>NC_037340.1:48449124-53449124 GCF_002263795.3 Bos taurus
GACTTTCCTCTGGATTCACTGGGATTCACATTTGCAATTACCCAAGAGATTAATTGGAGAAGGCAATGGCATCCCACTCCAGTACTCTTGCCTGGAAAATCCCATGGATGGAGGAGCCTGGTGGGCTGCAGTCCACGAGGTCGCTGAGAGTCAGACACGATTGAGTGATTTTACTTTGACTTTTCACTTTCATGCATTGGAGAAGGAAATGGTAACCCACTCCAGAGTTCCTGCCTGGAGAATCCCAGGGACGGGGAAGCCTGGTGGGCTGCCGTCTATGGGGTCGCACAGAGTCAGACACAACTGAAGTGACTTAGCAGCAGCAGTAGCAGCAAGAGTAATTCTCCTGGGATTTGGAAAGATAGTAGTGAAGCTACACATGGCAGGGAGGTAAGTAAGTAACATTTCTCTGCTTTGATTCTAAGGTTACTAGGCCCTCTGGATTACAGTGAATTTATAAGGGATTACATGATTTGCAGAAATATTCACACATTAAATACATTTGTTAAAAACTCACTTGAATTAACTAATCCCCATAATGCTCGTGCAGCAGATCTTTTATTAATCTTTATGCCTATGAGAATTTATTGAGTGCCTTTTACAAACCAAACCCAATTATTTCCCCACACTTTGATGAAACCAAGAGACTTTATATCATTAGCTGGTGAGTTGTTCCAAAATTGTTGGCTTATTCATGACCAGAGAATTCCATCTCTTTTGTGGCCTTGGCTAGATTTTATAAAGCATAGCTTCTTGTTTATTTATAATGAACTTTGAGATCCTTGGACGAGATGTATTACATATGTGCAAAGGATTAGAGGGCAGATTTTAATAACAACAGGAATAATACTGCTTTGTACTGCTAAACTGTAGATCTTTTCTTCTAAAGATTTAAAGCCCATTATAGACATAATTTGATTGTTGCTCTATTGCAACAGTGTTTTTCCTTCTCTCCCTGTCCAGTCAGATTTTTTTCTTTATTAAAGATGGCACAGATACTTTCTCATGTTATGACCTCTTTGATAAACAGCTCAGGATGTTATAAAAGCAAAGCAGGAGATGTCCCAAATAATTAACGACAGAAGGCTTGCTGATGCTTGGGTGTTAATGTTGCCAGAAAGCTCGGCTATTTGTGGGTTGCTCAGTACGTTTTTGTACAGATGTGCGTGAGGTTGAGTTTCAGCCATATGCCTGTAACAGCATCAGGAAACATTTTGTCATGCTACTTCCTTGGGTGATCTATTATGACCAAAAGAAAAAAAAAAAAGTCATATTTCTGTCTTGTGAAATTGAGCTCGAATTCTGGGTAGTTTAACAGTAATCGGTATATGCCTGAATCGCAGCTGCATGGAATGGTTTGTATTATATACCAATGGCAACTATTGCTCTAAATATGGAAATTAAATACTTTAGGTTCAGGCTGATTCAAATCTGTGGGTAGGAAATGTCTGATTTTTCTCAAGATAAGTTTAAAGTGTGCGGAGGTTTTCTCTAGGGCTACAAATCCTGTTCACATTCATATGCATTTCTTTGGGGATGGTCCCTTGGGACCTCTTGGCAGACCTCCTTCTTTAATATAATGGAGAGATTGAGATCCAGAGGAATGCCAAAAAAAAAAAAAAAAAAAAGAAAGAAAATGTCCTCAGAAGATTACCAGAGTGCGGTTGATCTAGAAACCAAATCAGACAGTTCCAAGCCTCAAAAGATAAGTATCAAGCAATACTTGGCTACCCTCCCTCCAGGCATCATGAGACATCCACATTTAGCCAGAGTCAGTTCGTAATTTGGAAGCTTCTTACATTACTGACATTCTCAGATCCTGCACCAAATTTCTCTTCTACTCTCCTAATCATAAGTAGTTATGTGTAGTAGTACGCTTGTAGTCTTGATGCTTCTATTATCAGTCCATCATTCTAGATGTATTTCTTGAAGCCTCTGTAGCCATGACACATGCTCTAATACAAGATGGCACACACTCAAATATACACACTAATACTCTAATACGAGATGACCATATGAAACTCACCTAGTAAGCTTTCTTAATGTGGTTTTCTTTTCTAAGAAAAACGATTTTTAAAATTTTATATTGCCGTATAGAAGATTAATAGCATTGTGATAGTTTCAGGTGAACAGCGAAGGAACTCAGCTATGTATATATTGATACATACGTTCATTCTCTCCCCATACATACATTCAAACTCCCCTCTCATCCAGGCTGTTAATGTGACTTTCTTAATTAGTGTATATAAGAGCTCACTTGAATTTTTGTTAAGGGGTGAAAGTGACATGATATCTCAGAAGTTATTTACTAGTGCCTTGCTAGACCATCTGAGTCTATGACCTTCTAGACACCTAGCGGACTGTGCTGTACTCTGTCTTTACTAACTCCATCCACCCTAGTGGTTGTGGGCAACTTTGGTGGACACTTTCTGTCACGCTCATGACTTCTGACCGCAAGCACTTGTGTTCTCTGCCTGAAGCTTTCTTTGGCCTGAGGGCTGACTCATCCTGGCTTGGGGCAGAGCAGGGGAATTAGGATTGGTCCTCAATTGTTGAGGGATGAGAGCTGGTGGATATGAACCCAGGCTTCCTCACTATCTAGGTCAGCCCTGAGCTATATTCTGCACAGTGTCTGAGAGGGTGCCCAGGGGACTGAGCCCTACAGCCTGTAGCAGTCTGCCATCTGTAACAGCTTCTCCTAATTCCTTATTTCACCTTCCCAGTCCTTGCTGCTATCACTTCTCACATAAACTACCTGCACCCAAATTCTTATATACTGGGATCCGGGATCTCGTATTGGAGTAATCCAGACTAAGGTAGCACCTAATACAGCAGCCCTTCAGGGACCCTGCCTCTTCTTAGTGGGCTACTAAGAGCTTTGGCTCTACTTTCTACATAACCTTTGAATTTTCTCCTCTTAGGCTTCCCTGGTGAGTCAGCAGTAAAGAACTCACTTGCAATGCAAGAGACACAAGAGATGTGGGTTCAGTCTCTGGGTTGGGAAGATCCTCTGGAGAAGGGCATGGCAACCAACTCATTTTCTTGCCGGGAAAATCCCTACAGTCCATGAGATTGCAAAGAGTTGGACATTACTGAAGTGACTGAGCTCAGCATGGCACTAATTCTAGAAGTTGGTTCAAATCAGTAGAATCCCACTTAGTTGATTACAGTGGCATTCTATTTTAATCTATCTCCATTTTAACCTATCTCCTCATAACCAGTCTTCAGAGTGTCACCAGAGATAAGATTCCAGGAGGCATACCTGATCCTTCAAACCTTCCAATGGCTCGGCCATTTATCACCCAGCCCTGGCTTACCCATCCCATACCCATCTTGAGCTCCATACTGTTGCACATGTTCTGTGGCATCAGTGTGGGATTTACACTCCACTTTTGTTCACCAGTGAACTTCAGCACAATTTAAGGACAAAAAAATGTTACTTTCTCTTTGAAACAGTCCTTTGGTAATCACACTCAGTGGTGGCTTCTTCCTTGCTTTGTCTTGTACACATCTCCACAAATGCTTTTATCTGTTTATTGTGTGAATGTATCAACCTTTACCACTCCACTGTGAGTTCCTCAAGAGAACTCACCATCTATGATTCTAGGCCACTGGCTCAGCACTAGGCATGAAATCAGTACTTGATCCTGACAGGGACATGTTGGCCATTCAGTCTGTTTCTTGAAAGATTGCTCTGGGAAATATGGTGGGGCTGAAAGTTGGGAGGAGGCTCTTTATTTTCCTGACCCATAAGAACTGCTTAATGAAGAGAAACAAATTGATGATGATGGTTGCTTGACCCAAAGATTTGGTGGGACAATGTGGGTAAAATAATCATTAAGTATTTTATATTGAAAAAGACCCATTCTGGTGCTTTGTTGTTAAACCTACTTGTTTCGCTATGTTGAATTTCTGTTCAATGGACACATTTATTAGCCTTTGCTGACCATGTAGGAGGAAATGAAGGTAAATTTGCAGGAAACTCCTGTTCTCTGGGATTTATTCTGTCCCTACCCCTAGATTTGTTAAGACTTGGAGTCAATGAAGTCAAGTGGTAGAAAAATTATAGAGTAAAATAAAACAATGCTTAGTTCTGTCTGATCTCAGCTTGGAAGGTACTTGGGTTTCTGTTGGTTAGTTGTACGTCTCTGGGGGAACGTGGTATTGGGCAGCCAAAATACCCAGCTCTGTTCCTTCTGAGGGAGAACTTGTGGGAGGACCCTGTTTTCCTGGTGCTGTGACTTGGATATGGGCTTTGGCTCCATTTCCTGTGGAAGTGTCTCCATTCTAGAAGCCAGATTCCTATCTACAGTCCCAGGGAAGATGTGGCAGCAAATTTCACAAGTTTATACATGGTCTAGTATGGGGAGGTTGATTCCAGTTTTTTGAAGCTGCTCTCCTTAACTTCAGCACCATCCCCTAGAACTCTTAGTATCAGGGCAATATGGTGGAATGGAGAAGGTATGGCACTTCCTAACTGTCTCCTTGGAGTCTCCGTTGGTAAGAGTTGAGAAGGAACAGAGTTGCTAAGCAAGGGTGTGGTCAACCATGATCAGCACAGCCACTTCCTAGCTGCACTGAAACACACAGCCAAACTCACAGCGGTGGCTGAGGCATGTCTCCTGGGCAGGATGGGAAGCTAGGTGTTCCCAGCCTTACAAGGGGCTGGGAACTGCTTTTTAATTGGATAGAGCCCTGAGGCTTGTGTGATGGGATATAGGCGTACCCTGCAATACAAATAAAGCCACAGGTGTGGGTCTACCCTGAGGAATGGAGACAGGAGATAGCAGCCAAGCCTAGGCAGAGAGGAGGCTGGGAAACCACTGCCTGTGAGCAGGGTGCGAGGGTCCAGTTCCCATGCACACTGAGTGGCTTCGCCTCCTGCCTGAGTTCCTAGTGGAGTAGCCCTCAAAGACCCAGCCTGAGGTTTCGCTTGCTGGTATTGGTTTCCTCACTCTTTCCATGGGGAATCTGTTGTGCTGTGTCACCTGTGTGTTTTCTCACCCTGCCCGGCCCATCTGAGATTGAAGGGTAGTGGTGAGTCCTGAGCTCCAGTCTGAGATCTTCCCCTTAACCTCTGTGTTCTCTCTCTGTTCTCAAATAGAGTCTTTTAAAAACTAAAAACAATTATATATATTAAAAAATTATTCTATCAATGATAATAAGACTTCTGGTTATTTTGTTCTATACTGAAAAGTATCAAAGAATTAGATTTTTCCATTTTAACAAAAACAATCATAACGGTTTACATTAAAAAAATGTTTTCCACATGGCTTGGTACAATGTTAAGAGTTTTGTTTCCATAGTTTTGTTGAATTTTCATGACAGTTCTCTAAGGAAGATATTACTATGAACTCCATTTTATAGACAAGGAAACTGAGGAACAGAGATATTAAGTAACTTTCACAAGGTCACACAATAAAAGCAGAAAAGCTGGACCTGCATTACTCACTCCATGCTAAATAAATGTAAACTATGCAGACTCAGCATCGGGGAAATTCTCATGGTGGAAACAGCAGTGCTGCTGGGGTACATTCTCCTTGATGCAAAGGACAATGGAGGCTGGGGTCCATATTTTAATGGGCCTCTTACCCTCTTACCCACATTTGTCTCTCTTTCTGGGATAGTCTCACTACCTCTCAACTTAGATTTTCATATTCTTTTTATTTCCCTTCCCTCACCTCCAATGGTTCCCTATTTCCTTTCCCACAGAACAATGGCAACCAGATGGCATCACTGCTTGTCACAAACCTGTGGGAAGAGTGCCCACATTTATTCTACTTATTCAGGAAAGCCCAAACAAGCAATTACTATCTTCTATACTTGCACTTTTCAACATGGGAGCCACCAGATCTATGTGGCTGCTGAGCACTAGAAATAGGGGGAGTTGAAGCTAGAATGTGCTGTGAGTGTGACCAGCACATACAATTTCGAGGACTTAATATGAGAGAAAAAAGAATGTAAGATATCTTGTTAATAGTTTGTTAATATTGACTACAGGTTGAGTATTGGCTTAGATGAAGTACATTATTAGACTTAATTTTGCTGGTTTCTTTTGACTTTTTCTAATGAGGTTACTAGAAAATTTAAACTTACCTGTGTGGCTTTTCCTGATGTTTCAGTTGGATGGGGCTGGTCTAAACTCTGCACTCCCTGTTTAGGGTAAAGAAAAGAGAGAGTTGCAATTCTTCCCTGAGGGATTCCCGGGGTGTGTGGTGTCGGTGTCGGGCCTCTTCTAGATGCTGGTGCTCAGGAAGGATGCAGATTCTGTGGGGGGCCCTGTGAGGACCTTCCGCATATTTAGGGAAGGCAGATGCTTTCTTTAATCTAATGGAGGGAGTTCAGGCATCAGCGTTCAGCTGCAGAATCAGTGTCAGCTGTCAGGTTCTGGATGGCAGAGGCTACGCCTTCTCTGCAGTTTCTTGGCATGGTGCCTCAGTAGCTGTTCAGTGCTTAAATGTATTTGAGTTCACAAGGCTTCTGTCTGGTATCCCATGAGCCTCCTCATGTGGGCAGCCTCTGCTTGTTCCTGATGGATTTCTCTGACCCTGTTGCCACATCTACCTCATCACCAGGCCTGCCAGTCCCTCCTCTCATTGCTCTCAAGTACCCTCTCCATGTTCCAGTCCTAACCAGACCCTCATCATCTCTCACTTAGATCTCCTTTAGTCTTTCCACCTCCAGACTAGCACAGGGGTTCTCAAACTCCATCAGGAGTCAGAGTCATTCATCTGGAGGACTCCTTAATGCACAGCCTTCAGGGCCCCACCCTCAGAACTCTGACCCAGGCCTGGGTTGGGACTTGAGAATGTGCATTTCTAATTAGTTTCCAGGTGATGTAGATGTTGATGGTCCAGAAGCCACATTTGGAGGATTGCTAGCCTAGCCAATCATCTTCCTAAAATACAAATCTGATCATGATATTTTTCATAAGACCCACCAATAGGTGTTTAGGCTGCCTCCATGGGCCTTCAGGGTCTGTTCCCTGGGTACCATCCTAGTTCCATCGATGAGGCCTTTGCTTCCTCAGAATGCCTGCCATTCTCCTGATTAACCAGGCTCTAGCCCCCCTCTAGGTGCCCTGCATGTTGTACATATCCCCCTCTTATCCTATAGGCTGCTTTTCCCAGGCTCCTCTGACTGCTAGCTTCATGCTGAATGGGGCCAGTTGGAAATAACTGAAGGTGGGAAGGTTGTGGGAGGAAAGTCTATTTTTCTCTCTTCTCTATTCTTTGAGCAGCATCTCTAGGAGTGGCTGTGTCTTCTCCATGGATGCAATTTCTGTCAGATCACTCAGTCATAGGGTACTGGAAATAACACATTTTCCTAAGATCCCTGTTATCTTGGGGCAGAGCAGCTTCCTGCTGTCTTTAGTACTAGTTGCTTTTCTGGCCTCATTTGGCTTCTCAGCTCTTCTATCTTCAATATTCTATAATATAGCTCTCTCTAAATGCATAAAAGTTATGCCAAGGATATCCAATGGAAGTTTTTGTCATGATGTAAATGTTCTTTCTAAATGCAAGTGACCAATAGGCATATGAAAAGATGCTCAAAATTATTATTTATTACAGAAATGCAAATCAAAACTACAGTGAAGTATCACCTCATGTTGGGCAGAATAGCCATCATTAAAAAGTCCTCAAATAACAAGTGCTTGAGAGGGTGTGGAGAAGAAAAGGGGACATTTTACATCTTACATTGTTGGTAGTGACATAAGTTGGTGCAGCCACTGTGGAGAACAGTATGGAGGTTCCTTAGAAAATGAAAAATAGAATTACTGTATGATCCAGCAGTCTCATTCCTGGGCATATATCCAGACAAAACTATAATTCAAAAAGATACATGCACCCTTATGTTCATAGCAGCACTATTC
The DNA here is from genome assembly GCF_002263795.3 of Bos taurus. Lineage (NCBI taxonomy): Eukaryota > Metazoa > Chordata > Mammalia > Artiodactyla > Bovidae > Bos > Bos taurus. The sequence continues at coordinate 48,456,998 of NC_037340.1, forward strand.
GCAATAGCCAAGACATGGAAACAACCTAAATGTCCATTGACAGATGGATAAAGAAGATATGGTACATAGATACAATGGAATACTACTCAGCCATAAAAAGAACAACCTAGTGTCACTTGCAGCCACATAGATTGCAACTAGAGATTATTATACTAAGTGAAGTAAGTCAGAAAGACAAAGACGAATGCCATATGATATCACTTACATGTGAAATCTAAAATATCACACAAAAGAACCTATTTATGAAACAGAAACAAAATCAGAGACATAGAAAATAGTCTGCTTATTGCCAAGGGGGAAGGGAGTGGGAGAAGGTTGGATTGGGAGTTTGGGATTTGCAGATGAAGACTGGTATAAATAGAATGGATAAACAAGATCCTATGGATAGCACAGGGAACTGTATTCAATGTCCTGTAATTAATCATAATAGAAAAGAATATGAAAAGGAATGTATATGTTTATGTATAACAGAGTCACTTTGCAGCACACCTGTGATTAACACAACATTGTAATTCAACTATACTTCAATAAAAATAATTAAAAAAGAAAATGTTTTTCCTGTATCTGCTTTGTTTAATATGGCAGCCACTAGCTGCATGTGGCCATTCAACACTTGAAATGTGGCTAGTGCAACTGAAGAACTAAAAATTTAATATAATTTAATGTTAATTAGGTATAAATAGTCACATGTGATTAATGGCTACTGCATTAAGTGGGCTAGACCCCACTTAATATACAGCTGCTGAAATTGGCATAGAAAAGAATAAAGAGGTTTTCTGTACTCTGTGCTGTACAATATCTTGCTCTCTGCATATGTTTTACGACTTTTAAAACTTTTAAATCACTTTCTAAAATGTAGATCTTTGCAGCTTAGATTAAAAAAAGAAGAAAGAGTAACAAGAATTATGCAAAGTAAACTAAAAAAGTCACAGAACAATGTGTCTAGTACCATCTGATTTGGTATAAATAAAAATAAGTGGAAATGTGTGAGTCTTCATATGAAAATACTTGAAATGATACACAAAACACTCTTAATGGCAAAAATAGGGGTAAGAAGGTAGACGAGAACTACTATTTTTTCATTTAACATGCTGTATGTCTTTCTTTACTGTTTAGCAATCTATTATCTGTCTGCCTCTCTTTCTCTCTCTCTATTTTTGCTATGAGTCTGTAGTCAGTCAGTGAAGTCGCTCAGTCATGTCCGACTCTTTGTGACCCCATGGACTATAGCCCACCAGGCTCCTCCATCCATGGAATTTTTTAGGCACGAGTACTGGAGTGGGTTGCCATTTCCTTCTCCAGGGGGATCTTCCCGACCCAGGGATTGAACCTGGGTCTCCCACATTGCAGGCAGACGCTTTACCATCTGAGCTACCAGAGAATCCCTATGAGTCTGTAACACTTATACAAAGAAAGCATCAAAGCAAAAAACCAAAAACAAAACAGAAAGAAATGTTATTCTGTTTATGTAGAATGGATTATATGTATATATATTTGTGTTTTGTCATTTAGATTCTACCAGGATTTAATCATTTTCTTGATGACTTAGGGTTGTCACTATGAATTTCATGTTATATACTATGATGTAATATGATGTTTCAAGAGTAGCTGATATTTGTTTTAATCAGGGGTCGTAAGACATGTGGAAATGGAAATGATGGTCATGAAGTAAGAAGTTTTTAACTCATAGACACCTAGAAACAGGATGCATGTCATGTCATGCAGGGCCACATGGGGAAGCACGAGTGTTGGGCAGGACACAGAAGTGGAAAACCTGGGCAAGAACTTTTACGTAGTCTCTGTGGGAAGGAATAAATGAGGCAGGGTACATAGGCTTAGGCTTGGCTAGTTTGAATAATTTCAGCAGGCTCTGGAGCATAGGAGATCTCCCTTGTGGCCTGGTACCTGGCCCTGGGGTGAATAGAGCAGATGGAAAGTGGCATGAGTGTGAGAGCTTGATAAAGGAGGTAGCTGGGGTTTGGGTTCTGGGTTGATTAGTTTGATATGAATGACATGTTCTCAAGTGAGTTGTCTACTGTTTCTAGGAATTGACTAGCCCTGGGAGGTCCAGATGGCTGGATAGTCTTATCCAGCTGGATGGAGATAGACTCGATGGACATGAGTCTGAGTGAACTCCAGGAGTTGGTGATGGACAGGGAGGCCTGGTGTGCTGCGATTCATGGGGTCGCAAAGAGTCAGACACGACTGAGCAACTGAACTGAAGTGGGAGGTCCAGCAAAGTCCTAGGCAGCAGATCACCAGAAATACGGAAAATAAAAAAGTATGACTAAAAGCAAAAACAAGACCTGGAGCTGACTGTGGCTCAGATCATGAGCTCCTTATTGCAAAATTCAGGCTTAAACTCAAGAAAGTAGGGAAAAACACTAGACCATTCAGATATGACCTAAATCAAATTTCTTATGATTATACAGTGGAGGTGGCAAATAGATTCAAGGGATTAGATCTGGTAGACAGAGTGCCTGAAGAACTATGGACAAAGACTGTATGGGAAGTGTTGATCAAAACCATCCACCCCCCCCAAAAAGAAATGCAACAAGGTAAATTGGTTGTCTGAGGGGACCTTACAAATAAATGAGAAAAGAAGAGCTGTGAAAGACAAAGAACAAAGGAAAAAAATATACCAAACCAAATGCAGAGTTTTGGAGAAAAGCAAGGAGGAATAAGAAATCCTTCTTAAATGAACAATGCAAAGAAATAGAGGAAAACAATAGAATGGGAAAGACTAGAAATCTCTTCAAGAAAATTGGAAATAGCAAGGGAAAATCTCATACAAAGATGGGCACAATAAAGAGAGAAATGGCAAGGACCTGAGAGACGCAGAAGAGATTAAGAAGAGGTAGCAAGAATACACAGAAGAACTATACCAAAAAGAATTTAATGACCTGGATAACCACGATGGTGTCATCACTCACCTAGATCCAGATATCCTGAAGTGCAAAGTCAAGTGGGCCTTAGGAAGCATCACTACAAACTAGTGGAAGTGATGGAATTCTAGCTGAGTTATTTCAAATCCTAGAAGATGAAACTATTAAAACGCTCCACTCAATATATCAGCAAATTTGGAAAACACAGCAGTGGCCATGGGACTGGAAAAGGTCAGTTTTCATTCCAATTCCAAAGAAAGGAAATGCCAAAGAATGTTTAAACTGCCATGCAATTGTGCTCATTTCACATACTAGCAAGGTAATGCTCAAAATCCTTCAAGCTAGGCTTCGACAATACTTGAACTGAGAACATCCAGATGCACAAGCTGGATTTAGAAAAGGCAGAGGAACAAGAGATCTAAATGCCAACATCCATTAGATCATAGAAAAAGCAAGAGAATTCCAAAAAACCATCTAATTCTGCCTCATTGACTATGCTAAAGCCTTTGACTCTGTGGATCACAACAAACTGTGGAAAATGCTTAAAGAGATGGGAAAAACAGACCCCCTTACCTGCTTCCTGAGAAACCTGTATGCAGATCAAGAAGCAACAGTTAGAACCAGACATGGAACAACAGACTGGTTTAAAATTGGGAAAGGAGTACGTCAAGGCTGTATATTGTTACCCTGCTTATTGAACTAATGTGCAGGGAACATCATGTGAAATGTCAGGCTGGATGAATCATAAGCTGGAATCAAGATTGCTGGGAGAAATATCAGCAACCTCAAACATGCATATAATACCACTCTAATGGCAGAAAATGGCAGAAAATGAAGAGCATCTTGGAGAGGGTGAAAGAAGAGAGTGGAAAAGCTGCCTTAAAACTCAACATTCTGGGAGGAGCTAAGATGGTGGAGGAGTAGGACGGGGAGAACACTTTCTCCCCCACAAATTCATCAAAAGAACATTTAAACACTAAGTAAATTCCACAAAACAACTTCTGAATGCCGGCAGAGGACATCAGGCACCCAGAAAAGCAACCCAAGTCTTTGAAAGGAGGTAGGAAAAAATATAAAAGACAAAAAAAGAGACAAAAGAGGGAGGGACAGAGTTCCATCCTGGGAAGGGAGTCTTAAAAAGAGAGAAGTTTCCAAACACCACGAAACCTCACTGCTGAATCTGTGCCGAGCCTTGGAAGCACAGAGGGCAACATAACAGGGAGGAAAAATAAATAAACAATTAAAACCTGCAGATTGCAAGCCCTACGGTAACTCCCCCAGCGGAGAAGCAGCGCAGACACCCGCACACGTCACTAGCAAGCGGGGGCTGGGCAGGGAGGCACTGCGCGGGCTACATCGCTTGCAGTAAGGATCTGGCCTGAATACCCCGAGCGCTATCTGAGCGAAATAATTTGGGCTAGCAAACCAGACTGTGGGATATGTACCACGCGAAAAGCCAGCCCTAACCTAAGACACCGCCAGGCCCGTGCACAGAACAAAGGACTGAACAGAGACAGCTGGCTGCAGGCCATCCCTCTCCGGTGACAGGCAGCCAGAGCTGGAAGTGGGCAATTGCAGCCCCAGAGAGACATTATCTATAAAACTGTAAGCAGGCTTTTTTGCTAACTAAAACTTCTTGGGGTTCTGGACGGTCAACATCCGCCTGAGAAGGTGTGCCGGTTGTACACCTAGATAACCGAGCAGCAGGGAGGTGATAAGTTGCAGCAATCGCGCTCGCCAAACACCTCATCACCTGAGCTGCTCAGACCTGGGAAGGGCACAAAACGCAGGCCCAACCGAGTCTGCGCCTCTGAGGACTACCCGAGTGCCTGAACCTGAGCGGCTTGGACCCGGGAGGTGCAAGCAGCCCAGGGCCGGCCACAGATGGTTCCCGGCGGAGCAACCTAGAGCCGGAGCAGTGTGGGCAGGGAGGCTACACGTGCCGTGAGCAGGAGCAGACCTAGTGTGGCTGAGGCACTGCCAGCACACGCCAGTGTTATTTGTTTGCAGCGTCCCTCCCTCCCCACAGTGTGACTGAACAAGTGAGCCTAAAAAAAAAAAAAAAAAGTGTCCACCACCATCCCCTTTGTGTCAGGGCGGAAACCAGACACTGAAGAGACCAGCAAACAGAAGGAGCTATAACAGAGGGAACCGCCTTGGAAGCTACAGGCAATAGATTAAACCCTGTGGTTAGTACCGACTACACAGGAAGGGGCCTATAGATCTTGAGAAATATAAGTCGGACCAAGGAACTAGCCAAAAATGAACTGAACCCACAATACTCACAACAAAACCAGAGAAAGTCCTAGACATATTTTTACTATCATTCTTTCTTTCTTTTTTTTAATTTAAAAAACATTTTTAAGTCCTCTATTATTCCTTTAATTTTCACTTTTATAACCTACTATTACTTTGCAAAAAAAAAAGGACCCTATTTTTTTTTAAAAGGAAACTTCATATATATATTTTTTATAATTTTTGTGACCTTTTTTTTTCTTTTCTTCTTTTCTTTAACATTGTATTTTTGAAATTCCAATCTCTACTCTAGATTTTTAATTTTAGCTTTTTGGTATTTGTTATCAATTTTGTATCTTTTTTAAAAATAATTTTTGTGACTTTTTTTTTCTTTCTTTCTCTTCTTCTTTTATATAACATTGTATACCTGAAATTCCAAACTCTACTCTAGATTTTTAATTTATGCTTTTTGGTATTTGTTATCAATTTTGTACCTATATTTTCTTTATAATTTTTGCTACTTTGTTTGTTTGTTTGTTTGTTTTTTCTCTCTTTCTTTTCCTTTTTCTTTTCTTTAACATTGTATTTTTGAAATTCCAAACTCTACTCTAGATTTTTAATTTTTGCTTTTATGTATTTGTTACCAATTTTGTACCTTTAAGAACCCAAATCTTCAGTACCCACTTTTCACTAGGGAGCAAGATTACTGGCTTGACTGCTCTCTCTCCCTTTGGACTCTCCTTTTTCTCCACCAGGTCACCTGTGTCTCCTCCCTAACCCCTCTCTACTCTACCCAACTCTGTGAATTTCTGTGTGTTCCAGACGGTGGAGAAAACTTAGGGAACTGATAACTGGCTGGATCTGTCTCCCTCCTTTTCATTTCCCCCTTTTATCCTCCTGGCCACCTCTGTCTCCTTCCTCCTCATTCTCTTCTCTGTATAACTCCGTGAACATCTCTGAACAGTCCAGTTGTGGAGTGCACGTAAGGAAGTGATTACTGGCTAGCCCACTCTCTCCTCTATTGATTGCACCCCATCTCATTCGGGTCACCTCTAACTCCCTCCTCCCTCTTCTCTTCTCCATGTAACGCTGTGAACCTCTCTGGGTGACCCTCACAGTGGAGAAACTTTTAATCTTTAATGTAGATGTTATATCAATGATGCTGTATAGAAGGAGAAGTTTTGAAACTTCTGTAAAAATAAGACTGATAACTGGAAGCAGTAGGCTTAAGTCCAAACCCTCACTCCAGGGAACTCCTGACTCCAGGGATCATTAATCGACAGGAGCTCATCAAACGCCTCCATACATACACTGAAACCAAGCACCACACAAGAGCCAACAAGTTCCAGGGCAAGACATACCAAGCAAATTCTCCAGCAACACAGGGACACAGCCCTCAGCTTCAATACACAGGCTGCCCAAAGTCACCCCAAAACCATAGACATCTCATAACTCACTACTGGACATTTCATTGCACTCCAGAGAGAAGAAATCCAGCTCCACCCAACAGAACACTGACACAAGCTTCCCTAACCAAGAAACCTTGACAAACCACCTGGACAAACCCACACACAGTGAGGAAATGCCACAATAAAGGGAACTCCACAAACTGCCAGAATACAGAAAGGACACCCCAAACTCAGCAATTTAAACAAGATGAAGAGACAGAAGAATACCCAGCAGATAAAGGAACAGGATAAATGCCCACCAAACCAAACAAAAGAGGAAGAGATAGGGAATCGACCTGATAAAGAATTCCGAATAATGATAGTGAAATTGATCCAAAATCTTGAAATCAAAATGGAATCACAGATAAATAGCCTGGAGACAAGGATTGAGAAGATGCAAGAAAGGTTTAACAAGGACCTAGAAGAAATAAAAAAGAGTAAATATATAATGAATAATGCAATAAATGAAATAAAAAACACTCTGGAGGCAACAAATAGCAGAATAACAGAGGCAGAAGATAGGATTAGTGAATTAGAAGATAGAATGGTAGAAATAAATGAATCAGAGAGGAAAAAAGAAAAACGAATTAAAAGAAATGAGGACAATTTCAGAGACCTCCAGGACAATATTATATGCTACAACATTCAAATCATAGGGGTCCCAGAAGAAGAAGACAAAAAGAAAGACCATGAGAAAATACTTGAGGAGATAATAGTTGAAAACTTCCGTAAAATGGGGAAGGAAATAATCACTCAAGTCCAAGAAATGCAGAGAGTCCCAAAGAGGATAAACCCAAGATGAAACACCCCAAGACACATATTAATCAAATTAACAAAGATCAAACACAAAGAACAAATATTAAAAGCAGCAAGGGAAAAACAACAAATAACACACAAGGGAATTCCCATAAGGATAACAGCTAATCTTTCAATAGAAACTCTTTTTGTACCCAGATTATTGTACCCAGCAAGGATCTCATTCAAATATGAAGGAGAAATCAAAAGCTTCTCGGACAAGCAAAAGCTGAGAGAATTCAGCACCACCAAACCAGCTCTCCAACAAATACTAAAGGATATTCTCTAGACAGGAAACACAAAAACGGTATATAAATTCAAACCCCAAACAATAAAGTAAATGGCAACGGGATCATATTTATCAATAATTACCTTAAACGTAAATGGGTTGAATGCCCCAACCAAAAGACAAAGACTGGCTGAATGGATACAAAAACAAGACCCCTACATATGCTGTCTACAAGAGACCCACCTCAAAACAGGGGACACACACAGACTGAAAGTGAAGGGCTGGAAAAAGATTTTCCATGCAAATAGGGACCAAAAGAAAGCAGGAGTAGCAATACTCATATCAGATAAAATAGACTTTAAAACAAAGGCCGTGAAAAGAGACAAAGACGGTCACTATATAATGATCAAAGGATCAATCCAAGAGGAAGATATAACAATTATAAATATATATGCACCCAACATGGGAGCACTGCAATATGTAAGAAAAATGCTAACAAGTATGAAAGGAGAAATTAACAATAACACAATAATAGTGGGAGACTTTAATACCCCACTCACACTTATGGATAGATCAACTAAACAGAAAATTAACAAGGAAACAAAAACGTTAAATGATACAATAGACCAGTTAGACCTAATTGATATCTATAGGACGTTTCATCCCAAAACAATGAATTTCACCTTTTTCTCAAGCGCACATGGAACCTTCTCCATGATAGATCACATCCTGGGCCATAAATCTAGCCTTGGTAAATTCAAAAAAATTGAAATCATTCCAAGCATCTTTTCTGACCACAATGCAGTAAGATTAGATCTCAATTACAGGAGAAAAATTATTAAAAATTCCAACATATGGAGGCTGAACAACATACTGCTGAATAACCAACAAATCACAGAAGAAATCAAAAAAGAAATCAAAATTTGCATAGAAATGAAGGAAAACGAAAACACAACAACCCAAAACCTGTGGGACACTGTAAAAGCAGTCCTAAGGGGAAAGTTCATAGCAATACAGGCATACCTCAAGAAGCAAGAAAAAAGTCAAATAAATAACCTAACTCTATACCTAAAGCAACTAGAAAAGGAAGAAATGAAGAACCCCAGGGTTAGTAGAAGGAAAGAAATCTTAAAAATTAGGGCAGAAATAAATGCAAAAGAAACAAAAGAGACCATAGCAAAAATCAACAAAGCCAAAAGCTGGTTCTTTGAAAGGATAAATAAAATTGACAAACCATTAGCCAGACTCATCAAGAAACAAAGGGAGAAAAATCAAATCAATAAAATTAGAAACGAAAATGGAGAGATCACAACAGACAACACAGAAATACAAAGGATCATAAGAGACTACTATCAACAATTATATGCCAATAAAATTGACAACGTGGAAGAAATGGACAAATTCTTAGAAAAGTACAACTTTCCAAAACTGGATCAAGAAGAAATAGAAAATCTTAACAGACCCATCACAAGCACGGAAATTGAAACTGTAATCAAAAATCTTCTAGCAAACAAAAGCCCAGGTCCAGACAGCTTCACAGCTGAATTCTACCAAAAATTTAGAGAAGAGCTAACACCTATCCTGCTCAAACTCTTCCAGAAAATTGCAGAGGAAGGTAAACTTCTAAACTCATTCTATGAGGCCACCATCACCCTAATACCAAAACCTGACAAAGATGCCACAAAAAAAGAAAACTACAGGCCAATATCACTGATGAACATAGATGCAAAAATCCTTAACAAAATTCTAGCAATCAGAATCCAACAACACATTAAAAAGATCACACACCATGACCAAGTGGGCTTTATCCCAGGGATGCAAGGTTTCTTCAATATCCGCAAATCAATCAATGTAATACACCACATTAACAAATTGAAAAATAAAAACCATATGATTATCTCAATAGATGCAGAGAAAGCCTTTGACAAAATTCAACACCCATTTATGATAAAAACTCTCCAGAAAGCAGGAATAGAAGGAACATACCTCAACATAATAAAAGCTATATATGATAAACCCACAGCAAACATTATCCTCAATGGTGAAAAATTGAAATCATTTCCTCTAAAGTCAGGAACAAGACAAGGGTGCCCACTTTCACCATTACTATTCAACATAGTTTTGGAAGTTTTGGCCACAGCAATCAGAGCAGAAAAAGAAATAAAAGGAATCCAAATTGGAAAAGAAGAAGTAAAACTGTCACTGTTTGCAGGTGACATGATCCTCTACATAGAAAACCCTAAAGACTCCACCAGAAAAATACTAGAACTAATCAATGATTATAGTAAAGTTGCAGGATATAAAATCAACACACAGAAATCCCTTGCATTCCTATACACTAATAATGAGAAAACAGAAAGAGAAATTAAGGAAACAATCCCATTCACCATTGCAATGGAAAGAATAAAATACTTAGGAATATATCTACCGAAAGAAACTAAAGACCTATATATAGAAAACTATAAAACACTGGTGAAAGAAATCAAAGAGGACACTAATAGATGGAGAAATATACCATGTTCATGGATTGGAAGAATTAATATAGTGAAAATGAGTATACTAACGAAAGCAATTTATAGATTCAATGCAATCCCTATCAAGCTACCAACGGTATTCTTCACAGAGCTAGAACAAATAATTTCACAATTTTTATGGAAATACAAAAAACCTCGAATAGCCAAAGCTATCTTTAGAAAGAAGAATGGAACTGGAGGAATCAACCTGCCTGACTTCAGGCTCTACTACAAAGCCACAGTCATCAAGACAGTGTGGTACTGGCACAAAGACAGAAATATAGATCAATGGAACAAAATAGAAAGCCCAGAGATAAATCATGCACCTATGGACATCTTATCTTTGACAAAGAAGGCAAGAATATACAATGGATTAAAGACAATCTCTTTAACAAGTGGTGCTGGGAAATCTGGTCAACCACTTGTAAAAGAATGAAACTAGAGCACTTTCTAACACCATACACAAAAATAAACTCAAAATGGATTAAAGATCTAAATGTAAGACCAGAAACTATAAAACTCCTAGAGGAGAACATAGGCAAAACACTCTCTGACATACATCACAGCAGGATCCTCTATGACTCACCTCCCAGAATATTGGAAATAAAAGCAAAAATAAACAAATGGGACCTAATTAAACTTAAAAGCTTCTGCACAACAAAGGAAACTATAAGCAAGGTGAAAAGATAGCATTCAGAATGGGAGAAAATAATAGCAAATGAAGCAACTGACAAACAACTAATCTCAAAAATATACAAGCAACTCCTACAGCTCAATTTCAGAAAAATAAATGACCCAATCAAAAAATGGGCCAAAGAACTAAATAGACATTTCTCCAAAGAAGACATACAGATGGCTAACATATACATGAAAAGATGCTCAACATCACTCATTATCAGAGAAATGCAAATCAAAACCACTATGAGGTACCATTTCACGCCAGTCAGAATGGCTGCGATCCAAAAGTCTACAGGCAATAAATGCTGGAGAGGGTGTGGAGAAAAGGGAACCCTCTTACACTGTTGGTGGGAATGCAAACTAGTACAGCCACTATGGAGAGCAGTGTGGAGATTCCTTAAAAAACTGGAAATAGAACTGCCTTATGATCCAACAATCCCACTGCTGGGCATACACACTGAGGAAACCAGAAGGGAAAGAGACACGTGTACCCCAATGTTCATCACAGCACTGTTTATAACAGCCAGGACATGGAAGCAACCTAGATGTCCAAGAGCAGATGAATAGATAAGAAAGCAGTGGTACATATACACAATGGAGTATTACTTAGCCATTAAAAAGAATACATTTGAATCAGTTCTAATGAGGTAGATGAAACTGGAGCCTATTATACAGAGTGAAGTAAGCCAGAAAGAAAAACACCAATACAGTATACTAATGCATATATATGGAATTTAGAAAGCTGGTAATAATAACCCTATATACGAGACAGCAAAAGAGACACTGATGTATAGAACAGTCCTTTGGACTCTGTGGGAGAGGGAGAGGGTGGGATGATTTGGGAGAATGGCATTGAAATACGTATAATATCATATATGGAACGAATTGCCAGTCCAGGTTCGATACACGATACTGGATGCTTGGGGCTGGTGCACTGGGACGACCTAGAGGGATGGTATGGGGAGGGAGGAGGGAGGAGGGTTCAGGATGGGGAACACATGTATACCTGTGGCAGATTCATTTTGATATATAGCAAAACCAATACAATATTGTAAAGTTTAAAAATAAAATTAAATTAAACAAACAAAAAAACCTCAATATTCAAAGAACCAAGATCATGGCATTTGGTCCCATAATGTCATGGCAATTGATGGGAAAAAAGTGGAAATGGTGACAGAATTTATTTTCTTGGGCTCTAAAAAATCACTGCAGATGGTGACTGCACCCGTGAAATTAAAAGGCATTTGTTCCTTGGAAGAAAAGCTATGACAAACTAGACAGTGTATTAAAAAGCAGAAACATCACTTTGCTGACAAAGACGTAGTCAAAGCTATGTCTTTTCCAATAGTCAACTGTGTGGAGTTGGACTATAAAGAAGGCTGAGCACCAAAGAATTGATGCTTTCGAATTGTGGTGCTGAACATGACTCTTGAAAATCCTTTGGACTGCAAGGAGTTGAAGCCAGTCAACCTTAAAGGAAATCAACCCTAATACTCATTGGAAGCACTGATGTTGAAGTGGAAGTGTCATTACTTTGGCCACCTGATAGGAACAGCCAACTTGGAAAAGACCCTGATCCTGGGGAAGACTGAGGGCAAGAGGAGAATGGGGAGATAGAGGATGAGGTAGTTGGATGGCATCAATGAGTCATGGACATGAACTTGAGCAAACTCTGGGAGATAGTGAAAGATAGGGAAGCTTGACATGCTGCAGATCATGAGGTCACAAAGAGTCAAACATGACTTAGTGACTGAATAACAACAAAGCTGAATTATAGTCTTTGAGTTCTTACTCCCTGCTTGTCAGGGTTCAGGGATCCTTTCTCTTGCTGTGTGTGGCCTTGCATATGCTCTATTTCTTCTCTCTTTTATGTTTGTTAGACTTGTATGTCAAACAAGAGTAAAAAGGTTCTAACTGGGGACCTAAGGTATTTGCTTTTCTTTTAACCTTCATTATGACATCTCTGGTGGGCTATCAATTTTTGGGAAAAGATCACTCCTCATCATTTTAAAGACAAATTGTTTCTAAGGACTTGGAATTGCATCAGAAACTAAGTGACCACTCAGTGCAGGGGTGCACACACTGTAGTTGATCTTTCTATCCCAAGTTCCTTCTCTTCATGCCAAACTTGGAGGACCCTGCCATAGGCCAAGTGCATTGCTCTCAACACCAAGCTCTTTTAACACATGTGACCTATATGCTGCTCTGGGGAAACTTGCTGCAACAAACTGTGTCCCAAATAGGAACTGTTCATAGCATTCAGGTCCTTCCTAATTTTCCAACCAGCCTCAGGAGCAACAAGGCCATGTCCCCATCCTGGGGTCTCCAGTGTTTTAAAGACTTGGGCATATTATTATATGTCCACTTTCAGCTTTTCAGGACGCTGGAAAACCCATATATTTTGTTCTTTTTCTTGTCTTATCTGTGCACTATACTCTTGAGTCTGTGGCTTATAGATAAATATAATTGCTATTTTATAGGGCATCTCCATGGTTCAGTATTAAAAATGAAATAAAACAAGCCAGTGGACATAGCAGCATGACTTTGGTAGCTGCAGAACTTGGGCAAGTTACTTAAATTCCCTGTGCCTATTTATTCAATTGTAAAATGAGAATAATAATGGGACCTAACTCTTATGTAGCTGTAAATGTTAAATAATTGAGTTTTTGTAAACTCAGTACTTTAATAATTCAAGACAAAAAATGTCATACTCAATATGTGGAAGCCTGCTGTAAAGAAATTAGTAAAGTAGGAAGTGAGTTTAGTATGGGCTGTAAAACGCATGTGGGATTTTGAGAATTTCCTGTACTGGAAAATAAATCCCTTAAGTGGGGGCTGTCCTACTTAAGGGTGGGATACCAAACCCTGGACCATGGACTGGTACCATTAGGAATCAGACTTTGGAACAGGAGGTGAGTAGCAGGCCAGCGAGTGAAGCTTCATTTGTATTTATAGCTGCTCCTCATCCCTCATATTACTGCTTGAGCTCTACCTTCTGTCATATCAGTGGCTGCATTAGATTCTCATAGGAGTGCAAATTCTACTGTGAACTGCCCATGTGAGGGATCTAGGTTGCATGCTCCTTATGAGAATCTAATGCCTGATGATCTCTGGTGGAGCTGAGGTGGTGATGCTAGGATTTGGAAGTGACTGCAAATACAGATTATCATTAGCAGAGAGGTTTGACTGCTTAGACACCACAGTGAATCAGTTACTTAGACTCATATCAAAACTCTATCATTGAGTGGGAAGTGACAGTTAAGCTGCATCTGGTGAAGGGCTGTATAGTGGCAAGTGAGTTGATGTACTTCTATTGTACAGTCGAATCTGGTGGCAGGCTTTAGGTCAGAATCCAACACTTATTTTAGTCTGAAAATGGCTTGCCCATTATTTTATTTACCACTTCCATCTATGCGTCTTTCCCACACTGTGCAGTTGTCTCAGTCACAGTTTTGATAAGCTCACAAGCTAACCCTAACCAAAATGAGTATAAAACAAACATTACTTGGAGCTTCTTTGAAAAGGGGGGAAAGGCCCAGGGATGAGACAGCAGAAGACTCTAAGACTGCCAACAAAAAGAAAGCTGCTTTTAAAAGAAAATACAAAGAGTCCTACCTAAATTATGGGTTCCTTGCAATAAGTGATTCACATTCTCCAAGCCTGCTTATATATATAATATGTGGTTGACTGGCTATCAAATAAAGCCATGAAACCTTCAAAACTGCTTCACCATGTGGAGACCAAGCACCCTGCATTAAAAGACAAGCCTTTGGAGTTTTTCAAAAGAAAAAAAAAAAACATGAACATGAAGAACAGAAGTAATTATTGAAGGCCACCACTTATGTGAGGAGCACAACAAATTGTGGAAAATTCTTAAAGAGATGGGAATACTAGACCACTTTACCTGCCTCCTGAGAAATCTATATGCAGGTCAAGAAGCAACAGTTAGAACCGGGCATGCAACAATGGACTGGTTCAAAATTGGGAAAGAAGTATGTCAAGGCTGTATATTGTCACTCTGCTTATTTAAACTATATGCAGTGTACATCATGTGAAATGCCAGGCTGAATGAATCACAAGCTGGAATCAAGATTTCCAGGAGAAATATCAATAATTTCAAATATGCAGATGACATCACCCTAATGGTTGAAAGTGAAGAGGAACTAAAGAGCCTCTTGATGAAAGTGAAAGAGGAAAGTGAAAAAGCTGGCTTAAAACTCAACATTAAAAAAACTAAGGTCATGGAATCTGGTCCCATAACTTCATGGCAGATAGATGGGGAAAAATTGGAAACAGTGACAGACTTTATTTTCTTGGGCTCCAAAATCACTGGGAATGATGACTGCAGCTATGAAATTAAAAGATGCTTGCTCCTTGGAAGTAAAGCTATGTGAAACCTAGACAGCATATTAAAAAGCAGAGACATCACTTTGTTGACAAAGGTCTACATAGTTAAAGCTGTAGTTTTTTTAGTAGTCATGTACAGATGTGAGAGTTGGACCACAAAGAAGGCTAAGCACTGAAGAACTGATCCTTTCAAACTGTGTTGCTGGAGAAAACTCTTGAGAGATCAAGAGAGCAAACCAGTCAAAATAAAGGAAGTCAACCCTGAATATTCATTGGAAGGACCAAGGCTAAAGCTGAAGCTGCAGTACTTTGACAACCTGATGTGAAGAGCTGACTCATTGGAAAATACCCTGATGCTGGGAAAGATTGAGGGCATGAGGAGAAGGTGGGGGGCAGAGGATGAGATGATTGGATGGCATCATTGACTCAATGGACATGAATTTGAGCAAGCTCTGGGAGACAGTGAAGTACAGGGAAGTCTGGCATGCTGCAGTCCATGGGGTCACAGAGTTGGACATGGCTGAGTGACTGAACAACATCCACTTCATCAAATGTGTCTGCACTCACAAATCAAACAGGATCTTCTATGACCCACCTCTGAAAGTAATGGACATAAAAGCAAAAATAAACAAGTGGGACCTAATTAAACTTAAAAGCTTTTGCACAGCAAAGGAAACTACAAACAAGGTGATAAGACAACACTCAGAATGGGAGAAAATAATAGCAAAGGAAACAACTGACTAAGAATTAATTTCCAAAATATATAAGGAACTCATATAACTCAATACCAGAAAAGCAAACAACCCGATCAAAAAGTGGGAAAGGGACCTGAAGAGACATTTATCTAAAGAAGACATACAGATGGCTAACAAGCACATGAAAAGATGCTCAACATCACTCATTATTAGAGAAATGAAAATCAAAACTAGCGAGATACCACCTCACATCAGTCAGAATGGCCATCAAAAAGTCTACAAACAATAAATGCTGGAGAGGGTGTGGAGAGAAGGGAACACTCTTGCATTGCTGGTGGGTATGTAAACTGATACTATGGAAGATGGTATGGAGATTCCTTAAAAAGCTAGGAATAACACGGAAACTTACATTACCATATGTAAAATAGATAGCCAACAGGAATTTGCTGTATGGCTCAGGAAACTCAAACAGGGGCTCTGCATCAACCTAGAGGGGTGGGATGGGGAGGGAGATGGGAGGGAGGTTCAAAAGGGAGAGGATATATGTATACCTATGGCTGATTCATGTTGAGGTTTGACAGAAAACAAAAAAATTCTGTAAAGCACTTATCTTTCAAGAAAAAAAATAAAAGAGATAACAAATGCTGGCAAGGAAAAAAAAAAAAAAAAAAGCTAGGAATAAGACTACCATGTGACCCAGCAATCCCACTCCTAGTCATATACCCTGAGGAAATCAAAATTGAAAAAGACAGGTGTACCCCACTGTTCATTGTAGCACTATTTACAATAGTTACAACAAGGAAGCAACTAGATGTCCACTGACAGATGAATGGATAAAGAAGATGTGGTACCTATATACAATGGAATACTACTAAACCATGAAAAGAACACATTTAAATCTGTTCTAATGAAGTGGATGAACCTAGAGCCTATTATACAGAGTGAAGTAAGTCAGAAAGGGAAATATAAATATCATTTACTGACATTTACTGATATATATGAAATCTAAAAAGATAGCACTGATGAATTTATTTTCAGGGCAGCAGTAGAAAAACAGACATAGAGAACAGACCTATGGACATAGGGAGGAGGAGAGCAGGGAGAAGGGAAGATGTATGGAGAATATAATATAGAAATTTACAATACCATATGTAAAGTAGATAACCAATCGGAATTTGCTGTATGACTCAGGGAGCTCAAACAAGGGCTCTGCGACAGGCTGAAGGGTGGGATGGGGAGGGAGATGGGAGAGAGGGATGGAAGGGAGGTCCGGGAGGTACATGGATGCACCCATGGCTGACTCTTGTTGATGTATGACAGAAAACCACAAATTTCTCTAAAGCAATTATCCCTCAATTAAAAAATTAAAAAAAAATTAACTTGATGTTAGGGGTAGCTGTTATAAAGTAAAAATTATACATTTTATGGAGATGTTTATTAAATGTATCAATCTGGTGATGGTAAAAAAAAGCTTTTTTAAAAAAATTATTTATTTTAATTGGAGATTAATTACTTTACAATATTGTATTGGTTTTGCCATACATCAACATGAATCCACCACAGGTGTACACCTGTTCCCCATCCTGAACCCCCCTCCCACCTCCTTCCCCATCCCATCCCTCTGGGTCATCCCAGTGCACCAGCCCCAAGCATCCTGTATCCTGCATCGAACCTGGACTGGCGATTCGTTTCACATATGATATTATACATGTTTCAATGCCATTCTCCCAAATCATCCCACCCTCACCCTCTCCCACAGAGTCCAACAGACTGTTCTATACATCTGTGTCTCTTTTGCTGTCTCGCATACAGGGTTATCATTACCGTCTTTCTAAATTCCATATATACGCATTAGTATACTGTATTGGTGTTTTTCTTTCTGGCTTACTTCACTCTGTATAATAGGCTCCAGTTTCATCCACCTCATTAGAACTGATTCAAATGTATTCTTTTTAATGGCTAAGTAATACTCCATTGTGTATATGTACCACAGCTTTCTTATCCATTCATCTGCTCTTGGACATCTAGGTTGCTTCCATGTCCTGGCTGTTATAAACAGTGCTGTGATGAACATTGGGGTACACGTGTCTCTTTCCCTTCTGGTTTCCTCAGTGTGTATGCCCAGTAGTGGGATTGCTGGGTCATAAGGCAGTTCTATTTCCAGTTTTTTAAGGAATCTCCACACTGTTTTCCATAGTGGCTGTACTAGTTTGCATTCCCACCAACAGTGTAAGAGGGTTCCCTTTTCTCCACACCCTCTCCAGCATTTATTGCTTGTAGACTTTTGGATCGCAGCCATTCTGACTGGTGTGAAATGGTACCTCATAGTGGTTTTGATTTGCATTTCTCTGATAATGAGTGATGTTGAACACCTTTTCATGTATTTGTTAGCCATCTGTATGTCTTCTTTGGGAGAAATGTCTGTTTAGTTCTTTCGCCCAGTTTTTGATTGGGTCATTTATTTTTCTGGAATTGAGCTGTAGGAGTTGCTTGTATATTTTTGAGGTTAGTTGTCAGTTGCTTCATTTGCTATTATTTTTTCCCATTCTGAAGGCTGTCTTTTCACCTTGCTTATAGTTTCCTTTGTTGTGCAGACACTTTTAATTTTAATTAGGTCCCATTTGTTTATTTTTGCTTTTATTTCCAATATTCTGGGAGGTGGGTCATAGAGGATCCTGCTGTGATTTATGTTGGAGAGTGTTTTGCCTATGTTCTCCTCTAGGAGTTTTATAGTTTCTGGTCTTACATTTAGATCTTTAATCCATTTTGAGTTTATTTTTGTGTATGGTGTTAGAAAGTGCTCTAGTTTCA
The DNA here is from genome assembly GCF_002263795.3 of Bos taurus. Taxonomy (NCBI): domain Eukaryota; kingdom Metazoa; phylum Chordata; class Mammalia; order Artiodactyla; family Bovidae; genus Bos; species Bos taurus. The sequence continues at coordinate 48,475,634 of NC_037340.1, forward strand.
TTCTTTTACAAGTGGTTGACCAGTTTTCCCAGCACCACTTGTTAAAGAGATTGTCTTTTCTCCATTGTATATTCTTGCCTCCTTTGTCAAAGATAAGATGTCCATAGGTGCATGATTTATCTCTGGGCTTTCTATTTTGTTCCATTGATCTATATTTCTGTCTTTGTGCCAGTACCATAGTGTCTTGATGACTGTGGCTTTGTAGTAGAGCCTGAAATCAGGCAGGTTGATTCCTCTAGTTCCATTCTTCTTTCTTAATACTGCTTTGGCTATTCGAGTTTTTTTTGTATGTCCATAAAAATTGTGAAATTATTTGTTATAGCTCAGTGAAAAATACCGTTGGTAGCTTGATAGGGATTGCATTGAATCTATAGATTGCTTTGCGTAGTGTACTCATTTTCACTATATTGATTCTTCCGATCCATGAACATGGTATATTTCTCCATCTATTAGTGTCCTCTTTGATTTCTTTCACCAGTGTTTTATAGTTTTCTGTATATAGGTCTTTAGTTTCTTTAGGTAGATATATTCCTAAGTATTTTATTCTTTCCATTGCAATGGTGAATGGAATTGTTTCCTTAATTTCTCTTTCTATTTTCTCATTATTAGTGTACAGGAATGCAAGGGATTTCTGTGAAAAAAAGAGCTTGAACCAAAAAAAAAATGTTGAGCATATCATTATTAGTAGTTAATTGCACTGGAAAGCTAAGATGCCCTTTACTATTGGTGAAAAGTTGATCTTGACTGCTACTATGGACATTTTTCATGAACTTTTAGGAAAGGCTGTAGTTCAAAAGATGGCATATGTTCCTCTTTCAGCTAGCACCATAACTAGATGAATGGATGAAATAGCAGAGGATATTGAGGAACAATTATTAGAGAGGAGTCACTGTACTATGTTCCAGGTTGATGAGTCTACTGATGCTGACAACAAGGCAACAATGCTGGTTTTTGTGCAATATATTTTTTCAGGAGAATGTGCATGAGGATATGTTATGTGCACTTTTGTGGCCAACCAACACCACACGTGCAGTACTATTCAATTTGTGCTGTGACATGCATGAACAGAGCAGCTTCCATGATTGGACAGTCTTCTGGTTTCACTCAGTTCAGTTTAGCTCAGTCGCTTAGTTGTGTCCAACTCTTTATGACCCCATGGACTGCAGCATGCCAGGCCTCCTTGTCCATCACCAACTTCTGAAGCTTGCTCAAACTCATGTCAATTGAGTTGGTGATGCCATCCAACTATCTCATCCTCTGTCATCTCCTCTCCTCCCACCTTCAGTCTTTCGCAGGATCAGGGTCTTTTCCAATGAGCCAGTTCTTCACATCAGGTCACCAAAGTATTGGAGTTTCAGCTTCAGCACTAGTCCTTCACTACTTGGGTCATAGAGATTGCCTCTGAATGTGAGTCTATGTACTGGGTTATCCATACAGAAATGCTGACTAACTCTAAACTGTCACCTGAACTTAACAATGTTTTGGAGGATTATCAATCACATTAAAGTGCATGCCCTTAACTCATGTCTGTTTGTGCAACTCTGTGAGGAGATGGATGCAGAGTACACACATCTTCTCTTATACAAAGAAGCGAGATGGCTTTCTAAAGGTTGATCACTGGCCAGTTTCTGAGTTATGAGAGCTGCTCCAGAGATTTCTTTTAGGAAAACAGTCTCCACTGGCAGACATTTCAGTAACCCAGAATAAGTCTCAAAATTTGCTTTCAACCTGCTTAATGAACTCAACTTGTCACTTCAAGGGAGAATGACAACTGTGTTCAAGTCAGCAGTTAAAATGTTTTCATTCAAACCCAAACTGGAATTATGAGGGAAACAAGTGAACATAGGAATTTTTGAAATGTTTCAAACATTAGGAGAGATTTTGAAAGAGACTGAGTAAGAGCCTTCCTTTCTTCCACCTGGTTCACGATCACCTATCTTAGCTTTCAAAAGAGTTTGAGCATTATTTCCCAATCACAAAATACGTCCAAACTGTAAAGGAATGAATCTGTGACCCATTTGTGAATAAACCAGGTGAATCAACTTTGTGTTAGAAGAGGTCAACTGCTTAAGATTGCAAATGACGGTGGCCTTTAAAGTATATTTGAGACAACTTCAAATCTCCATACGTTCTGGAGTCAAGTCAAAGAGGAATATCTTGAGATTGCCAAAAAAGCCCTGAAAAGCCTGATTCCATTTCCAACATCCTATCTATGTGTAGCAGGATTTTCTCTAGTGACACCAATCAAAACGAGGTGATAAAGTAGACGAAACAAGCAATGCACTTCGTGTGTCACTGTCTCCCATCACCCCCATAAAGAACTTTATAGTTGCAGAAAAACAAACCCATGACCCCCACTGATTCTGCATTATGGTGATTTGTATAATTATTTCATTACATATCACAATGTAATAATAATAGAAACAAAATGCAAAAGTTATCTTCCATGATACCAGTCCCTAGTGCCAAAAAGGTTGGGAACCACTGCCCTAGAGTTTCCTATTAGGATTTCATGTTCAACTGAATATCTTTTATGTTGAATAACCTACTACTGTGAACTGACTCTGGTATCCTCATCCAAGTCTAGGGGAAGACCCCAGCTCTGATAATCTATTTGTTGTAGGTAAATGAACACAGATAGCTGCAAATTCCATGCTGAGATCAAGTGCATGAAGGCTCTGAACATGAGGGACCACTGGGTTGGAACAGTCTGCCTCCCAGACCCTGCTTCCCTGGCTTTTGGGTGTCTTAAACCTGCCTACTGATCTCAGGTTTTCCAGGTAGTGCAGTGATACAGAATCTGCCTGCCAATGCAGGAAATGCAGGCTGGATTCCTGGATCAGGAAGATCCCAGGAGTAGGAAATGGCAACCCACTCGAGTATTCTTGACTGGAAAATTCCATGGACAGCAGAGCCTGGCTACCGTCCATGGGGTTGCAAAGACTTGGACACAACTGAATATGTAATCACACTGAACTCAAGCCTAATCTCCCTCCCATAATCTTAGTCTGCAGATTTATTACCTTGGATTTCTTCCTTCATGGCATAGGTTTATTGCTTTCTAACTGTACAATAGAAAAGAAAGATTCACTATACAGACTTTCTATAGCTAATTATAAACCCTTTTAACATGGGGTCTACAAGGAGATTTATAGCAGACTTGTGTATAATTGCCCAACCCTGGAAACAACACAAAAATCCATCAATTAGAGACCGGAGAAAAACAAATTGTGGTGTATCCATCTAATGGGATACTTTTGAAAGGGCTTCCCTTTTAGCTCAGCTGGTGAAGAATCTGCCTGCAATGTGGGAGACCTGGGTTTTAAGCTCTGCGTTGGGAAGATCCCCTGGAGAAGGGAGCAGCTACCCTCTCCAGTATTCTGGCCTGGAGAATTCCATGGACAGAGGAGCCTGGCAAGTCCGTGGGGCCGCAAAGAGACACTTACTACTCAGCAATGAAAAGGGACAAACTAACACATACAACAACATGGACTGAAGTAAAAAAAAAAATTGAACAAAAGTAACCGGGCAGAAAAGATATACTATATGACTGCATTTATATAAAAACTTGTTATAGTGAGAGAAATTAAGGCAGAATTTGCCTCTGTTGAGAGATAGTGTAAAGCCTAGACTGACTGGAGAACCTTTTGAAGTGCAGAAAAGGTGCTGTCTTTATCTGAGTGACATTTGTACGAATTAAATGGCAAAATTCATTGAGCTGTAGTCTTGAGGTTTGTGCATGCTGCTGTTGCTGTTAAGTGACCTCAGTCGTGTCCGACTCTGTGTGACCCCGTAGACGGCAGCCCACCAGGCTCCCCCATCCCTGGGATTCTCCAGGCAAAAACACTGGAGTGGGTTGCCATTTCCTTCTCCAATGCATGAAAGTGAAAAGTGAAAGTGAAGTCGCTCATTCGTGTCTGACTCTTAGCGACCCCATGGACTGCAGCCTACCAGGCTCCTCCGTCCATAGGATTTTCCAGGCAAGAATACTGGAGTGGGGTGCCATTGCCTTGTGCATGCTACTGTATATAAATACCTCAATAAAGTGCTATTAATATTAGCATATTAAAAAGTTTTAGAATGGGGAATATGTGTTATGCGGGAAATGAAAAAGAATGCTTAAAAATGCTTTCTCAAGTGAAGAGCCTAAAAGTGAAAATTCTGTATAATGTGTCTGGCTGTACTGTTAACCAGGATTTATTTCAGGGAATAATTAGCTCAGGACCTTTTGTTCCTTTCTTTCCCTTGTTTGCCGGTCTGATTTCACTGCTTATTGGCATCTTATGCAGCACATTGAAGGAAGAATCAAAGCGTGGGTGGGGGCGGGGAATTTGTAATTGGAAGGCACTGCAGCATCCGGAAATGGACAGAGTTTAGGTGGGTTTCCTAAAAGTAGAGCTGGAGTGGGGATTTTTGAGCAAGTGATTTATGGAGGCAGAGGTCTTAGGCGAACCTGTGAGGGAGGCAGGATGGGGTCCAGGAAGGTGCTGGGCAAAGACGTGGGCTGGGTGGAGTCTGGCCTCAACCAGAACACTCTGGAGCTTGAATGACACTACAGAGTTGTTTCACTGGCGGTAAGAAGCTGGGGCTTCTGCGTCCCTGTGTCTATGGGTCATGGCAAGGGTTGGGTTGGGTTGGGGAGGTCTGCCGCATATACATGTATGCTCGCGTGCACCCACATGTGGGGCAACTTCTAGGCATTTCCTGTACTTTTCCTGAAATGGGAGCAGCTGTGAACTTTCAGTAACCAATGCTGACAGCAGCTGGTCTAGGGGATCTGGGCAGGCAAGGACAGCTCCCAAGGCCATCACAGGCCTGGTGCAGCCAGTATTGTGGATAAACTCGTGATACCAATTCAGGTCCTTAAAAGGCAGGCAGACTAGAGAACCCACAAGGAGGTCCACAGAGCCCCAGAGCACTGGGAGAAGATGGCATGGGCCATGGGCTTGCTTTGGAGAAAGTGGGATATGCTGGCATCTGTTTGGAATTTAAAAAGAAACTCTAAAGAGAAAATCAAATTCTGGATTCCAATTACAGGTGTTCAAAATACCCTGTATTTTTTCTTCACTGTAGTTATCACAATTGCAATTGAATTCTAATTGTTTTGGGGCTTATTTAATGTCATCCCCACGATACAGTAAATGCTGGGAAGAGGCTCATGATACCACACAATTACTCCTATATCTCTCATGCCTAGCACATATTAGGTGCTCAATAAATATAGATGAAAGAATGAGTGGGTATGTTTAAGAAAATGGAAGAAAGGGGTTCATAGAGGTGATATCTTAGCTCACTTGTTTGACTTTCCTGGAATGCCTTCTCTGCTGCCCATACCAACCCAAGCCCATTCTTTAGTGTCCAGTTCATTACCTATCTCTGTCAGGTGTTTTCTTCCTAACTCACCATGCACAGTGCCATTTAGCACTTATGAATGTGTGAAGTCTGTAAACCTTGCTTTTGTAAGTGGTTTTCTGTATTTATCTTTCATCTAGCTCATTACAGAAAGGGACTTGTTGGAATTTTTTTGATGGCCAAGTTCCTGTCTTGCCCTTGGTTTCTAGGATGCTTCTTTTCTTCTGCCTTTCCTGTTACCTGCAAAGTACTTCCCACAGCAATCATCACCTACTAAAATCCTTAAAAGGCCTGTTTATGGGCCATTCCTTTACTGGCTGATCCAATTGGAAATCATCTTTCTCTGGTCTGAATTCTACCATTCTGAAGACACTAACTTTTGCTTCATTGCATGGTAGTTATTCCTATATATGTCATAGTTTCTCTCTAGGTCTGTTGGTTCTTTTGTAACAAGACCACATGTTGAACATCTTAGTGCTGTATGCACTATAGATGCACAATAAATGTTTTTATACTGTTAACATAAATGTATAGATTGTTGTTGTTTTTCAGTTGCCCAGTTGTGTCTGGTTCTTTGTGATTTCATGGACTGCAGGACACCAAGCCTCTCTGTCCCTCACCATCTCCCAAAGTTTGCCCAAGTTCATGTCCATTGCATCAGTGATGCCATCCAGCCACCTCATCCTCTGACACACTCTTCTCCTCTGTCCTCAATCTTTCCCAGTATCAGAGACTTTTCCAGTGAGTCAGCTGTTCACATCAGATTATCAAAATACTGGAGTTTCAGCTTCAGCATCAGTCCTTCTAATGAGTATTCAGGGTTGATTTCCCTTAAGATTGAATGGTTTCATGATCACTGCCTTGTCGTGATGAAGGGGCTTGCAAAATGCGATGAAGCTATGAGCTATGCTGTGTAGGGCCACCCAAAATGGATGGGTCATAGCAGAGAGTTCTGACAGAATGTGATCCACTGGAGGAGGGAATGGCAAACCACCCTAGTATACTTGGTGTGAGAAACTCATGAACTGTATAAAAGGACACAAAGTTATGACACCGAATGATGAGTCCCCCAGGTCTGGAGGGGTCCAATATGCTACTGGGGAAGAGTGGAGGGGTACTACTAATATTCCCAGAAAGAATTAAGTGGCTGGGCCAAAGCAGAAATGGTGCTCAGTTGTGGATGTGTCTTGTGATGAAAGCAAAATCTGATGTAGCAAAGAACAGTATTGCATAGGAACCTGAAATGGTAGGTCCATGAATCAAGGTAAATTGGACATGATCAAGCAGGAGATAGTAACATCGACATCTTAGGAATCAGTGAACTAAAATGGACAGGAATGATGAATTTAATTCAGATGACCATTATATCTACTGTTGTGGTCACGAATCCCATAAAAGAAATGGAGTAGCCCTCATAATCAACAAAAGAGTCCAAAATGCAGTGCAACCTCAGAAATGACAGAATGATCTTGGTTCATTTCCAAGGCAAACCATTCAATATCACAGTAATCCAAGTCTATGCCTCTACCACCGCTGCTGAAGAAGCTGAAGTTGACCAGTTCTATGAAGACCTAGAATACCTCCTAGAACTGACACCAAAAAAGATCTCCTTCTTATCATAGGGGATTGGAATGCAAAAGTAGGAAGCCAAGGGGTACCTGGTATAACAGATAAGTTTGGCCTTGGAGAACAAAATGAAACAGGGCAAAGACTGAATTCTGCCAAGAGAATGCATAGGTCAAAGCAAATACCCTTTTTCAACAACACAAGAGATGACTTTACACATGGACATCACCAAATGATCAATACTGAAATCAATTGTATACATATTAGACAATATATCAAGACTATAGGATGATTTATAGTAATAAGGGTGGAAATTAGACAGGAGAGAAGGTGAATCCTTTAAGTTTTTGAAGTGACCCAAATCCAATATTTACTCTTTGAAGAAGAGGCAGAGGAAGAAGAGAGATGGCAATGGAGGAAATATAGCAGAGAATCGTCTGTCTACAGACTAATTGGGATCAAGAGGGTCCCAGAGCAGGATGGAGCATAGCTCCTTGAGTTTCCTTTGCTTTTTTCATATCTAGTGGGTGATATGTGCCAAACTTGGGTGATAGAGACCTTACCCTGGAACTTCACCAGTCTTACATTTTAGGGCAGTTCTTCTCAGAACTGAGTCCTGTGGTTTGTGGTCAGTGAGGCCCAGCCTGTCTTACTAGATTTGGCACAGATGTTGATGATTGTTCCTTCAGCTTCGAAACAAGGGTTTATAGTGTCAACAATTCATATTAAACAAAGCCCGTTTCCTCTATAATGTGAGAGCACTTTCCTGATCACTCTTTAATGAAAACAGATGCTTTTGAAACAGCCTATAACAGGATATGGAAAATTTGGCCAATAATCAAATATAGGTTCAAAGGGAGATCCTTGATGGCCCCGTTTGCACTGTGGGCAATGGCTAAAAATAGCACATTGATACAGTACTTTTAAAATGTAACAACTGTTAGAGATTGCTGCTGAATTCCTGAAATCTTATGTGAGGAAGATGCTCCCCAGCGAAGGGAACAGAGTGAGGTGGGGGTTTCTTCCCTGTGGAGGTGAGTCCTGTCAGTGCTGTGCTCTGCCAGGTGTACCTTCCTTCTCGTAGCCTCCCCCTGACTTAGGAAGCTGAGTCATTTCCTTCAGTGTGTATAGTTCCAGAAACACAGAGAGCAGGCATCTCACCTCAAACCTGGTTAATAGTAGGGGAAATTTAATGCTACAAATACTAATTAAATACCTGTGCTAACTTGCTACTGTCCAGGATCCAAAGATGCACAAATAAAGCTTAAGTGTTGAAGCAGGGAACTTATTAGTAGAATTATAGAGTTAGATGAGATTTTAGGAATTAGCTTTCACAAAACCCTCATTATAATGATGGTGAGGTGGGAAGGGAGGGGAAAAGAAATGATCACTTATTATGTGATGATTATATGTCAGGCATGTATATTCTGTTATTTTGTCTCCCAAAAACTCTATGTGGGAGAAGGTGGGAAGGAATACATGAAAAAACATTTTTTTTTTTTTAAATTGCATACAATGGAGACATTGTTGCCTTGAGTAATTTGAATTCTCCCAAAATTTCTATAAGATGGATGATATATTTTCCATTTTGGAGAAGAAGAAAATGAAACTCAGAGATATTAAATGTCATTACCGAGAAGTGGCTGAGCTGGGATTTGAATAGCTCATAATCAAAGCCTTTGCTCTTTCCTGACCCCAGTATTTCAGGTAAAGATACAAATATGCACAGGGTATGGCATGTTTCTTTTTTTAATTTTATTTTATTTTTAAACTTTACAATATTGTATTGGTTTTGCCAAATATCGAAATGAATCTGCCACAGGTATACATGTGTTCCCCATCCTGAACCCTCCTCCTTCCTCCCTCCCCATACCATCCCTCTAGGTCGTCCCAGTGCACCAGCCCCAAGCATCCAGTATCGTGCATCGAACCTGGACTGGCGACTCGTTTCATACATAATATTATACATGTTTCAATGCCATTCTCCCAAATCTTCCCACCCTCTCCCTCTCCCACAGAGTCCATAAGACTGTTCTATACTTCATTGTCTCTTTTGCTGTCTCGTATACAGGGTTATTGTTACTATCTTTCTAAATTTCATATATATGTGTTAGTATACTGTATTGGTGTTTTTCTTTCTGGCTTACTTCACTCTGTATAATAGGCTCCAGTTTCATCCACCTCATTAGAACTGATTCAAACGTATTCTTTTTAATGGCTGAGTAATACTCCATTATGTATATGTACCATAGCTTTCTTATCCATTCATCTGCTGATGGACATCTAGGTTGCTTCCATGTCCTGGCTATTATAAACAGTACTGCAATGAACATTGGGGTACACGTGTCTCTTTCCCTTCTGGTTCCTCAGTGTGTATGCCCAGCAGTGGGATTGCTGGATCATAAGGCAGTTCTATTTCCAGTTTTTAAAGGAATCTCCACACTGTTCTCCATAGTGGCTGTACTAGTTTGCATTCCCACCAACAGTGTTTCAAACAAGACTTCTGATCCATGACTCAGTTGTCTTAAACCCAGGGATCGAACCCAGGTCTCTGTTATTGCAGGTGGATTCTTACCAACTGAACCACCAGGGAAGCCAATTCACATTGAATGTGTCCATGATGGGGGACTAGGAGGAAGCAGGCATCAACTGACCAAGCATGCTGGACCCCAGTTCAATCCTTCCTAGATTATATGCCCTCAGTCAGTAACTGTAATCCCAAATTTTCTATGGGAACAAATCCCAGAGACCAACAAACATCACTTCTTTTTAAGATGTTTTCAAAGTTGCTGATAAGGCTATTTAAAATATTCCATTTGCTCAACCCTTTGTGCATTTATGAAATTTTTTTGAAGCATAGTTTTTTTTTTTTTTTTTTTTTTTAGTGGACAGAACACTCTACAGTGAATTTGATCTATAACTGGTTTTCTCAAAATGCATTCTAAGGATTTATGAAAATTTAACCCATCCTTTTCAAGGCAGTTTATGTTATCAGAAATCTGTTTCTAGCCTCCCACTATGTGTCCTGGTCTTTCCTCTTTCTGGTGTCTACTTTAGGTCCCTGTGGTTGGAGTTGGAATAACTTCCTCATTCCTTTTCAGATGTGTTAGAAAAAGGCAATAGTTATTCTCTGAAGAGCACCCACTGGATAGTTGGAGGTAGTTGGGGAATCCTCTTTCACCTTTTAGTAATATGAGCCTTTCCATCAGAGCTAGTTTTTTAGAATGGAGAACTCAAATATGTTCAGACATGTCTTTATGCATTAGGGAGGGGGTGTGCAGAGCAGAGAGGGTATGTGGAGGCTTCTGCATCTGTGTTTGAGCATTCTGCTGCTGCTGCTAAGTCGCTTCAGTTGGGTCCGACTCTGTGCGACCCCATAGATGGCAGCCCACTAGGCTCCTCTGTCCCTAGGATTCTCCAGGCAAGAATACTGGAGTGGGTTACCATTTCCTTCTCTAATGCATGAAAGTGAAAAGTGAAAGTGAAGTCGCTTAGTCGTGCCTGACTCTTAGCGACCCCATGGACTGCAGCCTACCAGGCTCCTCCATCCATGAGATTTTCCAGGCAAGAATACTGGAGTGGGTTGCCATTGCCTTCTCCGGTGTTTGAGCATAGGGGAATCCAAATATGCTTGGATGAAACCTACACTATGGTAGAGATAAAAGCTGAAAGACTTTATAGCACTGTGTAAATCTCAGATGGTCCTTTGCTGATCCAGGAAAGAATCAAATTAGTCCAATGGCAGGTGTTAGGGAACCAATACTTATTTGCTATGATAAAGAATGTTTATCTGGGGGTATTCTTTCTGCCCCCTTCTGATGCCTATGTCAGAAGCTTTCTCTATCTCCTTTATACTTTAATAAAACTTTATTACACAAAAGCTCTGAGCGATCAAGCCTCGTCTCTGGCCCAGGATTGAATTCTTCTCCTCCAGGGGCCAAGAATCCCGGTGTCTTCGCATGATTCAACAACAACCTTTCATCTTGGGGGCTCATCCGGGATCCTTCAGGACAAGATGGGAGCTAACAATTCCAGCCTCACTCCTTTGAACTGTATCCTGAAAAACTGGGATAGATTTGATCCCCAGGGCTTAAAGAAGACACACCTGGTCTTCCTATGTGATACTGCACGGCCACGGTATCCATTGGAGGACGGCGAACGGTGGCCAGTTGGAGGGTCTCTTAAGTATATTACTGTTCTACAATTAGACTGGTTCTGTAAGTAACAAGGGAAATGGGTAGAAGTAGCATATGTGTTGCCCTTTTTCTCTCTGTGAAATATGCCAGACTTACGTCCTAAGGGTATAGATTTGGGTGTGAAACCTTCAGCTCCCTCCTGTCCTCTTACTTTGCCCCCATACCTGGGACTCCAAACTGGGATTCAAACTGCCCAAATGGAGGTCCAAACAACGCCTGTCTCAGTACGACCTCAGACTACTCTGGTTTCAGTAGAAACTCAGACCATTGAAGTAAGAGATGAGATGGAGGACAGGAGACAAAGAGAAGAGGAAAAACAGGTTTCTCCAATCTATCCCTGGGATCATATGCGCAGAGCAGCCAGAGAGACTGAGGAACAGCCACACAAGCTGTTGCCTCTTTATGAAACACCCATCGGGAGAAATAATCAGTCTGTGAGAGTTAATAAGCCTTTCTCTTATCAAGAAATACAAAGAATCAAGGAGGATCTGGGAGACTATTTAGAGGACCCAGAAAAATATATTAGAGCTTTTAAAGGTGTTACTCTGCTTTATGATCTCATTTGGAAGGATGTGGTGTATATCTTGGGACAAACGCTGACTCCTGAGTCAAAGACTCGAGTTTTGGGAAAAGCGGTTGCTTATGGAGATGAATGGCTTGGTAATGAATCAGTAGGGAAGAGGGAGAATGAGATAGCGGCCCTCCCCACTGGGAATCAGGTGGTCCCAACTATAGAACCAGACTGGGACTACAACACAGCTAAAGGAAAATGGGATCAGAGTCATTTTGTTAGATGTGTTCTTGAAGGACTTAGGCAGGCGGGTTCTAAGCCTTTAAACTATGGCAAATTGGCAGACATAGAACAGGAGGAAAAAGCAGCTCCTGGTAAATTCCTAGATAGACTGAGAGAAGCCCTTCGCAGATTCACTGAGATTGATCCCGAAAGTGAAGAGGGAAAAGTGATCTTAAAGGATAGATTTCTCACTCACTCGGCTCCAGATATCCGCCATAAGCTATTAAAACAGGCGTATGGACCAAATCAGTCTTTAGATACTCTGTTACAACTGGCTCAGACAGTCTATTATGGTAGGGAATATGAGGAAAAGAAAGAAAGGCAAAAAAAGACAAAGGAAAAGGCGGAAGCCTTCTCCATGGCTATGAAAAACGTTCTTAAACAGCATGAGAAAAATGCCCAGAGGGGCCCAGGTGAAAAGGGATGGGCTTGCTATTACTGTGGAAAGGAGGGGCACCTCAAGCGGGATTGCCCTCAGGCATCTAAGCCGCCCCCGGCTCCATGTCCAGTCTGCAAAGGACCACACTGGAAGAGAGACTGCCCCCAGAGGCACAGGTCTCCGGGGTCGGACTCTCAAGACAATCAGGACTGAAGGTGCCCGGGGGTCCCCACACAAGCTCCCGTCCTAATTACACCTGAGGAACCCCGGGTATTAATAATTGTGGGGGGCCAATCCGTCGATTTCCTTTTAGATACTGGGGCAACTTATTCTGTGCTTACTGAAGCCCCTGGCCCACTTTCTTCCCGATCTGCTTCCGTAATGGGACTGTCTGGATGAGCCAAAAGGTATTATTTCAGTTATTCTTTATCTTGCAACTGGGATTCTGTGCTGTTTTCACAGGAGTTTCTGATCATGCCAGAATCTCCCTCACCCCTTTTGGGAAGGGATATACTGAGCAAGGTCCATGCCTCTGTTTTCATGAATATGGAGCCCTTCCTTTCTCTCCCTTTGGTTGAACAAAATGTAAATCCTAGAGTATGGGCTGATGGAAAATCTGTGGGTCAAGCACAAAATGCTATTCCTGTAGTTGTTAAGCTCAAAGACCCACAAGTATTTCCACATAAGAAGCAGTATCCACTGAAACCTGAAGTTAAGGAAGGGTTAAAACCCGTCATTGAGAATTTAAAGGAGCAGGAACTATTAATTCCCTGTAACAGTCCTTGCAACACTCCTATTTTGGGTATAAAGAAATCGAATGGTAAATGGAGACTAGTTCAAGATTTATGAATAATAAATGAGGCTGTAGTTCCTTTACACCCCGTGGTGCCTAATCCTTATACTCTATTGTCTGAAATTCCTGAACGGGCCAAATATTTCTCAGTAATTGATTTAAAGGATGCCTTCTATTCAGTGCCTTTGGCAGAAGAAAGTCAATTTCTATTTGCCTTTGAAGACCCTACGCAGCCAGCTTCTCAGTTAACCTGGACAGTTTTGCCCCAGGGATTTTGTGACAGTCCTCACTTATTCGGACAAAGTTTGTCACAGGGATCTACAAAACTTTAATAGCTCTGAAGCAGTGGTGTTACAATATGTAGATGATATTTTGCTCTGTACTGAGACAGAGGAAGCTTATTCACGAGCCTCAGAAGATTTCTTAAACTTTCTGGCAGACTGTGGTTACCAGGCATCAAGAGAAAAGGCTCAGCTTTGTCATCAATCGGTTAGATATCTGGGCCTAATCATATCAGAAGGGACTAGGGCCATAGGCCCTGAGAGAATTAAACCAATATTAAATCATCCCCTACCTATGACTTTAAGACAATTGAGAGGATTTTTGGGGAATCACAGGTTACTGTCGCATTTGGATTCCGGGTTATGGGGAACTTGCCCGGCCTTTATATAAACTTATAGCTGAAATTCAGCAGGCCCAAACCGATAAACTTGTTTGGTCTCCAGAAACTCAAAAGGCTTTTAAGGTTCTTCAGACTGCTCTCCTGCAAGCTCCAGCTCTGAGCTTGCCCACAGGGTCAGAATTTAATTTGTCACAGAAAGAAAAGGTGTGGCATTGGGAGTTTTGACACAACCCTGAGGGCCTCACCAGCCACCTATTGCTTATCTAAGCAGAGAATTAGATGTAGTTTCACGTGGGTGGCCCCACTGCCTAAGAGTAATTGGGGCAGCGGCTTTATTAGCACCCGAAGCTTTAAAAATAATTAATGGATGAAATCTTACTGTCCTGACTTCTCATGATGTGAGTGGAATCTTAAATTCTAAGGTTAATATTTGGATGACAGACAGTAGGCTTCTTAAGTATCAGTCATTGTTGTTAGAAGGACCAGTAAATAAGCTTAAAGTTTGTGGAAATCTAAATCCTGCCACTTTCCTTCCTGAGAAGGAAAATGAAACACCTGATCACGATTGTTCTCAATTCCTAACTTTCAACTATGCAGCTCAGGAGGATCTAAAGGATACCCCATTAGACAATCCTGACATGGAAATATTTACAGATGGCAGTTCTTTTGTTCGGGATGGAAAGCGTAAAGCAGGTTACGCCGTGGTGACTGCTGAACAGGTTTTGGAAGCAAAATCTCTCCCCCAGGGAACCAGTGCTCAGTTAGTGGAGCTTGTGGCTCTGACCTGAGCTCTAGAGTTAAGGAAAGGGCAGCGGATGGGCCTGATAACCTATGTGAGCTTACTTCTGCTGACTCCAAATATCCTGAGTCTGCCGTTGGATCCTCATGACAATGCCTTCCTGTCCTGGGCTCACTCCTATTCTGCATTCCACAATCGGTCTAACTGCTGGGTCTGCAGAGCATTCCCCTCTTCATCAGTGGAAGGCTTCCCATGGTGGACATCCCCACTTCAAGGAAAAGACTTTCTCCAAGTCTGTGAATACCTTCGACAACAATCACATGCGATGCCTCTTCTTCATCTGATGACATCTACCAACCCTAAAATGGACTGGTGCAACACTTTGTACTCTAACTATGGACATAATGTGACTTTTAATTTTGATTATACATTGTCTCGGTTCAATGACTATTTTGCTACATATAAGGTAAATAGGTCTAGATCTAATGGTTTTTTTACCTGACATTTATCAAATATGGGATGAGGTTACATGGCTAACTCCTGAAAAAGGACATTTAATATCTACTGCCTCTATATGTTGGGAACAAACAGGGCCATCCCCCAAATTTAGCCAACAACTTAATTACAATAATTCTTATTGTTTTGTTCTTGCTGTTTGCTCCCTGCATCTGTAACTGTATAACTGGATTTGTTTCTAGCCACATGAAAGCTTTTAAGTTACAAATGGTTGCTCAAACTCCTGCTACTGCTGTAGCTTCCTCCAGCTACTATTTGGGGCCCCTGGATCAGATATCCCCAATATGAGGATTAGGAGAATATGTTGCCTCACCAATTTAGGGACAATGCCTCTTATCAGCTCGGAAGTAGTTATGGAACAAGAACGACGCCCCTTTTCCCTAGGCAACATAATTCTCCTAAAAGAAAAGGAGGGAAATGAGAGAGTCAGTTCCTAGGCAGGTTGATAGGGAGTCTAGGGGTCTCCAAGGAGAGAGGGGTCTGGAATTCTCAAGGAGGAAGAAAGGACAAACCTTTTTTCTTTCTCCACATTCCTTAGGATTATATAACAATAATGTATCCTGCCTAAGGACAGTCTTTGGATTCAACCTTCCGTTATCTTAAAATGTTAATTATGGGAGTAGACCTGGTCTTTACAAGGATGTATCTTGCCTGAGGACAGTGTTATCTTAAAATGTAAATTATGGGAGTAGGTCTGATGAGGTCTTTACAACCTCCAGATATTCTTTGGATTATATAACTTCATTGTTAACACTAGCAAGCGGGTATTCTTTCTGCCCCCTTCTGATGCCTATGTCAGAAGCTTTCTCTATCTCCTTTATACTTTAATAAAACTTTATTACACACACACACACACAAAAGAATGTTTATCTGGATTCTTGCCTTTAATTACAAGACAATGTGGTCAATGGGATTAGTACTGTCCTAAGACTCAGCATACCTGGTAACTAATTAAGTGACCCAGGAAGAGCCTCTCTCTCCTCTCTCCTTCTTTGGGGTGAAATGAAGAATTGGAATAGCAGTCCCCTAGTGCTCACCCAGATTAGGCAATCCATATTCTGGAGAATTTCTAGGAGGGGAACAGTATTGCTTCAATTCCCCACATCCTGGATGAGCACAAAAGGGATGTGTTGTGTCACTTATTGGTGGGGGGAAATGACTGGTATTTATTGGAAAATTTACCAGAAGAAGACAACATGAAATTAAAAGACACTTACTCCTTGGAAGGAAAGTTATGACCAACCTAGATAGCATATTCAAAAGCAGAGACATTGCTTTGCCAACAAAGGTCCGTCTAGTCAAGGCTATGATTTTTCCAGTAGTTATGCATGGATGTGAGAGTTGGACTGTGAAGAAAACTAAACGCTGAAGAATTGATGCTTTTGAAGTGTGGTGTTGGAGAAGACTCTTGAGAGTCCCTTGGACTGCAAGGAGATCCAAACAGTCCATTCTAAAGGAGATCAGCCTTGGGATTTCTTTGGAAGGAATGATGCTAAAGCTGAAACTCTAGTACTTTGGCCACCTCATGTGAAGAGTTGACTCATTGGAAAAGACTCTGATGCTGGGAGGGATTGGGGGCAGGAGGAGAAGGGGACGACAGAGGATGAGATGGCTGGATGGCATCACTGACTCCATGGATGTGAGTCTGAGTGAACTCCAGGAGTTGGTAATGGACAGAGAGGCCTGGTGTGCTGCGATTTATGGGGTCACAAAGAGTCGGACATGACTGAGCAACTGAACTGAACTGAACTGAACCGAACCAAATACCAGAGAAGTATGTTCAGATGCTATTCTAAAGAGGAGACAAAAATTAGTATGCAGTAGGGAAAAGTACAGACTTCCCCAGTAGCTTACCAGTAAAGAATCCACCTGCAATGCAAGAGCTTCAGGAGATATGGGTTCAATCCCTGGGTCAGGAAGATCCACTGAAGGGCTTGGAAGCCCACTCCAGTATTCTTGCCTGGAGAATCCCATGGACAGAGGTGTCTGGTGGGCTACAGTCCATGACATCACACAGGTCAGACACAATTGAAGTGACTTAGCACACATGCAGGGAAAAGACAGGGAAGGCTACAGAAGTTACATTGGTCTACTGCTCTCCAGATAGGAGAACTGAGGGGGAAGAACGGCCCAGGCAGAGGAATAAACCAAGGTAGGGAAGGACAAGGACATCTGAGGCAATGACTCTGGGGCAATAACATAGGATGCATGAAAGAGGTAAGGGAGAGAGTAGTGGAGTAGAATTGAGATCACACCATTCTGCAGTGGACAACTGTGCCTTGCGAAGGAACGTGAACTCTATTCTGCATACAGTGAGAATTCACTAACTGATTTTAAGGTTGTGGCAGGATGTGATTTGTATATTATGAATGAGAAAATGGACACAAGAGAAAAGAGGCTAGTAAATTAATTAGAAGCTCCTGCAAATATTAATATCTAAGGAAGAGGAGCTGAGAACTTGAAATAAAAGCCTTAGTAGAGGAAATGATGGAGTAGGCTTCAGGCTTGGGCTTGTCTTGTAGGTGGAATCAGAATGGGCTACACAATTTGTGGGGCCCAGTGCAAGATAAAATCCAAGAGCTTGTTCTTAAAATAAAAATTTCAGGATGTTGACAACAAAGCAGCAAATCAGGTGAGGGCCCTTCTAAATGTGGTGCCCCGTGTGGCTGTACAGGTCTCATGCCCCTGAAGCTGGCCCCGAGCAGAGGACTCCTTACTTTATTTCCTAGGTGTGCTTACTTTATTTCTTGGTGTGCTGTAATCATAGCTGGAAAGACTGATTAAAATTGACAAGATTATACATTTTTGGGAGAAGGTCCATATTGCCCATCATTTCATTCAGTCTACTCTGCCATCTGTCCAAATTTTTTTTATCTTATGTAATCTTCTTTTGAGTTATCACACCAGGAGATAAACTAGGCTGATTGGGATCTCTGTTGTTCAGTTTCAAAGTTGTGTCCTACAGCTTTGTGATCTCATGGACTGTAGCATGCCAGGCTTTTTTGTCCCCCACTATCTCCCAGAGTTTACTCAAATTCATGTCCATTGAGTCAGTGATGCTATCTAACCATCTCATCCTCTGGCACCCCACTCTTCATTTGCCGTCAGTCTTTCCCATCATTAGGGTCTTTTCCAATGATTTGGCTCTTCACATCTGGTAACCAAAGTATTGGAGCTTCAGCTTCAGCAACAGTCCTTCCAATGAATATTCAGGGTTGATTTGCTTTATTTTGACAGGTTTGATCTTGCAGTCCCAGGGACTCTCAAGAGTCTTCTCCAGCATCACAATTTGAAAGCATCAACTCTTTGGTGCTCAGCCTTCTTCATGATCCAACTTTCATATCTGTACATGACTACTGGAAAAACCACAGCTTTGACTGTATGGACCTTTGTTGGCAAAATCATCTCTGCTTTTTAATATGCTGTCTGAATTTGTCATAGTTTTCCTTCCAAGGAGAAAGTCTCTTTTAATTTCATGGTTGCAGTCATCATCCACAGTGATTTTGGAGCCCAAGAAAATAAAATCTGTCATTGCTTCCACTTTTCCCCCTTCTATTTGCCATGAGGTGATGGGACCAGATGCCTTGATCTTACTTTTTTAATGTTGAGTTTCAAGCCAGCTTTTTCAATCTCCTTTCTCACTCTCTGCTTTCACCCTCATCAAGAGGCTCATTAGTTTCTCTTCACTTTCTGCCATCAAAGTGGTTTCATTTGTATACCTGAGGTTGTTGATATTTCACCCAGAAATCTCGATTCTAGCTTGTGATTCCCTGAGCCAGGCATTTTGCATAATATGCTCTGCGTATAAGTCAAATAAGCAGGCCTCTCAGCAGACTTGAGGTTTTACTGTTTTTTTTTTTCTCTTGAATCAAAAGACCCTATTTTAATTTTTTTATAGGTTTTAAAATCTATTTTTAATATGATAAGTATCATTTTGCTGATCAAATAATTCAATGTTATTTTTAGGTGCAGTTTTTGTTTTGATTTGATAGTTTCTAGTTTTTGGGAGAATTTGCTTAATGATTTGGAGGGATTTTTTGAGAAGGTATTTAACATTTTCTGTTGGGATTTAATAACCAGAAACTTTTCAGATTCAAGAAAAGTTTATTTCTTCCAATCAATAAGCAGTTTAGGTCTTTGCAAATATGCTTCTGGGTTGTCATTGACATTGAAAAATGCTAATATTGAAATAAGGTGTGCTAAATGTGGTTTGCCAACTAGTATATGTAGAAAGGATGATGGTGTTAGAAAATCACTATTTTGTAACATTTATAGTAATTAAAATTTGCATCATTATTAATAATTGATTCAGGAAAAATCATCAATACATCCTAGTGGTTGAAATTTGATGAGAATTAGTATATGTTCATGGGCTTCCCAGGTGACACAGTGGTAAAAAATCTGCCTGCCAGTGCAGGAGACACAAGAGACATGAGCTTAATCCCTGGGTCAGGAAGATCCCCTGGAGTAGGAAATGGCAACCTGTTTCAGTATTCTTACCTAGAGAATTCCACGGACAGAAGAGCTTGGGGGGCTACACTCCATGGAGTCTCAAAGAGTCAGACACGACTAAGTGACTGAGCACTGAGCACTGCACAGAGGATATGCTCATAGTCTCAAAGTATCCCCCACAAATGTTTATTGCTTATGAAGGGAAAGCTTCCCAGGCGACGCAGTGATAAAGAATCTGCCTGCCAATTCAGGAGCTGCGGGAGACACTGGTTCGGTTCCTGGGTTGGGAAGATCCGAAGGGAAAGGGAGTGGCAATCTACTCCAGTATTCTTGCCTGGAAATCCCATGGCCACATGGGCTGCAGTCCATGGGGTGACAAAGAGCTGGACATGACTTAGAGACTAAACGACAACAACAAAGGGAAAAAGTGGGTGAGCACCATTTCACACCAAGTGATTGAAGTTAGTATTGCCAAATCATGAGACAAACTGAGAACAAAGCATCTGTCCTGTGACAGGAGAAGGCAAAAGACCATAACCCTAAGTGGACAATGTGTATAAAAGAGCTGGCTGGATTCTTTTAAAAATGTCCAGATCATGAAAGATAAAGAAAGGCTGAAGAACTACTCCAGAATAAAGGAGACTGAAATGCAAGGTAGGAATCTTGTATGGATCCTGGACCAGGATAAAAAAGATAGCTGTAAAGACATTATTGTTATGACTGGTGAAGTCTGATTGTGGACTGTGGATTAGATAGCAGAATCACACCAATGGTAAAATCACCTAGGTTTTGGAACTGTGGTTAATGTAAGAAAATATTCTTCTTTTAGGAAACACACACTGATGTATTTAGGGGTAAAGGAGCAAGATATTTTGCAAAGTATTCTCAAATGGGTTGGAAAATGGAGAGAGTGACAAAACTAATGGAACAAAATTTTTATGGTTTGCCCCATTGTGAATCTGGTTAACGCATGCATGAATGGTATTGGCATTCTGGCAACTTCTCTGGAGGGGTTAAAATTATATCCAATTAAAGTTGTCTCCAAAACCCCATAAAGACAAAAAATGTTCTCTAAATATAAAGGTGCAAAATAGAAATGCTATTGGTGGTATAATTACATTATATTGCATTACCCTAAAACCAAAGCTGTACATATTTTTGAGCAGCTAAGTATGATTAATGAAATCAGGGGGAAAAACCCCTCTAGATTTAGCAATAAGAATCTTGTATGCCTGGACATGACTGACTTAATAGTTCTCAGTGTTCTTCCCTAGTATGTCCTACTTCAGTTACACCTCACAGTTGAAAATGGAAAATGGGAAATATGTATTTCTTTTCAGCTGTGGTGGAGAGAAACTGGCTTTTACCTGAAAAGCAGCTGAGACTCATAGGAAGAACAAATGGGTAGGGAAGGAAAACATGTTTCCTAGTTGGAATTTCTTAGTCCCATATTGAGAGAACAGCACTGTCTATTGTGGTTGAGGTTCTAGAAATTAGACAAGAAAGTTTGCTGTACTGTAGAGACATTGATTTGGGGGGTTTGATAGCAGTGGTCAAAGTCCAAACACAAGAATTAATTCCATTGGAAACTGTTTCTTGAACCAGATCCTGTGGGTGAGCCACGAGGAAGGACAAAGTAGCAGAGAGTTGGACCCTTTTGACAAGAGCATTCAGCTAAAGATTTGGATTCTCTCACTTCTATCCTGCCTTTGGATTCCATGTCACCATTTTCTTCAAATCCAGGCAAAGCAAGATACCATGAGGCCTCATGTTTGTGATTATTTTGCCTGTGGTTTAAAGTCTGTTCTTTCCCTAAAGCTGTGTATTCTCCAAGGACTTCTCCAATCCACCTCGCTTCTCAGCTGGTGTTGGCAACGACTTTGGTAGATGTTTCAAAATACTTAACAGTTTACTCCTTGCCTGCTTTTATTTCCCTCTCTTCTACATGTAATGCATAATGTGTGGGCTATACATGTTTGTTTTGCCAGTGGTGGAAACATTTAACTAAATGTTTACTGGAATCAGTTAAGTATATGAGTTTTATTTGGAAGATAAAGCTGTGTCACTGGATCTTCATTTTTATTTTTGAATGCTGAAACCAGGTTGTCATTTTTGAGGAAGCAGTAGGTGGAGCTACAGGCTTTTTATCACTAAAGAATTCTCAGTAGCTGCCCACTGCGGAATAACCTGAACAAGCACATCTTTCCAAAAATAACAGAGGCATTTCCAAGTATTCCAGAAATATATGCAAGACTGTTTAGTCATTCATAATCACCGCTTTGCAAGTACTAGAGAGATTCTTTAGAAAATATTTCAGAAGCAGAAAAAAGATTCACAGAATTCCTTGTATTTTTAGAAAAGAGATTCTTAAAAAAAAAAAAAAATGAATTCAAGAGGGAGGGAGAGGCCCTTATTCTGCGTAATCATGTACCATTATTTTTTTTCCAGGTGGTGAAAGGGCCCAGAGGGGTAACCAGGGGCGGAAAAAAGTCTTTTCCATTTGCGTCAGAACTCTGAGGAGCTCTTTACTCCCCACTCGATGAACTTTTTTGAGGCTCTAAACTGTGGTTTTGATTCTCTCTGAATTACAGAGGGTGGCCTGGGTTAAGTGATTCTGAGGAGACCAGAAGGCACTTGTGAGAGGTCACTCTCAAGTGCCGTTCCTCTCACTGGGTACCCTGATGTTCTTGACCATTTCCCTGCTGCTGCTGCTGCTACTAAGTCACTTTAGTCGGGTCCGACTCTGTGCCACCCCAGAGATGGCAGCCCACCAGGCTCCCCCGTCCCTGGGATTCTCCAGGCAAGAACACTGGAGTGGGTTGCCATTTCCTTCTCCAATGCATGAAAGTGAAAAGTTAATAAAATACATTTTTGCATTACTGTGGAAATGTGGATTCTTTTCACGTAAAAAATCACAAGTTCTGATTAATGCTCTAATGGTTTATATATATATCTTATTATATGTACTGTTGGTTCTCTCTCTGTGTATATATACATATATATGAGTTTTGGGACTATCACTCTGAGAAGATGATGAAAGAAATGAATTCTAACTCCAGAAAAAACACACATAAACAAAATTTCACATATACTTTATATAAACATATACACATATAGGTATATATATATTTATATACAGAGATGAGAGAGAGGGATTTATTTTAAGGAATTAGATATGTGACTGTCGGGTTTGGCAAGCCCAAGATTTGCAGGGCAGGCTAGTTGGCTGAAAACTCTGGCATGATTTCTATGTTACAGTCTTCAGGTCAGAATTTCTTCTTCTCTGAGAAACCTCAGTTTTTACTCTTAAAGTCTTCAACTGATTGGATGAGACCTGCCCACATAATGAAGAGTCATCGGCTTTACTCAACTCTAATGGCAAAACCAATACAATATTGTAAAGTTAAAAAAAAAAAAAAAGGGCATTAAAAAAAAAAGAATCACAACTACGTGATTTTTTAGATTTTTGGTACATATGTGAAGAATTGTGTACAAACTGAAATGTCTGTATAGTGATCCTCAAAACAACCAATAAAATCTCAATTTTATATATATATATATATATATATATATATATATATATATAAACCCTAAGGGTTGTAAATGTTAGTCACATGTACAAACATCTTCACAGCAACATCTAAACTAGTGCTTGACCAAGGAATTGGACACCAGAGCCTGACCATATTGATAGATGATGAAAATAACTATTACAGGTCCTATTGCTATAATCTGGTTTCAGGAACTTCACAAAGAAATGATGAAAAACACTTTTAAGCACATCATTGCCCTGGGAATTGTGTGAAGAAAAGGCCACAAGATGCTTGTGTTGGAAGAGCTAGGGTACTTGCTCCATCCTCTCTGTGGGGACAGTAAATCATGACACAAAATAGCAATGAGACAGAAAGAGAGATACTGCTACAATTTGATGGATAAAATGTTGCAAACACCAGGCTTCTCTGCCTTCAGCTCTTCCAGATGCTGCTGGAGATGGTGATGTGCAGTAGTGGGGAGAGTAGCCATGATGTCTTATGACAGACTGGGTCAGACTTAGCAACTGTGGAAGCCAGCTGCTTCCTTATGTTGTGTTCTTCACAGCAAGTACAGAAAACCTCTGATTTATAAATGGGGAAGGGGTTCAGAAAGACTCATTGATTCATCCGTATACTGGGCAGTGCTCTGGGTGCTGGGAATAAATACCAGTGTGATTAAAACAGACACATTTCTCTCAAGCATTAAATATTCTAATGGAGTGACAGAAAACAAAACAAGTAGGTAGAAAAGTAAAAATTGCAAGTTGCAGTAATTGATGGGAAGCAAACTACTAACTAACTAAGTAGACTGAGATAGTATTTGCTGGTGAGATGGTGGGAAACTTTCTTTAGGTGTTTCGTAAGGAAGCCTTCTGTGGGGTGTTGATGTGTAATCTGAAACCTAAATAAACTTAATGGATGGGCTAAATCCTCCTCTGATAAGAGCTGGAGCTGGGATGCACAACCAGGTGGTCTGAACTCTAATTTATCTATTCATCTTTATCTTAGCTTAGAAGTTGTGTCCGCCAGAAGAAGTCTGGCATTCTTTCTTGAAACTGAGGAAGAATTGTGTGTGTGTACTGAAGGATCGGTATACACACACAAATGAATATATGTTCTGAATCTCCTAGTGTTTCCATCCTTCCTGTTAGGCAGTTCTTCCTCTCTGTAGCCTGGATTTTTCAAGCTGTACCTGACATTTTCTTTCTTTTGCTTTGTTCTTTGTTCACATGGACAGACACTCTGCTTGTTGCCTTTTGCATTGGGTTGACCTTAAAAACTTCATTTGCATTTTTCCGCAATGTCTTATGGACAACCTTGAAGAACATTTTTGGCCAGCCCAATAGAAAAGCTGTTTGTCAAGCTGTCACTTGCATTAATATATCATTTCTTTTTTAAATGAACCTATCCTTCTGGATCTTATTCTCTGATTATTTAATTATCTTCCAGGCTCTACATAGGTTGTGTGAATTGTCCTTGGAACAACCCCCGAGGGCACTATTCACATAAAGACATTCTAGATCCATACGATCACAATTGGGCTTCCCTGGTGGCTCAGATGGAAAAGAATTTGCCTGCCATGTGGGAGACCTGAGTTCAATCCCTGGGTTGGGAAGATCACTTGGAGGAGGGCATGGCATATTAGAATCATAAAAATAATCATACTTGTTTCAAATACTTTATCCATTATAGAACCATGTAACATGAATAGCTGCTGCTGTGTCGCTTCAGTCGTGTCTGACTCTGTGTGATCCCATGGACGGCAGCCCACCAGGCTCCACCGTCCTTAGGATTCTCCAGGCAAGAACACTGGAGTGGGTTGCCATTTCCTTCTCCAATGCATAAAAGTGAAAAGTGAAAGTGAAGTCACTCAGTCGTGTCTGACTCTTAGCGGCCCTATGGACTGCAGCCTACCAGGCTCCTCCGTCCATGGGATTTTCCAGGCAAGAGTACTGGAGTGGGTTGCCATTGCCTTCTTCACATGAATAGCTATTATTTATTAAATGCTAGATAAAGCACTAAATTCTTTTTGTTAATTATGTCATTTAACCCTTACAAAAATCTTATGAGAACTATTATCTATATTTTATAGATGAAGAAACTGAGGATTAAGGAGGTTAGTAGCTTCACCAAAGTCAAAAGCTAATAAGTGATACATCTGTGACTTGATGAAGCCACATTCCCAGGAGTCAAAATTTCTTTGATTTCCACTCCAGTATTCTTGCCTGGAGAATCCCATGGACAGAGAAGAATGGTGTCCATTCTTGTACAGTCCATTGGGTTGCAAAGGGTCGGACATAACTGAGAGACTAAGCACAGCACATGATCATGAGGGGGCTTCCCAGGTGGGGCTAGTGGTCAAGAACCCTCCTGCCAATGCAGGAGATGTAAGAGATGCAGGTTTGATCCCTGGGTTGGGAAGATCCCCTGGAGAAGGGAATGGTTAACCACTTCTGTATTCTTGCCTGGAGAATTCCGTGGACAGAGGAGTGTGGCGTGGACAGAGGAGTCTGGTGTGCTACAGTCCACAAGGTCACAAAGAGTTAGACAAAACAGAATTGACTTAGCACATATGCATGATTACAATGACAGTATATTGGCAGATGGCTGATTTCTCTGCTTTGGGGATAGGGGGTGATTTCTCTGCTTTGCACAAAATAGCCTTACCAGCTAGAGGTGTCTGCATGTCTGTCTTACTTATTAGCCTTCTTTCTTTCTAATCCAAAGATACTTAGGAAGATGAAAAGCGAGTTTATGAATCTTTTCTCTCCCATTGGCATTATAAAGGTACAGGGAGCATATCTTACAGGAAGACTTTGTTCATTTTCCTTCCTTTTTTGACTGCTTTTTTGTTTGATGTCCGGTAACCTCCTGAAATTATATGTGAAATATTGTTTATGGTAGTTTAGTAGTTTTTTGCATTACTTGTTCTAGGAAATAACCTTACTTGTGTTAATAATAATATGAACAAATGACATTTGGAAAGTACTCTTACCAGAGGGAGAGATTGGTACCTTAAACCAAAAGAGGGATGTCAGGTCAGAGAGTCAGTGGTGGGGAGAGAAGGTGTTGGACAGATGGTGCTGTAGGTACTTCTTAAAAATTCAACCTTTGTGTAGAGTTGAGTAAGCCAGGGACTTCCCAAGTCTTTGTTTTATAGGTCAATGTCCTCAATGGAAGGAGTTCACCATGCTTTATTCACTCTCTAAAAGCCCAAGTAGAAACTTTGAACTGAAGATGTGATTATAATCTGCAGGTGGGCTTGTAAGAAATTTTGATTCCTGGGAATGTGGCTTCGTCAAATCACAGATGTACCACTTATTAGCTTTTGACTTTGGTGAAGCTACTAACCTCCTTAATCCTCAGTTTCTTCACCTATAAAATGTAGATATAGTTCTTATCTCATAAGATTGTTGTGAGGGTTAAATGACATAATTCACACAAAGAATTTAGTGCTTTATCTAGCACTTAATAAATAGTAGCTATTCATGTTACATGATTCTGTAATGGATAAAGTATTTGAAACAAGTACAATTATTTTTATGATTCTAAAAATGAAGACTAGAAAATAAAAAAGTAAAGTCTAGATTGTTTTAAATTTGTATCTCATATTTTTTATTCTGGAAGAGAGCATCTTGAATCTTGAAGTGTTCTTCATATTGGTAGGAAATAATTCTGAGCAACTCTTTAAAACCGTAAAGATAGTAAGCCTAAAAAAAGTTAAGTTGTTCATTTTATTTAAATTTGATAGATTAGTTTTGTGATTGGTAAATTACACCAGGAGCAAGCAACTTTTTGCAAAAACTTTAAAAGAACTAATGGAATTTCAAAATGTGAAACTCAAAGTATATTTAGGGAACTGTGCATTGTCTCATTAGTTTAAAGCAGCATGCTCATTCAAGAAGGACTTGCAGATAAGACTGGAAAGAGAAGTTGAAAAGGAAGGATTTTGCTTGCTTAAGTGGAGATATGTGAACTCTTTTTGAACCAGTAGAAAACTAGCAAAGATTTTGGAGAAGAGTGATTCAACCAGATTGTGGAGAAGTCTGCTTTCACCACACGTATTAATGTAAGTTGAGATGGATGTTGTTGTTGTTGATAAGTTGCTCAGTTGTGTCTGACACTTTGCTACCCCATAGACTGTGGTCCACCAGGCTCCTCTGTCCATGGGTGATCTCAAAGCAGGGGACAATTGCAACTGATCAGGCAAAAGGAAAGCAGAGTTTGAATGAGGAACCTCTGAAAAGTTAGAGCAGACATAAACACTTAGGAAAACTTCACGTGTGTGCTAAGTTGCTTCAGTCGTGTCCAACTCTCTGCAACCCAATGGACCATAGCCCGCCAGGCTCTTCTGTCTTTGGGATTCTCCAGGCATGAATACTGGAGTGGGTTGCCATGCCCTTCTCCAGGTGATCTTCCCAATTCAGGGACTGAACCCATGTCTCTTACATCTCCTTCATTGGCAGGCAGGTTCTTTACCATTAGTGCCAACTGGGAAGCCCTCCTGGGAAAACTTTGGATGAGGGTCAAAGGAGAGGAAAACAGGGAATTTGCTGCCATTAATACTGAAATTCTAGCTAGGCTGAGAGTGGCTTTCGATACATTATGTTTGTTTGGACCTGTGTGATAGAACACCCAGGTAGGAGCCCTAGGCCATTGGAAAGAGCTCAGAAGGGACATCAAGGCTGGTGATAGATTTTGATGTCTTCAGAGAAGTCATGTTTGAAGTCATAGGATGGAATGGATTTCCTAAAAACTTGGGAAATGCTACATTCAGAGCAGAAGGAGGTGGACAAGTAATCAGTAGAGACTGAGAAAGAGCTGTGGGAGAAATAGGGAACAAGGGTGAGGAAAGATCACAGAGACCAAAACAGGAGGGCATTTCTCCAATGAATGAGTAGCCTGACAATGACCAGGTCATAAATCATAGCAAAGAGAACAATTTTGATGGGGAGGTTAGGGAATAGGCAGCTCAAATAAGTAGAGAGAGTGGATGTGATGAAGGATAGCCAGGAAATAAGACATCTAGTGGTTCAATGAATAAGAGAATTATGTTCCTGGTAGGGCTGGATCAAAGAAATGTTGGAATTAGGGAAAAGGAAACAAAATACCAGGAAGAGAGGATAATTAGTAGAACAATATTGCAGATTCTAAGGTGCCCATAACTGGTAAATAATATTGCCTTTCTCAGTGTTTGAGACCCATCTCATATTTCTCTCATGTTTTTCTGTCACTGCTTATCTTAAATTTACTCTGTTTTTTCACTTTAATCTATTATAATGTTCTCCATGAAAACTCCTACAGCTATTTTCAATATATATTATATCTCTTATTTTTAACATCTGTTGCATGAATTGTTTTCATTTACTTTCTTAACATTGAGCATTTCTGTTGTATTTTTATCCAACCTAATTTCTTTTTTTTTATTTTAAGAATTTCTTTTTTTTGTTTTAATTTAATTTTATTTTTTGACTTTACAATATTGTATTGGTTTTGCCATATATCAAAATGAATCCACCACAGGTATACATGTGTTCCCATCCTGAACCCTTTTCCCTCCTCCCTCCCCATACCATCCCTCTGGGTCGTCCCAGTGCACCAGCCCCAAGCATCCAGTATTGTGCATCGAACCTGGACTGGTGACTCGTTTCATATATGATATTATACATGTTTCAATGCCATTCTCCCAAATCATCCCACCCTCTCCCTCTCCCACAGAGTCCAAAAGACTGTACTATACATCAGTGTCTCTTTTGCTGTCTCGTATACAGGGTTGTTGTTACCATCTTTCTAAATTCCATATATATGCGTTAGTATACTGTATTGGTGTTTTCCTTTCTGGCTTACTTCACTCTGTATAATAGGCTCCAGTTTCATCCACCTCATTAGAACTGACCAACCTAATTTCTATCTCTTTACATATTAAAGACGTGCTTCTGATAACTTTAAATCATCCACATTCCTGGTACACATCCATCATGTTTGTATTGAATGACTAATTATTTATAATGTTTACATCTTGACTGTTTCAAAATTTGAGGGGATGGTCAGACATTCCAGTTTCACCTTATTTCTATTTCTAGGACTGACAATAGATTGACATTTCAATTATTTTTCAATAAGCATGTCATTTCAAATGATATTCAGCATTTAACATTATCTTTCACATGCAGTTGGTGATCACTAAGTGTCTGTTGGTTGCTTGAAATGGTTGTTTTAGTTTAGAATGGACTTGATTATATCTGTCTTGTATTAATAATAGCTGACACATACCTGGATTTAATCACTTAAAATAATATAATCTAGTGATAGCTGAAATTTATTCCTAAACTTTTGCAACAAGTGAGCAACTTGCTGTAGATGTCACTAGGACTCACTATCATTTGGTTCTCCTTTCTTCCCTGGGCACACAGTAGATTATATTCTCAGACATTTTGAAGCTAGGCAGGTCATATGACTGGTTCTGGCCAGTAAGATATGAGTATAAGTGAAGTCTATTGCTTTCAGACCTTCTAAAGTCTCCTGTTTCTCTTTTCCTCTTTCTGGTCATGAATATACCTTCATGTTATTATGAATTTGCCTTATAAATCAAGCACCAGCTGGAGGATGATTGGCCTGGAAGGTCACCTGGACTTGAGGTTTATTTTGTTTGACTGATAAGGTTTTTGGTGTGAAAAGCCACTGGGAATTTTTTGTTTGTTTGTTTGTTTTTATTGTAGTATAACCTATCTTACCTTGACTATTACTGTTAAAAGCTAATAATGAACTAAACAGACATTTCTCCCACAGATGGCTAACAAACACATGGAAAAGATGCTCAATATCACTCATTATCAGAGAAATGCAAATCAAAACCACAATGAGGTGCCATCTCATGCTGAATGGCTGCTATCAAAAAGTCTACAGGCAATAAATGATGGAGAGGGTGTGGAGAAAAGGGAACCACTGTTGGTGGGAATGCAAACTAGTACAGCCACTATAAACAACAGTGTGGCGATTCCTTAAAAAACTGGAAATAGAACTGCCATATGACCCAGCAATCCCACTGCTGGGCATACACACTGAGGAAACCAGAATTGAAAGAGACACGTGTACCCCAGTGTTCATCACAGCACTGTTTACAATAGCTAGGAAATGGAGGCAACCTAGATGTCCATCAGCAGACGAATGGATAAGAAAGCTGTGGTACATATACAAATGGAATATTACTCAGCTATTAAAAAGAATGCATTTGAATCAGTTCTAATGAGGTGGATGAAACTGGAGCCTGTTATACAGAGTGAAGTAGGTCAGAAAGACAGAGAAGGCAATGGCACCCCTCTCCAAGACAGAGGAGCCTGGTAGGCTGCAGTCCATGGGGTCGCTAAGAGTCAGACATGACTGAGCGACTTCACTTTCCCTTTTCACTTTCATGCATTGGAGAAGGAGATGGAAACCCACTCCAGTGTTCTTGCCTGGAGAATCCCAGGGACGGGGGAGCCTGGTTGGCTGCCGTTTATGGGGTCACACAGAGTCAGACATGACTGAAGCGACTTAGCAGCAGCAGCAGCAGGTGAGAAAGAAAAAGAATACAGTATATTAACACATATATACGGAATTTAGAAATATGGTAACAATGGCCCTATATGAAAGATAGCAAAAGGGACATAGATATAAAAAACAGACTTTTGGACTCTGTGGGAGAAGGTGAGGGTGGGATGATTTGAGAGAATAGCATTGAAACATGTATATTTCCATATGTGAAATAGATAACCAGTCCAAGTTCAATGCATGAAACAGGGCACTCAAAGCTGGTGCACTGGAACAACCCTGAGGGATGGGATGGGAAGGGAGGTGGGAGGGGGGTTCAGGATGTAGGGACACATGTATACCCATGGTTGATTCATGTCGATGTATGGCAAAACATACTACAATATTGTAAAGTAATTATCCTTCAATTAAAATAAATAAATTAATAAAAATATCATTGATGCAATAATAAAAAAAAAGGATAGAAAAAAAGAGAAGCTAATGGTGTGCATAATAGACTTGTAGGCATTGGGGAGCTACCCAGGAATTAGGAAGTTGTTAAACAGCAAACAATGATTGTGTAAGTACAAATCTCCCATCTCAGGGAGTTTAACCTCCCTCAGGAGACATAAAATAACAACTGTGACTCAATGAAAATATGAAAGAATGAGATAAAACACACATAAGTAACTAATAACCTAGAGGTCTAGCTGTCTATTTGGGACATGTGCTATAAGTGCATATTTAACACAAGGTGAAGAAGTCCATCTAGTCAAGGCTATGGTTTTTCCAGTGGTCATGTATGGATGTGAGAGTTGGACTATAAAGAAAGCTGAACACCGAAGAATTGATGCTTTTGAACTGTGGTGTTGGAGAAGACTCTTGAGAGTCCTGATGCGAAGACTTGACTCATTGGAAAAGACCCTGATGCTGGGAAAGATTGAGGGCAGGAGGAGAAGGGGACGACAGAGGATGAGATGGTTGGATGGCATCACCGACTCAATGGACATGAGTCTGAGTGAACTCTGGGAGTTGGTGATGGACATGGAGGCCTGGCGTGCTGCAGTTCATGGGGTTGCAAAGAGTTGGACACGACTGAGCAACTGAACTGAACTGAAGAAGTTAAGGTAAGGGGTGGGTATGTTTTTGGAGACACCTGGTCAGATTTTCTGAAAGGATTTCTTGAAAAAAATCTGCTCTAAGTTGAGGGGAAGGGATGGAACCAGAAGAAAATAATTTCATGTGATAATTTTAGGGCAATAGGAGAAAAAGTGTGTACTATCTTTTTATGTAAAGAAATTAAGGCAAAAATCATACAATTAAGATATAAAAAGAATGATGGATGATAACTGGAGTGAGGGAGGAGAAATAAAAGTAGAAAAACATCTAGCAGGGATAAGAGAGATGAACAGGTTGCCTGGTGGCCAAGGCAAAGAGAGAAACACCATCAGTTCTGAAGAACGACAGTGTCCATAATATAAGAAACAAACCAGTTGTTTGCAAAAGTGTAGCTGCAGGTCTGATGAAAATTCCTAACGTGGGTCTGCAAAATTAGAGGAGTGTGATTTAAAGACTGTAAGTTAGAAAAAAATCTTGGCAGTACAAGCTAGCTAGAAGAAGTTGAGAGCTACTCGCCAAACAAAAATAAAACATAAAAGTTCAGAAATCATGTATATGCAATATTTTTTACCCTAAAAATCACCATGTGAGGGAATCCAGGATTTAATATTTGGAGTATATCATGAAGTATACAAGAAAATTTGGGGAAGGTAGTTTCTAGATACTGCATTGGCTGTATAACGTTATGTGGTGTTTTCTTTGGGAAAAGATGCTTGAGTTTTATTGCTGTTTCACTGTGAGTTTGCATGAAAATATTGAGTAACCTTTGGTAACTTAGGAAGAGTTCCATTGCAATACTTGATATGATTTGTTTTAAAAAGTCCTCTCCAACCTTAAGAAAGATACGCCAGTAATAATCAAGTATTTACCATTAAGGACTAATAGACAGCAGCAGTGGGTATTCTCGAAAGAATGACAGTTCTGGAGATGGTGAGATAATTTTATAGTTGGACCAAAAGACCAGAGAGCTCTTTTATAGCTACTTAAATAAGTTAATATTGATTTTATGATGCTTTTTCTATTATTTTATAAGGGAAAGTAGTGAGAATATGAGGTGTTGGCATCTGTTGCCCACTTTTATGAACTGGCCTGCTTGCTTCTTTTTTTATTAACTGTTTCCTGCTTTCCAAGGACAGACTGTTCATGGACTGAGCACTAGGTCAAGAAACAAGTTTTCTTTTTCTTGGAAAAAAAAAAAGAAAGAGAAACAAATTTAACTATTTCTATGTAATTTCATCTTGAATCTGGATTATTTTATTTATTGGTTAATAGAACCCGGTCTCTTGTTGAAATGCTAATTGGAGTCTCTTGGGCAAGTCCAAAACATTTCTTTTTTTTTTTTTTTGCCTTATTCTTTTTTTAAAAAATATAAATTTATTTATTTTAATTGGAGGTTGATTACTTTAAAGTTGTGTTTTCCCCTCACCCATTAGTGTACTCAGAACATTCTCAGTTATTGATCTCAGAATATTGCCTAAGCACATGACCCACAAAAAACTGTGGCCATGCACAGTTAATTATATAATCCTGCTATGTAATTCTCCTCTTATGCATATCCTTGGGAGCCACTATGACTTGATTTAGCCATTGGTCTCACTATCCTTACTTCAATAATTTTCTTAAGGAAAAAAATGCTTCTGTTTTGGTTATATATCTCCCGAAATCAGGTTCCAATCCCCTGAAAACATGAGCCATTTGGCACCACTGCCTGCTTAGATTCCTATGGTCCAGAGTTATCAATTTCCTCCAGATTTCAAGATCTCAGGCCATGGCATTAGTTAATCTGTATTTGTACTATATCCTGTTTTTCTACAAATTGTCTTGGGTTGGCAGATCTTTAACTGAGCCGAGGATAGCCCTCTGAAATGGAGGGTAGGGGTCCAGCCTTGAAATTCACTTAATTCTAAGGAATCGAGCTTCAGTGAAGCTACATGGATCCAGACTGCTTTGCTATCTAACACTGGACCTTCCCAAAACATTTTTTTCTTTCTCATTTAGAACTTGATAGTTTTTAAAAAAATCATCTCTGGTGGGAAATTTTAGCTAAAGAATTTTTATTTTTAGGTTTTGCATTCAACATGTCTTTTTTTGGCAAAGCAAATAACATTTCATCAGACAGGAGGCCACAGGGTTTACCCTTGGCTATATAGTGATTACATTTCCAAATGTAAGGCTGATGCCATGTGGGGGTTATTTCAGATGGAGGGAGTGGATGGTGGCATCTTGGTATGAACTCAACAGGACAACCCACTCCTAACCTCCTGTGGGCGACTGAGGCCAGACTACATAAGGAGACTCGTGTACTCCATGTAGGAATATTTAAAAGTTAGAAATAAAGCTAAGAGATCTTTAAAGATAAACATAATTTTGCTTCCTATCTTGACAAATGTATCTTCTTTACCTGGAAGGCAAGGTTTAAATTTATAATTCTTAAAGTCCTTGTATTCTCTGTTTGATTGTGCTACTTGGGGAGAGTTGACCTCAGCTGTAGGCCTTTTAGCTGTCAGCCTGCATCCCTTCTCTCCCACCTCCAGTTGCTGCACCAGCAGAGGTTTCTTCTGTGTACCCCGGGATATATACCACACAAATAGTTGTCTCATGGCCACATCTTGAGCCCATGACATTCTGCATGTGGGAGGAAAGGCTTCGGGGACTGAGGAATGAAGACCCTGAAATAGGGCTCAGGAGATTCTTGGGTCCTGGGTACTGTGGTGTGGTCTAGAAGGAAGGTGTATTAGATTGCTAGGACTTCTTTAACAAAGTACCACAAACTGGGTAGTGTTAACAGATATGTATTGCCTCACAGTTCTGGAGGCTAGAGGTCTGAGATTAAGTGTCAGCAGGGTTGGTTTTTATATTTATTTAACAAAAATAGTTTTTTTTTTTTTTGGCTGTGCTGGGTCTTTGTTGTGGTGCCTGGGGTTTTCTCTAGTTGTGGCAAGCAGGGGCTACCCTCTAGGAGTGGTGTGCAGGTTTCTCATTGCTGTAGCTTCTCTTGTTGCAGAGTATGTATTCTAGGCCTGTGGGCTCAGTTTTGTGGCACATGGGCTTAGTTACTCTACGGTATGTGGAATCTTCCCAGACCAGATATCAAATTGGTGTCCCCTGCATTGGCAGGTGGATTCTTAGCCCCTAGACCACCAAGGAAGTCCAGGTTGGTTGTTTTCGAGGGCCGTGAATAGAGAATCTATTCCATCCATCTCTCCTGGCTTCTGGGTTTTTTTCTGGACATCTTTGGCATTTCTTATCTCATAGATGGGCTTCCCTGGTGGCTCAGACCTTAAAGAATCTGCCTGCAATAAGGGAGACCTGGGTTTGATTTCTGAGTTGGAAAGATTCCTTGGAGAAGGGAATGGTAACCCACTACAGTATTATTGCCTAGAAAATTCCATGGTCAGAGGAATCTGGCAAGTTACAGTCCGTGGGGTTGCCAAGAGTCAGACATGACTAAGAGACGAACACACACTCACACACACACATACACACACACACACACAGCTTGTAGATGCATCACCTTGATCTCTGCCTTCATCTTCACATAGCATTTTCTCTGTGTTTATGTCTGTGTCCAAATATCCCCTTTTTACAAGAACACCAGTCATGCTTGATTAGGGTCCACTCTAAGGACCTTGTCCTAATTTGATTACATCAGCAAAGACTATTTCTAAATAAGAGACTTCAACATATGAGTTTTTGGAGGACACTTTTAAACCTATGACAGAAGGTAAGTGTGGGCACCGTAGGCACATCCCCTTGGCCTCGTGGATTCTGTCCTATTGGGAAGGTTGTTGCTGGGTAGGATCCAGAAGGGGGCTCTCAAAAGCTTGGGCTCTGTGGCCGGGATCCTTGTAAATGAAGTGCTGGGCATTAGTTCTTTCCTTGTCACCAGTATCTCCACAGTCTTTAACAAGGAAGATCTAATATTACAGTTTAAAAAGCAATAGAAAGGGCATGAACTTTAGCTTTCTCTTTTTCCCAGTTGATCAAATTAATGAAGACTCTTCCTTTACCTCTGAGTAGTCCTTCCAATCTAGTCCATCCTATCCCTTCATTCCCTCTTCACCCCTAATTCCCATGGTACTTCTCACCTGGATCATTTTATAGATTATGAGTTTCTGCTTTTTTCCAACCCGAAGTGTTGATCTTTAACACAGTATCAGAGTGTGGCAAGTCTTCAGCAAAATTGTTTTGGTTCTCTAGGCCTCTGGCCTTTGTTTATTGCACATGTAATCCACTAGCTTTGATTCTGCACAGTATATTTCTAGTTTTGAGGGCAGTCAGGCCTTCGATGTTGTGTATGTGGGTTATTTCTGAGCCCACATTTTAAAAATAATCCATGGCGGGAAGGAGGGGTATTCAATTCTGTGACTAAAAACAATCTCCTGGGAGCCAAAGAAACACACAGATAATGTTTATTCTCCATGCTAAAAATAGGTGGGCTGGTATTTTTAGTCATTCCCCAAAATATGGTGTCTGGACTCAAATTCAGCTGTGGGTGCCTGTCTTTATGGGATCCAATGGGACGGGTCGTGTGGGGAGGAGTCACTAGGGTCAGATGTTAGGAAAAAAATGTTTCTAGGAGAGAAGCTAGGCCTTGCCACCAATTTAAGGTTTCTAGCTTATGAGGGTGTAGTTCAATTTCAAACATTTTTAGAGTTAAAAAAACAAAAACAAAAACAAAAACAAAGCAACCTCAAGGAATTATCGAGAGCATAAAGGCCAGCAGTTGTTCATCCCAGGCTGTAAAAATGAACTACTTCTTCTCCTCAGATGAGGGCAAAAAGTGGTCTGGAATCACAACAAAATTAATTTGTTTGCTCGGGTTTAAATTTAAAACGACTTACCTGATTTTTTTTCTTCTTCTGTAATTTGCCAGAGTTAATTCAGTCCCAATGGACTTGCTTTTTACCACCTTACTATAAAATCTGATTCAGTTTCATACAGTTTTTTCTTTTTTCCCTTACTAATCCCCAGACTAAATGTATGCTTTAAGAAAACACCAGGGCTATAGCTGGTGTTTTTGTCATGTTTCTTGTATAGACTTTCTGGGACCCTAGGTGTGGGAGAGTTTTCATGGACATTTAAAGAGTTTAAGAGATTTTTCCAAATCAGCATGGTGGTTCCCTTACCCCCCACCCCCTGCCCACTTCTGAACAGGTCAAGTTTAAGGGCTTATTTCTTCACTAGATCTTAGA
Organism: Bos taurus; assembly: GCF_002263795.3. Lineage (NCBI taxonomy): Eukaryota > Metazoa > Chordata > Mammalia > Artiodactyla > Bovidae > Bos > Bos taurus. The sequence goes on from NC_037340.1 coordinate 48,512,398, forward strand.
TCTAACAAATATCTGCTGGGGTTGAGATCAGTTGTGAGGTTTGGAAAGGAGTGGAAAGAAACATGCTTAATGGAAAAGTGCTGTGTCAAACTTGAAAGTAAAAAAAGAATTTTATTTATTCTTTTAAAAAATATTTATTTTTAAATTAAAGGATAATTGCTTTACAGAGTTTTGTTTTTTTTATCATTTCAGAGAGCTTAGCCTGCCCGCCTGGAGGGCCCAAGTCTTCTGATGTCTCCTAGAGGTTGCTTTGTAGGAGTTGTTCCATATCTTGATAAGTTTTTGATGCATTTGTGAGGAGGCTGGTGATCTCCCAGTCTTACTCTTCCACCATCTTCCATCTCCTCAGAATTTGAGTTATTCTTGCATGACAAAGCCATCTTGTTTGTCTCACTGACCTAAGATCAGGAATCAAAAGGCTGGCTGCTGCTGCTGTCACTTCAGTCGTGTCCGACTCTGTGCGACCCCAAATCATAGACTGTGTATGGGATTCAAACTAAACCCATCTCACAGCAGAAACTTTTGAAAGATTTTAACATGACTTTGGAAGCAGCAGAATGAGCAGCAATGATTTCATTATGTCCAACAAGCACATGTGGCGTCATTGTGGTTGATATTCTCCACATAATCTTCTGGGTATTGGGTGTGTGTGAGGGCACTGGATGCAACAGAAGATGTTTTCATTGAACGAGTTAGGATGGAGCAACATGTCTGTGTCTTATTTCAAGCTTGCCTGAAGATTCTTCCGGTGACAATGAGTGAGTTTACTATCACACTATACTCTTCATATAGGAATTAAAAAATCAAACCCTTTTTGGCATAATCATGCTATCTCTTCACATGTTGAATTTTGGTAACATTGTGGGGGGCAGGAAATCTATGGCCAAAGGACTATGTGACTAAAAAAAAAAAAAGGAAGAATTGCCATACATGGCATGACATCTGTGCCATGTCATCTGCCAAGCAGATATGATTTTCAAAGATTTTTAAGGTTCTCTTACTCCATCTCCAATTAATTCCCCTGTTTGTAGTAAACCCCTTCAGATCTCTGGTGATTATGGATATTTTGAGGGCCAGTTCATTTTCCAGACTAATTTTTAAAAAAGTATACTCTTCATATTATGATCATTCTAACAGTAATGACCAAAATTTTGGAGCTATTATTTTCTTTTAGAAGTCAACATAAAATTTCTTTTCTTTCTGGTTTCATGAAACTAAGTATCTCAAAACCACCGAACTCTAGTGGAAAGATGTCGACACGGAAGGCAGGTCGCACAGGAAGTTAGTGAAAGGTGGAAACCTACACACAGTAGTTATTTTTCAAGCTCTTCTGTGAACACATAATCTATTGTAATTAAAATATAAAGAGTCACACTTTCTCTCTGCTTGATATTCTTCATATAATCTTCTGGGTGGAGCTTGAGGATTTTTCTGGACTCCTGGTTCTTGTCTGGTTACCTCTGCCGACAGACCTGGACACAGCCCTGTGTGTGTCTGTCGCACTCAGCAGGGCAGCAAATGGCAGGGTCCTGCTGTGATTTCACAGTCCTGCTTTCTTCTCCGGCATCCAGGCTGGGCTATATATATACCATTACCACATCATTCACAGCTTCCTGTCAGAAAGCCAAGAATCACATCACCTTATCCCACACTCACATTAGCACGAATAATTTAAGTCAACATTTCTGCGTTGGGGGATACCGTTGTTTGGGAAGTGGGGTGCATCTACAGGGCTGACTGACAGTGGTAGGTTTTTCTTACTTTTGGTGGGTTCAAGCGCTTGTCTAAATACAGACCCTTAACACTGCCTTGTTGTCTCCACCCAGCAGGCAGCAATTCTGGCTCACTACATCACAGTCTCTCATGTCAACAAAGCCTCGTCTTAGCAGTTTTCCTGGTGTTAGTCTGAGGGGTGTATGTCTCTGTCTGTGAGTATGTTTGCTAGGAAAGTTTTTCTCCCTGATGGAGGAACAGGAGAAAAGAAACAAGACACAGAGTTCTCTAGAAACACCCATGACTCATTTAGATTTCATTGTGAGATTATGAGCTCTTCTTCCTCCTGGAATCTCTTGAGACCTTAGGTTGGCATATCCCAAAGTATCATGGACATCAATGACCTCTAACTTGGACAACCAATAAGAAGTCAATTCACATCTAAACACTCTCCAGGTTCCTTGGCTCCTTTCAACAAAAACAGTGATGCCTGCACACTGAGCTTTTCTCCTCTCCTGGGTGATGGGAGTAGGATGGAAAGGACCATCAGGATCTCTTCTCTTCTGGTGCTTCCATCCTGACATTCTTTCAGATTTGGGGTATGACTTAAAAAAAAAAACAACACTAAGTACAATGATAGGCATATTAGTAATGTATGTATGAGACAAAGAATGAATATTTTGGGGGAACTTACAGAATAGAATAAAGAGAGACTCCATATTAGAAAATTGTGTTCTGAAGATGAAGGTAAAGTCATCAGATGTTCAATTGACAATCCCTTCTGTCTTTATACAGCTATGGTTATTTAGGTCATTGCACAGGCTATTGGTCCCAGTTCATCCTTCCCCTGTGGTAATCCTTTATTATCACATGGTCTCATGGTGGGCAGAGTAGATTACCCAATGTCTTGATTTTGCACATGGCCATTTTACTTGTTTGGTCAATGGGATGTTAACTAATGTGAGGCTTAAGATGTGAGCCTTCTTTTTGCACTTCTGCCCAAAGCATCCTTATCTCCTACCGCATTGTCTGTTGGCCCCAAGAGGATGAGAAACATGGAACAGATCTAAAACAAAGTAGCTGAGCCAGCCTAGATCTGCCAAACCCAAGCCAATGGTCAGACACATGAGCAAGAAATAAACGTCTATTACCTTCCATTGAGATTTTGTGTTTTTTTGTTATGTAGCAACAGCTGACTTTCATATAATGTGACTACCATTACTACCAACTTTCACTTCACAAAAATTCTATGAGACTTTGTGGTTGGTGGTCACATAGTAATGGCTGACTGATTACATGCCACTATGGACTTTATTACTAACTTCCATTTCATAACATTGTTACTGACTTCCATTTCATAACAACCCAGTGAGGCTCTTTATAAAGAGAGAGGTTGCTGGTGATCCTGTAGTTCATCCAGTGTCCCTGTTCTATTGCTGAGAAAATTGAGGCTCAGTGTTATGTCACTTGGCTGATGTAACACAATCTGAAAGGTCCAACAGGAATCCTCTGGCTGGACCACCAGTGTGGCCTATTTATTCTCAAGCTTCAGGTTAAGAGGGTAGGACTGTGACTGATGCTGTATGCAATTCTAAACCATGGTTGTGCCACCAATTATTTAGGTACCTTCTATTTACATGATATAAAGCTCACCCATATTTGAAACTAGATAGAAAGAGAAAGGTCTATGAATAACAAGTTGTAATCAATTCATCTCCTGTATAAGCATATTTCCAGACTCTGGGCTGCATCCAGCAGTAACATAAATGACACATTGGAACAAGTAATCACAACCAAAGCTCTCAAGGAAATGTTATTATTCCATTGATAAGTCATGTCTGACTCTTTGCAACCCCTTGAATTGTATAATGCCAGGATCCTCTGTTCTCCACTATCTCCCAGAATTTGCTCAAATTCAAGCCCATTGAGTTCGTGATGCTATCTAACAATCTCTTATTGTCCTACCCTCTTCTCCTTTTGCCCTCAGTCTTTCCCAGCATCAGGGTCTTTTCCAGCGAATCGGCTCTTTACATTAGGTGGCCAAATTATTGGACCTTCAGAATTAGCATCAGTTCTTCCAATGAATATTCAGAGTTGATTTCTTTTAGGATTGACTAGTTTGATCTTCTTGCAATCCAAGGGACTTTCAAGAGTCTTCTCAAGCACTGCAATTTGAAAGCATCAATTCTTTGGTTCTCAACATTCTTTATAATCCAGCTCTCTTATCTGTACATGACTACTGAAAAAACCATAACTTTGACTATACAGACCATTGTTAGCAAAGCAATGTCTCTGCTTTTCAGTACATTGTCTAGGTTTGTCATAGCTTTCCTTCCAAGGAGCAAGCATCTTTTAATTTCATGGCTGAAATCATCATCTGCAGTGACTCTGGAGACCAAGAAAATAAAATCTATCACTGCTTCCACTTTTCCCCCTTCTATTTACCATGAAGTAATGGGACCGTATTCCATGACCTTAGTTTTTGAATGTTGAATTTCAAGCCAGCTTTTTTCACTCACCTCTTTCACTCTCCTCAAGAGGTTCTTTAGTTCCTCTTCACTTTCTGCAATTAGAGTGCTATTATCTGCATATCTGAGGTTGTTGATATTTCTCCTGGCAATCTTGATTCTAGCTTGTGATTCATCCAGCCTGGCATTTCACAAGATGTACTTTGCATATAAATTAAATAAGCAGTGTGACAATATACAGCCTTGTCATACTCTTTTCCCAATTTTGAACCACTCCATTGTTCCATGTCCAGTTCTAACTGTTGCTTCTTGACCCACACACAGATTTCTCAGTAGACAAGTAAGGTGGTCTGGTATTCCCATCTCTTTAAGAATTTTCACAGTTTGTCGTGATCCACACAGTCAAAGGCTTTCAATGATGCAGAATTAGATGTTTTTGTGGAAGTACCTTGGCTTCTCCATGAGCCAATGAGTGTTGGCAGTTTGATCTCTGATTCTGCTGCCTTTTCTAAACCCAGCTTGTACATCTGGAAGTTCTTGATTCACATACTGCTAAAGTCTAGCTTGAGGGATTTTGAGCATAAACTTGCTAGTATAAGAAATAACTGCAACTCCATGGTAGTTTGAACATTCTTTGGCATTGTCTTTCTTTGGGGTTGGAATGAAAATTGACCTTTTCCAGTCCTGAAAATCCAGACAGAGGAGCCTGGTGGGCTACAGTCCATGGGATCACAAAGAGTCAGACATGACTGAAGCAACTTAGCACGAGTTTTCCAAATTGGAGGACACATTGAGTTCAGAACTCAGTATGATGGAAACATCAGGAAAAAAAAAAAAGTGGAAGCAACCTATGTGTCCATCAGTGGATGAACAGATGAACAAAATGTGGTATACACATACAATGGAATATTTTTCAGATATAATAAGGAAGAAAAGTCTGATGCATTATACATGCTACAGCATGGATGGATCCTGAAGACATCTGGCTAATTAAATTAGCAAGACACAAAAAGACAGTGTATGATTCCATTTATATGAAGTATCAACAGTAATTAAATTCATGCAAACAGGAAGACTGGTGGTTTCCAGGGGAACCTGGGAAGTGGAAAATGAATTGTTATTTAATGGGTTTCCCTGATAGCTTAGTTGGTAAAGAATCTGCCTGCAGTGAAGGAGACCTGGATAGATTCTGGGTTGGGAAGATCTCCTGGAGAAGGGAAAGGCTACCCACTCCAGTATTCTAGCCTGGAGAATTTCATGGTCTTAGAAAGCATCACTATGAACAAAGCTAGTGGAGGTGATAGAATTCCAGTTGAGCTATTCCACATCCTGAAAGATGATGCTGTGAAAGTGCTGCACTCAATATGCCAGCAAATTTGGAAAACTCAGCAGTGGCCACAGGACTGGAAAAGGTCAGTTTTCATTCCAATCCCAAAGAAAGGCAATGCCAAAGAATGCTCAAACTACTGCACAATTGCACTCACCTCACACGCTAGTAAAGTAATGCTCAAAATTCTCCAAGCCAGGCTTCAGCAATATGTGAACCGTGAACTTCCCGATGTTCAAGCTGGTTTTAGAAAAGACAGAGGAACCAGAGATCAAATTGCCGACATCCGCTGGATCATGGAAAAAGCAAGAGAGTTCCAGAAAAACATCTATTTCTGCTTTATTGACTATGCCAAAGCCTTTGACTGTGTGGATCAGAATAAACTGTGGAAAATTCTGAAAGAGATGGGAATACCAGACCACCTGATCTGCCTCTTGAGAAATTTGTATGCAGGTCAGGAAGCAACAGTTAGAACTGGACATGGAACAACAGACTGGTTCCAAATAGGAAAAGGAGTTCGTCAAGGCTGTATATTGTCACCCTGTTTATTTAACTTATATGCAGAGTACATCGTGAGAAACACTGGACTGGAAGAAACACAAGCTGGAATCAAGATTGCTGGGAGAAATATCAATAACCTCTGATATGCAGATGACACCACCCTTATGGCAGAAAGTGAAGAGGAACTCAAAAGGATCTTGATGAAAGTGAAAGAGGAGAGTGTAAAAGTTTGCTTAAGGCTCAACATGCAGAAAACGAAGATCATGGCATCTGGTCCCATCACTTCATGGGAAATAGATGGGGAAACAGTGGAAACAGTGTCAGGCTTTATTTTGGGGGGCTCTAAAATCACTGCAGATGGTGACTGCAGCCATGAAATTAAAAGACGCTTACTCCTTGGAAGGAAAGTTATGACCAACATAGATAGCATATTCAAAAGCAGAGACATTACTTTGCCAACAAAGTTTCGTATAGTCACGCTATGGTTTTTCCTGTGGTCATGTATGGATGTGAGAGTTGGACTATGAAGAAGGCTGAGCACCAAAGAATTGATGCTTTTGAACTGTGGTGTTGGAGAAGACTCTTGAGAGTCCCTTGGACTGCAAGGAGATCCAACCAGTCCATTCTGAAGGAGATCAGCCCTGGGATTTCTTTGGAAGGAATGATGCTAAAGCTGAAACTCCAGTACTTTGGCCACCTCATGTGAAGAGTTGACTCATTGGAAAAGACTCTGATGCTGGAAGGGATTGGGGGCAAGAGGAGAAGGGGACGACAAAGGATGAGATGGCTGGATGGCATCATTGACTTGATGGACATGAGTCTGAGTGAACTCCGGGAGTTGGTGAGGGACAGGGAGGCCTGGTGTGCTTCGATTCATGGGGTTGCAAAGAGTCGGACACGACTGAGTGACTGATCTGATCTGATCTGACAGTCCATGGGGTCACAAAGAGTCAGACAAGACTGAGCGACTTTCACTCTCACTTTCATGTAATGGGTATAGAGCTTCAAGTTTGCAAGATGAAAAAGTTCTGGAGATTGGTTGCATAAAATATTAATATACTGAATATGACTGAACTATATACTTAAAAATGGTTAGTCAGCAAATTTTATGATTTTTTTTTTTTTTAAGCCACAGTTAAAGAGTAAAAAAAGGAATCCTGATTGTTGATGACTGGGAGAAGACCCACAGATTTCCTCCTTATGGCAGAGCTGGCCAACTTAGGCTTGAAAGTGAAAGTGAGGGTTGCTCAGTCGTGTCCGACTCTTTGCGACCCCATGGAGTATATAGTCCATGGAATTCTCCAGGCCAGAATACTGGAGTGGGTGGCCTTTCCCTTCTCCAGGGTATCTTCCCAACCCAGGGATCAAACTCCAGTCTCCTGCATCACAGGTGGATTCTTTACCAGCTAAACCACAAGGGAGCCCAATATTTATTTATTTGGCCATGCCAGGTTTTCCTTGTGGCGTGTGTGGTTTTCATTGTATCATGTGGGATCTTTCACTGCTCCATGGCATGTAAGGTCTTAGTTCTCTGACTAGGGATTGAACCCACGTCCCCTGCATTGCAAGGAGGATTCTTAACCATGGGACCACTAGGTGTCTTTAGTTTCTATTTCAATTTATTACCACTTCTAACCCTCTATCCTCTTCATATGCTTAAATTCTCCTACAAGTAGTCTGACAATCAGTAACCCTAATAGATACCAAGTGTAATTCCCTTGTAAAAACCCACAGGGAGTTATTTTCTCCTTCTATTTTCTAACTTCTATATCTTGAAATTTTGTTTATTCACAATACATACATATCATATACAAACTAAGTGTTCTCTTTGTTATTCTCTCTACTAGTTCTGTTGCTACATGATTTATGTTTTGGCTCATAGTGTGCTTAATTTTTTCCCCTATGGAATTCTTGCATTTAAGTAAGAAACTCTGGTTTTATTTCCATTTATTCAACAACTATATGTTGAAGGTCCACTCTATGTATTGATAAACAGTGATTCCATTAATGATTGCAAAATCACAAATGCCTATGAGGTAAACATAAACAGATTAAGTTACTTTTAGTTGAGCCATGGTTAGTATTAATATTATATATATTTAATCATAATCTATTGTTTAAAATAGATCAACCAATTGTGTAGTGATTTTACTCTAATCCAAATATTTGACTAGAGCACAAAGGGAAAGGCAGCTATAAATAAAAGCAGGTAGTGGTAACACCAAACACCCTTACCCTTTAGATTCAGCACAAGTTATGAGCCTTTATATCCATCAATGCCATCTCTGAGCACCCCTCTCCCTAAGCCTTCCCTGCCATAGACAGAGCTGCTAAACAGTTCTGGGCTCTGACTCTGCCATTATAAAGTCTCCCTACATTATCCTCATTACTTCTTTGATCCTCTCAAGGGGGCTGTACCTGTGCTAAGATCTTTCTGTGTGTGTTTTCCTGCCCATGCCTTAATTCTATATCAGGCAGTTTTTCTCACATGCAGGCTAACACTGTCTTTAATCTTCTTTACCTTAAACTCTTTTCTTCCTTGCCTGTTAACATTTGGTGCATTTTACAGAAGCCTGTATCTGTCTGTTTCTCATCCCAAGTGATTCTGATGCATGTGGTATGAGGACCATTCTTAGGGGAAAAGCATACATTTTTGGTATTAAGTATACCCTGGTTTCAGTGGTGGTCTGCCACTACATAGCTGAGTTACACTGAGGAATGAAGCCCTTGTATACAGATCCATAAAATGAGGGTTCATGAGAACACCAGGTTGATTTACGTTTGTCTCATTTCTGCTTTTAGATTTTGTAAATCATCTCTGGTAGATGGGATTCTGTGAGCAATAAGGGATTGGTTGAAGATAGGAGCACAAATATTTTATCACCAGTAGCCATTAAAGCAATGCTACAGAACAAGATAGCTTTGTTTGGTGGCTTGGTGGTGGCAGTCTGTAGGTCAAGACTGTCCAATAGAAATATAAGGCAAGACACAAAAGTGATTTAAATGTAAAGAAATATTCAAAATTAATCTCTACTATAAATTGTATTTAATTTAGTATGTTCCAAATACTATTACTTAAAGATGTAATAGATGCTAAAAATTATTAATATTTTACATTCTCTTTGTCAAACTAAATCTGTGAAATTGGTCTAAGTTTTCCAGTTAGAGTACATTGCAAGTTGGGCCCTAAATTTGTATCAGAAATAAGTGAACTGTAGTTTGTAAAAATTTGTGGTTGAAAAAGTAGATTCACACACCGACTTACTCTAAACATAATTAATTTTTTTCCCAATAATTGAGTCGATTATAAGTTTAAAATTAAAATGGAAATAAATAAATAAACTCAGTTTCTCAGTCATACTAGTCGTATTTCATGGCTTAATAGCTACATGTGTTGGATAGTGCTTTATTAGGTAATGTGGATCCCAAGTCATGAGGTTTGTGGACGTAGATGGGTCCTTTGCCATAGAATTAACCAGCCAGTTTTTTTCTTTGTTTAGTAGGGAATTATATTAACCACATTGCCCATTAAACCTGCGGACATAGTTCATACATAAAGAACCCTTCCCTCCTTTTTTTTCCCTCAGAAAAATGGGTCACATTTTTTATTTTATTCATGGGGCTGAATTTCATCATTTTGTCTGCTACAAGCGATACAGTTTTTCAAAACTGTCCTGTGGGGAATCTGAGTATTTTTTCAGCTTGCAGCTGCACTATTGTTAGGTCAACAATTAGCCTAGTCTTCTGAGTTGCATAACAAATATACCAGCTCCCAGGAAATGAATGATGCCAGGACAAACTTAACGCCAATGTAGGTGGAATTTTATTTAATGTGTCCTGCTCTGTGTTTGTGATAAGACAGGACTGTAAAATAATGTGGCACACTTAAATATTATATTTTTTTAAAAAAGAATAAAAGAATGGGAATTCTTCTTTCATATTTATTGAGAAAAGGTCCAAACGGAAAAACTAGAAAGGTCTTAGAACTGAACTCTGTGTGTGTAATCGAACATTAATCGAAGTTTTGTGCATGTTTTGTTGTGTCTGACTCTCTGCAGCCCCATGGACTGTGACCCACCAGGCTCCTCTATCCAAGGGATTCTCCAGGCAAGTATGCTGGAGTGGGTTGCCATTTCTTTCTCCAGGGGATCTTCCCCACCCAGGGATTGAACCCAGGCCTCCTGCATTGCAGGCGGATGCTTTACCGTCTGAGCTACTAGGGAAGGCCAATCAAAGTTTACTACACTTCATAATTTCAGATGTCCGCAAGTAGGGAAAATGTAAGGAAGTCACAGATGATTTAAAATAAAGAAACAAATGTATGAAAAGCCCGCAGCTGACATCATACTCAGTGGTGGAAAACTGAAAGCTTTTCTTCTCAGATTAGGAGTAAGACAAGGATGTCCACTTTGCTACGTCTGTTCAACACAGTACTGGAAATATCAGCCAGGGCAATGAGGAAAGAAAAAGAAGTAAAATGTATTTGAGTTGTAAAGAAAGAAGTAAAGTTATCTTTGTTCACAGATGGCACAATTTTATATTTAGAAACCTTAAAGTTTCTAGAAAGAAAAAAGAAACTGTTAGAACTAATAAATGAGTTCATCAAAATTGAAGGATACAAAATCAAAATAAAAAATCAGCTGCATTTTTATAGCAACTAAAAATGAATTACTTGAAAAGGAAATTGAGAAACCAATCCCATTTACAATAACATCAAAACAATAAAATAATAGGAATATACTTTACTATGAAAGTGAAAGGCTTGTACACTGAAAACTATAAAGCTGTACTTTAATGAAGACACAAATAAATGAAAAGATATCTTATGTTCATAGATTAGAAGACTCAATTTGTTAAAATGTCCATGCTACCCACAATGATCTACAGATTGAATGCAATCCCTACACAAATCCCAGTGATTTTTTTTCCCCAAAGAAATTAAAAAAAAAATTCTCAAATTCAAATAGAATCACAAAGGACTTCAAATAATCAAAGTAATCTTGAGAAAGAAGACAAAAGCTGCATACATTACCCTTCTGATTTAAAAATGTTATAAAGCTATATAATCAAAACATATGGTACTGGCATTAAGACACACAAAGGTTCACTTGGGTTCAAGGGAGTCTCTCCATAAGATCTCTCCAGCAGACAACATGAAAACATGGCAGCTCATCATTCCCATAGTCTACTGGCTAAAGCAGTCACCAGGTACACTCAGATTCTAGGTGACTAAGAAATAGACTACTTTTAAATGAGGAAAAGGCAAAGCCACATTTCAGAAGTGCACAAAGAATGGGAGACATTGTTTCAGGCATTTTTGGAAAATAAAATCTGCTATTATAGGCAATAGAAAGGTCATGAAGTAGCAAAGAAGGAAAACTGTACCTTAAATACCAGGATAGTTGACTCCAGACTCCAAGTACTATTGCTTGTTTGACATAAACTGTTAAGTCAAACACAGTTTGCTAAATTAAGGGAATTAGAGCTTCTTAGTTCCTTACTTTTAGTTTGATCTTATTGTGTACCTTAGGCTCATTTATCTATTGGCATTTATGTTTCGACTAAAAAACTTGCTTTGTTATGGGGCCTCCAAAGTGCAGAATTTGACTCAGTAGTTTATCTAAAATTGTAGCTCACTTTGCATAGTTTTGACATGTTAGGTTTCATTCATCCATCCACCCATCCATTGATTCAGTATTAATTTAGTGTCTACTATGTACCAGATGGATTTCCCTGGTGGCTCGATGGTAAAAATCCACATGCTGTGGGGTGGACCTGATGCCTGCATTGGTTAGATCCCCTGGAGGAGGGCATGGCGACCCACTCCAGTGTTCTCGCTTGGATAATCTCCATGGACAGAGGAACCTGATGAGCTATAGTCCATGGTGTTGCAAAGAGTCGGATACGACTGAGTGACTAAGCATGGCACATGTACTAGACACTGCTTTTAGTGATGCAGTTACCGCATTGAGCAACACAGACAAAATTCCTGGGCTTATGGAGTTTACATCCTCCATTATTTCTCAATTGGAAAGCAGCTCAGAGCAAGGCAGAGGGATGGTTATGACTAATGAGAATTGGGAATACAAATAGAACGTCTGTAAGACTCTAATGGTATGAGAAGAAATACTTTCTTCTTAACCAGCACATAAACACATTGGGGGAAACCCATTTCTTTCAGCACATGTGGGGAAAATAAAATCTACTGGTGAATGTTGAGGAAAACTCTTTTGGAAGACTGGAACGATTTTAAATTTACCAGGAGGCTGTAAATGAGGTTAGCGGTTGTGTTTATTGGGTCAGAAAAAAGAAACTCAGACTGGGAAGTCCCAAGGAGCTATTATTATTATCAGTTTCAATGACCTTAGATCCTTTTCATTCTCCTGGCTGCTAGGCGGCCATGAGTTGTGGAATGCTTCGGATTTTATCCTATACTAATTTCAGAAACTTCAGCAAAGTATAAAAGAGGAAGGTAATGATGATTCACAATTTCACTCTCCAAAGATTATCTCCACAAATTTTTTGAAATATTTTCTCAGTGTCTTTCTAAATAGCCATACGCACAGCCAAAGCCATGGATCTAAGAAATTTGGGATCCCACACCATAAACCATTCTGCTCTTTTCCTTTAACACCATAAAAATGTGCTTTTCCCTACATTATCAAACATTTCTAGAGTGGTAAATTTGCAATGGCTGTGTAAAATTATATTATACCAATGTTAATCCTTATTTTGGATATTTACAAAGTTTCTTTTGTTATTAATACCATTGTAATAAACATGTGTGAGCACTGATGTTTGTGTATATCTCTGACTTTTTTTCCTTAGGATAAACTCTTAAAAATGGGATTCCTTGGTCAAAGATACAACATTTTTAGGGCAAGCAGTTCTGTCTCCTCCAGGCAAACAAAAAAGGGGAATTTTAATTCACTATATTAGTACTGAAATGGCATCTGATGGTTGTGTAGGTAAGACACAAGCTTGTTTTGTTTCCAGAGGTACTATTATAATAACTGTCTTATACAATTTCATAATGAGGGGAAACCTCCTATGATAGCATTGCCAAGGCTGTTTTTGAGAAGAGTTCAGGAGCAATATCCTCAATGTACGACCGTAGTTTTTTTTTTTTTTTTCTTTTAAATTTACTTCTTACTTCCCAAGTCAAAGCAAGAGAAGCGGACACGTAAATTGGAGGCTGCATCCATCACTTACAGCTGCTCCTGATAAAAGAGGAGCAGCTCCAAGTGCCTCAGTGCCGGCAGCTGCTTTCTTGACGGCTATCATCTCCCTCCCGTATCATCTCGGGCTTCTCATTTTGTCCAAAGTGCAGAGCCAAGAGGCGTCTAGTCTCAAGCCTGGGACCTGCTCACCTTATCACTCTGGCACTGCATCCCACGAAGAAAAGGGCTTGTTTCCCCCCACCCCCACCCTTTTAGCAGTTTACAACAAATTGGTCTCTTGTATACAGAAAGAGCAGGCCCTAGGCTGGATCTGACTCTGTTGTTTGGAACAGTTTATGGCTTATTTTGGACTCTCCAGGCAGGGCCATAAATACACAGTTAATCTGCCTGATAGCAGGAACAGCACTTTGGCCCCAAGAGATTAACCACATGTGAAATACAGAAACCCCATCTATCCTGCACCAGCCAGCTGTATGCAAGGCCAGCCCTCTGTGGGCTGACTGGGGGACTGAGGCTCCAACTGCCTCTCTGGCCCTTTCCTTTCCCTGCACTGTCCAACCCCTGGTGCCATCCAGGGTCCTTCCTGGCCCTTGGAAAAGATCTAGCAGTTACTTAAGCTGTTGCTTGTCTCTTTTAGTTTAAATTTGGGGTTTAATCCCTATCATGGTGACTTGAAAAACCTTGTTACCTCTTATTTGGTCATTTAGGGCTGTGGGGTTCAAAAAGGTTGCCACTAGTCACATGTGGCTATTGAAACTTAGATGAATCACAATGCACTCAAGTAAAAAATTCAGTTTCTCAGTCACACTATGAGTCAAGTGCTCAGTATCTCATAGTATTGAATAATGAAGACATGAACACTTTCACGATCACAAAAGGTTTTATTGGTCAGATTTGATTTAGGACATTTGCACTGGAAAAGGCAAATGTAAGAAAAATGGTCTCCTCACTTCATATTTCGGACTTTTGTTGTTGTTGTTGTTGTTGTTAGCCTATACATGAAAAAAAAGTTATAAATATAGCTGAAAGGTATTAAACTTTGGTACATGCCAGGAAATGTGCTTAGAGCCTTATATGCTGTACCTCATTAAAATATCAAAATAAGCCTATAAAGTAGGGACTATTATTGTGCCCTTTTTACAGATGGTGGTAAGAAAGGTAGAGAAATTCTCCCAAGATCATTCAGCTAGACTTTGATTCCATTCTGCCTTCCTCCCAGGTAACCTGCCCTCCACCCCAGTGAAGCCTCATGACCAGGCTGCCACCTTGGGTTCCAGGACAGTTTGGGGATTTCTGAAGTTCCTTGACTCCACTGGAGTGAGAGTTTGAGGTTGGAGGGCTGCTCTGCCTTGGTCAGGTGCCTCCAGTTGTACACTCCTCAGATCCAAGTAAACCTGGAAGTCTTCTAGAATCCCTATCTTTCCAGTTTTATGGCCCTGTAAGGGGATAGAATCTGGGGTTCTTGGCCTGTCATCTTGATAGGGGAATTTCAGAAGATTCCCAAGTTTTTCCAGCTTAAGATAAGAGGTGATTTGGAGACTGAATGATTTGGCCTGTTCGAGCTGCCCTGAATATCCTCAAGTGCCAGGAATGTGCTTTGGGTGGATAGTCACACAGAGGGGACACAGGGATAGTGAAAGGAAGGGAGGGATAAAGAGGCCCTAGAGTAGTCCTATAGAGGGCTCTTGCCATGTCCCCAGGGCATTTCTCTATAGCCAGCTACCTTCTCACACAAGGTACCAGTCACTATCTACCCTGTCCCAGGTCTTGCTTCCTCCCTTTTGCATGTCTGTGGGCATGAAGTTGTCTCTCCATTTTGGATGTGAGCCAGCATGCTAGCACTTTGTGAGTTGAGTGTCAGGACAAGGTGCGACTTGATTCTCCCAGAAATCTCCCTTGTTCTAGAGATAGCCTGGGGGGCCAGGGAGCTCTGAAGGACCAAAGTTCAATTCCCTCCACTCCAATCACACTCGAATCTCAGGAGGTGTAAGTTCCATGTTTTCCAGTGGTGACAGATTAGAGGGGGGCCAGACCGGACAACCCAGCTATGGCTGGAGGGCCTTAGAGGTGGGCTGATTAGGCTAAGCTGCTTGGCACAGGTCGGATTGGGCCTCCTGAGGGGAACACTCCACTCTTGCCTCTCCGGCAGCAAAGCCTGTTGTGGAGCACAGAGCCCCTGCACTGCGTGTCTGAAAGCTTGACTGGTGGGAAACTGTGGACTTTTCTGTTATTGTTGTTTGTGTGCATGAGAAACTCCTTAGTCAAACTGTGGGCTCCTGAAGAGTAGAGTGTACCTTTTTCTTCACCAAGTACTGGGTTACCTTTACTCAATGTGTGTGTGCTAAGTTGCTTCAGTCGTGTCTGACTTTTTGGAACCCCATGGACTGTAGCCTGCCAGGTTCCTCTATGCATAGGATTCTCCAGGAAAGAATACTGGAGTGGGTTTCCTTGCCCTCCTCCAGGGCATCTTCCCGGCCCAGGGATTGAACCTGCATCTCTTACATCTACTGCATCGGCAGGCAGGTTCTTTACCACTAGCACCACCTGGCCATGATCAAAAAATGGGAGGCTGTGGAGGAGGCCATGGCAAGATGGTAACATATTTTGTTAAAAAAAAAGTAACATATTAACTAGTTTATATTATTTTACCCACTTTTAGGAAAAATTTTTCTATATAACCCACCTTCCTATATTTCTTACTCTTCATCTAACTTGTTTATTCTCTCTTTTAATTCATACAAAGAAAAAAATAAGAATGTTATCCACAAACTATTAACTTTTGATTTTCTATAAGTATTGGGTTTGCATCTCAGTCAAATAACAACTTCAGGTAATTTAAATAAATATGGAGTGTCCCAGAAGCTATGGGGCAGGTCACAGACTTGAGAAAAAGCCCAACACCTGGGTATTGGAAGGTTAGTATCAAAGGGGGCTTCCAGACATGGGTAGTTGAAAATAAAGGAAACCTTCCTTGTGCTGGAGTCCATCAGTTCAAAGCATTTTTCAATCCTAACATGCCTTCCTTCAAGATTCAAAATCCTGGGAGAGGAGAGTTTGATTGGCCTAGATTGGGTCACATAACCACATTTGGCTTCAACTGATGGGAAGGGGAACAGGTGTCATTACTAAGGGAAAAGGGGAGATGTGCTGGGAAGGCAAAAACAACAACAGATGATCACTGCAGATCATAGATACTTTATGTTCATCTGTGATTTCTAGATATTTTTGTAAAAATCATTAAAAATATATTTATATATATTTTATAATAAGAAAGTCTTTAAAATTTATTTTGGTATGTAAAAAAAGATATAAAAGAGCAACACTGCAAGAGGATGCTGGTATACTGGAAAAGAATCAGAGGTGAATATTTGAGAAGGGACAGAAAACCATGCAAAATGTATTTTGGGGAGGAGTGTCGGATATGTTAATCAGCAGACAAGGAGACTCAGGTGCATCCTTGTGACTGCCTTCCACCACTTGAGGGAACAGTGTCAGGATGTGGTGGGTGTGTCCTTCAAGGCTGTGCTTCTGAGGGTCTTCACTGCCCAGAGATATGAAGGATGGCTGAGAGCTCATGCATGACCTCACCAAGCATATCCATGGAGGGACTCAATGACTTATGCCATGCTTGGTGTAACTGGATAAGAAGATTCTGGCATCCCTTCCAATTCTTACTCCTATGATTCCATGACTCACCATCAACATGTATTTATAGGGGAAGAAGGAAAGTCAATTTTCTGAAAGTCAAGTGAACAAAACCCAGTATCTGGATGACTGGGAAGAAGTATAAGAAAAATATAACTGTAACATTCTACATATTCAGAAGAATGTCCAAGAATATATTAAAGATTCTTATCTTTCAGGATCCTACTGTCTGCCCCATCTTTGGTGCACAGTCTCCTAATCCCTTACCTCCCAGCTACAACAGTAGAGAGAAGGAACAAAGTGAACTTTCTTTAAAATGACAACTTGGAGACAAAATTGAAATTTGTCAAATACATACACACATATGCATAAGACGTGAACTCAGAGAATTGCTCATTTGGTAAACTGGCATTCAGGGAATTGGCCTATGATGAACTGAACTTTCATTTTGAGACTACATATATGGGGAGCTGAACAGAAGTTTTACAATTTCCTCAGGCTGGGAAGATCCCCTGGAGAAGGGAAAGGCTACCCACTCCAGTATTCTGGCCTGGGGAATTCCGTGGTGTTGCAAAGAGTCAGACATAACTGAGCCACTTTCACTTTCACTTTTAAGTCTCAGAAAAATAATCTGCACTAGGATGTTGGGGACACACCAGCCTTCAGAGCCATCTTCAGAGTATCTCATTCTAGGGAAGGTTGGGACTTTTCTAGGTGCCGCAGGTCTTTAGGTGCCCTGGGTATTCTGAATGGTTCTGAGGGGTCCTTCATTGCTGATACGAATTAGAGCTGCTTTAGAAGGACTCGAGGGAAGAGCTGTACTGCAGTGAGAAGGCGTCTTGATTCAGTCAGCATTGTTCTGTGCCTTTCCTGGGGCTCATGTGTGGATCCTGCGCTGAGCCACTTTAATACACCTGCATGGATGAAGCACTTAACTCCCACAACTGCTGGAAGCACAGACTTAGCCACCAGTGGCTAGAATGCTTTAACAACTGGCTCAGCTGAATGGGGGGCTTTCCTGGTGACTCAGATGGTAAAGAATCTGCCTAAAATGCAGGGGACTTGGGTTCAATCCCTGGGTCGGGAAGATCCCCTGGAGAAGGGAATGGCAATCCACTGCAGTATTCTTGTCTGGAGAATTCCATGCACAGAGGAGCCTGGTGGGCTATAGTTCACAGGGTCTCAAAGAGTCAGACACAACTGAGCAACTTTCACTCGCTCACTCACAGCTGAATGGAGCTGCTTTGTCCAAGGTCACATCTCTTGCCAGGTGACCTATGACCAAAACTGAAATGGAGGTAGAAAGGTTCTATTTCCTTGCTCTAACTTGACAGCTTCAAAACTTAGCTCAGGTGAATTTTGGTCCCTCTGGGTCATCCTGGTGGCTTTGAAATTCTTCCTGCTGTATCATCTGCCTCATCCAGAATCAGTTCAGTTCAGTTGCTCATCGTGTCAGACTCTTTGCAACCCCATGAATCGCAGCATGCCAGGCCTCCCTGTCCATCACCAACTCCCGGAGTTTATTCAAACTCATGTCCATCGAGTCAGTGATGCCATCCAGCCATCTCATCCTCTGTCGTCCCCTTCTCCTCCTGCTCCCAATCCCTCCCAGCATCAGGGTTTTTTCCAATGAGTCAACTCTTCACATAAGGTGGCCAAAGTATTGGAGTTTCAGCCTCAGCATCAGTCCTTCCAATGAACACCCAGGACTGATCTCCTTTAGAATGGACTGGTTGGATCTCCTTGCAGTCCAAGGGACTCTCAAGAGTCTTCTCCAACACCACAGTTCAAAAGCATCAATTCTTTGGTGCTCAGCTGTCTTCACAGTCCAACTCTCACATCCATACATGACTACTGGAAAAACCATAGCCTTGACTAGATGGACCTTTGTTGGCAAAGTAATGTCTCTGCTTCTTAATATGCTATCTAGGTTGGTCATAACTTTCCTTCCAAGGAGTAAGTGTGTTTCAATTTCATGGCTGCAATCACCATCTGCAGTGATTTTGGAGCCCCCAAAATAAAGTCTGACACTGTTTCCACTGTTTCTCCATATATTTCCCATGAAGTGATGGGACCAGATGCCATGATCTTAGTTTTCTAAATGTTGAGCTTTAAGTCAAGTTTTTCACTTTCCTCTTTCACTTTCATCAAGAGGCTTTTTAGTTCCTCTTCACTTTCTGCCATAAGGGTGGTGTCATCTGCATATCTGAGGTTATTGATATTTCTCCCGGCAATCTTGATTCCAGCTTGTGCTTCTTCCAGTCCAGTGTTTCTCATGATGTACTCTGCAGATAAGTTAAATAAGCAGGGTGACAATATACAGCCTTGACGAACTCCTTTTCCTATTTGGAACCAGTCTGTTGTTCCATGTCCAGTTCTAACTGTTGCTTCCTGACCCAAAATATATTGTAGTAAATTATTACACTTAAAGAGTAAGTCACCACAAAAGAGCTTTGTGTTCAGTATTTCAGTTAATCTCATGTATATCCGTAGCATATGTGATATTATTATCACAATTTTAAAGCTAAGAAAACTAAGACTTAGATAAGTACACTAACATGATCAGCATCATAGATGGTAGTTGGTGACTATGGAGTAATTATTTATCTCCCTTATGTACTGTACACTTAGTTTTTTCTGAGCTCTTCAGTATTTAACTTTTCTTACAACTATGTGGGGCTTCCCTGATTGCTCAGTTGGTAAAGAATCCGCCTGCAATGCAGGAGACCCTGGTTCGATTCTTGTGTTGGAAAGATCTGCTGGAGAAGGGATAGTATCCAGTATTCTTGGGCTTCCCTTGTGGCTCAGCTGGTAAAGAATCTGCCTGCCATGAGGGAGACCTGGGTTTGATCCAAAGGTTGGGAAGTTCCCCTGGAGAAGGGCAATACTACCCACTCCAGTATTCTGGCCTGGAGAATTCCATGGACTGTATAGTTCATGGATTTGCAAAGAGTCAGACATGACTGAGTGACTTTCACTTCACTTCACACCTCTAAGTGAACCATGAGAAAGTTGAAGTTAATACCATTTGAAGTGAAGTGAAGTGAAGCTGCTCAGTAGTGTCCGACTCTGTTGTAACCCCATGGACTGTAGCCTACCATGCTCCTCTGTCCATGGGATTTTCCAGGCAAGAGTATTGGAGTGGGTTGCCATTTCCTTCTCTAGAGGATCTTCCCGACCCAGGGATCAAACCCAGGTCTCCCACATTGTAGGCAGACGCTTTACCATCTGAGCTATTAGGGAAGTCCAACTCAATATATATATTTAAGTGATGAAAGTGGCACAATATATTTAAAGGGATTAAAAGGAAGAACTTACAACCAAGAATGCTCTAACCACATAAGGTTTGGTGAAGGGTCACAGCAGGGCATGGAGTCCTGACTCCAAATCTATCTAGACTTTGGTTTAATAACCACACTGACGATGAAGTCCTGAAGTGGAAGTTGGTGCCTGTTTATACTCTGCTGGCAGTTCATGGACTTGAGGTGCACTGAGGATTATTATGTTTCCAGGAATGCTTGCAGGCTTTCAAACTCCTGGAGTATTTTTTAGTTTCTGGGAAAACCCCAAACTATGCCACGGCACATTGGTGCATCATCCAGTGCAAAGTAGAGATAGGAAAAGGATTCCTGGTATAAATATTCATGATTCTGAAAACACAGATGTTTTTCTTTCTTATGACCAAGAAAAGACAAAAAAGCTTCCATTAAAACAACTAGGGATATGGTTAGTAAAAATTAATCTTCATATTTTGCTCTGCTAATACCAGATAAGGATCACAGATCTGTCATCGAATTTCATAAGCATTTTCACAAACCCATAATAGTCTGGGTTCCCCCCCCAAAATTTGCTCTCACTGTGTCTGAAATTTCACAACAATACCCCTTTGAAGATTTACAGAAATTGTGTCTGATTTCTTAGTAATTCTTCTGGAGGCTACATCACTATTTCCAAGTATGTTTACGGCTTAAAAATAAATAGTGTAGACAGGAAACTTATGTGGGATGAACATGATCCTTATGTTTTAATCCAGCATTTCAGAAGAGTCAATATCCTAGTATGACTTAATGCTGCACACTGCCGGTAGTTTAGTTTGGCTGTTCCTTCCTTTTCTTCTTGAAGTATAATGGAAATAGAATGGGCAGAACATGGGTATTAAGTACTAGAGTTTTGAACTTGATCAGTGACCCACCAGCCTGCCTTGGTAAACAATGTACATTTTGTCTTCAAAAGCCTGGATGATACCAATGAGCTTATCTCCACATTAGGGAAATATATACAATATGAGGAAAAGGCCAGATTTTAGCAGCTGTTTGATTTAGCTTTGAGTTCTGGTCAACTAGAGTATCTGGGGCTGTCCTCCATTTCTTAATAGGGCAAGAGGTGTACACATCACAGAAAGACCCACCAACAAACAAGGTCTTTCAAGGTTATATATTCCTCTTACTGCCTATTAGATGTTACTCATCTTGTTGGACAGCTGCTCATTATAGTCATGCTTCAGTCATGCAGGATATTGACGCTTTCATTGACTCAGAATGTCATGTAAATAAATGTGGCTCTTAAAGACTATAGGTATTTTGGTTTGGAATTAGGGTGTCTTTAATTATGATTGGAGTTATTTCTCTACTGATCTCCAGTAGAGTATTGGGCACCTACTGACCTGGGGAGTTCATCTTTCAGTGTCCTATCTTTTTGCCTTTTCATACCGTTCATGAGGTTCTCAAGGCAAGAAGACTGAAGTGGTTTGCCATTCCCTTCTCCAGTGGACCACGTTTTGTCAGAATTCTCTACCATGATCCATCCATCTAGTCAAAGCTTTGCTTTTTCTTGAAGTCATGTATAGATGTGAGAGTTGGACTATAAAGAAAGCTGAATGCTTGATAATTGATGCTTTTGAACTGTGGTGTTGGAGAAGACTCTTGAGAGTCCCTTGGACTGTAAGAAGATCCAACCAGTTCAGCCTAAATGAAATCAGTCCTGAATATTCATTGGGAGGACTGATGCTGAAACTGAAACTCCAATGCTTTGGCCACCTGATAGGAATAACTGACTCCTTGGAAAAGACCCTCATGCTGGGAAAGACTGAAGGCAGGAGGAGAAGGGGACAACAAAGGACAAGATGGTTGAATGGCATCACTGACTCAATGGATATGAGTTTGAGTAAATTCCGAGAGTTGGAATTTAAACCACAGGGAGGCCTGACACGTGCTGCAGTCCATGGGGTCACAGAGTTGGACATAACTGAGTGACTGAGCTGAACTGAACTGAATTATGATTGCTTATTTCTTTGTTCCTTCTATACTATGCTCCATTTCTTCCCTACTTTCTCATTTTGGTGTGTCTTCTTTGAGTATGTGGGATAAAATGGTTCAAAGGTCATCTTTGTCCTTGAGTAGCTCAGATTCTGTGGGAATATGGACAGTTTATCTCTGAGGGTTTCACCAGAAAATGTCTTGAGTATTTAAAACAAAGGGACTTTAATGACGCAAAGAAGAGTAATGGCAGAGAATTGGGATCAAAGGTTTTGGAAGAGCTATGAAGCCAAAGAGGGATCAGTGAAGCCACCAGAGATTAGCAACAGCAGGAATCTCTTACTATCTCTTGGCAGGAGGGAGATGGAGAAAGAGGAGGTAAAGTTAGCTTGGAGAGATCAACTCTTGGAAGCAAGAACCTCAAGTAGGCCTATTCAGTGCGAACAGGGTTCATAGTGGGATGGTGTGCTGGAGACACTGTCCAAGGCAGAGAAGAGAGACTCTGGCTTCTCCCTTTGTCTGCTTTTCTACCTCCTGTCCCTTTATCCCACTGAACAAGCCCAATAAAGATTCTATTGTGAATATTGCTTACCTACTATGACAGCTCTGGGCCTATTTTCCCTCTGATCCAGTTTTCAACCCTCCTTTTCTCTGTCCTGAATCTCAGGAACTGACAGAGCCCGGGAAACAAAGGCAGTAGGAGTCAGCCCTTGAGATTTAGTACCAAGAAGTTGAGAGCTGAGCCCTGGATGGGAGGGCCGAGTGTCAGGGTCATCACAGCACGTAATCAGTACCCACATTAGAATCTGGACTGGGGTGTTCTTTCTCTAATTCTCCATCCTGCTACTTCCTGCCTGCCTTTAGAATCCAATTCAGTGTCGCTCTTCTGGAAAGCTTTCTTTTGATCCTGCTAGTCCGAAGTCTGTCTCTTTTGTGTTCCCATAATGTTCTGGCATACTTTTTTTAGGGCATGGATTGTACTAAATTATAATTGACAGTGTACTGCTTTGTCTTTCTCCATTAGTCCCAAGTCTTCTTGGTGGCAGGACCATTTCTTATCCATCCGTCTATCCTCAGTCCCAAGCATACCTCTTCAGTAGGAGGTCAATAAACAATAGAAGAAATCCCTAAATCTTGTGAACAGAGATGTGTAAGACATTAACAGATATCTTCACTTGCTAGTCACTTGCTTATAAAACACAAAAATTGTGCAAATGAAAAATGGTCTGATTAGCTTTTGTCCTTGGTTTTATTTTTGAGCCATATCTAAGCTCCATAGGTTTTGAGCTGAATGTACTTTATCATTCCTTTAGGATGCTAAATGTGTCTTTGGCAGTTAGAAACTGTTGACAGATTGCTGGAAAGGCAACCCGAGATGACAGAAGTGTGAAATAAATGGACTTGGGAGCTGCAAATGTATCTTCTGAATGCTCCTTTCTCTTACACCAATGGCTATTTGCCAGAATAATATGTCAGTTTGTCTTTCTTTCTTTTCTCCATTCCACTACAAATGGAGAATTGCTACGTTAGACAGGACAACAGAAAATAGTTTTTATTTAATTATTGGAATGAGAGAGTACATGATCTTCATGTTTCTATCTCACTGATTCTTTTCGTTTCCAACAATTATTCCCATTCTCTACTGAGTCTGATTTGATGACTTTTTTGTAGGTCAAATGACACCCTCTCTGGCCAAAGTATCTTGGCTCCTCTCTTCGTCTTGGGTGCATGGGAAATGAGTTGACATAATTTATCATAAAAATTCCTTTCAAGCCTGTGTAGAATTTGTCTATTCATAAAGTAAGTAGCAATTTATATCATGAATGTATGTTGTTGAAATTTAACTTAAAAATTGGGGGAGCATTCAAAGGTATAAAGTTTTTAAGGTCAGAAAAATTTAAATTTCACTTCAATATATTTGATGAAACATATAAACGTATTTCATTATATCTCAGATTTCAAATATATTTTCATTCATTCTTATCTACCTATCACCTAGTTTTCCTCTCCCAAATAAATTACTATTACTCACTCTTTGTGTATTTTAGTAGAGCTATTTCATGCTTATAAGAGCAAAGTATTCACTCCCTCCGCACACCCAACACACACACACACAACACTTGGTACAAATGGAGTATATTGAAGTTGTTGTTTTGCACTTTCCTCTTACATTTTTTTTTTTTTTGCTCAACACTACATAACCCATAAATCTGATCACAGCAAGGAAGTTCCTTTTTTACCCAAATTTCCTAAATAGTCCCTTTGATGCTTGGAAGTTACATTTCTGTTGGATAATGGATATATATATATATGGATATATATATACTTTATATATATATGGATATATAATGGATATATATATGGATATATATAGATATATATGGATAATGGATATAGATATATATAGATATCTATATCCATTATCCATATAAATATATCCATATCCATAAATATATCCATATAAATATATCATATATACATATAAATATACATATAAACATATATATATGGGTATATATCCATATATATCCATTATCCATATAAATACATTCATATCCATACAATATATCCATATAAATATATCCATATCCATATATATATCCATATAAATATCTATATCTATATATACATCTATATATATATACTTTCATTTTTAAAATCTGTAACACTGAAGAGACAACACCTTAAACTTCCCTAGTTGAATATCCCTAGTCTAACTTTATAATCTGCTAGAGATGTTAGAGTGAAAGAAATTGATGAGAACATAAGAGAGTTGAGATTTTGGGGGAGAAAGACTGTTGTGTCTAGGAAGAGAGGTACTGAGAGGAAACTTTTCCTGCTTCTTTGATTTGTAGAGTGTCCTTCCAAAATGTAAACAACTTAGAGGAGGCTAAGTCATAAAAGGCAGAGGGCCAAGGAGAGCCATACTTGAACAATATGGTAGTACCAAAGTGATTTTCAGACAAATATAATCCAACTCTGGGATATAAGGGTTGTCTTTATCAAAGCTGTTAAGACTAACTAGGAAAATGTATTAATAGAGATGACTTTAAGGAATTTATTTAAAGGATCTTGTTCATCACAGCATTTTGATGAAATAGTAAAAAAAAATTGTAAATGGCATCAATGTTTAACAATGAGAGATTGGTTGTAAAAATGATGAAGATGAATGATTTTGTCATTATTCTTCAAAAATTGAAGACAATTTTTAATGACATGGAAAGGGTTTGAAATAATATTAAGTAGAAAAAACTGAACAAATAGAATATTATTAAATTTTGGTAAAATATATTCACTATTAATATATATGATAATATTTGTTTAGAAAAAATCATATATTTCTGTAGAATAAGTCTAAGTGGTAGGATAATGGGTGATTTTAACTTCCTTTTTTGCTTGGCTATAGCTTCTAGGTTTTCTACAGTAAATGTACTCGTTTTTCAACAATATTTTTGAAAAATGTAATAACGGTTAGCTGAGATGTATGCCAAATGATTTATATTGTTAGTTTCAGTCCTAATTCTACTTTCATTTTGCTATATGTCCTGTTTAAAATTGTTTTTTGGAGGCATAATGTGACATATGGGCTTCATTGATGGCTCAGTGCTAAAGAATCCACCTGCCAATGCGGGAGATGTGGGTTCAATCCCTGATCTGGGAAGATCACTTGGAGAAGGAAATGGCAACCCGTTCCAGTATTCTTGTCTGGAGAATCCCATGGTCAGAGGAACCTGGTGGGCTATAGTCCATAGGGTGGAAAAGAGTTTGACTGACTTAGTGACTGAACAGCAACAACAACCAACAATGTGGAATATGTATAATGATGCAAATAATAGACCATTCAGGTATGACCTAAATTAAACCTCTTATGATTACACAATGGAAGTGACAAACAGATTCAATGGATTAGATCTGATAGACAGAGTGCCTGAAGAACTATGGACAGAGATTCATGACACTGTACAGGAGGTGGTGATCAAAACCATCCCCAAGAAAAAGAAATGCAAAAAGGCAAAATGGCTGTCTGAGGAGGCCTTACAAATAGCTGAGAAAAGAAGAGAAGTGAAAGGCAAAGAAAATGAAAGATATATCCATCTGAATGCAGAGTTCCAAAGAATAGCAAGCAGAGATAAGAAAGTCTTCCTCAGTGATCAATGCAAAGAAATAGAGGAAAACAATAGAATGGGAAAGACTAGAGATCTCTTCAAGAAAATTAGAGATACTAAGGGAATATTTCATAAAAAGATGGTCACAATAAAGAACAGAAAAGTTATGGGACTAGCAGAAGCAGAAGAGATTAAGAAGAGGTGGCAAGAATACACAGAAAATTATACAAAAAAAGATCTTAATGGTCAAGATAACCACGATGGTGTGATCACTCACCTAGAGCCAGACATCCTGGAATGTGAAGTCAAATGGGCCTCAGGAAAGCACCAATATGAACAAAGCTAGTGGAGGTGATAGAATTCCAGCTGAGCTATTTCAGATCCTAAAAGATGATGCTGTGAAAATGCTGCACTTAATATGCCAGCAAATTTGGAAAACTCAGCAGTGGCCACAGGACTGGAAAAGGTCAGTTTTCATTCCAATCCCAAAGAAAGGCAACACCAAAGAATGTTCAAACTACTGTACAATTGCACTCATCCCACACACTGGCAAAGTAATTTCAATATTCTCGAAGCCAGGCTTCAACAGTACATGAACCGAGAACTTCCAGATGTTCAAGCTGGATTTAGAAAAAGCAGAGGAACCAGAGGTCAAATTACCAATATCTGTTGGATCATAGAAAAAGCAAGAGAATTCCAGAAAAACATCTACTTCTGCTTTAATGACTACACCAAAACCTTTGACTGTGTGGGTTAAAACAAACTGTGGAACATTCTTAAAGAAATGGGAATACCAGGCCAACTTGCCTGCCTCCTGAGAAATCTGTGTGCAGTTCACAAAGCAACAGTTAGAACCGGACATGGAACAATGGACTGGTTTAAGATTGGGAAAGGAGTACATCAAGGCTGTATATTGTCATCCTGCTATTTTAACTTATATGCAGAGTACATCATGTGAAATGCTGGGCTGGAGGAAGCACAAGATGGAATCAAGATTGCCAGGAGAAATATCAATGACCTCAGATATGCAGATTATACTACCCTTATTGCAGAAAGTGAAGAGGAACTAAAGAGCCTCTTGATGAATGTGAAAGAGGAGAATGAAAAACTTTCTTAAAAATCAACATTCAGAAAACTAAGATCATGGCATCTGGTCCCAACACTTCATGGCAAATAGATAGGGAAATGATGGAAACTGTTAGACTTTATTTTCTTGGCTCCAAAATCACTGCAGATGGTGACTGCAGCCATGAAATGAAAAGACACTTGCTCCTTGGAAGAAAAGCTATGACCAACCTAGACAGAATATTAAAAAGCAGAAAGGTTACTTTGCTGACAAAAGTGGAGTAGCTCAGTCGTGTCTGACTCTTTGCAACCCCATGGACTGTAGCCTACTAGGCTCCTCTGTCCATGGGATTTTCCAGGCAATAGTACTGGAGTGGGTTTCCATTTCCTTCTCCAGGGGACCTTCCCGACCCAGGGATTGAACCTGGGTCTCCAGCATTGTAGACAGACATTTTACCATGTGAGCCACCAGAATCAACGTTGCTGACAAAGGTCAATACTAAATACTACCTTCCAGCTTCACAGCCTGCATCACACATATAATTTAATGGATATGTAAAGAGTTATTTTCTAGATCTTAACATTTGCATTACTATATATATATATATGTATGTATGTATGTGTATATATATATATATATATATATATATATATATATATATATACTTTTTAATGTTTTTTTTTTCCCCCAAGGATTACCTTGAAAGAGGTAACTTCAAAGATTCATTGCTCTGTTACTTTTGTTGCTACTCATTAGTCTGATTGATATGTGTCTAGGAAAGTGTTATTTTCTTAAAGGTTATGCTTTCTTAAAGCTATCACATTACCATTGTTTACTAAGAAGGAAATCTCAATCTGAACTTATAAAATGTATGGTTCCATCTACTAGCAACCTGAGTACTCAAGAGTCTTCTGCAGTACCAGTTTGAAAGCATCTAGTCAAAGCTATGGTTTTTCCAGTAGTCATGTATGGATATGCGTGTTGGACCAGAAAGAAAGCTGAATGTTGAAGAATGATGCTTTTGAACTATGGTGTTGGAGAAGACTCTTGAGAGTTCCCTGGACAGCAAGGACATCAAACCAGTCAATCCTAAAAGAAATCAGTCCTGAATATCCGTTGGTAGGACTGATGGCTGAAGCTGAAGCTCCAATACTTTGGCTACCTGATGCAAAGAACTGACTCGCTGGAAAAGACCCTGATGCTGGGAAAGACTGAAGGCAGCAGGAGAAGCAGACAACAGAGGATGAAATGGTTGGATGACATCACTGACTCAATGGATATGAGTTTGAGAAAGCACCGGGAGTTGGTGATGGACAGGGAAGCCTGGTGTGCTGCAGTCCATTTGGTCGCAAAGAGTTGGACATGACTGAGCAGCTAAACTGACTGACTGGTGCAAATAATAGGTCTCGTAGGTGCTTGTGAAGCAACAATGAAGTTCAATCTTCCTTCACTCTTGAACTTCTTGTCTGAAAATTCTATTCAACACCAATTCCCCTCCCCCACTTTTTACTTGGAAAATACTATTTGCCTCACAGAGAGTAAATGACATTTAAAATTGTGTTTAGTATGTATTATGCAATAGAGAGTCACACAAGGCTCACTAATATTTGTAAATCACATATGAGATCAGCCAGCTTGATCCATTCCCACTTTATTTCTTTGATACGGAGTTCTTCTATCCCAGCTTGGATGGTAATGTGCATGTATTCATGCTCAATTGTGTCGGGCTCTTTGGGACTCCATGGACTGTAGCCCACCAGGTTCCTTCTGTCCATGGGAATTCCCAGGAAAGAATACTGGAATGGGTTGCCCCTTCCTTCTCTAAGAGATTTTCCCAATCCAGTGATCAAATCCAAGTTTCCTGCATGTCTCCTGCATTTCAGGCAGATTCTTTACCGCTGAGTCATTGAGGAAGCCTTTGCATAGTGGTATATATGTTTGTTTTTTTTTTTTTTTTTTGAGAGATATTTTCGAAACAGGCTACTTTTTACTGTTCCAGGGTATGATTGTAGGGGGGAGTTTCAGTGTTCCTAAGTTTATGATGATTCCATTGATCCACAGACCAAGGAGGGCAGTTCTGTTTTCCTTTGTAACCATCAGATATTTGAGAGCTTACATGACAGAGGTGATGGTCCTGCAAACACAATCCTTCAATTTAAGTTCCACAAAACACTGTTAATAGAGGAGGAAGAAAAATTATTTTCTCTGCCACACAGACAAACTAAATACAAATGCACAAAGCTTTCAATAAAGCAAAATTCTTATTCAACAAAATAGAAATAAAAGCAGAAACAAAAAAGATATGCAAATCAGTTTCATGAGAAATGAATTTCCATTCAGTGCAACAAATGTTTCTGAAAAATTTCCAGTTACTTATTGTCACTATAATGCTATAAAACAAAAAATAACCAAACTTTAGTACTGTGGAATATTGAACATTTATTTTCCTCTTGACTCTATGGGACTGCTGGGTGACTTTTGTCTATCTGTGCCCATGCATCTTTAGTCAATTGGCAGTTCAGTTCTGCTCCTTGTGGCCTTTTACCCTACAGCAGGATAATCTGGGCGTATTTTTATAGTTGAAGCAGGGGTCCAGATAATAGAAGTGTGCAAGATCTCTTGAGGCCTAGGCTTGGAACCCATGAAATATTATTTTTTTGATAATCTATTGGTTACCTGCCTCCTAAGAAACCTGTATGCAGGTCAGGAAGCAACAGTTAGAACTGGACATGGAACAACAGACTGGTTCCAAATGGGAAAAGGAGTATGTCAAGGCTGTATATTGTCACCCTGCTTATTTAACTTATATGCAGAGTACATCATGAGAAATGCTGGGCTGGAGGAAGCACAAGCTGGAATCAAGATTGCCGGGAGAAATATCAATCACCTCAGATATGCAGATGACACCACCCTTATGGCAGAAAGTGAAGAACTAAAAAGCTTCTTGATGAAAGTGAAAGAGGAGGGTGAAAAAGTTGACTTAAAGCTCACATTCAGAAAACTAAGATCATGGCATCTGGTCCCATCACTTCATGGGAAGTAGATGGGGAAACAGTGGAAAAAGTGTCAGACTTTATTTTGGGGGGCTCCAAAATCACTGCAGATGGTGACTGCAGCCATGAAATTAAAAGACGCTTACTCTTTGGAAGGAAAGTCATGACCAACCTAGATAGCATATTAAAAAGCAGAGACATTACTTTGTTAACAAAGGTCCGTCTGGTCAAGTCTATGGTTTTTCCAGTAGTCATGTGTGGGTGTGAGAAGTGGAGTATAAAGAAAACTGAGCACCCAAGAATTGATGCTTTTGAACTGTGGTGTTGGATAAGACTCTTGAGAGTCCTTTGGACTGCAAGGAGATCCAACCAGTACTCCTAAAGGAGATCAGTCCTGAGTGTTCATTGGTGGACTGATGTTGAAGCTGAAGCTTCAATACTTTGGCCACTTGATGCGAAGAGCTGACTCATTTGAAAAGACCCTGATCTGGGAAAGATTGAGGGCAGGAGGAAAAGGGGATGACAGAGGATGAGATGGTAGATGGCATCACCGACTCAATGGACATGGTGGACTCTGGGAGTTGGTGATGGACAGGGAGGCCTGGCGTGCTGCGGTTCATGGGGTCGCAAAGAGTCGGACACAACTGAGCGACTGAACCAAACTGAACTGAATTGGCTACAGAAAATCACAAAGAAAGTTCAGATTCAAGGGATGGGCTAACAGACTTTGCCTTTTGATGGGCATTTGTGCAAAGACATGTTGAAAAGGACATGGCTCAGGGAGGGGTAGAGAATTGATGCCCGTTTTAAACAATCAATATGCACAGGGATTTGGAAAAATAAAGGTTGTCTCCTGCTGAGAGCACTGATGAATCCAGGCTCTTCTAAACAGATTGGCTACTTGGTTATTCGATTTCTATAGTTTCCCCATCATGTTTCAGAAAGCTGAAGTCTGGATCAGTGAACTGTATTTGTGATGTATATTTGTAGTTCCTACAAAGAAAAAGTAAGAGGAGGCAATGCTCTATTTTCCCAAATAGAACTCTATGCTTGGTTAAAAACTGTGATTATGTGTGAAGTTAGCATGGTTGCAGCTCTCTCTCTCTCTTTGTCTAACTTTGAGAAATATGTATAGTCATAGAATGAAATCACTAGAAAGGATCTGAGATTCCAAATTTCCCAGTTTCATCAATGAAGACACTACACTCGGACCCTGAGATATAAGTGACCATATCCATAACTTTATTTTTCAAAAATATGACATCCAAGGGCATGAAATAAAAGCTCCTAAAAATATAAGAAAAAAGAAATTTAAAACAAGATTATCATAATGTATTTATGGGTAAAATAAAACTACAAGTGAGCAAGAGCATAAAAGATTTGAACATTATAGTCAAAAGCTCAATTGGTTTTGTAAATTATCTCTAAGCTTTCATTGAATTCTACTTTATTATTTTTTGCTTTTAATCTTATCTCCTTCCTTTTCTTTATATTTACTCTGTTTTTCTTTGTCCAGCTTCTTTAATAGAATTTTTGCCTCATTAATTCCTAATCTTTTTTGTTTTCTTCAAGTATTGTATCTAGGGATATAAATTTTCTGCTTCACATTTTTAAAGCTTGTTCTACAACTTTGTGCCATATATTGGATGATTTCTTCACATCTATCTTCTAATTCACTAAGTCTTTATTCAGCTATGTCTAGTTTACTGTATAACCATTTCATTTTCTAAGATTTTAGTTTTAAATTTTAGAATTTCTTTTTGGCCTTTTAAAATGATATCCTAAAAAAATGACATAGTGGATAGTCTCAGCTAGTGTATGTAGTTCTTGAATTCAGGCTGGAAGCTGTGATTCTGGTTTGGCTTTGTTAGTTTTCTTATGAGAACTGCTTAATACAGTGAATAGTGAAATCTAGAACTAGAATTAGCCTAAGTCAGGATACCAGACTGAACCCTTGGATTTAAAGCTGTTTAGTTTTTTGTGCTATAGTGCCAGTCTCTGTTGTGATTAACTGTGAAACTAGACCTAACAATTTAGAAGTCTCTTGCAGTCATTACCTTTTAAATGTTATGTTTTATTTTTAAAAATAAAAAAACTTACAGAATGTTTTATATTCTCTTCTTATAATGTAATGATTTCTATTAAGCTAGACAATATAAATGTATACTTAGACCCATAAACCTTAAAATCTAATGTGATCAGTCTCACAGCCGTTATAAACCTCTGTTTCACAGAATTTTACCATTCCCCTGTTGATAACCACAATATCCACGTAAGAATGGAGAAAGAATTGCTTTCTTGATAACTATTTGTGGTTTTTGATATTTGGTAATCCATTCCAGTATTCTTGCCTGGAAAATTTTGTGGATAGAGGAGCCTGGTGGGCTATATAGTCCATGGGGTCTCAAAGAGTTGGACATGACTGAGTGACTGAGCTTGCTCATGCATTTGGAGACTTCAAGGTATAGAATAAGAAAAGAAAGAAAGGTGAAAGTTATAGACATTCTAGTTGTTTATTATGGAGTGGAGAAAAAGTCTTGTTCTTTATGAAGTCTATTATTTCCTAGATGTCTTTAAACATTTAAAAACCTATTTATTTTAAAGACTCTTTTTTCCTTAATTTTTTTTTATTAAGGATAATTGCTTTATAGAATTTTGTTGTTTTCTGTCAAACCTCAACATGGATCAGCCATAGGTATACATATAGCCCCTCCCTTTTGAACCTCCCTCCCATCTCTCTCCCCGTCCCACCCATCTAGGTTGATACAGAGCTCCTGTTTGAGTTTCCTGAGCCACACAGCAAATTCCCATTGGCTATATATTTTACATATGGTAATGTAAGTTTTCATGTTACTCTTTCCATTTACCTTATCCTCTCCTCCACTCTCTTCATCTCCGTAAGTCTCTTCTCTGTGTCTATGTCTCCATTGTTGCCCTGTAAATAAATTCTTCACTACTGTTTTTCTAGATTCTGTATATATGTGTTAGAATATGATATTTATCCTCTTTCTGACTTACTTCACTCTGTATAATAGGTTCTAGGTTCATCTACCTCATCAGAACTGACTCACATGTATTCCTTTTTATGGCTGAGTAATATTCCATTGTGTGTATGTACCACAACTTCCTTATCCATTCATCTGTTGATGGACATCTAGGTTGCTTCCATTTTCTAGCTATTGTAAATAGTGCTGCAATGAACAATGGGATACATGTGTCTTTTTCAATTTTGGTTTCCTTAGGATGTATGTCTAGGAGTAGGATTGCTGGGTCATATGGTGGTTTTATTCCTAGTTTTTTAAGGAATCCCTATACCATCTTCCATAGTGGCTGTATCATATTTACATTCCCACCAACAGTGCAAGAGCATTCCATTCTCTCCACACCCTCTCCAGCATTTATTGTTTGTGGAATTCTTGATGAGGGCCATTCTGACTGGTGTGAGGTGATATCTCATTGTAAGTTTGATTTGCATTTCTTTAATAATGAGTGATGTTGAGCATCTTTTCATGTGTTTGTTAGCCATCTGTATGTCTTCTTTGGAGAACTTTCTGTTTATGTCTTTCCCCCACTTTTTGATAGAGTTGTTTGTTTTCCTGATATTGAGATGTATGACTGCTTGTATATTTTGGAAATTAATCCTTTGTCAGTTGTTTCATTGGCTATTATTTCTTCCCATCCTGAAGGTTGTCTTTTCACCTGGCTTATAGTTTCCTTTGCTGTGCTAAAGCTTTTACATTTAATCAGGTCCCACTTGTTTACTTTTGTTTTTATTTTCGTTACTCTAGAAGGTGGGTCATAGAGGATCTTGCTTTGATTTATGTCATAGAATGTTCTGCCTATGTTTTCCTCTAAGAGTTTTATAGTTTCTGGTCTTACATTTAGGTCTCTAATCCATTTTGAGTTTATCTTTGTGTATGGTATTAGGAAGTGTTCTAATTTCATTCTTCTACATGTTCAAGATTCAGTTCAGTTCAGTCCCTCAGTCGTGTCCGACTCTTTGCGACCCCATGAATCACAGCACGCTGGGCCTCCCTATCCATCACGAATTCACGGAGTTCACTCAAACTCATGTCCATCGAGTTGGTGATGCCATCCAGCCATCTCATCCCCTGTCATCCCCTTAGCCTCCTTCCCCCAATCCCTCCCAGCATCAGAGTCTTTTCCAATGAGTCAACTCTTCGCATGAGGTGGCCAAAGTACTGGAGTTTCAGCTTTAGCATCATTCCTTCCAAAGAAATCCCAGGGCTGATCTCCTTCAGAATGGACTGGTTGGATCTCCTTGCAGTCCAAGGGACTCTCAACGGTCTTCTCCAACACCACAGTTCAAAAGCATCAATTCTTCAGTGCTCAGCTTTCTTCACAGTCCAACTCTCACATCCATATATGATCACTGGAAAAACCATAGCCTTGACTAGATGGACCTTTGTTGGCAAAGTAATGTCTCTGCTTTTTAATATGCTATCTAGGTTGGTCATAACTTTCCTTCCAAGGAGGAAGGAAAGTTTTAATTTCATGGCTGCAATCACCATCTGCAGTGATTTTGGAGCCCCCCAAAATAAAGTCTGACACTGTTTCCCCATCTATTTGCCAGTCTGGATGAACTCCCAGAGTTGGTGATGGACAGGGAGGCCTGGCATGCTGCAATTCATGGGGTCACAAAGAGTCGGACACAACTGAGCGACTGAACTGAACTGAACTGATGGGACCAGATACCATCATCTTAGTTTTCTGAATGTTGAGCTTTAACCCTTTTTCATGTAGCTGTCCAGTTTTCCCAGCACCATTTATTGAAGAGGCTTTGCCCCACTGTATATTCTTGCCTCCTTTGTCAAAACTAAGGTACCCATAGGTGCATGGGTTTATTTTTGGGTTCTTTATCTTGTTCCATTGGTCTGTACTTATGTTTTTGTGCTAGTACCATATTGTCCTGAGGACCGTTGCTTTGTAGTATAATCTGGAGTCAGGAAGGTTGATTTCTCCAGCTCTGTTTTTCTTTCTCAAGATTGCTTTGGCTCTTCAGGGTCTTTTGTGTTTCCATATAAATTGTGAATTTTTTTGTTCTAGTTCTGTGAAAAATGCCATTGATAATTTGATAGGGATGTCATTGACTCTGTATATTGTGTTTGGTAGTATAGCCATTTTTACAATATTGATTCTTCTTACCCAGGAACATGGAGTATCTCTCCATCTGTTTATGTCATCTTTGATTTTTTTCATTAGTGTCTTATAATTTTCTGTGTACAGTTTTTTTGACTTCTTAGGTGGGTTTATTCCTAGATATTTAATTCCTTTTGTTGCAATGGTGAATGGGATTGATTCTTAATTTCTTTTAATTTCTCTTTCTCTTAATTTCTCTTTCTTATTTTTCATTGTTAGTGTATAGAAATGCAAGTAACTTCTGTGTATTGATTTTGTATCCTGCAACTTCACTAAATTCACTGATTTGGCTAGTAATTTTCTGATACTATCTTTAAGGTTTTCTATGTACAGCATCATGTCATCTCCAAACAGTGAGAGCTTTACTTCTTTTACAATCTGGATTCCTTTTATTTCTTTTTCTTCTCTGATTGCTGTACCTAGGACTTCCAGAACTATGTTGAATAACAGTGGTGAAAGTGGACACCCTTGCCTTGTTCCTGATCTTGGGGGAAATGCTTTCAGTTTTTCACCATTGAGAATAATGTTTGCTCTAGGCTTATCATATATGGCCTTTACTATGTTGAGGTATGTTCCTTCTATGCTCATTTTTTGAAGACTTTTAATCATAAATGGGTGCTGAATTTTGTCAAAGGCTTTTTCTGCATCTATTGAGGTGATCATATGATTTTTATCTTTCAATTTGTTAATATGGTGTATCACATTGATTGATTTGCATATATTGAAGAATCCTTGCATCCCTGGAATAAACCCAACTTGATCATGGTGTATGAGCTTTTTGATGTGTTGCTGAATTCTGTTTGCTGAAATTTTGTTAAGGATTTTTGCATCTATGTCCATCAGTGATATTGGCCTGCAGTTTTCTTTTTTTGTGTTGTTTTTGTCTGGTTTAGTATCAGCGTGATGGTGGCCCCATAGAATGAGGTTTGAAGTGTTCCTTCCTCTGCAATTGTTTGAAAGAGTTTTAAAAGTATAGGCATTAGCTCTTCTCTAAATGTTTGATAGAATTCTCCTGTGAAGCCGTCTGGTCCTAGGTTTTCGTTTTTTGAGAGATTTTTTTGTTCATTTATTTTATTTTTTAACTTTACAATATTGTATTGGTTTTGCCATATATCAACATGAATTTGCCACAGGTATACACGTGTTCCCCATCTTGAACCCTCCTCCCTCCTCCCTCCCCATACCATCCCTCTGGGTCGTCCCAGTGCACCAGCCCCAAGCATCCAGTACTGTGCATTGAACCTGGACTGGCAACTTGTTTCATACATGATATTATCCCACCCTCTCCATCTCCCACAGAGTCCAAAAGACTGTTCTATACATCAGTGTCTCTTTTGCTGTCTCGTATACAGGGTTATTGTTACTGTCTTTCTAAATTCCATATATATGTGCTAGTATACTGTATTGGTGTTTTTCTTTCTGGCTTACTTCACTCTGTATATAGGCTCCAGTTTTGAGAGATTTTTGATCACAGCTTCAATTTCAGTGCTTGTAATTGGGTTGTTCATAATTTCTATTTCTTCCTGGTTCAGTCTTGGAAGATTGAACTTTTCCAAGAATCTGTCCACTTCCTCCAGGTTATCCATATAGTTGTTCACAATAGTCTCTTATAATCCTTTGTATTTCTGCATTGTCTGTTGTAGCGTCCCCTTTTTCATTTCTAATTTTGTTGATCTGATTTTTCTCTCTTTTTTTCTTGATGGTTTGGCTAAAGGCCAATTTGGTTTATCTTCTCAAAGAATCAGCTTTTGGTTTTATTAATCTTTACTATTGTTTCTTTAATTTCTTTTTCATTTATTTCTGCTTGGGTCTTTATGATTTCTTTCCTTCTACTACTTTTGGTTTTTGTTGTTGTTGTTGTTTTTCTTTTCTTTTTGTTTTAGGTGTAAATTTAAGTTGTCTATTCGATGTTTCTTTTTTCTAGAGGTAGGATTGTATTGCTATAAACTTCCCTCTTAGAAATGCTTTTGCTGCATCCCATGAGTTTTGAGTTGTCATGTTTTCATTGTCATTTGTTTCTAGAAATTTTTTAATTTCCCTTTTGATTTCTTCAGTAACCTGTTAGTTACTTAGAAACGTGTTGTTTAATTTCCATGTGTTTGTGTTTCTTACAGCTTTTTTCTTGTAGTTGATCTCTAGTCTCATAGCATTGTGGTTGGAGAAGATGCTTGATACGATTCTAATTTTATTAAATTTACTGAGGTTTGATTTGTGACCCAAGATGTGGTCTATTCTGGAGAATGTTCCATGTGCATTTGAGAAGAAGGTGTATTTTTCTGCATTTAGATGGAATGTCCTGAAGATATCAATTAGATCCATCTCATCTAACGTATTATTTAAGACTTGTGTTTCCTTATTAATTTTCTGTTTTGATGATCTGTCCATTGGTGTGAGTGGAGTGTTAAAGTCTCCTATTATTGTGTTACTGTTGATTTCTCCTTTTACGTCTGTTAGTGTTTGTCTTATGTATTGAGGTGCTCCTACATTGGGTGCATAGGTATTTACAAATGTTACATCTTCCTTTTGTATTGATCTCTCGATCATTATGCAGTGTCTTTCATTATCTCTTGTAATCTTTATTTTAAGGTCTATTTTTTTGATATGAGGATTGCTACTCCAGCTTTCTTTTGCTTCTCATTTGCATGGAATATATTTTTCCATCCTCTCACTTTCAGTCTATATATGTCTTTAGGTCTGAGGCAAGTTTCTTGTAGACCCGCTTGTAGACCCATAGCATATATATGGGTCTTGTTTTCGTATCTATTCAGCCAGTCTGTGTCTTCTGGTTGGAGCGTTTAATCCATTTATATTTAAAGTAATTATATATATATTCCTATCACCATCTTCTTAGTTGTTTGGGGTTGATTTTGTAGATCTTTTTTCTTTTCTTGTATTACTTGACAATATCAGTCCCTTTAATATTTGTTTCAAAGCTGGTTTGGTTGTACTGAGTTCTCTTAACTTTTGCTTGTCTGAAAATCTTTTTATTTCTCTATCAATTTTGAATGAGATCCTTGCTGGGTACAGTAATCTTGGTTGTAGATTTTTCCCTTTCAATGCTTTAAATATATCCTTCCATTCCCTTCTGGCCTGTAGAGTTTATGCTGAAAGATCAGCAGTTAAGCATATGGGGTTTCCCTTGTATGTTACTTGTTACTTCTTCCTTGTTTCTTTTAATATTTTTTCTTTGTGTTTAGTCTTTGTTAGTTTGATTAGTATGTGTCTTGGCATGTTTCTCTTTGGGTTTATCTTGTATGGGACTCTTTTTTTCTCTTGGACTTGATTGACTATTTCCTTTTCCATGTTGGGGAAATTTTCAACTATAATCTCTTCAAAAAATTTCTCATATCCTTTCTTTTTCTCTTCTTCTTCTGGGACCCCTATAATTAAAATGTTGGTGATTTTGATATTGTCTCAGAGGTCTCTGAGACTATCCTCAGTTCTTTTCATGCTTTTTACTT
The DNA here is from genome assembly GCF_002263795.3 of Bos taurus. Classification (NCBI taxonomy): domain Eukaryota; kingdom Metazoa; phylum Chordata; class Mammalia; order Artiodactyla; family Bovidae; genus Bos; species Bos taurus. The sequence goes on from NC_037340.1 coordinate 48,551,274, forward strand.
TATTCTGCTCTTCAGAAGTTATTTCCACCATTTTATCTTCCAGCTCACTGATTTGTTCTTCTGCTTCAGATATTCTGCTATTGATTCCTTCTAGAGTATTTTTAATTTCAGTAATTATATTGTTTGTCTCTGTATGTTTATTCTTTAATTATTCTATGTCTTTGTTGCATTTGATTCTTGCATTTTCTCCATTTTGCTTATAATATATTGTAATATATAATAGTATATATATTATATATATTTAATTATATATATATATATATATATAACTTATTGTGTTTGAGGTCTCCTTTTCCCAGGCTTAAGATTGAATTCTTTCTTCCTTTTGTTTTCTGCCCTCCTAAGTTTGGTCCAGAGGTTTGTGTAAGCTTCGTATAGGATGAGATTTGTACTGAGTTTTTGTTTGTTTGTTTGTTTTCCTCTGATGTGCAAGGCTGAGTAAGGTGGCAATCCTGTCTTCTGATGATTGGGTTTGTATTTTTGTTTTATTTGTTGTTTAGATGAGGCATCCTGCACAGGGTGCCACTGGTGGTTGGGTGATGCTGGGTTTTGTATTCAAGTGGTTTCCTTCGCGTGAGTTCTCACTATTTGATACTCCTCAGGGTTAGTTTTCTGGTAATCTAAGTTCTTGGAGTCAGTGCTCCCACTCCAAAGGCTCAGGACTTGATTTATGGTCAGGAATGAAGATTCCACTAGTGGTTAGCTATGGCATTAAGGGAGAGTTAAAAAAAAAAAATCCCCAAATGAGAAAACCAAAGATGAACCCTAGACAAGTGGCGGTTACAAAATCAGGCAAACAATAATTAAAATAATGGAATATAAATATATACATATATACCCATGAGCAAAGTGAAAACAGTCCAACAAAAATAAAGCACAGTAGACTGACCCAGTGAACAAAGTAAATCAAAAATTATATGTTTACCAGTTAAGAACAAAACTTACTAAAGCACAAACTGGAAAGCTAAACTAAAACAAGGGGACAAGTGGGGAATAAAGCAATCAATACAAAATTAACAAATATGTTGAGAGGAAAGGAAAGAAAGAAAAGAAAGAGAATAGATATGCTCAGTTAAATAGAGGTAGATGAGACAAAGTAATGCTCAAAATTCTCCAAGTCAGGCTTCAGCAATACTTGAACCGTGAACTTCCAGTTGTTCAAGCTGGTTTTAGAAAAGGAAGAGGAACCAGAGACCAAATTGCCAATATCTGCTGGATCATCTAAAAAGCAAGAGAGTTCCAGAAAAACATCTATTTCTGCTTTATTGACTATGCCAAAGCCTTTGACTGTGTGGATCACAATGAACTGTGGAAAATTCTGAAAGAGATGGGAATACCAGACCACCTGACCTGCCTCTTGAGAAATTTGTATGCAGGTCATGAAGCAGCAGTTAGAACTGGACATGGAACAACAGACTGGTTCCAAATAGGAAAAGGAGTACGTCAACGCTATATATTGTCACCCTGCTTATATAACTTATCTGCAGAGTACATCACGAGAAATGCTGGGCTGGAAGAAGCACAAGCTGGAATCAAGATTGCTTGGAGAAATATCAATAACCTCAGGTATGCAGATGACACCACCCTTATGGCAGAAAGTGAAGAGGAACTAAAAGCCTCTTGATGAAGGTAAAAGAGGAGAGTGAAAAAGTTGGCTTAAAACTCAACATTCAGAAAATGAAGATCATGGCATCCGGTCCCATCAGTTCATGGCAAATAGATGGGGAAACAGTGTCCGACTTTATTTTTGGGGACTCCAAAATCACTGTAGATGGTGACTGCAGCCATGAAATTAAGACATTTATTATTCATTGGAAGAAAAGTTATGACCAACCTAGATAACATATTGAAAAGCAGGGACATTACTTTGCCAACAAAGGTCCGTCTAGTCAAGGCTATGGTTTTTCCAGTGGTCATGTATGGATATGAGAGTTGGATTGTGAAGAAAGCTGAGCACCGAAGAATTGATACCTTTGAACTGTGGTGTTGGAGAAGACTCTTGAGAGTCCCTTGGACTGCAAGGAGATCCAACCAGTCCATTCTGAAGGAGATCAGCCCTGGGATTTCTTTGGAAGGAATGATGCTAAAGCTGAAACTCCAGTACTTTGGCCACCTCATGCGAAGAGTTGACTCATTGGAAAAGACCCTGATGCTGGGAGGGGTTAGGGGCAGGAGGAGAAGGGGAGGACAGAGGATGAGATGGCTGGATGGCAGCACTGACTAGATGGATGTGAGTCTGAGTGTACTCTTGGAGTTGGTGATGGACAGGGAGGCCTGGCGTGCTGAGATTCATGGGGTCGCAAAGAGTCGGACATGACTGAGTGACTGAACTGAACTGAATTGAAGATGATTTATAAACATTAAAGATTAAGTGCAAGGGGAAAAGAACAGTAGGAAAGGCAAACAAAGGAATAAATGTAGAAAAAATATAATAGGTTTTTAAAAAGTTTAAAAATTAAAAGTTCTCATCTCCAATGTCCACAGCTATCAGAACTAGTGCGTTTTCTTTTGTGGGAGCTTTCAATGACCTTTTATATATTCCATAGACACAGAGTCTGCCTAGTTAATCATGTGGATTTAATCTGCAGCTTTTCCAGCTGTTGGGAAGATTTTGGGTCTTCCTCTTTAGCCACACTGCCCCTGGGTTTCAACTGTGGTTTTATTTCCACCTCTGCATGTGGGTCATCCACTGCGGTTTGCTCCTGAGTCTGCCCTGGAGGACTTCGGTTTGCCCCTGTGAGGGCCAGGTATGAAGGTGGTGCAGCTCCTTGAGTTGCAGGGGTTTTGGCAGCATCAGGTACTCAGGGGAGTTGGCAGCTAGGGAAGCAGGAAATATAGTGCCCTAGAAGGGTATGGCAACCAGTATTGGCCAATATGCTCCAGTATTCTTGCCTGGAGAACCCCTCTCCCTGACAGAGAAGCTGGTCAGGCCACAGTCTACAGGATCACAGAGTCGAACACAACTGAAGTGACTTGTGTGCATAGATGCAAGTCCTTTTTCTGTGGCAGCTCTGCCCCTGTGAGAGTTGAGTGTGAAGGTGGCACAGCTGTTTGACTTTCAGGGACCCTGGTGGCACTAAGTGTGCAGGGACAGGGACTTCCCCAACTGCAGGAGTTTCAGTCTTGTCAGAGTCTTTTTTCTAGCCTCTTGTAGCTGGTGATCAGCAGCCCTCTTTGGCTACTCTTCTCCTTAGCTCCACCCATTCGGGCACTCAGAGGACTCCCTTGCCTGGGGGTCCTTCTCTGTTGTTCGGCATGTCAGGCACATAGAGGGGCACCCAGTGGCTGGGGTCCTACTCTATAGATGTGTGCATCAGTCACTGAAAGGAGCACCCTGGGTGGGGGGTCCTACTCTGCAGTTCAGTGCGTCAGGCATTTGATGGGTCAGCTTCTCTGTTGTTCAGCTGGCAATGCTGGCATTGGGGAGAGAGAGGCTATTGTGATGTCTCCATCCCCTACATGTGACTCAACAGTATCACCTTGCTTCCGTGGCTGCCTGGCTTTCCTCCAAAGGCATTTCCCATCACAATCTTCTCCCTCACCTCCCCTCTATCTGTCTGTCTGCAGTCAACAGTAACCCTCGCCCTGGGATCGCTCCACATTCCCCAAATTCCAGCTCCAAGCTGCTGCATCTTACAGGGGACCCTCATCTCTGTCTGGGGTATGTATGGCTGTGGCAAGGATGTCTGATTCTCATTTCATTTAGGCTGTCACAGATCAGCTGTTTCACTCTCAGCCTTAAATGTTTTTCCTCTGACTCAGACAATTATCCCAATGTGGGGATTGGACCCTTGCTTTAGTTCCCCCACCCACCGAGGGCAGCTCCATTCCTTCTAACACTCCTGTTTTTCCCCCTAGTCCCCTTTTCCTACCAAGTTTTGTGTGGTTCTATATATTCTTTTCCTCTGGTCAGGTACTCCTGTCCACTCTCAATTGGTGTTCTGCAAGGATTTTTGTGTCTGAAGGTGTATTCCTGATGTATCCATGGAGAGAGATGTACTCCACATTCACTTACTCTTCCGCCATCTTGTTCTCTCCTTGAAGAATCTTTAAGATTTCGTTCTGTGTGTTCTAGTCCTTTCCTGGCAAATTCTCCATTTATTCCATACTTATTATCTCTAGTAACGGCATTTTCCCTTTGTGTGTTTCATTATTTTTATGTATGAGCTAATTTTTGGTGAAGAATATTTACAGAAGGCCTCTCTGATTGACCTAAATTGTGCAAGCATCCCAAACGTGGTTTCAGCTGTGGTTCTGTTGTATTTACTGACTTCAAGTTAGTTTGTATACTAGAGTTTATACTTAGACTTTATGTACCATTTAGGTTTGCACACGTGTACAACATGGATAAGTGCTCCACAACTCTGTCAACTTCCCCACCCTGCCATAGACCGGACCAATATCATAGGTAGTGGCTGAATTTTTACTGGACTCTGTTTCAGGATGGTGTTCTTTTCTGTTCTTTCCTGGTTTTATAACTGAAACCATAAAGCACCTTTTCAGACTGCATGTCCTCAAAGGCCACATGGTCTCAACTTTTGCTCAGCCTCATGGCTTTAGATATGAATTTCCTTCTCATTTATAACACCTGAAGTTTTCACTCTCCTGTTTTTAGGCTCAGATATGTTTGTATCTTTATCATTTAAAACATTTTAAGTATCTGGAGTAGGACGGAGCTTCTGGTATCAAATCCTTGTTCTAATGGATAGAAATTCCATTGATGGAATATTTACAAAGGATGTTATTGGTCACAATGACAAAATAGAAGTAACATAATTTCAAGTGGTATTAATAGTGGTGGAGATAAAGTGGGTAAAGGTCTAAGGAATTGGGGTTATTGTGCAGGGACATCAAGGATAACACCCCTGAAAAGGTGATATTTGAACAGAGCCCTGGGTCAAGGGAGTGAGACATGCAAAGATCTCAGGTGACTTTGTCACCAATAGAAATCAGAGATCTTATAGTAGTTGTAGATATCCTTCCATGTTATTGCTTCCATGTAAACTCATCATTACTACTTTGAGTTGGCAATGCTTATGGAATGTCCCTCTTGATATTGTAACTTGATGCATTGAGAAGCATGTCACATGTCCTAAAATAGTTTTTAAGGCATTTTGACAACTGTATTTTGATGCGGAATGTACTTTTCCCCATTATAATTCTATAAATTTTATTTTATACCTTTAAAAATATCATCCTAAGAAAAGATCCAGAGTCTTTCCCAGGGTATCAGAGGGGTCCATGACACACAGGAACTTAATTAAATATCTCTGGCAGTCTCCAACAGTTAGTGGCTAAACATCTACGGAGGAACCAGCAAAGGATAGTCAGATTGAGTTTACATGGAGCCAACTGGATTATATATTTCTGCCATTAGGCAGAATAAGTTCTCAAATAGAAACTAACTTTAGTTAGGGATATAAAAATTTTAAATTTACATTTTTGTACACCAGGATGCTTTGATACCAAAGGAAGAGATATTTCTTAGAAACAGTGATCAGCCATATCAAATATTGATGAAAATGGACACTTGTATTTGGCTAGATGGGAATTAAGTTACTCTTAACCGAATAAGAGCAATTTCAGTAGATTTTGGGAGGCCAGTATCTGGTTTGAATGGATAGAGAAGAAAATGGAGGTGAAGCAATAAATCAACTAATGGTATATTTTTGGGGAGAGTTTTGCTGTAAAGAGGAGCAGAGAAATTTGGAGAGATTGGAAGGAGATGTGGAACCAAGAGAAGTTTAAATTATTTTTAAAGATTGGTGATATCAGAGAGATGAGAATGATGAAAAAATCATGATGCAGGAGAGAGATGGATCACTGAAGAAGTGATAGGGGATGGAATCTGGTAGAGGGCTTGGTGTTAGAGTGAAGCAGGAATGATTCAATAATTATGACAAGAATCAGTCAGTGCCATTATTTAGATTTGTATATATCATGGTTTTCTGATTGTATATATCTTTTTAATGAAACAAAAGATGTTATCAATTGAGAGTGACTGGTGTGGATGTGTTTTGCATGTTTAAGAAGAGCAGGTGTGGTTTTAGAGATTAGAAGAAGTGTAGTGGACTGCTGAGCTGTGTCAAAAGCCCACTGAAGATCTGCGAGTATAAATTTTAAGTGAGATAGGTGTGCACACTTGTGAGATTTCCTTTAAAGGCAGCCATGGGCTGTGCAGAGGTGAGTTTGGGGTTTGATTTTTCCAAGGGCTAAAGGGGAAAATAGAGAATAAGCAATTATTTTAGTCAATTCACACTGCTATCACAAAGTATTAGATGACTTATAAAAAATAGAAATTTACTTCTCACATTTCTGGAGGCTGGAAGTCTAAGACCAGGTTGTCAGCATAGTTGGGTCTGGTAAGCCCTCTCTACTAGACTGCAAACTCTGACTTGTTGTATATTCACATGGTAGAAAGAGAGCTATTCTGGACTCTCTTTTAGAAGGGCACAAATCCTGTTCATGAGGGCTTCACTCTCATGACTAAATCAACTTCCAAAGGCCCCTACCTCTCAATATCATCACACTTGGGGTTAAGATTTCAACATGTGAATTTTAGGGGAAGAAAAAAATTCAGTCCATAACAGACATTGAGGAAATTGAGTCCATAAGAAAGTAATTATAAGGATGGCATGAACTTTGACTTGGGAAATAAAAGAATTGGAAACATGAAGAGGGTGATAGACTGTAAGCAAATGATAAGATCAATGAGATTGAGTAATGAATGGAACAGAAGTATTACACATAAGAAAATGGAAATATAGGAAGTATTATCATTCCAGAGTGTTGTTCTAGAGATCTCTGTTTGGAGGAAAAGCAAATATTGATGCAAGTTCTATGAAGTCATAGATGTCATAATTAAAAGTCTCAGTGACTGAAGTAGAGAAAAACATTACTGGAATTGGGAAGGTCATGACACAGAGATGCAGGGTAGAATGAATCACCTACATGGATGATGAAGACCCTGAGAATAGTGAAATGATAGCAGTGGATGGAAAGAGGGTGTGTGAGGTTCTGAAATCTGTAAGGAATGACTGGAATGGTGATTGGTGATTGATAATGAGAAAGGACTGTGGATAGAAAACTGCTGGCAGAGTCACTGGGTGTTCTGATGGAGGAGGGAAAGTGTGTAGAGGCAACAACCAGAGAAAGACAAAATGTCACAACAAGGTCAAATTGTAAAGAGGAGGAAGAGCAGATTAATAAAGACAAAAAACTGATTTTAAATAAAATGAAAACAAAAATGGAGTAGGAAGGATAAAAAGATGAAAGATAGATTCTTCTATAAAAATTCCAAATTAAATAAAGCAGTGGCAAAAATAATTAAGGAAAAAGATAAAATAGGACAAAAGTAAGGATGAGGAACCAAACATAGTCATGGTAATAGAGCAGGGTAAAAGAGTAATAAGAAAATACTATGTGTAACTCTTTGGAAATAATTTTTTTTTTCTTCTAATTTTATTTTATTTTTAAACTTTACATAATTGTATTAGTTTTGCCAAATATCAAAATGAATCCGCCACAGGTATACATGTGTTCCCCATCCTGAACCCTCCTCCCTCCTCCCTCCCCATACCATCCCTCTGGGTCGTCCCAGTGCACTAGGCCCAAGCATCCAGTATCGTGCATCGAACCTGGACTGGCAACTCGTTTCTTACATGATATTTTACATGTTTCAATGCCATTCTCCCAAATCTTCCCACCCTCTCCCTCTCCCACAGAGTCCATAAGACTGTTCTATACATCAGTGTCTCTTTTGCTGTCTCGTACACCGGGTTATTGTTACCATCTTTCTAAATTCCATATATATGCGTTAGTATACTGTATTTATGTTTTTCCTTCTGGCTTACTTCACTCTGTATAATAGGCTCCAGTTTCATCCACCTCATTAGAACTGATTCAAATGTATTCTTTTTAATGGCTGAGTAATCTACTGGGCATGCATGGTGTCTTAGCAAAATAGCAACTAAAACTGACAAGAAAGCAAGTAGAAAACTTGAATTGATTAGTTGCCATTTAAATTTGTGTAAGATCATGATATATCATTTAAAGAAAGGCAACAGATTCAGGAGGTTTTAGAGCAATTTATATACCTCTTAAAGAAGAGTAGATTTCTTAATTGTTTAAAACATTCCAAGTATAGAAAAAGAAGCAAAGTTCAAAGATCTTATTTTATAAAGTTGTTATTGTTCAGTCACTAAGTCGTGTCTGACTCTTTGCAACCCCATGGACTGCAGCTTGCCAGGCTTCCTTGTCCTTTACCATCTCCCAGAATTTGCTCAAACTGATGTACATTGAGTTGATGAGGCCATCCAACCATCCCATCCTCTGTCCTATTTTAACCATTAATCCTATTTTAACCACCCCCATCCTCCACTTCTCCTCCTGCCCTCCATCTTCCCCAGCATCAGGGTCTTTTCCAGTGAGTTGGCTCTTTGCATCAGGTGGCCAAGGTATTGGAACTTCAGCTTCAGCATCAGTCCTTCCAATTAATATTCAGGGTTGATTTCCTTTAGGATTGACTGGTTGGATCTCCTTGCAGTACAAAGTACTCTGAAGAGTCTTCTCCAATACTACAGTTTTGAAGCATCAATTCTTTGGTGCTTAGCCTACTTTATGATCCAGCTCTTAGATCTGTACATGACCACTGGAAAAACCAAAGCTTTGACTGCTGCTGCTGCTAAGTCGCTTCAGTCGTGTCTGACTCTGTGCCACCCCAGAGATGGCAGCCCACCAGGCTCCCCTGTCCTTGGGATTCTCCAGGCAAGAACACTGGAGTGGGTTGCCATTTCCTTCTCCAATGCATGAAAGTGAAAAGTGAAAGTGAAGTCACTCAGTCGTGTCTGACTCCTAGCAACCCCATGGACTGCAGCTTACCAGGCTCCTCCGTCCATGGGATTTTCCAGGCAAGAGTACTGGAGTGGGTTGCCTTTGCCTTCTCTGAAGCTTTGACTAGATGCTTTCAAACTGTAGTGCTGGAGAAGACTCCCGAGTACTCAGGTTGCTAGTAGATGGAACCATCAGATCAGATCAGATCAGTCACTCAGTCGTGTCCGACTCTTTGCGACCCCATGAATCGCAGCACGCCAGGCCTCCCTGTCCATCACCAACTCCTGGAGTTCACTGAGACTCACGTCCATCGAGTCAGTGATGCCATCTAGCCATCTCATCCTCTTTCGTCCCCTTCTCCTCCTGCCCCCAATCTTTTGGAGTCTTTTCCAATGAGTCAACTCTTCGCATGAGGTGGCCAAAGTACTGGAGTTTCAGCTTTAGCATCATTCCTTCCAAAGAAATCCCAGGGCTGATCTCCTTCAGAATGGACTGGTTGGATCTCCTTGCAGTCCAAGGGACTCTCAACGGTCTTCTCCAACACCACAGTTCAAAAGCATCAATTCTTCGGGGCTCAGCCTTTTTCACAGTCCAACTCTTACATCCATACCTGACCACAGGAAAAACCATAGCCTTGACTAGATGAACCTTTGTTGGCAAAGTAATGTCTCTGCTTTTGAACATGCTATCTAGAAACCATAGATTTTAGAAATTCAGATTTAGATTTCCTTCTAAGTAAACAATGATAATGTGACAGCTTTAAGAAAACATAACCTTTAAGAAAATAACACTTTCCTAGACACATACCAAACATATATATACACACAGACACACACACACACATATATATATATATATAGAAGAAGGAAATAGCAACCCACTCCAGTGTTCCTGCCTGGAGATTCCCAGGGATGGGGGAGCCTGGTGGGCTGCCATCTATGGGGTCTCACAGAGTCGGACACAACTGAAGCGACTTAGCAGTAGTATGTATATATATATATATATATATATATATATATATATATATATATATATAATTATATATATATATGAAGTAATGCAAATGTTAAGATCTAGGAAATAGCTCTTTACATATCCATCAAATGATATGTGTGACATGGGTTGTGAAGCTCTAAGGTAGTATTTAGCAATTTAAGTGCAACATTATTATGGGTCACATTGCTTATTTTTAAAAATTCTATTTAATCCTTCTTTGCTTGACTGAAGAGTAGGCCAATGACTTGATTCATCTGGTATAGTTTTCATGTCTAATTTTGTATTATCTCAAACCTTGCCTGATTAATACAATTCAAAAGAAGTGAGTTGTAGGAGACTGGGATATCAAACAATCATGTTCAATGGAGCCTGCATCTTTGAATGTCTGAATTTTTGAAAGATAATGTGTGGGGTGGGGGCTGGTTGCCACCAAGTTCAGACCATAAATATCTGGTCAAGATTTGTGGGGAGCTGATTAAACTTGATGTTGCTGACCGACTGTTTCTAACTGCAGCATTGCCAATTGAGTCACATTTTTCCCAACTGGTCTCTGGAGTATCCTTGCTTATTTACAGTCATGACTTTCTACCAGCTCTGTTATTCACCCAACCCCTTGTCCCCACTACCTTAATATGATTCCTAATCTTCTTCCCTTCAAAGGCAGGTCATCTCAAAGGCAGGAGACATGTCATCTCTTATATTCTCTTTGCCCAAATGATGGCATGAAAAGTCACCTGGAACTTAGTTTTTTTGGTTTCAAGGGAAACCACATTCTTGAAAAATAGCTGAATTAGTAATAGCAGTAGGAATAGTAAATGTTTAAAAGGCAACTGTGAACAAGAAAATTAAAAGCTTTTTTCTATTTTCTTCTCCACTGTGATCTCTACAATCTTTCCCCAATTTTCTACTTATAAAGCATAGTCAATATTCATTCATGGTCCCTATGTTCTAGAACAGGAGTTCCCAACCCCTTTTTAGGAACTGGGCTGCAGAGCAGGAGGTGAGCAGTGAACCAGCAAGCTTCATGTGTATTTACAGCCACTCCTTCTCACTTTCATTACTGCCTGACAATGTCAGATCACTGGCAGCATTAGAGTCTTGGATGGTGACTACAGCTATGAAATTAAAAGACGTTTGCTTCTTGGAAGAAAAGCTATGACAAACCTAGACAGCATAGTAAGAGAGATCATTTTGCTGACAAAGGTCTGCATAGTCAAAGCTATGGTTTTTCCAGTAGTCATGTATGGATGTGAGAGCTGGATCATAAAGAAGGCTGAGTGCCCAAGAATTGATACTTTCAAATCGTGGTGCTGGAGAAGACTCTTGGAGTCCCTTGGACAGCAAAGAGATCAAACCAGTCAATCATAAAGGAAATCAGTCCTGAATAATTCATTGGAAGGACTGATGCTAAAGCTGAAGCTCCAAAACTTTAGCTACCTGATGTGAAGTGCCAACTCACTGAAAAGACCCTGATGCTGGGAAAAATTGAGGGCAAGAGGAGAAGGGGTGACAGAGAATGAGATGGTTGGATGGCATCATCAACTCAACGGACATGAGTTTGAGCAAACTCTGGGAGATAGTGAAGGACAAGGAAACCTGGCATGCATTGCAAAGAGTGGGATATGGCTGAATGACTTAACGGCAAGGAGCAAAAGCCCTACTGTGAAATGTACATGTGAGGGATCTAGGTTGTGTATTCCTTATGAGAATCTAGTGTCTGATGATCTAAGGTGGAGCTGAGGCAGTGATGTTAGGCCTGGGGAGTGGGTGCAAATACAGATTATCATTAGTATAGAGGTTTGACTGCACAGAGACCATAGTAAATCAACTGCTTGCAGACTTATATCAAAACCCTATCAGTGAGTGGCAAGTGACAATTAAGCTGCATCTGGTGGCAGGCTTTAAGTCAGAATTCAACACTTATTTTAGTCTGCCCATGGCCTGCCCATTATTTCATTTACCATTTTGTCCATGCCTCTTTCCCACACTGTGCATTTATCTCAGTCACAGTTTTTGCAAGCCCACAAGCCAACCCTAGCCAAAATGAGTAAAAAGCAAGTGTCTCTAGAGAGCGTCTTTGAAAAGGAGGAAAGATCCAATGATGAGGCAGCAGAAGACCTTAAGACTGCCAACAAAAAGAAAGTTGCATTTAAAAGAAGATACCAAGAGTCCTTCTTAAATTATGGCTTCATTGCAACAGGTAATTCATATTCTCCAGGCCTACTTTTTATAATACTATCCAATGAAGCCATGAAACCTTCAAAATTGCTTCACCACATGGAGACCAAACACCCTGCATTAAAAGACAAGCCATTGGAGTTTTTCAAAAGAAAAAAAAAACCATGAACACAAAGAAGAGAAGCAATTATTGAAGGCCACCATTTCATCAAATGTGTCTGCATGGAGACCATCATTCTTGGTGGCTAACTATATTGCTAAAGCTAGGAAACCCTTTACTATTGGTGAAGAATTAATCTGGACTGCTGTAAGGACATTTGTTGTGAACTTTTAAGAGAGGCTACACTTTCAAAGGTGGCAAGTATTCCTCTTTTGGCTAGCACTATAACTAGACAAATTGATGAAATAGCAGAGGATATTGAGGCACAACTGTTAGACAGGATTAATGAGTCACTGTAGTTTGCAATCCAGGTTGACAACTCTACTGATGTTGACAACAAGGCAACAAAGCTTGTTTTTAGGGGATACATTTTCAGGAGTATGTGCATGAGCCTATGTCATGTGCCTTTTTTATTGTAAACCAACACTACAACTGCAGAACTATTTTAGTCTGAATGAACACATATCAGGAAAACTGAATTGATCATTTTGTGTTGGTACATCCATGGACAGAGCGGCTGCCACAACTGGATTGCCTTCTGGTTTCACTACTTGGATCAAAGAGGTCACTTCTGAATGTGGATCTGTGCTTCTTAATTTGATTCTATGCACTGTGTTATCCATACAGAAATGCTGGCTAAATGAAAACTGTTGCCTGAATTTAACAGAGTTTTGCAGGCTATGATTAAAATGATCAACCACATTTAAGTACATGCCCTTAACTCATGTCTGTTTGTGCAGCTCTGTGAGGAGATATATGTAGAACACACACATCTTCTCTTATACAGAGAGGTAAGATAGCTTTATAAAGGTAGATCACTGGCCAGAGTTCTTGAGTTACAAGAGCTACCCCCAGAGATTTCTTTTAGGAAAACAGTCACCACTGGCAGACATTTCAGTAACACAGAACGAGTCATATTCAACCTGCTTAATGAACTTAATTTGTCACTTCATGGCAGAATGAAAACTCTGTTCAAATCAGAGGATAAAGTGTCTGCATTCAAAGCCAAATTGGAATTATGAGGGCAACAAGTGAACATTGGGAGTTTTGATATGTTTTAAACATTAGCAGAGATTTTGAAAGAGACTGAGTGAAGACCTTCTTTCTCCCAGCTGGTTCACGATCACCTATCTCAGCTTTCAAAAGAGTTGGAGCATTAATTCCCAATCACAAAAGATGTCCAAACTGGCAAGGAGTGGATCTGTGACCCATTTGTGAATAAACCAGGTGAATAAACTTTGTCTGTGCTAGAAGAGGATCAACTGCTTGAGATCACAAATGATGGTGGCCTTGAAAGTATGTTTGAGACAACTTCAAATCTCAATACATTCTGGATTCAAGTGGAATATGCTGAGATTGCCAAAAAAGCACTGAAAAGCTTGGTTCCATTTTCAACATCTTACCTCTGTGTAGCAGGGCTTTCTCTAGTGACAGCAACCAAAATAAGATTACAGAGTGGACTGGACACAAACAACACACTTCATGTGTCACTGTCTCCCATCACCCCCAGATGGGACTGTCTAGTTGCAGGAAAACAAGCTCCAGTATCCCACTGATTCTGCATTATGGTGAATTGTATAATTATTTTATTATATATTATAATGTATAATAATAATAGAAATAAAGTGTACAATCAATGTAATGTGTTTGAATCATCCTGAAGTCACCCTCCATCCCATTCTGTGGAAAATTTTCTTCCACAAAACCAGTCTTTTGTGCTAGAAATGTTGGGGATCGCTCTTCTAGAAGACTCTCTATGAACTCTGAATTAGCAAATACTGAATCATTACTCCAAGGAGAAGCACAGGGTTATGTTCCTGTGACCTTCGTGTCATATTTTCATCAATCCACGCTTGCTTGGATTGCTTGCTTCTGTTTAAAGACACTTGTTTACCATACAGAGCTGACCCACTAACATTGAGCTCATGGCTGACAGCACTATAACACAAGCTTAAATGAGATTTAATTGACACAAATATTTTCTTCAGAAGGCACATCACTGTCTTCTTGCAATTAGGAATACAAGACAACACTTCAGCACTAAGCTTAGGGGCCAACTTAAACAGGAAGCACAAAAAATGTGAGAAAAGTGGCACACTAAGGAGACTGAGAAAAGAACACTTGTTTACAGTATTTGAACTGAAACAAGAAGGTTGATTTTTTTCGTATCTTACCTGGGAGTATGTGGGTTGGATAAGCCAAATATTTTGCAATTCTGCACATGTCTGCACATGACTGTTAAAATGCTATGAGTATTGACTTTGGAGTTATAAATAAATTCTAGTGGGTGAGTGAATTCACAAATATGAAATCTGTGAATAATGATGACCAACTGTACCTTTATTATTGGTAAATCCCTGCTAAATATCTCTATATTCTTGCCTCTAAATTGTCACAGTTAATTTTTTGTTTATATACTTGTAGTGGCACCCCTCTGTCCCACTCACCTGTAAAACCAATGAGGCAGTTGGAACACTGATATGTTGGGATTAGGTTTTACAGCACGTCTGTGACAAATCCAGGACTAGCCCACAGATCTAAAGATGTGTGATCTAGTGGCTATTCAATCAAATCACATGACTTTAAAGGCTTCCACTCCAGCATGTGTGAGTTTCCTTTCAGAGGTGTGTGTGTCCTGAGCATGATTATCATTGTCTGGTACTCTGTTAGAAGAAAAGGGAAGCATCCAGAAAACCCCCATTCACCTTCTGACTTTAGTTCATGAATCCTTTGTGGATTAAACTGTAGATTGTGCCCATTAAAAATTCAAATGAACGTGATGTTGAGCAAAATCAAGCATATGAGACTTAATGAATGTATCATATGAATTAGCTCTGGAGTAGTAGGATTGAGGCTAGGTACAGCTGATTGAGAAGTGGCCCTTAGTAAGACAGGTAGGAGGTGGGGAAACCCTTCAACAGACTGATGACCTAGAACAGAACATGGCAGCTCCTACACAGTTGCCTTCCCTGGCTCACAGAGACGAAAGTGGAAGCCACTAGAAAAACTATTTTATCAAGGCTCAGGAATCCTGTCTTGTAGCTTTAACATCTACTTTAAGAAATAGCCTCCACTGGGATGTCCTTTCCCGTTTGACAGCATTTGTGTTCATGATAGTTCTGTTTCATTTTTATGCTTTTTTCTTTCTGTGAGGATCTCCCTCCTTTATCCTGCCTATGGGCTTCTTGCTTTGAGATGCAAACACTGTTTTGTCTTGTTTGGATATTAGTAAATTCACTGCTTGGAATTTCTTTTGTGCTCTTTGGTAAAAACTAATTTCTTTCATGGAAGCAAATTTTTATAATTAGAATGTTATTATTTATCTTCATTTTCCCAAAAGCCAATCTCCCACTGAAATTATTCAAGAAATATGTGTCATATGCTTAAAACATGCTTCCTAAATTTCTCTAAAGGAAATATTGAACATTACCAGTAAAAGTTCAGTACTGTGTCCCAACAGCTATTGGCTTGCCCATGACGGTTCTAGTTTATGTCTATTGTCCCAACAAAATTATTCAAAACACCTCCTCTCACTTGTGGATGACAAGTTATAGGGTTATTTTATAGATAATACCAATGTAAGAAATAAAAAAGGAAGTACTGATAAAGTTGGCATTTCCAAACCGTCCTAGACCAGGTTTACACATAAATATACAAGCAGCTTATGCAGCTCAATACGAGAAAAATGAACAACCCAATCAAAAAGTGGAGAAAAGGCCTAGACAGACATTTTTCCAAAGAAGACATACAGATGGCTAAGAAACACATGGAAAGATGCTCAGCATCACTCTATTAGAGAAATGTAAATCAAAACCACAATGAGGTGTCATCTCATGCCAGTCGGAATGGCCATCATCAAAAAGTCTACAAACAAAAAATTCTGGAGAGGGTGTGGAGAAAAGGAAACTCTCTTACACTGCTGGTGGGAATGTAAACTGATACAATCACTATGGAGAACAGTGTGGTGATTCCTTAAAAACTGAGAATAGAACTGCCGTATGACCCAGCAATGTACTGCTGGGCATACACACTGAAGAAACCAGAATTGAAAGACACACATGTACCCCAATGTTCATTGCAGCACTGTTTACATTAGCTAGGACATGGAAGCAACCTAGATGTCCATCAGCAGATGAATGGATAAGGAAGTTGGGGTACATATACACAATGAAAAATTACTTAGCTATAAAAATGAATGCATTTGAGTCAGTTCTAATGAGGTGGATGAACCTGGAGCCTATTATACAGAGTGAAGTAAGTCAGAAAGAGAAAGACAAATATTGTATTTTAACACATATATATGGAATTTAGAAAGATGGTACCAAAGATCTTACATGCAGGGCAGAAAGGAGACACAGATTTAAAGAACAGACTATTAGTCTAAGTGGGAAAATGTGAGGATGGGATGATTTGAGACAATAGCACTGAAACATGTATCTTACCATATATAAAACAGATGACCAGTGCAAGTTCAATGCATGAAGCAGGGCATCCAAAGCTGGTGCTCTGGGACAATTCAGAGGGATAGGGTGGGAAGGGAGGTGAGAGGGAGGTTCAGATTAGGGGGGACACATGTATAACTGTGGCTGATTCATGTTGATGAGTGGCAAAAACCATCACAATATTGTAAAGTAATTATCCTGAAATCAAAATAAATTAATTAATTTTACAAAAAAGGAAAAGAAATAATTGACTGGAGTTTATATCATCCTAAAATTTAAAAATTATCTTTTTTTTCCTTTAGAACTTCTTTGACTTTTAAGGCTAGTTGTGTTATAAGACTAACAGACCTCCTTCTAATACTTGTTGAGTTATTCTATGCTTTAAATATTTATTTTTAACTACAAAAGTAGCAGACTTTTGTTGCAGAAATTTTAGAAAATGCAAACAAGCTAACAGGAGAAAATAAAAACCATCTAACATCTTTTCACTTGGATAATCACTGTTAATATTTATTTATATCTACCATATTCTTTTCCTCTAGAAATCATAGCTATATTGTATCACATAATATCTGTATTTTATAATTATAAAAATACAATTTTGGAGTCTATTGATTTTTAATTTGCTCTTTCACTAACAAAATATTTTGATTCTTTTTCCATTGTTAAATATTCTCCTACAAGAGCAAGTAGAACAGAATGTTGAACAGTATTAATTATTTGAATTTGCCATAATTTATTATAATCTTAGCCTTTTTGAGATCTTTCCCCAAAGAAGGTAAAACAATGAGGGCAGGGGCTTAAGTTAAAGCTGCCTGGACTTCAGACAGACGTAAAGAAGAGGTTACATGCTAGGACTGCACTGGGGGACAGTCCTGGATGGTTGCAGTGTTCAATATTCTGACAGTAAGAGGCCTAATGAAATGATCTCTTGAGATTCATTTCTCTCCCTCATTTGTTATTTCTGTGATAATTTAATATATATAAAGGAAACTGACACTTGATTAATCATTAATCAATTAATTATTAATTAATTATCATTGCTGCTGATGCTGCTAAGTCGCTTCAGTTGTGTCCGACTCTGTGCGACCCCAGAGACGGCAGCCCACCAGGCTCCCCAGTCCCTGGGATTCTCCAGGCAAGAACACTGGAGTGGGTTGCCATTTCCTTTTCCAATGCGTGAAAGTGAAGTCGCTCAGTCGTGTCTGACTTAGTGACCCGGTGGACTGCAGCCTACCAGGCTCTTCTGTCCATGGGATTTTCCAGGCAAGTGTACTGGAGTGGAGTGCCATTGCCTTCTCCATAATTATCATTAATCATTATTAATTAATTAATTATCATTAATTATTAATACTCATTTTAATTTAAGATTGACTCTATTATTGTGCTTCTTAATAGCAGGAGTAGAACTTACTTTCTGCAGCCTTAATAATACCATGCAATTATGGGGAGGGAGGTGGGAGGGGGTTCAGGATTGGGAACACGTGTACACCTGTGGTGGATTCATGTTGATGTATGGCAAAACCAATACAATATTTTAAAGTAATTAGCCTCTAATTAAAATACATAAATTTAAATTAAAAAATAAATGCTTTTAATTAAATGCTTCCTTATTAGCCATAAAAATCTCAAATTGTGAAATTGCTGGAACTCACTAGTTGATAGTTTGCATAAATATCATAATGAATTATTTTTGGTAGTGAAAATATTGTTTCATTTTCATAATTTTGTTTGGCTTCTAGTTATTTTAGCAGTATTAATTTAATATTGTTTGCTGTTCAGTCATTTAAATCATGTCCAACTCCTTGTGACCCCATGGACTGCAGCATGCCAGGCTTCCCTGTCCTCTATCTCCCAGACTTTGCTCAAACTCATGTCCATGGAGTCAGTGACACCATCTGATCATCTCATCCTCTGCTGCCTGCTTCTCCGCCTGCCCTCAGTTTTCCCCAGGATCAGGGTCTTTTCCAATGAGTCGGCTCTTCTCATCAGGTGGCCAAAGTATTGGAGCTTCAGCTTCAACACCAGTCCTTCCAATGAATATTCAGGATTGATTTTCTTTAGGATTGACTGGTTTGATCTCTTTGCAGTCCAAGTGACTCTTATCAGTCTTCTCCAGCACAATTCAAAAGTATCAGCTCTTTGGCACTCAGCCTTCTTCATGATCCAACTCTCACATTCTTACATGACTACTGGAAAAACCATAGCTTTGACTATATGGATCTGTCAGCAAAGTGATGCCTGCTTTTTAAATGTTTAACTTTGTCATGGCTTTCCTTCCAAGGAGTAAGCATCTTTAAATTTCATGACTACAGTCACTGTCCACAGTGAGTTTGGAGCCAAAGAAAATAAAATCTGTCAACGTTTCCACTTTTCTCTCTTCTATTTGCCATGAAGTTATGGGACAGGGTGCTGTATTCTCATTAAGCCATCTTTTTCACTCTCCTGTTTCACCCCCATCAAGAGGCTCTTTAGTTCCTCTTCACTTTCTGCCATTAAAGTGTGCCATCTGCATATCTCAGGTTGTTAATTTTTCTGCTGGCAATTTTGATTCCAATGCCAGGTTGGTGAGTCATCCAATCTGGCATTTCTCATGATGTACTCTGCTTATAAGTTATATAAATAGTGTGACTGTATACAGCCTTGTTATACTCCTTATTCAAACTCTGAGCCAGTCTGTTGTTCAATGTCTGATTCTAACTATTGCTTCTTGACCCACATACAGGTTTCTCAGTAGACAGGCAAGGTGGTCTGGTATCCACATCTCTCAAAGAATTTTCTGCAGCTCGTTGTGATCCACACAGTTCAAGGCTTTGTAGTCAATGAAGCAGAAGTAGATGTTTTGGTGGAATTCCCTTGCTTTCTCTGCAATCTAGTGGATGTTGGCAACTTAATCTCTAGTTCCTCTGCCTTTTCAAAACCCAGCTTATACATCTGGAAGGTCTCGGTTCACTGTACTGCTGAAGCCTCACTTGAAAGATTTTTAAGTGTTACCTTGCTAGTATATGAAATGAGTGCAATTGTATGGTAATTTGAACATCCTTTGGCATTGCCCTTCTTAGGAATTGGAATGAAAAATGACATTTTCCAGTCCTGTGGC
Organism: Bos taurus; assembly: GCF_002263795.3. Classification (NCBI taxonomy): domain Eukaryota; kingdom Metazoa; phylum Chordata; class Mammalia; order Artiodactyla; family Bovidae; genus Bos; species Bos taurus. The sequence goes on from NC_037340.1 coordinate 48,570,982, forward strand.
CACTGCTGAGTTCTCCAAATTTGCTGGCATACCATGAACAGCACTTGAACAGCATCATCATTCAGGATTTGAAATAGGTCAGCTGGAATTCCATCACTTCCCCTAGCTTTATTTGTAGTGATGCTTCCTACGGCCCAGTTGACTTCACAATCCAGGATATCTGGTTCTAGGTGAGTGGCCACACCATCATGGTTATCTGGTTTTACACCTTTTTTGTATAGTTCTTCTGTGTATTCCTGCCACCTCTTCTTAATCTCTTCTGCTTTTGTTTGACTTCTAATTATTTTAACAGTATTAATACAAAAACAATAAACTTTGAAATTCACTATAAGTAGAAGATAAACTGCCTTGTATTTTCAAATACAGCTCTGACAACTATCAACTTTCTGTGGTATTTTTTTCATCTAGCCTCTTTTGTCAAGAATATTTGATGCTAGCAGGATTTTATTGAGGCACAGTTTACACATAGAAAAATGCACAAATCTTAATGTATAGTTTGATGAATTTTGATGAATGGAGCTACCATTGCAATCAAGTTTTAGAACATATCCATTAGCCCAGTTCCCTGGTGCTCTTTCTTAGTTAATTTTTGCCCTGTTCCCCTCTCCAGCCTCCTCCTTCCCCAAACAGGTAACCATTATTCTGAACAATCACTATGGATAAATTCTGGCTGTTTTTAAACTTCATATCAATAGAATCATATATGTACATATATATAGTGTGTACATTTTTGTGTGTTGTTTCTTTTGGTTAGCATAAGTATTGTTTTTGTTTGTTTGTTTATTTCTCCTCACCTTGTTTTTAGATTCATCCATATTGCTGGGTATAAATCGTGTTCATTTTTATCGCTGAGTAGTATTTTGTTGTCTGGATATATCAAAGTTTGTTTGTCCATTCTTTGAGCTTTCAGTACTCAAAATTCTTTGAGTTTTCAGTATGGGGCTATTATGAATAAACTGCTCTGAATAATCTTGTGCAAGCTATTTTGTGGACTTGAGTTTCATCTCTCCAGGGTGTCATTTCCTTTGTTGGAATTACTTTTTTCTTATATTATATCTGTCATTTGTGCTTAAAGAGATTCTAGCAAGTAGTTGGGGGACAAATTTTTGACAAATAGGCATTTACCAAGACAACTTACTTGAGTTACTTCTTATATCAGAAAACACTTTGTATTGAAATGATAGATTATGCTAATATTATTCTAAGGTCAAAATGTAGGACTTTGTGTCAGCAAATTACTTTTTGAGATTTATGAAGTGTCCACTGTGAGCATCTTCTTAGCTTGAATTGGCTTTAAGAAAATTGTCAAACAACTCAAGCATTAAATATGAGTACTACTAAAAAAAAAAATCAGCTCTATTACACTAATTTCTTACTTGTTTTTCTCCTCAATGGTGGAACTCAAGATTTGAAAGTTTGAGTGAAATACTGTTACAAGTCACTAATGGGAACAATAGGTGCTCTTCTGAGGGCTTTCTTTCATCAGGAATTTGTTCTGGGTTTCACTTAGCTAAACTAAACTGTCATTTCTACATTCTATAAGTTTTGTAATAAAGATAAATAAATATGTTTCAAGGAAATGAAAAACACAGTTAAAAAGGGTCTGAGCTTTCTGTTTTGAAGTTTAATAGAAATTACACTTCATCTTTTTCCTATTTCTAGACTTTACTGGATATGGAAACACAAGGCCACCACAGGAGAGTCAATAGTGATATTTCTAGTTAGGCTTAATATTGCATGGTAATTTTTAATCAATTAGTGGTTAAAGTGTTTTTTTTTCCTTAAAATAGATTCCCAAAATTCATTAAAGGATGAGACATTCTATGTAAGTGCACAGAGCCTCTATTTGTGGATCACTATTCAAAGCACCAATAAAATTTACTGTCAATTTATGTACAGAAATCTTTCTCATGGTTTTCTTTTTCTTTTTCTTTTAGCTTAGTGAACTTTCAAAAAATAGATATGTTAAATATTTGAAAGGTGGTCTTTATTTTGTTTTATTATTATTATTTTTAGTCTGGAAGTAACTGAAGTGGTCCTTAAAGGTAAATCATTATCTACCAGAAGATATGAAACTTAATTTCAAAATGGTTTTTGAATTCCACTCACATTTATGATAAAAATTTTCCATAAAGTAAGAGTAGAGGGATTATCTCTCAACATAATAAAGGCCATATATGACAAACCCATAACAAACATCATTATCAATGATAAAAAACTGAAGCATTTCCTCTAAGGTCAGGAAAAAGACAAGGATGCCCACTCTTGCCACTATTATTCAACATGGTTTTTTAAGTCCTAGCCACAGAAATCAGAGAAGAAAAAGAAAGAAAAGGAATCCAAATTGGCAAAGAAGTAAAACTGTCACTGTTTACAGATGAGAGGTGAAAAGAATACACAGAACTGTACAAAAAGGATCTTAACAATCCAGATAATCATGATGGTGTGATCACTGACCTAGAGCCAGACATCCTGGAATGTGAAGTCAAGTGGGCCTTAGAAAGCATCACTACAAACAAAGCTAGTGGAGGTGATAGAGTTCCAGTTGAGCTATTCCAAATCCTGAAAGATGATGCTGTGAAAGTGCTGCACTCAATATGTCAGCAAACTTGGAAAACTCAGCAGTGGCCACAGGACTGGAAAAGGTCAGTTTTCATTCCAATCCCAAAGAAAGGCAATGCCAAAAAATGCTCAAACTACCACACAATTGCACTCATCTCACATGCTACTAAAGTAATGCTCAAAATTCTCCAAGCCAGGCTTCAACAGTTCTTGAACTGTGAACTTCCAGATGTTCAAACTGGATTTAGAAAAGGCAGAGGAACCAGAGATCAAATGGCCAACATCCACTGGATCATCAAAAAAACAAGAGAGTTCCAGAAAATCATCCATTTCTGCTTTATTGACTATGCCAAAGCCTTTGACTGTGTGGATCACAATAAACTGGAAAATTTCAAAAGAGATGGGAATACCAGACCACCTGACCTGCCTCTTGAGAAACCTATATGCAGGTCAGGAAGCAACAGTTAGAACTGGACATGGAACAACAGACTGGATCCAAATAGGAAAAGGAGTATGTCAAAGCTGTATATTGTCACCCTGCTTATTTAACTTATATGCAGAGTACATCTCAAGAAACACTGAGCTGGATGAAGCACAAGCTGGAATCAAGAATGCCAGGAGAAATATCAATAACCTCAGATATGCAGATGACACCACCCTTATGGCAGAAAGCGAAGAACTAAGAGCCTCTTGATGAAAGTGAAAGTGGAGAGTGAAAAAGTGGGCTTAAAGCTCACATTCAGAAAACTAAGATCACGGCATCCTCTCCCATCACTTCATGGGAAATAGATGGTGAAACAGTGGAAACAGTGTCAGACTTTATTTTTTTGGGCTCCAAAATCACTGCAGATGGTGGCTGCAGCCATGAAATTAAAAGACACTCCTTGGAAGGAAAGTTAGGACCAACCTAGACACATATTAAAAAGCAGAGACATTGCCAACAAAAGTCCGTCTCGTCAAGGCTATGGTTTTTCCAGTAGTCATGTATGAATGTGAAAGTTGGACTATAAAGAAAGTTGAATGCTGAAGAACTGATGATTTTGAACTGTGGTGTTGGAGAAGACTGTTGAGAGTCCCTTGGACTGCAAGGAGATCCAACCAGTCCATCCTAAAGGAGATCAAGCCTAAGTGTTCATTCAAAGGACTGATGTTGAAGCTGAAACTCCAATACTTTGGCCACCTGATGTGAAGAACTGACTCATTTGAAAAGACCCTGATGCTGGGAGGGATTGGGGGCAGGAGGAGAAGGGGACGACAGAGGATGAAATAGTTGGATGGCATCACTGACTCAATGGACATGAGTCTGGGTAAACTCTGGGAGTTGGTGATGGACAGAGAGGCCTGGTGTGCTGCAATTCATGGGGTCTCGAAGAGTCAGACATGGCTGAGCGACTGAACTGAACTGATACTATGCATATAAAATCTGAAAAAATGATATCTGAAGACTACTAGAGTTAATAAATTTGGTCAAATTGCAGAGTACAAAATTAATACACACAAATCTCTTGCATTCCTATACACTAGCAGTGAAATATATGAAAGAGAAATAAAGAAAACAGACCAATTTACCATCACATCAAAATGAATAATATCCTTGGGAATAAATCTACCTAAGGAAACAGAAGACCTGTTACTCAGAAAATTATAAGACACTCATAAAAAACAAAAACAAACAAACAAACAAAAAATAAACTTCCCTGGTGGCTCAGATGGTAAAACTTCTGCCTACAGATGGTAAAACTGCCTACAATGTGGGAGACCCGGGTTCAATACCTGGGTTTGAAGTAGGAAGTCAAGAAACACCTGGAGTAACAGAGAAATTTGGCCTTGGAATACAGATTGAAGCAGGGCAAAGGCAATAGAGTTTTGCCAAGAGAATGCACTGGTCATAGCAAACACCCTCTTCCAAGAACACAAGAGAAGAGACTCTACACATGGACATCACCAGATGGTCGACACTGAAATCAGATAATTATATTTTTTGCAGCCAAAGATGGAGAAGCTCTATATAGTCAGCAAAAACAAGACCAGAAGCTGACTGTGGCTCAGATCATGAACTCCTTATTGCCAAATTCAGATTTAAATTGAAGAAAGTGGGGAAAACCACTAGACCATTTAGGTATGATCTGAATCAAATCCCTTATGATTATACAGTGGAAGTGAGAAATAGATTTAAGGGACGATATCTGATAGATACAGTGCCTGATGAACGATGGATGGAGGTTCGTAACATTGTACAGGAGACAGGGATCAAGATCATCGCCATGGGAAAGAAATGGAAAAAAGCAAAATGGCTGTCTGCAGAGGTCTTACAAATAGCTGTGAGAAGAAAAGAAGCAAGAAGCAAAGGAGAAAAGGAAAGACATAAGCATCTGAATGCAGAGTTCCAAAGAATAGCAAGGAGATATAAGAAAGCCTACCTCAGTGATCAATGCAAAGAAATAGAGGAAAACAACAGAATGGGAAAGACTAGAGATCTCTTCAAGAAAATTAGAGATACCAAGAGAACATTTCATGCAAAGATGAGCTCGATAAAGGACAGAAATGATATGGACCTAACAGAAGCAGAAGATATTAAGAAGAGGTGGCAAGAATACACAGAAGAGCTGTACAAAAAAGATCTTCATGACCCAGATAATCACGATGGTGTGATCACTCACCTAGAGCCAGACATCCTGGAATGTGAAGTCAAGTGGGCCCTAAAAAGCATCACTATGAACAAAGCTAGTGGAGGTGATGGAATTCCAGTTGAGATATTTCAAACCCTGGAAGATGATGCTGTGAAAGTGCTGCACTCGATATGCCACCAAATTTAGAAAACTTAGCAGTGGCCACAGGACTGGAAAAGGTCAGTTTTCATTCCAATCCCAAAGAAAGGCAATGCCAAAAAATGCTCAGACTACCGCACAATTGCACTTACCTCACACGCTAGTAAAGTAATGCTCAAAATTCTCCAAGCCAGGCTTCAGCAGTATGTGAACTGTGAACTTCCAGATGTTCAAGCTGGTTTTCGAAAAGGCAGAGGAACCAGAGATCAAACTGCCAACATCCGCTGGATCATGGAAAAGCAAGAGAGTTCCAGAAAAACATCTACTTCTGCTTTATTGACTACGACAAAGACTTTGACTGTGTGGATCACAATCAACTGTGGAAAATTCTAAAAGAGATGGGAATAACAGACCACCTGACCTGCCTTTTGAGAAATCTGTATGCAGGTCATGAAGCAACAGTTAGAACTGGACATAGAACACCAGACTGGATCCAAATAGGAAAAGGAGTATGTCAAGGCTGTATATTGTCACCCTGCTTATTTAACTTATATGCAGAGTACATCATGAGAAATGCTGGACTGGAAGAAGCACAAGCTGGAATCAAGATTGCTGGGAGAAATATCAATAACCTCAGATATGCAGATGACACCACCCTTATGGCAGAAAGTGAAGAGGAACTAAAAAGCCTCTTGATGAAAGTGAAAGAGGAGAGTGAAAAAGTTGGCTTAAATCTCAACATTCAGAAAACGAAGATCATGGCATTTGGTCCCACCACTTCATGGCAAATAGATGGGGAAACAGTGTCAGACTTTATTTTTTTGGGCTCCAAAATCACTGCAGATGGTGATTGCAGCCATGAAGTTAAAAGACACTTACTCCTTGGAAGGAAAGTTATGACCAACCTAGATAGCATATTCAAAAGCATAGACATTACTTTGCCAACAAAAGTCTATGTAGTCAAGGCTATGGTTTTTCCAGTAGTCATGTATGGATGTGAGAGTTAGATTGTGGAGAAAGCTGAGCGCCGAAGAATTGATGCTTTTGAACTGTGGTGTTGGAGAAGACTCTTGAGAGTCCCTTGGACTGCAAGGATATCCAACCAGTCCATTCTAAAGGAGATCAGTCCATGGTGTTCTTTGGAAGGACTGATGCTAAAGCTGAAACTCCAATATTTTGGTCACCTCATGCAAAGAGTTGACTCATTGGAAAAGACTCTGATGCTGGAAGGGATTGGGGGCAGGAGGAGAAGGGGACGACAGAAGATGAGATGGCTAGATGCTGTCATCGAATCGATGGATGTGAGTCTGAGCGAACTCCGGGAGTTGGTGATGGACAGGGAGGTCTGTCGTGCTGCAGTTCATGGGGTCGCAAAGGTTGGACACGACTGAGCAACTGAACTGAACTGAACTGAATATTCCATTGTATAAATGTATCACAATTTCTTTATCCACTCATCTGTCAGTGGACATCTATGTTGCTTCCATGTCCTTGCTATTGTAAATACTCCTGCAATGAAGGTTGGGGTACAAATGTCCTTTAGAATTGTGGAATCTTATGCTGTTTTCCATAACAGCTGTGTCAGTTTACATTCCAACCAACAGTGCAAGAGGGTTCCCTTTTTTTTCCACATCCTTTCCCACATTTATTGTTAGTAGATTTTTTGATGATGGGCATTCTGATAACTGTGAGGTGATACCTGATTGTAGTTTTAATTTGCACTTCTCTAATAATGAGCAATGTTGAGCATTTTTTCCTGTATTTATTGACCATCTTTGTCTTTTTGGAGAAATGTCTGTTTAGGTTTTCTGGCCTTTTTTTTTGACTGGATTTTCTTTTTCTTATATTGAACTGTATAGTGAAGTGAAGTTGCTCAGTCATGTCCGACTCTTTGTGACTCCATGGACTGTAGCCTACCAGGCTCCTCTCTCCATGGGATTTTCCAGGCAATAGTACTGGAGTGGATTGCCATTTCCTTCTCCAGGGGAATCTTCTCGACCCAGGGATCGAACCCAGGTCTCCCTCATTGTAGACAGACGCTTTACCGCCTGAGCCACCAGGGAAGTCTTGAACTGTATAAGCTGCTTATATATTTTGGAGGTTAACCCTTTGTCAGTTTACAATTATTTTACCCCATTCTGAAGGTTTTCTTTTCATATCCTTTATTATTATATTTTTTTAGTTGGAATTTATTTTATTTTATTTTTTTCCATTTTTCTTTCTAAATATTGCTTTAACTATTTGGAGTCTTTTGTGCTTCCATACAAACTATGAAGTTTTTCGTTTTAGTTCTGTGGAAAATGTCATTGGTAATTTGACAGGGATTGCATTGAATCCATACATTGCTTTGGGTAGAATAGTCATTTTTACAATATTGATTCATCTAATCCAAAAACGTGGTATATCTCTCCATCTGTTTGTATTGTCTTTGGTTTCTTTCATCAGTGTCTTATAGTTTTTTGTGTGCAGGTCTTTTGTCTCTTAAGGTAGGGTTATTATTGTTTATTATTATTATCTCATTCAGTTCAGTTCAATTGCTCAGTCATGTCCGACTCTTTGTGACCCCATGAATCACAGCACACCAGGCCTCTCTGTCCATCACCAACTCCCAGAGTTCACTCAGACTCATGTCAATTGAGTCGGTGATGCCATCCAGCTATCTCATCCTCTGTCATCCCCTTCTCCTCCTGCCCCCAATCCCTCCCAGCATCAGAGTCTTTCCCAATGAGTCAACTCTTCACATGAGGTGGCCAAAATGTTGGAGTTTCAGCTTCAGCATCAGTCCTTCCAATGAACACCCAGGACTGATCTCCTTGGTTGAATCTCCTTGCAGTCCAAGGGACTCTCAACGAGTCTTCTCCAACACCACAGTTCAAAAGCATCAATTCTTCGGTGCTCAGCCTTCTTCACGGTCCAACTCTCACATCCATACATGACCACTGGAAAAACCATAGCCTTGACTAGATGGGCCTTTCTTGGCAAAGTAATATCTCTGCTTTTGAATATGCTATCTAGGTTGGTCATAACTGTCCTTCCAAGGAGTAAGCGTCTTTTAATTTCATGGCTGCAATCACCATATGCAGTGATTTTGGAGCCCCCAAAATAAAGTCTGACACTGTTTCCACTGTTTCCCCATCTATTTCCCATGAAGTGATGGGACCGGATGCCATGATCTTCGTTTTCTGAATGTTGAGATTTAAGTCAAATTTTTCACTCTCCTGTTTCACTTTCATCAAGAGGCTTTTTAGTTTCTCTTCACTTTCTGCCATAAGGGTGGTGTCATCTGCATATCTGAATTTATTGATAATTCTCCTGGCAATCTGGATTCCAGCTTGTGCTTCTTCCAGTCCAGCGTTTCTCATGATGTACTCTGCATATAAATTAAATAAACAGGGTGAAAATATACAGCCTTGACGTACTCCTTTTCCCATTTGGAACCAGTCTGTTGTTCCATGCCCAGTTCTAACTGTTGCTTCCTGACCTGCATATAGGTTTCTCAAAAGGCAGGTCAGGTGATCTGGTATTCCCATCTCTTTCAGAATTTTCCACAGTTCATTGTGATCTATGCAGTCAAAGGCTTTGGCATAGTCAATAAAGCAGAAAGAGATGTTTTTCTGGAACTCTCTTGCTTTTTCGATGATCCAGCAGATATTGGCAATTTGGTCTCTGGTTCCTCTGCCTTTTCGAAAACCAGCTTGAACATCTGGAAGTTCACAGTTCACGTATTGCTGAAGCCTGGCTTGGAGAATTTTGAGCATTACCTTACTAGCGTGTGAGATGAGTGCAATTGTGCGGTAGTTTGAGCCGTCTTTGGCATTGCTTTTCTTTGGGATTTAGGTAGGTTTATTCCTAGGTATTTTATTCTTTCTTTCTTTCTTTTTTTTTTTCAATGGTGCTTGGGATTGTTTCCTTAATTTCCATTGATGTTACTCTCTTAATTTGTCCCACCCTCTCCTTCTTTCTCTGTGTCCACGTGACCATCCTCTACATCTGTATCTCCATTCCTGCTCTTCAAGAAGTTTCATCAATACCAGTTTTAGATTTCATATATATTCATTAACATTTGTTTTTCTCTTTCTGATTTACTTCACTCTATATAACAGGCTCTAGGTTCACCCATCTCTCTTCAACTGACTCAAATTTGTTCCTTTTATAAAGTTAAGTAATTGAAAACAAGATCAATTGCTTTTGGAGAATGCAAGATTGTAAATAAGTTATAGTAATTTTTCATTTTGAGGGGGATATTTTGCTGATGCAATGTTCACTGAACCTTTTAAGAGCATTTTAAAGCTGTGACATTGGGATAACTTCTAGTAAATTATCTCGAAATACAAATTTTTATGCATCTATAACTGATGATTCTGAAGGTTAAAGAAAGTGAAAGTGAAGTAGCTCAGTCGTGTCTGACTCTTTGCGACCTGTGGACTGTAGCCTACCAGGCTGTTCCCTCCATGGGATTCTCCAGGCAAGAATACGGAAGTGGATTGCTATTTCTTTCTCCAGGGGATCTTCCCAACTCAGGGATAGAACCCGGGTCTCCTGCATTGCAGGCAGACACTTTAACCTCTGAGCCAGCAAGGACTCTGAAGGTGCATTTTTCTAAATGGATTTAACTCCTTGTGCAGATCAGTTTTGTGTGACTCTAAATTTAGGTTTAAATGTAATTACATTTTAATGTAAATATGCACACATATTACACATTAATGAGCATATTAATGTTTACTCTATTAATTCCTGGATGTATGGAGGCTGAACAGGAAACTGAAAGTGATTTTGTGATTTGTACATAATGCAAGATACCTTCTTAAGCACACCATCCTTGTATCTACAATTTTAAGAAAAAAATAAAAAAAATTTTTTATGGTTAAAAATTTGTTGTCTGAGACTTCATATGAAAATTGTGGGATGTTCCCACTAAGTTTGACAATCTTTACATTTAATTTTTGTTTCTAAACATGTGTATATTTGTTTTAAAAGACTGCTGCAATTTTTAGCACCTGCTGCATCCTACATGTGTGGGCAGTCCAGACTATTTCATCTGCTCACACACACATTCCAATGTTCCATGAAATTTCACTTACAAAACACAAGTTCAAAAAAAAATCACAAATTTCATTTTGGTGATAGAGCATTAAACTAAGTGCAGGGCCCTTCTGCTGGTGGGACCCTGTGTGACTAGGTTTTTATAGCCAGCCCTCAGAGAGGCTTCAGATACACTCCATTTGCCATCTTGACTTTCTTGAGGAAAGCCATGCTTGCACTGTGTTTGCATCTGAATTGACTGATCATAGTCTGCATTTTACAACTGGACATAGTCCAGGGTCAATGGCAAGACATATACACTACTATATAAAAAGTAGATAACCACTGAGAACTTACTGTATAGCACAGGGAACTCTACTCAGTGGTCTGTGGTGACCTAGATGGGAAGGAAATCCAAAAGGAGGATCTATCTATCTATCTATCTATCTATCTATATATATATATGTAAATTTTGCTGTATAGCAGAAAATCACAGAATATTGTAAAGCAACTATACCACAATAAAAATTTTAATAAAAGGGGCGGGGTAGAGGGAGTAAGGGCTTCCCCAGTAGCTCAATGGAAACGGATATGCCTGCAAGGGTGGAGACTTGCAGGACATGCAGGAGGGAATAATCTAGTAGTGTTGCCTTGATTCTTTGGCTAGGGCCAAAGAGATTTTTAAATCTCTTCTTGAGAGTCAGAAGTATCCTTATGTACCTGCCTTTCTAACTTGGAATGTGACGTTTACATCATTCAGGAAATGCTGATGAATGAGTCTAAATTAAGCTCACCTTTGTTTCTAATTATCTGATTTTTAAAAATATAAATCATCTTCAATTTCCCAATTTTACCTCTTAAGTCAATTTCTGTATGATCTATGTCATTTCTTGGTGACTTTTCTCATTTTCTGTATCTTGTGTTCAGGCTTCAGGAGGCTACATCTTATATGAATGTATCAACAAGCTCATAACAATGGTTGAAATTGTTAAGGTCAGAGATTCAGGTCTAGCTACTTACCTAAAAACTTACCCATACTTACCTAGTACAGTTTGTCCTCATTGGAAGAGAAGTTTTATAACATTTCTTCTTACTGGGTAACAAACAATGATGAGAACAGCTTGTTAGGTATTTTCTTAACATTATAGATTTTTTTAGTGATAGACTATAAGGTTATGCAATCTATATTATTTAATTTTCATGACTCAATATTATGTGCTGCAGTGCCATATAACATGTACTAGAAGGCAATGGCAACCTACTACAGTACTCTTGCCTGGAAAATCCCATGGACGGACAAGCCTGGTAGGCTGCAGTCCATGAGGTCCCTGAGGGTCGGACACGACTGAGCGACTTCACTTTCACTTTTCACTTTCATGCATTGGAGAAGGAAACAGCAACCCACTCCAGTGTTCTTGCTTGGAGAATCCCAGGGACAGGGGAGCCTGGTGGGCTGCCATCTATGGGGTTGCACAGAGTCGGACCCAACTGAAGCGACTTAGCAGCAGCAGCAGCAGCAGTTATAAAATACAGCCACATAATATCTATGTTATAACTGGAGGACTAAATATCAACAAGTTAGCAAATTACCCAGATGTCCTTTATACATTCTCATAGATCTTTATTTGAGTGTCTAATAATGCCTTTTGTTTGATTTGCTTGATTTGAGATGTAGAAATATTTGGTTTCTGCCAAACCAAAGAGATTCAAAGTTACTTGAGATATGTAAAGACCTTTCTGTGATTAAGGCAGAACCCCCTTCTTAAATCATAGCTTTGGGACATTAATATAAACAGAAACATTTCTCAAGCATGTGCCCATTCTTTCTCCTGGTTCTGGACATTAGCCAAGTTTCAGTTTAGCATTATCAAAAACAGAGCACACTGTCCTGAAAAACCCGTTTAAAACAGGACTTATATTGATTTAAGCTTTATTTATTACCTTTAAAAAAACTTTTGACATAGTTACTATTACTAGCAAGAGCCTGGGAGGATGGAGTGAAATTTAATGTTTTTGTGGTGAGGAAGGAGACAAAATCTATTAGATTAAAAACTCTAATGAGGAAGATCTGCTTTCTTATTTGGTTGGTATCTTGCACTTTTTAATAAATTATTGCTTTGGATGAAAATGTGTCTCTGTCTTTACATGCATCTCTCATTTCTCACATGGCTCATAATTTATTATTTTATTATAAATTTATTTATTTTAATTGGAGGTTAATTACTTTACAATATTGTATTGGTTTTGTCATACATCAACATGAATCTGCCACGGGTATACATGTGTTCCCCATCCTGAACCCCCTTCCCACCTCCCTCCCCATACCATCCCTCTGGGTTGTCCCAGTGCAGCAGCCCCAAACATCCTGTATCCTGCATTGAACCAGGACTGGCGATTCCTTTCATATATGATATTATACATGTTTCAGTGCTGTTCTCCCAAATCATCCCACCCTCTCCCTCTCCCACAGAGTCCAAAAGACTGTTCTATACATCTGTGTCTCTTTTGCTGTCTTGCATACAGGGTTACGTTACCATCTTTCTAAATTCCATATATATGCATTAGTACACTGTATTGGTGTTTTTCTTTCTGGCTTACTTCACTCTGTATAATAGGCTCCAGTTTCATCCACCTCATTAGAACTGATTCAAATGTATTCTTTTTAATGGTTGAGTAATACTCCATTGTGTATATGTACCACAGCTTTCTTATCCATTCGTCTGCTGATGGACATATAGGTTGCTTCCATGTCCTGGCTATTATAAACAGTGCTGTGATGAACATTGGGGTACACGTGTCTCTTTCAATTTTGGTTTCCTCAATGTGTATGCCCAGTAGTGGGATTGCTGGGTCATAAAGCAGTTCTATTTCCAGTTTTTAAAGGAATCTCCACAGTGTTCTCAAAGGTGCTGTATTAGTTTGCATTCTCACCAACAGTGTAAGAGGGTTCCCTTTTCTCCACACCCTCTCCAGCATTTATTGCTTGTAGACTTTTGGATCTCAGCCATTCTGACTGTCATGAAACGGTACCTCATTGTGGTTTTGATTTGCATTTCTCTGATAATGAGTGATTTTGAGCATCTTTTCATGTGTTTGTTAGCCATCTGTATGTCTTCTTTGGAGAAATGTCTGTTTAGTTCTTTGGCCCATTTTTTTTTTTATTGGGTCGTTTATATTTCTGAAATTGAGCTGCAGGAGTTGCTTGTATATTTTTGAGATTAGTTGTTTGTCAGTTGCTTCATTTGCTGTTATTTTCTCCCATTCTGAAGGCTGTCTTTTCACCTTGCTTATAGTTTCCTTTGTTGTGCAGAAGCTTTTAAGTTTAATTAGGTCCCATTTGTTTATTTTTGCTTTTATTTCCAATATTCTGGGAGGTGGGTCATAGAAGTTCCTGCTGTGATTTATGTCAGAGAGTGTTTTGCCTACGTTCTCCTCTAGGAGTTTTATAGTTTCTGGCCTTACATTTAGATCTTTAATCCATTTTGAGTTTATTTTTGTGTATGGTGTTAGAAAGTGTTCTAGTTTCATTCTTTTACAAGTGGTTGACCAGTTTTCCCAGCACCACTTGTTACAGAGATTGTCTTTAATCCATTGTATATTCTGGCCTCCTTTGTCAAAGATGAGGTGTCCATAGGTGCATGGATTTATCTCTGGGCTTTCTATTTTGTTCCATTGATCTATATTTCTGTCTTTGTACCAGTAGCATACTGTCTTGATGACTGTGGCTTTGTAGTAGAGCCTGAAGTCAGGCAGATTGATTCCTCCAGTTCCATTCTTCTTTCTCAAGATAGCTTTGGCTATTCGAGGTTTTTTGTATTTCCATAAAAATTGTGAAATTATTTGTTCTAGCTCTGTGAAGAATACCGTTGGTAGCTTGATAGGGATTGCATTGAATCTATAAATTGCTTTCGTTAGTATACTCATTTTCACTATATTAATTCTTCCAATCCATGAACATGGTATATTTCTCCATCTATTAGTGTCCTCTTTGATTTCTTTCACCAGTGTTTTATAGTTTTCTGTATATAGGTCTTTAGTTTCTTTCGGTAGATATATTCCTAAGTATTTTATTCTTTCCATTGCAATGGTGAATGGGATTGTTTCCTTAATTTCTCTTTCTGTTTTCTCATTATTAGTGTATAGGAATGCAAGGGATTTCTGTGTGTTGATTTTATATCCTGAAACTTTACTATATTCAATGATTAGCTCTAGTAATTTTCTGGTGGAGTCTTTAGGGTTTTCTATGTAGAGGATCATGTCATCTGCAAACAGTGAGAGTTTTACTTCTTCTTTTCCAATTTGGATTCCTTTTATTTCTTTTTCTGCTCTGATTGCTGTGGCCAAAACTTCCAAAACTATGTTGAATAGTAATGGTGAAAGGGGGCACCCTTGTCTTATTCCTGACTTTGGGGGAAAGGCTTTCAATTTTTCACCATTGAGGATAATGTTTGCTGTGGGATGGTCATATATAGCATTTATTATGTTGAGGTATGTTCCTTCTAGTCCTGCTTTCTGGAGAGTTTTTATCATAGATGGGTGTTGAATGTTGTCAAAGGCTTTCTATGCATCTATTGAGATAATCATATGGCTTTTACATTTCAATTCGTTAATGTGGTGTATTACATTGATTGATTTGCAGATATTGAAGAATCCTTGTATCCCTGGGATAAAGCCCACTTGGTCATGGTGTGTGATCTTTTTAATGTGTTGTTGGATTCTTATTGCTAGAATTTTTTTAAAGGATTTTTGCATCTATGTTCATCAGTGATATTGGTCTGTAGTTTTCTTTTTGGGTGGCATCTTTGTCAGGTTTTGGTATTAGGGTGATGGTAGATTCATAGAATGAGTTTAGAAGTTTACCTTCCTCTGCAATTTTCTGGAAGAGTTTGAGTAGGATAGGTGTTAGCTCTTCTCTAAATTTTTGGTAGAATTCAGCTGTGAAGCCATCTGGACCTGAGCTTTTGTTTGCTGGAAGATTTCTGATTACAATTTCAATTTCTGTGCTTGTGATGGGTCTGTTAAGATTTTCTATTTCTTCCTGGTTCAGTTTTGGAAAGCTGTACTTTTCTAAGAATTTTTCCATTTCTTCCAAGTTGTCCATTTTATTGGCATATAATTGCTGATAGTAGTCTCTTATGATCCTTTGTATTTCTGTGTTATCTGTTTTTTCTCTCCTTTTTCATTTCTAATTTTATTGATTTGATTTTTCTCCCTCTGTTTCTTGATGAGTCTGGCTAATGGTTTGTCAATTTTATTTATCCTTTCAAAGAACCACCTGTTGTCTTTGTTGATTTTTGTTATGGTCTCTTTTCTTTCTTTTGCATTTATTTCTGCCCTAATTTTAAAGATTTCTTTCTTTCTACTAACCCTGGGGTTCTTCATTTCTTCCTTTTCTAGTTGCTTTAGGTGTAGAGTTAGGTTATTTATTTGACTTTTTTCTTGTTTCTTGAGGTATGCCTGTATTTCTATGAACTTTCCCCTTAGCACTGCTTTTACATTGCCCCACAGGTTTTGGGTTGTTGTGTTTTCATTTTCATTTGTTTCTATGCATATTTTGATTTCTTTTGTGATTTGTTGGTTATTCAGCAGCGTGTTGTTCAGCCTCCATATGTTGGAATTTTTAATAGTTTTTCTCCTGTAATTGACATCTAATCTTACTGCATTGTGGTCAGAAAAGATGCTTGGAATGATTTCAATTTTTTTGAATTTACCAAGGCTAGATTTATGGCCAAGGATGTGATCTACCCTGGAGAAGGTTCCGTGTGCGCTTGAGAAAAAGATGAAATTCATTGTTTTGGGGTGCAATGTCCTATAGATATCAATTAAGTCAAACTGGTCTATTGTATCATTTAAAGTTTGTGTTTCCTTGTTAATTTTCTGTTTAGTTAATCTATCCATAGGTGTGAGTGGGGTATTAAAGTCTCCCACTATTATTGTGTTATTGTTAATTTCCCCTTTCATACTTGTTAGCATTTGTCTTACATATTGTGGTGCTCCTATGTTGGGTGCATATATGTTTATAATTGTTATATCTTCTTCTTGGATTGATCCTTTGATCATTGTGTACTGTCCTTCTTTGGCTCTTTTTACAGCCTTATTTTAAGGTCTATTTTATCTGATAAGAGCATAAAGTTAAGCTCAAAATTCTCCAAGCCAGGCTTCAGTAGTATGTGACCGTGAACTTTCTGATGTTCAAGCTGGTTTTAGAAAAGGCAGAGGAACCAGAGATCAAACTGCCAACATCTGCTGGATCATTGAAAAAGCAAGAGAGTTGCAGAAAAACATCTATTTCTGCTTTATTGACTATGTGAAAGCCTTTGACTGTGTAGATCACAATAAACTGTGGAAAACTTTGAAAGAGATGGGAATACCAGACCACCTGACCTGCCTCTTGAGAAATCTGTATGCAGGTCAGGAAGCAACAGTTAGAACTGGACATGGAACACCAGACTGGTTCCAAATAGGAAAAGGAGTACATCAAGGCCGTATATTGTCACCCTGCTTATTTAACTTCTATGCAGAATACATCATGAGAAACGCTAGGCTGGAAGAAGCACAAGCTGGAATCAAGATTGCCAGGAGAAATATCAATAACCTCAGATATGCAGATGACACCACCATTATGGCAGAAAGTGAAGAGGAACTCAAAAGCCTCTTGATGAAAGTGAAAGTGGAGAGTGAAAAAGTTGGCTTAAAGCTCAACATTCAGAAAACGAAGATCATGGCATCCGGTCCCATCACTTCATGAGAAATAGATGGGGAAACAGTGGAAACAGTGTCAGACTTTATTTTTTTGGGCTCCAAAATCACTACAGATGGTGACTGCAGCCATGAAATTAAAAGACGCTTACTCCTTGGAAGGAAAGTTATGACCAACCTAGATAGCATATTCAAAAGCAGAGACATTATTTGCCAACAAAAGTTCGTCTGGTCAAGGCTATGGTTTTTCCTTTGGTCATGTATGGATGTGAGAGTTGGACTATAAAGAAAGCTGAGTTCCCAAGAATTGATGCTTTTGAACTGTGGTGTTGGAGAAGACTCTTGAGAGTCCCTTGGACTGCAAGGAGATCCAGCCAGTCCATTCTGAAGGAGATCAGCCCTGGGATTTCTTTGGAAGGAATGATGCTAAAGCTGAAACTCCAGTACTTTGGCCACCTCATGCGAAGAGTTGACTCATTGGAAAAGACTCTGATGCTGGGAGGAATTGGGGGCAGGAGGAGAAGGGGACAACAGATGATGAGATGGCTGGATGGCATCACTGACTCGATGGATGTGAGTCTGGGTGAGCTGCAGGAGTTGGTGACGGACAGGGAGGCCTGGCATGCTGCAATTCATGGGGTGGCAAAGAGTTGGACACGACTGAGCGACTGAACTGAACTGAACTCCTGCTTTATTTTGGTCTCTATTTGTGTGGAATATCTTTTTCCAGCCCTTCACTCTCAGTCTGTATGTGTCCCCTGTGATGAGGTGGGTGTCTTGTGGACAACATATATAGGGGTCTTATTTTTGTATCCATTCAGCCAGTCTTTGTCTTTTGGTTGGCACATTCAACCCATTTACGTTTAAGGTAATTATTAATACGTATGATCCCATTGCCATTTACTTTATTGCTTTGGGTCCGAGTTTATACACCCTTTTTGTGTTTCCTTTCTAGAGAAGATCCTTTAGCATTTGTTGGAGAGCTGGTTTGGTGGTGCTGAATTCTCTCAGCTTTTGCTTGTCTGAGAAGCTTTTGATTTCTCCTTCATATTTGAATGAGATCCTTGCTGGGTACAGTAATCTGGGCTGTAGATTATTTTCTTTCATCACTTTAAGTATGTCCTGCCATTCCCTCCTGGCCTGAAGAGTTTCTATTGAAAGATCAGCTGTTATCCTTATGGGAATCCCCTTGTGTGTTATTTGTTGTTTTTCCCTTGCTGCTTTTAATATTTGTTCTCTGTGTTTGATCTTTGTTAATTTGATTAATATGTATCTTGGGTTGTTTTGCCTTGGGTTTATCCTGCTTGGGATTCTCTAGGTTTCTTGGACTTGGGTGATTATTTCCTTCACTATTTTAGGGAAGTTTTCAACTATTATCTCTCAAGTATTTTCTCATGGTCTTTTCTTTTTGTCTTCTTCTTCTGGGACTCCTATGATTCGAATACTGGGGGGTTCAACACTGTCCTGGAGGTCTCTGAGATTGTCCTCATTTCTTTTAATTCGTTTTTCTTTTTTCCTCTCTGCTTCATTTATTTCTACTATTCTATCTTCTACTTCACTAATCCTATATTCTGCCTCTGTTATTCTACTATTTGTTCCCTCCAGAGTGTTTTTTATTTCATTTATTGCATTATTCATTATATATTTACTCTTTTTTATTTCTTCTAGGTCCTTGTTAAACCTTTCTTGCATCTTCTCAATCCTTGTCTCCAGGCTATTTATCTGTGATTCCATTTTGGTTTCAAGATTTTGGATCATTTTCACTATCATTATTTGGAATTCTTTTCAGGTTGATTCCCTATCTCTTCCTCTTTTGTTTGGTTTGGTGGGCATTTATCCTGTTCCTTTACCTGCTGGGTATTCCTCTGTCTCTTCATCCTCTTTATATTGCTGTGTTTGGGGTGGCCTTTCTGTATTCTGGCAGTTCGTGGAGTTCTCTTTATTGTGGAGTTTCCTCGCTGTGGGTGGGGTTGTACAGATGGCTTGTCAAGGTTTCCTGGTTAGGGAAGCCTGTGTTGATGTTCTGTTGGGTGGAGCTGGATTTCTTCTCTCTGGAGTGCAATGAAGTGTCCAGTAATGAGTTATGAGATATCAGTGGGTTTGGAGTGAATTTGGGCAGCCTGTGTATTGAAGCTCAGGGCTGTGTTCCTGTGTTGCTGGAGAATTTGTGTGGTATGTCTTGCTCTGGAACTTGTTGGCCCTTGGGTGGTGCTTGGTTTCAGTGTAGGTATGGAGGCATTTGATCCTGTTGATTAATGTTCCTTGGAGTCAGGAATTCTCTGGTGTTCTCAGGCTTTGGACTTAAGCCTCCTGCTTCTGGTTTTCAGTCTTATTTTCACAGTAGCCTCAAGACTTCTCCATCTATACAGCACCGTTGATAAAACATCTCCTTTCAAAGACAATGGGCTGCTTTTCTGGGTGCCTGATGTCTGCTGCTGGCATTCAGAAGTTGTTTTGTGGAATTTGCTCAGCGTTTAAATGTTATTTTGATGAATTTGTTGGGGAGACAGTGGTCTCCCCTTCCTATTCCTCCGCCATCTTAGGACTGCCTCTCACAATTTAAAATTATTTTCTTTTAAATATTGCTTTTACATTAAAAACTATTTAACATGTATTGTTCTTTGAAACTGAATAAGGCATTGGTCCTTTCATCTCTGGGGACTTTGGTTTTAAATCTGGCTCAGTTTAAGCAGAAGCAAGTTTGATCTTGTCACCCGCACCTTTCTAAGCTTTTAGTGCAGTTCAGTTCAGCCACTCAGTCGTGTCTGACTCTTTGCGACCCCATGAACTGGAGCACGCCAGGCCTCCCTGTCTATCACCAACTCCAAGAGTACACTCAAACTCACGTCCATCGAGTTGGTGATGCCATCCAGCCATCTCATCCTCTGTCCTCCCCTTCTCCTCCTGCCCCAACCCTTCCCAACATCAGAGTCTTTTCCAATGAGTCAACTCTTCACATGAGGTGGCCAAAGTACTGGAGTTTCAGCTTTAGCATCATTCCTTCCAAAGAACACCCAGGACTGATCTCCTTTAGAATGGACTGACTGGATATCTTTGTAGTCCAAGGGACTCTCAAGAGTCTCCTCCAACACCACAGTTCAAAAGCATCAATTCTTTGGTGCTCAGCTTTCTTCACAGTCCAACTCTGACATTTATACATGACTACTGGAAAAACCATAGCCTTGACTAGACAGACCTTTGTTGGCAAAGTAATGTCTCTGCTTTTTAATATGCTATCTAAAAAAGCTTTTAGGGTGAGCATTAATTATAAAGACTGATACCACTCCAAAATATATTAGCATTTCATTCTGTTCCATGAAGAATAGGTATAAAATATTTCATTGGGCAGTCAAGGAAGATTAGCATTTTTACTGAAAATAATTACATCATACCTTAATCAGAAGAAAAATGATGAACTTCTGTAGCTTCTATTACAAACTATATCGGAAATGAAATCGGAGTATTAAGTATGAAACTTTTCACAACATTGTGAAGGACAGACTGATGCCTGGTGATCTGAGGTTGCTATAATTCTTCTTGAGAGACCAATCCTGTATCCCTCAGGTCCCAATCCCCCAGGAAGTCTTTTCTTTATCACTTACCCACTCCTACTTTAGAAAACCGCTGACCATCAATCCCCTGGGGTTCCATGTTGAAGATATTAATTTAAGGTCATATCCAGCCAGAGAACATTTACATTATAAAAGATTTATAGTCTGAAGCTGAAGAATGAAACCAGGGATTGGGAAATTTTGGTGGACAAAAGGTGTGAGACCTCTTGTCCTCAGGGGAGCCTTTGAATCTTTCTTTGAATATCTTAAAAAGTAAATTTAAAATCTAAAACAGCTTGCTCACATGACTTGGAAAAGTCATTTGAATGAGGTCATTTTTGAGCCATTTACTCATGTGCAATTCTATTAAATTTATGATGGCCAATAGTATTCTCATTTTGGTCTTTAGCTCTTTTGGTAGTTAGTCAATTGTGTTTACCAGAGAGTGATCAAAGGATATTTGAGACTAGATTTTGGCTTCCTTATTCTATTGAATATAAAATTGCTGGTTGAGGTTTTAAAATCCTTTAAATAATTTGAAGTATTCATACTGTATTGTTATGTGAAAAAAGTTTTTACAACACTATGTCATAATATGACTCCAATTTTGTAAAAGATCTATGTGTATGTGTATATATCTGGTTGGGAAAAGGAAGAAAGCTGTTAAATAAAATATGAATCAGTAGTTTTATTTATTTCCATGTGGTGGAGAATATGAGTGAATGTTTTAGTAACTACCCCCGCCCCCCTCGCCCCACGCGAGTTTCATGTCTAAAAATGCATTTAAAAAATATAACTGGAGGGTTCTGTTTATGCAGAGATGGCAATAAATTAAGGAAAACACTCTAAGATATTTGTTCTTTATTCTAAAATAGCAGCATATTCAGGGGTCTCATTAAGAATATAATTTGGGGTACTTGATTTTTTTCCAGTGGCTTCTCTTTTTGTGACTGAAGAAAGCCTTCCTCAGTGATAAATGCAAAGAAATAGAGGAAAACAACAGAATGGGAAAGACTAGAGATCTCTTCAAGAAAATTAGAGATACCAAGAGAACATTTCATGCAAAGATGGGCTCGATAAAGGACAGAAATGGTATGGACCTAACAGAAGCAGAAGATATTAAGAAGAGGTGGCAAGAATACACAGAAGAGCTGTACAAAAAAGATCTTCATGACCCAGATAATCACGATGGTGTGATCACTCACCTAGAGCCAGACATCCTGGAATGTGAAGTCAAGTGGGCCCTAAAAAGCATCACTATGAACAAAGCTAGTGGAGGTGATGGAATTCCAGTTGAGATATTTCAAACCCTGGAAGATGATGCTGTGAAAGTGCTGCACTCGATATGCCACCAAATTTAGAAAACTTAGCAGTGGCCACAGGACTGGAAAAGGTCAGTTTTCATTCCAATCCCAAAGAAAGGCAATGCCAAAAAATGCTCAGACTACCACACAATTGCACTCATCTCACTTGCTAGTAAAGTAATGCTCAAAATTCTCCAAGCTAGGCTTCAGCAAAATGTGAACCGTGAACTTCCTGATGTTCAAGCTGGTTTTAGAAAAGGCACAGGGACCAGAGATCAAATTGCCAACATCTGCTGGATCATCAAAAACACAAGAGAGTTCCAGAAAAACATCTATTTCTGCTTTATATGACTATGCCAAAGCCTTTGACTGTGTGGATCACAATAAAACTGTGGAAAATTCTGAAAGAGATGGGAATAACAGACCACCTGACCTGCCTCTTGAGAAATCTGTATGCAGGTCAGGAAGCAACAGTTAGAACTGGACATGGAACAACAGACTGGTTCCAAATAGGAAAAGGAGTACGTCAAGGCTGTATACTGTCACCCTGCTTATTTAACTTATATGCAGAGTACATCATGAGAAACGCTGGGCTGGAAGAAGCACAAGCTGGAATCAAGATTTGCTGGGAGAAATATCAATAACCTCAGATATGCAGATGACACCACCATTATGGCAGAAAGTGAAGAGGAACTCAAAAGCCTCTTGATGAAAGTGAAAGTGGAGAGTGAAAAAGTTGGCTTAAAGCTCAACATTCAGAAAACAAAGATCATGGCATCCGGTCCCATCACTTCATGGGAAATAGATGGAGAAACAGTGGAAACAGTGTCAGACTTTATTTTTCTGGGCTCCAAAATCACTGCAGATGGTGACTGCAGCAATGAAATTAAAAGATGCTTACTCCTTGGAAGGAAAGTTATGACCAACCTAGATAGCATATTCAAAAGCAGAGACATTACTTTGCCGACAAAGGTCCATCTAGTCAAGGCTATGGTTTTCCTTTGGTCATGTATGGATGTTAGAGTTGGACTGTGAAGAAGGCTGAGTGCCAAAGAACTGATGCTTTTGAACTGTGGTGTTGGAGAAGACTCTTGAGAGTCCCTTGGACTGCAAGGAGATCCAACCAGTCCATTCTAAAGGAGTTCAGTCCTGGGTGTTCTTTGGAAGGAGTGATGCTAAAGCTGAAACTCCAATACTTTGGCCACCTCATGTGAAGAGTTGACTCATTGGAAAAGACTCTGATGCTGGGAGGGATTGGGGGCAGGAGGAGAAGGGGACGACAGAGGATGAAATGGCTGGATGGCATCACTGACTCAATGGACATGGGTCTGAGTGAGCTCCGGGAGTTGGTGATGGACAGGGAGGCCTGGCATGCTGCAATTCATGGGGTTGCAAAGAGTCGGACACGACTGAGCGACTGAACTGAACTGAACTGAACTGGATTGCAAGGACATCCAACCAGTCTATTCCAAAGGAGATCAGCCCTGGGTGTTCTTTGGAAGGAATGATGCTAAAGCTGAAACTCCAGTACCTTGGCCACCTCATGTGACGAGTTGACTCATTGGAAAAGACTCTGATGCTGGGAAGGATTGGGGGCAGGAGAAAAAGGGGACGACAGAGGATGAGATGGCTGGATGGCATCACCGACTCGAAGGATGTGTGTTTGAGTGAACTCTGGGAGTTGGTGATGGAGAGAGAGGCCTGGCGTGCTGCGGTGCATGTGGTTGCAAAGAGTTGGACACGACTGAGCGACTGAACTGAACTGAACTGAATTTAAAAATATTAATTCCAAAGGCATTTTTCTCCTCCAGCCTTTGAGCTAGCCACCAAGATATTCTTTGTTTACATAGAAAAGAAATTAAAGATATTTTTATATTTTCTCCCATTTCACTTGTCCAGTCACATCACTGATTACAATCTCCCTTATTTGAAGGAAAATTTTTGAATTACTACTAATTAGAATAATTCATTGGCTAGAGAAATTGTTGAGGGGCCAACCTCCTTTTAAAATTCTAGCTAGCCTGCTAGATAAAGTTGTCATTACATTTAACTTGGTCTTTAATTATAAGCAGATGGATGAATTATTTTAATCGCTGCTATATATCTTAACAGTAGTTCATACATTGACACAAAGTGAAGAACATCAAACAGAAATTAAATGCTAGGGCAGGAAAGCAGCCAGCCTTCAAGGGAAGCAATTGATCACAACCTGTCATCTTTAAAGGCCAGAAGAATGCAAAATAAACACTTGGGATTAGTGTACTAAATACGGTTCATCAGTCTTCAGCTCTGCCCTTTGGTAATTCATCTATCTCATTTATTTTAATCCTTTATCATGTATCTACCCAGCTCTGTAATTAGCCTTTCAGGTATCCTCTCTCTCTCTCTTTTTTTCCCCTGCCTTTGAAATTGTGTGTGATGAGATTCTGCAAAGAGAGGATATTATTACCATACCCTACAGAAGAAGTGACTCTTGCAATGATTCTGTTTTATAGCTTACATGCTGGAATTCCTACTAAAACTTAGAGAATGTGCTAAAGTTAGTTTAAAGAGAAAGTCTTAGTAAATTTGCTATGTTCTTTCAAATGGAGAGTTTAGTTTGGCTATAGGTAAACTGATTTTACAGGAGGATTCTGGATCTAGGCTCATTAAACTCAAAATGCTAATTGATTTTTAAAAAATAAAATGTACCAAAATTAGCTTCTGAATTAAACTCATTAAATACTAGCATTTTATTGATTTGTTTCTGAGTGAAGTGTTTATTTTTCCTTTACTAAAAAGAATACCATTAGTAATGTGTTTTCTCCCATAGCAATGCATATACTGAGATTATAGTAAATTATATTTGGGATTTATACTCTGCCATGAATTTTGCTGTATAACAATGTATTCCCACAGATCTTTTATAAGATGTAGATTTATTAATTTATTCATCAGTCTCAGAATATTACCAATGCTGAATCACTTTAATTACTTATTACTAAGCACTGAAAACCTGAAACAATGCATACAATTCAAATAGGTGTATTGTTTTTTTTACCTTGTTGTTGTAAACATGAGATAGTTTCTAGTATTTTGGGTGTAGACGTAACATCAAAATACTGAGTTATCATAAGCTTCTTTACAAACTCAAGAGTATGGGATTTTCTACTTTTAGGTTCACTTTAGTATGATTCATTCATTTTGTAGGTTATCTAAGGAAGATTTAATCCTATCTGACTTTCTGTTGTAATGTCTCTAGGGTACTTGTCTTTGATAAGTGTTGGACAGTTCCCATGGGCTTGAACCTTTCTTGGAATTAACTGAAGACCAAGATGTCTTGGAGTTTTCTGTGAAAAATTCATGTTCTAAAGCTAGAATGTATATTCATTTTAAAAATTCTCAGATGCATTCGTTTATTTACATGATTGTTCCTTTTGTGGTAAGGATTGATTACTTTGGAAGAAAATATTCCAAACATGGGGCTATCAACAATAGTATATGTGTTTTGGAACAACAGATTGGAGGAATTTGCACACAAATACTGAGAATCAGCAGAGAGTCAGACAAGCTCATATACATTTTGTTTGTATAGGAACCTAACGCAAAGAATTGCAGATTTGGAGGCTTATATGACCCATCTGGAAAAGGAAATGGCAACCCACTCCAGTATTCATGCCTGGAAAATCCCATGGACCGAGGAGCCCGGTGGGCTACAATCCATGGGGTCACAAAGAGTCAGACACGACTGAGTGACTTTGTGTGTGTGTGTGTGTGTGTGTGTGTGTGTGTGTATGACCCATCTACCAAATTCATTTCCCTTGTTTGTTCACAAATAAAAAACACGAGTGGGAAATTACTAGTTTTTTTAGTTAATTATTACAGCTGTATGACTAGTTTCTGTGTAATCTTCAGAGAATCTGTTAACCTCTTGCAACCTACATTTTCTATTAAATAAGATACAGTACATGAGACAGTGTATTGAAAAGCAGAGACATCAGTTTGCTGGCAAAAATCTGTCTAGTCAGTTCAGTTCAGTTCAGTCCCTCAGTTGTGTCTGACTCTTTGTGACCCTGTGAACCAGAGCACACCAGGCCCCCTGTCCATCACTAACTCCTGGAGTCCACCCAAACCCATGTTCATCAAGTCAGTGATGCCATCCAACCATCTCATCTTCTGTCATCCCCTTCTCCTCCTGCTCTCAATCCTTCCCAGCATCAGGGTCTTTTCAAATGAGTCAGCTCTTCGCATGAGGTGGCCAAAGTATTGGAGTTTCAGCTTCAACATCAGTCCTTCCAATGAACACCCAGGACTGATCTCCTTTAGGATGGACTGGTTGGATCTCCTTGCAGTCCAAGGGACTCTCAACAGTCTTCTCCAACACCACAGTTCAAAAGCATCAATTATTTGGCATTCAGCTTTCTTGATAGTCCAACTTTCACATCCATACATGACCACTGGAAAAACCATAGACTTGACTAGACAGACCTTTGTTGGCAAAGTAATGTCTCTGCTTTTTAATCTGCTGTCTCTGTTGGTCATAACTTTCCTTCCAAGGAGTAAGCGTCTTTTAATTTCATGGCTGCAATCACCATTTGCAGTGATTTTGGAGCCCAGTAAAATAAAGTCAGCCACTGTCTAGTCAAAGTGGTGTTTTTTCCAGTAGTCTTGTATGGATGTGACAGTTGGACTATAAAGAAGGCTGAACACTGAAGAATGGATGCTTTGGAACTGTGGTGCTGGAGAAGACTCTTGAGAGTCCCTTGGACTACAAGGAGATAAAACCAGTCAATCCTAAAGGAAATCAACCCTGAATATCCATTGGAAGGACTGATGCTAAAGCTAAAGCTCCAATACTTTGGCCACCTGATGTGAAGAGCCAACTCATTGGAAAAGACCCTGATGCTGGTAAAGATTGAGGGCAGGAGGAGAAAGGGGCAACAGGGATGACTGAGATGATTAGATGGTGTCACCAACTCAACGGACATGAGTTTGAGCAAAGCTTTGGAGGTAGTGAAGGACAGGAAAGCCTGACATGCTGCAGTTCATAGGGTCACAGAGTCGGGCACAATTGAGTGACTAAACAAAGACAACAACATGAGAAATAGTAGCACTTGATCAACTTTCTTCTCTCCTTCTCACCTCCCTCCTTTTGACCTTTTTTATATGTGTATTGAGGAAGAGAAAACTAACCCCTTATGGCCAGGATCTAGTCTGCGACTCACAGCTGGGCCTTAGTATTCTCAAATATTAATAATTTTGTAGAATGTAGACATCAGATATAGCCATTCTGGAATCTTGATTGAGCAAGTCAAATCAAGGCAATTCCATAACATGTCAGAGCATGGACTACATCTCTAAGATGGCTCACATTGATCCCCTCCTCCTGGTACTTGTGCTTGTGTAATCTCTTCCCAAATGTATCAGAGATTCTTCCTGTGACCAACAGCATGCAGTAGAGATGATGGTGTGTGATTTTTATGGCTAAGTCATCAAAAAACATTGAGGTTTCTATTCTGGTCTCTTAGATTCCTTGCTCTGGAGGTTACGAGTCGCCATGGTGTTAGGAAACTCAAGCAGTCCTGTGTTGAGCCCTGTATGGGAAAAAACTGGGGCCACACACTACTAACAACACTAACTTTCCAACATTGTGAATGGAACATCTTGGAAGCATATCCTGCAAGATAGGGACCTGGCAAGACTTTAAGAGTTCAGATGATAGCAGCTCTGGCAGATATTTGGACTGCTACCACATTCGTGACTCCAACCGAGAAACATCCTGCAAGTTACTTCCAAATTTCTGACATGTAGAAATTGTGAGAGATAATAAATGTTTATTGTTTTAAGCCACAAATTTTTGAGAAAATTTTTTACATAGCAGTAGGAAAGTAATACTCCTCACCAGAAGTTCATGCCTTCTTGGCGATGCAGAGCAGTCTGCTGCTGCTGTTTTCCTCTTCCAGTCGTGTTCCCACATAAACAGAGTGGTGTGCTAGTAGATGTTTAACAATCAGCTCTCACAAAATCAAAGAAAAAATGCCCTGAATTTTAGGATTTGCTAGTTCACCATTGCCAATCTCATGCTACCAATGTGGCATCATTGAACATGGAATTGTAGTGATAATCAAAGTGCATATGATTATATAAAATTTCTTCCATACAGACACAATAGATATCAATAACCTTAAGAGCATAGATAATAGTAAAATGCAGTAAGGTAATCAGGGGAGATGAAGTTTGAATATTTATTACTTTTACTAGCTTACATGATTTAAATTTCAAAGGTCATTATATATAATAATCTGCTCACAAAATTCCTGAAAGTTTAACAATTGGATCTTGTGAGCTAGTGTGAACTGATTTCAGCACACCGCTGCCAAAGTGATTTTTTGAGTGACAATGTTTATTTAGATTCTTGTTTAGTTGAATTACCATTTGGGTGGTGATAAACCACATCTGTAATAAATTGTGTTAACATCTATATTGCTGACCCTGTTTGTGATGCCAGTTACCTCACTGTTTGCTGAACCTATGGTAGGCAACTTGTGAGCTAAGAGGCTGGAAGGAGACTCAAAGAGCTGTAGGAACTGCAGACATGTTTACTCCCTCCTGGCTGGAACAGCGGCCACAACACAGACTATCTCCTCTCTGACACAGCAGCTATAGCCGCAGCCATAACATAACCATAACATAGCCATAATATAACCTCATATAACATAACCATGATGTTGCCCCAATGTAGCCCCAATGCAGCAACAGCCAGGGCTTTCATGGTGAAGCTCATACAGGCCTACCACACAAAGTAGACTGTGACCAAGCGAGCACCTCATGACATGCATGAACACTGCTATAACTGATATCAACTGTTATACAACCATGCAAAATCATTGTTACAGAACATGGGGTGAGAGGGTGTGAGAGCATGGGGTGAGAGAGCCTGACTAGCACCATCTTGTTAATTTCCCCACAATATCTATAACAAATTGTGATCAGGGCACCCTGATGAAATAATTTTAGGAATTCATGACACATATTTGGTAGTAGTCATTACCCTGCAAGGAGCTGGACCTATTATTTGCTTCTAGCTTAAGCTCTGAATATTGGAAGAATCAACAATTAGCCAGCATGGCCTGTGGCTGTATGAAAAGGAAACAACTGACTTTCACATTTTAGGGGCACACAAGTGAGTGGACAATCTCTTTTTGCTTCCACATCTGTCCTGCTTTTGTGGGGTCATTGTTGTCTTCCACTTTTATGCTTCTAAATCTTTTCTTAACTTCTAGGAGACCATACAATTTACTGGTTGTGAATATGGGCTTTCAAATTATGACTGTTTCCTTGCTCCTCAAAGTTAATAGCTGTGAAAACATGGGCACATTACTTAGCCTTTCTGATATTCAACTTCTTTATCCATGAAGAGCATTGTTATGGGGACTCCATGAAATTGTGTCTGTAACATGCTTACATAGTACCTGATGTGGATAATGTATAATATCATTAGCCATTATATATTCAAAATAACTAGCCAATTCACTGACACCATCTCATGCTGAAATGAACTTTAGTTTTCAGAAGTTCCTTAGGATCTTTTTGCATTATAAGCTTCTTCTTAAAATCTTCATTCTGTTCTAAAAGTATCTTCCCAAAATGCTTAATCTGAGACAGGTGGTGAAAGACGGAGGGGGCAGGCCAGGTAACCCAAGAAACTTCCAATTTCTGGTCAGATAATACACTGGAAAGGGAAGTACCTCTCTTGTAGGACTAGAGTCATCCTCTTAATGGGAAAAAGGGCAACACCTTCCCTTCACGGAAACATGAAGATGGAGAATCATTGTGTGTTGGTTACTTTTCCTATGTCCTCCTTTCTGTGTTTCTCTTGCTGCTAAGTCGCTTCAGTCATGTCTGATTCTATGCGACCCCATAGACGGTAGCCTACCAGGCTCCCCTGTCCCTGGGATTCTCCGGGCAAGAACACTGGAGTGGGTTGCCATTGTTTCTCTTAAGTACCATTAAAAGCCGACCCATCAAGCCAAGGACTGCAAGATCTTTTGTCTTTGTTAGAGCTTCTTTTTATCCCAGTTGGGGTTGTGGGAGGAAGTATTTATTCTGGACTAGGACAAGATCCTTGGTTTAGGTTCTACTCTCCTAATCCATGTCCCCTTGGTCTTTCAGCGCTAGTCATGGAAAAGAGGCACCAGGTATCACCAGTTATCCAGATTGTCCTCCATTCACTCCCCTGAGTAACTCTGAATTGATCAAACACAGATTTTAGTCTCAGTTCTACTCCTTACCTTGGACAAATCACTTAACTCCTCAAAACTTCTGTATATTAAGCCATAAAATACTCATAGGAATGGTTTCACTTCTCAGGGTTGTCATGAGGATTAAATGATGTATAATGTTGCTGCATATAAAGTGCTTAATAAAATGATATTTTTACAGAATAATTATACATATGCAGGAAACGCTCCTCAATATGGATTTTTCTATTTCAGCTATTTCCTATTTATTTCACCAATCAGTCCAAAAATTTTCCTTGCAAATATGCATTGTAAGTGACTTAAAAGATTGTACTGTGGCCTGGAATATTCAGCTTCATTCTCTAGAGCCTCAAGCAGTGCCAAAATCCAGAAAAATGTATTTTTTCAAACATGTGACTACAGGGAACAATGATGTTGTACCTCAAATTAGGCCAAAAAAATTTAAAAAGAAAAAAGAAAAGCACCATTCATGCTCCAGAAGGTGATGAAAGACAGAGGAGCATGGTGATACAAAGCTGATGGCTGTGGCACACATCTTCTGATGATGCCAGAGAACTGACAAGCCGACTGGACAAGAGAGACACTCATGGGCTAATGCGGCAGCTACTTGAATGTCTTGTTTCTTATCAATCTCCTTGGAGGGCATGCTCAGAGGAAACCTTTGACGATCTGATGCCTGGGCTCAAACTAATTTTTGTCATGTTGGTGCCACATCACAGCACTGCCAACCCTTGACCCTCCCACCCTCCCTCTCCATTTCATCCTAAAATTACAAATATTTTCACTGACCTTATTCCTTCCCTCCCCCACTTACTTTGATGAATCAGTCAGATGATGGCTTGTAGATACACATCAGGCTTGCTAACTAATTGGAAAATTTCCAGGAACATATCAACAATGGTGATTTGGAAAGTAATATGCCCTGGAGTGTTGTCATAAGGATAGTAGTGTTTTTTGTTTTTCCTTGTAGCAGCTTGGTTTCTCCTCCTCAGGATAACTTTTACCCCCCATCTGAGATAGCTCTATAATTAAGAAGGATGGACTTGTTAAGCTTTGTAAATTACCAATTGACAAGTAATTTTATTGAGTACCTTTGGAGTTCCAGCTTGAGTCAGAACGGGCATAAAGATAAGAAGGTAGAGTCCCTGTGGTCATGGGGCTCACAAGAGGACAAACTAGTAAACAGACTGATTTAATACTGTTTGGTGAAAAACATGATCAAACTTTCCAGAAAGACAATGAGTGTCCTTGAAGCAAGAGAGTCAGGTACTCCTGCTGAGATGGGCTGATTCACAAGTTGGGTTTTGAAGAGTTCGTTTGTTACTCATCCCTCTCCAGACCCATTTTCCTCCCTTCTTTGCCTAGGAAGCTGACATGTGCTGTGGTAGATACTGTAATATGATACCCAGATTCCATTTCAGGAATGAAGGAATTATTCTCTCAGCTGCTGGAAGACAAGCTTCAGACGTAAGCCCCTTTAGGGGATTGCATCTCCTGGAGAAACTGCCTCCTGTGTCCAATGACTGATAATTACCAGGATAGAAAAACCAGCTTCAACTCACTCCATCTTTAGAGAAGTCAGTTAGTTCAGTTGCTGAGTTGTGTCCGACTCTTTGCGACCCCATGGACTGCAGCATGCCAGGCTTCCCTGTCCATCACCAACTCCCAGAGCTTGCTCAAACTCATGTCCATTGAGTTGGTGATGCCATCCAACCATCTCATCCTCTGTCATCCCCTTCTCCTCCTGCCTTCAATATTGGCCAGCATGATGGTCTTTTCCAATGAGTGAGTTCTTCACATCAGGTGGCCAAAATATTGGAGTTTCAACTTCAGCATCAGTCCTTTCCAATGAACACTCAGGACTGATCTCCTTTAGCATTGACTGGTTGGATCTCCTTGCAGTCCAAGGGACTCAAGAGTCTTCTCCAACACCCAGTTCAAAAGCATCAATTTCTTTGGCGCTCAGCTTTCTTTATAGTCCAACTCTCACATCCATACACGACTACTGGAAAAATCATAGCCTTGACTAGATGGAGCTTTGTTGGCAAAGTAATGTCTCCGCTTTTTAATATGCTGTCTATATTTGTCACAGTTTTTCTTCCAAGGAGCAAGCATCTTTTAATTCCATGGCTACAGACACCATCTGCAGTGATTTTGCAGCCCTCCTTCCCCCTCCCCCCTCCTCCCTCCCCAAATAAAGTCTCTCACTGTTTCCATTGTTTTCCCATCTATTTGCCATGAAGAGCTTGGACTGGATACCATGATATTAGTTTTCTGAATGTTGAGTTTTAAGCCAACTTTTTCACTCTCCTCTTTCATTTTCATAAAGAGGCTCTTTAGTTCTTCTTCACTTTATGCCATAAGGGTGGTGTCCTCTGCGTATCTGAGGTTACTGATATTTCTCCCAGCAATCTTGATTCCAGCTTGTGCTTCATCCAGCCTGGCATTTCACATGATGTACTCTGCATATAAGTTAAATAAGCAAGGTGACAATATACAGCCTTGGTGTACTCCTTTCCTGATTTGGAACCAGTCAGTTGTTTCATGTCCAGTTATAACTGTTGCTTCTTGATCTGCATACAGATGTCTCAGGAGGCAGGTAAGGTTGTCTGTTATTCCCATCTCTTTAAGAGTTTCCCATAGTTTGTTGTGATCCACACAAAGGCTTTGGCATAGTCAATAAAGCAGAAGTACATGTTTTTTTGGAACTCTCTTGCTTTTTCAATGATCCAGTTGATGTTGGCAATTTGATCTCTGGTTCCTCTGAGTTTTCTAAATCTAAATCTAAAACTTGAGCATCTGGGAGTTCACAGTTCACATGCTGTTGAAGCCTGGCTTGGAGAATTTTGAGCATTACTTTGCTAGCGTGTGAGATGACTGCAATTGTGTGGTAGTTTGAGCATTCTTTGGTACTGCCTTTCTTTGGGATTGGAATGAAAACTTTTTCCCGTCCTGTGGCCACTGCTGAGTTTTCCAAATTTGCAGGCATATTGAGTGTAGCACCTTTACAGCATCATGTTTTAGGATTCAAAATAGCTCAACCGGAATTCCATCACCTCCACTAGCTTTGTTCATAGTGATGCTTCCTGGGGCCTTGAGAGATCTTGAGAGAAACTGGAAGGATAATCCCAGCTCCAGAGCTCATCTATTTCACAACCTACCTTCTCCTCTACCCAGTCCTGTTTCTTTCCCCTCCATTGCACACATGACCATACTAGGAATGCTCCCTAGTAAATGTCCTTCTTGGCACTCTATCTCTGGTGAACTTGACCCATCTGTGGACTTCAGCACCCAGGTTTCTGTGCTAGCTGGATTCCTGATGGGTTTAGCCAGTGGCATATGATCAGAGGTGGGAGGAAAGGGAGGTTTATACTCTGTGCCTCTGCCTTTTTCCACAATGTTCTCTGGAAGTAGTTGGTCCCTTGGGACTCTGGCTCCTGCTCAAGAGGGCCCTTCTCCCCAGTGATGGCTCTCACCATTGCTTCCCTTTGCTCCATCAGGTCTAAGAGTGATAATGTTTCCCTCTTCTGCTAGTCTCCAGAGGCCTCAACATCACTAGTTGGTTTCCTTAATCCTACTTCTTAACTCAGAGATCCTTTGGCTCAACCTTCAGTTGAAGCAGTAATGTGCTGGTAAATGTTTCACAACTGGAT
Source organism: Bos taurus (assembly GCF_002263795.3). NCBI lineage: Eukaryota > Metazoa > Chordata > Mammalia > Artiodactyla > Bovidae > Bos > Bos taurus. Next base: position 48,604,781 of record NC_037340.1, read on the forward strand.
TTCTGGAAAAAAAAAAAAGCTCTGATTTGTAGCTTTTGACAATTTCTATGGGGTAAATTGGAGAAGGCAATGGCATCCCACTCCAGTACTCTTGAAGGAAAATCCCATGGACAGAGGAGCCTGGTGGGCTGCAGTCCCTGGGGTCACTAGGAGTCAGACACGACTGAGCGACTTCCCTTTCATTTTTCACTTTCATGCATTGGAGAAGGAAATGGCAACCCACTCCAGTGTTCTTGCCTGGAGAATCCCAAGGACAGGGGAGCCTGGTGGGCTGCCGTCTATGGGGTCGCACAGAGTTGGACACGACTGAAGCGACTTAGCAGCAGCAGCAGCAGCATGGGGTAAATAAGGCTTCCCAGTTGGTGCTAGTGATAAAGAACCCACCTGGCAATGCAGGAGACACAAAATACATGGGTTCGGTCCCTGGATTGGGAAGATCCCCCGGAGAAGGGAATGGCAACCCACTTAAGTATTCTTGCCTGGAGAATACCATGGACAGAGGAGCCTGGTGGACTACAATCCATGGGGTCACAAATAGTCAGGCACGACAGAAATGACTTAGCACACAAGGGGTTAATACACCCACTGGCGGCCCAACACGATGCTATTAAATTTGGAATTGGAAAAAAAAAGTTAAATAGTTCCACTATACAGTAGTCCCTCCTTATTTGAGATTTAGTGCTTTCTTCAGTTACAGTTACTCTCAGTTAGCTGTGGTCCAAAAATATTAATGGAAAATTTCAGAAATACATAATTCATAAGTTTTAGATTGGGTGCTATTCTGAGTAGTGTGATGAAATCCCATGCCCTCCTGTTCCATCGCAGGATGAGAATCATCCCTTTGTCCAGCATCTTCTGCCAATTAGTCACTTGGTAGCCTTCTGGGTTATCAGGTTACTTGTCATGGTATCACAATGTTTATACTCAAGTGACTTTTTAAAAATTTAATAATGGTCCCAAAGTGTAAGAGAAGTGGTGCTGGCAAGTCAGGTATGCCGAAGAGAAGCTGTAAATGCATTTTTTCAAGTAAAAAAGGGAAAGTTCCTGACTTAATAAGGAAAGAAAAAAGTCATAGTCTGAGGATGCCAACATCTATGGTAAGAACAAATCTTTTACATGTGACATTGTGAAGAAGGAAATAAAATTCAGGCTAGTTTTGCTTTTCCACCTCAAATGCAAATGTTATGGCCACAGTACCTGATGAGTGGTCATTTAAGATGGAAAGGACATTAAATTTGTACGGTAGGATATTTTGAGAGAGAAATAGAGATAATTCACATAACTTTTATTATGGTATTTTGTTAAAATTGTTCTATTTAATAATTAGCTATTGTTCTAAATCTATTACTGTGCCTAATTTATAAGTTAAACTTTATCATAGGTATGGATGTATAGGAAAGTAGTGTAGATTAGATACAATTGGCAGTTTCAGGTGTCCATTGGAGGTATTGGAGGATATACCCAGTGGATGAGGGGGGACAACTGTGCAAATACAATAGATGTAAATAATCTCAAGATTATATGAAATAGTAAAATGTAATAAAGTAATGAGGTAGGCATGAGTATGTAGTATTTATTGTCTTTGTTTTTAATATAATTCAAATAGTTGAAGTTAATTTATTTGAAAATATTAACAGTGTTTAGCAATCAGCTTGAAAAATTCATAAGAATTAATAATTTCCTCCTGTGAGTCAGTATAAACCAGCTCCAGAATACTATTGAATTGAAGTATCTAAGTAGAATTCTGTGTTATGTTGAGACTCTGCTTGAAACAGGTAAAGAAAGTGAAAGTCACTCAATTGTGTCCAACTCTTTGTGACCCCATGGACTATACAGTCCATGGAATTCTCTAGGCAAGAATACTGGAGTGGGTAGCCTTTCCTTTCTCCAGTGGATCTTCCCAACCCAGGGATCAAACCCAGGTCTCCCACATTGCAGGTGGATTCTTTACCAGATGAGCCACAAGGGACAGTTAACCAGGAAAGTTATAGGTGAGATTGAGAAATGAGTGGTAAGGGTGGGGTTGAAGCTGAAGTTGAGTAAATGATAGGGCAATTAAGAAGTGTCCTAGACCAGTGTGTGAGTGTGCACTAAGGTGTGGCCACTAAACAGATTCTAAATTTTCTAAACAGTGGGAAACACAGATTATCATGGACCTCTGACCTTGACAGTTCTTTCATGGCCTTTTTTGACAGTCCCTTTATGACTTCCCTTGTGGCTCAGCCAGTAAGGAATCTGCCTGCAATGCAGGAGACCCAGGTTCAATCCCTGGGTTGGAAAGATCCCCTGGGGAAATAAATGGAAACCCGTTCTAGTATTCTTGCATGGAAAATCCTATGGACAGAGGAGCCTGGCAGGCTATACAGTTCATGGGGTCCCAAAGGGTTGGACATGACTGAGCAACTTCACTTCTTCACTTCTTCATGACTTTTGGTTACTTAGCTACATTATGAACATCAGAAAGGAAGGGTAATCTGGAGTTAGCGAAGGGATTTGATATTTCAAATGAGATTTTCCCATTTCCAGGGACATGAGGCCAAGGATTCAATAGTGAGTTCTGTGTCTCAGGAGTCTTGATATGGAATGTGGGTGTTTGAGTTGGAAAGAAGATGAAATCTTGTTGGTTAGCAAAGGTCGAAAAGATGAAAAATGGGAAGACACTGAGCAGACAGGAGTGAATTTGCAAAAAGAAAGTTTTTTGTTTCCCTTTAGAGCTAGTTTTCTTCTGATTTTTTTTATTATAATGGTGTGTGTGTGCTCAGTTGTGTCTGGCTGCTTTGCAATGCCATGGACTGTAGCCCTCCAGGGTCCTCTGTTCATGGGATTTTCCAGATAAGAATACTGGAGTGCATTGCCATTTCCTTTTACAGGGGATCTTCCCAACCCAGAGATTGAACCCATGGCTCCTTCCATGTCTCCTTCATTGCAGGCAGATTCTTTAAGGCTAAGCCACCTTGCTCAACGTTAAACACCTTGAAAGTGAATAGGTGACTGCCTCCAAGTCTCTCACATTCCTACTTACAAATCCTACCAGACACAGAGGTATGGCCTATCCCCTCCAACTCATTTAGTTGGGTTGGCTCACCATATCTGTGGGCTGTTTTAATGGCGGTGAAGCTCTGTACATGTCTCTGCCTCAGTTTTCATGGTGAGGACATTGGTGCTTAGAGACAAATAAAGACACCCTAAACTCTGAGAGGAGGGAGGGACCCTTTTACCTAAATGCAATGCCATTTCAGGTCTCTGTCTCCATTGTTTTCAGCGACATCAGGGAAATGAATTTCTGTGTAAGTGTCTCCATGAACTATATCAGACAAATCTGTGTTTGTTATTTTCTTCCAGTCCTTGCAAACAGTTTGGTAGGTAAGAGTTCAACTTGGGTTTAACAATCTTCATGGCATGTGTCCCTGTGCTGCTGTGTAGAGCCAGGGCTGGGCAGACAGGAGGTTCTCCAGGGTGCTGGGAGGGAAATAGTTGAGCTGACAAATTATCTATTGGGAAAAGCTGGGAAGCAGGAGGTCATGGAGCAAACAGCAAGTAGGAAGAAGGAAGCTTATATTTATTGAGCACTATCTGTATACCAGGCATTATGATATTTTACTGAATCATTTCATTTAATACTCAAAATTATTTTATGAAATGATTGATATCATTATCTTCAATTTTCAGGAGAAAACTGAGAATGGAGACATGAATAATCTTTCCCAACAGCTAAAGAGGGGAATGGGGAGCAAGGATTTGACATGATCCTTTTACAATAGCACCACATTCCTCTGTCTCTCAGGTTCTAAATCCAATTTGCCTCAATGCTTTGCTCCAGCCATAGAGGCTGCCATGTAGTTTATAGAACCCTGTGATCTCTGCTTCTTATGCAGTCTTTCCTCTCCTCCATTCTCTTGGATAATTTTGCTCATCCTCCATGTCTCGGGTGCACACAGAAAGCCTGCCAAGTCCCCCCACGACTAGACCAGGAGCTCAGGGCACCCACCAATCTGTACGTTCTCCAGTGGTGCACACACTGTAATTTGTGCTTGCCTCTTTCTTTCACAACAGAGTAAGCTTCATAAAAGCAAAGACTGTCTGATTTGTTTGCTGTTGTATTTACAACAGCCTGAGTTAAAGCATGTTCAGTAAAAGCCTGCTGCACAGTGGGTGAGGATCCTTTTGTCCCTGGGCTTTAATGCTATGCCATGTCCTCTGCCTTACCTTCTGTTTTTCTGGATATTATTTCGCTTTGTGTCTCTGTTACATGTTTCCTCCTTATAACCCAAGTTGGGTTAGGTGCTCCTCTTAGGTTTGTTGTGGCATCCAGTTCTCTCAAACTCATCATTCATCCCATGTTGTCATCACTGCTTATCACTAATTCTGGACTGAAAACTCCTCGAAGACAGAATTTATTTTCTAATAGTGTTCTCAATAAGCAATACAGAAATACAGTTCTTAGTGCAGTGTGATTAAAATTTATAGGGTGAATGGATATATTACTTTAGACACAACTAATTAAGGGACTGTGATACTAGCAAGACTCATTCATCTAACAAATGTTGATTCCATGCCAACTTTGTGCCAGGCATAAGCCAGGTAATGAAGGTACATTAATGAACAAACAGATATGTTCTCTGCTCTTGTAGGTCTTAGAACCCAATGGTAGAGGTGAGAGTTGTGGAAGGAAAGAGGTTCAGCTGAGGTTAACTGCTGAGCAATTCAGTTGTCGATATAAGCAGTCTTCATAAAGAATCCTGTAGAATACCATCCTTTCCTTCTTGAGTTAGTGTTGAGGATTACGGAGGTCACACATTTTGTATCTTACAGCTTCTGTAAATCTCCAACTTTAAATGCATGTTTTACTATTGCGGTATGTTGTTCAGTCACTCAGTGCTGTCTGACTCTTTGTGACCCCATGGACTAAAGCATGCCAGGCTTCCCTATCTTTCACCATTTTCTGGAGCTTGCTCAAACTCACGTCCATTGAGTCGGTGATGCTGTCCAATCATCTCGTCCTCCTTGGCCCCTTATCCTCCTGCCTTCAATCTTTCCCAGGATCAGGGTCTTTTCTATTGAGTTGGCTCTTCACATCAGGCGGCCTAAGTATTGGAGCTTCATCTTCAGTATCAGTCCTTACAATGAATATTCAGGTTTGATTTCATTTATGATCTCTTGGAAGTTTAAGGGACTCTCAAGTGTTTTCTCCAACACCACAGTTCAAAAGCATCAATTCTTCAGTGCTCAGCTTTCTTTATGGTACAGTTCTCACATCCATACATGACCACTGGAAAAGCCATAGCATTGACTAGATGGACCTTTGTTGGCAAAGTAATGTCTCTGCTTTTTCATATGCTGTCTAGGTTTGTCATAGCTTTTCTTCCAAGAAGCAAGTGCCTTTTCATTTCATGGGTCACCATCTTCAGTGATTTTGGAGCCCAAAAATATAAAGTCTGACACTGTTTCCACTGTTTCCCCATCTATTTCCCATGAAGTGATGGGACCAGATGCCATGATCTTCGTTTTCTGCATGTTGAGTTTTAAGGCAACTTTTCCACTCTCTTCTTTCACTTTCATCAAGAGGCTTTTTAGTTCCTCTTCACTTTCTGCCATAATGGTGGTGTCATCTGCATATCTGAGGTTATTGATATTTCTCCCAGCAATCTTGATTCCAGCTTGTGCTTCTTCCAGCCTAGCGTTTCTCATGATGTACTCTGCATATAAGTTAAATAAGTAGGGTGACAATATACAGCCTTGATGTACTCCTTTTCCTATTTGGAACCAGTCTGTTGTTCCATGTCCAGTTCTAATTGTTGCTTCCTGACCTGCATATAGGTTTCTCAAGAAGCAGGTCAGGTTGTCTGGTATTCCCATCTCTTTCAGAATTTTCCACAGTTTATTGTGATCCACACAGTCAAAGGCTTTGGCATAGTCAATAAAGCAGAAGTAGATGTTTTTCTGGAACTCTCCTGCTTTTTCCATGATCCACCAGATGTTTCCAATTTGATCTCTGGTTCATCTGCCTTTTCTAAAACCAGCTTGAACATCAGGAAGTTTACGGTTCATGTATTGCTGAAGCCTGGCTTGGAGAATTTTGAGCATTACTTTACCAGCGTGTGAGATGAGTGCAACTGTGCGGTAGTTTGAGCATTCTTTGGTATTGCCTTTCTTTGGGATTGGAATGAAAACTGACCTTTTCCAGTCCTGTGGCCACTGCTGAGTTTTCCAGATTTGCTGGCATATTGAGTGCAGCACTTTCACAGCATCATCTTCCAGGATTTGAAATAGCTCAACTGGAATTCCATCACCTCCACTAGCTTTGATAATAGTGATGCTTTCTAAGGCCCTTAGTTCATGTATTTTTGGAGCCTAACTTGGAGAATTTTGAGCATTACTTTGCTAGCATATGAAGTGAGTGCAATTGTTTGTTTGGAACATTGTTTGGCATTGCCTTTCTTTGGGATTGGAACAAAAACTCACCTTTTCCAGTCCTGTAGCCACTGCTGCTTTTTCCAAATTTGCTGGCATATTGAGTGCAGCACTTTCACAGCACCATCTTTTAGGATTTGAAACAGCTCCACTGGAATTTCATCCCTTCCACTAGCTTTGTTGGCAGTGATGCTTCCTCAGGCCACTTGACTTCACATTCCAGGATGTCTGGCTCTAGGTGAATGATCATACCATTGTGGTCACCTGGTTCATTAAGATCTTTTTTTTTTTTTTTTTGGTATGGTTCTGTGTATTCTTGCCACCTTTTCTTAATATTTTCTGCTTCTGTTACATCCATACCTCTGTTCTTTATTGCGCCCATCTTTTTTATGAAATGTTCCCTTGGTATCTCTAATTTTCTTGAAGAGATCTCTAGTCTTTCCTATTCTATTTTTCTCCTCTGTGTCTTTGCATTGATCACCGAGGAAAGCTTTCTTATCTTTCCTTGCTATTCTTTGGAACTCTGCATTCAGATGGGTATATCTGTCCTTTTCTCCTGTGCTTTTCACTACTCTTCTTTTCTCAGCTGTTTGTAAGGCCTCCTCAGACAACCATTTTGCCTTTTTACATTTCTTTTTCTCAGGGATGGTTTTGATTACCACTTCCTGTGCAATGTTACAAACTTCTGCCCATAGTTCTTAGACTGTATCTATTGGATCAAATCCCTTGAATCTACTTGTAACTTCCACTGTATAATTGTAAGGGATTTGATTTAGGTCATACCTGAATGGTCTAGTGGTTTTCCATACTTTCTTCAATTTAAGTAGGATATTTGCAATAAGGAGTTCATGATCTGAGCCACAGTCAACTCCTGGTCTTGTTTTTACTTTGCTGACTGTGTAGAGCTTCTCCATCTTCAGTTACAAAGAATATAATCAATCTGATTTCAGTATTGACCATATGGTGATGTCTGTGTGCAGAGTTGTTCGTTGTGTTGTTGGTAGAGTGTGTTTGCCATGACCAGTGGTTCTCTTGGCAAAACTCTGATAGCCGTTGCCCTGCTTCATTTTGTATTCCAAGGCCAAACTTGCCTGTTATTCCAGGTACGTCTTGACTTCCTACATTTGCATTCCATTACCCTTTGATGAAAATGACATCTTTTGGGGGTGTTAGTTCTAGAAGGTCTTGTAGGTCTTCATAAAACTGTTCAACTTCAGCTTCTTCTGCATTCCTGGTTGGGGCATAAGTGTTAAGTAAGTGTTAGTCGCTCAGTCCTGCCTGACTCTTTGCGACCCCATGGACTGCAGCCCACCAGGCTCCTCTCCACGAGATTTTCCAGGCAAGGATACTGGAGTGGGGTGCCATTTTCTTCTCCAGGGGACCTTCCCAACCCAGGGATTGAACCCAGGTCTCCTGCACTGCAGGCAAATTCTTTACAAGGGCTTCCCTTGTAGCTCAGTCTACAAGCTCAGTCAAATAGCTCAGTCTATGGTTGGGGCATAGACTTGGATTAATGGAATGGAATGTAATCCAATCCATTACTTGGATTACATAGACTTGGGGCATTACACCTACGCGATATTGTTCTTCACAGCATTGGACTTTACTTTCACCACCAGACACATCCACAGTTGGCATGTTTCCACTTTGACTCAGCCTCTTTATTCCTTCTGGAGCTATTTCTCTGCTCTTCTTCAGTAGCATATTGTGCACATACCGGACTGGGAAGTTCATCTTTCAGTGTCATATCTTTTTGTCTTTTCATACTATTCTTGAGATTCTCAAGGCAAGAATGCTGAAGTGGTTTGCCATTCCCTTCTCCAGTGGACCCCATTTTGTCAGAACTCTCCACCATGACCCTCTATGTTGGGTGGCCCTATAGAGCATGGCTCATAGTTTCATTAAGTTAGACAAGGCTGTGAGTCATGTGATCAGTTTGGTTAGTTTTCTGTGATTGTGGTTTTTATTCTGTCTGCCCTCTGATGGATGAGGGTAAGAGATTGTGGAAGCTTCCTGATGGGAGTGACAGATTGTAGAGAACCTGGGTCTTGCTCTGGTGGGCAGGGTCATGCTCAATAAATCTTTAATCCAATTTTTTGCTCATGTGTGGGGCTGTGTTCCTTCCCTGATAGTTTGGCCTGAGGCCAAACTATTGTAGGGGTAATGGCGACCTTCGTCAAAAGGACTTATGCCAGTACACTGCAGCGCCCAGGACTGTTGTATTCAGTGCCCCTGACTATCGACCCACACCTCCTTGTGGAGTTACTGCTCTGTTTCCTGAGTCCTGGTGTGCACAAGTGTTTTGTTTGTGCTCTCTGAGCATCTCTGGCAAGTATGAATTTTGATTCTAAATGCGATTTCACCCCATTGTGGGGCTTCTCCTTTGCCCTTGGATATTGGGTATATTTTTTTGGGTAGGATCTAACATTCTCCTGTTGATGGTTGTTCAGCAGCTAGTTGTGATTTTGGTGTTCTCACAGAAAATGAGTGCACATCATTCTGCTCCATCATTTTGGGATGATACAGTCCTATTGTGGTACAGTCCTCCCTAAATGAGCTTCCCAGGTAGCTCAGTGGTAAAGAATCTTCCTGTAATGTAGGAAACACAGAAGATATGGGCTTGATCCTTGGGTCAGGACGATCCCCTGAAGGAGTAAATGGCAACCCACTGCAGTATTCTTGCCTGGAGAGTTTCATGGACACGGGAGCCTGGCAGGCTCCTGAGTTACAGTCCATGAGTTACAAAGAATCGGACACAACTGAGCTTGCATGCCCTCCCTAAATAGCAGCTAACCTCTGGTAATCTAACCTGAAGTACAAAGTGCAGCTGATTATGTAGCTTTGTCTTCTTTCAAATGCTTGCTTTCACAAAGCTCCTTCTGGCATGGTTTGGGTATCATCTTGCTTGATGCAGTAGGTTGGAGGTTATGACCTCTTAAAACTCATATCTCTCAATGCCATTTTCTGATTACTCCAAATAAGTACGAAGTTTGCGACTTTTTAAAGAACTAAGCACAATGTGATGGTGAAAGGCATTCAGTTCAGTTCAGTTCAGTTGCTCAGTCGTGTCCGACTCTTTGCGGCCCCATGAACTGCAGCACGCCAGGCCTCCCTGTCCCTCACCAACTCCCGGAGCTCACTCAGACTCACGTCCATTGAGTCAGTGATGCCATCCAGCCATCTCATCCTCTGTCGTCCCCTTCTCCTCTTGCCCCCAATCCCTCCCAGCACCAGAGTCTTTTCCAATGAGTCAACTCTTCGCATGAGGTGGCCAAAGTATTGGAGTTTCAGCTTTAGCATCACTCCTTCCAAAGAACACCCAGGACTGAACTCCTTTAGAATGGACTGGTTGGATCTCCTTGCAGTCCAAGGGACTCTCAACAGTCTTCTCCAACACCACAGTTCAAAAGCATCAATTCTTCGGTGCTCAGATATTTTAAAAATTACATGTATTTGGAAATTAAATGTCCAATTTTAAATGATGGGTGTATCTAAGAAGCCATAACAAGGGAAATTAGAAAATATTTGTTATAGAATAAAAATGAAAAGAGAATTTACCAGAATTTGTTGCATGCAGCTGAAGCTGCTCAATGTGATGAAATACAATGTGGCACTTGAATAAGGTATGAAAACCAAAAATGGACAGTAGTACAAAATTTTGTGAAATTTGAATAAAATCTGAACTTCAGTTAATAATATGTATCATATATTAATTTCTTACTTTTTGCAGCATACTCTTTCTTTGTATTCTCAGTATTGGATTAGAAGTTTTAAGGCTCATTCAATTTTTTAAAATTACTAAGATAATAACTTTCGAGACTTTTAGCAGTAATCACATCAGATCAGATCAGTCACTCAGTCGTGTCTGACTCTTTGTGACCCCATGAATCGCAGCATGCCAGGCCGCCCTGTCCATCACCCGGAGTTCACTCAGACTCACGTCCATCGAATCAATGATGCCACCCAGCCATCTCATCCTCTGTCGTCCCCTTCTCCTCTTGCCCCCAATCCCTCCCAGCATCAGAGTCTTTTCCAATGAGTCAACTCTTTGCATGAGGTGGCCAAAGTATTGGAGTTTCAGCTTTAGCATCATTCCTTCCAAAGAAATCCCAGGGCTGATCTCCTTCAGAATGGACTGGTTGGATCTCCTTGCAGTCCAAGGGACTCTCAAGAGTCGTCTCCAACACCACAGTTCAAAAGCATCAATTCTTCAGTGCTCAGCCTTCTTCACAGTCCAACTCTCACATCCGTACATGACCACAGGAAAAACCATAGCCTTGACTAGACGAACGTTTGTTGGCAAAGTAATGTCTCTGCTTTTGAATATGCTATCTAGGTTGGTCACAACTTTCCTTCCAAGGAGTAAGCATCTTTTAATTTCATGGCTGCAGTCACCATCTACAGGGATTTTGGAGCCCAGAAAAATAAAGTCTGACACTGTTTCCACTGTTTCCCCATCTATTTCCCATGAAGTGATGGGACCGGATGCCATGATCTTCGTTTTCTGAATGTTGAGATTTAAGCCAACTTTTTCACTCTCCACTTTCACTTTCATCAAGAGGCTTTTGAATTCCTCTTCACTTGCTGCCATAAGGGTGGTGTCATCTGCATATCTGAGGTGATTGATATTTCTCCTGGCAATCTTGATTCCAGCTTGTATTTCTTCTAGTTCAGCATTTCTCATGATGTACTCTGCATATAAGTTAAATAAACAGGGTGACAATATACAGCCTTGACGAACTCCTTTTCCTATTTGGAACCAGTCTGTTGTTCCATGTCCAGTTCTAACTGTTGCTTCCTGACCTGCATATAGGTTTCTCAAGAGGCAGATCAGGTGGTCTTGTATTCCCATCTCTTGAAGGATTTTCCACAGTTTATTGTGATCCACACAGTCAAAGGCTTTGGCATAGTCAATAAAGCAGAAATAGATGTTTTTCTGGAACTCTCTTGCTTTTTCCATGATCCAGCGGATGTTGGCAATTTGATCTCTGGTTCCTCTGCCTTTTCTAAAACCAGCTTGAGCATCTGGAAGTTCACGGTTCACATATTGCTGAAGCCTGGCTTGGAGAATTTTGAGCATTACTTTACTAGCGTGTGAGATGAGTGCAATTGTGTGGTAGTTTGAGCATTCTTTGGCATTGCCTTTCTTTGGGATTGGAATGAAAACTGACCTTTTCCAGTCCTGTGGCCACTGCTGAGTTTTCCAAATTTGCTGGCATATTGAGTGCAGCACTTTCACAGCATCCTCTTTCAGGATTTGGAATAGCTGAACTGGAATTCCATCACCTCCACCAGCTTTGTTTGTAGTGATGCTTTCTAAGGCCCACTTGACTTCACATTCCAGGATGTCTGGCTCTAGGTCATTGATCACACCATCGTGATTATCTGGGTCGTGAAGATCTTTTTTGTGCAGTTCTTCTGTGTATTTTACCATCTCTTCTTAATATCTTCTGCTTCTGTTAGGTCCATACCATTTCTGTCCTTTATCGAGCTCATCTTTGCATGAAATATTCCTTTGGTATCTCTGATTTTCTTGAAGAGATCTCTAGTCTTTCCCATTCTGTTGTTTTCCTCTATTTCTTTGCATTGATCACTGAAGAAGGCTTTCTTATCTCTTCTTGCTATTCTTTGGAACTCTGCATTCAGATGTTTATATCTTTCCTTTTCTCCTTTGCTTTTTGCTTCTCTGCTTTTCACAGCTATTTGTAAGGCCTTCCAAGACAGCCATTTTGCTTTTTTGCATTTCTTTTCTATGGGAATGGTCTTGATCCCTGTCTCCTGTACAATGTCATGAACCTCATTCCATAGTTCATTAGGCACTCTATCTATCAGATCTAGGCCCTTAAATCTATTTCTCACTTCCACTATATAATCCTAAGGGATTTGATTTAGGTCATACCTGAATGGTCTAGTGGTTTTCCCCACTTTCTTCCATTTAAGTCTGATTTGGCAATAAGCAGTTCATGGTCTGAGCCACAGTCAGCTCCTCGTCTTGTTTTTGCTGACTGTATAGAGCTTCTCCATCTTTGGCTGCAAAGAATATAATCAATCTGATTTCAGTGTTGACCATCTGTTGATGTCCATGTGTAGAGTGTTCTCTTGTGCTGTTGGAAGAGGGTGTTTGTTATGACCAGTGCATTTTCTTGGCAAAACTCTATTAGTCTTTGCCCTGCTTCATTCCGTATTCCAAGGCCAAATTTGCCTGTTACTCCAGGTGTTTCTTGACTTCCTACTTTTGCATTCCAGTCCCCTATAATGAAAAAGACATGTTTTTTGGGTGTTAGTTTTAAAAGGTCTTGTAGGTCTTCATAGAACCATTCAACTTCAGCTTCTTCAGCATTACTGGTTGGTTTTTATTGGCAGTAATACTAGATGCCAAAATACATGGAACTATATCAAAGTTTTGAGTGAATATAAGCTAGAACCCTAGACTATTATTCATACTAATTCATACAAGTGGAATAAAAATGTGATACATTTTTTAGCTAGGCAAAAATTAATGTGTTTTAAAATATATATAATACATGCTGTTTATATATGGGTGTGTGTGTATACAAAAGCTTTTATACTACACTTGATGAAGGCTTGAATAAGAACATAAAAAAGGAGATGGAGAAATTGGAAAATATAAACTAAATGAAATAGGAACACTGGCTATGAAATAGAAAAGTGAAACAAGCTAGCAAACATAAAAGATCATCATGTAGTCCAGTTGTTTTAAAACAAGGTTGCTCATTAGAAACACATCTGGAGCTTTGGAGAAAAAAAGCAATACCTGGGCATTTGTGTCTTTCAAAAAAAAAATTCCAGTATAATTCTATTGTGCATCTGAATTTTAAAAAGTGATTATAGGTTTTTCTATTAGTGATATAGAATTCTATTATTTTCTGTTGACAAATCATGATACGATGGTATTATATGAACAATAGTTACAGAATCAGAATAGTAAAATATGTTTCACAATCAATAGCTAAACAAAAAATAAATGATGATTGCAAGCCATAATGGAAACATGATTAATCTAACAATATAAAATAATTACATACAACTTGGGAGGTTGAGTAGAGAGACATGATAAGTGGAAGTGGTGTTTTCATCTTCCAGCCTGTCTTTTGGTTGTTGCATTTAATCCATTTACATTTAAGGCAGTTATCAATATGTGTGATCCTATTACCATTTTCTTAATTGTTTTGGGTTTGTTTTCTGTAGGTCTTTTCCTTCTTTCGTGTTTCCTGCCTAGAGAAGTTCCTTTAGCATTTGCTGTAAAACTTGTTTGGTGGAGCTGAATTCTCTTGTCTTTTGCTTTTGATTTCTCCAACAAATTTGAACTAGAGTCTTTCTGGGTAGTGTATTCTTGGTTGAAGATTATTCCCTTTCATCACTTTAAATATACCGTGTCATTCTCTTCTGACTTGTAGTTTCTGTTGAGAAATTAGCTGATAACTTTATGAGAGTTTCCTTGTATGTTATTTGTTGCTTTTTCCCTTGTTGCTTTTACTGTTCTATCTTTGTCTCAGTTCTTGTAAGTTTGATTCCTATGTGTCTTTGTGTATTCTTTTTGGGTTTATCTTGCCTTGGACTCTGCACTTCCTAGACTTGGTTGACTATTTCCTTTTCTATGTTGGAGAATTTTTTGGTTATTATCTCTTCAAATATTTCCTTGGGTCCTTTCTTTCTCTTTTCTCCTTCCAGGACCCCTATAATGCAAATGTTGGTGCATTTAATGTTGTTCCAAAGGTCTCTTATAGACCTAAAGTGTTAGTTGCTCAGTCATGTCTGACTTTATGACCCTTAGGCTTCTTCATTTTTTTTTTTTTTTCCAATTCTTTTTTTCTATATTCTGTTCTGCTGTGATTTCCACCATTCTGTCTTCCAGGTCATTTATCCATTCTTCTGTTTCAGTTATTCTGCTACTGATTCCTTCCAGTATATTGTTCATCTCTGTTTGTTTTTTAGTTCTTCTAGATCTTTGGAAAACATTTCTTGCATCTTCTCCCTTTGGTTTCCAAGATCCTTGGTCATCTGCACTATTGTTATTCTGAATCATTTTTTTCTGGGAGTTTGCCTATCTCCATTTCATTTAATTGTTTTTCTGGGGGTTTTATCTTGTCCCTTCATCTGGGACACAACCCTATGCTCTTTCATCCTGATTAATTTTCTGTAGTGTGGCTTTTGTTCTAGCCACTGTGGGATTTTGGTTCTTCTTGCTTCTTCTGTCTTCCTTCTGGTGGATGAGGCCAAGAGGCTTATGTAAATTTCCTGATGGGAGGGATTGGCTGTAGGAAAAGCTAGATCTTGCTCTGTTGGGCAGGGCTGTGTTCAGTAAAGCTTTAATACAATTATCTGCTGATGTGTGGGGTGGCATTCCCTACCTATTTGTTGTTTGGACTGAGGTGACCCAGCCCTGGGATCTATGGTCTCTATGGTTGGGTTAATGGCAATCTCCAAGAGAACATACACCAAGGGGCACCTTCCAGGACTGCTGCTGCTAGTGTCCCCATCCCTATGGCAACCCACACCTCCCTGAAACCCTCCAACACTAGGAGGTAGATCTGGTTCAGTCTCCTGGGGTCACTGCTCCTTTCTGCTGGGTCTTGGTGCATGCAAGATTTTGTATGTGTCCTCCAAGAGTGGAATTCCTGTTTCTCTCAGTCCTGTGGAAGTCCTGTAGTCAAATCCCACTGGTCTTTAAGATTAGATTCCCCATGGATTCCTTTCCTGTTGTCAGATCTCCAGGCTGGGAAACCTGATGTGGGGCTCAGAACCTTCACAACAGTAGTAAAACTTCTCTGGTATTATTGTTCTCCAGTTTGTGGATCACCCAGCTGGTGGGTATGGGATTTGATTTTATCATGATTGCACCCTTCCTGCCATCTTGTTGCAGCCTCTTCTTTGTCTTTGGATGTGGGGCATCTCTTTTTGGTAGGTTCAAGATTCCTCCTTTTGTTAGTTGTTTAACAGCTAGCTGCAATTTTGGTGCTCTCACAGGAGGATATGAGCAGTTGTCCTTCTACTCTGCCATCTTGAACTGGAAATCATAAATGTCTGTTTGTTAAGATACTCAGTTAATGGTATTTGTTATTGCAGTCTGAGCTAAGACAGACCTCCTCTAGAATTTTATCTCTTCTCTCTTTATTAGAAAGAAAGTTAGCTTTCTATTCATTGCTCAGCATTGCCCACTATAGCTTTGAATCTTCATATAATACTACCTCAGAAGGCCAAAGTCTGAATGTCTGTTATGTGAAAATATTTCCTTCATCTGTAAACATATGGATTTGATAACAGTCATTAGGAAAGTGTGGACTAGCAAGATTGAGCCTTTTCTATCCTGATGAATAATTTATATAAATTAACCCTAAGGGAGGAGATTAAATCACGAGCTGTCCCCATGTCTTGAAAAGCTTTGCACCTTAGTTAATTTGGGAAATATCTGTCAGATTACAGGAAGAATCTGGTCTCTCAGCATCCCAAAAGAAAAAGGAAAGGTCATAATTGGGTAGTATAGTTGTCAATGTTTGTAAGTAAAAAAGGGAGATAAACCACCTTGTAGGAATTGTTAGTTTGGGTGCTTCCAGACACAAATCCTTACATAAGGAAGTGAGAACAAGTAACTTATTTGGAAAGGTGATCCCAGAAAGCACTATTGTTGAACATTCAGATTGCTTTAAAGCTTTTACAACTACAATTCATATTAAACCTACATATGTGTTTATATCTGTGAGTACTGTAATAAGAAACATTTCTGGAAGTAGCTTTTGTTGGCTAAACGTATGCAGTCTTAAAATTTTGAGAGAAGCCAAAAACTGTTTTCTAAAAAGTTTGTATTCATCTATACTTACCAAAAAAGTATTCAATGGCCCATTTCTCCACCCCCAATTCAATATTGTATATTGTCAAATCTCAATTTTTTTTTTTTTGCCAAATAAAGAGTTAAAAAAGTAATAATTTTAATTTGTGTTTTCCTATTGTGAGAGAACACATCTATTTATGTTCATTGAATTTATATGTCTTTTTATGAACTTAGTCTATTCACAGTCTTTATTCATTTTATGTTTAAATAAGAAAAATATTATCTTATTTTTCTTTTATAAACTGGTATATAGGAGTTTCTCATATATTCTGGATGGTAATACTTTGTCTGCTATATATGTAGCAATATTTTAGACCTAGGGCCATACTGCTTTATAAATTTAGCACCTGGATCAGTGTCTCCTTCTCCACTATTATTCTTGTTGTTAATCTTGGCAGCTTCAAAATTGATATAGGGGATTCCTTCTAATAGCCTGCCTCCTCAGTTCCTTAACCTCTCCCTACGTAGTGGTCTTTTCCTTCTTCCTACCTCAAACAATGATCAAGGTCATTACCTAAACCTCATTGTCCACAGCAAGCCCTTCTGAAATCTGTTTCAAATCTCCCATACTCTGGGTACCCTCCAATCTCACCTTTCCTCAGGGCTCTTTTCATCTGCCATTTTTCATCATTTATATATTACTCACTTCAAGTTCTTCTCTTTTTATTTGGTAATAACTTAGATCTTGTGGTATAGAGTTATAATCATTCCCAGGAAAACATCCCTGATGCTCTGATCTCTCTCCTCCATCATTCTCCTCTGCAAAACTCAATCATCCACTCATTCCCACTTTATACTCAAGCAGCCAAACATGGCTGGAGAAAATCAAATGACATTGTCATCTGGACTCACTTCAGCCTGTGACCACAAATCTCAAATGGCACTTAATTCTTTCAGGCAATTATACTATATATCCCTGATATGTTTAGTTTTCACTTTTAGAGATCAACATTTCACACCTTTTTTCCAACTTCCCTTCTACACTGCATCTTAGCTTGTGAAGTTGCCCCATATTGTAGAGAAGTTAGATACATTCTAATGAGAAGGATACCTTCTAAATATAAAATTTGCAATCTATTTGCTTATCTACTTACGTGCTCTGACATGTGAGATATTCCTGCTTCTCTTAGACCAGCCTCTCTTCTGTCTTCTTGCCTCCTCAAACAACTTGCTTCTAATTTTATTCTCACTCTGTTTCATTGTGTTTGTTCAATTGTGTTATTATAGTCATTTGGATTGGTTTCAATATTTTTTTGTCATCAAGAACAATGATATTGTGAGCTTCCATTTATTGGGTTGGCCATAATATTCCTTTGAGTTATATCTCATGAAGAAACCAAAGGAAAATTTTGACCAACAATACATATATAGCTTCCCAGGTGGTGCTAGTGGTAAAGACCCACCTGCCAGTGCAGGAGATATAACGGATGTGGTTTGATCTCCAGGTCAGGAAGATCCACTGGAAGAGGAAATGACAACCACTCCAGTATTCTTGCCTGGGAAATCTCATAGACAGAGGAGCCTGGTGGGCTACAGTTCAAAGGGTCAAAAAGAGTCAGACATGACTGAAGGAACTTCAGGAACATAGCATAGCCTGCATGTGTCCTCAGTTGTGTCTGCCTTTTTGTGATCCTATGATATGTAGCCTGCCAGGCTCCTCTGTCCATAGCATTTTCCAGGCAAGAATACTGGAGTGGATTGCCATGCTCCCCTCCAGGGGTTCTTCCCGATGCAGGGATCAAACCTGCCATCTCCTGTGCAGGTAGATGGATACTTTATGACTGAGCCGCCTGAGAAGCCCATATATAATAGGTTATGCAAAAGTGTGTCAGGCAGAGCAAACAGCTAGCAATGGAACTGCTGGGGTAGCAGAAGTTGCTAGTGCTCAACAATACAGGGAATCTCTGCTTTTTTAAAGTGTGATTTACACTGTTTCACTGAAAGATGAACTCCCCAGGTCAGAAGGTGTCCAATATGCTACTGGAGATCAGTAGAGAAATAACTCCAGAAAGAATAAAGAGATGGAGCCAAAGCAACAGTAACACCCAGTTGTGGATGTGACTGGTGATGGAAGTCAAGTCCAATGCTGTAAAGAGAAATATTGCATCAGATCAGATCAGATCAGATCAGTCACTCAGTCGTGTCTGACTCTTTGTGACTCCATGAATCACAGCACGCTAGGCTGCCATGTCCATCACCAACTTCTGGAGTTCACTCAGACTCAGGTCCATCGAGTCAGTGATGCCATCCAGCCATCTCATCCTCTGTCGTCCCCTTCTCCTCTTGCCCCCAATCCCTCCCAGCATCAGAGTCTTTTCCAATGAGTCAACTCTTCACATGAGGTGGCCAAAGTACTGGAGTTTCAGCTTTAGCATCATTCCTTCCAAAGAAATCCCAGGGCTGATCTCCTTCAGAATGGACTGGTTGGATCTCCTTGCAGTCCAAGGGACTCTCAACAGTCTTCTCCAACACCACAGTTCAAAAGCATCAATTCTTTGGCGCTCAGCCATCTTCACAGTCCAACTCTGACATCCATACATGACCACAGGAAAAACCATAGCCTTGACTAGATGGACCTTTGTTGGCAAAGTAATGTCTCTGCTTTTGAATATGCTATCTAGGTTGGTCATAACTTTCCTTCCAAGGAGTAAGCATCTTTTAATTTCATGGCTGCAGTCACCATCTACAGGGATTTTGGAGCCAGAAAAATAAGTCTGACACTGTTTCCACTGTTTCCCCATCTATTTGCCATGAAGTGATGGGACCGGATGCCATGATCTTTGTTTTCTGAATGTTGAGCTTTAAGCCAACCTTTTCACTCTCCACTTTCACTTTCATCAAGACGCTTTTGAGTTCCTCTTCACTTTCTGCCATAAGGGTGGTGTCATCTGCATATCTGAGGTGATTGATATTTCTCCCAGCAACCCTGATTCCAGCTTGTGTTTCTTCCAGTCCAGCGTTTCTCATGATGTACTCTGCATATAAGTTAAATAAAAGGGTGACAATATATAGCCTTGACGTACTCCTTTTCCTATTTGGAACCAGTCTGTTGTTCCATGTCCAGTTCTAACTGTTGCTTCCTGACCTGCATACAAATTTCTCAAGAGGCAGATCAGGTGGTCTTGTATTCCCATCTCTTGAAGAATTTTCCACAGTTTATTGTGATCCACACAGTCAAAGGCTTTGGCATAGTCAATAAAGCAGAAATAGATGTTTTTCTGGAACTCTCTTGCTTTTTCCATGACCCAGCAGATGTTGGCAATTTGATCTCTGGTTCCTCTGCCTTTTCTAAAACCAGCTTGAACATCTGGAAGTTGCTGAAGCCTGGCTTGGAGAATTTTGAGCATTACTTTACTAGCATGTGAGATGAGTGCAATTGTGTGGTAGTTTGAGCATTCTTTGGCATTGCCTTTCTTTGGGATTGGAATGAAAACTGACCTTTTCCAGTCCTGTGGCCACTGCTGAGTTTTCCAAATTTGCTGGCATATTGAGTGCAGCATTTTCACAGCATCATCTTTCAGGATTTGGAATAGCTCAACTGGAATTCTGTCACCTCCACTAGCTTTGTTTGTAGTGATGCTTTCTAAGGTCCACTTGACTTCACATTCCAGGATGTCTGGCTCTAGGTCAGTGATCACACTATCGTGATTATCTGGGTCGTGAAGATCTTTTTTGTGCAGTTCTTCTGTGTATTCTTGCCATCTCTTCTTAATATCTTCTGCTTCTGTTAGGTCCATACCATTTCTGTTCTTTTTTGAGCCCATCTTTGCGTGAAATGTTCCTTAGGTATCTCCAATTTTCTTGAAGAGATCTGTAGTCATTCCCATTCCTCTATTTCTTTGTATTTATCGCTGAAGAAGGCTTTCTTATCTCTTCTTGCTATTCTTTGGAACTCTGCATTCAGATGCTTATATCTTTCCTTTTCACCTTTGGTTTTCACTTCTCTTCTTTTCACAGCTATTTGTAAGGCCTTCCAAGACAGCCATTTTGCTTTTTTGCATTTCTTTTCCATGGGGATGGTCTTGATCCCTGTCTCCTGTACAATGTCACGAACCTCATTCCATAGTTCATCGGGCACTCTACCTATCAGATCTAGACCCTTAAATCTATTTCTCACTTCCACTGTATAATCATAAGGGATTTGATTTAGGTCATACCTGAATGGTCTAGTGGTTTTCCCCACTTTCTTCCATTTAAGTCTGAATTTGGCACTAAGCAGTTCATGGTCTGAGCCACAGTCAGCTCCTGGTCTTGTTTTTGCTGACTGTATAGAGCTTCTCCATCTTTGGTGGCAAAGAATATAATCAATCTGATTTCGGTGTTGACCATCTGGTGATGTCCATGTGTAGAGTATTCTCTTGTGTTGCTGGAAGAGGGTGTTTGTTATGACCAGTGCATTTTCTTGGCAAAACTCTATTAGTCTTTGCCCTGCTTCATTCCGTATTCCAAGGCCAAATTTGCCTGTTACTCCAGGTGTTTCTTGACTTCCTACTTTTGCATTCCAGTCCCCTATAATGAAAAAGACATGTTTTTGGGGTGTTAGTTCTAAAAGGTCTTATAGGTCTTCATAGGCACCTGAAATGTTAGGTCCATGGATCAAGGCAAATTGGAAGTGATCACACAGGAGATGGCAAGAGTGAACATCAACATTTTAGTAATCAGTAAACGAAAATGGACTGGAATGGGTGAATTTAACTCAGATGAGCATTATATCTGCTACTGTGGGCAGGAATCCCTTAGAATAACGGGGCAACCATCATAGTCAACAAAAGAGTCTAAAATGCAGTACTTGGATGCAATCTCAAAAACGACAGAATGATCTCTGTTAGTTTCCAAGGCAAACCATTCAATATCACAATAATCCAAGTCTGTGCCCCAACCGGTAATGCTGAAGAAGGTGACGTTGAACGGTTCTTTGAAGACCTACAAGGCCTTCTAGAACTAACAAACACTCAAAAAAGATGTCCTTTTCATTATAGGGGACTGGAATGCAAAAGTAGGAAGTCAAGAGATTCCTGGAGTAACAGGCAAGTTTGGTCTTGGAGTGCAAAATGAAGTAATCAAAGGCTAACAGAGTTTTGCCAAGAGAACACACTGGTCATAGGAAACACCCTTTTCCAACAACACAAGAAAAGACTCTACACATGGAAATAACCAGATGGTCAATACTGAAATCAGATTGATTATATTCTCTGCAGCCAAAGATGGAGAAGCTCTATACAATCAGCAAAAACAAGACCAGGAGCTGACTGTAGCTCAAATCATGAACTCCTTTTTAAAAATTCAGACTTAAATGGAAGAAAGTAGGGAAAACCACTAGACCATTCAGGTATGACCTAAATTGAATCCCTTATGATTATACAGTGGAAGTGACAAATACATTCAAGGGACTAGATTTGATAGAGTGCCCAAAGAACTGTGGACAGAGGTTTGTGACACTGTAGAGGAGACAGGGATCAAGACCATCCCCAAGAAAAAGAAATGCAAAAAAGAAAAATGGTTGTCTGAGGAGGCCTTACCAATAGCTGTGAAAGAAGAGAAGTTAAAGGCAAAGGAGAAAAGGAAAGACATATCCATCTGAATGCAGAGTTCCAAAGAATACCAAGGAGAGATAAGAAAGCCTTCCTAAGTGATCAATGCAAAGAAATAAAGGAAAACAATAGAATGGGAAAGACTAGAGATCTCTTCAAGAAAATTAGAGAAACCAAGGAAACATTTCATAAAAAGATGGGCACAATAAAGGACAGAAATGGCATGGATGTAACAGAAGCAGAAGATATTAAGAAGAGGTGACAAGAATACACAGAAGAACTATACAAAAAAGATCTTCATGACTCAGATAATCATGTTGGTGTGATCACTCACCTAGAGCCAGACATCCTGGAGTGTGAAATCAAGTGGGCCTCAGGAAGCATCATGAGCAAAGCTAGTTTATGTGATGAAAACCAGTTGAGCTATTTCAAATCCTAAAAGATGATGCTGTGAAAGTGCTGCACTCTTTATGCCAGCACATTTGGAAAACTCAGCAGTGACCACATGACTGGAAGAGGTCAATTTTCATTCCAATCCCAAAGAAAGGCAATACCAAAGAATGCTCAAACTACCGCACAATTGCACTTATTTCACACTCTAGCAAAGTAAAGCTCAAAATTCTCTAAGCCAATCTTCAACAGTACATGAACCGTGAACTCCCAGATGTTCAAGTTGGATTTAGAAAAGACAGAGGAACCAGAGATCAAATTACCAACATCTGTTGGATCATAGAAAAAGCAAGCGATTTCCAGAAAAACATCTACTTTTGTTTTATTGACTATGCCAAAGCCTTTGACTGTGTGGATTACAACAAACTGTGGAAAATTCTTAGAGAAACAGGAACACCAGACCACCTGACCTGCCTCCTGGAAATCTGTATGCAAGTCAGGAAGCAACAGGTTGAACTTGACATGGAACAACAGACTGGTTCCAAATCAGGAAAGGAGTATGTCAAGGCTGTATATTGTCACCCTGCTTGTTTAACTTGTATGCAGATACATCATGAGAAAAGCTGGTCATGATGTAGCACAAACTGGAATCAAGATTGCCAGGAGAAATATCAATAACCTCGGATATGCAGATGCCACCACCCTGATGCCACCCTTATGGCAGAAAGAGAAGAAGAACTAAATAGCCTCTTGATGAAAGTGAAACAAGAGAGTGAAAAAGTTGGCTTAAAATAATGACCCAGAGGGATGGGATGCGGAGGGAGGTGAGAGGGGAGTTCAGGATGGGAAACACGTGTACACTCATGGCAGATTCAAGTCAATGTATGGCAAAACCAACACAATATTGTAAAGTAAAATAAAAATAAATAAGTAAAATAATAAAAATAAAATTAAATTAAAAACAAAAACAAAACCCTCAAACATTCAGAAAACTAAGATCATGGCATCTGGTCCCATTACCTCATGGCAAATAGATGGGGAAACAATGGAAAAAGTGGCAGACTTTATTTATTTATTTACTTATATTTGGCTCCAAAATCACTGCAGATGGTGACTGCAGCCATGAAATTAAAAGACACTTACTCCTTGGAAGGAAAGTTATGGCCAACCTAGACAGAATATTAAAAAGCAGAGACATTACTTTGCCAACAAAAGTCCATCTAATCAAAGCTATTGTTTTCCGAGTAGTCATGTATGGATGTGAGAATTGGACTGTAAAGAAAGCTGAATACCGAAGAATTGATGTTTCTGAACTGTGGTGTTGGAGAAGACTCTTGAGAGTCTCTTGGACTACAAGGAGATCCAATCAGTCCACCCTAAAGGAAATCAGTCCTGAGTATTCATTGGAAGGACTGATGCTGAAATTATAACTCTAATACTTGGGCCACCTGCTGCGAAGAACTGGCTCATTTGAAAAGACCCTGATGCTGGGAAAGATCGGAGGTGGGAGGAGAAAGGGACAACGGAGGATGAGATGGTTGGATGGCATCACTGATTCAATGGACATGAGTTTTAATAAACTCTGGGAGTTGGTGATGGACAGGGAGGCCTGGCATTCTTCAGTCCATCGGGTCAGAAAGAGTTGGACATGACTGAGCAAATGAACTGAACTGAATTGCACTTTGATGAAACTTACACAAGTTCCTGTTTTCATTAATCAAAATAAATCTGAAAAGGATTTTTCAGTTTACAAAAAAAAGATACAAAATGAAATACAGCGCATATAGTGTATTTTGCAGTGGAGCTATTGTCCAGGCAGCACACATCCAGAGCAGCCAGTGGGGCCCTACAAAGCTGCTTCCCCTGTACTCAAAGCCTCAGATCCAGCCACCGGCACTGTGCACTGTGTCTGTGAGAACCTGTAGCTTCCCTGATTTATTTTGTGTGGCTATTAGCAAGATGTGTCCTGAGGTAATCAAAGGAGCCTTATGCCACTTCATCTTCCAAGAACACAATACTTGGATAGTATTAGAGACCTGTGTCTGTGTTCTTCGGTTCTTCTGGTGAACACAGACTGTGTTACTTCAGATTGTCTTGCAGTTTGGTGAGGCAAAGGCCTTAGTTCTGGATCACAGGTGTAAATGAGTAATGTTTGTGATTTTTAAGCCTTGCCCATGAAAGCAGCAATCTCACGTGACTTGTGGATTAATTACCACCACTGGCTCCTCTCAGCTTGGTGTTCCCATGACCGCTTTTGTGAACAAAACATTAAATTTTACTATATTAAGTTTATTACAAAGTTATTACTCACCTTGACCAATACCCTGGGTTGTAGAGAATAAAAGGTTGAATTTTGCTAGGTAATAACAAACTGTTTTACAAAGAGATTCTTTAAGTTCACACTCAGCCAGCAGTTCATTAGATTTTTCTTTTGGGTCATACTCTTCAGTTTAGTGCAGTTCAGTTGCTCAGTCATGTCCGACTTTTGCAATCTCATGAAGCGCAGCACACCAGGACTCCCTGTCCACCACCAACTCCCGGAGTCCACCCAAACCCATGGCCATTGAGTCAGTGATGTCATCCAACCATCTCATCCTCTGTCATCCCCTTCTACTCCTGCCCTCAATCTTTCCCAGCATCAGGGTCTTTTCCAATGTTGACACCAAAATCAGATTGATTATATTATTTGTAGCCAAAGATGGAGAAGCTCTATATAGTCAGGAAAAGCAAGACTGGGAGCGAACTGTGGCTCAGATCATGGACTCCTTATTGCCAAATTCAGACTGAAATTAAAGTGGAGAAAACCACTAGGTCATTCAAAGTGAAAGTGAAAGTGAAGTCGCTCAGTAGTGAGACTCTTTGCGACCACATGGACTGTAGTCTACCAGGCTCCTCCATCCATGGGATTTTCAGGCAAGAGAACTGGAGTGGGTTGCCATTTACCTAAATCAAATACTCTTTTCAGTACTTGGCATTTTCCAAGTTTAAAAATGTTGCCAAGTTTAAAATTTAAAAATTTTCCAAGTTTAAAAATTTTAAAATGAGTTTTAAATGGTATCTGAGTTTTCTTTTAGCTTTTATTTTTCTAATTACTGATAAGATTGATCAACTTTCTATATATTTATGGGATTTGTATTTCTTCTCCTACGTAAGGCATATTTGAATCACTTGTCTATTTTTTTATAGTTGCCCTATCTTGTAATCATTTGTAGAAATTCTCTAAATATTATGAAAACCAATCCTGTGTCAATTTTTAATAAACATTTATTTGTTTTAATTGGAGGCTAATTACTTTACAATATTGTATTGGTTTTGCCATATATTGACATGAATCCATCACAGGTGTACATGTGTTCCCCATCCTGAACCCCCCTCCCTCCTCCCTCCCCATACCTTCCCTCTGGGTCATCCCAGTGCACCAGCCACAAGCATCCTGTATCATGCATTGAACCTGGACTGGCGATTCGTTTTATATATGATATTATACATGTTTCAATGCCGTTCTCCCAAATCATCCCCCCCTCTCCCTCTCCCACAGAGTCCAAAAGACTGTTCTATACATCAGTGTCTCTTTTGCTGTCTCGTATACAGGGTTGTCGTTACCATCTTTCTAAATTCCATATATATGCATCAATATGCCAGCAAATATGGAAAACTCAGCAGTGGCCACAGGACTGGAAAAGGTCAGTTTTCATTCCAATCCCAAAGAAAGGCAATGCCAAAGAATGCTCAAGCTACTGCACAATTGTACTCATCTCACATGCTAGTAAAGTAATGCTCAAAATTCTCCAAGCCAGGCTTCAGCAATATGTGAACCGTGAACTTCCAGATGTTCAAGCTGGTTTTAGAAAAGGCAGAGGAACCAGAGATCAAATTGCCAACATCTGCTGGGTCATGGAAAAAGCAAGAGAGTTCCAGAAAAACATCTATTTCTGCTTTATTGACTATGCCAAAGCCTTTGACTGTGTGGATCACAATAAACTGGAAAATTCTGAAAGAGATGGGAATACTGGACCACCTGATCTGCCTCTTGAGAAATTTGTATGCAGGTCAGGAAGCAACAGTTAGAACTGGACATGGAACAACAGACTGGTTCCAAATAGGAAAAGGAGTATGTCAAGGCTGTATATTGTCACCCTGTTTATTTAACTTATATGCAGAGTGCATCATGAGAAATGCTGGACTGGAAGAAACACAAGCTGGAATCAAGATTTCTGGAAGAAATATCAATAACCTCTGATATGCAGATGACACCACCCTTATGGCAGAAAGTGAAGAGGAACTCAAAAGCGTCTTGATGAAAGTGAAAGTGGAGAGTGAAAAAGTTGGCTTAAAGCTCAACATTCAGAAAACGAAGATCATGGCATCTGGTCCCATCACTTCATGGGAAATGGATGGGGAAAGAGTGGAAACAGTGTCAGACTTTATTTTTACTGGGCTCCAAAATCACTGCAGATGGTGACTGCAGCCATGAAATTAAAAGACGCTTACTCCTTGGAAGGAAAGTTATGACCTACCTAGATAGCATATTCAAAAGCAGAGACATTACTTTGCCAACAAACATTCGTCTAGTCAAGGCTATGGTTTTTCCTGTGGTCATGTATGGATGTGAGTTGGACTGTGAAGAAGGCTGAGAGCCAAAGAATTGATGCTTTTGAATTGTGGTGTTGGAGAAGACTGTTGAGAGTCCCTTGGACTGCAAGGAGATCCAACCAGTCCATTCTGAAGGAGATCAGCCCTGGGATTTCTTTGGAAGGAATGATGCTAAAGCTGAAACTCCAATACTTTGGCCACCTCATGCGAAGAATTGACTCATTGGAAAAGACTCTGATGCTGGGAGGAATTGGGGGCAAGAGGAAAAGGGGACGACAGAGGATGAGATGGCTGGATGGCATCACTGACTCTATGGACGTGAATTTGAGTGAACTCCAGGAGTTGGTGATGGGCAGGGAGGCCTGGTGTGCTGAGATTCATGTGGTTGCAAAGAGTCGGACATGACTGAGCAACTGAACTGAACTGAACTGTTATTGAAAATCTCCTTCTTGTTAATGTAAAAGGGAAGGTAGACATGTATTCTCATTTCCAGGTGGATCCAATCCTTTGTATATCTTTTGTTACTTTTATTAGCATAATCAATTAGGTTTCATATCCATGTCTTGCTCAGGTGTGTAATAATATTATTTCTACTACTTTGTATATTTCTTATTTCATTTATTTTGCTTCTGACTTTACATTCAAATTTTCAGAGGATAACTCCATATTCTTGGATGGGACATTAGAATTGTGCTTGCTTGGCTTTAAGTTTTGTGATTATTAGAAAGCACCTGGGCATAGAGAAGATTCCAGGGTCTACTGGAATTTGCTTGTTTTAAAATTTAGTTAAGCCACTCAAATTCTCTAAGATATACCTATTATATAGTTTTTATAAATTAGTACATATATTTTCTATAAATGACATAGATTTTGAATTTAAACAGTCCTGAATTTGAGTCATGCTTGTGCCATTTTTGAAATGTGTGTGATCTTGAGCAAGTTGTTCATTTACTTTTAGCCTCAATTCTCTCATATTTGAAATGGGATAAATAATATATTTTTTAAAGAGCTGACAAAAGAATCAAGTGAAGCAGCTGATTAGACACCTAGGAGAGTATCTAGAACATAATAGAATCTAAGTAAATTGTACCTGATATTGTTATTACTATTGCTGTAATTATTTTCATTTATTTATTCATTCATCAATCAAATATATGTTTATTGAAAACCTATTATGTGTCGGCCATTATACATGAGAAACATTAATGACCCTAAGAGACAAATTGTATACTCTCATGGGATTTGTGTACAAGTATATTTATTGCTATGGAATGGGATTGTGGATGATAAGATAATTTTCAAGCTTTTCTGTCAGTAACAAACCATTTAAAACCTGTATTCCCAGATGAGATGCATTGTTGCAGATTGGCTGGGTGGTTCTTCTGATCTCAGCTAGGTTTTCCCACACATTGGGAGATTTGCAGGTTGTGTGTGATCTAGGAAGGCCTCAACAATGATGACAACTCAGATTTTCTCTCTCTGTCTCACTCTCCATCTTAGCACCAGAATATTCTAATAGCAATGGCAGAAGAGTAGGAACAATTGTGGACAATTTTAAAGCTTTTGCACCATGTCTGCCAACATCCCTTTGGCTACATCAAGACACTTTACCACCCCAGCATCAGAGTGGGAGGGCACTGCAAGTTTATAAAGAGCATGAATATAAGGATGGGTAAAAAAGTGGGACCATTAATGAAACAAATCTGCTCCACCTGTAAAACATAATTTGGTGTACTGATTATTTGTAGGTGTGGACACATACATAAGAAGTTCTTTCCCAAGCCTATTAGATGAAGTCATAAGGAAGTAGTATGTGACATTTATTTCTACATGAATGGCTATTTTGCTGTAAGCCTACTTTTGAAAACAAAATTTAAGGTAATGTTATTCAGTTTTGTTTAATTCCACACAGCATGGCTATCTTGGGTACAACATCTATTGACTTAAAGAATATTACTTAATTCAAAGGGCTTAGAAAACTTGACAACAGGTAGAGCTTAGAGGCTACTGCAAAGATTTGAAGTTGCAAGAACAAAATGTGGAAGATCAAAGGGCATAGGTTAGCTCAAGTAACAGTAGTAGGAGCAAGGTGTGCACTGTTTCTGTATGTCAGGGCCAAGTGATAGGTCAGGAAGTTCAAGATGGCAAGATAATCTAATAGGTGACCTGGTTGCCAGAAGCTTGTGACATCACCTTGATAATGAAACATGTCTCAGACTCGGATAAAACTTGGCTGGAAAGAGGGACCATATGAAGACTGCTGAGATTAGATCCGAACAACATCTTTTAGCGTTGGGGTGGGGGGTGGGGAGGTACGGGTGTGATTCCTTCGTTTTTTTCACTCATACCTATAACTCTCAACTCACTTCTTTAATGGATGTTATGTGCACACATTATCTTCTTATTTATCTGCCAGTGATCCACACATAATCTACTGCTCACATTCCTAAAGTTTTATTGATGGTGTTGACTCTCCCTAGCATTTATCTCCAGAATGGAAGTTTTAATGGTGCACCTCTGCGCAACTGTGCTCTGGTGATTTTTCATTCAACTTTTTGATTATTAGCCAGGAACAATATTGTTTCACATCTATACACCTGTTCTCTTGATGGCCAATGTATTGAAATAAGAAACTACTTATCTGTTTATCCTCAATATTCAGAATTAGAATGTTAAAACAAACATTTTGCCCACAAAGTGTTGCAGTTAGCTCTTTCCCTCTGCTTTCCCACCCTCAAGAATGAAAAGTTCTTTATGTTCATGGAGATGTTCTCTGTTGAACAGACAGTGGCCAAACCAAGATGGAAATTGCAAATGAGAAGACTCATTGCATTGTATCCGTGCGGGGGGGAGGTCTGCCATCGCACAGAAGAGGGACTGGTTTGAGTCTTCACTTGGAATTTCCATAGCTAAGCTGATGATAAGTGTGGGGTTACCTTTACATAATGGATCATACAAGGCTGGGTTGTAGTGAACAGACTTGAGGCAGAAGTATGTTATTGGGGGAATAGCTCCAGATCAGAAACCAAACTTTTAGGGTGAAAATGCTAATGTGATTACACACTTAGCATTTATGGGCTGAATTGTATCTCTCCAACCCCCAAATTCATGTGTTGGAGTCCTAACCCCCAGTTCCTCAGAATATGACCTTATTTGGAAATAAAGTCGCTGAAGATATAGTTAGTTAAGATGAGGTTATACTGGATTAGGATGGGCCCCTAATACAATATGACTGATATTCTTACATTAAAAAGGAAATTTGGCAGCAGATTTTAGGGAGCATGCCATGTGAGTATTGAAGTTTTGCTACCACAAACCAAGAAACATCTGGGGCTTCCAGAATTTGGAAGGATCCTTTCCCTACAGGTTTCAGAAGGAACATAGCCTTGCTGATACGTGAATCTGGGACTTCTAGCCTCCAGAGCTATGAGACAACACATTTTTGTTGTTCAGGCCATTCAGTTTGTGGTACTTTGTTATGGTAGCTCTAGGAAACTATCACATCACCCACTGCTTCTGACATTTGGTAATACATGCTGTAGCATACCCAAACACAGAAATGCTTGTCACTTGTTGGACAAAAACTGTGGCTGGTGGATCCATGATTCCTTTTGGAAATTCATTCTAGTCAGAAGAGCTGTTCTCTGCTGTTTGGAGATGCCCTAGGCACACAAAAGGGAATACTGTTCATGCTTTGCCCAATCTTCTATACTAGCGTATGAGTGACATGCTCAGTTTCTCAGTCATGTCCAACTCTTTGCAACCCCATGGACTGTAGCCTGCCAGGCTCCTCTGTCCATGGGATTTTCTCTGCAAAAATACTGGAGTGGGTTGGCATTTCCTCCTCCAAGAGATCTTCCAGACCCAGGGATAAAATCCATATCTCTGGCATCTCCTGCACTGGCAGGCAGATTCTTTACCACTGAGCCACTTGGGCTGCCAGTCTTCTTTACTTAGAGCCTATTTCCCAGTTGTAGGTGTGTTCTTGGCTTTTCTAGAGGATTGCCCTAAGCCATCCAGGACTCCCTTTATCAGGAAAACTACACCACCCACTATCCCCTTTAGCTTATATCCATAACAGGGCCTACCTCTGGGATGTCCTTTGTGGTGTAGGGCTCCCCAGGGGGTCAGGATGAGGCTGGACCCCATCTGAGCTCATAGCATTGCTCAGCTCTGCAACCATCCTGCTCTTCTCACTCAACTTCTGAGAGTACAGCCTCTCTAAATCCATGACATGGCTCTGCTCCTGGTGAACTTGACTTTAGACCTCAGGTCCCACCGTTCTCCTTCCTGGAGAAATTGGAAAGAGAAGGGCCAAGCCATTTCCTACAGAAGCTTAAGGGGAAGGAAGACATGGTGCAGAGCAGGGCCCAGTTGAATGAGGCCAGGTGCTAAGGTGTGGTGCCCTCAGTCTTTGAGGTGGTGGAGTTAACGTGTGCACCAACCTTTCATCTGCTGCTCTTTATAATGTCATCAGTCAGTAAGCTTGACTATCTCTATGGTCATTATGGGTATATTGACCTTGTTCTCAGAGACAGCTTCTCATTGATTCCATTTTAAACTTTCCAAATGAGGGCCAGGTGTGTGAGAAGACTTGTGAAAGATGCCCTTTCCCAATTAATGAGTGATGGGAGTGGTCTAACCAGGTTTGCTCCTCAGAAGTGTCCTAGCCTGCCCTATTCTTTTGGCTTTGGCATCACCAGCAAGACCCATTTGGCTTGACAACGGAGCTCTTGGTGACCTCCTTACCTTAGGTGAACCCTCTGGTGACTCAGATACACTGAACACAGAGGTTAAAAGAGAGATGAACCATTTGGGATTTGACAAATGCAATAAGAGGTTCTAAAGACAGAAGATAAAAGAACAGAGAAATTCAAGGAAAATAGTCTGGGCAAGAAAAATTTGGAAGATATATTTTTGGGGCATATTTTCTTTCCAGAGATTCTTTTTTATCTATTGTTTTGCCTATCCACTGTTAAATGGGACTAAATGAAAACTCATAAATTTAACTTTAATTTTAAAATAAGTAATATGAGATTATAGCTCAAAATTTTGAGTTCAAATTATTAACACAGTGAACAGTTAGCCTCATTCTTACCTTGTTCCCAGTTGCTTTGTTCCTCTTCTTAGACGGAAACTTTCTTATAGTTTCATAAGTATCCTTTCAGTGATAAGGCATTTCATGCATTTGTAAATGCGTGTGGTGTGTGTCTGTGAGTGCTCATTCCCACCCACATGATAGCATCTTTTACATTCTGTACTGCATGTGCATGTTGCTTTTGTGCTGAACATTACACCTTGGAGTTTATTCTATTTTAGAAGGTGAGCCCTCCCTATTGTTTTTACAGTTGAATATTTTTCTACAGTATGGATATATTTAAATTGTTCTCAATTTTTGGCTTCAGTTAATATCCTTGTTGTTACTTTGTTTCACACATGTGTGAGTATACCAGTGAACTGCAGGCTTAGAGTTACAATTGCTCCATCAAAAAGTATGTGTACTTTAACTGTGACATATGATGCTAGACTGACTTTCGTGACAGTGGTACCAATTTATAGTCCCATTGGCACTGTAAGTACATGCTCATTTATCTATACCAAGGATAAACGAGGTGTGGCTTCTTGTTTTTGGAAATAAAGTTTTGCTTGAACCCAACCATGCACATTGTCTATAGTTGCTTTTAAACTGCAGAGTTGAGTGGATGCAACAGAGAACATATTGGCATGTTTCAAGGTGAAAATAGTCAATATCTGGTTTTTACAGAAAAAAAATTGCCAATCCCTACTTCGTATTCTGTGACACAGAAAGAAATCAAACTTTCCGATCCCTGCTAATCTGATGTCAGAAAAAGATGTTCATTACAGATTTATATTCCTCCCTTGATGAGTAAGGTTGGAAGGTTTTTTATCTTTTTTGTTTTTTGAAAGAAAACAAAATTTTGTTATTCTTCACATTTATCCTATATTGCATCATATTACACCACATTATAATTTGTTGAAGTAAGGGTTGAATAGGAAAACCAAACAAACAAGTAGAAAAAATTATGTAATTCAATGTTTTCCATGATCAGAAGATGAGAAAAAGCAAACCACAGGTAAGATAGAATATATTCTGAGATGTCTTTTCAATCTTCCTCCATTTTTAATAATATTGGAAAGTAATTGTTGACAGTTTGGCCCTTGACTTCTAACAATCTCTGAAAATAGTGATTCTAAAACTCTTTTGATGAACCATTGGTTATTTTCTGTTATTTCATGATTACAATGTCTATTTTTTCTCCTTGCTTGGATAACAAGAAATCATGATATACTTCTTAAAAATTACCCTTAACTCACATGTTAAATTGTGAGTTAACATTTACCTTTCTTTTAAATTTTATTTTAGTATAATTGTTTTACAGTGTGGTGTTAGTTTCTGCTGTACAATAAAGTGAAACAGCTATAATACCTCAAATAGTGTGTGCTCAGTCATGTGTTACTCTTTGTGAACTCAAGGACAGTAGCCCACCAGGCTTCTCTGTCCATTGGATTTTCCAGGCAAGAATACTGTAGTGGGTTGCCATTTCCTTCTCTAGGAGATCTTCCCCACCCAGGGATTGAACCTATGTCTCTTGCATCTCCTGCATTGGCAGGCAGATTCTTTACCACTGAGCTACCTGGGAAACCCCAAATCAGCTATGTATTTATATATATATCCCTATTTTTAAATTTCCTTCCCATTTAGATCACCACAGAGTATTTAGTAGAGTTCCCTGTGCTATACAGTAGGTTCTCATTAGTTATCTATTTTATGACCCCAATCTCCCAAATTTATACCACCCCCACCCCCTCTCCTCTCTTGGTATACATAGGTTTGTTCTCTATGTCTGTGTCTCTATTTCTGCTTTGATAATAAGTTCATCTATACCATTTTCCTAGATTCCACATATATGCATTAATATATGATATTCATTGTCTTTTCTGCAAAACTTGTATTTTTGGCTTGTTTCTTGAGGAAATTGGCTCTTCTTCAGAGACATGAGTAGCAAATATATTCCCCTGTTTGTTGTTCTTCTTTGGATTTTGATATGCTGTCCATTTTTGGCATGTAAAAATGTTTGATTTTTTATATAACTGTATATACCACATTTTTATTTACCAATTTTGGATTTTCTATCATATTTATAAAAATCTTACCCACTGTTCTTTTATTCTTTGCCTTTTAATGTTCATGCATTTGATACATTTAGATTTCTTTTTGGTAAGATATGAGATATACCCTTATTGCTTTTTGTCCCCAAGAAAGGTAGTTGTCTGAAATCCATTTACTGAAGAATTCATCTTGGGGAAACTTATTCAAAACACCATCTTTATACTTTTTCCCCCCTCTATTCTTGAATGTTTTGTTTTATTTAATTGATCCTCATATTTTAATGATTATAGCTTTACAATATGTTTTATTTTCTGAAAAAGGTTAGTTTCTCTCCTCATTTTTCATTTTTAGAATAAATTTTTCTGGGCTCTTTTTGCTTTAAATTTTTTCCCATGTAATCATTAGAATTAGCTTGTACAGTTTTAAATAGGCTTTCATGCTTTCTCTCTCAAACCTGTACTGTGAGAATAATTGTAAACCTAAATTAGTCTGTTGGAGGATGAGAACAAAGTGACTCATCCTAGCTGAGACTATCCCAGACCAGCCAGCCCCCAGCTGGCTGAGCAGCACAGGAGTGATTTTATCAGATAATAACTAAGCCTGTCCTGTGTCAGTAGAATTGTCCAGACATCATATAGATTTGTAAACAAAAGTGAATATTTATTGTTGCATACCACTGAGTTTTCTTGGTAGTTGTTTTACAGTATTGTGGCAATAATAACTGATAAAAGAGGAGATGAGACCACATAGGGAGACAGTACATACAGAAACAAAAAGAAGTCCTAAAGTGGAATCCTGGCACACACCAATATTTGGAGGCAAAAGGGAGGAACTTAGCATGAAGCCTTACCTTCATTTATTCTTTTAATTTTAAGCAATAATACCTATAAACCATGTCCAAAGAGGTAACAAACAATATTTAAAATATATGGACAATGGGCTGTACAAATAACTCTGGAGAGTGACAAATAAAATTCTTTCATCCATTTATTCATAAATGTTTAATAAGTGTTCCTTCATGCTAAGCATGGTTAAAATTTCAAAGATGAAAATTATATAGTACAAGTCAGTAAAGAGATCAGAGACCAGTGAGACAATCACACATACAGACCACTACATGGTGTAAAAAGTATCTTAACAGATGTTTTAAACAAGGTCCATTTAATCTTTAACTCTGGGGAAGTCTGAAGAGGTTTATTTCCAGTTTCCAAGAATTGAATTCAAATCAAGCCACATTGAATTTGGACAAAAAGCAGACAGTTTCTTTCTAATAAACTCATCATTAAAAAGACCCATTTGCTCTACGTTTCTTAGCCTTCTCTGCAGTTTGGTGTGATCATGTGATTGAATTCTAGGTGCATGAATTCCTCCTGCATGTGACCTTCTTGGGTTCATTTGCCTTCTACCTGTTTGGTGCAGAGGAGCCCATGACCTGGCAAATCACATATTGAAGAAGATAGAGCAACACAATAGATGGAGCTTGGGTCCCTGATTGACTAGAACTCACCATGTCTTGGAATTATACTACTTGCCAACCAGGGACAGCTATATACACCTAACCTGAGAAAGGAATAAACTTCTATCATGTTTCAGGTATTATATATGCTGGCAGTTGTTACAGCAGCTAATGATATCCTAGCCAAATATTGGCAGATAGAAATAGTACTAAAGTCTAATGTGTTTACTGAACTGGTGGAGCAAGCTTTTATTATAGGTTATTAAAACAAATATTAAATATTTGTTCCACCCCAAATTCAAATCCAGTAATAACAACCCAAGGTATTTAAATAAACTACAACATATAGATGATAGATGCAGAGATGTTCTATAGTAGAGGCGTTGTTCTGGGTGAACTTAGTTTGAGAAGTCTCCTTAGAAATGTTAACCATGACAGCATAATGCTGGAAGGAAGATAAAGTTATGGAAAGGAAGGAAAAGGGCATTTGCTGTTCATGACTGATATTTTGTCTTAGGGTCTACTTTTAGGTGAAGCCAAACAAAGTAACTATGAGAAAGAATTTCTGGAAATCCTTTATACCTCTGGAAAAAATGAATGCATTTATCAAACTTTGTTTTTGGAATATTTTGTTTATTTTATTTTGATGGAATCACAGACTAGATCTGATACCTAAGGCCAAATCCATTGCTACCTTGGAAGTCCAAGATCTTACAACATTATACCTAATTGTAAGCTAAGCATTAAAAATAGTCTATTTAACATACCAACACATATATTATTTATGCCAATTTTGAGCAAAGTTTGTTGAACATCTTCTGGATTAAGAATACTGTGTTTGGTCTTGGGATTTGCTTTTGTTCATTGAGCCTTGGCTCTATATTCCATTAACTGTGCTCTTTGAGAGCTGGACATATGCTTTGCAATAAATCATTTTATGTCTCTAGAAAATATATACTCTTTTATAGTCAACCCTTTTCATACTGTTCATGGGGTTCTCGAGGCAAGAATGCTGAAGTGGTTTGCCATCGTCTTCTCCAGTGGACCATGTCTTCTCCACCATAATCTGTCTCTTTTGGGTGGCCCTGTATGGCATGGCTCATAGTTTCACTGAGTTAGACAAGGTTGTGGTCCACATGATCAATTGAATAATTCTCTGTGATTGTGGTTTTCATTCTGTCTGCCCTATGAAGGGTAAGGATAAGAGGCTTATGGAAGCTTCCTGATAGGAGAGACTGACTGTAGGGGAAACTGGGTCTTGTTCTGATGGGTGGGGCCATGCTCAGTAAAACTTTAATACAATTTTCTGTTGATGGGCGGGGCTGTATTCCCTCCCTGTTGTCTGACCTGATCAAACTATAGTGGAGGTAATGAAGATAATGGCAATCTCCTTCAAAAAGTCCCCTGCACACATTGCCCCACTCAGTGCCCCTGACCGTGCAGCAGAACACCACTGACTCATGCCTTTGCTGGAGACTCCTGGACACTCAAAGGCAATTGTGGGTCAGTCTCTTGTGGGGTGACTGTATGTGTTTCCTGAGTTCTGGTGTGCACAAGGTTTTGATTGTGCCTTCCAAGAGTATGAAAAGGCAAAAAGATATCACACTGAAAGATGAAATCTCCAGGTCGGTGGGTACCCAATATGCTACTGGAGAAGAGTGGAGAAATAGGAATGAAATGAAATCATTCTGGGAAGTATGAAGAGATGCAACCACAGCGAAAACAATGCCGAGGTGTGGATGTGACTGGAGATAGAAGTAAAGTCCAATGCTGTAAGAACAATATTGAATAGGAACCTGGAATGTTATATACATGAAGCAAGGTAAATTGGAAGTGGTCAAACAGGAGATGGCAAGAGTGAACATTGATATTTTATGAGTTAGTGAACTAAAATGGACTGGAATGGGCGAATTTAATTCAGATCACCAGTATATCTACTACTGTGGGCAAGAATCCCTTAGAAGAAATGGAGTAGCCCTCATAGTCAACAAGAGACCAAATGCAGTACTTGGGTGCAGTCTCAAAAATGACAGAATGATCTCTGTCCATTTCCAAGGCAAACCATTCAATACCACAGTAATCCAAGTCTATGCCCCAACCAGGAATGCTGAAGAAGCTGAGTATGAATGGGTCTATGAAGACCTACAAGACCTTTTAGAAGTGACACCCAAAAAGGATGTCCTTTTCATCATAGGGGATTGGAATGAAAAAGTTGAAAGTCAAGAGATTCCTGGAGTAACAGGCAAATTTGGCCTTGGAATACAAAATTAAGCAAGGAAAAGGCTAACAGAGTTTTGCCAAGAGAACACACTGGTCATAGGAAACACCCTCCTCCAACAACACAAGAGAAGACTCTATACATGGACATCACTAGATGGTCAATACTGAAATCAGATTGATTATATTCTCTGCAGCCAAAGATGGAGAAGCTTTATACAGTCAGCAAAAACGAGACTGGGAGCTGACTGTGGCTCAGATTATGAACTCCTTATTAAAAAATTCAGACTTAAATTGAAAAAAGTATGACCTAAATCAAATCTGCTATGATTATACAGTGGAAGTGAAAAATAGAATTAAGGGATTAGATCTGATAGAGTGCCTGAAGAACTATGGATGGAGGTTCATGACATTGTACAGGAGGAAGTGATCAGGACCGTCCTCGAGAAAAAGAAATGCAAAAAGGCAAAATGATTGTCTTAGGAACCTTACAAATAGCTGAGAAAAGAAGAGAAGTAAAAGGCAAAGGAGAAAAGGAAAGATATACCCATTTGAATTAAGAGTTCCAAAGAATAGCAAGGAGAGATAAGAAAGCCTTCCTCAGTGATCAATGCAAAGAAATAGAGGAAAAAAATAGAATGGGAAGGACTAGAGATCTCTTCAAGAATATTAGAGATATCAAGGGACCATTTCATGCAAAGATAGGCAAAATAAAGAACAGAAATGATATGGACCTAACAGAAGCAGAAGATATTAAGAAGAGGTGGCAAGAATACTCAGAACTATACAAAAAAGGTCTTCATGATCCAGATAATGACAATGGTGTGATCACTCACCTAGAGCCAGACATCCTGGAATGCAAAGTCAAGTGGGCATCAGGAAGCATCACTACTAACAAAGCTAGTGGAGGTGATGGAATTCCAGTTGAGCTATTTCAAATCCCAAAATATTATGCTGTAAAATTGCTGCACTCAACATGCCTGCAAATTTGGAAAACTCAGGAGTGGCTACAGGACTGGAAAAGGTCAGCTTTCATTCCAACACCAAAGAAAGGCAATTGCAAAGAATGCTCAAACTACCGCACAATTGAACTCATCTCACATGCTAGGGAAGTAACGTACAAAATTCTCCAAACCAGGCTTCAACAGTATGTGAACCACGAACTTCCATATGTTCAGATTGGATTTAGAAAAGGCGGAAGAATCAGAGATCAAATTGCCAACATCTCTCTGATCATTGAAAAAGCAAGAGAGTTCCAGAAAAGCATCTATTTCTGCTTTATTGACTACACCATAATCTTTGACTGTATGGATCACAACAAAATGTGGAAAATTCTCGAAGAGATGGGAATACCAGACCACTTACCTGCCTCCTGAGAAACCTGTATGCAGGTTAAGAAGTGACAGTTAGAACCTGACATGGAAAAACAGACTGCTTCCAAACTGGGAAAGGAGGCAATATATTGTCACCCCGCTTATTTAACTTATATGCAGAGTACATCATGCAAAATGCTGGGCTGGATGAAGCACAAGCTGGAATCAAGATTGCTGGGAGAAATACCAATAACCTCAGATATGCAGATGACACCACCCTTAAGGTAGAAAGTGAAGAGGAACTAAAGAGCCTCTTGATGAAAGTGTAAGAGGAGAGTGAAAAAGCTGGCTAAAAACTCATCATTCAAGAAACTAAGATCATGGCATCCAGTCCCATCACTTCATGATAAATAGATGGGGCAACAATGGAATCAGTGACAGACTTTATTTTCTCGGGCTCCAAAATTACTGCAGATGGTGACTGCAGCCATGAAATTAAAAGACGATTGCTTCTTGGAAGAAAAGCTATGACCAACCTAGCTGCTGCTGCTAAGTTGCTTCAGTCGTGTCCGACTCTGTGCGACCCTATAGATGGCAGCCCATCAGGCTCCCCCGTCCCTGGGATTCTCCAGGCAAGAACACTGGAGTGGGTTGCCATTTCCTTCTCCAATGCAGGAAAGTGAAAAGTGAAAGTGCAGTTGCTCAGTCGTGTCTGACTCTGAGTGACCCCATGGACTGCAGCCTACCAGGCTCTTCCATCCATGGGTTTTCCAGGCAATAGTACTGGAGTGGGGTGCCATCGCCTTCTCCAATGGCCAACCTAGACAACACATTAAAAAGCAGAGACATTACTTTGGTGACAAAGGTCCATCTAGTCAAAGCTATGGTTTTTCCAGTAGTCGTGTATGGATGTGAGTGTTGGACCATAAATATGGATGAGTGCCAAAGAAATGTTACTTTTGGACTGCTGTTGGAGAAGACTCTAGAGAGTCCCTTGTAATGCAAGATCAAACCAGTCAATCCTAATGGAAATCAATCCTGAATATTCACTGGAAGGACTGATGCTGAAGCTGAAGCTCCCAATACTTTGGCCACCTGGTATGAAGAACTGACTCATTGGAGAAGACCCTGATGCTGGGAAAGATTGAAGGCAGGAGGAGAAGGGTATGACAGAGGATAAGATGGCTGGATGGCATCACTGACTCCATGGACATGAGTTTGAGTAAGCTCCGGGAGTTGGACATGGACAGGGAAGCCTGGTGTGCTGCATTCCACGGGGTTGCAAAGAGTTGGAAACAAACGAGTGACTAAACTGAACTGTTTCTCTTAAGCGTGAATCAAACTATCTTGAGCATGTTAGGAGTTAACATTTTACAGTTAATGAAAATGCATTATAAAAGGGTTCATGATAAGTACTGAAAAATTAAGTCTCT
The DNA here is from genome assembly GCF_002263795.3 of Bos taurus. Lineage (NCBI taxonomy): Eukaryota > Metazoa > Chordata > Mammalia > Artiodactyla > Bovidae > Bos > Bos taurus. Next base: position 48,645,107 of record NC_037340.1, read on the forward strand.
TTGGTGAGGTGCATGATTTATCCACATTTTTCTCTATAACAAATATGCTGAAATAAAGATGAGAGCCATAGGACTCACAGTGAGAGCCTAGCTTTCTCTTATTACTGACAACTCACTAAAAATCTTTAGAGCTTGCAAGTGATGCAAAGATGGCAGTCAGTCAGTCAGTTCTGTCACTCAGTCATGTCTGACTCTTTATGACCCCATGGATTGCAGCAAGCCAGGCTTCCCTGTGCATCACCAATTCCTGGAGTTTGCTCAGACTCATGTCCATTGAGTCTGTGATGTCATCCAACCATCTAATCCTCTGTCATCCCCTTCTCTTCCTACCTTCAATCTTTCCCAGTATCAGGGTCTTTTCCAATGACTGAGTTATTCGCATCAGGTTGCCAAAATATTGGAGCTTCAGCATCAGTCCTTCCAATGAATATTCAGGACTGATATACTTTAGGATTGACTGGTTTGATCTCTTTGCTGTCCAAGGACTTTCAAGAGTCTTATCCAACATCACAGTTCAAAAGCATTGATTCTTTGATGATCAGCTTTCTTTATGGTCCAACTCTCACACCCATACATGACTACTGGAAAAACCATAGCTTTGACTAGATAGACCTTTGTCAGCAAAGTAATGTCTCTGCTTTTTAATATGTTGTATAGGTTGGTCATAGCTTTTCTTCTAAGGAGCAAGTGTCTTTTAATTTCTTTTTAATTTTGGAGCCATCCAAAATAAAGTCTGTCACTGTTTCCATTGTTTCTCCATCTATTTGTCATGAAGTGATGGGACAGGATGCCATGATCTTAGTTTTCTGCATGTTGAGTTTCAAGTCAGCTTTTTCACTTTCCTCTTTCACTTTAAAGAGGCTCTTTAGTTCTTCTTCCCTTTCTTCTATAAAGGTGGTATCATCTGCATATGTGAGGTTATTGGTATTTCCCCCAGCAATCTTGATTCCAGCTTGTACTTCATTCAGTCTGGCATTTTATATAATGTACTCTGCATATAAATTAAATAAGCAGGGTGACAATATGCAGCCTTGACATACTCCCTTCCCAACTGGAACCAGTCGGTTGTTCCATATTGGGTTCTAACTATTGCTTTTTGACCTGCATACGGATTTCTCAGGAGGCAGGTAAGTGGTCTGGTATTCCCATGTCCTCAAGAATTTTCCACATTTTGTTGTGATCCACACAGTTAAAGTCTTTAGTGTAGTCAATGAAGCAGATATAGATGTTTTTCTGAAACTCTCTTGGTTTTTTAATGATCCAACCAATGTTGGTAATTTGCTCTCTGATTCCTCTACCTTTTCTAATTCCAGCTTAAACATCTGGAATTTCTCAGTTCACGTACTGTTGAAGCCTGCCTTGGAGAATTTTGAGCATTACTTTGCTAGCATGTGAGACGAGTGCAATTGTGTGGTAGTTTGAACATTCTTTGGCATTGCTTTTCTTTGGGGTTGGAATGAAAACTGACCTTTTCTGATCCTCTGGCCACTCCTGAGCTTTCCAAATTTGCTGACCTATTGAGTGCATCACTTTCACAGCATCATCTTTTAGTGTTTGAAATAGCTCAACTGGAATTCCATCACCTCCACTAGTTTTGTTCATAGTGATGCTTCCTAAAGAGTACTTGACTTCACCCTCCAGGATGTCTGGATGTAGGTGAGCGATCACACCATCATTGTTATCTGGGCCATTAAAATCTTTTTTTTTTTTTTTTTGTATAGCTCTTCTGTGTATTCTTGCCATCTCTTTTGATATCTTCTGCTTCTATTAAGTCCATACTGTTTCTGTCCTTTATTGTGCCCATCTTTGCATGAAATGTTCCCTTGGTATTTCTAATTTTCTTGACGAGATCTCTAGTCTTTCCCATTCAATTGGTTTCCTCTATTTCTTTTCATTGATCACTGAGGAAAGCTTTCTTATCTCTCCTTGCTATTCTTTGGGACTCTGCACTCAGATGAATATATCTTTCCTTTTCCCCTTTGCCTTTCATTTCTCTTCTTTTTCAGCTATTTGTAAGGCCTCCTCAGACAAACGTTTTTCATTTTTGCATTTTTCTTCTTGTTATGGCTTCAATCACCAGCTCCTGAACAGTGTTACGAACCTCCACCCATAGTTCTTCAGGTACTCTTTCAGATCTAACCCCTTGAAGGTGGCTTTCCCTTATTTCTTCAATTTAAGTCTGAATTTTGCAGTTTTTCATGATCTGAGCCACAGTCAGCTCCTGTTTATGTTTTTGCTGACTGTGTAGAGCTTCTCTAAAAATGGCAGAGGTCTCTGCTATTCTCAATTACATTTTTCTTCTCAGTAAATTCCACAGGAGCCATTGTCTCCTCTTCTGGCTTTCACTGTCTTAGGTTGCCACCTTGACCTGCTTTTTTAAAAAATAACTCATGTGTTGCATTCTTTCCTCTCTAAAAAAGAATAGCACTTTCATGTTATGTTTTGTTACACTTGTTTCTAACCAAGCCCATTTTAAAGATGAATGAACAAAGCACAGAGAGTTTTGTGGCTTGCTCAGTACCACAGAGCTAGTGAGAGGCAGAGCTGTCTTTGGACTCAAGTAGTCTGGCCCCAGAGCCTGTGGTCTCCAGCATGATACTATATCCATTGCTGATGTTTTCTATAATCCCCGGGCCCAGAAGTCCTATCTCAGTGAGCTTACTCCCCTCCAGAGAGCATGTGCACTGCTCATGTGGCCTCAAGAAGGGTAAAAAGTCTTAATCTCACCAACAAGATGGATCATTCCATTTCTCTTGGTAGAGGAGTGGGAGGAGGGGGTATAGGAAGATAGCCGGTTTCTCATTGTCTCCCCCAAACCTGAAGTTCCTATTTTATTAATCAACATCAAAATGCAAAGATGGGAGACTTCCTGCCATCCAACCTGAAGACAATAGATATGTTCTTGTGTGATCGAGCTCTCTTTTGACTTGGCTTTTTTTTTTAACCTCAGTTTTATTTATTTATTTATTTACTTTACAATATTGTATTGGTTTTGCCATACACTGACATGAATCTGCCATGGGTGTACATGTGTTCCCCATCCTGAACCCTGCTCCCACCTCCCTCCCTATCCCATCCCTCTGGGTCATCCCAGTGCACTGGCCCCGAGCACCCTGTATCATGTGACTTGGCCTTGGACTGTGTTCACTTTTTGTGGATGCACTCAGTTTAGGCGGGTGCAGTCATCACTGCTCTGTGGTTGACATTGTTTTTTGGAGTTTGAATGAAAATACCCTTAAAACGATAATACTTGGAGTGCTGACCAACCACCCCAAATGTTTTCCTATAGGGTGTATTCATGTTGAAATATGGGTTTAGGCAAGGGATGCTGAACTTTTTTCCTCTTCCCTTCAGCATTTTGAAAATTTCAGGTATGATATATGTAGTATTTGGCCTCCAGAATTCTCATATTTAGATTCAGATGACATTTGTTGACCTCTCACTATGCAGTAAGCTCTGTGCCATGTGTTTTATGCTTGCATTCTCATTTAGTCTTAAAAAAAACCTTGGTGATAGGATATTGTTGTTTCCACTTTATCTATGAGCAAATAGACCAAAAGAGGTTCAGTGACTTGCCCAAAGTCAAACAGCCTGAGGCGGAGGAGGAGAATGAAAACCAAGTCTTCTCCATGTTTTCTTGCTTTTCCACATGACCTGTGAAGGAGGTAACTAATATAACTACTAGAGGCTAGTAGTAGTTAGTCATACCTCATTCAAGGTTTTCCAACTTCCCTTTTTAGATTTTTACAAAGAAAAGCAATGCTCCTTTTTTGTTGGAGAAGGAAATGGCAACCCACTCCAGTACTTTTGCCTGGTGAATCCCATGAATGGAGGAGCCTGGTGGGCTACAGTCCACGGGGTCACAAAGAGTCAGACACAACTGAATGACTTCACTGAAGCCATGATGGAGTTAGTAGTGAAGTACTGAATGAATTTTTAGGGGGAATGCTCAGGGTTTAAGATTTTCCCAAGAAGAACCTCCTAAATCTCCTGTGAGATTTATCAACTAACCAACATCATGGGATCCTCATGACTCTTCGGGGATTATTAAGTGACAAGACCCAGCTTCCAACTCCTTTGTCCACTCAGGCATTTATACTGGTTCTCCTTGACTATTGAATCAAATATAATCTCTTCCACCTTGAGTTGAAGATCCTTTAGTTCTATTTCTAGTCACCACACAGTGGTTGCCTTCCATTCAGAACAGCTGCAATTGCTGCTTCCTCTACACACTCATGTGGTTTCCTTCATCCCCTTGGCTTCCTTCATCCAAACTCCCAATGTCCCTCTCTTGGTCTGTATCCTCTTCACCCTTCCAGCTCCAACAGAAGTCCTATTTGCTCTGGGAAACTTCACCCAGAGATGCTACTTTCTCTGGCACTTGCTTTTCCAATAATGACCTTGAAACTTGAGACCTCTGAGGAGTTCATCCCAGAAACTGTGAAAAGGAAGCACAGGGAGTCCTTGCTCTTCACTCCAGCTACCACTAGAGCAGTTCTTTTTTCTGTTTGATATATAGGGATTCTCTTCAAAAGAGTGTCACATTCTCCATTTTGATAGTACTTAAGGCCAGAGGGCCTCTGATGGCTTAGGCAGTCAAGAATATGCCTGTAATGCAGGAGACGCGGGTTTGATCCCTGGGTCAGGAAGGTCCCCTGGAGAAGGAAATGGCACCCCACTCCAGTATTCTTGCCTGAAAAGCCCCATGGACAGAGGAGCCTGATGGGCTACGTCCATAGGGTCACAAAGAGTTGGATACGACCGAGTGACTAAGATCTCTCAACTGAAGGCCAGAGGGCAGGGCTTGTTAACGTCTGATTTTTAGATTGGAGTGCTGGCTCAGGTCAGTAAACACCCTACAGGTGATCAATCTATAAAAACCAGAATGCTAATTTATTAAGTTAGCTTGGGAAATATGGCACTAAGTGGACTAGGATGCCATAGTCAGTCTGGTTAGGGTACTCCCTTGAAAGCATGCTAGCTACCTGGGAAACTACCTGAGCTTTGGAGACCGTGGAAACAGAACCAAAAGTCATCTCATTCAGCTGTGTTTCAGAGACAAGGTAAATTTACACACTCTAAACCAGTGGTTCATTCTTGTGTGTGTGTGTGTGTGTGAGTGTGTGTGTGTGTGTGTGTGTGTGTGTGTGTGTGTGAGTGTGAGTGTGTGTAGGAATTTGCATTTCTAACAAGTCCCCAGATGGCACGGCTGCTTCACTGGAGTCACCCTTTTAGAACCGCTGTTTGCAATTATTGTAGAAAATAACAGTGTTAGTGTATTCAAAGCCAGTGTCAACCCCCTTCCTCTGGGCCTTCTTCATGGATCCTGAAGGCTTTGTATTTTGTTTTTTTTTTTTTCCCTCATGTGACTTAAGACTTCCTTATGGCTCAGACGGTAAACCATCTGTCTACAATGTGGGAGACCTGGGTTCGATTCCTGGGTCTGGAGGATTCCCTGGAGAAGGAAATGGCAACCCACGCCAGTACTCTTGCCTAGAAAATCCCATGGACAGAGGAGCCTGGTGTCCATGGGGTCACAAAGAGTCGGACACGACTGAGTGACTTCACTTTCTTTCTTTCTACTTGCAATTCCATGGCCTTTCCCCAAACCTCCATATGAGTCAATATAATTGATTAGTTTCTCTTGACAAAGTTACAACATCTTAGATCTTTATCCTTAAAATTACTTCCAGCCCATCTATCTTCCTAAGAGTTTGGGGTGTTCTCAAACCCTTCTGTTATTCGTTTTTAGATCATATCTTGTTCTCTGTCACTCTTTCACTAGAATTGCACAAAGCTGGAGGGTTAAATCACACATCGTGTGCAGATTCTATTAGCTCTTCTGGGAAGCCATATTTCTTTCGGAGGAGAGAACTCCACATTGTTTTCCTTCACATTTTCTTTCATTTTGCTTTCCTACCATGCCCAGTAAATATGAACAACAGTGCCCTTCTTCTGCCTATTTTTGTCATGAGGTTATAAAATGAAAGACACTTGGTTGTAATTTACTACCAATAGAGATTGCCTGCCTAAAAGTTCAACAGGAGAATGAGTCATAGTGTTATGGACATATGAAAATAAGCTGTGGCCCACGTCCTGGGAGTAATTGGACCTGAGCTAATGAGGACCAAGTGGCTGGTGTATACGGCCCAAGTTCAGTCATTGGTGCTTCTTGCTTTCTTCCCTATCAAGTTTTGGGCTTCCTGAGGACCTGGCTCAGATCCCTAGGGAATCCAGGAAGGCTTGAACTGTGGTATCCATTATGGGAGTGTTGGATATGGGAGAGAACTGTGGTATCCATTATGGGAGTGTTGGATATGGGAGACTGGAGTAGGTATAGCTGGTAGCTATACTTGAAAATGAGATCATATACTTAAAACATTACAGAAGGTTTTAGTTTTCAGTAATAGTTTTGAAAGTCTTTTTCAAACACAAGGTAAAATGTTTATCATGTAGTTACACTGGCATGTGACTTTGGATGACATTATAATGATTTCAGTCTTGGTAGATATGCAAAGGCAAGTAACTAGGACCTCTGGACCCTTTATTTCTCATGGGATGACCTTAGTTTAATAGGTATTGCAATGGTGGATTGGAAAGTGGAGCTTGGTCAGTATCACAGAAGTATTCTAGTTAAGTTGTTCCAGGCACTGAAGTTTATTCCAGTCTGGGGCAATTAGTTGGCTATGGTTATCCCATCACCCACTGCTTCTCTGTGTCACAAGATGTTAAAAGGCTCTTGTTGTTTTGTTAACCATGATCAATGCATCTTGTGCTCTTTTTTCTTCCTTCCTTCTTATGTTCCTTTCATTTCTCTTTTGCCTGTCATATGGCAGAGAAGACATAGGTAGGTAACAGGTGGGTGCTGGCAAACCTATCAAGTTGGAGTGGTTTGTACTGTGGCATCTTAGCTTGGCTGGAACTGTATTGCCCAGAATTCCCTTCCTTGGATAGTTTTGGGTTAAAATAGACCACAATACATTTTGTGAAAGGTTTAGAGAGTGGGAGTGAAGCAACAGTCATATTCTTTTTATGCTTGGTAAGTCCATGTATGGCACAAAGCAGTGCTACTACTCTTGGATGCCATCATTTTCTGCAGACCCACCTGACAGCTAGTCCCACAGCTCCTGTTGCTCCTGCTGGATCCTCCTTGAGTTACTCTGCCTCCTGGGCTAAGCAAGAGTCTAGTTCCATGGTAAAGAATATCTTCTCCTGCAGGACACTATTGTTGAAGGTGGTAGACTTGAGGAGGTGAAAAAATGACATGAATTTTCATCTGTCCTCAAGGATCCCAGCCCATCCTTGAAAGTTCCAACGGGCCTTGTTTTACCCATTTGATATCCATGTTTCTTTCCTTTCTGACTGCTGACTTTAGGCTTCTGCTCCAAACAGAGAAGGCACAGCTTCTTGTAGACTGTTTAACTGACACCCACCATTGTGGAATGTCAAACTTCTGTAATAAATCCCTTCTTAGCTGTTTCCAGTGATTCTATTTCTTTGATCAAATCCTGGCTGGTATATACTTTAGTTCATGATTCTTAGGCAGAGGATTGCTTGTTGGAATCAATCCACAGGGAGTTTGGCCAATGGATTTTGAGGTTGTCAAGCATTGGTAGCAGCTGATTTAAGACACTCAAGTATTTGGATCTGAAAAAAGCAGTTAGATCTTAACATCTAATCTTGACTGATTCCAGTGAGAGGCACTTTATGCAGATCAACTTTGGGAGTCAGGCTGAGCCACTCCAAAACTTTTAAGTACTGGAGAAATACAACTGCTTCAACATCTTGGGTCTGAAAACTTACAAAAGCCAGATGCTGTCTGCAAAGTTGTTTTGTGTTTTCTTCACATGCCTTTCTCTCCTCCTTTTTTTTGTTTTTTGTTTGTTTGTTTGTTTTCTTTATTGATGTAAAGGAAGATAGACAGGAAGAGGAAAGAAGGAAACTTTCCCTGTTACCTTTCTATCTCTCCCTCTTCACATCTGTCAACTCATGGTCCCAAATAACAGACAGGTGACCATCAGATGGCATTATTTCAGTGTGAGGAAATTTGACTGCCTTGGAGAAAAGTATGCAACTATTTTTTAAAAAATCATTTGATAAAAATTTTGTTGTTTGGTCACTAAGTCATGTCTGACTCTTTGGGACCCTATGGACTGTAACACACTTGGTTTCCTTGTTCTTCACTATCTCCCAGAGTTTGCTCAAACTCTGCTATCTAGCCATCTCAACCTTTGCTGCCCCCTTCTCTTTTTGCCTTCAATCTTTCCCAGTATCAGGGTCTTTTCCAATGAATAGGCTCTTTGCATTAGATGGCCAAAGGGCTGGAGTTTCAGCTTCAGCATCACTCTTTCCAATAAATATTCAAAACTGATTTCCTTTAGGATTGACTAGTTTAACCCCCTTGCAGTTCCTCTCAAGAGTCTTCTCCAGCACTCCTATTACAGAGCATCATTTCTTCAGCAATCAGCCTTCTTTATGGTCCAGCTCTTATCTGTACATGGCTACTGAAAAACCATAGCTTTGACTAATATGGACCTTTGTCAGCAAAGTGATGTCTCTGCTTTTTTTAAAATATAAATTTATTTCTTTTAATTGGAGGCTAATTACAATATTGTATTGGTTTTGTTATCTAGGTTTGTAATGGCTTTCCTTACAAGGAGCAAGAGTCTTTTAATTTTATGCTTGCTGTCACTGTATCATGATTTTGGAGACCAAAAATATAAAATTTGTCACTGTTTCCACATTTCCCACTTCTATTTGCCATGAAGTGATGGGACCAGATGCCATGATCTTAGTTTTTTGAATGTTAAGTTTTAAGCCAGCTTTTTCACTTTCCTCTTTCACCCTCATCAAGAGACTCTTTAGTTCTTCTTTCACTTTCTGCCATTAGAGTGCTATCATCTGCATATCTGGGGTTGTTGATATCTCTCCTGGCACTCTTGACTCCAGCTTGTGATTCATTCAACCTTTCATTTTGCCTAATGCACTCTGAATATAAGTTAAATAAACAGGGTGACAATATACTACCTTATTACACTCCTTTCCCAATTTTGATCCAGTCAGTTGTTCCATGTCTAGTTCTTTACTGTTGCTTCCTGACTCCTTTATGAGTCACAACCTCGTTGTGGAGAAGGGGTTTGCTTAATTCAGTGAAGCTATGAGCCAGGCTATACAGGATCACCTGAGATGGATGGGTCATAGTCAAGAGTTCTGACAAAACATGATTCACTGGAGAAGGAAATGGCAAACCACTCTAGCATTCTTGCCTCAAAAACTCCATGAATGTATGAAAAAGCAAAAAGATATGACACCAGAATATGAGCCCCTCAGGTCAGTATGGTATTGAGGAAAAGTGGAGGGCAATTACTAATAGCTCCAGAAAGATTGAAAAGGTTGGGCCAAACTGGAAACAACGCTCTGTTGTAGATGTGTCTGGTGGTGAAATTAAAGTCCAATGCTGTAAAGAACAATATTGCACAGGAAACTGGAATGTTAGGTGCATTAATCAAGGTAAATTGAACATGGTCAAGCAGGAGATGGCAAGAGTAAACATAGACAGGAATCAGTGAACTAAAATGGTTGGGAATAGGCAAATTTAATTCAGGTGACCATTATATCTACTACTGTGGGCAAGAATCCCTTAGAAGAAATGGAGTAGCCCTCATAGTCAACAAAAGAGTCCAAAATGCAGTACTTGGGTGCAATATAAAAAATGACAGAATGATCTTGGTTCATTTCCAAGGCAAAACATTCAGTATCACAATAATCCAAGTCTTTGCCCCAACCACAATACTGAAGAAGCTGAAGTTGAACGGTGCTAGGAAGACCTATGAGACCCTGCTAGAACTAATACCAAAAATAGATGTCATTTTCATCATAGGGGATTGGAAAGCGAAAGTAGGAAGTCAAGAGATACCTGGAATAACAGGCAAGCTTGGCCTTGGAGTACAAAATGAAGCGGGGCAAAGGCTAATAGAGTTTTGTGATGAGAACACACTGGTTATAGCAAACACCCATTTACAACAACACAAGAGATGACTCTACACATGGACATCACCAGATGGTCAAAACAGAAATTAGAAAGATTGATTATATTTTTTGCAGCCAAAGATGGAAAAACTCTATCGAGTCAGAAAAACACAAGACTGGGAGCTGACTGTGGCTCAGATTATGTCCATATAGTCAAAGCTTTGCTTATTCCAGTAGTCATGCATGGGTGTTGGACCATAAAGAATGCTGAGCACTGAAGAATTGATGCTTTTGAACTGTGGTGTTGGAGAAGACTCTTGAGAGTCCCTTGGACAGTAAGGAGATCAAACCTGTCCGTACTAAATAAAATCAGTCCTGAATATTAATTGGAAGGACTGATGCTGAAGCTCCAATACTTTGGCCACCTGATGTGAAGAACCGACTCATTGGAAAAAACCTTGATGCTGGGCAAGACTGAAGGCAGGAGGAAAAGGGGATGACAGAGGATGAGATGGTTGGATGGCATCACTGCTTATTTTACATTTCTGACTCTTTAGAAAGAAATCAGTCGGAAAAGGAAATTTTATTTTAAAGCCAATTTCCCCCATTGAATTCCACATTTGTGGGAAAAAGCATTTTTTGAGCCATAGTTTAGGATTAAATTGTATGTCTTTTATCCACCTTTCATAATTCAGAAAAGTCCAGTACAAAAAGTCCCCAGAGTCTTCTAAGAGGAAATTTTTCAGTAGAAGCTTTTTTTTTTAATTTAGTTTATGACTGCTAAGTCCCTTCAGTCGTGTCCGACTCTGTTCGACCTCATAGACGGCAGCCCACCAGGCTCCCCCGTCTATGGGATTCTCCAGGCAAGAACACTGGAGTGGGTTGCCATTTCCTTCTCCAATGCATGAAAGTGAAAGTGAAGTTGCTCAGTCGTGTCCGACTCTGTGTGACCCCATGGACGGCAGCCTTCCAGGGTCCTCCATCCATGGAATTTTCCAGGCTAGAGTACTGGAGTGGGGTGCCATTGCCTTCTCCCTAGTTTATGACAAGCGATCTCAAATCACTGGAAACTGTATGGAGCAAGAGTGCCGAAATCTATGTTTATATTATTCTATTTCATTGCCTTATTTCTTTTCTCAGAGCTACCATGGACAAAACCAAGAAGACAGTGTGGTGTCTTCTAGTTTTCTCTGTTTCTGGACCTTATTGTCTTAGTCTTTTATCCATCTTTTTGCATGGCTCAGTTAGTTATTAATTCATACTAAATTAACAAACTCATGGTTTCCAGGGGAGATGATGATTGGGGACTTTAGGAAGGTCATGTACACATTGCTATGTTTACAGTGGATAACCAATGGAATCCTATTATATAGCACATGGAACTCTGCTCAGTGTTATGTGCTATCCTGGATGGGAGGGGAGTTGGGGGAGAATGGATGCATGTATATGTATGGCTGAGTCCCTTCACTGTTCACGTGAGTTTGTGATAATCTCAGCCTCTAGGGTAAAAAGACAGGATTGCTCTTGTGAATGAGCTATATGTCTCAAATGTGGTCCATGAAGAATTTTGTCTTTCTATCATGCAGCAGTGTTAAATTTGTAAGTTCTTTGACATTTCTCTCATTAAAAGACAGAATCTATTTTCCCTCCTTTTGAATCTGGGTGGGGTTATGACTTCTTTCACTGAAGGGGTATTGCAGAAGTAATGATAGATAGGTTTGTTATTTCTAATGTCAGATCTTGAAAGGCCATAAAACTTCCATTTTGGTTGCTAGGAACACTTTCTTGGGGTATTACTACCCTGAGGCCACCATACTATAAGGAAGCCCAAGTCACATGAATACATACATGGTGTTATTTAAATCTCACATGGGATAACAAAAGTAGGTCCAGGTCACCTTCTAAAACAGTGGTCCTCAACCTTTTGGCACCAGGGATGAGACACATGGAAGCTGATTTTTCTGCAAACCAGGGTGAGGGAATGTTTTGGAGATGATTCAAGAACATTACATTTATTGTGCACATTACTTCTATTATTATTACATTGCAGTATATATATCGAATAATTATACAACTCACCATAAATGCACAATCAGTGGGCATCATGAACTTATTTTCCTGCAACTAGACAGTCCCATCTGGGGGTGATGGGTGACAGTGAAACCCGGGCTATGTTGCTTATGTCCAGTCTACTCTGTCATCTCGTTTTGGTTGCTGTCACTGCAGAAAACCCTGCTTCACAAAGATAGGATGTTGGAAATGGAAGCACGCTTTTCAGTGCTTTTGTGTCAATCTCAGGATATTCCACCTTGACTTTAATCCAGAATGTACAGAGATTTGAAGTTGTCTCAAACATATTTTAAAATTTATTTATTTATTTATTTTATTTTTGGCTGCACTAGGGCTTTGCTGCTGCATGCAAAGCAAAGTTGTAGAGGGTGGGGGCCACTCTCTAGTGGTGGTGGGGCTTATCATCGCAGTGGCTTCTCTTGTTGTGGAGCACAGGCTCTAGAGCTCAGGTACTTTAGTATTTGTGGCATGTGGGCTCAGTAGCTGCAGCTTAAGTGTTCTAGAGCACTGCTGCTGCTGCTGCTAAGTCGCGTCAGTCATGTCCCATTCTGTGTGACCCCATAGACAGCAACCCACCAGGCTCCCCCTTCCCTGGGATTCTCCAGACAAGAACACTGGAGTGGGTTGCCATTTCCTTCTCCAATGCATGTTCTAGAGCACTAGCTCAGAAGTCATGGCATGCAGGCTTTTTTGCCCCAACGCATGTGGGATATTTTAGGACCAGGGGCCAAACCAGTGTCTCCTGCAATGGCAGGCAAATTCTTTACCTTTGAACCACCAGGGAAGCCTCTTTCTCAAACATATTTTTTACACCACTGTCATTTGCAGACAAAGTCAATTCACCAGCTTATTTACAAATGGGCCCTAGATCCATTCCTTCCCAGTTCAGAGGTCTTTTGTGGTTGAGAAGTAATACTCAAACTTTTTTGAAAGCTAAGGTAGTAATGTGCCAACTGGGAGAAAAAAGACCCTGAATCAGTCTATTTAAAATCTCTGCTATTGTAAAGTTTTAAAAAAAAATCTCTGCTAATGTTTGAAATGTCAAAAATCCCAGTGTTCACTTGTTGTCCCCATAATTCCAGTTAGGCTTTGAATGCAGCCACTTTATCCACTGACTTGAACACAGTTGTCATTCTCCCCTGAAGTGACAGATTGAGTTCATTGAGCATGTTGAATATGTCACACAAGTAAGCAAGTTTTGTGACCCATTCTGTGTCACTGAAATGTGCTGCCAGTGGTGACTGTTTTTTAAAAATAAATCCCTGGAGCAGCTCTCATAACTCAAAAACCCTGGCCAGTGATCTACCTTTAGAAAGCCATCTCACTTCTCTGTATAAGAGAAGATGTGTGGCTCTGTGTCCATCTCCTCTCAGAGCTGCACAAACAGATGTGAGTTAAGGGCATGTGCTAAAAATGGTTGATCATTTTAATCACATACTGCAAAATGTTGCTAAGTTCAGGTGACAGTTTTAGGCTACTAGTATTTCTCTGTGGATTACACAGCACATAGACTCACATTCAGAAGCAATCTCTTTGACCTGAGCAGGGAATCCAGAAAGCTGTCCAGTCATGGACATATCCAGCTGCTCCATCTGCGCACATACTGACACAAAATGACCAATTCAGTTTTCCTGACAGGTGATCATTCAAAGACTTGAGTAGTTCTGCAGCTATGGTGTTGGTTGGCAACAAAGTGCACAGCCTCCTGAAAAAATATATCACACAAAACAAACATTGTTGCTGGGTCAACGTTGGTAGACTTGTCAACCTGGATTGTGTACCATGGTGACTCATTAATCCTCTCTAACAGTTGTGCCTCAATATGCTCTGCTATTTCATCCATTAATCTAGTTATGGTACTAGCTGAAAGAGGAACATGTGCCACCTTCTGAACTACAGCCTCTCCTAAAAGTTCCTGACACATGTCCTTAGCAGGATGCAGAATCAACTCTTCACCAGTAGTAAAAGGCTTCCTAGCTTTAGCAATGTGGTTAGCCACTAAGAATGATGCTCTCAGTGCAGGCACATTTGATGAAGTGGTGGCCTTCAATTATTGCTTCTGTTCTTTATGTTCATGTTTTTTATTTTATTTTTTGAAGAACTCCAAAGCCTTGTCTTTTAATGAAGGGTGCTTGGTCTCCATGTGGTGAAGCAGTTTTAAAGCTGTCATTCATGGCTTTGTTGGATAGCCAGCTGCCACATATTATACAAAGCAGGCCTGGAGAATGTGAATCACCTGTTGCAATAAACCTGTAATTTAAGTAGGACTCTCGGTATTTTCTTTTTAATTCAGCTTTCTTTTTATTGGCAGTCTTAGCATCTTTTGCTGTCTCATCATTGGATCTTTCCCAATTTTCAAAGAAGCTCTCCAGTGACTTTTGTTTTTACTCATTTTGGTGAGGATTGGCTTGTGGGCTTACCAAAACTGTGACTGAGACAAGTGCACAGTGTGGGAAAGAAGCATGGATCAGTCAGTTCAGTTCAGTTCAGTCGCTCAATCGTGTCCGACACTTTGCGACCCCATGAATCACAGCACACCAGGCCCTGTCCATCACCAACTCCCGGAGTTCACTCAAACTCACGTCCATCAAGTCAGTGATGCCATCCAGCCATCTCATCCTCTGTTGTCCCCTCCTCCTCCTGCCCGCAATCCCTCCCAGCATCAGAGTCTTTTCCAGTGAGTCAACTCTTTGCATGAGGTGGCCAAAGTATTGGAGTTTCAGCTTCAGCATCAGTCCTTCAAATGAACACCCAGGACTGATCTCCTTTAGGATGGACTGGTTGGATCTCCTCGCAGTCCAAGGGACTCTCAAGAGTCTTCTCCAACACCACAGTTCAAAAGCATCTATTCTTTGGTGCTCAGCTTTCTTCACAGTCCAACTCTCACATCCATACATGACCACTGGAAAAACAATAGCCTTGGCTAGACGGACCTTTGTTGGCAAAGTAATATCTCTGCTTTTCAATGTATTATCTAGGTTGGTCATAACTTTCCTTCTATGGGGTCACAAAGAACCAGACCCAACTGAATGCCATTCACTTTCATTCTTTTCAGAGTCTTTTTCCATATAGTTTATAACAAAGTATTGAGAAGAGTTCTCTGTGCTATACAGTAGGCCCTCAGTAGTGTATACATATTAATCTCAAACTCCTAATTTATCCCTCCACCAATGTTTCCCTTTTGATAACTGTAAGTTTGTTTTCTAAGTCCGTGAGTCTATTTATGTTTTGTAAATAAGTTGTTTATATCATTTTTTAGAGTCTACATATAAGTGATATCATATGATATTTGTGTCTCTCTGTTTGACTTTCTTTTCCTAGAATAATAATCTTTAGATCCACCCATGTTGTTGTAAATGGCACTGTTTCATTCTTTTTATGGCTGAGTAACATTCCGTTGTGTGTGTGTGTGTGTGTGTGTGTGTGCATACATATATATATATGTATACATGTATACATATGTATATATACACCACATCTTCTTTGTCTATTCATCTGTTGATAGACATTTAGGTTGCTTCCATATCTTGCTATTGTATGTAGAACTACAGTGGGGTGTATCTATCTTTTCAAAGTACGGCTTTCTCTGGACATACGCCCAGGCATGGGATTACTGGATCATATTGTATTGCATCAAGGCTTCCCTGGTGACTCATGCATGCACTGCATGCATGCTTAGTTGTGTCTTACTGTTTATGGCCCCACGGACTGTAGCTCCTCTGTCGATGGAACTTTCCAGGCAAGAATACTGGAGTGGGTTACCATTTCCCACTCCAGAGGATCTTCCCAACCCAGAGATTGAACACACTGGAGCATATGGTAACTCTATTTTTAGTTTTTTAAGGAAACTCTATAGTGTTCTCCATAGTGGCTATACCTACTTACATTCATATTAACAGGGTAGAAAGTTTCTCTTTTATCCACACCTTCTCCAGCAACTACTGTCTGTAGACGTTTTGGTGATGGCCTTTCTGACCAGTGTGAAGTGATACCTCATTGTAGTTTTGATTTGCATTTTTCTAATAATGAGTGATGTTGAGCATCTTTTCATATGCTTTAAGGCCAGCTATATGTCTTCTTTCAGTTCAGTTCAGTTCAGTCACTCAGTTGTGTTTGACTCTTTGCAACCCCATGGGCCATAGCATTCCAGGCCCCCCTTTCCATCACCAACTCCCAGAGTGGAGTTTACTCAAACTCATGTCCATTGAGTCAGTGATGTCATCCAACCATCTCATCCTCTGTTGTCCCCTTCTCCTCCTGCCCTCAATCTTTCCCAGCATCAGGGTCTTTTAAAATAAGTCAGCTCTTCACATCAGGGGGCCAAAGTATTGGAGTTTCAGCTTCAATATCAGTCCTTCCAATGAATATTCAGGACTTATCTCCTTTAGGATGGACTGGTTGGATCTCCTTGCAGTCCAAGGGACTCTCAAGAGTCTTCTCCAACACCGCAGTTCAAAAGCATCAATTCTTCAGCGCTCAGCTTTCCTTATAGTCCAACTCTCACATCCATACATGGCCACTGGAAAAACCATAGCCTTGACTAGATGGACCTTTGTTGGCAAAGTAATGTCTCCGCTATTTAATATGCTGTTTAGGCTGAGCGACTTCACTTTCACTTTTCACTTTCATGCATTGGAGAAGGAAATGGCAAACCATTCCAGTGTTCTTGCCTGGAGAATCCCAGGGATGGGGGAGCCTCGTGGGCTGCTATCTATTGGGTCGCACAGAGTCTGACACGACTGAAGCGACCTAGCAGCAGCAGCAGCAGCAGCAGTAGCAGCAGCAGCAGCAGGGTGGTTATAACTTTCCTTCCAAGGAGTAAGTGTCTTTTAATTTCATGGCTGCAGTCACCATCTGCAGTGATTTTGGAACCCCCAAAAATAAAGTCAGCCACTGTTTCCACATCTATTTGCCATGATGTGATGGGACCAGATGCTATAATTTTAGTTTTCTGAATGTTGAGCTTTAAGCCAACTTTTTCTCTCTCCTCTTTCACTTTCATCAAGAGGCTCTTTAGTTCCTCTTCACTTTCTGCCATAAGAGTGGTGTCATCTGCATATCTGAGGTTATTGATATTTCTCCCGGAAATCTTGATTCCAGCTTGTGCTTTGTCCAGCCCAGCGTTTCTCATGATGTACTCTGCATATAAGTTAAGTAAGCAGGGTGACAATATACGCCTTGATGTACTCCTTTTCCTATTTGGAACCAGTCTGTTGTTCCATGTCCAGTTCTAACTGTTGCTTCCTGACCTGCATACAGGTTTCTCAAGAGGCAAGTCAGGTGGTCTGGTATCCCCATCTCTTTCAGAATTTTCCACAGTTGATTGTGATCCACACATTAAAAGGTTTTATGTGCTTCCATGGGAGAAGGCAATGGCACCCCACTCCAGTACTCTTGCCTGGAAAATCCCATGGATGGAGGAGCCTGGTAGGCTTCAGTCCATGGGGTCGCTAGGAGTCGGACACGACTGAGTGACTTCACTTTCAGTTTTCACTTTCATGCATTGGAGAAGGAAATGGCAACCCACTCCAGTGTTCTTGCCTGGAGAATCCCAGGGATGGGGGAGCCTGGTGGGCTGCCCTTTATGGGGTCGCACAGAGTTGGACACGACTGAAGTGACTTAGCAGCAGCAGCATACAAATTTTAAGATTTTTCTTCTAGATCTTCCTAAAATGTCACTGATATTTTAATAAAGATTGCATTGCATCTGTAGATTATCTTGGCAAGTATAGTCATTTTGACAATATTGATTCTTCCAATCCAAGAACATGGTATAGTTTTCTACCCTTTGTGTCATCTTAGATTTCTTTCATCAGCATCTTATAGTTTTCAGAGTAGATATTTTGCTTCCTTATGTAGGTTTATTCCTAGATATGTTATTATTATTATTATTTTTGATGCAATGGCAAATGGAATTGTTTCCATAATTTATCTTCCTGATCTTTTGTTGTTAGTATATAGGAATGCAAGAGATTTCTGTGTATTAATTTTGTATCTGCCAAATTTACCAAATTCACTGATGAGCTCTAGTAGTTTTCTGGTAGCATCTTTAGGATTTTCTATGTATAGAATAGTGAAAAGGAGTATACTACCCAAAGTAATCTATAGATTCAATGTAATCCCTATCAAGCTACCAACGGTATTTTTCACAGAGCTAGAACAAATAATTTCACAATTTGTATGGAAATACAAAAAACCTCAAATAGCCAAAGCAATCTTGAGAAAGAAGAATGGAACTGGAGGAATCAACCTGCCTGACTTCAGGCTCTACTACAAAGCCACAGTCATCAAGACACTATGGTACTGGAACAAAGACAGAAATATAGATCAATGGAACAAAATAGAAAGCCCAGAGATAAATCCACACACATATGCACATCTTATCTTTGACAAAGGAGGCAAGAATATACAACGGAGAAAAGACAATCTCTTTAACAAGTGGTGCTGGGAAAACTGGTCAACCACTTGTAAAAGAATGAAAGTAGAATATTTTGTAACACCATACACAAAAATAAACTCAAAATGGATTAAAGATCTAAATGTAAGACCAGAAACTATAAAACTCCTAGAGGAGAACATAGGCAAAATACTCTCCAACATAAATCACAGCAGGATCCTCTATGACCCACCTCCCAGAATATTGGAAATAAAAGCAAAAATAAACAAATGGGATCTAATTAAGCTTAAAAGCTTCTGCACAACAAAGGAAATTATAAGCAAAGTGAAAAGACAGCCTTCAGAATGGGAGAAAATAGTAGCAAATGAAGCAACTGATAAAGAATTAATCTCAAAAATATACAAGCAACTCCTACAGCTCAATTCCAGAAAAATAAACGATCCAATAAAAAAATGGGCCAAAGAACTGAACAGACAGTTCTCCAAAGAAGACATACAGATGGCTAACAAACACATGAAAAGATGCTCAACATCACTCATTATCAGAGGAATTGCCAATCAAAACCACAATGAGGTACTATTTCACGCCAATCAGAATGGCTGCTATCCAGAAGTCTACAAGCAATAAATGCTGGAGAGGGTGTGGAGAAAAGGGAACCCTCTTACACTGTTGGTGGGAATGCAAACTAGTACAGCCACTATGGAGAACAGTGTGGAGATTCCTTAAAAAACTGGAAATAGAACTCCTTATGACCCAGCAATCCCACTTCTGGGCATACACACTGAGGAAACCAGAATTAAAAGAGACCCATGTACCCCAGTGTTCATTGCAGCATTGTTTATAATAGCCAGGACATGGAAGCAAGCTAGATGTCCATCAACAGGTGAATGGATAAGAAAGCTGTGGTACATATACACAATGGAGTATTACTCAGCCTTTAAAAAGAATACATTTGAATCAGTTCTAATGAGGTGGAAGAAACTGGAGCCTATTGTACAAAGTGAAGAAGTCAGAAAGGAAAACACCAATACAGTATACTAACGCATATATATGGAATTTAAAAAGATGGTAACAATAACCCTGTATGCGAGACAGCAAAGGAGACACAGATGTATAGAACAGTCTTTTGGACTCTGTGGGAGAGGGCAAGGGTGGGATGATTTGGGGGAATGGCATTGAAACATGTATAATATCATATGTGAAATGAATCGCCAGTCCAGGTTCGATGCATGATACAGGATGCTTGGGGCTGGTGCACTGGGATGACCCAGAGGGATGGAATGGGGAGGGACGAGGGAGGGAGGTCCAAAATGGGGAACACATATACACCCTTGGCCGATTCATGTCAATATATGGCAAAACCAATATAATATTGTAAAGTAATTAGCCTCCAATTAAAATAAATAAATTTATATTAAAAATAATGAAAAACCAATACAATATTGTAAAGTAATTAGCCTCTAATTAAAATAAATAGATTAAAAATTAAAATAAAAAAAGAAAGGGAGCAAAGAGAAGAAAAAAAAAGAATTGTGTCATCTACAAATGTGACAGATTTATTTCTTTTTTTCTAATTTGGATTGCTTCTATTTCTTTTTATTCTATGGTTTCCATGGATAGGACTTCCAAAGCTATGTTGACTAAAAGTGGTGAGAAAGAATATCCTTGTCTTGTTCTTGGTCTTAGAAGATTTTCATCATCGAGTATGAAGTTGTTAGCTGTGGCTTTATCATATGTGGTCCTTATTATATTGAGGTGTATTCTTTCTATGCCCACATTCCAGAGAGTTTTTACCATAAAGGGTGTTGAATTTTATTAAGAACTTTTTCTATATCTAATGAGATGATCATATCAATTTTATTCTTTAATTTGTTGATGTGATGTATCACACAGATTGATTTATGAATACTGAAAAATCCTTGCATCCCTGGTATTAATCCTACTTGATCATGGCATATAATCCTTTTAATATATTGTTGAATTCACTTTGTTAGTATTTTGTTAAGGATTTTTTGCAACTATGTTCATCAGTGATATTTACCTGTAATTTTCTTTTCTTTCTTTTCTTTTTTTTTGGTGCTATTTTTATCTGGTTTTAGCACCAGGGTCATGGTGCCCTCATAGATGAATTTGGAAGCATTCTTCTGCAAGTTTTTAAAATAGTTTCAGAAACATAGGTGTTAACTCTTCTCTAAATGTTTTATAGAATTCTCTTGTGAGGCCATCTGGTCCTAGACTTTTATATTGTAGGGAGTTTTAAAATCAGAATTTCAATTTCAGTTCTTGTGATTCATCTGTTAATATTTTCTATTTCTTCCTAGTTCACTTTTGGGAGATTTTACCTTTCTAAGAATTTGTCCATTTCTTCCAGATTGTCCATTTGATTGGCATATAGTTGCTTGAAGTAGTCTCTTGTAATCTTCTGTATTTCTATGTTGTCAGGTGTAACTTTTCCCAATTTTATTGCTTTGAGTCCTCTCCCCTTTTTTCTTGATGAGTATGGCCAAAGGTTTATCAGTTTAGACCTTCTAATTAATTTTTTTTACTTTTATTTTATTTTTAAACTTTACAATATTGTATTAGTTTTGTCAAATATCAAAATGAATCCGCCACAGGTATACATGTGTTCCCCATCCTGAACCCTCCTCCCTCCTCCCTCCCCATACCATCCCTCTGGGTTGTCCCAGTGCACCAGCTCCAAGCATCCAGTACCGTGCATCGAACCTGGACTGGCAACTCATTTCATACATGATATTATACATGTTTCAAAGCCATTCTCCCAAATATTCCCACCCTCTCCCTCTCCAACAGAGTCCATAAGACTGTTCTATACATCAGTGCCTTCTAATTAATTTTTTAAGCAACAATAAAATCATCTGAGTCATCTGGTTCTAAACATTTTGGTCTTAAGTAGAAGTTATGTTATTAGTAAAATAATACTTCAATTCGGAAAGTCTGATTGAAGATATCAGGTCTACCCTTACTTTCAAACCTAGCCTACAGAGGAAGTCTCTTTCTAATGTTTTTCTTCTATTTAATACCAGTTCAGCTCAGCTCAGTCGCTCAGACGTGTCCAACTCTATGTGACCTCATGGACCGCAGCACACCAGGCTTCCTTGGCCATCACCAACTCCTGGAGCTTGCTCAAACTCATGTCCATTTTACTATTTATTTATATTATAAATAAATGTTATGTTTATTTCTATTCTATTTATTTATATTAATAAATAAACTAGATGTTTTATTGACTTATAACTTAGTTTAAAGAATACAGCATAATGATTTGATATATGTGTATATTGCAAAATGATTATCACAGTAAATTTATTTACCATCCATCACCTCATGTAGTTACAATCTTTTTCTTGTGATGAAAGTTTTTAAGATTTACTCCGAGCAACTTTCAAATATATAATACAGTATTGTTAACTCTAGTCACATGCTGTCCATCATGTCCCAGAATTTTGTAACAATTAAGTTTGCACATTTGACCACGTTCACCTATTTCCCCCACCCACCATCTGCCTCTCTGGTAATTACCAATCTGTTTTTGTCTCTATTAATTTGATTGTTTAGATTCCACATATAAGTGAGATAATATAATGATTATATTTTTTGTATGACATCTCACTTAGTATGGTTTAGTTGCTAAGTCATGTCCGACTCTTGCAACCCCATGGAGATAGCTCGCCAGGCTTCCTCTGTCCATGGGATTCTCCAGGCAAGAATACTGGAGCGAGTTGCCATTTCCTTCTCCACTCATTTAGTATAATGACATCAAAATCCATCCAAGTTGTTAAAAATGTAATGATCTCTTTTTTTAAAGGGTGAAAAATATTGTTATATATCTCATAACTTCTTTGTATATTGATCTATCAGTGGACATTTAAATTGTTTCCATGTATCTACTACTGTAAATACTGCTTCAGTGAACATGGGAGTGCAGATTTCTCATCAAGATAGTGAATTTTTTATTTTGGCTATATACTCAGAAGTGGAGTTGCTGGATCATATGATAGTTCCATTTTTAGTTTTTTGAAGAACTTCCATACTGTTTTTCATAGTAGCTGCACCAATTTACATTTCTTCTGACAATTCACCCAGGTTCTCTTTTCTCCACATTCCTACCCACATTTGTTTATCTCCTGTTTTTTGATGACAGCTATTCCAAAAGGGATGAGGTGATATATCATTGTGGTTTGATTTGCATTTACCTAATGATTATTGATGCTGAACACTTTTTCTTGTTGGCTATTTGTATATCTTCTTTGGAAAAATGTCTATTCAATTCTTCTGCCCATTTTTAAATTGGATTTCTTTTTTTTGCTATTGAGTTCTATGAGTTC
This sequence comes from Bos taurus, assembly GCF_002263795.3. Taxonomy (NCBI): domain Eukaryota; kingdom Metazoa; phylum Chordata; class Mammalia; order Artiodactyla; family Bovidae; genus Bos; species Bos taurus. Next base: position 48,667,889 of record NC_037340.1, read on the forward strand.
TTCATATATTTTGGAAATGAACCCTCATCAGATGTGTGATTTGTGAATGTTTCCTCCCATTCCATAGGATATTAAACCTTATCAAATGTATGATTTGTGAATGTTTCCTCCCGTTCCATAGGTTGCCCTTTCATTTTGCTGATGATTTCTAATCCCAGATTTTAAAATTACATGCTTATAATGCTATTCCTGTATTTTTAATTTTAGGCTGTTTGTATTGGTTACTTGTTTTGGAGGTTTAGGAATTTTCTCTGCAATACAATCATTTCCATTTCACTGGGCAAATTCCTTCTAGTATAGTTAAATTTGTTAATTTTGTTAAATCAATATTTATTATGTTATTATTTACTGCTGAAGTGGTAAACCTATGGTGCTTTATTTCTTGTCTTTTTTATGGAAAATAATGTTCATCAAAGTGTTAATTGTATGTATGTATGTTTTTTGTTCCTTCCAGCTTTATTGAGATATAAGTGACACATAACATACATGTTACAGTATTTCCTTGCCTCACTACTGACTTCAACTGCAGCTGTGGTAGATGGTTCCTTTGCACACTGAAGGTATAGGGAATATCCAACCTGTGTCCCACTCCCAGCAATCCTTAGCTACTAGGAAACAAGAATTTGTAAAAATGCTACTAGCCTATCAAGTTTCAGTGGGGAAATCCGGAAACTTATTCCACATGATTCCTCAGAAATTCCTGTGTGGAATTGCACTGCAATTGTCCACGATAAGAACCCACTCAGTAACACTCTTTTTTATTGTTTTTCTTTTCTCCTTTCTGCTTCATTCTCTATTGTGTCACTCCTCCCTAAGCTTGTAAATAAACTCTTTGTGCTCAAATACTGCCCCCAGCTTCTGCTTTTGAGGGAGCTAGTTCAAAACAGGGAAGATTGAAGGGTAACTCTAGCATGAATGACTGGGTTAGTAGGGATGCCAAGACCTAGCTAGGAAATACTGAAGGAATTTCAGTGGCAGCTGAATTTGGTTCATAATGCATTGCATTTGACGTGGGTTGTAATATTCAGCTGAAGAGGTATGGTGGGGAGAAGTAGGGGCTTTGTAGGTCATTTGCATAAAGGTCAAAGATGAGAACAAAATCAAGCAAGTGAAAGGATGGTTCAAGGAAAGAATGAAAAACAAGAGAGGAGCACAGAACCTTTAGAAATGAGCAGAGGCAAAAAATTCACTGTATTCACTGTAATTTTGCTAGCCTTCAGAGTGGCAAATAGTAAATATTTGTAAATACTCATTTATCTGTAATATATCTCAAATATCTGTAAAAACTCAGTAAATATCTGTCCAGTGACTGAACTGGACATGGAAACTGAGATGGAGTAGACAGAGGCTGGAGAACCAGGAAAACCAGTGATATATGGAGGAGGGAGTGTAGAAATGAGAAAATGTCAAATATCACTTTAGACTCATCTGGGTCTTGGGTCATCTGGGTGATTTCGTTGTCCTCAGTGAGAGAAGCAAGAAGGATAGGTACAAAGAGGCTGTGGAATCAACATACCTTGGGGAAGTTAGAGATGGAGAGTTTGATTTTTTAAATTATGGTTTAAAAAACTAATATAAGGCGGTTGAAGAAATTTAGAAAATACTGAAGACTATAAAGTAGGAAATAATAATAATACTCTACAACCTAATACAACCTAATAATAACTACTCAAAATCCATTCCTTCCATAGTAAACACTGTTAACAGATTGGAAATATTAAGTTAAATCATATGAAAGATTTTGAAGGTCAAAAACAGTTGAAAAGTAATTATCCTCCAATTAAAATAAATAATTTAAAAAACTTGAAAAAAAGTTGAATATTGATACTTCTGTAAGGTTCAAAGTGTATATTTTTTGCAGATAGATAACTACTCTTTTAAGAGGAGAAAGGAGGAAAACAAGGAGTAGCTCATGGGGTTTGTAGAATTTAGGTAAAGGTTTAAAGTTCTAATTTAATGACTTTTAGAGGACAGAAGCATCTTAAGATGTATTTGTAAACTAAGAGGTGAGTGGAAGGAAAATTGACAACTGATGAGAATTACTGAGGTTGGAAATATGAATATTGTCTTCCATTCACTGAGCTGGTAGGTCCTTTGCTCCAGCATTATTGGACAACTGAAAACTGTTGGATGGGAATTGCAGAATGGCAGTTATTGGAAAAGGCAATTAGTTTAGAGCCCAAACAGGAAATCTGACTGTCTTTCACTTATATTCAAATAAATTTTCCTCACTGAAACTTCCTAATCAATATGTATTTGGAGAAAGTCCAACCTGCTCCAGAATAACTGTATTTTTTTGTGTGTGTGGGGGTGGTGCTGGTGCACTGGCATGACCCAGAGGGATGGTACAGGGAGGGAGGAGGGATGGGGGTTCAGGATGGGGAACACATGTATACCCGTAGTGGCTTCATGTTGATGTATGGCAAAACCAATACAATATTGTAAAGTAATTAACCTCCAATTAAAATAAATAAATTTATATTAAAAAAACATATTTTTTAAATGTAGATCTTTCTTTATTCTGGAGCAGTGGTGTAGGTATAGACTGCAAGCCAGTTCTAGTCCCTTCCCATGTTCTAGCCCCTGTCCTACTCTCCTTACTCACTTTAGGTAAACTATTTAACCTAGGACCTCCTATTCATGCTTGGATTAAATCAAGGATTTTAAAATGCAGAGCCCATGGACTTTAAGCAAATTTATGGGTGAGAGTCATAATATATATAAATTTTAAAAAATTCCTAAAAGTTCTATGCAAGATCTTAAATGCAGTTTGGAGGCAAAAGAGTCCATAGCTTTCCATGGATTTTCAAAGGCTCTGTGATCCTAAAGAGGTTAGGAAACTCTGACTCGAATGATCTCTACAAGTCCTTCCTTGGTCAAATTTTTTTTCTAATTGTAGTGTTTTAGCAAGTTCTTCTCATAATGCATGCATTTGGATTCTTTGAAGATTGTAACAATTAATTTAAGAGTTGACTTTCTAAACCACGGAAACAGGTGTGAACCACTCTGAGGTGACTCATAGCTTAACCTTCACATTTTGTTCTGTCCTGTGTCCAGATGGATGAGTCATTTAGCCTAGAGCATCCAGAGGCTCAGCCTAGGGAGCTGACTTCGAGATGGTGCCTATTTTTTTGGTATTAGATGCCCTTTCCTGATCTGTAAAGAGGTAGTTTTGGAAGTGAGATGCAAAGAGAATTTTAGTAATGGCCAAACATCAAAAAGTCAAAGAGAATGACCAACAAATATAAAAACCAACTAACCAAAGTAAAATAAAATGAATGAACAAAAATAGTAGTTGTCTTATATCTTAGCTTCTTATTCTATTTGTTGTTGCTGTTTTGTTTCTTTTGTCTCTTTACCAGCATTCTAGTCAGTTCTTCTCCTAGTTTGTACACCCACAAGGATACATAGATGTGACATATATGTTAGGTGACTTGATATAAAGAGATACTCAGAATTTGGACTTTGTAGTTCATATATCTGAGGCCTGAAATAAGTCTTGTAATAAGTGTAAAAAGGAATCCTGGGTTAAGAGGTAGTGAAGAGAAGCACTAACTCAGTGGTGGTAAGAACATCTTACTTCCATTATCAAGATAAAAAGCATTACTGCCTTGTCACTTTACTCATGCCCCACTCCAGCCATTAAGTTGAGGAAAGGTGATCACTATGTGATATCCATCTACGTAGATTCAGTTCAGTTCAGTCACTCAGTTTGTCCGACTCTTTACAACCACATAAACCTCAGCACACCAGCCCTACCTGTCCATCACCAACTCCCAGAGTCCACCCAAACCCATGTCCATTGGGTCGGTGGTGCCATCCAACCATCTCATCCTCTGTTGTTTCCTCCTCCTGCCCTCAATCTTTCCCAGCATCAGGGTCTTTTCAAATGAGTCAACTCTTCGCATTAGGTGGCCAAAGTATTGGAGTTTCAGCTTTAACATCACTCCTTCCAGTGAACACCCAGGACTAATCTCCTTTAGGATGGGATTGGCTGGATTAGTTTTGCCTCATTTCAAACTTCGCAGACATGGAACCATATAGTACTACTCTTGTTTTGGCTTCCTGTCAAATCTGTGGGATTCATCCATGGTGTTACCTGTATCAGTATCTTAGGGTCTTTCATTGCTGTGTGGCATTCCATTGTATTGAAACACCCCAAATTATCCATCTACTATTGGTGAATGCCTGAATTGCTTCCAATTTTTGGCTATTAACATTCTGTTGCAGAAAAGGGGACCTCTTTCAGGGCCTGAAAGTGGGCTCTTGTCTAACACTCAGAAATAAATTGTCCAAGGAGACACATGTGCTGACAAAGCAAGAGATTTTTTTTTTTTTTGGAAAAGGCACCAAGGCATAGAGCAGTAGGGTAAGGGAACCCAGGAGAACTGCTCTGCCATGTGGCTCTATGGTGATTTTATGGTGATGGAATTAGTTTCTGGGTTGTCTTTAGCCATTCATTCTGACTCAGAGTCCTTCCTGGTGGTGCTTGCCTTGTTCAGCCAAGATGGATGCCAGTGAGAAGGACTCTGGGAGGTGGTCATACATGTGGTGTCTCCTTTTGACCTTTTCCAAACTCTTCTGGTTGATGGTGGCTTATTAGTTGCAAGTTCCTCACCAGGACCTCCTTTTATAAAACAACTCATGCAAATGGTTACTATAGTGCCTGGCTGGGGGTGGGGGGCGTGGCTTCAGTCAGTATGCTTCCCCTAACAGTTCCTATACATTTCTTTTGTTAGACATAGTACTCATTTCTGTTGAGTATATATCTAGGAAAGGAATTTTTAGGCCAGGGACTATGTACACATACACTTTCAGTAAATAAGCACAAGAGTTTTTGAGTGATTGAAACTCCAAAACTTATCATTCCTTCTGCCATGCATAAATGTTCCTGTTACTCCATATTATCAGTAACACTGGATAATGTTAGTTATACTAGTAGGTATAACTATTAGTTATAATGCAATAATGACTTACTCTGGCTTTAATTTGTACTTCTCTGAACAATCATGCCTAGGAAACCTTTAATATGGCTGTTGATAATCTGGATAATCTCTTTTATGAAATGTCTGTTCAAATGTGTTACCCAATTTAGAAATTGCATTGTTTCTCTTTTCTTATTGATTGGCAGGAGTTTTTTGTTTGTTTGTTTGTTTTTGTTTTTACATATTGTGAAGTCCTCATGTAAATCTGTTAGAAATATCTTGTATCACTCAATGTCTTGCTTTTTGTCTGTTTTAATTTTATCTTTTGGTGAAGCAAGTTCTTGGTTTCCATAAAGTCCAATTTATCAAGATTTAATCATATTGTTTGAGTTTTTTGAGCTCACCCCAATTCAACTTGGTTCAGTTGCTCAGTCTAGTCCAACTTTTTGTGACCCCATGGACTGCAGCATGCCAGGCCTCCCTGTCCATCACCAACTCCCAGAGCTTACTCAAACTCATGTCCATCGAGTTGGTGATGCCATCCAGCCATCTCATCCTCTGTCATCTCCTTCTCCTCCCGCCTTCAATCTTTCCCAGCATCAGGGTCTTTTCAAATGAATCAGTTATTTGCATCAAGTGGCTGAAGTACTGGAGTTTCAGGTTGATCATCAGTCCTTCCAATGAATATTCAGGACTGATTTCCTTTAGGATGGACTGGTTTGATCTTGCAAGCCAAGGGATTCTCAAGAGTCTTCTCCAACACCACAGTTCAAAAGCATCAATTTATTGGTACTCAGCTTTCTTTATAGTCCAATTTTCACATCCATACATGACTATAGGAAAAACCATAGCTTTTGACTAGATGGACCTTTGTCAGCAAAGTAAAGTCTCTGCTTTTTAATATGCTGTCTAGGTTGGTCGTAACTTTTCTTCAAAGGAGCAAGTCTTTTAATTTCATGACTACAGTCGTCATTTGCAGTGATTTTGGAGCCCAAGAAAATAAAGTCTGACACTGTTTCCATTGTTTCCCCATCTATTTGCCATGAAGTGATGGGACAGGATGCCATGATCTTAGTTTTCTAAATGTTGATTTTTAAGCAAGCTTATTAACTCTCCTGTTTCACTTTCATCAAGAGGCTCTTTAGTTCTTCTCCACTTTCTGCCATAAAGGTGGTGTCAACTGCATATCTGAGGTTATTGATATTTCTCCTGGCAATCTTGATTCCAGCTTCTGCTTCTTCCAGCCCAGTATTTCACATGATGTACTCTGCATATAAGTTGAATAAGCAGAGTGACACCATACAGCCTTGATGTACTCCTTTCCCAATTTGGAAACAGTCTGTTGTTTCATGTTGGGTTCTAACTGTTGCTTCTTGACCTGTGTACAGGTTTTTCAGGAGACAGGTAAGATGGTTTGGTTTTCTCATCTCTTCAAGAATTTTCCACAGTTTATTGTGATCCACACAAAGACTTTGGTGTAGTCAATAAAGCAGAAGTAGATGTTTTTCTGAAATTCTCTTGCATTTTCAATGATTCATCCGGTGTTGGCAATTTGATCTCTGGTTCCTCTGCCTTATCTAAATCCAGTTTGAACATCCAGAAGTTCACAGTTCACGTATTGTTGAAGCCTGGCTTGGAGAATTTTAAGCATCACTTTACTAGCGTGTGAGACGAGTGCAATTGTGTGGTAGTTTGAGCATTCTTTGGCATTGCCTTTCTTTGGGATTAGAATTAAAACTGATCTTTTCCAGTCCTGTGGCCACTGCTGAGTTTTCCATATTTGCTGGCATATTGAGTGCAGCACTTTCACAGCATCATCTTTTAGGATTTGAAATTGCTCAACTGAAATTCCATCACCTTCACTAGCTGTGTTCATAGTGATGCATTCTAAGGCCAACATGACCTCACATCCCAGGATGTCTGGCTCTAGATGAGTGATCACACCACAGTCGTTATCTGAGTCATGAAGATCTTTTTTGTATAGTTCTTCAGTGTATTGTTGCCACTTCTTCTTAATATCCTCTGCTTCTGTTAGGTCCATACTGCTTCTGTCCTTTATTTTGCCCATCTTTGTATGAAATATTCCCTTGATATCTCTTATTTTCTTAAAGAGATATTTAGTCCTTCCCATTGTATTGTTTTCCTCTATTTCTTTGCATTGGAAAGAATGAAAGGAAGGAAGCCTTTCTTATCTCTCCTTGCTATTCTTTGATACTCTGCATTCAAATGGGTATATCTTTCCTTTTCTCCTGTGCCTTTTCTTCTTTTCTTTTCTCAGCTACTTGTAAGGTGTCCGAAGACAACCATTTTGCCTTTTTGCATTTCTTTTTCTTGGGCATGGTCTTGATCACTGCCTCCTGTGCAATGTCACAAACCTCTGTCCATAGTTCTTCAGGCACTCTGTCTATCAGATCTAGTCCCTTGAATCTATTTGTCACTTCTACTGTATAATCGTAAGGTATTTGATTAAGGTCTTATCTGAATGGTCTAGTGGTTTTTCCTACTTTCTTTAGTATAAGTCTTAAATTTTAATAAGGATTTCATGATGTGATCCACAGTCAGCTCCTGCTCTTGTTTTTTGCTGACTGTATAGAGCTTCTCCATCTTCGGCTGCAGAGAACTTAATCAATCTGATTTTGGTATTGACTATCTGGTGATGCCCATGTGTAGAGTCTTCTCTTGTGTTGTTGGAAGAGGGTGTTTCCTATAACCAGTGAGATCTCTTGGCAAAACGCTGTTAGCCTTTGTCGTGCTTCATTTTGTACTCCAAGGCAAATTTCCCTGTTACTCCAGGTATCTCTTGACTTCCTACTTTTGCATTCCGGTCCCCTATATTGAAAAGGACATAATTTTTCGGTGTTAGTTCTAGAAGGTCTTGCAGGTCTTTATAGAAACGTTCAACTTAAGCTTCTTCAGCATTAACTGGTTGGGGCATAGACTTGGATTACTGTGATATTGAATGGTTTGCCTTGGAACAGAGATCATTCTGTTGTGTGTTTTTTTTTTTTTTTTTCTGTTTGACAATTCTGTCGTTTTGGGGGTTCATCCAAATACTGCCTTTTGGACTCTTTTGTTTACTATGAAGAATTTCTTCTAAGGGATTCTTGCCCACAGTAGTAGATATAATGGTCATCTGAGTTAAATTCACCCATTCCAGTCCATTTTAGTTCACTGATTCCTAAAATGTTGATGTTCACTCTTGCCATCTCCTGTTTGACCACTTCCAATTTACCTTGATTCATGGACCTAACAGTCCAGGTTCTTATGCAATATTGTTGGCACAGCATTTGACTTTACTTCCATCACCAGTCCCATCCACAACTGAGTGTTGTTTTTGTTTTGACTCTGTCTCTTCATGCTTCCTGGAGTTATTTCTCCACTGTTCTCCAGTAGCATATTGGGCACCTACTGACCTGGGGAATTCATCTTTCAGTGTCTTATCTTTTTGCCTTTTCATAGTGTTTATGGGATTCTCAATGCAAGAATACTGAAGTGGTTTGCCATTTCCTTCTCCAGTGGACCACGTTTTGTCAGAACTTTCCACCATGACTCGTCCATCATGAGAGGCCCTACATGGTATGTCTCATAGTTTCATTGAGTTAGACCAGGCTGTTTTCCATGTGATCAGTTTGATTAGTTTACAGTGATTGTGGTTTTCATTCTGTCTGCCCTCTGGAGGATAATTATAAGAGGCTTATGGAAGCTTTCTCATGTGAGAGACTGAGGAGGAGACTGGGTCTTGTTCTGATGGGCAGGACCATGCTCAGTAAATCTTTAATCCAATTTTCTGCTGATGGGCTCACCCCAAGGTATTAAAAATATTTTCCTACTGACTTTCAGAAAGTTAAGGATTTACTTTCACATTTATGTCTATGATCTACATAAAATTTGTGGTGTAAGCCTTCCAATTTTGTTCTTCAAAATTTCTTTGAAGAAATTTTGCATGATTTTGCATTTCCATCTCCATTTTAGAATCATCATGCCAGGTTCTACAAAAAAGGCTGCTGAGATTTATTATGATTGGAATTGTACTGATCATATATCCTTTGGAGAGAATTTATATCTTATAATATTGAGTCTTCCAATTTATGAACAAGGTCTATTCCTTCTGTTATGTGGGCATTATTTTCTCTCAGTAATATTTTGTAGTTAATTTAGACTTTGCATTATATAGCTATGATTTATTACTATTTAATATAGATTTTATATTTATATAAATTATCCTTCCATGTTTGCATGCTAAGTCTCTTCAGTCATGTCTTACTTGCCTATGGACTGAGGCCTGTCAGACTCCTCTGCCCAAGGGATTCTCCAGGCAAGACAACTGAAATGGGTTGTTTTACCTTTCTCCAGGTGATCATCTCTACTCAGGGATCAAACCTGGGTCTCCTGCTTTGCCAGCAGATTCTTTACCATATAAGCCTATAAATTTATATTTTTCCCACTTCCCAGACACTTATTACTTCCATATTTTATATTATGATTTCTTTTATTATGCTAGATTTATTGCAATATACTTTACATGCAGTTACTCTTTTATGTGTACAGTTTTATGAGTTTGAGAAACAAATACAGTCATTTAACCAACCATCATCAAGATATAGAATGTTGCCATAACCACATATATTCTAAATATTTTCTTGTGCTTCCTTATAATCAATATTCTTACTCCAACCAATCACAACCACTGATATGATTTTTGCTTTGAATGGATTTTGTTTTCCAGGAGGTCACTGAACAAAATGAAACAATTATGCAAGTTACATATTATAGCTTGTATATTCCTTTTTTCACGTGGCATAATGCTTCTGAGACTCACACATGTTGCAAGTATCATATCAATAGTTAATTACTTTTTAACCACTAAGGAGTATTCCATTGTGTGGAGCTACTACAACTTGCTTATCCATTCACTGTTTTATGGACACTGCTTAAAATTTTGGATGATTATGAATAAAGCTGCTATAAACATTCTGTAGAGGTATAGAAATATGTTTTCATTTATCTTGCATAATACTTATCTGATAAAGATCTTGTGCCCAGAATAAAACTCTCTTTTCAGTCAATAATAATGATGTATGGCAAAATCAATACAATATTGTAAGGTAATTAGCCTCCAATTAAAATAAATAAATTTATATTAAAAAAGAAAACAGTTCAGTTTTAAAATGGGAATACATTTTGAACATATATTTTAAAGAAAATATATATGATATTTTCTAATTATTATTAGAAAAATATGAATTAAAATTATAAGACACTGTTTTACAGTATTTTATTGGATAAAATTAAAAAATTAAAATAACAAAAGCAATTTCCTATGAGAGATGTTCAGAAAATGGAGCTCTCAAACATTACTTGGCAACGCAAAATGGTGCAACCAGTTTGCTTTTATCCATTTTAATGAACTGACATCACAAGATATTATTGTTTTGTAAAGTAATATTAATACGATTTTGCTTATGCACATATCTATAGTTTCTATTGCTCCTCCTTTCTTCTCATTTTTTTTCTGCGTTTCTGCAAGGGATTATTTTCCTTCTACTTAAACAACTCTCTATAGTGCTTCTCTTAGTACAAGGCTTCTGGTAATAAATTCTGTTTCTGGTTGTCTGGAAATGTATTTATTTTGCCTTTGCTTCATTGGAAAGACTGATGCTGAAGCTGAAACTCCAATACTTTGGCCACCTGATGTGAATAACTGATTCATTTGAAAAGACCCTGATGCTGGGAAAGATTGAAGGTGGGAGGAGAAGGTGGTAACAGAGGATGAGACAGTTGGATGGCATCACTGACTCAATGGATGTGAGTTTGAGTAAGCTCTTGGAGTTGGTGTTGAACAGGGAATCCTGGTGTGCTGCAGTCCATGGGGTTGCAAAGAATCAGACATGACTGAACTGAATTGAACTGAACTGAAGCTTTCTTTTTGTAATTCAAACAGTTCATTCCACTGTCTTCTGACTTCCATTGCTTCTGTAAAGAAGTCAGGCATAAATCTCATTGTTTACATGACTTTCATGACTCTAGACTTCTGAACTTCTTGAAAAAAAGTTTTATTTGTACTTTAAATAATCATACTTCTTCTTATAAAAAGGAGGAATAGGCTTAATATGTGTTTCAATTTTGTGATTACATTTGGTGGGTTCATTCACCCATAAATATCTGCCTGGCTTCGTAAACACTTTAATCTTACTTAGTTTCACAAAATCCCTGGGAGATAGGTAGTAGCTGATTTTCTAAATGAGGAAGATATGGAGTTCAGGGCTTGTCTGAGGTCACCCAGGGAGAGGAGCTGGACAGTTGAGAGAAAAATCAACAATGGAACTTTATTTTTCAGACATTAAAGCTTTCCCTTGAAGACTCTTGAGTGTCCCTTGGACTGCAAGGAGGTCAAATCAGTCAATCATAAAGGAAATAAGTCCTGCATATTCATTGGAAGAACTGATGCTGAAGCTGAAGCTCCAATCCTTTGGCCACCTGATGCAAAGAACTGACTCATTCAAAAAAGACTCTGATGACGTGGGAAAAATTGAAGGCAGGCAAAGGGGATGACAAAGGATGAGACAGTTGGATGCCATCACCAACTCGATGGACATGAGTTTGAGCAAGCTCTGGGAATTGGTGGTGGACAGAGAAGCCTGCAGTGCTGCAGTCCATGGGATAACAAAGAATCAGATATGACTGAATGATTGAACTGAACTGAACTGAAAGATTTCCCTCTTATAGAATATAACAATGACCAAACCTCTTTTCCTGCTATAATGCTACAGAAATTAATATTTCGTTGTTATGTTCTGGTGTCCACACAGGGCCCTTAACAGACATGAGTTAAATATGAGTAGGCTGCTTTCATGAACACATATGGACCATGAGAGAGAGTATGGAAACTCTTTGACTGTATGATATAGGTGTGACAACAATTTATTGGTACTTCGGAGTTCCAACCTTAATTATGTAAGCTAGCTTCAATGAACCAGTGTACCTTGTTCTAAATTATTTTTATTATAAAAAAATGAAAACATGGTATAGAAACAGGGGGAGAGAAAATTAATCAAACCTAGTTTGCCTTGTTCAGCAAAGCATGCTTTTTAAATTTAATGGTGATGAATCAAAGTATCCTATGTACAAAATTGGAGACCACTTACTCTGATGCTTATTGTCTTATATACCTCACTAAAAGTTTGGTCATTTAAGAGGTGAAGTTAAATTTTTAGAACTGAAAAGGCTCTGGTTTCCTTATCTTGTCATTTGGATGTTTTTACTGGAGTGACAATGAAAGATGAAATAATAGGATATTCTATGTAAATTTTAACTGGTTTCAGCCAACATTGTACACTCATCTCCATTCTTTCTCTTGGCACATTTATGAGTTACCAATATTTCTTTAGTAGTATTTCTTTTATTAGATGGGATTCAGAACTCAATATCAGTCCAGAAACCCTCTTTAGGAAAGAACAAATGAAATCTTAGCCAAGCGTGTATACTCTTGGTATTGCTTCCTAGATCCAAACTGCTTATTGCATTTGAACGTTATTATTGCAAAGAAGTTATTTTATTTTCTTTCTTTGTTTTCTCTTTCTTCTGTTCATTTTTGTTGTAAGTTGAAATTCTTGCTATCAGCTGTTTTGAAGAATGTACATCTTGATGCTTGGGCCAGCCAGATCCATTTACGGTGAGTTGAGTCATATCAATGTCTTAAACATTTTCTAATATTTCTTGTAGTTTCTCAGAGCTCACAGTCAGTGCAGAAAGGCATGCTGGAGGGCACATGCTTATATATCAGTGGGGGATTTTGTTTTTAAGTAGCTTTCATATGGGTTCAAAAAATTACTTACTTTGAACAGAACCCTGCATTAGAATATACATTACTCATCCAGAGACATATAAAATTTTCACCACCAATTAGGAAAGCTTTTCAACAAAAAGTAAGACATATTTTATAATTTTTATGGTCACAGATATCAGAGGGAAAAAATATATATATATGCATATATATATCATATTGGTGAAAGATTTCAAATAATTTAAAAACTGCTTTTAATAGTCATTAATACTCTTGTTTGATCATGGTGAATCTCAGGCCCAGCCTCTTATCCAGGGCTTCTGTAAATGGAAGTTGCCAAGTATACCTTTGGGATTAACTCAGTTTTTTCTAGGCTGCATGGATTTGTCTTCTATTCCTGAAGAGAATTTCTTCACCTAGTCCAACTTGAGCAATTAAACTACTCTAAACAGACTTGGGGATATCTTAAAAAAAAGGGGGTGGGGAAGGGTATTGGGTATGTATGTATTAGGAAGAGAACTATATCACATGAATGCCTAAAGTAAGCTATGCATGTTTGCTGTACACCTGAAACTAACAAAGCATTTTAAATAAACTATACTCCAATATATAATAAAAATTTAGAAAATTAAAAAAAAAAAAAACCCCAAACCCCAAGGTAAGCACTTAAATAAATAAGTTAAACAAAAGCAATACTTATAGCAGTGTCATGGAAAATCAAAGCCAAGGATCTTTTTTTTATCTTTACTTTGTGTGTTTAAAAAAATGTTTTCTGAATTCTTTGACATGATGAGAATCTTCTAGAGAAAGTTTTATGCTCTGATTTCAAAACAATTTTTTTAAAAAATATATTTTCCCTGTTAAGATTTCTGTAATTCTGTGCCATAGGGTATGGTATAATTAAGTTTTAAAAAAAGCAAGTAAACAATTAGGAGGGAATTCAGCTTGTGCTTAAGAAAAAATATCAGTCTATTACTGAGAAAAAGACATTCATGAGGAAGAAAACAATTGATAAAGTGACTGAAGTGCCCTAGGGAAATATTAGCTTATAATGACTTCTTGTGCAGCCAGCCAAAACAGGCAACTGACGCAGTGACAGACTTTATAGGAAACATTAAAAGGCCCAGATGGCTCAAGTTTACATGTTTACAGAGTAGTTGGGAAAGGTAGTTAATTCTGTGAGTGCCACTCGATTAACTAGAAGAATTTTAGTTCTGAGGACAAGAACAAAGTTGAAGAGGGTGGGACAGGAAGGAAAAGATGAGGAGAAAGGAGAATAGTGAAAATAAGATAAAAAGATGGGGAGACTGAAATGAAAATGGAGAAGATAAGGAAGTAAAGTGAATATAGGAAAGAGAATGAGGGGAGAAGGGAGATGAAAATAACAGAAAGACCCAAGAAAACCCTCATAAAGATGCCTTGGTTCTCTCATAACTAATGCCTCATTTTAATTTTTTGCTATATTGAAAGTAAATGGTTTGAGGAAAAAGGGAAAGGAAATATTTTAAGCAGGTTCAACTCTGCACTATTCCACTGGGTAAGGCAGGGCCTAGTATTTTGATGATGAATTCGTCTGTTTGCCTTACAACAATTACTGTTATGGTACAGTTAGAATTGCTTAGAATAGCTTCTAAGACTATCTTCCCTGGTGGCTCAGATGGTAAAGTGTCTCTCTGCAATGCAGGAGACCCGGTTTTGATCCCTCGGTTGGGAAGATCCACTGGAGGAGGAAATGGCAGCCCACTCCAGTACTCTTACCTGGAAAATCCCATGGACGGAGGAGCCTGGTAGTCTATGGTCCATGGGGTTGCCAAAAGGAGGACACGACTGAGTGACTTCACTTTTAGAATAGCTTTGGGATTCATCTACAATATGGTTTGCTAAGGTTCTGTGACAAAAACAGTAAAAAATTCCAATATCAAGAAAAAGTGATTATGGAGAGTTACATTAGCTTGTTTACACAATGGTTTCTCTAATTGGAATAAAATTAACTCTCAAAAAATGAAGTGAGCAAACATGAACTTTGAGTAGGAGGTAGAAGAATAATTCTGGTATTTATAGTAAATATTATAATACCATAATAATGACATGCATGTGTACATGTTCAGTTGCTTCAGTCCAACTCTTTGCAACCCTATGGACTATATGCCTCTAGGCTCCTCAGTCATGGGTTTCTTCAGGCAAGAATACTGGAGTGGGTTGCCATGCCCTGCTCCAAGGGATCTTTCCCACCCAGGGATCAAACCAGTGTCCAAAGCTTTACAGGCAGATTCTTTAGTGCTGAGCCTCCAGGGAAGCCCAATAATGATATAAATCAGTTTAATCATCAGAATTAAGAGCAGAGTTTCCCAATAGTTACACTATTGATATTTAGACTAGATAATTCTCTCACGGTGGCGGGGTGGGAGGGCGTCCTCTTCATTATAGGGTGTGCAGCATTCTTGACCTCTATCACTAGATGCCAGTAGCAAACCTTTTCCTACTCCCTTACCCCACCAGAGTTGTGACAATTAAAAGTATCTTCAGATATTGCCAAATGTCTTCAGTGGACAAAATTGCCTCCAGTGGAGAAGCATTGTTTTAGAGGTGTTGACAAAAGTTTACCAATTCACTATATCAAGAAAAGAAAGTTGGATAGATTTAAATTAAGATACCATACAACTGTGCTCCCTCATTTAAGATTTTTTCAAAACATTTTCATAAATGTTATTCCTTTCTTAATTCATACATATTCCTTGAGAGGAAATCAGGTCTCCCAAGATAACTGAGATACAGAAGTAAAGTGAGTGGTTGATCACATAATGTCTTAGTTCTCTTAGCAGAAGACCCTGGACTAGGATCTTAGTGCAAGTAGTATATTTGACAGATGGAGTCAGGAAACTTCAGTTAAGAAAGTAAATAAAAAAAGATAGGTAACCAAAAAATTAAACAATTCAAATTATATTGAACTCAAGCTTAATCCTTCTGGGAAACTCTGAGGACCAGTGTAAAATATGTATCTCAACGTTATCTAATCTAAGGAGCAAGGGACTGAAGTATTAATATATCAATTCATACCAGTAATTAATAAGAGGCTAACCCTGGGATGAGGATGTGGTACACAT
The DNA here is from genome assembly GCF_002263795.3 of Bos taurus. Taxonomy (NCBI): domain Eukaryota; kingdom Metazoa; phylum Chordata; class Mammalia; order Artiodactyla; family Bovidae; genus Bos; species Bos taurus. The sequence continues at coordinate 48,683,701 of NC_037340.1, forward strand.
AATAATCACCCTCCAAATGATGTCCACTTCTTAATATTTGGAACATGTGGAGATGTTACCTTACATGGAAAAATGAATCTTCTACCAATGATTAAGTTGTGGATCCTGACATGTGGAGATCATCCTGAGTTATCCAGTTTGACTCAATGTAGTCCCAAGGGTCTTTAGAAGTGAAAAAAGGAGGCAGGAAAATTAGAATGGGAAAAGAGGATGTGACAACAGTGTCAGAGTTGGAATGCTACAATGTGAGAAAGATTCATTTGTTTATCTCTGGCTTTGAAAATAAAAGGGGACCATGAGCCAGGGAACGTGGGATGAATGTGGAGAAAGCAAGAAAATTAATTCTTCCTTAAAGCCTCAAGAAAGGAATGGGGCTCTGCTAAACCTTGGATTTTAGCCCAGTGAGACCTGTTTCAGACTTTTGTCCTCAGAGTTATGTATTAACCATGCATTTGCTTATGCCACTAAATGTGTGGCAACTTGTTACAGAGGCAATAGAAAACTAATTTTTAAATTAGTTTTGAGTGGGAAAAGCCTAAACTGCTTTGAATAGTTTTAGTTAGAAATATGAAGGGTAATTTGCCTGTTAGTGAGTGCTTGAAAGAAGTGATACACGTGATTAAGAAAAGGCATATAATCTCAGAAAAAATACCTAAATTGTCATACAGACTACTTAAGAAATACAGATGTTAAAGGTTTAGTTTGAAAGGGTTTAGATTGAAGTGGGGAGCATGTTTTTGGAAACTGGAGGAAAGAGACTCATTGTTATTGAAACAAAAAATTTAGCTGAATTTGTTCTGAAGCTATGCAGAAAGCAAACTTATAAGTGATGAATTTGGAGAATTAGCTGAAGAGATTTCTTAAAAAAATGTTGAAGGTGCAACCTGGTTTCTTCTAGATGCTTATATTATAGTAAAGCATAAGAGGAAGAAGATAGGTGGAAACAAGAGATATTAAACAAAAAGGAAAGGACTTGAAGATTTGGGGAATACCCGGCCTATCTAGATTACAAAAATGTTGCCATTCGAAGGGTCATTTCCAAGAAAGTGTGTTCTGGAGAGAAAGCCAAGAACATGGCTAAACAGCCTTATATTAGTGCCTTGAAAGGATGAAAAGTTCAGAGCATTCAGCCACATAGAGAGCTCTTTGAAGAGATTAGACATGTGACTCATGGGTTACCTCAGCTGTCTCAGTAGAAGCTAGAATAGAGATGTGATTATCTCAGAGAGATATGTCAGTCAGTCAGTTCAGTTCAGTCACTCAGTCGTGTCAGACTCTTTGCGACCCCATGAATTGCAGCACGCTAGGCCTCCCTGTCCATCACCAAATCCTGGAGTTCACCCAAACTCATGTCCACAGAGTCAGTGATGCTATCCAGCCATCTCATCCTCTGTCGTCCCCTTCTCCTCCTGCCCCCAATCCCTCCCAGCATCAGAGTCTTTTCCAATGAGTCAACGCTTCACATGAGGTGGCCAAAGTATTGGAGTTTCAGCTTTAGCATCATTCCTTCCAATGAACACACAGGACTGATCTCCTTTAGAATGGACTGTTTGGATCTCCTTGTAGTCAAAGGGACTCTCACGAGTCTTCTCCAACACCACAGTTCAAAAGCATCAATTCTTTGGCGCTCAGCTTTCTTCACAGTCCAACTCTCACATCCATACATGATCACTGGAAAAACCATAGCCTTGACTAGACAGACCTTTGTTGGCAAAGTAATGTCTCTTCTTTTGAATATGCTATCTAGGTTGGTCATACCTTTCCTTCCAAGGAGCAAGCATCTTTTAATTTCATGGCTGCAGTCACCATCTGCAGTGATTTTGGAGCCCCCCAAAATAAAGTCTGACAGTTTTTCCACTGCTTCCTCATCTACTTCCCATGAAGTGATGGGACCAGATGCCATGATCTTAGTTTTCTGAATGTTGAGCTTTAAGCCAACTTTTTCACTCTCCACTTTCACTTTCATCAAGAGGCTTTTTAGTTCCTCTTCACTTTCTGCCATAAGGGTGGTGTCATCTGTATATCTGAGGTTATTGATATTTCTCCTGGCAATCTTGATTCCAGCTTGTGCTTCTTCCAGCCCAGCATTTCTCATGATGTACTCTGCATATAGGTTAAATAAGCAGGGAGACAATATACAGCCTTGACATACTTCTTTTCCTATTTGGAACCAGTCTGATGTTCCATGTCCAGTTCTAACTGTTGCTTCCTGACCTGCATATAGGTTTCTCAAGAGGTAGATCAGGTGGTCTGGTATTCCCATCTCTTTCAGAATTTTCCACAGTTGATTGTGATCCACACAGTCAAAGGCTTTGGCATAGTCAATAAAGCAGAAATAGACGTTTTTCTGGAACTCTCTTGCGTTTTCGATGATCCAGTGGATGTCGGCAATTTGATCTCTGGTTCCTCTGCCTTTTCTAAAACCAGCTTGAACATCTGGAAGTTGCTGAAGCCTGGCTTGGAGAATTTTGAGCATTACTTTACTAGCGTGCGAGATGAGTGCAATTGTGCGGTAGTTTGAGCATTCTTTGGCATTGCCTTTCTTTGGGACTGGAATGAAAACGGACCTTTTCCAGTCCTGTGGCCACTGCTGAGCTTTCCAAATTTGCTGGCATATTGAGTGCAGCACTTTCACAGCATCTTCTTCTAGGATTTGAAAAAGCTCAACTGGAATACCATCACCTCCACTAACTTTGTTCATAGTGATGCTTCCTAAGGCCCACTTGACTTCAGATTCCAGGATGTCTGGCTCTAGGTGAGTGATCACACCATCATGATTATCTGGGTCATGAAGATCTTTTTTTTACAGTTCTTCTGTGTATTCTTGCCACCTCTTCTTAATATATTCTCCTTCTGTTAGGTCCATACAATTTCTGTCCTTTATCGAGCCCATCTTTGCGTGAAATGTTCCCTTAGTATCTCTAATTTTCTTGAAGAGATCTCTAGTCTTTCCCATTCTATTGTTTTCCTCGATTTCTTTGCATTGATCGCTGAGGAAGGCTTTCTCATCTCTCCTTGCTATTCTTTGGAACTCTGCATTCAGATGTTTGTATCTTTCCTTTTCTCCTTTGCTTTTCACTTTTCTTCTTTTCACAGCTATTTGTAAGGCCTCCCCAGACAGCCATTTTGCTTTTTTGCATTTCTTTTCCATGGGGATGGTCTTGATCCCTGTCTCCTGTACAATGTCACGAACCTCCGTCCATAGTTCATCAGGCACTCTATCAGATCTAGTCTCTTAAATCTATTTCTCACTTCCACTGTATAATCATAAGGAATTTGATTTAGGTCATACCTGAATGGTCTAATGGTTTTCCCTACTTTCTTCAATTTAAGTCTGAATTTGGTAATAAGGAGTTCATGATCTGAGCCACAGTCAGCTCCCAGTCTTGTTTTTGCTGACTGTATAGAGCTTCTCTATCTTTGGCTGCAAAGAATATAATCAATCTGATTTTGGTGTTGACCATCTGGTGATGTCCATGTGTAGAGTCTTCTCTTGTGTTGTTGGAAGAGGGTGTTTGCTATGACCAGTGCATTCTCTTGGCAAAATTCTATTAGCCTTTGCCCTGCTTCATTCTGTATTCCAAGGCCAAATTTGCCTGTTACCCCAGGTGTTTCTTGACTTCCTACTTTTGCATTCCAGTCCCCTATAATGAAAAGGACATCTTTTTTGGGTGTTAGAGAGATATGTAGTGGAGCTATATTTCTAATGGAATGAATCCAAGTGACATACACAGAAAATCCGTAAGATTATTGAGAATTTCATACCAGCAGAAATATTGCCAGCTTGGAATAAAAGGTGTTGAGAGAAGACAAAAATGAAAGAAATCTCTTTGACCTCCACAATTCTCAAGGCAATAAAAGGCTAGTAAACTACACATATGAAAAACTGTGCTACCTTTCATGTAAATGGAAGAATAAATCAGAGTACAGAGCCACAGAGGATTATTGGTAGGCCTTCAGACAAAAAGCTTAGCTGGCTTTTGAAATAGCTTGGCATCAATGACTCTTTTTTCTTTTTCCTCCCAATTCTCCCTTTTTGAACAGGAATGTATATAGTTTTTAATCCTGTGCCTGTTACACCATTGTATGCTGGGGGCAGATAACTTGTTTTCTAGTTTCACAGGCCTTCAGATAGAGAAAACCTTTGTCCTACGCTTTATCATACTCAGAGTGTCACCAATATCTCATTTAGATTATGAGATTTGGAACTTCAGAGCTAATGGGGTTTTTAGATGAGACTTTGGACTTTTAAACTAATGCTTTACATTTTAAGTTGATTTAGACCTTAGGGATATTGTGATGAAGTGGCTTTGTTCAGCTTTGGAAAATGTGAATCTTTCCAGGCCAGTGTGGACTGTGGTAAGCAGAAAAATGGTTCCTCAAAGATGTTCATATCCTAATTCCTGGACCTGTAATTATGTTACCCTACATGGAAAAGGGGGCCCTGCAGATGACTTATGACCATTGAGATAGATATATTATCCTGAATTACCTGAGTGGGTCCACTGTAATCACAAGAGTCCTTATATGTGAAAGAAGGATGCAGAAGAGTGAGAATCAGAGAAGAAGATGTAACAAGAAGAATAGGAATCAGAGTGATACTGTATGAGAAAGTCAGATGATACCATGTTGGCTCTGAAGATAGAAGGGAACCATTAACCAATGCACATGGGATATCTCTAAAAGGTGAAAAGAAAGAAAATGCATTCTTCCCTAGAGCCTCCAGAAAGTAATGCAGCTCTGTCAACACCTTGATTTTATCCCGGTAAGACTCATTTCAGACCTTAATATATATTTTTAAGCCACCCAATGTGTGTTAATTCATTATATATGTAATACAAAAATAATAGAGGGTGGTCATTATTTATTTAGTACTTCTGATCTGTAGTATGCTTAGGCAGAGAAATGTGTACGTTTTGGCCGTCACAAGTCAGACTGACACACTGCAATGGAAGGAGCTACAGGATACAGAGATGGGTTCAAAGTCTGTCTACAACACAACAGGTAGTGGTAGAACTAAAGCTTGAATTTTACAGTTTTTGACTACCAATTCAGTCTGTTCTATTGATATTATACCATCAATATTAAATTAAAGCCACAACATCACTAAACTAAGGAAAAAGCTTAGTTTTTTAAAAAATTATTTTTCACTGAATAATAATTGCTTTACAGAATTTTGCTGTTTTCTGTCAAACCTCAACATGAATCAGACATAGGTATACATATATCCTCTCCCTTTTGAACCTCCCTCCCATCTATCTTCCCACTCCACAACTCTAGGTTGATACAGAGCCCTTGTTTGAGTTTGCTAAGCCATATAGCAAATTCCCATTGACTATCTATTATACATATGGTAATGTAACTTTCCATGTTACTCTTTCCATACACCTCACCCTCCCCTCCCCTCTCCCTATGTCCATAAGTCTATTCTCTATGTCTGTTTCTCAGTTGTTTCCCTGTAAATAAATTCTTCAGTAACATTTTTCTAGATTCCATATATATGTGTTGCTGCTGCTGCTGCTAAGTCGCTTCAGTCGTGTCCGACTCTGTGCGACCCCAGAGACGGCAGCCCACCAGCCTCCCCCATCCCTGGGATTCTCCAGGCAAGAACACTGGAGTGGGTTGCCATTTCCTTCTCCAATGCATGCAAGTGAAAAGTGAAAGGGAAGTCACTCAGTCATGTCCGACTCTTTGCGACCCCATGGACTGCAGCCTACCAGGCTCCTCCGTCCCTGGGATTTCCAGGCAAGAGTACTGGAGTGGGGTGCCATTGCCTTCTCCATATATGTGTTAGAACATGGTATTTATCTTTCTCTTTCTGACTTACTTCACTCTGTATAATAGATTCTAGGTTCATCCACCTCATTAGAACAGACTCAAATATGTTCCTTTTATGGCTGAATAATATTCCATTGTATATATATACCATGACTTCTTTATCCATTCATCTGTCGATGGACATCTATGTTGCTTCCATGTTCTAGCTATTGTGTATAGTGCTGCAATGAACAATGAGATATATGTGTCTTTTTCAATTTTGGTTTCCTCAGGGTATATGCCTAGAAGTGGGATTATTTGGTCATATGGTGGTCTTATTCCTAGTTTTAAAGGAATCTTCATACCTTCCATAGTGGCTGTATCAATTTACATTCCCAATAACAGTGCAAGAGTGTTCCCTTTTCTCCACACTCTTTCCAGCATTTATTGTTGGTAGGCTTTTTGATGAGGGCCGCTTTGACCAGTGTGATGTGCATTTTTCTAATAATGAGCGATATTGAGCATCTTTTCATGTGTTTGTTAGCCATCTGTACGTCTTTTTTGGAGAAACGTCTGTTTAGGTCTTCTTCCAACTTTTTGATTGGCTTGTCTGTTTTTCTGGTATTGACTTGTATGAGCTGCTTGTATATTTTGGAAATTAATCCTTTGTCAGTTTTTTCAGTTGCTATTATTTTCTCCCATTCAGAGGCTTGTCTTTTCACCTTGCTTATAGTTTCCTTTGCTGTGCAAAGGCTTTTAAGTTTAATCAGGTCCCATTTGTTTACTTTTGTTTTTTTTTCCCCATTATTCTAGGAGGTGGGTCATAGAGGATCTTGCTTTGATTTATGTCATTGAGTATTCTGTCTATGTTTTCCTCTAAGAGTTTTATAATTTCTGGTCTTACATTTAGGTCTTTAATTTATTTTGGGTTTATCTTTGTGTATGGTGTTAAGAAGTGTTCTAATTTCATTCTTTTACATGTAGCTGTCCAGTTTTGGTTGAAGCATTTAATCCATTTACATTTAAAGTAATTATTGATATATATGTTTCTATTGCCATTTTCTTTGTTTTGAGTTGATTTTGTAGATTATTTTTCTTCTGTGGTATTTCTTGACTATATAAGTCCATTTAACATTTGTTGTAAAGCTGGTTTTGAGGTACTGAATTCTCTTAACTTTTGCTTGTCTGAAAAGCTTTTTATTTCTCCATCAGTTTTGAATGAGATCCTTTCTGGGTACAGTAATCTTGGTTGTAGATTTTCCCTTTCGGTACTTTAAATACATCCTGCCATTCCCTACTGGCATGCAGAGTTTCTGTTGAAAGATCAGGTGTTAAATGTATGGGGGTTCCCTTGTATTTTGCTTGTTGCTTCTCCCTTGCTGCTTATAATACTCTATCTTTGTGTTTAGTCTTTGTTAGTTTGATTAGTATGTGTCTTGGCATGTTTCTCCTTGGGTTTATGCTGTATGGGACCCTTTGTGCTTCTTGGACCTGATTGGCTATTTCCTTTTCCATGTTGGGGAAATTTTCAACTATAATCTCTTCAAATAATTTCTCACACTCTTTCTTTTTCTTTTCTTCTTCTGAGACCCATATAATTTGAATGTTGGTGCATTTGGTATGGTCCCAGAAGTATCTGAGATTGTCTTCAGCTCTTTTTATTCTTTCTACTTTATTCTGCTCTTCAGTAGTTATTTCCACCATTTTATCTTCCAGCTCACTGATTTGTTCTTCTGCTTCAGATATTCTGCTATTGATTCCTTCTAGAGTATTTTTAATTTCAGTAATTGTGTTGTTTGTCTCTGTAAGTTTTTCTTTAATTCTTCTAGGTCTTAGTTAATTGATTCTTGCATTTTCTCCATTTTGTTTTCAAGGTTTTTGATCATCTTTACTCATTATTCTGAATTCTTTTTCAGGTCATTTCCCTATTTCCTCTTCATTTATTTGGACTTCTGTGTTTCTAGTTTGTTCCTTCATTTGTCCAGTATTTTTCTGCCTTTTCATTTTTTTTTTTTTTTAAAGTTACTGTGTTTGAGGTCTCCTTTTCCCAGGCTTCAAGGAAAGTGGAATTCTTTCCTCGAAGAAGATTGAATTCTTTCTTCCTTTTGGTTTCTGCCCTCCTAAGGTTGGTCTAATGGTTTGTGTGAGCTTTGTATAGGGTGAGATTTGTGCTGAGTTTTTGTTTGTTTGTTTTTCCTCTGATGGGCAAGGCTGAGTGAGGTGGTACTACTGTGTTCTAATGATTGAGTTTGCATTTTTGTTTTATTTGTTGTTTAGATGAGGCTTTTTGCACAGTTGCTACTGGTGGTTGGTTGATGCTGGGTCTTGTATTCAAGTGGTTTCCTTTGTGTGAGTTCTCACTATTTGATGCTCCCTAGGGTTAGTTCTCTGGTAGTCTAGGGTCTTGGAGTCAGTGCTCCCACTCAAAAGGCTCAGGGTTTGATCTCTGGTCATGAATGAAGATTCCACAAATGGTTTGTTATAGCATTAAGGGAGAGTAAAACAAATATCCAAAAATGAGAAACCAAATTGCCAGACAAATGGCAATTGCAAAATCAGGCAAACAATAATTCAAATAATAGAATATAAATATACACCCAATGAGCAAAGTGAAAACAGTCCAACAAAAATAAAGTACAATAGCTTGATCTGGCAAATAAAGGAAATAAAAAATTATATTTACCAGTTAAGAACAAAACTAACTTAGGTATAAACTGGAAAACAAAACTAAAGCAAGATGCCAAGTGGGGATTAAAGCAATGAAAACAAAACTAACAAATATGTTGAGAGGAAAGGAAAGAAAGAAAAGAAAGAAAGAACAGATATGCAAAGTTAAATAGAGGTAGATGAAGAACACTTATATATATTAAAGATTAACTGCAAGGGGAAAAGAACAGTAGGAAGGGCAAATGAAGGAATAACTGTAGAAAAAATATCATAGGTTAAAAAATTAAAAATAAAATTATAAAAGAAAGAAAAGAGAAAAAAATGGAAGAAGAAAGAAAAAAGGGAACAAAAAGAAAAACTTCACAGGAGTGCAAAAGCCCATGTAGAGGCAGAGGTCTATAACAACAATAGAAAGTGTGACTGAATATACACATATGCACCCATAAGAAAAACCAAAACAGTCCAACAAAAATTAAGTACAATAAATTGACCTGGCGAACAAAGGAAACCAAAACTTATATCTACCAGAACAAAACTAATTGAAGCACAAACTGGATAACAAAACTAAAGTAAGGTGCCAACTGGGGCATAAAGCAATGAAAATAAAACTAACAAATATGTTGACAGGAAAGGAGAGAAAGAATAGATATGCAAAATTAAATAGAGGTAGATAAAGAAAATTTATATATGTTAAAGATTAACTGCAAGGGGAAAAGAATAGTAGGAAAAGCAAGGAAAGGAATAGATGTAGAAAAAATAATTGATTAAAAAAATTAAAAATTAACATTAAAAAAGATAAAAGTAAAAAAAAAAAAAAAAAAAAGAGGAAAACTCCACAGAACTGCAAAAGCCCAATGTAGAGGCAGAGATTTATGACAACAATTAAAAATGTGACTGAGAAAAAGAAAAAAAAAGCTTATAAGCTTAATTGGATATCTTAGTGCTGATAAAATCGACAACTACAACAGAGGGGGGGAAAAGAATAAAAAAAAAAAGAAAAAATCCGAAAGAATCTACAGAACAAATCAAAAAAATAAGAATAATAAATGTTGAGTCATTGCTGTCAGAGTCCTTTCCTGCGCTGGAAATCATAGTCCACCTTACCTCCCTAGGATGCCCCCCAACACTGTACTGATCTCGGGACCTGCTGTGGGATCTGCTCAGATTCTAATCTGGTCCTACTGCTGTATTATCTTGCCTTCAATGTCCACAGCTATCAGAGCTAGTGCGTTTTCTTTTGTGTGAGCTCTCAATGGCCTTTTACATATTCCATAGACACAGAGTCTGCTTAGTGGATCATGTGGATTTAATCTGCTGCCTTGTACAGCTGGTGGGAAGGTTTTGGTTTTTCATCCTTAGCCACACTGCCCCTGTGTTTCAATTGTGATTTTATTTCCACCTCTACGTGTGGGGCATCCACTGGGGTTGCCCTGGAGGTTGTCCAACGGGAGGAGCTTCGGAGAAAGACTAGCCAAAGAAGCCTTCTGATCACCAGCTTCAAGAGGCCTGAAAAAAGACTCTGATAGGGCCATAACTCCTGCCGTGGAGGCAGTTTGTGTCCCTGAACACTTGACGCCACCAGGGTCCCTGCAAGCCAAGCAGCTGCACCACCTTCACGCTCAGCTCTCACTGGGGCAGAGCTGCCACAGGCTGCTCTGGAGGGCTTGAGTTTGCCGCTGTGAGGGCCAGGTGTGGAAGTGGTGCTGCTGCTTGGGTTGCAGGGGTTCTGGCGGCACCAGGTACTCAAGGGGGGTTGGCAGCTAGGGTAACAGGAAATACAGTGCTCTAGAAAGGTATTGCAACCAGTACTGGCCAATATACTCCAGTATTCTTGCCCGGAGAGTCCCCTCTCTGACAGAGAAGCCTGGAAGGCCACAGTCTGCAGGGTTGCGAAGAGTCAGACAGGACTGAAGCGACCCTGCGCACATAAACATAGACTTCTTTTTTTTTTCCTGTGGCAGCTGTGCCCCAGTGAGAGCTGAGCATGAAGGTGGTGCACCTGCTTGGCTTGCAGGGACCCTGGTGATGCCACGTGTTCAGGGACACAGACTGCCTCCACAGCAGGAGTTATGGCCCTATCAGTTACGGCCCTATCCTTTTTTGAGCCTCTTGTAGCTGGCGATCAGAAGGCCTCTTTGGGCAGTCTTTCTCCATTGCTCCACCCGTTCAGGCACTTTGAGAAATCCCTTGCCTAGGGTTTTTCTCTGTTGTTCAGTGCATCAGGCACATAGAGGGGGCCCCCCTGACTGGGGTCCTACTCTGTAGATTGGCACATCAGGCACTTAAATGGGCACCCTGGGTGGGGTCCTATTCTGTAGTTCAGTGCATCTGGCATTTGATGGGCCAGGCTCTTTATTGTTCAGCTGCTGATGCTGGCATGTGCAGAGAGAGAGAGGCTATGGTGATGTCTCCACCCCCTACACGTGACTCAGCAGTATCGCTTTGCTTCTATGGCTGCCTGGCTTTCTGCCACAGGCATTTCCCACCATGATCTCCTCCCTCACATCCCCTCGATCTGTTCCTCCGCAGTCAACAGCAGCCCTCACACTGGGATTGCTCCACAGTCCCTAAACTCCAGCTCCCAGCCACTGCCCCTTCCAGGAGACCTGTGTTCCTGCCTGGCATATGTAAGGTTGTGGCAAGGACTGTCTGATTCTCATTCCATTTATGCCGCCACAGATCAGCTGTTTCACTCTCAGCTTTAAATGTTTCTCCTCTGACTCAGACAATTGCCCTGATGTGGGGATTGGACCCCTGCTTCTCTTCCTCCACCTGCTGAGGGCAGGTCCAGTCCTACTAGCACTCCTGTTTTTTCCACTAGTTCCTTCATCCTACCGAGTTTTGCACAGTTCTATATAGTCATTTCCACAGGTCAGGTCCTCCTGTCTGCTCCCAGCTGGTGTTCTGCATGTGCTTCTGTGTCTGAAGGTGTATTCCTGATGTATCCATGGAGAGAGATGTACTCCACATCCACCTACTCCTCTGCCACCTTGTTCTCCAAAGCTTATTTTTTAAAATTGTATTTCAGTCAGTGTCCATTGATGGAAACTTCTTTTTTTTTTTTTTTTAAATTTTTTTAATTTTTTAATTTTTTTTTTTTTTTTTAAATTTCAGGTATACACGTGCTTCCCATCCTGAACCCTCCTCCCTCCCCCCTCCCCATACCATCCCCCTGGGCCGTCCCAGCGCACCAGCCCCAAGCATCCAGCATCGTGCACTGAACCTGGACTGGCAGTACCATTTCACACCAGTCAGAATGGCTGCGATCCAAAAGTCTACAAATAATAAATGCTGGAGAGGGTGTGGAGAAAAGGGAACCCTCTTACACTGTTGGTGGGAATGCAAACTAGTACAGCCACTATGGAGAACAGTGTGGAGATTCCTTAAAAAACTGGAAATAGAACTGCCTTATGATCCAGCAATCCCACTGCTGGGCATACACACTGAGGAAACCAGAAGGGAAAGAGACACGTGTACCCCAATGTTCATCGCAGCACTGTTTATAATAGCCAGGACATGGAAGCAACCTAGATGTCCATCAGCAGATGAATGGATAAGAAAGCTGTGGTACATTTACACAATGGAGTATTACTCAGCCATTAAAAAGAATACATTTGAGTCAGTTCTAATGATGGAAACTTCTTTACCTGCTTGTTCAGTGGAGAAATTTAATATGGAGATGGACTATAAAGGTTTGGGAGAACTGAAAATGCAAAAGTAGTTGAAACAGGTCATAGATTAGCAACATCAGAAAGCTTCTTCCATCATAAGTCTGGAGCAACAAAGGCAGGAATTGTGTTCTCAGAACCCAGGTGATGAGATCACAGCAGGAGCCTAGGATGATGCATATACAGCTCTGTCTCTATATTTCTGATGTATCAAATTATTTGCCATTGATGACCTATTCTAATGGAGGAGAGCAATGACAAGGTTAATGTAAACACTTTAAGATACTCTGTGATTAATATTTTTAGTAATAATTTTAACTCCTTAATTAGTTGAGAATTGGAGACATGGAAAGGGGCATCTTTGCATTCTTGGAAGTCTTTTTTTCAGCATTCTACATAGTCACTGTCTATTTCTATTAAGCTTTTGATTTTATTTGAGGAATCTAAGATGACAACTGAGATTGGTTCTCTTCCCATCCAAGAATGGTTGTTCACTTTAGCTACATTCCCATAGGGGCATATAGATCTTGGAGAGAGACATCTTCAGTAAAATTTGTTTCCATCAATATCTCAGCAAGTAATAGCACCATCAAATGGAGCTGAGGAGAGTTTAATGAAAAGGCTATTTACAAATTTATAGGAGGCTGAGGAAAACTTAAGGGATGTTGAAGCATGTGGGGCTATTAGCATCAGATCACTGTGGACAGTGACCGCAGCCATGAAATTAAAAGACACTTGCTCCTTGGAAAGGAAGGTATGACAAACCTAGACAGTGTATTAAGAGACATCACTTTGCTGACAAAGGTCTATATAGTCAAAGCTGTGGTTTTTCCAATAGTCATGTACAGATGTGAGAGTCAGACCTGACTGACTCTAAAGAAGGCTGAGTGCCAAAGAACTGATGTCTTTGAATTGTGGTGCTAGAGAAGACTTTTGAGAATCCTTTGGACAGTAAAGAGATCAAACCAGTCATTCCTAAAGGAAATCAACCCTGAATATTCATTGGAAGGACTGATGCTGAAGCTGAAGCTCCAGTCCTTTCATCACCTGATGCGAAGAGCTGACTCATTGGAAAACTCCCTAATGCTGGGTACCACTGAAGGCAAAAGAAGAGGGAAGCAGAAGATGAGATGGTTACATAGCATTACTGACTCAATAGACATGAATTTGAGCAAATTTTGGGAGATAGTGAAGGACAGGTGAGCCTGGCTTGTGGCAGTCCATGGTGCTGCAGACTTGGACAAGACTTAGTGACTAAACAACAGGACCAAAAGGGGCAAGGAGAGGGAGAAGTTACCAGAACAGGAAGGGTCCATAGCTTAGCTATGGCTGTCCTTGGGAGAGAGGCCCCCAACTGAATGCGAAACCTATGAGAGAGGAATGCAGCCACTGGCCACCAAAGTCTGAAATGAGGGAGCTGGTGGAAAACACCCTGTTTCCACTCTGTCCTCTCTCCCCTTTTCTCCCTGCCTCCTTCCTTTCTCCAGGTATCTCCTGCTTATTTAGTTCTCCGCTTTGGCCAAATCCATTGGAAACCAGCTGGCAAAGGTTTCAGTTGCAGTTTATAGAGGTCAGGTTTAGGAACTCAGAGCAGAATGGAAAAGGGTCTGGAGTGGCAAAAGGAGAATGTCCAGGTGATAATCACCTCAAGAAACACTAACTTGTGTTAACAACAATTCCTCTACCGATCAAAATAATTCTGAATTTATGATCCTTCAGAAAGTAGTGAGAATTCACATATTTTGAAAAAAGAGAATAATTTTCTATGTAACTGAAAGCATGAATAAAATTTTATTGGGGTAGGATGTTGCCACAACCTTCCTAATATAAAGATATGAAAGCACTTTGAAGGTTTTTACATGCAAATAATGGGTTTGGTAGTTTAAATGACTATTGTCCATTTTTTTTGTTTGTTTGTTTAAAAGCAGACATGCCCCTAAAGGGCTATTAATCCTTCTTCACTTGTCCAGAGATGAAGATAATTCACCTTGCTTTAAAAAATATTCTTTGAATGCACTTTTTACTATCCAATTGGCTTCCCCAAACCCAGTCTGACTGGCAGGGATTTTCTGTGGTCACATGTTTGTCTCTGGTATGTCCATTATGGACATGACAACAGTCATTACATAAACAAACCATGAAGGGTCTGATTTCTCACTTGATCTTGTATATTATTTCTTTTCCTTTGTGTTGGCTCTTCTGCACCTGTGTTTGAGTTAACTCTTGGCTCTGAGGACATTTGAGGGATGATTAGAATATTTAAAAAGCAGTGAGTAAATGGATCTCATAATTAGTTGATTGCCTGTGTAGCCAGACAGAAGAGCTTGTTGTATTGTTACAGGAGCTCAAAAGAAGCACCCCTTTTGAGAGCCTAATAAACTTCCACCTTTTCAGGTCTGACCTGGTCATTTGGCTTTGGAGACCACAGGGTCATGCGCAGGACAAAAAGCTTCCTCTAGAACCTTTGTTGGAAGCATTTTGTTTTGAAAGGGGAAGTATTAAGCTGGAGGATTTAGTCACTGAATGAAGACTTGGGAATGGATTGGGCAGGATTGAGGGGGTGGCATTTTATTTTGTCTTTGGGGATTGAACGTCATGCTCCCTCCAGCCAGAATAACAAGGAGGAGGAGGGATGAGAAGAGGCGGGGTACAGAGGGAAGGACAGAGAGACAGCCAGAAATACTAAAACAGATGAAGTCAATGAAATAAACATTTTTGTTTATTCCTTCATCCTTTTCCAACCCAGGAATCAAACTCGGGTCTCCTGCATTGCAGGCAGATTCTTTACCAACTGAGCTATGAGGGAAACTCTAGTATTCTTGCCTGCAGAATCCCGTGGACAGTGGAGCCTGGCAGGCTACAGTCCATGGGTTGCAAGAGTCAGACACGACTTAGCGACAAACAGACTCACCCTTTCTCATAGCTGTCTCTCTTTTTTTGTGGTGTTCTTGTTGCTTCCAGAATTTCCTCTATCATAGTACAACAACAACATGCACTGTGACTGTGTAATTTCCTTCTAGGCCAGCACTTCCAATAGTTCTTTTTGTACTTGCACTGAAATTATTGAGTAGTAGAAATATGGCTAGTGTGACTGAGGGGCTGCAATTTAAATTTTACTTAATTTTACTTAATTTAAATTAAATAGCCACATGTTGCTAGTTGCTACAATAGTGAAGCCCTGAGAGCTAGACTATCTGCTTTGTGAGGATAGAGACATATAGGTCATAGTGTGCCTGAATAATAGTAGGAATAATCAAGAAATCTTTGTTGTAGGAAGAAGGAAGAAAGAGAGAGAGAGAGGAAGAATGGAGTGATCTCACAAGTGGATGAGTGAAGATCAGGAATGTGGAAGGATACTGAGCAGGCACCATGTATCTCTTGGGCTGGAAAAGTTATTTTCTGCTCTTTAACAATAACTTCAAAGGACTATTTCAGATTTGAGATTTTGGAGGACAGAAACTTGGTCTTAAAATGTATTAACTTTCCTTTTTTTCCTCCAAGATCTCCATTGTATCTTCTTTAAGCTTTCAGATGTGATACAGTGAGTGCTTTTTTAGAATTATCATTGAGGACTCTGGGAGGATGTCAAAGGTTACACCCAGCTGTTTGGTGGCTTAGTCAGGGGGTCCTTTGAGAAGATCAAACACCTGAGGTGAGGTGATGGCCCTGCCCCTCATAAGCTGTGTGACATTAAGTTCTTAACCTCCCACATGTCAGTTCTACCTTCATAAGTTTTCAGGTTAAATGAGCCTATTCTTAAGTACCGTCTAGCTTAAGATTGACATTGTGAATAGGTAACAGGTACTTTAGGAAAGCAGAACCATTTAATATAACTTTATTTCTAAAAAAGCATGTTTTTAGTTATCCACTTGCCCAGGTGAAGGATTTTACAGTATGATACAGCTTTAGGTTGGATATCACTTACAGACTGAGGAACTGAGGAGGATGCAATTACTTGAAAAAAAAAAAAATCCATTATGACCAAACTTGTAGTAACATTTCTTTTTTAAACAGCAGCTGAAACTATTTTAGAAGGTTTGGCTTGACTATGTAAATAAACACTGACTCATATAAGTTATTGTAACTACTGAATTCAATATTTACAATGCCAAATTTAAAGGCATTCATTACTAATGTGTAACCTCAAAAGAAGTATGAGTCATTTATTCTGCCTCTTTAAAAATACAAAATGTATCCTTTGAAAGATAAGAAAATCTACTAATTAAATCTTGTGCTCAAATCAATACATTTTTAAAACTTAAAAGTAATTTATGCACAGTAAACAAAATTTGGACACAGAAAAAAAGAGGAGAAAATTCACCAATTGTTTCTCTTCACTGTTACCTAGACTGTTGTTAATATTTTCATGTATTTTTCTGTGCATGTTCCTTTTTATCATTTTAACTATGCAGTATATACAATATGTATATATAGCATATTTTAATAAGATGTGAAATGTTTCACATCTCCAAAAAAGTGTAGAAAGGCATAACACATGTTTTGCTTTTACCACCTAGATTTCAGAGATAGGTTGGACAGATATTTGTTTGAAGTCTTTTTGCTTTTAAATAATAAAATCATAGGGATACAGTACCAAATTCATTCTATTCCTTCCTCTCTTTCTCTTCTAGATTTGATTTCTGTTCTTATCCATGGTTTCTTATCCACTTTGTCTTACAAATGTATAATACTACAAACAATTTATAATATTGTTTTATGGGTTAAAAACATACATAAATGTTGACATTTGCAACTTCCATTTTTCATTCATTATAAAGTTTTGAAATGTGTCCATGTTGGTACATATACATCTAGTTCATCCATTTTAACTGTTAAATGGCACTCTGTATATGAACAGCCCACAGTTACTTAACATATTTAACTGTGACATAGGTAGTTACTTGCATAATTTTTTTACTATTATGACAATTTTGTAACAAATAAAATTTTATACATTATACGTTTAAAAAAATAAATATGCCTGAGAGTTTTTTTAGGGTAAACACAAAGATTGATAAATTGTTTTGTAGCAATATTTTCAAATGTGTTAGATATTGCCAGTTTATTTTCCCAAGTAATTGAACCTATTTATACCCCAGTCTCATTTTATCTTATTTTCACTAATGATTGCTAGTTTTGGACTTTTAAACCTGGTTAATTTGATGAGTATGAAGTAGTATCTTATCACTTTTGTAATTTGTACTTCACTATTTTACATGAAGTTGAAGAATCTTTGAGGCAGAAGATAGATGGGCCCCAGGATGAGCATCTGGAGTTTATCCCTTGTGGACTGATACTCCAAGATGAAGGCAGGAAAAGCTGAACCCTTCTCAGGTAAGAGATCACACATTTTTCATTCTTGAAGTGAAGGTGATCTTCCCAGCTAAAAAACTCCTTGGAGATCTATTTCACAGTCCAAGTTCGATGCATGAAACAGGGCACTCAAAGCCGGTGCACTGGGACAACCCTGAGGGATGGGATGGGAGGGAGGGAGGTAGGAGGGGGATCAGGATGGGAGATACATGTATACCCATGGCTGACTCATGTCAATGAATGGCAAAAACCACTACAATATTATAAATTAATTAGTCTCCAATTAAATTAATTAATTATTAAAAAGAAAAAACTCCTTGGAGGTCAAAAGGAGAGTTGCTGTTGCTGCTGGTGTTATTGTTCAGTTGCTCAGTTGTGTGTAACTCTTTGCGACCCCATGGACTGCAGCACGCCAGGCTTCCCTGTCCATCACCATCTCCCAGAGTTTGCTTAAACTCATGTCCATTGAGTTGGTGATGCCATCCAACCATCTCATCCTCTGTTGTCCCCTTTTCCTCCTCCCTTCAGTCTTTCCCAGCATCAGGATCTTTTCCAATGTGTCGGTTCTTTGCATCAGGTGGCCTAAGTATTGGAGCTTCAGCTTCACAATCAGTACATCCAATGAATATTCAAGGTTGATTTCCTCTAGAATTGACTGGTTGGATCGCCTTGCAGTCCAAGAGACTCTCTAGAGTCTTCTCCAACATCACAGTTCAAAAGCATCTTTTCTTTGGCTCTCAGCCATTTTTATGGTCCAAATCTCACATTCATACAAGACTACTGGAAAAACCAAAGCTTTGACCATACAGACCTTTGTTGGCAAAGTAGTGTCTCTGCTTTTTAATACACTGTCTAGGCTTGTCATAACTTTTCTTCCAAGGAGCAAGCATCTTCTAATTTCATGGCTGCAGTCACCATCTGCAGTGATTTTGGAACACGCCCCCCCCCCCACCCAAATAAAATCTGTCACTGTTTCTATTGTTTCCTCATCTATTTGCCATGAAGTGATGGGACTGGATGCCATGATCTTAGTTTTCTGAATGTTGAGCTTTGAGCTTGCTTTTTTACCTTTATCTTTCACCTTCATCAAGAGACTCTTTAGTTGCTCTTCACTTTTTGCCATAAGGGTGGTGTCATCTGCATATCTGAGGTTATTAATATTTCTCCTGAAAGTCTTGATTCCAACTTTTGAGTTATCCAGCCTTGCATTTCACATGATGTACTTTACATATAAGTTAAATAAGCAGGATGACAGTATACAGTCTTGAAGTACTCCTTTCCCAACTTGGAACCAGTCTGTTGTTTCATGTCAGGTTCTAACTATTGCTTCTTGACCTGCATACTGGTTCCTCAGGAGGCAGGTAAGGTGGTCTGGTATTCCCATTTCTTTAAGAATTTTCCACAGTTGTGATCCACACAGTCAAAGACTTTAGTGTAGTCAATGAAGCAGAGGTAGAATTTTGTGGATTTCTCTTGCTTTTTCTATGATCCAACAGATGTGGGCAATTTTATCTCTGGTTCCTCTACCCTCTCTAAATCCATTCGGAATTTCTCAGTTCATGTACTGTTGAAGCCTAGCTTGAAGGATTTTGAGCATTATCTTGCTAGCATGTGAAATGAATGCAATTGATGATGCTGTTAAAGAGCTGCACTCAATATGCTAGCAAATTTGGAAAACTCAGCAGTGTCCACGGGACTGGAAAAGGTCAGTTTTCATTCCAATACCAAAAAAGGGCAATGTCAAAGAATGTTCAAGCTATGGCACAATTGCACTCACTTCACATGCTAGCAAATAATGCTCAAAATCCTCTAAGCTACGCTTTAACAAAAAAAGGGAATAATGTCAACTTGTTCATAGGCCTCTTCTCTGGAATCCGTCCTGGCTAAGAGATATGTGCACTTCCACTGGAGGATCCTAAGAAGTATCAAATGCAGACTCAGAACCAGGAAAATCAAAATGATTGGCCAAAGGAAACCCAGAAAGAAATGCCCCCTGTAAGTGATTTAAACTACCACTGGGTCTCAGCTCTCTCTGTGTCTGCCCAGGTGTCAATCCACACATACTCTAGTCTTTTTCCTTCTAATAAACATTTTACTTCTTTCATTATTTTCTGTATTTGTGGGTATTCTTTTCTGCAAAGCCAAAGGGCCACGACCTTGTTACCAGCTAATGATCTAGTGGCTAGGATTCAATGTTCTCACTGCCCTGGCACAACAAAACTGGAACGCTGCTTCAGGCCACTGAAGATCAAGGCCACCCAAGATCATCTTCATCCTAATGTTGATAATTTGTATTTTTTCTTCCATGAAACACTTTCAGATCTTTTGTGCTTGACTGTTTTTCTTTTCCTTATAGATCTGAAGCTGCCTTTGGACCAATTTATTATAGTTTTATGTATAATGGATACGTTTACTTATTTACCCAAGTGATCTTCATTTTCTGTTTAGAGACAATATATTCATATTAACAAAATGAAAATTTTATCAAAAGTTTGTTTCTAACTAAAGGGGCTACCCTGATGGCTCAGTGGTAAAGAATCTGCCTGCTCATGCAGGGACATGGGTTCAATTACTCGTCTGAGAAGATGCCACATACTGGAGAGCAACTAAGCCCATGTGTCACAACTACTGAGCCTGTGCTATAGAGCCAAGGAGCCACAACTAATGAACCCACATGCCACAACTACTGAAGCCTGCACACTCAAGATCCTGTGCTCCGCAACAAAAGAAGCCACTCTAATGAGAAGCCCACACACTAAGAATAGCCCCTGCTCACTACAACTAGAGAAAGTCCATGCAGCAACACATGCAGGCCCAACAGAGCCAAAAATAAATAAAATAATAAATAAAATTATTAAAATTAGTATTATTAAAATGAAATTAATTATAATTTAAACTACTATTAAAAATGAGGTGACCAAGGGATTGTATTTCACAAATATTAAATATAAACTGTGAAAAGTTTATTTAAAAAGAAGAATTAAGAGAAGAATCTGCACAGCTATTAAAGTATTAGAAACAGTCCTATGTGTTATTGTAAAAGGCCAACTAATGTCATCATGTCATCATTTTACCTCCCTACAATGTCTATTTTTTTGGAAATAGAACTGATAATTCAAAAAGCATTTCTTACAGTGTTTTTTCTTCAGCTTGAGGTTCTCTTTGGGCTCACAGACCACAAAATCTAGAGAAGTATAGAAGGTGATATAGAATTCTTACATGGTAAACAAAATCACCTTGTCAATTAGATAGTTTACCAAGGCATGGCTATTTGTGATTAAATTCCTTTTATATCTTCCAGATATCTGAAAATCAAAGCTTATGTAGCAATGGTTATAGCTGCCCATCCTTCTTGCTGTCTCTTTTCCCACTCTACACTTGTTTTTCCTCACAGCAGCCCATAATAAATACTCTTTTGGTTAGTCCAGGGAGGCAGAGCTGGGTGATGGAAAGACACAATGTTATGTTGAGACAAATATGCCTGGAGTTCTTACAGTCATTCAGATCTGGAATAATCTCTCACTCTGTCACTGTCTAGTCTTGTTAGTGACTTCCAAATGATAGTATGAGACTTATCATGACTAATCCTTCAGCTCAAATTCAGGGTCTGTTATGAGCCAGCCACCATATTAGCTATGTCATACAGGGTGTCTCACTGAATTAATGCTCCTAGAACAAGAAAGGCAATGCCAAAGAATGTTCAAACTATCACACAATTGCACTCATTTCACCAGCTACCACAGTAATGTTCAAAATTATCCAAGCTAGGCTTCAACACCATGTGAACCATGAACTTCCAGCTGTTCACGCTAGATTTAGAGAAGGTAGAGGAACCACAGATCAAATTGCCAACATCTGCTGGATCATAGAAAAAGCAAGAGAAATCCACAAAAACATCTACCTCTGCTTCATTGACTACATTAAAGCCTTTGACTGTGTGGATCATCACACACTGTGGAAAATTCTCAAAGAGATGGGAATACCAGACCACCTTAACTGCCTCCTGAAGAACCAGTATGCAGGTCAAGAAGCAGTAGTTAGAACCCACCATGAAACAACAGACTGGTCCCAAGTTGGGAAAGGAGTACTTCAAAACTGTCTATTGTCACCCTGCTTATTTAACTTATATGCAAAGTACATCATGTGAAATGCTGGGCTGGGTGAAGCACAAGCTGGAATCAAGATTGCCAGGAAAAATACCAATAATCTCAGATATGCAGATTACACCACCATTATGACAGAAAGCTAAGAGGAACTAAAGAGCCTCTTGATGACAGTGAAAGAAGAGAATGAAAAAGCTGGTTTAAAACTTAACATTATAACCCTGTGTACGAGACAGCAAAAAAGACACTGATATATAGATCAGTCTTATGGACTCTGTGGGAGAGGGAGAGGGTGGGGAGATTTGGGAGAATGGCATTGAAACATATATAATATCATGTATGAAACGAGTTGCCAGTCCAGGTTTGATGCACGATACTGGATGCTTGGGGCTGGTGCACTGGGACGACCCAGAGGGAGGGTATGGGCAGGGAGGAAGGAGGAGGGTTCAGGATGGGGAGCATGGGTATACCTGTGGTGGATTCATTTCGATGTTGGGCAAAACAAATACAATATTGTAAAGTTTAAAAATAAAATAAAATTAAAAAAAAGAAAAGTAAAAATAAAATAAAATTTTTAAAAAATAAATAAAAAGAAAAAATAAAAGGAAAAAAAAAAAAAAAAAAACTAGGATTATGGCATCCAGTCCCATCACTTCATGGCAAATAGATGGGGAGACAATGGAAACAGTGAGAGACTTTATTTTCTTGGACTCTAAAATCACTGCAGATGGTGACTGCAGCCATGAAATTAAAAGACACTTGCTCCTTGGAAGAAAAGCTATGACCAAACTAGACAGCATATTAAAAAGCAGAGACATTACTTTGCTGACAAAGGTCCATCTAGTCAAAGCTATGGTTTTTCCAGTAGTCATGTATTCATATGAGAGTTGGACCACAAATATGGGTGAGTGCCAAATAACTGATACTTTTGGACTGCTGTTGGAGAAGACTCCAGAGAGTTCCTTGTAATGCAGGGAGATCAAACCAGTCAAACCTAATGGAACTCTATCCTGAATATTCATTGGAAGGACTGATGCTGAAGCTGAAGCTCCCAATATTTTGGCCACCTGGTACGAAGAACTGACTCATTGAAAAAGACCCTAATGCTGGGAAATATTGAAAGCAGGAGAAGGGCAAAACAGAGGATGAGATGGTTGGATGACATCACCAGCTTGATGGACATGAGTTTGAACAAGCTTCAGAAGCTGTTGATGTACAGGGAATCCTGTCATCCTGCAGTCCATGGGGTCACAGAGTTGGACATGACTGAGTGACTGAACTAAACAGTTATCAGTATGGGATGGGAAAAAGACTGGACAAGATTTAAGTGGTGAAAGTCATGGAAGCAAGATCCTGGAGGGAGACTTGAAAATCAAAATGTATACTGAGATGGACAAGCAACTCAGGAGAAAGTCTGTAATGAAAGGTGAAGCCAAACACTTTTTCAAAGGCAAAAATTCTCTCTACCTCTGTAATCTTTAAGGCACACTTGTGGGCTTGAGCAAGGTATGAGCCACTGAAAAGTTACTTACAGCTCAAATACCACCAAGGGTAGCATTCTTTTTTGGGAAGAAAATGCTTTTCTGGGACTGGCTTTTTTATGATAATGACACATAACTGATTTTATTATGCCAAAAGATTTCAACTGTTTTCAACTTCCAAGGATGGCATTGTTCACAACAGCTGAGTTCCAAAGAGTTTAGGTTTTAATAGCTTCAAGCATGAACACCTCTTTTAAAAAAATTTACCCAATGGATATGGGAGTCATTCTAAAATATACATTTTCTTATGCTGTCTTTGTAAGCTAAACATACTTATGTAATTCAATCTTTTCTTCCTGAATCAAGAGAATCATTACACATTTTAGTTTTTATATCATGTCATTATATAGTGATGCTCTTGGGATCTATTAACATATAACCATCTATTTGGACTAGTCTGTTTGAATCCCATGTCTGTCTTTAAAGTTTTATTCTGTTTTCTCTCTTGCTTTTATTTTTCTTTTAATATGCTGTCAAACAAGTTACAAAAATTTATAAAGTAAAAGCAATTAGGCTCTGAGTAAAGATTTAGGGAACACTCTTTAAAGTTCAAACAACTTCACTCACAATGTGTTGAGTGCTTAATATGTGACAGGTACTATGCTAAGGATACAAAGATGAATAAAACCTCTTCTTCCAAGGGTCTTACACGCTGGTGAATTATAACTTTCCTGTGGCTAAGAGGACTGTAATTTCTTCTTGAACTTTGAGACACCTGTTTTCATTGTTGTCAAGCATACTTTCTGAAATTTCTGATTCTCAGCTGTGTTTTCACAACTTGAAATTGGTGAATATCTAAACTCCCAAGATTTGCCAAATTCCTTTCACATATTAATGGTTGTTGCATCATAGACTGAACATAGAAAATGCTGAAATGAATTAGTAGCCATACAGCATTTGAAAGACTCTACAAGATTGTCTACAGACATGGTGTTTAAATGTTTTACATTTATGATAAAATTTTGGACAAAATGGTTTGTGAAGTCAAATTTAAGCTTTATCTACTGTTCCAAAAAAACCCCAAAGATATTATAAACAATATTACTAATATAGTAGAAGAACGTAGGCATACTATGAAACAGAGAGAGAGAGTAGGGAAACTGGCAAGATGAGACTGAAGTGAAAGATCCACTGTGCACCTGGTCTGGGAAGAGGCCAGGGTGGCTGGGAACTTGACCCCTGAGAGTGAATAGCTGTTGCACCAACTTGTGTTTGGGAACTGAGTTAATCTCCTTATATGAAATTGGAGGTGGTATTGGTTTTCCTGTATCATAAAAAAAGGTTAAAAAGAGGCAGGATCAGTGCTTACATTTCAGGTTTTTTTAAAAAAATATATATTTATTTTAATTGGAGGCTAATTACTTTATAATATTGTAGTGTTTTTTTGCCATACATTGACATGAATCAGCCATGGGTGTACATGTGTTCCCCATCCTGAACCCCCTTCCCACCTCCCTCCCCATCCCATCCCTCAGGTTTTTGTGAAGCTGTTGGTCTAAACCTTTTGCTGGTTCAGAAAAAGTATCCTTTTGTCGGATAAGTGTCCTCAACTGTCAGTAGATGATTGTTTTAGATGTACATGTCCTGGGGGACTGGAGGAAGGCAAAATCAAAACCTTTAGCCAGAGAGAGAGAGAAGCACAATAATATCACCAACTCTTGGTTTTCCTGGGGCTTTTCCAGTTTTAGTACTGAAATTTGCATTATCTTGGGCAAATCAGAATGATCGATAACCCTACTTACTCCCACACTTAAGATAAACCTGAAAACTAAACAGCACTTGAATCAAGTGGGCTGTATCCCACAGATACAAGGCATCTGCAATATATGCAAATCAATCAACATGATATACCGTGTTAACAAATTGAAAGATAAAAATCATATGATCATCTCAATAGATGCAGAGAAAGTTTTTGACAAAATTCAACACCAATTTATAGTAAAAACTCCCCAGAAAGAGGCCAAAGATGGAAATTACTTCAACATAATAAAGGCCACATATGACAAACCCACAGCAAACATTATTCTCAATAGTGAAAAACTAAAATAATTTCCTGTAAGTTCAGGAAAAAGACAAAGGTGCCCACTCTCACCACTATCATTCAAAATAGCTTTGGAAGTCCTAGCCACTGAAATCAGAGAAGAAAAAGAAATAAAGGAGTTCAGGAATTGAAAAGGAGAAGTAAAACTCTCACTGTTTGCAGATGACATAATACTATACAAAGAAAACCCTAGAGATGCTACCAAAAAATTACTACAGCTAATCAATGAATAAAGTCACAGGATGTAAAATTAACACATAGAAATCCCTTGCATTTCTATACACTAACAATGAAAAATCAAAGGAGAAATTAAGGAAACAATCCCATTCACCACTGCAACAAAAAGAATAAGATACCTAGGAATAAATCTACGTAAAAAGACAAAAGAGCTGTATGCAGAAAACTATAAAACTGAGGAAAGAAATCAAAGATGACACAAACAGATGGAGAGGTATACTTTGTTCTTGAATTGGAAGAATCAATATTGTAAAAATGACTATAGTGTTCAAAGCAATCTACAGATGCAATGTAATCCCTAAAAAACTACCAATTTCTATTTTTCACAGAACTAGAACAAAAATTTCACAATTTGTATAGAAACACAAAAGATGCCAAATAGCCAAAGCAACCTTGAGAAAGAAAAACAGAGCTGGAGAATCAACCTTCCTAACATCAGACTACACTACAAAGCTATAGTCATCAAGACAGTATGGCACTGGTACAAAAACAGAAATATAGACCAATGGGACAAGGTAGAAAGCCCAGAGATAAGCCCATGAACCTATGGATACCTTGTCTTTGGCAAAAGAGGCAAGAATATACAATGGAGAAAAGATAGCCTTTTCAATAAGTGGTGCTGGGAAATCTATACAGCTACATGTAAAAGAATGAAACTATAACACTTCATAACACCATACACAGAAATAAACTCAAAGAGGATTATATATTTAAATGTAAGGCCAGGAACTATAAAGCTCTTAAAGGAAAACATAAGCAAAAACATTATATCTTTGACATAAATGACAGCAAGATCCTCTTTGACACACCACCTAGAGTAATGGAAATAAAAATAAGCAAATGGGACCTAATCAAACTTAAAAGTTTTTGGACAGCAAAGGAAACAATAAACAAGATTAAAAGAAAACCCTCAGGATAGGAGAAAAAAATTGAAAACTGAAACAACTGACAAAGGATTACAGTTCATACAGCTCAACATAAGAAAAGCAAGCAGCCTAATCAAAAAATGGGCAGAAGACCCAAACAGACATTTCTCCAAAGAAGACATACAGATGGCTGATAAACACATGAAAAGATGCTCAGCATCACTAATTATTCAGTTCAGTTCAGTCACTCAGTCGTGTCTGACTCTTTGTGACCCCATGAACTACAGTACACCAGGCCTCCCTGTACAATGAGATATCACCTCACACTGATCAGAATGGCTATCATCAAAAAAATCTACAAGCAATAAATTCTGGAGAGGATGTGGGGAAAAGGGAACCTTCTTAAATTGATGGTGGGAATGTAAAATGATACAGCCTCTATGGAGAACAGTAAGGAGATTCCTTAAAAAGCTGGGAATGAAACTATCATATGACCCACTAAGGGGCATATACCTGAGAAAACCATACTTGAAAAAAACACATGTACCCCAAAATTCATAGCAGCACTATTTACAATAGCTAGGGCATGAACCAATCTAGATGTCCATCAACAAGTGAATGGATACAGAAGTTGTTGTACATATATACAATGAAATATTACTCAGCCATAAAAAAGAATAAATCTGAGTCAGTTCTAGTGAGGTGGATGAACCTAAAGTCTGTTGTAAAGAGTTAAGTAAGTCACAAAGAGAAAAATAAAAATAACATATTGATTCATATATATGGAATCTAGAAAAAAGGTATTGATGAACCTATTTGCAGGGGAAGAATAAAGATGCAGATAAAGAGAATGGACATGTGGACATAGTAGAGGAAGGAACGAGTGGGATGAATAGAGAAAGTAGCTTTGACATATATACACTACCTTGTGTAAATTAGATGGCTGGTAAAAAATTGTTATACAACATGGAGGACCCATCCCGGCACTCTGTGATGACCTAGAGGGGTGGAATGGGGGAGGGAGGCTTAAGAGGGAGATGATATAATTATGGCTGATTTACATTGCTGTGTGGCAGAAACTAGCAGAACATTGTAAAGCAGTTTTCCTCCAATGAAAAAATAAAAATAAAATCCACTTGGGAATAACAATACCAAAAAAGATAGCCAACAAAATAAACACTCAGAACAGAAATGAACTTCTAATAAATTGCAAAATGAATTTTATAATAAATAAATTTAAGGACAGTTCACAAAAATTGTAAAACAAAAACAGTCAGCTATGTATGATGGCAGATGGATATGGAGAAAAATCTGTTAGAAAGTGTGGATATGAAGGAATATACAGTCACTGAAATTTAAAAATCCTCCAGCTGCTTATTTACAAGAAAAGTAGAATTTCTGAATTGGATGATGTTACTGAGGAATTCAGGCTTCCCAGTGGCACAGTGCTAAACAATTTGCCTGCCAATGCAGGAGACACAAAAGATATGGGTTCCATCCCTGGCTTGGGAAGATCCCCTGGAGCAGAAAATGGCAATCCATTGAGGTATTCTTGCCTGGAAAATTCCATGGACAGAGAAGCCTGATGTGCTATAGTTCATGGAGCCACAAAGAGGAAGACATGACTGAGCGACTGAACACACACTGAGGAATTCACTCATGATGCTGCGTAGACTGATACAAAGAGTATAATCCTGGAAGAGAAACTGGGACAATGGAAGACAGATTGAGAGACATTTAACGTATATAATTTTTCTAAGAAGAGAAGAGAGAGGTGGTTGAGAGGAAATATTGAAATGGATTAAGGCTGACACTTTCATTACTGCCAGGAAGATATGTCTTCAAATGGAAAGTGCACACCAAGTGCTGGTCAGATTCCTTCTCCAATGCATGAAAGTGAAAAAGTGAAAGTGAATTCGCTCAGTTGTGTCCAACTCTTAGTGACCCCATGGACTGCAGCCTACCAGGCTCCTCCATCCATGGGATTTTCCAGGCAAGAGTACTGGAGTGGGGTGCCATTGCCTTCTCCAGGAATAAATTCAGAAAGATTAATTGAAGTGAAGTTGCAGAACATCAAGAATAAAGTGAAAAATTGAAATTGTTGCTGTTGTTTAGTCTCTAAGTCCTGTCTCACTATTTTGTGACCCCAAGGACTGTAACCCACCAGGCTCCTCTGTCCATGGGGTTCCCAGGCAAGAATATGGGAGTGGGTTGTCATTTCCTTCTCCGGGAGATCTTCTCTACCTGGGGATCAAACCCGGATGGCATCACGAACTCGATGCACATGATTTTGGGTGAACTCCGGGAGTTGGTGATGGAGAGGGAGGCCTGGCGTGCTGCAATTCATGGGGTTGCAAAGAGTCGGACACGACTGAGTGACTGAACTGAACTGAAAGTTCTAGATAAAAGCAACAAGGAAGAGGGGAGGGGGAATTACAGAGGAGAGCTACTCAGGTGATTGAGCCTAATATACTCAAAATATCCTTGACATTTCAACTAGCTACTCGCTTTTATTTTTATTCAGAAAGTCCTATAAAATGTAAATGCTTAACCATTCCTACTTTCTCTTAAGCAAAAGAAATTTGAAAGAAGACAGATCCTTTATTGCAGAATGGAACTGTGGGGAGAGGACGGGGAAAAGGATGGGAAGATGACAAGTATGAACGATTTTGGACAATCTTTAAACTTGTTGAGGTCTTCACAATGTGGTTTCAGGGTTCTACTTGATAGGAAATTTCTAGAAATCTTGGTTTACAAATATTAAAATGTTAGAACACATTTTAGTATCAAATTTAAATTCAGCTTATTTAGTATGTGGAATTATCCAAACTTTTTGTTTTGTTTTTGTTTTTTTCCCAATGTGAATATTTGAGAATTGACTATAATAATTGTATTGCTCTTCATCCTGTTTGCGACACCAATTGTCTCACTGTATGTCACTGTCTGCACTGTTCACTCAACCCAGGGTAGGCAAGGCGCTAGCTAAGAGGCTGGAAGAAGACTCAAGGAGTCATAGGAACTGCAGACACATTTATTCTTTCCTGGCTGGCACAGCAACTGTAGCAGCAGACATAACATAACACAACACAATACAACCTCTTTCCTCTTGGCTGACAAAATGGACACAGCTGTGATGCGGCAGTAATCTCGCCACTTTTAAGCTGGAGCTCATATTTACAGAGCACAAAGTAGTTCATGACCAAGTGAGTACCTCCTGGTGTGCACGAGCAGTGCTACAAATGCTCTCAGCTGTCACGTAGTCCTTATTTACAAAACACAGGGCAAGAGAGCCTGAACACACCATCTTGGCTAATTTGCTCTCTCCCCACAATACTTTTCTCCAAAAACTGAAGAATCGAAAGTTTAGAGAGGGCTTCTCAGGTGGTACTAGTGGTAAAGAACCCACAAACCAATGCAGGAGACTTAAGAGACAAGGGTTCTATCCTTGGGTTGGGAAGATCCCCTGCAGGAGGGCACCAACCTACTCTAGTATTCTTGCATGGAGAATGCTATGGACAGAAGAGCCTGGTGCAGTCCATAGTGTCTCAAAGAGTCAGATGCAACTGAAGTGACTTAGCACACATGCATGCACATCAAGGCTATGCAGAAGGGGTTCATTTATGCTCTGTTGCTGCTGCTTCTAAGTCGCTTCAGTTGTGTCCGACTCTGTGGGACCCCATAGATGGGAGCCCACCAGACTCCCCCATCCCTGGGATTCTCCAGGCAAGAACACTGGAGTGGGTTGCCATTTCCTTCTCCAATGCATGAAAGTGAAAGTGAAAGTGAAAGTGAAGTCGCTCAGTTCTCTTTGTGACCCCATGGACTGCAGCCTACCAGGCTCCTCCTTCCATGGGATTTTCCAGACAAGAGTACCGGAGTGGGTTGCCATTCCCTTCTCCGGTTTATGCTCTAGGGTGGCCCAAACATGACTTCATGAATTTTGATGTCATCTCCGTCTTTAAGCTGCTGAAAAGTTTCTGCTGTGAGTATAGAGCTTAAATCTTTCTCTTTTCACTATACACATACAGTTTAATACTGATACAGTCTTGCATTTTTTGGCACTGTTTCTTAATCTCAAATTGCCAAATGGAATATAGTTCTTACAAATTAGGTTTCAGACCACAGAGCTTAGGTTTTAACATTTTTTTTTTAAAAGAAGAGAGAGCAGTAGGTCTGTGAAAAAC
This sequence comes from Bos taurus, assembly GCF_002263795.3. Lineage (NCBI taxonomy): Eukaryota > Metazoa > Chordata > Mammalia > Artiodactyla > Bovidae > Bos > Bos taurus. Next base: position 48,714,078 of record NC_037340.1, read on the forward strand.
CACTAAGGAAAAAGGAAGAAATCAAATAAGACAACGTTTTAAATACATTTTTAAAGAAATTGCCTTTGCATGGTAGTTTTGAACCTACATTGTTAAGTGGTTTCTGGCATGATACATGATTTTCCTATATAATATCCTGAATATTTACCAGAAAAATTAAAGACACATGTTAAGAAGTTAAGGTAAACCTATGAGAATGCAGTAGGGCTTGTTCATGTGTTCATCATGGGTTTATATATGTAACATATATATACACATATCTATACATATATATATATATACATATAGGATCTTGCTTCATGGCACCCACTGGAGAAGGAAATGGCAACCCACTCCAGTATTCTTGCCTGGAGAATCCCATGGACAGAGGAGCCTGGTAGGCTACAGTCCACAGGGTCGCAAAGAGTTGGACACGACTGAGCAACTTCACTCACTCACTCATACATATATAGTATACACATATACATACTCATTAAATAAAAATATATACATGCACACATATAAATGTAGTGTATATATACACACCCACTAAATAAATGTATATATAGTGGGTTGGATAAAAACTTCATTTGATTCTGTTACATCTTATGGAGAAACTTGAACAATTTTTGGCCAACCCAATATATATATGCACACACATATATACATATATGATAAACACACACACACTAATTAAATTAATGTATATATGCAAGTTACCATATATATATACATCTCTACGTATATTACATATACATTCATGCAATAAAGGTGTGTATATGTATATTTATATATACATATACAGATCTCTCTCTCTCAGCCTTTTTCTCTCTCGATAGTTTTCCTGATTCTGTGGAAAATAAAAGAGGTAATTTAAATATCTGTGATCTCAAAAGCTTGTTTTCTCCCTTAGTAGGAGAGAAAAAGACCTATTAACATACTGCTATTTAAGCAAAATAATAGTAATTCATTATGATGATGTAATACAAGTGGTGACACAGTCAGTACATGACTCAGAGCCAAAATAACAAAATAAATAAGGACATTTTTGAAAGCTATTGAAAAGAGAAAACAATGAGAATTAGAGATATTTGAGGAAGTCATGAAGGAAGAAAAGGAACTTGGTGCAAGACCTGGTGATAGCAAAAGTGCTGAATCCAAGATGGGTTTAATGTTTGGGAAGTGAGTGGATGAGTCTGGCTACAGCAGTTGGGGGTGTGTGTTCTAAGTCACTTCTGTTGTGTTCAGCTCTTTGAGATCCTGTGAACTAGCCTGCCATGCTCTTCTGTCCATGGGATTCTCCAGGCAAAAATACTGGAGTGGGTTGCCATGTGCTCTGCCAAGGGATCTTCCTTACCCAAAGATGGAACCCTTGTCTCTTATGTCTCCTGCATTGGCAGGTTAATGGCATTCTTTACCACTAGCAGCACCTGGGAAGCCCATTTGGGACTGGTGGGGAGTGTCATTAGAAAGGTAAGTTGTCAAGAGGTAGACTTGACAAAAGGTAAGTTGTCAAAGGTAGACTGTCAAGAGTCTTAAATGTTGGCTAATAAGTATCTTTGAAAGTTAGCTTTAGCAGGAAAGTGACCCAGTAAGGTTATGTTTAATTGGCAAATGATTATAGAATGGAATAACATGGGAATGTCCAGAAAGAAGATCAATTGCAAATCATCCAAATAAGATCTTAACACAGCACATATGGAAGAAAAGAGACACATAGAGATAGTTAAGGAGAGAATAGTTGACAGATCTGAGTTATTATTTTTGCCCACTATAAGATGGGCAAAACAGAAGTGGAGAGAACCATAGGTAACTATGTGGCATTTTCAAACCTGAGTGAGCTGATCTTAGCAAGGACAGATAATTAGTTTGACTCAGTAAACTACATTGTCCTATTGTAAACATTAGTGGGAAATATTTTTTGAAACTTAGGAAAGTTACCAGTTCAATCATAAATGCCCCTTAAGGGCTTGCATGACAAGCAAGCGTGCTTTGGGTAGGTTGAATGAGATTGTCAGGGTTTGTAAACTGGGCCTTGGAAATCAGACATTTTGGGAGTGTATTCTGCTTTTAGAATATTTAAATGATTGGATAATATTTCTTTCGATGTATATATTTTCTTTATTCATCTGCTTCTGAACATTTTATGTTATTTCATATTTTGCCTATTGTGAATAACGCTGCAATAAACATGGATGTGCTAAGTTGGCAATATTTTCATGGATATGACATTTAAAACATAGGAAACAAAGGAAAAATAAACAAGTGGAATAAACATCAAACTAAAAAGCTTCTGCACAGCAAAGAAAACAGCTTCCAGAGTGATAAGGCAGCCTGTGGGATGGGAGAAGATATTAGTTAACCAGATATCAGATAAGGGGGTTATTATCAAAACATATAAGGAAATCCTACACCTGAATTGTAGAAAACCAAAAACTCAATTAAAACATAGGTGAAGGCCTTGAGTAGACATTTTTCAAAAGAAGACAGAAATGGTCAAGAGGTATAGGGAAACACACTTAACATCCTTAATCATCAGGAAAATGTTAACCACAATTACAATGAAATATCAGCATAACTGTTAGGATGGTTCATATCAAAATAAACAAAAGGCAACAGAGTTGGTGAAGATGTGGAGTAATTGGAATGCTTGCATACTATTGGTGGGAATGGTATGCCCTGTATGGAAAACAGTGTAAAGCTTTCTCAAAAATTTACCAGTAGAACCATAATATGAGCAGCAATCTCACTTGTGGCTCTTCCCTCCCGTGGCTTCTGAGCAATTGGGATGTGGCCTCTGCAACTGAGGAAGTGAATTTTATTTTATTTTATTTTTATTTTTTATGATTGCTTCTCTCTCTTTCCATTTTAAAATTTTAATTAATAGAACTTAATTTAAAGTTATTTCAGTGGTCATGTATGGATGTGAGAGTTGGACTGTGGAGACAGCTGAGCGCTGAAGAATTGATGTTTTTGAACTGTGGTGTTGGAGAAGAATCTTGAGAGTCCCTTGGACCGCAAGGAGATCCAACCAGTCCATTCTAAAGGAGATCAGTCCTGGGTGTTCACTGGAAGAACTCATGCTGAAGCTGAAACTCCAAAACTTTGGCCACCTCATGCGAAGAGTTGACTCATTGGAAAAGACCCTGATGCTGGGAGAGATTGGGGGTAGGAGGAGAAGGGGATGACAGAGGATGAGATGGCTGGATGGCATCACCGACTCAATGGATGTTGAGTTTGAGTGAACTCTGGGAGTTGGTGATGAACAGGGAGGCCTGGCATGCTGCAATTCAGGGGGTCACAAAGAGTCGGACAAGACTGAGCGACTGAACTGAACTGAACTGAACTCATTCACATTAAGAGAGATTAGCAATAGTATTTTATTCAGTATATACTATCTAGTTGTTTTTAAATGTATTTATTTTCTATTGTGTTGAACATTTTTCATGATTTGCATTCTGTCTCTATTAACTCCTTAAATTATTCTGATTTTAAATTCTGCTGAATTTATTTTCAAATAGTATTGTCATTTCATATGTAGCATAAGGACCCAATAATAGTATTTTATCAGTTCCTCCTCCCATTTTTCATGCCATTATTGTCATATATTTTATTTTTCATATGTGAAAATCACATATAACATTGTTAATATTTTTGCATTAGGAAGTTTTCTTTTATTGTAATTACAAATAAGAAAAAAATGATTTACCTTCATTTATTCCATTTCTAGTGCTTTTCCTTTCTTTATTTAGACCAGATTTTTGACTGATATCATATTCTTTCTGACTAAAGAACTTCCTATAGTATTTTTCATAGAGTAGATTTGATATCAATAAATCCTTTGGTTTTGTTTGTCTGAAATTTTTTTTCTCCTCTAGTTTTTGAAATATGTTTGCTGGGTATAGAATTCTGGCTTACCAGGCTTTTTTCCATTTCACCACTTAAAAGATGCCACTCTAAAAAGCCTGTTGCTGAAAATGAAAGAGGAGAGTGAAAAAGTTGGCTTAAAGCTCAACATTCAGAAAACGAAGATCATGGCATCTATTCCATCACTTCAAGGGAAATAGATGGAGAAACAGTGGAAACAGTGTCAGACTTTATTTTTTGGGGCTCCAAAATCACTGCAGATGGTGATTGCAGCCATGAAATTAAAAGAAGCTTACTCCTTGGAAGGAAAGTTATGACCAACCTCGTAAGCATATTCAAAAGCAGAGACATTACTTTGCCAACAAAGGTCCATCTAGTCAAGGCTGTGGTTTTTCCTGTGGTCATGTATGGATGTGAGAGTTGGACTGTGAAGGCTGAGCGCTGAAGAATTGATGCTTTTGAACTGTGGTGTTGGAAAAGACTGTTGAGAGTCCCTTGGACTGCAAGGAGATCCAAGCAGTCCATTCTAAAGGAGATCAGTCCTGGGTGTTCTTTGGAAGGAATGATGATAAAGCTGAAACTCCAATATTTTGGCCACCTCATGCAAAGAGTTGACTCATTGGAAAAGACTCTAATGCTGGGATGGATTGGAGGCAGGAGGAGAAGGGGACAACAGAGGATGAGATGGTTGGATGGCATCACTGACTCAGTGGACATGAGTTTGGGTGAACTCCGGGAGTTGGTGATGGACAGGGAGGCCTGGCGTGCTGTGATTCATAGGGTTACAAAAATTGGACATGGCTGAGTGACTGAACTGAACTGAACTACTCTCTATTGCTTGTTTGGTGTCTAATAAGAAATTTTATCCTTATTGTTCTTTTTTTAAATTTTATTTTATTTTTAAACTTTACATAATTGTATTAGTTTTGCCAAATATAAAAATGAATTTGCCACAGGTATACATGTGTTCCCCATCCTGAACCCTCCTCCCTCCCCATACCATCCCTCTGGGTCATCCCAGTGCACTAGCCCCAAGCATCCAGTATCGTGCATCGAACCTGGACTGGCATCTCATTTCATACATGATATTTTACATTTTTCAATGCCATTCTCCCAAATCTTCCCACCCTCTCCCTCTCCCTCTCCCACAGAGTCCATAAGACTGTTCCTTATTTTTCTGTAGATAATAATTCCTCTGATTTTTTTCCGCTGGTTGCCTTTCAGATTTTTTATTTATATTTGATTTTAGGAATTTGGATATGATATTTCTAACTCAGTGTATGCATGTGTGTAACACACACACACAGTGTTATTTATCTTGCTTGCTGTTCTTTGAACTTCTTGGACCTGTATTACTTCTCTGATCTATGTTACTATGGAAAATTCTCAGGTATTATTTTCTCAATTTTTTTAAACTGAAAATTTACAGTGTATTTGGACTAGTATTTATCCCAAATATATAGTAGAAACAAATATAAATACTTTTTGAAAGAAAGCCAATTTATTAGGTCCACCAAGTAAATACTTCTAATATGAAGTTCCTTGGAGCATGAATTTCATATCAAAAATTACCAAACTCCTGAGGGAAAAAGCCACTACCAAAAGGGGAGTCAGATGAGTAACTGTGGTATCAGAAGTTTAAACAGAAATAGGGAAATAGTCAGACATAGACTGTAGCATAAGTACTTAATATGTTTGATGTGATGTGAATATTTGTGATACCCCAAAATTCAGATGTTGAAATCCAAGGCAATGAAATTAGGAGGCAGAACCATTGAGGGGTGATTAGGTCATGAGGGAGGAGCCCTCATGAAAGGGATTAGTGCTCTCAGAGAGATAGCTTATTCTTTGTGTAATGAATATCTATTTCTGCTTTATTGACTATGCGAAAGCCTTTGACTGTGTGGATCACAATAAACTGGAAAATTCTGAAAGAGATGGGAATACCAGACTACCTGACCTGCCTCTTGAGAAATTTATATGCAGGTCAGGAAGCAACAGTTAGAACTGGACATGGAACAACAGACTGGTTCCAAATAGGAAAAGGAGTATGTCAAGGCTGTATATTGCCACCCTGCTTATTTAACTTATATGCAGAGTACATCACGAGAAACACTGGGCTAGAAGAAGCACAAGCTGGAATCAAGATTGCTGGGAGAAATATCAGTAACCTCAGATATGCAGATGACACCACCTTTATGGCAGAAAGTGAAGAAGAACTTAAGAGCCTCTTGCTGAAAGTGAAAGAAGAGAGTGAGAAAGTTGGCTTAAAGCTCAACATTCAGAAAACGAAGATCATGGCATCTGGTCCTATCACTTCATGGGAAATAGATGAGGAAACAGTGGAAACAGTGATTGACTTTATATTTTTGGGCTCCAAAATCACTGCAGATGGTGATTGCAGCCATGAAATACGCTTACTCCTTGGAAGGAGAGTATGACCAACCTAGATAGCATATTAAAAAGCAGAGACATTGCTTTGTCAACAAAGGTCTGTCTAGTCAAGGCTACGGTTTTTCCAGTGGTCATGTATGGATGTGAGAGTTGGACTATCAAGAAAGCTGAGTGCCAAAGAATTGATGATTTTGAATTATGGTGTTGGAGAAGACTGTTGAGAGTCCCTTGGACTGCAAGGAGATCTGACCAGTCCATCCTAAAGGAGATCAGTCCTGGGTGTTCATTGGAAGGACTGATGTTGAAGCTGAAACTCCAATGCTTTGGCACCTGATGCAAACAGCTGACTCATTTGAAAAGACCTTGATGCTGGAAAAGATAGAGGGCAGGAGGAGAAGGGGACGACAGAGGATGAGATGGTTGGATGGCATCACCAACTCAATGAACATGAGTTTGGTGTTGGACAGGGAGTTGGTGATGGACAGGGAGGCCTGGTGTGTTGCAGTTCATGGGGTCGCAAAGAGTCGGACACAAGCGACTGAACTGAACTGAACTGAGGTAAATACTGAGAAAAATCAACTGGGCAAGTATTGTAACAGAATACTTGCCCAGTTGATTTTTCTCAGTATTGTAACAGAAAAAAAAAAAATAAATGGCATAAAAATTGGAAAGGAGGAACCAAATCTTATCACTAGAAGAAAATCCAAAATAAACAATAGAAAATGACTAGAATTAATAAGAACTTAACAAAGACGTTGGATGTCAAGTTGATATACAAAAGCAATTAGCATTTCTACATGTTTGCAGAAAATAGAAAATGAAATTCAAAATAGTAACTTATCATAGCAGTTCTTTTATCTATCATCTATCTATTTATCTAGGTCTTTCATCAATCAACAGAATCTAGAATTAAATCTAAATTTAATGTAAAATCTTTTGAACAAAATTATAAAATTTTAGTGAAAGACATTAAAAGAAGAATAAAATAAAGAGCTATCACGTTCTTGGAAAGGAATATTCAATGTTTTTAATATGCCAAGTCTCTCCAAAATTATCTGCAGATACTAAACACTTATAATGAAAACACAAACACATGTTTTTTGGAATTTTACATGGAAGAGAATAGGGCCAAAAATAGACAAGAGACTCTTGAAGAATATAAATAAGGTGAGTGTGGGTGTAGTAGTGAATGGCCCTTCAATATATCAAGATTTATTATAGAACTATGTAATTTTGGCATAGTGGTATGGTACAAATATAAACAAGAGGAAAAAGTGAAGAGAATGGAGAACAATTCATGTAAAGCCCTATACATAACAGGGATGGCAATGGAGATAAGTGGGGAAAGTATCAATTATTCACTGAATGCTGCTGAGGCAATTGGTTATCCATAAGAAAAACAAAATGAAATTGTATCCTTACACTATGACCAACTTGCTTTTTTTATGCCTCTTAATACTCCCCCAATGGCTCAGCAGATAAAGAATCTCCTTGCAATACAGGAGACAGGAGATGCAGGTTCAATCTCTGGGTCGGGAAGATCCCCTGGACAAGAAAATGGCAACCCACTCCAGTATCCTTGCTTGAAAAATCCCATGGACAGAGAAGCTTGGCAGGCTACGGTACAATGGGTTGCAAAGAGTCGGGACATGACTAAGCAACCACACATGCACACACAATACTTATCAAGGGCTTTCTTCTATTACAGTGACTACTGGGGGAACATGACAGGGGCTTTGTCTAGTGACTCATTGTGGAAAAGCCCTAAACAGAGAAACTTCTAAAAGCTAAGAATAGAGAGATACCAAGCTGACTCAGCTCTTCAGTAATTCAGCAGTAGGTTGTCACATAAAGTTGCATATATAAACAAATGCTGGATTCAATTCCCTGGTGATTCTAACATTTTGGAATCCTAGTCACTTCTATGTACATTTCCTTTCCTTTATGAAAAGGTTAAGTGTTAATGTGGTTGCTGCTTTGCCAAGAGAAATCTGGCAAGTCTTACAAGTACATATGTAAATTGTAATTAAATTCTTAATGTAGAGCTATACAATTCACTACTGTGAAAATAGTACTTAACTACAAAGCTGTGCTACATTCTTTTACTAATAAGTATTGACGAGTTGGAGGGGATTTTTCTGACCTGGTTGATGAATTCAAGTGACAGATTTTGTTTTGTTGAAGGCTGACTTTTACTCAGAGAAGGTAAAAAAAAAAAAATAAATTAACTGGTCTAAGCTATGCAGCAGAGCTCACAAGCTTTTTTTGATTATAGAGCAAGGCATTTCAAGTGTGCGGAGGAGACAATTTCATAGAGTTGATGGAAACACCCATTGAGAGGAAGGGCCACATTCCTGATAAACCCCATCCTTGTAGGTTCCATCTGTCTAACATTAGGGAATTTTATTAAGAGATCTAGATAAGAGTTAAGTAATGGATGGGAATTGTCATTTTATCAATTAGAAAACACTTGTACAAAAAAGTACATGATGCATTTCACAAATATTTTGTGTGACTTTTCACATCAGTCAGTTAGTTCAGTAGCTCAGTCATGTCTGACTCTTTGCCATCCCGTGGACTGCAGCATGCCAGACCTGCCTGTCCGTCACCAATCCCCAGAGCTTGCTCAAACACATGTCCATTGAGTCTGTGATGCCATCCAACCATCTCATCCTCTATCATCCCCTTCTGCTCTTACCTTCAAACTTCCCCAGCATCAGGATCTTTTCAAATGGGTCAGTTCGCATCAGGAGGCCAAAATATTGAAGCTTCAGCTTCACCGTCAGTTCTTCCAATGAATATTCATGGCTGATTTCCCTTAGGATGGAATGGTTGGATCTCTTTGCTGTCCAAGGGACTCTCAAGAGTCTTCTCCAACACCACATTTCAAAAGCATCAATTCTTCAGCGCTCAGCTTTCTTTATAGTCCAACTCTCACATCCATATGTGACTACAGGAAAAACCATAGCTTTGACTAGATGGACCTTTGTCAGCAAAGTAATGTCTGCTTTTTAATGTGCTCTCTAGGTTGGTCATAACTTTTCTTCCAAGGAGCAAGCATCTTTTAATTTCATGGCTGCCATCACCACATTCAGTGATTTTGGAGACCACTCCCCGCCCCAAACACACAAAAAAGTCTGTCACTGTTTCCACTGTTTCCCCATCTATTTGCCATGAAGGATGGGACCACATACCATGACCTTAGTTTTCTGAATGTTGAGCTTTAAGCAAACTTTTTCACTCTCTTCTTTCACTTTCATCAAGAGGCTTTTTAATTATTTTCCACTTTCTGCCATAAGGGTGGTGTCATCTGTGTATCTGAGATTATTGATATTTCTCCTAGCAATCTTGATTCCAGCTTGTGTTTCTTCCAGCCCAGCATTTCTCATGATGTGCTCTGCATATAGGTTAAATAAGCAGAGTGACAATGTACAGCCTTGACGTACTCCTTTTCCTGTTTGGAACCAGTCTGTTGTTCCGTGTCCAGTTCTAACTGTTGCTTCCTGACCTGCGTACAAATTTCTCAGCAGGCAGGTAAGGTTGTCTAGTATTCCCATCTCTTTCAGAATTTTCCAGAGTTTGTTGTGATCCACACAGTTAAAGGCATTGGTATAGTCAATAAAGAAGAAGTAGATGTTTTTCTGGAACTCTCTTGCTTTTTTGATGATCCAACAGATGTTAGTAATTTGATCTCTGGTTCCTCTGCCTTTTCTAAAACCAGCTTGAACTTCTGGACATTCATAATTCACATACTGTTGAAGCCTGGCTTGGAGAATTTTGAGCTTTACTTTGCTAGCGTGTGAGATGAGTGCAATTGTGTGGCAGTTTGAGCATTCTTTGGCATTGCCTTTCTTTGGGACTGGAATAAAAACTGACCTTTTTCAGTCCTGTGGTCACTGCTGAGTTTCCCAAATATGCTGACATATTGAGTGCAGCCCTTTCACAGCATCATCTTTTAGGATTTGAAATAGCTCAACTGGAATTCTATCACCTCCACTAGCTTTGTTCATAGTGATGCTTCCTAAGGCCCACTTGACTTTGCATTCTAGGATGTCTGGCTCTAGGTGGGTAACACACCATCATGGTTATCTGGGTTGTGAAGATCTTTTTCGTATAGTTCTTCTGTGTATTCTTGCCACCTCTTCTTAATATCTTCTGCTTCTCTTAGGTCCATACAATTTCTGTCCTTTATCGAGCCCATCTTTGCATGAAATGTTCCCTTGGTATCTTTAATTTTCTTGAAGAGATCTCTAGTCTTTCCCATTCTATTGTTTTCCTCTATTTCTTTGCATTGGCCCCTTATACTTTTCATGTACTGTGGGCCTAATGTATGTGATATACAGATATATTTCCTGAAACATTTTTATTGCATCTAGATTTTAGTTATAATTAGAAAGCCTTTCTCTGCAGGCAAGTTATAGACAAATCCACCCATTTTTTTCCCCAAAACATGTGCAATTTCATTCTTACATATGATTCTCTACTGAATAGTAGTGTATTCTAATATGTAGTCTAATATAGGGATTTAATTTGGTATTTTTTTCAAACTAGTTGTTCCAACACCATTTATCAAAAGTTTATCTTTGCCCTAGTGTTTTAAGATGCCATCTTCATCTTGTATTAAAATTCTATGGCTATTTGATGTATTTATGTACTGTCCATTCTATTCCATTTTATTGTTCTTTTCCATTATTTATGGTGTTTCCCTAAAAAATACCAAAGAAATGCCCCATTCAAGAATCTTTATGAGGTCTGGAATTCTGCATTTTAGATGAGATGTGGTAATTTTCATGGCCACATAGTTGTCTTCCAACTTCTTCAAGTATTTTAACAAAGTTTCTCATGATGTCAAGAAGATAAATTGTCAAGAAGTACAAATGACAGGTTGTGATCAGCAATTATGGTATGAGGGGCATGGTGGACCTCAGCCCTCATAATAGTGTACCTACAGGCTTTATTTAGAAAAATGTATATCATTTCAGGCAAAATAGTCTGAGTTCCAGTACAAGATGGTAGTGGTAGTGGTGGTTTAGTCGTCAAGTTTTGCAACCTCATGGACTGTAGCCTGCTATGGATACCATCCTTTGCCCAAGGGATTTTACAGGCAAGCATACTGGGATACTTCAGGGCATCTTCCCAACCCAGAGTCTGAACCTGCATCTCCTGCAATGAAGGTAGATTCTTTACCACTGAACCACTAGGGATTCCCACAAGATGATGGGTTACATTCAAATATGCTGTCCCTTTCTCTAAACCTATTTAAAATGGCAGTGAAAATTAAGGAATAAATTCATAAAATTGCTGAGAGTACTTGGAGAAGGATGTAGAAAGACATAAGAAAACCAAAGTTTTGATTAATCTTTGGGAGACAGAAGATCATGTGATATCTATTTTGTTATCTTTTGCTGCATTACAAATTACTCTAAACTTTAGTAGATTAAAACAACAAAAAGCATTTATTATCTCACATGTTTTCTGTGAATAAGGAACTTTATAGCAGCTTAGCTGGGTGCTTTTGGCTCAGGGTCTCTCAAGAAGCTGCAGTTAAGGTGTCAACTGGGAATTAACTGGGGCTGGAATACTTACCTCTAAAATGGCTCATTCATGTGTCTGGCAAGCTAGTTCTAGGTATTGGAAGATCTGAGTTCCTCCCCCAAAGCTCTGGAAAACAAGCAACTTACTTAACATTGTTCTGCAGGAGTGATCAAACTGACAAATAACGAAAACTGAGAGATGGAGAGGGAAAGCAGTGCAGTGGAAATAAAAATGCTGAAAAATGAATATTATTAAAAAAACAAGTAAATTATAATAACAACTGGAAGGTGAAAGAAAGACAAAATGTCACATCCATAGAATTGAATGCTACTCATCAGGGAAGAGGAAAGCGCTGTTGACACACGCTACATTAAGGATTAGCCTCAGAAGCATTCTGTGGTATCATTTTAAAAAAAAAAAAGATGCAAATGAAGTTATGTACAAAACTGAAACAGACTCATAGATTTTGAAAGCAAATTTATGGTTACCAAAGGGGAAACATGGAGCGGTGGAGGGACAAATTAGGAGGTGGATGAAACCGGAGCCGATTATACAGAGTGAAGTAAGCCAGAAAGAAAAACACCAATACAGCATACTAACACATATATATGGAATTTAGAAAGATGGTAACAACAACCCTGTTTGCGAGACAGCAAAAGAGACACAGATGTATAGAACAGTCTTTTGGACTCTGTGGGAGAGGGAGGGGGGGATGATTTGGGAGAATGGCATTAAAACATGTATAATATCATATAAGAAATGAGTCGCCAGTCCAGGTTTGATGCAGGATACAGGAAGCTTGGGGCTGGTGCACTGGATGACCCAGAGGGATGGTATGGGGAGGGAGGTGGGAGCGGGGTTCAGGATGGGGAACACGTGTACACCCTTTGCAAATTCATGTTGATGTATGGCAAAACCAATACAATATTGTAAAGTAATTAGTCTCTAATTAAAATAAATAAATTTAAATTAAAAAATTAGGAACTGGGGATTACTATGGACACACCAATATATATAAAATAAATGACCAACAAGGACTTATTGTATTGCACAGGGACCTCTACTCCATATTCTGTAATAACATATATGAGTAAAGAATCTGTAAAAGAATGAATCTATGTATATGTGTAACTGAATCACTTTGTTGCACACCTGAAACTAACACAACATTATAAATCAACTATACTCCAATAAAAATATGTAAAATAAAAGAAGACAGGCACAATTATCACATTGTATGATCTTGTTTATATGCAATGTCCCAAAAAGGCAACAACAAAAATAGAGACAATATTGGGTTAGTGGTTGCTAGAAGCTGAGGTGGGATTAGGTATTAACTATAAATGGGCATGAGGATCCTACTGGGGAGATGAAATGTTATAAAACTGACCTACACTGAAAGTTTAACCATTTAGTAAAGTTAATAAAAATTATTGAATTGTGTACTTGGATGAATTTATGATATAAAAAACATTCTTCAATAAAGTTAAAAATATATTGAATATAGATAGGATAACTGCACACAATATTTTCATAGTACTTTAATGACAGCAGTAGTACAGATGAAGGTCAATATAAAATATCAACTGTCCTAAAAAGAAAGAATTTGAGTGATGGTGTGATTTGTGGCACTGTTTAAAACCTACTGCTTATTTTTCTCGACTACAAATGTAATACATGTCCACTGAAAAAATTTTAGAAAGTTTAGATATGTATCATGAAGGACAAGGGGCTTTCCTGATGGCTCAGTGGGTAAAGAATCTGCCTCCAATGCAGGAGACACAGGTTCAATCCTTGGATTGGTAAGATCTCTTGGAGAAGGAAATGGCAACCCATTCCAGTATTCTTGCCTGAAAAATCTGAAGGACAGAGGAGCCTGGTGGGCTACAGTCCAAAGGGTCACAGAATGGGATACAACTGAGTGACTAAGCACACACACACACAATGAAAGGCATACATTAAAAAAAAATTGAAGTATAGTGAATTTACAATGCTGTGTAAGTTTCAAGTGTATAGCAAAGTGATTCAATTATATATAAATATAATTATAATGTATAATTCAATTATATAATCTGATATATATATATGTGTGTGCATGCATTCTAAGTCTCTTCAGTTGTGTCAGACTCTTTGAGACCCCATAGACTGTAGCCTGCCAGACTCCTCTGTCCATAGGATTCTCCAGACAGAATACTAGAGTGGTTGCCATGCCCTCCTCCAAGTGATTGTCCTGACCCAGGGATCAAATCCACATCTCTTACATCTTCTGCATTGGAAGGTGAGTTCTTTACCATTAGCTCAACCTGGGAAGCCCCTTGTGTGTGTGTGTGTGTGTGTGTGTGTAAACATATGGGACTTCCCTGGTGGCTCAGATGGTAAAGAATCTGCCTGCAATGCCAGAGACCCGGGTTTGATCCATGGGTTGGGAAGATTCTCTAGAGAAGGAATACATACCACATCTCTTTAGCAATTCATTTGTTGACATTTAGATTGCTTCCGTGTCTTCAGTTCAGTTCAGTTCATTCACTCAGTTGTGTCCAACTCTTTGAGACCCCATGGACTGTAGCACACCAGGGCTCCCTGTCCATCACCAACTCCTGGAGTTTACACAAACTTATGTCAATTGAGTCAGTGATACCGTCCAACCATCTCATCCTCTGTTATCCCCTTCTCTTCCTGCCTCTTCCCAGCATCAGGGTCTTTTCAAATAAGTCAGTTCTTCATATCAGGTAGCCAAAATATTGGTGTTTCAGCTTCAGCATCAGTCCTTCCAACGAATATTCAGGACTGATTTCCTTTAGGATGGATTGGTTGGATCTTCTTGCAGTCCAAGATACTCTCAAGAGTCTTCGCCAACCCCACAGTTAAAAAGCATCAATTCTTCAGCTCTCAGCTTTCTTTATAATCCAACTCTCACATCCATACATGACTACTGGAAAAATCATAGCTTTGACTAGACGGAACTTTGTTGGCAAAGTAACGTCTCTACTTTTTAATATGCTGTCTAGGTTGGTCATAACTTTTCTTTCAAAGAGCAAGCGTCTTTTAATTTCATGGCTGCAGTCACCATCTGCAGTGATTTTGGAGCCCCCCAAAATAAAGTATGTCATTGTTTCCATGGTTTCCCCATCTATTTGCAGTGAAGTGATGGTACCAGATGCCATGATCTTAGTTTTCTAAATGTTGACCTTCAAGCCAACTTTCTTTCACTTTCATCAAGAGGCTCTTTAGTTCTTCACTTTCTGCCATAAGGGTGCTGTCATCTGCGTATCTGAGGTTATTGATATTTCTCCTGGCAATCTTGATTCCAGATTCTGCTTCTTCCAGCCAGCGTTTCTCATGATGTACTTGGCATATAGGTTAAATAAGTAGGGTGACAATATACAGCCTTCACGTACTCCTTTCCCAGTTTGGAACCAGTCTGTTGTTCCATGCCCAGTTCTAACTGTTGCTTCCTGACCTGCGTACAGATTGCTCAAGAGGCAGGTCAGGTAGTCTAGTATTCCCATCTCTTTCAGAATTTTCCAGAGTTTGTTGTGATCCACACAGTCAAAGGTTTTGGCATAGTCAATAAAGCAGAGATAGATGTTTTTCTGGAACTCTCTTCCTTTTTTGGTGATCCAGCTAATGTTGGCAATTTGATCTCTGGTTCCTCTGCCTTTTCTAAATCCAACTTGAACATCTGGAAGTTCACAGTTCATGTAGTTTTGAAGCCTGGCTTGGAGAATTTTGAGCATTACTAGCGTGTGAGATGAGTGCAATTGTGCAGTAGTTTGAGCATTCTTTGGATTGCTTTTCTTTGGGATTGGAATGAAAACTGCCCTTTTCCAGTCCTGTGGCCACTGCTGAGTTTTCCAGATTCGCTGACATCTCGAGTGCAGCACTTTCACATCATCATCTTTTAGGATCTGAAATACTAGTGTTGCTGTGAACATTGCGGGCACATGCATCTTTGAAACAATGCTCGTGTCTGGATATAAGGGCATACAAGTTACCTGCAGTGTTCCTACCCAGGGTAACTATTATTAACATTCAGTATGTATCTCCAGCTTCTTTTTTTCTATTATAAAGCAGATTTAAATGTGTAAAAACTTTTGTAATTTTCATGAAGCTAGTTGAAACCTTTCATTTTTTGTATGTCTTTAGGAAATCATTATGAATTATATAATTTTATATACCGAGGTGTTAATTAAATAAAAATAGTGGTTGAAATTGTGCTTGGAAGAAATGGAAGTGTTGAAAGCAATAAAATTGGCAGGTTTAACAGAGTGTCACAGAAAATTTAATTGGAAGCTATGATCATGCACACATGACTTGGATAACTGGATTTTCCTCCAAAATTGTAACTCTAGAATGAATACAATGCAATCATTTTACAGATGTGGAAACTGAGGCCCAGAAATCTTGTGAGTTTTCACACAAAAGGTAAGATCAGAGTAAAAATGCATGTCTCCTCACTTCCTGTCCACATTTTTTTCTCTGAACTTGTGGTAGGACCAGAGCTGTAGGAAAAATGTGAAGGTCACCAGTGCAATTTCCTGCCATTCTTGCTCAAAGGTGTCTCATTGTGGGCATGTTCAATATTTATAGATGTTGCTTCTGTAGGCTAAAGTCAGACCTTTGCAGAGGTAGGGTCATTTTAACTTATAGTATCTTTTCCTCTTATTATAGGCCTTTTGTCTGGGTAAACCAAACTATTTTCTTTGCCCTTCCATATTGGCCTTGATTTAGAATCAATGCCAGTATGATCAGATTGGGGAGTTCTGTTAGTAAGCCACCAGAAGTAATGAAAATGACATAATAACTTTACTTCATGGGTGAGATATCCTGAGTATGCTATTTGAGACAATAATGATACTTGTCATATATTTCCTCTAAATAAATCTGGCTTTAATACCAAAAGTCCCTGTTTTCTTCACTTCTGCTTATTTTCTGTCACTCAAACTGACGCTTGCTGTCAATATCTCCTCACTATAAGTGTAAGCAGAAACATTTAAAGAAAGTGGTATTGTTTTATTTTGGGGTTAGCAATTTTCCAGGACCCACTGGCAGAGTGCTTAGCTCTAAAGAATCACATGTGTTTGCTTTGTTCTAAATATAGGCCAAACAGAACGCAGTAGAGCCTGAAGGCTTCAGACTTCAGACTTAGAAATTAAAAAAAAAAAAAAAAAAATCCAGGGAAGTAATAGCTCCTTCCCAAAACTAAACAAATAAGCAAGTTTCTGCTAAATGCAGGAAATAAACTGAAGGATATCAGATTTTCTTCTCAAATCTTTTGGTTGTTTAAAAAAATTTTTTTTTTAAACTTTAAAACTGTAAAACCAAAGTTAGCCTTCAATGGTACAGTCATTCATTGCTATATTGGTAAATGGTAACCACTGTGTGGTCTTGCTGGACCACAGGAAGGGCTGCAGTGTAATGGATGTGACCACTTTGAAAAAGCACATCATTAGAATTTTTTTCCTTTGAACTCTGCCCTTTATAATATTTTCTGTGTGGGTCTGGCATAAGGCCAAAGAGCAAGTCTTCTGCCTTTGGTTTATGTTGCCAGTGAGATGAGGAAGTGCATATGTAACATGTGGTATTAATAATATTAAGTTCTGTTTTACATTGTTTCTCAAACTAGAAACTGTAGATCTTTGTGGCCTATGGACATATTTTCAGAGATATACAAGTTCTCTATTATGTATATTTTTTCAAATGTTAAGGATATTATAAGTTATCAAAAATATATTAAAAAATATGACAGTCACCTTCTGTGCTAGGTGCTACTAGCACTGCCATAACAAAGTCCCTTACACTGGGCGACTTAAGCAATAGAGCTTTGTCTCCCAGTTTTGGAGGCTTGAAGTCCAAGATTAAGGTGCTGACAAGGTTGGTGCCTTCTGAGGGCTGTTAGAGAATCTGTTTCATGCCTCTTTGCTAGCTTCTGGAGGTTTGCTGATGATCTTTCATTTCTTTGCTTGTAGATGCCAAAGATCTCTGCCTTCGTTTTCACACAGCATGACCCTCGTGTTTGTGTCTGTCTGAATCCAAATTTTTCTTCTTTATGAGGACACCAGTGATATCAAATTAGAGTTCACTCTCATGACCTCATCTTAACTTGGTTATCTGCAAAGACTCTATTTCCATATAAGGTCATGTTCATGGTTACTGGGGGATAGGATTACAATATCTTTAGGGGGGACACAGTTCAACCTATAACATCTTCTAAATAACTATTGCCAATTTGATTTTATAATTGAGATAAAGGAAAAGGGTATTATTATAATTACTCCATCAAGAGAAAAAATGCAGAGATGACTTAATTTATTGATACTAAGAGAAAGGCATGCAGTATCATGTCAAGATAATCTACAGAAAGTTTCTGTAAGGAAACTTTCATGTAGACAGGCATATCACAAAAGTTGTAATAAAGAACAGTGACAGGATTAGGTAAAATAGACATAATGAATCTAAATAAATCTGCATTGCAAATGTAAACTCCCTTAAAATAGCAATTCATGTGCATTTCTACACAGAATACAACTTAAGACTTAGTCTTGGATCCATGTAACTGGAAGATAATGTGGGCATAACTTTATAAAAGAGCTTAGGATTTTTTTAAAAGGGAAAGTTAGATATAGAGAAAATATTCAAATTCTACATTTTAATAATTACAGTAACAATAATAATAGTTGTCATTTATTATTGAATACCTGCATGTCAGGCATTGTGTGCTTAGTCGCTCAGTCATGTCTGACTCTTTGTGACCTAATGGACTGTAGCCTGCCAAGCTCCTCTGCTCATGGGATTCTCCTGGTGAGAATACTGGAGTGGGTAGCCAGTCCCTTCTCCTGGGGATCTTCAGGCATTACATAAAATGTTAACCCTTCTTATCATGCACCCAAGTTATTATAGTCACCACTTGGCAAATGAAAAATCTGCTGGGATTGGTATTTTATTCTTTTTTATCTGAACTCAAAATTTTTACTCTTTTCACTCTATTTTTATATTTTCAAATATGACTTAAGCTTATGCAAGGAAGATGAAAATGTCTTGATGAGTGTATCCAAGACTTTGGCTTTGAATATCAGGAGCTCTTTAAATCATGTGTCGTCACTCTTATACATATAATATCAAAGAGCAGATATCATATAAGGTGACTTCCAGGGCCATGAATCTAGTTGGAAACATAAACCTGATATTTGGCTCATGGTTCAACTAGACCTGCAGGTCTTAATAAAATGTTTCTCTCTCTGAATTGATTACATTGAGAAGCTCAAGGAAGCAGTCAGTTCAGTTCAGTCTCTCAGTCATGTCTGACTCTTTGCAACCCCATGAATTGCAGCATGCCAGGCCTCCCTGTCCATCACCAACTCCCGGACTTCACTCAAACTCACGTCCATCGAGTTGGTGATGCAATCCAGCCATCTTATCCTCTGCCGTCCCCTTCTCCTCCTGTCCCCAATCCCTCTCAGCATCAGAGTCTTTTCCAATGAGTCAACTCTTCACATGAGGTGGCCCAAGTACTGGAGTTTCAGCTTCAGCATCAGTCCTTCCAATGAACACTCAGGACTGATCTCCTTTAGAATGGACTGGTTGGATCTCCTTGCAGTCCAAGGGACTCTCAACAGTCTTCTCCAACACCCAGTTCAAAAGCATCAATTCTTTGGTGCTCAGCTTTCTTCACAGTCGAACTCTCACATCCATACATGACCACTGGAAAAACCATAGCCTTGACTAGATGGACCTTTGTTGGCAAAGTAATGTCTCTGCTTTTGAATATGCTATCTAGGTTGATCATAACTTTCCTTCCAAGGAGTATGTGTCTTTTAATTTCATGGCTGCAATCACCATCTGCCATGATTTTGGAGCCCCCCCAAAATAAAGTCTGACACTGTTTCCACTGTTTCCCCATCTATTTGCCATGAAGTGATGGGACCAGATGCCATGATCTTCGTTTTCTGAATGTTGAGGTTTAAGCCAACTTCTTCACTCTCCTCTTTCACTTTCATCAAGAGGCTTTTTAGTTCCTCTTCACTTTCTGCCATAAAGGTGGTGTCATCTGCATATCTGAGGTTATTGATATTTCTCCTGGCAATCTTGATTCCAGCTTGTGCTTCATCTAGCCCAGCGTTTCTCATGATGTACTCTGCATATAAGTTAAATAAGCAGGGTGGCAATATACAGCCTTGATGTACTCCTTTTCCTATTTGGATCCAGTCTGTTGTTCCATGTCCAGTTCTAACTGTTGCTTCCTGACCTGCATATAGGTTTCTCAAGAGGCTGGTCAGGTGGTCTGGTAGCAATGGCTCACCCTAATGAGATTAAATCTGTAATAATCTGTGAATTAATAAAACATTTTAACAATGTTGATAATGGTACCCCCACCCCATCTTGGAAGAGAGAGATCAAGGGTAGTGTCTAGTCCTTAACCCTGAATTATTAGCTAGGAGCTTGTTTCCAGATCTTTAATGGAAAGTTACACTTTCTTTCAAAGTTTTCAAGATTCTCCACCATGACAGCATTGTTCCTTGGGCACACAGGTGAACTTGTATAATTACAGAGGGGTGCCTTGAGATTAATTTGAGTTGGCCAAGAAGTTCCTTTGGTTTTTAAAGTAAAAATAAAAGACACATTTTTCATTTTCATCAAGAATTTTATTGAACAATGTATTAGCTGTTTTGTTCCACTACCTTCTGCCATTTTCCAGGAAACTTCATAACTTCATCTTCTCAAAACTTTTTATCTTTTTGAACAAAGAACTTTTCCAGGTGCCTTTTACAATTTTTGAAGAATCGAAATTTTTTTCCATTAGGAGAATTTTTTAAAGACTGAAATAAATGGAAATCTGAAGGTACAAAACACATTAAGTGAGACAAAGTATCTGGTGAATATGGCAGATGAATCAAAACTTCCCAGCCAAGCTGTAGCAGTTTTCACCTGGTCATCAAAGAAATATGTGATCTTGCATTATCCTGATGGAAGATTATGCATTTTCTATTGACTAATTCCAGATGCTTTTTGTCAAGTGCTACTTGCAGTTTGTCTAAATGAGGGCAGTACTTGTTGGAATTAATCATTTGGTTTTCTGGAAGAAGCTCTTTATTGATAGAGAACTCCCTTCCAATCCCACCATAGATACAACATCACTTTCTTTGAATGAAGACCAGACTTTGGTGTGGTGGTGGTGGTTTATTTTGCTTGCACCATGATCTGTTTTGTTCCACATTATTGTATAGTATCCACTTTTCATTGCCCATCACATTTTGTTTTAAAAACAGCACTTTTCATTACATTTAAGTAGAGAAGTTCATGTGTAAATGCAGTCAAAAATTTTTTTCTGCATATCTTATGTGGAACCCAAGCATCAAAGTGATTAACATAGCCAAGCTGGTGGAAGTGGTTTTCAAAGATTGATTTGGATATTTTGCATATGTCAGCTATCTCTGGCATGATATAGTATTGATTGTTCTCAATTAATGTATCGATTTGATTGCTATCAACTTCCACTGGTCTGCCTGACTGTAGAACATTGTCCAGCATGAAATCTCTAGCACAAAACTTCACAAACCACTTTTGATATGTTCAGTCAGTCTCAGCACCTTCTCCATATACTGAAAAAATTTTTTTTCTGTATTTCAGTTGCATTTTTATCTTTCTTGGAATAATAAAGCATAATATGTCAAAACTGTTGTTTCCCCCCATATTCCTTCTTCCAATTACTCCAGTGTTAAAAAGACTACCAAAAGATTCACCAATTTTGATAAGTTTTTTAAAAATGCATGCTGATATGACAGCTAAAACTGTTTCAAATGAAATTAAAGACAACTAAGCACTACTAGAGCCATCTTATGAGAAACACCGAACAAACTTTTTGGCTAACCCAAATATTTAGGTTGAATTGTCTCCTGGGAGATTTTAGAATAATGAAACCTGAAAGAAAGACTGGTCATTTTTAAAGAAGATAATTTCCATGAAGATTAGACATTTTAGGAGAGGCAGCTGTGCAGCATAGGAGTGGCTGATAGGAGCTACCCCACATCCAAGGTCAGGAGCAGCAGTGGTGAGGAGATAACCCATGTCCAAGGTAAGGAGCAGGGACTGTGCTTTGCTAGAGTAGCCGTGAAGAGATACCCCATGTCTGAGGTAAGAGAAACCCAAGTAAGATGGTAGGGGCAGAGATAGGGTATCAGAGGGCAGACAGACTGAAACCACAATCACAGACAACTAGCCAATCTGATCACACAGACCAAAGCCTGTGTGAACTCAATGAAACTAAGCCATGTCCTGTGGGGCCAGACGGATCATGGTGGAGAGGTCTGACAGAATGTGGCCCACTGGAGAAGGGAATGACAAACCACTTCAGTATTCTTGCCTTGAGAACCCCATGAACAGTATGAAAAGGCAAAAAGATAGGACACTGAAAGATGAATTCCCCAGGCCGGTAGGTGACCAATATGCCACTGGAGATCAGTGGAGAAATAACTCCAGAAAGAATGAAGGGATGGAGCCAAAACAAAAACAACACCCAGTTGTGGGTGGGACTGGTTATAGAAGCAAGATCCGATGCTGTGAGAGTAATATTGCATAGGAACTTGGAATGTTAAGTCCATGAGTCAAGGCAATTTGTAAGTGGTCAAACAGGAGATGGCAAGAGTAACATCGATGTTCTAGGAATCAGCGAACTAAGATGGACTGGAATGGGTGAATTTAACTCAGATGATCATTATATCTACTACGGTGGGCAGGAATCCCTTAGAAGAAAAGGAGTAGCCATCATAGTCAACAAAAGAGTCCAAAAAGCAGTACTTGGATGAAATCTCAAAAACGACAGAATGATCTCTGTTCATTTCCAAGGCAAACCATTCAATATCACAGTAATCCATGTCTATGCCCTGACAAGTAATGCTGAAGAAGCTGAAGTTGAACAGTTCTATGAAGACCTACAAGACCTTCTAGAACTAACACCCAAAAAAAGAGGTCCTTTTCATTATAGGGGACTGGAATGCAAAAGTAAGAAGTCAAGAAACACCTGGAGTAACAGGCAAATCTGGCCTTGGAGTACAGAATGAAGTAGCTCAAAGGCTAATAGAGTTTTGCCACGAGAACACATTGGTCATAGCAAATACCCTCTTCCAACAACACAAGAGAAGACTTTACACATGGACATCACCAGATGGTCAATGCTGAAATCAGATTGATTACATTCTTTGCAGCCAAAGATGGAGAAGCTCTATACAATCAGCATAAATAAGACCAGGAGCTGACTGTGGCTCAGATCATGAACTCCTTATTGCCATATTCAGACTTAAATGGAAGAAAGTGTAGAAAACCACTAGACCATTCAGGTATGACCTGAATCAAATCCCTTATGATTATACAGTGGAAGTGAGAAATAGATTTAAGGAACTAGATCTGATAGACAGAGTACCTGATGAACTATGGATGGATGGACAGAGGTTCATGACATTATACAGGAGACAGGGATCAAGACCATCCCCAAGAAAAAGAAATGCAAAAAGGCAAAATGGCTGTCTGAGGAGGCCTTACAGATAGCTGTGAAAAGAAGAGAAGTGAAAAGCAAAGGAGAAAAGGAAAGATATAAGCATCCGAATGCAGAGTTCCAAAGAATAGCAAGGAGAGATAAGAAAGCCTTTCTAAAAAAAAAAAAAAAAGGTCTTTCTTAGTGATCAATGCAAAGAAATAGAGGAAAACAATAGAATGGGAAAGACTAGAGATCTCTTCAAGAAAATTAGAGATGCCAAGGGAACATTTCATGCAAAGATGGGCTCAGTAAAGGACAGAAATAGTATGGACTTAAAAGAAGCAGAAGATATTATGAAGAGGTGGCAAGAATACACAGAAGAACTGTACAAAAAAGATCTTCATGACCCAGATAATCACGATGGTGTGATCACTCACCTAGAGCCAGACATCCTGGAATGTGAAGTCAAGTGGGCCTTAGAAAACATCACCATGAACAAAGCTAGTGGAGGTGATAGAATTCCAGTAGAGCTATTTCAAATCCTAAAAGATGATACTGTGAAAGTGCTGCAGTCAATATGTCAGCAAATTTGGGAAACTCAGCAGTGATCACAGGACTGGAAAAGGTCCGTTTTCATTCCAGTCCCAAAGAAAGACAATGCCAAAGAATGATCAAACTAGTGCACAACTGCATTCATCTCACGCACTAGTAAAATAATGCTCAAAATTCTCCAAGCCAGGCTTCAGCAATATGTGAACCGTGAACTTCCAGATGTTCAAGCTGGTTTTAGAAAAGGCAGAGGAACCAGAGATCAAATTGCCAACATCAGCTGGATCACCAATAAAGGAAGAGAGTTCCAGAAATAACATCTATCTCTGCTTTATTGACTATGCCAAAGCCTTTGACTGTGTGGATGGCAACACACTCTGGAAAATTCTGAAAGAAATGGGCATACTAGACCACCTGACCTGCCTCCTGAGAAACCTGTATGCAGGTCAGGAAGCAACAGTTAGAACTGGACATAGAACATCAGACTGGTTCCAAACTGGGAAAGGAGTTCGTCAAGGCTGTATATTGCCACCCTGCTTATTTAACTTATATGCAGAGTACATCATGAGAAACACTGGGCTAGAAGAAGCACAAGCTGGAATCAAGGTTGCCAGGAGAAATATCAATAACCTCATATATGCAGATGACACCATCCTTATGGCAGAAAGTGAAGAACAAAAATCCTCTTGTGAAAGTGAAAGAAGAGAGTGAAAATGTTGGTTTGAAGGTCAACATTTAGAAAACTAAGATCATGGTATCTGGTCCCATCACTTCAAGGGAAATAGATGGGGAACCAGTGGAAACAGTGGCTGACTTTATTTTTTTGGGCTCCAAAATCACTGCAGATGGTGATTGCAGCCATGAAATTAAAAGACACTTACTCCTTGGAAGGAAAGTTATGACAAACCTAGCTAGCATATTCAAAAGCAGAGACATTACTTTGTCAACAAAGGTCCGTCTAGTCAAGGCTATGGTTTTTCCAGTGGTCACGTATGCATGTGAGAGTCGGACTATCAAGAAAGATGAGCACTGAAGAATCGATGCTTTCGAACTGTGGTGTTGGAGAAGACTGTTGAGAGTCCTTTGGACTGCAAGGAGATCCAACCAGTCCATCCTGAAGGAGATCAGTCCTGGGTGTTCTTTGGAAGGACTGATGCTGAAGGTGAAACTCCAATGCTTTGGCCACCTGATGCGAAGAGTTGACTCACTGGAAAAGACCCTGATGCTGGGAAAGATTGAGAGCAGGAGAAGAAGGGGACGACGGAAGATGAGATGATTGGATGGCATCACTGACTCAATGGACATGGGTTTGGGTGAACTTCAGGAGTTGGTGATGAACAGGGAGGCCTGGTGTTCTGTGATTCATGGAGTCACAAAGAGTCAGACATGACTGAGTCAGTGAACTGAATCGACTAAATTTCCATGAAGATTCAGTCAGATCAGTTCAGTTCAGTCGCTCAGTAGTGTCCGACTCTTTGCGAACCCATGAATTGCAGCATGCCAGGCCTCCCTGTCCACCACCAACTCTTAGACATTTATTATTGCTTATGAAACCATTTGGTTCCTGTTCCCTCAGTCTATATTTGTGGTATAAAATATTCCAAACTTTAAGGCAGGCTAGATGTAAATCATGAATACTGCTGCTGCTGCTGCTAAGTCGCTTCAGTCATGTCCCACTCTGTGCGACCCCTTAGACGGTAGCCCACCAGGCTCCCCCGTGCCTGGGATTCTCCAGGCAAGAACATTGGAGTGGGTTGCCATTTCCTTCTCCAATGCATGAAAGTGAAAAGTGAAAGTGAAGTCGCTCAGTCGTGTCTGATTCTTCGAGACCCCATGGACTGCAGCCTACCAGGCTCCTCCGTCCATGGGAGTTTTCAGGCAAGAGTACTGGAGTGGGTTGCCATTTCCTTCTCCAATGCATGAAAGTGAAAAGTGAAAGTGAAGTCGCTCAGTCGTGTCTGATTCTTCGAGACCCCATGGACTGCAGCCCACCAGGCTCCTCTGTCCATGGGACCCTCCAGGCAAGAGTACTGGAGTGGGTTGCCATTTCCTTCTCCGAAATCATGAATGGAATTGCAGTTAAAGGGTACAGCCAGCTTGTTTCCATTGGAGATTATTTCTGATTAAAAAATGAACTTTGCAGTGCCATATCAACATTTGTTTCATTTTCTTGCTTAGACAAGTAAGTACAAAGATAAGAAATTGCATATTCAACACAGTATTTCAATTGCACCACTTGGAAAGTACACCTAAACTGTTTTACATTGTGGTTGATGGTGTCTAAGAACAAGTACATTGATGGAAATAATTTATTGTAACAAAATAATTGTCTTATCGTATCAATGTTTCCAGGATAGGAAATCTACCAAGACATCTTATTCATGTAAGAAATGTGCTTGCCTCAAATAAAAGTATCATTTAGCATATCAAAAGAATGGAATATTGAGTAGTAATTCTTCCTTATTTTCTCTTCCTCTTCTCTCCCTAATCCCTGTCCTTTCTCTTTTAATTTGTTTCCTATTTATTTTAGGGATTAATAGAGTTACTTATTTTATGGTAACAGTATTAAGTTTTTTTTTTTTTTTGATGAATACCTTAGTGAGTTTGAAGTTTCAAAGTCAGAGAAGCAAATCTTTCTTGTTTCTGTTTTTGAAAATTTCCTTTTCCTGGCTATCTATATGAGATCAAATACAGTTTTGACACACAAGGTGACAACTGCATTGCAACACTTTACAATCCTAAAGAGTCTTGACTACCCAAACAGAGAAAGCGAATTTGACTGAAGATTTAGTATCCCAGTGTTGTTTGTCAATTCCTACACATTGAAAGGTGTAAGTCATGACAATACAAGTTGTCATTATTTTATGTATACCAACACCAAATGTGAATTTTGCTTATATAATAGATAGTTGGGCCCCTGAGAAAATCTTGTAACATTGAGTGTGTACTTGTGTGTGTGTGTGTGTGTGTGTGTGTACACATGTACTGTGGGAAATAGAAATATGAAGAGACACTAGAAGTGCTTATATGAGTGGTGATTGTTGATCTCAGGACAGAGGGCAGGCTCTCTTCATCTTCCTGGTGTTCAACCTGAGTCACCAAGGAATGGATTGAGTTCAACCACTGACCAAGGGTAGAGATTTTGCTGAATCCAGAGGGTGCTGAAGGTCTGGGTTTGCACAGGAGGGACTTGACTCCCTTTTCTGCTGAGGGTATAGTGGTCAGATTTGTGAAAGGTGCTCAGTCAACTTGAGAATATTTACAGTGCTCTGAGCACTGACCACAAATTTGTAGGCTTTTTTTCTTCTTATCAGAGGTTTGTTTGATCTTCCCTACTTAATCTTGAGTTATCATCAATGTGGGCTGGATTAAGGAATCTCCCTGAATCTTTGACCAGAAGCCTTCATATTCCACAGGCTAAGAAAATTGAATTAGCAATGGAAACAACAGGGCAGAGGTTGAATTCAGAAGCCAAGGAAAGGAGAAACCTAAGCAGAGGCCAGAGAAATGTGAAGACTAGACACCCTACAGGTAACTTAGACCACATTCAAGCAGATGTGGAAGAAAAAGAGGGGACAGAGAAAACCTCCAAGCCTGAGTTAGTATTTATTACAAAGGGGCCAGTTTTTAATCTGGAAGTTACTAGACTTCTTTACCTTGGCAAAATCAAGAATTTTCCACCTTGACTAGTTTCCTAGGGCTGCTATAGCAAGGTACTATAAACTGAGTGACTTCAAACAGCAGAATTTTGTTCTCTCATAGTTTTGGAGGTCAGAAGTCTGAAACCAAGGTGTCAGCAGGCCATGCTCTCTCTGAAGGCTCTAGGAGAGGATCCTTCCTTGCATCTGCCCAGCTTCTGATGATTACCAGCAATCCTTGGTCTTCCTCAGCTAGTAGACACATCACTCCAGTGTCTACCACTAGAGTCATATGGCATTTCACTTGTGTGCCTGTGTCTCTGTTTTCTCTTATAATGATCCCAGCCATTGGGTTCCACTCTAATCCAGTATAAATCGAAACTAAATTGATTAATCTGCAAAGACCCTGTTTCCAAATGTCATATTACAATGTTTCAGGTGAATATGAACTTTGGACTCAGTACAATTAGTAATGAGGGTTCATGAGTAAGTACAATTTATATGTAAAGGAATAAATATTAAACCTTGTACACTGAGTTGCAGCTGTTAATTTACGACCTGCAGACATGGGTTTCCCTACCTTTGCATAAGGTAAATCTGCCTCCAGGAAACGACATGAGTGATGGTGTTTTATTGAAAACTGGAAAATGAGTGTCAGCCTGGAAAAAGAATGGACTTTGAAGACATCAAAGCTTGCATCCAAATATATTCTCCTTTAAGCCAGTTAGTGAACATCTTTGAGTCTTAGTCTTTTCATATGTAAAATGGGGGTAAAAATGCATAGCAGGGTAGTTATGAATATTAAATGATATATTTGTTTAAGAGCCACCCCACATTCAGTGCTTGGTGGTTTGGTGATGGCTTAAGTAAACATTCATCTAATTCCCTTCTTTAATTCATGTCCCCTTAGAATAGTTCCTTATTTATCCTTCCCTTGTGAAGTACACTGAGGTTTATACAGTACTTTTAACTTGAGCTTCTTTTTTGCCTCTGAGAAATTAATACAAATTAACTAAATATTTGGGAAATAAAATTGGTAATGGAGGTTGCAGGGATTATGTTCAACCCTCATTTCTCATTTTCTAGGATATGATAAAAGAGATGTAGCAAATAGGCATCAATACTGGTTCTGCTGTGCTTTTTGGCATGCATCTGGATGACTTTGAAATCCACAGAAAATCTAGAGGTTGAAAATAAAACAGGAAAAAAAGCTGATGAGAATACAGAGAAAAAATTGAGCTAGAATTACAAAAGGATGTATTTTATCAAATGCCAACAATTTAATTGCAAAATGTTCCAAGGCACCTTATTGTGACATTTATCATATTGCTTGCAATGACCTCTTTTCTAAGTCTCTCTTTTCTATTTTAGAGTCTAGTGTTCATCCATTCAACAATATTTTACTAAGGGTCAATTGACTGGTAAAGAACCCGCCTGTCATTGCAGAAGACACAAGAGACGCAGGTTCAAACCCTGGGTCAAGAAGATACCCTAGAGAAGGAAATGGCAGCTCACTCCAGTATTCTTGCCTGGAAAATTCCATCAATAGAGGAGCCTGGTGGGCTACAGTCCATGGGGTCACGAAGAGTTGGACACACACACACACACACACTCACACACACCCACTAGCAATGGTTAGGCCTGGTGAAGTACAATAGGGCTTCAAAAATGTTTAAGACAGATGCAGACTTACTAGTGCTGCTGATTCTCTTAAAGGTTTTGATGGAAGCTCATGCTTAAAGCTTATGAAACCCAATTTGAGAAAGCCCAGCACATTCCCACCTTCTACCGCAAACTTTGTTGGTATTGTTACCTCAGAGAGGCAGAGAGTTCTACTAACAGACCAATTTGTAAATTTGTACAGACACTCACCTGGTACTTTCTTTGTATCTCTTGTAGAAACTTATAACTCTGTATTGCACTTGTTATTGATTGCGAATTCTATGCCCTCTACTGCTCCTTGGAAGAAAAGTTATGACCAACCTAGACAGCATATTAAAAAGCAGAGACGTTATTTTGCCAACAAAGGTCCGTCAAGTCAAAGCTATGGTTTTTCCAGTAGTCATATATGGATGTGAGAGTTAGACTATAAAGAAAGCTGAGAGCAGAAGAAATGATCCTGTGGTGTTGGAGAAGACTCTTGAGAGTCCCTTGGACAGCAAGAAGATCCAACCAGTCCATCCTCAAGGAAATCAATCCTGAATATTCATTGGAAGGACTGATGCTGAAGCTGAAACTCCAATACTTTGGCCACCTGATGCGAAGAACTGACTCATTTGAAAAGACCCTGATGCTGGGAAAGATTGAAGGCAGGAAGAGAAGGGGATGACAGAGGATGAGATTGTTGGATGGCATCATCGACTCAATGGACATGAGTTTGAGTAAAGTCCAGGAGTTGGCAATGGACAGGGAAGCTTGGCATGCTGCAGTCAATGGGGTCTCAAAGAGTTGGATATGACTGAGCAACTGAACAGAAAAAAATACTTTGCCTCTGTGGAGTGGAAATGGTATCCCAAGCTCATGAGTGATAGCAGCTACCACTGACTGTGTACTTTGCAGCTTTCAAGTAGATACCAGGCCATCATTTCCTCCTGAAAACAATCCTCTGTGAATCATATAAATACGGTGACTGCTCTGGAGAAGTTATGGGAGCCACTCAATGCTGCTTAACTAATATAAAAGTGAACATGGACTACATTCTTTTGCTTTTAATTTCACTGATTCTTATTTTTAGTGGATAACTCTTTATAATCTCTATTTAAAATAGCCTTTATTATTATCTTATTTCAATCTTATATATTATTAAATATGTACCTATTTGGCAAATTCAAACGACTCAGAAGTATATAAATTAAAAAGACCTCTCCTCTTCTACAATTCTACCCCTCCCATCACCATTTTTGCTTAAACTTCGATAATCAGTACTAATAGTTTGTTAAATGTTCCTTAAAACATTTTGTTAATCCATTTATGTTTTTATTTTAATTTTTAAAATATAAATTTATTTATTTTAATTGGAGGTTAATTACTTTACAATATTGTATTGATTTTGCCATACATCAACATGAATCCGCCACAGGTATACACGTGTTCCCCATCCCGAACCCCCCTCCCCCACCTCCCCGTACCATCCCTCTGGGTCATCCCAGTGCACCAGCCCCAAGCATCCTGTATCATGCATCGAACCTGGACTGGCGATTCATTTCATATATGATATTATACATGTTTCAATGCCATTCTCCCAAATCACCCCACCCTCTCCCTCTCCCACAGAGTCCAAAAGACTGTTCTATACATCTGTGTCTCTTTTGCTGTCTTGCATACAGGGTTATCGTCCATTTATGTTTTTACAAATACATACATGCAAAAGTTTTTAAATCAGAAACTATTGTATTTTTTCATGTTATATTTTTCCATTGCTTTCACTATTACACTTTCTATCTTTTGGACTTTATTCCAAATCAGTATGTGCAGATCTTTTTTTCCTCTTAACAAATAGATGAATCACTCAAATTAAAAACTATATTTATTTTCATTTAATTTATATATTTTTTTCTTTGATCATGACTATGGCATGTGTGTGTGTGTGCATTTGTTCATGCACTGTTCATAGTTTTTCCTTTTGAATGTGAGGCAATGCATTTTTAGTTTTCTATATTGAAGTAAAAAATTCAGATCTATTTTTAAAAGAAAATTTTAGACATGGCAAAGCCTTTAAGAATGGTAGCATGAATTATTATGTCTTTGTATAAGTGCCTTTTTGATATATATATATATATATCTATCTACACACAAGCATACATACTGTAAGTAGATCAGACTGTACAGCAGTACATCTACTAGCTTTATCTTTAGTTAATCTTAATTCCAAGAGTCGTGGAGTAGAAGGACCATGGAAAGAGCATGTACTGCCTTAATACTGCTTGGGAAATATCTGGCTTTCTCCTCATGATAAGACAGCCTTAGAATATCTTTTGGAAGGTGTGCTCATTTCTCACTGAGAATGGTTTCTCCAGTGTTCCTCCAGTTCCTCCACAGCCCACCTGTTATTGGCCTTTCTTTGAGAACACTTTGAATTTCACATATTTCAATATGCTTTAAACATGCATTTAATTAAGCATACAGTTTATTTTGAAGCAGCTTACATGCACTTTTCCTGTCCTGTCTTTTGTGGCTTGTGTGACAAAAAAGATCTGCCCTAACAATGGAAGAGACCATGAAGTAGTAACTTCATTAAGGTACTAGCACTATAATATAATCCTCTTGGCAGCCATCTCCATGGAGCGTGGCTGACTGCTGTGACCCTTTGGCTTCTCTGGGTATTGTTTCCTCACTGCTTTGTAGAGGAGTCTCAGTGAAAAGTGATTTCCCTTGGACTTGGGTTTTACTAATGATATATTTAATAAGGGAAAAGGAGTAAAAGCAAAGGGCATCAATAATCACAAATATCAACATCTGGCAGAGCACTGAAATGAAAACTGATCACAGCTGCCTTTGACAGTTAATATTATTAAAATGTTCAACATGGAATTTCTATTTTAAATAAGAAACATTTGAAGGAAATGGTGAGGATTAACAGAAGCTTAAATTGAAACCACGTTGGTTGGTAGGTAATAGAATGCTAGAGACAAACACTGCATTTAATATAAAAGCATTCTTTACCTTCAAATTATCCATGTAGCCCTGTTTGTGCCACTGGAATTTGATTAGGTTTGACTTTTTCAGGAAATCAGGAGGTAAGAAGAACCCATTTAATCTCTCATAAAGTGGTTCATTCCTTGCCCAAGCCTTTGGGTAATTCAGTTTATTAAAATGTTCTGGAGTTCAGGATTATTAACTAAGTGTTCTGCTATCCATATGCCTGCCTTTTGGACTGTGCTACAGTCTAACACCTGATTGGCTTGAACCTGGGAGTAATAGAGCCAGCATACGGTGGGAGACCTTGTTAAGAACCCAGTTTTGGGCCCATGCATTGTTACCTGAAGCTCAGAGGGTTCCCATCTGGCAGTTCCTCAGTCTGCATTTGTCCTGTCAGTAAACTTTTAACTTACTGAAACCAAGTTGCTAGTTCTAATTCTCTTAATGAACCCAGGAGCATCTATGAGACCCACAAATAAAAATGCACTGCGTCATTGTGTCATTTTAAAAGACCTTACATTGACTTACAGTTCTTCTGTTCTCTGTTCTTCGTGGGTCTTTGTTAATCAACTCAACACACACACACACACACACACACACACACAATGCATATATACGATATTTCTATGAATTAGAACTTGAGTATTACAAGAAAGAATCCATCCTGAATCATGGCCTTCAGAAATTTGAGAAAATTTTTAGCAGAGATAGATACTCAAAAAGCAAAAATCTACTAAAGTGTTCTTTTTTTTTTTTAAGCTACTTAATATAGAGTTTATTTTCTATCTCTACAGACCAAGATACAGCTTTGATTAAATAGAGGGATAAACAGATTGAGGAAAACAGTACTATTTTTTTTAAACTTTACAAAATTGTATTAGTTTTGCCAAAGGGAGAAGCTTCTTTTATAAATCAGACCATCTTGGTTAATATTAATACTGCCAGAAAAAAATGTAAAGATTCCATAAAGCTGTTACTCCTAAGATGTTTCTTTGTTTGTGCTCAGTGTCTTGCCTGTTTCTCCTCCAAAGATTCCACCCATCAGCAACTCTACCCAGCCGGTGCCCCATGTCTATAGTCAATGTCAATTCCATCAATAAATCTTTGATGAATAAAATTATGTTCAAGTCCATATTATCTATTATACCTAAGCTATTTCAATAACCTTTCAATAGGCTTTCCCTTTCTACAGCATGTACAAGTTTGCCAGAGTGGACTTTAAATGTTACCTTTTTGGTTCTTATACTCATTATTCAAAAATTTTTAGTGCTGCTGAAATGTAGGATAAATGGAAAGGTCATTAGTCTCATAACATTTAAATCTATCCAAAATACAAGCTCAGCTTAGCCTCCTGTCTTATTACCTAAAAAGTTCCCAATCATATACTTTTTTTCTAGCCAAAGTGTCCCTTGGTCACTTTTCAGTATGAACTGTCTGACTGTTATATATTCCCATTCTACCACACCCATAGTTCTCTGTGCAGGAAAATTCTCCTGATTCTTCAAGAGCTGTCAGAAGCCCAACTTTCTTCATGAAGCTTTTTCTTACATTTCCACTCAGAACAGATAAGGAACTTCTCTTGCCAGGTGTGTGGTCAGTGTACCAAGAGCAGCTCCAGGTGAGAAAAATCCTGTGTCAAATTAGTCCTTTTTTCTCATCTCTTAGTACCTTGTTGGACTTAAATCATTGGATTAGAAGGTCACCATCATTCATCTCTGGTATTTCTCTGGATCCACTGTAATGCCCCCAACTGAATCTGTCCTGTGGTTTATTTTCTGTTAACTTATGTGTCCTGGAGTTTTTTGTCTCTCTACATCCTTTTGTAAAGCTAGCCATGAAATTATTCTGCCAAATATTTTCCTGTTCCAAGAAATATAGCAGAAGAGTGTAAAATATATCTCTTCCCTGCTAACTGTGCATTTATTCCTGGGGCATGAACTGCTTCTAATGGGTGAGGATAAAAACCCAGCCCTGAGTGGCAAAACATCACTCTTACCTACCTTGGTAGTGAATGTTCCCTTTATTTTTTTTAAATTATTTTATTTTATTTTTTAACTTTACAATATTGTATTGGTTTTGCCATGTATCAACATGAATCTGCCACAGATATTCAACCTGATGGGAATCCTTGTTCAGTAGACAGTTGATAAGAGTAGTTCTTCAAAGTGTGCTTTCCAGAATAGGAATATCAGCCTTACCTGGGACTTGTTAGAAGTGCAAAATCTAAATTAAAAAAAAAAAAAAAAGAAGAAGTGCAAACTCACACCCCAGATCTACTGAATCAAAAATTCTGGGTGTGGGATTCTGTGATGACGTTTTAATAGGCCCCTTACTAGGTGATTGTGATTCCCACTAAAGATAGAGAATTATGGTCTAAATGAAGGCTGCTAAGTCACTTCAGTCGTGTCCGACTCTGTGCGACCCCGTAGACGGCTCCCCCGTCTCTGGGATTCTCCAGGCAAGAACACTGGAGTGGGTTACCATTTCCTTCTCCAATGCATGAAAGCGAAAAGTGAGAGTGAAGTCACTCAGTCGTGTCCGACTCTTAGCGACCCCATGGACTGCAGCCTACCAGGCTCATCCATCCATGGGATTTTCCAGGCAAGAGTACTGGAGTGGGGTGCCATTGCCTTCTCCAAAATGAAGGCTAGCAGTCTCCATATTAATTTATAATGAAGTACTTATTAATTAGAGTAGGCAGCTCTTTGAATACTTGAACAGAGCTTCTTGCTTTGAGCAGTAGGAGAAGTTCTTGTATAATTTCCAACAGATATTTGGCAATTTCACAGTGGAGGTAACAGACAAATGAATGGTTGAAGTTGACACTGAGAAAAAGCCCTGTGTTCAAATACATGACTATGAACCATTAAGATTGTAACAAGTTTTCCAGACACAAAATCATATATAAAAATCAATTCCAACAAAAAGAAACATAAATAGGGTAATATATTTAGAATATAAATTAACTATTGCAAGATCTAACAAAAGAAGTGAAAGATTTTGGTGGATAAAGCTATCAAAATTAATTCAGAATCACTAAATCCTAAATATGACATATACCATTTTTATGGATTGGGTGACTGAATGTACAAATGCATAGATTCCTTCTATCTATTCATTGTATCAGATCAGATCAGTCACTCAGTCATGTCCGATTCTTTGCAACCCCATGAACCGCAGCATGCCAGGCCTCCCTGTCCATCACCAACTCCCGGAGTTCACTCAGACTCATGTCCATCGAGTCAGTGATGCCATCCAACCATCTCATCCTCTGTCGTCCCCTTCTCCTCTTGCCTCCAATCCCTTCCAGCATCAGAGTCTTTTCCAATGAGTCAACTCTTCGCATGAGGTGGCCAAAGTACTGGAGTTTCAGCTTTAGCATCATTCAGTTGCTCAGTCATGTCCAGTTCTTTGTGACCTCCTGGACTGTGGCACGCCAGGCTTCCCTATCCATCACCAACTATCGGAGCTTACTCAGACTCATGTCCATTGAGTCAGTGATGCCATCCAGCCATCTCATCCTCTGTCATCCCCTTCTCCTCCACCTTCAGTCTTTCCCAGCATCAGGGTCTTTTCCAATGAGTCAGTTCTTCACATCAAGTGGCCAAAGTATTGGAGTTTCAGCTTCAGCATCAGTCCTTCCAGTGAATATTCAGGACTGATTTCCTTTAAAATGGACTGGATTTCCTTGCAGTCCAAGGGACTATCAAGAGTTTTCTCCAAGACCACAGTTCGAAAGCATCAATCCACCGGAGTTCAGGTTTCTTTACAGTCCAACTCTCATATCCATACATGACTACTGGAAAAACCATACTTTGACTAGATGGACCTTTGTTGGCAAAGTAATGTCTCTGCTTTTTAATATGCTGTCTAGGTTTCTGACACTTTTCTCTCAAGGAGCGTCTTCTAGTTTCATGGCTGCAGTCACCATCTGCAGTGATTTTTGAGCCCAGAAAAATAAAGTCTGTTACTGTTCCCACTGTTTCTCCATCTATTTGCCATGAAGTGATGGGACCAGATACCATGATCTTAGTTTTCTGAATGTTGAGTTTTAAGCCAACTTTTCCACTCTTCTCTTTCACGTGCATCAAGAGGCTCTTCAGTTCTTCTTCACTTTCTGCCATTAGGGTGGTGTCATCTGCCTATATGAGGTTATTGATATTTCTCCTGGCAATCTTGATTCCAGCTTGTGCCTCATCCAGGCCAGCATATTGCATGATGTATTCTGCATATGTTACATAAGCAGGATAACAATATACAGCATTGATGTATTCCTGTCCCAATTTGGAACCAGTCTGTTGTTCCATGTCCAGCTCTAACTGTTGCTTCTTGACCTGCATACAGGTTTCTCAGGAGGCAGGTCAGGTGGTCTGGTATTTCCATCTCTTTCAGAATTTTCCACAGTTTGTTGTGATCCACACAAAGGCTTTAGTGCAGTCAATGAAGCAGAAGTAGATGATTTTCTGGAACTCTTTTGCTTTTTCAATGATCCAACAGATGTTGGCAATTTGGTCTCTTGGCGATGGCACCCCACTCCAGTACTGTTTCCTGGAGAATCCCAGGAACGGGGGAGCCTGGTGGGCTGCCATTTGTGGGGTCGCACAGAGTCGGACATGACTGAAGTGACTTAGCAGCAGCAGCAGCCTTTTCTAAATCCAGCTTGAACATCTAGAAGTTCACAGTTCATATATTGCTGAAGACCAGCTTGGAGAATTTTGAGCATTACTTTACTAGCGTGTAAGATGAGTGCAATTGTGTGGTAGTTTGAGAATTCTTTGGCATTGCCTTTCTTTGGGATTGGAATGAAAACTGACCATTTCCAGTCCCGTGGCTCCTGCTGAGTTTTCCAAATTTGCTGGCGTATTGAGTGCAGTCCTTTC
Source organism: Bos taurus (assembly GCF_002263795.3). Lineage (NCBI taxonomy): Eukaryota > Metazoa > Chordata > Mammalia > Artiodactyla > Bovidae > Bos > Bos taurus. The sequence continues at coordinate 48,751,028 of NC_037340.1, forward strand.
ATAGCATCGTCTTTTAGGATTTGAAATAGCTCAACTGGAATCCCATCACCTCCACTAGCATTGTTCATAGTGATGCTTCCTAAGGCCCACTTGACTTCACATTCCAGGATGTCTGGCTCTAGGTGAGTGATCACACCATCGTGATTATCTGGGTCATGAAGATCTTTTTTTGTATAGTTCTTCTGTGTATTCTTGCCACCTCTTCTTAATACCTTCTGCTTCTGTTAGGTCCATACCATTTCTGTCCTTTACTGAGCCCATCTTTGCATGAAATGTTCCCTTGGGATCTCTAATTTTCTTGAAAAGATCTCTAGTCTTTCCCATTCTGTTGCTTTCCTCTACTTCTTTGCACTGATCGCTGAGAAAGGCTTTCTTATCTGTCTTTGCTAGTCTTTGGAACTCTGCATTCAAATGGGTATATCTTTCCTTTTCTCCTTTGCTTTTCACTTCTCTACTTTTCACAGCTATTTGTAAGGCCTCCTGAGACAGCCATTTTACTTTTTTGCACTTCTTTTTCATTTTACTGTGCTTAGTTCATAAATTAAACTTTGGCATAGATCTGTACATATAGGAAAAAAAACATAGTATATATAGGGTTCAGTACAATCCATGGTTTCAGGCATCTATTGGGGTATCCACAGACAATGGGGACTAATGAACCTTGGGTTCTTAGAGTAAGAGTTAGATTTTCTCTTCAGCCCAGGTTGTGTTGAGAAGGCCATTTCTTTCACAGGAAAGGAACCCAGCTCTAATTGTGAGAAAGTCTACTGCAACATAGTTCCATAGTCTGGCGTGAGGGGCCTCAAGATCTTATTTTGGAAGCTTGGTGAATATTACACTTCTGAAATATGGGTGTCTTGTGGAGATTGAGTTTCAGTGAACCTTTCACCTGGGTGTCAGGATGGAGGCCCACCTATCCTCTATTAGTTCTGGATCTGTGTTTGCAGAGCTGAGTGCCCTGTTCCTTTAGTTATCAGAGGCACTAGACAGGTGGGGGTGTTAAGTAACCTATATTCTTTCTTTCATTTCCTACCTCACTTCTCCACCCACTAGCAGTGTTTCCTGAAATTATCTCTCAACTAACCTAATTTACTAGCACTTAAATCTTCTTCTCAAATCTGCTTGCTTGGGGAAATTCAACTTTACACAGTCCTCAATAAGTGAATGAATCATTAATTCATTCAAGGAATCACACTCAACTAGTCTTGTTTGGAAGACAATCAGGAATTTACTGCTTTGATTTATAGAGTTATAGTCCACTTACAGCCCTCAATATACACACATTACATATTCCATCAGTATATTTTTACTTAATTCTATCCCTCACTGGGAAGAGCTACAATAACATATGCTTAAATAATGATCAGTAAGAATAGTGAGAACTCACTACATGTTTGATGAATTATAGGCATTTGGCAAACTCTGCCTCTTCATACTGATTTTTACTTGGTAATATGCCTCTTGCCACCCTTGTAGTACTTTGTTATTTAGATGTCAAGTTCTTTGAGGGTAGAAACAGTGCCTTATCCATTCCTGAGTACAGGGTTCAGGATATCAGCATATACATAATGAATTCTTAATGTACATTATTAACTGAATGATCCAATAAAAATCTATCATTACAAAAAATACAGACTTGGCTGAAAATAGTGAAAGAATCTGCCATACTTAACTGTATTTCTCAACTAATTAACTGTGTATGCCAAAACAGAGAATATATGCTTCTTCAACACTTAAAAATTTTTTTGCTAGATATTACTATTGTGGGTATCTAGTTGACTCCTGGAATATTATTTTTCCTCTCTGTAGAAGCAGACTTAAATCAGAGCTGCTATATTTAGAGTCTGATTTTGTTTTCTTCCTCAAAAGGCAAACTCAAGCAATGCATCTCAAATATTAATGTGCATATGAATCACCTAAAGATCTTTTTATAAAGCAAGTTCTGATTTAGTGGGTCTGGGTGAGGCCCAGAAATCTGTGTCTCTAAGGAGCTCCAAGGCAATACTGATACAGCTGGCCAGAGACCACCTTTTAAATAGCCGGGCTATGATGTACAGGGTCAGCAGAGGATCTCTGACGGTGCTTGCATTACATAGTAGTCCTTTCTTATGATATCAAACTAGTAGGAACATATACATTCTTGCCCACAGTCTCCCTCTGGCCCACTAACCGCAGCAAATGTTGGATTTTTAGCTTCCTCTCTAAATATGAAGGAAATAAGAGACTGGCCCAAAAGCCTCCAAGCCTCTATGTCTAACCAGGTTAGACAGAGGAGGTAAAATAGTGGGCATCACTTATAGCCCAGGTGTTGGTCATGATCATAATAAAATACCAAGTGACCTTACAGACATTTGTTTCTGAAATTTAAATCTGAGTTCTTAGAAATCCCCTTTGATATTTTACATTCTCAAAAAGAAAATATTTTTAATTTCAGAAAGAAGAGTAAAGGATAACTCAGATTCTTCCTAGAAACACTGAGTAACTTTTAGAAGGATTAAAATGTATTCAAATTCCTCTAGCTCATACTCTTCTGGTTGAGAATCTGATTCTTCACACTCTGGTTACTTTACCCAGAATGTTGACTTACCCATGGTTTACTGTGATAAAAATAAATTCCAGTGCGGTTGGATTCATGGTAAACAAATTCCTTCTTTTATATTACATCCTGTTTTCCTTTTGCTTAGCACTGTGCTCTTTGTTTATGAAAGGGTCTGAAATATTCTACCTCTAACGTGTATTCTATTTCCCTTTCTTGGTAGAATGTCACTCAGAGAATTTCTCTATCATCATTCCTGGTCAGCAGAGCCAAAATATCAAAAGTATCTTCTAATTCAAATGCTCAAATTATCAAACATGTAGTGAGTTCTCACTATTCTTACTGATCATTATTTAAGCATATGTTATTGTAGTGGATAAGGCACTGTTTCTACCCTTAAAGAACTTGACATCTAAATAACAAAGTACTACAAGGGTGGCAAGAGGCATATTACCAAGTAAAAATCAGTATGAAGAGGCAGAGTTTGCCAAATGCCTATAATTCATCTGTGTCATGATGATTCAGTACAATATTGTATTCACATTTTTTATTTGAGTGTTTATTTGTAGACATCAGTTACACTTCTGCATTGAAAGGCATCTTGTTTGCAGGGACTAATATTTGTTAAATGATATTCCCACTGCTAACTTCAACATTTATATAAGCTCTCTGCCAAGGGAAGGAAAATGTAAAATAATATTATATGAAAAAATATGCTTGAGCAATTTCCTGTCATATTAAGAATGTCTTTCTCTAGAGAGAATATAAATGAAGCCAAACTAATGGAAATTTTTCACACTTTAACCAAGATACAGTATAACCCAAGAGAAGGCTCTACATGTGGACATCACCAGATGTTCAATACTGAAATCAGGTTAATTATATTCTTTGCAGCCAAAGATGGAGAAGCTCTATACAGTCAATAAAAACAAGACTGGGAGCTGAATGTGGCTCAGATCATAAATCCTTTATTGACAATAAGCCCATTTTAAACTGAAGAAAGTAAGGAAAACCACTAGACCATTCGGTTCAGTTCAGTCACTCAGTCGTGTCCGACTCTTTGCGACCCCTTGAATCCCAGCACGCCAGGCCTCCTTGTCCATCACCAACTCCCGGAGTTCACCCAGACTCACATCCATCGAGTCAGTGATGCCATCCAGCCATCTCATCCTCTGTCGTCCCCTTCTCCTCCTGCCCCCAATCCCTCCCAGCATCAGAGTCTTTTCCAATGAGTCAACTCTTCACATGAGGTGGCCAAAGTCCTGGAGTTTCAGCTTTAGCATCATTCCTTGCAAATAAATCCCAGCGCTGATCTCCTTCAGAATGGACTGGTTGGATCTCCTTGCAGTCCAAGGGACTCTGAAGAGTCTTCTCCAACACCACACTTCAAAAGCATCAATTCTTCGGGGCTCAGCTTTCTTCACAGTCCAACTCTCACATCCATACATGCCCACAGGAAAAACCATAGCCTTGACTAGACGAACCTTTCTTGACAAAGTAATGTCTCTGCTTTTGAATATGTTATCTAGGTTGGTCATAACTTTTCTTCCAAAGGGTAAGCGTCTTTTAATTTCATGGCTGCAGTCACCATCTGCAGTGATTTTGGAGCCCCCCAAAATAAAGTCTGACACTGTTTCCGCTGTTTTCCCATCTATTTCCCATGAAGTTATGGGACCAGATGCCATGATCTTCGTTTTCTGAATGTTGAGGTTTAAGCCAACTTTTTCACTCTCCTCTTTCACTTTCATCAAGAGGCTTTTGAGTTCCTCTTCACTTTCTGCCATAAGGGTGGTGTCATCTGCATATCTGAGGTTATTGATATTTCTCCCAGCAATCTTGATTCCAGCTTGTGTTTCTTCCAGTCCAGCGTTTCTCATGATGTACTCTGCGTATAAGTTAAATAAGCAGGGTGACAATATACAGCCTTGATGGACTCCTTTTCCTATTTGGAACCAGTCTGTTGTTCCATGTCCAGTTCTAACTGTTACTTCCTGACCTGCATACAAATTTCTCAAGAGGCAGATCAGGTGGTCTGGTATTCCCATCTCTTTCAGAATTTTCCACAGTTTATTGTGATCCACACAGTCAAAGGCTTTGGCATAGTCAATAAAGCAGAAATAGATGTTTTTCTGGAACTCTCCTGCTTTTTCCATGATCCAGCGGATATTGGCAATTTGACCTCTGGTTCCTCTGCCTTTTCTAAAACCAGCTTGAATATCAGGAAGTTCATGGTTCACATATTGCAGAAGCCTGGCTTGGAGAATTTTGAGCATTACTTTACTAGAGTGTGAGCTGAGTGCAATTGTGAGGTAGTTTGAGCATTCTTAGTCATGCCTAAAATAAATGAAGAAATAAATATGAAAGTAATCAGGGGTTGAAGTTTTAAACATTTTTAATCTAATTTTTCACTTAGAAATTCTGCCCATACCTACTGAAAAAGTGTTTTTGAAAAATATCATATATGTACTTCCTCTAATTCCACTCCTCTTCCCCCTCTAGATTCTAGTGAATTATATCATTTTCACAATAAACTGTGGAAAATTCCACAGATGACATCACCCTTATTGCAGAAAGTGAAGAGGAACTAAAAAGCCTCTTGATGAAAGTGAAAGAGGAGAGTGAAAAAGTTGACTTAAAGCTCAACATTCAGAAAATTAAAATCAGGGCATCTGGTCCCATCACATCATGGGAAATAGATGGGGAAACAGTGGAAACAGTGTCAGACTTTATTTTTGGGGGCTCCAAAATCACTGCAGATGGTGACTGCAGCCATGAAATTAAAAGACGCTTACTCCTTGGAAGGAAAGTTATGACCAACCTAGATAGAATATTAAAAAACAGAGATATTACTTTGCCAAAAAAGGTCCATCTAGTCAAGGCTATTGTTTTTTCTGTGGTCATGTATGGATGTGAGAGTTGGACTGTGAAGAAAGCTGAGCACCTAAGAATTGATGCTTTTGAAGTGTGGTGTTGGAGAAGACTCTTGAGAGTCCCTTGGACTGCAAGGAGATCCAACCAGTCCATTCTAAAGGAGACCAGTCCTGAGTGTTCTTTGGAAGGAATGATGCTAAAGCTGAAACTCCAGGACTTTGGCCACCTCATGCAAAGAGTTGACTCATTGGAAAAGACTCTGGTGCTGGGAGGGATTGGGGGCAGGATGAGAAGGGGATGACAGAGGATGAGATGGCTGGATGGCATCACTGACTCGATGGACAAGAGTTTGAGTGAACTCCAGGAGTTGGTGATGGACAAGGCCTGGCGTGCTGCGATTCATGGGGTCACAAAGAGTCAGACACGACTGAGCAACTGAACTGAACTGAACTGAAGGTCAGGTTTTAGATCATGGATTTTCTACTCTCTAATATTTCACCCCACTTTTTTTGTTTCCATTGTTATGCCTCAATTTCCTAGGCTATAATAATGCAAACTTCATATGGAAATCCATGACAGTAAAATGAGTTACCCTAAGTAAGCCACTTACAACAGTGCCTGGGACTGCTCGCAACTTTGCTTTCTCTGCTACAGATGATCAATATCATATGTGAGATGTGGCCAAGTATTACAATGGAACACTTATCAGAGCAATCAGATTATTAAATTTCACACTTATTGGACTTAAATCTTTCTCCAGATTAACACTCAATGTCTTTCTTTATGAAGAATGCTTGAACTCACTTGGATCCTTTAAAAATTGCTAAGAGTCCAGCCCATTGTGGATGATCAGCATTTCTTTACCTTTTTGAGGCAATGTTGATGATCCCCTACTCTGTTGGACAGATATCTATAGTACTGCATCTATTACATATTTTATAATTTTTGTTCATATCAAAAATCATGTCTGGGTGTCTCTTTTTTATAAAGATGAGAAGTTCTGATTCATATTTTCATTCCTTCATTTATTCAACAAACTCTTATTAAGCATATGCTATGTTTAGAGATGGCAAGAATATACAGAAGAACTGTACAAAAAAGGTCTTAATGACCTGGATAACCTTGATAATATGTTCACTCACCTAGAACCAGACATCCTGGAGTGTGAAGTCAAGTGGGCCTTAGGAAGCGTTATTATGAGCAAAGCTAGTGGAGGTGATAGAATTCCATTGAGCTATTTCAAATCCTAAAAGATGATACTGTTAAAGTGCTGCACTCAATATGCCAGCAAATTTCGAAAACTCAGCAGTGGCCACAGAACTGAAAAAGGTTAATTTTTATTCCAATTCTAAAGAAAGGCAATACCAAAGAAAGTTCTAACTACTATACAATTGCACACATTTCACATGCTAGCAAGATTATGCACAAAATCCTTCAAGCTAGTCTTCAGCAGTGTGTGAACCAAGAACTTTCAGACTTACAAGCTAGAATTAGAAAAGGCAGAAGAACCAGAGACCAAATTGCCAACATCCACTGGATCATAGAAAAAGCAAGGGAATTCCAGAAAAAAAACATCTACTTCTGCTTTTTTGACTATGCTAAAGCCTTTGTGTGGATCACAACAAACTGTGGAAAACTTTTAAAGAATGTGGGAATACCAGACCATCTTACCTATCTCCTGAGAAGCCTGTATGCCAGACTAGAAGCAATAGTTAAAACTGGACATGAAATGACAGACTGGTTCAAAATTGAGAAAGGAGTACATCAAGACTGTATATTGTCACCCTGTTTACTTAACTTCTATGCAGAGTAAATAATGCATAATGCTGGGCTGGATGTACAACAAGCTGGAATCAAGATTGCCAGGAGAAATAGTAACAACCTCAGATATGCAGATGGCACATTTTAATGGCAGAAAGTGAAGAGGAACTAAAGAGCCTCTTAATGAAGATGAAAAAGGAGAGTGAAAAGTTTGGCTTAAAAGTCAACAACAATGGCTGCGATCCAAAAGTCTACAAATAATAAATGCTGGAGAGGGTGTGCAGAAAAGGGAACCCTCTTACACTGTTGGTGGGAATGCAAACTAGTACAGCCACTATGGAGAACAGTGTGGAGATTCCTTAAAAAACTGGAAATAGAACTGCCTTATGATCCAGCAATCCCACTGCTGGGCATACACACTGAGGAAACCAGAAGGGAAAGAGACACGTGTACCCCAATGTTCATCGCAGCACTGTTTATAATAGCCAGGACATGGAAGCAACCTAGATGTCCATCAGCAGATGAATGGATAAGAAAGCTGTGGTACATATACACAATGGAGTATTACTCAGCCATTAAAAAGAATACATTTGAATCAGTTCTAATGAGGTGGATGAAACTGGAGCCTATTATACAGAGTGAAGTAAGCCAGAAGGAAAAACACCAATACAGTATATTAATGCATATATATGGAATTTAGAAAGATGGTAACGATAACCCTGTATACGAGACAGCAAAAGAGACACTGATGTATAGAACAGTCTTATGGACTCTGTGGGAGAGGGAGAGGGTGGGAAGATTTGGGAGAATGGCATTGAAACATGTAAAATATCATGTATGAAACGAGATGCCAGTCCAGGTTCAATGCACGATACTGGATGCTTGGGGCTGGTGCACTGGGACGACCCAGAGGGATGGTATGGGGAGGAAGGAGGGAGGAGGGTTCAGGATGGGGAACACATGTATACCTGTGGTGGATTCATTTTGATATTTGGCAAAACTAATACAATTATGTAAAGTTTAAAAATAAAATAAAATTAATTTTAAAAAAAAAGTCAACATTCAGAAAACAGAGATCATAGCATCCAGTCTCATGATTTAATGGCAAATAGATGGGAAAAAGTGGAAACACACTTTATTTTATTGGGCTCCAATATCACTGCAGATGGTGACTGTAGTCATGAAATTAAAAGATGCTTGCTCCTTGGAAGAAAAGCTATGACAAACCTAGAGAGTGTATTAAAAAGCAGAGACCACCTTACCAACAAAAGTCCATATAGTCAAAGCTATGGTTTTCCAGTAGTCATGTATGGATGTGAGAGCTGGACCATAAAGAAGGTAGAGCACTTAAGAATTGGTACTTTTGAATTGTGGTTTTGGAAGAAGACTCTCAAGAGACCCTTGGACTGCAAGGGGTCTTTAATATCTTAAAGATGGCATCACTAACTCAATGGACATGAGTTTGAACAAACTCTGGGAGATAGTGGAGGACAGAGAAGCCTGGCATGCTGCAGTTCATGAGGTCTCAAAGAGTTGGAGACAACTTAGAAACTGAACAACAACAATATTTAGAAAACAAGCAAAAATATGAACAAAAACTTTAAAACACTGTAGGAATTCTAATGGAGAGTAAAATTTTGTCCTTTCCTTCAAGGATATTAAAAAGAATGGAGAAGACAGCCTTGTAAGCAAAGTCATATGTAGTGACAAGGAATCATCAGCCAGGTTTGAAAGAGTATCCAGATAATAGGTGATAATTGATTATTCTATGGTTAAATTTAGTGAAGTCTCTAGAGATACAGGATGCATCAAGTAAGCAGGACAGAGATTGGTTGACAAGGAAAAGGTCATCATATGAGTATCTGTTTACATCAAGGAGATGTAGTGGTGCTTCTTTAAGACAGTTTTCCAGAAATTGGTTTCAGGTTTCTACATCATGAGAAAGACAGAAAAATCAATCATGGGCCCCATGACAGGGGCCCAAAATGGTAGCTTGATTGAGGAACAAAACAGAAGATCAATTGTTAAACTTGAAGCAGGAATTATTACCTGGAATTTAATTCCAGGAATTTATGGAGCCTAAATTCCCACGAAAGCCTCCAAATGTGCAGCAGGACTAGCCTGTACCTTAGGACGCAGTCATTCTCAGCTAGAAGAAGGAGTACTGGAGGGCGGGTTTTTGCAGGGTAAATATAATAAGTCTTCTCTTTAGTTGTTTCTAGTTTCCTATTAGCTCCTATATTCACTATCTGGCAGGTAGGTTGTACTTTTGGACTAAGTTTTTCTTTTCAATTTTATCTGAATTCTCTTTGCTCAGGTTTCCAAATTGTTCTGGGTGACATCTGCCTGTCACCAGTAAAACCAAAAGGATAGCAGGGTAGATTGCTTTGCACAGGGCAGACAGGTAATTACACCTTTAATTTTGTTTTGTTTTTGTAAGAATCCAGGTGTCCAACCTCTTTATCTCACAAAAGAACCTTAATAAATGTGGGAGTGTTGGCAGACAAGATGGCCCAGTGGGCAGCCTGCCCATCAGATGTGTTAGCCTTCTGCTATTGAAATAGTACTTCCCATGGAAGCATCACACATCAGGAATTCTCTCCTGGTCCAAGCACCCCAGCAGCTTCCAAGGTGGGAGCACAATTAGAGACATGGAGACTTTGAAGCAGCCAAGAGATACATTTCACCTTGGAAATTCATATTTCAACAGAGAGTGCTCGTGCCATGTGAACATTAATCATTCTCCTGTAAAGCCTTCTTATTGTGAAACCAAATTCTCTGGAGCAGGAATCTGTTGGCTAGTTGGCAGGTCTGTCTCTGATTTTGAAGAACTGACCACTTTGGAAGTTATTCTCATATAGAATATAAGTGGGATTTTCTAGAATTCCGTTTCAAAACCTACATACTTTCTTGCACATATGCACAAGGTTGAGTCATATATGGGAAAACTAGGACTTAAAAGTGTAATAGGTTAAATCTTGGGTCCAGGCTGAACAGCAGCCTCAAGAGACTGTCCAGGGAGGGTTTACCAGCATCTACTTGGTTCAAGAAAATTGATGATGTGAAAACCAAGGCATCTGGCAAGAGGTGAAGTCTAAAGTCTCAGACAATAGACAGAACCTGGAATAAGGAAATGTGGTAGGTCTACTTTCCATAGGATGGGATGGAGTAGGTGGTTAGACCTATGTTTCCAAGAAACCCTGGGAGTTGGTAAAATACAAGAGACACCGATCAATTCAGGGACTCAGATATGGATGCTTGAGAAAATTCTATCTATTACAATTGTGAAATAAGATGAGAAGGATTAGATCAGAAAGAAAAAAAGCACAGTGACCAGAACTGATTGCAATTAGGAACCCAAAATCTCAATATAAGTGCTCTTACATTCTTTGAGTCTGAGGGCAATGTCATTTCAGATGGTCTTCTGAGTAGGTACTATTTTTTTAACAGGCAAGAAGGAATTGCTGAAAAAGATCCCTTGAACTTGGAGGTTGCAGCTAGGTCCAGTCATGGATTCTTGCCAAACAACCTTGATTCTTGCATTCTAGTAAGTATGTCTATTTCCAGGGCATTGGAAACAAACTGGCTCAGACCTACTATCCTGAGAAGCTGCAAGGCCATTGGGTAGCCTCAGGGAGACTTATCTTAGTGAAAAACTATCTTGGATTAAGAAGATTTGCCTCTTCTTCTGGCTTCCTAGAATAAACCAGAAGTTCATTTAATAGAGTGGAATGGTTTACTAAGTCTTGGGTCCACATTGAACAGCAGCCTCAAGAGATTGTGAAAGTCACTCAGTTGTGTCTAACTCTTTGTGACCCCATGGACTATACAGTCCATGAAATTCTCCAGGCCAGAATACTGGGGTGGGTAGCCTCTCCCTTCTCCAGGGGATCTTCCCAATCCAGGGATTGAATACAGGTCCCCCGCATTGCAGGCAGATTCTTTACCAGCTGAGACACAAGAGAAGCCCCTCAAGAGACTAATTCCCACATTTAAGTATCCAACTGTATCTAGCCCTGAACAAGTCAGAGGACTGGATGAAACTAGACACAACTGGTGAAGGAGAAATTTCTAGCCCCACTGAGAACAAAAGAATAGGAATCTAAGGTTGAAGATTACAGACTGGGACAGCAGCAGGAGTTCTGAAGAGACAGTATTGACTGGATTGGAGGATACAATCAGGCTTTAGAGGGGATTGACATTGAGTTTCGACCCTCAGGGGAAACCAGGGAAACCTGGAGAAACTGGGAACAAAGCAAGGCTAGGTTTCTATTTTCTATGGAAGATCTCTGAAGGCTTCCTGATTCTAGCAATATCCACCTGCTGTGTGTCTAGCACACAGTATTGTTTTTGTTGAGTGTCTGTTATATTATCCCATATGTTTGCCAAACATTTATCTGCTCAGCCAAGAAGCTTATAACCTTCTTTGATTAAAAGGACAGGGAACAAACATGATTTTGCATATTTTTGAAACTACATTACAGCTGGGATTTTGTTGTATTCTTCTGGGAAGTACCAGTGTTCTCAGGCATTCCACTCCTCTTCATTCAGTTTGATAACATTCCACTCTACTCCATGTCATTCCATTTTAATTTATATAGTTTCTATCCAGGGCTACAGCTGTGCTAACAGAGGGGTCCAAAGATGAACAGACAAACTATTGACTTATAAAAGTTTCATAAAATATGTTCCACTCATCTTGTGAGCAGACTCTCAAAAATAAAGTTTCATTTTATTGTCTCCATGGAGAGTCATGTTGTAATTTGAAAATGTATCAAAAGTTTGAAAGAAATCAATTGGTTCAATATTGTTTGACCTGAGTTCCCCCAAGATATTTGGCCACAAAAAGTTTTTTGTTCTTTACTTACTTATTAATAGCGCATTGAATTATTTTAGGTGGACCATAAGATTGTCACACATTGTGATCTAGGGCTGATTCCTAACATTTAAGTATCCAGGTAGGTCAGAAAGGGAAACCTGGTGCCTCTGGAGCTTTATGAATATTAAAATACTGGAGTAGAGCTTGAACATGTGAGTTTTGGCTTCAGGACTTACTGAAGCAATGTCATTTAAGATCTGAGTAGGAAAGCCTTGAAGGGAGAAGATGATTTGTCTTTTTTTTTTTTTTTTTTTTGCTATTTTTCAGCTTTAAATTTCAAGAGTTACCAATTGGCTAGTGTAATTTTCCTCAACTCTCTTTTTTTTTTTTTTTTTGAATAAGAGAATACATGTCAGAAGACATTCACATACTCATAGATTTACATATCCCTATCCAGGAACCTGACTCATGTGTTCTGGCAAAATATTTTGTCACTGAATATTTGAAGACCCTGGAATAGAGATTTGGTCTCTATCTTGCTGTCTGGATTAGGAACATAGAGGTTAGTGGCTCTACAAAGGTGTTGCTGATACCCCTTGTAGTAATCTGGTTATTTAGGTGCCCTGTATTTTCAAAGTCAACACTTAGAGGCTTCTTCTGAACATTACTGGGCTTAATATTCCAAATAAACATGCAGAAAGATGACAGAGTGAGTCACAGCAGCAGCTGGCCTGAAGATGGCTTGATAGGAGGTTAGCAGGTGGAACCAATGGCAGAGGAAGGCATGGATCAGAATGAGAGCAGAGCAACAAAGCTCAGCAGGGGCTTGTGGGATGTCTGCCCTGCCCAGAAAGACCTGGGTCAGGTGCTGAGGAGCACACTACGAGGACCGAGTTTCAAGCTTGGAGTTCCAGTTCTGGGAAGGAGTTGGACAGAAAGCTGAGGCTGGCCTCCTGACCCCAGCTCCAATAGAAGTAAAACAGTGGCAGATGCTTGTAGAATAAGTAAAATACAAGTAGGAGACTAAAAATATTAACAGTTATTGTAGGACTAACAGTTTCCTGTTTTTGTTTAGTCACTAAGTCCTGTCTGACTTTTTTGCAAGCCTGTTGACTGTAGCCCACCAGGCTCTTCTCTCCATGGGGTTTCCCAGGCAAGAATACTAGAGTAGGTAGCCATTTCCTTCTGTAGGGGATCTCCTGACCCAGGGATCAAATCAAACTTTCATCTTCTGGTTGGTAGGCAAATTCTTTACCACTGAGGTATATGGGAAGCCAGAACTAATAGTTACTGTACTCAAAAAGGGGCTTAACTGTAAGATGGTTTCCATGACACAGCTGAGAAATTTTCAGAATCATCAGTTTACTTTAAACTAAATCCTAGTGTTCATCTCTTTAATTAATCAATATTAAAAATCAATCAGATCAGATCAGATCAGTCGCTCAGTCATGTCCAACTCTTTGCGACCCCATGAATCGCAGCACGCCAGGCCTCCCTGTCCATCACCAACTCCCGGAGTTGACTCACACTCACGTCCATCGAGTCAGTGATGCCATCCAGCCATCTCATCCTCTGTCGTCCCCTTCTCCTCCTGCCCTCAATCCCTCCCAGCATCAGAGTCTTTTCCAATGAGTCAACTCTTCGCATGAGGTAGCCAAAGTACTGGAGTTTCAGCTTTAGCATCATTCCTTCCAAAGAAATCCCAGCGCTGATCTCCTTCAGAATGGACTGGTTGGATCTCCTTGCAGTCCAAGGGACTCTCAAGAGTCTTCTCCAACACCACACTTCAAAAGCATCAATTCTTCGGGGCTCAGCCTTCTTCACAGTCCAACTCTCACATCCATATATGACCACAGGAAAAACCATAGCCTTGACTAGATGAACCTTTGTTGGCAAAGTAATGTCTCTGCTTTTGAATATGCTATCTAGGTTGGTCATAACTTTCCTTCCAAGGAGTAAGCATCTTTTAATTTCATGGCTGCAGTCACCATCTGTAGTGATTTACAATTAGAATTAAATATGCTTAAAATAAATATTTGGATTCTATTAATATTGTCCCATAAATATTCTAGTATTCTCAAGGATAACTTAATAGAAACACCGGAAAAATGTCAAAGTGTATCAGTTTTGTGGTGTGATGTGATATTGTTTGCAGTATTTTTCGTGTTTATAAGTGTACTACAGCATTATAGCCATTATTCTATTTCACTGAGTTTTTCAAAATTTCAACTATTTTCTAATTATAGAAAAAGTTTGAAACTTCTTATGCAATCTTTTTTTTCCTTATAAACAAAATACATGCAAATTATCTTTATTCTATCTTTTGTTTCTTTCTTTCTTCCTTCTGTATCTTTTTTTTTCTTTCTTTTTTTAGTGTTTGTTCTTCTGAAAAGGGCCTCTTAAATATTTTATTTAGGTTATCTGGCATTTCTGCAACACAAGATCCTTGTACATCCAACAATGATTTCTTTCTTTTTCATTTATTTTTCTATTTTAAAGCAAGGTTGTGTAAGATTTCTCCTTCTTTATCAGGTAGTGGGGAGGTATTAAATCCATTATACAGATGAATCTAAGGGATAGAAACAAAGATTTATCTAAAGGCAAAACCAATACAATATTGTAATTAGCCTCCAATTAAAATAAATAAATTTATATAAAAAATAAAAAATAAAGAATACCAGACATCTCAAGTTAAAAAAAAAGGCACTGAGTGGTTTCCATTAGAATCAAGGTTGCTGTACAGTTAAGTGATGTCTTTTTTATAGTTCTCTTCTTTTCATAGTGCATGGAGGTTTCAATGTGTGAAGAATTTTCCATGAAGAGTTTTAAAAATCTTGAAATCACAGGGCCAGCCTGACAGCAGAGATTTTCTGATGTTGAGCGCTGAGTAAAATTTGGGCAACTGATATTTTCTCATATGCACACAGGGTTGAGTACCCCCTCCCAAAGCATATCCCACTGACTGGGTTTTATTTATCACAACTGGGCAGCACATTGTCAAATTCACCTTCTTAAGAGCACAGCACCAGCTTGGCCACACAGATAAGAATGATCCCGGAAGATTGAGTTTAAAATCAGTCTTGTGAGGAGAGATGTTAACTGTCGCCTGCCAAGGAAACAGGAGGACCCTGACACTCTTTGATATATTTGGAGGTGACAAAAAAATGACACTGAGTTGGTAGCTCTTCTAGGAAATATGTCTGAATACCAGCACGAGATAGAGGCCCTTCTTGGCTCGCTTCAGACTGAGATTATAGTACCTACTGTCACTCCTTATGCAGTAGCTTCATGAACCTTATTACAAAGTGCAGGGAACATAATAACACTCCTGGGGCTCCAGCTGTATTATTTCATTCCACAATTTGGAAATAAAGAAAGCAGGTCAAAGTGTGCTTTACACTTTCAATTTCTTGAGTGGTGTGTATCCATCACATATAGTATTTTGTAGGTATTTTGTTCACCTTATGAGAAAGATTGTGTCAAGTTTCCATCTGTCATATGGGCATTTTCCTTGCACAGGGGCTGCAGTTCTTATACTTAATCCTCAGTCCAGTAAGGAAGCAAATGTTCTTGCATGGGTTGCCTTCACCTATTTTTTCTTTTTTGTTAGAGCTATGTATTTAAATTTTTTTTAACTTCCTCAGTTTTATTGAGATAATTTACATATAACATTATACAAGTTTAAACTGTATAACACAATAGTTAGATATATGTATAGTGCAAAACTGTTACCACAGTAAGGTTATTAACAAACATCGGCTCACATTTACATTGTTATAGTTTTCTTTTCTTTGTGATGAGAATTTTTAAGATCTACTCTCTTATCAACTTTCATATATACAATGTAGTATTGTCAACTATAGTCACCACATTGTACTTATGTCCCTATAATTTAAAGTCAAAGAACACTGGAGGCCTAATCTCTTTCACATAAAAGATGAGGTGATTGCAAGGGAATTGAGAAACAATCCTTTCAGGAAAGAGGAGGAGACCTTGAGGATTTTGCTGTCCTGGCTTGCAGAAGACAGAAGTTAATGTGTGATACTGCAGTACTTGGGCCGACATCACACGAAGGCTAAGTGGCTATCTCAGTTCCCAAAAGTAGACTCAGATAAGAATTTGGATTGGATTATTTATTTGGGAATAAAAGGAAAGTCAATAAAGGGCAAGTAGGTTATTAGGGTTCACTCCCACTGTGGACCCTCTGACTTACTCAAGAAGTTGAGCTCTTAACTCCCAAGTCCCATCCTGTATTCACCCTCAGACAGAGACGTGCACTTAAATAATTGTGGGGTGGGCTGAAGGCATCAGCTAAGAATGTCATTGCAAGGTCCTCAGGGCACAGATTCTGATTCTAGATGTGCATGCAGACAGCTTGGCCACTTTGTTTATTGCAGAGCTGAGGATTGAGGGCTACCCAGCCTGCCCAACTATTTGTACATTGCTGATGTCTGTCATTATAACAGATGATTGTGGCATTTGAAGAATTGTTTGTAAGTTAATCAAAACTTTAATCTTATTTAATACTTTAAAATTCATGTGCATATTGGGAGACTATCGTGTATGTGCTGTGTGAGGGTGTGTGTCCTTGCATATTTGAGAGGATGCACAGTCTTAGTTACTGAGGCAGGATTAGTGGTATGTGTCAATGCAAATGTGATATAAAACACCATTCTTATTGTGAGCTTGTGAACTTAAGAGGAAATGACAAAACATCTTGATTAGAAAACTGCCTTTCCACCCAATGTGATATGTGTAATATGAAATGTGTTTTGAAATGGATCTGAAGTCAGTAACTGCTGGATGGAAACCACATGCTTTTTAAAAACACTCTTTCTTCCCAAGTGGTCTTTGTGCTAAAATTAGGAACAGAAAGGTTGACCACACCAAAGGCCACAGACTGGTTCCAAATAGTAAAAGGAGTTCGTCAAGGCTGTATATTGTTACCCTGTTTATTTAACTTATATGCAGAGTACATCATGAGAAACGCTGGACTGGAAGAAACACAAACTGGAATCAAGATTGCCGGGAGAAATATCAATAACCTCAAATATGCAGATGACACCACCCTTATGGCAGAAAGTGAAGAGGAACTCAAAAGCCTCCTAATGAAAGTGACAGTGGAGAGTGAAAAGGTTGGCTTAAAGCTCGACATTCAGAAAACGAAGATCATGGCATCCGGTCCCACCACTTCATGGGAGATGGGGAAACAGTGGAAACAGTGTCAGACTTTATTTTTCTGGGCTCCAAAATCACTGCAGATGGTGACTGCAGCCATGAAATTAAAAGACGCTTACTCCTTGGAAGGAAAGTTATGACCAACCTAGATAGCATATTCAAAAGCAGAGACATTACTTTGCCAACAAAGGTTTGTCTAGTCAAGGCTATGATTTTTCCTGTGGTCATATATGGATGTGAGAGTTGGACTGTGAAGAAGGCTGAGCGCCAAAGAATTGATGCTTTTGAAGTGTGGTGTTGGAGAAGACTCTTGAGAGTCCCTTGGACTGCAAGGAGATCCAACCAGTCCATTCTGAAGGAGATCAGCGCTGGGATTTCTTTGGAAGGAATGATGCTAAAGCTGAAACTGCAGTACTTTGGCCACCTCATACGAAGAGTTGACTCATTGGAAAAGACTCTGATGCTGGGAGGGATTGGGGGCAGGATGAGAAGGGGATGACAGAGGATGAGATGGCTGGATGGCATCACTGACTCGATGGACGTGAGTCTCGGTGAACTCTGGGAGTTGGTGATGGATAGGGAGGCCTGGTGTGCTGCGATTCATGGGGTCGCAAAGAGTCAGACACGACTGAGCGACTGATCTGATCTGATCTGATCTGTGGACAATCATGCCAAAATCTACCTGCCTTCCCTACGTGGCCTTGAGGGAAGGGCGGACACCCAGGAGAGCATAATATTGAACATAACAGGCCTGTTAATTAGGAGGGACATCTTAGAAGCAGTCTGTATCAAAATGGGCAGATTTTTTAAAGTATGGGTGAAATATTATGAATCAATCATCAAATCTATGTTTTCAAATGGCCCATAGAAAAAAATACAGACTCATCATTTTTCACTATTTATCATCAAAATCCTTCTGACTTGACAGGTTGACAGCATAATGATTTTTAAACTGTGTTGGCATATAGGATGCACGTGGGTTTTTTGACACTTGGGTGCATTTTCTGTGAGCCCAGAAGAAATATATAAATTTAAAACCCAGTATTATCAGAATATATTAAAATGTGTGTGGCACCATTGCTATTTCAAGCTTTTCTATTTTTCTAAGTCTGTTTCTTTCCATATATATAAAATAAGCATATATACAAAAAATAGGCATTTTAATTATGTGTACATACTATATTAGTCATTATCCAATCAAGAAAGCACAAACCATGTTAGTTATTTTTAATGGAGAAAATTTAATATGGAATTTGTTCAATAGATTTAAAAGACTAAAATTTGCCAAAGAAACATATATTATAAGCTAATACCTCTTAGGATGCAGGAACAAGGAGAGGGAGCTGGAGTTATAAGAAGCTTGAAGAAGGGACCCTGGAAAGCAGAATCTGAAGGGATGCACAGAGACTAGCTCTTTGTGCAGCAAAAATAAATACATTACACCATTATATTATACCACTGAAGGCTGGACTCAAAAGTCAGTCCCCAGGAAGAAGTAAGTCTACAGGGATGTTCACTGGAACAAGTGAACAGGAAAAGGCTACTCTCCCTCAAGTGCCTGTTACTGGCCCAATTTAGTACTTTGACGGTGGCAACAGAGAAATACGGTCTGCAGTGTCTCAACCCCAGCATCCAATCAGTGTTTAGAAGGTGAGCATGGGGAGAAATGACAAAAGCTTAATGACCACCACATGTCCATATTGGATTTAATCATATGAAATTGCCGATATTCAACTAATACACTTTTTAATCTACAAAAACAGCAATTTCATATGCTTCCCAGGTGGTGCTAGTGGTAAAGAACTCACCTGCAATGCCGGAGACATAATGAGACGTGGGTTCAGTCCCTGGGTCAGGAAGATCTCCTGCTGAAGGACCTGGCAACCCACTCTGGTATTCTTGCCTGGAGAATCCCATGGACAGAGGAGCCTGGTGGGCTACAATCCATGGGGTTGCAAAGTGGCACAACTGAAAGGACTTAGCATGTACACACACATACATTATACTAGATATCATTAAAACGTATTTCATATGTTTATAAATGTTCACACCTTATATAAATAAATAAATAAATATATATATACACACACACACATATAGTCAAACATATTTAAAGGGGAGGGATATTTTTACATTTAATTATGTCAGATGAAGCTGGTGCCATTCTCTGAATGAGATAAAATGTACACATATAGATACAGCTATTTTCAGCTTACCAATAGGAGCACTTATCCTGGGTTTCTATGGTAAGTGTGCTGGCATATTTTTGCATGATGCCTTTTACCACTGCAGTGTTCTCCCATCATGGGTGCATACCTCATTCATTCATCATCCTTCTGCCTTGATCATGATCCAATAAGTCTTCAAGCACCCACAGTGAGCATGTTCTAGAAATGAAGGCCTGATTTAAAGACTCCTCCATATCTAGATTAGGAGGGGAAATCGGGACTTTTGGAGCAGTTCTTTTAAGGATTTAAGACCCTTTACAGTTGCTGCTTCTATGGCACTGTTACGATGTTTTAGTGTAGAGCTATCTCTTGGAAAGGCAGCTGTTGGTCTTTGGTTACTTGCTTGCATTTTGGGGCTGGATTCTTAGCCTAAAAGGGGAAGTGTATGCTTGAGTTTTCTTAATAGGGAGTGATTCAGAAGCTGTTAAGTCGTCAGTAAAGGTACACAGTGTGCTTATAACAGGCCACGTGAAGGCTCTGTGAGCACCTGCCAATGACTATTGTGCTTCTCCCAGGGCCATGGTACAGATTTCTGTCTGGAAGTGAGGGCTGGCAAAACCAGACGGAGTGTGGGGTGATGATTCCAAAAGATCTCGGAAGTGTTTGCATCACTCCCATGTGTAGCTCAGCTCAGGGAATTCCACAGACAGTTTCCTAAGTGGGCATTTTCTCTCACACAACTCACTGTCCTTTCCAGGCCCCTAGGCCCCACATCTGTTTCTCCTGGCGAATTAGTGCCACAATTCCAAAGTGATTTGACTGGTATTCCAGCACTACCTTCTAATTCTGCCTCTTTCACAATACAGGAGTACAGAAAATGGGCAAATGGACTATTTTTGAACCAGAAGTTGGCCCAACTGTCAGGAGTAGTAGCAGCTGAGTAATGTTTGTGGGATAGGCTGCTCATGACAGATGACTTTATAATCACCTTCCATATCCCAAGGATGAGAGTGTCTGTTGAAATCGGCATAACCTTCTTAGGCTTTCAAAATCCAACCTCCAGAGGCCCAGACAAACTGCAGTGTGCACACTTGGCTGTTCATATGACCACGGTCTCCTCTATTTACCCAAATGTGTTCTGTGCATTATTGTTCACCCCTCACATTGTCCATTGTGCCTATTAACAGATCAAATGGCTCCTTTTACGATGTGGTGGCCTCGTTCCAGAGGGACTCATTATTGCCTTTACTTGCTTGTAAAATCTTTCTGTGTTTAATCCTCGCCGCACTTTCATTTTTTCCTTCCCATCTGTCAGTGGGCTTTTGTGCCCTGTGGATCAGCATATCAACACTTCACTCTTCCTCTCCTGAAAACAGCTCTTGTTTCTGAAGTCCTTTTACTGGGAAATGCTGTTGAACAATTTGCACAGGACAAGTAGGAGAGCTGGAGAAAAGACAACACCAAACCTCTGCATTCAGTTCAGTACATTTAATGGATACCTCGATCAGTCTTCTATTGACATGAGGTTCTTCCCTGGGCCATAGTTTCATATTCCTATCTTGAGAGCACTCACTGCAGAAGTGAACTTTCTTTGGTACAAAGCAAAGGTGACTTGCAGAAACCCTTTGCTTGCTGGGAAGATGAAATGTTTTAAATAAGGTGATGATGCCCTCTTCCATTTGCTTCTTCTGTTGAACAGGTGGGTATTTGTGGGCTGTTCCTAACCTCTGCAAAGTGCATTGAAAAAAAAAATTCTCAGCTAGATAATTCTTAAACATTTTCACTGTCCCTATGCACATAATTTACTAGCTTGTTCTTGATCAGAGGATTACTGAAGAGGAGCTGGGTAAGGTTTGCACTGACTCCAGACAGCAGGCAGGATGTGGTAATTTATGTGAGTGGGTTTCTGATGACAAGATAAGGGTATGCCTATCTGTGTGCTGTGACACTCCTTAGCTTAGTGTTAGAAACAATAGGACAAGGCTCATGTGTCCACATTTTCCAAACTTATAGCTTAATTTTAGAACTGTTAAAATCAATGACACTGGGACTAAGACTTGGCAGTTTGGCACCAGTGGAATGTGGGAAAGAGTTAAGTAGATTCCAAGTGCAACCTGTGAGCCTCTTGAATCAGAATTACCTGGGATGTTTCACAGAAATGAAATTTCCAAGGCCCATCCCAGAGGGCTGATTCAAAATATTAAAATGAGGTACTGGGGATCTGTAAGTTTAATAGGCTCTTCCAGCTATTCTAACTTACTCCAAAGTTTGAACCTAACTCTTCTTGAGGTTCAGTGTCACTTCTGAGTGGGGTCAGCAGAGATCAGACATTTCCTCCTGCTTGTTCAGAAGAATGTATTGTTTTAACTGCCAAGAAGTCTAGCCATGCTTGTCTATGAGACTAGTTTATCTGAAGTAATATAATGAAAAGACTTAGTTTGAGAAGGATTTCCTCTCCCAAGCCAGTTTGTAAAGACCCTGTCCATGTTTTCATTTCATGAGTTGTTTACTTTTGCTGTTGTTCAGTTGCTAGGCTGTGTCTGACTCTTTGCAACCCTGTGGACTGCAGCATGCCAGGCCTCCCTGTCCATACTGTTCTTGGGTTTCTTGTAGCAAGAATACTGAAGCGGTTTGCCATTTCTTCCTCTGGTGGACCACGTTTTGTCAGAACTCTTCACTATGACCTGTCCGTCTTAGGGGGCCCTGCACAGCATGGCTCGTAGCTTCATTGAGTTACATAAGCCCCTTCACCACAAGGCTGTGATTCATAAATAGGTGCTTACTTTTATCTCCATGTAATTCTGTTCATTCAGTATTTTAATACAACAACAACCACAGAAAATTGTAAAAAGAATTTCCTCCTTTTTATCCAGAGGGTTGTGTCAGTGTAGATACTACAATTAAACATTAGTCAGCAAGCCCTTCTTGTTTTAACCTTTGCTTAAAGCATTTCTCCAAAGCATTAATCTAGAAAACTTCAAGAAGGACCTTATAATGCCTCCATGTCACCTTTTAGAGAATAAATTCTCATCAAATGCCAGGACTCAAGTTGTAGCTGAGGAAAGTTCTATGTAACCTCCTGAGAAAACATTTTCTTTTTCCTTCTTATTTAGATAAAAGTACAATAAAAACAATTTGACAAAGACTTAATAACTAATGCCTGATAAATTGAAGCTTCATTGTATATAGTTCTGAACAGAAGCTAGACTTTCAATGTCTAGCTGCTTTTATCACAGGTATATTATTCTGCCGCTCAGACTGTTCCTGTAGATCTTGCTGGTGAAACACCACAGAAAGTAAAACAGGCTCCCAGAACATAGTTATTTCCATACCCTCCCACAAAGTATTCCCTTTGTAACAAGCAATTTGTCTGCACTCAACTTTTCCCAGTTGGCTCCCTGAATCAGACAGGCTTTCCCCAAACCCCTGGGGCTATTAGTCCTGTTAATCTTTGCCCTTCACAAATGAATCTTTTGTGCTGCTTGTGACTGAGCTTGGATTGCTGTCTTTCCTCCCTTTCGTTCTTTTTTTTTTTTAATGAACAATAAGAGCAAACAGCTTGGGCTGAAGAGAGGTAGTGGGGAGCAGTGACCTCTGGTTGGTAAATCATGATGATACAGTTTATGGGTTTGGAGGATTCCATTGTTAGGGGACACAGGGCAGGATCATCTCCTAAGGAAATACAGTGGTCACATGATGAAGCGATCCTTAAGGATGAGAGAAACCCCTAGGTTTCTGCTGCTGAACAATGGCCAAGTTCACTGGTGTTCTCAGGTGCATGGGGGAAAATAGGCCCTCATTGTTCAGGCAGCATCAGCACCTGCCTTTGTTTCTGCTTCCTTTGCTGCAGCATCAACACTATCTTGTCAATCTGGAGACAGGTTGACGTAAGACATAACCACTGATGAGTATTTAGCCAGTCAGTGCACCAAATGGCTTGTCCTTCCTCGTATGTACGTATCTTCATCTCCCCATGAACTAGGCATAGAATAACTGAAACTTTCACCAGACACATAATTCGTGATGTCCAGTTTAACTGTTCATCAGCTACTTATATTTTTTTGCCTTAATATAATGCTATGCTGAAACATAGAGGCTTGACAAATTAAACTTGGGAAGTTATAAATAACACTGGCATTTTAAAATTTTGTATATTTTTCTATTCATTTTTTCTCTAGTTCCAGATGATATTTCTTAGCTTTTAAAAAATTTGAGACATGATATACATAGTATATATATATATATATATTTATAATCTATACATTGATGAATATTTACAATATATACAGTCATGTAACTGTCACTGATAAATCCCATTAACAACCCCCGGGAAATAAAAATGGAATCTTGGGTGTGAAGTGGGGACAAATACATTAGGAGTTTGAGACTAACATTTACCCACTACTATATATAAAGGTAAACAAGTAAGGTACACGACAAGGATCTACTGCATAGCACAGGGACCTCTACTCAGTATCTTGTAATAACTTATAAAGGAAAAAATCTGGAAAAGAAAAAATCAAGTAAACATATATGAAACAGACTCATAGACATAGAAAACAAACTTACATTTACCAAAGGGAAAATATTTGGGGGAGGGATAAATTAGGAGTTTGAGATTAACATGTATAGACAATTATATATAAAATAACCAACAAGGACCTACTGTATAGCACAGGGAGCTATACTCAATATTTTGTAATAACCTATACGGGAAAGGAATCTGAAAAGAATATATATATACATGTATATGTATGTGTGTGTGTTAGTCTCTCAGTCATGTCTGACTCTTTACAACCCACAAACTGTAGCCGGTCAGGCTTCTCTGTCTTTGGAATTCTCCATGCAAGAATACTGGAGTGGGTTGCCATTTTCTTCTCCAGGGGATCTTCCTGACCTAGAGACTGAAATTGAACCTGAGTGTCCTACATTGCAAGTGGATTCTTTACTGTCTGAGCTACCAGGGAATGCCAAATATATATATATATATATATATATATAAACCTGAACCACTTTGCTATACACTTGAAACTAACACAACACTGTAAATTAACCATACTTCAACAAAAAATAAGATAAAATAAAGAATGCATATTCTTAAAAAGTTATTTCAGAGTGAAAAAATAGAATCTGGGTAATAAAATAAAATCTAATTTTTTCTTTTTTCTTTATTTTAATTAATTAACTAATTTTAATTGAAGGATAATTACTTTACAATATTGTAGCAATTTTTGCCATACATCAACATGAGTCAGCCACGGGTGCACATGTGTCCCCCCCATCCTGAACCCCACCTCCTACATCCCTCTCCAGCTCATCCCTCTTGGTTGTCCCAGAGCACTGGCTTTGAGTTCCCTGCTTCATGCATTGAATGCACTGGTCATCTTTTACATATGGTAATATACATTTTTCATTAGAGCTAGCTTTTAAAAATCCTTGAACTCAATAGGGTAGTATCTTTTGACATGATGTAAAAGTCTTTACTGTACATCTCTCTTTATATTAGAGATGGTGGAAGATATAGGAGTAAAGACAGCTTCTGCCTGCAGGAATTATCAGTGTTTCCATGAAAGGAAAGAAACCAATGAAATTTTTAGAGTGAGTCTTAACTATAGAGTTTTGAGGACAAGAACAGCAGATGTGCAGAAAAGGGGGCTACTGACTGGTCAAGTAAGGCTGGTGAAGAAGTCAGGGTTAAGGCCAGTATTGAAAGATGCAGAGGAATCTAGGTGAGGGAAAAAAAGGGAAGTCTATTTAGGAGAGGTCTGTGGAGAAAGAGGGGGTAGAATAACTTTTGAGCAAAAGCACAGTAGAGGAAACTTGATAACTTCAAAGAAAGAATAGTTTTCCCACAAAGTCAGCCAGTAGAGTGTAAATTTCAGGTGGTTCCTTATAAAGATTTGTGGCTTTGGAACAGTAAGGATCCTGCAGTGATTCAGATGTTTTGTTATGCATCTTTATTATGCAAAACCTGGGAAATGTAGATTTCTAGGCCACACTTCTGGACTGTGTTGTATCAATCACATATTGCTACATGATGACAAACCAGCTCAGAACTCAATAGCACATGACAATAAGTATTTATTCTCATATGCGACGTTCTGCAGGTTTAGCTCAATTTTGCTCCATGTGTGTTTATTCTAAGACTCAGACCAGAAAGGCCACAGCCACCGGATGCATATTCTTCTCATGCAGAAGAATAGGGTATTCCTACCATAGGATATTCCTCTGAAGGCATATACTGGAAACTTCTACCCGCATTCCACTGGTCAAATAAATCACATGGCCAATATCCATAGTATAGAGAAATAAGATTGCCTTTAGTAGGAAGAATTGCTGAGTCACATGGGAAAAGGTCTGGATACAGATAGGGGTGAAGAAATAGGAATAATTTTTCACATATGTAAAGCCTTTAACATATTATCACAATAATCCCCAGAAAAGATGTATGGAGTTGGCTCTGTCATTACTCCAATGGATCCTTTAAAAGGCTGGGTGACTTACTCAAGGTAATCTTGTTAGTAAGTGACCAAGACAGAGTTTCAGATGTGTCAAAAGTTTAATATACCCCCAACAACACGAAATATTTGCTTTAGTCCCTAGAAGAGGCTCTGAATTGCATTACAATGCATGTAATTTGTACTCTCAAGATCCTTTTTATTCACTTGTACCTGAAACCCCCAGACTATTACCTATTTTTTTATCTGGATCCTGTCAACTACAAATTGAAACTTGCCATCTACCTCTACCAGGATTAAATTTTGTGCTGCCGCAGCTGCTTACCTTCAGTATCCCCTGAAAGAAGTTCAGGGTGGAGAGCTGAAATGAGGCATTCTATGCTCAAGGGAAAAACTGGCAGGACATGTTGTATTCAGATAGTTAGATATTTTCAGGAGCCAGTTTATGAGCCCAATTCTTGAATCTCCCCATATCTAGAAAAGCACTAAAATCCCTTGGGGTGACGAATGTTCCTGCCAATGCAGGAGATGTAAGAGATGTGGATTTGATCCCTGGGTTGGGATGATCCTCTGGAAAAGGGCATAGCAACCCACTCCAGTATTCTTGCCTGGAGAATCCCATAGACAGAGGAGCCTGGCAGGCTACAGTCCATGGGGTTTTAAAGAGTCAAACAGAACTGAGGCAACTCATCAAGCATGCTAACAAGCATGTCTTTAAAAAGATATATATTTCATTGTCCCTACTTCTTATCAATAATATGCATTCTTCATTTTTTTGTACTCTACAGGATAATGAAGAAAAGTTGGACTCACTGAGTTTGCTAAGTACTGATAGTTTCACCCTGCTCATTGGAGACTCCTGTTTCATCCCATTTCTTCTCTGCTTTTGCCTTCTCCTCTCTCACTTCTACTACAAGTGATAATCATCTCTACAACCTGAATCTATGAAACCTAAAATTTCCCCAGTATTAAAACATCTTTTGGGTAGCCATCAAGGTCAAACCAAGAGAATTCCTCACTTCACCTTGCCTACATATTCCTTATTCCAGAAACAAATATTTTGTGTTTCTTTGTTTGGTATCTTATGGTGATGCTTAACATTTTTCATTGATGTAGCTTCTTGGGTTTCAGAGTTCAAGGGAATGGTGATTATGGACTAGTTTAGAAGCTGCCTGATGATATTTCCTGACACACAGCTCCTTGAGGAGGGCATCTGAGCAGATAATGTGTTGCCCTTTGGATGGATGGGTCAACTTAGAAAGTGGCACTTTAAGAGTGGTTGAAGGGCCACTTGGCCTTTTTCTGCCCTCTGGGAGTTCTTCCTGGATATGGGCAGAGACACCTGACCTTCTCAAGGGCCTACTGTCCTCTTTACCCTCTGCCTTCCTCTTCCACCATTATTACTTGATAATAATATTTGACCTTGATATTTGTCTATTACCTTACATTTGTGGATCATTAAATAATGAAGCATCTTGTCTGTTAACGTTATTAGTATAGTAAACAACCTTGCAAAACACAAAGCGAATAAAACACTTTACAACTTAACCAGAGCCAGAATGGATGGAGGATATTAAAAACTAACTTTTTATAATATTCAAACATTTATTTATTTATTTTAATTAAAGCCTTTTAACTAAAATGAAGTGTCATTTAATAGTAGTTCCTTTACATTAAATTTATATTACTATTAGACTCTTTTCTAATTTCATAAGTATAATGCTCCTTCATTGAAAACGTATTTCTCAGTTGATGTTTCATTTTTCTTATGTTTTAATGATGCAGCAATATATTCATAGCCATTTGCATTAGGTTGCATTTACCTTAAAATATAAATACTTGCTCAGTTATTAGTTCTGAAATACAGTGACCTCTTCCTTGAATATTTGATTTTTGTAGGTGAGTTATTTAGATCTATCTTCTAAAATTCTTTTTCCAGTGGTCATGTATGGATGTGAGAGTTGGACTGTGAAGAAAGCTGAGCCCCAAAGAATTGATGTTTTTGAACTGTGGTGTTGGAGAAGACTGTTGAGAGTCCCTTGGACTGCAAGAAGATCCAACCAGTCCATTCTAAAGGAGATCAGTCCTGGGTGTTCATTGGAAGGACTGATGCTGAAGCTGAAGCTCCAATACTTTGACCACCTGATGCAAAGAGTTGACTTATTGGAAAAGACCCTTTTGCTGGGAGGGATTGGGGGCAGGAGGAGAAGGTGACAACAGAGGATGAGATGGCTGGATGGCATCACCAACTCGATGGACATGAGTTTAAGTAAACTCTGGGAGTTGGTGATGGACAGGGAGGCCTGGTGTGCTGCAATTCATGGGGTCACAAAGAGTCGGACATGACTGAGTGACTGAACTGAACTGAACTGGAAAATTCTTTAGCTGTCAACTGAAGGATGAGCTAATCTTGGCTTTTGGGAATGCTTAAATGTTGTCCCAACTTATTGTCCCCAAAGCTTGTATTCATAGGAATGACAAATTTGCATTTGTTTCAAAATGAAGAGATACAACTTTTCCTATATTAAGCTTACAGAGATGTGACTTCTTTTTTATGTTAACCCTGTCACTCAAATCATAAAAGAAGAACCTTAGGAATCTTTGAAATTTGCATAATAAGTAAAGTTTCTTCTTTAATTTGCCCAGACTTGATAAAGTTTTGAGTCATTAAAAATGGAAATAAACAGGCAATCTTTAGAACATCTATAAAATGATATTCAACATTTTCTTTACATCATTATTGAGTTGCTATGCCCCACATATTTATGATAATAAATTATCCACATGTATTTCAGTCTTTATTTAAAAGTTTCATATCTATTATTCACAAAGAATTGAGTATCAATTTTGTTTGTTAAATTTTCCTAGCTCTCATTTCTGGGAGGAATCACTACTCTAAAAGCAGAAGATTCTCTGCTATTGCTTTGTGAAAACTCTTTTGACTTCAAAATTCTGACAATCAAGGGCTCTTCATAGCTCAGGCTTCCTAAATAAGTTATGGTCCTCCAAATGGACCAGCCTGTCCTGCTTCAGCTGTGACCAGGTAGGGAGGCAGACCAGAGGTGAGAGAGGGCCAAAAGGAAGATGCTGGCACCCCTAACTCTGTTTCAGCCTCTGATATAACCTTTACTGTATCTTATCAAGCTTTCTGTTTTTCATGATGGTGGCAGGAAATTAGGCCATTCCTTGGAGTCTGTGTATAGGACTTGGGATAATCAAATACTCTCCTCTACTCTTTGCATCTTTCTAGATTAGGAAAAGCTTCATCATAAACAAGAGCTGCCCTGCGCTGCAGTAAAATCTGAAGGCAGCTCTGAGAATCTCAAATTCAAATATCATCCCCCACCTTTAAGAAGACTTTGCTGGTCCTTTTATCTTTAGGAATCGTTTGCTCTAGTCTTCTTCAGCTCATTCAATAAAAGATTACTGAAATTTTTTAGCCACCAAATAAATGCAAATAAAAACCAAGATGACTGAAATGTTAAAGACTGACAATATCATGATGTCAGCCTTATGAAGCAACTAGAACTTCTATACATTCCTGATCCTTTAAAAAAAATGTTTTTCACTTGAATATGTGTATGTATCTACTTTTTGATTTACCTTCATTCAGAATAAAATCATTTCAATTTTTTGGTCTTAATTATTTAGTTATGTCACATCCCTTCCTATGTACTTACAGCTAAATTTATGGTTCATTAAGTAAAAATCAGAATGTACTTACTGATAAATAATGAAAGTAGAACCCATTAGTGTCTGGTATATTTCTAATAGGTGAAATCCTCCATCTTTAAGCATAAGCTTCCAGGAACTTGATTTTCAAAGGTAACAGAAAATTGTATTTGATATTTGTGATTTGTCTGGAAAAGCAAATTTGTCAGCTTCATTTTCCCTAAGCTGTTTCCAGGTATGACATTTTAGAAACTCAAGAGTGATCCCTTAGCTTTTTCTGTCCATTTGTCTCAGGAAATACGGCCTCTAGGTAAAGAGAGAGAAATATGCAAGGATATGGAAGATCTCTTGGGTCTTTTCAGTTGGGTGACATGGACATATGTGGGCACTGTCTACACCAGTTTGTCATCACAAGATCAGAGTTCTTGAGTAGATGAAATAGAATTTAAAAAGTCAAACACACTGAGCTTATCATTAATACTGTTTGTAAATTTTTTTTCATTTTCCTTCCAGATCTTGATGTCAGATATTGTCATATGATTGTCGTATGTCATATTGTCATATCTGTCATATGATGTCAGATAATGTTATATAAAACATATTGTCATATGTTTTTGCCAATGTTATAAGCAGAAGTGAGATTACATTATTACCTCTTGTGGAAAGCTTTAAGAGTCAGTGTGTAATTCACCATGCTCTCTTTCCACTTGCCATGGTGATCAGTAACATTTCAAATAGAGGCTCTTTTGTCAGCCTGGCTCCCAGCATGAGGGCATTGCTGAACATAGCCCCCAGTTGACCCATGATGGACTTGTAGCATGAACAATAAATTAAACCTTTGATGTTTTAGGCCACTGGGTATTCTTTGTTTTTGTTACTGCAGCATAACCTAGCTCATCTTGAGCTTTTCAGATGGGTTAAATAATTGGTCCTTGAAAGACCAATTTTATTAATATGCCCCAAACAATAGAGCTTCATACACCAGAGAGCACAGTCATTGCCAGGAGACAAGTGGACCTGGAAAGACACCTGATGACTCAGAATCCTGGAGCACAGGGGGAAAAACATCCTTCTTTGCCCTGCCATTCTTTGCCAAACTCCTGAGCCCAAGTAAAGCATGGCTCAGTGATTCACAGTATGAGTGAAGTCACAGAGAATCAATAAACCATTTTATTTCATATCGGAAGTTCAACAGTCTTTCCAGTTACCCATGGCTGATGGTTTTGAGGGTTTAGTGGAGTTTCCTGGTGAATCATAGTTGTAATTTGGACTTCTGACTATTTAGGTGCTTCCCACTGCTCATAATCAGGAGTGGATCTGACTCATTGCACAGGTAGTTGTTTAAGTAATACATGTAGATGCTATTATTATATATACTTGTGGCTGGTCAGGCCTTTATAGGTCTTCAGCTCTTATTTGTTATTTTTAAGATTAAGAATCTAAATCTAGAGAAGTTATGTGACCATGTCATAGCTATAAGTGGCAGACTCTGTCAGAATCCAAGCCTCATGTCACAGTTACAGGACTCTTGACACACACTAGATGGTGTGTTTGCTTGGAACCAGAACAGAAAGAGAGGGTGGGTCATTCTTTTTTCAAATTGAAGTATAGTTGACTTATAATATTACATAAGTTTCAGGTATATAACATAGTGATTCAGTATTCTTAGAGATTATATTCTAAAGTAATTAAAAAATAATGGTTGTATATACCTATGCTGCACAATATATCCTTGTTTATTTATTTTAAACATAGTAATTTGTTCCTCTTTATTCTCTACCCTCTGCCCACTGGTAACCACAAGTTTGTTTTCTATATCTGTGAGTCTATTTTGTTATATGCATTACTTTATATCATCTTCTAGATTTCACACATAAGTGGTGGTGGTTTAATTGCTAAGTCATGTCCAGTTCTTGTTACCCCAGGGACTATAGCCTGTCAGGCTCCTCTGTCTATGGATTCTCCAGGCAAGAATAATGGAGTGAGTTGCCATTTACTTCTCCATTGGATCTACCTCACCCAGGAATCAAACCTGGTCTCCTACATTGTAGGTAGATTCTTTACTGAATGAACTATGAGGGAAGCCCACACATAAGTCATAACATAGAATACTTATCTTTCTCTCTCTGGCTTATTTCACTAAGCATAATACCCTCTGGGTTCATCCATGTTGTAAATGGTAGAATCTCATTCTTTTTTAATGGCTGAGTAATATTCCAATGTGGTGATGTTGTTTAGTTGCTATGTCATGTCTGACTGTTTTGTGACCCCATGGACTGTAGCCCACTAGGCTCCTCTGTCCACGGCATTTCTCAGGCAAAAGTACTAGGGTGTGTTGCCACTTCCTTCTCCAGGGGATCTTCCTGACCCAGGGAACCCAAGGATGGAACCCACATATCCAGGCAGATTCTTTACCATTAAGCCACCTGGGAATCCTAATATTCCATTATATATATATATATATATATATATATATATATACATACATACACACACACACACACACACACACACACATATATATATATGCACACATATTTATATATGTGTGTGTGTGTAAATGTCTAACAGGCACATGAAAATATGCTTAATATTCCTAATCATCAGCCACTATGGAATACAGGATGGAATTTCCTAAAACAAAAACAAAAACAAAAACAAAAGATAGGACTGCCTTGTGTATGTGTGCTCAGTTGTGTCTGACTCTTTGGGACGCCATGGACTGCAGCCTGCCAGTCTCCCCTGTCCATGGGATTTTTCAGGCAAGAATACTTGAGTAGGTTGTCATTTCCTCCTCCAGGGAATCTTCCCGACCCAGTGATTGAAACTGCATCTCTTGTGTCTCCTGCCTTGGGAGGCGAATTCTTTACCACTGAGCCACCTAGGAAGCCCTGGAAATGCCATATGATCCAGCAATCCCACTCCTGGGTATATATATGAAAAAAAAAAAAAAAGCCTCTAGTTTGAAAAGGTACATGCACTTCAATGTTCATAGAAGCATTATTTACAATTTCCAAGATGTGGAAGCAAACTACATGTCCATCAACAGATGAATGGTTAAAGATTTTTTTGTTATTAGTAGACAATTTGATGATAGCCATTGTGGCAGAGGTGAAGTGGCTGTGGTTTGATTTGGATTTCTCTGATGATTAGAAATGTTAAGCATTTTTTCACATGCCTGTTAAACATCTATATATCTTCATTGGAAAAATGCCTATTCAGGTCTTCTGTCCATTTTTTAATTAGGTTGATTGTTTTCTTTATTTTTAAATTTGTGTATTTTTTCATTGAAGGACAATTGCTTTAGAGAATTTTGTTGTTTTCTGTCAAACATCAACAAGAATCAGCAATATGTATGCATATGACCCCTCCCTCTTGTACCTCCCTCCCATCTCCCTTCCCATTCCATTCCTCTAGATGGTTACAGAGCCCCCCGTTTGAGTTCCCTGAGTCATACAGCAAATTCCCATTGGCTATCTATTTTACATGTGATATTGTAAGTTTTCATGTTATTCTCTCCATACATTTCACTCTTTCCCTCCTCCCTTCCCACCATGTCCGTAAGTCTGTTCTCTATGTCTGTTTCTCCATTGCTGCCCTGCAAATAAATTCATCAGTACTATCTTTTAGATTCCATATTTATGCATTAGCATATGATATTTGTCTTTATCTTTCTGACTTACTTCACTCTGTATAATAGGCATCTAGGTTTGTCCACTTCATTAGAACAGACTCAAATGTGTTACTATGGCTGAGTAATATTCCATTTCATATATCTACCACAGCTTCTTTATCCATTCATCTGTCAATTGACATCTAGGTTGCTTCCATGTTCTAGCTATTGTAAATAATGCTTCAGTGAACATTGGGGTACATGTGTCTTTTTCAATTTTGGTTTACTCAGGGTATATGCCTAGTAGTGGGATTGGGAGTCATATGGTGGTTTTATTCATAGTCTTTTAAGGAATATTCATACCATCTTCCATAGTGGCTGTATCAGTTTACACTCCCACCAGCAACACAAGAGGGCTTCCCTTTCTCCACACTCCCTTCAGCATTTCTGTTTGTAGACATTTTGATGATGGCCATTCTGACTGGTGTGGGGTGATATATCTCCTTGTAGTTTTGATTTTCATTTCTCTAATAATGAGCAATTTGAGCATCTTTTCATGTGTTTGTTAGCCATCTATATGTCTTCTTTGGAGTAATGTCTGTTCAGGTCTTTTCCCCACTTTTTGATGAGGTTGTTTTTCTGGTATTGAGTTGTATGAACTGCTTGTATATTTGGAAATTAATTATTTGTCTGTTGTTTCCTTTGCTATTACTTTCTCCCATTCTGAGGGTTGTCTTTTCACCTTGTTTGTAGTTTTGTATTTTTTGTTCTAGTTCTGTGAAAAATGCTACTGGTAATTTGATAGGGACTGCATTGAATCTGCAGATTGTATTTGGTAGTATAGTCATTTTCATGATATTGATTCTTCCTACCTAGGAATATGGAATATCTCTCCATCTGCTTATGTCATCTTTAATTTCTTTCATCAGTGTCTTATAATTTTCCATATATAGTTCTTTTGTCTCCTTTGGTAAGTTTATTCCTAAATATTTAATTCTTTTTGTTGCAATGGTGAATGGGATTGATTCCTTAATTTCTCTTTCTGATTTTTCACTCTTAGTATATAAGCTTCCCTGACAGCTCAGCTGGTTAAGAATCCACCTGCAGTGCAGGAGATCCTGGTCTGATACCTGGGTTGAGAAGATCCCCTGGAAAAGGGAAAGGCCACCCACTCCTGTATTCTGGCCTAGAGAATTCCATGGACTATATAGTCCATGGGTCACAAAAAGTCATACACAAGTGAGTGAATTGGATTGATTCCTTAATTTCTTTTTCTGATTTTTCATTGTCAGTATATAGGGATGCAAGTGGATATAGGAACGCAAGTGTATTTGTATGTACTGCCCTTGTATCCTGTGGTTTTGCTAAATTCACTATTTAGCTCTAGTAATTTTCTGATAGTTTTTTTTTTTTTTTTATTCTATGTATACTGTCATGTCATCTGCAAACAGTGAGAGTTCTACTTCTTTTATGATCTGGATTCCTTTTATTCCTTTTTCTTCTCTAATTGCCATAGCTAGGTCTTCTAAAACTATGTTGAATAATAGGGCTGAAACTGGACACCTTTGTCTTGTTCCTGATCTTAGAGGGAATGCTTTCTGTTTTTCACTATTGAGAATAATGTTTGCTCTGTGTTTGCCACATATGGCCTTTATTATGTTGAAGTAGGTTCCTTCTATGCCCATTTTTTGAAGTGTTTTGATCATAGATAGATGCTGAATTTTGTCAAAGGCTTTTTCTGCATCTGTTGAGATGATCATATGATTTTAATCCTTCAATTTGTTAATATGGTGTGTCACATTGATTGATTTGCATATATTGAAGAATCCTTGCATCCCGGGAATAAACACAGTTTGATCACGGTGTATGAAATTTTTAATGTGTTGTTGAATTCTGTTTGCTAGAATTTTGTTGAGAATTTTTTATCAGTGATATTAGTGTGTAATTTTCTTTTTTTGTGTTGTCTTTGCCTGGTTTTGGTATCAGGGTGATTGTGGCCTCATAGAATGAGTCTGGAAGTGTTCCTTCCTCTGTAATTTTTTGAAAGGGTTTCATAAAAATAGTCATTAGCTCTTTTCTAAATGATTGACAGAATTCCCCTGGAAGCCATTTGGCCTTGGGGTTTTGCTTTTTGGGAGATTTTTTTTATCTCAGTTTCAATTTCAGTGTTTGTAATTGGCTTGTTCATAATTTCTATTTCTTCCAGGTTTAGCGTTGGGAGGTTGAATTTACCTAAGGATCTGTCCATTTCCTCTAGGTTGTCCATTTTAGATGGTCATATATAGATGCTTATAATATTCTTTTATGATCCTTTGTATTTCTGTGTTATCTGTTGTAATTTCTTCCTTTTCATTTCTACTTGTGTTGATTTGATTTTTCTCCCTTTTTTGTCTTGATGAGTTTGGCTAGTGGTTTGTCAATTTTATTTATCTTCTCAACCAGATTTTAATTTTATTAATCTTTGCTATTGTTTCCTTCATTGCTTTTTCATTTATTACTGCTCTGATCTTATCTTCTGCTGACTTTGGGGATTTTTTGTTCTTCTTTTTCCAGCTGCTTTAGATATAGAGTTAGGTTATCCAATCTATGCTTTTCTTTTTTCTTGGGGTGGGGTTGTACTGCTATAAACTTGCCTCTTGTAACTGCTTTTGGTGAAATCCATAGGTTTTGGGTCATCGTGTTTTCATTGTCATTTGTTTCTAGGAATCTTTTTATTTCCCTTTTTATTTCTTCAGTAACTGCTTCATTATTTGGTAATGTATTGTCTTAAATCTCCGTGAGTTTGTGTTTTTTGCAGTTTTTTCCACTAGTTGATATCTAGTCTCATAGCATTGTGATTCGAGAGGATGCTTGATACAATTTCAATTTTCTTGAATTTACTGAGGCTTGACTTGTGGCCCAACATATGGTCTATCCTGGAGAGCATTCCATGTGCACTTGAGAAGAAAGGGTATTCTTCTGCATTTGGATGGAAAGTCCTGATAACATCAGCTAAGTCCACTTGGTCTAATGTTTCATTTAAACTTTGTGTTTCCTTATTGATTCTCTCTTTTGATGATCTGTCCATTGGTGTAAGTGGGGTGTTAGGGTCCCCTACTACTATTGTGTTACTGTCAATTTCCCCTCTTATGCCTCTTAGTGATTGCCTTATGTATTGAGGTGCCTCTATGTTGGGTGCATAAATATTTACAATTGTTATGTCACCTTCTTGGACTGATTCCTTGATCATTATCTTTATTCTTTATCTCTTATAATATTCTTTATTTTAAGTCTATTTTGTCTGAAATAAGGATTGCCACTCTGGGTTTCTTTTGATTTCCATTTGAAAGGAATATCTTTCCATCCTTTTACTTTCAGTCTGTATGTGTCCCTAGGGATGAAGTGGGTATCTTTTAGGCAACATATAGATGGGTCTTGTTTTTGTATCCATTCAGTCAATCTATATATTTTTGTTGGTGCATTTGATCCATTTACGTTTAGAGTAATATTGATAGATACGTGCCTATTGACATTTTAAAAATTGTTTTGTGTTTGGTTTTGTAGGTCTTGCCTTTCTCTTTTGTTTAGTGACTATGTAAGTCCCTTTAGCATTTGTTCTAAGGGTGATTTGGTGATGCTAAATTCTCTTAACTTTTGCTTGTCTGTAAAGCTTTTGATTTCTCCATCAATTTTGAATGAGATCTTTGCTGGGTATAGTAATCTTGGTTGTAGATTTTTTTCTTTCAGTACTTTAAATATATCCTGCCATTCCCTTCTGGCCTGCAGAATTTCTGCTCAAAGATCCACTGTCAATTGTATGGATTTTCCATTGTATGTTACTTGTTACTTTTTCCTGACTTTAAAAAAAAAATCTTTCTTGGAGTTTAATCTGTTAGCTTGATTAATATGTGTCTTGATGTATTTCTCCTTGGATTTCTCCTGTAAGAGGGTCTCTGCACTTCTTGGACTTGATTGACTATTTCTTTTCCCATATTGGGGAAGTTTTCCACTATAATTTCAAAATTTTTCTCAGTTCCTTTCTTTTTTCTTATTTCTCTGGGACCCTATAACTAGAATGTTGGTGCATTTAATATTGTCCCAAAGGTCTCTGAGGCTATCCTCAATTTTTTTTCATTCTTTTCCTTTATTCTGTTCTTCAACAGTTATTTCCACTATTCTGTCTTTCAGATCACTTATCTGTTCTGCCTCAGTTATTCTGTAATTGGTTCCTTCTATAGTATTTTTAATTTCAGTAATTGTGTTATTCATCTCTGTTTGCTTGTTCTGTATTTCTTCTGTTCCCTTGGTAATTGTATTAACTGTGTTAATTGTTTCTTGCATTTTCTCCATTCTATTTTCAAGTCTTCAGAACATCTTTGCTATCATTATTCTGAATTCCCTTTCAGGTAGATTGCTTATTTCCTTTTTGTTTATTTGATTTTGTGAGTTTCTAAGGTGTCCTATCACCTTTTGTGCTGTATTTCTCTGTCTTTTCATTTTTTCCCCTAACTTGCTCCACTTGAGGTCTCCTTTTGCAGGCTTTAGGGTTATATTCCTTCTTCCTTTCGGCTTTTGCCCTTGGAGGGAAAGGTTGGTTGAGTGGTTTGTATTGACTTCTTGTTAGGGGTGATTTGTGCTTGTGTTCTAGTGTGAAGCGTTGAATTTGTTTTCCTCTGATGGGCAGGGCTGTGTGAGGTGGTATATTTTGGGGTGTTTGTGGGACTCCTGTCTGTTGATGATTGTTTTTGTGTTTTTGTCTTGCTTGTTGTTTGGGTAAAGTTTCCTGAAGTGGATACTGTCAACAGTTGGGTGATACTAGGCTTTGTGTACAGGTGTCAAAGTTCTCAGTAGTCAATATAACTTGGTATTAAGAGTTCTCTGCCAGTCTAGGATCTTGGACTCAATGGTCCCACCTCACTGACCAGGTATGATCCTTGGACAGGGAATTGGGGCTCCATAAGTTGCTTGCTATGGGATTAAAAGGGATTAAAGCAAACACACCAAAGCAAAAAGCAAAACATGACATGAAATAAAAGATGAACTCAGACAGATGGTAAATACAAGATCAAGCAGGTAATTACAGAAATAATGGGACATATACACACACTTCCATACACAGTTATAACCAAACTATTATAAAGAGAAGAGTACAGGAAATTGTGTTGGTAAACAAGGGAAACCAAAAGTGATATCAGCCAGTTAAACATAGAGCTAACTAATGCTGTCTGGATAACTGAACCTGAGCAGAGTGCCATCTGAGGAATACAGCAAACAGAGCACAACAATTTAACTTACACGGTGAAAAAAGAAAGAGTGAAGGAAAAAAGGAGAAAAAAAGAGAGAAGGGAGAGAAAAGGAATGGGTAAAAGAGAAGGTTAAAAAAGGTAGAAAAGAAAAACTAGAAACGCAAAGATAAATAGATTTATGAGAAAAAGATTTATATATATTCAGGGATAGTTACAGCTGGCAAATAACTATAAGAAAAGCAGTCAAATATATTAAAAACAAAATCAAAAATCACAAAAAAAACGGGAGAAAAAAATCTTTAAAAAAATTTTTTTTAGCAAGAAAAACAAAGAGGAAAGCTTCACTGCACGGCAAATGGCTAATGTGAAGGTAAAAATATGTAGGAAGGAATAAAAAGTATGACTTAAAAGAGAAGGAAAAAAACAGTTCTCAAGTTCATAGTTCTTGGATGTGGAGTCTGCCCCTGTGGATGAGGTTGGATTAATTTCCTGTGATGTTTTCCTGGTTGGGGAAGCTTGTACCTGTGTTCTGGTTGATGGAGCTGGATCTCATCTCTCTGAAGGGCAGCACAGTTGCTGTAGTAGGTTCAGTATATATTTGGACAGTCCTTCTGGCTTTGGCAGTGTTAGACACATCTAATTTCTGCAGCCGTGTCAAAGTAGCCCTCTCAGCATATCTTCACAGCCACCAGCCCCCTACTTGTCCCTTGAATCTTTGCTACTGCTTCTGTCCCCCGGTCCTGCCTTGCATTGCCGGGTGAATCTTGCTAGGTATGGGCTTGTGTGGATCTATTCTCAGCTCTCTGACCCTGGCCTCTGCAACATGGAGACTTGTGTGGGCTTCCCTAAATGCCCTGAGCTCACCCTCTGTGTCATGAAGCTTGTTTGCACTTGTTTCTCCTCGCCAGGCTTGCCCTCTATGTTGCAGGGTTTGTGTGTTTTTTCAGTTCCCTGGGCCTGCCCTCTGTGCTGCATGGCTTGTGTACACTGCAGGGGTTTATGTGTGCCTCTTTCTTGGCCCCACAGGCCTGCTCTCTGCATTGTGAGGTTCGCCTGGGCTGCAGAGGTTTGTACACTGGGCCTCTCTTGGCACCCCAGGCCCACCCTCTATGCCGTGGGGTTTCTGTGGGCTTCTCTCAGTTCCCTGAGCCTGCCATCTGGTCAGGGCTACAGTCTGTGAGCTGTTTATGGACTGAGAAGTGCAGCTTTCTCTGTTTTCTGCCCTCTTAGTCCCTGCTTTGCCTGGCTTTCTGAGATTCTGCAGCACCCCCTTGGGCCTGCCTGTGAGGGAGCTTCCCAGTGCAAGGGAACTGGTCCGCCTTCAAAACTCCCTTCCTCTCTCGGAACACGAGCTCTTGTCCAGAAGCTCTCCATGTCTTCCCATTTTATGTCTCCATCCTCTCTCCTACCTCGTTTCAGGGAGCTTAGACTGCCTCCCTTAGAGGCCTGGCTTCTTCTGCTCTCTTCTAGAATTTGCTTTGTAGGAGTTGTTCCATATCTCGATGAGTTTTGATATATTTGTGGGGAGGCTGCTGATCTCCCCATCTTACTCTTTCACCATCTTCTTCCTCTCGCTGTTTGTTTACTTGATACAGCTTTATGTAAGTTGTGTTTATATTTTGGACATTGACCCTTATTTGTCATATAATTGCAAATATTTTTTCCCATTCAGTAGGTTATCTTTTTGTTTGTCCATGGTACTCTTTGAGGGGCTTCCCAGGTGGCTCAGTGGTAAAGAATCTGCCTGCCAATGCAAGAGATGGCAGGAGACATAGGTTTGATTCCTGGGTCAGGAAGATCCCCTGGAGGATGAAAGGGCAACCCACTAAAGTATTCTTGCCTGGGAAATCCCATGGACAGAGGAGTCTGCGGGCTATAATCCATGAAGTCTCAAAGCATCAGACACAACGTAGCAACTGAGTACACATGGTTTTCTTTGATGTATAGAAGGTTTTAAGTTCTAATTAGTTCCCATTTGTTTATTTTTGCTTTTGTTTATTTTGCTTTAGGGGACAGATTCAAAAAAATTCTTCTTTGATTTGTGTCAAAGATTTTTCTGTCTCTGTTCTCTCCTAGGAGTTTCAGGCATTACTTTTATTTCTTTAATGCATTTTGAGCTTATTTTTATTTATCATGTAAGAAAATGTTCTAATTTCATTCTTTTACATATAGATATCTAGTTTTCTTATCTCTACTTATTTATGCAACTGTTTTTTCTTCAGTGTATATTCTTGTATCCTTTGTTATAGATTGAGTAAGTGGGTCTATTTCTCAGATGTATATTCTGTTCAATTAATTTATGTGCCTGTTTTTCTGCCTACACGCTGTTGTTTTGATTATTGTTGGCTTACAATAAAGTCAGGAAGCATGATACCTCCATCTATGTTGTTTTTCCTCAAAATTATTTTCACAATTCAAGGTTTTTTTGTGGTTCCATATAAATTTTAGGTTTATTTACCCTAGTTTGACAAAAGTGTCCTGAGTATTTTGATAGAGATTGCAGTAAATCTGTAGATTACTTTGAGTAAATGGACATTTAAAAAATATTAATTCTTCCAATTGAAGAGCATGATATGTTTCCATTTATTTGTACCAGCTTCAACTTCCTTCATCAATGTTTGAAACTTTTCAGAGTATATAAGTTTTATACAAACTTGGTTAAGTTTATTCCTAGGTATTTTATTCTTTTTGATGTGATTTTAAAACAGGATTATTTTCCTGCTTTCCCTTTCTTATACTTCATTCAGTTCAGTTCAGTTTAGTCGCTTAGTCATGTCTGACTCTTTGCGACCCCATGGACCGTGGCACGCCAGGCCTCCCTGTCCATCACCAGCTCCCAGAGTTTACCCAAACTCATGTCCATAGAGTCGGTTATGCCATCCAACCATCTCATCCTCTGTCGTTCCCTTCTCCTCCTACCCTCTATCTTTCCCAGCATCAGGGTCTTTTCAAATGAATCAGCTCTTTGCA
This sequence comes from Bos taurus, assembly GCF_002263795.3. Lineage (NCBI taxonomy): Eukaryota > Metazoa > Chordata > Mammalia > Artiodactyla > Bovidae > Bos > Bos taurus. Next base: position 48,792,299 of record NC_037340.1, read on the forward strand.
TCAGGTGGCCAAAGTATTGGAGTTTCAGCTTTAGCATCAGTCCTTCCAATGAACACTCAGGACTGATCTCCGTTAGGATGGACTGGTTGGATCTCCTTGCAGTCCAAGAGACTCTCAAGAGTCTTCTCCAACACCACAGTCCAAAAGCGTCAATTCTTTGGCACTCAGCTTTCTTTATAGTCCAACTCTCACATCCATACATGACCACTGGAAAAACCATAGCCTTGACTAGTTGGACCTTTTTTGACAAAGTAATGTCTCTGCTTTTTAATATGCTGTCTAGGTTGATCATAACTTTCCTGCCAAGGATCAAGCATCTTTTAATTTCATGGCTAGAGTCACCATCTGCAGTGATTTTGAAGCCCAGAAAAATAAAGTCACCCACTGTTTCCACTGTTTCCCTATCTATTTCCCCTGAAGTGATGGGACCGGATGCCATGATCTTAGTTTTCTGAATGTTGAGCTTTAAGTCAACTTTTTCACTCTCCACTTTCACTTTCATCAAGAGGCTCTTTAGTTCTTTATTTTCTGCCATAAGGGTAATGTCATCAGCATATCTGAGGTTATTGATATTTCTCCTGGCAATCTTGATTCTAGTTTGTGCTTCATCCAGCCCAGCGTTTCTCATGATGTACTCTGCATATAAGTTAAATAAGCAGAGAGACAATATATAGCCTTGATGTACTCCTTTTCCTATTTGGAATCAGTCTGTTGTTCCATGTCCAGTTCTAACTGTTGCTTCCTGACCTGCATACAGATTTCTCAAGAGACAGATCAGGTGGTCTGGTATTCCCATCTCTTTCAGAATTTTCTACAGTTTATTGTGATCCACACAGTCAAAGGCTTTGGCATAGTCATATAAAGCAGAAATAGATGTTTTTCTGAAACTCTCTTGCTTTTTCAATGATCCAGCAGATGTTGGCAATTTGATCTCTGGTTCCTCTGCCTTTTCTAAAACCAGCTTGAACATCTGGAAGTTCACGGTTCACATATTGCTGAAGCCTGGCTTGGAGACTTTTGAGCAGTACTTAACTAGCATGTGAGATGAGTGCAATTGTGCAGTAGTTTGAACATTCTTTGGCATTGCTTTTCTTTGGGATTGGAATGAAAACTGACCTCTTCCAGTCCTGTGGCAACTGCTGAGTTTTCGAAATTTGCTGGCATATTGAGTGCAGCACTTTCACAACATCATCTTTTAGGATTTGAAATATCTCAACTGGAATTCCTACACCTCCACTAGCTTTGTTTGTAGTGATTCTTCCTCAAGCCCACTTGACTTTATTTTATTACTAGTGTATAAAAAGGCAGTAGCTTTCCACATGTTAATCTTTCATCCTGCAACTTTACTGAATTAATTTATTAATTATAATAATTTTAGGGTAGAGAATATGGGTTTCTTATTAAGTATTATGTCATCTGCAACCATTTTCAGTTTTACTTCTTCCCTTCCAATCTGGATGCCTTTTTAAACTCAATTTACTCTGTGGCTAGGATTTCTGACTCCATGTTAAATAGAAGTGGTGAGACCAGGTATTCTTGTCATCCTGAGTTTAGAAAAAAGGCTTTCAGCTTTTCACCATTGAGTATGGTGTTAGGTATGGGTTTGTCATAAATGGTTTTTACTATGTTGAGCTGTGTTTCCCCCTATACCAACTTTGATAAGATTTTTTCATGAATGAATGTTGAATTTCATCAAATGCTTTTCTGCATCTATTGAGATCATCATATTACTTTTATGCTTTTTATTTTTCCTTTATTTATTGTGGTATATCACATTGATTGATTTGCAAATTTTGAACTAACCTTGTATCCCTGGAATAAATTGGTGTTAACCATGGTGCATGAAAAAGTGAGTGTGTTAGTTTCTCAGTTGTGTTCTTTGCAACTACATGGACTGTCACTCTGTGCCCAAGGGATTTTTTGAGGCAAGAATACTGGAGTGGGCTGCAATTTCCTTCTCCAGGGGATATTCCTAACCCAGCGATCAAACCTGTGTCTTCCGCATTGCAGGCAGTTTCTTTACTGTCTGAGCCACTAAGGAAGCCCTGGTGTATCACAGTGTATAATGCTTTGTATATATTGTTGAAAATTGTTTGCTAATATGTTATTGAGGACTTTTACGTCTGTTTTCTTTAGAGATATTAGCTTGTAATTGTATTTTTATAGTATCTTTGTCTGATTTTGGTATTGAGGTAATTTTAGCCTTACAAAATAACTTTTGGATTGTTCTATCCTCTTCAAAATTTTGGAATAATTTGAGAAGAGTAGCTATTATTTCTCCTTATGCTTAGTACAGTTGACCTGTGAAGCCGTTTGGTACTGGACTTTTGATTTCTGGGAGCTTTTTGAATTATAAATTTAATTTAACTCCTAGCAATCAGTGTGGTACAGTTCAGTTCAATGCAGTTGAGTCACTCATTCATGTCCCCTTTGTGATCCTATGGACTGTAGCATGCCAGGATTCCCAGTCCATCATCAGCTTCTGAAACTTGCTCAAACTCATGTTCATAGAGTAGGTGATGCCATCCAACCATCTCATCCTCTGTTGTCCCCTTATCCTCCTGCCTTCAGTCTTTTCCAGCATCAGCGTCTTTTCCAATGAGTCACTTCTTCATATCAGGTAGCCAAAATATTGGAGCTTCAGCTTCAGCATCAGTACTTCCAATGAATATTCAGGACTGAGTCCCTTTAGGACTGACTGGTTTGGTCTCCTTGCAGCCCAAGGGACTCTCAAGAGTTTTCTCCAAGGCCACAGTTCAATAGCATCAATTCTTCTGCACTCAGCTTTCCTTATAGTCCAACTCTCAAATCTATACATGACTATGGGAAAAACCATAGCTTTGAGTATCTATTTGACCTTTGTCAGTAATGTCTTTGCTTTTAAATATGCTATCTAGGTTGGTCATAGCTTTTCTTCCAAGGAGCAAGTGTCTTTTAATTTCATGGCTGCAGTCACCATCTGCAGTGATTTTGAAATCCAAGAAAATAAAGTGTCACCATTTCCATTATTTCCCCATCTATTTGCCATGAAGTTATGGGACCAGATGGCATGGTCTTAGTTTTTTGAATGCTGAGTTTTAAGCTAGCCTTTTTCACTCTCCTTTTTCACTTTCCACAAGAGGCTGTTTAGTTTCTCTTCGCTTTCTGCCATAAGGGTGGTGTCATCTGCATATCTGAGGTTATAGACTGTCTATTTCTTCCTGATTCAATCTTGAAAGGTTGTTTGTTACTAGAAATTTGTCCATTTCTTCTAGGTTGTCCAATTTGTTGACATATAATTGTTCATAGTATTCTTTTATGATTTATTTTTTGTATCTCTGTGATAATGGTTGTTATTTCTCTCTTTCATTTCTTATTTTGCTTCTTTGCTTGACCATGGCTAAAGGTTTATCAACTTGCTTATGTTTTCAAAAAACAGCTCCTTGTTTCATTGATTTTTTTTCTAGTATTTTATGGATCTTTAATTTATTTTCTCTTTGATCTTTATTTTTTCTTTCCTTCTGCTGACTTTAGGCTTTTTTTTTTGTTGTTGTTTTTTTCTAATTTCCTTAGATGGCAGGTTAGTTTTTTTATTTGATGTTTTTCTTAATTTTTGAGAAAGGCCTGTGTGACTAAAATTACCCCTCTTAGAAACTCTTTTGCTGCATCCCACAGTAAAAGAGTTTGGAAAGCTTTATTTCCATTTCATTTGTCTGAAGATATTTTCTGATTTCTTCGTTGACTCAATGGTTTTTTGAGTAGTGCATTATTTAGTCTCCATGTGTTTGTGGTTTTCCCATTTTCCTCCTTGTAATTGATTACCAGTTTCATACCATTGTCAGAAAAAAATTTCTTGATATAGTTTCTATCCTCTTAAATTTGTCAAACTTTGTCTTTTGGCCTAGCATGTGATCTATCATGGAGAATGCCCATGTGTACCTGAAAAGAATATGAATTTTGCTGTTTTTTGATGAACGCCCTGTCAATCTCTATGAAATCCAACTGATCTAATGTGTCATTTAAGAGCACTGCTTCTTGTTGATTTTGTTGTCTGGATGATTTGTTCATTGATGTAAGTGGAATGTTAAAGTCCTCTACTATTTTTATATTATTGTCAGTTTCTCTCTTTATGCCTGTTAATATTTGTCTTATATATTTATCTACTTCTATATTAGGTACAAATGTGTTAAAGAGTATAATATCTTTTCATATATTCATCTTTTTATCATTATATAATGCCCTTCATTGTCTTTTGTTATATACTTTGTTTTAAAGTGTATTTTGTCTGATATGTGTATTGCTAGCCCCACTTCCTCATCGTTTTTGTTTCCATGAAATATATTTTTTCCATCATGTCTCTTTCAGTCTGTGCATATATTTAGCTCTGAAGTTTTAGTCTCCTATAGGTAGCATATACATGGGCCTTGCTATTTTTTATAACTTTTTTTATTTGTTTGCACTGGGTCTTATTTGCAGGGGACACAGGATCTTTAGTTGTGGCATGTGAACTCTTAGTTTCAGCATATGGGATCCAGTTTCCTGACCAGGGGTCAAACCTGGGCCCAGCATTGGGAACTGAGTGTCTTAGCCATTGGTCTACTAGGAAATTACTGTGTCTTGCTTTTTTATCCAATCAGTCATCCTATGTTTTTTGATTGGGGCATTTAATCAATTGACATCAACTGTGATTATTGAGAGATATGTACTTATTACCATCTTGTTATTTCTTTTCTGGTTGTTTGTGGTTCTCTGTTCTTTGAATCTTCTTTTAGTTTCTTCCCTTTGGTTTGATGTTTTCCTTTAATGATATGCTTCTGTTCTTTTCTCTATACTTCTTGTGTATCTATTGTAGATTTTTGATTTGTGGTTGCCATGGAGTTCATATATGCTGACCTGTAATTATATCTACTTATTTTAAATAAGTAGTCATTTAAGTTCAAACATATTGCAGTTTTAGTTGATTTTATAATTTTTGGTCTTTAAATCTTGGTATTAGCTTATTTAGGACTTTGATACTCAGCTTTTACTATATATTTGCACTTAATGGTGGGATTTTTCCTTTCCTACAGATACTTCCTCTTTGTTATAGCCTTTTTTTTTTCTCACTTAGAGAAGACTTTTTAACATTTTGGGGTGTAGATTTAATATTGATGAATGCCCTTAATTTTTGCTCTCTCAGTTGTTCTTCATCTCTACTTCAGTTGTGTATGATAATCTTGCTGGTACAGTATCCTAGGTTGTAGGTTTTTCCTTTTCACAACTTTGAATATATGATGCCACTTCTTTTCGGCCTGTAAAATTGCAGAAAAATCAGGATAGCCTTATGTGGGCTACCTTGTATATGACATTTTTTGTCTTGCTGCCTTTATCTTTTATCTTTTTTTTTCTGTAGTTGTTTCTTGGGTTATATTTTGGTGTTATGCTTTTTTGAAAAAAGAAAAAAAAAGACTTTTTACTTTGAAATGGGGTAACAGTGCTGTGATAGTCTCAGGTGAACAGTAAGGGGATGCAGCCATACATATACATGTATCCATTCTCCCCCAAACTTCCCTCCCATCCAGTCTGCCACATAACACTGAGCAGAGTTCCATGTGCTATACAGCAGGTCATTGTTGGTTATCCATTTAAAATACAGCAGTGTGTACATGTCCATCCCAACCTCCCCAACTATCCCTTCCTCCTATCCTTCCTCCCAGCAAGCATAAGTTCATTTTCTAAGTCTGTGAATCTTTGTTTTGTAGGGAAGTTCATTTGTATCATTTCTTTGTAGATTGCACATATAAAGGATGTCATATGATGTTTCTCCTTCTGCTTCTGGCTTAGTATCACAAGCTCTAGGTCCATCCATGTTGCTGCAAATGGCATTATTTTATTTTTTTTTATATGGCTGGGTAATATGCCATCATATATATGTACAACATCTTCTTTATGCATTACTCTGTCAATGAATATTTAGGTTGCTTCCATGTCTTGGCTATTGTAAACAGTGTTGTAATGAACATAGGGGTACATAATATCTTTTAGATCATGTTTTTCTCTGGATATATGTCCTGAAGTGGGATTGCAGGGTCATATGGTAGCTCTGTTTTCAGAAACTTCATGCTATATTCCACAATAGCTATGCTATTTTATATTCCCACCAATAGTGTAAAATTTCCTCTTTATCTTTAACTTTTTCCATTTTAATTATGATATACCTTGGCTTGAATTTCTTTGGGTTCATCTTGTTTGGTACCTTCTGTGCTTCCTGTGCCTAGATATGTCTTTCCTTCTTTAGATTTGGGAAGTTTTCATCCACAATTTCATCAAATACAGTTTTGACTTCTTTCTTTCTCTCTCTCCTTTTTTTGCTAACCTTATAGTGCAAATGTTATTTTGCTAATGTTGCCATAGAAGTCCCCTAAATTGATCTTTTTTTTAAAATTTATTTTTCCTTTCACTGTTCTTATTGGGTGATTTCATTATTCTATTTTCCAGATCACTAATCCATTCTTTTGTATAACCTAATCTGATATTAATTTCTTCTAGTGTATTTTTAAATTTTTATTGTATTCTTCAGTTCTGAGTCATTCTTTTTATTGTTAAAATTCTTACTGTGTTTATCTATTCCTTTCCTTAACTTAGGTAGCATTCTTATTGGTAGTATTTGAATTATTTTTCTGGTAAGTTATTTATTTGTTTCATTAGTTGATTTCTTAGGGGCTTTCTCTCTCTTTCTCTCTTTTTTTTTTTTTGTTTGAAGCAAATTCCTCTGTCATCTAATTTGCTTAACTTTGTCTCTATGAAGTTAGGTGAAACAGCTAGCTAATGCAGTCTTAAAGGGGTGTGCATGTGTGAAAGCATCTTTATTCAGTCTGTGTGTGTCCAGTGACTTTGATGGGAGAGCTGGGTCTGAAGTGAGAATAAGTCAGGTCTTTCCCCAGGTTGTGCTAACAGCTCTCACTTTGGTAGAAGATGGGATTGGAAATGGGCCGGAAGCAAGTGCTAGAAGTAGAGTCAGGTGCAAACCAGGGCTTTCTCCTCTGCTCTGTGGCCAGTGTCAGCCACTGGGGATGAGGATGAGTCCAAGTTGCTGGAGCAGAATTTCTGAGGTCCAGGTCTCAGCTGGTTCCATTCCCTTCAAATATGTGCTGTCCCCCATGCCAGTACGAACATCCTGGACCCAGTGGGAGGCAGTGCGGGGGCAAAAGGGACTGCTGTGGCACTTAGTCTGAGTTTGGGTGTTGGCTGTGGTGGCTCCAGTTGCAGTCAGATTCCAAGACTGTTTCCTGGGTCTGCCTCCATAAGCCCAAGTAATGACTGTTCCCACTTTGCTCAGATGTTACTCTGGTACTGAGCTGCCTTTGTCCCTTTCACATGAGCTTCCCCTTGGAAGTGGCAACCTTTGCCTCAAGGTGGAGCTGTGTCATGAAGCAAGTGGGTCTGGAGTGGGTACTTGATTGAGGCTGGGACCTGTGTCGGAACAGTGGCAGAAAACTAGCTAGCATCCCATACAGTTTCAACCTGCCCTCTCTGCCCTGTTTTGGGAGTAAGCAAACATGTGTACACTCCTCCTGAGTTGAGTTTGGGCTTCCCACAACTCTTCTGTCAGTTCCTTTGGCTGTTGAACCACCCAAGGGTACTTGTCTTCCTGGTGTTGGACTTCAGGGCTAGGGTGACCATATATGGCTCAAACTCGTCACTCCCCAGTAAGATTTTCACCTATGTGATCTCCCTTCTCTTCTGAGTTCCCTCCCAGAGGCACAGATCCCAACCTGATGATTTCTCTTCCCTTGCAAATGATTTTGTGTGTATCTTTCTTGCAGCCTTGGTCACCAATTATGTTTCAGTGAAAGTTGTTCCACATGTAGATATATTTTTGATGTGTTCATTGGTGGGGGAGTGGGGTGAGTTCCACATCGTCTTACTCCACTATCGTGATCCCTAGTGAAGGTGGGTCATTCTTGCTCTTGGTTCCTAGAACACTTTCTGTAAGTGATCTCTGAATGGGCAATGAGGGCTATATTTACACTAGTGCCTGGTTGGGAACTTTAACTATGAGAAAAAAGCTAGATAGTTTGGGGTCTGAGGAGAGAAGATAAAGAGAAAGCCATTGAGTTTACACCTCAGACTTTATCAGCTATTAAGGGAAAAAGAGCTATCTCAGTTACTGTTGGTTATCACTGGGGAAACCATCCTGTAAAGGAGAGCAAGATGAGGTCAGGAACTTCCCAATAGATTACAAGCATGAAGTACTATTGAAGCCTGGCTTGGAGAATTTTGAGCATTTTTTTACTAGCCTGTGGGATGAATGCAATTGCGCAGTAGTTTGAACATTCTTTGGCATTGCCTTTCTTTGGGACTGGAATGAAAACTGACCTTTTCCAGCCCTGTGGCCACTGCTGAGTTTTCCAAACTTGCTGGCATATTGAAGTGAGTGATCATACCATCATGATTATCTGGGTCTTGCAGATCGTTTCTGTATAGTTCTTCTGTGTATTCTTGACATCTCTTCTTAATATCTTCTGCTTCTGTTAGGTCCATACCATTTCTGTCCTTTATTGTGCCCATTTTTGCATTAAATGTTCTCTAATTTTCTTGAATAGACCTCTAGTCTTTCTTCTATTCTATTGTTTTCCTCTATTTCATTGCACTGATCATTGAGGAAGGCTTTCTTATCTCTCCTTGCTGTTAATTGAAATTCTACACTCAAATGGGTATATCTTTTCTTTTCTCCTTTCCCTTTGACTTCTCTTCTTTTCACAGCTATTTGTAAGGCCTCCTCAGACAACCAATTTGCCTTTTTGCATTTCTTTTTCTTAGGAATGGTCTTGATCCCTGCCTCCTGTTCAGTGTCATGAATCTCTGTCCATAGTTCTTCAGGCACTCTGTCTATCAGATCTAATCCCTTGAATCTATTTGTCACTTCCACTGTATAATCATAAGGGATTCGATTTAGGTCATACCTAAATGGAATCAACATTTCCAGGAGAAATATCAATAAGCTCAGATATGCAGATGACACCACCCTTAGGCAGAAAGTGAAGAAGAACTAAAGAGCCTCTTTATGAAAGTGAAAGAGGAGAGTGAAAAAGTTGGCTTAAAGCTCAACATTCAGAAAACTAAGATCATGGAATCTGGTCCGATTACGTCATGGGAAATAGGTGGGGAAACAGTGACTGACTTTAATTTGGGGGCTCCAAAATCACTGCAGATTGTGACTGCAGCCAAGGAATTAAAAGATGTTTACTCCTTGGAAGGAAAGTTATGACCAACTTAGACAGCTTATTAAAAAGCAGAGACATTACTTTGCCAACAAAGATCCATCTCGTCAAGGCTATGGTTTGTCCAGTGGTCATGTATGGATGTGAGAGTTGGATGGTAAAGAAAGCTGAGCACTGAAGAATTGATGCTTTTGAACTGTGGTGTTGGAGAAGACTCTTGAGAGTCCCTTGGACTGCAAGGAGCTCCAACCAATCCATCCTAAAGGAGATCAGTCCTGAGAGTTCATTGGAAGAACTGATGTTGAAGCTGAAACTCCAATAGTTTGGCCACCTGATGCGAAGAGCTGACTCATTTGAAAAGATACTGATGCTAGGGAAGATAGAGGGCAGGGAGAGAAGGGGACAACAGAGGATGAGATGGTTGGATGACATCACCTACTCAATGGACATAAGTTTGGTTAAACTCTGGGAGTTGGTGATGGACAGGGAGGCCTGGCATGCTGTGGTCCATGGGGTCACAAAGAGTCGGACATGGCTGAGTGACTGAACTGAACTGAATGGTCTAGTGGTTTTCCCTCCTTTCATCAATTTAAGTCTGATTTTGGCAATAAGGAAATGGAAACCCACTCCAGTATTCTTGACTGCAAAATCCCATAGATGGAGGAGCCTGGTAGGCTACAGTCCATGGGGTCGCAAAGAGTAGGACATGATTGAGCAACTTCACTTTCACTTTGGCAATAAGGAGTTCATGATCTGAGCCACAGTCAGCTCCCGGTCGTTTTTGCTGACTGTATAGAGCTTCTCCATCTTTGGCTGCAAATATAATCCATCTGATTTCAGTGTTGACCATTTGGTGAAGTCTTAGAGTGTTCTCTTGTGTTGTTGGAAGAGGGTGTTTGCTATGACCAGAGTGTTTTCTTGGAAAAACTCTATTAGCCTTTGCCCTGCTTCATTCTGTACTCCAAGGCCAAATTTGCCTTTTACTCCAAGTATTTCTTGACTATATACTTTTGCAGTCCAGTCCTCTATAATGAAAAGGACATTTTTTTTTTTTTTGGTGTTAGTTCTAAAAGGTCTTGTAGGTCTTCATAGAACCATTCAGCATCAGCTTCCTCAGCAATACTGGTTGGGGCATAGACTTGGATTATGGTAATATTGGATAGTTTGCCTTGGAAACGAATGGAGATCATCCTGTCGTTTTTGAGATTGCATCCAAGTACTGCATTTTGGACTCTTTTCTTGACTATGATGGCTACCCCATTTCTTCTAAGGGAGTCTCCATTTCTTCTAAGGGATTCTTGCCTGCAGTAGTAGATATAATGGTCATCTGAGTTAAATTTACCCATTCCAGTCCATTTTAGTTTGCTGATTCATAAAATGTTGATGTTCACTCTTGCCATCTCCTGTTTGACCATTTCCAACTTGACTGGATTCATGGACCTAACACTTGAGGTTCCTATGCAATATTGCTGTTTACAGCATTGGACTTTATTTCCATCACCAGTCATATCCACAACTGGGTATTGTTTTTGCTTTGGCTCTGTCTGTTCATTCTTTCTGGAGTTATTTCTCCACTGATCTCCAGTAGCATATTGGGCACCTACCGACCTGGGGAGTTCGTCTTTCAGTGTCCTATCTTTCTGCCTTTTCATACTGTTCATGGGGTTCTCAAGGCAAGAATACTGAAGTGGTTTTCCACTCTCTTCTCCAGTGGACCACATTTTGTCAGAACTCTCCACCATGATCTGTCCATCCTGGGTGGCCCTAGTTTCATTGAGTTAGACAAAGCCATGTTCCATGTGATCAGATTGGTTAGTTTCCTCTGATTGTGGTTTCAGTCTGTCTGTCCTCAGATGGAGAAGGATAAGAAGCTTATGGAAGCTTCCTGATGGGAGAGACTGACTGAAGGGGAAACTGGTTCTAAGACTATGCATATGCATATTCTTATTATTGGACTGCCTTTACTCTCTGAACTCAAATTCCTCCCACAGGAATCTAATGCTGTGTGAGGCTTTGTGGCATTTGAACACCAGCAAAGTGATGAAAGCATTAGATGAAAACAGGGAACTTCCCAAGCAGTGAGAGGCTGCCTGATTTCCCACATATCCCCTTTGTCACATTTATCTCTGGAAGGCTTTGTAATAACTATTGTCACTTTAACCACAAACATCCTCCAGCCAAGAAGCCCGATTCTTCCCAAAGAAGGTGACGTATTTCACGACCTTGAACATTCTAAACAAAGTTCACAACCTCAGGCTTGCCCATGGTAGGCTAGATTGAAACTGAAAGAACAGAATTGTACTCTATAATAAAGTAAAAGAAAATTTTATGGTTTTCATAGGAAGCCCATGTGGGGACAAGGTTAGTGAAGTGAGGGGAAGATAGGTCTGGGGCCCAAAGAGTGAGAGACGGATAATTCAGGATGTAAGAATTGCTTATGTATTTTTAAGAACACTGCTGGCTTATACTGATTTTAAGATGTTTTCTGTTCTACGTTCCAAGTTTCTTCCTCTCCCACCATTATCCTCACTCTTTACTATAATTCTATTACATAAATCTTGTCTTTTATGAGTGACATATTGAAGAAATTAATTAAGTAGATTTACATTTGGGTCAACATGAGGGAGAAGTGAATATCAGACAGGGACCATGAGATAAGAAAGTTTGAGAATACATCAGAAGAACATCGGGACAAAAGATGACTAGGAGAAAGATACTCTTAACTACCTCCTCCCCATCTCCCATTGCCATGGAGGAATCTTCAAGATATACAAAGATGGGGATAAAGAATTTGAGTTTGGGGCATTCTTTAAAAAGTTCTGGGTTTACACATCCTTTTAAAATATTTTACTACAGAATGACTCTTTGCAGTCTGGCAAAGTTAGTGGGTATCCAAGAGGATAAAGAGGATATCAGCTTAATTTTTGTGTTAAGCAATCATTTTCTTTATTTTTCAAAACGCAGATTTCACACACAGAAAATAAACACAATAGAAAATAAACCCTGTTGGCTATGCTGGCAAGCAAAGACCATCAATAGACCTATTTTTAAGGTAATTCACTTACCTTGTGTATTTCCAGTTCACTTGGATATTCTGTAAAATGTCAATTTAAGTTTGGATCCTGTGGGATTCTGGCTTCTCAATTTTGTATTCACATTTTTTTGTTATTAGAGCAGGAAGCAAACCTAGCAAATTTTACAAACAACCTGCTTCAACTTTGGGTTTTGTGGATGAGTAATAAAAATGCCTGGGCTAGTTGTTTCCAGCCAAAGGACCCCAATTTATGCTCCAAATTGTTTGTGACCCCACAAATCACTCAAAGAAACAATTTGGGGAGGGATGCTAGAGATGCAGAGCTGAAGAACAGAGGGTAGCCAATGTAGTCATTAAGGACATTGGCTTTGTAGTCAAGTAGATCATGGTTCAAATCCTGGTTCTTACTAATTGTGCTCATTATGTTTCTTTACCTCTCTGAGTCCCAGCTTCCATCTGCAAGGGGGAGTAATGATCCTAGGTTGGTCTTGAGAGTATAATGAAATGCATTTGGCATAGTTCTTGCCTTATGAAATGCACTCAACTATAGTAGCTGCTCTTTGATTATTGAGAAAATTTAGGTCCATGCTGGCTTGATCAAGGCACATAACTCATTAGTTAGAGTCAGAGCTGGCATTAGATATTCCAACTCTGAATCCAGCTTTCACTCAATTACTTTGTGAAATTTCTCACAGCACTTGCCAAACTGCGATTCAGATCTACCTTGTATGTCTCTGTGCTCACCTGGGAGACAAGATGATGCAGACAGACATGGCTAAATGGGTCTGTGGAGCAGTGGATGAATGGACACATGCTGTGTTGGCAAGCTCACTGGGGAGCCTTTCTTTCTCCCTTCCTGATTCTGCCCTTCCCGTCGAAACCAAACACTCTCACCTGGAAACTATGCATCTTCTTTGAACATGATGCTCTGCCATCTATCCTATTCTCCCTGTTTACATTCCTCAGACCTCTACGTAGTGCTTTGTAATGAAGGAGAACACTGTGATGCAGTGGAAAGAACAGTAAGATGAGTTCTGTTACAGACATTCTGTAATGGTTTATTATTATAAAAAAAAATGAGGGAATTGGATTATGAAATCTCTCATGAATAAGCATCATAAATCTATGAAAAGGAAGAAATGAAGACATGCCAAGCATAAAGATCTATTTAAATTGTTGTTTGATGTTTCCTTGTTTTATTAAAATGGAGAAAAAGGCACTGCAGTGATTTTTCAATGGGGCTGAATTTCAAAATTCTATTAAATAAATGATTTTTGGACAACTTTTAAAAGATAATAGGCACAAATATATCTTTACTGGGTAGATTTTCATGTAGAAATAAATAATTTCCTACATAAAATGCATGTGCTAACCCTCTTCTTTAGGCCAAGATTTCTCAGCTTCAGCATTATTGAAATTTGGGGCCAGAAAGTGCTTTGTTGTGGATGTTGTCATGTGTGTTGTAGAATATTTGCCAGCATCCCTCTTCTCTGCCCACTAGACACCAGTAGCACACCTCCCTCCCCCAATTATGACAACCAAAAATGTGTAAAATATTACCAAATATCCTGTGCAGGAGATACACGTGTCCCCTGGCTGAGAACCACTGCTTAAAGCACATGTATTGGAATTCTCTCTGCTCTAAATCAATTTATTTCAGTTATATTAGTCAGGATAAGCGAGATGGGTTTGCAGTAACAAACTCCGCATGTCAATAACTTAATGGAACAAATTTATTTCTTATTCCAAGACAGCTGAGCTTCATGTAGTGATTGAATGGCCCAGGTTGCTTCCATTTGAGTTCCCTGATCACAACAGGAGGCTGCTATGATTATGGAGACATATTACAAAAACACACAGAGAACTCACACCAGCTCTTATGTGCTTTGGCCCAGAAGTGACACACCTGTCTTACATCCAAAGGTCATGATGAGATCTAGTCCCATGGCTCTTCTGAACTCCAAGGGGCCCATAGAATATCAGGAAGCATATGGAACATTTGGCAAACATTGTTTACCACAACAAACATTCACAACTTGCAGAGTTGGCTGTATATGGAGAAGCCCAGAAGGAATTTTCCATTTATCTGTCATCTTTCACCTTAGACGAGGCCACTCATAACTAGAACAGAACTAGAACTAGCATGTTCTCAAATTCTACACACTACTCTTTTATTATTTATTAGATAAATGTTAATGCTTCATCATGGTGATATTTAGTTGCATTATTCCACCTCTTTTTCTTCAAATGAAAGTCCCCAGAGAATCCTTAAAGATAAAGCAATTAAAAGTTGAGCTGAAGTGGTTGAAGTGGGGATGGTATCTTGTTCTCCTTGGCCTCCAAGTTCATGCATAAAGAGACCATAGAGCACAGTTAGCAAACCAATATTTATAACATTTTAAAACACTTTGAATAAATACAACTCACTGATCCGGTTGTAATAGCTGTTACACTGCTTGGAGAAAGGCAATGGGGAAGGGATATGTGAATATCCTTCCCCATAGGCTAGGAGAGGTTGGATTTCTCCCTGACTCAGCAGTCACTTGCGGCTGACAAGGCTGAGGAGCAGGTTACTGTTGACCCAGATGGCACACTGGTACTCTTGCTGATGTTCCTGCCTCATGTCCCATACCTTACCCCATCCATTGTCATCTTCCTCAGCTATACCTTTCTCCTGTTCTTGGGTACCTCCTGCCTCTCAGGATGAGCTGCCCAAATTGGCATCCTGTCTTCTCTAGTTCTCAGCTCGCTCACAGCCTCCCTCAGAAACTCAGATTCCCCTTCCACTTTTGGAGGGATCAAGACAGGTGCTCCAAAGGCTATATGGAAGCTATTTCTCCCCAAATTTTCTCTCACCTTCCTGGTCCAGCTTTGTTATCAACCTTTAACCCTCTCCCCTAACTGGATTTTCTGAATACCTCTGTCTTTATCATGCTTTCCTTTTGGGACAGCATTAGCAACAATATCATTTGGTATTTGATTAAAAAATGACAGGCAATTTGTTTGCTATAGTTTCTTTTCACTGATATTGTCAAAACATCTTAGAACTGGAGGAAAAAAATAGTACATCTGTGCTGAGGTAGCATATTATAATGGCTTAAAGCTGGGAGAAATATCAATAACCTCAGATATGCAGATGATACCACCTTTATGGCAGAAAGTGAAGAGGAACTAAAAAGCCTCTTGATGAAAGTGAAAGAGGAGAGTGAAAAAGTTGACTTAAAGCTCAACATTCAGAAAACGAAGATCATGGTACCTGGTCCCATCACTTCATGGCAAATAGATGGGGAAACAGTGGAAACAGTGTCAGACTTTATTTTTTGGGGCTCCAAAATCACTGCAGATGGTGACTGCAGCCATGAAATTAAAAGACGCTTACTCCTTGGAAGGAAAGTTATGACCAACCTAGATAGAGACATTCAAAAGCAGAGACATTACTTAGCCCACAAAGGTCTGTCTAGTCAAGGCTATGGTTTTTCCAGTGGTCATATATGGATGTGAGAGTTGGACTGTGAAGAAAGCTGAACGCTGAAGAATTGATGCTTTTGAACTGTGGTGTTGGAGAAGACTGTTGAGAGTCCCTTGGACTGCAAGGAGATCCAACCAGTCCATTCTTAAGGAGACCAGCCCTGGGTGTTCTTTGGAAGGAATGATGCTAAAGCTGAAACTCCAGTACTTTGGCCACCTCATGCGAAGAGTTGACTCATTGGAAAAGCCTCTGATGCTGGGAGGGATTGGGGGCAGGAGGAAAAGGGGACGACAGAGGATGAGATGGCTGGATGGCATCACTGACTCGATGGACGTGAGTTTGAGTGAACTCCGGGAGTTGGTGATGGACAGGGAGGCCTGGCATGCTGCAATTCATGGGGTCGCAAAGAGTCGGACCCGACTGAGCAACTGAACTGTACTGAACTGAAGGATACACATTTCTGGACTCACACTGTTTTGGAATGATACACTTCAGCATGATCAAAAAATTATGGATTAATGTGGTTTTGAAATTAATTAACTATTTTTTTATTTCTTTAAACAGTGTTCTTGGCTGTACTGGGTCTTCACTGTTGCATGGGCTTTTCTCTAGTTGCAGGGAGTGGGGGCCACTCTCTAGTTGTGTTGCATGGACTTCGTACTGTGGCATGGGCTTAGTTACTCCAAGGCATGTGGGATCTTCCTGGACCAGGGATTGAACCCAAATCTCCTGCAGTGATGAGTGAAAGCTGCTCAATTGTGTCCAACTCTTTGCAACCCCATGGACTATACAGTCCATGGAATTCTCCAGGCCAGAATACTGGAGTGGGTAAGCCTTTCCCTTCTCCAGGGGATCTTCCCAACCCAGGGATCGACCCCAGGTCTCCATCATTGCAGATGGATTTATTACCAGCTGAGCCACAAGGGAAGCCCAAGAATACTGGAGTGGGTAGCCTATCCCTTCTCCAGGGGATCTTCCCGACCCAGGGATCAAACCAGGGTCTCCTGCATTGCAGGCAGATTCTTTACCAACTGAGCTATCAGGGAAGCCCATATTGGTGGGCAGATTCTTTACCATTGAGCCACCAGGGAAGCCCTGATACATTGATTTTTATAAGCTGCTTGAACTTCAACACATTACTCAGGTCCACTGCCTCCATTTCCTTATCTGTAAAATTGTAATAATAATAGTACCTACCTCATAAGGTTATAATAGTGCTTTTTAAATGGTTAATATTTTTAAAACATTTAAACAAGTGCCTAAGCCAGCCTGATTATCTGTGATGACCCAGAGGGGTGAGATGGGATGGGGGTTGGAGGCTCATGAGGGAGGGGATATATATATATATATATATATATATATATGTATATATAATTATGGCTGATTTGTGTTGTTGTATGGCAGAAATGAACACAACATTGTAAAGCAGTCATCCTCTAGTTAAAAAAAAAAAAAAAGAGTTGAACCCAGAAAAGAATAAAGAGTGCTTAGAATTTAGCATATACTACGTAAGTGTTGTTAAATTGTGACAAATAGAAAAATATATCAGTATCTCCATTATAGTGCAAAGGTAATCTGCTATGTCCTAGAGAATTCTCAATAAAGGGCCCCATTATTATTCTAGAAAAATAACAGAGACCAGCCAGAAAATTCTGGTATAACAGGTTAGCTACTAAAACATGCCAGGTTGTTTGCCATCTCTAACATGTAAAAGTGAGTTTGCTAGTTGACATTCTATTGTAAGGGAGAGCTTTCCTTTCCCTGGAATGAAGGAGTTTGACCATCACAACTTTGTCAGACTCATCAATGAATGCTTTAAAAAATGAAATGTTAATGAGAAAGAGGACATTTATATAGTCTCAATTTAAAGTTATCTCCCTAGATTTTATACATTAATTACAAATGGAAACCTAGTAATTTATCAGTGGACAAAACCTGGTTTACACCATGATAACTTGTAATCAAAGTTCACATCATTAGCAGTGGGACGAACTAATATTAGATATGCTTTAATGGGGTATAGTGAGAACAACACATCATTTGTGTAGTATTCCTGCCAAATTTTCATAAACTGACCTAATCCTAGGAAATTTCAGATCAACTAAGAGACAAGCTATAACATCACAGCCCTCTCTTCATTCAAAGTGTTGTGAATATCATGCTGGCAAAGAAAGACTGAGGAACTCTTCCTAGTGAGTCTCTCAAAGGAAACTAAAATGATATGACCGTTAAATGCCACTGGCGATCCTGGACTTGGACTGAATTTCGTACTTGGTGCAGGGATGAGGAAAATCACTATAAAGGACATATTGGGTAAGTCGGTGAAATTTAAATATGGATTATGGATGAGCTGTAATATGGATTATGGGATACTTTATCAATGTTAAATGTCCTAATTATGATAATTATATAGTGTAAAATTGTGCCCCTATTCTTAGGAGATATACACTGAAGTATTTAGGGGTTAAAATGTATGATGTCTACAACTTATTGTCAAATGGTTCAGAAAAAAAACTGCTCTGTGTGTTTGCATGAATACATTGAGAGAAAATTACAAAGCAAATGCAGTCAGATATTGGTGGTGACTTATCTGGGTAAAACATATCTATATCTAGATATAGAACGTTTTGGTACTACTCTTATAATTTTTCTGTAAATTAATTAAATTTTTAAAAGATTGCTAAATAAAAAATATAGAAAGCTATATACCCCAACCACTCTACTTTCAAAAAAAATAGTGCACTTATTACTCAATTACTAAGGCCAGCATGAACTGGATAATTAACTTGAAAATTTAGTAGATGAGGAACTACCCTGATAATCAAGGACCTATGGAGAATTACTAAATTACTAAAGAAGAAAAATGGCTCTCTGCCTTGTGATATTAATATTTGATGAAAACTTTTCTGATGCACTTTTTTCCTTGCAAAGTTAAAAAATCTTTATGGATTTTCCCATGTATGAGGCTGCAGCCGCTGTGGGGCCCCTCTGGTACTGGCTATAGATGTATGTCATACCAGAGGAAATCATCCTGGGAGAAGCAGCACGGCTGCTGCTGCTGCTGCTGCTAAGTCACTTCAGTCGTGTCCGACTCTGTGCGACCCCGTAGACGGCAGCCCACCAGGCTCCCCCGTCCCTAGGATTCTCCAGGCAAGAACACTGGAGTGGGTTGCCATTTCCTTCTCCAATGCATGAAAGTGAAAAGTGAAAGTGAAGTCGCTCAGTCGTGTCTGACTCTCAGCAACCCCACGGACTGCAGCCCACCATGCTCCTCCGTCCATGGGGTTTTTCAGGCAAGAGTACTGGAGTGGGGTGCCATTGCCTTCTCCGGGGAGAAGCAGCACACCTGGTGTTAATTACAGCTAAGGTGTTATAATGACGTAGACAAGAATTTATTCTAGCTAAGTTCCCACACTCAGAGATTTGTCCCCTCTGGACTGCTTATATGCCTCATGCACTTGCCTTCTTCTTGACTGTGCATGAAATCCAGCTTCTTAGGAGGACACAGAGTGGCCTCACAGACCACACACTGACTCAGCAGATGTCCTCAGCAGGTGTGAAAGTGAGTTGCTCAGTCATGTCTGACTCTTTGTAACCCCATGGACTGTATCCAGCCACTCTCCTCTGTCCATGGGATTCTCCAGACAAAAATAATGGAGTGGGTAGCTATTCCCTTTTCCAAAGAATCTTCTCAATCCAGGGATCAAACTCAGGTCTCCTGCATTACAGGCAGATTCTTTACTATCTGAGCCAACAGGGAAGTCCAGCAGGTATTCAGGTTAATTCCTTGTGCAAAGAGGAGACAAAAATTTTTATTTTTTAAATAATATCTTCTGTATCCTAAGGAATGGGAGTGCATGGAGGGGCTCTGTAGCTGAAGAGACATTTGCTTCCTGAGCCAGGGGTTGATGCCTATATCCAATTTTGAAAATAGAGGCTATTTCCCGGCATAAAAGAAGAAAATCAGCTGACTTGGGGGATAGTGGGAGGAGAGTGTTCCTGGGCAAAGAACTACCAACAGTAAGGCTAGGGGGTCATGGGCACAGGTCACGTGGGCACTACTCCACAACTGAGGCCACATGTATTTTCTCTTCACACAGTGTTTTCTGGTTCTACCTTAGAGCTCAAGTGGCTACTCAGTATTTCTCTACGGAAACTCTATCTATGTGACCCAAATCCATGGCCACTTCCAGAGAAACACACCAAAAGGTTTTGTCTGTAGACAAATGGCACTACCCTAAAATAAATTACTCTTCCCCATATAGCCTTCTGAGAATTTCATTAAGAAATATGTATAGCAAAACCAATACAATATTGTAAAGTAAAAAAAAAAAAAAATCCAGCAAATACCCCAGACTTCCAAGGCATTGCTGGATTTTGCTGGATTTAAGAGTCACTATTTTGGTTACTTTGTTCATTTCGATTCCATAAATTCACTTTTAAGCGGAAAAAAAAAAAACCCCAAAACGTTATCTTCACATACATGCTGCCTCTGACTGGTTCATTCTCTCCTTTATGATTGTTTTGATCTGTTCAACATTTGTGGTCAACATCCACACTTTCTTTTCAGGTTCTCCAAGTCTCTATGTTACCACTGGAGCACAGGTCAGAGCTCAGCTTTCCAATATGTCTGATTAGCTGCCGTTCAGCTTGTCCCTCACCTGCTGAGGGGATGTATTGTTAGGTTAGCTTAGATATTCAGCCTGGCAGCAATTTTGTGTGGATCTAAGAAAGTTACATTGTCTGTACAGGAAATGATGCTAGCATAGAAGCATTTTATCACTAAGTATACATGGATGTTTGAAAAAATTTCTCATTAACATGCATCCTCCAACTCCTTCCTCCTTTTGAACACCTCTTCCCTGCCTCAAATTGGAAAGGACCTTTTAGCTGGTGAAGGCCGTCTGCAATCTGAAGCAATTTACCATTACTAGATGATGTTAGTGGGCTGATAAATAGGCTGTTATTAGTACTGTGCTGATAGCAGGCTCTAGCTGTGCCTTTTTGGGGACTGTTGATAACTTTGGATGTGAGCAGAGAGTGAGTAAAGTCCTTTACTTTTTTTTTAATCTTTTTTTTTTTTTTTTATCCCAAGGGGACTATTTTATTATCTTATCTGGTGTTATTCATTCTGTAATTCTAACTGCTTCCTCCTTCCTTTCTCTCTCCCTCTTCATTCTTTCCTTCATCAAAAACATTGTAGAACTCTTAATATGTATCAGATACCATAAGATTTAGAGTTCACTGGTGGATGGAACCTATAGAAATCGGGTAGATTGGAGAAGATACATGTAATTATCAAGGATAAGAGGCTCATAGAAGTTCTACTTGGATCCTCATTCTGTCTTAATCTTCCTGCTTCTATGCTTTTACCTATTAATATATAATTTCCACCAGGTGAGCAATTTCCCATTTATCTTCCATCAATGACTTTCCACATGATCAAGTTTATCTTCTTTCTCCTTGAGGATGACTTTCCAACTTACACTAAATTTTCACTTTTGAATCCTAACACTTTTTGGCCATAATGTACTCTTGTGACAGCTTGCCTTGATATCTTTGTTGGAACTTTAAAATTTTATTTTTAGGTAGAATTAGAATTCTCCAAATAATTTGTTCTTTTTAAATTGAAGTATAGTTGCTATGCAATATTATATAAGTTACAAGTGTATAACAGTGATTCATAATTTTTAAAGACTATACTCAATTTATAGTTATTTTAAAATATTGACTACAACCCCATGTTGGACAATATATCCTTATAGCTTATTTATACCTAATATCTTGTACTTCTTACTCCCCTACTCTTATATTTTT
The DNA here is from genome assembly GCF_002263795.3 of Bos taurus. Taxonomy (NCBI): domain Eukaryota; kingdom Metazoa; phylum Chordata; class Mammalia; order Artiodactyla; family Bovidae; genus Bos; species Bos taurus. The sequence continues at coordinate 48,813,801 of NC_037340.1, forward strand.
TTCTACTCCCTTCCTTCTCCCCACTGGTAACCACTAGTTTCTTCTCTATATCTGTGGGTCTGTTTCTTTTTGTTATATTTACTAGTTTGGTTTATTTTTTTAGATTCCACATATGAGCAATGCTTATATTTGTCTTTGATTTATTGCATTCAGCATAATGCCCCTCCCATCAAGGCCATTCACAATGCTTTATTTAAATGACAAAATTTTGTTCTTTTTTATGGCTGAGTAATATTTCATTGTACATATATGTATATATGCCACATTTTATTCATCCATTCATTAGCTGACGGACACTTAGGTTGCTTCCATGTCTTTGTAATTGTAAATGATGCTTCTATGAACATTGCGGTGTATGTATCTTGTTGAATTAGTGGATCCTTATTTTGAGATATATACCGAGGAGTAGAATTGTTTGTTACTGGAATTTGAATTTGTATATTACCTATCATTTCATGGTTTTGCATTCTGTTTTCTCATTTAGACTGTAAGTTCCTTAAAGGCAAAGATTTATATTTGACTTTCCAAAACTTTATCACAAAGAAGTTCTGTTCTAGATTTCAGAAGTTCTAGTCTCAATTCCACAACTAACTAGCTTTGTGACTACAAGCCAGAAATCTAGTGTCTTGAATTTTGAAGTCTCTAATATAAAAAAAAGTATGATGTTTAGATTTGATAATTTTCATAGTCCCTTTAGGGTTTTCCAGGTGGTGCTAGTGGTAAAAAATTTCACTTGCAATGCAGGAGGCAGAAGTAGGAAATGTGAGTTCAATCCCTGGGTTTTGGAGAAGGAAATGGCAACCCACTCCAGTATTCTTGCCTGGAGAATCCCATGGACAGGGGAGCCTGGAGGACTACAGTCCTTGGGGTCGCACAGAGTCAGATATGACTAAGCGACTTAGCACACACACATAGGCCCTTAAAGTCTGGACAGTGTCCTGCACAGCACCCAATGTAGGGCCTAGAACAGTGCCTTAAATGTAGTGGGGATTCAATAAACATTTGAAAATTTTTTTGAAATATTGTTTGTTATTGCCAAGGGGAGTCAAATATGGATAGGCCACTTTGGAGAGCCCACCATTTTTCCAAAGGAATCCTAAATTGTTAGGAATGAACTTCATACCAAGGTCTTTATTGACAAGAATCAATAGTTCTTCTGATGGTGAGGATAACTATGGAATCAAATCCCGAGCCTTTATTATTAATTAGTTGCATGGCCCTGGACAAATCGTTTAATATCTCTGACCCTCAGTTGCTTCATATATATTAATAAAGTTATGAATAATCTTGCCTCATAGAGTTGTTTGTTGTGAAGTAAAGACAAATCTTAAGCTGCTATCTTCAACTAAAGTGGAAATTAGATATATGTATTATAAATTACTTGTGTTTTTAATTTTTTTGTATTTTAACTTGAAGATTGGAAGAATTTACCCACAAGTTTTAAGGAAACTGTGATAAAGGTTATAGAGTAAATGCAAAACTTTCCAGATGATTTTATTTCAAGGTCCCATAGATTCATTAAGGCAAGATGGCTGCCTTGACTTTCTTTGGGTGGGCTTGTCACACTTTAGTAGGTCATTACTTTGTAAAGTAGGTTAACAAACAGAAAGGCAGTGGTCTCATCAGTCAGTGTTTTTCCTTAGCAAGAACTTTTCATGGTAAGTTGATGGGCAAAAACACTGGAAATATCACACAAGGATTGAAATATCTGGGAATGTAACCTACTGCATTTGTGCTCGCCTAAGAGCATAGTTAGTGGATTGAGATCTGGTTTCATGCCTTAGAATCCTCCTGAGATCTTTTACTTTCTATCCCTCTATGGCCCCTTTCCCAAGCAATCTTAATCAGGCCAATTTACTTGAAATAAGCATGTGACTTGTTTCAAAACTAAACATAAATGGTTATTGCATTGTCAGTCTCTTCCATTTGTGTGGCTGCAATTTTCACTGTTAAAGGTCCACTATTAAAATAGCTTCTGTCCAGTTATATTAGAATGCAAAGTTCATGTTTAATAGTCTTGAGGGAGAATGCCTGGCACTTACTGAATTACCCAGTAGAACCATTCTGGGGACTTGGTGTCCTGGAGTCATCAAACTGCTTTCTTGGGAAACAGCCAACCATTCCCCAAATAATAGAGAAACCAGATTCCAGGGCTAATAGTAATAAATGTTTAAAAGAATGAAACACATTATATTTAAGGGGAAATCTACCCTTAGAGGTTTTTCCCTGGAAACTTAAGAAGTAATGACCAAATTAAAGCAACAATCTTACAAACAAACAAGTCCACCTCTGGCGATGTCATTTTAATCACAGCATACTGAAGATAACTTGTAGACGTTAGCCAATTTCATGATTTCTCCTCAAGTAGGCTTGTTCCTTCTGTTTGATAGCAATAGCTAACACACAACCCCTGAAATCAGGAGTTTTGTTTTACTGAGGAATGTTTGAAATTAAACGAGTGCTTATTTCCTTAAACTACCATCAGGTGATCTTCAAAAGACAAGAGGACTCATTTGAACTAGTGTGCAAAGCTAAACCATTTATGTAACTCCATTCTAGTCTTGCGTCTATGTGCTGCTCCTGTCTCATAGCCTCTCTGCAATGCTTTCCCCTTCACACCTTCTGGCTAGCTTCGTTTCTAAACTTTCTTAATTCAATTCATCAAATGTCTACTGGAACAATAGTGGTTCAGGTTACAGAGGAAGTCAACTAACAATAAATTGATCATTGGCTCTATCTTCAAGATTCTCACTCCTCTGGACTGTGAAAAGAAGCATTAGCCCATAAGTCACAAAATAGTGACACTTGTTTAATTGGTCCATCAGCAATGTATCTCCTTGGCCTCTTTTATGAATTTTCTTTGGAAATAACTTTTATAACACTGTGAAAGGACTCTGAATATATCAGTTATAGTTTTCATACTTTCACTGAGAGATGAGCAGTGGAATGAAGAGAATGTGAACATGAACATAAGTGAGCAGACATCATTGGGAACCACAGGTGGCTCCAACACAATCAGCTCACCAGATGTCCTTTTAGTATGCGTCTGTGTGACTGATCCATTGATATAATTCCGAATGATAGTTGAAAAGGGAGCATCCAGAGCTTGCTGCATCTAGTTACAGGCAGATCTTACTGGTTTGGTGGAAGGGTGTAAGTCCTCAGAGGGACCTTGATAACTCAAGTCTTGTTAATTTAATTTAGTTGGCTTAGTTCTCTTCCCTAAGAGTATAGTTTCTGTTTTTACTAATAGTAAGAAAGAATGTCTCATGGAAGCAATTTCATGATTGCTTTTCATGCCAATATTAGAACAAAAAACCTGGGCCAGCAATCTCTGGTCCACACTTAGTAATCTGTTGCATATCTACTATCTACAAATTAATTGCTTCTTGATCTCTGACTCAATTCATGCTGTTATCAATGAAGTAATCTTGTTAAATTGTCTATTTATTTATTTATTTCTGATATAAATTTATTTATTTTAATTGGAGGCTAATTACTTTACAATATTTATGGTTTTGCCATACATCAACATGAATCCGCCACAGGTGTACACATGTTCCCCATCCAGAACCCCCCTCCCACCTCCCTCCCCATACCATCCCTCTGGGTCATCCCAGTGCACCAGCCCCGAGCACCCTGTATCATGCATCGAACCTGGATAATAAACTTGATATGCTTGTTAATCACAGAGACTTTTTTTCTCTATTACTCTGAAATATTTTCAATGTTAATGGTAAAATGTGTTCCTGCTAGCCAAACACATTATGCTTTTAAAGTCTTTGGTATATTCCTTTACAGTTTATGTCTTTTTCAGACTTAACAATACTATTTCTTAGTCTGTTCTCATAAAGAAACTCCTTGTCCATTTTAACAGCTCTTCTCTAGTTGTTCTCAGTTTTTTTTTAGCTACAGTGACCAAATGATACCTATGACCCCAAATGTGGGTAAAACATTTTTCCACAGATGAGACAGATAACATTTTCTGCTCTGTTTCCCATACTTTTCCTAATGATGCTCAGGATTCTGTAACCTTCTCAGCCACATGAACATTTTCTTGAAGTCTGTAGTATGACTCTTTTCTGAGTCATAATTGTTCAGATTATTTTGAGAGTAAGGTACATTTCTATCCTTTGTTTATCTAACTTCTGTTGCTACTGAAACATTTGGAAATACTGTGGAAAAACCTCAACCAACTGATCCCAGATTTATTTTCTCTTGCATAATGTTCTTATTTTAATCGATCATTTTTTCCATTGCTAGCATTTGGTCTCCTAAAGAAGTGAGGTTTCATGCTGGGAAATGCTTTATGGATGGCCTAGAAGTCAAAACTTTTTCAAAGTTAGCATATTAAATGCACTTTTACCTCATTAATATTTTGTTCATAATGTTTCCAATAAACATATAAATAAATAAATTTTGCATGTTTGATGTTCCAATGAAGAAGACAGAAATGAGAGGCAGAAAACATGGGATGTGGTTCAGATAAAGTATAATCAGGCACTATGATGTTTTTTCTTTCTGAAAGCCTCAGCATCACTATTTACAAATCAAAGAAAGTAACTCTTTATTGACATTGTGAAATTAATAGCATGATGCTTGTATATTTGATAAGAATGAACTATTTAGATTAAATTGATGACAGTATCAAAGGAATGGGTCTAAAGAAGCTTGCATATTGGTTAAGGCAGTGTCACATACTAGTTAACAAAAGGGATCCCTGGACTCAGAATAGTTAGACTCTGTCTTCACAATGTATTGGCTCAGTGACCTTCTTGGGTATGCCGAACTTTTAAAATCTGCCATCCCATCTGTATCTTGGAGAAAGTAATATTTATCTCACAGGACATCATGAAGATTTAAAAAGAGAATATTTGCAAAATACTTAGCATAATATCCGGCATATGTGCTCTGTGATGTTCTCAGTCACTTCAGTCTTGTCTGACTCTGCAATCCCATGGACCATAGCCAGCCAGTCTCCTCTCCATGGCATTTTCCCAGCAAGAATACTGGTGTGGGTTGCCATGCTCTCCTCTAGGGGCTCTTCCTGACCCAGGGATTGAACCCATGTCTCCTAGGTCTCCTATGTTGCAGGTGAATTCTTTACCTGCTGAACCATCAGGAAAGCCTCATCTGGCATATAATAACTGCTAAATATAGTAGCTATAATAATAATAATCACTGCTATTACTATTATTGATATAGAATCTCAAGGTTTTTCAGTAGAACTATTTAAATTTATTGACTATGATAGAAGCAAATTGAATTAAAGTTTGAATGCTTTTAAATTAATCCAAGGAAAAATGTTTGCTAATTGCTATTTTATATATTAAGGTAAAGACTTCCCAAGCGGCTCAGTCGTAAAGAATCCACCTGCCAATGCAAGAGACACAGGTTCTATCCCTGGGTCAGGAAGATTCCCTGGAAAAGGGAATGGCAACCCACTCCAGTATTCTTGCCTGGGAAATCTCACGGATGGAGGAGCCTGGTGAACTACAGTCCATGAGGTTGAAAAGAGTCAGACATGACTGAGCTACTGAGCACACACACACATATCAAAGTAATTATATCCAGTAGAGGAAGACAAACACATGAAAGATTACAATGTAATAAGATATGGACTATTTGGATACCCAGTGATTATTATGGATATCCATCATTCTCAAGATGTATTTTAAATAGTGCCCGTATGTCCTTCTGAGGATCTTGACCTGATCCTTGACTCCAAAGTTGGGTGCTTAACTCTGATCTGGCCAATGAGAGCACTTAACTCTGATCTGGTCAATGAGAGAACTGTACAAATGTATGAAAAGGTGTTTGAGCATATCACGGTCAAAGCTTTTAAACCTCTGAGAGACTAGCCAGGATGTCACCGTATGGTTTAAAGAAAATGGGCGTGAGAGAATGTTTAAATCCAGAATATGTTAATAATTAAGTGGATGACCCTAGGGAGTTACTTAGATTCATTTAACTCACTTTTCCTTTCTTTGCTGAGTATAAAAATACCTATGCTTTACAGAATTTTTGAAGATTAAATTAAAATTAAATATGGAGAGCTCCTAAAATAACTCTTGTGTTCCCCAAGGGACAGTTGCTCCATGAATATATGACTTATACTGACTTCTAATCCTTGCTACTAGAAGAATGACATCTTCTGATTAAATTAATGTTAAACAAAAAGTTCTTGGTGCTATGACATTTTTGCTGGAAACCTTTATACCTTCTAGTCCACCTTTTAGTCTTACAGTTGAGTATGTTAAACACTAACAAGTATCTCTTTGATGAGTAAGGATCTCTAGCTGTGCCTTGGCATGACTGCTTTGAGAAGCAGATCCTTATAGTGTTTTAGATGTGGATTATTGGGCAAAAATCTCTCATGACTCCTGTATTCCAAATAAGGTTGGCTTAGTTGCTAAGTCATGTCCAACTCTTTGCAACCCAATGGACTGTAGCCTGTCAGGCTCCTCTGTCCATGAGATTTTCCAGGCAAGAATACTGGAGTGGGTTGCCATTTCCCTCTCCAGGGGATCTTCCCCACCCAGGGATCAAACCTGGGTTTCCTGCATTCCAGGCAGATTCTTTACCAACTAAGCTACCAGGGAGGTCATATATATATATATATATATATATATATATATATATATACATGTTCTTTTTCATATTATTTTCCATTATGGTTTATGATTTATTTGAACATCAGTAGGAGCTTGTTGTTTATTAATTTTATATATATTAGTTTGTATCTGTTAATCCCAGTATTATAATTTATACCTTCCCTCACTCTTTGGTAATCACTAGTTTGTTTTCTATGTCTTTGAGTCTGATAATGTTCTTTATAAAACATCTCTAATCATTTCTGGTCTTTTCTTCTTTTGATTCAAAACTTAAGCTAAGATAAGGTCCAGGCACTCTAAAATCAAGAAACGTAACTCTAATTAAATACCAGAAAGCAGACATAAATACTTGTCAAAGTCATCAATGAGATACCTAGGAATCAAAGCCATTTTGTTGATAACTTTTAAATAACCCTTATTATGTCAAACTCATATGATATTATGTTTACCATAATGTAGTATCATGTCTCTTCACAATTTTGTACTTTTTATAGCACAAGCCTCACATGTTCTTGTATTAGGATATTCCAAAACCATGGACTATTTCTAAATTAAAATTTCAATAGAACTTTTTATTATTGTGTCTTGCCTGCTCCTGATGAAAGCAAATAATAAAGTAGAATTCTGGTAGAGGGCTCAGAACAAATTGGGTACTATTTAATCCAGGTTTTACTATTATTTGTTCATTATCTTTTCATCTAAGACCAGGGATATCCAGAAAATATTTTATGTAAGTAAAACACTAAACTTAAGAGTCAAGAATTTTCCCCAAATCTATACTTGAGTAGATTTGCAACTTTTATTCAACTGCAAATTCTTTAACATTTATTGAGCACATAGTATCTACAGGCCATGTTATGGACAATGTCAGAAGTGGGGTGCATGTTTACTGGAGGAATCTCTTATCAGTTGAAGATGTGGGGAAATGTATCAGTCATCATAGTATTGTAATAAAGTGTAGAAAAAAAATTATTTTGATCAATGATTTTCAAAATTTCTGTAATTGTAATCTAGAATTAAAATGCTTTATATATTTATATGTATATATGTATTGTGCATTATGTAATACATTATGTGTGTGTATATGTGTGGTATGCGTGTGTGTGTGTGTATAAGCTGAAACAAAAGTTTCTTGAGTTATGCTCATCTTGCTCCTTGAATACAATCTGATGTTTTCAATACTATTTCATTTTTATTTTTTAATTAATTTATTTTTATGTCTGCACTGGATCTTTGTTGCTGTGCCCAGGCTTCCTTTACTCACACAAGTAGGGGCTACTTTTTGTTGTCATGCTTGAGCTTCTCATTGCCATGGCTTCTCTTGTGGAACATAGGCTCTAGAGCGTGGGCTCAGTAGTTGTGGCAGACAGGGCTAGTTGATCTCTGGGGTGTGTGGAATTTCTTGGACCCATGTCCCCTGCATTGGCAGGTGGATTCTTAACCCCTGCACCATGAGGAAAGTTCAGCTATTTTAAAAGTGTAAATGCTGGTCAGCAACCCTTTAAATTTCTTAAAAACTCATGAATAAGTGGCAATATGATGTAAACAAGCTAAGAATCATCATTCAGGTAATAATTATGTAGAGAGCTATAGCTTTTTGATTGACTTTTTAAAATTAATAATTTTTTAACTGAAGGATAACTGCTTTACAGAATTGTGTTGGTTTCTGCCAAACATCAGCATGAATCAGCCTTAGGTACATATATGTCCCCTCCCTCTTGAAGCTCCATCCCACTTCCCTCCCCACCCCACCCCTCTTGGTTGTTACAGAGCCCTGGTTTATTACACTCAGCTAGAAATGACCTTCCTTGGAGAAGAAATTGACTTAACAGATATAGATCACCTCAGGTTGACTAAGGGGACTATTTGGACCCAGTCTGACAAACTACATGTCAAGTGAAAGCAAAGATAAATTAACATAGCTGGATTAGTTAGTTAACCACAGGAACCAAGATTCTAATGCATTGATAGCTCCAGGCCCCTTATCACTAATTAGGTGAATGTGGGCACTGAAGGCATAAAAAGAAAAAAAAATCATCAAATCTACATATAGTACTGGTCAAAAAGGAAAAAAGAAGATAAAAATATGTGATAATTGAGAAAATATTGGGGCATGAATCTTACAGTAAAGAGAAAGAGCTCACTGGTTTGTTGTGTTAATATACAAAGCTTGATGCTTTTGTTGCAGTATGCTAACAACCCAGAAATTTGATGTTTAGCTAGATTATCAAATGTCCACAGAAAGAGTCCTGTGTAATATTTTTCTTCTCAGCCTTCTCTCCTATGCAGGTGCTCAAGTACCCTTTGCAGCCCCACAGACAGCCCCCATCTTTGTTGCTCTGATGAACTGGCTCTGAAGATAAAGCACATTGTACTTGGGATCTTTTCTTTTGCACGTGAAAAGCCAAGCAAATTCCCAGAGTGTACTGAAATTCTAATAGTGTGAGGACTATTAGATGCCTGACATCCAGAGGGGCTCCTTGTGCCACTTGCTTCTGATCTGTTAGAACTGACTGCCTTAGCTAACAGTGGGATAATGAACCAGGAGGTAAACAATTGTAATCCACAGAATGCCTAATGCCTAGTTAACATTTTCCTGATTTTTAACAGTCATAGGATATACAACTCTCTCAATACATTTTTCAGGTGACTGCTTTTAAGAAAAATTATATTTATATTCCCAAAGCTCTATATAACATTAACAATATATTTAACAAGATAAGTTCTCAATTATATTCCAGATGCAATTGGTAGAATGGCAGAAGCATATGTGGGCATTTTAGAAACTGTAGCACATATCCACAAGGTGGATGGAGGTTCTGGAGCCAGGAGAGGCTGGACCACTTCGTGCACAGAAACTGCTTGTTAGCAATTATGAATTGCTTTGTGATTGGAAGCCAGTTTTAAAGTATTTCCATCTTAACATGATAGTTTGTTACGTACATATAGGCATTTTACTATTTTAATATGCTTGAGGATTTCAGATTGATATGAACATATATTTTTACCATTTTAATATTTGATGACTCAGACAGTAAAGAATCTGCCTGCAATGCAGGAGACCAGATTTGATCTCTGGGTTGGGAAGATACCCTGGAGAAGGAAATGGCAACCTACTCCAGTATTCTTGCTTGGAGAATCCCATGGACATGAGAGGTTGGTGGGCTACAGTCCATGGGTCACAAAGAGTTGGACACAACTGAACAACAAACATTTGCATAGAATATGTGATTTGGGGGAAAACATAGCTGATATTAAGCAACAGATGCCTACAATTATAAGAGTAAATTAATAAAAAGTTATAGGAACTAAAATTTAGTTTTGAGTTTTGTGATAAAGTGTTAAATCTAGAGTTCTCATTGTGTGAAGTCTGTGACCTTGTGAATGACTCTGAAATTTACTTTGATATGTAATATAAAGTTATATTTGTTTGCTTGAAATGGTTAAACTCTAACTGTCCCTAATATCTTTTGTTGAAGTGAACATTTATTTCTGTCATAGATTTGTGCTGTTTCTTGGCCATATTTTCAGTTAATGAGCATTTTCTCAACATTGGCAATATTGACATTTTGTCTTGGATCATACTTTGTGGTGCATTGTAGGCTGTTTGGCAGGTTCCACAGGTTCTACCCACTGGAAGCCAATGATATTATCCAAGTTGTGATAATCATCGATGTCTCCACACATTGCCCAATGTGCTTTGAGGTCTCAGTTAAGAACCCCTGAGTCACTGCATCAGATAGGGTCCTGACAGGAAGCCGGTGGTGTACTTAAATGTGGTCAGTGAAGAGAGTGTAATAAGGGAACTGTCAATAAAGGTATAGATAGGCACAATGAAACTCGATGTGATGGAGCACCTCAGGGCTGGTAAAAGTAGGGAAGGACTTAAGGGCAAGGGATGGGAGTAACTATAGAATACAGAAAGTATAAAGGACAGGACAGCATAACAGAAGCTGAATCTTCCATAAAGGGTCAGACCAACTGGCCACTAACAGTCTGACAGGTAGATAGCGGGGAGAATAAATGCCCTAACCTGGACTTTCAGTGGTGCCTGTCATTGCTTGAACTTGACCAGAAACAGGAGGGAAAGGGAGATATTGATGCTTAAATGTCAGACTCTTGAGGGCCCTAGCAAGTTGAAGAATGGTGAAAAGTAGGTCTGGGAGGGCAAAGGGAGAATATTCAACATATTTTCATATTAATACTATGCTGATTATTGCCTCTACTGTAAACTATTGCCATTATTTAAGTTTTATAGTGCATGTAAATATAGACAAAGTTCTCCTCTTCCTCCTCTCCCTCCTCCTCCTTATTCAAATGCTGCTTCCTACTTATGAAAAATTATATTCATTTTCATAGTATATTTTGCAGTCTTTTCTTCTGGATTCATTTTCTATCTTCCTAAGATAGAGGATCTGCCAGTAGTAAATTTTCTAGTATCAGTTAAAATAGGTTAGGCATACCACAGTCAGAAAAACTCTGCAAATTTCAATTTTTTAACACAAAGAAAGCTTATTCTTTGTTTTGCCAAGTCCAGCGTGAATCAGACTTCCTGGCTGGTGCTTCATGTGGAGGCATTTTTGAAAAAAAGATTTATTTGAAAGCAATTCTAGGTTGGCAGATACTTTGTCTCAGCAGTTTGAAGATAAAAGTCTTTCTGCTTTGCCTTTCTGTTGCACTGTTGAGAAACCAGGTGGGAGAGTAATTGTCATTTCTTTGTAGATGAACTTTCTTTCCCATCCACAGTACACCCCATCCACCCCCAGTTGCTTTAGTCTTTAATTTCAGTGACCTGCAATTTAACTATGATAGATCTGGACGTGTATTTCATTTAATTATCCTTCTTGGGATACTCTCAGCTTCATGGTACTGAGGAAATGTGTCTCTCATTTATTTTGGACATGTACAAGATTTTATTTCTTGAATATTACTTCTTTCTCACTCTTCCTAATATATCCTTCTGGGGCTTGTATCAAATGCATGTTAGACTTTTCATTCTAGTTTATACACACACACACACACACACACACACACACACACATACATATTCTTTCTTGATAACTCCAACATCTTTCATCTTTATAGGTCAGATTCTGTGTGTATGTAAGTGTGTGTGTTTTCCTTGCTAACTCTCTGCTTGTGGTGGTTTATTTCTTTACGTGTTTTGTGATTTTTGATTGTGATCTCATAATACTTGAAACTCTATGGAAATTCTTGGAGCCTTTTGGAATATCAGCTCCCTTCAGAGGTCTCCATTTGACTTACCACACTAAGGAGGCCATTGATTTTACCTTCTTTCTCAAAGCTTACAAAATCAGAGAATAGGAGACTCTCAAGGACTGAAAGATGCCCTCAGAAAAGTCATCAGCATATGTCTGGGTTCATGCCTTCATATACTATTCTTTCAGTTTTTCTGTAGATTAGACAATTTTCAAATAAAATTTGAGAAAAATGCAATTAAATTAATTTAAAAATTAAATTGACTTTAGGCATCACTTAATTTTAAAAAATGGAGATGAATGGAATAGGATAGAATAGGAATAATCTGCTTTCTTTTTCAAATAAGTTTTTGTAGTTATTAACTCTGTTTCTCTTTAATTTTTTGACTTCTGCTTCATCTTTACTTTTTTCCTCTTGTTCTTTTGGTGTTTGCTGCTGCTGCTTCTAAGTCGCTTCAGTAGTGTCTGACTCTGTGCGACCCCGTAGACAGCAGCCAACCAGGCTCCCCAGTCCCTGGGATTCTCCAGGCAAGAACACTGGAGTGGGTTGCCATTTCCTTCTCCAATGCATGAAAGTGAAAAGTGAAAGTGAAGTCACTCAGTTGTGTCTGACTCTTAGCGACCCCATGGACTGCAGCCCACCAGGCCCCTCCATCCATGGGATTTTCCAGGCAAGAGTACTGGAGTGGGGTGCCATTGCCTTCTCCACTTTTGGTGTTTAGGTAGGGCTTATTCTTTTTAAGTAATTGCTTTGAATTCATATTTCACTGATTTTCATTTTGAAATTTATTTTTAAAAATAATTAATATTACACAATTTTCTCCAAGTCAAACTTTGACTGCTTCTTGAAGTTTTGATAGTATTGTAATGATTTTCATCTTTTCTAAACAGTATCTTCTTTGTAAATTTTTAAGTGATAAAATCATAGTAAAGTATATACATTAGGAAATTTGGTATATATAGATATATATATATAAATAAAATGCACACACATATGATAATATTTTGTATATATGTGTTAGTCAGGTCTGACTCTTTGTGACCACATAGACTGTAGCGGGCCAGGTTCCTCTGTCCATGGAACTCTTTTTCACTTTCTCCAAAGTGAAAAGTGAAAGTAAAGTCACTCAGTCGTATCTGACTCTTAGCGACCCCATGGACTGCAGCCCACCAGACCCCTCCATCCATGGGATTTTCCAGGCAAGAATAGTGGAGTGGGTTGCCATTTCCTTCTCCAGGGAATCTTCCTGACCCAGGGATTGAACTCAAGTCTCTTATGCCTCTTGCACTGACAGGCAGGTTCTTTACCATCTGAGCCACCAGGGAAGTCCTGGTGTATATAGATAAAGATAAAATATACAAAAATATGAAACTAAACATTAATTATTATTCCAACCCTTTCTCCATTTTGAGATGCTAATGTATGTCTTTCTAGTGTTTATCCAAAGATATCTGATGTATATCTTTCTAGTCTTTTTATTTACAAAATGCAAACTTTTATGTTTATTTTATACAAAATTGAGATCTTGTTAAGGGTTTGTATTCTAACTTACATCTTGAGTATTTTTGTTACATTATCATATATTCTATAAAATGGTATTTCTATAAAATGGTATTAATAACTATATTGATTATATGCATGTCTTTTATTAAATCAATGAAAATTAAATCAATCCCCTCTTTTAAGTTATCTAGATTGATTTAATTTTTTTGCTATAATAAATTACATTATAATATATAGCTTTTTACATAAATCTTAGTATAGACCTAGGATTATTTTCTTAAAAATGAATTTTTAGACACAAATTGTAAGCATGTTTAAGGCTTTTGATTTACATCATTAAATAGTCCTGTAGAAAAATTGTGCAAATCATGCAACCACTAACTGTCCATGTTAGAATGTGCATTTCCTATCCAGGTGAACAGTTTAAAGAAAATCTTTGCCAGCTTGGTTTGTGGTATGTAGTACCATCTTTTCTTTATTTGAATTTGATTTCTAGAACTAGTGATTTTTCTTAATGTTTCTTGATTATTGATGTTTCTCTTTATATCTGTACCAGTTTTTATGTGCTTTCCTTTGGGGCATTCATGTTTTTTTTGGCTAGTTTGTATGACATTTTATATATTTTAGGATGTTAACACTGTCATTATTTTTACTAATATATTAAATAAAATTAAAAAATTTTAAATATAAAGAAACAAAAAATTTATAAATAAAAATAATCCATTTTAAAATGGTTTCTTCCTTTTACTTTCTTACTTGGAAAAATCTCCTCCAGTTTGTGATGAATTAAATATTCACTACTATCTTCCTTTGTTTCTTTCACATCAATTCTGCATTTGAAGTTTTAATCATTCCAAAATAATTTTTAGTATATATTATAAGGTAATAATACAGATTTATATGTTTCCATACAGTGCGTTTACTGATACTAATTTCCCACTAATCTAAAGTCCTACTGTTTTCATATTCCAAATTGCAGTTTTGATCTCATTCATTGACCAGGTTTAATTTTGAAAGTGCTTTTGATTTCTGTTGTTGTTCAGTCACTAAATCATCTCTGATTCTCTGCTACCCCATGGACAGCAGCATACCAGGCCTCCCTGTCCTTCACTAACTCCTGGAGTTTGTTCAAATTCATGTCCATTGAATTAGTGATGCCACCCAACCATCTTATCCTCTGTCACCCACTTCTCCTTATGCCCTCAATCTTTCCCAGAATCAGGATTTTTTTTTTGGATGAGTTGACTCTTTGCATTAGGAGGCCAAAGTATTGGAGCTTCAGCTTCAGCATCAGTCCTTCCAATGAATATTCAGGGTTGATTTCATTTAGGATTGACTAGGTTAATCTCCTAGCAGTCCAAGCAACTCTCAAGAGTCTTTTCCAACACCACCATTCCAAAGCATCAGTTCTTCTGCACTCAGCCTTCCTTATGGTTCAACTCTCACATCTGTATATGATTTGATTAAATGGACCTTTGTCAGCAAAGTTATGTCTCTATTTTTTAATACATTGTCTAGTATTGTCACATCTCTTCTTCCAAAGAGCATGCATCTTTTAATTTCATGATTGCAGTCACCATCCGCAGTGATTTTGAAAATAAAATCTGTCATTTTGTGGAAAAACTGTTTCCATTGTTTCCCCATCTATTTGCTATGAAGTTATGGAATCAGACGCCATGATCTTAGTTTTTCAAATGGTGAGTTTTAAGCCAGCTTTTTCCACTCTCCTATTTCACTTTCGTCAAGAGGCTCTTTAGTTCCTCTTTGCTGTCTGCCTTTAGGGTGTTATTATCTGCATATCTGAGTTTGTTGATACCTCCCCCATCAATCTTGATTCCAGCTTGCGATTCATTCAACCCAGCATTTCACATGATGAACTCTGCATAGAATTTAAATAAACAGAGTGTCAATATACAGCCTGGGAGGAGGAGTTAAGATGGCGGAGGAGTAGGAAGGGGAGAACACTTTCTCCCCCACAAATTCATCAAAAGAACATTTAACCGCGGAGTAAATTCCACAAAACAACTTCTGAATGCCGGCAGAGGACATCAGGCACCCAGAAAAGCAACCCAAGTCTTCGAAAGGAGGTAGGGAAAAATATAAAAGACAAAAAAAGGGACAAAAGAGGGAGGGACGGAGTTCCGTCCCGGGAAGGGAGTCTTAAAAAGAGAGAAGTTTCCAAACACCAGGAAACCTTCTCACTGCCGAATCTGTGCCGAGCTTTGGAAGCACAGAGGGCAACATAACAGGGAGGAAAAATAAATAATTAAAACCCACACATTGCAAGCCCTATGGTAACTCCCCCAGCGGAGAAGCAGCGCAGACGCCTGCATACGCCATTAGCAAGCGGGGGCTGGGCAGGGAGGCGCGGCGCGGGCTGCATCGCAAGGATCTGGCCTGAATACCCCGAGCACTATCTGAGCGAAATAATTTGGGCTAGCAAACCAGACTGTGGGATATCTACCATGCGAAAAGCCAGCCCTAACCTATGACACTGCCAGGCCCGCGCCCGGAACAAAGAACTGAACAGAGATAGCCAGCGGCAGACCATCCCCCTCCGGTGATAGGCAGCCAGAGCCGGAAAGGGACAATAGCAGCCCCAGAGAGACATTATCTATGAAACTGTAAGCAGGCTTCTTTGCTAACTAAAACTTCTTGGGGGTCTGGACGGTCAACATCTGCCTGAGAAGCTGTGCTGGTACACAACTAGATAACCGAGCAGCGGGGAGGCGATAAGTCGCAGCAATAGCGCGCGCAAAACACCTCATCACCTGAGCTGCTCGGATCTGGGAAGGGCACAAAACGCAGGCCCAACCAGGAGTCTGCGCCTCTGAGGACTACCCGAGTGCCTGAACCTGAGCGGCTTGGACCTGGGAAGTACAGGCAGCCCAGGGCCGGCCGCGGATGGTTCACGGCGGAGCAACCTAGAGCCTGAGCAGCGTGGGCAGAGAGGTTACACGCGCCGTGAACAGGGGGCAGACCCAGTGTGGCTGAGGCACTGCGAGCACACGCCAGTGTTATTTGTTTGCAGCATCCCTCCCTACCTCCCCTCAATGCGACTGAACAAGTGAGCCTATTAAAAAAAAAAAAAATTAAGTCCTCTATTATTCCTTTAATTTCCACTTTTATAACCTATTACTTTGCAAAAAAAAAAGAAGACCCTATTTTTTTTTAGAGCAAACTTCATATATATATAATTTTTTAAATAATTTTTTGACCTTTTTTTTCTTTTTCCTTCTTTAACATTGTATTTTTGAAATTCCAAACTCTACTCTAGATTTTTAATTTTAGCTTTTTAGTATTTGTTATCAATTTTGTACCTATAGTTTTTTTTTGTTTTTGTTTTTATATAATTTCTGTGACCCTTTTTTATTTTTTTCTTTTTCTTTTTCTCTGTTTCTTTCTCTTCTTCTTTTAAATAACATTGTATATCTGAAATTCCAAACTCTATTCTAGATTTTTAATTTATGCTTTTTGGTATTTGTTATCAATTTTGTACCTGTATTCTTTTTTTTTTTTATAATTTATATGACCTTGTTTGTTCTTGTTTGTTTGTTTTTTTTCTCTCTCTTTCTTTTTCTTCTTCTTTTTTTTTTTTTTTAACATTGTATTTTTGAAATTCCAAACTCTACTCTAGATTTTTAACTTTTGCTTTTTGGTATTAGTTATCAATTTTGTACCTATATTTTTATAATTTTTGCAACCTTGTTTGTTTTTGTTTGTTTGTTTTTTCTCTCTTTCTTTTCCTTCTTCTTTTCTTTAACATTGTATTTTTGAAATTCCAAATTCTACTCTAGATTTTAAATTTTTGTTTTTATGTATTTGTTACCAATTTTGTACCTTTAAGAACCCAATCTTCAGTACCCATTTTTCACTAGGGAGCGAGATTACTGGCTTGACTGCTCTCTCTCTCCCTTTGGACTCTCCTTTTTCTCCACCAGGTCACCTGTGTCTCCTCCCTAACCCCTCTCTACTCTACCCAACTCTGTGAATTTCTGTGTGTTCCAGACGGTGGAGAACACTTAGGGAACTGATTACTGGCTAGATCTGTCTCCCTCCTTTTCATTCCCCCCATTTATCCTCCTGGCCACCTCTGCCACTTCTTCCTTCTTCTCTTCTCTGTATAACTCTGTGAACAACTCTGAGCGGTCCAGTTGTGGAGTGCACATAAGGAAGAGATTACTGAATAGCCCACTCTCTCCTCTATTGATTCCACCTCATCTCATTCGGGTCACCTCTAACTCTCTCCTCACTCTTCTCTTCTCCATATAACGCTGTAAACCTCTCTGGGCAAAACAAGTTTCAGGGCAAGACATACCAAGCAAATTCTCCAGCAGCAAGGAACACAGCCCTGAGCTCCAAGATACAGGCAGCCCAAAGTCACCCCAAAACCATAGACATCCCATAACTCATTACTGGACATTTTATTGCACTCCAGAGAGAAGAAATACAGCTCCACTCACCAGAACACCGACACAAGCTTCCCTAACCAAGAAACCTTGACAAGCCACCTGTACAAACCCACACAGAACGAGGAAATGTCACAATAAATAGAACTCCACAAACTGCCAGAATACAGAAAGGACACCCCAAACTCAGTAATTTAAACAAGATGAAGAGACAGAGGAATACCCAGCAGATAAAGAAACAGGATAAATGCCCACCAAACCAAACAAAAGAGGAAGAGATAGGGAATCTACCTGATAAAGAATTCCGAATAATGATAGTGAAATTGATCCAAAATCTTGAAATCAAAATGGAATCACAGATAAATAGCTTGGAGACAAAGATTGAGAAGATGCAAGAAAGGTTTAACAAGGACCTAGAAGAAATAAAAGAGAGTCAATATAAAATGAATAATGCAATAAATGAAATTAAAAACACTCTGGAGGCAACAAATAGTAGAATAACAGAGGAAGAAGATAGGATTAGTGAATTAGAAGATAGAATGGTTGAAATAAATGAATCAGAGAGGATAAAAGAAAAACGAATTAAAAGAAATGAGGACAATCTCAGAGACCTCCAGGACAATATTAAACACTACAACATTTGAATCATAGGGGTCCCAGAAGAAGAAGACAAAAAGAAAGACCATGAGAAAATACTTGAGGAGATAATAGTGGAAAACTTCCCTAAAATGGGGAAGGAAATAATCACCCAAGTCCAAGAAACCCAGAGAGTCCCAAACGGGATAAACCCAAGGCAAAACACCCCAAGACACATATTAATCAAATTAACAAAGATCAAACACAAAGAACAAATATTAAAAGCAGCAAGGGAAAAACAACAAATAACACACAAGGGAATTCCCATAAGGATAACAGCTGATCTTTCAATAGAAACTCTTCAAGCCAGGAGGGAATGGCAAGACATACTTAAAGTGATGAAAGAAAATAACCTACAGCCCAGATTATTGTACCCAGCAAGGATCTCATTCAAATATGAAGGAGAAATCAAAAGCTTCTCAGACAAGCAAAAGCTGAGAGAATTCAGCACCACCAAACCAGCTCTCCAACAAATACTAAAGGATTTTCTCTAGACAGGAAACACAAAAACAGTGTATAAACTCGAACTCAAAACAATAAAGTAAATGGCAACGGGATCATACTTATCAGTAATTACCTTAAATGTAAATGGGTTGAATGCCCCAACCAAAAGACAAAGACTGGCTGAATGGATACAAAAACAAGACCCCTACATTTGTTGTCTACAAGAGACCCACTTCAAAACAGGGGACACATACAGACTGAAAGTGAAGGCCTGGAAAAAGATTTTTCATGCAAATAGGGACCAAAAGAAAGCAGGACTAGCAATACTTATATCAGATAAAATAGACTTTAAAACAAAGGCTGTGAAAAGAGACAAAGATGGTCACTACATAATGATCAAAGGATCAATCCAAGAAGAAGATATAACAATTATAAATATATATGCACCCAACACGGGAGCGCCGCAATATGTAAGACAAATGCTAACAAGTATGAAAGGAGAAATTAACAATAACACAATAATAGTGGGAGACTTTAATACCCCACTCACACCTATGGATAGATCATCTAAACAGAAAATTAACAAGGAAACAAAAACGTTAAATGATACAATAGACCAGTTAGACCTAATTGATATCTATAGGACATTTCATCCCAAAACAATGAATTTCAACTTTTTCTCAAGCGCACATGGAACCTTCTCCAGGATAGACCACATCCTGGGCCATAAATCTAGCCTTGGTAAATTAAAAAAAATAGAAATCATTCCAAGCATCTTTTCTGACCACAATGCAGTAAGATTAGATCTCAATTACAGGAGAAAAACTATTAAAAATTCCAACATATGGAGGATGAACAACACCCTGCTGAATAACCAACAAATCACAGAAGAAATCAAAAAAGAAATCAAAATTTGCATAGAAACTAATGAAAATGAAAACACAACAACTCAAAACCTGTGGGACACTTTAAAACAGTCCTATGGGGAAAGTTCATAGCAATACAGGCATACCTAAAGAAACAAGAAAAAAGTCAAATAAATAACCTAACCCTACACCTAAAGCAACTAGAAAAGGAAGAAATGAAGAACCCCAGGGTTAGTAGAAGGAAAGAAATCTTAAAAATTAGGGCAGAAATAAATGCAAAAGAAACAAAAGAGACCATAGCAAAAAAAAGTTGGTTCTTTGAAAGGATAAATAAAATTGACAAACCATTAGCCAGACTCATCAAGAAACAAAGGGAGAAAAATCAAATCAATAAAATTAGAAATGAAAATGGAGAGATCACAACAGACAACACAGAAATACAAAGGATCATAAGAGACCACTATCAACAATTATATGCCAATAAAATGGACAACGTGGAAGAAATGGACAAATTCTTAGAAAAGTACAACTTTCCAAAACTGGACCAGGAAGAAATAGAAAATCTTAACAGACCCATCACAAGCACGGAAATTGAAACTGTAATCAAAAATCTTCCAGCAAACAAAAGCCCAGGTCCAGACGGCTTCACAGCTGAATTCTACCAAAAATTTAGAGAAGAGCTAACACCTATCCTGCTCAAACTCTTCCAGAAAATTGCAGAGGAAGGTAAACTTCCAAACTCATTCTATGAGGCCACCATCACCCTAATACCAAAACCTGACAAAGATCCCACAAAAAAAGAAAACTACAGGCCAATATCACTGATGAACATAGATGCAAAAATCCTTAACAAAATTCTAGCTTCAAAATCCAACAACACATTAAAAAGATCATACACCATAACCAAGTGGGCTTTATCCCAGGGATGCAAGGATTCTTCAATATCCGCAAATCAATCAATGTTATACACCACATTAACAAATTGAAAAACAAAAACCATGTGATTATCTTAATAGATGCAGAGAAAGCCTTTGACAAAATTCAACACCCATTTATGATAAGAACTCTGCAGAAAGCAGGAATAGAAGGAACATACCTCAACATAATAAAAGCTATATATGACAAACCCACAGCAAACATTATCCTCAATGGTGAAAAATTGAAAGCATTTCCTCTAAAGTCAGGAACAAGACAAGGGTGCCCACTTTCACCATTACTATTCAACATAGTTTTGGAAGTTTTGGCCACAGCAATCAGAGCAGAAAAAGAAATAAAAGGAATCCAAATTGGAAAAGAAGAAGTAAAACTCTCACTGTTTGCAGATGACATGATCCTTTACATAGAAAACCCTAAAGACTCCACCAGAAAATTACTAGAACTAATCAATGATTATAGTAAAGTTGCAGGATATAAAATCAACACACAGAAATCCCTTGCATTCCTATACACTAATAATGAGAAAACTGAAAGAGAAATTAAGGAAACAATTCCATTCACCATTGCAACAGAAAGAATAAAATACTTAGGAATATATCTACCTAAAGAAACCAAAGACCTGTATATAGAAAACTATAAAACACTGGTGAAAGAAATCAAAGAGGACACTAATAGATGGAGAAATATACCATGTTCATGGATTGGAAGAATCAATATAGTGAAAATGAGTATACTACCCAAAGCAATTTATAGATTCAATGCAATCCCTATCAAGCTACCAACAGTATTCTTCAGAGAGCTAGAACAAATAATTTCACAATTTGTATGGAAATACAAAAAACCTCGAATAGCCAAAGCTATCTTGAGAAAGAAGAATGGAACTGGAGGAATCAACCTACCTGACTTCAGGCTCTACTACAAAGCCACAGTTATCAAGACAGTATGGTACTGGCACAAAGACAGAAATATTGATCAATGGAACAAAATAGAAAGCCCAGAGATAAGTCCACGCACATATGGACACCTTATCTTTGACAAAGGAGGCAAGAATATACAATGGATTAAAGACAACCTTTTTAACAAGTGGTGCTGGGAAAACTGGTCAACCACTTGTAAAAGAATGAAACTAGAACACTTTCTAACACCATACACAAAAATAAACTCAAAATGGATTAAAGATCTTAACGTAAGACCAGAAACTATAAGACTCCTAGAGGAGAACATAGGCAAAACACTCTCTGACATACATCACAGCAGGATCCTCTATGACCCACCTCCCAGAATATTGGAAATAAAAGCAAAAATAAACAAATGGGACCTAATTAAACTTAAAAGCTTCTGCACAACAAAGGAAACTATTAGCAAGGTGAAAAGGCAGCCTTCAGAATGGGAGAAAATAATAGCAAATGAAGCAACTGACAAACAACTAATCTCAAAAATATACAAGCAACTCCTGCAGCTCAACTCCAGAAAAATAAATGACCCAATCAAAAAATGGGCCAAAGAACTAAATAGGCATTTCTCCAAAGAAGACATACAGATGGCTAACAAACACATGAAAAGATGCTCAACATCACTCATTATCAGAGAAATGCAAATCAAAACCACTATGAGGTACCGTTTCATGCCAGTCAGAATGGCTGCGATCCAAAAGTCTACAAGCAATAAATGCTGGAGAGGGTGTGGAGAAAAGGGAACTCTCTTACACTGTTGGTGGGAATGCAAACTAGTACAGCCGCTATGGAGAACAGTGTGGAGATTCCTTAAAAAACTGGAAACAGAACTGCCTTATGATCCAGCAATCCCACTGCTGGGCATACACACTGAGGAAACCAGAAGGGAAAGAGACACGTGTACCCCAATGTTCATCACAGCACTGTTTATAATAGCCAGGACATGGAAGCAACCTAGATGTCCATCAGCAGATGAATGGATAAGAAAGCAGTGGTACATATACACAATGGAGTATTACTCAGCCATTAAAAAGAATACATTTGAATCAGTTCTAATGAGATGGATGAAACTGGAGCCTATTATACAGAGTGAAGTAAGCCAGAAAGAAAAACACCAATACAGTATACTAACGCATATATATGGAATTTAGAAAGATGGAAACAATAACCCTGTGTACGAGACAGCAAAAGAGACACCGATGTATAGATCAGTCTTATGGACTCTGTGGGAGAGGGAGAGGGTAGGGAGATTTGGGAAAATAGCATTGAAACATGTATAATATCATGTATGAAACGAGTCGCCAGTCCAGGTTCGATGCACGGTACTGGAGGCTTGGGGCTGGTGCACTGGGACGACCCAGAGGGAGGGGAGGGTAGGGAGAAGGGTGGAGGGTTCAGGATGGGGAACACGGGTATACCTGTGGCAGATTCATTTAGATATTTGGCAAAACTAATACAATATTGTAAAGTTTAAAAATAAAATAAAATTAAAAAAATATATATATACAGCCTGGATGTACTCCTTTCCCAATTTTGAACAAGTCCATTGTTCCATGTCTGGCTCTAACTGTTACTTCTTGACCTGCATATAGGTTTCTCAGGAGACAGGGAAGGTGGTCTGGTATTCCCATCTCTTTAAGAGTTTTCCACAGTTTGTTATGATCCACTTTGGAGACCTGAGGGAAGAGCAGATTCATTGGAAAAGACCCTGATGGTGGGAAAGACAGAAGGCAGGAAGAGAAGGGTTTGATAGAGGAGGAGATGGTTGGCTTTGCATAGTCAATCAAGCAGAAGTAGGTGTTTTTCTGAAATTCCCATGCTTATTCTATGATCCAATGGATGTTGGTAATTTGATCTCTGGTTCCTCTCTGTGTCTTTTCTAAATCCAGCTTCTACATCTGAAAGTTTTGGGGTCATGTATTATTGAAGCCTAGCTTGAAGGATTTTGAGCATTATCCTGCTAGATGTGAAATGAGTACAATTGTACAGTAGTTTGAACATTCTTTGGCATTGCCCTTCTTTGGGATTGGAATGAAAACTGACTTTTTCCAGTCCTGTGGTCAATGTGGAGTTTCCAGTATTGCTGGGATATTGAGTACAGCATTTAACAGCATCATCTTTTAGGATTTGAAGTAGCTCAGCTGAAATTCTATCCCTCCACTAGCTTTGTTCCTAGTAATGCTTCCTAAGACCCATTTGACTTCACCTTCCAGGGTGTCTGTCTCTAGGTGAATGACCACACCATTGTGGTTATCTGGGTTATTAAGACCTTTTTGTACAGTTCTTCTGTGTATTCTTGCCACCTCTTCTTAATCCTTTCTGCTTCTGTTAGGTCCTTGCTGTTTCTGTCCTTTATTGTGCCCATCATAGCATGAAATGTTCCTTTGGCATTTCTAATGGTCTTGAAGAGATCGATAGTCTTTCCCATTCTATTGTTTTCCTCCATTTCTATGCATTGTCTCACTTAAGAAGTCTTTCTTATCTGTCCTTGCTATTCTTTGGAACTCTGCATTCACGGGTATATCTTTCTTTCTCCTTTGCCTTTCACTTTTCTTCTTTTCTCAGTCATTTGTAAGGCCTCCTGAGACAACCATTTTACCTTCTTGCATTTCTTTTTCTTTGGGATAGTTTTGATCACTGCCTCCTGTACAATGTTATGAACCTCCATCCATAGTTATTCAGGCACTCTATCAGATCTAGTTCCTTAAATATATTTATCACTCCTACTGTATAATTATAAGGGATTTGATTTAAGTTGTACCTGAATTGCCTATTGGTTTTCCCTACTTTCTTAAATTTAATTGTAAACTTTCATAAAAAAGCTTGTTGTGTCCAGAGACTATGGCCTCTGCAATTTCTACATTTTATCATTTGTTAACTGTTTCTATTATAATTCTATATTAAAGTTTAGTCAATGTTCAATACATTCTTTTGGGGGGGATATAGTTGGTTTACAATATCGTATTAGTTTCTGTTATATGACAAAGTGAATCAGCTATATGTATACATATATCCTGTCCCTCTTGGATCTCCCTCCCACTTCCCACTACATCCCACTATATTCTAGTTCACTACAGAGTACTGAGCTGAGTTCCCAGCCTTATTCAGAAGATTCCCACTGGTTACCTATTTTACACATGGCAGTGCACACTTATCAGTTCCAGCCTCCCAATTTATCCCACCCACTCCTCCTTCTTGGTGTCTATGTGTCCAAAACCTATGTCTGCATCTCCATTCCTGCCCTACAAATAGGTTCTTCTGAATCATTTTTCTAGATTCATGCATGAGCTATATATGATATTTGTTTAATATATTCTTACTGAAGCTATATACTATACCTACATAGTTTAAAGATATATAGCTATTCTTTCAACTCAATGTATTTTTTTGCTTAACTTGTCTCTAACAATAATTTCAATCCTTTCCTATTAAAGGAATTTTAATGATTAAGTTTAATAAGCTTTTAAAAATTACTTGGTAAGATTTTTATTTGGGGATAGTATTCCAGGTTCTTTCTTAGTGTCATGCACCTTATTAGCACTTGGCTAGTGTTAATGGTGTCCACTAATCAGGTTGTAGTGAAATGTATACAGTTCTTGCCTCACAGTGACTTCTCTGGGGGCAAAATTCACACCTTCTTTGACCTTATCCTAGTACAATTATTAGCAGACAATAAACACTTTTAAATGTAGTTGAATTTTACCCAAGTTAAACTCAGTGCAAGTCTGCAAGAGGAAATTCCTAAAGAAAGTGAAACCCATAAATAGCAAAGAAAATCATTGTGTCCTTGATGCTAGATTTATGTTCATCCTGTAGAAAGTGACAGGCTTTCAGAGATGGTTCTGGTCACAGTTTCTTTTCCCAAACACACACAGAGTTTCTGTCTGTATTCCAAAGGTTGTCTTGTGAAGAACTCAATTTTGCCAGTGGGGTGAATTTTTTGGGCCTATGATATGGAAATTTTATTCCTAGGAAAATAGATGTTCATCAAATCAAATATAGTACTATTGATACTATTGAAGTAACCTTCCCAGGAAACTGTATATTAATCGAGAAGTAGAACTAAGAGACTTCTCGTCTCCAGACCATAAGGATCACTGCTGATGTCCTTATCTGGCCAAGACCTCATGGGTCTTGAAAGACACACTTTGCTCCTTTTGTAATACATTTAATCATAGAATTCTTTTTTTTTTTTTCTTTTTGGCCATGCTGTGTGGCTTACAGGATAGTCCCCCAACCACAGATTAGACCCAGTGCCCTGTATTAAAATGGTTGAATCCTAACCACTGGACTGGCAGGGAATTCTTTAAACATAGAATTCTTTACCCACATTAGTAACCCCAATATCCAGCTTCAGTCCTTCTAAATAAGCAACCATTCTCCTCTAAGGTCTTCTCATGATGGTCTCAGCATGTGGTTGTCATGGATCACTCCTGCTGCCCACCAACTAGCTCCCTTTGCCAGTCTGGGGAAGGGGGCTCCACTCCTTTGGCCTCTCCGTTATTTAGGAACTCTCTCTTCTCTCATTTTCTCTGTGTAATGAACATCTAGTATTATTCAATTCAGTTCAGTTCAATCGCTCAGTCATGTCCAACTCTTTGTGATCCCATGAATTGCCAGGCCTCCCTGTCCATCATCAACTCCCAGAGTTCACTCAAACTCATGTCCATCGAGTCGGTGATGCCATCCAGCCATCTCATCCTCTGTCATCCCCTTATCCTCCTGCCCCCAATCCCTCCCAGCATCAGAGTCTTTGCCAATGAGTCAACTCTTCGCATGAGGTGGCCAAAGTATTGGAGTTTCAGCTTTAGCATCATTCCTTCCAAAGAACACCCAGGACTGACCATTAGAATGGACTAGTTGGATCTCCTTGCAGTCCAAGGGACTCTCAAGAGTCTTTTCCAACACCACAGTTCAAAAGCATCAATTCTTCAGTGCTCAGCCTTCTTCACAGTCCAACCCTCACATCCATACATGACCACAGGAAAAACCATAGCCTTGACTAGATGGACCTTTGTTGGCAAAGTAATGTCTCTGCTTTTGAATATGCTAGCTAGGTGGGTCAGAATCTTCTTTCTAAGGAGTAAGTGTCTTTTAATTTCATGGCTGCAATCACCATCTGCAGTGATTTTGGAGCCCCAAAAAATAAAGTCTGACACTGTTTGCACTGTTTCCCTATCTATTTGCCATGAAGTGATGGGACCAGGTACCATGATCTTCGTTTTCTGAATGTTGAGCTTTAAGCCAACTTTTTCACTCTCCTCTCTCACTTTCATCAAGAGGCTTTTAGTTCCTCTTCACTTTCTGCCACAAGGGTGGTGTCATCTGCATAGCTGAGGCTATTGATATTTCTCCCTGCAATCTTGATTCCAGCCTGTGCTTCTTCCAGCCCAGCGTTTCTCATGATTTACTCTGCATATAAGTTAAATAAGCAGGGTGACAATATACAGCCTTGATGTACTCATTTTCCTATTTGGAACCAGTCTGTTGTTCCATGTCCAGTTCTAACTGTTGCTTCCTGACCTGCATACAGGTTTCTCAGGAGGCAGGACAGGTTGTCTGGTACACCCATCTCTCAGAATTTTCCAGTCTGTTGCGATCCACACAGTCAAAGGCTTTGGCATAGTCAATAAAGCAGAAATAGATGTTTTTCTGGAACTCTTTTGCTTTTTCCATGATCCAGCGGATGTTGGCAATTTGATCTCTGGTTCCTCTGCCTTTTCTAAAACAAGCTTGAACATCTGGAAGTTCACATTTCACATATTACTGAAGCCTGGGTTGGAGAATTTTGAGCATTACTTTACTAGCGTGTGAGATGAGTGCAATTGTGCAGTAGTTTGAGCATTCTTTGGCATTGCCTTTCTTTGGGCTTGGAATGAAAACTGACGTTTTTCCAGTCCTGTGGCACTGCTGAGTTTTCCAAATTGCTGACATATTGAGTGCTGCACTTTCACAGCATCATCTTTCAGGATTTGAAATAGCTCAACTGGAATTCCATCACCTTCACTAGCTTTGTTCATAGTGATGCTTTCTAAGGCCCACTTGACTTCACATTCCAGGATGTCTGGGCTATAGGTGAACGTGAGTGATCACACCATCATGATTATCTGGGTCATGAAGATCTTTTTTGTACAGTTCTTCTGTGTATTCTTGCCACCTCTTCTTAATATCTTCTGCTTCTGTTAGGTCCATACCATTTCTGTCCTTTATCGAGCCCATCTTTCCATGAAATGTTCCCTTGGTGTCTCTAATTTTCTTGAAGATATCTCTAGTTTTTCCCATTCTGTTGTTTTCCTCTATTTCTTTGCATTGATCACTGAAGAAGGCTTTCTTATCTCTTCTTGCTATTCTTTGGAACTCTGCATTCAGATGCTTATATCTTTCCTTTTCTCCTTTGCTTTTCACTTCTCTTCTTTTCACAGCTATTTGTAAGACCTCCCCAGATAGCCATTGTGCTTTTTGGCATTTCTTTTCCATGGGGATGGTCTTGATCCCTGTCTCTTGTACAATGTCACGAACCTCAGTCCATAGTTCATCAGGCACTCTATCTGTTAGATCTAGTCCCTTAAATCTATTTCTCACTTCCACTGTATAATCATAAGGGATTTGATTTAGGTCATACCTGAATGGTCTAGTGGTTTTCCCTACTTTCTTCAATTTCAGTCTGAATTTGGCAATAAGGAGTTCATGATCTGAGCCACAGTCAGCTCAAGAGTTTAGGTTTTATAAGGATAATTAGAGAGATGATCTGGAAGAACTTCCTTTTAAGCCACCATGTAAACCTAAACATCCCTGAAGGCAAGAGAGCAGAAAGAGCCTGGCCAACTAGATGATGTTGTTGTTGTTGTTGTTGTTTGTGTGTGTGTGTGTGTGTGTGTGTGTGTGCTTGCACACCAGGACACTGAGAGAGAGAGAGAGAGAGAATGAGAAACACAAATGAGTATCTCAGTGAGTTATCCTGTTATGTGCTAGATTCACAAAATCTTCTGAATTAACTCTTTCTGGACCCACGAGTACTGCAGATGCAGTGAATTCACTCTCTCACATCCCAGACATCAGCTTTCAGGGCAGAACCAGAGAAACCTGACTGAGGTTGTGGAAGGTGGAGAAATATGTTGGGCTGCTGACCAGATTCAGATTGTCACTCTCTCTGCTATACTGGAAATCTGATTCCCTCTCCCAGACCTTCCATCTTCATTCCTTGCCTAGGTTAGTTTGCCCCTTTTTTGTTTTCTTTAATCGTAACTTAACTATCTTTAATCTATTTTTGCCCCTCTGTCCCAGAACCCCAAAAGAAATAAAGTGGTGTCCAGTGTGTGAATTCAACCTGCTGACCTATTTGTTTGGTTTGTGCTATGGGGAAGCCTTTACAATTTTCATTTAATTAATTAGTGGAAAACACTGGGAAAAATCATGCTAGTATCTCAGATTTCCAAATTCTCTCAAAACTTGCAAGATCTAGCCACATTGGGATCGTATATGAGGCAAAAATTGACTAGAGTACTTGAAAATGTGCTAAACAAAGGAAACCAGCCACAGAAGACAACATATATGATCCCATTGAAATGAAATGCCCAGAATAAACAAATCTATAGACACAGAATACAGCTTAATGGTTATCCAGGGCTAGGGCATTTGGGGGAAATGAGGAATGATTTTAAAGGGTATGGGTTTTTTTTGGTGGGGGATGCAAATGTTATGAAAGCTATTGAGGTGATGTTTGTATGAATTTGTTTGTTATGTTTATGTGTTTATGTTAAATATCATTGAGTTGTATATTTTAAATGTATGAATTATATATTAATAGTATATGAATTAAAGCTCAAAACAGGTGTCATTTCATTCCAATCCCAAAGAAGGGCAATGGCAAAAAATGTTCAAACTACTGCACAATTGCATTCATCTCACACACTAGCAAAATAATGCTCAAAATTCTCAAATCCAGGCTTCAACAGTATGTGAACTGTGAAATTTCAGATGTTCAAGCTGGATTTACGAAAGGCAGAGGAACCAGAGATCAAATTGCCAACATCCGTTGGATCAACAAAAAAGCAAGAGAGTAACAGAAGAACATCTGCTTTATTGATTATGCCAAAGCCTTTGAATGTGTAGATCACAACAAACTGTGCAAAACTCTTAAAGAGATGGGAATACCAGACCACCTTACCTGCCTCCTGAGAAATTTGTATTCATGTCAAGAAGCAACACTTCTAACAGTTAGAACTGGACATGGAAGAATAGACTGGTTCCAAATTGGGAAAGGAGTACGTCAAGGCTGTATTATAGTCACCCTGCTTATTTAACTTATATGCAGAGTACATCATGGGAAAAGCTGGGCTGGATGAAGCATAAGCTGGAATCAAGATTGCCAGGAGAAATATCAATAACCTCAAATATGCAAATGACACCACCCTTATGGAAGAAAGTAAAGAGGAACTGAACAACTTTTTGATGAAGGTAAAAGAGGAGAGTGAAAAAGTTGGCTTAAAGCTCAACATTCAGAAAACTAAGATTATGTCATCTGGTCCCATCATTTCATGGCAAATAGATGGGGAAACAATGGAAACAGTGACAGAATTTGTTTTCCTGGGTTCAAAAATCATTGCAGGTGGTGACTGTAGCCATGAAATTAAAAGATGCTTGCTCTTTGGAAGAAAAGCTATGACCAACCTAGACAGTGTATTAAAAAGCCGAGACATTACTATGCTAACAAAGGCCCATCTAGTCAAAGCTATGGTTTTTCCAGTAGTCATATATGGATGTGAGAGTTGGACTATAAAGAAAGCTGAGCACTGAAGAATTGATAATGTGGTATTAGAGAAGACCATTGAGAGTCCCTTAGGCTGCAAGGAGTCCATCCTAAAGGAAACCAGTCCTGAATGTTTGTTGGAAGGACTGATGCTGAAGCTAAAACTCCAGTACTTGACCACCTGATGTGAAGAACTGACTCATTGGAAAAGACTCTGATGATGGGAAAGATTGAGGGCAGGAGGAGAAGGGGATGACAGAGGATGAGATGGTTGGATGGCATCACTGACTCCATGGATATGAGTTTGAGCAAGGTCTGGGAGTTGGTGATGGACAGGGAAGCCTGGCCTGCTGCAGTCCATGGGGTTGCAAAGAGTCAGACATGACTGAGCACCTGAACTGAACTGAACTGAACAGATGTTATTTTTCAAAATGCATTAGAACTGGGCAGCATAGATCTTCTTTAAATGGAGTATATGAACTCCTGTTTGCCTGAATATTCTGTGCTTATTCCATCACTCTAGAGCCCAGCTGGCTTCTCTCATTAAGGTTATTTCACTGGTCTCCTGGCATTTGACTTTCAGTCTCAATTTAACCTCATGGGCATTTTTCTTTTTCAATATCTTTCTAATAATTTCCCTTCTGTCATTCTATTTCTCATGAAAATCACCATCACCTGTCCATCTCAGAGCACATCCTTTATGGTAATGAAAACCATAGAAGAATAAAGGAATGCATTTCCATACTGGTAGTGATATTGCTGTAATATTAAACCCTATCAAACCAAGCTTAAAATAATACAATCTGGATTCTGGATTTATTAAACAAATACTGTGTACTGTGCCAACAGAAGAATAACAGGAAATGGTTGATAGTGCCAAATCATCTAAGTATTCTCCCTGAATAGCTCTGCAGTATGAGCAGTGCAAGAGATGCTGCGAGACTGAAGCAGAAATAGCTGGCATTTTTAAACGGCTTGTTGATGGACTGGCTTGTGAGAAAACCAACATTACATTGAAACTCTTAGGGATACTTTAAATTGGTGGATTATATGGTCGCTTGATTAAGTTTGGGTTATGTAAACAGTGGAGTGTTTAGATTTAGGCTTGGCTGTTGGAGTCCAGGCAGCTGTTTGTACTTAAGTCCAGCAAGAAGTCTTGTTAATCAAAGGACTGACTGAATTTCTTTCTTTCTCCCACCCCGCCCGCTGCTTTTTTTTTTTTCTTTGTACCTCTGTTGTTTTTCCTCCTGTCCAAACCCTTTGGGCTCAGGACTGTTGGGAGGCAAGGCAGAGTGTTTTGAATTCTCCTCTGAGGATCAGGACCTTATTTTTTTGATTACATGGATGTGCCCCACAGATTTCTCTCACTGTGAGGTAATCACTTCATTTACCCAAGTTCTACAAAGCCTTTATTATTCCTGTTACTTCATATTTTTGAAGCTAAGTCATCAGTTTGATGTGTTTGTTGTAAAATGTGGTTTAACAGCTTGTTAGCACATTTATTTTTTTAATGGAACCCAAAGATATTTCATGCTTGAGCAGCAGTGAATTTAAGAGCCGATGAAAAGCTCATGAGCTGTATGCATTCAGCACAAAACAATGGTGGGAGGACATGGTGGAGTGAAGCACTGGGCTGGGAGCAGAGGGGGTCCGGGCTCCTTCAGGATCTCTAGGTGGCTGTTTTCCTGACAGTGTCTTATAAATAACCAGTGCCGCATGGTGCTTGTTGGTTTCAGGTCATCTGGGATGCACTGGATCATTTGGGCAGTCTGAGTTCATGTGGTTTTTCTACCCTCTGTGATGATTCTATTTTATTTTGTCCGAAGAGCAAAGAGGAAGCTGGACTGTTGTTTTCTGTCTTCAGCATGCGGCTTTGTAAAGTTGTCTCAGAATTAATGGGTTGGAAATGAGAGCTATTGTGGAGTGGGGTGTCAGAGCCTTTGAAAAGTGAAAGTGGGGGAGGCACAAGCTCTTTCCAGGGCTTCATCACAAATACAAATTAGGTCATTTCCCCAAGAGGCAGCAAAAATGAACATTCGATGTTTGACGAAAGCCAACATTTTGGTTGAGAGTTTGATAATCTGGGCATGAAATAGAGGCATATGATCTTCTTTGCCTAAATCTAGAACTCTCTTTGTACCAGGATAGGTGTTGTTGGAGAAATCTCATATATGTATAAGAGAGAGAGACAGAGACATAGATAGAGAGACAGAGAGATGATTATTTGAAGCACTTGTATAAGTGAAGAAGAGGAAACCATATGAGAAAAATTACCAACTACTCTGCCTAGTGATTACCTAATAACGGATGAGATTCATCTTTCCAGTCTGCTCACACCTCCAGCATTTATTTGAGGCTGAGAACATGAAAGGGAACTTCTTTGTGAAGCAATCTTACTTTCTTAAAAGAAAGAAAAAAAGAAACTGTTGTTAATGACAATCGTGCTAACTCATACAATGATGACAAGTGCTAGACCTGGAAGGGACATTTTGTACAAACTACTCCAAAAATCTGATTTTGCAGAAAAGAAAAATAGACAACAGAAAGTTGTCTAGGCTTCTGTAACTTTCCTTCTGACCTCAATGGATAATCTTTTCTGGCTACTTCATAGGAATGGAATCATACAATTGGCCTTTTGTATCTGGCTTCTTTCGGTTAGCATGTTTTCATCCATGTTGTAGTATATATCTGTATTCATTCCCTTTTATGCTGGAGAATATTCTATTATATGGGTATTTGCTTATTCATTCACTGAGTGATGGACATTTATGTTGTTCTCACCTTTTGACTATTGTGGATAATGTGGTTGCTAACATTAAAATACACGTTTTTGTTTGAACATCTGTTTTCAATTCTTTTTAAAGTAAAATGCCTGAGTCATATGATAATTGTATGTTAAACTTATTGATGAACCACCAAACTATTTCCACAGAAGGCACATTATTTTACATTCCCACTGGCAAATGTATGAGGGTTCCAATTCCCCCACCTTCTCACCAACGCTTGCTATTGGCTGCCATTATTTTGCAGCTATTCTAATGTATTGGAAATGGTATTTCAGTGTGGGTTTAATTTGTGTTTTCTTCATGACTAATAATATTGAACATCTTTTCATATGTTATTAACCATTTGTACATATTCTCTGATGAAATGTCTAAAGTCATTTGCCCAATTTAAAATTAGGTTTTTTGGCCTTGTTTTGTAATTGTTAAGTTGTAAGAGTTCTTATATGCAGAGTACATCATGAGAAATGCTGGGCTGGATGAAGCACAAGCTGGAATCAAGATTGCTAGGAGAAATATCAATGACCTCAGATATGCAGATGATACCACCCTTATTGCAGAAAGTGAAGAGGAACTAAAGCACCTCTCGGTTGGCTTAAAACTCAACATTCAGAAAACTAAGATTATGGCATCTGGTCCCATTACTTCAAGGCAAATAGATGGGGAAACAGTGGAAACAGTGACAGACTTTATTTTGGAGGGCTCCAAAATCACTGCAGATGGTGACTGCAGCCATGAAATTAAAAGATGCTTGCTGCTTAGAAGAAAAGTTAAGACCAATCTAGACAGCTTATTAAAAAGCAGAGACATTACTTTGCCAACAAAGGTCCATCTAGTCAAAGCTATGGTTTTTCCAGTAGTTATGTATGGATGTGAGAGTTTGACTATAAAGAAAGCTGAGCACCGAAGAATTGATGCTTTTGAACTGTGGTGTTGGAGAAGACTCTTGAGAGTCCCATGGACAGCAAGGAGATCCAACCAGTACATCCTACAGGAAATCAGTTCTGAATATTCATTGGAAGGACTGATGTTGAAGCTGAAACTCCAATACTTTGGCCACCTGATGTGAAGAACTTATCATTTGAAAAGACCCTGATGTTGGGAAAGACTGAAGGTGGGAAGAGAAGGGGATGACAGAGGATGAGATGGTTTGATGGCATCACTGATTCAATGGACATGAGTCTGCATAAACTCCGGGAGCTGGTGATGGACAGGGAGGCCTGGCTTGCTGCAGTCCATGGGGTCACAAAGAATCGAATATGACTGTGCAACTGAACTGAACTGAAGAGTTCTTTATATTCTCTGAATACTAGAATCTTATCACATATGTTGTTTAAAATGTTTTCTCTAATTCCATGCTTTTTCCTGATAATATTGTTTGATGCACAAACAATTAATTTTGATGAAGTTCATTAATTTTTTATTTTTTTTGCATGTGTTTTTGATATCATATGTAAGAAACCATTGCCAAATCCAAAGTCTTGAAGACTAACCATATGTTTCCTTCTAAGGGTTTTATAATTTTGGTTTTTATATATAGGACTTTGATCCATTTTAATTTTTTTTTTTTATATACCGTGAGATAAGAAATTTTTTTCTTTTGAATTTGGATATCTAGTTGTCCCAGAACTATTTGTTGAAGAGTATTCCTTCCTCTTTGAATGACCTTGGCACCTGTGTACAAAGTCAGCTGACCATAGATACATGGGTTTATTTCTTAAATATAAATTTTATTCTATTAATCATTGTCTATCTTTTCACCAGTGGGCTTTCCAGGTGGCTCAGTGGTAAAAGAATCCACCTGCAAATGTAGATGTGGGTTTGATTGCTAGGTAGGGAAGATCCCCTGGAGGAGGAAATGCCAAGTTACTCCAGTATTCTTGCCTGGGAAATCCTATGGACAGAGTAGTCTGGTGGGGTCCTATATTACAGTCCATGGGGTCATAAAGAGTCAGACACGACTGAGTGACTGAGCATGCATGCACATACTTTACTGCCTAGAAACCTAGTTATGAGTTCCTTTTTATTCTAATTTATTTAGAAATTATTTTTAAAATTTAAATAGATGTGTTTTATGAGTAATACCTTTATGTTTAAGCTATATTTTTCTTCATTGGGTTTATAGAATGTGGATGCCTATTCTATCATTTCATTTTCCTTGAAGTTATTAACTATTCCAGTTATGACTACTGATGCTTGTATTTTCCTGGAAGATGGCATGTCTTTTTGAACAGAAAATTCATGTCTACTTTATTTCAGGAAAGTATTCTTATATCTCTGCTTATTTTTACTTGAGTTTTTCCTATTATCTTCTTCAGAGAATTCAGTTACACATATGCAATAGACCTCTTGCCTTTCTTTTAGTTCTATTAATTTTTAATCTTTGTTCTTTTCCTCTTCATTTAGTGGGATTTCATCAGGCAGTCCTGTACATCCAGGTGCTTGTACTTAGTTGCTCAGTCATGTCTGATTCTTTGTGACCCTATGGACTATAGCCTGCCAGGCTTCTCCATCCATGGGATTCTCCAGGCAAGAATACCAGAGTGGGTTGCAATTTCTTCCTCCAGGGGATCCTCCTGACCCAGATATTGAACCCACATCTCATGCATTGGCGGCCGGATTCTTTACCCACCAAGCTGAGAGAGTTGCAAATGCTAACACTGACATTTATTCAACAATAACAAATGATAGATAGATAGATAGATCAATCTTTTCCTGTGTGCCAGACAACATCATAGGTGCTGTAGTTTCATCACTAAACAAAACAGAAGAAAATTCCTTCTTCTAATAGAGTTTGCATTCCAGAAAATGAAATAATCCAATATAGCTATAGTTTAAAGAATAAAGGATAAAGTGGTACAAAATAGTGCAAGATGTGACTGTGTTGGTAGACAGAGGTAGACCACTAGATGCCTGACAAGAATTTGAAGACTTTTATACTGAAGGTGTCATCAAATTTTTTAAAAAACAGTAACTCTAGCTGCTATGTACATGTCCTGTCTCTCCTACTACATTGTAAGCTTTTAGAAGACTGCTCCCTAAGAAGCACGTAAAGCCCCTTTGTAAATAATGAGCATCCAATAAATAATAACAATGGCTAGCACTTGAGTACTTTCTGTGTAC
The DNA here is from genome assembly GCF_002263795.3 of Bos taurus. Classification (NCBI taxonomy): domain Eukaryota; kingdom Metazoa; phylum Chordata; class Mammalia; order Artiodactyla; family Bovidae; genus Bos; species Bos taurus. Next base: position 48,850,037 of record NC_037340.1, read on the forward strand.
AGAAGACTGGTCTAAGCACAACGCCCGTATTATATCATTAATCTTCACAATCCACCACCTCAGTTGACTGGCTGAATAAGAGGAGGTATGCTCACTCCTTTGCAGTGCCGGAAACCTGGATACAGTTGAAAATCTATAGATATCACTCTATGTGCAAGGTAAGGGGAGAGGGAAGTTGCAGAGGAAAAAAAATAGTCATAAGTACAACTTCATATGCCTTTTTAAGATTATGATTTTTTGGTATTTTTTTCTTGTGTCAGGTGTGGTTTTCAACATTGTAATGCATATATTAAAATCTATATCATGCATTAATATATTATATACATTTAAATTATGTACATTTATTATATACTTTTCATAAATATGCTTAAAATAAGCATATTTATGAAAACTTTGGAAGTTTTTGTTAAGTCAGATATCTGGACCCTTTTAACATGTAGCTTCTGTTGCCTGTTCCTCCCTTTTTGGGGGGGGGTCCTTACAAAGAAACTTTCCTGTTTTCTATGCATGTTTCATAATTTTTTGTTAAAAATCAGGCATTTTAGATAACATATTTTAGCAACTCTGAATATTGATTCTCCTCCAGAGTTGTTGTTTGAGTGTTTCTTTATTTAGTGACTTGGCTGGTCTGTTTTGGTGGAGTCTATTCCCCCTACCCCCAATGTGAAGCCTTGCTTTTGTTACTCAGTTACCAAGTCACATCCCACTCTTTGTGACCCCATGGACTGCAGCATGCCAGGTATTCCTGTCCATCACCATCTCCCAGGAGTTTGCCCAAGTTCATGTCCATTGAATTGGTGATGCCATCCAACCATCTCATCCTCTGTTGCCCTTTTCTCCATCTGCCCTCAATCTTTCTCAGCATCATGGTCTTTTCCAATGAATTGGCTGTTTCCATCAGATGGCCAAAGTATTGGAGCTTCAGGTTAACATCAGTACTTCCAATGAATATTCATGATTGATTTTCTTTAGGATTGACTGGTTTGATCCTCTTGATGACCAAGGGACCTGAAGCGTCTTCTCCAGCACCACAGTGCTCAGTCTTCCTTATGGTCCAACTCTCACATGCATTCATGACAACTGGAAAGATGCATAGCCTTGACAATATGGACCTTTGTTAGCAAAGTGATGTCTTTGTTTTTTCATACGCTGTCTTGGTTTGTCATAACTTTTCTTCCAAGAAGCAGTCATCTTCTAATTTCATGACTGTAATCATAATCCAAAATAATTTTAGAGTCCAAGAAGAGGAAATCTCTCACAGCATCCATGTTTTTCACTTCTTTTTGCCATGAAGTGATGGGAGCAGATGCCACAATCTTAGTTTTTTAATATTGAATTTTAAATTTGCTCTTTCATGATCCTTTTTCAGCCTCATCAAGAGGCTCTTCAGTTCTTCTTATCTTTCTTCCATTAGAGTGTTATTATCTACATATCTGAGGTTGTTGGTAGTTCTCCTGGCAGCTTGGATTCCAGCTTGTAACTCATCCAGCCCAGCGTTTTGCATTATGTGCTCTGCATAGAAGTTAAATAAGCAGGGTGACAATATATCATTGTCATACTCTTCTCAATGTGGAACCAGTCTATTCTTCCATGTCTGGTTCTAACTATTACTTCTTGACCTGCATACAGGTTCCTCAGGAGACAAATAAGATGGTCTAGTATTCCCATCTCTTTGACAGTTTTCCACAGTTTGTTATGATCCACACAGTCAAAGGCTTTAGCATCGTCAATGAATAGAAGTAGATGTTTTTCCGAAATTCCCTTGCTTTCTCTATGATCCAGCAAATGTTGGAAATTTGATCTCTGGTTGCTCTGTGTTTTCTGAACCCAACTTGTACATCTGGAAGGTCTTGGTTCACATACTGTTGAAGCCTAGCTTGAAGGATTTTGAGCATTATCTTACTAGCATGGGAAATGAGTGCAATTGTCCGGTAGTTTGAACATTCTTTTGTTGTTGTTCAGTCGCTCAGTAGTATCTGACTATTTGCAACCCCATGGACTGCAGCATGCCAGGCTTCCCTGTCCTCCACTATCTCCTGGAGTTTGCTCAAAGTCATGAACTTTAAATCAGTGATACCATCCAGCAATCTCATCCTCTCTTGTCCTCTTCTCCTCCTGCCTTTAATCTTTCCGAGGATCAGGATCTTTTCCAGTGAGTCAGTTCTTCGCATCAGGTGGCCAAATATTGGAGGTTCAGCTTCAGCATTAGTCCTTCCAAGGGATGTTAAGGGTAGTTTACTTTAGAATTGACCACTTTGATGTCTTTGCTGTTCAGGGGACTCTCAGAGTCTTCTCCAGTACCACAGTTCAAAAGCCATCAGTTCTTCATCCCTCAGTCTTCTTTGTGGTCCAGTTTTCATATCTGTACATGACTACTGGATAAATCATAGGTTTGTCTACACAGATGTTTGTCAGCAAGGTGATATCTCTATTTTTAAATATGCTATCTATGTTTGTCATAATTTTCCTTCCAGAAGCATACATCTTTTAATTTCATGGCTGTAGTCTCCATCTGAAATGATTTTGGAGCCCAAGAAAATCAAGTCTGTCATTGTTTCAATTTTTTCCTCATCACTTTGCCATGAAGTGATGGGACTGGATGCCATAATCTTAGTTTTTTTAATGTTGAGTGTTAAGCCAGCTTTTTCATTCACCTCTTTAACCTTCATCAATAAGCTCTTTAGTTTCCCTTTGCTTTCTGCCATTAGAGTGGAGTCCTCTGCCTATCTGAGTTTACTGATATTTTTCCTGGCAATCTTGATTCCAGCCTGACCTTTGCATTTCGCATGATGTACTCTGCATATAAGTTAATAAACAGAGTGACAATATATAGCCTTGATGTACACCTTTTCCAATTTTGAACCAGTCCACTGTTCCATATCCATTGCTTCTTGACCTCCAAAAGGTTTCTCAGGAGGTAGGTAAGATGGTCTGGTATTTCCATCTCTTCAAGAATTTTCCACAGTTCTTTGTGATCTACTTTGGCCACCTGATGTGAAGAGTATATTTATTGGGAAAGACCCTGTTGCTCTGAAAGATAGAAGGCAGGAAGAGAAAGGGATGACAGAGGATGATATGGTTGGATGGCATCACCAACTCAATAGACATGAGTTTTTTAGCAAGCTCTGGGAGATGCTAAAGGACAGCAAAGTCTGGCATGCTGCAGTCCATAGGGTTTCAAAGGTTTGGACATGACTGAGTTACTGAACAGCAACAACAATATAGTCAAAGGCTTTAGCATAGTCAATGAAGCAGAAGTAGATGTTTTTCTGGAATTCCCTTGCTTTATGATCCAAAGGATGTCAACTTGATCTCTGGTTCCTCTGCCTTTTCTAAATCCAGTTTGTACACCTGGAAATTCTTGGTTCACATACTGTTAAAGCCTAGCTTGAAGGAGTTTGAATATTATCTTGCAGGCATAAGAAATGAGTACAATTATGCGGTAATTTGAACATTCTTTGGCATTGCCCTTCTTTGGGATTGGAATGAAAACTGTTTCCAGTCCTGAGGCCACTGCTGGGTTTTCCAAATTTGCTGACAATTGAATGCAGCACTTTAATAGCTTCAATTTTTTGGATTTTAAATAGCTCTTATGGAATTCTGTCACATCCTCTAGCTTTATTGGTAGCAGTGTTTCCTCTGCTGTTCTGTGCTTAGTCACTGTCATGTCTGACTCCTCAAGACCCCATGGACTGTAGCCCACCAGGCTCCTCTGTCCATGGGGACTCTCCAGGCAAGAATACTGGAGTCGGTTGCCATGCCCTCCTCCAGGGGATCCTCCCAATCCAAGGATCGAACTCAGGTCTTCTGCTTTGCAGGCAGATTCTTTACTGTCTGAGCCACCAGGAAAGCCCAGGAATACTGGAGTGGATAACGTGTCCCTTCTCCAGGGGATCTTCCTGACCCAAGAGTTGAACTGGGGTCTCCTGTATTGCAGGCAGATTCTTTACCAGATGAGCTATCACAGGGAAGTCCACAGTGCTTCCTAAGGCCCACCTGATTTCACACTGCAGAATGTCTGACTCTGGGTTACTGATGATACCATTATGGTTATCCAGGTCATTAAGATCCTTTTTGTATAGCTCTTCTGTGTATTCTTGCCATCATTTCTCAATCTCTTCTGCTTGTATTAGGTCTTTACCATTTCTATCCTTTATTGTGCTCATATTTGCATGAAATGTTCAATATCTCCAATTTTCTTGAAAAGATCTCTAGTCTTTCCCCTTATCTTAGTTTCCTTTATTTCTTTGAATGGTTCTTTGAAGAAGGCCTTCTTGTCTTTCTTTGCTATTCTCTGGAACTCTGCATTCGATTGGGAATACCTTTCCCTTTCTCCCTTGCTTTTTGCTTCTCTTCTTTCCTAAGCTATTTGTAAAGCCTCCTCAGACAACCAGTTTGTCTTCTTGCATTTCTTTTTCTTTGGGATGGTTTTGGTCAGTGCCTCCTGTACAATATTATGAACCTCTGTCCATAGATCTTCAGGCATTCTGTTTACCAGATCTCATCCTTTGAATTTATTTGTCACCTCCACTGTATAGATCTTCTCCATCTTCGGCTGCAAAAAATATAATCAATCTGATTTCAGTATTGACCATCTGGTGATGTCCATGTGTAAAGTCATCTCTTGTGTTGTGGAAAAATGTCTCTTGTGTTTTCGCCATGACAAGGCAGTGATCCATGAAGTGACAGCTTTTATTCTCCTCTAATTGTTGACAAATTGCTATATTGTTTTTGATAATGCCCTGGACCATAAATCGCATACAGTCTCATTCAATTAATTTTGTACTCCTTTTCAGGAGTAGATTTTAGGCTTGTTTCTGAGGTTGTTCTTACTGCAGGAGGGCTCTTAGCTTCTCTTTCTTTGGTTATCTCTGGTGATCTAGCTGACCTACAATTTGACTTGTTGCTCTCATGAAACTGTGAACTTCCTCCCAATTTAATATCTCCAGTGTTTTTGATAGTGCCCTCAGCCTGGGATTTCTTTGGAAGGAATGATGCTGAAGCTGAAACTCCAGTACTTTGGCCACCTCATGCGAAGAGTTGACTCATTGGAAAAGACTCTGATGCTGGGAGGGATTGGGGGCAAGAGGAGAAGGGGACGACAGAAGAGGACGACATCTGGCTGGATGTCATCACTGACTCGATGGATGTGAGTCTCAGTGAACTCCGGGAGTTGGTGATGGACAGGGAGGCCTGGCATGCTGCGATTCATGGGGTCGCAAAGAGTCGGACATGACTGAGTGACTGATCTGATCTGATCAGGCATGAACTTTCCCGTACTGCTTCAAGAATCTCTCTATTCTTATGGCGTACCGCTCCCCTGGGGAAAATCTCTGAGTCACTGCTCTGGGACAAGTGATGGTTACAATGTCTTTCTTTGTTTAGAGTAACACTCCTGATTTATCAGTGGGAGACTAGGAAGGAATGTTAGACTCTGGTCCTTTCAGCTTGCTTCTTCTGATATGGAACCCCTACTCTATAAGTAAACTTGGTTGAGAGTGATCAGGGCCCCAGTACTCTCAGTCTGCTATGCCTGGTGTAGAGCCTATGTCCTATGATTGGTGTCGAGTACTCTACTCAGGAAGGAGTCAACCCCTTAATTCTTTGGCCGAAATCACTTGCAATTTATTGGGAGGGGGTGAAAAATACTGATGGGCTGGTCCTAGTGGAGAGATACTGTAGCCCTTAACTGTGAGCTGGAGTCACACTGAACTCCAGGTAGGCATGAAGGTAGCAGGCTATAGCACAAGTACCACAAATTCTGACTATTCTTACCAGTATTTAGAATTTCTTTGAATAAATATTTTGCCATTTTCTTATGCATGTAGGATAATTTCCAAAGTTTAATTAAAATAATTTTTCATTGTTTTATTATAGAGAGGTGAATTCATTTTTTTCTCTCTTTAAAATTTTTTTCTTAATTTTTATCTTCATTTGGGGGAGCTTTCTTCTTTCTTCCTCCTGTTATTTGAGTACCTGTATGTATAATTGGTGTCCTTCTTAACTTTTGAAATTATGTTCACAATATTCTTGAATATGGAGATCTATTTGTCTGATTTTTTAAGTAATTTCTCTTGGGCTGTGTGTATGTCATCTGTCTTTTACTTATTTGCCTTTCCTTTCTTTGCTTTACAGTTTCTATTCACAAGTCCATAGCTGGTTCTTCTCTTTACTACTTCTCTTTGAAAGAGTGAGGCTATTTTCAAGTGTGTTTTGAGAGTGGGAAGAAAAGTAGAAGAGCTTTAAATTTCTATTTGGATTTATTTTCTTGAACATCTCTTCACTGGGCCTCTTTAAAAAAAAAAATCTTTTGCTGGGGAGCATAGCTCTCTCAGAGTCTGTGTGGCTCTGAGCAGTGCTCACCCAGTCACACTCCCTGTCTGTAAACTGGGGATGATTCTCTCTTCTCCTTCTTGGCTCTGCCTTGCCTCCAAAGTTTCCCCAGACTCCCAGGATAGGTCACACACAACTAGAAATGGCATATCTATTTCTCCTTCAACTTCACTTCTCCTGCTGCTCTTTGGTTTCAGGTTGATTCTCTCAAGGGACATTTTCTGCCATTTCCCATACCTAGTCCACAGACTTTGATTTCATTACTAACAAAGAATCATGGGACAAGCCTTTCAATACGGTGCTATACCAGGCTAGAAACCTGATCCTGATCAATGTCTGAGGGATTCTCTGTCCCCCTCAACTATGTTCTGCCTTAAAATCCAAATATCACTGTTTGGGGGATATCTGCTTTTAGTTTTCATTTCTGATAGTGTCATTTCTCTTATTATATTGAAGATAAAGTAGTTTTTAAAAGCATTTTTATTGTTCTTTGTTTTTTAGCATGTATCAATAAGTAAAATTGCCTTTCATCCTTCACATTTTACCAGATATCAATAGATGTCACATTATATTTTATAACTGATTTATTTGATCATTTGCCTAACATCTTGTTTGCAATTTTAAATTTTGATCTCTTTTCTTGATATTTCCTTATTTCTTTTCATATACTATCTTTAACAGCTGATTCAGTATTTTGGTTTGTTTGAGATTTATCTTTCTGTTTCTTTTGTCTTAGACATTTCTCTCAAAATGCTTAACACTTTCTCTATTGATCTTAGCATTAATCAGTGTAAATCACATCTCTGAAGAGACAAGGCCTCTAGCAATCTTCCATTATTAGCCCCTTCCCACTTAAGATCTTGCCATGCCATCCATATTTAATTGAAATCATCTTGTGGTTAATATGTAGATTTTTCTTGGAGCAAACCTCACAGACAGCTGTTCTGAAACTGGATTCTACTGTATCTAATATTCTTCTTAAATTAATAATCCCCATCAATTGTACCAGGCTAAATATTCATGACTCTGTTTCTTGAGTTAAAAATTGGAATGCCTCCAAAGAAAGTTGTGTTCCTGAAATCTGAATCCTTGGATGCTTCTCTTTATAAATGAGCAACAAAGTCAATCTCTATTCATTCAGTGTATATCTAGAAACTTCAGAGACATGCTGCTTTATTTATATCTTGCTGCTTCTTTGCAAGGATTCACATTACTGGCAATATGTGTTGAATTAAAAATACTAAGTGAAAGCCTGAATGTTTTAAGTCAACAAGAATTAAGTGCTCACTTCTTGCATTTCTCCATGCCATTTGTTGTTGTTCAGTCACTAAGTCATGTCCCACTCTTTGTGACCCTGTAGACTACAGCACCCCAGGCTTCCCTGTCCTTCACCATCTCCTGGAATATGCTCAAGCACATGTACATTGTATTAGTGATGCCATCCAACCATCTCATCCTCTGTTGCCCCCTTCTCCTCCTGCCTTCAATTTTTTCCAGCATCAGGGTCTTTTCCAATGAGTCATCTCTTTGCATCAGGTGGCCTAAGGATTGGAGCTTCAGCTTCAGCATAGTCCTTCCAATGAGTATTCAGGGTTGATTTCCTTTAGAATTGACTGTTTTGATCTCCTTGCTGCCCAAAGGACTCTCAAGAGTTCTCTCTAGCACCATAATTCAAAAGCTGCTAAGTCGCTTCAGTCGTGGCCGACTCTGTGTGACCCCATGGACTGCAGCCTTCCAGGCTCCTCCGTCCATGGGATTTTCCAGGCAAGAGTGCTGGAGTGGGTTGCCATTGCCTTCTCCAATGCATGAAAGTGAAAAGTGAAAGTGAGGTCGCTCAGTCGCGTCCAACTCTTAGTGACCCCATGGACTGCAGTCCACCAGGCTCTGCCGTCCCTGGGATTCTCCAGGCAAGAGTACTGGATTGGGGTGCCATTGCCTTCACCTAATTCAAAAGCAAGGACATAACTGTAAATTCATACTTATGTTTGAATATTGTTCTTCACTTTGATACATGGGCTTTCTTGTTTTTCTTAATATTGGTAAAATCAATAAACACTTTCTGTTTTGGCTAATGGGCTTGAGCAATCTAAGACAGGTGGACAAGATGGCAGTTGTACATAAATGTATATAATCACACTTGCAAGACTGATCCTGAGAGGGCAATTTAACCTGTTAGAGGAGAGGTTACTGGAGGGGGTGATAGCATGGAAATAGCCCTCGAATCAGAATCAAGTGATCTGCATTGGGATCCTAAATATATTGTTTCCCAGCCTTATAGCCTGAGACAAGTTCTTTTATCATGCTAAACCTCCATGTTTAAATCTTAAATTGATATTAATAATATCTAGTTCATAGAATAATTTTAATATAATAAATATGTGAGATAATGTCTGTAAAAACCACTGAACCAGAGACATGTTACTAAATGGTATTTGATTCTGAACCTTAAGGTATATATATTGACACATGATTTTCAAAAACTATAAAGTAACACAATACATCTACATCTGTAGTTAATTTTGTAGTATATAGTATATAATAGTATGTAGATTGGTAGAATTCTCACTGCCTAAATGTACTAATATTCCCTCTCCTTTTGACCAATAGAATCTTTGTATTATTGATGATGGCAATGTAGCTAGAAAAGTCTCTGTTTCACAGCTTTCAGGTCAGGTCAGATCAGATCAGTTGCTCAGTTGTGTCCGACTCTTTGCGACCCCATGAATCGCAGCACACCAGGCCTCCCTGTCCATCACCAACTCCCAGAGTTCACTCAGACTCACGTCCATCGAGTCAATGATGCCATCCAGCCATCTCATCCTCTGTCGTCCCCTTCTCCTCTTGCCCCCAATCCCTCCCAGCATCAGAGTCTTTTCCAATGAGTCAACCCTTCGCATGAGGTGGCCAAAGTACTGGAGTTTCAGCTTTAGCATCATTCCTTCCAAAGAAATCCCAGGGCTGATCTCTTTCAGAATGGACTGATTGGATCTCCTTGCAGTCCAAGGGACTCTCAAGAGTCTTCTCCAACACCACAGTTCAAAAGCTTACAGACAAGTGGCAGATAAAGTAAAAAATGGTAACTGGTGGTGGGGATTCTGAAAAAATAGTTGAGTGAGAGAGCTGACACAGGAGGAAGCAGAAACAATATATCATATACCTAAAGGGAGAGCTTTTACTTCATTGCTTCTCTAACGAATTTTATTTACTTAATTGTAGTGTTAAGGAATCCAGTAAAATTTTAAATAGAAAAGCAAATACCAAGCATTCTTGCCTTATTCCCAGTCTTAAGCGGAAAGAGTTTAGTCTTTTAGTATTAACTACAATTTTAGCTATAACTTTTACAAAGATGTTCATCATAAGATTAGTGAGATTCCCTGCTTAGTTTGCTGAGAGTTTTTTAATTAAAATTGATGTTGTGAGAATTTTTATCTGCATTTATTAAAGATATCATAAAGCATTATATTTTTATGATCATATATGTTTAAACACATGGGCTGATTTCGACTTGTCATTACTGAGACAATCTCTACTTTAACAAGGCTTCTTTTCATTTATTTTTGACTTTCATTTGCTAATGTTTTGTTAAGGGTTTTAAATTTATGTTCATGAAGGATATGGTTTGTAATTTTCTATTTTTGTAATTTTGTCAATGAAAGTGAAAGTCACTCAGTCATGTCTGACTCTGTAACCCCATGGACTCTGCAGTCCATGGAATTCTCCAGGCCAGAATACTGGACTGGGTGGCCTTTCCCTTTTCCAGGAGATCTTCCCAACCCAGGGATCGAACTGAGGTCTCCTGCATTGCAGGCGGATTCTTTAACAACTGAGCTACCAGGGAAGCCCAATTTTGTCAGAATTCAGGGTTATGCTGGCCTCATGAATGATTGGTACAGTGTTTCTCCTCTGTTTTCTGAAAAAGTCTGCATAAATTTGGCATTAATTTATCCTTGATGTTTGAATAAACACATGTGTGAAACTAAATAAATAAATAAATGAAACACACAAGAATTGGAAGAGAAATTTTTAAATGTCCTGAAAGATCAAAGTAAATGGATTTTTTGGATATAGACTGCTATAACCAAATGATAATTGAAGTGTAAGAGCAAGTACAATTCCACCATGTTTAAGATCTCAGAATGTATTGGGTTACTTTAAGGAATATATTTTCAAGATAAAATATATTTTAATTAATTAAAATCACCCATGTAAAGTTTTCTTATTGTGATAATTATTTTATTGTTGTGTTCTGTTTTTCCTGTAGTTTGTAAATTCCTTTATGATTTTTTGAGAGGAATGTGTCTTTAAAATATTTCAAGTTAATATAAACTACTAAACATACAGGATATCTGAATATTAGATTTTCTTCTGTCTTTCTTTCCTCCTTCTCTTTTTAAATTGCCTTTTTCTTTCTCTCTCTCTCTTTTTAAAGTTTATTTCTAGATCTGCCCAGAGATTTCATTATTTTACCTTTCTTCTTCTCTCCAGTATTATCCTATAAGTTCTTGGATTGCATACTCTCTTTCTAGTTTTCCTGTCCCTTAGGTAACTCCCTAATAAAGGATCATTTGCTTCCTGAGTATTTACATGTTCAAAATGTCCTTGTTCTTATCTCAAACACAATTGAGAACAAGGTGGGCTATAGAATTACAGATCAAAAGTCTTTTTACTTAGGGCTTGAAGGCATTGCCCTAATTTTTATTATTACTCAGGACGTTTATTTCGGTTGTGAGTGATTCAGACTTTTTTTCCTTATTGTTGTTGAGTTGCTCAGTTGTGTCCAACTCTTTGCCACCTCATGGAGTACAGCTTGCTAGGCTTCCCTGTCCTTCACCACCCCTGGAACTTGCTCAAACTCATGTCCATTGAGTCGGTGACACCATCCAACCATCTCATCTTCTGTTGTCCCCTTCTCCTCCTGTCTTCAATCTTTCCCAGCATAAAGGTCTTTTCCAATGAGCCGGCTCTTTGCATTAAGTGGTTAAAGGATTGGAACTTCAGCTTCAGCATCAGTCCCTCCAATGAACAGTCAGGATTGATTTTCTTTAGGATTGACTGGTTTGATATCTTTGCAGTTCAAGGGACTTTCAAGACTATTCCTCAACAGCACAATTCAAAAGCATCAATTCTTCAGCACTCAGCTTTTTTATGGTCCAACTTTCACATCAATACATAAGTTCAGTTCAGTTCAGTCGCTCAGTCATGTTCAACTCTTTGCGACCCTATGCAGTACACCAGGCCTTCCTGTCCATCATCAACTCCTGGAGTTCACTCAAACTCATGTTCATTGAGTCGGTGATGCCATCCAGGTATCTCATCCTCCGTCGTCCCCTTCTCCTCCTGCCCCCAATCCCTCCCAGCATCAGAGTCTTCCAGTGAATCAACTCTTTGCATGAGGTGGCCAAAGTATTGGAGCTTCAGCTTTAGCATCAGTCGTTCCAATGAACACCCAGGACTGATATCCTTTAGAATGGACTGGCTGGATCTCCTTACAGTCCAAGGGACTCTCAACAGTCTTCTCCAACACCACAGTTCAAAAGCATCAATGCTTCAGCGCTTAGCTGTCTTCATAGTCCAACTCTCACATCCATACATGACCACTAGAAAAACCACAGCCTTGACTAGAGAGACCTTTGTTGGCAAAGTAATGTCTCTGCTTTTGAATATGCTATCTAGGTTGGTCATAACTTTCCTTCCAAGGAGTAAGTGTCTTTTAATTTCATGGCTGCAATCACCATCTGCAGTGATTTTGGAGCCCCCAAAAATAAAGTCAGCCACTGTTTCCACTGTTTCCCCATCTATTTGCCATGAAGTGATGGGGCCAGATGCCATGATCTTTGTTTTCTGAATGTTGAGCTTTAAGCAAACTTTTTCACTCTCCTCTTTTACTTTCATCAAGAGACTCTTTTGTTCCTCTTCACTTTCTGCCATAAGGGTAGTGTCATCTGCATATCTGAGATTATTGATAGTTCTCCTGGCAATCTTGATTCTAGCTTGTGCTTCCTCCAGCCCAGCATTTCTCATGATGTACTCTGCATATAAGTTAAATAAGCAGGGTGACAATATACAACCTTGACGTACTCCATTTCCTATTTGGAACCAGTCTGATGTTCCATGTCCAGTTCTAACTGTTGCTTCCTGACTTACATACAGGTTTCTCAAGAGGCAGGTCAGGTGGTCTGGTATTCCCATCTCTTTCAGAATTTTTCACAGTTTATTGTGATCCACATAGTCAAAGGCTTTGGCATAGTCAATAAAGCAGAAATAGATGTTTTTCTGGAACTCTCTTGCTTTTTTCATGATCCAGCAGATGTTGGCAATTTGATCTCTCGTTCCTCTGCCTTTTCTAAATCCAACTTGAACATCTGGAAGTTCACAGTTCACATATTGCTGAAGCCTGGCTTGGAGAATTTTGAGCATTACTTTACTAGCCTGTGAGATGAATGCAACTGTGTGGTAGTTTGAGCATTCTTTGGCATTGCCTTTCTTTGGGATTGGAATGAAAACTGACCTTTTCCAGTTCTGTGGCCACTGCTGAGTTTTTCGACTTTACTGGCATATAGAGTATAACATTTACAGCATCATCTTTTAGGATTTGAAATAGCTCAGCTGAAATTCCATCCCTCCACCAGCTTTGTTCATAGTGATGCTTCTTAAGGCCCACTTGACTTCACACTCCAGGATGTCTGGCTGTAGGTGAGTGATCACACCATCATGGTTATCTGGGTTATTAATAGCTCTTTTGTATAGTTCTTCTGTATATTCTTGCCACCTCTTCTTAGTATCTTCTACTTCTGTTAGGTCCATACCATTTCTGTCCTTTATTGTGCTCATCTTTGCATGAAATATTCCCTTGGTATCTCCCATTTTCTTGAAGTGATCTTTTATCTTTCCCATGCTAATTGTTTTCCTCTATTTCTTTGCATTATTTACTTTAAAAAGCTTTCTTATCTCTCCTTGCTATTCTTTGGACTTCTGCATTGAGAAGGATATATCTTTCCTTTTCTCCTTTGCCTTTCACTTCTCTTCTTTACTCAGCTATTTATAAGTCCTCCTCAAACAACCATTTTGCAATTTTGCATTTCTTTTTCTTTGGGATGGTTTTGTTCACTGGCTCCTGTACAATGTTACAAACCTCCAGCCACAGTTCTTCAGGCAATGTGTCTATCATATCTAAACCATTGAATCAGTTTGTCACTTCTACTGTATAATCGTAAGAGACTTGATTTAGTTCATACCTGAATGATCTAGTGGTTTTCCTTACTTTCTTCAATTTAAGTCTGAATTTTGCAATAAGGAGTTCATGATCTGAGCCATAGTCAGCTCCAGGTCTTGTTTTTGTTGACTGTATAGTGCTTCTCCATCTTTGGCTGCAAAGAATATAATTAATCTGCTTTGGGTACTTTTTCCTACCTGGATGCCTTAAGGATTTTCTTTTGTTTTTTCATTGATATGCAGAAATTTCTTGGAAATATGTCTTGGTCAGGGCTTGTTGGGGTGTTGTTTCTGTTGTTCAGTCATTCTTGTCCATCTGTTTGTGACCCCATGGGCTGCAGCATGCCAGTCTTCCCTGTCCATCACCATCTCTCAGAGCTTGCTCAAACTCATGTCCATTGAATCAATGATGCCATCCAACCATCTCATCCTCTGTCATCCCCTTCTCCTCCTGCCTTCAATCTTTCCCAACATTAGGGTCTTTTCCAATAAGTTTGCTCTTCACATCAGGTGGCCAAAGTATTGGAGCTTCAGCTTCAGCATTAGTCCTTCCAATGAATATTCACAGTTGATTTCCTTTAGCATTGACTGATTCCATCTTTTTGTCATCCAAGGACTCTCAAGAGACTTCTCCAGCACCATAGTTTGACAGCATCAGTTCTCTGGTACTCAGCCCTTTTTATTGTCCAGCTCTCAAATCTGTACATGACTACTGGAAAAACCATACCTTTGTCTACATGGACCTTTCTTGGCAAAGTAATGTCTCTGCTTTTTATGTGATGTCTAGGTTTCTGATAGCTTTTCTCCCAAGGAGCATCTTTTAATTTAATGGCTTCAGTCACCATCTGCAGTGATTTTGGAGCCCAAAGAAATGAAGTCTATCACTGTTTCCATTGTTTCCCTATCTATTTGTCATGAAGTGATGGGACCAGATGGCATGTCTTAGTTTTTGGAATGTAGCGTATTAAGCCAGCTTTTTCACGCTCCTCTTTCACTTCTATCAAGAGGCTCTTTAGTTGCTATTCACCCTGTTCCATAAGGATTGTGTCATCTGCATATCTAAGATTCTTGATATTTCTCTTGGCAGTCTTGATTCCAGCTTGTGCTTCCTCCAGCCTGGCATTTTGCATGATGTATTCTGCATATAAGTTAATTAAACAGGGTGACAGTATACAGCTTTGATATACTCCTTTCCCAATATTGAAGCAGTCCGTTGTTCCATGTCTGGTTCTGACTGTTGCTTCTTGATCTGCATACAGGTTTCTCAGGAAGCGGGTAAGGTGGTCTGGTATTCCCATCTCTTTAAGAATTTCCCACAGTTTGCTGTGATTCACACAGTCAAAGGGCTTAGCATAGTCAATGAAGGAGAGATAGTTGTTTTTCTGGAATTCTCTTGCTTTTTCTGTGCTCCAATGGAGTGTTGCCAATGTGACCTCTGGTTCCTCTGTCTTTTCTAAATCTAGCTTGAACATCTTGAAGTTCACAGTTCACATATTCCTGAAGTCTATTTGAAGCCTAGCTTGAAGAATTTTGATCATTACTTTGCTAGCATGTGAAATGAGTGAAATTATGCAGTAGTTTGAACATTCTTTGACATTGCCCTTTTTTGGGATTGGAATGAAAATTGACCTTTCCCAGTCCTGTGGCCACTGCTGAGTTTTCCAAATTTGCTGACACATTGAACGCAGCACTTTAACAGCATCATCTTTTACAATTTGAAATAGCTCAGCTGGAATTCCATCACCTCCACTAGCTTTGTTTGTAGTGATGCTTCCTAAGGCCCACTTGACTTCATACTCTAGTATGTCTGGCTCTAGATGAATGATCATATCATCATGGTAATTCGGGTCATTAAGACCTTTTTTGTATAGTTTTTCTGTGTATTTTTGCCACCTCTTCTTAATATCTTCTGATTCTGTTAGGTCCATGTATTTTCTGTCCTTTATTGTGCCCATCTTTACATGAAATGTTCCCTTGTTATATCTCTAATTTTCTTGAAGAGCTCTCTAGTCTTTCCCATTCTGTTGTTCCTCTATTTCTTTTCATTCACTTAAAAATGCTGTATCTGTCCTTTCTATTCTTTGAAATTCTGCATTCAGATGGGTATATATTTCCTTTCCTCTTTTGCCTTTTGCTTCTCTTTTTTTCTCAGCTATCTTTAAGGCCTCCTCAGACAACCATCTTGCCTTTTTGCATTTCTTGCATTGTTGTGTGAGGTTTTGGTTATTTATTTTTCTGGCATCTTCTTGGAATGTCTTATTCTCCTTTTTTTCAACCCAGGTGATTTTCTGATTTTTTATTTTAAAATTTCCTTCTCATTTTCTTTGTTTTATCTCTATGGGACTCATTTGTTTGCTGCTGAACCTCTATACATCATTTCTTTTCACTTATAACTTTGACTTTTGTTCTTCATTCTTTGAAATTTTCTCAACCTTATCTTCAACTTTTCTGTTGTTTGTATTTTTTCTTAAATTATATACATTTTATTGAAGTACAGTTGACTTACAATGTTTTAGGCTTACATCAAATTGATTCAGTTATACATACACACATATATTATTTTTTAGATTATTTTCCATTATAGGTTATTTCAAGATATATGCTATAGTTCCCTGTCTTATACAGTAAACCTTTGTTGCTTTTTGCACATCTATTTTTTAAATTGAAAATCTAGCATTCTATTCATATTAAGTCAAATAAATGGAATTAAAATGTCATAAATATTTTAGTTAAGCAAATATTCATAAGTTTTATAAAATATATATATTATACAAACTATTTATATATGTGTATGCGAAAGCTTTTCTATTACACTTGATAAAGTGAAAGTGTTGAAAGTGTTAGTAGCTCAGTCATGATTCTTTGCCACCCCATCAGACTCCTCTGCCCATGGAATTCTTCAGACAATACTGGAGTGGATTGCCATTTTCTTCTCCAGGGGAATCTTCCCAACCCAGGACTGAACCTTGGTATCCTGCATTGCAGGCAGATTCTATACCATCTGAGCCACCAGGGAAGCCCACTGCACTTGATAAAGGCTTGAGAAAGAGCATAAAAAAAAAAAAAAAAAACCCGATGGAGAAATTTTAAATTTGAAGACATAAATGAAATGGAAGCACTGACAATGAAATAGAAAAAGTGAAGGTAGATGAAAGTAAAAGATCATAATAATCCAGTTGTTTTTAAACATGACTTCTCATTAGAAACATATCTGGAGCTTTGGAGAAAAAAAAATGCCTGGGCATTTGTATTTTTCAAAAAATTCCAAGATAATTCTGATATGCATCTGGATTTAAAGCAACAAGGGAGAAATGACAAATAACATACATTAAAACTCCCATTAGGTTATCAGCTGACTTTTCAACGGAAACTATAAAAACCAGAAGAGAATGGCACAATATATTTCAAGTGATGAAAGGGGAAAACCTACAACCAAGAATACTCTGCCCAGCAAGAAGCTCACTCACATTTGATGGAGAAATCAAAAGTTCTCCAGACAAGCAAAAGTTAAGAGAATTCAGCACCACCAAACCAGCTTTACAACAAATGCTAAAGGAACTTCTCTAGGCAGGAAACACAAGAGAAGGAAAAGACATACAGAAAATAAAGCCAAAACAATTAAGAAAATGGTAATAGGATCATGAAAAGTGAAGTCACTCAGTTGTGTCTGACTCTTTGAGGCCCCATGGACTGTAGCCTACCAGACTCCTCCCTCCATGGGATTCTCTAGGCAAGAGTACTGGACTGGGTTGCCATTTGCCTTCTTCAGGGGATCTTCCTGACCCAGGGATTGAACCCTGGTCTCCCGCATTCCAGGCAGACACTTTAACCTCTGAGCCACCAGGGAAGCCCAATAGGATCATACATATAGATAATTAATTACCTGAAATGTAAATGGATTAAATGCACCAACCAGAAGACATGGACTGACTGGGTGGATGAAAACACGTGTGTAAATGTGCTTTCACTTACCACATCACTCTACTTGACCACCCAAATTGTATGTAATTATTTTATATTGTTAGGTTAATCATGTTACCATTATGGCTTGCAACTGTAATTATCTTTTATTTTTTGTCTGGCTATTGATTGTGAAAACTGATAAACATCCTTTACTATTGTGATTATGTAATTATTACTCACTTAATACCATTGTATCATGATTGGTCAACAGAAGAATAATAAAATTCTATATCACCAAAACTACCATTCAATAGGAAAATTTATAGTCACTTGTTTCTGTAGTCACAATTTTTTTTTCCTGAATTATCTGTCACTTTATTTATTTTTTTTAATTTTATTTTATTTTTAAACTTTACATAATTGTATTAGTTTTGCCAAATATCAAAATTAATCCACCACAGGTATACATGTGTTCCCCATCCTGAACCCTCCTCCCTCCTCCCTCCCCATACCATCCCTCTGGGTCATCCCAGTGCACTAGCCCCAAGTAGTCACAATTTTATTGCTGATCATTTTTCCTTGTTCTTTGTTTCTGCTTCATAGCATTTGTTCTTATCTTATGGCAGAGCTATCAGTCTATCAATGTCAATTCAAGTGTTGTTGATGAATTCTCCTTTGTTCTTATAATAACACTTGATCTACTAGGGTTGTATTTTTTGTGTTTCATCTGGGTCTTTGTTATTTATGATGTTGGTTTTTACTTTGAAAAGTGGAAGTCTGGGTTTATGATTCTAGACTTCCATGTAAATTTCCTCTGTATACCTCTTTCTTGAGTGGTGAGACTGAATAGAGTCTACATCTGGAGGTTATGTTAACTGTGTAGTTCTGTCTTGGTGTGAGGGGGCAGACAGCTCTCAAGCTGCTAACAATCAAAATTCTAAAAGAAGTGTGCATGGGAGATATTTTCTCTTGGGCAACAACATCCACAACAGAAACCCAAGTTCTCCCCCAAGAGATCTATTCAATTTCTACAGAAATCCCTTCCTCTTTATTTGAGTTTTCTACTTGTGATAGGATGACAATATGTGCAGCTGTATGCATACAGAATTATGGTAATCATGTTAATTCCCTTGTTTTCAGTCTACATTTTGACTCAGGTACTGATTCCACATTTGGAATTTCCCTGTCAAGGGATCCTTGACAGGCCGTCTTCCACTTCCATGCAGACCTTTCATAGCCTGTTTTGTACCGCTTGTTCCCATCTTAATTTTTTTTAAATTATGATAAAATAAATATGCTATAATATTTACTATGTTAACCATTTAAAAATACACAACTCAGTAGTGTCAAGTGCATTCACTTTCTTGTATAACAAATTTTCAGAACATTTTCATCTTGCAAAACTAAAGCTCCATACTTGTTAAACAACTCCTCATTTCCCTTCCTCCAGGTCCCTGAAAAGCCCCATTTTACTTTCTGTTTCTATGAATTTGGTTACTCGTTACCTCATTTATGTGGAATCATACAGTATTTGTCTTTCTGTACTGATTTATTGCACTCAGCATAGTGTCCTCAATGTTTATTCCTATTGTAGCATGTGTTAATACTCCTTCTTTTGAAAGCTTGAATAATATTCCATTGTATGTGTATACCACAATTTATATGTTATTAATCTGTTGATGGAGATGAGTTTCTTTCCTCTTTTGGCTGTTGTGAATAATGCTGCTACATGTATGGGTGTGCAAATATCTCTTTGAGACCTTGCTTTTAATCCTTTTGAATATATAACCAGTGGTGAAATTGCTGAATCATATGTTTACTCCATTTTTAGTTTTTTGAAGAACTGCCACAGTCTTTGCTATAGCTGTTGTACAGTTTTACATTCCTACCAACAGCACACAAAGTTTTAAATTTTTCCCCACCCTTGCCAATTCTTTTTCCTCTTCCCTTCCCCTCCTATTCACTTTTCCTCCACTTTCTTCTTCCCTTCCTTCCTTCTCTCTTTCTCTCTCTCTCACACACACATGCTTTCTTTCTCTTTCTTTCTTCTCTCTTACCCCAAAGAGTGTGAAGTGATACCTCATTGTGGTTTTGATTTGCATTTCACTGACTATAGTGATGTTGAGCATTTTTTCATATGTTTGTTAGCCATTTGTATATCTTCTTTCAAGAAATGTCCATTCAAGACCTTTGCCCATTTTTAATAGTTATTTTATTTTTTGTTATTCAGTTGTAGAGCTTTTTATATATTCTGTATATTACTTCTTTAGGTTGCCTTTTCATTCTGCTGATTCTGCCATTTGATGCACAGAAGTTTTAAATTTTGATGTAATCCAATTTATCTTATTACTTTTATTGCCTGTGCTTTTGGTACCATACCCAAGAAACCATTGCCAAGTCTAATGTCATATAGTATTTAGCCTGGGTTTTCTTCTAAGATGTTGATAGTTTTCAGCTTTACATTTAGGTTCTTAATCGAATTTGAGCTACTTTTGTTTATGGTATATAGAAAAGGTCCAACTTTATTCTTTTACATGTGTATGCCCAGTTTTCCTAACATAATATTTGAAGAGACTGTTCTTTCTCCATTGAATTATCTTAGAACCCTTGTCAAAAATCATTGGACATATATATGGGGGTTTATTTCTGGGCTTTCTATTGTATTCTGTGTTTACATGTGTCTTTGGGACAGTATCATACTGTTTTGCTTACTGTTGCTTCTTAATCAATTTTGAAATCAGGAAATGTGAACCCTCTACTTTGTTTCTCTTTTTGAACAGTATTTTGGCTATTTAGTGTTTTTTTTCTTTTTTTGAGATTGCATATGTATTTTGGTGTGAATATTCTGTTTCTGCAAAAATGCAATTGGGATTTTGATAGGAATTGCATTACATCTGTAGTTCACTTTGAATGGTATTGACACATTAACAATATTATGCCTTCCAATTCATGTACACAAGATGCCTTTACATTTATTTGCATCTTCTTTTAACAACGTTATGTAATTTTCAGTTTGTATGTTTTTTCCTTCTTTGGTTAAGTTTCTCCCATTCTAATTTTTCTTAACTTGTTTTTAACTGTGATCCATCCAGAAATTTGTTGAAACCTATCTTTCAATGACTGCTTCACTCACTCATTTCCATTTCTGCTTATTGTTTTAGATTTGTTTTACATTACAGGTCTACATTGCTATTTCCCTGGAGATTTGGGAGTGATGAGAGGTAAATATATGTACCCAGGCTGTCATCATATCAGAATATGGTTTGGCAGGGTAAATATCTGTATAGTTGATCCTTGAACAACGTGGGTTTGAGCTGTATGGGTTCACTTACACTCATTAATTTTTTTCCCACTAAATAGATATTCTGATACTACATGAGCTGCAGCTGATTGAATTCATGGATGCAGAAGCATGACTATGGAGGGCTGACTTTAAAGTCATACACAGATTTTTGACTGCTTGGAAGGGTCAGTGCCTCTGACCCCCAAGTTTTTCAAGACTCAACTGTATTCATATATGTACATGCAGAATACATTCTACCAGCTAGGTGTGAGATATGTAATGTATGTCTATATCTGTATTATATGTATATTGGTATACATATATTGTCATATATACATGTGATAATATATATATATATAATTTCACCATTATATGTGCCATATATGTATCATCACATACATATATGTCTTAGAGGTAATATCATTAAGTAGGCAAATACATGCATCAGCAAAGAGTGAGATATATGTGTCCCATATATACAACATGGATGAATCTTAAAAACATTACTTTAAAGGAAAGAAGCCAGTAATAAACACCGCATATTGTATGAGTCCATTTATATGAAAGCTCAAGATAGGCAAATCAATAAAGACAGAAAGTTGATTGGCTGTGTTGCTAGAGGCTTGGGAAGTGATTGCCAGTGGATATGTGGTTTCTTTTTTGGAGTAATGAAGTGTTCTAAAATTAGACTGTGCTGATATTTGTACAACTTTGTGAATATACTAAAAACATTTAATTGTATACTTTAAATGTATGATTTTAGAAGTATGTGAATTATATCTCAAAGCTGTTAAAAGGAAAAAAATATAGACTAGAGAGAAAATATAGAGTGATGGAATGAAATCCAGAAGACAGAGGGTTTATTCTTGGTTAGAAAATGACACATTTCTTTCACTATAATCAGATGAAAGACATCTCTCAGGCCTATTTTGCATTACTCCTTTTCTTTTTCTATGAAGACTGTCACTGCTGTTGATTTTAACTGGATTTCATTTATATAAAAATATCTTGTGTATCTCACACCATGTAATTTTCTCATTTATCTGAGTGATAACTTCTGCTGGTGTTCATCAGCACTTTGGACATGAAGTGCTAGATGCAAATCTCCTAAATGACCATACTCTTTCTTAGTCTACAGACAGATCCCAGCATTTACTTCATTATCTTTAATGAAGATATCATTATGCTTTATTTCTGCCTGAAATAATTTTGAGTCATTCCTGCCCATAGCTTAGGGTGTCCAGCTCAATGGAATCTTAGATGAAGCTATCTTAGTTTTTTGGAGATGTATATGTTCTGTTCCCATAATCTAGGAGCTGAGGGTTAAGATGAGTTAGACCTTGGTCTAGAAGCATGGCCACCGCATCTTCCTGAGTTATAAATGTGTTGTGTAATTACTTTCTAGTCAGTAGGCAAGTATGAAAATCTGGGTAATGCCCGGTCACTCATTGCATAAGCCTCTCTTATGACCTAGAGGGATGGAATAGGGGGTAGAAAGGAGGCTCAAGAGGGAGGGGATATATGTATACTTATAGATGATTCACATTGCTGTAGAGCAGAAACTAATACACCATTGTAAAGCAGTTATCCTCCAAATAAAATAAAAAATATAAAAATTTTAAAAGACATTAAAAATATTGCCCAGTCTTTTTTACTGTCAACACCTAGTTTCTGTTTTATTCAGAAATTTGTGGTAAATACTGTGGAAAAGATAATAGATTATTTACAAAAATTAAGGTTAAAAATAGACTCTATCAGATACGTAAGAGCTAATATAATTCAACACAACAGATTCAGGACTAAGAGAAAAGGTATAAAGTACAAGGTACAAAGTGAAGTCTCTCAGTTGTGTCCAACTCTTTGCGATTGCATGGACTGTAGCCTATCAGGCTTCTCCATCTATGGAATTTTCCTGGCAAGAGTACTGGAATGGGTTGCCATTTTCTCTTCCAGGGGATCTTCCCAACCCAGGGATTGAACCTGCATTGCATGTCTCCCGCATTGCAGGCAGACACTTTACCATCTGAGCTACCAGTAAAAGAAATGGTGAAGTCTTTAAATGAGAAGGAAAATGATACCAGATAGCTACCTGAATCTATACAAGGGAATAAAGAACATCAGGGATGGTAGCTGCATAGTACATGAAAATTTCTTTATTACTAGTGGTCGTCTATTTGCTTTACTCTTATTGCCATAATATCTATGCATGCATGCATGCTCAGTCACTTCAGTCGTGTCCAACTCTTCATGGCTCATGGACTGTAGCCCCCTTTCCACGGGATTCCTCTTTCCATGGGAGTATCACAAGAATACTGGAGTGGGTTGCCATTTCCTTCTCTGCCATAGTACCTAATGTTGATGAAATCAACTATTACTGTGAAAGAAACACAAATGGGGAACAATCTGCTGCAGCCATAGCTATGAAATAGCAATTGCTTTCTAAAATGAACCCACATTCATTGCAACAAAATATCAATTATTTATATCATAAGCTCACCTTGAATACCTTCTATTGAAATATTACAGAAGAGTGCACAACTAATAATAATAGCAAATACAGCTCACTGAGTTTTCACAAAGAGAGCACAAATGTGTAACCAGCATCCAGATCAAGAAAAGGAATATTATTAATTGTAGAAATTCCTCTTGTACTTCCATCTAGTAACTACCTCCTCCTGAGAGGCACCCTGACTTCCAACAACATAAATAGCTTTTGCCTGTTTTTGAATTTTATATAAATGGAATTACACATTATATACTTTAAAAATATGGCTTCTCTCATTTAATCTTATGCTTAACAGATTCATCTATGCTGTCCTATGTAACATTTGTTTATTTTCATTGTGTTGTATTTCATAGTATGATTATACGATTTCTTTATCTATTCCACTACAATGGGTATATGGTTGTTTTCATATTTTGGCTATTGTGAATGGCACTTTTACATATATACTTCTATGTGTCTTTTGATGAATACATATTTGCATTTCTATTGACTATATGCCTTGCAGTGTAGTAAGATAATCAGTTCAATTCATCTTTCAGTGATGTCCGACTTTTTGTGACTTCATGGACTATAGCACGTCAGACTTCCCTGTCCATCACCAACTCCCAGAGCCTGCCCAAACTCATGTCCATTGAGTCAGTGATGCCATCAAATCATCTCATCCTCTCTTGCCCCCTTCTCATCTTGCCTTCAGTCTTTCCCAGCATCAGGGTCTTTTCCAATGAGTCAACTCTTCACACCAGTTGGCCAAAGTATTGGAGCTTCAGCTTTAGCATCGGTCCTTCCAGTGAATATTTAGGACTGATTTCCTTTAGGATTGACTGGTTTGATCTCCTTGCAGCCCAAGGGACTCTCAAGAGTTTTCTCCAAAAATCACAGTTCAAAAGCATCAATTCTTCGGCACTCAGGCTTCTTTATGGCCCACCTCTCACAACCATACATGACTACTGGAAAAACCGCAGCTTTGACTAGATGGACCTTTGTTGGCAAAGTAATGTCTATGCTTTTTAATATGATGTCTAGGTTTCTCATAACTTTTCTCCCAAGGAGCAAGAGTCTTTTAATATAATGGCTGCAGTCAACATCTGCAGTGATTTTGGAGCCCAGAAAAACAGTCTATCACTGTTTCCATTGTTTCTCCATCTATTTGCCATGAAGTTTATTGACTATGCCAAAGCCTTTGACTCTGTGGATCACAATAAACTGTGAAAAATTCTGAAAGAAATGGGAATACCAGACCACCCGATCTGCCTCTTGAGAAATTTGTGTGCAGGTCAGGAAGCAACAGTTAAAACTGGACATGGAACAACAGACTGGTTCCAAATAGGAAAAGGAGTTTGTCAATGCTGTATATTGTCACCCTGTTTATTTAACTTATATGCAGAGTACATCATAAGAAACGCTGGACTGGAAGAAACACAAGCTGGAATCAAGATTGCCAGGAGAACTATCAATAACCTCAGATGTGCAGATGATACCACCCTTATGGAAGAAAGTGAAGAGGAACTAAAAAGCCTCCTGATGAAAGTGAAAGTGGAAAGTGAAAAAGTTTGCTTAAAGCTCAACATTCAGAAAACGAAGATCATGGCATCCGGTCCCATCACTTCATGGGAAATAGATGGGGAAACAGTGGAAACAGTGTCAGACTTTGTTTTTCTGGGCTCCAAAAATCACTACAGATGGTGACTGCAGCCATGAAATTAAAAGACACTTACTCCTCGGAAGGAAAGTTCTGACCAACCTAGATAGCATATTCAAAAGCAGACACATTACTTTGCCAACAAAGGTTCGTCTAGTTAAGGCTATGGTTTTTCCTGTGGTCATGTATGGATGTGAGAGTTGGACTGTGAAGAAGGCTGATCGCCGAAGAATTGATGCTTTTGAACTGTGGTGTTGGAGAAGACTCTTGAGAGTCCCTTGGACTGCAAGGAGATCCAACCAGTCCATTCTGAAGGAGATCAGCCCTGGGATTTCTTTGGAAGGAATGATGCTAAAGCTGAAACTCCAGTACTTTGGCCACCTCATGCGAAGAGTTGACTCATTGGAAAAGACTCTGATGCTGGGGGGGACTGGGAGCAAGAGGAGAAGGGGACGACAGAGGATGAGATGGCTTGATGGCATCACTGACTCGATGGACGTGAGTTTGAGTGAACTCCGGGAGTTGGTGATGGACAGGGAGGCCTGGCGTGCTACGATTCATGCGGTCACAAAGAGTCAGACACGACTGAGCGACTGATCTGATCTGAAATGATGGGATCAGATGCCATGATCTTAGTTTTTTTGAATGTTGAATTTTAAGCGAATTTTTTCACTATCTTCTTTTACTTTCATCAAGAAGCTCTTCAGTTCCTGTTTGCTTTCTCCCATGAGGGCAGTGTCATCCACATATCTGAGGTTATAGATAATTATCTGGCAATCTTGATTCCAGTTTGTGCTTCATCCAACCCAGCACTTCTCATGATGTACTCTGCATATAAGTAAGCAGGGTGACAATATACAGCCCTGATGTATTCCTTTCCCAGTTTGGAACAAGTCCATTGTTCCATGTCTGGTTCTAACTGTGGCTTTTTGACCTGCATACAGATTTCTAAGGAGGCAGGTAAGGTGGTCTGGTATTCCCATCTCTTGAAGAATTTTTCACAGTTTTTTGTGATCCACACAATGGTTTTAGCATAGTAGTGAAGAAGAAATAGATGTGTTTTTTTTTTTCTGGAATTTCTCTTCTTTTATTCTATGATCCAACAGATGTTGGCGATTTGATCTCTGGTTCCTCTACCTTTTCTAAATCCATCTTGAACATCTGGAAGTTCTCAGTTCATTTACTGTTGAAGCCTCACTTGGAGAATTTTGAGCATTACTTTGCTAGCATGTCATGTGTTATGATGCAGTGTGATGTGAAAGTTGCTCAGTCGAGTCAGACTCTTCCGACACCATGGACTATACATCTCATGGAATTCTCTAGGCCAGAATACTGGAATGGATAGCCTTTCCCTTTTCCAGGGGATCTTCCTAACCCAGGAATCAAAGCCAGGTCCCATACATTAGCTTCCCTTGTGGCTCAGCTGGTAAAGAATCTGAGTGCAGTGCAGGAAACCTGGGTTCAATTCCTGTGTTGGGAAGATCCCTTGGAGAAGGGAAAGGCAACCCACTCTAGTATTCTGGCCTGGAGAATTCCAGGGGCCACAAAGAGTTGGACATGACTGCTGACGTGTGAGAGAATGCAATTGTGCAGTAGTTTGTCTTTCTTTGGGATTGGGATGAAATCTTTTTTCCAGTCCCGTGGCAACTGCAGAGCTTTCCAAATTTGCTGGCCTATTGAGTATAACATTTAACAGCATCATCTTTTAGGATTTGAAATAGCTCAACTGGAATTCCATCACCTCCACTAGCTTTGTTTGTAGAGATGCTTCTTCCTAAGACCCACTTGACTTCACACTCCAGGATGACTTGCTGTAAGTGAGTGATCACACCATCGTGGTTATCTGGGTCATCAACATCTCTTTTGTATAGCTCTTCTGTGAATTCTTGCCACCTCTTCTTAATCTCTTCGGCTTCTGCTGGGTTCATATTGCTTCTTTCCTTAATTGTGTCCATCTTTGCACAAAATCTTCCCTTTGCATTTCTGATTTTCTTGAAGAGATCTCTAGTCTTTCCCACTCTACTGTTTTCCTCTATTTCTTTGCATTGATCACTTAGGAAGTCTTTCTTATCTCTCCTTGCTATTTTTTGGAACTCTGCATTCAGATGGATATATCTTTCCTTTTCTCCTTTTCCTTTCACTTCTTTTCTTTTCTGAGCTATTTGTAAGGCCTCCTCAGACAACCATTTTGTATTTTTGCATTTTTTTCCCCTTGGGGATGACTTTGCTCACCGGATTTTGTACAATGTTACAAACCTCCGTCCATAGTTCTTCAGGCACTCTGTCTGTCATATAACCCCTTGAATCCATTTGTCACATCCGCTGTATAATTGTAAGGGATTTGATTTAGGTCATACCTGAATGGTCTTGACAGATCAGATGTCATAGCTTGGAGTAGATCTCTTTGGACTGCACGGAGATCAAACCAGTCAATCTTAAAGGAAATCAGTCCTGAATATTCATTGGAAGGACTGAAGCTGAAGCTGAAACTCCAATACTTTGTACACCTGATGCGAAGAGCTGACTTATTGGAAAAGACCCTGATGGTGGGAAAGACTGAAGGCAAGAGGAGAAAGGGACGATAGAGGATAAGATGGTTGGATGGCCTCACTGACTCGATGGACATAAGTTTGAGCAAGCTCTGGGAGTTGGTGATGGACAGGGAAGGCTGGTGTGCTGTAATCTATGGGTTGCAAAGAATCGGACACAACTGAGTGACCGAACTGAACTAAATGGTCTAGTGGTTTTCCCTACTTTTTTCAACTTAAGTCTGAATTTTGCAATAAGGAGTTCCTCATCTGAGCCACAGTCCACTCCCAGCCTTGACTTTGCTGACTGTCTAGAGCATCTCCATCTTCAGCTGCAAAGAATCATTCTGATTTTGGTATTGACCATCTGGTGAGGTCCATGTGCAGAGTCATCTCTTGTGTTGTTGGAAGAGGGTGTTTGCTGTGACCAGTGCATTCTTTTGGCAAAATTTGTTAGCCTTTGTCCTGCTTCACTTTGTATTCCAAGGCCAAACTTACATGTTTCCCAAAAGATTGTACCAACAGCCATATCGGCTATACATAAAATTTACATAAGGCATATATATATGATATGTATAGGCTGTTGTTGTTCAGTTGCTAAGTCATGTCCAACTCTTTGTGACCCCATGGACTTTAATGGGCCAGGCTGCTCTATCCTCTACTTTCTCCCAGCATTTGTTCAAATTCATGTCCATTGAGCCAGTCATGCTAACCATCTAAATCTCTGCTGCCACCTTCTCCTATTGCCTTCAGTCTTTCCCTACATCAGGGTTTTTTGAATGAGTCAGCTCTTTGCATCAGCTGGCCAAAGTATTGCAGCTTCAGCATCAGTCCTTCCAGTGAATATACAGGACGGATTTTCTTTAGGATCGACTGGTTTGATCTTCTTGCAGTCCAGGGGAATCTCAAGAGTCTCCTCCAACACCACAGTTCAAAAGCATCAATTCTTTGGTGCTCAGCTTTCTTTATGGTCCAACTCTCATATCCATACCTGATTACTGGAAAAACTGTAGCTTTGACCGTATGTACCTTTGTCAGCAAAGTGATGTCTGTACTTTTTAATGTACGGTCAAGGTTTGTGATAGCTTTCCTTCCAAGGAGCAAGTGTCTTTTAATTTCATGGCTTCAGTCACCACCTGCAATGATTTAGAGCCCAAGACAATAAAATTTATCAATGCCTCCACTATTTCCCCATTTATTTTGAGTTTCAAGCCAGGTTTTTCACTCTCCTCTTTCACTCTCATCAAAAGGCACTTTAGTTCCTCTTCACTTTCTGCCATTAGGGTGGGATCATCTGCATATCTGAGGTTCTTGATATTTCTTCCATCAATCTTGATTCCAGCTGTGATTTATCCAGCCCATTATTTCTCATGATATACTCTGCATATAATTTAAATATGCAGGGTGACATTGTATAGCCTTGTCATACTTTCCCAATTTTGAACCAGTCAGCTGTTCCATATCCTGATCTAACTGTTGCTTCTTTGCCCACATACCAGCTTCTCAGGAGACAGGTAAGGTGGTCTGTTAAACTCATATCTTTAAGAATTTTCCACAAATTGTTGTGATTCACACATTCAAAGACTTTAACATAGTCAATGAAACAATGGTAGGTGTTTTTCTGGAATTCCCTTGCTTTCTCCACAATTGAATAAATGTTGGCAATTTGATCTCTGGTTCCTCTGCCTGTTTTAAACCCAGCTTGTACATCTAGAAGTTCTCGATTCATGTACTGCCAAAGCCTAATTTGACCTTCCTAGCATGTGAACTGAATGCAATTGTATGGTAGTTTGAACATTCTTTGCCATTGCCTTTCTTTGGAATTGGAATGAAAACTGACATTTTCCACTCCTGTGGCCATTGCTCAGTTTTCTAAATTTGCTGGCATATTGATTGCAACACTTTATCAGCATCATCTTTTATGGTTTTAATTAGTTCAGCTGTAATCCTGTCACCTCCACTAGCTTTGTTTGTTGTTATGCTTCCTAAAGCCCACTTGACTTCACATTCCAGGATGTGTAGCTCTAGGTGAGTGACCACACCATCATGCTTAGCCCAGTCATTAAGACCTTTTTTGTATAGTTCTTCTGTGTGTACTTGCCACCTCTTCTTAATCTCTTCAGCTTTTGTTCAGTTCAGTTCAGTCACTCAGTCATGTCCAACTCTTTGCGACTCCATGGACTGCAGCATGCCAGACTTCCCTGTCCATCACCAACTCCCAGAGCTTGCTCAAACTCATGCCCATTGAGTCGGTGATGCCATCCAACCATCTCATCCTCTGTCCCCCACTTCTCTTCCTGTTCTGTTCGGCTTCTGTTAGGACATTACTATTTCTGTCCTTTATTGTACCCATCTTTGCATGAAATGTTCTCTTAATATCTCCAGTTTTCTTGAAGAGATCTTTAGTGTTTCCCATTCTCTTTGTTTCCCCTATTTCTTTGCATTGTTCGTTTAAGAAGGCCTTCTTATCTCTCCTGGCTATTCTTTGGAACTCTGCATTCAGTTGGGTATATCTTTCCTTTTCTCCTTTGCCTTTCACTTCTCTTCTTTCCTTATCGCTTTGTAAAACTTCCTCAGACAACCACTTTACCTTCCTGCATTTCTTTTTCTTGGAGATGGTTTTGGTCACTGCCTCCTGTATGAACCCCTATCCATAGTTCTTCAGGCACTCTTTGTACCAGATCTAACCCCTTGAAATATTCATCAGTTCAGTTCAGTTCAGTCGCTCAGTTGTGTCCAACTCTTTGCGATTCCATGAGTCACAGCACGCCAGGCCTCCCTATCCATCACCAACTCCCGGAGTTCACTCAGACTCACGTCCATCGAGTCAGTGATGCCATCCAGCCATCTCATCCTCTGTCGTCCCCTTCTCCTCCTGCCCCCAATCCCTCCCAGCATCAGGGTCTTTTCCAACGAGTCAACTCTTCGCATGAGGTGGCCAAAGTACTGCAGTTTCAGCTTTAGCATCATTCCTTCCAAAGAATACCTGGCACCAATCTCCTTTAGGATGGACTGGTTGGAACTCCTTGAAGTCCAATGGACTTTCAAGAGTCTTCTCCAACACCACAGTTCAAAAACATCAATTCTTTGGTGCTCAGCTTTCTTCACAGTCCAACTCTCATATCCATACATGACCACAGGAAAAACCATAGCCTTGTCTCTGCTTTTGAATATGCTATCTAGGTTGGTCATAACTTTCCTTCCAAGGAGTAAGCGTCTTCTAATCTCATGGCTGCAGTCACCATCTGCAGTGATTTTGGAGCCCCAAAAAATAAAGTCTGACACTGTTTCCACTGTTTCCCTATCTATTTGTCATGAAGTGATGGTACCAGATGCCATGATCTTAGTTTTCTGAATTTTGAGCTTTAAGCCAACTTTTTCACTCTCCACTTTCACTTTCATCAAGAGGCTTTTTAGTTCCTCTTCACTTTCTGCCATAAGGGTGGTGTCATCTGCATATAAGAGGTTATTGATATTTCTCCCGGCAATCTTGATTCCAGCTTGTGCTTCTTCCAGCCCAGCATTTCTCATGATGTACTCTGCATATAAGTTAAATAAATAGGGTGACAATATACAGCCTTGACGTACTCCTTTTCCTATTTGGAACCAGTCTGTTGCTCCATGTCCATTTCTAACTGTTGATTCCTGACCTGCATATAGGTTTCTCAAGAGGCAGGTCAGGTGGTCTGGTATTCCCATTTCTTTCAGAATTTTCCACAGTTTATTGTGATCCACACAGTCAAAGGCTTTGGTATAGTCAATAAAGCAGAAATAGATGTTTTTCAGGAACTCTCTTGCTTTTCCCACAATCTAGTGGATGTTGCCAATTTGATCTCTGGTTCCTCTGCCTTTTCTAAAACCAGCTCGAACATCAGGAAGTTCACGGTTCACATATTGCTGAAGCCTGGCTTGGAGAATTTTGAGCGTTACTTTACTAACACGTGAGATAAGTGCAATTAAGCATTCTTTGGCATTGCCTTTCTTTGGGATTAGAATGAAAACTGACCTTTTCCAGTCCTGTGGCCACTGCTGAGTTTTCTAAATTTGCTGGCATATTGAGTGCAGCACTTTCACAGCATCATCTTTCAGGATTTGAAACAGCTCAACTGAAATTCCATCACCTCCACTAGCTTTCTTCATAGTGATGTTTTCTAAGGCCCACTTGACTTCAGATTCCAGGATGTCTGGCTCTAGGTGAGTGATCACACCATCGTGAAATATTCATGAACCCCACTGTAAAACCATAAGGGATTTAATTTAAGTTGTACCTGAGTGGCCTAGTGGTTTTCCCTGCTTTTTCCAATTTAAGTCTGAATTTTGCAAAACAAAACTCATGATCTAACCCATGGTCAGATCCAGGTCTTGTGTTTGTTGACTGTAAAAGTTTCTGCATCTTCAGTTGCAAAGAACATAATGAATCTGATTTTAGTATTGATATCTTGTGATGTCCATGTGTAGAGTCATCTCTTGTGTTGTTGGTGTAGGTATATAATTTATGTTTTGCCCCATTCTATTATTTGCTTTTTCATTTTCTTAATAGAGTCTTTTGACAAGCAGGTGTTTTAAATTTTAATGCATGCTCATTTATTAATTTTTCCTTTACTCTTAAAAGTTCAGGAGACAAAGTGAATAAATACATTGATGTGGTTGCTAAAATAGTTAATAGTATTCAAAGCATCCTTACTAAAAGTATTAATACAAAGTGAGTGACACTCCCACTCTTCTATATGATATCGTACCTTACAGAGATAAATGAATTTCTTTTTTGATCAGTACCTTGTATGAAAGTTTTGGAACGATTAGAGTATGTTTCAGGAAAGGATATTTAGGACATTCAGAATTCTAAAATAATTTCAAAGCTTGATCTCTGAGATGGACATTAAAAGATATGGTGAAATTTAGGTGAAAACACTACACAATAGGTGTGTGGAAGTATTGCCTTGAAAACAAAATTCAACATGTTCTTTATCACTGCAAGAGGATTAACAGGTCCTAAGGGCTGAAAATGTCAAGGATATCAATTTCAACTTGTCAAGGAGCATTCAGTCTTGTGACAGTGGTTCAAAAATGGAAGGTAAATGGAGATATTTCTACCCATGAGTAGTGTTAAAGGGATTATGGTATTGATTGGAAAATCGCCTAAAGGAAATTATCCTTTCCTGAATGGTGTATCTTCTTAGATCCTAGCATATGTTGAGTTTCCCAGGAAGCAAATGCTGATTGGAAGAGAAGGAAGCAGGAATGGGCAGAGGAGGAGTTACAAGTAATGCAGACCCAATAATAGCCTTGGCCAATCCTTCAGGGAACTCTGTAGCTAGCAAGGCCATTCAGAGTTGTACCAAATTGAATGGAGATGGTCAGGCCCTTATCCTCCCATATTGATTATTCATTGGTTGTGAGCTTCTCTGAGAAGGATTGTGACCTTAGGGCAGCTTTCTGAAACTGAAGCAATTTCTAAAGGTCCTGAGAGCTGAAGACCCCTAATGGCCACATTCCCAAGACCTGGATAACAAGTCTTTCCTTGAAGTAAGATCACATTATGTAGAGCAGTAAATTATAAAGCTTTTCACAAATTGTTTTATATATATTTATTTAAAATTTATGATCTTCATTTGATTTGTCATATCCATATGGTTTAACTTGTTTCACCACAAATATCAACTTGACCACCATTCCAAGAATAGTAGCAATGTCTCCAGAAGCCATCTACATCTTGCACCTCTCCTTGTGGTCAGACATTCCTCCCTCCATGAACTGTTCAGCTGCCCCCTCAACCATATATGTCACTCAACCAAAAAGTCCTGGCCATTACTCATCAGTGTGGAAGTCCACCTGTTGCTGGAGCTCACACATAAAAAATTGAGGCTCTGTGCGATTTTTGCCCAAAATCAATATGTGCAGTCTCTGATCTAATTTCATTTGAAAAATAATGGTATTCTTGCTTTGGGAATCCATGAATATTCTTGCCCATGAACAGTATGTAAAGGCAAAAAGATATGACACTGAAAGATGAGCCCCCCCAGGTTGGTAGGTGTCCAATATGCTAGTGGGGAAGAGTGGAGAAATAGCTCAAGAAAGAATGAAGATGCTGAATGAAAGCAGAAATGACATTCAGTTGTGGATGTGTCTGGTGGTGAAAGTAAAGTCTGGTCCTATAAAGAACAATACTACATAGAAAACTGGAATGTTAGCTTCATGAATCAAGGTAAACTGGACATGGTCAAACAGGAGATGGCAAGAGTGAACATCAACGTTTTAGGAATCAGTGAACTAAAATGGATGGGAATGGGCAAATTTAATTCAGATGACCATTATATCTACTATTGTGAGCAAGAATCTCTTAGAAGAAATCGAATAGCTTTTATAATCAATGAAAGAGTCTGAAATTCAATACTTGGTTGCAGTCTCAAAAACAACAGAATGATCTTGCTTTGTTTCCAAAGGTAAATCATTCAATATCACAGTAATCCAAGTCTATACTTCAACCACTAATGCTGAAGAAGCTGAAGTCCAACGGTTCCATAAGTACTACAAGATCTTCCAGAACTAATACCAAAAGAAGATGTCCTTTTCATTACAGGGGATTAGAAAGCAAAAGCAGGATGTCAAGAGATACTTGGAATAGCAGACAAGTTTGGCCTTGGAGTACAAATGAAGCAGGGCAAAGGCTAACAGTTTTGCCAAGAAAATGCACTGGTCATAGTATACATCATCTTCCGACAACACAAGAGATGACCAGATGGTTAATACTGAAATCAGATTGATTATATTCTTTGCAGTTGAAGATGGAGAAACTGTATACAGTCAGAAAAAAACAAGACCAGGAGCTGACTGGCTCAGATCATGAGCCCCTTATTGCAAAATACAAACTTAAATTGAAGAAAGTAGTGAAAACCATAAGCCATTCAGGTATGACCTAAATCAAATCCCTTACAATTATACAGTGGAAGTGACAAACAGATTCAAGAGATTAGATCTGGTAGAGAAAGCGCCTGAAGAACTATGGACAGAGGTCCATTTTACAGGAGGCAGTGATCAAAATTGAAATTCAAGAAGGCAAAGTGGTTGTCTAAGGAGGACTTACAAATAGCTGAGAGAAGAAGGAAGTGAGAGGCAAAGGGGAAAAGGAAAGATATATCCATCTGAATGCAGAGTTCCAAAGAATAGCAAGGAGAGATAAGAAAGTCTTTCTAAGTGAACAATGCAAAGAAATAGAGGAAAACAATAGAATGGGAAAGACTAGTGATCTCTACAAGAAAATTAGATATACAAAGGGAACATTTCCTGCAAAAATGGGAACAATAAAGGACAGAAACACTAAGGACCTAACAGAAGCCAAAGAGATTAAGAGGCGGCAAGAATACACAGAAGAACTATACAAAAAAAGGTCTTAATGAACTGGATAACCATGACAGCTTGGTCACTCACCTAGAACAAGACATACTGGAGGGTGAAGTCAAGTGGACCTTAGGAAGCATTATGATGAACAAAGCTAGTGGAGGTGATGGAATTCCAGTTGAGCATTTCAAATCCTGAAAGTTCATGCTATGAAAGTGCTGTACTCAATACAAATTTGGAAAACTCAGCAATGGCCACAGGACTTGAAAATGTCAGTTTTCATTGCAGTTCCAAAGAAGGGCAATGTCAAAGAATGTTCAAACTACCACACAATTGTGCTCAGTACCATTCTAGGACGGTATTGCTCAAAAATCCTTCAAGCTAGGCTTCAAGAGTATGTGAACCAAGAACTTCCAGATGTACAAGTTGGATTTTGAAGAGGCAGAGGAACCAGAGATCAAATCGCCAACATCCACTGGACCATAGAAAAAGCACAAGAATTCCAGAAAAACATCTATTTCTGCTTCATTGACTATGCTAAAGCCTTTAACTGTGTGGATCACAACAAACTATGGGAAATTCTGAAATAGATGAGAGTATCAGACCACCTTATCTGCCTCCTGAGAAATCTTTATGCAGATCAAGAAGCAACAATTAGAATCAGACATGGAACAACAGACTGGTTCCAAATTGGAAAGAAGTACGTCAAGGCTGGATATAGTCACCCTGCTTATTTAACTTATATGCAGAGTACATCATGCGAAATGCCAGGCTGGATAAAGCACAAGGTTGAATCAAGATTGCCGGGAGAAATGTCAACAACCTGAGATTTGCAGATGACACCACCCTAATGGCAGAAAGTGAAGAGGAATTAAAAAGCCTCTCAATGAAAGTGAAAGAGGAGAGTGAAAAAGTTGGCTTAAAGCTCAACATTCAAAAAACGAAGATCATGGCATATAGTCTCATAATTTCATTGCAAATAGATTGGGAAACAATGGAAATAATGACAGACTTTATTTTCTTGGGCTTCAGAATCATTGTAGAAGGTGAGTGCAGCCATGAAATTAATAAACACTTGCTCCTTGGGAGAAAAGCTATCACAAGTCTAGACAGCATATTAATTAGCAAAGACTTCACTTTGCTGACAAAGGCCTGTATAGTCAAAGCTATGGCTTTTTCCAGTAGTCATGTACAGATGTGAGTGTTGGACCATAAGAAAGGCTGAGCACTGAAGAATTGACACTTTTGAACTGTGATGCTGGAGAAGACTCTTGAGAGTCCCTTGGGCTGCAAGGAGATCAAACCAGTCAATTCTAAAGGAAATCAACCCTGAATATTCATTGGAAGGACTGATGCTGAAGCTGAAGCTCCAGTCTTTTGACCACTTGGTGTGAAGAGCTGACACATTGGAAAAGACCCTGATGCTGGGAAATATTGAGGGCATGAGGATAAGGGGATGACAGAGAATGAGATGGTATCATTGACTCAACGGACATGAATTTGAACAAACTCTGAGAGATGGTGAAGGACAGGGAATCCTGGCAAGCTTCAGTCCATGGGTTTTCAAAGAGCTGGTTGCTACTGAGAAACTAAACAACAATAACAACAAAGCAGGTTTCATGCCTACTGGGATATGGCCTTCTGGGACCCTCAATGCTACTTTCACAAAAAATGAACTGTCTACAGAATTCTGTCTTACATGGAACTCTAATTCTCAGGAGCAACAAGAGCCACATGTTGAAAAGATTCCTGGGAAATAAGAAAATCAAATATTTAAGTAAAAATGTATTTCATATTTAAACTGCTGTTTCAGGTATCAGAATATGCTTAGATATAACTACTTCTTTAGTTACAAAGGGGATTGGGGGAGCTTGGGACATGTGTCCAGAGGTTGAACCTCCAGAACACTTGCTGAATCATTTTAGCTCATTGGTAAATGAATTGGGAGAGGACAGTAAAGAAATAGGATGAATATATTTTAACAGTACTATTTATTTCAATATTTTGCTTATTTGAATAGTTGGGTGTTATTTAGGGAGAGGATAGGTCAAAAATAGTCAGATTTTGCTTCGGTAGCTTTGGTAGCAAGTGTTTCGGAGAAGGCAAAATCCCATGGACGGAGGAGTCTGGTGGGCTGCAGTCCATGGGGTCGCTGAGGGTCGGACACGACTGAGCGATTTCACTTTCACTTTTCACTTTCATGTATTGGAGAAGGAAATGGCAACCCACTCCAGTGTTCTTGCCTGGAGAATCCCAGGGACAGGGGAGCCTGGTGGGCTGCCGTCTCTGGGGTCGCACAGAGTCGGACACAACTGTAGTGACTTAGCAGCAGCAGCAGCAGCAGCAAGTGTTTCATGAGGGCATAGCGGGCATGGGCAATCAGGTTGTAGGTGGTACATTTTCCCTGGGTCTCTTCAGCATTCCTAGGCTCTCTGAATTATTGCTACCAAGCTCACCACTAAAAGAGGGGTTGATCTATTTTTTTTATAAGTTCTATTTACTTGGCTTGATCATGTTGAAACTGGTCATTAGTCTTTGGGACAGGCGTCTCTAGGTTAA
Organism: Bos taurus; assembly: GCF_002263795.3. NCBI lineage: Eukaryota > Metazoa > Chordata > Mammalia > Artiodactyla > Bovidae > Bos > Bos taurus. The sequence goes on from NC_037340.1 coordinate 48,887,338, forward strand.
CCGCTGGGATGTGGTCATCTTAGAACATCCCTGGGGAGAATACTCTGATGTTCCCCAAACATACCCCTTCAGGAGTGGGAAACTTGCTCCTTGGCTTCTGGGATTTAGCAAAAAAGTACCCTTAGTATCTCTCCCAGGTCTGATCTGATCCTCATCCAAAGGCAGACTGCATCCAGTGGGGGAAATATGGGCCCAGACACCTCACTCAAGGTCACCTAAGCTCCTGAGATCCCCAAAGTCTGAGACCTCTGTCAGAACATGAAATTTGCAGCTCAGTTTCTCCTCTGTTCAATCCTGTTTCCTTCTCCTTCTTCTAATGTGTGAATCCAAAGAGCTATCCAAAGTTTCCTAAAAGTGGAAACAAAACAATGATGCTTATTTGTAAAGTATCTGAAAAACAGCCCATCTAGTAGCCATGGTATGGTAATGATGCTTTTACGGCTATCAGCTTGGAAGTCAAACTTGCTGGCCTCAAATCCTGGTTCTCTTATTTGTTCACTATGGGATTTTGGTTGATAACTTAATCTCTTGAAATGTTAGTTTACTTTTCTGTAAAATGGATATAGTATGTGCAACCAACCTCTAGGGGTGCTGCAGATGGGGTCCCACAAGAAGCAGACTGATACAAAGTGTAATCTGTAAGATGCTATTAGGAAGGAAAGGTGGGGGACACAAAGAAAAAAAGATCCAGATCATGGCATAATGTTTAAGAAGAGCTGGACCATGTGGCCTTCCAGCTTGATGAAGAAAATGTTACAAAGATGGTCATAGGAAAAGTCAGGTTAAAAGCAGATGGGATAAACTAATAGATGATTCTATTCAGTGGGGAAAAACATGTATTTTCTTTTTTTATTATACTCCATCCGCTTCCAAAACTAAGTGGATGTGGCTTATGAATTTGAGCATAATACGTGCAAAGACAATTTTTTTCTAAAGGAAAAATAAAAATTCAAGAAGAAAAGTATAGATATTTCAAACACCAGAAGTGAAAACTCATTTTATCTCATTTGATTAACAAACTATACCATTTTCTGGTATACCATTTCTGGAAAATAAACTTATTTTCTTGGAATTTAAGAAAAAATTGATCATGTGTGTTACTTTATATCTTAAAGTTGTTACAAAAAACCTATAATATTTGACTGGATGTTTTTATTTACTCTCTATTAAACCTGAGGACATAACATTACATATTTTTTCATTAAGGGTATTTTTACGTGAATCTTAGAAAATATGGTTCATTTACTTTTCTTAATCTTACACTGCTAACATAACTAAGGGATAATGTTCACTGAATATAGAGCCATGATTCTCAACCCTGGTTGTACCTTACAGTCATTGGGGAGCTTTAAAATCTCTGATGCCTACACGGCATCCTGGATCAATTACATCAGGATTTCGGCTGGGAGACCAGGCACTTTCTTAAAGCTTCCTGGATGATCCAGTGTGAAGTCAAGGTTAAAAACCACTGATATAAAGATGGAGCGAGTAGTTACTGTGCTCATTAGTCTGCCCTTTTAAATATTTTTTTCTCAGTGGAACTTTTGATAAATGCTGAGTTGCAATCATGTAATATACCAATAAGTACATAAAGTATAGTATTATGGGAAATTGATTAAATATCTGAAGCCAGTAAAGCAGGCCCAGGGATGACTAAATCTAAGAGGCTGTATGGTAAATTAGTGGGGGATTTATTTATTATTTCTAGGTTAACAAAGAAGTCGATCAATTACTCATATTTCCAGGGGCCAAAGCCTGTGACCAAGTTACTTTCCTCAGTAGTTTGCCTTAGAATGGCAGGTTAGTTAAGGATGAAGAAAATTTCATGGGGTTGATGGCCTTAAATATCTGGGAACACTAGCCTGATTCAAGAGATGTTCTGGGTTCTAAAACTGCAATTCTCCAAAAGACTGGAGACTTTGGTTGAAGTTCCCAGAATTAACATGAAATGTGACTTCATGAATTGAAATGTGTTTGTAAATGACTTGTAAAGAATAGTTTCATTCTTCACTAATTTGAGGCTGTGGCCTTACGTCTTATCAGAAGATCTAAGACCCAGATGGAATTGCAAATCTTTCCAAGGCCTTTCATTCCTTTCTCCTGTGTAGGAGCAAGCTCTGAAAGGCTTATAGCTCTCCTCTATTTCTGGGCCTTTCTGAGTCACTTTAGATCCTATAATTCACCTTGGCTATAAGCCACTCCAGTGTTCTTGCCTGGAGAATCCCAGGGACGGGGGTGCCTGGTGGGCTGTCATCTCTGGGGTCGCACAGAGTCGGACAGGACGGAAGCGACTTAGCAGCAGCAGCATAAGCCACTACTCTTTTCACCGCTGTACTATTGGGGTCATACACAGGAAAACTTAGCTGAGAAACAGGCATAATCTGGCATCAAAATGTTTAATAAGGTACTTTATATTCAAGAAGTTATACATAAAATAATTAATAAAATGCTCAACAAACACAGTTTAGGGAAAGAGAATTGTAGTATCAAATATGATAACTAGAGTTTTTCTAATCTGCGTTCAACTAAAAATTTGATAGTGTTTACAAGGCTCTGATGATATCCACTGACAAGAGGATTAAATGATGCTAATTATCTAGTTTTGTGTAACATGTAAGTCACCCTCCACTTGAAATGTGACTAGGCTGAATTATAACTAGGTAAATATACACAGGGTTTAAAAAAGTATGAAAATGGGAATGTAAAATGCTATTCATTTAATATCGATGACACAATTGATTTTAGATATAAGGATTAAATGAAATCTATTGTTAAAATTAATTTTATGTATCTCTTTTTACTTTTTATAAACAAAATACAATTAATAGAAAACTTAAAATTGCATATGTATCTCACATTTGTCCCTTGGGCTATGCTGCTTCTGTTTGACAGTGCTGTTCTAGAGCTCCATCTTAGATATACTTTTAAAAATAGGAAGAATTAAGCCTCATAAAGATTATATTTTCTGGAAACCACCTTGTCTTTTGCTTTTCATACATTTGTGTTGGTGGACACCATGACATGAAATTCTGCTCTTGAACTTCTTCTATCTTAGAATCATGTTAGTTTGGGGCTTTAGAAATGAAACATCCTTGAATAAAGACCATTATGGGTCTTTCATGAAATAAAACTCTTTACTGTGAGCAATATAATTGCTAAAGTTTACAAGACAGATTGTTGTTGTCCAATTTTTTTTTTCTTCTTTCAGTGAAGACACTTTTTTAAAGACCTTTGATTGCTTTCTGTATCATAGCAAATATTACCTATAATTTATTGGATATTTGAGGCAGAGTGAGTGGTTTTGTATTTGTGTGGGATTTAGATGACTTGAATCAGGATGGCAAACAAACTAATTTTATAAGGAAAAGGTGGCACCAAGTAGAGTACAATGTTGTTTAGTTGTTAAGTCACGTCTCACTGTTTTTTGATGCTACGGATGGCAGCCCACGAGGCTCCTCTATCCATGGAGTTTTCCAGGCAGGAATACTGGAGTGAGGTTTCCATTTCTTCCTACAGGGGTTCTTCCTGACCCAGGGATCAAACCCACGTCTCCTGCATTGAGAGGCAGATCCTTTACCACTGAACCACCAGGGAAGGCCAGAGTACAATATCTCTCTGGAAATGGAAGTCTGAAGTGCATCTGAATCTTGCTGACAGTGTGGTTATTGATGAGAGCTTTACACCCAAGAACTCTTGTAAAAGCAGATGTCATTGAGGGGCCTGATGTACAGCCACTGATTACTATGAAATTATTAGAATATTAGATGTAAGGCAGTACAAAAAAAAAAAGTAAAATATTTGAATACTATTTAAAGATGATTATATGTTAAAATGACAATATTTTAGAATACAATAGCTGGTCTAGAGGCTTGAATCATGTGTGCTACGTGTCAGCTAGGCTCAAATCTATAAAACTGCTGCTATTTTGTAGTACATCCATTGAGAGTCATTAGCTGAAACAGTTTGTCTCCAACTGTGGTTTTCCATGATACATTTATAAAACAATCATGCTACATGGTCACTTGTTCAGAGAGGCAGTCAAAAGACCTGTAATTGTATTTAGAGTCTTGTATCTCACATTTCATATTTTCATATAAAACAGCAATTTCTGTCCAATAGAAATATAATGTGAGCCATATGTAATTAAAAATTTTCTCATAGCAACATTAAGAAAAGGGAAAGAAAATAGTAAAATTGATTTTAATGATATATTTAACTAGTCTATCTAAAATATTGTCATTTTAACATATAATCATCTTTAAATATTATTCAAATATTTTACTTTTTTTTGTACTGCCTTACATCTGATATGTATTTTCTCCTTACAGCATGTGTCAGTTTAGCCTGATAACATTTCAAGTGTGTACTAGCAACATGTAGCTAGTAGCTACTGTATTGAACAGTGAGTGTAGACCTACAAGCACCTGTGTGTCCATGGGTGATCTGTCTACCTTTGTACCCCAGAAGGGCTGCATTTGATGTGGGGCAGTTGGATCACTGAGAGATGATGAGCCTTGATAAGAGGCTTATGAGCTGAGATACTCTTGATCATTCTTGAGATGGGGCTTAGGTAGAGACCTGTTGGCTCTTGGAGAATTGTCTGCACTAATGGGCTCTGGAATAAGGAGTATGCCATGGAGCCAGCAAGAAGTTGTGGCATATTGTGCCATAAAGTGTTAACTCAGGAGACTTGGATTACCCAAACCCTGCATATTCCAGTGGTCTTCATCATGGCCCTTGACAAGATCCTGGGGGGATAACCTCTGAGTCCTTGGAGTAGTTCTACCTGACAAGAATATTTTTGCATATCTGACAAGATATGTAAAGTAGTTCTACCTGACAAGAATATCTTTGCATATCTGAGGCTTTGGGCCATGCCAGGTAGGTTATGCTAATGTGATTTATTGTTAATGGCCTTTGTATGCCTGGAGCTTTGGACCACACTGTTTGACCTACTGGGGACTGAAGTTTGGAGTAGTTAAGTTCAACTCCATGCCTATGAGATTGACCCCCCAACCCCACACACACAAAAACCATGGACACAAAGGCTTGCATGAGCTTCCCTGGTTAGCAACATTTCTCACATGTTGCCTCACATCTCTACTGCGAGAAGTAATGTCCATAAGATTCCATTGGGAGAGGATGACTGGAAGCTGTGCCTGGTTTCTTCTGGACTCCACATTACATGCCTTCTTCCTGTGCCTATTTTAATTTGTATTCTTTCACTTTAGTAAACCATAACAATGAGGATAATAGCTTTTCTAAATTCTGTGAATCCAGACACAAACCACTTGAGAGAAATTTGGGGAGAGTGACACCCAAATGGGTACACTGTCCTTTACGCATCAACAATGCTACTGACAGAGGAAGAGGGATACAAAATGGAAATGTGAGAATGGGAATAGGACCCTAGAGTCTGTGATGTGTTTATTATGTCAGGCACTTGTCTAGATGCTTTTCATGTAGCCATTAAGGATGCAATTCCTGCAAAAAATCTCTCATATTTCTTACAGAAGAGAAAATGAATATCCACTCTAACTACCATGAAGCCAAACTAATAAAGTGTGATCCAAAGCTTCAGGCATCCAAAAATCATTCACCCTAAATGAACGATAGCACAAGACCACACACCCTGGTCCAGCATATGACAGCAAAGATGTAACCATGTACATGGGACACACTGGCCATTGCACATGTTGTAGAGTCTATGGAGTTCTGGCCCACATCCCGTCAACCCATATAACATTTCATGGTCATGAGTCCCTAGACAGGTCTGTGTCTTCCTGCATTAGCAGGCCTGATGACAGCTTGGCTATGTTTGAATAAGACCCTCACCCAATGAGGGAAAATGATTGGTGACTAAATACCTGCCTTTTCTGGCCCCTCTTTGGAGGATTTGGGAACACAGAGCTTTGCACATGATCGCCAGTGAACTTGAACCCCACTGCCTGCAGCTGTGCCCATTCCATCACACACCATTTATTGGCATTCTTTCTTACCCATCAACCTCCCCACATCTTCACTGTGTGAACTGTGATCCCCACCCAAATAAATTGTCTGTACCAAAATTCTACACTGAGCCTCTTTTTTTGGTGGGGGCCAAGATCAAGAAAAGACATAGGATCATACCTGAATGAGAATATACAAAGTAGAAGGTCTGAAGGCCAGTGACAGCACAATTATGCCCTGTGTTCTGTGTCACTTTCATAGCACATATATGGTCCTTTGTCCTATATTTGAATTACATTGAATTACTGTACACAATTCTATTAATATCATAAAATATGTACATGCTGCAAGTTGCCATGCATGGTGCTGTATTAAAATGTGTTCTTAGTACTTTAGTTTACCTGGCTAATTCTTGGTTTCTACCTTTAATACCATTAAAGTATGTACCTAAATGAACCATCATTTGTAAAGCTGAAAGCGGATATTTACTTAACCAAAATTAGACTTCCTAATTCCCATTAAAGGGCAAACTTATTGGGGGTGGGGGTGGAGGTGGAATGAAGATAATGCTCATATTATTTTTCAGAGAATAAACAACCTTGTATAATCCTATTATGAACATTAGCATACATTTCACAGGCAATCTGGCAAACAATAGAGGTCGTGACTCTGTACATTTGAAATACTATCCAGGGCATTGTACTAGAAAATGACAAAACTTACAGCTGTGTCAATGGGTCAAAAAGCGGTCATAGGACATTTCTCAGACACCATGGATTACTCAGAGAAACTTTTGTGAAAACAACCTGTGTGTTAGGAAACATGTTTTTCATAGTGAAATAGGTCTAAAGGAATAGTTTATGTGACAAGCAGGGGTGGAAGCTGAGGGAGAACGTTAACCTGTCTTTAGTGGTTCATGATTAAGTTGAACTGTGACAAAACTCCAGTGTCTAATGAAATGCAAATTGTTATTGTGAAAACCTCCTTCACAGGGTACAGAAAATACAATATCTGCTTCCAGTTACATTCTTTTTCAGAACTACAAAAGAAGTCACTTAAATTTAATTAGTTTTACTGAGAATTTCCAATCTGGAAGACTAAAAGATTTTGACTTTTTTTCCTAACTCATATTTGATGATACAGTTGACCCTTAAGCTGCATGGATTTGAATGGCACAGGTCCCTTCCAAGCAGATTTTTTTCAGTAGTAAATACTATAGTGCTCCACAATCCTTATCTGGTTGAATCCACGGATAAGGAAATTTACGTAAAGTTTTGTGGGTTTTGGACTGGGTGGAGGATCAACTTCTCTAACCCCTGCATTTTCAGAAGTCAACTGTAGTAATCTATTTTACTGATATCTTTAGAACACATTAGACATATCAAAAATAATGTAGGAATTGGAGATCCACTGGGCTGAGGATCTTCAATTTTTCATTTACATATTCTATACTCCAGTTATATGCATTAGTCTGGTTTTTTGATTTATTTACTTTCTCTGTGCATATCTCATTCTGGATGAAACATGAAATTCACATGAGGATTAGATATAAAACATGCAATTATATCTCCAAGGATTATAAGCATTACATAGTATGTTTTTACTGTATTTCTATCTGAGCTAAACCTGGAAAAGATGCCATCTCCATTAAATGTTGTTTTATGAGACTGAGCATATATCACAGGTATGGTCACCTCTTTAATATTTAAGGATAAGCTGACATTATCATTTAGTTACACACAAACTTCAGAAATGTGAAAATTTCACTCAGCCAAATTGAGACACCATACCTTGGAGGTTACAGGGCCCCTTCCACTGATCCTGGGGATAGCTGACAGACAATGACTGGTGGGCATGTGAGTAAAAGAGGCCATTCCCAAGGGGAGACCAACTCTGTGGTTCAGTCCACACTCCAGAGCTCCCTGTGGGCTTAGGCTGAGTCTAAACTCCAGCTCAACTCTTCTGCTTCTCTCATTCCCCTTCTTTGAGCACAGCCTCCCCTACCCTGCAAGGAACCCTGGGTACTGGAATTCCTAGTTTAGGTTTTGCTTCTTGAGAATCAGGCCTGAGAACAGGAGGTACCTTATTTTCTAGAACTAAGAGACTGTCTGAAATCTTTGTGCATTCCCTAGAAGGACGTAGGGAACTTTCAGGATCCTCCATTGCTAGTGCAAGGTTTGTTCTTCCAAATACTAAGCAGGAAGGAGGTGGGGAAATATTTTTATGTTTTTAATCATCAAGGAAGCTTGCTTACCCAAAAAGTACAAATGAACCATAACATCCCATCCATGAATTAGCACAAGGTGAACTGAGGATCAAATGGAATATGAATTGATGCAGCAGCTTACCACAGAGCCCAGGATATAGCAAAGTGGTCATAACTATTGTTCTTGTTTGCCTTACTTTCATTCTAAAGCATTCTCACTATGATTTTTTTTTTATTACCCCTGAGATAGGAAGAAATAGTCAAAGTGGGCCCCATTTCTCTGAGTAAGATCGAAAACATCAGTTTCAAATCATGACTCCCCACAGTAGCAATCCAGATGTCATTGATTTAGTCTGAATGTCCCTCAAATTTGCTACAGAAATCTCTAGAATGGAGTCAGCAAGGAAACCTCTATTTGTATTTTATAATGTTCATTCTCAGCTTGTGACAATGAGAACATTTTAGGTTCTAGAATGAATTAATGCTTCATTAATATATTTAATAAGAATCAGACATGATATCATTGGTGTGTTTTAATTAATCCCTGTGGATATATCTATATAGAACTATTTCTTGATGTGAAACATTTAGAAACATGTCTAGAACTACCCTGATGGTAAAAGATAATGAGTCTTTTGCCTCTATTCAGATCAAACTCTCATAAGTTTCTAGATTAATGTGTAAATATGGGAGTTCAGTTTCTCATGCAGACATTTAAACATCCCTATAATATCTCCATCAGCAAGCAAATGAGTTTCTTTTTCCTAATCCAATTATATGAATTTTTGCCTAACTTTACTTAAACTATTTCTTCTCTTGAAATAATTCAACTCCTCCATTTTGCAAATCTGCATATTTTTATGCCTTTCCAGTCAAATATTCACCATGAAAAAATTTCCAAACTGCAATTATGTTGTAATTTTTTTGCTACCCAAAGGGCATCTTGGTTGCACAGTTTGTTATTGGATTATTCAAGTTATCGAATAACTTGAACTACCAGTTGACAAACTTTTTACCAGTTGCCAAACTTGTCTAGCTACACTGTACTCTGGATGTAGATCATGTTTCATACACTGCAGCATAGCCCTTATTGTGCCTGAAACACAGCAGAACATACAAAATGTGGTCAATATACTCTTGAATGTTGAGTAAATGCACATCTCACTTTCCTTGTTGCCATCATTACTGGGTCTCTGAGATGAAAGGGGGTCAGGAATGCCTTACTCTTACTCAGCTCACTTCCTTGACCCAATGTGACCCAAGGGTGTTGGACAGTCAAGTGTGGAAAGGAATTATCTCCCTTGCCCCCCTCACCCAACACATCTTGTCTAGAGTCAGCTTTAGACATTGAGAATGTCTATAATCAGGTTGGATGAAAAGGTCATTCCTACCTTAGAAAGGATCTGTTATATCTTTCCCTCAACAAGGAGCAAGACCCCATTAAGTGTCCACTGAAGCACAGATAGTGTATGGGTATAGAAGAAGAGACACACAAAAAGGGCTGTGTGTTGTTAGATATGGGAAATGTGAATATTTGATATATTTTTCATGGTTATTTTATAAGGATGCAACTACAAAGTATGTACATAATACATACTATAAGTAGTATAAATCTAAGGTGATCAATATACATTTATGTTGCTGCAGATATTTGATTTTAGATCACAGTAGATATTTGGAGTTTGTGCAGTATAGCAGTGAGAACCAGCCACAAACATCTGCTTCCCTTTATCCTGAGAGTGTAGTGCTAGATTCATGTTTCTTAGACTCACATACTCCTCTAGAATCGTTTGGTCATGCTTTATGGTCACCCTGTTTGTGAGGACAACTTTGACCTTCAGCCATTCAGGAGGGTGAAGAAACTTGAAGAACATGATTAATGATGTCAGTCTCCAGCTCTTGCTGGTTTAGTGAGTTTTGAGATGTTATTTAATTTCTCTGCTATTCAGTTTCCCCATCTATACAGTGAAGATAGTAGTATCCATGTGTTAGAATTGTTTTGAGCATTAAATGAGATGTGTATAAGCCACTCAGCAAAATGTTAAGGAAAAATATCCCATCATTTATCCATTCATGTAATGAATATTAATAACATACCTACTATGTGTCAGCTCATATTCTGATAGGGAGAGACAATTTAAATTAAGCATACAGGACTTTCCTGGCAGTCCAGTGGTTAAGTATCCCCCTTCAATGCAGGGGATGAGGGTTCTATCCCTGGTCAGAGAATTAAGATTCCTTGTTGCAGTGGAGCAACAAAGATCCTGGGTGCTGGAACTAAGACCTGATACAAATAAATAATTTATTGATATAAAATAAATAAAGTATACAGCACATTCTTCATCTTCTATGGTGAAGAATAAAGTGAGGAAAAAGATGGGAAACTCTAGAGTAAGATTTTTGTGCAGACCCCACTGATTATGTATAGTTGATTAAAAAATATCTTAAGGGACAAGGGAGTTAGTTTTGTGTGAAGAAAGAAAGAGAATAGAGGAAATAGCGAATGCAAAGCCCCTTGGGTTGGAGTGTGTTTAATGAGTTTGATGAATATTGTAAAGACCAGTTACCAAGGAGAAAAGAAGATTTGATGTTCAAGGTAATGGGAAGCTTGATCAAGTAAGTCTTTTATAGCCAATTCAAAAGGTGTGAGCACCTGGGGAACACTTGGGGAACCTCCAGATCCACATTCTACCACCTGCCAAGTTTTTCAAGTAGTAGATCACAGACAATCACAAGCTGTCTCTCTCCAGGTGAATTGAGCAAAGGAGTCCATAAATTTTGAAACTTATTATCACTGTTTCCTTGCTTAGAAAAGACACAGCTGCCAAATGTGGCAAAGGCATTTTATGATTTGCTTTTGCTTTTAGCTTTTGGGAAGAAAAATGAAATATGAGGCATTTCTTATCAGCAACAAATAATACTAGAGGATAATGGGACACTATATTCAAAGTGCTACAGAAAATGAACAATTATCCTTGGATCCTATTTGGACCATGGCTCTCATTCAAGATGGGGATGAAATAGAGACTGTGGGTGCATGCTAAGTCACTTCAGTCATGTCCAACTCTTTGAAACCCTATGGACTGTACCTGGCCCCGCTCCTCTGTCCATGGGATTTTCTAGGCAAGAATACTGGAATGGACTGCCATGGCCTCCTCCAGGAGATCTTCCCAAGCCAGGAATCGAACCTGTGATTCTTATGTCACCTGTATTGGCAAGTGGATTCTTTACCACTAGCATCACCTGGGAAGCCCTAAATAGAGATTAATGTTCATAAAATCCACAGTCCCTGCTGAACAGACTGAATGGATACATTTTGGGAAAAAATGAACAAAAATATCAACATTTGGTTCAACATTATTGCTGAATACAGCTGTGAAGGCATTTCTGGATGAGATGGACATCTGAATCAGTGGATGAGGAAAGCAGATTGCCCTTAGCAGTGGGGGTAGGCCTCCTTTAATCTGTTGAAGGCATAAATCAAACAATGGTCTTAGACCGAGGAAGGGGGAGTTTGCTTTCTGCTTGACTGTCTTCAAACTGGAACCTTGGTCTTCTACCTTTGAGCTTGTGCTTTGGCTGGAACTATACCATCAGCTGGAGAAGGCACTGGCGACCCACTCCAGTACTCTTGCCTGGAAACTCCCATGGATGGATGAGCCTGGTAGGCTGCAGTCCATGGGGTAGCGAAGAGTCGGACGCAACTGAGCAACTTCACTTTCACTTTTCACTTTCATGCATTGGAGAAGGAAATGGCAACCCACTCCAGTGTTCTTGCCTGGAGAATCCCAGGGATGGGGGAGTGTGGTGGGCTGCTGTCTATGGGATGGCACAGAGTCGGACACGACTGACATGACTTAGCAGCAGCAGTAGCATACCATCAGCTCTCCTATATCTGCAGCTTTCTAACTGCAGATCATGGGATTTCTCAGCATCTATAATTGTGTGAGAGTCTATTCTTTATTATCTGTCTATCTATCTGTCTATCATTTATCTATCTATCTACTTTCTTATTGGTCCTGCTTTTCTGGAAAATCCAAACTAACCCAAGTCTCAATTTAAATGTAACCTCCTCTAAGAAGCAACTTCTCAGGTGGCTAGGTAAAGAATTTGCATGCCAATGCAAGAGACTCAGGCAACCTGGTTTTCCTGGGTAGGGAAGATCCCTTGGAGGAGGAAATGGCAACCCACTCCAGTATTCTTGCCAGGAAAATCCCATGGACAGAAGAGCCTGGTGAGCTATAGTCCCTGGTGTTGCAAAGAGTTGAACATGAGTGAGCACACATGCAGTTTAGTTCCTCTAAGAAGCCTTCTTATCTTTATTCTCTGGCTCAACCACTTGTTTCTTACACAGTAGTTATGACAAACAAATTATCTTATTTATCTGTTTTATTATTTTTTATGTGTCTCCCCAACTATGAAGGGGCTTCCCTCATAGCTCAGTCAGTAAAGAGTCTGCCTGCAGTGCAGGACACCCAGGTTCAATTCCTGGGTCAGGAAGATCCCCTGGAGAAGGAAATGGCAACCCACTCCAGTATTTTTGCCTGGAGAATCCCGTGGACAGAGGAGCCTGGTGGCCTACAGTCCATGGGGTCGCAAGAGTCAGACACAACTTAGTGATTAAACCAACCAACTATGATATGCTTCTGAAGGTAGAGAACAAATGAGATCTATTTATTTCCTAAGTGCCTTGCCTAAAGTCTGATGCAAAGTAGCTCTCAATAAATATATATAGAATAAACGAATGGATCAGTAAATGAATTCTTGATAGCATTTTGCCTAGGTAATTGCATCTTTTTCTAATGGATTGAAATGCTGTCTCTATATTTCTGACTTCCAAACCATAATATTCCATCTTGAATTTTTATCCCTTGAATTCAAGATTACAGTTTCCAAGTATATTTCACATATGTGCCTCAAATATCCAAGGCTAAACTCAATTTCTTTTATCCTCCAAATTTCCGTTATTACCTGTTTTTTTTTTTTTTTGGTTATAATGGTCCAAACTCTCACCACACTCAAGACCAAGAAGTCATCATTCATTCATTCATTCATGGATTCATTAAATTGTTTGTGGAGCAGCTCCACATTCTATCACTGCATGCATAATGGTGAACAAAAGGGACATAATCCATGTCCTCATGGAATCTTTTGCACAATTCTAAGTATGTTGAGTGCCAAAACTTAACTGTTCATTCTACTTCAAGAATTTCTCTTGAACTGGTACCAACCTCTCATTCACTCCTTTCCTAGATCAAGCAGACATTATCTCTTATCTGAACTTTTGTATCAGCTTTCAGACTGGTTTCCTTGCCACTCATCTCATCTCACATGAAGTCATTTGTCACACTAAGAAATGCTTTTCCTAAAATAAAAATTTAACTACCTGATTGCCATACAAAACTTTCCATGTCTTGCCATTGCCTACAAAAGAAAGTTCAAATTCTTAAGTGTGGCATACCATGTCCTTTATGATTCAGCTCTGTCAGGACATTCAAGTCTATGAACATGACCTCATGTATTTGCATATATTGTTCCCTTATTCTGGAGTCTCTCCTCTGCTTCTATATATCGACCTGGCAAACTCCTTCAATCCTTTTCTTTCTTGTTGAAGCTTTCCTGAGTCCTATGACTATCCAGGAAGATGCAAGAGCTTTTGGAACCATATTCTCACAACTTTTTATAGGAATTTATGCCATTGGGTTTCATTATGAGTGTCAAACATGTTTACATGTCTGGATTTCTTACTAGACCGTGGGCAACTTGTGAGTGGAGGATGTAGTTTAGACAAACTTCTATCAGTACAAAGCCAACAACACTGGAAATGTTACTGATTTTTTGCTTAACAAAGGAATATTGACTGAATGGACATATAATCAGTCATTTACCTAAAAATGACAATTATTGGTGGTAGAGCGGACCTAAATCTCCAAATTCCCAGTCCAGTGTTTCTTCCCTAAAGCACTTTGTCATTTATTCAGTGGTTTTTAAAATTGATTCAAGGGAGAAGGAAACAATAAGGCATATCCTGGATTAGGGGTTTGTTCAGAATCACCTTGGGTCTTTCTGATTCTATAGATGCTTGGCTTAGAAATTCTGAAATGTACTCCCTTAAAAAAATCACCAATTGGGAAAAAATAATCACCAAATGTACTTCTTGAAAAAAATCAACAATGCTAGCAGAGGAAGTGGAAGTTTGGAGGCAGGCCACCGTGGATTTGAACATCTATTTCTTCACTGATCCACCTGGTTTACAGACGAGGAAATCAAGGCACAGACTTTGTGTCATTGAACTACTTTGTGCCTTGGTATCCTCACCTGAAAAAAAAGGCACCATGTTTTGAAAGTTATTATGGCAATTATATCAGATGAATGACCCTTGACAAAGAATTAGAATAATGCCTGGCACATACTAGGTGTTCTAAATTTTAGTTTCTCTTTCCTGTCCCCCCACCCCCCTGCCCCCGGCTTTAATCAGAAATCCAAAGACACCAAAATGGCTTTTCCGTTGTGTGGGGAGAAGATGATTACTCTACTGATGGATTTCTGCATTTCACACACACTTTAACAGCCACAGGGTGTCTTCACTGAGACATCTTGTCACTCATTAGCACCGTTGTTGGAAAGCTGATAAACCTCACCTCTTACTCAGCCTCTAACACAATTGGGGAAGCCTCTATTTTCTTTTATCATTTGAATTCTGACCTTCAAGGTTTCACTCTAACCCAAAGGCTTAATTTATCTTCTGTTAAAAGCAGTCATTTTCCCCTTACATGGAAACTGCCAGGCCCTGAGTATGCACAGTGAAATCAAGAGATTGTCCTGCCTGATTCACAGGCAGACACAGACAGATTCACAGACACAAGGGAAAAGTCCCTCCACCCTTCCCTTCCATTGCGGGTAGAAGGGGCTTTGATTACAAGGTAGCATATGAAAACCTCAGGCTGCTATTGAACACTCCATTCTGTAAAGTTTTAAAAGTTGACAAAATGCCATGAATGCCATTGTATGAAGTCAACTTTATGTTTGTTTTACCTACCGTACATCACAGTACACTTCCTGGTAGCTGAAAGTTTGTGTTGTTTTGACTAAATCTGTACAAATATGCATAAAATGTATATTCAACAGATATTTCACTTAAAAACAAAGAAACGTTTGTGTCTTTAGATTGCCCCAGAACCTGAGGGCTACTGAGAATTATAAATAAATTTGGCTTCACAAGTCTGGAGTCATAAATGACATTTCTTTAAATGATGGAAGGGGGGAGAATTGAATTGTATAGGAACCTTCCGTTTAACTCCCTTCCTCCCAAATATGTCCAAAATTTAAAGAAATCTCCTCTAAATATAATCCTCAGTTAAAAAGAAGCTTTTGATTCCAAGTTATTGGGGAAAGACCTGTTTAACTGTTTATACCATTGCTTTGTTTTCTTAAAATTGATGCAGAAGGATCATGGGTCCAGTTCCTTTAAAATACTATGTTTTATCACTCTCCAGTTGATGGGTGCAATCCAGGATGAGGAAATTGGAAACAGCTGGAGTAGATACAATAACTTCTTTTGAAAAGACAGCTCACAATTACTTGAGAAAAATAGAGATGGCATCAGAACAGTAAATCTCAAAATGCGGTTTCTGGATGGCCAGCATCAGCATTACCTGGGAACTTGCTCGAAATGCAAAATGTGGGACCTCACTTGACCTACAGAATGAGAAATTCTGAGAGGAGGGCCCAGAAATCTGTGTTTTTGCAGTACCCAGGGATTCTGATACACACAAAGGGGCTAAACATGAGAACTAGACCATGGGAAAGAGTAACAAGAGAGAGGGACTCTTGAAAAGCCAGAGAGGAGTGATTCAGGGACAGTTCATTATCAAAAGTGACCACAGAAGGTGCTAATCCAGTGTTTAATACCTAACACTTCAATGTGCATGTTTCTAAAACTGAAATTAAAAGACAGACTATAAACTGCTTCTAAGAACAGTGGAAAATACAAGCTAAAGGAAATAAGCCAGAGTTAGAAAAGATGTTGGTCACAGAGTAACAATAATGGTTTTATCACTTGGATTCAGATTTTTTTCTTATAGTCTATATGGTTATTTTCATATAAACAAACAAGGTATGAGATTAAATATTTGCATATAAGTAGATTATTAAAATATACCAATACACACTTTTTCTTCCTGTTGAGAATAATTTGTAGTAGACAAACGCTTCTGTCCAGAAAGACCAGAAAAGTTGTGGCCTCCCCCCCAAAAAAATGTTGTAAGGCCTCTGAGGGTTGTCTAAGCAGTCAGATCCTGGAAAGAAGGGAGCTCACTGAGGGAAACCTAACTTTTGCATCCAGTTTCCTCTGAAAGTGAGTATAACCATGATCAACAGCTTCACTCTTACATACATACCTAACAACAATGCAGAAACAATGTGTACACGAAGACATGTACAAGGAGTTTCATAAATGTACTATTTGCAAGAACCCCAAACTGAAAACTACTCAAATGTCCATAAATCACAGAGTGGATGAGTAAATTGTGGTAATTTTCACACATGAGGCAATGAGAATGAATTAATGATAGCTGTGTGCAATAATGGATGAAACTTACAAATACAGTGTGATATATCCTATTTACCTCAAGTCTGAAATTATAGAAAGGAAATCTATGATGTTAGAAATTCAGATAGAGGTTCCCTCTGAGAGTGTTAGAAAATAGGAGGGGGAAGAAGGAGTCCTTCTGGGCTCTGGTCATGTCCTTGTTGCTGAAGTGTTTGCTTTGTAGCAATTTAGCTCTCTGGATACCTGTGATTTGGGCACTTTTCCTTATGTATTTAAAGTTTTATAAAAGCTCTTATTTTAAAAGATATGTTAAGAAGAAAGTTTTTATTTTTTTTAATTTCCCTGTCATCTTTGCCTGGAGCTAGTTCATCACATGAGTCTATGCTATGAAGGTACTGTGAATTCCCAGCTAGTAATTGGAGGCAGGAGAATGTGGTCACTAAGAATCTCAGATCAGGGAGTAGACAAACCTGCAGGTGCATTGCTGAGTGGGTTTTCCCTTATCACTGAAGTGAAGTGATCACTGCAGTGGCAGATAACTTGTAGAATTGAATGACGATTAAGTGAGGGATTCCATCTGAAGTACTTAGCCCATAACTGTGAGTTCTTAAGGAGGTAGAGGTGGCCTAATGATCAAGAATAAAGGCCATGTATCTAAGAGAAATAGAAAACAGCTTTCCTGAGACCCTTGGTCTATGTGACTGTACCCCTTTTGAGTAATAGAAATACTGTGGTCACTCTCTTGGCAGAGTGGATATCCTGAATATCCACTAGAGTATTTACTGAATATTTACTGAATCTGCATGCTCTTACTGCTCCCTTTTCACCAGAGTCTCCGTGTTGGTCTACAGATTTAGTTCGTTTGCTTTTGGATCCTGGGCCACACGTGGAACCAGAGGCTTTCCAAGGAATTCTCCCTTGAAGACACTGGGTTGTTTCAATACAGGGCTTTGTGCCAAATCTATGCTAATCTCTCCAAATGAAAGAATCTCCTGTGTTCTGAATTTTTCAGGACTTAATTTTCTTCTTGTGCAGCATCCCAACTAAAACAAAGATGGCTTGTAATGATCTACAGTCATGAATAAAAAGAATGACTAAAAGTACTAATTAGCCTAATTGAAATCCACAAAAATGCCCCAAATCTTACTTTGTCAATATTCACCTCTGATCACAGAATTTATCAAGGTGGTTTTTCAATAGCAATGTCATGAGTCCTAGAGTCTGACTTCCTTTCTCTCGGTGGCATGTGAAGCCAGCACAGAAACATTGATACAGATATTGAACAGTGGGTTAGGGAAAGCCAAAAGAGCAATGTCCTGGCAACCTTAGAAGGGACCTCAGGGGCATGCTGCTCACCCTGCACTCCCTGGTTTAAGGCATTTTGTCTCTTAAAAGGCAGGGGAAATTTGTCTGTGGTAGCGTGGGTTGCAATCCTCTAGGGAGATATTTCTAAGAATCATATTATTAAAATAGCTGCTGAGCAAAAGGCTGCGATTCCCAAAGCCACTTTGAGCACAAGTAATAAGAGACAGAGATGAGGTCATCTCCTTAAAGGTCAGCTGCATCCCCAGATATGCACTTACCTCAACCCCCACTCACAGAGAACCAAAGAATGGAAAGTGCGGGAGCCTATGCCCACGTGTCTGCAGCAGACCCAGCACCTGGCCAGGCCTGGCAGCCAGGAGGGGCCCCACCCCTTCTTCTCTGCCAAACATTGTTCCGTGTACCTGGCCACTGCCAGGGTTTTGCAGCCTCAGACACTTAACCACCTTTTCCGAAAGTACCTCTCCCACTTTACCTCAACCCCACCCATCCCATCCCTTGGCTAGACCTGTAATTACAGGACCTGAAAAGCAGCCTCAGAGATACCACACAGGGCAGGGCAGCCCCCAGCAGGCAGTGGAGCTGTAAGCTTTTCTTTCTATAACATCCCTGCATTGTGGCCATCTTGCATCAGTCACTCATTGCCACCCACAGGGGGCTGTGCCTGCCAGGCCTGCCTCTCACACTTCTGGGCACAGAGCAAGAGTAAGATGGACTCCCCCAGCATATGACTGGCATTTCCTCTTCCACCTCCCTGGCTCTGTTGTCATGGAAGGGCCCACAGATGTGTACAGACACCCCAAAGTTTTCCATGCCTCCTATAAACAGAAACCCTTTGCCCCCCTTAGGTCTGTATCTGTGCACACCAGCCACCTCAAGGGTGATGGAACCAGGAAGGAGACACCTGCAGGTCCTGCCTGCAGGCTCAGGCCTACTTGGGCAGGGTATTACCAAGGTGCTTCTCAAGGTGTGGCCTAGAAGGAGGGGTGTGGGTCCTTAGAAGGTACATCTACTTGGCCTGAAGATTCTTTGCCCTGTGCGGAGGGATGCATCCAAGGAAAGGCCAGAGTTGAGCTCTTTAAAAGGGCGGACCCAAGATGAGGCACCCACCACCTACTCTAGGCTTGGTACCACCACCAACTTACCAAGGAGTCTCCTGGCTTCTTGTGTCTTCTTTCTTTCACTGAAGTCATTTGTAGGGGATCCAATCAAAGGTGTTCATGGTTCCAATTGTTCTCTGAAAAAAACACAGCTTTTCTGCCAGGTCATCCATAACCTGAATCCAACCTGCCTTCTGAAACCCTTTCCTTCCCATTCCCAAACATTCTGTGACCAGAAAATGGGATATTAAAAGGGAAGGCCTAGGCAGTAAAGGGACATGTGTGAAGTGGCCACCATGTCTTCTGAGAATGAGATCACCTGCCATCCCTCACAATCTTTTCTGAGTTTGCTCCACATTGTGAGTGAAATTTGGATAGAGGAGTTTGTGTGCCAAATCAAAGCCACTTGCCTTAACTGTCTGGATGGTGGTAATATTTTCCTGTTTTTCCTGACAGTTATCATGCTGATCCAGTTTCTGCCATCCTTCCCTAAGCATGTCAGTCACCTGGAAGTACAGACCTCCAAGCCTACAAGGACTTGTTCTCTCCTTGCTGACATTTCTGCTGCAAGAGCTGTGGGCCTCTAGCTCTGAAGGCTTTGACTACAGGTAGCAATGAGATCCCCCAAGAAAATGGGCCAAGGGCCATTACATTTCTGCAGTCAGAGAAGCTGTCCTGAAGCACTATTCTAGGTAATTTTAGTGGTTCCTGTCCCTCCATCCCTAAGAGAAGGGTGCTGTTGCTGCTCATAGTTTCTCCCCAGAGTAGTCACTGATCATCAGCCATCCTCAGTCCTCCTAGGCCGTAGCCTGTCACTAATTACACATGCTCACCGTAGCCTGTCACTAATTACACATGCTCAATCTCTATTGGAGCTTCATGTATACAAAACCACAACTCAAGGTGGTGAAATACTGACCCATTTTCCTTTTCTCACCCATATATCTCTCAACTGACAGTCCCAAGGAGAAGATGCCTGAGGCTGAAACTCATCTCTTTTCACCAACATAAAGCTCCCTTGAACTTGTCTTCACACACCTCAATCATCATGATGATTAGGTTGCTTTAAGGGTGAACTGAATTTTCTGGGCCTCAGTCAACTCTCACTGTCTGTCAGCAGGGAACAGAAAGTTCTGTGGTCCTCTTGTTTCCCATGGGAAGGGATGGCTCTTGAGGAACCTCTCAGAGACTGGCTCTGTGTAAATAACCCCTAGTTCAGCAGCACTGGCTTCCGTTTCAATATTCAGTAAAGCTCTCAGGTTTTTTTCTTCCTTCTCTTGCTTTCCTGGGGTGCATCACCTCCTGGCTTGTCTCTAAAACTGTTGCTGATTGTTGGAGTACTAGCTGAATTCCAGGTACTCTCTCATTAAAGGCTTCTTGCTTTTTGTAGATACTCATCAAAATGCTAACTTTCATTACGATTAGAAGGTGAAGTTTTCTTTATCTGACCTCAGCAGAAGGGGTGAGATCTAGAAGCATTTTTGAAACTCTGCCACTGAAGGGTACTTACAGAGCTGAACTCTGCAGCTCCAGAAGTGCCAGCCCCAGTACCCTGTACTCAGGTAAATAACTTCTGTGTACCTTGGTCTTCCTTTCTGTGGAATGGGGATAATAAATCTATGTATCATAGGTCATGAGATAATGTAATACACTTAGCCAAGGGCCTGCTATGTAGTAAGTGTTCAATGGATCCTTGATGCATTATTGTCTTTTTTATTACTCAAATTATTATTACTGGAAGAGAAAATTGCCTTTCATGAAGGAGAATCATGAATCCTCATATGGGTATATGGGTTCACTTCTCCTTATAGAGAATAATGAGGGGAGGTCTTCAATTAGAATAAAATTGTGCCTACAGTGAAGAAAACTGGTAATTTCAAAGAACCAATCAAAGAATTTGAGAACTAGTGCTGAAATGAGGCTGCCATTTCTTAATACAAGCTATAATAATGGAGCCTTAGCAATGACCAGTTGCTCTCATAAGAACTTAATATGCATTAATTCATGTAATCTACCCAACAAATTTATGGGGTGGTGCCACCATTATTCTTACTGAAAAATAAGCTTATTTAACTTATATGCAGAGTACATCATGAGAAATGCTGGAATGGATGAAGAACAAGCTGGAATCAAGATTGCTGGAAGAAATATCAATAACCTGAGATATGCAGAAGATGAAAGTGAAAGAGGAGAGTGAAAACATTGGCTTAAAGCTCAACATTCAGAAAACTAAGATCATGGCATCCAGTCCCATCACTTCATGGCAAATAGATGGGGAAACAATGGAAACAGTGACAGACTTTGTTTTGGGGGGCTCCAAAATCACTGCAGATGGTGATTGCAGCCATGAAGTTAAAAGACACTTGCTCCCTGGAAGAAAAGTTATGTCCAACCTAAATAGCATATTCAAAAGCAGAGACATTACTTTGCCAACAAAGGTCCATCTATCCAAAGCTATGGTTTGTCCAGTAGTCACATATGGATGTGAGAGTTGGACCATAAAGAAAGCTGAGCATTGAAGAACTGATGCTTTTGAACTGTGGTGTTGGAGAAGACTCTTGAGAGTCCCTTGGACTGCATGGAGATCCAACCAGTCCATCCTAAAGGAGATCAGTCCTGAATATTCATTGGAAGGACTGATGTTGAAGCTGAAACTCCAATACTTTGGCCACCTCATGCAAAGAACTGACTCATTTGAAAAGACCCTGATGCTGGGAATGATTGAAGGCAGGAGGATAAGGGGATGACAGAGGATGAGATGGTTGGATGGCATCACTGACTCAATGGACATGAGTTTTCATAAACTCTGGGAGTTGGTGATAGACAGTGAGGCCTGGCATGCTGCGGTCCATGGGGTCACAAAGAGTTAGACACGACTGAGCAACTGAACTGAAGCACAGATTCTTTCCAAATGTCATACAGGTGTAAGACTGAAGGACAAGACTTAAACCCAGGCAGTCTGACTTTATTATTGGCTGAAGGCCATAGAAGCTAGACAAAAAGACGTGACTTATCTTCAGATGAAGGCTTCTTTCCACTGCATTGCAGCACTTGGACCAATTACATTATATTCTTTCTTAAGGTAGAGCTAACTTTAGTATCTCTGAATTATTGGTTTGGGGTCCATTGAGTCTTATCCCTGAATGACTAGAAGGAATTCTTACTTGACTTCTCTGATTGGTGGAAAGATCTTAAAAGTGGCCAGACATGGAATCCCAGTGCCCACACTAGACTGTCAGTCTCCAGCTTCACCATCTCCTCCAACTTTCCCTTGACTGAATAACTCACACATTGGGGAATGTCCTGTTGAAGACTGCAATAAACCCTGCATGACCTGATATAGGGAGGACAATGAAATCTGGGGTTAGAGAAACCCTGTGAGTTTGGGTTGAAGTTTAAATTATTTTCCTTTGAAGAAGGAAGCATTTCATCTGAGGGGGAGGATATATAAGGGATAAATACTGAGAAATTTTCAGGGGTATTTCCTTTGGACTATGGAAATATTACATAAAGCAGACTGTCTAAACTTTTCTGAGTATCTGTTAATCAAAGCTTGTTAGTGATTGAGGTATGAAATTTGACATTTACCATGGAAGACCAAAAGCAAATGTGTGGTCTTGGCTCTCTCATAAGTTGATAACATCATTGGAGAGGCAAGAAAAATGAACGGAATAACATATTGTGTTGGGTCAAAAGACATGTTACCAAATTTTAGTCATTTAGTCTTCCCGAGTCTCTGTTTTCTTTTCTACAAAATAAAAGGACTTGATTAAATAACTTATTGGGCTTCCAGTTCAAGATGGTGCAGCAGAAGGATGTACATCCATCTCCTCCTGCAAGAGCACCAAAATCCCAACTAGCTGTTGAACAACCATTGACAGGAGGATACTGGAACCCACCAATAATGATATCCCATGTCCAAAGACAAAAAAGAACCTGTAATAAGACGGTAGGAGGGGCACAATCATGATGAAATCAAATACTACACCTGCCAGGTGGGTGACTCACAAACTGGAGAGCAATAATACCAAAGAAGTTCTCCCACTGTTGTGAAGTTCTGAGCCCCACATCAGGCTTCTCATCCTGGGGATCCAGAAAAGGGACTGAGAATACACAGGGAATCTGACCTTGAAGGCCAGCAGGATTTGATTATAGGACTTCCACAGGACTGGGGGGAAACAGACTCCATATTTGGAGGGCACAAACAAAATCTTGCATGCACCAAGGTCTAGGGGAAAGAAACAGTGACCCCACAAGTGACTGAACTAGACCTATCTGATAATGTTGGAGTGTCTCCTGTGGAGGTGTGGGTCAGTCAGTGGCTCCTTGCAGGAACAGGGGCACTGGTAGCAGTATTCTTGGAAGGTGCAAGTGAGTGAAGTCGCTCAGTTGTGTCTGACTCTTTGTGACCCCATGGACTGTAGCCTATCAGGCACCTTGTTCATGGGATTTTCCGGGCAAGAGTCCTGGAGTGGATTGCCATTTCCTTCTCTAAGGGATCTTCCTGACCCAGGAATCGAATCCTGGTCTCCCACATTGCAGGCAGACACTTTACCCTCTGAGCCACCTGGTGTAAGTCCTCTTGGAGGTCACCATTAATCTTACCATAGAGCACGTAGACCCCAGGGCAGGGGTCGCCTCAGGCCAAACAACTAACAGGGAGGAAGTGGAACCCCACACATCAGTAGATAATTGGATTGAAGATTTAATGAGTATGGCCTTCTCCACCAGATCAAGACCCAGCTTTTCCTATAGCCATTCCCTCCCATCAGGAGACTTATATAAGCTTCTTAGCCTCATCCACCAGAGGCAGACAGAGAAATAAGAAGAACCAAAATCCCATGTGGCTAGAACAAAAACCACATTACAGAAAGTTAATCAGGATGAAAAAGCAGTGGGTTATAACCTAGATGAAGGGACAAGATAAAACCCCAGAAAAACAACTAAATGAAATGGAGACAGGCAACTAGTCAGAAAAAAAAACATTTCAGAATAATGATGGTGAAGATGACCCAGGATCTTGGAAATAGAATGGAGAAGAGGCAAGAAATATTTACTAAAGATCTAGAAGAACTAAAGAACAAACATACAGAGATGAACAATATACTAGAAGGAATCAGTAGCAGAACAACTGAAGCAGAACAGATAAGTGACCTGGAGGACAGTTCAGTTCAGTTCAGTCACTCAGTCATGTCCAGCTCTTTGCGACCCCAAGAATCACAGCACACCAGGCCTCCCTGTCCATCACCAACTCCCGGAGTTCACTCAGACTCACGTCCATCGAGTCAGTGATGCCATCCAGCCATCTCATCCTCTGTCGTCCCCTTCTCCTCCTGCCCCCAATCCCTCCCAGCATCAGAGTCTTTTCCAATGACTCAACTCTTCTCATGAGGTGGCCAAAGTACTAGAGTTTCAGCTTTAGCATCATTCCTTCCAAAGAAATCCCGGGGCTGATCTCCTTCAGAATGGACTGGTTGGATCTCCTTGCAGTCCAAGAGACTCTCAAGAGTCTTCTCCAACACCACAGTTCAAAAACATCAATTCTTCAGTGCTCAGCCTTCTTCACAGTCCAACTCTCACATCCATACATGACCACAGGAAAAACCATAGCCTTGACTAGATGGACCTTTGTTGGCAAAGTAATGTCTCTGCTTTTGAATATGCTATCTAGGTTGGACATAACTTTTCTTCCAAGGGGTAAGCGTCTTTTAATTTCATGGCTGCAGTCACCATCTGCAGTGATTTTGGAGCCCCCAAAAATAAAGTCTGACACTGTTTCCAATGTTTCCCCATCTATTTCCCATGAAGTGATGGGACCAGATGCCATGATCTTCGTTTTCTGAATTTTGAGTTTTAAGCCAACTTTTTCACTCTCCACTTTCACTTTCATCAAGAGGCTTTTTAGTTCCTCTTCACTTTCTGCCATAAGGGTGGTGTCATCTGCATATCTGAGGTTATTGATATTTCTCCTGGCAATCTTGATTCCAGCTTGTGCTTCTTCCAGCCCAGCATTTCTCATGATGTACTCTGCATATAAGTTAAATAAGCAGGGTGACAACATACAGCCTTGACATACTCCTTTTCCTATTTGGAACCAGTCTGTTGTTCCATGTCCAGTTCTAACTGTTGCTTCCTGGAGGACAGAAGGGTGGAAATCACTGCAACAGAATATAGGAAAAGGACTTTTTAAAAATGAAGACAGCCTAAGAGAACTCTGGGACAACATTAAATGTACTAACATTTACATTAAGGGTCCCATAAGGAAAAGAGAGAGAGAAAGGACCTAAGAAAATACGTGATGAGATAAAAGCTGAAAACTTCTCCAACGCAGGAAAGGAAATAGTCAATCAAGTCCAGGAAGTGCAGAGAGTCCCAGCCATGAAATTAAAAGATGCTTACTCCTTGGAAGGAAAGTTATGACCAACCTAGACAGCATATTAAAAAGCAGAGACATTACTGTGCCAACAAAGGTCCATCTAGTCAAGGCTATGGTTTTTCCAGTGGTCATGTATGGATGTGAGAGTTGGACTGTGAACAAAGCTGAGCGTCAAAGAATTGATGCTTTTGAACTGTGGTGTTGGAGAAGACTCTTGAGAGTCCCTTGGACTGCAAGGAGATCCAACCAGTCCATTCTAAAGGAGATCAGTCCTGGGTGTTCTTTGGAAGGAATGATGCTGAAGCTGGAACTCCAGTACTTTGGCCACCTCATGCGAAGAGTTGACTCATTGGAAAAGACTCTGATTCTGGGAGGGATTGGGGGCAGGAGGAGAAGGGGACAACAGAGGATGAGATGGCTGGATGGCATCACTGACTCGATGGACGTGAGTCTGAGTGAACTCCGGGAGTTGGTGATGGACAGGGAGGCCTGGTGTGCTGTGATTCATGGTGTCGCAAAGAGTCAGACACGACTGAGTGACTCAGCCACCATTTAATGGAAAAACCTGTAACCACTTTTTAAAATCTAGATGTATATCAGAATTGTTTTGGAATTCTTTGAAAAATACAAATGCCCAGGCATTACTTTTTTTCTCTAAAGCTCCGAATGTGTTTCTAATGAGCAGCCATGTTTAAAAACAACTGGACTGTATGATTATCTTTTACTTTTAATTATATATCGGAGAAGGCAATGGCACCCCACTCCAGTACTCTTGCCTGCATGGATGGAGGAACCTGGTAGGCTGCAGTCCATGGGGTCGCTGAGAGTTGGACACAACTGAGCAACTTCACTTTCATTTTTCACTTTCATGCATTGGAGAAGGAAATGGCAACCTACTCCAGTGTTCTTGCCTGGAGAATCCCAGGGACGGGGGAGCCTGTTGGGCTGCCGTCTATGGGGTCACACAGAGTCGGACATGACTGAACCAACTTAGCAGCAGCATATATATATATATATATATATATATATATATACACACACACACACATAGTATGCATAATATATATATATATATATATATATATATATATATGTTTTAGAAAACTTTGAATGTTTACCTAGCTAAAAAATTTATGACATTTTGATTCTACTTGTTTGACTTCATATGAATAGAATGCTAGAATCCTAATTCATATTCACTCAAAACTTTGATATAGTTCCATGTATTTTGGCATCTAGTATTACTGCTGAATGTCTAGAAAGTTTATTATCTTAATGATTTTTTTTAAAAAATTTGAAAGTGTGTTGAAACTTCTAATTCAATTATGAAAATATAAAGGATACTATAGTGTAAAAAACTAGGAAATTAATATGACAGTTTTATTAACTAAAATAGAGATTTTGTTTAAACGTCACAAAGTTTTATGCTAGTATCCATTGTTTGTTTTCACACCTTATTCAAGACTCCAAATTGTATCTAATTGCAATGAACAGCTTCAGCTGCATGCAACAAATTCTGATAAATTCTCTTTTCATTTTCATTCTATTACAAATATTTTCTAATTTTCCTTGTTATGGCTCCTTAGAACACCCATTTAAAAGTGGACACTTAATTTTCAAATACATGGACTTTTAAAAGCATTTTTGATATTAAGTTCTCATTTTGATATTAATTTCTCATTTAAATACTTTCTTCTTTGCAATTACCCTGCGTTTTTTTCAGTCTTCTAACTTTATTGAGATGGCTAAGCCAATCAAAGATCTCTCAATAAATGTCACATTCACTTGAAAATATGTGGGTTATTTTCAAATATCTTTTGATGTTGATCTCTAACATAATCCCACAGTGATATGAGAACAGACTGGGTATGACTTTGATACCTTTAAACTACGAAATTTTTGCACCTAGTTAGCATGTCCCTTGATATGTTCCTAGTTTATACTCTAAGGGAACTTGAATAGAATTTGTATCCTACTGTTATGTGAAAATTGTATACATCTTAATTATGTTGAATTGATTCATAGTGTTTTTCAGGTCTACTATATCATTTACTCCCATGTATATTCATTCTATTAATTTTTGAGAGTCTGATATTAAAACTCCAGGTAAAACTCTTAACTACCTAATGAAAATAATTGTAATATATAGTGGAACTATATGTAACTGTTGTATATTTTCCAAATCTCCTGTAAATGTGTTATCATATTTTCATAATTAAAAAAAAAACTTTTTGGACAGTTTAGCTTTGAAGAGAATGGCATAGAGGAGAATTGTTTGGAAATTTAACTTTGATGCAAGTATCATTGTTATATTCCATTTATTCATTCAACAAAAATGAGTTGAGTGCCTGATATATGTCAAACACTCCTTTAGGCACATGAGACAGACTAACCAAAAAAGAGATAAACAGCCCTCCCATCAAGCAGTTGACATTAAAGCTGAAGGAGACTGATGAAGAACAATAAGCAGAATACTAATTATATAAGATGTTTGAAAGTGCCATAAAAATCTATAAGCACAGTAAGAGAGATTGAGAGTGTGTAATTTTCACAGTCAGACACCACTGAAGCGACTTAGCAGCAGCAGCAGCAGCAGCAGGCTTTATTGAGAAAATAACTCAAATGAAGAGATAAAGAATGTAAGCCAATTGTGTCTGTGTGGATATCTGGGGGAAGAATCTTTCAGAGAGAGAAAGCAGCCAGTGCAAAATCTCTTAGATGTTGGCTCATCTGGTGAGAGAAACAGCAGAGTGGTCAGTATACTTCGGGATGAGATCGTACCCTGATTGTGTGGGGCTTTGCAGGACTTAATAAAAGCTTTAACTTTCTCTCACTGATGATAGAAGAAGGGGAGGAGCTTTGGAAGGTCTTAAGTAGTAGTGACAGGATGACTCTGGTTGCCAAAGTTGAGAATAGCCAAGATTAAAAGAACAGGGACCAGTTAGGAAGTTACTGCAGTGATCCAGGCAAGGGGTGATGGTGGCACGGACCAGAGTGGTAACAATGTAGGAGAGAAGTAGCCAGAAGCTGCATTCTGAAGATAGGTTCAGTGAGATTTTCTGGGTTTCTTCATTTTGGGATAATGCAGTCACTCTGAGGTTAGTCCAAGTCACTCAGTTCAGTTCAGTTCAGTCGCTCAGTCGTGTCCGACTCTTTGTGACGCCATGAATCGCAGCACGCCAGGCCTCCCTGTCCATCACCAACTCCAGGAGTTCACTCAGACTCATGTCCATCGAGTCAGTGATGCCATCCAGCCATCTCATCCTCTGTCGTCCCCTTCTCCTCCTGCCCCCAATCACTCCCAGCATCAGGGGCTTTTCCAATGAGTCAACTCTTCGCATGAGGTGGCCAAAGTATTGGAGCTTCAGCTTCAACATCAGTCCCTCCAATGAACACCCAGGACTGATCTCCTTTAGAATGGACTGGTTGGATCTCCTTGCAGTCCAAGGGACTCTCAGGAGTCTTCTCCAACACCACAGTTCAAAAGCATCAATTCTTCAGCACTCAGCCTTCTTCACAGTCCAACTCTCACATCCATACATGACCAAGTCACTAGCACTCATAAAAGAACAAAGAATAACTTGTGGAAATTGCTTCCTCCAGTAAACACTATTTACTATGATGTTAGTATGAGGTCCAGCTCTTCATCTTTTCCTGTATTCCTATATTACTAGATTAGGTGGCTCTTCTCTCTCAGGACTCATGCTTTCTGTTTGCCCAGTTCCTCTCTATATCTCATCCATACACAAATTTGGTGTTAGTTACCACCTCATTCTCATTTACCCACTGAATGCCTTGTGCAACACACTATGTCAGTAATTATGTAGATTCCTAGGTAGGTAGGTAGGTAGATAGATAGATAGGTGAATAATTCCCAAGTAAGCAAAGCCTTGTCAAACTCCTCTCCCAATTTTGAACTAATCAGTTGTTCCATGTCCAGTTCTAACTTTTGCTTCTTGACCTGCATGCAGGTTTCTTAGGAGACAGGTAAGGTGGTCTGGTACTCCCATGTCTGTAAGAATTTTCCAGTTTGTTGTAATCCACACAGTCAAAGGCTTTGGCATAACTGATGAAACAGAAGCAATTTTTTTTTTTAACTCTCTTGCTTTCTCCATGATCCAATGAAAGTTGGCAATTTGATATCTGATTACTCTGTGCCTTCAAAACCCAGCTTGTACAACTGGAAGTTCTTGGTTCACATACTACTGAAGCCTATCTTGAAGGATTTTGAGAATAATTTTGCTAGCACATGAAATGAGAGCAATTGTATGGTAGTTTGAACATTCTTCAGCATTGTCCTTCTTGGGACTGGAATGAAAACTGACCTTTTCCAGTCCTGTGGTCACTATTGAGTTAACTTATATGCAGACTACATCTTGCAAAATCCCAGGCTGGATGAATCACAAGCTGGAATCAAGATTTCCAGGAGAAATATCAACAATCT
This sequence comes from Bos taurus, assembly GCF_002263795.3. Lineage (NCBI taxonomy): Eukaryota > Metazoa > Chordata > Mammalia > Artiodactyla > Bovidae > Bos > Bos taurus. The sequence continues at coordinate 48,917,287 of NC_037340.1, forward strand.
CAGATAAACAGATGATATCACTTTAATGGAAGAAAGTGAAGAAGAACTAAAGAACCTTTTGATGAAAATGAAAGAGGAGAGTGAAAAAGCTGGCTTGAAACTCAACATTCAAAAAACTAAGATCATGGCACCTGGTTCCATCACTTCATGCAAATAGAAGGGGAAAAAGTGGAAGCAATGACAGATTTTTATTTTCTTGGACTTCAAAATCACTGTGGATGGTGACTGCAGCCATGAAATTAAAAGACGCTTGATCTTTGGAAGAGAAATTATGACAAACCCAGATAGCATGTTAAAAAGCAGAGATGTCACTTTGCCAACAAAGGTCCATATAGTCAAAACTATTGTTTTTCCAGTAGTCATGTGCAGATGTGAGAGTTGGACCATAAAGAAGGTTGCATGCTGAAGAACTAATGTTTTTGAATTGTGGTGCTGGAGAAGACTCTCGAGAGTCCCTTGGACTGCAAGGAGATGAAACCAATCAATCCTAAAGGAAATCAACCCTGAATATTCATTGGAAGGACTGCTGTTAAAGCTGAAGCTGCAATACTTTGGCCACCTGATGCAAAGAGCTGAATCAATGGAAAAGACCCTGACAAAGAAAAATATTGAAGGCAAAAGGAGAAGGGGGTGGCAGAAAATGAGGCAGTTTGATAGCATCACCAACTTAATGAACACGAATTTGAGCAAACTCTGGGATATAATAGAAGACAGAGGAGCATGGTGTGCTGTAGTCCATTGGGTCATAAACAGCTGGACATGACTTAGCTACTGAGCAACAACAAGGAAAGATTTAGATACAGTTGTCTCTGCATTTGTTTATGTGCTTGCTTAGTTAGAAGTAAAATATAAAATAGTGCACCAGGAATTGAATGAGGAGTCTAGTCTTAGTAATTGAATAACTGCAAGCAAGTCACTCAAATCTCCTGGGCTTCTACCTTCTCCTCTGCAAAATGAAACAGGTGGAAAAGGTGCTCTCTCGTGGTGTTGTAGAAGACTCTTGAGAGTCCCTTGGACTGCAAGGAGATCCAACCAGTCCATTCTGAAGGAGATCAGCCCTGGGATTTCTTTGGAAGGAATGATGCTAAAGCTGAAACTCCAGTACTTTGGCCATCTCATGCGAAGAGTTGACTCATTGGAAAAGACTCTGATCCTGGGAGGAATTGGGGGCAAGAGGAGAAGGGGACGACAGAGGATGAGATGGCTGGATGGCATCACTGACTCGATGGACGTGAGTCTTAGTGAACTCCGGGACTGACGTTCAGGGGATAGACAGGGAGGCCTGGAGTGCTGCGATTCATGGGGTGGCAAAGAGTCGGACACGACTGAGTGACTGGTCTAATGGGATCTGAAGGACCATTTAAGTTTATCCATTGTACTTTCTGCTTCTACCATGCCTCCTATGCCTTTATTATCTCCTTTTGTCTTTCTAGGCTGTTCCTCTGTAGCAGCTCAGCTTAAGCAGAATCTTCTTCTTGCCTGATTTCTTCTCATCCTCAGCTGCTTCAGAAACTTTTTCCACTATGCGCCTTTTCCTCCCAGTAGATGGCAGTGTTCAGTCTTGTTTCCCAGTGGTACTTTCCTTGCTTGGAGGGACTAACTGCGACCATTTCTGCAAATCTTGTGTCCTTTTTTCCCTAGGGGTGGGGATCACGGAAGAGGAAACAAAGGAAGGGATCAGTGAGTAATGAGAGGCTCCCCCCCCCTCCCCCTCGTTTAGACATTTAGGAAGGCCAAGTAGCCTCCTCTTGCTTCTCAAGCAGGTTTATTTAATTACATTTAACTTTGGGTTAGAATAAAACAACTGTCTCCATATTTCAAAAAAATTGTTGCAACTCATTTGATCCTTCAACACTGGGAGGCTGATAATACAGATATTATTAATCTTGGCTCTTGAGCTCAGAAGTTGTCCTATTTTGACTCTGGCTGATATTGAGAACAGTCAGGGTCAGAAACAGGAAGACCAGATAGGAGGCCCTTGCCATGGTCTAGGCAAGAGATGGTGGTGGCTGTGGGCCAGTGGGAGTAGAAGTTGGGAGCAATGGTGTGGATATGGGGAAAGGAAGGCACATTCTAGGCTTGCTACATGAAGAACCAGTCTCCCCCGGTATGCTATGCACTAATCTCTGCAAGACTGTGTTTCTCTTGGCTTCTGAAGTCCCTCCCTGCTATAGGAGTCTATGAATCCAGGAAAAAGCGATCTAAAATTGTACTTTCAAACCCCTTGACAAGGGACTATTAGCTGCTGGTAGAATGAAAACTAGATGCCAGGTCTCTGGCAGGTGCTTCTCCTTGCCGCTGACTGACAATGATGGGAGATGGTCTATTTCAGCACTCAGTTACCTTTTCTCCCTACATTTAGCAAATCAAAGCAAGTTGCTCTGGTTGAAAGAGGGTTTGACTCTTGAGCCCTCTTGTTCCCCAAGACTGCAAAGAGCAGGATAAAACCTCCAAGAGAGGAAGCGACAGCCCTGCTCATGTGTCTTTCAAAGCTTTACATGTTCTACACTGACCTGTGCTCATTGAAGAATTCTGGGACCCCTAACACCAGATCGTCTTCAGCTGCCTTGGGAAGATTTTTCAGGGAGAAGGATATAGTGGAGGTATGGGGGAATTTTTATCTGGGGTAGCAGAAGCTATCTGGGTGTGGGTTATATTAGAGTGGGTGATGTCACACTACAACTTAGAAAAGCCTTTAATGGTTTCTTAATTGATAAATGGGTCAAGTTCAGACTTATTAACATAGATAAAGGAGCTTCCTAATCTGTCTCCCTTTGACCCTTCAAATCCTGGAGAGTACACTATGCCCCTGGCATATCCTTGAAGATGCCACACCCTCAACATTCCTACTCATTCTGGAAAATAGGGCACCAGAACCCTCCCTAAGCAATACCCCTGGAAAACATTCATAGCATTTTGTGCATAGTTCTGTGCAGACCATATCACAGTGTTTGTCTTCTCACCAGCTTCCTGCCTTATTTGTGACTTGCTTGAGAGCAGAAATCATCCTTTACCCATCTTTAGCATCAGGCTTAGTGCCTGACCCTGGTGTCGGCCTTCCTATGCTGAATCAATGTATAGCAGGAGATGTTTGGAGTTGTGCTGTACTGTCAGGAGGTGAGAGAGTGCCATAAATGAAGAAGCTAAGGGATGATGCAGATATTTATTACAGAGATATGTCAGATACAGCCACAGTTGCTGAACAAAGGATTATATACAAATATTGCTAAGCAAAATGTTGAATGTCACCAGTTTAGTAAGGAAAGGATTACATGGTTTGTTGTTGTTTAAAGATGACCATGTCAGAGTTCCTTTACAACCCAATGGGCAAATAAGGCCTCAGTGAAACCCAGGATATTAGAACTCATGAATTTAGCATAATAATAATTCATCCAGAACTGTTTGATATTATTATCCTTTTTAGGAAAAATTATCAAGGTTAAATTAACTGTGGAAACAGGATTGTAATAGAAACTCTGACCTAAGTAAAGAAAAGGAAGCAAGTTTTCATATTCTCATGGCAACAGTTTGTATTGAATAATAATAAACAAGTTTTTTATTCACATATTTACGTTCAATCATTCATTTGTCTATTTGAAAGCAATCCTTTTAGTATTTTATATTGGAGCTTTTTATTATTTCTCCAATTGCTCCAAATAAATTCCTTTTGCAGTTTACTCTAAAGAGGAAATGATTCCTTGGTTAATGTTATTACAACTGCTATAGTTTCTATCCTTTAGAATTTAGATTTTTTCGCTTATATATTAAATCAACTGTCACATTTTAAAATATCCCTTGCATTATTTGAATATATTAATTTAATCCTAAATTGTATTTATTTAGATAAGCAATTTTTAAAGTTTTCTATGATCTTAAATTTGGTGATATTTTGTGATGAAAAGGAAGTGTGATGTGAGGTTCAGAGCACAGACTCTAGGACCTTGGCTGTCTGGATTCAGATTCCATCTCTGCCATGTCTCTGCATGTTTCTGGACAAGTCACTTTCCCATTTTGTGCTTCACTTTCCTCATCTGTAAAATGGTGGAAATAAATGCACCAACCTCCCTGAGCTACAGAGAGCATTAATTGACTTGAGATGTATAAAAGTTATAGTTTGAAAGGGCAAGGAAACCAATTCTTCCTGGAGCCTCGAGAAGAGAGCCACCCTGCTGATACCTCAGCTTCAGCCCAGAAAAACTCACTTTGGTATCCTAGCCCCTAGAACTATAAGACAATAAATTTATGTTGTTTTAAGTCACTACATTTGTAGCAATTTGTTACAGCAGCTATAGGAAACTAATACAGATTTTGATAAAGTTCAGCTATTAATAGGCAAAATTATTCTGCAAGAACACATCTATAATGTTACCATAAAATCAGTAGGAAAATATACTCCATTTATAAAAATTCAATTTGAAATACATTTTAAAATATCTCAATAGTTTATGCTGCATAGAAATAAAATTTTTAAAAACCCAGGAATGTGTATTTTGAAACTGACCTTTTTTATATTGAAGACGAAACTATAGGATCCCCATGGCTTCTGATTACAATAGAATGTTCCATGTGGAAGATGATCAAGTATTCCCTATTTAATTAAAATTAAATAAAATCTTTAAATCCTTTTTTCATCACTGGATTTGGTATGATGTCTCTGAAAAGCTAAATGGTGCTTTACATTTGTGCATTACTGCAGAATACTTTCTGGTCACTTTTACTTTCCATTGAGTAGAATTCACCACCTTGGAAGTTGAAACATGAAAGGAACAAAGGAAGAAGGGAGAGGGCAAGGGCTGCTAAGTCACTTCAGTTGTGTGTCTGACTCGAAGAAAATAAGGCAGGAAAGAAGGAAAGAAGAAAGTAAAAAAGGAAGGACAGAGGGAGGGAGGAGGAAAAAGAAAGAAAAAGAAAGAAGGGAAGAAAGGAAACTGTGTTTACAGCTAAGAACAAACTTTACAAACATCTCAACAATTTACAGCTGTACCCCAAACTACATACAGACTTATAATCTTCTTCCCTTAAGTCTACACAGAAGTTTAGAACTCTACAAAGGATGTGAAACATTAGAAAATAAAGCCCTTCAAGTGTATGCACATGTATGCACTTTCTCCAAGTACACACATGCCCATAACTACTGCTACCATTAAATAATACTTATTCAAAAACTAACCCAGGGGGCATGTGGAATTTATCACCTATCCCCTTTAAGTACTTTCCTTTTCTTCATGCTTTCTGCTGTCTATGCATAACCTTGTTTCATGATCTCTGTGTAAAATAGGATTGCTTTTTTTTTTTTTTGCCAAGATAAATAAAAACCACCTTTCTGGTCCCATATACATGTCAAGGCATCTCAAACTACCTGAAAAATAGTTTTCAATAATGGTTGCAATAATATTGTTTAGTTGGCATCATTTGTAACCAGTTCATTGACATGTTCTAATTATCACCTTTTCTGCCTGGTGATAGAAATCACCCTCCCAGTATGTGACTGAAGTTGGCACCAATAATCTGCTAGACAGGCCTGCTTGGCAGGAGAGGGGCACCTATGAAAACAGTTGATCCTTCCCTAAGAGCCCAAGCCTCATCAAAGTACTGCAGCAAAGGAAAGCATTTTTACAAGGATCAAGGGAAATATTGTATATAAATCAGCATGGAGGTTAAAAGCATAATTTTAGATTGATATCTCAGTTCATGGCAAGTTCATCAACTCTTTTTAAGCCTAATTTTAGTATGTGTAAAATTGGGGAAATATTACACTCCCAAAGAATTAATGAAAACTATAGGAGCTAATGTCCCAATGATTAGTTTTCAACAACGGGCATAATCACCCTTCCTGAGAAAACCAATCACCAGCAGCAACTGACAATACAGGACTAATACTAGCGCTGTATTTCTTAGTGAAGATAGATGATTCAGATGGGAGGTGAGAGGAGACGCTGCCATCTACTCATAAGGCAACTTTCCACTGAGACATAACATGTAGTCAAAGTATTTCTTATGAAGCTATTGCAAGCAGAGAGTTATACAGCATTCGCTGACTCTTTCACATACATATGCATCATTACAAAGAGCGTCAGTGAACACTTCTGTGGTCCTAAGAGTGACCACAACGGAGAGGCTGATGGTTGCATGTGAGCTAGCTGTCCATTCTTCTCTAATCAGGGAGGTCTCTTTCAAGAACATTTCATGCTCATTTTTGAGTCTGCGCATTCACTTGGCCTGCTTTCCTTTTTAGCACATCCTCTCTCCCTTTACTCTGCAAATGCCCTCATATTACTCCAGAGCCCCCTCCTGCCCTAATCCCCAGCCCATTCCTAGTTCTTGCAGGAACCTCCCATTCCTGCCCCTCATATTGATAGTCTTTCTCTGAACTGCTGCCCAGTCTGGCATTGGATAAGAGTTTGAATAATGCAGATATGAATATTTCAGAGAACTACTGAGTTGGAAGGAGCATAATAAAGCATCTAGTCTCACCCCCTTGTTCTATAGATAAAGAAATTCTACTCCAAGAGACAGAGGGCACTCCGCCAAAGATCACTCAGAGTGAATAGCCAGGCTAGGACCAGCATCCTAACTTCTTGATGCATAGTCTACAACTCTTCCCACTTGGCCACTCAGATTCTATGTTGTTGCCTGTGTTTCATATTTCTTGCTGATTGATCTCTACTCTTGGCTAGAAAATCCCTTTTTCTAATATTTTGATCCTGTCCCTTTCACTGGAGAGTACAGTGAAATATAGCTGCTTCTTGATTATTTGCAGAAAATGTGTCTAATGCTTATCTTAAAAAAGCAGTTAAATTATTCCTGGTCTTCCCCAAGTTTATTGGTATTTAGTGGAAAATGTAGGGAATAGGCTGTCAAATTGCATTGTTTTCAAAATTGCAAATTTGTTACTCTCCCTCTTCTTCATATATTTCACATATGTATACCTACTTATACAAACTCTATACTCTGCTGATAATAAAAATGTGCATGAAGAATATACCTATATACATAACTTGCATGCAGTATACACAAATGCACTGAGTTCCATTAAACGTATGCATGTTAAAAATAATCCCTATATCAAATGCCAAGTGGATGATATTCTCATAAAACCGACCTAGAATCTTTTTTTAAAAAAGTAAATGTCATAAAAAACAACAACAATAAGGAACTGTTTCAAATTAAAGAAATGTAAAAGCAAATGACAATAAAGTACAATAACTCTAGGTTGGGTCTTAGAATAGGAAAAATAAAGTATCTATGAAAGATATTATTTGGACAATTGGCAAAATTTGATTATGAACTGTGGATTTAGATATTAGTATTGTATTCACGTTAAAATTCCTGATTTTATTAATTGCACTGTTGTTATATAAATGAATAAGACAATGTCCTTTTTTTAAAGGAGATATCTGATGAAGTATTTTAAGGTAAAGAGGCATCATGACAATAACCCACATTCAGTTTAGATAGATAAGTGAGAGAAAGAGACACAGAGAGATGGAAAAAGAGAGACAGAGAATAAAACTAATAATGCAAATAGGCTAAAGGGTCTTAAAATTAAGATTCCTACCAATCTGTATTCCATGTGTTCTGCTCCTCTGCATGTTCTACTGTGGATTCTAACAGCTTTTGCAGCTCTATGTGTCTCATCATTCATGTCCCACAGAAAAGAGAAAGTTTTTTGCTCCAGAATTCCACATCTCTCTCCCCTCTGAAAAAGTTCTGTGATTCCCTCTGATTGGCCTGTTCTAGTTGCAGGATTACCTCTGAACAAATCACTGTGACCAGGGAAAAGAATTAACTGATTGGACCAGCTTCAGTCAGGTACTCTAGATTCTGGAGTTCTGCATGGATATTTTGGGTCTGCAGAGCCCCCTGAATTCCCAAACAAAAAAAGGAAAAAATGAGTTAGTTAGTTGTTAGTTAGGCAGGAAGCAACAGTTAGAACTGACATGGAACAACAGACTGGTTCCAAATCGGGAAAAGAGTACACCAAGGCTGTATATTGTCACCCTGCTTATTTAACTTATATGCAGAGTACATCATGAGAAGTGCTGGGCTGGAAGAAGCACAAGCTGGAATCAAGATTGCTGGGAGAAATATCAATAACCTCACATATGCAGATGACACCACCCTTATGGCAGAAAGTGAAGAGGAACTAAAGAGCCTCTTGATGAAAGTGAAAGAGGAGAGTGAAAAAGTTGGCTTAAAATTCAGCATTCAGAAAACTAAGATCATGGCATCTGGTCCCATCACTTCATGGGAAATAGATGGGGAAACAGTGAAAACAGTGGCTGACTTTATTTTTCTGAGCTCCAAAATCACTGCAGATGGTGACTGCAGCCATAAAATTGAAAGATGCTTACTCCTTGGAAGGAAAGTTATGACCAACCTAGACAGCATATTAAAAAGCAGAGACATCACTTTATCAACAAAGGTCTGTAGTCAAGGCTATGGTTTTTCCAGTAGTCATGTATGGATGTGAGAGTTGGACTATAAAGAAAGCTGAGCATCAAAGAATTGATGCTTTTGAACTGTGGTGTTGGAGAAGACTCTTGAGAGTCCCTTGGACTGCATGGAGATCCAACCAGTCCATCCTAAAGGAGATCAGTCCTGAATATTCATTGGAAGGACTGATGTTGAAGCTGAAACTCCAGTACTTTGGCCACCTGATATGAAGAGCTGACTCATTGGAAAAGACCCTGATGCTGGGAAAGATTGAGAGCAGGAGAACGGGACGACAGGAGATGAGATGGTTGGATGCCATCACCAACTCAATGGACATGGGTTTGGGTGGACTCTGGGAGATGGACAGGAAGGCCAGGTGTGCTGTGGTTCATGGGGTCACAAACAGTCGGACAAGACTGAGCAATTGAACTGAACTGAAGATACTGGTAATAGCAATAGGGGCCCAAAGTGGATGTAAAGAAAGCAAATTCAGAAAATAACGGGGCTTGGAATATTCATAAAGCATAAGTCAAGGCTACTTTAAGTGCTACCGGCTTCCAGTCTACTGTCAGTCCCTGATACCTTGGCAATAATGAGTTTCTGATTTTCTTGGAAAAGTTCTTAAAGGCTAAGGAGACGCAGCTGAGGAAGTTCCCTGTGCAGAAACGGGAATTTGGGCGCCTGCCCTCAAAGACAGGTTCTGTATATCCTACAGTTCCTCCTAAGATATTTTCCTATAACAAACACTGTTGAACTAACTGTGTGATATTCTGTTTTTAAGTGTGATGCTTTCATTATTAAGAATCCAACTCAGCAAAGTTTATCACATAAAGCAAATCTAGAAATAAATGACTAAAGATAGTACACTTCTTAACAACATTAGTATTGTCTCTGGACTTTGAAAACTGACTCAAATTTTATCATTCTGGCAATGAGTGGTGGTGGTCTACTTTACCTACCCCACCTACCTGTTGATTTAAAGGCAGAGCTGTGGCCTCCCAATAAATAAATAAAATCATTATGCTTGCCTTCTGTAGTCCTAACATCCTGTGAGGGAAGGGGAGATGAAGGAGAAAGGGGAGATGGAGGAAAGCCCCTAACACTAGAGAGTGTTCATTCCCTGGGGCTTAGAGAGATTTCTTCTATCATTCACTTTGTGTTTGCATCATAAACTGCAGGATGGCTCCTCTAAATTAGTGTAGAGGTGGGAAAAAGCACACATAGAAGATTTTTGTTCAGTCTAGGTTTATTGCTGATTAACTATGGAATTTTAGATCATCTTTTTACTTTTCTGAGCTTATGAGCACAGAAATGGCCCTATTTTGATCACATAGATGTCCTTATAAAATGAAAACAAGAATCCCTGTTGGGAAAGTCAACTTCTATGACGTTTTCCTTGGAGACCCAATCAAAAGAGCTGCTGCTAACCTGAAGGTCTAAAAATATATCTTGATTTTTGTTTCTATATTTAGGAAAAGTCTGATTCTGAATTTGTTTCTGCACAGTCTAGCTCATTGCTGACTGTGCAACAAAATATTCAGGAAGCTACTTAAGACACAAATTCCTGGGCCCTATTCTAATTTTCCTCTAAATCAGCACATCTGAAAGTGTGGCCAGGAGCTCTGTACCTTGAAATGATCGCTAGATGATTCTGAACAACCAGACCTGGTCTAACCCAGGGGAAGAATTGATACTTGGCATGGAAATCAGAAACTTCAAATTCAACCCTCTACTCTGCCATTTATGACATAATATTGAAAAATAACCAAGTAATTTGGGCCCCTACTTCCTCATTTACAAAACAAAGGACTTAGACAAGATTATATCTAAGTGTCTTTTAGTAATAATGCTTATGATTTTATGAGTGATCCTTTCAGTTATTCTAAAGAAAACCGTGATATGAATTAGAAACATTAATAATCTCAGTTAAGAATATGCTCCCAGAGTCACAAACTCTGGCTCCATCCACATACATTAGTCAAGGTTTTTTGACCACAGCCCATTTCTCTCACCAGAGGCTGCCTGGCAACTTTAGTGTTGATGACCTATTACAAAGAAAGATTCATACAAAGAAAGACCATGCAGATATTCAGGGCTCCCACCTCTGACCTGTGCTCAGGGAGTTTTCATGGGAAACTCCCATGCTTGCAAATTGGGTTTACGTGTAAAAACTCCACTGTATCAGTAGGGGACAGTCAGGAGAATGGAATGCTAGGAGAGATGAGCCAAACTGATTGACTAGTGTATGTGGGGTATAAATTCTCTCCAAATTTAGTCACCACAGTGCCTTCTCCTCCCTTCTCTGTCTTATCTTCAGCAGCAAAAACTGTTTAGGTAAGGTGTATTCCCAGAGCCTATTCACCAGTTGCAGTTAATGGCTCCAGGCCAATTGGATATTTCTAGCCTCAAGAAGTCCAAGGTCTTAGAAAATTCCCTTCAGCTCTATCATGCCAAACACCTTGTCTCCATCCTTTTATACCAGGTGATTGAAAAGGGGAAGGGGGATGGAGACATGAAAGCATATACTTGGGATCTCTTGCCCTGGTCTGCACTGTTGAGTCATCAGCATAGCGTGCCAAATTACTCAAATAAGTCTGGTCATGTTCACATTCAGCACTAAGGAGGATACTCTGTATGACTTGCATGAGGACATGAAATGCCAGCGGGATCCATATAATAAACATCCTGCTTGTGCCAAGAAGGGTGGGTGGAGTCGTGTGCCACATGCAAGGGATTCCTAAATGTTTACTCTAATTTGCTGCCTGGTTATATTTGACTTCTGTGGGTTGGCACAGCAACCATTCTATTTAATTCTGGCTCTTCTAATTGTCAGAGGAACAGTCAGGGGCTTTTATACTAATGTTTAAAAAAAACAGTTGTTTGGGGTCATTGTTCCTTCTCCTTTAGAGTAATTGCTGAACATAGTGTTGTGGTTAATAATGAAGATTCCAGAGAAAGATGGGTTTGGATTTCAGTTCTTGGTTATACTCCTAAACTGTGCCTGACTTCTCCGTGCTTCTGCTTCCTTCATTTCCATAACTGGGATAATTAAGAGCACCTGCTGCATGGGGTTTTAGAGAAGATTCAAAAAGTTACTATGTGTTGAGTACTTAGCAGAATGCCTGGGACATAGTAAGCACTCAATAAATATGACTGGTTTAGGAGCAACTATAACTCATTATTTTGAGTTGTGTATGTGTGGATCTTCCTGAATGGTCCTGTTTTTCAAACACTGTTATGTAGAAATGATCTTTTCTACCCAACAAACCTATGCTTCACGAAGTCCATTCTGTGCTGTTAACTGGTGAAGCCATTTGGCCTTAAGAGTTCCATTTCTGGCACTGAGCAGAAGTTTTATAGAAAGTATATAAGAAAATGTGTTTGACTATGTGTCCCTGTGTACCAAACTATTAATACAAAGAGCTGCAGAGAGGGATTTTAACTCTGTGCTCCTGAATCCATGCTCCATAATCTCAGGCAGGTGCCTCTCAAACTTCAATGTAGACACAAATCACCTGGGATCTTGTTAAAATGCAGATTCTGATGCAGTAGGTTCTGGGTGGAGCTTGTTTTTAGCAAGCTACTGGGGATGCAAACGTTTTTCCATGGACCACACTTTGAATCCTGAGATTTGGGGTGCTGGACTGCATTTGAGCAGAAAGTCACTGTTGTTTGAGGGCAGGGGGCAGGGGGGCAAAGGCACTGGTGAGTGGCACCAAACTGGTGCCTTTTTACAGGTAATTTTATGTTTGTGTAAAGAAGAGGAACGGGAAAAATCTAGGACAGTGACAATCTCAATTCCAGTTGCACATTGGAATCACTTGAAGAGTATTATAAAAGGTATAATAGAATCCTCACTAACCTAGCTGAATACAAAATGCAAAGGAGGATAGTTCAAGCATTTTAAAAAACACTCCAGGTGATTGTAATATACAGCTAGACATGAGTACCACTACTCTCATACAGTGGTTCTCCCACTTTAGCAAACCTTAGCATCACCTACAGGGCTTGTTAAAATAAAGATGACTTGATCTCACCCCCGAAATTTCTGACTCACCAGATCAGCAGAGAGGCCTGAGGATTTGCATTTCTAAGTATGCAGGTGAAATTGATGCTCATATTTTGATAATCACTGCTCTAGTGGATAGAAAGTACTCCACTCAGTCATGCATTCATTCAGTAATTTGGCAAACATTTACAGAGCTCTTTCTATGTGGAATACAACTTTCTAGATGCTGGGAATTTAATGGTGACTAAGACATGATCCTTAGTAGCTTAGGAAGGGCGTATACAGCTAGTAATCAGGTAGCACTGGATTCATTAAAAAAAATGCATCAGAATGACACTGATCCCAGGAAATGATGTCCAAGGGGAAACCTTAAAGATGTGTCAGAATTAACCACAGGGTAAGTCTATGTTGGAGAAAGGGCAGGACAGGAAAGATTATGTCAGGCAGAAGATGGTGTGTGTTGAGGGCAATCCAGAGTGCCTCTGGTTTAGTGGTAGAGAAGCAAGTGCTGGGCAGGGGAGGAGGAAGGGCAGGAAGTGTTTCAGAAATTAGACAGAAGCCAGATCATACAGAACTTTGTGTGCCATTCAGACTTTATTCCAAAGTCAGTGAAGGACTTTAAGTAGAAAGTGTCATGATCAGAATCACTTCCTGAAAATAGTATTCTGGCTACTGGATGGAGTCTGGAATGGAATGGAGATAAGGAGACTGCTTAGGTGGAAGAAAATCAAGGCTTCTGTCATTTTAATATGTTTACTTGCAAATCGTCTTAGGGGCCTTTTGTCTAGACAATCAGATGTCCCCCTGGTCATCTCAGTGTGTGAAATCTGGAGGGGACATAGGAAAGCAGAGTGAATCCAATGGCTCTTTCTATAATGGGGGATGAAAAAGGGTGGGGGAGGGCATGTACACATGAGATTTGTGTTTTGTGTCAGAGTCAGACATGAGCAGAAAAGAAACTTTACTTTCAATGTTGTATATTTACCTGGAAATTATTTTGAAGAGTTGTTAGCCATTTCAACAAATATTTAGCAATAAGCTCTTCGCCCAGTTCTGTAGTCTCAGAATCATCAGAACTTGAAAACAGTTGGTTGAGGAGGATGTGTATTGTAGCCAGTTAGAAATGCAGCCATGTGAATAGGGAAGGTGTCATCTGGGTTAGGGGGGCAGTGGGCCATTCTAATGTCAACTTCACCTTTTGGACAGAACTAAACAGAGGAGCCTGGTAGGCTGCAGTCCATGGGGTCGCTGAGAGTTGGACACGACTCAGCGACTTCACTTTCCCTTTTCTCTTTCATGCATTGGAGAAGGAAATGGCAACCCACTCCAGTGTTCTTGCCTGGAGAATCCCAGGGACGCGGGAGCCTGGTGGGCTGCCGTCTATGGGGTCGCACAGAGTCAGACACGACTGATGCGACTTAGCAGCAGCAGCAGCAGCAATGTCCTTCCAGAGCCTCTTCCAAATATAATCAGAGGGATACAGGGCTGAAGGGGTAATGGAGATCAACTTGTCTTTCTCATTTCACAATGAAACGAATAGTGTACACTTCTGAACTGTGGAAAACTACAACGGCACCTAGCCTTTATGACATTTGTGTGGATTCAAAAACTCCCAAAGCACCATATTATTTTGAAATTAAAATTTCTGAACAGATGGAGGATTCAGAGCTCTTACAGGTAAATGCTAAGGAAATATTTATTGATGTCAGGATACTTTAAATTATGGTCTTTTCTCTCCAAAAATATTTCCCAGCCATCAAATTAGCCACTGAAGGAAATCCTTCAGCATTTCAAATGCTTGCTCTACTCCTAGTAGCAATGGGCTACAAGTAGAATTTCAAGCCACTCTGAAGAAAAAGATTTTCCACTTTTTCAACAATTGGAGGACAGGTGTATTTATTTGGTTTACTAATTTATTTATGCTAGACATAGTTGATCTGTACATTAATTTATTTAGGATTCACAGCTATGTTATGGGGTAGGTTTCCATCATTTCAATTTTACAGAAGAGAAAAGGACATCTGAAGGAAGTAAGTATGATGTCCAAGATGACATGGCTGGTATGCCAGGTACTGGAGCTAGGACTGTCTGATAGCAAACCTTCTTCTTGTTCAGTCACTAAGTCATGTCCAACTCTTTGCAACCCTATGAACTGCAGCACACCAGGCTTCATTATCCTTCAATATCTGTCAGAGTTTGCTCAAACTCATGTCCACTGAGTCAGTGATGCCATCTAACCATCTCATCCTCTGACACCCCGTTTTCCTCCCCCTTTTCCCTTTGCCCTCAATCTTTTCCCAACATCAGAGCTTTACCAATGAGTTGGCTTTTTCCATTATTTGGCCAAAGTATGGAATTGAAGTATGTTACTCAACTTGGGGAAAACAAAACCTCAGTTCAGCAGTCATCCCAGCCCTTTAGTTGAGAGATAAGTATACCCTGGACTGTGGGGAGGAGCTACAACTCCCCACAAGTTTGAATCTGTGAAGGCAGAACTTTGTGGTCCTTTAAATCCCATTCTTGATCTTCATTTTTGCCAGACAGAATGGCACATAAAAGGCTACACCCCAGGTGAAAATGTCCCCTTAAATGGACTTGGAATGCCTCCTGAGCTTTCCAGTCATCCTGAAGCAGAGTTTAGCAAAGACAAAATAATTATTATTCCTCTCTAAGCTTTGAATTTGAGTACAGATCGTATGAAAGTGACCTTTTCGGTTTGGAGACACACATCTTCCTTGCTTGGATTCCACATTTTCATTTGGCTCATAAAGCTGTAGTGTGTTGTTTGCCATAATGCTTGAATAGTAGGTGTTTGAATAACCATCCACTTTGTAGTCACTTATGTATTTATCCCCACTGCATCAACCTGATGTCGTTGAGCAACCACACACGGTGTTGGATAAATTTTGAATCCAGAGCTCAATAAATGAGTAGAAATTCAGCCATCTTGACTTCTTACACTTCTGATTCCCACAGTGTTTTTTAGCTCCTTTCTACTCAGAATGTGTCATACAACATAATCAGTATGTACATTTTAACAGGGTCCCTCTTAATTTAGGCACAGGGGCTTCCCAGGTGGCTCAGTGGTAAAGAACCTGCCTGCCAATGCGGGAGATGCAGGAGATGCAGGTTTGATCCCTGGGTTGGGAATATCCTCTGGAGAAGGAAATGGAAACCCACTCTCGTATTCTTGCCTGGGAAATCCCATGGACAGAGGAGCCTGGTGGGTAACAATCCATGGGGTCACAAAAAGTTGAACATAACTTAGTGACTGAGCACAACATAATTTAGGCACACAAGATTTCAGATGACCAGAGAACTGTTGGGCAGCAGGTTTCTCTTTCTCTCCAGAATGCATAGGCAACAAGAAGGAGCTTTGGCAAGAAACTCCAAAGACACAACTCCTTTCAGAGCTTGTTTCCTGTTTGATAAGTTACCAAGTCTTTATAACTGGAATGCAAAGTGAGGGTTCAGCCAAGGAACTGGGTGAGAGTTAATGGATCAATCTGCTCTCCCCCGTCAGTGCTTTTACTGCTGACTTCTGGAATGTGTTTGATGAAAAGAAAGTGACTTCTTCAGACAGAGATACTGATGTAGCCTGCTGAGGTTAGGACCTATAGGAACAATACACCAATGTTATCAGGACTTTGTTTGCCTCCAACTTCATTCCAAAACTGACAACAGAAGAGAAAACCTTTTTTTTAAAGCCCTTGCTGTCAGTTGTCATTATTATAAATAGCCGTATGTCGTGCCTCTCCCTGGGGGGAGACAAGCATCTTTGTTCAGTTCTTATTTGGATTGAGTTCCATTTCAATAGTTTTCTGAAAGTGGATCTGAGAAATGGAACTAGTAGCAAAGTAACATTTGCCTCCATTTATCTTTCCAAGAGCTTGGATATGTTGAAAGTTAAAATCAGAGAAGGAAGTTCCTGCTACTTTCCTGTCACCAGGCTTGATTACCCTTTATCAATGAATAATGAACAAAAAAGTCAGCTCTGTGTCATGTTTTATGTTTACCCCCAGAATTTCAGTAAAATAAATGACTGGCTCCATCTGAAAGGGGAAATTTTCAGAGAAAAGAAGATTTGGGATCTGTAGTAGCAGATATAAGCAGATGTATCCATAGCCCATTCACAGCATAGTATTTACCTTTCAAGTTATATTTGGGAATGGAAAAGCATTTTGGTCAGTTGACCTCTCCCCCAGGTTCCTCTACTTCATTAGTTTCACAAGCATTACAAGGTGACTGGAGTTAATCAATTAACACACCTGGTTGGGAATTATAAAGATACCTTTTACTCTATTAGCACTAAGAAACTGAGCCAGTAACAGCTAAGATCAGTGAGTTTGGACACCTGGCTTGGAAGGGTGAGCTGATCAGAATTAACCAAAATTCAAGTATAAATCACTGTCCCAAAGCAATGTAACATCTACTGTGAAATTGGCATGTTGGGGTCCAAAGCAAAAAACCACCAGAAAGACTTTTGCTCACCAAGGGATCCTGTTGGCTCTGAGAAGGAATTTCAGACTTACCCACTAGCTAAACCCATTAATGTCAAGAGCTTTATTAGATTAACTGGCCTCTGGTGGAATTTTCAAGGCTCAGGTTCCATAGCCCTCATTGTCAACAAAAGTCTCTGTTGTGAAAATGGTCTATTTCTATGTTTCTTCAACTCCCAAGGTAAACGTGGTTCTCAGAAGGGTGAGGCTGTTGCAAAGGAGTAGACAGCCAGCACCCTGGTGTCAGGTCCTCTATAGCAGATGCTCTGAGTATGCTTGGGAAAACAGACATGCCTTTATGGAAAGGAAGTGTTCCACCAGGAACACACCTGATCACATTCAACCTGGATTCAAAGAGCCTGGGCCATGTCAAAGGAAAATGTTCTATCATAAATCTCCAGAAATGGAAAAGGTCAAAGTCACCCTCAGTAATTAGCCTGCTGAAATACAGTGGTTGTGCTTTTTGTTTAACCTTTTAAGAAAAGGGCTCTGCTCCCACAGATCTCAACAAGCAGCCTTTTATTAACACATCCTTGACATGCCTGCCCCTCTTCTTAAACTCGTCCCCCACCTGCAGCCCTGGTAGAACATGTTTTTGGCTTGTTGTTTGAATTCCTTAACTTTTGGTGGATTAGTGTTCCTATCCCAGTTCATTCTAAGCGGTCTTAACTGCTTTAAATTCATGCAACTGTAACACTTTGCAGAGTAAAAGTGAGCTAAATATACGTCATTAAAAAAATATATATATATCATTTTATCCATCTAGAAAAATCTTTAAGCGTGTACTAGCAGTGAAAAAAAAATCCTGGCCAAGAAGGTTAGCAATAATTATTTTAATTTTGGTTACTGTGCGGAACTGCTTTGTCCAAAACAGTAGCCATGAGTTGTGCAAGCAATTGAGGGCGAGTTTGAACTGAGATATGCTGTCTGGATTTTGAAGGTTTATTATGAAGAAAAGAATGTAAAATATTTCATTAGTAATTTTTATGTTCATTACATGTTGAAATTATAATAATATTTTTATATATTCGGTTAAATAAAAAGTGTGATTAAATTTTATTGCATTTGTTTTTTTTTTTAATTTATTTATTTTCTATTGAAGGATAATTGATTTACAAAATTTTGTTGTTTTGTGTCAAACCTCAACATGAATCAGCCATAGTTATACATATATCCTCCCTTTTGAAACTCCCTCCCTCTCCCTCCCCATCCCACCCCTCTAGGTTGATATAGAGCCCTTGTTTGAGTTTCCTGAGCCATACAGCAAATTCCCGTCGGCTATCTATTTTACATATGGTAATGTAAGTTTTCATATTACTCTTTTTATTCATCTCACCCTCTCCTCCCTTCTCCCCATGTCCGAAAATCTATTCTCTATGTTTATGTGTCCATTGTTGCCCTATATATAAATTCTTCAGTACCATTTTTCTAGATTTCATATATATGCGTTAGAATGTGATATTTATCCATCTCTTTCTGCCTTACTTCACTCTGTATAATAGGTTCTAGGTTCATCCACATCATCAGAACTGACTAAAATGCATTACTTTTTTATGGCTGAGTAATATTCCATTGTGTCAGAGAAGGCAATGGCACCCCACTCCAGAACTCTTGCCTGGAAAATCATACGGATGGAGGAGCCTGGTGGGCTGTAGTCCATGGGGTCGCGAACAGTCAGACACGACTGAGCGACTTCACTTTCACTTTTCACTTTCATGCATTGGAGAAGGAAATGGCAACCCACTCCAGTGTTTTTGCCTGGAGAATCCCAGGGATGGGGGAGCCTGGTGGGCTGCCATCTATGGGGTCGCACAGAGTCGGACACGACTGAAACGACTTAGCAGCAGCAGCAGCAGCAATATTCCATTGTGTATATGTACCACTACTTTTTTATCCATTCATCTGTCAATGGACATCTAGGTTGCTTCCATGTTCTAGCTATTGTAAATAGTGCTGCAAAGAACAATGGGATACATGTATATTTTTCAATTTTTATTTCCTCAGGGTATGCCTAGGAGTGGGATTGCTGGGTCATATGGTGGTTTTATTCCTAGTTTTTTAAGGAATCTCCATATTGTCTTCCATAGTGGCTGATCAATTTACATTTCTACCACCAGTGCAAGAGTGTTTTCTTTTCTCCACACCCTCTCCAGCATTTATTATTTGTAGACATTTTGATGGAGACCATTCTGACTGGTGCGAGGTGATATCTCATTGTAGTTTTGATTTGCATTTTTTTAATAATGAGTGATGTTGAACATCTTTTCATGTGTTTGTTAGCATGTTTTCTTTGGAGAAATGTCTGTTTAGGTCTTTTTCCCACTTTTTTTATTGGGTTGTTTTTCTTATATTGAGTTGTATGAGCTGCTTGTATGTTTTGGAAATTAATCCTTTGTCAGTTGTTTCATTTGCTATTATTCTCTCCCATTCTGAGGCTTGTCTTTTCACCTTGCTTATAGTTTCCTTTGCTGTGCAAAAGTTTTTAAGTTTAATCAGGTCCCACTTGTTTACTTTTGTTTTTATTTCCATTACTCCAGGAGGTGGGTCATAGAGTATCTTCTTTTGATTTATGCCAGATAGTGTTCTGCCTATGTTTTCCTCTAAGAGTTTTATAGTTTCTGATAGTACATTTAAGTCTTTATACAATTTTGAGTTTATCTTTGTGTATGATGTTATGAAGTGTTCTAATTTCATTCTTTTACATTTAGCTGTCCAGTTTTCCCAGCATCATTTATTGAAACAGCTGTCTTTACCCCATTGTATATTCTTGCCTCCTTTGTCAAAACTAAGTTACCCATAGGTGCATGGGTTTATTTCTGGGTTCTCTACCTTGTTGCACTGGTCTATATTTCTGTTTTTGTGCCACTGCCATACTGTCTTCATGACTGTAGCTTTGTAGTATAATCTTAAGTCAGGAAGGTTGATTCTTCCAGCTCCGTTCTTCTTTCTCAAGACTACTTTAGCTTTTCATGGTCTTCTGTGTTTCCATATGAATTGTGAAATATTTTGCTCTTGTTCAGTGAAAAATGCCATTGGTAATTTGATAGGGATCACATTGAATCTTAGATTGCATTTGGTAGTATAGTCATTTTTACAACATTGATTCTTCCTACCCAGGAACATGGAATATCTCTCCATCTGTTTATGTCATCTTTGATTTATTTCATTAGTGTCTTATAATTTTCTGTGTACAGTTTTGTGGGGTTTTTTGTTTTGTTTTGTTTTTGTTTTTGTTTTTTTGTCTCCTTAGCTAAGTTTTTTCCTAGATATTTAATTCATTTTGTTGCAAGGGTGAATGTGATTGATTCCTTAATTTCTCTTTCTGATTTTTCATTTTTAGTGTATAGAAATGCAAGTGATTTCTATGTGTTGATTTTGTATCCAGCCACTTTGCTAAATTCACTGATTAGCTCTAGTAATATTCTGATGCTATCTTTAGGTTTCTCTATGTACAGTATCCTGTCATCTGCAAACAGTGAGAGCTTTACTTCTTCTTTTCCAATCTGGATTCCTTTTATTTCTCTTTCTTCTTTGATTTCTGTAGCTAGGACTTCTGGAACTATGTTGAATAATAGTGGCAAAAGTGGACACCCTTGCCTTGTTCCTGATCTTAAGGGAAATGCTTTCAGTTTTTCACCATTGAGAATAATGTTTGCTGTAGGCTTACTATATATGGGCTTTACTATGTTGAGGTAGGTTCCTTCTATGCCCATTTTTTGAAGACTTTTAATTGTAAATGGGTGGTGAATTTTGTCAAAGGCTTTTTCTGCATCTACTGATTTTCATATGGTTTTTATCTTTCAATTTGATAGTATGGTGTATCACATTGATTTATTTGCATATATTGAAGAATCCTTGTATCCCTGGAATAAACCCAACTTGATCATGGTGTGTGAACTTTTTGATGTGTTGCTGAATTCTGTTCACTAAAATTTTGTTGAGGATTTTTGCAATTCATCAGTGATATTGTGCTATAGTTTTCTTTTTGTGTGTTGTCTTTGTCTGTTTTTGTATCAGGGTGATGGTGGCCTCATAGAATGAGTTTGGAAGTGCTCCTTTCTCTGCAATTTTTTGAAAGAGTTTTAGAAGGATAGGCATTAGCTCTTCTCTAAATGTTTGATAGAATTCTCCTGTGAAGCCATCTGGTCCTGGGCTTTTGTTTTTTGGGATATTTTTGATTACAGCTTCAATTTCAGTGCTTGTAATTGGGTTGTTCATATTTCTATTTCTTCCCAGTTCAGTCTTGGAAGATTGAACTTTTCCAAGAATCTGTCCATTTCTTTCAGGTTATCTATTTTATTGCCATATAGTTGTTCATAATAGTCTATTATATTCCTTTGTATTTCTGCATTGTCTATTGTAACCTCTTTCTTTTCATTTCTAATTTTGTTGATTTGATTTTTTGCTTTTTTTCTTGATAAGTCTGGCTAAAGGTTTGTAAATTTTGTTTATATTCTCAAAGAAACAGCTTTTGGTTTTATTAATCTTTACTATTGTTTCTTTCATTTCTTTTTCACTTTTTTCACCCAGGTCTTTATGATTTCTTTCCTTCTACTAATTTTGGGATTCTTTTTTCTTCTTCTTTTTCCAGTTGTTTTAGGTGTAAATTTAGGTTGTCTATTCAGTGTTCTTGTTTCTTGATGTAGGATTGTATTACTATAAAGTGCCCTTTTAGAACTGCTTTTGCTGCATCCCATAGGTTTTGAGTTGTCGTGTTTACATTGTCATTTGTTTCTAGACATTTTTTAATTTCCATTTTGATTTCCTCAGTAACCTGTTGGTTATTTAGAAATGTGTTGTTTAATCTCCATGTGTTTGTGTTTCTTACAGTTTTTTTTTCTTGTAATTGATATCTAGTCTCATAGAATTGTGGTCAGAGAAGATGCTTGATACAATTTCAATTTTCTTAAATTTACTGAGGTTTGATTTGTGACCTAAGATGTGATCTATACTGAAGAATGTTCCATGTGCACTGCAGAAGAAGGTGTATTCTTCTTCATTTGGATCGAATGTCCTAAAGATTTCAATGAGGTCCATCTCATCTAATGCATCATTTAAAACTTATGTTTCCTTATTAATTTTCTGTTTTGATGATCTGTCCATTGGTGTGTGTGGGGTGGTAAAGTCTCCTACTGTTATTGTGTTACTGTCAATTTCTCCTTTTATGTCTGTTAGTGTTTGTCTTATGTACTGAGGTGCTCCTGTGTTGGGTGCATAGATATTTACAATTGTTATGTCTTCCTCTTGGATTGATCCCTTGATCACTATGTAGTGTCCTTCCTTGTCTCTTGTAATCTTCTTTATTTTAACGTCTATTTTGTCTGATATGAGGATTGTTACTCCAGCTTTCTTTTGCTTTGATTTCATGGAATATATTTTTCCATCCTCTCACTTTCAGTATATATGTGTCTTTAGACCTGAAGTGGGTTTCTTGTAGACTGTAAATATATGGGTCTCATTTTCATATCCATTCATCCAGTCTGTGTCTTTTGGTTGGAGCATTTAATCCATGTACATTTAAAGCAGTTATTGATATATATGTCCCTATTGCCATTTTATTAATTGTTTGGGTTGATTTTGTAGATCTTTTTTCTTCTCTTGTATTTCTTGACTGTATAAATCCCTTTAACATTTTTTGTAAAACTGCTTTGGAGGTACTGAATTCTCCTGACTTTTGCTTGTCTGAAAAGCTTTTTATTTTTCCATCATTTTGAATGAGATCCTTGCCAGTTACAGTAATCTTGGTTTTATATTTTCCCCTTTCAGTACTTTAAATATATCCTTCCAGTCCCTTCTGGTCTGCAGTTTCTGCTGAAACATCAATTGTTAAGCATATGGGGTTTCCCTTGTATGTTACTTGTTGTTTCTCCCTTGATGCTTTTATTTATTTATTTATTTTTTAATTAGGGAAACTTTTTTTTTTTTATTTTATTTTTAAACTTTACATAATTGTATTAGTTTTGCCAAGGGACATCTGGTTGCAACATCTGTCACCCCATTGATCGCCAGGGTTGATTCGACTGATCTGGCTGGCTAGGTGGGTGTCCCCTTCCTCCCTCACCGCTTCATGTGCGTCCCTCCTGAAGCTGCGCACTCGGTCGAAGAAGACGACCATTCCCGATAGAGGAGGACCAGTCTTCGGTCAAGGGTATACGAGTAGCTGCGCTCCCCTGCTAGAACCTCCAAACAAGCTCTCAAGGTCCCTTGATGCTTTTAATATTCTTTCTTTGTGTTAAGTCTTTGTTAGTTTGATTAGTATGTGTCTTGGCATGTTTTTCCTTGGGTTTATCCTGTATGGAACTCTTTGTGCCTCTTGGACTTGATTGACTATTTCCTTTTCCATGTTGGGGAAATTTTCAACTAAAATCTCTTCAAAAATTTTCTCATACCTTTTCTTTTTCTCTTCTTCTTCTTAGACCCCTATAATTTGAATGTTGGTATGTTTGATATTGTCCCAAAGGTCTTTGAGATTATCCTCAGTTCTTTTCATTTTTTTTTACTTTATTCTGCTCTTCAGATGTTATTTCTAACATTTTATCTTCCTGCTCACTGATTCGTTCTTCTGCTTCAGATATTCTGCTATTTATTCCTTCTACAGTATTTTTTAATTTCAGTAATTGTGTTGTTTGTCTCTGTATATTTATTCTTTAATTCTTCTAGGTCTTTGTTAGTTGATTCTTATATTTTCTCCATTTTGTTTTCAAGGTTTTTGATCATCTTTATTATCATTATTCTGAATGCTTTTGCAGGTAGTTTGCCTCTTTCCTCTTCATATTAGACCT
The DNA here is from genome assembly GCF_002263795.3 of Bos taurus. Classification (NCBI taxonomy): domain Eukaryota; kingdom Metazoa; phylum Chordata; class Mammalia; order Artiodactyla; family Bovidae; genus Bos; species Bos taurus. Next base: position 48,941,013 of record NC_037340.1, read on the forward strand.
CTGTCTTTCTAGTTTGTTCCTTCATTTGTGTAGTATTTCTCTGCCTTTTCATTATTTCTTTTTAACTTATTGTGTTTGAGGTCTCATTTTCCCAGGCTTCAAGGAAAGTTGAATTCTTTCCTTGAAGAAGGTTGAATTGTTTCTTCCTTTTGGTTTCTGCCTTCCTTTGGTTTTCTGACCAACCACTGGTTGGCTGGTCCAGTGGTTTGTGTAAGCTTTGCATAGGGTGAGTTTTTATTTGTTTTTCCTCTGATGGGAAAGGCTGAGTGAGGTGGTAATCCCGTCTGCTGATGATTGGATTTGTATTTTTGTTTTATTTGTTGTTTAGATGAGGCATCCTGCATAGGGTGCTACTAATGCTTGGGTGATGCTGGGTCTTGGATTCAAGTGGTTCTGTTTGTGTGAGTTCTCACAGTTTGATACTCCCTAGGGTTGGTTCTCTGGTAGCCTAGGGTCTTGGAATCTAAAGGCCCAGGGCTTGATCTCTGGTCAGGAATGAAGGTTCCACAAGTGGTTTGTTATGGCATTAAGTGAGATTAAAACAAATATTCACAAATGAGAAACCAAAGATGAACCCCAGACAAATGGAAGTTACAAAACCAGGCAAATAATAATTAAAATAATGAATATACACATATACATACACCATGAGCAAAGTCAAAACAGTCCAACAAAAATAAAGTACAGTAGATTGACCTGGAAAACAAAGAAATCAAAAATTACATTTACCAGTTAAGAACAAAACTAACTAAAGCACAAACTGGAAAATAAACCTAAAGCAAGGTGGCCAGTAGGGAATAAAGCAATGAAAACAAAACTAACAAATATTTTGAGAGGAAAGGAAAGAAAGAAAATAAGGGAAAAAAATATATGCAAAGTTAAATAGAGGTAGATGAAGATTTATATACATTAAAGATTAACTGCAAGGGTAAAAGTACAGTAGGAAAGGCAAACAAAGGAATATATAGGAAAATATAATAGGTTTAAAATATAATATGATATAATAGGTTTAAAAAATTAAAAATAGAAAAAATAGAAAAGAAATAAAAATACAGAGGAAGGAAGAAAAAAGGAAAAATAAAAGGAAAGCACAGAATTGCAAAAGCCCAACGTAGAGACAGAGGTTTCTAACAACAATTAAAAGTGTGACTGAATATATACATATACATATACACCCATAAACAAAATCAAAACAGTCCAACAAAAATAAAGTACAATAGATTGACCCAGCTAACCAAGGAAACCAAAAATTTTATCTACCAGAACAAAACTAACTAAAGCACAAACTGGAAAGCAAAAATAAAGCAAGGTGCCAATTGGGGCATAAAGCAATGAACATAAAACTAACATATGTTGATAGGAAAGGAAAGAAGGAAAAGAAAGAATATATGTGCAATGTTAAATAGAGGAAGATAAAGAAGATTTATATACATTAAAGAGTAACTGCAAGGGGAAAAGCACAATAGGAAAAACAAACAAAGGAATGAATGTGGAGGAAATAATATTAGGTTTAAAAAGTTAAAAATTTTAATTTAAATGAGAGAAAAGAGGGGAAAAAAAAAAGGAAAACACCACAGAACTGCAAAAGCCCAATGTAGAGGCAGAGGCTTATAACAACAATAAAAAATGTGACAGAGAAAAAAAAAAAAAAAAGCTCAAAAGCTTAATTGGATTTTATAGTGCCAGTAAAATCGAAAACTATAATGGAGCAGGGGGGAAGGGAAAGAAAAAGAAAAAAATCCAAAAGGTTCTGCAGAACAAGTCAAAAAAGAAGAATAATGAATGTTTTTCTTGAGTCACTGCTGTCAGTGTCAGAGTCCTTTCCCTTGTTGGGAGTCACAGTCTACCTTACCTCCCTAGGATGCTCTCCAACACTGTGCTGATCTCTGGACCTGCTGTGAGGGCAGATCAGATTCTAATCTGGTCCAACTCTTGTGTGTTCTTGCCTCCAAAATCCACAACTATGAGAGCTAGCACCTTTTCTTTTGTGGGAGCTCTCAATGACCTTTTATATAGACACAGAGTCTGTCTTGTTGATCGTATGGATTTAATCTGCAGCTTGTACAACTGGTGGGAAGGTTTTGGGTCTTCAACCTTAGCTACACTGGCCCTGGGTTTCAGTGGTTTTATTTCCACCTCTACATGTGGGTTTGTTCTGAGCACTGGGGTTTGCTTCTGGGGTTGCCCTGAAGGATTTGGGTTTGCCCCTGTGAGGGCCAGGTGTGGAGGTGGTGTAGCTGCTTGGGTCGCAGGGGTTCTGGCAGCACCAGGCAAGTTGGCAGCTAGAGCAGCAGGAAATATAGTGCTCTAGAAGGTATTGGCCAATATGCTCCAGTATTCTTGCCTGGAGAAGCCCTCTCCCTGACAGAGAAGCCTGGCAGGCCACAGTCTACAGGGTCACAAAGAGTCAGACGTTACTGAAGTAACCCTGCACTCATAGACACAAGACTTTTTCTGCCTGTGGCAGCTTCGCTCCAGTGAGAGTTCAACCATGATGATGGCTCAGCTGCTTGCCTTGTGGGGATCCTGATGGCACCAAATGTGCAGGGACACAGACTGCCTCCACCACAGGAGTTATGGCCCTATCAGAGTCTTTTTTCGAGCCTCTTGTAGGTGGAGACCAGAAGGCCTCTTAGGCCAGTCTTTCCCCATAGATGCACTCATTCAGGCACTTAGGGGGTTCCCGTGCCCGGTATCCTTCTCTGTTGTTCCGCATGTTGGGCGCATAGAGGAGCCTCCCTGGCTGGGGTCCTACTCTGTAGTTTGGTGTATCAGTCACTTAAAGGAGCACCCTGGGTGGGGTCCTACCCTGTAGTTCAGTGTGTCAGGCATTTGATGGGCCAGCCTCTCTATTGTTCAGCTGCTGATGCTGGCATGTGGGGAGAGAGAGGCTATGGTGATGGCTCCACCTCCTATGTGTGATTCATGAGCATAGCCTTGCTTCCATGGCTGCCCAGCTTTCCTCCACAGGCATTTCCCCTTACAGTCTCCTCCCTCACAGCCCCTCAATCTGTCTGTCTGCAGTCAACAGCAGCCCTCACTTTGGGATTGCTCCATAATCTCTAGACCCCAGCTCCCATCCACTGTACCTTCCAGGGTACCAGTGTTCCTATCTGGGGTATGTATGGCTGTTGCAAGAACTGTCCTATTCTCATTCCATTTAGGCTGCCACAGACCAGCTATTTCACTCTCAGCCTTAAATGTTTCTCCTCTGACTCAGACAATTGCCCTGATGTGGGGATTGGACCCCTGCTTCAGTTCCCCCACCTGCTGAAGGCAGTTCCAGTCTTACCAACACTCCTGTTTTCCTCTCTAGTTCCTTCATCCTACTGAGTTTTGCATGGTTCTATATATTCTTTTCCACTGGCCAGGTACTCCTGTCCACTGTCAGCCAGCACTCTTAATGCATTTCTGGGTCTGAAGCTGTATTCCTGAGGTATCTGTGGAGAGAGATGTACCCCAAGTCCATCTACTCAACTGCCATCTTGTTCTCCCTCTCATTTGTTCTTTTTGCCTTTTGTAAAGTAGCTATTTGAGAATTTGAAATTACAAATATGAATCCTCCAACACTATTGGTGGGAATGTAAATTGGGGCAGCCACAATGGAAAACAGTATGGAGGTTCCTTAAAAAACTAAAAATAGAGCTATCATATGGTTCAGCAATCCTACTCCTGGGCATACATTCATAGAAAACTAATTTGAAAAAATACAGCCACTCCAATATTCATAGCAGAATTATTTACAATAGCCAAGATATGGAATCAACCTCAATGTCCATCAGTAGATGAATGGATCAAGATGTGATTTATATAGAATGGAATATTCAGTTTAGTTCAGTTCAGTCGCTCAGTTGTGTCCTACTCTTTGTGACCCCATGGGCTGCAGCACAGTAGGCCTCCCTGCCATAAAAAGGAATGAAATAATGCCAATTGCAGCAACATGGATAAACCTAGAGATTATCATACTAAGTGAAATAAATCAGAGGGAGAAAAACAAATATCATATAATATCATGTACATGTGGAACCTAAAAATGATACAAATTAACTTATTTACAAAGTAGAAACAGACTCAAACATAGAAAACAAACTTGGTCACCAAATCAGACAGGTGTAAGCGTGCATAAATTGGGAATTTGGGATTAATAGATATACACTACAATATATATAAAAGAGGTAAACAACAAGGACCTACTCTTTGGGGAATTATATTCAATATCTTATAATAAGCTATAATGGAAAAGAATCTAAAAAAAGTATGTGTATATATATATATGTGTGTATATATATATATTCTGAATCACTTTGCTTTACACCTGAAATATTGTGAATCAACTATGCTTCAATCAAAAGGATTAAAAACAAAATACAAAATAAAATTACAAATATGGCTCACCATATATTTCTGTTGGGCAGTGCTGGTCTAGAAGATCAAGTTTTCCACATACAGGTGAAGAAAAAGGCCAAAGTGATAGGTTTGATTTGGGCATTGCATGATTTTAGTATATAATTTTTCCCTATTTCGTATTATTATATGCTTTTATTGTTTCTTGAGTCATCCTCCTTCTGAAGACAAATAAATTGTTTTAAACATTTCTACAACCTCTATTATGGCTAGCACAACCCTGGACACATGACGGGGATTCAACCAATGTTTGTTAGTGGAGTACAACTCAATGAGAGAGAATTTTCTAGATGGATAGATTTCTTCAGGGACTAGTCTAAAGGTCAGAATGCAAGCTTGTTGTAGCCACTACGTGGCCTGACTGAATATGTCTCGCTGTCACTGAGATGTGTTCTGACCAATGAGTTGTGAGTAAATGTGACATGTGCCACTTCTGAGCTGAGTAATTAATCTCCAGAGTGATCCATCATGATGATTAATTATCTTCCACAGAGAGACTTCTCCTGTTAACTTGAGTCCCCAGCTGACCTACAATTAACCTGTAACCTAAGTAATCCTTTGCTGATTTCAGCCACTGGGTTTCGGGATTCTTTGTTATGGCAGCAAGACATGCGACTGACTTGCCCTTAACTGGCCACATGTGCTGGCTCTTGCTGACTGAAAGAGCATGGCTCTTTGACTATAGATTTGTTTTTGAGATGTGGCTCTAGCTTCATAAACCTTATATTTTACTAATGATTATTCTCGGTAGTCAAAATATGGAAAAATAAAAAGAGGATCAGTATTTTTGCTCATCTCTTAAATCAGTGGTGATCTTTGGTAACAGTATCTGGAGTTGGAACGTCTGCCATTAACTGAATTAAATTAATGATAATGATGTTGATGATAAAGCAGAAGATGAATGGATTATTTTACTCTGAACTGAATGGAGCCATATGTCTCCTTCAGAAAACTGCTCAGTAGGCCAGTCATTTAGTTACTTCCCTCCCCAGTCAATATCCTATTTGTCTTCCCTAGAAGCAGAGTCCAAGACAAAAATTCAGAGACATATGATTTACTGAGAGAGTGCTCTGAAGAGAAAGAAAGGGAAGCAGGATGGGCAATGGTGGGAGAAGAGCAGAGATATGAACCTGCTTTGATCCAGCCTGATCCTTGGAGACCACAGGACCACAAATCACACAGCAGAAATATTCCCACCCTGATGTGAGGAAATTGACCTTTTGTATTCCTGTCTCAGTCAGCCCTGCCCTAGGAAGGGCATATAGTGTCTTAGGCAAGGTGGCTTCTTGCGGTTCATGGCAACTCTCTAAAGAATGTGGAATGAAGCATGGAGGGTGAGCCATCATCAGCCAATTCTCAGTGCAGCTGAGAGGTTAGTGTGCCTGCCCAGTAAATGAGACCTGGGTAGGGCATCCGCTGTACCCATCACTCTGCACCAGTTCTTCTTCTGTTTAAGCTCAGATTTTTTCAGAACCCTGTGTCCAATCCCTCTGTGTCCAATCCCTCTGTGTCCCTTGCTTTCTAATTGCACAGTTCACTAATCTAGAAATCAAGCATCAACTGCCTGCCCTAAAGTGAGAGGAGAGACTTGCTGTTTTCTATAGTCTCTTCCAACTTTGTGATCTATGTGTTTTCTTAATAGGTCAAGGGCTGGCAAAAGTTTATCCTTTCCTGATAACAAATGACATTTTGTAGGGAGAGTGTAAGCCCAAATGAGTGATTCTCAAGGTGGAGGTTTCAGGGCATCTGAACAGGTCAGGAGAGGATAAGGGTAGAGAATTTGTCCAGGGCTGCTGGTCACACCATATGAATTGCCTTCTAGGCTGATCTTCTAGCAGGCTGACCTTGTCAGCTACCTGTGCACCATCTGCTATCATCTTAGTGCTGCTGTACTGTCCATCCAGGAAATTAAGAAAACCTGGTACTGTTAGGGAACATTGTGATTAGGGGAGGAGATGTCAGATGATGAAGCCAGTTCTGTTCTGCCAACCTTGCCATGTATAGTTGTAGGAATCATATCTGCTTTCATCAGTCTGCATCATAACTCTCTGCTTATTTCTCTCTGCTTCCTTTCGATTTGTTACCCTTGTCTTTCCATTTCTTCCCTTTACTTCCTTTCTCTTCTTCCAAAAGAAAGAAAAAAAAAATGAGCAAACACAACAAAACAGAAACAGAGTTATAGATACAGAGAACAAACAGGTGGTTGCCAGGAGGGAGGTGGATGGGAGGAAGAAAGAATTAAGTGAAGAAGATTAAGAGGTACAAACCTCCAGTTGAAAAATTAATGAATTACTGGCATGAAAGGTTAAAATTTCTTAAATAAGCCAAACTCATAGAAATAGAGAGTAGAATAGTCATTGCCCAAGCCTGGGGGTGGAAGGAATGGTGGGGAGGGGCAGTATCACAATGATTAAAACCAACTGTGCCATTCTTTCTCTAGACAGTAACTTCCAAATGGTGGAGCACTGTCTGAACTGCCCAGTAACTGGGCAGTTTAAATGCAGACATCCTTGGGGTAAATTTCTGACTAACTGGCTTTGAGAGGACATATCTAGCACAGTTCCTTATGAGGATGAACTATATGTTGGTGGCTGGAGGATTGGATCCTGGAATCAGACAGATGGATTTAGACCTAGACCCTACCACTTATTATGGTCTATGTGATCTTGAGCAAGGTAATTAACCTCTGTGTGTCTTTAGTTTCCTGACAGTTTCCCATGAGACTTGAATCTTCAGATGTAATGGGTACATATTGTCCCAAACAAAAATGATACAATAATCACAATAAGATAAATCATTGAGAAGTTATTAAAACACAAATGTGAGGAAAGACCTTCATGGGTTTCTAATCAGAAAAAACAATCACTAACTGGGGAGATGTCAGGTCCTTTAAAGAAATCTACACAGATTTTGTGATCAATGCCAGAATGGGGTAGAACAAAGTCCACAGGATTCTGAAGAAAAAAAAAAAAAATTGAGCTGTCAATTTCAGGTCCAGCAAGCTGTCCTTCAAGGATAAAGTCAACATAGGAACATTTTCGAATAGGCCATAATTCATATAATAGAACACCCCAAATTCCTTCTTGAAAAAAAGACCAAATGTTTGATTATTTAATTCAGTCAGTAAATCAAAGAATCAAAATTTTAAAAGTCAGAAATGGAGCAGTCACAATTGAAGACTGGTAGTGATAAGCACTGGTGCAATTTAAATTTAAAAATAAAAGTAAACAACTGTTGAAATTACTATTATAGGACAGACTGTGTGTCATAAAATTTAAATATAAAAAACAAGGTACATAATACCATTCAGTTCAGTTCAGTTCAGTCGCTCAGTCGTGTCCGACTCTTTGCGACCCCATGAATCGCAGCACGCCAGGCCTCCCTGTCCATCACCAACTCCCAGAGTTCACTCAGACTCACGTCCATCGAGTCAGTGATGTCATGCAGCCATCTCATCCTCTGTTGTCCCCTTCTCCTCCTGCCCTCAATCCCTCCCAGCATCAGAGTCTTTTCCAATGAGTCAACTCTTCACATGAGGTGGCCAAAGTACTGGAGTTTCAGCTTTAGCATCATTCCTTCCAAACACCCATGGCTGATCTCCTTCAGAATGGACTGATTAACATTAGGAATGCTAATTTCCACATTTTTTTTCACAAAGGAGAGCCAATAGATACTATCTAGCACAGTGTTTTTCACATTGTTTCTTTTAAACAAGTACTCTATGAACTGATCCATTTTGTAAGAAGCATTCTTTTCTGAAGCTAAACATTTCCTTAGCTTTCTTTTTCTTCATTTGTAAATTCAAGAAAAATTACAACTAAAGATTTTACTACAAAATATCATCATAGTGTTATCCCATTTTCCTATCCATTGATTGACATACCAATCTGCTGTCCTTCCTTCCTCCCTCCCTTCTTTCTTCTCTCCCTTCTTTTCTTCTATCCATCTATCCATCCTTCCATCCATCAGCCTATATATGTATGTAGAAAGATGCCTATAATGAAGATCTACAAATGTTAATAAACATTGTTTCTGGGTTAAATAATGTTAAATAATTTAAAATTTTGTTATCCTTTTAAAATTACTTGAAGGAATTGCTACAAAGGTGCACCATTTTTTATAAAAACAATGAAGAGTACTTTCAAGGTAAATGATGAAGAATACATGTACTCTAACACTGTTAAATAAAAATGAGCACAGTACAACTCCATTTGTGTAAAGCAATGGATACAATGGATATAGATGACTAGACATTTTCTAGAAGGATTCATAATCAACAGATAATGGTGATTGCATTTGAAGAAGGGACAGGACAATGGGACTATAATAAGAGGGAGAGTTCTTTCTTTTCTTTCCCCCAAACTCTGTAAAATACTTATATTGTAATAATGATGGAAAAGAAATACCAAAATAAAAAATAAAAAGAACAAGTGGTGAAGGCTGAAGGCTATTGTTGGACTGGCATTGGCAAACTATTGAGAATTCGGTTAGTTCATTTCCTTGCAGAGTCCTTAAGCCCTCATAATCAGTAGATTCTGCCAACTCCTACTCCAGAGATAACAAGAAAGCCAATGATCAAGCAATGGAAATATTTCTAGGACATCCCCTTCCTTTGTTTGCCTTACTAAATCTCTTTTGTCTCAAAATCAGGTTCTTGCTTGTAGTATCTCCTCATACAAGACATGGCTTTGCCTCTCATTTCTGAAAATAGTTCAGGCCAGTCACATGTAGGAAATAAGCTAAAGAAAGTCTGGAAACAGGAAACTTGCAGAACAAATGCAATGGTAAATAGCAGTGGACACTTTGATACTAGGGAGCAGCAGCGACTGCAATGGATCGACAGCACATCCTCAGCTGTGACCACTTGTCACTATGTTGGAATGTGGCACGGTGTGACAAGATCCTCTGGGGAAGCTAGAAATGGAGATTGGAGATTTACAAATGAATAGGATTTTCCAGTTTTAAGATGTTCATTGAATTCAAATTAAAAAAAAAAGAAAGATACTGTGAAGACCACCCAACATATTCACAGAGGCTTGGACTATGGGCTATCATTTTTACTTCTGCTGTAGAAGTGTGTGCTTGATTAGAGCATTTGAGCTGGATTTTTCCCTTCAGTAAATTGTTGCTAGGTACCTTAGCTCACTGTAGATAGATATGCCTTGTGGCTGAGTAGACATTAAATCATACAGCCCTAGAAAAAGCTGTTTCCACCTTTTTCCTCTTCCTAGCACAATAGAAACCTTCAAGAAATGGAGGGCAAATTAATGTCTACAGAGGAGGTGACACTGTCACCTGTGGGTCAGGATTACAGAATTTCTCAGCCTCCTTGGATAGAAGTGGGGCTGAGCTTCAATTGCAGTAAACAACTCCCCAAAATGTCCATTTTGGGGATCCAAGCAAAAGAAACAGTCCATTCTTATTTCCTGGGGATGTTATACAGCCCAAGGACAAAAGTGGCTGGACTGGACTGAGTCTGGATTTGAAATCTGGGCTTTTAGACTCAAAGCATAAAAGGAATGATGAAGTGGAGATGGAAGAGGCATGATCCCTTTGAGCTGCACAAAATAAGGAGGGCCATGTCTGCTTGAAAACATGCAGGTAAATCAGGCACTAATACCACAGCCTTAAACTGCAGCAAAATCAAAGGCAGCAATCAGAATGCAAGGCAAACAATCAGAATGCAACAGCAAGCTCATCTCCTGAATGTCCTTGATTTCACAGCTTCATGGCTCTCTTCTCTCCCAGATGCAATGGCTTTCCCATGAATGGATGTGAACGATAGCTGCTGTTTCTTCCTTTTCTCTTTCACATGCCCCTCTTTGCTTCCTGCTGCTGCTGCTAAGTTGCTTCAGTCATGTCCAACTCTGTGCAACCCCATAGATGGCAGCCCACCAGGCTCCCCCGTCCCTGGGATTCTCTAGGCAAGAAATGGAGTGGGTTGCCATTTCCTTCTCCAATGCATGAAAGTGAAAAGTGAAAGTGAAGTCGCTCAGTCGTGTCCAACCCTCAGCGACCCCATGAACTGCAGCCCACCAGGCTCCTCCGTCCATGGGATTTTCCAGGCAAGAATACTGGAGTGGGGTGCCATCGCCTTCTCTTTGCTTCCAGCTATGCTAGTTCTATTCTGTGAAGTCAATTCTTCAGCCTCTCCTTCCAGATAGATAAGAACCCTAGCATTCGACTGAAGTGACTTAGCAGCAGCAGCAGCAGCAGCATAGCTTTGAATGTTAGTTGGAACTTAAGTGTCTACAGTCTACTTGTACTGCCAAAGATGTAGCTTCTACTGCTGCTCTGATTTATTGCATTCTCTTTTGTAAAAAATGTCTTAGACATAGCAAGCAAGGCATCAGCATACAAAGAAACATACATCTTGCCAAGATCTTACAATCTTACAATCTTATTACAAGATAAAGCCCAGGACACCGCCTGCTTAAGGATGTTCTTTAAGATAGCCCAAAAGGCTAGCAGCGATATGATTAATAACCCCATCTGTTTCACTCCTTGAATTTGTTTCCAGGGAAAATGTGCCTTTGATCACTAGGTGCTGACGAGGGTATAACCTGGCCCGAGGTGTTTCCCTGGAGTGAAATATGCAGCACTTCTCAACTCCCAATTCCATTTAATTTATTGTTTGTTTTTGCTCAAGAAGAGGCTGTTTTTACAGCTGACCAGATTTGGAAGCTGGTTTGGGGTGTTTCATTTCCTTATATGAAGAGTTATAACACAGGGGACGGTAACCAGCTGTTTCCACCTTCACTAAAGAGGGAATGAGCCTCTACTGCAGCAGAAGGGATCTGGGTTAGTTGTAAGAAGGAACTTCCTTAGAGAGTTACTCTCAAGGGCTAGGACTTCCTGGTCTAGGGGCTCTTAAATAGCATTCTGTTGTTTCTCTTGGGGATAGATCACATGAGACCAAGATTAACAGGATTAGAGCCAGCTGAACAACTTGTCTCTGTTCCTTCCAGTACAGTATTTCTATACATGAGATATTTTGAGGTATAAATGAGATATATAATCATTAAAGAGGTTGGGCCTTTGTGGATAAATGAGTGACTAGGAGTAAGAAAATTTGGGGGTGTTTTTTTGAGTCTTAGAAAAAGTGCTGTTCCTTTACATCTGATTTTCAAGTAAATGCCACAGCAGTGATGGGCAGGAGTCTTGTATTGGCTCCCAAGGCATTCAGTTGTTAAATATTTAGGATTTCTTTTTGTTTTTAGCAAGTCATTTTTAAACACAGCTGTTCATAAAAATTAAATTAGGTAAGCATACAGTTAAATATGTTTTATTGAAAACAAGCTACAAAATACATAAAACTCACCACTTCATAATTATTTTACTACATTTAAATTGTATATATATTCTTTATATTATGTGTATCTACTGCATCTGTATGGTAGAAATGGTAGGAAAGTTATGACCAACCTGGACAGCATATTAAAAAGCAGAGACATTACTTTGTTAACAAAGGTCCGTTTAGTCAAGGCTATGGTTTTTCTAGTAGTCATGTATGATGTGAGAATTGTACTATAAAGAAATCTGAGCACGGAAGAATTGATGCTTTTGAACTGTGGTGTTGGAGAAGACTCTTGAGAGTCCCTTGGACTGCAAGGAGATCCAACCAGTCCATCCTAAAGGAAATCAGTCCTGAATGTTTGTTGGAAGGACTGATGCTGAAGCTGAAACTCCAATATTTTGGCCTCCTGATGTGAAGAACTGACTTATTTGAAAAGACCCTGATGCTGGGAAAGATTGAAGGCAGGAGGAGAAGGGGATGACAGAGGATGAGACGGTTGGATGGCATCACTGACTCAATGGACATGGGTTTGGGTGGACTCTGGGAGTTGGTGATGGACAGGGAGGCCTGGCGGGCTGCAGTCCATGGGGTCCCAAAGAGTCGGACACAACTGAGCAACTGAACTGAACTGACTGATGGCACATGTCTTCCCAGGTGTGCATTTGGCAACACTGCATTGGCAATTTGAATTCTGTCATGGTGGGAGTATTTACACCATGGAAATCGGCAGGCTATGTAAATCAGTTTTTTTCCAAATCCAGGTATTAAATATTTATTAGCACATTTACATGGAAGAAAGAAAAAGACAGGATAGAGGAGAAAGGTAAGTGAGGGTGGAGAGAGAGGGAGAAAAAATGAAGGAGGAGGAGGAATGGGAGGGGGAGAGAGATTATTGTATTTCCTCAATATTTTTATTGGTAAGACAATAGTATAACAACCACTTATCTTTCTCCTCAGCTCACTTTTTCTCTCTTCCTTGTAAATGTTCTAATAACTACTTAACATTTGGATCTTGGAAAAAGCCTGATTTATATGGTCTGCCAATCTCCTAAAAGTCAGTTCAGTTCAGGCACTCAATCATGTCTGACTCTTTGCCACCCCATTGCCTGCTGCATGCCAGGCTTCCCTGTTCTTCACCAACTCCTGGAGCTTGCTCAAACTCATGTCCATTGGGTTGGTGATGCCATCCAACTGTTTCATCCTCTGTCATCCCCTTCTCTTCCTGCCTTCAATCTTTCCCAGCATCAGGGTCTTTTCCAGTGATTCAGATCTTTGCATCAAGTGGCCAACATATGGAGCTTCAGCTTCGGCATCAGTCCTTCCAATGAATATTCAGGATTTATATCCTTTAGGATGGACTGGTTGGATCTCCTTGCAGTCCAAGGGACTCTCAAGAGTCTTCTCCAACACCACAGTTCAAAAGCATCAATTCTTCAGTGCTCAGCTTTCTTTATGGTCCAACTCTCACAACCATACATGACTACTGGAAAAACCATAGCTTTGACTACCTGGACCTTTGTTGACAAAGTAATGTCTCTGCTTTTTAATATGCTGTCTATGTTTGTCATCAGCTATTCTTCCAAGAAGCAAGCATCTTTTAATTTCATGGCTGCAATCACCATCTGCAGTAATTTGGGAGCCCAAGAGTGTAAAGTCTGTCACTGTTTCCATTGTTTCCCCATCTATTTGCCATGAAGTGATTGGACTAGATGCCATGATCTTAGTTTTCTAAATGTTGAGTTTTAAGCCAGCTTTTTCACTCTCCTCTTTCACTTTCATCAGGAGACTCTTTAGTTCTTTGCTTTCTGCCATAAGGTTGGTGTCATATGCATATCTGAGGTTAGTAATATTTCTCCCGACAATCTTGATTCCAGTTTTTGCCTCATCCAGCCCAGCATTTCTCATAATGTACTCTGATATAAGTTAAATAAACAAGGTGACAACATGCAGCCTTTGCATACTCCTTTCCCAATTTGGAATCAGTCTGTTTTTCCATGTCCAGTTCTAACTGTTGCTTCTTGACCTGCATACAGATTTCTCAGGAGGCAGGTACGGTGGTCTGGTAAGGCAGGTAAGGTATTCCCATCTCTTTAAGAATTTTCCACGGTTTGTTGTAATCCATACAATCAAAGGCTTTGACTTAGTCAATAAAGCAGAAATAGATGTCTTTCTGGTATTCTATTGCTTTTTCAGTGACCTAACAGATGCTGGCAATTTGATCTCTGGTTCCTCTGCCTTTTCTAAATCCAGCTTGAACATCAGGAAGTTCTCAGTTCATGTACTGTTGAATCCTGCCTTAAAGAATTTTGAGCATTACTTTGCTGGCATGTGAGATGAGTGCAATTGTGCAGTAGTTTAAGCATTCTTTGGCATTGCCTTTCTTTGGGATTGGAATGAAAACTGACCTTTTCCAGTCCCGTGGCCACTGCTGAGTTTTCCAAATTTGATGGCATATTGAGTGCAGAACTTTCACAGCATCATCTTTTGGGATTTGAAATAGCTCAACTGGAATTCCATCACCTCCACTAGCTTTGTTCATAGTGATGCTTCCTAATGCCCACTTGACTTCACACTCCAGGATGTCTGGCTCTAGGTAAGTGATCACACCATCATGGTTATCTGGGTCATTCAGATCTTTATTGTATAGTTCTTTTGTATATTATTGAGAAGTCTTCTTAATATCTTCTGCTTCTATTATGTCCATACCATTTCTGTCCTTTATTGTGCCCATCTTTGGATGAAATGTTTCCTTGGTATCTCTAATTTTCAGATGTGATCTCTATTCTTTCCTGTTCTATTGTTTTCCTCTGTTTCCTTGCATTGACCACTGAGGAAACTCTCTTATTTTTTCTTGCTATTCTTTGGAACTCTGCATTCAGATGGGTGTATCTTTTTTTTTTTCCTCCTTGCCTTTTGCTTCTCTTCTTTCCTCAGCTGTTTGTAAGGCCTCCTCAGACAACCATTTTGCCTTTTTGCATTTCTTTTTCTTGGGGATGGTCTTGATCACTGTCCCCCGTACAAAGTCACATACCTCCATCCATAGTTTTTCAGGCACTTTCTCTATCAGATCTAACCCTTGAATCTGTTTGTCACTTCTACTGTATAATTGTAAGGGATTTGAATTAGATCACATTTGACTGATTTAGTGGTTTTCTTTAATTTTGTCAATTTAAATATGAATTTTGCCAGGGGTTCATGATTTGAGCCACAGTCAGCTCCTGGTCTTGTTTTTGCCTTTTTTTGTTTTTCCCCTAAAGATCACTTTATTACCAAAAAAAAAGCCTTTTTTTTTTTTTTTAAAGAAAATGCTCAGAATTTCTAAGTCCAAAAAATCCTTTTATTTTACCTTGAACTTAATTCAGTTCAGTTCAGTCACTCAGTCATGTCCAACTCTTTGCGACCCCATGAATTGCAGCATGCCAGCCCTCCCTGTCCATCACCAATTCCTGGAGTTCACTCAAACTCACGTCCATCGAGTCAGTGATGCCATCCAGCCATCTCATCCTCTGTCGTCCCCTTCTCCTCCCGCCCCCAATCCCTCTCAGCATCAGAGTCTTTTCCAATGAGTCAGCTCTTCGCATGAGGTGGCCAAAGTACTGGAGTTTCAGCTTTAGCATCATTCCTTCCAAAGAACACTCAGGGCTGATCTCCTTTAGAATGGAATGGTTGGATCTCCTTGCAGTCCAAGGGACTCTCAAGAGTCTTCTTCAACATCACAGTGCAAAAGCATCAATTCTTTGGCACTGAGCTTTCTTCACAGTTCAACTCTCACATCCATACATGACTACTGGAAAAACAATAGCCTTGACTAGACGGACCTTTGTGGGCAAAGTAATGTCTCTGTTTTTGAATATACTATCTAGGTTGGTCATAGCTTTCCTTTAGCATAAGTAAAATTTGGATTTGGTGGGAGCACACATCAGATCACTTAACCATCTAAGCCACTACTGGCCAAAAAGAAAGATAATGTGGGCCACATGTACAATTTTAAATATTCTAGTAATTTAAAAATAAATTCAAAAGTAAAAAGAGATATTAATTTTAGATATATGTTATATAGCTCAATTTTCCCCAAATTATTATTTCAACATAAAATAAATACAAAACTATTCGTGAGATATTACATTCTTTAGTAACATATCTTTGAAATCCGGTGTGTCGTTTATACTTACAGCAACATCTCAATCAGACTAATCACATTTCAAGTGGTCCATAGCACATGTCACTTGTGGTAGCCATGTTGGGCAGGCCAGTCTATTCAAGGATGCAAAGGCTGGGTGTGGCTGCTGCTAGTGTAGATGCTCATGCTCTCAATCTGCACAGACAGTATACATGGAGTTTTATCTTACGTTAATGCTATATGCGGCCTGAAGTTTAGTTCATCCCACTCTCAGATTATAGATGCAAGATGAGTGAATTTCAGAGTTTTTAAATTGCCCTAGTTTACACGTCACATGGGGCATAAGGTTATAGAATACAAAGACTGGTTATATTTATAAAGAGATTGTACCTTGTAAGAAAAATGTGTTCACCCCACATGTTAGTAGTAATTATAGCTAATTTGGTGAGAAATAATTCTGTTTGAGAATAGAGGCCTTGGAATTAAGGCCTTTCAAAGTGATTCTAGTCCTATTCATCCAATGCATATGAGTAGATCCATAAGGAAATGCACCTTGAATTTCCTATTTCTGCATGAACTTTAGGGAACTTAAGATTTGACAATCACAGTAAAGTTAATTTGTTTTTTCCTTTAGTAATTAAAACTTTATTTAAATATTGAATCAGTCTCAGAAGCTGATTAATTAAAAGATTTGAGGAATCTAATTTTATTGGACAAACTAAAGATATTGGATGATGGGTGATCACTCTTACAGAGAGATAAGGAAAAAGTAGCTCTTACATTAGATCCATAAATAGTAAATAGAATTTTATAATTGTCTTTTGTTCTTGTTGAATGTGGTTGGTGTATCTAATCATCTCTCTGTATTTCTTCAAAGATCTATTATGGAATGTCTACCACCAAACATAAAAGAGTTGATGTTCTATACATTACAAAAGAAAGAACCTTATAAACAATTTTTTGAGTAAAAAATCAATTGCCTTTTATTGCATTAGGCTTAGCATACAGCAAAGTTATATTTTTTCTCTTATTTTCTCATAATGAGATCTATATTCTTGGAAAATATCAATGTTTTCCAAAAGTCTTTTTTTTAGGCAGCACCAATATTTATTTTTCTTTTTTAACCCCTGAAGGTCCTTTTACACTTTTCATAATTACAAAATAGTCTTTGCATTATTGGTTTTCTGGAGTCATGGAGGGGCATTTGTACATATCTTCATTATACTTGTGGTGTGTATCTTTTCCATGTATAGCAGATGCATAAGGTACATTCTATCTCCAAAACATAAGAGTCTTTAGCCTGCTTTTCTCCTAAGTATAGGAAAGAACAAACCTGGAGATCCAGTGGTTTCTAGTTTGACCTCAGAAGCAAAGTTTGGAGTGCAAATAATTTGTTTGGAAGGTGATCCAAGGAAACACTGATAGGAGAAAAAAATACATTAAAGGAAATACTATCAAGCAAGGTATATTCTTGAGCAACTGGAGATTAAAATCCTAGGGAACACTGGGAGACATTTTAAAGCATGTACTCAGAGTCATCTCCTGAGGGATCTGCAATAGTTTTCTGCCAACTCTTATTTAATCATTCATACAAGAATGCTTCTGGGGACACTGATTACCCAACAATTCTAGCCTTCCCTGTACATGGGCAGAACAGGTTTGTAGACAAAAAAGAGCTTAAGGCAAAAAGTTGCAAGTACTGACAGTTGGACATTAGATTGGTGTGCCAGGCAATACTAAATTCCAAAGAGATATGGCTGGTAGTGAAGTTAACTAAAGAAACTTCTAAACAATGTAGAGGAAGAGATTCAATCTATCTACACAGATTCAAACATTAATACATATTCAATAAATACCTACAGAGAACCCATGCATACCTTGCACTATACATTAAGGCAGCATGCAGTCCTTATCTTCATGGAGATATCATTCTAGTTGACATACATTTATTGAATGTTGTTGCTGTTGATCAGTAGCTAAGTCATGTCCAGCTGTTTGCAACCACGCAGACTGCAGCACACCAGGTTTCCATCTCTTTCATTATCTCTCAGAGTTTGCTCATTGAGTTGGTGATGCCATCCAACCATCTCATCCTCTGTCATCCTCTTCTCCTCCTGCCTTCAATATTTCCCAGCATCAGAGTCTCATCAAATGAGTCAGACCTTCGCATCAAGTGGCCAAAGTATTGGAGCTTCAGCTTCAGCATCAGTCTTTCCAATGAATATTAAGTGTTGCTTTCCTTTAGGGTTGACTGGTTTGATCTCCTTGCAGTCAAAGGGACTCTCAAGAGTCTTTTCCAGCCCCCCAATTTGAAAGCATCAATTCTTTGGTGCTCAGCATTCTCTATTCTCAGCAACTCTCACATCTGTACATCACTACCAGAAAAACTATAGCTTTGACTATATGGACCTTTGTCAGCAAATGTTACATATAATATTCTCAGAAGACCTAAGAAAGGTCACCTAAGGAGAAAAATCTCAAACTTCTCACAGGCAAATTTCTGTCTCTACATTAGCATTTCTGTTCCCAGTTAGTTGTTGCTGCATAATAAATAACTTTAAACACAGTGGCTAGTTTCAGGCTATTTTTTTAACTGATTCTGCAGGTCTTAAATTTGTGATGGGCTCAGCTGGGTGGTTTTATTGACCTGGATGAGATTTGGCTGATCTTGTCCAGGCTTATTTGTACATTAACTTCCTTGTTGATTGTGGGCTAGGGTTCCTTAATTCTCCTCCTGGTGTCACTTGTTCTCTAGTGGGCTAGCTGAGTATTGTTCCCATGATAGCAGAGTTCCCAAGACAACCTAGACAGCAACCTTCAATGCATAAGTGTTTTTCAAGCTCTTGCTTGCATCATGTTTGCCATTCTTCCATGGCCAGAACAAGTCATGAGGCCATCTCAGTTTCAGGACTGATGGAAGACTCTGATCATTGATAGCAGGGGATGCAAAAGTCACATTGCAAAAGATGTGGATATGCAGCAGGGAGGAAATTGTAGTTAGTTTTACAGTCTGCCACAAAATAAAGAATATTTTTCAAGCTACCACAAACACAACACACACCTGACATAACAGAGAAAAAATTATATCAGAAGTCTGTTAAATGGAGAGTGTGTGGTGTCATGAGCACTTGAACCAGAGAATTCACCCTTGTATTGGTCATCATAGTCTGTGTGTCTGGCAATATTTCACAATTCTCCATTAGAAAATTGTGCCACTTGAATTTCTGTGGTTTGAAAGTTCAAATCATATGTGGGAATCAAATGTGCATCATATTTTCACTAACAAGGTTAAGCAGTTTCCGGTTCCTTCCCAGAAGTCATCAAAACTACTACAACAGCATGAGCTGAAGGTGGTAATTATGACTGTCTTACTTCACTGTTAGGAAAAGTAGTATTAACTGATTAACTCCATACTCATGGAATGGGGCTGGAAATAATGCCAACATATCTGTATTCTTCCATTGCTCCAATAACCACCACTCCATCCTGTCACCTCTACAAACATGAATTTCTCATTCACTGATTTCCTTGTTCTGGACATGTATGAGAAATTTATATCTATTAGTACAAATTTACTGGTCCTGAAAATGTTTTAACCCAATATTTTTTTTCTAGTGGAAAAAAATGAATAGTCAAAGTTTTCCAGGATTCTAAAGATGTGATTTAAATAACTTACATATGCAAAACTATGGTATAGATTTCCAAATTTAAAAATAGTCAAAAATTCTAAGTATTTAGACATATAAATTTTCCAAATTTATTTTTAAGATATTACCAACTCACCAAAAAAATCCAAAATCTTGACTTACCAAAAAAGGGAAAAAAACATTAACCAACAACTCATCATCATAATCTAGATTGGTTGCAATTGGGCTAAAATGAGAGATGACTATTATCAGGCTCAATCAGACCTACAGTTACTGAACATTCTCTCTTCCAGTCCCTCATACCCCAAGACACATCTGGGTAACAGGTGTTCATGAGCACCTTGGAAAGGAGAGCACAGATTCCAGTTTAATATGGCAATCTCTATCTTTTTCAGAGCTTTCATACTTAATCCTGTTTGGAATGGTCATTCCCTGCTGTATTGTTTCATTGGTTAGAGTCTCCTCTTTGGAGAGGCCTTCTCAGTATCCCAGAACTTCCCTCCTCCCTTCCTCTCCATTCTTGCTTTGTTTCAGTGGCAAGATCACCTGGTGGTGAGACGGCAAATGAAGGGTGGAACATCCATGGTTTCAGGCCACTTTCTGAGATGTAGCCCTCAATCCATACTCTAGGGCATAAGCTAGGGCATGCCCTTCTTCCCTCCCTTAGGCACATACTGTTTATATTCCTCAGGGAAATGACCAGAAGGGGGTATATATATGTATGTATATATATATATATATACACACACACACACATGCACACACATACATATATACCCATAACATGTTGATATATACATATTGAAATATGTGTGTATGTATATAGGGACATAATATGTATCAAAAAACAGAAAAGCAAAACTCCTGAACAGCTTTTAGCAAAGAAAATAGAATTAATGTATTAAACAGAAAAAATCTTAAATAAGTAAAATGAAATGGGTAGAGAAAGGGGAAGCTGGATGTAGGCCATCAAAAGGAACAAAATTCCAGTTTTAGGATAAATAAATACTAGGAATGTAATGTATAATATAATGTATAATGTAATGTAATAATAAATATAGTTAATACTGCTGTATGTAATATATGGAAGTTATTAAGATAGTAAATCCTAAGTCCTCATTAGAAGGAAATTTTTTTCTATTCTTTAATTTTATGCCTATATGAATGATTGGTGTTCACTAAACTTATGGCAGAAACCATTTTATGATGTGATGTTGTATGTAAGTCAAATCATTATGCTGTACATTTGTGGTCATGCATGGATGTGACAGTTGGACTGTGAAGAAGGCTGAGTGCCAAAGAATTGATGCTTTTGAACTATGGTGTTGGAGAAGACTCTTGAGAGTCCCTTGGACTGCAAGGAGATCCAAGCAGTCCATTCTGAAGGATATCAGCCCTGGGATTTCTTTGGAAGGAATGATGCTAAAGCTGAAACTCCAGTACTTTGGCCACCTCATGCGAAGAGTTGACTCATTGGAAAAGACTCTGATGCTGGGAGGGATTGGGGGCAGGAGGAGAAGGGGACGACAGAGGATGAGATGGCTGGATGGCATCACTGACTCAATGGATGTGAGTCTCATTGAACTTCGGGAGTTGGTGATGGACAGGAAGGCCTGGCATGCTGCGATTCATGGAGTCGCAAAGAGTCGAACAGGACTGAGCGACTGATCTGATCTGAGATTGAAGGAAAAAGGAGAAGGAGCAGAAGATGAGATGATTAGATAACATCACTGATTCAATGGACATGAATTTGAGCAAACTCTGGGAGATAGCAGAGGACAGAGGAGCCTAGTGTGCTACAGTCCATGGGATTGCAGCATTGGACATGACTTAGTGATCGAACAACAGCATGCTAATTATATCTCAGTAAAATGGAAAGAAATAAAATTTAAAAGTAAGTAAAATGAATACATTCAAAGTAGTGCAGAAAGGTTTGATAACTTGCAAGAGAAATACACAGTTATAAGGAAAACTGAAATGTAAGTGGGAGATATGAAAGATAAGTGTAGTACAGCAGTAGTTCCTAAAGTGTGATCTCAGAACAGTAGCATCAACATCACCTGGACAGTTGTTAGATATAGAAATTCTTGTGTCCACCTAAGATCTATTGGGTCAGAAACTCTAGTTGTGGGGCCCAAGCTTCTGTGTTTTAAGACACACCCTTGGGTGACTCCAAGGCAATCAAGTGTGAAAACTACATGCTGTAGAGAACCAAACAGATCAACTGGATTGTGAGCCAAAGATGATTAATTGGGCCAGAAGGTGAAGTAGAGAAATTCTATAAGAAGGCATCAGGAATGAATAAGGATATAGAAATATGTTGAAGAAGGCCATGGCACCCCACTCCAGTACTCTTGCCTGGAAAATCCCATGGACGGAGGAGCCTGGTAGGCTGCCATCCATGGGGTCGCACAGGGTCAGACACGACTAAAGTGACTTAGCAGCAGCAGCAGCATAGAAATATGTATGTTGGGAAGGGAGAAGGGAATGGCTACCTGGAGAAGGGAATGGTTACCCACTCCAATATTCTTGCCTGGAGCATCCCATGGACAGAGGAGCCTGGCTGGTTATATATAGGCCATGGGGTCACAAAGAGTCCAACACGACTGAGCAACTATCACTTTCACTTTCAAGTGTTAACAGTCATGGTAGAGAGAAGTAGAAGGTTCAATATCCATATAGTAGGGTATCTAAAACCTGCCCACCAATAATTTTCCAGGATTAAGTAAAAATTTAGTCTATTTCATGTAAAAGTCCAGATTTTCATCTGGTTTTTCCAATAAACTGGAATAATAATAATTATTATTATTATAACAATAATAATAATATAATAATAACAATAATCTGGCAATATAACAATATTATTATTATAATAACAATAATAATAACAATAATCTGGCAACATTAGCTCACTTATTCACATAACAATTAGCCAAGCTGACTAGCAGCTGTTCTTTTTAGATGAAGACTTCCCAGAGGACTGGCAGGTGGGTGCCAGTGGCAGATGGGCAGATCAATTCCAGCTCTATCAAGTACTAACTGCATGACTTCAGACCACCTTCTGAGTCTCCATTCCCTAATCTAGAGAGTGGGTTTAATAAGATACCCACCTCATAGTTGTTTTGAAGATTACATGAGTCAGTATATGAAAAGATTCAGTGCTTGGAGTTTACTAAGTTGTTTAAAAACACCAGCTATTAATTTTTCTTGCCATAGACCCCACCTAACTCTTGACGCTTAAGTTCAGATTTTTCTTATAGCCAATCTGGTTCACTTCTGCTTGTTAAGTTCCCTGTTTGCTGCCTTTTGGAAAGAGTGATTCCTTCCCCATCCCTTCATGACCTAACTCTGGTTGGTTTGTTAACATCTCTGGAACTCAGTTTCCTATTCAGTAAAATGGGAAAATGACCTGCCTCAACCTCACATGTGCATGCAAGTGGAATAGCGTCTGTGGACATGACTTCCACAGAATGGGCACTTGTAAATGCTTGAAAGTTTTTTGATTTACTCATTCATCTTCATATTAGCACAAGATGCTACAGCCAGCATACAGTGGTTCAAGACAGCCAATTTCTAGATTTTCAAGAATTTTGAGTTTGTTGTTAAACACTGCCATTATTAAAAGCCAAATCATATAGACTTATACTTAATTTACTTATATTAAAAACTAAGGTAATAAATTCTCGAAAACCTTTCTCATTTTAGTTTGTTACTACATTTTGCCACAATCTAAACTATTGAGATGAATTCAGTCTTTGTCTGTGACATAGAAACACCATACCATGCTGTTCTACTCCACATTTCTTCCCAACTCTCAGCTCAGTCACATCATGTGGGTGGGTTGAAACTGACCATGACTGGAATATTTATCCCTTAGAATTTGTAAAAAACTTCAAATCAGGGCTTTACTTACCCTTGAAGGGCCAGTTATAAAGTATTTACCAGAGCATCAGTAAGATCTTTAAAATCTGCTTGGAAAACAAAAAGAGACACAAAATTGTGCTTATTACTAGGGAACTAAAAACGTTTTGAAGTGCTAATTGTGATAATAAAAAAGACAGTTCAGTTGAGTTCAGTTGCTCAGTCATGTCCGACTCTTTTTGACCCCATGAATTGCAGCACGCCAGGCCTCCCTGTCCATCACCAACTCCCGCAGTCCACTCAGACTCACGTCCATCGAGTCAGTGATGCCATTCAGCCATCTCATCCTCTGTTGTCCTCTTCTCCTCCTGCCCCCAATCCCTCCCAGCATCAGAGTCTTTTCCAATGAGTCAACTCTTCACATGAGGTGGCCAAAGTACTGGAGTTTCAGCTTCAGCATCATTCCCTCCAAAGAAATCCCAGGGCTGATCTCCTTCAGAATGGACTGGTTGGATCTCCTTGTAGTCCAAGGGACTCTCAACAGTCTTCTCCAACACCATAGTTCAAAAGCATCAATTCTTCAGCACTCAGCCTTCTTCACAGTCCAACTTTCACATCCATACATGATCACTGGAAAAACCATAGCGTTGACTAGAGGGACCTTAGTTGGCAAAGTAATGTCTCTGCTTTTGAATATGCTATCTAGGTTGGTCATAACTTTCCTTCCAAGGAGTAAGCGTGTTTTAATTTCATGGCTGCAATCACCATCTGCAGTGATTTTGGAGCCCCCAAAAATAAAGTCTGACACTGTTTCCACTGTTTCCCCATCTATTTCCCATGAAGTGATGGGACCAGATGCCATGATCTTAGTTTTCTGAATGTTGAGCTTTAAGCCAACTTTTTCACTCTCCTCTTTCACTTTCATCAAGACGCTTTTTAGTTCCTCTTCACTTTCTGCCATAAGGGTGGTGTTATCTGCATTTCTGAGGTTATTGATATTTCTCCTGGCAATCTTGATTCCAGCTTGTGCTTATTCCAGCCCAGCATTTCTCATAAAAAAGACAAGATTATTATATTTTAAATTTGCTGGGAAATTCACAAGCTAGATATGGCATTAAACATTGAAAGTTAAAGTTGAATGTTTTAGAACTCTGGGAAATATGCTTTTCAACAACATTTCTTTTGTTCCTCCTGTAATTTACCCATTGCAAATAACATCTCATTTTTCATGCTCAAATAAAGGTTTGTTTCTATAGTAATAATTATGAAGCAGGAACTGCACTCTTTACATAGATAGACAGTTCTCACAACTACTTTCTGGGGCAAATCCTAGTTAACAAATGAGAAAATTGCATCTCAGAGAAAATAAAGTGTCTTGAACATAATCAATCTTGAAAGTAGCAGAGCTGGGCATAAGCTGAGGCCATCAGACTCCTAAGACTGCATGCCTCCACTGCCCCTCCCATTACCAGCCTGGGCTCTGGAACTGATATTGAAAGTCATGGTGAAAGATGATTTCCTCCAAAGAGAATAATGAAAAACAAGGAGATTCAGTTAATTTTCCTTTTTCTCTGTATTTTCTTCCCAGATCATTCAAGTAAAGCTTTCCATATTTAAGAAAATACAGATTCGAATAATTTTTAAAATTCTATGAAGTTTTTAAAATATTTATTTATCCATTTTTTTCTGTGTAGAGTGTTAGTTGCAGCATGTGAGATCTTTTGTTGTGGTATGCAGGCCCTCTAGTTGCTTTATAGTTGTGGCTCAAAGACAGAATTGTAGTGTGCATGCTCATGCAAGGGCTTAGTTGCCCCATGGCATGTGGGATCTTACTTCCCCAACCAGGGATCGAACCCATGTCCCCTGCAACAGAAGGCAGATTCCCAACCAGTGGATTACCAGGTAAGTCCCCATGAAGTTTATTGAAAAATTATTTTTTCCTTCTTTTTTGGATCAGGTCTGTAGCCTTTTTGTTAACAAGTATCCAAACAACTCGGAGAAGGCAATGGCACCCCACTCCAGTACTCTTGCCTGGGAAAATCCCATGGATGGAGGAACCTGGTGGGCTGTAGTCCATGGGGTCTCGAAGAGTCAGACATGACTGAGCGACTTCACTTTCCCTTTTCACTTTTATGCATTGGAGAAGGAAATGGCAACCCACTCCAATGTTCTTGCCTGGAGAATCCCAGGGACGAGGGAGCCTGGTGGGCTGCCATCTATGGGGTCACACAGAGTCCGACACGACTGAAGTGACTTAGCAGCAGCAGCAGCAGCATCCAAACAACTTCACCTATTTCTTCAAAAGTGTCAGGAAAACCACTGCTCCTGTCATCAACCTGGTTTAATCCTTCTTTCTAGGAAAAGAAGCTTTTTGTATTTTGGAAAATAGCTTAAATTTTTTGAAAATACAATAAATTTAGAAGAAAATGAAAAAATGAAGATAGACACAAAAAAGCATGTGTGCACACTGTACTACCACCCTCCAGTTTTATTTCTAAATGTGTGTTCTAAAAATGTTGCCTATGTACTTTAGATAGTATTTGTTTCTGAGATCTTTGTCACTTTCTATTACATCATTATAATTATTTCTTGCTGTTCCAGATTCTTAGGCATTGTTGCTTTCAATGGCATGATGAAATATGAAAGATTAATGAAGAAATGTATATTAATTCCATAGGCCCAGTAAATGGAACAGTAAAACTTGAAGCTGTGAAAAATATGCTCTTCCTATTACTAAATGTTACACTTTTCAAAAGAACAGGTGATGTTTTCTAGAGGTAGCCTAGCATGTTTCCATGGGAGCTTATTAGCAAGATTCTTCATGGGTCCTACCCAAGACCTACTGACTCAGAAACTGCTTTTTGACAAAATCCCCAGGAGATTTGTATGCACATTAAAGTCTGAGAGGTATGACTTTGCTTCATATTGTATTATATAATTGTCATATAGACTTATCTTTTGTAACCAGCATTCAGAGTTATATAGAAAAACAGGTTTCAGAGGGTGACTCCCCTATGGACTTGGGGGTACATACTCTTCTCAGAGTCTCATGCTCACATCTTAAAGCAAGATAAATGAAATCGCTTTCCTGAATCATGTGGATTCACTTGACCAACATTACATAAGCTTTTCAACAGTCATAATCCAATGTTATAGTTTACAGTGTCCTTATTCCTGTTTTTCCCTGGAGTAGGAAAAAGTGA
Source organism: Bos taurus (assembly GCF_002263795.3). Classification (NCBI taxonomy): domain Eukaryota; kingdom Metazoa; phylum Chordata; class Mammalia; order Artiodactyla; family Bovidae; genus Bos; species Bos taurus. Next base: position 48,967,545 of record NC_037340.1, read on the forward strand.
CAAAAATTAAATATTTCAACTGAATATATTAATATCTATTGACTATGCCAAAGCCTTTGACTGTGTGGATCACAATAAACTGTGGAAAATTCTGAAAGAGATGGGAATACCAGAACACCTGATCTGCCTCTTGAGAAATTTGTATGCAGATCAGGAAGCAACAGTTAGAACTGGACATGGAACAACAGACTGGTTCCAAATAGGAAAAGGAGTTCGTCAAGGCTGTATATTGTCACCCTGTTTATTTAACTTATATGCAGAGTACATCATGAAAAACGCAGGACTGGAAGAAACACAAGCTGGAATCAAGATTGCCAGGAGAAATATCAATACCTCAGATATGCAGATGACACCACCCTTATGGCAGAAAGTGAAGAGGAACTAAAAAGCCTCTTGATGAAAGTGAAAGTGGAGAGTGAAAAAGTTGGCTTAAACCTCAACATTAAGAAAACGAAGATCATGGCATCCGGTCCCACCACTTCATGGGAAATAGATGGGGAAACAGTGAAAACAGTGTCAGACTTTATTTTTGGGGGCTCCAAAATCACTGCAGATGGTGACTGCAGCCATGAAATTAATAGACGCTTACTCCTTGGAAGGAAAGTTATGACCAACCTAGATAGCATATTCAAAAGCAGAGACATTACTTTGCCAACTAAGGTCCATCTAGTCAAGGCTATGGTTTTTCCAGTGGTCATGTATGGATGTGAGAGTTGGACTGTGAAGAAAGCTGAGCACCGAAGAATTGATGCTTTTGAACCGTGGTGTTGGAGAAGACTCTTGAGAGTCCCTTGGACTGCAAGGAGATCCAACCAGTCCATTCTGAAAGAGATCAGCCCTGGGATTTCTTTGGAAGGAATGATGCTAAAGCTGAAACTTCACTACTTTGGCCATCTCATGCAAAAAGTTGACTCATTGGAAAAGACTCTGATGCTGGGAGGGACTGGGGCAGGAGGAGAAAGGGACGACAGAGGATGAGATGTCTGGATGGCATCATTGACTCGATGGACGTGAGTCTGAGTGAACTCCAGGAGTTGGTGATGGACAGGGAGGCCTGGCGTGCTGCAATTCATGGGGTCCCAAAGAGTTGGACACAACTGAGTGATCTGACCTGATCTGGTCTGATCAAAAAGAACCCCTCTCCCTTTCGAGGGTAATGGATACAATGAATCATGTAAAAGAAATTTGATTAGGCCTATTGTTTTTTTCTTTGTGACTTAGTATGGCACAAGAAATAAACTATTCTAGAATTTCCCTTATTTCCCATTTATTATTCTGTTCAAAAAATTAGAGACACCAAGGGAATATTTTATGCAAAGATGGGCTCAATAAAGAACAAAAATGGTATGGACATTACAGAAGCAGAAGATATTAAGAAGAGGTGGCAAAAATACACGGAAGAACTGTACAAAAAAGATATTCATAATTAAAGATCTAAACATAAGACCAGAAAGTATAAAACTCCTAGAGGAGAACATAGGCAAAACACTCTCCGACATACATCACAGCAGGATCCTCTATGACCCACCTGCCAGAATATTGGAAATAAAAGCAAAAATAAACAAATGGGACCTAATTAAACTTAAAAGCTTCTGCACAACAAAGGAAACTATAAGCAAGGTGAAAAGACAGCCTTCAGAATGGGAGAAAATAATAGCAAATGAAGCAACAGACAAACAACTAATCTCAAAAATATACAAGCAACTCCTACAGCTCAATTCCAGAAAAATAAATGACCCAATAAAAACATGGGCCAAAGAACTAAATAGACATTTCTCCAAAGAAGACATACAGATGGCTAACAAACACATGAAAAGATGCTCAACATCACTCATTATCAGACAAATGCAAATCAAAACCACAATGAGATACCATTTCACGCCAGTCAGAATGGCTGTGATCCAAAAGTCTACAAGCAATAAATCCTGGAGAGGGTGTGGAGAAAAGGGAACCCTCTTACACTGTTGGTGGGAATGCAAACTAGTACAGCCACTATGGAGAACAGTCTGGAGATTCCTTAAAAAACTGGAAATAGAACTGCCTTATGATCCAGCAATACCACTGCTGGGCATACACACTGAGGAAACCAGAATTGAAAGAGACATGTGTACACCAATGTTCATTGCAGCACTGTTTATAATAGCCAGGACCTGGAAGCAACCTAGATGTCCATCAGCAGATGAATGGATAAGAAAGCAGTGGTACATATACACAATGGAGTATTACTCAGCCATTAAAAAGAATACATTTAAATCAGTTCTAATGATGTGGATGAAACTGGAGCCTATTATACAGCGTGAAGTAAGCCAGAAAGAAAAACACCAATACAGTATACTAACACATATATATGGAATTTAGAAAGATGGTAACAATAACCCTGTGTATGAGACAGCAAAAGAGATACTGCTGTATAGAACAGTCTTTTGGACTCTGTGGGAGAGGGAGAGGGTGGGATGATTTGGGAGAATGGCATTGAAATATGTATAATATCATGTAAGAAACGAGTTGCCAGTCCAGGTTCGATGCACGATACTGGATGCTTGGGGCTGGTGCACTGGGATGACCCAGAGGGATGGTATGGGGAGGGAGAAGGGAGGAGGGTTCGGGATGGGCAACACATGTAAACCTGTGGCAGATTCATTTTGATATATGGCAAAACCAATACAATATTGTAAAGTTAAATAAAATAAAATTAAAAAAAAAAAAAGATATTCATGACCCATATAATCATGAGGGTGTGATCACTCACACTCACCTAGAGCCAGATATCCTGGAATGTGAAGTCAAGTCGGCCTTAGGAAACATCACTATGAACAAAACTAGTGGAGGTGACGGAATTCCAGTTGAGCTATTTCAAATCCTGAAAGATGATGCTGTGAAAGTGCTGCACTCAATATGCCAGCAAATTTGGAAAACTCAGCAGTGGCCACAGGACTGGAAAAGGTCAGTTTTCATTCCAATCCCAAACAAAGGCAATGCCAAAGAATGCTCAAACTACCGCACGATTGCACTCATCTCACATGCCAGCAAAGTAATGCTCAAAATTCTCCAAGCCAGGCTTCAGCAATACATGAACTGTGAACTTCCAGATGTTCAAGCTGGTTTTAGAAAAGACAGAGGAACCAGAGGTCAAATTGGCAACATCTGCTAGCTCATCGAAAAAGCAAGAGAGTTCCTGAAAAACATCTATTTCTGCTTTATTGACCATGCCAAAGCCTTTGACTGTGTGGATCACAATAATCTGGAAAATTCTTCAAGAGATGGGAATACCAGACCACCTGACCTGCCTCCTGAGAAATCTATATGCAGGTCAAGAAGCAACAGTTCGAACTGGACATGGAACAACAGACTGGTTCCAAATAGGAGAAGGAGTATATCAAGGCTGTATATTGTCACCCTGCTTATTTAACTTATATGCAGAGTACATCATGAGAAGTGCTGGGCTGGAAGAAGCACAAGCTGGAATCAAGATTGCTGGGAGAAATATCAATAACCTCAGAAATGCAGATGACACCATCCTTATGGCAGAACGTGAAGAAGAGCTAAAGAGGCTCTTGATGAAAGTGAATGAGGAGAGTGAAAATGTTGGCTTAAAGCTCAACATTCAGAAAACGAAGATCATGGCATCTGGTCCCATCACTTCATGGTGAATAGATGGGGAAATGTGGAAACAGTGGCTGACTTTATTCTTGGGGGCTCCAAAATCACTGCAGATGGTGATTGCAGCCATGAAATTAAAAGACGCTTACTCCTTGGAAGGAAAGTTATGACCAACCTAGATAGCATATTCAAAAGCAGAGACATTACTTTGCCAACAAAGGTCCATCTAGTCAAGGCTATGATTTTTCCAGTGGTCATGTATGGATCTGAGAGTTGGACTGTGATGAAAGCTGAGTGCTGAAGAATTGATGCTTTTGAACTGTGGTGTTGGAGAAGACTGTTGAGAGTCCCTTGGACTGCAAGGAGATCCGACCAGTCCATCGTAAAGGAGATCAGTCCTGGGTGTTCATTGGAAAGAATGATGTTGAAGCTGAAACTCCAGTACTTTGGCCACCTGATGTGAAGAGCTGATTCATTGGAAAAGACCCTGATGCTGGGAAAGATTGAGGGCAGGAAGAGAAGGGGATGACAGAGGATGAAATGGTTAGTTGGCATCACCGACTCAATGGACATGGGTTTGGGTGGACTCCGGGTGTTGGTGATGGACAGGGAGGCCTCGTGTGATGCAGTTCATGGGGTTGCAAAGAGTCTGACATGTCTGAGCAACTGAAATGAACTGAACTGAACTGCACATTTTTACCTTTAAGGCATTCACTGCTACATCCAAGAGATTCTACATCAGTAAAAAGGCAGTGATTTAGAGAAGAACTGTGTTTGTGGGTAATCTTTTTTATTTTACATTTTACAAAAGATGGTATGATAAGGGTCCAATGTTTGGCTGTAATTGTTTTCACTGCATTACAATTCCATTTCCATGACCTCTTTATAGGTAGTGCAGGAAGATAGAGAGGATTCCTCATTTGTTTATGAAGTCCAGAGAAAGGTAACGTGAGTTGGATTTATGACATTAAAAACTGGGGTTAAACTTGTCTGAATCTGCATATATGCGTCCACTTATGTATGCTGTGTGTGCCTGGTTTTGTACTGGGAGCTTGGATAAATGGGAATAGAGTGGCATAGGATCTCCTTTCACAATTCTTGGAGAAATGGTAGTTATCTCCTTCTTTGGAATTCTCCAAAGGAGATTTTGCAATTTGTTCACATGGTGTAGATTTTGAGTTGCTTCATTGTAGAGAATGGTATACCCAGGATCTTTCTAGTCCTCTGAATTCATAAATCAGGTCTGTCTAGCAATCCTTCATTTTGCAACTTTCTGTAAAGTGATTCAGAAACCTAAATGGCCTCTAAATTTGTATAAACTTATCATATCAAAGTGAAAAGTGGAAGTGTTAGTTGCTCAGTGGTGTCTGACTCTTTGCAACCCTGCCAGGCCCCTGAGTCCATAATTCTTCAGGCAAGAATACTGGAGTGGGTAGCCATTCTTTCCTCCAAGGTATCTTCCCAACCCAGGGATCGAACTGGGTCTTCTGCCTTACAGGCAGATTCTTTACAACCTGAGCCACCAGCAAAGTCCTATCTTAACAAAGTTTACCTTAAATTTACAAGCCATTGCTGATAGTTCATCAGGTGTCTTTCCCAACCATGAAAATGCTTTTTTAAAGGTTTGCATATCCATTGCACTGTTCAGAACAACATAAGAATATCTATCATCTCAATGCCCACTAGAGGTGAAATAGGGGCACAAACAGAGAGGTGGCAGTGCATCACAGTGATTTCAATTCAACTGGTATTTTTGGCATGAACATGTGACTTCTGCATGTAGATATCTTACTGCTTGCTTTTGTCTAGGGCTGTGGTTGACTCAGATTCCTTTCCAAGGAACATAGCTGTTCAGTTCAGTCAGCTAAGTTCAGTTGCTCAGTCGTGTCTGACTCTTTGTGACCCCAGGGACTGCAGCACACTAGGCTTCCCTGTCCATCACCAACTCCTGAAGCTTGCTTAAACTCATATCCATTGAGTCGGTGATGACATGCAACCATCTCATCCTCTGTCGTTTGCCTCTCCTCTTGCCTTCAATCTTTTTTTTTTTTTTTTTTGCCTTCAATCTTTACCAGCATCAGAATCTTTTCCAATGAGTCAGTTCTTCACATCAGGTGGCCAAATTATTGGAGTTTCAGTTTCAGCGTCAGTCATTCCAATGAATATTCAGGACTGATTTCCTTTAGGATGGACTGGTTTGATCTCTTTGCAGTCAAGGGACTCTCAAGAGTCTTCTCCAACACCACAGTTCAAAAGCATCAATTCTTCAGTGCTCAGCCTTCTTCACAGTCCAACTCTCACATCCATAGATGACTACTGGAAAAACCATAACTTTGACTAGATGGAACTTTGTTGACAAAGTAATGTCTCTTCTTTTTAATGTGCTATCTATATTTGTCATAGCTTTTCTTCCAAGGAGCAAGCATCTTTTCATTTCATGGCTTCAGTCACCATCTGCAGTGATTTTGGAGCCCCCCAAAATAAAGTCTGTCACTTTTCCCATTGTTTCCACATCTATTTGCAATGAAGTGATGGGACCAGATGCCATGATCTTAGTTTTCTGAATGTTGAGCTTTAAGCCAGCTTTTTCACTGTCTTCTTTGACTTTCATCAACAGGCTCTTTAGTTCATCTTCTCTTTCTGCCATAAGGGTGGTGTCATCTGCATATCTGAGGTTACTGATATTTCTCCAGGCATTCATGATTCCAGCTTGTGCTTCATCCAGCCCCACATTTTGCATGCATGATGTACTCTGTATATAAGTTAAATAAGCAGGGTGAAAATATACAGCCTTGACATACTTCTTTCCCTATTTGGAACCAGTCTGTTTTTCCATGTCTGGTTCTAACTGTTGCTTCTTGCCCTGCATACAGATTTCTCAGGAGGCAGGTAAGGTGGTCTGGTATTCCCATATCTTTAAGAATTTTCCACAGTTTGTTGTGTTTCACACAGTCAAAGGCTTTGTAGTAGTCAATAAAGCAGAAGTAGATGTTTCTCTGGGACTCTCTTGCTTTTTTGATGATCCAACAGATGTTGGCAATTTGATCTCTGGTTCCTCTGTTTTTTCTAAATCCAGCCTGAACATCTGGAAGTTCATGGTTCACATACTGTTGAAGTTCATGGTTCACATACTGGCTTGGAGAATTTTGAGCATTATTTTGCTAGGCAAAGGAGAAAAGGAAAGATATACCCATTTGAATGCAGAGTTCCAAAAAATAGCATGGAGAAATAAGAAAGCCTTCCTCAGTGATCAGTGCAAAGAAATAGAGGAAAACAACAAAATGGGAAAGACTAGAGATCTCTTCAAGAAAATTAGTGATACCAAGGAAACATTTCATGCAATTGGGCACAATAAAGGGCAGAAATGGCATGGACCTAATAGAAGCAGAAGATATTAAGAAGAGGTGGCAAAAATACACAGAAGAACTGTACAAAAAAGATCTGAATGACTCAGATAACCATGATGATGTAATCACTCACCAAGAGCCAGACATCCTGGAATGGAAAGCCAGGTGGACCTTAAGAAGCATCTCTATGAACAAAAGTAGTGGAGGTGATGGGATTCCAGATGAGGTATTTTAAATCCTAAAAGATGATGCTATGAAAGTGCTGCACTCAATATGCCAGCAAATTTGGAAAACTCAGCATTGGCCACAGGACTGGAAAAGGTCAGTTTTCATTCCAATTCCAAAGAAAGGCAATGCCAAATAATGTTCAAACTGCTGCACAATTGCACTCATCTCACAATCTAGCAAATTAATGCTCAAAATTTTCCAAGCCAGGCTTCAATAGTACATGAACATAGCTGGTCTCTTCTCAAATGCAAAGAGTCCCCAGAGATGAATATCTCAAAAAAGACATACTTTTGCTTCCTTGTCTATGGTCAAAAATAGGCACCGATCTAAAAGTACATAGCTGTGAAAAGCAAAAGACATTAACACATATTTAAAAATCTATAACTATATTTCTTAGTGATGTGATCTTTAAAAAAGTGGAAATGGTGGCAGATTTTATTTTCTTGGTCTCCAAAATCACTATAGAGAGTTACTGCAGGCATGAAATTAAAAGATACTTGCTCCTTGGAAGAAAAGCTATGACCAACCTAGACAGCATATTAAAAAGCCAAAATATCACTTTGCCGATAAAGGTCTGTATAGTCATAACTATGGTCTTCTCAGATGTCATGTACAGATGTGAGAGTTGGACCATAGATAAGGCTGAGCACTGAAGAACTGATGCTGGAGAAGACTCTTGAGAGTCCCTTGAACTTCAAGGAGATCAAACCAGTCAATCCTAAAGGAAATCAACCTTGAATATTCTTTGGAAGGACTGTTGCTGAAGCTGAAGCTCAAATAGTTTGGCCACCTGATGCAAAGAGCCAACTCATTGAAAAGACCCTGATGCTGGGAAAGATTGAGGGCAGTAGGAAAAGGGAGTGACAGAGGATGAGACTGTTGGATGGCATCACTGATTCAATTGGCATAAGCTTGAGAAAACTCCAGGATATAGTGAAGGAAAGGGAAGCCTGATGTTTTGCAGTCCTTGGGGTTGCAGAGTCCGACTCAAATTTAGCAACTGGACAACAACTACGTACATTAAAATGTGATGGCACAGATAAGTTCTCTATGAATACAGAAATATGACGGATAGTTATGAGGTTACTGCTATGATTTGAACGATTCATATGTTGAAACCTGGTGACGGTTTTAGTATGTGGAGTATTTGAGGGGTGATTCAGTCATGAGGGCAGAGTCCTCATGGGCGGAATTAATGCCCTTATGAAAAAGAGCTCCCTTACATTTCATGCAAAGATGGGCTCGATAAAGGACAGAAATGGTATGGACCTAACAGAAGCAGAAGATATTAAGAAGAAGTGACAACAATACACAGAAGAACTGTACAAAAAAGATCTTCATGACCAAGATAATCACAATGGTGTGATCACTCACCTAGAGCCAGATATTCTGGAATGTGAAGTCAAGTGGGCCTTGGAAAGCATCACTACGAACAAAGCTAGTGGAGGTGATGGAATTCTAGTTGAGCTATTTCAAATCCTAAAAGATGATGCTGTGAAAGTGTTGCACTCAATATGCCAGCAAATTTGGAAAACTCAGCAGTGGCCACAGGACTGGAAAAGGTCAGTTTTCATTCCAATCCCAAACAAAGGCAATGCCAAAGAATGCTCAAACTAGCATATGATTGCACTCATCTCACACGCTAGTAAAATAATGCTCAAAATTCTCCAAGCCAGGCTTCAGCAGTACGTGAACCATGAACTTCCTGATATTCAAGCTGGTTTTAGAAAAGGCAGAGGAACCGGAGATCAAATTGCCAACATCTGCTGGATCATGAAAAAAGAAAGAGAGTTCCAGAAAAACATCTATTTCTGCTTTATTGACTATGGCAAAACCTTTGACTGTGTGGATCACAATCAACTGTGGAAAATTCTGAAAGAGATGGAAATACCAGACTACCTGATCTACCTCTTGAGAAACCTGTATGCAGGTCAGGAAGCAACAGTTAAAACTGGATATGGAACAACAGACTGGTTCCAAAAAGGAAAAGGAGTATGTCAAGGCTGCATATTGTCACCCTGCTTATTTAACTTATATGCGGTGTACATCATGAGAAGAGCTGGGCTGGAAGAAGCACAAGCTGGAATCAAGATTGATGGGATATGCAGAAGCTTTTAAGGTTAATTAGGTCCCATTTGTTTATTTTTGCTTTTATTTCCAATATTCTGGGAGGTGGGTCATAGAGGATCCTGCTGTGATGTATGTCGGAGAGTGTTTTGCCTATGTTCTCCTCTAGGAGTTTTATAGTTTCTGGTCTTACGTTGAGATCTTTAATCCATTTTGAGTTTATTTTTGTGTATGGTGTTAGAAAGTGGTCCAGTTTCATTCTTTTACAAGTGGTTTACCAGATTTCCCAGCACCACTTGTTAAAGAGATTGTCTTTAATCCATTGTATATTCTTGCCTCCTTTGTCAAAGATAAGGTGTCCATATGTGCGTGGATTTATCTCTGGGCTTCCTATTTTATTCCATTGATCAATATTTCTGTCTTTGTGCCAGTACCATACTGTCTTGATAACTGTGGCTTTGTAGTAGAGCCTGAAGTCAGGTAGGTTGATTTCTCCAGTTCCATTCTTCTTTCTCAAGATCGCTTTGGCTATTCGTGTTTTTTTGTATTTCCATACAAATTGTGAAATTATTTGTTCTAGCTCTGTGAAGAATACTGTTGGTAGCTTGATAGGGATTGCGTTGAATCTATAAATTGCTTTGGGTAGTATACTCATTTTCACTATATTGATTCTTCCAATCCATGAACATGGTATATTTCTCTATCTATTAGTGTTCTCTTTGATTTCTTTCACCAGTGTTTTATAGTTTTCTATATATAGGTCTTTAGTTTCTTTAGGTAGATATATTCCTAAGTATTTTATTCTTTCCGTTGCAATGGTGAATGGAATTGTTTCCTTAATTTCTCTTTCTGTTTTCTCATTATTAGTGTATAGGAATTGGGGAACACATGTATACCTGTGGCGGATTCATTTTGATATTTGGCAAAACTAATACAATTATGTAAAGTTTAAAAATAAAATAAAATTAGAAAAAAAAGAGGAAAAAAATATATATCAATATGCTGATATATATATAAGTTTTGTTGTACACCTGTAACCAACACAACATAAATCAAGTATATATATTTCAATAAAAATTTAAAAAATAAAAAAAAATAAAAAAGGAAAACATACACATATGTGTGCTAGAGAAATTTAACTCCAAAAAAAAAAAAAAGATTGACGGGATAAATATCAATAACCTCAGATATGCAGATGACACCACCCTTATGGCAGAAAGTGAAGAGGAACAAAAAAGCCTCTTGATGAAAGTGAAAATGGAGAGTGAAAAAGTTGGCTTAAAGCTCAACATTCAGAAAACGAAGATCATGGCATCCGGTCCCATCACTTCATGGGAAATAGATGGGGAAACAGTGGAAACAGTGCCAGACTTTATTTTTTTGGGCTCCAAAATCACTGCAGATGGTGACTGCAGCCATGAAATTAAAAGATGCTTACTCCTTGGAAGGAAAGTTATGACCAGCCTAGATAGCATACTCAAAAGCAGAGACATTACTTTGCCAACAAAGGTCAATCTAGTCAAGGCTATGGTTTTTCCAGTGGTCATGTATGGATGTGAGAGTTGGACTATAAAGAAAGCTGAGTGCTGAAGAATTGATGCTTTTGAACTGTGGTGTTGGAAAAAACTCTTGAGAGTCCCTTGGACTGCAAGGAGACCCAACCAATCCATCCTAAAGGATATCAGTCCTGGGTGTTGATTGGAAGGACTGATGTTGAAGCTGAAACTCCAATACTTTGGCGACCTGATGCGAAGAGCTGACTCATTTTAAAAGATCCTGCTGCCTGGAAAGATTGAGGGCAGGAGAAGAAGGGGACGACAGAGGGTGAGATGGTTGGATGGCATCACCAACTCGATGGACATGGGTTTGGGTAGACTCTGGGAGTTGGTGAAGGACAGGGTGGCCTGGCATGCTGCAGTTCATGGGGTCCAAGAGTCGGACGTGACTGAGAGACTGAACTGAGCTGAACTGAAGGTGCTCAGGCTTCTTTCATCTTCAATATATGACCTCTGAGCTTGTTGCAGAAGGGGAAAATGAAGGAGGAGCATAAAAATGTTTATGTTAGCCTATCCTAGAAAGAATATACCTCACTTCCTCCACATTCAATTGATATGAGCTCAGTCATATGACCTCCCCTGACTGCAAGGAGGCTTTTACTATAAGGGGTTTGTAATTTAGTTATGTGCTAAAAGAGGAGAGCAATTAATATTGGTGAACTCCAATTTAACCTTTGAAAGGATTAGAAATTTCGAAAAATACTAGCAGTTTTTAAAAGTCCATAAAATTACCAACTAAAGAGAAAAGCTATTGGTAAATTAAATTCTTTATGTGGTCTCTTTGATGACATGTGTATGTCCTTAATGTTACTTTCCTTATTTCAAATTGAGGTCTTTCTTCAAAATACTAATTTTTTTAAATTCCAATTTTTTGGCTTTTTCTTCATATAATCTCTACAAGGAACACTGTACTTTCTTTTTTTAATTTAGTGATTGATCCTTTAATGATGTATTTTTTTAATATAAATTTATTTATTTTAATTGGAGGATAATTACTTTACAATATTGTATTGGTTTTGCCATACATCAACATGAATCCTCCACAGGTGTACACGTAGAACACTGTACTTTCATATGTCTGATTTATTCAGTTTAGAATATCCATCAGCAGATGAATGGATAAGAAAGCTGTGGTACATATACACAATGGAGTATTACTCAGCCATTAAAAAGAATACATTTGAATCAGTTCTAATGAGATGGATGAAACTGGAACCATTACACAGAGTGAAGTAAGCCATAAAGAAAAACACCAATACAGTATACTAACGCATATATATGGAATTTAGAAAGATGGTAACAATAACCCTGTGTATGAGACAGCAAAAGAGACACTGATGTATAGATCAGTCTTATGGACTCTGTGGGAGAGGGAGAGGGAGGGGAGATTTGGGAGAATGGCATTGAATCATGTATAATATCATGTATGAAACGAGTCGCCAGTCTAGGTTCGATGCACGATACTGGATGCTTGGGGCTGGTGCACTGGGACGACCCAGAGGGAGAGTATGGGGAGGGAGGAGGGAGGAGGGAGGAGGGTTCAGGATGGGGAACACAGGTATACCTGTGGTGGATTCACTTCGATATTTGGCAAAAATAATACAATATTGTAAAGTTTAAAAATAAAATTAAATTAAAACAAACAAACAAACAAAAAAAGAACATCACCCTGAGATCAAGGCTATAGTAAAGATTTAAGGTTGTCTTTGACACTCAAAGTCCAGTCAAATGACTTAGAGCTATATCAACTCATACTTCCTAATTGACCAATCAGACTACTTACATATATATTCACATACATCTTCAAAGATAGATACCATTTTCCAAGATCAAATACTAATTATCAATAATGTGATCATCCAAATCAGGGATTTGATATACTATGGGCTTGGGACCTAACCCATCTTGCTGCCCATTTTGTGCATAAAGTTTTCTTGAATACAGCCACACTAAATTATTCATCTATTGTTATGGTTGCTTTCAAGCTACAGTGGCAAAGTTGAGTATTCACAACAAATGGCCCACAAATTTAATATATTTATTATCTGATCCTTTGCAGATTTATTTTATCAATTCCTAGTGTAAACTAAGGGTAGAAGGGTCATATGCCTGAAGAGTCAAAAAGGCAATGTTGATAAATAAGTGACACAGCTATGATACACAAAACAATATAATTTGGAGGGTGAGGGGCTGAAAAGTACATAACTTTCTGAAATCATTTTATTTTTAAAGTAATATGTGGGCGAACAAAATACATTTTCATACCAAGATTAGACCTATCATCAAACAGTTTACAACATATGAACTAAGTTCACAAGGACAAAGGAAAGCATTCCTTCACCACCCCATGATGAGCAAGGCTGCTTCTCTACAAACAAGGTTGATCATTGTATCTTCCCTTTATTATGTGGAACAGGGTCACTTTCTTCCCATCATCAGCTCCTCAAACTTCTTCACACCCATCTTCAAATTGTGACTGCTTGTACTTCCTTCAATAAGAAACTGGCCATGTTCAGCTTTATCCCATTATTGCGCCGCTAAAAACACAAAGACTGTCTGAGCTCTTGATATAACAGCTTGTTAAAAAGTTAGTCACTCAGTCGTGTCTAACTCTTTGTGACTCCAAGGACTGTAACCCATCAGGCTTCTCTGTCCATGAAATTCTCCAGGCAAGAATTCTGGAGTAGGTTGCTATTTTCTTCTCCAAAAACAGCTTGTTAGGAGTTGATTAAATACTTAACATCAACTATTTTACTCCCCAATTTCTGGAGGGACGGATTTCATTCTCCATAATATTTTATTACCTGTAGTTCTAATGTCCTTCCTTGGCAAATTTATAATTTGATAATCCTTGTATTTTATTTCATTTTAAAATTTTACTTGTCTATAAAATCCCAGTGTGTGGGAACCACAGACCCAAGTGACATTATAACACTGTAAGTGACTTTGCTAATCTCTGCTTTGATCCATCATTAGTAAATTTATATAGTGTAGGCTTTCAATGGCAAGCTTATTCCTCTTCTGTCCAAGTTTTTAGGGAACTCTTCACTGAAATCAAAACTCACAACGTAGAGCAACTGACAAGAGAATAATGTCTGTTTCTGGCCCAGGGTAGGGAAATACTAAATACAAGAGGAAGGCCTTTAGAATTATGTGTGTAACAAGGACAAAAAGACAGAAGTTACAAATGTCCTGCTTGCAAAAGAGGAGGATAGAAACTTATCTTGAATGAATTTCTGCTATTTGCAGTTCCTTTAGCAAATCATAAAAAGTAGAGCTCACTTTCTCCAATTTACAAATTAATAACTTGAACATTACCATGATTAAACCAACATGCTCAAGATTACAGAGCAAGTGGTAAACTCGGTATGACTGAGACAAAGACTGTGAACAATGAACATTTCTGCTCTTTTATCTCCTCTTCCTCCTTCATTTTCTTGACAAAAATAATAACCTCTAAAACACAAAGGGTTTAGAAAGCTATCTTAAATAAGCTGAAGCCAAGTTAGAGAAGAACCTAGGAAGAAATTACCAAATTTCTTTACGCAAACTCAAATCTTCAAGTCAAATCTATTCAGGGGTATTAAGGCAATATGTTCTATGCAGAACCTCTCTCATCTGCCTTGGGGAAGCCAAGTGATGATGAAATAAGTTTCTGAATGAAAAAGATGTCCTACAGGAAATATCAGATATCTATACATTTTCAAGGAGAGAAGATTGGCTAGAAGAATTTAAAAATTCCTGGATAAATTTATAGGCTTGATCATTAAACAGAAGTTTGGTAAGTTCTTTAAAAAAAATAATGACCTTTAATCTATCAGTCTGTAGGCAACAGAAAGTTGGGAGCTCACCTTATTAAAAAAAAAAAAAAATGAGCCTGGTCTGTGGTCCACAATTAAAAAGAGCATGCAACAACAACTGCATCCTTGTGTAAACTACTCAGAATTCAATCGCAGGAGAGAAGCTCTAATTTGCCAAGCTTAGTAACATGCCTGTCCCTTTCCCCTGAAAAAGCAGATACAGAAAGGATATGGACCCTTGGGTGATCATGGTCTGAGGCAGGAAGCTAGGTTTGCCTGTCTGCCAAGGCTACAGACACAGAGGGTTATAGTTCATTCTCTAAAAGGAAATCAGTGTGCTTTTTGGAAAGAAAACAGGATTCCAAACTACAAAAAATTGGCAATTGTCCTCCACAATTGAAAAACAGATTGGATTCATGACTTGCTTGCCTCTTTCGTTTTTTAAAAGTGTTTTAGACAAGAAGATATTATGTAGTTGAATTATTCATCAAGGTCCTTGTGAGAGGTGTCATGGAATCCTTGGAAAAAGATAGATAATGGAAGCTGGTGATTGATGTGTTCAGAACTGGTAGAATAATATGAAAATCAACATTGACTTGAACCTCAACCCAGACTGAGCTCTTGACAGAGAACATTGTCCTCTTTTCTAGTTCAACATGATAATGAGACATTTGAGTTGAGGGATGGGGTGAATTGTTAAGGCTCTTTTATTTGCAAGTGACAGAAACTCAATCAGAAAATTTCAGGAATGAGGCTATAAACACAAATGGATTATGAAACTTAAATGATGTGATAAAAATGCTATCTTTTTCTCACAGTCTCTTGACTCTGCTTCCTCTGTTGGCTTCATGTTATATAAACTTCTCAATATAATGTTAAAGATGACCCACATGACCCCACCTGTTTGCTTAGACAGTAAAGAATCTGCCTGCAATGTGGGAGACCCAGGTTCGATCCCTGGATTGGGAAGATACACTGGAGAAGGGAATGGCAACCCACTCCCTTGCCTGGAGAATTGCATGGACAGAAGAGCTTGGTGGGCTATTGTCCATGGGGCACAGAGTCGGACATAAGTGAATGATTAACACACCTCATCACACCTCATCAGGTTAGCAATTTCAGACATGCTTAATTCCCAGCAGCCACCCTAAGATGACTCACGGCTGGACTTCATCATATATCTAATCTTGAATCAATAACAGTGGCCAGGATGGAGTATTCTGATGAGTCAGGTCAGAATCACATATCCATCTATGCTGAGCCAGGGCATTGGCTCAGCTCTACTCAGACTACCTGAATAAAATGAAGAAGTGTGGTTAAGAAAAGAAAAGAAAGAAAGAAGAAATGATGAAAGAGCGGTTTAGAGATTTTGTTATAAAATAGAGGGGTGATTCTAAGCAGACAAGCATAATGAAGACCTTTTAAAACATAAGCATCATTTAACACACAAAACTCAAATAGTATCAGTAGGATGGAGGTTCAAGTTTCAAAGATTTCAATATGTTAGTGGAGTAGGCTTAAACTAAGAAAATTTAAAATAATTAGAATAGATGGAAAATCCAATGTTGGTACCCAAATCTCAGTTACATAAATAATGATTGGGTAATTTGCCTCACTGTTAAGTCATGTAAATTTCAGTTGTCTACATATTCAATTATTTCTTAATTCAGTTATCTAAAAATCTAATACAATTCTAGGCTGCTTTATAAAAGCTATACCGTCCTAGTGACTTTGATCCCATTGTATCAGGCACAGCTTATCATTTATGGGGTCTATATTGAATTTGGACATTGACAATAACAAACTACACAACCAGGGGAAGATGCTCAGAAGGAATGATAAATTATTGTCAAGGAAATTGCTCACATAATTTATTCCAAAGTCAAGTAGAAACATTTTCTCCATAATTCACATCTTGTTTACTACACATTATGTCAAGCTGACCATATCACATCTACAAAGTTATATACATTGTCCAATGATGTATCTAGTTTCTTCTCAGACATTTGATACAAGAAAGAGCAAAGTATACCTTGGCTAAGTCTTTATTGCCCAGGAGCAAACTAAGTCTTAAATATATATGCTATAAAACACATGCATCAAATATAGACTCCTTTTGGTCTAGATGCAGAAGAAATCAGTCCTTAAATGTCTTTTAAATGCAGACTCACATGCTGTATGTTTGTGAATGGGTGTGGTTGTGAACACATATACAAATGTATCAAATATAAGCACAAATACAAATAAATGCATACACGTGCATTTGTTTAGCAGAACTGTTAGGAAAGTATTTCTGCATAAAGGTAACTAGCACACAGGCCCTGGGACTGTTGTCAGCCATGGGAAGGACTGTGTTATCTTAGATATTCTCTTTCTGAAACTTCCTTTAGTGACATATTAACCTCTGTACTGTTGACCACGGCACAAACCAGTTTTGCTCACTTCCTGTTGTCTTGCTCCCAGTTGAGAGTGAGGCTCAGAGGATGTCTGAAGGAAGGGTATGTTTTGGTACAAACACAACTGGCAAACAGGAAAAGCAACCAGCATGCTGGTTACAGGTTAACAAGGACAGCAGAGGAGTTCCTCAGGCTGTCGGTGAGCTGGTCAGCTTTGCTTGAGATCAGAAAGTCCTAGGGCAGCTTAAAGTTATTTTTTAAGAGAAGGAAAAGTGTTTATGGTTTGCCAGAAAACAAAATGAGATACTGGCTGGCTCAGGAAATAGCTGCAGTAATGCTTATCATCAACAGGGATCTTCTGGTTGTGGAGAACTGATGAGGCTTGTGTGTTGAAATACACTTCGGGAACTGTAAAGCTCTACAGAAGTAATCTGATTGTTAGCCAAGGGAATGTCTAGGCAATGTTCATTTACTATGTCCTTTTTATTTATTTATTTTTAATTTAGTTATTTAACACAGGCTGTTTAGTGTGGCCCATGGGTTCTGGAGTGCTTGGGCTCAGTAACTCTGCAGCATGTGAGATCTTAGTTCCCTGACCAGGGATCAAACCTGCATCCCCTGCACTGCAAGAAAGTGAAAGTGAAAGTCACTCAGTGGTTTCCAACTCTTTGTGACCCCATGGACCATACAGTCCATGGAATTCTCCAGGCCAAAATACTGGAGTGGGTAGCCTTTCCCTTTTCCAGGTGATCTTACCAACCCAGGGATCAAACCCAGGTCTCCCATATTGTGGCAGATTTTTTACCAACTGAGCCACAAGGGAAGCCCAGGAATACTGGAGTGGGTAGCTTATTCCTTCTCCAGTGGATCTTCTGGATCAAGAAATCGAACCAGGGTCTCCTGCACTGCAAGGCAGATTCTTAAAAACAGGACCAACAGGAAAGTCCCTCCATGTCCTTTTTAAAGTGCCTAAGCAAATGAATTTTTATTTCAACAACTTTGGATGAAAAACAATCTAAAACATATTGCTTATTTTCTTGTCTTTTTAAATAAAATATATTGATTGAAACAGAATATTTCTTAAACAGAATCATTATGAACATTCAGTTCAGTCACTCAGTCATGTCCGACTCTTTGCAACCCCATGCACTGCAGCATGCCAGGCTTCTCTGTCCATCACCAACTCCTGGAGCTTACTCAAAATCATGCCCATCACACCATCTCATCCTCTGTTGTCCCCTTCTCCTCCTGCCTTCAATCTTTCCCAGCATCAGGGTCTTTACAAATGTGTCAGATCTTCGCATCAAGTGGCCAAAGTATTGGAGTTTCAGCTTCAGCATCAATCCTTCCAATGAATATTCAGGACTGATTTCCTTTAGGATGGACTGGTTGGATCTCCTTGCAGTCCAAGGGACTCTCAAGAATCTTCTCCAACACCACAGTTTAAAAGCATCAATTCTTCAGCGCTCAGCTTTCTTTACAGTCCACCTCTCACATTAGGTTTTGAAAAATAGGCCAATGTACAATAATTACCATTTGCTGAAAGTTTATTGTTAAGCTCTATGAAAAATTAGAGTTTAATCTGTAAAACATCTTGCAAAGTCAGTGCTGTGCCTACTTACCTATTTTACATAAATTTTTATGCTGTGATCTGGGCTTCCCTGGTACCTCAACTAGTAAAGAATCTGCCTGCAATGAATGAGACCTGGGTTTGATCCCTAGTTTGGAAAGATCCTTTAGAGGAGGGCATGGGAACCCACTCCAGTATTCCTGTCTGGAGAATCCGTATGGACAGAGGAGTCTGGTGGGCTATAGTCCATGGGGTCACAAAGAGTTGGACATAGCTAAGCACAGCATGTACATAATGAGTTGAGACGTAGAAAGTTTAAGTGACTTGCATGAAGTTAATCATAGTTAATGCTATCTGTAGAACCAGAATCCAGGGGTACCAAAATACAAATTCCATGATTAAAGCCACCAGTGTGTAGCTCACAGCAGTGTTCTCAGGGCATTCAGTTCAGTTCAGCCATTCATTCGTGTCTGACTTTTTGCAACACCATGGATGGCAGCACACTAGGCTTCCCTGTCCATCACCAACTCCCAAAGCTTGCTCAAACCCATGTCCATTGAGTCAGTGATGCCATCCAACCATCCCATCCTCTGTCATCCCCTTCTTTTCCTGCCTTCAATCTTTCCCAGCATCATGGTCTTTTCCAATGAGTCAGTTCTTCACATCAGGTGGCCAAAGTATTGGAGTTTCAGCTTCATCATCAGTTCTTCCAATGAACATTCGAGTTGATTTCCTTTAGGATTGACTGGGTTGATCTCTTTGCAGTCCAAGGGACTCTCAAGAGTCTTCTTGAACACCATAGTTCAAGAGTCTTTTTGAACACCATAGTTCAAAAGCATCAGTTATTGAGCACTCAGTTTTCTTTATAGTAAAATTCTCACATCCATACATGACTACTGGAAAAACTTCGACTAGATGGAACTTTGTTGGCAAAGTAATGTCTCCGCTTTTTAATATGCTGTCTAGGTTTTTTGTCACAGCTTTTCTTCCAAGAGCAATCATTTTTTAATTTCATGGTTGTAGTCACCATCTGCAGTGATTTTGTAGCCCAAGAAAATAAAGTCTGCTACTGTTTCCACTGTTTCCCCATCTATTTGCCAGGAAGTGATGGGACTAGATGCCATGATCTTAGTTATCTGAATGTTGAGTTTTAAGCCAGCTTTTTTACTCTCCTCTTTCACTTTCACCAAGAGGCTCTTCAAGTCCTCTTCACTTTTTGCCATAAGGGTGGTGTCTTCTGCATATCTGAGGTTATTGATATTTCTCCCAAAATATTCTCATAAGCTTTTAGAAACCAGTTCTTCAGGAAAAAACACATGCATACACATATTTATTATAAACTTTACTGATATAGAGGATATATAGCACAAAAGTTAAAATAAAGTATTAATATATAATAATTTTTATTACAAATTCCATATAGCCAATTGACCATCAGAGAATAATTCTGCTCATTATTGCCAGACTCTTATATCTTAGCTAAATATAAACTTTGTGAACTGGAGCAAAGTGGGCACTTAGGCAAAGAATTTGTAGTGTGTTAGTCCCTCAGTCATATCTGACTCTTTGTGACCCCATGGACTCCATCCTGCCAGGCTCCTCTGTCTGTGGGATTTCCCAGGCAAGAATACTGTAGTAGATAGCCAATCTCTTCTCCAGGGGATCTTCTCAACCCAGGGATGAGACCAAAAGCACAATTTATTAAAGAAAAAAAAATGAATTGGACTTTATAAAAAATATATATTTCAAGAGACACCATTATAAAAATGAAAAAATAAGCCAT
Organism: Bos taurus; assembly: GCF_002263795.3. Classification (NCBI taxonomy): domain Eukaryota; kingdom Metazoa; phylum Chordata; class Mammalia; order Artiodactyla; family Bovidae; genus Bos; species Bos taurus. The sequence goes on from NC_037340.1 coordinate 48,987,892, forward strand.
AGGCTGGGATAATACGTGAAAATCATTTATTTCAGAAAATAGAAAGAGCTCTGAAAACACAACAGCAGTGAAACAAATACTACATTAAAAACAGACAAAAAACTTGGACACTTTAAGAGGGCATGTGCTTAGTCACTCAGTCGTGTCCAACTCTTTGTGGCACCATGGACTGTAGTCTGCCAGGCTTCTCTGTCCATGGGTATTCTCTAGACAAAAATACTGGAGTGGCTTGCCATTCCCTTCTTCAGAGAATCTTCCCAACCCAAGGACAGAACCCAGGTCTCCTGCATGTCAGGCAGATTCTTTACCATCTGAGCCATATACAGATGACAAATAAACACATGAAAAAAAGATGTTCAACATGATTAGCCATTAGGGAAATGAAAGTTAAAGTTATAATGAGATACCACTGCATACTGTACATACCTGAACAGCCAAAATTTTGAAAATATTGACAGTATCAGGTGCTGACAAAGATGCAGAACAACTGAAAATCTCACACATTGTTGATAGGAATGCAAAACTGTACACCATCTCTAGAAAATAATTTGATACTCTCTTATATAATTAAACATACATTTATCACATGATTCAGCAACCCTACCCACCCCCCTCCCCCGAATCTACCCTAGAGAAGTGAAAACTTATATTCATATGAAAATCTATGTGTGAATATTCATAGAGGCTTCTTCATTCACAATTGCCTCAAACTGTAATCAATTTAAATAGCCTTCAGCAAATGAATGGATAAACAAGTTGTGGCACATCCTTATAATGGATTAGTGAAGTGGCTCAGTTGTGTCCAACTCTTTGCAACCCCATGGACAGTAGCCTACCAGGCTCCTCCACCCATGGGATTTTCCAGGCAAGAGTACTGGAGTGGGCTGCCATTTCCTTCTCCAGGGGATCTTCCCAACCCAGGGATAGAATCCAGGTCTCCCACATTGCAGACAGACCCTTTATCACCTGAGCCACAAGGGAGAGCTACTATGATGGATTTAGTTCAGTTCAGTCACTCAGTTGTATCTGACTCTGTGACCCCATGAATCGCAGCCTCCCTGACCATCACCAACTCCCAGAGTTTACTCAAACTCATGTCCATCGAGTCAGTGATGCCATCCAGCCATCTCATCCTCTGTCGTCCCCTTCTCCTCCTGCCCCCAATCCCTCCCAGCATCAGGGTCTTTTCCAATGAGTCAACTCTTTGCATGAGGTGGCCAAAGTATTGGAGTTTCACTATGATGGATTACTGCTCAGTAATAAAAAGGAGCAAGCTAGTATATATGTGTAACAACATGGATATGTTGCAAAAGACTTCTGCTGATTGAAAGAAACCAATCTCAAAACATCATATATTTGTTCAATCTATATGAAATTATCAAAAAATAGAAAACTTTGGAGATGGAAGATCAGTGGCTGCCAGAAATTAGGGGTAGGCAGAGAGTATGACTACAAAGGGTGGCATGACAATTTTGAGGGGATGATGGAAATTTTCGGAATCCTGATTGTTGTGGTTACCTTAATCTATATGTGTGTTACAATTTATTCATAGAATTGTACACAAAAAGGAAAAAAAATCAATTTTATGGCATATAAATTTTAGAAAGTAATTTAAATTTTAGAAATTAAAATTAAATTAAAAGTCAATTCATAATAACATTAAAATCTAACCTGCTATGCCATACAGACCTACAACTGCCTAAGTGTTCTGCACCTTGAAATTCCACCATGACTTTACTTGTAAAATAAATAAGTAATAAAAGATTTATTTCAAAATGACAATTTGAGGTTCTCAGATATAGGAAGAAAAATCACTAAAATGTGAAAAATTTTTAACAACTTGTCTTGATGCTGTTTGGTTTGGAGGACTGAAAGAGATTAATTAGCCATATCTCAGGAAACTGTATAAAACTGGCTTTTTGGATCTAGAATCCAGGACTCGTAGTTGCCTATATGAGTCCATTTATCCTAATTGTCTCTAGCCTGTGTAGCATCTTTACAGAGTTAGTGTATCAGGGAGGGTCTAACTGGGGATCAGAAACCACTTGAGTATTTAAAATAGAAAGAATACAATGCAAGAAATCAGTTAAAGCAGGTGATGGACTCTGGAAAAGCCAAACAAGATACCAGCCCAGAAATTAACAACCTTTGGAATCTTCTATCACCCCTAGGCAGGAAGGATAGATGGAAAAGGTAGTTTTACTAGCACCCCAAAACTGGGATTATATGGTGGAAGACCAAACCATAGCAGGCTGTTTAGAAAACACTTGGACCCCAGGAAAATGCAGCCCTTGGCAGGGATGCTGCCCAAGGCAGAGAAGGAAGGGGAGAAATCTGCTGGTTTCTCTCTTTCTCTTTCTCTCTAACCTCCCAGTGATGGCTCTCATTGCCCAAATCCATCTAGAAGACAACTGCTGAGGATACAGAACATCAGCTTGATAGGATAAACCCCTTCCTTCCAAGATGAAGAGCAAATCAAGGAGAAGGTAACAAATGGATTTGTGGGAAACCAGGCCTAGGACCAGCCCAGTCAGCCCAAGATTGATAACAAATTAAAGGGGCCATTGGAGCTGATTTCTACTCTATCTCTGTGGAATGAAGGCTTTATAATAAGGTTGGAAAGTCCTCTGTCTCTCAGAGGCAGCTGTGAGAGGGACCTATATGGTTTGGGAGAGTTTCACAACAGTGCTTCAAATTCTCAGCCTTTCTCTATGGATAACTTCAAGGAAAAGGCTCTCAAAACTGTCTGTGATCCTCTTGGGTCGCCCCACATAAAGCATTCTACTCTCACAATATTTGCTCCAGTGTGTTCAGAGTTGCAGTTTAGCCTATTCCTTTTCTGTACCACTTGCTTTTCACACCTTACAAAGCCATATATTTTTGGTACCTAATGGTCCCCCACAGCTTTCTTGCCTGGAGAAAGAAATGGCAGCCCACTCTAGTAATCTTGCCAGGATAATCCCATGGACAGAGGAGCCTGGTGGGCTACAGCCCAAAGGGTCACAAAGAGCTGGACATGACTGAGCACACCGGCACTGACATGGACTGATCTCTCTTCAGTGAGGAGAGCAGAATCTAGAGTCTCTTGGTCCTCTTGCAAACTCTTGTATCATTTTCCCCAGTGATCTTTGATACCTTTTCTGTTACTGTATAACTTTCTTTACAAATATGAAAGGAGTTACTGTGGAATTCTCAACCTTCCTCCATGGCCCCCTTCCTCCAATAACTCCTCATGGAAATTCCTGTGGAGGAATAGTGCACTAATCATACATTCAAAAGCAGAGACATTACTTTGCCAACAAAGGTCCGTTTAGTCAAGGCTATGGTTTTTCCTGTGGTCATGTATGGATGTGAGAGTTGGACTGTGAAGAAGGCTGAGCGCCGAAGAATTGATGCTTTTGAACTGTGGTGTTGGAGAAGACTCTTGAGAGTCCCTTGGACTGCAAGATCTAACCAGTCCATTCTGAAGGAGATCAGCCCTGGGATTTCTTTGGAAGGGATGATGCTAAAGCTGAAACTCCAGTACTTTGGCCACGAAGAGTTGATTCATTGGAAAAGACCCTGATGCTGGGAGGGATTGGGGGCAGGAGGAAAAGGGGACGACAGAGGATGAGATGGCTGGATGGCATCACTGACTTGATGGATGTGAGTCTGAGTGAACTCCGGGGGTTGGTGATGGACAGGGAGGCCTGGCACACTGCGATTCCTGGGGTCGCAAAGAGTCGGACACGACTGAGCGACTGATCTGATCTGATCTGATCTGATAGCAGAAGAAGGGCTTTCTGGTTGTATTAGTCGTGGAAATGGCAACCCACTTCAGTATTCTTCTCTGGGAAATCCCATGTATAGAGGAGCCTGGTGGGCTAGAGTTCATGGGGTCTCAAAGAGTCAGATGTTACTGAGCTATCTTCACTTCACTTCAATCATGAATGAGCACAGAGGCTATGTAAGGTACTCCAGTAGAAGGAATTTAACATGTGGAACTAGTCACAATGGTGCTGGCAGAACAAAAAAGCCAAACAAAGGCCATGAAGGCAACAGCTTGAAGCTGCTATCACTAGTAAGACAAGAAGGATAAAGGAAAATTAGTGTTATTGGAGCCAAAGAATCAGAGCCACCTGCAGCAACAGAGTCTTCACATAGGAGCAGGGATCAAGGAGGAGATATAGCCAGTGCCAGAGACCCTGGCTGAAGCTAAGAGAAAAGCAAGAATCACCCTGGCTCCCGCTTATCCTTGATCTTCAATCTCCCCAGTGCCTTTTATTGACTAAACCAAGCCAGAAGCCGGTTGGCAAGAGAGCCCAGGAAATGAAGTTTACAGAGAACAGACAGGAAGAAGATTTAAAAGAAAACAAGCAGATGACCCAGTTTTCTAGTCATTCATTCTTAAATTTTCACTTTTTATCTTCCCCCAAACAATTATTGCTTCTGAAGAGTTGCCTCTTTCAGCTAGTGATTTAAAAGACACCCAGATGCAGAAAGTCACAGGACTGGGTCTAGAGCATTGATCTCATTTTTTATCCACTGTTAAGTCACTATTTAACAATCCATTGTAAACGCTACCTTCCAACCCTTACCCCTGGCCTGCCACTCCCCAGATATAACTAAGTACTTATGGTCATAATAGGTGGGAAGGTGCATTGGTGCACTATTAACAGAGCATTCTTAACAGCTTGATTAGCAAAGATTGTGTAAGTTATTGGTATAACTTTCACCTTCAGTCACTGACTAGTCCACCAGTTACTTCCATAGCTTTAGAACCCCCTGGCCTCCCATCTTTCTCTCCCAGGATCCCTTTATCTTTTCCACTATTCACCTTCATGGGGTCTTTTTACTTCCCCACCAGTTCTAAGCTATGTATGAAGAGATGACTATGTAAGTGATTTACAGTTACTGTGAAAAATTATTAAATGTTTATGAATTATTACCATCTTTGCTAAAGCTTTAATACATACTTACCTGTATCTTTTTCTCAAGTGTGTATCCTTTTCTTCCTTCAATGTGGTATAACTTTCCCCAACTGATTTTTTTCTTAACCAGGAGAAGTTATTAATTTATGTTTTTTTTGCTTCTGTTTCTCGTCTTTTTTTGTTCTGTTTCCTCTAACAAGATTATGAGTTTCCCTAAGGGTCTCCACTCCCTTGGCACAGAACACTGCATTTGGTGGGCTGTAGACAAAGCAGCTGTTTTGGAGACCATGACTTGATTGACAAATGAGAGGCCCGGGCAAGAGTAGCAGAAGTCAGTGCTGATAATAAAGACTTCCACCCTAGACCACCAGAACCTACCTGGCACAATCCCTACTTCCTACTTTAGCTCTGGAAGGAAACCTGAAGTGCAGGGACAGCATTACATTGCCTTTCTGGCCCATGACCTCTCTTTTAAGAAGTGTCAAAATCACCAACGCATTTCCATCTCTATTGCTTCCACTGTTGTCCAAGTCATTCAGACACTTACAAAGGCCTCACCTCAGTGGTTACACTATAGATTGCATTTTTAGTAAACAGAACACTAAAGTACAAAAAAATGTTTGCCTCTGGAATCTTTTGCTTAACATCCTGCTTACAGAATTCATCATGTAGTTGTGTACAGACACAGTTCATTCATTTTCTTTGCTGAATATCACTCCATTGCTTTGGCTTGTTTGAGTGAATTTCCATTTCTTGCAATCAAGCAAGATAATGAAGGATGAAACTGTCTTTCCCAGAGAAACCATAGGCATGGACTAAGAAGTCCCTGAGAGAGCCATCCCTGTCCTTCTCTCATCAAGCTGGGGTATTCCTTTCATATCCAGTGAATTTCAGGGCAACACTGAATTTTGCTGAGTGGATTCAGAACTCCATATGGCAATTGTCTTGGATCCTGGCACCAGGCCAAAGGATGACAGTTCTTCTCTCCTTCATACTTCTTTACTCTATGATTGCTCATATCTGAAAATCTTAGGTTTTGCAATCTTCTATCAGCCCAGCGCCATGTGTTATAACACTTTGTATGATGCAGTGTGGAGCTGCAAAATTGTTTTCTGGGAGTATTCTAAAGCCATAAATGTGGGAGAAAGACAATATTATTTTACTATATATTTTCACATAATAGGAACAAACTATTTATTGCATCTTTGCCAATGTTTCCAGGCTTGTGGCATGTAAAATCAAGATGATTTTTCTCATTTTTTCCTAAACAGTTGAGAATTTTGAGCTGAGATCAGGTGAAGCCAGTATGATTTAGGCAAGATTCCATTAGGCATGGACTTTCAGATGTATAATTTTGCTTGGTAAGAGTAGAATAGTGTGGGTGGTGCATACTTTCATTATGTAACTAACATCCTGTTTTCCTCACTGGTAATAATATCTCAGAGAGTACAAGGGAATTCAGGAAGGAAATATTTCATAATTTCAAAAAAAAAAAAAAAAGACAGTAAATCATTCTTCAGAATAAATCTGAGAGATGGGTTGTTTCTACCAAAAACCAGTAGAAACTGAGGCATGATAATGCCACTACAGGTTTTTCTGAATATTCTGTAGAGCCATAGTTTTAAAGATTTGCTCATTAATTTCCCCGCATAATCTCCTTTGTCACATGGCAGCTCTTCTCATGGGATGCCTTGTAATCCTACTGACTCTTGCCCAGCAACGGGAATAGTTTCTAACTTTAGTTAATGGAGCATTTGAGGTTGTTTACGCTGAGAAAGTCAACTAAAGAAAATGCCTGCAGGAGAGTAATAGTGAAATATCCAACCCATGGGTCAAATAAAATGGATGCTATTCCATGTCTATAACATGTCTTCAAGTATTCCAATTGGTGAAATGAACTCACAGCCAGGATTCCCTGCTTTTCCTTCCTTTGGAAAAGTGTATTAATCATGTCTGTTGTCTCTTGACCTCCTCAGAGGCCCAAGCACATTCAAACTGCTTAATCCCATCAAGATTGATTCTCTTCCCTGTTGGACTTTTCCCCATTTTCCTCTAACTGCCTTTGTCTTTTTCCTTTTCCCCTTCCCTTCCTCTTATCTATCCTTATCTTTACCCCTGCCCAGAATAAACATAGAGGCTTTGTAGAACTGAAGCTTAGAGTATGTTTTCTTCAGGGGCCAAGGGAGAGGAAGAAAAAATCACAAAATAGTTATAAAGTAAACATTATGCAAAATTAAAACTAAAGCATCAGAAATTGCTAAATTTCCTAAAGGAAATCAACCCTGAATATTCATTGGAAGGACTGATGCTGAACCTGAAGCTGAAGCTCCAATTACTTTGGGCACCTGATGTGAAGAACTGACTCACTGGGGAAGACTCTGATGCTGGGAAAGATTGAAGGCAGGAGGAGAGGACAGCAAGATAAGATACTTGGATGGCATCACTGACTCAATGGACATGAGTTTGAGCAAGCTCTGGGAGTTGGTGATGGATAGGGAATCCTGGTGTGCTACAGTCCATGGTCACAAAGAGTCAGACTGAGAGACTGAACTGAACTGAGAAAGCTGAAAATGTCTCATACAATCACAAAAAGCAACATAATTTCTTTTACTTGTTTTACACTTTTCTTCCCTACACATTTAGCTGCTGCTGCTGCTAAGTCGCTTCAGTCGTGTCCGACTCTGTGCGACCCCATGGACTGCAGCCTACCAGGCTTCTCTGTCCCTGGGATTCTCCAGGCAAGAACACTGGAGTGGGTTGCCATTTCCTTCTCCAATGCATGAAAGTGGAAAGTGAAAGTGAAGTCGCTCAGTCGTGTCTGACTCTTAGCGACCCCATGGACTGCAGCCTACCAGGCTCCTCCATCCATAGGATTTTCCGGGCAACAGTACTGGAGTGGGGTGCCAATTCCCTTTATTACCTCTTCATGTGGCAATGGATTTGGTAATATTTTTTGTTGTTAGAGAACAGAAGGATAACCTAGTCTTTAGGCTAGCACGCTTAGTCAAAATGTCTTCATTTTTGATGAAATGTGTAAAACATGCCACTTCAACCATATGTACACCCATTCTTTTTAGAACTGCCACAAGGCTGTGCCCTACAAAGAGAAATTCTGATATTTCAGTTTCTGAAACTGAATTCAGAAATTCAGTTTCAGTTGTTTCCCATCAAAAGAGAAGAAAAAATGTTATAGGTGTTCTATCATATCATTGATTGCTGGAAAATGGTATATTCCGATAGAAGAGAACTTGCATTTTGATGAGTTCTCAGTGAGAATGGAATCCTCCATTTATAATTTCACTAATCCATGGAGTAGCTTTTGGCTCCCTGTAAAGCCTCATTTTTCATGCATCCCCCATAAAGCTCCTGTGTCAGGTACCATACACCACCAGACTCATTTATGCTGTGACATGACCTGGGTCCTACTCTTTGTCATGATACTTGACAAATGATTCAGGGGGCCTTTCCTACATTGGGTAGGAAAGTAAAAATGTATGTGCATCATCAAAGTGACTGGAAATCGCTTAACCATTTCTCATTAAATTAAAACTAAGTGTATCCTCATTTCAACTTTCCCTTAGGTAAAGCCCCAAATCCCCACACCTGCTCAACATTACCTAACATAAAGGGAGTGTGTTGGAGCAGAAATCAACGCAAAAAGAGATGGAAGTTTCAACTGATTATAATTAATATGTTTTTCTCAGGAAAAATAAAAGAATTCAAAAGACTACATGAACCATTTTTGATATCTGTCCTGGGGCTTGGAAGGGTGTGACAGCCTTGACACATAAACTTCCTAGCAAATCTTCCACTATTCATGATACCAGCGCTAGGGCTGGTGTCCTGTCTGCTGCTCTCCACACGTAGGTGTGTGAAGGAAGCTTCCAGTTACTGAGAAGGTTCCAGCTCTCAGGTGGGATGGTGTCATGTGTCCTGGAGCCTTGATGCTCCCAGGTAGCTAGGCAGATCACTCACAGAGATAGGAATTGGTCCTGGACTTTCCAGCTAGCAGAAGTCTGACTGATGGCTACTGAGGGGGTTTTGGGAATTTGGTTTTTTCAGCCTACCAATAAAGCCTGAGGCATAAAGTCCACTGTTAATAAAAAGGTTGCACTGTGTATTTGGCTCCTCAAAATCTTTTCTTTATTCATTTGTCTTATTGCCTTGCTAAAAGACAGAACTGAAAGCTTGGATACTGGACTTTTTTTTTCTGAACTACTTACCATAGCTGTGTGTGCTTGAATGACTCCTTGGTACTACTGAACCTCTCTTTCATCATCGATAAAGTGAGTTGAACTTGAGTCTCTTGTTTCCTTTCCCTCAACTAACATCTGAATTTTCTAGGTCTTACTAATATTCCAGTTTCACATGTGATACTGTAATCTGTGAGGTTCTGTTTTAATCGCTAAGTTATTTCCACTGAATTTTAATAAACAAAAGCACTAAGTATGTATTATGAAGCTGGAATGACACTGAGTGGTTGATATGTATAATCTCATACATTCCTCAGTAATCAATGTCTTTGGGAAATTGTACTGATCACATCTGATGTCTCAGTTACTGTGATAAGATCTTCCTTCAAAGTCAATATTGTGTCATGGTTAAAAGGTCACAAAACTGAACAAAGTATATAATTAAACCCTTACAACAGTCTTGAGAGATGAATGATATTATTGTCTTCCTTCTTTTAGAGAAGAGGAAACTGAGCTACAGGAAGTTTAAGCGATTATGTGTCACAGTCACACAGCAAGCAAGTGCCACAGTCATTGCCTCAGATCATGTCCCAGATGAAAGCAATTAAATGATTTACCTGAGTTCATGAGCTTCTCAGGTGGCTCAGTGATAAAGAACCCACCTGCCAATGCAAGAGACACAGGAGATATGAGTTCGATCCCGGGGTTGGGAAGACCCCCTAGAGGAGGAAATGGCAACCTACTGAAGTATTCTTGCCTGGAAAACTCCACGGACAGAGGAGCCTGACAAGATACAGTCCATGGGATCTCAAAGAGTAGAGAGACTGAGCATGCACATTTGAGATCATGACACTCCTAGATGGCAGAGAGAGAAACAGAATCCCGTTGCCTTTAGATAATGGTGATACAAGAAAACCTCACTAGCCTGAGTGATGTTTAAAAAAGTTCTTAAGAAAAACAAACAAACAAACTGGATAAAGTTATTCTTTTGGCATCCAGTATGGAAGAGACAGTGAAGGTTGCCCCCTGCATGATGGACATTTCCTGCTTGCTTAGATAGGATTTATTGCAGTGCTCCACCAGGTGGCACTCCAGTGAAGACATGGCTATGGAAAGCTCTCCAACCCCAAGACTTGAAGCTTTAAAGAATTTTGAGTAGGTTAAGAGGGTATTCTTGAGAAAGAGGCTGCCAGGCAAAGGGATATGGTTTCCCATCTTGCCAGTAGGGAACAGCCTGAAGACAGAGGAAAGTCCATGAACAGGAATCCTAAGACAAAGGACAATGATCCCAGAAAAAGTAAGCCTCAGAACATCTAAGAAAGGTTAAGACACTTTCCCCTCATCTTGGGAAAATCCTGAGAGACTAAAATTCAGACTTGGAGCTTGTGTCTCTGCTGCTAAATTGTGACTCCTTTAAAGAATCACATGCTTGTCTAGACTTCAGAGTCCTCATCTGTAAAATGTGTGTGTGTGTGTGTGTGTGTGTGTGTGTGTGTTAGGGGTGCAGGCGTAAGACTTCATCAGGGTTCTTTAACAGTGGGTTATGGGCCTAGTTGATGGAGTTCATGACCCAACTTCCTAAAGTCTTGAGAAAAACCATGGACACACATTTTTTTTTTAGGAAGAGGTCTGTTGCTTTCAACAGATGCTAAGCAGAAACAGTAAGTCCCCAAATGTAAACAACATCTGGATTAGGTAATTTCTAAGGTCTCCTCTAGCTTCAGTGTTCTCTGATTCTGTAATTTTTCTGGGAAGGCAACTATGGTTGTCAAGTTAATTGGATTAAACTTCTGGCCAAGTTCCATCTGCATCTTTTCTTACACACTGTCTAATGGTTTTGTTGGGGTAGTCACACCTAAGTTCAAGAAGTCCTGCAACACCCTCTCTAATAGATCAGGTGGCACATCATGTGACTAATGTGGTTCATTAGAGAGCAGTTGCCAACACAGATCAGAGGAACTGCAAGAGCAACACACTAGATCCCATGAGTTTAGTAGTGGAAGCAGGTGCTAATTAACATCCTTTGGATGAACAGGATATGCATTTTTTGGGAGTGGGTAAGAATTTCTGGTTAGACAAGCTCCAAATTCTTTGGTCTACTTAGAAGGCGGTGCCAATCCCATCATCCAGGATGAGATTTTATTTCCTGATGACACCTTCTCAGCCAAGAAGGAAGGCCCAGCAAGGAGGTGGGACTATTATTTTCAGAGACATTGTCATGCAAATAAGGGCTCCTTCCAAAAACAGTTGCAACCAAGGGAGTGTCCCTGTCTTACCTCTTTGGTTCAGAAAAAAAGTATCTCTTACGTCTTTTTTACTGGAGTAGGTTTGGTAGCTGAGTAATGTAATTATATAGATTACCAACAGAAACCAAGGTTTCAACCTGTCCTAGATATACACCATTTGTGAAGGGAGGGACTTGGAGAGAGGGATATTGATTGTGGATGCAGCCAATGGAGAGCTCCGCTACTGAACAGAGAACATTGTCCATGCATAGACTCTGCGGTAGCACTTAAATGTATGGAGATGCTGGAACATGAGATTGGTTCTTGAGGAGAGAACCTGGGAGGGAGAGCAGTTCCTCCAGAGTATCAAAGAGTGTTCTCTGGAATGTGAGTTGAGTATAAGAAAAGAAGTCCTGCCTTGTGCTTTGGAAGATTGGTCTGGTTACCTTTCAGAATGGTCTGACCTACTGCCTAGGCCAATGGCTCTCAGTCCTGGCTACACATTAAAATCAACTTTTGAAAAATCACTATTGCTTTGGGCCCATCCAAGATCAATAAATCAGCATCACTGAAGGTGGGACCTGGGCATTTCTGTTTAAAAAAATCTCTTCTGGTGAGTTAATACACTGCTGAGGTTGGGAGCCACTGGCCTAGATCCATGGTAGAAATTATGGGGCTTATACGCCAATATGGAGAAGGCCCTGGCACCCCATTCCAGTACTCTTTCCTGGAAACTCCCATGGACGGAGGAGCCTGGCAGGCTGCAGTCCATGGGGTCGCTGAGGGTCGGACACAACTGAATGACTTCACTTTCACTTTTCACTTTCATGCATTGGAGAAGGAAGTGCCAACCCACTCCAGTGTTCTTGCCTGGAGAATCCCAGGGACGGGGGAGCCTGGTGGGCTGCCGTCTATGGGGTCGCACAGAGTCGGACATGATTGAAGGTGACTTAGCAGTAGCAGCATATGCCAATAACCTCATCTCAATCTCACAGAATCTAACAATTTCAGAATTTTTAGGGCTTATTGCATTAAGACTTGTGCACAATGCCTGGTTCACAGCAGGTGTTCAACAAACATTTATTCTGTCGAGTAGTAGGTAGGGGTGAGGTGGGCCAGTGATACCATCCATCTTAATGGCAATTATTCAATTTATTCTTTTCCATGAGAAGACCAAGGAAAAATCATCATTTCTACTTACTTTTCTGCTATTTTAATTTTTATTCCTTTCTTTCTTGTTATTTCTGCTTCTTTCTCTCTTTCCTTACCTTGATGTGATATATGTTAACTCCAGGAGGTTGGGGTAAAAGTAGGATGCACAGAAGGAAGGGAGAAAAAAGAACAAGAGCAATGTCCTTGAATGTTTGTTTGTTCCAGAGAATGACTAGAGGAACACAAATCTTTCTCCCATGCTGTCACACCCACCTCAAAGAGAAAGAGCTTGCCATGGATCTAAAGGTACGTAGGCTTAGCCAATGAGAAAACCTGGCCTGAAGAGGTGATAATATTTTCAGAGTGATGAGTAAAGGGAAATAAAGTTGAGCCATGAAAAGCTTTTAGTAAAGAGGACAAATGAAATCTTTAAGACTCAGACAAGGAAAGGAAACTGAAGTCGCTCAGTTGTGTCCGACTCTTTGTGACCCCATAGACTGTAGCCAGCGGGCTCCTCTGTCCATGGGATTTTCCAGGCAATTGGATTGCCATTTCCTTCTTCAGGGGATCTTCCCAACCCAGGGCTCGAGCTTGGGTCTCCCACATTGTAGACAAACGCTTTACCATCTGAGCCACCAGGGAAGTCAAGACTCAGACAAGGGAAGGTTAAATCTTCAGGACCCAGAGACCTTGAGAAATAGAATGTGTATTTGTCATTTGTCCCACTGATCTTTCAAGAAAAATTTTCTTCATGCATTTATCACAGCGTATAAGCATATATTTATTTATTGTCTACCTCTCTCATTACAGTCTTATTTTCCTGAGGATAGAAATCTGAATATTTGTTCACCACTGAATTCCCAATGCCTTGCATACTGACATGTGGTCAGCACTCAAAATTATGTGTTGAATGAATTAAAAGGTGAATAAATGAGATGAATCTATTATAGAATGGCAGTTAGCAGCTGGCAGGGGATTCAGGAATTTTTTATTTCACAGAGTCTAAATGGAAGACTTGATTAACTGACCATCTCCTTCTCTCTACCATTTCTTTTCCTCTCCTTCTCTCTGTTCTATATTATAGTATAAACATTCTCACAGAATCTATTCTTTAAAAAGGCAGAGAATGAATGATAGTAGTTCATGGTTATCCTAGATTGATAGATTGATTAATGCTTTCATTTTTTTTTAATCGGTCCTTTGGCTTTTCTTAAGGCTGTTTTCCTAATTTGATGAAGAATATTTGAGCCCCTCTATATGTCTGATGGGAGGATGGACAGGAAAGGCCCAGGCTAAGTATCCTGATCTCCAGAAGCTCATAAGCTAGAAAGGGAGATCATTGATGGGGCAATTTTGAGAGCTTCACTTAAGTTTAAGGGAACTCTGGGGACACACAGAAAGATACTTCACTTAAACAGGAAAGACTTCCAAGAGGACATTTAGGAGGAAAAGATGGGCAAACAATGGTATGAAACGAGGGAAGGGTCAACTCCCAAGGAAGAGGAATACCTCCACCTTGAGATTAGAGAAGAAGCTAGGGAGGCAAGTTAGGTAACCTTGACAATAAAGCAGTAATAGAGCTGGAGACCTAAGCAAGGCAGTGTATGGTGGTGGTGACAAAGTTTGAAGGAAAGAGGATTGAGGGCAGACTGGTCATGAGATGCATTTTAGGAATGATGGAGAAATAGGAGCCCGCAGAGAAGATATTGAAAAGGAACATCTGCAGTGGAAAGAATTGGGAATTTAAATTAGTAGACTATAAACAGAGGGTGTGGTCAGTAGTGTCAGATGTTGGTGACTCAGCTGAAACAACAACATACTAAAGGGGGATAAGAGGTAGATCATAGACGAGAGGAGAGTGAAGTACAGGTGACTTTTTCTAGATAATTCACTAAGGGAAAAAAGGAGAGAAGTAGCTTGATAGACAAAGGGAAATGTAGGACCATAGTGTTCTGTGATGACCTTGAAGGCTGGGATGTGGGACGTAGGAGACACGCTTTCAAGGGAGGGGATATATGTATATTTATAGCTGGTTCAGGTTGTTGTACCAGCTATAAATATACATATATCACCTCCCTTTCCAGCGTCTCTCCTATGGGGTTGCTAAGAGTCACAACTGAGCGACTTCACTTTCACATTTCACTTTCATGCATTGGAGAAGGAAATGGCAACCCACTCCAGTGTTCTTGCCTGGAGAATCCCAGGGACGGGGAAGCCTGGTGGGCTGCCGTCTATGGGGTCACACAGAGTCGGACACGACTGAAGCGACTTAGCAGCAGCAGCAGGTTGTTGTACAGCAGACCAACAAAACATTGTAAAGCAATTACCCTCCAATTAAAAATAAATTTAAAAACTGACTTTTAAGTGAAAGAGTATTTTTTGTTGGTACAGACTGAGAGGGAGTATCCAGTGTAAAGGGAGAAATAGGAGACAGAAAAGAAAGGGTATGTATTTTATCCTTTTGCTGCAGGTTCCGTCTCTGAACACTTTCATTATCATTTTCAGAGCCTCTTCTCTCTGAAGTAATTTTAGATCATTCTGCTGAAACTAATCCTAAATTAGACTGCAAGCCTCAGATAGCATCTAACCAAATCTGATCTGTCATTTCCATTTAGCCGTTTCTGATTGGGTTACTTTGTCTCTTCACTCAAGGACTATTAACCTGGGGTTCACAGTCCCCAAAGGGGTCCATAGAAAAAGTTATACATTAACATAATTATTTTATTTATGACCAAATGTGGGTTTTTTTATGCTTTGGAAAATGTTAATTTGAGAAGAGATGTGTTATTGGCTTCCCCAGTCTGTCAAAAAAAATCCATTATCCAAGGATGCTTTAAATGATAGCCATGACCAGCACGGTATCTACAAACTTGTTGTTTAGACATCAAGTTGTGTGTGACGTTTTTGCAGCCCCATGGACTGTAGCCCACCAAGTTCTTCTGTTCATGGAATTTTCCAGGCAAAAATATTGGAGTAGGTTACCATTTCCTTCTCCAGGGGATCTTCCTGTCTCAGGGATCAAAGCCAAGTCATTGCAGGTGGATTCTTTATCACTGAGCCACTAAGGAAACCCATCTAGAAACTAACATTTTTCTTTTGCTTCTGTTTCAGGTTGACTGAAAAATTGAAAAGTTGGAAGTGTCTTATGCTAGCAGTTCTCAAAGGATGTGTGAGAATCACCTTGCTGCTGCTGCTGCTGCTAAGTCGCTTCAGTCGTGTCCGACTCTGTGCAACCCCATAGACGGCAGCCCACCAGGCTCCCCTGGCCCTGGGATTCTCCAGGCAAGAACACTGGAGTGGGTTGCCATTTCCTTCTCCAATGCATGAAAGTGAAAAGTGAAAGTGAAGTCGCTCAGTCGTGTCCGACTCTTCACGACCCCATGGACTGCAGCCTACCAGGCTCCTCCGTCCATGGGATTTTCCAGGCAAGAGTACTGGAGTGGGGTGCCATCGCCTTCTCCGAGAATCACCTTGAGAATGAGACAAAAAGGACATATTTTGAAACCTCACCACACTGAGTCTGATTTAGTACATTTAAGAATTTGCAATTTCATAAACAGCTCCTCAGTTAATTTTGTTGCAGATGGTATTTGGACAACATGAGGGAACATACTGCATACCTTTTCCTGGTTTTTCCCTTTCAACATGTCCTAAATATGCTTTGAAAAGTGAAAGTAGAAGTCGCTCAGTCATATCTGACTCTTTGCGACCCCATGGACTATGCAGTCCATGGAATTCTCCAGGCCAGAATACTGGAATGGGTAGCCTTTCCCTTCTCCAGGGGATCTTTCCAACCCAAGGGTCAAACCTCTTTAATTATATTAAATATTTTCAGTGATTTCGGGAAATGCCAAGCCTTCAAAATGAAACTTTTTCCAAACTGCCAAAAGGAATGCTGTCATCTGTAACATTTACATACATGAACAAGCCATCCTCCATTGGTATCTGTGTGAGTGTTCTAAGAGACTTATCATATCACAGTCACAGAACAACATGCAAATCACTGCAAATGTGGGAGGGGCCAGCTATATGGAGCTTTGCAGGATGGAAGCAAAAGGGAAAGGTGTTGTTTGAAAAGTGTAGATTTAAATTTCTGAAACTAACAAATGAATTTAAGAGAAGATGAAATATAGTAGGTAATGATGAGGCTAGGGAAAAAAAACCTAAACAATACAGTTGAATTTCCTATAATACCAAACCACCAGGCAAATTTTCTAGAGATTAGCTCAAAATTTCAGGTGATCCCAAGTAGCATGGTGTGTTAAGTAATCCCATGCTGAGAAGAGCTCATGACTGCAGCACTCTGAAAATACTAGCTTGAGCTTCAACCAGTGAATGAGTTTGCCAGATACGAATAATGCTTCCAAGGAACAGTGGAGTCACTCATCTTCTGGGTCTGAGAAAATCTTGAATGGGGCCCTCATGTTCCTATCTTTCTGAGTTGAAGATGGAACTCATCCTTCATCTTCAAGTCAGATCTACAGGCTAGCTTCTATTCTCAGGTATGTCAAATTCCTGCCAACAAAGCTGAAACAGAATATTTCAGCACTTTGTAGCTAATTGAGAAGTTTTTAAACCAAGTTTAGAAGTTGAGCTAGTAGGATATAAAAAGCAAAAGATGTCTGAACCTAACTAAGAGCCTATATTACATTTGCAAAATGAGTTGAGTCTATGTCTTTTGACTTCTCAATAATCTTGGGTTTCAATACACGTGCAAAGAGACATCAGATGTCATATCTAACATGAAGCAGTCTATGATTCTTCTGATTCTCCAAACAATTTCTACTTAAGATGCTCATGGAATGTCTTGATTGATCTGGAAGGTTCTTGAAAGCAAATTTTACATTTTGGGGAATAAAAAAAAATAATAAAACATGACATACTGCTTCCCCAGATCCAACAAAACCATTTTGCTGTGATGATAATCATTAGAGTCCAGCAGCCATCAGTTAAAGAAACATCAGTCTACAGATGGCAAAATGAAACAATATACATTTCTGTGTGTTTCTCTGATCTAATAGGAGTTCAAAATCATAGTGAAGGTCATCATGTTGAAAGTTTATTCTTTTCCTTTTTCCCTATCAGACATTGGATGTAATTATTCATGAAGCATTTCTGGATTCATATACTTAACCTCTATCTGTGGACCAGGGAAAGCTGCATGCAGGACATAGTCTTCCTGTGCTCTTCATGCACATAGGGCTCCCATCTTAATGACATACTTAAAACAAATAATGATAAATAAAGAATACAATCATAGGCCTCTCTGGTAGACACTTGATTGCTGCCTGTCTACTTCTTGTCCATTCTTTCTTCTTGCTCACGGAGCTCTTCCCTTATATAGATGTGGACAATGCCAGATACTTGTTTTCCCAGTCTTCTTTGCAGGTAGGCAGGCTAAGAGCTTGTGATCATATGCTGGCCATCAGGAAGGGAAGATGTCTGTTCAGAAGATCTCTGAGGAACAGTTTTCTTCTTCTTCTTTTACATTAATTTTTATTGGACTATATTGATTTATATGTTGTGTTAGTTTTAGGTACACAGCAAAGTGAATCAGTTATACATATACATATATCTACTCTTTTTAAAATTCTTTTCCCATGTAGATCATTACAGAGTATTGAGTAGAGTTCCCTGTGCTATACAATAAGTTCTTATTAGCTACCTATTTTAAATATAGTAGTTGTATATGTCAATTCCAATACCCCAATTTGTCCCTCCTCCACCTTTTCCCCCTTGGTAGATATGTTTGTTTTCTATATCCATGACTATTTCTGTATTGTAAATAAGTTCATTTGTACCATTTTTTAGATTCCACATATAAACAATATTATATGATATTTGTCTTTCTCTGTCTGACTTACTTTACTCAGTATTACATCTCCAGGTCAATCCATGTTACTGCAAGTGGTATTATTTCAACCTCCTTTATGGCCAAGTAACACGCCATTGTATATATGTACCAAATTTTGTCCATCCCTCAGTGGACATTTAGGTTGCTTCCAAAATTTTCTTTAATATGATTGAAGTGTCATATTAAATATGACAAAATATGCTTGGGAAGTGATCTCTTCTCTTTACATTTACTGGCTTTAAAACTCAGTTGTTTGAGGATGAGTGCTTGTAATTGTGGCATCCTTCTTAAGATGATGAAGGGAAAAACCAAGAGCTTGATTGTGAAGCAGACTCAGTGCCCTGACATGGTCAAGCTACCCAATTAACCCACTCTGGAAACATCCAGCTCTGGGCATTTTATTAAATTTAGTTTAATATCCTGTTGTTTGCAGGCAGAATCTTTCTACCAACACAATTATATTATCTAGCTATTAGGGCTAGTTTTATTTTCTTCATTCATTCAATGAATGTTTGTGAGTACCCACTAAAGGTTATGTATGAGGCCCTCATGGTGAGTATAATAAACATTATTTCTGCACTTCTGGGGATTCCAGTCTAAGAGTAAGACAGACACTGAGATTACAATATATAATATTCAGCTTGATATTGGGCATTTTGGTCAGTGAAGGCCTCTCGGAGAAGTGATGTTTGAGCTGTTCTCTGAAGAAGAGGGAACTCAGCAGGTGAAGGGGGTGGTCTCATTTGTGCTTTTTCAAATTAATTAATTTAAAAAGTAATCTCCTAAAAGTCAATAAAATCAACCCATGGAATGAAAGAAGAACAGTCCCTCACAGTAGTCACACTGGGCAGCCACTGTCTCTGGAATCAGGTGGGTCAGTCAGGTGGACCCTTGAATTAACTCCTTCATGGGGCCTCCACAAACCTTATTGTGATCATTTTTATAAATAGAAAATATCGTAGTGGTTGCAGTAGTTGAGGTCAGAGACACCAGTTTTCATTTGCGTGTTGTGTTCATTACAAATGATCTAATAAATTATCCCTTTTGACTAAGAATTTCCATAATTGCTTTCAGCCTGAGGGCACTTTTTTGTTTGTTTTTAAACATTCAGCCATTTTGATTGATGTGAATGTGAAAATATCTACATTTTTTTCTCCTTTTAATCCAATCTACAGAATATTATTTAGCACAAGGAAAACTCCAAAATAGCTGAATCTTTCCACTTATTTAGATTTCACCAAAGAGTCCCCAGGGTAGAATGAAAACATCTCTGAGCTGGGGTAATTTTACAAAAACTGCTTAGAGCTCAACAGCTATTTCTGTACTTTCAGAATTCTGTAAACATATGGGGGAAAATCTGTCCACAGTTATGCCGGAGCTGTGCCCAGGCCCTGAATTCTCCTATCGTTTCATTGTTTGGAAAGGCTAAGGCCAGAGATTCAGTGTCTGTGTTGGAAAGGTCCTTGGAGATTTTTCATGTTTCTGTTTCTGCCTCTGAGACAAGGTCTCCTGTCCTTTCTTCCCTGAGAAATCACATTGTTTTCTTCCTTCTTTTCCCTCCTCCTTCCCTGCCTCCCCCCTCCTCCTTTCCTTTATTTCTTCCTTTCTTCTTTCTTCTCTTCCTTCATTTTCTTTCTCTCCTTTCCTTCCTTATTTCATTTCCAGATATCTGTCTAATTTCCACTAGCTCTGGCATTACATTGTCTTTTGACTGGGCATCACCTTAATGTGTCATACGCCGAGTATATATATTTGTGGTACAATGCTTTCTATTTACATCAAAAGGAGTTGTCATGATTAATGGCAGAAACGATTTTGGTTTGTGGATGAGGAGAGGGAATGCAGAGAGGGAAGTCTGTCTTCATTCTCCAAGACATGAGTATTTCTGAAGTAAAATACTCCTCATGTATACCAGGGCCCAGGTAATGGCAACTTTAAAATATTAGCCACTTCACTCTTTTGACCAGGGCATGCATGCCACAGGGCCCTTCAGTGTGACCTCACATTTATACTTTCTACAGTTAAATGTTTATAAATCAGTCTTTTGACATGTCCTCCAAATGAGGTTGTGCACACCAGTGTACTGTTATGTAGAGGTCAAAGGTGATTCCAAAGATGTTCATTCTATAACTTTAAACTTACGTACTTTGATCTGAACCATATTATCCCTCAGTTCAGTTCAGTCACTCAGTCTGTCCAAAGCTTTGCAACCCCATGAATTGCAGCATGCCAGGCCTCCCAGTCCATCCCAACTCCCAGAGTTCACTCAAACTCATGTCCATTGAGTCGGTGATACCTTCCAGCCATCTCATTCTCTGTAGTCCCCTTCTCCTCCTGCCCTCAATCCCTCCCAACATGAGAGTATTTCTTCCAATGAGTCAACTCCTCGCATGAAGTGACCAAAGTATTGGAGTTTCAGCTTTAGCATCATTCCTTCCAAAGAAATCCCAGGGCTGATCTCCTTCAGAACGGACTGGTTGGATCTCCCTGCAGTCCAAGGGACTCTCAACAGTCTTCTCCAACACCACAGTTTAAAAGCATCAATTCTTCGGTGCTCAGCCTTCTTCACAGTTCAACTTTCACATCCATACATGACCACTGGAAAAACCATAGCCTTGACTAGACGGACCTTTGTTGGCAAAGTAATGTCTCTGATTTTTAATATGCTGTCTAGGTTTGTCATGACTTTCCTTCCAAAGAGTAAGCTTCTTCTAATTTCATGGCTGCAATCACCATCTGCAGTGATTTTGGAGCCCAGAAAAATAAAGTCTAACACTGTTTCTACTGTTTCCCCATCTATTTCCCATGAAGTAATGGGACCGGATGCCATGATCTTCATTTTCTGAATGTTGAGCTTTAAGCCTACTTTTTCACTCTCCTCTTTCACTTTCATCAAGAGGCTTTTGAGTTCCTCTTCACTTTCTGCCATAAGGGTGGTGTCATCTGCATATCTGAGGTTATTTATATTTCTCCCAGCAATCTTGATTCCAGCTTGTGCTTCTTCCAGCCCAGCACTTCTCATGATGTACTCTGCATATAAGTTAAATAAGCAGGGTGACAATATATGGCCTTGACAAACTCCTTTTCCTATTTGGAACCAGTCTGTTGTTCCATGTCCAGTTCTAACTGTTGCTTCCTGACCTGCATATAGATTACTCAATAGGCAGGTCAGGTGGTCTGGTATTCCCATCTCTTTAAGAATTTTCTACAGTTTATTGTGATCCACACAGTCAAAGGCTTTGGCATAGTCAATAAAGCAGAATAGATGTTTTTCTGGAACTCTCTTCCTTTTTCCATGATCCAGAGAATGTTGGCATTTTGATCTGTGGTTCCTCTGCCTTTCCTAAAACCAGCTTGAACATCTGGAAGTTCACGGTTCATGTATTGCTGAAGCCTGGTTTGGAGGATTTTGAGCATTAATTTACTAGCTTGTGAGATGAGTGCAATTGTGTGGTAGTTGGAGCATTCTTTGGCATTGCCTCTTTGGGATTGGAATGAAAACTGACCATTTCCAGTCTTGTGGCCACTGCTGAGTTTTCCAAATTTGCTGGCATATTGAGTACAGCACTTTCACAGCATCATCTTTCAGGATTTGAAATAGCTCAATTGGAATTCCATCACCTCCACTAGCTTTGTTCATAGTGATGCTTTTTATCTCTGCTAAGTCGCTTCAGTCATGTCTGACTCCGTGTGCCCCCGTAGACGGCAGCCTACTCCGTCCTTGGGATTCTCCAGGCAAGAACGCTGGAGTGGGTTGCCATTTCCTTCTCCAATGCATGAAAGTGAAAAGTGAAAGTGAAGTCGCTCAGTCGTGTCTGATTCTTCGAGACCCCATGGACTGCAGCCTACCAGGCTCCTCCGTCCATGGGAGTTTTCAGGCAAGAGTACTGGAGTGGGTTGCCATTGCCTTCTCCATTTTTTTTTTTTTTTGTCTCTAGTGAACCATTAAGTAATGTTTGTGAATACATAGACTAATTTTAAGATGATCACAATAATATTGCATTGTATTTTAAAATTAAAAGTGTTATCTATGTTCTAGGTAAAATATTTCAGTTTTTAAATCAAATGATAGCATTTTTAATTTCTTTAATTTTATAAAAACATCTTAAAAAGGAAAGTACTTAAGCTTTTCTTGATCTCTGGGAGATGTTGATCTTTCTGGTTTAATTCAGAAACTATTCTTTTGATATTGTGAGCATAGACTTCTTAATTATTTGAAGTCTTAAAATATACTACCAATATTAGCAGGTAAATGTAAAGCCTCATTAAGTTAGGTCTTTCCTAATTGATTTTAGAAAATTTGGGGCATATTGGGTATAATATTCATTGAGAAAAAGTAATTAATACTTCTTCTTCAAAGCATTTCCTTCAAACTTATTATTTTAGAAACTTTAACATATGGCATTTTGTTGTTGTTGTTTAGTTGTTAAGTTGTGTCTGACTCTTTTGTGACCCTATGCACTGTAGCCTCCAAGGCTCCTTCTGTCCATTCCCAGGCAAAAATACTACAGTAGGTTGCCAGTCCCTTCTCCAGGGGATCTTCCCAATCCAAGGATTGAACCTGTATCTCCTGCATTGGCAGGTGGATTCTGTACCCCTGAGACACCAGGGAAGCCCCCATATATTTTGGAGTATATTTATAAGTGTTCAGTTCAGTTCAGTTGCTCAGTCGTGTATGACACTTTGCAACCCCATGAACCACAGCACGCCAGGCCTCCCTGTCCATCACCAACTCCCGGAGTCCACCCAAACCCATGTCTGTTGAGTCGGTGATGCCATACAACCATCTCATCCTCTGTCATCCCCTTCTCCTCCTGCCCTCAATCTTACTCAGCTTCAGGGTCTTTTCAATGAGTTAGCTCTTCGCAGTAGGTGGCCAAAGTATTGGAGCTTCAGCTTCAACATCAGTCCTTCCAATGAACATCCAGGACTGATCTCCTTTAGGATGGACTGGTTGCATCTCCTCGCAGTCCAAGGGACTCTCAAGAGTTTTCTCCAACACCACAGTTCAAAAGTATTAATTCTTCAGCGCTCAGCTTTTTTTATAGTCCAACTCTCACATCCATACATGACTACTAGATAAACCATAGCTTTGACTAGATGGACCTTTGTTGGCAAAGTAATGTCTCTGCTTTTTAATATGCTCTCTAGGTTGGTCATAACTTTCCTTTCAAGGAGTAAGCATCTTTTAATTTCATGGCTGCAATCACCATCTGAAGTGATTTTGGAGCCCCCCAAAAATGAAGTCAGCCACTGTTTCCCCATCTATTTGCCATGAAGTGATGGGACTGGGTGCCATGACCTTAGTTTTCTTAATGTGAGCTTTAAGCCCAATTTTTTACTCTCCTCTTTCATTTTCACTTTCATCAAAAGGTTCTTTAGTTCTTTGCTTTCTGCCGTAAGGGTGGTGTGATCTGCATATCTGAGGTTATTGATATTTCTCCTGGCAATCTTGATTCCAGCTTGGGCTTCCTCCAGCACAGTGTTTCTCATGATGTACTCTGCATATAAGTTAAATAAGCAGGGTGACAATATACAGCTTTGACATATGCCTTTCTTGACTTGGAACCAGTCTGTTGTTCCATGTCCAGTTCTAACTGCTGCTTCCTGACCTGCATATAGGTTTCTCAAGAGGCAGGTCAAGTGGTCTGGCATTCCCATCTCTTGAAGAATTTTCCACAGTTTATTGTAATCCACACAGTAAAAGGCTTTAGGATAGTCAGTAAAGCAGAAATAGATGTTTTCTGGAACTCTCTTGCTTTTTCCATGACCCAGAGGATGTTGGCAATTTGATCTCTGTTTCCTCTGTTTTTTCTAAAACCAGCTTGAACATCTGGAAGTTCATGGTTCAAGTACTGCTGAAGCCTGGCTTGGAGAATTTTGAGCATTACTTTCTAGCATGTGAGACTAGTGCAATTGTGCAGTAGTTTGAGCATTCTTTGGCATTTCCTTTCTTTGGGATTGGAATGAAAACTGACCATTTCCAGTCTTGTGGCCACTGCTGAGTTTTCCAAATTTGCTGACATATTGAGTGCAGCACTTTCACAGCATCATCTTTCAGGATTTGAAATAGCTCAACTGGAATTCCATCACCACCATGAGCTTTGTTCATAGTTATGTTTCCTAAGGTCCACTTGATCTCACATTCCAGGATGTCTGGCTGTACATGAGGGATCACACCATCGTGATTATCTGGGTCGTGAAACTCTTTTTTGTACAGTTCTTCTGTGTATTCTTGCCCCCTCTTCTTAATATCTTCTGTTTCTGTTAGATCCCTACCATTTCTGTCCTTAATTGAGCCCATCTTTGCATGAAATGTTCCCTTGGTATCTCTAATTTTCTTGAAGAGATTCTAGTCTTTCCCATTCTGCTGTTTTCCACTATTTCTTTGCATTGATCACTGAGGAAGGCTTTCTTATCTCACCTTGCCATTCTTTGGAACTCTGAGTTCAAATGGGTATATCTTTCCTTTTCTCCTTTGCTTTTCACTTTTCTTCTTTCACAAGTCTTTGTAAGGCCTCCTCAGAGAGGCATTTTGCTTTTTTGCATTTCTTTTTCTTGGGGATGTTCCTGATTCCTGTCTCCTGTACAATGTCACAAACTTCCATTCATAGTTCATCAGGCACTGTGTCTATCAGATCTAGTCCCTTAAATCTATTTCTCACTTCCACTGTATATCATAGATCAGATCAGATCAGATCAGTCGCTCAGTCGTGTCCGACTCTTCACAACCCTGTGAATCGCAGCACATCAGGCCTCCCTGTCCAATACCAACTCCCGGAGTTCACTGAGACTCACGTCCATTGAGTCAGTGATGCCATCCAGCCATCTCATCCTCTGTCGTCCCCTTCTCCTCCTGCCCCCAATCCCTCCTAGCATCAGAGTCTTTTCCAATGAGTCAACTCTTCGCATGAGGTGGCCAAAGTACTGGAGTTTCAGCTTTAGCATCATTCCTTCCAAAGAAATCCCAGGGCTGATCTCCTTCAGAATGGACTGGTTGGATCTCCTTGCAGTCCAAGGGACTCTCAAGAGTCTTCTCCAACACCACAGTTCAAAGACATCAATTCTTCGGCGCTCAGCCTTCTTCACAGTCCAACTCTCACATCCATACATGACCACTGGAAAAACCATAGCCTTGACTAGACGGACCTTTGTTGGCAAAGTAATGTCTCTGCTTTTGAATATGCTATCTAGATTGGTCATAACTTTCCTTCCAAGGAGTAAGCGTCTTTTAATTTCATGGCTGCAGTCACCATCTGCAGTGATTTTGGAGCCCCCAAAAATAAAGTCTGACACTGTTTCCACTGTTTCCCCATCTATTTCCCATGAAGTGGTGGGACCAGATGCCATGATCTTCGTTTTCTGAATGTTGAGCTTTAAGCCAACTTCTTCACTCTCCTCTTTCACTTTCATCAAGAGGCTTTTGAGTTCCTCTTCACTTTCTGCCATAAGGGTAGTGTCATCTGCATATCTGAGGTTATTGATATTTCTCCCGGCAATCTTGATTCCAGCTTGTGTTTCTTCCAGTCCAGCATTTCTCATGATGTACTCTGCATATAAGTTAAATAAACAGGGTGACGATATACAGCCTTGACGAACTCCTTTTCCTATTTGGAACCAGTCTGTTGTTCCATGTCCAGTTCTAACTGTTGCTTCCTGACCTGCATACAAATTTCTCAAGTATCATCATAAGGGATTTGATTTAGGTCATACCTGAATGATCTAGTGATTTTATCCACTTTCTTCAATTTCAGTCTGAATTTGGCAATAAGGAGCTCATGATCTGAGCCACAGTCAGCTCCCAGTCTTGTTTTTTGCTGACTGTATAGAGCTTCTCCATCTTTTGCTGCAAAGAATATAATCAATCTGATTTTGGTGTATTTACATGATATAAGTATATGTGACCTAAAAGACTATATTTTCAAAATTAGCTTTATTCCTGTGATGCATGTGCACATTGTAAATTAGATATAAGTAGTTTCTGGTAGGCAATCATTTAAAACCATAGTTGGCCTATATAGCAGAAGATGCATTTTAACCTAAAATGTTCCATACTTATACTGCCACTAAAAATGCACTCAGGAACTCAGAAATTTGAGGTACATAGTTGGGATTACTTTTTTTTTTTCCCTTGAGTCTCTTTTGGTTCAAGAAAACTGCCAGTTCTAGAAACATTTCTCTTACTTGAAACTTTCCTTTTAATAATTTTTTTTGAGCTCCTGGAGTTATAAGCTAAGCTGTATGCCACATAGTGCTTATAAAGCTAACAAAGCTAATTTTAAAAATACAACCTTTTAAATCAGATACACTTATCAATATACTCCCAAATATTCAATACTTTGTTCAGGAGGGAAAAAAGAAAACACATGAAGATAGGTTGAAAAGATTATTTTTCAAAAGAAAAGGGATATTATTGACATCAAATTTAAAATCCCTGCTTTTATAAGATCTTCAGCTTTAAAATCAGACCTAAATTGCAGGATACAAAATCAATAAACAAAGATAAAAATATACAATATACAAAATTAATATACAATATTAAGTGGTGTTTCTATACACAAATAGCAAACTATCTGAAAAGGTAATTAGGAAAACAATTCCATTTGCAATTGTCACAACAGAAAATATGCTTTAAAACACACTTAACCAAAGAGGTGAAAGACTTGTACACAAAATTATAAAACATTGATGAAGAAAATGAAGGAAGGCACAGATATATAGAAAAGCTTTCCCTGTTCATGCACTGGAAGAATTAACATTGTTAAAATGTCCATACAATCCAAACTGAACTATAGATTCAATTCAACCCTATCAAATTCCCAATGCCATTCTTTCGGAGAAGGCAATGGCACCCCACTCCAGTACTCTTGCCTGGAAAATCCCATGGACGGAGGAGCCTGGTGGGCTGCAGTCCATGGGGTCGCTAAGAGTCGGACACGACTGAGCGACTTCACTTTCACTTTTCACTTTCATGCATTGGAGAAGGAAATGGCAACCCACTCCAGTGTTCTTGCCTGAAGAATCCCAGGAATGGGGGAGCCCAGTGGGATGCCCTCTATGGGGTCTCACAGAGTCGGACACGACTGAAGTGACTTATAGTATTGTAATCAAAAAAGATGATATTGGCAGAAAAATAGACATATCGACTCATGGAACAGAATAGAGGTTCAGAAATAAATCCACCAGTTTATGTTCAACTGATTTTCAGCAACGGGCCAAGAACACAATATGGTAAATGATAGTCTTTTCAACAAATGATTCTGGGAAAATTAATATCCACACACAGACGAATAAAATGGCATTCATCTCATACTACATACAAATATAAAGTCAAAATGGATTAAAGACCTAAATATAAAACCTGAAACAGTAAAACAATGAAGAAAATATGGGGAAAGTGTCTTGTTATTGGTCTGGGAAATGCTTCAAGTACAGGTCACAAGAGTCATAAAAAAGACAAAAGAATTGTATCAAGCTAAAAAGTTTCTATGCATCAAAGGAAACAATCAAAAAAGTGAAATAGAATAGGAGAAAATATAGGATATTTTCTCTATTCTCCTATAGAATAGGAGAAAATATTTGCAAAGCATATGTCAAATAAAGGATTAATGTCCAAAATATATAAAGAACTCAACTCAATCGTAAAAAGACAAATAACCTGATTTGAAAATAGGAAAGAATTGAATAGATACTTTTCAAAGAAAGATATACAACAGGCCAACGGAGGTATGGAAAGTTGTCAACATCACTAAACACTGAAGAAATACAAATCAAAACCACAATGAGATAGCATCTCCCACCTGTTAGGATGGCTATTATCAAAGAGACAAGTGATAACAAGTGTTGATGAACTTATGGAGAAAATGAAACATTTGTATACTGTTGGTGGGAATGCAGCCACTATGGAAAACAGTACAGAGATTCCTCAGAAAATTAAAATAGAACTGCCATGTGATCTAGCAATTCTTCTTATATATAGTCAAAGGAAATAAAATCATTGTCTCAAAGAAAAACTGCCATTTCATGTTCATTGCAGCATTAAAATAAGTTTTAGAGATCTAATGTACAGCATGTTGACTACAATTAACAATGCTGTAATATGTATTTCAAATTTGCTAAGAGGGTCGATCTTAAATGTTCTTCAGTTCAGTCGCTCAGTCGTGTCTGACTCTTTGCAACCCCATGAACCACAGCACATCAGGCCTCCTTGTCCATCACCAACTCCCGGAGTTCACTCAAACTCACATCCATTGAGTCAGTAATGCCATCCAGCCATCTCATTCTCTGTTGTCCCCTTCTCTTCCTGCCCCCAATCCCTCCCAGCATCAGAGTCTTTTCCAATGAGTCAACTCTTCGCATGAGGTGGCCAAAGTACTAGAGTTTCAGCTTTAGCATCATTCCTTCCAAAGCAATCCCAGGGCTGATCTCCTTCAGAATGGACTGGTTGGATCTCCTTGCAGTCCAAGGGACTCTCAAGAGTCTTCTCCAACACCACAGTTCAAAAGCATCAATTCTTCGGCACTCAGCTGTCTTCACAGTCCAAATTTCACATCCATACATGACTACTAGAAAAACCATAGCCTTGACTGGACGGACCTTTGTTGGCAAAGTAATGTCTCTGCTTTTTAATATGCTATCTAGGTTGGTCATAACTTTCCTTCCAAGCAGTAAGCTTCTTTTAATTTCATGGCTGCAGTCACCATCTGCAGTGATTTTGGAGCCCAGAAAAATAAATTCTGACACTGTTTCCACTGTTTCCCTATCCATTTGCCATGAAGTGATGGGATTAGATGCCATGATCTTCGTTTTCTGAATGTTGAGCTTTCAGCCAACTTTTTCACTCTCCTCCTTCACTTTCATCAAGAGGCTTTTTCGTTCCTCTTCACTTTCTGCCATAAGGGTGGTGTCATCTGCATATCTGAGGTTATTGATATTTCTCACTACAATCTTGATTCCAGCTTGTGCTTCTTCCAGCCCAGCGTTTCCCATGATGTACTCTGCATAGAAGTTAAATAAGCAGGGTGACAATATACAGCCTTGACGAACTCCTTTTCCTATTTGGAACCAGTCTGTTGTTCCATGTCCAGTTCTAACTGTGGCTTCCTGACCTGCATATAGGTTTCTCAAGAGGCAGGTCAAGTGGTCTGGTATTCCCATCTCTTTCCCACCAATACATACACAAAGGTAAATATTTGAAGGGATTATTTAACAATGTATAAATTCAGTCGCTCAGTCATGTCTCTTTGCGACCCCATGCTTCCCTGTCCATCACCAACTCCCAAAGCTTACTCAAACTCATGTCCATTGAGCTGGTGATGCCATCCAATCATCTCATCCTCTGTAGTCCCCTTCTCCTCCTGCCTTCAATCTTCCCCAGAATCAAGGTCTTTTCCAATGAGTCAGTTCTTCTCATCAGGTGCCCAAAGTATTGGAGTTTCAGCATCAGTCCTTCCAATGAATATTCAGGACTGATTTCCTTTAAGATTGACTGGTTTGATCTCCTTCTAGTCCAAGGGATGCTCAAGAGTTTTCTCCAACACCACAGCTCAAAAGCATCAATTCTTCAGTGCTCAGTTTTCTTTATAGTCCAACTCTCATATTTGTACATGACTACTGGAAAAAAGGTAGCTTTGACTAGATGGACCTTCATCAGCAATGTAATGTCTATGCTTTTTAATATGCTGTCTAGGTTGGGATACTTTGATATATCCCAACTACTAGTTGGGATACTTTAAATATCCCAGTTTAATATACTAAGATAGTAGATGGTTCCTATTAATGGATTATTTGGCCCCCCTTAACAATGTATAGATATATCAAAACATTAAGTTGTACCTCTTAAACACATCTTTTTTTTTTTGTCAGTTATACAACAGACCTAACAACAAACAGGAAAATGGCAATAAAAACCTAGCTCCAAGGATACATTGATGAGCTAGCTCTTACGTTGATTCCCAGAATATAAAAAACTACCTAAAAATTATTCTTAAAATTACTGTTTTGTCTTACCTGTGTATGTGTGTGCTCAGTTGCTCAGTAGAGTCCAACTCTTTGCAAACCCCCAGACTGTAGCCCTCCAGCCTCCTCTGTCCATGAGATTTTCCAGGCAAGAATGCTGGAGAGAGTTGGCTTTTCCCGACCCAGAGATTGAACCCATATCTCCTGCATTGCAGGCAGGTTGTTTACCACTGAGCCACTTGGGAAGCCCATATCTTACTATATATCTCTGCATCTCTCTAGTAATACATGAATATCTATCTCTTGCCTATTTATCTCTGTATCTATCTATCCATCTATGTAAATGGTGAAATATTTGAAACCAAGAGCAATGCCATATTTGGAAATCTAAAACAAAAAGTAATCTTAATTCTTCATTCCAGGAGGATCTCTTATGCAGTAGAAAAATTATGAACATTAAGAGTGCTACTGAGGCAGAGGTGTCAGAATGGTGCACAGAAGTTCATTTTGGATGAGGTATTTTGTAGGAGCTTCCCCAGAAGGCAGAAAGGGAAAACATTGAAAATTGAGCAAAGTTAATGAAACCAGGAGAGAGCATAAAATTTTCCAAGAACACTGAGGACTTTGTAACCTGAATGAAAGATAATTTAAATGGGGAAGATGAGAGAAGATTCTGCCAAAATAAGTTCACAACATATTTTGAAGGATCTGGACTATGCTAAGGAATTCAGATTTTATTTTTTGGATCCTTCCATTTATAGGCTTCATACATGGTTGTCTTTTCACTGCTAAGTATACAGTGACTGTCATGGAGCATTGCATGTCATATTTTGCAACAAACAAAATGTTTGTTGACAGTATAAGCAGATAGGTGTTTTTAGAAAGAGAAGCAACAGGATCAGATATGTGTTTTATTTAGTTAGACGAGAAGGAAAAATTTCAAAGAGCATTTTCAAAGCAAGTGGGAGCAGCTCTCAAGCAATCCTGAGGGCAGCTGGGAGGTGACACTCTGTCTTCCTCATACTCAGCAACAGTAATAAGCTCCAATTACTGAAATGCTAACATAGTTACTCCAACACCATGTATTAGTTTTCTTCCTTTTCTGTTTCACTTCCTTCCCTCCTCTTGAGGGATTACCTTGCAAATAGATAACCCAGTTTTTTATATCAAGTTCTGCTTTTGAGAGACTCCAGTTCAAGACAGAGTCAGATGGTCATTGTCTAACACAGAGATTGTTAGAGCATTGACCAAAACAGTGGCCATGGAAAATATGGAAGGCAGAATTCCTCCTTAATCCCTTCAAATCCACATGCCTTGGTATATAGTCACCTTCTCTAAGTCACTCAATTAAGCATTTATCTCAGTGCTTCTGTGAAGGAATTTTGCAGAAATAATTAAGGCCCCAAATGAGTTGAAATTATCTCCAGTGAACCTGACCTAACCAGATGAGTAATAAAAAGGGACTGGGACCTTCCTAGTGAAAGAGATTCAAAGTGTAAGAGGAATTTGACCTTAGGGAGATTCTCCACTGCTAGCTCTGAAGATGACACATGAAATGTAGGCCTCAAAGAGCTGAATGCAAGCCCCCAGATCAGCACCAGCAGAGAGATGATATTTCACTTCTACAGCCACAAAAAATTGAGTTCTGTCAACAACATGAAAGAATCTGGAAGTAGATACCCTTTGAAGTCTTAAGACGAGAACACAGCTTGTAAAACTCTGCTCAGGGGGCTCAGTTAACCTATTCCCAGACTTCTTACCAAAGACATTATGAGATAATAAACTGGAGTGTTTTAAACTGCTAATTTTTTGCTAATTGCTTATGTGACTATAGACAACTAGTACCAAATGAAAAGGTGTTAGGTTTAATATACAGATAGAAATCAAGTGTTAAATTGCTAGGACTTGGTGGCTGATTGTGTGAAATGGTTGAAAGAAAAAGACGAATGACTTTAAGATTCTAGTCAGGGGGCATAATGATGACATTTAACTGGTTAGAAAATGTGCAAAAAGGGATCTTGTTATGGTATGAATTTTTTTTTCCCTTGAGTTTGCCATGTTTGAGATGAAGGTGTTTAATAAGCAATTGAAAATATAATTCAAAGCTCAGGAAAGATTCTGGCTCTGAAGAATAAGCATTAGTAAATCATCAATATATGCTGAATGCCAAAGTCATGGGAATGCCAGGTGAGAGAGCTCAGGTGTTAGGTGTGAAGATGGTCTTCACTGGTCAGCCTCTCTGATCTTTGGTGATAGAGGTTTCTCAAGTGAGCAAGGGCACAGAGTTCTTATGGCAATGGGAATATGTTAAATCATGTGTTGTCTTAATGCTGAGTTTAATCTTATTTACAGTACAATAAACTTTAATACCACAGCCTTGTCTAGCTCAATGAAACCATGAGTTATGCTGTGTAGGGCCACCCCAAGATGGACAGATCATGGTGGAGAGTTCTGACAAAGTGTGGTCTCCTGGAGAAGGGAATGGTAAACCACTTAGTATTCATGCCTTGAGAACTCCATGAGCAGTATGAAAGGGCAAAAATATAGGACACTGAAAGATGAACTCCCCAGATAGGTAGGGAGGGGTCCAATATGCTACTGGAGAAGAGTGGAGGAATAACTCCAGAAAGAAGGAAGAGACAGAGTCAAAGAGAAAATATCGCCCAGTTGTGGATGTGACTGGTGATAGAAGTAAAGTCTGATGCTGTAAAGAACCATATTGCATAAAAAACTGGAATGTTAGGTCCATGAATCAAGGTAGATTGGATGTGGTCAAACAGAGATGGCAAGAGTGAACACTGACATTTTAGGAATCAGTGAACTATTTTATTTTATTTTTTTAACTTTACAATATTGTATTGGTTTTGCCATATATCAACATGAATCCGCCACAGGTATACACGTGTTCCCCATCCTGAACTCTCCTTCTTCCTCCCTCCCCATACCATCCCTCTGGGTCGTCCCAGTGCACCAGCCCCAAGCATCCAGTATCGTGCATCGAACCTGGACTAGCGACTCATTTCATATATGATATTATACAGGTTTCAATGCCATTCTCCCAAATCATCCCACCCTCTCCCTCTCCCACAGAGTCCAAAAGACTGTTCTATACAGCAGTGTCTCTTTTGCTGTCTCGTACACAGGGTTATTGTTACCATCTTTCTAAATTCCATATATATGCGTTAGTATACTGTATTGGTGTTTTTCTTTCTGGCTTACTTCACTCTGTATAATAGGCTCCAGTTTCATCCACCTCATTAGAACTGATTCAAATGTATTCTTTTTAATGGCTGAGTAATACTCCATTGTGTATATGTACCACAGCTTTCTTATCCATTCATCTGCTGATGGACATCTAGGTTGCTTCCATGTCCTGGCTATTATAAACAGTGCTGCGATGAACATTGGGGTACATGTGTCTCTTTCCCTTCTGGTTTCCTCAGTGTGTATGCCCAGCAGTGGGATTGGTGGATCATAATGCAGTTCTATTTCCAGTTTTTTAAGGCATCTCCACACTGTTCTCCATAGTGGCTGTACTAGTTTGCATTTCCACCAACAGTGTAAGAGGGTTCCCTTTTCTCCACACCCTCTCCAGGATTTATTGCTTGTAGACTTTTGGATCGCAGCCATTCTGACTGGCGTGAAATGGTACCTCATAGTGGTTTTGATTTGCATTTCTCTGATAATGAGTGATGTTGAGCGTCTTTTCATGTGTTTGTTAGCCATCTGTATGTCTTCTTTGGAGAAATGTCTATTTAGTTCTTTGGCCCATTTTTTGATTGAGTCATTTATTTTTCTGGAATCAGTGAATTAAAATGGACTGGAATGGGCAAATTTAATTCAGATGACCAATATATATACTACTGTGGGCAAGAATCCCTTAGAAGAAATGGAGTAGCCCTCATAGTCAATGAAAGAGTCCAAAATGCAGTACTTGGGTGCAATCTCAAAAATGACAGAATGATTTCTGTTCATTTCCAAGGCAAACCATTCAATATCAGAGTAATCCAAGACTATGCCCCAACCACTAATGCTGAAGAAGCTGAAATTGAATGGTTCTATGAAGACCTACAATACCTTCTAGAACTAACACCAAAAAAAAAAAAAAAAAAAGATGTCCTTTTCATTATAGGGGACGGGAATGCAAAAGTAGGAAGTCAAGAAATACCTGGAGTAACAGGCAAATTTAGCCTTGGAGCACAAAATGAAACAGGGCAAAAGATAACAAAATTTTGCCAAGAGAACACATTGGTCATAGCAAACTGCTTCTTCCAACAACCCAAGAGAAGATTCTACGAATGGACATCACCAAATGATCAACAAAATCAGATTGATTATATTCTTTGTAGCCAAAGATGGCGAAGCTATATACCATAAGCAAAAACAAGACCAGGAGCTGACTGTGGCTCAGATCATGAACTCCTTACTGCCAAATTCTGATTAAATTGAAGAAAGGAAAGTATGGAAAACCACTAGACCATTCAGATATAACCTAAAGCAAATCCCTTACGGTTATACAGTGGAAGTGACAATGAGATTCAAGGGATTAGATCTGATAGAGTGCCTGAAGAACTATGGATGCAGGTTTGTGACATTGTATAAGAGGAAGTGATCAAGATCATATCCAAGAAAAAGAAACACAGAAAGGCAAAATGGTGTAAGAGGAGCCCTTACAAATAGCTGAGAAAAGAGAAGCTAAAGGTGAAGGAGAAAGGGAAAGATATACCCATCTGAATTCAGAGTTCCAAAGAAAGCAAGGAGAGATAAGAAAGCCTTCCTCAGTGATCAATGTGAAGAAATAGAGGAAAACAATTGAATGGGAAAGACTAGAGTTCTCTTCAAGAAATTTAAAGATACCAAAGGAACTTTGCATGCAAAGATGGGCTCGATAAAGGACAGAAACAATGTGGACCTAACAGAAGCAGAAGATATTAAGACATGGCAAGAATACATGAAAGAACTATACAAAAAAGATCTTAATGACCCAGATAATCATGATGGTGTGATCACTCACCTAGAGCCAGACATTTTGGAGTGTGAAGTGAGTGAGCCTTAGGAAGCATCACTAAGAACATGCTAGTGGAGTTGATGAAATTCCAGCTGAGCTATTTCAAGTCCTAAAAGATGCTGTGAAAGTGCTGCACTCACTATGCCAGCAAATCTGGAAAACTCAGCAGTGGCCACAGGACTGGAAAAGGTCAGTTTTCATTCCAATCCCAAAGAAAGGCAATGCAAAGAATGTTCAAACTATGGTGCAGTTGCATTCATCTCACTAACAAAGTAATGCTCAAAATTCTTCAAGCAAGGCTTCAACAGTACATGAACAGAGAATTTCCAGATGTTCAAGCTGGATTTAGAAAAGGCAGAGAAACCAGATATCAAATTGCCAACATACGTTGGATCATTGAAAAAGCAAGAGAGCTCCAGAACAACATCTACTTATGCTTTACTGACTATGCCAAAGACTTTGACTGTGTGGATCACAATAAACTATGGAAAATTCTGAAAGAGATGGAAATACCAGACCACCTGACCTGCCTCCTGAGAAACCTGTATGTCTCAAGAAGCAACAGTTAGAACCCTGTATGGAACAACTGACTCTTTGAGGAAAACAAAAGCAGAACACTCTTAAGCATAAATTACAGCAAGATCATTTTGGATCCACCTCCTAGAGAAATGAAAATGAAAACAAAAATAATCAAATAGAACTTAATTAAAATTGTTTGCACATTAAAAATAACTATAAACAAAATGAAAAGATAAGCTACGGGATGGGAGAAAATATCTTCAAATGAAGCAATGAGCCTTACACCAGCCAGAATGGCCATTATAAAAAGGCTACAAATAATAAATACTGGAGAGGATGTGGAGAGAAGGAAACCCTCCAATATTGTTGATGGGAATGTGAATTGGTTCAGTCACTATGAGGAACAGTATGAACTAAAAATTGAGCTACCATATGATCCAGCAATCCCACTAGTGGGCATATATCTAGAGAAAACCATAATTCAATGTTCACTGCAGTACTGTATACAATAGCCAAGACAGGGAAGCAACCTAAGTGTCCATCAACAGAGGAATGGATAAAGAAGATGTGGTGCATATATACAATGGAATATTACTCAGCCATAAAAATAATAAAATAATGCCATTTGCAGCAACATGAATGAACCTAGAGATTATCGCACTGAGTGACATAAGTCAGACAGAGAAAGACAAATATCATATGATATTAGTTATATGTACTATCTAAAAAACAGCACAAATGAACTTATTTACAAAACAGAAACAAACTTATTGGCTTAGAAAATAAATTTGTGGTTACCAAAGGGGAATAACTTAGGAGTTTGGGATTAACATATATGTCCTGCTATATATAGAACAGATAATCAACAAGGACCTACTGTATAGCACAGGGAACTTGAATCAATAATCTGTAATAACCAAAATGAAAAAATAATATGAAAATGAACAATTATGTGTACATGTATAACTGAATCACTTAGCTGTACACCTGAAACTAACAAAATATTGTAAGCCAACTACACTCTAATATAAAATAAAATTTAAAAAATAACAATGACTCACTAGAAGTTAAATGAATAAAGAAGTACATGTACAAGAATTAATATCTTTCCAACAAAAAATAGAGTTCAGAATTGCACAAAAATCAGGCATATTAATCATCCATTTGTTGGCCCATTCTGCCAAATCATCTTTGAAGACACTGGAAACTCTACAATACTGCTTGAGACACAGTTTATATGACCCAGCTTGAAAAAAGCTTGGGCAACTCCATTTCTGGATCACAGGGTGTTAACATATTAGTCAACTCATAAAAGCTTCCACTGATTTATATGAAGTTGTATTGTTGCATCACAGGCTGAGGGGCCTAAATTGTTTTTGGAGAATATAGGACTCTGTCTTCAGGCTCCTGACCCATGCATGAGTCATACCCAGGATTCCCAAAGCCGAGGCCAGTGGGGACATGGAAGAACTTGGCTCAGAAACAGGGATATGACTCATTAGAAAAGATGAACTGGTTTTGAAAAATAACAAGAACCACCTTCTATTCTTTGCATACCTACCTTCTTTCTATAACTCCCCCCCCCTCCCCTCACATACAGAAAAGCAACATAGTATATTTGGAAGTGTTTATGATATATATGGATATATAAATTCACTCATCATTATTTACTTTTAGAGATCTTGGTCCATTTTGCTATGGGAAGTGATGGTCAGAGTTAATCTTTGAATAACAGTGGACAAAATGACACTTGTTCTACTTTTTTAAAAAAAGTCACTTGCCAAACTTATACACTAAGTTAAATAAATCTGTGACATATTCATATGGTATTATACCCAAGCCCAACTTTCTAATCTTTTAAAGGACTCCAATTAGCAAATTTTGAAACTCATTAACAAAAAGTTCAAAGTCATTGCTGATGTACTGCTATAAATGCAGTGATGGGTGATCCCCAGGCAGTGTGACACCTCAAGTAAGGACAGTGGTGACTGTCACATCATGTTTCCACCTGCATGTGAGAGAAAGCTTGCACTTTCTGAAATGTAAGGCAGCTCTGTTTGGGCCACTAGGAACAGCAGAAGTATGATTTCAGGATACCAGAACTTTTACTTTGTGATTTTCAAGAAATAATTTGAAAATCATTTTCATGCTTAACATTATTTTTGAAATTTAATATTGTAATGATAATCAAGGTTTGTGACTGCTGAATTTCATTCCAATTGGATCTGAGAAATTGTAACTCCAAATATCAAAGAATTTCCACTTCTTTTTTCCATTTTTGGATTTAAAGACTAAAAATGTCACAGCATAGAAATAATGGACTACCTGCAAGAAAGATAAATATGTGCACAGATGTATCTGACATTCTGGAAGCTAGTTCAATTCAAACCTTCTCTCTCCATAGCTAAGTGGGGTGGATAGCTGATGTCAAGTACAGTCCACCCATAACTACCCTATCTGCTGGCAGGAGCCTGCCCTTTGCCCTGCCCCCATGCCAACCCCTGAAACACCCACCCCATTTGCAGCAACTACCTAGGGGAGAGAGGGAGGCATTTTCTTCTTTTCCCATTCTTTTGCTTCCCAGAAAGAGGTTCTAATTTCCTTCTCTTCTGCAATAGTTTTTAAGCTCACATCTCATTTTTTTCCCTTTCCTATCTGAAAGGTCTAGTTATGACCAAACTAGATAGCATATTGAAAAGCAGAGACATTACTTTGCCAACTAAGGTCTGTCTAGTCAAGGCTATGGTTTTTCCAGTAGTCATGTATGGATGTGAGAGTTGGACTGTGAAGAAAGCTGAGCGCGGAAGAATTGATGCTTTTTTTTTTTTTACCCCCGCCCCCGAATTGATGCTTTTGAACTGTGGTGTTGGAGAAGACTCTTGAGAGTCCCTTTGTCTACAAGGAGATCCAACCATTCCATTCTAAAGGAGATCAGCCTTGGGATTTCGTTGGAAGGAATTATGCTGAAGCTGAAACTCCAGTACTTTGGCCACTTCATGCGAGGAGTTGACTCATTGGAAAAGACTCTGATGCTGGGAGGGATTGGGGGCAGGAGGAGAAGGGGACGACAGAGGATGAGATGGCTGGATGGCATCACTGACTCGATGGACGTGAGTCTGAGTGAATTCCGGGAGTTGGTGATGTACAGGGAGGCCTGGCGTGCTGCAATTCACGGGGTCGCAGAGTTGGACACGACTGAGTGACTGAACTGAACTGAACTGAACCTGAAAGGTCATAATTCCTATGCCACTACCATCTTGCCTGAATGACTGTCCTAGTGGACTCCCTGATTCTAACATTTGCCATCACAGGCTATTCTTCTCCCAGAAGCCAGAAGCACAGTTTAAAAAGCAAACATTTTAAACTGTAAGCAACTATCCTTTTCATTCAGCATAGCCTGTAAGTCCTTAGATGACCAGCCTCTCCATCCTTACTGGTCTGCAGATATCTCCTCAGAAGAATGGATGCTCAATAATCTTGCTGAGTGCTTCCTAAAAAGTATCAACTGTCTCCTGACTCTTATATTTCCTTATTTGAATACTTCTAGCAATGGAGTTACTGAATATATTCACTAAGCATTTCACTTGGTTCATAAATTCTCTCTTTCCTACTTCTCAGCCATTGCATACTCTGTCTCCTCACCAGAACCTATGTTGCTCTGCTCTCCAGGCTAAGCAGTGAGGATTTTTCAGAAATTTTAAGTTTCTCTCCAGGGCTTCTTTAGAACTTTGCATGTGCATAGGCAAGTGCTCTGTGAACTCTCAATAAGTTATTCTTTGCATGCATGGGAGGATAGATGGATGGATGGTTGGGTGGGTGGATGGGTGGATGGATGGATGGGTGGATGGGTGGATGGATGGATGGGTGGGAGGAGGACCGAGAGATACACTGGTGGATAGTGCTATGCAGTGGTGGAAATTTTTCTTAGCCTATGCTATGCTATGCTAAGTTGCTTCAGTCGTGTCCGACTCTGTGAGACCCCATAGACAGCAGCCCACCAGGCTCCGCCGTCCCTGGGATTCTCCAGGCAAGAATACTGGAGTGGGTTGCCATTTCCTTCTCCAATGCATGAAAGAGAAAAGTGAAAGTGAAGTCGCTCAGTCGTGTCCGACTCTTAGCGATCCCATGGACTGCAGCCTACCAGGCTCCTCCGTCCATGGGACTTTCCAGGCAAGAGTACTGGAGTGGGGTGCCATTGCCTTCTCCAATTTCTTAGCCTATTTATCTGTAAGTTGTTTCCCCTGTTTGTGAATGAATAGCTAAATTCCTTATTCTCCAGGGAATCTGACATCTAGTAGAGCCTGAAAAATAACTAAAACAAGAAGAACTATCAGCAAATGCCTCTATCTATCTTAGAGGCAGTTTTGAGGAGGATGATTTTGTGTGTTTCTAAGTACTTGCTGAGTCCTTAAGGAAGCACTGAATGAATAAAACCCAGTGACAAGCTCACCACACCAGACTCCTGGGTACTGCTGTGTACAATTCTCTAACTATAACTTCCCTTTAAATTGGTGTATTTTGAGCAAGATTAGAAACAGATCTCTCTCCCTCTCTAATTATAATGCATTTTCCCCACCAGACACCCCCATCAGCAGAGAACCTCTGAGGGTCTCCTTGGGCTTCCCCTCAGTGATCAGAGGAAGTTTGACTTGCAAGGGAGTCCCAGACCTCCTCCCTTCCCCTACTCTGGTTTACAAGGCAGCAGACCCTCAGCTCCCTTCAGCTCAGGCTCCCCCAGCTCACTTGGCAATTAATTTCTTGGTTTTTAAGTGAGGTTACGAATACACATGGAGCCCAGAACTCATTGCTTTTTTGGAAAGGGCAAAATAAGAGAGGGGATTTTCCATATTCGCATTTTTCCACAGAAATGTGTTCATAAGGTTTAAACTCGCCCAAGCTATGTTAATGTATGTGGTTGACTTCTGTGCCAATTTTCATTGTGAATAATATGCTAAATAAAGGGGTTCTTGTCTTTCCCCTCCATCCTCCCCTCTCATAATTTTAAGTTCATAAGCCCATTTTATAAGTGAATCAGGTCTTAGGGGAGAATCAGAAACGGTGTTGTTCTTCAGCTGCTCACAGTATTTGCTTTAAGCCCTTGATAGGAACATGGGGCTGTGACAGCAGCGGCTGAGGTAAACAGATGACTTTATATATAATGCTTTTTACAAGGTGGTTCAGTTCATTTCTAACCTTGGTCTTGGCGTCATGGAAGGAGCCAGGGAAATTCCACCCCTTAACCCTACCCTGCAACTGCTCCCTTCAAAGGCAAAAAATGTCTGTATGCCTGTATGTTCCTTTCAATGAAATTTGACTGTGCTGTCCCCTCAAATGCTGGAGAACCCCAATAGTGTCAGCAGGTGGTATTATTAGTAGTAGTATTTTAACCAAGTGACTGAATGTTCACAACAAAAGTTGCAACCTTTATGAGCCATGAGCTGGCATGTCCCGGCATGTCCTGGTTGTCAAGTTTCAGTGCCTTTTGGTTCAAATGTTCCCTGCCTGTGTTTATTCCTGGTCACACCACACCTCCTGGAACTGTCTTTGTGGCTTTGCTCAGTTGCTGACTCAAGTTTCAGAAGACATGGGGGAGAGTGGGAGACGTCTGCAAGATGCTAAAGAAATGGCTCCAATGGCCTCTCATTCCTGGGACATTGAAACTGCCCACCCTTCTCTGACTTGGAAGGTTTCAGGATTCCAACTAGCCAAGAATATAGGTTTAGAGGGGTGCTAACATAAGCACACAGTAAAGACCAGAGGGCCTTGATAGAAAGGAAAGAACATGGACTTTCTGTCAAAGAAACCTGGATTCAAATTTCAGTCCTCCAAGTACAGAGTTAGCTCCCTACTGTGGTAAAGCAGAGACATTACTTTGCCAACAAAGTGTCTATCTAGTCAAAGCTATGGTTTTTCCAGGAGTCATGTATGGATGTGAGAGTAGGACTATAAAGAAAGCTAAGTGCTGAAGAATTGATGCTTTTGAACTGTGGTGTTGAAGAAGACTCTTGAGAGTTCCTTGGACTGCAAGGAGATTAAACCAGTCCA
The DNA here is from genome assembly GCF_002263795.3 of Bos taurus. Lineage (NCBI taxonomy): Eukaryota > Metazoa > Chordata > Mammalia > Artiodactyla > Bovidae > Bos > Bos taurus. The sequence continues at coordinate 49,029,756 of NC_037340.1, forward strand.
TCCTAAAGGAAATCAGTCCTGAATATTCATTGGAAGGACTGATGCTGAAGCTGAAGCTCCAATACTTTGGCCACCTGATGGAAAGAACTGACTCTTTGGTGGGAAATATTGAAGGCAGGAGGAGACGGGGACGACAGAGGATGAGATGGTTGGATGGCATCACTGACTCAATGAACGTGAGTTTGAGTAAACTCCGGGAGTTGGTGATAGACAAGGAAGCCTGGTGTGCTGGAGTCCGTGGAGTTGCAAAGAGTCAGACATAACTAAGCAACTGAAATGCACTGAACTGTAGGACCTTCAGTACGTTCTTCACCCCCTGGTCACTTTATCCACCAAACAGCAACAATAACAGTATTGATCTTAGAGGACTGTATAAAGATTACATGAGAAGATGAAAGTACAATGCATAATTCATGGTTAAGTACATAGAAGGATACAATATTTTTATTATTAGTTACAATGAACATCATTTCCAATGAATTATAATTAATTCATTGAAACAATATTAAGTAGTATTGATGTTAAAATTATAATTCATAGTAAGTATAATCTATAATTATTAAGCAATATTAATACTTTTAATAATATAATATTACTTTAATAATATTTATGTTTATCTGTGTTATGTATTTTAAAATATATTTATATTTAATAATAGTCATAGGTATTTGTATTATACAGCAATTGATCTTTTCCTTCATCTAGAAAGTAAAGATACTGATACTAAATTGGGAGAGACCCTTACTTTGTAGGATTTTGTGAAGATGAATAAATGGCTTTGCACTGTGCTGGCCCATCAGCTTATAACAGAGGATCACTGGTTTTAATATGAGGTCTGTGCACCCTTCTCAGGCCCTGTATGAAGAAATTACATTCTTCACTTGTCTTAGGTGTGACTATCTTATCCCAGCCTGTGCAGATGTGTGCTTCCAATACTGTCAAAAACGATGACTGAATAAGTGACCTCAGGGGCTGGTTGCAGGCTTGGGGACATGCAGGAGTCAGCCCAGTCTTTAGGAGAAGATAGACCTTTAGCTTCAAATGTCCCAATCCAGGCCTGGCAAGGTGGATTCTTCCTATCAGACCAGGAGACATAGGTACGAGATGTGAAAGTGAAAAAGGAAGGGAAGGAGGAACATGGGGGAGAGGGAGGGAAGATGGAAGGAAAGAAAGAAAAGAAGGAAGAGAAAAGATGTCTTAAGGGCCATTAAACTTATGGGAAAAGAAAATTTTATCAGCAGAATCCAGAGATAAATAAAAAATCAGCAAGGAGGATGGACTGATTTTGAAATTCAACAAATATTTATTATGTGCTTCCATTCTGTATTGCAGGGCAGGGGTTGCAAAACAAAAGCACATACAGTAACCAGGCAAGAAGGTGCTGATATGAAAGATTCAGGGCCCTTGCTGGCTTACTTACCCAATTTGAAGTCCACAGTTCAGCTATGTAAGAAAAACAACAGGATGAGTATAACAAGTCATGCCATCCAGACTCAGTTCACAGTGTCAGGGACGGTGACTGCAAACTGCAGATACATGTCCACTGAGCACATGTTTCCCATCTACTAGCAGCTAAGCCTGCTACCTACTTCCTTGCTTTGGCCACACCCTGTGTCCATCCTCCTTTTCCTTCAATTTTTCAAGAAACTCTGAATTGCTATGGGAAGTCTCTTTATGAATATATGTTAGAAACTGTTCCAGTTACTATTTCTGCATTACAAATTAACTTAAAATTTATCCACTTACAAACAACCATTTTATTATTCTCATGGATGCTTTGGCTTGGAATTCACAGACAAAGTGGGCATGTCTTGTTTCGGCTCCACCATGTCTGAAGCCTCATCTGGGAAGACTCAAAGGCTGGAAGCTGGAATCATCTAAAGGCACATTTACTTACACATCTTGTTCCTGGGCTGGGAAGACTCATTGAGCAGAACTGTCACTTGGATCAACTACCTACCATTCACTATGAGGCCTGACTTCCTCACATCTGTAGCCTCTAAGTAGTAAGACTTCTCCCCTGGTAGAACTTCAAGAGCCAGTATTCCTACAAACATGGAGAAAGCTGCATGGCATTTTATGACCCAGCCTTAGAAGTCATGTGGTATCACTCTAGCCAGCTATATTGGTCAAAGCAGTCAAAAGTCCACCAGATTCAAGGTTCTGCCTTTTGATGGGAGTACTGATAAAGTTATAGTCTAGAAAAGCATGTGGCCAATAAGTAGTATTGCAGTCATCTTTGAAAAATATAATCTGCTGCTGCAGTAGCTAATTCAAATCCTACTTTAAAAATGAGCTAAGCTTTACATATACAGCACTGTAGTATAAAGCATGTCTTTAGGCTGGACATAGCAATGTTCTAGGTCTCTGCTTTAGGGTGGAAAAATTCAGAGGTGTTTAAGATTTGGCTCCTTTGTTTTGGGAACAGAATCTAATATTGTGGATTTTTAGAATTTCTATGAATTATTATCAAAACCTTTTTGAATCCTTGTTGGAATTAGGAGTTGATGGGGGTGTGCTGAGACTACATGGCACTATATGTCAGACCCCTCATCCCCATATTCTGAGGAGGGATATTTGCATTTTAAAAAATGCTTTTGAGGTTCAAGACCATTGAGAAATGCTGTTCAAAACAGACCTTCAAGTTGCAATAGGTACTTGTGAATTCAAAGATCATTCCTACCAAATGTCACCAAAATTCTTCATTTGTTTGTAAACATGTAGCTTTATACCCAGAATAACCCATTTCTCACCTCCCTCTATCCTTCATCCTATATGTTTGGAAACTGACATGAGGATTCAATTTAAAAAAGGAACTTAAAAGGTATCTAGTAGCCCAGATAAGGACATAGGCTGTACAGTTTTATTATTATTTTCTAGTGTCATTCATAGAAATAATAACTTTGGAAAAATTCTAAAATTCTTCCTTCTCATGTCTTTCTCCCAACCTCCATGTATATGGAAGGATGAAGCTAAAAACCTCTGTCCCTCTTCTTACTTAATAAGGTAACTTTTGCTCTGATAAATACTGCTTCCTGTTGTTATTTTATTTATAACCTATTTATTAACTCATGTAATGTGCCTTTGAGAAGTCTGGTCATTCCGAATGGTGATTTAGGAAGTTATATCTGAAATACACCAGGAATTCTGTGCCTTTCACCATGATCCTGTGTTCCAGGGATGTATGTTGGGGAGGTTCAGGTTTATCGTCCAATAGTTAATTGTGTAAGCAAGGTAGCAGCCCTGGCAGCCCAGGCCCAGGCCCCTCAGCACTGGCGAGTGTTCAGAGAGGTGTGTGATCACAGCCTCTGTCTGAGCTCACCTTTGCAGGTAATGGGGCAGGTATGTGGCATTAAAGAGCAGAAAGGCCAGCAAAGGTTGGTAATTGTTTAATTCTTCCAATGGCACACCTCTGAGTACATGGACCACACCTGCAGACCTGGCAGGACGTGCCGTGCATGACTGGACAGAGGTGCTGGTTACACTCGGAGCCAAGGAATGGGTTTAGGCGGGAGCCCAGGGCTCACAGGGCTGGCCTGCTTGAAATCTCAGAACTCAAGATGCTTGTGCTTGAGGGAGACAGCTGCTCATTAGCAAGTGAAATTAACCAGTTGTGTCACTTTTTGGCACTTCTGTTTCCTCATCTGTATAGTCAGTGAATTGAGCATATGATTGATCTGTAAGCTCTGACACACTCTTTTGCAGTGATTCTCAAACTAGAGGACACATCAGAATCTCTTGGTAAGCTTAATAAAATACAAATTGCTGAGACACACCCCCAGATTTCAGAAGTTTGGGGGTAGTGCCCAAGAGCTTGCATTTCTAAGTCTCCAGGTGTGGCTAAGCTGCTGGTTTGGGGGACCACATTTGTAGAACCACTGTTCTTGTCTATATCTTGTCTATGTGTTTTGGAGGTCTTTCTGGGCCATCTTATATAGCTACAGTGTGATGTGATGAGGATTCCTTTGCTCAAGGAATGAATAAGGTTTTCTTTCCAGAATTTCCCTAGCCATTTGCTGTTGCTTCTCCCACTAGATTGACCGTCTTTAGAATACCTGAGTTTAAGTGAGAAAATAAAATGAGACAGTTCATTTGGTTGGGCCAAGGAGCTACATTTTACCTAGCTGTATGTATTATGGCTTGCCTAGTACTGTTTCTAAAACACAAGAAGCACTTGAGAAGTATTTGCTGAACAACAAATAGGCTTAGTGAAGGGAAGATATTTAAAAAATAGTGTTCAAAAGGGGTTTATCTGCAAATTACAGTCATCAGTGTCAAAGGGCCCTTGATACAAATCATACAGGGACCAGAGTGGGAATGGAACCTATTGTATGTAAGGCAACAGGGAATGATGAAGCCTGTGGTGAAGAGAAGAAGGCAAGTGTCTTAAAGAACTTTGAAAGATTTCAACATTTTATTGGCTAAATTGGCGCTCTTGAGGTACCAGGTTGCAATCTCTAACTGTGTCTTTTCACTGCTCCCACACCATAGAGACAAGAAGGAGGAGGAAGAGTTATTGAACATTTACTGGGCTTTTTATTAAACGTGCATCACCTTAGTTTATATTGCTTATAATCTAAATTGAAATACTTTCAGCATGAACAATGTGACATATTCTTAGGAGTTAATTTTTGACTATTCTTTAGGAGTTTGTTGTATATTGTTCTTTAAATGTTCCCAGTGATTCTCACTTCCTGATATTCACATCTTTGTGTAAAACCCTATCTTTCAAGGTGGGCTGAACTGAGTGACTTGCTTCCAACAAATGAAATATGGAAAAGTGATGGAAGTAACTTTTGAAATTAGATTATAATACACTGTGACCTCCAGCTTGCTTTCACTCTTTCTCTTGTTATTGTTGGCACTGTCTCTCTCATTGGCTTTTTGTCCATGCTGGCTGTGTTGAGGAAGCAGGAGAGATCTGTTTGGCAAGAAACTATGGGCAGCCTATCTCTAACTGCTGGCAGTAATTGAGACCACACCCTCTATACTGAGCTTAGAAATGGCTCCTTCCCCAGTCAACTCTTCCAATGAGACCATGAATAAGCCCAATACCTAGATCACATCTTTTATTTTATTTATTTATTTTTTACTTAGTTTATTTATTTTAATAGATTACATCTTTTAAGAGATCTTGAAGCAAAGGAATACCAGCTGAGTGTTACCAAGATTCCTGAGCCACAAAACTGAGTTAATAGATGTATTTGGCGTTAAGCTGCTAAGTTTTGGAGTAATTTTTTATACAACATGAGATGACTAACACAAAACTATTTGTTAACATTGGGTGTTTTTTTAAGGGTAGTCAGCATCTGATAAACTCAAATTATAAGACCACACTCTGTGGTGTCCAGGAGCTGGCTTGAATCAGCTAATGAGAGTTGGTTGTATACATCTCTTTCTCACTTAGTATTCATGGGTATCATCTTAATAACTTGAATCAGTGTGGTGGCAGTATTTATTCAGTGCAGATCAGCAGATGTTCCATTTTGAGTTCCAGTTTACTAGCACATCACTATACTTCAGAAGCCCTCCTATAAGCTCTGAAGCTCTCTGTTTTGGGTGAACTTCAGAAGCCAGGTAAATTAGCATAAAAGGTAACAGAAGTAGTTCCCCATTAGTGGGCTTGGGGTAGTTCAAGTTATGTGGATTATGGAAAGATACACTGCAGGAGTACCCTCTTGTGCGAAGAAGGTGGATAAGTGTCCAAATCTGCAAACATTTGAATAACATCCTCAACTTAGGAAAATGAAATGGTCCTCACTCTAGCTTTCTATAGGTTTTTGTTTATCTGACTTGGCCTGAATTCTGCCACTGGAATACTTTTTCATCTGTTTCAAGTGAACCTTCTGCCCAAGGCTCTGTAGAAATATCTAGCAGAACAAAGAACTAAGTCAAGAATTCCTAGCATTTGGAATCTCCTTGCAAATAGATATTTGTGCAGGGGGCATATTTCTCCCGGAGAATTGCTCTTATTGTTATATAGTAACTGGCAGGGAACTTAGGGGGAGATGGCCTCACTTATTTCTAATTAGTGAAAGCTACTTATGTTAATAAAGAAGGAATTGGTAATTGTGAAAGATCAAATTGGCTTAGCTCAGTTGGAAGTATCAATCATCAATAGCATCTATAACACACAGATATTGCTGCAAATCCTCATTTTAGAGTTGAGGAATTTAGAGTGCATGCAGTGGTTATCTAACTGAATTTATGAAACTCACAGATGACAACATTAAAAGGCTTCAAATCTGCTCTGACCCCAAAGTCATGCTTCTATCACAGCCATGCCTTTTTGATAGAGTTCCTCTTTGCCCTCTTTCTTTCTAAGAGTTTTAGGTCATAGTCTAAAAACTGTAGAGGGGAAATTCTGGGGAAGGAAACTCCACAGGCTCAAATTTTATAGCCTTCCCTGATAGGAAATTCTCACTAACCTCGAACTTCAGAGTCATCTGCTGGTTTAATATCACTTTTGTGTTTCCAATTAAAAGAGTACTCCCCTCACTGTCCCTTGTTTGTAATGGAGTTAAAACATCTCAGCTCCCCATTGTTGCTACTCGAAAAGCTGAGTCTCCAAATAACAATTCTTCCAAACTCAGATCACTTCAGTCTTCCTTAACTAATTGCTGCATTATCATTTATAGTATTATAAGGTTTTATTTTTAAAATTTTTATTTTTAAGAGAATTTGGGCCATTGCCCTCATCAGTCTTCCCCTCTTAGAGCACCCCAGATGTGTAATTATGGCTGCTAATAACCAAAATCACTTAAGTATAGATGGTTTAGCTCAGGAATCTGCACACTGTTCCTGGGGAGGACATTATTTTAGGACTTTTCACTGTGTACCTGTGCATCTCTTCTGTCAACCAGTTTCTGAGGGGAACATCCACTGCATTACATGTATGAGGCGTTATAGCAGAGATGTAGAAAATCGATGTTCAGATCATAATTTCATCTTTTACAGCCTGTATAATCCTGAGCAAATTAATTAACCTCTCCTTATTTGTGTTTTCTTTATTTGTGCAATGGAGATATTAGTACTGCCCACCTTATCAGTCATGGTAAGCATTAGATGAGTTAAGACACATGAAGCATTTAGAATAGTGCCAATACACTGAAATGCTCAGTTAATGTTATGTATTATCAAAACTGATGGGTCTGGCTTGCATTGCTGCTTTCTGAAAGACCCCATGCCTGATGGAAAGCAAGGTGTTTGCAGTCCAACTTGCAGTCAACTTGGTTTTTAGTTTGTTCAGCTTGTCTTTCATATTCTAAGAGTATTGTATTAGCGAGCTCTGCCTGTGTAACAAATTTATCCAAATTTAGCAACTTAAAACAACACATTTTTGTAGGTCAGAAATCCAAGAGTAGGCTAACTGGGTGCTTATGGTTCGGGATTGCTTGTGAGGTCATAATCAAGCTGTCCTCTTGTTTGCATTCACCTCAGGCTTGACTGGAGGATGATCTGTTTCCAAGCTCACTCACATGGATATTGGCAAGCCTGTCCCCCACGATGCAGGATGGCATGACAGCTGACTTTCCTCAGAGCAAGTAATGAGAAAAAGAAAGAGAATATAACAAACAAGCCACAGTGTCTTTACAATCTAATATCAGAAGTGACCTCCTCTAACTTCTGCTGTAATCTATTCACCAGGAGCATATCACTACATCCAGCACATATTGAAAGGGTAGAGAGTTAGGCTTCCTCTCTTATGGGGACAAGTATTTTTTTTTAATTTGAATTTATTTATTGTAATTAGAGGCTAATTACTTTACAATATTGTATTGGTTTTGCCATACATCAACATGAATCCGCCACGGGTGTACACGTGTTCCCAATCCTGAACCCCCCTCCCACCTCCCTCCCCATACCATCCCTAATGGCATTGAAACATGTATAATATCATATAAGAAATGAATCGCCAGTCCAGGTTTGATGCAGGATATGGGGACAAGTATTAAAAACCACATGTACATGTCTTTAGAACCACCACCAGTGTCTTTCACAATCCCAGAGAACTTGGGAATCTGAGAGTCAAAGAGTACTTGGGAGATCAATTGGCAGATGAGGAAAGAGGGTGACTTGTTGAAAGTCACACAACTTGCTGGCCACAGAGACAGGATCCAACTCTCCTACTGTTACTATGTGCAACTGTACTTATCTTCCAAATCATATTGATGAAATCACTTTTTTAATAGACTATGGTATGTCCTAATGTCCTAGGGCAGTAAGAAATTAGAACTTGTATGTGGTTCATTTTGATTTGAACTGAACAATGTACCAATAAACACATGTACTGTGAATGATATGTGGTGTAATATATACATCAGGTTTCCAAGACAGTATGAGTAAAAGAATGTATTTTATTAAATATTTCAATATTGATTATGTGTTGAAATGATAATATTTTGGATATATTTGGTTAAAGAAAATATGAAATGAAAATTTATTTTCCCTGTTTCTTTTTACTTTTTTTAATATGGCTACTAGCAAATTTAAAGTTATGTTTATGGCTTGCATTATATTTCTTTTGCATAGTGCTGCTCTACACTAGCCAAGCTGCTTTCCTCACTTTCCATGTCTTTGATCTATCCAAGTGTGCTTCCAGCTTTGTTTCTGGTCAAGGTGCTTGGGTCACAGCAACACAGACTACTCAAAGGTCTCTGCTCCCCCAGCTGAAATAATGACTGACTCTGCAGAGTGAGTGCTTGTGATTTTATGAGTCTGCTCTTTTAGGTCCTTTTTAAACATGCTAATAACTGAGGGTATTCTAAGCAACTTGTGGCAAGGTCTTCTGATTATACATATGGTCTGCTGAGTTTGAAACCTTCCCAGATAATTGAACTTCCACTTAGAGGCTCGCTTTCAAACTTCCACTTCCTCTTTTGAAAGACTATAGAGGATAAAAAACCTCAACTGGACTTATTACATACTGTTCCTTGACTCCTTCTTTTCTTTCTCTTTCTCTCTTTCTTTTTAAAAATTATGAGTCAGCATAGAAACATTCAAGCCCAGATTTGGTCTTGAAAACTATTGTAAATAAAATGGTTGAACTGAACATCTCCCTAGTTGAACTGAGTATTTGGAAGATTAGTTAGTGAGGGATGTTGAAAGACAGACAACGCAGGGTGTCAACATTTATTGAACAGATTTTCAGCTGCATTCCCTATAGAGGATTGTATTCAGGATATCTGCTTGCTCAGGATTCTTGGTTGTAGTTTGTGCATGTCTGGGGCAGATAAATCTCTCTTACATGTTGACTCAAAGTGGTTAGTTTGCACACCCTTTCCAAAGAGCTTCCAGCTTTGACTTCTTTCCTTGCATTGATCAGTGAGTGGGCTGTGGGACCTCTTGCAGCCCTCTGCCCTCAGTCACCCTTCTTGTTGACATTCCAAACTGTTAAGCTCACAAATGTACTGGGAGGACAGTAGCTTGAGGACACTTATTCCCTAAGAGAGAATCCTTGACTTTCACGGTATGTGACTTGGTTATTTTCCCATCCTTGTAAGGGCTTGACATTGTTTCAGAAAACAGTGTTGAATTGGGGAATGTCATTTCCAGTTGCTCTCCCACTGACCCATGCCATCCTCTGTCTTCATTCTCCTCAAAACCTTTTTTGGAATGAGGCAGGGTATAAACAATAAATAAAATTGCCTCCAAAGTAAAAGGAAGTTGAGAAGTTTGAGAATTTCTTCCCCATTCAACACTTGAAGGAGGATAAAGACTGGAAAGAGTAGAGCTGTATATTCTAGATATAAACAAGATCACTGAATAAACAAGGGTCATTGGGTAAAATATGGTACATTAGAGGGATCAGTATTTAATGACTTATGACTGGGTCAAGGCATAAACAAATATTTTTCCTCCCCTCTGTTGATCGAATTGTATGCAGCATAGAAATTCTAGAGCACAAAGTCTTTATTCCAACTGCCATTTGAAATTCTGAAACAGTTGGATGTGTCATCAATGACCCAACCCATATGGCCACAAGGTATGCTGAGATCTTCTAAATGGAGCAAATTATGCAGGTGTGAGTAAAGAGGAGTGAAGAAGTAAAGATGGTTTGAGTCGGAAAAGACATCTATTCCCTACAAAATGTTCTGGAAGATGGCACTTTCTAACAAGTTGGGATGCAGGTTGTAAAACCCTTTGGTTACAAAGAACAGAATCACAACTGTGTCGAAAGATGGAAGTTACTATCAAGCTACTATAGCAACAAGTTCAGCATAAACTGGTGTCTCCTTTCAACTAGGACAGTAGTTTTCAATTAGGAAAGATCTTGCCTAGTGGGAGACCCTTGGCAATTTTGTCTGGAGAGATTTTTGATTGTTACAACTAGGGAGGATAGTGGTGGTATTCAGTGTGTAGGGGCTAGAGATGATGCTAGACATCCTACAATGCACAGGACAGCTCCTAACAACAAGGAATTGTCTGTCTACAAAGGCCAATAGTGCTGAAGTTGAGAAATTCTGATCTCAGGAAAGATGTACCCTCTCCTTGCTTCCCCTCCCCAAACTTGTGCTCTGGAGGACCCTGAATATCAAAGGGTAAAAAAACAAAGACAATAAATGTTGTTTTGGGTTTTTTTCCCCCCCACATTCATAAAGAAGTTCTTTACCTGAATGAAAAAAAAAAAGGAGTTAATAGACAAGGAAGCTATCAAGATGGCCAATGGTTCTCTAGCCTCTAACACCACTGTGTAAATTCAGAGAACAGATTTTGGGTTTTAATGGAATTTCACCTGGAAATATTTATACAAGGGCAGTATTATTAAGCTCTGTAGTTGATAGATAAGGACAAAGCTGCCTCATCCCTACAGATCTGAAGTTGTATGGAGACCCACCTGCTTGGGAAAGTTAAGAGACGTCCACCAGGTAAACAGGCAGGAAAGGAGGTTCTGGAGAGATGTCCTCCAGTATGCTGGTGAAGTCAGCTCCTTAGCCTATTTCACAAGGTTTAGAAATGACTCAGTAACACACTCTACAGAAAAATAGTGATGCACTATTTTAAAACTCCTCAAAAAACACTGTTCATGACATTATTGCTTACTATTCCATCATGACCATAATTTTGTAATGCTTGTGTGTACTCCATCCCCCTTGAAGAGCCCCACTTTTTCTGCCCCACTCTGTATTCCTGGGGTAGGAGCAGTGGGGGGCGGGGGAGGCTGGCAAAATCGTGGGAATTCTCTTTTTCTCTATGTTCTCCCTGGCCCAGCTAATGGAGGTGCTGTCAGGAGAACAGGGGTAAGAAGGCAAAGAAACCTGGACATGTATTCCCTTGGCCCCACCCAGCCTTGGCATCTCTTTCCTGGCAGCAACCCCAGGCCTCCATGATTATGGGTCCTTCATGGTTCCCGTTGCCCCTGGGCTCTGCCAATCCTGCTTTCCTTCTTTTGCCCTTCAGGTCTAGGAGTGGTAATGGCTTCTGGGTATTGCTGTGCTGAGTTGCTGGACATCTTTTCCTCCTTCCATTAAAACTACTCACCACTCATAGAGAAATGGGAACTTGCATTCATTGTTGGTGGAAATACAAAACAATACTTTTGAAGATAGGCAGTTCTCATAAAGGTCAACCTAATCTCACTATATAATTCAGTAACTGTGTTCCTAGATGCTTCCTCAAATGACTTGAAAATTAATGTTCACACAAAAACATGCACAGGAATATTTATAGCAGTTTTATTCATACTCACTAAAAATCTGAAGCAATCAAGTTGTCCTTTATAAGTGAGTGCATAAACGAACTGTGGTACAACTGCTGCTGCTGCTGCTAAGTCGCTTCTGTCGTGTCCGACTCTGTGACCCCATAGACGGCAGCCCACCAGGCTTCCCCATCCCTGGGATTCAAACTAGACAGAGAAATATTATTCTGTGATAAAAATGAGCTATGAAAATATTAAAAAATAATAAAATAAAAATGATTTTTTAAAGTCATAGAAAAAGATGGAGGAAATGTAAATGCATATTAGCCAAGTGAAAGAAGCCAACCCAAAAATGTTACATACTCTCTGATTCTGATTATGTGACATTCTGGAAAAGGCAAAACTATTCAGACTGGAAAATGATCATGATTGCTAGAGGTGGCCGTTGAAAATAGAGGGAAACTTCCATTCAAGGTGGAATATAGGAGTTTTTAGAGCAGTGAACTGTTCTGTAGGCTGCTGTAATGGTAGATATATGTCATTATCAGAGAAGGCAATGGCACCTCACTCCAGTAGTCTTGCCTGGAAAATCCCATGGATGGAGGAGTCTGGTAGGCTGCAGTCCATGGGGTCACTAAGAGTCAGACATGATTGAGCGACTTCACTTTCACTTTTCACTTTCCTGCATTGGAGAAGGAAATGGCAGCCCACTCCAGTGTGAAAATCCATAGAATTTACAATACAAAGGGTGAATACTAATATTAACATTTTACCTTAGCTAATAATGGTGTATCGATATTGGTTCATCAGTTGTAACAAGTGGACCACACTAATGCAAGATGTTAATAAAAGGGAAAACTGTTGGAGAAGGAAATGGCAACCCACTCCAGTATTCTTGCCTGGAGAATCCAAGGACGGGGGAGCCTGGTGAGCTGCCATCTGTGGGGTCACACAGAGTCGGACATGACTGAAGTGACTTAGCAGCAGCAGCAGCAATGCCAGACAGAGGAGGTATATAGGAATTCTCTACACATTCAGTTCAATTTTTCTATAAATCTAAGACTGCTCTAAAAATGAAATCTATTAATTAAAGGTTTATTAATCAGTTCAGTCAGTCAGTTCAGTCACTCATCGTGTCTGACTCTTTGCGACCCCAAGAATCACAGCACACCAAGCCTCCCTGTCCATCACCAACTCCCGGAGTTCACTCACACTCATGTCCATCGAGTTGATGATGCCATGCAGCCATCTCATCCTCTGTTGACCCTTCTCCTCCTGCCTCCAATCCCTCCCAGCATCAGATTCTTTTCCAATGAGTAAACTCTTCGCATGAGGTGGCCAAAGTACTGGAGTTTCAGCTTTAGCATCATTCCTTCCAAAGCAATCCCAGGACTGATCTCCTTCAGAATGGACTGGTTGGATCTCCTTGCAGTCCAAGGGACTCTAAACAGTCTTCTCCAACACCACAGTTCAAAAGCATCAATTCTTCAGCACTCAGCTTTCTTCACAGTCCACCTCTCACATCCATACATGACCACTGGAAAAACCATAGCCTTGACTAGACGGACCTTTGTTGGCAAAGTAATGTTTCTGCTTTTGAATATGCTATCTAGATTGGTCATAACTTTCCTTCCAAGGAGTAAGCGTCTTTTAATTTCATGGCTGCAGTCACCATCTGCAGTGATTTTGGAGCCCCCCAAAATAAAGTCTGACACTGTTTCCACTGTTTCCCCATCTGTTCCCAATCACGTGATGGGACCAGTTGCCATGATCTTCGTTTTCTGAATGTTGAGCTTTAAGCCAAACTTTTCGCTCTCCTCTTTCACTTTCATCAAGAGGCTTTTTAGTTCCTCTTCACTTTCTGCCATAAGGGTGGTATCATCTGCATATCTGAGGTTATTGATATTTCCTTGGACAAAGCTTAATGCCACTTGAGAATATGGTGTCCTCTCTGGTCTCTGAAATTCCACTCTTCCAAGAGAAAACCTCCTTCCTTTCTTGGCTATTTCAATCTTCATATACTTGTGGCAGGAACATTTCCCTTGGACTCTTCCAGGGAGTTTTCAGTCTCCCTAAATGTTTCCTATGACAATCTTAGGGAGGTAAGACGCCCATAAAGCCAAAAGGACTTGATTTCTTTAATCAGTGTCTACAGGCCCAATGCCATTTCCTCTGGCTCTTGTTGAAATTTTAGTGGGATCATCTACTTCCCTACTGTAGCAAGGCACCACATTTAAAGATGAGGCCTCACCAGGATCCAAAGAGTGAAAACGTTGTTATTGTAGGTGGGGAGTGGAGATTTTCCTTCCACTGCTGAAAACAAACTGAGCACCTTTCCTTTCAGATATCACATTGCGAACTCCTCTGAAATTTGCCTTGTCGTGTCCCTCTAGATCTTTTCTTGGCCTCACTGACTTCCAGGTTCTGAATTCCTATGGAATATCTGTGTTTCTCATTAATTTCAACAGATGTATTTCCCTTTTCTGTAAATGGAATCTTGGCATCCTGAGGTTGGTCTAGATTTCTAACCTACAATCCTTATGTGTTTCTGTGGTCTTGGAAGAACATTCTCCTTTGCCTCCTCTCATCATGCTCAGGTAATGAACTTGATTAAATGAGGCAGAGGGAAGTTGAGTTCAGTCAGCAGTGTATGTAGGTTCCTTAAGCACTGAGATGGCTTCCTACTGTTGATCACATCCTGAGTCATTTATGGATGAACCAGCCTGTCTCCTGAAAGATTCCATCAGTGGCTACCCTTGAAGCACTCATGCTAATGGATTCAGGTTTTAAATTTTGGCATCCCAGAAATAACATGTGTATTGAACACACTCAGCTCAGCTGTTTCATTTGGGTGCCATAGGATACAACATTTTGCTAAACAGAGTTGAAAAGCAGACATTATGTTTCTTTCACAGCTTCAGCTTGGAAAAGAAGAATTTTTCTATCCCCTCCTAAACCCGTGAAAAGTCCCACTCTGTGGGTCTACCATAAACTCTCTTAGGACAAATTGCCTAAATGGAATTTCCTAAATGATCCCATGAGCTACTCAAGGATTGCATGTAGAAAGAATTCCATGGGCAGAAAAACAAAAAAAGTGGAGGAAAAGTCCTAAGATGTCTCCCTCTTAGAGAATGTCACTGCACGTGGTAAAGTTTCTAAGAAGATAGGAAACATAGAAAATGATTTTGCTTTCTCTAAACCAAAGTTTTCCAAACTTATTTGACAACTATTCATTTTAATTAAACATCTACTGCAGATACACAGGAGAAAGGTTACTAATAAATTAATCTTTAGGCTTTTCTGTCTGCCTGGCCACCCATGAGGCTTTTGGCTATTCCTACTGAAATTTTTTCATTTCTCCACTCCCTGAAGTTGCCCACTGTGCTCTTTTCAGCTTCTGAAATGAAGAAGCAAGAGGAAAGGTGGAAGAATAGAATAATAAAAACCTCATAGAACTTTATGGATGACTCTGTTTTCCAATGAAGGCCACCCCAATGTATTCCTTTCTCATGTTCTTCTTACACTTTGACTTCAAACAGGAGATGGGCTCTATGTTCCCTTCTCTTGAGTCTGGATGTGCTCTCTTACTTCTGTGACTGGTAGAAAACTGCTAAAGTGGTGTGACATGTTTTCTGAGGCTAGTGCATCAAAAGCAATACAGCTTTTACCTGGTACTCACTCTGCCTCATTACCTGAACTTGATTAAAGTTCATTATGCCTCATTCACTATGCTGCATAGTGGCTGGAACAAGCTGGGAGGTCTTAGAGTGGAGGAGATGAGGCAATATGATTTAGCTTAGGTTTTGCAATTCAAAGCTGTGATGATGACAGCTACCAATCAGTGACAAACTACTGCTAACAAGGCAGCAGCTCTTTTTTAGAGCTTGGGATACCCTCAAATACTACTTAGAATGCTGAGCTCATTTTCCCTTCTCAAAAACAAATAATTCAAACAATTATATTTCCTCTTGGAACACTGTTTATTCATTAGTTTCACTAATTCAAGTGGGGCTGTCATCTGAATCTCCAAGTTTTCACATGACCGTCTCCCTGTCTTTTTCTGAATTAGCTGAACCATCATCTCTTGAGATAAGCTCTCCCTTTCTCCTGTCTAGGAATTTTTCTGTCTATACCTTTCATAGCATTTGACATTATAAGAATATTTCACTAACTTGATGATTTGTTTATTGGTTGTCTCTTCCCATTAGAATAGAGTTTTGTCTTGCTTTATTCACCATTGCATTTCCTGTATATTGTCTAGTTAGAGCATTTGTTAAATGAGTGGATAAAAATAAAGTGTAGCTTGACAGTCTCTGTCCTGAAAGTCAGAAAACTCGCTTCTGGGGCCACTTTGCAGCTGCATAGGTACCAAAGCCAGGTCTCTGTGCCCTGTGCCTCATGCATATATAGTGAAGGCAGCACACAGCTGGCTTTCACAGCTGGCAGCACACAGAGGCTTTCCTGCTTCTGTGATCCAGATTTTTGAGGTTCTCACATGGCCTGAGTTTTAGCCTTAGCAAACCCTTATTCTATTTAAGCTGATTTTTTTTTTTAAACCACAAAAATCACATTCAATCATTTGAATATCTGGGTTGTAGTTTCATTTGATAAAGCCATTTGTTTGGGGAACACTGAGTCCTTGCAAAAGACACACCTTTGTTCTCAGTCTAGTCTATTTACCCCAGATATTTGGGTGTTTGGATATTGTCCAAACACACAAATTGGAGGTAAACATGACTTGACTCCATTCATGGTACTTTGCAGCTTCTATTCTCTCCCAAGAAAAGGCTCAGAAGAATAACAATAATATAACGTTTGTCCTAATCAGGACACTTCTGAGAGGAAAATAGAGTTCTGTTAATCATTACATCCCGGAGAAGGCAATGGCACCCCACTCCAGTACTCTTGCCTGGAAAATCCCATGGATGGAGGAGCCTGGTAGGCTGCAGTCCATGGGGTGGCTGAGGGTCAGACAAGACTGAGCAACTTCACTTTCACTGTTCACTTTCATACACTGGAGAAGGAAATGGCAACCCACTCCAGTGTTCTTGCCTGGAGAATCCCAGGGATGGGGGAGCCTGGTGGGCTGCTGTCTATGGGGTCGCACAGAGTCAGACACGACTGAAGCGACTTAGCAGCAGCAGAAGCAATCATTACATCCATTATCTAAAGTGCAGATATTGTCAAGGAAAGAAAGAGATATATACTTGTTAAAGTTTCCACATTGGTAAAGTAAAGAACCATCAATATTTTGGCTTGTTTTGAAAAAAAAAATTCTTATAGTGTCATCATTTTATTTGTTTTCTTTATTTTCACAATGCCTTTTCGATGCAAGGGACAATAGTCAGGGACTGGGTAGAAAACAGAATTTTTCTGGAAAACATTTAACTGAAGAGAATTTCATATAAGGTTATCAATGATATGTGGGTAGGCTTTTTTTTATATACTTTATTTACATGTATATACATATGCATATGTCTTTCCAATATTACTTTATATATATTCATTCTATTATATATACACTGGCTTCCCTTGTAGCTCAGTTTGTAAAGAATCTGCCTGCAAGGCAGAAGACTCGGATTTGAGTTCTGGGTTGGGAAGATTCCCCTGGAGAAGGAAATGTCAACCCATTCCAGTATGCTTGCCTGAGAATCCCATGGACAGAGGAGCCTGGTGGGCTACCTACAGTCCATTGGGTTGCAAAGAGTTGGACATGACTTAGTGACTAAACCACTATACATACACATATGCTTGTGTGTGTGTGTATGTATATATATACACATATGTATTTATTAATAAACTGACATCCAAGGAGCGACTACTGCATGGGCACAGGAGGGCCAAGAAGAGTTACTTCACATTCAAGGTCAGGAGGGGCGGCTGTGAGGAGATACCCCTTGTTCAAGGTAAGGAACAGTGGCTGCGCTTTGCTGCAGCAGCCGTGAAGACATACCCCATGTCCAAGGTAAGAGAAAACCAAGCAAGATGGTAGGTGTTGCAAGAGGGCATCAGAGGGCAGACCTACTGAAACCATAATCACAGAAAACTAGACAATTTGATCGCACGGACCACCATTCAGTTCAGTTCAGTTCAGTCGCTAGGTCGTGTCCGAATCTTTGCGACCCCATGAATTGCAGCACGCCAGGCCTCCCTGTCCATCACCAACTCCTGGAGTTCACTCAAACTCATGTCCATAGAGTGGGTGATGCCATCCAGCCATCTCACCCTCTGTTGTCCCCTTCTCCTCCCGCTCCCAATCCCTCCCAGCATCAGAGTCTTTTCCAATGAGTCAACTCTTCACATGAGGTGGCCAAAGTACTGGAGTTTCAGCTTTAGCATCATTCCTTCCAAAGAACACCCAGGACTGATCTCCTTTAGAATGGACTGGTTGGATCTCCTTGCAGTCCAAGGGACTCTGAACAGTCTTCTCCAACACCACTAACTTTCCTTCCAAGGAGTAGGCGTCTTTATATCCTTGTCTAACTCAATGACTAAGCCATGCTGTCTGGGGCCACCCAAGACAGGCGGGTCATGGTGGAGAGGTCTGACACAATGTGGTCCACTGGAGAAGGGAATGGCAAACCACTTCAGTATTCTTGCCTTGAGAACCCCATGAACAGTATGAAAAGGCAAAATGATTGGATACTGAAAGAGGAATTCCCCAGGTCGGTAGGTACCCAATATGCTACTGAAGATCAGTGGAGAAATAACTCCAGAAAGAATGAAGGGATGGAGCCAAAACAAAAACAGTACCCAGTTGTGGATGTGACTGGTGATAGAAGCAAGGTCCGATGCTGTAAGGAGCAATATTGCATAGGAACCTGGAATGTCAGGTCCATGAATCAAGGCAAATTGGAAGTGGTCAAACAGGAGACGGCAAGAGTGAACGTCGACATTCTAGGAATCACCAAACTAAGATGGACTGGAATGGGTGAATCTAACTCAGATGACCATTATATCTACTACTGTGGGCAGGAATCCCTTAGAAGAAATGCAGTAGTCATCATGGTCAACAAAAGAGTCCAAAATGCAGTACTTGGATGCAATCTCAAAAATGACAGAATGATGTCTGTTCGTTTCCAAGGCAAACCATTCAATATCACAGTAATCCAAGTCTATGCCCCAACCAGTAATACTGAAGAAGCTGAAGTTGAACAGTTCTATGAAGACCTAAAAGACATTTTAGAACTAAAACCCCCAAAAAGATGTCCTTTTCATCCTAGGGGACTGGAATGCAAAAGTAGGAAGTCAAGAAACACCTGGAGTAACAGGCAAATTTGGCCTTGGAATACAGAATGAAGCAGGGCAAAGGCTAATAGAGTTTTTCCAAGAGAATGCACTGGTCATAGCAAACACCCTCTCCCAACAACACAAGAGAAGACTCTACACATGGATATCACCAGATGGTCAACACCGAAATCAGATTGATTATATTCTTTGCAGCCAAAGATGGAGAAGCTCTATACAGTTAGCAAAAACAAGACCAGGAGCTGACTGTGGCTCAGATCATGAGCTCTTTATTGCCAAATTCTGACTTAAATTGAAGAAAGTAGGGAAAACCACTAGACCATTCAGGTATGACCTAAATCAAATCCCTTATGATTATACAGTGGAAGTGAGAAATAGATTTAAGGGACTAGATCTGATAGACAGAGTGCCTGAAGAACTATGGATGGAGGTTTGTGACATTGTATAGGAGACAGGGATCAAGACCATTCCCATGGAAAAGAAATGCAAAAAAGCAAAATGGCTGTCTGAGGAGGCCTTACAAATAGCTGTGAAAAGAAGAGAAGCAAAAAGCTAGGAGAAAAGGAAATATATACCGATCTGAATGCAGAGCTCTAAAGAATAACAAGGAGAGATAAGAAAGCCTTCTTCAGTGATCAGTGCAAAGAAATCGAGGAAAACAACAGAATGGGAAAGACTAGAGATCTCTTCAAGAAAATTAGAGATACCAAGGGAACATTTCATGCAAAGATGGGCTCGATAAAGGACAGAAATGGTATGGACCTAACAGAAGCAGAAGCTATTAAGAAGAGGTGGCAAGAATACACAGAAGCACTGTACAAAAAAGATCTTCACGACCAAGATAATCACGATGGTGTGATCACTCACCTAGATCCAGACATCCTGGAATGTGAAGTCAAGTGGGCCTTAGAAAGCATCACTACCAACAAAGCTAGTGGAGGTGATGGAATTCCAGTGGAGCTATTTCAAATCCTGAAAGATGATGCTGAGAAAGTGCTGCACTCAATATGCCAGCAAATATGGAAAACTCAGCAGTGGCCACAGGACTGGAAAAGATCAGTTTTCATTCCAATCCCAAAGAAAGGCAATGCCAAAGAATGCTCAAACTACTGCACAATTGCACTCATCTCACACGCTAGTAAAGTAATGCTCAAAATTCTCCAAACCAGGCTTCAGCAATATGTGAACTGTGAACTTCCAGATGTTCAAGCTGGTTTTAGAAAAGGCAGAGGAACCAGAGATCGAATTGCCAACATCTGCTGGATCATTGAAAAAGCAAGAGAGTTCCAGAAGAAACATCTATTTCTGCTTTATTGAGTATGCCAAAGCCTTTGACTGTGTGGATCACAATAAACTGTAGAAAATTCTGAAAGAGATGGGAATACCAGATCACCTACCTGACCTGCCTCTTGAGAAACCTATATGCAGGTCAGGAAGCAACAGTTAAAACTAGACATGGAACAACAGACTGGTTGCAAATAGGAAAAGGAGTACATCAAGGCTGTATATTGTCACCCTGCTTATTTAACTTATATGAAGAGTACATCATGAGAAACGCTGGGCTGGAAGAAGCACAAGCTGGAATCAAGATTGCCAGGAGAAATATCAATAACCTCAGATATGCAGATGACATCACCCTTATGGCAGAAAGTGAAGAGGAACTAAAAAGCCTCTTGATGAAAGTGAAAGAGGAGAGTAAAAAGTTGGCTTAAAGCTCAACATTCAGAAAACGAAGATCATGGCATCTGGTCCAATCACTTCATGGCAAATAGATATGAAACAGTTTTAACAGTGTCAGACTCTATTTTGGGGGGCTCCAAAATCACTTCAGATGGTGATTGCAGCCATGAAATTAAAAGACGCTTACTCCTTGGAAGGAAAGTTATGACCAACCTAGATAGCATATTCAAAAGCAGAGACATTACTTTGCCAAAAAAGGTCCGTCTAGTCAAGGCTATGGTTTTTCCAGTGGTCATGTATGGATGTGAGAGGTGGACTGTGAAGAAAGCTGAGCACCGAAGAATTGATGCTTTTGAACTGTGGTGTTGGAGAAGACTCTTGAGAGTCCCTTGGACTGCAAGGAGATCCAACCAGTCCATTTTCAAGGAGATCAGCCCTGGGATTTCTTTGGAAGGAGTGATATAAAGCTGAAACTCCAGCACTTTGGCCACCTGATGAGAGGAGTTGACTCACTGGAAAAGACTCTGATGCTGGGAGGGATTGGGGGCCAGAGGTGAAGGGAACGATGGAGGATGGGATGGCTGGATGGCATCACCAACTCGATGGATGTGAGTTTGAGTGAACTCCGGGAGTTGGTGGTGGACAGGGAGGCCTGGGATGCTGCGATTCATAGGGTCGCAAAGAGTCGGACACGACTGAGTGACTGAACTGAACTGAACTGAAGAATTATTTAGCATATAAATGGATACATAAAAAATGTAATTAAATAAATTGCATATACAATTTAAAATGTCCTTATATGGTATCTTTATGTGGTATATATATACATATGGTATATCAAATTTATCAAAAATTTTACTGTGGGACATC
The DNA here is from genome assembly GCF_002263795.3 of Bos taurus. Lineage (NCBI taxonomy): Eukaryota > Metazoa > Chordata > Mammalia > Artiodactyla > Bovidae > Bos > Bos taurus. The sequence goes on from NC_037340.1 coordinate 49,051,192, forward strand.
AAATGACTCAATAATCCACCTCAATTCAAAAAGATGTTTTTAAAATAACTGACAGTTTTGTTTTATTGATCATGTCAAGCATATAATTTTAGAGAAAAAAATTAAGTGTTTTTTATTCCTTATCTAGAAATTAACAAACCAACAAAACCCTAAAGGTTGTTCCAGTCTTGTATCCCTATATATTGTCATTTGAGAGCCAATAGTGGAAGCTTCAGTAAAAGAAATCTCTGGGTTTTTTCTTTCAGGTGGTGTTTTTTTTTTTTTGGCAGGGCAGGAGTAGAGAGGGAAATGAGAGGTGAAGACTATGGAGAGGAGAAACTTCAACTAATTATTTAGTAAAAACAATAATAATGGTTATTATAAAACAACTACTGAGGGCTGCAGAGACAGTAAGTTTCTGAGCCTTTTTTTGTTAATTTTTAACAACTTCTCTGTAGATTCTGGGTGAAGCACATTTCTGCCCTTTTATTAGTTTAATTTCAATTACATTTAGCCTAATGATCTGAGTGTTAGTCACTCAATCATGCCGACTCTTTGTGACCCCATGGAGCCTGCCAGGCTCTTCCATCCTCGGGGTTTTCCAGACAAGAATACTGGAGTGTGTTGCTATTTCCTTCTCCAGGGGATCTTCCCGACCCAGGGATCTAACCCAGGTCTTCCACGTTGCAGGCAGACTCTTTTACTGTCTGAGCCACCAGAGAAGCCCATAATGATCTGAATACAAGACTAAATTTTTTAAAATATTGGAGTAAAAATGTAGAATTGCTAAGAAATAAGGAGGCATGGCCAAAGAATTGATGCTTTTGAATTGTGGTGTTAAAGAAGACTCTTGAGAGTCCCTTGGACTGCAAGGAGATCCAACCAGTTCATTCTGAAGGAGATCAGCCCTGGGATTTCTTTGGAAGGAATGATGCTAAAGCTGAAACTCCAGTACTTTGGCCACCTCATGCGAAGTGTTGACTCATTGGAAAAGACTCTGATGCTGGGAGGGATTGGGGGCAGGAGGAGAAGGGGATGACAGAGGATGAGATGGCTGGATGGCATCACTGACTCGATGGACGTGAGTCTGAGTGAACTCCGGGAGTTGGTGATGGACAGGGAGGCCTGGCGTGCTGCGATTCATGGGGTCGCAAAGAGTCAGACATGACTGAGCGACTGAACTGAACTGAACTGAACTGAAGGAGGCATAAATGAAAGGTCATTGGAAGGGAGAGAAGCAAACAGAGGTTTTACTCCAACATGTGACTCCAGCTTGATGTTACTTATAAATGACTTGGATAATGATATTTTTACCATAAAATCAAATCCATAATGACAACAATCATAACTGATATATCTAAATCAAGTTAAGAAACCTACTTTGGAGCAGTGGAGTATGGAATTTATTCCTCTAGACACTAACTTAAATTATTACAGATAAGAATGTCATTGCTGTTCTATTGTTAAATATTTCATAGCTCCAAACACATCACTTCCTTGGAACAAAAAGGTGATAAAATGTTTGAAGCAGGAAAGACTCTATGAATGCTTAGAAGTAGTAGTTTGGTTTTGTCAGGTATGGAAAAAGAACCCCCTTTCTTACAGAGAAAAAGGCATAATTTTAACTGCATCAACATTTATATTGAAAGGGGTTTGTATTTATTTTTTAGAAAATTTAATAGATGTGTCTGTGGCTTTGGGTTTTGGCAATAAATGAAAACACTATTAAGCTGTGTCACTGGGGAGGTGAGCAGTGAAGATGTTCTACAAATCTAGTCATCTTTGTTTCTGAAATTTGTGATTTTTTTTCAGTAAAATTGTCTTTTATGTAATCTAATACTTGAATTTGCTTTCAAGCCTTAGTAATTGGTGAATGGTGAGTTTCCAGAATTATGTTGAGGGACAAAGGACAGGCAGAAAGATATTGCTAAACAGTGTGTTCACAGGTTATAACTAATTAAATATGCTGATTTCAACTACTGAGTATTGGAGACATCCATTGCAGGAAGACATGTAGGTCTTTAAGACCAAAATTCTACTCTATCTCATTTTATTGTCAGTGATATCACCATTCTAAGAGATGCTCAAGCTAGGAGTTATTTACTTTCTTTGTATGACCAAAGATCCATAATAAAAAAATCCAAGGAATTAAGATTACATCACTATTTTGCAGTGGTGCCCATCCCCTGGCAATCCTGGATGGATGGAGATTCTGCTAATACAAATCATTTGAACCACCTGTGCAGTAACTGCTAGCAACAGCCAGGATGAAATACATCCATTTCCCAAACTAACCCTTGTTGCCAAATTGAGCCTCTCATGCTCGTTTCCTGGGGTCCATAATGTGGTGAGTTCATGTGAATATCTCTTCGAGAAATAGGGGCACAGAAAGGGGATAACACATTCTGACACTCTTCTAACTTGATGAAAACGAGCCAGAGCCTGGTTGCAGTAGACTGCAAAGAACCACAGGAAGGGCACTTGCTTTACTTGAGCAAAGCACCATTTCCTAGTATCTGAAGGGGGAATTTCATCTAAAACTCCCTTACCAACCCTACAGCAAAAGGCAACAAAAGTCACTAGTGATGGCTGGCTCAATATCTTTGTTTATTTTTGATTAACATTTTACTTCTTTCATTTATTTTGGATTGACTAAACAGAAAATAGTCATCAGCTCCAACTCTGGAGCCTGACAGGGAAGTAGCAACGCATATTTTTGACTGGTTGCAGCTTTGTTCAGGGACTGGCCAATCAACACATACCTAGGTTATCAGAAAGTTCTGGTGTCTTCCAAGATAAAAATTTATCTCTCTCTTTCAGGACTAAGTGTATTGGAGCCTACATAGGCTAGACTTTCTGATGTATAATCAGGACCCTGCAGTTTACTTTGCAGGGGTCTTCAAGCCAGTGGATGGATGTCTCTTTTCCTCTGCCGCTCCTCTCCAATGGTATACACCCTGCAGTACCTATTTTGGCTATGCTTTTTTTTTGCTTAAACTTCCCACATCCATTTCAATGGCTCCCTACTGCAAGTTAGAATAAAATCGCACCTGATGTTGCCTTCTCAGGTTCCATGTGAGCTGGTTCTCACCTCTGCCTCCAAATTTACATTCAGTCCCTCAAACTCAATCCCATCTAGAGACACAGGCTTGCGTAGCTTCTTCTTCTTGAAATATATTTTCCCCAATCTTTTAAAACCACAACTCCAATGTCATCTCTTTGGAAACAACTTCTCATCTCCATTCCTCCAATCTAAACAATTCACTGCATCACACAACCTGCCCTATTTCTTTTTCAGCATCTATTAGCATCTGTCATTTTCATATTTATGTACTCATTTACTTATTTGTTTCCCTCAGCAAAGCAGACTGTGAAATGCAAGATAGCAGGAACCTCTTCTATAAATGGCTATATCCTCAGTACTTGAAATATTTTGTGACACAAAGTCATCACTCGGTAGAGATTTATTGAATGAAGTAGCAGATGAATCATTACTATCATAATATTAGCACATCATAGACAGAATGAGTGGTTTCAAATAGCTTCTTTTTACCTCTACCTGTGTTCAATTCGGTCCTCCTTTGCTGTCATGTCCCCCAGCCCCTACTACATTCAGTTTGCCTTTCAAAACTCCAGTTGCTGAGCATTTCTATCATCCCTCTTGGCTACCTCAGAAAGGATTCAGGGCTTCCTCATCTACAAGTTAGAGTCATAGTGGGTCATCCCATATTCTAGAGGCCAAAACAATTCTATTTTATTTCATATGCAGAGTGTTCAGTATGAGGCTTTAATGCCTTAATAGGCATTAAGGTTCTATTTATTGAATACATGAATGTGCAATTAGAATGTTTTCAAAAATATCAACTTTATTTATTACCTTTCTGTGTCATACAGAAAGCAGCCTTGATACCTATTTGTTGAACAGATGACTGCAAACTTAGAATCAGAGAATGTTTTCAAACATGTCAACTTTATTACCTTTCCCTGTTGTACATAAAGCACCCATGATGTTCCACAAGAAAGGCTTAAGTCATCAGCTTGGTTCTTTTTTCAATCTCCTTGTTTAACTTGGTAATTAATACCCTTCGAGCACTTATGGTAGGCTCAGCTGAGGCCTTTGCATGGCTAATCTGCTTCACAACTGCCACAGAAGGCAGAAAGTGTAAAGAAACCATTACTGCACATTTGACAAAGCTGAAGCTGAATTGCCCCCATCATATAGTGAGTAAATCCTGGGGCCAGGATTTGAACCCAGTCACAGATGGCAGAGCCTTCAGTGTTGATACTACAGCAAGTTTGATATAAATGCCACCAGCTTTTTTTTTTTTTTTTTTTTTTTGCTGCCCTTGCAGAATCAATATAGTCACCAATATTTTATTTGAAAAATCTTATTAGGTTACTTCTCTTTTCAAAAAGCTCTCTGACTTCATGAAGACCTAATGAACAAATATCAGCTTCCTGTCATAACCATCAAGTCCTTTTCCAAAGCATACTTCCATTGTGCCAAATGGGCGCCATGCTTAAGCTACTCACAGGCTTTTGCTTGTTGCTAAATACACCTTCATTCTTCCTCTCTTTGCTTATTCATCTTTGCTAGGTTCTACTCATCCCTCTAGCACCAGCTCACATATTCTTTATCACCTGCTCTAAGGAGCTGATTGGGTCTTCCTTGATGCATCTATTGCATTTGACTTTTATTAAGTCTCTCACACTTATGAATTCTATGAGTTGTTTTCTTTGTCACTCTTATCAGACAAATTTCTAAGATTAGAGTCTGGTTCTTTGTGCCAGCTCCAGGACTTAGGACATGCTTTTGGAGCATGCCCTGGTGGCTCAGACAGTAAAGAATCTGCCTGCAATGCGGGAGGCCTGGGTTCAATCCCTGGATTGGGAAGATCTCCTGGAGAAGGGCATGGCAGTATTCTTGCCTGGAGAACTCCATGGACAGAGGAGCCTGGCAAGCTACAGTCCATGGGGTCACAGAGTCAGACATGACTGGGCGATTTCACTCACTATAGTCTTAATAACAAACAAAAAGCAAACAAAAAACCTTACTGAAAATAAAAGAATGCATACACCAGAATAGCTAACATGTTAAAAAAAAAAAAAAAAAGCACAGAGAGTGCAAGTCCTTTGGAAGATTGTTTGGCCTCATCTCCTGAAGCTGAATATACAGCGTGACTTTGCAGTTCTACTTCTGAGTATATACCCTAAAGAAATGGGTGTTTATGATTATCAAAAAGAGTTTCTCAAGAAAGCTTATCACAGCCCACTATTTGTAATAGTCAATGACTGGAAATTACTCTAATACCTATTAATGGTAGAATATGTCAACAGTGGTACATACACACAAAGGAATACTATATAGCAACGAGTATGAACAAACTGGAACTTGTATAACAAACATAGCATTGAACTACAATGACGATATGCCAGACACTAAAGAGTGCATTAGTAGCTCTCCACTTATACAGTTTAAAAACCAGCAAAATGAATTTGTGGAGTTGGCATCCTTGGAATAGTTACCATGAGAGGAAGAAGTAGTGACTGGAAGGGGTTGCCAGGGTTTTTTTGGGGTATCTGTTGTCTTTTGTTCTTAACCTGGGAACTGGTTGCCATGTGTCATTTTCTTATTTTCTTATTTACATATTCATTTACTTATTTGTTGTCTCTCAACAAAGCAGACTGTGAACTCCAAGATGGCAGGAACCTTTGCTATAAATGGCTATATCCTCAGTGCTTGAAATACTTTCTGACACAAAGTCATCACTTGGTAAAGATTTATTGAATGAAGTAGCAGATGAATCATTACTATCATAATATTAGCACATCATAGACAGAATGAGTGGCTTCAAATAGCCTCTTTTTACCTCTACCAGTGTTAAATTCTGACCTTTTTGCCTGTCATGTTGTCCCCAACTCCCTGCTATTCACTTTTTGAAATGAATCAAACTGTCATACATTTCTGTGTCCATTTCGTCATTCAAGAAACAGTAGAAATAGAGGCTGTAAGAGCAAAGGAAGAGAGAAGAATGAGGGAAGGAGAGAGTGAGAGAGAGAAATTTCATGAATAAGTGAAGTTAATTTTTAACTTTAAAAGTTAACTTTTAACTGATAATTTACTTCAACACTTTATTCAGAACCACAATAACTGCATCTGAGTTGGCCCCAAAAAAGTTGACTAAGGGATTTTAATGAGTCTTGTTTTATATCTAAAAGTATATTCAAGTGAATTCCCCATGTTTATAAAGTCCAAGGTGGCACCTCTGAGTGCATATGTGTCGTTATAAGCATCCACGCAGCTACCAGGGAGTAAAGGAGCACCTCTAACACCTGAAATCTCTATGTTTCAGCTTGAAACGTAGTTTTATTTAGCTTGCCAGGGGGATTCCTGATTGTCAATTGTGCTTGACAGAAATGGGTGTGACCAGAGATAGACATTTCTGCCTTTGCAGATGGTGGCAGTTGGTGGCGGCACGCACACCTCCTGCTAATTGGCAGTGACTGGATTCCATTCACGAGCCTGTGGCTCCCTCTGACAGCGTTCACATTGCAGTGGCTGAACTCAGACCATCTCATTGTTAGTAAGTCACGAGGTCATATTTCCTCCCCATGTCACACGAGCTGGATTTGATCTGTGTTTGTTGGTGAGGGGAGTCACATGGTGATCAGACGCAGCTTTGTCAAACAGACAGTTGTCCTCTGCTGAGAAAAATTATTTTTTTCCCCTTTTCCTAAGGCAAGTAAGTGAGGATTTTAGAAGTATGCTAGTGTTGAATTTCAAATCAGGTAAACTGACAAAGAACCCTGCTGAAAGTCAGAGTGTTTCATTTTGGCAGCTCCTTGAGAGCAGAAAGCAAGCCTCAGGCGGTCCTTGATGTTGATACTGGATATGAAAAAAATATTGTGAATTTGGTTTGAAAGCAGGGTGTGTGTATGTGTGTGTGTGTTTGTGTGTGCGTGCATGTGAAACCTATGTGTAGTCAGCACACTAGAAACAGCTTGAGGACATAGAAACACTAAAGGAATCATAGGTCATAAGTCAGCAAGTAAAAATATTTGAATGACATCCCCCAGCTGCTAACCTTTTCTAGAAAGGCACACACCTTTACTTTTATAGACAGATAAAAGCAATTGTGTCTGACCTATATGCTTATAAGATTGTCTTTGGCGTGCATATGAGACTATGTGCTCTTATTTAAATTCAATCATTAGAGCTTCATCTAGGTGATGAAAATGTATTAAGTGATGTTTTATTAGCAGAATGCTCAGCCATTGACCAGACTCTTGCTGCTTTGATAAAATTTCCCCTAAGAAATTCAGAATTATTTGAATTCCTTCAAATAATTCTGAAATAACTCTTTGAAGTAAAATCTATCTTTTCTGTGCTTCCATGATGCATCAAGTCAAAACGTCCCTGGGAAATACTTGCCCACAGTTAAACACTGGGCTTCCCAGGTGGTACAGTGGTAAAACATCAGCCTGTCAACGGAGGAGATGCAAGAGACTGGGGACTGACCCCTGGGTCAGGAAGATTCCCTAGAGAAGGAAATGGCAACCCACTCCAGTATTCTTGCCTGGAAAATTTCATGGACAGAGGAGCCTTGTGGGCTATAGGCTATAGGATCGCAAAGGATCAGACATGACTGAGTGAATGAGCACACACAGTTAAATATTAATGTGCATACATTTCAGATTCTTTCCAGTAGATTGGTTGAACAGCCAGGGAGAAATACTGAGAGGCTTTTGAGAAGAGTAAATTGCAAGGAGGAAGGGAGAAGGAGATTGTTAAGGAGAGGAAAGATGTTAGCAGAGCTGTGCATGATATGAGAAGAGTCACAGATTCCCTTTAGCACCTGAGAAAGACTACAGACTCTTTCTTCAGAAAATGTGTACATGCACATTTATAATTATCAAATGTTGATGACCATCACAGTTTGGTTCCCCCAGAACCATAGTCAAGGCAAGGATTTGAGAGCAAGTTAGTTATTTGGAAAGAACAAGAAACTGCACTGAGGTTGACATGGAGGAGAACCAGCAGCCAATAAATGGTATATTATTAAGATACTCTCCACAAAGGCAACTGATGCTTAAGCCCACAGAAAACTCTGAAAAGTGGTGCAAAACACACACCTCAATATTATTCCAGCCAATAGGCCCCAATACTCATCAGTCATCGGTCAGGGCTGCCCTTGGTAGAATGTGAATCACAGGCAGCGTTAGGGGCAAAGCAGTTCTGGCAGCCAAGAGCCAACCCTTGACAGTCATGCAGGAGTTGGCTATGAGAAATTAGGAGCATGGTCAAACAGTCAGGAGTATGGTAGGTTGAGTTTGCTACAGGTATATCTCAGGACTCCCATACTTTTACTCTTCTGAAGACCATCGTGAACCAGTCTCTTAAAGGATTCTGATTGTGGGGAAAGGGATACCTGCAGGTAAGATGGCCAGTTTGAAATGACTTCCTCTATTAATATCTTTGAGAAGGGCAAGTCGTATGCCCAACAGTATTTTTGACTTGTACAACTATTCCAGAAGGAAGGGATTCAGAGAGTTAGTGGGCAGCTTCAGAAAGATTGTGAGGAGTCCTGAGGACTCTCTAAACTCCTTTGACTCACTATGTCTCATAGGGCGCCTCATGTGACCTCTGTTTATGAGAGAGTCTCCGTGTAGGAGATGGTATAACAATGGGTTTTATCATCCCAGGGAACAAGAGTACCCAGGCCTAGGAAGCCATGAGTTGAGAAACTTCAAAGCCCCTGTATGACACTCTTCCTGTTTGTAATCTCCTTTACCCCAAGCAATAAATTGAGTCAACAGGGCAATTCTATCACAGACTTTAGGAAACTAAGTCTAAACATCAAGTTGATGTACCAGAATCACCCTGTGAGTCACTGTCACAGTGGGAATTAGGTGCTTGAACATCTAAATTCCAGAGCTTTCTTCAGCTCCCTGGGCCTCACCAGCTGCTCCTGAAAATGGGTGTTAATAATAGGCCTGGTCCTCTCATGAGCCAGAATGACTTATTCACATCCTGGGGACGGAGTAATCCAGGGAGGTGTGTTAACTCTTTGAGGCTACATTCTATGACAAAGGCCAACCCAACAGCTCTGAAAAGTGGTAACCATGCTTGCATGTTCCTGTGTTCCCTGTACTGCGATCCTGAGTAGTCTGATTCATTTTCTACTCATGTTATTGGCATGTTTCTTCCAATAATGTTTTGGCATTAACGGACAAAGTCAGGAGCCCAGCTGAGCTCTTGAAATATTTCAATGAGTGAAGAAATGGCAGATTTCAGTGTCTTATAACTTTTTATACATTTGTACACTCAGTGTACAACCCAGAAATTCCACTTCTGGATATTTATCCAAGAGAAATGAAAACCGAGGATCATACACACACACACACACAAACAATATACAACTGTTTATAGTGGCTTTACTCATAATTGCTAAAATCTAAAAATAATCAACTGGTGAATGAATTACTGGTATACCATGATATACTGTGGTGCATCCACTCTAAAAGACACTACTCAGAATAAAAAAAATAAATAAAAAACCCTGAACTACTATCATGTTCAATAGCATGGGTGAATCTCCAATACATATGTTATGTGAAAGAAACCAGACACAGTAGACTATATACTGCATAATTCCATTGATATGATACTCTAGAAACATCAAAATATAAAGTCAGAAAATTTAGATAGGTAGTTTCCAGGACCTGAGAATTAGTGGAAAAGTTTACTACAAAGGAGCAATGTAAGAGAATTTTGGGGTGAGGAAACTGTTCTATATCTTGATTTTAGAGATGGTCACATGACTATATGCATTTGTCAAAATTCTTAGAATTATATACTAAAAATGGTAACTAAATCATTCCTCAGCTAACTCAACATTCCCCTCTCCCACATTAAAAAAAAAAAAAAAAAAAAGTGACATATCCATGCAAAGTCACAAAGCTGGTAGTGACACAGGAGGGAACTGGAAAAAGACAAGTGTCATAAGAGCCACGTAGAGCACAGACAATAATGTAATAATATATCAGAGACAAAACAGTGAACAGCAGGAGTGAGCCCAGGAGCCCAGAAACCTTGGGCTTGACCCATTCTGGCAACTATTAAACATTATTATATTTTCTCAAAAGTGGAGTCTCTCTCTCACACATCACACACACACACAGAGTAACAAGCTTTGCAAAGTGCAAACATTTTCACTGCTGCCCAAGGTCAGGCTGAGGATGAAGCTTGAAGCCTCGAATTTGTCCAGCTGTCATCTCCCAGGCTCAGTCAATACTGTGAATGTCTAGCTCTATCCCGAACATACCTACAAATACATCTACTTGGAAAATACTGGCACATAAATTTAGAGAGGTTTAAAGTGGGAATGAATGCCTCAACCTACGGGGTGGAAAAAACCTGGGCCCTGCTCCTTGTGGGCAACCCAACCTGTTTGAACTGCTAAAAACACTCAGGGCAAAACAAGGAGAGCTGAAAAAAATAAGCTTTTAAGAAAACAGTTCTCTCAATATTCCTAAGTTTAATGGCTCAATATTTAGCATGCGTTTCATAATTCAGCTTTTTTTGGGTGGAGGTAGGTAGGGGAAATGGGAATATAGTAAAGCGTTTTCAAAACACTTGCTATTTCTAAGGCTTCTTTTTTTATGTACCATAATGCACGCAGCCTTCCCAGGCATGGGGTCAGGATGTTTCCTTACCATGGAATTGAACACTAATGAGGAAAAGTGGGAAACTGGGTTAGGCTACTATGGAAAATGTGAAGAGCCCTGGCAAACATCAGCCCAGGGACTGACGACGGTTCCAGGGTTATTGGAAGAACTCCATTTCCTTTCCCCTCTTTCCTTCAAGTAACTCTCAGGATCCCTGAGCTGTGATGCTCCAATGAATTATCAATGGGCCCCGCACTTAAGAAGCTTATGGTTGTATAGGACTGACAGGCAGATCAATAAATGAGTAAACCAATGATCACAACAAAATGAGATGAGAGCTACCACTAAGGGACAGAGAGGCCAAGTAGCTGGCTATAGTGGGGTTGCGTGCGTGTGTGCTAAGTCACCTGTCCTGTTATCTTTGGCTCTTTTACTTTCTAGCTGTGTGTCTTTGGACAAGAAAGTTAACCTCTCTGAACTTCAAATTTTTCATCTATCAAGTGGAGATAGCACCACCCAAAAATGTGTTTGAGGATTAAATGAAGTATTCATGCAAAGAACTTTGAACAGTACAGGCACGTAGTAAGTGGTCATAAGTGTTAGCCATGACTGTGATTTCATGGAAAGGGAGGAGGCTGGGTGGAGGCTTCAAAGCAGCAGGGATGTTTAAGCTGAGTCTTCAAGAAAATATAAGTACAAGCCACGTAGACAGTGCCAGCTTGTATGGCTAGGAGGATATTTTAAACAGGAAAAGGATAGGAAAAGATTGTGGGTGGAGAAGAGCCTGATATGTTCAGGTTAAGGCCAGAGTAAGACCTTTGGGGGACCTACAGGGTGATGGGACCAAGGTCTGAAGTCCCTCCCAAGCCCATTGTGATATCCATAAGTGTTAAACCATAAAGTATGAGCTAAATTTTTGATTGACCTTTAACAGCTTTATTTTGAAATGTTAAACCTCAACTTTCTTCAAAAGATTGTTGCTTTTGTTGTTGCTGATAAGATTGCTGAACTTCTCTGTAGGGTCATTCAGGGACCTAGGGACAGGGTGGTGGCATTTTAGAAGATGAAGATTGAAATGTGGGCGGAGGCAAAATTGCGAAGGGCTAGTCCTTAGTTAGGGTAAACTCTGGGAGTTGGTGATGGACAGGGAGGCCTGGCTTGCTACGGTTCATGGGGTCACAAAGAGTCGAACACAACTGAGCGACTGAACTGAACTGAGTCCTTGGAAATGTGGAAGGAGTTGGGGAGGAAAACTTCAGTGAAAAATTTCATATTGGTTGAGTGACAAGTAAAGGTAACTCTAGTGGTCCTGGGGAATTAATTTCAGTGGTCGTGCCCATGGGGAATGGGGTGTATATGTAGGAGATCAAATTGCCTGAGAAGCCTTTTATAAATACTTAGGACGATGGGGCTGGGAATGGGTTGGATAATCCAATGAGGAGATAAAGTGAGAACCTGAGACAGAAATTGTTGGAAAGCTATTAAAATATTACCTTGTTAACTTTATTTCCCTCTACTCAAATTTCTGTCCGCTTTTATTTCGCCCTGTACCAACAATCAAATCAATCGCAGAACATGAACAAATACTCTAAATGGCCCTTTTACACTTCTGTCAATCCATAGATAACTTCCCCAGTCTGCAACCAGAGGCTAACCTCCTCTTTATTCCTTTTGCATCCACAACTGAGTCCTCATAGAGACTGAACAACCAGGTGGGCAGGAACCTTCCCATCCTTCAGTGCACACGGAGGTAAGAGACTTTCTGGCTGGCCTCCTTAGCATTTGCTAACAATGTTGCAATCTCATCTTAATTTTGAGCCAAACCTCTGCTGGATTTTGATATCTAGAATTTCCACTTTAGTTTTCACCCTGGGTTAGTCTACTAAGTCAGACAGGCAGACAGACACAAACACATACACTTACAAAACAAGGGTGAAGTCAGACTCACGGGACTGTGGTCACCTAAAGCTCTAAAAACTAGATAGAAGCTACTAGCAAACTGCTTTCTGTGTGATTTGGTGTGACTACTGTTACTATTCATTTTTGCATGAAACTAATCTGGTATTATACTATCATGTTTAATAATTCTTTATTGAACAAACTTGGATTTTTTAATGAAATTATGATTTAATCAGTGTGTATTTTTTAACAGCCAGGAGCATTGTTTTGGTCCCCCAAGAACTTTATCCAAAGCCCACTCCAGACACAGATATATTTTCCTATCCTACAACAACTCTCTTAGAAATTTATGGAGTTTTTATCATCTGAACTTGGGCTTGCTTTGTGTTAATTATTGTGAGTGTTAATAACTTGTCTTCTCATTTTCATCATCATGGGTAAATATTCATTTAGTAATTCATTATGTAGTAGATGCATTTATGCATTGTACTCAATTTCAAAAATTTTTAATTCAGAAAAACACAGAGAATAACATAATAAGCATCCATATAGCAAGATTCTAGAATTAATCAATGTTAACACTTTATCATATTTTCTCAATATAAATAATGAATGGATCAAAAGAATGCAATGAATAAATATTTATGGCAGTGCTAAATTATTTCACTTCCTTTGTTTTTATAGGGGGTAAGTGATTTTTAAGTTTTCAAGGGAAGGATTCCACACTTACATGTATTCCAGAAATATGTAAAAGTTCATGTGTTTCTCTGGAACATTCTAGGCAGGTTAATCTTTTAGGCCTCAGTTCTTCATGTGTAAAATGGGAATGAAAATTACAGCCCCCTCATAGGGTTGTTATGGGGCTTAACTGGGCTAACATGTGTGCTTGATGTCTAGCAAATCCTAAGAAAATGTCAGTTACTGTTACTCTTCTTTATTTTGCTTTGTTTTTAACAAACATGCTTCCTCATGGGTTCACAGTCCAGAGCAGAAACAAACAAATCTTTACAACATAATGATAAGTGCTGCAATAGAAGTTAGTGCAAAGAAATGGAGATAAGAGAGTAAACAGGGAGCCAAAGAAGGCTTCACAGAACAGAGCTGAACTTTGATCCATTTCCTGGAGTAGGAATTTGGTTCATCAAGGGAAGAAAGGAGAAGTTGTCACAGGCAGAGATCCGTGCAAAAGATGACTGCACAGAGACATGCTGGTGGTGAAGGCCCATGGGGTCTGCTGCATGGTGGGTAGAGGGGAAGAGTCGTGGGTGAGGAAGGCTGGGGGCATGTATGTTTTCATGCAACACTGGAGGACCAAAGAGTATACATCTCCATGTGTCTGTGGATATCTGAGTCTGCTTCTTCCTGGGAAATTCCATTCCATTCCAAAGTTGAACAGTATGACATTGTTTATGAAAAGACTTGTAAATAACATCCCTCCCTCATTGCGTGCTCATTCCTATAATGTAGGTAATGCACTGATATGCCTCCAGGGGAGAGATCTTCAACTTGGTCAGGCTACTATAGTTGTGATGCTGTCATCACTGACAACCAGGCCTACTGGTTGTCAGCCATGGGGCATCAGCCATGAAATTAGGGCTCCTCAAGTTCCAGTGGTCATGTTATACATTCTAGAACATGCAGTGCTGCTTTTTACACATTTGATTCCTAGAGCCTTCCTCTCATTGGGAGAAGGCAATGGCAACCCATTCCAATACTCTTGCCTGGAAAATCCTATGGATGGAGGAGCCTGGTAGGCTACAGTCCATGGGGTTGTAAAGAGTCAGACATGACTGAGCAACTTCACTTCATGCACTTCAGTCACTTCATACTTTATCACTGGAGAAGGAAATGGCAACCCACTCCAGTATTCTTGCCTGGAGAATCCCATGGTCAGAGGAGCCAGGCAGGCCATGATCCATGGGGTCACAGAGAGTCGGACATGACTGAAGTGACTAAGCACACACGCCTCTCTTTTTTCCTGCCCTGCTCTTGCATCACAGGGCTAACCTGTACTAGTTTTATATGACTTTGACCAAGGACCTCAACTTCTTGGAGTCACAGGGTCTCCACATGCAAAATCAGGACAATAATGTTCTCTAATTCTTAAGGCTGTTTGGAGGAAATGGTGAGCTCATCTGTTTTGATATAATATATTTAAAGCTTCCAGCATGGTGCCCAATACACAGAGGCCCTTAATAAATATTAGCTACTGTTGTCATTACAGCCACGACTGAAAGTGCAATCATTATTAATATTCAATAGAGTTGTGGGATGTCAGATGTGGAAAGTACCTGGGACAGAGCCAAGGACAACCCTATCATTTTATATTTGAGGAAACTGAGGCCCAGAATGCTTGCCCAAATTCACACAGCTAATTAGTGAGAGAGCTAAGGATAGTTGAAAGAAGGCCAACTGTGTTTCCATAGATTCTATTTAACTTCTTTAATGAAGGTGTTGATGCCTTCGGTGACGTCGCCCACTTGTTTTAGAAATGAGTTACATAAGCCTGACTCCCTCCACTAACATTTTATTTGCTCCCTCTGAGAAGAGCATCATGCTGTCCCAAAATAAGCAAGAATTCAAGAGAAAACCCCTGTTTCACAGCTCCCACCCCTGCTGCTGACTCATTTACTCCTGGGTCTCTGAGCTCTTGCACATCCATCACTGTTCTCCAGTCCCTCACAGGCTCAGGAGCAGCTGCAGCTCAGCAGTTCCACCCCCTCTCCCCAAGCCCCCTGCACCACGAGGAGACCACTTTTAGGATCTCCTCTCTGCAGAGAGTGTGGTACCCAGCTAATGGTCAGTTCATTAGTTCCCGCCTGTCTGTTCTTTAGAACCCACGTCAGGCAATCCTGGTAGAGATAGACCCCAAGCAGATACGCCTTTTACCCACACACTTTTGAAACAACTAAATAAAAAGTGGACATGAGGGCCGGCATCGTCTTACTGGCACTCAGATTTTTCCAGGTTTTAAACAGATAAGCAAATAATCATGCATTTTAGTTTCTGATATCCACTCCCCAGGCAAGCAGAGAATTCCTTTCCCAAAGTCAAAACATAAATACTTTATTATCTTTTTCTTTTCCCAAACAATAATAAACTTCAAATTGCCTTTTTTCCTTCTCTCAAAATGTGCTCTGTGCCCAGTCTGCTGGTGCTGAGCTGACATGACCTGATCTTAACTGCACAGAAAGCCTGTGTTTGCAAGATGCCCAAGTAAGTGGTTGATTCACGGAAAAAAATATTAGTCAAACCATTTGTTTCACTGAACTAACGAATCAGTTCTGTTGGGTAAAGTAGGGCAGCAGGTAGCCCAGAGAGACAGAGCTGCATGTCCTGGGACAATACCTCTGCTCTGTTTCAAGAGGGTTGGGCTCTCAGGGTGATCCTGCAGGAACTGCATTCTCTCTCAACAACTTGCTCTGCACCACTTCCAGCCATCTGACCCACTTCTCAGGCTACCTTCAGCCCAGCCACAAGCAGCTTTTTGCTTATCACACTTGACTATCAGAAAGAAAAAGCTAAAGACTGAACTTTCTCTTGTTTCTTTTCTTATTTGTTATATGTGATCTTTTAAAATAAAATAACTCCCCACCACCACTTCACCGAAAGGTAGGGGAACACTTGCTATAGTGTGTAAAGGGCAGGGGTGAGGGAAATATTAAAAAGTAGTAAAAGAATATCAAGAAAACTAGTGCTTCAAAGGAAAATTTCAAAAGTAGAGGAAGGCAACTACCACAGGTAACACCTACTACGCATCACGCAGTTCCACATACTTTATCTTTTCAGGAATCCTGTGAAGTCTGCAGGACCAGAGACCATGTGCTGTTATGCAGGTTTTTCACTGCACAAGGACACTGCTGGAACCAGCCTGTGTTTTGTTCATAACACTGGAGGAGGGGGCATCCTTCTTTAATGTGCACAAAAGCATTATATTAGTTTGGTTTCCACAAAAGCAGGCCTTAAGTAAGAATTTGGATGCAGGCAGTTTATTGTGAGTTAGTTTCAGGAAGCATATGGGGAAGTGAGGTGAGAAGGGGAAGGAAGGAAGGTCAAGGAAGAGTAAGAGTGTGAGAGGTTACCCTTATGAACAAATGAGGTTAATCGTGGGCCCACTGTGAATCATGCTTCAGAACTGTCCTGATTGGGGGCAAAGAACCTGAGCTATTTCTTCAGCACCTTTCCTCCCTTATAAGGTAAAGATTGCACCTGGAGCAGTAATACCTTGAACACCAGAGGAGCACAGTCGGGAGCCAGAGACCAGCCTCAGGCAGAAAGGCACACAGGAGGCATCTGTATGTTTAGGAATTATCTACAGGTGATCTCAGGTGGACCACAGAGTGACAGCCTGGATGGTCAGAGTCCTTAGAGAAGCAGGTTCTCTGTATCAGATGTGTTTTGGTTCACTGGGCATCTGTCTTTCAACTAGTCCTCTTAGAGTAAATAAAAGGATCTTAAAAGTGTCAACTATGCTGCCTTTGAAAGAAGAATAAATAGCAAGAGATTAATCCCAGAGATTGGGCGTCTGACCATATTCCAGACACAGGGTCATCATTTTATATCACCTACATAAATTCTCAGTAGTGAATAATTCCTTTTAAAATATGAATACACTAAACATTGCTACATCTAAAAGTCTTGTCAGCATTTTTTCATCCCCGTGAATTTGTCCAATGTGAAATGGGTTGGTTGCCTAGAGGTTAAACAAAGACAAGAATGTCCAGAGCTCCTGGCAACCCTAAGGTGTATCGGTGCTCTGTTTTTCCTATCATAAGAATGAATCACAAGTCCACACAGGGATCATCCTAAAGTCCTAAACAGCCAGAAATGGGGCACAGATTTTGGGTCTGGTGATGGCTGCGTATGTGTGCATCTGGATCCTTCCGCCATTCAACCCACCAGCGCCATGTGAACTGCCAGACCAGGGACCACATGAAACCCCATGCCCTGTAGTAAACCTTAAAGCTCTGGCTGGGTGCCCCTGGCAGGATCTCCCAGCCATGCTGTAGCTGCAGCTACCACTCTGAGAAATCAGGGATTCTCTGTCTCACCAGTTGTGTTTCTTGGACTGCCAAATGGTGACTTAGAAACTCCACACTGTGGTGCTGTTTAGTGTTTCTGTGCCCTAAGCATTTTATATTCAGAGGGAAAAGAAGATAGAAGATAAATCAACTCCAACTTCAGCAAGGCATTGGTATGCCCTGGGGAATACTCTGCATCATCTGGGAAAAGGCTAAAGATTTGAAGTATTTGAATGGCAGTGTCTTATGGTTAAGTCAAGTGTCCAGTTTTAGTTTTAAAACCAAGCCCAATGTCTTGGTTTTGTCCAGTTTGACAAAACCAAGGCCCAGGTAACTGAGCTGCATCTTCAAGTCCATGCACACTCTAATCTCTCTGTTCCCTAGGGCCTTTTTTCTATTCACTATACTGTGTTCTTTTTCTGCCCTGCCAGCAGAACTCTCTCTGCAAGCTCAGGAAAGTTATGGATGAGCCAGTTACTCTCTGTGTCCCCTCAGATGCATCCTCTGCTCTTCCTTGCCTGGCTCTGTGTCCAGGAAGTTGAGACCTCTTCATTTGCCCCGTTGCATCCAGCAGATGCCAGAAAAAGGTTGGGGGATTTATCTCCACTGTCTTTAGGTCAGGTCATGGTTTTCCTGGTGGCTGTGCTCTCAGGAATGGCTGTGACCCTGGTCAAGTGGCCTCGCTCCCGTGGTACTGGGTTCCCACCAAATTGCTCCCTCCCATCTGCTCTGAATCTGGGGCTAGCAAAGCCTCCCATGTTCCTGCGCCTGAAGGTTCATGCTCTTCTCCTTTCTCCTGTCCACACTCTGTACAAACTCTTTTCAGTTAACCCATTGGAAGGGCCAGGGAATTCATGCCAGGCCAGGGAATATAACTAGGGAAGGTTTTGCTCTTTGAAATATGGAGATAAAACTGTCTACTTGGTTTCGTTGAGGGTCAGATAAGGTCACATATGTAAACATTCTATGTCTGGTCCAGATGAACACTTTTGAAAGCAGCCGTCATGCTGGGGTTTTGGCTCACCCACTGCTTACACCTTAACTATTTTTCACATTGACAGATAACAGAAACACCTTCAACCAGCCTCCTCTGTCTCTCGGGTCAGCTGAACTGATATCTCATGGTAGGGTCTTCTAGTCTGCATTTTGAAGGCAGTGAAGTTGCAATCTGATACCTTCATCTAGATGCCCCACAGTGAGACCACACTCTGGATTTATGCCTCTGGTAGCTGCTCACCTTGATCTACAAAGGATGCCTCTCTTGCCTTTTACTTGAAAGCCAGACCAGAGTGACTCACCGAGAGCCTCATGCAACAAAGAAGGGAAACTCGTTCTCAACCAGTAGGGTGTCCCCAGCCATGCTCCACTTAGAGTTCTGAGCACAGGAGCCAGGACCAAGTGTTGGAGAAAAGACAGATTGAAAAAGTCCACTCCCGGGCCTGCCCACAGCCCCCACCTGGCCACTCTGCCCTCTAGCCTTTTCCTCCCACCTGCCCCCTCCCCGGAAGACTGAGGGCAGCACCTCTGGGTTCATCCCATGCTGTTTTAATGCCAGTCAGTAGAATTCCACTTGCATATGTGGACGCCTACAGCAGGCTGGTGTTATCTTAGATACAGGAAAGTCAATCAAGACATTGTTTTTCACCTTTGCCAACAAATGCTATTGTGAGTATCCATCAATGACCTGATTAAGATAAAACTTCCAAACCACCTACTTCTCAGAGAGGGCCCTTCTACTTGGTTCTGACTATTAGTGGTTGAAAGTGTGGATTTTGAAGCCCATCTGCCCTGTGTTCAAAATTCAGCTCTTCCACATACTTGCTGTGTAATTCCACATACTTGATTTACTTCTCCTTTAGGAGTAATTTAACCTCTCTGTCTTACGTGTACTAGAGGCCACTGGAGAAACTGTGCATAACTCTTTCCAACTCCGCATTCCCCTATGTCAAGTTGGTACTTTAAGTGAAGATTTAGCCCACAGAAAGTGGCAAACGTTACACCTGGGGCTTTTGTTGCCTCGAGAGTCAGTTAACATTTACCAGTAGGCCACTGCTACTTTCCCTCTATTTTGCCTGTAGAAAAGCACTGAACAGCACCTATGGCATTGGGTTGCCATTAGGATTAAATGCTGCTGATGATGTATGTATCACGTGCTGTTTACTAAAAATATCTGATCTGCTGTTGTGATTATTGCAATAGTCAGTGGAGTTTCTCCTTGGCATTCTTTTGGCTAATGATGTAGCCACCAGGTATTCTAGAAATGGCAGGCTGTGCTGGCCAGTAGGGAAGATGTCCCTTCCAAATCCCTATCTAGACTCCTCTAAAACTCAGTTTCCTAAAGCAAAGCAAAACTCAAAAGTAACTCTTTGTTCAGGGATGACTCAGCTTCCTTTCAGGGAGGCACAGATCTGCTTCCCAGGAATCAACAGTGATTAGTGATAGAAGGAATGACCTTCTTGATCTGGAGTGATTTCAAGCTGCCAGAGAAGGAAGGCAGTTGGAGATTAAGTGCTGACCCGCAAAAACCATCAGCACAGGTGTCCAACAATTTCACTCTTGAGAAGCTGGAGTTGAGTTTCTAGGGTTGCTTGGAGGGATCAGAACATACTGCAGGGTAATAGGAAGGACATGGGGTGACAAAAAGGTTCCTGCCAAGTTACTGAGAGACACATGATAGCTCAACTGGGAATGGAGAGTCAGGTTTAATATTGTTCCTGTTCCACACTTAATAATTGAGGTCAGTGGTTTATCAAGTCGTCACTAAGGGCCACAGGGAGGCCAGGCTGCTCAGTGCAGAGAAGGAGCAGTGAAGGCCGAGACTACAGGAAATACAGAGTTTAGAGCACTCACCCTCACCTGCTGATGGTGTCGGGAGGCATTCAAAAGACCCTTGGCTCTTGACTTTTCACTGTGCCAAAGTGACCATTGTAACTTTAAGTCTTGAAGACCCTTTGGAAGTGTGTGCTTCCCATTGAGGTATGGCAAAGGTGGCTAAAAGACAAATATCCTAACAATACAGATGCTCTCAACTGATCAGTTAGCATCTGTGGCCCCATATCTGGAAGCAGGATCTAGAAACAGCACACTAGATGGTCATATTCTCTTAGATGAAATGAGCTCATGATGAAAAATGGAAAAAGGCTCGATTGAAAGGATGCTTTTGGTCCAATGTGCAGCCCTAGGAGGAACCTTAGGGAACCAGCAGGCATGTGTTCTCTTGGGAACAGGGTGCTTGGTGCAGGGAGGACAAAGGAGGCAGGAGGCTGGCTCACAGACAAGAGATGGGCTTAAGATCGGGGGGTGGGGGAAGCCCACAGGAAGCACAAGGGACACAGCTGCATGCTGGCCCTTTTTCCCGTGATCACTGATGGGTTAGAAATCTCAACAGGAAAGAAACTTCTGATAGCCAAAGGGGTCAAAATGGGAAGGGCACTCAGAGGGCAGCAACCATAACAACTCTACAGCCTGATCAGCAGCAGAGTGTATTTTTGGCCCATGAATCTCCTGAGCAGAAAGAAATCAGGAAAGGGAAGCCAAGCATTTAGTCCTACATAGATCATGGACGAATCACACCTTATTTAGTGCTTGGAAGTGAGAACTTGTCAAAGCTTTTTGTCAGCCTTGAAACTGCAGGCGTTAGATAGATGGCCTGAGCCCAGAGGGAGCACATCCATCACCTGGCACTGCCTTGAATGCTTGCAGCTCTTAAGACTCCAGAGCAGGAGCTAGTTAAGCAGAGAGGCTGGTAACAGTGCTCTAACTTGAGCCAAATCTTCTCAATCTCTCCCTCTCCTCTCAGTCTCTCTCTTCTCTCCCTTGTCTTGAGGGGCATTTGTCTGCCATTAAAAAGTGGAGGTTTTGAATCTTTGAGAAATCACACTAGCATGCAGGAGAGAGTGAATCCTTCCTCCATCCGGTAAATGTATATTGAACACACAGAACGCCAGGCACATGCCTTGTGCTGGGAGTGTAGTGGTGAAGGGCCAGGCCTGGAAGAGTGCCTCCCCTTGGGATGACTTTCTGTCTGGCTTTCTCAGTAGACTTCAGAACTGGTCATCAACTCCCTGAGCTCATCTCCTTCTGTCTTTCTCTTTTGAGCACTGGGAAGCAAAGTAAATTAAAATCCTAGGTACTGGGCCTAGAGGTTTCTTTTCTAAGCATTTGAACTTTATTTTTGACCTCTAAATTTGGCCTGCCACCCACTCCATTGTGAATCAACACCCAAGAAATATAATTTTCTCATCTGTATAATGATGAAAGCTTATGGTTTATGCCCAGTGAGATCATGTGAAGAGTCAATGAAACAAGGCGTGCAAAGTAATTAAACAGTGCTTGGCACCACTTAGTAAGCACTCATTAAATGTTAACTATTACTACTGTGGTTGATATTATTTAAAACTGATCAAAATTGTATCGGGAACTAGTCCATGGACTGTGTATTAACGGTCAGAGGCTAAGTTGATATGCATCTTGCTGAATTTCTGAAGAAAGGTGAATCTTTCTAGGTAAAGTAACTAATTCCTCATAGTTCCATTCACACTTCAGACTAGGTTTCTGACAAACTTAAGTGAAGATTTGGTTTTTAGTTTTATCGCAGATCTACCACACTTGCCTAGTTCACAAAGGGGAAGATGGTGCAGTTATTTTCTTTGAGAGAAAGAAGCAAGAAGTGAGAATGTATACATAAATGAATGAATTTATTTTGGTAAGCAACATTTTCTCTGGGTCTTATAATGATGTTCTTTTGCTCTTAAAGTGTGGCAAGATTTGTATTATTTTGTTTTAGAATTTTCAGTTGTTTTTCCTTTTTAAAGTGCACCTTCCAAGGAAACAAATCTTCCTATTGACATTGAAAATGAGTCATAAAAGAAATGTTGCTGCTTTCCTTTTGAGGGATTTTTTTTTACCTTTTTTTTTTCCATTAAATTTTAGCAACAGGAAAATATGGACTTACGGTATCCACAGGGATATGATAAAATGGAAATTTATGTCCCTTGTTTGTCCATTACTATAAACCGTAAGGAAACTCACAAATCACTCAGACTTTCCAGAAAGGTTGACTGTCAAATAGCCTCCTGCTCCCTTTATTTTTCTAAAACAAAATGGGTATTAAAGTTTCAAAAAAGCAAGGTTGATAAAAAGCTGCTGATGAAAGGTCCAAATTGCACAAGTTCCATTATTTTTTATTGCAGAAACCCTAGAGAGTGGATTGAGGGTTGGTGATCTAGGTGCACAAATTCTGCCTGCACCTGCCAGAGAGGCCAGTATGCTGGCCATTGATGGAAAATTCCTCCTCTCCTTTTCTTCAAGCATGGCTACATCTGTGCAAAAGCTAATTAATAATTGGGCCTAGGCAATAATATCTGAGTTAAAGAAATTTTTCAAGCCGTTAGAAAATTAAGGGTCTTGCTGAGAACACTACATAGGTATCAATTTGAAGTGAAAATGTTAGTTGCTCAGTCGTATTTGACTCTTTCTGAGCTCAGAGACTATAGCCCACAGGCTTCTCTGTCCTTGGAACTCTCTAAGCAAGAATATTGGAGTGGGTAGCCCTTACCTTCTTCAGGGGATCTTCCCAATCCAGGGGCTGAACCTGGATCTCAGACAGATTCTTGACCATCTGAGCCACTAGGGAAGCCCTTATATTAATATCTGAGTTAAAGATATTTCTTAAACTTTTAGGAAATTAGGGATCTTGCCCAACATTGCTGAGAACACTACATAGGGATCAGTTTTTAGAATTAATCAGCTTTTTCTTCAGTCTTTAGCATAGAAAGGGCATATCTAAACCTTTGGATGTATTTGACAAAATCAAAACTTAGGGACACAGCAGACACCTGTGAGCTAGAAGGACTCCATCACCGACGCAGGTGTCCAATTATTTTTTAACGAACCTAATTAGGATGCTCAGACATCATGATCAAGATGCCCACCTTCAGTTAAAGTCCTGTACTTTGAGGAAGTGAAATAATTTGACTTCCCTGCCCATCTACTTCCTCCTCTGAAAACAAAGAGACAGAACTTTATCTGGTTATTTTCAGTCAGGGAAGGAGAGAGGTCAAATTCACTGTACATTGTCAAGGGATTCCTTTTCTTCTGTGTGAGATACTTAGGTTTTAGTTTTTAATTTATTTTTAATTTTACTTTTCTCTCCACTTCTTCCTGATTTCTGCTTCCTCCTCCTACTTTCCCATTGTTTTCTCCTTTGCAGCCGAACATATGCAAAGACAAGGGAAAATACATCTCATGCCCTAATTCTGTTTGCAAGTGTTATCCCCAAAATGACCTCATTCTAGAAAGGTTATTAGGATGCTGTGTTCCCTCTGGGTTTCTATTTTTATTTTCTTCTCTCTGAAATATATTTTTATATTTGTTGCAACTTTGGCTGTAATTTCTTTTACTATCCCAGATGAGGTGAGAAATAATACTAACACGTGTTATATAGCTGGACATTAACAAAAAAAACACCTGATTTTCCCTAGACATATTGCTCCAGCTATGTTGCAGTGTGGCTATTATGATTACTTCATGTGACTATTAATCATGTGCCTAAAGGAAATTGATAAACCTTGAGAGAAAATTCAGCTTAGCAAATATCTATGCATAATCTTCCATGTGCCTTGTTCTGGAGCTCTGTGTATCGAGGGTCTAAAGTTGAGTGTGTCAGAGCCTACGATGGAGGAGGCAGGAGGAGCTGAGTGAGAACTTGCTCATGGGCAAGTTTGCTTTTATATCTTAAGAAAGCTCCAAAGTGCTTGGAAGGTTAAAGCAAGGAAGAGATTACGTTTGTGTGTGGAGGTGATGTGTTTGGCGAAGTCTCTGGGGTTTGCCAGGGTGAAGTCTTTCCATACTCTTGAGTGCCCAGGTATGGCATTCAAGCCTTCCTCTCTTGGTCATGGGTGTTGCGGAAGACTTTTATGCCAGGAAACCTTGATCCCACTTGTGCTTTGGGAAGACAAATCTGGCAGAAGTGTTCAGGGTAGTTTGTGTGTGGGGGACAACAGGGGGCTGCCTGGAAGGAGGCTTCTCTGTGTCCTGCTGCTGGTTGTAAGGCTTCTTTGCCAATCCCCACTCCATGTGGTTGGAGCAGCTCACAGCTATAAAAATGTGTTGACCCAAGAGGTTTAATATTAACCAAAGTTATAGTCAAAGTCAATTTGGAGGATTCAAGAAAAAATCTGATGCTAATAGAGAAATAGAAGTCAAT
Source organism: Bos taurus (assembly GCF_002263795.3). Taxonomy (NCBI): domain Eukaryota; kingdom Metazoa; phylum Chordata; class Mammalia; order Artiodactyla; family Bovidae; genus Bos; species Bos taurus. The sequence goes on from NC_037340.1 coordinate 49,075,966, forward strand.
ATTTGTAATATGAGTCACAGGCTCAAAATAGAAAAGTAAAACACATTGCCGCTACAGCTCCCAGAGGGCTGTGGGTTACACAGTGCAGCAGATCTGTGAACCAGGCTTGACCACCCTTTAGGGCTATTTTAAAATTTTCTCTGGCCCCTTCCTCTAATTCCTAAATTCCAGAGCATGATACCCTAATGGTTAAATATCCAGCCCTGGTGAAGTCCTGGCTTGTTTTAAGTGAGTCAAAGGAAATAAAAAGATTTTTTCCCCTGTCGTGTATAACCTTTCTCTCTAGTGACACAACATGGAACTAAGTTATCATGATTTTACGTTGTAGTCTACATTTCATTCCACGGCGGCTATCATTGTTTACATCCTAATCTCTTGCCTGTTGCCTATTTTGGAGAAAGCTAAGAAGAAATGCAGGAAATGGAAATATCCAGAATAATATATACTTTTTGTTTATCAATATTAATAGCAGAAAGTATGTGTGAGGTGGTGTCCACTGAGGGGCTCTGATAGGTTGAGGAGCTTCTGGAATTTTCCTTGATAAAATAGTCTCTGTGAACATTGACCTGGCTTTGTTCTGGCTCTGACATTAATCTTGGGCTGAGGCTTGAGTGCGTTGTGCTGAGAAAGTTTGGAAAATTAAAGGAGTAATGAGGATGGAGAAAAGGGGGAGATGATAATGAGCATTACTATGAACAGAAACTACTTTCTTATCCTGACCCAATTTGTGGTGTGTAATGTGCAACTGGAAAGGTTAAAATTAGCTGTGTTTCACCCAATGTATTGGGACATTATGGGGCCAGATAGCATCTTATCATTAGTGCCTATAGGAAGAGCAACTCATTCAATTTAATCTTCAAGGGCTACAGTGGGTTTGATTTTGGTCTGAGATTTACAACTCCAATAGTCCTTAAATTAAATCCTCTGGAAGACCTAATAAATGTGGTTTACTCAGTTCTCCCGTTTCCTTTGTGTTTGGTTTGCAGGAAGCTCAGCTTATACAGTTCAGCTGGGATGATATTTACTTCTGTGAGGTGCTTATATTACCTGGTGATGAGACTAAGGATGACCAGACAAGGAAGAAATGGGGGATGGTTATGACAGATGGGGCCAGGACAGTGTTGACTGGCAGCTAATGAGCAAAGATAGGCAAGTAGCTTAAACACTCCGTCTTGGAGCTGGCCACTTTTCCTCCTTCCTCCATCCGGACTTGGTCAAGATCGGCTGGTTTATCGTAAGTCACTGATTCCTGACCCAGCAGCTGCCTCCTCATCAGCACGATATGGTCATAACCACATCTCTCTCCCAGCATGTTTGGAGAAGTAATTAATGCTTATAAGATGTTTTGAGATCACTGGTAAAATAAACTTTTCCTGCCCAGGTATGTATTATTTACCATCCCAGGTATGTATGTAATATGTAAAATATTGCATTATTTTATTTTCCTCTTCACGGTCAGGACCAAACCAGTGATAATTTAGAAATGATGTCAATTAGTAAAATGTGTAGTGTGAAGGCCACCTTAACAATTGGATCTCTATTGGACTGTACATTTCACTCGAACTATGTACATAAGAAGGAGAAAGGAAAGGAAATGGCAAATCGATGGAGAAACATTGGAAACAGTGACAGATTATTTTCTTGGGCTCCAAAATCACTGCAGATGTTGACTGCAGCCATGAAATTAAAAGATGCTTGCTCCTTGGAAAAAAAGCTATGACCAACCTAGAAGCATATTAAAAAGAAGAGACATTACTTTGTTGACAAAGTTCTGTCTAGTCAAAGCTATGGTTTTCCCAGTAGTCATGCATGGATTAGAGTTGGACTATAAAGAAAGCTGAGCACTGAAGAATTGATGCTTTTGAACTGTGGTGTGGAGAAGACTCCTGAGAGTCCTTTGGACTGCAAGGAGATCTAACCAGTCCATCCTAAAGGAATTCAGTCCTGAATATTCATTGGAAGGACTGATACTGATGCTGAAACTCCAATACTTTGGCTACCTGATGCGAAGAACTGACTCTTTTGAAAAGACCCTGATGCTGGGTAAGACTGAAGGCAGGAGGAGAAGAGGACAACAGAGGATAAGATGGTTGGATGGCATCACTGACTCAATGGACATGAGTTTGAGCAAGCTCCAGCCTTTGGTGATGGACAGGGAAACCTGGAGTGCTGCACTCCATGGGTAGAAAAGAGTCGGACATGACTGAGTGACTGAAATGAACTGAAATGAACTGACGTGAATAAGAAGAGGTGCTGAACCATGACTGGGTAATCTCAATGCCTTCAGATTCAACTCTCAGGTTACATTTCATGACTTTATATAGACCATCCTAGAAATGGTAAATCATTGAGAACAAAGTACCTGCACACATTACCTATCAAAATAGCTTCTTTCTTTGCTTCAGAAATGCCCATACACATGACCTTTTGCAGATTTGTTTCTGTTCCTGTACAGAGGAACAGAAACAAATAGAAAAATGTGTATCTCTTTGGACAATAGATAGGATGTAGAGTAGCTAGTCCCACCACTTCATGGGAAATAGATGGGGAAACAGTGGGAACAGTGTCAGACTTTATTTTTCTGGGCTCCAAAATCACTACAGATAGTGACTGCAGCCATGAAATTAAAAGATGCTTACTCCTTGGAAGGAAAGTTATGACCAACCTAGATAGGATATTCAAAAGCAGAGACATTACTTTGCCAACAAAGTTCCGTCTAGTCAAGGCTATGGTTTTTCCTGTGGTCATGTATGGATGTGAGAGTTGGACTGTGAAGAAGGCTGAGCGCCAAAGAATTGATGCTTGTGAACTGTGGTGTTGGAGAAGACTCTTGAGAGTCCCTTGGACTGCAAGGAGATCCAACCAGTCCATTCTGAAGGAGATCAGCCCTGGGATTTCTTTGGAGGGAATGATGCTAAAGCTGAAACTCCAGTACTTTGGCCACCTCATGCGAAGAGCTAACTCATTGGAAAAGACTCTGATGCTGGGAGGGATTGGGAGGAGGAAAAGGGGACGACAGAGGATGAGATGGCTGGATGGCATCACTGACTCGATGGACGTGAGTCTGAGTGAACTCCAGGAGTTGGTGATGGACAGAGAGGCCTGGCGTGCTGCGATTCATAGGGTGGCAAAGAGTCGGACATGACTGAGTGACTGATCTGATCTGATCTGATCTGATAGTAGCTGGTAATTTTAGTTTATTATGCTCATATGAAAATTGGAGAGTCACAAAAACCCTCCATGAGAGGATCTTCCTTTTACTTAACTCAAAACTATGATATGCATGTGAGACATAGATTAAGAGGGCTTTTTTTCCCTTGGCCTGAAAAAGCTTGCATGGTTATTACAGGATACATCTATCAGATCTTTCAAAAGAAAGGTGGAGATGACAAAAGGGCAGGAGGTCACCTATGTAATAAGATCCATGTGAGACAATTAAAATGGAATGCTGAAGGAGGATACATGTGTCCTGACCACATAAGTCCCAGTAAAATTATTCAGAGTTGATCTTCATCTTCCTTGAGATTTTCCAAAAGGCCATATCCCATTCCATCTTCTTTACGAGAAGTTCATGGGTGATAAAACTTGGGGGATTGGAAATGTCTTTAAATGAATGCAAATACTAGCCACTTGTGCACTTTTTCTGGAAGGATAATTAATCCTCTTTTCACTATGTATATTAACATGGTCTGTGACCCTTAGGAACCACTGTGCCATGTGAACTAGTGTAGAAGAATTGTGTATTTGAGCACAAATCAAGTGAAATTTGTATGCTGTATAGACTTGTCTCTACATGCCGATTAGGCATGTTATTTTCAGATAGTATTTACTTTTGCTTTCCTAGATGCCTCCTGATTTTTTATTATCCTGTAATCCTCATCTAATCACAATTGCTCAACTGAAGTCTTAAGCTGCATATAAAGTATGTGACCTTTTATCCATTCCTATATACAAAAAAACATCCTAAGGGGTGTGTTGATCATAACCCTTCTCAATAGAGAGCAAAGATCATCTCTTGGAATTTGGTCTAAAGTTGAGGGGGGCGGGCAGGAGCAAAGTGTCAGTGTCAATGTGGGGCTGAACCCATGCATTCTAATCAGTTTCCATTTCTCATTTCCATCCCATACACGGATGGTTTAACCAAGAAATAGGCTTTAGAGAAAGATTAGGTAATAGTGGCTAACACTGTATTAGCTGGGCAGAGATACACAGAGCAAGTAAAAAAGGAAACTTAGACTTGCAATTGAGAGTTAGTTTGGGAAAGACCCAAAGGTCCAGATCCAGACAAATGGGTAATCCAGATGGCAGGTCAGGGCTGGAAATAGGGAGGGAGAGTAGGCCTCACTCCCCAGCGCAATTCTCTCAGGAACTGATCTGGATGCCTTTGGAAGGTTAAAAACTCTAGGTTCTCCTTCTACCCCAGGAACAGGAACTGTGCCAGGAGCATGTACATCCACCAAGGTCTGCCTCAGACCACATATCATGAGTGGGTTGAAAGTGAAAGTGAAAGTCGTTCAGTTGTGTCCAACTGTTTGTGACCCCATGGACTATATAGTCCATGGAATTCTCCAGGCCAAAATACTGGAGTGGATAGCCTTCCCCTTCTCCAGGGGATCTTCCCAACCCAGAGATTGAACCCAGGTCTTCCACAGGCAGATTCTTTACCAGCTGAGCCACAAGGGAAGCCCAAGAATATGGGAGTGAGTAGCCTATTCCTTTTCCAGCAGATCTTCCCCAGGAAGATCTCCTTCATTGCAGAAGGATTTTTTACCAACTGAGTTATGAGGTTAGGGCTGGCAAAAGCATGGTGCCTACCCTGGGGAAGAGAGAAATTTAGATTATATAGGACAAGAATTTAAAGGCCACCTTACATATCAGTAAGTAAATTCTTACCAGTGGTAAAGAATCCACCTGCCAATGCAGGAGATGCAGGAGATGCAAGTTTGATCCTTGGGTCAGGAAGATCCCCTAGAGGAGGAAATGGCAACCCATTCCAGTATTCTTGCCTGGAAAATTTCCATGGACAGAGGAGCCTGGTGGACTACAGTCCATAGGATCACATATAGTTGGACATGGCTGAGCACCTAATTTGGGGCTTTCCAGGTGGTATAGCAGTGAGGAATCCACCTGCCAATACATCAGACACAGTAGACACAGGCTCGATCCCTGCATCAGGAAGATCCCCTGCAGGAGGAAATGGCAACCCACTCTGGTAATCTTGTGTGGAGTATCCCTTGGACAGAGGGGCCTGGTAGGCTATAGTCCATGGGGTCACAAAGAGTTGGTCACGACTGAAGTGACTGAGCCCACACACCTATATTACATTTCATCCTGGCGACAGGTAGCAGCCATTGCCAGCAGCCCAAACCATAGGTTCTTTGCTAGGTTGTCTATAGAGGTGACATTTCACTGCTCCCTTCAAGTCTGCACATTCATTTTGCTACTCCCATCAGGAGAGGGAGTCAACTTCCTCATCCCTTGAACATGGGCTGAACTAGGGTATCACTCTGACCACTTGAATGCTATAGAAGTGAACATTCTGGAACTTCCACACTGGGCCTTAAAAAACCTTGTACCTCCTGCTTTAACTTTTGAAACTCTGCAACACCACCTTAAATAGCCCAGGCTGTCCTGCTGGAAAGAGAGGCCAGATGGAAAGAGAGGCCCTGGAGGATGAGGGACTATATACAAATCTCTTGAGGAGAGGCCACAAAGAGAAGTACCAACATATTCTGGCAGCCAGCACAGGAACCATCTTGGATTTTCCAACCCAGCCCAGCCCTGCTGATGGCCAAGTGTAGCTGCAAGAAGGAGTTCAGCCAACCCTGCAAGAAGCAGAGACAAGCTGTACCACTCAGCCCTGCCTGAATTCCTGACATACAGAATCATGAGCAATAAAATTATGGTTGTTTGAAGCCACTATGTACTGAAGTGATACATGACCCACAGGTGTAGATAACAGCCATATCTAAATGGCCCCGGGACACTTAGGCACAGTTCAAGATGATAATGTCTCAAATGTGGTAAGGTTTGGAAGTGGGAGATTTAGGCAGAAAGTACCAGAATTGTAGTCTTTCTGGTTTACAGTGAACTCCAGAGTTCCCAAAGTACAGCTTTTTGAGGAGAAGTCTGGCAAAATGAAGAGTAAAGGCAGAAGCCCTCAATATAGATGGCCTTGTGCTTAAGGAGGTCTATCTGTTCATCTCCCTGTCTGCTGCAGCTGGGGCTCCTAATGGGTCATCTGTCTTGGTCAGAACTGATGTGGGTGGGTCTGTGGGATAGATGCTGGAGTGGTTGGTGGTATCCTCTCAACAAGCTGCTGCTGTTGCTCATACCACCAGCTCAGGTACCCTCTGCCCAGTGAAAGCAGGAAAGGAACCCAACCCTGTCAACAAGACCCTAAGGGAGGTTTTGTGCCAGACACTTGGCGAGCATCTTAAAAGAGACAAAAATTTATACATAGATCCTATTTGCAGAAAGTCCACCATCTTGGATTGTACTTCATTATTTGTCTTCCTTTTAAAGCTGCCCTTGGTATTAATTTTAATCAGATCTCTCTTTGCCAAAGCATCCCAGCGAGATGGAAATCTCCTGGAAGAGCTATTCCAAACTCTGCTGGTCTGTGGAACAGGAACTCAAGCTGAGTGCAGAGTCTTCAGCTCTGTTTCCTAATATAAGATTGTGCAAAGCTGCCTGGTTTTGTATGTAAAACTGATAGCCACATTTTTTCTTAATAGGCAGATTTATTCTCAGTGACTCAGTGAATGTGTGTAAATGCATTCTTAGCCATGTCCAACTCTTTGCAAACCCATGGACTGTAGCCCTCCAGGCTCCTCTGTTCCAAACAGGCAAGAATACTGAAGTGGGTTGCCATTTCCTGCTCCAAGGGATCTTAGCGACCCAGGGATCAAACCCATTTCTCTTGTTTCTCTTACATTGGCAGGCAGATTCTTTATCACTGCACCATCTGGGAAGCCCTGACTCAGTGAATAGGGAAATATTAAATATTTAGCTAGAACTTATTGAGTCTATTTTATATAATCCCTAAGCTGAGCGGATTGTGAAAGAATAGAGAAAACAGTCTTTTTAACTAGTTTGCCCAGGCATAATGTGATAATTCTTCATTTATTGTTGTTGTTTGTGCTATTTCTAATAGGTTTTTTTATCTCCATGCTTTGAGTTGAATTTCTCAGACAAGTGGAGAAGTTAAGGCAAGAATTTAAATTAATACCATCAATCCAACCCCTAAAAGGCAGGATCTTGGTAAGAGAAGAAAAGAGGGGAGGGGAATAGATTATTTACAAGCCAATCTCTTCTGCTACTCTTAACTGAAACCACAAAGAATGAACCCAAGCTTAACAAACTTTCATGTTATGTTATCCTGTGTTTGTGTGGGTGACATTCTGCGATCATAAAGGTGTTGGCATTGTGTGCACCACTGATACCTTTAGAATTCTTTTTTTTTTTTTTTTAATGAAATTCCATTAGGTCCCAATTTAAATCACCAATCAGTGTGATAGACTGGGAACAATTCTTCTTCCTGGTCTAACTGGGATGTACTTTACTCAGATTTAAAAGGGTTAAAGTATGAAGGGAATCACTAATTCTCTTTTGTTGGGAGAAGTCCTCTTAATCTGACATTTCCTCACATTCCAGCCATACCTTTGCTGGAGGAACTAGGAGATTTCCGGGTCCATGGTGAATGATTTAATGATTTGTGGAAGGCAAGAATGTTAACTTAGTTGATTACTCAAAACTGACTGATAAGCTATCAGGCAGATTAATCTGCTACTTTTCTAACCTCTCTCAGAGAACTTGAACTGAAGCCTCCTTCTCCACAGGCCATCTTTATTGCACTCTATATAGAAAGCTATGGATTTATGAAAGAAACATGCATTTTGCTCCTTGTGCGTTCATTTGCTTCAGCATTTCCTTCCAGGGTGATAAGCCTTTATTTGTGATAACTAAGTCTTCCCTCAGCAACAACTGATGATGTCACTATCAGAATATTATATATATATAGATAGATAGATAGATAGATAGATAGGTATCACATCTTCTTTATCCATTTATCTGTTGATGGGTACTTGAGTTGTTTCTATATCTTGGCTACTGTATGCTGCATGTATCTTTTCAAATTAGTGTTTCATTTTCTTCAGCTGTAAGTCCAGGATTGGAACTGCTAGATCAATGAAATGTTTTATATGTGTTCATGAGAAGGCAATAACTCTCTGAAATGACCAAATAAAAACGTTGTTGCTTTATACACTTTTATTTCAGGAAATGAGAAGGTTAAAGTCAAAGCTTTAAAAGTGAATCATAAATTGTGATGGTCTCAGTTGTACCCTAGAAGCAATCGGCATTTAACCAAAGGAGGTTTCTAGATGATAAAATAGCTCTTTGTGAGGCCACAAGGGATGGTATGGGGAGGGAAGTGGGAGGGGGGTTCAGGATGGGGAACACGTGTACACCCGTGACATATTCATGTTGATGTATGGAAAACCAATACAATATTGTAAAGTAATTAGACTCCAACTAAAATAAATAAATTTAAATTAAAAAAAATTTGAACAACAACAAAAAATTCCATGATATAATTCAATTTCATATGAGACTTTAAAAAAACCTTTATCAATAGAAAGATGTAAATTTTCATACCACTATATACAGACGATATATACGTAAGAGTAATTTAACTTCAGTTCAGTCAGTTCAGTTCAGTCGCTCGGTCGTGTCTGACTCTTTGCGACCCCATGAATCGCAGCATCCCAGGCCTCCCTGTCCAACACCAACTCCCGGAGTTCACTCAGACTCAAATCCATCGAGTCAGTGATGCCATCCAGCCATCTCATCCTCTGTCATCCCCTTCTCCTCCTGCCCCCAATCCCTCCCAGCATCAGACTCTTTTCCAATGAGTCAACTCTTTGCATGAGGTGGCCAAAGTACTGGAGTTTCAGCTTTAGCATCATTCCTTCCAAGGAACACCCAGGGCTGATCTCCTTTAGAATGGACTGGTTGGATCTCCTTGCGGTCCATAGGACTCTCAAGAGTCTTCTCCACCACCACAGTTCAAAGGCATCAGTTCTTCGGCGCTCAGCTTTCTTCACAGTCCAACTCTTGCATCCATACATGACCACTAGAAAAACCATAGCCTTGACTAGACGGACCTTTGTTGGCAAAGTAATGTCTCTGCTTTTCAATACACTATCTAGGTTGGTCATAACTTTCCTTCCAAGGAGTAAGCATCTTTTAGTTTCATGGCTGCAGTCGCCATCTGCAGTGATTTTGGAGCCAAAAAAGATAAAGTCTGACACTGTTCCCACTGTTTCCCCATCTATTTCCCATGAAGTCATGGGACCAGATGCCATGATCTTAGTTTTCTGAATGTTGAGCTTTAAGCCAACTTTTTCACTCTCCTCTTTCACCTTCATCAACAGGCTTTTTAGTTCCTCTTCACTCTCTGCCATAAGGGTAGTGTCATCTGCATATCTGAGGTTATTGATATTTCTCCTGGCAATCTTGATTCCAGCTTGAGTTTCTTCCAGCCCAGCGTTTCTCCTGATTTACTCTGCATTTAAGTTAAATAAGCAGGGTGACAATATACAGCCTTGATGTACTCCTTTTCCTATTTGGAACCAGTCTGTTGTTCCATGTCCAGGTCTAACTGTTGCTTCCTGACCTGCATACAGGTTTCTCAAGAGCCTAGACCCCCAATAAATATTCAGGTGATTCAAAATCATCAGCTTTTTATCTTTTCTGCTAAGATCTTATTAATATTAAAAGACAAATGTACATGCATGCAAAAGCATGTTATAGATAGATTTTTTTTTTCAATTTAAATGAGTGAGATACTTGTGACAAGCTGATACCAGCTTCACCTATTGGATGAGTGGGAATTAAAATTCAGATTTCAGTACTATCACCTAAAGCATTATACAATAGCTCCCCAAAAATGCCTTAACACTGAAAATCAAGGAAAACTCCATAAAGTTTGGAAATAGTGGTGATCCTTGAAAGAAGAGCCATGATAAATCTTTAGCGCCAAGTCATGTGGACTTCAGTAAGAATTAGAATGTAATTCTGTTCATTAAGCACAATTTTACTGACAATGAGAAAAATGAGAATCATCAGGTAATCACGTAAGTCTTTTAAACCAACTTTCTTTCTAGTTCCAAAGCCTAGAAGCTATATATACATATATATATATATATATATAGTAGCCCAGAAGATATATGGATAAAATAAGCTATCTACCTGTCACCAGGTAAAGGACACTTTCATTCCCCTCACTTTAAACATGAACAGGGGACTTTCCAACAGGCTTACATAAGCGGGGCATTTAATCTCCTGGTTTTTCATTCATTCCCTGTTAAAAGTGAATCTGCAGAATTTATTCTACACTCGGGTGTTGCTAGTGACAAAGGAAGAAAAGAAATGGTCAATTAAAGTTCAGTATTTCCAACTATTCCAAACTACATTATAGTGAAAATAACCCACAGAATACCTTGCTTTTGTAGAGTCTGAATTATCTAAGGCAACCAGTGCTAAGTAGCACTTCATTACTTCATGATCATTAAGAAATGAATTTTCTTAACCCTTGGGCTTCTTTGAAACAATTGTTATGCCTTGTTGATTAGATAGATGGCTGTAAAAGAGAAGGTCACAGTCTTCACAGTGCTCTGCAATGGATAGAGGGAGGGGCATGCTTAAGCTTCAGAGGCCCAGGAAAACCAACACATGTGACAAGGGAAAGAGAGAGACCAGGGATTGGAAAGAGCAGCCAGGGGCTAGAAAAGAAGGAATGTGTGCTCTTCAGGGCATAAATCTCTCAGGCAGCCTGGCTAAGGTTCATAATGTAGCTCTGTAACATCCTGGATGTATGGCATTGGTATCTGACTTAACCTTGCTGATTCTCAGCTCCTTGGCTCTAAAATTATAATGATATTGCCTTCAGAGTGTGGTCATAAAGATTTAATTTTATTATACATGTGAATCATTTACCAAAGGGCCTAAAAGAAACTCAATAAACTATTGTTGTGAAGAAAAAGGAATAAAAGGAATCCAGTTTGGAAAAGAAGAAGTAAATCTCTCACTGTTTGCAGATGACATGATCCTCTACATAGAAAACCCTAAAGACACCACCAGAAAATTACTAGATGTAATCAATGAATATAGTAAAGTTGCAGGATATTAAATTAACACACAGAAGTCCCTTTCATTCCTAGACACTAACAAAGAGAAAACAGAAAGAGAAATTAAGGAAATAATTCCATTCACCATTGCAATGAAAAGAATAAAATACTTATGAATAAATCTACCTAAAGAAACAAAAGACCTATATATAGTAAACTATAAAACACTGATGAAAGAAATCAAAGAGGACACAAATAGATGGAGAAATATACCATGTTCATGGATCAGAAGAATCAATATAGTGAAAATGAGTATACTACCCAAAACAATCTATAGATTCAATGCAATCCCTATCAAGCTACCAACGGTATTTTTCAGAGAACTAGAACAAATAATTTCACAATTTGTATGGAAATACAAAAAAAAAAAAAAAAAACTGAAATAGCCAAAGCAATCTTGAGAAAGAAAAATGGAGCTGGGGGAATAACCTGCCTGACTTCAGACTATACTGCAAAGCTACAGTCATCAAGACAGTATGGAACTGACACAAAGACAGAAATATAGATCAATGGAACAAAATAGAAAGCCCAGAGATAAATCCATGCACCTATGGACAACTTATCTTTGACAAAGGAGGCAAGAATATACAATGGAGGAAAGACAATCTCTTTAACAAGTGGTGCTGGGAAAACTGGTAAACCACCTGTAAAAGAATGAAACTAAAATACTTTCTAACACAGTACACAAAAATAAACTCAAAGTGGATTAAAGATCTAAATGTAAGATCAGAAACTATAAAACTCCTAGAGGAAAACATAGGCAAAACACTCTCTCATATAAATCACAGCAGGATCCTCTATGACCTACCTCTCAGAATAATGGAAATAAAAGCAAAAATAAACAAATGGGACCTAATTAAACTTAAAAGCTTTTTCACAATGAAGGAAACCATCAGTAAGGTGAAAAGACAGCCTTCAGAATGGGAGGAAATAATAGCAAATGAAGCAACTGACAAAGAATTAATCTCAAAAATATACAAGCAACTCCTGCAGCTCAATTCCAGAAAAATAAATGACCCAATCAAAAAATGGGCCAAAGAACTAAACAGACATTTCTCCAAAGAAGATATACAGATAGCTAACAAACACATGAAAAAATGCTCAACATCACTCATTATCAGAGAAATGCAAATCAAAACCACAATGAGGTACCATCTCATGCCAGTCAGAATGGCTGCTATCAAAAAGTCTACAAACAATAAATGCTGGAGAGGGTATGGAGAAAAGGAATCCCTCTTACACTGTTCATGGGAATGCAAACTAGTACAGCCACTATGGAGAACAGTGTGGAGATCCTTTTAAAAACTGGATATAGAACTACCATATGACCCAGCAATCCCACTGCTGGGCATACACACTGAGGAAAGCAGAATTGAAAGAGACACGTGTACCCCAATGCTCATCGTAGCACTGTTTATAATAGCTAGGACATGGAAGCAACCAAGATGCCCACTAGCAGATGAATGGATAAGAAAGCTGTGGTACATATGCACAATGGAATATTACTCAGCTATTAAAAATAATGCATTTGAATCATTTCTAATGATGTGGATGAAACTGGAGCCTATTATACAGAGTGAAGTAGGTCAGAAAGAAAAACATCATTACAGCATATTAATGCATATATATGGAATTTAGAAAGATGGTAACGATGACCCTATATGTGAGACAGCCAAAGAGACACAGATGTAAAGAACAGACTTTTGGGCTCTCTGGGAGAAGGCGAGGGTTGGATGATTTGAGAGAATAGCATTGAAACATGTATATTACCATGTGTGAAATAGATCACCCTTCCAGATTCAATGCATGAGACAGGGCACTCAGGGCTGGTGCACTGGGACAATTCTGAGGGATGGGATGGGGAGGGAGGTGGGAGGGGGTTCAGGATGGGGGACACATGTACACCCATGTCTGATTCATGTGAATGTATGGCAAAAACCACTACAATATTGTAAAGTAATTAGTCTCCAATTAAAATAAATTAATTTACAAAAATAAATTATTGTAATGTCAAAATTATATTATTATTAGAGTGAGCTTTACAGGCTAATCCTATGATAAAATACATATACCCTAAATAAAGTCTGTGAATTGAAGCCAGTTGGAACCAAGACGAAATGTATGGAAAGTGTTCACTTTGTGAAAAATTTCTATTCATTAATTCATTTGTTTAACTAGTATTTATTTCACATCCACATTACTTCAGAAACTGTTCCAGTCACTCAGAATAGAAAAATGAGTAAAGCCAGAGTTCCTGCCTTCAAAGAACACCTAGTCTACAAGGGAGACAGCACATATAATTATAACAAAATATGGGGAAAAAAAAAAGTTTGCTATGGTAACCTTAAAGTGTGGGTGGCAACCTGGAAACAAGGCCAATTCCTCAGATTGGAGGAGTCATGAAAACCTGGTTGGAGGTAGCACCCAATTTCAGTCTTGTAAGATGAGTAAAAGTTCTCCAGGCTACAAAATAAAGGAAGAATAATCTAGTTAAAAGGACAGGTTCAGTACAAATCCCAAGGCATGAAATAGCACTGTGCATGAGAAGAGTGGAAATCACCAGAATTCCACATACACACAGGGAATTGTGGGAGATGAGAGTAAAAATATATATAAAATAATTGCATATAATCTGTTGCGGGTGTGGGGAAAGGAATTGGGAGGGAGGCAGAGTTTGAAGATGAAAACTGGTGGTATTAGCTGCTGGAAGAAATGGAGTGAGGCACAAGTGATCAGTGCTGAGGTGATTGGGTCTGGCCTTAGGAAGAGAAACACTTCATCACCTGAGATGCAGAGGAAGAAGGAAATAAAGATGGGTGTGGGTAAAGATAAGCTCATAGGTGGTGGAAGATAGAAGGGCTTCACCTAGGAGAGCTTCTCTAATTTTAATATAATAGAAAGAAGGCCATTCATTGAGATTAGGAGTGTGGGCATGAACTGAACTGGAGATTTGAGGAGGGGGTTAAAGTCCAGAAGAGTGGCTCAGGAAACTGAGCAACTGTGAATGAACATGTTGTCTAGTTGCGCAAGAGCCCAGTTGTAGTGGTGTTAACTGGCACAGTTGGGTGATTTTCTCCAGGCATGTTCAAATTCCTAGGGTTAGGAAAAATAAAGGCAAATGATGGCATTATTCCATATGTAATATGAAAAAAATAGAAACACAAGGAATTTGAGTGCTTGTGAGAAAAGAGTTGGGATGACCATACAGAAGACCCAGGCTATATACACAAGGACAAGAGGTCAGAGAACACTGGAGATGTCAAGGATGGGGGAATCAAAAGATCCATGATCACTGCTGGGAGAGCAGAGGGATCTGGAAGGACAGGGGTTCAGGGAGTAAGATATCAGGGTTTAAGTTCTCTGATACATCATTCTGAGTAGCAGCTAAGTCTGGGGCATGGCTCTTGGAATGGGTAGCTACAGCAGACTGGAAGTAAGTTCATTTATATTTTTAAAAAATAAATAAGGAACTGGGAGGGCAGGTGGGCTGGCTATATGAACGTTGTAGACTGATCCCAGAAGATAGGTTGCAGATCATGGTTATACTTCAAGTGCCAAGCTTCACCAAATAATGGGATGTATCAGATCGCAAATGACAAGGGCAGGGAGGTGATGAAGCAGTCATGTGGCTTGAACTTCAAGAAGGGATGAGCAAAAAAAAAAAGAAGGGATGAGCAAGGTTGACAAAGAAGTTTTGGAGCCATGAAAGTCTACCCAACATGATGACATAGAACAGAGGGTTTGAGCCAACAGGGCATAGAATTGTTGAGCCCGGATGGAGAGTGGAGAGAAGAGAATTCCTGGCCAGAGAACACAGCCTGGATGTAGTGGGGAAGGAAACAACTGGAATTGGAGAGTTCTGGAATCAAGCTGCTCTAAGTTGATCTAAGAGTGGCAACATCAACATCGCCTTGGAACTTGTAGTCAGCACAGGATCTTGGGCCCCAGCTCTGACCTACTGAATCAAAATCAGCATATTAACAAGATCCTCAAGCAATTTGTATGCCAATTAAAATTCTATAAGTACTACTCTAAAAATAGGCAAGATGATTACAGATAGGAAAGGAAACCGAAACTGTTAGTTGCTCAGTCGTGTCCAACTGTTTGCAACCCCATGAGTTGTAGCCTGCCAGACTCCTCTGTCCATGGGATTGCCCAGACAAGAACAGGGGAGTGGGTTACCATTTGCTTCTCCAGGGGATATTTCCAACCCAGGAATCGAACCTGGATCTCCTGCATTGCAGGAAGTTTCTTTACCATTTGAGCCACCAGGAAAACCCTAGGAAATATAAATTGTTTCTGATGATCCTAGCTCTATGTCTATGCTCACTTGAGAAATTAAACTTCTCCAAGGAATGATACTCACAATTCAAGATGTCAAAGCACCATAAAAATAGCAGTTTTAATTTCTTGCAGCCTTAATGAATTGATTCCTGTTTTACATTTATTTATGCCTATTAAAAGAGTGTCAGTGACCAATAGATTTCTTACTTTGACTCCATGGAGAGAGAAAGGACAACATAAAGACATTTCCTTAGGCGTACTTTGCTTTCAGACCTGGAATTGGTGGGGGAGCCAGCAGTCAGGGCCAGGGCTCTGACTCCTCTACCACTCTGCCTTCTAAGCACTGAACCATGCTTCTTCCATAGCCAGTCAGTCCCTCTTGGGCCAAAGAATTGGGAAGAAACCATGCCAGGGAACCAGCAATTGTATAGCTTTTCCAACGTACTGCTCCAGATTCATGTAATGGACATGTCAAAGCCTACTTTCCCCTCTGAACATTCAACAGTGACCAAATGGGCCAGAGGAAGTGCAAGAAATACCATGAAAAGTCCTGGGCTGCACCTCAGAGACTAATAAATAATTACTAATGGGAAAGAAAACAGAGGAAAGAGAAAAAGCAATGTAGCAGGCAAGACAGGAAAAATGGATTCTGGCCCACAAGAGAGGAACAAACTGGGGTTTAAGTGCAATTGAAAAAATCTAACTCACCAAAAAGCAGTGACCCAAAGGCAGCAAAAAAAGAGTAAAGCTTGTTGGGGAAACTTTCTGTTCTCACATTTGATCCCTCTACTCACAGCATTTCAATGACTTATGGAAGCTTTGAGTTGGTCTGTTGAATCATTCAACATATGAGAATTGTCCCAAGTTAAATGGATTGCTTCCCCTTGTAGGTTTTTGGTTGCTGGCTTATTTTTAAGTAGAGAATCGGAGGGCCTCTGATAAATTATTGAGGAGAGGGAGACTATAACCCAGGCAGCAGAAATGACCGAATAGAGAAGCATGGGCAAGTGCCATACTGTAATTTGTCCACCTCTTAAATTATGTAGCATATGTATCACAATATATTGAATTTAAAACCTGAAGTATGACAAGTATAAATAATTCACACTGGTTTTTTCATTAAGTGTGAGCTGAGGCTTAGGATGAGGTATCCCGTTTTAGCTAGTGCCTCATTTAAATACAGATGTAGAGAAGGACATTTTTTTAGCTCTGCTATAGACAGGCATGAATGCTGTGTAGGGAACTGCACCTGAATCTCTCTCTCTCTCTCTCTCTCTCTCTCTCTCTCACACACACACACACACACACACACACACACACATACAATTTCCCCAGGAATGGCTTGCTTGGGATAAAAATAAATAATGCATTATTTTTAAATGGATTTCATTCACCCTTCTCCTGCCTAACAAGTTCTTTCAAATGTATAACTGATAGACAACTATCTCATTAGGTATACTATTTTTTTCTCACAGAAGATTCTGATCCCAAGAAATGTGCCTGGTATTTTAGGAGTGAGTGTTATTCATAGAGTGAAAATTCATAAAACACCTCCTTTGAGTCTTCCTTTTCTAGATCCTACCGTGAACTCACAGCCCAAAGACAAATCTCTGATTTAGTTCTAGGAGACCAGCCATGCCCATTTGAAAACTGAAATAATCATGCAAATATAATAAAAACATGTTTGAAACATTTCAAACAATGTGCATTTTAGCTTCCAGTGACTGTGTTATCAAAATATGTCCTATGATTTTGTAGAAAGGAAGGAACATGTGAGTGATATGGCTACAAGCATCCAAGCTGAAAAACTTGAGTGGAAGTTAATATCTTTTCTCATTCCTTCTTACATCTATTATCACATTGCCTTTTCTAACATCTTTTCTCCATTAGCTGAACATCTATCATGTTAACATCTTACTTTTAATTTTGTGGAAGTTCTGGAGAGTATGCTCAAAAGATATGATTCTCTCCACCCCCCCTTCCCTCTCATGTCATGCTTAAGACAATAAAGGTATATGTTAGTCTCTCAGTCCAACTATTTGCAACTCCATAGACTTGTAGCCCAGAGCTTCCCAGGTGGTACTAGTGGTAAAGAACCCGCTTACCAAGACAGGAGACAAAGAGATGTGGGTTCGACTCCTGGGCTGAGAAGATCCCCTGGAGGAGGTCATGGCAACCCAATCCAGTATTCTTAACTGGACAATCCCATGGAGAGTTGCCTGGTGGGCTACAGGCCATAGGGTCACAAAGAGTAAGATACTACTGAAGCAACTTAGCTTGCACACATGCACAAATGGTGCAATTAGGGAAGGGTAATGAAGGAAGGGAATCTTGTATAAGTCTTGAAATAAGGCAGGTTTTATTAGTCAGACATTGGGAGAGAGAGATACCATGCACAAAGACACAAAACCATGGAAAGAAAAGGAACATCTGGGAACAAGAAGTTAGAAGATGGGTTTTGCGTGGAGCAATGGAAAGAGAAAAACATTACAAATATAGGAGGAGATTGATTTGGGGGGACTTTGAAGCCAGACTGGGAAGATAAAGGCTTTGGGTGAGTAATGAGGATCCTTGGAAAGGTGTGAAGTGGAGAAAGATGTAATCAAAATGCACATTCAGAAGATTACTCTGATGGAGAGTGCAGACTTTGTTGGAGTAGGGAGGGGCAGTGACTAAACAAGTTCTTTAGGAGGATACAGCCATGCATTTCAGGTACAACTACCTGAACTACCATGGTGATAACGGGAGCTTGCCTTCTCTGCATTCTCCACCTTCTCGCTTCCAGGTCAATTCTCAATCTACTGTCATCTAGTTTCCTCTACTCAACATAGCTCAAATTTGTCTTTCTCATAAACCTATTCCTCCCCATATTGTCCACATCTCATGGACACCACTTACAGTGCTGGCAGTCAGAAATTTCCACGTTAAGCTTGACTCCTTCCACTACTGAGCCCTCCTTTATCCAATCAACCTCAGGTTCTCTTTATCTATTCACATAAAAAAATCCCTAAATCTAATTCTTATGACAACTCAAGTATATATAGATCATCTAACATTTGCAATCACCTTCTCTTTGGTCTCTCCACATCTGCCATAACAAACAGTATAGTGGTTCAATATTCTTAGCTATATGCCCAGTAGCAAGTTTCTTCATTTATTTCTGCCTCTCTTGCTTCATATGTAAAATTGTAAATCATAGTAGCCCATATACAGAAGCTGTTAGGAAATTAAATGAGCTAATGTTTGTGTTCATCAGGCACTCTATCCGTCAGATCAAGTCCCTGAAATCTATTTCTCACTTCCACTGTATAATCATAAGGGATTTGATTTATGTCATACCTGAATGGTCTAATGGTTTTCCCTACTTTCTTCAATTTAAGTCTGAATTTGCCAGTAAGGAGTTCATGATCTGAGCCACAGTCAGCTCCCATCTTGCTTTTGCTAACTGTATAGAGCTTCTCCATCTTTGGCTGCAAAGAATATAATCAATCTGATTTCGGTGTTGACCATCTGGTGATGTCCATGTGTAGAGTCTTCTCTTGTGTTCTTGGAAGACGGTGTTTGCTATGACCAGTGTGTTCTCTTGGCAAAACTCTATTAGCCTTTGCCCTGCTTCATTCTGTATTCCAAGGCCAAATTTACCTGTTACCCTAGGTGTTTCTTCTTGACTTCCTACTTTTGCATTCCAGTCACCTATAATTAAAAGGACATCTTTTTTGGGTGTTAGTTCTAAAAGGTCTTGTAAGTCTTCATAGAAACATTCAACTTTAGCTACTTCAGTGTTACTGGTTGGGGCATAGGCTTGGATTACTGTGATATTGAATGGTTTGCCTTGGAAATGAACAGAGATCATTCTGTCATTTTTGAGATTGCATCCAAGTACTGCATTTCGGACTCTTTTGTTGACCATGATGACTACTCCATTTCTTCTAAGGGATTCCTGCCCACAGTAGTAGACATAATGGTCATCTGAGTTATATTCACCCATTCCAGTCCATTTTAGTTCATTGATTCCTAGAATGTCAACATTCACTCTTACCATCTCCTGTTTGACCACTTCCAATTTGCCTTGATTCATGGACCTAACATTTCAGGTTTCTATGCAATATTGCTCTTTACAGCATCGGGCTTTGCTTCTATCAGCAGTCACACCCACAACTGGGTATTGTTTTTGCTTTGGCTCCATCCTTACATTCTTTCTGGAGTTATTTCTCCACTGATCTCCAGTAGCATATTGGGCACCTACCAACCCGGGGAGTTCCTCTTTCAGTATCCTATCATTTTGCTTTTTCATACTGTTCATGGGGTTCTCAAGGCAAGAATACTGAAGTGGTTTGCCATTCCCTTCTCCAGTGGACCACATTCTGTCAGACCCCTCCACCATGACCCGCCCGTCTTGGATGGCCCCACACGACATAGCTTCATTTCACTGAGTTAGGTAAGACTGGGTCTGTGTGATCAGATTGACTAGTTTTCTGTGATTATGATTTCCGTGTGTCTGCCCTCTGATGCCCTCTTGCAACACCTATCGTCTTACTTGGGTTTCTTTTACCTTGGACATGGGGCATCTCTTCATGGCTGCTCCAGCATTCAAACTGGTTTTAGAAAAGGAAGAGGAACCAGTGATCAAATTGCCAACATCCACTGGATCATGGAAAAAGCAAGAGAGTTCCATAAAAACATCTATGTCTGCTTTATTGACTATGCCAAAGCCATTGACTGTATGGATCACAATAAACTGTGGAAAATTCTGAAAGAGATGGGAATACCAGACCACCTGACCTGCCTCTTGAGAAACCTATATTCAGGTCAGGAAGCAACAGTTAGAACTGGACATGGAACAACAGACTGGTTCCACATAGGAAAAGGAGTACGGCAAGGCTGTTATGTTGTCACCCTGCTTATTTAACTTATATGCAGAGTACATCATAAGAAACACTGGGTTGGAAGAAGCACAAACTGTAATCAAGATTGCTGGGAGAAATATCAATGACCTCACGTATGCAGATGACACCACCCTTATGGCAGAAAGTGAAGAAGAACTAAAAAGCCTCTTGATGAAAGTGAAAGAGAATGAAAAAGTTGGCTTAAAGCTCAACATTCAGAAAACTAAGATCATGGCATCTGGTCCCATCACTTCGTGGGAAATAGATGGGGAAACAGTGGAAACAGTGGCTGACTTTATTTTTCTGGGCTCCAAAATCACTGCAGATGGTGATTGCAGCCATGATATTAAAAGACGCTTACTCCTTGGAAGGAAAGTTATGACCAACCTAGATAGCACATTAAAAAGGAGAGATATTACTTTGCCAACAAAGGTCTGTCTAGTCAAGGCTATAGTTTTTCCAGTGGTCATGTATGGATGTGAGAGTTGGACTGTGAGGAAAACTGAGCGCCGAAGAATTGATGCTTTTGAACTGTGGTGTTGGATAAGACTTTTAAGAGTCCCTTGGAGTGCAAGGAGATCCAACCAGTCCATCCCAAAGGAAATCAGTCCTGGGTGTTCATTGGAAGGACTGATGCTGAAGCTGAAACTCCAATACTTTGGTGACCTCATGCAAAGAGTTGACTCCTTGGAAAAGACTCTAATGCTGGGAGGGATTGGGGGCAGGAGGAGAAGGGGATGACAGAAGATGAGATGGCTGGATGGCATCACCAACTCGATGGATGTGAGTTTGTGTGAACTCTGGGAATTGGTGATGGACAGGGAGGCCTGGCACGCTGCGATTCATGGGGTCGCAGAGTTGGACACGACTGAGCGACTGTACTGAACTGAACTGAATGTTTGTGTAGCACTTAGAATGGCATCTGAAATGTAATCAGATCAGATTAGATCAGTAGCTCAGTCGTGTCCGACTCTTTGCGACCCCATGAATCACAGCACGCCAGGCCTCCCTGTCCATCACCAACTCCTAGGTGCTATCTAATATTTCATGTTTTAGTTAAAAACCCATCCTCCTTACCAAGAGGCATCTAGTCATGCCTCATCCCAAATTCTGGGTAAATAATAAGCTGAATACATCCATGAAGTACAAAGTTTACCATGGCCTAGACTTTAATTTTCCCATTTTTTCCCCTACCACTCCTAACTTCACTGTTTAAGCCCAGATGTGATTGAAGTGTATGTAGCTATCCAGAGCCACCACACTAAATCCTGTCTGTTAGCTGACCCCATACCCCTTTCTCTGATCCTGCTTACTCACTCCTGAGATGTCAGCTCGAGCATCATTTCCCTCAGGCAGCCTTCCGAGAATGCCCAGGTTGGGCTGCATACCTCTCCCCTCTGCCTACAAGGTAATTTTATCACAGCATGAATTGTATAGGGCTGAAGTCATCTTTATGATCCTACTCCCAGCTCAGACTGAAGACTTCTTCAGGGCAGGGGCTGTGGCTTGTCCCACTGTAAATCCTACAAAAAGAAGGTCTTGTTAGATCTATAGCAAGTTTTTAAAAACATTTATTGAAATAAAGGAAAAAATTCAACGGGCTTAGTGATTAACTAAATGTGGAAGCAGTGAGAAAGAGGAGGTTGGAAGCTGATTCCAAGGTTTGAAGTCCAAGTTATTATAAGAATCCATGTCATATTTATAGAAATAAGGAAGTCAGAAGGAGGAAATTCTTTGAGAGGAAACAAAAGGAAAGAAAAACCCTGATGAGCTAATTTTTATGCAGACTAGGTTTGAAATGCCAACAAAGCAGTGTGAAATATGGGCTATGTGGTACTGGCAAGAAACCACTATAAAATTGTAGATTTTAGAGTAATTGTGTTTGTCATATGTCATGAGATTATGCTGCATAACAAAGATCCCCCAAGTCTCAGTAGCTTGTAGCAACAGAAGCCTCTTGCTGTTCACCTTTCACCTGTAATTCAGCTGCAGCTCTGTGGTCCTGTTGCTCTGTTCCAGGCTATGTGTTAATTTGGTACATACTGTTCTCCAGGCAGAAAGGTCAGAGTAAGAGGATAAGAGTAAATGACAAAAACACATTTAAAACCTATGCTCAGTCATGGCATATGTATTAATGATATCTCCTCACATTCCATTGGCCAAAGCAAGTCAAATGGCCAAGCTTAGAGTCAATGTTGTGGGAAGGATGGCAAGGGCATCGCAAGGGATGAGATACTATGAACAAATAATTCACTACAGCACAGTGGGGCTAGCTGGAGTTGTGTAGGTAGATCAGATCATACACTCAACTTCTAATTGGAGGAGAAAAAGAAACCAATGAAGGAAGAAAAGAAGTAACTTAAAGGCAGTCCAAGAGATAAACAGAAGAGCCAGAATAATCAGTTATAATGCAAGGCAAAGGAGAAAACAGTTCAAGAAGAGGTGGCTGCTGCTGCTGCTGCTAAGTCGCTTTAGTCGTGTCCGACTCTGTGAGACCCGATAGACGGCAGTCCACCAGGCTCCACTGTCCCTAGGACTCTCCAGGCAAGAACACTGGAGTGGGTTGCCATTTCCTTCTCCAATGCATGAAAGTGAAAAGTGAAAGTGAAGTCGTGTCCGACTCTTAGCGAACCCATGGACTGCAGCTTACCAAGCTCCTCTGTCCGTGGGATTTTCCAGACAAGAGTACTGGAGTGGGGTGCCATTGCCTTCTCCAGAAGAGGTGGCTACATAGTCCAATGCTGCAAATGATAATGAATATGAGGATGCCATATGATTGTGAGGAGGAAAGTAGGGTGTTAGAGAGAAAGGGTTCATTTCCCATGCTGAACCCATTTCTTTATGTACTTCTAAACAAGTTGGCTAATCTATGTTTAGGGTGATACTCACAGGAGATAGCCTAGAATGATTTTGGACACTAAGTTCCACAGCAGCTGAGTTGTGTGGACCAAAGATAAGAAACTAACAGCATATAATATAGCACTCCTAATTTTCATCAAATATTATTAGGAAGATTGTCACAAGGAGGTGGAGTGATACCTCCAGGCCCTGGCTGGGTCTTTCTAGATAGCAAGATTCCTGACAGTGGCTGGAAAACCTAGAGGCAGATTTTTGCTCAATTAAGAAAACATATGTAAAATAGCCAGTGGGAATTTGCTATATGACATAGGGAACTCCAATCTGGTAATCTGTGACTACCTAGTGTGGTGGACAGAGTGGGAAGGGGGAGAAAGGCTCAGAAGGGAGGGGAAATTTTTATGCCTATGGCTGAATCACATTGATGTATGGCAGAAACCATCACAACATTGTAAAGCAAGTATCCTCCAATTAAAAATAAGTAAATACAATTTTAAAAGCAAAACATCATTCTCAAAAAAAAAAAAAAAAAAAATTGGAAAACAATCTTCTCAACCTGGAAAGTCCACAGTGGAATTGTAAGGTTCATGAAATGACCTCTTCTCAACAACCCATCGACACTAGAATTTTCTAGCCATATTTAAATGATCACAAAAATATGCTGTGGAAAAGTACATGATGCACTGGACAAAAGTTAGGCCAATAGTCTAACTTTAAGTCACTTTAAAGTATCAATATAAACTTTATGATTTATGATCATCATATGAAATATGTTTATTGCCTATACCCACCTTCTCTAACTCCTTCAGTTCAGTTCATTTGCTCAGTTGTGTCCGACTCTTTGCAACCCCATGAACTGCAGCACCCCAGGCCTCCCTATCCATCACCAACTGCCGGAGTCAGTGCAAACCTGTGTCCATTGAGTCAGTGATGCCATCCAACCATCTCATCCTCTGTCGTACCTTTCATCTCCTGCCCTCAATCTTCCCCAGCATCAGAGTCTTTTCCAATGAGTCAGCTGTCCGCATCAGATGGCCAAAGTATTGGAGTTTCAGCTTCAACACCAGTTCTTCCAATGAACACCCAGGACTAATCTCCTTTAGGATGGACTGGTTGGATCTCCTTGCAGTCCAAGGGATTCTCAAGAGTTTTCTCCAACACCACAGTTCAAAAGTATCAATTCTTTGGTGCTCAGCTTTCTTTATAGTCCAACTCTCACATCCATACATGACTACTGGAAAAATCATAGCCTTGACTAGACAGATCTTTGTTGGCAAAGTAATGTCTCAGCTTTTTAATATGCTGTCTAGGTTGGTCATAACTTTTCTTCCAAGGAGTAAGTGTCTTTTAATTTCATGGCTGCAATCACCATCTGCAGTGATTTTGGTGCCCCCAAAATTAAAGTCAGCCACTGTTTCCACTGTTTCCCCATCTATTTCCCATTAAGTGATGAGACCAGATGCCAGGATCTTAGTTTTCTGAATTTTTTGAGCTTTAAGCCAACTTTTTCACTCTCCTCTTACACTTTCGTCAAGAGGCTCTAGTTCTTCTTCACTTTCTGCTATAAGGGTAGTGTCATCTGCATATCTGAGGCTACTGATATTTCTCCCAGCAATCTTGATTCCAGCTGTGCTTCCTCCAGCCCAGCGTTTCTCATGATGTACTCTGCATATAAGTTAAATAAGCAGGGTGACGACATAACAGCCTTGATGTACTCCTTTTCCTATTGGAACCAGTCTGTTTTTCCATGTCCAATTCTAACTGTTGCTTCCTGACCTGCATACAGGTTTCTCAAGAGGCAGGTCAGGTGGTCTGGTATTCCCATCTCCTTCAGAATTTTCCTTTGACTGTGGTTCACACAGTCAAAGGCTTTGGCATAGTCAATAAAGGAGACATAGATGTTTTTTTCTGAAACTCTCTTGCTTTTTCGATGTTCCAGCAGATGTTGGCAATTTGATCTCTGGTTCCTCTGCCTTTTCTAAAACTAGCTTGAACATCTAGAAGTTCACAGTTCAGGTATTGCTGAGGCCTGACTTGGAGAATTTTGAGTATTACTTTACTAGTGTGTGAGATGAGTGCAATTGTGTGGTGGTTTGTGCATTTTTGGGCATTGCCTTTCTTTGGGATTGGAGCTCTTCTAACTCCTTGCAAACACTTATTAAGTAGGTTTTCTGGTATCTTAATATAATGTGCCTGAAAAGGTTATGTTGAAATCCTAATCCCTAGTACCTCAGACTGTGATCTTATTTGGGAATAGTGTCTTTGTAGATGTAGTTAAGGAGAAGTCAGACTGGAGTAACATTGACCCTTAATCCAATGTAGCTTGTGTCCTTGAAAGAAGAGACAAACAAAGGGAGAGGGCCATGTGATGAGAGAGACCAGATTAATGCTGTAAGTGAAGGAACACCAAGGATTGATGGAAACTATTAGAAACTGCAAAGAAACAAAGGATTCTCCCCTATGGATTTTAGAGGGATCTTGGACCTGCTGACATCTTGATTTTGAACTCCTAGGGCCAGAACTACAAGAGAATACATTTCTATTGTCTTAAGCCATTCAATTTGTGGTACCCTGTTAGCAGCCCTAGGAAATGAATGCATTGAAACATATTTTTAAAGGCAGTGAAATATCATTTGAAATGTCTGCTGATGCCTTTGTTGTAATTCATTTTAATTAAAGTAAGATTCTTTTATTTGAAGCTGCCAACCTCCATCAGCAGGAAAGATGGACAAAATTCTACCACCTAAGAAGATACAGGAAAAGGGTCAGTATAATAACATTTGCCTTCCTGTGAGTTGTCATGAATGAGGTAACATTCCTCTAAGAATTCTTTTTGCGAAACTTACTTTTAATCTTGTAATTCTTAAAGATTTGAACTCTAGTTTGAGGAGAAAACTCTCTTGAGATGTTTAGTAGTTGTAATTGCTTTAAGGAGAGAAGAAAAATACAGATTTTCACTTGACTAAATAAAATACTTTTGCTCATTGTGTTAAATGTAGCTGTAGTGGAAACTTTATATTCCATTATTTGCATTTTTCTAGGGAGTGCTTGGCTTCTGGAGGTACAAAATGAAGTACGTTAGGCTTTCAAGCTAATCAAAACAGTGTGTCTTTGAGATAGATAATTGGTATTTTAGAATGTGCACTTGGCAGTGGTGGTAGAATGCTCACACAAGTACATATATAGGCGCAGACACACAGATCAAGATACACAGATGTCTGGAAGAAGAGCAACCCTTGCAGCCACTAATGCTCAATGCCTTTAGCTTATAGGGAAAACCTCAAGGTGTGCTCAAGAGCAATCACTCTGAGCACGGACTAGTCCAAATTCTACTGAGCTCATCAATGCTTTGTAAGTTCCCATTGTGTGCTTCTGTTGGCCGCAGTCAACTAAAGATTACACATGACATATCTAAAGCATTTAAGAATCTAGGAATTGTTCTCACCAATTTCTAGATGAGACAAGCAAGTCAACACAGGTATTGTTGCCTTTCTAGTGTTATATTACAAGTAAATGGCAGAAGAGGATCTGGGACTCAAGTCTCCTCTTTCTTTATGAGTTGCACTTACTCTACAGAAATATGAACACCATGG
The DNA here is from genome assembly GCF_002263795.3 of Bos taurus. NCBI lineage: Eukaryota > Metazoa > Chordata > Mammalia > Artiodactyla > Bovidae > Bos > Bos taurus. Next base: position 49,102,777 of record NC_037340.1, read on the forward strand.
TTCATTTTCATATACATTTATGTGACAGATACATCACTTTGCACATCTGTACCCTCATACTCTCACAGGAGAAAGCCTCAACCCAGATTCCAGTCCTATTGAAGATGTTCTCCTAACAGCTTTGCTTATTTTAAACCAGGATTTCTCTTCTACTTTGAAGTGGCACTAACAAGTATATATATGACTCGAAAGAAAATTCATCCCAGTCCAACTGTTGTCATAAAACCTTAATCATTCAGCAAGTAGCCATTTTCAAACTGCCTACATTCTGTGTTAATACTTCCTTTAGAAACATACCAAGACCTGTGTATCCATAGAGAGAACAGAAATTTGCATACATTTTGAGAGTTTGGAGACAATCACTGCTGAATCATAAGAAAGTTTCCTTCTTGCTCTGATGCCATGGGTTCTGCCATTTGAAAAAAAAAAAAAAAAACCTCATTGTTGTTCTATTCTGGTACCATGGAAATCCATAGATTTCCCTTGAGTCTTTCAGTTCTTCTCAGGAACCCAGTTCAAGAGCTGAGAACCCATGTAAAGGGAAGGTTTTGCCTGGAAAGAGGCCAAGATAGATGGCAAAAACCATGACAATACTGTAAAGTAATTATTCTTCAATTAAAATAAATAAATTTAAAAAGAATTAACTAGATAAGGATGTTATTGACAATAAAAAAAAAAAAAAGGTTACTGGTCCAGGTCCTCTATTATAAGCCAAGGACAGTCTATACATTATTGCTACCATATCTTACCCACTAGGGATGTTTTGCAACATTTTCCAGAAATTGATGTGAGTTTCACAACTTACTCAAAGTCACCCAGCTAGTGAGTGGCAGAGCTGAAAATGGGAGACAGAACTGTTCAAATCTAAAATTCTATGCTTTTCTTTTTCATACTATAAAAACCAGCTTTCATATATTGGATATTAACAGAATAGGAAATGCTCAGCACTATCCTTACAGCACTGTGCTCACAGCCTTCTGTTCATGGGCAACCATTACCATTTCATAAAAGCAGATAAAGCTGGAGAGATCCCTTTCATGGTAGTAAGTGAGGATGCTGGCAGGCAGGGCCAAGTCTCCAGACTACAAACACTGGCCTCCTTCCTGTTCAGCCAGGCTTTCTCTCAATGGAAAATGAAAGAGAAGCTCCGTGTACTAAGAACTGAAATTTCAGTTACTAGAAAGACAAAAGGAGACTGAAGAACTGTCACAGATATGGGGAATGGAGGGGATATAACAACTGGATGCAGTGTGAGATCTGAGATTAGATCCTGAAACATAGAGGAGAAATTATTGGAAAAATGAGTTGAAATCCAAAAACATCTGTAATTGTTCCCCTACAATTCCCCTGTTTTGATCAAAACAATTCCTCTGTTTTGATCATTGTATGATGATCAAAACAATTCCCCTGTTTTGATCATTGTATGATGAAAAAAACTTTTTAATGTTTTACTTGAGAAGTAGAGAGAGGACTCAATATCAGGTGGATGAGTTGAAACCAGGTTGCTTGCATGGGAATCACAGATCCACCACTTCCAAACTGTGTGGCCTCAGACAAGCTCCTCAACCTTCTCCTAGCCTGGGATTCTCAACCATCAAATGGGAATAATAATAACCATCTCATAGGTCTGTTATAAGCACAGAGTAAAATGACACATGTAAAATGCACCACAGAGCTCGGTACAGGGTAAAGACTAATACCTGGAAGCTATTGTCATTAATTTTAATCAGTGTATCCTTTCGCCTCTTAGCTGGCTGCCTAATGAATACATTCTCAAAAGGATATTAAAGGTTGATAATAGTTGATCATTTTACCTTACCAGGAATATTTGTATTTTAATGAAATTATATTAAAAGTGCTCAGAGAGAATTCAGTGGCAGATTGGATTTTCTAAAGATAAAACTGATAGTATCTCTCATCCCAAAGGCATTTCTAAGGCCCTGGCACTTTCCATCAAGAGGTAGAGTACATATTCACTCCCTTCATGTCAGGGTAGCTTTTGTAAGTGTCTTGACCAATAGAATATGATGAAAGTTATGTTATGATTTCCAAAGACAGGTCTGAAATGTCATGTACTGAAAAATATCTGTTCTCTTAAAATGCTTACTCTTGAAATCTAGCCACCATGCTGTGATGAAATCGGAACAGTTCAAGAAAAGGCTCATATGGAGAGAAACAAAAGTCTGTGGCCCACATCTCCAGCCTGAGCTTCCAGCTAAAAGCCAAAACCAACTTGCCAACCATGTGAAAGAATTATCCTGCCAATAGATCTCCCAGCCTTCATCAAGCTACTCACCTGAAGCCACATGGCCTCCCTCCATCATACCCTGTCCAAAATATAATTTTGTAAGTAAAAAAAAAAATACTACTGTTGTTTTAAGCCATTAAGACATCATTTATTATACATCTATAGGGAACATTTTTTGGTGGCAGAAACTTACAAGAATAGGGACTAGGAACAGAAATGAGAATTTTTAAAATGTAGGCAGAGTTGAGAACTAGAACTATAAAGGGGCTTCAGTAGCCTTGAAGAATATTTTGTGGACTTGTGTTTTCATCTTTCCCAGACTGCAAGACAAGACAACTCAAAAAAAAAAACTTTTTTTTTTTGTCCTGCAGACTAGAAAATGGAACAAAGTGAGAACACCTAAGACTAGACTGAGTTCTACATATGTTCTCAGGGAAGATAGTGCCCCCATCAGAGCCAATGTCAAAGTTAGTACCTACCTGGTCTACAGTAGGTGATAAAGTCTGAGGTATGAGGTGCTGAAATAGGTAGGAGGGGTGAAATTGTATTTAGAATCAAACCCATACCCACCAGAGACACTCAGAGGGCTCAAATATGCCTTGTGTACTCCAGGACCCAGAAACCCCAACAGAGACTGAGACAGAACTGTGTTTAAGTGTCTCCTGAGGAGTTATAGGTCTGCAGAGGACTGCTTTAGGGACAGGGGCTCTGGGTGCATTAGATCTGGGTATGGTATAAACCCTCGTGGAGAAGGTTGCCATTAACTCCACCATGGAGCCCCCAGAACTTACACAGGACTGGGTAAACAGACTCTTGGAGAGTACAAACAGAACCTTGTGTGCACCAGGACCCAGAAGAAAGGAGCAGTGACCCCACAAGAGACTGAACCAGACTTGCCTGTGAGTGTCCAGGAGTCTGTGGCAGAGGTGTGGGTCAGTGGTGGCCTGCTGCAGGGGGCACTGCATGGGAACTTTTGAAGGTGGTCTCCATTATCTTCAGTACCTCCACCATAGTTTGGCTTCCCTGGTGGCTTAGATGGTAAAGCGTCTGCTTGCAGTGTGGGAGACCTGGGTTCAGTCCCTGGGTGGGGAAGATCCCCTGGAGAAGGAAATGGCAACCCACTCCAGTACTTTTGCCTGGAAAATTCCATGGACAGAAGAGCCTTGTAGGCTACAGTCCATGGGGTCACAAGGAGTAGGACACGACTGAGCGACTTCACTTCTTCTTCAAATAACAGGAAGGAAACACAGCTCTGCCCTTCAAACAGAAAACTGGATTAAAGATTTACTGAGCATGGCCACATACATCAGAACAAGACCCAGTTTCCCCCTCAGTCAGTCTCTTGCATCAGGAAGCTTCCATAAGCCTCTTATCCTTCTCCATCAGAGGGCAGACAGACTGAAAGCCACAATCACAGAAAACTAACCAATCTGATCACATGGACCGCAGCCTTGTCTAACTCAATGAAAATTTGAGCCGTGCCTTGTAGGGCACCCAAGACAGACAGATCATGATGGAGAATTCTGACAAAACATGGTCCACTGGAGAAGGGAATGGCAAACCACTTCAGTATTTTTGACTTGAGAACACCATGAACAATATGAAAAGGCAAAAAGAGAACACTGAAAGATGAACTCTCCAGGTCGGTAGATGCCCAATATGCTACTGGAGATCAGTGGAGAAATAACTCCAGAAAGAATGAAGAGAAGGAGACAAAGCAAAAACAATACCCAGTTGTGGATGTGACTGGTGATGGAAGCAAGGTCCAATGCTATAAAGACCAATATTGCATAGAAACTTGGAATGTTAGGTCCATGAATCAAGGCAAATTGGAAGTGGTCAAACAGGAGATGGCAAGAGTGAATGTTGAAATTTTAGGAATCAGCTAACTAAAATGGCCTGGAATGGGTGAATTTAACTCAAATGACCATTATATCTATTACTGTGGGCAAGAATCCCTTAGAAGAAATGGAGTAGCCATCATAATCAACAAGAGTCTGAAATGCAGTACTTGGACGCAATCTCAAAAAAGACGGAGTGATCTCTGCTCATTTCCAAGGCAAACCATTCAATATCACAGTAATCCCAACCAGTATGTCCCAACCAGTAATGCTGAAGAAGCTTACATTGAATGGATCTATGGAGACCTACAAGATCTTCTAGAACTAACACCTCCAAAAGATGTCCTTTTAATTATAGGGGACTGGAATGCAAAAGTAGGAAGTCAAGAAATACCTGGAGTAATAGGCAAATTTGGTCTTGGAGTACAGAATGAAGCAGGGCAAAGGTTAATAGAGTTTTGCAAGAGAATGCACTGGTCATAGCAAACAGCCTCTTCCAACAGCACAAGAGAAGATTCTACACATGGAGATTACCAGACGGTCAATAACCAAATCACATTGATTATGTTCTTTGCAGCCAAACATGGAGAAGCTCTATACAGTCAGCAATAACAAGACTGGCAGATGACTGTGGCTCAGATAATGAACTCCTTATTGCCAAATTCAGACTTAAATTGAAAAAAGTAGGGAAAACCAATAAACCATTCAGGTATGACCTAAATCTTATCCCTTATGACTATACAGTGGCAGTGACAAATAGATTCAAGAAATTATACCTGATAGACAGAGTGCCTGAGGAACTATGGACAGAGATTCATGACATTATAGAGGAGGCAGTGATCAAGACCATCCCCAAGAAAAAGAAACACAAAAAGGCAAAATGGTGTCAGAGGAGGCCTTACAAATAGCTATGAATAAAAAGAGAAGCAAAAGACAAAGGAGAAAATGAACAATATACCCATTTGAATGCAGAGTTCCAAAGAATAACAAGCAGAGATAAGAAGGCCTTCTTCAGTAATCAGTGCATAGACATAGAGGAAAACAATAGACTGGGAAAGACTAGAGATCTCGTCAAGAAAATTAAAGATACCAAGGGAACTTTTCATGCGAAGATGGGCATAATAAAGGACAGAAATTGTATGGACCTAACAGAAGCAGAAGATATTAAGAAGTGGCAAGAATACACATAAAAACTATAGAAAAAACTTCTTCATGACTGAGATAATCACGATGGTGTGATCACTCACCTAGAGCCAGACATCCTGGAATGTGAAGTCAACTGGGCCTTAGGAAGCATCACTATGAACAAAGCTAGTGGAGGTGATGGAATTCCAGTTGAGGTAGTTCAAATCCTAAAAGATGATGCTGTGAAAGTGCTGCACTCAATATGCCAGTAAATTTGAAAAACTCAACAGTGGCTACAGGACTAGAAAAGGTCAGTTTTCATCCCAATCCTATAGAAAGGCAAAGCCAAAGAACACTCAAACTACTGCACAATTGCACTTATCTCACACACTAGAAAAGTAATGCTCCAAATTCTCCAAGCCAGGCTTCAACAGTGTATGAACCGTGAACTTCAGATGTTCAAACTGGATTTAGAAAAGGAATCAGAGGAACCAGATGACACCACCCTTATGAAAGAAAATGAAGAACTAAAGAGCCTCTTGTGAAAGTGAAAGAGGAAAGTGAAAACGTTGGCTTAAAGCACAACATTCAGAAAACTAAGATCATGTCATCCAGTCCCATCACTTCATGGTAAATAGATGGGAAAACAATGGAAATAATGACAGACTTCATATTTTGGGGCTCGAAAATCACTGCAGATGGTGACTGCAACCATGAAATTAAAAGACACTTGCTCCTTGGAAGAAAATTTATGACCAACCTAGACAGCATATTAAAAAGCAGAGACACTACTTTGCTAACTAAAGTCCATCTAGTCAAAGCTATGGCTTTTCCAGTAGTCATGTATGGATGTGAGAGCTGGACTATAAAGAAAGCTGAGCACCGAAGAATTGATGCTATTGAACTGTGGTGTTGGAGAAGACTCTTAAGAGTCCCCTGGACACCAAGGAGGTCCAATCAGTCAATCCTAAAGGAAATCAGTCCTGAATATTCATTGGAAGGACTGATGCTGAAGCTGAAGCTCCAATACTTTGGCCACCTGATGCTAAGAACTAACTCATTTGGAAAGACCCTGATGCTGGGAAAGATCGAAGGCAGGAGGAGAAGGGGATGACAGAGGATGAGATGGTTAGATGGCATCACCAACTCAATGGACATGAATTTGAGTAAACTCCTGGAGTTGGTTTTGTACAGGGAAGCCTGGCATGCTGCAATCCATGGGGTCTCTAAGAGTTGGAAACGACTGAGTGACTGAACTGAACTAATGAGTTACTGATTCATCATTCTTCCTCCCATGGTTTAAATTAATGGAGAACAAAAACACATGACAAGATAAGAATTCAATCTGGTATCACATTTTTAATGTCCAAATGGAGGATTCCTGGTATTCTGTGTCTGAGGAAGACATGGCTTGGGCTTGAAGGCAAAGGGGAGCTGTACACTTACACCTTCCCGCCCTGATCTAGAATGTGCCTCGGTAGGCCTGGGTTTCTGGAACTGGGCAGATGCAGTGGTAGTCACTGCCTGCCCCCATCCCATAGAGGAGCCCTCAAATTTCTAGGCTTTTTGCTAAAAGGCCAGCCCTACCTGACCTGTGTCATGTGTGCTTACCCTAAGGAAGCAAAACAAATCAATGGGCAGCTGTGAGCAGGGACATGCCAGAGATAGATACAAGGACCCAGTCCACACAAGGACCCAGACCACATGCAGGGCTGACTTAGCCCCATCTCAACATTGACTCAGTCATTCCTCTTCCACCCCCTCAATGGAGGGATTAGGAAGGAGTCAGGGGAGAAAGGCAGAAGCTTTCTCTCCATACTTTCTGAGAGGGTATAGTGTCCTAGTTAGGGTCTGAGAGAAGACCTCATGAGACAAGAGCTATTTTCTAATTAAGGGAGACATGTATCTGAGCAGTGCTGTGGCTCTTAAACTTGACTGAGTATCAAAATCACTTTGCTCATTCAAACACAGATTCTTGGGCTACACCGCCTGAGTTTCCAATTCAGTAGGTCTGAGACAGGTCCACGAAATTGAATTTCTAACAAATTCCAAGTAATCATGATGCTGTCGGTCCAGTATGAGAGGTGTGATACAGAGCATTTTACAGTTCAGAACATCAGCATACAGCTTCTCTCATCTAAATCTCACATGATTCATCATTAACAGGTGAGGGAACCAAGGCTTGTGAGGACTGAGGGTCTCATCCAAGTTCACACAACACTAACCTAAGACTGAGGCTTCACATCCAAGTCTCTGGACACCAATTCAAAAATTCTTTTCACTGAGATATAATTTTTTACAGGAATAGAAGCAAGACAAACAGAGAAACCCAAGCATCATTGTATTGTTGTTGTTCAGTCATTAAGTCATGTCCTACTCTTTGCAACCCCATAAACTGCAGCACACTAGGCTTCCCTGTCCACTAACTCCTGGTGTTTGCTCAAACTCATGTTCATTGAGTCAGTGATGCTATCCAACCATCTCATCCTCTGTCATCCCCTTCTCCTCCTGCCCCCAATCTTTCCCAGCATCAGGGACTGTTCCAATGAGACAGCTCTTCACATCAGGTGGCCAAAGTATTGGAGCTTCAGTCCTTCCAATGAACATTTAGGGTTGATTTTCTTTAAAATTGACTGGTTTGATCTCCTTGCTGTCGGAGGGACCCTCAAAAGTCTCCAGTACCATGATTAGAAAACATCAATTCTAGGCATTTAAAAATCAGAGATGAGTATTTTGTATACTTATCATTAACTTTTTTGGTAATTTCTCTAACCAATTTGATGGTTCTTTTTGAAAATTTCAAATGGTCTCACATATTTTGGGAAAAAGAAGGCAGGGAAATGTTATGTGTTTGCTTTATCTCCGCCTAGACCAGCAGAAATAAAAGAGTTGAATGCCTATAGAAACAGCCATGGTTGTGGTAATAACCACTATCTTGCCTGGAGACTAGGTAAAATTTGGCACCTATGGAATAAGGAGTGGGAGTGTTGACTAGTTATGACTGGTAATTCTTTTAAGAAATGAGCCCCCCCCCCCCGCTTTTTTTTAAACAGATGAAAAGCCTTAACCAAAATGAATTAATCTATAATAGAGCTATTCCAGACAATACTGGGGGAGACATTTTAAAGAATAAGGTCTGTCTGTCACCTTTCATATTGCTCCATTTGGATTGCAACCAGGACAACAAACTCTCCATTAGTTCTGACCTCCTCTTAATTAACTTTTTGAAAAACTGGGGCCCAAAACCAACTGGAATGAGGGATCAATGGAGATCATACACTGACAAGTTCAGTTTTCCATGTTTCCTTTCTCATGCTGTTTTCTCATGAGGACAAGAACCCTCCCGGGCATTTCATTTCCTAAGATTTACACCAGTTTTTATGATACATGATTTTAGTTATCACAGGCACCGCCACTTACAAGTAGGTCCTGATGAGATGTCTAGCACACCTCAGTCTAGTGTCACTCTTACTTTGGCCTTCTTGACAATGACTGGGACTGCTAGGTCTCTGCTCCTGCCCCATAACCCCATTTTATGAACCACAGTTGACAGCGTGCCTGACCAACCAGTTTTCAGTTCCTATGATGTGTATATGTACCTGTGTGAGTATGTGTGTGTGTGTAAATCAGGGTGAGGATTGAAACTATAAAAGCTTTCTTAATTTTTAATACTCTTTATTGAATGATAACATACAGAAAAAGGATACAAATTATCAAGTGCAGACACTGGGTAATCAGTTCAATAAACAGTATATCACCAGCCCCATGGAAGCTCCTCTCATTACCTCCGCAAGGGCACCCACTATTCTAACTTCTAACACTATAGATGAGTTTTAGAAATATATAAAAATGTATCCTATGTTTTGTATTCTTTTGTACCTGGCATCTTTGGTTCAAACATATGGATATTTATGAAATATACATATTTTTATGTGCTGTACATGCTTATATTTGTGTGTATGTGTGTGTGTATATATATATATATATATATATATATATATATATATATCCACTCTCATTTATTTATCCATTCTACTGCTGATGGATACTTAGATAATTTTCTGTCTGGGGTTACTATGAAAAGCACTGATATGAGCATTCAAGTCTATGTCCCTTGCTATACTATGTATGTGTATCTACTGTACATAAAGCTTGAAATGGAATTGCCAGATCACAGGTTTGCATGGGTTATGCTTCAGTGCATACTTTCAAACAATTTTCAAAAATGGTTGCATCAATTTACACCACTGTGTGCAGAATAAGAGTTTTGTTTGTGCTACATCCTTGCTGGAACCAGGTATTGTTGGTCTTCTTCATTTCAGCTGTTCTGGTGAGGGTCTGATGGTAACTCATTTTAGTTATGATCTGTAAATGTTGTATATTTGAATATTGTCTTTGTGAAGTGCCAGTATTTCACAAAGAATATTTCTATAACTGTCTTAACCTCGTTTTTCTGTCCTCTCTACCCTTCCCTCTTTGTAAGACTATGTCCTATTTCTAACAACAGTAAATAAATAAATAAATGGATAAGGACACTGTGGCATATCCATACACGGAAATACTACCAATCAATAAAAATAAATGCTATCTGCATACCCATAACATCACTGAAATTCAAAAACATTGTCCTAGGCAAAAGAAGGCAGATGAAAGAAAACATACTATATGACTCTATTTGTATGATATTCTAGAAGAAGCAAAACTAATTAATAGTGACAGAAAACAGATTGGTGGTTTTCTGGGGTTGGAAGACAGTACTGACTGAAAAGGGGCCTGAGGGAATAGTTTATGGTGATGGAAATGTCCTGTTGTGACTTCAGTAGTGGGTAGTTAGATGGATGTATACATTTTCCAAAACTCTTTATACTTTTAAAATGGATAATTTAATTGTATTAAATTATACTTCAATAAAATTGATTAAAAAGAAAACTTTTACTGAGCCCTACCACGTGTAACCCATAGAATACTGTCAAATTAGGACTTTTCTCTGGCCATAGTGATCAGTCAAGATGCCCAAAGAGCCACATGTACCCCAATGGAGAGCCATGTCCCTCTAGAAGGAAATAGAGTTGCCAACATCTTTTGAAATAACTGTTTTGATTGAAGACATCACAAAAGACTGGTTCTAGCTACTTTGGCCACCTCATACCCCACAAATGGTTCAGTTTCCGCTCACTTAAGGCTTCCTGCCAGTCACCCATCCAGTCAGCCAGCTGGCCCATCACCACATTTAAAATATACAAGGAGAACACAGGCACGTCCAACCTCGGGCTGAGGAGAGAAGCCTTCCCAGCTAGTTTTCCCAACATTTCACTTTGCAGGAGCCAAACTGTAGTTGATTTTCTTTTTTCTTTTCTTTTGACTGTCAAGAGAAAACCTGACAGCGACCACATTTCCAAAAGCTCCCTTCCCAGTACAGAACCAGAGCTGTGATATTTTAAGAGCCTCTCTCATCTCCACGCCTGGGAACATATTGTTTTGTGATAATCGTTAGTGATGGACAAACTTCACTGGGTTTCCAGATTTGAGTCAGTGCCAGAAGTTGAGAATTCCTCCTTATTGATAACTCCAAATCATCCTCATTTTCTCCTACATTTTATTTATTTATTTATGTCTTCTTTACTTTGTTTCTTCTTAAGGACCTGGGCCTACTTTCCAATCCTTTACCTACTTTTCACAGTAGAAAGGAAAAGGGAAGGAGATGAGGTCAGCAGCATGAGTTCCCTCACATTTCTGCACCTGGCAAGAATACCATCACTCTCCATTTATGTGCCTGCCCTGGGGCAAACAGAATGTAATCAGGCCCAAATTATTAGCATAGTCGGAAAAAAGTGATGAGACACTCGTTGTGGGCCCACAGTCACACTTCGAGGGATGCCTGATGAATTTGTGAGTGAGTAAAGAATGAGTCTTTTTCTCAGAAGGCCAAGAGACATAACTAACCAAGGCCTGCCAACATAATCTTAAAATAGTACTCTTAGAACTGAGTCGCCAATACCACAGGAAAGCTGAAAAGGGAGCGTTAAGTTACAAAAAGTGGGAGATGGGAGGGACATTCAGAAGGGAGGGGACATATGTATACACGTGGCTGATTTGTGTTGATGTGTCCTAAAGACCAACACAATATTGTAGGGCAATTGTCCTTCAATAATTGCATTTTGTTCAAAACTTCTCAATATTGTATAATATTGTATAATAATTTTTGATACTTTTAAAATGCAGAAAAAATAAGTCGCAAAAAATATGTTAATATTCTTCCTTGAAGGCAACAATTTCTGTTTCCAGAATTTAAGAATAATTCATTAAATTCATTCTATCTAAACTCAAACACTCCTGTGAGTTATCCCTGTCTATATTTTTCTATTTTATAAAATGAGTGTTGATATTTAAAATTCCATGAGCTATTTTGTCAGGTAAGGATCCAAGTGGAGTATTGAATTTATAAATTAGTGATTATATTCAAATCCATAGAGTCCTGATCATAGGACTGGAATTCAAAGCCTGCACTTAATACTAGTCCTTCCAACCAGGGACTTAGAGGATCATGGAGACAGTGGGGACATGTAGTTTCAAGCCCTTCCCAGCTTCCATTAGAAGAATCCCAGAATACAGCATGTCCTGTGACCTTGTAGAAGGCTGGGAATGTCCAGGTCAGAGGCAGCAGCTGGCCTAGGAGGGCTGCCAGAATTTCCAGGACACTGATGTATTCAGAATAGGAGAAAAAGGAACATTGGAGGGGGTGTCTGTCAGATGAAGGAGAAGGGAAGGACAGCAAGGGAGCCCTGAGCTGGTAAATTCAGATTTGTGTATTTCACTCAGTCTGAAAACACCGATGAGTCACTTATGCTAATAATGTATTTTCTCTTTAACACATTTTCCCCAGTTGGTCTGAAACTATACTGAGTTTACTATGAGTAATCTCACACAGTCACAACACAAAATTTGCTTTTCTGCCCAAGGAGCAGCCACTTGTTTTTTGAACCAGATTCCCTCAATGTGTAGCTAAATTGGGGAGAGTGTTTCTGCCATAGTTAAGGTCTTTCCACTGCTTTCTGTGAAACTGCAGTGACTGTACCTGTTTATTAAGGAATTTTTCTAACAGACCAAAGAGATACATGCCCTATTAGTATTCTTAATTCTCTTTAATCAATAATTTTGATTCTCCCTGAACCTTTCTCATTCTGTATTGCCATCTTTAGACAATCTCACATCAAAGAAAAGGAAAAAAAGAGTGAGAGGAAATAAGTATTCAAAGTATCAACTGTTTTTCAATCCGTCCTCTTATAATTGCATTGATTTTATTTTAGAAGTGGCTTGACAACTGGAAATTGACAGAATGTGATAGAACAGTGATATCAGAAATACAGAAAATATCTAGGTCAAGTGAAGTAACTAGCTATCATCTCCAGTGCCGACTTCATCAATTGGTAGTGATTGTTGACAGTACTGTACTCAGAAGGAACCTTAGGTCACTTCTAGACTTAGCAGGACAGAGGGCCTGCAGTCCATTAATAATGTCTGCCACAGTGGTGTCTTTGTGAGGAGTAGGGAAGGAGATGGGCAGCGTGGTGTCAGCACAGACATTATGAATTTACCATTTCTGGTCTCTGCAAAATGTTCATTCAAACAATTAAAATAACAAGTGGAACTCTCTAGTAACTGACTACATTGAATGAAGATTTGAACATTTTATTTGGAGTACATAGTGGGTAAAGTACCCCTCTGGGTACTTCTAATCTGATTATTCCTCATCTCTGTAATCATGTTTTAACCCTGACAGAAAGGGCCTGGAAGACTGTCTTCTAGTTTAAAGCATAAACAATGGAAACATAATTATAATTTTTTTTTCTGGAATTGCAAGTCTTTCTCATGTAAACACATTCAACATCTCCCTACTCCCCTGTTCCCTTCGATGTTCTTTCTCCTCCATGTGTGTATGAAATAGAAGGTATGTGACTGATGCTCAGAGAAAGGTGTTTAAATGAGGAAATGATGGTGTCATTCTGATTTGAGTCTCTTGTTTACCTAGGAATCAGATAGAGTATTGAGCAAAGAGATCTTTGGTCCCAGCCAGGACTGAGAAAGCAAGTCTAATTAATGAGTCAGAAGAGAAACAGTGACGCTTCTTTTGCATGCATAATCCATGAGTGCATGGTCTGTATGAAAAGATCTTAGACAAGTCTCAAATCTTTTAAGCTTTAATAAACGTGGTTGTTGCACTGAAAACTATTTTTTAAACAGTAACTTTTTTCATATGTGATAAGAACCTCAATTTTTCTAGCCATAGGGGATGTAAGCTAAAGCAGGCCAAAGGATTATCTTACATTGGGATCATAAATAATAGCATGCTGTATTAGACATTCATGTGCACGCATGTGTGCTAAGTCACTTCAGTCAAGCTAAAAAATGTGCAGATATATACAATTGTGCTGACAAAATATTTGCTTTTCAGCATTGTATTGGTCAGTTCTTGTCACCATAAAGCTGTGTAACAAAATATTCCAAATCTCCTGAGCTTATAACAGCATTCAGATTTCTCACTCTTGGGTCTATAGGTCAGTTGAGACTATTCTGCTTTAGGCTGGGGGTTAGTTTGGTTTGGCTTGGGCTTTGGGTTGGGTTCAAATCTATTGTATGTGTGACTTTTGAGGAGCTCAGTTATATGAGGTTGTTGCTACCTGGATAGTGTTTTTCTCATTATGGTCACAGGACCAGAAGGGAATGAATGAAACCACCTTTTCTGTAGACAGCATGTAGACATTTATACCCAGATTTCACTGATCAAAGCTCATCAAATGGCCAGCTCTACTATCAAAGGATAAAGAAATCAATTCCACTTCCAAGAAATAAAATGCAAATTTACATGTCAAAGGATGTGAATATAAAATTCTAAAATTTTAGAAGAGTTCAGGAATTGAGACAATGAACCAATTTACAAAAATACCAAAAATTTAATCTAAAGCATCAAGTAGAAAATTATTATAGTGAGGTTAAAAAAAATCAGGCTTTAAGAATAAGGAAGATATGAGTTTGGACCTTAATTCCATTTGTTTCTGTGTAACTTCAACAACAGGCAAGAATGCTGGACTAGAAAAGTGTCCGTCAGCAAGACTTTGTAGAAATCCTTGTGTTCTGCCATGAATAGGACTTCATTTCTTTTCACTTGTCTGTTTTGTTTTTTGTTTTTTTTTTCACTTAACTGACTGCTTTCCATATTTGGAGTTCAAATTCCTCAACTATGGCATCAGTTTGACTCAGTCAAAAGACACTGTGCCAGTTAAGGCATACATTTTTACAATGGGTCACATCTGGTGCCAGTGGTCAGTCTGTGATTAGGGCAGGTGCATGCCCTTGGTTCAGTCAGCCATGGCTTGTGGAAAGTCACACATAACATAACTTTCTCAAGGAGAAATGACTAATTGTCCACCAAGCCATACTTTTAGAGCAAAGGTGCTGTTAGGTTGGGAAGTGCATTCTTAAAAAGGAGCCACAACTCCCAGTCTCTCTTGAGTATCTCTTGAGCTGGGCCATGTGACTAAGATTCCCCAATGGAATATAAGCAGAAATCACGTGTATCACTTCCAAACAAAAGGGTTAAATTTTGGTGCCTTTTCTATGGTACAATTTCCTGTCCAAGTTTCCAAAAATGGCAGTCACAAGATGGAAAGAGCCTGGGTCACTGACTGATAATGTGGAAAGATTTCTGTGAGGCAAAACCAATACAATATTGTAAAGTAATTAGCTTCCAATTAAAATAAATAAATTTATAATAATAAAAAAAAACAAATAGTTAAGGATGAACACTTTGGGCTTGTTTTTACATCAGTTAGCAAAGACTATCCATTCTGCAGCTTGGAAGAGATCAGATCAGATCAGATCAGTCGCTCAGTCGTGTCCGACTCTTTGTGACCCCATGAATCACAGCACGCCAGACCTCCCTGTCCATCACCAACTCCGGGAGTTCACCCAGACTCACGTCCATGGAATCAGTGATGCCATCCAGCCATCTCATCCTCTGTCGTCCCCTTCTCCTCCTGCCCCCAATCCCTCCCAGCATCAGAGTCTTTTCCAATGACTCAACTCTTCACATGAGGTGGCCAAAGTACTGGAGTTTCAGCTTTAGCATCATTCCTTCCAAAGAAATCCCAGGGCTGATCTCCTTCAGAATGGACTGGTTGGATCTCCTTGCAGTCCAAGGGACTCTCAAAAGTCTTCTCCAACACCACAATTCAAAGGCATCAATTCTTTGGCGCTCAGCCTTCTTCACAGTCCAACTCTCACATCCATACATGACCACAGGAAAAACCATAGCCTGGACTAGACGAACCTTTGTTGGCAAAGTAATGTCTCTGCTTTTGAATATGCAATCCAGGTTGGTCATAACTTTCCTTCCAAGGAGTAAGCGTCTTTTAATTTCATGGCTGCAGTCACCATCTGTAGTGATTTTTGAGCCCAGAAAAATAAAGTCTGACACTGTTTCCACTGTTTCCTTATCTATTTCCCATGGAAGAGATCAGTTGTCCCTAAAAAGAGGCTGATGGCATGGAAGTCATTGAGATTAAGTTGTGGAATGGAGCAAAGCATAAAAGACTAACAACTAAGCAGAGACTTCAGCTGGAGAGGTCTGAATGTTCAGGGTAGGATGACCCGGGGTGGCTTCACTGATACACACTCAGCCTAGAAGATTGAGTTCAATATGGAATCAACTGTAACTATCCAAGAGCATGGCCTTTAGGAAGGATGAGCTCCAAATCCAAAATGTCGTTCACGCTTAAACTCTCACATGTTAAGAGAGCTTTTGTTGAACACAGAGAAGTGAGGATTTACTTTGTGGGCCTGTTCCTCCCCTGGATATGGTTTCTGAAGTAAGTATCTCTTTCTTTCTTGTAGTAGCTCTTCTTACCCAAATCCACCAGATTTAATAAACTTTGAAAATCCATCATCTCTTTGGTGGAGACACACTTCCCTCTTAGCCTACATTAGTAAGCAGTATTGGTACCAACCATACTTACTTACACTCACTGATGGTGAGAAGAAGAAGCTCTTCCCTCATTTCTCACTGTACCTTGACCCCAGCCTCAAGATTGGGACTGTTGCGGGGAGATGATGATGGCTTGAGTCAGATGACTCTGCTAAAGGAGGTCCATCTTGGACTGCAGGGTATTCCAAGGCTGAATAGAAGTTAGGAAGAAGAAAGCTCAATTCCATGCGGTTCTTTGTCTCTCTTCTTCTTGACATAAATCCAGTTATCCAGTTGCTGTCTGCCTCCAGCTGGCACACTACCCATGCCAACTGAATTTACCCCATGCTCCCACATTTTCTCTGTGAGTTGCACTACAATTGCTTCTGTTTCTCTGGTTAAAGAAGATTCCTGTCTGCCTCCCTGGATCTACACTTTTCACCTCTCGTTAATAGAGTCCAACCTCAGTCTATATGTTTCCTCCACCCCACATATCCAGTTCCTCTCCTTTCCTCTGACAGAGTCACCTTTATCCTGTGGGACTGACTTCCTTTGGACCCCAATAGGCTGCTAGCTTTGTAGCCTCTGGTCCTGAGAACAAAATCAGACTCTCTTTTAGATCTCCAACAAGAACTCTGCAATACCAGTAGTAGACTGGGGGCCATTCAGCTTCAAAACAAAGGCTTTATTCTGAATCTTCCTTTCTCAACTGATAACCAGTCTGTCACCACAAGAGGGAAGGGTGGGGGTGGCAAGGCATTGAAGAAAGAGGAGGAGGGTGTAGAGCAGCAAGCTTATTAACCTTTCCAAGAGGCTTGTGATTCAAGCTTGTGGAGCTTAACATTTTTTTTTTTTCCTCTCCCAATTATTTTAATGATGCTGCAGAAAGTCCTAAATTCTGTGCTGACACTGTGTTGCTACCACAGTCTGGGCTGATCACATGGTAACATTCCGACCCAGGCTGGGTCACCCCGTAAGAAAAATCAGCTTGGGAAAACCACTCCTCCTGCTGCTTGCATCTCACTCTCTCTCTTAAGGGAGGGGGCAAAGCCTCCTTTTTAAGAGCTTTGAAGCTTAAGTCTCAGATGTGAGCTTTTGCTTCAGAGTTTATTAGTTAGTTTTTATCCCTATACACCACCCTTCTCCAAAAAGTTTATGTTCACTCAGGATGGCAATTATTTGACTCTAATTCAAACCATTTTTGTGTCATTTAGATCCAGGCACATTGCTTGATCTCAATAATAAGGGAGCATACCAAATATTTTTGTTGCTAGAGGAGCTATAGTCATATAAGCCAGTTCATCAATCATGTGTTTTTTCCTTTCACAGTCTTAATGTATTCCTCATTTCATTTTGACCAAGAAAATTAAACCTATAACATAAACTTAAAAGCCAACTACTGTAGTCTGTACTTTGAACCCAGATACAAAAGAAAACATTGCTTCCTTTTAGGTTTAGATCAAGATGTATGGATTTAGGAGGTTAACTAATACTTAGCAGGAGGCTGATTAGAGGCTGGAAATGTGGGAGGCAGAAGGCAGGAGGAAGAAGAAGAAATGGTATTTCTTCTTATATATGCACACATGTACTTATCTGCAGGCATTGCTAGATTTTCAGTAATCTACCATGAACATCATCTTGACTGTGGGATTGTGAAGATGGAGAGCAGATTTCTGCAAGGCCAGGCTCCCTCCCCACTTAACAAGAACAACCAAACACATCCCAGTCTGGACTGTCACCTACACATATATGAATTTTTTAGTTTTATTGACATATCCTCCACACTGAAGAACTGTATATATTAAAGGTACTTTTTGATGAGTTTTCACAAACTGAACACACTGTGTAATGAGACCAGATTGTGAGCTATTATCAATAGCTCCTAGAAGCCACTCACAAACATTGCCGTCTAGTTGCTATCTCACCAGGGTATCCACTATCCTAATTCTAATACCATAGTTTAATCTTTCTCTTTCAGGTTTCTAAAAATCGAATAATATATAATTTATTATTTTATGTCTAGGTTCAGTAAATATTATGTTTGAGAAATTTATCTTTGTTACTATGTGCAGTTTCAGACTGTCCACTCTTTTTTGCATTGATATTCATTGTGTGAGTACACCAGAAAGTTTTCATTTATTCTACTGCTGATGGGTTTTAAGAAGTGTCCATTTGGCTATTGTGAATAGTGCTGTCATGAATGTTATAATACATGTCTTTTGGTAAACATCAGTATGAAAAGGCAAAAAGATAGGACACTTAAAGATGAACTCCCGAGGTCGGCAGGTGCCCAATATCCCACTGGAGTTCAGTGGAGAAATAACTCCAGAAAGAATGAAGGGATGGAGCCAAAACAAAAACAACACCCAGTTGTGGATGTGACTGGTTATAGAAGCAAGATACAATGCTGTGAAGAGCAATATTACATAGGAACCTGGAATGTTAGGTCCATGAATCAAGGCAAATTGGAAGTGGTCAAACAGGAGATGGCAAGAGTGAACATCGACATGCTAGGAATCAGCAAACTAAGATGGACTGGAATGGGTGAATTTAACTCAGATGACCATTATATCTACTACTATGGGCAGGAATCCCTTAGAAGAAATGGAGTAGCCATCATAGTCAACAAAAGAGTCCAAAAGGCAGTACTTGGATGCAATCTCAAAAAGGGCAGAATGATCTCTGCTAGTTTCCAAGGCAAACCATTCAATATCACGGTAATCCAAGTCTATGCACCGACCAGTAATGCTGAAGAAGCTGAAGTTGAACGGTTCTATGAAGACTTACAAGACCGTGTGGAACTAACACCCCAAAAGATGTCCTTTTCATTATAGGGAACTGAAATTCAAAAGTAGGAAGGCAAGAAACACCTGGAGTAACAGGTGTATTTGGCATTGCACTACAGAATGAAGCAGGGCAAAGGCTAATAGAGTTCTGCCAAAAAACCACACAGGTCATAGCAAACACCCTCTTCCAATAACACAAGAGAAGACTCTACACATGGACATCACCAGATGGTCAACACTGAAATCAAATCAATTATATTCTTTGCAGCCAAAGATGGATAAGCTCTATACAGTTAGCAAAAACAAGACCAGAAGCTGACTGTGGCTCAGATCATTAACTCCTTACTGCCAAATTCAGACTTAAATTGATGGAAGTGGGGAAAACCTCTAGACCATTCAGGTATGACCTAAATCAAATCCCTTATGACTATACAGTGGAAATGACAAATAGATTTAAGGTACTAGGTCTGATGAACTATGGACGGAGGTTCGTGACTTTGTACAGGAGACAGGAATCAAGACCATCCCCAAGAAAAACAAATGCAAAAAAGCAAAATGGCTGTCTGAGAAGGCCTTACAGGAGGCCTCTTCTGTGAAAAGAAGAGAAGTGGAAAGCAAAGGAGAAAAGGAAAGATATACCAATTTGAATGCAGAATTCCAAAGAATAGCAAGGAGAGATAAGAAAGTCTTCCTCAGCCATCAATGCAAAGAAATAGAGGAAAACAACAGAATGGGAAAGACTAGAGATCTCTTCAAGAAAATCAGAGATACCAAGGGAACATTTCATGCATAGAATGGCTCAATAAAAGACAGAAATGGTATGGACCTAACAGAAGCAGAAGATATTAAGAAGAGGTGGCAAGAATACATAGAAGAACTGTACAAAAAATATCTTCACGACCCAGATAATCATGATGGTGTGATCACTCACATTCACCTAGAGCCCAAACATCTTGGAATGTGAAGTCAAGTGGGCCTTAGGAAGCATCACTATGAACAAAACTAGTGGAGGTGATAGAATTCCAGTTGAGCTGTTTGAAATTCTTAAAGATGATGCTGTGAAAGTGCTGCACTCAATAGGCCAGAAAATTTGAAAAACTGATCAGTGGCCACAGGACTGGAAATGGTCAGTTTTCATTCCAATCCCAAAAAAAGGCAATGTCAAAGAATGCTCAAACTACTGCACAATTGCACTCATCTCACATGTTAGTAAAGTAATGCTCAAAATTCGACAAGCCAGGCTTCAGCAATATGTGAACTGTGAACTTCCAGATGTTCAATCTGGTTTTAGAAAAGACAGAGGAACCAGAGATAAATTGCCAACATCAGCTGGATCATCAAAAAGGGAAGAGAATTCCAGAAAAACATATATTTCTGCCTTACTGACTATGCCAAAGCCTTTGACTGTGTGGTTCACAATAAACTGTGGAAAATTCTGAAAGAGATGGGAATACCACCTGACCTGCCTCTTGAGAAACCTGTATGCAGGTCAGGAAGCAACAGTTAGAACTGGACATTTAACAACAGACTGGATCCAAATAGGAAAAGGAGTACGTCAAGGCTGTATGTCGTCACCCTGCTTATTTAACTTTTATGCAGAGTACCTCATGAGAAATGCTGGGCTGGAGGAAGCACAAGCTGGAATCAAGATTGCCGGGAGAAATATCAATAACCTCAGCTATGCAGATGACACCACCCTTATGGCAGAAAGTGAAGAACTAAAGAGCCTCTTGATGAAAGTGAAAGAGGAGAGTGAAAAAGTTGGCTTAAAGCTCAACATTCAGAAAATTAAGATCAGGGCATCTGGTCCCATCACTTCATGGCAAATAGATGGGGAAACAGTGGAAACAGTGGCTGACTTTAGTTTTTTTTGGGCTCCAAAATCACTGCAGATGGTGACTGCAGCCATGAAATTAAAAGACACTTACTCCTTCTAAGGAAAGTTATGACCAACCTAGACAGCATATTTAAAAGTAGAGACATTGCTTTGTCAACAAAGGTCCATTTAGTCAAGGCTATGATTTTTCCAGTAGTCATGTATGGATGTGAGAGTTGGACCAGCAAGAAAGCTGAGCACTGAAGAACTGTTGCTTTTCAACTGTGGTGTTGGAGAATACTCTTGAGAATCCCTTGGACTGCAAGGAGATCCAACCAGTCCATCCTAAAGATCAGTCCTGAGTGTTCTTTGGAAGGACTGATGTTGAAGCTGAAACTCCAATACTTTGGCCACCTGATGCAAAGAGCTGACTCATTTGAAAAGACCCTGATACTGGGGAAGGTTGAGGGCCAGAGGAGAACAGGGTGACAGAGGATGAAATGGTTGGATGGCATCACTGACTCAATGGACATGGGTTTGGGTAGACTCTGGCGGTTGGTGGTGGATAGGGGGGGCCAGGAATGCTGCGGTTCATGGGGTCACAAAGAGTCAGACACGACTGAGCAACTGAACTGAACTGATGGGTTTTAGGGAAGTTTCCATTTGGCTATTGTTAATATTGCTGTTATGAATGTTCTAATACATGTCTTTTGGTAAATATATGTCCTTACTTTGCTTGTGCTTCCCTGGTGGCTCAGATGGTAAAGAATCTGCCTGCAGTGCAGGAAACTTGGGTTCCATCCCTGGGTTGGGAAGATCACCTGGAGAAGGAAACAGCAACCCACTCCAGTATTCTTGCCTGGAGAATTCCATGAACAGAGGAGCCTGGCTGGATACTGTCCATAGATTTGCAAAGAGTCAGACACGACTGTGTGACTTTCACTTTCTGCACTTGTCTTTCTGGGCTTATTCCTAGAAAAGGAATTGCTATATGTGCAATGTACATGTGATTAATTTTACTGGAAACCGCCAACTGGTAACTCTTGCTAGCAATATATGAGAGTTCCAGTTGCTCCATATCATTGCTAGTACTTGATGTGTTCAGTGTTCCTTTTAGTTCTTCTGGAGGGCATTTAGTGATATTTCACTGTAATTTTACTTTGTATGTTCTATATCCATTAATTTTCATTTCTATGCTTCAGTTAATTTTCAATCATCCCTTAACCTTAGCAAGAGCTGACCTGACAAGCCAGTCTCCCCTCTGCCAGGATTATCTTTGCTATAATGGTATATATACATCACCTCTTCCACCTACTAACATGGACTTTTCCTCCCACAAAGCTCTTACTGAATTTGTACATGGAGTCACCCTGTGTATACTTGATTAACCACTGGGTAGTGTTAGGTTCTAAATGTTTCTCCTGTATTATTCTCTTTCCAACTGGTGGCAGAATCCCTTAAGGACAGTGTCCAACTCAGCAGGCCATGTGTACCCATACAAATCCACTGGGCTAAGTTCAGATGAATATGGGCTATGCCTTGATTGGACTGAACTTTGTACTTTTTGCCCAATCATTATCATGCCCAAGAGCTTTAGCTCAGATGCCTGATATTGATAAAACCACTCAAGACTCAAGTCATCAAACAGGGCAGGAAGTTGAATAATATGACTTTTTAAAAATGGTTCTTGGAGTTAAAACTGTATTTGAAACTCACATGGACCAATTTTGTTCTTTGTAATCTTAAGAAGTTATTTTATGATTCTGAACCTCAGTTTCCACATATACAAATAGAGACTAGAAAGGGAAGAATAGTGAGGATTTAACAAGAATATGTAAGTGTCTGGCATGTTGTAGATACTGGAAAAGTCCATTCTATGCTCCCCATGCTATTCTTCTTTGGGGAGATTTCAATCTCTCAGTCTTTTAAGGGGATAAAATAAAATAGCTATGTGGACCTTCAGTTTGATCTGGGTTTCTCCAAGCTTTCTTTGTCAGCATCTCTGAAATCAAGCAGTATCCTGAATTAGGTGGTAAATTTTGAGATAAATTTAATAACGTATTCCAAAAAATAGTTTTTTTGAACTAAAATTAGGGAGAATATCTTTTCTGAAATATATTATATCCCTTAACAGCAAAATAGTCTTTGAGGCAAGGCTAGTTAACAGCTTTATATGTAATCTCCATCTTTCCATTTGCTCAGCCTACTAGATAAAAGTACCTTAAATACAAATGATGCAATTGCCATCCATCTCTACTCTGAAGTATGTGATTAAAGTTCCAACATGTCTACATTCAGAAAGGCTGTTAGAAAACTGAATAAGGAAAGGATTTGTCTTAGCACTTTCTTACTCTTCCATAAAGGTTTTTGGTAGCTTTTCTCAATGGGCAGGCAATTTTTGGAGTTACATATTGACTTCATTCCTTAGAGGTGACTTAGGACTTGGTCACTTTTCTTATAGAGAATTTAATACCTAGACCATGTGCAGAAGAGTAAAGATAGTTGGATAGTCAAGGGAACAAATAAGGGATTTTAAGATACCCAGGGGCTTCCCAGGTGGCGCTAGCAGCAAAAAACCCACCTGCCAATGCAGGAGACATAAGAGACGTGGCTGGATCCATGGGTTGGGAAGATCCCTTGGAGAAGGGCATGGTAACCCACTCCAGTATTCTTGCCTGGAGAATCCCATGGACAGAGGACCCTGGCAGGCTACAGTCCATAGGGTCACAAAGAATCGGACACAACTGAAGCTACAAGCACACACACATATGCAAAAGTTACCCTGAGTCCACCAATGGGAAGGAATTTTTACCATCCTAACTCTGAAGGTGAAAGGAAAAGTGCACAGAAGCTGTTGCATAACATAGGACCATACCCATTCTCAGAAATGAGGTCCAGAAGGGAGTCAAAGAACAAATGCTGTAATTTCTCCATCTCTCTCTTGCCCTTCGACTACCTGTCAGTACCTCTCAGACACCAGAAGTTCAAGGACACAAGGATGGGATGATTCTGTCCACAGATATCACTTCATAGGATATAAAGCAGGCTTGAACAAAGAGGAACATGGATTGGAGGTGGGGTAGGGTAGGTGGCTGTGGCAACAAACATAATAACCAACAAGCATTTGAATTTTCAATCTTATATTCAATCTATAGAATCTACCTCTTTTTCCTGTATGAGGTCCTGACTAAGAAATTGTATAAAAACAAAATAGTCAAGAGTGGGGCAAGTGTGTTTGGTTCTTGGGCTTACACTGTACTTTAAATTTTATATGGTGCACTGGGAGAAATGTATCTAGACCTGGGATTGGCAGAATGCCTATTATTATAATATGATTTTAGAGTTGCTTCAAATCCCACCGCCACCAGAGAGAAAGGTCCCATTTTACCTTATTGATTTATATAATCTCATTTAGAGTTTGGTCTTTACCAGTGTGTGGTGGGGCCTGGCGGGCTGCCGTCTATGGGGTCGCACAGAGTCGGACACAATTGAAGTGACTTAGCAGCAGCAGCAGCAGCAGCAGCAGTGTGTGCCTTTATTTCTTTCTCTTCAAAAATGTATCTGGTAAATGCCAATGCTAATGTCTATGCATGTGTATGTTTCACATTTTAGGGGCTTCAATTGTTCCATTCTAATAGTGTTCCCCTCCCCTTTGAACTACCTCTGTAGTCTATTACAAAATTCTTCAGGACTTGAAATGTATTAAACTCCTCAGATTTTCCCAGTACAGTGTTTCCATCTGTTTTAAAAAAGAGGCATTTTATAGCTCTGGGAGACTCATTTAAGAACCCCAGGTTCTGAGACAGCATGTGCCTCTGTGTGCTGAGAAGCCTTGACTGACAAGAACAGCTTCCTTCTCACCTGGCCTCACTAAACCTGTCTGATACTAAGGAGTCAATGACTCTTTTCTCAACTCATTCTTTATACAAAATTCTGCAGTTATTCATGCAATTCACTGCAAGTAGTATCATTTACCCTTTAAAAGCTGTTTCCAGAAATCACTTTTTTTTTTCTTTACAAAAATAAAAGCAGGGGCTTGATGGTTCAAATAAATCCTAATGATTTGAGGAGATAAATTCTTGAGACCAGTCACCTCATATAATTTGGTGTCTAGATTCACATGCTGTCTGCAGAACAGGATGGAAGTGATGACATGCTCCACAAGACATCATATTCATACCACAGATCAACCACTGTCAAATTGTCATTTGCACCTTCTAGTATAAATAAGTATAATTCAGGCTCTCAAACTCAAATGCCTACAGGAGCTATGAGTGTAGTAAAACAGGTATAAGGAAACATTCCTCAACTTGCATATAGGCTCTCGGTCTGTCTCTGTTTCTTATGGTTGATAGAAATGTTCATATAAAACATATTCTACTTTTATCTTATTCTGTATTTTAAAAAATATTGTGAATGTGTTGATAAATGGCAACAGAAGTCAAGGACCATAGGGAAGTAGTGGGTTCTGTGGAAAACTGGGGAGTACATATATTTGGAGAGACACCCCACTGTATTGGTCCAGCACACTGAGACTATGTGGAAATGAAGACCTGGTATTTTCAAATCTCTCTCTTTTAAAAAGCTGGAATTGTGAGTTTTTATGGAAATTTTTGTAAATTTTAGATATTGGCAACACATTTCCAAAAGTTAAGATATACTTCATAGGCCAAATCTAATACTTTTTAAGCTGCTGCTGCTGCTGCTAAGTCACTTCAGTCGTGTCCAACTCTGTGCAACCCCATAGACGGCAGCCCACTAGGCTCCTCTGTCCCTGGGTTTCTCCAGGCAAGAATACTGGAGTGGGTTGCTGTTTCCTTCTCCAATGCATGAAAGTGAAAAGTGAAAGGGAAGTCGCTCGGTTGTGTCCCATTCTTCATCACCCCATGGACTGCAGCCTACCAGGCTCTTCCATCCATGGGATTTTCCAGGCAAGAGTACTGGAGTGGGTTGCCATTGCCTACTCTGACTTTTTAAGCCAGGTATCACCTATTAGCCACCAGTTAGCAGCTACTAGACTCAATGAGTTCATGAATGAAAAGTCACTGGACAGAGTTTTATATGGTATAAGTAGAGCACTGGCTGCTCCAATTTCCTTCTACAAGATAAAAGTAAAGAAATCGTAGAATGTTCTAGAAGTTACTAAGAAGGCTGGTGCTGTTGTTCAGTCATAAGTCATGTCTGACTCTTTCTGACCCCATAGACTGCAACACACCAGGCTCCTCTGTCTTTCACTATTTCCTGGAGTTTGTTCAGATTCATGTCCATTGAGCCGGTGATGCTATGTAACCATCTCATCCTCTCCTTCCCCCTTCTCCTTTTTCCTTTTGGAGCTTCAGCTTCAGCAACAATCCTTCCAAAGAATATTCAGGATTGATTTCCTTTAGGATTGACTAGTTTGATGTTCTTGTAGTTCAAGGGACTCTCAAGAGACTTCCAGTACCACAATTCAAAAGCATCAATTCTTTGGCACTAAACTTTCTTTATGGTCCAACTCTCACATCCATCCATAACTACTGGAAAAACCATAGCTTTGACTATATAGACCTTTGTTG
The DNA here is from genome assembly GCF_002263795.3 of Bos taurus. NCBI lineage: Eukaryota > Metazoa > Chordata > Mammalia > Artiodactyla > Bovidae > Bos > Bos taurus. The sequence goes on from NC_037340.1 coordinate 49,129,108, forward strand.
GCAAAGTGATGTCTGTGCTTTTTAATAGGCTGTCTAGGTTTCTCATAGCTTTCCTTCCAAGGAGCAAGCATCTTTTAATTTCACTGCTGCAGTCACTGCAGTGATTTTGGGGCCCAAGAAAATAAAATATGTATTGCTTCCGCTTTTCCCTCTTCTATTTGCTATGAAGTGATGGGACCGGATGCCATGATCTTAGTTTTCTTTTAATGTTTCCCATTGACAGCAACATAATGTGTGTTAAACATGAGAGAATCTTAGGATTTCACAATCCATTGATTTGGTAAAAAAAAAAAAAAAAAAAAAAAAATCCATCTAAATTATTGCTTGTCATTGTATAGATAAAGGCTTCTCAAATGAGGGCTCAGTATAGGGGACTGGGTATGTCAGCAGATATTCTTCAGTACTTTAAGGCATTCCAGAGCAAGCCTGTGGCTCCTGCTCCTAACAGGGACATTTAACAACCCTACAGCACCTAAGTCTTGCAAGGAAGCAAGGTAATTCTGAAAGTAGCCCATGTGCCAGTCTGCTACCTCTATTTCCCCTCCTACTATCTCTGCACTGTCTGATTGGGGCTGTTATGGCTCTGTCATTGGCCTGCTGGCTGGAACTCACATCCTCTGGCTTTCTGAGATGGTCTGCATCCTGTTTGCTGCATTTGCTTTCCTCAGGTTCTGCTGTCAGTTTTTCCAACCAAAGTGCATTAACTTTGAACCCCTGACTTCTTTGCTAAGAGGATGCTGTGCCTGACAGCATGAGGCCAATTTCCCACCCCCTCCAAGAGTATCTACCTCATGGAAGGATACACAAAATTTTTCCCCTGACAACAACCCTTCTTGCCAGACACCATGCCTTGGAAACCCTGCCTGAACATTGCCCATGGTTTGCATTGAGTTACATTGGCTGACTGCTTCTGCACAAGGACATACCAGAGTCACAACACTGGAAATATTATTTTATGTCTTTCCTTTTGGTTTGAAAAAAAATTTTTTTAAACCAGTTCCCTAATGAACAGAAAGCATGACGTTATTGACCTGAAAATAAAAAAGGCGAATGCTTATTAAGGCATGTTGGTTACTATGTGTTAGAGGACAGGAATTCCCAGTGATGCAATATGCCTCATCCAGAAAGTGAGCACAGAAAACCTTTTCATATGTGCTAAGTCTGCAGCTGCAATAAAGCCTCCGTGCAAACAGTCTGCTCTGCCTGCAGATAGTAACCTCTCTACTGAGGTTCAGATCCCTGGGGATGCAGTGGCATTTCCTGATGGAATCCAGCACACACATTCTATATCCAGGTCCCCAAAATGATACCTTGCAAGGAAAAAAAAAAAAAAACAGTCTATGAGGAGGTACTGCTACAAAGTCTTGGTGGTCCTGAGGTCAATAAAAATATTATTTGAGGGGAAAAAATCACCAATGTTAAAGATTAATTATCTGTTAAATCATGGTGGTGAGAGTAGCCTTTTCTAATGGGTGATGAGTTTTTAGGCATCACACATGAGATGTGAATTTGAAGTACTGCACACTAGACAAAACGGAGAATGTACAGTGAAGAGCCCATAGAAAGGTAAATTAAAGACAATTTGATTGCAACTGAGTATATAATTTGGGCTTTACAAGTGGTGCTAGTGGTAAAGAGCATGCCTGTCAATGCAGGAGATGTGAGAGACACGGGTTTGATCACTGGGTCAGGAAGTTCCCCTGGAGGAGGAAATGGCAACCTACTGCAGTATTCTTGCCTGGAGAACCCCATGGACAGAGGAACCTGGAGGGCTACAATCCATAGCATCACAGAGAGTCAGACATGACTGATGCAGCTTAACATGCATATAATTCACTTTCTTAGACAACTCAACTTTCATGTCCTCTAAATGAGCAACTAGAATTACATCCATGTGTACCAAAACAGAAAATTCAACTCAGAAGAATATAAAAATTAGTGTAACTGACATAACATCCTTCATATGGCAAATGGCAGTCTGTCTATAAAATGTTAGGTCAATAAAACAACCCTGTCCCTGCATGTTTCATATCAGAAACAATTTTTAAAAATAAAAAAAGAAAAAATAATAAAAATAATTTTATTTGTTTATTTTTTAAAAAAATCTGCTTATAGGTATCTTGGAGAATTCAGTCAGGAAAACTGGAACCTCTCTAGGTGTTTCAAACAGAAGAGATTTAATAAAGGAACTTGATGACAGAGATGAGGAGGAGGTAAGAAGCCCTACAGAGGATAGTGAGGCAAATCAGAGAAATTAATAGCAAGAAGCAGATACCATCCCTAAGGTTAACAGAAGGAAAAGTAGTTCCAGGACCAGAACCTAGGTGCACCTCTTGGAAGCTAGAATTCATGGTGAGGTCTTCCCAGTGAAAGCTGAAATCACAGCAGAGATGATGAAGTCTGAAGCAAAGGGAGTAGAGGAGAGATGTTCTGGCTTCTGCCATCTTCCATCCCCCAGTCTTCCATCAAAGTATCTTTTTGGCTGAACATTATCAGGAAGCCAGGGTGCAAAAGAGCCTGGGAAATATAGTTTCCAGAACAGAGTATGGGAAACATTGATGACTAGCAAATGACTAGCAAATTTGGCATCTCTGAAAACATGCATATCTGTACATTTGCTTTAGCTAATTGACCTATATCTTAAAAGGACTTTGATGATCAAATTTTAGCTCCCTATTCACTCATTTTCTTTCTAAAAAATGAATGAAGGAAAACCACAGACAATCACACTGTGATGTGCTTGCCAGTAATTTACCCTGCGAGATATCTGGTGAGGTCTCTCTGTACCCATGTATCTTCATTTCTCCTTAAATGTTCTTTGCTGTCTCCCCAGTTCCTTTTTATTTTAGCTTTGGGATTATCCAGTAAACAGGAATGATGATTTCATTCATTTTTATAACCTAAGCCCTCACAGGGTGAGGCAAGCTGCGGAGAGGGGGAGTACATGCTGGTAACTATTTTAGACTTGTAAATTTTATAAGTTCAAATGTCTTACTCAGTGTTAGAACATGAGTAGGGAAATGCCTGGTTCGATGATGTAAACACAGCAAATATCAGCCTAGAATTTAGGAAGGGAAATACAAGCCAAAGAGTTTTTTCAGAAGCATCTCTGCTTTTCAGACACTAGCATTTTCTTTGGGTGGAATTGCTCAAGTTCATTAGAGCTTTAAATAGCCTTTTTACTTGCCACCATGGGGATCTGTTCTCTGAAATTCAAAATGCAGAATGATTTGTTTTTGAAGTGTATTAAGTGCAATCTGCATCAAAAAGATGTGCACGTTTCATTTACCAAATAATTCCATTTTTGTCTATTATTTGCCAGCACTATTCTAAGCTATTAAGGCATTTGGTCCTTTAAACAACTGTATAAGATACAGATAAGAGGACCCCAGTGTTGTACCCCAGACTATTACTTCTCATTTTATAAATGAGGATACTGAGGCACAGAGAGATCAAGTAACTGTCCTGAGGTTAAACAGCAAGGTACAGCCAAGATTTTCAGAGTGACTTCTTGGCATTTCTGGGCTCCAGGAGTGAGTGTTTCAGTGAACAAGGTGGAAGCTACCTGGCCTTTTAGGATTTAGCTTCAGAAGTCATCTAATGTAACTTCCCCTGGTTTGGAGCAATGACAAGTCTGATAAAATCCAGCAATGCAGGAAGGGTATCCAAGTGTCAAAGTGTTTGCAGCCATGCTTTGAAGCTTTCACCATGAGCAAAGTACCAGCAGCAATGACCACAATATATAATACCCAGATGGTGGGTTGGTTTTTATTTGCTGAAATGACCTTATGGTTTCCTATATTTGGTCCTCACTTATCTACAACAGGAAATGGAAGGAAATAGAGCCTTTCCTTAAGGCAGTTTTCTGTTCCAATCGGTATTCTTCTAACGCCTCCCTTTACTCTGACAACCTTCTAAATGGCATCGGACAAGACTTCCACTGACTCAAGTTTCATTGATGTAGTTGTACCCAAATAGAAAATGTTCTGTTGCCTATATTCAAAACACATTGCTAAGCCAATTTTCTTTAAATTCCCCTGAATTTCCTCCCCTGGGAGGATCATACAACTGCCAAGTTTGAATGTTAAACTTTCAGATACTTTTGAGAAATACTTAGTGTAGGGGAAAAAAAGCATTTGGTAAGGTGATGTTGGTGTGTGTGGGGGTGTGTGTGAGTGTGTTGTACTCAGAGAAAAATGCAGGTTTTCTATTTTAACTGTAAAACACTGAACTAATTTAGCTCAAATCTTTTGAAAATAGGTTCAATTTATGGGGCCAGTGACTATCAAAAATTTTAAGCTGAAAAATATTGGAAAAATCACTCAACTCACCAAAAATTTGCTTTTGATTAAAATCTGAGTTTGTGACCAAGTGTTGCTTTTTAAAAAGTAGCTCTTGTGAATGCCACAATTAAAGTATTCAGTGATATTTCTTTATGATGTATCTTGAGGGAACAATTTGATTGGTATACAGAGAAAATTTTCAGAAAAAGAACATTTCCTTCTGTACCATAGTATTAGACAGGAATTGTGCATGCAAAGAGGAAAACACTGGATGATCTGACTGGGTCAGCTGTCACACCTACAAGGCCAATGTTAGTTCTAATTACATGGTTGGCTGCAAAATGTGACCTTTCCTCCCTCACCAAGGTATAAGTAGACAAAAGATGGCTCACTGCAAATAACAGCTCACTGTTACATTTTCTTTGACAACCTCTAAATGTGCAGACAAAAATGTTAAAAGAGCTATCAATAAAACTGCTTTTATTGATTAAGGATGAATCAATATGAAGTTGAATCATCCAATAAATTCAACAAGAACTTCATAAACCCAGTCACCAGGATTATTGTACACGGAACATCTAAATGAATGGATGGAATTGACAGAGTTGACTTAAGTAGGAAGCTAGCACAGTCTTCCTAGAATGACCAAATCTCTTTTAAGTTCACATGTGAAATACAGAAAATCTCATGTAACTTGGCAGTATAAAGAGAAAGTGAAAGCCATTCGGTCATGTCCGACTCTTGAGACCCCTTGGAATGTGGAATTCTCCAGGCCAGAATACTGGAGTTGATAGCCTTTGCTTTCTCCAGGGGATCTTCCCTACCTAGGGACTGAATCCAGGTCTCCCCAACTGCAGGCAGATTCTTTACCAGCTGAGCCACAAGGGAAGTCCACCAATAGTGGATTGGGTAGCATATCCCTTCTCCAGAGGATCTTCCTGACCCAGGAATTGAACCGGGGTTCCTGCATTGCAGGAGGATTCTTTACAAGTTAAGGATTAAAACCACCATTTGTGGAAATGTATCCCCAAGGTTTGAGTACTATTTTTACTAGAAGCTGGGTATCTTTGGACAAATCACTTTAAAATCCTGCACTTTTTATTCTCCCTCTATAAAATAAAAACAACTAAAGTTAATACTTTATAGTGTTACTGTGAGGATCAAATGAGTTCCTTCCTGCTCAGTGCCCAGTAGAGTATCTTGCATACTGTGTGCTTATTAAACGTGGCTATCATATATGCTATTGTCTGCTTCTGATATTTCTACCAATTTATTGACATACTTTCTCTAGCCACCACAACTGAGAAAGTAGGATAAGTCCTACCTTCAACATTATCTTCTGGTGGCCATGGGGAAGTCATGTATTGTCACTGAACTTTGTGGGATTTTACCAATCCCAAAGAAAGGCAATGCCAAAGAATGCTCAAACTACTGCACAATTGCACTCATCTCACACGCTAGTAAAGTAATGCTCAAAATTCTCCAAGCCAGGCTTCAGCAATATGTGAACCGTGAACTTCCTGATGTTCAAGCTGGTTTTAGCAAAGGCAGAGGAACCAGAGATCAAATTGCCAACATCAGCTGGATCATGGAAAAAGCAAGAGAGCTCCAGAGAAACATCTATTTCTGCTTCATTGACTATGCCAAAGCCTTTGACAGTGTGGTTCACAATAAACTGTGGAAAATTCTGAAAGAGATGGGAATACCAGACCACCTGATCTGTCTCTTGAGAAATTTGTATGCAGGTCAGGAAGCAATGGTTAGAACTGGACATGGAACAACAGACTGGTTCCAAATAGGAAAAGGAGTCCATCAAGGCTGTATATTGTCACCCTGCTTATTTAACTTCTATGCAGAGTATATCATGAGAAACGCTCGACTGGAAGAAACACAAGTTGGAACCAAGATTGCCGGGAGAAATATCAATAACCTCAGATATGCAGATGACACCACCCTTATGGCAGAAAGTGAAGAGGAACTAAAAAGCCTCTTGATGAAAGTGAAAGTGGAGAGTGAAAAAGTTGGCTTAAAGCTCAACATTTAGAAAATGAAGATCATGGCATCTGGTCCCATCACTTCATGGGAAATAGATGGGGAAACAGTAGAAACAGTGTCAGACTTTATTTTTCTGGGCTCCAAAATCACTGCAGATGGTGACTGCAGCCATGAAATTAAAAGATGCTTACTCCTTGGAAGGAAAGTTATGACCAACCTAGATAGCATATTAAAAAGCAGAGATATTACTTTGCCAACAAAGGTCCGTCCGGTCAAGGCTATGATTTTTCCAGTAGTCATGTATGGATGTGAGAGTTGGACTATCAAGAAAGCTGAGCACCAGAGAATTGATGCTTTTGAACTGTGGTGTTGGAGAAGACTCTTGAGAGTCCCTGGGACTGCAAGGAGATCCAACAAGTCCATTCTGAAAGAGACCAGCCCTGGGATTTCTTTGGAAGGAAAGATGCTAAAGCTGAAACTCTAGTACTTTGGCCACCTCATGTGAAGAGTTGAGTCATTGGAAAAGACTCTGATGCTGGGAGGGATTGGGGGCAGGAGGAGAAGGGGACGACAGAGGATGAGATGGCTGGATGGCATCACTGATTCGATGGACGTGAGTCTGGGTGAACTCCGGGAGTTGGTGATGGACAGGTAGGCCTGGCGTGCTGCAATTCATGGGGTTGCAAAGAGTCGGACATGACTGAGCGACTGAACTGAACTGAAGGCTATTCTTACATAGTGGCATCTGCTTTTAAATCAAGCAAACTAAAACACATGAAATAGCACATGGTAAGTAAATAGTTGACATGCAGAGTCCAAAGTAAGATGGCAGAGTGGTACAGAACAATAAGTTTAAAAAAAATTAAAAGAATTCAAAAAAAAAAAGTAAAAGATAAATATACTGCATATAGGAATCAATCAAAAGGAAAGGCACACTACTTAAAAGAACACCTTTGAAAGGTAACAGTCAGAATCAGAAAGAAATGAGAAACTCTGACTGCCCCCACCTCCCAAATGGCCCTATCACTTCTACCCAACCTTAAACAGACGGAAGAAAGACTGTTAGTGCACATCTATTTCCAATTTGTAGTAATGCACACCTAGAGGATATGAAGGAAGTCCATAGAAAATGTTAATAAAACTTCTCATAAAGAAATCACGGCAGACTTCCCTGGTGGTCCAATGGTTAAGAATACACCTGCCAATGGAGAAGATATAGGTTCAATCCCTGATGGGGAAGACCCCACATGCCATATTGCAACTAAACCCATGCACCACAACTACTCAGCCTGTGATCTTGAGCCCATGCTCCACACCATGAGAAGCCACCTCAGTGAGAAGCCTGGGCAACACAATGAAGAGTAGCCCCCGCTGGCTGCAACTAGAGAAAGCCCACACGCAGCAACAAAGACCCAGCACAGCCAAAAATAAAAATAAATAAGTAAAATCATTTAAAAAAAGAAGTCATGGGGATGCAATGTTCAGAATGTAGTGCTGATTACAATTTAAAAGTTACTGAGACAGTAGATCTTATTAAAAGTCTTCATTGCAAGAAAAAAATTATAACTATGTATGCTGACATATTGGAGAAGGCAATGGCACCCCACTCCAGTACTCTTGCCTGGAAAATCCCATGGACTGAGAAGCCTGGTAGGCTGTAGTCCATGGGGTCGCTAAGAGTCAGACATGACTGAGCGACTTCACGTTCACTTTTTATTTTCATGCATTGGAGAAGGAAATGGCAACCCAGTCCAGTTTTCTTGCCTAGAGAATCCCAGGGATGGGGGAGCCTGGTGAGCTGCCATCTATGGGTTGCACAGGGTCAGACACGACTGAAGCGATGTAGCAGCAGCAGCAGCAGCAGCATGCTGACATATATTAACTAGACATTGTGGTGATCATTTTGTGATATATACAAATGTTGAATCATTATGTGGTATATTTGAAAGTAATATAATTTTTATATCAATTATACCTCAATTTTAAAAAGTTAAAATTTTTTAAAGAACCCAATAGTTCATTTTAATAGGTAGAAGAGAGAAGGGGATTAAAACATGCACAGGAGAAAATGTCACCTGAATGAAAATGATTTAAATTAACAAATCTATTAAACTGATTATAAAATCTATTCTAAGATAAACCAATAAATAATGGTAAGCACGGATACATCATGCTAAACTTTGAACATCAAGGATCAATATGATTTTCTTCAGGAATATAGATAGAAAAAGCAAGTTGAGTACAAAGGGTAAAAATCAAGCTGTATCTATTGTCTTCAAGTCATTTGGGATGAAGGGGTTGGTAAAAAATTTCTAAACCAAGCCAGAAGGGCATACAAATTTAAAGTCAAGTAAATTATATGCAGAAGTTCAGGAACTATACCTTTTTGTGAATAAGCTAATATTTGTAAAGTACTTAGAACAGAGCCAGGCAGATACTAATAGAAAGCACTATGTAAATGTTATTTAACTCATTAAACAAGAATACAGTAAATCTCATTAAATCCATAAACTCTTTTCAATAAAATCTATTTTAGACGAAGCCCTGATCAGACTACATATTGATGCATTGAACTTATTTACACATAGAACTAAAATTAAGTCAATGTGGGAAATATGATTTCAGAAAGTCCATATTCTAATTATTGAAACTTAAAAGATAATAATAGAGCAACAGGAAATCCAGAGCTGAAGGGCAGAGCTAAGGAGATGAGTCAGTGTACTAATCCCCTATTTTTATAAGGACCATCAGTAGATTATATATAAAGTTGATGAATAAAGAACTAGAACTTTTTATTATTCATATGTTCAACTAGTATTTCTGAGAAACCACTATGTGTCAGGGACTGTTCTAAGTGGTGTGGATTTAACCACAAATAAGGCATGTAAGATCCCTATTCCTTCCTTCATACTTCATATTCTAATAGGAAACGATTATTCCATGGAATTAGATAAGAAAAAAATAAACAGATGAAGAGATCAATGAAAGAGTCACAAATATAAATGAGCAATTACATAATAAAGATGTCATTTCAAACAAGTAATAATAGATGGATAATTCAATAAATGTGATGGGAAACTGACAAGTCAAAAAGAAATTCCAGGTATATCAAAGATTTAAAGATAAATATTGAAATCCATTAAAATATTATAAGAAATAATCAGTGAATTTATGATCTTGCAGCATGTAAAGTCCCTTTGAAGTAAGACATAAAACAATGAAAGTTACAAAATTAAAGATGAATACATTTAGTTACAAAAATATTTGAAATTTCAATACAGAAAAAATGCATCGTAAAGTCAAAAGTCAGTCAAGGGATGGAATAAATGTTCATATCAGAAGACTAATTTGTGACAAAGGACTATTTTTTTTAATATGCAAAGAACCTGTACCAAATAAAGTTTGTAAGTGTTATAATAGTATTATAATATTCTATTTGCTTGCTTTTTAAGTCAATAAGAAAGAGGCAAGCAGTCTAGAAAAACAGATAAAGAATCTGATGAATTGATGCTTTTGAACTGTGGTGCTGGAGAAGACTCTTGAGAATCCCTTGGACTGTAAGATAAAACCAGTCAATTCTAAAGGAAATCAACCCTGAATATTCATTGGAAGTGCTGAGGCTGAAGCTGAAGCTCCAATATTTTTGCCACCTGATACAAAGAGCTGACTCTTTGGAAAAGACCCTGATGCTAGGAAAGACTGAGGGCAAGAGGAGAAGTGGGTGACAGAGGATGAGGTGATTGGATGGCATCACTGACTCAATGAACATGAGTTTGAGCAAACTCAGGGGAGATAGTAAAGGACAAGGAAGCCTGCTGTGCTGCAGTTCATGATGTTGCAAAGAGTCAAACATAGTAACTGAACAACAACAACAAAGCATAAAGTAAAACTTTTCAACCATCAGTTCAGTTCAGTCGCTCAGTCGTGTCCAACTCTTTGTGACCCCATGAACCGCAGCACACCAGGCCTTCCTGTCCATCACCAACTCCCTGAGTTCACCCAAATAGGAAATAGAAATGATAATATAATGTTTGTACCTAATCATTTTACCATCATTTGATGGTACATAAGGTTGCCAACAAAGGTCCTTCTAGTCAAGCCTATGGTTTTTCCAGTCGTCATGTATGGATGTGAGAGTTGGACTGTGAAGAAAGCTGAGCACCGAAGAATTGATGCTTTTGAACTGTGGTGTTGGAGAAGACTCTTGAGAGTCCCTTGGACTGCAAGGAGATCCAACCAGTCCACCTTAAAGGAGATCAATCCTGGGTGTTCATTGGAAGGACTGATGCTAAAGCTGAAACTCCAATACTTTGACCACCTTATGCGAAGAGTTGACTCATTGGAAAAGACTCTGATGCTGGGAGGGATTGGGGTCAAGAGGAGAAGGGGACAACAGACGAGATAGCTGGATGGCATTACCGACTCGATGGACATGAGTTTGAGTGAACTCTGGGAGCTGGTGATGGACAGGGAGGCCTGGAGTGCTGCGATTCATGGCGTCACAGAGTTGGACACGACTGAGCGACTGAACTGAACTGAACTGAAGGTTGATGAGGATTCTGTTGATTATAGAATAAATCAGTATATACTTTTTTCAGGGACAGTTCAACTATATGTTTTCAATATTTTTTAAATAAACATATTCTGATCCAGAAAATTTATTGTTAGAAATGCACCCTCTGATTATTCTTTCAAACTTGTACTTGAATTTCTTATTAAAACATTCTTACAATAGAAAACAAAACAAAACCTGGAAAATAGCTAAATGTTTACCAGGAGAGGCAAACTAAAGAAATCATGGCAATAATCATGGCAAAAATACTAGTCTGATAGTAAGACAGATCTATGTGGTCTTTCATATATATATATATATATATATATATATATATATATATACACACACACACATATTTCTCCATGATATTTTAATTTTAAAAATCAAAAGATGTGGATATCAGAGTGTGTGATATCAGTCCTTTGTGCAAAATGTTTTTGCACAAATACAAATACACAAATGTATGTGCAAGTGCTAGTGTATATCTAATGTCTTGATTTCTCTAAGATTACATTTGCATCCTCTAACCCTGGTTGCCTTTAGAAAAAGTCGTTTGGGGTAGAAAAAAAAGAAGGAGAACTTTATTTTCATTTAATTGCATTTTGATAATGTTTAATTTTTTTAATAAGCATGTGGATCATTTTTTTAAGTTAACAGGAGTTATCTGGGTAACAGAACCATGAATCATCATAAATTTCTTTCTTTACTTTTCTCTGTTAAAAATGCTTTAAAATATTATTTAAAATAAAATGTGATTTCATCATTATTAAATTTTTAGTAATTTATAAACATGTTAAAAAGAAAGTGAATCCCCTAACGTATTCAGATATTTTGTAAACTGGCAGCAAGTTTTTCGGTTTATAATGTGAAGGGTGGCCTGGCGGCTATCATTTGTTATTAGCATTCTCCTTGTCCCCCAGTGGTTTCCTGGTCCATATGACAAGTAATGGCTACATCCCCTGGTTCTCCTTCCCCAACCCCGGAAGCTTGCCTTCTCCAAAGTGAAACCTTTAAGTTCCATTAAAAACAGGTATCACTGGAGGGGTTTCCTATTATGTGAAATTGGAACAGAGACCACAGAGCTCAAAAGAAAGTATGAAGTAAAAAAGAAAATGTAACTTAGAAGACACTTATGAAAGTGTTCATTAAAGCAGGATTTCATGGAAGAATTAGTCATTCATTTTTTATTTTACTTTTTAATTTTTTTTAGTTGAAGGATAATTGCTTTACAATGTTGTGTTCATTTCTGTCATTCAACAACATGAATCAGCCATAAATGTACATATGTCCCCTCCCTCTAAAGCCTCCCTCTCACCCACCCTCCTTCTCACCTCTCTGGGTCCTGGGTCATCACAGAGCACCAGTCTGAGCTCTTTGTGTAATATACTAACTTCCCACTAGATATCTATTTTATACATGGTAATGTATATATGTCACTGCTACTCTCTCAATTCATTCCACCCTCTCTTTCCTTAGGAGTCAGTCATTTTTAAGATCCATTCACCTTATTCAAGTTATCTCAAAAAGAGAAAGACAGCCACAGAAGAGCTGGTACCATCCAACTTCCACTGTGGCTTAATTGAAGGTAGAAGCCGAATGAACAAAATAGGAAAAGCATCCAATTTTGATTTTTAATTATTGACATAGGGCATGAAGCAAGAGTCAGCCAATCTGAAAGTTTGTTCTGATCTAAAAGTTTATTGTTGAAAATGAAAGTTTGTTACTATCTAAAAACGAAAGTTTGTTCCTATCTAAAAGTTTATTGTTGAAAATGAAGGAGGACATATGAGGATGCAATTCAGATATTTCTTGGTAGTATCATAATGAAAATCACTTAGCATACATAAATGAATTAAATCACCACAAATGCACTTAAACTGAAATTAGCCATATAGTTCTGGTTCTGTCTGATTCTATGTTTGGCACTTTGGGATACTGGATCAACTCTCTAGCTAAAACCAATAAGACTTAAACTTACTGTGAATTCAAATACTAATAACAAGAACACTCAAACAACCAGAGATACTTACCCCCTTATATTAGTTTCATGACAAATGAGTGAAAAGCAGATAGAACTAATTTCTTCTACCCTCCCTTCCTTCCTTCCTCCCTCCCTTTTCTTCTTCTTTCTTTGAAACACCCAAATACCCATGCCATAGTGTCTCAAATGGTCAGCACAAATATGTCTCAAATGGTCAGAACAAATATGATGTAATTTCTATGTATTTTTTTTTTATTAATAGCTAATATAAAGATAATACTTGGTCATTATCAAGTATTATGGTGCTGAGGTTTATGTTATAGAAACCAAGGCAAACAAATTTTCAATAATAGATTGTGCTAAGTGACATTTTCTTATAATTATATGTAATGTATAAATAAGTAAAATGTAAAATTGCAATTTGATTTCACTTTTGAAATGTTCCATATGATAAGTCCATTTATCTGTGTATTAAAATAACTAACTCTCCTTAGTCTCAATCTTTTCTGTATACAATTTTTGTTTACTTGTCTAATAAGATACTTAAACAGTACTTTACTGAGTTGGCAAAAATTAATTGTTAGAAAAGAAGGACTACTTTAATTTTCAAGGCATGGAATGTAATGACTGTTTTCCTTAATTTTCTTATGACATTTTCTGCCCTGGATTAGACTACATATTGCACCTCTATTACCTACTTCATGCATGCAAAATGATCTTTATTAATTAGTCACACACAAAATGACACCCTAATAGTTTAAAATGACTTCGTTTCATATTGCAAGTAGACAGTTAACTGCAAAGTAAGGATGTATACTTACTAACATAAATGACCTTGAGAGAATAATCTTAAGGACATAATCAGCAATAGTCACTGGTATGTCAAGAACATAATCATTGATAGTTTGGAATTGAAATTTTGGATTCTGGAAGTCACATGGGTTTTTTAAGAATTTTCTCAATCTCTACTGTACTTTTTTAATTGAGCTTTTCTGCACTTCCTTTTTCATTCATCTTGAGCAATTAAGGGTCATCTGATTTTATCTTTTCAGTCTCCTATAGCCTTCTTTTTCATCTTATGCTTCTGCTGAGTTCAAGGATGCCTGATTTCTTGCTTAAAGAATTAAAACAGCCTTTTAATTTGTTCAGAAGAACAAGTAGCACCTTCAATCTGGAGCTACTCCAAGCCATTCATGCTCGTGTCTACCAAAGAGATTTTTCTCAAAGTAGGTCCTATGGGGAGAAGTCCAAATTTCTTTGCCCAGTAAAGTGCAGGCACCCTTCTTTCCTATTCTGTTCAGCCACAGTCAATTACCAACCACTGCTTTAATGCATGTTGATATTTCACGCTTTCCTGCCTTTACCCCTGCTGTTCCTCCTGCTTGGAATTCCCTTCCCCCTTTACTATCTTCTCAACACCTGCTCAGTTTCCAAGATTCAACTCAAGTATTATGTTCTCCCAGGAAACCTCTTACCTACAAGGGAAGGTGGTAACTCTATTCTTGGTTCACATTTTGGACCATATGTAAACTTCTATTTGATCAATTTGTGTATTTCTCTGTATTCATCCTTGCAGCCTCAGAAACTTAGCAGTGTCTGGAAAAGTGAAAATCACTGAGTGAATAAAAGTAAAAGCCATTGAACAAAGTGCAGGAGGCAGGTTGCTAAAGCCAACCATTTTACTTCATTCTTGGCAGAGTGCAATTTGAATTTGAGGTGTTATCTTCAGTTCAGTTCAGTTCAGTTCAGTCGCTCAGTCGTGTCCAACTGTTTGTGACCCCATGAATTGCAGCACACCAGGCCTCCCTGTCCATGACCAACTCCCAGACTTCACTCAAACTCATGTCCATCGAGTCGGTGATGCCATCCAGCCATCTCATCCTCTGTCGTCCCCTCTTCCTCCTGCCCCCAATCCCTCCCAGCATCAGAGTCTTTTCCAATGAGTCAACTCTTCGCATGATGTGGCCAATGTACTGGAGTTTCAGCTTTAGCATCATTCCTTCCAAAGGACACCCAGGACTGATCTCCTTTAGAATGGACTGGTTGGATCTCCTTGCAGTCCATGGTGTTATCTTAGATGGGTAGAAAACCCAGGGCTTATTTGAAGCTCCTCTAGAAGCTGACACTAAGAAAAGGGTTTTAGTCTAGGCAGACTACAGGAAGGTGGAGAAAACATAACTAGGGAAATGGGGAAGTGAGGCAGGAAGGAGAAGGCCAGTAACATGTGCAATGTACCCCAGTTACCTCTGGGGGTGACAGGAGCCATGGGAGGTTGGATTATGCACCTCAGAGTCATCCCATCCAGTGGTGTGAGAGAGGTGAGGTGCTCACTCACTAAGGCCCATTGGTCATTGGTTAAGGACTGCTCCTGGGAGGTATCAATTCCCTAGCACACCTGGCTAGTAGCACATGTAGGCAAAGCAAACTCCACCAGAGTGGAGTTGTGGTTCATATACACAATGGAATATTACTCAGCCATAAAAAGGGACACAAGTCAGTTCTAATGAGGTAGATGAACCTAGAGCATATTATAGAGAGTGGAGTAAGTCAGACAGAGAAAAACAAATATTGTATATTAATGCATATATATGGATCTAGAAAGCTGGCACTGAGGAACCTATTTTAGGACATCAATGGAGATGCAGGCATAGAGAAGAAACTAGTGGACACAGTGAGGAAAGGAGAGGATGGGATGAATAAAGAGAGTAGCACTGAAACATATACATTCCCATATGTAAAACAGATAACTGGTGGGAATTTGCTATGATGCAGGGAGCTCAAAGCCAGTGCTCTGTGACAACGTACAGGGGTGTGATGCGGTGGGAAGTTGGAGGGAAGTTCAAGAGGGAAGGTCCGTATGTATGCCTATGGCTGATTCATGTTGATGTATGGCAGAAACCAACACAATTTTGTAAAGCAATTATCTTCCAATTAAAACTATATTAATAAAACAACTGAAGAGAAAGCTTATTTGTCAGAAGTGTGGGTTCATTTAACATTGACTTTTGGTATCTACCAAGTACAATAGAAAATAACATGAAACAAAATCAATCATCCAAGAACTAATGACCTTAATTTGCATGTGTGTCAGTTCAGTTCAGTTCAGTCACTCAGTCATATCCAGCTCTTTGCGACTCCATGAACAGCAGCGCTCCAGGGCTCCCAATCCATCGCTAACTGCAGAGTCTATAGAAACCCATGTCCATTGAGTCGGTGATGCCATCCAACCATCTCATCCTCTGTCGTCCCCTTCTCCTCCTGCCCTCAATCTTTCCCAGCATCAGGGTCTTTTCAAATGAGTCAGATCTTTGCATCAGTTGGCCAAAGTATTGGAGTTTCAGCATCAGCATCATTCCTTCCAAAGAAATCCCAGGGCTGATCTCCTTCAGAATGGACTGGTTGGATCTCCTTGCAGTCCAAGGGACTCTCAAGAGTCTTCTCCAACACCACAGTTCAAAAGCATCAATTCTCTGGTGCTCAGCTTTCTTGATAGTCCAACTCTCACATCCATACATGACTACTGGAAAAATCATAGCCTTGACCGGACGGACCTTTGTTGGCAAAGTAATATCTCTGCTTTTTAATATGCTGTCTAGGTTGGTCATAACTTTCCTTCCAAGGAGTAAGTGTCTTTTAATTTCATGGCTACAATAACCATCTGCAGTGATTTTGGAGCCCCCCAAAAATAAAGTCAGGCACTGTTTCCACTGTTTCCTCATCTATTTGCCATGAAGTGATGGGACTGGATGCCATGATCTTAGTTTTCTGAATGTTGAGCTTTAAGCCAACTTTTTTGCTCCCCTCTTTCACTTTCATCAAGAGGGTCTTTAGTTCTTCTTCACTTTCTGCCATAAAGGTGGTGTCATTTGCGTATCTGAGGTTATTGATATTTCTCCCGGCAATCTTGATTCCAGCTTTTGCTTCCTCCAGCCCAGCATTTCTCATGATGTACTCTGCATATAAGTTAAATAAGCAGGGTGACAACATACAGCCTTGACGCAGTCCTTTTTCTACTTGGAACCAATCTGTTGTTCCATGTCCAGTTCTAACTGTTGCTTCCTGACCTGAATATAGGTTTCTCAAGAGGCAGATCAGGTGGTCTGGTAGTCCCATCTCATTCAGAATTTTCCAGTTTATTGTGATCCACACAGTCAAAGGCTTTGATATAGTCAATAAAGCAGAAATAGATGTTTTTCCGAAACTCTCTTGCTTTTTCCATAATCCAGTGGATGTTGGCAATTTGATCTGTGGTTCCTGTGCCTTTCCGAAAACCAGCTTGAGCATCTGGAAGTTCTCGGTTCACGTACTGTTGAAGCCTGACTTGGAGAATTTTGAGCATTACTTTACTAGCATGTCAGATGAGTGCAATTGTGCAGTAGTTTGAGTATTCTTTGGCATTGCCTTTCTTTGGGATTGGAATGAAAACTGACCTCTTCCAGTCCTGTGGCCACTGCTGAGTTTTCCAAATTTGCTGGCATATTGAGTGCAGCAATTTCACAGCATCATCTTCCAGGATTTGAAATAGCTCAACTGGAATTCCATCACCTCCACTAGCTTTGTTCATAGTGATGCTTCCTAAGGCCCACTTGACTTCACATTCCAGGATGTCTGGCTCTAGGTGAGTGTGAGTGATCACATAATCTTCTGTGTGTTCTTGCCACCTCTTCTTAATATCTTCTGCTTCTTTAAAGTCCAGACCATTTCTGTCCTTTATTGAGCCCATCTTTGCATGAAATGTTCCCTTGGTATCTCTAATTTTCTTGAAGAGATCTCTAGTCCTTCCCAGTCTATTGTTTTCCTATATTTATTTCATTAATGGCTGAGGAAGGCTTTCTTATCTCTCCTTGCTATTCTTTGGAACTCTGCGTTCAAATGGGTATATCTTTCCTTTTCTGCTTTGCTTTTTGCTTGTCTTCTTTTCACAGCTATTTGTAAAGCCTCCTCAGGCAACCATTTTGCCTTTTTGCATTTCTTTTTCTGGGGAAAGGTCTTGATTTCTGTCTCCTGTACAATCTCATGAACCTCCATCAATAGTTCGTTCTGCACTCTATCAGATCTAATCCCTTGTAGTAATTCAAATTTGGCAACATTTTTGTTGTCTTGACACATATCCTCTCATTTATGTATCAATACAACTCTGTGAGGAGATCAGCTATTAATCTCTACATATTATTTATGAAGGAGCTAAGACTGTCACAATTTGTTATTGGAGAAGGAAATGGCAACCCACTCCAGTGTTCTCGCCTGGAGAATCCCAGGGATGGGGGAGCCTGGTGGCTGCCATCTATGGGGTTGCACAGAGTCGGACACGACTGAAGTGACTTAGCAGTAGCAGTAATCAACCTAAGTGGTAACCTTTCTGAATAAATACCCATTGTTAGGCAACCTGATAAAAACTATTAGAAAAAGAAGAAGAAAGGCATAAAAAGTCCTATCTTTCAAAATCAGGCCATAATATTTCAGGCAGAAGGCCAAGAAATACGTTTAAAGATACATAGAGTAAGTAGCAATCAGAACCTTGTGTTTGTATGCCATTTTTTACTTCAAGTTCACACAGGCTAAGCATCTGACCTTTATCATGCTATCTGAGGCAGGTAGAACATATTTATTTACCCTGATTAACAAATGAGGCCAAAAGATGACCATTTAAAAATCAGCCATCCATAGCCAAACCAGAAGTAAAATGTAAGTCACCCAACTATGTCTTGGGCTGTAAGCAACATGTGCATACAGCATCTACTGTGCATAACCTACAATATGATACAATCTGGTTAGATACGTAAAATTCATTGTCTCTTAATTTTTAAGAAGTCAGTATTTGCCTGAAAAGAATAACCCAAACTCCTGATACTAGGCCTTCTAGTGGGCAAATCACTTTACCCCATCCATCCTTCCACCATATCTAAACATGTGAAAGTGGCTCAGTTGTGTCCGACTCTTTGCGATCCCACCGACTATACAGTCCATGGGATTCTCCAGGCCAGAATACTGGAGTGGGTATCCTTTCCCTTCTCCAGGGGATCTTCCCAACCCAGCAATCAAACCCAGATCTCTTGCCTTGCAGGGGTATTCTTTACCAACTAAACTATCAGGGAAGCCCCCACCATATCTAATTATGCATCAAATAGGTAAAAGTTTGATTGACCAGATTCTGTGCTTTGCTGTGGCTCCTGGTTCCTGTGAAAGCACATCATCCAGGTGATGTAAGTAGAACTGCTATTAGGTGTCACTCTAGTAACAAGCTGATAGGTGTGCTGCCAAGCCTAGAGGTTTCTCTGAGGAGTTGCTGTAGGTTTCGGTGGAATGACAATTACAAGGTAGATGGATCATTTCATGTCTGCTGTGACCTTTACAATATGTGAGGTTCATGATTTTAATGTTAATTTGCATAATGGTAGGCCTGCAAGAATAATGGTGAATGCTAATAGCTGCAGGATGCAATAAAACTAAACATCATCTGGGCTGAACTGCTAAAGGAAAAGTTGCCAAAGTATGATTCTTTAAGCACTTAATTTCATCCCAGGTCATGTCCACATACAATTAAATGAGATTTCTGGTATCTCTTGAAAAACTGGCAAGAAGTGACTGGCAGTGGATAGCAGCAACCTCCTTCATATAGCGGGATGAGATGGGGATGGGATGGGGAGGGAAGTAGGAGGTGGGGTTCAGGACGGGGAACACATGTGCACCTGTGGCGGATTTATGTCAATGTATGGCAAAATCAATACAATATTGTAAAGTAATTAGCCTCCAATTAAAATAAATAAATTTATATTAAAAAAAAAAGAGAACCCTAACCTGATAGGCTTTACTTTTTCACGTAACTTCCGTGTCCCCTTTGAGGAAGTTGACTTTGCAACTACCATCATCTTGCCCAAAAAGAACCCCCACCTGGCTCTCACCACACCCCACATCTGGCAGATAAACTAAATTTAATACACTTAGAAAGAAAGAATCTCACTTTATGGGCTGAAAAATTTGTAATGAACCTTTGGAAAAGGTAGCATTGGCCATAGCTAGTGGCAAGCGATATTTTCAAGGGAAACAGATACTGTCAGCTCAAACTAGTAATCCTGCGTTTTGAGTTGCAGGTGGGAAGGTGACTGTTTACAAAGTTTAAAAAGAAGTTGCCTCCATTTAGATTTACTGTTTTAAACTATTCCTGTTGCCAGGAAAATGGGTAGGTATGATCATTCTGAATTTTGCACCCCAAATCAGTCTCTGGAGATTATTTATTAATGTTCACTTACGTATTTACTTATTTATTGGCTTCTTTCTCCCAAGTGTTCAAACCCATTTTCACCACAAGAGGGCAGCCATCTCTAAAAAACAACCAGAGAGCCTGGCTCTTAGGGGAAACAGGGCCAACACTTAGGAAGCTGTGCTTGGGAAAGGCAGCCCCATGTAATCAGGTATCACACATATAAGAGATTCTGTGATGGGCAACACTGAATGGGATAGAGTATCCAGAAGTGCCAATTTTCCCTGTGATTCTTGACGATCAAAGATTATTTCACAAACTGACAAAGCTCCCAAGTTATGAAGGGCTGCAGCTGTGAGACATCCTTGATGTCAACACCAGAGATTTATTTTTCATCCTCACTTGAGGCATGTTCAATAGCTGTCAACTTTCTCCTCCTCTTTAGGAGCTACACACTGATTTAGGTTTCATATAAGTTTTGTTTTGTTTTTTAAATCTCACTGATGACAGAAACAATTGTTAACTCCTCAAACTTGATAGGGAAGGAAATAGTTTCAAAAGCACAATAAACATTTGTGACTTAAAGTGCCTGTGAATAGAATACGTTCTCTTGCCAACTTGTTTGGTGTCCAATGATTCAGAGTGGCAATCAGCTTCCATAGAGTTTCATTTTCAGGGGGGAAAAAAAGTACCATGTTCCTGAATATTTTGTACCCCCCTCCATTTATTTTCCTGGTAGGCAGGCTTCCTCAGAAATACCTTATTTGACCTTTATACTTTCAGAAACAGCTAGGGCCTAATTCCCCCTCTGTGGGTTGCTAATCCGATTTACGTGAGCGGAACCTACAATTATTTTAGCTTCCCAACTGAAAAAATAATACACATGGATAATAGATTGCTATGAGCTCTTGCTTCAGACTTTTTCTGTTCTACAGGCTGAAGGTTCTGTGCAGGCGAGCTTGATTTTGTCCATCTGGCCTTTTCCAAAACTTTTCTGCTTTTGGCTTCCGGGATTATTTGGGTAAACTGGTTGAGCTGTGCATGGGCGATCCTGGGATACTGGAAAGGACAGAAAGCCTTGGCCTTGGGACTTGTGGTACAGCAGATTTGGGGACTGTCTCAGCTGAGGAAAACAAGTCACTTGACCACATGTCACAGACCTGCCGCTGGGATCTGGTGGAAGTGGGTGGGGCAGAAGGTTCTAAGGTCTCAGACCAGAGCTGTTCTGTCCCCTCGGCTCACACTGTGCCATTATTTCACCTTCCTCTGCAGTTGCTAAGGGCCTGCCCCTGAGCTAGGCGAGATAAATATAAGGCATGAAGTGATTTCTACCATAAAAAGAAAGAAAATCCCTCTCATCCTCTCTTCATACACACACACACACACACACACACACGCACACACACTCCATGTTGCGCATGTCACGTATAGTAGAAGGAAATCCATTTCACACATAGTTATAGAAACGTGTGCTTTGGTAGCACAAATTTTTCGTATACTGATATATTTATAGACACACACGTGTATATTTGTGTATTACACATATATTTATTGGAATAAAAGAACGCATTTACATAAATAAATTTACATATGTAAATACATATGTCTATCAATGTTAAAGTTTAAGTTACACGCAAATCCAATCTCTAGTTTTCTTTTAATTCTCCTCTCACCTCGGGTAAACACAGAACAGTGTACCCCACGCCTATGCCAAGACGCTTTGTAACTTGGTTGAGTTCTTTAATCGTCTATTCCGGAGTATCTTCAAACTGAAAGCTAAATAACGGGCCAGGAGGGGAAATAAGGCCCGACCTGGCATTCGTCGGGATTTCGTCCTGGGAGTCCCAGCCAGGGCCAGGCGCTCCGACGGATCTCCCCTTTGAGGGCAGGGGCTGGAGGCACGAGCGCCCCCCCGGCGGCCGCGGGTCCCCGCCCTCGGCCCCACCCCACCGCGGCTGCCGCGGCTGCCCCGGCTGCCCGGCTAGCCGTCCACACCCCTGCACACTGCTCCCGCCCGCTCGGGGATCCCCGGCGAGCCGCGCCACCGAGGGGGAGGGTGTTCGGCCTGGGCCGGGAGGGAGACGGCAGGCGGCGTCCCCTTTAAAAGCCGCGAGCGCCGCGCCACGGCGCCGCCACCGCCGCCGTCGCCGCCAGAGTCCTCGCCCCGCCGCGCCGCGCTGCGCCCGGCTCGCGCTGCGCCCGCCGCTCTGCTTCCCACACCCTACCCGGGATTGGCAGCTGCCGCCAGACATCAGCCGCCGCAGGCTCCGCCGCCCACCGAACTACCTCGGGGCGAGCGCCTCGCGGATTACTGGGGACTCAGAGGCACCCGAGCCCGCAGACCCCGCGCGGGTTAGAGCGCCCGGCAGTGCGCGCCGCTGCGCCGTGGCCTCGGCTGACCGGGCCGCGCCGGAGCCGAAGACCGGCGCGCTGAGCCCGAGCGCCGCGATGCCGATCACCTCCCACCGGAGCTCGGGGACCTGGAACGCGCCGACCGAAGTGTGATCGGACCCCAGGCTGGCCACAAAGGGTACAGTGGCTTGGCCTGGGGGCGAAGAGACCGAGGGGAGAGTGCGGCCACCCGCCTCAGCGGCCCGATACTCGGCTCGACTCGCCGGAGAATGTGCCCGAGGACGCCGGAGCGCCGGAGCCGCGGTGGTTTCAACTGGCTAGCGCTAATGGGGGTGCTCTGGAGGAAGGCAGAGTGATGCGGGGGGGCAACTCGCCTGGCACGGAGATCGCCGCTGCGCCCTTCCCCGGACCCGGCGTCGCCCAGGATGGCTGGCCCGAGCCATGGGCCGCGGCGGAGTTAGCGCCGAGCGCCCAACCCTCGCCCCCAGAGTCCCGGAGCCGGCCCAGCGCGGGGCCACGCGTCCCGCGGGCGCTGGTTCCTAAGGACGACGACAGCACCAGCTTTTCCTTTCTCCCTTCCCTTCCCTGCTCTGCACTCCTCCCCCTGCCCGCTGTTGTTGTGTGTCAGCACTTGGCTGGAGACTTCTTGAACTTGCAGGGAGAATAACTTGCGCTCTCCACTTCGCCCCGGTGCCTCTGCCCCAGCGGACCAGCCTCACTGCCTGCGAACCCCGCCGCCTCTACCACTTCTCCGCCGGGCCCGACCCGAGACGCCGCTCCCTGCGTGCTAGGAGGGACTGCCTGGCCGGCACCCGGGAGAAGGAAGAGGCGAAGGAAGGGAACCGGGTCCCCGCGCCAGGTCCTTCAGCCAGAGCTTTTTCCATGTGGAGGCTCTTTCAATGGACGTGTCCCCGCGTGCTTCTTAGACGGTCTGCGGTCTCCTAAAGGTGACAACGTGGGCCGGGGCTGGGGGTGGGCGCGGGTCTCCGGCGGCCGCAGCAGCTGAGCCCCTCCCGGGGCCAGGCCTGGCGGGACGTAAACAGAACAGGTCCACGTGCAGCAGAGCCGCTGAGGGGACACCCACATCCTACCGCCCCTGGCGACCTTAGGCTTGGCCCTCCTGGCTCGCACTCTTCCGCCCCTCCTCCCTCTCCCTCTTCGGGATTTTATTAGGGCTGTTAACACTTGGATGATTTTTTTTTTTTTTTTTTAAGTTAAAGAAGTCCCTTCTAGAGGGTGGCCCGTGGATTTCACCCGTTAGCTGCCAACCTGTACGTCCTGCCGTTTTAACTTCAAGTTTCTCCCGGAGAACTGCTCTCTCTACTCAGAGCCGGGTCCCATTTAGGAAAATATTATACGTTGGGGTTCTCCCTGTTTTTTTTTTTTTTTTTTTTTTTAACCAGGAATGCAAGGGGGGCAGTTATTTCGTGCTACCTTGAACTGACACGTGAATTAACAGATATCAGTCATCTACCTAATAGGAAGATACTTGTGTATATTTACTGCATAGGAGGGGGCGGGGGGAGGGGGGATGGAGTGGCCTGTCCTGACATTTCTGAGGTTAGGTTCGGGTCACAGGTTGCGAGTGATTTCGGAAGTTGTGTCCTTGAGTTTACTGGCTCTGGAAGTTACAGACCCTGTGTGTATCAGGAAGTTCTATACCGTGCCTGTAAGGAAGTCATATGCACCATTTGTGCGTGTTTATACGCAAGTGAGCGCTGTGTGTTTGGGTTAGGTTAGGGGACGGAGGAATGTGAGACTAAGCGATGGTTTTCCCAGGTTCCCTATACAGCTGTCAGCGTGTCACAGGAAAAAAAAAAAAAAAAAGTGACAGTCACTGACGCAGCGTGGGGTGCGGTGGGGGGCAAATCTTGACGGGTTGAGAATGGGATGGGAGCGGGGAATAGCCATCTGGCTCAGGAACTAGGTGTTCTTCCATTCTCCCAAGCGTTTGAGCTTCAGCTCCTCTTAAGTATCCCCGCGAGTGTTGTCAGCCAGGTGGGCACCCTGGAGGAGGAGGCAAATGGACGGAGCGGGAGCCCGCGGGGGCGGAAGGGGTGAGGGCTGGGCGGGAAACTCCGTGACTAATATCGGCCCTGTCCGCAGGTCGACCATGGTGGCCGGGACCCGCTGTCTTCTAGCGTTGCTGCTTCCCCAGGTCCTCCTGGGCGGCGCGGCCGGCCTCATTCCCGAGCTGGGCCGGAGGAAGTTCGCTGCGTCTGCTGGCCGCTCCTCATCCCAGCCTTCGGACGACGTCCTGAGCGAGTTCGAGTTGCGGCTGCTCAGCATGTTCGGCCTGAAGCAGAGACCCACCCCCAGCAGGGACGCCGTGGTGCCCCCCTACATGCTGGACTTGTACCGCCAGCACTCGGGCCAACCCGGTGCGCCTGCCCCGGACCACCGGCTGGAGAGGGCAGCCAGCCTCGCCAACACCGTGCGCAGCTTCCATCACGAAGGTGAGGCGCGGGGCCGAAGCTTGGGGGCGGAGACGGGGGCGGGGAGTCGTCCGGCAAAGCGCCCCGCCGTGGGCAGACTGCAGGCATCCCTGGCAGGGCAGCTTGGCCCGGGCGCTGCAGACATTTCCCTGTTTGTAAGAACCTTTCCGAACCTGGCTTTCACGCACTGCCTGTGTGGCGGCAGAGCCAGGGATTCCCTTTCGGTAAATCGGCACTCTTTTCCTGGCTTGGAGCCAGAAGAGCGACTCCTCCTCCAGGAACTGGAGAGAAATCAAATGATGGGGAAGATGAGGGCAAAAGGCATGCCCCTAGACTGCGAAACGTGTAAGAATTCCTTAGGAGAAGAATGAGAAGGAGGGGGGCAGATTGGGATCTCTTCACGTCTGTTTGGAAGCCTTTGCTCTATAAATCTGCTTCTCTTGCTTAAGCCAGGGTTTCAGGCATGACAGCGCCAAGGGCAGAATTTTCAGAGATAGTATTGAAAAATCAAAGCCCAGGGCCCCAAAGTCTTTCTAATGTACAGTAGATCTGGGCCTGGTTTGGAAGATTTCAAATCCCTATCTAATCCTCGTGGGAGATCAATTCCCCAATCAATCTTACTGTTTCCACAATGACTTTCTTGTCTTCTGCTTAAATCTGAGAAGAACTTCCTAACAGAGACAAGGCTAGCCTTCAGATGAAAGCTTTTCCAGCAGCTAGCTGCTTGTTTTCCTTTTAGTGCATTGAAATGTGATTTTTTTTTTTTTTCTTTTATGATACTGGATGTGGTTTTTCTAAGGTAGGGTATTTCTGCTTGTTTCATCAGAAAGGCATTTAGTGGATTTGAAATGTCTTAGAGCAACTTTTGAGACCTGTTGTACCAAAGTTCTTAGGGCAATTACTCAAAAATAAGTTCCACTGCAATTCTTTTTTTACACTTTTAAATGCTCCTTTGGCTTAACACATTCTAAACAGAGCCCAGGTTGCTTCAAGTTCTAGAGGAGGATCCAAAGTTGTATATCACAGAGCAGCCACTTGTGGAATATTGGAGAACTAGTATATAGTTCCCTTTTTCTTACCTTGCCCTGCCGAGGTGGTCGGTTTCAAGTGGAAATCTGTGCTCTGATATAAGCAAATCAGTAGTGTCACAGCCAGGCGTTTTCTCCCAGTGTGGAAGACTTACACTGTGAGAACAGCAGTTGATAGTGGGAAGGGGTTGTAAAGGCAGGTTACATTACTTCATCAAGGCAGCTATACCTAATGAAGGGGACATTGAATTGATAATCAGTTCATTTTTCAGCACGTTTCTAAGGGAGGTGCTCTCTGCTAGCAGAAATTAGTTTTGGAAGGAAGAAAGATCTCATATTACTCCTTCAAGTTTCATCTACTGAAAGCACAAGTTGTCTGTTGTCATGTAGAAATGTTTTTGTTCATGTACATTCTATTATCACCACCTTGGAGTGATTTTAGATCCAGCTCATCATTCCCAACTGATGCTGATTAGATTTGTTTTTCTGGATAGAAAAGTAATACAAATTGCTATTTTGGCTACCTCTCCTGGAGATATAGCAAGGAAATCATTCTTTATTTTTAAGGCCAAGAAGGTACTGTGTGTCTCTTGGAACTTAAAAGGAAGATAGATCATTTAAAACATTTGACACCTAAAAATACTCAGTTGCATGACAATCCCATCAGTGAAGTCTCCATATTTCTCCTTCCTCTTGAAGTGCCTTGACCAAATCTAAACAGGCAAACTTAATATAGTGCGTTATTTTAACTTAAATAGCATACTTGAGCTTATAAGTCAGAATTTATGTCTTTAAACATGTTAAGTGTTATGTGCCAAATAGTACAAAAGTTACCAACTTGCTTAAAATCAATTTGTAATAACTTCAGATTTTAATGCAATTAGATGATAGAAAAAAGCTATGTAATGTTTGCCCCAAATTTTAACAAACCCATTTCTTTTCTTGTTATGACTAGCATATAATCAGTATGCTACAAATGGCCCTTCTTTTGAAGACCAGTTCATTTTTGTATAACCCAGAATTGGGTTTTTGTCATGCGTGACACTAAAAAGTCTTTTAGTAAATCATGTGATTAAGGCTTAGGGTTTAAGAGCAGAATTTGGTTCCTAGAATCTTCATAGGTGTTTATTTATTAAAGGACCAAAGGATCCGATTACAAGAATTACCTGTTGGTTTTATTTGTGGGCAGGATCTGGGTGATTTGGTGAAATACAAGACAAGAAATATCATGGTGGCATTCTTTCAACCCATGTGAGAAGATAATGGATCCACATTGTAGGTGCTTAGACACAGAAATGATCAGTTGTCATTTCTATTAAACTTTCTTTAGTACTTTCTACAGTGGCTTTTACTTGGGAGAGCCCAAGTACTGCAAAACATTTTCTTTTTTCAAAGTTGTTAAAAAGTACTTCAGCCCCATACGCCTTTCAGAACTGCCACTGAGGATTAAAAAATCACTTCTTTTAACTGGAAAATGTTCTTTGCTTTGCTTATAGTTAAAAGCACATTGAAACTGGTTGACTTCATTGGCCCTGCAAAAAAATCTGTATTATTTCCTGTCAGATTGGAATATGGAAGGACCACATGCTTGCTCTCCAGACTCTGAAGGACACAGTTCTCTTTTTGCCTGAAATAACTTGAATTATTTGCCTCTATGACTAAAGCTTTGACTTAAAGATTAACCTATTTTCTACAAATGTAATTTTCATGAAAATACCCAATTAAAAGGAAAGTTCAGGAAACAACTACTGCCCTGTGAAGGAACACTGATTTCCAGTACAACACTTGGATTCCCAATTGAACACTGATTCCCAGTATGAACACAAATTCCCAGTACAACCAAAGGATTTGCACACATATACCCACCAAACCAGTGTTCATCTGGGGATGCTTCCCAGGTGTCCCCAGGTATTTCAGCGTGAATAGGAAAGGCCTCCTTTATGTGGAACAGGCATTCTGTTGGGAAATGCTCATAGATGGAGCCTTTGGTGCCCCTGGAGAAGACAATGGCAATCCACTCCAGTATTCTTGCCTGGAAAATTCCATGGACTGAGGAGCCTGGTAGGCTACAGTCCATGGGGTCGCAAAGAGTCAGACATGACTGAGCGACTTCTCTCTTCTCTCTTTGGTGCCCAGAGAGTTCTTGAACTAATGTTTTACATGCTGCTTCTTTTTTAGTGGTTCGTCTCTGTTCCCTGTTGATCCCTCCTCATTGAGCTATTTTGTCTTTTTTTTAAAGACTTGACCTTTTGTATCTTTCACCAGGTAGGCAACTTATAATAAGAGGACCCTGGGTCATTCCACAGGTGTTGGGAGTTAAGGGTGTGCAGAGGCCAAATCAGAGTTAGTGAATGTGACCATGTTCTCTCTTTTAGCTGCCATCTCCTTTGTTGTCTTTAATTTTTAAAGGATTCACTTGAACCTTTTGTATTTAATCTTTTTTTTTCTCCTTGATGCATTAATTCTCTCTCTCTTTCTGTATATATATATACATTCTCTAATCATTATTTTATATTTTGGACATGATTATTTTTTAATCTCCACTACTTTCATTTTATTTCAGGGCAATAATTTCTAACCTTACTGACTAGCTAGAACATTTGCAGGTTTTCATTGTTGTTTTCTAAACGAACATTTTTTATTCAAAGATTGTTGCAAAATTCTCAAAACGTAATGACAACTCATTTTTTGCTAAAACTCATCATACTGTGAAAGAAAAAGACAGCCACAGAATGAATATCAGTGGTTCCAAACAAGATCTGCATGTCCCAGTGCCTGCCACCTTACTTTTCTGCTTATTTAGTTCTGTCTGCTTCCTCCATCATTTCTATTCCTTTAACTGGGACAGAGCTCACCCTGCAGATTTATTTGTATTACATATAAATCTGCCTCTGTTGGTTTTGACTTTTGCTTGAGTTTTTGACTCCTCCCCCATGTTAGATGGTGCCATCTAGTGGCCAGAAACCTGGGGCCTACCGTAGGCTCAACTGCATAGCTATGCACTGTGACCTTAGGAAAGTCACATAACCTCTCTGAGCTCCACTTACTTCATTTACAAAATGGAGCTAGTAACAGTTTCTCTCTAATTGATCTGTCATAAGGTAATTCATATTACCCTGGTAATTCATATTCTCCCCTGGTCTAGGGAAGAGGAAGTCAAAATGAGCTTAGGCTAGCTGTGGGAATTCAGTCTTATCTTTGGATTATTTTGATATAGATGAATAACTGACAGTGTAGATGATTAAGTTAGAACTTTGCTTTTAGGAGAGAGGTTGAATGTCATTTTTACCATATTTTCCCTTACTTTCCCACATTTTTGCACCCATAGCTCCATTTATTTGATTAAGAATTTAAAAGTTCAGGGACCCACATCTAAAATACTCTGGAATCCTCAGATCCCTTGGCAAGTGCAGCTTATTCAATAAAGATTATTTACATATACCTCAGAGAAATGTACAATACCTACTTAGGTAAGTGCTCCGTTATTTTCAGAATCCCCAGGCTTGATGTGATGATTTGTAACTTTATTTCATTTCAAAAAGTTCAGATTTTTTTCTACCTTCTAGAAAAAATTCATGTTCCCTTGCAGATCAAAGGAGAGGGTACCGTAACTTTGGTCAGTTTTCCTGGGTTTGGGAATTCCTGTGATCTTCTGACATATCTCTGTGACCAGAGTCTGCAGTTAGGAGTCTTGTAGAGGTCTTTGAATTAAGAAGGGATAGTGGTCCGGTAGGGATTAGGTTGACTGAGATGAAGCTGCAATATTGGAGAAAGATCTTCACATTACTAGTTAATATTTAATAGTGTCAAGTTTTTTCCTTTGCTAAGTGAGTCTTCTTTTGCCACTTATTAATACCTCCAATGAGATTTTGGAGCTCCTGATATTGCCTTTTAATAGGTTAAATCTAGTTGAATTGTGGGAGTTTTATATAATTCAGTAATACATTGGTCTTTTGGAGGGTTATTGTTCTATTTGGGCTTCCCAGGTGGCTCAAGGTAAAGAATCTGCCTGCCAATGCAGGAGACACCAGTTGGATCCCTTGGTCAGCAAGGTCCCCTGGAGGAGGAAATGGCGATCCACTCCAGTATTCTTATCTGGGGAATCCCATGGACAGAGGAGCCTGGTGGACTACAGTTCATGGGGATGCAAAGAGTTGGATATGACTGAGCATACATTCATTATTGTTCTATTTAATGCCTCTTTTATACCCATCCTCCTTGCTTCATTTACTTGTTTCTCATGCTTACCTGAGAGATTGTTCATCTTCTTCCTGGCTGTGTGTGATATTTTTCTGGGCTTGTTTGTCAATACAGCTGTTCCACAAAGGCCCCAGATAATGTGCCTTTCCTTCCCCTCTTTAAGAAGAGCAAGAAACTCCTGTGTTCTGAGATCAGCGAAGTCAGTTGCTTGGGGCCAGGTCTGGCTTTGGGTCATTGTGTCTGGAGGACGCTGCTGATTTTTATATCACTCTTGTTTTCTCTGGTAGCTTCTCTGCCAAAAGTGGAAACATCAGAGGGCTCCTGAATTGCAGGAGGTAAACACAATCCTTGATATTGGAGGAGGGCTCTGGTTGATTGGTGGGAGGGTTATTTTAAAATAGTGCCTGGTCTGAAGTACCATTAGCCAGGCAGCAGAGTTTAGAGCTCTCCCAAAGATAGCCCTACAGGTGTGGGTTAGTCCATGTCTAAGGAGAGGAGCTTTAGATCTACTCATCCATGGCTTCAACTCTTACTCCTTGGCCAACACTAATGGTTCTTCTGTTCATCTTTGTATTATTTAACAAAAAAGGCACTTTGTTTCTGGAAGTTTATACTTGAACATGAAAAGCATTCTTTAAAACCTTTAGGCTCAAAGAGCAGTTCCCCAGCTTCCAGCATTCCCTTACCTTCGAGCTGCTGGAAATACTGAATCTCAGGCCCCACCCCAGACTCACCAGTTGAATCAGAATCTGCATTTGAAGAGTTAAGGTGTCCTAGGTGATTTGCATGAAGGTTAAAGTTCCCAAGCATACCATTAAAGCATTCCTCCATAATTTACTGTAAACCACCCCTGTTGACCTTAGCTTGCGGTAATGACTGTTGCTTTGATGATGAAGGTTTGTAAGGTAGAACCTTTGAGGGAATGATCTGATTATCCTTTGCTAAGATACCTAGATTTTGTGAACAATGAATAGCTATTTGGTTTAGGAGAAATACAACTATAAAATCAATGAAAAATGATTTCCTCTTATGGTGATGACATGGAACTGTGGCTAAATTGATTTTGCTGGCACTCAGGTTGGATCCTGAATGAAGCAGGTAAAATTTGTTGACAGTGAAATGACAGGATGTGGTAAAGCTAGAAGAAAGTAAACCCAAATATCTCAAAATTCCAGTGCTATTCACTATTAATTTAATAATAATGTGTACTTTTTATGAATTGCAGACTAAACATTCAAGGTGCTATGTTATATTGTTTGTTCAAAAAGCAGTACTTAAAATTGAAATTCTAGAATTTTAAATCAGGAAGAATTTTCTACATGTAGCCCACTTAAATGACTATTTTAAGATAATGATAATAGATACAAAATGATTATTCTGTATTTAGATTATCTCTTACATCATGAATATCATAATGGCATTTCTGTAAATTTTCATAAATTTAGCAGGGGGTTTGTCTGTATCCTGTAGCCTATTATTGGGTGTGTGTATATAAATATTTGGTTTGTTTGTTTGTTTGTTTTGTTTTAAGATAAAGGAATTATAAATAGAAGAGAATCATTTTTTCCCCAAAAACGTCTGAAATGAGATTTTTATTTTTGAGGTCATAAGGAGGTTAGAGAACAAAGTTGGGAAGTTAACTTCTCTTGAAATTGTCCAGCCTTAATTACTACAGTGTCCTAGTTCCACCCTTAGGTTTCCAAAGAAGCAAATCCCTTGTAAATGCCTTTGTTTCTGGACTTTTGAGTAAAATAGTAGGGTGTACTTTGCAAAATGTCATCGTTGATGTTGAGTTTCAGAGTCTTTAATTAGGAAACTGAAATCTGTATATCGAGATTTGTAAATCATCTAAATTGCAGAGTAATGTTTTAGAATACCGCTTAAGGGATTGACATTAAAGCCTTTTTCTTTTTAAGAAATGCAATAATTTCCTCAAATCCTCACTCATTAGGCCTCTACTAACTACAGTGCTGACTTTTTTTTTTGCCCTAAAGTCTGTGAATTCCAAAGAAATGCTTCACCATTCCCCCCATTATTATAGCCACCTGGAAGCAGTATTCACATATTAGATTAAAAAAAAATGACAATGAATTGTGAAATTTTGTTTCTTAGTGTATTGACATAAATGTATGGAAAAGGGAGGATAGTTTCTTTATCTAAAGGGGAAATTGTAATTTTCTGGTTGCAGACGTTACATGGGTTGAATCAAACCCTGAAGTGATGTTTATAAATCCTTATATACAATCAGACTGTCTTACTTGCCTTACTGAACACTTTTTCTTTTTTTCCACTTTTTCATATCAAATTAGAATCTTTGGAAGAACTGCCGGAAATGAGTGGGAAAACAACCCGGCGATTCTTCTTTAATTTAACTTCTATCCCCACTGAGGAGTTTATCACCTCAGCAGAACTTCAGGTCTTTCGGAAACATATGCCCGAAGCTTTGGAAAACAATAGCAGTTTCCATCACCGAATTAATATTTATGAAATTATAAAACCTGCCACAGCTAACTCCAAGTTCCCTGTGACGAGACTTTTGGACACCAGGTTGGTGACTCAGAATGCCAGTAGGTGGGAGAGCTTCGATGTCACCCCCGCCGTGATGAGGTGGACCGCCCAGGGGCTCACCAACCATGGGTTCGTGGTGGAGGTAGCCCACCCAGAGGACAGCCATGGGGCCTCCAAGAGGCATGTGCGGATTAGCAGGTCTTTGCACCAAGATGAGCACAGCTGGTCACAGATAAGGCCCTTGCTTGTCACTTTTGGCCACGATGGGAAAGGACACCCTCTCCACAGAAGAGAAAAGCGGCAAGCAAAACACAAACAGCGGAAACGCCTCAAGTCCAGCTGTAAGAGACACCCTTTATATGTGGACTTCAGTGATGTGGGGTGGAATGACTGGATCGTTGCACCGCCGGGGTATCATGCCTTTTACTGCCATGGGGAGTGCCCTTTTCCCCTGGCCGATCACCTTAACTCCACGAATCATGCCATTGTCCAAACTCTGGTCAACTCAGTTAACTCTAAGATTCCCAAGGCATGCTGTGTCCCAACAGAGCTCAGCGCCATCTCCATGCTGTACCTTGATGAGAATGAGAAGGTGGTATTAAAGAACTATCAGGACATGGTTGTCGAGGGTTGTGGGTGTCGTTAGCACAGCAAAATAAAATATAAATATATATATATATATATTAGAAAAACAGCAAAAAAATCAAGTTGACACTTTAATATTTCCCAATGAAGACTTTATTTATGGAATGGAATGGAGAAAAAGAAAAACACAGCTATTTTGAAAATATATTTATATCTACGAAAAGAAGTTGGGAAAACAAATATTTTAATCAGAGAATTATTCCTTAAAGATTTTAAAATGTATTTAGTTGTACATTTTATATGGGTTCAGCCCCAGCACATGAAGTATAATGGTCAGATTTATTTTGTATTTATTTACTATTATAACCACTTTTTAGGAAAAATAGCTAATTTGTATTTATATGTAATCAAAGGAAGTATTGGGTTTGTACATAATTTTCCAAAAATTGTAGTTGTTTTTCAGTTGTGTGTATTTAAGATGAAAAGTCTACATGGAAGGTTACTCTGGCAAAGTGCTTAGCACATTTGCTTTTTTTTGCAGCGCTACTGTTAAGGTCACAAGTTCAAGTCCAGGAAAAAAAAAAAAGTGGATAATCCACTCTGCTGACTTTCAAGATTATTATATTATTCAGTTCTCAGGAATGTTGCAGAGTGGTTGTCCAGTCCGTGAGAATTTACATCCTTATTAGGTGGAATATTTGGATAAGAACCAGACATTACTGATTTAATATAGAAACCCTTCCCCTAACCCTTAATTTGCAGAAAGAGTAAAGCAAGACCAATATAAATAATTAGGAAAACGATGAACCTACAGGAAGGTGAATGATGGTTTGTTGTTCTTTCCTAAACTAGTGACCCCTTCAAAGGAGCTGGACTGGCCAAAGTATTAAATAAAATATAAGATTTCTTCATTATTGATATCGTGATCATGTATATTTAAAATTGATATCTAGTGGCCCTCGTGAAGAGTTGGAAATCAATTTGTATTTCACTTTTACCTCACCTGGGAGCTCTTTATGCTCAGAAGGACTCAATTTTCTAACTTTGCCCCCCACACAGCAAAATTGTTTTCTGCCTACCCCAGTTCTCTGTTCCATCAGCTTGTTTTTCTTTCTAAGGTTATGTGTTTAAACACATTTCTCCAAATGTTAAACCTATTTCAGATAATAAATATCAAAGTTCTTTCATTTCATTCTATAAAGACCAACCTGCAAGAGAAAACGGTGCATGTGTACAGTGTTCACAGAGTTTCCTTACATTTGCTTACATTTTGGCTTCTGAGGCTACTCATTTTGGAGGGAGGTAGGAAGAAGGCAAGGAGCTGTTGGAAATTTGCTAGCAAGTCATTGGCTAATTCTTAGGAATTGATCAATGCTTTAGTATTTAGTACTTCTTTGGAGCAGGATGATATAAGAGAAAACCAATGCTACAAAATAGGCAAAACCTGGGGAACCCAAGATAAAGTTTCAGAGATGGTATCCCATGCAACTGAGGCAATGGTGCCAAAAAATTAGAAAGGGAAAGTGTCTAAGAGCAGCTTCTACAAGGTCATCTGCCAACTGGACTAAAGCCCAAGCAGAATGAAGTCAAATTAGGCCACTCAGAATGAACACTTACAAAGGACAGGGGTTCTGTGTTCTGGGTTGAAATCAGACCCAAGGAAGGGTTGGGTGGGTATGCTCATATGGCCAAGGGTCCCACCATGCCCCATAATTTTACTTGAAGTATTTTAAGGTCAATTTCTAGGACTTTGTGTCACCTCTGGTCCTATTGTGATTGAAAAGGTCTTGTTCCAGTTTCCTTTTCTAGCCCTGCCTTGGGATTGGCCAAACAAAAGAGTATGTTAGTAAAGGAACACTTTCATCATCAGATTCTTCCCAGGAATTAGCCTGTGATGAGCATGTTACATTTTGGATTGTGTTTTGGGTATGATAGGTTTGACCCTGTGTTTTGAGATTATATAGGCAGATTTTTTTTTTTTTTTTTTTTAAGAAAAGTAGTATTTTTGTTGTTGTTGTTTAGCCCCTAAGTCTTGTCCTACTCTTTTGCGACCCCATGGACTGTAGCCCACCAGGCTCCTCTGTTCATGGTATCTCCCAGGCAAGAATACTGGAAGGGGTTGCCATTTCCTTCTTCAGGGGATCTTCTCAACCCATGGATCGAACCCACATCATCTGTGTCTACTTCACTGGCAGGTGAATTCTTTACCACTGAGCCACCTGGGAAGCAACAGGCTTTGAGATGATGTAGATCATGTTATTTTAGAAAAATTACTATAAGTTATCTTCTACTCCTTCCACTTTTAAAATCTTTCAGTTCCTTTTTATCCCTATCCTATTGCTCTTGCACCCAATAGAAGGCAAGATCATCTCTGTCCCTCACACTCTTCTTCCTCTCTTGACGTGGACGTGAGGGGCAGGCTGCACAGTCTTAACATCTTGAAAAATAGTAATCCATGTTTTGTCATTTCTGAATACTCCAGATGACAGTGCAAAAGTATATAGCCCAAGAATTCCCATACATTTGGCAGTTTCATCCCTTTTTACACCTCTGCTTAATTGGTTCTGAATTTCATAGTGAAAATGATTCTCAAGTGTGTTCTCTTGCATAATATATATGTGTAAATATATATAGACATATATATGTGCAATATATGTAAATATATGTGAATAAACATGCAAATTTGTAACTACATATAAACATATACACAAATATATGTGTAAATATATATAGACATATATGTAATATATAACTATACATACAAAGATATATGTGGTAAGTATTACATATAGGTAGATGATGGTATTTTCAGTTTAGTTCCAGATATTTTGTAATAGTTGAAGACTCTGACCCTCTTGGCAGTTCAGTAGAGAAACAGAATATTCTTACATATATTCTACATTCCTACAGACATTTTGGCTCACATTCTTCATTCTGAGAAAAAAGAAGTGTCATAACTAACCCCATGACACTGAATGTTTTCAGTTTTCAGTCTCTGTTCTATAGGAACCTTTGAATCCTTTTAGAATTGGCTTTCAAAAAATGTAAGTTTCTGAATTTGGGGAGATTACCTTTCAAAATTGATTAAGTTGTGTCATCTGGTTTTGTGCTTGTCTGGGCTGTGTCCGCTTCCCTGGCATGGTTTTAACTTGTATGGCAGGTCCAGATAGCTCTGTTCATGTTTTGCCTTCAAAATTGGGGAGGAAGAAGATGAGTGGTTTACAGATTTCTCTATGCTTCCATGTTTTTCATAACTTCTACTCCATTTCCTGCTTTATATTGTATCTCAAGGGTGAAGAATTGAGAGACTATCTATCAGTCTGGTCTATGTAACAGGTTACATCATTTTGGATAATCTAAATGTTCCATATTTTTTCCTTAGTTTTTTATCAGAGGTGGAATAATCATTTGTGAAAATCAGAGCACTTTTTAAAATAGTGTATTTCTATTCTTAACTCATATTAATGTTAAGGTATCAATTCACTGAATGTTAGATGCTACAGCCCTCCGATCTATAATAAGGCAAAAAGAACACAACCTTGCAGTAAAAAGAACAATTTAAATGTAGAAATAAGTGTGACATAGATGGGCGATCACAAAGAAGTATGACTGCTCTGGAACTATTCTGTTGCTTTTCTGCTTTATTTTTTTTTTTGCAGGGGGCAGGTAGGGTGAGGTGAGAT
This sequence comes from Bos taurus, assembly GCF_002263795.3. Lineage (NCBI taxonomy): Eukaryota > Metazoa > Chordata > Mammalia > Artiodactyla > Bovidae > Bos > Bos taurus. The sequence goes on from NC_037340.1 coordinate 49,165,914, forward strand.
GAGACGGAGAATAAATGCAGGTCTACTTCACTCAGTAAATTGCTTTTCCTCTTGCCTCCACCCCACTGGCATAAATTATACCCTTATGGTATTCTCCAGGGCAGAATTTTCTGACCATCTCCCTGCCCTGCAAACTTCAAAGTGAACTTCTACCTAAGAAATGATGCTCTAAATAAAACTTATTAGATTTTATTGTGCATGGGAATCACCAGTATCACTTCCAGGAGAATGCAGCCTTGATGCATCTACAGACCCCCTGGGATCATGTTACATCAGTTTTGTTTCCATGAGCCTGGGGTAGGGCCTGAGATTCTACATTTCCAACATGTTCCCAGGTGTAGGTTCTAAGAATTCTCTGTCACAACAGCAGAAAGACCAAGTTTAGGCCCCTCATTAAGAAGCAGCACTTAAAAACAAAACAACCAAACCTATATACAGTAAGGCATTTAGATACATTTTATCTGAAATGATGCCCTATGTATTTTTTTCAAAGGCATTCTTTTCCCCCACAAGATGACTGGCAATTTTGTGTTCTAGCCACCCTCAGACATGAAAACACTTGGTTACTTATCTTGTAAAATCTGCTCAGCTTGCTTGCATGGGCATGTAGGTAGTCAGTTTAGTCAAATACGTGTCAGTACATCTATGTGGATGGGGGAGCAGGTGCAAGCCTTTAACGTACTTTTTAAAAGTCTAACACTTAAGTCAGTCCATGGAGTTGATCCCGTGTGATCTTAGTGCCAAGCATCTGAGTTAAAAGTTTTCCCTTTGAAGGCAGCAAATAGATGTCATACATTTGAAGCACTTGTTTATACTAAAAATGATGCTTGAATTTTTTTTTTTTTAAGTTCTAAGACAGTTGACTGTACAGCACCACTGAGCTTAGAGGGCGATACAAAGCTTCCCAAGCTGGTATTTGACATTTGATTTAATGGATGTTGGAATTTGTAATGCTGCGGTTGGCTTCGAATAAGGTGCTGAAGTGAATGGACTCTGGCTAGAAAAAGCCAAAGGAACTGAGTTCCCTCAGCAAAGAAGGAACTTTGTCTTGACCCCTTTTTTGTAGCAAGATGTCTTAGGAAGGTCATCTGTTTAGTAGGCTCATTTTACTTTTGGGGGGAGAACTTTGAAGGTTTCTTGCAAACAATTCAGTTTGCAATATTTGTGGAAGTAATGCTTAAATGAATGAATCCTAATCTCAGATACACTCTTTATATATATAATGTTGACATACACATAGATGTAGATACATACAGACAGACATAGACATACACATATTTTTTATCTTGCAGATATCTATAACCCAGGAGGATAATCTTGGTTTGTTCCTGTCTGGGGACCAAATGCTGAGTGTAGGGTGCCTAATTTTGTATCTGTTGGGTCTATTATTTCTTTTAGGTCTCCACACTTTGGACTGAGTCTCTCTGAGGTACATAAGCAGTACGCCAGACAGCCAGACACTGGCTTGAATGCCACTTCCAGCCTGTTTGCCCCAAGCCCCGGGCCCCACTCCAAGTCATGCCAGGACTGCATTCATGCTGCAGTGTGTCTTGATGTGCAGCTTTCTCTGCAAACTGCCCATTGCTGAAAGCTCCCCTCTTGAGGAGCAGACTCTCATCTGGTCTGCATTTACACTGGAACTGCTTGGCCACAACACGATGAGAGAATAATTATTGAACTATTTTACTGGACAACTATTTCCAAATTGTTGATTTTTTATTGATTTCAGGAGGCAAGCTAATTGCCCCATGGCAACTTGATGTGAACATTTAATGAAGATCAGGAAACAGAGTTTATGAAAAGCTGTTGTATAGTCACTGCAAAGTTTCAAGAACTGTTTTATACTTCCTGACAGTGCTGGGCCGAGCTTAATGGTTTGTTTTTATTACTTAAGAGTGTAAACCTTGCTTTAGCCCGTGTGTGGAAACTATACCCTCATCCCACATTACGCATTTTTGAGTTGCTTTTTCCTCACTCCCGACTTCCTTTCCTGCTATCTACAGTCAGAACTTTTTCTGCTTTAATTGTCTGAAAGCGAGTTTCTATCTTTGCTCCCCGAGAATCTTAATACACACACGCACGCACTCCTGAAGCTAAGTGTCTGCATTGTTTCACTTTGTTTTGGGTGGAGTTTCTTTTCAGCACTTGGTTGCTAGACAACCAAGCAGACGAAAGTTAAAGATTGAAAAGGCATTTTTAAAGATGTCGAATCTTGGCTGCTTGGACTGTTTTATCTTTGTCTTTATATGGAAGGCTTAGTTGTCTTACCAGGCTACCCTGGTCTTTTGTTGCCGAGATGGCTGGTAGAAGATTTGTTGAAGTAGAGCTCTTAAAGCATTATCTGTTTGAGAACTTTCTTAAGTGTTGTTCCCATTTGCTGGAACATGCTTCCCACCTGGATGGGCAAAAAAAGCCAGCTTAGTTTCCAAGGGTGTATTTTAAATCACTAATAGAGTATGCGCCAGCCCCCAGCTGCTTGAATTGTTGCAAGGCAAAGAGGTGGAGAAAAGATTGCTTTTTTTTTTTTAAAGATTACTTTTTGAGGTAACATTCAGAAATACAAGACTTCAGTTGGTACAGAACACAGTCAAAAAGAGGCTGCATTTGGTTTTCAGTAGATAGTATTGGAAATGTTTAAAAAATTCTTAAAAAGTCTAATTTTAAATCAAAGTCACTTAAATCATCATTTCAGTGAGATGTTTCAGGAACACGTTATTAATATCCAATCTTTATACATCTGCCAAATTGGACGTGTGTTCACAAGTTCATGCTGCATGTGTACACAATTTGTAGCTGACATGCTTTGCTCACTTCAGGTCTGCCCTTTTCCCTCCTCCATCCTCTGAGATGCTGTCTTTCCTCTTCGCAGGGTTCCCTGTGCTGCAATTCAGTCAAATCCATGGAAAACTTTACCAGCTTTACTGAATCATTTATAGGCAGGATTTCCTGGCACAAAGATCAAACAGGGAGCCCTGAAGTTTGTTCATCGTAGACTGTTTTGGAAATTAGGATCTTCTGAAGCCCATCTGGCCCTACACATAAATTTGATAAAATGTTCTCAGCTGAAGAAATCTTGTGTGTGCATGCTTAGTTGCTAAGTTGACCCCATGGACTTTAGCCCACCATGATCTTCTGTCCATGGGATTTCCCAGGCAAGAATACTGAAGTGGGATGCAACTTCCTTCTCCAGGGGATCTTCCCAACCCAGGGATCAAACTCACATCATTTGCATCTCCTGCATTGGCAGGCAGATTCTTTACCACTGAGCAAGTTAATAATGGCAACCCACTCCGGTATTCATGCCTGGAAAATTCCGTTGACAGAGGAGCCTGGCAGGCTACAGTCCATGGGGTTGCAAGAGTCAGATACAACTTAGCGACTAAACCACCACCACAAGTTAATACTGACTTAAACATCGCTCAGTCACTTGACTTCACCAGTAAACCTATTGTCCTCACCAGTACTTTTGTCTTGACAATATTAGGAGGCACAGCAATAATGATGCTTAAACATCAAGGCCCAGAAATGAATCTGAGTGCAAATCTCATGGCGATCAATGGGCGAGCTAAACAGAAATAGGAAAATAGGCCCAGGAAATTCCAGTATTTTCTAATCTCAAAAGACTTGCTGTTTGCTGTGTGTTTATTACCTGAAGATCACTTGGCTGAATAAAAGAAAATGGGGAAAACCGGAAAAGTTAAGAGTTATTGTAGTTAGAAAATTTACGTATGTGAGTGAGATCCATGTAGCTTTTATGAGCAGAGAGATGAATTTTTAATACACTATGAAACAATAACTCTTTCCATGATGATGCTATAGAGTATTTGACCTGTATTGAGAAGGCACAGAAGTGATTTTGATAGCTCTTTTTATATTGAACTGTGCAGAAACAAGAACAGTTGTTAACTGAAAAAGAGCTGAAGGCTAACAATTCTAAAATCCTCTTATCAACATCAGCAAACCAAAGGAAAAGGTATTTCTGCCTTGTTGGGGAATAATGTCTAAGTGAGCTCTAGATCCTCTTTCTCTTTTGTGAGCTTCTTTTATGCTTGAATATCATTTTCCAGGGACGGTCAGGTTGAGGCCTGGATGTCCCTTGTTTCTCCATGTACTCATGAGTTTGCTAAAGTAATTATTTTTATTAATTTTTAATATGAGGAAAATTGCTTTAAAATTTGTGTTGGCTTCTGCTGTACAACATGAATCAGCCATAACTCACTCTCTCTCTCTCTCTCTCTCTCTCTCTCTCTCTCTCTATATACACATGTTTGTATGTATATCCCCTCGCTCATTAGCCCCCCTGCCCTCTCCCTTTTCCAATCCTGTAGGTCATCACAGAGTGCCAGGCTGGCTCCTAGTGTTATATAGCAACTTCCCCCTAGCTATCCATTTTACACATAATAGTGCATATATGTCATTGCTATTCTCTCAATTCATCCTATCCTCTTCTTCCCCGCCTAAGACCACCTAAGTCCATTCTCCATTTGGACTTATCTCCATTGTTGTGTTTGTTCAGTCACTAAGTCATGTCTGACTCCTTGCGACCCCATGAATTGTAGCCTGCTAGGCTTCCCTGTCCTTCACCATCTCCTGGAGCTTGCTCACACTCATTTCCATTGAGTTGGTGATGCCATCCAACCATCTCATCCTCTGTTGTCCCCTTTGCCTACTGCCCTCAATCTTTTCCAGCATCAGGGACTTTTCCAATGAGTTGGCTCTTCATATCAGGTGGCCAAAGTATTGGAGTTTCAGTTTCAGCATCAGTCCTTCCAATTGAGGGTTGATTTACTTTAGGACTGACTGGTTTGATCTCCTTGCATCCAAGGGACTCTTGCATCACAATTTGAAAGCATCAGTTCTTTGGCACTCAGCCTTCTTTATTATCCAACTCTCACACCGTACATGACTATTAGAAAAACCATAGCTTTGACTATACAGACCTCTGTAGGCTAAGTGATGTCTTTGCTTTTTAATATGCTCTCTAGAGTATATTGCTGCAGTCACAATCCACAGTGATTTTGGAGCCCAAGAAAATAAAATTCATCACTGCTTCTACTTTTTCACCATCTATTTGCCATGAAGTGATGGGACCAAATGCCGTGATATTAGTCTTTTGAATGTTGAGTTTTAAGCCAGCTTTTTTACTCTCCTCTTTTACCTTCATCAAGAGGATTTTAGTTCCTCTTTGCTTTCTACCATAAGGGTGGTATCATTTGCATATCTGAGGTTATTGATATTTCTCCCGGCAATATTGATTCTAGCTTGTTAGTCATCCAGCCCTGCATTTCATATGATGTACTCTACATATAAGTTAAACAGGGTGACAATATACAACCTTGTCAAACTCTTTTTTCAGTTTTGAAGCAGTCAGTTGTTCCATGTAAGGTTCTAATTGTTGCTTCTTGTCTTGCACACAGGTTTCTCAGGGGACATTAGAAAGGTGGTCTGGTATTTCCATCTCTTTAAGAATTTTCCAGTTTGTTGTGGTTCATAGAGTCAAAGGCATTAGCATGTTCAATGAAACAGAAGTAGGGTTTTCTTTGAATTCCCTTGTGTCTCCATTCCTTCCCTGCAAATAGGTACATCAGTATCATTTATCTAGATTCCATATATATGTGTTAATATATGATATTTTTCTCTTTCTGACTTACTTCACTCTGTATAACAGGCTCTAAGTTCATCCACCTCACTACAACTGAGTCAAATCTGTTCCTTTTTATGGCTGAGTAATATTCCATTGTGTATACATACCACAACTTCTTTATCCATTCATTTGTCAATGGACATCTAAGTTGCTTCCATGTCTTCGCTATTGTAAATAGTGCTGAACATTGGGGTACATATGTCTTTTAGAATCATGGTATTATCAGGGTATAGGCTCAGGAGTGCTGTTTCTGGTCATATGGTAATTTTGCTTCCCAGGTGGTGCTAGTGTTAAAGAATCCACCTACCAGTGGTGGAGATATAAGAGACTAGGGTTCGATCCCTGTATGGGGAAGATCCCCTGGAGGAGGGTATGGCAACCCACTCTAGTATTTTTGCCTGGAGAATCCCATGGGCAGAGGAGCCTGGTGGGCTACAGTCAACTCTATCTGTGCTACAGAGCTGGACGCAACTGAAGACACTTAGCATGCATGCATGCAAACTCATGGTAGTTTTATTCCTAGTTTTTTAAGGACTCTCCAGAGTATTCTCCATGATGTATCAGTTTACATTCCCACCAGCAGTGCAGGAGAGTTCCCTTTTCTCCACATCCTCTCCAGCATTTATTGTTTGTTGATTTTTTTGATGATGACCATTCTGATTGGTATAAGGTAATACCTTTTTATAGTTTTGATTTGCATTTCTCTAATATTGATGTTCACATCTTTTCACGTTTGTTGGCGATCTGCATGTCTTCTTTGGAGAAATGTCTGTTTAGGTCTTCTCCTCAATTTTGATTGGGCTGTTTGTTTTTCTGATATTAAGCTGTTTGAGCTGCTTATATATTTGGGAGACTAATCCTTTGTCAATTGCTTTATTTGCAATAATTTTTTTCCCATTCTGAGACATGTCTTTTAATTATGTATTGCTTCCTTTGTTGTGCAAAAACTTTTAAGTTTAATTAGGTCGCATTTGTTTATTTTTGTTTTTATTTCCATTATTCTAGGAGGTGGGTCAGAGAGGATCTTGCTGTGATTTATGTCAGAGTATACTTCCCATGCTTTCCTCTAAGAGCTTTATAGATTCTGGCCTTACATTTAAGGACATGACATGAAGGAGCAGAGAGGGGCTTGCTAGATATTCCTAGTATACAGGTGCAGTCTCATAGCATGGGGGGTAGTCTCAAAGATCCTCTTTCCCAGAACCATTAAAATTAGGACATTAAAACTATAACACTGCTGTTAATCTTAAGGAAATTTATTAAGGAAACTTGTGGGATGGGAACACTTCCATGTATTACTATGTACTGTTTCTAGGAAGTTCAGGGAGATGCTGGTGTTTCAGCCCCAGTGGTGTAAAAATAAGAGCCTTCCTCCATAGCAGCTGTTGCCAAAACACAGCGCTCTGGAAAGCTCCTGCCAAGGGATCTGTGGTGGGGGGTGGGGTTTGACTTCTAAGTCCCAAACAACATTGCAGGCTGTCTAGTAATGGGGTAAGTTAAGTGGTGGTCCTTGCTTAGCAGGATTGGAAATCGGTATCTTTATTTGTCCCATCACTTACCTAATCTTCAAAAAACCAATTAGAATTTTCCTATACTTCTATTTGCATTCCAGTCTCTCTGTCTCTCTTCCTCTTCTCTTTGTGTCTCTTTCTCCCTTCTTCTCGGTACCAGGGAAGTCTGAGGAAATGCATTTGGGAAAGAGGAGCTAGAAAACCTATGCTTATCTGATACCAAAGGAGAGGGAATTGGTCCTATGTTGTCACCAGTCTGAGAGTTTGCTGAACTAAAATGTCACAATGCCAGAGATCTCTTCTGAGATGCCAGCTTGAACAGGGAATAAGATCCTATTGTGATTTACTTTTTCCATGGTCATGAGACTGAATTTGGGGAAAGGAGTAACTCCATGACCTTTCCTGGTGGAAAATGCTCATGGTGGAGGAGGAACTGCCCTGCTCTCTCTGTAACCCAGCCTGTGGGATGCTGGGGGGAAAGGCCCGTCCAGCAGGTGGGGGTGGGGTGAGGTGGGAGGGAGCTGGCAGCCCATTGGCCTTCAGCAGAGCATAGGCCCAGAGCAAAGGCTTCTGCTTTGCAGCCAGAAGCCGTGATTCATTTGACTTTAATTTTGATATTAGCATTTTTCTCATGACTCTGATAATTTCATGTGAAATTTCAAAAGCTGAAACAGTTATTTACTCTTTAGGAACTTAAACATTCACTGGGTGAAATATACTTTCCTCCCTCTGAAACAGAAGTTGGATGAATGCTTCAATTAAGAAAACAAAGACAAGGGGGAGTTTCTGGGGCTAATCCCCTCCTGGCTCCCACTCACTCCTCTTCCCCAGGTCATCTTCTCACTAAGTTGACCAACTGTCAGACAGCCTATCTCATCTTAGTGTTTCGCTTATCTTGAATTCCTTTCACCACTATATGGAATGTTACTGTAGGTATTTTTGAAAAGACGTTTCTTTATCAAGTTGAAGAAACCTTCTATTCCTGTGTTTTAAAAGTTTTAAACATGCACAAAAGATGCATTTGGTGCTTCTATTGCTGTGATTACATGATTTTTCTCCTTTCCTTTGTGAATGTGGTAGATTACATTGATTGATTTTCAAATTTTCTACCAGCATCACTGGAATCATCCCAACTTGGTCATGGTATTAAATATAATTAAATATAATGTTTTTTGCATAGTGTTGACTTCTGTCTGCTAATATATTTTTAAGGAAGTATGTATCCATATTCATGAGGAATATTGTTTTGCATTTTTTTTGGTACTATTGATATTTTTCTCTGGTTTTGTTATGAGGGTAATAATGGCTTCATAGGATGAATTAAGAACTGTTCTGTCCTCTTGAATTTTCTGGAAAAAAATTGTATAAAATTGACATTAATTCTTTTTTGAGCATTTGGTAGAATTCTGTGAAACCATATGGGTTAAAGATTTCTTTTCTGGGGATGGTTTACATAATGAATTCAATTTCATTTTTAAAACAATAATAGGACTATTCATATTATCTACTACATATTGAGTGACTTATTCTTGCTCATACTTCTCAAGGAATTTGTCCATTTAAATATTCCTTTATTATCCTTTTATAATATTTTGTAATATTCATTATCCTTTTGATGTCTAGAGAGTCTGCAGTGGTATCTTCTCTTTCATTTCAGATAGTATTATGTCTTCTCTCATTTATTTTCTGCCATTCTTGCTAGAGATTTATAAGGTTTATTGGTCTTTTCAAAGAACCAAATTTTTGTTTATTGATTCACTGTGTTTTTAATTTCATTAATTTCTGTGTTTTTATTTCCTTCCTTTTCTTATTTGCATTTATTTTTGCTCTTTGTTTTCTAATCTCTTGTCATGAGAGCTTAGTTTATTGATTTGAGACTTTTCTTTACTCTTCATCTAGTGCTACAAATTTCCCTTTCAGCACTTCTTTATCTCACTCACAAATTTTAATGCTTTATTCTATTTTTTTCCATAAGACTTCCTCTTTGACCTGTGGATTATGTAGAAGTATGTTGTCTAGTTTCCAAGTGTTTGAATGTTTTCACTTTGCCTTTCTGCTATTGATTTCTAGTTTAATGGCATTGTGGTCATAGAACATACTCTATTTGATTTCAAACATTTGAAATTTGTTGGCATTTGTTCTATTGCCAAGATTTGGTCTATCTTGGGATATGCTATGTGGGTAGTTGAAGAAACTGTGAATTCTGCTGTTGTTGTCTGGAGTGGTCTGTGAATGTCTTTAGATGTTAAACCTTGTTGATAGTGGTGTTGAATTATTCTCCATCTTTGCTTTCTGTCTAGTTATTCTCTCCAGTTGTTGAAATATTTAACTAGAGTTGTAGGTCTGTTGCTTTTTCCCTTCAAGTCAATCAATTTTTGCTTCATATATATATGTATATATATGCTTTATATATATATATGTCTATGATATATAAATACTATAGGCATAAAATATACTGTAACATATATCATTTTACATCCCATTTAAGAAATATTACCTCCCTGAATATCCTTTTTGCCAAGAGAATGCACTAGTCATAGCAAACACCCTTTTCCAACAACACAAGAAAAGACTCTACACATGGGCATCACTAGATAGTCAACACCGAAATCAGATTGATTATAATCTTTGCAGCCAAAGATGAAGACGCTCTATACAGTCAGCAAAAACAAGACCAGGAGCTGACTGTGGCTCAGATCATGAACTCCTTATTGCCAAATTCAGAATAAATTGAAGAAAGTAGGGGAAACCATTAAACCATTCAGGTATGACCTAAATCATCCCTTATGATTATACAGTGCAAGTGAGAAATAAATTTAAGAGACTAGCTCTGATAGACAGATAGAGTGCCTGATGAACTATGGACAGAGGTTCATGACATTGTATAGGAGATAGAGATCAAGACTATCCCCATGGAAGAGAAATGCAAAAAAGCAAAATGGCTGTCTGGGGAGGCCTTACAAATAGCTGTGAAAAGAAGAAAAGCGAGAAACAAATGAGAAAAGGAAAGATATAAGCATCTGAATGCAGAGTTCCAAAGAATAGCAAGGAGAGATAAGAAAGCCTTCCTCAGTGATCAGTGCAAAGAAATAGAGGAAAACAACAGAATGGGAAAGACTAGAGATCTCTTCAAGAAAATTAGAGATACCAAGGGAACATTTCATGCAAAGATGGGCTCGATAGAGGACAGAAATGGTACGGACCTAACAGAAGCAGAAGATATTAAGAAGAGGTGGCAAGAACACACAGAACTGTACAAAAAAGATCTTCATGACCCAGATAATCATGATGGTGTGATCACTCACCTAGAGCCAGACATCCTGGAATGTGAAGTCAAGTGGGCCTTAGAAAGCATCACTATGAACAAAGATAGTGGAGGTGATGGAATTCCAGTTGAGCTATTTCAGATCCTGAAAGATGATGCTGAGAAAGTGCTGCACTCAATATGCCAGCAAATGTGGAAAACTCAGCAGTGGCCACAGGAATGGAAAAGGTCAGTTTTCATTCCAGTCCCAAAGAAAGGCAATGTCAAAGAATGCTCAAACTACTGCACAATTGTACTCATCTCACATGCTAGTAAAGTAATGCTCAAAATTCTCCAAGCCATGCTTCAGCAATACGTGAACTGTGAACTTCCAGATGTTCAAGCTGGTTTTAGAAAAGGCAGAGGAACCAGAGATCAAATTGCCAACATCCACTGGATCATCAAAAAAGCAAGAGAGTTCCATAAAAACATCTATTTCTGCTTTATTGACTATGCCAAAGCCTTTGTGTGGATCACAATAAACTGTGGAAAATTCTGAAAGAGATGGGAATACTAGACCACCTGACCTGCCTCTTGAGAAACCTGTATGCAGGTCAGGAAGCAACAGTTAGAATTGGACATGGAACAACAGACTGGATCCAAATAGGAAAAGCAATACGTCAGGGCTGTATGTTGTCACCCTACTTATTTTACTTATATGCAGAGTACATCATGAGAAACGCTGGGCTGGATGAAGCACAAGCTGGAATCAAGATTGCTGGGAGAAATATCAGTAGCCTCAGATATGCAGATGACACCACCCTTATGGCAGAAAGTGAAGAAGAACTAAAGAGCCTCTTGATGAATGTGAAAGAGGAGAGTGAAAAAGTTGGCTTAAAGCTCAACATTCAGAAAATTAAGATCATGGCATCTGGTCCCATCACTTCATGGCAAATAGATGGGGCAACAGTGGAAACAGTGTCAGACTTTATTTTGGGGGCTTCAAAATCACTGCAGTTGGTGACCACAGCCATGAAATTAAAAGACTCTTACTCCTTGGAAGGAAAGTTATGACCAACCTAGACAGCATATTAAAGAGCAGAGATGTTACTTTGCCAACAAAGACCCATCTAATCAAGGCTATGATTTTTCCAGTAGTCATGTATGGATGTGAGAGTTGGAATGTAAAGAAAGCTGAGCACCAAAGACTTGATGCTTTTGAACTGTGGTGTTGGAGAAGACTCTTGAGAGTCCCTTGGACTGCAAGGAGATCCAACCAGTCCATTCCAAAGGAGATCAGACCTGGGTGTTCATTGGAAGGACTGATGTTGAAGCTGAAACTCCAATACTTTGGCCACTTCATGCAAAGAGTTGACTCATTGGAAAAGACCCTGATGCTGGGAGGGATTGGGGGCAGGAGGAAAAGGGGATGACAGAGGATGAAATGGCTGGATGGCATCACTGACTCGATGGACATGAGTTTGGGTGAACTCTGGGAGTTGGTGATGGACAGGGAGGCCTGGCGTGCTGTGATTCATGGGGCCGCAAAGAGCCGGACTGAACTGAACTGAATGTCCTTTCACTCATCCCTATTTGTAATATAGATGTTTCAAATAGTTCCTCTATATTCATTGACAATCACATTAGACAATATTATAATTTTTACTTGAATTATCAAATATAATTCAGAAAAATCAATGAGAAGGAAAGTCCTGGGCTTAACTGATTCATTTCTCTTCTCTGCAGACTTTCTTCCTTACTGATATTTCAAGAATTCTTTGATCATTTTCATTCTGTTTACAGTGCTGTCTGGGGAGCAGTCTGGATACATCCTTACCTGAGGTCTGCTGCTGCCCACGTGGAAGGAGGTGGGAGAAGAGGAGCTCCATGTTGGCCTTGGCAATGACTATATCTCTGCCATAATGCAGCAGTCTACCCTCTTCCTTAGCTATTCTTCTCAGGTAGATCTGCTGGCAATATATTCTGAATTATTTTTCATCTGAGAATGTCTAAAGTTTCCTTTTCATTCTTAAAGGATATTTCACTGGGTATAAGATTCAGAGTTGATAGTTCTTTTTTTTTTTTTATTTTCTTTCAACACCTAAATCTTCTGCCCCTTCCTTCTGGCTTCCATAGCTCTGGTGAGAAACACACTCCCACCATTTGCACTATTTTTCTGTTCTAAGTGATACATCATTTTCCTGGCAGCTTTTAGGATTTTGTCTTTAGTTATCATACGTTTAACTATGATGTCTCTTGGAATCAATTTCTTTGGCTTTTTTTGTGGTTGAGTTTCACTCAGCTTCTTAAACCTGTTGGACCTCACCAACCTCCCATTTTTTTCCAGATTTAGGAAACTTTTTGCCATTTTTTGCATGCGTAATTTTGTTAGCTTCATCTGCTTAAAAATATCATTATCTAAAAATGTGATATCAGGGTCATTTGATATAGTTCCACATATCCCTGAATCTGTTCATTTCTTCAAGTCTATTTCCTCTCTATAATTTCTGTTGTTTTATTCAAGTTCATTGACTCTTTCCTCTGCCTTGTTTCTTCTGATGTTGAACTCATTACTGAGTTTATATTATCGGTTATTTTATTTCTTTTAGTTCTAAAATTTCCATTTGATTTTTCTTCATGTCTTCTATTGCTTTGCTAAGATTTTCTATTAATCATTTATTTCAGTTATGTTTATTTGTTGTTGTTGTTGTTGTTGTTGTTGAGTGGATAAGTTTTGTCTGACTCTTTGAGACCTAATGGAATGCAGCACACCAGTCTTCCCTGTCCTTCTCTATGTCCCTGAGTTTGCTCAAATTCATGTCCATTGTGTCAGTGATGTCATCCAAATATCTCATCCTCTGTCACCCCATTCTCCTCCTGCCCTCAATCTTTTCCAGAATCAGGGACTTTTCCAATGAGTCACTCTTCGCATCAAGTGGCCAAAGTATTAGAGCTTCAGCAAAAGTCCTTCCAATGAATATTCAGGGTTGATTTCCTTTAGGATGGACTGGTTGGATCTCCTTGACCTCCAAAGGATTCTCAATAGTCTTCTCCAACACCACAGTTCAAAAGCATCACTTCTTTGGCATTAAGCCTTCTTTATGGTCCAACTCTCACATCCATACTACATGACTACTGGACAAACCATAGCTTTGACTATGCAGACTTTTGTTTGAAAAGTAATGTCTCTGCTTTTTAATATGCTGCCTAGGTTTGTCATAGCTTTTCTTCCAAGAAGCAAGCATCTTTTAATTTCATGGCTGCAGTCACCATCTGCAATGATTTTGGAGCCCAAGAAAGTAAAATCTAACACTGTTTCTGCTTTTTTCCTATCTGTCATGAAGTGATGGGACCAGATGCCATGGTTTTAGTTTTTTGAATGTTGAGTTTTAAGCCAGCATTTTCCACTCTCCTCTTTCACCCTCATCAAGAGGCTCTTTAGTTCCTCTTCACTGTCTGCCACTAGAGTGGTATCATCTGCATATCTGAGGTTGTTGATATTTATCCTCCCAATCTTGATTCCATGTTGTGAGTCACCCAGCCTGGAACTTTGCATGATGTACTCTACATAAAAGTCTAAATAAGCAGGGTGACAATATACAGCCTTGATGTACTTCCCAATTTGGAACCAGTCCATTGTTCCATTTCCAGTTCTAACTGTTGCTTCTTGATTTGCATACATGTTTCTCAGAAGGCAGGTAAGGTGGTCTGCTATTCCCATCTCTTTAAGAATTTCCCACAGTTTGTTATGGTGCACACAATCAAAGACTATAGCATAGTCAATGAAACAGAAGTAGAAGTTTTTCTGGAATTCCATTGTTTTCTCTATGATCCAGCGAACATTGGCAATTTGATCTCTGATTCCTCTGGCTTTTCTAAATCCAGCTTCTACATCTATAAATTCTCAATTCACAGACTGCTGAAGCCTAGCTTGAAGGATTTTGAGCATTACCTTGCTAGCATGTGAAATGATGGCAATTGCACAATAGTTTGAACAGCATTTGGCATTGCTCTTCTTCGGGTTTGGAATGAATACTGACTTTTTTCCACCCTGTATCCATTGCTGAGTTTTCCACATTTGCTGATCTATTGAGTGCAGTGCTTTCACAGCATCATCTTTTCAGATTTGAAATAACTCAGCTGGGATTCCATCACCTCCACTAGTTTTGTTCATAGTAATGCTTCCCTCTTGAAGCATTACTTGTGAAGGCCCTCTTGACTTCACACTCCAGGATGTCTGGCTCTAAGTGAGTGTCCACACAATTGTGGTTATCTGAGTCATTAAGAGCTTTTTTGTACACTTCTTCGCGTGTTCTTGCCACCTCTTCTTAATCTCTTCTATTAGGTCCTTGCCATTTCTGTCCTTTATTGTGCCCATCTTTGCATGAAATGTTGCCTTGGTAGCTCCAGTTTTCTTGAAGAGATCTCTAGTCTTTCCCATTCTATTGTTTTCCTCTATTTCTCCTTATGGCTTTCTTATCTCTCCTTGCTATTATCTGGAACTCTGCATTCAGTTATATCTTTACTTTTTTTCTTTGCCCTTCACTTCTTTTCTTTTCTCTGCTATTTGAAGGCCTTCTCAAACAACCACTTTGATTTCTTGCATTTCTTTTTTTGGGGGATGGTTGTGGTCACCACCTGTACAATTTACAATTTACAAACCTCCATCCATAGTTTTGTAGGCACTCTATCTACCAGATCTAATCCCTTGAATCTATTAATCACTTCTACTATATAATCATAAGGCATTTGATTTAGATCATACCTGAATGACCTAGTTGTTTTCCCTACTTTCTTCAATTGAAAGCCACCACAATGTTGTAAAGTAATTAGCCTCCAATTAAAATAAATACATTAATTTAAAAAATTGAAACCCAGACAATTTAGTGTGTTATAAGATTCCAGATCCTATATAAGTCTCATGTTGCATCAGGCATCTTCTGACAGTGCTCTGGTGGATGAAGGTGGGGGGGTACCACCACCTTATTGCTGAGTGAGGTTGGAGTCCAGGTTCTTCCTTCTGCCTCTGCTGATACTCCAGGGGAGAGAGGCTCCTTGCTACTGCTGGAAAGGGTGGGATTTCAGGATCCCCATATGGTTTCCACTGACACTGTAGGCTGTGGTGTTCCTATTACTACTGAATGTTGGTGAAAATCCTGACTGTCCATTAGGCTTCCTCTGATAAACCCTGAGAGAGAGAGGATCGGAGCCCCTCATTTCAAGCTGCCAAAGTGTGGGTGTATAGGTTCTGCACTTGGCCTTTCCTAGTAGAGGTAGCGATTGGGCTGCGGTTTTATTCTGTGTTGCTTGGCTGGAGTAGACTGGTTGTTATCTGAGGTTTTTTGTTTTTGTTTATCACCTTGTAGACTATCCCTTTCCTTATCCTTTGGCCACAGGGAGCAGGCTTTCTGTCATGCCTTTTTTTTTTTTTTTTTTTTTCCCCTTTTCCATCTATGTTGTTGGAAGGGTGTTACTTCTCCAGTACTCAATCTGGAATAAATGAGTTGCAGAGAAACTTCAGAGAACTCATTGCCTATGTTCTTCAGGTGCCAAGGTCTCTAGTTGGTCTGCCCTCCTCTTATCGCCTTTAAGATCTTTTAATATTTGTTTTTAGTTTAGTTGTTTTTAGTTGAACTTAACAGGAGGAATAAGTAAAAGGATGTCTATTCCATCTTTCTGGAAACAGAAATCTCAGCAGGTAGGCTTCATTCAATCTCTAAATGCCCTTACAAATTTGCAGATCCATTATTTCAATTTTCTAGAGGAAAAATTGAGACACTTAGAGATAATTTGCCTGATCAAAGTTGCTTAGAAATGTGGCCTTGGCTTGAAGTAAAACCTTGGAATTTTAACCGTTATTATTTTGTTTTCCTTTTTCTTTCTCTGTTTGTTAGAAAAGCACTGGGAGTAGGGATGGTGGGGGTGCAGTAACAAGGAAGGTACCAAAGAGAAGGCTAAAGAATTACTTTTTGGAGTGGAAGCAGCAACTGTTTAGAATTGCAAAGCTAGGACTTCTCAGGGGGATTTAACTGAACTTTGAAATGTCGTTAATTTCCACGAATTGATTATATGATCTTCATAGTTACTCATTAATGCCTTATCTTGTAAATGAATGACTTTAATTATTCACCCTGTATCCTGAAGCATGAGAGACATTTAGTAATCACTACCATTTCCTAGATTAAAGATTTGCATAGAAATGAAAAGGATGGGGAAAATCATCACTTTGCGGTGATGACTTTGTAATACTTTCATCTGAACACTTTTGGTCATATAAGTTATCTATATTGCTTAGTATTTCAAAAATAATTTTGTACTACTCTCTTAAAACCCATTATCAAGAGTTCTTGAAAGATTTTCAGTATTGCAAAGGTCATGATAAGCTCAGAGAATCACCTTTCCTAAGCAAAATTTCCTAATTCTAGTATATTTCCTAACAGAACATTCAGAAACCTTCTCTCCCTACTTTAGTTTTGACTGCTACCACCGTTCTTTGAAACTTCCTGAGTCTAAAATCAAGAAGGGATAAGAGATGGGAAGGATCTTTTAGGAAGAGTGAAGTGGGCTCTCTGCTTGATCCCTTTGTGGCCATTTTGGTTCATCCAGATCTTATGGGTTCAGACTAACATACATTGCAGGAAGAACAAATATGCTTTCCCCCCACCCCAATCCCAGCTGTGCTGCTTGGCATGCAGGATCTTAGTTCTCTGACTAGGGATTGAACCAGTGCCCCCTGAAGTGCCTCCTGGAGTGTTAACCACTGGAACCACCAGGGAAGTCCAAAAATGCAAAAGTTCTTAAAAAGAGTATAGGTGCACAGGGGTGGCTGGCAGGGAAGAATGAGGTGTGTGTGTATATATAGTCATTCTTACAGAAAATTCTCTTTGCTTCCAAGGATAGGCAAGAGTTATACCAGTTCTGGTTTCACCTAGGGATTTGGGGTTCTACTTATGACTGTCTTCAATTCTGTCCCCTGGTCTTCCCACAAAACTTGACAGGAAAAATATCTCTTTGAAGGCAACAATTTCTGGACTTTTGTAGACAGTTTAGCTACTAAGACTTTTTTTTTTAATTTCTTTATTGTAAGATATTTTATAATATTGTGTTGATTTCTGCCTTACAACCACATGAATCAGCCACAGGTATACATATGTCCCCTTTCTCTTGAACCTACGGCCATCTCACACCCATCCTACCCCTTTAGGTTGTCACAGGGCACTGGGATGAGCTCTCTGTGTCACACAGCAAATTCCCACTGGCTAACTATTTTACATGGAAAGATCCCCTGGAGAAGGGAATCGCAACCCATTCCAGTATCCTTGCCTGGAGAATCCCATGGACAGAGGAGCCTGTCCATAGATTTGCACTGAGTCAAACATGACTGAAGCAATTTAGCACAGCACAACACATCTGTTTTACATATAGAAATTTATATTTTTCCATGCTACTCTCTCCATTCATTTCACCCTCTCCCTCCCCCACTGTGTCCACAAGTCTCTTCTCTCTGTCTGCATCTCCGTTGCTGCCCTGCAAATAGATTCAAGGGTACCATCTATCTAGATTCTATACACATCCATTAATATACAATATTTGTCTTTCTCCTTTTGACTTACTGCAGTCTGTAGAATAGGCTTTAGGTTCATCCACCTCAAAAGGACTGACTCAGATGTGTTCTTTTTCAGAGTTGAGTAATAGCATTGTATATATGTACCACAATTTCTGTTTCCATTCATTTGTCGATGGACATCTAGGCTGCTTCTATGCCCTAGCCACACAAGAATTCTGATGTTCATTGCAGTACGTTTTACAATAGCTACTGAGATTCTTTTTTTCTAAGTTGTTCATAGTATGTTCCAGTCCCTCAGCTATAGAACTGGCTATGTTGATGCTTTCAGAATTGTCCAAAGTGGTACAAGATGCTCTTTTCCCCTTTCATTGCCAGGGAAAACAATAGGTCTTGTGCCCTACACTTCCTTTAGGTGAAGCACTGAACATTTTCTGCTGGGAGAAGGGAAGTATATATGATAATATTTGTGCCCTGCTTTCTCTTTTCTTATTCTATATACCCCTCTCCCATGAAAAAAGTCATGCATAAAGTTCCTAGCCAGAGAGGAACCTTCTATCCTATGAGCTTGGCAGGAGGTAGGATTGGAGTTTAGGGGCAACTGAGAAAACACAGTTTGCATTTGTCACCTCTGGAAGTCGGTCTCCAGAAGGAATAAGTGCATTTCCCCCTGATAAGAGAAGGGGGATAAGAAAATGGGGTTTGCGGATTAGTCCTTTCCCAGAAACTAACTGAGCCTCTGACAGTCACCTGAGATCTACTAGCAAGAGGTAAATGGGATGGAGGTCACAGAGGCCTTACATCGGTGTTGACTGATGTGAGGATGGCTGTTATCCCCTCTAACTTCAGAAAAGTTGTTTCATTAGGGAATAGAGCTGGGAAGTGCCCGGGGTCATAAGTCTGAGTGTGGCTTTTTGTTTGTTTTTATGTTCTACAGTTTTCCATCTGAAGTTTTTCATTTGGAGATAATGTTTTCTCTCAAGAGCCATCAACTCGGGCGAATGCATGGAATTCAGGAAGGCATCTATCCAAGTGTCTTCACTCCTACAGAATGCAGAGCTACTGCTGAGGACTGCAAACAGGAAGAAACACTTGGGAAGACGTGAAACTATTTCAGAAAAACTTCTTAGAAAGAACTATAAGTCCTTTCAAATCTAAATCACCAGCTCTTATATTTTCTAATGAATCAGAACGTATTGTATTAACAAAAGGATATCTTATTTCAATATTTCAATCTGAATTTGGAGAATTTGTGTCATTTTCACATGCCACTTATCCTTATCCTGTATGAGAAAGCATGTTAGAAAGCTTGCAAAGAGATAGCTGAGATGGCAGAGTGAAAAGACCCTGAGCTTTCCTCCTCTCATGAGCACACCAAAATCACAACTATCTGCAGATGACCGTCGAAGAAAAAGATGTAAAGCTAAAGACATAAAGAAGGAACCACAACAAGATGGATATGTGGGACAGACTCAAGATAGAATCAAGACCCGTACCTCCAGGTGGGCAAACTACAAACTAGAGGATAATTGCAGAGGTTCTCCCGCAGGAGTGAGAGTTCTGAGCCCTGAGTTGGGCTCCTCAGCCCAGGTTTCTGCACTGGGAAGACAAGCCCCCAGAGCATTTGGCTTTGAAGGCCTGGCAGGGCTTACTTTTGGAAGTCCCAAAGGACTGGGGGAAATAAAGACTTCACTCTATCTGCACACAAAATCTCATGCCCACTAGGACCCAGGAGAAAGCAGTAATCTGGTAGGACCAAAAGCAATAATTTGGTCTTGGAGAGTCTCCAGGAGGGACTGGGTGTAGGGTATGTGTGTTGGGGGAGAGGGGAGGGGAGCGGTGCGGCTGAGGTTCACCCTGGGGACATAGACATTTTGATGTTGTTTAGTCACCAAGTTGTGTCTGACACATTGTGAACCCATGGACTGCAGCAGCACATCAGGCTTCCCTGTCCTTCACCATCTCCCAGAGTTTGCTCAAACGCATGTCCGTTGAATCAGTGATGGTGTCTGGAGTGGAGGGTGGCTGAGGCTCACCCTGGGAACATAGATATTGGTGTCAGCCATATTTTGGAGCTTTCTATTGCATGACCAAGGGTGCAGACAGACACCATCATGCAATCTACCCTCTAGCTCATTAGCACCAAGATCCGGCCCCATTCGACAGCCTATAGGTGCCAGTGTTGGGATCCCTTAGGGCAAATAATTGACTAGGTAGGGACACAGCCCAACTCATCAGCAGACAGGTTGCCTAAAGACTTCCCTAACCCACAATGGCATCTAGACATGGCCTCACCCACTGGAGGGCCAAAACCCAAGTCTGCTGTCCAGTGGGCAGGAATTGGTCCTGACCTCCAGGAAGCCTGCCCTAACCACTAAACCAGCCTCACCCACCAGGGAGCAGACAGCAGAGTCAAGAAAACCACAATCACTCAACCTGAGCCCACACACAGCAGGCCAGACCCTACCCTGGGACCACTAGCAGACCAACACAAGCTTTGGGACACTGAAGACCCCATACCCAACTACGTCAGGAACCAGGCTCTCCTTCCCACCCACCCCCACCTCCCCTACCCCCAGTAATCTGACACCAGCTCTGGGAACCCTGGGCCCTGCAGTCAGTCTCTAGGATCCAGCTCTACCCGCTAGTAATTTGACATTCACTTCAGGACCTGTACCCTCCACCCATTAGTGAGAAGGCAACAACTCTGGAGTCTTTTGGACCCTGACTCCACCCACCAGTGAGATAACACTAGCCCTGGGACCCCCTGGGGTTCTGTAGCCAGTCATCTCACGACCAGACCCTGCTAACAGCTAGTGTATCTGCACAAGGCAGAGCCTGGCAACCAACTGGGCTAGGATTCAAACAAGCCTATCAGACCACCCCCATAGCCAGCCCACTACAATGGAATGACCCATATAGTCTCCCTAGGGGGAACCCTTAGAACAAATAGCTTGGTGACAAGAGGGGAGAGCACTGCTGGGACACATAGGACATCTCCTAGAGCAGGATACTTCTGCTTGCCTTCTCGAAATAATTTGGATAATTTGTCATTTTCACAAGCCACTTATCCTTATCCTGTATGAGAAGGCATGTTAAAAAGTTTGCAAAGAGATAGCCAAGATGGAAAATTGGAAAGACTGTGAGCTCGCCTCCTCTTGTGAGCACACTAAAATCACAACTATCTGCAGATTATCATCAATGAAAAAGACCTAAAGCAAAAGACATAAAGAAGGAATCACAACAAAAGGGGTAGGAGGGTAGACAAAGTTATCACAAAAGAAGAAAATTGCAGGTCAGTATTACTGATCAACATAGATGCAAAAAGTTCTCAACAAAATATCATCAAACCAAATTAAACAGTACATATACAAAATGCAACAATGTACATACCATCCATATACAAAAATAAACCCAAAATGAATTAAAGACCTAAATGTAAGACTAGATACTATAAAACTCTTGGAAGAAAATATAGGCAGATCAGTCTTAATGTAAATAATAGTAATATTTGGGTGGGGGGGGATCTGTCTCCTAAAACAACTGAAATAAAACCAAAAATAAACAAATGGGACGAAATTAAACTTAAAAGCTTATGCACAGCAAAGGAAACCATCAACCTACTGAATAGGAGAAAATATTTGCTAATGATACAGTCAATAACATGTTAATATCTAACATATATAAACAGTTCACTCAACATTGAAAAGACAACATGATTTTAAAATGGGCAAAATAATTCAATAGAATTTTTCCAAAGAGAAAATGCAGATGAACAACAAGCACATGAAAAGATTCTTAACATCACTAATCTTTAGGGAAATGCAAATCAAAACCACAATAAGATATCACCTCACATCTGTCAGAATGAACAGAACACAAATACCAAGTATTGGCAAGGATGTGGAAAAAAGGAAACCCTTGCAATCTGTTGGTGAGGCTGTAAATTGATGGAGACACTGTGGATCAGGGTTGAGGTTTCTCCAAAAACTAAAAATAAACTACCATATGACCCAATAATTCCACTCCTGGGTAGACAGCCAAAAAACACTAATTTGAAAAGATACACGTACTCTAATGGTCACAGGAGCATTATCTATAATTGCTAAGGTATGGAAGAAACCTAAGTATCTATCAACAGATGAATGAATAAAGAAGATGTGATATGTAATGTATATACAATGGCATACTAAGCAGCCATAAAAAGGAATGAAACTGCCATTTGCAACAACATGCATGGACTTGGAAGGCACTATAATAAGTAGAATAAGTCAGACAAAGACAGATATTGTATGGTATCACTTATATGTGGAGTCAAAAAAAAAAAAAAAAAGCCCAACAAACTAGTAAATATAACAAAAGAGGAGACTCACAGATAAGAAGAACAAACTAGTGGTTACCAGTGGGAAGATAGAAAAGGAGAGGCAAAGTCTGGGGAAGGGGATTAAGAGGTACAAACCATTAAGTATAAAATAAGCCATAAAGATATATTGTACAACATAGGGAATATAGTCAATATTTTATAATAACTATAAATGGGTATAATCTTTAAAAGTTGTGAATCACTGTATTGTATACTTGTAACTCATATAATATTGTACAATTAACTATACTCAATTTTTTAGAAGTTTGCAAAAAATTATTGCAGTTTTTCTTGGAGGCTCAAACATTCAATAACCTTTGTATGTAATACTTCTAATTGCAAAAATGTGTGTACCTGGAAAAGATATTCCTCTGTTTAATTATTGATGTCTCAGGAGGGCTGTTGAGCTGTTTTCTTATGAAAATTCTCAAGGAAAGGTGAGTTACTTAACTTTCCAATTTCAAAGTGCAAGTATTATATCACTTTAGTTTGGGCTTTCAGAATCTATTGGGTGTTTTAAATAATATTGGAAAGGTTCAAAAGTTAATGGTTATGCTCAGAGAAGTTCTATTACCTGGCTAGTCATCAATTTCCCAAATTCTGGAAGATAGTTCTTCAAAATTAAATAAATATTTATAGGATACCTATTATGTACTGTTAGTATTATAAGTGTGTTGTTTGCTCAGTCATGTCCAACTCTTTGTGACCCCATGGACTGTAGCCCACCTGGCTCCTCTGTCCTTGGGATTCTCTAGGCAAGAATACTGGAGTGGGTTGCCATTCTCTTCTCTAGGGGATCTTCCCAAGAATCAAACCTGGGTCTTCTGCACTGCAGGCAGACTTTTTACTGTCTGAGCTATCAGAATAGTATTATAGGCCCTATTCAATGGTGAATAGAAACAAAGTTGTCGTTTTCAGGAAGCTTATAACCCTTGCATATTTAGTCCATATAGCCATTATTTCTTTGTAGTCAAAATGTAGGCCATTAGTGTTTCCTGGGATGCTAGAAATGCAGAATCTCAGACACCACTCCAAATTTCTTGATTCAGAATCTGTATCTTAGCAAGATCCCAAGAGGTTCATGTAGACATGAAATATTGAGGAATTTGCGAGGGGTCAGTTTAAGAATGCAGGCTATAGTCAATTGGTATATGGCATTTCTCTGACCACAGGAATAGGCTCAGAAAAGGATAAGTTTTCAAGGAAATGTAGTAACAGGGATTTTTTTCTTTATAGAGACAGAGGAAGTAATAGTCGTTTGTTCCCTCTCTCTGCAATGCTATGCAGCTATGATTCTTCAAACTTCTGCAGCCTCATGATGAAGTTGGGGATGGGCAGAGGCAAGAACATCATATGAAGCCTGAGTGAACCATACCTGATTCTCACCCTGACTTTGTCAGTTGTAAGAATCAACATGACCCCTAACATCCTAATGAGTCACTTGGAGGGGCTGCTTCCTAGAGCCTTGGAAGAAAAGCCCATACATCAAAAAACAACACATACCAGAGTGGGTAAACATGGTCAGCAACATGTCAGCCTGGGGAGAACCTTTAGGGACACCTGCCAAAGGGGATAAATGAGACACAGTTTTGGGAAATCTCTGGGCTTGGGACCAATTTGGGAGGCAAGGTGGAGGAGTGAAACTGCATATTTTGCTGATAAAGAAGAGAAAACAGTGAGTCATTGAGATATATAGGTGCTTGGGTCTGTTAAAGAGAGAAGGGAGAAGACGTTAGTTTCTGAAATGGGACCTGTGAGGTCGCCTTAGGCAGAACCTGTCTTCTCTGTGCTCCTTCTGTGCTTCTTGTCACCCTCACAGATTCTCACTTTATTCCTTCCACCACCTGAAGCAAATCAGTGGCCCTCTGTGGAATTCTGTTCACTGGCCGCTCAATTCTCATCTTTCCTACTTCCCCTCCCACCTCATCCCATTGTACCTTCCCAGTTCCACATTATAGGGTTGTGAGGCTTATAACAGGTATTGATATTTATTTTATGGAGGGCTTTCCTAGCATAGCTTATCCCATCAGTCTAGGCAAAGGGATAAGGATCTGGTGTGGCTTTCCACCTTTATGCACATAGTCACCTCCACTGCCAGCTCAGAACAAACCCTGGAGATATGAAATAATTATACCTACCATTATTTATGGAGCATTTATGTGCCACACTCTGCTGTAAACTTGAAATGCTATGTTTTAATCCTGTTTTAATCCTCTTAGCTATTATAGTGATATATTATTTTATACTCATTTTTTAGATGAAGAACTTGAGGCCTAGAATGATTAAAGATTCTCACCCACAGTTACTAAGCAGGGAGCAGAGATTTGAAGCCTTGTCTTTAGATGAACAAACACCATGTTATACTTGTTATCTGTGTGCTTAGGCCTTGGTTACTCAGTTATTATTTATATTATCAAGCAGGCCATTGGTTGAGCATTTTGATTACATTGTTGTTGCTCAACTGCCCAGCTGTGTCTGACTCTTTGGGACTTCATGGACTGCAGCATGCCAGGCCTCCTTGTCCTTTACCATCTCCTGAAATTTGCCCAAGTTCATGTCCATTGCATCGGTGATGCCATCCAGCCCCCTCATCCGCTGATGCCCTCTTATCCTTATGCCCTCAATTTTTCCCAGCATCAGGGACTTTTCCAGTGAGTCAGCTGTTCACATCAGATGACCAAAATACTGGAGTTTCAGCTTCAGCAACAGTCCTTCCAATGAGTGTTCAGGGTTGATTTCCCTTAAGAGTGACTGGTTTGATCTCCTTGCTGTCCAAGGGATCAGATTTTGATTATACAATCATGTCAAAACTCTAGTGACATATTCACATTCTCTGAGTGTGTGCTAAGATAAGTCCATGATCATTATTGTGTTTAACCAAAGTGGTTGTGGGTATTATAGTGCAACACTTGCTTTATTTTCTTCATCACTGTGGTCTTTTAAACATATTTCAGCTATTTTTTGCTGTTTTCATATGAAGCTCAAATATTAGACCTAGAAAGACCCTGACAGGGACTTCTGCTTGACAGCTGGGAAATGCGAGGCTCAGCTAGATGAACCAGTGCACTGGGATTGGCAGCTCATGGGCGGCAACATCAGAACCAGAACCCAGTTATCTTAATTCCCAGATGAAAATATTTTTTAACTATTCGTTTTTGTTACTATTCAATCAAAAGGTCCAAATTCAAGGTTGTTGATTTTTATTTTATTTTGTAGTAAAGTGAGATTTTCTGGGTTTCTTCCTATTAGTAATCAATTTGCTGGGATTCCAAAGATACACAATTTTATTCCATAGTTCTGGACTTCTAGATAGAAGAAGTAAGTGAAAGTGAAGTCACTCAATCGTGTCCGACTCTTTGCGACCCCATGGACTGTAGCCAACTGGGCTCCTCCGTCCATGGGATTTTCCAGGCAAGAATACTGGAGTGGGTTGCCATTTCCATCTCCTCTCTTACTTCAGAAGAAGTAAGTAAGAGGGTAAATCCTCTTGACAGAAAGCAATGATAAAATTGGGCAAAACTGTGAAAACAAACATTTATAACTCTTGAAATTCACCAAAGATAAAAAAAGCAAATTTAGAAAATTTGGGGGGAACTTTGAAAATTGATGACAGCTTAGCCTGGGGAGGCTTCCATTTATGCCATTCACAAGACCTATTTCAGTTAGTGCTGAAGCTCTGTTGGGATGTAGCAAGTTAAGAAGACCAGCAGCATAACTGCTAGAAAGAATGACTTGACTTGAACAGACTATGAAAAAACAAAAAACGTCTCTAAGAGGCCTGGCGTGCTGCAATTCCTGGGGTCGCAAGGAGTCCGACACGACTGAGCAACTGAACTGAACTGAACTGAAGGGTTATTGAAAACAGTGTGATCTTCAATTCAGTTCAGTCTTTCAGTTGTGTCTGACACTTAGAGGCCTCCATGGATCAGTATGCCAGGGTTCCCTGTCCGTCACCAACTCCTGAGTTTACTCAAACTCATGTGCATTGGGTCGGTGATGCCATCCAACCATCTCATCCTCTGTCACCCCCTTCCTCTCTTACCCTCAATCTTTTCCAGCATCAGGGTCCTTTCAAATGAGTCACTTCTTCACATCAGGTGATCAGATTCTTGGAATTTCAGCTTCAGCATAAGTCCTTCCAATGAATATTCAGGACTGATTTCCTTTAGGATGGACTGGTTGGATCTCCTTGCAGTCCAAGGGACTCTCAAGAGTCTTCTCCAACACCACATTTCAAAAGCATCAATTCTTTGGCGCTCAGCTTTCTTCATGGCCCACCTCTCACATCCATACAAGACTACTGGAAAAACCATAGCTTTGACTATACAGACCTTTGTTGGAAAAGTAATGTCTCTGTTTTTTAATATGCTGTCTAAGTTGGTCATAACTGTTCTTCCAAAGAGCAAGCCTCTTTTAATTTCATGGCTGCAGTGACCATCTGCAGTGATTTTGGAGCCCCCCAAAATAAAGTCTGACACTGTTTCCCCATTTATTCACCATGACATGATGGGACCAGAGGCCATGATCTTAGTTTTCTGAATGTTGAGCTTTAAGCTAACTTTTTGACTCTCCTCTTTCACTTTCATCAAGAGGCTTTTTAGTTTTTCTTCACTTTCTACCATAAGGGTGGTGTCATCTGCATATCTGAGGTTACTGATATTTCCCCCAGCAATCTTGATTCCAGCTTGTGCTTCATCCAGTCCAGCATTTCCCAAGGTGAACTCTGCATATAAGTTAAATAAGCAGGGTGACAATATACAGCCTTGATATACTCCTGTCCCAATTTGGAACCAGTCTGTTGTTCCATGTCCAGTTTTAACTTGTTCCTTGAGCTGGATATAGATTTCTCAGGAGGCAGTTCAGATGGTCGGGTATCCCCATTTCTTTAAGAATTTTCCGTGGTTTGTGGTGATCAACACAGTCGAAGGCTTTGATGTAGTCAATAAAGCAGAAGTAGATGTTCTGGAGGTCTCTTGCTTTTTTGATGATCCAGTGGATGTTTGCAATTTGATCTCTGGTTCCTCTGCCTTTTCTAAATCCATCTTGAATTTCTGGAAATTCTTGGTTCATGTACTGTTGAAGTCTGGCTTAGAGAATTTTGAGCATTACTTTACTAGCGTGTGAGATGAGTGCAATTGTGCAACAGTTTGAGCATTCTTTGGCATTGCCTTTCTTTGGGATTGGAATGAAAACTGACCTTTTCCAGTCCTGTAGCCACTGCTGAATTTTCCAAATTTGGTGGCATATTGAGTGCAGCACTTTCACAGCATCATCTATTAGGATTTGAAATAGCTCAGCTGGAATTCCATCACCTCCACTAGCTTTGTTCATAGTGATACTTCTTAAGGCCCTCTTGACTTCCCATTTCAGGATGTCTGGCTCTAGGTGAATGACCACACCATCGTGGTTATCTGGGTCATGAAGATGTTTTTGTATAGTTCTCTGTATTCATGCCATCTCTTCTTAATATCTTCTGCTTCTGTTAGGTCCATACCATTTCTGTCCTATATTGAGCCCATCTTTGTGTGAAATGTTCCCTTGGTATCTCTAATTTTCTTGAAGAGGTCTCTAGTCTTTCCCATTTTATTGTTTTCCTCTATTTCTTTGCACTGATCACTGAAGAAATCTTTCTTATCTCTCCTTGCTATTCCTTGGAACTCTGCATTCAAATGGGTATATCTTTCCTTTTCTCCTTTGCCTTTCACATCCCTTCTTTTCACAGCTATTTGTAAGGCCTCCGCAGACAATCATTTTGCCTTTTTCATTTCTTTTTCTTGGGGATGGTCTTGATCACTGCCTCCTCTACAATGTGATGAACCTCCCATCTATAATTCTTCAGGCAGTCTGTCTATCAGATCTAATCCCTTGAATCTATTTGTTACTTCCACTATAAAATCTTAAGGGATTTGATTTATATCATACCTGAATGGTCTAGTGGTTTTCCCTGCTTTCTTCAATTTAATTCTGAGTTTGGCAATAAGGAGTTCATGATCTGAGCCACAGTCAGCTCCTGGTCTTGTTTTTGCTGACTGTATAGAGCTTCTCCATCTTTGGCTGTGAAGGATATAATCAATCTGATTTCAATATTGACCATTTGGTGGTGTCCATATGTAGAGTCTTCTCTTGTGTTGTTGGAAGAAGGTGTTTGCAATGACCAGTGCATTCTCTTGGGAAAACTCTATTAGCCTTTGCCCTGCTTCATTCTGTATTCCATGGCCAAATTTGCCTTTTACTCCAGGTATTTCTTGACTTCCTACTTTTGTATTCCATCCCCTATAATGAAAATGACATCTTTTTTGGGGTGTTAGTTCTGGAAGGTCTTATAAGTCTTCATAGAACCATTCAACTGCAAACTTCTTCAGCATTATTGGTTGGGGCATAGATTTGGATTACTGTGTTATTGAATAGTTTTTCTTGGAAATAAACAGAGATCTTTCTGTCGTTTTTGAGATTGTACCCAAGTACTGCATTTCAGACTCTTTTGTTGACTATGATGGCTACTCCATTTCTTCGAAAGATTCTTTCCCACAGTAGTAGATATAATGGTTATCGGAGTAAAATTCACCCGTTCCAGCCCATTTTAGTTAGCTGATTCCTAAAATGTCAGTGTTCATTGCCATCTCTGTTTGGCTACTTCCAATTTGCTTTGATTCATGGACCTAACATTCCAGGTTCCTATGCGATACTGTTCTTTACAGTATCAGATTTTACTTCCATCACCAGTCACATCCACAACTGGGTGCTGTTTTTGCTTTAGCTCCATCTCTTCATTCTTTCTGGAGTTATTTCTCCACTGATCTCCAGTAGCTTAGTGTGATCTTAGTGGCAAAGAAAGAACACCAATAATTCAAATAGCCTGAATCTGTAATCCTGCTTGGGGGAAATTTTTTACAGGGAAAGTTCGGGAGTGATATATCCATAGTTTATCTTGATAAACTCCCTGATACCTATGGGCTTCTCTCATATCTCAGTTGGTAAAGAATTTGCCTACAGTAAAGGAGACCTGGGCTCGATTCCTGGGTTGGGAAGATCCCCTGGAGAAGGAAATGCAACCTACTCTAGTATTCTTGCCTGGAGAATCCCATGAACAGAGGAGCCTGGCAGGCTAGAGTCCATGGGGTCGCAAGAGTTGAACATGACTTATTGACTAAATCAGCACCACCAAGATACCCATGGTCATCTGGAAAGTTGTCTGCATAGTTCAGCTATTCACATTCTTGGGAGAAAGTAGAGAGGTTCTTAAGTATATATTTTGGCTGGTTGTGAGTTTTCAACACACAGAAAGTAAGTCAGGGCAGTTTTGCAAGCTACCTGAACTTTACATTTCACAGTCTACACGTAGCTATATTGTCAAGTGGTTGTTGTTGTTCAGTCGCTAAGTTGTGCCCATGGACTGCAGCACTCCAGGCCTCCCTGTCCATCACCAGTTCCCAGAGTTTACTCAAACTCATGTCCGTTGAGTTGGTGATGCCATCCAACCATCTCATCCCCTCTCTCCCACTTCTCCTCTTGCCCTCAGTCTTTCCCAACATTAGGGACTTCCTTTGCATCAGGTGGCCAAAGTATTGGAACTTCAGCATCAATCCTTCCAATGAATATTCAGGGTTGATTTCTTTTAGGATTGACTGGTTTGATCTCTTTGCTGTCCAAGGGACTCTGAAGCATCTTCCCCAGCACCACAGTTTGAAAGCATCAATTCTTCAGTGCTAAGCCTTCTTTATGGTCCAACTCTCACATCCATACTTGACTACTGGAAAAATCATAGCTTTGACTATACAGACCTTTGTCGGCAAAGTGATGTCTCTGCTTTTTAATGCACTGTTTAGGTTAGTCATAGCTTTTCTCCCAAAGAGCAAGTATCTTTTAATTTTGTGGCTGCAGTCACTGTCTGCATTGATTTTTGAGCCCAAGAAAATAAAATCTCACGCTGTTTCCAGTTTTTCCCCATCTATTTGGCATGAAGTGATAAGACTGAATGTCATGATCTTCCTTTTTTGAATGTTGAGTTTCAAGCCAGCTTTTCCACTCTCTTTCACTTTCATCAAGAGGCTCTTTAGTTCCTTTTCACTTTCTGCCATTAAACTGGTATCATCTGCATGTCTGAGGTTGTTGATATTTCTCCAAGCAATCTTGCTTCCAGCTTACGAGTTATTGAGTCCATCATTTCATAGGATGTACTCTGCATATAAGTTAAAAATAGCAGGGTGACAATATACAACCTTGACATACTCCTTTCCCAGTTTTGAACCAGTCTGTTTTTCCATGTCCAGTTATAACTGTTGCTTCTTGTCCTGCATACAGTTTTCTCAGGAGGCAGGTAATGTGTTCTGGTATTCCCATCCTTTTATGATTATTCCACAGTTTGTTGTGATCCACACAGTAAAAGGCTTTAGTGTAATCAATGGAGAAGTAGATTTCTTTTCTTTTTTTTTTAAATTATCTTGCTTTTTCAACGGTCCAGCATATGTTGACAATTTGATCTCTGTTCCTCTGCCTTTACTAAATCCAGCTTGTACATCTGGAAGTTCTTGGTTGACATACTGCTGAAGTCTAGCTTTATGGTTATCTGGATCATTAGGAGCTTTTTTTGTACAGTTTCCTGTGTATTCTTGCCACCTCTTCTTAATCTCTTCTGCTTCTGTTAAGTCCTTGCCATTTTTGTCCTTTATTATGCCTATCTTTGCATGAAATGTTCCCTTGATATCTCCAATTTTGTTAAAGAGATCTCTAGCCTTTCCAATTCTATTGCTTTTCTTTATGTCTTTTGATTGTTCACTTAAGAAGGCTTTCTTATCTCTCCTCACTAGTCTCTGGAACTCTGCATTCAATTGGATATATCTTTCCCTTTCTCCCTTGCATTTTGATTGTTTTCTTTTCTCAGCTATTTGTAAGGCCTCCTCAGATTAACCACTTTGCCTTCTTGCATTTCTTTTTCTTGGGTAGAAAGAAAAAGTGGTAGAATGGCTCAAGGTGGTTGATTACAACCTCTGACCAATCATTGGCTGACCATTAAATCATGCTTCAGTTCAGTTCAGTAGCTCAGTTGTGTCTGATTCTTTGTGACCCTGTGGACTGCAGCACGCCAGGCCTTCCTGTCCATCACCAACTCCCGGAGTTTACTCAAACTCGTGTTCATTGAGTCGGTGATGCCATCCAACCATCTCATACTATGTTGTCCTCTTCTCCTCCTGGCTTCAATCTTTCCCAGCATCAGGGCTTTTCAAATGAGTAAGTTCTTTGAATCAAGTGACCAAAGTATAGGAGTTTCAGCTTCAGCATTTGTCCTTCCAAAGAACACCCAGGACTGATCTCCTTTAGGATGGACTGGTTGGATCTCCTTGCAGTCCAGGGGACTCTCAAGAGTCTTCTCCAACACCACAGTTCAAAAGTATCAAGTCTTCAGTGCTCAGCTTTCTTTATAGTCCATCTGTCCCATCCGTACATGGCTACTGGAACAACCACAGCTTTGACTAGATGAACCTTTGTTGGCAAAGTAATGTCTCTGCTTTTTAATATGCTGCCCAGGTTGGTCATAACTCTTCTTCCAAGGAGCAAACCATAGGAAGCCAAAGTCAACAAATAAAAGCAGAATGAAGGAAAATCTGAACAAAGATATTAGTGATAAAATGCAGTGAGGGAGGCAGACTCCACAGAATTAGTTCAGGCAAATTAATAAACAAATAAAGAAACAAAACAAAACAAAAGAGTAGCAATAATCATAACCTCCAATAAAGAAAAATAGAAATCCTGATTGCTACATATTATCTAAAATATCCAGCTTTAAACAAAGTAGTCAGTTTTTGATTAAAAAAAAATTTAGTAAGACATACGAAGAAATAAGGAACTGTGACCCATACTCAGGAAATAAAATAAATACCTATTATCTCTGAGGAGTCCAGTTGGTGCACTAAATAAAGACATACAAGCTGGTATCAGGAATGCATTCAGGCAACTAAAAGTAACTTTTAAGGAAATAAAGATCAGGATGGTAACAATGATTAATCAAGTTGAGACTCTTAATGAAGAGGTATATATTATAGAGAATAATTAGGTTTAGATTCTGCATTTGAAAAGTAAAATAACTGAAATAAAGAGTAATTACAGGCACTCGATATTGTATTGAGACTGTAGGAGAAAGAATCAGCAAATTTAAAGATCAGTGAGTAGAAATCATTTACAGTAGAAATGAAAGGAAAAAGTCAAGAACGTAAAGGAGAACCCCAGAGATCTATGGGATGGCTATCAGGCATATTAACATGTATGTTGGGAGTCTCTGTAAAAGAGGAGAGAGAAAAGGGCAGAAAAAAGTTTTTGAAGAAATAACGGCCAAATAGTTTCCAAATATTTTATTAAAAGCTAGTCCACAGATCCAACAAACTCAATCATTTCCAAGGAGAGCCACACCTAGAGACATCATGGTCAAACTGTTGAAGACCAATGACAAATAAAGTCATTAAAAGAATAAGAGAAAAATGCCTCATCACATACAAACAACAGTGTGATTAACAGCTGACTTATTTCAAAAAAAACGAAACCAGAAAGCAGCAGGATGCTATTTTCAAGATACAGAAAGGATATGATTGTTAAGAATTCTAAATCCATTTCAATTACATTTCAAAATTGGCATTCCAAAATTAAAGATATCAGATAAATAAAGAATGAGTGAATTTGTTGCTATCAGACTTATCTTACAACAAATATTAAAGGAATTCCTTCAGGCTGAAAGGAAATTTTACAAGCTTATAGCTAGAACCTGGAGAAGGAAATGGCAATCCACTCCAGTATTCTTGCCTGGAAAATTCCATGGATGGATAAGCCTGGTAGGCTACAGTCCATGAGGTTGAAAAGAATCGGACACGACTGAGTGACTTCACTTTCACTTTTCATAGCTAGAACCCATGTAAAGAAATAAATAACAGTGCAAAACTAAATATACAGGAGAACACATGAGACTGTATAAATAGTTTATTCTCTTTTCTCCTTGTAACTGGTTGAAAACACATGATTGCATAAAATAATACTTATAAAGCTTCATTAATAAGCTTATAAAATATATATTAATAAAATAATAGCAAAAAGGATGGATTAAAATGGCACTATATTGGATTAAATACATATATTTTATTAGAATTAAGTTAGTATTAATTTGAAATAACTTGCAATAAGCTAAAATTGGTAGTGTAAGTCCTAAATTGCCCACTAAAAAAACCCAAAATATTTAAGAAAAAATAAAAAAGGAATTAAAATGGTACACTAGAAGTATCTATTTACCACAAAAGAAAGTAGCAATGTATGAACAGAAGAACAAAAGAGACAAGAAGCAAAAAATAAAACATAAAATGAAAGATTTAAATCAAACCATATCAATAACCACATTAAATGTGAATGAATTAAAAACTAATCAAATGCAATGATTATCAGACTGAATAGAATTTCAGTCTCCAGCAACAGGCTAAAATTAAAAGCATGACAATGATATTGTATGCAAACAATAACCTTAATAGTGTTTGAGTGACTCTACTAATATCAGAAAAAATAAACTTAATACATGTTGCTAGAAGCAAAATTTACATTTTATAATGTAAAAGGGCCAATTAATTAGCAAGATATAACACATTCTCAATACATAAAGGCAAATTAACAGATGTTAACAGTCAGTTAACACTGACTCGATGGACATGAGTTTGAGCAAGCTCTAGGAGTTGG
Source organism: Bos taurus (assembly GCF_002263795.3). Taxonomy (NCBI): domain Eukaryota; kingdom Metazoa; phylum Chordata; class Mammalia; order Artiodactyla; family Bovidae; genus Bos; species Bos taurus. The sequence goes on from NC_037340.1 coordinate 49,199,946, forward strand.
TGGACAGAGAAACCTGGTGTGCTGCAGTCCATGGGGTTACAAAGAGTCAGACATGACTGAGCAACTGAACTAATCTACAAAATACATAAAGCACAAATTGAAAGAATTGAAAGGAGAAATGGACTACCCAATAATAATAGTTGGAAACTTCAATATCCTACTCTCAACAATTTACAAATATGTCTTTTCTACATAACAGAAAACCAACAAACATAAAGAAGACTTAGATAGCACTATCAACCAACTTCAACTAACAATCTGTAGAATACTCCACCCAACAACAGCGCACATGGAATTTTTCCAGCGTAGACCATATGTTATGTCATAAAACAAGACTCACAAAGTTTAGAATTGAAATCATACAAGCGGTTTTCTATGACCAGAACACAGTTAAGTGAGAAATAAAAGAAAGAAACAAATTTAGAAAATTTCCAATTTGGAAACTAACATGTTTTTAAGTAATATATGGGTTAAGAAAAAATCATACAGAAATTAGAAAATACTTTAAACAAATGAAAACCAAAATTTTGTGTGATGCAGTCACAGAAGTGCTTACAGGAAAATCCAAAACTATATTGGAAAAGAAGAAAGACCTCAAATCAATAACTAAGGCTTCTACCTTAAGAAACTACGAAAAGAAAAGCAAACTAAATACAAGGAAGGCAGAATGATGGAAACAATAAATATTGAAGTAGAAATCTACAAAATATAAGACAGAAGCTCAATAGAGGATATAAATAAAGCCAAAAGTTGAAAAATCAACAAAATGAACATTTAGTGAGGCTGACCATGAGAAAAAGAGAAAAGACACTACTTATCAAAATCAGGAATGAAAGAGAGGATATTAGTACTAACCCTGAAGACATTAGAAGGTTTTTAAGGGGAAATAGGAGGAAGAATTTTAGGTCAAAACATTGGACAGCTTACATGAAATGAAAAAATCCTAGGAAGAACAGAAATTACCAAAACTGACTTGAGAAGTACTAGAAAATCAGACCAGCACTCTAACAAGTAGAGAAATTGGATTAGTTATTATAATTCTTCCTACTTAGAAAAGCTCATGCTCAGATGTCTTCTATGATGAATTCTATCAAATGTTTAAAGAACAAACATTATCAAACCTTCAGAAACACTTCAAAAAAATAGGAGCTTTCAACTCATCCTAAGAAGCCATTATTACCCTGATACTAAAGCCAAACAAAGGCAATATAAGAAATCTACAGCAATATCCCTTGAGACTATAGATGAAAAGTTCTAAAATATTAGAAAACCAAATCCATCAACATATATAAAGGATTATACACCATGACCTACACCATGACCAACTGGAATTTCTTCTAAGAAAGCAAGGCTGGTTTAATACTTGGAAAGCAATCAATGTACTACAACATCTAAATGCAAAAAGCTATAATAATTCTAGAAAAAAAATAGGAAAATCGTTTTGACCTTAGGATAGGCAAAGAGTTCTTATATATGTCACCAAAATCAAGATCCATAAAATAAAAATTTCATAAAATGGACTTTATCTCAATTAAAAACCTTTGCACTTCAGTTGAGTCATTCAGTTGTGTCCAACTCTCTGTGACCCCATTGACTGCAGCACTCCAGGCCTCCTTGTCAATCACCAACTCCCAGAGTTTATTCAAACTCATGTCCATTGAGTCGGTGATGCCAACCAACCATCTCATCCTCTGTCATCCCCTTCTCTTCCTGCCTTCAATCCTTTCCAACATCAGAAAGGCAAATGAGTCACTTCTTCACATCAGGTGGCCAAAGTATTGGACTTTAAGCTTCAACATCAGTCGTTCCAATGAATATTCAGGGTTGATTTCCTTTAGGATTGACTGGTTGGATCTCCTTGCTGTCCAAGGGACTCTCAAGAGTCTTCTCCAACACCACAGTTCAAAAGCATCAATTCTTCTGCACTCAGCTTTCTTTATAGTCCAACACTCACTTCCATACATGACTACTGGAAAAACCATAGCCTTGACTAGATGGACCTTTGTTGACAAAGTAACGTCTCTGCTTTTTAATATGCTGTCTAGGTTGGTCAAAACTTTTCTTCCAAGGAGCAAGCGTCTTTTAATTTCATGGCGGCAGTCACCAACTGCAGTGATTTTGGAGCCCCCCTAAATAAATTCTGTCACTGTTTCCACTGTTTCCCCATCTATTTGCCATGAAGTGATGGGACCAGATGCCATGATTTTAGTTTTCTGAATGTTGAGCGTGAAGCCAACTTTTTTACTCTCCTCTTTCACATTCATCAAGAGGCTCTTTAGTTCTTCTTCACTTTCTGCCATAAAGATGGTATCATTTACATATCTGAGGTTATTGATATTTCTCTTGGCAATCTGGATTCCAGCTTGTGCTTTATGCAGCCCAGCATTTCTCATGATGTACTCTGAATATAAGTTAAATAAGCAGGGTGACAAAATACAGCTTTGACATACTCCTTTCCCAATTTGGAAACATTCTGTAGTTCCATGTCCAGTTCTAACTTCCTGACCTGAATACAGATTTCTCAAGAGGCAGGTCAGGTGGTCTGGTATTCCCATCCCTTTAAGAAATTTCCAGTTTGTAGTGATCCGCACAGTCAAAGGCATAGTCAATATAGCAGAAATAGATTTTTTTTTTTTCCCTTGGAACTCTCTTGCTTTTTTGATGTTCCAGTGGATGTTGGCAATTTGATCTCTGGTTCCTCTGCTTTTTCTAAAACCAGCTTAAACATTTCTAACTTTACGGTTCACGTATCGTTGAAGCCTGGCTTGGAGAATTTTGAGCATTACTTTACTAGCATGTAAGATGAGTGCAATTGTGTAGTAGTTTGAGCATTCTTTGGCATTGCCTTTCTTTGGGATTGGAATGAAAACTGACCTTTTCCAGTCCTGTGGCCACTGCTGAGTTTTCTATATTTGCTGGCATATTAAGGGCAGCACTTTCACAACATCATCTATTAGGATTTGAAATAGCTCAACTGGAATTCCATCACCTCCACTATCTTTGTTCATAGTGATGCTTCCTAAGGCCCACTTGACTTTATATTCCAGGATGTCTGGCTCTAGGTGAGTGATCACACCATCATGATTATCTGGGTTGTGAAGATCTTTTTTGTATAGTTCTTCTGTATATTCTTGCCACCTCTTCTTAATATCTTCTGCTTCTGTTAGTTCCATACCATTTCTGTCCTTTATCGAGCCCATCTTTGCATGAAATGTTCCCTTGGTATCTCTAATTTTCTTGAAGAGATTTCTAGTCTTTCCCATTCTATTGTTTTCCTCTATTTCTTTGCACTGATCACTGAGGAAGCCTTTCTTATCTGTCCTTGCTATTCTTTGGAACTCTGCATTCAAATGGGTATATCTTTCCTTTTCTCATTTGTTTTTCGCTTCTCTTCTTTTCACAGATATTTGTAAGGACTCCTCAGACAGCCATTTTGCCTTTTTGCATTTCTTTTTCTTGAGGATGGTCTTGATCTTTGTCTCCTGTGCAATGTCACAAACTTCCGTCCATAGTTCATCAGGCACTCTGTCTATCAGATCTAATCCCTTGAATCTATTTCTCACTTTTACTGTATAATCTTTGTATGTCTTTTCACCTCAAAGACATAATTAAGAAAATGAGAAGACAAATCGTAGATGGGTAAAAATATTTGCAAACCATATATTTGGTAAAGAATTTGTATCCATAACATTAAAAGCATTCTTATAATTCAATAAAACCTTCCCTGGTGGCTCAGATGGTAAAAGGTCTGCCTGCAATGTGGTAGCCCGAGATTTGATCCCTCGGTTGGGAAGATCCCCTGGAGAAGGAAATGACAACCCACTCCAGCACCCTTGCCTGGAAAATCCCATGGACAGAGGAGCCTGGTAGGGTACAGTCCATGGGATCGCAAAGAGTCGGACACGACTGAGCAATTTCACTTTCACTTTATAATTCAATACAGGAGCAACAACTTAATTTAAAATTGAACAGATTTTAGATAGACATTTTACCAAGAAGATATACAAATACCTGATGTCACATGAAAAGATGTTCACCATCATTAGCCATTTAATAAATTCAAATCAAAACCACAATGAGTTAGCACTGAAAAGGCTATAATAAAAAAAATCAGACTATAGAAAATATTAAGTATGTAGAAAATTTTTCATACATTGCTGAAAAAATTTAAGTTGGTACAGTCACTTTGGAAAATATTTTGATGGTTTCTTAAAAAGTTAAACATAAGTTTATCATGCAACCCATTAATTCCACTTCTAAGTATCTACTCAAGAGAAAGTAAAACTTGTGTTCCCTCAAAGACCTTTATATGAATGTGTACAGTGGATTTATGCATAATAGCCCCAAAGTGGAAATCAACCATCATCTATTGAATGGATAACAAAAATGTAGTATATTCAGACAATGGAATAATTTTCAGCAATAAAACTATTATACATGCTACAGCGTTGATCAATTTAAAAAACATTATGTTAAATGAAAGAAGCCAGAGCCAAAAACAATATTTATAGTACAATTTCCTTTATATGAAAAGCCCAGTAAAGGAAAAGCAATAGGGACAGAAAGCAGTTCATTCATTGTTTGGGATCCACACTGAAAGCAAATGGGCCTGAAGGATCTTTTTGGGGTGATGAAAGTTGCTGACACAGGATTGTGGTGATGGTAACACAACTCTATAAATTTACTAAAATTCATTGAATTACTTAAAATGGGCAGTTTATTGTATAAGTTATAGTTCAATAAAATTGTTAAGAAAGATATTCTAGGTATAACTAGCTGCAAAGCAAGCAAACTAGATACCAGGAAACAAAAAAGCTGTTAAACCTCCAATTTTTTATTCAATCTGACCTGAACCTCTTGGTCAATTTTGAAATAGTATCTCAGAAACAAGGTTAATTTTGCTGAATAAAATTAACACAAGTACTCTGCCCTTTGAAAATGTTAGGTGCATGTGGTATACTGTGTATTCCTAAATTGCTATAAGCTTCTTTAGGTACTTTCTTCTATTTATTTGCTATCATCTTCTTATCCCCCTCAATAGGAATCAACAAACAGAATTCAGTCAATGTTGACTGATACGCTGAAAAAACCTGTTGTCCCCTCCCACTTGAAGCAGAACTTCATGTAAACCTTTCCCAACCTAAATTCTTATGGGAGGAGAGGGAGGGCACAGAACCATGTAGCCAATCAGGGCTGAGCTTCACATATGGGTCAGCAGAGACCATTCTGGTCTGTAACTACAATTGTCACACATTCTTACTTCAGAAGGGGCTTTCAGAGGTCACCTGCTGAGTTCACTGCTTCCCAGCTGGTGACCACCTGTCTTAGTGACTTTAACACTCTGGATTCAAAGTTGTAGAAATATGTTTTCTTACTTCTCTAGCTCAAAGCAGATTTCAAAGATTTAAAGGGCTCTGGGTTATTTGGGTAAGGATTTCTCTCTGTAAACCTAAATGACTCTTAGCATTACCAAAACTTTCTGAAAAAAATACTGTTCCTGGATTTTGACCCAATTTCATATCTGTATACAAAATAACTATGCACTGAAGCCTTACTATCTTATGTTTTCAAGGTCCCAGGAAGCACAAAAGTAGTAAATAAAGGGGATATTACAAATGAAATTTCTTTGCAGCCTCACAATTAGACTTCTGAGAGCACTTTAAGTAAAAATGCTAAGTAAAAGAATCCTATAAAATCTACACTTTTCTCCTCCCTGTTTTTTCAAAATTCTCAGGCTTAGAGACCCCAGGGGACTGGCAGGTGCAGATTTCCATGGAAACCAACCCTAAAAGAATGAAAACCCAAAGAGAGATTGTGTGAAGTACCCTGGCTCCTGGGTAATTTCCTTGCCAACAGTTTTTGAGGTCACCCTGGCTTATTTCATGAAATTAGAGGCCCTGCTGTCAGGATTTCCCCAGGCAAGGAGGGTTTGCTCAGCTCCATTGGTGAGAGGTCCACAGATTAGGCCTGGTTCCCTGCTTTTAGAGGAGTATCTCTCACTACTTGGCCTGACATTCAAACACTCTTTATTCTGGCTTCCTTCTAGTTAATCAAAACAATGCTTTTTTTTTTTTTTTTTTCAAATTTAGAATGTGTGTGCTCATTTACTTTAAAACATTTGTTAAAAATAAAGAGGAATATTGTTAAAAACCATATGACTCTCTCTATATATGTTTATGTACATATACATGCACATATACATGTATATGAATGGTTAGAAAAAATTCTAACAGTATAGAAAGTCAAAAAGGAAAATCTCTCCCTGAAAGCAAAAGGGATACGAGTCTTAAGAGTGAGACTAGTTCCTCCAGCATTGGCCAGAGAAATACCCTCACTAATGTCGACAGGGTGGAGAAATGGGCTTCAGCTTTGGAAAATCTCTGGGCTTGAAATCAGTTTGTGAATGCTTCTGTACCTTGCTTTGTAATTAAATAAAATATCAGTTCACAAACCCAACTCACAGAGTATGAGCGGTTCTCAAACTGGAGAGCATATCAGAATCACCTAGAGGCTTAGTACATGCAAAGTACCACCTCCAGAGTTTCTGATTTAGTAGGTCTGGGCCAGGGTCCATGGATTTGCATTTCTTACTAGCTCTCAGGTGCTGTTGATGCACACTGGTGCACCATTGACAGGTGCTCCGGCCAGACACACCACTGTCATACTATTTTCAGCCAACTTCATAACATTGGATATAGTGAAATTTTTTTTCTATTATCTCACCGTAATTCTCACAACTTTATAATGCAGAAACATGAACAACCACTATTCTTAAGTACTCATTCTGGGCCAAACACAGTGAATTAATTTATCCTCACAGCAATTCTTTCCTCTCTCATTTTACAGATGAGAAAACAGTCTCACAGAAATTAAGTAATATGATTAAGTTCATACAACTAAAAAAGTTGTGGAGGCTGGAAATGTAAAGGCAGATTTGTCAGATTTCAGAATCCATGTTCTTTTCAGAGTCCCTGCCTACAAGGAATGTCCAGGCTAGTGGGAGAATTAAGGATGAGACTCAAAGCACTAAGGATAATAGAAAGTGACAGGTGCTATAAGAAAGGCAGAGGAGAGATGTTGGCTTAACCAAAGAAGGTGTGTAACTTATGCAGTCACACAGGCCAGGGTGCTCAGAAGTGCTTCCACTTGGTTTAATGCTCTTCTGTTACCACCTTGAAGTTATTAATATTTTTTCTTTTATTTTGTAATTATTTTTATTGAAGTATAGTTGATACACAATGTTTGTATTAGTTTCAGATGAACAGCAAAGTGATTCAGTTATATATATAATTTTATATTTATATGCAAGTAGTTTTTTAGATTCTTTTGCATTACAGATTATTACAAGATGTTAAATGTAGTTTCCTATGCCATACAGTAGTTCTTTGTTGTTTATCTGTTTGAAGTTCTTAATAATTTTTTTAGACATGGGCCCTATATTTTTATTTGGCACTGGGCCCCACAAATGATACAGCCACTCCTGGAAGGGTAATTTACTTAGAAGTTTTGGCAGTTCCTTACTCACCACTAAACTGCTAGGTCTACATGGTTCACTCACTGTTTACTGCACCTTCGTGGGTGGAGGGACATTTTACAAGTGATTTGTGCACATTTTTATCCTACACGGCTTTGTGTTTAATCTCCAAGTGGACACGCTCTTGGGATACTTCATCTACCTAGAGTACATTTGGAGAGGCATTTATTTGTCAAGAACAAACACCATTAGGAAGATAAATCTAAGGGAAAAAATGCCTTACACAGCTTTCCAAAATAAACCAAAAAATATTTTTTTGTAAGAGGCAGGAATTATTTGTTATTCCTCATCTTCTACTATGCATTGGTTTATTAATACATGATTATCTTAACTATGTTTGTAGTCTCAGACATGTATCCTCCCTATGTAAATTTCAAAGTAGATAATTCTGAAATTTTGCTACATTAGCTAAGTTTCATATTAGCTTTCCAAGGAGAAACAACTATTTCCACTTTTATCCTCTGAAGGTGGGAAAATTCCATTGTGGATACAGTGCACATCAACTATGCCCCAGGGAACTGCGGCCTTGTGTATTTCATATTTTATGCCATAACAATGTTATCCGATTTTATAATTAACATTAAACTTTTATAGGAAAAAGTACCTTGTTATACTAGTTGTTAACCTTTCAATGTATTTAAATCTCATTTCATAAGGAGCCATATGCTTCATCACCACCCTAAATAGGCTCTGTTGCTAAGTGTTATGAGATCTGGTAATGAAAGATACACACACAGTGCATTTGCCCAACACCAGGGGCAGAATTAAGGGAGCAGTGGGAGCCTTAATTCTTGAATTTCCTGACTTCTGTGGGTTTCCTTTGCAATTTCAACATTCCATTGATATTTCATTTCTCACACCCATTCTTTTTTATTTGTTCTTCATCAACATCCCTATCTCCTCTCCAATCCAGTTAAGACCTATTTAAACATTCATACTCACTTTCTTTCCATATTTGAGTTATCTGTCTAGTTTGTAATGCATTAGTGTCATCTCTAGTGGGGCTTAACTATTGCTTCCATATTTCCAAACTATTGCTTAGTGACATAAGTCAATCTAGGATAAGACATATAATAAGAAAACACTGATAAATCTGTAGATATTCATATAATTTCCCAAAACTGTGAGTGGATAACAGCTTAGGTAGAATTAGTTTCTTGACTATTTAAAATAAAAATAGAGAATGGTAAAAATGGCCATTCCTCTTACATCATTCCTCAAGAAAATATGTACACATCATTCCTCAAGACTATGTGTACACACGTGTTTAATATATGAATTTTTGTTTATTAGAAATGAACCATGAACAATACAAAGAAGTAGAGGAAAACAACAGAATGGGAAAGACTGGAGATGTCTTCAGGAAAATTGGAGATATGAAGGGAACATTTTATGAGAGGATGGGCACAATAAAGGACACAAACAGCAAGGACCTAACAGAGGCAGACTAGACTAAGAAAAGGTGGCAAGAATACATGGAAGAACTATAGAGAAAAGGTCTTAATGACAGCCATAACCACAATGGTGTGGTCATTCACTGAGAGCCAGACATTCTGGAGTGTGAAGCCAAGTGGACCTTAGAAAGCATTACTACAGACAAAGCTAGTGGAAGTGATGGAATTTCAGCTGACCTCTTTCATATCCAAAAAGATGATGCTGTTAAAGTGCCACACTCTGTATGTCAGTTTTTTCAAATCTAAAAAACTTAGCAGTGGCCACGGGACTGGAAAAGGTCAGTTTTAATTCCAATCCCAAAGAAGGGCAATGCCAAAGAATGTTCAAACTACCATACAATTGTGCTTATTTTGCATGCTGGTAAGATTATGCTCAAAATCCTTCAAGCTAGGCTTCAGCAGTATATGAATCAAGAAATTCCAAATATACAAGTTGGATTTAGAAAGGGCAGAGGAACCAGAATTTCCAAATTGCTAACACCTGTTGGATCATTAAGAAAGAAAGGGAATTTCAGAAAAACATATACTTCTGCTTCACTGACTATGTTAAAGTCTTTGACTGTGTGGATCACAACAAACTGTGGAAAATTCTTGAAGAGATGAGAATACCAGACCACCTTACCTGTCTCCTGAGAAACCTGTATGGGGGTTAAGAAGCGACAGTTAGAACCTTACATGGAACAACAGAATGGTTCAAAATTGGGAAAGGAGTATGGCAGGGCTGTATAATGTCACCCTATTTATTTAACTTAAATGCAGAGTACATCATGCGAAATGCTGGGCTGGATGAATCACAAGCTGGAATCAAGATTGCTGGGAATAACATCAACAACCTCAGATATGCAGATATACTCTAATGGCAGAAAGTGAAGAGGAACTAAAGAACCTCCTGTTGAGGGTGAAAGAGAGTGAAAAAGCTGACTTGAAACTCACCATTCAAAAAACTAAGATCATGGCATCTAGTCCCATCACCTCATGGCAAATAGAAGCAGAGAAAGTGAAAGCAATGACAGATTTTATTTTCTTTGGCTCCAAAATCACTGTAGATGGTGACTGCAGCCATGAAATTAAAAAACACTTGCTGCTTGGAAGGAAAACTGACAAACTTAGACAGCATATTAAAAAGCAAAGACATCACTTGGCCTACAAAGTTCCTTATAGTCAAAGCTATGGTTTTTCCAGTAGTCATGTACACATGTGAGAGTTGGACCATAAAGAAGGCTGAGAGCCAAAAAGCTGATGCTTTCTAATTGTGGTGTTGGGGAAGACTCAAGAGGGCCCTTGGACAGCAAGGAGATCAAACCAATCAATCCTAAAGGAAATCAACCCTGACTACTCACTGGAAGGACAAATGCTGAAGCTGAACCTCCAATACTTTGGCCACCTGATGTGATGAGCTGACTCATTGGAAAAGATCCTAATCCTGGGAAAGACTGAAGGCAAAAGGAGAAGAGGATGAGATGGTTAGATAGAGTCTCTGACTTTTATGAATTGAGAAAGCTCCAGAAGATAGTGAGTGATGGGGAAGCTTGTCGTGCTGCAGTCCATAGGGTCACAAAGAGTCAGACATGACTAGGGACTGAACAACAACAGTCTTTACTACAGCTAAACTTAAAGAACACCAAAGACAAAAAGTAGAGGTTAAAAGAAGAATCTTACAGACAATGCTAAACCGTCTGTGTTCTAACATATTCCTAGCAGTGAAAGGGGAATGGTGGAGGAGGCTAATGTGCTCTTCTTGTCTGCTGGTTTACTTCTTTCTGTTTAAATGTTAATATCAAGTATCTTCAATGTTAATTGTTTGCTCCCTCATGAGGATTCAGAGAAATAAATAAGAGTCTTGTCTTATAGAGAGTGAGGTTTTAAAGTCAGCATCTGACTTAAATTCCCATGTGGTATACACTTCTGGCAGTGAGTTGCATTTTTGTAACATCTGTACTTGCAGAGGTGATAGGTTCTGACAATGCAACAATGCAAGATGGACTGACTGTATTATAACCCAGCTTCTAGGAGAACATGGTGATTCAATTAGGTATTAGTACAGCCTGAAGGAGTACTTTTCAAATTTCACTGAGTCTATGAATCCCCTGGGCGATTCTGCAGATTTAGTAGGTTTGAGGTGGGGCCTGAGATTCTGTATTTCCAAGTTCCTAAGTCACACTGCTGCCACTGGTCTGCAGACTATATACTGAGAAGCCAGAGTATAATGGAGTCAGTATTAGGAACCAAGAAAGAAGTGGTCATGATATGGGATTTCCCCTCTCTTTTTGGGCTACTAGCTGAAGATACCTTTATTCCAGTTTTCTCACCTGAAAACAAAGTGTCAGTGGGTGGTGGGAAACTTCATGTTAATAAGTTTCTTCAACAAATAGGTGTTTAAGCTAGCAGGAACAGATGTACAAAATGCTTTTAATGTGAAAATATTTATGTTGCTTTTTATAATGTATATATGTATAATTCCAGTTTAACATTTTTTAAAAAAATATAAATGCTGAAACTGTTCACATCAAGGTTTGAGATTTGAGTTGCAGGCTTAGAATACTAAACAAACACAGGTGAAAGTATCTCCAGTGAGGAAAGCAGCTCCTGCTTGGCCTTTATTTATTTATTTTCTTTTTATGACTGATAGCTGTTGCTTTTACTTCAAAAGAGCTTCCTCAACCTGAAATTATAAAACATTATTTAACCTGGCCTGTTTAGTATTTAATTGTTCTTTTGATTAAAAAACAATCCTTTGTGTCTAAATTACTCTAGATTTTGTCCCTAGACTCAGTGGAGTTAGATAACATATAAATTCACTATCCATTTAAAGAAGTTATAATAAGATATGATTTATTTCCCATAAGCCGTGTCATTTCCAATCAGTATGTCAAGGCATTTTTGGGTTAATGATAGAGGTTGTTTTTTTTTTTTTCAGTGACCATGTTAGCTCAGTTCCATTGCATTCCAAAGAACTTGACCATGCCTAGATGCAAAGGGGACTGGGAAATTTAGTGCCTGGTTTTTCAGCCACCTCCCAGGAGCAATTCCATACAATGCAAGATGGAACTGGATAATTGTCAAGGCCTGGGCTAGCCACCCTTGTGACAGAAAGGCAAAGACCAAACAATGAGACAAAGTCAAGCATAGAAAATAAGGTATCCATGAGTTCACTGCAAGGCTGAAGGGCAGTTGCAACTAGGAGATGCATTACCTGAAGTGGCCTGAAATTGAAGTAGAGTCATCATGAAAGCAGCTCTTTTGCCACTTTCCTTGTTTTCCCATTTTTGTTCCCCTCTAAAAGAGGCTAATATAGGAATAAGTTCACTAAGCAGTTGAAACTAACTCCTAGCTTTTGCTCTCCTGAATGGACACCATGCCTTGCCTAACCTGTTGATTCTTTTTCTAGATAAAAAGAAGTAAGAATGAAGAATGAAGTAGTTAAAAAAATAATCAGCTCTCTACATGCAACAGTCCCCTTAGCAATCCTTCAGGCAGATCACGTAGGCAAGATAACATCTGAAGAGAGTCAGCCAGACTGCAGGCAATGGAGAAGGATGCAGAACCCAACCTTCTACTTCAATGATTTACTGAGATTCTTCCCACCCCCCCCCCCCCCCCCCCCCGTTTTCTCTTTAAAGTCTGTCATGGCCAAGCAGAATCTTCAGAGTTGGTCTCTGGACATACGTCCACCTTCTCTCCAGAATGCTGCCTTTTCATAAAGCACCTTTCCTTTCAACTGAAGAAAATAAATTATGGCCTATAATCCCAAGCACTGTCATTTTCCCATAGAATCAGGCATTCTGTTGGGCCTCATCTAGTAATTACAGCTTCATCCTCCTCCTTTGTTTGGTAAGACAATGACTAATACTTTGCAATAACAATGTTCTTTGACTGAATTGTCCAAAAACACAGCATCAGATTTTGATAATTTGAAGATTCCCATTTAAATATATTTGCACTCATTAAAAAAAAGAAAATTCAAGGCTAAAGTTTCCATCCATTGAGATAATATAGAATAGTATTAATACAGTAGGGAAGTTTAAAATTTCAATTAACCAATATCATAAGAATAGTTTTACATTTCATGGGCAAAATAGACTCAGAAACCCAGGATATTTCTCTAGAAGGAGCTGCTTTTGAATATTTGGCTTAAATGACAACCTACTCCAGTATTTTTGCCTGGGAAATCTCATGGACAGAGGAACCTGGAGGGCTGTAGTCCATGGGGTTGAAAAGAGTTGCACACAATTTAACAAACTAAACGACAGTCTTCTTTTACCAGGACTGGAGACAGGGTCCCTGGAGAGGGTAGGGTGGGAACTAAGGGTGTTTGAAATGGTGAGGGTTTAGGGTGAGACTGCTGACCAGGGTGCTGAGAGAATAATTTCTTTCTTTTTTTTTTTTTTTGAAGTGCAACTGCCTGTGCATTCCACTGAACAGTGGAGATGGAACAAAGCTTGCACTGATCCCATTAACAGGGGCCATTGCTTTTGTAGATGGAACAGCTGCTGCTGCTGCTAAATCACTTCAGTTGTGTCTGACTCTGTGCAACCCCATAGTCGGCAAGCCACCAGGCTCCGCTGTCCCTGGGATTCTCCAGGCAAGAACACTGGAGTGGGTTGCCATTCCTTCTCCAATGCATGAAAGTGAAAAGTGAAAGTGAAGTCGCTCAGTTGTGTCCGACTCTTCATGACCCCACGGACTGCCGCCTACCAGGCTCCTCCGTCCATGGTCCATAGGATTTTCCAGGCAAGAGTATTGGAGTCCATTGCCATTGCCTTCTCTGGATGGAACAGCAGTAATTTATAAAATAATTGGAATTTATTGTAATCAATGTGTAACTTTTTCTTCAAGGAATGAGTTTATATTTTATATTAGTCCAATTAAATTTAAAAGATGTATAAAATACATTTTAGCTCATGAATTTTTGTAATCATACATTATCTCTCATGAAATTAGATGGAGAGTCAATGAAATATTTCCTTTTGTTCAAGTCCTTTGCTATATATACTTTAAGAATCTCCAGTGCCAACCACTATATTTTTAGGATGTATCACTTGGGAATTGTAGTTTTCAAATACTTTTATTTTAAAATCTTTAGAGACTCAAATCATAGGAAATTCAACCAGATAAAAGGCTTTTTCTTTTCTTTTATGTATCATGCAATTTGGAAGGAAGCAGAGCAGGAGTGAAGTGGAAATTCCTACCAAGGTCTTAGGGTTTCCCAGGTGGCTCAGCGGTAAAGAATCTGCCTGAAATGCTGGCGCCGCAGAGGCGTGGGTTGGATTCCTGAGTCCAGAAGGTCCCCTGGAGGAGGGACTAGCAACCCACTCCAGTATTCTTGCCTGGAGGATCCCATGAACAGAGGAGCCTGGTGGGCTACAGTCTATGGAGTCCCAGAGTCAGACACAACTGAAGCAACTTAACATGCACACACCAAGATCTTAAGCTTGTTCTTTCTTTCTATTCCATCATCTGTTTAGGATTGAAAGCTGTGGTATGGCCAGATATGGCATTGACTCTCTAGGCAGGAAGAAGAACGAATAAGACAAAGACTGCTACCTGTTCAGCCAGGTTTCTTTGGATAACTCTCCTACACAAAGCAACTTCCTCTTCCATCTTGTTATCTGCACTGATCATCTAGGGAAGTTGGGAAATGTTTGTAGCTGCCTTGGCACCCCACTCCAGTACTCTCGCCTGGAAAATCCATGGACAGAGGAGCCTGGTAGGCTGCAGTCCATGGGGTCGCTAAGAGTCGGGCACGACTGAGCGATTTCACTTTCACTTTTTATTTTCATGCATTGGAGAAGGAAATGGCCACCCACTCCAGTGTTCTTGCCTGGAGAATCCCAGGGACGGGGAGCCTGGTGGGCTGCCGTCTATGGGGTTGCACAGAATCGGACACGACTGAAGCGACTTAGCAGCAGCAGTAAGAAGGAAGGGTATAGTTGGTGGACTCTTGCCATATGTTTGGCATTTTAGTAAAATGTGATGTTGTTTCATGACTATACAACAGTGTACTCTCAGAAAAGTCCATTCAAGATGGTGCTGTTAATGGGCTAGAAAATGTCCATGTCTACTCTTCCCTCCTGTGACAAGAGTAACTGGGCAAACACTTTACAGCTATTTTTAAGAATAAATAAAAAGAAGAAAGTAACTACTACAATGTGGCAGAGAGAAAGGTAAACAAACATTTAGATGTTGCAATTGCAGTATGGTAGGCGGGATTGTTCACTCCTTCAGTGCCCCCTTGTGCCCAATATACTGCAACAGGATAATACAATTAAACACTGTAGAAAGAGACTAACGTAAAAGCATCCTTACGGCTACAGTATAGCAATGTGTAGCTTTGGCTATTGGAAAATCAGAAAGAAAAAAATATATATGTTCTTGATATTGGAACAAAGCAATCACAATGTTCAGGTTTATTTTATTATGATAAGAGGTTTTCTCATCAAAACAATATATCTTAATTACCCTTAGTTTAAATTTATGTCTAGCTTTTTTTTTTTTTTTAATATCTGTTAATTCTTCAACCTACCAAATGATGAACCTGGTTTATAATTTACAAGCAAATTTGATCATTTGGAATTTGAGAAGTTTCTGTGAAAATAAAATATGCATTTAGTTTGTGTGGGTATCAAATGGATCTTTTCAAAGAGAGTATAAATCAGGAAATGAGTAATTTTTTTTCATTGAAACAGACCCTGAAAAACTATGACCATTTTATAACTGTTTATCTTATAATTTACCTTATAGTTTATCTTATACGATACGTTTTTTCAAGACAGAATGGACCCAAGTTAGACAATTACATAAAAATGGCAGCATTTCATTCTTGATGTGCTACTACCAGGCATTCATACTTGACTGCAGAGGAAAACAGCAGACCTCTGGCATGGTCTGCCAGACATGTGTGTTAGTCACTCAGTCATGTCCAACTCTTTGCAACCCCATGGACTGTAGCCTACCAGGTTCCTCTGTCCATGGGATTTTCCAGGCAAGAATACTGGAGTGAGTTGTCATTTTTCCTCCTCCTCCTGCCAGAGATAAATGGCATAAATTCTGAACAATTTTTTACTTCTACCTTTATGAAAACTCAGTTTAAGATAGGTGCAAGAGTGTTTTATTCGTTTGTTTTCAGTTTTCTGTAACCTTTGGAAAAGCACTGAAACACATATTGCAAATTTTACCAACAGTGCTATGGTCTAATAAATTTTAAAAGACGTTGGCAACGCTAAAGCACCCCATGCCTTTGTTATGGGTGGGCATCCATTGAGCACTGAGTTTGTCTTGCTGATTTACATTCTCTAATTGCCCCCAGGTAGATTTTAACAGGGGCTTCCCAGGTGGCATAGTGGTAAAGAATCTGCCTGCCAATACAGAAGACACAAGACACATAGGCTCAATTCCTGAGTTGGGAAGATTCCCCAGAGTAGGAAATGGCAACCCGCTATAATATTCTTGCCTGGAAAATTCTATGGACAGAGGAGCCTGGCGGGCTACAGTCCATGGGGTCACAAAGAGTCGGACATGGTTGAGCAACTGAACACACACACACACACAAACATACACACACACACACTCACACACACACAGAACCTAACAGAAGCAACATTTAGAGTTGTAACCATCGTGAATGGGTGTGTTTCTTTACCACTGTGCCACCAGGGAAGCCCCATAGTCATCAATAGAAACCAACTAACACAACTCCCTCTTATACAGAGGAACAAACTGTTACAGGGAAACAAATCCACTCAGTCTCATGGGCCAGAGTAGGAGCTAGAACCAAGATCTTATCCAGAGTTCGTGTCAACTCCACACTGCTGCCACCATTTACAGAGACTTACAGGGGTAGCTGCTCCCTACTTGTATGCATGTGACCACTCTGAAATAGGGCTGTGGCAAGATCTTAGAATTTCTGACTGGCTTTCTAATCTCTTTCTTGTCTACTGCATTGTCATTCCCCTCTCTAACATAAAGACTTGACCCAGTCCAAACCTCCTTTGGAAGAAAAATGGTTTGATACATAAGATTGTCATTGGACTAACGTTGCTGTTCAGTCAATCAATTGTGTCTGACTCTTTGCCACCCCATGGACTGCAGCACACCAGGCTTCCCTGTCCTTCACTATCTCCCTGAATTTGCTTAAACTCATGTTCATTGAGTTGATGATGCCATCAACCATCTCATCCTCAGTTGCCCCCTTCCTCTCTTGCCCTCAATTTTTCCCAGCATTAGAGTATTTTCCAGTGAGTCAGCTTTTTGTATCAGGTGGCCAAAGTATTGGAACTTCAGCTTCAGACACAGTCCTTCCAATGAATATTCAGGGTTGATTTCCTTTAGGATTGACTGGTTTGATCTCCTTGCTGTCCAAGGGACTCTCAAGAGTCTTCTCCAGCACCACAATTTGAAAGCATCAATTCTTTGGTGCTCAGCCTTCTTTATGGTCCAGCTCTCACATCCATACATGATTACTGGGAAAACCATAGCTTTGACCCTACAGACTTTTGTCAGCTGTGGGGACAGGGTCACTGGCAGCAGCAGTCCTGGGAGGCGTGGTGTGTGGCATAAGTCCTCTTGGAGGAGGTCACTATTAGCCCCACCATAGAGCCACCAGATGGATGATCCATGAACTGGAGACCAATTATACCAAAAAAATTCTTGCACTGACTTCCCAATCTGGAGGTCCAATAAAGGAACAAGAGTATCCCTGAGGAATCTGACTTTGAAGTTCAGCAGGATTTGGTTACAGAATTTCCATAGGACTGAGCCTAATGTTGCCAATAGGAAAATTAAAATTTGTCTTCCATGTGAAATAAACTGTTGTCAATTTAAAGTACAGTAGAAAAGTCACTCATTAGGTGAGAAGAAAGAAGATCCTTTGGCATTTATTTTCAATAAAAGATCCTGCAAGTGGAAGAAAACCCCTGAAACTCCGGTATTATTGGTGCCCATTAACATGTGAACTTGAACGAAGAGTATGAAAGCTCTTAAAATATGCCCTTTCAAGAACTTTGAAAAGTTATATAGAGAGTTGCAAATGCATAAGATGATAATGAATTCCTTCCCTTGTGAGTGTATTTCAGGAGCACTGAGAAACCATAAAAAGAAAGCTGAGGGTAATAAGACCTCACCTAGTAATTTTCCAGGGTGAGAGAGGAGGCTAAATGGCCCAGGGTTAAAAGGAAAGAGAGAAAGAAGGGCAACTCATGGTTAAATAATGTACAAAAAATTATGCCCTTACATTCTCATTTTCAGTAAGAATTTTTCCCTTCTTTGACAGTCTGATCAAATTGAACAGTTTGATAAAATGTTTAAGTGACTAATTTTTGTGGTTTTTTTTTCTATGAAAACCTAAATACAAGAAAAAAATTGTTGCTTAATCTATATTAATGTAAATAGTTGGAGAATGGGAAAATCTAAACAGTGTCTCTGGAGAAGGCAATGGCACCCCACTCCAATACTCTCGCCTGGAAGCTCCCATGGATGGAAGAGCCTGGTAGGCTGCCGTCCATGGGGTCACTAAAAGTCAGACAAGACTGAGCAACTTCACTTTCACTTTTCAATTTCATGCATCAGAGAAGAAAGTGGCAACTCACTCCAGTGTTCTTGCCTGGAGAATCCCAGGGACGGGGGAGCCTGGTGGGCTGCCGTTTCTGGGGTCGCACAGAGTCGGACACGACTGAAGCGACTTAGCAGCAGCAGCAGCAGACAGTGTCTCACTTTAAATTCAATCCAGTTTTGCTTTCAGCTAGATTGTAGAGGAGATGCTTGGCATTTTTTGTAGGAGAATCTATTCAATTACCCAGTTACCCTGCTTTAACCAGTTAGCAAGTGACCAGTATAACTTCCTTTATGCTGCTGCTGTGCTGCTAAGTCGCTTCAGTCGTTATACTACTCACTGTCTGTAAAAATCTTTCACTTTGTCTAGTTCTTTGAAGCGTCTTTCTGTCTCTAGATTGGATGCTGTCTAACTCATGGACAAAAAGTCTTGGAAAAAAGGCTTACTAGATCACCAGATATTCTATGGAAATTTTTCTTTTAACATGAGAAATTCATGTCAACCCTGGAACCCATTTGTCAATCTCCTCAGACAGTTTTCTTAACCTGGTTCACTTTGTTTGGGATTCATAAATCTTAAAGATATCCCAAACCTCTGAAATTACATATAAAATTCTTCATCTATGTGCATGTTTCTGGGAAAAGAGATATAATATTAATCTGCATACCAAAGAAGGTCACCTCCCAAAAAGCAGCTTGCCTAAAGTTGCCCAGTTAGGAGAGCTACAGCTCTATTTCAAAGTTTAGTTTTAAAACTACAGCTCTTTGTATATTCTTTTTCTTGAATGATCTTGAATGTCACAAATACAAACAGATATAATACATTTTCTTTGAAAAATTTTGTGCTCTAAAATATTTATTTTCCTTTTGACTATGAGGATAAGATGTATAAGACAGACAATGAGCTAATATATATATTTTGATTCAATGATAAATTTTTGAACTGTAATCTTGGTCACATAGAGAACTAGATTTGACAACCAAAGAACATTCTAGGTTAGGAGGAGTTGGCATCCTACTTCTTTGGAACTGAATTTCTTTTTAGATCTTTAAAATTTGGGGAATACTATCTTTGAGTGAAACATTTTGTAGATCTTTTAAGGATGTAGGTAATGGTTTTTTCTTATTTTTCAAATCTGAAATTCATGCATCAATTATAATGCCTAGAACAGTCTCATTATTTCACTTTCATTTACCTAATAGTAACAATTTAATTGAATCTTTTAATCAGGAAATACTTTATAAACATTAATTAACGCTCCCAGCTCTACAATGCAGGAGGTTAAGTGGTAGCCTTGTTTTATAAATGGAGAATTTAAAGAACAGATTTAAATGACTTGCCCAGGGCCACCCAGGAATCAAAAGGTGGAAGGACCAGAGTTCTTGTCTCTGGGTTGATAGGCATCCTTTTGGTTCTCAAGCTGAAGGCAGGCCTGTGTTTTGGTTTATACGGCACAAGAGAACAAGGAGAAAGCATCAGTTCATTTCAGTTACTCAATTGTGTCTAACTCTTTGCGACCCCAAGGATTGCAACATTCCAGGCTTCCTTGTCCATCACAACGCCTGGAGATTTCTCAAACTCATGTCCATTGAGTCGGTGATGCCATCGAACCATCTCATCCTCTGGAGTCCCCTTCTCCTCCCACCTTCACTCTTTCTCAGCATCAGGGACTTTTCCAATGAGTCAATTCTTTGCATCAGGAGGCTAAAGTATTGGAGCTTCAGCTTCAGCATCATTCCTTCCAATGAATATTCAGGACTGATTTCCTTTAAGATGGCCGGTTTGATCTTGCTGTCCAAGGAACTCTCAGGAGTCTTTTCCAACACCACAGTTCAAAAACATCAATTCTTTGGTGCTCAGCTTTCTTTATGGTCCAAATCTCACATCCATACATGACTGCTGGAAAAACCATAGCCTTGACTAGATGGACCTTTGTTGGCAAAGTAACGTCTCTGCTTTTTAATATGCTGTCTAGAAAGCATAGGATTCTCAAATCTGTACTCCTTTCTTTCATGGATGAAGAACTAAGTCACAGAACAGTAATGAGGCTTTACTATCCAAGATGCATGTGTTTATTCATTAATTCGCTCAATATTTATTCATTCAACAAAGATTCTTAGAGTACCTCTTGCATGATAAGCCATCTTGAATTCTGGAAACACACTGAACAAGACAAAGTCCCTGTTCTTGAGGTGCTTATATATCAATGTGGAGAAGATAGTAAGTAAGCAAGTAGACAAATGCATTTTATACTGCATCATGTTGTGCATAAAAAGCCCACACAAGGGAAGGGAAGTGTGTATGTATTCAAGGGGAAGAGTTGCTATTTTATATATGGTGTCCAATGAAGGCCTCATTGATATTTCAAGCATTTGAGCAGAGATATGGATAGTGGGAGTAAGACATGCAGGTAGCTGTAGGAACAGCTTTCCAGACAGAAGGAACAACATATGCAGAAGCCCTAAGGTATAAGTGTGCTTGACTGATTTCAGGAGAAGCAAGGTTAGTCTATCCAAAAGAAGCCAGCAAAAGGAAGTGTCTTAGTCAATGATATCAGAATGCAAAAAGACCAGCATTTTAGAGGATCTGGTCAACAGCTTCAAGACTTCAGTTCTTACCCTGACTGATGTATTAAATAATATGTGTGGAAGGATGAGGTAATCTGGTTAACATTTGAGAAGGGTCACCCTGGCTGTTATGTGAAGAAAAGTCAGGAGTGTGTGAGGGAAGTGTGTGAACAGGGAGGTCAGCTAAGTGGGCTAGGGATTCTGTTGAAATTGAATATTGACCAAGAAAAATGGCAGGGATAGGAAAAGCTATCTCAAACTAAACAGCTATGGCATGAAATGTCAACTTTAAGGCACAAGCCTTTCTTCTTATCATGCTGGGTATTTAATAAGTTTTAGAAAGTTTAAAGATTTCCTTCTGGGTGAGTAACAGCAACTGTATCTAAATTTTCTTCAGTGTGTGCTCTTTGCAATATAGATGCCAAAAGATGACCAAGTAGAAGAAGTTCTCGGTTCATATACTATTGAAACCTGGCTTGGAGAATTTTGAGCATTACTTTACTAGTGTGTGAGATGAGTGCAATTGTGCAGTAGTTTGAGCATTCTTTGGCATTGCCTTTCTTTGGGATTGGAATGAAAACTGACCTTTTCCAGTCCTGTGGCCACTGCTGAGTTTTCCACATTTGCTGGCATATTGAGTATAACACTTTCACAGCATCATCTTTTAGAATTTGAAATAGCTTAACTGGAATTCCATCACCTCCACTAGCTTTGTTTGTAGTGATGCTTCCTAAGGCCCTCTTGACTTCGCATTCCAATGATGTCTGGCTCTAGGTGAGTGATCACATCATCATGATTATCTGGGTCATGAAGATCTTTTTTGTATAGTTGCCACCTCTTCTTAATGTCTTCTTCTTCTGTTAGTTCCATACCATTTCTGTCCTTTATTGTGCCCATCTTTGCATGAAATGTTCTCTTGGTATCTCTCAAAGATCAGAGTCCTGGGCAATTTGTACCTTCCTATTTTATGATTCTTAGGTATTTAGTTTTCCTTATTTTGCCACATATGTCATAGTTACAAGGTGGTTGCTTATCTCATAGCTCTGGACATTACATTCAGAAAAATAGTGGAGATAATGATTCTGTTTTCTACAAGGGAAAGGAAGACCCCAGTGGACATCCGTTCACCTCTCATTGCTCAGTTTATGACCATGTAACATTTCTAGACCCTTTACTTCTCTTTGAAGGAAATGGTTACCATGCCTGCTATAGATCAGCTATGCATAATCCCTGTAGATGAGAGGAGGACACATTCCTCGAGTCCAAGATCTGTTTGTTTGCTCTTATATACAAAATCATGATTGTTTTAGCAGGTGAGAAGTACACTTGTGTTGTGTGCAGCACTGGGTCAGGGATGACAGCTGGACATGGGAGTGTCTGAATGAGTATTCTAAATAGGGTAGTGTTGGGTGGTGTTTCTAGAAGTGGCATTTAAGCTATGGTCTGAATCCCTCCAACCTTGTTATGTTAGAGGAACAGGAACATGGCCATGGTGGCTGGGTGTGATGGTCATTGAGAACGACATGTAGGCAGGGCCAATAAGAGTTTGCTGCTGCTGCTGCTAAGTCACTTCAGTCGTGTCTGACTCTGTGTGATCCCATAGATGGCAGCCCACCAGGCTCCCCTGTCCTTGGGATTCTCCAGGCAAGAATACTGGAGTGGGGTGCCATTGCCTTCTCCAATGCTTGAAGGTGAAAAGTGAAAGTGAAGTCGCTCAGTCGTGTCGGACTCTTAGCGACCCCATGGACTGCAGCCCATCAGGCTCCTCCGTTGAGTCTCACTTTAAGTAAAACGGGATGCCATTGAAGGGTTTGAAGTACTAACACATGAATGACAATATCTGATTTATGTTTTCAAAATGATGTTTTGACTTCTGAATGGTTAATGATGGGAGATGTCAGGAAAAGTAGCAGGGAGATGGGATTGATTAGGAAGCTCTTTTATCCCAGTGGAGACATGAGCTGGGTAATAGGTAGCCAGCCTCTACATCTGCTCCTGGTGACTCTCGCCTCTTGGTACAGGCATATCTCATTTTACTACTCACTTTGTTGTCCTTTGCACATATTGCTTTTTTTCTTTTCTTTTTTTTAAAACAATTTAAAGTTTGTGGCAACCCTATGTCAAACAAGTCTATCAGCACTATTTTCCCAACAGCTTCTGCTCATTTTGTGTCTCTGTGTTACATTTTGGTAACTTTTGCAATATTTCAAGCTTTTCATTATTATTACATTTGTTATGGTAATCTGTGATCAGTGGTCCTTGCTATTACTATTGTAATTGCTTTGGGGCAAAATGAACCACACCCGCATAAGATAGTGAACTTAATAAATGAGTATGTTTTGACTGCTCCACTAACCAACTGTTCCCCATCTCTCTCTGTCTCTCCTGCATGCATGTTTGCTAAGTTGCTTCAGTTGTGTCCAACTCTTTGTAACCCCATGGACTGTAGCCTGCCAGGCTCCTCTCTCCATGGGATTCTCTAGGCAAGAATACCGAGTCGGTTGCTATGCCTTCCTCCAGGGGATGTTCCCAACCCAGGAATCAAACCCATGTCTCCAGTCAAGCATTGCAGGTGGATTCTTTACTGCTGAACCACCGGAGAAGTCCCTCTCTCTTCTAGGGCATTCCTCTTCCTTGATCATGACATCACTGAAATTAAGCTAATTAATAATTGTACAATAACCTCTAAGTGTTCAAGTGAAAAAAAGAGTAGTACATTTCTCACTTTAAATCAAAAGCTAGCAATGATTAAACTTAGTGAGGAAGGCATATTGAAGGCCTAAACAGGCCAAAAGCTAAGCCTCTTGTCCCAAACAGGTAGCCAAGTTGTAAAGCAAATGAAAAGTTCTTAAAAGAAATTAACAGTGAATACTCCAGTGAATGCACAAATGATAAGACAGCAAAACAGCCTTATGCTGATATAGAAAAAAAAATAGAGGTCTGGATAGAAGATCAAATCAGCTACAACTTTCCCTTAAGTCAAAGCTTAATCCAGAGCAATGTTCTAAATCTCTTCAGTTCTATGAAGGCTGAGAGAAGTGAGGAAGCTGCAGAAGAAAAGTCCAAAGTTAGCAGGGTTGGTTCATGAGGTTACACAAAGAACCTGTCTCCATAACATAGGCATGCAAGGTGAAGCAGCAAAGAGCTGATGTAAAAACTGCAGCAAGTTATCCAGAAGATCTAACTAAGATAGTTAATGAAGACCTTCAACTGAAAGAGGATGCCACGTAGGACTTTCATAGCTAGAAAGAAGTCAATGCCTGACTTCAAAGCTTCAATAGACAGGCTGACTCTGTTGTTATGAGCTAGCACAGTTGGTTCCTTTAAGTTGAAAACCAGTGCTCATTTAACATTCTGAAAACCTTAAGTCCTTTAACAATTATGATAGATTTACTCTGCTTATGCTGTACAAATGGAACAACAAAGCTGGGATCAGAGTGCATCTACTTACAACATGGTTTACTGAATACATCAAGCCCATAGTTGAGACCTATTGCTCAGATAAAAATATCCCTTTCAAAATAGTATTGACAATGCACCTTCTCACCCAAGAGCTCTAAGGAACTGTACAATGAGATTCATGTTGTTTTCATGTCTGCTAACACAACATCTATTCTGCAATCATTTCAACTTTCAAGTCTTATTACTTAAGACATACATTTTATAAGGTTATAGCTGCCACAGATGGTGATTCCTCTGAGACATCTGGGCAAAGTCAATTGAAAATCTTCTGGAAAGGATTCATCATTTTCGATGCCTCTAGAAACAGTTGTGATTCATGGAAAGATGTCAAAATAATAACATTAACAGGAGTTTGAAAGAAACTGATTCCAACCCTGATGACTTTGTGGGCTTCAAGACTTCAGTGAAGGAAGTCACTGCAGAGGTGCTAGAAATGACAAAAGAACTAGAATTAGAAGTAGTAACTGAAGACATTACTAAACTGCTGCAATCTCATGATGAAGCTTAAATGAATGAAGAATAGCTTCTTGAGGATGAGCAATGAAAGTGGTTTCATAAGATGGAATCTACTCCTGGTGAAGATGCTGTGAAGATTGTTGAAGTGACAACAAAGGATTCAGAATATTACATACATGTAGCTGATAAAGCACCGACAGGATTTGGGAGGATTGACCAACTTTGAAAGAAGTTCTACTGTGTGTAAAGGGCTATCAAATAGTGTTGCTTACTGCAGAGAAATTGGTGAAAGGAAAAGTCAACCCATGCGGCAAACTTCATTGTCTTATTTTAAGGAATTTCCTCAGCTACCCCAATGGCACCCCACTCCAGTACTCTTGCCTGGAAAATCCCATGGACGGAGGAGCCTGGTAGGCTCCAGTCCAAGGGGTCGCTAAGAGTTGGACACAACTGAGCGACTTCACTTTCACTTTTCACTTTCATGCATTGGAGAAGGAAAGGGCAACCCACTCCAGTATTCTTGCCTGGAGAATCCCAGGGAGTAGGGAGCCTGGTGGGCTGCCGTCTATGAGGTCGCACAGAGTCGGACATGACTGAAGCGACTTAGCAGCAGCAGCAGCAGCAGCAGCAGCAGCTACCCCAGCCTTCAGCAGCCACCACTCCTAATTAGTCAGTAGTTATTCACATCAAAGCATGATCCTCCACCAGCAAACAAAGATTACAACTCACCAAAGGCTCAGATGATGGTTAGCATTTTTCAGCGATAAAGTATTTTTAAATTAAAATATGTATATTGTTGTGTTTAGGCTTAGTGCTATTGTACACTTAATAGACTACATATATAAGCATATGTGCATAGTATAAGCATAACTTTTACATGCCCTCAGCAACCAAAAATTTTGTGTTATTCATTGTATTGTGATTTTTGCCTTATTGCAGTGGTCTGGAACTAAATCCACAAAATATCCCAGGTATTCTGTATTTGTATCTTTTTGTGGTGACTTCCTACATTGTCCCACAATTAGACAATGTGACCAACAGAATACAGCATAAATGATATTCTGTTGCTTCTGAGATTAGGTTAAAAAGACTATGGCTTCCATCTTGGTCTCTCTTCCTTGGCTCTCTCACTCAGGGAGAAACATGCTCTCATGTTGTGAGCTCCCCTAAGGAGAAACCCATGAAGCAAGGGACTGAAACTTCCAGCCTGTTGCCAGTAGAGACCTGAGGCAGGACAGCAACCACCTGAATGACCTCAGACACATCCTTCCCCAGCTTATATGATTGCATCCTGGCCAACAGTTTGCAACCTCATGAGAGACAAGCCAGAATCACCCAGCAAAGTCCCTCCCAGATTCCTGACCCTCAAAAACCCTATTGAGATAATAAATGCTTGTTTCCTTAAGATAATCTGTTGCAGAATCATTCATTATGCCAAATAGATGACTAATCTAGGTGGGATCAGTGGAGATGGAGAGAATTAAAATTTTAGAAAATTCAGTGCCTATGGACTTAACAAGAATTCCTGTATAAGCAGTGAGAGTAGAGTCTCATCAAAGTAAGCTCCCAGAACTTTCACTTGAGCATCTGGGGGGATTTTAATGCCCTTTGTAGAGGACAGGAGATTTACAGAAAAGAGCAGGTTTGGAGTAACATGATTAAGAGTTTTGCTCTGGGCATGTTAGGTTTGAGGTGTTAATTATTTCTCAGATGAGTGAAATCAAGAAAGAGGAAAATGGTTTCAGAATATCTAGAATATACCTGGCATTTAAAGGCTATGGAAAAGGGTGCGGTAACTCAGAGGAAGTGTATCGAGAAGAGAAGGGTGCAGAGTGTGACCTTGGGCTCCTCAAGATTGTCGTTCTCATTGTGAACTTGACCAGGGAATGAAAAATGAATATCTATATTAAAACAAACTCAACTTAAAAATTAAAACTCAAAATACATACAAGTGTTAAGTTGTCCATGCTGAGTCTATTCAATATCAGGCGTTCCTACCGAAGAAAGCTTTTAAATCTCTTTATGATGCGGTGTTTGTGCACTGTGGGTGTGTATTAAGATTGATAAGGGATTTTAACTCTTGAACTTCCTGATACTAGGCATACTTTCATCTGAAACCTTCTTATTGAGTGACCATAAATTTGTAAGTTACACATGTATAGTTATGCACTTCGACTTCCAATGTGTCTGAATTTCCAAGGAAACGTGTACCATGGCATTGGCTATTTATGAGTGTGGAAAAATCTAAGGAAATGTATCTCCATTTTATATTCCTTTGCAAATTATAGCTCAGTATGGGCCTTTAAATTTTTTTTTTTTTTTTGCTTTATTTCAAACAACTTGCTTACCCTGAGTTCTCCAGGTATGTTAGTGCATATATATACTCCTTTTTAAAACTTTTAGTTGGAGGATAATTGCTTTACAATGTTGAGTTGGTTTCTGCCGTATAGTAATGTGAATCAGTCATAAGTATACATATGCCCCCTCCCTCTTGAACTTCCCTCCCACTTACCATCCTATCCCTCTAGATTGTCATAGAGCACCGGGTTGATCTTCTTGTGTTATACAGAAATTTCTCACTAGCCATCTATTTTACATACATATGTAGATGTTTTAGGGCTTCCCTGATAACTCAGTAAAAGAATCTGTCTACAATGCAGGAAACCTGGGTTTGATCTCCAGTTCGAAAAGATACCCTGGAGGAGGAAATGGCAAACCATTCCAGTATTCTTGCCTGAAGAATCCAATGGATAGAGGAGTCTGGTGGGCTACAGTTCATGGACTCACAGAGTCAGACATGACTGAGTAACTTTCACTCGATGATGTTTCAGTGCTACTCTTTCAATTCATCCCATGTTCTCCTTCCCTTGCTTTATCTACAAGTCTGTTCTTTATGTCTGCATCTCTATTCCTGCCCTGCAAATAGCTTCATCAGTACCATTTGTCTAGATTTCATATGTGTATATATATATATATATGTATATATATATATATACTTCTGAGGGCTCTTTTCTAAATGATGTGGGTGTACCAGAACCTCATCATGCTTAAACTGTTTGGAAACAGAAGACATTATCTTTTGCCCTGAGAATTGGATTAGGGAAAACTAAAAACCATCTTTCATTTGAGGTCAAGTTCCATTACACTGAAAGCTTACAGTTATCAAGATACAAAAGTAATATAGCAAGATATAAATTTTTTATCCCCAGTGATAAGAAGGAGGTATGTCTCACATACTCCTTAGAAAGGAAGACAATGGCAGGTAACTGAGTCTCATGTATTGGTGAAAAAGTAAGATTGAAACATAGAAGAATTTCTTCAAAGTTGAGTATGAATAGGATTTCCCCCTCTGCTTTCAAGACTCTTCTTTTTCTATCTCAAGGAAGACTGAGTCCCCAGAGTATGAAGACTCTTTATTTGGCCTTAAGCTTACAGTTTGTGCTTTCCATATGCACATCCCCATCCTGTACTCCCAGATGTCCAAGCTGGGTTTAGAAAAGGAAGAGGAATCAGAGATCAAATTGCCAAAATTTGCTGGATCATAGAGGAAGCTAGGGAATTCCAGAAAAATATCTACCTCTGTTTCATTGACTACTCCAAAGCCTTTGTTTGACTGTGTGGATCATAATAAACTGTGAAAAGGTCTTAAACAGATGTGAATACCAGACTGTCTTACCTGTCTCCTGAGAAACCTGTATGCAGATCAAGAAGCAACAGTTAGAACCCTGTATAGAACAACTGATTGGCTCAAGATTGAGAAAGGAGTGTGACAGGGCTGTCTGCTGTCACCCTGTTTGTTTAATGTATACCCTGAGCACATCATGAGTAATGTTGGGCTGGATAAGGCGGGAGAACTACCAACAACCTCAGATATGCAGATGATACCACTCTAATGGCAGAAAGCAAAGAGGAACTAAAGAGCCTCTTGATGAGAGTGAAGGAGGAGAGTGAAAGAGCCGGCTTAAAACTATAAAAAAAAAAAAAAAAACCAAAAAACTAAGATCATGGCATCCAGCTCCATTACTTCATGGCAAATAGAGGGGGGAAATGTGGAAGTAGTGACAGATTTCCTCTTCTTGGGCTGTAAAATCACTGTGGATGGTGACTGCAGCCATTAAATCAGAAGACATTTGCTTCTTGGCAGGAAAGCTATGACAAACCTAGACAGTGGGTTGAAAAGCAGAGACACTACTCTGCTGACAAAGGTACGTATAGTCAAGGCTATGGATTTCCCAGTGGTCACATATAGTTATGAGAGCTGGACCATAAAGAAGGCAGAGCGCCAAAGAATTGATGCCTTCGAACTGTGTGCTGGAGAAGACTCCTGAGAGTCCCTTGGACAGCAAGGAGATCAAACCAGTCAATCTTAAGGGAAATCAACCCTGAATACTCATTGGAGGGACTGATGCTGAAGCTGAAACTCCAGTGTTTTGGTCATCTAATGTGAACAGCTGACTCATTGGAAAAGTCCCTGAGGCTGGGAAAGATTGAGGGCAGAATGAGAAGAAGGCATCAGAGGATGAGATGGCTGAATGGCATGAGTGATGCAATGGACATGAGCTTGGGCAAACTTTGGGAGATGGTGAGGGACAGAGAGGCTTGGCCTGCTGCAGTCCATAGAGCCACAAAGAGTCAGACACAACTGGGCAACTGGACAACAATAACATCCTATATTTTGGACTTCCCTGGTGGCTCAGCCAGTAAAGAGTCTGCCTGCAATGTAGGAGACCTGGGTTTGATTCCCGGATCAGGAAGATCCCCTGGAGAAGGAAATGGCAACACATTCCTGGATTCTTGTCTGGAAAATTCCATGGATGTGGAGGAGCCTGGCGGGCTACAGTCCATGGGGTTGCAAAGAGTCTCACACGACTGAGTGACTAACATCCTGATCTACTGTATTTCAATCATAATATGTCACCAGCAGGTGGCAACAGCGAGTGCAATAGAACAGGGGGAAAAAAGAAAAGACATGAGGTCAAGATCTCTGCAGATAACTAAGGGGGTGACAGGCCACTGTGTGCAGAAGGGAAAAGACTGCTATTTATTTTTTTTAAAGTGTGTCTTACTGCTCTACCCTACTTCTCCAAAAACCCATTTTCCTTCTTCTGTCAACATTGATTTGCACTACAATTCGGTACTCTATTACTCAGAGGAAGTTTCTATTAACAGCCTGTAGATCTTTTCCTTTACATCAAGGGAAAGGTGGTTTGCCAGCGTTTGTTAGAGTCATCATTTTCTGACTTGCCTGCCCATATGAGCCTCTTAAAAGAACTCTGAAGGCAAGTGTCATAGAATACTTAGATGACTTAGCAAGTGATAACTAATTTGACCGTTATGTAGAGAATCCGAAAGCTAGGAAGGGATAACTAGGTTATTTGCCAACATGTAAGAACAAAAGAATCCATGGTGTTGAAAGCTAGCAGCAGCTGCGGTCAGTGGGCTTCACTTGCACTGACTCTCCCAGATGGAAAGTCCCATTTCTTAATGGATACCATCTCAGAGAGAGGGAATTGTAACTCTGCACTGGTCTCTGTGATTTCACAGCTAGAGTCATGACAGAAAATATGGCAGAGTGAACCATGCTTGGCTTTGTCATATGCACAACGAGGATCTCATGCTCTCTTTTTCAGTTTCAAGAGACACATTTTTTTGAAGAAAGATCAACTGGGAGCAAGTGTTCTTGAGGGAACATCTGTTCCATAATGATGCAGACCCTTGGAAGGGAATCCTTTGCAGACTGTGGATGGGACAAGCCATCATGAGTAAGGCTGAATTCACCACATGCTTGGGTCTACTCTGAGCTCCAAATTATGTTATAGACTGAAAAACTTAGTGAGACTTTAACCAGCACAATGCTTCAAAGGAAATAAATACAAAAAATGTGAGGACATGGTTATAGCACAGGCTTTGCAGGACACCTCTGAAAAATGATCCTTTCGTGTTCTTGTGAAAGCAGGAGTGTGAGAATTTTGCAGAAACTTCTTGCCTCTATCCCACTTAGAATCTGAATATCTTCCTGAGATACAATTCCAGTCAAACTTGAGGGCTCTTCTCACTTCACTTGCTTTCAAAGACCAACAACTTGTTGGGTGCTGTATTTCCTTCTGCACCTATAGAAGCTCATTGTAGGAGGTCTATCTATGGGTTGGCTTTGCCTGTGATTAACATTTAAACTTCTAAGTAACAAAATTTTGGTATTTCCATTTAGTCATCTGTTAAATAAGATAATGATTCCATCATGGATACACTACAGAATATATAGTAGTAACTAATTATGACTATTATTTCTTCATGTGCTAATTGCTAGACCATGTGGCTTGGCGCTTTACCCATCTATCTGAGAAAAGTCAGAGTCTTACCATCACCTGTCAGGTCCTATTATGACCTCACTCCTTTATCTCTGACCTCTGAGCTCCAACTCTCCTTTCACTCATTGGACACATGTCAGCACACTGGCTCCTTGCGATGCCTGGAGTATACTGGGGTCTTTACATTGTCTGCTCCCTCTACCTGGACTGCTCTTCCCTAATTTGCACATGGTCAAATTTCTTACCACCTTCTATTATTTGTTCAAATACTACCTTCTCATGGAAGTCTATATGGACCACACTTTTAAAAATCATGTCCTGTCCACCCCGCCCCCCCAACTCAAACTCCTAGCATTGTTCATAACCATGTCTGGCTCTACATTTTCTGCATTCCAAAGCACCTAATTGCCTATTAATTATGATTAGTGCTTATTGTCTGTTTCCCTCAACAAGAGTTCTATGAGGGCAAGTATTTTTGCTTGAATTTTCTCTGTGAGGTATTCCAAGTATCTTGAAGGTATCTCATGTACTGCTGCTGCTAAGTCACCTCAGTCGTGTACGACTCTGTGTGACCCCATAGACGGCAGCCCACCAGGCTCCCCCGTCCCTGGGATTCTCCAGGCAAGAACACTGGAGTGGGGTGCCATTTCCTTCTCATGTACAAAGGGATTCAATTTAGTACTTGGTAAATGAATGATGACACTACAGTCCTGCAATTAGGCACCCACACACCAGGCACACTTTCATATACACATATACTCACACAAACACACACTCATGAACCTGCTTGCTCTCACACACATCTCTCACAAACTCTCACATACACACTCATGCTCATGTAAAGGATTTAGGTTTATTTTAGATCTTGATGAGGTTAGTTAATAACTTGTTTTGTATTTTCACTACACAGGTAGTACAATTAGAAATATTTAAATATATGTTTAGGTGAATTGGCTAGTTTTCTTTTTTCCTGTAACTATTTTTTTTTTGAAGATTTATTTATGGCTGCCCTGGATTTTTGTTGCTGCATGTGGGCTTTCTGTGTTGCAGTGAGCAGGGGATTCTCTTCATTGTGGTGCACAGGGTTTCTCATCATGGTGGCTTTTTTTTGTTGTTGTGGAGCATGGATTCTAGACATAAGGTCTTCAGTAGTTGCTGTGCCTGGGCTTAGTAGCCCAGGCTAAACTATTCAATGGCATATGAGATTATCCTGGACCAGAGATTGAACCCATGTACCCTTCATTGCCAGGTGGATTTTTAACCACTAGACCACCAGGGAAGCCCTGGAACTATTTTTGTAAAAGAAAATACTTTTATATTTATATTTATATAGAAGAAGTATATCTCATTATGCAGGTATTTTTTAGAGAGCATTATATTTCTAATATGAAATAACTGTGAAATAGTATGATTATGAAAAAGTCAGAATGTAGGAGTATTTCACAAGAGAAATATGGTTTTAATGTTTTTAGTATAAAGTCAGAATAATAGCAGACTCCTGAGCTATTCCAAAGAAACACTCTGCTAGTCTTAGTTGAATGAATAGATAAGGATCATTTATAATTAACACATTGTATACAGTTGGGTGGTTGTAAATGTGTTTGAAAAAAAAATTGTTCTCTTAAGTAAATTTGAACACCTTCCACCTTCACTTTTGTTTACATTATCAATTTGTCTAAACAATCTATTGCTAATGTTGACCATGTCTCAGATCCTAGAACTCCAGATTCTGGATTGCTTTCAGAACTAGAAGAACAAAATAATATTGGGTTGGCCAAAAAGTTCACTTGGGTCCTTCTGTAAGATGTTATGGAGACACCTGGAGGAACTTGTTTGCCAATCTAATATATATTTACAAAATATAAAAATACATATGTATATTTTTTCTCTCAGACCCAGATAACAGAATTAACTGAAGGAGATGAAATGTCAGAATAGAATAGGATAAAAAGAATTACAAAGGAAAATCACCTTTGACTTAAAACTGATTATGGTGATATTTCAGATTAAAGAGGATTTTTGCAGAATGTAGAGTTGTTTAGTCATTACAATCATCATTTTCAAAACCACATATTCTGCATTATCTTTATACTAGGTTTTGTCTACTAGCAAATGAAGAGAAGGCCCCTGGGCTTTTGGAAACATTCAAGCTATCTACAGAATTAGTCATGAAGTGGGGCAAGAGGGTATAGGCTTATTAAAAAAAATGGTTATTCATGGCTGTCATTGGATTCCTAGTCAAAATATCTGAACATTTGGATTTCTTTGATGAGCTCAGACTTTTCCTTCTTGCCACTTACCAACATATTTCCAGAATTTTAAGAATAAATGAGTTCAGTTTCAAAGGTGATAAGATGTTTTTTGAACTTTAGAGGAAAAATTCAGTGTGGAAGTATGTGGTTGCAAAAAGATTACTGTGAATATTTAATCAGAGTAAACAAGTTTTGTGCCCTTGAATAATTTTTTAAATTAGTATGGTCTTAATTGAAGGCTTAATAGTGGATGAAGAGTAGCTGAATTTATATTAAAATTGTATATGAGATATATAGCAGCTTATGATATTACACAAAAAGAGTGTCATGCACATTCACCAAGTTTTTCCATATTTGCTTATTTGAGGCTCCAGGAGTTGGTAAATATTAAAGGTATGAAATGTATTGTGTTATTACAGACTGTAACTTTTTTTATGTCTTCTATTTCTTAATGGCCTCTATTGGAGAATAGAGAATGGCCTTAATGGCCTTCTGTTTAACAATGGGACTTGTTAAATAGAAGATGAAAGACATCTGACATTTTGCTGGGTAGTTTTTCATCTCTTGTGCCATACAATTTGAAAATAATATTTATAATTTTTTCCACTTTCAAATAATATATGCCCTATTATGGAAAACATGGAAATATATGAAATGA
The DNA here is from genome assembly GCF_002263795.3 of Bos taurus. Classification (NCBI taxonomy): domain Eukaryota; kingdom Metazoa; phylum Chordata; class Mammalia; order Artiodactyla; family Bovidae; genus Bos; species Bos taurus. Next base: position 49,234,184 of record NC_037340.1, read on the forward strand.
TCTTTTAAAATTATCATCTAGATAATGGAAGTAAATTTTTGAAAGTTATATTTCAGACCAGGAGGTTTACTGGGAAATAAAACCTCTAAGTCATAGAAATACATTGATCTCCTAGAGAAAAGTTATATATTTTAGGTTTTTCTACATTAATGTTATCCCTGAAGGTAAGCTGAGAATGATGAACTTCCAAGGACTATTTTTTGTAGTATGGTGTTAAGTGAAATAGAATATATCCCCAGTGTCTGGAACACACACTTACTTTGTACTTAATGAGTTAGAAATATTTAGAAAGGAAAGATGCTGTTTTCTAAATTTCTCTGTGTTTATCTCTATGTTAATCATTTGCATTTTCCTTCTAATTTAATTTTCTTTGTGGGTTTCAGGATAGGGAAAACTACAATTTTCCAGTCTGTTGAAACTTTTGAATTAGGCTGCAAGCCTTTTAGCACACCAGTACCCTCACCTTTCAGGATATCATATAACCCTTGTTTTTAATAGGGAAGACAAAACAAAACAAAAATATAAAACCCTCTAATGAAACAGCACAACACTCTTAGATGGAATGTTTCTCTTTGTTATTTCTGAATAAGTCTAAGTAACACGTGATTAGTGGGATGGATGTTTTAGCTGCTGAGATAGCAATTTTTTGCACCCAGGAATTTGAAACTTTTGGATTTGCAGACTTTACCCTGACCACTGTGTCCCCTAGGTTGATATCCTAAAGCCTCAAGTATGCTTTTGAGACAATTAAAAAGGTATTGGTACAAATGAGAATGTGCATTAATTCCTCTTATTCAGAGTTATGAAAGAAGACAAGGTCATGAGTTCTTGCTTGGAAATTGTAGGGTTCCTGATGTAAACATTTCAGACCTGGAAGACACTTGAGCCAGTTCTTCCCTGTCCAAATCAATCTTTATTTTCTGAAGAGTAAAGTCTCAGTTTGCTTAGGACCATGGTTCAGTCTGCCTGTCAGTCCCAATATATGCCTCTTGACTGTGTAATTATAACAGCATCTCCTTGCACTTTCAAAAGTTTCTGGTTTAAAGGATAAATTATAGAGCTACCTTACTAATGAGGGGACAGCCTCAAGTTTTGACAGAGCTGCACAAGTTTTTAAGTAGATCAAACTAAGTTTATGGCAGAGTTCAGAGATGGACCCTTATAACTTCCAAACTAGGGTTAAATTTATTATACTGAAGCTGTTCATGATTTCAGAGGAGTGAAATAAACACAGAAACTTCTAGATTTTTAACTAAGCAGTGCCTGTTCATGATGTTAGACATGCTCTCATTTTGAGAACTTCTGCCATTCACAATGTTTCATGTTGGAAGACAAAGATGGAGAGTGCACCTTCCCCAGCTGCAACCATTCACTTTTTCTTCTCAATAGATAACTATGTATTCCAGATTTTTTTCACAGTAAAAAAAGGGGTGGAGTAGAAAATTAATTTGAAATACAAAATTCACAGAAAAAGGTTGTGTGATGTAGGGATGAGTTCATCATTTTTTTCATCAGGGGGCACAAGACCACTCTTTGACAATAAAACTGGAAGGTAATCCAGTCAGAAGGAAGAAGCTGCATCTTCATTTATGCTCGAGAACCTTGCTACTCAGTAGGCCCATAAACCATGAGGGTCATCTGGTTGTTGCTGGAAATGCAGAGTTAGGAGATGGCACAGCTCTTGTGAGGGCCTTCTAACTTGATCCTAGTTAATTTGCCACAGTGAGTGATTGCACTAGAAACTGAGTCACTGAAGTGGAGGCAGCACCCAAGTTGACCTTGATGTGGAGGAGGCATAAAAAAGTCATTTCCTATTGAGATACTAGCTTCAGAGAGTTTCTGCTTTCAAGCCACTATGAAGGAAGATTAAAGTGTACAAAAGATTGACCAGAACTGTGTTCAGTTCTGTGTTCTAAGCACATAATAAAATCCTGTAGTAGGAATCTTCTGGGGAAGTGGAGGGGATGACCTGTATCACTCCCTTTCATTTGGAGAAATAATAACTGGAACTAGACAGTAAGGGTAAAATGAGGGTAAGAAAACAGAGAAAGGTTAATGAGATTAAAATAACAAGGAATGCATCATGTCAGTCAGGGTCAAGATATCCCAATATTGCTTAAGCCAAGGTTAGAGGCATCAAGGGGGTTCCCCTGATGGCTCACTGGTAAAGAACCTGCCTGCCAATGCAGGAAACATAGGTTTGATCCCTGGGTCAGGAAGATGCCCTGGAGAAGGAAACAGGTACCCACTCCAGGATTCTTGCCTGGGATCCCATGGACAGAGAAGCTTGATGGGCTACAGTTCATGGGGTGGCAAAGAGTTGGACACAACTTAGTGACTAAACAGAAGAGAAATCTAGTAGGTAAGAATGAAGTTATGTATTAATATGCATCATTGAAATTAGATTCATCAGGGTCTTCTGAAGGAGAAGTTAATAAGAACTTCCAGAAGTGTTATTTCTAGTACTCCAAGTTTTCCAGGAACTTGTTGTTGTTGTTCACTCGCTAATTAGTGTCCAGCTCTTTGCAATCGCATTGACTGCAGCATACCAGGCTTCTCTGTCCCTCATTATCTCTCAGAGTTTGCTCAAAATCATGTCCATTGAGTCTATGATGCTATCTAACCATCTTACCCTCTGCCACCCTCATCCCCTTTTGTCTTCAGTCTTTCTCAACATCAGGGTCTTTTTCAATGAGCCAGCTCTTCGCATCAGGTGGCCTAAGTATTGGAGCTTCAGCATCAGTCCTTTCAGTGAGTATTTGGGGTTGGTTTCCTTTAGGAGTGACTGGTTTGGTCTTCTTGAAGTCCAAAATCCTCTAAAGAGTATTTTCCAGCATTAAAATGTAAAGTCATCAATTATTTGATGCTCAGCTTTCCTTATGGTCCAACTCTCACATCCATACATGGTTACCAGAAAAACCATAGCTTTGACTATATGGACCTTTGTCAGCAAAGTGATGTCTTTGCTTTTTAATATGTTGTCTAGGTTCATCAAAGATTTCTTTCAAAGGAACAAGTGTCTTTTAATTTCATGGCTGCAGTCACCATCTGCAGTGATTTTGGATCCCAAGAAAATAAAATCTGTCACTGCTTCTATTATTTCCAGGAATAATTAGATCAAAACAATAAGATAGTGGCTTCTCATTCCTTGCTTTTCCTCAACACCAAAAATGGGAAAATACATATTAAAAAACACACGTTTGTAGGAGTCAAGTAGAACCACCTGTAGCAATTGGTGAGTCACCATTTTAAATTACTTGTCAACTCTCAGAACCCTATGGTCACTATGAATGACACCACCTTTCCTGGAACATGCCCCAAAGGGCATTGTTTTCTGTCTACCTTTTAAGACACCGAACTTTTTCTGTCCCTTTTAGGACACCGAGCATTCAAAATGCACTTTTCCTTTGTGCACCTGCAGTTCTAAGTCAACAAAAATTGCCAACCCAGGGTGATAAGCTCCGTATAAATAATTAATGACATGAAACTAATTACTCCTGCATTAGGCCACCTGCACCCTCCAAGCTCAAGAGCCCCAGGTGTGAAAATTGCAGGGGCAACTAATTGTGAGCTGCATCTCATCACGTAAACCCTGCTGAGGAGGTCCTGGCTATTTCCTGCTCACGTTTTTTTTTCAGGGTTCAGCAGGCCGAGCATGGGTGAGACCGGCAGCATTTGTGACTATCTCAGAAGGCAAACCAGATAACACAGTGGCTCTTGAAAACCGAGCCCTTCAAGGCAACCAGGAGGTAATAGGGATTAAGTTTAATTAGAGGAAAATGTGCCTTGAAGGGTATGGTTGGAAATTGTCCCTTGAGGTATGTGAAACCTCCTGCAAGAGCTGTAGGTGAGAATGCTGTAGTCAGGGGCTATGAGACTTAGTAGAGTCAGATAGAAGAGTTCAGGACTTCAGTCTCCAAAGGTGTGAATTAAATTACCATATATCTGTATATCTGAAGTTTTTATTTTGGTGGGGATTTTGTTTTAGTGTATTGGTGCTGTGTGTGTGTGTGTGTGTGTGTGTGTGTGTGTGTGTGTGTGTGTGAGATGTAGACTCCCCTAAACAAGATCTTAAAATCTTGTTTAAAAGGAATCAATGGAAGTGCTGAGGCTGTCTTGTACTCAGTGTTATTTTGTTTGGCTTTGGAATGTGGAATAAAAAGAAAAAAAATGATGTAAGTTACTACCACTACCAACTTCAAATTCATATTCAATTTTGTTTGCGAAGCATCATCTAAAGATCCAGCTCCTCACTTAATGATAGTTTCATGGTTTGAAGGTGAGTTGATGAGTTGAAGAAAGAAATATTTATGACAGAGTAGAAATAAGGATTCTAAAAATATTTGAAAAAACATTCCAACTGGGTTTGTCCAAGGTATGTATTTTCCCTTCTATACACACACACACAATTTTATGTGAATTAGATCCTAAAGTGCCTATTGTTTTCCTATTATAAGCTTAAAAATAAAAAAAAAAACCTTTTTTTTTTTTGCTTAACCCTATTATCCACCTCTCCCTCTTCAACCTGCAACTGAGATTGACATCCTACAGTTTTCTCTATGCTCATTATTATATTTAAATCTTTAAATAAATACATACATAGTGGTCTGTAATCTAATCATATTTAATTAACAGACTTTTTGAGTAGTTTTAGGTTTACATAAATATTGAGTGGAAAGCACAGAATGATTCCATATACCTTTCAACTCCTTTACCCTATTGGTAACATCTTGTATTAGTGTAGTACAATTGTAACAATTTGTTACAATCGAGCCAATGTTGATGTATAATAATAATACATTATTATTAGCTAATATCCATAATTAGGTTTCTCTCTTGTGTTGTATATTCTATGGGATTTGACAAATATGAAATGACATGTGTCCACTATAATGGTGTCATACAGAAGAGACTCATTGCCCTACAACTTCTAATCATGTCTTTACAAAAGTTGAATATAAGTTGCATCTTGCTTTTCTCTGGGTAGCTTCAAGTTAACTGGCTGGGTGGAGTCACCTTCTTTCTGTCCATTGCTATGTTATTTTCTATGGTATGTCTCTGCCACAGTTTATTCAACATTTCCCCTTGTGGAGTAGAATTCACACTGTGCCCTTGTGCTTCCTATGTTTTTACACCTACTGGATTAAGTCTTAGGAGTAAGGCTGCAAGATCAAAGCTATGTGCACTATTAATTTTAATAAGTATTGTCACATGACTTTTAAAGAAAGCTACATCAAGTGACATGTCCATGAGCCATATGTGAGTACTTTTTTGGCCCCAATCCCCACCTGGATCAGATTTTGTTTTTTTTAAACAGTTGATATTTTTAGACACTTGGTAATTTTTGCTTGAGAAGGACACGCAACATACTAGTTACTTATGTTGGCCCTGAATTCTGATTAGGGGAGAGTTCTGTAATGATTCTATCATACCATAGGGCTGATTGAGTGATTAGACAAATACTGAACATAATAGGCTTAACTTCTGCCTGCCTTAGACAAAGCATTCAATCAAGAGCAGTTTTTATTAGAATATTACAGAGTAATTGTCAGATTTTGGGAGCAATAAAAAGGAATATCTATTGATTATGTATATTCCTGAATGGACTGTAGAATTATGCCAAATTTGATGATAACTAGGTGAGATACATGGAGAAGGAAATGGCAACCCACTCCAGTGTTCTTGCCTGGAGAATCCCAGGGACGGGGTAGCCCGGTGGCCTGCCATCTATGGGGTCACACAGAGTTGGACACAACTGAAGTGACTTAGCAGCAGTAGCAGCAGCAGATGAGATACAAAGCAGGTTAAAACATTCCCCTCAATGCCAAAGCACAGGATATAGAACCCCCAAACAGAAGGCCTCTTCTGATCACTATTTCTCTATAAATGTATTTTAAAAAAAGAAATTAAATAAAATCAAGCTTATTATAGAAACTTTTTCTGTACAAGCACAAACTTTTTAAGTGGAAGCTACCATTTTGGTGTATTAAATTTATTCAAGTTTTATTTCTTCTTTTTCATATTTAAAAATAAGATAGAAGTTGTTACTATTAAATATTCAGTTAACAGATATTCAGCAGTCTGTAGACTATATCTCAAAGCTAGTTATACGCTCCAAGTGATGATTGCTCTTCTGACTCTCATCCTATCCCATGCTAGTTTTGCTACTATTCACCAAAAATTATTGCTTAGAGGAAGAGAAAGAGGAAGAGGGAGGGGAGCAAGTGGGGTGATGGGTGTCTGAGCTCTATCTTTGAAATGAGCATTATCCTCCAGTATTCTCTAGGCCAACAGCAGCCAGGTGACAGCTCAGTTGCTCTACTCTAGTCCTAGGTGAAATGACCCCTCACTCAGATGAGAAGTCTTGTAATAGATTAAGAAATTGTGAATGCCCTGATAATACAGCTCCTGGTCTCACACTGGGCAATGTCTAATTATGCAGAATACTGGTTCTATTGGATAAAACTCTTGAAAATCATGAGGATTTGTGTTTTTTTGTCTGGGGGCTTTTGTTCTATTCTGAAGCAGGACATATGGTTTATGAACTGGATATTATGTTAAACATGCCTTGCTACATCAGCTCTTATTCCTGAAGCAAAAGTCAGGGCATGTATTCTGACAAGGGAATTTTATTAGCTGTTGTGACTAATGCCAAACATTGAAATTTCCAAGACCTTTTCACTATGTCATGGGATTTGTGGAAATCAAAATTGGTATTGACTTGAGCAATCAATAAGGGGTACTTTCTAAAAAATGAAATTGAAAATTAGTTGTGTTCTTTAAAAAATAAATTCTAACTATTTCTTGTATACCATACTGGAAAGCAATTTAATTAGTAATTCTGTGATATCTATTGAATGTTCATGGTATGTGAAAAGTGTGCAACAAATGTCTAAGGGATCTGATCTCCTCTCTAAGCTTATCATCCAGAATGGGAAATACAACACTTGCTAATCTCAATAGATAGAAAGCTCTGAGGAAGTAGAATTAACCCTAAGTGAGTGTCAGAAGAAGAAGGAATAACTTCTCCTTGGAAGATCAGCAACAGAGTCATATGGGCAGGAAAAAGGGTTGGACTTTGAATGACGGGTACAATTCCAACATCTTCAGTGAGAGGAAGCCTTCTTAAGAAAGAGTGATGAGTGTGAACTTTGAGTGTGAGAAATATTCTAGAGAGGGTAAATAGACCTCAGACATCGGGGGGGCGGTGTATGAATCTAAAATATTCCCTTTTGTTGTCTTTTCACCCAAATAAATTTATGACTCAGTAAAAAGAAAAACTCTTTGATATGACATGTGTTCAGAGAAGGCAACGGCACCCCACTCCAATACTCTTGCCTGGAAAATCCCATGGATGGAGGAGCCTGGTGGGCTACAGTCCATGGGGTCGCTAAGAGTTGGACATGACTGAGCGACTTCACTTTCACTTTTCACTTGCATGCATTGGAGAAGGAAATGGCAACCCACTCCAGTGTTCTTGCCTGGAGAATCCCAGGGATGGGGAAGCTTGGTCGGCTGCCGTCTATGGGGTCGCACAGAGTCGGACACGACTGAAGCGACTTAGTAGCAGCAGCAGCAGCAGCATGACATGTGTTGCCACCCTGGGCTGACAAAGTGTTCACCCAAACCCAAGAAAAATGGTGGCAGTTACTCTTAAATTGTGGAGAGACTGTAGCATTGAGCACCTCAAGCAACAGCTTAAAAAGAAAAAAAAAAAAAAAAGAACTTCCATTCTGGAGTTCACAGGGAATTATTAAAATATTTTGAATGGGCATGATGGTGGAATTATCAAAGATGGGACAGTACCCAAGAAATTTAGAGGAAAAACAGGAATTTCCAATCATTTATATGGAAGGGACAATGACATGGGAGAAAAGAGGGAGGAATTGAAGTTTTAAACTGTTGTGGGTTGATTGAAAGGTAACATAATGATTAGATGCTGAGCTGTAGGATGAATAGATATAGTCTGAATCTTATTTTCCTCGCTTCCTAAAATTGTAACTTTGGGGACGTTTCCTTGTTTCTAAACCAGAAATCCTAACAGAGTCCATATTATTGTGTAATTGAAACAAATCTGTGCTCTCAAAATTTTATATTATTAGGAAAATTCAGTCAAGAAAACCTAGATATTCTCACTAACATGCCTAAGTCTCTTTCATTTTCTGGATATCAGAGGCAGAAATCAACATCAATATGAAATTGTGGGGAGATTTTTCCTTGTTTTCCCATTTGTAAATTGCCTATAGAATTCCATGGATGGTATATAGAAGTTTCAGTAGTGAAGGAAAGAGAGTAAAACAAAAGGACAGGAGTGGTAGGTGGGACATCCTGAACCAAGGCAGAGAATTAGTACCAGAAAAATGATGTGTGATGGGGGGATGGGATATATAGCTTTGTCCATTCATCTATCAAGGAAAACCTAGCAGCTATGAACATAAGGTTGAATGTGTCTTTTCAAATTATAGTTTTGTCTGGATATATGTCCAGGAGTGGGATTGCTGGATCACATGGCAACTCTAGTTTTAGTTTTTTGAGGAACCTCCATACTGTTTTTCATAGTGGCTGCACCAGTTTACATCCTGACCAACAATGTTGGAAGTTTCCCTTTTCTCCATACCCTTTCTAGCATTATCATCTTGAAGAGAGACTAATATGGAGACTATCATGTTTCCATATGTTTCCATTTTTTCTTTTACAAGTTAAACCTACCCCAGTCTCTTCAGTAAATTCTCACATGACATATTCAAGACTGTTGGATATTTTCTCTTTCTAGTACTTGAAGTCTGTCCTATTAGTAATTAATAGTATATAGTGTTATGTCTTCAGGATAAATTATCTTTTTAAGTATGCTAGGGTTTCACATATATGAGCAACTAATTTTTAAAATTAGTTTTCTTCTGAAAGTTAACATGTTGACATGTGAAGCTGATAAGTTAAATTTATATGACCAGTTTTCCAAGGAAAACTCCTTTGGCATAATTTTGGGAGTTTGCCACTCTGTTTTCCAGATAGATCTCTGGTGACCAAGTCAGATTTAAACAGGCACACACACACACACACACAAAATGCATCAAATTTAACAAAAAGGAGTGTCTAACTTTGAGGGCAAAATTGTTTTGTATTATTAATTCCTTGACAGCAATATCAAAGTGAGCTCCTTCATTTTGAGCTCACTCATCTGTTCGTTCAATGCTCCCCAAGTGCCTATAGACACTTGGTGAGAAGTGGTGAAAGATGCATCATGTTCCTGCTGCTCACCAAAACTCTCCTAGTCTCACTTGGCTTTGCTCTGCCGTTGATCCAGCTCATTATTCCATTCAGAGGACTTCCACGTGCGCTATGGCATTTGAACCTCCTACTCTAGAATCTGGAGGAACAGAGAAGATGGGGGTCTAACTCTTGGCTGAGAGCTGAGGCACCTGAAACCCAGGTAAAATAATTTGACTCTGATCACACCTTGTTCATCAAGTTCTGCTAACAATGGTGACTTTGAAACCAAAAATGATGTGAGAAGTTTTAAAAATGACAAATGAGTTATTATTCATATATTAAGTGGAATATGTAATTTTCAGTACATCTTAGAGATTTTTTCTGGTGTTAACTAGGGAAGGACTCCTCTCAGGAAAATGTTTCAAGGCCATTATTAACTTCCTGATACCCTGGAGATAATAGTATGTATTTATTATAATTAGCAATGAATTTATCTGTAGGATATTTTTCTAGCCACCTCAACTTTGGGGACATGGACAAAACCTAGAGGGAAACAAAAATTCTTTGAGCAGCCGAACAGATGTTACAAGTTCTATAATTGAGTTTTAACAAGAGAATTTTGCAAATTCAAGAAATAGCTAAACATTTAGGCAGAGAATAACTTAATTTAGAAAAATGGCTAAGCTAATGTAGAATGATATTGGATAAATGAGTTTACTAGTGTGAGTTGTTTAGCACAAAAAAAGTTTCACTTGAAATTGAAAAATCTTTGGAAAAAGACAGTGATTAATACAGGTTCAAGAGGTTTTTGCTTTTGTTTTTTAAGTAATATTGCTAAGTAAAAAGATATTTGAAGTTAAGCCTTGAGAATTGTCCCCAAACCTTTGAAGCTGTGATTTTGGCTTGCGGCTATGTGATACAAGCCTTTTACCTTCATTTCATTTCTGTCCCTGGACCCCATCATTAAGCACATTATTTAGCAGTATAGGTCAAATTCTTTTCCAAAAAATGCCACTAAAACGCAAAAAGATTCCCAAATGTCACTAATTTTACATGGCATTGTATACAATAAAATTTCAGAACTATAAAATAACTCTGTTAAACCTGAGAGTTTATTGTATAAGAGAATTTGGTCTGTGCCCAAGTGAGCTGAAGTGTAATATTGTTATCCACCTGGGTTGAGCCTAACTTCTCATGAGCTCTGGCACTGAGGAAGGGGGTCTTAAGCTAATTAGTCAGTTCTTGCCAGAGGCCAGGGATTAAATCATGTTTCCTGGAAACTGTATAATTCTATAGATCTGTTTTCAAAGTCCTATACCTCTCAACAGTGTCATCCATCTGCAAAGTTACATGGTACTTTTCCCCAGTATTTGACTGCCTGTGTGTAAAAGGAAAGAAACTTACGGTTGGACTGATCTAGGATTTGGTGGTGCAGTAAAAGGACGAGGCAAAAGGAGTTAACAGGTGAAGAGGAAGCTGAAAAGACACACCAGGATGGATGGCTAGGCTGCTTGGAAAAGGAAGCCAGGAGGAGGCTCTTGGAATGGAAGGAAAGGGGAGCAGCTAGAACTGGAAGAAAGACGGAGGGAGATGGAAGAAAGACGGAGGGAGATGGAAGAATGTGTTCAGAAGGAAGGGTGTATGGAACTAAAATTTCAGAAATGGAACAATCCTGAAATTCAGGATATGGTCATGGAAGTAGATTAAGGCAGTAAATCTAAGTCATGGGTTTCAAGCAGACAGACAGTGTGGGATCTGATAACAGCCATGTCAGTTGCTTCGTTTCAAATTGATTTAAGAAGACTGGGATCCCGATACCAAAGTCTTCAGTGGATGAGGGGAGTATTCTAGCAGTTGGTAGGTATCAACCCTGAGGAGGGACAAGAAGTGATGGAGTTCGGTATCTTTAGGCTCGGTGGAGGAGGAGTATTGTAGGAGATCAGAAGGTGTTGAAGGGGCTTCCTAGGTGGTGCTAGTGGTAAAGAACCCACCTGCTAATGCAGGAGACATAAGGGAGGCCAGTTAGATCCCTGGGTCAGGAAGATCCGTTCTCTGGAGGAGGACATGGCAACCCACTCCAATATTCTTGCCTGGAGAATACCATGGGCAGAGGAGCCTGGTGAACTATAGTTCATGGAGTTATAAGAGTCAGACATGATTAAGTGATTTAGCACGCTTGCACAGGTGTGAGAAGCACAGAGGCTGTTAATGCTGAACTCACGATGAGTGGCTAGAGAGCAAATAGTCTTGCGTTAGAAAAGTGAGGAAGGGTTTGAAAGGAGTGAACTTGTGAAAGGGCAGCTTTTGCTTAGCAGGGAGCACACGTTCCATCTTCACTTTCCTGAATCCTTAAGACTCTTGGGATCTGTTTTCCACATTTAGACTTCCACTGTCATCCATGACGCAGTGGCTGATGCTTCAACCCGTAAAGGAAGAGACACAGTGGTGGCTTGGTTTCAACAACTTCTGTGAAAATCAGCAGCCTGAATCTGCAAGCCTCCTCCTTCCCAATTGATGGCCCCCAGCTGTGATTTCTCCAGTAATTACATATTGGGTAATGAGGTTTGCTTTTATCTGTACCAAATTTCAGTTTTAAGCTTTATTAATGGGCTTTCATTTTGGCACTTGTGGGAAAAGGGCAGTGAAGAGGGCTATTAAATTTTCTCTTGGTTTTTATATCTCTACCTTCCTTCCAAATAGAATAATAAAAATGGGCTTCCTTTTATCTCCTGTAACATGCTCTTCATCTACATTAATCCAGAGCCCCTCCACCATGTCTGAACTCCAGGTGTGCCTCTGATTACTTCTTGAACTTCTCTGAGCCTATTTTTTTCATTTGTAAATTCACGATAACATTATCCACCTCAGAAGGTTGTTCTGAGGTATAAGTGAGGTAAAATTTGCAAAGCAGTAGGAATGGTGTTTGGCAATAACAAGCCTAATGAAAGAGTTTGTTAAATAAAAATACTATGTGGGAGAGGGGCACTCTTTGGGGGTAATTTTTTTCACAGTAAAACTTGCTGGGAACTTGACCTCAGAAAATAGAAACATAAAGCTATTATTGACTAGTGTTGTCCTCTTTCAAAAATCCAATTCTTCTTTTCCTTGAAGCTCCCCCACTGTGGTTGTGCAGACCAGTATATCTCCAGAAGAATCTTGTGAATAGATCCATCCTTCATATCAGCTTCAAAATTTCCTTTGCCTCAGTCACCATGACCACTATCTCTCTACTGTCTCACACTTGTTCCCGCCAAAGATTATGGATTTCAATCAAAGCCTTGCTAGTGGATTAGGCAGCTGCCTTCTGCTTGGTACACTACACAAAAGCCTCGCAAGACTAGTGGTTGGGCCATTAAAGTACCTGAATTGAAGTTAATTGTCAACCCACTTCCTAACCAAACCTCTAACTCAATTAGCACTTATTTGACTGTCTAAATCTTTGGCTTGAAGCACCCTGCCAGTTTGGGTGGGAGCTATTGGTATGAAAGACACCCTTCTCCTGGGAACTCAGCCCAGACAAACCAATTCATTTCACACTTATTTTTCCAACTCACTACAACTGGGGAAGGAAATCTTCATTATACTTCATCTATTGGGATTGTAGCCAGCAAGCCAATAGATCCCATCAGCCCATCTCTTCAGTTACTGGGTCTTTTCATGCTTATAATGGCTTTTGAGTAACACCTTTGCTTTGAATAACCATTTCACAGAGAGGCTTCCCAGGCTTGCTGGAGTTCCTTTGAGGAGAGCAACGTTTTTGAAGATGGTATTTGTGTCCCTTTTAATGCTATTTTATAACTTCAGTGTTAAAGATTGTTAAGCAAACAAGTACAGCCTACAGTTTTGTACTAACATTTTATGACTGGTGAATTCAGTGACCTTCTACTTAGGCTTTGATCTTAATTATTTTAAATATCATAGGGTCTGATTCACAAGGCAGTAACGGCAGGTCATTATTTCTGGAATGATTAGTCTAGGTTAGAAATTAGCTTTGAGGCCCCCGGCACTACGCTCTAATACTTTCTGAAATGGAACACCTGTGTAATGGCTGCACAGATTATTTTGTTAAATCAGTCTCTAATTTAATGAGCTCTGACTTCACATTTGTGTTGTGATCTTTAAGAGTTAAATATGTATACATAGTTTTGAATTTGCCATGTTGTACAATTATCTGCACACTCAATATTGCTACTAATTTGTGCAAGAAATCTTTGCATAGGTAAGCATCTGTAAATTAAAAATCAGCATTGACTTTAAACAAAACAGATTATAAATCCATAGTAATCTATCTATACATCAACCTACTTGCCAAACTGTGAAGAGCAGGGACAGAATGTCATCATGATTTATCCTCAGAAACTTTAGATGAAGTCTCAAGTAAACATGAGATTTTTAGTATCTATACCAGAAGTTCAAGATTATATGTGGCCAATTGCCATTTAGTGAATTCCTCTTATTTTGCAGTCTCCAGACCATCACATCACCTGGGAACTTAGAAATGCAGAAACTCAGGTCCTGTCTTAGGTCCACTCAATTAGAACCTATGTTTTAACAAGGTCCTCAGATGGTCTGCAGATACAGTCAAGTTTGAGACACACTAATTAGTTAAGATGATATTAAATTCAGCCCTTGCTGTTGATATATTGGGGCAAAATTCCTAGAGAGATCAAATCAAATGATACTAACAGAAGCCAAAACAATATGGGTCCCCAGCAACATCAAAAAGTCCTGAATCTAACCACATCTCCACAGGGTCATCTTAACATCTTTTCCCAAGCCCCCATCAGCTTTTGCCTAGATTATTGCAAAAACCTTGTTAAGTACTCTTCCTGTTTCTGCCTTATTCCTGCTTCTCCCTCCAACTTTACCACTTGATCACAATTAATTCTCCACCATGCAGAGTAACTCTTTTAAAACTTGAGTTAGATCTATCCCTCTCTGCCTGATACCTTCCACTGGTTCTCCATGCCACTCAGAATATCGCTACTGTTACATGTAGAGATGATCTGCTCAAACACTTGAACCTTAGAATCATGTGAATTCTTTCTGGAGTGGGTAGATATCAGGCATCAACTGCTCTCCACTTCCCAAGTCATATTTTGATACAGAATTACTTTGCACTTCCTCAAATCTTTGAAACCATTAAGTTTGTGTCACTGAGTTTCCTTCAGGGAACAAGGGAAGGGATAGCTACTGGCTGCCTAGTTCTTCTTGCTCAAAATTCTAGGAAATTAGGCTGGTGGGATATTAAGGTGAACTGAAAAAAAGAATGTGTTGGCTGTGTGGAGCCTTGGATTCAGCAGTTGTTCAAAAAACTACCTGGGGAAGCCTGTGTGATGCTGAAAAAATTGCACTTCTTGCCCTTCCCTCTTGCTGCTTTTGTCTCCTTCCCTTTTGCTGTATAATTTTTATTTCTTATTTTCCTTCTTTCCTTTTTTTATAATTTTTTTAAAATTGAAGAGTAGCTGATTTACAATGTTGTGCTAATTTCTGCTGTACAGTAAAGAGACTCAAGTTTTATACATATATAGACATTCTGCATTGTCCTTCTTTCTCTTCCTCCCACCTTTCTGCCTACTTTCCTTTTCATCCTTCCCTCCTCTTCTTTTGCTTTCTTTCATGTCTTCTTCAGGTCGCTTTGAGAACTGAAGCATATTATGAATTGCTTTTTGTTGTTGTTCAGTCACTCAGTGTGTCTGACTCTTTGGGACACAGTGGACTACAGTACTCCAGGTTTCCCTGTCTTCACCATCTCCCAGAGTGTACTCAAACTCATGTCCATTGAGTTGGTGATGCCATCCAACCATCTCATCGTCTGTCGTCCCCTTCTCCTCCTATCTTCAATCTTTCCCAGCGTCAGGGTCTTTTCTAATAAGTCAGTTCTTCCCATCAGGTGGACAAAGTATTGGAGTTTCAGCTTCAAGCATCAGTTCTTTCAATGAATATTCAGAACTGATTTCCTTTACGATTGACTGGTTTGATCTCCTTGCAGTCCAAGGGACTCTCAAGAGTCTTCTCCAACAGTATAGTTCCGTCACTCCAAATCTTTGTTGTGATGAGACAAAACTCCAAATCTTTGTTGTGATGAGACAAAAACCGAGGAACATACACTCGCATGACAGTTCAAAAGCATCAATTCTTTGGTGCTCAGCTTTCTTTATGGTCCAACTCTTACATCCACACACAACTACTGGAAAACCCATAGCTTTGACCAATGTCTGCAATTCAGCCTTTTGTAGATAGAGACCAGTCAGGACCAGGAACCTGTCTGAGCTCTGGTTCAGAACAGCACCCTCCATCTGAAGTGGATCACAGGGAGGGAAAGCCAGCTAAAACTCGCTTCCCCCAAGGGGGCTAATTTTTATTGCATAATATTCTCCAGAATCTTTCTCAGGCTATGGAAAGCAAAACAAAAAAGTATGTGGTCCATAACACTAGCTACTAGCTAGCTACTTCCCAAGGTGTTTGACTTGACTATCTTTTTTTTTTTTTCTTAATTTTCTTCCAGTGACAACATAAGCTTTCAATCACTCACTTACTCATCTTTGAAAATTGCATGGACCCACCTTAATTATCGGAGAAGGCAATGGCACCCCACTCCAGTACTCTTGCCTGGAGAGTCCCATGGATGGAGGAGCCTGGTAGGCTGCAGTCCATGGGGTCGCTAAGAGTCAGACACGACTGAGAGACTTCACTTTCCCTTTTCACTTTCATGCATTGGAGAAGGAAATGGCAACCCACTCCAGTGTTCTTGCCTGGAGAATCCCAGGGACAGAGGAGCTGTCTCTGGGGTCGCACAGAGTCAGACACGACTGAGGCAACTTAGCAGCAGCAACCTTAATTATAGATCCACAAAAACTTGAAAGAGGCTATCCCTTGGGTGAATGGGTCTTTCTGCCTGTTTACGGAGGTGGTGGAGGGGAGGAAGCAGGCTAAAGGCAGGTGAACTGTGGAGAGGATTGCCTGGTGATTCTAAGCAGGAAGAGGCACAGGAAGGGCCCTGAGAACAACAGGTTAATGCAGAAGCAGCCCTAAGAGCAATTTGGCAAAATTTGATATCCTATAGAAGAAAATTAAAAATGAGGAAAAAAGTTCATGTGTGTGTTTATTTTCTTTACTATTGCATCTTCAGAAATTAGGGCAATGTTGGACAGGTAGTAAATGTTGAAAAATATTTACTGGAAGAAAGGAACAGACACAAATCCTATAGCGCCTCCAGTACTCTGTTTTCAGTCCTGCAACTATTTGCCAAAGTCTCTTTTGCATCTTTCTTTCAAATTATTAGTGAGGATAGAAGAGCATGAGCCCTCTTCATCAGAAATTCTTATGACTATCAGGGAAGAATAAATTATTTTGTCCACCCTCTAACTGATTAATTCCATCTTCCAAATGCAGTGAATTAAAAACTATACATTCTAAGACATAAAAATCAAGCAACATATTCCCAGTCCCTGGCCTCTCCCATAAAACCCCTTTTTTTTCTTCTCAAAGTAACGTAGGTTATAATCAGCTGCTATTAGTTTGGGATCCTTAGCCTCTGTCAGAGAAGCTTCTTCTTGTTTCAAATGTCCAAAGACTAGAGACCTGCCCCACCTCTCACCCCCTTAAATAAAGAAAAACAGAAGTTAATTCACCAGAGAGATCTGTGGACATGGCCAGGTTACAGCTTCCCAGGGGCAGAGGAAACTGGACTCTCTCTTTAATAAGCAGATGGTTGACCTTAGTGACATTCATTTACCACTTTTCCTTTCTCATTTGAGGCCCTGGGAGGTGGGTTTCCTCTCTTGTCTAACAGATATATTATGAAATTCCAAGGACACAATTTCAGGACAGGGAGCAAGGTATTAAAATGAAGCAAAGCATTCTTTCACATGTACTATTCATAGATCATCTTCTTAAATGAAATGGCCCTGGCCTTGTGGTTGGTATTCCAGGAATAAGAGCATCCATTTACCAAGTTCATTTTATCCCAGGTCGAGGAAGATTCTAATGTGTAGGGATTAGTTTTGTGTCCCACATTCTGTCAGAGACCTTGGATCTTGGCCACAGCATGTTCT
Source organism: Bos taurus (assembly GCF_002263795.3). NCBI lineage: Eukaryota > Metazoa > Chordata > Mammalia > Artiodactyla > Bovidae > Bos > Bos taurus. The sequence goes on from NC_037340.1 coordinate 49,251,451, forward strand.
GTGGCATTTCTTAGAGGGACCTCACAAGATGGAGCCCCCTTGCCCACAATGTAAATACATCAGTTCACCTTTTAACGGACTTCCCTCATTCCTTATTTCATTTTTGTGGGATCATTCCTACTCCCTATGGGATCACATCTCAAATAAATACTGGCACTCAAGTTCTTACCTCAGACTGTACCTTTGGAAGAACCCAAACTAAGACAGCTTCCTAGATGGCACCAGTGGTAGAGAACCTGACTGCCAATGCAGGAGATGTATAGAGACACAGGTTTGATCCCTGGGTCAGGAAGATCTCCTGGAGGTGGGCATGGCAACCCACTCTAGTACTCTTGCTTAGGAAATCCCATGGACATAAGGTCCTGGAGGGCTACAGTCCATGCAGTTGCAAAGAGTCAGACACAATTTAGCAACTAAGCAACAACAACAAGAGAGGGTATAAAGAAAGGATTTGTGTAATACTCCTAGGTTTATTTTAATACTCCTAGGTTTATTTTCTTATTTTAATGATAATTTGACTTACTGTTCATATTGGCCTGAAGGAGCAATGGGAAGATACAATTGTCAGAATGGAGAACAGAGACGGTTGTGCAGAAAGGGTCAGTGGACAGGAGTTAGGAGTTTGCAAAAGACATAGCCAGTCTGCAATAATTCACCAGGAGTCTGCAGATATAATTATTCCAGCAGGTCTCTCCTCCTTTTTTTCCAATCTCCTACTCAGGCAATCCATTCTCAAAGCCATCTGTGCCCTTGAGACGCTTCCAGTCTGGTTCTAGTAGGGTCTGAACACTCATCTGAGCCTCAAAAGATTCACTGTGTTAGCATTAGAGCACATTTTCACAAAATGAAGAACCATCTGAGGCCATAAAGAACTAGGCTGCAATAAAGTTAGGTGGCAATATGAAATACTAATAGCGCTTGGGCTATTTGGAGTGATTGGGGGAAGTGGAATCAAATGCACAGTGATCTGTTTGCTGGGAAAGCTGTGCTTTAACTAATGAAACTACCACAATCGAAGCTGGAAGAGTGGAAATTTACGAGGCGAGTATGCCAGGGAACATTCTGAAGGAAATCCAAGGGAAAGGTGTCTAGACAATATTAAGGAGTGGCCGGACAACGCCGTCAGTTGGTGACACAAATAACTATCTGTAAAGTTAGCGGCTCAAAATGTTGCCATAGATACTTCTGGAATGGAACAATGGGGTTTCTAGCAATGCTTTCTTTCCAACATATTAAAATATTTGAAGGAAGGCTTCTTGATTTCATTTGGTAATTCTTGACTACTGACTTGTGGAAAACCCCAGGTTTTAGAATATGGGACTGGGGGCAGTATTCTACCCTGACCTAGATTTTAACCTCATTTTACTTTTCAATCTTTGGTCAACAGGTTTCAGAGAAATTATAAAATCCAAGGCTTTGATTTTAACTTTCATCATTGCTTTCCAAAAGTGAGAATTTGGGGGTAGGGTGAGGTGGGAGAATGTTGCTTTAACCTAGAGGGGTGGGATGGTGTGAGAGTTTCAAGAGGGAGGGTACATATGCATATCGATGGCTTATTCATGTTGATATATGGCAGAAACCAACACAACATTGTAAAGGAATTATCCTCCAGTTAAAGATAAATAACTGCTCAATTTCCTCTGCAGTCTTTATCTTTATTTGTGATGCTAAGCAGATTCTCATTTTCAAGGAGCATATTTAATATTTGATCAACTTTTGTGCAAAACAAAGTAGAAATTTTTTAAAAAGAACAATTTTTAGTAGCATTTTCTATGAGAAACTTCTACCTATGTTTCATAACTTGGGCAAAGTATTTTTAAAAATCATTCTTCTTCCATTATAAAAAATTACATTATACAAACCCCTAATACTTTAAATTTATAGTAACATAATGAGGTAACACTATGACACTATCACTATTCCTTCAATGTTTTGTCAGTTTGAAGATTGGGAAATTCTTATTCTCTTAGCATCTTCTGTCTCCTTTCTTTTTCTCTACTATTTCTATTTCTTCTTGTCTCTTTCCCAGTGAAAACCCTCATGCCAATCATGAGATTTATCCAATGTTTTGAAGCCAGTGCAATCTAGTACAAAAAAAAAAAAAAATGTTAGATGAGAGGCCAGAAGACCTAAATGCTATGCCTGGTCTTGCACTGTGTAAAAATGGGCAAATTATGTAATCATAATTGACTTCTGTTTTTCCTTCCATATAATAAAAGACTTAGCCTGAATGACCAAAAAAAAAAAAAAATTTAAAGATATTCAGAGAAATGAACTAGTGCCAGTGTTCATTAATGTGAAGGTCATTGGAGTCCTGGCAGCCGAAACATCTATTTGAGCGTCAATCAGTGTTGCTTATAAAACACAGTGTCCTGCAACCTTAATGATTCATGCCCAGTGATCACACTGCACAGTCCCTCCATCCTTGGGACCACAGCTTTAGTGTAACATTTTTCTGGGGGTTGCTCAGAATGTGATTTGGGTTCATCTTTATAACAAAGAAGGAAGGGAGGGGATGAAGATATGCTGAACTGAAGAGCAAGAGATTTTATCACAATGCTTTTGGTCTCAACTAAGAGAGAAGACCCAATGGTGGCTAAGATGGTAAAGTGTCTGCCTACAATGCGGGAGACCTGGGTTTGATCCCTGGGTCGGGAAGATCCCCTGGAGAAGGAAATGGCAACCCACTCCAGTAATCTTACCTGGAAAATCCCATGGACAGAGAATCCTGGTAGGCCCCAGTCCAAGGGGTCGCAGAGTTGGACATGGCTGTGCAACTACACTTTCATTGGTTTTTGCATTTGGAAAGTTTATAAGCTTTAAGCCTGGTTTGTTCAGTGTTCAAGCTCTTGTCAGTGATTCCCTAATTTCAGTCTTCTTATGTATATTGCTTTTGTAACCGTGGTACCACAAAAGCTATCATGGTACTACATTCACATCCTGCATCATGACTCAAAACATAAGAGGCACTGTCCCAGAATTCTTAGAGAATTCCCAGAAGTCATTATGATTTGATTGACATCCCCACCCTCCAGATCAATCTTGTGGTAAGATCAATAGGGTATATCTTCTTCACTCTCAGTCTGTGCCGCTGGAAACCACATTTGCATGTAGTTTGAAGAGAGACATGAAATGGATGGTAGAGAGGTTATGATGGCACCCTTGTAAAGAGTGAATGTATAAGAGAAAGAAGAAAGAGAGGTCCAGAGCAGAGCGTGACAATAATAAAGTTAATTTTATTCTGCAGCAGATTTAGGCAGTGCCAAATCTATTTGAATCAGAGGCAGTATCACTGAAATAAGTTAGAATAATTATATCAAGCAATAAGAAAAATGCTGGTCCCGTCACTTATAAATTATAAGGTTTTGGTGAGTACTTTTATTTTTCTGAGTCTCATTTTTTTCAACTGTAATATTTGGGTAATAGTTACTATTGTGCAGGGTTGTATTGATAATTAACTAAGACAGTGTTTCTAAAGTCCTTACTATGGTATCTTCTGCAAAATAGGTGCAAAATATATGATAGAATTAATGGCCAAAATGATATTTTTTGCTACTATATTTAGTTCATTTTATTCACTCCCAAGGTGAGAGTTGGGCTTCCCTGGTGGCTCAGATGGTAAAGCGTCCGCCTGCAATGCAGGAGATCTGAGTTCAATCTCTGGGTTGGGAAGATCCCCTGGGGGAGGGCATGGCAACCCATGCCAGTATTCTTGCCTGGAGAATCCCCATGGACGGAGGAGCCTGGTGGGCTATAGCCCATGAAGTCACAAGGGGTCGGACACAACTGAGTGAGTAAGCACAGCACAAGACGAGAGTTACTATATGTTAGAGTTGTTTGATAATTTTAAAAAATAGTGTCTTTAAAGGATTTGGACAAGTGGGGAGAAAATTAATATTAGAATCAATAATAATAAATTTTATTTAATATTATATAACATGTAATTAGTACTAATTTTATATTTTATGTAATTCCAAGGTGCTAATTGGAAAGACAGCACTCCCTTGAATAATGGTAGCTTATAAGATTTGTCTCATTATTACATGGCTCCATATGATAGTCACTGTGAAAGGCCAGTAAATAAACTGTGCTGTAGTGATGGTTATGATTCACTAATATGTAGTAGTTATTACTAAAAGGTTAACTCTTAATATGTATTCATTTGTTTACAATGATGTAATTTTGAGAAGACAAGGTACCGATGGCTGGATTCAGAGATTGAGGTCAACTGATGACCAAGCCTTCCTGGTTTTACTTTCAATTACATGCTCAATGGCTTATCTTCAGCAATCTTGTCCTTATAAGCCACTTTTATAAACTCAGGAGTCTTTCTTTATAGGCAGTAGGTAAGATGAAAACTGTACATCTTGGCAGTATTTAGTGTATGTACTTATGTTTTGAGTTGTCTTGCCCTGCAACACTCAAGATGTGTTTTTTACATTATACTCTTCCATATTCACTACTATTTGTTGATTATTCATCGATGGTACTTTTCCTGTTTAATTCCTATGGCAATCTTGCTTTTAGTTTCAACTATTGTCTTCCTTCAGAATTTTTTATCCTAATCAAAGGTTAATTTCAGTCTTATGATCCATGAAATTTTCCCTCTCATCTTTCTGAAGCATGTCTTTCATTAGTTCTCTGGGTTCTTTTCCAACTTTCAACCATTTTAATATATCCTAAAACAGTTAAAACTTTTCTTAAGCCTCAAAAAGCACGTATAATTATTTGATCAAGGAAATGAAGGATTAGAAACTCACAAGATTCTTAAAATATTTTATATGCTATATCAAATTTCAAATGAGAGACACAGGTTTGCTATTAGACAACATTAGAAATTCTAACTTTATTTTGAAAATTGAGTAAATCCGTGTTTAGGAATGCATATAATTTTTATTAAATGTAGTTTGGGAAATAGGGTTGTAATTATTAATTTGCATCCTTTGCTCTCAGATGGGTGTTGATCAATTTACAAATAATGAGAAGTTCTGTCTCTCTGAATTTTGCATAAACTCCAGTTTGTGGAAATCTTATGTTGGTTTTTCCATTTACCAGTAAAAGGAGTAGATTACTGTAAGGTCATGAGGTTTTTGCTGTGTGACTGTGGGCAAGTTCTTTGCCTCTCTGAATCTCAGTCACTGCATCTGTAAAATGAGAGGCTAGAAGTAGATTATCTTTAATTTTTAAAAATCAATTTTTGGGGAGTCTTTGTTGCTGTGCACAGGCCTTCTCTAGTTGCGGAGAGCAGGGTCTGCTCTTTGTTGTGGTACATGGGCTTCTCATTGTGGTGGCTTCTCTTGTTGCAGAGCACAGGCTGTAGAGTGCAAGGGCTTCGGTAGTTGTGGCACATGGGCTCAGTTGTTGCAGCTTATGGGCTCTAGAGCATAGGCTCAGTAACTGTGGCTTAGTTGCTCTGTGGCATGTGGGATCTTCCTGGATGAGAGACTGAACCCATGTTCCCTGCATTGGCAGGTGGATTCTTAGCCACTGGATTACCAGGGAAGCCCAATTACTCCTTAAAATATTCTTCTGTTTCAAATTTTAACCTCACAGGGTGCATCAAGAAAGTAGAAGTCACTCATTGCTACCAGATTAACACAGGAAAGGCGCCTAACCTGGGGCCAACTGTGTCTCTTCCCTGCACAGTGCCTGGGGAGGCAGTTCATGTGCTGAGTTGGCAATTGTGGACATGACCTAGCACCATTCAGGTGAGCCTTATGAAATTAGAAAACAGGAGCGTCTCCATGTGAACAATAGCTCTTGGATGTCCCTGTGAGCCAATAACAAAAAGGGCACGAAACCCAATCAACTCTGAAGCCCCCTTCCTCAGACAGCTGTCACTCTCAGCCCAAGATTCACCACTTTAGCTCTGAAATTTCACAAATGCTTTTATATATTTAGAACTTACCTTTAAGGAAAACCTGAATGAACTGTTTGGCCAACCCAGTATATTTTATGTATAAATAATGGAGTTCCTACTCAATTTCTCAATTTTTATTCTTCCCAGAACATTTCTGAGCATTTTCCTACCTGTTTTTCTCTGTCCCAGTCATGACGTTTCCTTTATAATGTATGCATTGATTTTATACTTACGTGTGTTCACTCATTTTTCAGTTTTCCACATTAGGAAAGAATTTCCATGAAGACAGAAACCTAGCTGACTTGTTATTTTTATATACCCAGGCCCTGGCACTTAAAGCAACATAATATTTGTTGAATAAATAAACAAAATAAAGTTTATTGTGTGCAGTGTTCCAGGAAAACACTGTGTTAAGGACTGTCTAATATTGTCCCATAATTTTGAGGTAGGTTATGTTATTATCTGGAGAAGGGAATGGCAAACCACTTCAGCATTCTTGCCTTGAGAACCCCATGAACAGTATGAAAAGCCAAAAATATATGACACTGAAAGATGAACTCCCCATGTTGTTAGGTGCCCAATATGCTACTGGAGAAGAGTGGAGAAATAGCTTCGGAAAGAATGAAGATACTGAGCCAAAGCAAAAACCACACCCAGTTGTGGATGTTTCCGGTGGTAAAAGTAAAGTTTGATGCTCTAAAGAACACTATTGCTTAAGTAACTGGAATGTTAGGTCCATGAATCAAGGTAAATTGGAAGTGGTCAAACAGGAGATGGCAAGAGTGAACATAGACATTTTAGGAATCAGGGAACTTAAATGAACAGGAATGGGAGAATTTAATTCAGATAACTATTATATCTACTACTATGACTGCAGCCATGAAATTGAAAGATGCTTGCTCCTTGGAAGAAAACCTATGATGAACCTAGACAGCATATTAAAAATCAGAGACATTACTTTGCAACAAAGATCAATCTAGTCAAAGCCATGGTTTTTCCCGTAGTCATGTGCAGATGTGAGAGCTGAAGAAGGTTGAAACTGAAGAAGGACCATGAAGAAGGTTGAGGGCCAAAGGATTGATGCTTTTGAACTGTGGTGTTGAAGAAGACTTTTGAGAGTCTCTTGGACAGCAAGGAGATCAAACCAGTCAATCCTAAGGGAAATCCATCCTGAATATTCATTGGAAGGACTGTTGTGGAAGCTGAGGTTCCAGTACTTTGGCCACCTGATGTGAAGAGCCGACTCCCTGGAAAAGACACTGACGCTAGGAAACATTGAAGGCAAGAGGAGAAAGGGACAACAGAGGATGAGATGGTTGGATGGTATCACCGACTCAATGGACGTGAGTTTGAGCAAACTCCAGGAGATGGCGAGGGTCAGGGAAACCTGGTGTGCTGCAATTCATGGGGGCTTTGCAGTCCAAAGAGTTGGACACAACTGAGCAACTGAACAACAACAAATGTTATTATCTCCTTTTAGACAAATGAAGGAACTCATGGTCCAGAATAAATGCAAGTAGATTAAACTCTCCTATATAAAATTATTAACTAGACTATTTAAAATAAGTATACAACAACAATAAAAAAAACAGCCAAGTGAATAATATATTTTATCTCTATAAGACAGACAAACATAAAATGAAACCAGTGGAAAAACTGAGATGAAAAGACATCCACTGGAGACTACAAGGAGAAAATAGACAAACCCATCATCGTATAGGGATATTTTTACACACTACCCAGAAACTGACAAATCGAGCCCACAAAAGATGATTATGGACACAAAATTTTCAACAACTGAGATGCTTGATATTAACCTTAACTTCCAACCTGCCCAATATATCCATGTTCTAAATCCCTGGATTCTATGCATGTTACTTTATATGGCAAAAGGGATTTTGCAGACAGAATTAAGGTCAGGGACCTGAAAATGGGGAGATTTCTTTAGATTATTTGGATGGGCCAATCTCCTCACAAGGAGCCCTTAAAAGCAGAGAATTTTCTCTGGCTGGAGGAAGAAGAGATGAGATGAAAGGAAAAGTCAGAGAGATGTGAAGCATGAGAAGGATTTGATACCTTCTTACTGGCTTACAGATAGAGAGGATGACGTGATGAATAGATGGGATCTGAAGGAGCTGAAAGAGGGTCCTGGTCCACAGCCACCGAGAAAATGAGGTCTTCAGCTTAACAGTCTCAAGGAACTGAAAATTGCCAGTGACCTGAATGAGTTTGGAAGTGGATTCTCCCTAAATCCACCTAAATCATCCCAGGCAACAGTAAGAGCCTGGGATGGTTGACACCTTGCTTTGGGGCTTTTGAGACTCAGAGCTCAGGATCAATCCTGTCCACCTGTACACTCACCCTACAGCACAACCCATTTGTGTTGGTTTAAATTTGTGGTAATTTGTTAAAGCAGCCATCAGAAACTAACTGAACGCTCAAGTCCTTTGTCAAATGCATTGTGAATGTGTTCCTCCAATCCTTGATTTGGCTTTTCATTTTCTTAATGGTGTCTTTGATGAGCAGCAGTTTTGAATTCAGATGAAGTCCAATTTTTTTTAATTCATCCTTGTGTGTGCACGTATGTGTGTGTGCTCAGTCGTGTCTGACTCTTTGCGACCCCACAGACTATAGCCTGCCAGGTTCCTCTGTTCATGGAATTTTCCAGGCAAGCATACTGGAGTGGGTTACCATTTCCTTCTCCAGGGAATGTTCCTGACCCAGGGATCAAACCTGTGTCTCCTGCCTATCCTGCATTGGCAGCAGATTCTTTACCACTGGGCCAGCTGGGAAGCCAAATTTCATCCTTGTGCTCTTTATTTTGTTCTTGGGAACTTATCTCTTACATTAGATTCCCTCTTCCAAGGGATTTTAGCCTTTTTCATAATTGTTAAAATTTTTTTCATAATTGTTAATTTGTCCTGCAGCCCCCAGTATTTCTCAAGAACAACTAAAATTTATCAGTTCATTGGTTAACTACTACTACTAAGTCACTTCAGTCGTGTCCAACTCTGTGCTACCCCATAGACGGCAGCCCACCAGGCTCCCCCGTCCCTGGGATTCTCCAGGCAATAACACTGGAGTGGGTTGCCATTTCCTTCTCCAATGCATGAAAGTGAAAAGTGAAAGTGAAGTTGCTCAGTCGTGTCCGACTCTCAGCGACCCCTTGGACTGCAGCCTACCAGGCTCCTCCATCCATGGGATTTTCCAGGCAAGAGTACTGGAGTGGGGTGCCACTGCATTCTCCGTAGGGATCTTAAATATCACACCCACATTCGTGGGCTAAGGACTCCCTATACACAGAATCATTCATCCTTAACTTAGTACATTGATTTTAATCCATTTTTCCCATACCATTAGCTTCCCATATAATTTTATTATGGAATGTTTTAATTCTAATTGAAAGTAAAGTATCTTCAATACAGATTTTCATTAGCTCCCCTTTAGTGAAACTTGTAACATGTCGAGTACTCTCCTAGGAACATAATGTATCTCTAATTTTCACAATAACCCTTAAAGTTACATATTATTGACATCACTTTTAAAAATAATATTGTAGCTTAGCATTTAAAGGAAAATACAAACATACTGAAAATCTACTGCTTTGGGTTTTGCCACTTTTCAGCTCTCATTCCCATTAGGATATTAACCTATATCCATACATTTATTTTGAGAGTAGAACCTTACCAGTTTTTACACTTTAGACAATATAATTCTGATAAAAATTTCTTTTGGATTCTAAGGTCTTTCTGTTTAAATATTTAAGCACAAAGTTATTATAGAAAGTTAATGAGGAGTAGAAGTATAGTAATATAGTTTAAATGTGTCTTTCCTTTAGGTAAAGAGAAAAATAGTAAGTACAGAGTGGAGAAATCAGTTACCACCTTGGTGAAAATAATATCATAAATGTAGGCAGATGGACATTGTATGTCCTCCAGATATGATATGTATAAAATGACATATATTGTTTGTGAGATTCCAGCTGAGCCTATGTAAACTGAGTCTGAATGTAAGGGGAAGGAGAAGCTCTAAATAAGGAACAGTAAATTTTTTTTAACAAAAAGGGCCATATTCTTTAAAAAAATTCAGTCCTGAAAGATAAAGAAAGACTGAGGAACTGTTTTAAATTAACGCTGACTGAAGGGGCTTTCAGTCAGCCTGTTCTCGTTTGAAGGAACCAAACTTGCACACCTCTTTCCAACTATACAGTAAGTGATACCATTCTGATAAATTGAAATTGTCACAGAAATGACAGTGGTTCACTAAATCCTGAAGTGGAGGGAAAAATATACTACAAAGGACATGTCTGGGTGGGTCAGTTGACAAAACTGGAAAAGAGATGGTAGAAGAGGAAGAGTATGGTGTCAATGTTAAATTCACTGAGGTTGGTAATTGACTGTGGTTATGTCAGAGAATATTTTATTCTTGGGAAATACACATTTAAGTAGTATTTAGGAGTAAAGGGTCAGCATATAGCAACTTACACTAATGTAAAAAAGAAAAGAGGAGGACGAGAAGAGCATGTATTGTTGCTGTTTTAGTTGCTAAGTCATGTCTGACTCTTTTGCAACCCCATGGATGCCTGCCAGGCTCCTGTGTCCATTGGATTTCCAAAGCAAGAATACTGGAGTGGGTTGCCATTTCCTTCTCCAGGGGATCTTCCTGACCCAGGGATCAAACCTGGGTCTTCTGCATTGGCAGGCAAACTCTTTACCACCAGCCACCAGCCATTTGCTTGTATAAAAACGAGCAAATGATAAAACAAGTGAGACAAGGTAATAACAATATATAAACTTGATAGAGATTGTATGGGTTTTTAAAAACTTCTTCCTACAACTTTCCTATAAGCTTAAACTTATTTTTAAGTAACAGTTTAAAACTATACTAAAATTTTTTAAAAAGCACCATCATGAGACTAAGTTTAAAAATCAGAAGACCTGTACATGCATTTGGTTTCATAACATATCTTTTTAAAGTAAAGACATATTCTAAGCTACACATGGAAAAGAAAGGAAATTTTACCTCCCTTGGTAAATTCCTTATTTTGGCAGATTTAGGAACTAACAAGATATATGCCCTGGCTGTTGTGGTTTTTGTGTATCTATGCCACCTGGATCAAAGATGGCTCAGAATTTCACCTGCATTGGGCAAATAAGGCTACATGAAACTCGATCCCCTGTAATTCATTCTCCTGAAATCTTTATAAAGAAGTTGCAAGGGAAATGCATGGATAATTACTGTTTATGCTCAAGGACCATATTTACCCCTTTCATTGGGTTTGAAGGAGATGGTAATGAGCTTCTTTTGTGGCCCTGCCATTCACCAGAAGACAGCTCTTTCAAGCTGAAGGCTGATTTAATTCCTTCTCACTGAATAGCATTTCAGCAAGGTTGCCAGGGGAATTTCATTTTTATTTTTTTCAGTAGAAGTATTACATACAAATGTTAAAAACATTAAACTATACAGAAAGGTACAAGATGAAAATCAACAATTAGATCCATTCCTTGTGCCCCTAACCCCATAGTCATTATTAACCATTTCTTGTGTACGTCTAGGGGAAGAGAATATACAGGCACACCCCTATGCATGCTCTTTAAAAGTATACAAATGATTCCTACTCTACAGTACTTTACATTTTTCTGTATAAAATCCTTCCCCCAACCCCAGTAATACATCTGGGTCATCTTTTCTACTATATTGAACTATTTGAAATTGCTGTTTTTGTGTTTTGACCTAACATCTCAGGATATAGACGTAGCTCATCTTTTGAACCAGTGTTACAGTGATGCTGATACAACAGATGTTTAGAAATGTAATCCAGACAGTTCCAGTTACTGCACATTGAGTTTGCCTAGTTTTTTGGCTAGTATACACAAAGCTAAAATGAATAGGTAGATAGATCCTTTTGTGAGTTGATTTGTTGGACAAATTTTAGTAGGAGAATTTCTAGGTTAAAAAAAAATGCACATCAAAGAGGGAATTTTGTTAAATTTCCCTCCAAAAATGTTATACCCCTTACAGGTGCCTCAGCAGTTCAGGACACTGCCTCAACACTGTCTCAACTCAGGAATTTTAATTATTGCCAGTCTTGTTGGTAAAAGTTTTAACTTTTAATTCATTGTCTTCATTGACTTTTTAAAAAATAAGTGATTTTTGAGCACCTTCTTATACCTTTATTTTGCTGTCTGTATTTCTTTTTTCTACAAAAGTTGCCTTTATATATCTTTTAAAAGTAATCATTTGACTCATTCCTATCCATTTGTGGGTGAATTCAATTCAAGGAGCTAGCCATTTGTCACATGTTTTGCAACATATAGGACTTCCCAGGTGGCACTAGTGGTAGATTTAGGGCCTGCCAGGTCAGGAAGCAACAGTTAGAACTGGGCGTGGAACAACAGACTGGTTCCAAATAGGAAAAGGAGTACGTCAAGGCTGTATATTGTCACCCTGCTTATTTAACTTATATGCAGGGTACATCATGAGAAACGCTGGGCTGGAAGAAGCACAAGCTGGAATCAAAATTGCTGGGAGAAATATCAATAACCTCAGATATGCAGATGACACCACCCTTATGGCAGAAAGTGAAGAGGAACTAAAAAGACTCTTGATGAAAGTGAAAGAGAAGAGTGAAAAAGTTGGCTTAAAGCTCAACATTCAGAAAACTAAGATCATGGCATCTGGCCCCATCAATTCATGGGAAATAGATGGGGAAACAGTGGAAATAGTGGCTGATTTTATTTTGGGGGGCTCCAAAACCACTGCAGATGGTGATTGCAGCCATGAAATTAAAAGACGCTTACTCCTTGGAAGGAAAGTTATGACCAACCTAGATAGCATATTCAAAAGCAGAGACATTACTTTGCCCACAAAGGTCCATCTAGTCAAGGCTATGGGGATGTGAGAATTGGACTGTGAAGAAAGCTGAGTGCCAAAGAATTGATACTTTTGAACTGTGGTGTTGGAGAAGACTGTTGAGAGTCCCTTGGACTGCAAGGAGATCCAACCAGTCCATTCTGAAGGAGATCAGCCCTGGGATTTCTTTGGAAGGACTGATGCTAAAGCTGAAACTCTAATACTTTGGGCACCTCATGCAAAGAGTTGACTCATTGGAAAAGACTCTGTTGCTGGGAGGGATCGGGGGCAGGAGGAGAAGGGTCGACAGAGGATGAGATGGATGGATGGCATCACTGACTCGATGGACATGAGTTTGAGTGAACTCTGGGAGTTGGTGATGGACAGGGAGTCCTGGCATCCTGCAATTCATGGGGTTTCAAAGAGTTGGGCACGACTGAGTGACTGAACTGAACTGAACTGAATGTAGGAGACATATGAGATGCAGATTCAATTTCTGGGTTGGAAAGATGCCCTAGAGGAGGGCATGGCAACCCACTCCAGCATTCTTGCCTGGAGAATGCTATGGACCGAGGAGCCTGGTGGGCCACAGTCCATAGGGTCATGAAGAGTTGGGCATGACTGAAGTGAGTTAGCATCATGCACATTGCAACATTTAGTAAGACTGAGTAGTGTGAATCAACTATAAGCATGGTGACAGTATTTTTGAAACTGTCACAACTTACATACAGGATGTTTTTTCTTCTTGCCATTTGATTTTAATTTTTTAATTTAATAAACATTTTATTAACTATGTAAGCAAGTTTTACTTGTTTCAAATTTTTTTCTATTTTTGGTGTCTATATTCTTTGTCAGAATGACTTCTATTGTTCCAAATTTATTAAAAATTCAACCCTATTTTCCTTTAAGATTTCTAAGATTTCCTTGTTACTTCCCCATGAATGTTCTGATTATATATGGTTCATCTTAGTGTCAGACTATTCCACCAGAATTAAATTTAGGAAAAAGTATAACTATTGCCAATAATTCTAATTACAACAACATAGCTGTGTAAAAGCATCCCTGAAAGCTATTTCTTCTGTTTTTCCACCTTCTCCTTCCTGATTCATGCTCCCAAATCAACTTTCCAATCACTATTTCAGTGTTTTGGAAGGTGAGTCTCTGGAGTAGGAAAGCAGCTTGAAATCCCACCTATAAATGATGAATTTGTATTCTGATGCGAAGTAATGGTTCCCGAAAGCCAGGCTTTGGCACTCCAGACTTGCTGAGATGAGATCTAGCTCACTCTGGAAACTGGAGGTAAGAGCAACTTGGAATTACAGGTTAAGGAAAGGGTTAGAGCCTGTTACTAATTTGGTTTCCCATCTGAAAGATGGCTCAAACACTTGTTTCATATAAGCCAAAAAAAAGAAAAAAGTTTCCGAGTAACAAGACTGCCCTGGGGCAAGCAGAAGGTGAGGTGACAGCGCCGGGCTGGGTGTTGTTTCTGTGCATTTTGTTTGCTTGCTGAAATTTTCCCCAGGAGCTCACTGGATGTAGGCAGCCCGGCTCTCATTTAAGGAAAGGTTCGTGGGCGATTGTGGGCTTCACTCCACATGCCTCTGCACTACATCTATAACTCGGAAAGACAACCTCGTGGTGTGTTAATTCAGTCTTGGGTTTCTTTTCCATATAAAATACTGCCAACTTGGCCTTAAATGTGTGCCAGATGCACTATGGTATGGTTTTGTGATGTGATATGGTTAGGAAGTCTGGGTTAAGTATGGACGCAAGCTGGCTTCTGCTCCTGGGGTGGTTCTGTCGCTGATGACTATGGCACAAGCTTTGGAGCAGGAGAGCTTGCTGGGGACCTTGGCCAGAAGTGCCTGGCAGGAAATGGTCAAGAAGGCTTGTCACAAGTATCCCAGGGTAATCTGATGTGCACGCCTAGGGTGCTATTTCCTTTCCAATTGAAGGATGTTGTCATTGTTTATGGGCTCAGAAACTAGAACATATTTAACTTTTGATTAAGAATTGAAAACAAAATGAGAGAGAGAGAGAGCGAGAGATAACCACTGTGGGGAAAAATTAATAACTAGGAAGTTTAAGGAAAGAAAGATGATTTAAACTGAAATGGGCTCTTTTGAGGATATACACAGTTTTCCCAGTTTTAATATAGATTTGACAAGAAATATATTCCAAACTTTGTGGTGCATATTATTATCATTAACATTTCTTCTTTTTCTTCCATTACTTGCAATTAAATGACAAATGGTTACAATTTGGTTCCTTGTTTCTAATTTTGACCAAATCTGATGTATCTTATGCATAACTGTGGCAAAGATATAGTATTACAGTGATTTTAAAATTTTGTACACTTTAGAGAACCAAACAATGTTATGAACTGGGCAGACTTGAATATTTTATTTCTGAAACCTCTTTGCTTCCTTTACAAGTATTCAGGGTTAATTAGCACCAGAAATATTCAGGAGTGCTGATAATAATAATTACAGGTGGAAAAGCATAGAGGAAGCCAGTGATGTATCTTGTGCATTATTTCCCTGATGAGATACTTACAAAAATGCAGAACAATGAAAAGGATTTTTACATTGAATTGAAATGAGGTACCGAAGTCCGGTTTGTTTACAGGATATGGTAGACAGCATCTGCCATTTCCTGTAATAGGCTCATAAACTCCTGTTAACAGCTTACTTTCTCCCACACCATAGGGATACAAAAAGATTTATGACTTTTGCTGCCTAGGGTCATATTTGGTAAAGAGAGTATGTACTTGCAAACTTAGGATAGAGGTAAAGAAGATAACCGATTCCCTTCATTTCCCTATCCACTTTTTCAGATATTTGTCCTTGGGCAGAGCTATCTGCCATGATAGAAATGTTCTAAATCTGCCCTAATATGATTGTCAGTGGCCATGTGTGACTACTGAGTCCTTGAAATTAATGTGATCAATAAATTGCATTTTAAAAAGCAGAGCCATTACTTTGCCAACAAAGGTCCGGCTAGTCAAAGCTATGAGTTTTCCAGTAGTCATGTATGGATGTGAGAGTTGGACCATAAAGAAAGCTGAGCACTGAAGAATTGATACTTTTGAACTGTGGTGTTGGAGAAGACTCTTGAGAGTCCCTTGGACTGCAAGGAGATCAAACCAGTCCATCTTAAAGGAGATCAGTCCTGATGCTGAAGCTGAAACTCCATTTCAGTGATCATCCAGCTGATGCGAAGAACTGACTCATTTGAAAAGACCCTGATGCTGGGAAAGATTGAAAGCAGGAGGAGAAGGGGACTACAAAGGATGAGATGGTTGGATGGCATCACCGACTTGATGGACACAAGTTTGAGCAAGCTCCAGGAGTTGGTGATGGACAGGGAGGCCTGTTGCTCTGCAGTCCTTTGGGTCACAAAGAGTCGGGCACAACTGAGTGACAGAACTGAACTGAACAAACTGCATTTTAAGTTTTATAAACTGTTAACTTATATTTAAATAGGTCCATGTAGTTCGTGACATTGTACAGGAGACAGGGATCAAGACCATCCCCATGGAAAAGAAATGCAAAAAAGCAAAATGGCTGTCTGGGGAGGCCTTACAAATAGCTGTGAAAAGAAGAGAAGTGAAAAGGAAAGGAGAAAAAGAAAGATATAAGCATCTGAATGCAGAGTTCCAAAGAATAGCAAGAAGAGATAAGAAAGCCTTCCTCAGTGATCAATGCAAAGAAATAGAGGAAAACAACAGAATGGAAAAGACTAGAGATCTCTTCAAGAAAATTAGAGATACCAAGGGAACATTTCATGCAAAGATGGGATCGATAAAGGACAGAAATGGTATGGACCTAACAGAAACAGAAGAGGTGGCAAGAATATACAGAAGAACTGTACAAAAAAAGGTCTTCATGACCCAGATAATCACGATAGTGTGATCACTCACCTAGAGCCAGAAATCCTGGAATGTGAAGTCAAGTGGGCCTTAGAAAGCATCACTACAAACAAGGCTAGTGGAGGTGATGGAATTCCAGTTGAGCTATTTCAAATCCTGAAAGATGATGCTGTGAAAGTGCTGCACTCAATATGCCACCAAATTTGGAAAACTTAGCAGTGGCCACAGGACTGGAAAAGGTCAGTTTTCATTCCAATCCCAAAGAAAGGCAATGCCAAAGAATGCTCAAACTACTGCACAATTGCACTCATCTCACATGCTAGTAAAGTAATGCTCAAAATTCTCCAAGCCAGGCTTCAGCAATACGTGAACCGTGAATTTCCTGATGTTCAAGCTGGTTTTGGAAAAGGCAGAGGAACCAGAGATCAAATTGCCAACATCTGCTGGATCATGGAAAAAGCAAGAGAGTTCCAGAAAAACATCTATTTCTGCTTTATTGACTATGCCAAAGCCTTTGACTGTATGGATCACAATAAACTGTGGAAAATTCTGAAAGAGATGGAATACCAGACCACCTGACCTGCCTCTTGAGAAATCTGTATGCAGGTCAGGAAGCAACAATTAGAACTGGACATGGAACAACAGACTGGTTCCAAATAGGAAAAGGAGTACGTCAAGGCTGTATATTATCACCCTATTTATTTAACTTCTATGCAGAGTACATCATGAGAAACGCTGGACTGGAAGAATCACAAGCTGGAATCAAGATTGCCGGGAGAATTATCAATAATCTCAGATATGCAGATGACACCACCCTTATGGCAGAAAGTGAAGAGGAACTAAAAAGCCTCTTGATGAAGCTGAAATTGGAGAGTGAAAAAGTTGGCTTAAAGCTCAACATTCAGAAAACGAAGATCATGGCATCTGGTCCCATCACTTCATGGGAAATAGATGGGGAAGCAGTGGAAACAGTGTCAGACTTTATTTTTGGGGGCTCCAAAATCACTGCAGATTTTGATTGCAGCCATGAAATTAAAAGATGCTTACTCCTTGGAAGGAAAGTTATGACCAACCTAGATAGCATATTCAAAAGCAGAGACATTACTTTGCCCACAAAGGTCCATCTAGTCAAGGCTATGGTTTTTCCTGTGGTCATGAATGGATGTGAGAGTTGGACTGTGAAGAAGGCTGAGCACCGAAGAATTGATGCTTTTGAACTGTGGTGTTGGAGAAGACTCTTGAGAGTCCCTTGGACTGCAAGGAGATCCAACCAGTCCATTTTCAAGGAGATCAGCCCTGGGATTTCTTTGGAAGGAATGATGCTAAAGCTGAAACTCCAGTACTTTGGCCACCTTATGCGAAGAGTTGACTTATTGGAAAAGACTCTGATGCTGGGAGGGATTGGGGGCAGGAGGAGAAGGGGACGGCAGAGGATGAGATGGCTGGATGGCATCACTGTCTCGATGGACGTGAGTCTGAGTGAACTCTGGGAGTTGGTGATGGATGGGGAAGCCTGGCGTGCTGTGATTCATGGGATCACAAAGAGTTGGACACGACTGAGCGACTGAACTGAACTGAACTGGACTGATGCTGCTATTGGCTGCTGCTTTGGCTAGTGCAGCCCAAGGCTAAATACTTTTCCCAGTGAGGACTAGCTTGGGAACACACCACTAACCAGAGCTTCTTAAATAACATCACAGGTGAAAAACGAGTAAATGTTTACATTTTCCAGAATTTAACTTAGGTAAGACTTCATAGGACCCTAGTGACCTTAGGAAAAAGTCCTTGATTATAGACAGAAAGAAGCTCTAATATCACTTTCTAAAATGTTCAAACAAAAATGCATAATTTAAGTAAATCTATCACTTAGCTTCCTCTTTGAAACACATTTAAGTTATTCTGATATGACCTTATATCAGGTAAGATGTTAATTTGGAAGCCTCTTATATTTCTTCCAAATTTTCTCAGTAGAAAGCATCTATGAAGATTTATGGCAGAGGCATCTTTCTTATGTTTTGTTGGTTTTACTAGTCTACTTTCAAATCACAGAAAAATGAGGGAAGTGCATGAAGTTGTTCATAGAAAATATTTTGTAGTTGGCTTAGCCCCTCAGCTCTGTGAAGACTAAATGTTCGTTTGTGTGTGATGACTAAAAGTAAGCCTCTATTTCCAAAAGGAGGGATTTGTAACACTTCAACTATTAATTGTTGTTGTTATTTAGTCATGAAGTCATGTCCAACTCTTTGCGACCCCATGGACTGCAGCTTGCCAGGCTTCCCTTGTTCTTCACTATCTCCTGGAGTTTGCTCAAACTCATGTCCATTGAGTCTGTGATGCCATCCAACCATCTCACCTCTATCACCGCCTTCTTCTCATGCCCTCAGTCTTTCCTAGCACCACCAAGGAGACACTTCCCAGGTGGTGCAGTGATAAAGAATCCGTCTGCCAATGCAGGAGACACAATAGACATGGGTTCTATCACTGTGTTTGAAGATCCCCTGGAGGAGGAAATGACAACCTACTCCAGTATTCTTGCCTGGGAAACCCCATGGACAGAGGAGCCTGACAGGCTATTGTCCTTGGAGTTGCAAAGAGTTGACACACCTGAGCACACTCACAAGGAGCACGATTTGTGTCATGATTTTCTATAAGGGACATAATAAGATAAAAGGTGATGCCAAGGCAGAGAGAGTAAGAGACAGCAACTGCCTGTGAGCAAACTGACATGGAATACGTTAAGTTTGACTTACTGGAAACTGATTTTTCTTATGAACATACTTTTTCATATGTCCATGCTCTTATTTGTTGGAAAATAATTGTTCATATCCCATTTCCAAGGTATGTATGAATGTATCAAAGGACACTGGAATTTATATGTGACTTCTTAGCTGAATGACAAATTTCTTCATTCTTTAGTTCTTCAGGCATGTGTTTTATCATCTGATATCAATCTACCTATCTATTTTTAAAATTTACTAAGCAAATTTCATGCTACCCTCTTAAATATTCTTTTAGGAATAATAATGCAGCAGGAATACATGAAAAAATCATTGGTCACATGATTTTAAATGTTAGGTTCTGGTTGAGGTTTGGGTGAAAGCAGTTTACTTGGGAGGTGCAGGAATCAGGGGGAGGCAAGTGGGGAAGCGACAAGGGAAGGAAAGCGAAGACCAGGCAAGATGATGAGCAGGTGCCTACAGCAGGCAACTGGAGCTCCTTCCTGCTGAGCCATCTGGGAAACTGTGTAGAATATACCTCAAAATTGTCCCATTGGAGGAGTGAGGATGCCAATGTATTAACTGGCCAACTCTTGCTCATCAATGCTGAGCTCTTCTTCCCAGTCTGTTAATTTTCAAGCACCACAATTAAGGGCAACTAATGAGCAGAGTGGTTTCCCATGGCTTTGGAAAATGCCTGCAAGCAAAGAGATGTAAATACTGCAATTAGAAATAAGAAGGTACCCAATGAAGTGATAAAACTGAAGAATATGTGGAGCAACAACATCATTTGCTACATGGGAAGAAAGCGGTCCAAAAAATGCCAAGAAGAGTCTTGTCAAGTTTCCTGTTCTTGGTGACTGGCCATACTTGAGATCAGTGCTGCCATTCACTCCTGGCGAATGGGTTAACCACTTCATATTCTTGGTGATCTTGGGTTAACCACTTCTTGGGTTAACCACTTCATATTCCTGGGCTGCTAGAGAAGGAAATGATAACCCACTCTGGTATTCTTGCCTGGAAAATTCCATGGACAGAGGAACCTGGTGGGCCCCAGTCCATGGAATCACAAAGAGTTGGGCACAGCTGAGCCACTAAGCACATTCCTGTGCCTCAGATTATTCTCCTGTAAGATTCAGTGATTGATCTTAAAAGCTATAACTATGTTTCTTTTAATGTTAATACTGTTTGATTATGGTCATTGTCCTCTAGGACCTCTGTATTTAAACTGTGGTCCACAGACCAGCAGCAGCAGCATTACTTGGGAACTTGTTAGAAAGACCCCAGTCCAGTACTGAGTCAGAATCATCATTTTAACAAGATCTCAAGATTTGCAGGAACTTTGAGGAGCAGTAGACTAAGGTATTGTTTCCTATGCTCCTTTCCTTCAGAGTAGGCCGGGGGTGGAAATTCTCAGATGAACCAGCTATACTGACAGAGCCAAGCAGGGGATCTGCCACTCACAGCTTTCATCCCACCAGCCCCAGAGTGAGCAGACTGTCTTGTCACCCAGCTGCCTCATGTATCTGGAGGCAAGAAAATGTGTTCTCTTCAAAGACTTTGTTCAGCTTGATGATGCCATATTTCCAAGAGCAGCCAATGAAGGGAGCACCTGTACATGCAGAAGACATGGCAACTTGGGACCAACCCTCTTCATTGGAGAGACTTGACTTTCTCCCCAGCTTGTTGGCAAAAACTGCAGAGTTTGAAAATGCTAACTGGCAGGATGCAAAAGGTATTCTACATTATGAATTTGATAAGAATCACTTCTATATGTCTTTGAGTAGACATAAAATTTAATTCAATTGCTGGGATTAGTAAAACTATGGGTGAACATTTTCAACTAGCAGCTGTATGCATTTATTTCACTCCCTAGGATATTGTTCATCCTTTCAATAAAATCTTATTGAACAACAACCCCACATAAGCATAGTCCAAAGATTTGAAACAATAGGGTAGATATGCAATTATCTGATAAGAGAGACGAATGAAAAAGGGTGGTGACTATAATATAAAGTGATGAGCATCACTAGAGAGATATGGCCATTATGCTTTGGAAAATGATTATGATATCTGGAAATCTCAATAAAAATCTTAGGAAGTTAAAGTTTTCTAGATAGTGTATGACTTAACAGGAAAAAATTCTACATATTCTAGATAGTACCTGATGCTCTGAAGCAAGATTTGGTAACTATGGCAAACTATGGTGATGTTGAGCCCATACATACTTTGTTTTCATAAATAAAATTTAATTGAAACACAGATATGTTCATTTGTTAATGTGCTGTCTGTGTCTAAGGTAATTGTGACTAAGATCATATGGCCTAAAAAGCCTAAAATAATTACTATTTGATTCTTTACAGAAAAAATTTGCCAATCCCTGGTCTATAAATGTAACCATATTAGAAGGTCACCATAACAAATACTTGTTAGAGACCAACTCCCCAGGATCATCAGGAAGAGCCCAAGAAGGAGGAATCTTTGACCACAGTTGAGTGTTTTGAAGAAACTGGTTTTTATTGCCTGCCTCTTTCTCAGCATGATTAAGATTTGTGCTCATCATTACCACAGAACCGATATCACAAAACCTTCTTGTATCTATCCAGGAGCAGTGCAGGTACTCATTTATGTATCAGGGAAAGCACTCAGCAGGACACCAGTCCTCTTCTCACTTAGAAACTTAGTAGTGACAGGCCTGAATCTTTCTTTGGTGACTTTGTGCAGCTTCAGGAAGACTCAGGCAGGCTACTTGCCTTTGGTATAGGGGCCCCTCATTCTAGGGCTTCTCTCGTAGCTCAGTTGGTAAAGAATCGGCCTGCAATGCAGGAAACCTGGTTCAGTCCCTGAGATGGGAAGATCCCCTGGAGAAGGAAATGGCAGCCCACTCCAGTATTCTTGCCTGGAGAATCCCATGGACAGAGGAGCCTGGCAGGCTTGCAACAGTCGGACACAACTTAGCGATTAAACCATCACCACCACATTCTAGGGGTGGTACAGTGGAGAGATGAACTACGGTATGAAAATGCCTCCTCCTCTAAACAACAGCATTTCCCCAACACCAGCAGCACTATCACTTTATTCCCATTTATCAGGCAAACACTTGAAATTTAATTTCAGCCCCTTTACTAAGTGAAAAGCTTCCTCTAGCCTTTTCTCTGGTGACCAAAATAACAGAAACGCTTTTGTTTGTTTTCAGGGAGTACTAATTAGCAGCTCGCTCAAATATATGAATATTTTCCTCATTCATTTCTTGACAACTTGACCTCTTCCCCTCCAAACAGTTTCTGCCACCATTTTTGCTGCCTCATTTTTTTTGCTTTAGCAAAATGCAGAGGTTATACCCATTAGACTTCTAAAGACAGTAAGCATTGGTCCTCAGGTTCTAGAAATTGTCTTATATTTTTGACTTTTGACTCTATTCAATGGAACTTTAGCCTGGCACAGCCTCTCAAACCATAGAACTAGCTTTCTAGTTTGGAAGGACTTCACTTTACAGAGGGAAAGCCTTACACTGTCCTTAACTCCACTCATTGCTGGATTTGAACTTCTCAGAAGCCAGAGACAGATGTGACCATCAGGAACGCTTAGAAATTAAAAGTCTGGACATCAATGTGAACCACAGAAAGAATGGAGAGATACATAAGAGGCTACAACTTATGGTTGTGAGTCTGTAAGTGATCCAATCAGATATTTTATTTTCCCTCCTTCTTAGTTTTTTACTCTATCATAATAACAGCCGAGGTGTGTTTCCTCATACATATTACGCTGTTTCATCTCTCACTGGCCTTCATCAAGTTGTTTCAATCCATCCATCCATTAAGCTAGTAACCCCGTGTGCTATATACTCTAAAGACAGCCTTACCATGTCTGAGGCACTGTGCCTCAGAAATGTATTGGCACATTTCTCTTGGAGAACTATCATATGAGATATATAGTCTAAGTATCTGCATTTTTCAGGTAAGGAAACCAAGACTCAGAGGCTAAGAAACCTGCCTAGAGTCATACAGCTGGTGGGTGCAGCACCCACTGGCTTCAGATCTCATTACTAATTATGCCCCTCAGCTTCCTCCCCATAGGCTCTAAAAATATAAAGTCTCCTGCATTGCAGACAGATTCTTTACCAGCTGAGCTACAAGGGAAGCCCAAGAATACTGGAATGGGTAGCCTATCCAGTTCTCCAGTGAATCTCCCAACCCAGGAATCGAACCAGAATCTCCTGCATTGCAGGCAGATTCTTTACAAACTGAGCTATGAGGGAAGCCCAAAAATATAAAGAAGTTTTGTATATTCTCCTCATTCTAATAGAAGTCACAGTGGATGAAAGGATCAAAAATGTTAAGTGAAAGTGAAATTCGCTCAGTAGTGTTCGACTCTTTGAGATCCTGTGGACTATACAGTCCACAGAATTCTCCAGGCCAGAATACTGGAGTGGGTAGCCTTTCTCTTCTCCAGGGGATCTTCCCAAAGCAGGGATGGAACCCAGGTCTCCCACACTGCAGGTGGATTCTTTACCAACTGAGCCATGAGGAATGTATGACAGACAACAAAGGCATATATAGAAATGAGAGGAGGAGAGCTGGGAAGTAGGTGACACAAGAGGAGGTGAAAACAGAGAACTCAGGTCAGAGACACCCTGGAGAAAGGAATGTCTCTATTGAGTTTCTCAGGATGGTTAAGAATTGATCAAAGGGAGGTGGGGTGGAAGGAAGGCATTTAAGACAGAGGAAACCTGAAGCACATAGAACAAAAATAACACCTTGTAACAAATGAGAAGGTCAATACTGCCAGAAGGTAGAGTGCATTGAGTAAGGTAGGAAACAGAAGTTCGAGATCACTGGGGGTGATTTCAGGAAGGTGTAGTGGGTCTTGCAAAGATGCTTTCATGGGGAGCCGTGAAAGGCTTTAGGCAAAGAAACTGATTTGAATTTCAGATAAATGACATTAAAATCTGGGGGAATGATGAGTTTGAGAAAGGGGGCTGCTATGGTTAGTGCAGATGTGAAGTGATAAAAGTAGGGTGAGCAATGAGGAAGCGGAGGCTATGGTGACAGGAAGGAGTCGGGAAGCTGTAAAATTTTCATCAGTCAAAGTCAGCAGGACTTGGAGACTGACTGGATGTGAGGTGAAGTGAGAGGAAATGGGGTGATAAAAATGGGATTCTGTGTTCTGATTTGGGTGACTGGGCAGGTACTGGTACCAACGACTAATCTGTGAACTTTGGTGGGTAAACCAGATTGAGGTTTGAAGTGCTCTTGGAAATATCCAGAAGGATATGAGATACCTAAGTGGAGGTTAGAGAAAATGGCCTTGTAGGAAAGAGAGATTTAAGAACAAATAACATTCTGGTAACCACCCATGTGTGGGCAGTAATGGCCTAGGATAATCAGCTTATAAATGAAGCCAAAGATAAAGGAGCTTGTGCAGGACTTAGAGAAGGAACAGGGCTGGTGGGAAGGAGGATGAACCAAGAGCATTGTGTCATGGAAAGGAAAAAGGTAGTTTTTAGAAGGTGTATGTAGTAAGCACAGAAGAAAGTAGAGACGAAGGCTGTCCTGTATCTACCCACTGTTAACTGTTCCTCTCTCCCTTAACTAACTCCTCATCGTGCATATTCTCCTGTGCATTTATAAAACTCAATTTAGAGGCATTGTCCCTTAGAGGTAGGCAAGCTTTCCACGTATCTAAGTTATAGGGGGTACTTTTCCATTTGATCTCTTGTCATTTCACTCATAGACCTGTATATTTACTTTCCTTCCTATGCTGAGGATCATTGTGGTAGACTAATTTGCCTTAAGGATTTCACTTCCTTTGGCAGTGCACTCTCACACTTAGACTTGACTCTGTCTTCAAGCATTTTATTCATGCCAATGAAATAGTGGTAAATGACGTAAGCAGAGTCTTGAAAAGTGCTTGTGCATTTTTACTTTCTCTTTTAGATTCCTGATACTACAAGTTGATAAGTCCAGGCTAACCTGCTGAAGGAAAAGAGATTGCTTGGAGCAGAACCAAGTTGTCCTAACTAAAGCTGTCTATACCATCCAGACCCTCGCTGGCCCAATAGCTGACTTCACAAGTACTGTTCTGGGGTGATTTGTTACACAGCAGTACCTGATATGATGAAAAATTATGTCCTATATAACTTTTTATCTAGCATATTAACCAAGTGCTTAACATATAGTGAGAGGTCTATAAATATATGTTGAACTGAAAAGCATAGAAGAAATGGAAGGAAAACTTCCAATCTATTGCAAAGCCCCCTTTCCCCCTTTTTTTTCTAAAAAACCCCCATGACTGCCCTAACTTTCTCACTCACTTTTACCTTTGAGATCTCAGGAGCTAAGACTGTAGGGACAGCTGTGGGAATTCCAGCAGGCACACTGTGGTTTGAAATCCACAGACAAGGGAGCATGGCTTCCTTCCTTGGCCTGCTGCCCCACGCACGGTGAGCAGAGCAGCCAAGCCAAAGTGGCAGCCGCAGTGTGGGAGCCCAACTCTGCTGCCATAAATTACCCAGAGGCAGGAAGGAGCAGTGAGAGTCAGCGGTTTCAACTACCTACTAGTTCATTTTTGTTCTTGTTTTTCAGTTAGCAATCTGTAAAATTTATTGCAAAATTAAGCTCCCTGCTCCAGAGTCAATAATATTCCTGGTGCCAGGTGGTGTAATAACTCACAAAAAGGGCAGGAGTTGGAGGAAGTGAGACTGATTTAAGAAGTCAACTTCCAAGCCCTACTTTCTGCTGCCTACTCCCTGCTGCTAAAGGTCAGGTAAGTAGAGGGCTAAGATTACAACCTCAGAACATCTTTGGAGGGCTAGAATTTCTATTGGGTTTGAAATCTAAAACAAAAACTGTTTCTTTTGCATGACGGATTCCTTTTATCCTTCCCACCTCTGTTTCCATTTTAACATAAAAATAGAAAATTCAATTTCATATTTTGTTTCTGCCATCACAAGGAAGAGGTACTGTACAAAGCTTGGCCCTCTGCAAGCTTCCTATGGTGCTTTCTAATAACCTAACATCAGTCTGTCTGAACTGGAGGGGCTGTTGGCGATTGCTCTTACTGCAGTGACTTCATTTACAGAGGCAAATACCAAGTCTCAGGGTAATTAATAGTTGTTCAGGTCCTGCCCAGCTGAACAACCTGGGATTAGAAGTAAGATCTGATTCCCAGGTCATACACCAGCTGCTTCACTCAAGATTCTGCTACTGAATGGACTTCAATTGATCACTTCAGCCTTTCTTGAATATATATAGTTTCTTTAAAAATTGTCTCTTTGTGTGAAAAGATCACCACAAGAAGTCTAGTTATTATTATTGTTATCATAGTAAGTTATTGTTAAGTCCTATTATTTCTTATAGAGTATAAATTCTCTGTCTGATTATTTAAAAGGACCATACAGTCACATTTTCATTACAGCTGCATTGTGCCAGATGTTATCATTAATTTGCTCTTAGTTAATTGTCTTTACAAAATAACTCTCTGAAAGACAATGATTGAAAGGCTATATTTGGTTATTCCACATGGTCTCTTCCTTGAAATGTCTACAAAATCATTTTTGCAATCTGTGGAGTAAATTTAATGTTTCTTGAGGGACATTTAGCAATTGCGAATTAAGCTCTGCAAGTAAGTGTCTATGTATTTCTTGATCAGTACCCCATTTGCTCTTTTAGAAACTTTAGATGGAATTTGTTTCCTCAGCTTCTTGGTTCTTCCTTATTGGTTGTTGAAGCTTTAGCCACTGCTTGGTGTTGGCTATAGGCTTAGATTAGAAGGAATTGCTTTGATGTTTTTCAGTCAAGAAAAAATTTTACACCTCTCTGAGTATCCCTTGACTGCAGGTAAAGAATGTACCTCTCTGGAGAGATACCAATTACAGTTAATTGTATATAACCTGATTGATCCATGGAACACTTAGAGTTTCTAATTGAATTTGCTATTGTCTTCATAAAATGAAGATATCGTTTAGTTGCCAATTGTGAATTGAAGGGCCTGGCTGCATTCTCTATCTCAGCACAATGATACTGTCAACAGAATGATCTAAAGGAGGTTGTACAAATCCACCCTTGTCACAGAATTCCTGCTCTATTCCTCTTGTAAATCAAGGGTGGTTCAGGAGAGCTGTTTCCTGGCTTCTAGGAGGCAATGCTGGTTTCACCACTCAGGAGCTGATGTTTTCCCCAGTTCTTACATGGCAGGTAGGGATGAAAGGGGTCTATGAAACTTTTGTAACTTGACCTGGAACTGGGCAAGACTAACCTGGCTTTAAACTTCACCAAGACCTTGAAACTCAGCCAGAGATGATTAAAGCCCCTGAGTATGTGAGTCTTTTCAAGTACACTAATTGTGTTACGTTGTGGATGAAAACCATGAAAAATGGGTGTGTTGAAAGTCTCCAGCTTGGAATGCATTTTACTTCTAAGATGATTAAACATCTGTTTCATTCTGAGATTTGAGTAAAAACTCAAGTAAACGAACAGTTGGAAAACAAATTAAATAGGGATAGTCAAGTGGTCAATAGAATGGATGTACATTCTGGTGACATTTATTCTGATCTAGTTTAAACTCAAATGCCTATAGTGGGTATCATCTTTTCATTTCTAGGTACAAGAATGTTAAAAAAATAACTATTTCACTCTGCTGTACTCCTGAAACTAATGTAACACTTCACTTCAATTTTAAAAGCTGTTTTTTAAAAATGGATTTGATACTGCATTTTCAAGTGATTTCAAAATAGGAATTGAGGCAAAGACATTTTGTTAAACTTACTTTCTTTTTGTGTATGTATGTATTGAACATTCTACGAGCTCCATAGAAAGCACAATTAAAGGTTAGGCTATGTATCATTCCCTTCATGAAATAGTGTTTGTACTCGATTGCATATCTTACCTCATCCACACTAACACCATTCATTCGCCCACCTACCAAGTACCCTAGACATTAAATTATAGTCAGCCTTTCAGAGTCCGTGCTACACAACAAAAAACAAAAAGAGAAAATAGAAGCATTTCCTCAACTGGACATTTTCCCCTCGATTTGTATAACAGCAGATTATCTGCAGGTGCAACTTGAGCAGATGAACAGGCCACAGATAATGTTGTGGTGAGGGTATGGACTCTGAAACTCGACTGCCCAATGTCAGATTCCTGCTCTGTCAATTAGCCGTATGACCTAAGGCAAATTATTTAAACTGCTTGAGCCCTGGTTGGCTCATCTACAAAGTGGGATAATTCCACCTATCTCAAGGAATGTGATCGAAACAAATCAGTCTACATAAAGTCCTTGAGATAGTGCTTGGGTGCTTTTACACTTATGTACACAATCTATACATTTATCTTACAATATCCTAAGTGTCTTAGGAATCTCCTTTTTGTGAATTCAAGTAGTCATGAAATAAATTGTTCTTTGGTTATACAAGATTTATCTAACTAAAATGCTCCAACTTGAGGTCATTTGGTACCCACATGCCACCCTCCCCTTGAGATCAAGGATAGTTTGCTTCTAGCTCAGGGCCCTTGTGCTTATAAAGCACAGATCGTGAAGCCCAAGCCCCAGAGTAACACTTGGGAGATTTTAAAATAGCTTTATTTTCTGCTTTTTCTCAAGCTGATGTAAACATTGTTATTATCGTCACAAAGGAGAAGAAAGGCTGACATACCTGGTGGGACAGTTTTAGTTATGGAGTGAATGGGAGGCAACTGACTTTATCTGACTTGTCTCTCCAACATCTGCTCAGCTTTCCTATAACCCCATAAAATAGCATAGTTCTAGTTTTCTAGAGTTCTTCTCATTAGGAAAAGTTTTTAAAGATCCTTTTGGAAACTTGTTTGAAAACTTATGTTACTCGATGTGATGAGGTTTTCCTAGGGGTGGGGATTTTTCCAGAATAAGCCATAGATCAACAAGTATACAGCTTTATCCCGTCCCCTTTATGATCCTGATGTGGATGAGCCATTTCTTAACTTGAAGTTTAAATAAGGTAGAAAAAAGAGGAAGGGAGGAAAAAAAAGTAAAGAAGATAAAATAATAGAATATAAAGAAAAGGAAGAAAATAAAAGAGCAAGTAAAGGAAAGAAGAGGAGAGAAGATGAAACAAAAGAAAGGAAAGAAAAACTAAGCCCCCAGATTTAAAGACACCCAACTACCCCAGCTCTACTCTCTCTCTCTAAGACAGGCGTACTTTGATTAAGATTCCTCTCTGTCAGACAGTTCAGTTCAGTTCAGTCCTCAGTCATGTCCAACTCTTTGCGACCCCACGGTCTCCAGTACACCAGGCTTCCCCTCCATCACCAGTTCCCGGAGCTTGCTCAAACTCATGTCCATCAAGTCAGTGATGCCATCCAGCCATCTCATCCTCTGTCGTCCCCTTCTCCTCCTGCCTTTAATCTTCCCCAACATCAGGGTC
The DNA here is from genome assembly GCF_002263795.3 of Bos taurus. NCBI lineage: Eukaryota > Metazoa > Chordata > Mammalia > Artiodactyla > Bovidae > Bos > Bos taurus. The sequence continues at coordinate 49,281,153 of NC_037340.1, forward strand.
TTTTCAAATAAGTCAGTTCTTTGCATCAGGTGGACAAAGTATTGGAGCTTTAGCTTCAACATCAGTCCTTTCAATGAATATTCGAAAATGATTTGCTTTAGGATTGACTGGTTGGATCTCCTTGCAGTCCAGGGGACTCTCAAGAGTCTTCTCCAACACCACAATTCAAAAGCATCAATTCTCTGGTGCTCAGCTTTCTTTATGGTCCAACTCTCACATTCATACATGACTACTGGAAAAACCATAGCTTTGACTAGAGGGACCTTTGTTGGCAAAGTAATGTTTCTGCTTTTAAATATGATATCTAGGTTGGTCATAACTTTTCTTCCAAGGAGTAAGCATCTTTTAATTTCATGGCTGCAGTCACCATCTGCAGTGATTTTGGAGCCCAAGAAAATAAAGTCTGTCACTGTTTCCATTTTTCCCCATCTATTTGCCATGAAGTGATGGGACTGGATGCCATAATCTTCATTTTTTGAATGTTGAGTTTTAAGCCAACTTTTTCACTCTTCTCTTTCACTTTCATCAAAAGGCTTTTTATTTCCTCTTTGCTTTCTTCTGTAAGGGTAGTGTCATCTGTGTATCTGAGATTATTGATATTTTTCTTGGCAATCCTGATTCCAGCTTGTGCTTCATCCAGCCTGGCATTTTTCATGATGTATTCTGCATATAAGTTAAATAATCAGGGTAACAATATACAGCCTTGATGTACTCCTTTCCCAATCTGGAACCAGTCTGTTGTCCATGTCTGGTTCTAACTGTTGTTCTTGAGCTGCATACAGATTTCTCAGGAGGCAGGTAAGGTGGTCTGGTATTCCTCTGTCAGGCAACAGGGTGAATAAAGACACAGGTTTCCATGACATGGGACTTTTAATTTTTTAATAATGCAAAGTGGATGAATGATCTCTTAGCCTTTTTTTTTAAACATGTGAACCTCCAAATTTTGACCTAAAACATGGTTTTTTCCTTTCTGGATCATGGCTCCATTTGTGGCCCCTGTAATCTGAAATTTTCCTCTGTAAATTCAGTACTATTGTTTCTATCTTATTTCAATAACCTTTGGTAATTTCATCAATCTATTGAAATACTTGAAATATATGACAAAATATTAATAATTCAGAATAAGAACATTTATTCTTTGTTTTCTTTTCTTTATACAGTTTAAAGCTAGAAACTTCTCATCAAGAAGCCATCAAAGCATTGCTAGGCATGAGAGCCAGTTATTAGTAATGACGGTTCAGGAAGAGACCATTTACAGACACAAGATCAGAGAAGAATAGTGTGAGAATAAAGTATTTCATGAATTCATAGTGTCTTCCCCTCAAACAGATGTCCTCTCCAAGATGCCTGTCTTTCCCACCTGACTCTCCCCTGAAGCTTGACGTTCTGAAAGATGCTGCAACATAAGGATCTAAAATACTCTAGATGTGGAACACATCTGCAGAAAGTCCTCTGGCTTTGTGCCTCAACACTGGGTGGGCCACTATGGAGTGACTGTACAATTTATCTTGAGACTAGGGCATTTCTGAAAGTGAAAGGGAGAGCTACCTATAATTATCCAGGACATCATAAACTGAGATTATCTCACAGGAATGTGGCTGAATTATTAAGCATCTGGACAGTAAATTAAAAAAAAATATGTGCTGAAAAGAAAGGAGGAAAATCAAAGAACTGTTTTCTTTCTCTAATGTTTAGAAACTATTCTGTAAACTTTGTATCTCTTGACTAATCATAGCAACTGTCTTAGATAGATGTCATTATTCCCATTTTATGTATGAGAAAACTGAGGCTCCAGAAAATATAGTCATTTGCCCAAGGCCACAATATATTATATGTTAGGGGTAGCATGGACTTTAGAGAGGTTAGAAATTATGAAAATAACTGGCCAAATGAATGAATGAATAAAATGATACAAAGCCCAACACATCTCATTCATAAGATGAAAAGAATCCTGTGTATATTATCATCAGGGTTTTTAGAACGTTGCCAATTTGAAAAATAGTCTTAGCTAATTTACACTTCCTGCAGCACTTTCTTTTACAGCATCATAATGGCAACCCACTCCAGTATTCTTGCCTGGAAAATCCCATGGAGGAACCTGGTTAGGCTACAGTCCATGGGGTTGCAAAGAGTCAGACACGACTGAGTGACTTCACTCACTCAAAGATAAAAATGATAAAGATAACAAAGATAAAATGGTTCTCTGAGGTGGCCTTACCAATAGCTGTGAATAGAAGAGAAGCAAAGGCAAAGAAGAAAAGGGAAGACATACCCATTTGAATGCAGAGTTCCAAAGAATAGCAAGGAGAGGTAAGAAAGCCTTCCTCTGCAATCAATACAAAGAAATAGAGGAAAACAATAGACTGGGAAAGACTAGAGATCTCTTCAAGAAAATTAGAGATACCAAGGGAACATTTCATACAAAGATAGGCACAATAAGGGACAGAAACCATTTGGACCTAACAGAAGCAGAAGATATGGCAAGAATACACAGAAGAACAATACAAAAAAGATCTTCATGACCCAGATAATCACGATGGTGTGATCACTCACCTACAGCCAGACATCCTGGAATGCAAAGTCACGTGGGCCTTAGGAAGCGGCATCACTAAGAACAAAGCTAGTGGAGGTGATGGGATTCCAGTTGAGCTATTTCAAATCCTGAAAGATGATGCTGTGAAAGTGCTGCACTCAATATGCCAGCAAATTTGGAAAACTCAGCAGTGGCCACAGGACTGGAAAAGGTCAGTTTTCATTCCAATCCCAAAGAAAGGCAATGCCAAAGAATGCTCAAACTACCACACAGTTGCACTCATCTCACACACTAGTAAAGTAATGCTCAAAGTTCTCCGACTCAGGCTTCAACAGTACGTGAATTGTGAACTTCCAGATGTTCAAGCTGAGTTCAGAAAAGGCAGAGGAACCAGAGATCAAATTGCTGACATCCATTGGATCACTGAAAAAGTAAGAGAGTTCCAGAAAAACATCTATTTCTGCTTTATTGACTATGCCAAAGCCTTTGACTGTGTGGATCACAATAAACTGTGGAAAATTCTGAAAGAGATGGGAATACCAGACCACCTGACCTGCCTTTTGAGAAATCTGTGTGCAGGTCAGGAAGCAACAGTTAGAACTGGACATGGAACAACAGACTGGTTCCAAATTGGGAAAGGAATTCATCAAGGCTGTGTATTATCAACCTTGCTTATTTAACTTCTATGCATAGTACATCATGAGAAATGCTGGGCTGGGTGAAGCACAAGCTGGAATCAAGATTGCTGGGAGAATACCAATAACCTCAGATGTACAGATGATACCATGTTTATGGCAGAAAGCGAAGAAGAACTAAAGAACCTCTTGATGAAAGTGAAAGAGGAGAGTAAAAAAGTTGGCTTAAAGCTCAACATTCAGAAAACGAAGATCATGGCATCTGGTCCCATGACTTCATGGCAAATAGATGGGAAAACACTGACAGACTTTATTTTTTGGGGCTCCAAAATCACTGCAGATGATGACTGCAGCCATGAAATTAAAAGACACTTACTCCTTGGAAGAAAAGCTATGACCAACCTAGACAGCGTATTTAAAAGTAGAGACATTACTTTGCCAACAAAGGTCAGTCTAGTCAAAGTTATGGTTTTTCCAGTAGTCATGTATGGATGTGAGAGTTGGACTATAAAGAAAGCTGAGCACTGAAGAATTGATGCTTTTGAATTGTGGTGTTGGAGAAAACTATTTGAGAGTCCCTTGGACTGCAAGGAGATCCAACCAGTCCATCCGAAAGGAAATCAGTCCTGAATATACATTGGAAGGACTGATTCTGAAGCTGAAACTCCAATCCTTTGGCCACCTGATGCGAAGAACTGACTCCTTTGAAAAGACCCTGATGCTGGGAGGGATTAAAGGTAGGAGGAGAAGGGGACAACAGAGGATGTGATGGTTGGATGGTATCACCGACTCAACGGACATGAATTGAGTAACCTCCAGGAGTCACAATGTACAGGGAGGCCTGGTGTGCTCCAGTCCATGGGGCGCAAAGAGTTGGACATGACTCAGCGACTGAACTAAACTGAAAGATAAAGTTCCAGCAAGTAAGAAAGCTCAGGAGCACTGCTGTGGATAACTTCTCCAAATAAGAAAATGTATGTAGCTTCCCAGTCATAGATTTGTCTAGCTGAAAGGAATTCTTACATTATTATTTAGTAATTTCACTTCTAATAATGTATTTTATGGAAATAGACCTGGGCTTGTACTCTTTGCGTGGGCCTGTCATTAGATGCTGGCTGTTCTGGGGAGGGTTTGAGACCCATAGCTGTAGGCTTTTACAGCCAAGTGCAATCCCCAGGCAGGGGCTCAGGTAGCTGTATGACCTTGAGCAAGTTACTTTAGCCTCTCTAGTTCTCTGCTTTCTTATGTTAAAATGGGGATTAGTAATAACCACTTATTTACTATGCATGGTTATTGGGAGAAATCACTGAAATGCCACTGTGTCTCAAAACACAAAACATGAAATATGAGAGAAGTTCTGCTCAGTCCTACAGTCTTGAACAAATTTTGCCTTCTGGTTGGACAGTCAGTGAGAACATTATCTCTTTTTTTAACTTTATTTATTTTTATTTATTTAATTTTTGGCTGCTCTGGGTTCCATTGCTTTGCAAGGGCTTTCTCTAGTTGTGGAGAGCAAGGGCTACTCTTTGTTGTGGGCGCACCGTGCAATGGTTTCTCCTGTTGCAGGGCATGGGCTCTAGGTGAGTGGGCTTTAGCAGTTGCAGCTTATGGGCTTAATTGCTCCATGGTATGTGGGATCTTCCTGGATCAGGGATCGAACATGTGTCCTCTGTACTGGCAGGTAGATTCTTATCCACTGTACCACCTGGGAAGTCCTGGGCGTGATCTTTTTAAAGGAGGTCCTTCAGTAACCACGCTTTGGCTTTGGAGAGATTCATAAATATAGAACATGTTGATCACATTTCTTTTCTTTAGTGTGGGACATTATCTTTAAAAGAATAAATATGATGGTTAATTCCTATCCATCTTACACTGGGTGTAGCAAACAGATTCTAAACAGATTCTAAAACAGATTCAAATTATCTCCATTCCCTCTTCATGGGATATTTAATTTCCTCTCCTTGAATATAGGCAGAAACTGGGATTTGCTCATAACCAATAGAATATGGCAAAGAGGATGATTCATCGCTTATGTGATTGTGTTACTTAAGATCATAACTTTTGCCTTGTTTGTAGACTTTCCCCATTAACTCTCTTCCTTGCTGACCTCATGAAGTCAGCTGCCCTGTTGGAAAAGGCCACATAGCAAGGAACCAAGGACAGACACTGTGTAATAGCCAGCAAGAAACAGAGGCCCTCAGTTTGATAGCCCACAAGGAACAGAAGGTGGTTCTGTCAACAACCATGTGAGTTTAGAAGCAGTTCCTTCCCCAGCTGAACCTCTGTGAGGTACAGCCACAGCTGCCGCTGACTGCAGCCTTGCAGAGAACCCACTTAGGCTCTGGACTTCTGACCATCAGAAACTGAGATAATAAATATGTGTTTTTCAAAGTTGTTGTTTTGTGATAATAGAGTTACATAGCAATAGATGACTAGGTAATACTTACACACAAGGTAATAAAGTTATATACTTTCAAAGGCATATATTCCTGAACTATTTCTCAGAAATGGGCATTTTATAAACTAAGCCAATTATTTATTCACTCTCAAATTGTGCCCACATCACTGACCAGTACTCTCACCAGTACACCAATCAACACAATAGGGTTCACTCCAAGAGTTCCAGGAAAAGCTGCAATGAACTCAAACCTGGGGGTGGATTCCATATTCAGTCCTTATCAGTTATGTAACCCTGAGAGAGCCATATAACCTTTCTGGGCTACAGCTCCCTCATATTTACAGTGAGATAATGTTTCCTTTACAGGATTTTGTGAGAATTAAACATGCTGATGGAATTTAACTGAACTGACATGAACTCAATAGGCAATGCAGAGGAATAGCATATCACGAAACTGAGAGAAAGTAACTTCAGTAGAGGAGGATATGAAATTTGGGGCCCACTCAGCCTTCTGAAAGGTTTACAGTGATGTCCATGTTAGTGGTTTCAGTATGCACATTGAATAAAATGTGCTTTTATCTATTTAACAAATATTAAGCACCCATTATATATCAGTCACACACTGTGATGTTAAAGGTTCGTTGAAGTTCAACAGATTTAAATTCAGGGACAGGTTTTCATTAGCTCTGGTTTCATGAGATTATTTCTTTTCAGTCAGGATTGTTGAAGTAGGATGGTATACTATTCAGCAATATAAAGAAAAAACCAGTGATAGATGAAACAACTTGGATGAGACACAAATCACTGTGTGATTTTGAATGAAAGAAACCACACAAACACCCTCCTTATTGTATGATTCCATCCACATAAAAATCTATAAAGTACAAATTGAGAGTGGTTACCTGGGAATGAGAGCAAATTAAGAGATGAATTGAACTGGGTTTGAAGAAATTCTAGAAAGCAGTAGAAATATTTGGTATTTTGATTGATTGTGGTAATGGCTTCTTAGATGTAGAAATATATCAAAGTTCATCAGATAATACACTTCACAGGCATGCCTTGATTTATTTGTTTTGCTTTATTATGTTTCACATGTGTGCTGTGCTCAGTCATTCAATTATGTCTGATTCTTTGTGGCCCCATGGACTGTAGCCCAGCAGGCTCCTCTGTCCGTGGAATTTTCCAGGCAAGAATACTGGAGCAGGCTGCCATTTCCTACTCCAGAGGATCTTCCTTACCCAGGGATCAAACCTGAGACTCTTGCATCTCCCGCATTGGCAGGCAGCGATTTTACCACCGGTGCTGCCTAGGAAACCCATTACAATTCATATTGGGTGTGTGTGGGGGTGTGTGTTTTTTTTTTACTGTATATAGGTTTGCAGTAACCCTTCATCAAGCAAAACTATTGGCACTATTTTTCCAACAGCATTTGCTCACTTCAAGTCTGTGTGTCACATTTTGGTAACATGTGTCTTCTTGTCACATTGTGGTAATTCTTAATTCATTTATGAATGAATTCTTCCATTCATTTTGATAATTCTTGCAATATTTCAAATTTTTTCATGATTATTTTATTTGCTATGGTAATCTGTGATTAATGATATCTGGTGTTCCTACTGTAATTATTTCTGGGCACCAGGAGTCATATCCATTTAAGACAGTAAACGTAGTTGATAAATGTTGTATTTGTTCAGACTGGCTGCTTCCTATCTCTCTTCCTCTCCTCAGGCCTCCTTATTGCCGGAGACACAACAATATTGAAATTAGACCAATTAATAATACTACAATGACTTTTAAGTGTTCCAGTGAAAGGAAGAGCAGTACATCTCTTTAAGTCAAAAACTACAGATAATTAAGATTAGTGAGGAAGACAAGTCGATATCATGACTAGGCCTCTTGCACCAGTTAGCCAAGTTGTGAAAACAAAGGAAAAGTTCTTGTAGGAAATAAACAGTGCTACTCCAATGAACACATAAATGATAAGAAAGGGAAACATCTTACTACTGATATGGCAGAACATTTTAGAGATCTCAATATAAAATCAAGGTGGCAAGAATACACAGAAGAACAATACAAAATAGATCTTCACCACCCGGATAATCATGATGGTGTGATCAATGACCTAGAGCCAGACATCCTGGAATGTGAAGTCACGTGGGCCTTAGGAAGCATCACTAAGAACAAAGCTAGTGGAAGTGATGGGATTCCAGTTGAGCTATTTCAAATTCTAAAAGATGATGCTGTGAAAGTGCTGCACTCAATATGCCAGCAAATTTGGAAAACTCAGCAGTGGCCACAGGGCTGGAAAAGGTCAGTTTTCATTCCAATCCCAAAGAAAGGCAATGCCAAAGAACGCTCAAACTACCACACAGTTGCACTCATCTCACACACTAGTAAAGTAATGCTCAAAGTTCTCCGACTCAGGCTTCAACAGTACGTGAATTGTGAACTTCCAGATGTTCAAGCTGAGTTCAGAAAAGGCAGAGGAACCAGAGATCAAATTGCTGACATCCATTGGATCACCGAAAAAGCAAGAGAGTTCCAGAAAAATATCTATTTCTGCTTTATTGACTATGCCAAAGCCTTTGACTGTGTGGATCACAACAAACTGGAAAATTCTGAAAGAGATGGGAATACCAGATCACCTGACCTGCCTCCTGAGAAATCTGTATGCAGGTCAGGAAGCAACAGTTAGAACTGGTCATGGAACTACAGACTGGTTCCAAATCGAGAAAGGAATACATCAAGGCTGTGTATTGTCACCCTGCTTATTTAACTTCTATGCAGAGTACATCATGAGAAACGCTGGGCTGGATGAAGCACAAGCTGGAATCAAGATTGATGGGAGAAATATCAATAACATCAGATATGCAGATTACACCATGTTTATGGCAGAAAGTGAAGAAGAACTAAAGAGCCTCTGCAGATGGTAACTGAAGCCAAGAAATTAAAAGATACTTGCTCCTTGGAAGAAGAATTATGACCAATCTAGACAGCATATTAAAAAGCAGAAACATTGCTTTGCCAACAAAGGTCTGTCTAGTCAAAGCTATGGTTCTTCCAGTAGTCATGTATGGATGTGAGAGTTGAATTATAAAGAAAGCTGAGTGCCGAAGAATTGGTGCTTTTGAACTGTGGTGTTGGAAATGACTCTTGAGAGTCCCTTGGACTGCAAGGAGATCAAACTAGTCCATCCTAAAGGAAATATTCAGTACTTATTTCCTGAATATTCATTGGAAGAACTGATTCTGAAGCTGAAACTCCAGTCCTTTGGCCACCTAATGCGAAGAACGGACTCATTTGAAAAGACCCTGATGTTGGGAAAGATTGGGGGCAGGAGGAGAAGGGGATGACAGAGGATGAGATGGTTGGATGGCATCACCGACTCAATGGACATGAGTTTGAGTAAACTCTGGGAGATGGTGATGGACAGGGAGGCCTGGTGTGCTGCAGTACATGGAGTTGCAAAGAGTCGGACATGACTGAGCTACTGAACTGACCAACAACATTCCCTTAAGCGAAAACCTAATCCAGAGCAAAGCTTTTCAATTCTTTGAAGATTGAGTAAGATGAGGAAACTGCAGAAGAAAAGTTCAAAACTAGCAGGGGTTGGTTTGTGAAGTTTAAGGAAAGAAGCCTTTTCCGTAATATAAAAGTGCAAGGTAAAGCAGCAAGGGCTGATGTAGAAGCCACAGCAAGTTATCCAGAGGATGCAGCTAAGATAAATAATGAAGGTAGTTACACTAAACAACAGATTTTTAATTTAAATAAAACAATCTTCTATTGGAAGAAGATGGAAGGTAGAACTTCCACCGCTAAAGAGAAGTCAATCCTGGCCTCAAACGTTCAAAAGACAAGCTGACTCTTTTGTTAGGGGCTAATGCAATAGTGCAGAGAAGGCAATGGCACCCCACTCCAGTACTTTTGCCTAGAAAATCCCATGGACGGAGGAGCCTGGTAGGCTGCAGTCCATGGGGTCGCTAAGGGTCAGACACGACTGAGCCACTTCCCTTTCACTTTTCACTTTTATGCATTGGAGAAGGAAATGGCAACCCACTCCAGTGTTCTTGCCTGGAGAATCCCAGGGACATCAGGGCCTGGTGGGCTGCCGTCTATGGGGTCACACAGAGTCGGGCACAACTGAATCGACTTAGCAGCAGCAGCAGCAATGCAATAGTGACTTTAAGCTGAAGCCAGTGCTCATTTAACATTTTGCAAGTCCAAGTCCTTTAAAAATTACGCTAAATTGATTCTGCCTGTTTCCTATGAATGGAACAACAAAGCCTGATGACAGCACATCTGTTTACAACATGTTTTGCTGAATACTTCAAGCCCACTGTTGAGACCTATTCCTCAGGAAATAAAAATTTTCCTTTAAAAATAGTACCGCTCACTGACAATGCACTTGGTCACCCAAGAACTCTGATGGTCTGTACAATGAGATTCATGTTTTTTCGTATCTGTTAACACAGCATCCATTCCACAGTAAGTGGATCAAGGAGTCATTTCAACTTTCAAGTTTTATTAAGTGTTTTTTGTAGGCTATGAAATTTGGAAGAAGTTGATTCCATGCCCCATAGATGACATGGATGACTGTGGGCTTCAGGACTTCAGTGAAGGAAGTCACTGCAGATGTGCTAGAAATGGCAAAAGAACTAGAATTAGAAGTAGAACCTGAAGATGTGATTGAACTGCTGCAATCTCATGATGAAGCTTGAATGAATGAGTAGCTTCTTGTGGATGAGCAACAAAAGTGGTTTCATAAGATGGAATCTACTCCTGTTGAGGATGCTGTGAAGATTGTTGAAGTGACAACAAAGGATTCAGAATATTACATACATGTATCTAATAAAGCAGCAACAGGGTTTGGGAGTACTGACCAATTTTTAAGAAGTTCTACTGTGTGTAAAGGGCTGTCAAAGAGTGTTGCTTGCTACAGAGAAATCGCTGGTTAAAGGAAGAGTCAATTCATGCGGCAAACTTCATTGTCTTATTTTAAGGAGTTGCTTCATCTACCCCAGCCTTCAGCAACCACCAGTCCTAATCAGTCAGCAGTTATCCATGTCAAAGCATGATCCTCCACCATCAAAAAAATTACAACTCACTGAAGGCTCAGACGGTGGTTAGCATCTTTTTTAGCAATAGAGTTGGGCTTCCCTGATAACTCAGTTGATAAAGACTCTGCCTGCAATGTTGGAGACCTGAGTTCGATCCCTGGGTTGAGGAGATCCCCTGGAGAAGGGAAAGGCTACCCACTCCAGTATTCTGGCCTGGAGAATCCCATGGATACAGTCCATGGGGTCTCAAAGAATTGGACATGACTGAACGACTTTCACTGAGCATTAGAGTATTTTTTTTTTTTGCATTAGAGTATTTTTAAGTTAAGGTATGTACACTTGTTTAGACCTAATGGCCTACTGTACATTAACAGACCACAGTATAAACCTTTATATGCATTGGGAGATGAAGAAGCCCATGGACAGAAGAGCCTGGCAGGCTACAGTCTGTAGGGTGGCAAAGAGTCTGACATGACTGAAGCAACTTAGCATGCATGCATGCATGCATGCATTGGGAAACAAAAAAAATTGTGTGACTTGCTTTACTGCAATATACACTTTATTTTAGAAGTCTGGAATGGAACTCACAATATCTCAGAAGTATGCCTGTATATATGTGGTTTATTGTAATCAATTGTTGTTCAGTCGCTCAGTCAGGTCCGACTATCTGTGACCTCTTGGACTGCAGCATGCCAGGCGTCCCTGTCCTTCACTAACTCCTGGAACTAGCTCAAACTCATGTCCATTGAGTCAATGAATCCATCCAACCATCTCATCCTCTGTTGCCCTCTTCTCCTCCTGCCTTCAATCTTTCCCAGCATCAATAATATCTTGATAAATTAAAAAAAAACTAGATCATTTTAGGAATAGGTGGAATAAAGTTCATTAAGTTAACTCATATATTCAGTTCAGTTCAGTTCAGTCGCTCAGTCATGTCCGACTCTTTGCGACCCCATGAATCGCAGCATGCCAGGCCTCCCTGTCCATCACCAACTCCCAGAGTTCACCCAGACTCACGTCCATCGAGTCAGTGATGCCATCCAGCCATCTCATCCTCTGTCGTCCCCTTCTCCTCCTGCCCCCAAGCCCTCCCAGTATCAGAGTCTTTTCCAATGAGTCAACTCTTCGCATGAGGTGGCCAAAGTACTGGAGTTTCAGCTTTAGCATCATTTCTTCCAAAGAAATCCCAGGGCTGATCTCCTTCAGAATGGACTGGCTGGATCTCCTTGCAGTCCAAGGGACTCTCAAGAGTCTTCTCCAACACCACAGTTCAAAAGCATCAATTCTTCGGTGCTCAGCCTTCTTCACAGTCCAACTCTCACATCCATACATGACCACAGGAAAAACCATAGCCTTGACTAGATGGACCTTAGTTGGCAAAGTAATGTCTCTGCTTTTGAATATGCTATCTAGGTTGGTCATAACTTTCCTTCCAAGGAGTAAGTGTCTTTTAATTTCATGGCTGCAGTCACCATCTGCAGTGATTTTGGAGCCCCCAAAAATAAAGTTTGACACTGTTTCTACTGTTTCCCCATCTATTTCCCATGAAGTGATGGGACCAGATGCCATGATCTTAGTTTTCTGAATGTTGAGCTTTAAGCCAACTTTTTCACTCTCCACTTTCACTTTCATCAAGAGGCTTTTTAGTTCCTCTTCACTTTCTGCCATAAGGGTGGTGTCATCTGCATATCTGAGGTTATTGATATTTCTCCCAGCCTACACCCAATTTTATCTAATATCCCTTTATCGTAGAATTTCAGCATAATCTAGGGCAAGAGATGAAAATACAATATCTGTTTTTGAGTGAAAATTACTATAAACTACTAAGGGATTTGTTATGAACATATTGTGCAAAGTGAAGTCTTGTTACTGGAAAGAAATGTTTCTCATAGACATTTAAAATATTTCTCTTGATTTTAGGAAATGAAATGTTTTGCCATCAGACTTTGGTGACTGAATGGATCCTGGATTAATTATAAACCAATTTAAATCTATGTACCATGATTTTTCTTGGAAATTTGTGGTTAAAAAAAAAAAAAACAAACACAGAAATGAATACCATTTTATGTCCCACTAAGAAAAATCCTTTGTCTAAACATAATCTGAGTTACAATTGGGATTAAGTAGATTTGTGAACATCTGAGTGGACCTAACAAAGGCAAAGAATTTAAATTTTTAATACTATTCACTCACATATTTTGAATATATTTATATTTTTGATTCCTTTTTTTGTTTTAGCTTTGCATGTGTAATATTTTATAGAAAGTTTTTTCAATAGAGAAATAACCCATCTGATGTGAATACTTGATTTCAGAAAAGAAATCATCTAAATAACTTAGAAATAATCATTGCTCATTACCCATGTCATTCACAAAGGCTTATTTTTTCCCTTCTATTTTTCTGTCATGATTTCCATTTCTTTATCCTTCCTTTTATGTTATGGGAGAATATCTCAGGTTTATGTTCTAACTTGGTCAATTGATTTTCCATGATTCCAACTTACTCTTGACTGTTTCCAATGACTTTTTCTGATCCCAAATAGCTCTCTACTGTCTTCTGAGTGATACCTTTCATAATTACTGATTCTTGCCTAATGGATATATTGCTCTTAGAGAAACAGTTAGATTACAAGTTCATGACCTTTTAGATTTTCTCCTTTTCTTACTTTATGGTTGATAAAGTGATCATTATTCAGTTATCTCAGGTCAATCTATTCCATCTAGGTCTGATTTATTTATTTTCATTCTGTTCAATGAATGTTGTTCTATAAATGCTGTTCAATTGCCCAGTTTTTATTTTCTTTTATCTTGTTTTCCTTTCTGTTCAGTTCAGTTGCTCAATCATGTCCGACTCTTTGTGACCCCATGGACTGCAGCATGCCGGCCTCCCTCTCCCTCACCGTACATGCTCTATGAATGTATCATAACATATTTTTCCGTTTTACTATCAGTGGATCTTTGAATTTCTTCTAGTTTGGGACTATTACGGCTATTATGTTTATTCAGGTTCACACAAGCTATCTTATTTTGGTTACATCAAAAGGAGTAGAATTGTGGGGTCATGTATATGCACATTTTCAGTTAGATGTTTTGCAAAACTTTTGTACCAATTTATGTTCTCTCCAGTCAATGTGTGTCTTTAATTGTCAGACTCTGTAGCAGACATTGCTGATGTCCCACCCATATACTTTGGCACTCAAAACTTTCATGCATGATCAAATCTGGGGCTTTCAATTCTAAACACCTGCAACTCTTTTCCTGGCAACTCTTCTCCTGAGGGTTTTTTTTTTTTTTTTTTTTAAACTGCCAGAATCCACGTAGGTCCCCAGTGGAGCTGCCTGGAAGGAAATGCCAAACACCCAAAAGTTAACCATCTCTCCACTTATTTCTGGAAGTTTCCCTTAACAAATCCTCACCAAAGCTCCCTTAATAATACTTTTTTGACTTTCTTCTCTTCCTTTTCTGATTGTCTATATTAATATTTCTTAGAACCAACTCCCATGTAAACTACTTGCACTTGAATCCTTTACAGACACTTCTCAATATTTATGAAATATTTGAGCCTCCCTGTGGCCTCACTCTAAACACTTTTCACACTGTCTTCCATGAAGAATGTAAGTTCAGTGAGGGAAGGGAATTTATGTTTCCTTCCCAGCTCTGTCCCTAGTATCAAGAAAAGTGCCTGGCACATAGAAGGTGCTCAGTATTTCCTAGAGGAGGGACTGTCTCCTGCAGAATCAGAAAGCTAAAGGCACTGTGATGAAAAGTAAAGCAGGGAAGGGTGATTGTGAATACATGGAAGTGAGAATATTGGAATGTCTCAAAGAATATTTCTGAGGAAGAACATTTGACCCGAGTGAAGTTTAGGCGTGAGCTGTGCAGATATCTGGGAAGAGAGAATTCCAAAAGCTAGGAGGAGCATGTGCAAAGCCTCTGAAATGGAAACATGCTTGAAATATGCAAAGATAAGCTCATGGAATCATATGGCTAGAGGAGAACAAGGAGAGAGTAAGATCAAATGAGGAAGGAGAAGCAGACAGTGATAAATACAAAATGAATGCAGGAATCCATGAATGCATAAAACCATGAGATAGATATCTGAATGTGTGTGAGCAGAAGGGTACAGGGAAAAGATCACAGATTTGAGTTAGATAGACGTAGATCTTGTGAAAAAATTTCCTGATTTGTAATTTGAGAATATTATGCTTAACGTAGAGGGGTTGAGGATTAAAGGAAAAGAACTGAGCAAATTGCCTCATCAGAATTAGCTCTCAATTAGAAATTTTTAGTAGTATTAGTGGTAGCAATAGTTGAAGTAGAAGCAGTGGTTCTAGTGCAGAAGCAGTATTAAAGTCCTCTCCTAATTGTGGCAGCAATAATTTAATTTTCCCAAGCAAAGGGAGGGTAAAGGGCAGCTACTGAGAGCAACTAATATTTGAATTTAGTTAGAATGAATGCAAAAAAATTATGAAAACATATCAGCCAAAATAAGATGAGTGGCATTATAGTTAAATTTTGCCTATTGTAAATAACTAAACTTGTTTCTGTTTTCCTAACTGGATGTTACTGAGTGACTTTGATACAATGAGCATGTCTGAGATGTGTCAAATATATTTCCTCATGTTGGAATCTTACTTTCAACATAATGACTTACTTAATACACAAAGTTTACAACAGAAAATTTATAAACTGGTAAGTAAATTGTAATATAAAGTCAAGAAATATTAAAAAATGTTTGATTACAGCAAGCTCAAATATTTTATATAAGTGGTTCAGAAAATTAGGAAACTTTCTTTCCTAATCACTTTTCTCCTGTCTGCCTCCTACTACATCCACTCTAGCTATTGGATTTTATTAATATTTCACTCAAAGCAATGCCTTTCCATTGCACACATTTTATTGACTTTGTTAAAGTGGGTGTTACCTGGTGGTTCTGAATGCTTACCTGCAGTATCTGCTAATGGACAGTAGGACAGGTACATTGACAGAGAATGTCAAATCATAACCACTTGTGTGTTAAGTAGGAGAAAAGCAAGATGATGAATTGTGTATAAGCTGATACTTTAGGAGTTCATATATCATAAAACCTATGGCATTTGGAAGATATTATTATTATAGAAAATTTTAAAATCCTCTACCCACTATTTGTTGCTGTCTTTTGTTATTTACTTGCTAAGTATCTGTTTCTTTTGCGACCCCATTGACTGTAGCCCACCAGGATTCTCTCTCCTTGGGATTTTCCAGGTAAGTATACTGGAGTGGGTTGCCATTTCCTTCTCCTCCCAACCCAGGGATCGAACCTGTGTCTCCTGCATTGGCAGGCAGATTCTTTACCAGTGAGCCACCAAATTGCTTATTATCCAGATGAACATATCAGTGAAAGAAGTAGTTACACAGGTCATGGAAGAGCCAAGTTAAATAACCCAAACAGTAACAACAGGAAGCCATTATCATCCCAAAGACTGAAAGAGAAGAATGTTACCAGAACTCAGGGACCAGGTTCACCCAGTAGAAGATAGAACCATAGTGCAACTGCCTTACGGGGCTGGGGTCACAGTGGAGATATAGCCACTGCCAGAGATGTCACCTGGGGCAGGAGGTGTAGGCCTGGGAAGGGAGAGATATCCTGGTTTCTCCATTATACACTCCTCCTTTTTTCCAACAGTATCTGTTGTTGGCTGAACCCAGAAGTAAAAGTGCTGATATGGAAGGCTAGGATACAGACTCCAAGGCGGTCAACCTCACTGTGATGCAGAGCAGAGAAAGAGCCAAAAAGTGCAAAGGATGGTTCTGAAGACAAGCCCAGCACTAGTATACCAAGGACTAGTTGAACAACCAAAGTTCAAGGAACTTAGTAAGAGAAAACTTCTTTTGAGGACTCGTTTGTGAGTAAATGTCAGCCCCAAATTCTAAATCACTGATCTTCATCAGTCAGTCTGATTTTCAAGAGAGAAAACCTCATTTGTTTCAAGCCTTCACCCCAATCCTATTACCTGGAATCATACAAATGTGGCAGCTGGCACTTTACCTCTATGGATTCCATTTCTGAGAAAGGGGTAACTCAAGGCTGGGCATACACCTCACAGTTTGCCTATCTATAGATTTCAGTCAGTCAATACTTTTTTAGGTTCTGAATTTGATTTATTCTTAAGTGAAGTTGGCCTATTTGGGGCCACATTTGTATGATTTGGATATCAGTATTAGCCAACAGGGCTTCTCTGTTTGGCGCAGATGGTAAAGAATTTGCCTGCAATGCAGGAGACCCAGCTTTGATCCCTGGATTCGGAAGGTTCCCCTGGAGGAGGGCATGACAACTCACTTCAGTATTCTTGCCTGGAGAATTTCATGGCCAGAGGAACCTGGCGGGCTACAGTTCATAAGGTCACAAAGAGTCAGACAGGACTGAGCCACTAATACACACACGCACACACACACATTATGCTAACGATATGCTGTTATTGCCTAGCTTTGCATATTTTTGGGTTAGAGGATATAGTGTAGGAATCCTCTTTCTCTGTAATCATTTAGTGGAACTCCACAGTAAAATAACTAATCAGAACCTCATTTTAGAAGTGTTTTTAAAACTCCTCAATTTTACTCTCATTTTTGGTTCTTCATATGCCAACATTTTCACCTCCCCCCCACTTTGACATATACATATTTTCAAATTTTACTTTTGGCCCCATGAATCCTCTTTGAAATTTGGAAATACTCTGTCTCAGTTATATCTATGTTTTCATTTCTTCAGTGTTTAACATTTGTTAAGAGTTCTTAGATTAAAAAAAATAAATTCTGCAATTTTTTCCTACTTTCTAGTTCACTAAAATTCATGCTACATGTTAGATACTGTGGTGAATACCTTATGTGGGTGATCACTTTGTCTATTGAGTGGCCCAACTTCCTTGTTAGTAAAGAAAGTTTGGTTGTCTCTAAACTAGGTGCAGATGGTAAAATAGGATAAAATTTATCCTTATCTTTTTTTCAGGTGAGGTGATCATTTATTTCTTTCATCTAACAAACTTCATCAGCTTTCCAGTTAGTGACAATTCCCTGTTATATTCTACATTCTGCCCATCAATTTCATTATTGATGTTTTTGAGAGTAGTAATGTCTTCAACTTTTAAAAAATATTTTTTGATGAGAAATTTAAAAAAATATTCTGTAATATTTGTAATTCTAAAACTTTTGTTTAGAAATTGGTATCTTGGGAACTCTTAACATATAGAAATACTATGATATTTTTATATTGCACGTAGTAGAAGATAAAATTCATGAATAATAAAAGGGTTTATAGAGTTATATTATTGAAAGGTCAAAAGTTAAGATGGGTGTCAGGAGAAGTTTCACCATGGTTTCATTTCTTTGTGATTCTGTTGGCTCTTCCCTCACCTATGTTTATTTCTTGTTCTCAGACTTGCTTCTGTAAATATTGGAAAATTTGCGCATTAACTTCTGAACATTAAGTCATGCAGAAAGAAAGGTTTGTTCTGTCAAATCCTTGAAAAAATGTCCTAAGCTGTGTTCTACTTCTGAAACTCCTGAATTACTCTTTGTTTCTGGGATGGATCACCCAGGTTTACTCTGGGATTAATAATCATAGTCAATCGTTCTCAGACTTCTTGGCTGCTAACTATGCAAGGTAGAGGGAGGACACTGATCCCTAGGAAGACAAGTTCACAGTTAAAGTTTTATCCACATTCTCTAAAAGTAGGAAATACACCACAATGGCCAAAGCCATATCTCTTCCTTCTAAAACAAATATCCAGTAGGTGGTTGGCACTTTAAAACTTTTATTAAAATGTTATTGTGATGAGAATATATTGTTCTTTGACTTGGAAAACTCATCCTTCTTTGACTTCAGGTGTTCATCTTCCTTACCTGGGAAGTCTCACCACTTTGAGGACTCTCTCTTGGTTTCACCAAATCACATAATAAACTAAATGATACTGCTTTTATTTTCTATATTTCTTACTTTTAGTTTTGAGATATTTACTATGTTACTATTAGAACAAGAGGTGATCTCACACAATGTTTCAAAAGCTTTCTGTGACTACTAGGTATGTTATCCTCATCCTTCTTATTAAAAGTATGTGGTAGATAAGGAGTAAATCTGATAGATTCTTGTTCTTGTCCCTCACTACTTCTTATTTTGTGCACAGAGCATATACTAAATAAAAGCCTATTAAATAAAAGAGGTAAAAATATTACACTGGAATGGAAAAATTTGCTCCAACACAATCACTACCTACGTATGAGTCTCCTATCTACTCTCTCATCTCCATCCAAATTACATACTCAGTCTTATCTCTCCCCTCTAATTACACCCCCTCTTGACCTGTAAATGATGGGAATACCTACCTGACCTTTGCTGAACTGGTTTTAAGTTTCTCTCCTGTTTGCAAATCTAATGCATTGAGATTTTTTTTCTTTCTAAGCTCTTGGAGGGCTGTATCAAAGTCTATACCCTTTGAGTTATAATCTACCTTAGCAAGATTTTAAGCCCAATTTGGTTCATAAAAATTGGTTTATGATTATATGCTTATTTATTATTTATATGCTGTGATTATATAGTGTGGCTCTGAAGAAAGTCACATAAAGTGGAAGTACATAATATCAAGGAATGCACCTAAAAAAACCTGCATTAATTTGAACCTTATGTAAAAGAACAGAAATACAGAGTACTACTAAAATAGGAACATTTAAATGCACTTCAATATTTTGAAATGAAAAACAGAATTCTTCCTTTTTATAAACTGTATATGTATACATCCAGACCATTATTGAATAAAAGCAAAAATTTAATTCAGACATGAATATTTTTGTATGCTTAGAAAAAGCTGACTCCCGAATCTTATTCCTGAAATTGGTTTCCCATTTCAAATTGGAAAGATCTATGTGTTTTTATTAAAGTTTTTAAATACTTCAGAATAATAAATAGCATTTTTGGAGATTGATTTAATCTTTTAGCTTCTACTCCCATAGCAATAAGACTTGATTTGCAATAGTCATCAGTTTTTCTCTCTTTGTCCAACAGACCTCTCCTAAATCATTCTGCTATATTTTAGTAAGATTGACTATAATACGAAATGTGCTGACTGTCTTATCTTCCATTTCCCCTCAGGGAAAAATGCAGTGAAACAAAATGTAATTAAAACTACGTAAAGGAGTTAAAGTATAACCGTGTAAAAACTTCTTATATTTGTCAGAATATTGAAATGAATGAGAAACTTCAATGGTTTAAGCTGCCCAAAGGAAATACTAGCATTCTGATCTTAAGAAAATTGAAGTCTTTTAAATCCTGAAGCACTAACAATTAAATGTTAACCCAGACCAGAGGAAACTATTTAAATAGAAGTTGGGATAATTCTCAATCCTTGTACTATCTCTAAAGGTTCATGGGAATTAATTGATGATATATCTTTTCCTTCAGATTCTTTGGGTTCAGGTATGGGTTTTTAAAAAGTCAATTTCTATAAAAACTGCATTGAAAACAAATCTGGACTGATTATTTAGAGAACATAGTAGAGATAGCTCACATTCTCAAATGAAACTGACAAGCTATCCAGTTGCAAGCACACATTACCATTTTGAACACAAAAAGTTGATGCTTAGCCTCAAGGGATGAAGTAAGTGATCACAGAAAGGCTATTTATGGCAGATCTGCTCTTCCACCACTAAAATAAGAAAATACTGAGCTCAAGTTCATTCTTTATACTCTCTGAAATTTTGTTAATTAGACACTGTCCAGGGCACAGTCCACTTACAATATGCAGTTAATTTCACTTTATTCTCAAACCATAAAATCACTCCCCAAACTTGATCTTTGCAAATGTTAATTTGAAACAATGAAGTGCACAAATCTACCACTATTGGGGGTTTTTTTGAAACTTAATCCTGTGATATGGATCAATAGGGTTCATTCATTTTTAACAGTTTAAGTAACTTCTTTATCAGTCAGCTGATTCTCTTGGCTGTTAGTGGGACAATGTATGTGGAAAACACAGAATATGTACCATTGTCTAAATAATGCCACTTGTCAATTGGGGAGGTTGTCTTCTCAATTTAATGAATTGTAGTAGGAGAAAAATAAGCAGTTTTCAGGGAAGAAAGGAAGTCTGTTAACAATAAACAACATTTATCCAGCATTTATTTGCTTTAAATACGGTGCTTTATGTGGATTTATCCTTATATCCCTGCGGCTGAGGAACAGTAGATGCCTCCTTTGGTGAAGGAGGAGTTTTACATTGTGGACATCTACAGAACTAGTGCATGGCAGAGATGGGATTCACTCTTGAGCCTTTTCCTTACACAGTGGTGTTCCAGTAAAAGCTACTTTATTTCCAAAGAGTGGAATGTACGGTAACTTTCACAAGGGCAGAAGGTCCACTGGGGAAAGCTATCTGGGGCTAAAAGTTCTTTCATCATATCAAGTTCTTTCTTCTTTCTTACTTCCTTCAGTTAGTTTTTTCTGCTTTCAAATTTCCACATGGTCCAGCATTAGCCCACAATAGTCTGTGTGTTTCTTAATTAAAATTCTCAGGAACCATAACCCCAGTTGATTCAGCCTATTACTCACAAATTGCTAGAAACATAATGATTTCTAAAGATGTCCAATGATTCATATATAAGAGAAGGTAAGAGGCACATAAACTAGATTAGAGTAGCCATGGACTAGGCTGAGGATAGAGACCCTATGGATGTACAGCCATCCTCTTCCCCTCAGACCCTTGGTCAGCTCCTAATGCTTTGAGTCTCTGCAGCTTGGAGTTTGCCCTCATCAACTGTATGAGAACCAAAACCAAGGCAGGAGCTACCCAAGTCCCCAGTTCATGTCTTTATGTATGATGCGGGCTCATTAAATGTCACATTGCCTGGAACCACAATCCCTTTTATTTAGTTTGTCTTGGCAAGAGAGAACTCATTTTCCCCTTATTGGTTCTTTACATTTGGGTGAGAGAAATGCCCCTAGAAAGTGAGTGGGAAATGAAAAGAGTAGCTCTTAAGTCCCTGAGTGAGAGAAGAAATTTCTTTGGGGGTTCATACCTGGGGATTCTCAAGGATTTAAGTATTACCATGAGATCTGTTCCCTTCTTACTCTATCCCTGCCTCTTTTTGGAGTAGGGGAGAGGTTCTGCTTACCTCTATGCTAAGGCAATACCCTTCATGGGAGCCCCTCAGGAGGATTCACACTTCTTCCTGTGTCTCTGTCCTTCACAGAAGCCTTTTCCAGTTGCTTGGAGTTCTCTGTTATTCTAGATCCATCACTGCTTCAAAGACGTGAGCTTAAAAGCTACTGTTCACTTTCACTGGCATCATTAGGAAATCATTTCTACATAGTTTAGCTTCCCCCAAGTACAACATTGTTGTGTTATGTTTCTGAAAACCAGCCCCTAGTGTTCTTGCCTGGAGAATCCCAGGGACGGGGGAGCCTGGTGGGCTGCCATCTATGGGGTCACACAGAGTCGGACACAACTGAAGTGACTTACCAGCATGTCTTCATTTTGGCACATGGCTTGACTAGCAGAAAAATATTGGTTACACTACAGAGCCTCAAAATGCTTTTTCTACAGTTGAGGAAATATTGGAGTCATTCCTTTGTTACTTTCAGTTAGCTTTCCTTAGTTGGCTTTAGAATTTGTTGGCTTGGCCTCTGAAGAATGAAGGAGTTGGGAAAGTTTGACCTTGACTACAGTGAACTTTCTCAATACCTGAAGTATAAAGCCATAACCCAGCCTCTCACTGCAGTCTCCCTAGCCAACCAACAGCCCAGTAGAAGCACGAGGATTTGCAAGGAAAAGCCAACGCTTGACATAACAAGGTCAGAGGTAGGATCCTAGGAATCAAGTTTGGCTACACACAGTCTCTCTAATTTCAAAGCAAAGCAATGGAAGGAGACAGCTTGGTAGTTGTTTTATTTTCTCTAGAGTGGACTTATGTTGTCAATGGCAGAAAGCCATGAACCATGAAGATAAAATAATGCTAACCAGAGTGCTAAGTAAAGAAAACAAAGATGGCTCCACAATTAGTAGCATTATATATGTTAGTGCTAAGTAACAACAGATGTGTCTACAGGGAGTGAAGCATTCCTTGCAATCCGTCAGAAACCAAAGCCCTCTGACACCACAAGCCATTATGGTTTACTTTGGGCTTGGAGGAATGATGGCTGAGTCCATGGGTTTGGCAAAGTGGGGTTGTTGTTGAGGGTATTCCAATCTACCTGTGTCATCCTTACCATGCTGCACACTTGTGCTGAGTTAACACAGAGATGTGTGCTGTAAAATCCGGTTCTGTAAAGACATGCACTCGCCATGAGTCATTAGCAAGCATGCGGAGCTAATTGGCAAAATACTCATAAAAGATTTTGAAGGTGGGTTAATTACAATTCATTATACCGTAAACTGTCCCCAGGCTATTGTTAAAAAATGCAGGAGTTTCAGGGCCCATTATTTTATGATTCATTTTGCCATGTTGTGAAAAACAGACTCTAAATCAAACTACATTTATTATAGGTCAGACCACAAAATCTTTATTGGTTTTTCCAACATTCCACCCTTGTTATATGAATTCATATGGACTGCACATTTCTGTCAATTGGCAAGAAAGCATGAAATAAAATTTATGATATTTTCTTACCTTATCCTCAGTACAGCCTTAAAAATCACAAGATCTAATTGCTTCCCCTATTTCCCCAAGTTCATGAGAAACAATACGTATTTTGAAATCAATCCCAAAGTTGTGATGATTGGAAGCAACAAAAGGATAATGAAGTCTGTTTCTAAGGGACACATTTTAAAGAAAAACCTAAAGAAGTATCACTCAGATGAAATATATTAAAACTGCTATCTGCCCCATCTAGAAAAATGACTAGCATGCACTTTTCAGTTGGGAGATAATTTGAAGTTCATTGGTTTCCTAAATGTTAATCTTATTATTCTTGTCCCCACCTTTGAAAGTACCTGAAAGAAAAAAAAAGACACTATTTCTCAAAAAACTGTGATACAGTTGCTTGCCTCCTGTTCTTATCACAGACAGACTTGGTCAGAATCATGTAAAGTCTCACAAGTGGTCATTCTGTACCATAATATGTAATTGTTTGTTGATAAATGCTTTCAAGTATATCCATTTTCACTGTGTGACCCAAACCACCTTGACAGTGACAGCCTGCTATACTCATTACTAAGGATGAGTGAAGAATAAATGGCTAGGTTCACTTCCAGCCCTTGAGAGTTCAGCAGCTCATTTGAACCCTATCTGAACTATCGAAAGTTTTGACTCTGCAAAATTCCATGCTTGAGGAAGAGGGGAGTACTATGTGGAGCAGAAGGCTGGGGAAACGGGAGGGGTTTATTGGAAATTGTGTGAGAACAATTTCCTTGGGAGTGATTCGGTGCTTCCTGATTCTGGCTATGCCAGAAATACCACAAAAGTCTTTCTTTAAACTTCCAAGATCTTGGGAAGGCCTTCCTCCAAGAAGTTTGCCACTTCTGCATGCCTGGGTTTTGGCCAGGACCAGAGACAGAAATATGTGCAAAAGGAAACAGTTTAATAGAAAGTTACCTGGATACTTGAGAATTGTCAAAAGAGGTTTACCTCTAATGGAACCGAACCTGAAGAGTTTGGCTAGGTCAATGATCATAACTGCTTGCATCCCTTCCAGGAGGGACCTGGAAAGTGACCTTAACATTCCTAGGGCAATTCACTTATTTTATAGAGGAATTCAGGATATCCAGAAGAGCCATGTGGCTGAACTGACACAGGTGTGGAACAGAGTGAAGTGTAAAAAGTCAGTAGAGGAGACAGAGTGAGCCAAGCCAATTTCCTCAGGCTTGAGTTCTGGCTTTACTCTGCCACTAACAAGCGGTGTCACTTTGGGCAAGTCATTTCTCTTCTGTGACCATCTGTGGATGACTTCAGCCATGAAGTACTAAACTAGTTCTGTGGGATGAGAGAGGTTAAAAGGGATAGTTTAGAAGTGGGACACAGCTACATGACAAGAGTGTCAAGTAAGGAAGAGAAAGCATGCCACCCAGGAAAGACTGATAAAGAGGAAACTTGAACAGAACCTGATAAGGAGTGTTCATTTTGCACTGGGTTACAGGCAGGTAGTTATTAAAAAAAAAAAAAAAACTTGGTGAGGAAGTAAAATTGTTAGATGTAGTTTTTGTAAGCCATAATAAATTCAAGTTTTGCAAAATAAAAAAAGAAACAATCTAAAGTGGGATGCACGAGAGGAAGAAATGCCCCAAAGAGGGAGGCTCTAGGACACATTTGTTTTTCGAATTGTGCTTTGTGGATCATAAGCCAAAACGTATGAGCTTCCTTAATAGGGATGGTCCCCAGTGTCTCTCTTAAGAGTAGGGTTTTGTTTAAAGAAAGTTTTCTGAGACTAAAAAGAAACTTGCTAATTGCTGAGCTTGAAAGTATCAAGAATATTAGTGGCACTTTTATGAGGCCATTTGCTATGACTCTTTAAAAGATAAAATTCTAGGGCCTCAAAGGGGTGAAATTCTGAAAGGCCATCCTGTATGAGATACAGTTGAACTTTGTAACATGGACATTCTTGTTGGCAGGTACCTTTGATACCTCTGAGTTGGGCTTTCTGAAGGAAGAGGGACCAGCCTCCCTCCAGGGACCGACACTTCAGTTTGGGTCATAGTCTCTTGACCATCCCTTGTGTAAGGGATGCAAGGGTCTGTGAGGGGAAAAGTCAAAGAACAGGATCCACTGCTCTCCTGCCTGTCCTGCAGTTACAGTGACCTCCAGGGGAATCTGATTGCGGTGGAGGAGTTGGGGAATGGCGACCATAATCAGTAACTCAAGAGTATAAACACTGCGAAGGAAGAATAAGCAAGAAAACAGAAACTACTAACAAGCATAATGTCATGATAGAGAAGCATGGATAGCGATCAAGGCAAAATTGGTGGGCGGGCAGGGGACAATGTTGACACTGGAATCTGTTGGACGACTCTTCCCATGTTGATTTTGTAACTGAATGATAGGAGAAAGAGAGAAGGGAATGTTGTGCAAAGCACCACTAATATTAAGATCCTTCTTTTTGCCAGGCACGCAGATCATTTTTTTGAAGCATGAAAAGACAGTATCATCTTTTCTGACCAAAGGGCTTTCCTATTTGCTGTGTGTAATTGCCTCCTCAACAAGCTCTTACTCTAAGACAAGTAGGCTTTAAACTGAGTACAGCAAAGACCTGAGGATTCCAGAGCCAAGTGCAAAAAGCAGCTGGCTCTGCAAACCGTTGTCCAAGGGAGCCAAGCGGAGCAGAGCTGACAATTGCCTTGGTGATGAGAGTGAGAGCCAGGCACCTGACAAATGCTGTGCTGCCTGCTTTCCTGCACACCTCCTTTCCGGGACTCCTGCTACGAGCATGGGGGCTCACCCTACCACCTTCTCCTCCACAGAGCCAGCTGCCAGCATCCTCTTAAATTCCTTCGCCAGCAAATATTTCAATACTTAAACAAGTTTATTTCTCTCTCTCTCTCTATTTGGTAGAAAAAGAATGCCCTAAAGGAGAAGAGACAATGTCTTTATTTTCATCTTGAATGAGGTTGTTAAACACTGCATGCCCATTCTTTTGGTTTGGGAAGGAGGGAAGGCCTGTGGTGTCGACTGAGTGTGTGAGGTGTAATGAGGAACAGGATTTGAATGTGTGTATTTATTTATCTGTCATCCGAGTCTTGAGAAACTTGAAATCTGCATGCAGATGTGCTGATCCTCTTCTCTCCTCAGCCCTGAGTTAAAATGTTAACTATGTCAATTCTTTCATTTCTGGGTGTGCTGGGTCCAGGCTGACTGCAGTGAGAAGACACTGGAAAATGGACCCCCAAGCTGTGGGCATGAGTTGAAATGGGCATTCAACATGACGGATGAAAAGGCTGATAAGGAGTCTGGCCTCCCTGTCTCTGGCCTTACTGCCCAGTGGGGTTAGCCCTTTGGCTGGAGACATAGGCATTGGCTTGGGAATCAAAAGAACTAAGTGCAAGATTGACTCTGTAGCTAACTCGCTTGGGCCTCCAGCACGCTTTTTCCTTTACTGGGTTTCAGTGCCCTGATTTGTAAAATGAGAGGGTTAGACATCACCTCCAAAATGCTATTTTTCCTGAATTTTGCCATACTTACTTTGTGAAGCCAGAAGCCCTAACCTGAAGCCTATGACCCAAGTAAATCTATTTCAAGTTAGTTTCTTTCTTCACACAGGAAACAAAAAAGCACACAGTGTTGCAAAGTGCCCAGGGACTAGGTTTGTTTTTAGAAATGAGCCTGGAGATGGCAGCGTTGTGCATGCAGGGCACATTCCTTCACCAGAACCGCAAAGAGCCTGTATAGATTTGTTGTTGTTTTTAATTGCAAACTTTTCTAGCAATCTGCCCTTTAGAAATGATTGCCCCTCTCTGAGGATCAGATCACAGCCTAACCAGTTCTCAGAGAAAATTAAATGAAGAATGTTAAGCATGGAATCTATGATTAGGATGCCTGGCTAAGTAAAGATGATCACGTACTTTCCCAAATGGGTCAGCTGTGGCCCCAGGGATCCACAATAGGGCAGCAAGTGATTCATGTTGTCTTGATAGCCTCTGTAATACTGGATTTACAGCTGGATTTAGGGATGAATGTTGGAGGTAAATCTGAAGGAGCAGAAAGGGGCTAGAGAGGGAATAGGTAGTCAAGGGAATTTCCATCAAAGCTTTTCAGAAGCAAGAATCCATTCCACCTTTGTCGATGACTGTGGTTTGCTAGGATCAAGATCAAAGGACTCCTTGTGGGCAGAGCCATGACAAATGCGAAGCTCAGTCTGGTGAAACCTAGCATTAGCCCCTCTTAGGCTGCCGTCTAGACTGGAAGTGGGTGCTCGTGCCAGACTGGGTTGAGTGTGGATCAGGGTGCTCCTTCATGACGGGGCAGAGGAGGGGTAAAATCTCTTCATGAATCCTCTCAGGGAAGTCCGCAGCCAGGGCCAGCCTAGCAAAGCACAGCATGGCTACAGCGCCAATCAGAAGAGTAAGTTTTGTGGGAAAACAGGGGACATGGTGTAGGGGTGGAGCTACGGGTTGACAGAGATGTAGACCCATTTGTTAGTAAAATCCAGCTGCCTTGATTTGGGCATCTTCCCCTTCCCTTCCTGATGGCTTTGGAAGGCTAGTTCAAAACTGTACTAAAAAGTTGTTCATCTGCAGGCCCAAGACAACTGCAGGCATTTGAACTGACATCCCCCAACTAGAACAGCTACTGGCACTTTTTTTGTGTGTGATGGGTCCCATAGTTTCTCAGAATTTCAGTTAATGTTCTAAGTAGGTGATGAGGGGATGTTCTAGACTCTGAATAATGGTGCTAGCCTCATTGTCTGCTATGTACCGCATCAGTACTAGCCACAGTTTACATTTTTATTTGCCTCTTGAGATCACCAGCATAAGAAAACCATGGAAAAATTGAATGGGTACTAATAACAATTTTCCAGTTTTAGTGCATGCATGATCTCAGGTGCCATTTAGATTGACCTGGAGAGGTGGGCAGGGGGTTCCTACCGCACTTTTTAAAAGCTGTTACATATGAACCAGGGTTCTTGGCCTCCTTAATCAATAGAAATTGATTAGAGGTGGGAAAAGAACCTTAAGCCAGGCTTTGCTGGGACTCTTGCTGCAGCTGAGGGAGTGAGAACAAACAAGTTCCTTTGCTGCACTCTCTGAGGTGGGATGAGTTGGTTCCTTCTTTGAGGTGAGGGTAGGGGTGTGTTCAGGAGTTAGGGCAGACGGGTGGCTTAGGTGGTTTGCCCACCCCTTAGGTGGTGTTGTGTGCAGGGGGCATGCACAGTATCCCGCTTTTGCTGCAGACTCTTCAAAAGTGGCATTTGGGGTTTTTTGGTCTTTCTGTATCTTGTTTCTGTATCTGATTCGCTCCTACTGCACATGCATGAAGTTATTTTTAGTCCCTTATAGTTTCTTTGTATTTTGTTGGTTGAGGAAGCATTTGTCCAGGTATAAGCACTGCAGCCAAGGATCCCAGATCCCAGCCTGTCTCAGAGCTAAGAGGACTAGAAGAGGAGTCAGGAATAAATGTTTCAATTCTGCTTCTGGCAATAGTTCAAGTGTGTGTGGTAGTTGCTCAGTCATGTCTGATTCTTTGTGACCCATGGACTGTAGCCCACCAGGTTCCTCTGTCCATGGGTTTCTTCAGGCAAGAATACTGGAGTGGGTTGCCATTTCCTTCTCCAGGGGAATCTTCCCAACCCAGGATTGAACACAGGACTCCTACACTGCAGGCAAATGCTTTACCATCTGAGCCACTTTGGAAGCCCAGTTCAAGTGTCATTCAAGGGAAATCTCAGTTTTGTCAATGAACTTGTCTGTAAATTGAGCATGCTGGGGTACGACTATACTAACATACAAAATGATTATGCTCATCATGATGTCAACAGAAGAATTTCTGGGATATTGAGAAATGATGGTTATGGATATAATGCAAAAATTATTATAATGCTAAATAAAATATCAAACACAAGATTGTTTGCATATTGAGTTTACAGCTTTCCAAAACAATATATGAGGAAAGTGGGAAAAGAAAACAATGCAAATTTTAGCTAAAGTTACAGTAGGATAACACTTCATGTATTTTCATATTTTCTAAAATATGACTGGTAGCTCAGTGGTAAAGAATCCTCCTGCCAAGCAGGAGTCATAGGTTTAATTCCTAGAAAAAGAAATGGCAACCCACTCCAGTATTCTTGCCTGGGAAGTCCCAGGGACAGAAGAGCCTGGTGTGATACAGTCCATGGGATTGCAGAAAGAGTTGGACAGTACTTAGTAACTAAACAACAACATAATATGATTAGCTATGTCATTTCTTATAGATCTAATGGAAATGAATTTGTGAATTAAAAAAGAGAAGATGCCCCTGCCAACATTCCCCGGCACTACAAAGGGATTTACCACTTACTAAAGCCTTGAGTAAGTTATCAACTCTGAGCTTCAATTTCCTTAACTATAAAAAGACTATTAAGATCTTACTTACAAGTATTAAGTCTTTACTTCGTGCCAGACAATTATCCTCAGCATTTTCACTTGTACTAACACATTTAATCCTCATTATAACCCAAGATATAGGTTTTATTATTATCTACTCTTTAAAAATCAGGAAACTGAGGCACAGAAGGTTAAATCAGGTCACTGAGCCATGCACAGAGCAACTCAGAACAAATCAGGATAGAACAATTCCAAAGCCCATAGCATGATCAGACTACTTGAGCCAGACTACTTCAAGGGATGGTTACAAAATTTGATCTTATTTCTTGGAAACACTTATATTGCAGAGCTCTCACATCACAGGCACTAAAGGATCTAGTTCTTTCCTAGATTCATTCATTTCTAAGGTTCACACCTACACCTAGTAAGTTACAGAGTTGAAGACTGAACAGCTGGGTTGTCATAACATCGGTGTATTTTAGTCACTTGGTCATTAACTCCATTCATCTTAGGCTACTCAGGTTAGTGATCACAAAGAGGTACTTGGGAATTATATGGCTAAACTTTGAAATGTGTGTTTTGGTCTAAAGTGAAGTTACCATGAACATGTTTTCTTCATATCATCTAATACTCCTATTTTTTTCTTATAAACATCTTGGGCTCAAAGAAAATCTAAACCTACAGTCTCAGAAAGTCTTTCAATTTTTTTTTCTCCTTCAGTGATCTCTCCTCCCAGGATAGGGTTTGATAGGGAACAGGGACATATCACTATACTTAGAAACCTGAGTCCCCGTAGTCCTAACACCTTTCCTTGCAGAATGTTGTTTTGTGTGAGTTATTTGAGGCCCATAGTATCTTTTTTTTAAATTATTGAAGTATAATTGATACATGTGTGTGCACGCTAAGCTGCTTCAGTCGTGTTCGATTTTTTGTGGTGCTGTGGACTATAGCCCTCCAGGCTCCTCTGTCCATGGGACTCAACAGGAAAGAATACTGGAGTGGGTTGCCATGCCTTCATGCGGGGGATCTTCCTGACACACAGATCAAACCCACATCTCTTACATCTCCTGCATTGGCAGGAGGTTTCTTTACCACTAGCACAACCTGGGAAGCTCAATAAAATTGACATATAACATTTTATTAATTTCAGGTATTGCAATGTGATTTGACATGTGTGTGCTTTGTAAAATGATCACAAATAAAGTCTAGTTACCCACTATTAACATATAAAGTAACAAAATTTTTTTCTGGTGACAAGAAATTTTAAAATTTATTTTCTTTGCAACTTTCAAGTTTACAATACAATATTATTGACTAGAGCCATCATCCTGTATATTACATTCCCATCATTAATTTGTAACTAAAAGTTTCTATTTATTTAGCCCCTTTACCCATTTTTCCCAGCTCCCAAACCCATGTCCACTGTGGCAACCACCAATATCCAGTATCTCAGTATGAGTTTCATTTCATTTTGCTTGTTAATTTGTTTTGTTTTTTAAATTTCACACGTAAGTGAAACCATAAGGTGTTTGTCTTTCTCTAACTTATTCACTTAGAGTAATACCCTCAAGGACCATCCTTATTGTTGAAAATGGCAAGGTTTTATTTTTTTTAATGACTGAGTAGTATTCCATTATAGTGGTGGTTTAGTCGATAAGTCATGTCCAACTCTTGCGACCCCATGGACTGTAGCCCGCCAGGCTCCTTTGTCCATGGGATTCTCCAGGCAAGAATACTGGGATGTGTTGCCATTTCCTTCTCCAGGGGATCTTTCTGACCCAGGGATCGAGCCTAGGTCTCCTGCATTGCAGGCATATTCTTTACCAACTGAGATATATATATATATATATATATATATAGTATTGTGTTATATGCATTTATATAGCATTACATTATATATATATACATATATATATATATGATTACATATATATATTATAAAATATGTATGGTTGTCATTCAGTTGCTCAGTCACGTCCGACTCTTTGCAACCCATGGACTGCAGCACAACAGTCTTCCCTTTACACCTTCACTATCTTCCAGAGTTTGCTCAAACTCATGTTCTTTGAGTTGGTGATGTCATCCAACCATCTCATCTTCTGCCTTTAATCTTTCCAGCCTCAGGGTTTTATTTAATGAGTCAACTCTTTGCATTCAGGTGGCCAAAGAATTGGAGCTTCAGCTTCAGCTTCAGACTTTCCAGTGAATATTTAGGATGGATTTCCTTTAGGGTTGACTGGTTTGATCTCCTTGCTGTCCAAGGGACTCTCAAGAGTCTTCTCCAGCATCACAGTTCAAAAGCATCAATTCTTCAGTGCTCAGCCTTCTTTATAGTCCAAC
This sequence comes from Bos taurus, assembly GCF_002263795.3. NCBI lineage: Eukaryota > Metazoa > Chordata > Mammalia > Artiodactyla > Bovidae > Bos > Bos taurus. The sequence continues at coordinate 49,313,086 of NC_037340.1, forward strand.
TCTCAAATCTGTCAGTACATGGCTACTGGAAAAACCATTGCTTTGACTATCCAGATCTTTATCGGCAAAGTGATGTCTCTGCTTTTTTATATGATCTCTAGGTTCATCAAATCTTTTCTTCCAAGGACCAAATGTTTATTAATTTCATGGCTGGAGTCATGGAGCCCTGGAAAATAAAATCTGTCAGCGTTTTCATTTTTCCCCATTTATTTGCCATAAAATGATGGGGCTGGATGCCATGATCCGATTTTTTGAACGCTGAGTTATTTAAGCCAGCTTTTTCATTCTCTACTTTTACCTTCATCAAGAGGCTCTTTAGTTCTTGTTTGCTTTCTGCCATTAGGGTGGTGTCATTTGCACATCTGAAGTTACTGATATTTCTCCCAGCAACCTTGATTCCTGCTTGAGCTTCATCCAGTCCAGCATTTCACATGATGTACTCTGAACATAAGTTAAAATAAGCAGGGTGGCAATATACATCCTTGATATATTCCTTTCCCAATTTTGAACCACTCTGTTGCTCCATGTCTGGGTCTAGCTGTTGCTTCTTGACCTGCATACAGGTTTCTCAGGAGGCAGGTAAGGTAGTCTGATATTACCATCTGTTTAAGAATTTTCCAGTTTGTTATCATTCACACAGTCAAAGGCTTTAGTGTAGTCAATGAAGCAGAAGTAGATGTTTTTCTAGAAGTCCCTTGCCTCTTCTGTGATCCAACAGATGGTGGCAATTTGATCTCTGGTTCCTCCACTTTTTCTAAATCCAACTTCTACATCTGCAAATTCTTGTTTCATGTATTGTTGAAGGCTAGCTTGAAGAATCTTGAGCATTACCTTGCTAGCATGTGAGATGAGTGCAATTGGGAAGTTGTTTGAACATTCTTTGGCCTTGCCTTTCTTTGGGATTGGAATTAAAACTGACCTTTTCCAGCCCTGTGGCCACTGCTGAGTTTTCCAAATTTGCTGGCATAATGAATGTAGTACTTTAACAGCATCTTCTTTTAGGATTTGAAATAGCTCAGCTGGAATTCTATCACCTCCACTAGCTTTGTTTGTAGTGATGCTTCCTAAGGCCTGCTTGACTTCACACTCCAGGATATCTGGCTCTAGGTGAGTGACCACACCATCATAATTATCTGGGTCATTAAGACCTTTTAAAACAGTTCTTCAGTGTATTCTTGCCACCTCTTCCTAATCTTTTTTGCTTCTGGTAGGTCCTTACTGTTTCTGTCCTTTATTGTGCTCATCTTTGCATGAAGTATTTCCTGGTATCTCTAATTTTCTTGAAGAGATCTCTAGTCTTTCCTATTCTGCTGTTTTCCTATGTTTCTTTGCATGCTTCACTTAAGAAGTCTTTCTTATCTCTCCTTGCTATTCTTTGGAACTCTGCATTCAGATGGGTATATGTCCATCTGAATATGTTTAGATATATAATAGTCTATTATACACATGTAGTATTCTCTTTTATATATATGCTACTGCTAAGTCACTTTAGTCGTGTCCGACTCTGTGCGACCCCATAGACGGCAGCCCACCAGACTCCCCGGTCCCTGGGATTCTCCAGGCAAGAACACTGGAGTGGGTTGCCATTTCCTTCTCCAATGCATGAAAGTGAAAAGTGAAAGTGAAGTTACTCAGTCGTATCTGACTCTTAGTGACCCCATGGACTGCAGCCTACCAGGCTCCTCCATCCATGGGATTTTCCAGGCAAGAGTACTGGAGTGGGGTTCCATTATATATATTATATATATATACATACATATCTATATTACATATATATATATGTAAAACATCATATCTTCTTTATCCATTCATCATTTGATGAACACATAGTTTGCTTCCATATCATAATTTTACAGTGAACTTAGGAGTACATTTTTAAAAATTATTTTGTTTGTTTTTCATCAGTTAAATTCCCAGAACGGAAATTCCTGGATCGTATGGTAGTACTAGTTTAATTTTTTTAGGAAACTCTGTACTCTTTTCCATAGTGCTGCAACAATTTACTTTCCCACAAACAGTACACAAGGGTTCTCTTTTCTCCATATTCTTGCCAACACTTGCTATTTCTGTCCTGTTGATAATAGCCATTCTGACAGGTGTGAGGTGATATCTCATTGTGATTTTGATCTTCATTTTCTTGATTCTTCATTTCTTCGGCTAGTGATGTTGAGGTTATTTTCATGTGCTTCTTGGCCATCTATATGTTTTCTTGGGTTTCCCTGGTGGCTCAGATGGTAAAGAACCTGCCTGCAATGTGGGAGACCTGGGTATTCTTTGAAAAAAATTGTCCAGATTCTCTGCCCATTTTTAATCAATTGTTTGTTTATGTTATTAAGTTGTATAAGTCCTTTATATGCTTCATATTAACCCCTTATTGGATATATAACTTATAAATATATTTTCCCATTCAGCAGGTTGTCCTTATTTCATTGATGATTTTCTTCATTGTGAAGAGGTTTTTGAATTGATATAGTCCCATTTATTTTTGTTTTTACCTTTGGAATCACATCCATAAATATATCAGCAAGAGTGATGTTAAGGATGTTAAGGATCTATGTTTTCTTCTAGTTTTATGACTTCTGGTTTTATTTTCAAGCCTTTGACCCATTTTGAGATAATTTTTGTGTATTGTGTAAGATAGTGGTCCAGTTTCATTATTTTGAATGTCAATGTGGCTAAGTTTTCCTAAAACCATTTATTGGAAAGACTGTCCTTTCCCCATTTTATATTTTGACTCTTCTGTTATGGATTAATGAGCATGTATGCGTGAATTTATTTCTGAAATCTCTATTTTGTTGCATTGATCTACGGATTTGATTTCATAACAATACAATACTCTTTTGATTACTGTGGCTTTGTGATATAGCTTGAAATCAGGGAGCATGATGCCTCCAACATCTTTTTTTCTCAAGATTGCTTTTTCTATTTGGAGTGTTTTGTGGTTCCATACAAGTTTCAGATTATTTATTTCTATGGACAGTGCCATTTGCAATTTTGATAAGCATTGCATTAAATCTGTATTATTTCCAGTAATATTGACATAATAGCAATGATAATTCTTCCAACTGAATATTCTCATGGAACATTCAATTCCATGAGAATGAAATTTCTATTTATTTGTGTCTTCAATTTCTTTCATAAATGTCTTACAGCTTTTAATGTACTGGTCTTTCAACTCCTTGGTTAAGTTTATTCCAAGGTATTTTATTATTTTTGATACAATTATAAATAGGGTTATTTTATTAATTTGAGGGCTTCCCTGGTGGCTCAGATGATTAGAAATCTGCCTGCAATGCAGAAAACTGGGGTTCAATCCCTAGGTTAGGAAGATTCTGTGGAGAAGGAAAATGTTACCCACTCCAATATTCTTGCCTAAGAATTCCATGGAAAGAGAAGTCTGTTGGACTACTGTCCAAGGGGTCACAAAAAGCTGAACATGACTGAGCAACTAATATTTCACTTCACACTTCTTAATTTGTCTTTCAAACTCTTTGTTGTTAGTATATAAAAACACAAAAGATTTTTGTATATTGATTTTGTACTCTACAACTTTACTGAATTTGTTTATTAGTTCTAACAGATTTTTTGGTGGAATCTTTAGGATTTTCTTTTTTTTTTCATTTTTTAAAAATTTGTTTAACTTTACAATATTGTATTGGTTTTGCCATATATCAACATGAATCTGCCACAGGTATACATGTGTTCCCCATCTGGAACCGTCCTCCCTCCTCCCTCCCCATACCATCCCTCTTTAGGATTTTCTATGTATAAAATCTTATCATCTGCAAATAGTGACAATTTTACTTCTTCTTTTCCAATTTGGCTATCTGTTTATTTGTTTTTCCTGCTTAATTGTTTTGTCTAGGACTTTCAATACTATGTTGAATAAGGGTGACAAGAGTGTGCATCCTTGTCTTGTTCCTAATGTTAAAGGAAAGGCTTTCAGCTTTTTGCCATTGAGTATGTTAGTTGTAGACTTGTCATATATTCCACCTATACCCATTTTGTTGGAGAAGGCAATGGCACCCCACTCCAGTACTCTTGCCTGGAAAATCCCATGGATGGAGGAGCCTGGTAGGCTGCAGTCCATGAGGTCGCTAAGTCAGGCACGACTGAGCGACTTCACTTTCACTTTTCACTTGCATGCATTGGAGAAGGAAATGGCAACCCACTCCAGTATTCTTGCCTGGAGAATCCCAGGGACAGAGGAGCCTGTTGGGCTGCCATCTGCGGGGTCGCACAGAGTTAGACACAACTGAAGTGACTTAGCATACCCATTTTGTTGAGAACTTTTATCATAAATGGATATTGAATTTTTTCAAATACTTTTCTACATCTGTTAGAATGATCATATGATTTTTACTCTTCATTTTGTTAATGTGTTGTATCACACTGATTTACTTGCTGATGCTGAACCATCTTTGCATATCTGGAATAAATCCTGCTTGGTAAGGGTATATGATCCTTTTAATGTATTGCTGAATTTGGTTTGGTAATATTTTTAGTATTTTTGCATCTATGTTCATCAGGGATATTGGCCTATAATGTTCTTATTTGTAGTCTCTTTGTCTGTTTTCCTTAATGTCCATAGAATTTTGAGTGCCCTTTTACATGGGTTTTATAGCTCCACTCAATGATTTAGACACAGAGTACCTAGAAGCTGCCATGTTGTCAAGCTAACTTTTGACACCAAGAGGTTTAAATTCAAGTAAAATCTCCAAACCCAATTGGAAATGAGTTTTAGCTTCTAAAGTTTTCTCACATGGATGGCTTGGATAGTAGTTGACAGGTACCAGCTTTGGCTGAATTAGGCATTTTGATATTCAAGTTTTGTATGGGGACCACTTCCAACTGACCATGTGAATTTGGGAAGGTTTTTACCCTCTGTGGACTTCTTATCGCTCTGGAAATGAAGTGGATTCTATTCATTAAGCACTAAGCTTTCTCCCTTAGAAAATTCTAAGGTTAGGTTAAATTATTATCACTCAAGTAGAAACATTATTACTATTTAAACTACTATGCTGTACCCCTGAAACTAACACAACATTGTTAATCAAGTATACTTAATATAAAATAAAAATTTAAAAATAATTATGATGCTGTACATCTGTCATTTAAAAGGAAACCAGGAACTCAAGAGTTGGATGGGTGTTCACTAGGTGTGTCTCCCATTGTACAAGTCCACGATCTCAAAACTCCTGTTTCTGGTGCTACCCTTGGCGGGAAGTAGGAAATTTTCATAAAGGGTAAAAAGTGGAAACCTTACCTGGTAAAAGTCTTGTTAACAGATATTGTCCTATTAGGTTCTCTTAATTATTTGAAGGGCTTCCCTGGTGGCTCAGATTGTAAAGAATTCTCCTGCAATGCGGGAGACCTGGGTTCTATCCCTGGGTTGGGAAGATCCCCTGGAGGAGGGCATGGCAACCCACTCCAGTATTCTTGCCTGGAGAATCCCCATGGACAGAGGAGCCTGGTGGGCTACAGTCCATGGAGCTGCAACCAGTCGGACATCACTGAGTGACTAAGCACACACAATTTTTTGAAAAGTTCTCTTCCTCCTTACTCTAGCTTCCCTCCCTTTAGGTTGAACCTCCCATGAATTTTATGACTCATCCATTTCATTTTCTATCTAAATGATTAAAGTAAGTGTTGGCAAAGTGTTCATTTATTCACTGTAATTTAAGGCTTCCTCTGCCAGGCAGGAGTAATAACTCTGTCCTTCCTCAGACCACTCTGGCTGCAGAACCTCGAAGCCAGCCTGGGGCAAGGGAAGGAAAGGAAGGAAAAGATAGATTTCATAGGTTTGTAATGGCTCATAGATTTGTTAATATTTTTTCTGTGGAAGATTCTGGCACTTGGAAAAGGTATACTGATCTTCAGACCACAGTTTAGGGAACATAAGCCTGAAAAAAAAAATGAGATTTTGTGGTTTTGAAGTATCTCTATTTTAAGAAGTAGAAAATGTATTAAAAGGGGGAAAAAATGAAAACCTGGAGCAGCCTGAAGAACAGACCTAGGCAAAATAGCACATCAGGAAAGAGGATGAGGGGTTGTTCTCTCTTTCTAGTCTCTTTCCTTCTCTTTATTATCAGTCTTCATTGGATACATGCATACATGGGTAAAGAACAGTGAATAAGTCAATTTTTGAATGAATAAATGAATGGATGAATCATAGGTCAATGTTTCATAAATCTGGCTCATCTTCAGAATCAACTGAAAGCCCTTTTTATAAGACAAATCCCTGGGCTGTTCCCCTGGTGATTTTGATCCATTAGGTCACAAATGGGGCTTCCTGGTGGCTCAGATGGTAAAGAATCTGCCTGCATTACAGGAGACCTGGGTTCAGTCCCTGAGTCAGGAAGATCCCCTGGAGAAGGGAATAGCTACTCATTCCAGAATTCTTGCCTAGAGAATTCCATGGACAGAGGAGCTTGGCAAGCTACATTCTATGGGGTCTCAAAGAGTCAGAGATGATGCGACTAACACTTTCACTTTCACAGGTCACAAATGGATCCAGGTATTTGTAGTTCTCAGTTGCTTCCTAAGATTCCAATGATCAGCCAGGTTTTGGAAAATGAGGCCTCAGTTCAGTTCAGTTAAGTTCAGTCGCTCAGTCGTGTCCAACTCTTTGCGACCCCATGAATCGCAGCCCGCCAGGCCTCCCTGTCCATCACCAACTCCCGGAGTTCACTCAAACTCATGTGCATTGAGTCGGTGATGCCATCCAGCCATCTCATCCTCTGTCGTCCCCTTCTCCTCCTGCCCCCAATCCCTCCCAGCATCAGAGTCTTTTCCAATGAGTCAACTCTTCGCATGAGGTGGCCAAAGTACTGGAGTTTCAGCTTCAGCATCAGTCCTTCCAATGAACACCCAGGACTGGTCTCCTTTAAGATGGACTTGTTGAATTTCCTTGCAGTCCAAGGGACTCTAAACAGTCTTCTCCAACACCACAGTTCAAAAGCATAATTTCTTCAGCTTTCAGCTTTCTTCACAGTCCAACCCTCACATCCATACATGACCACTGGAAAAACCATAGCCTTGACTAGACGGACCTTTGTTGGCCTAGAGCACAGCTATAATCCAGAGTCCATTCCTTTGCATTCTTACCATAAGTGAGGGCCACACTCTGAATGAGCCACACTGATCAGCCCCACATGGAATTTAGCTACAGATTATTCAAGCAATTGTTAGTCTCTTCTTGATCAGACTAGCTGATTCCCCTGTCTGCCATGCTTGTATGTTGCCAGTGAAATGACAATATTTTGCAGAAAATTTTTTTAGAAACTTTTCTATTAAAATAATGAGATTTTCCATTCTGTTGTATTTTAACTGTTCTGGAGCTGCCCATCCACAAACAAACCAAGAATCCCTTCGCTTGGTTTCCTTGTTCTTTTTTTGTTAGAAACAAGGATATTTCTGAAATCCTTGATTTTAGAAATGCCTAAACTCATCTCCTTCTCCCACTTAATCAGTATTCAGTTCAGTTCATTCACTCAGTCGTGTCCAGCTGTTTGAAACCCCATGGACTGAAGCATGTCAACTTCGCTGTCCATCACCAACTCCTGGAGCTTGCTCAAACTTATGTCCCTTGATGCCATCCAACCATCTCATCCTCTGTCATCCCCTTCTCCTCCTGCCTTCAATCTTGCCCAGCATCAGGGTCTTTTCTAATGAGTCAGTACTTCACCTCAGGTGACCAAAGTTTTGGAGCTTTGGCTTCAGTATCAGTCCTTCCAATGAATAATCATTTTTAGTATTCAATAAATAGGTATTGAAATCTCTAGACTGCTAGGAATGATGCGATACAGAAATGAAAGATATCATCCCTTTTTAATGAAATTTATAGTCTAGTGGGTAAGTTGAATAAGAAAATGGTTATTCTAAGCATGATAAAAATATGTATAGATCAGGAAAGTTGGGGTATATTTTGGGCCAAGAGCATGATAAGTACTGAAAAGAAAGGGAAAATCAAGATTAAATGATGAAGAAGCAGTGTGTCTATAGCCATAGAGGTGATGACATTAAAACCTTGGAGAACTAAACTCAGATCCATGTGGGCTGGAGGAGTGATGGGAGATGACATTGGAAGCATAGAAACCATGTTATGATATACCTTGAAAGCCTTCCTAAAATTTTGGATTTTAGACTGAAGCACCAGAATTTCCATAAGGGATTTGGGCATGAGATGGACACACACAGATATACACATTTGAAGAAATGCTTTCATCAGTGTACAGGTTTTGTCTGACCTGAAATTTGCCAGACTGGCTTCAGGGATCTAAGGAGAAGAGACAGAGAAAAATAATGAAGTAGTAGAAATCATTTCTACACCTTGATGATGCGTGGGTGTGTTTGCACGTGGCAGGAGTAGCAGTGACAAAACAGAGGCACCACGGAGTGATTCTCAGACTCTAAAACCTTGACTGTGTAGAGAATGGGGGTGCCATTCATGGAAGCAATTGTTTGACTGATTTGTATTCATTTTCCTGTGGTATCCAAAGAAATTGTGGACAGCATCATAACATGAATTGAGCAAGTGCCATGCCTCTTTCTTTTTTTTTCCCAAGTCCTTATCAAGGCTGAAAAATCTTCTAAGCACAGATGAAAGAAACAGCAGGGCCAAGATGACTTTGAACTCACTGCACATGATTCCTTTTATATAAGACATGCTTGACAAACATTAATTAAATCTCCCAGAACCTCTTTGAAGTAATGTAGGAAATATGTACAGGTGGGTAAACTGAGGCCTCAGGAACTAGAAGGAGAGCCTGAGGACATACTGGGGCAGGTGCAGTATTTGAAGAGACCCTCATAAGAGGCCCCTGTTTCTCTGATGAGGCCAGATGTAGGTGCTTGTTTACAAGCAGAGGTCTTCCAGCAAGTTCTGTAAACTAGACAGGATGAGGCAGGCTGGTTATTGACTCCAGGGACCACATTATCTGACCTTAGACCTGGCAGCCTTGGGCCTTAGAGCACATCCTGTCTACTCATAACCCAGGGCCACTATCTCTCTTCTGAAATCTACAGCTGTGTCATATTACTTCTAATGCTTACTTAATCTCTGAAACTGACCAGTAGTCATGAGTGTCAGAGGTGAGGGTGCTTGACTTCATGGCCAAAAGCAGGAACCTGAGTCATTTTTGTACCCAAGTTTCTGCTTTTCAGCTTATTTATTTGCAGATTGAACTCTGGTTTAGGGTGCAGGATGTTTTTGCAGAGGAAGAGTCCAGATGTGATGCAGGCCTATCAGCAGCATTGGTCAAGTTTACAGGGGGCTCTGGAATTAAAATGGCCCTTTAATTAAAATTAAACTTGGCCGTTATCCCAAGTTGGTTATGATGACTGGGCCTTTGTACTTTCATGTTGATAAGTGATTGGGTGTGGCTACCTTGGAAAGGACTGCAGCGAAGTCAGACCCTGAAGAGGCTGATGTCGGAAGGCTGTACACAATATACATTGAGAACCTCATTTTCTGCTTGCTAAACTAGATGCATCCTAAAAGATGGTCTTTGACCAGTTGTATCTGCTGCCCAACTACTGATTCCTTCTACTCAGTTATCCTGTTAGTATCCATCCTCTATCAGTTTATTGTACCTATAACACCTATGATGTTAGAAATGGAGTTAGATGCTATAATGGCAAAAGATAGAAAAAGTCCCTGTGCTCAGGAAGATCTCAGTCTAGTGAGAGAGACACAAAATTAATAGATGAACACAGAAACAAAATCAGCTCATAAATAACTAAGTGCTTCAGGGAATAAGAGAATCAAATAGAGAGAAAATAACAAAAAAATAAGCATATGCACTTATGCTGTTGAAGAGAGAAAGATGGAAACACTTTCACATCTATCCATTGAGATAAAAGGCCTTCCCTCTGATAATTTAACAAGATATACAGTTCACCAGCAATTTAGGAGGTTATGAAATTGAGACATGCTTGAAACTTATGGGAAATAATTGAAAACTTAGCTTCGTAGTGCCATTGGCCTTCTTCTGGACAAAGAGAGTGAATGAAAAATAATTACCCAGAGAAAAGAGCAATTTTTTAAAGGAAGATTTGGAATTGGATTGTAAACAATGTATTTTCTGAGTACCACAGTGATAATATCAAGTGACTGTTTTTGTCCTTTTCACGAACTCTCTATTTTTATTTCTGATATATTTTTCTGAATCCATTGTCCTTTATTTTCATATTAGAAGTTTAAAATTATTTTTCCAGAAGCATTTCTCAAAGAAATCTTTGACTGTGAACATATTCAGTTGCCTTACTGAATGTAATGACCACTTGAAAATCCTGTTCTAGTTAAACTTTCTAAGGAATCCATTCAGAGATGAGAGACATTTAGACATTTTGTTCATTAGCTTGGTTAACCATTGGTTTTCCATTTTATTTACCATATTTTCCTTTTTTTCTCTATGATTTAGGTCTCGAAAACATTTGGACGGTTTGCATGAAAGGGGCTATATCATAAATGCTTTTAAGGTTTATATGATTTATATGCACAGCACTCATGATTCATGTCTCAAATGGCCATGTTAGTAGATTTTTTTTTATTAAATTCTTGATTTATGTGAAATAGATAAATACACGGATCATTCAGAACAAGGGTGTCTGTGTCTGGGGGTGGAGGGAGGGGAAGGACGAGAGGGGTCTGGCTACATGAATAACTACCTATTGGTTCTAATGGGATTTGCACAAGGAAGACTCCTGTATTCCAAGACATAATCTTTCTTCATTCTAACATGTGGTTAGGTATATGTTATTGATATAATTTTAATTTCTGAGCCATGTTAAATCGATACATGTTTTAGATGTCCCCCTTGAGGAAGGAAACATAAAAGAACATGTCTTTTTCCTTCTCCTTCTTCTCATGTTGTATTTGGCAAAATACCTTGACATTCTAAAGTGTCTTATCTACCTCTGATTTGGTTTACTCAGTGTTTACCATCATAATATCAGAAAATGGAACCAAGAATGCTTCTTAACAATGAGAATATTTCATAAAAGAAGATACTTAAATAGGACTTCCTATAATAGTAATAAAACATTTTCAAGCCCACTCTCAGCTGAAGAAAGGAACTTTCACCCTGCTCAAAGCTGGAGTTGTGTGAGAAAGCGCATATGTGTGTTTCAAATAACCAAACCAATAAGTCCTATTTCTCTGCTTATTATAATCAGGGGAACAACCCTTCTAATAAAATTGTGTTCAACAGTTCCTCTATAAATTTCCTCCCTCATCTTAGCTCCACCTGGTATAATATAAAAGGTAATATACTTTGGAGGTATTTTTAATAAAACTTTTTCAGATGACTTTATGTGGCAAAACAATTCATTTATAGCTTCTTATTAGTTCACTTTTATAGAGGTTTTAGTCTGTCCTATCTCATGGGGTAAAATCTTTTTTTTTTTTTCCCCATGACCGACCTTTGTATTTCTGTTGATTTAATCTCTCCATTTCTTAGTGTTTCACATGTAAGAACATGGTTAAGGCAGGGGGAAAATTAGCTTGTTCATACTCCTGTGATATTAAGATTGACATTTTATATGAATCTTACTATATCCTGATATTTTTATTATAAGGCCCTGCATTAACTCTGATGTTTATAAAAGTGGAGACAAAGTGAAGAGAGGAGCTGATTCATAATTTGTTTCATATTAAAATAACTGCATGATTATTCTGTTATTCATTCAAAAATGACTTCTTATGTAGATAAGTCGTTTAAGGGATCATATTAGTGTTCTTCATTCAAGATGACTACTTATGTAGATAAGATGCTTCCAGAATGGTGAGAATCTGGAATGACTTCATGGCAAGAAAGATTAGTGAAAAGCATGACACATCATGAGAGAAGGAATAGCCAAAATAAGAAGCAACTGGCTGAAACACAACTGCAGTAGTTTTATGGTTCATCCTTTCTATTCTTCAAGGGCAGGTCATAGTCCAAGAGAGGGGAGAATAAGTTCTTCAGGGAGGCTCACTGCTTCTTATATTCTTCACCAATTCTCCCACCTTTAGCTTCAACCTGAACCCAGAGTTAGTAGGCAGGATGTGCATGGAGATACACTGGATCTGTTTGACTCATGAGTATGTTTTAAATCTCTTAATATTCTGCTTCTTGGAGCTGTAGACTATTAGAGGCACTAGATATATGCACAAGCCAGGCTTTGGAGTTTGCACGGTTCCATGAAAAATGTGAGAGCAGAGGCTCTGTTAAAAATATTATTAAAGATTTAAGATAGTGACAGTAAGCATTAAACCACACATGGGGAACCATCTAAGTGTAGGACCCTGTGTCTCTGTACAGGTTTTACACCCATGAAATTGGCCCTACCTTCAGATACTTCTGAAGAAGAAAACTGCAACCCACTCCAGTATTCATACCTGGAAAATCCCACGGACCGAGGAGCCTGGTGGGCTACAGTCCATGGGGTTGCAAAGAGTTGGACATGACTGAGCAACTTCTGTGTGTCTGTGTGTGTGTCAGATACTTCTAGATGTGAGGGTGAAAGTAAGGCTAAAAATAGGAATTTTGTCTAAATATGTATTTAAGCACAGGCTGGACACCACATTTCCATGTCTATTCTGTACAGCTGCTTCTGTTCATTTCCCTCCCTGAACCACCTATAAAACTGTAGTCAGTAATAGTGTTTACATCAGAGGGTTGTTGATGGGTTCAATAAGATAATACACATAGGGGGAAAAAAAGGAAAAAATTAACAACATGATATAAATTAGAGTCGGATACAACTGAAGCAACTTAGTATGCATGCATGTGTTGGAGAAGGAAATGGCAACCCACTCCAGTATTCTTGCCTGGAGAATCCCAGGGACGGAGGAGCCTAGTGGGCTGCCATCTACAGGGTTGCACAGAATTGGACATGACTGAAGCAACTTAGCAGCAGCAGCAGCAGATAAAAATAAAATGAGAACTTGTATACTCTCTTAAATAATATCTACTTAAAACCTCTAAAAAATAAACAATAGAACTCTATAATAAACATTATCTCAAATCAGGGAAAAAATTAATACACAGATGGTACTTCTTGGGGTGTCTGGCACACAGTAAACATTCAATAAGTGTAATTTGATGTGGATGAAGGAGGAAGAGGAGGGGAAAGTGGTGGTGATGAATATGGAAGCCATAGTTGCTAAAGAAGAGGAGAGCTGAATTTAAACCAGTCCTTGCTGGAATCATTTTCCCACCACTACCCATGAGAACCTGGGCAAGTAACTTAACCTTAGTGCCTTTATCAGTTAGCTATTGCTGAGTAAGAAACCAACCCAAACCTCAGTGCCTTAAAATAGTTATCACTTATTTTTTGGTCCTGTGACTACACAGGACTCGGCTGAACTAGGCTGAACACCTGTGTTCAAGTTGAAGATCTAATGGACCTGGGTTACATGCTAACAGTTGGGCTCAGATCTGCTTTCCATATATGTTATTCCTCTTGGATTAGTAGTCTGGCTAGAGCATAATATTTTTGGCAATGCTGGAAGCATGAGGAAAAACCTCCCTGTAAAAATCCATTTTAAGGCTTTGTTCACTATGCCTGTGAACATTCCATTGACCAAAGCAAACAACATGACCAAGCTTGAAAACAAAGGTCAAGGAAAACACACACCATCTCTAGAGAGTAAACTCATAACATAAAGGGTATGGAGAGAGAAGAAAAAGTTCTGGGTGCAATGACTCAATGTTCTTACATGGTAATATGGAGTTACCATGGAAAACTCAGCAATGGCCACAGGACTGGAGAAAGTCAGTTTTCATTCTAATCCCAAAGAAAGGCAATGTCAAAGAATGCCCAAACTACCCCACAATTGCACTCATCTCACATGCTAGCAAAGTAATGCTCAAAATTCTCCAAGCCAGGCTTCAACAATATGTGAAATATGAACTTCTGAATGTTCAAGCTGGTTTTAAAAAAGGCAGAGGAACCAGAGATCAAATTGCCAACATCCTCTGGATCATGAAAAAAGCAAGAGAATTCCAGAAAAACATCTATTTCTGCTTTATGGACTATGCCAAAGCCTTTGACTGTGTGGATCACAATAAACTGTGGAAAATTCTGAAAGAGATGGGAATACCAGACCACCTGACCTGATTCTTGAGGAATCTGTATGCAGGTCAGGAAGCAATAGTTAGAACTGGATATGGAACAACAGACTGGTTCCAAATAGGAAAAGGAGTACGTCAAGGCTGTATATTGTCACCCTGCTTATTTAACTTATATGCAGAATACATCATGAGAAACGCTGGGCTAGAAGAAGTGCAAGCTGGAACCAAGATTGCTGAGAGAAATATCAATAACCTCAGATATGCTGATGACACCACCCTTATGGCAGAAAGTGAAGAGGAACTAAAAGGTCTCTTGATAAAAGTGAAAGTGGAGAGTGAACAAATTGGCTTAAAGCTCAACATTCAGAAAATGAAGATCATGGCATCTGGTCCCATCACTTCATGGCAAATAGATGGGGAAACAGTGGAAACAGTGACGGACTTTAGTTTCTTGGGCTCCAAAGTCACTGCAGATGGTGACTGCAGCCATAACATTAAAAGATGCTTATTCCTTGGAAGGAAAGTTATGACCAACCTAGACAGCATATTAAAAAGCAGACACATTATTTTGCCAGCAAAGGTCCATTAGTCAAGGCTGGTTTTTCCAGTAGTCATGTATGGATGTGAGAGTTGGCCTATAAAGAAAGCTGAGCATTAAAGAATTGATGGTTTTGAACTGTGGTGTTGGAGAAGACTCTTGAGAGTCCCTTGGACTTCAAAGAGATCCAACTAGTCCATCCTAAAGGAGATCAGTCCTGAATGTTCATTGTAAGGACTGATGTTGAAGCTGAAACTCCAATACTTTGGCCACCTGATGTGAAGAGCTGACTCATTTGAAAAGACCCTGATGCTGGGAAAGATTGAGGGCAGGAGGAGAAGGGGACAACAGAGGATGAGATGGTTGGTTGGCATCACCGACTCAATGGACATGAGTTTGGGTAAACTCTGGTAGTTGGTGATGGACAGGGAGGCTGGTGTGCTGCAGTCTTTGGAGTCACATAGAGTTGGACACGACTGAGTGACTGAACTGAGCAGAATATGGAGTTAATAAAATGACTTCCTCATAGACTTGTTTTGAGGACTAAATGGAATAATCCATGTAAAGTATTTAGCACAGTGCAGGTATGTATTTAATGCAATATGTGTCAGCTATGTTTGTAGTAATGACTCATCTCTGACTCAAATACAATGAAGGATTTTAGATGAGAGAGGCAGGTATAGATGTGGAAAGCTGAGAAAGAGTTGGTGGCTAAGTGTTTAGCTGGATCTTAGAAGACAGCAAGTTTTGCAAGGAAAAAAAGGGAGGGGATCTTGTTGGGTGTGGCAGAGCAAAACCAAATAGCCAAAGGGCAAAATAATATGGATTTACAATTTTGATTGTGTTTAGAATTTTAGGTAAATTACCCACCCTTTCCATCCCTCATTTTTCATTTAAAATCCTTGTGATGACTTGTCAGTCCCAATACCACTGTTTGGAAAAGAGAGTATACCATGCACATGTAATAAATCAGTTAGGTTCTCTGCTTGGAACTTCCTCCAGCATTTCTTTTCCCTGGGCAGGTGCTGCTTCCCAAGAGTCTGCTCTCATCTTGAGTGGAAGGACATCCACAGGAATCCAGGATGCAAGACTGCAAAATATTCCTTGTGGGTTCAGTCCTGTGTTGGAGCCTTTGAGAATGGCTATTGCTTATGTACAGGGTTTCGTGGGAGAGCTGTGTGAGTTCTGTTCATGGCAGTGAGGATTTGAAACACAAGACTCTGTGAGCAGCAAATACTGTAAGCTCTTCAATTCAAAGTTCTTGCATATGCCTTCCCCAGTCCTCCAGCCCCACCAGTCTGCTGCCCTGATTTCACTATGGGGTCCTGAAGAACTAGCGGGGACAGAAAGCCTGCTGCTAACACAGCCAAGTTGTCCAGTCATATTAGCATCCTCCTCAGCAGCCACAGCCTGAAGAAAGATGAAGGCCTTTCCTCCCCACCCTGAGTGATATGTGTACACAGAGGGTGTTCTGTGGAAGGCAAATCTTTAGAAAAATCATACATAGAATATAGTCAAACAAAGAGCTGGAGCTTGGAACTCTTTGGTTGTGACACTGTCCGCACATGGTTCCTCTGAACTCATCCCATACTACCATAAAAAGGACTGACTGGAAACCTCTCTTCAACTGCTGATGGCTTTTACTTCTAGCCTTGCAAATCAGTTTTGAGAAATCACTTCACAATCTTATTATCCCAGTTGATATTGGTGCTCCCCAAAGTTACCCTGCCCTCATACTCTTCAGTTCAGTACAGTCACTCAGTCATGCCCGACTCTGTGACCCCATGGACTGCAGCACGCCAGGCCTCCCTGTCCACTACCAACAGCTGGAGCTTGCTCAAACTCATATCCATTGAATCGGTGATGCCATCCAACCATTTCATCCTCTGTTATCCCCTTGTCCTTGTGCTTTCAATCTTTCCTGGCATCAGGGTCTTTTCCAATGAGTCAGTACTTTGCATCATGTGGCCAAATATTGGAGCTTCATCTTTAGCATCTGTTCTACCAATGAATGTTCAGGATTGATTTCCTTTAGGATGGACTGGTTGGATCTCCTTGCAGTCCAAGGGACTCTCAAGAGTCTTCTCCATCACCACAGTTCAAAAGCATCAATCCTTTGGTGCTCAGCTTTCTTGATAGTTCAACTCTCACATCCATACATAACTACTGGAAAAACCATAGCTTTAACTAGATGTACCTTTGGTGGCAAAGTAATGTTTCTGCTTTTTAATCTGCTGTCTAGGTTGGTCATAGCTTTTCTTCCAAGGAGCAAGAGACTTTTAATTTCACGGCTGCAGTCACCATCTACAGTGATTTTGGAGCCCAAAAAAGTAAAGTTTTTTTTTACTGTTTCCACTGTTTCCCCATCTATTTGCCATGAAGAGATGAGACAAGATGCCATGATCTTCACTGTCTTCTTTCACTTTCATCAAAAAGCTCTTCAGTTCCTCTTCACTTAAGGGTGGTTTCATCTGCATATCTGAGGTTATTGATATTTCTCCCAGCAATCTTGATTCCAGCTTGTGTTTCATCTATCCTGGTGTTTTGCATGATGTACTCTGCATATAAGTTAAATAAGCAGGGTGACAATATAGAACCTTCACGTACTCCTTTCCCAATTTGGAACCAGTCTGTTGTTCCATGTCCAGTTTTAACTGCTGCTTCTTGACTTGCATACACATGTCTCAGGAAGAAGGTAAGGTGGTCTTGTATTCCCATCTCTTGAAGAATTTTCCACAGTTTATTGTTATTCACACAGTCAAGGGCTTTGGTATACTTAATGAAGCAGAAGTAGTTGTTTTTCTGGAACTCTCTTGCTTTTTCAATGATCCAATGGATGTTGGCAATTTGATCTCTGGTTCCTCTGCCTTTTGTAAATCCAGCTTGAACTTCTGGAATTTGTCAGTTCATGTACTGTTGAAGCTTGGCTTGGAGAATTTTGAGCATTACTTTGCTAGCATGTGAGATGAATGCAATAGTGTGGTAGTTTGAACATTATTTGGCCTTGCCTTTCTTTGGGATTGGAATGAAAATTGACCTTTTCCAGTCCTGTGATCACTGCCAAGTTTTCCAAATTTGCTGGCATATTGAGTGTAGCACCTAGCAGCAGCATCTTCTAGTGTTTGAAATAGCTCAACTGGCATTCCATCACCTCCACTAGCTTTATTCATATGGTGATGCTTCCTAAGGCCCACTTGACTTTGGACTCCAGGATGTCTGGCTCTAGTTGAGTGATTATACCATAATGGTTATCTAGGTCTTTAAGATCTTTTCTGTATTGTTCTGTATATTCTTGCAACCTTTTCTTAATATCTTCTGTTTCTGTTAGGTCCATATTGTTTCTGTCCTTTATTGTGACCATGTTTCCTTTGGTATCTCTAATTTTCACACACAAATGAAAGGAGCCAATGGGGGCAGCCAGCAGCATTCTGATGCTCATAGTAGCAGATGGTGTGGCGTCCTGCCTAGATGACCCTCCACAACCCAGGCTCTCATCCTCCAGCTGCTGGGCCTGTTGGCAGCTAATATCCCTCAGCTGTGTACCTCTCTAGTCTTCTTGCCTTCAGCTGGAGAGCAGACTCACCCCTTCCTGGGGGTGGCCCACATCCATGGCTCATGGATATCAGTGTAAAATGCCTCCAAGCGGGAGAACTCAGGACTGACTGTTTCAGCTTCAGAGCTGCCTCGGGGTTATTAAGCCTTCTGTTGCATCTTATCTCCCTGTTTAGTCTGCTGCCCCCTCCCCTACATGTGTTAATACCGGAAAACACACCACAGTGACTCTTCACACAGATACTTATCTGAGAGTGGATTTCCTCAGAGGTTTGACCTATGACCTATGACATCTACCCAGTGTCATGTGGCTCTAGGCACATCTCACATCATGGCTCATTTAATTTCCATATCCTTAGCCACTAAGGAAACTGAGGTTGGATATTAACTTGCCCAAGATTCCTCTCTTGGTAATTGACAAAAAAGTCTACCTTTCTCCAAATTTAATCATCTGTATGCTGCCTGACAGTTAAGCTCACAGGAATGTACACAAAATGTAATGTACTTAATGTACACAAAAATGTAGATCTTTTATTGAATGAATGCCTAGATAAATGCGATGTCAAAGCAAACAGAAAGGAGAGTGGTCAAAATCTCTCTGTAGGAGGACCAGGGGTGCGTAGTGGGGCTCTTCTGTGGACTCAGACGTACACAGGTGTGTCTGATGAATGGATAGACACTTGCATCCCTCAAGGTGAGTGTGGGAGGAGGAAGCAATGGCACACTTACAAGGGGGCTATTTGAAGAGAGTTTAGGGAAGGGGTTCTTTACAGAAGTGTGGTCAGATTAAGAGACTGGTGGCACAGTGGTAAAGAATCGCAGGTGGTAATCCACCTGCCAGTGCAAGAGATACAAGAGATGTGGGTTGGGAAGATCCTCTGGAGAAGGAAATGGCAACCCACTCTGTAATCTCACCTGGGAAATCCCATGGATAGAGAAGCTTGGCTTGCTATAGTCCATGGGGTTGCAAAGAGTCAGACATGATTGAGTAACTAAACAACAAGAGACTTACAAGGGACAGCAAGTTCTGTAGAACTAACTAGAGCAGGGCAGAGAGCTCTGCCACTCACAAAACTGAAGAGGCAGGAAGAGGAGTCCAGTTGGTAGAAGGGAGCTTCTTGACAGGAACCCTTAGTGGAGGAATGTTTAAACCACAGACTGAGGAAAGAGAGCTGGGGAAAGAATACTCCTCCTTCTCCTCTCTCCTGCCCTTCCATATCCCACTGTCCAAGGAGTACCAGCCAGAGGGCATGGAAACTAGATTATGCATTCCACAGACCTGGCATTTTGGGACACACAGACGGATGGGCTGTTGGGGAGGTGTCTGGTGGAGCAGGTAGAAGGTTCTGGCACAGCACTGAAATGAGACACTGAGTTCTAAAGACACTGAGGGCACCAAAGAACACTCACTTGATGGTCAGCTGCCAAAACATGACCCAAGGATGGGGAGGCTGCATCCTCTCCACTTTGCTAAGACCATGATGAAAGAGGCAGCAGGCTCACCACAGCCTCTGAGGGCCGGCATGTCGGGGAGCCTCATTCTCCGTGTGAATTGCAGCTCCAACGGAAGCCAGAAGTCATAGTCCTCAGCGACTTCTCCAACTCTGTTTATCAACAATGTGGGCCGGGGAGGAGGACAGGCTTGGGCTATTTCCAAGTTTAAATAAAACAAATGTAGAGACTCTTAGAAATGACCGGAGAGCTTGAGATGGAGTCTGCAATATACTGGGTTGTACCTGGCATGAAAATCAGTCAGTAAAAGGAGATATTACAATTAATGCAATGCTTTTACACCCACAGGCTATGAAGTCTGGGGAAGAGTTTAAATGTAAAAACATGGAAATTTAGAGAAACAGGAATCTGAAAACCAGGCCAGAAGCTCATTCATTCAGCATACACCAAGAGACGCAGCTCACTGAACAAATATGTTTGAACGCCTTTTCTAAGCTAAGTACATGCTATTAGTGTTTCTTAAACAGGGTCCACTGAACCACAAGGGGTCTATGGATACAAGTTATTCTGTCATGAGCATTTATTTTTACTAACTTCTACCTGGACATCATTTCCTTCAGTTATAAATGTAGGCAATAAAACACTGTAGGAGTAATATGAGGATGTATTCTTATATCACACCACAATTATTTATTAATATTTTTGTATATATTCATTCAAACACAGTAGTTTGGTTAATGTATTAGTCAAGAAGAATATATATATATATATATATATATATAGTTATGTCACACTTTCAGAAAATATTTTAATCTTTATACTTCTGTATAATTTGTTTCCTTTGTAATGCCATGCATTTATTTTATGCATTTAAAACATTATTTAGAGATGAGGTTCAAGGCTTCACCAAACTGCCAAAGGGATTCAGAAGTTAAGAACTACTGTGCAAGGTGCTGCTTTCAAGGGCTCTCCGCAATGTGGGGAACACAGCATTATGTACATCACACAATGGGGCATAACACATGGCAAGGTCAGCCTACCTGAGAGAAAGATTTGACGGGAGTGATATATAAACTAGTTTCAAAGGAAAGAATATGCCCACCAAGTAGGCAAAGTGTTGGGAGCAGGAGAGGGCCAGTGAGGGAAGAGCAAAGAAAGGCAGGATTCTTATCAGAAAAACCAAGATGCTGAGGAGTAAAAGAGCACCACGTGGGAGAGAGAGCAGGCAGAAAGTACCAAGAGCTGGGCAGAAGCCAGGTAAAAGAGTTTGAAGCATTTCTTCTGAGTCCTAGGAGAGCTGTTAAAGACTCTGTGCTGAACAGGACAGGATCACCTCCACACTTTGTGTTCAGAATCATTCTCAGCTGCTGTGTGGAGGTCAAAGGGGGAATTGCAAGGATGGGAGATAAGGTTCCCTTGGCCAGAATCTAGAATTGACATCATGAGAGTCCGAGATAAGTGTGTAGAAACCAGCATGATGGCCTCAGTCAGAAGTCACAGAATAAAGTTGTAGATCACACCAAAGCCTTCACTGTTCTAAAGACCTTCTCTAGCAGAGAGATACTTGGCCAGTGTATGGACTGTGAAAGTGCTGAGAAAGATAATGTCCCAGGAGCAACCCTCGATGAGGGATGGGAGTTGGTGGAAGATACTCCAGATCTGTCACCACCAGGCAGGCTTTTCTGAGGTCAAAGGACACCAGTGGACGTGAGCTCCAGCTGCCCATATGGTAACCTACTTCTGCTTTCCCTGCATCCTCATTGCTCTTCCTGGGGTCACCTCTCAGATAAACCACTCGTCCACAAACCTCATCTCAAGGCAGCTTTAAGGGAACCCCAAACTAACAGAGACTGTCTCCAGACCCCAAACTAACAGTAGGTCTGGAGAGAAAAAAACTATGAAAGATGTGGCATTACAGAACCTGGTCATAATCAAATCTGAAATGAAAGAGCAGGAGGTACAAGGATGATATTAATTTTTCTTTCTGCCTTGTGTAACTAGTAGAAAGTCTACAATTCTCTGAGATTGAGTTTGGCAGGAGGAAGAACAAATTGAGGGGGAGGGCATCATTAACTCGTGTGGACATGATGATGGGCAATGGACATAGATGCCTAATAGGTGGTTGGAAATGCAGAAGCAGAGTTTACAGAAAGGATTGGATTGGTGGTGATGGCTTACTTGGGGTCATCAAGAATTTGGAGGGGATTTTTCAGGGAAAGTTGAGGAAACCTAAACTACCATGTTTTGAACAGCACATTTGTGGAAGTGGCTGTCTTTCAGGCTGGCCGTCTCCCTCTCATAATTCTGATTCTGCCACCTCTGTCTAATCACTGGCAGCTCTGACTTAGTGGAAAGCAGTTTCCTGCCTAAAATTCCTTCCAGTAATAGAAAGGCAAATTAAAAATATTGTTTTTCTGTTCCTGTTTCAGTTTCTACAACAGCAAATATTATTTGTCAGCAAATATTATTTGTAGGGTGATCATAATCTTGATCATCCAAATCAAGACACTTCTGAGAGTAAAGGGAAGCAGTATTTATAATTATACCTGAACATAGATACAAATTGAGATGATCTTGGACAAATGAGGACATGTTGTTGCACTGATTGTCTCATTAAGACCAGATATCTTTCTAGACGTATCTAGAAGTAGAAATGAGAGATGAAGAAACAGGCAAGGACAGAGAGGGACAGAGAGAAGAAGAGGAAAAGGAGGGAGAGAGAGGAAAGTAGAGAGAGGATGAGGATAAGTTGTACATCTATTTTGAGAATCCTTAGTGACATAGTTATCTGGAATACTCTTTTAACTTTCTCTATCTTTATCTTTTGTACACAGGTAGGCTGGACATAAAAAAAACTGAATAATACAGAATCTGCCCAGTACACACCAGTCAATAAATGATTTCTCAACAATGAACACATTTATCTTTTGAAAAATACTCCTAAAAATTCCATTTCACAATCAGTCTGGTCCACAGGGATGTTTTCTCCCACAGTTATTTCTGGTTTTATTGCACAGTTAAATACCTGAATGAATGTTCTATTGATCAGTTTAGGCATGGAAATTTGATCTCTGCTTTTGTATTAGATTGAGTCTATTAAAATGTCTTGACTTTGGTATTTCTTTCTGTAAAATGGAGATAACTGCAATGCCCAACTCATACTATTGTGATGAGTAAATGAATTAAAAACACCAAGAGCCTGACACATAGTAATCATTGTTGTTCCTGATTTTATTTCTAAAACAGGGATGAGGCCTTTACACTTACTATTATTTAGGCATAATATAGGGACTGTTTTTTAATTACTTAAAAACATGCCAACCTATATTCAACAAAATGGTTTCACTGAAGTAAATCAATTCTTCATATCTAGTGCACTCATAAATGGCATTCAGTGAGCAATGATACCAGATTTTAAAACTATTTTTCCTGAAATATTCTAATTTAAATATTTGAAGCTATGTTTCTGAGTATTCAATTAACCTCTTCCCCTTAATATGAGATCACCTTAGCTGTGGGGCTTCCCTGGGAGCTCAACTGGTCATGAACTCACCTGCAATGCAAGAGACTGGGTTCAATCCCTGGGTTGGGAAGATCCCCTAGAGAAGAGATAGGCTACCCACTCCAGTATTCATGGACTTCCCTGGTGGCTCAGAGAGTAAAGAATCTGCCTGCAATGCAGGAGACTCCGGTTCGATTCCTGGGTTGGGAAGATCCCCTGGAGGAGGGCATGGCAACCAATACCAGTATTCTTGCCTGGAGAATCCCCATGGACAGAGGAGCCTGGTGGGTTATGGACTACAGGGTCGCAAAGAGTCAGATACGACTGAGTGACTAAGCACAGCACACAGTACCTTGGCTGTAGCAAGATGGGTGAGGAAAAATGCCTGGAGTTTAAATGAAAAACTTCATTCAAACAGATCTTCCATGAGTTTTTGAGAATGGAGAAAACTCCTTTAACTACCATTATTTATACTCTTTTCCGGCTTTCACAGCATAAGGGTTAAAGTTAAAAATGTGTCCTTCAGTAGATAGTATCAGCCAAATCTCTAACTTACCTAGAAATTCAGGCAAGTGTGTCAAAAAGACAGCTATAGTGGGGGTTGTCGCCTTTCTTGAAGGAATATTCTCCCTTCATGTCAGAGCTTGAACTTAAGACCTTGTATTCATCGGTCCCTAGTTGAAAGTCCCTCAGTCTAACTTTCTGCCCTTTTCTCTTTGAACACATTCTGAAACACGTTATCACTTTCCCCAGTCCTCTCCTAGATAACAGAGACAAATGCTGCATCCTGTCTTTTCTCTGACCCTAGTCAGCCTTTCATCCCTGCCCCCTTACTTCCTGGAATGGTGGCAGTATTTTAATACCTGGGACATTGCTTCACTTTTGATTTACTTTGTCACATTCTTTCATGGGCATTGGAGCCTCTTAGAACTAGTGCTGTCCGACAGAGCTATTCTACAAAGATGGAAATGTTCTATGTCTACAAGTGTCCAAAATGCCCACTAGGCATATGTGCGGCTGAGCGGTTATTGAAACTGAAAAGGTGAATTCTTAACCTAAATTAATTAACTGAAATAACCATAGGGAGCTAGTGACTATCATATTGGACTGTGCTTAGAGTATCTTTTCCTTCAAAGATTTCATCCAAATTAGTTTCTGGGGAAAACAAAAACAAAACCAAAAGTGAACAAAAGTGCTATTTATTTATAGTCACAGGTGCTGTTTAAACCATGTGTCTAGATAACCACAAAGAGACATTTACTGAAATTGTGAGTTCTGTTGGGAATTGGGCTTAATTCAAAGTTTTCCTTTGACTTCGGTGATGCTGCTAAGCTCTTGCTTTTCCTTCCACTTCTAGTATCTCTCTTTAGATAAATATTGCTAAGATTTTAATATTGGAAGTCCTTGGGAGTGAGTCAGACTCTCCTTTTTTTAGCTCTATATTCTGTTTCTAAGTTATCTTACCATGCTGATAGCTTCAGTACACCAGTGACTCCTAAAGTTTTATTTCCAATATACACTTCTTCTCTTTGGGGCTTTCTCAAACAGAGTATGTTCAAAGTATGACTTCTTCACTGAAAGACACCAATTTAGCTGGGCAACCCAGAAATCCCCAAACTAACCTTGACACCTTCATTTCTTTGCATTAATTCTTGCCTCTCAGCCATCTCCAAGTCTAATTCTTTTAACTTGGAAAATAGCTTTCAAGTTCATCCACCTCCCTTCATCACCACTGTTGCCATCATGATCCAAGTTCTGGATCTTTTGCTAGTGGTTTCTACACAACCATTGTTACATTGTTTTTTTGGGGTTTTTTTTTTTTTTTTTTTTGCATTTTGTAAATGCATCATGCTTCTTTTAGTCATGGAGCCAGTACAATGTCTCTAGAATTAGTGCTGCCTGGAATGCTCCCCAACTTCACCCCTGATCACACTGTCCTTCTCAATACCTGATTTATCTCCCTGAGATTTTATTCAGGCCTTAGTTCAAATGTCACTCTTTAAGGATACTTTCTCTGATACCCTTGACCATATCTGTACTGCATTATACACTTTTGTATCACCAGGTACCTCCTCTTTTGGGCATTTATCATAATTATAATTAATTGGCTTTATCACTGCAATTAAAAAAATAAGGAAAAAAAAGTAATTTCCATAAGCAGAGGAAACTGTTGGTCTTATTCATCATTCTATTCTTTGTGCTTGACTTAGTTGCTAAGTCTTGTTCCACTCTTTTGCAACCCCATGGACTGTAGCCCATCAGGCTCCTCTGTCCATGGGATTTCCCAGGCAAGAATACTGGAGTGATTTACCACTTCCTTCTTAAGGGTATCTTCCCAATCCAGGGATCAAACCCAAGTCTTCTACTTGGCAGGCGGATTCTTTACCACTGAGCCAACAAGGAAGCCCGTTTGACTCAGTAGATACACAAAATAGGTGCTCAGTCAATATATACTTAGTTTCTTAGTTACACAACTGGAAGCTAAATATACACTCTTGTTGCCTGGGGTTAATAAGCTGAAACATGACTCAGTATCTGGATCAGAAAATTGATGGGGAAATGAGTTTGGTAGCCTGTCATTTGTATGTGATCTAAATTCTCAAAACAGTGAGTTTCTCTGTGAATAAAACAATAAGAAACTGGAATCTTGGAGTTTCAAAACAAACTCTTGATGTAAACTTTACACTTGTGTTATTGCAGCTGCAAACTTCCCAGCTGTTCAGTAATATTTTAAATGTGTTTTGAATTATCCATTTACTTTTTTTAGTTCTTGAGTACATTTTTGCTTTTTAAAATTTTCAGTTAACTTGCTGACATGACTCTAATTGTTACTATTCTGTAGAATAACGTTCTTTCAAAAGTTCTTGTCAGAGACACTCAACAAAGCCATTAACTGACCATGGTTACTGATTTCCAATAAGTCATCCATCCTTCAAGAAAAACTTTTTGCAATCAATTGTCTTTATCTAGCATGATACCAATCTTCTAACTCTATTACTCAAAAGTGGTACCTTTTCTATTTTCTATGTTATAGTTTCCAAACGTGAATTTGACAATTTTCAGGCAGGAAGGGAAAATGAAGGTTTTCTGGACTTATATGAGACTTTCGGTCTTTGTCGATTAATTGCTCAACTGACCTTATAACTAGCTTCCTCTCTTTGATCTGATACTTTCTTATTTCATGGTTGCAGATGTTTTAAAATGTTCCAACATTTTTCCCCCTGGGTAAACTGGATGCTTTTTGGTAGTGATTGACGTAGATTGCTTGGCCACTGTGGCTTAATTTGATAACTTTTCCTAATGAGTAAGATATGTAAATTGAGGATAAGAAGGACTACTAGGCTACACTAATCTAAATTTGAGATAGTTCACATCAGATTGCCTGGCTAGTGAATTACATCTGTTTTTTGGAAGAAAGAGATTACTATGTATATACTGCAAAATTTGTGATTTTACAAGTTTACAATAAGTTTTTGAACAAGGTCAATTTAAAACATATATTACTTAAAGGAAATACAGGCTCTTAAAGAATAAACCAATAGATTTTAAAAACTTAAATGTCTGCTTTCTTCAGAATATTTGAAACAAGTCACAAGAATTTCTGAAAAGTTAACCATGGAGTAAGCATCCAAGACATTATTGAAGTATATTAATTTAATTGAATTTAACAATTAAAATTGTGACAAGCTCATATTTATACCACTCTGTAATAAATAAATATTTTGAGTAGTCATTTTCTAAGACCATGGAAATCTATGGTTCTCTTTAATTAACTAATTAAACTAAATAATATTTAACTCATTTTTAGAAACACATCTTGTTTTTTTCATTTGTTAAAGTAAATTGTAATTCACTGTACTTTTGTCAAGGGTGCTTCCCTGATAGTTAGGTTGGTAAAGAATCTGCCTGCAATGCAGGAGACCCCAGTTTGATTCCTGGGTTGGGAAGATCTTTTGGAGAAGGGATAGACTACTCACTATAGTATTCTTGGGCATCACTTTTGGCTCAGCTGGTACAGAATCCTCCTGCAATGCGGGAGACCTGGGTTTGATCCCTGGGTTGGGAAGATCCCCTGGAGAAGGAAAGGCAACCCACTCCAGTATTCTGGCCTGGAGAATTCCACGAATGTGTAGTCCATGGGGTCACAAAGAGTAGGACACAACTGAGCAACTTTCACTTTGTCAAGGGTAGGACCTTAACTATCACTGTTAAGTAATGATTGAGAAATTCAATAAAATTATTTTTTAAATTAAGGAACAACTATTTATAGATGGCAATTATAACAATAATAAACAGTCACACATACCTTCTGCAGGCAGAAGAAAACATGTGTAATAAGACTAAATTACATCTAAAACAAAGGTATAGGTTTTACATATAAATGCTAAATAAAGAACTTCCCAGATGCTAACTCAAATGGGCACCAAGATCATAATCACAGGAATATTCCAGGGTAAAGGTGGGAGTGCTCAGGGCACCACGCAGTATAGCCACTCCAGAGCCACTCCAGGCCCGCTATCCTACACAGGGATGGAGAATTCAGCTCTGCTTCTGATGAAATCCCAGCCTGTTCCTTATGACCTTGGGCAGGTCACTTAATCTCTCTGTAGTTTAGCATTCACATCTGTAAACCATAAGGATAATTACACCCATTCTTCGGGTTCTTGTGTGGATTAAATGAGATACTGTATGAAAGTGCCCCATGAGTATTGGATAAATGCTAACTATTTGAACCTCCAGTATTCCCTCCATGGACTTCAAGTGAGTTTTATTGTTTAGACCTTGTAGGCTTTATATTTCTTACTGCAATATTGTCACCAGAAAGGGGCAGAGTATTAGCTTCAATAAATCTGCATTTGCTGCTATGAAGATCCTATGTGGTCAGCAACTGGATTTCTCAGAAGAAAATCTTTTAGAACCAGATTTTCTGCTTCCACCAACAGAAGCAAAACCTTTTACCTTCATTAGCACAGCCCTGCCAATAGCTTTCAAGTGGTCACGAGGCTAAAAGTTCTATTCAGCTTGGGGCCATTTTGCATTATCTCCAAGAGACACTTTCACCCTGGAGAGGCCACCTGCCTCTTACAAGTTGAGATAGTATCTCTGCTCAACCCTGAGCTTCCACAAGCTGCTGAAGGCAGACATTTATCATCACAAAGGGAACTCAAAGGCCGGGCAAGACACTTGCTGTCATTTTACCAACCCATTGCCTATTTTTCCCTAAGCTTTCCCCAAATTTTCATTAGGGTTTGAGATGGAACCAGAAAGTACAACACAATTAAAAAAAATAGTAATAGTTTTTTAATTAAACTTTTTATTTGAGGTTATTGCAAATTCAGATGCAGTCATCAGAAATGATAGAAAGCAATACTGTATACTGCTTAACTTGTAACTTTCACTCAGTTTCCCCCAATGGAACATATCAAAAAACTAAAGTATAATATCAAGAATATTGACACTGACACAATCAAAATACAGAACAATTTCATCACCACATTCTTGTCATACTTCATCCCTCCTCCATCCCTGACCTCTGATGACCACTAATTTGTTCTTGATCTCTATAATTTTGTTATTTCAAGAATATTAGAGAGGTGAAATCATACAGCATATAAACTTTTGGTATTGTCTTTTTCCATTCAGTATAATACCCTGGAGATTCATCCATGAAGTTGTGTGTGTCAGAACTTTGTTCCTTTTCACTGATGAGTAGTATTCCCTCGTGATGAATATATCATGGTTCATCTAAATTTTCATCCACTGAAAGACATCTGGGTTGTTTTCAATTTTAAGCTAATATGGATAAATCTTCAATGAATATACAGTTTTTATGTGACCCCTAGGGCATTTCCTGGTGGCTCAGTTGTAAAGAATCTGCCAGTGGTGCAGAAGATGCAGGAGATACAAGTTCGATCCCTGGGTCACGAAGAACCTCTGGAGGAGGGAATAGCAACCTACTCCAGTATTCTAGCATGGAGAATCCCATGGAGAGAGGAACCTGGCGGGCTACAGTCCATGGGGTTGCAAAGAGTTGGACATGACTGAACACGCATGCATGCAGGTCCCAGTGAGAGAGAAAAAGGATAAAGGAGGGGTGGAGAGAGAAAGAAAGACTTTACTCTGAATTCAGGCCTCCTAAATCCTAGCCCAGTGATCCTAGCCCCAAGAACTCATTAAATAAGTGGATTTATACCTATCTATGTCTATATCTCACCTTGTTGTTGGAGCTAACATTTTCCCTTTTTTTTAAAGTAAACCTTAGAAATTTGTTTAACTCTTCCAATGCAAGAAATAAAGAAAATGGGTTTCTAAAAATCATTTCAAATATCGTCAAAAATATATAGAGAAAAAGAAAGAGTGTGTGTTCAGTCTGTCCTATAGATCTCATTGTGTGTTACTAGGGTTAGTAATGGAAGGGGCCTTCTGGACCCAGGAGCTCATCCTTCTGACTGGCAGATGAAGAAACAAGAACTTGCAGAAATGAAATCCCCTCTAAAGTGCTGTTCAGGAGGGGACTGGAGGAGTTGGAACTGATGGTATTTCCTAGCAGGGATCCCAGTGCCCCTGACTGAGCCATGTTCTTAGATGGGACAGGCACACTGGAGACTCAGGGCTGTGTTTACTATGAAGGCCTTTTGGCGGTGGGAGTGGAGGTGAAGAGAACTGGGAACTTATAGTCACTCCCAGGGGTCAAAATATGCCTGTGTAGCTTGATTCCTTCTTCCAGTCCAAGGGATGTCATCAATTGTTCAGCTTTGCTAAGAGAACTCATTCCACTGGACATAAAAATGTTCAGCACTCTGATGACCATATATAGAGCCAGTTGCCACCCTGGCCCCAGGCTGTGCAGACACAAATGGCAAATGGAGTAAAAGGAATTTTAAAATGTGCTTAAGACAGAGATAAAGGGATAAACAAGGCATCTAATTCAGAAAGAAGATGCTTGAAGTCAGGAGGGATCCCCACAGAGAAAGAAGTGAGTTTTGGCCCTGGAAGTGGGTTTCCAGCCTTTGAAGCTTGTGAAATATTACAGAAGCGGCAACAACCCAGGAAAGTCAGGGATGGCCAGAGGTTGAGGAAAATGTCCTTGCTTAAGGTCTATGGAGGATGTGATTTTGAGCATCTAGATCTGGCTCTTGGGGCTTTCTAGGAAGCTCAGTGGTAAAGAATGTGCCTACTAATGCTGGAGACCCAGGAAATGCATGTTCCATCCCTGCATCAGGAAGATCCCCTGGAAGAGGCCATGGCGATCCACCCCAGTATTCTTGCCTGGAAAGTCCCTCGGAGCCTGGCGGGTCCATGGGGTCACAAAAGTCTGACAGGACTTAGCAACTGAGCACGGGGGAGCACATCTGGCTCTTACAAGGGTTATGAGCCAGTGTGAACCTTCCCAGGTGCTGCTGGAGGAGGTGGTGTGAGCCCTGGAGAATCCCTACCACCACCATCTTTCTGGAGAAAGTAGCATGGCAAAGACCTTATCCACACAATTCTTTCCTTGATAACAATTATGTTTGTTCCTTCATGTCTTGAAGCAAAGGCATCAGATGTAATAGCTGTTGAAAAAAATAACTGGTACGATGACTGATTTATAGCTTTGTCATAACATAAATTATAACAGAGGCAAGGGCTTTTTGGAAGCACTGCTTTTCTGACGAAGTGCAAATCCCCTGCTTCTTTTCCAGCTATTGTTAAATTCGCTAAAAATAAAGTCTGTGAAATATGTAAACATCATCCCTCCCCCATATGGAAACCATGAATTATTCAGATAGTAACTCCAAATAGGCAGGAAAGAGTCGGATGTTGGCCTAAGGCCTTAGGTTCCTGTCCTCGACAGGCTCTGAGCTTGTCAAAACCACTCTTCAATCACCTGACTAATAGTATGGTGTATTTCAGTGACTGAATCGGTCACATAATTAGAAGCATTCTCCACTGGCTGGAAAGAAATCTGCTGGTACATTCTAAATGAAAGACAACCAACTAGTTATGCCAGGTTATATAATTTAATGGTGGAACCGTAGAAGAAGCCCATGAAAAAGTGTGAGGGTGCATTCATTTTTGGTATAGGCTTAAGTACTTGAGCAGAACGCTTCTCTTTTTAACTCCCAGCTAATGCTCATCGCTGCTGTGTAAATGAATTCAGTGCAGCCAAAAGCCCCAGCTGGTTGACAGGATGGAATCAGTGGGGACCTGAATGCGTGGGGTCTATTTGCATTCACCTCGGTACATCTTGGGCAAACCAGTGCTGAAGTCCAGTGCAGGAGGTGAACATTTCTGCTCTCATCATTGTTGTAAGGCTAGTTTTTTCAAAACCCGGTTTCTATTTGTTATTTAAACAACAACAGAAATCTGGTGGTAGATCTCTCTGACTTCATTGAGTCCAAAACGGCATCTTCCTCCTTTTTTCTCTCTCTCCGGCTGCTCCTTTACTTTTCTTCTCTTTTTCTCTTTCATCTGGCTTCTCCACCCAAAACAGCCAAGGGAAGTGAGGTAACAATAACTTTGTTGCATTTCACCTGGCCCACCCAGAGAAAAGCTATTTCTAGGCAAATGCGGAAAACCCAAACCTTGTGGAACTCACCAGGTCTCTAATCTAACATCCTCTGTGTGCTGCAGAGCCTAATGTTTAATTTGAAAAACAATCCGAAAATAGCATGAAAGGAAACATGGAATTTGCATAGCTATATATATATATGTTTAAGATAGTCTTTTTCAAAAACACTGTGTTTGAGAGCTGGCCCTTTACTTGAAGTTGCCCGGATTTCATGGACTCCCCGGCGATAAGGAGTGTAATTTTCACTTGAGTGACGGTTGATTTTCTGTACCATCTTCTTGGTGCTGGGGAGACTGATCTCAAACTGTCCTGCTGGAAAGCTAAAAGCTGACACTCAGAACTGTTTGCTGACTGAAGCTAAAGTAACAAAGACACTGGTGACAGGACGATTTCTAATGTGCTGTCATACTTTCAAGAGTCTTATTAAAATCTTGCTTTCTCTTTCCTTTTATTTCTTTTTTCTTTCCTATTTTCTAGAACTGTTTCTTTTCCCTTTTGGGAAAAAAAAAAGGATTTTTTCTGCATCGTCTTTATTTTCAAAATTTAAATTACAACAACTTTTTTGTAGGCAAAGCCTTGGTTTTGTTTAATCCAGCTACCTATAGATGGACTTTTTTCATCATCAAGCCATTTGGAGGCTGACGTCTATTTCCAAAATGCTAAGTTTAATAACTGGAGAAAAATAGCAAAAACCTATCATTTCAGGTTTTCTAGAGATTCATTCCTAGTCAAGGTGCCTTTCAATACAATCTTACTGACAGGTGCTAGAAATCCATATATGCAGCATAAGTTCTTCACTTAGAAAGTGCTGCTCTGCAGGTCAAAGTGCAGGGCAGGGAGGGTGTAGAACCCATACAGTGAAAACATTTAAGGGAAATTTAGAACCGTTGTGTAATTCTTTACAAAAGGATTATTGCCTTGGGAATCCATCAGTGGATCCATAGGTAGAAGTTAGGGTGTCTGAGAACTTAGATAGGAAAAAAAAAAATTACTTCTTTGTGTTTTCTGCGCTTTAATTGACATGTAACTTTTTCATCAATTATAAATATGGACAAAAGCCCATGGTAGTATCAGCCATCTGTTACACATCACATTACAGCTAATTGTTGGAGGCATCTCAAACAGTTCTTTATGCTCATGTGAAATTGTGATAAATATTAGACCCACTAAATATTAGACCTATTAAATATTAGATCTTTTCATTTAACATTTTAATAAAAGAATAATTACTTTAACACAATTATAATTATTATTATAACTATTTCAATATAATCATGTTCCTTAATAGCCTTATGTACTTTATTTATTCCATTCAAATCATTGTTCTGAGAATCAAACAGTGAATGGTCCAATGACTCCCTGCCACAATATAGGTTAAGACTCTTGGTTTGGAGGTTAAATGATTCTTCCAATAGATGTTTTGTGGTTCTAGATTTGGGAATTGGAGAGGAGTATATAAAGTAGGAGAGAGGGGAGCTTGGTGTTTGTCTTGGGCCTTGCAGAGAAGCTGCTTGCCTCTGTTGGGCCTGTGTTCAGGGCTCAACATCCAAACAACCCTCCCAAAATGTAGAGAAAAAGAAAGTGCATGCTAGGCAGAAGATATAGGGAAAATAACAAAAAAAGCAACACACAATTAAAAACCCCATTGAGGGATTAACAGATACACATTCAGTTCAGTTCAGTTCAGTTCAGTCACTCAGTCGTGTCCGACTCTTCGCGACCCCATGAATCGCAGCACGCCAGGCCTCCCTGTCCATCACCAACTCCCGGAGTTCACTCAGACTCACGTCCATCGAGTCGGTGATGCCATCCAGCCATCTCATCCTCTGTCCTTCCCTTCTCCTCTTGCCCCCAATCCCTCCCAGCATCAGAGTCTTTTCCAATGAGTCAACTCTTCGCATGAGGTGGCCAAAGTACTGGAGTTTCAGCTTCAGCATCATTCCTTCCAAAGAAATCCCAGGGCTGATCTCCTTCAGAATGGACTGGTTGGGTCTCCTTGCAGTCCAAGGGACTCTTCAAGAGTCTTCTCCAACACCACAGTTCAAAAGCACCAATTCTTCGGTGCTCAGCCTTCTTCACAGTCCAACTCTCACGTCCATATATGACCACAGGAAAAACCATAGCCTTGACTAGACGGACCTTTGTTGGCAAAGTAATGTCTCTGCTTTTGAATATGCTATCTAGGTTGGTCATATCTTTCCTTCCAAGGAGTAAGCGTCTTTTAATTTCATGGCTGCAATCACCATCTGCAGTGATTTTGGAGCCCCAAAAAATAAAGTCTGACACTGTTTCTACTGTTTCCCCATCTATTTCCCATGAAGTAATGGGACCGGATGCCATTACCATATACAAAATAGATAAATAACAAGTACCTACTGTATAGCACAGAGAACTATATTTGATATCTTGTAATAAACTATACTAGAAAATAATCTGAAAAAGAATATATGTATGTGTGTGTGTGTGTATATATATATATATATAATATGTATATATATATAATATGTTTATATAATGCATACATAACTGAATCGCTTTGTTGTACACCTGAAACCAATACAACACTATAAATCAACTATAATAAAAAGAACAGTGAAAAAATCCACTGAAAGTCTTATAGCTCAAAGGGTTTTCTTTTTAATCATTTCTTCCCTTTTTTGCACATATTTTTCCTGTTGCTAATCCCCACACTCCCCATTTTTAAGCAGTTTTCGATGCATTCCAGAAGATACCATCCACTTCAGTGTTATTTGCAGAGGCATTTATTTGTAGACATAACAGCTTTCACATAACTCTCCCTCAGTAGCAAGTTGTCTGGCCTGACTCTTTACTATTATTACAACAGTGACAAAAGGCCAGCTTGCTACTAGAGTTAGTATTACCTGCAGGTATGAGGAAGGTTTATTTGCAAGACCTACAACAGCAGGGGCCAGGGAGGTAAGTCGATAGCCATTGTATGTGTTAAATTAACTCAGGGAGTTACTGACTGACATAACATGAGTTTAATGAGACACAGTTTCCCCAGGGTTTCTGTTAAAATATTTTCATCTCAATAAATTGAGAAGAGGAGGCCTTCTCAGGAAAAGCTATTTTTTTGCTTCTACTTTACCTTCTGATTCTGAAAATTGGTAGAAAGGAGAGACGAAGGAAGGATGAATATGGCAGCAAAAGTGGGCAGGGAAGTTTATGCGGGCCGAGAGACAGGAATAAACTTTGCAGTCACAGAAGTAGATTCAAATCCCCGCTCTTCAACTAGCCTGGCTGTGTGATTTAGAGCAGGTTGCTTAATTTTCTGAACTTCAGTTCTCCATCTATAAAATAGATACAATTATAGCCCCAGCTTATAGAATTATTGTGAGAATCTGATGACATAGGATATGCAAGATGTTTGGCACTATGCCTGGTATCCTGTAATGAGAACTTAATAATAGATGGCTCCTGCAGGGGTGGTGATGAGACAGGGTGAGTATATCAGCAGGAAGAAGAGACAAGCATAAGAGCAGCTGCTATCTTGACCCATCTGCCGTGTTTATCTGTAATCAACCAGCCAGTCCTGTTCTACTGCGAAGGGATGTTCTCTTCACTAGGCTGCTAGTATCCTGGCCTCCTTCCTTTCCTCTTAATAATCTTGGTTGCCTTATTGAATTACTGGTTTGTCTCAGTTTTTCTAACTTAAAAACCAGGATCTTAATGATAGTTAATATCTACTTCACAAGCTGGATGAACTAGTATACGTGTGAAGTCATGCTATTTTTCAAAGTCAAGATAGTGACTCCCCTGCTCTCATAATGAGGATGTGAGCACTGAGGTAAATGTATATGTAGATGCCTATCTGTACATGGGTTTTTTGTTTTTTTTCTATGTAGACTACCTAGTTAATATTTTAAATATGATAATCATTTAACTGATAAATAAGTTATGTGAAAGTCTTCGTAAACAGCAAGTATTATTTAAGCCAGCAATTTATAATTTTTACTAGTGCTGTTCAAAATAAAAATAATTTGGTCATTGGGAAATTGCCTTCTGGAATCCTTTGGCCCTCTGTTAGGTAAGAACTTAATTCTGTCAAAGGGTATGAGATCTCTAAGTTCTCGTCTTGTCTAATCACTAAGGAACCAGGGACAATCCTGAATGATTTAGAATCTTATCTTGCTCTTCTGTGAGTTAAGACTATCCCAGACTTGACCTTTGGTCAGCATTCTTAATAACCATTCTTGGAGTATGATGTTAAAAAGTGGTTGATAGAGGGTATAACAAGAAAATTTGAGTATTCCTGCAAACACTCCTTGCTTCTTTCAATAACCAATGATGTAAACCTCATTCATTAAAAATCAACTTTCTTAAATTTAGTTATATTTTAGGACTTTTTAAAAAACTCAGCAAGTGCTTAGAAATCCCCATAATGGTCTCTCACCTCCTACAGTGGTACCTCTGGACCTGGAACAGCTTGAATATGAAGGCTGCCTTGTCTCTAATCCTATGTGCTTATTTAAACCAATAAATATATTTTACCCATGTTATTATATAGAGCCCAGACTAATCTGTCCCTTATTTATTAAGAGTTCATCTGCCCAGGCTTTCCTAGTAATCTAGTGGTTGAGAATCTGCCTGCCAATGCAGGGGACATCGGTTCGATCCCTGGTCTGGGAAGATCCCACATGCTGTGGAACAAGTAAGCCTGTGTGCCACAGTTACTGAAGCTTGTGCATTTTATAGCTGCAGCTATTGAAACCTGTATGCACAGAGACCATGCTCCACAAGACAGGAAACTGCAATGAGAAGCCCATGTACTACAAGAAAGAGCAGACCGTGCTCACAGCAACTAGGGAAAGCCTGCATGTAGCAACAAAGACCCAGCACAGCCAAAAATAAACAAATACATATTTTTTTTAAAAAAAGAGTTGATCAACAAAAAGCATAGCTAATCTACTCTGGGACTGAACCATTCATGTGGTTTGATGTGGGGAGAGAAACGTCATAGGGAGATTGATTTACCATATTACTTTAAGATACTGGCTAAGATACGGCAAGGAAAACAAAGAGAATTATGGAAGAAAATGATCAACTGTTGTTTAACAGACCGTCAGTACCTCCTCTGACCAGTGGGAAGAAACGATCTGCTGAAGCTGTCAAAGCTGTGACCTCCACTGGCCTGCAGCCATCCTGGCCTCTGGTATCCGGACCCATAGGATGATTCACCCAGTACTAATTTCATGATGGTTATTATTAATAGTACTAGGCTAGTTTGCTATGAGTATTGATTCAAAGTGATATTGTGACTGTTTTAAAATAGTTCAGAGTGATAACTTATTGGTAGAGTAACTCTAAAGAAATCATGAAGGCAGAGCTCTTTACAAAATCAGTGGCCAATATCCAGGCTTGGTGGAGAAGGAAACGGCAACCCACTCCAGTATTCTTGCCAGAGAGAATCCCATGGACAGAGGAAACTGGTGGGCTACAGTCCATAGGGTTGCAAAAGAGTCAGACATGACTGAGCATATCCAGGCTTGGGTTGGAAGCCTTTATTTGAGGGAGTCTTACTTCTTGTGCTTGGCCAGAATAGCTCAGGGATGCTGATTTATAATTTGCTGCTTTTCAATCCAAGATTTGGCTATACATTTAGGTTAACTTATGCAAAACTGGCAGAGGTTGAATTCTAGCTTTTTCTGATGTCTTAAGTTTGATCATTTCCCTCTGGTTAGCGTGGAGAGAACTAAAGCCTTCTGTTCTGACCAAACAACCACAACCCAAATAGGCCAAGACACTAGGGAAATACTGGGGCAAGTGAAATGAGTACAGTTTAGAGCAGCCAAGCTGAGGCACGGAGCTCAAACCAATGCTGGGGCAGTGTGAGCCATGTCTCCAGGGGCCTAACACACTTCTCATATGAAACTTTAAAGTATGGGTGGTTTACATAAAGTTGGGAAAAATTCAAGTACTAAATAGCTCTGTTTCTTTTACTTCTCTGTGCCACTTTGGGAACTGTGTTAAGTTCCCCCTGGGGACCCATTCCTTCCTCCCTTTGGGTCCCTGAGATTCAGGCGGGGCTGGCTCACTTTCTTTCCACCTGTACCAGCTCCAGGTGTGGTTATGTAGCCCATACATGACCCATTAGACCAATAATCAGATCAATAATGAACTATCATCCAATTTGGGAGAGTTAGATCTAGGTCTTTGTTAGAGATTTTAGAACAGAGGTGCTAGCCATCTTCTGGTGTAGATATACTGGTAGAAGGCAGACCTAGCACTTCTGGAGACCATCTTTGTTGCTACAAGGAGGAAGCTTATCTGAGAATGAAGCCAACACAGAGGAAAGCAGAGTTGAGAGACAGTGACAGATGTACCATTTGAATCCCATGAGATGAGGAATCTAAGTCAAACTTTGCCTAAAATGACAGGTGTGATTAACTGATTTATTTTTACACAGGACAATTTGAGTTAGGCTTCTGTTACTTGCAATAGAGTGTTCTGAATAGTATATTGTCTTTTGTAGAGCCTGTGTATCAGTCAGCTATTGCCACAATAATGCTACATAACAAAACACTGAAAGACTCAGAGGCATCCAATAGTCAATTCTTTCTTTATTATGAGTTAGCTGGGATTGGGTTAGTCTAAGTTGGGTTTGACTGGACTTGGTGCCAAGCTTTAGGTTGAGTCAAGTGTACTCCATTAATCTCTTACACTCTTTTGACAAGTGGCTATTTAGGGCATACTGCTATTTTCACAGTGACTGACAGAAATGTCAGATAGCAGTCCCAACTACATAAGCACAGTCCGAGCCTCTGCTTATGTCCTGTTCACTAACATTGCATTGGCTAAAACAAGTAATTTGACCAAGTCCAACATCAAAGTGGGGAAAGCACCTTCATGAGATGAAGAGAAGGGAGTGAATATTTACTGAACAATAATCTACTACTGTCTGAATTTAAACCAAAGGAAATAAGGGCTAGTGAAAGTCGCTCAGTCGTATCTGACCCTTTGTGACCCCATGGACTATAGAGTCCATGGAATTCTCGAGGCCAAAATACTGGAGTGGGTAGCCTTTCCCTTCTCCAGGGAATCTTCCCATCGCCGGGATTGAGCCCAGGTCTCCTGCATTGCCAATGGATTCTTTACCAGCTGAGCCACAAGGGAAGCCCAAGAATACTGGAGTGGGTAGCCTATCCCTTCTCCAGTGGATCTTCCTTGCCCAGGAATCGAACCAGGGGGGTCTCCTGCATTGCAGACAGATTCTTTACCAACTGAGCTACCAGGAAATAAGGGCTACTTATTATCAAATAGTGTGATTTTAAAACTATAAGGCTATAAATATAATGATAAATAAGCAATGTAATATATTTTAAACAAGTTAATGTAACAAATGGTGATTGAATTTTTTAGCACTGAGTGCTGAAGATTGAAAGATTCAATCTTCTAATTTGTTTTCTAATATGAATGATGTTGAAATTATTTCTGATATGAATAGAACATCATACAGGCGCCACCTTCTGATCAAGATATTATTTTGGTCGTATGTAATACATATAGATATCAACTAATGAGAACATTCAGAAACAATTTCGTTTAATTTTGAAATTTTACCTCACACAACATGCAAATATTGTGAACTACAATTAAAAGGCACTATCTGAATTCATAATAATAATGACCGTCATTCTTTTGTCTCCTAGTTTCAGGTACTTTGCTAAATGAGCCTCAGTGATATTAAATAATGTGACCAAATTCTCAAATCTGACAAGGACCAGAGAAGGACATCTACCTGGGTCTGTGTTGGGTTAAGACTTGAGCCTTTATTTCACTATATTGTAGGAAGTCTAGGTTAAACAATGAAGATGAGTTGGCAGCAATTCTAGAAAACACTACTGCCCTGATAAATGAAACCATTGCTCCAGTCATGCTTCGAAGCAGGAGGTTGGATTTGGCACAATGAAGTTTCGTTAAGGAAGACAGTTGAGGGCGGCAGCTCTGTGTGATGGTGAAGAGCATAAGATCTTGTGAGGTTCCCCTGGGGTCAGTGATTTGCCTTGTACCAGGCAGAAGACAGCTATCCTGACCTACAGCTTCATTGTGGGAAGTTAATGTCATACTGCATGAAAAGATCTTTATATAACCTGTGGCCAAGGGAGCACAGTTATAAACTCCAATAAAAAAACAAATGCAGAAACAGACTAGCTCTCTGTCCTGGTGATTCTATAACTGACTTAACTGACTTGTGTAAAACAGAGGCTGAACCTTGTAATCTCTTGAAATTAATTTTGACCCTTACAGTGTTTAGACTTGGGGACTTTTCTAACCACTTGAAAAAAAATTCAAGAGTGGAAATGTCCTCGGTTTAGTGTGAGTGATAATAGTTGGTATCTGGGTTGCTTGAATGATCATGGTTGGGCAGAAAAAAGTTCCTGAGGAAGCAGGCACTTTCAGTGTCAAACTCCACTTTGACCATCTGAAAGCAAAGCTTTATAGTTAAAATTTTTGGTTGGAAAATAGGATTTTTTTTTTTTTTTGCCTTTTCTTTGAGTCAAGGTGACAGCGGACTGAGAGTTGAGTGTCAAATAGCTGGAATCAGTAATAAAGTCTCCTTCCACTCAGAAAATGAAGAGGAAAGTCTGCCTCAGAATTTGTCATGTCTCTGTTCTACTATATAACAGTTTATGGGTGATAAACTAGATGATGTCCATGATAACATCTAGAATGCAGGTAATACATGAATATTATTCTGTTTATAAGGCACTTTTCAAACTAGGTAAGCCCAACTTAAACATAATTGCATGGGAGGGATGATTCCAGACACATGGAGAGTGTGGAGACAATTAAGTCTGGGGCATGTGCCCACTTTTCCTGAGCTCTGAAGGGGGAGGAAATCTTGATATATTTTTGTAAGTCTTCTTCTCCTCTTCTATTTTTAGGATGGGAGGGTGGCTTCAGTGCTGGATGAAGATCTGAGCAAACACACAGGGTTGGGAAAGGCCCAGAAAACGGAGTAAGGCACCTCCCTCCAGCAAAATCTGGAGAGAACAGAGGGGGGGCCCTGGGTGGCAGCAAGCAGGTGACCCGTCAGAACATGAAACAAGGAGTTCCAAAGTTCTGGCCTTGCCCAGAGAATATCCTGTATCCCACATCTAGATGTTACTTCTGAGAAGGTGAGCCTTCCTTTACTCCCCAGATCTGCTTACAGAAAGCAAGGAGGTTCAGCCTTGACTATTTTGAGTTTCATAAGCAGAGTGACTTAACTGCACCATGCTATTATTTTTGTGACTTCAGGAACTCATTTGACCTAGCTTTCTCTTGTGTGGTTTTTTTTTTTTTTTTTTCCATTTGAAGAAATATAGGTGATAGGTCAAATCGGTAGCCTTGAAATTGTGAGTCTCAGAGCTCTAGCAGTCCTCAGAAACCTCAGCAGATCTCAAAAGCCCCTCAGATTTGGCAGACAAGTAGGACGAGTGAGAAGAACTCCTTTCCCTGCACCCCCTTTCACTTAGAATCCTTTCTCATTTGGGGTTTTGTGGATGACTCTGAGCAGCAACTGCTGTCCTTAACCATCTGGAAGCCAGTTACTGACTGGTCATAAAACTCCCCTCTTGCTCCGTGGTCCTTCAAAACCCTGAGCATTGGAGTCAAGTTCAGACTTCATTCTTGGAAGAAGGTCCTGTGTTATGAGTATCACAAGTGGCCCTGGAGATAGAAGAAACAAAAAGATATAATATCTTCCCTCAAGGATTTTACTGTCTAATGAAGAAAATAAGCAGGGTGACAATACACAGCCTTGACGTACTCCTTTTCCTATTTGGAACCAGTCTGCTGCTCCATGTCCAGTTCTAACTGTTGCTTCTTGACCCGCATTCAGGTTTCTCAAGAGGCAGGTCAGATAGTCTAGTATCCCCATCTCTTTCAGAATTTTCCACAGTATATTGTGATCCACACAGTCAAAGGATTTAGCATAGTCAATAAAGCAGAAATAGATATTTTTCTGGAACTCTCTTGCTTTTTCCATGATTCAGCAGATGTTGGCAATATGATCTCTTGTTCGCCTGCCTTTTCTAAAACCAGTTTGAACACCTGGAAGTTCATGGTTCACGTATTGTTGAAGCCTGCTTATTTAACTTAAAAGCAGAGTACATTATGAGAAATGATGGGCTGGATGAAGCACAAGCTAGAATCAAGATTGTGGGAGAAATATCAATAACCTCAGATATGCAGATGACAACACCCTTATGGCAGAAAGTGAAGAAGAACTAAAGAGCTTCTTGATGAAACTGAAGGAGGAGAGTGAAAAAGTTGGCTTAAAGTTCAACATTCAGAAAACTAAGATTGTGGCATCTGGTCCAATTGCTTCATGGCAAATAGATGCAGAAACAGTGGAAACTGTGACAAACTTTATTTTGGGGGGTTCCAAAATTGCTGCAGATGGTGACTGCAGCTAGGAAATTAAAAGTCGCTTACTCCTTGGAAGGAAAATTATGACCAACCTAGACAGCATATTAAAAAGCAGAGATATTACTTTGTCAACAAAGGTCCATCTAGTCAAGGCTATGGTTTTTCCAGTAGTCATGTACGGATATGAGAGTTGGACCATAAAGAAAGCTGAGTGCTGAAGAATTGATGTTTTTGAACTGTGGTGTTGGAGAAGACTCTTGAGAGTCCCTTGGACTGCAAAGAGATCCAACCAGTTCATCCTAAAGGAGATCAGTCCTGAGTGTTCATTGGAAGGACCGATGTTGAAGCTGAAACTCCAATACTTAGGCCACCTGACGTGAAGAACTGACTCATTTGAAAAGACCCTGATGCTGGGAAGGATTGAGGGCAGGAGGAGAAGGGGACAACAGAGGATGAGATGGTTGGATGGCATCACTGACTCAATGAACATGAGTTTGAGTAAACTCCGGGAGTTGGTGATGGACAGGGAGGCCTGGCATGCTGCAGTCCGTGGGGTTGCAAAGAGTCAGACATGACTGAGCAACTGAACTTACGGAATAAAGAAAAAAAGAAGCAAATTCGTCATTGGTTAAATGGAGTCTTACACCAGGAAGACAGAGAACAGAGAATGGATTGCACATGTATAGCTAAGAGGGCAAGTGATAGTCGCTCAGTCATGGTCCACTCTCTGTGACCTATGGACTGTGAGTAGCCTGTCAGGTTCCTCTGTCCATGGACTTCTCCAGGCAAGAATACTGGAGTAGGTAGCCATTGTCTTCTCCAGGGGATCTTCCCAACCCATGTATCAAACCCAGGTCTCCTGCATTTCAGGCAGATTCTTTACCATCTGAGCCACCAGGGAAACCAAGGGCAAGAGGAAGTTTCAGAGAAGGAGCCTGCTAAGCTGGACTTGACAGGTAGAGGGGCATTGTACAGAAAGGGGTGTATTATCAGAACGTGTAATTCAGATCTGTCTGTCTGCTCCTTGAAATACTGTACTTCCCAATGTACCTATTGACTTCATGGCAAATAGATGGGGAAACAGTGGCAACAGTGACAGACTTTATTTTCTTGGGCTCCAAAATCACTGCAGATGGTGACTGCAGCCATGAAATTAAAAGACACTTGTTCCTTGGAAAAAAAGCTATGACAAAATGACACTGTATTAAAAATCAGAGACATTACTTTGCCAACAAAGGTTTGTATAATCGAAGCTATGGTTTTTCCAGTAATCATGTATGGATGTGAGAGTCAGACCATATAGAAGGCTGAATGCTAAACAATAGATGCTTTTGAACTGTGGTGATAGAGAAGACACTTAAGTGTCCTTTGCACAGCAAGGAGATTAAACCAATCAATCCTAAAGAAAATCAACCCTGAATATTCATTAGAAGGAATGTTGCTGAATCTGAAGCTCTAACACTTTTTTCTGCCTGATGTGAAGAAAAGACCCTGATCCTGGGAAAGATTGTGGTTAGGAGGAGAAGGGGATGACAGAGGATGAGATGGTTGGATGGCAGCATCACTGACTCGACGGACATGGGTTTGGGTGGACCCCGGGAGTTGGTGATGGACACGGAGGCCTGGCATGCTGTGGTTCATGGTGTCACAAAGAGTCGGACACGACTGAGCGACTGAACTAAACTGATACAGTCCAAAGAGTCAGACATGACTGAGTGACTTTCCCTTTCACTTTCTTTCCTTAGACTTCAGAGGGATATTTCATTTCCTCTTTAAAGCCAACATCTAATTCTGACAACTGCAGAACTTTTCACTAGCAGGGCTCCATATCCAGTAATGTGAATTTTGACTTATGAAGACAACAGTTTTCTATAATATTTCTATTATAGTTGCAGTGCCCTTAAAAGGAATAAATGTGGCAAAACTTTTAAAATGTAGGAATTATGAGAGTCTCAAATATGGCCCTGCCTTAGGAATATCACTGACTCAATGGACACGAGTTTAATCAAGCTCCAGGAGATGGTGAAGGACAGGGAAGCTTGGCTTGCTGCAGTCCATGGGGCTCAAAGAGTCGGATATGACTGAGTGATTTAACAATAACAATGTACCTCAAATACAAGTTAAATCCTTTCATAGGGCTACCAGGTACTTGCGTCCCATGCCTTTCTCAGACTCTGCTCCTGGTCTCTTTCAGGCTTGTCATCCTCTCGTCTCCACTCTTCAACACTCTATGCTCATGCTCACTGGTGGCTTTTACCTTTGCTGTTCCCTCTGTCTAAAATGCCTTTCCCTCAGAGTCTTCAGTAATGACTCCTCCTCATGCT
The DNA here is from genome assembly GCF_002263795.3 of Bos taurus. Taxonomy (NCBI): domain Eukaryota; kingdom Metazoa; phylum Chordata; class Mammalia; order Artiodactyla; family Bovidae; genus Bos; species Bos taurus. The sequence continues at coordinate 49,357,439 of NC_037340.1, forward strand.
CTGGTTTCAGAATAGATGCAGCAGCTCCTTGTCAACCTTTCCAGTTTTCCTTCTTTGATTACAACAGATTAATCATAACTTGAAGCCTCCTAAAAGTTAGAGAATCCTAAATGACGTGCTTTGGTGAATATGGTGGAAATGAAAGTAATACATGTTACTTCCAGGCAGAATCAGTTACTTTCCAGTGTGAAACTGTGAAAATGTTTTGTTCTATGGTCAGGAAACTGGAGACTCTCCCAGACCCACGGGAAACTCTAAGTGGGAAATCCTAAATGTTTATGGATTTTAGCCATTGACATTTTAGGGACTGCTATTCTAACTGATAGAGATCCTTTCTAACAACCACTCTTAGAGTTGCCCCTCCTCCTTGACTACAAATTACTTTTTATCTATATTTACTTTTTTTGATTGCACCTCTCTGAAATTATGCTGCTTGTGCATTTATTTATTATTAATGTCTTTCCACGAAAAATATAAACTTCATGAGAGCAAGTGCCTCACGTGTCTTGTTCTGTATTCTCAGTAATTAGACAAGCCCTTGGTGCAAAGCAGTCCCATAAAAAGAAATGAACACAAAGTGTATCTGTGCCACATGGGGCACTGAAACAGAAAGGCATGCATAAGAAAGCTTGAATCAATGAACCTTCTCCTCAAATTAAGAAAGAAAATCTAAGGAAACACAAAAAGGTAAAATGGTTGTCTGAGAAGGCCTTACAAATAGCTGAGAAAAGAAGGAAATGAAAGGTGAGAGAGAAAAGGAAAGATATACCCATCTGAATGCAGACTTCCAAAGAATATCAAGGAGAGATAAGAAAGCCTTCCTAAGTGAACAATGCAAAGAAACAGAGGAAAACAATAGAATGGGAAAGACTAGAGATCTCTTCAAGAAAATTAGAGATACCAAGGGAACATTTCATGCAAAGATGGGCCCAATAAAGGACAGAAATGGTATGGACCTAAGAGAAATAGAAGATATTAAGAAGAGGTGTTATAGAAGGACTTCCATATATTTATATTCTATAAATATATAGAAAGACTATATATTAAAAAAAAAAAAAAAAAACTCAGTTGACCCAGATAAACATGATGGTGTAATCACTCACCTGTAGCTAGACATCTTGGAGTCAAAGTCAAGTGGTCATTAGGAAGCATCACTAATTCTACAAACAAAGCTAATGGAGGTAATGGAATTCCAGCTGAGCTATTTCAAATTCTAAAACATGATGCTGTGAAAGTGCTGCCCTCAGTATGCCAGCAAATTTAGAAAACTCAGCAGTGGCCACAGAACTGGAAAAGGTCAGTTTTCATAACAATCCCAAAGAAGAGCAATGCCAAAGAACGTTCAAACTACCACACAATGGCAGTCATTTCACATGCTACCAGAGTAATGCTCAAAATATTCCAAGCTAGGTTTCAACAGTACATGATCCAAGAACTCCCAGATGTACAAGCTGGATTTAGAAAAGGCAGAGGAACCAGAGATCAAATTGTCAACACCCATAGGATCAAAAACAAAGTAAGAGAGTTACAGGGAAACATATACCTCTGCTTCATTGACTATGCTAAAGCCTTTGACTGTGATCAGTTCAGTCGCTCAGTCATGTCAGAATCTTTGTGACCCCATTGACTGCAGCACGCCAGGCCTCCCTATCAATCACAAACTGCCGTAAGGGTGGTGTCATCTGCATATCTGAGGTTATTGATATTTCTCCCGGCAATCTTGATTCCAGCTTGTGCTTCATCCAGCCTGATATTTTGCATGATTGTACTCTGCATAACAGTTAAATAAGCAGGGTGACAATATGCAGCCTTGATGTACTCCTTTCTTGATTTGGAACCAGTCTGTTGTTCTATGTCCAGTTCTAACTGTTGCTTCCTGACCTGCATACAGATTTCTCAAGAGGAAGGTCAGGTGATCTGGTATTCCCATCACTTTCAGAATTTTCCATAGTTTGTTGTGATCCACACAGTCAAAGGCTTTGCCATAGTCAATAAAACAGAAGTAGATGTTTTTCTGGAACTCTCTTACTTTTTTGAAGATCCAGTGGGTGTTGGCAATTTGATCTCTGGTTCCTCTGCCTTTTCTAAATCCAGCTTAAACGTCTGGAAGTTTACCATTCATGTATTGTTGAAGCCTGGCTTGGAGAATTTTGTACATTACCTTATTAGCATATGAGATAAGTGAAATTGTGCAATAGTTTGAGCATTCTTTGGCATTGCCTTTCTTTGAGATTGGAATGAAAACTGACCTTTTTCAGTCCTGTGACCATTGCTGAGTTTTCCAAATTTGCTAGCATATTGAGTGCAGCACTTTTATAGCATCATCTTTTAGGATTTGAAGTAGTTCAACTGTAATTCCATCACGTCCATTAGCTTTGTTCATAGTGATGCTTCCTAAGGCCCATCTAACTTCACATTCCAGGATGTCTGGCTCTAGGTGAGTGATCATACCATCATGGTTATCTGGGTTGTGAAGATCTTTTTTGTACAGTTCTTCTGTGTATTCTTGCCACCTCTTCTTAATGTCTTCTGCTTCTGTTAGGTCCCTACCATGTCTGTCCTTTATTGTGCCCATCTTTGCATGAAATGTTCCCTTGATATCTCTAATTTTCTTGAAGAGATCTCTAGTCTTTCCCATTCTATTGTTTTCTTCTATTTCTTTGCATTGATCACTGAGAAAGGCTTTCTTATAAACGGTAGAAAATTCCTAAAGAGATGGGAATACCATACCACCTTACTTACTTCCTGAGAAATGTGCATGCAAGTCAAGAACCAACAGTTAGAACTGGACACAGAACAATGGGCTGGTTCAAAACTGGGAAAGGGTTATGTCAAGGCTGTATGTTGTCACCCTGCTTATTTAACTTATATGAGAGTACATCATGAGAAATACTGGGATGAATGAAGTACAAGCTGGAATCAAGATTGCTGGGAGAAATATCAAAAACCTCAGATATGCAGATGACATCACCCTTTAGGCAGAAAGTGAAGAGGAACTAACGAGCTTCTTGATGACAGTGAAAGAGGAAAGTGAAAAAGCTGGCTTAAAACTCAACATTCAAAAAACTAAGATCATGGCATCTGGTCCTATCACTTCATTGCAAAAAGATGAGGAAGCAATGGAAACAGTGACAATCTTTATTTTCTTGGGCTCCAAAATTACTGGGGATGTTGACTGCAGCCATGAAATTAAAATATATTTACTCCTAGACAGCATATTAAAAATCAGAGGCATTACTTTTCCAATAAATGTTTGTATAGTCAAAGCTATGGTTTTTCCAGTAGTCATGAATGGATGTGATATTTGGACCATAAAGAAGGCTGATCACTGAAGAATTGATGCCTTTGAACCTTGGTGCTGGAGAAGACTCTTGAGAGTCCTTTGGACAGCAAGGAGATCAAACCAGTCAATCCTAAAAAAAAAATCAGCCCTGAATATTCATTAGAAGGCACATTGCTGAATCTGAAGCTCAACAATTTTTCCATCTGATGTGAAGAGCCAACTCATTGGAAAAGATGCTGGCAAAGATTGAAGGCAGGAGGAGAAGGGGACAATATAAGATGAGGTGGTTGAATGGCATTACCATCTCCATGGACATGAGTTTAAACAAGCTCCAGGAGTTGGTGAAGGTCAGGAAAGCCTGGAGTACTGCAGTCCATGAGGTCAGGCATGACTCATAATAGTCAGACATGACTGAGCAACTGAACAATAACAACAACAAAGTGTAAGGAATAGATATTTATATAGTCTTTCTCAGTCTCAATTTTTTAAATCCTTGATTTCAAAATATTGCAACTATGTAATAAAAAGAGATGTAATCTAAAATCTATTATTTATTAGCAAAGAATTTAGGTGTAAAATTTCTCTAGGTAGCAACGTAAAATTCCAATAGCAGAGTGAATACCAGTGTTTTATGGCTTGTTTTGAAAGTAAACTTTATTAAAGTTTACTATTCTAGGAAGTACAGGTTCTTAAATGACTTTTCTTTTAGATCTGAGAATTGACATTTTTTCAGAGAATTGAAACCTAAATCTTATTTTGTTTTACTTTATTGGCATTGTTTATCTCCAATATAACCCTTGAAAAAAGATTTATGAAGAACATATAAATAAGAGAGGTGAGAAGTTCAATTGGATAAAATTGTGATTATAAAAATTTCAAAATTCATACAGTAACCTATAGATGATTAAAACCCTATGGAATCAATTACATTAAATAATTCACATCAATATCTAGGGAAAGCTCAGTATTACTGAGATGATTGTCATAACAGGAAACCTTATGGAAACCCAGGGTCAAGAAGAATGTACTGATTTTCATACATGTAAGCACACCCAAGGGAATTTCTTTCTTCCAATATAATTTGGCATCTTTGGCAGGTCTGTCCCTCTTCTCATCATTCTCATTTGTCAACAAGAAGCTGTGTAACATGGTACTGCTGTCAGTTTCTGTTGATGTCAGACTTTCTTGTGTTTTTATCAATAACAGAAATAAACTGTGGAAACTCTCCTCTGCTTATCTGATCCTCCTTCTGCACTAGTGAGATTTTCACTTTTTTTTCCCCATCAAACACATAAACCACTGTGAAAAGACTGAAATTAACCTCAGGTACTTTGAAATATCCAAGGGCATGGGGAAAGCTCATGTGAAAATTGGACAGGAATGGACTTAGGGCTTGGCTCAAAGACAGTGGTCAAACTTATTATTTTCTTTTATATAATTCTTTATGTGAAGATATTTCTCTTAGAGATGATCTTTGGAGCAAATGGTAGAGAAGAGGAATCCTGCCCAAGGAAACTTAGGCAATGAGAACTTCCCAAGAGAGTGTATAGCCATGCACATGGGTAATTACACAGATTGTTCAGAGTGTTGGCAGATCATTTCATAATGATATTGTCTTGTTTGTGGATTCTCCAAGCCAGGCTTCAGCAATACGTGAACCGTGAACTTCCAGACGTTCAAGCTGGTTTTAGAAAAGGCAGAGGAACCAGAGATCAAATTGCCAACATCCGCTGGATCATTGAAAAAGCAAGAGAGTTCCAGAAAAACATCTATTTCTGCTTTATTGAATATGCCAAAGCCTTTGACTATGTGGATCACAGTAAACTGTGGAAAATACTGAAGGAGATGGGAATACCAGACCACCTGACCTGCCTCTTGAGAAATTGCAGGTCAGGAAGCAACAGTTAGAACTGGATATGGAACAACAGACTGGTTCCAAATAGGAAAAGAAGTACATTAAGGCTGTATATTGTCACCCTGCTTATTTAACTTATATGCAGAGTACATCATGAGAAACGCTGGGCTGGAGGAAGCACAAGCTGGAATCAAGATTGCCCGGAGAAATGTCAGTAACCTCAGATATGCAGATGACACCACCCTTATGGAAGAAAGTGAAGAGGAACTAAGGAACCTCTTGATGAAAGTGAAAGAGGAGAATGAAAATGTTGGCTTAAAGCTCAACATTCAGAAAACTAAGATCATGGCATCCGGTCCCGTCACTTCATGGAAAATAGATGGGGAAACAGTGGAAACAGTGGCTGACTTTATTTTGGGGGGCTCCAAAATCACTTCAGATGGTGATTGCAGCCATGAAATTAAAAGACTCTTACTTCTCGGAAGGAAAGTTATGACCAACCTAAACAGCATATTCAAAAGCAGAGACATTACTTTGTCAACAAAGGCCTGTCTAGTCAAGGCTATGGTTTTTCCAGTAGTTATGTATGGATGTGAGAGTTGGACTCTAAAGAAAGCTGAGTGCCAAAGAATTGATGCTTTTGAACTGTGGTGTTGGAGAAGACTCTTGAGAGTCCCTTGGACTGCAAGGAGATCCAACCAGTCCATTCTGAAGGAGATCAGCCCTGGGATTTCTTTGGAAGAAATGATGCTAAAGCTGAAACTCCAGTACTTTGGTCACCTCATGCGAAGAGTTGACTCATTGGAAAAGACCCTGATGCTGGGAGGGATTGAGGGCAAGAGAAGAAGGGGATGACAGAGGATGAGATGGTTGGATGGCATCATGGACTCAATGGACATGGGTTTGGGTAGACTCCTGGCCATTGGTGATGAACAGGGAGGCCTGGCGTGCTGTGGTTCATGGGGTCACAAAGAGTCAGACACGACTGAGCGACTGAATTGTGAAGGCAGGGATGGATGTTCATTGTGGTAATTTGACAGTTAAGGAGATAAAGTGGGAGTAAAACATGAGCTGGTTGTGGCAGCAGAGGGTATTGTATTCTTGGGCACCCAGTGTTTTTCACCTCCTTTGGTGGTGCCCCAGAGCCACTGCTGAAGGGATAAGCCTGTGCAAACACGTTCCTATCAGATGGCCTTGCTTCAGTGGCTAACAGTCACTGAACTGAAGTGGACCTATGATCCAAGCTAAGCCAATCATATTTCAGTCAAAATTGAACTAAGATACAGAGAAAGTAAAATTAATGAACATTAGATGCTCTCATGTGCTATCCAAAGTTCTGGTACCCTACCATGGCAGAACACTTTGACTAGCTGTCCCAACATTTGAAGGTTTTTTTGGTAACCAAAGGCAGCTTTGTCCATGTCACAGCAGGCCAGAAAACATCAGACAATTGATGCCCTGAGGAAGTGCTGTTGTCCAGTGACTTACAGGATTTGATGAATACCACCTCAGCACTTTTGTCCTTTGGTCAGAGCAACTCTGAGATGCATATTTCACACTGATTCCCAGTAAGATTAAGTTCTACTCACCTGCGGTGATGACTGGATTGATACACAAGCCACTGGTTGTCTTCTCTTTCCTGTCTCACCTTTCTATATCCTCATTAATAATTTGAGGGATCACCTCTCAAACAAAATACTGTTTCAGAGTCCACCTCTAGTGAAAGTCACTCAGTCGTGTCTGATTCTTTGCAACCCCATGGACTATACAGTCCATGGAATTCTCCAGGCCAGAATACTAGAGTGGGTAGCCTTTCCCTTCTCCAGGGAATCTTCCTAACCCAGGGATCGAACCCAGGCATGCCGTATTGCAGGATTCTTTACCAGCTGAGCCACCAGGGAAGCCCAAGAATACTGGAGTGGGTAGCCTATCCCTTCTCCAGGGAATCTTCCCAACCCAGGAATCGAATTGGGTCTTCTGCATTGCAGGTGGATTCCCTATCAACTGAGCTATCAGGAAAGCCCATCTCTGAGGAAAGCTAAATTCAGACAGAAGCAATAAATTCAGTTAGATTGAAGTCAGGGTTGGATTATAATAACCCCAAGTCACATATGTTCAAGATGAATTTCTGGGGGAAATAAAATCTAAAAAAATCTCTCAGATTAGCTTGCATAGCTGAGAATAGAGAAATGAACAGAGGTAGAGATGAGAGACAATATAATAAAAAGGAGAGAACCCTCCATTCAGCCAGCCTGACAACCTCCTAATATTTGAGTTCTGTGAAGTTCTAAATGCCTCCTTGTCTTGGGAGAGCTTAAGGCATATCTATTTCCTGCTGTCTAAATGTGTCTGAATAGGACAAGGGTCAACAATCAACTATGGGGAAAGAAGTTGGGTGAATAAAATGTGTTTGTGAGGAAATACTCATACTCTGTCCATGTGCTGAATGCAAGAACGCAAAACATCAGTGCCAGGAGCTTAATGTGGAAGGACCCAGGATCTGAAGAAACTGGTGCTTGAGGTGAAAAAATTAGACTGGGATAGAAAAAAGGATGATTTATTACAAACTTGGAATACAATAGTGGAGAAAAAAGATAATTGAGCTTTCAGGTTAACTTTTTTCTTTAGAGGCACCAGTCAGTATTCTTGGATCCTAAGTCAAAAGTGGACTAGAGATGCAAATGAGAACCCTGGTGTCTCCTGGCATTTCATGTTGGAGGTCTTTTAATCTCTGCTTTTCAGTTTCTGCAAGAGGTGGGTTTGTGCAGGGTTCTGAGTTTTGTGGGTTTTTTTTTTTTTCTTTTAAACAGATGCTCACATTCTCAGTTTAATGAGAGGGGAACATTAAGAAGATGGAGTTAGAACAGGCTTAAGAGCCTTGTTCAGGCACTGTGGGGCCAGAGCAATTCTGGTGCTAAATGGAAGTTATCAATTTAGTAATTATCAAGGATGATCGGGAAGAAATGACTGGAACCTCTGGGTGGTCAGTGATAGGAGGAAAGTTAGGAGCAAGCCTGTCCCGCAAGGGAATGCCCCTGAAGATAAATGATACTTGAATTAAATAAGTGAAAATTGAAGGACATATAGGGAAAGAAAAGGAAAAGGACAGGGCTTGAAAATGACAGAGAGAAATCAAAGATGGAGAGCCTCCTTGATTAAGTTCTTTAACAGAACTTTCCCCAACTCAGTTGTTCATTACAAACTTTTCTCTTCAGCTCTTTCTTTGCTTTTTCCCATCCCAAGCCCCCTCCCCAACACTTCAATTTGGAATTTAAATTTTTTTTTCAAATATTATTCAAAGACAGAATTTTATAGATTTTTTTCCTTTAGAATACATAAATGAATTTAAAAAACCTTCAAAAGGAACTAAATTAAGGGGGTCCTGATGAATGATCCTATTGGTCTGTTACCAATAAAGGAGAGTAGAGAGAGGAAAAGAAGAGAGAGCAAAAGGATACTTTTGGTATCTGATGCCAGCTAGCCCACTCCACAGCCAACTTTACAACGTCTTAAGAAGAGAAGGAAACACTTTCCTTTTTTTTTTAAATTTCTAATTTTCATTTTGAAATCAGTATTATTCATAGGAAGCTGTAAGGAAATGTACAGAAGTCTCATGCACCCTTTACTCAGCTTCTCCCAATGTTAACATCTTTTAGAACTGTAGTAAATACTATCTAAACCAGGAAATTGATATTTTACCAGTTGTACATACATTTGTAGGGTGTGTGTGTTTGTGTGTGTGTGTGTGTGTGTGTGTGTGTGGTTCTATGCAGTTTTAACACATGTGTAGTTTCTTGTAACCACCACCAGAATCAAGATACTCAGGTCTTTCTTCATTGTGCTTCCCTTTTACAATCATCTCTCATACCCTCATTCCAAATCCCTGACAATCAGTAATCTGTTCTTTACTTCTATATATTTTTCATTTCAATAATGTTATATAAATGGAATCCTACAGTAACTAACCTGTATGTGATTGGCTGTTTTCACTCAGTATAGTTTTCTGATACAGATCCAAGTTGTTGGTTGCATCAGTATTATGTATTTCTTTTTTATTGCTGAGTAGTATTCCACAATATGGGTATATCACACTTTGCATCACTAGTCACCCATTAAGAGATGTCTAGGTTGTTAGCTCTTATAAATGAAATTTCTATAAACTTTCACATATAAAATTTTGCAAGAATGTAATTTTTCATTTCTGTGGGATAAACATAAGATTGTAATTGCTAGGGTGTGTGGCAGGACCATTTTTAGTTTCTAATAGTTGTTTAGTTTCTCCTTGAGTTCAAGTGCATTTAAGTTACAAAATTATTGTTTTTGCTTTGTTGTATGTTTATCAATTTGCATCTTACAATCTGCTTTTTATCTAAGTTCATTTCCTTTTTTATTTCTAGAGTTTCCATTTAGTGCTTCTTAAAGTATATGTTCTTTATTCATAGAATCTTTTTTTTTTTTTTTCCATATACTTGTTTGCTACTTCTACTTCTGGCTCTTTAAACATTTTAGACATATTTAATTTTGTAGACTTTTATATTATTTTATAATTTCTCAGTTTTAGGGTGTTTGTTGATTCTGATGACTCTCCCAGTAATTAATTTCCTATTATGACATGTAATTTTTAATAGTGAGCTCATCTTTCAGAGGTACCATGGATTGTAGATGTGTCCTGTGTTACCTAGGGGCCCAGCAGCTTCCTAGCCTGAGCCAATACCCTGGATTGGGATTTTTCCAACTTGCCTGGAATATAAATTGAAATCTCACACTTGCACATGTCCTAGATTTGTGGTTTTAGTATCACCTTAATACTTGAGGCTTGATATCCACTAAGAGCCCAAGATAGACAAAAAACCTTTATTACCACTTTTTTAGGCTAGAAGATAAAATTGATTAATATCTTATATTTATATAACATTTATTTATTGGCTATATGCTTCTTGAGGTCAGAGACAAAAATCTTATTTTCTTTCTGTATAAATGATTATCACCAATAGAGGACCTGTTTTGCTTTAGATATTATTCTGGGTACATTGAATATATTGATGTTCACCTTTCTGTCATATATTCAAAGTTTTACTTCTTCCCATTTAGTAGATTAAAAAATTAAAGTTCAGAAGGACATATATCATGCCTATGTTCACATACTTTGCTCACTTCTCATAAAGAAGGGGCTGAGCAATGGAAACAACTTATCACAGCATTTTAAGTAAAAGGTTGTAATATATTATTTTACTTTGGTATTATCCAAATGAATTTCTACAGAATAGGAATCATGTAAGATGCTGTATAAACAAATGATTCCATGTTCAAAATATGTGGGAAGGCTAAAACTACCATTATTTGTTTGATTTTCTGAATTCTTATCCCTTTTTTTAGATTTCTAATCTATTCTAGACAATAAATGTAGCAACATCAAAATTCCTAATTTAAAAAATGTAACACCTATAACATTTTAGCACTTTAAAGAACTCATTATGCTATGTTTTCCCCATTTTTTCTATTCTCAAAACTACCCTGTGATATTGAAAGGGCAATCTGATATTCAGTAGACAAATTATAAAACTGATGGTAAAAGATGCAAGATTAGGCAGTGATAGTCCCTGAATGAAAATATAAGACTCCAGACAGGTAATTTAGTGCTACTAATGCTGGAAGATGATGCTGTAAAAGTGCTGCACTCAATATGCCAGCAAATTTGAAAAATTCAGCAGTGGCCACAGGACTGGAAAAGGTCAGTTTTCATTCCAATCCCAGAGAAAGGCAATGCCAAAGAATGCTCAAACCACCGCACAGTTGCACTCATCTCACACACTACTAAAGTAATGCTCAAAATTCTCCAAGCCAGGCTTCAGCAATACGTGAACCATGAACTTCCAGATGTTCAAGCTGGTTTTAGAAAAGGCAGAGGAACCAGAGATCAAATTGCCAACATCCGCTGGATCATTGAAAAAGGAAGAGAGTTCCAGAAAAACATCTATTCTGCTTTATTGACTATGCCAAAGCCTTCGACTGTGTGGATCACAATAAACTGTGGAAAATTCTGAAAGAGATGGGAATACCAGACCACCTGACCTGCCTCTTGAGAAACCTATATGCAGGTCAGGAAGCAACAGTTAGAACTGGACATGGAACAACAGACTGGTTCCAAATAGGAAAAGGAGTACATCAAGGCTGTATATTGTCACCCTGCGTATTTAACTTCTATGCAAAGTACATCATGAGAAATGCTGGGCTGGAAGAAGCACAAGCTGGAATCAAGATTGCCGGAGAAATATCAATAACCTCAGATATGCAGATGACACCACCGTTATGGCAGAAAGTGAAGAGGAACTCAAAAGCCTCTTGATGAAAGTGAAAGAGGAGAGTGAAAAAGTTGGTTTAAAGCTCAACATTCAGAAAACTAAGATCATGACATCCGGCCCCATCACTTCATGGGAAATAGATGGGGAAACAATAGAAACAGTGTCAGGCTTTATTTTTCTGGGCTCCAAAATCACTACAGATGGTGATTGCAACCATGAAATTAAAAGATGCTTACTCCTTGGAAGGAAAGTTATGACCAACCTAGACAGCATATTCAAAAGCAGAGACATTACTTTGTCAACAAAGGTCTGTGTAGTCAAGGCTATGGTTTTTTCGGTGGTCATGTATGGATGTGAGAGTTGCATTGTGAAGAAAGCTGATCGCCAAAGAATTGATGCTTTTGAACTGTGGTGTTGGAGAAGACTCTTGAGAGTCCCTTGGACTGCAAGGAGATCCAACCAGTCCATTCTGAAGGAGATCAGTCATGGGTGTTCTTTGGAAGGAATGATGCTAAAGCTGAAACTCCAATACTTTAGCCACCTCATGCAAAGAGTTGACTCATTGGAAAAGACTCTGATGCTGGGAGGGATTGGGGGCAGGAGGAGAAGGGGATGACAGAGGATGAGCTGGCTGGATGGCATTACTGACTCAATGGACATGAGTTTGAGTGAACTCCAGGAATTGGTGATGGACAGGGAGGCCTGGCGTGCTGCGATTCATGGGGTCACAAAGAGTCGGACACAACTGAGTGACTGAACTGAACTGGACTGAACGCTGTCTAATGCATAAAAGCAATGTCTATAAATATATGACACAAAATAAGCTCACCTAGTCTACTATGTTTTCTTATAATATGGGAATTTAGGATAGTTGTGGGAATTACCCATGAAGTTTGAAGAGATTGTGGTTGACTAGATTTCCAAATATGGCCACCATATTATGCTATCTTTTTAACGTGACTTTACAGTGGATTATGGATTATAGAATGGATAATAGATTATAGAATTAAAGAAGAGATACTTTGAAACTTGTCTCCCTTGATTCTAAAAATGGTACATGTTTAGAAGACATGAAAAATTCAGGAATGTACATTAAGAAATCTTTTTAAATGAATTTGGACAATACTATAGATAGCTGTTTGTACTGTGATTTCCTCATTTACTATTTCTCTGATCTTCAATATGTCCTACAATATTATATGTAGTGGCTATTCAAGTTTATGGAGGTCCTGAAATGACAGTATCATGTTTAGTACTCTTGTAGATTTCTTATTTCCAGAAATATTTTTAGCCTCTTTCTATGGGGCAGGTGATCATATGTATACAAGGTATTTTTTAGTAGATACAGTCCTGGCCATCATGTTGGAATTATGTAATAAACACTCAAACAAAAACATAAATATGCAATTGCAATGGGCAAAATTATTGTGAAGTGAATGCACTGAATACTGGGTTGTATATTTCATGGCAGTGACATAAATCTGAGTTTGATGGATGAGAAGGAATAGCTATTTGAAGTTAATGGGGCAGAGGATTTGACGAAGATGTACTTGAAATTGTGTGGATTCTAAAGTAGCCTGTGAAGTGGATGAAGTTTGTGGGCAGGATGGCTAGGATGAGGGAGGAAGAGTCAGCAGTGGTTTACAGCATAGTTCAGTTACACTGGACATCCAACTATATATAGCCACTATTTTAACATTGCTGCAGGAAACATTATTATACATAAACTACATATCTGTTTTCTGCATATTCCTATCTCTATTGCATAAGTTACTGGGAATGAAACGAATGCTTCTTTTTATAGCTTTGATGTATGGGGTCCTCCAGAACTTTTATCCAAATTTAGCTTCTTTCCCTCCCTCTTTCCTTTTTCCCTTTTCTTCATTCCTTCCTGTCTATCTCATTCTTCCTCTTCTTCCTCCTCTTCTTTCTCTTCATCATATTTATCTTTTAATCTTCATTAGAAGAAATTTTAATAAGATTAAATTTACATATACATTTGGTAAGAATAAATGAGCTTTGATTTGTCTGTTATGGCAATACTGACTTTTTACTTTCCTTCATTTGACATGTACACTGCTATATTTATAAAATGAATAACCAACAAAGACCTAGTATATAGCACAGGGAACTCTGCTTAATATTTTGTAATAACCTTATTGGGAAAAAATTTTGAAAAAGATTAGACACATGTGTGTGTGTGTATATATATATATATATATATATATATATATATAAACTGAATCACTTTATTTTACACCTGAAACTAACACAGCATTGTTAATCAGCTATACTTCAATATACCATAAAAAGTTAAAAAAATAAAATGCCAGCTGTGTATTTAACATGTATGAAACTTATCTACTGATGCCCTTAGTCCTTTCGCCTACCTTTTTTGGTCTTTGTCTTCATTCTTGTTTCTCCTGATTTATTTCCTACTGACAATGAAGTGTGGGTACCACTGGATAGAAATGACTTGGGGACCTTGGAAACTGTGGGTTCTGAATGCCACATACATGGACTGGGGTTGTGCTTTTTAAATTGATCCTTAGATATTACAGTTTTGTAGACCACCCACTTATTTTTGGAGAAGCCCTGGACAATCCTACGTGTTCAAAAGATATATAAATGCATCTTAGAGACCCCATAAGAATATGTGCTAAAACTCCGAGGATGGTCTCAAAGAGATAGGCAAGAAGGACAGGAGGTTTTTGAGTCACAGTTGATCTGTCGGCATGTTTGCAAAATTGTCTGCTATCTAGCTAAGCTTCCTCTCAAACAAATTATTCCATCTCCACAATGAATGGGATAAACATTTCTCTTTGGAAATATTTGCAGGTGAAGCAAACAATCCATGGAAGGGAGTAGACAACCTTAGGGATTGTTTGCTGAAATGTTTGGGAAGCATTTGCCATTGTAGGCAAATTCAGTATCTGACCTGTATTGTTGATTCTTGGGAGCAGATAGGGGAGGAGGTGAAGTTTCTAAGTGGGAAGTCAAAGAAACAAAAGTGGGGGAGGTCTTATTCTGTTGAGCATAATGCACAGGTAATGGATTCCTTCAAAATTGTTTAATTTTGAGGTGAAGGTTTTATTTTGCTTTTTAAATAAATGTAGGAGTTACATGTCAGTATGAAAATCCTTGATGTTTCCTATGATTATATAGTGGAATTTATTAATGCATAGTGTTTTCATTTGACAAGAAATAGACAATTCTTAAGAGTGAAAAAAATCTTAAAGTATATTATGTTTTGCTCTTTGTTTAAAATTCAGGCCAGTGAGAAATTAATTTGTCAGCACTGTCCTAGGTCAAATGCATGAGTTAAATCGGGGCCCTTTCCTCAAGACACTTTACTGCCCTCTTCCCTGGTGGTTCAGACAGTAAAGAATTCGCCTGCAATGCAGGAGACCTGGGTTCAGTTACTGGGTCAGGAAGGGGCATGGCAACCCACTCCAGTATTCTTGCCTGGAGAATCCCATTCTCCAGGAGGAGAAGAGCCTGGTGGGCTACAGTTCACGGGATTGCAAAGAGTCGGGCATGACTTAGTGACTAACACACACACAAGCATGAAAATCAACAAAATAAAAATACAAACCAGTGATGACTCAGATATGGATGGCGCCCTCTATGGTTGTGTAAAGCATAACTTGCACAGGTCATACACAGGAGCCCTATAGGGGATATTCCAGGCTTAATTAAATCATCTGGTAGAAGTTACCATGCAAGAAGTGGTGACAGTAACAATCTATTCATATGAATTTTGAGTTGAGAAGGTTGTATTTCCTCATGATTTCAGCCTGTGTGTAACATCATTCCACTCACTCTGTGGCATGCTAATGATTTGAAATGAATTGCTCATAATTTTTCCACATTCAACCATTGACTTCTTTGAAAATCACTGCAGGGAAAGAGTAAAGGATTATTGGGGGTCGGGGAGGGGTCGTCTTTGTCAACACCCGTGCAGAAGCGTTGGGTTGTGCTGGCCAACATCTGTACTAAGAATATATAAACTGCAGCGCTGGCAGCAAGATGGAAATCTCCAGGAAGACAGCCTCTGCAAACCATTTTTTTTTTTTTTTTTCCTTTACCAAATGCTGGACTCCAGGTAGAACTGAAAATGGAGCCTGATTTAGTTAGGCAGAACTTTCAGGAAGCCAAGTAACAAATGACAACTTAATTAAGTATAATTAAAACATTTTAGACCTTTGTGAGGCCTCTTTCAGTAGGATGATGATTGTAGCATGGGGTAGGTCACAAGGAAAAGAGTAGTAAGATGCTTTCATTTTCCTTTTTCTTACTTTTTGGTCTCAGCTCTTTTTTTTCTCTTCACTATTAGAAATGCAGCTGGATCCTATTTATAATCCATTTTCACATTTGTTTGAATTAAAATCCCAGATTGTTGTGCTTTCAAGGCCGAATGTGCATGGCAGCCAATGTTTCTGCAGCCGTCTCAGGAGTTACTGGGTAACTGGGCTCCAAGAAGGGAAACTACACCACGCGTTTGAGCCACAGGGAGGAGAGAGAGAAAACAGACCCAAACCAAAACCCTCTGACATCACTGTTGTTTGGGAGAGATCGTTCTCCTCAGAACATGTGCTGCCTACTTAAGACTCTAATTATTCTAAATTACTTAAATTGGCTCTAATACCTGTGCTTTATTATTTGGTACTAAAAAGCAAGCCATTTAAAAAAAAGAAATTCATAATGGAATCAAAATATTGGCAACAAGCTCTCTCTGTAGAAAGGTTGGGTTTGGAAATACCTATGCTTTCTCCTCTTCCACCTGAATTCTAATCTGAGTGCTGCTGTGTGTGCCCCCCAAGTCTTTTCCAGTATCCTGTTTATGTCTAAATCCAATAGTCCAGCCCTGCCAGCTTGTTACCACATGGAAAACTCCATTGCTCAGAGAAAGTTATGAATCCCTATATTCTTTATGCTTTAAGATCCACCATGACATCTCAGAGTAATTGCCAGGTAAAGCCACCAGGTGGTTTTGGGGGAACAAGGAGTAGACTAATAATTTCTATTAGCATAATATTGTTATTATAATGATTTAATGACCTCACCAGTGTGGTGTCCTGTCCTGGTGGAAAGTTTATGAGCCAGAAATAAAATAATACTTATGGGGACCCATGAGGCCATTGAAAGAAGTACTAGTGAGGTTAATGAGATCTCAGATCTCTTCAGGTCCTAGGAGAAATGTTCTTATTTGAGCTGAGCTCTGTGATCTGAGATGGTACATGATAGATCCAAGGCAGACTGTACAGGGAGGAAGAGAAGTTCATTTCCAGTCCCAGCTCTACCACTACACTTCAAATTAGAATTGAGACTCTGATCTGGTTTGAGATTGTCTGAGTTTTGGTTCTGCCTCCCTTCTCCACTGGCTGGAGGACCTTGGGCATATTACTTAAGCTCTCTGTGCTCCAATTTTTTCATCTGAAGAATGGATTTAATAACATACCTCAGTCTGTGGTTGTCATGAGGTATGAGGTAACTCTCACAAAAGGGCTTAGAATAGTGCCAGACATAGTAAACAGACAGTGAATATTAACAATTATTTCTTTTATTAGGGTTCTAGGACTTTAAGCAAGTCATCTGACTGTACTGGACCTCAGTTTCTTTAACAATCAAATGAAAGACGTTGGCTTCTCTTTTATCTTGATAAAATTTAAAAACACCCTATTTTGAAATTTGAATGTGAGTTTTGCCTTTGGAGACCTATCATCAGACTGGAAACTGGATGAATTGTACAATGGGTATTAATTGAATGAGATTTCAGAGGAAAGGATATTGAGAAGAAGACAGCTTCTATGTAGGGGGCAGAAGAGGTGGTGGGTCTGTTTGGTTTGTATTAACCTGCTTAGAAGTTAGGTCTCTCCTGTCTGGGGGTCAAGGAAAGGAGAAGAGCTGATTAGTTTTCATAGAGGATTAAAATGGATTGTTCAAATTGGCCATCTTTAGTCACTAGAGGAAAGTACACATCCTTCTTCTCTGATATGGAGGTAGCATCTTTCATTTTGTTCTTTTGTCTGCAGAAAAGGAGGGGGCATCTTGAAAATACAGGAAAATAAATCAGGTGGTTTGTACTCCTGGGTTGGATAACTCTATTGAGCCCTGTCAGTTGCCTGTGTCTTGCAGTGCAAATAGCATACGCCCCTTGTTTTCACAAGCATTATTTTGGTTTCTAGTTGTCAGACCATAATCAATCCATATAGTTGATTATGCTCTGAGGATAAGTTGAACAGTTCATTAGGTTATTGAATCCTCTGTCTTCTACCCACAGAGCAATTCTTTTCTTCCTCAAGGGAGAGAAAGTACCCTTTGCATCCTATGTTGCTTTGATATGTGAGTACTCTGTCTTGTTATATGTAGTTACACAAACAACTGTCTTGCCCTTTGCATTAGGACAGCCATTTTGAGGAAAACTCGAGCTTTAAATCTTTACACTGTTGGCATGGATAGAGCCAAATTCCCCTTACAAAAAAGTATGTTGTTATGGGCTAAAAACACAATTGATATTCCAGTCAGAAATGCCCTTCTATGTCAAAACTGCCTTCTCCTTCCAAAAAAAAAAAACAAACAAACATGCCTTCTCTTCTTGCCCAGTAGCATGACTCTCCAAGGACATGCGATGTCAAAGTCAACACAGAAAGAACTTCTCTTCAAAATCCCAATTCCCAGGAATGAAAGACAATTATAAATGAAATAAAGGTCATTAAAATTTCTTTTAAGCACACTGCCTGATTTCCTTAAGGGGCAATATTGATTACTTCTTATTTTATTTATTGTTGCTGTTGTTCAGTCTCCAAGTCATGCCTGACTTGTTGAGACCCCATGGATTGTAGCATGCCAGGCCTCCCTGTCCCTCACCATCTCCAGGAGTTTGCCCAAGTTCATGTCCATTGAATCGGTGATGCCATCCAATCATCTAATCTTCTGTTCCCCCTTTCTCCTCCTGCCCTCAATCTCTCCCAGCATCAGGGTATTTTCCGATGAGTTGGCTGTTTGCTTCAGGTGGTCAAAGTATTAGAACTTCAGCTTCAGAATCGGTCCTTCCAATGAGTGTTCAGGGTTGATTTCTTTTATAGGCCATGTTCAATTCATGTGGATAACTTACATATTTTTAAGCCAGCTGATTTGGTAAAAATCATATTTCTGTCTTTTGCTACAAGTACAGGACTCAAGAATCTCCTATTTTGAGTCACTCAGCTTTTCAGGATTTGCAGTATTTGTAGTTAGTCCATGTGGTTCCATTCAGGTTAAACACTCAGCCCCATGAAATCCAAGAAGTTCATTTCCTATTCAAACAAGCTAAGTAAAAGAGATAAAACAAAGATAAATTCCTCAATGAACCAAGATAAGCTAGGTAAGGAGAAAGATAATTAGTCAGTCTTAAGCCAGTACTGATTCTTCAAGTTTTCTTTGCAGCTTTTGCTGATGGACCCTCTGCCTCTAAAGTTGAGTGAATTCTTTCTCTCACACCTGGGGAGTTTCAGTAACAAGGTTCATGGTGTCTGTGAATGCCCACCTAGTAGTCTTTTCATTGTGTGTACATCCCTGGGTATATTGGAAAGCAAGACAAAAAGTGTGGGAGGGTTGGCCTCAAGAAGAAGCAGGTTCTTTTCGTGAGAAAACACTAATACCATGAAGGTTTTTAACTGAAATGCTTAGTGGGATGCAGACTTAAAACCAATGCCATCCAACATGTTTCACATGAAGATATTTTTACATAGGCTGTGGAGGATGATAGCAAATCAATTCTTCTTGTCAAATGTACTAAATATAAATCCAAGACCAGTGTTGAGCTTTTATAGTCACTTCTGTTCTCCCCCAGTGCCCTTCCCTATTTATCTTCCAAATTTTTTATTCCATTATTTTTCACTCCCTGTACTGTTCTCATCCTGTCTGATAATGACCAGAAGCACACTATTCTTTGGTCTACCCACATCCTGAAAGGGCACTGGACTCCTTGATGATCAAACTGTGTTTGCTAACCAGCAGCATGGACATCACCTCCTGGGAGCATGTTAGAAATGCAAAATTAGGAGTTTGGATTAATGTATATATACACACTACTATATATAAAAGAGATAATCTACAAGGACCTACTGTCCAGCACAGGGAACTCTAGTTAATATTCTGTAATAACCTATATGGGAAAAGAATCTGGAAAAGAATGGGTATATGTATAACTGAATCACTTTACTATATGTCTGAAACTAATAAAGCATTGTAAATTAACCATGAAAAGTGATGTCGCTCGGTCATGTCTGACTCTTTGTGACCCCCATGGACGGTAGCCTGCCAGACTCCTCAATCCATAGGATTTTCCAGGCAAGAATACTGGCATGGGTTACCATCTCCTTCTCCAGGGGATCTTTCTGACCCAAGGATTGAACCTGGGTCTCCCACATTGCAGGCAGACTCTTTACTGTTTGAGCCACCAGGGAATCCCTAAAAATATATAAAGCAACTATACTCCAATATTAAATTAAAATTTAAAAATAAATGCAAAGCATCAGGCCCCACCCCATACCTCCTGAATCAGAATCTGAATTTTACAAGAGCACCATGTGATCTGTATGCACATTGATGTGGATGATGACAGAGTATTTGACATGTGATAGTCCTCAGACCCCAGGCGTCAAATTCTGGCATTAGAAGAAAGAGTAATCTAGCTGAGTATAACAAAAATATACTGAGTGTAGGTATGTGAAGGATGCTGTCTATTTCCTTCCCTGTCTCCAATCCCTGACCCCAAACTGGGTCAATTTGGGGAAGTAACTCATCTAAGTCTCAGGTTATTAGTACTGATGAGGTCTAATGATTCTGACCATACATTTGGTACTTGTGTTAACATAGGTCTCGGGATGGATGGAGCAAGAAAAGTTTATTAAGAATTTGTTACGCATCATACACTTAGATCAGTAATAAACTTACAGGATGAGGACTCTTTCTATAACTTTCAGTTCCATGGTTCTCTGTTTTTTTCATGTTGACAACCAAATCCCCAAGTGAAAGAAGCCTCTTGATTGACTTGCAATAGTCCAAATGATTGCAAATACAGAAACTGCAGCCAGATTGTGCAGTCTGCTCAAAGAATGACTCAAGACCAGGAGATTTAAAATGCTTTTTGTTTCCCAAAAGACTGTTGACATATGCAGGTGGACATGGTAAAAACATGACTGAAATTTGAAATACTTAAGGATGGATAATTGAGTATGTTCCAGAACCCAATGCCTAAGGTATCCTGCTGCATCTTCACATATTTTATAAAATATATTGTGATAAACTCAAAGTTCCATGTTTCCAGATGTGAAAAGGTAAGAAAATTATATACATATACAATTACATTTCAGGAAATTTGCATCCTTCACAGGACCTAGAAAGACATGCTTTCCATGAAGCTGGCATATAGCCTGATATTTCAGTTCAGTTCAGTTCATTTCAGTTGCTCAGTCATGTCTGGCTCTTTGCGACCCCCATGAACCACAGCACGCCAGGCCTCCCTATCCATCACCAACTCCCGGAGGTCACCCAAACCCATGTCCTTTGAGTCCGCGATGCCATCGAACCATCTCATAATTGAAAGGCAACTGTTACAAGGAAAGAAAATTATGATAAAGTAGAATTACAAATCAAAACAGATCAGATCAGAAGCAGTAATCAAAAGGATGTAAATTGAGGATGAGTGTTTATAGAAAAATAGAAATCATCATTTTCCTTCTCATGAATAACTATCACATTCTGAGCAATTCAGTACAAAGATGCCCACACTAGTTTCACCATGGCAAATGTGACAGGACTTTAAAGGATTCTGCAAGCATCCAGACATGGAAAAGGTATAAAAGGACAACATTATATAAAATTATAAAACTTGAGATGATGTAAATCATGACTATTACACCAAATGACAAAAGACAACTGCAGACAATGGATAGCTTATACAAGAAGAAAGTGAAATTATGAAAATAGGTCTATTATTACTTTATAATAATCAAAGAACTTAAAATAAGTTAGCCATAGCATAGCATCTGAAAACTATTTTATGGTGTGGAAGAAAGAAAAATAATACTGAGATTTTTAAAAGTTTTTTGCAACATAAAAGCCATTTGTGTAAAAATTGAAAACATAGAATAATACAGTATATGGTTTTGAATTCAAATACATAAGATAAAAATAGTAAAACAAACATTAAACCCATACTAATTTATAACAATGCTTGTACCTGGAAAGGCAGAAGAGGAGGAGCAGTTTGATGAGGGGAGTAAAAGACTGTAAGGTTTTATTTTTTGTAAGGTTTTATTTTTTACACTTTTGACTGTAGGGTTTTATTTTTTAAATATCTAAAGCACATATGACCCAATTTTGTTCACTTTGTAATAACAGATAAATAAAATTTGTTAAAAATTTTTGTAATAATTTGTAGTTTTTATATTTGTTGCTAATTTTAAAAAGGAAAGTAGGGACTTCCTTGATTGTCTAGTGTTTAAAACTTCGCTTTTTGATACAAGGGGTTTGAGTCCAATCTCTGGTCAGGGACCCAAGATTCCACATAACTTGTGGCCAAAAAACCAAAACATAAAACAAGTATAGTATTTTAACAAATTAAATAAAGACTTTAAAAATGGTCTACAAAAAAAATCTTTTCAAAAATTAAATAAAAAGGAAAGCAATTACAACAAAATTGAGATATTAGTTACCACTGTACAAGTAGTACTTGTGTGTGAGCATGTATATGTGTGTATTGCTGTACATACACACACACAAACACACATAAAGATGACATACCAGTATTGATGATAGTTACGTTAAGGAAGCTCTGGTCTCCACACTTGGAGAGAGTCTACTATGGCAGAAGAAATATCCAAGGTCTCAATTCCCATGACTTTAGGCCTTTGTCCTAAGAAAATAATAAATACTTAGAGAAACAAAATTTTTCATTGTATTTTAATTAATACTTCTTTTGCCCTCAGACCAAATATTTATTGAGAATCTAAATACTATGTTCATGGAACTGTCTGAACATGCAAGGTCAGCACCAGCTCTCAGAAATATACATCATGTTTATAAAAATAAAAAGTTGAATTAGAAACCAAGAAAATATTGAACAATAATTGGTTGTTTAATATCACATTGTGAGTCTACATATTAAAATTAATTTTGTCATTTAAAATAAATTTATTAATGACTTTTCTAGTGAAGTCTACAAAGTTAGTTTATATATTGTGACCGTTCTGGTCAATTTAGCATGTCTATTAGTACATTTACTTGTATGTATACTAAGTATGTGTAGAAAAGACCTTATTGGTGGTTATTTGGTAGGATGTTATTAAATTTCTGTTTCTTTTCATGCGTGTTTTCTAATTTCTTCAATAATAAGTATAAATATTTTGATAATAAATACCTTCTCAAAATTAAATGCACAATTATTGCAATACTTGATTTTTAAATAGGAAAATAATCTAATTAAAATAGCCACTGTTGTTGCTATTGTTCAGTCACTCAGTTGTGTCCGACTTTTTGTGATGCCCATGGACTGCAGCACTCCAGGCTTACCTGTCCTTCACTAGCTCCCAGAGTTTGCTCAAACTCATGTCCATTGAGTTGATGATGCCATCCAATCATCCCATCCTCTGCCACTCCCTTCCCTCATGCCCTCAATCTTTCCCAGCATCAGGGTCTTTTCCAATGAGTCAGCTGTTCTCATTAGGTGACCAAAGTGTTGGAGCTTCAGCTTCAGTATCAGTCCTTCCAAAGAATATTCAGGGTTAATTTCCTTTAGGATTGACTGGTTTGATCTCCTTTCTGTCCAAGGAACTCTCAAGAGTCTTCTCCAGCATCACAGTTGGAAAGCATTAATTCTTTGGTGCTCAACTTTCTTTATGATCCAACTCTCACATCCATAGATGACTACTGGAAAAACCATAGCTTAGACTATATGGACCTTTGTTGGCAGAAGTGATGTCTCTGCTTTTTAATACACAGTGCAGATTTGTCATAGCTTTTCTTCCAAGAAGCAAGCATCTTTTAATTTTGTGGCTGCTGTCACTGTCTGCAGTGATTTTGGAGCCCAAGAAAATAAAGTCTCTCACTTTATCCATTTTTTCCCCATCTATTTGCCATGATACAGCCATATTTCATATTGAAATAATAAACTTTAACCTATAGAATCCATTTTCAGAAAAATGCTCACTTTAATATTTGCCACACAGATTGTATTTCTAAATCAGTTTATTTTGTTTGAGGGCAATAGGTATAAAATTTTTGAATTATATACACATCCTTTGACCCAGCAATCACCTCTCTAAGTATTTACCCAACAGATATACTTGCGTGTGCATACAAATAATCTTCATTTCAGTATTGTTTCTTATCTAGTTAAACATTGTTTTATTGATATAAATTATATCCAATTAAATAGGAGTAATCTATTTCTTTTTTACTGCAAATGATGTAACTACTACAATGTAACATTCTTTAATGAAATGCTTTACATTTAAGGTATAAAGCATGCTTTTATAGTCTCTCTCTACATATATATATATATATGTGAAATAATTCCTACAGTCAAGTTAATTACCATATCATTTCCCCACATAGTTACACACGTGTGTGTGTGTTTGTGTATGTGTGTGTGTGTGTGTGTGTAATGAGAGTACCTGAAATTACTCTCATAGCAAAACTCCAGGACTCAGTCCAGTATTATTAACTACAGTCATCGTCCTGTATATGTGATCTATAGGCTATTCATCCTACATAACTACAACTTTGTACCATTTGACCAACATCTCCCCATTTCCTCTAACTTCCCACCACCCATGCTTAAAGCACTGTTCTGTTCTCTATTTCTGGTATTAGACTTTTTTAGATCCCATATATAAGTTTGATCATGCAGTTTTTTTTTTCTTTCTTTCTGGCTTGTTTAACCAAGTATAGATGTCTTCTAGATTCATCCACATTGTGAATAGAAGGATATTCTTTTTTAAGACTAAAAAATATTTCATTAGGTATAAATATATGCACACATATACATCCCATTATACATACATACATGTATACTCTTTATACTTTCATCTGTCAATGGACACTTAGATTGTTTCTGTAAAATTTTGGCTATTATGATTAACATTTCAGCATTGTTTGAAATAACAAAAATTAAAAACAATATAAATATCCATTGATGAAGAGATTAATCAAGTACAATTCAGTAATAGAATATTTTGGAACAATGCAGTGAATAAAGCAGTTCCATATAAACTGATATGGAAATGAAAAAGGCAAGGTACAAAACAATATATTCATGATGATATTGTATTAATTTGTTTGTCCTATGTGTGTGCATGGAAGGATTCACAAGAACCTGTTTTTGATGAGAATGAGGTAAAGAGATTTTACATGTTTATTTTATGTCATATAATATTGCTAAATTTAGTTTTTAGTTTCATGGTTTATAATGAAAAACTTTTCAAATACATCTGAAAAATAATCTGAAATAAAAAGTCTTTCTTGTCATATGTATTGATGATTTAAGACACATACACATTTCATTTTAGATAATAAATAGTTCTAAATTTTCTTTCAAAGGTACTTTGCAATTAACTACTTTCACATTGCTTAGTAAACACGTTGAGACAGCAATCAGACAACATTTGTAAGGATAATTGCTAACTTTTCCTTCTGGAAAATTGAGAATAGGAACTATTTACACATTTGAATTCTAGTCTATGGACATTTTTGTTCCCTCCCCTCATCTTTGACATGAGTGTATGAACCTTCTGAAAAACTGATTTTGTCAACAATTAGGGTGAAATTCATCAGAAAATTCTATTTATATTACTCATCAGCACAGCTTCTTGTGCACAGTTGAGTGTGCAAACTAGAAATCTTTGAGCCATATGTAGCTTACATATGGCTCTACTTTTTGGCACAGCACAGTGCTTAACATAAAACTGAAAGAAATTGCAATTCATTGCCAATAAGCTAACATTTTAAAATTGGGAGTTTTCTCATAAAAATCTGTTGTTTTCTCTCATCTTGCAAAATTAAATCTTATAGTACTGGACCTATATTCCCACTGGGAAACAATTGGCTGGAAGTGAAGAGCAGCTGCTCCCTTTAGTTTGGATATGCAGAAAACTCTCCCATTTTCCATAGTCTCCAAGATTCCCTATTACTTAAAGTCTGTCAGTATCATTCATTTGTCTTTTTTTCTTGACTCTTCACATACCTCAAGTTTACAGTCCATGGATAAAAAGAATCTGGACACAAGCGGAAAGTAGCCCTGACAAGAGTTAAAAACATATCATAAAACTTACAAAATTAAAATAGTGTGGTATCAAAGCATGAACAGACAAATCATCAAATGGAAAAGAACATTAAGCAGATTAGGGCTTCCCTCATAGTTCATTTAGTAAAGAATCCTCCTACAATGCAAGAGATTCCGGTTGGATTTCTGGGTTGGGAAGATCTTCTGGAGAGGGTATAGGCTACCCACTCTAGTAATTCTTGGGCTTTCCTTGTGGCTCAGCTGGTAAAGAATCTGCTGGCAATGTGGGAAACCTGGGTTGGAAAAATCCCCTGGAGAAGAGAAAGCCTACCCACTCCAGTATTCTGGCCCGGAGAATTTCATGGCCTGTACAGTCCATGAGGTTGCCAAGAGTCGGACGCCACTGAGCAACTTTCACTTTCACTTTCAGACCCAAGTACATATGGACGTTTAATGCCTGATAAAGTGGTATCTCAAACCACTGAGGCCAAAATTAACTTACTAATACATTAACTAACTTACTAATACAAGGACTTCTGGTCAGCTATTTCAAAAAAGAAAAGTTATACTCAAATCTCACACCTTACAGTAGAATAAACTCCAAATGGGTAGATATCTAAACATAAAATTAGGAAACCATGAATGTTCTCAAAGAAAACATGGATGGATTTCCTTTTAACCTAAGTTAAGTGAAAGATTTTCTATCTGTGACTCAAAATCCAGAGGCAATACAAGAAAATATTTATCGATTTGGCTACATAAGAGGTACATAAAAATTGTAAACTAGTCAAAAGTCAGGTGAAAAACTGGAAGAAAATACTTGCAGTATAGACCACAGTAGTATCACTAGTATACAAAGAACTCAAACATTAAAGGACATAGTGTAAAAATCCAGCAGAAAAGCAAGAATAAACAGACAATTTACCAAAAAAAAAAAAAAAAAAGGAAACAAACATGATAATCAAGTGAAAACATGTTCACAATCACTCATAACTATAAAGGAAAAATGCAAATGAAAACAACACTTCTCACCTATAGGACTGATGAAAAAGTAAATTGGGACAACACATTCTGTTGGCATGGCTATGGGGGAACAGACATTCTTATACATTGAAGGTAGGAATGCAAACCGGAAGAAACTTCTGGAGGGAATCCTGGCAACACTGAACAAAGCCTTAGGTGTCCTCATCTCTCGACCCAGCAATCTTTGAACAAGAAACCTGCACTGCAGATACACCTTCCAACAATTAAAAAAAAAAAAAGCAAACAAGATTATTCATTTCTGCATTGTTTATAATTTTAAAATATTAGAAACCACCTAAAGTCTTATTTATTGTACTTGAATAAGCTATGGTATAGCCACAGAATGGAGTACTATGTAGCTGTAAAGAGAAATGAGAAAGATCTCTAAAAAATTATGGAGTGATTTGTAGGACATACTGGATAAGTGTAAAAGGCAATGCACAAGAGATACTTAAAGTATAATACACTTCATGTAAGGAAAAAAATGAGATGTTAGAAAATATGCCATTATCTGCTCCTTTGTGCCAAAAATATAGAAAGGATAAACCAGAAAATAAAAAGTCTGG
Organism: Bos taurus; assembly: GCF_002263795.3. NCBI lineage: Eukaryota > Metazoa > Chordata > Mammalia > Artiodactyla > Bovidae > Bos > Bos taurus. Next base: position 49,384,737 of record NC_037340.1, read on the forward strand.
TTACCTACAGTATGTGTGTGAGTGTGTGTGTAAGGAGTGGAGAAGATGGGATGGCATGGGTATTCCTTGGAAGGAAGGCTATAAGAAACCTAGACCACATATTAAAAAGCAGAGACATCACTTTGCTGACAAAGCTATAGCTTTCCCAGTAGTCATGTACAGATGAGAGAGTTAGACCATGAATTCTTCAGTGGTCCAACTAAAGAATTGATGCTTTTGAACTATAGTGCTGGAGAAGACTCTTAAAAGAATTCCTTGGACAGCAAGGAGATCAAACCAGTTAATCCTAAAGGAAATCAACCCTGGATATTCATTGGAAAGACTGAAAATCAAGTTGAAGCTCCATTACTTTGGCCACATGATGCAACGAGTCAACTCATTGGAAAATACCCTGATGCTGGGAAAGATTAAAGGCAAAAGGAAGAGAGGGCAGCAAAAGATGAGATGGTTAGATAGCTGACTATCTAACTGACTCCATGGACATGAGTTTGAGTAAACTCTGGGACATAGTAAAGGACAGGAAAGCCTGGTGTGGGGCAGTCCATGGGGTCACAAAAAGTCGGATATGACCTAGTGACTGAACAACAACAATGGGTATTGAGTGACCCTTCTCTGAGTGTCACTTAATTTTGTAGCATAGCTCTGACTCTTTGAATCATGATAATGCTTGCATGACCAAAAAATAAATGAATAATTGAAACCAAAATGTGTGTGTGCTGGAATAAGAAAAGGTAACAGATGAACCTAGCTGCACTGCAAATGAATAACACAATCAAACAAAAGGGGTAGAAAGGAAAAGAGGAAAGGACTTTAAAAAGACAGCATTTTGTCATCATATTTTTAAGGTAAAAGACAAAAAGAACTACTCACAAATATTGTGTTCTAGTGAGTAAATTTCTTTCTAACATATGTATAGGCAATTGCAGAGCAGCTCTGTAATTACTTCATGTGCGTACTGAAACTGAACAAATAATTAAATCAATTTTGTATATTGAGAGCCAAGTTTCCCACCAGCAGAGTAAGAACTATAAATAGGAGAAAATGGAGGCCAGAATGCATACCTTGCCAATGGGTGAAATCAGAGGTATCAGTACAAACTCATGGCTTTACATAGACATATAGAGATAGGTAGATACAGAGACATACCTGTTTTTGTATTAATAAATAGGCGGCGGCCAAGAGGAGTTACCCCACGTCCGAGGTCAGGGGCAGCGGCAGAGACTGCCAGGCTGCGACGGTGCAGGAATGGCTGAGAGGAGCTACTTCGCATCTGAGGTCAGGGGCGGCGGCCGGGAGGAGGAACCCCATGCCTGAGGCCAGGGGTGGCGGCCAGGAGGACCAACCCGCGACCAAGGATCGTGGCTGCGCGGGCGCAGGAGGGCCTAGAGGAGCTATCTCACGTGGAAGGTCAGGAAGGGAGGCAGTGAGGAGATACCCCTCATCCAAGGTAAGGAGCAGTGGCTGCGCTTTGCTGGAGTAGCCGTGAAGAGATACACCACGCCCAAGGTAAGAGAAACCCAAGTAAAACGGTAGGTGTTGCAAGACGGCATCAGAGGGCACACACTGAAACCATACTCACAGAAAACTAGTCAATCTAATCACACTAGGACCACAGCCTTGTCTAACTTAATGAAACTAAGCCATGCCCGTGGGGCAACCCAAGATGGGTGGGTCACGGTGGAGAGATCTGACAGAACGTGGTCCACTGGAGAAGAGAATGGCAAACCACTTCAGTATTCTTGCCTTGAGAACCCCAAGAACAATACGAAAAGGCAAAATGATAGGATACTGAAAGAGGAACTCCCCAGGTCAGTAGGTGCCCAATATACTACTGAAGATCAGTGGAGAAACAATTCCAGAAAGAATGAAGGGATGGAGCCAAAGCAAAAAGAATACCCAGCTGTGGATGTGACTGGTGATAGAAGCAAGGTCCGATGCTGTAAAGAGCAATATTTGCACAGGAACCTGGCATGTCAGGTCCATGAATCAAGGCAAATTGCAAGTGGTCAAACAAGAGATGGCAAGAGTGAATGTCGACATTCTAGGAATGAGCGAACTAAAATGGACTGGAATGGGTGAATTTAACTTAGATGACCATTAAATCTACTACTGCGGGCAGGAATCCCTCAGAAGAAATAGAGTAGCCATCATGGTCAACAAAAGAGTCCGAAATGCAGTACTTGGATGCCATCTCAAAAACGACAGAATAATCTGTGTTCATTTCCAAGGCAAACCATTCAATATCACAGTAATCCAAGTCTATGCCCCAACCAGTAACGCTCAAGAAGCTGAAGTTGAACGGTTCCATGAAGACCTACAAGACCTTTTAGAACTAACACCCAAAAAAGATGTCCTTTTCATTATAGGGGACTGGAATGCAAAAGTAGGAAGTGAAGAAGCTCCTGGAGTAACAGGCAAATTTGGCCTTGGAATATGGAATGAAGCAGGGCAAAGACTAATAGAGTTTTGCCAAGAGAACGTACTGATCATAACAAACACCCTCTTTCAACAACAAAAGAGAAGACTCTACACATGAACGTCACCAGATGGTCAACACTGAAATCAGATTGATTATATTCTTTGCAGCCAAAGATGGAGAAGCTCTATACAGTCAGCAAAAACAAGACCAGGAGCTGACTGTGGCTCAGATCATGAACTCCTTATTGCCAAATTCAGACTTAAATTGAAGAAAATAGGGAAAACCACTAGACCATACAGGTATGACCTAAATCAAATCCCTTATGATTATACAGTGGAAGTGAGAAATAGATTTAAGGGCCTAGATCTGATAGACAGAGTGCCTGATGAACTATGGACTGAGGTTCATGACATTGTACAGGAGACAGGGATCAAGACCATCCCAGTGGAAAAGAAATGCAAAAAAGCAAAATGGCTGTCTGGGGAGGCCTTACAAATAGCTGTGAAAAGAAGAGAAGCAAAAAGCAAAGGAGCAAAGGAAAGATATAAGCATCTGAATGCAGAGTTCCAAAGAATAGCAAGGAGAGATAAGAAGCCTTCTTCAGCAATCAATGCAAAGAAATAGAGGAAAACAACAGAATGGGAAAGACTAGAGATCTCTTCAAGAAAATTAGAGATACCAAGGGAACATTTTGTGCAAAGATGGGCTCGATAAAGGACAGAAATGGTATGGACCTAACAGAAGCAGAAGATATTAAGAAGAGGTGGCAAGAATACACAGAAAAACTGTACAAAAAAGATCTTCATGACCCAAATAATCACGATGGTGTGATCACTGACCTAGAGCCAGACAGGAATGTGAAATCAAGTGGGCCTTAGAAAGCATCACTACAAACAAAGCTAGTAGAGGTGATGGAATTCCAGTATAGCTATTTCAAATCCTGAAAGATGATGCTGTGAAAATGCTGCACTCAATATGCCAGCAAATTTGGAAAACTCAGCAGTGGCCACAGGACTGGAAAAGGTCAGTTTTCATTCGAATCTCAAAGAAAGGCAACGCCAAAGAATGCTCAAACCACCGCACAATTGCACTCATCTCACATGCTAGTAAAGTAATGCTCAAAATTCTCCAAGCCAGGCTTCAGCAATATGTGAACTGTGAACTTCCTGATGTTCAAGCTGGTTTTAGCAAAGGCAGAGGAACCAAAGATCAAATTGCCAACATCTGCTGGATCATGGAAAAAGCAAGAGAGTTCCAGAGAAACATCTATTTCTGCTTCATTAACTATGCCAAAGCCTTTGACTGTGTGGAGCACAATAAACTGTGGAAAATTCTGAAAGAGATGGGAATACCAGACCACCTGACCTGCCTCTTGAGAAATTGCAGGTCAGGAAGCAACAGTTAGAACTGGACATGGAACAACAGACTGGTTCCAAATAGGAAAAGGAATACGTCAAGGTTGTATATTGTCACCCTGCTTATTTAACTTATATGCAGAGTACATCATGAGAAACGCTGGACTGGAAGAAGCACAAGCTGGAATCAAGATTTCCAGGAGAAATATCAATAACCTCAGATATGCAAATGACATCACCCTCATGGCAGAAAGTGAAGAGGAACTAAAAAGCCTCTTGATGAAAGTGAAAGTGGAGAGTGAAAAAGTTGGCTTAAAGCTCAACATTCAGAAAATAAAGATCATGGCATCCGGTCCCATCACTTCATGGGAAATAGATGGGGAAACAATGGAAACAGTGTCAGACTTTATTTTTGGGGGCTCCAAAATCACTGCAGATTTTGATTGCAGCCATGAAATTAAAAGATGCTTACTCCTTGGAAGGAAAGTTATGTCCAACCTAGATGGCATATTCAAAAGCAGAGACATTACTTTGCCAACAAAGGTCCGTCTAGTCAAGGCTATGGTTTTTCCTGTGGTCATGTATAGATGTGAGAGTTGGACTGTGAAGAAGGCTGAGCACCAAAGAATTGATGCTTTTGAACTGTGGTGTTGGAGAAGACTCTTGAGAGTCCCTTGGACTGCAAGGAGATCCAGCCAGTCCATTCTGAAGGAGATCAGCCCTGGGATTTCTTTGGAAGGAATGATGCTGAAGCTGAAACTCCAGTACTTTGGCCACCTCATGTGAAGAGTTCACTCTTTGGAGAAGACTCTGATGCTGGGAGGGCTTGGGGGCAGGAGGAGAAGGGGACGACAGAGGATGAGATGGCTGGATGGAATCACTGACTCGATGGACGTGAGTCTGGGTGAACTCCAGGAGTTGGTGATGGACAGGGAGGCCTGGGGTGCTGTGAATCATGGGGTTGCAAAGAGACGGACACGACTGAGCAACTGAACTGAACTGATGATCGGGGTTAATATCATGTGCTCATGTTCAGTTGCTCAGTTGTGTCCGATTCTTTGTGACCTCATAGAGTGTAGCCCTCCAGGCTCCTCTGTCTCTGGGATTTTCCAGGCAAGAATATTAGAATGGGTTGCCATTTCTTTTTCAGAGGATCTTCACGACCAAGCGATTGAACTTGAGTCTTCTGCACTGGCAGGTGGATTATTTACCACTGAGCTACCTGGGAAGCCCCATGGGTTAGTATACACACACATTTTTCCTAAGTAGCAATAAGCATGCTCTCCATCAAGATTCTAGTTTCTAAATATTATTCTCCAGTAAAGAAAGAAGGGCTCCTTGCTTGATTCTAGGTATGGGGTAGAGAAAGCACAAGATGAATGTGCAATCTCTTCTGTTTCCATAAAAGTTTTGTAGTGCTGAACAAAGAAAGCAGCAGGGCAAAAATACACAGTAGCCTCCTGGTAGGAGCTCTTGGCCACAACGAGGACTAATTGGAGCCAAAACATGATGATATTGAATTATAATACATAGATTAAAATAAATATCCATGAATCTGATATAAATAAATGAGTAATAAATAAAAGGGGGAGAAGGGATAGCTCTTTCTTACAAATAGAATTCCAGTTAACAACTATAGAAGAATGAAGGAAACAGAGAATTACCATTAAGCAACCACAATAACTGGAGAAGGCAATGGCACCCCACTCCAGTACTCTTGCCTGGAAAATCCCATGGACAGAGGAGCCTGGTGGGCTGCAGTCCTTGGTGTCGCTAAGAGTCAGGGACGACTGAGCGACTTCATTTTCACTTTTCACTTTCATGCATTGGAGAAGGAAATGGCAACCCACTCCAGTATTCTTGCCTGGAGAATCCCAGGGACAGAGGAACCTAGTGGGCTGCCGTCTATGGGGTCACACAGAGTCGGACACGACTGAAGTGACTTAGCAGCAGCAGCAATCACAATAACAATGACTGCAGGTCAGAACATGCTAAAATTAGGGGGAGTAAATATAATGAAAAACAAGATAGTTGCATAGTCTCAAGGTATTGTCCCAAAAGGTGTGTATTAATTACAAAGAGAAAAGTAGTAACTTAACAGTGGAGAAATCTGACAGCCACCACAGCATTCAAAAGATTAAGGTTTACATTTCCAGTTCTAAGATGTATCAATATCTCTTCTGATATAATGCACTGAGAAGGACACAACATCACTTCTGCAATATTCTTGTCAAAATGTATAGCTTTAATCTAATCATGAGAAAATATAAGATAAATCTACACTGAGAGACATTCCACTGAATAACCAACTTTAAAAAGTCAAAGTGATAAGTATAAAGAAAGATGGAGAAACTGTAAGGACCTGAGATGATGAAGGAGACATGACAGATAAACACACCTGGATTGTATCCTGGACAGAAAAACAACCAGCATGGAAAAATTGGTGAAATTTAAATAAATCTGTAGATTAGTTAATAGTATTAATAATATTAATTTCCTCATTTTGATAATTATACTATAATGACATAAGTTGTGAAAATTTGGGAAAACTGTGTGAAGGGTAGGAAAGAACTATCTGTACTATCAATATTTGTGAAACTTTTTAAAAACTTAAAAAAATAAAAGGTTGAAACCACTGTTAAATTAATCACCTTATTAATTTTTTCCTTAGACTAGATTTTAAAAATTCAAGAAAGGAATTATCAATGGGAAATGATATGATATAAACTCAGAAAGAATATGCTTCTGATATTTTACAAAATGGAAAAACTGAAATTATCTTTTAAATCACAAAAGAAAATAACATGTATTTAAATAAAAACAGGTGGAGGAAAGGTGAGCAAAAGAAAAGACTAGACTACTAAGTTCTCAAGTTGAAAGGGATCAAAAATAGGTATAAATGTGACTAGTTTGAAGGATGTATTTTGAAAGATAAAATTTAACTGAGGTAAAAAATTGGTTTCTATATTTTCCAAAATGATGTCTTGCCCTCTCTTTTATTGAAATGGACATAAGCTAAGTGAAATAAAGGCCAGTGTTTGTTTGATAACATTCCAAAATGGCAGCTGGATCCCAGAACACATATATTTTAAGGATGTCAGAGTCTGGCCTTCATGCATGTCAGTTGGCTGTGAATGTTCACCTTTAACTCTGGGCCTGTAATTAGATCACAAAGTTCATTTTTATTGTTTAAATTTTGTTCATTCCTCTATTGCTGTTCAATTGTGTGAGTGGAGTAGATTTTATCACACTTACAATTTCATCACTTTTAATTCTATTCCTACCATGCTAGACTAAATTTAAGGGTCACTGAAATCAGGAGCTACTGACCTTTGTCCTCTTAATGGTTCTCATCATTAATACTTGACCCTAAAAGCTATGTATACAATAAACTATATTTATAGGTGTGGAGGGAAGGGAAAAGCAGAAACAAAAGTGGGTCGGGAGATTATTTATTTTGCTATGCTCTTCAGAGATTAGGAATGTTCACACAGTCTATACTTCAGCTGGTGAACTTGGATTGGATGCCTTTGATGGTGTCCGAAAAGAAAGTAGGGATGAATGCATTTGAGGGTAATACTCAGAATGACACCCTTGCTTTTCTCAGTCACCCTGGGATTGCTGATCTTTTACCTTCATTCTGCTCTGACTTGAGATCTCTCTTTCTGGTTTACTTTGCATATGACAGAAGGAAAATATAGGACATATATCTAAGATAATCCTTCTCAGAAGAAAAAAAATATTCAAATAGCTTATTTTCAAAGGTTAGAATTGGGAAAGCTCTGAGAAAATTGGGAAGTTTGTGAAATGTCTGTGCTTATTCCAACTGATGGAAGAGAAAACACAGAAAAAGTCTTTCTGATGGAAACCTCCAGCATCCTGTTCCCATTACCTTAGGATGTTTTGGTCCATTTAGAAATCTTTAGAGTTGCTTTTCTTTTTGTTCAAATTTGGAGAAATGGAATTTTTTAAATTTTGTGGGAGCTTCTTTTGATTTCTTTTCTTTACTTTTTAACATATCTAGTTTCCAGGACATGTCTTTATTTACATGATCAATTAAAAGCTATTCTTTTTTTTTTTTTTTTAAGTGAGCATAGCATCTGGGATGAGCAAGGGAATTTATTTCCCGAAAACAGGATTTTCAGGGCATCCATGCCACATTTCACTTCTCAGATTTACAAAAAACTTGGCTTTCAATGGCCCATGTGTGTGTGTTCATGTGAATGCACATAAAAACACATAAAATAGTGCATTATTAGGGGTTACTTTAAAATACATATGCAAATATTATGACAAAGTTCACTATTAATTTACAAACAGGAGCATTCTAGAATGACTAGACAGAATCTTTTCTTAAGCCCGGGATAATTGTTTTGGCAACATACAAACTATCCAAAAGGAATGCATAGTGATTAAGGCAAAGAGTTTTTTTTTTTTTTGGTCACAGATTGAAGGAGAGTCCTGGGCTTATAAAATACTCTATTTCCTCCATTAATTGTGCCCGAGTGGAGTTGTAACCAAGTAGCTGAAACAAATAAAATGTAAGTAATATTGTTTCCTTTTAAAACATTTCACTTAATTTGTGGAAGAGGTTTGAATATATTAAATATGCACAGTCCCCCCACCACCACCCCCTGCCTTCCCCCAGAGTTCCTTTGCCCTGTCTCCAGCCTCTCCCCACTGAAACATTCCTGCAATGCTCACAGCAAAACCATTCTCTCAACCCAGTAAGTGAAGTTCCTCTACCTATCTTCTCCTTTGGGGGTGTAGGTGGAGAGGAAAGCAGAGAATACAAAGTTAGCCTGGGACCCTGTAAACCTCTCCTCTTTTACCTGAAACTAAAGCTAAGGGTTGCTTCCATTTCATTGGAGTCTCTGTGATTGCTGTTGTTTGTATATGCCTCTGAATACTTTGGTGAGCTTTCCTCATGCTTTCATGAAGATTCTTTATAGGAAAGGATGAGCTGGTTTTGTGAGAGGATATATTTTCCTTGCACACTAAGTCAGACAATCAATGGATTAGTACAGAAAGGCTGCACAGCAGCAGAAATGGGAAAAGTGAGCATGTGGACACATGTGTGAGTGGAAGTTTTGAACATTGCCTTGTGCTGGTTGACTGCCTCTGTGCATTTGCCAGAGTTAAGGCATCAGAGTCTCCTCTGAAGCAAATCCCTTTAAATCACATACATAGGGAGCAAAGTTTTCAAACCACTTCCTTCTTTTTCTTTCCCATTTTGTGAGAGAAGCCTCAGAGAAGGATATTTAATTTCTCATTGTGGACACAAAAATATGCTAGGAGATCAGTTTTAATACATTCTTTTTTCCCCTCATTACTTACATTGTATAGCTACATTCAGTCAAGAGACATACAATCATTTAGGGGGCTTGGACAATATTATTTAGACAAAGCAAGCTAAAAACCTTAATGTGAATGGAATTACCTTTGGGTCCTGTAATTCCTATTGGAAATTATTTTAGAATATTTCTTAAGTATCACTGCATATTTTCAGCTCCTCCAAACATCAGCATAGTGATAGATTTAAAGAAGGAATTCATAGGGCCTGGACTCCATCTTAGGCCTGTTCATGCTGATCATGCTCGGCCACCTTTCCAATGGACTCTGAACTCTGTGTGTGGTGCCTATGAAAACAACAACAGAAGGAAGGATAAGACCCCTCCAGACAGGGGAACCTTGAAGATTGTATGTAGGTTACTCATCGCCTAAGAGAAAACATACACTTATCACCCCTTCCTCCAGACAGGCCATAAATTTTTCTGTATGTATCAGAGTGTAACCTCGGGTTTATTGATTATTGGCTAATTGTTTGACTGTTTGAGCACATGAGCACATAGCACGTGAATGATGGGGTTATTGGGATTGTATTTTCCTTGGTTTATGTAAGTCTCAAGGAATTTGGAGTGGTGGGTTCAGACACGTACACATGGGGTACAAAAGATTTTCACAAATGCTGGTCGGGGTCCTTGGCTAAGAGGAGACTCTGCCTTGGGCCCGCCGGTGTAATAAACTGCACTCCACTATCTGCATTGTCCTTCTGAGTGAGTTTGTTTCCCAGAACGTGTGGCTACAACATTTGGTGCATTGGCCGGGAAACTCCTCACTTTGAGGAGACAGGTCTCATTTGAAGCCACCCCGAGGCTTGAATCTCCTAGAGGGGGGAAGGCGCCTCGCCCTTCTGGAAGAATTCAGCCTTTCAACGCCCGGTTTCTTCGCTTTGGCAGGTAGTGAACTGCAGCAAGGGAACTGAGCGCTCAGGTGAGGAGGAACCCACCTGGCAGGGTGGAAGCGGGGGCCTGATCACCCCCCTGGGAAGGATTAGAAGGGGCACGGACCCACTGGGGCCTGGAGTGGGCAGGCAGCAGTGATTGCTTGGTAAACAGGTTGATGAGTGTGGTACGGTTTAGGAAGGAAATTTGTGAAGGTCATTTAGGAGGTGTGTCCACGCTGTCTTGGGGAAAATTATTACCAGCAATCGCCAGGGGATTTTTAGGATAGGAAACTGGTCCTTGTATGCTCGTATTCTGCCCTCCCCCAGGAGGTGTCCCATCTGCTGTGAAATTCTTGATCCCCTCGAAATTGTTAGGCTAGAAGGAAGGGGATACATAAGTGAGTATGAATTGGCTTCCCCAGAGATGGCCTGGGACATGGGATGTTTAACCCATCTGTGTTTTTATACGAACCTGATCAAGCCCACCAAGGCAGAACGGACGTTAAGGGAGAAATAGTCTTGGACCGGAGAAGGCAGTGGCACCCCACTCCAGTACTCTTGCCTGGAAAATCCCATGGATGGAGGAGCCTGGAAGGCTGCAGTCCATGGGGTCGCTGAGGGTCGGACACGACTGAGCGACTTCCCTTTCACTTTTCACTTTCATGCATTGGAGAAGGAAATGGCAACCCACTCCAGTGTTCTTGCCTGGAGAATCCCAGGGATGGGGGAGCCTGGTGGGCTGCCGTCTGTGGGGTCGCACAGAGTCGGACACGACGGAAGTGACTTAGCAGTAGTAGCAGTCTTGGACCACGCGGTGTTCTGGTTCGGCTGTGCTGACTGGCAGGTGAAGGCACGCTGATCCCCCTTCTCCCTCTGGGATCTGACAGGTAAGGCTCTTCTCATCCCAATTAGGAAGGAGGCAGAATGGCAATTTAAGTGTCATTGAGTGGAAATATCAGAAGTACATAGGCTACTGAGAACTTCATAGACAGAACGAAAAGGAAAAGTAGAAGAAGGTCCGAGAAGGTAAGGAAGATGGAAGTGAATCTAAGGCAACTGTATTGGAGGGCATGATTAAAAATTTTAAGAAGGGATTAGGAGGAGACTATGGGTTGAAGATGAAGCCTAACCACCTCCGCATACTCTGTGAGGTCGAATGGCCGCCTACGGGAGTAGGATGGCCACCAGAGAACACCATGAATTTAAAAATAGTGGACGCAGTCTATACAGTAGTCACAGGAGAGCCAGGACACCTGGATCCATATCCATACATTGACTCATGGCTAGGGTTAGCTCAAGATCCTTCTACTTGGACAAGGTTCTGTATCCAGAAGGGAAAGGGAAAAATATTAATGGCACAAAAAATTGACTGATGATAAAAAAGGAAATTCTACAGGATTTGGACGGGGATGACCTGAGCCCTCCTCCATACTGGATAATGACGCTCCTGCCTCAGTGCTCCACCAGGACTGGAGGCCGCCTTAATGCCCAATCCAGGGCCAGGTGAAGTCCTGCAGCAGCTGCTGCTCCTCCACCAGCTCTTCCCGAGGTCATAGAGCCGCCACCTCGGCAGGCTCCGATCCCGGTGACAAAAGCCTCTGGCCAGCACTTCCAGGATCCGGCTCCAGCAGAACTGCCCAAGCTATACCCGCCTCTCCTGGTGAGTACTGACAAGAAGGGGAGGGAGACGTTGGAATTAAGCAGAGACTGAGCTCTGCCAGAGAGCTGGAGGGAATGAAACAGAACAGACAAGAGATTTGCAATGCTAGCTCCTACTCTGGTAAAGTCTATCTTGGGCCCCCCTGAAAATCTCTTCTGCCCCAGGGACAGGACAGTCCTTCAATCAGTCCCCACGAAGGCCTCGGGCTGGTTACAGCCAAACCAGTGTGCCTGGTGCCAAGCTTTTGGCCACTGGAAGAATGAATGCCCTAAGGCAAGGAAGGAAGAGGAAGCTCCCTCAGTTGTGGGGCTTGCTGACTTGGAAATTAAATAGGGCTGCCAGGGCTCAGAGATATCAGGTCCCCGAGAACCCATGGCAACCTTAAAAGTGGGGGACCAAAACATTGACTTCATGGTGGATACAGGAGCAGAACTGTCGGTAGTAACAAAACCTGTAGCACCACTATCCAAAAAGACTACCGCTGTAACTGGGGTATTGGGAGAAGAGATGATTAAATCATTTTGCCAGCCCATAGAATGTCAGATGGGGGAGCACCAAGTGATTCATGAGTTCATCTACATTCCTGAGTGCCCAGTACCCCTGTTGGGAAGAGACTTGCTCTCCAAACTAGGAGCACAAATGACTTTCTCCCCTGAGAAGAGGCCCACCTTCCGGATGCACACTATGGCTTATTTGCTCTCTCTCTCTCAATACCACCCTAAGAAGAGTGGAGGTTGCATGAGCCTCCAAAGGAAGAACCGGGTGGGCTGGAAGAGCACGAGAGCGAGCTAATTCAATTATTCCCTGAGGTCTGGGCAGAAGACAACCCCACCCCCCACCAGGCTGGCTAAACATCAAGCTCCAGTGATAATAAAACTCAAATCAGGCACCATCCCGGTTAGAAAGCTCCAGTACCCGCTACCGAAAGAGGCCTGGGCCGCCATACTGCCCTGCATCAATAGGTTGAAACAAGCGGACATTCTAGTCGAGTGTCAGTCGGCTTGGAATACGCGGATCCTGTCGGTTAAAAAGGAAGGACAGTATTATAGGCCTGTACAGGATCTCAGGCTATTCAACCAGGCTACTGTGACTTTACACCCCACTGTTCCAAACCCCTATACCTTACTTAGCCTCCTTTCACCAAGGACTAAAGTTTATACTCGCCTAGATCTCAAGGATGCCTTCTTCTGCATACGCCTCACCCCAGCATCACAGCCCATCTTTGCCTTTGGCTGGGAAGATCCAGTCGGGGGCACCAAGCAACAGCTCATCTGGATTCCCCCACAAGAACACCCCAGCCATCTTTGGGGAAGCCTTGGCTTCTGACCTGAACTCATCCCATCCAGAAGAGTATGGATGTTGGCTCCTACAATATGGGGATGACCTGCTGCTGGCCGCCAAGACCAAGGAAAAATGCTGGGAAGGGACAAAAGCACTGCTCCAGCTGCTGATGGAAGCAGGTTACCAGGTGTCGAAGAAGAAGGCCCAGATCTGCAAGGAGGAGGTAAGGTAGCTGGGGTTTGTTTTAAAGAAGGACACAAGGTTCCAGACCCTAGTTGGGTCCTATATACTGATGGCACTAGCCTGATAAAACAAGGACAGCGGCTGTCAGGTTAGCCAAAGCGGAAGGGGCCATCAAGACTGAAAAGGGATGGTGGGAATTGCTAAGTGGCAAATTATTGGTACCAGAGGAGCTGGCACACAATCTGGTAAGCCAAACACACCAAGCGACCCACCTAGGCATGCTGCCTGCTCACAGGTTAATGCTGCCTCTCAGGTATTCAGACAAAAACTTCTGGGTATTCAGCTGAAAGGCACGCTGCCCTTTGAACACCTGGGAGTGGACTTCACTGAAATGAAACCTCACCGACACTACTGTTACCTGCTGGTCATGGTATGTACGTTCTCGGGCTGGGTAGAAGCTTTTCCTACCTGGACTGAAAGAGCATCAGAAGTAGCCCAGTGCCTGCTTAGGGAAATAGTTCCCAGATTTGGACTTCCTACCAGCATTGGTTCAGACAATGACCCGGCTTTTACAACAAGTAAGCAAAACTTAAAACATCAAATGGAAACTGCACGCTGCATATAGGCCCAGAGTTCTGAGATGGTGGAATGAACCAACCAGACATTAAAGAGACTCTCCAAGTGGATCATAGAGACTGACTGCTCCTGGGTGGACTTGTTTCTGATGGCTCTGCTCAGACTCAGGATGACCCCACAGTACCAAGGCTATTCTCCATACGGAATTGTGTATGGGAGGCCCCCTCCCATAATAAAACAGGTGTCAACAAATTTGCCTCAGGTAAGAGGGAATAGGATTTCACAGCAGATGGAACTGGGTAAGGTAATAAACCGGGTAACTAAGTTTGTACAAGAAAAGGTGCCATTCCCCTTTGGGGAACAGATTCATGAGTTTACGCTTGGTGACCAAGTATGGGTCAAAGATTGGAAACATGATTTGCTAGCCCCTTGGTGAAAGGGCCTTTATGTTTATTCTAACTACCCCTACTGCAGTTAAAGTTGCAGATATTGTCCCTTGGATCCCTCATACGAGGGTGAAGAGAACATAACTACTCAGACCCAAAAAACGCTGAGTGGACTGCACAGAGGGACCCCGCTGACCCTCGGGAGACTAAGACCATCCTTAAGAAGAAGGAAAAGAAGATCCTGGACGAGCCCCTTCAGGATGAAGCCACACAATCAACTCCTGCTGCTTGGCCTCATCAACGTGATTTTGAATTTGACTTCTGTTTCAACTCAGGACAATGTTTTCATCTCATGGGCACATTCCTACGCAGACTTCCACAACACTTCCAACTGCTGGATATGTAGGGCTATGCCTCTGTCAGTGATGGATGGACTTCCTTGGTGGGTGTCACCACTCTGCCAAGGAGATTTTAAACCACTCTGCTCTTTTCTGGGATGACAAAAAGAGACTTTCCTCTCTCTTGTCAATCATAACCTCTCCTTGCTCTTTTGGTGTAAGACCTACAGTCAATAGACTCGGGTCATGGGGTTACATTTGATATAAATGCCAGTGTAACAAAAGCCTAACCTACTTGTTGTAAATCTACCCCAGTAGCCCAGGTAAATCTACCTTATTTACATGCTAGGTGGACAAGATCCGTGTTTCAATGATATGAGTATATTGCTGCCTTATTCGTACCCTCTATAGGGACAACAGATATTATGATTAAAGTAGAGGCCTTGACTAATTTCACAAAACAGGCCCTCCTAGATAGAACAAAAGCCATCCAAGCCTTAAATGAAGAGCAAATCCAAATGAGAAAAGCGATAATTCATGATAGAATGGCTTTGGACATATTCACAGCTGCTCAAGGAGGGACCTGTGCTATAATTAAGTTTGAATGTTGTGTATACATCCCTGACTTATCTGGCAATGTATCAACTGCTTTAGATGACCAGTCTGGCTTTAGAAAAACCAGGTAAAAGCAATGTCAAATGAAAACATTCCTTTTTGGACTTTGATCCTATCTTGGGTGAAGGGCGATTGGTGGAAAACTATATTTACCACTGTTATAGTTGTCTTGATAGTTCTGCTTTGTGGACCCTGAATTTTACAATGTATTATGACCTCTGTAACCGGAAGGTTGATGTCATTCTCCCAAATTGGTGGTCAGAGAGCCAGGGTGCAATATATCCCTATGAATGATGCTCATAATATGAGTTAAGAGCATCAAGAGCGGGGTGGGGGGGATGAAGAAGGAATTCATAGGGCTTGGACTCCATCTTAGGCCTGTTCATGCTGATCATGCTCGGCCACCTTTCCAATGGACTCTGAACTCTGTGTTTGGTGCCTATGAAAACAACAACAGAAGGAAGGATAAGACCCCTCCAGACAGGGGAACCTTGAAGATTGTATGTAGGTTACTCATCGCCTAAGAGAAAACATACACTTATCACCCCTTCCTCCAGACAGGCCATAAATTTTTCTGTATGTATCAGAGTGTAACCTCGGGTTTATTGATTATTGGCTAATTGTTTGACTGTTTGAGCACATGAGCACATAGCACATGAATGATGGGGTTATTGGGATTGTATTTTCCTTGGTTTATGTAAGTCTCAAGGAATTTGGAGTGGTGGGTTCAGACACGTACACATGGGGTACAAAAGATTTTCACAAATGCTGGTCGGGGTCCTTGGCTAAGAGGAGACTCTGCCTTGGGCCCGCCGGTGTAATAAACTGCACTCCACTATCTGCATTGTCCTTCTGAGTGAGTTTGTTTCCCGGAACGTGTGGCTACAACAGATTCACTCCTCTTTTCCTTTCATTACATTGTGGGGTCATTCCCCATCTATTCTTCTCTTTTAGGGATCACCATAGTAAGGATTTGTCTCCAATTACCTTCTATAAGCATCAGGGCTTTGGGTTGAATGAGTTGGGCTTTTCTTGTTCAGTTGGGTCAAACTTCATTTCTGCCTGTCACCATGCAGTCCTTTGGGTTTAGCTCTTCAGATTTAAGGATGCATGAAAAGTAAGGCTATTTACTTTCAATGTGACTTGTTTCTAAGTTTTTCTTAGTTTCTCTCTCTGTCTCTCCAATGTGCTGTGAATGAAGAACCAAGTTATAAATGTGTTATACACAGTGCATACTGAAGGCATCTATTTTTAGGGTATAATTTTTCCTCTTCATGGTAACATTATAATCTAAACATACAGAGAATAAACAAGGAGACTATATGAGGTAGATCAAGACTTCTTTATTCAGGAAAGAACTGAACTTCTCACCTGGAAGTATGGTAGCCATTTATATGGTCAGAATTAAAAATAATAATAAATTTATGAATTAGAGGATATAATTTTGATTATTTAAAAGAAATATTTGAATAAATGTTCACGATTAATTATTTTTATTGTGACACAGTATAAAATTGGTAACATAAAAATTACCATTTTAACCATTTTCTAGTGTACAATTAGCATTATTATTAAAATACTTTCACAGTATTTTTCACAGTGAAAGTAAAATACTTTCACATTCCCAGAACTTTTTCTTCACTTATAAAAAGAAACTTTGTACTCAGTACTTGTACTTAGTAAATGATAATATCTTATATTCCTATCCCCTCCGGCCCTGGCAACCATCCTTCTACTTTTCCCTCTGAATTTTCCCATTCAGTCACCTCATATAAGTGTAATTTACAGTGTTTGTTCCTCTGTATCTGAAGGAGGAAACAGACAGAACAGGCTCCATCTTGAAAGCAGAACTCCATCTTGGGCTGGACTGTGGACTTTGGGGTATATGCCCAGTATCTATGGAAACGACATACCAACTGGAAAACCAAGCTTCCTGGATGGAAGAGCCCGGCTGGTACCTAGACTCTCTGTTGCCTAAAAGAACACCCTAATTATCTGTGTAACTGAATAGAATCATAAATTCTATTATGCTTATTGGGGTATGGCCACAGGCCTATTGATAATTGTCTGCTGTTAACTACCTAGGCTTAAGGCATATGAATAGGGGTTAACTTTGATTGTATCTTTCTTTTCCTTTGTTCAGACTAGTTTTAGGGAATTTGGGGAGGTGGATTTGGACACGTACACTTAAGGTATATAAGGTTTTCAGAAAAACTGGTCAGGGTCCTTGGCTAAGAGGAGACTCTGCCTTGGGCCCATCGGTGTAATAAACTGCCCTCCACTATCTGCATTGTCCTTCTGAGTGACTTTGTTTCCCAGAACGCATGGCTACAACATTTGGTGCATGGGCCGGGAAACTCCTCACTTTAAGAAGACAAGTCCCATTTGGGACTACTCTGAGGCCTTGTAGCTCGAATCTTCTAGAGGGGGGAAGACGCCTCGCCCTTCTGGAAGGATTCTGCTTCTCAATGCCCGGACCTTTCATGTTAGCAGGTAGTGGGCGGCAGCAGGGGAACTGAGTGCTCAGGTGAGGAGGAACCCACACAGTAGGGTGGAAGAGGGGGCCTGATCACCTCCCTGGGAAGGATTAGAAGGGGCACAGACCCACAGGAGCCTGGAATAGGCAGGTGGCAATGATTGCTTGGTACACAGATTGACGAGTGTGTTAGGGCTTAGAAAGGAAATTTGTGAAGGTCATTTAGGAGATGGTGTCCACGCTGTCTTGGGGAAAATTATTACCAAGCAATTGCCAGGGGATTTTTAGGAGAAGAAACTTGGTTTTTGTGTGCTCGTATTCTGCCCTCCCCAAGGAGGTGTCCCATCTGCTATGAAATTCTTGACCCCCTCGCAATTGTCAGGCTAGAAGGTGGGGGATACATAAATGAGTACGAATTGGCTTTTCCGGAGACAGCCTGGGACGTGGGATATTTAACCCATCTGTATTTTCATCTGTACCTGATCAAGCCCATCAAGACAAAATGGACTTTAAAAGTTAAGGGAGAAACAGTCTTGGACCACGTGCTGTTCTGGTTTGGCTGCGCTGACCGGTAGGTGAAGACACCGATCCCCCTTCTCCCTCTGGGATCTGGCAGGAAAGGCTCTTCTCACCCCAACTGAGAAGGAGGCAGAATGGCAATTTAAGTGTCATTGAGTGGAAATATCAGAAGAACATAGGCTACTGAGAACTTCATAGACAGAACGAAAAGGAAAAGTAGAAGAAGGTCCGAGAAGGTAAGGAAGATGGGAGGAAGTGAATCTAAGGCAACTGTATTGGAGGGCATGATTAAAAATTTTAAGAAGGGATTAGGAGGAGACTATGGGTTGAAGATGAAGCCTAACCACCTCCACATACTCTGTGAGGTCGAATGACCCCCTATGG
This sequence comes from Bos taurus, assembly GCF_002263795.3. NCBI lineage: Eukaryota > Metazoa > Chordata > Mammalia > Artiodactyla > Bovidae > Bos > Bos taurus. The sequence continues at coordinate 49,403,155 of NC_037340.1, forward strand.
GAGTAGGATGGCCATCAGAGAACACCATGAATTTAAAAATAGTGGAAGCAAATAAAATAAAATAAAATAAAAATAGTGGACGCAGTCTATACAGTAGTCACAGGAAAGCCAGGACACATGGATCAATATCCATATATTGACTCATGTCTAGGGTTAGCTCAAGACCCTCCTACTTGGACAAGGTTCTGTATCCAGAAGGGAAAGGGAAAAATATTAATGGCACAAAAATTGACTGATGATAAAAAAGGAAATTCTACAGGATTTGGACGGGGATGCCCTGACCCCTCCCCCATACTGGATAATGACGCGCCTGCCTCCCAGTGCTCCACCAGGACTGGAGGCCGCCTTAATGCCCAATCCAGGGCCAGGTGAAGTTCCTGCAGCAGCCACTGCTCTTCCACCAGCTCTCCCGGAGTTCATAGAGCCGCAGTTTCAGCAGGCTCCAATCCTAGCAATGGAGACCTCTGGTCAATGTCCCCAGAATTCCACCTCAGCTGGACCTCCTAGATTGTATCTATCTCTCCCGGATAAAATCTCAGAACTACACTGCCTGATAACAGGTCAATGTTGCCTCTCAGCGCAGACAGAAACCTCCAAGGATTCAGGTAAAAGGCACGCTACCCTTTGAACACCTGGAAGTGGACTTCGCTGAAATGTAACCTTACCGAGACTACCATTACCTGCTGGTCATAATACATACATTCTTGGGATGGGTAGAAGCTTTTCCTACCCAGACCGAAAGAGCATCAAAACTGGCCTGGTGCCTGCTTAGGGAGATAGTTTCCAGATTTGGATTTCCTACCAGCATTGGATCGGACAATGGCCTAGCTTTTGTAGCTGATTTAGTATAACAAGTAAGCAAAATTTTAAACATCAAGTGGAAATTGTATACAACATATAGACCCCAGAGTTCTGAGATGGTGGAAGGAACCAACAGGACACTTAAATATACACTCTGCAAGTGGATCTTAGAGACTGTTCCTGGGTGGACTTGTTTCCAACGACTCTGCTCAGACTCAGGATGACCCCATGGTCCCATGGCTCTTCTCCATACAAAATTGTGTATGGGAGGCCCCCTCTCATAATAAAACAGGTGTCAACAAATTTGCCTCGGGTAAGGGGAGAAGAGATTTCACAGCAGATGGAACAGCTTGGTAAGGTAATAAATCAGGTAACTAAGTTTATACAAGAAAGGGTGCCATTCCCCCTTGGGGAACAGATTCACGAATTTGTGCCTGGGGATCAGGTGTGGTCAAAGACTGGAAACACGACTCCTTGGCCCCACATTGGAAGGGTCCATATACTGTTCTAACCAGCCCTACTGTAGTTAAAGTTGCAGGTGTCACTCCCTGGATCCACCACATGAGGGTGAAGAGAGCATACCACGCAGACCTGGAGGATGCCGAGTGGACTATACAAAAGGACCCCACTGATCCCTGTGAAACCAAGATCATCTTAAAGAAGAAAAAGAGATGAAGCTGTGCAATCAACTGCTGCTACAAGGACTTGCTGGTATCATCTTGAGACTAACCATAGTTTCAGTACAAAGAGGGACCTGTGCTATAATTAAAGTTGAATGTTGTGTATATATTCCTGATTTATCTGGCTATATATCAGCACCCTCAGTTCAGTTCAGTTCAGTTGCTCAGTCGTGTCAGACTCTTTGCGACCCCATAAATCGCAGGACGCCAGGCCTCCCTGTCCATCACCAACTCCCAGAGTTCACTCAGACTCACATCCATCGAGTCAGTGATGCCATCCAGCCATCTCATCCTTTGTCGTCCCCTTCTCCTCCTGCCCCCAATCCCTCCCAGCATCAGTCTTTTCCAATGAGTCAACTCTTCGCATGAGGTGGCCAAAGTACTGGAGTTTCAGCTTTAGCATCATTCCTTCCAAAGAAATCCCAGGGCTGATCTCCTTCAGAATGGACTGGTTGGATCTCCTTGCAGTCCAAGGGACTCTCAAGAGTCTTCTCCAATACCACAGTTCAAAAGCATCAATTCTTCGGCGTTCAGCCTTCTTCACAGTCCAACTCTCACATCCACACAGCACTCTAGATGACATGAAAGGTCAGGTAAAAGTTATGTCTGATGATAATCTTCCTTTTTGGACTTTGGTCCTATCTTGGGTAAAGGGTGATTGGTGGAAAACTATATTTACCATTGTTATAGTTGCCTTGATAGTTCTGCTTTGTGAACCCTTTATTTTACAACGTATTATGAACTTTGTAACCCAAAGGTTGATGTTGTTCTCTCAAATTAGAGGTCGGAGAGTCAGGGTGCAATATATCCCTAAGAATGATGCTCATACTATGAGTTAAGAGCATCAAGAGGTGGGGAATGAAGGAGGAAACAGACAGAACAGGCTCCATCTTGAAAGCAGGACTCCATCTTGGGCTGGACTGTGGACTTTGAGCTATATGCCCAATATCTATGGAAACGACATACCAATTGGAAAACCAGGCCCCTGGATGGAAGAGCCCCAGGGCTCGTACCTAGACTCTCTGTTGCCTAAAAGAATACCCTGATTATCTGTGTAACCAAATAGAATCATAAATTCTACTATGCTTATTGGGGTATGACCACAGGCCTATTGATAATTGTCTGCTGTTAACTACCTAGGCTTAAGGCATATGAATACGGGTTAACTTTGATTGTATCTTTCTTTTCCTTTGTTCAGACTAGTTTCAGGGAATTTGGGGAGGTGGATTTGGACACGTACACTTAAGGTATATAAGGTTTTCAGAAAAACTGGTCAGGGTCCTTGGCTAAGAGGAAACTCTGCCCTGGGCCTGCCTGTGTAATAAACTGCCCTCCACTATCTGCATTGTCCTTCTGAGTGAGTTTGTTTCCCAGGACGCATGGCTACACAATATCATAATATTTTCACAGTTTATCCATGTTGTATCATGTATCAGAACGTCACTTCTTTTTATAGCTAAATAAATTCCATTGTGCATATACTACATTAAAAAAAAATTAACTAGAAAATAATTAGTTTATATATAGTGAAGGTTTCTGCCATACATCACCATGAATCAGCCATAGGCATACACATGTCCCCTCCCTTCTAAACCTCCCTCCTACCTCTCTCCCCATCCCACCTCTCTAGGTTGCCACAGAGCACTGGCTTTATGTTCCCTGCATCATACAGCAGATTCCCACAGGTTATCTACTTTACATTTGGTTTCACAGCTATTTGTAAGACCTCCCCAGATGGCCATTTTGCTTTTTTGCATTTATTTTCCACGGGGATGTTCTTGATCCCTGTCTCCTGTATAATGTCACAAACTTCCATCCGTTCATCAGGCACTCTGTCTATCAGATCTAGTCCCTTAAATCTATTTCTCACCTCCACTGTATAATCATAAGAAATTTGATTTAGGTCATACCTGAGGGTCTAGTGGTTTTCCCTACTTTCTTCTGAATTTGGCAATAAGGAGTTCATGATCTGAGCCACAGTCAGCTCCTGGTCTTGTTTTTGCTGACTGTATAGAGCTTTTCCATCTCTGGCTTCAAAGAATATAATCAATCTGATTTCGGTGTTGACCATCTGGTGATGTCCATGTGTAGAGTCTTCGGTCTGGGGACACAAATAGCTGTGAAAAGATGAGAAATGAAAAGCAAAGGAGAAAAGGAAAGATATAAGCATCTGAATTCAGAGTTCCAAAGAATAGCAAGGAAAGATAAGAAAGCCTTTCTCAGTGATCAATGCAAAGAAATAGAGGAAAACAACAGAATGGGAAAGACTAGAGATCTCTTCAAGAAAATTAGAGTTACCAAGGGAACATTTCATGCAAAGATGGGCTCGATAAAGGACAGAAATGGTATGGACCTAACAGAAACAGAAGATATTAAGAAGAGGTGGCAAGAATACACAGAAGAACTGTACAAAAAGGCCTTCATGACCCAGATAATCACGATGGTGTGATCACTCACCTAGAGCCAGACATCCTGGAATGTGAAGTCAAGTGGGCCTTAGAAAGCAAAACTACGAACAAAGCTAATGGAGATGATGGAATTCCAGTTGAGCTATTTCAACCTGAAAGATGATGCTGTGAAAGTGCTGCACTCAATATGCCAGCAAATTTGGAAAACTCAGCAGTGGCCACAGGACTGGAAAAGGTCAGTTTTCATTCCAATCCCAAAGAAAGGCAACACCAAAGAATGCTCAAACTACTGCACAATTGCACTCATCTCACACGCTAGTAAAGTAATGCTCAAAATTCTCCAAGCCAGGCTTCAGCAATACGTGAACCATGAGCTTCCAGATGTTCAAGCTGGTTTTAGAAAAGGCAGAGGAACTAGAGATCAAATTCCCAACATCCGCTGGATCATCAAAAAAGCAAGAAAGTTCCAGAAAAGCATCTATTTCTGTTTTATTGACTATGCCAAAGCCTTCAACTGTGTGGATCACAATAAACTGTGGAAAATTCTGAAAGAGATGGGAATACCAGACCACCTGACCTGCCTCTTGAGAAACCTATATGCAGGTCAGGAAGCAACAGTTAGAACTGGACATGGAACAACAGACTGGTTCCAAATAGGAAAAGGAGTACGTCAAGCCTGTATATTGTCACCCTGCTTATTTAACTTCTATGCAGAGTACATCATGAGAAACGCTGGGCTGGAAGAACCACAAGCTGGAATCAAGATTGCCGGGAGAAATATCAATAACCTCAGATATGCAGATGACACCACCCTTATGGCAGAAAGTAAAGAGGAACTACAAAGCCTCTTGATGAAAGTGAAAGAGGAGAGTGAAAAAGTTGGCTTAGCTCAACATTCAGAAAACGAAGATCATGGCATCTGGTCCCATCACTTCATGGGAAATAGATGGGGAAACAGTGGAAACAGTGTGAGACTTTATTTTTTTGGGCTCCAAAATCACTGCAGATGGTGATTGCAACCATGAAATTAAAAGACGCTTACTCCGTGGAAGGAAAATTTTGACCAACCTAGATGGCATATTCAAAAGCAGAGACATTACTTGGCCAACAAAGGTCCATTTAGTCAAGGCTATGATTTTTCCAGTGGTCATGTATGGATGTGAGAGTTGCACTGTGAAGAAAGCTGAGCACCAAAGAATTGATTCTTTTGAACTGTGGTGTTGGAGAAGACTCTTGAGAGTCCCTTGGACTGCATGGAGATCCAACTAGTCCATTCTAAAGGAGATCTGTCATGGGTGTTCTTTGGAAGGAATGATGCTGAAGCTGAAAGTCCAGTACTTTGGCCACCTCGTGCGAAGAGTTGACTCATTGACAAAGACTCTGATGCTGGGAGGGATTAGGGGCAGGAGGAGAAGGGGATGACAGAGGATGAGATGACTGGATGGCATCACTGACTCGATGGACGTGAGTTTGAGTGAACTCCAGGAATTGGTGATGGACAGGGAGGCCTGGCGTGCTGCAATTCATGGGGTCACAAAGAGTCGGACACAACTGAGCAACTGAATTGAACTGAATGTGTATATCCAATACAGATGTCCACTCTCTTAAGTCATTTCACCCTCTCCCTTCCTGCTGTAACCAAAAGTCTGTTCTTTATGTCTGCATCTCCTTTGCTGCTCTGCCAATAGCATCATAAGTACCATCTTCATAGATTCCATATATATGTGTGTTAACACATGATATTTGTCTTTCTCTTAATGACTTACTTCACTCTTTATGATAGGCTCTAGGTTCATCCACCTCATTAGAACTGACTCAAATGTGTTCTTTTTTTTATAGCTGAGTAATATTCCATTGTGTATATGTACTAAATAGTCTTTATGCATTCATCTGTCAGTGGACATCTAGGTTGCTTCCACATCCTAGCTATTCTAAATAATGCTGCAATGAATACTGGGGAACAAGTGTCTTTTTCAGTTGTGATTTCCTGAGGGTCATATACATTTTTAATCCATTAATTTGTTGATGGCTATCTGGGTTGTTTTACCTTTTGGTTCAGTTCAGTTTAGTTCAGTCGCTCAGTCATGCCCGACTCTTTGCAACCCCATGAATCACAGCATGCCAGGCCTCCCTGTCCATCACCAACTCCCGGGCTTCACTCAAACTCACGTCCATCGAGTCAGTGATGCCATCCAGCCATCTCATCCTTTGCCATCCCCTTCTCCTTCTGCCCCAAATCCCTCCCAGCATCAGAGTCTTTTCCAATGAGTCAACTCTTCGCATGAGGTGGCCAAAGTATTGGAGTTTCAGCTTTAGTATCAGTCCTTCCAAAGAACACCCAGGACTGATCTCCTTTAGAATGGACTGGTTGAATCTCCTTGCAATCCAAGGGACTCTCAAGAGTCTTCTCCAACACCACAGTTCAAAAGAATCAATTCTTTGGTGCTCAGCTTTCTTCACAGTGCAACTCTCACATCCATACATGACCACTGGAAAAATCATAGCCTTGACTAGACGGACCTTCGTTGGCAAAATTTGGTTACTGTAAATAATACTGATAAAAATATTCACATATAAGTACTTGAGTCTCTACTTTTCTTTTTTTTTTTTTTGGTTATACAGTATACCCCAAAGGGGAATTGTTCCTTATGATATTTCTGTTTATTCTTTGTTTTGATGAAACATCAAACTGCTGTACACAATCTGTACCATTTTACATTCCTACTAGTAGTGCACAAGTGTTCATCTTTGCCAGACTCATTACTTTCTGCTTTTGTTTTTCTAGTAACTATCCTAATGGGCATGAAATGGTGTCTCATTATGGTTTTGATTTTGACTTTTCTGATCACTAGAGATGGTGAGCATCTTTTCATGTGCTTGTTGGCTATTTGTATATCATCTCTAGAAAAATGTCTGTTTAGATCATTTGCCAACTTTTGGATTGGGTTGTTTCCTCATTTTTTGAGTTGTAATTCTTTATATATTCTGACTATTGATTCTTCACAGTCATAAGTTTTTATGCCAATCTCAACATATTTTTAAATGAATTATCTTATTGTGTCATTAGATTATTTTATATATGTATATTTGTAGGTTAATTTTGTGTATATATGCATATATATGTATTTACACATAAAATAAACTGATATATGTATATAAATTCAATGGATTTAGTGAGTCTTAAGCTTAGATAATTTCTAACTTAACCAATAGCATCATTTGAACATTTAATTATTTGAATTTTGTTTATACTTCATGAGAATTTCAGAAATTAATTTTAAATTTTTGTTTCATTTTACCATCTTCAATTAGATTGCCTAAAGCAAAAATGCATAAAAAAACATGAAGCTAACTGCTCCTTTCTTGAGTTAACTCTTGGTCATTTCCAACATGTTCCAAAGTGAAAGGTACAGTAATTTGTATTAACTTTAAAGTAAATGGAACTCAATGGACATGAGTTTGGGTGGACTCCAGGAGTTGGTGATGGACAGGGAGGCCTGGTGTGCTGCAGTTCATGCGGTTGCAGAGTCGGACACGACTGAGCTACTGAACTGAACTGACTGAAATGGAACTCAATAGTTAGTCCCTTGGTCTCTGGAAGCAGCCTGCGTGTATTGAAGTGAACCTGCCACTTACTATGTGTGATTTTGGCTTGGTTAACCTCTCTAAAGCTCACCTTCCTCATCTAAATTTGCGATCATAATAGGCTGTTGTTGGGACCAAATGAATAAACCTAGTGAAGTGATGTGTATAGTTCCTAGTCCTTAAGAAGAACCCAGTGGTTTTGGAGGGTGGTTTGATTGGCAAACGAGTTCACAACCCCCATAAATAATTTCCTAGACTAGTAGATGGAAGGCATAGCTTGTATTTTACTGGCATGTTGCTAGTTGATCATCAGAACCCTATAGAAGTCAAGAAATCAGTAAGAAATTTCTGTGGTTTAAGACCTCTCATTTGAAAATAAGGCATTGCCAATTCAGGTTCACAGAAATTATGGGATGTTTAAATATTTGTGTTTAACAAATTAACACTTTACATACATACACATAGGCACATATGAACACAATGCTTATTATATATGACTTCACTTGATGATAACTTCAAAAGTCTAAAATCACTGGCAGTGAGACAAAGGACAAGGGTGCTCCTTGAAAGCTCCTCTTCCTTGCAACCACCATCCCATGATGATCCCTGATAGTCATACAAAAATAAAAGATCCTGAGAGGATGGGGAACACATGTATACCTTGGGCAGATTCATTCTGATATATGGCCAAACCAATACAATATTGTAAAGTTAAAAAAAAAAAAAAAAAGATCCTGAGAGTTCAAAGCCCAGTGTATTCCACACTTTGATACCCAAAATGGAAAACAGATGAAAGTGGAGCTTCCATGGTTTGGGTAGGATGGTGTTGTTGAGACTGCCTTGCCCACTGGCCTCTCACTAGAAGGCTTTGAAAACCCAAGAATTATGCCTGACTTCATTGAACAAGATTGGAAACCATTGCTTTAGTTTGATCTTATTTTATAGACATCCTCTTCCGTCCCAGGTAGTAAGACATGGATACTGAGAAGAAGGAGGCAGAATAGAAGAAACTGTGAATTTATGACAGTATACAATGTGTGGGCCTAAAGAATATATTGAAATTAAATTAAAACACTTTTCATACTGTTCATGGGGTTCTCAAGGCAAGAATACTGATATGGTTTGCCATTTCCTTCTCCAGTGGACCACGTTTTGTCAGCATGCTCCACCATGATCCGTCTGTCTTGGAAGGCTCTACATGGCATAGCTCATAGTTTCACTGAGTTAGACAAGGCTGTGGTCCATGTGATCAGTTTGGTTAGTTTTCTGTGATTCTGGTTTTCATTCTATCTGCCCCTTGAGGGATAAGGATAAGAGGCTTATGGAAGCTTCCTGATGGGAGAGACTGACTGGGGGCCAGGGGAGGGGTTGGGGGGAGACTGGGTCTTGTTCTGATGGGTGGGACCATGCTCAGTAAATCTTTAATCCAATTTTCTGTTGATAGGCGGGGCTGTGTTGTTTGGCCTGAGAGACCAAACTATGATGGAAGTAATGAAGATAATGGCAGCCTCCTTCAAAAGGTCCTGTGCACGCACTGCCATACTCAGTGCCCCCAGCGCTGGAGCAGGCCACCACCAACACATGCCTCTGCCAGAGACTCCTGGACATTCACAGGCAAGTCTGGGTCAGTCTCTTGTGGGGTTAACTTCTCCTTTCTCCTGGGTCCTGGTGTGCATAAGGTTTTGTTTATGCCCTCCAAGAGTCTGTTTTCCCAGTCCTGTATAAGTTCTGTAATCAAATCCCACTAGCCTCCAAAGTCAAATTCCCTGGAGGTTCTCAGTCCCTTTGCCAGATCCCCTGTTTGGGAAACTTGTTGTGGGTCCTAGAACTTTCTTAACATTGTGAGAGTTTCTTTGGTATAATTGTTCTGCAGTTTGTGGGTCATCTGGTCAGTGGCTCAATGGTAGGGTTAAGGTTACCTCCTCCAAGAGGGTTTAATGCCACACCAAAGACTGCTGCATCCAGAGCCCCTGCCCCTGTGGCAAGCCACAGCTGACCTGTACCTCTGCAGGAGACAAACACTCAAACTGAGGTCTGGCTCAGTCTCTGTGGGGGTCTCCTGTTGTGCACAAGGTTTTGTTTGAGCCCTCCAAGCATCTCTGGTGGGTATGGGGTTTGATTCTAAATATAATTTTGACCCTCCTACTGTGTTGCTGGGGCTTCTCCTTTGCCCTTCAGGGTAGGGTATTTTTTTTGGTGGGATCCAACATCTTCCTGTTGATGGTTGTTCAGCAGCAAGTTGTAATTTTGGAGTTCTTGCAGGAGAAGAAGAGGGCACGTCCTTCTATTCTGCCATTTTGACTTGACAAAAAGATATGATACTGAAAGATAAACTCCCCAGGTAGGTAGGTGCCCAACATGGTACTGGAGAAGAGTGGAAAAACAACAGAAAGAATGAATAGACAGAGCCAGGGTGAAAACAATGCCCAGTTGTGGATGTGACCGGTGATGGAATTAAGTCTGATGCTGTAAAGAACAATATTGCATAGGAGTCTGGCATATTAGGTCCATGAGTCAGGTCAGTTGGAAGTGGTTAAACAGGGGATGGCAAGAGTGAACATTAACATTTTAGGACTGAGTGAAATAAAATGGACTGGAATGGGTGAATTAAACTCAGGTGACCATTATATCTACTACTATGGGCAAGAATCCCTTAGAAGAAGTGGAGTAGCCATCATAGTTGACAAAAAAGTAAGAAATGCAGTACGTGGGTGCAATCTCTGAAACAACAGAATGATATCTCTTCGATTCCAAGGCAAACCATTGAATATCACAGTAATCCAAGTCTATACCCCAACTAGTAATGCTGAAGAAGCTGAAGTTGAATGGTTCTAAGAAGACCTACAAGACCTTCTAGAACTAACACCCCCAAAAGATGTCCTTTTCACTATAGGAGAAGTGAATGCAAATGTCAAGAAATACCTGGACAGGAAATTTGGCCTTGGAGTACAAAATGAAGCAGTGCAAAGGCTCACAGAGTTTTGCCAAGAGAACACACTGGTCACAGTAAACACTCTCTTCCAACAACACAAGAGAAGACTATACACATGGACATCAGTAGATGATCAATAACGAAATCAAATTGATTATATTCTTTACAGCCAGGGGTGGATAAGCTGTATATAGTCAACAAAAACAAGACCGTAAACTGACTGTGTCTCAGATCATGAACTCCGTATTGCCAAATTCAGACTTATATTGGAGAAAGTAAGGAAAATCCACTAGACCATTCAGGTATGATCTAAATCAAATCTGTTACGATTATACTGTTGCTGTTAAGTCACTTCAGTTGTGTCCGACTCTGCGTGACCCCATAGACGTCAGCCCACCAGGCTCTCCTGCCCCTGAGATTCTCCAGGCAAAAAAACTGGAGTGGGTTGCCATTTCCTTCTCCAATGCATGAAAGTGAAAAAGTGAAAGTGAAGTCGCTCAGTTGTGTCCGATTTTTAGCGACCCCATGGACTGAAGCCCACCAGGCTCCTCCATCCATGGGATTTTCCAGGCAAGAGTACCGGAGTGGGGTGCCATTGCCTTCTCTGTACGATTATACAGTGGAAGTGAAAAATAGAATTCAAGGGATAAGATCTGATAGAGTGCCTGAAGAACTATAGACAGAAGTTTGTGACATGGTACAGAAGCAGTGATCAAGACCATACCCAGGAAAAAGAAATGCAAAAAGGCAAAATAGCTTATAAGAGAAGAGAAGCTAAAGGCAAAGGAGAAAAGGAAAGATATGCCCATTTGAATGCAGAGTTACAAAGAATAGCAAGGAAAGATAAGAAAGCCTTCCTCAAAGATCAATGCAAATAAATAGAGGAAAACAATAGACTGGGAAAGACTAGAGATCTCTTCAAGAAAATTAGAGATACCAAGGGAACATTTCATGCAAAGATGGGCTCGATAAAGGACAGAAATGGTATGGACATAACAGAAGCAGAAGATATTAAGAAGAGGTGGCAAGAATACACAGAAGAACTGTACAAAAAGATCTTCATGACCCAGATAACCATGATGGTGTGATCATTCACTTAGAGCCAGACATCCTGGAATATGAAGTCAAGTGGGCCTTAGGAAGCATCACTACAAACAAAGCTAGTGGAGGTGATGGAATTCAAATTGAGCTATTTCAAATCCTAAAAGATGATGCTGTGGAAGTGCTGCACTCAATATGCCAGGAAATTTGGAAAACTCAGCAGTGGCCATAGGACTGGAAAAGATCTGTTTTCATTCCAATCCCAAAGAAAGGCAATGCCAAAGAATGCTCAGACTACTGCACAATTGCATTCATCTCACATGCTAGCAAAATAATGCTCAAAATTTTCCAAGCCAGGCTTCACCAGTATGTGAACTGTGAACTTCCAGATGTTCATGCAGATTTAGAAAAGGCAGAGGAACCAGAGATCAAATTGCCAACATCCGTTGGATCATCAAAAAAGCAAGAGAGTTCCAGAAAAACATGTATTTCTCCTTTATTGACTATGCCAAAGACTTTGACTGTGTGGATCACAGCAAATTGGAAAATTCTGAAAGAGATGGGAATACCAGACCACCTGACCTGCCTCCTGAGAAACCTGTATGTAGATCAAGAAGCAACAGTTAGAACTGGACATGGAACAGCAGATTGGTTCCAAATCAGAAAAGGCATATTTCAAGGCTGTATATTTTCACCCTGCTTATTTAACTTTTATACAGAGTATATCATGAAAAATGCTGGGCTAGATGAAGCACAAGCTGTTATCAAAATTGCTGGGAGAAATATCAATAATCTCAGATATGCAGATGATACCACCCTTATGGCAGAAAGTGAAGAGGCACTAAAGGGCCTCCCGATGAAAGTGAAAGAAGAGAGTGAAAAAGTTGTCTTCAAATTCAACATTTAGAAAACTAATATGGCATCTGGTCCCATCACTTCATGGCAAATAGATAAGTGGGGAAACAATGGAAACAGTGACAGATTTTATATTGTTGGGCTCCAAAATCACTGGAGATCATGACAGCAGCCATGAAATTGAAGGACTCCTTGGAAGTTTGGAAGAAAAGGTATGACCAACCTAGACAGCATATTAAAAAGCAGAGACATTACTTTGCCAACAAAGGTCTGTCTAGTCAAAGCTATGGTTTTTCCAGTAGTCATATATGGATGTGAGAGTTGGACTATAAAGAAAATTGAGCACTGAAGAACTGATGCTTTTGAACTGTCGTGTTGGACAAGACTCTTGAGAGTCCCTGGGACTGCAGGGAGATCCAACAAGTCAATCCTAAAGGAAATTGGTCCTAAACATCATTGGAAGGGCTGATGTTGAAGCTGAAATTTGAATACTTTGGCCACCTGAACTGAATCAGTGGAAAAGACTCTGATGGAGAGAAAGATTGAGGGCAGGAGTGGAAGGGGATGATAGAGCATGAGTTGGGTGGATGACATCACTGACTTTATAGACATGAGTTTGAGCAAGCTCTGGGAGTTGATGATGGACAGGAAGCTTGGCGTGCTGTCATCTATGTGGTCACAAAGAGTTGGACACAGCTGAGTGACTGGAAGAAACACAAGCTGGAATCAAGATTGCTGGAAGAAATATCAATAACCTCAGATATGCAGATGACACCACCCTTATGGCAGAAAGTGAAGAGGAACTCAAAAGCCTCTTGATGAAAGTGAAAGTGGACAGTGAAAAAGTTGGCAGCTCAACATTCAGAAAGCGAAGATCATGGCATCTGGTCCCATCACTTCATGGGAAATAGATGGGGAAACAGCAGAAACAGTGTCAGGCTTTATTTTTTGGGGCTCCAAAATCACTACAGATGGTGACTGCAGCCATGAAATTAAAAGACGCTTACCCCTTGGAAGGAAAGTTATGTCCAACCTAGATAGTATATTCAAAAGCAGAGACATTACTTTGCCAACAAAGGTCCGTGTAGTCAAGGCTATGGTTTTTCCAGTGGTCATGTATGGATGTGAGAGTTGGACTGTGAAGAAGGCTGAGCATCGAAGAATTGGTGCTTTTGAACTGTGGTGTTGGAGAAGACTCTTGAGAGTCCCTTGGACTGCAAGGAGATCCAACCAGTTCATTCTGAAGGAGATCAGCACTGGGATTTCTTTGGAGGGAATGATGCTGAAGCTGAAACTCCAGTACTTTGGCCACCTCATGCGAAGAGTTGACTCATTGGAAAAGACTCTGATGCTGGGAGGGATTGGGGGCAGAAGAAGGGGACGACAGAGGATGAGATGGCCGAATGGCGTCTCTGACTCGATGGATGTGAGTCTGAGTGAACTCTGGGAGTTGATGACGGACAGCGAGGCCTGGCGTGCTGCGATTCATGGGGTCGCAAAGAGTCGGACACGACTGAGCCACTGAACTGAACTGAACTGAGTGACTGAAGTAAACTGAAATTAAAATACTAAGCACAGAGAGTGATCAGTTTTATTGCTTTATGTAAATTACTCTAAAGGTCAAACATGTCTGATACAGTTAATACATATGCTCACCAACACAAATAGGTCTGTAGTATACAATTACTTTAAATAATTTTAAATTGTTTTTTTCTATTTGCTTCTCCTTCTCTTATTCCTCTCCTCTTTTTCTTTCTTTGTTTTTTCTCCTCTTTTAAAAAATATGATTTTATAAACTATTGATGTCAGATCAGATTTTATTTTCTTTATCTAAGTGTGGTTATAAGAATATAGAGCAAAAAGCAAATACACTTATCTTCATACTATGTAGCAGCTTATGTAAATAATGACAACATCATAAGAAATTCCACAGATGGAGTTATCATAACCATAAAAAACTGTATAGACTGCTCTCCTTAGGCATTTACTCATTTTTGATGAATAGATGTTAGAAGTCATCATTAGAGACCATAATGGTCTCTGATGATGTATTTATGACATGGAGAGATGTCATGTGGTGAAGTCTTTACAACCTTTAATGAAGTTGTATAACAATCTCTTTGTAGTCCACAATTACATTGACTAATTCCTTATAAAAATACTCAACAATATGTTTTCCCCATGCATGTGCTTGATATCACAGCAGTTTAGTAACTGATGCCTCTAAACTGATAAATCAAGCAGCCTGGATGACTCAATACTGTTTCCTCTCCAAGGTTCATAAAAGATCCTGGGTGTTGAGTTAGTACACTGCACAAATTGTCTTTTATTGGTAGTGACTGGGGTAACATAATGCATATGTGTCAAATATTCTTATGGGGTGGAGAATCTGAGAGGCATATTTGTACCTAAAATAAGCATTTTTAATAATATATACATCCTTTGTTGTAGTGAATGGAGAAGTATGCACACCTGTGCTGCACATCCAGGGAAATATTAAAACCTGATCCTCCACTTCAATCATTTAATTATCTGGAATATATCCTTCTTTTTGGGCTTCTCAGGTGGAACTAGTGGTAAAGAACCTACCTGCAAATGCAGGTAGACTTAAGAGACACAGGTTTGGATCCCTGGGTTGGAAGATCCCCTGGAAGAAGGGACCTGCAACCTACTCCAGTATTCTTGTATGGAGAACTTCATGGACAGCGGTGCCTAGCAGGCTGCAGTCCATAGGGTTGCATAGAGTTGGACATGACTTGGCCCACATGTACATCCTTCCTCTTATTTCAATAATTAATGAGGAATATGACCCTTACGATTATACAGTGGAAGTGGGAAATAGATTTAAAGGACTAATTCTGATAGACAGAGTGCCTGATGAACTATGGATGGAGGTTTGTGACATCGTACAGGAGACAGGGATCAAGACCATGCCCAAGAAAAAGAAATGTAAAAAAGCAAAATGGCTCTCTAAGGAGGCCTTACAAATAGCTATGAAAGATGAAAAGTGAAAAACAAAGAAGAAAAGGAAAGATATACCCATTTAAATGCAGAGTTCCAAAGAACAGCTGCAGTCCATGGGGTCGCAAAGAGTCGGACACAACTAAGCAACTGAATTGAACTGAACTGAACTGAATGGCTCAAATGAGTTTCCTCAATGTTGAATATGGGACAGAACACTTTCCATGTGAAGTAGTGAATAATTTGTGTTATATGTGACTGCAAGGATTAATTGAGCTTCTGAAAGGAGTTGTTAAGGGTTTAGGGCTGGGATATAGACTCTGAAGTGAGACCTGAGACCCTGAGACCCTGAACATCTTGCCAGAAAATGAACTCCCAGATGTGAGTGAGAAAATTTTGTATTCATCTTGCAGATATGTGAGGTTATGAGTGATAATTAGGAAATAAGTTCAAGGAGAGATAAAGAGAAATGTGATACAGAAACATCAACTACTGAATTTTCATCAGAATGTGAATGAGCAGTTGAAAGGGGTTCTAATCCAAGGAAACTGAATGACTTAAGAGCCATTAGTCTAAGGACTAATAGATATATTAGTTTCAGAACACTGAACAGAAAAAAAGACAAAACAGGATAGACATACCTAGTTTATAAATATTTTTAACTGTGTTGTAGAGACTGATTTAAGAGTGAGTGAAAACTATTTAAAATTTGTTGAAATATTATCATGTCAAAAATGGCTTGCTTCTTTCAGACAGTGAATCCTGATAGGATTTTAATGTCACATAGAATATGGCTGACCCCTTGAAAGAAGACTAAATTAATATAACATTAACAGGAAGTGAATTTGTGACCAGGTGATATCTTCATTTCTTCTCTTTCCATAAATTTTTATGATTTTTAAAACACTTTGCATAACTCAATCAAACTTCAGAAGAGTCCACCACATGAGCTGAAGGAAATGTGTTCAATTTTGTGTTCCAAAGTTAGAATGTAAGACCCTTAGAAGTTAAGTAATCTCCTCAGTGTCTTAGAATGAATTAATGAGGAGATCACAGACTCTTTCTTCTTCCAAAACAATTACTGAGAAAAAAGAAAAAAAAAAAAAACCCACAATTTTCATGCCTGGCAGAAGCACCAAGTGGCCTAAGGCCAAGCTAAAGTACCAACTGGAGGCAGTGAACTCCACACACACAGAGATGCCATGACATGGAGTATGAGGGCTTTGTTCTTAAATGCCCTATGGCCAAAGTGGTTATGGCCAAAACCACAGAACTGAAACAGAAGTCTAGTCACCTTAGATGGCGTTGAAGCTGAGCACCACGGTCAAGAGCCTGCTCACTACACATGTCCTTTTGCATAGTTTCACAGAACAGAAACTTCTTATTAGCATCATCACTTGACACAAGGTTTAAGTCTTTGCCAGGATAGAATTTATTCCAGTAATGCCAGAAATGTAATTGCTTATTTAAGGAGTGATTACCCTATCCTCTGTGTCCTGCTGGTTTCCTCTGGTCTCAAATTTCCCAAGAACTTCAGAAAGAATTCCACATAAAGAGGAGCAAGTGGATTTGAACAGATAAATTGGGTGTGAAGACTAACAAGGTTCTCTCAGTTAGGGCAAGTTAGTTGAATTGTTTTGGCTATGATTTTGTCTGTTTCTGCCATGAAGGATTTATTGAGTCACTTTTGGTTCCCCAAACTTAGATGTGCATCTTGGCACTTCAGGTCACAGTAATAGGATCAGCTGTTGGTTGGTTGAGAGGGAGCAGGGAATTTTAATTAGTTTCTTTTCTTCTGTTGACAAGCAAGGAGGAGCAATAAGACTTTTGCAGTGACCAGTTATTATCCAAGTAGTAGGACTAACAAGGTTGTAGAGAAGAGATATAAAATTCAAATAGCATTATCAGTATCTGTAGTTAGCAAGACAATGGAGGGGAAAGATTCACTGATATGTAGATTGACACATTCTAGAAAATAGTTTCTTCCCAGCAAAGAATCAAGCTGGCTGTTCCTAATTTTCATGTCATCTCAAATTTGTTTTATTTTCCATTTGAATCTCAAAGCAAGTTAATGGAACTTATCTTTTCCATTTACATTGGAGTGTAAGGAATTAAAAACAACACATTTGACATTGACTTTTAACTGTCACCTTCCCCTCTCCTGTCATGAAATGGCTGAGGGCTTCCCTTGTGGCTCAGCTGGTAAAGAAACCGCCTGCAATGCAGGAGACCTGAGTTTGATCCCTGGGTTGGGAAGATTCCCTGGAGAAGGGAAAAGCTACCCACTCCAGTATTCTGGTCTGGAGAACTATACACATCTATAGTAAACACCCTCTTCCAACAACACAAGAGAAAATGCTACACGTGGACGTCACCAGATGGTCAACACGGAAATCAGATTGATTATATTTGTTGCAGCCAAAGATGGAGAAGCTTATACAATCAGCAAAAACAAGACCAGGAGCTTACTGTGGCTTGGATCATGAACTCCTTATTGCCAAATTCAGACTGAAATTGAAGAAAGTGGAGAAAACCAATAGACCATTCAGGTATGACCTAAGTCAAATCCTTTATGACTATACAGTGGAAATGAAAAATAGATTTAAGGGACTAGATCTGATAGACAGAGTGCCTGATGAACTATGGATGGAGGTTCATGACATTGTACAGGAGACAGGAATCAAGACCATCCCCAAGAAAAAGAAATGCAAAAAAGCAAAATGGCTGTCTGAGGAGGCCTTACAAATAGCTGTGAAAAGTTCACATGAACCGTGAACTTCCAGATGTTCCAGCTGGTTTTAGAAAAGGCAGAGGAACCAGAGATCAAATTGCCAACATCCTCTGGATCATCGAAAAAGCAAAAGAGTTCCAGAAAAACATCTATTTCTGCTTTATTGACTATGCCAAAGCCTTCAACTGTGTGGATCACAATAAACTGTGGAAAATTCTGAAAGAGATGGAAATACCAGACCACCTAACCTGCTTCTTGAGAAACCTATATGTAGGTCAGGAGGCAACAGTTAGAACTGGACATGGAACAACAGACTGGTTCCAAATAGGAAAAGGAGTACATCAAGGCTGTATATTGTCACACTGCTTATTTAGCTTATATGCAGAGTACATCGTGAGAAATGCTGGGCTGGAAGAACCACAAGCTGGAATCAAGATTGCTGGGAGAAATATCAATAACCTCAGATATGCAGATGACACCACCCTTATGGCAGAAAGTGAAGAAGAACTAAAGAGCCTCTTGATGAAAGTGAAAGAGGAGAGTGAACAAGTTGGTTTAAAGCTCAACATTCAGAATACTAAGACCATGGCATCTGGTCCCATCACTTCATGGCAAATAGATGGGGAAACAGTGGAAACAATGGCTGACTTTATTCTCCTGGGCTCCAAAATCACTGCAGATGGTGATTGCAGCCATGAAATTAAAAGACGCTTACTCCTTGGAAGGAAAGTTATGACGAACCTAGACAGGATATTCGGAGAAGGCAATGGCATCCCACTCCAGTACTCTTGCCTGGAAAATCCTATGGATGGAGGAGCCTGGTAGGCTGCAGTCCATGGGGTCCCTAAGAGTCGAACACGACTGAGCGACTTCACTTTCACTTTTCACTTTCATGCATTGGAGAAGGAAATGGCAACCCACTCCAGCGTTCTTGCCTGGAGAATCCCAGGGATGGGGGAGCCTGGTGGGCTGCCATCTATGGGGTCGCACAGAGTCGGACACGACTGAAGTGACTTAGCAGCAGCAGACAGCATATTGAAAAGCAGAGACATTACTTTGCCAACAAAGGTCCATCTAGTCAAGGCTATGGTTTTTCCAGTGGTCATGTATGGATGTGAGAGTTGGGCTATAAGGAAAGCTGAGCGCTGAAGAATTGATGCTTTTGAACTGTGGTGTTGGAGAAGACTCTTGAGAGTCCCTTGGACTGCAAGGAGATCCAACCAGTCCATCCTAAAGGAGATCAGTCTTGGGTGTTGATTGGAAGGACTGATGTTGAAGCTGAAACTCCAATACTTTGGCCACCTGATGTGAAGAGCTGACTCACTGGAAAAGAGTCTGATGCTAGGAAAGATTGAGAGCAGGAGGAGAAAGGGATGAGAGAGGATGAGATGGTTGGATTGCATCACTGACTCGATGGACATGAGTTTGGGTGGACTTCGGGAGTTGGTGATGGACAGGGAGGCCTGGCATGCTGTTCATGGTGTCGCAAAGAGTCAGATATGACTGAGCAACTAAACTGAACTGATACAGTCCAAAGAATCAGACATGACTGAGTGACTTTCCCTTTCACTTTCTCTCCTTAAACTTCAGAGGGATATTTCATTTCTTCTTTAAAGCCAACATCTAATTCTGACAACTGCAGAATTTTTCACTAGCAGGGCTCCATATCCAGTAATGTGAATTTTGACTTATGAAGACAACAGTTTTCTGTAATATTTCTATTATAGTTGCAGTGCCCTTAAAAAGAATAAATGTGGCAAAACTTTGAAAATGTAGGAATTATGAGAGTCTCAAATACGGCCCTGCCTCAGGAATATCAAGACAGTAAGTTTAAAAGAGAAAGAGAGAGAGAAAAGATGACTCCAATTAATAGAAACTACCATTAAAAAACAGATTATTTAAGACTGGATTTTAATTTGCAAAAATTTTTATTATGAATCTTTTTACATATCACATAATAGATGCCGATTAAAACAATCAAAAAGCAACTTTTGATAACTGAAGATTATATTGCCAGTACGGAAAGTATATGATTATTTTCCCCTTAGCTAGAATGATATAGATTAAGATCCACTTCTTTATTTCTATGAGTATTGAGTGACTTCTATAATGTACTTGAAGAATCCAGTATCATTATGATAGAAACAAGAAGAATCTGTTTTGTCTTCATTTGCAGAGTGAAATGTGTCTTGGGGTGAGTTTAAATGTTGGGCCATTTAAAATTATCCTCCATTGTTAGGGCCTTGTTGGGCTCACAATACTTTTCCAATTTCAGCAAATAAGATTCTTATACTGCTTTAGCATGGTGTAAAACATGAAAAATGCTTTTTGTCATCATATTATTTTATACTCGTGTTTGTTATTGTCTCCTTCTTATGGAAGAATATATTGAAAGAGGAAACAGACAGAACAGGCTCCATCTTGAATGTAGGACTCCATCTTGGGCTGGACTGTGGACTTTGAGCTGTATGTTCAGTATCTACGGAGACATACCAACTGGAAAACCAGACCCCCTGGAAGGAAGAGCCCCAGGGCTTGTACCTAGATTGTCTGTTGCCTAAAAGAATACCCCAATTATCTGTGTAACCCAATAGAATCATAAATTCTATTATGCTTATTGGGGTATGACCACAGGTCTATTGATAATTGTCCACTGTTATAGGCTTAAGGCGTATGAATCATGGGTTAACTTTGATTGTATCTTTCTTCTCCTTTGTTCAGACTAGTTTCAGGGAATTTGGGGCAGTGGGTTTGGGCACGTACACTTAGGGTATATAACGTTTTCACAAAAACTGGTCAGAGTCCTTGGCTAAGAGGAGACTCTGCCTTGGGCCCGCCAGTGTAATAAACTGCACTCCACTATTCACTCCACTATCTCCTTCTGAGTGAGTTTGTTTCCCAGAATATGTGGCTACAACAGTATGAGGTTCAAAAAAGTTAAATAACTTCTTTAAAGATTCAGCGTTAATAAGTGGTATACCAAGACTGCTGCTGCTGCTAACTCACTTCAGTCGTGTCTGACTCTGTGTGACCACATAGAGGGCAGCCCACCAGGCTCCTCTGTCCCTGGGATTCTCCAGGCAAGAATACTGGAGTGGGTTGCCATTTCCTGGTATACCAAGGAGTGGAGTGCATTTAATGGTTTGGATTTCCTACTACACGTCTTTGCATGCATATAATACAAAAAATGCCCTGCAACATATTTCTACGTCTACTTGACCTCACTTTCTTTTTTTTAATTTACTTTATTTAATAATGCTTCTTTGATAAACAGGTAAAAGCAACATCGCTGTGGGTAGAAAGTTTGAGTGGCTGAGGAAGTCATGTTAAAGTTACATTAACTGAGTCTTAAATCGATGACTTGTACTCTATACATATTTTCCTTGGAAGAGATTTTAGAATTTAAAAACTTATTTTTGATCATTCATATTAAGGCAACTGGAATAGTTGGGAGGGTTTCTTTCTTTTGTTTATCAAAAAGTCAATGAAATTGTATTTCATTATGTTTTTCTCTTTTATTCCAGAAAAAGAAAGAGTAGAGGAACAAAAAAGGAAAAGGAATGATTTATGTTTCAAAGACGAATAAGCACCTGGATCTTAGAGCAGATTAAACATCCAGCACTGGTAAAGAGATCTCCTCACTTCTGGTGGATCTTGTTCGTCAAACTTATTTTCCAACCTTAAGGCATGGTCCCTCCATGTGACCTACTAAAGATGGGGGATGGTGGGGGACAGATAGGCCAGAGGGCAGAGAAGCCACACACCAATCAGTCCTGGGATGTGAAGTGAAATGAAGCCTTCTAAATCCAAGAATCTGCTTTTCTTTCCAGGTCACTGAACCCAGGGCAGTTGCCACAAGGAAAATAAAATTTGCATCTTAGGCACAGTGTAAGTATTTTTAATTAAAAAAAAAAAAAGTAGGAGACAAAAGAGGCTATAATTCAGAGTTCTAAATAGCATCAAGAGTATAATTTAATTTTTTTTCTTCAGTTTAATGTTTTCATGAATTATATTTTAAGTTTGTTTGGAGAGTAAGGGTCCATCAGTCCATAAAAATAGTTAAGAAGTCATCAAGATTTTTGCAAGGTATTTTAAGCAAAATCAGTTTGGAATGACTTCTCGATTTATTTATTACCTTTGAGGAAGTAGAGTCTAATCAGACAGATATTTCCCTAGTAGAAAGAAATATGTACCACTGGAGCATGAAAGGATAATTTTTTGTTGTTGTTTTCCCAGGTTTTATTGCAATAATTAGATTTACCATAATCAATAAAATGTGTGAGCCTAGTTTATTGAAGTGTCAATTTCCCATTGCACAATTTCCCTTGGGAACTTTAATTTTTAATTCAAAAGAAAAACGGAAGATTTGTCATACAAATGGCAATAAATGTGTGAGGTTAAGGAAAGCATGACTCCTTACAGAAATCAAAGTTAAGTTTAGAACAATTCCCTTACCTGCCCTTCCCACATCCCTTGGCTCACCATTAATTTTACAGAAGAATGAGATCTTGAAATTGTCAAAATATAGATCTCTTTGCCTAGATGGCAAAAAAATATATTGGACAGTAAGATTTGATGACTTTTACTCCATCATTTCCAGCAGTCAAGAGCACTTAGGGGTGGAGAACATTATGTTGGTTTACACAGATTGAACACTAAAAATGAGTGAATCCATAAGTTTGACTGTGGGCATAATTTACAACGATAAATACCTCAGTATTTGGAATGATATGTGAGTCCTCAAGAACTTAAAAAATGGTGCTGGAAACCCTATTAATGAAGATGAAGACATTTATTGGCAACATGCAGATTTTTGGTAATGGTTATATGATGAATGGGTTAGAGTGATTGCAAACATACCTCTGATTCTCCACCCTTCCTCATATCCAAACCTTTTGTGACTTATATTTGTAGATCTTCCCATTAAGAGAGAAATCTGTTTTCCCACCCCATGAGTACGAATTGACTTTGTGACTTGTTTTGGCATAAAGAATAAAGTAATAGAATAAAATAATAGAAGTGAAGGTGTGCTAACTCTTAGCTCAGGCTCTGATGACCTTATGCACTTTCAACAAAGGGAGGATTACAGTGCAATATTCACTGGGCTTATGGGCCAGAGAGAAACTTTAGAGACGTCAAAATAGGGCCATGATGACATTTCTTTGGGGCTCGTGGCATCCTGTTTTTAAGAACTACATGCATTTTTTTCCCCACATGCTTGCTTCCTCTTCTGACATCACTGAGTTGATATATCATTAGAGCTGGAAGAGATTATAAAGATGATCTAATCTGATCCAACACTCTCATTTTATAGAGGAGGAAATAGATGGAGAACATTTATAAAGTTTTCTTAAGTTCACATGAAAAGTGTTATTGTTTTATTTTGGCTGTGTCAGTGTCTGTGCACATTGCACACATGCATGTGGATGAGTGACATGAAGTATGAGATGCTGCTAGATTAAAACAGAACCCCGGTCCTCGGAGAGTTGGTGATCCAGCCTATCCTGGATTTTATTGAACATCAGGTACTATTTTATCTTGAAATGCCAAGTGTTAAATATTGAGTCCAACTTCCTTCTTTGGCAAAAATGAAAATGAGAGTTATTCCCAAGCATATCCAGTTGCTAGCACTGTAGCCTCATCATGCTTCCAAGAGGGAAAGTCCAGCCTATAGGTTGCCCATTCACAGCGGCTCCAGATGCTATCTGTTTCTACTGTGTTAGTTTATTTTTTGTTTCTAATCCTATTTTTGGTTTCCTCTCCTATGGAGAATGGGATGAGCGGCCTGCTGAACACTATGGGGAAGCACTTCAGGTCACAAAAACTTTTCATTTTCCTTTAAATATTCCCTTTTCCAGGATAAAAAGGACAAGCTGACCATGATATTTTATTTTTCTTTAGAGTCACATCCCTGGTATCATCTCTCTAACATTTATCTGTGTGGGGATCAGCAAGAATTCGATAAGAATCTGATTTACATCCAGTTCAGTTCAGTTTAGTTCAGTCGCTCAGTTGTGTCCGACTCTTTGTGATTCCATGAATTGCAGAACGCCAGGCCTCCCTGTCCATCACCAACTCCCGGAGTTGACTCAAACTCACGTCCATCGAGTCTGTGATGCCATCCAGCCATCTCATCCTCTGTCGTCCCCTTCTCCTCCTGCCCCCAATCCCTCCCAGCATCAGAGTCTTTTCCAATGAGTCAACTCTTCACATGAGGTGGCCAAAGTACTGGACATTAAGTACACTCAAAGGTTCTCATTTGCATATTCTAATTCTGAAAGAGATAGGAATACCAGACCGCCTGATCCGCCTCTTGAGAAACCTGTATGCAGGTCAGGAAGCAACAGTTAGAACTGGACATGGAACAACAGACTGGTTCCAAATAGGAAAAGGAGTACATCAAGGCTGTATATTGTCACCCTGCTTATTTAACTTCTATGCAGAGTACATCATGAGAAATGCTGGGCTGGAAGAAACACAGGCTGGAATCAAGACTGCCGGGAGAAATATCAATAACCTCAGATATGCAGATGACACCACCCTTATGGCAGAAAGTGAAGAAGAACTAAAGAGCCTCTTGATGAAGGTGAAGAAAGAGAGTGAAAAAGTTGGCTTAAAGCTCAACATTCAGAAATCTAATATCATGGCATCCAGTCCCATCACATCATGGCAAATAGACGGAGAAACAGTGGAAACAGTGTCTGATTTTATTTTTCTGAGCTCCAAAATCACTGCAGATGGCGATTGCAGCCATGAAATTAAAAGACGCTTATTCCTTGGAAGGAAAGTTATGATGAACATAGACAGCATATTGAAAAGCAGAGACATTACTTTGCCAACAAAGGTCCATCTAGTCAAGGCTATGGTTTTTCCTGTGGTCATGTATGGATGTGAGAGTTGGACTATAAGGAAAGCTGAGCCCCGAAGAAGTGATGCTTTTGAACTGTGGTGTTGGAGAAGACTCTTGAGAGTCCCTTGGACTGCATGGATATCCAACCAGTCCATCCTAAAGGAATCAGTCCTGAATATTCATTGGAGGGACTGATGCTGAAGCAGAAACTCCAATACTTTGGCCACCTGATGCCAAGAGCTGACTCATTTGAAAAGACCCTGATACTAGGAAAGATTGAGGGCAGGAGGAGAAGGGGACGACAGAGGATGAGATGGTTGGATGGCATCACTGACTCAATGGACATGAGTTTGAGTGAACTCCAGGAGTTGGTGATGGACAGGGAGGCCTGGCGTGCTGCGGTTCATGGGGTTGCAAAGAGTCGGACATGACTGAGCCACTGAACTGAATACTGTATTTCTTTTTAAAGTGAAGAAATATGGCTTAGATAGATTTCACTAATGGAAATACTGTTTAGTTTGTAACCAAAAGATAGGTTTGTGAATTTAAAACATCATTGAGATTTGTATCTGCAAATAATTTTTTCTCTGTTTAACACTCTGCATCTTATTTATTGTTAAAATTGAAATTTATGAGCTTTGGATGCTTACCATTAATTCAGATTCATTTAAAAATCTAATTAAAAGCCATCTTAAATTTAATTCTTTGTGCAGATATTATAACTGCAGCAGAGAATATAAACAAAGCCACTGCCACATTAAAAAATAAATTTATTCTCTTTTCACATGTTGGGCCAAAAGGATGCCTAATTTTTGCCTCACTGTAATCATGCTTGCCAAGTGGCGCTAATGGTAAAGAATCTACCTACAATGTAGGAGATATAAGAGATACAGGCTTGATCCCTGGGTTGGGAAGATCTCCTGGAGGAGGGCATGGCAACCCACTCCAGTATTGTTGCCTGGGAAATCCCATGGACAGATGAGCCTGGCAGAGTACAGTACATGAGGTCACAGAGTCGGGCACGACTGAACAATTTAGCAAGAATGCAATAATGCTCCCATTTAAAAACCTTATAGAAAAACAGGTGTTTTCCCATGATTATGTTTGGGAAGTGGGGATTTCAGGCTAGTTACACTGAGTGCTCAGTATCCTCAAATAAAGGCAAAGTGAAGCTTTTCCTTCCATATTCCCTCTCTCATTCTAAAAGCTCAAGTCTCTTACTTTGGGGTATAGGCCAGGTGGCATGCTGGCCTCTGTCAAAGGGCAATTCTTACTTGGCGTCCATGAAAAGTTCAGTAAGACTAGTGCTGGTGAGAGGCACCATTCAGAAATCCACTGGAGCACAGACTGTGGGTCTGAGGAGTCTTGCCTCTCCTGTCGATCTTGGAGTCTTGAATAATGCTTTCTCATATATGTTTTATTTTTCAACTATATGAAACATTTCTTTAAAATATATACAAGTGAGAGGCAGAATCAGAATGTAAATTAGTAATAGCTGAGAAAGCAAGAAGAGAAAGAAATTAGTAGAAAATCAAAAGAAAGTATGTACTACCCTGAAGTGGCTCTAATTTAATAAACTAACAGCTTTTCCCCAAAAGCAAAGCAATTAATCAAGAAAACAACAGTTCTTGATACATATTCAGAACAAATGATCTCAGAAGCCTTCAAAAAGGTTGAAATGCCCAATTTCAGGAACAATATAATTTCATTAGACCCTTGTGGTCCAAAGCATGTTTCTTGTACCAATAGCACTGATCTAACCTCAAAGCCTGTTAAAAATTAGGATCTCAGGCTTCCCTCCAGCCTTCCTGAACCAGAATCAACACTGAAACATGACCCCCTGGGGATCTGTGCACATCACATTAAAGTGTGAGATGCCCAGGACCAAAGTATCCCTAGATTAGATGAACTTTTTCCTGAGGCTTGATTCTCTCAGAAGTTTTGGAAGGATATATTGATGGAAATTTGATGAAAACCATTTCATGACTTTTATTACTGTGCCTTCCTCCAGAGGATGATGTCAAAGGTGAATCATTTCTGTGAATGTTATGCCAGTCCTTCAGACAATCACCACAAAGACAGTGTCTCACAGGCAAGAGTTTATATATTGTACAACCGTGATTTTCCACCTGCATTTTCTGTCAAGGGCCAGGATTGTACTTATACTTTTGGGATCCTAGTCATAATGGGGAGCCTGATGAAGACATGAGTGTGTAAAGAAGGCCTTTCTAACTCCAGTATAGAGGAAGGAAGGGCCAAGATCCTTCATAGAGAACTGTTTCCCAAAGTCTGGATGGGGAACCATGAATAGTTCATAAAATTAGTGAATGGTTATGACACACTATATGGGGTCACTATATGGGTCATAAACAACATGCAAGAGTAGAACAAGAACAGAAATAAATGGAGTAGAATATAAAATATAATACTTGTAATAAAGAGAAGTTTTGTTTTGTTAAACTTGTGTTTCAAATATACATACATATATATGTGTGTACCGAGTGTACAAGTAAAATTCAGGAGGCCTTTTTATTTTGTATTGGCTACCAGTCAAAAATTTAAAAATCATTTAGCTTTAAAAATACACTCTCATGGAAAGACACACAAGGGAAGTTCACTTCCTGTGAAATGTCAAGAGGAAAAGTGTCTTAATTTCTCATAGTCCTAGGCTATATTTTACATTAAAATTTGAGATGAAAATTCATAATATTATGTGCTATGGTTTCTAGACAAAAACCAATATTCACGATTTATACAAGGATCATAAAAGGAAATCCACCATTAACACACTTCCTCAGGCATATAGTACCCTAGTTTAGTTTTTAGATATATGAGACTTCGAATATGAAATAAAATTTTGGGAGTGTTGGTGCTTCCTGAATCTCAATTAGCTATCCATTATTTGGACATTCTTTTGACAAAAGTGTCATGTACAATTTTAAGAGGAAAGTCAGATTTAAGACTTCTCCTGTAAGACCTTCTGGACATGAAATCTCTTCTACAGATCAACATCTTATTAATTGAGTGTAGAAGGACTGGAAACATTTGACTTACCATCATATTCATACGGCTTGCCACATTTAATAGCAAAAATTGTTTTTGTTTTTTCCAAACTAAAATTTTTAGAGAAAAGCACAGAAAATTCCCTTTTAC
Source organism: Bos taurus (assembly GCF_002263795.3). Lineage (NCBI taxonomy): Eukaryota > Metazoa > Chordata > Mammalia > Artiodactyla > Bovidae > Bos > Bos taurus. The sequence continues at coordinate 49,431,152 of NC_037340.1, forward strand.
CATACTGAGGTTCTTCCTCATAAAAATAAAGTAGAATAACTTAAGCCTTTGAATTCTTATATCAAAATGTCCTAAAATATACAATTCATTCAGATTTTCATTCTGTTAACTCAAGAAGAGCAATTTTACAGAAATATTTATGGTTCAATAGCCCATATGATATTATGTTTATAACTAGGAGCTGTGCATGAAAAGTTGTTTTCAAAAATAAAGTAATAATGTATTAGGTATTATTAGAATTGATCATTATGCTTTAACTTACATGAATTAAGATTCATTGAATGATTCCTAAGCTATAATATTTGCAGTAGTAATTTTCTTTCCTTCTCTAAAAATTCTCATTGGTTTTGTTTTGGTGAACATTTGATATTAATATACATGAATGCATTTTACATATGTCCTTATACATATGTAATATCATTCCTGGAAGAATTCATACATATTTTCAATTGGTCAAAATCAGTAGAGATGTTTTATAGATTTAATTTTTTAACAGTTAGTAGCTTTAGAACATTTTCCAAAGGTTAGATAGACAATATAGTCAATATTTTTTTAAATTATTTGTATTCAGGTGACATCAGAGATATTTCTATGGATTGTGCATACAGTGGTAGTAAAACAGCTTCAATCATTGATTGGTTAAACTAAATGCTAAGAGAAGAAACTTTCCTTATGCCTCTTGGGAAGGGACACTTTGATTGAACTATGATTGATGCAAAAACACAACCAGTTAAGAAGATAAACATTAAAACCATCTGATTTGGGGTTTACATAATAGAGAAATTTCAAGAGAACCAAAGTGTAATTGCACACCTAAAACAGAGGACACTGTCTGATTATCTGGTCATTGTGTGCAATGCTTTAAGCTACTTACAGTAGCTTTTTTGGATGGAACTAGAGGTGATTATACTAAGTGAAGCAAACCAGATAGAGAAAGATAAATATCATATAATATTGCTTCTATATGGAATTAAAAAAAATTATACAAATGAACTTATATATGAAAATGAAATAGAACCACAGACAGAAAGCAATATAATTACAATAGGGGAAAGTGGGAGAAGGATAAATGAGGAGTTTGGGATTAACATATACACAAATATATAAAATAGGTAACAAAGGACCTACTGTATAGTACAGAGAACAGTACTCAATACTTTGTAATAACTTATAAGGCAAAAGAATCCGAATAAAATATATATGTATGTAAAATTGAATTACTTTGCTATACACCTGAAAATAACACAATATTATAAATCAATGATACTCCAATTAAAAAAAATATTAATTGGAACTTTAGCATCTAGGCAAAGAACATACAAGTACTTCTGTCCTTTGGCAAGGCAAAAAAAGTTATAGTACCACAAAATTTGGTGAAGTTACAGGCCTAAAATAATCAGCTGCAATCCTTTCTAGTTGATTTGGGAATAAGTTATATTTACTATATTAGAAGAAAGATTGCCTTTCTGATTAGAAGTGAAGGGAGTGTTATGCAATAAGGATGAAGAGTTGACTCAAGATAAATGCCAGTTGTTTTTTTTCTTTTTTTTAGTGCAGGGTGTGTGTGTGCGTTAAAGGACCATATGATCTTCTGGGTTTCTCCTAAAGAAAAGTTTAATTTAGTTAAGTGCCTGAGCTAAATTGGGACGCCTGTTCTTCATGGACCAATGAGACATAATTGTGCCTGGGCCACGATGGGTAATTTTCAGGTTTAAGTCTCTTTTGAGTGTTTGGATGCATTGGTGATTATAATTGCTGCTCACAGCTGAAAGGTTGAAAACTTCTGATGAACAATTCATTCATTGTCTTGTTCACATCTGGGTTAATGTTCCCTTCTTGGAGAACTCTGTACCACTCTGTTCTTTGCTGCTTGCCACAAGATAGCCATGCCAATTTCTCTCTGTTTACTTGGAAGCTCTTGAGGCTGATGTATTGATGCTAGCCACAAACTAATGGAATTCTTTCCAGCTGCAGTGCTCTCAGATAGTCAAACAATAAGCCAAAAGCATTAAACTGCTTTGGCTGTTCTTTCCTAAAACACGTGCCATTCCCAGAGATGATGTAAACATAATTACTACTTAGCATTTAAAATATTTCAAAGAAATAGATAAAACTGCTATGGAAAACAGTGGATCAATAAAAAGTTTTTTAAAGTCTGAATCCAGGGGGCATGTCATCTCAGAAGAGGGAGCTTTCTAGGAGGAAAAACACAGGTAAGTGTTCATACTAAACAAAATGGCACAGAGGTCAAGATCTCACATTTGGAATCCAGTTTCCTTCTTGGGTTTATTTCTGCGTTGGTGGATTAGCAGCCCCCTTTGAGGCCTATTGTGAGGTTACCTTTTGTAAAAGGACTCTGGGTTGCGACAATGGGCGCCCAGTATCCATCTTGAAATGGAGGGTGAGTCTAATACCAGATCACCCAGTTAATTTGAGAACAGAATATCTGGTGAATTTAGTAATTTTTGTTCTGCTATAAAGAAGTTAGAAAATACATGGGTAGCTGAATAAGTCTTGATTTTATGGCCTGCCTGAAGTTGAAAGAAAAAATGGACTGATAATGGCTGAAGTGATAAACTCTTTGGAGTAATAATTTTTGACTCTTGGATCTTAAAATTCCTGTTGTCTCACTCAGTAGCTTGTGCCTAAATGGCAGCTCTTATCATATATATTGAATAAAATTAACCTTAAATTAATTTGACTATCAATTAGGTTTATTTGAATAAATCAAAACTTTCACTAGTTTTGGAGAAGTCTGATTTAGTAAATACAACTTTGACTGTACAATTACCTGAGAATATGTGTGAAATATTCATGCTGGGCCCCATAGTTTCAGATTTTAATTGCTTTGGGGTAAGACTTGAATTTGGGGCATTTTTCTTAGATGATTGTAATGTCCAGAAAAGATTAGAAACTATTGGTCCAAAGAGAACCAGAAACAACTGAAATATAGATGTAGTTGAAAGACCATTTACACAAAAAGCTTTAATGCACTTTCATTGCATGTACGCTCTGTATGTAATTTTAAATTTTATTTTTGCCTCTCTCTATATCCTTCCCTGAAAAGTCACCTTTCTGCTAAGAAATAGCATAAGATTCAGGTGCAAATGTACCTGGCAAATTATTTTTCCTGTAGAAATTTAAGTTGAAACTTTACAAAGAAGGTGAAAAAGCAAGATACGTGGATATAAACATTTTATAGGAACATTTTATATAAACATTAAGAGGAAGAAGATTGGAATGTACATGAGTTTCTCCAAATTCACCAACTTTGCTAATTACATAGCTTGGTGCTATATATCAGAGAAGGCAATGGCAACCCACTCCAGTACTCTTACCTAGAAAATCCCATGGGCGGAGGAGCCTGGTAGGCTGTAGTCCACGGGGTCTCGAAGAGTCGGAAACGACTGAGCAACTTCACTTTCACTTTTCACTTTCATGCACTGGAGAAGGAAATGGCAACCCACTCCAATGTTCTTGCCTGGAGAATTCAGGGATGGGGGAGCCTGGTGGGCTGCCATCTATGGGGTCACACAGAGTCGGACACAACTGAAGCGACTTAGCAGCAGCAGTGCTATATATGTCTGTAAGTGGGGATGGGGAATGAGACAAAAATATAAAACAAGTAGGTGCTCCAGTTCTGCATTGAAGGAAATGATTAAACTTTTGCAAAGAGTAGATATGTACATGAAATAATTAGGCAGAAATCAAATACAGATCCTCTAAAATAGAAATGAACTTATAACAAAATTCATAGCACAATCTTAAATTTGCTCGAGTTCATATTCTTTCTGTTAGTATTATTGATTGAGAAAGGAAGCAAAATATGTCTGGCTCTGTGAAAACTTGGAAGTTTAGAAAGTTCAAGTTTATATATCAATGAAAGAAAATAATCACCATATAAAACCTATAGAAAAAGGAAAAAGAAACAGTGGGCACATGCAAAGAATGGCTGAATAGGATAGTTGCTGAAAATGTAACAATCTGGAAATTTGATGATGTACATCAATCTGATCCTGTCTAAAATACCTGCCTGGCAGAAATTCTCATAGCAAGCCCAAATTTGATGAAATCATGTGGTAATAAATCAAGTCCAGAAATGGAAAATCAGCCAACGGACCACATCCTCCCGATGGTTTAGAAAAACTCTATCCTGCCTTTCCCAAGAAAAAAATGTCTTGCTTATGAGAAATCTGTCATTTTCCAATCTAAAACATTATTCATATTGACTGTCTTTCAGTGGCTACCTCAGCTTTTTAGCTGAGTCAAACATTTAATTAAAGACTGTGAGAAAGTGAACATGATTTGCAACTATTTCCTCAATAGCATAATCTAAGATCCTTCACTTCCACTGAATAAAACACACTCTCCTTTTCTTCAGCGGTGTGTCTTGAATGACAAAAATGTACTGATGTCATGACTTCAGTACATTCCAATAAGAATTCATAAATGTATTCAAGTCTTCCTCAGTTCCTCAGTCTTACTAAAGGTTTTTGAATAATGATAGAAATGGTGAATGGCACCCCACTCCAATACTCTTGCCTGGAAAATCCCATGGATGGAGGAACCTGGTAGGCTGCAGTCCATGGGGTCACTAAGAGTCAGATACAACTGAGCGACTTCACTTTCACTTTTCAGTTTCATGCATTGGAGAAGGAAATGGCAACCCACTCCAGTGTTCTTGCCTGGAGAATCCCAGGGACGGGGGAACCTGGTGGGCTGCCATCTATGGGGTCGTATAGAGTCGGACACGACTGAAGCAACTTAGCAGCAGAAATGGTGAGTTGTCCTCCTTTCTACATCCGGAACGGTTCATGATATTTACAAATGATTCCCTTCCACCAAGAACACATCCTCTCTGTCCTCCCTCCTCCTGGCAAGCTTCCACAGGACCTTCCAGATTTACGTACTATAGGATCTCCTCTGCCAAGTTTCCTTAGGACTCGCTGCAGGACTTACTTACTTGGTACACAGCAAGCTGTCATGATCCAAATTATGCTTTATGTTTTAATTGTTAATGTGTCTGTTGGCAACCCAGATTTTTCTGTTTTAATGATAAACTATGATATCAAGTTTTATTGTGTGTCATATTTTTAATTTAATTTTTATGTAAGTAGCCTGTAGTCACTATAGGCACAGTGAAAAACAGCAGAAACAAGAAGAAAACCTGTAATCCTGTCAACCAGAGATAGCTACTTATGACATTTGGTGTATTTCTTTCTGGAAATCCATTGGATACTAATGCACTTAAGCTATTTTCCTATATTTACTCTTTTAAACAATATTTGGTAGATACCCTAGTATGTACATCTGGATATATTCTGTTATTTTCTTAAGCAAAATGGTGAGAAGAAAAGTGGCTTTGTCAAATCACATGACTTTTTTAAAGCTTCCCATTTATATTCCAAACTAACATCCAGAAAAGTTGGTCCAATTTACTCTCCCATTAGTGTATGAAAGTTCCCACATGCTATGAAGGTATTATTTATGTTTCTGTTTTATCTGAAAGGCAGATAACTTTTTAAAATTCATTTTTCATTTTAGCACCTGCAGCACTGTTTGGCCCAGTAGTCTGCTGTTTGTCAGAAGGATGGATAAATGGAAGGATGGAGGAAGGATGAAAGGTGAATGTTTTCACTGTCAAACCATGTACCTCATCTCAGACTTTCAAATCAGAGATTACTTTGAAAGCAACCTCTTCGCAGAGTGAATGTCTGGCTCTATTTATCTACCTTTCTTTCACCTTGAGGTCATCTCCTTGAGGATATAGTCCATTTTTCTTCCCTTTGCTTTGGGGCTCAACCTTGACTTTGTCCAATGTCCTGCAGGTGAAAATGACAACGCCAGCTCTAGTCTCAGCCTTCAGGCTCATGACACTTGCCTTCCTCCGTTTCTTAGTGTTGTCATGAGAAGCACATCCTCCACATCACAGCTGCCCTTGTAGTCTGAGCTACAGAATAAGAGATAGGGAAGATATCTGAGTAAGCTGGACTCTCATCCTGTAGCAGAACTGCCTGACCTGCCTGGCAATGCTGACCTCAACTGACCTGCCTCTGAAGTAGAAACTCCCTAGATACCACAGACTAAAAACATGTCTGCCTCAACCAAGCCCAGCCTAGAGTAGCAAATTCCCAGCTGATCTGCAGTCCTGTGTGAGCTGTGATCAGTTATAGTTGCTTTAAGCTACTTAGTTTTGAGGTGATTTGTTACACAGTATTGTTGTAGTTTTCCTGACACAATGCTCTCTTTGTCCATAAACATCTCTCAAATCTTTTTTCCTTCTGAATTATCCAATTATGAAAAAGTGAAGAAGACATTGCAGTGACATTTTCTGTTCTGTCACCTAGGCTAATGAACTCATGACATCATTTGGATGTCAAGACATATGGGACTGCATGGAAGAAAGAGCAGTGAGTTTCCTGAAAGATATTGGTTCAAATCCTGCCTCCATCCTTGGTAGCTATGTGAGGCACATTTCACTTAATGTGTGTGAATTTTAGTTTACTCTTCTTAAGGCAAAGATAACAAAAGTCCTACCTCACAGTGCTATAGTGAAATTCAAAGTATATTATACACAAAAAAGTATCCTTGAATACAAGTCATCTCATATTTCAAGCTTTCCTTGAAATTTGGTTTTTAGTAACGCATATACACATCTGCATAATAGGTGAAATCATTTCTTACTCATGCTTTCATTTTTTTTAAGGTTATTCCCATGACTCTCTTATATCTAAATGCATTTTCTTTGCTTCATCCCAGAATATTCGTTAGCCAAAATATTGGTCAAACATTGGCTATCTGACTTTAGTGACAGAGCTTAAATAATATAAAAAGATAATCAATTCTTGTACACAGCTGAGAGTATCAGTTTTGCAAGTTTGAAAATTTTTAAAGTGTTGAATGTTTTTAATATGTTCAGAGTGTTTAAGATGTTCAGTTTAGTTTAGTACAAAACTAAATTCAACCACAAAAATAAGAGACATCTGCCAAAAAAACACATTTTTCATAAAATTTTGCTATTTAAAAAAAACATAAATGCAAATGTAAGCCACTTGAGTCCTAAGACAAGTTGAGGGAGAAAAATCTTGAAGTATCAAAAATATCTCTTTCAAATGGATCACAGTCTTGTCTGGCAGAGGGTCTTGTGTGACTCAGTGATGCTATGAGACATGCCATGCAGGGCCACCCAAGACAGATGAGTCATAGTGAAGAGTTCTGACAAAACATGGTTCACTGGAGGAGGAAATGGCAACCTACTCCAATATCTTGCCACAGAAACCCCATGAATAGTATGAAAGGCAAAAAGATATGACACCGAAAGGTGAGCCCCTCCCTGACCCTGGTTGGACGGTGTCCAAAATACTACTGAGGAAGAGTAGAAGGCAATTACTAACAGCTCCAGAAAACAATGCTCAGTTGTGGATGTGTCTGGAGGCGAAAGTAAAATCTGATGCAATAAAGAACAATATTGCATAGGAACCTAGAATGTTATGCCCATTTATGAGTGCATGTGTGCTCAGTCATGTCTGACTCTTTGTGACCCCATGGACTGTAGCCCACCAGACTCCTCTGTCCATGAAATTTTCCAGGCAAGAATACTTTAGTGGGTTGTCATTTCCTTCTTCAGGGGAACTTTCCAGCCCAGGGATTGAACCTGTGTCTCCTTCCTTGTCAGGCAGATTTTTTTTTACTAACTATACCCCTGGAGAAGCCTGTTAGGTCCATGAATCAAGTAAAACTGGATGTGGTCCAGCAGGAGATGGCAAGATTGAACACTGACAGCTTAGGAATCAGCAAACTAAAATGGATGGCAATGGGCGAATTTAATTCAGATAACAATTATACATCTAGTACTGTGGGCAAGAATCTCTTAGAAGAAATGGAGTATCCTTCATAGTCAATGAAAGTCCAAAATGAAGTACTTGGGTGCAATCTCAAATATGACAGAATGATTGTGGTTCATTTCCATGGAAAACCAACATTGCAGTAATCCAAGTCTATGCCCTAATCACTAATGCTGAAGAGGCTGATCAGTTATATGAAGACCTACTAACACACACACAAAAAGATGTCATTTCATCATAGGGGATTGGAATGCAAAAGTAGGAAGTCAAGAGATACCTGGAATAACAGGCACATTTGGCCTTGGAGTACAAAATGAAGCAGGGCAAAGGCTAACAGAGTTTTGCCAGGAGAACACACTGATGTTCTTAACACATCTCTTGTGAACAACACAAGAGATGACTATACACATGGACATCATCAGATGGTCAATACCAAAATCTGATTATATTCTTTGCAGCATATACGTGAGCTTGCTTCGGCCATATTGGGTCATGTTTGGGGTGGGGTTTAGAGGTCAACTTGAATCTTTTTCAAATAGGCCGTTCCTCATTGCTCAAGCCTAATTTCCTACATAAAAATTCCTATCCCAAAGAATGGTAATGCCAAAGAATGTGCAAATTACCATATAATTGCACTCATTCCACATGCTTGCAAGGTTATACTCAAAATCCTTCCAGTCAGGCTTCAGCAGTACATGAACAAAGACCTTCCAGATGTACAAACTGGGTTTAGAAAAGACAGAGGAATCAGAGATCAAACTGCCAACATGCATTTGATCATGGAGAAAGCAACGGAATTTCAAAAAAAAATTTTACTTCTGCTTCACTGACTATGATAAAGCCGTTGATTCTGTCAATCACAAAAAATCTGTGGAAAATTATTAAAGAAGTAGGAGTACTAGGTCACCTTACCTATCCCTGAGAAACCCGTGTGTAAGTCAAGAAGCAGTAGTTAAAACCAGACACGGAACCATGGACTGGTTCAAAATTCAGAAAGGAGTACGATAAGGCTGTATATTGTCCCCTTGCTTATTTAATGTATATTCAGAGTACATCCAGTGAAATGCCAGACTGGATGAATTATAAGCTGGAATCAAGATTGCCAGGAGAAATATCAACAACCTCAGATACACAGATGATACCTTTGTAATGGCAGAAAGTGAGGAGGAACTAAAGAACCTTCTGATGACAGTGAAAAAGGAGAGTGAAAAAGCTGACTTGAAACTCAATATTCAAAAAACTAAGATAATGGCATACAGACCCATCACTTCATGGCAAATAGAAAGGGCAAGGAGGGAAGCAGTGACAGATTTTCTTTTCTTGGACTCCAAAATCATTGCAGAGGCTGACTGCAGCCACAAAATTAAAAGATTTTTGCTCCTTGGAAGGAAAGATATGACAAATCTGGACAGTGTATTGAAAAGCAAAGACATCACGTTGCCAACAAAGGTCCATATAGTCAAAGCTATTGTTTTTCTAGTAGTCATGAACAGATGGGAGAGTAGGAACATTAAGAAGCTGAGTGCCAAAGAATTGATGCTTTCAGACTGTGATGCTGGAGAAGACTCTTGAGTGTCTCTTGGACATCAAGGAGATCAAACAAGTCAATCCAAAAGGAAATCAACCCTGAATATTCTTTAGAAGGAGTGTTGCTGAATCTGAAGCTCCAATATTTTGGCTATTGGTGATTTAAAGAGCCAACTCATTAGAAGAGACCTTGATTCTGGCAAAGATTGAAGGCAAAAGGAGAAGGGGACAAGAGAAAATGAGATGATTAGACAGCATTTTTAATTCAATGGAAATGAATTTGAGCAAACTTCAGGAGATTATAGAGGACAGAGGAGTGTGGCATGCTGCAGTCCATGGGGTCCCAAAGAGTTGGACATGACTTAGCAACTGAATAACAGCAACATCAAAAATATATCTTAAAAATCATAGAATGTGTTTCAAAACTAAAATGTCTAAAAGGTGTTAAGTTATAGATGAACTGGTATTAGGGAAAGTGGTTTTTAGATATAGTGGCCTAGAGCCAAGATGAAGGGCATCATGGACTAAGGTGTCTACAACTTTGGCAATTGGGCTAAGGAGCAGGAGGGATCTGTGCTCTGGTGTCTGAAAATAGCCCAATAGTACTTGAGCATAGAGATTGTGTTGGAGAAAAACAGGAAGTGAAATTGAAGGAATTAAGGTATTGTTATTTATCTGGAAAGGAAAGGGAACCCTTTTAGGAGTTTTGGGTAGACAAGTGGCTGAGACCATTCTGACCATGCTGTAGGGAATGGCCTAGGGACTCAAGTGCAGAGGCAAGAGCTGTATGCAAGCTTTCCTGATAAATCTGGTATCAGGTGATGGTGCTATGATGGAGGTGTAGTCCAAAGGAATCCAATCTGGCTGAGTGAGGACCTCTGCTGACTAAGAAATCTATCAAGAATGGAGACTCTGAAAGAAGACCTGAGCTAGTGCATGGAGCAGGTTTCCACTTGCAAAGAAATGGAGCTGAAAGGAGCAAAATAGGGTAATCATTAAGCTCTAGAGAGGAAGCCAGGTCGTGCCCATGACTGGGAGGGCACTCTTGGTTCACCATGAAGATCATGGTGTCTTCTTGATTTAAGACCAGAGAACGACTGAGTAAAGTGGATTGCAATTTTCATTTCTCAGGCTGGGACAGGAGGGCATGAGAGCAACATGGCCAGTCTTCACCACTTTCTGAGAGGCTTCCTGAGGTAGTAGGATTGTCTCTTGCTTCTGGCAGCCTGTTGGGATAGGCGTTGCTGAGTGGCTGTAAGATTTAGAGAGAGATGGTTTACGGTGTAATCAAGCAACATCCATACTTAAGGAGTAAACACTATCATTGTAACACAATTCCCTTATAACTTTAAAATACAATTTTAAGGATATAATAAGGCTAAAAAGTTTTATATATATATATATAAAAGAGGATACAAAGTTTATAAGAGTATAAAATTTTAAGTTTTATAATAATATAAGGATAAAATATTATCCTTCCTCTCCTCTTCACATTGAATTTTGAGTTTCTCTATATTTTCCTTACTGAGTATCAATTCAGAACTTTAACAGTAGACCACATTTTCCAAAAATCTGATCCAAATTCTGGCTCATGCAGGCAATTGAATGATTTTAGATCCAGTGATTTTTATCCAACTATGAAGTTCATGATATAGTCTTACATTCAACAAATTATTGGTTAGATTTGAATCATTATGATTATAAGTATTCCTTTAAATAAATATACATTTAAATTAAAATGCATGACCAAGTCTCTGTTTAAACATGTAACCAAATTTAATTACTTTTACCACAGCAATTTCAGAGAGTGTAAAATATAAAATTCAAGCTATCAGGCATTTTTACAATTAAATTTGCTTTAATTAAAATATGGTTAATGTTATGGAGTGGGACTTATAGATATTAGAAAATAAACTATTTTTGCATTTAAGTGTCTGGTCTAATGTGAAAAGAATCTTGGAGTTGTAAGTTCAACTATTCCATGAAGAATATTTTATATTGGAAAATCCCATGGCTGATAAACCAGAGGTTAAACCAAGCTCAGATTAGCCTCTTAAGTCTCCTAGTTCTTTCAACAATGATTTAAAAGAACATACTTTATTATCTCATACCTCAATTTGTCCATTCAAAAAAATAAAATGACTCCACAATGGTATTCTGAGGATTAATTATAAACAAATCGCCAGTCCAGGTTTGATGCATAATACAAGATGCTTGGGGCTGTTGCACTGGGATGACCCAGAGGGATGGTATGGGGAGGGAGGTAGGAGGGGGGTTCAGGATTGGGAACACATATACACCTGTGGCGGATTCATGTTGATGTATGGCAAAACCAATACAATATTGTAAAGTTAAAAAAATATATATATAAGAAGTAATATCAGATTTACTTAATAACATACGATATTTTGATTGATTTTGTTTTATTAATGACACTATAGGATCATAATTTGCCTTGTATGCTTTTCAAAGCAATGGATAAAATGCATAATTGTGATAGTTGGAAATGCAGTCTATTTTTATTCTTAAACTTATCCCAGAGACTTGTTCTCAGAGCAAACTTAGAGTTCACTGAGCATCCATACTATGATGCTCCACTCTGCATTCTGGAAGCTTAAAATCCCAGGGGAAAATATGCAAAAGTTAGCTTAGTGTTTAATAAATGATTGGTTGACTTGCATATCCAGTAATTTCCTTTTTTCCCTGCCCTCCTTTGAATAATTTGTTGTCAGTAGTGTTTTGTTCATCTTCCTATTTTGAATTCTATATTGATATTATTTATCATCAAGGTAAAGGAATGGATGTAATTTCAGAAGTTAGAGGCAATTTGGAACAAAAGAAAAAATTCAACTTAATCCTACTTGAAGGAATAAGGAACCAAATGATGCTTCAATCTGAGAATTACAAGTCAAAGACAGAATTTAGAGAAAAAATCTGGGTCTATAAAAGTGTGGATGGTGATGAACAAGGCTGTCTTATTGGAAAAAAAGAAAAGTGAAAAGTGTAAAAGGATGATCTTGAAAGATCAGTGAGAAAGGGTATGGGACTGGATAGATGTGAGCTTTTATTTCTAAAGATGAAATAAATAAATCTGCCATCTTCTTCTCTAGAAGTTCTCATGAAGAAAAAAAAAAAGTAAAGAGTAATAAACTCAATTATTGAATGCACTGGGAGACTTCTGGAAATCTAAATATGTAATAGGCAGAGAAAATGGCAAATGTTTATAAATAGCAGATAGCAAGTATATGAAGTAGGTGGAAATGACTTAGTAAAGAGGAAAATTAAACCAACATGACTTTGGGGCCAGGGCTGGAAGATAGTTGTATGAAAGCTGATGTCACCCAGTTCAATTGGTTTGCAAGTCAGAAAACAGCTAAAGGAATTGGTAGGGGGAAGAAGGAAGTATGAACTGGGGAGCTGGAAAGAGTAAAATTTGCTTCTTACTGATTTTCATCAGTTAAAGAAGTACACAACTTCTTAGTCCTCACCTCCACCATTTGCAATAAAAAAGAGAAAATTCCCCTACTTCTCATGCTGGAAATGGCCTGAAAGTTTGTTCTCTAGAGAAACTGAACCAGAAAAGTCTCAGAGATTAGGAATATGGGGCCCAGAGGAGGATGAGTTTGGGGGTGTTCTATTGATCATAACAGGCAAGTAAAAGTCTGCAAAGCAAAAGGTGAGATATATCCCTTTCCAAAGATAATATTGGAGATTCTTTTTCAGAGAGCAAAACAATCCCTAGAAAGAAAAACAGCAGATACATATATTCGGCTTGCCAGATGATCTAGTCATCTTTTCATCACCTTAGAGTCATCCTTTGTTGTTTTTGCTTAGTCACTAAGTTGTATCCAACTCTTTTGCAACCCCATGGACTATAGCCCACCAGGAACCTCTGTCCATGGGATTTCCCAGGCAAGAATACTGGAGTGGATTGTCATTTCCTTCTCCATGGTATCTTCCTGAACCAGGGATCAAACCTGTATCTCCAGCATTGATAGGCAGATTTTTTCCCACGGAACCAATCAACCATACCAGTATACAACACCCCCTGCCCATAAAAAAGATTCTACTTAACTATTTTGTATTTGCTATAAAATTTAAATTTATAACAAGCCATTTCAGAAAATCCTATCACAGAAAATATAAAATCTAAAATAAACAGGGAAGAAGAAATCAGAGGAAGAAGAAGCAATACAGATGACAAACAAAAACATTAAAGAAAATATTAATCATCTGAAAAAGACATATGAGAGATATTGTAACCACTGCATCTTAAAATGTTGTTTAAAATGGAACAAAGGAGAAGATCTTATGGAAATTATAAACAGGGTTACTGAAATTTTAAACATGAAATTTTAATGGAACCTAGAATGCAATGGAAAAGCCCTTTAAAACTGTGAGCAAAACTATTTTCAAACCATACTTCTATACCCAGCAAATGTATCATTCAATTGTCAGTACAGAATAAAGTCGATTTTAGACATACAATGTGAAGACAAAGCAAAAAGAGATGCAGCCACAGCCAGAGAATGCTGATAGCTGCCAGAGGTTGGTATAGGCAAAGAACAGATTCCCTGCTACAATCTTCAGGAGGAGTATGGCCCTATGAACATCTTGATTTTGTGTTTCTGGCCACAAGAACTGTGAAAGTATAAACTTCTGTTGTTGTAAGCAATAAAGATTGTGGTCATTCATTATGGCTACTAAGCTAAGTCGCTTCAGTCATGTCCGACTCTGTGCGACCCCATGAGAGCAGCCCATCAGGCTCCCCCATCCCTGGGATTCTCCAGGCAAGAACACTGGAGTGGGTTGACATTTCCTTCTCCAACGCATGAAAGTGAAAAGTGAAAGTGAAGACGCTCTCTTGTGGCAGCTGTAGGAAACTGATATACATGATATGCATAATACTTTCTATTGAATACTGATTAAGGATTGACCAATTCTCTCTGGGCCAGCAGTGAAAACTCAGGAAATATTTCACAAAGTAGTAATGTTCAATTTTGAAGGATTTTATGAGTTCAAAAATTAAATAAGAGGGGCATTTAAGAAGCAGTAGCACACATAAAAGCATAGGAGTGTGAGATACAGTGGTTTTGAGGAAATAGATGACAATTCAGTGTCCATGGGATGAAGACAAGGAATCCTGATGGATGGGTCTGGAAAGTGAGATGTAAATGCCATGAATGTCATGATAAAACCCTCAATGTGGTCTGATAGGCGATGTTGGTTAACCAAGGTTTTCAGGCTAGGGATAGATGATGAGATATAGTCATATGGGGCCCATTAGGGATAGAACTGGGGACTAGGAAGCCAGTTATGAGAAGTTGGAAGTAATCTGGTGAAAAAAGAGGATAAAAATGGTCATAGGTATAGAAAAAAATGTAGGGTGAAACTTGGTTAAGGGAGAATACAATCAAGAATGATTTACAAGATTAGTTTGGGGCCTGGGTGGAGAGACAGTGACATTGTAAAGACTGCAAGTGTAGGAGAATAAATCATTCTTGATGAGACATAAAATCATCCCTATCATTCAGGGGGATGGGTAAGGAATTGGGAAACTGAACAGTGGGCATCTTTACAACTTGTTAACTCACGGATCTCAAATACTTCTCTTTATGAGTTTCAGCCTCTTTAGATGAAAAATGGGAGTGGGAAGGAAGCAGTATTATTTATCTCACAATTACTCAGAAGATTTAAAGACATAACGTCTGTGAGGGCATTGTCTAAAGTTTCTTCTTTTGTTTTGAAAACTAGATGAAGGTAAGCTATTTTATAATGGACTTAATTTGAGAAGGGATAGATTTCTGGACATACAGGTAGCTAGTGCCACAGAGATCAGAAACCAAGAAAGATGACGGGACTGCAGGTTCAAATGTGGGAGACTTTAGCAGCCAGGCTGGGGGAAGAGCAGTCCTTGGCAATTCTGTAGGGAAGAAAAGGGAAGAGGGCTACTGCAGAGCTCCAGAGTTGCCAGCTCTTCAGGTGTACTCAGACAGTGAAAGGAAGTGCAGAAAAGCAGCATCATGTGGGGAAACAATCAGAGGTTGGTGGAAAGATCTTTAAGATGGGGGAGGGATGGTCACTGAGTCTTTATGGAGACAGAAGCAAGAGGTCAAAATAGAAGTAGGCAAATTTGATTACATAAGAATGTGTAAGAAATTGTTGGAAGCCCTCTGTTTCATTCAGAAAATAAGTTCTAGGGATCATTTTATAATGCAGCTCAATAGTACCTTGACCTGAATGGGACTTTAAAGCTATATGGATAACCAGCAAGCTCATGACCAAGACCCAGGTTTTTATCTTTTTAATTGAAGTGTAACTCACATACACAAAATTAATTATTTTTAAATGTAAAATTCAGTAACATTCATTTAGTAGCCCCACAATGTTGAGTCTAGCTCTAAAACATTTCTATCATAAAAAGAAATTCATGAAGCAGTCATTCTCATTTTTCCTTTTCTCCAGCCCCTGGCAATCACTAATCTATCTTCTATCTCTATGATTTATCTAGATGATGCATCCAGAACAACTAAAAACAGATACTCAAACATTCTTGTATATGAATGAAGATCCTGTTTTGAATGGACACCTTTGAAGCCTCTAGATAACTCACCTTAAAAAGTGAGTTCTATAAAGACTGAGTGGCCGCAATTCCAGTTGAACTTATTAAGCCAGATTTTTATTGAGTATCTTAGCTCACACTGCTTCCAGTTGCCAAAAACAGAAACAGAGGATGACAATGCTGCTGCTGCTACTGCTAAGTCGCTTCAGTCGTGTCCGACTCTGTACAACCCCATAGACAGCAGCCCACCAGGCTTCCCCGTCCCTGGGATTCTCCAGGCAAGAACATTGGAGTGGGTTGCCATTTCCTTCTCCAATGCATGAATGTGAAAAGTGAAAGTGAAGTCGCTCAGTCGTGTCCGACCCTCAGCGACCCCATGGACTGCAGCCTTCCAGGCTCCTCCATCCATGGGATTTTCCAGGCAAGAGTACAGGAGGATGACAATAGTTTCTGTAAATTAGCTGAATAAAAGTGAAAGGTGAGTTCTGGGTTAGCCATATCATCACTTTTAAGAAGAGAAGCACAGAATCTAAACTTCATTGTTTTCAGGTTTTTCTTTTAAACTGTTTTATAATTGGGGAAATTTTTCCCCTAAATGAATACTATTTGTAAATAATCCTCTCTAATTGTAGGCTTAAAATGTCTGGGCAAAACCAAAAATGACTCCCTACCCAAGGTTTACTAACAGTTAAAGTATTTAAACAGGAGCAGCCTGAAGAATTGGTCCTGGAGTTTGATCTTAGTAAACCTGTAATTACTCATCTTCCTAGCTAGACTTTCCCTGGGCAAAGAGAAGGGCAACCAAAGTGCATTAATCGCTCACTGATGACTCAAGATAAATAAAAAACCTTATAATCTTTCTTTCATATAGTGTGTATTGTAGACAGAAAAAGAAAGCCCCTCTTTGCTGGTGATTAAGAGTTTGCACATCAGATCTTCTCTAAGTTCAAGTTCCTCTGCCTATGTCAAGCTTTTGAAAATTGCATATAAAACAAATGAAGCTTTACAAACTCAGTGGAATGTTATGAAATACTAATTTTACAGGTGCATAAGAGCAAACTGCAGTTCCAAATACCAGACTGCCATTAAACATAATGCACTCCGTATGCAGGGGCAGTTAATTTAATATTAAACCAATAAAACATTTACCAATGCCAGCAAAGGTTTGGGTTGTTGACAGCAGACTAGGTGTCCTGCAGCTATGCTGTCTTTCTGTTTGCAGGCCAATTTTACACAGCTGCTTTCTTCTGGAAATCATGCCTCATTTGAAGCCTTTGTAAGTATGACAAATAGCCTCTCTAAGCCTTAGCAATGGTGAGGAAGCTTGAAAATATTTAGAAGCATTTATTAGTTAGAATATGAAACAATATTTAGTTCTGCTACAACCTTTGACTGTGTGGAGGTCTCATTATTAGAGGAGATGCTACTTGCTCTGGTGTGTGTATCTTTTGCAGGGTACTACATTAAATTACCACCCTGAAGGCAATCAGTACTAAGTTCAAACTACATATGAATTCTAACATCAGTCCATAAAATGGACAAAATTAGAATATAATCATTACTTTTAAACTCAGTCATCTGGTGACTTGCTAATCTCTTCTTGGTTACATTCTAGGCATAACAGATAGAAGACAGAGGTTCTCATTCAGTGAGTTTTGAATCTGCAGGAGTGCAGGATTCATAGGAAAAGGTAAAGTAATATAAGAAAACCTAAGCACTACCTGCATTGTTCAAACAAGTCTTTAGATATACGAAGCATACTGGGGCAAAAGTAGTCTACACAGAAGCTGGAGTTTGGGATGCGTAAGGGAGGAGTTTAGGGCATAGGAAACTTACAGCACATGGAGATGGGGTGAGGTGCTCTGTGCACCTAATGATGACATGTTTTGAGAAAATGTGGATCAACATGGCTGAAGTAAAGAATTCATGGAGGTAAGTAGAAGGATGCATGTTTGTATAGAGTGAATGGTTCTGATTAGGGTCTCCTCAATGGGATTACAGATTGTTTTTGTTGTAGGAAATGATGATATGATGAAGGCTTTGGGAACATGACAGTGACTTAAGAAGGAAGAGTTTTGGGACTTTCCATTATGGTAGCCTTCTGGATTAATTGACATGGAAAGTATTGAAAAATGCAAAATATGCTTAGAAGATTAAGTAACGAGAGACCTACAATGAGTTGGAATTGGCAATGATAAAAAGGAATGGAATGTTTAGAGGAACATTTTGAAGAAAGTATTTATAGGACTTGAGAACTTACTGGGCGTAGAGAGTGACGGGTGGGCAGGTCCAGGCCGATTCTAGGACTTTGAGCCCAGGTAATTTGAAGGATTTTTTTTTTCCAAACCCAAAGAGGAAGCTGACTTAGGTGAGGAAAATATGAGATCAGTTTTAGACATGTTGAGAAAATCCATGTGGAGATTTCCAGTAGGCTTTCGGCAAAGCAGACTGAAACTTAAAAGAAAAATAGATTTGGGTGTCTTTACCCACAGGAGAGATATTTGCTGAAGTTTTGAAACTACACAAAGTTTCTGAGGAGGACTGCAAAGAGAAAGCTATAGTATGCTAGAGACAGGACTCCTGTTTGGTTTTTAGATGTTTATTGGCAGAAAAAGAAATGAAGTCAGGGAAATAAAGGGGTGGACCAGGAGTCAGGGGAAAATGAAAGGTTTTGTTTCAGAGCACCTAATCAATAGAAACTACTACACTGAGGGGTGAGAAGTTCATTGAATTTCCTGAGAAAATACCTCTGGTACACCGTTGCTAGAATGGTGGGGGAAGAAATCGGTTTCTGAAGGTTAAGGAATGAGTGGCTGCTTTGACGATGGAATAAATATAAACTCCATTTTTGAGGAGTGAAAGTCCAAGACAGAAATGACAACCATTTTGATGTAATGGAAGCATCAAGTGTACTTGTTTTTGAGATGTGATATGAACTTATTTTTAGATAAGGGAGAAATACATTAAAAAGAAGAAATATTGAAGACTTTAAATGAGTATCGTCTTAGAAGTTAAAGAAACTAACACTAATAAGGTACAATACAACTTCTACCAAGAGAGAAGACAATTAAAGATGATGGTTGAAAACTACAGGAAGAAATGGGTATATCCTAATTAACAAGGTTATTTGGAAGAAGGAATTGAATAGCTATATGAACGAAATTTTCTCAGGAATATAGAAAGCATGATAATCTATAGACATTAAAATGTGGGAAAAACCTAATCCCTGGTGAAGTTTAGTACATTTTGAGAGATTTACTTGAACCAGGAATGACAATCAGTTTCCTCTCTACTGGGATTTGTTAGTAGCTACCTGTTGAGAAAGGTTTTGAGGACACATTCAGACTCAGCCTTCAGAATTGCCATGATGAAGCAGTGATGTCTGCTTTGAACAAAGGGTTGAGGAGTGGCAGCTCCAGTGCTGGTGAGCAGAAGACAAACATGAGTGTGAAGAGTTCAGTTTTTTGGCAGATTCTGTTTCCAAGAATGACACAGAGTTAGAAGTGAGCAGGGGGTAAGATTAAGATGAGGAAGACAAGGGTGGTATTAGAGGGTGGACCAGAAGAAGCATGCATATCACCTGGGAGCTTGTTTAAAATGGAGATTCCCAGGCTCCACTCCAGACCCATTGATTCCAACTCTTCATTTGGACAATATCCCAACTGATTTATATGCATGAATTTTGTAAAGGACATTTCAGGGTCCGTGACAAAATGACCAACCATGGAGTTCAGGTAGGAAGGCGGAAGAATTCCCAAAGTCCAGGTTAGTTGTTCTCAAAGTGTGGTACACAGACAAGCTGTACCCTTAGCACCTGGGAACTTGTTAGAGATATAAATTCTCCACCTCACCTCAAACCTATTGTGTCTGAAACTATGATATTAGAATTCAAAAAGCTGTGTTTAACAAGCCCTCTAGGTGATTCCAGGTGCCCTAAAGTTTGAGAACCTTCATTCTAGGTAATCTTGTCAAGTTGTGCTTACATGGGCCAAGAACAGATGAAAGAGATAAAGACGGTTTAAAAGGTTGGGATCAAGCAAGTTGCTATAAGCTCTGGAAGGCTGCAGTCCATGGGGTCGCTGAGAGTCGGACACGACTGAGCGACTTCACTTTCACTTTTCACTTTCATGCATTGGAGAAAGAAATGGCAACCCACTCCAGTGTTCTTGCCTGGAGAATCCAGGGATGGTGGAGCCTGGTGGGCTGCCGTCTATGGGTTCGCAACGAGTCGGACACGACTGAAGTGACTTAGCAGCAGCAGCAGGGAGCAAAAAATAAAAAAATCTAAAGTCACCCACAATACTGTATAGCACTAAGAACTCAGCCAAATCAACCAAGATAGAAGACAATGGCTGTAGACAAAGCAGTCAGTTATCCAGATGACATTTTGGCAATTAGTGGGCAAAGCCTTCCCTTGAAGAAGTGTATAATATAAGAGAAACTAGCTTATGAGAACATAAAAGTACCATAAAATACCGTTTGCATATAGACACTGAAACTGCAAGCAAGGCAGGTCCAGTTTGGGTTGTTTAAAGGGTTATTGCAAATAATAACACTCCCATCAAAGCAGAACTGGACCTTTAGCAAACTGGCTATCTTTGTGTCAATTATATCAGTCATATGATTACATTGTTTTAGAAAATCTATTGCAATTTTAATTATTTCATCTACTACTGGAGAGCCCTTCCATACTAATTCAGAGATATTTAAAATGGGGCTGATTGCATTGGTATCTTTGGAGTCGCCAGCTGGTGCACTGCCCTGTCTCACGTAGCAGCCCCTAGCCACATGCAGCTATTTTCATTTCAATTAATAAAATAAAATAGCATTAAGAATTTTTCAGACTGGCCAGCTACATTCCACATACTCAATAATTTCCTGTGGCAAGTGGCTGCCATATTGGGCAACAAGGTTTATAAGACACTTCCATCATTACAGAAAGTTCCATCTGCCAGCCCTTGAACTTTTGATTCATGATCATAATAAGGGCTTTGTCAGAATCCAGCTTTCCAAGGACATGCTTTTCAATGGTGCTAACAGCAGATCACAGCTGGGGAAAGAGTGAGATTGAGGGCTGAAACTCTAACCATCTCCACTTGCTCTGAATACACAAATGTTTTCTAGCTTTCACCTCAACAGCTAGAATGTGGAGACCTTCCCAAGGGAGCAAGAGATGACAGTTTTTATTTTCTTCCTTATTTTTATCATAGCAGAGGGGGCAGAAAAATCACCAGGACACAATTACTTTGTTTTACATCCCAGCACTCTTCATAATTTTATTTACACAGTTCTGTTCCATTTTGTTTCTGCCAAATCCTGTCATTAAAAAGGTGAATGTACTTCAGTTTCACTTGTCTATCATCTATCTATCTACCATCTATTTAACTACATATTTTGCTGGAACCCTAACAAGATAAATGAATTATAAATAATTACTTTGATGAGTAGCTGGTGGAGGCTGGTGCCTGGCTGATGTTGACTTTTCAGGTTTGATTTGAGGCCCTTGCAAATTTTCAGTTATTTTTAACTTGCCTTACTTGAAAGAAGGCTAGAGAGAGAATAGTATCCACCCACTGTTGCTACATAAATCTCTTTTGGGGAGAGGCTTTTAGGTACCTCTCTTTTGAGTGAAGTAAGTATGTCAGAAAAGGGAGATGGGAAGGACAACAAATTATTGATTTAAAGCTAAAAAGACTGTCACCATCTTGAGCCAAGGGAGTAAAAATTAAGGTGAAGAAATTTGGAATTAACAAGAATGTCTCTGGAAACATTCCTGCCTCCTAGGAAGTGTGCTGAGTCACTCAGTCATGTCTGACTCTTTGAGATCCCATGGACTGTGGTCCGCCAGGCTGGTCTGTCCATGTGGATTCTCCAGGCAAGAATACTAGAGTGAGCTGCCATGCCCTCTTCCAGGGATCTTCCCAACCCAGGGATCAAACCCAGGTCTCCTGCATTGCAGGCAGATTCTTTATCATCTGAGCCTCCTACCTCCTAGTAAGAGACAAATACAAACTTCAGAATAATTTTTTTCTCACTCTTGTCCTGGGAAGATAAAGTTCCAACCCTTTCTGATGAGGCTTCCAGCATCTTCTCTATGAATCTCTGTAAAGAGCTAAGAGGTTTCTTCCGGGCACATAGCCACATAAAAAATTCCAAAATTACATGTTTAGCTCTGATGTGTGTCTCTCCAAAGTTGATGTACTATTTGTTTATTTGGTTCTGGACTTGGGGTAGAAAGGGATTCTCTCCTGCCACAGGTGACCCCCTGTGAGTCACATTATGAACAAAGGCAACCTAGAAAGATGCTGCTTTACTGGCAGGTCCTGCCCAGACACTTTCTGAACCTTTATGAATAATGGAAAGCTATCTTTTTTCCTTTTTTCTTAATTCTTATTATTATTCTTTTTTAAAAAATATAAATATGAAGTTGACACTGGGAAAAGATTTTTTTTTTTTTTGATATCCTCACCAATTTCATACCTTTACTAACATCAGTTGTTTTCAAGTCAGAGCCAGTATAAGGCCATGGGCAGAGGCCTTCCGAAGCTCATTTGGCTCAGAACTTCGAGCCTCTGTTTGGAACAATTTGGGTAAAATTTAATTCTGCTATGCAGCAAAATCTGGTCAGAGCCTGAGAGGCCCATTAAGCTTCTCTCTCTTTCCTCTAATTAAACATTTACTTAGCGTTTATTTTCCCAGTGTCTTGATCCTCCTTGTGACAATGGATTAATCAAAAGTTAGTTAGATAAACTTAAGGATATCAGCTGGTAAAGAATCCACCTGCAAAGCAGGAGACCCTGGTTTGATTCCCGCGTCAGGAAGATCCCCTGGAGAATGGATAGGCTACTCACTCTAGTATTCTTGGGCTTTCTTGGTGACTCAGAGCATAAAGAACCCACCTTCAGTGCAGGAAACCTGGACTTGATTTCTGGATGGGGAAGAACCTCTGCAGGAGGGCATGGCAACCCACTCTAGTATTCTATCCTGGAGAATCCTCATGGACAGAAGAGCCTGGTGGCTACAGTCCTTGGGGTTGCCAAGAGTCAGGCATGAATAAGCAAGTAAGCACAGCGCAGCACAAGGATGAAATGGTTAGATAGCATCACCCACTCAATGAGCATGAACTTCAGCCAACTCCAGGAAATAGTGAAGAACAGGGAAGCCTGGTGTGCTGCAGTTCATGAGGTTACACAGAATCAAGCACGACTTAGCAAATGAACATCAATTCATGCTGATACGATAGCCAATTCTTAACTCCTACCCCATAAAACTTAATTCAGTTCACATATCCATGTTGCAAAGAACCCTTTGGACATCTGGCAAGAGCAGCAGTTCCACCTAGAAGGAGTGTCACCTTCCACCGTGGGAGGTGACAGAGTGATGGTCTGGGGTGTTCACCACTCTTTGCCAGGGAAATCCTGCTGGTGGCTGACTTCTTTACCCAACACATCCAAGGACATCAGGAAGAGTTCATACCTGCTTGAAGATGGGAAAGACAAAATCAAGAGAACTTGATTTTCAATCGATTAAAGATAGCCCAGGTATTTTATGGAAAAAAATGATATTGGTCCAAATTTGTTCTTCACCTCATTAAAAACATTCCATCTTTTCATCATTGAGACTCAAAACCTCTCAATCATTTTCAGTTGTTCTATCATTTCTACATAATACTGCAAGGTTAAGTTCTTTAGGCCCTACATCTGATGATTTCCTTTTTCCTGAAATGATGGTTCCCTTTAGCATATTCTTTTAAAGTTCACATTCCTTGGCATAATGGATAAGTGTGCTTAATGCTATATCTCAAATACTCTTCTCAATCTTTCATTTCTTGATTTTTTTCTGTCTTTAAGGAGCACCTGCACCTTCTTTGCCTCCTGAGTCCTACACTTCATTTAAAGTTTAATTTAAATTTCATTTCCTTCATGAAGGTTTTCCCCAATTCTATGGCTAGAAATCTTTCCTCTCTCATCTACTTGTATCATTTGCTTAATTTTGTCTTTCACTGAATTGTTAGAGAGCTATCAGCCTACTTAATCTATTATCTATTAGGAAAGAAATTGTTTGGTTTGTTTTTGTTTCTATAGGTGTATCTAGACATATTTCATATAATAACTTTTAAAAAATATTTATTGAATTCAATTTATCCAACAAGATTTTGTTGAACACCTGTAATACATGTCTTTCTATGTGACACATCAAATCGCATCATTGTATTGCAAATAAGAAAGAGATTAAAAAAAAAAAAAAAAGAAACAACCAACCAAAGAACAATGAGTAGGTTTAGGAATCCATGGTTGTAAGAAACCTAAAAAAAAAAAAATAGGTCTGGCAAAGTGTGCATCTGGCGACCAATGATTTAGCTATTGAGGGGTCCCCCCATGGGACTTGGGTATGGCTCTGTTATCCACACCATAGCTTCTTTTCCCTGTATTTTACCCTACAGAATTCTCCTTCTGGACCTAGCCAGACATTTCTCATGACTGCCTGTAAACTAGCCACACTGAGTGGTGCTGTGAGAAGTAGCTTAACTAAATGCAGAAACAGAGGCATTTCTGGTATCCAAGTCTTATATTATTGCCATTATCTGGGTCTAAATACAGCAAGAGAGTTGGTTTATTTCTTTTTTTTCTCTCTTTTTAATATTTAGAAGTTTGTCATTTTTCTGCTTCACTCATTTTGCCCTCCTTCACTTTTTCAACTCTGGCAACCATAAATGTATTCTTGTATCTATGATGAGTTTTTTAAGATTCCTCATCTGAGTGAGATCATAATTTTATCTCTCTGACTTACTTCACTCAGCATAATGCTCTCTGTTTCAATTCTTATTGTCACAAATGGTAGGGTTTTCATCATTTTTACAGCTAAATTTTATGTATGCATGTATATATCAGTATGAGTATCAGTTCAGTTGCTTAGTCATGTCCGACTGTTTGTGGCCCCATGAACTGCAGCACGCCAGGCCTCCCTGTCCATCACCAACTTCTGGAGCTTACCCAAACTCATGTCCATTGAATTGGTGATGCCTTCTAACCATCTCATCCTCTGTCGTCCCCTTCTCCTCCTGCCTTCAATCTTTCCCAGCATCAGGGTCTTTTCAAAAGAGTCAGCTCTTCACATCAGGTGGCCAAAGTATTGGAGTTTCAGCTTCAACATCAGTCCTTCCAATGAACACCCAGGACTGATTTCCTTTAGGATGGGCTGGTTGGATCTTCTTGTAGTCCAAGGGACTCTCAAGAGTTTTCTCCAACACCACAGGTCAAAAGCATCAATTCTTCTGCGCTCAGCCTTCTTTATAGTCCAACTCTCACATCCATGCATGATTACCAGAAAAACCAAAGCCTTGACTAGACGGAACTTTGTTGACAAAGTAATGTCTCCGCTTTTTAATATGCTGTCTAGTTTGGCCATAACTTTCCTTCCAAGGAGTTCAGTTCAGTTCAGTTCAGTTGCTCGGTCATGTCCGACTCTTTGTGACCCCATGAACTGCAGCATGCCAGGCCTCCCTGTCCATCACCAACTCCTGGAGTCCACCCAAACCCATGTCCATAGAGTTGGTGATGCCATCCAACTATCTCATCCTCTGTCATCCCCTTTTTCTCCTGCCCTCAATCTTTCCCAGCATCAGGGTCTTTTCCAATGAGTCAGCTTTTCGCATCAGGTGGCCAAAGTATTGGAGTTTCAGCTTCAACATCAATCCAGTAAGTGTCTTTTAATTTCATGGCTTTAATCACATCTTCAGTGATTTTGGAGCCCAGAAAAATAAAGTCTGACACTGTTTCCACTGTTTCCCCATCTATTTCCCATGAAGTGATGGGACCAGATGCTATGATCTTCGTTTTCTGAATGTTGAGCTTTAAGCCAACATTTTCAGTCTCCTCTTTCACTTTCATCAAGAGGCTTTCTCGTTCCTCTTCACTTTCTGCCATAAGGGTGGGTCATCTGCATATCTGAGGTTATTGACATTTCTCCCAGCAATCTTGATTCCAGCTTGTGTTTCTTCCAGCCCAGCGTTTCTCATGATGTACTCTGAATATAAGTTAAATAAGCAGGGTGACAATATACAGCTTTGATGTACTCCTTTTCCTATTTGGAACCAGTCTGTTGTTCCATGTCCAGTTCTAACTGTTGCTTCCTGATTTGCATACAGGTTTCTCAAGAGGCAGGTCAGGTGGTCTGGTATTCCCATCTCTTTCAGAATTTTCCATAGTTTATTGTGATCCACACAGTGAAAGGCTTTGGCATAGTCAATAAAGCAGAAATAGATGTTTTTCTGGAACTCTCTTGCTTTTTCCATGATCCAGCAGATGTTGGCAATTTGATCTCTGGTTCCTCTGCCTTTTCTATATGTGTGTGTGGATATATATCACATTTTTTTTTTATCTATTCATCCACTGATGGATACCTGGGTTGTTTCCACATCTTGACTATTGTGAATTATGTTATAAGGATCATGAGGATGAAGATAATCCCTTCAAATACAGTGATTTCATTCCTTTTGGGTATATACACAGAAGCGGAATTGTTGGATTATATTGGTAGTCTTATTTTCATTTTTTGAGGAACCTCCATTCCATACTGTTTTCCATAGGGTCTGCACCAATTACATGCCCACCAACAGTGTACATGGGTTAATTTTCCTCCACATCCTTACCAACCGTTGTTATATCCTGCTTTTTGATGATGACCTGTCTGAGAGATTTAAGCATGATATTGCATTGTAGTTTTGATTTTCATTTCCCTGATATTAAGCATCCTTTCATGTACCTGTTGGCCATCTATATATTTTCTTTTGAAAAATGTCTATTTGGGTCTCTAACCCATTTTAAAATCTGAGTATTTATTTTGCTGTTGTTGAGTTGTGTGAGTTCTTTATATATTTTCAGGACTATAATACAGCATGCAATCAGGATATTGACATTGATATACTCACTGAATTTATCCAGACTCTTTAGTTTTACTTATAATAATGTATAATAAGGTGTGTAGAAGTGTGTACATATGTACATGCATATGTATCAAGGTGTAAAGACATGTACATTCACCACCACAGTCAAGATACAGGAAAACATGGGGAATCTAAAAATTAATACAAATGAACTCATTTACAAAATTGAAACAGACTCACAGACATAGCAAACAAGTGTATGGTTACCAAAAGGAAAGGGGGAGGAGGGATAAACTAGTGGTATGGTATTAAGAGATACGTACTACAATATATAAAATAGATAAACAAGGATTTACTGTATAGCACAGAGAAATATAATCAATATATTAACCTGTAATGAAAAAGAATATGAAAACATATATATATATATACACTTACATTTATATGGATCACTTTGCTCCACAGGACTGGAAAAGGTCAGTTTTCATTCCAATCCCAAAGAAAGGCAATGCCAAAGAATGCTCAAACTACCACACAATTGCACTCATCTCACACGCTAGTAAAGTAATGCTCAAAATTCTCCAAGCCAGGCTTCAGCAATACGTGAACTGTGAACTTCCAGATGTTCAAGCTGGTTTTAGAAAAGGCAGAGGAACCAGAGACCAAATTGTCAACATCTGCTGGATCATCAAAAAATCAAGAGAGTTCCAGAAAAATATCTATTTCTGCTTTTGAAACACAAAGCCTTTGACTATGTGGATCACAATAAACTGTGGAAAATTCTGAAAGAGATGGGAATACCAGACCACCTGACCTGCCTCTTGAGAAACCTGTATGCAGGTCAGGAAGCAATAGTTAGGACTGGACATGGAACAACAGACTGGTTCCAAATAGGAAAAGGAGTATGTCAAGGCTGTATATTGTCACCCTGCTTATTTAACTTATATTCAGAGTACATAATGAGAAATACTGGGCTGGAAGAACCACAAGCTGGAATCAAGATTGCCGGGAGAAATATCAATAACCTCAGATATGCAGATGACACCACCCTTATGCAAGAAAGTGAAGAAGAACTAAAGGGCCTCCTGATGAAAGTGAAAGAGGAGAGTGAAAAAGTTGGTTAAAGCTCAACATTCAGAAAACGAAGATCATGGCATGTAGTCCCATCACTTCATGGGAAGTAGATGGGGAAACAGTGTCTGAGTTTATTTTTCTGAGCTCCAAAATCATGGCAGATGGTGATTGCAGCCATGAAATTAAATGAGGCTTGCTCCTTGGAAGGAAAGTTATGACCAGCCTAGATAGCATATTAAAAAGCAGATTAAAATAGCATGTTGACAAAGCAGACTTTGTCAACAAAGGTCTGTCTAGTCAAGGCTATGGCTTTTCCAGCAGTCTTGTATGGATGTGAGAGTTGGACTCTAAAGAAAGCTGAGCACTGAAGAATTGATGCTTTTGAACTGTGGTGTTGGAGAAGACTCTTGAGAGTCCTTGGACTGCAAGGAGGTCCAACCAGTCCATCCTAAAGGAAATCAGTCCTGGGTGTTCATTGGAAGGACTGATGTTGAAGCTCAAAGTCCAATACTTTGGCCACCTGATGCGAATTGCTGACTCATTTGAAAAGACCCTGATCCTGGGAAAGATTGAGGGCAGGAGGAGAAGGGGACGACAGAGGATGGAATGGTTGGATGGCATCACCGACTCAGTGGACATGGATTTGAGTGGGCTCTGGGATTTGGTGATGGACAGGGAGGCCTGGTGGGCTGCGGATCATGGGGTCGCAAGGAGTCAGACATGAGTTAGTGACTGAAATGAACTATCACACATTTTTATGTGTATTATCAGATTTTATTTCATGCATTGGGTTGACCATAAAGTTTGTCAAGTTTATAATAGTCAGGACATGGAAGCAACCTAGATGTCCATCAGCAGATGAATGGATAAGAAAGCTGTGGTACATAAACATAATAGAGTATTACTCAGCCATTAAAAAGAATACATTTGAATCAGTCTAATGAGGTGGATGAAACTGGAGCCTATTATACAGAGTGAAGTAAGCCAGAAAGAAAAACACCAATACAGTATACTAACGCATATATATGGAATTTAGAAAGATGGTAACAACAACCCTGTATGTGATACAGCAAAAGAGACACAGATGTATAGAACAGTCTTTTGGACTCTGTGGGAGAGGGAGGGGGGCATGATTTGGGAGAATGGCATTAAAACATGTATAATATCATATAAGAAACAAATCACCAGTCCAGGTTCGATGCAGGATACAGGAAGCTTGGGGCTGGTGCACTGGGATGACCCAGAGGGATGGTATGGGGAGGGAGATGGGAGGGGGGTTCAGGATGGGGAACACGTGTACACCCATGGCGGATGCATGTTGATGTATGGCAAAACCAATACAATATTGTAAAGTAAAAATAAATAAATTAATTAATTAAGAAAAAAGATTTTGAATTTACTTTTTGGCCAGTCCAATATTTTTAAACTGTTATTGGCAGGTTCACTTTTAAAGTTTTCTTTGCTTCCTGGTGGATTTTTCTTATTATATAATGTCCTTTTGTGTTATTAGTAATTTTATTTGCTCTATGTATAATTCATTTTCTCCTACTTAAATAAAATAATTGATTAATATTTCCATGACATATTTTTTCTTTTTTTTTTTTTACTAAAATCTATGTCATCATTTTTGAAATGAGTACTTTTAGACATTATATTGTTGGATCATAGTGTTTTTCAAACCACTCTACCAAACTCTGCCTTTTAATTGGTTTGAAGACTATTTACATTTAAGGTGATTATTGATATGTTAAAGCTCAAGCCTGACACTTTTTTCCTGTTTGTTTTTTCTGTTTCTTGTTCCTCTTCCTCACAATGCTTGCCTTCCTGTGGGTTGCATAAGTAAGCATTCCATTTTAATTTATCCACTGTGCTTTGAGTTTGGATGTATCTCTTTGAGTGGTTTTGTTATTGACCTGAGTTATTAGATTATTTAATCAATACAAATTCATAAGAGGCCAGATTAGAAATTCAGACAAGGCTTTACTGGGACTTGTGCTGCAGCACAGGGGAGCAAGAACAAGTAACAGATGCCCCAGCTTAGTACAGGAAGTGGAGGGATGATGTGGTCTCTTCAGTGGGTTGAAGGTGGAGGCAGATCAATGGGTGAGGTTGGAGGGTGACTTGGTGGTCTGCCCACCTTTTTGATGGAGCTGTGTGCAGGGATCATGCACATTACTCTGTTTTTGCTCTAAGCACCTCAGAGGTGGCAGTTGATTTTTATATCCTTTTTGAATCTTATTGTTCATAGTACATAATTTGCTCCAACTGGGCATGTGTACAGTTGGTATTTTTCCCTTATAGTATTTCTATCTGTTGCTTGAAGGGACTTGTCCAGGTGCAAGCCTTCAGTGAAGGATCCCAGGTCCCAGGTCCCAGGTTCCAGGTCCCAGCCTACCTGTTTTCTCAGTGATTATTTTGGGAGCTATCCTATATATGACTTAACCACAATCCATTGATATCAACATTTTACCACTTGGAATGAAGTTTGTAGAACTTTCTTGCCAGTATTTCCCTTTTCCTTTTCTGTTTTCAATATTGTCTTGACAAATTTTGATTCAAATATCAGGAATGATGTGTAAAACTCTTAAGCAGGAGTGTATTCTGCATGCCCACCCCTCCACTCTTCCTGTAGTTCTTCATTTGTTCTTCATCTCCAAGATTACTTCTTTCATGATTGCCTTTCTTCTTGAAGAACTTCTACTATCAGTCTTCAAGGATACATCTGCTAGTGACAAATCATTTAGTTTTCCATGACCTGCGAATATTTTTATTTTCTCTTCATTTCTGCAAAAAAAAAGTTTCATTGGGTATAGCATTTGTGGTTATTCGTTTTTCTCTTCAGCATGTAAAAAATGTTGCACACTTCCTTCTGAACTCCATGATTTAATATAAAAAACACACTGTCATTCAAACTGGTATTCCTATAGATAATATATCATTTTTCTCTGGTTGCTTTCATCTTTTTCTTTCTCTTAACTTTCACAAATTAAATTATTTTTGACTTGGTGTGGATTTCTTAGGTTTTATCTTTGATGAGCCACTCACCTTCTTAAATCTGTACATGTGTCTTTTATCAAATTTGAGTGTTTTCAGCCATTGTTTCTTCAAATATTCTTTTAGCCCCACTTTCATTCTTTTCTCATTCTGCATCTCTGATGATATGAATGTTGTCTCATTTTTGTTATGCCATGGATTCCTGATACTCTGTTCTTGTCTGTTTTTTCTGTGTTTTTGTACTGAGTAAATTTTATGGATTTGCCCCATGTTCATGCTATGCTATGCTAAATTGCTTCAGTAGTGTCTGACTCTTTGAGACCCCATGTACCATACCCCTCAGGCTACTCTGTCCATGGGATTTTCCAGGCAAGAATACTGGAGTGAGTTGCCAAGCCCTTCTCCAGGGGATCTTCCCAACGTAGGGATCGGACTCGTGTCCCTTAAGTCTCCTGCATGGGCAGGTGAGTTCTTTACCACTAACAATACCTGGGAATTCCCTTGTTCACAGATTCTATCTTCTTTCATCTCGAAATTGAACCAAGACAGCAAGTTGTTGTTGCTTTTTTAATTTCAACTATTTTATTTCTCAATTCTAAATGTTCCACTTGGTTTTTCTTTATTTTTATACTTATTTTGTTTGTTTAGATTTTCTTTTTTAAAATTTGTTTTAAGAGAATTTGTAAGTGCTTGTTGAGGTATTTTTATGACAGCTTGTCAGACTGCACCAATATGTGATTCATCTCAGTGTTGGCATCAGTTGGTTGTCTTTTCTAATTTGTGATTTCTCTATTTCTTGATAAGATCGATGAAATTTTCACTGTGATATAGACATTTTGACTGCTTTATTTGTAGAATCTGAGCCTTATCTACATCTTTTATTTTCGTAGGTAGTTATCTTGGTTAAGTTTTGCATATAGGTCCACCTCCATTTTGGGGCTGTGGCTGCAATGACAATTTATATTTTCAGAGTCTTTGCAATGGTATTTTTGCATGCTTGGCTCTGGGGAACTGTCCCTGCTATTACCTCAGGGTTATCTCCAGGCCAGGACACCTGGTCTCCAAAGTATGAGAAGGAAATTAAGCCTGGGGGCCAAGAGGTTTCCTGGTCAGGCATGTGTGAGATCTTCCTTACTGCTGGTAACCCATTGTCTCCCTGTGGGAGACAATGAAGTGATGGGACCGGATGTCATGATCTTAGTTTTCTGAATGTTGAGTTTTAAGCCAACTTTTTCATTCTCCTCTTTCACTTTCATCAAGAGGTTTCTAGTTATTCTCTGTTTTCTGCCATAAGGGTGATGTCATCTACATATCTGAGGTTATTGATATTTCTCCTGGAAATCTTGATTCCAGCTTGTGCTTCATTCAGCCCAACATTTCTTATGATGTACTCTGCATAGAAGTTAAATAAGTAAGGTGACAATATACAGTCACCTTTGACTAGTCACCTTGACCTACTCCTTTCCCAATTTGGAAACAGTCTGTTGTTCCCTGATCAGTTCTAGCTGTTGCTTCTTGACCTGCATACAGATTTCTAAAGAGGTAGATGAGGTGGTCTAGTATTCCCATTTCTTGAAGAACTTTCCACAGTTTGTTGTGATCCACACAAAGGCTTTGACATTGTCAATAAAGCAGAAGTCAGCATTTTTTTGTAACTCTCTTGCTTTTTCTATGATCCAATGGATGTTGGCAATTTGATCTCTAGTTCCTCTGCCTTTTCTAAATCCAGCATTAACATTTGGAAGTTCACAGTTCACATACTGGTGAAGCCTGGCTTGGAGAATTTTGAGCAATATTTTGCTAGCGTGTGAGATGAATGCAATTGTGCGGTAGTTTGAGCATTCTTTGGCATTGCCATTCTTTGGGATTAGAATGAAAACAGACCTTTTCCAGTCCTGTGGGCACTGCTGAGTTTTCCAAATTTGCTGACATATTGAGTGCAGCACTTTCACAGCATCATCTTTAAGAATTTGAAATAGCTCAACTGGCATTCCATCACCTCCACTAGCTTTGTTCATAGTGATGCTTCTTAAGGCTCGCTTGACTTTGCATTCCAAGATGTCTGACTCTAGGTGAATGATCACACAATCATGGTTATCTGGGTCATGAAGATCTTTTCTGTATAGTTCTGTGTATTCTTGCCACCTCTTCTTAATATCTTCTGCTTCTGTTAGGTCCCTACCATTTCTGTCCTTTATCAAGCCCATTTTTGCATGAAATGTTCCCTTGGGATCTCTAATTTTCTTAAAGAGATCTTTAGTCTTTCCCATTCTGTTGTTTTCCTCTATTTCTTTGCATTGATCACTGAGGAAGGCTTTCTGATCTCTCCTTGCTATTCTTTTTTTTAAATTTAATTTAATTTTTAAACTTTACAATATTGTATTGGTTCTGCCATATATCGAAATGAATCCGCCACAGGCATACATGTGTTCCCCATCCTGAACCCTCCTCCCTCCTCCCTCCCCATACCATCCCTCTGGGTCATCCCAGTGCTATTCTTTGGAACTCTGCATTCAAATGGGTGTATCTTTCTTTTTGTCTTTTGCCTTTTGCTTTTAGCATCTCTTCTTTTCTCAGTTATTTGTGAGGCCTCCTCAGACAACCTTTTTGCCTTTTTGCATTTCTTTTTCTTGGGGATGGTCTTGATCACTGCCTTCTGTACAATGTCACATATCTCAGTCCATAGTTCTTCCGGCACTCTGGGTATCAGATCTAACCACTTGAATCTATTTGTCACTTCCCCTATATAGTCGTGAGGGATCTGATTTAGGTCATACCTGAATGGTCTAGTGGTTTTCCATACTTCTTCAATTTAAGCCTGAATTTTGCAATAGGGTCACTTCTAAATGAAAAGATATTACAAACAAAATTAAAGCTCTTTTGAATATTCATCAATTTTATATAGCCAACGTATACCCACTTCTCTCCCAGTTGACACAGCAGTAATGATATCAGTTCTGAAAAGAGGAAAATGGCAGAGAAACAAAATTCCCAGTAATAGTCTCCTTCTTTTTTCTTCTCCAAGCTGCAAATGCATAGACAATGTTTCTCAGTCTATGTGGACTGAAAGGCAAACTTCCAGCCACACTGACAAAACTCACAGTAAGCCACAAACGGTCATCCCATTTTGATCCCTTCTTTGTTACAGTGTCTCCCAGCTCCAGTTCCTTATCCTTCTAATCTGAGTACAACAGTGTCTTATCAGAAAGAGCTCCAGGAAGAGCTTGCTTCAAGAGAGAGGATGCGGACAGAACCTTAAATGTCAGGTGAGAACTAGCTCATGCTGGCTGCATGGATAGCAGCCTGCAATAAGACAAAAGGCCTTGCAGGTGAGGAAATGCCATGGACTTTATAGGACTTTATAGTTCAGCTTTGTAGACCAGAGTTGAAGTTTTTCTTCTTCCTAGAGCACACAGTTAAAGGTCTTATTTGTTTGTTTAAGTACTAGATCATGAATGAAAGTTTAAATCATTGTTGCCATGTCTTTGTGCTACAATCATAATGGCACTGCTCCCCTCTGGCCACCTTTGTTTATTTATTTTAAAAATTTATATATATACTCTTTTTCAGATGCTTTTTCTTTATAGGTTATTGTAAGGTACTGAGTATTGTTGAACTGTAGTGTTGGAGGAGAATCTTGAGAGTCCCTTGGACTGCAAGGAAGATTCAACCAGTCCATCCTAAAAGAGATCAGTCCTGGGTGTTCACTGAAAGGACTGATGTTGAAACTGAAACTCCAATACTTTGGCCACCTGATGTGAAGAGCTGACTCATTGGAAAAGACCCTGATGCTGGGAAAGATTGAAGGCAGGAGGAGAAGGGGACGACAGAGGATGAGATGGTTGGATGGCATCACCGACTTGATGGACATGGGTTTGGGTGGACCCTGGGAGTTTGTGATGGACAGGGCAGCCTGGTGTGCTGTGGTTCATGAGGTCACAAAGAGTCAGACACAACTGAGCGACTGAACTGAACTAAACTGAATATTGATCTCTGTGCTATACAGTAGGTCCTTGTTGTTGTTTTCTTTTAAATCTATTTTATATATAATGGTATTCTGTTCATCCCAAGCTTTTATTTTATCCTTTCTTACCCTTTGCCCCTTTGGTAACCAAAAAAAATTTTTTCCAAGTCTGTGAGTGTGCTTCTATTTTGTAAATAACTTCATTTTCATCATAATTTTTTAGATTCCACAAAAAACTGATATCAATTGGTATTGGTCTTTCTCTTTCTGACTTACTTCACTTAGTATGATAATCTCTAGGTCCATCCAAGAGTTTATATTCAAGAGATTAGATCTGATGCACAGAGTGCCTGAAGAACTAGGGAGGGAGATTCTTGACATTGTACAGGAGGCAATGATCAAGACCATCCTCAAAGAAAATAAATGCAAAAAGGCAAAACAGTTGTCTGAGGAGGCCTTACAAATAGCTGAGAAAGGAAGAGAAGCTAAAGGCAAAGGACAAAAGGAAAGATACACCCATTTGAATGCAGAGTTCCAAAGAATAGTGAAGAGAGATACAAAAATCTTCCTCAGTGATCAATGCAAAGAAATAGAGGAAAATAATAGAATGGGAAAGACTAGAGATCTACTCAAGAAAATTAGAGATACCAAGGGAACATTTTATGCAAAGATGGCACAATAAAGGACAGAAATAGTAGGGACCTAACAGAAGCAGAAGATATTAAGAAGAGGTGGCAAGAATATACAGAAGAACTATACCAAAAAGATCTTCATGACCCAGATAACCATGATGGTGTAATCACTCACCTAGAGCCAGACATCCTGAAATGTGAAGTTAGATGGGCCTTAGGAAGCATCACTATGAACAAAGTTAGTGGAGGTGATGGAATGCCAGTTGAGCTATTTCAAATTCTTAAAGATGATGCTGTGTAAGTGCTGCACTCAATATGTCAGCAAATTTGGAAAACTCAGCAGTGCCCACAGGACTGGAAAAGGTCTGTTTTCATTCTAATCCCAAAGAATGGCAATGCCAAAGAATGCTCAAACTACCGCACAATTGCATTCATCTCACACGCTAGCAAAATATTGCTCAAAATTCTCCAAGCCAGGCTTCAGCAGTACTTGAACCATGAACTTCCAGATGTTCAAGCTGGATTTAGAAAAGGCAGAGGAACCAGAGATCAAATTGCCAACATTCGTTGGATCATAGAAAAAGCAAGAGAGTTCCAGAAAGATATTTACTTCTGCTTTATTGACTGCGCCAAAGTCTTTGACTCTGTGGATCACAGCAAACTATGGAAAATTCTTAAATAGATGGGAATACAGACCACTATACCTGCCTCCTGAGAAATCTGTATGCAGGTCGGGAAGCAACAGTTAGAACTGGACATGGAACAATAGACTGGTTCCAAATAAGAAAAGAGTATGTCAAGGCTGTATATTGTCACCCTGCTTATTTAACTTATATGCAGAGTACATCATGAGAAACAGTGGGCTGGATGAAGCACAAGCTGGAATCAAGATTGCTGGGCAAAATATCAGTAACCTCAGATATGCAGATGACAGCAACTTTATGGCAGAAATTGAAGAAGAACTAAAGGCCCTCTTGATGAAAGTGAAAGAGGAGAGTGAAAAAGTGGCTTAATAGAGTGGCTTAAAATGCAACATTCAGAATACTAAGATCATGGCCTTCTGTCCCATCACTTCATGGCAAATACATGGGGAAACCGGAGAAGGCAATGGCAACCCACTCCAGTACTCTTGCCTGGAAAATCCCATGGACAGAGGAGCCTGGAAGGCTGCAGTCCATGGGGTCGCTAAGAGTCCGACATGACTGAGCGACTTCACTTTCAGTTTTCACTTTTCACTTTCATGCATTGGAGAAGGAAATGGAAACCCACTCCAGTATTCTTGCTTGGAGAATCCCAGGCATGGGGGATCCTGGTGGGCTGCCATCTACGGGGTCGCACAGAGTCGGACACGACTGAAGCATCTTAGCAGCAGCAGCAGCAGATGGGGAAACAATGGAAACAGTGAAAGACTTTCTTTCTTTATTTATTTTTTGGGTCTCCAAAATCCCTGCAGATGGTGACAGCTACCATGAAATTAAAAGATACTTGCTCCCTGGAAGAAAAGCTATGACCAACCTGCTGCTGCTGCTAAGTCACTTCAGTCATGTCCAACTCTGTGCGACCCCATAGACGGCAGCCCACCAGGCTTCCCCGTCCCTGGGGTTCTCCAGGCAAGAACACTGGAGTGGGTTGACATTTCCTTCTCCAATGCATGAAAGGGAAAAGTAAAAGTGAAGTCACTCAGTCGTGTCCGACTCTATCGACTCCCTGGTCTGCAGCCTAGCAGGCTCCTCTGTCCATGGGATTTTCTAGGCAAAAGTACTGGAGTGGGTTGCCATTGCCTTCTCCATGACCAACCTGGACAGCATATTAAAAAGCAAAGACATTATTTTGCCAGCAAAGGTCGGTCTAATCAAAGCTATGGTTTTTCCAGTAGTCAGGTATGGATGTGAGAGTCCAACTCTAAAGAAAACTGAGCACTGAAGAATTGATGCTTTTGAACTGTGGTGATAGAGAAGACTCTTGAGAGTCCTTTGGACTGCAAGGACGTCCAACCAGTCCATCCTAAAGGAAATCAGTCCTGAATATTCATTGGAAGGACTGATGCTAAATCTGAAACTCCAATACTTTGGCCACCTGATGCAAAGAACTGACTGATTGGAAAAGACCCTGATGCTGGGAAAGATTGGAGGCAGAAGGAGAAGGGAAGGACAGAGGATGAGATGGTTGGATGGCATCACCGATTCAATGGACTTGAATTTGAGTAAGCTCCGGGAGTTGGTAATGGACAGGGAAGCCTGGCATGCTGCAGTCCGTGGGGTCACACAGAGTCGGACATGACTGGGCGACTGAACTGAGGTCCATCCATGTTTCTATAATTGCAGACCACCTTTCGTTCACTAATGTTCATTCAGTGCCTATCATATGACAGCTAGAGTTCTAACCACTAGTCTAGTATGCAGTGTAAGTCTGCTCATAGTAACAATGGTGGTAATAGAAATCATAATGATGTTTAATAATAATAGCCAGTGTTTAATTGAGCACTTATTCTAGTTGCTATTTATGAATTAACTTATTTCCTCTGTGCAACAATGCTAAGAGATGGTAAATCCTATTATGCCTATTTTACAAATTAGGAAACTGATATTAATTAAGTTAAGCAAGGTCACACACCTGGTAGGCAGAAGGGTTGGGATTCAAACTCAAGCACTGTGACATCAGAACACACTCCCTCTTGGTCATTAAGCTTTAGCTATGTGATGCTTCTAGACTGCTGTTCTATAAGATAAAGGAGTTTGACCACACAACAACAGTAACAATAATACAACAACAACATGGCATTAAGTATGGCAGCACTAACAAGAACAGTTGACTGAGTGTGTATGGTGGTTCAAAGTTTGTGCCATACATTTAGCATGCATTTTTTCATTTAATCTTCATCACAGCCTCATACAGTAGAAACAATTCTTATCCCTATTTTATAGTACTGCAGAGATGTCAGGTGACTTCCTGAATATTATACAACTAATAAGTTGTGGAACCAGGATGGAGGTTTAGGCATTGTCCCTAAAATAGTTATTTGCTATCTGAGGAACTTTTGCCACAGTTGAAATATGTGTATTTAAGCCTCTACCTAGGAATGTATTTATGAAGATTGAGGCATCATTACCTTTTGAACCATTTATCCAAAACGAGGACCATAGAAACAAAAGGAGCTTCTTGTAAGATAATTAGAGATAGAGGCTGGTAGACTGCACTGAACTTCTCTTTTCCCACATGCCAGATGGATTTATTAGGCTGAAAACTTAATGGAAGTTTGACTCTTATGTTAACCTTCCTCTGAACCTTGATCAAGCCTTTAGAAAACCATAGACAGCAATTTTACTTTCAGTGTGCCTTTTTCTTTATAAGTGATTTATTTAAACTGGATTGCTCTTTCACTGAGAGGTTTTAATAAAACCAACCAAACAAAACAAAACAAAAAAAACTGACATAAATGATAGCACTATCTCCACAAATACTTACTTTCAAATCTTTCTATTCTAATTTCCAGAAAAAAACAGAAGCCTCAAGATGATTCATGGAAAATCATTGCTCTGTCATTCTAAGGCAATACAGTTAATGATCTGCTGAAGTGATTCACATTTTCTTTCAACCCCAGAGAGAACATCTTTAAAATGAACTTTTCTAAATTTGTTAGTTTTGAAAATCTGTTTGTAAGTTTATATTTTATAAAAATAGTATTGTTTAACTGAAGAAATATACCATTTAAACTTAATTGATGCAGCACAATTTTTCTGTTAGATATGGTCTATTTTACAAGCAGTGTTTTGGTATTCAGACTAAATTATATGTACCCATTCAAACATGAACTTTCTTCTCCCTTTTGAGATTTAATTTGAAGTTGTGAGAAAATGAGCTAACTTAAAAAATGCTGGTGCCTTTTAATCATACAGTGAGTTTTGATTATGTGTCACACTTTTAAAAGTTGCTTTTAATCACATCTACCAAATCTATTCCTAAGAGGGATTTACATTTATGTTTCAAAAGACAATAGTAGCAGCTTTGGATGAATGAGACATTTCATTATGTGATATTCTTTAAAATCTCATGAGTAGGGGGTCAGAGTTTTAGTGATTACTCTGTAATGGAAAATTTATAAAAGGTCTTTACACTCTAGGCTTTCCAGGGAGCTGCTTGTTCTTTGCTTAGCAAGTATTTACTGTGTTCCTACTGTGTGTTAAACATTATGAAGGGCTTTCAAGGTGAATGAATCAGACAGGATCTTATCTTGCAACCTGGTTAAAGAGAAGG
The DNA here is from genome assembly GCF_002263795.3 of Bos taurus. Classification (NCBI taxonomy): domain Eukaryota; kingdom Metazoa; phylum Chordata; class Mammalia; order Artiodactyla; family Bovidae; genus Bos; species Bos taurus. Next base: position 49,470,888 of record NC_037340.1, read on the forward strand.
GGTGATAAAATGCATTCACAAGCAAACATAATAGAGACAGGTATGTGATAATCTCATAGGAAATATACAGATAAAATACTAACTAGTAGGCTTGAGAAGGGGGATCAGCCTTGGTGACCAAAGCAGAATTCCATGGAGAAGCAGACACTAGAATTGGGGCTTAAAAATGACCTGGATTTCATGAAGTAGAGGTGCATTCCAAGTGGAAGTATTTGGAGTTGAAACCCCGGCACAGGGGAGGAAAAACACAAAATGTATTTGGGAAGGAAAGTGTCAGCAATCTAGACTAGAGGGTTGGGGAAAAGGAGGTGATAATAAAAAACCAGGTGAGGAAAAGTAGTTAAAGGCTTTGCAGTTTTGTCCATAGGCAATGGAGAACTACAGAAATATCGTATCTCAACCATGATTCAGAAAGAATGATTTGCTAAGAGAGTCTCAGACAGAATAAGAGCTGGAGATATTAGAGATGAAGAGATCAGTTATATGGAGATCAGTAATGGTATTGGGAACAGGATGTGAAGGGTAGCTATAGGTGACATAGCAAAAGAAGTATAAGTAGAACTAAATAGAATATTTGTTGATGTGCTATTGGTGCTGGTTAGGGGAGGGCAGACTTAGTAAGGGAGAATGATAGCACTCATTGCAGAAACAAGACAATCCCTGGGGGAAAGCTGGTTGTGATGCAAAGACAGTGATTTAGATTATAGTGGTGATCAATTTGAACTGACAGGAAACAGGGATGTTGAGGAACTAGACATGTAGAAAAGGGAAGAGAAGAAATACCTCAGCTCTCAGATCTCAAGTTATGCAGGTGGACTGATTCAATTTAAGTGTACTTTCAATTCAGAGCCTGCCTATGAAAAGAATATTGACACTCCAATTAAGAAGCAGAAGGCCATAACTACAAGTTGTATTATACCAACTGGAAGGATGAATCCCCAAATTACGTGTACTGTAGAGGCTTATTGATAAAATAGAATAGGCCTTGGACTCTCATTCTTAATATATATATGAATGGTGTATTTTTGATCTACCCTGAGGATCTGGCAAGGTTCTTCATGGATTGAAATAAAGCCATAGTTCTTACACAAATGTACTTCTTGCTCGCTCCCCTCTACCTTCTTTGCATTTATTTATTTGTTTGTTGAGAGTCTTTATTTAGAGACTTTTAAAAAAAATTTAGAGTTTTTTTTTTAAGAGACTTTATTTTTAGAGCAGTTTTAATCTTACAGCAAAACTGAGGGGAAGGTAGAGCAGTTTCTCATATACTACCTGCCCCTACGCATACACAACTTCCCCCAACATCACTCACCAGAATGATACTTTTTTTTTTTTAATCAAATATGATCCTACGCTGAAACATCATAATCACTCAAAGTCCATAAGCTGTCTTAAGATTCACTCTTGGTGAATATTGTATATTCTTTGATTTTGAGGAATGTATAATGTATGAATGTGAGGGTTGGACCATAAAGAAGGCTGAATGTTGAAGAACTGAAGCTTTTGAACTCTGGTGCTGGAGAAGACTCTTGAGAATTCCTTGGACAGCAAGGAGATCAAACCAGTCAATCCTAAAGGAAATCAACCCTGAATATTTATTGGAAGGACTGATGTGAAACTGAAGCTCCAATACTTTGGCTACCTGATGTGAGGAGCCAACTCATTGGAAAAGACCCTGATACTGGGAAAGATTGAGGGCAGGAGAAGAAGGGGACAACAGAGGATGAAATGGTTGGATAGCATCACCGACTCAATGAACATGAGTTTGAGTAAACTCCAGGAGACAGTGAAGTACAGGGAAGCCTGGCATCTGCAGTCCATGAGGTAGCAAAGAGTTGGACATAACTGAGTGACTGAAAAACAGCAATAATGATATATATCCATTATTATTATATCATGCAGATTATTTTCATTGCCCTAATATTCTCTGTGCTCTGCCTATTTGTCTCTCCCACTTGATTACAACTCTGGTAACCACTGAGTTTTTTTTTAACTGTGTCCATAGTTTTGCCTTTTCCAGAATGTCATATAGTTGGAATCAAAGTATAGCCTTTCCAGATTAGCTTCTTTCACTTAATAATGTGCATTTATGTTTCAGTATTTCTTCACTTAGGAAACTAACAGCATATTTAAATTCTAGTCCAGGTTACCCTTGATACTAAGGATATTTCTAAGTATATCGTTTTCTTTCTTAGTGTAGTTTTTTCTTAAAATTTTAAAATTTTATATTAAATCTAGTAAACATAAACATCATAATGGTTTTAATATTTGAAAAGTAAATTGTTTTTAAAGTTTGCTTTAGTACAAGAGATTTTCAATATGACTTCCTTTTATTTGCAGGGATAAATAAAATTGATTGTAACTTTTGAAAGAAAAGTGTCTTACAAAAAAAAGAAAAGGATCTTTGGCAATATGAGGTAAACAATGAAACACTAACTTTTTAAGGTAAGACATCAATTGGTCTCAAGGGCATAAAATTCTCTATTTTTTCTATCACAGAACTAGATTTCAGGATTTCTAACCCCTCCCCTCAAGTTGACCCCATGCCATTCCTTCTTGTTTTCTTTTCATTATATCAGCTTTTCATTATCTGTGTACTCATGTTGTTTAAGAAGCAGTCCAGATCTCTAGCCCATAAACATCACTTCCTCTGTCTCCTGGTTTATTTAAGTGGCTGATACTTGAGCCCATGAGATTGTTTACACTAACACCACAGAGTCAAGAGTACTCATTACCTTCACTTCAAGCTGTCCATAGGTCAACAGCATGAGGCAAGACCTTTCATATTTCAAGACCAAATCAAGACCAAATCTCTTTTCCCAATCCTTTACTTCCTGGGCTTTATGCTTGAGTCCTTGCTCACCCACTTCATTGATGAATCAATTGAAATCAAAAGAGTGTTTCTTTTTCCTTCCAGATCACTGTATTCACTTCCAAGTTCTCTGTCATCATAGAAATAACAATCTGGCATTGATTTATTGTTTAACTAACTCTGAAAATCTGTGTAATTTCAGAGAGAGAGTCCCTAGTCATTCATGTCTTTGACAGGTTGAAAATGTATTGAGTACAAGTTGGAGGGAATTAGTTTTCTAATTTAAAGAAAAAAAATAGCATTTATTTGCAGCCTAAGTAGATATGAAAGGGAAAGCCAAGCAATAGTATCTGCATCACATTATCTGCTGATGATACTTTCTACATGACAGATGACTTTTTAAGTTAAAAAGTAACATTAAACTCTATTTAACTTAAGCAGCTGATTATCATGAAAAAAGATTTATTTGGTCATATGTTTTTAACAGACTTTTTCCTCTCACTGACCAAAAATGTCTATCACAACTCATTTGACTTTGAAAATGTTTCTCTTCAATTTCATCTGCTCCAAATCAGATTTCCTGAACTACAGAGGTCTTATGGCAGAAACTATTAATGATGTTACAACCAGTAGCATACTAGTGGTTGTAACATCAACCACTAGTATGCTTCGACCTTGGGGTAGAAGCACAGCTTGCTGTATATAGGCTGCAAAGAATTCAGCCCTTCTTGAAGGCCATTTCTACCCACAGCCATACCATTCCCTACCAGTGGTTTCCACCACAAAAGATCTATCAGTTGACCTACAGACATGACTTTGGACTCTTAGGGTTTTTCCTAATTTCTGATTTCCTGCCAAGGATGTGCTGTTCTTTTATGTTCCAGTCCAATGTCTCATATAGGAACAGGATTGATTGCTTTTCAGAGATTAAGGTTGAAGAGAGATCAGGTCTCAGAATTCACCCATGAAGAGCTCACTTAGCCAAGTGGAAAGCCAACTCCCAATATGTTACTTAGAAGGGTTGGGTCCTCCTGGTCTTGCCCTTGTTCTCCTGTCTCTTTTATGACTCAAAATAAATAATAAAAAGTTTCTACCTAGCTCATCCCCAAACCCCTCCCCAGTTGAATGAATGGTAAATGAAAGATGAAAGAGTGAGCGTTGCTGGGGATGCATAGCCACATGTGTGTCATGGGTGGTTCTTGTAGGAAAGCTTGACATTGTTAATTCAGAGAATTATATCTACTTTTGTTGAGACCCTAAAATGCATCTGTTCAAGTACTTGTCATACCATAGCCAGGGCTTATAGGTCTGCACACCTACCATCTTACACACACAGGGACACACACAGACACGATTTTAAACACAGTCCTTTAAAAAATCCCATTGTCTAGTACTGGCATGGTATGTGCTTTAAAAATATTTGTTGAATAAATAAATGCATTTCAGATACTTCTAGACTGGTTGATTGATTTTCAAACTGTTATTGATGCACAAATGTGGAATAGACTTAGGGACCAGGGCTAAACAGCCAAACCCATGCCAAGGGCTTAATTTCACTCCATGATTCAGAATCATCTGCTCTATTTTGAAGGTGTAACCAATTTTATACTTTCAAAAGATTTAAATGTTAAATGTGTAACAATTGGACTTTGAAAGATTTTCAATTATTTTAGCTAACTAGAAGTACAAAAGAGAAGGTTAAAGGAGTCACTGTAAATCTCTCCACCTCCAATATTTGATAAGAGATTGGCTTTCCATTAACTTATTAAGAATCAGTGAAATAGAATTCAACAACTAATGAACCAGGGGATGAGAACAAATCATTTTCAAACACAGTCACATACTCTGAGGCACCACTTTACATGTTAGAATGATTAGTAACTGCTCTTACTTAAATTAGGATAATTAGTAGGCAACCTTTTTGATTATTTGAGTTCGGTTATTAATAGTACTTTAAAAAAATAACAAAACTGTATTTATAAAAGTTTCCATGCTTTAGCTTGTTCATTAGCTCAGAACACTTTTCTGTGTCAGATAATGTGAACTAGTGAATTTGGGCTAGAACAGGAGCAGGACTCTTAACAGAACATGGTCGGCCATTCTTCAACTGACCGGTCTCATCTTTTAAGGATGCTTTCCTTTCCTGTGTCTTAGTCTCATGCTTGCTATAAACAAAATTGTTACCACCACTTTTATAAGATCAAAAGATTTCTGAGACTCACCAATCAGGCTTGTTCCAAACATTTGCCTTTTTCTCTAGCTATTCTTTTAACTTTCAACTTGTATTCCCTTTGAATAGACACTCACCCAGAAAATAAGCAACTAACCTTGTAGATCTCTATGGGGAGAGTGAGGGAAAAAAAAGAGCTTATTGAAGCAAACCCCAGTTTATTCATTTGTATCCAGAATACTGGAGTGGGTAGCCTTTCCTTTCTCCAGAGGATGTTCCCAACCCAGGGATTGAACCCAGGTCTCCTGTATTGTAGGCAGATTCTTAACCAGCTAAATCATAAGGAAATCCCAAGAATACTGGGGTGTGTAGCCTATCCCTTCTCCAGTGGATCTTCCTGACCCAGGAATCGAACAGGGGTCTGCTTCCTTGCAGGTGGATTCTTTACCAACTGAGCTACCAGGGAAACCCATTGAGAATAAGCAACTAATCTTATAGATCTTTATGGGGAGAGTGAGGAAAAAACAGCTTATTGAAACAAACCCCAGTTTATTAATTTTTATCCCACCTAGAATACTTTGTTGCAGTCTTTCAAGTGCTAGAAAATTGTGGCTATGTGAGTATGAATGTGTATTGGGGAAGAACTGGTCTCACTGAGCAGAAGGCAATTTCGATTTTAAAGAAAAATAAGTCTTTTACATTAATCTGTTGAGACCTGAATCAATCTACATAAAATGTGAGACTCAAGTCAGTTTCATCTCCCCAGGATTGTGAAGGGCTACCACTTAAGCTCAGAAATGAAAATTAATAACTTCATTTATTTTATAATCAGAGGAGATATTAATCATTCACTTGTTTCTTCTCAGCTCCTAAATCCCAGTCTACTAGAGGCACAACAACTCTTGAGCTTTGTGTGGGCAGCATTTAATGCACATTGGAAGCTAGAATGGATTCTGAAAAATACTACTTACTGTGTAGAGCACTCAGTGAACTCATGTGATATGCTGGGTTTTATGCCACATAAGTAATGACTAACAATTAAAATAATTTCACTTTTATTAATTTTTATCATCTTCCAAAAGCATAACTAATGCATAGGGAAATTGAGAGTTTATATATATCAGTAATGTGCATTATTTTTAAAGTTTTAAGCATAAAAACAAGTGCATTATAAAAGGGTATATTTATGCTGTGAAAGTGCCACACTCAGTATGCCAGCAAATTTGGAAAACTCAGCAGTGGCCAGAGGACTGGAAAAGGTCAGTTTTCATTCCAATCCCAAAGAAAGGCAATGCCAAAGAATGTTCAAACTACCACACAATTGCACGTATCTCACATGCTAGTAAAGTAATGCTCAAAATTCTCCAAGCCAGGCTTCAGCAATATGTGAACCATGAACTTCCAGATGTTCAAGCTGGTTTTAGAAAAGGCAGAGGAACCAGAGATCAAATTGCCAACATTCGCTGGGTCATCAAAAAAGCAAGAGATTTCCAGAAAAATATATAATTCTGCTTTATTGACCATGCCAAAGCCTTTGACTGTGTAGATCACAATAAACTGTGGAAAATTCTGAAAGAGATGGGAATACCAGACCACCTGACCTGCCTCTTGAGAAACCTATATGCAGGTCAGGAAGCAACAGTTAGAACTGGACATGGAACAACAGACTGGTTCCAAATAGGAAAAGGAGTACATCAAGGCTGTATATTGTCACCCTGCTTACTTAACTTATATGCAGAGTACATCCTGAGAAAAGCTGGGCTGGAAGAAGCACAAGCTGGAGTCAAGATTGCTGGGAGAAATGTCAATAACCTCAGATATGCAGATGACATCACTTATGGCAGAAAGTGAAGAGGAACTAAAAAGCCTCTTGGTGAAAGTGAAAGAGGAGAGTGAAAAAGTTGGCTTAAAGCTCAACATTCAGAAAACTAAGATCATGGCAGCTGGTCCCATCACTTCATGGGAAATAGATGGGGAAACAGTGGAAACAGTGTCAGACTTTATTTTTGGGGGCTCCAAAATCACTGCAGATGGTGATTGCAGCCATGAAATTAAAAGACACTTACTCTTTGGAAGGAAACTTATGACCAACCTAGATACCATATTCAAAAGCAGAGATATGACTGTCAACAAAGGTCTGTCTAGTCAAGGCTATGGTTTTTCCAGTGGTCATGTATGGATGTGAGTTGGATTGTGAAGAAAGCTGAGCGCAGAAGAATTGATGCTTTTGAACTGTGGTGTTGGAGAAGACTCTTGCGAGTCCCTTGCATTGCAAGGAGATTCAACCAGTCCGTTCTGAAGGAGATCAGCCCTGGGATTTCTTTGGAAGGAATGATGCTAAAGCTGAAACTCCAATACTTTGGCCACCTCATGTGAAGGGTTGACTCATTGGGAAAGACTCTGATGCTGGGAGGGATTGGGGGCAGGAGGAGAAGGGGATGACAGAGGATGAGATGGCTGGATGGCATCACCAACTCGATGGACGTGAGTCTGAGTGAACTCTGGGAGTTGGTGATGGACAGGGAGGTTTGGCGTGCTGCGATTCATGGGGTTGCAAAGAGTCGGACACGACTGAGCGACTGAACTGAACTGAACTGAACTGATATATGTGTTATTTGGGGCTTCCCAAGTGGCAGGGCTTCCCAGGTGGTGGGGTTTCCCAGGTGGCAATAGTGGTAAAGAATATGCCTGCCAATGCAAGAAACCTAAGAGATGTGGGTTTGGTCCCTAGGTTGGGAAGATCCCCTGGAGAATGGCATGAAAACCCACTCCAGTATTCTTGCCTGGAGAATCCATGGACAGAGGATCCTGGTGGACTACACAGTCCATAGGGTCTCAAAGAGTCAGACAACACTGAAATGACTTAAAGTTAAAGTGAAAGTCTCTCAGTTGTGCCTGACTCTTTCTGACCCTATGAACTATACAGTCCATGGAATTCTCCAGGCCAGAATACTGGTGTGGGTAGCCTTTCCCTTCTCCAGGGGATCTTCCCAACCCAGGGATTGAACACAGGTCTCCCGCATTGCAGGCAGATTCTTTACCAGCTGAGCCACAAGGGAAGCTCAAGGGAAGTGACTTAACACATGTGTTATATAACATACATAACAGACAATTATATATATGAGAGAGAGAATTTGGAAGGCAAAAATCATAAGCATAAATTCATAATACTAGCAAAAAAGTTACCAAGTCATAAATAGATGTCAATGTCTGCTTTAGACTTTGAGGACAAATTGGGAGCCCATTTATCCTTGTACTACTTGCAATACAGACACATTTCCATGAGAATATCCTCTTAAGAATCTCAGTATAAGTTTTAGGCATAGTTTATGTTTTCTTATATTTAAAGAAGCTTTAGAAAAAGAGGATATGTTACATTAGGCAAAATATCAATTTGCCTGACAGGTAGATAGAGCAGTACTTAGATGCTAATTATGTTGCAAACAAAACAAAAATGCCACACAAATAATTTGGCACCTTCAAAAGAACTTAATCATTTGAAAATGCCTATTGAAAAAATCATACAATTATTACAATTATTCATATCTGAGGCTCTTTCCTCTGAGGTTCCGACTAAGGACAACTGTCTTTCATTTTTTTCTTGATGGGATCTCCACTTTCCTGTTGTTGTACTATTGAATACTTTTTCTCTTTGAATGTCTAGAGATTTTTCTTCTCCCTTCCAAGTTAATGCATATCAAAGTTTCAGACATGTTCACAGCTTAATTGTGGCCTTTCTAATTAAGTATTAAATTGTGCATGAACCCTTGTTTATTGGGTGAAACTTATTAATTCATCTAGACATGCTCTTGCTCAGCCTTCACTGAAGAAACATAGCCACCTGCCAAGATATTCCATTTAATTGTTTCTCCAAAATCTTTGCCTAATGATATATTTCAGAGAACACTTTAATTTATTTGCAGTATATAGTGAGGTCTAATAACTAGTCATGAAAATAACTTAGAGAGTGACCGTATAGAAAAAGTATTGTTCATAAAAGCATAAATTCATAATACTAGCATGAACTAGGCTTTCTGGATATTAACAAAAATGATTATTGGGTGAATCTGTTACAACATACAGGATACACTGTATTTTTTTTTTGTTTTTTAATTTTATTTTATTTTTAAACTTTACATAATTGTATTAGTTTTGCCAAATATCAAAATGAATCCGCCACAGGTATACATGTGTTTTCCATCCTGAACCCTCCTCCCTCCTCCCTCCCCATACCCTCCCTCTGGGTCATCCCAGTGCTCTAGCCCCAAGCATCCAGTATAGTGCATCGAACCTGGACTGGCATCTCGTTTCATACATGATATTTTACATGTTTCAATGCCATTCTCCCAAATCTTCCCACCCTCTCCCTCTCCCACAGAGTCCATAAGACTGTTCTATACATCAGTGTCTCTTTTGCTGTCTCGTATATATGGTTATTGTTACCATCTTTCTAAATTCCATATATATGCGTTAGTATACTGTATTGGTGTTTTTCCTTCTGGCTTACTTCACTCTGTATAATGTATTTTTATTTGTGAATATTATTAGAAATTAGCCATTTAAAACTCAATTATAGATATTTTGATCATTATTGTTTGTTTTTAATTTAATTTAGAAGGACATGAGTGCACTAGAACAAGTCTCCAAGGTTGAACAGCTTTGGTTCTATTTACAGACCAGACAGAAAAACAAGTAACAGTAATAAAGGCTTTCTTATCCAACAAAAATGATCTACAAAAGTCCTGACCATACCTGTGGACTACATCACTCAAAGCTGTTACCAGTCTTTGGAGAACTGCAAAGCAAAGCAAAGGTTGAAAATGGCTGATGAGTCTATACTGTGGTTTCAGTTGATGGACTAGCCAATTTTGCATTGAATTAAAAAAGCAATCACTATGTAGGTGGCTATTAGGGTATGATAGGCCACCAGGTAAAAGGTGCTTTATAGTAGAAAAATAATGTCTGTGGATGACTACGCAACATAAACCAGAAGTGCATTGTTTTTACGTGCACTAATTGTTATAACGAAGTTGTTGTTGTTTTTCCATCACCCAGTCAAGTCCACCTGTTTGTGACCCCATGGACTGCAGCACCCCTGTCCCTCACCATCTCCCGATGTTTGCCCAAGTTCATGTCGATTGCATCAGTGATGCCATCCAGCCATCTCATCCTCTGACATCCTCTTCTGCTTCTGCTCTCAGTCTTTCCCAGCCTCAGGGACTTTTCCAATGAGTCAGCTGTTCTCATCAGGTAACCAAAATACTGGAGCCTCAGCATCAGTCGTTCCAATGAATATTCAGGGTTGATCTCCCTTAAGACTGACTGGTTTGATCTTGCTGTCCAAGGGACTTTCAGGAGTCTTCTCCAGCACCACAGTTCGAAGGCATCAATTCTTTGGTGTTCTGCCTTTTTTTTTTTACAGTCCACCTCTCACAACCGCACTTGATCACTGGGAAGACAATAGCCTTGACAATATGGACATTTCTCAGCAGAGTAATGTCTCTGCTTTTCAACACACTGTCTAGGTTTGTCATAGTTTTTCTGCCAAGAAGTAATCGTCTTCTGATTTCATAGCTGCACTTAACAGTCGCAGTGATTTTAGAGCCCAAGAAGAGGAAATCTGTCACTACTTCTATGCACCATGAAGTAATGGTGCGGAATGCCATAACCTTAGTTTCTTTAATATTTAGTTTTAGGTCTGCTCTTTCACTCTCCTCTTTCACCCTCATCAAGAGGCTCTTTAGTTCCTCTTTGCTTTCTGCCATTAGAGTGGTATCATCTGCATACCCAGGGTTGTTGATGTTTCTCCCGCCTATCTTGATTCCAGCTTGTAACTCATTCAGCCTGGCATTTCTCATGATGTGCTGATTGTATAGATTAAACAAGCAAGGTGACAGCAGACAGCCCAGTCATACTCCTTTCTCAATCACTTGTTCCATACAAGGTCTTAACTATTGCTTCTTGATCTGCATACAGGTTTCTCAGGAGACAGGTAAGATGGTCTGGTATTCCCATCTAAGAGCTTTCCACAGTTTGTTATGATTCACAGTCAATGGCTTTAGCATAGTCCTTGAAACAGAGGTAGCTGTTTTTCTGGAATTCCTTTGCCTTCTTTATGATCCAGCAAAGGCTGGCAATTTGATCCCTGGTTCTCTTCCTTTTCTAAACCCAGCTTGAACATCTGGAAGTGCTTGGTTCACATAATGCTGAAGCCTAGCATGCAAGATTGTAAGCATGACCTTACTAGCATAGGAGATGCGTGCAATTGTCCAATGGTTAGTGCATTCTTTAATACTACCCTACTTGGGAATTGGCATGAGGATTGAGCTTTTTCAGTTCTGTGGCTACTGCTGGGTCTTCCAGATTTGCTGATATATTGAGTGCACCACCTTGATGGCATCATCCTTCAGGGTTTTGAGTAGCTCTATTGGAATTTCATTGCATCCACTAGCATCCACCAGTGCTTCCTAAGGCCCGCTTGACTTCACACACCAGACTGTCTGGGTCTAGGTGACTGACCATACACCATTGTAGTAATTAAGATTTTTTTGAACAGTTCCTCCTTGTATTCTTTCCATATCTTCTTGATCCCTTCAGCATCTATGATGTCTCTACTGTTTCTGTCTTTTATCGTGCCCATAACAAATTTACCCATTACCAAATATTTTTTACAAATGAGCAAAGAGTAAAATATACTCACTTGAATTAATTGCAAGAGATCATATAAGCAGAAAGTGATATAGCTAGGAACCAAACTGTTCCCCTTCCCAAAGTATTTCCAACATTCACATACACACCCTTCATTGATATATATATATATATATATATATATATATATAACTACAAGCTCTCCCCTCTCTATGTTTCATTATGTACCGTCTTCTACTTGTTTAGAGAGAAGGGAGTTGTATTTATTCATTTATTTATTTTTGTCTGTTTTGGGTCTTTGGTGCTGCATGGGCTTTTTTCCAGCTGTGGTAAGTGGGGGCTACTCTCTAGTTGTTTGCACAGGCTTCTCACTGTGCTGGTTTCTCCCATTGTGGAGCATGGGCTCTAGAGTACAGGCTCCACAGTTGCGGCTCACAGGCTTAGATGCTCCACGACATGTGGGAAATTCCTGCCTCAGGGATCAAAACTGTCTCCTGCGTTGACAGGCAGATTCTTTACTACTGAACCACCAGGGAAGCCCTTCATTCATACTTTAAATTATATAAAATGTACTTTCATAGATCATATAATAATAGTATTTGTAATAATGTTACACATTTTTAATTAAAGTATTAATTATAATTGCATATTTTTAAAATGTCAAAGAGTACAGACATGTATAGAATAAAAAGTTAGTCTAATAAAAAAAGTTTAAAGTAGTTGTTTGGTGTTGCTTTTAAACTTCTAAATAGTGAGAAGAAACTGTTCTAAAACTGTGTGAGGCTAGACCAGTATTTCTCAGTGTGATAAGAGGATCACTGGTGGTGTCTCCCGCAAAGCAATCAGAAAGCATTATTTTATCAAATGGTTCTATAGGACATCCCATCAAATTACTGGCACAAGCATAGGCAGGCAACGAACAGTTGAACATGCTCAAATATACAGGGTTGGGAAATATGTAAGGTAAAAGGTGAGCACAAAATGTTCCACTGCAAGTTCATTTTATGAGAGAAGGGGTTTTTAAATGGCTCTTATATGACCATTTTGAAGAACTGCGTTGTAGATTGGTATATACCCTGAAAACATCCTGATGATAGGTGAAGCAAGGGAGATGCACTGTTTTGTGGGAAAACCAACCAACCAAACAAAAAACCTATTCTTGACTTCCCTCAACTGGTCAATCCATCACTTTTAGTAATATGTCTCTTGATGCTGATTTAATATTCAAGGAAATAGCTAAATGAAATAAATTTGGGAATGTGATTTCAGATGTCTATCATTTTGAACCTGTAACTTCAGGGCCAAAATACCATGACTTTTGTAAAATAGTCTAAAATTGCAATTTTTCTTAAGACTACTGACTATTGCTAAAAATGACCATGACCCTCTGAATTTATTTTTTCCCCAGGAATTTATTTTCTTTGTTCATCAAGTAAAACAATGGATGGTATATTTTTGGCCATACTTAAAAAACCATGAGCAAATGTTAAAACAGAACTTTAAGAAACACTTTTCAGCAGAAATTAAAACTAAGCTAAAGATTAGAATTCAATTTGCTGTTTCTTCCTCAGAAGATATAGTTCAGTCCTCCAGCTTTGTTGTGTGATATGCTCTTAGAGTTCACATTTTGGGAGTGCTTGGAGCATTAACAGATATAATAGCACTCCAATGGGTCTTAGAGGAGGAGAAGGTAGCACAATGAAGTTGACAAATGCATGTTCAGTGATAAAATTTGGGTTTTGTGCTTACTTTTCCTTCCTTTCTTTCTGGTGTATGGGTGGGAGGAGGAGGGCATGGATGGGTGGGATATGTGATCAGCTGTTATCAATCAACTTTGGAAACTCCCTTGTGGTTTGACATTTTTGAGGATTGGCTTGGGCTTCCTGTTAACAGTCATCCAAACTCCAGAAGAGGGCTCTTTGTCTCAGTAGTAGCTACTAATAAACAGAAATACAGATGGTATTTTTGTCCTTCTTATTTTTGGATAAGGTTAATTGGTTGGCTATATGTTTTCAACTATGCTCTCTCCTAAAAAGTATACTGGAATATAGAATACTTACTAATATTTGTTAATTTTGCTTTGCATGACAGATTTTGCGAGTGGAGTACAATATGGACATTTATACCATCACTAAATCGCTACAATGAATTCAAGAATAAAAAAAATATATATATATGTGTATATATATATATATATATATATATATATATACCACACAACATGGAGGATCTTAGCTCCCTGATCACGAATCAAACCCATGTCCCCTACAGTGGAAGCACAGAGTACTAACCACTGGACCCCTGGAGAAGTTCCAAATTCAAGAACACCTTGATTTAAAAGAATGAAGTTGAAGAAACTGTTCACAGTTTACAGTTGCATGGTTTATTCTCACCCCTTAAATTGAAACCTAAAATGTCAGTTTTGTGGTGATGTCTTTATATGATTTAATTCCTATGTATCTCCTCTGAGGTACACACTCTTATCAGTACTATTGCATAGGCAAGGAACCTGAGCCTTAGGAAGACTATAGAAACAACTGGCCTAAGGTTGCATAACTAGGAATGAGAAGACTCAGAATTTAAACCCAGTTCAATTTGACCCCAGATTTCTGCCCCTCATTTTGATAGCAAACATCATCATCCTCCCCCATTTTTAACCTGCTGTCAGGGGCAATAATGATCACCAATTATTTGATTTTGTTTTTAGATTTTTATATACATGATTCTTACTTCAGTCACTTATGTGAAGAAAAAGTCATAGAGGTAGGTGAAAAACTTCAAAGTCTCATGGAAACAAAAGATATGAAGGAAGCCAGAACAACTGTTGAAGGTACATAACACAAAGGTAGCCTGAGAGATATCTTTATCCTCTGTTAAAAGGTAAAAAGAACACAGGATTAGCCATCACCAAACATCCACCCTTACTATTTAATATGAGTCATTTTTAGTTAAGCAAAATTGGCACAAGCCAACAATTGCCTATGGATAGAGTTTATAGAGTGGGGAGATTGCCAAAATACTGTTATAAACTTTTCCTCTGATTTCCCATCTTCTCACCTTCCAGAAAAATGTGCAAGTGGCCTTAAAGTATGAACCATCTGATTTTCTTCCCTTTTCAGGTGAGTGTGTGTGTGTGCGTCCGTGTGTGTGTGTACTCTGTGTGTGGTGTTTGCTATGAGGTACCACCTTTAGGTATCAGGTCTTCCATGGGGTGAGGTGCAGGACTTTGAGAATGTGATAACTCCTGAGAAAATGATGAAAAAATGTTCTGTTTTTCCCTTCTTCTACTTTTTATTTTAAGCATTGGGAGTTATGCCTTGAGAGATTTCCCTTTATTGGTTTTTCCTCTATCATGATCAAGAAACTGATCTATGCTAAAGTCAGAATGAGTCAGATAATAAGAAACCAAAGTGTTTTTGGACCAGTAAGTATGGATGTACTGTAAAGAATCCCAGCAAACTCCCTCTCTTTTTGGGTGTTTAACCACATGCAAACAGGATGGAATGGTGGCTTCACAGTGGGTGTGGTACTTCCACCTCTCCTCCCACAAACTCCCCTTCCTCTCTTCCCCTGCATGTGTTTCAAATTGGAGCAATGGTGGGTGGGAGAAGCAAGAGCTTCCCTGTGACTATAAATAGTAAAGCCAAGAATCTGAGTGTTCTGGAGAGGAGGTAGAGGGAGACAGAGTGGGCGAGGTGGTAAACTTCCCATATTTAATCAGTTGCATTGCTTCAAACCAAACCAACTTCCACAGTGTATTAGGAGTAGTAAGAATATATATGCTGAGCTTCAAACTCAATCTGAAAACAAACAAACCAAAACAAATCAAACAACAGCAACAACAAAAGAGGCCATAATAGAGATGGTGCCTGGGAGATAGTTACTTCCCTTAACTTTTCAGAAAAATACAATTATATGTGGACTAACGTGGACCAAAATCCATGGAAAGATTGACTGAGATTCATTTTAAAAAGCCAAACACATGAAAATAATTTACACAGGAGGTTTCCTGCACCACAGCTGTGCTGGTTATTTATTTTGGACCAGTTTGTGCAAAAAAATGGTACTGAAAATGGACTCAACTCTTGCTTGATAACCTTAAAAAAAGTCAAATTAGTACCCTGAACTCAACATCCCCTTTCCTGAATAGGCTGTTTTTTAAAGGTAGATGGTCTTCTGATCTCCAGGTGTTCATTTCTTTAGCTTTTACTTTAAAACTTCAACCCCAGATTTCATCATTTCTAGTCTATGTATCTCTTTTGCACAGATTTTTCCTATGACTTAAACATACCCATAATATATGGAATGGAAGACAGAAGACTAAATAGCATCACTGTTTAGTGTGTGAGCCTATACATGCCTTGGGATGGGAAAGATGCTTGTAAAGAGTACTTCCAGACCCATAAAAGTTATACAAAAGAACACTCTATAGCATTGTCGCCCCACCCTAGTCCATAGACATCAGAAGGATAGAATTGCACCTGCTTTGATGCTTGCCAATTTTCCTCTAAACTCTTGAGTCTGGATGAGGCAATTGGTTTATGGAATCCCAATGCACCTTGCAGGGTGGGATCTCCATTGCACCTTGAACTCAATAGACCTCGGTGTCTCAAAGCCAGCCAACACTTGTGCCAGGGTGTGACATTTATTTAAGGGATTTAGAAACCAAGGTTTCATGCACTTGCAATCAGAGGCTTCTGGTGTCAGTATTCATTGAATTATCCTCTGGCAAAGAAAGAGCTGGGGTTTGACACATCAAAACTCTGCCTTTGTGAAAGAGGAATGTTTGTATAGTTCTAATCTGGTTCATAATCATATTCATTATTTGGATTTATACAATGTCTTTCTTCCGTGTTGCCACAGTGCTTCTTGTCCAATCTAGAATTATAGTGAATTAGCTCTTTTAGGTCAACTCAAAGTTTACCTCTGACAGGCCACCTCCCAATGGGATGGATTTGTTTCTGAGAAGAAATTCCCTAAAGAGAACACTTGTCATTTATAACAAAAGCCTTTGTCATATTTCTGAAGGGAGGGATCATTGTCAAGGTTATTTCCCAGTGCCTAACATGCATCTTTGAACATAGAAAGCTTAAGGCTGATTCATTTTTATTTTATAGATCAATGTATTAAAGCACCATGAATCAAAGTTATGCTCCAAGTATCATGGTTTATCTGAAATAAACTTTCAAACAATGCTAAATCCATTCAGAACCCTACCCTCTCTTCACCAAAAAATGCTGCATGCCACTGAAAATCAATTTTGGCAGGCACTGACTCAGAATAAAGTATTTAATTCAGAAAGGACGTTTACCCTGATTTTTAAATTTTCTTTCTTTTGTGAACACATGTATACCTGTGGTGGATTCATTTTGATATATGGCAAAACCAATACAATACTGTAAAGTTAAAAAATTAAATTAAATTAAAAAAAAGAAAAAAACTATAAAAAATTAAAAAAATAAAATGACCAGAAGCCACAAAAAATTAAAATCTTCCAAAACAAGGAGTTTTTTCCTCCCACATTAACCTACCATATATAGATGTCAAGTTCTATTTCATAAGCAGAATCCATGATAGCACAGTACAAAAGGAGTCAGTTTGTTGTCAGCTCTTAAATAATTTGTTACCAAATCTAACATTTGATGCCCTCAGCTTTACCACAAATGGAGCAGCAGCCTTGATTTTTTTCTTAGTTTACTAGAACATCTCTTCTTATTTGTTTGTTTGTTTTGAAAGAGAGGTGATCTAATGAGACAAGTGAATTTCCTGTTTGTTCTCATGAGTATATTTTTAATTTTTTAATTAAAAAATGAGAACACAGACATTGGATCAAAACTGGACCTTAACTTTATTTTTAATTTAAAAACATGAACATGTTAAACATCACATATCTAACTGAAGAAAATCAGTGTGACCTTTTGCCAAAACAAGCAATGCCTCACTTCAGCTTGATCTTTTTTCTTGGAAGAAAAAATATACCATCCTTCTGCAGCCTCACTGACAATGTTGACATAAAACATCCCTGAAAATAAGTCCAATTCTAAGTATTAATATAAGCCTCAAATACAGGTCAAAAGACATAGGTTATCTTGCCACCAGGGGGCATTAGACGCTCCAATTGAGATATATATTCTCTCTTGTTGGGTCCTTGGGACATTCTGTATCCATGGAAAACCAATGCCCTTCCTCATAGAATGGTACTGTAAAGAGAAAAACAATAACAACAACAACAAAATAAACTACCATGGGATTGAAAGAGGGGAAGAGTCTGAAGGTTGTTGGTCCAGAGAGAGGCTTATGGAAACTTCCAAATTATGTGATCTTTAAAAGCCTTTTGTGACTATCAAGAATACAGCTTGGTCTTTTTTTATTATGATTATTCTATTTACTATCTACCACACAATTGCACTCATCTCACATGCTAGTAAAGTAATGCTCAAAATTCTCCAAGCCAGGCTTAAGCAATACATCAACCGTGAACTTCCAGATGTCCAAGCTGGTTTTAGAAAAGGCAGAGGAACCAGAGATCAAATTGCCAACATCCACTGGATCATCAAAAAAGCAACAGAGTTCCAGAAAGACATTTACTTCTGCTTTATTGACCATGCCAAAGCCTTCGCCTGTGTAAATCACAATAAACTGGAAAATTCTGAAAGAGATGGGAATACCAGATGACCTGACCTGCCTCTTGAGAAACCTATATGCAGGTCAGGAAGCAACAGTTAGAACTGGACATGGAACAACAGACTGGTTCCAAATAGGAAAAGGAGTATGTCAAGGCTGTGTATTGTCACCCTGCTTATTTAATTTATATGCAGAGTACATCATGGGGAGGAGGCAATGGCACCCCACTCCAGTACTCTTGCCTGGAAAATCCTGTGGATGGAGGAGCCTGGTGGGTTGCAGTCCATGGGGTCGCTGAGAGTTGGACATGACTGAGTGACTTCACTTTCACTTTTCACTTTCATGCATTGGAGAAGGAAATGGCAACCCACTCCAGTGTTCTTGCCTGGAGAATCTTAGGGATGGTGGAGCCTGATGAGCTGTCGTTTATGGGGTCACACAGAGTCAGACATGACAGAAGCGACTTAGCAGCAGCAGCAGCAGAGTACATCATGAGAAATGTTGGGCTGGAAGAAGCACAAGCTGGAATCAAGATTGCGGGTAGATATGTCAATAACCTCAGATATGCAGATGACATCACCTTTATGGCATAAAGTGAAGAAGAACTGAAGGACCTTTTGATGAAAGTGAAAGAGGAGAGTGAAAAACTTGGCTTAAAGCTCAACATTCAGAAAACTAAGATCATAGCATCTGGTCCCATCAGTTCATGGGAAATAGATGGGGGAACAGTGGAAACAGTGTCAGACTTTATTTTTCTGGGCTCCAAAATCACTGCAGATGGTGATTGCAGCCATGAAATTAAAAGACACTCTTTGAAAGGAAAGTTATGACCAACCTAGATAGCATATTAAAAGCATAGACATTACTTTGCCAACAAAGGTCCATCTAGTCAAGGCTATGGTTTTTCCAGTGGTCATGTAGGGACGTGAGAGTTGGACTGTGAAGAAAGCTGAGCATCGAAGAATTGATGCTTTTGAACTGTGGTGTTGGAGAAGACTCTTGAGATTCCCTTGGACTACAAGGAGATCCAACCAGTCCATCCTAAAGGAGATCATTCCTGGGTGTTCATTGGAAGGACTGATGCTAAAGCTGAAACTCCAATACTTTGGCCACCTCATGCAAAGAGTTGACTTATTGGAAAAGACCCTGATGCTGGGAGGGAATGGAGGCAGGAGGAGAAGGGGACGACAGAGGATGAGATGGCTGGATGGCATCACCGACTTGATGAACGTGAGTCTGAGTGAACTCCGAGAGTTGGTGATGGACAGGGAAGCCTGGCATGCTGTGATTCATGGGGCTGCAAAGAGTCGAACACGACTGAGAAACTGATTTGAACTGATGTATTAAACATGTGTATTCCCTTCCAAAGTTCCTATGTTGAAGCCTTAAATGCTATTATAATGGTATTTGAAGGTATGTGGTGGTAGAGCATTTGGGAGGTCATGAAGGTGGAGGGCTGATGAATGGGATTAATGTTCTTCTAAGAAGAGACCTGGGACAGATGATCTCTGTCTCTCCACATAAGAGAAGACAGCTAAAAGTCGCCTTTGTGCAAGCCAGGAAGAAGATTCTCACATTAACTCAATTGACTGGTACCTAAATCTTGGACATTTCAGCTTCCAGAACTGTGAGTAATAAACATTTGCTGTTTAAGTCTTGCAGTGTATGATATTTGTTGCTGCAGCCCTAATTAAAACACGATTGATACTTCTTAGCCCTTAAGTTTTTCTATCAATTTGGATGTGTAACACTTGCCTTCTCATTTTCTGCTCTAAAGCCATAACCAGTTTAAAAAAAAAAAAAAGAAAAAGAAAACAATAATTCTAAGAATATTTCACTAATTTAATTATATGTTGTTCATTGACTGAATTAGTCTGAATGGAATTAAATAAAAAGTGCACATTAGGGAGAAAAACAGACAAAAAGATCATTCTTTTAAATTTGTTTATGTTCAGATTAGTAGCTTTTAACTGAAGTGATTCCACATCACCCTGCCACCCCCAACTTGTGCCATTTGGCAACATCTGGAGACATTTTTGATTGTAGTCGTTTGGGAGAGGGGTGTAGTTACGGGTATCTAGTACCTGGAGACCAGGAATATTGCTAAACATCTTCTATTGCATGGGGCATCTTCCCAGAAAGAATGATTTGATTCAATAGTTCTAAGATTCAGGATCCCTGATTCAGAGCAAGACATTTAATGGAAGGCATCTCTATTTTTCTTCAGGATGAGTATAGTGGTTTAAAATATGATGATAAACGCTCCTGATACAGCACGAAAAAAATGTCATTCAGGGAAAGAATGAAGAAATGGTTGTTCCAAGTGAAGAAACCCATGATATTAAGAGGACATGGAGGCAAGATAGCAGAAATGCTGCAAACTTTGCCAAATCATTGAGAATTGGAGAAAAGTTAGAATTGTATCTAGCATACAAATATGCTAGACAGCATATTAAAAAGCAGAGACATTACTTTTCTGACAAGGGTCAATCCAGTCAAAGCTAAGGTTTTTTCAATAATCATGTGTGGATGTGAGAGGTGGATCATAAAGAAGGCTGAGTGCTGAATAACTGATGCTTTTGAACTGTGGTGTTGGAGAAGACACTTGAGAGTCCCTTGGGCTGCAAGGAGATCAAACCAGGAGTCAATCCTAAAGGAAATCATCCTGAATATTCATTGGAAAGGCTGATGCTGAAGCTCCAATACTTTGGCCATCTGATGTGAAGAGCTGACTCATTAGAAAAGACCATGATGCTGGGAAAGATTGAAGGTAGGAGAAGGGGACAACAGAGGATAAGATGGTTGGATAGTATCACCGACTCAATGGACATGAGTTTGAGCAGGCTCTGGAAGATGATGAAAGACAGACTCAGACATGACTGAGTAACTGAACAGCAACAGATATGCTAGTTTTCAAAAAGGAAAGGCAAATTCTGAAACCTATTCTGAATGGTATCAAGTGAGAATTTAGTCAGATATTTTGGCTAGCTGGATTATGGACTTTATCTTCCTTTTCTTGGCTCATTGGGACAGATGTAATATAAGTAGATTTGAGTAAACCTGCTCCTCATAATTGATGTAGGCTAGGTGATCACCTTTGTACCTAACATATGATTGACCAATGGATTACTTGCATTTTTGAATAGCAGTGTCTGGTACCTAGTTCAGAGTCTTGTATTTAGTCTTTTTCTAACATTTTATCTAGTTTAGGAGAAGGCTTCTGATCAAATTTAAGCTGACCTGAAGCAGGGAGGATGGCAGAATTAAGATCAAAAAGACCATTTCAAAAAAAAAAAAAGGATATGGAAATGAGATAAACTTATTTAAGTCCTAGAAATCAGCAAAACAGGAAGAGGTTGGAGAATATGGGGATGAGAAGAAGTTTATACAAAAATTATTTCAGTAATTTAGTGGTTCAGTTCAGTTCAGTCGCTCAGTCGTTTCCTACTCTTTGCAACCCCATGAAGTGCAGCACTTCAGACCTCCCTGCCCATCACCAACTCCTGGAGTTGACCCAAACTCATGTCCGTTGAGTTGGTGATGCCATCCAACCATTTCATCCTCTGTCGTCCCCTTCTCCTCCTGCCCTCAATCTTTCCCAGCATCAGGGTCTTTTCAAATGTTTCAGCTCTTCGCATCAGGTGGCCAAAGTATTGGAGTTTCAGCTTCATCAGTCCTTCCAATTAACACCCAGGATGATCTCCTTTTGAATGGACTGGTTGGACCTTCTTGCAGTCCACGGGACTCTTAAGAGCCTTCTCCAACACCACAGTTCAAAGGCATCGCTGCTTCGGCACTCAGCTTTCTTCAGAGTCCAACTCTCACATCCATACATAACTACTGGAAAAACCATAACCTTGACTAGACAGACCTTTGTTGGCAAAGTAATGTCTCTGCTTTTTAATATGCTATCTAGGTTGGTCATAACTTTCCTTCCAAGGAGTAAGTGTCTTTTAATTTCATGGCTGCAATCACCATCTTCAGTGATTTTGGAGCCCCCAAAAATAAAGTCAGCTACTGTTTCCACTGTTTCCCCATCTATTTTCCATGAAGTGATGGGACCAGATGCCATGATCTTCATTTTCTGAATGTTGAGCTTTAAGCCAACTTTTTCACTCTCCTCTTTCACTTTCATCAAGAGGGTCTTTAGTTTTTCTTCGCTTTCTGCCATAAAGGTGGTGTAATGTGCATATCTAAGGTTATTGATATTTCTCCCTGCAATCTTGATTCCAGACTATGCTTCATCCAGCCTGTTATTTAACATAAGGTACTCTGCATATATCAATAACCTCAGATACACAGATGATACCACCCTTATGGCAGAAAGTGAAGAAGAACTAAATAACCTCTTAATGAAAGTGAAAGAGGAGAGTGAAAAAGCTACCTTGAAACTTAACATTCAAAAAACAAAAACCATGGCATCTGGTCTCACCACTTCATGGCAAATAGATGAGGAAACAACAGAAACAGTGATAAGAGTTTATTTTGGGGGGGCTCCAAAATCACTGCAGATGGCAATTGCAGCCATGAAATTAAAAGAAGCTTGCTCCTTGGAGGAAAACCTATGACCAACCTAGACAGCATATTAAAAAGCATAGACATTACTTTACCAACAAAGGTCTGTCTAATCAAAGCTATGGTTTTCCCAGTAGACACATATGGATATGAGAGTTGGACTCTAAAGGAAACTGAGCACCAAAGAATTGATGCTTTCAAAGTGTGGTGTCAGAGAAGAATCTTGAGAGTTCCTTGGACTGCAAAGAGATCAAGCCAGTCAATCCTAAAGGAAATCAGCTCAGAATATTTATTGGAGGGACTGATGCTGAAGCTGAAACTCCAATACTCTGGCCACCTGATGCAATGAACTGACTCATTGGAAAAGACCCTGATGCTGGGAACAATTGAAGGCAGAAGAAGAAAGGGACAACAGAGGATGAGATGGTTGATGGCATCACTGACTTGATGTACATGAGTTTGAGCAAGCTCTGCGAGTTGGTAATAGACAGGGAAGCCTGGCCATGCTGCAGTCCATGGGATTGCAAAGAATCAGACACGACTGAGTGACTGAACTAACTGACTGACTCTGCATATAGGTTAAATAAGCAGAGTGACTATACAACCTTGACATATTCCCTTTCCCAATTTGGAAACAGTTCATTGTTCCATGTCCAGTTCTAACTGTTGCTTCTTGACCTGCATAGAGATTTCTCATAAGCAAGCAAGGTTGTCTGTTATTCCCATCTCTCAAAGAATTTTCCATTGTTTGCTGCAATCCACACAGTCAAAGGCTTTGGCATAGTCAATAAAGAAGAAATAGATGTTTTTCTGGAATTCTCTTACATTTTCTATGATCCGGTGTGTATTGACGATTAGATCTCTGGTTCCTCTGCCTTTTCTAAATCCAGCTTGAACATCTGGAAATTATTGGTTCATATACTGTTGAAGCCTAGCTTGGAGAATTGTTAGCATGTGAAATGAGTGCAACTTTGCAGTAGTGTGAACATTCTTTGGCATTGCCTTTCTTTGAGATTGGAATGAAAAATGACCTTTTCCATTCCTGTTGCCACTGCTGAGTTTTCCAAATTTCCTGGCATACTGAGTGCAGCACTTTCACAGCATCATCTTTCAGGATTTGAAATAGCTTTTCTCAAATCCCATTACCTTCACTAGCTTTGTAGTTTTGCTTCAGCTAAGGCCCATTTGACATCACTTTCCTGGATGTGTAGCTCTAGGTGAGTGATTACCCATCATGGTTATCTGGGTCATTAATATCCTTTTCATACAGTTCTTCTGTGTATTCTTGCCACCTTATCTTAATATCTTCTGCTTCTGTTAGGCCCATACAGGTTCTGTCCTTTATTTGCCCATCTTTGCATGACATATTTCATTGGTATCTCTAATTTTCTTGAACAGATCTCTAGTCTTTCCCATTCTATTGTTTTCCTCTATTTCTTTGCATTGTTCACGTAAGAAGGCTTTCTTATCTCCCCTTCCTATTCTTTGGAACTCTGCATTTAGATGCATATATCTTTCTTTGCACCAGATGGCTCCAAATTATCTTTCAATTTAGAATTTGGTCATTTGTAGATCATTCATAGTAGGTGTAAACTCCAAATACTTTGGGGGCTGGTCTGATTCTATTAATAAATATTACTGCTCTCACATTATGAAGAAGTTTTAAATTCCCTTAAATAGAGTTTCCCTAAAAGTACATCACAGATGGGCAGGAATCTTATATCTCATATCCAGAATTTCATGAAGCAAGCCATTGAGATTATGCATGCTACACACATTTTTTCTCAGAGAGTCACAGTGCACATTTGCTTGTTCAAAGGTGAAGTCGCTCAGTCGTGTCCGACTCTGCGACACCATGGACTGTAGCCTACCAGGCTTTTCTGTCCATGGGATTCTCCAGGCAAGAATACTGGAGTGGGTTACCATTTCTTTCTCCAGGGGATCTTCCCGACCCAGGGATAGAACCTGGGTCTCCCGCGTTGGAGGCAGACGCTTTAACCTCTGAGCCACCAGGGAAGCCCATTTGCCTGTTAGAGGCTCTGAAAAAGTACTGCAATTAATAATGAAAACAATTGTTACATTTCTAAATGGAGCATTCCATTTTCTACTTTATCTTCCTTAATTTTCAGCCTCAATATCCATACCATCCATCCTATAAACTCTTCATTCTGGCCATCCAATAAGTTCTCCTTTATCTTCCCACCCTATGGCTCTTGCCATTTCCCTTCATTAGGAAGATTTTAGTTTTTGCATATGCCGTTTGTTCTTGTGTCTTAGGTAACTCTTTCAGAAAGCAAAATCTAAAAGAAATCTCACTTTTGCATACATCCCACAGTCTAACGTGGTTGTGTTTCACGTGGTTTACTTATTAGCTCCTGATGGTACCTTAGGACCGAATATATTCTGATATATGTTATAACACTTAGTATATACAGTGTTTTACACCAAATAGATAAAGCCTCTTGGAATTATTAAAGAGACCATGAGGCAGTTGGAACTCTACTTATCCATGCTCAATATAAATATGCTAATTTCAAATCATAGTCTTTTATAATCTTGAAGATCTGATAAGAATGGATAGTGTCAAACACTATCCATTAGTGGATAATGACAGCCTTTTCTTGGGCAAAGCATCAGTGTAGTCCATAGTGATTTTTTAAAACAAATTACTCTCCTGTATTCACTCTTATCTGTGCTTGATGATCACATTCCAGATGAGATGATGGCTTTGTAGATATCACATTTCAATGAATAAACCATGTTCTCTATTTTCATTATTTCACTTCCAATATTATGTTTTTATTATGGGTGTGTGGTTATACCTTTGCCTGATCTGTTTTCACATCACATATTGGACTAAAACTTGGTGATTTTGCTTTCTAGATAAATATAATATATTCTATGTCTCCCTGTCAATTTGATCCAGAAAGATAAAATGGTTTTTGACTCAGATTGTTGTAGGTCTTGCACTGGAAACCTACATAAGTCTCTCTAAACAGCTTAAGTGACAGAATCTAAGGCAAACAATGATTGTCCCCTTATTAATCAGCAAGCAAGGGGGACTTAAAAAAAAAAAAAAAAAAGACAAGTAATGCCCTCCCTGTAACACCTAGCTCTTTTCATTTCAAGAAAATGTAATGAAAACTTCCCAAACCGGATAGTTCTAATACCTAAACTAAAAATCATAAATGGAATTGTCTAAGCCAAATTTAAGTAGAAAGTTCACTCAGAGGGAAGTTGAGTTATCTCAGGTAGAGATGGATTGTTTTCAAATAAAGGCAATTGACAAGCTTTAGAAAATGAAATATATGAATAATAATAATTTACTTCCTTACAGTATTTCATGTCTACTACTTCTCTCAAAATTTTATCTCGCCAACTTAACAAGTATAGCTAAATGACTCTAATTAAGGAGATTAATTTTATATTATTATTATAATTAACTAAATTATTAGTTTATTATTATTATTAATATTATTAACTAAAGTTATTCTAAAGTTTAAGAGAATGATGAAGGCATTTACTTAGAAACTGTTTAAATTAGAAAATATTTAGAAATTAGAAAAACTGGCAAGTAGAAAATCTGTATTCCATCCCAAGATATTTTTCTCTCTTTGGGATAAATTTAAAAAATAATCAAAGTTTTAAAAAGTGCTCAAGTGTTTTGTGCATACAGAGTATATACATTGTACCCTTTCTTCAAAAATAATTCATTGAATAATTACTTAGATCTTATTTTTCTTTCTGTCCTCTTTATCTAGAGCATTAGTATCAGGATTAAGGAGCATAATGTAATTAGTCTACCATTTCTTAGCCTTTTTGTGGTTTAAAATCAAATCCCTGAAAAGCTGTGATTCAGGAGTTTGAGATGTCTAGTCAAATGCCAAGTGTACCAAAGGTAAACAGAAATAGAAAAGTACCTTCCTTTTATTGAATAATTAAATAAATGTTTTACAAGAATGTGCAGTTGAAGACAGTGAAGTGTTTAATTCTGTTTCTTTTCTTTCAAACTTTTAGCTGAATTCCTAATTAAGAGCTTCATTTTTCTTCCAGAGGAAGAATGAAAATGTTTGTTGTCCTACTAAATTGCTGTTATCAAATGATCAGGTTCTAGTTCAGGATTTTAGCTAAAGAAAGCTCAAGCATCTGGAAAGGTACAGGATAAATATCCTTATCAAGATATTTGCCTTTCAATATACAACATAAGGCAATTGCTACTTAGACTGTTCTGGCTTTTCGTATTTACCTCAGTTGGATGGTTTGTTATTTACCCTCCTCTTACTTCTTCAGTAACCTAAGGGACTGACCATCCTAAAAGTCTTCCCTGTATTTCTGTGACTACTTCTAGAATAGAATCTCCCTTTAAGGGACTTATTAAGCACACTTCACATCTGCCTTCTCTGCTTTTCCTTGGTGAACACATACATTTCAAGTATAGGAGAGATAAAACTTTATCCTTTATCCTCTTGGGTTGATCTCTGACAAAATGCAGATTAACAGGAGAAAAAGAATACAAATTTTATTTGATTTTAATATTTTAATTTTTACATCTACATGGAGATATCACAGAAAAGAAAGCATAAAACCCAAAGAAGCAGTTAAGCCTGAGGGCTTCTATACCATTTTACCAAAGATAGATAAATTAGTGGAAAAGCGACAACACAAACAAAAGAGGATTGGGCTACTAGGAGAGGTAAATTTTGATAAGATGATACGGGGGAAATTAATGGAAGAGTGGGGTTATTTCAGTAAGGTTTGCTAATGAGATGCAAGTCAGGATGTCTCCAATGGTAAGTCATTCTCCTCCTTCTGATGTGGGAGGAAAAAGGAAGCTACTACCTCCACAAAGAATGTTTCTGCTTTGCCTTTAGGTGAAGAGGGAGAGGATAGATGGCTTCCCTGTGTCTGCTGCTTCTTAATTGTCTTCAACTCAGAATAATCCTTTGGTTAAAATAGCATACTTTGGGGTAGCATGTTCTGATCCTCTTCCCAAACTTCTCCTGGGAACTCACTTGGACCTAAACTCACATTCTTGGGCTCATACCGAATCCAGTGCTTCATTCAATCTGTACTCAGTTTTATATGCTTCTTTTTCCTCTCACCCAGTTCTGCTGACCCACCGTGAAGACATTTCCCTATCTGCGTGTCTGTCTAATTTCATCCAGAGGACTGTGCTGGAGTTTACGTGGCTATCTTTCCAGTGTATCTATTATGGCATAAAGTATTCATCCAACTTCCTTCAGAACATTCCTATGTAATTTTCAATCAACTTTATTTCTCATATCCTTCTCTTCCTTTTTCTTTTTATCTCAATAAGTTTTGCTTCTTTCAAAACAAGAACATTGGTTTTACATTTAAAAAAAATTTTTTTTCACATGAAGGCTTGAAGAGTATTTTGAGGGCGTTAAAAATGTAAATATTAACTTGTCCTTTCTCTTTGAAGCTGTAAAATACCAAATTAAGATACTATGTTTCCTGATGGATGACTAAGAAATTTATAAAGGAGCAAGTCAGGAAAGAAAAAAGTAGTAAAGAATGAAAACAATTAAATTGCTATGCTTCACTGAGAAAATAAAAGGTACTAGTTGGAACTCTCCTTTTCACTTCCTTCACCAAACCTTTAACCTTGCCTGAATCTGTCTCCATTGTAGTTCTTTATAGTTTTTAAAAAAATATCTAACTCCAATCAAAAACACATGTTACCTTTCAGCTTTTGCTTTCTCAAGAAGTCCAGTCTTTAAATTATTTCCTCTCTTTTCTCCATTATCAGTCAATCTTTCCCTCTTTGTTGGGTTTTCTTATTGGTGTGCAAGCATGATTGTATCTTATAAAAAACTAGAAGTCAAGCATCCCCTTTAAATCACTTTCCACTGTAGCTCTTCCATCTCACATTGTCCTACTCCACTTCCTGTTTCCCTTCCCATCAGTATTTCTCCAAAGGGTAAGTGTGGCCTCTCTGTTTCCATTTCTTTACCACTCTTTCTCTTAAGACCACTGTGCTCTGGGGACTGTTTTCAAGCTCCACTGGAACTGCTCTTGTTAAGGTTAATGATAACCTCCAATAGCCAAATCAGAGAATACCTTCTGCCTTCCAAAGACAAGATTTCATATCAACGAATGTATCTTTTCTTTAATATCCTCTGACATCTTAGTTTACCCATGGACCGAGTCTTTGCAGATTCTTCCTTATTTGCTTGTACCTTAAACTTTGGAGATTTCTGAGGCTGTCTGTCTCTCTTCTTCTTCTTCTCCCTCCTCTTTCCTTCTCCAGTTCTCTTCTCTTCTTTCTTTTTCTCCTCTGATCTCTTCTCCCTCCTTTCTTTATGTAAAATTTCTTTATAGGTGATCCCATTTTGTGAGACTAAGGGCTTTTTATGTCTCTTATTCTTAATAACATAAAATGAAAGTCACATATGGAATGAAAGTCGCTCAGTCGTTGTCCTGCTCTTTGCACGAGTACTACTCTACTGTACTCTGCTGTAGTCCATGGAATTCTCCAGGCCAGAACACTGGAGTGGGCAGCCTTTCCCTTCTTCAGAGGATCTTCCCAACCCAGGGGTCAATACCAGGTCTCCTACATTGCAGGCAGATTCTTTGCCAGCTGAGCCACAAGGGAAGCCCTAAGGGCTTATATTAATAGGGTGCTACTGTCTAACGCAATGCCTGAAAAACAGTAGGTTTTTGTATCTGTCTTTTGGGGCTTCCATGGATGGTTTAAAGAATAGCAATGTATTTCTTGGTTATGGAGGCTGGGAAGTCCAAGATTAAATTGTCAGCAAGGTAGTTTTCATCCTGAGGCCTCTTCTCTGGGCTTGTCGGCAGCTGCCATATCACTGTGTGCTCTCATGGCCTCTCCTTTATACTAGTGCGGAGAGGGTGATCAAGCTGTCTAGCACCTCTTCTTAAGACAGCACTGATTATATCAAACCAGGGCTTGACCCTCATGATTTTATCTTTCTCTACTACCTCCCAAGAGCCTTGTCTCCAAATACCATGACATTGGAATACCGAATGCCATACCAGCTCATACCATATATTAGGGCTCCATAGAATTTACTGAAAAAGTCTCATGAGAGCTTTGAGTTCAGCTCTGACAGAGAAAAGGAACTTTCACTTTGGATTCTCTATCCATTTTCTCAGAGAATATACTGTGCCAATTTACATCCCCACTAACGTGCACAAGATTTCCCTTTTCTCCATTTCCTCACTAGCATTTGTTATCACTTGTCTTTTTGATAGTATTTATTGCAACAGATCTGAAGTGATATCACATTATGATTTGTTTTTTATTTAATTTTTGGCTACACCTCATAGCATGTGGAATCTTAACTCCTGACCAGGGATCAGACTTGTCCCTCCTACATTTGGAAGCATGAACCTTTACCACTGAACCACCAGGGAAGTTCTCACATGGTGCTTTCCTTATCCCAGCCCACTGTTCATACCACCAACCAATATCTATTTCCACGAGCTCTGTATTTTTCAAGGTTCTGCATGTGAGATGTTTAGTAATGTTGAGCACCTTTTTTATAATGTAAATTTTGACCCCTTATCAGACACATGATTTACAAATATCTTCTCATATTGCATAGATTGCCTTTTCCATGAACAACATGCCTTTCCACTTGGAGATAGAGCTACCTTTTATACCACTTCTGGATATATATCCTTAGCAATCAAGACATATCTGCACCCAAGTTCGTGGAAGCAACCTAAGCACACATGATGCAGGACTAGATAAAGAATATGTTCTGCTATGTCGGTGTGTGTATGTGTGTATATATGATGCAATATTATTCAGTAATAAGAAAGAAGGAAATTCTGCCATTTGTTACAACGTTAATGAAACTTGAGGGCCTTATACTAAGTGAAGGAAATCAAACAGAGAAAAGCTGTATACGTATATGGTCATCATATACTGTATGATCTCACATGCAGAACCTTGAAAAATATGGAGCTTATGGAAATAGCAATTTGGTTGGTGGTATGAAGGGTGGAGTGGAGTAAGGAAAATAGTTGAGGGTGGCCAAAATGTACAAGCTTTCAGTTATAAAATGAATACATTTTAGAAATCTAATAATGTACAATATAGTGACCATAGTTAAGAATACTCTGCTGTAAACTCAAAAGTTGCTTAAGGAGTCTATCTAAAAACTTCTTACCTTTTGCTGTTCAGTCACCAAGTCGAATCCAACTCTTTGTGGACTGCAGCACAGCAGGCTTCCCTGTCCTCACTATCTCTCAGATGTTGTTCAAATTCATGTCCATTAAGTCGTGATGCCATTCAAACTTCTCATCCTCTGTTGCCCCCTTCTTCTCCTGCCGTCAATCTTTCCCAGCATCAGGGTTTTCTTACCATAGACATACATAAAAAGGTAACTAAGTGGGATGATGGATATGTTCAGTTCTGTTCAGTTGCTCAGTCATGTCCAACTCTTGTGACCCTGTGGACTGCAACATGTCAGGCTTCCCTCTCCATCACCAACTCCCGGAGTTCACCCAAACCCATGTCCATTGAGTCGGTGATGCCATCCAACCATCTCATCTTCTGTCGTCCCCTTCTCTTCCTACCTTTAATCTTTCCCAGTATCAGAGTCTTTTCAAATGAGTCAATTCTTCACATCAGGTGGCCAAAGTATTGGAGTTTCAGCTTCAAGCATCAGTACTTCCAATGAATATTCAGGACTGATTTCCTTTAGGATGGATATGTTAACTATTCTTATTGTAATAATCATTTTGCAATACATATATCAAATGATGTACACTTTAAACTTACACAATGTTGTATGTTAATTATATCTCCATCAAGTTGGAGGGGGAATAAAAGGGAAGGGTAATTTAAGTGAAGGTTTTAAGATTTGTGCTTCCTTTTAAAACTGTGTTTAAAACTTCTCTTGAAAATACTCAAATACTATTTTGGTCTTCTCTATCTCTTGAGGTCCATGGAACACATAGATATAAAAGGCAGTTTAGCCTCAATTATGGATGTGGAAATTCTGAATAATCCTAAATAGTACCTTTTAACTAATAATAATTTGAACCTGAAAATTTGGGGGACAAAGGTAGTGCAGGATTGAAGAGGGCTGTCCTGGGCAGTATTATGTGTTTAGCATCTTCCTTGGCCCATTGAATGCCAGTAGCACCTTCTTCGTTTTGACGCCCAGAAAGGTATTCAGACATTGTGAATGTCCTCAGAATTGGACAGCAAGTTGTCCCCCACTTAAAACTTCAAGTATATTTTTCTCTGAGAAACTGGCTTGATAATCAAAAGTGAAAGTTCTTTTACTCTGTCAGAGTCCAGCACAAAACCTGGCCCTCTTCCATGAGACTTTTTTCAATAAATTCTATGGAACTTATTATGTCTCCATTTGTAAACTGTTTTGCTTTTTAATTTTTTGTTTATAAACATGTATCAGGTTTCTGTTGTCATTGTGGTTTAATATGTGTATATTATTTGTCCTAATGACGTCTTAACTTTTTGGAGGTCAGGACTATTAAAAATATATTTCATCTAATTTCACGAAGAAAGTAGGCATTGAAACATGTATTTCATCTCTTTTTATGAAGAAGGTAGGCATTAACTAGCTAAAGCAAATATATTTAATGGTGGAATTTTGTTAATTTTGTTATGTTAGTATGGTAGCTTTTCACTCCATTCAAGTGTGCTTTGGAAAGGTTTAATATTAGTACAATCTACCTATGTCATTTCAATGGAGGAAAACAGATGTGTTGGTGTTTAAATTCAGGCATAATAGATTGTGTCTGAGAGTGAGCAGAGGTTATTGGTTTTTAACCTGATTTTAATTTGGGAAGTTGAATTATACAGATCTGAAAATAGGAGTAGCTAATGGAAGGAGAAGCACACTTATACTCTGAAAGGTCTTGGATATGTTTCTTCCCTGTTCTGCTCTGGGAAGTCCCTCTGAAGTCACAGGGAGGTCCCTGAACCCAGCTGGGACAGGAGCAACCTTGAGAATTCCATGAAGACATCCGCTTGGATAGCTGTAAAGTGGGGCCACTGAACTCATTCCTAACAACCAGTCAACTCCTTTCAGTTCATTTTCCAGGGCAAGATTAGATCATGTTGGAAACCTCACCAATGAACCTTATAAAAAGAGATGAACTCACTCCCAATTTTCATCAGGTTTTGAAGTAAAACCATTAAAAACCAGTATCCCACAGCAGACTACTGGAAACAAATTTGCATTTCATTCTCAGGAACAGAAATATCTCTAGGCAAATACTTCAGTAAGAGCGCCTGTATTTACTACCTTTTTAAGAAACCCATCTTGTGGACACTTGATCTGGGGACTCATACAGCCCATTGCTATGCTTGTCAGATGATATTTAAAAGGAGCTTGGAGATTTGTATACTCAGTTTTGAGAAGAGCCATAGCTCTTTAAAATCTTTCTTCCAACAAGGCATATGATTGAGTTACATTGCAGTGGAGTTGTTCGGTTAGCCCATATGCTGATTCCTCTTTAAGAAATAATAGTTACAGTTTCCCAATGGAAACTTACTGTAAATGTAGCATTTCTTTATTTTACTAGGCAAGTACGTGTGTGAAGAGATGACAGCCTTTGTTTGCTAAGTGTCATGAAGACACATGAGTCTAAAGGGTGAAGAACATCCGCAGGCTAGATATCCACAGGTTTTTATTAATGCCAACAGAACTATATTGACATTTAATTTTATATTCAGTAAAATGAATAAATCTTAAACATGCAGGGTTTTTTTTGACACATGTGCATTTCTTTCACCCATATCATAAGGAACATTTCCATCACCTCTGAAAATTCTGTTGTGCTCTTTTTGATCAATATGTTTACCTTCTCTTCAAAGTTAATCAGTTCTAAAATTGTATCAAAATGATTTTTTTCCCCCTTGAGCTTCATGTGATACTTTTTCTCTTTTCTTTACTTTTTTGGCTCAGGGTAATATTTGTGAGATTGCTCTATGTTACTGCATGTATTCATTTGTTGGTCATCCTTTGTTGACCATTCATATTTCACTATGTGAATATATCATAATTAGTTGATGTATTTTCCTGTTCCTGGACATTTTTTCGAGTTTGGAAGTCTCATAAATAGTGATGCTATAAGTATTCATGTATGTACAAGTCAGATTGTAGAACATACTCACTCACTTCTCTGGGATAAGTGTTTAGGAGTGCAATAACTAATTCATAAATTAAGTGTATATATAACTTACTGCTGCTGCTACTGCTACTGCTAAGTCACTTCAGTCGTGTCTGACTCTGTGCGAACCCATAGACAGCAGCCCACCAGGCTCTGCCGTCCCTGGGATTCTCCAGGCAAGAACACTGGAGTGGGTTGCCATTTCCTTCTCCAATGCATGAAAAGTGAAAAGTGAAAGTGAAGTCACTCAGTCGTGTCCAATCTTAGAGACCCCATGGACTGAAGCCTAACAGGCTCCTCTATCCATGGGATTTTCCGGGCAAGAGTACTGGAGTGGGTTGCCATCGCCTTCTCCGATAACTTACTAGAAACTGCCAAACATTTTCCAAAATGATTGTATTAATTTACTTTCTTGAACCAACAATGCATGAGTTCTGGTTGCTCCACCTCAACATCCTCAGTTTCTTCTTGAGGGATACACAAAATGATTTAATAAACCCCCAGTGCCCATTCTATTTTAGTTATTTTTATCTATGGACAAAGAGAAGGAAATGGGGAAAGAAATTTTTAGAACATATTTATATTTAATCCATCTCATTTTCATTCTGTGTGTGTTTTTAGCTTTAAAGTGTGGGTCTTGTGGGCTTCCTAGGTGGCTCGGTGGTAAAGAATCTGCCTGCCAATGCAGGAGATCCAGGTTTGATTGCTGGGTCAGGGAGATCCCATGGAGAAGGAAATGGCAACCCACTCCAGTACTTTTGCTTGGAAAATCCTGTGGACAGAGGAACCTAGTGGATTATAGTCCATGGGGTCACAAAGAATCAGACTAAGCACACATACACATGTGTATTCATGTGCCTTGTAGGCAGCATTTAGAATTTTTTTTAAATCCAGTCAGTCATCCTGTGTCTTTTGGTTAGTGCATTTGGTACATAGACACATTAACATTTAAAGTAATTGTTTCTAGGTAGGTACTTACTGCAATTTTATTTGTTTTCCAGTAATTTTTATAGTTCTTCTCTTTTCATGGCCTTTTATTAATTAATTCCCTTTTGGTTTGATGATTTTCTTTTTTTTAAATATAAATTTATTTATTTTAATTGGAGGCTAATTACTTTACAATATTGTACTGGATTTGCCATACATACATCAACATGAATCTGCCATGAGTGCACATGTGTTCCCCATCCTGAACCCCCTCCCACCTCTCTCCCCCTACCATCCCTCTGGGTCATCCCAGTGCACCAGCCCTGAGCATGCTGTATTGTGTATCAAACCTGGACTGGCGATTTGTTTCACATATGATATTATACATGTTTCAATGACATTCTCCCAAATCATCCCACCCTTGCCCTCTCCCACAGAGTCCAAAAGACTGTTCTATACATCTGTGTCTCTTTTGCTGTTTCGCATACAGGGTTATCGTTACCATCTTTCTAATTCCATATATATGTGTTAGTATACTGTATTGGTGTTTTTCTTTCTGGCCTACTTCACTCTGTATAATAGGTTCCAGTTTCATCCACCTCATTAGAACTGATTCAAATGCATCCTTTTTAATGGCTGAGTAATATTCCATTGTGTATGTGTACCAGAGCTTTCTTATCCATTTGTCTGCTGATGGACATCTAGGTTGCTTGCATGTCCTGGCTATTATAAACAGTGCTGCAATGAACTTTGGGGTACACGTGTCTCTTTCAATTCTGATTTCCTTGGTGTGTATGCCCAGCTTAGTAATAGACATGTTTCTTCCTCTCTATTTTTGTGTATCCATTGTATTAATAGGTTTTTTACTTCTAAATACCATGGGGTTCATACATGTTTATATAATTATATCTTCTTATTTTAAACTGATGTAAGTTCAAATACATTCTAAAAACTCAAATTTTTTTACTCCCCTCTTCCACAGTTTTGTTTTTGACTTCATTTTTTAAACTTCATGTTTAGCCCTTGTCTACTATGATAATTGCTTTTATAATTTTTTTGTCTTTTATTTTTTGTAATAGTTTAAGTAGCTGATCCTTAGCCTTTGGACTATATATTTGCCTTTACTAGTGGGATTTTTTCCTTTTCTATGGCTTTTACTTTTCTTTTCCACTTAGGGAAGACCCTTTAACATTTCTTTTATAGTAGGTTTAATATCAAAGAACTCTTTTAGCTTTTGCTTGTCTGAGAAGTTCTTGATCTCTCCTTCTGTTCTAAATGGTAGTCCTGCTGACAGAGTATAGTAGGTTGCAGAGGTTCTTCTTTTTTTTTTTTTTCCCAGTACTTTTAATATATCATGCCACTCACTCTGGCTTCCAAAGATTCCCTTATGGGGATTCCCTTGTATATGACTCTGTTTTTTTCTTGCTGCCTTTAGAATTCTCTATTTTTAACTTTTCCTGTTTTAACTGTGATATCTGATCTATCTGTTTCCTATACCTTTATATCTGTTTCCTTGTACAGATTTTGGGACTTTTCAATCATAATTTATTTAAATATATTTTTGATTCCCTTCTCTCACTCTTCTCCTTCTGGGATCTCTATAATTCAAATGTTAATATGCATAATGTTATCCCAGAGGTCTCTTAAACTATATTCCTTTCTTTTTAAAATTTGTTCTTCTGATTGGGTGATTTCCATTATTTAATGCCAGATCACTTATTCATTCTTCTGTGTCACTTAGCCTGCTATCCATCCTTTCTAGTGTGTGTGTGTGTGTGTTTCTTAATTCACCTACTGAATTCTTCATTTCTGAGTATTTTTAATATTTTCTTGTTTATTGTTAAAATTTTCATTGTGTATGTCTATTCTTTTTCCTTATTCAGTTAACATTTTTAGTGATGCTTTGGATTCTTTATATGGCCAATTGTTTATTTCTGTTTCTTTTTTTTTTTTTCAGGGTTTTCCTTGTTCTTTCAATTGCTAGCAGTTTCCCTGCCTTTAATTTTGCTTAACACTCTTTGCCTCTATGAATTTAGGTAAAACAGTTGAACTCCCAAGGTCTTGAAATGGTGACCTTATGTGGGAGTTTGTCTATACAGACTGCATGTACCCAGTGCCTTTGGTGGGAGAGCTGAATTGGGTGGAGATGCCAGTCACACCTTTCCACACAGTGTTCTGGCAGCTATCACCCTTGTTGGGGGTAAAATGGGACAGCTAGAACTGGAGTCTTGTGTGAGGCAAACCCTCCCCTGCCTAGTGGCCGCCATTCCCCTGGGGGAGGGGAGGAGGGCAGGGTCTGATTCTAAATTGCTGGAGCAGAATCCCTAAGGGTCAGGCTCAGGATGGTTCTGTTCCCTCTAAGCGTGTATTTTTCCTCTCTCCCTGCACTGGGACCCTTGCCCTAGAAGAGGTGAATGCTGAAGCAAGTGGACCTCATGTCGACTCTCGGCTTGTGTTGACCACAGATAGTTTTGATCTGTCTCTAATGTGCTGCCTGTGCCATTGTCTGCAATTGTTTTCCTCACTCTTTTCAGTTGCAGCCTTGAGTGTAAATGTCCTTTGTTCCTCTTAGCCTATCAGATCATGACACTTCTTATGGCAAAGCATACAGCAGGGTAATCAGGGCTCATGTGGACTCTTGGGATCTTAGGGTTGAGCTGTGATGAATCGGTTGCCTAGGGATCTGGGCTGCTTCTGAGGCACTGTTTGAATAGGTACCAACATTGACCCCTACCTTCCCACCCAGGCTGTGTCCCAGGACCAGGTCACCTCTGTCTCTGTCTGCATAGTATCCAGTGCTCCATATCCAGTGGTGCACTGTGACATACAGTGAATGGGGCTGGAATGTTTGTTCACCTCAGGCTGGAAGGCATACTGAGGCAGTAGAGGGAAATCTGGCAGCCACTGAAGCAGACCTCTCTCCACTCTTCCTTAGGGGCAAGCCAGTGGGCATGCACTCCTCATGAGCCTAGTCCAAGCTTCCCACTGCCTTCTGCTAGTCCCAGCAGTCCTGCAATGAGGGGGGTCATCAACCCCATGTAGGACCCCAAGACTAGAATGCCTAATCTGTGGTGCTCACAGCTCACTCCTCAAGGCAACTGTCCCTTTTCCCCTTAGCCCCATCTCAGGGGCACAGGTTCCAACCCAATTGGTTTTCTTTGCTTCCTACATGATTACACATATATCTTTCTGATAGTTTTGATTGTACAGAAGTCCTTCTGCTAGTTTCCAATTAGTTTTCAGTGAGAATTTTTCCATTTGTTGATGTATTTTTGATATGTTCACAGGCATAAGGTGAGCTCCATGTCCCCTTACTCTGGTATCTTGCTCGATCATTTACACTTTGTGTTGACAGCTCCTACTTTCTTTAAATTGTAAACTTAGAAGTGACTGTTAGTTGATAAACATTGATTTCTGCTCCAACTCAGGAGCAGATTTACAACTCTCACTCTGCTCTTTCTGCTCAGAGTGTATCAGCTTCTTTTGCTACCATATAGATCCTATTGTTCATCTTCCCTTAAAAACATTCCTAGATATATGATATTAAATGTATATATTCTGTATTAATACTTAAACTCTTTACCACTAGTGCCACCAAATGGTACCTACATCAAATTGTAATTTGTATAGTGAAAATAACAATCAACTTCTTTAATGATTTATTTTTAAGTTTTTATTTTGAAATAATTCAAAACCTTGAAATCTTAGAAAGCATTTTCAATATTGTCTTTGTCTGATTCAATTTTAATATTTTGTAACATTTGCTTTACAATTTTATTTCTCTATACACATGTATATTATTTTTTTCTGAATAATTTGAGAGTAATACATAACATGTACTTACTTCTAAATATATGAGTATTTTTCCTAAAACAAAGATATTATTTTATACAACTACAGTACAATTATCAAAATAAAGAAATAACCATTAATATAATAGTAGTCTTTAAAATACATACCTTAAGTTTTGGTAATTGTTTCAATAATTTCCTTTATTGCAAAATAAATGAGTTTTTCTTATTCAGAATGCAATCCAGGAAAACTTGTTGGCTTTGTCTCTTCCTTTTCTTTTAATCTGGAGTAGTTCTGCTATCTATTTTTTTTTAATCACCGTGGAATTCCTGAGGAGCATGGACCTTTCATTGATTTTGTCTCCCAATCTGTATCTGTTTATTGCTTACTCATGTCATGCTTTCGAATTTTGGTGCTGGAGAAGACTCTTGAGAATCCCTTGGACAACAAAGAGATCAAACCAGTTGAGCCAAAGGAATTCAACCCTGAATATTCATCAGAAGGACTGATTCTAAAACTGAAGCTCCAATACTTTGGCCACCAGATGCAAAGAGCTGACTCATTGAAAAGACCCTGATGCTGGGAAAGATTGAGGGCAAAAAGAAAAAGGGTGGCAGAGGATGCAATGGTTAGATTGCATCATCAACTCAATGGATGTGAATTTGAGCAAACTCTGGGAGATAGTGAAGGACAGGGAAGCTTGGCATGCTGCAGTCCATGGTGTCACAAATAGTCAGGCTCCATTTAGCTACTGAACAAAAACATTGCTTACTTATAAATTTATGTTATGATTTGTGGGAAAGAATTTCACAGACAGAATATTGTGTTCTTCTTAGAGCATCACCTCTGGAGGCATAAGTTGCACCTTTCTCAAAATTGGTGGATAATTTTCATTTGCTTAAGGTGATGACTGGCAGGTTTCTCTATATGAAAGTTAGTCTTTCCCCTTTGTAGTTAATAAATGTCTTGAGGGAAGATATTTGAGGCTATATGATATCCTATTGTTGATCACTCGATAGGTTTAGCACCATCTGATGGTATTTCCCTGAAACTATGGCTACTAACTTGATTCTCACATGTTGACTCCCTATATTACTAATACCTTTTGCATGTGTTACTTGGCATTCTACTCAAAGGAAGGGTGGGCTTTACTCAGAGGTAAAGAATCTGCCTAGAAAGAGATTCAGGATCTATCCATGCGTCAGGAATATCCTCTGAAGTAAGAAATAACAACCCATTCCAGTATTCTTTCCTGGAAAATACCATGGACAGAGGAGCCTTGTGCCCTGGTGCATGAGGTCACAAAGAGTCAGACACAACTGAGCATGCACACACCACAAAGGAAGGGTGCTTTCATTTATTTGTTTATTAATTTTTATATAGACTCATAGATTCTCATCTTGTGCTATGTATTATGATTTGCTATCATTATTTCCTTTGATGGTCAGATTACCCTAAGACCTTTGATGATTTTTACCCTTGAAACAATTGTGAAGTTATATCAGATCAGACCACATCAGTCGCTCAGTCGTGTCCGACTCTTTGCGACCCCATGAACAGCAGCATGCCAGGCCTCCCTGTCCATCACCAACTCCCAGAGTTCACTCAGACTCACGTCCATCGAGTCAGTGATGCCATCCACCCATCTCATCCTCTGTCGTCACCTTCTCCTCTTGCCCCAATCCCTCCCAGCATCAGAGTCTTTTCCAATGAGTCAACTCTTCACATGAGGTGGCCAAAGTACTGGAGTTTCAGCTTCAGCATCATTCCTTCCAAAGAAATCCCAGGGCTGATCTCCTTCAGAATGGACTGGTTGGATCTCCTTGCAGTCCAAGGGACTCTCAAGAGTCTTCTCCAACACCACAGTTCAAAAGCATCAATTCTTTGGCACTCAGCCTTCTTCACAGTCCAACTCTCACATCCATACATGACCACAGGAAAAACCATAGCCTTGACTAGATGGACCTTTGTTGGCAAAATAATGTCTCTGCTTTTGAATATGCTACCTAGGTTGATCATAACTTTCCTTCCAACGATCAAGTGTCTTTTAATTTCATGGCTGTAGTCACCATCTGCAGTGATTTTGGAGCCCAAAAAAATAAAGTCTGAAACTGTTTCCACTGTTTCCCCATTTCCCATGAAGTGATGGGACCGGATGCCATGATCTTCGTTTTCTGAATGTTGAGCTTTAAGCCAACTTCTTCACTCTCCACTTTCACTTTCATCAAGAGGCTTTTTCGTTCCTCTTCTCTTTCTGCCATAAGGGTGGTGTCATCTTCATATCTGAGGTTATTGATATTTCTCCCGGCAATCTTGATTCCAGCTTGTGTTTCTTCCAGTTATATACTTTGCATTAAACTTTCATTATTACATGCTGAGTAGCAAGGCCCATCTAGGTGAATGAAAAACTAGATCAATATATAATGCGCACATTCAGTTCAGGTCAGTTGCTCATGTCCAACTCTTTGGGACCCCATGAACTGCAGCATGCCAGGCTTGCCTGTCCATCACCAACTCTTGGAGTCTACCCAAACCCATGTTCATCAAGTCAGTGATGCCATCCAACAGTCTCATCCTCTGGTGTCCCCTTCTCCTCCTGCCTTCAATCTTTCCCAGCATCAGGGTTTTTTCAAATGAGTCAGATCTTTGCATCAGATGGCCAAAGTATTGGAGTTTCAGCCTCAACATCAGTCCTTCCAAACAACATCCAGAACCGATCTCCTTTAGGATGGAATGGCTGGATCTCCTTGCAGTCCAAGGGACTCTCAAGAGTCTTCTCCAACACCACAGTTCAAAAGCATCAATTCTTCTGCATTCAGCTTTCTTTATAGTCCAACTCTCATATCCATACATGACCACTGGAAAAACCATAGCTTGACTAGATGGACCTTTGTTGGCAAAGTAATGTCTCTGCTTTTGAATATGCTGTCTAGATTGGTCATAACTTTACTACCAAGGAGTAAGCATCTTTTAATTTCATGGCTGCAATCACCATCTGCAGTGATTTTTGGAGCCCAGAAAAATAAAGTCAGCCATTGTTTCCACTGTTTGCCCATCTATTTGATATGAAGTGATGGGACTGGATGCCGTGATCTTAGTTTTCTGAATGTTGAGCTTTAAGCCAACTTGTTCACTCTCCTCTTTCACTTTCATCAAGAGGGACTTTAGTTCTTCTTCAGTTTTTGCCATAAGGGTGGTGTCATCTGCATATCTGAGGTTATTGATATTTCTCTTGGCAATCTTGATTCCAGCTTGTGCTTCCTACAGCCAAGCATTTCTCATGATGTACTCTGAATATAAGTTAAATAAGCAGGGTGACAATATACAGCCTTGATATACTCCTTTTCCTATTTGGAGCCAGTCTGTTGTTCCATGTCCAGTTCTAACTATTGCTTCCTGACCTGCATACAGGTTTCTCAAAAGGCAGGTCAGGTGGTCTCCTATTCCCATCTCTTTCAGAATTTTCCACAGTTTATTGTGAGCCACACAGTCAAAGGATTTGGAATATTCAATAAAGCAAAAATAGATGTTTTTCTGGAATTCTCTTGCTTTTTCGATGATCCAGTGGATGTTGGCAATTTGATCTCTGGTTCCTCCGCCTTTTCTAAAGCCAGCTTGGACATCCGGAAGTTCACAGTTCACATACCGCTGAAGCCTGGCTTGGAGAATTTTAAGCATTACTTTACTAGTGTGAGAGATGATTGCAATTGTGCGGTAGTATGAGCATTCTTTGGCATTGCCTTTCTTTGGGATTGGAATGAAAACTGACCTTTTCCAGTCCTGTGGCCACTGCTGAGTTTTCCAAATTTGTTAACATATTGAGTGCAGTACTTTCACAGTGTCATCTTCAGGATTTGAAATAGCCCAACTGGAATTCCATCACCTCCATTAGCTTTTTTCGTAGTGATGCTTCCTAAGGCCCACTTGACTTCACATTCCAGGATGTCTGGCTCTAGGTGAGTGATCACAGCTGTGCCCCAGGTCAGGGGTGGTGGCCAAGAGGAGCTAACCCACATCAGAGGTAAGGAGCAGCGGCTGTGCTTTGCTGGAACAGCCTTGAAGAGAGACCCCACATCCAAGGAAAGAG
This sequence comes from Bos taurus, assembly GCF_002263795.3. NCBI lineage: Eukaryota > Metazoa > Chordata > Mammalia > Artiodactyla > Bovidae > Bos > Bos taurus. The sequence continues at coordinate 49,513,602 of NC_037340.1, forward strand.
AAACCCAAGTAAGATGGTAGGCACTGAGAGAGGAGATCAGAGGGCAGTCAGACTGAAACTACAATCGCAGACAACTAGCCAATCTGATCACATGGACCACAGCTGTGTCTAACTCAGTGAAACTAAGCCATACCGTGTGAGGCCACCCAAGATGGCTGGGTCGTGGTGGAGAGGCCTGATGGAATGTGGTCCCCTGGAGAAGGAAATGGCAAACCACTTCAGTATTCTTTCCTTGAGAACCCCATGAAAAGTTTGAAAAGGCAAAAAGATAGGACACTGAAAGAGGAATTCCCCAAGTTGGTAGGTGCCCAATATACTACTGGAGATTAGTGAAGAAATAACACCAGAAAGAATGAAGGGGTGGAGCCAAAGCAAAAACAACACCCAGTTGTTGATGTGACTGGTGATGGAAACAAGGTCTGATACTTTAAGGAGCAATATTGCATAGGAACCTGGAATGTTAGGCCCATGAATCAAGGAAATTGGAAGTGGTCAGACAGGAGATGGTAAGAGTGAACATCAATATTCTAGGAATCAGCGAACTAAGAGGGACTAGAATGGGTCAATTAACTCAGATGACCATTCTATCTACTACTGTGGGCAGGAATCCTTTAGAAGAAATGGAGTAGTCATCATGGTCAACAAAAGAGTATGAAATGCAGCACTTGTATGCAATCTCAAAAATGAAAGAATGATTTCTGTTTGTTTTCAAGGCAAACCATTCAATATCATGGTAACCCAAGTCTATGCCCTGACCGGTAATGCTGAAGAAGCTGAAGTTGAATGCTTCTATGAAGACCTACAAGAATTTTAGAACTAACACCCAAAAAAGATGTCCTTTTCATTATAGGGGAATGGAATGCAAAAGTAGGAAGTCAAGAAACACCTGGAATAACAGGCAAATTTGGCCTTGGAATACGGAATGAAGCAGGGCAAAGGCTAGTAGAGTTTTGCCAAGAGAACGCACTCATCATAGCAAACACCCTCTTCCAACAACACAAGAGAAGACTCTATACATAGACATCACCAGATGGTCAACACTGAAATCAGATTGATTATATTTTGCAGCCAAAGATGGAGAAGCTCTATACAGTCAGTGAAAACAAGACTGGGAGCTGATTGTGGCTCAGATCATGAACTCCTTATTGTCAAATTCATAGTTAAATTGAAGAAAGTGGAGGAAAACTCCAGACCATTCAGGTATGACCTAAATCAAATCCCTTATGATTATATAGTGGAAGGGAGAAATAGATTTAAGGGACTAGATCTGATAGACAGAGTGCCTGATGAACTATGGACAGGGGTCTGTGACATTGTACAGGAGACAGGTATCAAGACCATCCCCAAGAAAACAAAATGCAAAAAAGCAAAATGGCTGTCTGAGGAGGCCTTACAAATAACTGTTGAAAGAAGAGAAGCGAAAAGCAAAGGAGAAATGGAAAGATATACCCATTTGAATGCAAAGTTTCAAAGAATAGCAAGGAGAAATAAGAAAGCCTTCCTCAGCGATCAATGCAAAGAAACAGAGGAAAACAACAGAATGGAAAAGGCTAGATCTCTTCAAGAAAATTACAGATACCAAGGGAACATTTCATGCAAAAATGGGCTCAATAAAGGACAGAAATGGTATGGGCTTAACAGAAGCAGAAGATATTAAGAAGAAGTGGCAAGAATGCACACATAGATGACAGCAAATAAACCTATCAAAATAAATTTCATTAGGCAGAATAATGGCCCTCATAGATGCCCACGCCCTTATATCCTAAACTTAAAAACACGTTAACACTACATGCAACAGAAACTTTGCAGATGCAACTTTGTAGACGAAATTAAATATGTTAATTAGTACACCCCAAAATGGAATATTATTCTGAATTATATGGATAAGTACAGTATAATCTCAGTTCAGTTCAATTCAGTCTCTCTGTCATGTCCGACTCTTTACAACCCCATGGACTGCAGCATGGCAGGCTTCCCTGTCCATCACTAACTGTCAGAGCTTGCTCAAACTCATGTCCATTGAGTTGGTGATACCATCCAACCATCTCATCCTCTGTCTTCTGCTTCTCCTCCTGCCTTCAATCTTTCCCAGCATCAGGGTCTTTTCAAATGAGGCAGTTCTTCTCATCAGGTGGCCAAAGAATTGGAGTTTCAGCTTCAGCATCAGTCCTTCCAATAAATATTCTGGGTTTATTTCCTTTAGCATTGACTGGTTTGATCTGCAATATAGGGGACTCTCAAGAGTCTTCGCCAACACCACAGTTCAAAAGCATCAATTCTTTGGCACTCAACCTTCTTTATAGTCCAACTCTCACGTCCAAAGATGACTACTGGAAAAACCATAGCTTAGACTAGATGGATCTTTGTTGGCAAAGTAAAGTCTCTGCTTTTTATTACATTATCTAGGTTGGTCATAGCTTTTCTTTCAAGGAGCAAGTGTCTTTTAATTTCATGGCTGCAGTCACCATCTGCAGTGATTTTGGAGCCCAAAGAAATAAAGTCTGTCACTGTTTCCACTGTTTCCCCATCTATTTGCCATGAAGTGATGGGACCAGATGTCATGATCTTAGTTTTCTGAATGTTGAGTTTTAAGCCAACTTTTTCACTCTCCTCTTTCACTTTCATCAGGAAACTCTTTAACTCTTCTGGTGTAATCTCATTAACCTTTTAAAACAGAAGAGGAGAGGGCCATACTAGGCATTGGAGGAAATCAGCTTTCAGTTGCTACCTTTGAAGATGAAGAAGGCCACAAACTGAGGAATATGAGTGGCCTGTAAGATGCTAGAGACAGCTTTTAACAGACAACCAGCAAGGAATCCAGAATAAACAGATGAATGCCAAAACATGCATAAGAAAACAGAGTCTCCATAAGAGATCCAGCCCTGTCAACACCTTGATTTTAGCCTGGTGACACCATGTCAAACTTCTAAACTACCAAAAGGTAAAATATGTTTTATATATCTACATAGTATACATACATATAATATCTATCTACATATATTTTAGGCTGCTGATTTTGTGATGCTTCTCATTATAACAATGAAAAACTAATAGATAATCTATGTATGTATGTATGTATGTATATGGGCTATGGTCCATGTAAACACAATTTATTATGTACTGTCTCATTCTTTCTCACTCTTTAACTCTGTCTCTACCAGCATATTTCTACCTCCTTTTTGTTTCATTTCTTTTCAACTGTGTCTAGTTTTCCCTCTCTCTAATATTAATATATATAACATATGTAATATACATATAATACAATATTTTCTAATTTTGAAGGCTTAAATTCATCCCATGCAAACCAAGAAGATAGTAACATGGTAGTGTAAAGTCAGTAAATGCAAATTAGCAGCAGCCAGTCTTAGAATTTTTGAAGGTTGAACTTCTAACCTTTCTGTTTTTACTATGTGTTTTTGCTGCTTCCTTAGAGAAATCACCTAAAATGATTTTGATTTGAGCATTACATGAATAACTTCAAAGAGTTATTTTGCCAAACCACACATAAAATCTTAATATTTTCTCAAAAGACTTTTAATACAGTAATCAATCTTCTTAAAAAATAGCATATTTCCCCCTATAACTTGGCTTCACTGAAGCTTGTGGTAAACATAATTAAAAAGTCTGGAGCAGGTTTGAGTGCATAGTGATATGCTGGACACAAGCCAGTATTTCAATTTCTATGTGAAATTGGTTGGTTGGGCAGGTATCTCTAACACTGTGTAATTAGCAGATTCTGGAGAAATTGTGGTCAAATTATATTTTCATAAATAAAACCACATTTTAGAGTGATGAGTGGAATTTACTGTGTGAAGATATTTTACGATAAATTATTTGTTAACCATCAGTTTGTAAGGGATGAGTGTGTGTTCTTTTCTCTAGACTGTCATTATTGGGTTTATTTAAAGTAGAGCACAATCATATTTTAGAAACTTTCGAGAGGCCTTATTTTCAACGACTTGCTGAGGTATTAAGTGGAAGTTTAAAATGGAGAAGATTATTCTTACCTTGTTTATTTTTTAAAATTGTTTATACTGAAGTATAGTATATATTAGTTTTAGGTGTACAGCATGGTGATTCAATACTTTTATAGATTTATACTATGTTTAAAATTATAAAAAAATAATGACTCTATTTCCATATGCTATACAAAATATACATATTGCTCATTTATGTTATACATAGGAGTTTGTATTTTTTAATTCTGTATACCTATCTCTCCCTCCCCATTTCCTTTCCCCATTGATGACTATCAGTTTGTTTTCTACATCTGTGGATTTATTTCTGTTTTGTTGTATATATTTCTTTATTTTATTTTTTAGATTTCATGTATAAGTAATATCATACAGTGTTTGTTTCTGACTGATTTCACTAAGCACAATATTCCCTAGGCCCATTCACATTGTTGCAAAAGGCAGAATTTCATTTTCTAATGGCAGAGTAGTATTCCAATGAACACATACAGGACACAGGTTTCTTCCACATCTTGGTTGATAGACACAGGTTGCTTCCACATTTTGGCTATTGTAATAATTTTGCTATGAACATTGGGATGCATATATTTTTTGAGTTAGTGTTTTCATTTTCTCCAGATGTATACCTAGCAGTGGAAATTCTAGATAATATGATGGTTTTAATTGTAGTTTCCTGAGATACCTCCGTACTGTTTTCCCTTGTAGCTGCACCACTTTAGAATTCCACAACAGTGTACTAGGGTTTCCCTTTCTCCACATCCTCATCAACATTTGTTATTTTTTGACTTTTATTGTTGTTGTTCAGTTATTAAGTCATGTTTGACTCTTTGCAACCCCGTGGACTGTAGCACACCAGGCTCATCTGTCCTCCACTATTTTACTGAGTTTGCTCAAATTCATATCCATTGAATTCTAGTTCTATGAAAGAAATATGGTATTTTGACAAGGATTTCTTTAAATGTGTAGATTTCTTGAGTAGCATGGATATTTTAATAATATTAATAACATGAAATACCTTTCAATTTCTTTGCACCATCTTCAATTTCCTTCAATTTTCTTCATTGACCTTTTATATTTTTTAAGAGTATAAGTGTTTCACTTTCCTGGTTAAATTTATTCCTAGGTATTTTATTCTTTTTGATGAAACTTTAAATGAGATTGTCATTTTTAAATTTTCTCTTTCTGATAGTTCACTGTTAGTGTATAGAAAAGAAACAGATTTCTGTATGTTAACCTTATATCTTGGAAATTTACTGAATTTATTAGTTTTAAAATATTTGTTTAAAGTTTTTAAACATTTCATGAAAAGATGGGCTCGATAAAGGACAGAAGTGGTATGGAAGTAACAGAAGCAGAAGCTATTAAGAAGAGATGGCAAGAATACACAGAAGAACTGTACAAAAAAGATCTTCACAACCAAGATAATCACGATGGTGTGATCACTCACCTAGAGCCAGACATCCTGGAATGTGAAGTCAAGTGGGCCTTAGAAAGCATCACTGTGAACAAAGCTCGTGAAGGTGATGGAATTCCAGTTGAGCTATTTCAAATCCTGAAAGATGATGCTGAGAAAGTGCTGCACTCAATATGCCAGCAAATTTGGAAAACTCAGCAGTGCCCACAGGACTGGAAAAGATCAGTTTTCATTCCAATCCCAAAGAAAGGCAATGCCAAAGAATGGTCAAACTACCGCACAATTGCACTCATCTCACATGCTAATAAAGTAATGCTTAAAATTCTCCAAGCCAGGCTTCAGCAATATATGAACCGTGAACTTCCAGATGTTCAAGCTGGTTTTAGAAAAGGCAGAGGAACCAGAGATCAAATTGCCAACATCTGCTGGATCATTGAAAAAGGAAGAGAGATCCAGAAAAACATCTATTTCTGCTTTATTGACTATGCCAAAACCTTTGACTGTGTGGATCACAACAAACTGTGGAAAATTCTGAAAGAGATGGGAATACCAGACCACCTGACCTGCCTCTTGAGAAACCTCAAGGTCAGGAAGTAGGTCAAGAAGCGACAGTTAGAACTGGACATGGAACAACAGACTGGTTCTAAATAGGAAAAGGAGTATGTCAAGGCTGTGTATTCTCACCCTGCTTATTTAACTTATTTGCAGAGTACATCATGAGAAACACTGGGCTGGAAGAAGAACAAACTGGAGTCAAGTTTGCTGGGAGAAATATCAATAACCTGAGATATACAGATGACACCACCCTTATGGCAGAAAGTGAAGAGGAACTAAAAAGCCTCTCGATAAAAGTGAAAGAGGAGAGTAGTGAAAAAGTTGGCTTAAAGCTCAACATTCAGAAAACGAAGATCATGGCATCTGGTCCCATCACTTCATGGCAAATAGATGGCAAATATTTTTTTTAAAATATTTATTTATTTATGGGTCTGGGTATTTCTCACTGTGCATGGGCTTCTTCTAGTTACAGAGAGCATGAGCTACTCTCTAGTTATAGTAGGCAGGCTTCTCATTGAGGTGACTTCTCTTGTTGCAGAGCATAGGCTCTAGGACAAATTGACTTCAGTTGTTGTGGCTCAGTATTTGTGGTTCACAGGCTCTAGATCACTGGCTCAGTGGTTGTAGCACATGGGCTTAGATGCCCTGCAGCATGTGGGATCTTCCTGGACCAGGGTTTAACCAGTGTCCCCTGCACTGCAAGGTGGATTATTAACCACTATACCAGCAGAGAAACCCCTTATTTGTGAGTATTGCATCCCTGAAATAAATCCCACTTGCATGTGTTGTATGATTATATATTGTTGTATTCACTTTGTTAATATATTACTGAGGAGTTTTGTATCTATATTCATCAAAGACATTGGCATTTCTTTTATAATTGAAATCTCTTAGCATGTCTTTGTTACACGATACTGGATGCTTGGGGCTAGTGCACTGGGACGACCCGGAGGGATGGTATGGGGAGGGAGGAGGGAGGAGGGTTCAGGATGGGGAACACATGTATACCTGTGGCGGATTCATTTTGATATTTGGCAAAACTAATACAATTATGTAAAGTTTAAAAATAAAATAAAATTTAAAAAAAAAGAAAAAAAAAACAATTAAAAAAAAAAAAAAAAGAAATGTTAGAGTTTTCTCTAAATGGAAAAGAAAAGGCTCTAACAAGAAGAAGCTATTAGAAAGGAAAAGTCTCACTAAGAAAGACAAATATAGGCTCAAGATCACTTACATAAGCTGGTACAAAGGTTAAAAGACAAAAATGAAGAATTTTATTATGTTTCTAGTAGTGAAATTAACTTTGTAATTTAAAAAAGTCAGCAAACAAAAATCCACGATCAGATGGCTTCACAGAATTGTAACCAACATGTAAAGAAGAGTTAATACCTATACTTCTCAAACTAGTCCAGATATGTAAAGAGGATGGAAAACTTCCAAATTCATTTTATGAGGGCACATTACCCTGATACCATAACCTTTTCTTTTAACTTAAGGGAATATTTTGGCCTTCAGTTTTAAATTTCAAATGTTTCAAAGCTCTCTATAAATCTCTAATTGCAGTGAAAATTGAAAAATGAAGAGAATTTATTGCTCTCTTACTTATGAATCATTGTTCATTTAGCCTTTTGTTGTGCAACTGAAGTCATGCAAGTCTGACTTGTTGATGTATTATCACACTAGATGAATATACACAAAGTAACTTTGACATGCTTCAAGTTGTTTCTTTTCTGTCATTTTGTTTGTTTGTTTGTTTTCATTTTCAAGCATGCACCGTGGTCTACATCATATTGAATTTTTTTAATGTGAAAATTACAATCTTTGAGTTCCAAGAAGTTCAGAATTCAAGGTTGCTGGGGCCAAAAATAAACCTGTTAACAGAAATGTGTGAGAGGTAATAGTTTCTGTAGTAGATACACAAAGTGCAATGAGAACCTATCTTGGCAAGAAGAATATCCTTAGGAGATATAAATAAAGGTGACTATTCAAGCATATTTATAATTTTACCACATGAAAATAAGACCAGCAGAGAGAACAGCAGATGCTAACACATAATGAATGAAGAAAATATCATGTTTGCAATTGTTAGTAGTTTGAGGTCACTGACCACAGGGCTCACTGTAGAAATATAGAAATTATAGAATGTAGGCAATTTGCTTGTATTTCTTGAACAATCCAAACAGACCAATGTCAGCAGCTTCTTACTGCAGTCCTAATTTTCTGTTTAGTATCCTTTCCATTTCCCACTATGTTTGTCCATGGGAAATAAGCACACAATGATGGTTATCTAGGTTATTTTTCCCCTTCATGAATCACAGTCTTGTCATGGTGAAGGGGCTTGTGTACTCAATGAAGCTATGAGTTATGCCATGCAGGCCACCCAAGATGGATGGGCCATAGTAGAGAGTTCTGATAAATTGTGGTCCATGGGAGGAAGTAATGTCAACTCACTCCAGCATTCTTGCCTTAAGAAACACACAGAAATAATGAAAAGGCAAAAAGGTATGACACCAGAAGTTGTGTCCCACAGGACAGAAAGTGTCCAACATGCTACTGGGGAAGAGTAGAGGGCAATTACTAATAGCTCCAGTAAGAATAAAGAGCCGGGGTCAAAGCAGGAATGATGATCAGCTATGGATGTGTCTGGTGTTGAAAGTAAAGTCCAATTCTGTAAAGAACAATATTGCATCCGAACCTGGAATGTTAGGTCCATGAATCAAGGTAAATTGGACATGGTCAAGCAGGAGATAGAAAAATTGAACATTGATATCTTAGGAATCAGTGAACTAAAATGGATGGGAATGGGTGAATCTAATTAAGATGACCATTATATCTACTACTATGGGCAAGAATCCCTCAGAAGAAATAGAATAGTCCTCATAGTCAACAAAAGAATCTGAAATGCAGTAACTGGGTACAATCTCAAAAATGACAGAATTATTGTGGTTCATTTCCAAGGCAAACCATTCAACCTCACAGTAATCCAAGTCTATGCCCCAACCACTAATGCTGAAGAAGCTTAGCAATTTTAAGAAGGCCTACAAGACCTCCTAGAACTAACACCAAAAAAAAAAAAAAAAAAAAGTACATTTGATCATAGGGGATGGGAATGCAAAAGTAGGAAGTCAAGAGATACCTGGAGTAATAGGAAAGTTTGGCTTTGGAATATGAACCATATCAGGGCAAAGGCTAACAGCGTTTTGTCAAGAGAACACACTGGTAATAGCAAACACCCTTTTTGAAAACACAAAAGATGACTCTACATATGGACATTACAAGATGGTCAATACAAAAATGAGATTGATTATATTCTTGGCAGCCAAAGATGGAAAAGCTCTATACAGTTAGTAAAAACAAGACTTGAAGCCAAATGTGGCTCAGATTATGAGTTCCTTATTGCAAAATTAGTAGGGAAAACCACTAGGCTATTCACATATGACCTAAATCAGATCTCTGACAATTATACAGTGGAGATTATGAATAGATTCAAGGGACTAGATTGGATACACAAAATGGCTGTAGAACTATGGACAGAACTTGTAACATTGGCGGAAGGCAGTGATCAAAACCATTCCCCCCTAAAAAAGAAATTCAAGAAGGCAAACTGGTTGTCTGAGGAGACTTTACAATTAGCAGAGGAAATAAGAGAAGCCAAAAGCAAGGGAGAAAAGGAAAGATATACCCAACTGAATGTAGAATTTCAGACCATAGCAGGGAGAGATAAGAAAGCCTTCTTAAATGAATAATGCAAAGAAATATATGAAAACAATAGAATGGCGAATACTAGATTTCTCTTCAAGAAAGCTGGAGGTAGAGTGAAGATGGCAGAGGAGTAGGTGGATGTGGAGTACATCTCTCTCCACGGATACATCAGGAATACACCTTCAGACACAAAAGTGCATGCAGAACACCAGCTGAGAGTGGACAGGAGTACCTGACCAGTGGAAAAGAATATATAGAACCACACAAAACTTGGTAGGATGAAGGAACTAGGGGGGAAAACAGCAGTGTTAGTAGAACTGGACCTGCCTTTGGTGGGTGTAGGAAGTGAAGCAGGAGTCTAATCCCCACAGCAGGGCAATTGTCTGAGTCAGAGGAGAAACATTTAAGGCTGAAAGTGAAACAGTTGATCTGTGGCAGCCTAAATGGAATGAGAATCAGACAGTACTTGCCACAGCCATACCTATGCCGGGCAGGAATGCTGGTCTCCTGGAAGGGGCAGCACCTAGGAGCTGGAGTTTAGAGACTGTGGAGAAATCCCAGTGTGAGAGCTGCTGGTGACTGCGGAGAGATGGATTGAGGGGATGTGAGGTAGGGGATCGTGGTGAGAAATGCCTGTGAAGGAAAGCCAGGCAGTCATGGAAGTAAGGCGATACTGCGGAGTCACACATAGTGGGTGGAGCCATTACCATAGCTTCTCTCTCTGCACGCACCAGCATCTACAGCTTAACAATAGAGAAGCTGGCCCCTCAAATGCCTGATGCACTGAACTACAGAGTAGGACCCCAGGCCAGGGATCCCTCTAAGTGCCTGAAGGGACAGAGTTATGGGCAAAGACAGGCCAAAGAGGCCTTCTGATCACATAGCTACAAGAGGTTTAACTCCTGCTGAGTGGGCAATCTGTGTCTCTGAACACTTAGCACCGCCAGGATCCCTGCAAGCTAAGCAGCTGCATCACCTTCACGTTCAACTCTCACTGGCGTAGACCTGCCACAGGGAGAAAAAAAAAAAAAGTCTTGTTTATTCAGGGTCACTTCAGTTCTGTCTGACTCTTTGTGACCCTGTAGACTGTGGCCTGCCAGGCTTCTCTGTCAGAAAAGGGGTTCTCCAGGCAAGTATACTGGAGTATATTGGCAAATACTGGTTGCCATACCTTTCTAGAGCACTATATTTCCTGCTGCCCTAGCCGCCAACCCCCCAAGTACCTGGTGCTGCCAAAACCCCTGTGACCCAAGCAGCTGTACCACTTCCACACCTGACCCTCACAGGGGCAAATTCAAGCCCTCCAGGGCAGCGTCAGGAGCTAAACCCCAGTGGATGACCCACATGTAGAGGTGGAAATAAAACCATAGTTGAAACTGAGGGGCAGTATGGCTAAGGAAGAAGACCCCAAACCTTCCCACCAGCTGTACAAGCTGCAGATTAAATCTCCATGATCAACTAAGCAGACTCTGTGTCTATGGAATATATAAAAGGACATTGAGAGCTCCCACAAAAGAAAATTCACTAGCTCTGATAGCTGTGGACATTGGAGGCAAGAACACACAGGAGTAGGACCAGATTAGAATCTGAGCGGCCCCCACAGCAGGTCCAGAGATCAGTACAGTGTTGGAGGGTGTCCTACGGAGGTAAGGTGGATTGTGTGATTCCCAGCATGGGAAAGAACTCTGACAGCAGTGACTCAAGAAAGATATTTATTGTTCTTATTTTTTGAGTTTTCCTGTAGATTCTTTTGGATATTTTTTCTTTTTTTCCTCCCTTTCCCCCCTCTGTTGTTGTAGATTTTATTGTCACTAAGAAATTCAATTAAACTTTTGAGCTTTTTTTATTTTTCTTTTTCCTCAGTCACATTTTTTATTGTTAAAACCTCTGCCTCTATGTTGGGTTTTTGGAGTTTTGTGGAGTTTTCCTCCTTTTTTTTTTTTTTCTATTTTTTTATTTTAATTTTTAAAATCTATTATTATTTTCCTACATTTATTCCTTTGCTTGCTTTTCCTACTGTTCTTTTCCCTTTGCAGTTAATCTTTGACATATATAAATTTTCTTTATCTACCTCTATTTAATTTTGTATATCTATTTTTTCTTTCTTTCCTTTCTCTCCTTTCCTCTCAACATATTTGTTTTATTGTCATTGCTCTATTTCCTGATTGGCACCTTGCTTTAGTTTTGTTTTCCAGTTTGTGCTTAAGTTACTTTTGTTCTTAACTGGTAAATATAATTTTTTAATATAATTTCCTTTGTTCACTGGATCAATCTACTGTACTTTATTTTTGTTGGACTGTTCTTACTTTGCTCATGGGTGTATATGTACATGTGTATATTCCATTATTTTAATTATTATTTGCCTGATTTTGTAACTGCCATTTGTCTGGGGGTTCATCTCTGGTTTCTTGTTTTTGGATATTTGTTTTACTCTCCCTTAATGCCATAACAAGCCACTTGTGAAATCTTTGTTCCTGACCAGAGATCAAACCCTGAGCCTTTTGAGTGGGGGCACTGACTCCAAGACCCTAGACTACTAGAGACTGCAGCCTACCAGGCTCCTCCGTCCATGGGATTTTCCAGGCAAGAGTACTGGAGTGGGGTGCCATTGCCTTCTCCAGAGAAGTAACCCTAGGGAGTACCAAACAGTGAGAACTCACACAAAGGAAATCACTTGAATTCAAGACCTAGCATCACCCAACCACCAGTAGCACCCTGTGCAGGACACCTCATCTAAACAACAGACAAAACTAAAATACAAGCTCAATCATCAGCAGACAGGAGTACCACCTCACTCAGCCTTGCCCATCAGAGTGAAAGCAAAGAAACAAACAAAAACTCTGCACAAATCTCACCCTATATGAAGCTCACAAAAACCACTGGAACAACCTCAGGAGGGCGGAAATAAAAAGGAAGGAAAAAAAATCAACCTTCTTCAAGGAAAGTATTCAACTTTTCTTGAAGCCTGTGAAAAGGAGACCTCAAACACAATAACTTAAAAAAAAAATGAAAAGGCAGAGAAATACTGCACAAATGAAGGAACAAACTAGAAACACAAAAGTCCAAATAAATGAAGAGGAAATAGGAAAATTACCTGAAAAACAATTCAGAATAATGATAGTGAAGATGATCAAAAACATTGAAAACAAAATGCAGAAAATGCAAAAATCAATTAACAAAGACCTGGAAGAATTAAAGAATAAGCATACAAACAACACAATTACTGAAATTAAAAATAATCTAGAAGGAATCAATAGCAGAATATCTGAAGCAGAAGAATGAATCAGTGACCTGGAAGATAAAATGGTCTAAATAACTTCTGAAGAGCAGAATAAAGTAAAATGAATGAAAGAGCTGAAGACAGTCTCAGAGACCTCTGGGACCATATCAAACACACCAACATTCAAATTATAGGGGTCCCAGAAGAAGGAGAGAGGAAGAAAGTGTATGAGAAAATTTTTGAAGAGATTATAATTTACCCAACATGGAAAAGGAAATAGCCAATCAAGTCCAAGAGGCACAAAGAGTCTCATACAGGATAAACCCAAGGAGAAACACTCCAAGACACATACTAATCAAACCAAGAAAGACTAAACACAAAGAAAGAATATTAAAAGCAGAAAGGGAGAAGAAACAAGTAACATACAAGGGGAACCCCATAGCTTAACAGCCCATCTTTCAGCAGAAACTCTGCAAGCCAGAAGAGTATGACAGGATATATTTCAAGTACTGAAAGGGAAAAATCTACAACCAAGATTACTGTATCCAGCAAAGATATCATTCAAAATTGATGGAAAAATAAAAAGCTTTTCAGACAAGCAAAAGTAAAGAGAATTCAGTACCACCATACCACCTTTACAACAAATGTTAAATGGACTTATATAGTCAAGAAATACAACAGAAGAAAAAAGATCTATAAAATCAACCCCAAACAATTAGAAAATGGTAATTATGAACTTCAGTTCAGTTCAGTCACTCAGTCGTGTCCGACTCTTTGCGACCCCATGAATTGCAGCACTCCAGGCCTCCCTGTCCATCACCAACTCCTAGAGTTCACTCAAACTCATGCCCATCGAGTCAGTGATGCCATCCAGCCACCTCATTCTCTATCATCCCCTTCTCCTCCTACCCCCAATCCCTCCCAGCATCAGAGTCCTTTCCAATGAGTCAACTCTTCGCATGAGGTGGCCAAAGTATTGGAGTTTCAGCTTTAGCATCATTCCTTCCAAAGAACATCCAGGACTGATCTTTAGAATGGACTGGTTGGATCTCCTTGCAGTCTCAATAATTACTTTAAATGTAAATGGATTAAATGCTCCAACCAAAAGACACAGACTGGCTGAATGGATACCAAAACAAGACCCATGTACATGATGTCTACAAGAAACCCACTTCAGAACTCAAGACACATATAGATTGAAAGTGAGAGGATGGGAAAATATATTCCATGCAAATGGGAAGCAAAAGAAAGCTGGAGTAGCAATCCTCATATCAGACAAAATAGACCTTAAAATAAAGAAGATAACAAGAGATAAAGAAGGACACTAAATAATGATCAATGGATCAATCCAAGATGAAGACACAACAATTGTAAATATCTATGCAGCCAACATAGAAGCACCTAAATACATAAGACAAGAACTCACAGACATAAAAGGAGAAATTGACAGAAATGCAATAATAGTAGGAGACTTTAACACCCCCTCACACCAATGGACAGACCATCAAAACAGAAAATAAATAAGGAAACACAAGTTTTAAATGATACATTATATGAGATAGATCTCATTGATATCTTTAGGACATTCCATCTAAATGAAGAAGAGTACACCTTCTTCTCAAGTGCACAGGGAACATTCTCCAGAACAGACCACATCTTGGGTCACAAATCAAACCTGAGTAAATTTAAGAAATTTGAAATAGTATCAAGCATCTTCTCTGACCACAATACTATGAGACTAGATATCAGTTACAAGGAAAAAAAAGAAAAAAACTTAAGAAGCACAAAAACATGGAGATTAAGCAACACATTTCTAAACAACCAAGAGGTTACTGAAGAAATCAAAAGGGAAATAAAAAAATTTCTAGAAACAAATGACAATGAAAACATGACAACTCAAAAACTATGGGATGCAGCAAAAGCATTTCTAACAGGGAAGTTTATAGCAATATAATCTTACCTCAAGAAACAAGAAAATCATCAAATAGATAACCTAAATTTATACCTAAAGCAACTGGAAAAACAAGAAGGAAAAAAACCCAAAATTAGTAGAAGAAAAAAAGTCACAAAGATGTGAGCAGAAATAAATGAAAAAGAAATGAAAGAAACAATAGTAAAGATTAATACAACTAAAAGCTGGCTCTTTGAAAAGATAAACAAAATTGACAAACCCTTAGCCAGACTCATGAAGAAAAAAAGAGAGAAGAATAAAATCAATGAAAAAGGAGAGGTTACAACAGACAATGTAGAAATACAAAGGATTATAAGAGACTATTCAGTTCAGTTCAGACGCTCAGTCGTGTCTGATTCTTTGCGACCCCATGAATTGCAGCATTCCAGGCCTCCCTGTCCATCACCATCTCCCGGAGTTCACTCAAAATCACGTCCATCAAGTCAGTAATGCCATCCAGCCATCTCATCCTCTGTCGTCCCCTTCTCCTCCTGACCCCAATCCCTCCCAGCATCAGAGTCTTTTCCAGTGAGTCAACTCTTTGCATGAGGTGGCCAAAGTACTGGAGTTTCAGCTTTAGCATCATTCCCTCCAAAGAACACCCAGGGCTGATCTCCTTTAGAATGGACTGGTTGGATCTCCTTGCAGTCCAAGGGACTTCAAGAGTCTTCTCCAACACCACAGTTTAAAAGCATCAGTTCTTAGGCGCTCAGCTTTCTTCACAGTGCAACTCTCACATCCATACACGACCATTGAAAAACCACAGCCTTGACTACACGGACCTTTGTTGGCAAAGTAATGTCTCTGCTTTTCAATATGCTATCTAGGTTTGTCATAAGTTTTCTTCCAAGACGTAAGCGTCTTTTAATTTCATGGCTGCAGTCACCATCTTTAGGGATTTTGGAGTCCCCCAAAATAGAGTCTGACACTATTTCCACTGTTTCCCCATCTACTTGCCATGAAGTGATGGGACCAGATGCCATGATCTTCGTTTTCTGAGTGTTGAGCTTTAAGCCAACTTTTTCACTCTCCACTTTCACTCTCATCAAGAGGCTTTTTAGTTCCTCTTCACTTTCTGCCATAAGGGTGGTGTCATCTGCATATCTGAGGTTATTGATATTTCTCCTGGCAATCTTGATTCCAGCTTGTGCTTCTTCTAGCCCAGCTTTTCTCATGATGTACTCTGCATATAAGTTAAATAAGCAGGGTGACAATATATAGCCTTGACATACTCTTTTTCCTATTTGGAACCAATCTGTTGTTCCATGTCCAGTTCTAACTGTTGCTTCCTGACCTGCATATAGGTTTTTCAAGAGGAAGGTCAGGTGGTCTGGTATTCCCATCTCTTTCAGAATTTTCCACAGTTTATTGTGATCCACACAGTGAAAGGCTTTGGCATAGTCAATAAAGCAGAAATAGATGTTTTTAATGGAACTCTCTTGCTTTTATGATGAATAATCATATGGCAATAAAATAGATAACCTGGAAGAAATGGACAGATTCTTAGAAAAGTTCAGTCTTCCAAGACTGAACCAAGAATAAATAGAAATTATGAAAAATCCAGTTATGAGCATTGAAATTTAAGCTGTGATCAAAAGCCCAGCACCAGATGACTTTACAGGAGACTTCTATCAAACATTCAGAGAGGAGCTAATGCCTATCCTTCCAAAGCTCTTTTTAAAAATTGCAGAGGAAGGAACACCTCCAAATTCATTCTACAAGCCCACAATCACCCTAATACCAAAACCAGACAAAGACAACACACAAAAACAAAACTACAGGCCAATATCACTGATGAACATAGATGCAAAAATTGTCAACAAAATTTTAGCAAATGGAATTCAGCAGTACATCAAAAAGCTCATACACCATGATCTGCTGCTGCTAAGTCGCTTCCATCCTGTCCGACTCTGTGCGACCCCATAGATGGCAGCCCACCAGGTTCCCCCGTCCCTGGGATTCTCCAGGCAAGAACACTGGAGTGGGTTGCCATTTCCTTCTCCAATGCATGAAAGTGAAAAGAGAAAGTGAAGTTGCTCAGTCGTGTCTGACTCTTAGAAACCCCATGGACTGCAGCCTACCAGGCTCCTCCATCCGTGGGATTTTCCAGGCAAGAGTACTGGAATGGGTTGCCATTGCCTTCTCCTTGGGTTTATTCCAGGGATGCAAGGGTTCTTCAATATACAGAAATCAATCAATGTGATTCACCATATTAACAAATTGAAAGATAAAAACCACACGATCATCTCAATAGATGCAGAAAAAGCCTTTGACAAAATTCAGCACCTGTTTATGATTAAAACTCTTTAAAAAATGGGCATAGAAGGAACCTACCTCAACATAGTAAAGGCCATATAATATAAGCCCACAGCAAACATTATTCTCAATGGTGAAAGACTGAAAGCATTCCCCCTAAGATTAGAAACAAGAGAAGGGTGTCCATTTTCATCACTATTATTCAACATAGCTCTGGAAGTCCTAGCTATAGCAATCAGAGAAGAAAAAGAAATAAAAAGAATCCAGATCAGAAAGGAAGAAGTAAAGCTCTCACAGTTTGCAGATAATGGGATACTATATGTAGAAAACCCTAAAGATAGCATCAGAAAATTACTAGAGCTAATCCGTGAATTTAGGAAGTTGCAGGATACAAAATCAATACACAGACATCACTTGTATTTCTATATACTAACAATGAAAAATCAGAAAGAGCAATTAAGGAATCAATCCCATTCACCATTGCAATAAAAAGAATTAAATATCTAGGAATAAACTAACCTAAGGAGACAAAAGAACTGTATACAAAAAATTTTAAAACACTAATGAAAGAAATTAAAGATTACATAAACGGATGGAGAGATATTCCATGTTCCTGGGTAGGAAGAATCAATATTGTGAAAATGACTATACTACCAAATGCAATCTACAGATTTAATGTAATCCCTATCAAATTACCAATGGCATCTTTCACAGAACTAGAACAAAAAATTTCACAATTCATATGGAAACTCAAAAGATCCCAAATAGCCAAAGCTATCTTGAGAAAGAAGAGTGGAGCTGGAAGAATGAAGCTTCCTGACTTCAGGTTATACTATAAAGCTACAGTCATCAAGACACTATGGAACTGGCACAAAAACAGAAATATATACCAATGGAACAAGATAGAAAGCCCAGAAATAAATCCATGCACCTATTGATACCTTATTTTTCACAAAGGAGGTAAAATATACAAAGCGGCAAAGACGGCCTCTTCAATAAATGGTGCTGGGAAAACTAGTCAGCCTCATGTAAAAGAATGAAATTAGGACACTTCTTAACATGGTACACAAAAATAAACTCAAAATGGATTAAAGACCTAAATGTAAGACAAGAAACTATAAAACTTTTAGAGGAAAACATAGGAAGAACACTCAATGACATAAAGCAAGATCCTCTATGACCCACCTCCTAGAGTAATGGAAATAAAAACAAAAGTAAATGAGTGGGACCTGATTAAACTTAAAGATTTTGCATAGCAAAGGAAAATATAAGTAAGGTGAAAATGTATGTAAGTTGAAAAGACAGCCCTCAGAATGGGAGAAAATCATAGCAAATGAAACAACTGACAAAGGATTAATTTCCAAAATATACAAGCAGCTTATACAACTCAATACCAGAAAAACAAACAACCCAAACAAAAAGTGGGAAAGTAGACATACAGATGGCTAACAAACACATGAAAAGATGCTCAACATTGCTCATTATTAGAGAAATGCAAATCAAAACTACAATGGGATATCACCTCATACCAGTCAGAATGGTCCTCATCAAAAAGTCTATAAACAACAAATGCTGGAAAGGGTGTGGAGAAAAGGGAACCCTCTTGCACTGTTGGGAATGTAAATTGATAGAGCCACTATGGAAGACAGTATGGAGATTCCTTAAAAAACTAGGAATAAAACCACCATGTTACCCAGAAATCCCACTCCTAGGCATATACCCCGAGGAAAACAAAATTGAAAGAGACACACGTATCCCATTGTTCATTGCAGCACTATTTACAATAGCTAGAACATGGAAGCAACCTAGATGTCCATCGACAGATGAATGGATAAAGAAGTTCTGGTATATATACACAATGAAATATTACTCAGCCATAAAAAGGAACAGTTCTAATGAGTCAGTTCTAATGAGGTGGATGAACCTAGAACCTATTATACAGAGTGAAGTGAGCCAGAGAGAAAGATAAATGCCATGTTCTAACACATATATACAGAATCTAGAAAAATGGTTCTGAAGAATTTATTTACAGGAAAACAATGGAGAAACAGACATAGAGAATAGACTTACGGACATGCAGAGAGGGATGCAGAGGGTGAGATGTATGGAAAGAGTAACATGGAAACTTACATTACCATATATAAAATAGAGAGACAACAGGAATTTGCTGTATGGCTCAAGAAACTCAAACAAAGGCTCTGTATCAACCTAGAGGGATGGGATAGGGAGGGAAATGGGAGGGAGTTTCCAAAGGGAGGGGATATCTGTATATCTATGGCAGATTCATGTTGAGGTTTGACAGAAAACAGCAAAATTCTGTAAAACAATTATCCTTCCAAAAAATAAATTAATTTAAAAAAAAAGAAAATTGGAGATATCAAGTGAACATTTTGTGAAAAGATGGGCACAGTAAAGGACAGAAATGGTAAGGGCCTAACAGAAGCAGAAGAGATTAAGAAAAGGGGTTAAGAAAACACAGAGAACTATTCAAAAATATCTTAATGACCTGGGTAACCCCAATGGTGTGCTCACTCAGCCTAGAGCTGAACATCCTGGAGTATGAAGTCAAATTGGCCTTAGGAATTATGACTACAAACAAAGCTATTGGAGGTGATGGAATTTCAGCTCAGCTACCTAAAATCCTAAAATATGATGCTGTCAATGTGCTGTGCTCAATATGTCAGCAAATTTAGAAAGCTCAACAGTGGCCACCAGATTAAAAAAGTCAGTTTTCATTCCAATCCCAAAGAAGGGCAATACAAAATAATGTTCAAACTACCAAACAATTGCACTCATTTCACATGCCAGCAAGGTTTTGCTCAAAATTCTTCAGGACAGTTATTACCAGTATGTGAACCCAAAACTCCCAGATGTAATAACTGAGTTTCAAAGAGGTAGAGGAACCAGAGATCAAATTGTCAGGATTCGTTGGATCATGGAGAAAGCAAGGGAATTCCAGAAAAACATCTACTTCTGCTTCATTGTGTGTGTGCTCAGTCATGCCTGACTCTCTGTGATTCCAAGGACTATAGATTGTGAGGGTTCTCTGTCTATGGAACTTTCCAGGCAAGAATACTGGAATGGGTTGCCATTTCCTTCTCCAGGGGATCTTTCTGATCTAGGGATCATCTCCTTTGTCATCCTCTTTGGCAGGCAGATTCCTTACCAAGTGTACCACCTGGGAAGTTGGTTGGCTTCACTGACTACTCTAAAGACTTGGACTGTATTCATCACAACAAACTGTGGAAAATTTTTAAAGGGATGGAAGTGCCAGATACCTTACTTGTCTCCTGATAAACCTATATGTGGGTCAAGAAGCAACAGAAATTACAGCCCCAGGACTGAGCAACAACAAAAACAAGGCTTTTACCGAATGTTTTTATTAAAGAATAATTCACATACAAAAAATCTTCACTCTTATTAGTGTACAGTTCTGTGAGCTTTGACAAACAATAAAGAGATGGAACTATCACCACAATCAAGACATATTATAGTTCAATTGTACCAAAACATTCTTCATGACTCTTGCAGTTCACCCTTTACCTTCAGCTGTAAATCCTTGCAACCAGTGCTTTTTCTTCATTCCTATCATTTTTCCTTTTCTAGAGTGTCTTATTAATAGATTTTCTGTCTTCTGAGTCTGGCTTCTTGCAGTTAGTATTAACATATTTGAATTCATTCTTGTTATTTTATCAATAGTTAATCCTCATATTATTGGGCACTATTCATTGTATGGATATGCAATTTGTTTACTCATTCTCCAGTTGAAGGATATTTGCATTATTTAGTTTTGGGCAATTGTGGATAAAGCTATTCATGCACAGGGATTTTGTGTGGACACAGAGTTACATTTCATTTTTTTAAATACTGAAGGGTGTAGTTGCTGATCATATGTTAAGTGTATGTTTAATTTTGTAAGAATCTACTGAACTGTTTCACAAATTGGTTGTATGATTTTGCATCCTTATTTGCAACTTATGAGTGTTCTAGTTGCTTTGATTCTTTGATTTCATCCTTGATACCAACTACTTTATACACACACACACACACACACACACACACATATATATATATATATACTCCAAATTATAAGTTTACAAGTTTATTAATTTCCACATAGTGAACAAACCTTTGTGAATTCCACCACTTCAGGAAATAGCACAGAACTAGCACCTCGGAAGAATGCCACCTGACCTCTCCCAAGAACTATTCCTCCTGTTCCGCATGGATAACTATATTAACAACATAATTCAATTTTGCGTTGTTTTATACTTTGTATAAATGGAGTCATATAGTATAGTCCCTTTCACATTTGGCTTCCTTCAGACAATATTATGTTTCTGATATTCTTCCAGGTTGTTTTGTGAACTAGTAGTTTCATTATCTCCCCTTGCTATATGGTATTCTATTATATAAATACATCACAATTTATTCTTCATTATTGATTGGCATTGCATTTCTTTCAGTTTGAGTTTCCTGTGAAAATAATTTTTTGCATATTTCCATGGCACCCCAGTCCAGTACTCTTGCCTGGAAAATCCCATGGACGGAGAAGCCTGGTAGGCTGCAGTCCGTGGGGTCACTAGGAGTCGAACACGACTGAGAGACTTCACTTTCACTTTTCACTTTCATGCATTGGAGAAGGAAATGGCAACCCACTCCAGTGTTCTTGCCTGGAGAATCCCAGGGACAGGGGAGCCTAGTGGGCTGCCGTCTTTGGGGTCACACAGAGTCGGACATGACTGAGGCGACTTAGCAGCAGCATACCTATCTTTTGGTGAGCATTTCTCTATGATATACTCCTATAAGTGGAATTTCCGGATCATAGTGCTACTTGTACTGTGTATATTTTCAAATAATTTTCTGACACAGTTGTACTAACTTGTCCTTCCACCAATGATGGACGTATATTCTACTTTCTCCATGTTCTTAACATACAGGATAGTCAGTGGTTTTAATTTCAGATATTCTGATGAGTATATAATGGTATCACTATGGTTTTAATTTGTATTTCCTTAATGACTGATGAGGTTGAGCATAGGTTTATTGGTCATTTGGATATCCTCTCTTGTGAAATGCCTTCTTTGACTATTTTTATTTTAGATGGTCTGTATTTTTCTTGTAGACTGGCAGGAATTCAGTATACATTTCAGATATAAGTCCTTTGAATATTATACATATTGTATGCATCTTTTTCCACTCTGCAACTTTTGTATTCATAATCTTTCTTAAGAATCAGGAGTTTTAAACTTTAGTATAGTCTAAAAGGTTTCTGTTTTTTTCCTTTATGGTTAGTGTTTTTGCGTATTATTTAAGATATTTTTATCTACTTCAAGATCGCATATATCTGTTGTAGCTTCTTCTAAGAGTGCTATTACTTTGCAATTCACATTTAGATCTAAAATCTATCTGGAATTCATTGCTAAAAGAGTGTAATAGAAATAAAAATTCATGTTCTTCCACATAAATATGCAGTTAATTCAATGCAACTAATTGAAAAGACTGTAACTTTTCCATTCTTTTGTCTTTGTCTTAATCAAGTGTCCATATACATGGATGTCTTTCTGGATTCTTTATTGTGTTGCATTAGTCTATTATTATAATCTTGTACCAATATCACTGTATACTATATGTTGTAGCTTAATAATATCCTTAAACTCAGTTATGTCAGAATTTCAAAGTTTGTCTTCTTTCAGACTATCTTATTCTTGAACTTTTATGTTTCAATATATATTTTAAAATATTTCTTGCACAGTCATACACATACACACTGCACACAATTTGAGACCCTGATTAGAATTGAATTAAATCTGTAGAATAATTGGAGTGGTTTGATACATAAATATGGCATATGTTTTCATTTACTTTTATCTTCTCAATATTTATTTTTACTGTGAATAAGTGCTGTTTATTTTTCATTAGCTTTATTCTAATTTATTTGTCTTTAAGGCTATTATAAATGCTACTTTTATAGATTTCATTTTACCAATTTGTTGCTGATAAATTGAAAACACTTCATTTTTGCAAATTGATCTTATACATGGAAAGTGAAAGTGATAGTTGCTCAGTCCTGTCTGACTCCTTACGACCCCATGGACTGTATCCTGCCAGGCTCCTATGTCCCTGGGATTTTCCAGGCAAGAATACTGGAGTGTGTTGCCATTCCCTTCTCCAGAGGATCTTCCTGACCCAGAGATCGAACCTGTGTCTCCTGTATTGCAGGTGATTCTTTACTGTCTGAACCATTAGGGAAACCCTTATGCATGCAAGTCATGATCAATTTACCAGGTAGCTCTGGAGATAAAGAATCACTTGCCAATGCAGAAGATGCAAGAGATGTGGGTTTGATCCCTGGATCAGAAAAATCCCCTGGCAAAGGAAATGGCACCCCACTCCAGTATTTTTGCCTGGAAAATTTCATGGGCTGAGGAGCGTGCTGGGCTACTGTCCTTGGGGCCACAAAGAGTCAGACATGACTGAGAAACAGTACACACACATTTGTTTTTGTTGTTCAGTTGCCCGGTCATGTGGACTGCAGCACACTAGGGCTCCCTTTCACTCACCATCAGTTGTTACCTAGTCTCTAAATAAAGACAATATTACTTTCCCTAATTATCTTGCCTTTTACTTGTTATCTTGTTTGATTTACTCCACCATAGGACCTTTAGCACAATGTTCATTAAAAACAGGCATAGTGATATCTTTTCTGTCCTGGTCTCAATGAAAGTCTTTCAATACTTAATTTTGAGGTATATATAAGCATATGTTTGCTGCAAGATTTTTTTTTTTTTTTACTATTTTTATATAATCACATTTCTTTCTTATCTTGTTAATATGATATGTTTCACTTGTTGATTTCTACAAGTAAGCTTCATAATCCTAGAATAAAGCCAGCTTGATCATAACATATTTTCTGAATTTGGATTTCACTGAATATGAATTTTTAATATTTTGCTTAGATTCTGAAATATGCTTATGAGAGAGATTGTTTTGTAATTTTCTTTTCTTATAACTGATCTTAGCAGGTTTTGGTGAGAGTGTTATGTTGGCCTCATAACGTTACTTAGGAAATATCTTTTTGTTTATTCTGTAAACAATTTTATCTAGAATGGCACTTAATTCTTCCTTAAGCAATTATAACATTTTCTGGTAAAAGTATGTAATTGTGGAGTTTCCTTGTGGGAGGGTTTTAACATATCAGTCAGTTCAGTTCAGTCACTCAGTCGTGTCCAACTCTTTGTGACCCCATGAACTGCAGCACGCCAGGCCTCCCTGTCCATCATCAACTCTTGGAGTTTACTCAAACCCATGTCCATTGAGTCAGTGATGACATCCAAGCATCTCATCCTCTGTCTTCCCCTTCTCTTCCTGCCCTCAAACTTTCCCAGAACCAGGGTCTTTTCAAAGGAGTCAGCTCTTAGCATCAAGTGACCAAAGTAGGAGTTTCAGCTTCAACATCAGTCCTACCAATGAACACCCAGGATGATCTCCTATAGGATGGACTAGTTGGATCTCCTTGCAGTCCAAGGGACTGTCAAGAGTCTTCTCCAACACCACAATTTAAAAGCATCAATTCTTTGGCACTCAACTTTCTTCACAGTCCAACACTCACATCCACATATGACTACTGGAAAATCATAGCCTTGACTAGATGGAACTTTGTTGACAAAGTAATGTCTCTGCTTTTTAATATGCTGTCCAGGTTGGTCATAACTTTCCTTCCAAAGAGTAAGCGTCTTTTAATTTCATGGCTGCAATCACCATCTGCAGTGATTTTGGAGCCCAAAAATAAAGTCAGCCATTGTTTCCACTGTTTCCCATCTATTTGCCATGAAGTGATGGGGCCAGATATTCGTTTTCTGAATGTTGAGCTTTAATCCAACTTTTTCACTCTCCTCTTTCACTTTCATCAAGAAGCTCTTTAATTCTTCTTCACTTTTTGCCATAAGGGTGGTGTCATCTGCATATCTGAGGTTTTTGATATTTCTCCCATCAATCTTGATTCCAGCTTGTGCTTCATCTAGCCCAGCATTTCTATTGATGTACTCTGCATATAAGTTAAATAAGCAAGGTGACAATATACGGCCTTGACATACTCCTATCCTATTTGGGACTAGTCTGTTGTTCTGTGTCCAGTTCTAACTGTTGCCTGCTGACATGCATACAGATTTCCCAAGAAGCAAGTCAGGTGGTCTGGTATTCCCATCTCTTTCAGAATTTTCCACAATTTGTTGAAATCCACACAGTCAAAGGCTTTGGTATAGTGAATAAAACAGAAATACATATTTTTCTGGAACTCTCTTGCTTTTTCCATGATCCAGGGGATGTTGGCAATTTGATCTCTGGTTCCTCTGCCTTTTCTAAACTTGAACATCTGGAAGTTCACTGTTCACATATTGCTGAAGCCTGGCTTGGAGAATTTTAAGCATTACTTTACTAGCGTGCGAGATGAGTGCAATTGTGAGGTAAGTTTGAGCATTCTTTGGCATTGCCTTTCTCTGGGATTGGAACGAAAACTGACCTTTTCCAATCCTGTGGCCACTGCTGAGTTTTCCAAATTTGCTGACATGTTGAGTGCAGCACTTTCACAGTATCGTCTTTTAGGATTTGAAATAACTCAACTGGAATTCCATCACCTCCACTAGCTTTGTTCATAGTGATGCTTCTTAAGGCCCACTTGACTTCACATTCCAGGATGTCTGGCTCTAGGTGACTGAGCACACCATCATGATTATCTGGGTCATGAAGATCTTTTTTGTACAGTTCTTCTGTGTATTCTTGCCACCTCTTAATATCTTCTGCTTCTGTTAGGTCCATACCGTTTCTGTCTTTTATTGAGCCCATTTTTGCATGAAATGTTCCCTTGGTATCTCTAATTTTCTTGAGGAGATTTCTAGTCTTTCCCATTCTGTTTTTTTCCTCTATTTCTTTGCACTGATCACTGAGGAAGGCTTTCTTATCTCTCCTTGCTATTCTTTGGAACTCTGCATTCAAATGGGTATATCTTTTCTTTTCTCCTTTGCTTTTCACTTCTCTTCTTTTCACAGCTATTTGTAAGGCCTCCTGAGGAAGCCATTTTGCTTTTATTGTTTCTTTTTCTTGGGGATGGTCTTGCTCCCTGTCCCCTGTACAATGTCAAAAACCTCCATCCATAGTTCATCAGGCACTCTGTCTATCAGATCTTGTCCCTTATATCTGTTTCTCACTTCCACTGTATAGTATAAGGGATTTGGTTTAGGTCATACCTGAATGGTCTGGTGGTTTTCCCTACTTTCTTCAATTTAAGTCTGAATTTGGCAATAAGTAGTTCATGATCTGAACCACAGTTTTAACATATAGATGCAATTTATTTAACAGACAGGATTGTTTATATTTTTTAATTTCTCTTTAGATATTTTTGTATGTTGTGTTTTTCTAGGCATTATTGTATTTTTTATACATTTTCAAATGTATTAGAACAATATTCACACTAATATAAAATCTGTAGAAATATCTCCTTTATGTTTCTGATATTAGTAGTTTGTACTCTTTTCACAGTTCTTATCAGAAGTGTATTAGCCTTTTTAAAGAAACATTCTTTTTTTCCTTGTTTTCTATTTTAATTTTTTAAAACTTTCTTCTTTGATGGTTTTCTATTTCACCAATTTTAAATTGTATCCATGTTATTTATTACATGTTATTTTTAAATTTGCTATTATGTTTAACTTCCTGAGATGTAAACTGAGAACATTGATTCTCATTTCTTTTTTTTTTTTTTGGTTTTAAATTTTATTTTATTAACTTACATATTGTATTATTTTGCCAAACATCAAATGTCCACACAGGATACATTGTTATCCTACCATCCCTCTCGCTCCCATACATTCTTTGACAGCCCAGCATCAGTATCGTGCTCGAACCTTGCAACTGTTCTTATGATTTTTACTGTTACAATGTCATTCTAAACTCCCACCCTCTCCTCTCCAAGACATAAGATGTTCTCATCATGTCTCTTTTGCTGTCTCATACACAGGGTTATTGTTACCATCTTTCTAAATTCCATATATATGCGTTAGAATACTGTATTTATGTTTTTCCTTCTGGCTTACTTCACTCTGTATAATAGGCTCCAGTTTCATCCACCTCATTAGAACTGATTCAAATGTATTCTTTTTAATGGCTGAGTAATACTCCATTGTGTATATGTACCACAGCTTTCTTATCCATTCATCTGCTGATGGACATCTAGGTTGCTTCCATGTCTTGGCTATTATAAACAGTGCTGCGATGAACATTGGGGTACACGTTTTCTTTTTAAAAATATATACAAAAGTCTATAAATTTACTTCTGAACAAGACACTATATATAGCATTTTCATATCTTATTTTCAATGTAGTTTTCTTATAAAAATGTTTTTGATTTTGTCTCTGATCCATAGAGTTATTTATAAATTTATTTCCTAATATTTGGAAATTTTCTTTGTTTTTCATTGATTAAATAAAATACCATTTTGGTTATGAAATAATTTTGATTTTATTTTATTTTTTAATTTATTTATTTTAATTGGAGGCTAATTACCTTACAATATTGTATTGGTTCTGTCACACATCAACATGAATCTGCCACGGCTGTACCCATGTTTATTTATATATTTATTTTACTTTACAATATTGTATTGGTTTTGCCATACATTGACTTGATTCTGCCATAAGTATACATGTGTTCCCCATCTTGAACCCCCCTCCCACCTCCCTCCCCATCCAATCTCTCTGGGTCATCCCAGTGCACCAGCCCCAAGCACCCTGCATCATGCATCCAACCTGGACTGGCAATTCATTTCACATATGATAATTTGCATGTTTCAATGCCATTCTCCCATATCATCCCACCCTAGCCCTCTCCCACAGAGTCCAAAAGACTGTTCAATACATCTGTGTCTCTTTTGCTGTCTCGCATATAGAGTTATCATTACCTTCTTTCTAAATTCTGTATATATGCATTAGTATATTGTATTGGTGTTTTTCTTTCTGGCTTACTTCACGCTGTATAATAGGCTCCAGTTTCATCCACCTCATTAGAACTGATTCAAATGTATTCTTTTTAATGGCTGAGTAATACTCCATTGTGTATATGTACCACAGCTTTCTTATCCATTCATCTGCTGATGGACATCTAGGTTGCTTCCATGTCCTGGCTATTATAAACAGTGCTGCGATGAACATTGGGGTACACATGTCTCTTTCAATTCTGGTTTCCTCAGTGTGTATGCCCAGTAGTGGGGTTGCTGGGTCATATGGCAGTTCTATTTCCAGTTTTTTAAGGAATCTCCACACTGTTCTCCATAGTGGCTGTACTAGTTTGCATTCCCACCAACAGTGTATGATGGTTCCTTTTTCTCCATACCCTCTCCAGCATTTATTACTTGTAGACTTTTGGATAACAGCCATTCTGACTGGAGTTAAATGGTACCTTATTGTGGTTTTGATTTGTGTTTCTCTGATAATGAGTGATGTTGAACATCTTTTCATGTGTTTGTTAGCCATCTGTATGTCTTCTTTGGAGAAATGTCTGTTTAGTTCTTTGGCCCACTTTTTGATTGGGGCTTTTATTTTTCTGGAATTGAGCTGTAGAAGTTGCTTGTATATTTTTGAGATTAATTCTTTATCCGTTGCTTCGTTTGCTATTATTTTCTCCCATTCTGAAGGCTGTCTTTTCACCTTGCTTATAGTTTCCTTTGTTGTGCAGAAGCTTTTAATTTTAATTAGGTCCCATTTGTTTATTTTCGCTTTTATTTCCAATATTCTGGGAGGTGGGTCATAGAGGATCCTGCTGTGATTTATGTCGGAGAGTTTTTTGCCTATGTTCTCCTCTAGGAGTTTTATAGCTTCTGGTCTTACGTTGAGATCTTTAATCCATTTTGAGTTTATTTTTGTGTATGGTGTTAGAAAGTGTTCTAGTTTCATTCTTTTACAAGTGGTTGACCAGTTTTCCCAGCACCACTTTTTAAAGAGATTGTCTTTTCTCCATTGTATATTCTTGCCTCCTTTATCAAAGATAAGGTGTCCATAGGTACGTTGATTTATTTCTGGGCTTTCTACTTCGTTCCATTGATCTATGTTTCTGTCTTTATGCCAGTACCATACTGTCTTGATGACTGTGGCTTTGTAGTAGAGACTGAAGTCAGGCAGGTTGATTCTTCCAGTTCTATTCTTTCTCAAGATTGCTTTGGCTATTCAAGGTTTTTTTGTATTTCCATAAAAATTGTGAAATTATTTGTTCTAGCTCTCTGAAAAATACTGTTGGTAGTTTGATGGGGATTGCATTGAATCTATAGATTGCTTTGGGTAGTATACTCATTTTCACTATATTTATTCTTCCAATCCACGAACACAGTATATTTCTCCATCTATTTGTGTCCTCTTTGATTTCTTTCACCACTGTTTCATAGTTTTCTATATATAGGTCTTTTTTTTTTTCTTTAGGTAGATATATTCCTAAGTATATTATTCTTTTCATTACAATGGTGAATGGAATTGTTTCCTTAATTTCTCTTTCTGTTTTCTCATTGTTAGTGTTTCAGAATGCAAGGGATTTCTCTGTGTTAATTTTATATCCTGAAACTTTACTATATTCATTGATTAGCACTAGTAATTTTCTGGTGGAGTCTTTAGGGTTTTCTATGTAGAGGATCATGTCATCTGCAAACAGTGAGAGTTTTACTTCTTGTTTTCCAATCTGGATTCCTTTTATTTCTTTCTCTGCCCTGATTGCTGTGGACAAAACTTGCAAAACTATGTTGAATAGTAGTGGTGAGAGTGGGCACCCTTGTCTTGTTCCTGACTTTAGGGGAAATGCTTTCAATTTTTCACCATTGAGGATACTGTTTGCTGAGGGTTTGTCATATATGGGCTTTTATTATGTTGAGGTATGTTCCTTCTATTCCTGCTTTCTGGAGGGTTTTTTTTTTTTTTTAATCATAAATGGATGTTGAATTTTATCAAAGGCTTTCTCTGCATCTATTGAGATAATCATATTGTTTTTATTTTTCAAATTGTTAATGTGGTGTATTACATTGATTGATTTGTGGATATTGAAGAATCCTTGCATCCCTGGGATAAAGCCCACTTGGTCATGATGTATGATCTTTTTAATATGTTGTTGGATTCTGTTTGCTAGAATTTTGTTAAGGATTTTTGCATCTATGTTCATCAGTGATATTGGCCTGTAGTTTTCTCTTTTTGTGGCATCTTTGTCAGTTTTTGGTATTAGGGTGATGGTGGCCTCATAGAATGAGTTTGGAAGTTTACTTTCCTCTGCAATTTCCTGGAAGAGTTTGAGTAGGATAGGTGTTAGCTCTTCTCTAAATTTTTGGTAGAATTCAGCTGTGAAGCCATCTGGTCCTGGGCTTTTGTTTGTTGGAATATTTCTGATTACAGTTTCAATTTCTGTGCTTGTGATGGGTCTGTTAATATTTTATATTTCTTCCTGGTTCAGTTTTGGAAAGCTATACTTTTCTAAGAATGTGTCCATTTCTTCCAAGTTGTCCATTTTATTTGCATATAGTTGCTGATAATAGTCTCTTATGATCCTTTGTATCTCTGTGTTTTCTGTTGTTGTCTCTCCATTTTCATTTCTAATTTTGTTGATTTGATTTTTCTCCCTGTGTTTCTTGATGAGTTTGGCTAATGGTTTGTCAATTTTATTTACCTTCTCAAAGAACCAGCTTTTGGTTTTGTTGATTTTTGCTATGGTCTCTTTTGTTTCTTTGCAATTTATTTCTGCCCTAATTTTTAAGATTTCTTTTCTTCTACTAACCCTGGGGTTCATAATTTCTTCCTTTTCTAGTTGCTTTAGGTGTACAGTTAGGTTATTTATTTGACTTTTTTCTTGTTTCTTGAGGTAAGCCTGTATTACTATGAACCTTCCCTTTAGCACTGCTTTTACAGTGTCCCATAGGTTTGAGGTTCTTGTGTTTTCATTTTCATTCGTTTCTATGCATATTTTGATTTCTTTTTTGATTTCTTCTGTTATTTGTTCATTATTAAGCAGCGTGTTGTTCAGCCTCCATGTGTTGGAATTTTTAATAGTTTTTCTCCTGTAATTGACATCTAATCTTACTGCACTGTGGTCAGAAAGATGCTTGGAATGATTTTCATTTTTTTGAATTTACCAAGGCTAGATTTAGGGCCTCCAGGATGTGATACCTCCTGGAGAATTTTCCGTGTGTGCTTGAGAAAAAGGTGAAATTCATTGTATTGGGGTGAAAAGTCCTATAGGTATCAATTAGGTCTAACCGGTCTATAGTATCATTTAAAGTTTGTGTTTCCTTGTTAATTTTCTGTTTAGTTGATCTATCCATAGGTGTGAGTGGAGTATTAAACTCTCCCACTATTATTGTGTTATTGTTAATTTCCCCTTTCATACTTGTTAGCATTTGTCTTAAATATTGTGGTGCTCCTTTATTGGGTGCATATATATTTTTGATTGTTATATCTTCTTCTTGGATTGATTGTTTGATCATTATGTAGCATCCATCTTTGTCTCCTTTCACAGACTTTGTTTTAAAGTCTATTTTATTTGATATGAGTATTGCTAATCTTGCTTTCTTTCGGTCTTTATTTGCATGGAATATCTTTTTCCAGCCCTTCACTTTCAGTCTGTATGTGTCCCTTGTTTTGACGTGGGTCTCTTGTAGACAGCATATATAGGGGTCTTGTTTTTGTATATATTCAGCCAGTCTTTGTCTTTTGGTTAGGGCATTCAACCCATTTATGTTTAAGGTAATTATTGATAAGTATGATCCCGTTGCCATTTCCTTTATTGTTTTGGGTTCGAGTTTATACACCCTTTCTGTGTTTCCTGTCTAGAGAAGATCCTTTACATTTGTTGGAAAGCTGGTTTGGTGGTGCTGAATTCTCTCAGCTTTTGCTTGTCTGTAAAGCTTTTGATTTCTCCTTCATATTTGAATGAGATCCTTGCTGGGTACAGTAATCTGGGCTGTAGGTTATTTTAACCCATGAAATTTGTTGAGAATTTATGTAGGGGTTAAGGTTGCTGCATGCATTTTTTTTTTTAATAAGAGAGGAAAAAATCATGTTTTACAAACTTTGCCTGCAATGTTGTCTATATGCCCATTGGGTTAAGCTTATCAATTCATGTTTGCTTATCTATACTCTTGGTAATTTTTATCTGTTTTTCCTATCAGTTACTAAGAGAAGTGTGTTAAAATCTCACAATATGTTTGGCTTTGTTTCTCATTTTAATTCTGTCATTTTTGGTTGTATAGGTTTTCACTTTATGCAATTTGATCTAAGCACCTTAAGAATTGTTTTACTTTCCTGAAGGGTCAAACTTTGTTAAAATATGAAACATCCCTTTTCATTTCTGGACCCCTTTTACCTTAAAGACTATATTGTCTATTAGTATAATTATGTCACCTTTCTTTAAATTATGCTTTTCGGGATATACCTTTTTCCTTACATAGCTTCATAAGCTTTCTCTATTTCTTCCATTTAAAGTGTGCTTTCGTGAACAACATATAGCATGATTTTGTTGCAGTTGTTTTTTAACCATTTTGATAATTTTGTTCGGATTGTTTAATATAATTATATTGAATGAAATTATTGATACATTTGGCTTCAGTTCAGTTCGGTTCAGTCGCTCAGTCATATCCGACTCTTTGCGACCCCATGAATTGCAGCACACCAAGCCTCTCTGTCCATCACCAACTCCTGGAGTTCATGCAAACTCACGTCCATCGAGCCAGTGATGCAATCCAACCATCTCATCCTCTGTTGTCCCCTTCTCCTCCTGCCCCCAATCCTTCCCAGCATCAGAGTCTTTTCCAATGAGTCAACTCTTCGCATGAGGTGGCCAAAGTACTGGAGTTTCAGCTTTAGCATCATTCCTTCCAAAGAAATCCCAGGACTGATCTACTTTAGAATGGACTGGTTGGATCTCCTTGCAATCCAAGGGACTCTCAAGAGTCTTCTCCAACACCACAGTTCAAAAGCATCAATTCTTCAGAGCTCAGCTTTCTTCACAGTCCAACTCTCACATCCATACATGACCACTGGAAAAATAGCCTTTACTAGACAGACCTTTGTTGGCAAAGTAATGTCTCTGCTTTTGAATATGCTATCTCGGTTGGTCATAACTTTCCTTCCAAGGAATAAGCGTCTTTTAATTTCATGGCTGCAGTCACCATCTGCAGTGATTTTGGAGCCCAGAAAAATAAAGTCCGACATTGTTTCCACTGTTTCCCCATCTATTTCCCATGAAGTGATGGGACCAGATGCCATGATCTTCGTTTTCTGAATGTTGAGCTTTAAGCCAACTTTTTCACTCTCCTCTTTCACCTTCATCAAGAGTATAGAACAGTCTTTTGGACTCTGTGGGTGAGGGAGAGGGTGGGATAATTTGGGAGAATGGCATTGAAACATGTATAATACCATATATGAAACAAAGTTGCCAGTCCAGGTTCGATGCACTATACTGGATGCTTGGGGCTGGTGCACTGGGACGACCCAGAGGGATGGTACAGGGAGGGAGGAGGGAGGAGGGTTCAGGATGGGGAACACGTGTATACTTGTGGCGGATTCATGTTGATATATGGCAAAACCAATACAATATTGTAAAGTTAAAAAATAAAAAAATTAAAAATTAAAATTAAAAAAAGGCTTTTTCTACCATTATTATTTACCATATATTTATCTCACCTATATTATAGTCTATAATATTTTTCTCTACTTTTCTTGTTTCTTTAGCTAAATCAATTTTATTGTTTTATTAAATTTTTATTAATTATTTCCCTTTTCATCATGTTAGGTATACACTGTTGAGATGGCAATAAGAATTTTAATTTATTACAGTTTATTAGAATTTATTCCTTTATGACTTATCAAGTATTGAAGGATCTTAGGACTCTTGAATTCCAGTTCCTTCCTCCAACATCTTCCATATTTTTTTTCAAATATCCTAATTCTACATATATATTTCAAATCCCCAAAGCTGTCATTATTTTATTTCTGTAATCAATATACATTTATGCTTAATACATACTCACCATTTCCATTACTTTACCATCCTTCATTGATCTCCATGTTTCCATATAGGATTTCTTTCCTTTTTCCTAAAGAACTCTGATTAACAGTAGTATTTAATTCTTAATGCAGATGTGCTGATAAGAAAAAAAAATTTCTGGCTTTGTCTGAAATACTTTTATTTTAATGATTTTTAAAAGACTACTTACTCATAGGACAGAATTCTTGCTTAGTAATTTTTTTTGGCACTCTAAAGATGTCATTCAATTACATTTAATTTATTATTATATCTGACTCATCTTGGTTTTGTCTTTATTCTCGATTATGCACTCATTTATCACAGTATACTTAGGAATGTTTTCTTTGTGTAGTTATCCTTTCTGGGATCCATTACTCTTCTTGAATCTTTGGCTTGATATTGTCCATCAAGACACTGATTTTATATATATATATATATATATATATGGCTTGCCAGCTGGTGCTAGTTGTAAAGACCCCACCTGCCAATGCAAGAGATGTAAGAGATGTGGGTTCGATCTCTGGGTCAGGAAGATTCCCTGGAGGAGGAGATGGCAATCAACCCCAGTATTATTACCTGGAGAATCCCATGGACAGAGGAGCCTGGCAGGCTACAGTCCATAGGGTCACACAGAGTTTGACATGACTGAAGTGACTTAGCATGCATATTTATATTTATACAGTGAGTATATGTTCATATGATGCTTCTTCCCAATTGTTTCTGATTCTTTTTCTTGGCATTCAATTACATGACTTTTTTTTACTAAATCCAAATATCTATTATGCATTTTAATTTACTTTTATTATTCCTTTTTTCTCTGTGCTTAAGTCTGGGTACTTAGAAATACCTATTTTTCCTTTCATAATTGTGTATATTTATCTATGTTTAGTTGTTAATTACATCTATTTAACTGAATTATTTACTTCAAACAGTGTGTTCTTGAGTTCTAGACATTCTATTTAATGTTTGAAGTATCCTAAATATATGTACTAATGCTTCATTTTATAATCTATTTTCTTAAAAATATTAACGTGAATACCTAGATCTCTTGTAGCTTTTTCCTAATCTCTTTTTTCTTTGTTATTGATCATTTCATCTTTACTAATGGTGTTCAAAATAATACAGGAATATATGAAAAAGTATAGAGACAAGTTGAGGTGGTATTTGTTTCCTCTAGAAAGGATTTATGTTTGCCTCTGGCAAGTAGTTTGGATACACACACAGAAGTCACTCAGTTGTGTCCGACTCTTTGCGACCCCATGGATTATAGCCTACCAGGCTCCTCGGTCCATAGGATTTTCTAGGCATGAATACTGGAGTGAGTTGCCATTTT
This sequence comes from Bos taurus, assembly GCF_002263795.3. Taxonomy (NCBI): domain Eukaryota; kingdom Metazoa; phylum Chordata; class Mammalia; order Artiodactyla; family Bovidae; genus Bos; species Bos taurus. The sequence continues at coordinate 49,549,045 of NC_037340.1, forward strand.
CTTATCCAGGGGATCTTCCTGATCCAGGGATTGAACCCGGGTCTCCCACATTATAGGGAGATGCTGCTTTTCCATCTGAGCTACCAGGGAAGTCCTGGATAGTAGTTTCGATAGATGTGGTTAAATCCAGGTGAGAATGGGTGGAGTTGCCTTGGGTTTAGTCTTTGTAATGGTTTGTTTATTTATAATCAGAATTAACTACTAGGTTTTAACTCTTCTGGCCTCACTGGAAGCCTGTGGTGATATCAGGTCTCCTTTCTATTAGAAACTTTGAACCAAATCTTTGATCTTGAGAATAGCACTGGATGATGATAGTTCTATATGAAGTAATTCAATTTTTAACATTTTGATTTCAAAGTCCTTTTTTAAAGAGTTTAATTTTCTAGGATTCAGTAGAATGGCTTTGGTGTCATACTTAAATGCATGTTCTAGGTTAAAGTTAAAATTCAAACAATTTAGGAAAATTAAGCAGAAGAATTTTGCCCTTTGGTAAGGATTACTGAACACACATGCAGAGCAAGGCAAGTTCCTGAGTGCAAGACTTGAGAGGTTTCTAATGGTCTTTTATTGCTAATTATTTTCTGCTTGCCATCTTTTATATCTTTTCCACACTACTTTTTCCTGCTTTATACCTTGTGGAATTGACTCTTATAGTCTTCATCACTTGCATTTTCTTTTCTTTCTAAATGTATTTAACTTGAGGTATCACTTACATATAACAATGATAGCAATTTCAGGCATATAGTGAAACATTTTGACATTTGTATATATTGCAAAATGATCACCACAGTAAGTCTAGCTAAAATTTGTTACTCTACATAGGTACAATTTCATTTTTTTTTTTTTTTTCCTGATGAGAATCACTTGGGTTTTCTTGCCTTGCAGCTTCCTATTGGTTCAACCAATGAAGTACTAAGAGAACATGGAAGAATAGAAAAAACAAGTTAAAGTGTTTCTTCTCATGTACCTTGGGAAGTAAGTTCAGAGGTTCTGGTAATAATATATCCTTCTATGACTATAGCTTCAAATTTCTGTAATTCTGGTATCAATTCCTCCCCATTGTCCCTTTCTAGTGACAGTTCTCTGGGTCTTTGCATATTCTCTCATTGATTGGCTGATTACTAGCTACATCCGAATTGATAATCTTTTCATTAAGGACTCTTCTAGCACAAGGAGAGGGCACACAAGAGGATTCCAAGTAAAAAGAAGATCAAAGTGTTGAGGGTTGAAAGGGCTTGGCATATTCTAGGAAGGAGTGTAAACCCAATGAGTTTGAACAGTGTGAGCAAAAGGGGAAGTGGCAGGACATGTGCTTGAAGGAACAAAAGGTGCAGAATCACACAGAAACAGGTAAGTCAGAATAAACAGCTTGAATTTAAGTGCAATAGGAAGACACTCTAGGTGACAACTGGATTGGTTAAGGACAAGACTGAAGCAGGCAGACCACTCTGAGGAGTACTATAATATTTTCAGAAATTACACTGTTTTGCAACATGTTGCAGATGGAAATGGAGATCATGGAAGGAGATAAACTGCATAAATAAACCTGACAGGAAATGAAGTCCCAGGTTTATTCATTTACTTATCCATTCAATTTATATATGTTAATTAAATGCTCAATTTATGCTATGCCTTGTGTTAAGATATGGCAATGGATGTTACAGGTATTAAACAAATAACTACACAAATAATTATATTATTGCCTTGTTATCAATACTATGGAAGATCTTATGATAAGATCCTTTACTTCCTTTACAGAAGTATAAAAAATCCTTTACCTTATAGAAGTCAATGATATTATGAAAGTTCATACCAGGGAGTCCTAAACATCCAAGCATGGATGTTTGGATGGATATTTGGAGATGTCCTCAGTGAAGTAGCCATCTCTAAGACAAGACCTGAAGGATGAGTATAAGTTACAAAAGCAGTAAAGGGTATCTAAATTTGGGTTTCCCCCGAAGTTCACCCTAAGAAAAAAATTCCAGTGCTAACAAATTTTTTTGGGGGTGGGCAGAAATACCTACAAAATACCTGTAGGGAGTGGGGAATAAGTTGGGGAGAGAAGACAGCCAATACAGGCTGTGGAATCAAATAGCTATCTGTGGGCAACTGGGGCCCAATCCTATGGGAGGAAACTTGGAAATTCTTATAGAGAACATGAGTCTTAGTATTATCCCACCAGGAAGTGAAAGAGTTTGGGTGTTCATAATCAACTCCCATCAGTTATTGGACAGAAACTATGTCTGGGGTGTTAATTCTCCAGATATGAGAGGCAGAGTAGAATGTCCTGATTTTGAAGAAAATCTTCATATGAAGATGCACATGCTGGCATTTGGCAATCATTTGTGTGCAAATGATTTATCTCTGTTAAAAATATATATGCAAATGTATGACATACATTTTAGTTCTTAACTTTTTTTATGGTTTCTAATGTGTATTACAAATATAGCCATTACTTTCAAATGTATCCATGATCATTGCAGCACTATTTACAATTATTCAGGAATTGAAAGCAACCTAAATGTCCATCAACAGAGTAATGGATAAATAAATAATATGTGGTACATATATACAATGGAATATTACTCAGCTATAAAAAGAACAAAACAATGTCATTTGTAGAAACATTGGTGGACCTAGAGATTGTCATACTGAGTAACACAAGTCATACAGAGAAAGATAAATATCATATGATTTTGCTTATATGTAGAATCTAAAAAAAAAAAATGGTACAAATGAACTTATTCACAAAGCAGAAATAGTATCACAGGTGTAAAAAAAAACAAACATGGGACCTGGGAGGAAGGGTGGAGGGATAAATTGGGAAATTGGGGTTGACATATACACACTTCTACATATAAAATGGCTAGAAAAAATAAAATAAAATCCAGAGAAACATGGATAATTCACCAACAGCAACTGGCTACAAGGTTGAAAGAGACTCATGGAACCAGAGTGGCAAAGAGTTTGGGTTAGGACAAAGATTGCTATAGTCTTGGAGCAACAACAAGGCTGTCTTTTAGAAGGCAAAATAGGTAGAGGTTTAGAGGTTTCAGGAATAAAATGGAGGGCAGCTACTATTCAGAATCAGAGAAGATACTATTGAAACAACCATCATACCCAACAATCTGTGAGCTACAGATTGGAAACACAGTTGTTATACAAGAGATACCAAGAAGCTAAAGATTACCAAGGGAGGCAGGGCATCTGCACAGGTAAATAACAAAACCAGGTAGTTCTTACTGGCAAAATGGGAGCTGTGCAGTAAGGAGTGAATTGTCATCAGGAAATGAGAAGGCTGGAATGGATTTGGAGAGTCAGATGGTTCTTTATCTGGGCTTTGAGGGATAAGAAAGGCAAAGCATGTTTCCAGAAAGGGGATGTCTTGAACAAATGTTCTGTCAAAGAAGTAGATATGGCCTTCCTGACAGTTAAAGGCAGCTGAATGCAATGTTCACTAATGAATAAGCAAATACATATCTTGCACACCTTCTCTTGCTGTTGCAGAGGAGACCTTTTTTGTTTCAAGGTCATAATTAGCATTGAAACATGAAGATATTTGGAGCCAGCAAAGAAGAAAGGGACAATACAGTCAGAAAATACCAGATTCTACCCTATAACTATTATTTGAGAAAGAAAAACTGGGTGGCATTAGTGTTGGCAAAACTCTGGAGAAAAGGGGGCTTCTCAGGTCATAAGAAACAGTAGCAGAGTAAGTGTGAGATTTCACAAAATATTTTCCTGACAAGTGTAGTGACCCCCGTCCTACCTACCAACCAAAGTAGCAAATAGATACCCTTTTGCATACCAGCTCTCATCAGTTTGTTGCCCATCTCTAGATCTATCTTAATATCAATTGAAAGGAGATCTTGGATTCATCACTGATATCTATCATGAACACGGGATATAGAATATAGGCATTATGTTTTTGATGACTGTGTGATTTTTAGCTGTGCACCATGTACAGCTGCATATGACAGAGATCCAGTACCAGTGAGCAAATGTGGATTCATTTATCTCACATAGAGAAAAGTCTGGAGCATTTTTGTTGTTGTTCAGTCATTAAGTCAACTCTGTTGATGGGCGGAGCTGTGTTCCCTCCCTGTTGTTTGACCTGAGGCCAAACTATGGTGGAAGATAATGAAGATAATGGAGACCTCCTTCAAAAGGTCCCATGCACTCACTGCTGCACTCAGTGCTCCCAAACCTGCAGTCAGCCACCACCGACTCATGCCTCTGCTGGAGACTCCTGGACATTCACGGGCATGTCTGGATCAGTCTCTTCTGGGGTCACTGCTCCTTTCTACTGGGTCCTAATGTGCACAAGGTTTTGTTCCTGCCCTCCAAGAGTCTGTTTTCCCATTCCTGTGTAGGTTGTGGTGGCTTTACACACAGAACACACACAGAAGTTGCTCAGTCATGTCCGACTTTTTGTGACCCCATGGATTATAGCCTACCAGGATCCCCAAGTCCATGGGATTTTCCAGGCATGAATACTGGAGTGGGTTGCCGTTTCCTTATGGTGGGGTTAATGGCAACCTTCGCCAAGAGGGCTTATGCCATACCCAGGTCTACTGCACCCAGAGCCCCTGCCCATGCAGCAGTCCACTGCTGACCCATACCTCCTCAGGGGACACTCAAACACAACTCTAGCTCAGTCTTTGTGGGGTCTCTGGGTCCTGGTGCACACAAGGTTTGTTTGAGCCATCTGAGTGTCTCTGGTGGGTATGGGGTTTAATTCTAAATGCAATTTTGCTCCTCCTACCATCTTGCTGGGGCTTCTCCTTTGCCCTTGGACGTGAGTTATATTTTTTTGGTGGGATCCAACATTCTCCTGTTGATGGTTGCTCAGCAGTGAGTTGTAATTTTGGAGTTCTCACAGGAGAAGATGAGTGCACGTCCTCCTGCTCCACCATATTCTATTCTAGGAGGACAGACGATGTGAAAATGCACAAACCAGCGCAGGGCCAACTCCCAGAAGGACTAGAGTCCTGAAGGGTAGATTTCCCTACAGATGTCCTTCTTTGCCTTGAAGGACAAGATGTTCAAGCTGGATTTAGAAAAGGCAGAGGAACCAGAGATCAAATTGTGAACATTCACTGGATCATCAAAAAAGCAAGAAAGTTCCAGAAAAATATCTACTTCTGCTTTACTGACTACACCAAAGCCTTTGACTATGCGGATCACAACAAACTGTGGAAAATTCTTAAAGAGATGGAATATCAGACTATCTGACCTGCCTCCTGAGAAATCTGTATGCAGGTTGAGAAGCAACAGTTAGAACTGGACATGGAATAACAGAATGGCTCCAAATCAGGAAAGGAGTATGTCAAGGCTGTATACTGTCACTCTGTTTATTTAACTTATATGCAGAGTACATCATTAGCAATGCTGGGCTGGATGAAGCGCAAGTTGGAATCAAGATTTCAGGGAGAAATATCAATAACCCCAGATATGCAAATGACACCACACTTATGGCAGAAAGCGAAAAACAGCCTTTTGAAGAAAGTGAAAGAGGGGAGTGAAAAAGTTGGCTTAAAACTCAACATAGAAAACTAAGATCATGCCATCCAGTCTCATCACTTCATGGCAAATAGGTGGGGAAACAATGGAAACATTGACAGACTTTACTTTTCAGTTCAGTTCAGTCGCTCAGTCGTGTCCGACTCTTTGCGACCCCATGAATCGCAGCACTCACTGCAGATGGTGACGGCAACAAAAAAAATTAAAAGATACTTTATTTTTAGGGGCTTCAAAATCACTGCAGATGGTGATTGCAGCCATGAAATTAAAAGGTACTTACTCCTTGGAAGGAAGTTATGATGGAAAGTCATTTGAAAAGACCCTGATGCTGGGAAAGATTGAGGGTAGGAGAAGAAGGGGATGACAGAGGATGAGATGCTGAGGTTCATGGGGTCACAAAGAGTAGGACACAACTGAGTGACTGAACTGAACTGAACTGTTCCTTGGAAGAAAAGCTATGACCAACCTAGACAGCATATTAAAAAGGAGAGAGATTACTTTACCAACAAAGGTTCATCTAGGCAAGGCTATGATTTTTCCAGTAGTCATGTATGGATGTGAGAGTTGGACTCTAAAGAAAGCTGAGGACCAAAGAATTGAAGCTTTTGAGCTGTGGTGTTGGAGAAGACCCTTGAGAGTCCCTTAGACTGCAAGGAGATCCAACCAGTCCATCCTAAAGGAGATCAGTCCTGGATGTTCATTGGAAGGACTGATGCTGAAGGTGAAACTCCAATACTTGGGCCACCTGATGCAAAGAACTGAGGGATTGAAAAAGACCCTGATGTTGAGAAAGATTGAAGGTGGGAGGAGAAGGGGACGACAGAGGATGAGATGGTTGGATGGCATCACTGACTGTATGGACATGAGTTTGAGTAAGCTCTGGCAGTTGGTGATGGACAGGGAATCCTGGCATGCTGCAGTCCATGGGATCACACAGAGTTGGACACGACTGAGCGACTGAACTGAAATGAAGTCAAGTCTGACTCCTTGCAACCCCATGGACTGCAGGGCCCCAGGTTCCTCTGTCCTCCACTATCTCTTGCTGCTGCTGCTGCTGCTGCTGCTGCTACGATGCTTCACTTGTGTCCGACTCTGTGCGACTCCATAGACAGCAGTCCACCAGGCTCCCCTGTCCCTGGGATTCTCCAGGCAAGAACACTGGAGTGGGTTGCCATTTCCTTCTCCAATGCATGAACGTGAAAAGTGAAAGTGAAGTCTCTCAGTCATGTCCGACTCTTGGCGACCCCATGGACTGCAGCCTACCAGGCTCTTCCATCCATGGGATTTTCCAGGCAAGAGTACTGACTATCTCTTGGAGTTTACTCAAATTCATGTCCTTTGAGTCACTTATGCTATCTAACCATCTCACCCTCTGCTGCCCTTTTGCCTTTAGTCTTTCCCAGCATCAGGGTCTTTGCCAGTGAGTTGATTCTTTGCATCAGGTGGCCAAAGTATTAGCGTTTCAGCTTCATCATCAGTTCTTCCAGTGAATATTCAGGATTTATTTCGTTTAGGACTGACTGGTTTTATCTCCTTGCTAAAGAGCTTTTTTTTTTTTTTTAATGCTCATTCCTTATTGCTATCAAGGATCCAAGTCCATTTTCCTTCCTGCCTTTTCTTCTTAAACAATGCTTGTAATTTATTTGTGATGATGAATTAATTTCATATGTTAGCTTGTCATGGGCATCTGTTTAGTCAGTTCAGTCACTCAGTTGTGTCTGGCTCTTTGCAACCCAACAGACTACAGCATGCCAGGCATCCCTGTTCATCACCAACTGCCTGAGCTTGCTCAAAGTCAGTGATGCCACCCAACCATCTCATCCTTTGTCATCCCCTTTTCCTTCTTCCTTCAGTTTTTCCCAGCATCGGGGTCTTTTCAAATGAGTCAATTCTTTGCAAAAGTTGGCTAAAGTATTGGAGTTTCAGCTTCAGCATCAGTCCTTCCAAAGAATATCCAAGACTGATTTCCTTTAGCATGGACTGGTTGGATCTCCTTGCAGTCCAAGGGACTCTCAAGAGTCTTCTCCAACACCACAGTTCAAAAGCATCAATTCTTTGGCACTCAGCTTTCTTTATAGTCCAACTCTCACATCCATATGTGACTACTGGAAAACCAATAACATTGACTAGACAGACCTTTGTTGGTAAAGTAATGCCTCTGCTTTTTAATATGCTGTCTAGATTGGTCATAATTTTTCTCTCAAGGAACAAGCATCTTTTAATTTCATGGCTGCCATCACCATCTGCAGTGATTTTTGAAGCCCAAAAAATAAGTCTGTAACTGTTTCCATTGTTTCCCCATCTATTTGCCATGAAGTGATGAGACTGGATGCCATGATCTTAGTTTTCTGAAAGATGAGTTTTAAAACAGCTTTTTTTTACTCTCTTCTTTCACTTTCATCAAGAGGCTCTTTAGTTCTTCTTTGCTTTCTGCCACAAGGGTGGACATATGACAAGGCCATAGGCTCCTAGATATTTGGTATAATGTAATTTTGGGTGTATCTCTGAGAATTTTTCTGGATGGGCAGCCTGTCTCTAAATACACCTGGGCTAGCTGTTTGGACCATGGGCATGGGCCTTTTCTGAGATTACACTGTGACCCCTGGCTGTGAGGTGCATGTAACTGAGAGGTTAGCTATGCAGGCATATACCCAGATCATCTGATTCACAAACTGGAAAGAAGAAGTTTGTCTTCTAACATCATCACTACTCTCCTCTTACCAGGGAAGACCTGATAAATGACTCTACTCTTGCTTGTTACAGAGGATATAGGTTCTTCCTCTGTGAGATCTATGGACAATGTCTATTATTGCCCTATCCCTGTGATGTAGGTCTTTCTGATCAGTAGCATTTTGTACCTAAATCAAATCCCTTATGACTATACAGTGGAAGTGAGAAATAGATTTAAGGGACTAGATCTGTTAGACAGAGTGGCTGATGAACTATGGAAAGAGGTTCACGACATTGTACCAGAAACAGGGATCAAGACCATCCCCAAGAAAAAGAAATGTAAAAAAACAAAATGGCTGTCTGAGGAGGCCTTACAAATATCTGTGAAAATAAGGGAAGTAACCAAAGGGGAAAAGGAAAGATATACTCATTTGAACGCAGAGTTCCAAAGAATAGAAAGGAGAGATAAGAAAGCCTTCCTCAGCAATCAATGCAAAGAAATAGATGAAAACAATAGACTAGGAAAAACTAGAGATCTCTTCAAGAGAATTGGATATACCAAGGGAACATTTCCTGCAAAAATGGGCTCAATAAAGGACAGAAATGGTATGGACCTAACATACACAGAAGATATTAAGAAGAGGTGGCCAAAATACACAGAAGAACTGTACAAAAAAGATCTTTACGACCCAGATAATCACGATGGTGTGATCACTCACCTACAGCCAGACATCCTGGAATGTGAAGTCAGGTGAGCCTTAGGAAGTATCATTGCTAACAAAGCTAGTGGAGGTGATGGAATTCCAGTTGAGCTATTTCAAATCCTGAAAGATGATGCTGTGAAAGTGCTGCACTCAATATGTCAGCAAATTTGGAAAACTCAACAGTGGCCACAGGACTGGAAAAGGTCAGGTTTCATCCCGATCTCAAAGAAAGGCAATGCCAAAGAATGCTCAAACTACTGCATAATTGCACTCATCTCACACGTTAGTAAAGTAATGCTTAAAATTTTCCAAGCCAGACTTCAGCAATACGTGAACTATGAACATCCAGATGTTTAAGCTGGCTTTAGAAAAGGCACAGGAACCAGAGATCAAATTGCTAACATCCACTGGATCATCAAAAAAGCAAAAGAGTTCCAGGAAATCCTTTGACTGTGTAGAGCACAATAAACTGTTGAAAGTTCTGATAGAGATGAGCATACCAGACCACCTGACCTGCCTGTTGAGAAACCTGTATGCAGGTCAGGTAACAACAGTTAGAACTGGACATGGAACAACAGACTGGTTCCAAATAGGAAAAGGAGTTTGTCAAGGCTGTATATTGTCACCCTGCTTATTTAACTTATATGCAGAGTACATCATGAGAAACGCTGGGCACGAAGAAGCACAAGCTGGAATCAAGATTGCCGGGAGAAATATCAATTACCTCAGATATGCAGATGACGCCACCTTTATGGCAGAAAATGAAGAAGAACTAAAGAGCCTCTTGATGAAAGTTGAAAGAGGAGAGTGAACAAGTTGGCTTAAAGCTCAACATTCAGAAAACTAAAATCTAGGCATCTGGTCCCATGACTTCATGGCAAATAGATGGGGAAACAGTGGAAACAATGGCTGACTTTATTCTGGGGGGCTCCAAAATCACGGCAGATGGTGATTGCAGCCATGAAATTAAAAGATGCTTACTTCTTTGAAGAAAAGTTATGACCAATGTAGACAGTATATTAAAAAGCAGAGACATTACTTTGTGAACAAAGATCCATCTAGTCAAGGCTATGGTTTTTCCAGTAATGTATGGATGTGAGAGTTGGACTATAAAGAAAGCTGATCACTGAAGAATTGATGCTTTTGAACTGTGGTGTTGGAGAAGACTCTTGAGAGTCCCTTGGACTGCAAGGAGATCCAACCAGTCCATCCTAAAGGATATCAGTCCGGGTTGTTCATTGGTAGGACTGACGTTGAAGCTGAAACTCCAATACTTTGGCCACCTCATGTGAAGAGCTGACTCATTGGAAAAGACTCTGATGCTGGGAGGGATTGGGGGCAGGAGGAGAAGGGGATGACAGAGGATGAGATGGCTGGATGGCATCACCGACTCTATGGGCATGAGTTTGAGTGAACTCCAGGAGATGGTGATGGACAGGGAGGCCTGGCGTGCTGCAGTTCATGGGGTTGCAAAGAGTCGGACACGACTGAGCGACTGAACTGAAATGAACTGAACTATTAAGAGTAAAATCTAGATTCTGATAACTGAAGACCAGCTACTGAATTCAATATGGGACAAAGCTAGACTGAAGCTTGAGAGAAAGGATTATGATTACAGGTTAAATGAGTGTGTTTTGCTGACTATTCACTGTTGTTTTCCCTCAGCTTATAAGATTCAAGTATTTGAAGCTATCTTTTTTGTTCTCTTCCCCCATCCATGGAAATTAGATGCAGTACCCCAGGTAGGATTGCCAGATAAAATATAGAATATGCAGTTAAAATTGAATTTCAGATAAACAATAAATAGTATACATTTAACCCATATATCACGTGGGGGTATTCTTATACCAAAGAGTTATTCATTTTTTATCTGAAATTCAAATTTAACTGGCATTCTGTTGTTTTAAAAGTATTTTACTTTGAAATAATTGTATCTCTTCATAAAGTTGTAAAGATAGTTCAGAGAAGTCCCATGTACCCTTTACCCAGTTTATTCCAATGATTGCTCTTATATTGTTACAGTACAATATCAAAACTAGGAATTTTATGTTGGAACACTGTGTGTGTGCAGTTCCATGTCATTTTATAACATGTTTAAATTTTTGTAACCACAACAAGATCTTCTTCATGCTATCCTTTTATTATTGTCCTCTCCTCTCCCTGCCCATCTTGAAATTTCTAACCCCTGGGAACCACTATTCTATTACCCATTATATAAATGGAACCATGAACCTTTGAGATTGGTTTTATTCATTGAGCATAATGACCTTAAGATTCATTAACATTGTCCCATGTATTAGAAAACAAAATATGGGAAACAAACTGATGGAATAGAGAAAAGAAATTGACAAATTCAGAATTATGTCTAGGGATTTTAAACCCATATTTCATTAATTGATAGAACAACCAGACAGAAAATCAGCTAGAATATAGAAGAATTCAAATCCACCATCACCAAAAATGGGCTACACTTTTTTTCAGGCACCAATATAACACATATTGGTAACAAAATATAACACAAGACAGAACATATTCTGGGCCATAAACAACTTTCAATAAATTTAAAAGAATTTAAATAATGCAGTCTGTGTTCTCTGACCATAGTAAAATCAAACTAGAAATCTATAACAAAAAGATAATAGGAAAATCTCCAAATACTTACAAATGAAGTAGCACATTTCTCAGTAATCTAGGTATCAAAGAGGAAGTTTAAAGAGAAGGAAGCTTGAAAAATAAAATTAAACTCAAAGCAAGAACGAACTGATAAAGACAAGAGCAGAAATCAATGACATTGAAAACTATATATTTATTTTTTAATTGATGAAATAAAATTAATTTCATAGAAAAGATTAATGAAGTTGACAAGTTCTAGCAAGAATGACAGTGCTCAGTTGCTCAGTCGTGTCTGACTCTGTGGCTCCACGGACTGTAGCCCACTGGGCTCCGCTGTCCATGGAATTTTCCAGGCAAGAATAATAGAGCAGGTTGCCATTCTACTCTGGAGATCTTCCTGACTCAGGGATTGAACCCATATCTTCCTCATTTCCTGAACTGGCAGGCAGATCCTTTACCCCTAGTGGCAAATGAGATACAAAAATGACAAAGATAAACAAAAGAGAGAAGACATGAATTATCAATAGTAGAAAAGAAGCAGGAGATATCAGTACAGATTCTGAAGTCACTTTAATGCTCAGAAAAGGCATTATATTTCATTTTTTTCTTATTCCCTACAAAAGAACATAGTGAACTCTTTACTTGTAATAGGAATTTTGAAAGAGAATTTCATCCATAGTTGTGATGCCCCACTAGTTGACAGGGAAGATTGTGTGGGCATGAGAGGTACAGAAGCTACAATTAGTCTGAAACTTTTGTCTAGAAATTTGTATGTGTCTCAATAGGACACTGAATTTGTTATTAGTGTATTGTAATGTATTACTATTATCTTTTATTGCTACTATTATTATCATTATTATTTTAGAATACAGCTTCTTTTTTATTATAATAAAATATCCTTAAAGAGTCAACTAAAATGTCACTTATCTCATATTCAACTGTGTAAATATGTAGGAGTAATTTATTGTATTTCTATAGATTCCCTTAAAGGATGGGTATGAATGCAACTAGCCTAAAAAAGACTCTGTAGAAAGTTTCCCTTTGAAGGAGAATTTTTCTCAAGTTTTAATTTCCTTTGCCACTCATTAGAAATTGGTGGGACATTTCTGTCCTATGAGAAGTGCTGACATTAAATTTCTGTAAAATATCTAGAAAAACTGGTATTACTTGAACCAGGCCCAGTCAGCTCTTAATATAAAAAGCTCCTCAGAACAGGTAGAGAAGAACAGGCTTACAGTAAAAGGAAGTTAACCCATTATTTTCTCTTTTAAACTAGGAGTTTATACAGAAATAAGATCACAAGGTCAGAAAAGACTACTTTGGAATAAAAAGACAAATCATACATTTATTTTCCACATCCTTTATAACTGATAGGTCCAAGATCTCTAGTCCAGGCCACCTTCAGTCGCCTTCCCTGGCCAGTCCGTGCCACTCTTCAGCACTAGCCTTCTGCTACCCCACCCCACCCTGCCACATTTTACAAAATTTATCTCATGTTTTTGAGCCACTAAGATAATGATAGAGAACAAACCTAATCAACCTTGTTTAGAGAGTCTAATTTGTGAAAATTTACCAAAATACATTATATCAGCTAAGGCTATATATACAAATGCATTCCACTCAAATCACAATTTACCTACTGTACTTATAATGATAGGTATTCACTGTCTAGTCAAAGTTGATTTTCAAACAGATAAGCTTTAATTTCATGGATTCCCTTAACTAGCTTCACTGCTTGCTCTGTTTCCTTGATTCTTTGTGTAACATAATGAGTAACTTGATATCTGCCTCATATTTATGGACACATAATTCATCTCAATTCCAGATGCAGGAGAGTTACTCCTGCTTGACTTCCCAATGTCCTGTCCACAGCCACAATTAGATGATTATTTAACAGCCAGTTGAAATCCCAGCCCAAGCCATCAAGGCCTAGGTCTTTAATTGCCTAAACTGTTTGTTCTAACATTTGGCATTCAAACATCCTGCTGGGTCAAGTTTAACTGAAAAAAGATGGTTTTACTAGCCTAAGAAGATTTTAGAGGATAGAATATAAGCAGTGAGTCAATGAGATAATAAAACATTTCTAAGATATTAATTTACCTAAAATATTGGACCTTGCATGTATGTGTGTGTGCACGCATGTATGTGTACACTAAAAACAAAGCAAACAAACAAACAAACATAACTAGATTTTATCCAGGTTAAAATTTTGGGGAATTTAGATTCCCTCAATATGAAAAATCTACTTTTAATCATAACTAAAGTTGATGAAGAGGTATTGTTGTTTTTGATTCACGCAGTTGGGTCTCTTTGCAACCCTGTGAACTGCAGCACGCCAGGCTTCCCTGTCCTTCACCATCTCTAGGAGATTTTTCAAATTCCTGTTCATTAAGTCAGTCATGCTATCTAACCATCTCATCCTCTGTCATCCACTTCTCATTTTGCTTTCAATCTTTCCCAGCATTAAGGCCTTTTCCAATGAGTTGGCTCTTTGCATGAGATGGCCAAAGTATAGAAGCTTCAGCTTCAGCATCAGTCCTTCCAATGAACATTCAGGGTTGATTTCCTTTAGGACTGACTGGTTTTATCTCCTTGCTCTCCAAGGGACTCTCAAGAGTCTTCTCCAGCACCACAATTCAAAATAGCATTGAAACGTCTATGTTATCATATGTGAAACAGATCACCTGTCCAGGTTGGATGCATGAGACAGGGTGCTCAAGGCTGGTGCACTGGGATGACCCAGAAGGATGGAATGGGAAGGGAGGTGGGAGGGGCATTCAAGATGTGGGACACATGTATACCCATGGCAGATTCATATCAATGTATGGCAAAACCACTACAATATTGTAAAGTAATTAGCCTCCAATTAAAATAATTTTTTTTAAAGCATTAATTCTTTGGTGCTCAGCCTTCTTTATAGGCCAACTTTCACATTCATAAATGACTACTGGAAAGACTATAGCTTTGACTATATGGACCTTTGTCGGCAAAGTGATGTCTCTGCCTTTTAATATGCTGTCTTGGTTTATCATAGCTTTTCTTCCAAGGAGCAAGAATCTTTTAATTTCATAGCTGTAGTCAGTGTCTGCAGCGATTTAAGAGCCCAAGAAAATAGTCTGTCATTGTTTCCCCATCTGATTGCCATGAAGTGATGGGACTGGATGCCATGATCTTAGTTTTCTGAATGTTGAGTTTTAAGCCAGCTCTTTCACTCTCCTCTTTCATGTTCATCAAGAGGCTCTTTAGTTCTTCTTTGCTTTCTGCCTTTAGGATGGTGTAATCTGCATATCTGAAATAACTGATATTTCTCCCGGCAATTTGATGCAAGCTTGAGCTTCAGGCAGACTGGTATTTCACATGATGTATTCTGATATAAGTTAAATGAGCAGAATTACAATATACAGCCTAGACATACTCCTTTCCCAGTTTTGAACCTGTCCATTGAGTGGAGCTGATGGAATTCCAGTTGAGCTATTCCAAATCCTGAAATATGATACTATGAAAGTGCTGCACTCAATATGCCAGCAAATTTGGAGAACCCAGCAGTGGCCACGGGACTGGAAAAGATCAGTTTTCATTCCAGTCCCAAAGAAAGGCAATGCCAAAGAATGCTCAAACTACTGCACAATTGCACTCATCTCACACGCTAGTAAAGTAATGCTCAAAATTGTCCAAGCCAGGCTTCAGCAATATATGAACCATGAACTTCCTGATGTTCAAGCTGGTTTTAGAAAAGGCAGAGGAACCAAAGATCAAATTGCCAACATCCGCTGGATCATAGAAAAAGCAAGAGAGTTCCAGAAAAACATCTATTTCTGCTTTATTGACTATGCCAAAGCCTTTGACTATGTGGATCACAATAAACTGTGGAAAATTCTGAAAGAGATGGGAATACCAGAACACTTGATCTGCCTCTTGAGAAATTTGTATGCAGGTCAGGAAGTAACAGTTAGAACTGGACATGGAACAACAGACTGGTTCCAAATAGGAAAAGGAGTTTGTCAAGGCTGTATATTGTCACCCTGTTTATTTAACCTATATGCAGAGTACATCATGAGAAACGCTGGACTGGAAGAAACACAAGCTGGAATCAAGATTTCTGGGAGAAATATCAATAACCTCAGATATGCAGATGACACCACCCTTATGGCAGAAAGTGAAGAGGAACTCAAAAGCGTCTTGATGAAAGTGAAAGTGGAGAGTGAACAAGTTGGCGTAAAGCTCAACATTCAGAATACTAAGATCA
This sequence comes from Bos taurus, assembly GCF_002263795.3. Classification (NCBI taxonomy): domain Eukaryota; kingdom Metazoa; phylum Chordata; class Mammalia; order Artiodactyla; family Bovidae; genus Bos; species Bos taurus. The sequence goes on from NC_037340.1 coordinate 49,564,801, forward strand.
TGGCATCCGGTCCCACCACTTCATGGGAAATAGATGGGGAAACATTGGAAACAGTGTCAGACTTTATTTTTTGGGGCTCCAAGATCACTACAGATGGTGACTGCAGCCATGAAATTACTTACCTCCTTGGAAGGAAAGTTATGACCAACCTAGATAGCATATTCAAAAGCAGAGACACTACTTTGCCAACAAACGTCCATCTAGTCAAGGCTATGATTTTTCCTGTGGTCATGTATGGATGTGAGAGTTGGACTGTAAAGAAGGCTGAGCGCTGAAGAATTGATGCTTTGAACTGTGGTGTTGGAGAAGACTCTTGAGGGTCCCTTGGACTGCAAGGAGATCCAACCAGTCCATTCTAAAGGAGATCAGCCCTGGGATTTCTTTGGAAGGACTGATGCTAAAGCTGAAACTCCAGTACTTTGGCCACCTCATGCGAAGAGTTGACTCATTGGAAAAGACTCTGATGCTGGGAGGGACTGGGGGCAGGAGGAGAAGGGGACGACAGAGGATGAGATGGCTGGATGGCATCACTGACTCGATGGACGTGAGTCTGAGTGAACTCCGGGAGTTGGTGATGGACAGGGAGGCCTGGCGTGCTGCGATTCATGGGGTCACAAAGAGTTGGACACGACTGAGCGACTGATCTGATCTGATTGTTTCCTGTTCGGTTCTAACTGTTACTTCTTGACCTGCATACAGGTTTCTCAGGAGTCAGGTAAAATGTCCTGGTATTGTATCTCTTTAAGAATTTTCCAGTTTTTTGTGATCCAAACAAAGTCTTCAGTATAGCCAATGAAGAAGTAGATGTTTTTCTAGAATTCCATTGCTTTTTCTATGATCCAACGGATGTTGGCAATTTGATCTCTGGTTCCTCTGCCTTTTCTAAATCCAGCTTGAATATCTGGAAGTTTTCAGTTCAGGTACTGTTGAAGCCTCATTTGAAGCATTTTGAGCATTACCTTGATAACATGTAAATGAGTTCAACTGTGTGGTAGTTTGAACATTCTTTGTCATTGTCCTTCTTTGGGATTGTAATGAGAATGAACATTTTCCAGTCCTATGGCCACTGCTGAGTTTTCCAAATTTGCTGGCATATGAAGTGCAGTACTTTAACAGCATTTTCTTTTAGGATTTCAAATAGCTAAGATGGATTTCCATCACCTTCACTAGCTTTGTTCATAGTCAGGCTTCCTAAGGCCCACTTGACTTCACACTCCAGGATATCTGGCTCTAGTTGAGTGACTACAGCACTGTGGTTATTTGAGTCATTAAGACCTTTTTTGGTACAGTTTTGCTGTGTATTCTTGCCACTTCCTCTTAATATCTTCTGTTTCTGTTAGGTCCAAACATTTTCTGCCCTTAATTGTGCCTATCTTTGCATGAAATATTCCCTTGGTGTCTCTGATTTTTAGGAAGAGATCTCTATTCTTTCTCATTCTATTGTTTTCCTCTGTTTCTTTGCACTTGTCTCTTAAGAATGCTTTCTTATCTCTCGTTCCTGTTCTTCAGAGCTCTGCTTTCAGATGAGAATGTCTTTCCTTTTCTCCTTTGCCTTTTGCTTCTTTTCTCAGCTATTTGTAAGGCCTCTTAGGACAACAATTTTGCCTTTCTTTTTCTTGGAGATGGTTTTGATCACCACTTCCTATACAATGATGCAAACCTCCATCCATAGTTCTTCATGCAATTTGTCTATCAGATCTAATCCCTTGAATCTTACATCAGTTCTACTGTATAATCATAAGAGATCTGACATAGGTCATACCTGAATGGCCTAGCATTTTTCCTGTTTTCTTCAATTCAAGTTTGAATTTTGCACTTTGGAGTTCATAATTTGAGCCACAGTCAGCTCCTGGTCTTTTTTTCCTGATGGTATAGGGCTTCTCCTTTTTTGGGTGCAAAGAATATGATCAATCTGATTGCAGTATTGACCATCTGGTAATGTCCATGTGTAGAGTCATCTCTTGTGTTGTTGGAAGAGGGTGTTTGCTATGACCAGAGTGTTCTCTTGGCAAAACTCTGTTAGCCTTTGCCCTACTTCATTTTGTACTCCAAGGCCAGTTCAGTTCAGTCCAGTCACTCTGTCATGTCCGACTCTTTGCGACCCCATGAACTGCAGCATGCCAGGCCTCCCTGTCCATCACCAACTCCCAAAGTCCACCCAAACCCATGTCCAATGAGTTGGTGATGCCATCCAACCATCTCATCCTCTGTCGTCCCCTTCTCCTCCTGCCTTCAATCTTTCCCAGCATCAGGGTCTTTTCTAATCAGTCAGCTCTTCTCATCAGGTGGCCAAAGTATTGGAGCTTCAGCTTCAACATCAGTCCCTCCAATGAATACCCAGGACTAATCTCCTTTATGATGGACTTGTTGGATATCCTTGCAGTCCAAGGGACTCTCAAGAGTCTTCTTCAACACCACAGTTCAAAAGCATCAATTCTTCAGTGCTCAGCCTTCTTTATACTCTCATATTCATACATGACCACTGGAAAAACCATAGCCTTGACTAGACGGACCTTTGTTGACAAAGTAATGTCTCTGCTTTGTAATATGCTATTTAGGTTGGTCATAACTTTCCTTCCAAGGAGTAAGCGTCTTTTAATTTCATGGCTGCTCACCATCTGCAGTGATTTTGGAGCCCAGAAAAATAAAGTCAGCCACCCTGTCCACTGTTTCCCCATCTATTTGCCATGAAGTCATGGGACCAGACGCCATGATCTTAGTTTTCTGAATGTTCAGCTTTAAGCCAACTTTTTCACTCTCCTCATTTACTTTCATCAAGAGGCTCTTTAGTTCTTCTTCACTTTCTGCCATAAGGGTGGCATCATCTGCATATCTGAGGTTATTGATATTTCTCCCAGCAATCTTGATTCCAGCTTGTGCTTCTTCCAGCCCAGCGTTTCTCATGATGTACTCTGCACATAAGTTAAATAAGGAGGGTGACAGTATACAGCCTTGATGTACTCCTTCCCCTATTTGGAACCTTTCTGTTGTTCCATGTCCAGTTCTAACTGTTGCTTCCTGACCATGCTCAGTAAATCTTTAATCCAATTTCCTGCTGATGAGTGGGGCTGTGTTCTCTCCCTGTATTTTGACATGAGGCCAAACTATGGTAGTGATAATGGCGATCTCCTCCAAAGGACTTATGCCAGCATGCTGTGCCTCCCAGGTCTGCTTCAGTCAGGGCCCCTGACCCTGTGGCAGGCCACTGTGGACCCACACCTCTGCTGGAGACTCCCAAACACAGGCAAGTCTGGCTCAGTCTCTTGTGGGGTCACTGTTCCATTCTCCTGGGTCCTGGTGTGCATGAGGTTTTGTTTGTGCCCTCCTAGAGTCTCTGTTTCCCTAGTCCTGTGAAAGTTCTATAATCAAATTCTACTGACTTTCAATGTCAGATTCCCTGGGGAGTCCCCATCCCTTTGTCAGGTTGGGAAGTCTGTTGTGGGGTCTATTATTCTGCAGCTTGTGGATTGCCCACCCAACAGCTCTATAGTGGGACTAATGGCAGTCTCCTCCAAGAGGACTTATGCCATCCACCACACCTACTAGGACTGTTGCTATCAGTGCCCCTGTCCCTTTGGCAGGTGGCTGATGACCCACGCTTCTGCAGAAGACCCTGAAACACTCACAGGAAGGTCTGGCTCAGTCTCTTGAAATAAGGTGAATAAAATAGGTATCAGTTCAGTCGCTCAGTTGTGTCCGACTCTTTGTGACCCCATTGACTGCAGCACCCCAGGCTTCCGTGTCCATCACCAACTCCTTGAAGTTCCAACTCATGTCCATTGAGTTGGTGATGCCATCCATCCAGCTCATCCTCTGTTGTTCCTTTCTCTTTCTGCACATTAAAAAATGAACATTTTCTGGTAGGAAACAGTAAACTCAACCCGAAGTTATTGCAGTCACCAAGCTTTAAGTCTTCCATTAAGTATCCAATTATCCCTAAGACAGGTGTTGGCATGACAGGGACAGCATCCGGGAGGATTACTATTTTCATGATGAAAGAGTGAATATTTATTTATTTATTTTTCTTTCTTTCTTTTTAATTTAATTTTTAAACTTTACAGAATTGTATTAGTTTTGCCAAATATCGAAATGAATCCGCCACAGGTATACATGTGTTCCCCATCCTGAACCCTCCTCCCTCCTCCCTCCCCATACCATCCCTCTGGGTCGTCCCAATGCACCAGCCCCAAGCATCCAGTATCGTGCATCGAACCTGGACTGGCAACTCGTTTCATACATGATATTATACATGTTTCAATGCCATTCTCCCAAATCTTCCCACCCTCTCTCTCTCCAACAGAGTCCATAAGACTGTTCTATACATCAGTGTCTCTTTTGCTGTCTCATATATATGGTTATTGTTACCATCTTTCTAAATTCTATATATATGCGTTAGTATACTGTATTGGTGTTAATGTAACTTAGTATCTCAATTCTTTAGGAAGTGATATTATATTTATCCTAGGATGTGGTGCATCAGATGAAAATGTTATATAGTTAGAAGTCTATAACAGACATTTATAAAAGTGCTGGACCACTACCAAAATGAGTCTTAGAAAAGATAACATAAAAGAAGGTCATTAAATAATGTCAGTTATACTTATGCTGATATTGTTGTCCAGTTACTAAGTCATGTCCAACTCTTTGTGACCCCACGGACCTCAGCATGCCAGGCTCTTCTGCCCTCTACTCTCTCCTGGAATTTACTCAGATTCAAATCCATTGAGTCAGTGATGTTATCAAGGCATCTCATCCTCTGCCATCTCCTTGTCCTTTTGCCTTTGATATTTCCCAACATCAGGGTCTTTTCTGATGAGTCAGCTGTTTACATCAAATCGACAAATTATTAGAACTTCGGCATCAGCAACAGTCCTTCCAATGAATATTTGGAGTTTATATTTAGGATGGACAGGTTTGATCTCCTTGCCGTCCAAGGGACTCTCAAGAGTCTTCTCCAGCACCACAATTCAAAAGAATCAGTTCTTCAGTGCTCAGCATTCTTTATGATCCAACTCTCACATCCATACATCACTACTGGAAAAGCCATAGCTTTGAGTATATGAGCCTTTGTTGGCAAAGTGATGTCTCTGCTTTTTAATATGCTGTATAGATTTGTCATAGCTTTCCTTACAAAGAGCAAGTATCTCTTAATTTCATGGCTGTAGTCACAAGTCTGCAGTGATTTTGGAGCACAAGAAAATAAAATCTGTCACTACACTCCCCTTCTCTCCTTCCATTTGCTGTAAAGTGATGGGACAGATGCCATGATCTTAGTTTTTTTTTTTTTTTTAATGTTGAATTTCAAAGCAGCTTTTTCACTCTCTTCTTTCACCCTCATCAAAAGGCTCTTTTGTTCCTCTTCATTTTCTGCTGTTAGAGTGGTACCATCTGCATATCTGAGGTGGTTGATATTTCTCCTGGGAAGCTTGATTCCAGCTTGTGATTCATCCAGGCTGACATTTTGCCTGATAGATTCCTCATGTAAGTTAAATAGAGTGACAATATACAGCCTTGCTGTACTCTTTCCCCAATCTTAAGCCAGTCAGTTGTTTCATGTCTGGTTCTAACTGTTGCTTCTTGGCTTGCATACAGGTTTCTCAGGAGACAGGTAAGATGGTCTTGTACTCCTATTTCTTTAAGAATTTTCCACAGTTTGTTGTGATCCATACAGTCAAAGGCTTTAGCATCATCAATGGCACAAATGTTTTTCTGGAACTCCTTTGCTTTCTCCACGATCCAACCAATGTTGGTAATCTGGTCTCTGCTTCCTCTGCATCTTCAAAACCTAGTTTCTACATCTGGAAGTTCTTGGTTTGCAGAAGTCTAACTTGAAGGATTTTGAGCATAACCTTACTAGCATGTAAAAGGAAGACAAATAAGTAGAAAAGAAATCATTGCAAAGTCATTTGAACTCAAGTCTCAACAAACATAAGAAGGGTGATTTAATCAACCAGAATGCCATAGTTTTTCTTACAAAAGTGGTTGGAAAATGAGTCTAATTTTTTTTCCACCTTCCAGCCTCATGTGAGGGCAAGGATTGGTGAAACTGATACTCCATTCCCCTTGCTGCATGGAAACCTGGGAAGCAGTTAATTTTTGTTTCTGATTTGTTTGTTTGTTTTGATTTGCTTTCTTTTTTAATATAAATTTATTTGTTTTAATTGGAGGCTAATTACTTTATAATATTGTATTGGTTTTGCCAGACATCACCATGAATCCACCACAGGTGTACACATGTTCCCCATCCTGAACCCCGCTTCCACCTCCCTCCCCATACCATCCCTAGTGGAGCCTGAGTAATTCAATAAATAATGGCTGCACCTAGACTAAAGGGGAAACATTTTCCCTAGGGAGATGGTTTTAGCTCCCCTTCTCTGGTACCTGTGGTCATGTCATATGAGTCTTACCAGAAGCATGTGCTGTGATGGAGTTAGGAGTGTAAACAATTTATTAGGGAAAAACACTTGGGAATCAAAAAGAGAGGAAGCCGATTGGGAGAAAGAGGCATCTGACTAGATCTAATTGAATATGGTCCAACAGAAGGCTTCAGGACAAAGATGGCTAATTAAAGGACTCCCACATGGTATGGGAGAGGTCATGCCCCTATGCCACAGGCTGGCTTAGTCATTGGCTGCAGCAATCTCCAGGCTGTAAATCTGAGGGGAGCCTGATGCAGTTAAACAACACCTGAAGGCTGTCTGTTCATGAAACTGTGCAGCTGGGCAATATGCTTTTTCCTGAAGGGAGATCTCACCAGGACCTCACTGTGTCTGCCAGAGATCACTTGACCTGTCACCACGTGTGCATAAACCCTTGCTCCCACCTACTAGGACCTACCTCTACTCTAATACCCAAATGCACTGCCACAGCATTAGCTCTTACTTACTTCTCTAATTCCTTCTGCATTCTGGGCACAGGAAAATTGTCTTTTTTTGGTTTTTCCTTCAAGCTTGGCTATATCATCAGAATTTTTAAGTGTTAATTGTAGGCAGACAGCTGTTTCTTTTCATCTCAATCTGTCTTTTTGCATCACTCAATTTCTTTGCCTCCAAGACATCATTTCCTTGAGACTTACTAGGGTCAGTCAGAATATTTGAGGCAATTATGACTATGTAACTCAGACAATTAGAAAAAATGATCTTCTATTTGTAACAGATTTCACCTGTATTCTGTTCAAGTAGCTGTGAGTAATGGTATACTACTGCCCTGCTTTTAGCAGAGTCAACTGGCAACTACATATTTTTCATCGACAGTATTAATGATCACTATGCTAGGAGATGGAGGTAAAAAGAAAATGGAAAAGAAATTGTTTCTGTATTTAAGAGGCTCTTAGTTGACATACTAATACACAAAGAAGAGTTGAAAAACAATTAGTGCAAAAATATATGGTTTAAACAATTCCTACTCAAAGTGTGAACTGTGGACTACCAGCAATGTCCACACTAGAAAACACAAAATAAATGCAGATTCTCAAGCCATATTCCAAACCTACTGAATAATAATCTGCACTTTATAAAGATTCCCAATGACTCACATGTACTTTACGGTTTGGAAAGAACTTATTTATACAAAAATGCCATTGTTGATGGACTTGGGAGAAAAAAAAAAACTCAACAGGAGAAGAACCCGGGCTATTAAATGGTTGTATGAGATCTCACCTTAAATGAGACTAGTTATTTGAAAGGGACTTCAGCTTGGTGGAACAGAATTTGAAAAAACAATTTTAAGCTCTTTCAGAGAAATTTACAATATTAATCTAAGAATCTGCTGTAAGATTTTATGGCACATATAATAATTAATTATTTTAATTGATATTATATTTATGTTGTATGTTTTCCATGCTGTGGGAATTTTCATGAAATGCATGAAGTCCTTTTGATAATTCATTAACTAGAACTAGAATTGTCTGAATTTATAATAAATTTTGAATATGTAGTAAATTTTTCTAAGATCCTTTATGACCAAAATGTGTAGTTTTATTATAAAGCAGTCTTAGTAAATTCTATCACATGTGTTTCTCTGGATTATAAGGAGGCTGACATTTTTATAAAGTGGGTTTTCCCAACAATATTTTAAAGTGTCTTTCCCCTTTTTTCCTCTCTTCTATGAAGTGGAAATTGTAACTTCACAAAGCAGATTCATATACTCTGAAACAGTGGAAATGGAAGCTTTCATTATAAATTGAAACGTCTCTTTTTTGATTTCAGCAAAGAGATCAGTCCTGGGTGTCCATTGGAGGGACTGACGTTGAAGCTGACATTCCAATACTTTGGCCACCTGATGCAGAGAGCTGACTCATTTGAAAAGACCCTGATGCTGGGAAGGATTGAGGGCAGGAGGAGAAGGGGACAACAGAAGATGAGATGGTTGGATGGCACCACTGACTCAATGGACATGGGTTTGGGTGGACTGTGGGAGTTGGTGATGGACAGGGAGGCCTCATGTGCTGTGGTTCATGGGGTTGCAAAGAGTCAGACACGACTGAGCGACTGAACTGAACTGAACTGAGTATTATTAAGACAGATAAATTATATTTTCATGAAATGTTTCCATTTAAAAAAAAAAAAACTCTGCTGATAGATACTATAATTTCAGAGACTGACTTTAGCTGCCACTCTTTTATTTCTAATTCCAAATCAGAGAGAGGGGACAAGCAACATTTCAACCAACATGAGTGACTCCAAATCTCAGTGTTGTGGAGAGAAGGAAAATACCTCTAGATGTGACTTCCAGGTGATTTGTAAAAATTGTCCTTAAAGATTCTGATTCATATAGATTGAGTTAAAAGACAAATGGTGATTGATACTTGAGAGGTGGAATCTCAGTTGTGAGGAGTGTAGTTTACATGGAGTGTATTAGGAATGAAGACCTTGGCTCAATCCAGTTTGTTTATTTAAATGGTTCTTACCCCCTTTAAAAGATACATTTATTTATTTATTTTTGGCTGCTCTGGGTCTTCAATGCTGCACATGCTTTTCTCTAGTTGCAGCTAGTGGGGGCTACTCTGTAATTGCAGTGCGCAGGCTTCTCATTGCGATGGCTTCTTCTTGCAGAACACAGGCTCTAGGGCTTGCAGGCTTCAGTATTTACAACTTTTGGGTTCTAGAACACAGCTCAGTAGTTGTGGCACACAGGCTTAGGTGTTCTGTGGCACGTGGGATCTTCTTGGACAACGGATTGAACATGTGTCTCCTGCATTGGCAGGTGGATTCTTTACCACTGAGCCATCAGGGAAGCCCCTTACCTCCCTTTTTATAAAATCAATTTCCTTATTTATTTCCTTAGTGAATGTTGCTCAGTCGTGTCTGACTCTTTGCAACCACATGGACTGTAGCCTACCAGGCTCTTCTGTTCCATGGGATTCTCCAGGCAAGAATACTGAAGTAGGTAGCCATTCTCTTCTCCAGAGGATCTTCCTGACCCAGGAATTGAACCAGGGTCTCCTGCATTGCAGGCAGATTCTTTATTATCTGAGCTACCAGGGAAGCGGGCAAGTTGAAATATTTAGTAATACTGAAAAAAAGACAATAGATTAATCATTTTAGTGAGTAAACAATCAGAGTTCACTTTAACAACTTCATTGAGATATAATTCACATAGTGTAAAATTCACTCATTTAATGCCTACATTGTAGTGCTCTTTAGTACATTTAGCATATTAATTGTGTAACCATCACCACAATTTTAAAACACTTTCATCATCCTCCAAAGGAACCTAGTACCCTTTAATAATTACAACATATTTCTTCTTTCTCAGTCCTGGCAAACACTAGTCTACTTACTGGCTCTATGGATTTACCTGTTCTAGACATTTTATATAAATAGAGTCACATAACACATGATTATTTTTGTGACAGGCTTCTTTCATTTAGCATGTTTTTAAGGTTTGTCTATGTGGCAGCATATGTTAGACTTCATTCCTTCCTATTGCTATGTAATTGCATGGATAAAGCAATTTGCTTATCCATTCATTTTTTGATGGACATTTTTGTCATTTCCATTTTGTGGCTATTATAAATAATTTTGCTAAGCATTTTGATGTAAAGTTTTCTGTGAAGTCACATATTTTCATTTCTCTTAGGAGTGAAATTTCTGTGTCATATGGTAAATCTACTTTTAACCTTTTTAAGGAGCTGCCAAAACTATTTTCCAAAGTGTTTGCAACATTTCACATCCTCACCAGCAGTGCAGGAAGGTTCCAAGTTCTCCACATCCTTATACCAATACTGTTATTTTCTGTCTTTTTTATTACAGCCATCCTAGTGGGTGTGAAGTGGCCCCTTATTGTGGTTTTAGTTTGCATTTCCCTAATGGCTAATGATTATAAGCATCTTTCCATATGTGTATATATTCCTTGGAGAAATAGCTATTGAAGTTCCTTGTCCATTATTATACTGGATGGAAATTGATGGGGAGTATTAGGAGACTGGTTTTCATTGTTGCTGTTATTATGTAACTGAGTTCAGTTCAGTTCAGTTCAGTTCAGTCAGTTCAGTCACTCAGTTGTGTCTGACTCTTTGGGACCCCATGAACCACAGCACATGAGGCCTCCCTGTTCATCACCAACTCCCAGAGTCCACCCAAACTCATGTCCATTGAGTCAGTGATGCCATCCAACCATCTCATCCTTTGTTGTCCCCTTCTCCTTCTGCCCTCAATCTTTCCCAGCATCGGGGTCTTTTCAAATGAGTCAGCTCTCTGCATTAGGTGGCCAAAGTATTGGAATGTCAGCTTCAACATAAGTCCTACCAATGAACACCTAGGACTGACTGGTTGGATCTCCTTGCAGTCCAAGGGACTCTCAAGAGTCTTCTCCAACACCACTGTAATATTCAATATTTCTATACTGCCTTGAAATATATTAAGAACTATCATGGAATATCCTGGTGGCTCAGTGGTAAACAATCTGCCTGCAATCCCTGCGAAGGTAGGAAATACAGGTTCTATCCCTTGGTCAGGAAGATCTCCTGGAGAAGGAAATGACAAACAACTCCAGCATTCTTGCCTGGAAAATCCCATGGACAGAGGAGCCTGGCAGGCTACTGTCCAAGGGGTCTCAATGGGTTGGACACAGCTTAATGACTGAAAAATAACAACAAAATCATTCACACACACACAAAAAGGTAGCTGAACTTTCTTTATATAATAAAAATGATAGACTTTTTGCAGATTTAATTCTTCCCCCAAGATTTCAGGTCTTGTTTCAAGAGTTTATCTCTGGTGTGAGTATGTATGGATGTGTGTATCTATGTGTGTCTGTGTATGAGATCATTAGAAATTTACCCTTTTGCTTAGTTTATTGAGTTTTAGTGAAGAGTGATTATCTACCAAGGATCTACTCTCTCTTTCTGTTGTGTTCCTTGGTGAACCAAGTGATGCCTTGAAATCTGATGTTAATGCTTAAAAACCTGGCATTTTCTAGCTCTGTCTGCTTACCAGTAGAGCTTGGAGCAATAGCAAGATTGTGGACTGATCCATACCACTCCAGTCATTTATGGGAAAGAACTGATATTTATACAAATAAATCATAATTTTTGCACTAGTCCTTGCCAGCTTTTTCTTCTTAGTTTTCTGACTTTGCATTACTTAGTTTTCTGTGATAAATGTATACAATGACTTAATCTTAAATAAATTAGATAAAAGATTTCATACAAACTAGTAAGAGTAAGGAAAAAGTAATTACTTAAGAGAAAATTAAACAACTGAAGACTTAGGAATGGGAGTCAGATATTCAAGGGTATCTTTAAGTCAATATCATAATATTGACTTAAAAATGTGTTTGGCTACCTAAAAGTCATCAAAAAATGTGAAAATCATTTTTAGAAATCAAAGTATTTTAAAGATGGAGTTGTTTCATCTGAATTTCAGTTAAGGACATTCAGCTATTTCTATTTAATTTTAATCATGAGACAAGGCTTAATTTTTAAAAATTGGTCAGAGATGTTTGGATTTCCAAATAATTGTGTAAATGAATCTGGTATAGCAGGGTTCTTCATGGTGTCTTGCATCTGTACCTATTGCAGTAAATGTGTTCTTATTTTCCATCCAACATCCATTTTTTAAAGTTTACTTGCATTGTCTACGCTGAACTGTGAAAATAAATTAACTTTATCAAATGAGAGACACACAAAGATAGAAGTTCTGACTGAAGTATGACGGATATAAAATTATTTTCCTTACTTGTCTCTTTGATGTTGTATAATTCTTGTGGCTCTAGAAGACATATGTATTTACTTACATATTTGACACATTAATTTAAACTTGCTATTTTAAAAAAATCATTTATTTATTTATTTTTGGCTGTGCTGGGTATTTGTTGCTACCCACAGACTTTCTCTAGTTGTGGTGTGCAGGCTTCTCATTGCGGTAGTCTTTTTCATGGTGGAGCACAGGTTCTAGGTACGTGGGCTCAGTGGTTGTGGTCAAGGGCTTAGTTGTCCCATGGCATGTGGGACCTTCCTGAACTAGGGATCAAACTGGAGTCCCCTGCATTGCAAGGTGTATTTTAAACCACTGAACCACCAGGGAAGCCCTAAACTTGCTATTTTTATTTGGAAGGATTCTCCACCTTCTTTTATATATGTCTTATCTCTTTCATTAAGATGGAAACTACACCAGGGGACTTGGTTTTCCCCATGGCTGAAAGAACTAGCACTGTGTCAAGTCCTGGGCTGCTTCTGTATTGTACAATGATTGATAAGCAGAGCATGTATCATTGTTTGTATTTTCATTAGGATGATGAATTCCAGAAGTTATTTTCCTGTGTGGGACATCCTCCTCCCCACCCTACACCCAAGTCTCCCATCCCTGTTTCTCTTAGTAGGAAGAGGATCAGGCAGTCCTGCACTGAGCAACTGAGCTATGCACCCCAGAGCATGGGATCGCAGAAGAAATACTATGCAGTTTAGTTCAGAGCAAAATGATTTTCCATTAATCCAAACAGAAGGGAAGAACTGTTATCAGTTTAAAAGCAAAGGCTAAGTTTCTTGTTTCAGTGTAAAACATAGTATTTTTGCCAAAGTTTTGCAAGCATTCAACATGTGAATGGGTCTTTGCCTGTGTACTCAGTCATTTAGTCAAGTGTGACTCTGCATCCTTGTGGACTGCAGCCCATCAGACTCCTCTGTCCATGGGGTTTTCCAGGCAAGAATACTGGAGTGGGTTGCCATTTCTTCCTCCAGGGGATCTTCCTGACCCAGGGATTGAACCCGTGTCTCTCTCAGGCACTGGCAGACAGATTTTTTACCACCGAGCCATGAGGGTAGCCCGAACGGGTCTTTATGCAAAATTAAATGATAGTGGACATGGGCTGTATTTATTTATCACATTCTCAAGCCCCTCATTGTTAAGGCAGTGTAAATATATGACTCTTATCTAACAAGTATATTTAGAAAGCATGCTGAAGAACTAAGTAAAGTGAAAATGGAGAGGTTTCCTAAAGACAACTGAAAGCCAATGGAAGCTACACTATTTGAAAATCTTAGTCTCTCAACTTACTAATATGAAGTGCAGCATATTTTAAGTTTTAAATTTATGTTTTTATTCTTGACAATCTGTACCTTCCTTCAACCAAATCCTCATTTATTTGTTTGCTCTCATCTTTCCTAGAACATCCATATTTTATAGCAAGTGAAATGCCTGGTTAATCAAAGCTACTGATCCAGGAGGAAGAGTTCCAGCAGGAAGCATTTATAGACCAGGTTAGTAACAGACAAAATGAGCAAAAGAAGCAGACTGGCTGAACAACCTTTTGGCTAGGACTGTTGGAAGCAACACTCAAAACCAATTTACAGCTTTGCAAAGTTTGGGTTTTAAAACAATCCTTGTCTCCTCATTCATTAGTAAGGTTGCAGGATTAGCAACTGGGTGATCCTGCCAGGTACACGTGTATCAGTCCCAGAGGCAAGACTCTGTGTGCTGAGAGCATCCACCAATACGATGAAAAAAGTATAACTGTTAACATTTTAACTGGCTTCTCTTTCATTTGTAATGGCTACTAACTGTCTTGGTCAAGGGCATTCTAAAAAGAAATGTATAGGGCCCGAGATTGTTCTAATGATCTATTTCTCAAGTGAATGGCAGGATAGCTTTTATGGAGCTGGGTGAATTTAGATAGCCCTAGATAAATAAAAAGGGTTTAATTTCATAATAAACTTCTCTTTAAATTTTTATTATTTTTTATTATGGCAAAATATACATAAGAAAAAATTTGCTATCTTAGTCATGTTTGAGTAGACAGTTCAGTGGTATTAAAGACATTCACATTCTGTGCTACCATGACCACCATCTAACTCTAGAACTCTTCATCTTGCAACATTGAAGTCTGCTCATTAAACAACTCTTCTCCCTACCCGCAGTCCCTGACAACCACCATTTTACTTCCTGTAATACTTTCTGCTCTATGAATTTGACTACCTCTTATAAGTGGAATCATGTGGTATTTGTCCTTTAGTGACTGGCTTACTTCACTTAGCATGATGTCTTCAAGGTTCACTCAAGTCATAGCATGTACCAGAATTTCCTTCCTTTTAAAGGCTGTATAATATTATATTATACTGTTACATATATACTACAGTTCATCCCTTTGTTTATCCATTCATTTACCTATGGTCCCTTGGGTTTTCCACCTTTGGCCTAAGAAAAGAGTCTCTGTACCCAAAGTGTTAAGGTTTCATCACAATGTTTCATGATGGATTTGAGGATAGCAAAATTTATTGAAAAACTTAGATCTGGATATACAGTACAGAAATCATAGATATTATTTATTTATTTTTCTGTCCAGAAAACAAAATATTCCTAGAAATTTTTATAATATGCAGAATGTCCAGTCTTTCAAGCTCAGTGTTTCTGGGTCCTCTAACTGTGTTTACAAGACAAAGGTGACTGCAGTTCTCTTCTGAATGGAGTGATGCATGCTCCCTTTGCCTGTGATATTTATGGTAAGGACTCTGTTTCAGGGACTCGGGGTTTTATGAGGTTCTCCTCGGTGGGATGCCTTTTAATTGCCTAAGTTATATTAGTCCTTGAGGTAAGCCTTTCCTCAAGTGTCCAACCAAGTCCCTGATCAACCCTCCTCAAAGCCACAGTAAAATTGGCATGCTTAAGTAGGGCAGGAATGCTAACATCCCAGATCTGAGAGAGGTAATTTGGTCCAAAATGCACTCCAGTGATGTTTATATTTCAGATAAAGTGCTTACAGCACTGTTGCTGCCCTTTTGACCCCTGTTTCCTTATTCCCGTGCTTCTAGGAGAAAGTGATACTTAAAATTCAAATCTTTACTTTTATTAGCTCCCAGAGTGAACTAGGATTTCAATTCATTCTTATCTCTGGTATAAACATTGTTATCATTCATACCTTGGAGATATCTTAGAGAAAACTATTAAATACATTTCGTCAAGGGAACAAATGAAAACTCCTGGGAATCTTTCCTTCCTTCCTTCTTCCTCCTTCTCTCCATCTTCTCCTCCCTCCCCTCCCTCCTTCCTTCCTTCCTTCCATCCTTCCTTCATTCCACCCCCTTTCCTCTTTCTTCCTTTTTTTCCTTTTCAAATTCATGAGCATATATTTTGCAAACTTAGAGCAAAGCATTTTCACAGTAAAAGTTCACTCTCTGCAGTGGCTATTGGCTGTTGTCGGGAGGGTATGGGGAGGGGGTAGCCTGTGAGGTGAGTGAGGGAAAGGGAATGAGAGCATAGGCTGAAGGTATCTTTCAGGTTTGACTTTTCTGAACCATAGAGGTTGAAAAACAACCTTTTAACATATTGCAAAACACAGCAGCCAAGATGCCCTTCTCAGTTCTTTTAAAAGCAAAATCTACATAAGCCTTTAGAGATTTGACTTTTAATAAGTAGGATCCCACTTCCTATGGTTGGTTGTATTCTCCTAATCCTCATCCCCTCAAATACAACAAGTGAAGGGGTGTGAACAAAGAGTAGGGAGAGCTTCAGGTCACTTAGCTGATGTAGCCTCTGAAAGTATGATAAGAAATCATACATTGAAACTGAGGCCAAAAGACAGCTAAGCTTTAATATCTGAGAGAAGCCTCGCACAGGTAATTTTATCTATTGAGAATATTAAAATGGCTTAGACAAGTAGATTAAACAGCTCAATAAAATGGAATTCTGCACATAATCAAACTTCCTTTCTGCAATAAAACTTATCTGTTTGTTTCACAGAAATTAGTGAGCTAGTAATAGGAAGGCATGGAGTGAACTGAAGCAAAATGCCATAGAAATAATTGTCAGTATCTTACACTCAGGTGGTGCTTTTCACATGAGAAGTATGAGATGGGGTGCCAGCAGCCTCAACATCAGTGTGGATCCTAACAAAATCCTATCAACCCAGAGTGCCACACAAATCCCACAATAGCCAGTCATTTGCAAAGACAAGGAGCCTCGTATGATGAAGATTGCCTGCATCTTACTGTGACTTTCTGAGGGTACTTTATTTATTTATATATATTTTTATTAAGTGGTTTTTCTTGAGTAAAGGGAGAATCATATGTTCAACTTCCATCAGCAGGGAAGTTTCTTGTAGAACCTGAACAACCCTATATTTTTCTAATTGTGAATGTATATTATTTTAACATCTGGATGTCATCTTCGCACATTTAAATTGCTTTTACTATTTATATATAATAAAGAAAATCCTGGGCAGTGGAAAAAACAAAGAAACAAAATTAAGAATATAAATGGGAATGTAGTCAAGGCATAAAGGAAAAACAAAGATCATGTAAATCTTATTTATAAAATTGAGAACCATACCTAATATGGGTGAGGTGACTATGGACTTCTAAAGTGCCACAGAACTAAGTACATCTAGTCTGAGAACAGCTTAAAAGTAGTAACTCCATTTATAAGAAATGCTCCATTTATAAGAAACCTTTATTATCAGAATCACAGTGTTACCTGGATGTTTCTGTCTAAATGCCTTGCAGGCTTTCACCTGTTCTTGGCATAATGACAATTTATGGAAATTGCCATTCATTCATGTAAAGAACTCAGCTACTTGCTATTAGTGTGTGTATATGTCCTATTTAGTTTCCAAATGATGATTAATATCCAAAGCAGAAAAGAAATATTCAGTAATGAATTATTTCTGTCTATATATCTATTCCTGAAGTGAGTTGTTAACAAAAGTTTCTTCCTAGATTTTCAATCTTTGCCAAAGAACATCAGCTGTTTTAACATAGAATAATTTGCATTTCATACCAGAAAACCAGACATATTAAAAACTGCTTTAAATACTCTTTGAGACTGATTTCTTCCTGTTACTGTTGAAGACTTGCTTTCTATGGTCATTTGGTAAATAAATAGCTTTAAGAATCTGCCTGCAATGCAGGAGACCTGGGTTCAATTTCTGGGTCGGGAAGATTCCCAGGAGAAGGTATGGCAATCCACTCCAGTATTCTTGATGGAAAATCCTATGAACAGAGGAGCCTGGCAGCTACAATACCTGGGATTGCAAGAGTTGGACATGACTTAGTGACTAAACCTCCACCAAGGGGGAAACAAACAAACAAACAAAAAATTGAAATAGACACTAAATTTGAATAAGCACTCATAGCTATTTTAGTTATGTATTGTTATCTAAAAAATTGCACTGAATTTTTTTTTAGTTTACAAGAACAATAGTTATTAAATATCTCTTAGCATTTCCTTGGGTCAAGAACTGAAGACTGGCTTGGCTGAATGGTTTTTTCTCAGTCTCTCATAAGTTTACACTCAGGGTGTAGCCAGGCTGCAGTCAACTGAAGGCTTCACTGGTGGGAGGGTCAGCCATTCACTAGGCTGATAAGGCCTGGCTATTATTGGGAAGCCCCAGCACCTCGTGGCAAAGGCAAAGGGCTGCTGGAGTGTCCTCACAGCATGGTGACTGGTTATCCAGAGCAACCAGGAAGGCACAATGCTTTATATGACCCCACTTCAGAAAGGATGCTGTCACTTCCTCTATATTCTGTTGGTTACACGACCAACCCTGATTGAATGAGGGAGAGAACCACACAAGGGCATGAAGACCAAGCACTGGGGCTTCTGGAAACTATCTATGAGGGTGGCTACCATTTTAGGCATTTTCAGTAATTAATATATGTATATGATTCTCATCACATATGTTTTCTGAGAAAGATCTTCACATGTAGTAGAGTCATTGTAAATATATATTGAAAGGCTTCACGATATATCTATTTTAATGTTTAGTCCAAGAAGAATAAAAATAGATACTTTCTTACTAGTATTTATTATTAGAGTATGAGCTTGACTCCGTATGTAAATTTGACCTATATGAGCATGTTTAGGAAACTGGAAGGCTGGGAAGCCACTTGTGCAGGACTGAAGAAAAACTGGAAAACTTAACTAGAGAAATGGGCCTGACCAAAGAAATAAATAGGGCACTGGGGGACAGTCTGACACTTCACTCTATAATAGATTTCCATCCTGAATGCCACTGAACTATTTTCTTTTATTTTTTTAACCCCCAATGCAAACAATATGGTAGTATTACTTTAGGTGGCAATTTCTCGCTTACTAGTGAGGTGGATCATTTTTTTCATGGATTTATTAGTCCTATCTAGTTCCTCCTTTGTGAAATTTCTGATCATAGATTTTAGCACATTTTTATAATTCAATTGTTTGTCTTTTTATATCAGTTTTTCTTATTTATGATTTTTGCAAGCTCTTCTTTAAATTCATTATGTATTTATACAAACACTTTTTTAGATGTACTTGTTTGTATTTTGCTAAAAATAATCCATTTTTAGATTAACAGAAGATTGCATATTCTATTCCAATCAATTCTAATCTTAAAAATATTTCCCATTATATTTATTAAGTCCAAAATGCTTTATATTTTATTGACTCACTGTTGAAATGTATATCTTCTATCTTTTAAAAGCTAATTTTGGTTTTCCTAGATTCCTTTATTAGCAGTTTTTCTAATCGTTGTGTTAAAGATTCTGAATGCCTCAGTGTTATTCTGGCCCTGCCTATAACTAAAATGTTATGTATTTTGTACTCACTTTTATTTCTATATGATAGTTAATTTCCATTTAAAATTTTCTCCTTACATGTAAACTTAAACATAGAATGTTTTTGTTGAGTGGGTTTATAAATAGAATGTGGTCTCTGTAATTTATAATATATGGAATTAGGTAGTATTTTCTCTGTGGATTAATTGAGGGTTTGTCTTTTTAAATGTCTAACAAATATTTAAAGTATGATTGTGTTTTCTTCCTTAAAACATTTATTATAGTCTCTCTGCAATCTCAAATCATTCAGTGTAAAACCAGCCTCTTAAATTTTCCCAATTATTTCATGCTCTTTGGCAACTTTAGGGGCTTTGCTCATGAGAGTTCCTATTTCGGGTTTGTCCTCTTTCTTTACCTTAAATTGACTAACATCTACTGTTCCTTCTATTCAGTTTAGAAAATTTAGCCTGTGCACTTTCTCTAAATTAGTAACTTCAAATATCATTTTCTCTGCAAAGGATTCTCTAATCTCCCTCAAAACTGTACCAAGCCTACCTGTGGCCTCCCTCTTCTGAGTATGGTACTTGCCTATTTAATTGTCATTGGGCTACTGACCACTTTCAAGCAGGGGTTGTATCCTGTTCCTTAATATGTCTCCCATTGTTAGCAAGTTGACTGGCATCTAGGAGGTGGTAAGTAAATATGTGTTGAATGACTCAGGAAGAAAAGAAACTATACAAATCATGAAGGAGAGCTAATTTTACCATATAACATGGAGAGCTATTGAAATTCTTCATGACAGATATTGTGCTGTCATACAATATAACTAATCTCCCAAACCCTGAAAGAGAAGTGGCTCTATAATAATACACAGGAAAACTGAGAATTAAGGAGGTAAACTATTATTGATGAAAAGTGCACATGTGTTGACTTAAAGGGGCAAAACGAGAGTAACAGAATAATTTGAACATCATATAGAGTAAAGCTAGATCACTGTTAGAGTGACATCAATGAATATTTAAGCAAAGATGGTCACAATCGACTTTATCATACCTCTGAAAAATTGTAAAAAAAAATACAGCAATGAAAAAAATGTTGAATAAAGAAAAAAGCTACTCATAGCTAGAGTCAAATTTCAGCATGCTTCAGGGTGACAATTAGGCACCGCAACCCAGGAAAAATAATGTTGCTATCGTGTACTGGCAGAAACCTGGGGAACAGGTGTGCAAATGGTTTCCAAAGGTATTAGATCAAAAAGAAAGGACTATAGCACTAGATTAGACTGAATTAACTGACATGAAAATATAGCCCTATTCCGGATTCATCTTGAAAGACATTGGTGAAGGAAAATCCTCCTAGGAGGCATAAATCTATTTTATTCACTGCACCTGAAGTGAATGCTGGCCAAGTGAAGAACTGATTTAGGGCAATAGTTGATAATTCAGTTCTTCCCAGGTGGCTCTAGTGGTTTAAAAAACAAACAAACAAACGAAAAAAAAAACCCTGCCTGCCAATGCAGGAGTTGCGGAGGCGATGTCGGGAAGGTTCGACCCCTAGGTCGGGAAGTCCCCCTGGACTAGGAAATGGCAACCCACTTCAGTAGATAGTTCAATTCAATCAGGGACTTAAAGAAATAAAATTGGAAGATTGGTAACAAATATGCTTTGGGGAAACATGTATACGGGCCTCTCAGAATGCACAGAGAATGTGAGAAATTTTTTGTTCTATGTGAATGCTAACCAAAAGGCATCCGCTGCAGAAGAGATTCACTAACAAGCAGACAAAATAATGCCTTCGTGGATATCAGTCAGCCTCTTTTCCCGCCAATCCAATTCTTACTCAATGGACCCATGAACAAATTGTCCATGAAGGTAGGAATGAAGGCTATGCAGAGACCCAACATGAACGTCCTCTTACTAAGGCTAAGCTTCTTTCTTCAGAGCACGACTGAGATTTTCTGTTTGTCTGCCCTGCCATGCTGTGCCTGCATCCTTAGCTGTGTCCAACTTTTTGCAACCCTGTGGGCTATACACAGTCTCCTCTGTCCATGGGATTCTCCAGGCAAGAATACTGGGGCCGGTTGCCATTTCCTTCTCCAGGGGATCTTCCTGACCCAGGAATTGAACCCGTATCTCCTGAGTCTCCTGCATTTCAGGCAGATGCTCTACCTGCTGAGCCATCGGGGAAGTCCTTTAAGGCTAACCTGGCTGTCACTAATCTATAGCCTAATCTGCTAACATTGGGAGATCAACACCAAATTCCCAACATGGCACCATTTCTGAGTACCACCCTGCCACCTAGTGGCAGGTCAATTACACTGTCCTTCCATTATGGAAACAATATTTGTCCTTATTGGAATACACAAATATCCTGGACATGAATTTATCTTTCCTAACTGGTAATATTTCTTCTAACATCATCTGTGGATGTACAGGGTTCCTGATCTACCATCATGATATTCCATAAAGCATTTCATCAGATCAAGAAATATATTTCACAGCAAATGTGGTGCAGCAGGCTCATGCCTGAGAATCGAGTGGCCTTATCATGTACCTCATTATCCAAAAGCAGCTGGGCTAATTGAAAGATGAAATGGCTTATTAAAGTTATGGTGTCAATTGGGAAATAACACTGTGAAAGGGTGAAGTTCCATTTTACAGAGTGGAGTTTATGTTTTTAATCAGAGGTTGTTGCACAGCATGTTTTTTTTTTTTTTTTTCCTTCCCCATAATCAGAATCAAGGAACGGAAGCAAAACTGGTTACTCTCATTATTATACCTAATAACTGCTTGCAGATTCGTTGCTTATCTTTCTGGCAACTTTGGGCACTGCTCGTTTGGAGATTTTAGCACACAGGAGTGTATTGCTTCCACCAGGGCATATGACGGCCCCACCAAATTGGAAGATGAGAATTTCATTTTTGGTTCCCTATGCTACAAAGTAAAGAAAGAAAAAAGGGAGGTGAGCTAAAAAGGAGGAAACCTAGTAGTTGATTTTGTTTTCTAAGGGTAAGGGGTAAATCTGGTTATTGCTGTACAATAAAGACAAGGAGAACTATGTCTGAAATTCACAGGATCTCCAGGGACCCACTTAGCATTTCCACATCTAGCTGTAAATATTGTGGAAAACTATACCAACTTATGGTTGGTAAGATGACTGAGGACTCAGGCTCTTCAGAAATGAAGATCTCAGTCAATTAAGTAAAGAACCCAGAACAGTTGAGATTCTGGCTGAAGTCAAAGGAAATATGGGAATGATAGGTGAAAGATGCCATAGATATCAACTATAACCCTGTGACCATTTACAAAAATTAGGGCTGTAGTAGTTTTACAAAAGTTTTTTATGCTTTTTAAATGCATGCACTTATTTGTATATATGATTCATTCTCTTTTTTCTGCTTGTTGTGTATAAAATCAGTTATATATAAGTTATAGGAAGTTAATATAATTTATTGGAAATAATAAATAATTGGAATTATTAGAAGTAATAAGTATAAATTGATTTAAATTTAGGTTGCAGAATATTTTGAGACAAATACGTGATTGAATATGAGGAGTAATTAATACAGCTTATGATGGACATAAGTGACTATTGGGACTGTGTATCTTCCCATTTAGGGGAAGAATAACAACTTTACTTGTAAAACAGAAAGTTGTGTCTGTTTCTGGAGAGGTCAAGTGTGTAGAAGAGAACGCATGGAAGCTAAGTAGCCAAGGGTGGGAACTGTTTTCAATTATTTGTCTCTCATCCCTGAATATATCCTTTAATATGTGTTCTGTGGTGAACAGCAGGATTTGTTCAAGCATTTCCCCTTTAAAATGAGCATGAAGTTAAATTTCTCGGCAGAGTGTGCTGGAGAGACACTGAGGGAAGAGCAAGTAATTTCATTTTCTGGAGAGGAGGTGGTGGCAGTGGGCTTGTGAGGCCATCCAGTGGAGCCTGCCCCAGCCATGATCCCTCTGGGGCCTGGCACCTCTGCCTGGTGATCACTTTTCTGCAGTCCTCTCAACAGAGAAATCATAGCTCCCACACTGTCTGTTTGCAGCATTTGTGATGCAAGCTGCTGCTGCTGCTGCTAAGTCGCTTCAGTTGTGTCCGACCCTGCAAGGGTCACATCCTAAGCTGCCTTTTCTGTGAGCCCACACACAGCCTATGTGTGCAGTCAGAGGGCTGCAGAGTCCACCCAGAACTGCTGCTCCTTCTTCAAGTTTGTGTGCTTCTGGACTCTTACTGCAGGCCCACGTGGCCAGTTCCTCATCACCTGCTCTTGCACCTGCCTTCCAGCCAGAATCTCCAGACCTGTTCAGGCTTAGCTGAACTATTGAACTCTGTTATCTGGTGGCTGAACCATACCTTCTGTCTAAGGTGTGCACTCCTTCATGTTCTTCCTTTCTTGGGATACTGTTCTTTAATCCTACAGTGTCTTGTAGACTTCCCTTAGATCTTACACTTACTCCTTCACTATGGCTAGTGTTTTTAATTTTTTTTTTAACCTATATACTGGGAATCACTCAATCTGTGTGCTTTTTTTAAACTTTTCTCAAGGCTCAGGTAACAAAAGCTTCAAAAATGTTATTTTTATCATTATTCCAATGGAGTATTATCTTGGAAAATATCGAATTCATAATTATGTGGTTTCAGATATATTACTATCATTTTAAAGAGTTTATAATTTTTCTATATTTAATATTTGTGTTAGAAAATCATAAAAATTTAATAATTCATCTCTGGTATAGCTTCTTCATTATGCAGGTACACACACACATACAGGAATGCATTGATGTATTATCATAGTAGGTTAAAAGTTTGGAAGTTGAGAGATTCTAGATTGTCAATATACTGGATTTCCAAAGATATTTTAAGAAACATCCAATTTGGAATTCGCTTAAAGGACAATTTCCCAAGTAAGTTTATCCAAGAGAAAAGTAGGAAGGAAAAAGGAGGAAGAGGCTTAGGTATGGTGGAAATTGTTAAATTCTATATCTTTTTTTTAACTCCCAAATCACCAGCCAATAAGACATCTAATTAAAATGTAGAATTCACTGCAATCACTATTTCAGTCTGAGTTATGCACATCTCAGAGTGGAAATAAGTCAAAATATTCCTGTTAAAGTGACAACTGAACAATATGAAAACTTACAGTTGACCACCTACTCATGCAATGAAATCTCAATCTATTTTGTTGTATTTTTGTTGCCTGTTTAATCAAAGATGATAATATGGGATTAAAAACAATATATGGAAAAAGAGAGAAATCATTTTCTGAAAGATTCATTATGATTTGCCTTGCTATATCAAGGAGTCAACTTTGAAGGTAGATACTGTAGAGCCATATTTTGGTCTTTGAATGTAGAAAGAAGAAAATAAGGAAAGAAGAAAGAAAAGAAAGTAAGTAAACTGCTACTTATTTTTCTTAAAAGAAAACTAAAGGAATGAGGAGTGTTATTTGTGAATGAAGTGGCCTTGTGTTGACTGTTACTCTCTAAATTTGGCCAAAGACCTGTATGTCCCACTTAGGGCTTTGCAGTTCAAGATGTATCACTACAAAAACAAGAAATTTGCTGCACATGAGATGGTATAAATGCATGAAATAGGGTCCAACTTATATCTGAGGATATATGAGTTATCAAGAATGCACAAATTAAAATCTATTGAATATTAGTCAAGGCATAGTGAGTAACAAAATTAGTTCCAAAAGTTTAGAACTGTTGGAACTCACAAAATTGTACTGTCAAAGAAATGGGCAGTTCTGCAACTCTTCATTCTAGACATTGGATTTGAGATAGATTAACAAAGGTGGTAATCACCTAGGTAAGAGGTGTGTAGATAGGGGATGTGAGCACATACTCAGTGGGAGAGACAGAATAAGGAAAGGAAAAGGAAAAAAAAAATATATATATATATATATAAAGAAGAAAAGATTTAACATATAGTGCTTGTTAACCTTGTTCCACATATTAAGATATATTTATAATTTATTTTACACAATTAAATCACGTTCACTGTAATCAACAACCATTCTACATATCCATTGATTGATAAAAATGGATGTTGCCCATTGAAAGTAACATTACAACTTATATTCTTTTCATCTGCAAAATGATTCAGTAATATTTGTCTCCCATGGCAGTTTGAGAGTAAACTGGACTCAGTATTAATTAAATTAGGCAGAGAAGTCATACTTCAGCTTCACAGCATGTGAGACTCTGACCTATACCTTAGCAAACATGAGTTATCACAAGAGGTGTCATTGCTAATTTAGTTCAGAATGTGGATTATCTGGAACTCTAAAATACTGCCAGCCAGAGTATAAAAAAAGTACAGCCCTTTGAAAAACTAATGTAGTAACTAAATCCACCCTATGACTCAGCAGTTCCAGTCCTACATATATACCAAAGAGAAGGGAGTTCATGCACCCACCAATAACACATACAAAAATGTTCATGAGATCCTTAGTCATAATAGCTAGGTAGTAAAGAAACATCCACCGACAAACAAGTATCCATTAACAGAAGAATGGAAAGACAAACTGTGGTACATTCTCATTGTAGATGCATCAGAACAGGCTAATAGATACAAAAACATAGACAAATAAAAACTTATTCCTTAGATATGAATATGCCCAAACATGTCCAAACTTTGTGAAAATCCAGCAGGTTGCAATTTCAAAAGTCAACTAGTATGTATATATATATTTCATGGAATGCACCAAGATTTTCTAATATAGAAGCCTGAATATATGATAGACTTTGATTCCAGGAAAGCATTTTGCACCTAGGTTGTAAATGATTTTCTTTGGCTATATGGGACTTTGGAGGATCACAGGACACAGCAGCCTTGTTTTGGCATGACTGGGGGTGAAAGGAGAGATGCAAGTAGGATGTAAGAAATCTGTTAGATAGAAAGCAAAAAACCCCCCAAACTTCCTTACTAGTGGCAGCAGGCCAAAAAGGGTGTTGGACCAGTTTCTGGGCTTCTGCAAATTTCTGTGAAGTTTGTCAAATTATTTTTCCACAAGTGTTGTAGTTGTTTGAATGGAACTCAAAATCAAAACCACCCGATCACCCTTCTGACACCTTTGCTTTTCTTCACTTCTTTCCCTATTTTGATGTTAATGGCATGGCATCCTATCCAGTGCTTTACTTCTATAGCAGATGATAAAACCCAGACTTAAAATACAACCACTGATTAATATGGAAGCGTTCTGGATTAAATATCCTGTCAAAATAAGCAAAATTGAAATGTTAATTCTATAGGAGCATTTAGACCAGGCAGTCATGAGGAAAATAGACTGAGTTGTGAGGTGTGTTAAAATGTGAAAATGTTTATGTTCACTGACTGGAAAATAGAATACAAAGGAAAGTTCATGTAAAGTAGTTTTATGGAGAAAATATTTGTGAGATTCATTTTTATGCTATAAATGCTTGAAAATAATTATAGAATCAGATTCTGTCTGTACCTATCTGCCTGGTTTTTCATTCAGAAAAGCAGGGCCTGCCCACCCCCAGTAGTATTTGAGAATGTGTGGGGGTGTTCACTATGTAAAAACATGAGGCACTACTGGGATTGATGCACATATATATGTTTTTTATATTATATATATCATACATTATGCATTATAGCATTTTTTATATATTTAGCTCAATGTTATCTTATTTATAAATATGCATATGTTTTATATATGCATAAATTATCCTTTGGAAATACTAATATTCTTCTGTAAAGATATGGTATTAAGGGAAACACTGTTATGCATAACTTTGAAAATGATATTGAATAGAATCACAGTTCAGTTCAGATGCTCAGTTGTGTCCAACTCTTTGCTCCATGGACTGCAGCATGCCAGGCCTCCCTGTCCAACACCAACTCCTGGAGTTTACCCAAACTCATGTCCATTGAGTCGGTGATGCCATCCAACCATCTCATCCTCTGTCATCCCCTTCTCCTCCTGCCCTCAATCTTTCCCAGCATCAGGGTCTTTTCAGATGAGTCCATTCTTCACATCAGAGGGCCAAAGTTCTGGAGTTTAGGCATCAGCATCGTCCTTCCAATGAATATTCAGGACTGATTTCCTTTTGGATGGACTGGCTGGCTCTTCTTGCAGTCCAAGGGACTCTCAAGAGTCTTCTCCAACACCACAGTTCAAAAGCATCAGTTCTTCAGTGCTCAGCTTTCTTTATAGTCCAACTCTCATATCCATACATGACTACTGGAAAAACCATAGCTTTGACTAGACAGACCTTTGTTGGCAAAGTAATGGCTCTGCTTTTTAATATGCTGGTTGTTCATAACTTTTCTTCCAAGGAGTAAACATCTTAATTTCATGGCTGCAGTCACCATCTGAAGTGACTTTGGAGCCCCCCCAAAATAAAATCTGTCACTGTTTCCATTGTTTCCCCATGTATTTGCCATGAAGTAATGGGACCAGATGCCATGATTTTAGTTTTCTGAATGTTGAGTTTTAAGCCAACTTTTCCACTCTCCTTTTTCACTTTCATCAAGAGGCTCTTTAGTTCTTCTTTGCTTTCTGCCGTAAACATGGTGTCATCTGCATATTTGAGGTTATTGATACATCATGAGAAATGTTGGACTGGATGAAGCACAAGCTGGAATCAAGATTGCTGGGAGAAATACCAATAACCTCAGATAGAATCACAGGGAAACTAGCAAACAAGCTAGAATGACTGAAAGTCATTCTACAAAACAACTGACATGTCCTCTTTCAAAATATCAATTTAATGAAAGGCAGTGAAATATAAGGACTGATGCAGATTTAGAGAGAATAAAAAGACTTATCAACTACGTGAAATGAGCTGGATTTTGGACCGTTTGAAAGAAAATACAATATTGGGACAATTGGCAAAAATTGAATTTGGATTGAATATAAATACTAGTATTGTAACAACACCAAGTTTCTTAAATTTGATTGTTTCATGATTGTGTAAGATAATGTCCTTGTTCTTGAAAATACATGCGGAAGTATATAAAAGTGAAGAGTCATGGAGAATGCAGCTCTCAAATCATTCAACACATCAAACAGAAGAAGAATAAGTATATAATAAATATGTGCCCACATTGGTGCTGCTAGCCATATCCATATGCATATCTATAGCACTACACAGAGAAATAACAATTTCAACTCTAGGTGAAAGGTCGGTGATAATTCATTGTACTTTTCTTGCAACCTGAAACATTTTCTTAAATAAAGATTTTTTTGTTCTGCTTCAAGATGGTGGAGTAGAAGGACATGTGTTCATCTCCTCCTATAGAGCACCAAAATCTCAACCTACTGTTGAACAACCACTAACAGAAGGATACTGGAACCCATCAAAAAAAAAAAAAAAAATACCCGGTGTCCAAAGACAAAGAAGAAGCCACAACAAGATGATGGTAGGAGGTGTACAATCATGATAAAATCAAATCCCATACCCACTAGGTGGGTGACCTACAAACTGGAGAATGATAATACCAAAGAAGTACTCCCACTGTTGTGAATGTTCTGAATCCCACAGTTTCCCAGCCTGGGAAGCTGGCAAAGGGACTGGGAATCCCCAGGGAATCTGACCTTGAAGGACATTGGGATTTAATTACAGAACTTCTACAGGACTGGAGGAAACAGAGAATCCACTCTTGGAGGTCACAAACAAATTCTTGCATGCGCCAAGACCCAGAGGAAAGGAACAGTGGCCCCACAGGAGACTGAACAAGATCTACCAGCTAGTGTTGGAGGGTTTCTTATGGAAGTGTGTATTCATCTTACTGCAGGGAAAGGGGCACTGGCAGCAGCAATCCTGGAGGGTGCCCCATTGGCATAAGTCCTCTTGGAGGTCACCATTAACCCTACCATAGACTCTGTAGACCTCAGGGCTTGGTTGCTTTAGGTCAAACAACCAACAGGAAGGGAACCCAACCTTACTCATCAGCAAATAATTTGATTAAAGCTTGACTGAGCACAGTCCTGCCCACCAGAGCAAGACCCAGTTTTTCCTACTGCAAGTCCTTCCCATCAGGAAGCTTACACAAGTCTCTTAGCCTCATCCACCAGAGGGCAGACTTAAGAAGCAAGAAGAACCACAATCCCATAGTAGCTACAATGAAAACCATATCACAGAAAGTTAATCAGGATGAAAAAGCAGAGGGTTATGTCCCAGATGAAGGAACAAGATAAAACACCAGAAAGACAACTGAATGAAGGCAAACTTCCAGAAAAATAATTCAGAATAATGATAATGAAGATGACCCAGGATCTTGGAAATGGAATGGAAAAGATGCAAGAAATGTTTACTAAAGACCTAGAAGAACTAAAGAACAAACAACCAGAGATAAACAATACACTAGAAGGAATCAGCAGCAGAATAACTGAGGTGGAAGAACAGATAAGTGACTGGGAGGACAGAACTATGGAAATCACTGACACAATAGACTATAGAAAAAAAATGAAAAAAAAAAAAAAAGAAAACAGCCTAAAGAGACCTCTGGGAC
Organism: Bos taurus; assembly: GCF_002263795.3. NCBI lineage: Eukaryota > Metazoa > Chordata > Mammalia > Artiodactyla > Bovidae > Bos > Bos taurus. The sequence continues at coordinate 49,594,247 of NC_037340.1, forward strand.
AACACTAATATGAACTAACATTTGCATTCTAGGGGTTCCAGATGAAGAAAGAGAGAAAGGACCCACGAAAATATTTAAAGAGATAATAGCTGAAAACTTCCCTAAGATGGGAAAGGAAATAGTTAACCAAGTCCAGGAAATGCGGAGTCCCAGGCAGATAAATCCAAGGAGGAACACACTGAGATACATAGTAATCAAACTGATAAAAATTAAAGACAAAGATAAAATAGTAACAGCAAAAAGGGAAGACCACAAATAACATACAAGGAAACTCCCATAAGGTTATCAGTTGATTTTTCAAAAGAAAACTTACAAGCCAGAAGGGAATGGCATGATATATTTAAAGTGATGAAAAGGAAACCTACAACCAATAATACTCTACCCAGCAAGACTCTCATTTGTATTTGATGAAGAAATCAAAAACTTTCCAGATGAGCAAAAGTTAAGAGAATTCAGCACCACTGAGCCAACTTTAGCCAACAAAAGCTAGAGAATATTCTTTAGGCAGGAAACACAAGAGGAGGAAAAGACCTACATGAAATAAACATGAAACAGTAAGAAAATGATATTGATAATTAACTTATGGATTAAATGTAACAACCAAAAGATACAGACTGGCTGGACAGATGAAAATACGTCCCTGTATGCACTTCCACTTACCACATTACTCTACATAATCCCCCAAATTGTATGTATTATTTTATCAGTTCAGTCGCTCAGTCGTGTCCAACTCTTAGCGACGCCATGAACCACGGCACGCCAGGCCGCCTTATCCATCACTGACTCCTAGAGTCCACCCAAACCCATGTCCATTGAGTCAGTGATGCCATCCAACCTTCTCATCCTCTGTCATCCCCTTCTCGTCTTGCTGTCAGTCTTTCCCAGCATCAGGGTCTTTTCAAGTGAGTCAGCTCTTCACATCAGGTGGCCAAAGTATTGGAGTTTCAACTTCAACGTCAGTCCTTCCAATGAACATTCAGGACTGATCTCCTTTAGGATGGACTGGTTGGATCTCCTTGCACTCCAAGGGACTCTCAGGGGTCTTCTCCAACACCACCATTCAAAAGCATCAATGCTTCAGCACTCAGCTTTCTTGAGAGTCCAACTCTCACATCCATACATGACCACTAGAAAAACCATAGCCTTGACTAGACTGACCTTTGTTGACAAAGTAATGTCTTTGCTTTTTAATATGCTGTCTAGGTTGGTCATAACTTTCCTTACTAAAGGAGTAAGTGTCTTTTAATTTCATGGCTGCAGTCACCATCTGCAGTGATTTTGGAGCCCAGAAAAATAAAGTCAGCCACAGTTTCCACTCTTTCCCCATCTATTTGCCATGAAGTGATGGGACCAGATGCCATGATCTTCATTTTCTGAATGTTGAGCTTTAAGCCAACTTCTTCACTCTCCACTTTTACTTTCATCAAGAGGCTTTTTAGTTCCTCTTCACTTTCTGCCATTAGGCTGGTGTCCTCTGCATATCTGAGGTTATTGATATTTCTCCCAACAATCTTGACTCCAGCTTGTGCTTCATCTAGCCCAGCGTTTCTCATGATGTGCTCTGCATATAAGTTAAATAAGCAGGGTGACAATATACAGCCTTGACATACTCCTTTTCCTATTTGGAACCAGTCTGTTGTTCCATATCCAGTTCTAACTGTTGCTTCCTGACCTGCATACAGGTTTCTCAAGAGGCAGGTCAGATGGTCTGGTATTCCCATCTCTTTCAGAATTTTCCACAGTTTATTGTGATCCACACAGTCAAAAGCTTTGGCATAGTCAATAAAGCAGAAATAGATGTTTTTCTGGAACTGTCCTGCTTTTTCTATCATCCAGCAGATGTTGGCAATTTGATCTCTGGTTCCTCTGCCTTTTCTAAAACCAGCTTGAACACCTGGAAGTTCACGGTTCATGCATTGCTAAAGCCTGGCTTGGAGAATTTTGAGCATTACTTTACTAGTGTGTGAGATGAGTGCAACTGTGTGGTAGTTTGAGCATTCTTTGGCATTGCCTTTCTTTGGGATTGAAATGAAAACTGACCTTTTCCAGTCCTGTGGCCACTGCTAAGATTTCCAAATTTCATGTTTCCATTATGACTTGCAATTGTAATTTTTTAAAAAAGATTTTTGTCTGGCTATTGAATGTGAAAACTGATAAACATCTTTTACTATTGTGATTATGTAACTATTTTTCACTAATACCATTGTTTCATGATTGATCAACAGAAAATAATAGAATTCTATATCACTAAAGCCACTATTTAATAGAAAAACCTGTAGTCACTTTTTATTTATTTTATTTTTTAACTTTACAATATTGTATTGGTTTGCCATATATCAACATGAATCCACCACAGGTATACACGTGTTCCCCATCCTGAACCCTCCTCCCTCCCTGTACCATCCCTCTGGGTCATCCCAGTGCACCAGCCCCAAGCATCCATTATTGTGCATCGAACCTGGACTGGTGACTCGTTTCATGTATGATATTATACATGTTTCAGTGCCATTCTCCCAAATCATCCAGATGTATATTAGAATTATCTTGGAGTTTTTTTAAAAACATACATGCCTAGGTATTGCATTTTTTCTCCATAGTTTCAGGTCTATTTCTAGTGAATAGCCATGTTTAAAATCAACTGCACTATTTGATGATCTTTTACTTTTATCTGGTTTGTTTCGCTTTTTCTGTTTCATTTTCAGTGTTCTCATTTCATTTAGTCTATGTTTTCCATTTTTTCCACCCCTTTTTCTTTTTGAAGTTCTTTCTGAAGCCTTTATCAAGTGTAGTAAGAAAGCTTTTGTATACATATATACCAAGTGGCAGTAATAATAAAGAACACACCTGCCAATGCGGGTTACATAAAAGACACAGGTTTGATTCCCGGGTCAGGAGGATCCCCTGGAGAAGGAAATTGCAATCCACTTCAGTATCTTGCCTGGAGAATCTCATAGACAGAAGGGCCTGGTGGGCTACAGTCCGTAGGGTTGCAAAGAGTTGGACATGACTGAAGCAACTCAAGTGAAGTGAAGTGTTAGTTCTTCAGTTGTCTCCAACTCTTTGTGACCCTATGGACTGTAGCCAAGCAGGCTCCTCTGTCCATGGGATTTTCCAGGCAAGGATACTGGAGTGGGTTGCCATTTCCTTCTCTAGGGGATCTTCCTGACCCAGGGATTGAACCCAGGTCCCCTGAACTATCAGCAGATTCTTTACTGACTGAGCTATGAGGGAAGCCTTATGTAAATCATATGTGTAATATAATATGTATATTTTAGAAAACATGAAATTTTGCCTAGCTAAAAATTAATGACATTTTAATTCCACTTGTTTGACTTAGTGTGAATAGAATGCTGGACTTCTTATTTATATTAATTCAAAACTTTGATATAGTTCCATGTATTTTGGCATCTAGTATTACTGCTAGAAGTCTAGAAAGTTTATTATCTCAGTGCTAAAAAAATTTGAATGAAGCTTGAAACTCCTAATCCAATTCTGAGAATATAAAGAAATACTATGTTGTAAAAAAAAAAAAAAAAGTAAAGTAATGGGATATAAAAAGAAAAGGAAATATGAAATTAAAAAAAAAATATGTTTTAGAGGAATAAGATTGGGAAAGAGCAGCTTTGATTAAAGGCTGTTGGGATACCTAAAGTGTAAATATACTTCTGAAAAGGGACAATTACAATGTTATCTGTGACATGTGATGATTTTAATCAAACAGGCTTTTGGAATGCACTGTTAACTAGACCAGTGATATTTTTGAGACTCAGGGAAGTAATTCACTGTTTAAAAAAAAAAATTATATGTCTATGTGGCATTTTCATATATCACTAAAATTCAATTTTAAAATAATAAATATGGTGGTCTTCCACTTTAACCGAAATAACAACAGTTTGAGTTTTTCAGTTTCTAAAATGCTGTTGGGGATCATGTAGCCTATTAAACCAATCCAGATTATTGAGTGGGGTTGAATTTAAGTTGGAATCAACTTAGTACTATTTGTGTAGTAGACACAACGAGACACTCTGAATACATTCTGGTTCCTGATCAGCATGTTACTGTTTTGTGGTTAATATGAGGAAAAGAGTCCTAAAAACAATGTATTTTGTGTCACAATCTCTCCCTGTCTCTCTCTCTCTCTAAATTTGTACTCACGTGAACCTGTGCTCCTTGTTTTTATGTAGCGGTAAAAGTATATTGACAGTGTCACTGTCACTTCATGCTTTTTGTTTCTTACAGGAGCACATATACCACTTTGACCCCTGGCCGTGCCCCTGAGACGTGGTAGCCTTTTCAGTGAAGGGTAATTGGCAGTAGAACACACTTTGTTCTGTACCGTGTTAAAAAAATGAACCCCTTGTTTGGCCAACCTTCATGAACTTCCGTTTACTTCAGTGGCAAGTGAAACATTTATGTAAGAAAGAAATATTGTCTTCAATGGGAAATGCATTCCATGTGTGCTATATTTCATATTATGACAGATTTTTCTTGAGCCTATACTATTCACTGTGTGAATATATGACTTTTTCAGGGGTCAGTATTTTGAAGCAATCATTATTTGCATTTGTGAGAATGGTTAATATTAAATATTTTTATGGTTAAGTACCATTTTTAACTCTAGTTCACAGTAAGAGACTCCCACTTTTTATAAGAAAAGTACTTGAGCAATTTCCTTTCGAATAAAGAAAAAATCTGTTTTTAAGAGGCACAGGAACAGGGGAATAAAGATGGAAGATGCAGGAGAGAGTCAGTGTTCATATTCTTTCTCATTAATCTGGTCAGTTCTTCTTCACTTAGTCTTTCCACTTTAATCTTGCCTTGCTCAGCAGGTGATGTCACAAGGTCCAAACTTTCAGAGGGATGTGCTAATGTCATCTCCAAGTGGTCTGACGTGATTATCATTTGGAGAATATTTGAGTATAGAGCAGAATTCTGGAGACCAATTTTTGGCAAAGAGAATAGAATTTTTCTATTAACAGACGTTTTCTGGTAACAGATGTCCCAGAGAAGGGGTAAGCTGAAGGGTCAGGATGGCATCGATTAGTTGTTAATGGATAGAAACATAGAATTTATGAAGGAAGAATAAAGGCAGGAAATGAATGGACTCATTCAGATACCATAAAGAAATGTGTAGACTCTGCTATCAGAAATGCATGAGTGTGCATGCATGTGCCAATTTTAAGAATCTAGGAATGTTCATGGACCCCATGTTTGGAATCTCAGCAGATGACAGTGTCGTGTATTTACAGAGGCCTCTAGCCCATCTCCTAGCCTTCTTTCTTAAGAAGCACCAATGTCTTCCCAGTCATTTTAAGAAGTCAACCTCTAGCCCTTTGGGACTTTATTAAGTACAATAATCCCATTGCCTTAAACATAAGCCCTTTGACACATACCTTGACAGTAATCCATTCCTTGCAGGGCTTAGGGGCCGGAGCAGCCATGGAATGTTTTCATTATAGACCTCTGGGCTTCCTCTTGTCTGGAGCTTTAAGTACTGATGTTCAGTCACTTAACAAAGTCCACATTGTGATCCTTAGCTAAGTTTGCAAAGAGGGAGTACAGTGTTCTGGGCTTACAGTTGGTTGTATCCAAGGCATCTTGGATTTAATATTTTCCCTTCTCCTTTTCCCTGATACTTCTTTTCATTTTCAATTTCACTTTCACTTCTCATTTTCAATTCCCCCATTTCCACTAAAACATTCTAAGCTTATTTTCTAAATTGTTTCAATATAAGGTCAGAAATTGAAATTTCATTGCCCAGAGGGAGCCCAGCATTTGTGAAGGCATTCAACTGTTATGGGAAGTAAATGACTAGTGTTACAGAATCTGTGTGTTTCTCCAAGAGCATCATCCATCTTCTTCCCTGGATTTTAACAATTCTTGAGCTCAGAGATATGCCATTCAAAGTGTAGCCCAGAACCAGGGCAGTACAAGCATCCACTGGAAGGTTATTACAAATGCAAAATCTTGGGTTATGCATCAGACCAGCCAAATCAGAATCTGTTCCTTAATAAAACCCAAAAATGATTCTCATGCATTTTAGAGTTTGGGAAGCTCTGGTCAAAAAGGATTTAGTCAAGTCAATGGTTCTGAATTACTTAGCCTATGAAGTAGAAATCTGACTAGCACATTTTTCTACCACAAAAATAGCTACATGGCTCAGCATTAAAGATTATTCAGATAAATGAACTTCTTTCTCCCCAAAATTTATTTGGGTAACTATATTGTATTTTTTGTGTCAAATTGTTAGTAAGTCAAGTATATTTTATCCCTTAGCCATAAATCCTTAAGAAGTGAGGATCTGAAAAATCAGACTTTAAGATAAGTTCTGAGGTACCTTGGGTCATGATGGGTACCTGCACTATGTTTGGTGCTTCATATATTTATTCTAAACAAAAACAACCTGACAGGAGTATCATGCACCATATTTCCCAAGTGAAAAACAGGAGTCCAACTGAGACAATGTATGCAGTCACAGCACCACATTCAGAGAGCCCACACTCAGGGTTCAGTTTAGTTAAGTTCAGTCAGTTGCTCAGTCGTGTCCGACTCTTTGCGACCCCATGAATCACAGCACGCCAGGCCTCCCTGTCAACTCCTGGAGTTCACTCAGACTCATGTCCATTTAGTCGGTGATGCCATCCAGCCATCTCATCCTCTGTCGTCCCCTTCTCCTCTTGCCCCCAATCCCTCCCAGCATCAGAGTCTGTTCCAATGAGTCAACTCTTCACATGAGGTGGCCAAAGTACTGGAGTTTCAGCTTCGGCATCATCCCTTCCAAAGAACACGCAGGATTGATCTCCTTTAGAATGGACTGGTTGGATCTCCTTGCAGTCCAAGGGACTCTCAAGAGTCTTCTCCAACATCACCATTCAAAAGCATCAGTTCTTCAGCACTCAGCTTTCTTCACAGTCCAACTCATCCACACATGACCACTGGAAAAACCATAGCCTTGACTAGACAGACCTTTGTTGGCAAAGTAAGGTCTCTGCTTTTGAATATGTTATCTAGGTTGGTCATAACTTTCCTTCCAAGGAGTAAGCGTCTTTTAATTTCATGGCTGCAATCACCATCTGCAGTGATTTTGGAGCCCCAAAAACCTAAAGTCTGACACTGTTTCCACTGTTTCCCATCCATTTCCCATGAAGTGATAGGACCAGATGCCATGATCTTCGTTTTCTGAATGTTGAGCTTTAAGCCAACTTATTCACTCTCCTCTTTCACGTTCATCAAGAGGCTTTTTAGTTCCTCTTCACTTTCTGCCATAAGGGTGGTGTCATCTGCATATCTGAGGTTATTGATATTTCTCCCGGCAATCTTGATTCCAGCTTGTGCTTCTTCCAGCCCAGCGTTTCTCATGATGTACTCTGCATATAAGTTAAATGAGCAGGGTTACAATATACAGCCTTGACATACTCCTTTTCCTATTTGGAACCAGTCTGTTGTTCCATGTCCAGTTCTAACTATTGCTTCCTGACCTACATATAGGTTTCTCAAGAGGCAGGTCAGGTGGTCTGGCATTCCCATATCTTTCAGAATTTTCCACAGGGTTACCTCCTATGAACTTCTTTCTCTTTCCACTATTTTACATAAAAGACAATTCCAAAAGTTGAGAAGACTTAATTCTAAGCCATTATCTAGAGCCAGTTTCTCAGTCAGTGCTATTAACTTTTGAGACTAGAGAATTCTTCATTGTGGAGGCTGTCCTGTGGCATGAACCCATTGTGGGATGTTTGGCAGCACCCTTGACCTCTACCCACAAGATGCCAGCAGCAAGTTGCCCTCTTCTCACTGCACCTGATCTTCCCTGCCCCTGCCGCCTAACTCTTCCACCTCTTCTATGGCTCTGCCCTCCCCTCCACACTCCACCCCCACTTTTCCCGCAATGTGGAATCTAAACATGTCTCCAGACAGTGCAATATGTCTGCTGGGGGCAAAATCACCTCTAGTTGTGTACCAGTGGTCTAGAAATATATGTCCTTCTATTTATTCTTAGTTTTAATCTGATTTTCTCTATCATGTAACTCTTTTTTAATGAGACCACCTCATTCTGGTTAATTAAAGATTTCAGGTAAGGAAAGCTTTAAACCTTCCACAGTTGATGCCAGCTTGTTTTCTATCCTTTCTCAGTCCTCCATACTTTCACAAAAGGACATTTAGTTTCTGCTTGATTATCCTAACAGGTGTGCTCACAGTTTATGAGTATTTTTATTCTTCCATGGTTGCATTAGAAGCACTTCCTATAGGAAGGTAGATATGCCCTGCAATGGAAGCAGGTCAGTCCAGTGGATCAACATTCAGGCTTTCCAGCCCATATGCTTCTGCACACTTCTTATCTGTGTGATCTTGGGTAAGTTACCTCCACTTTGGTTTCTCTGTGAAATGCATTCCTACCTGATAGGATTATTGTGAGAATTGAATGAAATGTTCCAGTGTTACTTGAACAGTGTCTAATACAGAGAATGTCAATAAATGTTTGTTACTATTATTCCTTTAGGCATTATTTATATCTCAGGGTCTTGTCAGGAACAGAAGAAGGGCCAGACTCTCACTCATAAACACATACTTTGTCATTTTGAAACTTTAGTCAGAGCAAAGTTTTAGCCTATATTTTACATATTTAAAATGTGTAACATTTCTGCCATAGATTATTTCTACCACAGACTTTTCCACATAGGAGGTGAGAATATCACTGAAATACTGTGAGCTGTTTGTTAACATTGGCTACTCTTCATTAATTCATACAAACTTAAAACATGAACAAAACTGATCAGTGTGAGAAAGGGTGACCTTTGGTGTGTGGAGATAGGGTTAAACTGAAAGGAGCCTGGTGAGAATGCTGGGATAATTTGAGTTCAGTGTTTGGAGGTGGTAATGTGAGTGAGACTGATCAGTTTGTGAAAATCCATTGAGCTGTTCACTGATGATTTAGGCATGTTTCTTTAGCTATTTATACTTAAGTAAAATTTCAAACATACAGCACAGATCAATTATATAAAAATAAAAGTTCATTCTACCTCTAACAATGTTGTTTTTGAGAAAGGTAGAGACTCTGGGAGTTAAAATATGTTTGACATTTTCTTTCATTATGGTTCCTGAATTATTCAAATGGTTTTCTTAGGGAAGCTTGATCCTTAAACCCTGTCTGTGCTTGTGTTATAAATATGGGGTGGAGTATGAAAAGAAGTTATTATATGGTTGTTTATGTTCACATAGCCAAACATGAACCTGATTTTTTTTTTTTAACTCAGACATAATATTGAGAAGTGCTACTTGGATGGCTTCAACTATATTTTTAGTTACTCATACTATTGTTAATGTGAGAAATATAAAACCAAATTACAGGTCCCCCTATTTTCATTATGGAACAATTTTATAGTCGTCAAAAAAGTTGTGTTTCACACTTCCCACTACACCAGGCTATGTTGGTACTAAAGTTTATGAGTTTTTCCTTGGATTTTTTCTTAGTAGCTGAAAAGTTGATATAGTAATGATTTTGTTGCAAAGTTATAAAAATAAATAGAGCACACAAAGCAAAGACAAGGACATTTAAATTACAGAAAAAGATGAAACTTAGGTTATGACTGTGCATGGTAAATAGAAGAGCCATTGGTCAAGTCACCACATTATGCCCAAACCTCTTTCAAGCTGAGTCTTGACATTTTCCACCCCATTTTCCACCCAAAGCTGCTGTAGAGGAGACAGTCTGACTGAGGGTGTTTCATACTTTTTATTTCTTATGCCCTATCCGCTATAGAAGTGCCAATAAGCAGAGAAATAATAGTATGGCTCAAGAGCACAGAGCAGGTGGAGGGGGAGGTTGAGAAACAGAGCAGTTACACCTTGATTAAACCTTCAGTAAGACAAGCAGCACAAAAGCAGTTTAGCAAAGATTGTTTATGAAAACTTAGTAGAATATAACAGCATCTTTAAATGAATAAAATTCTCTAGAATGATTTAGAAAATGTAGTATGATTCATAATTCCATGAAAAAATTACTATTCTAGAGCATAAAAACAATTAGAAATTTCCTAATAGTAATATAGAAATAGCTTTGGTCCTTTTAAATTATACTTGGATTTAACAGTAGAAGATTTGAAAATTTGTTTACCTCAGCCTATCTTTACAACATTAAGAAACATATATTGGGTTGGTTAGAAAAAAATCCGAACAAGTTTTTGGCCAACCCAATATTAATTTCATCCAGGAGAAAAAAAAATCATCATAAATTTCAAGGAAAATTCACTTTGCGGCTCAGATGTGATCACAAGTGACCTTCCACTTCTCTTTCTAAATATGTTATCTTTGTTTCCCATAAAAGAAAGGTAGCTTGGCCTGAGGGGGTTGTCATTGGTCTAGTCAGTTAATAATGCCTATAACTAACTTCTCTGCTTAAAAGTGTGATGCCTTTTCCCCATTCTGTGTGTGGTAGGCCAGACTTCTTAAAAAAAAAAAAATTTCCCCCCCCCCAGAGATAGGCAGAGAAACTGTATATGTTTGTTTTGGGTTCACAGCCTAAGAAACCACTTTCTCCCTAAGGTAGAAAGCAGAATTCTGGTGACAGCAATGGGAACTCTTGTTTCCTCTGTTCACATAGAGTGTTTGTAAGATTCTCATTAAATGCTATTAAGAAGTATTAATACAAAACGTCAGTACAGAATTCCAGGGAGAGTCAAACAGCAGAATGAACAGTGAGGAAAATATAAGACAACCTAAGCAGCTGAAATCAGACATCCCTAGCTCAATGAATCTCTAATGGCAGACAGGTCTTGAGGGTCTGAGTTAGGCTATAAAAAGGATCAGGACCACCAACTACTACTTATGCATTGATCCCATAGATCCTCCCACATGTGAGAGAGATGCTTGTGTATTAGAAACAAGTGATATACATTTATCCATAGAACAAAGTGTGGCAACCATAAGAATAGGCACCAAAACCCCCAAATGAATGAAAACAGTCACATGGGTAAGGAGGTTTTAAAGGGGGCATCTTTAATAACTAAACCCAAGACAAATTATTCTCTGGTTGAAGTTATGCCATGTGTGCCATTTGGGAGATGATTTCAAATGGTATTCCCAGAAATACTCTCTTCAGATGCCTTAGTTCTGCCAATTCTTCCATCTTGGAGTTTCTTAATCCTTGAAATTGTTATTAATCCTCTATATCCAGTTATCAGCTTTTATACACTTGCAATTTATTCTCTCAAGATAGAGGACAACACAAGGCAAGCAAAGTGGACTTGAGACTAACTTTCCTCTCAAGGTCAAGCTGATTGCTCAGTGATCTGCTGACAACTTTGGGGTAGCTCAACCAGCAGTCAGTTAGCCCCTGGAGCTATCCTCACAAAGCCCTGAATAACCTCTGTCTAAACCTGCCAAAAGGTTTCTCAGCTCAGTGCTGCCCTTACTGGAACTCTATCATTATGCTATATTTAGATTATGAAAGTTGTAATTAGCTTTGTTCTACCTCAAATCCAGCCTCAGATCCAGCCTCACATGCAGTATAAAAGGTAATAAAATAGGTAGGCAGATATAAAAACCTGAATAAGCATCTTATGTAGGAAAGTTTCATGGTTCTCAAATTGATGAAAGAACCAAGAGAAGGGAATGTTCATGGCTTCAAAAGCAGTAGAAGCCAGCTAAGAAGCAGTATCTAGGTGTGGCCAGCTTGCTACACAATGTTTGGTCATCCCCCATCTCTCCCACATCCCCCTTGTCCTGTCTACTGATGAGACTGTTCGGTAACTTGGTGATATTTAGTGGTAGCTTTTTTTTAAAAATCGTGGCACCTCATATCTCTTTAGGGAGGTAATTTTGTTTAAAAGTGGACTTTTCAAATTCCATTGTTCAATATCTCTGTATTATCCATTCTAGATACTGTCTGGAATGTGAGCCCTCCATTTTTGTCACACACAACCATATGTGTTTGCAGGAATGGATGCTACTTATGAAAAAAGAACTGGCAAGAAAATACCAAAACACAAGGTCCACAGTGTCAAAATCGTCATTATGAGTTGATGAATCCCCTCTTACTCTCTAACTTGGTTATAAGCTCCTTAAAGGTGATATCTTCTATTGTCTCTTTCACAGGTTTTAATTAAACATGGGCTAACTGTGGATTAGTAACAAGTAAGTCATTAGAGAGATGCATTTAGAAAAAAATATATACTTTCTCAAGATCCAGGTTAAACCTTTCTGAATATTCTTTATTACACTATTGACAAAGTTTTTTTTGACATTACGTAGGACGTTAGGGAAACTTTTATATTTGTCAGTTTGTTCAATGGATGCAAATTCAAATAAAAGAAATGAACGAATATGTGTAAAGATTTTTCAAAGAAAGAAGTATGAATTTTGTGTATCCAGAAATATAAGGAGGGAGAAAAGGCAAACAAAGAAAGGGGAGCCAGAAGAAAGATATGAAAGTATCTTGATGAGTTGGGATATAATAAATAACAGTGAACTTGAAGGCAGGAATTGTTATAGTTACTGTGTCTTCAGAAATGAGCTCTTTCTTGTATTTCTTGAATTTTGTGAGTTTTGGGAGATGAAGTGGGTGGGGAAGGGTCCTAAGAATAAAAAGAGCAAAGGGTATCAGACAAACAGGAAGTGGCCTAGATATCAGGTAGATATAGGTACTTTATCTCTCCTCTTCTGTTGGATTTGGGTATAGTGAGATAAGCTAGATGCAAGGGAATATCTGAGACCAAAAATTCAAATAATCTATCTGTGTAGTTTTTAACAGTTTATTTGCCTAGTTTTGTATTAATGTTCATATTTAATCTGCCTAGCTCTTTGAAGTGGAGATGATCAACTTTAGTTTTCAGATGAGTAAACCAGGTACAAGAAAAGTCAGGCAACTTGATTGACCAACTTCTCAGCTAGCTAAAAGCAAGGTAAGATTTAAACCTAAACCCATCTCCCAGTTTAATCATCATTTAAGTCCTCACTCCCTGTCCTGTAAAGAGTCTTAACAGACTTGAAGGGAAACTAGACATTAAAGATGTTTGCAATTTCCAATAGGCCTCAGAGAAAGTAGTTATTTAGTTCAGTTCAGTTCAGTCACTCAGTCGTGTCTGACTCTTTGCAACCCCATGAATTGCAGCATGCCAAACCTCCCTGTCCATCACCAACTCCCGGAGTTCACTCAAACTCACGTCCATCAAGTCAGTGATGCCATCCAGCCATCTCATCCTCTGTTGTCCCCTTTTCCTCCTGCCCCCAATCCCTCCCAGCATCAGAGTCTTTTCCAATGAGTCAACTCTTCACATGAGGTGGCCAAAGTACTGGAGTTTCAGCTTCAGCATCATTCCTTCCAAAGAAATCCCAGGGCTGATATTCAGAATGGACTGGCTGGATCTCCTTGCAGTCCAAGGGACTCTCAAGAGTCTTCTCCAACACCACAGTTCAAAAGCATCAATTCTTTGGTGCTCAGCCTTCTTCACAGTCCAACTCTCACATCCATACATGACCACAGGAAAAACCATAGCCTTGACTAGACGAACCTTTGTTGGCAAAGTAATGTCTCTGTTTTTGAATATGCTGTCTAAGTTGGTCATAACTTTCCTTCCAAGGAGTAAATGTCTTTTAATTTCATGGCTGCAGTCACCATCTGCAGTGATTTTGGAGCCCCCCAAAATAAAGTCTGACACTGTTTCCACTGTTTTCCCATCTATTTCCCATGAAGTGATGGGACCGGATGCCATGATTTTTGTTTTCTGAATGTTGAGCCTTAAGCCAACTTTTTCACTCTCCTCTTTCACCTTCATCAAGAGGCTTTTGAGTTCCTCTTCACTTTCTGCCATAAGGATGGTGTCATATGCACATCTGAGGTTATTGATATTTCTCCTGGCAATCTTGATTCCAGCTTGTGTTTCTTCCAGTCCAGCGTTTCTCATGATGTACTCTGCATATAAGTTAAATAAGCAGGGTGACAATATACAGCCTTGACATACTCCTTTTCCTATTTGGAACCAGTCTATTGTTCCATGTCCAGTTCTAACTGTTGCTTCCCGACTTGCATACAAATTTCTCAAGAGGCAGGTCAGGTGGTCTGGTATTCCCATCTCTTTCAAAATTTTCCGAATAGAATCCACTTTTCATTGCATGTCACAATCCAGTCAATAAATAGTTCATTGTTGTTGCATAGAAAAAGAGAAGATGACACTTCAAAACGGCTATTTTTTTTTTTTATCTTTGATCAGCTCATGAGGCACCCATTTATTGAGCTTTTTTTTTAACCTTTCCAATTGCTTCAAATGTTGAATGACCATAGGATGGTCAACAATGAGTTCTTCACCAACTTCTCGTGTAGTTGTAAGAAAATCAGCTTTGATGATCCTCTTGATTGGTCCTTGTCAACTTCCAATGGCTAGCCACTGCTCTCCTTATCTTCAAGAATCTCATTTCCTTTATAAAACTTCTTGAACCACCACTGCACTATACATTTGTTAACAGTTCCTAGGCCAAATTGCTTGAATTTTCTTTTTTTTTTTTTCTAACATCATATTTCTAGTCTAACATCAATATAAAGTAAATAGCAAGTAATACGTTATTAGCAGAAAAAATACATAAAGCGAGAAATGTGCATTAAAATGATGTGTAACATAGCCACATTTATTTAAGAAGGTATTCCAATATCAAATGGCAAGTTTCAACAGTGTAAAACCGGGATACTTTTGCACCAACCTAATATAATCCACAGCTAAAATTTCATCTGCATTTTTTACAACCAGTGTGTGCAAAATTCCAGTGCTAGCAGTGTCAGCTTCCACTTTTGGATCATCTTCAGGAGGTAAAAACACTCCGCTTTTTGCCACTGATTAGAAAACATGGGATTTAAGCTGTCAAAGTAATTATAAAGGGAACTCAAGGACCTTGATAAGTTGAGGGTAAAATAAAGACTTTAAAGGACGCTTACTCATTTCCCTGATGACTGGTGGCAGTTTTGCCATTGTCTCTAGGGAAAGTTATGCAAAGTTCTAGTGTACATCTCTTCATGCTAATTGAGTGGGTTCATATTATTATATTAAATATATATTTTATTTGGGGAGGATGAGAGGCTTGGCTTGTATTTTCCTTTTCTGAATCTTGCATTTTTTTTTTTTCCAGCTTAGATGTTGAATACAGTTCATTCTGTAAGGAGAGGAGAAGTAAAAAAAAGAATATATGAAAGATTGAATTACATTTATTTTATGGAGCTTAGTCTTAACTTTTAAATTCATTGATTTTTTTTAGATAAATAATGGCTTTTTAAAAATGTAATGTAAAAACTTAACTTTATAACATTATAACAAAAGTCCAGTTATAAATCTTTATACTATTCATAACAAGTGGCATTTTTTTCATTCACAAGAGAGCTTCATTTGTGTTCCCAAAGTTGAGTTTTTTATATTCAGAACCAGGCATTTGAAGGATTTGACATTTTACAGTTGATGACAGAAAATGGAAAAAAAGCACAAGCTTTTTCCTCCCCTCTTCTGCTTTCATAATTCTATCCTGGCTCAAAGCATTTTTTTTCTCCCCTTAAAATTTCCAAAACTGTTTATATTGTTGTGATAACACCAAAGTCAATGAGTTTTAGACTGGAAAGAATCCTTCTTAAGAAAATGTTGAAAATGTGATTGGGAGGAAAATGGGTAGATGGAGAGCAAACACTCGGGATACTCTTTCTTTGACAAGGTGTCAGTTCAGCTACCTCTGTACCATTTAAAATAATGGTCAATCAGGCCATACTTTTCCACTCCAACTCAGATTTCAATATTGTGCACTTTTTTTTTTAAAAGAGGTATGAGGTTTATTTTTAAGAAGACCCTTTCTAAATATATATAGAAATTTCCATATGTTATGTATAAAATTACATTATGTAAAATATATGAAGAAAATAAAGATTAAAATGAAAAACAAAACAAACAAAAAAACCCCAACAGAACACAAGAACACTTCTAGCAGAAATCTGAAGAAAATCACTTTTAAAAATGTGGGAGGTTTTCAGAAAGTCTCATTATCAGGCCTAAAACAAAAAATGAGATTAAATCTTGTAATCATTATGAACATGAGCTTTCATTCTTTCTTTTTGACACAAAATTCTCACAGGTGGTTCTAATTAGCCATAAGTAGTGACAGTGGCCAGTTTGACTAAATCCAGATCCTAGCCAAGAGTAATGGAAAAAAGTCTCAGCTTGCCTGCTTAGAAAACGGAATCTATATTGAGACAGTTCAAGGAAATGACGCCCACGACAAGATGTAAAAACCATGGCTGGAGTCCTTTTGTGTTTTCTTCCTTTAGGGAGCCAAACACCATAAAACACCTAATGCCATGTTTCTTGCTACCCATATTAAATTCCAAGTTTCTTAAAGAAGGCTGTGTTCCTCTAAGACAAACTCTGTCCACTTTGCCATCTTGTAGGAAAAGCACAAGGCGTGTGTGTTATATATATTGTCAGTCATTTTTATCCTTTTGTCTGGCATGGTTGAATAGCTAGTTGATAATTCTGTCAAATCATTTCTTAAATAATTTACTGTTTTCATTAAAACTCTCTATCACCTTTAGTTTAGTTGAGCCATACAGGAAAGGAAAAAAGTCTCTTTGGAAATAGTTTTCAAAAATCAGTAGGTTAGTAAAACTTGAATCATTTAGCTTACAAGTTTTGTGATGATAAAATTTCTCCCTAGTCGTATTCTCTTTCTTATTAGTTAACACTAGTGTCCTAAGAAACTAACACACTCATCCTTGGCTAAGAAATATCTTTTAAAAGTCCTACAGGTATTTATTGACCATTCAGAGTAATTTTTTAATCTTCTTAAGCAGGATCATTGAACACAATGGTGCCAGTACTCTAGGATATCCAGTCCATGGGATGAATGAGGTTTGAAATTCAGGTCTCCTTGACAAGGGACTATGTCTACCTGAAAGAAACTGTAGATTTTCTGATATGCAGAAGCTGAGCTTCCTGCATTCCACTCATAAGTCATTCTTGGAAATCCAACCAAAATATTTTTTTTTTAAAGAAAAGGATTACTTACTAATATAATTACTTTTCCCCCTACTCTCTAAATATCTTAGTATATGATTTTCAATCAATGAATCTGAATTATCTTCATATTTTTTTCCTTCAAATATGGTAAGGCATGATAAGCCAGTCACAGACAACTCACTTTGTGATTTCTTAAGCATGACACCCAAACTCACTGAAACATAGGTTTTCTTGGTTGATTCAATGTACACTGATAAGGTAGATTAAAAATTGGGGAGTGAGAGTACAGGAAGAAATACTCAGAGAAGCCCATATACACTCTCTTCCACATGGTGGAAAATATGCTCTTGACTAAACAATTTTCAGAGCAGTTGGTGATAGGTCATTTCTTTCTGTACACCTGTCCCCAAGATACAGTGAAAGAGCAGCAGGGCTTCCCAGGTGACGCAGTGGTAAAGAATTTCCCTGCCAATGCAGGAGATGCAAGAGATGTGGGCTTGATTCCGGGGCTGGGAAGAACCCATGGAGTAGGAAATGGCAACCCACTCCAGTATTTTTGCCTGGAAAATTCCATGGACAGAGGAGCCTGGCAGGCAACAGTCAGTGGGTTTACAAAAAGTTGGAGATGACTAACTGAGCACATGAGCAAAATAGCCTTTAAAGCACTGCCTTTTATGAAACATATCTTAATTTTGTACATTTTGATGATAATAATTATTATTACTATTTTTCTTTTATCTCATAAAAAACTATGCTTGAATTCATAATATTCACAATTCCTGGATATCTTGGAAAAATGATTTCTCCTGAGTCAACAAGATTAAATGTGTGAAGGAAAGCAAATCAAGACAGCAATTTGTAAACAGCATGCATTTGTGAATTTTACTTTTCAGCAGTTCAAACTGATCTCAACTGAATACTGCTTGAAGCTTTTGTCAGCTCCTGCCACTTGCAGATGTAAAATATTTTTTTCATATCAGTGCAAAAATTGCTCTTTTTTGGTGATAAGATTTCTAATGACATGGACTTTGTACAGAGAAAGCCCTAGAATGTCAGTCCCACCCTTTTCACTAATAGTCACAAAATAGATATTCCTGTCATATTGCTTTGGGAGAAATGTTTGATCTTAGCAGGGGATCTACTGATAAGGAGAGGTGTCTGGAGAGAAATATCAGAATTAAAAGATAGAAC
This sequence comes from Bos taurus, assembly GCF_002263795.3. Lineage (NCBI taxonomy): Eukaryota > Metazoa > Chordata > Mammalia > Artiodactyla > Bovidae > Bos > Bos taurus. Next base: position 49,612,414 of record NC_037340.1, read on the forward strand.
ATACTATCCATTTTGCTTATATCACCACCAATCTAAGGAATCCCTAGAGGACTGGGGTTGTTGTAAAAGATTCCGTTGCTTATTTCCCAAGGCTTTTCCAATTCAAGGGAGGTGTCATATATAGAAGAACTAGTTGTCTTGGGGTTTTATCAGGATTTAAAGAATAATTTTCCAAGTGAGGTTCAAGATTGGACACTTTTAGAAAGGAATCATTTTTTAGCAAACTTATTGCTTAACTCGTATCTACCTCTTGAGGCTGCAATTGGTATTCAATTCACCTTGGAAGAAATTTCAGGTATGTATTCAATTTGCCTCCTTCTCATGTGTTTCACTCAAACCTGCCTTTAACAAGTCCAAGAAAGTTTCAGGCAGCTGGTTTTGTAGTAAGAAATCCTGGATAGGAATCTTAGGAACCTAAATGCAGCTTGGCCATATTATTTTCTTTCTACTTTCTTACCCCCTCTTTCTCTTTGTCCTTTTCTCTGATTGTTATTTTCTGTGTTTTTTTTTTTTTTTAATTTCATGTTGCTATTGTTATTATTATTATTATTGTCTCTCTATAGAATAGCAGCAGCAAAAAAAGTTTCATTGACTGTGTGTCAACCTTCTTCTCCTTCATTACCTTGCTGAGGGGGGCAGGGCCCTACAGTTCTTGTAACTAGCAGGACCTACTGGCATAACCAACCAGTCTAAGAAGATAGCCCAGTCCTTCTCAAACCCCTAGCTTCCCCTAGCTACAAGTGATATTCCTTCTTTTACCTGTGGAGCTACCTATTAAAGCCATCCCTTATTGTCTTTAGAGTCATAATCTTGCAACTTTTAAAGACGTCAGTTCACTTTTCTCTTCTTTAGTGCTAGAAACAGCGCACTGGGGCCTCTATTTTCTTGTTGACATTCTTACTGTCTCAAGTGAGGACGTGGGGAGGGGACTTCAAGTTGGTGCTGTAATCCTAGAGCTACTTCAGATTTTACCTATATAGTTATACTGATTGGTTTCTTCATCAGCAACCATGGGCTTCCCTGGTGTCTCGGGGTAAAAAAGAAAACAGAAAACAACTCATCTGCCAGTGCAGAAGATACAGTTTCAATCACTGGGTCAGGAAGATGCCCTGGAAAAGGAAATGGCAATACACTCCAGTATTCTTGCCTGGAAAATCCCATGTGGGCTACAGTCCATAGGGTTGCAAAAGAGTCCGTCACGACTTAGCAACTAAACAAGTTAACCTTGGATTTTCTCCCTCAAGTTTGTCATGAGCTCACTTAAAAAATCTATTAGCATCACCTTTTTTTCCCCCCTTAAAAACATTAAAAAGGGCCATTCACTGTGAATTAATATAGGTAGTGCAAAAGCACAGTTAACAAGTAGGATCCCCCAGGACAACCATTAGGTCAGCATTCCTGTTGCTCTCCTGGGAGATGACAAAGTGAAAAAAAATTCGGTGCAGCTAACTTTGGACCCTGTGTAAATTTCATCTCTGCTCCTCATTTTTCCATTTGTAATCATGGCAGTGGGTAGTGACTATCTCAAAGTTCTTCCAGTTCTAATGGGATATGAAATTACAGTTTTCAAGTATAAACCTTTCCTTTGAATGTCCCTCAAAAGATGAAATGATATGAATATTTCAACATAAAAATTGTATTTGGCTCACAATGGTAACACCCTTTTTAAACCACCGTGTAAATACTTCTACTAGTAAGACGTTTGTAATAGTGAATAAAATCCATGGAATTGGAAGGGAGCAGCTGGCAAGTCAGTGTTCTCTTGGTCCCAGGAGTCATATTTATTGAGAGGAAATGAGTGGATAGGCCTGGTGATTTCACATATCAATATACTGCAAAGATATAACTAGTCAGGTTATAGTATAAGGGGAACAGTAGAATGTATCTCTCATCTGTTTGTGATATTTGCATAGTGTACTCATCCACTGCGAGGTATGAGTATTCTGCAGGGAAGAATTAGCTGATTACTAAACTAACTTCCAGATCTTATGCTGGGAGCCCAGCCCTGTTAGTGTAAGAAGTGATTCAGGGTGTGATCAGTACAGTCTCCTAACGCTATAGTGGAAAATTCCCTGCTACCCAACTGGGAGGAGAATGCCAGAGCTTAGGGGAGCAGGGATAGGAGCGTCATCTGAGGATGAGTGGCTAGAAACACCAGGTGTGCTTATCCTCCTGGTCACTCTTCCTCTCTCCTAACAGTAGGCAAGTTTCATCCTTGTGTGTAGCCTCTCATCTGGCCACTGGGTCAAAGTCACAACCAAACTTTTAAACCTTCAAAAGAAAAGGACAAGAAGAAAGTGAGTCCTTCTTCTGTCTTCTCTCTCTTCCCTGTTGAAAAATACATTAAAATAATAGCTTCTCCTCTTAGCAGAAACGGAGAAAATACATGAAATCTTAACATTTAAGAGTGCTGATGTATGTCACCCTAACATGTAGTCTGACAGTTAACCCAGAAATCTATTAAGAAGGGAGAGTGGAGAATCACATCCCTTGGTTTTCAGATAAATTTGTTTTGTAATTCTTGGAGATTTTGAGAAATGAACATCAAATCAACACTGAATGTTGTGGAAGGACAATTATGATTCTTCCTCTTGAATATTTCATTGAAACCGAACACTGAAACTCACTACCTCCACACATACCACTTCTTTGCTCCTCCAAACATTTCAGATATCTGCAAGGAAGGCTTGGACCCAATAGGCTCTTGCAGCTTTGTACTTCTAACTCCTTGAATATTTCCTGAGAGAGAAGAAATTTCATCATTTTTTGTTGAATAAGTGCATGGCTAAATGCTCACTGAAAGAACTGAACTCCCTACTTGCTGCCAAATGATCAGCAAACAAATGATAGGCAGAGATTAGTCTGACATGAGGCCTTTTCAACACAAAAGATGTAACTCAACCTGGTGTGGAAATGATTCAACAATTCTATGCCCAAAAAGAAAAAGAAATAAAACAAAATGCAGAGGCATCATATCTAGTGAACCATTTTTTAACGCATAAATTCTCTGTATTGTGTACTAAAAGCCTTGAGACAAAATATCTTCATAAAAATAAAAGCTTGGAAAGCTATTTTTTCCAGTAATTTTCCATCAGCTTTCTTCCTAGGGGTTCACTTGCTCCATACTTTCCATGTACATGTGGAAATCTATATATTCTTTCTGGACTGTTTTTTCCAATCAGGTGGCTGTCTGGAGAGCTACATGTAATCTTATTAATGCTCAGGTTTTACATAAGCCATTTTAATAGAGAAAGACTCTTTGAAGGTAAGCAAGAGGCATAATAACTGTTGGCAGTATTGTTGTTCCGGAAATTTCAATTCTTTCATAGGAAACTGAAAATACATAGAGGATTAAAGTGAATACAATACACAGATGAAAAGCCCCACTTGTAAGCTGGCTTTTCTCAAATAATTTCTCTACATTGACTGTTCTAACAATTGTCCCACTTAGTTTTAGGCCCTTCATACTATACAGTAGAGCATTGTTTAAAAGATACTTTAGTCTGATAAATCGAGTGTTGAGATAGAGCACTGTATATGATGAACTTCCTTGAAGTATTCACAAGTACCCTGTTGAACATTCACTCCTGGCCAAGTATTTTTCAAGTACTATAGTCCTTTACATCGATGTCAGGATCCCAGATTTCCCTGCCATCTCAGTACCATACACAGAGACCAATGAGAAATGATCCAAAGACCAAGCAAGCATGTGTGCTGTTTACAGTAAGGCAATCTTTAAACCGCTGGTCCTTAAATCTAGTGGGCTCCGTGTTCAATGGAATAGTGCATCATTAGTGATTTCTCAAATTTCAGATTTTCTTTCTTTTTTTATCTTTTTAATTTATTTTTAATTGTGGGACAATTGCTTTACAACATTGTATTGGCTTTTGCCATACAACACCATGAATTAGCCACAAACACACATATGTCTCCTCCCTTTTGAACTTTCCCCTACCCCCATCCCCAACTCCATCCCACCCCTCTAGGCTGTCACAAAGCACCAGGTTCTTTTGTGTGATATCAGCAGTTGTTTGAATCCCATGAGAAGTATAAAACCCAGGTATTGCACTTGAAATAGAATCATGGGTCCTCAGCTTGGGAGGATTTTAAAAGCAATCTGAGATGATGCTTTGTAAATGTTAACACACATAAGAAATTCCTGAGAATCATGTTTAGGTGCAGATACTTGCACACTCAACACCCCAATGTATTTCCATGATATACGCTGTTATTAATCTGAAGAGACTAATTACATTTATTTTATACTTTTCATCTATGCCTTGGATTATCTCTTTTCTCTTGAATTAATTTATTTGTTCAGTTTGAGCCTCTCTTGGAGACTGGTTTCTTCAATGGATTACTCTGGCATGTCAATTTACATTTGCAAATGATGGTTTGCTTTATTGATATCAGTGATCGAAAGAGGTATACATGACACAAATGAGGAAAATATTGTACTCTGAGAGTAATTGCAAGTTCTCAGGCTCTGAAAAGAGGCAGGTAGGATGGGAGGGAGCAGGCAAGGAGTGGGTATGTAGCAAGGTTGCTTTCCTTTGAGATGGAGGAAGTGTCAGGGACGAGCTATCTTGTTCTTTGTAGTAACAGAAACTTGCCTACCATACTGCTTACATTTCTTATCCCCAGTACACCTATGGAATTGCGGCTGGGCAGATCCCCACCTTTATTCAGAAAGACTGTCTTTTGGCTTTTGTCCGAGGGCAAATGCTTTAGTTGTCAGCTACCTAGAGGATCAGATTGCCCCACCGCTAACATACTCCACTGCTCCTATCACAGTCTGCCTCTGAAGCTTCAATGTCAGGTGAGTATAAAGTTCTGATGAGAATTTTTACTATTTTAAAAAACATTTCTGTCTAAACCTGTGTTGTCTTGTGGGCTTCATCATTTGGATTTCCACATCTGCTTTGTAAATCTTCTGGATATTTCTCATTCTTTGAGTTGATTGGTGTAACCCTCTCAGTTTTTCACTACTGCCTTAAATTTATTCTCCTCATATTTTCTTTTTCTACAGAAATTTGCAAGGGAAGAGACAAATGTGTGTGCTCAGTATCCACCTTCAATGTGAAACTGTCATCTGGTGTTGATATATTCCTTTCCTCAAAATAATTTCTGAGCCAACTAGAATTTCCCACTGTGGACTGCAATTCAATGGCATTGCCGATTCAGTAGTTCAAATCAAATGATAGCTTCTTCTAATACCATAGTCCAGCAATAATCTATGCTGGACTACCAATCATTATGTATCACCCCAATTCTCAAGCTCTCAGGTCAGGTTGGGACTAATGTGGCCAAGCCAAGCTAGTTACACTTTCAAATTACTTGATTTTCTTATATTTTATCAAGAGGAATTGGGGGGTGGTGTTATAGGTTTAGAATTTATCCAGCAGTAGTCATTGAAATATCTGATGTAAGAGAAGTCACATATTAAGTAACTGTGGATATTATAAGGATCTTCCCTGGTGGTTCATATGCTATAGAATCTGCCTGCAATGCAGGAGACCCAAGTTCAATCCTTGGGTTGGGAAGATCCCCTGGAGAAGGGAATAACAACCCACTCCAGTATTCTTGCCTGGAGAATTCCATGGACACAAGAGCCTGGTGGGCTACTGTCCATGGAGTTGCAAAGTTGGACACAACTGAGTGACTAACACTTTCATTTCACTTTTTGATATTGTAAAGACTCTAATAAAATGATGAAATGGAGAAGCATAATGTTTTTATTTTGACAGTGATATTAGAAAAGTTTCACTCTGATTCCTCTTCAAGCATTCTTTTAGCTTTACAGTGTCTGTTGGCTTTCTTCATTGAGCAGAATAACATTATTGATAATTTATGTGTTAGAAAAGTCTCTAATCTTTTGGAAGTTCCTCTTTTAAACTCATGCAAAGAGAAATAAGCAGAATATAATAATATAATTATGATACAGAATATAACAATAAACATTTATTAATAAATTATGTTGCCATACTCTATACTATATTATGTAGTAAAATATAAATAGTAAATAGTGCAATATAGAATAATATAATAATGCAGGACATTAGAAGAAATGTAGCATAGAAATTCCAGTTCAATATTAAGCAATTTTATTATTTTAGGGCTGCTTGTAACTGTAAAATACTTTTAATGTTTCTAGACTTCAATTTTTAATATAATTTTTCTTCCTTATTCTGCATCATTAAATTGTGGAAAATGAATCCCATTGCATGAGTAGTTCTACCCAGTAATTTCAGAACAACTAATGATTCTGTAGTGCTGCCAATTCTTCTGCTCTTTTCTATAACTAATATTATAGCTTGAAAGATGATAACAAGAAGCACCGAAGAACATGGAGTGCTGCTGCTGCTACTGTTCGGTCACTAAGTCATGTCCAACTCTGACATGGACTATAGCCCACCAGTCTCCTCCAAACATGGGATTTCCCAGGCAAGAATACTGGAGTGGGTTGCTATTTCCTTTTCCTGCTGATCTTCTCTACCCAGGAACTGAACCCAGGTCTCCTGCTTGGCAGGTGGATTCTTTACCACTAACCCACCTGGGAAGCCAAAATCATGGGATACACATGGTTAAATCCATTTCGCAGAGTCAGTTGCTTGCCACTGACTGATGTGTGGAGTTGCCATTTTTCTGGCATGTGAATCATTCATTTTCTCTCCTTTGTTTGCACTTAGTCTTACCTGGGAACTCATCCTTATGTTTCTTAGAACAGCACTGATCCTTTTATAATTTCTTTGATAGTAGCATGGAGCTTCCATTGTAACTTCATGTCCTCCCCAACCCCCGACTCAGCAATTCTCCATCCTTTGGCTTTTAAATCGTATGTGTTGTTCTTGGTGGATGGTGAACTAGAAGTATGGAAGTTAGGCTATCATTAGCTTCATACATAGTACCATGAACTTTGTTGTCATTCAGGAGACATGCTTTGTCCCTGGGCATTTCTGAATCTGTACTGAATCATGGACTACAATCATAGGCCATATAAAGTGGGTCTCACCAAGAAGCTGGCTAATCTCCTAAGAGTGAAAACGAAGCTTCGATTAAAGGGAAGTGCAGTTGTGGAGGCTGGAGAGGAGCTGAATGTTGACATTTGAGGCTGCTCCTGGCAATGCAGGATGAAAAGGATAATTGCACTTTATTCTCATTACCTCTGGTTGACTCGTAAATTGCTTAGATGGCCCTTAAATTAGTTTTGAGATTGAGATGGCCTTTCAGTGGAATTTAACCTGGTGATCTCTGGTGGCCTTGGCCTGCAGTGGCTTGAAACAGAACTTCAGTTCCTGGACAGAGATTGAGGTACGGTCATGGCACTAAAGGCACTGAATCCTAGCCACTGGACCAGTGGTCAGTGAGAAGGCCCTGGCCTGTTGTCTTTACAGAAAAGAATTCCCACAAAGACAGAAGTAATGAAGTAATTAAAGTGTTTACTAGGGGGGAAAGGAATACCTGTAGATAGACACAGATGGGCTCAGAGAGAGAGAGTTGCTGAGTTACACCCTCGTGGCAGTTTAAGTTAATTTATGGGGCATTTCTTCCAGTATTCCTGTGGCCAATCATTTTGATTTGCCTGGTTCTGAGGCCACATTTGGTATTTATCAGGAACCTCCCATATGTGCATGTTCATCTCTTAGCCAAGATGGATTTTATAGTGAAGAAGCTAATAGGGAATTGTCATCAGGTAATATGAAGTGACACCCCTCCATTTTTGACCTCCAATGAGACTTTCTGTGCACGTGTAGTTGTATTCCTCACTCCTTAACTTCAAGAGTGAGGAATATGTGGTCTTTTATCTCATCTGCACAGGGCCCAGTCACTTTTATCATCTTGTGTCGATGGAGTTTCTGCTATTATGGAGTTTCTGTCCACAGGAGAGAAATTGTTCAAGGCCCATCTATCTCCAGCCTCACTGGGACTTTTCAAGATCTTGCAAATGATAACTCACTCATATGATGAATTAGAGAATTATTTGACTTAATTAACCAACTATTTTCAATTAAGTTCAGTTCAGTTCAGTCGCTCAGTTGTGTCTGACTATTCATGACCCCATGGACTGCAGCACGCCGAGCTTCCCAGTACATCAACAACTCTCAAGCTTATCCAAAGTCATGTTCACTGAGTCGGTGATGCCATCCAACTATCTCATCCTCCGTCATCCCCTTCTCTTCCCACCTTCAATCATTCCCAGCATCAGGGGCTTTTCAAACGAGTCAGCTCTTCGCATCAGGTGGCCAAAGTACTGGAGTTTCAGCTTTAACATCAATCCTTCCAATGAACACCTAAGGACTGATCTCCTTTAGAATGGACTGGTTGGACCTCCTTGCAGTCCAAGGGACTCTCAAGAGTCTTCTCCAACACCACAGTTCAAAAGCATCAATTTTTCAGCGCTCAGCTTTCTTTATAGTCCAACTCTCACATCCATACATGACCACTGGAGAAACCATAGCCTTGACTAGATGGACCTTTGTTGGCAAAGTAATGTCTCTGCTTTTTAATATGCTGTCTATATTGGTCATAACTTTCCTTCCAAGGAGTAAGCATCTTTTAATTTCATGGCTGCAGTCACCATCTGCAGTGATTTTGGAGCCCAGGAAAATAAAATCTGACACTGTTTCCACTGTTTCCCCACCTATTATTTCCCATGAAGTGATGGGACCAGATGTCATGATCTTAGTTTTCTGAATGTTGAGCATTAAGCCAACTTTTTCACTCTCCTCTTTCACATTCATCAAGAGGCTCCTTATTTCTTCACTTTCTGCCATAAGAGTGGTGTCATCTGTATATCTGAGGTTATTGATAGTTCTTCTGGCAATCTTGATTCCAGCTTGTGCTTCTTCCAGCCCAGCATTTCTCATGATGTATTCTGCATATAAGTTAAATAAGCAGGGTGACAATATACAGCCTTGACGTACTCCTTTTCCTATTTGGAACCAGTCTGTTGTTCCATGTCCAGTTTTAACTGTTGCTTCCTGATCTACATATAGGTTTCTCAAGAGGCAGGTTGGGTGGTCTGATATTTCCATGTCTTTCAGAATTTTCCACAGTTTATAGTGATCCACACAGTCAAAGGCTTTGGCATAGTCAATAAAACAGAAATACATGTTTTTCTGGAACTCTCTTGCTTTTTCCATGATCCAGCGGATGTTGGCAATTTGATCTCTGGTTCCTCTGCCTTTTCTAAAACCACCTTGAACATCTGGAGGTTCACGGTTCACGTATTGCTGAAGCCTGGCTTGGAGAATTTTGAGCATTACTTTACTAGTATGTGAGATTAGTGAAATTGTGTAGTAGTTTGAGCATTCTTTGGCATTGCCTTTCTTTGGATTGGAATGAAAACTGATCTTTTCCAGTCCTGTGGCCACTGCTGAGTTTTCCAAATTTGCTGGCATATTGAGTGCAGCACTTTCACAGCATCATCTTTCAGGATTTGGAATAGCTCAACTGGAATTCCATCACCTCCACTAGCTTTGTTTGTAGTGATGCTTTCTAAGGCCCACTTGACTTCACATTCCAGGATTTCTGGCTCTAGGTGAGTGATCACAACATCATGATTATCTTGGTCGTGAAGCTTTTTTTGTACAGTTCTTCTGTGCATTCTTGCCACCTCTTCTTAATACCTTCTGCTTCTGTTAGGTCCATACCATTTCTGTCTTTTATCAAGCCCATCTTTGCATGAAATGTTCCCTTGGTATCTCTAATTTTCTTGAAGAGATCTCTAGTCTTTCTCATTCTGTTGTTTTCCTCTATTTCTTTGCATGGATTGCTGAGGAAGGCTTTCTTATCTCTCCTTGCTCTTCTTTGGAACTCTGCATTCAGATGCTTATATCTTTCCTTTTCTCCTTTGCAAGGCAAATTGGAAGTGGTCAAACAGGAGACGGCAAGAGTGAACATTGACATTTTAGGAATCAGCAAATAAAATGGACTGGAATGGGTGAATTTAACTCAGATGACCATTATATCTTCTATTGTGGGCAAGAATCCCTTAGAAGAAATGGAGTAGCTATTATAGTCAACAAAAGAGTCCGAAATCAGTACTTGGATGAAATCTCAAAAACAGCAGAATGATCTCTGTTTGTTTTCAAGGCAAACCATTCAGTGTAACAGTAATCCATGTCTATGCCCTGACAACCACTTCATGAGGATAGAATAGATTTATAACATTTGTGGGATATGAGGTCTAAATGAGTGACATGGTCAAAACAACTCACAACTTTCCCACTTCTTATGTCCATAACAAAAATGGCTGCTCTACAGTCTGCCCCCTGGACTCTCTACCATCAAAGTTAAGAGGTAGTTTGGGGTGACTCATGAAATTTTAGCCATGTCCTCACTGATAAAGATAGGACTTCAGCCTCAAAAATTCATCATGACCTCAGTCACTGTCATTATTCCAGCATCTGAAAATTAGTAGCATGATGGATATGACTAACTGAAGACTGTACAGACTTTAGCTATCCAGGAAACTTGCAGAAGGTAAAAATAGCATCTATGACTCTAAATGGTGAGGAGGTAAAATATGAAATATTTTTAGCGTAACATGTCCATGTAAGAATACATTTCCTAAATACTGTTCTGCCTGATAAGGTTTTGATGTGTTTCCTGGATTAGTTTTGTTGGATATATGAGTATATTGGCAACAATTTATTAAATCTTTGGGTATTTTATGTGCTTATGGAGAGTTAAGTGGTAAAGGTTTCATCATGCTTTATTGTCATTGTTGTTAAGTCATGTCCAACTCTTTGGGAGTTCATGGACTGTAGCACGCCAGGCTCCTCTGTCCTCCACTATCTCCTGGAGTTTGCTCAAATTCATATGCATTGAGTCAGTGATGACATCTAACTATCTTATGCCTTCAATCTTAGTAACTCAACATTTTTAAATTAAAATGTGTTATTTTCTAGCCACAAAATAGTGTGCTTTTAGCAAACTGATCAATAGTATAGAGGAGTAGCTTGTGTCTTTCAGCAACTAAATTTCTTTTCTTTATAATATCTGTGCTGGATGTAACATATTGTCAGTTAATAGGATGATTTTGCTAAGGTATGGTGTGCCCTGAAACTTCTCACTTCTCTCAACACCAGCATGTTCTTTTTGAGGGCTTCTTTTTTTGTCATATGTAATGAGAAACTCCATATGAGACATTTGGAGTTTTTCAACCATTGACTCATTAAATAATAGGCTTGGGAGAGATCAGATCCCAGACATAGATGAAAGGTTACTTATTGATTTTTTTTTTAGGTTATTTTTGATGTTTCTGCTCTGTGCACAAAACAGAAACCAACAAAGGCAGTGAGTGATTCACTTACTTCCTGGGCTGTCAGCTGCCACCCTGTCACCTTTGACGGTGTTCATACACATGGAGACATGTCTCTCCAGCTCCCAGGTGGTTTTCCAAGGGGAGGTCCTCAGTTTAGTATCTTTTCAGGCAATCTTTAAAAGAAAAGGAAAAATCAAATTATAAGAGATACTCCACTTGGGGCATATTAGCTCCAAGTGAAAGCAATGTGAGTAAATCTGTGCTTCCCTTCCTCTACCCAAGGCTCCAAGGTAAGAAATTGTCTATATTTAAATGAAAATGAAGGTGGGTTTTCCTTTCCTTCCTGTTCTGAGACAATTAGATAAATCTCCCTGAGGGCCTGCCAATCAACAGGACAGTCAGTTTGGAGATACTACTTGTACTATGATAGTGGTATTTGCAAGTCTGGCTGGATCTGATTTGGAGACAGCTGGGCTGTGGGTGGTCAATCTTCCCTTCTTTTTGAAACCTTATCATTGTCAGCCTGGCTGAGATAAACCTCATTCCTAACTTCTTGAAGTTGTGGATATAAACTCACAAGGGATTTTTTTTTTTTTTTTTTGTGGTAAAGATTTCTCTGGCCCTTTATTTGTACTGGCTCCTCAAAAGCCTGGTCCTACAACAGAGGTGGCTACATTACTCTTGGAAAGAAATAAATGACAAATAGTTCTTTAACTTTGTTTCATCTACATTAAGATTGAAAACAATGGTCATATAAGATCTAAAGTCTCATGATATAGAAGGCTACACAAATTATTTCACCATTTTGGTACTTTTCCTAAGATTACTTATGTAATTTTTCACTTCATTTCCAAAATTACTTAATGTTAAATGATGGATGTGAAAGTAGTTCTATAGCCATAGGTTTACTTAAAGGTTGTGTGTGAATGCATGTGTGTATGTATATGTATGAATAGAGAGAGAGATCTATAGATATAGATTAGAATCACATTTTTTTTTTTAGAAAATCTGGCATACTACAATATTTTGAGTGTTAAGATCTTAAACTACAAGCTATTCATGGATGTGTTCTGTAAACTTCATTGGATATAAAGCATTTGAGGTGGTTTTAGAACTGAGCCCTTCATTGTTTATTAAAGAATAAAAATAAAGCCTTTGGGAACCATTTCTGAGGAATAGCTAGTGTGATTTAAAGAATAGAAATTGGAGGCCAGATCTGATTTGATATTGTAAAACAATAATTCTCTGAATTTTTTGTAATAGCAAGTGACTTAAATTACTTTTAAATTTGGATGGTAAATAGAACACTGTATCATGTATTAGGGAACATTTATATTTTTTGCTAGCATTTTTGAGGCAAATATGACTTGCAAAAAGTAAGTGAAATGGTTTAGAAATTAAATTTTTTGCCTCTAGGCAACCATACTCTACAACATCCCCTTAGAATAAGGTTAACTTCTTCCACGTGAGAGACTCAATGCCAGCCTTTCCTTATACCACAATTAGGTTGCCCAAAATTCTCCTCAGAAGATATCCAGGATTTCACCCTTGCCTCCAAATATCAAAGCATTTGGAGTGCTATTAAAAAGACTGAAGCCAGCCCCAAAGTCCCAGTCACTCCATAGAAAGTCAGAAGGGAATGTGTTACAAACATATTCGGCAGTTACTTTCACACAGTTTCAACATAATCCCCCATTCTGCTTCTTTGTTTTATTTTGATCCAAAAGAATTTAGAAATAACTGGGTGTATGTTTTATTTATACTAGTGGAGGTGTGTCAGTAAATAAATGAATAAAGGTGTTCTTGGAATCATCATAATATGCCAGACATTCTGTAAGCTCCTTTTCTAATATAAATATTTTATTTAATCCTCATCATTAACATCTACACTTTACAGATCAGGAAACTGTCCCTCAGAGTGTCTTTCCCAAGTTCATATAATTTAATTAATGGCAAAAATGGAATTCAAACCTAGGCTTCTTCAGTTCTGAGTCTACTCAATTATATGGGACTTGCCAAAAATCTTAACAGAGCCAAAAGTTTTATGATAATTTTGTACGATTTCCTTAATTTAAGCCTGCCAACCTCCTTGAGATGTTTTTGCCACTTGATTTTAAGTGGAGAGAAGGAAGATAAACTGAAAAATAAATTTTTGGAGAGATGTTCAACATCTCTGAGTATAGTAGAAAAAAATGCATTTAAATTGTATATCTGTGGCTAGTATAGGTGTTAGCCTATCAGCTAGAAAGTCTGGACTTGAGACTAAAGCAAACTTTCCTCTTAAATCAAAAGCAGATTGACTGCACCTTTTTGCCCTACATGGCATATGTGAACACAATTCCACAAAAGTTACAATAAGATGAGAAATTTAGGTATCTGACCACCGATAGATATTGAAGGAACAGAAATGTAAAATATGCTTGCAATACATACTTTGGATAAGAAAAGTTTTTTATTTATACATAGAAATTTTATTTTATTTATTTATTTATTATTTTTTACTTTCTAAATTTAATCTAGTTGTTGAATTATGGAAGTCCACAATACTTTTATTTTTCTAATTTTCTTACCATTTATAGCATTTCTTTTTTTTTTTACCATATTTATTTATTTTTAAATTTTTTTCTTTTCTTTTTTTTTCATTTTTTTATATTTTATTTTATTTTGTAACTTTACAATATTAAATCTAACAGGTCTAAATCGTTTTAGGTAAGATGTTTCTCAAAGAATGCAAATTTCATACAAGTATTATACATTTATTTCTCCTTTATTTTCAATTAGCTTTATACTTGCTTGATGTGCCATACAACTGTTCAAAGCAGGTATGAAATTGCTTGCTTTCATACAAATTGTATGAAATTTGCATTCTTTGAGAAACATCTTACCTAAAATGATTTAGACCTGTTAGATTTTTTAAATGTCGTGCACATCACTCCATTAGTAAATATTTTTTTATCTGTATCACTGATGTCTACTAAATGCTCTTTTGTGTTTGACATGCAGTTTATCCAAAGCCCTGCAATTGTCTTACCTCCTGCTGCATCCGGGGGAGGTTCTCTATTTTACTTATGTTTATCTAGTCTTTTTTCTCTCAGTGTTGTCTTCCTTATTTTTCCTGTCTTTTAGACCCTTAATGCTATTGTAAGCAGAGCCATAAGCTCCTTTCAGATTGATGCTAGCTTTTAATTAATTGTTAGTTCTGCCTTTCCCCTTAGATTCCCTCTTCTTAAATTGTGGAATTTTGTTATATTCTTGTTCTATGCCAGTTATAGCTATCCTAAAGGGGCTAGAATGAAGGATTATCTTTGCCATTACTTACCAACAAGTAGATATATGTTATAATTAGAAATAATTTGACTCAACATGAATTAAAGCTTTCTAATGGACATAAAGTTTCAATGAAACTTTCAAGTTTCCATGAGAGGGGAAAAGATGTGTTGAGAAGCAGTGAGAATGTCTGAGAGTGAATGAACACTTAGGACAGACTGAGGAAAATTGACTAGCAATTGACAAGTTATAGAGGCCTAGGTGTCAGTGGTGTTATTACATGGATATTCCAGGAAAGAAAAAAATAAAGGACGAAGAGTAAAATCAGTTCCATCTTACTTTTTGTGAAAGTGCAGCCTTCCCTCCCCACAGACTGTCATCTAATGCAAAGTCAGGGTCTCAACAGTGCCTTAGAAATTGCCTACTACTTATAAATCTCAAAGACAGTTAATGGAGATGCTTTTACTTCACATTTGTTATTTTAGTGAGTATAGATTATTGCCCTAGATAGTGGAAACCAAATAAAACTTGCCACCAGATTGCTCATTTTACTTCAGTCTGTTTCTTCCCTCACTGAAAATATGATTCTTTGATATATCAAGTTTTTATTTACAAAAATAATTATTAACTTTAGCATTTAGAAAAAGATGTTTTAAATTTTGCTGGGCCGTGGTGGTATGTTCCCTTCACTCCCCATAGAATAAATTAAAGATAAGCATGGATGCATTGCCTTATCTTTGCATCAAGGCACATGTGGTCTCTTGGCCTGTCTGCATGCCTCAGCTGCTGGCTGCAAATGTACAGGTTCTGGTGGCTTCCTTTATAGGAATGAAAGTAGGTAGAAGAAGGACATTTTGAGTCTAACCCACCATGAATACAGATACAACCACCTAAAGAAGCGTTCAATGAATATAAAAAGCATGCTGTAGCTTTTAAATGCAAGAAATTAAGTATGATTCCATCGAAAAAGACAGGCAATGTAATGATCTCTCCCAGCCAGGTATGTTAGCTACTATATTACTCTGAAAACTTCTAGTTCCTTGTAAAATGCATCCAAGTAAAAGGGTCTAAAAACTTTGACTAGTGCCTAACTCTAAATACTAGTATGTATGTGTGTATATATAAATTCATTCATTATTTCCTAAAATGTTGGTTTGGTTGAGAAAAATCTTTATGCTTATTTAAGTCCTTGCTATTCATATATTTACCTGCCTGTGTGAGGATGTCAAAACTTTGTTTCTGACTTATTGTCAGTCCTTGATTGCCCTATAAGAGGTTTACAGGCTCTGGAAAATAGTGAAGTCTTCACTGTGTTTCTAGAAAATGTATTTTCATTGGTCATACTGTAGGAAAAAAGGACTCTAAGCTAGATATTCTGACTTGGCATTAAAAGATCCATGGATTATTCCTCCTGTCTGAGGATGTTTCTATACTTGTGACACCATTCTGTCTGTCTTTGGATAGTGAATTAGTTCAGAAAGTGTTCCTTCAGTTCAGTTCAGTTCAGTTCAGTCGCTCAGTCATGTCCGACTCTTTGCAACCCCATGAATTACAGCACACCAGGCCTCCCTGTCCATCACCAACTCCCGGAGTTCATTCAAACTCATGTCCATCGAGTCAGTGATGCCATCCAGCCATCTCATCCTCTGTCATCCCCTTCTCCTCCTGCCCCCAATCCCTCCCAGCATCAGGGGCTTTTCCAATGAGTCAACTCTTCACATGAGGTGGCCAAAGTATTGGAGTTTCAGCTTCAGCATCAGTCCTTCCAATGAACACCCAGGACTGATCTCCTTTAGGATGGACTGGTTGGATCTCCTTGCACTCCAAGGGACTCTCAAGAGTCTTCTCCAACACCACAGTTCAAAAGCATCAATTCTTCAGCGCTCAGCTTCTTCACAGTCCAACTCTCACATCCATACGTGACCACTGGAAAAACCATAGCCTTGACTAGATGGACCTTTGTTGGCAAAGTAATGTCTCTGCTTTTTAATATGCTATCTAGGTTGGTCATAACTTTCCTTCCAAGGAGTAAGTGTCTTTTAATTTCATAGCTGCAATCACCATCTGCAGTGATTTTGGATCCCCCCTAAATAAAATAAGCCACTGTTTCCACTGTTTCCCCATCTATTTCCCATGAAATGTTGGGACCAGATGCCATGATCTTAGTCTTCTGAATGTTGAGCTTTAAGCCAACTTTTTCACTCTCCTCTTTCATTTTCATCAAGAGGCTTTTTAGTTCCTCTTCACTTTCTGCCTTAAGAGTGTTGTCATCTGCATATCTGAGGTTATTGATATTTCTCCTGGAAATCCTGATTCCAGCTTGTACTTCTTCCAGCCCAGCGTTCCTTACTTAAATCTATCCATAATTGGCAAGAGTATTGCAGTTTCAATTGCAGTTAAATTGTAGTTGTAAAAATGATGTTTAGGTTGACTTTGGAAAAAACATTTAAATTAGCATCATCAGTTCATGTCACCTTGCCTGAGAGGTTCACAAAGCCTCTCAGCTTGAAAAGATTTTGGTCATCATGTGCATCCCAAAACATTCAGGGTAACAATGATGCTGATGATGCTAATGCAGAGCCTGGGGGTCAGGAGCCAAGTGATATTCCAGGTGCCTGCCACCTCTGCCCTTATTGTGATGCCAAAGGGATCATTTCACCCTCCTGACTACAGTTTTCTTATCTGTAGCCTGGCAATACCAAGATATATATATCCCTTGGCACCCAACTGCAATCTTGTCATACAAATTCTCCTCCTTGAGATTGTTCTAATTATTTAAACATGAAAAGATAGGTCCATATACAGATATTCAGGGGTCCTGAAAAATATTTTAAGGATAATTTTATTGTCCTTGTACAGCTTCATCTTTTTTTTAGAACTGGAATAAAAAATCAGCTTTTAATTTTCCTTTTTTTAAAATGTGTGTATCCTTTTGGTTCCAAGTGTAATAAGGCAAAGCATTGAAGCCTCAAAAAGAAAAAGTCCATGAAGCTATTAAAATGTGGTTATATTTTCTCAAAGGTCAAAGTTGTCATTCTTATGCTACATTGTTGCAAATCTTTGAGCAGTTATTAGCCTCTTCTTATGAACTAACAGGAAGAAGGGAATGGCACCCCACTCCAGTACTCTTGCCTGGAAAATCCCATGGATGGAGGAGCCTGGTAGGCTGAAGTCCATGAGGTCGCTAAGAATCGGACACAATTGAGCGACTTCACTTTCACTTTTCACTTTCATGCATTGGAGAAGGAAATGGCAACCCACTCCAGTGTTCTTGCCTTGAGAATCCCAGATGGGAAGCCTAGTGGGCTGCCGTCTATGGGGTCGCACAGTCAGACACGACTGAAGTGACTTACAGTTACAGTATGAACTAACAATGGGCCATGTCTGTGATATGACATTAGTTATTAATATTTTATTTTTGGATATTTAAGAGAAAATTGTTGCTAACAGGAAATTGTATATGCATATTCTTAAGCTCTGATGTCTACTGCAGTAGCCATTAGTCACTTGTGGCTTGTGAACACTTGAAATGTGACTAGTCTAATTGAATGGAGATGACTATACATCAAATTCAAAATTTTAATATTAAACAAAAGTAAAAGATGTCATTAATAATTTTAATATGTTGATCACATGTTGAAATAAGAGGATTTTGGAAACACTGACCTAAAATAATATTTTGCTAAAATTAATTTCACTTAAAAACTTATGATTACTAGAGAATGTATATTTACATATGGGGTTTACATTATTGTTTCTACTAGACAATCCTGTTCTCAGGAGCTTGTCAAGGGGCCAGGCAATAAATAAAGCATCTTGGAAATATCATCTGGTTCAAAAAGTAGCAGAGCTTTTGCCCATCCACAAGCTCCGTGAGGGTCAAGATACCTCAGGAGCCCACGGATCCAGGCTATGCATGCATTTCTTTCATGGTAGTGGTTCTCATGGTAAGTCAGTCCTCTGTGCCCAATGCTGATCAGTATTACATGAAAAACTTTTTTCAATTTCTACACTTTATGACTAGAGTTAGCATCATTCTGATTTTCCTCCTATTCAACAGAATGTCATTTAAAGGAATGTATTAGAAAATGAAATTGCTTGTGTCTGGTGATGACTGCCAAACTTTCATTTGAAAAATTTAAATAGCCATTTAAATCATGATCTTTTATTGTCCTAAGAGAAACATGCCATTCTTATTTGAAGTATATTTTGGGATGTGAAATTCTGTTGAAATATAGACTGGTAAGCACTAAGAGGAAGAGACCATGAGTGAATTTTGTGAGCTTTTCTTCTGTTAGTGAGTGGGCAGAATTCATTAGATAGAAAGAACCAAATAATCCTCAAACTGAAAGTTTTGAATGCCCCTTCCCTTCATGTGTGACATTCTTCTTCTCAACAAAACGTTATCCTTATTACTAAAATAAAGTCTATCCTACAAGCATTGACTCATATTTTCACTGCCATGACTCCTGTAGAAGCACAGTTTTTGCTTGTCTGAACTACTGTGACAACATCTTCTCTTTTCCACCATGTCCCCCTTTAATATACTGTGGCATAGCAGCCTGAGTGATTTTTCAAAATTTTAAACCATATTGCCCCAGTTAAAACCCTTCAGCACTTTGTTAGGGCATTAAAAGAAAAACCAAGCCATCCTGTAGGCTCCTGGGGCTCTGCATACTCTGGTCCTTGCTTGTCTCCAGTATCATTTCTCCTTTATTACAAGGCAGGAACCACACAAGCCCATTCCACATTCCCAGAAGAGACCAAGCTCATTCCTGCCTTTTGGTCTTTACAGTTGCTGTTTTCTCTCCCTACCCACTTACCTCAGTTCTTAACATGGTTTACACCTTCTAGTCCTTCCGGTTACAGCTCCAGTATCACCTCCCAAGAAAGGTACTCCATGACAATCCATTCAAAATAGTCATCCAGTCAATTTCTGGCCATCACTATGTTTCTTATGTGATTTGATCTAGTTGGCTTGTTTATTTTTTGGTTTGCTCTCTATTCCCTACCATCCTCGAAAACACTAGCCCACTTAAAGAAAAATCCTAGGTATTTTATCTGCCTTGTTCTCTAACATGTTATCAGCACAAGAACAGTTTCTGGGTATACAATATACTTCCAGTGGTTATTTATGAAACAAAGAAAAGTATCAATTGCAAAACTATTTTGAGACAGCTTGACTTGCTTCCATATCCACAAGTTTCTTTTAGTAGTTGGAAAATGTCCTGCTTCAACATTTTTCATTTCATCACAAGTTGATGAGCTTTTTTTAGACCTCATGTCTAAAGATTGCAGTGTGTAGAGATTTTGCTCAATTTCAAATGTCCAACTTGAGAAATAGGTGATGCACTGGTCAGAGGAGGACAGAGACTAACCCTCTCCTGATTTTTACCTTCCAGTTGACATCCTCAGGATCTGTTTCTCTGCAGTGTGCTTGGGCTTATCTGCCTGGGATTTACAGTCTCTACAAATGTGGGTCAAGACCACTGAGGGTTATGCTCTAATATTTTTATCTGACTTTGAATGAGTGCGAAAGTGTAAACCTTCTGATTTGTGGCTTATCCCATACACTTAACTGATAGCCCTGCCTCTCGTTGCCATTTAAATGGTAAATTGCAAAATACGTCTTAGAGTCAGGGCACCCTGGTGAGCAAGCAGTGAATTCAGTTTTATCTTCTCTGCTCTGAATGTGTTTGGTTAATAGAAGGCTCTGAGTCCTCTTCTTGCTTACTCACTTCAAGGGAAAGAAAAATTACAATTAAGAAAGCAGGTGAGTCTTTGATTAAAGAAATGCCTCATTTGACATGAATACCTTGAATGAAAGTTTATATGTCAACTACTTTATTAGTCTTCCCAATTAATAAAAAAAATGCATTTCAATCATTTTAAGGGATTTCTTCAGTGCATTTTAAAGTAATTTCTTTAGTGAGATTTTTTGTTTGTTTAGAGCAGAGAATTCTGTACTTGGAATAGTCAACCTGTTGTTACATTCTGTGAATTCAATCTAGGGATGTAACAACAGCATTACTCTTTAAGTTCACCTGGAAACAGAAAACAGGAGATATAAAAAGAAAGTTGCACAAATCAACCAACTGTATTTGCATAGTCTTTTTTTAAACTCGGTGATATATATAAAATGTAGTATTTTAATTCTAAATTTACTTTTGAACTGTTATTGTAGTCTTTGTAAAAGCATCTTTGTTCTATTTCTGCAGAATCATTTTCTCCCTGAATTAGTAAACCTTCTTTTCAGACCTGCCTGTAATGTTTAGTGAATTCACAAAGCAGGCTTGACTGTATAGAGAGAGTGGCTACTCATAAAATCTAAGCATCCACAAATCTTGCAAATAAAAATGAAGTTGGCATTTTTGAGGTTACTTCAAAGACAGCTGGAGAAGAGGCACATTTTAAAATTCAGATTCCTAGATGGAGGCTGTGAATCAGGTTTCTAAGAAGAGAAACAAGATTTTTAACTTCAGAATGTAACCCAAATAAGTAACATCATTCTTAAAATGGAGGGAGAGAATGTAAAAAAGTACCTTGTTTTAGGCAACCTGTTGATTAGGCATAAAGAAAACTTTTAGTTTATTTATAGACTTCTGGAAATATTCAGCTGAGGAATTCAGCTATTTCTCAATTAAAAAAAATCCATAAAAATAAATATTTGGCCAAAGGAAAAGAGATGTCCTCCCAAACATATCAATCTTCCAAATGTCTTCTACTTCTAAGGTGTTTTGTTTTTAATGTGCACTAAAAATGGAGCAGATTCCAGGCTGTAACTAGATTCACAGACCAAAAACAGAAACAAAAACAAACCAATAAGAGAAAAAAATGTGTGTATTTGTGATTATTTCATATATCAGTTTAATAACTGAGAATGAAACTGAAGCATTCTCTTAAAGTTTATCTTTGGCTTCGATCCCATCCTGCACTCTTGGAAAGTCTGGTCTGCCCCTTGGTGAAGAACACTCTAGCAACCTCAGATTGACATGAGGTAGATTCACTCTTTCCCCACAAACACCCCAAAATGTGCATCTGAAAAAAAAATAAATAAAACAACTACGACAGGGACTGAGCCCCAGAGATATTCACAGGAACTCTACAAAATCTGTGGCACAATATGTGGTCAGACCCAGCTGGGCACCCGACCGGCCTTGGCTGCCATCCCTCTGGCTGGACTCTTCCCCAAGGTAGGGCTCACCCTCACATGAAATTGCCAACCAGGGCCCACGTGGGTAGTGAACTAATTTAGCCTCCTGGACACTTGATGAATGAAGAATTTCCTCTTGGGCCTAAATTATAGGGCTTGTCATAGTTGCTCTTTCGTGATCTGTTATTTGGAGGTAATTTTCCAAAAGGGCTGGAACACAGGGCCGTGAGCTAGAATAGGATTCACCAAGCACAGCTGCCACACACTGGCCAGCACATCCCACTGTGCCCAACCTCTCCTCTATTCTCCTCGCCTCCACCCTTCCTTCCCCAGGGAGGAGGCCCAGTCAACAGAGCTGGTCTTAACTTAGATCTTTACTTTCCTTCTTAATTAAACCACAAGAATGGCATCTGCCCACTTTTTCTGCATCTGGGTTTCTAGAAATTTAACATCTTGTCCTAACACGCTTGCAAACAGATGAGCAGGCTTTCCCCTCATCCCCCAATGTGGATGATTACAACCTTCTGTCAAATTCCACCTACCCTCCCTCCCCTGTTGGCTGGAAGATAAGCTTCTGATCTTCTCTTGGCTTTTTGAACTGCTGGAAGCTGTGTAAACACAAGCTGTAGGTTAGTCAGATTCTGTTTGACCCAGGGCCTGCTGAGTGCAAAAAGATTACATTTGAAAACTCCCTTGTCTAATTAAGCGATGGTAACCTATTATGGGGTGGTTGCTGATGAGGTCAAGTAGCAAGAGGTTTCAGGCTGACCTGCTGCAGCTGGTCATTTGCTGATAAATAAAGAACAGCTAGTTTTTAGTGGGCTACATTCTCTACCTTGAGAACTCCCATCTCATGAAACATTTGAATTTTGTTCTTTTTCTGAATTTTGCATGTGCATTTAAGCACTTTAGAGAATTTGCAACAGCACAAGTGACAAGGATTGTTCAATGATGGCAACTCTTCTTCTCTGGTGGCTCAGATGGTAAGGAATCTGCCTGCAATGTGGGAGACCCGGGTTCCATCCTGGGTTGAGAAGATACCCTGAAGAAGGGAATGGCAACCCACGCCCGTATTCAGGCCTGGAGAATTCCATGGACAGAGGAACGTGGCAGGCTACAGTCCATGGGGTCACAAAGAGTTGGACACAACTGAGTGGTTAACACACACACACACACACACACACACACACACACACATGCTTTTCTTCATCCTTGCACATTGGTGCCCCATCCAGTGGTTCACAAACTAGTGTGCTGGGTTTCTAGCTCTATTCAGATCACTGGATTCTTGCAAATCCCAAAAGTTAGATGAGGACCACTTCAAACACTGACAATGGATGGGCTATGGTGGTGAAGTCAGGAGAGGAAGCCCCAAGAAATAAATCAGAAGATCTGGACCAGACTGTGTAGAGTAATCATGATCATTTATTGAGCACCAACCACGCAGAAGACCTGTTGTCTTCATGTGTCTCCAGACCTTACCATGACCTTCAGAATAGGTGATTTTACTCCTATTTCCCTGTGAGAATTCCTAAGGCAAATAGAGGTTAGCAAGTTTCATAAGGGCACAAAATCACCCAGTGAAAGGCATGGGATATGACCCCAAATAGCTTCATACTTAAGGTTCACCTGTTCCAGGGAACTGTCCAATTTTCCTGTGGAATTAGAAGTGTCTGGAGGTCCCTGGATGAGGGGAAAATTTGATGAGTGCAGATTCTCTTTGTGAGTAGATGATAAAAGTAAAGATAAGAACTTTGGAACTATAAACCCTGGAAAATTTATCAAAGAAACCCTCCCACTAGCTATTAAGCCCTCAGATAGGTTTATTACCAAGTTTCTTGTGGGCATCTATTGTTTCTCTACCAGCATCTACTTCCTGAGTTCTGGAAAAGCATATGCAGAATTCCTCTGGGATACCATTGCTCCTCCAAAATTTTGCTAAAGTCTTTTGTTAGGGTCTGAGTCCCTAGGATGCATCACGATTGCATTTGGGCCAATCAGAAACAATGAAATAAGATGCATGTTTTTTATTGTGGAAAGTTGTAGAATAAACATAGTTGTCATTTCCCTCCATCCTTGAGTCAAGGACAGGCTGGAGTTATCCTTGACATCCCTCTACTGAAAAGGGACATCTGGATGTATCTGAGAAACAGAAAGAAACTGGGTCTTGATAATATGGTTGGAATCCTGATCAAGATGTTTGTGATCTCCCTCTGTGCTGCACTTTAGGGATTTGAGAATGTTTTATATATTTCTAAAGTAAAGACTTCAAGAGGTTAATGTTATTTTCTTGCCAAATCCATGCATTCACCCATCTGGTTATGGAACAAGAGTATAGTAACATCTTACTGTCTCCAAAGCTGGAGAAGGCAATGGCAACCCACTCCAGTATTCTTGCCTAGAGAGTGCCACGGATGAAGGAGCCTGGTAGGCTGCAGTCCATGGGGTCGCTACGAGTCAGACACGACTGAGCGGCTTCACTTTCACTTCACTTTCATGTGTTGGAGAAGGAAATGGCAACCCACTCCAGTGTTCTTACCTGGAGAATCCCAGGGACAGGGGAGCCTGGTGGGCTGCTCTCTATGTGGTCACACAGAGTCGGACACGACTGAAGCGACTTAGCAGCAGCAGCAGTCTCCAAAGCCACTTCTTTGCCATGGAATCACACCACTTCTGAATGAGAAAGAGGGCATTGGAAAGGAGAGGCCACATATTTTTATCATGTGTTTTTTTCTGACCAAAGTTGGATGGTGTGACAATTTTAAAATCACATCTCTTGCAAAATCTTTCAACCTGTCCCACAGTTCATTTTTCATCCTTCTCATAATTTGAACATAACAAAAGCTGGTGAATACTTCTGTTAATTATCTTCCATAAAATAATGCAAAGTCTCTAATAAAAAACATTTTCTGATGCCTTACAACTTTACTTCAGACAGTTCCTTACAATAGTGTGCATACAGTTCTCAATGCTCTATCTTCAGCCTCATATGTAAAACAATTTTGCATGTTCCCTAAAAACTGTAGCAAACCCACAATTCTCATGAAATTATTGGAATAATGAAAAATCTCTTTTATTTTCACAGGGTTTCAGAGTTTATAGGGCCCTTAATCCAATCTGACTGGTATCCTTACAGAATACTTTTATGTAATTTATCTCATTTTTTCCCTCATTTCAACGCTATAAGGTTGATAGCATTATCCATATTTTAGAGATTAATATTAAAAGGTTTAGGGATTAAGTGATTTGTCTAAATACCACTCCCCCCCACACACATTCCACCAACCTCCAATGGTGGGACTGTATTTTACATTCAAGTGCTCTAATCTAAGTTCAGACTTTTCATGGTTCCCAATAGTCTATTGGTACTTGGAAATCTCTGAATAGAGACAAGGAGTTTGAAATTAGAATGCCACCATATTGCTTCTTTTCTCTAGGTTAAATAAGTGAGCTTGATTCTCCAAATAGCTGAGAAAGACTTTTAATGCTTCTGTCCATAGTTATCCCTTTTGGGAACCACAGGAATCTTGATTTTCCTGACCATTTGTCCTCCATTGGGCCAAAATGTTTAAAGGACATTATTTTTATATGCCAATGATTGCAGTATTTGTATGTGCAAATCAAGTAATTACTTAACTACCCAAATTGTGCATGCAACTAAGGTAATTATGAACTTAGAAAACTGCTATAAGAATCTGACCCTGGAAAAACTGTGATAGCAGAAAATGAGTGTTGGAGTGGAAATTTCTTGCAAGGCTGATTTTGTTGTTGTCATTGTTTAGTGGAAAAATAAGATGATTAAGTTGCTTGCTTTGCCTCAGTTTTGACATCTGAAGAATGAAAATAATAATGTTTGCACTATCTACTTCCAAAGGGTAATTTCCATGTGAGGGAAATTGGGATAATACATGCAAAAGATCTGAAAAAAAAAATGACAAGATGTTTAAAAAGGAGATATTATTTTTAAGCGGCCTATTAACCCCTACTTTGAAATCAGCAGAAATACATACGTTTACATGACTCTTTGGTTCATCAATCCAAATAAATGTCATGTTTTAATTAAATAAAATGTAAAAAATTATCTCAAGTTGTGTAAAAATAAAATAAAATTGTTATTATCTACCTCTAGATTGCAAAACAATTTCTCATGTGGCTTTCCTAACAATTACATGTGGTACATGGAGAAAGAAAGATTAATCGTGGTTATTAAATATGGGAGAAACTGAAGCTTGATAAATTTAAAGCGAAAATCTAGCAACAGGGTGTCTGACTCCAATTAATAATTACTGCCAGAGAGACCACAGTACCTTGACACTGGTAGTTATAAACATGAATAGGTCAAGCTGTTAAATGAGTTTAGAAATGTATCTGCTTCCCAATAATTTCATGAATGTAATCACTTGTATTAGATTGACTTGCAGATTACTACCACATTATATGCAAGAAAAGGACTTGCTAGGAAAGCTGATGATGTGCTTAAGAAGTTGAAGGCTTTTAAAATTCACTTAAGAGAACAGATAAATCAGTAGGTTGTGATTATACTTTGTTTGTTGAAACAAAATGGTGGAGACTGGATCCAATTCTGTGAGCAGTTAGCTTGAGTTCCTGGCCCACTGAGAAGAAACTCATCAGAGTTTCCTATAATTCACCCAGCCTCTCCTCCCAAATGTTCATTACAATGAGGTCATTACTACAATTGTTAGAATATCATCTGATAAAAACATGCATGCTTAGATAAAGTTCACCAACATTCACCTTAGGTTGCCAAGCCTCTGAGTTGCTATGTTCTAAAGAGTATGAAAGATGGATGGAGTTTGAAGGGCCCAGATCCCAATGACATTTGAAGGTGATTCTGAGAGTCAGTGGTGGGGTTGGAGCATCTGTCATTTTTTGACCCCACATTTTGTTCTCTAACCATCTTCCTCTGTCAGCATTGATGTCTCCAGAGAGATAAGAGATACCTTGTATAGTAAATGAGGGTGTTTCAAAGAATAAGGGCCACCAAGTCATCTATCTGTACCCAAAGACTTGGCAGGTAGTAGAATCACCACCTCCTTTTAGAGTGACAATGTGTCTCAAATTGTGTTTATTGTAAAAAAATTAAAAATTGACTTTATGGTAAAATAAATTCATCAGTATGATTCACATTTCTTTCCAACTTTAGAAGAGGACAGATACATTATCTATCATTATTCTGCTCCACCATTTACCTCATTTAAAAATAATAAAACAAGTGTGTATGTATAGCTACCATTTCTCAAGCATTTACCATGTGCCTATCCCCATACAGAGGAACCAGAGATCAAATTGCCAACATCCACTGGATCATTGAAAAAGCAAGAGAGTTCCAGAAACATCTATTTCTGCTTTATTGACTATGCCAAAGCCTTTGACTGTGTGGATCACAATAAATTGTGAAAAATTCTGAAAGAGATGGGAATACCAGACCACCTGACCTGCCTCTTGAGAAACCTATATGCAGGTCAGGAAGCAACTGTTAGAACTGGACATGGAACAACAGAATGGTTCCAAATAGGAAAAGGAGTATGTCAAGGCTGTATATTGTCAGCCTGCTTATTTAACTTCTATGCAGAGTACATCATGAGAAACGCTGGGCTGGAAGAAGCACAAGCTGGAATCAAGATTGCCAGGAGAAATATCAATAACGTCAGATATGCAGATGACACCACCCTTATGGCAGAAAGTGAAGAGGAACTAAAAAGCCTCTTGATGAAGGTGAAAGAGGAGAGTGAAAAAGTTGGCTTAAAGCTCAACATTCAGAAAACGAAGATCATGGCATCTGGTCCCATCACTTCATGGCAAATAGATGGGGAAACAGTGGAAACAGTGGCAGACTTTATTTTTTTGAGCTCCAAAATCACTGCAGATGGTGACTGCAGCCATGAAATCAAAAGACGCTTACTCCTTGGAAAGAAAGTTATGACCAACCTAGACAGCATATTAAAAATCAGAGAGATTACTTTGCCAACAAAGGTCCGTCTAGTCAAGGCTACGGTTTCTCCAGTGGTCATGTATGCATGTGAGAGTTGGACTGTGAAGAAAGCTGAGTGCCGAAGAATTGATGCTTTTGAACTGTAGTGTTGGAGAAGACTCTTGAGAATCCCTTGGAGTGCAAGGAGATCCAACCAGTCCATCCTAAAGGAGATCAGTCCTGGGTGTTCTTTGGAAGGACTGATGCTGAAGCTGAAACTCCAATACTTTGGCCACCTCATGCAAAGAGTTGACTCATTGGAAAAGACTCTGATGCTGGGAGGGATTGGGGGGCAGGAGGAAAAGGGGACGACAGAGGATGAAGATGGCTGGATGGCATCACTGACTGGATGGACATGAGTTTGAGTGAACTCTGGGGGTTAGTGATGGACAAGGAGGCCTGGCGTGCTGTGATTCATGGGGCCGTAAAGAGTCGGACACGACTGAGCGACTGAACTGAACTGAACTATCCCCTTGCTAAGCATAATCTGTGCCTTATCTAACTTAGCCTCTGTTACATACTGTGAATTAGGCATTACTCTTTTCCTAAGTTCACAGATAAGGAAATGGAGGCTGAAAGAGCTTAAGTATTGCCTAAACTTACACAGACTGACTTATATGTATTTTTTTGAGCACACCTCTGTACCCTGAAAATTCATCGTTGATGACTCCAGAATGGAAATGCCAATGACAAGACTCATATATTTAAATAGATTTTCATTAAAAAAAAAATGAAATAATGCCATTTGAAGCAACATGGATGTACCTAGAGATTATTATGCTAAGGAAGTCGGACAGAGACAGACAACTATTACATGATACCACTTATATGTAGAATCTAATTAGAAATGATGCAAATGAACTTATTTACAAAACAGAAACAGACTCACAGATCTTGAAATCAAACATGATTGCCAAAGGAAAAAACCTGGGGGGAATTGATAAATTTGGAGACTGAGATTAACAAATACACACTACTATATATAGAACAGATAACTAGATGTCCATCAGCAGATGAATGGATAAGAAAGCTGTGGTACATATACACAATGGAGTATTACTCAGCCATTAAAAAGAATACATTTGAATCAGTTCTAATGAGGTGGATGAAACTGGAGCCTATTATACAGAGTGAAGTAAGCCAGAAGGAAAAACATAAATACAGTATACTAACGCATATATATGGAATTTAGAAAGATGGTAACAATAACCCGGTGTACGAGACAGCAAAAGAGACACTGATGTATAGAACAGTCTTATGGACTCTGTGGGAGAGGGAGAGGGTGGGAAGATTTGGGAGAATGGCAATGAAACATGTAAAATATCATGTAGGAAACGAGTTGCCAGTCCAGGTTCGATGCACGATGCTGGATGCTTGGGGCTGGTGCACTGGGACAGCCCAGAGGGATGGTATGGGGAGGGAGGAGGGAGGAGGGTTCGGGATGGGGAACACATGTATACCTGTGGTGGATTCATTTTGATATTTGGCAAAACTAATACAATTATGTAAAGTTTAAAAATAAAATAAAATTAGAAAAAAAAAAGAACAGATAACTAATTAATAGGGACCTACTATATAGCACAGGGGACTCTATTCATGTTCTGTAATAACCTATATGGGAAAAGAGTCTAAAAATAATGAAAATATACATATCCACATATGTATAACTGATTCACTTTGCTGTGCACCTGAGAATAACACAGCATTGTAAGTCAATATACTCCAATTTTTTTTTTTTTTTAATTGAATGAAGTGAAGTGAAAGTTGCTCAGTTGTGTCTGGCTCTTTGCGACCCCATGGACTTATACAGTCTGTGGAATTCTCTAGGCCAGAATACTAGAGTGGGTAGCTTTTCCCTTCTCCAGGGGATTTTCCCAACCCAGGGATCCAATCTAGGTCTCCTGCACTACAAGTAGATTTTTTTACCAGCTGAGCCACAAGGAAGAGTTACACACACACAAAAATAGATTTACCTCCTTCTTCTCTATATTTGTCCATCAGATAAAGACATAAACTGTATGTTGCCCTCTCTTTGAAAAATTATATTCATGTCTTTAGCTTTTCCACGGAAGAATGTACCATTAATGATAATTGCTAACATTTTTACGGTACCCATGAGATATCATTTTGAGCACACCGTTGTGACAGTGAAAGAATACTTTAACAGTTGGGAAATTTCAAATTTTTTAGGAAATAAGATTTTTGTTCACGGAGTAAGACTATATCAAGAAGTTGAAGAAGCTTTCCCAGGATGGAACGGGGAACTTGATACAGAAGGTTTTCCTGAACAGTGTCCCTGCCCATCAAGAATAAATTTTATTTTCACTGAAGAGATACAAAGTTCTACCTTTTACATTCCTATTTAGAGATTAACTCAGATTAGTGTAACAGACACAGGCATCTATCAAGGTGTAGCTATGTGCTGGGGATTCGGGATACTGGGATAGTCTTTCAGGTTAAAGCAAACCCAGAGGGCAGATGGAATTTGAGAGCTTGTGCTGAGATAAGGCTCCCAGGAAAGTTTCAGCTGGGGGTAGGCAAAGGAAATTCAGTCTAGATCTGAAATTAGGGACCCTAATTTCCCTAATATTGCTTTTCTCCATTTAAACTATATATAACAACCAGTGGATGACTATTAAGAAGTAAAGATTTTTCACCCCTCCCCCCAGCAGCATCAATGATGAGAGAAGATCACTGTTCCCTAGTGGCTTGTTGTGGCATCACAAGGGTCTTGACTAGTTCCAAAGTGGTACTGGAGTCCTGCCAAGCTCATGGTTCATTACAATTAGCCATCCAGAGTTATGCTGTCCAAACCAGGTGTCACTAGCCACAGGTGGCTAAATTCTTGGAAGGTGGCTAGAATGAGTTGAAATGTTCAGTGGGTACAAAATACATGCTGAATTTCAAAGACTTAATATGAAAAAATAACACAATATTTATTAACAACTTTATATTGATTACAGTGGTGGAAAGAGAGCATGTTGGATGTATTGGCTTATGTAAAATATATCATTAAATTTAATTTTATATGTTTCTTGTTACCTTTTCTTAATGTGACCATGAGAACATTTAAAATTACATATTTGGCTCACATATCTCTATGGGATAATGCTGATAAGAGCTTTTCTACTCTCATTGATATAGGTCCTTTTCAAGATATTTACTTTGAGGAGAGCATTTATGTTTTATAATAAATGATGCCCCAAATAGCACAGTAACATTTTGATCCAATGCATTTTCCCTCTTACTCTTGCCCAACTGCCACCCAGAAATTTGTAAAGCACTTAAAATATACTGTATAATTTGTCAAGAAATTGCATAAAAATAGTGAAAGCAAATCTTATAATTTAGAAAAC
The DNA here is from genome assembly GCF_002263795.3 of Bos taurus. Lineage (NCBI taxonomy): Eukaryota > Metazoa > Chordata > Mammalia > Artiodactyla > Bovidae > Bos > Bos taurus. The sequence continues at coordinate 49,643,451 of NC_037340.1, forward strand.
TGATGAGGGACAAAATTAGCAGACAATTAAAAAAATATTTCTTTAAATGCAACTTCATATATTTTTCAAATCTAAATTTTACTTGAAATATAACTGAATGTGGTATTTTTCTAATGTTGCAATCTCTATAATGTTGTTCACTTCAAAGTACATTTAACTTAAATGATTATGATTAGAGGTTTAGTATTCCAAAAACATTTCTCTCAGGAGACAGATGCTCTGGGCCTATGCATTCTCCTGTGTGTCATTCATTGTTTCCTGAACTGTAAAAAGGAGGGAATGGAACAATACAAATTTTATATATTTTTTGAATTAAATTTATTTTGAATTTGACAATAATTTCCCTACAATATTATGTTGGTTTCTGTCATACATCAACATGAATCAGTCATAGGAATTGGAATACATATGTTCCTTCCCTCTTGAACCTCCCTCCCACTTCCCACCCAATTCCATACCTCAACGTTGCCACAGAGCACTGGCTTTGAGCTCCCTGTGTCATACAATAAATTCCCACTGGTTATCTGTTTTACATATGGTAATGTATATGTTTCAATGCCAATCTCTCTATTTGTACCATGATCTCCTTCCCCTACTGTATCCACAAGTCTATTCATTATGTCTGTGTTTCCATTGCTCCCCTGCATATAGGTTCATCAGTACTATCTTTCTAAATTCCATAAATGTGTTACTATATTTGCTTTTCTCTTTCTGACTTACTTCACTCCATATAATAGGCTCTAGGTTCATCCATCTCATTAGAACAGATTCAAATGCATTCTTTTTATGGCTGAGTAATATTCCATTGTACATATCTACCATACTTCTTTATCCATTCTATGTCAGTGGACATCTAGGCTGCTTCCAGGTCCTATATATTGCAAATAGTGCTGCAATAAATATTGGGGTACATATGTCTTTTTGAATTATGGTTTCCTCAGGGTATATGTCCAGTACTGGGATTGCTGGGTCATATGGTAGTTTTGAGAGGTAAAGTTACATCCAATTAAACATAGAGTTTCAAAAAATAGCTAGAAGAGACAAGAAGGCCTTCTTCAACAAACAGTGTTTAATAACAGAAGAAAATAGCAAAGGGGGAAAGACTGGAGATCCCTTTAGGAAAACTGAAAGCATCAAGGGAGCATTTGGCCCAAAGATGGGGCACAATTAAGGATGAAAATGGTAGAGAACTAGTAGATGCTGAAGAGATCAAGAAGAAATGGAGTGAATACATGGAATAACTGTATAAAAAAGATCTTAATGAACCAGGTTACTATGATGGTGTGGTTAGTCACCAAGAGCCAGACATTCTGGAGAGTGAAGTCAAGTAGGCCTTAGGAAGCACTGCTGTTAGTAAAGCTAGTGGATGTGATGGAATTCCAGTAGAACTACTCAAAAACCTAAAGGAAAATGTCATCAAAGTTTTGCATTCAGTATGTCAGCAAACCTGGAAGACCCAGCAGTGGTCACAGGACTAGAAAATGTCAATCCTCATCCCAATTCCTAAGTAGGGTACTGCCAAGGAATGTGCATTGGACAATTGAACTCATCTTGCTAGTGAGGTCATGCTTAAAATCTTGTATGTTAGGCTTCAGCATTATACAAACCAAGAACTTCCAGGTGTCCAAGCTGGGTTTAGAAGAGGAAAAGGAAACAGAGATCAAATTGCCAACATTTGCTGGATTATAGAAAAAGCAAGAGAATTTCAGAAAAACATCTATCTCTGTTTCATCAACTACACTAAAGCCTTTGACTATATAGATCATGACAAATTGTGGAAAGCTCTTAGAGAGATGGGAATATCAGACCATCTTACCTGTCTTCTGAGAAAACTGCATGAGGGTCAAGAAACAACAGATAGAACCCTGTATGGAGCAATTGTTTGGTTCAAGATCGAGAAAGTAGAACAGTGCTGTTTGCTGTCACCCTGTTTGTTTAACCTATAGCATATCATGAGAATGCTGGGCTTGACGAGTTAGAAGCCAGAATCAAGTTGGGCACGAGAAACATCAACAGCTTTGGATATACAGATGATACCACTCTAATGGCAGAAAGCAAAGAGGAACTAAAGAGCCTCTTGATGAGGGTGAAGGAGGAGAGTGAATGAGCCGGCTTAAGACTAAGTATTAAAAAAACTAAGATCATGGCATCTGGCCCCATTACTTCATGGCATACAGAAGAGGAAAAGGTGGAAGCAATGACAGATTTTCTCTTCCTGGGCTCCAAAATTACTAAGGATGGTGATTGCAGCCATGAAATCAGGAGACAATTGCTTCTTGGCAGGAAAGGGATGACAAACTTAGCATGTTGAAAAGCAGAGACATTACTCTGCCAACAAAATCTGTATAGTCAAAGCTATGGTCTTCTCAGTGGTCACATATGGCTGTGAGAGCTGGACCACAATGAAGGCAGAACACCAGAGAATTGATACCTTCCAACTGTGGTGTTGGAGAAGACTCCTGAGGGTCCTTTGGACAGCAAGGTGATCAAACCAGTCAATCTCAAGGGAGATCAGACCTGAATATTCACTGGATGGACTGATGCTGAAGCTCCAGTATTTTGATCATCTGATGGGAATAGCTGACTCATTGGAAAAGTTCCTGATGCTGGGAAAGATTGAGGACAGAAGGAGAAGAGGGCATCAGAGGATGAGATGGCTGGATGACATCACTGATGCAACAAACATGAACTTGAGCAAACTCCAGGAGATGATGAGGGATAAGGAGGCCTGGCATGCTGCAGTCCATGGGGTTGCAAAGTGTCAGACATGACTGGACAACTGAACAACAACAACATGGTAGTTTTATTCTTAGTTTTTAAAGGAATCCCATACTGTTTTGCATATTGGCTGTATCAATTTACAGTCCCACCACCAATACAAGAGGATTCCCTTTTTTCTCCACATACTCTCCAACATTTATTGTTTGTAGATTTTTTTGATGATGGCCATTCTAACTGTTGTGAGGTGATACCTCTTCTTAGTTTTGATTTGAAACACCTCATTTACTGTACAAGACATGTCTTGTCTGTCTGGAGACATTGATGCTGACAGAGGGAGATGGTAGAGAACAGAATGTGTTTTCATTACTCTAGGAGGTGGGTCAAAGAAGGTCTCGCTGTGTGTCAGAGGTTAGAGTTTACTGCCTATATTTCCTCCAAGAGCTTTATAGTTTCTGGCCTTACATTTAAATCTTTAATCCATTTTGAGTTTATTTTTGTGTTTGCTGTTAGAAGTGTTCTTTCATTCTTTTACATATAGCTCTCCAGTTTTCCCAGCACCACATATTGAAGAGGGTGTCTTTTCTCCATCGTATATTCTTACCTCTTTTGTCAAAGATAAGGTTCCGCAGATGCATGGACATATCTCTGGTCTTTCTATCTTGTTCCACTGGTCTATATTTCTGTTTTTCTGCCAGTACCACACTGTCTTGATGACTGTAGGCTTTGTACTATAGTCTGAAGTCAGGAAGGTTGACCCCTTGAGTTCCATTTTTCTTCCTCAAGATTGCTTTTGCCATTCAGGGTCTTTTATGTTTTCATACAAATTATGAAATTGTTTGTTCTATGAAAAACACCATTGGTAGTTTGATAGGGATTGCATTGAATCTATTGGAGAAGGCAATGGCACCCCACTCCAGTACTCTTGCCTGGAAAATCCCATGGATGGAGGAGCCTGGTGGGCTGCAGCCCATGGGGTCGCTAAGAGTCAGACACGACTGAGTGACTTCACTTTCACTTTTTCACTTTCATGCATTGGAGAAGGAAATGGTAACCCACTCCAGTGTTCTTGCCTGGAGAATCCCAGGGGCAGGAGAGCCTGGTATGCTGATATCTATGGGGTCACACAGAGTTGGACACGACTGAAGTGACTTAGCAGCAGCAGCATTGAATCTATAGGTTATGCATACTATTATCATTTTCACAATAATGATTCTTCCAATCCAAGAACATGGTATATCTCTCCATCTGTTTGTGTCATCTTTGATCTCTATCATCAGTGTCTTATAGTTTTCTGCCTACTCTTTTGTCTCTTTAGGTAGGTTTATTCCAAAGTATTTTATTCTTTTTATTGCAATGATCAATAGGTTTGTTTCCTTAACTTCTCTTTTTTCATTGTTAGTATATAGGAATACAAAAGATTTCTGTGCATTAATTTTATATCCTGCTATTTTACTATATTAATTGGTTAGTTTGCATAATTTTCTGGTGGAATCTTTAGGGTTTTCTATATATATTGTATCATGTCACCTACAAACAGTGAGAGTTTTGCTTCTTTTCTGATCTAGATTTCTTTTATTTTCTTCTCTGATTGCCATGGCTAGAACATTCCAAACTATGTTGAATAAGAGTGGCATGAATGGGCACCCTTGTCTTGTTCCTGAACCTAGAGGAAATGCTTTCAGTTTTTCACTGTTGAGAATATGTTTGCTGTAGGTTTATCATAAATGGTCTTTATTATATTGAGATAGGTTCCTTTTATGCATACTTTCTGGAGTTTTTATTTTTTATCATAAATGGGTATTGAATTTTGTTGAAAGATTTCTCTGCATCTATTGAAATTATTATATGATTTTTGCCTATCAGTTTGTTGATATGGTGTATCACATTCCTTGATTTGCATATATTGAAGAATTCTTGCACCCCTGGGATAAACACCACATGATCATAGTGTATAATTTTGGGTTGTGGGATTCTGTTTGCTAGAATTTTGTTGAAGATTTTTACACTTATGTTCATCAGTGATATTGGCATGTAATTTTCTTTTTTGTGTGTCATCTTTGTCTGGTTTTGGTAACTGGTGATAGTGGTCCCATAGAATGAGTTAGGGAGTTTTCCCTCCTCTGAAATTTTCTGGAAGAGTTTGAGTAGTACAGGTGTTAACTCTTCATTAAAATTTTGGCAGAATTTGTCTATGAGGTCATCTGGCCCTGGGGTTTTGTTTGTTGGAAGATTTTTGATCACAATTTCCATTTTGGGTCTTGTGGTTGGTCTGTTCATGCTTCTTATTTCTTCCTGGTTCAGTTTTGGAAGGTTATACTTCTCCAAGAACTTGTCCATTTCTTCCAGGTTGTCCATTTAATTGGCATATAGTTGCTCATAATAATCTATTATGACCCTTTGTACGTCTGCATTGTTGTAACTTCTTCCTTTCTATTTCTCATTTTATTGATTCAAATCTCCTTTTTTTTTTTTTTCTTGACAAGTCTGGATAGTACTTTGTCAATTTTGTTTATCTTCTCAAAGAATCAGCTTTTTGTTTTATTGATCTTTGCCATTGTTTCCTCCATTTATTTTTCATTTATTTCTTCTCTGATCTTTATGATTTTTTTCCTTCTACTAACTTTGTTTTTTGTTGTTGTTCTTCTTCTTCTTTTTCTAGTTGCTCTAGGTGTAAGGTTAGGTTGTTTATATATTTTTCTCATTGCTTGAGGTAGGCTTATATTGACATAAACATCCCTCTTAGGACTGCTTTTGCTGCATCCCATAGGTTTTGGGTTGTTGTGTTTTCATTTTCATTTCTTTCTAGATACTTTTTGATCTCCTTCTTGATGTCTTCAGTGATCTGTTGGTTATTTACAGACATGTTGTTTAGCCTCCATTTGTTTGAGTTTTTTTTTTTTTTTTTCATGTAGTTGGTATCTAGTCTCATACTACTATGGTTAGAAAATATGCTTGATACAATTTCAATTTTCCTAAATGTACCAACACTTGATTTGTGCCACAAGATGTGGCCTATCCTGGAGACTGTTCCATGTGTACTTGAGAAGAAAGTACATTTTTCTGCATTTGGATGGAATGTCCTGAAGATACCAATTAGGTCCATCTGGTCCAACGTGAGATTTAAGGTTTGTGTTTTCTTTCCAATTTTCTGTCTGGAAATCTGTCCATTGGTATCAGTGGGGTGTTAAAGTTCCCTACTATTATTGTGTTACTGTCAATTTCCCCTTTTATGGTTGTTAGCATTTGTCTTATGTATTGAGGTGCTCCTATGTTGGGAGTACAAATATTTATAATTGTTATATCTTCTTGGATTGATTCCTTGATAATATTGTAGTGTCCTTCTTTATTCTTGTACCAGTTTTTATTTTAAAATATATTTTGTCTATAAGTATTGCTACTTCTGCTTTATTTTTATTTTCATTTGCATGGAATATCTTTTCCCATCCCTTGACTTTCAGTTTGTAAGTGTTCCTAGGCCTGAAGTGGTCTCTTGTGGCAACATATACACAGATCTTGTTTCTGTACCCATTCATTCAGTCTCTGTCTTTTGGTTGGGCCATTTAATCCATTTACATTTAAGGTAGTTATTTATATGTATGTTCCTACTGCCATTTTTTTAATCATTTAGGATTTGTTTTGTGAATCTTTTACTTCACTTGTGTTTCCTACCAGAGAGCTTCCATTAGAAGTTCCATGGTAATGAAATCTCTTAGCTTTTGTTTGTCTGTAAAGGTTTTGATTTCATTATCACATCTGAATGAGATCCTAGCTGGGTAGAGTAATCTAAGTTGTAGATTTTTCTCTTTCATCACTTTAAATATATCCTGCCACTACCTTCTGGCCTTCAGAGTTTCTGTTGAAAAATCAGTTGTTTAGCTTATGTGGATTTCTTTGTATTTTATTTTTTTGCTTTTCCTTTGCTCATTTTAATATTTTTTCTTTGTGTTTAATTTTTGTTAGTGTGATTAATATGTATCTTGATGAGTTTCTCTTTGGGTTGATCCTGTATAGGACTCAGCTTCCTGAACTTGTATAGCTATTTTCTTTCCCTTGTTAAGGAGGTTTTCAACTATAATCTCCTCAAATATTTTCCCATACCCTTTCTTTTTCTCTTCTTCTTCTGAGATCCCTATAATTTTGGTGCCTTTAACATTGTCCCAGATGTCTCTGAAATTGTCCTCAATTCTTTTCATTCTTTCTTCTTTATTCTGTGCCTCAGCAGTTATGTCTATCATTCTATCTCCAGCTCAATTAATCATTATTTTGACTCTGTTCAGTTCAGTTCAGTTCAGTCACTCAGTCGTGTCTGACTCTTTGTGACCCCATGAATCAAAGCACGCCAGGCCTCCCTGTCCATCACCAACTCCCGGAGTTCACCCAGACTCACGTCCATTGAGTCAGCGATGCCATCCAGCCATCTCATCCTCTGTCGTCCCCTTCTCCTCCTGCCCCCAATCCCTCCCAGCATCAGAGTCTTTTCCAATGAGTCAACTCTTCACATGAGGTGGCCAAAGTACTGGAGTTTCAGCTTTAGCATCATTCCTTCCAAAGAAATCCCAGGGCTGATCTCCTTCAGAATGGACTGGTTGGATCTCCTTGCAGTCCAAGGGACTCTCAAGAGTCTACTCCAACACCACAGTTCAAAAGCATCAATTCTTCGGTGCTCAGCTTTCTTCACAGTCCATGACTCTGTTATTCTGCACCAATTCCTTTTAGAACATTTTTAATTTCAGTAAGTGTGTTTTTCATCACTGTTGATTTTTTATTTGTTCTAGGTCTTTGTTAAGTGTGTTAAATATTTCTCACATTTTCTCCATTCTGTTTTTGATATTTTGAAACTTCTTTATTCCCATCATTCTAAATTCTTTTTCAGATAGGTAGCCTCTCTCCTCTTCATTTAGTTGGTCTTGTGGAGAAGGCAATGGCACTCCACTCCAGTACTCTCACCTGGAAAATCCCATGGATGGAGGAGCCTGGTAGGCTGCAGTCCGTGGGGTCACTAAGAGTCAGACATGACTGAGTGACTTCACTTTGACTTTTCCATTTCATGCATTGGAGAAGGAAATGGCAACCCACTCCAGTGTTCTTGCCTGGAGAATCCCAGGGACGGGGGAGCCTGATGGGCTGCCATCTATGGGATCACACAGAGTCGGACACGACTGAAGTGACTTAGCAGCAGCAGCAGCAGTTTTTTACCTTATTCCTTTATCTGTAACATATTCTTTTGTCATTTCTTTCTTTCTTTCTTTCTTTCTTTCTTTCTTTTTTGATAAGTGGGACTGTGTTCCTGTCTTGTTAGTTGTTTGGCCTGAGGTTTCCAGCAATAGAGTTTCCGGGCAGTTGGGTAGAGTTGGAGCGTGGTGTTGAGGTGTGGACCTCTGGGATACCTCACTCTGATTAATATTCTTTGGGGTCTGAGGTTCTCTGTTACTCCAGCAGTTTGGACTCAGTGCTCTTGACTAAGGTCTTATCTCTCTGGCCCACGAACTGGATCCCATACAGTGTGGGGTGCAGAAGAAGAAACAAAAGGCAGAGAAAGGAGAACAATAACAAAGACTAAAAACTAAGAACCCCCAGTCACCCCTGGGCCTCCTGCCCTCAGACAGTCTGCCAGAGGCCTCCCACCCATATCTGGTGAGCATCCTCAGTGTGGGACCACATGGAGTCCGTGTCTTCTCTCACTGCCATCTGGACTCCACCCACATATTGGTTTTTATTTCCATTCTATGTTTCTACATGTGCTATAAACCAAATTACACAAAATTCTCATAGTTATAATGTGTAATAAAAATTCTGCTCCTCATGCTGTTATCCTTCACAGATGGTATCTCATTATTTCCTTTTTTTTGTTCTAAAAGTTGTGTTTATTTAATTTTCATCTGTAGCCAAGGAAAAGTTGCAGTTTATAGATTATAATATTTGAAAATAGTTCTATTTCTGTACTTATTAGCCAACATTGAATGTTTTCCTTCATAAAATAAAGGGAAATATGCTGTTCAGTGCAGTTCATTTGCTCAGTCATGTCCAACTCTTTGTGACCCCCTGGACTGCAGCACACAAGGCTACCCTGTCCATCGCCAACTCCCAGAGCTTACTCAATCTCATGGCCATTGAGTCAGTGATGCCATCTAACCATCTCATCCTCTGTCGTCCCCTTCTCCTCCTATCATCAATCTTTCCCAGATTCAGGATCTTTTCAAATGAGTCAGTTCTTCGCATTAGATGGCCAAAGTATTGGAGTTTCAGCTTCAGCATCTGTCCTTCCAATGAATATTCAGGACTGATTTTCTTTAGAATTGACTGATTGGAACTCTTTGCTGTCCAGAGATCAGATCAGATCAGATCAGTTGCTCAGTCATGTCCGACTCTTTGCGACCCCATGAATCCCAGCACGCCAGGCCTCCCTGTCCATCACCAACTCCCAGAGTTCACCCAGACTCACGTCCATCGAGTCAGTGATGCCATCCACCCATCTCATCCTCTGTCGTCCTCTTCTCCTCCTGCCCCCAATCCCTCCCAGCATCAGAGTCTTTTCCAATGAGTCAACTCTTCACATGAGGTGGCCAAAGTACTGGAGTTTCAGCTTCAGCATCATTCCTTCCAAAGAAATCCCAGGGCTGATCTCCTTCAGAATGGACTGGTTGGATCTCCTTGCAGTCCAAGGGACTCTCAAGAGTCTTCTCCAACACCACAGTTCAAATGCATCAATTCTTCAGTGCTCAGCCTTCTTCACATCCAACTCTCACATCCATACATGATCACAGGAAAAACCATAGCCTTGACTAGACGAACCTTTGTTGGCAAAGTAATGTCTCTGCTTTTGAATATGCTATCTCGGTTGGTCATAACTTTCCTTCCAAGGAGTAAGTGTCTCTTAATTTCATGGCTTCAGTCACCATCTGTAGTGATTTTGGAGCCCAGAAAAATAAAGTCTGACACTATTTCCACTGTTTCCCCATCTATTTCCCATGAAGTGATGGGACCGGATGCCATGATCTTCGTTTTCTGAATGTTGAGTTTTAAGCCAACTTTTTCACTCTCCACTTTCACTTTCATCAAGAAGCTTTTTAGTTCCTCTTCACTTTCTGCCATAAGGGTGGTGTCATCTGCATATCCAAGGTTATTGATATTTCTCCTGGCAATCTTGATTCCAGCTTGTGTTTCTTCCAGTCCAGCGTTTTTTGCAGTCCAAACCCCTCTCATATGTCTTTTTAACACCACAATTCAAAAGCATCAATTCTTTGATGCTCAACTTTCTTTATAGTCCAACTTTCACATCCACACAAGAGTACTGGAAAAACCATGGCTTGACTAGATGGACCTTTATTAACAAAGTAATGTCTCTGATTTTTAATATGCTGTCTAGGTTGAACATAGCTTTTCTTCCAAGGAGCAAGCATCTTTTAATTTCATGGCTGCAGTCACCATCTGCAGTGATTTTGGAGCCCAAAAAATAGTCTCGCACTGTTTCCAGTTTCCCCATCTATTTGCCATTAAGTGATGGAACCCAATGCAATGATCTTAGTTTTCTGAATGTTGATTTTAAGCCAGCTTTTTCACTCTCCTCTTACACTTTCATCAAGAGACTCTTTAGTTCTTCACTTTCTGCCATCAGGGTGGTATCATCTGCATATCTGAGGTTATTGATATTTCAAAATTTGTAAAAATAGGGTTTGAAATTCATTGATAAAAAGAAACAAGAGACTGTTGGAGTGACTAATAAAATGCATAACTAATTCAAATTTTGTTAAGTAGGAAGGCTTTTGCTATTTTTGTTACCAATCTATAGCTACTATATGAAAATGCAACAAAATTAAATTTTACAGCTAAAATTGCTACGGAAATATATATTATATAGCAATATATGTCAGAGAAGGCAATGGCACCCCACTCCAGTACTCTTGCCTGGAAAATCCCATGGATGGAGGAGCCTGGTGGGCTGTAATCCATGGGGTTGCTAAGAGTCGGGCATAACTGAGAGACTTCACTTTCACTTTTCACTTTCATGCATTGGAGAAGGAAATGGCAACCCACTCCAGTATTCTTGCCTGGAGAATCCCAGGGATGGAGGAACCTAATGGGCTGCCGTCTATGGGGTCGCACAGAGTCGGACAAGACTGACGTGACTTAGTAGTAGCAGCAGCAGCAATATATGTAACAGAAAAATGTCAGATCCTAGAGTTGTATGTTAGATGTATTTCATATCATTCATTATTAATAATGTTAATAATAATAATTTATAAGGCTATATTAATTAACACCTTTCCATTGGCCCAATGTGAATGCTTCATACTCCATGATCTCATAGTCATATAATAACTATTGTATTAGAAATACTAGTAATTTGAGTCTATAAAGACAATGCAAGGCTAGTAGAGCTGTAATTTCATTCTTTAAACTTGCCACTTTTTAAATGTAGACATTAAACATATGACTCAGATGTCTGCAATATCATGGTTTGTCATTCCTTAAATATCATATGTACAGAGAGAAAAGGTATACTAAAATAGTAGTTCGATGGTAAAAGTGTGACTCTATATATTCATAAATGTGAACCAAAGTATTCTTTGAACAAGATTTGTAAACAGTATGGCACAGTTTTGATAGATTATAATCATAAGAATTTAATTAAAGCAAAATTAAGGTGATGCTTCAATATTTCCAAAGATTATCTCTCCAAGTGTCACTGAATGCCAGAAAGAGTACTGTTTACTGCCTTGTTGATCCAGTTGTCTGGTTCGAACTGGTTAAATGAATAAAAGGATGCATACTAGAGTCAATAGAGGCATTGGTGCTGGGGAGGTTGTTGCAAATTTCAGCCTTATTTGAACTGTAACTGTTGCAAAAATTTCAACCACTGACTATGAAATGCTTCCTTTTGCTACCCAAGGATGCATGCATGCCTTGCACAGCCCAGGTAGCTACACTGAACATCTGTATCACAGCTTTGAGTTATCCCTACAATTAAGAACTTTGGCCTGGTATGTCAGCCTGAATTGAAATAGTTGTGACAATTTTGGACAATGACCAGGTAATAAAGCCAAAATAAAGACTGGGATGTTAAACTGAGTTTACTGCTGGCCAGAGCAGGGAAAATTTAGCCAACATACAGGGGTGAGATTCTGCAGGATAAGCTATCAGAGTGTCAGAGGAAAAGTAAAAGAGAATTGTAAATTGGCTTGCAAATGGGTACAAGCACAGGGAAATATTCCTTGAGAATACCATGTCCCCAGCCAAGGCAAAGGTGTGACGTACAAGGCTTAAGATTCCACAAGGAACAGAAACTGATTGGTTCAAACACATCTTTGACTTGTCAGTTCTGGATTGGGGGTTCTGTAGAGTGATTTGGTGCTGGTCAGTTGCTGAACCCCAGATCTATTTGTGGTTTGAAGGAGCTGTTTTGACCCACAAAACCCATTAAGGTTAAGTTCAGATAGTTCAGTTGAGTCACAGACCACAGAGAGTGGTTAACTATGTGGTCGCTTTTCTGCTGATTCTCATCAGTTTTCTAGAGGGGCTGCTCTGGTTTCTTCTAGCAGCACAATACTCTCATTCTTTTCAGGCACAAGTTAAATCACAGGCTCATTATGTATGTATTCAAAGCAGAGCAAAGACTTCTTTTATTACACGTAAAGTAAGAGCTTCTCAAGGGCTTGCTAAGAAATAGTCATGTGAAAATGTTAGCAATGGAAAGGAAAGTAACGAGGTAAAATCAATGAGAAAGAAATGGAATGTGAACATTCCTCTTTAAAAATAGTATTCTCATAATCACTATTACTAGAGCACTATATGGATGACTTGGTTCATTACTTCAGGTCTCATGTGATTCTTGAATTCTCTGTCTCTATGAAATATTGGGACAATAGCACTTCCATGCTTTAAGTGTGGTGTGGAAATAGTCCAAACACAGTCATTTTCATCCTACATTATTGAAACATAGTCATTTTCTCAACCACCTTATCAGACCTCAGGGACATACATCAGTGTTTTTATGGGACATTGTTAATTAGTCTTTTGGTGTGGGTCTTTGTTTTTTTTTTTTTTTTTTTGACAGTGCATTCCTCTATGGAAACATTCAGGTAATGATAATTGTGCTAATTAAAGTTTTGCATAAAACAGTTCTCTTTACTGAACAGTGGAAACCATGTGTAAGGTCTAGTCTCTGCTCTTAAGGAATTTAAAATTTACTGAGTGGAAAAGTAACACATCATAATATGGTACTTATTATCATTGTGGTGTAAAGTATTAAGGAGATGAGTCATAATTTAATCATCTTAGCTGGCACAATTAGAAAAGTCCTCACAATGTGCTAAAAAGCTATTTTTGAACTGTGTCATGATGTAGAGGTTAGGCAGGTGGAAACAAGAGTGAAATTATTTCCTGGCCAAAGTGACCAGATGTACAGTTCCATAGGGATATGGAATGGCATAATACAACCTGACAATAGTGAGCAGCATAAACAGAGTCAGTGAGAGAAAAACCTGGAAAGAAGAGAAAAGAAAGGTAAAAGTAGGGTTTTAAATATTAGACTAAACATTCTGTTTGTTTTTTTTTGTTGTTCTTTGTTTATTTTTTACAATTTGGATCCACAAATAAATGTAGAGAAGGAAAGTGATTTGCTCCTACATGAAGGTTTAGGTAGGCACCCTTATTAGCAGCATTTGAATTAGAGAGCAGTGAACCATATTGGAAAGTGATCCTGATAGTCTTGGGAAAAAAGATGCTTGCTCCTTGGAAGAAAAGCTATGACAAACCTAGACAGCATATTAAAATGCAGAGACATCACTTTGCCAACAAAAGTCCATATGGTCTAAGCTATGGTTTTTCCAGTAATCATGTATGGATATGAGAGTTGGATCACAAAGAAGGCTGAGCACCGAAGAACTGATACTTTCTAACTGTGATGCTAGAGAAGACTCTTGATAGTCCCTTGGATTGCAAGATAAAACCAGTCCATCTTAAAGGAAATCAATCCTGAATGTTAATCAGAAGGGCTGATGCTGAAGCTGCAACTCCAATATTTTGGCCACCTGGTGTGAAGAGCCGACTCTTCGGGAAAGACCCTAATGCTGGAAAAGATTGAGGGCAGGAGGAGAAGTGGGCAGTGGAGGATAAGATGGTTGGATGGCATCATCAACTCAATGGACATGCGCTGAGCAAACTCTGGGAGATAGGGAAGGAGAGGGAAGCCTGGCTGTGCTGCAGTCCATGGGGTAACAAAGAACTGGACACAACTTAGTGACTGAACAACAATAAAGCCTAGATAATGGTAAGTGGTGAGAACCATGCAAGAAGGAAAATTGATTTGGGGAGGCATTCTAGAGGAGAACAGACAGAAATTGATGATCATATGAAGTCTCTGTGGAGAGAAGAGAGAAAAGAAATCAAGGCAGAGTCACTGTTTCTATCAGGGCTCTCTGAGAAGGATTGAAAAACAACTCAGCCCTATACCCAAGGACATACATTCTTGGGTTGAAGGCTGTGAGTTAGAACAATGGAGAGGGCTTCTTAGAGAAAAGATGGAGTCCTGTTTCCAAGAAAATGAAGAACAGATTCTGGCTGAGCAAAAAACTGCAAATGTCATCTGTAGATTGTAAAACCATTAACTAAGGTAATGAATACAAAAGGAAGGAATGTTCAGGTGGGTGAATGAGACAGAGGAGTGAGGTGATAATAATGCTTTATATCTATTGCTAATTATTATAATAACCGTATCTATATTGTATGTATATATTGTATCTATTGTAATTATTGTTGTATTACAATAATTATTCATAATGATCAAACATAATTTACTTATAGTCCCCATTCAGAGTCTGATTCTTCCAAAAGTAGGCAATATAGTATAGTTTATCAATATACAGCAATATTTATGCAATATAGTTTAGCAATATAGATGCAATATATAGCATATGAGATATGGCATTGTTCAGTATTTGTCCATAGTAAGAGCTATTACTCCCAAAGATTTTGATATGCACAGGGCAGGCACTTAATGGATCAATCATAAGTCAGACAATTATTTTCAGATGTATTATAATAATATGTTTACTACTTTTATTAATGTATGTGCTGCTGCTGCTGCTGCTAAGTCACTTCAGTTGTATCTGGCTCTGTGCGACCCCATAGACAGCAGCCCACCAGCCTCCCCCATCCCTGGGATTCTCCAGGCAAGAACACTGGAGTGGGTTGCCATTTCCTACTCCAATGTGTGAAAGTGAAAAGTGAAAGTGAAGTTGCTCGGTTGTGTCCGACTCTTCATGACCCAATGGACTGCAGCCTACCAGGCTCCTCCTCCATGGGATTTTCCAGGCAAGGGTACTGGAGTGGGGTGCCATCGCCTTCTCCAATTAATGTATGTAAGATGGGTCAATTAATCAAACACTTGTAGTATTTCATCTTTATTAACAAGACACTTTTGTTTTTGTTCAAATATCTGAGGATTGTACCAGATGACAATTTTTTAGTTTTTTTTTTTCTTCTTTCTTTGTCTTTTTTTTTTTTTCTGGAAATTTCAGTTAAGTGCACCATATGGAAATAGACTTCATACTGGCACATATCATGGTCTAGACATTTTGTAGAAACTCTCTATTATCTAGAATAATTGGGAGCACATATTCTAAATTAATAATTATTTTAGCTAATGGATAATTTGTCCACATACTATGCATGAGTATAAACAAAGGCAATGTGAGTATAATATATTAATAATGCTAAAATTTGTTTTTAAAAATAAAATATTTATTATTAAACACTTTCAATAACCAATGACAATATTATAGATATATTTTGAAATACTTGTATCATAATTTTAAATTGTAGAAGTTATAAGTCAGTGAAGATTTATTTGTGCATACCCTGTGATATAAGCTGACAAATGACAAATTAATCTTATTTGTCAATTTCAATCAAATTGTCAACATTTAATTCTCAATATTACTTGTTGCACAATGGTCTAGGCATAATTTTTACCCTTTCACATACATATACACACTCTGTTTGGCTTACCCAGGGGCTCAGCAGTAAAGAATCTGCTTGCAATACAGGAACCACAGGAGATGTGTGTTCGATCTCTGGGTCAGGAAGATCCCCTAGAGGAGGGCATTGGTAACCCACTTCACTAACCTTGCTGGGAAAATCCCATGGGTAGAGGAGCCTGGCGGGCTGCAGTCCATAAGGTCACAAAAAGTCGGACATGTATGAAACTACTTAGCATGTATACATATACAATATCAGGATTCTGAATAGGATTCTAGCCAGCATTCCTTGCAAGATTTTGTCAGGAATTGAAACTAGCCATATGAATGGAGAATTTAATTATAATTCAGTTCAGTTCAGTTCAGTTGCTCAGTCGTGTCTGACTCTTTGCGACCCCATGAATCACAGCATGCCAGGTCTCCCTGTCCATCACAAATTCCCGGAGTTCACTCAGACTCAAGTCCATCGAGTCAGTGATGCCATCCAGCCATCTCATCCTCTGGCATCCCTTCTCCTCCTGCCCCCAATCCCTCCCAGCATCAGAGTCTTTTCCAATGAACCAACTCTTCACATGAGGTGGCCAAAGTACTGGAGTTTCAGCTCCAGCATCATTCCCTCCAAAGAACATCCAGGACTGATCTTTAGAATGGACTGGTTGGATCTCCTTGCAGTCCAAGGGACTCTCAAGAGTCTTCTCCAACACCACAGTTCAAAAGCATCAATTCTTTGGCGCTCAGCCTTCTTCACAGTCCAACTCTCACATCCATACACGATCACAGGAAAAACCATAGCCTTGACTAGATGGACCTTTGTTGGCAAAGCAATGTCTCTGCTTTTGAATATGCTATCTAGGTTGGTCATAACTTTCCTTCCAAGGAGTAAGTGTCTTTTAATTTCATGGCTGCAATTACCATCTGCAGTGATTTTGGAGCCCCCCAAAATAAAGTCTGCCACTGTTTCCACTGTTTCCCCATCTATTTGCCATGAAGTGATGGGACCAGATGCCATGATCTTCGTTTTCTGAATGTTGAGCTTTAAGCCAACTTTTTCACTCTCCACTTTCACTTTCATCAAGAGGCCTTTTAGTTCTTCACTTTCTGCCGTAAGGGTGGTGTCATCTGCATATCTGAGGTTATTGATATTTCTCCTGGCAGTCTTGATTCCAGCTTGTGTTTCTTCCAGTCCAGCGTTTCTCATGATGTACTCTGCATATAAGTTAAATAAGCAGGGTGACAATATACAGCCTTAGGAGGCATGTTTTGCAGCAAAAAAAAAAAAAAAAAGGAAAAGATAAAGAAGGGGAAAGTGCCTATTGATCCAATTATTTTAGTCAATTTAGTGGAAAGGTCAGGCCAACTCCTACTTGCTTAAGATTGACAGAGTCAAACATCTATGTAGGTATCTGTAGTGAGCCTGTGAGGTTTAATGAAATGTTTAGGTGATTAAAAAAACTATAGCTTGTAGATTCTCTAGAGTTTTGGAAGCTTATTCTCTCAATTTACCATGGAACTAGCTAAGAATTCCTTCAGTGATAGTATACACTGATAGAAAAGGAAAGCCCCTATGGAAAAATACAGCCCCTTAAATAATGGTTGCTGGTTGTATAACCATTAAAAGTTAAAAGTGAAAGTGTTAGTTGCTAAGTCATGTTTGTTTCTTTACAGCCCCATGGATGTAGCCCTCCAGTCTCCTCTGTTCATGGAATTTTCCAGGCAAGAATACTGGAGTGGGTAGTCATTCCCTTCCTGGGGATCTTCCCAACCCTGGGATCGAACCTGGGTTTCCTTCAGTGCAGGTGGATTCTTGACCATCTGAGCCACAAATAAAGCAATTAGTTAGTAGAGTCTCTTAAAAATTGGTACTTAATTTTGATAACATATTTTAAAGAATATTTTGATATGTATCAAAATTAAGAAGCCTCACGGCATAATTTAACTTTTTTTCAGTTAGCTGTTCCAGGTCTTAGTTGTAGCACGTGCGGTCTAGTTTCTCAACCAGGGATCAACCCCAGGGCCTCCTGCATTGGGACCATGGAGTCTTAACCACTAGGCAACCAGAGAAGTCCCTATTAATATTTAATTGAAATACTTTTGTTGAAAATTAAAAATATAATAAATTTAAATTAAAAAAATAATCAAATTAGTTGAGATTTAAAAAATATATATGTCCATTGTTAGTGAGGACACTTAAAAATGGAAACCTACATTATCATTAAGCAGTACAATTTGGCAATAGTATTAAAAGTTTAAAAGATTTTCTACTCACAAATTTGCCCCAATAAAGTGTTACTTAAAGATTTAAGTATAATAGGGGAATGTTTTGATAAATTAATCACAATCATTTGACAAAATAATAGGCAGAATTAAAAGGTCGCCTTCTGGAATGTTATGTAAAGATATTTAAAAATATAGACTTTTTACTGAATTTTCTCAGTTAAAATGCAAGTAACAAAACAGCATATTGAGTGTCAGAGTATACAATAAATATAGCGTGAATAGTTAAATGCTGAAAATTGGGGAAAAGGTGGCTGGCTGACACTGGTTTTGGTAAAAAGAGGACTTTTTCTTTCCTTCTTTCCTTCTTACTGCAACTTCTGCATTATGTAAAGTGTATGTTATCATTATAATTACAAAATTAATATTATAAAAATTATTCTGCAACAGCCAATTATTCCTGTTTACACTTCTAACCTCCAGCTTTCTACCTCTGGAGTTAATGTACTTTTCCCTCCAGTGTACCTTGCTTATAGATTTTCTTCACAAACACAAAAAGAAAAAAGTGAAAGCAAGTAATGTTGACATCATCGTTATATAAGCTAATCATTTTCTATCCTGGTCTTTTTTGATTTTTAACATTCTGAAATTTTCTACCAACTCCTTCTGCTCATTGGTCAAACACTGTGATCACATTTCATTCCAAGACCCAAATCCTCACAAACTGCTGAGGGCTCACAACCAGAAGTCTGTTTAGATAAGAGGACTTTTCTCATAGGATTAAATGGTGGGAAATAACTCTGAATAAAAATTTTGGAGTGCTCAGCTCACCCTGCCCTATCCCATCTCCCTCACAATATACGAATATTTTAGGTCTTCTGAGACTGTGAACTCTTTTAGTTTTCTAACCAGCTCCACCTGCTGGTACTGACCTGTTTCTTTGTGATCTGAACACTTGCCTCACATAATGTTGGAGTTCACTTCAAAATATGACCTCCTTTTCATATTTTATTATTTCTGCATCACTTAGCTCCTGACATGAGAAAAAGGCAGTGAGATCTGTTTTAGAATATTTTGTTTTGGTCTTAAACTGTTTCATTTGAGTCCTATTTAACTGCTCTTAGGTAAATTGATGAACAGTCCTAGAATATATACCACAGAAGCGTAAGCTGAATTGAGGGTTTGGAGCGACGAACTGCCAGTTCTAAGGATAAACTTAACAGGCCTTTACTTTTGGAAGAACAGAACATTTTATTTGGGAATTCAGCAGATATGACTCATATTTTGAATGTCATGTATCTTTTCTGACACTTGACAAGCAGTTATGAGGCCCACACCTGCTTTGAAAAGTGTAACTAGAGGTCAGCTGGTTGTTTTTTAGAAGCATCTTGTTCTCTCATGAGGTCATTTGGATGGTTCTAGCCATATTTCTGGTAATTTTGCATCTAGCCATTCCCGGGGTCTTTATAAGCTGACCATCCTCTAAACTCATCCCTTAAAAGTGTAAATCAGTGTTAAAATACTCATCGGCAATTCTTTTGAGGACCAAGGGGGGAAAAGGGCACAGGAAGTGAGTAATTTGATTTCAGTTCAGTTCAGTTCAGTTGCTTAATCGTGTCCGACTCTTTGTGACCCCATGGACTGCAGCACACCAAGCCTCCCTGTTCATCACCAACTCCCAGAACTTACTCAAAATCATGTCCATTGAGTTGGTGATGCCATCCAACCACCTCACCCTCTGTCATCCCCTTCTCCTCCCACTTTTAATCTTTCCCAGCATCAGGGTCTTTTCAAATGAGTCTCTTCTTTGCATCAGGTGGCCAAACTATTGGAGTCTCAGCTTCAGGATCAGTCCCTCCAATGAATATTCAGGACTGATTTCCTTTAGGATAGACTGGATGGAATTCCTTGCTGTCCAAGAGACTCTCAAGAGTCTTCTCCGACACCACAGTTCAAAAACATCAATTCTTCAGTGCTCAGCTTTCTTTATAGTTCAACTCTCACATCCATACATCACTACTGGAAAAACCATAGCCTTGAGTAGATGGACCTTTGTTGACAAAGTAATGTCCCTGCTTTTTAATATTCTATCTAGGTTGGTCATAACTTTTCTTCCATGGAGCAAACATCTTTTCATTTCATGGCTGCAGTCACCATCTGCAGTGATTTTTGGAGACCCCCAAAATTAAGTCTATCTCTGTTTCCAGTGTTTCCCCATTGATTTGCCATAAAGTGATGGGACCAGATGCCATGATCTTAGTTTTCTGAATGTTGAGTTTTAAGCCAACTTTTTAACTCTCCTCTTTCACTTTCATCAAGAGGCTCCTTAGTTCTTCAATTTCTTCCATGAGGGTGGTGACATCTGCATGTCTGAGGTTATTGATATTTCTCCCACCAATCTTGATTCCAGTTTGTGCTTCATCCAGCCCAGCATTTCTCATGATGTACTCTGCATAAAAGTTGAATAAGCAGGGTGACAATATATAGCCTTGACGTACTCCTTTCCCTATTCGGAACCAGTCTGTTGTTCTATATCCAGTTCTAACTCTTGCCTCCTGACCTGTATACAGATTTCTCAGGAGGCAGGTCAGGTGGTCTGGTATTCCCATCTCTTTCAGAATTTTCCAGTTTGTTGTGATCCACACAGTCAAATGCTTTGGCATAGTCAACAAAGCAGAAGTATATGTTTCTCTGGAACTCTTTTGCTTTTTTGATGATCCAGTGGATGTTGGCATTTTGATCTCTGGTTCCTCTGCCTTTTCTAAATCCAGCTTGAACATCTGGAAGTTCACAGTTCATGTACTGCTGAAGCCTGAAGTAATCTTGAGCATTAATTTACTAGTGTGTGAGATGAGTGAAATTGTGCAGTAGTTTAAGCATTCTTTGGCATTGTTTTTCTTTGAGATTGGAATGAAAACCAACCTTTCCTAATCCCATGGCCACTGCTGAGTTTTCCAAATTTGCTGGCAGATTGAGTGCAGCATTTTCACAGCATCATTTTTAAGGATTTGAAATAGCTCTGGAATTCTATCACCTCCATTACCTAATTCTATCACCTCCATTAGCTTTGTTCATAGTGATGCTTCCTAAGGCCCACTTGACTTCGCATTGCAGGATGTCTGCTACACTGCCTGTTGTTTCTCTTAGGAGCCCATTGATAATGATCACTCGTTCATTTTACCATCTTTTTGCCCCATGCACAATTCTGCCAGTAATTGGCTTTGGACTTGATATCGTTGGCTGGATCAGCCTGTGCCTGGTGAGATAGGAGGAAGCAGGTGCCAAGAATCTGGGATAGAGGCTGTGTTTCCCAGTGTTTACTCTTTGATCTTACTCTTCATGTTCTCAGCCCTTTACTTGAAGGGGAAAAAGTCTGTTGTAGTCAATCCAAGGCTTCCTTCCTGGTTCTTTTCCCAGAGATTTTCCCTCAAAAATTCGCTCTGGATATATATATATATTTTTTTGTCTTCTTGTACATTTGTTCAGTGCTCTTTAGCAAAGTTGTTTACATACACATGCACACATATACACAAGTTCAAGAGATTTCAAAACCATAAATCATATTGAGTCACATCTACTAGCAATTCACTATGGGCCCTTTCTTCACATTTGCTGTAACTAGGATGTTATCCTGAATGTTAAATTAAAATTGATACTGTTTTAAGTACATAAAACATAGGAGAATAAAAAAAAAAGGCTGAAGATATAACACGGTTACTGACATAAACTTTTGATCATTTTTTGTCTGTTTACTAGAATTTAATATTTAAACTATACCACCTGGACATAATGAATTTTGAATCTATTATCCATTAGGATATTTTATATCTAAGTAAACCTTATAACAATTCCTGAAAAACAGGAATTGTTTTTGCTCTGCTCTCCAGATTTTTGTACTGAAGATCATTTTTTGCTTATGTGAAGGTAATCAAATAACAAGAGAAATAGAAGCCCAAATTATTTATGAATCCTTCCAAATGCATTTGCATATTTCTCTCAGTCTTCTCCTACTTATTACTAAATGGAAAGGGCAGTTGCTGCTTGTGGGCAAGTTCATTCTGGATATCTTATTAGTGTTCACTAGGGATGATACCAACAAAGTTAATTATTTCCAGATATCTTCAGACCTATGGTTATAAGTATCTTTGTAACATTTTTCTTTATTTTTCTAATTTTGTACAATCAGAGCTTTCACACTGTCTTGGATTCAACTTTTTTTCTTCTATAGCCACTTGATTTTTCTGCTGGAAAAAAAAAATTTCCTTTTAATCTCTCTTACTTTCTAAACTTCACTGTGTTTGATTCTACCCTTCGTTTTAAATAGTTTTACCTATATTCATGTTCTAGGTTTCTCCAATTAAGTTGCTTTAAGATTATCAGCTTCAAAGTGGATATAATTATAGATATTATACCTTAATAGGGTTTAGTGTATATTCACTGGAGTATATACTTCTCTTGTTTTTACTGAAGAATAATTTATTTACAATGTTGTGTTAATTTCTGATGTATAGCAAATTGATTTAGTTATACACATATCAGATCAGTCGCTCAGTCGTGTCCGACTCTTTGTGACCCCATGAATCGCAGCACGCCAGGCCTCCCTGTCCATCACCAACTCCTGGAGTTCACTGAGACTCTCATCCATCGAGTCAGTGATGCCATCCAGCCATCTCATCCTCTGTCGTCCCCCTTCTCCTCCTGCCTCCAATCCCTCCCAGCATCAGAGTCTTTTCCAATGAGTCAACTCTTCACATGAGGTGACCAAAGTACTGGAGTTTCAGCTTTAGCATCATTCCTTCCAAAGAAATCATTCTTTTTTAATATTATTTTTCATTGTGGTTTATCACAGAATATTGAGCATAGTTCCCTGCACTACACAGTAGGACCTTGTTGTGTATCTATTCTATATTAGCAGTTTGTTTTTGTCTTCCTGACTTACTTTACCTAGTACAATCATCTCCTGGTCCATCCATGCTGCTTCAAATGGCATTGTTTCATTCTTATTAATGGCTGAGTAGCATTCCAATGTGTATGTATCCCACATCTCCTTTATTCATTCATCTGTCAGTGGGCACTTAGGTTGTTCCCTTCTCTTAGCTATTATGAATAGTGCTGCTGTAAACATAGAGGTGCACAGATCTTTTTGAATTATTGTTTTATCTGGATTACATGCTGAGGAGTGGGATTGCTAGATCATATCAGTTCAGTTCAGTTCAGTTCAGCCACTCAGTTGTGCCCCACTCTTTGCAACCTCATGGACTGCAGCACACTAGGCCTCCCTGCCCATCACCAACTCCCAGACTTTACCCAAACTCCTGTCCATTGAATCGGTGATGCCATCCAACCATCTCATCCTCTGGTGTTCCCTTCTCTTCCTTCCTTCAATCTTTCCCAGCATCAGGGACTTTTCAGATGAGTCCTTTCCTCGCATCAGGTGGCCAAAGTATTGGAGTTTCAGCTCCAACATCAGTCCTTCCAATGAGCACCTAGGACTGATCTCTTTTAGGATGGACTGGTTGGATCTTCTTGCAGTCCAAGGGACTCTCAAGAGTCTTCTCCAACACCACTGTTCATAAGCATCCATTCTTTGGTGCTCAGGTTTCTTCACAGTCCAACTCTCACATCCATACATGACTACTGGAAAAATCATAGCTTTGACTAGACAGACCTTTGTTGGCAAAGTAATGTCTCTGCTTTTGAATATGCTGTCTAGGTTAGTCATAACTTTTCTCCCAAGGAACAAGCATCTTTTAATTTCATGGCTGCAGTCACCATCTGCAGTAATTTTGGAGCCCCCAACAATAAAGTCTGACACTGTTTCCACTGTTTCCCCATCTATTTGCCATGAAGTGATGGGACCAGATGCCATGATCTTAATTTTCTGAATGTTGAGCTTTATGCCAACTTTTTCACTCTCCTCTTTCACTTTCATCAAGAGGCTCTTTAGTTCTTCGTTTTCTGCCATCAGAGTGGTGTCATCTGCATATCTGAGGTTGTTGATATTTCTCCTGGAAATCTCTAGTTCTTAGTTTTTTGAGGAAACTCCTTACTGTTTTCTGTAGTAGCTGCACCAATTTACATTCCAACAAGCAATGCTGGAAGGTTCTCTTTTCTTCACAACCCCTCCAGAATTTGTTATTTGTAGACATTTTTAATGATGACTATACTTACCTCTATTTTTGATCTGGGCAATAATTTAGTGCCATTTAATGATGATGCTTTCATTTTATTAAAAAAAAAACACAACTCTACTTTAAAATTTAAAAAATATACCTGAGTAGTTGAGAGATTGTATAAATGCTCAAGATTAAAAGCAGAAACACTATCTTTATTTCTCAATTACCAGCTATGACATCTATAGAGTGGTGTGCTAGTTAAAGTTCAACAACCAATTAGGACAAAAATAGGCGCTGATGTATAGAGTTTGCCAATTTCCATGCAGTCTTTTCAAGTCCACTGTGACTAGTTTTAAGCTACAGACTGGAAGTGGCTGAACTCAGGTTAAGAAGCCAGGTGCTCAATTATTTCTCTCTAGCCTGTGAGCTAGGGTCTAGTCCCTGACCAGACCTTCCCCAAGTCTTAGTTGCAGTATAGAAATGGACTGTGTTAGGATGGAATGAAATAGTCTATTGGAAAACTATGAAATATGGACTGTAGCTCATCAGGCTCCTCTGTCCATGGGATTTCCCAGGCAAGACTATTACAGTGGGTTGCTATTTTCTTTTCCAGGGGATCTTCCCTACCCAGGGATCAAACCTGCACTGAAGGTGGATTCTTTACCAACTGAGCAACCAGGGAAGACCTGAAATACAGTAGAACAAATAAATATTTTACTTTAAATTGTCCTTTAGTGTAGTTATCAGCTTTCAGGTGTATATTGTATATATAAAATGGATATACTTTTTTCTTTAAATTTGTGTGATAAAATTGAATATTTTATCTCAATTTTACTCTTTATCTTTTAATATTCAGCTTTTAGTTTGTTTTTTTTTTCCCTGAAGTCAACTATGACTAAAACATATAAAAGTTAGAATTCGAAAGATTATGAAACAAACTCCATTCCTGGATCAGTTTTATTTCACAGCAGCACTTAGTTATTAGCATTAATTAGTTGATATTGCAGCTGAGTTTGCAACCTTCTTATTAAACTTTAGAGAGTGAAGAAGGTTTGAGAGTTAACATCAGGTCTGGTTTTTGCCCACTGTTCTCAAAGATCTAGGAAAAGTGTAACATTTCTGAACTATATTACTGAAATGATTTATTTCATTGAGTCAAAACATATTTCCATAGTGTCTAATGAATATTATTACTTTAGCTTTAATTATTTTTAAGAAAGAATGTCTTATCTCTTTAACTTTCTCAGGTTATCTGCCCTTGTTCCTTCCTGCCCAGGAGCGTCAATGATGTGAGTATCCTCCAGCTATACTTTGTCTTTCTCTGTGACTTGACTGCTGACTGATTCAAATGTCTGTCACTTCCCTCTCATAAAAAATTCTGGAAGGATAAAGAGGAGGGTGACAGGAGAGTGGATTAAAATGATCAACAATCAATCAATCAAATGAGTACTTGCCCAGCACTCTGAAGTAATAGACATTATGGTGTAAGACCATAAAATCCTCAGAGGGAGAGAAAAAGAGGCAAAGTAATGAAATTACTTATTAAGTAAGTAATTAAGTGCTTAATTAAGAAAAGTATTTAATAAGAGGTCCACAGGTGCAAGATACAAGAGGAAACAATAGTAAAGGAAAGCACAACATATATGAAATAGGTAAAAGGGAAAGGCTTTATACATTTATTTGGATTAAAGTGCGTACACTATCCACAATACCCAAAAGTGAATATGGTGTACATTTTTTTATATTTCAGCAGAGACATTACTTTGCCAACAAAGGTCTGTCTAGTCAAGGCTATGGTTTTTCCAGAGGTCATGTATGGATGTGAGAGTTGGACTGTGGAGAAAGCTGAGTGCAGAAGAACTGATGTTTTTGAACTGTGGTGTTGGAGAAGACTCTTGAGAGTCCCTTGGACTGCAAGGAGATCCAACCAGTCCATCCTAAAGGAGATCAGTCCTGGGTATTCTTTGTTGTTTTTTTTTATAAGAAAATGGTTTTATTCCTAATTTTTAGTTCCCATACAGTTTACAAATACACTTTTAGTCTGATAATGCAGCTTTGCGACTAGCAAAGCAGTTAAAACTAACACCCATAAATACAGGTGGGGAGACAATTAACAGCCACTAACGTTCCTCTACATAAACTATTCTTTTAATGTCATTTTTTAAAAACAATTGCAAGTAGACTACATAATATACGTGGGCAAAAAGGCAATTAACTGAATCTCTTGAAACACTAAATGTATAATAAACAGTGCATATTATCAACATTTACATGATTCACATCAAAATGATGACATCCTAAAATGTATTCCTTTTAAAGGATAGATTTATCAATAAAATATTACATATCTTTTAATACTCTGGTACAATACTTCATATACTGCAGGAAAATTAACTGTAGGTCTAGTCATCAACTTAATAAAGGATCCTTTTCCATTAGCTTTTATTAATAAAAGAATCACAATTAGGTCATAAATAAACAGGCAAATTATTAATTACATGATTTGAGGTTTAGGATGAAAACTTGTAAAAATTAGTTTGATGTACAGTAAAGTTATATAACACACTAAAACCAACTGTTTAATATTTTTGCCTTGTGTGAACTGCCCATAATGAAAAAGGAACAAACTTTTTAAGGATGGAAGATACAATAAACTATATTTTGGAACTTACTTTTCAAGAGGAAGAGGAAAAAAGATTTTAAAGAAATTAAGGGCTAATACAGATCCTAATAAAGGCATATTGAAATCAGGGAGGCCATGTGCTTGCCATATAAAACTTTATTCCCCCAACAACATACAGAAAACAAGAACTGCACTGGGTCTGTACTTATGTCTACAGCCTAAGTTTCCCTTGCGGATTAATAAGCTACAACAAAGCACTTCACAACTGCATACCTTTGTCCACATTCCGCTGCACTAGAAAGAACCCAGGACATTATATTAGTTCTTAAAAACCCCAGTAAACCCTTAATAACCCCTTAATAACACCTAAAAATAATCTTGATGACTTTCTTGGGTGTTCCAAAGCAACTGGGCTTTGTAAAGGACGCACAAACACCAAGAAAGTCACACATGTACTTTCTCATCCCTGTTCAGCCACATTTAAAAAGTCACTGAGTCATTGATTTCAAAGGGAGAGATGACCAGAATTTTCAGGAGGGCCACACACTGAATACAAGGTGTCTTTTTGCTTTTTTTTTCCTTTTTAAAAAAGTTATTAAGACTCTGAAATTTGGCTTCTTTTTAAAAAACCCCAATACCACGTGCCAGGTAATTTCTTCACCCCAAATATAAAATCCTCTGCTTATAATTTTAAAATACTTAGCCAGCTATGGGATATTGTGCAAATTTAATGTCTATCAGCAACCTGGAAGCAGACTGTAGACGTGTAGCTATCACACCTATTTCCCAGGTAACCTGATTCAACTATTACTGACTGCTCTGGCCCCAGGCCCTCTGACTTCCTCAGAAACCGCCTCTTTGGAACTTCCATTTCCACTGTATTTCTACCTGCACCTTGAGCCCCCGCCCCCCGCCCCCACCCATCTTCGCAGTCCCTCCACCTGAATCCATCCCATGTAACGTTACCCAAGAACCTACAATCATCTTTACCAAACACATGGCAAACCTTAGCACCCTAGGGATTATTACAATCTTGTCTTGGCATCAGTTTATAGCACATGATAGTTTGCTGACTTTATGGAGGGAAATCTAAATGAAATCAATGTCCCTTTACAAAGCTGGCCAAGATCAGGTGGTTTCCAAGTGCAAAACCAACTGATCTTAAGCTACAGGCAGAGACGTTACTGCAGCAGATATACTGTACAATCAGACCCTTGTTTGCTGGTGAAAGACCTTGCCCCCAAAGTCCACAGTCAAAAATTTACCGCAAAAATGAGACCCGCTCAATGTGACAATGTAAGAAAAAATAACAGGACGCAAGATCCTTGTTGCAAATACTTAACTGGAATCTCTTTCCTTACAGGTTTGACAAGAAGACAGCAGTCATTTACATTCCTCTTACAAGGTAATTACCTTCAGATCAGACCTGCGTTCTGAAGCACTGAAGGCACTGCTTCAATGCTGAAGTTCAATGGCTAGGCGGGATGGGAGGTGGGGTAGGGGGGAAATCAATGTACTTTTTTTTTCCAATGTACATTTTTGTCTTCTGAAAATGGCAGCCAGGCTCTTCTCAAACAAATCTCCTCAGGATTTTAAAGGAGGTAAAGCCCTCAGGAAGGAACTACTACCAGGGCTGGATCTAGTCCTTCCTTTTCAGGAGACAAAGCAAGAAGAATTTGATGAAGGAGCCCATGACTTAACAGCAAAGTTGCCATGGCATTTTATTATCTTTACCATGTCCACCAATGACGCTTTAATTGAAATACACTCACCGACTGATGATTCAACACACAGGGCAAAGAGGGATGTCTTTGGAGAAGGCACTTCAGGTAGGACGTTAGCAAATCTTACTGCTCAGTTAAAACAAAAATGAGCTACTGCTAATTCAGTCAGATTAGTGACCTCAGGGGAACTGCTCCTCCTCACTCAGCCAGTGGCAAGCATGGGTGTGGGATATGACTAAAACCAGAGGCGTGAAGAAAGCACTCCATACACCTCTCTCTTGTAGGGGCTAGGGCAGCGAGCTGGTTCTGCTTTCAAATGCTCTGCCCTCACAAACACATCCATCCTAAGAGGTCAGGTGCCCAAAGTGATGGTTCAGAAAATATGCTAAGAGCCAGCAGAAGTGGTTCAAGAAGCTTGCTGAAGGCCCTATTTCTGCCTGACTCCCAACTTACACCAGTTATCATAACCAGCTTCAGCTTTCCAAGGTCACTAGCGGCTCCTACTTTTGCTACTTTTTTTTTAGCTGTTTTTCCACGGCACTGGTCCTGACTGTTACGCTGGGGGCCTCCAAGGAACCTTACCTCCAGTTCACGCCCTCATGCAGTCCCCTCTTCCCAAATTGGGCCTGAGCCTGGGCCTGGGCCTGGCTTTAACCAACACGGGGCAGTAGAAATGATGTGGTAACAGTTCTGGGTTGAAGTCTTCAGTGCGCGCGGCCGCTACTACTTTATATCCTTGGGGCCTCAGAGCTGCCATGAATGTGGTCCAGCTACCCTGCTGGCGAATGAGAGACCTGAGGACCACACGCAGACAGAGAAGCCAAGCAATCCTGCCCACCACATGAGTGACACCAGCAAGACAAGGAGAGGAACCACCCAGCTGAGCCCAGCCCAGTTTGAAGAAGGTGAGGAAAAGCAAGCTGTTGTTTTAAGCCACTCAGTTTTGAGGTGGTTTGTCAGCAACAAATGATAACCAAAAACTAGTTATCTGAAGATGCAATTTTTTTTTCCAAACACAAGACAATTACTCAAATGAAAAGAAAAGATGGCAAATGTTTCTGGGTATTCTTTGGAAGGAATGATGCTAAAGCTGAAACTCCAATACTTTGGCCACCTCATGTGAAGAGCTGACTCATTGGAAAAGACTCTGATGCTGGGAGGGATTGGGGGCAGGAGGAGAAGGGGACGACAGAGGATGAGATGGCTGGATGGCATCACTGACTGAATGGACATGAGTTTGAGTGAACTCTGGGAGTTGGTGATGGACAGGGAGGCCTGGTGTGCTGTGATTCATGGGGTCACAAAGAGTTGGACATGACTGAGCGACTGAACTGAACTGACTGATGTATTATTTCATTTTGGAAAGTTAATGAAGACTGTCTCTGGTTTTCCTTATTCAGGTCTGAAAATTGCCCATCCAATCCAATCTCTATTTAGTGAAATTCTGTGAAATAAATGTAAATGGCAGCAGGTGTATTTCCCCACCCTAGTTCTCTCCCATTCTGACATGCTAAAAGATGACTTCATGGATTTTTATTTGATGTTAGAGCTGTGGGATTTGAAGTTTGAAACTTTCTATTTTTTCTTTTACTGAAAATGAAAATTAGAGGAGGCAGATGACACAACATAGGAATCAAGCATCTCAAAGTAGGTAGACATCTTTTTACATTTCAGCAAATTACTCAGTTCTGCAATGGCACAAGGAGTGTTGTCTCACTGTCAAATTTCTAGGAGACCACTTAATCTCTTAAACTTTACAAAAGGACCTTTTTTAATATTTATAGAGTTTTCAAAATGCGTATTCTCTGTATCATGCTAAAAATTTCAGTTTTCATTTTATGCAAAGTGTTGGTTTGCATAAGTTGGGGAATTGATTAGTGTTATAGTGTGTGGCTAGCAAAATTTAGGGGTATATAGTTAGTTTCTGAAAGGTATTATCTTACCTATCTATTAGTCTTCCAATCATTTATCTCTAATAGATTCCATGTTATTCAAGCAACATCGAATCTATCTAATTAAATTCATTTTTATAATTTTTACATAGCTGATGCTTTATAAAAATATGGAACTAATTATAAGGATAATTTAAGTGTTTCCTTATCTCTTTCACATGCTATACAGGCTCTATTTCCCTAACTTTCTGATTCAGACTAATTCAAGGAAAAGAAAGATATTAAATGACTAGCTTTGGGGATTTAACCAGTATCTTGAAAATCTATATGGGAAGTGTCTATAAGTAGTGTGACATTTGAGTCCTACAGCTCTGGGTCTAAACAGCAAGCCCTCCACTTTCTAGAGTGTTTGATAAAATTACCAAAGCTTTCTGGGCTTTAGTTAATGCATCAAGAAAATGGGGTTATGTCTTTTGCAGGATTATGCTGAGAATATTGAGGACTAATAAATAGAAGTGTTTGGGAGTCTTTCCCTTAGTAGTTCCTGTAGTTCTCATACAGACATTCATTCTTGACATTTCTTTCCTTTTCCATCAAGAAGGGTGAACAGGAAAGGAGGTCTCCTGGAGTGGGGTTGATAAGAAGCCACATGAGTGTTAGTTCTGTCTTGAGGTCTTAGAGCTGAGATTCTGAGACTTGGCAGAGCAAAGGTCAAATAAAACAGCTGCTTTGTATCCCTATTGTGGTGATGTGGCTGTCTGCATCAGCAACCTTTTATAATGATTACAGCTCTTCAGGTACATGACAAGACTTTGGATTTAAGATAAGGGCAGAAAATCTCAAGAGGACTCATGTATTCCATTAACATTTATAGACTGAAAAATCCAAGCCATGGCAAATGGCTCCAAGCACAAGATTGAGAAGTTACTTCCATCCAAAATGAAGACAGTGTAGCAATAAAAAAGCATCTACAGGGAATCAGCTTGGGGCTCTCCTCTCATTATGTTTCAGATCCATGTTCTATCAGTCGATAGAAAAGAAGTTGATGACTGCCAAATATGTATAGAGCTTAAGAATGTCAAAAGCACTAGTGACTCTTATGGGGGCATGGAGTGTCCATATTTTTATGTGCATGCTTTGTCACTTATTGTAAGGCACTTTAACTTATTTTTACATTTTTGAATTGAAGTAGAGTTTATGTAAATAGGTTATAGGTATACAGTATAGTGATTCATAAATTTAAAGGCTATGCTACATTTATAGTTGTCATAAAACATTATACACTGTTATATTATGTATACTTGTAGCTTATTTTATACATAATAGTTTGTACCTCTTAATTCCCCAATCCTATTTAGCTCTTCCCCTTTCCCTCTCCTTTCTGGTAACCACTAGTTTGTTCTCTGTATCTTTGAGTCTGTTTCTTTTTTGTTATAGTCACTAGTTGATTGTATTTTTTAGGTTCCACATATTCAAAAGCAGAGACATTACGTTGCCAACAAAGATCCATCTAGTCAAGGCTATGGTTTTTCCTGTGATCATGTATGGATGTGAGAGTTGGACCGTGAAGAAGGCTGAGCGCTGAAGAATTAATGCTTTTGAACTGTGGTGTTGGAGAAGACTCTTGAGAGTCCCTTGGACTGCAAGGAGATCCAACCAGTCATTCTGAAGGAGATCAGCCCTGGGGTTTCTTTGGAAGGAATGATGCTAAAGCTGAAACTCCATTACTTTAGCCACCTCATGCAAAGAGTTGACTCATTGGAAAAGACTCTGATGCTGGGAGGGATTGGGGGCAGGAGGAGAAGGGGACAACAGAGGATGAGATGGCTGGATGGCATCACTGACTCAATGGACGTGAGTCTGAGTGAACTCCGGGAGTTGATGATGGACAGGGAGGCCTGGCGTGCTGCAATTCATGGAGTTGCAAAGAGTCAGACTGAGTGACTGAACTGAACTGATAAGTGAAATCACACAGATGTGCCTTTCTCTGTCTGACTTATTTCATTTAGCATAATGCACTCCAAGTCCATCTGTAGTGCTGCAAATGAAAAAAAAAAAAAAAACATTCTTTTATGGCTGTGTAGTATTCCATTGTATGAATATTCACACACATAAGTTGTTTCTATATCTTGGCAATTGTAAATAATGCTTCTATGAACATGTGGGTAATAAATATTTTTAAATTAGTGTACTCAATTTTTCAGACATGTACCCAAGGGTAGAATTACTGGGTCATGTGATAGCTCTGTTTTTACACCCCTGCAATGTACTAAACAGGGACATTGAGGCTCATAACATTTGAGCAGCTAGATGAACAGATTTGGACTGGCAGA
This sequence comes from Bos taurus, assembly GCF_002263795.3. Classification (NCBI taxonomy): domain Eukaryota; kingdom Metazoa; phylum Chordata; class Mammalia; order Artiodactyla; family Bovidae; genus Bos; species Bos taurus. The sequence continues at coordinate 49,676,051 of NC_037340.1, forward strand.
TCAAAGGAGCTGAGATCCTTTCTCTTAACTTGGCTTTGAGAGTTGGACTATAAAGAAAGCTGAGCACTGAAGAATTGATGCTTTTGAACTGTGGTGTTGGAGAAGACTCTTGAAAGTCCCTTGGACTGCAAGGAGATCCAACCAGTCAGTCCATCCTAAAGGAGATCAGTCCTGAGTGTTCATTGGAAGGACTGATGTTGAAGCTGAAACTCCAATAATTTGGCTACCTGATGGGAAAAGCTGACTCATTTGAAAAGACCCTGATGCTAGGAAAGATTGAAAGTGGGAGAAGAAGGGGACGACAGAGGATGAGATGGTTGGATGGCATCACTGACTCAATGGACATGAGTTTGGGTGATCTCCAGGAGTTGGTGATGGACAAGGACGCCTGATGTGTTGCAATCCATGGGGTCACAAAGAGTTGGACATGACTGGGTGACTGAACTGAATAGTGCAACAGGTGAGTGCTACAGGATCTTAACAAATAAATGAATATGTGCATGAATAGAACACACATATTGCATTGAGTATTGTCTGAGTTGTCTAGAAGTAGAGTATGAGACAGGGATTAAGTACTTATTATTTATTGAGGGAGTGCTTTCAGGTGAATGATGTAAGGCAATGAGAAAAGCTGAAGACCAGAAAAGATTCTAAACAAGAATGTGTTCTCAACCATACAGTTTTATTTTTGTTTTAGGTTTGAAGGATTTGTTAGCAGAAGAAACCACTCATTTTACACAGATAAAACAGTTTCAATTTTTTATAAACATTATTTGACTTAATTTCAATATATAGAGTTATTAAAATAAAATATGCAAAAACAATAGAGAGAAGTAACAGCATATTCATCACTAAATTGGCCAACCTAAATCCAGACTTAAGCAACATGGAAAGTCCCAAGTAACAGCAATCTGGAGTCTCAAATGGGAAAGCATTCTGGGTGGTACATCCACCCCCACAGGTAAGACTTCAAATTGCAGTTTTCAGCGTTCTTGCCTATAACCGCAGGCTGCAAACTGATATCATCATCAGTTAAACCAGAGCTGATTTGGTTTAACGTTTACAATGCTGTTTGTTTCACATTGTGAATCATAAGACTTCTTAGACCCTGGGGCTTGGCTAGAGCTCTAGGGTCTCAAGAATTACAAGACCCACTCCTTTCTTTATCTAAAGTGTTACTTCACTTGCTGTGCTTGCAAGCAGGCACAGAACCCTGGCAGTGTCCAGGCAGATCAGAAGCAGGCCAGAGGCCTGCTCTCCTGCTCTGAAGCCTGAATGAGACTTTCTCCATTTTAACATCACTAACAGCCTGATCCCATGGGGAACCCTGGAGCTTGAATGACACCCCAGTTCAGTCAGTTCAGTCACTCAGTCATGTCAAACTTTTCATGGCCCCATGGACTGCAGCAGGCCAGGCTCCCCTGTCCATCACCAACTCCCAGAGCTTGCTCAAAATCATGTCCATCTAGTCAGTGATGCCATCCAACCATCTCATCCTCTGTTGTCTCCTTCTCCTGCCCACCTTCAATCTTTCCCAATATCAAGGGTCTTTCCAATGAGTTAGTTATTCACACCAGGTGAGCAAAGTATTGGAGCTTCAGCATCAGTCCTTCCAATTAATATTCAGGACTGATTTCCTTTGGAATTGACTGCTTTGATCTCCTTTAAGTCAGTTCAAGGGACTCTCAAGAGTCTTCTCCAACACTACAGTTCAAAAGCATCAATTCGTTGGTGCTCAGCTTTCTTTATAGTCCAACTCTCACATCCATACATGACTACTGGAAAAATCATAGCTTTCACTAGATGGACCTTTGTTGGCAAAATAATGTCTCTGCTTTTGAATATGCTGTCTAGGTTGGTCATAGCTTTTCTTCCAAGAAGCAAGTATCTTTTAATTTCATGGCTTCAGTCACCATCTGCAGTAATTTTGGAGCCCCCAAAATAAAGTCTGTCACTGTTTCCATTGTTTCCCCATCTATTTGCCATGAAGTGATTGGACTGGATGACATGATCTTCATTTTTTGAATGTTGAGTTTTAAGCCAACTTTTTCACTCTCCTCTTTCACTTTCATCAAGAGGCTCTTTAGTTCTTCTTTGCTTTCTGCCATCAGGGTGGTGTCATCTGCATATCTGAGGCTATTGATATTTCTCCCGGCAATCTTGATTCCAGTTTGTGCTTCATTCAGTCTGGCATTTTGCATGATGTACTCTGCATATAAGTTAAATAAGCAGGGTGACAATATACAGCCTTGATGGACTCCTTTCCCAATTTGGAACCAGTCTGTTGTTCCATGTCTAGTTTTCACTATTGCTTCTTGACCTGCTACAGATTTCTGGTGAGGAGGTCTGATATTCCTATCTCTTGAAGAATTTTCTACAGTTTGTTGTTATCCACATAGTCAGTTCTTTGGCATAGTCAATAAAGCAGAGGTAGACGCTTTTCTTGGAGAAGGCAATGGCACCCCACTCCAGTCCTCTTGCCTGGAAAATCCAGTGGATGGAGGAGCCTGGTAGGCTATAGTCCACGGGGTCGCTAAGAGTTGGACACAACTGAGCGACTTCACTTTCACTTTTCACTATCATGCATTGGAGAAGGAAATGGCAACCCACTCCAGTGTTCTTGCCTGGAGAATCCCGGGGACAGGGGAGCCTGGTGGGCTGCTGTCTATGGGGTTGCACAGAGTCGGACATGACTGACACGACTTAGCAGCAGCAACAGCAGCAGATGCTTTTCTGTAACTCTCTTGCTTTTTCTATGACCAAAATGATGCTGACACCCCAAAGATGATCTCAATTTGAGGCAAGATAACTAGATTTTTCACCCCCTTAATCAGTTATTGTGGAGAAGGAAATGGAAACCTGCTCCAGTATTCTTGCCTGGGAAATCCCATGGACAGAGGAGTCTTGTGGGATACAATCCATGGGGTTGCAAAAGTCAGACATGACTATGACTAGATCACCACTACCAACACCAATCAGTTATTGACTGTGCTTTAGCCCAAGGATAGTTAGACGCTGGCCTCCTGATCAAAGTGGCTCTTTTTTGGTCAAGGACAATTCTGTGTAGAAGGAAGTAGCTTTGAGTTAGCAGCTAGGGCCTTGGGTGTACCATGAGTGACCACTACTTATCATATGTGTGGTACATCTGAACCAAAACAGGAAATTAAATGTTATTTAGTGCACTCTCTACAACATAGAGTTACTAACCTAACTCTGGTTTCAAGTTAAGTCTCCAAGTCACATATATAAGTCTTAAATTTCACCTGAAGGCCACAATGATACAAAGCAGGAAGGTGAGTGGCCACTCACAGATCCCCTACTTGTTTTCTCCAAACTTTAACCGATTTAGATCTCACAGACATCCCTTACATGTGAAACCATTAAAAAAGAATTCATTTGATGGCAAAATGTCAACTGTTAAGATATAGGTTTGTTTATTTTATAGACTTTATTTATTTAAAGTCAAATGCATTAATGAAGAAATATTAGTTTTATTAGCATGTACTATTCCATGTACTACTAACAGTATTATGTGATGTACACAAACTACAATATTTGCCATTATAAGATATGGAAAATGCTGAATTCCAAACCATGTGTCCCTGAGGGTTTCAAAGAAATGACTGTGGCCCCACTATTCTCCCACATGGGTGAGGCATAGAAGCCCAGAAGCTTAGGATGTCTTGTCCAAGATGGCTTGGTTAGTAGAGTATTCTCCATTCACGTATGTGATTGCACCTATGTGAATACATGGTCTTCTATCCTGCATCTCCTTATATCAGGATCCAGAGATGCTAAAGCAAGGCCTAATTCAGAAGAGTATGCCTGTTTTTCTTCCCTGAATACAAGCCATAAAAAGCTCTGGATCTTGAAAATAGATAGGGCTTTTTAGAATCAATCATAGTATAACCAACTTAATATAGGAACTTGTTTTACAATAGCTAATCAGATTATCTGGTAGACATTTTACTTATGTTCACGTTCTTTGTTTTGCAAGGGTTTTAGTTTATAATCCAATTATGAATCATTTCATCATTCAGTGAACTCCAATGTTTAGAAAGTCCTACATTGACTCAGAATCTTTGTGACCAGTCATGTCTCTTTGCAACCCCATGGACTACAGCATGCCAGGCCTCCCTGTCCCTCACCATCTCCTGAAGTTTGCTCAAGTTCATGTCCACTGCATCAGTGATGCCATTCATCCATCTCATATTCTGACACCCTCTTCTCTTTCTGCCCTCAGTCTTTCCCAGCATTATGGACTTTTCCAATGATTCAGCTGCTCACATCGGGTGACCAAAATACTGGAGCTTCAGCTTCACCATCAGTGCTTCCAGTGAGTATTCAGGGTTGATTTCCTTTAAGATTGACTTGGTTTGATCTCCTTGCCGTCCAAGGGACCCTCATGAGTCTTCTATAGCACCACAGTTCAAAGGCTTCAATTCTTTGGTGCTCTGCCTTCTTCATGGTCCAGCTCTCACAACTGTTCTTGACCACTGAGAAGACCATAGCTTTCACTATACAGATCTTTCTTGGCAGAGTGATGTCTCTGCTTTTCAATGCACTATCTAGGTTTGTCATAGCTTTCCTGCCAAGAAGCAATTGCCTTCTGATTTCATGGTTGGAGTCATCATCCACAGTGATTTTAGAGCCCAAGAAGAGGAAATTGTCACTACTTCCTCTTTTTCCTCTTCTACTTACCATGAAGTAATGGAGCCAGATGCCATTATCTTAGTTTTTTGGATTTTTCTTTAATATTTAACTTTAAGCTGGGTTTTTCACTCTCTTCTTTCACCCTCATCAAGAGGTTCTTTATTTTCTCTTCACTTTCTGCCATTAGAGAGGTATCATCCACATACCTGAGGTTGTTGATATTTCTCCCACCTACCTTGATTCCAGCCTGTAACTCATCCAGCCCAGCATTTCTTTTGGTGTGCTCAGCATATAAGTTAAACAAACAGGACAACATCTGACAGTGCTGTCTTACTCATTTCTCAATCCTGAACCAGTCAGTTGCTCCATACAGGGTTCTAACTGCTGCTTCTTGACCCACATACAGGTTTCTCAGGATACAGGTAAAATGGTCTGGTATGCCCATCTCTTTAAGAGCTTTCCACAGTTTGTTATAATCCACACAGTCAAAGGCTTTAGTGTAGTCGATGAAACAGAGATAGATGTTTTTCTGGAATTACCTTGTTTTTTCTATGATCCAGTCGATGTTGGCCATTCAATCTCTGGTTCCTCTGCCTTTTCTAAACCCATTTTAGACATCTGAAAGTTCTTGGTTCACATAATGCTGAAGCTTAGCATGCAAGATTTTAAGCATGACCTTACTAGCATGGGAGATGAGTGAAATTGTCCAATGGTTTGAACATTCTTAGCTACTGCCCTTCTTGGGAATTGGCATGAGGATTGACCTTTTCCAGTCCCGTGGCCACTGTTGGGACTTCCAGATTTGCTGACATATTGAGTGCAGCATTTTAACAGCATCATTTTTTAGGGTTTTGAATAGCTCTACTGGAATTTCATTGCATCCACTAGCTTTATTTACAGCAGTACTTTGTAAGGCCCACCTGACTTCACACTCCAGAAAGTCAGAATTCATCAGAATCTATCTCCTCATATACTCCACCCATGGGCCCTAGTCCTGGTCCCCAGAATATTATAGACCATAAGTATTTTGCCTTCCAGTTTGTCCTGCAATACATGAATAAATTGCATATTCTACTTCCCTAAGATTTTTCTTTTTTAGCTTGGATCTTTTTTTCCCATATATATATATATATAATTGAAGAATAGCTGACACAACATTTCAGGTGAACAGTAAGGTGATTTAGTTATACATATACACATATATTATTTTTTAAATTGCTTTGCATTATATGTTATTACATTTCCATTATAGGCTATTACATTATTATATTATATGTTATTATAAAACATAGTTCCCTGTACTATGCAGTTTTTACAAGACAGAGTTCCCAGTGCTCTATAGTAAACTTTTGCTGCTTGTTATGTATCTATTTTTTAAATTAGAAATCTAGAATTCTATTCATACTAAGTGAAGCAAGTGGAATCAAAATGTCAAATTTTTTAATTAGGCAAAAATTCATAAGATTTCTAAAATATATATATATATATATTATACATATTATTTATATATGTATACAAAAGCTTTTCTACTATGCTTGATAAAGACTTGAGAAAAAAACATCAAACAGGGGCAGTCCTAAGATGGCAGAGGAATAGGATAGGGAGACCACTTTCTCCCCCACAACTTCATTGAAAGATTACTTGAATGCTGGGCAAATTCCGCAAAACAACTTCTGAATGTTGGCGGAGGACACCAGGCACCCAGAAAGGCAGCCCATTTTCTTTGAAAAGAGGTACGACAAAATATAAAAGATAAAAAGAGAGACAAAAGAGTTAGTGAAGGAGACCCGTCCCAGGGAGGGAGTCATGAAGGAGGAGAAGTTTCCAAACACCAGGAAACCCTCTCACCGGCAGGTCTGTGGGGAGTTTTGGAATCTCAGAGGGCAACATAACCAGGAGGAAATAAATAAATAAATAAATAAACCACAGACTATGTGCCTAACCACAACTCCCAGCAGAGAAGTAGCCCAGATGCTTCAGTCCACCAGAAGAGAGTGGGTGCTGAACAGGGAGGCACAGGCTGCAAGCTTAGGGTAAGGACCAGGCCTGATGCCCTGAGGACAATCTGAAGGGGCAAACGAGAGATAGCAACTCAAACTGTGGGATAGCCAGAGAGAAAAAAAAAAAAAAAGGGAGAGAGAGAGAGAGAACTTTCCTGGGAAAAGCTCTAACATAAGGCACTGCCTGGCCCACTCACAGAACAAAGGACTGAGCTAATACCAGAGGAGAGATAGGAGGCTGAGGACTGGCCCCTTCTCCCACTGGTGGCAGAGAGGAAGGCAGGCAGAAGGCGGGGGACAATCTTGGCCCCAGAGATGGCATTCTTCACCAAACTGTGAGCAGGCTCCCAGTTGCTAACCACGTCTTCCTGGGATCCTAGACAGTTGACATCCACCAGGAGGGTTACAGTCAGAGATCAACTCCCCAGAGGAGACACATGGCACACCTGAGATGAAGGCTGGGACCAGCGAGGTGATAAGATGCACCCCCACCTGGGAGAGTGTGCTCACCAAGCATCTGGTCTCTTGAGCTGCTCGGACCTGGGAAGGGCACAAAATGCAAGCTCAACCAAATCTTCACCTTTGTGGAGTACCTGAGAACCTGAACCTGAGTGGCTAAAACCTGAGAAGTGCATGTAACCCAAGGCCCACTTTAGACAGTTCCCTGCAGAGCAACCTGGAGCCTGAGCAGTGTAGACTGGGAAAGCACACACGCAGTGAGTGGGGGCAAACCCACTGTGGTCCATACACTGCGAGCACTCCCCAGACACACCAGAGATATTTGTTTGCAGTGTTCCTCCCTCCCCATAGCACAACTGAACAAATGTGCACCTAAATAAGTGACCACCTTTGCCCCCTGGTGTCAGGCAGAAACTAGACACTAGAGACTTGCAAACAGAGGAAGCCAAAATAAACGAAGATGGAACAGTTTTGGAAGTGACAGGCGCAGCAGATTAAAGCCCTGTAGTTAGCATTGACTACATTGGAAGGGGCCTATAGATCTTGAGAAGAAGTATAAGCTGGAACAAGGAACTATCTGAAACTGAACTGATCCCACACTGCCCTCAACAGCTCCAGAGAAATTCCTAAATGTATTTTACTATTCAGTTCAGTTCAGTCGCTCAGTCGTGGCCGACTCTTTGCGACCCCATGAACCACAGCATGCCAGGCCTCCCTGTCCATCACCAACTCCCGGAGTCCACCCAAACCCATGTTCACTGTGTCGGTGATGCCATCGAACCATCTCATCCTCCATCGTCCCCTTCTCCTCCTGCCCTCAATCTTTCCCAGCATCAGGGTCTTTTCAAAGGAGTCAGCTCTACAAGATTTTTTAGAACTAACACCCAAAAAAGATGTCCTTTTCATTATAGGGGACTGGAATGCAAAAGTAGGAAGTCAAGAAACACCTGGAGTAACAGGCAAATTTGGTCTTGGAGTACAAAATGAAGCAGATCAAAGCCTAACAGAGTTTTGGCAAGAGAACACACTGGTCATAGCAAACACTCTCTTTCAACAACACAAGAGAAGACTCTACACATGGACATCACCAGATGGTCAACACAGAAATCAGGTTGATTATATCCTTTGCTGCCAAAGATGGAGAAGCTCTATACAATCAGCAAAAACAAGACAGGGAGCTGACTGTGGCTCAGATCATGAACCCCTTATTGCCAAATTCAGACTTAAATTGAAGAAAGTGGGGAAAACCACTAGACCATTCAGGTATGACCTAAATTATGTCCCTTATGACTATACAGTGGAAGTGAGAAATAGATTTAAGGGACTAGATCTGATAGACAGAATGCCTGATGAACTATGGACAGAGGTTCATGACATTGTACAGGAGACAGGGAGCAAGACTATCCCCAAGAAAAAGAAATTCAAAAAAGCAAAATGGCTGTCTGAGGAGGCCTTACAAATAGCTGTGAAGAGAGGTGAAAGGCAAAGGATAAAAGGAAAGATATACCCATTTGAATGTAGAGTTCCAACGAATAGCAAGGAGAGATAAGAAAGTCTTCCTCAGTGATCAATGCAAAGAAATAGAAGAAAATAATAGAATGGGAAAGACTAGAGATCTCTTCAAGAAAATGAGAGATACCAAGGGAACATTTTATGCAAAGATGGACTCAATAAAGGAAAGAAATGGTATGGACCTAACAGAAGCAGAAGATATTAAGAAGAAGTGGCAAGAATACACAGAAGAATTGTACAAAAAAGAGCTTCACAACACCAGATAATCATGGAAGTGTGATCACTCACACTCACCTAGAGCCAGGCATCCTGGAATGTGAAGTCAAGTGGGCTTTAGAAAGCATCACTACAAATAAAGCTAGTGGAGGTGATGGAATTCCAGTTGAGCTATTTCAAATCCTAAAAGATGATGCAGTGAAAGTGCTGCACTCAATATGTCAGCAAATTTGGAAAACTCAACAGTGGCCACAGGATTGGAAAATGTCGGTTTTCATTCCAATCCCAAAGAATGGCAATGCCAAAGAATGCTCAAACTACTGCACAATTGCACTCATCTCACACACTAGTAAAGTAATGCTCAAGATTCTCCAAGCCAGGCTTCAGCAATACATGAACCATGAACTTCCAGATGTTCAAGCTGACTTTAGAAAAGGCAGAGGAACAAGAGATCAAATTGCCAACATTCCGCTGGATCATCAAAAAAGCAAGAGAGTTCCAGAAAAACATCTATTTCTGCTTTATTGACTATGCCAAAGCCTTTGACTATGTGGATCACAATAAACTGTGGAAAATTCTGAAAGAGATGGGAATACCAGACCACCTGACCTGCCTCTTGAGAAGCCTGTATGCAGGTCAGGAAGCAACAGTTAGAACTGGATATGAAACAACAGACTGGTCCCAAATAGGAAATGGAGTACATCAAGGCTGTATATTTTAATATTATCATTTTTTATTAAAAAAATTTTTTTAGTTTTAAGTTCTTTATTACTCCTTTAAATTTCATTTTTATAACCTACTATTACCCTAGCAAGAAAATGACACCATTTTAAAAGCAAATTTCATATATATAATTTTTGTGATTTTTTTAATATTGTATTTTTGGGAGTCTAACCTCTACTCTAGATTTTTATTCTTTGCTTTTTGGTATTTGTTATCAATTTCGTACCTTTGAGAATCCAATCTTCAGTACCCATTTTTACTTAGAAGTGTAATTACTGGCTTCATTGCTCTCTCCCCCTTTTGACTTTCCTTTTTCTCCCCCAGGTCACCTCTGTGTCCTCCTTCCCCCTTCTCTTCTCTACTTAACTTTGTGAATCTCTCTGGGTGTTCCGGGCTGTGGAGAACACTTATGGAACTGATTACTGGCTAGATCTTTCTCTCTCCTTTTGACTCCCACTCTTCTTCTCCTGGTCACTTCTATCTCCCTCCTCCCTCTTCTCTTCTATGTGTAATTCCATGAACCTTTATGACTGTTCCAGACTGTGGAGAGCACATAGGGAATTGATTACTGGCTAGATTGCACTCTCCCCTTTTGACTCCCCCTCTTCTCCTCTTCGTACCTCTATCTCCCTATTCCGTCTTCTCTTCTCCATGTAACTCTGTGAATCTCTCTAGGTGTCCCTCACTGTGGAGAATCTTCTCACCATTAACCTAGATGTTTTATCATCAATGCTGTATGGATGGAAAAGTCTTGAGGCTACTGTAACAATGAGACTGAAAGCCAGAGGCAGGTGGCTTAAATCCAAAACTTGAGAATACCAGAAAACTCCTGACTCCAGGGAATATTAATCAATAAGAGCTCATCCAAAAGCCTCCATACCTACACTGAAATCAAGCTTCACCCAAGAGCCAACAAGTTTCAAAGCAAGGCATACCAAGCTAATTCTCCAACAACCCAGGAACATAACCCTGAGCATTAAAATACAGGCAGCCAAAAGTCACACCAAACCCATAGACACCTCAAAACTCACTACTGGACAGTTCATTACACTCCAGAGAGAAGAAATCCAGTTCTATCCACCAGAATACTGACAAAAGCTTCCCTAACCAGGAAACCTTGACAAGCCATTCGTCTAACCCCACCCACAGGGAGGAACCCCCACAATAAAGAGTAACAACAAACTTCCAGCATACAGAAAGGCCAACCTAAACACAGCAATCTAAAAATGATGAAAAGAGAAATATTCAGCAGGTAAAGGAACATGATAAATGCAAACCAAACCAAACAAAAGAGGAGGCGATAGGGAGTCTACCTGAAAAATAATTCAGAATAATGATAGTAAAAATGATCCCAAATCTTGAAAACAAAATGCAGTTACAGATAAATAGCCTGGAGACAAGGATTGAGAAGATGCAAGAAATGTTTAACAAGGACCTAGAAGAAATAAAAAAAGAGTCAATCAACGATGAATAATGCAATAACTGAGATCAAAAACACTCTGGGGGGAACCAACAATAGAATAACTGAGGCAGAAGATAGGATAAGTGAGGTGGAAGATAGAATGATGGAAATAAATGAAGCAAAGAGGAAAGAAGAAAAAAAGAACTAAAAGAAATGGGAACAGCCTCAGAGACCTCTGGGACAATGTTAAACACCCCAACATTCTAATCATAGGAGTCCCAGAAGAAGAAGACAAAAAGAAAGTCTGTGAGAAAATACTTGAGGAGATAATAGTTGAAAAATTCCCTAAATGGGGAAGGAAATAGCCATCCAAGTCCAAGAAACCCCAAGAATCCCAAACAGGATAAATCCAAGATGAAACACCCCAAGGCACATATTAATCAAATTAACTAAGATCAAACACAAAGAAAAATATTAAAAGCAGCAAGGGAAAAACAACAGCACACAAGGGGATTCCCATAAGAATAACAGTTGATCTTTCAATAGAATCTCTTCAGGCCAGAAGGGAATTACAGGACATAATTAAAGTGATGAAAGAGAAAAAACTACAACCCAGATTACTGTACCCAGCAAGGATCTCATTCAAAATGAAGGAGAAATCAAAAGAAACACAGATGTATAGAACAGTCTTTTGGACTCTGTGGGAGGAGGGGGGTATGATTTGGGAGAATGGCATTAAAACATGTATAATATCATATAAGAAATGAATCACCAGTCCAGGTTCAATGCAGGATACAGGAAGCTTGGGGCTAGTGCACTGGGATGACCCAGAGGGATGGTATGGGGAAGGAGGTGGGAGAGGGGTTCAGGATGGGGAACATGTGTACACCATGGAGGATTCATGTTGATGTATGGCAAAACCAATACAATATTGTAAAGTATAAAAAAAAAAAAAAAAAAAAAACTTTACAAACAAGCAAAAGCTGAGAGAATTCAGCACCACCACACCAGCTGTTCCACAAATGCTAAAAGGATCTTCTCTAGACAGGAAACACAGAAAAGGTGTATAAAATTGAACCCCAAACAACAAAGTAAATGGCAATGGGATCATACTTATTAATAATTACCTTAAATGTAAATGGGTTGAACGCCCCACCCAAAAGACAAAGAGTGGCTGAATGGATACAAAAACTAGACCCCTTTATATGCTGTCTACAAGAGACCACCTCAAAACAAGGGACACATACAGACTGAAAGTGAAGGGCTGGAAAAAGAGATTTCATGCAAATAGAGACCAAAAGAAAGCAGGAGTACAAATACTTTTATAATATAAAATAGACTTTGAAATAAAGGCCGTGAAAAGAGACAAAGAAGGACACTACATATGATCAAAGGATCAATCCAAGAAGAAGATATAACAATTATAAATATACATGCACTCATAATAGGAGCACCTCAATATGTAAGGCAAATGCTAACAAGTATGAAAGGGGAAATTAACAGTAACACAATAATAGTGGGAGACTTTAATATCCCACTCACACCTATGGATAGATCAACTAAACAGAAAATTAGCAAGGAAACACAAACTTTAAATGATACAATGGACCAATTAGACCTAATTGCTATCTATAGGACATTTCACCCCAAAACAATAAATTTCACCTTCTTCTCAAATGCACACGGAACCTTCTTCAGGATAGATCACATCCTGGGCCATAAATCTAGCCTTGGTAAATTAAAAAAAAAAAAAAAAAGAAATCATTCCAAGCATCTTTTCTGACCACAATTCAGTAAGATTAGATGTCAACTACAGGAAAAATACAACCATATGGAGGTTAAACAATATGCTTCTAAATAACCAACAAATCACAGAATAAATTTTTAAAAAATCAAAATATGCATAGAAATGAATGAAAATGAAAACACAACAATCCAAAACCTATGGGATTCAGTGAAAGCAGTGCTAAGGGCAAGGTTCACAGCAATACAAGCTTACCTCAAGAAACAAGAGAAAAGTCAAATAAATAACCTAACTCTACATCTAAAGCAACTAGAAAAAGAAGAAATGAAGAACCCCAGGGCTAGTAGCAGGAAAGAAATTATAAAAATTAGGGCAGAAATAAATGAAAAAGAAACAAAGGAGACCATAGCAAAAATCAACAAAGCTAAAAGCTGGTTCTTTGAGAAGATAAATAAAATAGACAAACCATTAGCCAGACTCACCAAGAAAAAAAGGGGGAAGAATCAAATCAACAAAATTAGAAATCAAAATGGAGAAATCACAACAGACAACACAGAAATACAAACGATCATAAGAGACTACTATCAGCAATTATATGCCAATAAAATGGACAACTTGGAAGAAATGGACATATTCTTAGAAAAGTATAGCTTTCCAAAACTGAACCAGGAAGAAATAGAAAATCTTAACAGACCCATCACAAGCATGGAAATTGAAACTGTAATCAGAAATCTTGCAGCAAACAAAAGCCCAGGACCAGACAGCTTCACAGCTGAATTCTACCAAAAATTTAGAGAAGAGCTAACACCTATCCTACTCAAACTCTTCCAGAAAATTTCAGAAGAAGGTAAACTTCCAAACTCATTCTATGAGGCCACCACCACCCTAATACCAAAACCTGACAAAGATGCCACAAAAAAACAAAAACAAAAACAAAAAACTACAATCCAATATCACTGATGAACATAGATACAAAAATCCTTAACCAAATTCTAGAAAACATAATCCAACAACATATTAAAAAGATCATACATCATGAGCAAGTAGTAGTGGGCTTTCTCCCAGGGATGCAAGGATTCTTTAGTATTTGCAAATCAATCAATGTTATACACCACATTAACAAATTGAAAGATAAAAACCATATGATTATCTCAACAGATACAGAGAAAGCCTTTGACAAAATTCAACACCCATTTATGATAAAAACCCTCCAGAAAACAGGCATAGAAGGAACATACCTCAAATAATAAAAGCCATATATGATAAACCCACAGCAAACATTATCCTCAATGGTGAAAAATTGAAAGTATTTCCCCTAAAGTCAGGAACAAGACAAGGGTGCCCACTCTCACCACTACTATTCAACATAGTTTTGGAAGTTTTAGCCACAGCATTCAGAGAAGAAAAAGAAATAAAAGGAATCCAGATTGGAAAAGAAGAAGTAAAACTTCCACTGTTTGCAGATGACATGATCCTCTATGTAGAAAACCCTAAAGACTCCACCAGAAAATTACCAGAGCTAATCAATAAATATAGTACAGTTGCAGAATACAAAATTAACACACAGAAATCCCTTGCATTCCTATATACTAACAATGAAAAAACAGAAAGAGAAATTAAGGAAACAATTCCATTCACCATTGCAACGAAAAGAATAAAATACTTAGGAATATATCTCCCTAAAGAAACAAAAGACCTATATATAGAAAACTATAAAACACTGATGAAAGAAATCAAAGATGATGCAAATAGACGGAGAAATATACCATGTTCATGGATGAGAAGAATCAATACAGTGAAAATGAGTATATTATCCAAAGCAATCCATAGATTCAATGCAATCCCTATCAAGTTACCAATGGTATTTTTCAGAGAACTAGACCAAATAATTTCACAATTTGTAGGGAAATACAAAAAACTTCAAATAGCCAAAGCAATCTTGAGAAAGAAGAATGGAACTAGAGGAATCAACCTGCCTGACTTCAGGCTATACCACAAAGCTACAGTCATCAAGACAGTATGGTACTGGCACAAAGACAGAAATGTAGATCAATGGAACAAAATAGAAAGTCCAGAGATAAATCCATGCGCCTATGGACACCTTATCTTTGACAAAGGCAAGAATATACAATGGAGAAAAGACAATCTCTTTAAAAAGTGGTTCTGGGAAAACTGGTCAACCACTTGTAAAAGAATGAAACTGAACATTTTCTAACACAATACACAAAAATAAACTCAAAATGGATTAAAGGTCTAAACGTCAGAACAGAAACTATAAAACTCCTAGAGGAAAACATAGGCAAAGCACTCTCTGACATAAATCACAAAAATATCCTGAATGACCCACCTCCCAGAGTAATGGAAATGAAAGCAAAAATAAACAAATGGGACCTAATTAAACTTAAAAGCTTCTGCACAACAAAGGAAACTATAAGCAAGTTGAAAAGACAGCCTTTAGAATGGGAGAAAATAATAGCAAAGGAAGCAAGTGACAAAGAATTTATTTCAAAAATACGCAAGCAGCTTCTGCAGCTCAATTCCAGAAAAATAAATGACCCAATCAAAAATGGGCCAAAGAACTAAACAGACATTTTTCCAAAGAAAACATACAGATGGCTAACAAACACATGAAACGATGTTCAACATCACTCATTATCAGAGAAATGCAAATCAAAACCACAATTGAGGTACCATCTCACGCTGGTCAGAATGGCTGCTATCAAAAAGTCTACAAACAATAAAGGCTGACGAGGGTGTTGAGAAAAGGGAACCCTCTTACACTCTTGGTGGGAATGCAAACTAATACAGCCACTATGGAGAACAATGTGAAAGTGAAATCACTCAGTCGTGTCCGACTCTGTGATCCCATGGACTGTAGCCTACCAGGCTCCTCTGTCCATGGAATTTTCCAGGCAAGAGTACTGGAGTGGGTTGCCATTTCCTTCTCCAGGGGATTTTCCCAACCCAGGGATTGAACCCAGATCTCATGCATTACGGGCAGACGCTTTACCATCTGAGCCACCAGGAAAGCCCAGAGCAGTGTGGAGATTCTTTAAAAAACTGGAAATAGAACTGCCATACCACCCAGCAGTCCCACTGCTGGGCATACACATTGAGGAAACCAGAATTGAAAGAGACACGTGTACCCAAATGCTCATTGCAGCACTGCTTACAATAGCCAGAACGTGGAAGCAACCTAGATGTCCATTGGCAGATGAATGGATAAGAAAGCTGTGGTACATATACACAGTGGAATATTACTCAGCTGTTAAAAAGAATGCATTTGAATCAGTTCTAATGTGGTGGATGAAACTGGAGCCTATTATACAGAGTGAAGTAAGTCAGAGAGAAAAATACCAATACAGTATACTAATGCATATATATGGAATTTAGAAAGATGGTAACAATGACTTTATATATGAGACAGCAAAAGAGATACAGATGTAAAGAACAATCTTTTGGACTCTGTGGGAGAAGGCGAGGGTGGGATGATTTGAGAGAATAGCATTGAAACATGTATATTATCATATGTGAAATAGATTGCCAGTCCAGGTTTGATGCATGAGACAGGGTGCTCAGGGCTGGTGCACTGGGATGACCCTGAGGAATGGGATGGGGAGGGAGGTGGGAGTGGGGTTCAGGATGGGGAACACATGTACACCCATAGCTGATTCATGTCAGTGTATGGCAAAAACCATTACAATATTGTAAAGTAATTAGCCTCCAATTAAAATAAATTAATTAATTAAAAAAAGAACATCAAACAAAAAAAGAGAAGAGATGGAGAAATTATAAAACAAATGAAATGGGAGTGCTGAACATGAGAGAAAAGAGTGAAACAATTTTTCTTTTATTAAATTGCTGTCTCCATGCCTTTTACCATTCAAATCAATCTTTTTTTGAAGATTCTTTCCATAAAGAGCTGCTCCTGGGCCTGAAGTTTCAGGTACTTTAGCATAAAGTAGGAGAAGGAAGAAGAAAGTGAGGGAAGGCGGGGCTGGAGAAAGGACCCGTGCTTAGAGCCTTTTTCCTACTGAGAACCAGCCTTTTTGCTGCTGCATGGAAACCAAAGGCCAGTTCAGCCACAGCTTGGTTTGGTGAGTGTTGGAGATTCGGCTCAGCTGGTGGCATTGAAGTAGGAGAAATCAACAAGATGGTAGGTTATTGGTTCCACGAAGTTCAGCTGTTCACTGTAGAACTGCTTGTTAATAACGGGAAAATCCTAGGGTCATATTCCAGTCCCCCAACAGAAATTAAGTAGAACCTCAGATCCACATCAGGCAGGGCATTTTGCAAAATTTCTTCCTAGTGATTCCAAGTTGGACTTTTGTCTTTTAAAGTATGTGAAGATTTGTCTGGTACTTAGTAAGAACTATGTAAGTTTTCAATATATGTTTGTTGAATAAATTAATGACACTATATAAATTTTCATTGCATATTTTTAAAATAAAGAAGCAAATGAATACATTTTTGAATTATTGGAGAACTGTATAAATTGATTTTTTTCTGATATTAAAGCACCCATTTGGAATATACAACTCTTCTGTTTTTCAACAACTGTATGTTTGCTCATCTCTCAATTTCCTATTATTTCTGATCTTGAAAGTGTATTCTCTGTGGAATAGAGGCTCTAAAATAAAGGTGGAAATGTAACTTTTGTCTGAGACATGGACTAATGCAAACACTAATTTCTCACAGGCCAGTCTTGTTTGGCTGTACTCAGGGTCATAGAAACTTAACCTGGGACATTTTAAGACAAATCAATCAAGGTAGAGAAAACCAGTGAGAATCACTTAGCTAACCTCAATAACCATAAGACTAAGACAGAACCAAAAGAAATAAAATTCACATACTTTGTTTGTTGTTCCTCTGCCAAAATAAGTTCTCTAGACCAAATCTTGTTCACTAGAAATTTGCCCAAGGCTTACAGAAGATACAAATTCTCTTTTTCAGCTTTTATTTGTTTTCTTTCCCTAAGACATTTTATCTTTAATATGTTTTGAATCTTATCTTTGAGTTACATAGAAAGATTTCCTGTTTCCAATTACATATTTTATAAAATGAGTTAAGATCTTAAGTATCTAGTTTTATATTTCCAATAAAGAAAGAAAATGAATTTATTAATAAGGTGGGATACTAACTTATAAACAGAAACCCTTTTTGTAAAAAGTGAAAACTGATTATGATTAATTCTTTTAATTAATTGTGATTAATCTTTTAATATATTGGAAAGCTTGCATGGGAATGCTAGCTCAAAAAATAATTGCCTTATAACCTACCCTGATCATATCATGTATTACTTTATTTTTAAATATATTCCTCCTATCTCTTTAAGATAAATGCATGTGGTATATGATAACATATTACCTTAAATACTATACTATACTGTTTGTTCCCCCCAAATTATTATCTCCCCACAATTTTTTCTGCCCATGAATGAGACAGTGCATTAAAAAAACTGCAAGCTGGGAGCACAGCGAGAAAGGCTTTGTAAGTCTAGATAAATTTTCAAATAACTTTGTTAAACAAGTATCTGATGCATGTTTGGTATAACATTTGGGAGAATAGTCACACTTTCTTGGACTTAATTGTGACCATAGCCTTTTGATATAAAATCTGGGCTTTAGTGCTTAAGGGATCTTAGCTTAGACCAGTATTTTCAGTCAATAGGCAGCAATTTATATATTATTTTCCTTCCCTCTGAAATTGGTAATAAAAATGGTTGCAAACAAATTTATTTTTGTAATAAAATAATAAATGTTCATGTGGAAAAATTTAGGAATTCTAAAAGAAAAGAAAATCACTTTAATCAATTATATTAATATAACTCAGGCATATTATTGACATATAGATTCCAAGTCTTTTACTTTTATTCCAAATCTTTAAAAAATATGTCTAATCATTAAAAGATAAAAATGCAAATTCATGTGTAAAAATAAAATAATAAAAAGGTGATGAAATATTAAAATTCTCTTTCCCTCTGCTCTCAATTCACCTCCTTACTTCTTGTTCTTAGTTTTCTCTGTGAAATCATATGCTTACTGATTTGTCTTCTCTAGATTATGTTTAAATTCTTTACTATAAAATTGAAGCATTTATTCAATTTTTATCACATCAACTCCCACATTTTTTTAAATCTTTTGATTTTTTTCATTCACATTTTATTCTTCTGATGAGATTGAAGAATTAGATTAAATTTTCTAAGGCTTTGAGTCTGAAATTATTGAGTCATTCTTTATCTTATTTAGGGTTTTATTTCTTAATTATTGAGGATGATGGTTTAAGTGTTCATGAAAGTTAGGTTCTTATTTCTGCTACTTGGCCCCCAATTAATAGAAAGTCTTGGAAAATCACTTATATTTTCTGGTTCTTAGGTTGTATGCTTATGAAATATTAGGTGTAAATTAAAGGTCTCATAGCTTTAAAATTTTACTATCTGTGGTTATTGAGAAGAGAACAGCTATTTTTTCAGCCCATTCAATTAGAAGGCAATTGATTCAGTCATGGAGACTGAAGGGTTATCTCTAACACCTAAGATTTATAACTTATTTTCTCTTTTATTTTGACTATAAAAGGATGTAGATAGATATTATTTATATAACCCAATGATTGATGAAGAGTTTATTGGAGGCACACACTCTTAGGAAATATGTCACAAATAATGGTATTTCCAGTATTGTGCTAGAGATATTGGACTATGGAAAGCCAATTGTTTGAATATTTTCCCAAGCCTACATTCACTGTCACCATGTTAGTAGTTTGAAATTGGCCATTAGAAGTATTTATACCATGGAAATGAGTAAACAGTTACAAATCTGCTTTTTTTTTTTTTTCTTTCTTTTTCCAGAGAGCCCAGTGTGCAGAAAAGAATTAATTTAACAGGCCTGTGACTACTATCCTTAGAAAGACCTGCTTGCTAGGTTGGCCTTTGGTCAGTGTCTGGGAAATTGGATTTTGGGAGACTTCTCACCATTTCCTAACTGATAAGAAACCTCATTGCCTAAACTATTTGTGCAAATGATGTGGGTTATGCAGAATTCCTGTTTCCTTCTGAGAATCTGGAATTTTGGTATTCACTAAGCAGAAGACTACCTAGAATTCCAGAAAAACCTTGGAAAAGGTAATTATCTTCACAAATAGAATGTATTTCACATGTGTTGTCCAAACTCAATATTGCAGGAATTAGGTGTGTCCTCTGTGACTATACTAGAGAGAAGGATCCTCAAGCTGGCTTCTGGTTTCTTCTGGACTTTGCCCCATGTACTATTTTCTTTTGCTGGTTTGCTGTGTACACTTTTGCTGTAATAAATCATACCTTGGAGTTCAGCTATGTGTTCAGTCCTGAACACATGAATTTTCTTAGCAAATTGCCAAACTTGGAGGTCATCTTTCTTTTTTTTTTTGGTGGTGGCAATTTTTTTTTTCTGTTAGAACTCTTTATTAAATATGAGACACACGGCCAAACCAAAGCAAAGAAACTGTTAGTACAATATTGGTATGATATATGGAGGTGATCTTAAGACCTTCAACACAGCCAGTATATCCACACACCACTGGTCATATTAAGAAATCTTATTCAGCCAGTAATGTGAAATGTTACCATATGAAATGTCCTGGGAAGAGTCTCATGATATACTGATAAGGAGAAACATAGAAAGGTGTAATTATGTTTGTGTGTGTGTGTTTAAAGTATAAAATTATCTGAATGATTACGTATGAAAACATTAATATGGTTACTTTTGGATGATGATACTGGGTAGACAGAATACAATATTAATACTTCCATTATACTTTGTAAAATAATGAATAAAATGAAATATTGGGATTTATAAATGACTTATTTTCCAGTAATACTGAAATAAAATACAGATTAGGCAAAATTATATTTCTGAATAGTACTATCAATAATGTATTATTTTAGAGTTCTGTATCATAGAAAGTGCAAATTTGAGTCAGACATAACAAAATTTGATAGATTAAGGAGGCTTTAGAGCTAATGATAATTGACTAATAACATTGTTAATGGACATTCTGGATGTAGGACCCTTGATTAGTTCTGTAGTTTGTCATGGTTTCCTGTTCCAAATGTCAAGGGGTCTTCAAGCCCTGCATTTAATTTTCCTACACAGGTAGTCAAATTTGTCTTCTCAAAGTCTGTTGGTTCAAATTTGTCAAGTCCACTGCATTTAGATTCTGGTTGTTAAGTGGTTTTTCTCTGATATAGATTTGTTAACAGAGATGGATAATTACAGGTCAACTCGGTAACAGGATAACAGGTATTCAATTAATTGATATAGGCATATTGAAATTAAAAAGTAGAAGTATAGTATTCACAAAGTTGAAGTTTAGATTAAACCTAATAGCACTCTTGAATAATGACTTAAGTTTTTCTAGATTTTCCTCAATTCTCCTGCTGCTGCTGCTAAGTCGCTTCAGTAGTGTCTGACTCTGTGCAACCCCATAGACAGCAGCCCACCAGGCCCCGCCGTCCCTGGGATTCTCCAGGCAAGAACACTGGAGTGGGTTGCCATTTCCTCCTCCAATGCATGAAAGTGAAAAACGAAAGTGAAGTCACTCAGTCGTGTCCGACTCTTAGGGACCCCATGGACTGCAGCCTACCAGGCTCCTCCGTCCATGGGATTTTCCAGGCAAGAGTACTGGAGTGGGGTGTCATTGCCTTCTCCCTTCCTCAATTCACTAATACATAATTCAAAAGGTATTATTTTCTCCATTTACCTCAAATATTTGTTGGTAAAATCATCCCCACATTCTTCCTCTTGGCCCCCACCTGCAACCCCTCAAGGAGCTATTGCATTCTAGTTAAATATTAGGTCATTATAGTTGCATTCAGGCATATTTGCACAGGAGACAGTTAAATCAGCTCCGTTACTATGTTCTATAAAACTGCATAATTACAGACCTTTCAAAGTTCATCTTATTAACTTGGGGCATGACTACTTCAAAGCAGACATGCTGCAGATCGGTTGAGTCAATATTCCCATGGTACTTTTAGCTTTCAGTCTTGGAAGGAAACAAACATATAGAGGCTCCTGGGTATGTGCTAAAGAAAGTATTAGTCATAACTAAAAATTTCACACAATCATCCAGGATTTTTAAATATCCAGATGTTGGATGCCTTATTTTATAACATTATGTGTAAACAACATATCCAGTGATAACATTTTCATATGCTAATTGAGTCAGTTTATAAATACACTCTTGTCAGGTGCAGCAGAAGCCAATTGACTTTTAAAAATTTATTTCATTATAATATATATCATATATATATACACATATGTATTTTTCCAGTATATTCACATCTAGATCACAATATCCACACCTGATACTCAAAATGGTCCTAATTTCTGACTCCTAGGTTTCTAGAAACCTCGATTCATTGGCAAAGATTTCCTTGGACATTGTAGAATAGAAGTTTAGGGATGTGAATAAGGTTAGACTTTAGCATGCTGCTGCTGCTGCTGCTAAGCCACGTCAGCCGTGTCTGACTCTGTGCAACCCCATAGACGGCAGCCCACCAGGCTCCCCCGTCCTTGGGATTCTCCAGGCAAGAACATTGGAGTGGGTTGCCATTTCCTTCTCCAATGCCTGAAAGTAAAAATTGAAAGTGAAGTCGCTCAGTCGTGTCTGACTCTTAGCAACCCCAGAGACTGCAGCCTACCAGGCTCCTCTGTCCATGGGATTTTCCAGGCAAGAGTATTGGAGTGGGGTGCCATTGCCTTCTCCAGACTTTAGCATAGACTCAGGTAAACCTTAGGAAATATCTTCACTCCTCATAGAAAACACCTGTTTCATTTTCAAATTCTTTTCATCCCCTAATTGTGACTGCTCAGGAAAAACCAGAGCTGTAGTGTTGGCTCTTCTTTCCTGTTACCAGATTGATCATATTTCTTCAAGCTGACACACATTTCCTTTAGGAGTTTCAGTTTGACAGTACTACTCTCTTTAGTTAAATGAGTCTCTTCCCCTGGGAATAGAATAGGTTGGTTGTCCTCCCCACTTACCAAGGCCATGTCCACACCAAGACCATGCCATAGAACACCCAACCCTTACCATTGCCACACTCTTGTTCCTACTGTTGTCCTTTCTTCCTTTCACTGAAGAATGAGTGCACTGTCTCCTCCATCCAAACTGCTGCCATCATCCTCTGGGACTTCAACATCTCCATGTACAGCTTATTCAACCACCTGATCCCAATCCGTGAGCTCATGTTCAGGGGCTTTTTTGCTAAAATAGTTATTTTCATTTTATGTTCAAAGAATTTGTCAATAAAAGAAATCACACATTACAAATAAAACTTTCAATTGTTAATAGATTATTATTTAATCTAATTTCAAATACAGTTAGAAAATAAATAGAAGCAGTGGAAAGAAGTAACAGCAAATTGTTGTTCAGTCACCCAGTCATGTCCGACTCTTTGTGACCCCATAAACTGTAGCACGCCAGGCCTCCCTGTCCCTTACCATATCCCTAAGTTTGCCCAAGTTCATGTTCATTGTATCAGTGATGCCATCAAGCTATCTCGTCCTGTGATACCCGGTCCTCCTTCTGCCCTCAATCTTTCCCAGCATGAGGGACTTTCTAATGAGTCAGCTGTTCGAATCAGATGACCATAATGCTGGAGTTTCAGCTTCAGAATCAATACTTCCAACAAGTATTCAGGGTTTATTTCCCTTAATATTGACTGGTTTGCTCTCCTTGATGTCCAAGAGACTCTCAGGAGTCTTCTCCAGCACCGCAGTTTGAAGGCATCAATTCTTCCATGCTCTGCCTTCTTCATTGTCCAGGTTTCACAACCATATGTGACCACTGGGAAGACCATAGCCTTGACTATATTGACCTTTGTCAGTGCAGTAATGTTTGCTTTTTAACATACTGTCTAGGTTTGACATAGATTTCCTGCCCAGAGGCAGCTGTTTTCTGATTTCATGGAAGCAGTCACCATCCGCAGTGATTTTATAGTCCAAGAAGAGGAAATATGTCACTACTTCCACATTTCCCCCCTCTATTTGCCATGAAATAATGGGACCAGATGCCATTATCTTAGTTTATTATGTAGTCTTAAGCGAGTTCTTTCACTCTCCTCCTTCACCCTCATCAAGAAGCTCTTTAGTTCCTCTTCTCTTGCTGCTGTGAGTGATATCATCCATATATCTGAGGTTGTTGATGTTGAAACATGAACAGCATATACATCACCAAATAAGGCTGATGATCTACATCCAGACTTGAACAGTGCTAGGAAACCCTACAATCTGGAGTTCCAATTAGAAAACAGTCCCTGCAGTGTGTCCACCCCATACATGAGACCTCAAATTGCAGTTTTGGGGACTCCCACTTATCATCCCAGGCCGCACTGTGATATCATCATCAATTTGTATACAAAAATGCAGCTCTGGATTAAAAAAAAAAAAACAAAAAACTTTCACAATGTTATTTCTTTTACCTTGAAAGTAGTGAGATTTCATCAGATCCCAGGTGTTTGGCCAAATTACCAGAGGCTCAAGAGTTCCAAAACCCACTCCCATTCTTATCTAAAGTGCTGCTTGACTTGTGCTTGCAGGCAGGGACAGAATCTGGGCAGTGTCCAAGCATATCATAAGAAGGTCAGAGGCCTGCCCTCTTCCTTCTGAAGCCTAAAGAGATTCACATCCTCCCTACCTCCTCCCTACCTCAGTCACAGTCTCATGGCTGCTACCAACAAGACCTGCTGTTTCTGAAATATTGAATTAAAGTGTCCACTCTGAATGACCACATTCTATAATCGCACCTTCTCTCTCTGCTTCATTTATGTCTATAACACCCATCTGATAAAACTATAAGGCTTAGACCAACCCAGACTTTTGTCTTTGTGACCACAGTGAATTATCTGATTGTTTCTGGGAAACATACCACACATGTTCCAAATACAAAGACATGTACAGATGCAATTCTAAATGTGTTCTCTTAAAACCCATTTAGGCACTCAGCTCTCATGTGATCCTATAGGCAGCTTTCTCTTCCCTTCTCTATGAGAGCCATTTCAAATTTTATTAAAACATTTCTCCCCATTGAAATTGGTATTCTTACCTCTATAGATATTCTTACTTCTTAGTTCAAAGATAAAACAAGTTGCATCACATAAAAATAACCTCCATTTCCAGTCACTTCCCTATTCACACTTACATCTATAATTGACTCTGTTGACTGTTTCTTCTCTGCCTTGTTTCCATAGCTTTTTTGTTGGACTCTTGTCCAACATTATTTCACTGATTCATATTACTCCTAGATTAGTAATTAAAGAGGAAATAACAACCTACTTCAAGTACCAATTATCTTACAATAATGGCTCCATTTCTCTCTTCATTCAAGCCAAGTTTGATTTTCTCTCTTTTAAAATATTAAGGTGAAATTCACATAGCACAAAATTAATGTGTTTTAAGTGATCAATTCAGTATCTACTAGTTCATTAACAATACTGGACAACAATCACCTTGACCTAGTTCTAAGCTTTCCTACTTTTAACACTTCAACCCCACCTAAACAGTTCTTTCCAAGTTCTTCATGTATAACAGTAGGTAATCTCTTCAAGCTTAAATGATTTAAAAAATAATCTTCCTTTTTTTTGACAGCTCAAGTACATTCAACTATTCCTCCTATTAAAACCTGTTGCTCGCTTGAATTTTATTAATTAATGTCCTCATTCATTATACAAATCTTTGTTTGTTTCTCCGTTGTTAAGTCATGTCTGACTCTGCAATCCCATGGACTGAAGCATGCAAGGCTTACTTGTCCTTCACTGTCTCCTGGAGTTTGCTCAAATTTTGTCCACTGAGTTGGTGATGCTATCTAACCATCTCATTCTCTGTCACTCCCTTCTCCTCTTGCCCTCAATCTTTCCTAGCATCAAGATCTTTTACAAGTGGCCAAAGTATTGGAGCTTCAGATTTGGCATCATTCATTTAACTTCCAGTGAGTATTCTGGGTTGATTTTCTGGCTTGATCTCCTTTCAGTCCAAGAGCCTTTCAAGAGTCTTCTTCAATACCTTAATTTGAAAGCATCAGTTCTTCAGCACTCAGCCTTCTTTATGGTCCAGCTCTCACATTTGTACATGACTACTGGAAAAACCATAGCTTTGACTGTATAGACCTTTGCTGGAAAAGTAATGCCTCTACTTTTTAATGCACTGTCTAGGTTTATCATAGCTTTCTTTGCAAGGATTAGGTGTCTTTTAATTTCATGGCTGCAGTCATATCCACAGTGATTTTGGAGACCAAGAAAATAAAATCTGTCATAGCTTCCACTTCCCCCACCTCCATTTGCCATGAAGTGATGGGACCAGATGCCATGATCTTAGTTTTCTGAATGTTGAGTTTTAAGCCAACCTTTTTCACTCACCTTTTCACTTCCATCAGGACATTCTTTAGTTCCTCTTCACTTTTCACCATTAGAGTTGTATCATCTGCATATCTGAGGTTGTGATATTTCTCCCAGAAATCTTGATTCCAGCTTATGATTCATCCAGCCAAGCATTTCACATGATATATTCTTGCCTGGAGAATTCCATGGACAGAGGAGCCTTGAGGGCTACAGTCCATGGGGTCACAAATAGTCAGATGTGACTAGGCAACTAACACTTTCACTTTCACTATGCATATAAGTTAAATATAAATAGGGTAACAATATACACCCTTGTAATACTCCTTTCCCAATTTTGAACCAACCAGTTATTCCATGTAAAGTTGTAACTGTTGCTTCTTGCCCTCATATAGGTTTCTCAGAAGACAGGTAAGGTGGCGTGATATTCCCATCTCTTTAAGAATTTTCCAGTTTGTTGTGATACACGCAGTCAAAGGCTTTAGCATAGTCAGTGAAGCAGAAGTATCTTTATAGGACAGCTATTGTTGACCCAAGAATGTGCAAGGTGCTAAGGACACATTAACATGTAAAAGTAGACTAAGATCTTCTATTGTAGTGGCAGAGGCTGCCATTAATCAGAAAATAACACCAAAACATGTAAAACTGAAACTATGACAAAACTGCAAAAGTGAGATACATGGTGCAAATGGCAGAAGATTACATTGGTGGCTAATGTTCATATAGTGCTTAAAATGTACCAGACATTTCTAAACACTTTACACATATTAACTTACTTAATATTCATAGCAAGTCTGTGATATGGATATTATTACAAGCCACACTTTCAGATGAGAAAGCTTAGATGAAACTAGTTTACTTAACATCAGTAAGGTCACATCAACCCAAATACGGTTGCAGAAGTTTGAATACAGGTAATTTGGTGTTACAAACTCTGCATATGATCATATAAACTGGAGAGGTTAGGTGGAATGGAGGGAGATTTTTCATTTTCCAAAAGTGATGATTTTTTATGCAAAGCCCTGTGGGCATGATGAAAACTTTGTTCTTCATCTTATAAGAAAGAAAAATTTAAAATACTTTAAAATCAAGTATAATTTATAGGGTAATAGTGGGTGGACTACTATGAAAATAATTTATTGAAAAGGGACTAGAATAGTTGAAAGAAAACCCATTTAACAACCAATGCAGTAGTGAACGTATCAAAGAATGAGTGATACGTGAAAGAAAGATAATGCTTGAAGAGAGAGAGAAATGGACAGACTTCAGAAATTTATAGGCTGTAAAAAATCATTGGTACTTAGTGATCAATTGGGTGTATATAATTCTTTAAAAGGTAATGTCAAGGATTACTTTTAAATGCATGATTTGTTTCACCAGTTGAGTTGAGACAGAGATTGCTTGATAAAAACCAGGTTGGAAGATGGAAGTTTGGTTTTAGACATGATAAACTTGAGAGGCCTTTGGGACATGTGGGTAGAACCCAGAGGAGAGATCTGATAGAGAAATAAATCTCTGATTATTTCTTATAGGCAATTGAAATCATGTACTATCTGAGAAGGAAAAAAAAAAGACAAAAACAAGGAGAAGACAAGAGGCTCTAAGGTACCAACCTCAAGCTCCAGCATTTAAATAGGATAAAAGAGGTTGACTAAGTGAAGGACAGAAACAACCCAACAAGCAGCAAACTTGTATACCCACATAAACAAACATAGCAAAGAAATAGATGTACATTACCTGAGCACTACTGAACAATTATTTCTATTAACAATGATGAAAATCCTACTCTGATTTACTTGAGGTTAGGATGTAGAAATGTTGGGGTCGGTTTTAGTGAGCCCCTTAAAAGCTAGTCTGATGTAAGAAAATCACGAGCCAACATTCATAGTCCATACAAAGGAAAGATTTATTAAGCAGCCAGTTAATAATTAGAAAAGCAGGGAAAAAACTAGGATTATGTTGTGCCACTAAAGTCCAGAAAAGATGTTTCCAAAAGCAGAATATTCCACAAAAGCAGTGCGCATTACTGTCTAATGCTGCTGAGAGGCCAGGAAAGACAAAGACTGAAAACTATTCTCTAAACATAATGGTGTCAAGTTCATTGAAGATTTTATTCAGATCGTCCATAAAATGTCCTTGAAACAAAGATATGGTGAGGGCCTCTTGTGGTAGCACTTGCCGTCATCATAACTTCAGTTTTTTCCAGTGATGTGTTGATGAGTGTGTCTGCACCACTGGACTTTAAGTTCCAGGAGTGCAGGGGTTACATTTGCTTCACCAGCCTATGTGTTCATTTGCCACAGGACAGTGCTTACCCTAATATCTGGGTCATTGTGGGAATAGTGTAAGTGTGTTTCATATAAATGACTTGGGAAAGAAAGATTAAGTGTTAAAATAGCCCAAAATCCTATTCCACTTTGTTTTCTCTTATATTAGGCCGAAGCTCCTTTGATCACTGCTAACAGTTACTAAGAGGGCTTCATTATTTCACATGATGGTACAGATCATTGCTACGTGGGAAGTTTTGCTTTAATATTTAGAGAAAATTTTCTAATTTCATCAAAGAACAAAATATATTTTTACATTACAATGCTCTTTCATACATGATACATTCTTTCTAATTTTCAGAACTTTTTTTCTGAACATCCGTTCTCCCTGAATGTGGGAGACTGAACTTTGGATTGACTGAACTTTGATTTGACTCTCCTGGACTTTCTAATATCATAATTTCCCAACAAAGCTGTAGTCTAAATAGTTTTTTTCCCCAAAGAATTGATTTTATAAGACTTCTTTCAGGCCCATTATACCTCATTGATTTTGATGATATATTTATCTAACAGGATGGTAGATAAAATGAACCAACTGGTGATTCTGAAAAGTTTTTCATGGTATATATTGACATTTATATTCATTTTCTTTTTTTTTTTGGCTTCTAATACCTAGATTTCTCTCTCTCTCTCTCTCTTTTTTTTTTTGCCTTGGGAGTATTTGGGGAATTCCCAGGTGGTGCAATAGTAAAGAATCCACCTGCCAATGCAGGAGATACAAGAGCCACAGCTTCAATCCCTGGGTCGGGAAGATCCCTTAGAGAAGGAACCGGCAAACCACTCTAGTATTCTTACCTGGAAAGTCCCATGGACAGAGGAGCCTGGTGGGCTACACGGGGTGACCAAGAGTCACACAGGACTGAGGACAGCATAGCACATACACATATATGGGAAATAGTACATGGTTTAAGTACTGTTGTACCAGTACTGTTGTACTGGTAAAAAAAATAACAATGTGCTCAGTGGTCTAACTCTGTAAAGCATTTCCACTGTACAAACTGTCAACATCACAACCGAAAAGAAGACAAATACTGCAAAAGAAAAGATTCATCGTGGATTGAGTAAAAGGTTAGACACTCATGATTACAGAGCAGAGAAGTACCATAAGGAAATTACACACTGAAACCCAGGTACCCTAAACCTTTCACTATTGCTTTCTCCAGAAAAAGAAGTGGCTTTTTGTGTAGCTCTCATTGATGCGCTTTGCTCTACGCACAATCCATCCTTTACTGTGCTGATAACCTGAGCACTGTGCACTTTCAGAGTCTCACCCATTCATTTTCTGCCCATTGTGTTTATCCATTCTTGTACCATCATATTAGTCTTTCCTCCCTCTGCTCTTTTTCTCACCACTCTAATATTTAACATGAACATTAGGGAGGCTTGATTTCAGGTTTGTTCCACGCTGGCACACTGGAAAAGTCTCCTTTTCATGGCGAGCAGTTTGGATCACTCCAAGACAGGATTTATTTTTAAAGTTCCACATTGCATATTGTTGGCTCTCCAATATCTTCTGGCAATAAGACACCAACAAGACAGAACACATAAAAAAGAAGAAAAACACCCAAACATTTTCTTTCCCCCTTTCCATATTCTCCTTAAGCCAAGTTTGGAATGATTTAAGGGAGGGGTTTTTCTTTCCTTCTCTTCTTTGCCTAAAACTGGCTGCTATTAGGCACCTTTTTGGATTCTGACATTTTCCTGTTGGCCTCTCCTGAGGGAATCTACAACTGAGTTCTAGCACATTTTACTTATCCAAGAAACCACTGCTTAGGGGAGAAATGGGCCTTTGGTTGAAGAACAACAGGCTCTACATTTTAAGGATTCTCTCTTTTGAGGGGAACTAACCACATTCCTTAGGATTTAAGGCTCTGCTGAGTCTTTAACCCATTCTGACCACTTCCGAGATCATAAAAAAGAAAACTGTCAGCTGTGGTTGTAATAGTTTATCACCCTGTAAGGTGAATCACCACTAGTGGAAGGCAAGTGTTTGGTTTTTGAAGATGGTTATGAGCAACAAACCAAATGTCTTGAGTCTTTCTTTGAAGAGAACTATTCCCTTCTAAAGGTTACCACTGAACTTCTTTTTCTTTGTTTCTCTTTTTCTTTCATGATAGACATCTGTGTCAAAAGTACATGATCATTTGTAATGTATGTTTCCGTACCCCAACCATCCCTGGTTGTTACCACAAAGAAAGTTATGTTTGTAGATAGATTGCTTCCCAATGAAGTGTGCAGAGGTCATCACAGCCTGTGGTTTTACTCCAGTCTCAGAGCATTTGTGGGCTGAGGAATGGGACTGTGTAGTACAGTGTTTACGCACTTACCTTCTCAGTAAAATGGAGAAGAAATAAGGTAAATTCTGTTTACTAAGAAAAATTAGCTACTCAGGACAGGTATCAAAGTTTTATGCAGTGTTTATACAGAATTTAACTGAGAATTTCAATTGGAAAGTGAGTTGGCAAATACTAATAAGTGAAATTTAGTTGGGATTCTACAACTGGGAGAATATCTTCTTTGTGTTTCCAACAGATTCTAAGAATCTAGAACTACATTAAACCCTCCCAAATTTTTAAAACCATCAAAGACAAAAACAAACAAGAACAAACAACCCAACAAGCAACAAACCTGTATACCCACATACACAAGCAGAGCAAAGAAATAGATGTACATTACCTGACCATTACTGAACAATTCTTTCTATTAATAATGATGAAAAAATCCTACTCTGATTTACTTGAGGTTAGGATGTGGAGATGTTGGGGTCAATTTTGGTGAGCCCCTTAAGAGCTAGTCTGATGTAAGAAAATCATGAGCCAACATTCACAGTGTACACAAAGGAAGGATTTATTAAGCAGCCAGAAATCCAGACAGCTAGCAAGCTTGGCTTTATTCTGCTCACCACAGTAGAAATTACCCCAGACTTCGTTAATGCTTGCTTGGTTGCAAATGCCTCACTTGTTGCTTTTACAGTGTTCCTTGGGCAATGATCCTTATTTGGAAGAGCTGTTGGCAGCACACATTTTCAAAAAAAGAGTAAACTACCAAGCACCAAATACACTCATCACCACGTAACAGTGATGACAGCAAAAGCAAAACAAGGATTAGAATCGTCTGATAGTCACTCTCTTTTTTTAGCGAACAGGCTTATTTCCATAGCCATTTATAGATAGGGTCTTTATGCCTTTTCCATAACTCTATCTTAATTATTTTATCTCAGAAGGCATCAATTACATTTGTTCTGTCTTAATACTTCTTAGCCTCTAATTTTTGCCTGTTTGTGTTTTCTTCACCAAGAATTACCAGAGGAGTGGAGGTATGGAGGACACCAGCCTCACCTTCATGCCCCTGAAGACACTGGATACATTTCCAAAAACTCAGCTCAAGTGCTAAGAATAATGATCCATATCCTTATCAGGGTCTGGGTCTATTTATTTATCTCTCACTTACTGTATACCCCTGTCTCTGCACTGGAAGCTTTAAGTTGAGAACATACAATTCAGGATTCAGCTAATCAAGTGAATGTTTCTTGTTTCTGCCTGCCTGAGAATCTTTTCCCTTTTTCCATAGGGACAGCACCCTGGTTTTCCTTTGTGAGCATCATCCCTCTTCCACACTTATTATATGTGGTTTGGGTGGGTCTAACACACTAATTCCTGCATCTCCTGAGCAAGGGGTCGGAATGGGACCTATAGCAGACTTTGTTGGTGGTCTTTCCATGTTCCTTCAGATCCCCTCTACATTTCTATGCCTGTATTTTGGCTTCTTCAGCCAGCAAAAGCATGATTGATAGAGGACTACCTTGATCTTGATGAAATCTACTGTGTCCACACACAAGGCAGGTGGGAAATATCCAAGGGGGACATTAAAATTTACCCTGAATGTAGTTTTTACCTAATAACTAGCATATGTGGGAGTATAAATACCCCAAATATACCTCAAATACTTCACTTCTTGATGGGGTAATTATTCCATGTTTGTTTTACCAGGAAATATTCTTGCAATATTAAGTGCCACTCTCTTGCTTGTACCTGACTTAACATCCCTGTATTGGCTGACTTCTTTGTCGCACACTCACATTCCTTGCAACTTCCAATGAACTATTCTCACAAATATCCTTGGCGTAGGTCTACTTCTGGAGGAACCTGAACTAAGACACAACCAAGTCCTGGAAACATAAGAGCATTCCATCCCTTCAGTGACTGATTGTGGATGCAAATCTGACCAGACAGTGACAAACTCAACCCTTTCTGGAACCATTGAATGAGAGGTGTTTCCTTTCTATTGAGATTCCTTAGTGTACAAAATGTAAGCTGGGGTCTCTCCCTCATGAGAGGAGTGCTTTTGAGAATAAATCCAGCACTCAAGAAAGCAGTGCCTAGAAGTGAAGAGGATGATTTTCTTGATGGGTTCAGCTATACCTGAAAGTTTGATCTACAACACGTCTCTTCAAAATTTTGCTTGTTTTTCAGTTGCTGAGTCACGTTTGACTATTAGCAATCCCATGGACTACAGCATGCCAGGCTCCTCTATCCTCCACTATCTCCTGGAGTTTGATCAAATTTATGTCCATTGAGTTGGTGATTCTACCTAACCATCTCATACTCTGCTGCCCCTTTCTCCTTTTGCCTACAGTCTTTCCCAGCAACAGGGTCTTTTCCAATGAGTCAGCTCTTCACATCAGGTGGCCAAAGTATTGGAGTTTCAGCTTTAGCATCAGTGCTTCCAATGAATATTCAGAGTTAATTTCCTTTAGGATTGATTGGTTGGAGCTCCTTTTAATCCATGGGACTCTCAAGAGTCTTCTCTAGCACAACAATTTGAAAGCATCTATTCTTCAGCACTCAGCCTTCTTTATGGTCCAACTCTCACATCTGTACATGACTACTGGAAAAACCATAGCATTGACAATATGGACCTTTGTTGGCAAAGTGATGCCTCTGTTTTTTAATATTCTGTCTAGGTTTTTCATACCTTTACTTTCAAGGAGCAAGTGTCTTTTAATTTCATGGCTACATTCACCCTCTGCAGTAATTCTGGAGCCCAGGAAGATAAAAATCTGTCATGGCTTCCCCTGTTCCTCTTCTCTTTGCTATGAAGTGATGGGACTGGATGCCATGATATTAGCTTTTTGAATGTTGAGTTTTAAGCCAGCTTTCTTACTCTCCTCTTTCACCCTCATCAAGAAGCTCTATAGTTCCTCTTTGCTTGCTGCCATGAGAGTGGTATCATGTGTATCTGAGGTTGTTGATATTTCCCTAGCAATCTTGATTTCAGCTTGTGATTTACTCATGAACCTATTTTCCTCCTCTCATCATTTTACAAGCCAAAATGAGTTGTTTCTTTTTCTTAAATCTGACAGAGCTGTGATTAATTCAGGTGAGATAGCCAGCTCCATGTTCACTTGCTTTTAATGTAGTGCTGGCCAGCAAAGAGGGGTCAGGTGCTCTGGTCTATACATTTATGATATATGTGGTGCTCAGACATTAGATCTGAATGGAAAGCAGAAGCTCTGGAATCTGAATGCTAAGGGGCTGTCTTTTCTCTACTTTTACCACAAAAGTTGAGGCAGACCATACTCTAATTTTTGTTTGGATAAAGGAGAAAAAACTGTCTGAAATATTTTATTGTTTTCTTACATGAGAATTTTTGTTGGATATAAACAGATGGTCATTGGAGAACAAAGTATTAGGTAGTGAAATTTGTCCACATGACTTAAATGACTGTCTTATTTTTTTCTTTGTAAATTGCAGGATGCATTATTTGTTTTAATTAAGCAATGTCAAAAATGGCTTTGTGACATTTTCCTTCTAGGATTTGGAACCTATACACATCAGGTTTGTGCATGAGAACCAGAAATTAAAATTGACCACAGCTAATGGGAACCTGCTCAGGCCTATTTTATAGACTCCGCTGAGTGAAGTGTTAAGAGAAAACAGGCTAAATGAAGAAGGGAAAGCCCAATTCTGCCTTTTCAACAAGATTTAATAATGTATAACCCTCAGAAAGTAACATATGATCAGAATTACAAACTCTGTTTGTTGCTTTTCTAGCATAAGGATTTGTTAAGCACCCAAAAGGAATTTGTTTGTCTTCATATTTTTAATTCAACTTCAGTGTCTTCAATTAGAGCATGCTGTCTGAACAAATATATGGTCAAGGAGTTCTGATGCTATATCTTAAGGTGTACATACCTAATTGGAGATTTTAGGGTTGGTGGTTACAGAATGAATTCTTGTTGGCAAGGT
The DNA here is from genome assembly GCF_002263795.3 of Bos taurus. Taxonomy (NCBI): domain Eukaryota; kingdom Metazoa; phylum Chordata; class Mammalia; order Artiodactyla; family Bovidae; genus Bos; species Bos taurus. The sequence continues at coordinate 49,710,707 of NC_037340.1, forward strand.
GGCGAGTGTAAAATATCTTTCTATTTTGTTTTTATTCTGTGTATGAAGCACACAAAAACATAAGGGAATCCAGGAGATGCTTGCCTTGTTATTAGCCTTTTTCAATGTTCCCAGAAGGCATCTTCTGCTTCCATTAACTGAGTCTGTTTTTCTGGGTTCTACCTGCCTTCAAGTTTAATTTTGTGAGGTATTATGAATATTCTTCTTTGAGGACATATGGCAGCCTTCAGGTATTCCACGGCTCTGAGGAAGGGCATAAAATATGCAGAATGAGATCTTTTATTAACAACTCTATTGACACTAGCAAAAAAAGGTTGGGATCCTTCTAGTTTGATCTCTGGAGACTGCTTTTTCCTTTAGGATATATATACATATATATATATATATTTTTTTTTTTTTCAGAATTCAGTGGCCAGCTGCAGTTGTATGTGTTTAATTTTTTAAAGTTTTTTTTTTTTTAATTAAACTTTAAAAAATGTTTTTCTGTTTACTCGGTTGGCTCTCCTACATTGGACTTATCTCCATTATACATGTGGTCCCATCCTGGGTTTGTCTTTTTTCCTATGGCTGAAACTTCCCAAAGATACAGTCCTTTAAAAAAAATAAGTTATGCCCTAAAGTCAAAGAAAGCAGCTCAGGACTTGGTTGTTCGTAATTCAGTTGTAAATATATTTAGTGGAGAGATGTTCTATCAATTATCCACTGATTTGCAAAAAAAGGCCTCAAAACTTGATGGATTCAGACAGGATGTATTGCTTATTAAGATTATGTGGGTTTCAGAGTAGTTCTTCTGATGCTTTCACCTGGGCTCACTCCAATGGCTGCATTTATTTGTGGGTTGGCTGCAGTTAGAGCATATACAGTAGCCTCATCTGTCTTAGAAACAAGGAAAATGAGAGTAGTAAATGCCTGCAAAACACTCAGCAGCTGCTTTCTTTGAGTTAACAGGTGTGAGCCTGGAGAAATGGCCCAAGTACAACTGTCTCATCCCGATTTATGGAACACAGGAATGTTTAAGCTTAAGTAGCAGATCAGTTGTAAAATAATTACATTATTGGAGGTGTTATAAGTTAGAGCCTCATCCTAAATTTTCGGCAAAGATTAACAAAGTCATCTGGAGTAAGGAGGTGTTTTGCTGAAATATTTACTTTCATTTTAGGATAAAAGGACTCATTAACAAAAGAAATCACTCATTACACACAAATAATTCCAATTTTTATAGATTATTTGGCTTAATTTCAATACACAATTATTAAAAGAAAAGAAATAGAAACAATAGAAGTAACAGCTTGCATGTGCGCTTGTGTGCACAGTTGTTCAGATATATCCAATTCTTTGTGATTCCCATGGACAGTAGCCCTCCAGGCTCCACTGTCCATGGAATTTTCCAGGCAAGAATACTGGAGTGGGTTGCCATTTCCTCCTCCAGGGGATCTTCCTCACCCAAGGAACTGAACTCAAGTCTCCTGCATCTCCTGCATTGGCAGGTGCATTCTTTACCACTGAGTCACCTGGGAAGCCCCAAGGAAGAGTGCTCAGATCAGTTCAGTTCAGTCGCTAAGTCATGTCTGACTCTTTATGACCCCATGAATTGCAGCACGCCAGGCCTCCCTGTCCATCACCAACTCCCAGGGTTCTCTCAAACTCACATCCATCGAGTCAGTGATGCCATCCAGCCATCTCATCCTCTGTCATCCCCTTCTCCTCCTGCTTCCAATCCCTCCCAGTATCAGAGTCTTTTCCAATGAGTCAACTCTTCACATGAGGTGGCCAAAGTACTGGAGTTTCAGCTTTAGTATCATTCCTTCCCAAAGAACACCCAGGACTGATCTCCTTTAGAATGGACTGGTTGGATCTCCTTGCAATCCAAGGGATGCTCAAGAGTCTTCCCCAACACCACAGTGTATGCATCACCAAATTGGGCTGACAACATATATCCAAACTTGGACAGTGAACGAAAGTCCATTGTTAGCAGCAATCTGGAGTCCCAATTGGGAAAGGGTCTCAGGTGGTGCATGCACCCCACAAGTGAGACTTCAAATTGCAGTTTTGAGGGTCCCTGCTTATAATCCCAGCCCTCAAATTGATATTGTCATCAGTTTATGTGCAAAAATGAAGCTCTGGTTTAACTTTTACAATGGTGTTTGTTTCACTTTGTCAGTCATAAGACTTCTTAGACCCTGGGAGGTTGGCCAGACCTCCAAGAGCTCAAGAATTCCAAGACTCATTCCCTTTCTTATCTAACATGCTGCCTGATTTGTTGTGCTTGCAAGTGGGCACAAAACCTGGGCAGTGTCCAGGCAGATTAGAAGCAGGTCAGTGGGCTGCTTTCCTGTTTCTGAAGCCTGATAAAGACTTCCTCCATTTTAATATTCCTAATAGGAGGCTTGCTTTCTTCTGAGGGGTCAGAAAGTAGAGGGTATTAGGAAATGAAAAGGGTAACAATTTGGCTCTCTGCAAATTATATCTTAATAAAGCTGTTATTAAGGAAACTAAATAACATAATGAAATGATTGGCTTTAAAAAAATTAAAATTGCTTATTTGTAGCATTTGCCATCTTCTGCCATTGTGTAAATCTTCTACACTGGTCAATATCAACCATTTGTTCAAATTGGGAAAACATGTGCACAGTGAACTCTTATGAGCCTGGACAAGTCTGCTCTAGCACACTAATCAGGAATACTTTTTTTAAAAAAAATTGAGCATTACCAGGAAATGGAAAAGAAGTTTATGGCTTCTAAACACATTGGAGGAATGATATTTGAACATGTGGATGGGAGATAAGACAGAATCATTGGTGAAATCTTTTACTACCTATGAAGGAAAATCTCCAAGCATTCTTGAAATGAAGATCCAAATGCACACACACACACACACACATACACAAAACAAGCACAATGCACAAAAGAGAGGAAAAAAAATAAAAATGTTCATTTTGTTCCCAAACTCCTTATTAGATCATGAACTAAACAAATTAGGTCCTGGGTTTGGTTAATCAGCACCTCTGGGAGATTAGACCAGAGGTGGGATATGGCAGGAGATGCACACTTTATGAAAGATGCCTAAGGACATTGATGAAATGGAAAAAGCTTGATGAAGAATTAAGGAAAGTACATGGCTCTGGATCTATTTTTAGCCCAACTCTGTAACCTTGAACATTTGACTTATACACGTTCTAAACTTTGAAACAGCATAGACCTAACATAAGCAGAAGAGATTAAGAAGAGGCAGCAAGAATACACAGAATTGTAAAAAACAAAACAAAACAAAACAAAAAAAACCCCAGGTTTCAATGACACGGGTAACCATGATAGTGTGGTCAGTCACCTAGAGCCAGACATCCAGGAGTGTGAAGTCAAGTGGGGCTTAGGAAATATTACTACAACCAAAGCTAATGGAGATGATGGAATTCCAGATGAGCTACTTCAAATCTTAAAAGATGATGCTGTTAAAATGCTGCATTCATATGTCAGCAAAGTTGGAAAACTCAGCAGTGGCCACAGAACTGGAAAAGGTGGTTTTCTTTCCACTCCCAAAGAATGTCAATATCAAAGAATGTTCAAACTACCATACAGTCCAGTTCAGTTCCATTCAGTCACTCAGTTGTGTCCGACTTTTTGGGACCCCATGGACTGCAGGCCTCAGCACACCAGGCCTCCCTGTCCCTCACCTACTCCTGGAGTCCACCAAAACCCATGTCCATTGTGTCAGTGATGCCATCCAACAATCTCATCCTCTGTCATCCCCTTCTCCTCCTGCCCTCAATCTTTCCCAGCATTAGGGTCTTTTCAAATGTCAGCTATCTGCATCAGGTGGCCAAAGTATTGAAGTTTCAGCTTCAACATCAGTCCCACCAATGAACACCCAGGACTGATCTCCTTTAGGATGGACTGGTTGGAAATCCTTGCACTCCAAGGGACTCTCAAGAGTCTTCTCCAACACCACAGTTCAAAAGCATCAATTCTTCAGCACTCAGCTTTCTTCACAGTCCAACTCTCACATCCATACATGACCACTGGAAAAACCATAGCCTTGACTAGATGGAACTTTGTTGGCAAAGTAATGTCTCTGCTTTTTAATATGCTGTCTAGGTTGGTCATAACTTTCCTTCCAAGGAGTAAGCATCTTTTAATTTCATGGCTGAAATCACCATCTGCAGTGATTTTGGAGCCCAGAAAAATAAAGTCAGCCACTGTTTCCACTGTTTCCCCATCTATTTCCCATGAAGTGATGGGACCGGATGCCATGATCTTCGTTTTCTGAATGTTGAGCTTTAAGCCAACTTTTTCACTCTCCTCCTTCACTTTCATCGAGAGGCTCTTTAGTTCTTCTTCACTTTCTGCCATAAGGGTGGTGTCATCTGCATAACTGAGGTTATTGATATTTCTCTCGGCAATCTTGATTACAGCTTGTGCTTCCTCCAGCCTGGCGTTTCACATGATGTACTCTGCATATAAGTTAAATAAACAGGGTGACAATATACAGCCTTGACGAACTCCTTTTCCAATTTGGAACCAGTCTGTTGTTCCATGTCCAGTTCGAACTGTTGCTTCCTGACCTGCATACAGATTTCTCAAGAGGCAGGAGATTTCCCATCTCTTTCAGAATATTCCCGAGTTTATTGGGATCCACACAGTCAAAGGCTTGTCATAGTCAAAAAAGCAGAAACAGATGTTTTTCTGGAACTCTCTTGCTTTTTCGATGATCCATCAGATGTTGGTGATTTGATCTCTGGTTCCTCTGCCTTTTCTAAAACCAGCTTGAACATCTGAAAGTTCACGGTTCATGTATTTCTGAAGCCTGGCTTGGAGAATTTTGAACATTACTATACCCCATGTCCAAGGTAAAAGAAACACAAGTAAGATGGTAGGTGCTGAGAGAGGGCAGACAGACTGAAACCACGATCACAGATAACTAGCCAATCTGATCACATGGACCACAGCCTTGTCTAACTCATTGAAACTAAGCCATGCCATGTGGGGCCACCCAACACGGATGGGTAATGTTGGAGAGGTCTGAAAGAATGTGGTCCGCTGGAGAAGGGAATGGCAAACCACTTCAGTTTTCTTGCCTTGAGAACCCCATGAACAGTATGAAAAGGCAAAAAGATAGGACACTGAAAGATGAACTCCCCAGGTCGGTAGGTGCCCAATATGCTACTGGAGATCAGTGGAAGAATAACACCAGAAAGAATGAAGGGATGGAGCCAAAGCAAAAACAACACCCAGTTTTGGATGGGACTGGTGATAGAAGCAAGGTTCGATGCTGTAAAGAGCAATATTGCATAGGAACCTGTAATGTTAGGTCCATGAATCAAGGCAAATTGGAAGTGGTCAAACAGGAGATGGCAAGAGTGAACATAGACATTCTAGGAATCAGCGAACTAAGATGGACTGGAATGGGTGAATTTAACTCAGATGACCATTGTATCTACTATTGTGGGAGGAATCCCTTAGAAGAAATGGAGTAGCCATCATAGTCAACAAAAGAGTCCAAATTGTGGTACTTGGATGCAATCTCAAAAAGACAGAATGATCGCTGTTCATTTCCAAGGCAAATGATTCAATATCACGGTAATCCAAGTCCATGCCCTGACCAGTAACGCTGAAGAAGCTGACATTGAACGGTTCTATGAAGACCTACAAGACCTTCTAGAACTAATACTCAAAAAATATGTCCTTTTCATTATAGGGAACTGGAATGCAAAAGTAGCAAGTCAAGAAACACCTGGAGTAACAGGCAAATTTGGCCTTGGAGTACAAAATGAAGCAGGGCAAAGGCTAACAGAGTTCTGCCAAAAGAATGCACTGGTCATAGCAAACACCCTCTTCCAACAACACAAGAGAAGACTCTAACCATGGACATCAGCAGATGGTCAACACCGAAATCAGATTGATTATATCCTTTGCAGCCAAAGATTGAGAAGCTCTATACATACAGTCAGCAAAAACATGACTGGGAATGGACTGTGGCTCAGATCATGAACTCCTTATTGCCAAATTCAGACTTAAATTGAAGAAAGTGGGGAAAAACTCTAGACCATTCAGGTATGACCTAAACCAAATCACTTATGACTATACAGTGGAAGTGAGAAATAGATTTAAGGGACTAGATCTGATAGTCAGAGTGCCTGATGAACTACGGACAGAGATTCATGTACAGGAGACAGGGAGCAAGACCATTCCCAAGAAAAAGAAATGGAAAAAAAAACAAAACAAAAACAAAACAAAACTACCATACAGTTGAGTTCATTTCACACATTAGGAAGGCAATGCTCAAAATCCTTTAAGCTAGGCTTCAGCAGCACATGAACTGAGAATTCTATGTACAAGCTGGATTTAGCAAGGAAATCCAACCAGTCCATTCTGAAGGAGATCAGCCCTGGGATTTCTTTGGAAGGAATGTTGCTAAAGCTGAAACTCCAGTACTTTGGCCACCTCATGCGAAGAGTTGACTCGTTGGAAAAGACTCTGATGCTGGGAGGAATTGGGGGCAAGAGGAGAAGGGGACGACAGAGGATGAGATGGCTGGATGGCATCACTGACTCGATGGACATGAGTCTGAGTGAACTCCGGGAGTTGGTTATGGACAGGGAGGCCTGGCGTGCTGCGATTCATGGGGTCACAAAGAGTGGGACACGACTGAGCGACTGATCTGATCTTATCTGATCTGAGGACCCAGAGATCAAATTGCCACCATCTGTTGGATCATAGAAAAAGCAAGAGAATTTTAGAAAAACATTTACTTCTGCTTCATTGACTATGCTAAAACAATTGTGTAAATCACAACAAACCTTGGAAAATTCTTAAAGATATGGGAATATCAGGCCACCTTACCTGTCTCTAAGAAACCTCTATGTAGGTCACAAAGCAACGACTAGAAATGGACATTGAACAACTAACTCAAAATTGGAAAAGGATTATATCAATGCTGTATATTGTCACCCTGCTTATTTAACTTATATGCAGAGTAAATTATGTGAAATGCTGGGCTGGATAAATCACAAGCTGGAATCAAGATTACTGGGAGAAATATCAACAACCTCAGCTATACAGATGATATCACTCTAATGGCAGAATCTAAGATGAACTAAAGAGCCTCCTGATGAGGGTAAAAGAAGAATGAGAAAGCTGGCTTAAAACTCAACATTCAAGAAACTAAGATCATGGTATTTTGTTCCATCACTTCATGGCAAATAGATGGGGAAGCAGTGGAAACAGTGACAGACTTTATATGTTTGGGCTCCAAAATCCCTGCAGATACTGACCGCAGCCATGAAATTAAAAGACACTTGCTCCTTTGAAGGAAAGCAATCACAAACCTAGATAGCTTATTACAAAGAAAAGCCAAAACTTTGCCAACAAAATCTGCATTATCAAAGCTATGATTTTACCAGAAGTCATGGTTTTTCCTGTGGTCATGTATGGATGTGAGAGTTGGACTGTGAAGAAGGCTGAGTGCTGAAGAATTGATGCTTTTGAACTGCGGTGCTGGAGAAGACTCTTGAGAGTCCCTTGGACTGCAAGGAGATCCAACCAGTCCATTCTGAAGGAGATCAACCCGGGATTTCTTTGGAAGGAATGATGCTAAAGCTGAAACTCCAGTACTTTGGCCACCTCATGTGAAGAGTTGACTCATTGGAAAAGACTCTGATGCTGGGAGGGATTGGGGGCAGGAGGAGAAGAGGACGACAGAGGATGAGATGGCTGGATGGCATCACTGACTCGATGGACGTGTGTCTGGGTGAACTCCGGGAGTTGGTGATGGACAGGGAGGCCTGGTGTGCTGCGATTCATGGGGTCGCAAAGAGTCGGACACGACTGAGCAACTGAACTGACTGATGCATGGATGTAAGAGGTGGACCATAAAGAAGGTTGAATGTTAAAGAACTGATTCTTTCAAACTGAGCTGCTGGAGAAGACTCTTGAGAGCCCCTTGGATTGCAAGGAGATCAAATCAGTCAATCCTAAAGGAAATCAATGTTGAATATTCATTGGAAGGACTGATGCTGAAGCTGAAGCTCCAATACTTTGGCCACCTAATGTGAAGGGCTGACTCATTGGAAAAGACTCTGATGCTTGAGGCAATATGAGAAAGGGGCATCAGAGGATGAGATGGTTAGATAGCATCACCCACTCAATAAACATGAGTTTTAGCAAACTCTGGGAGATACTGAAGGACAGGGAAGCCTGCTGTGCTGCAGTCCATGTGGTCACAAAGAGTCAGACATGACTGAACAACAGCATGCTTTGAGTCACTTCTCTGCCTATCTTGCTGTGTAAATATATCCCAAAGTAACAACGATCACATGAAGACAATCATGCTAAGGTAATAACGGATTTCTCTATTTTTGGCATAGAATCCAGGACAATCAATCAGAGAAGAGGAGTGTTGCACTGGCTTGACCTAAAACAATGGGGAAGGAGAGCATACAGTTCTCAGAAACCTCTTTGTCAATGATAGATATTGGTCCCATGAGGGGACATGATGTCTTGGCCACAAGTGTGGCATTATACAAGGTAAACCAGCATGGGAAAGGAGGAAATAATGCCTTCAAACTGATCCTGGATCAGATGGTGATGGTGTGGCTTGGCTCACAGTGAGAGCAAGCAGAGTGGCTCTACTTCCCTCAGGGAAATAGAATAGAAGTGTTGACTGAAGTCCAACCCGCCCTCACCCCAGCCTCCTACACTGGTGTTTCCTTGTCAAGTGGAGATAGTGTTCATAGGGATCTGATGACAATTTATTTCCAATGGAATTATTTTCCCTCTGAGACATTTTTCTTAAGTGCAGATTACATATGCCATTTCTGTGATGTTTCTTCCTTAAACAGCTAATTAAGCAACAAGTTTTAACCCAAATTCTAGAAGCATATCCTATGAAGTTGCTCAAAATTGATACATTGACAAAGTCAAACATGGTTAGGCCCAAATTATCAAACATCTATTTATCTTCAGTTCAGTTCAGTTCAGTTCAGTCGCTCAGTCATGTCCGACTCTTTGCAACCCTATGAATCGCAGCACGCCAGGCCTCCCTGTGCATCACCAATTCCCGGAGTTCACGGAGACTCACGTTCATCGAGTCAGTGATGCCATCCAGCCATCTCATCCTCTGTCATCCTCTTCTCCTCCTGCCCCCAATCCTTCCCAGCATCAGAGTCTTTTCCAATGAGTCAACTCTTCACAAGAGGTGGCCAAAGTACTGGAGTTTCAGCTTTAGCATCACTCCTTCCAAAGAAATCCCAGGGCTGATCTCCTTCAGAATGGACTAGTTGGATCTCCTTGCAGTCCAAGGGACTCCCAGGAGTCTTCTGCAGCACCACAGTTCAAAAGCATCAATTCTTCAGCACTCAGCTTTCTTCACAGTCCAACTCTCACATCCATACATGACCACTGGAAAAACCATAGCCTTGACTAGATGGACCTTTGTTGGCAAAGTAATGTCTCTGCTTTTCAATATGCTATCTAGGTTGGTCATAACTTTCCTTCCAAGGAGTAAGCGTCTTTCAATTTTATGGCTGTAGTCACCACCTGCAGTAGGGTTCCTTAAAAATCGTCATTAAATACTAAAGTGGGTCTCTTTAGCACCTGTGTTCCATTTCAGATAACGTTCTGAACTGGTCTTTGAAAACTGAGTTACATTAAACTCTCTTATTTTTCTTCTTCTGGACTCATGGTTCACCATCACATCCTGCATTAGGACTTTGGCTTTGCCACTTTGTGGAATCAAGTGCAGAAGTGCTGCCCTGACCTTTCAGTTCTGCCTTCAGAGATACAAATGACTGCCCAGGAACACCAGCCAAACCCATTTATTCATGTAACAGCTATATATGCTTCTATTTCTTCAGCACAAGCTTTTATGGCCACCTCGTGGCTTTTGGATGCCGCTAAGTGTGATGGCATCTTGGTTTCTTTCTTGACACATTATTTAAAGAAACAGTTGTATGCATGTAAAGTCCATCAATGGGAATAGTTATATTCCTGAGGGTCTATGAGAACTGTGAAAATTTAAGACATTTCATAAGAATGGGGATCCTATCTATTTATCATGGCCTCTAATAGAGGAGGGAGGTCTGTCTTGAGAGATTTCAATTTCAACTCTAGACTACTGGACTGTACTTGAAAGTATCTTCACTAGGAAAGTGATTTCAAAAACGTTTAGTTATCTCTTTGCCATGATGTGTCCAGCATCAAAACCAGATGGTCTGTGTCAATGACCAGATAAGTATGAGGGACTGGTCATAACCAACTTAGTTATGTTTTTAGTTCAAGGCCTTTCTAAAAGAAAAGAATTAGCTCTTCAAGAGGAGTGATTCCTCCATCCTCATTCAAGAAAAAGTCCAATTCAAACTTCATCTCTTCTCTTACTCTAAAGTATATTTTGACCACCCATCATTTTGGTCTTTGGAACCAACCTCTATATCTTGCTGATAATAGACTCTAAAAAAGCAGGTACATTTAACAGTGACTAGAAAGCCTAGTACTCTTGCCTAGAAAATCCCATGGGCAGAGGAGCCTGGTAGGCTGCAGTCCATGGGGTCCCTAAGAGTCGGACACAACTGAGCGACTTCACTTTCACTTTTCACGTTCATGCATTGGAGAAGGAAATGGCAACCCACTCCAGTGTTCTTGCCTGCAGAATCCCAGGGATGGTGGGGCCTGGTGGGCTGCCGTCTATGGGGTCACACAGAGCCAGACACAACTGAAGTGACTTAGCAGCAGCAGCAGAAGAAGAAAGCCTAGCTGTTTAACTATATCTTCATGTCCCACAATTAAGGTCCACATGCCCACAATCCTGTCACTGGGGGGTCCAGATAGAGTACTTGCACAGAGTGACAATGTTAAGATGTCTGGCTTAAGGTCCATGAACTGGAGGACTTTACTTTGAGTAGAAAACTACTTTTGTCATCTCTGGCAAATGTTGGTAACTAGCTGTCTATGATGGTATCTAAGGTGTGTTGTGAAAGTATTAGTCACTTAGTCATGTCTGACTCTTTGTGGTCTGCCAGGCTCCTGTGTCCATAGTATTCCCCAGGCAAGAATACTGGAGTGGGTAGCTATTCCCTCCTCCAGGGGATATTCCTGATCCAGGGATCTAACCTGGGTCTCCTGCATTGTAGGCAGATTCTTTACCATCTGAACCACCAGGGAAGCCCCAGGAAGCTATCTAACTCACCAAATAGTTTGCTTGTCTTTCAAGCCAATGGTTCATCATGGGTCTTACAAAACAAATAGAAAAAGAATTGCATGTAAATTGCACCATCTGTGACTGTGATCTTATGCTGGGACTGGAATTCTTTAAAAGTACAAGCACTATCGTACAGCCAAAGGCCTGAGCTGCAGAATTAATATCTCTTTAACTATATAGAAATAATATATCTATTAATATAAAGCTTGCAATGTGATACTGTTGAACAGCTACTTATCTCTCTTCTTTGAAAATAAAGCTCTGTAAGTACCCTGATCAGAAAAGGCAATGGCAACCCACTCCAGTACCCTTGCCTGGAAAATCCCATGGATGGAGGAGCCTGGTAGGCTGCAGTCCATGGGGTCGCTAAGAGTCAGACACAACTGAGCAACTTCACTTTCATTTTTCACTTTCATGCATTGGAGGAGGAAATGGCAACCCACTCCAGTGTTCTTGCCTGGAGAATCCCAGGGATGGTGGGGCCTGGTGGGCTGCTGTCTATGGGGTCGCACAGAGTCAGACACGACTGAAGCAACTTAGCAGCAGCAGCAGCAGCAAGTACCCTGATGGCTGTAAAAGTCTGAGAAGGCTTCAGGTATTCATAATAAATGAATTTCCACAACCTCAAAAGGGAGTTGAACATAAAGTTCATTGTCAAGTTAAATTCATCTGTTCTTTGGTTTTGTAATTATATTTGGCCTGTGTAATGTCCCTACAGTATTTCAGCCCTAAATGAATCATATCTTCTACTATCTTCAGCTTATGGGATAATTATCTATTTCAAAGATACTTTGATCCAGTCTTCCCTAAGCTTATGATCTGAGATGTCCTAACCCAACTACATTTCAGGGGTTGGGCAATGTGTGATTAGAACCATGATTGGGGAAACCAGTACCATGGCCTTGCAGGTCTGGCCTCAGTCAGGGACTCATAGCCTTGAGATTTAGAAATTAATAAGACATCTTCTGGGTTGGGAACCAGAAGAGGCAGTGGGATCAAACCCAGATGCTCACAGAACGAAAGATAAGATTTGAATTTAAATAAGAATGGGGAAAATCTGTGGGGTTGGTTTTAAAAGCTGTAGCTTAGTCATGGAAAGCCACAGAAGAAACTAGTAATGCTGAAAACTGGCCCTGGATTAGGGTGTGGGATACATGGTCTTGCTGTACCCATTTAACAGAGTCTTTCCTTAAGAGAGGTATGTGGGACCTGATTCTTGAAGATGATGTCTAATAGATGGTTTCTTCATTTTGAGCAAAACAGGGTATTAAATAGGCACCTCTAAACTCTACAATGGTGAATGGGAATCCTGAATTAGGATGAAAACAGCCATATCAATATGTAGTTTATCTATCTCTTCAGTTCAGTTCAGTTCAGTTGCTCAGTCGTGTCTAACTCTTTGCGATCCCATAAATTGCAGCACGCCAGGCCTCCCTGTCCATCACCAACTCCTGGAGTTCACCCAAACTCACGTCCATCGAGTCAGTGATGCCATTCAGCCATCTTATCCTCTGTTGTCCCCTTCTCCTCCTGCCCCCAATCCCTCCCATCATCAGAGTCTTTTCCAATGAGTCAACTCTTCGCATGAGGTGGCCAAAGTATTGATTGGAGTTTCAGCTTTAGCATCAGTCCTTCCAAAGAATACCCAGGACTGATCTCCTTTAGAATGGACTGGTTGGATCTCCTTGCAGTCCAAGGGACTCTCAAGAGTCTTCTCCAAAACCACAGTTCAAAAGCATCAATTCTTCAGTGTTCAGCTTTCTTCACAGTCCAACTCTCACATCCATACATGACCAGTGGAAAAACCATAGCCTTGACTAGATGGACCTTTGTTGGCAAAGCAATGTCTCTGCTTTTGAATATGCTATCTAGGTTGGCCATAACTGTCCTTCCAAGGAGTAAGCGTCTTTTAATTTCATGGCTGCAGTCACCATCTGCAGTGATTTTGGAGCCCCCAAAAAATAAAGTCTGCCACTGTTTCCACTGTTTCCCCATCTATTTGCCATGAAGTGATGGGACCAGATGCCATGATCTTCGTTTTCTGAATGTTGAGCTTTAAGCCAACTTTTTCACTCTCCTCTTTCACTTTCATCAAGAGGCTCTTTATTTCTTCATCACTTTCTGCCATAAGGGTAGTGTCATCTGCATATCTGAGGTTATTGATATTTCTTCTGGCAATCTTGATTCCAGCTTGTCTTCCAGCCCAGCATTTCTCATGATGTATTCTGCATATAAGTTAAATAATCAGGATGACGGTATACAGCCTTGACCTACTGCTTTCCCGATTTGGAACCAGTCTGTTGTTCCACGTCCAATTCTAACTGTTGCTTCCTGGCCTGCATACAGATTTCTCAAGAGGCAGGTGAGATGGTCTGGTATTCTCATCTCTAAGAATTTTCCAGAGTTTGTTGTGGTCCACATGAAGGCTTTGGCATAGTCAATAAAGCAGAAGTAAATGTTTTTCTGGAATTCACTTGCTTTTTTGATGATTCAGTGGATGTTGGCAATTTGATCTCTGCTTCCTCTGCCTTTTCTAAACAACTTGAATGTCTGGGAGTTTACGGTTCATGTACTGTCGAAGCCTGGCTTGGAGAATTTTGAGCATTATTTTTCTAGTGTGTGAGATGAGTGCAATTGCATGGTCGTTTGAGCATTCTTTGGTATTGCCTTTCTTTGGGATTGGAATGAAAACTGACCTTTTCCAGTCCTGTGGCCACTGCTGAGTTTTCCAAATGTGCTGGTATATGGAGTGCGGCACTTACACAGAATCATCTTTGGGATTTGAAATAGCTCAACTGGAACTCTATTGCCACCACTAGCTTTGTTTGTAGTGATGCTTCTTAAGGCCTACTTGACTTCACATTCCAGGATGTCTGGCTATAGGTGAGTGATCACACCATTATGATTATCTGGGTTGTGAAGACCTTTTTTGTATAGTTTTTCTGTGTATTCTTGCCACCTCTTCTTAATATCTTCTACTCCTTTTAGGTCCATACCATTTCTGTCCTTTATTGTGCCCATCTTTGCATGAAATGTTCCCTTGGTATCTCTAGTTTACTTGAAGAGATTGCTAGTCTTTCCCATTCTATTGTTTTCCTCTATTTCTTTGATTGATCAAAGAGGAAGGCTTTCTTGTCTCTCTGTGCTATTCTTTGGAACTCTGCGTTCAAATGGGTATATCTCTCCTTTTCTCCTTTGCCTTTTACTTCTCTTCTTTTCACAGCTATTTGTAAGGCCTCCTCAGACAACCTTTTTGTCTTTTTGCATTTTCCCCCCACTTGGGGATGTTCTTGATTACTGCCTCCTGTACAGTTTCATGAACTTCTGTCCATAATTCTTCAGGCACTCTGTCTATCAGATCTAATATAAAGTATAAACATTAAACCATTTTCCTGAGTTTTCCTTAGTTTAGTCCTGTTGCTTTATGACTGAGTTTTGTGTTGTTGTTCATTCACTAAGCTGTGTATGACTCTTTTTGACCCATGGACTGCAGCACTCCAGGCTTCCCTGTCCTTCACTGTCTCCCAGAGTTTGCTCAAACTCATGTCCATTGAATCAGTGGTGCCATCCAACCATGGAACACTATATTTTTTAGAGTATGAGGAGCTACTATAGAAAACAAGAGAGGTGCTAAATGCTGAAGACATTGGGTCTCGATTATGTTTCAAAAATATTTACGCCTCTATTACCATCTTTATGTATAAGGGTTACACTTTGGAGGAAAAATTATGTTATTAAAAGCAACCAGTTAGAAGACCATAAGCTAAGTTATTACCACCTGAAAGACTTGAATGTTTGAATTTTCTCAGAAATTATGACTGTTACAGCCTATCATCTCTCATCTCTTTAAAAAAAAAAAAAAAAAAAAAGGAGTCCTAGCCCCAGTTAATACCTTTAAGGAATGACTGTTGTCCTTGAGGAACAAAGTCTTGTGGATTAAAAAAGACCTTATTTTTCACACAACACAATAGCATGTCCCCAGGTGGATAAATTTTCTATAAATAATATTTCAATAGAAGTGGTTTATTAGATGATGAGGAAGATTAATCAAAGTGGCTAAGACAGGCTATAAATATAAGACTGTATCTTTGGAGACCAAGTCCTAGAGACCTTTACCTTTCCCTGTTAAATTTTCTCTGACAGCATACCTCTTAATACATTTAGCAATTTAAAGAGAAAAAATTACTTCTTTACATTATGGAATGAACACAAGGTTCAGACTGCATGCTGTCTAGGTAAGAACTGGCATGCTGTCCTTGGCGATATCATTTGGATGGACACCATGGATTACCTGGGCTTGTCATTTACTGATCTCACTTTAAAAAAAAAGTTAAAAGATTCAGACACCAAAATGGCTGATGTTTATCTCTGGAGGTCCCCCCAACCCAACCAATCTAAGACCTTTTAGAAAATCACAGTAATCTTGCCCAGTGGGGGCTTTGAATTTCCACATGACCTGATCTGGGGGCTCAGATTATTATCATCTACATGTCAAGATCCTATTAAGGATCTGGGTTACAGCAGAAATAATTTGGCCCTAAAACTTAGAATTTTAAATAATTGCATGCTATCTGCTCTATATGTATTTACCTGCAGTTGTTTTCACTAATGTAATGTAATGTAAAATTCAATGCATCAAAAAAGATCAGCTCTGAACTCTTACTATTCCTCTTGTCATTTATGGTTGTATTTTTGGTGGGTGGAGTGGGGGTGGAGTATTAACATATAATTTAGATTTAGCACACTTTTGGTTTCCACATTTCTTATAGGGTGATTTAATAAAATAGTTAAAGAAAGAAATTGAATTAAAAATAAAAGAAATAATTTATTTAATAAAATAATTAAAGCTGAGCATCAGAGAATTGATGCTTTGGAACTGTGGTGTTGGAGAAGACTCTTGAGTCCCTTGGACTGCAAGGAGATCCAACCAGTCAATTCTAAAGGAAATCAGTCCTGAATATTCATTGGAAGGATTGATGCTGAAGCTGAAACTCCAATATTTTGGCTACCTGATTTGAAGAACTGACTCACTGAAAAAACTCTGATGCTGGGAAAGATTGAAGGCAGGAGGAGAAGGGGATGACAGAGGATGAGATGGTTGGATGGCATCACTGACTCAACGGACATGAGTTTGAGTAAACTTCAGGAGTTGGTGATGGACAGGGAAGCCTGGGTGCTGCAGTCCATGGGGTCACAAAGAGTTGGACACGGCTGAGTGACTGAACTGAACTGAAAGGAAGAAAAGACAAAACAAAACAAAACCACCCTTTTCTACTTCTTTCAACTGAAGCCAACTGTGGTTAATTTATCATTGTTTCTGAATCTGTTTATTTATACATTAGAATCAACTTTTCAAAGAAGGAAAGCGTCTTGTATTTAAGATAACTCTATGTTGCCATATTTTCAATAGATTTGGTTAATTTCTAGTAATAGAATCATTCTGTGCTTTCAAAATTTAAAATTGTCTGACTGACTGTGGCACCCAAACAGGTCAGGCTATCTCTCTCAAATACAAGATGCCTGGAGGGGATCTACTTGTCAACCCTGAGTAAGAAAGAAATTATCAAGCTTAAGTAGATTAAATAGACTTACTTCTGATACCCTCCTTCAAATATGACAACCTTTCCTAGTCTCCATTCTACAGAGAGATGTGCTCTTTAGCCTGAGTTTACATTTCTTATAGGATAGGGATTCAAAAGAAGAATAAATTAGAATCAATTAAATGAACAGGACCAAATCCTTGGGGTCTTAACTCCCTTTAAAGTGTAATTCTGAAAGGAGAAGGCCAACTGTGGGGAATGTTAGCGTGCCATTCAAGCTCTGCAACCTCTCATTTAGCAGATTCTATGGATTCTCTCTCTGATAGGAGACGTTGAGTTGAGGTCCTGTTTGAAGAAATGCCCATAGTAGTGGGTGCAAAAGACTCAGTGGTCTCAGCCACAAAAAAGTAAAATTCTCTTAGAAAAGGAACCATGCTTGAACTCGGCAGCCTATGCAAAGACTCCGCATGATTCAGACTTAGTCAGTCTAAAGTTTACTGGCTAATACTGCTCCCATGGCTCTTCCAAGTTAAAATGGAATGAAGGATATCGAGAGAGGAAAATTCTTTGAGACACATATGAAATTCACAGGATGAATGAGGCCTGATTATGGCCTAACATTGGGAGGCAGGCATTTCACTATTCGTGCTAAACTCTATTTATCAGCTTTGGTAAGCATTTTTATGCTTTCTTTCTTTCTCTTCTAACATAATTATGAAATTTAAATAAAATTTATTGAAAGTGAATTCTTATATTCTTTCTTAACATGATGTCTTTTTTTTTTTTTTTTTAATTTGGGCAAAGTTTTAATTTTTTCCTATGAGCATACAATTATTTACTGGAAATAAAGTACCTGCCCTTTAAATCAATAAATACCCTTGGCAAAACAAAGTGGTGCCCAAATTCTACTCAGGATAGGTCAGAAGCTTCATGTTTTTTGAAGCAAGCATACAAGTCCAGAACCTTAAATTATTTCCAAGGTCTTCACTCTGCAAGTATCTCTGAGGATGTGCTAGGTGCTAAGCATGTAGTAAGCATTAAGGGTATGAAGCAGACACACAATCATCTTTGATTTTAAGAAGCTTGCTGTTCTTGTGAGGAGGGAAGGCAAAGCCATTACAAGTAAGTGTTATACCTGGAGCATGCAGAAGGAAAATAATAAGGGGCTCAGGTGGAGGACTAGAGCTAACCAGGTCAGGTAACATATGGCAAATGTGTAGCAGAAAGCGAATGGGGAAAGCCGAGCAGAAATAATCAGGGGCAAAGATAATAAAACAAGGAGCAAAACACGAGGATAATTGAGAATATGTCACATTGTGAGAAACTCAAGTCATCTGGTACCTGGAGCAAAAGATTCAGGTGGAACAGGAGATGAAACTGGAAGGATATGGGAGGGCTCCTCTCCATTATAAACCTCTGAATCCTTTGCAGATTTCTTGGCAAGAAATGTCCCAAGAGAAGATGGATAGAGAGTAATTGGCTTTTTTAATGATGTAGCTCTCAGCCATTACTACAAACCAGGTTTTCTGCCCCTAAGATCCTTTTAGAAAATTAGTGTTTTTATTTTCAGAATTATCAATAAAAATCTAGTGGAGAAAAAAAAAAAAAAACTAAAGTAAGAATACATAAAGGTCTCTGAGATTATAAACCTCATGTTTTTGCCTAATTTATTCATTAAAATCATACAAGAAATAATTGAGGACATATTTACTTTTATAAAACTCAGAATATTATAATCCAGATGATAGCATATGAATTTATTGAAGGAGAAAAGTTTCTATGTGACCCCATTTTACACCCATTTAACACGTGGATAGTGAAAAATAAGGGAAATGTTTTGGTCAAAATTTTCACTCCAAGAATCAAAGTTGTACCAGTATTTTCAAAACTTTTATTAATACCATTCCAGCTTCTTCAGTTTGTGCAACCTGTACATTGTAACTCCCAAGAGACTAGATTCAAATAAGATCTGATACAACTTAAATAATTCTCTTCCCTCATACAATGTTTTTATCCTATACTATCCTCTTGATTTGACTTTGACTTCTAAATCTTCAGAAGTTTCAAGGAGACACAAATAAGTATAAGGCAGTTAGAATAATGCTCCATATTTTATCACTTACGTGTAATTAGACACATATCATCCCCTTATAGAAAGAATAGTGAGATCATCCTCTTGTTCTTGTATTATTTCTTATAATAATGCAACATTGTATTTTTCATGTCTCTAGCAATTTTATTCTAAAGAAGAGACAACAGAGGAGGGACAGAGCTAGGATATGGGATTTGAATTCAGAAAAACATCATTTCAATCTAATTCATCCATTGACTGATAGTAGGATATATGTAAGGTGAATATTATAATCTTTTTTTAATAGGACTGTCCAATTACTTCTAAGTATTAGTAATTATACATGTATTTATAGTGTGATAGGGCTTCCCTGGTGGCTCAGCAGTAAAGAATCTGACTGCAGTGCAGGAGACCTGGGTTTGATTACTGAATTGGGAAGATCCCCTAGAGGCAGGCATGGCAACCCACTCCAGTATTCTTGCCTGGAGAATCCCATGGACAGAGGGGCCTGGCAGGCTACAGCCCATAGGGTCACAAAGAATTGTATATGTGACTGAGAATGCATATATAGTCTGATATATAGCAGGGATCACTAAGCAGCTACTCATTAAGTGATATTCAAGACTGTAACCTAGGACCATAAAGTAAGAATATTACAAATAGCAAAGCTGAGACTAAACTTTCTTGCTCAAGCATTTCTACTGCATGCAGAAGTTCAGTCATATGAGTTAGGAAATGAAATAAAGCAATGATACTGTTTGAGAACTGTTTAGGGGACTGAGCTTGTTAGGTTCTGGTTTAAGCTCTGAGGATATGGCAAAACAAAACTTGAGATAAGCAATGAATTTGTGGATTGAGAAGTTTTTGAAGTGTATACTATAATATACTTTTATTGACTAAGCCAAATTTTTATAATTGCTCTATTTCCTCTCAATTAGTGACCATTCCATACTGCTGTCACAGTAATTCTTAATATCTTCATGTGGACTTGAGGTAGACATGCAATTGGGAAGTATTCGGTTTTCAACAATATTGTTGTTTATGCTGGACTTGGCTTTACTGACTAAGCATGCATGCAATCCCACTGCACGTTCACTTCAGTATGCAACCAAATATGTATGTATATGCAACTAAACTACATGTTTTTGAAACAAAGTAAAACCACTAACATTAAACTATAAACACAATCAGTTCAGTTCAGTTCAGTTCAGTCACTCAGTCGTGTCCAACTCTTTGTGACCCCATGAATCGCAACATGGCAGGCCTCCCTGTCCATCACCAACTCCCAGAGTTCAATTAAACTCATGTCCATCGACTCGGTGATGCCATCCAGCCATCTCATCCTCTGTCATCCCCTTCTCCTCCTGCCCCCAATCACTCCCAGCATCAGGGGCTTTTCCAATGAGTCAACTCTTCGCATGAGGTGGCCAAAGTATTGGAGCTTCAACTTCAACATCAGTCCCTCCAATGAACACCCAAGACTGATCTCCTTTAGAATGGACTGGTTGGATCTCCTTGCAGTCCAAGGGACTCTCAAGAGTCTTCTCCAACACCACAGTTCAAAAGCATCAATTCTTTGGCGCTCAGCCTTCTTCACAGTCCAACTCTCACATCCATACATGACCACTGGAAAAACCATAGCCTTGACTAGATGGACCTTTGTTAGTAAAGTAATGTCTCTGCTTTTCAATATACTATCTAGGTTGGATATAACTTTCCTTCCAAGGAGTAAGCATCTTTTAATTTCATGGCTACAATCACCATCTGAGGTGATTTTGGGGCCCCATAAAAAACCTCTGCCACTGTTTCCCCATCTTTTTCCCATGAAGTGATGGGACCGGATGCCATGATCTTAGTTTTCTTTTTTTTTTTTTTAACTTTATTTTATTTTTAAACTTTACATAATTGTATTAGTTTTGCCAAATATCAAAATGAATCTGCCACAGGTATACATGTGTTCCCCATCCTGAACCCTCCTCCCTCCTCCCTCCCCATACCATCCCTCTGCGTCATCCCAGTGCACTAGCCCCAAGCATCCAGTATCGTGCATCAAACCTGGACTGGCATCTCGTTTCATACATGATATTTTACGTGTTTCAATGCCATTCTCCCAAATCTTCCCACCCTCTCCCTCTCCCTCTCCCACAGAGTCCATAAGACTGTTCTAGACATCAGTGTCTCTATTGCTGTCTCGTACACAGGGTTATTGTTACCATCTTTCTAAATTTCATATATATGCGTTAGTATACTGTATTGGTGTTTTTCTTTCTGCCTTACTTCACTCTGTATAATAGGCTCCAGTTTCATCCACCTCATTAGAACTGATTCAAATGTATTCTTTTTAATGGCTGAGTAATACTCCATTGTGTATATGTACCACTGCTTTCTTATCCATGCATCTGCTGATGGACATCTAGGTTGCTTCCATGTCCTGGCTATTATAAACAGTGCTGCGATGAACATTGGGGTACATGTGTCTCTTTCCCTTCTGGTTTCCTCAGTGTGTATGCCCAGAAGTGGGATTGCTGGATCATAAGGCAGTTCTATTTCCAGTTTTTTAAGGAATCTCCACACTTTTCCCCATAGTGGCTGTACTAGTTTGCATTCCCACCAACAGTGTAAGAGGGTTCCCTTTTCTCCACACCCTCTCCAGCATTTATTATTTGTAGACTTTTGGATCGCAGCCATTCTGACTGGTGTGAAATGGTACCTCATAGTGGTTTTGATTTGCATTTCTCTGATAATGAGTGATGTTGAGCATCTTTTCATGTGTTTGTTAGCCATCTGTATGTCTTCTTTGGAGCAATGTCTATTTAGTTCTTTGGCCCATTTTTTGATTGGGTCCTTTATTTTTCTGGAGTTGAGCTGTAGGAGTTGCTTGTATATTTTTGAGGTTAGTTGTTTGTCAGTTGCTTCATTTGCTATTATTTTCTCCCATTCTGAAGGCTGTCTTTTCACCTTGCTAATAGTTTCCTTTGATGTGCAGAAGCTTTTAAGGTTAATTAGGTCCCATTTGTTTATTTTTGTTTTTATTTCCAATATTCTGGGAGGTGGGTCATAGAGGATCCTGCTGTGATGTATGTCAGAGAGTGTTTTGCCTATGTTCTCCTCTAGGAGTTTTATAGTTTCTGGTCTTATGTTGAGATCTTTATGCAGATGACATGATCCTCTACATAGAAAACCCTAAAGACTCCACCAGAAAATTACTAGAGCTAATCAATGACTATAGTAAAGTTGCAGGATATAAAATCAACACACAGAATTCCCTTGCATTCCTATACACTAATAATGAGAAAACAGAAAGAGAAATTAAGGAAACAATTCCATTCACCATTGCAACGGAAAGAATAAAATACTTAGGAATATATCTACCTAAAGAAAGTAAAGACCTATATATAGAAAACTATAAAACACTGGTGAAAGAAATCAAAGAGGACACTAATAGATGGAGAAATATACCATGTTCATGGATTGGAAGAATCAATATAGTGAAAATGAGTATACTACCCAAAGCAATTTATAGATTCAATGCAATCCCTATCAAGCTACCAACAATATTCTTCACAGAGCTAGAACAAATAATTTCACAATTTGTATGGAAATACAAAAAACCTCGAATAGCCAAAGTGATATTGAGAAAGAAGAATGGAACTGGAGGAATCAACCTACCTGACTTCAGGCTCTACTACAAAGCCACAGTTATCAAGACAGTATGGTACTGGCACAAAGACAGAAATATAGATCAATGGAACAAAATAGAAAGCCCAGAGATAAATCCACGCACATATGGACACCTTATCTTTGACAAAGGAGGCAAGAATATACAATGGATTAAAGACAATCTCTTAACAAGCGGTGCTGGGAAATCTGGCCAACCACTTGTAAAAAAAAATTAGTTTTCTGAATGTTGAGCTTTAAGCCAACTTTTTCACCCTCCTCTTTCACTTTCATCATCTCTTCAGTTCCTCTTTACTTTCTGCCATAAGGGTGATGTCATCTGCATAGCTTTTATTAAATAATTTAATGTCAGTTTATTGCTTCTAACATGCTATGTGCCCAGTAAGTGGCTGAATGACTTAGGAGATCATCAGTATTGGTGTAGAGATTTTTGAGAACATGTATTTTGTAACTTTGAGGATTTCTTTCCTCTGAACTTGGAAATTGCATAGTTCTACAGAATAGAAATCAGCTGTACACATTAATAATTAAATGTTTCTATGATTTATTATTGTTTAGATATGGACCCAATCCAAGAGACAGAGGGTATCCCAGATGAAGAAAAATGGAACTGTTCCATTCACTCCTCTCCATTATATTGTTATTTGTCCTCCTGTTGTTGACATATTTTAAAGGTGAGATGTACATACAAATGTCAGTGTTTTATCACAAGATTTCTTAACACTGAATAATAGTAGACAAAGATGTAATTGCATGGTTTAAAGTTTTTATGTAGTTCCTAATAGAGTTTTTATATATATATATACCCCTATCAATGTAGCCAGATATCACTGAAGTGAGTCTTGTAAACTCTTAATCTTTCCCAACTAGGGTACCGGAAAATCACTTTATTGTTGTTGTTTGGTGATGACAGAGGGGATTCTAAGAAAACATTTGGCCATGATCTGTTTTCCTCTGTCTTCCATATCTAATGTTAACTACTTCCATATGTGTTTGTGTGTATATCTGTGTGTATAATTTATTCAGACAGCCTATATCTTCAACTTATCAACCTCCTGAAATGTTGCTGTTACCATTTGATGCCTTTTCTTTTATGCTCTTACTACAATGGCAGGGACTTTATTCATACTTAGGCTTCACTTTTAATGTTAAATATATAAATAAACCACTATTTCAACATTTTTAAGAGATGATTTAATGAGAATACATGAAACCATTGCTTTATTAGAGGAAGACTGAATCCACTCACATGACATTTTGAGTATAATACAAAAAAAAAAAAATAAAAAGAATTGATTGTTTTTCTTCTTCTGTGATAACCCCCTGATACTTTATTGCCTTTATATGTTTACCTCTGTCTCCCTTCAGTTCAGTTCAATCGCTCAGTTGTGTCCAACTCTTTGCAACCACATAGACTGCAGAACACCCGGCTTCCCTGTCCAACACCAGCTCCTGGAGCTTATTCAAACTCATGTGCATTGAGTCAGTGATGGCATCCAACCAGATCATCCTTTGTCTTCCCCTTCTCCTCCTCCCTTCAATCTTCCCCAGGATCAGGGTCTTTTCCAATGAGTCAATTCTTCTCATCAGGTGGCCAAAGTATGGAAGTTTCAGCTTCAGTATCAGTCCTTCCAACGAACATTCAGGACTGATTTCCTTGAGTATTGACTGATTTGATCTCCTTGCAATCCAAGAGACTCTCAAGAGTCTTCTCCAACACCACAGTTCAAAAGCATCAATTCTTTGGTGCTCAGCTTTCTTTATAGTCCAACTCTTACATCCATACATGACTACTGGAAAAACCACAGCTTTGACTAGATGGACCTTTGTTGGCAAAGTAATGTCTCTGCTTTTTAATATGCTGTCTAGGTTGGTCGTAGCTTTTCTTCCAAGGAGCAAGCATCTTTTAATTTCATGGCTTCAATCACCATCTGCAGTGATCTCGGAGCCTCCCAAAATAAAGTGCTTGACTCATTCCATTGTTTCCCCATCTATTTGTCATGAAGTGATGGGACCAGATGACATAATCTTCATTTTTTTGAATGCTGAGTTTGAAGCCAACTTCTTCACTCTCCTTGTTCACTTTCATCAAGAGGTTTTTTAGTTCCTCTTCACTTTCTGCCATAAGAGTGGTGTCATGTGCATATTTGAGGTTACTGATATTTCTCCCGGAAATCTTAATTCAAGCTTGTGCTTTATCCAGCCTGGCATTTCCCATGATGTACTCTGCATATAAGTTAAATAAGCAGGGTGACAATATATATCCTTGATGTACTCCTTTCCCTATTTGGAACCAGTCTGTTGTTCCATGTCCGGTTCTAACAGTTGCTTTTTGACCTGCATACAGATTTCTCAGGAGGCAGGTGAGGTGGTCTGGTATTCCCATCTTTTGAAGAATTTTCCACAGTTTGTTGTGATCCACACAGTCAAAGGCTTTTGTGTAATCATTAATCAGAAATAGATGTTTTTCTGCAATTCTCTTTTTTTCTGTGATCCAACAGATGTTGAAATTTTGATCTCTGGTTCCTCTGCCTTTTCTAAATCCAGCTTGAACATCTGGGACTTCATGTTTCACATATTGTTAAAGCCTGGCTTGGAGAATTTTGAACATTACTTTGCTAGTGTGTGAGATGAGTGCAATTCTACGGTAGTTTGAACATTCTTTGACATCATCCTTGCTTGGTATTGGAATGAAAACAGACCTTTTCCAGTCCTGTGGCCACTGCTGAATTTTCCAAATTTGCTGGCATATTGAGTGAAGCACTTTCACAGCATCATCTTTCAGGATTTGAAATAGCTCCACTGGAATTCTATCACCTCTACTCGGCTCCCTTACCATGGGGTATTTTCTTGGGTTTCATTCACCTTGTATCTTTGGTTCCTAGCACACAGTCTCAGTTGGCAGGATGTGTTTGATAAATAAACGGGTGTTGACAGAGGAGTTACAGGTTAATGCATCGAGCAAACATGATCTGGGCTTCGAAAAAGCTTAGGAACTTGATATGACAAGGATGAACTTAGAGAACTTGCTAAGCATAGCAGGTGAGAAGACATGAAGGTGAGTGTGTCAGGAAATGTTCAGATCATCATGTGAGGTTGAATTATCAGCACTTGAATCCATTTTTAAGTGTTTACCACATATTGATTTTAAAATGCATTCAAAAGAGTCCTTTTCTACCCTGAGGATAGTGTGAAGTTTTTCTCTATCAGTCTACCATCAAAGTTATAATTAAGTCATTGAGTTTCTGGCCTATGTTTATGATTACAATATATGATCAAGGATTCTAAGCACCGGGAGTACTGTATTATTATACTAATTATCATGTTCAGAGAATGACAGCAGAAAATATTTCATCTCTTACTAGAAAGAAAAAATTGGACAGACCCTGGGACTTCACTTTGATGCCAGATTTGTAGATGAATGTATCAAAGATTGAATTATTTTCAAACAGAACATTCAAGCATCCAATGTTGGTTTCATCTAGGAAGTCGACTTTTAGCTACATTGCCATGATTTCTTTGAAGTGGCATAGCTTAGAGTTTGTTATCAGGATATATTTATTGCAGGTGGAGCAATGAAAATCGAAAAGGTGAAAGAAAAAGCAGAATGCCTCAAAGTCAACACAGGTGTTATAAGTTGATCTCTGAAAAGTGTAAGGTGTTAACAGAGCCAGCCCAACAGTGCGAATAGCCTAGATATTAATAGATCAGTGGTTATTAAAATATGCTCCTTATACTAGTAGTATCAGAAGCACCTGGGAAAAAATTTCTCAGGCTGTGTTCCACACCGACTGAATAAAAAACTCTAGAGATGTGGCACAGCAACATATGCTTTAACACGCCCTTCCCTCAGGTGGATCTGTTCTCTGCTAAAGTTTGAGAACCACTGGTCTACAATAATGTACCAAAAGGATCTTCTGCATCCCTTTGACTTTTCTAATCCTATTGGCTCCAGTATATCTTTTACAATCTTTTTAAATTGAAGTATAGTTGATTAATAATGTCATGTAAGTTTCAGGAGTATGACACAGTGATTTAATTATACACATACAGATATATGTATATATATACATATACATAATATATATGTATACATATGTAATATACATATATATTACATAGTATTGCACATAGTTCCCTGTGCTATACGGTACGTCCTTGTTGGATATCTATTTTATACATAGTAGTGTGTATATTTTCGGAGAAGGCAATGACACCCCACTCCAGTACTCTTGCCTGGAAAATCCCATGGAAGGAGGAGCCTGGTAGGCTTCAGTCCACGGGGTTGCAAAGAGTCAGACACGACTGAGCGACTTCACTTTCACTTTTCACTCTCATGCATTGGAGAAGGAAATGGGAACCCACTCCAGTGTTCTTGCCTGGAGAATCCCAGGGACGGGGGAGCCTGGTGGGCTGCCATCTATGGGGTCGCACAGAGTCAGACACAACTGAAGTGATTTAGCAGTAGTAGTGTGTATATTTTAATCCCAAGCTACTGAGTTATCCCACTACCACCCAACACCATGAACAGTATGAAAACGCAAAAAGATGTGACACTGAAAGATGAACTCTCCCGATCAGTAACTGCCCAATATGCTACTGGAAAAAACAGGTCCAGAAGAAATGAAAAGGCTAAGACAAGATAGAAACAGCACCTAGTTTTGGATGTGTCTGGTGTTGAAAGTAAAGTCTGATGCTCTAAATAAAAATATTGCATAGGAACCTGGAATGTTAGGTCCATGAATCAAGGCAAATTGGAAGTGGTCAAACAGGAGATGGCAAGAGTGAACATCATCATCATCTTAGGAGTCAGTGAACCAAAATGGAGAGAAACAGGTGAATTTAATTCAGTTGACCATTATATCTACTACTGTGGGCCAGAAACCCTTAGAAGAAATGGAGTAGCCATCATAGTCAAAAAAGAGTCTGAAATGCAGTACTTGGGTGCAATCTCAGAAATTACAGTAACATCTCATTTTGTTTCCAAGGCAAACTATTCAATATCACAGTAATATAAGTATATGCCCCAACCAGGAATGCTGAAGAAGCTGAAGTTGAATGGTTCTATGAAGACTTACAAGATCTTCTAGAACTAACACCCACAAAAAGATGACCTTTTCATCAAAGGGGATTGGAATACAAAAGTAGGAAGTCAAGAGATAGGAAGTCTGGAGTAACAGACAAGTTTGGCCTTGGAGTACAAAGTGAAGCAGCGCAAAAGCTAACAGAGTTTTGTTAAAATATGCACTGGTCGTAGCAAACACCCTCTTCCAACAACACAAGAGATGACTCTACACATGGACATCATCAGGTAGTCAATGCCAAAGTCAGATTGATTATAGTATTTGCAGCTGAAGATGGAGAAGCTCTATACAGCCAGCAAAAACAAGACCAGGAGCTGACTATGGATCAAATCATGAACTCTTTACTGCAAAATTCAGCCTTAAATTGATGAAAGTAGGGAAAAGAACTAGGCCATTCAAGTATGACCTAAAATCCCTTATGATTATACAGTGGAAATGACAAATAGATTCAAGGGATTAGATCTGATAGATTGCCTGAAAAACTATGGATGGAGATTTGTAACATTATATAGGAGGCAGTTATCAAATCCATCCCAAAGAAAAAGAAATGCAAAAAGGCAAAATGGTTGTCTGAGAAGGTCTTACAAATAGCTGAGAAAAGACAAGAAGGGAAAGGGAAAGGAGAAAAGGAAAGATATACTCATTTGATTAGAGTTCTAAAGAATAGCAAGGAGAGATAAGAAAGCCTTCCTAAGTGAACAATGCAAAGAAATAGAGGAAAACAATAGAAAGGGAAAGACTAAAAATCTCTTCAAGAAAATTAGAGATACCAATGGAACATTTCATGCAAGGATGGGCACAATAAACTAAATGGTATGGGTTTAACAGAGCAGAAGTTATTAAGAAGAGGTGGCAAGAATACACAGAAGAACTATACAAAAAGATCTTAATGACCTGGGTAACCATGATGGTGTGATCACTCACCTAGAGCCAGACATCCTGGGATGTGAAGTCAAATACACCTTATGAAGCATCACTGAACAAAGCTAGTGGAGGTGATGGAATTCCAGGTTAACTATTTCAAATCCTAAAATATGATGCTGTTAAAGTGCTGCACTCAATATACCAACAAATTTGGAAAACTCGGCAGTGGCCACAGAACTGGAAAAGGTTAGTTTTCATTCCAATAACAAAAAAGGGCAATGCCAAAGAACATTCAAACTATTGCATAATCATACTCATTTCACATGCTAGCAAGGTCATGCTCAAATCTTCCAAGCTAGGTTTCAACATTACATGAAATGAGAACTTCTAGATGTTCAAGCTGGATTTAGAAAAGGCAGAGGAACCAGAGATCAAATTGCCATCATCTGCTGGATCATAGAAAAACACAAGATAATTTCAGAGGAAAATCTGTTTCATGACTATGCTATGAACTTTGTGTGATCACAACAAACTATGGAAAATTCTGAAAGAACTGGGAATACCAGACGATCTTACCTGCCTCCTGCGAAACCTGTGTGCAAGTCAAGAAGCAACAGTTAGAACCAAACCTTGGAACAACAGACTGGTTCAAAACTGGGGAAAGAGTGTACCAAGGATGTATATTATCACCCTGTTCATTTAACTTATATGCAGAGCACATCATGAGAAATGCCAGGTTGAATGAATCATAAGCTGGAATCAAGATTGTCAGGAGAAATATTAATAACCTCATATATGCAGATGACACTACCCTTTTGGCAGAAAGTGAAGAGGAACTAAAGAGACTCCTGATGAAGGTGAAAGGCGAGAATGAAGAAGGTGAAAGGCGAGAATGAAAAAGGTGGCCTAAAACTGAACATTTCAAAAACTAAAATCATGGCTTCTGGTGTCATCACTTCATGGCAGATAGATGGAGAAACAATGGAAACAGTGCATGACTTTACTTTCTTGGGCTCTAAAATCACTGTGAACATTGACTGCAGCCATAAAATTAAAAGACACCTGCTCCTTTGAAGAAAAGTTATGACCAACCTAGACCGTGTATTAAAAAGCAGAGACATTATTTTACTGACAAAGGTCCATAGGGTCAATGTTAGGGTTTTTCCAGTAGTCATGTATGGATGTGACAGTTGAACCATAAGGAAGGCTGAATGTTGAAGAATTGATGTTTTCAAACTGTGGTATTGGAGTAGACTCTTGAGAGTCCCTTGGACTGCAAGGAGATCAAACCAGTCAATACTAAAGGACATCAACCCTGAATATTCATTGGAAGAGCCAATACTGAACCTGAAACCCCAGTACTTTGGCCATGTAATGCGAAGTGCTGACTCATTAGAGAAGACCCTGATGCTGGGAAATATTGAAAGCAAAAAGATAGGAATGCAGCAGAGGACGAGATGGTTAGATAGCATCACCAACTCAGTGCACATGAATTTGAGCAAACTCTGGAGACAGAGAAGGACAGAGAAACCTGACGTGCTGCAGTCCATCTGGTTGCAAAGAGTCAGGCATGACTTAGCAACTGAACAGCAACAAATACATATATATATATATATATATATATATATATATATACCTAAATACATTCTTTTTCAGATTATTTCCCATTATAGGCTACTACAGGATATTGAATATAGTTCTCTGTGTTATAGAGTAGGTCTTTGTTTATCTATGTTAAGATACAATAGTGTTTATCTTTTAATCTCAAACTCCTTTTTTATCCATTCCACCCTTTATCCTTTGGTAACCATAAGTTTGTCTTCTATGTCTGAGAGTCTGTTTCTATTTGTGGAAAAGTTTATTTGTATCATTTTTTTTTTTTTTTTTAGATTCCACATGTAAGGGATATTATTTAGTATTTATCTTTCTCTGTCTGACTTACTTTAGGTAGTATGATCATCCCTAGTTCCATTCAGGAGAAGGCAATGGCACCCCACTCCAGTACTCTTGCCTGGGAAATCCCATGGACGGAGGAGCCTGGTAGGCTGCAGTCCATGGGGTCGCGAAGAGTTGGGCACGACTGAGCAACTTCACTTTCACTTTCACTTTCAATGCATTGGAGAAGGAAATGGCAACCCACTCCAGTGTTCTTGCCTGGAGAATCCCAGGGACAGAGGCGCCTGGTGGGCTGCCGTCTATGGGGTCGCACAGAGTCGGACATGACCGACGCGACTTAGCAGCAGCAGCAGCAGCAGTTCCATTCATGTTGCTGCAAATTGAGCTTAGATAATCTTTAAAGAATCAAGGAAGCAGGTTTTTGTTTAAGTTTTAGTAGGAAAGATTAAAATAAAACTGTTATTGTCTTAACATATTACTGTGATTAATTTCACACACCAAAAATGAAGCTGTATTCAGATTGAAGGGGCAAGTAATTTCACTTTCAGGGAAGTGTAGTGTCAGACTAAGGGATGGAGGCTACTGGGTTTCTGTAGTGTGTGAAATAGGGTGTCAGGAATATAGAGAAGAAACCTAACCGGTTTGCTTAGGTTGTTCCTCTGGCTGATTTTGCCTCCAGTGGATGTGATAAGAAAGATTTTATAAAGGGAAATACCAAAATATACGTAGGTTGCAGAGATGGTGACTGAATGGAAATGAGAATAAACAGAGGAGAGAAGGAGAAAATTCTTAAGCTTGTCAAAATGCATTATCAATACATAAATACTGCATAGTATAAATACAAATTGTGGTGTCATGTGCCAGTGTAGATCAAACCACATGAGTTTCAGATTCTAGTGAAAAAGCTCACTATTTTGACCTTTCTAATATTTTTGGAACAGCTTTGATGTCAAGTGAAAGTCACTCAGTCATGTTCGACTCTTTGTGACCCCATGGACTCCATGGAATTTTCCAGGCCAGGATACTGGAGTAGGTGAAAGTGAAAGAAAGTGAAGTTGCTCAGTCGTGTCTGACTCTTTGTGACCCTGTGGACTGTAGCTCACCAGGCTCCTCCGTCCATGGGATTCTCCAGTCAAGAGTACTGGAGTGGGTTGCCTTTCCCTTCTCCAGGGGATCTTCCCAATCCAGGGATTGAACCCAGGTCTCCTGCATTGCAGGTGGATTCTTTACCAGCTGAGCCACAAGGAAAGCCCGAGAATACTGGAGTGGATAGCCTATCCGTTCTCCAGCAGATCTTCCCAACCCAGGAATCCACTGGGGTCTCCTGCACTGCAGGCAGATTCTTTACCAACTCAGCCATCAGGGAAGAACAGCTTTAAGGGGTTTTAAATATATATATATACATTTTTTAATGCAAATTCATTTATGTAATGCATGTTTATCTGTTTGTGAAAGAAGAGGGAAAAATAAGGTGAAAAGAGAAAGAGAGAAATAACTAGGATACTTTTCCCTTCTTCCATTCAGACTAAAGCCCTAGGAATATAAAAACTGAAGAAGAGAGGAACTATTTCCTGAGTAGTCCACAAGCAAAGGACTTTCAACCATCAAATGAAGTTAGCGATTCCTGTTCTCTCTGCAGTAAGCCAAGAGATCAACAATAATGTTGGAAAATACTTTCTCCAACTTTGAATGCATTTGTTAAGCCATTGCCTGAGTTGAATTTTCTTGAGATGTTCATGGAACTCTGTCAAGATGTGCCAGAAGGAGCAGCAAGACTGTGCTTTTCCATGGCACCTGTACAGTGAATTGAAACATTTCTGTGAGATTTCGAGAACTATCATATCAGTAGGGGGAATCCACAGAGCTTCTGCGTTAAGACATTGTATTCAGTAATTAAGCATTTCTTCCAAATTCTACCATACTGCTTTCATTTAGGCACCCTCCTTCTTGTGGAAGGCATAGGGATGTGCAGACAAAATGTGGATGCCACATCAAAATGGTAGTGATCATGGCCAGGAGGCCTTTCAGATTATGTGTATGAATAAAAGCTGCTTTTCAAAAACCAAGCTTCTCCCCCTTTCCCATTGATGTGCTGCCCTAGATTGAGAGTGGAAACATTTTGTTTTCTGTTGCTGAAATTGTGGGATTCTTGTGGGGCAGGAAAAGTGAGCATTGGGGTTATACTGTATGAAATGGTGCCTTGGGTTTGACCAGTTCCACTCAAATTTAAGTCTTTGTTTCTGAGAAATTCCTGATTATTCAGAAGCAGTGCCTTACTCTGGGTTTTGAAACACATTCTATAATCATTTAATTTATTCTAGGAACAAGAACCTTGTTGGCAAAGAGAATGGGTGGTCACCATAAGTGGGGCACAGTGGTGCCAAATATGGCAGCAGAAGAAAGTTTGGGGCTTCAGAACTCAATACTGAGGTAAGATTTTTCCCAAGGATCAAGTGATGTAGCAATTAATATTCAGCTATATCTTTATAAAATAGCTTATTCTGTTTTCATTTTCTTTCCCACCTCACTAATCCTCAGAGTGTAAAATCTCAGGTCTTTTTGTTGTTACTCTTGCATTTTCCCCCTGTAATGCATGTTCTCTAAGCACCTATTAACCAGGTTATTCAAATGTATTCTATTTTCCAAATCCAGGGTCACAAAGTCTGCTGAGCTAATGCAATAGATCCTTTTCTCACCTATAAACCTCTGATCTGGGACCATCTCCCATTATTGCCACTGCACTTTCTCAAACCTGTGAATCTTCCCATTTCTCCCCTTCTCAAAATCTTCCAATGGGTTTAACTTGTCTTCAGTTGCAAATCTAGTTCTTTGGGAGGTGAAGGAGGCTTTTGCATAATCTGCTTACTAACAAATTTAAGCCTTGCCATTTCCTTGATTGCACAAGAAACCACACAGCACTCAGGTTTGTGAAATTCTTCAGACAAGCTTTGCTATGTTTTTAGCCTCTTGCTATTAGTAATGTTGCCCTCCCACTTGTCTTCTAGATACAGTCAACTTCATATTGGTGTCCCTGCCACTGGTTTCCCGTAAAATTACCCTTTCTCAAATTTCATCTGAAAACTAAAGTTTCAATTTAAATGTTTAAGTAAAGGAAGACTTTTTTGATGCTACACAGATAATCTGTCATATATTCCCATGGAATAGTGCTCAGCTTATAACTCCCTTGTAGCAATTACTATGCATGTTTTAATTATATGTAGTCCTATATGTAACCCTCTAGACTTCATGAGTTTGTTTTAATCTCTCTCATTTTTAACACTTTAATTTTTTAGTGGGCTTTCATCTTTGCTTACATATTGCTATTCATCATTTAATTACTTTAATAAGTTCACTGTATAGTATAAATATTTCTCTCCTGAAATTCTTTCATGGGGACCCATGGAGACTGATTCTTCATGTATTTTGTAATTATGTTTTTATTTTAAGTTCATTTGCAGCAGGGAATAACATTCAGTCTTTTTGGAAGATGTGTCTTTCCAAGGAGGCTTAGCATTTGCTTTCACTGGGTACTCTAGGTACCACTGACATGGAAATATCCTTGTGCTTGTTTCGTGGCTTGAGATGAATGAATTAGCTCATGTATCAATAGGTGTTTTTAGATAAGTACTATGAGATCAATTATGTTTCTTCATTGTGAGTTAATTCCAACTCCAAATCTCTCTAAGAGCAAAATTGAAGTTAACAATTCTCAGGGGAGATTTTTTTTTTTTTTAAACCAGTTCATAGGCCAAAAGAATAAAGGTTATTAATTTATCTTTCCTGATGTTTAATAGATTTTCTTCAATTCATCCTTTTACTAATCCCTGAAGTATATAATCTCAGTTACCTTCCTGGTACTGAAACCGAGCAGGACCCTGTGTGGTTTCTGGGTAGAGAAGTCCTCTGTTTCTTGTTTATTGGGAATTGGCTTCAGTTTTCATGACTTTCTCTGAGTTTCAAAGAGCAGGTTCAAACAGTTGCTTAAACAGGGAAGGGAGAAGATGCCGAGATAAGGGAGAAGCAGTTAAGAAACAATAGCTCAGCCTTGGGACAGGACCCTGGTTCCACCTCGAGGGATGCACATAATATCTTTGAGTTCTTCTGAAGAATTAAATTCCCCTAAAATTGGAAGATGCTAACTACTTGATATTATAAAGTTAAAAAATAAGATAAAATAAAAAAATAAAATAAAATTGCTAATAAAATTTATGATCCAGTTTTCACAAAAAAAAAAAAAAAAGAAAGAAAGAAACACTCTTCAGAGAAGATCAGGAGACCACCTAAGGCCAGATTGAAGGAACTACAGAAGCTCATTAGGAGAATACAGGCCCTGAACACACCATGATCCTTATCAACAATCCCATCCTTGAACCACTGCTACAAACCTTCTTACCAGATTCTTCTAGGTTGGGACATAGTTTTTAAAGGGCATGAGTCTGCTCTATCCTCTCCTTGGCAAAGCAATAAAGCTGTTCTTTCCTACTACACCTAAAACTCTGTATCTGAGACTCAATTTGGTACCTGTGCACAGAGGCTGAATTTTGGACATCAGTATCCTCAGATTCTTGTATTTTTGTCCCTATATTGTGTAGATTCACTAAGTCCCTAGTAATAGGTCATGCAACTGTATGCAATGGGACCATTGAAATGTATGCTTTATATAGCAAATCAAGAATGCTATATCTAGCAAAACTGTCCCTCTAAAATAAGAGATAAATTAAGACAATTTCAGGTTTACTAATTCCTCTACCAGTTCCAATCTACTATTAACTCACTTTGGAGAATTTTTAATTTTAGTTGTGTTTTTCAACTTCTAAATTTCCACTTGGTTCTTTTTAAATATTCTATTTCTTTATTGTTATTTGCTATTTGATACATTGTCATCTGCCTACAATGCAGATGACCCAGTTTCAATCCCTGTGTTGGGAAGATCTCCTGGAGGAGGGCATGGTAACCCACTCCAGTATTATTGCCTGGAGAATTCCATGGACGGAGAAGCCTGGCAGATGACTGTCCATACAGTCCATAGGGTCACAAAGAGTCAGACATGACTGAGCGACAAACACAGTCACTTTCTTTAACGATGGATTCCTTTGAACATATTTATAATGACTACCTTGAAATCTTTATTTGTTAAGTCTAACATCTGCTTGTTTTCAGTATTTTCAGGTGTCTGCTTTGGGGGGTGTATTGATGACACTTCTATTTCTTTGCACATCTGTTAATTTTTATAGTATGTAAAAAGTTAGATCATATATTGTAGCAATTCTGGGTATTAATTCCCCACCACAGGCTTGATATTGCTTTGATTGTTAATTTGATTAGCGATTGACTAGATTACTTTAGTAAAGCCTATTTCATCCCCTCCACTCCACACCCCTAGTATAAAGCATTTAACCTAGCTCCTCAGGGGATACAGTTTCTGATATGCCCAAGAGCACCCTGGAATGACATGGCTTTGGTCTTGATCTTTGTTTCCTTCCCTGGTCACATCCAGTTGTCAAAATTCAATAACTGCTCACTGTTTCTCTTGTTTTCAGTGATGTCTGAGAGAGAGTATCTCAGTTGTTACAGGAACTTGTCCAATCAAATTTTATTTTTTTCAGTGGGACAGTTCCCAAGGTTAGTATTTGAGATTTATTCTTATCCCAGGAGGGCTCCTTCCAGCTGTCTCTTTCCCAGTTCTCTTTGGCAAACTAGCCAGCCTACAGTTTAACCTGTATCTCCAATGAGTCTACCAAAATCCTCCCAATTGTACAACTTCCACTGTATTTGAAAGCTTCCTCAGGTTGAAACTTCATGCTCTGCTGCAATTGAAGTCAGTTCCATTTGAAAAGAAATTCAGAGAAATCAAGATAGAACATTTACAATCTTCAAAGACATAGGATGTTGGTGCTCTTTTCCTGTCATGATTATTTAAAAAATGTAAACTTCTTATGTTCCATGGTAAAAATTTCCTCTTTGTGTATATTTTATTTATTAAACATATATTTTGATAAAGGTTTTTAAGTCTCAGGCACTGTTCAATGTGCTTGAAGAATTCTAACTTGCTTAAACTTTATGCAGCCTACGAGGTGTATAAAAAGATGAATGTAGTAGAGGTTGAACACAGGAATTCTGACTTCAAAGGCCCAACTTTTATTCACTACACTACATATTATATATACACATAGCAATGCAAACTATATGGTAATAAGGTGATGCAGAAGTTGATAACAGCTTTTATAGAATCAACTCTGTAAAATGTCATGGTTCAGACACAGACTCAGCTAGTACATACCAACTTGAGCCTCCCTGGTCCCATTTGTGAAATATCAAGAAAATCACCTAATCACATTGTAAGTCAGAGAAGGCAATGGCACCCCACTCCAGTACTTTTGCCTGGAAAATCCCATGGATGGAGGAGCCTCGTAGGCTGCAGTCCATGGGGTCGCTAAGAGTCAGACATGACTGAGCGACTTTACTTTCACTTTTCACTTTCATGCATTGGAGAAGGAAATGGCAACCCACTCCAGTGTTCTTACCTGGAGAATCCCAGGGATGGGGGAGCCTCATGGGCTGCTGTCTATGGGGCTGCACAGAGTCAGACACTACTGAAGTGACTTAGCAACAGCAGCAGCATGTTGTAAGTGTTAAGTGTTAGTCACTCAGTCATGCCCAACTCTTTGCGACTTCATGGACTGCAGCCCACCAGGTTCCTCTGTCTATGAGATTTTCCAGGCAAGGATACTGGACTGGGTTGCCATTTCCTTCTCCAGGGGATCTTCCCAACCCAGGGACCAACCCAGGTCTCCTGCACTGCAGGCACATTCTTTACTGACTGAGCTACAAGGGAAGCCCAATCATGGCATAGAATCAACTAAATGAGATCATGTGGATGAAGTCCCTGATAAGAACCTGGCTTATATTATCAATCATCTTACTTTGAGAGTATTTTGAGAGTATTTTGCTATTAATTTTTATTTGTTCTTTATAGACAGTCCTATAAATATAAAAGTAATTTTATAAAAATTAAAAAGTAATTTTAAGAAAAGATAAAAAGTAATTTATCTTTTTCTATTTGCAACAACTTAAGGAAGATCAAACCCTGATTAAAGAATAAAGCTAAAGATAAAAACATCTCCTTAAAATGCCAAAGTCATTGCACATCTAATTTTGTTTACAACACATCACTGAAACAGGAATAAGCTTTATGGAACAATGACATAATATTTACATATTGCAGAGCTTCCCTGCTGGCTCAGTGGTAAAGAATCCACCTGCCAATGGAGGAAACATGGGTTTGATCCCTGGCCCAGGAAGATCCCACATTCTACAGAGCAACTAAACCTATGGGTCACAACTACTAAACCTGTGCTCTGCTGCTGCTAAGTCGCTTCAGTCGTGTCCGACTCTGTATGACACCATAGATGGCAGCCTACCAGGCTCCTCCGTCCATGGGATTTTCCAGGCAAGAGTACTGGAGTGGGTGGCCATTGCCTTCTCCAAAGCCTGTGCTCTAGAGCCTGGCAACGGCAGCTACTGAAGCCTGCACACTTAGAGCCCATGCTGTGCAACAACTGAAGCTACTACAATGAGAAGCCTGAGCACTGCAATGAAAAGTAGATCCTGCTCCCCACAACTAGAGAAAAGCTTGTGCAGTAGTGAAGACCCAGCACAGCCAATAAATAAATAAACATATTAAAAAAATTAAATATTGCAAAGAAAAAGGGAGATTTCTGGTATTGATAGATAAGGCCTGGAATGAAAGATCTCTGCACTATAGTTGTCTATATTATCCTGTCACTTCCTAGTAATCTGTATCCTTATCTCTAAAACACTTGGAGATCTAGTTTGGGTTTTTTAAATCAGTAGTTCTTAAAGGGTGGGCTGTGGACTAGCAGCTTCATCATCACTTGAGAACTTGTTTGTAACACAAGCCTGCTAAGGTGGAAACGTCAGGGGGTAGGGCTGAGTAATCTCTTTTAATAAAGCTTTCAGGTGGTTATGATGAAATCCACTGTTTGAGAAACACTGTTTTATGCAATTACCATTGCTACCACCGGGAAGAGCTCTTTATTCATGGATTTTTGCACAAGAACCCTGTGTGGGGCCACCTTTGAATCAAGTGCTCACTTGTGGTCACAAGAATGCCCTAGTGCTGCATTGGTCAACAGTAAGCTGATTCAACATTGCCAGAATCCCACCATAAACAATTTTTTTCTGAAAGAAAAAGATTTTTCTTCCAGTCCAAAGGATGTAGAAGGTGACCATCATCCTCCACTCTGTAGATTCCAGACACATTAGCTCTCTTTAGTTTCTTGTTTGCTACTGCCCTTGGCCTTTGTCCAGCCTGTTCCCTGTGCCTGAAATTTTTTCTCATTCTCTTTATCTAGTTAAAAGTAACTTTTCCTTCTGATCTCAACTTCAATATCAGTTCCTTGAGTGTGGCAATTTTTGAGCCAGAGATTGAAGCTAAGTTCTTTCTTTTCTTCCTTCCTTCTACCCATCTATCCTTCTTTCTTTTGTTTCATTGTTCATAGAATGATTTCATTTTGCATTCATCATACTTTCATTTATGGGATAGTTGGACTCATCTGTGTTCCTTAGGAGACTGCTGTCTCCATTAGGACTAAGAGTGAACCTGCTTTTGTTCACAAATGCATCCATAATTGGGACATTCAACAAATGTATAGAGATTTTAAAATTAAA
The DNA here is from genome assembly GCF_002263795.3 of Bos taurus. NCBI lineage: Eukaryota > Metazoa > Chordata > Mammalia > Artiodactyla > Bovidae > Bos > Bos taurus. Next base: position 49,749,719 of record NC_037340.1, read on the forward strand.
GACAAAGTACAAGTTTATTAATATTTTGTGTTATTTAGTAGTCAATTCATGTCCATGAATTGTTGTCTTCCCTGGTGGCTCAGACGGTAAAGCGTCTGTCTACAATGCAGGAAGACCCAGATTTGATCCCTGGGTTGGGAAGATTCCCTGGAGAAGGAAATGGCAATCCACTCCAGGACTATGGCCTGGAAAATCCCATGGACAGAGGAGCCTGGTATGCTACAGCCCATGGGGTCACAAAAAGTCAGACACGACTGAGTGGTTTCACTTCACTCACTTTCATGTCTGTGAAGAAATACCATTTGGTTTCTGATTATTTAATTCGACAAATTTTTATTGAGTACTTGTTATATAGCACACATTCCTTTAGTGCTAGAGATGGAGCAGTGAGATAAACAGACAAAATGCTAGCTCTCAGGGAGCTTACATTCTAATTTCTGTCAAAGGCCCATAAGTAAAGCTATGAAGTGAGGTTGCTGAAAATTCCACTTTTAACTTCTATAACAGAATTTTAAAAATCTGAATTACAATTAAATTATGTTGAAGAAAATACATTTAGTATAATTAAAGAGAATATGTGGGACTACATAAATTGAGATAGTTATTAAATTTGAAATATTTTGTTAAAAATTATTCTGAAACAAACAAGAGGACTTCATCTCCACTTACCTTCCCAAATAAAAAACAAATCCTTAAATAATAACAAAAGCCTCAGTGAAAAATATATATTTGTATTTCAAACATAAAGTTTTAATTGAAAATACAATAACTTATATGCAGAGTACATCATGAGAAATGCTGGGCTGGAGGAAGCACAAGCTGGAATCGAGATTGCTGGGAGAAATATCAATAACCTCAGATATGCAGATGACACCACCCTTATGGCAGGAAATGAAGAGAACTAAAGAGCCTCTTGATGAAAGTGAAAGAGGAGAGTGAAAAAGTTGGCTTAAAGTCAACATTCAGAAAACTAAGATTATGGCATCTGGTCTCATCACTTCATGGCAAATAGATGGGGAAACAGTGGAATCAGTGGGAAACTTTATTTTTCTGGGCTCCAAAATCACAGCAGATGATGATTGCAGCCATGAAATTAAAAACGCTTACTCCTTGGAAGGAAAGTTATGACCAATCTAGATAGCATATTCAAAATCAGAGAGATTACTTTGCCAACAAAGGTCCGTCTAGTCAAGGATATGGTTTTTCCAGTAGACATGTATGGATATGAGAGTTGGACTATAAAGAAAGCTGAGCACAGAATTGATGCTTTTGAACTCTGGTGTTGGAGAAGACCCTTGAGAGTCCTTTGGACTTCAAGGGGATCCAACCAGTCCATCCTAAAGGAGATCAGTCCAGGGTGTTCATTGGAAGGACTGATGCTGAAGCTGAAACTCCAATACTTTGGCCACCTGATGAGAAAAGCTGACTCCTTGGAAAAGACCCTGATGCTGGAAAAGATTGAGGGCAGGAGGAGAAGGGGATGATGGAGAATGAGATGGTTGGATAGCATCACCAACTCAATGGACATGGGTTTTGGTGGACTCTGGGAGTTGGTGATGGACAGGGAGGCCTGGCGTGCTGCGGTCCATGGGGTTGCAAAGGGTCGGAGACAGCTGAGCGACTGAAATGAACTGAACTGAATTGACAATAATTTTATTTCTTAGTAATGAAATGCTAATGATATACTTTTAGAAGTGTAATTTAAAACAAATGGGGAAAGTTTGTGATTTGTTTGGGGAAGTATATTTTTAAAAGGAATTAGCTGAAAGAAATTTTGAAGAAATGAAAAGAGATAGGAGAGGAAACTTGCAGATTTTGCTGACAAATGCACATGTGCATAATTTACATTATCAAATGCATTACCTTCAATTCTGGAGCAGAATAATTAATGTCTGTAGAAACTGGCTACTCTGATATTGGCTGATTCAGCCCTACTTCAGATGTTTATGTATTGTCCTCCATGGCCAGAATCAGAGGTAAAGAAGAAACTGCTGGAGGAATATTAGATCCATTGTTTTCTAGAGTTGTAACTTAAAGTGTTGGTAACTTTCCTATGTTTGGTCAGGCTTGATTATTCCTACATCTATGTAGCAGCTGCCCACAGCTCCTAATGAGAGGCAGACAGAGAAGTGCAACTGGGCCTCCTTTATTAGTTGGATCTTCTTGCACCTAATTTGCATTTCTCCCCTCCTTTTTCCCTCTGTTTGGAAGTGGCTTATTGTTCTTAATTAATATGGTGTCCTATTGTTACCAACCAAAAGGAATTCTCCAAATCAAGGAGTAACTCCTCCTTCATGAAAATTAAAGAATTAAAGATTTAAAGATGATTTAATCTTTCCTAAGTGAGGAACATTTTTAGCTTTTTAAACAGGTCACACTGGAGAATTGGTACTGTTGATTTGTCAGTCATTGTTAACTAAGTCAGATACACTAAAGAAAGGAAAACAGAAGAGGGAAGGAAGGAAGGAAGGAGGGAGGAGGGGAAGAAAGTGGGAAAGAGGGTGAGGGAAGGAAATGAAGAAGAAAGAAAGGAGAGAAAGAGAGAGAGAAGGTGGGGAACCTCGGACCACACCCCTATGTCAGTCCAAGCCCTTTTGTAAGCTTTAATGTGATCTCTCCTCTTACTGTAACTCCTTTTTTTTTTTTTTTTCTTTTTATACAAATAAAAACCTGGCATGTCTTTGAAGTCTTAACTGCATCAAAGACTTGCTCCCATTAATTTTAAATTACTCTCCTAAAAGTCTGTCTACAGTAAGCAGTTCATGAAAAGGATGCCCTGTTTTGCTGTCCCCTGGGTTCTCAAAGCAGAACCTCTTAATTGATCTTCCTGCATTTTTTTTTTCATCAAATAATAGTGAACAAAAAAATGTCTTTTATCTTGTAAAATAGCCACACTCTTGAAGATTCTTGAGGCAGACAGCACTGAAGAAACACCTCTGGCTCATACTCTGAGGTTCTGGATTTAGAACTGAACTAGAAATTGAGGAACTGAATTACACTTGAAGCCAGTAAAGTCCTGACTTTTGATTGGTTTCCATGGCATTCAGAGAGACAATGAAATATTTTTGGCCATAAACTGGCATTTTTAGGGCATTTAAAAACTGTTATGTTGTAACAGAAGGAAATTAAGTATATAATGAATTGATTAAACAGATCTGTTTGTTTCACATTTTTATGTTCTTCCTGTACAAAATGTCCATATCTGTATTTATCACTATTTAATCATTTTTATATCAAGAAGTTTTCCCTGTATCTTAATTTTATTCTCCCTTCAACATGTCTTGTATCCTTGGGTAGATAAAAGTAGTGGACCAGTGGCTACCTAAAAACAACTCATCAAATAGTAGATGGCTAGTATTAAGTAACCTACTAAATTTGTCTTCTAAACAAAAATTATTCAATAGCTTTTAAACATGAGGCTTTTGCACATAAAAATAAACTCAGGGAAACAATTGTAAAAAAAAAAAAAATCCCCAGATTTGTGGTATTCTATCAAAATGATTATCTAAAAATATAAATCAATTTAGTCTTTAGAAGACAGCCAATTAAGCTGCATTATTTGCTCTAATTTTTAATTTAGCAAATTAATACTGTTAAAAAATTTGGTTGCCTAACAAGTTGAAGAGATTAAATTGTTTTTTTTTTTTACATCTATAATTTTAAAATGTATAGCCTCAATTGTTTCATTCATTTTCAGAATACAAAATTAAGCAAGTGATGCCAGCTATAAGGACATTACATCTAATGTCTCCTCTGTGTTGATACTTGACAAAATTATGGGAATAAGAAGTCTAACAGAATAATATGTTTTTATTGTGTTGTTATTGATAACCAAGAATTCCATGGTAAGCAAAATTTATTTCATACTATGAGAGCAGCTTGTCTATACCAAACTGAGAATAGCTACTAAATATCTTTAAACAAGGATTGTAAAAGAAAATTACAGCTAGTGCAGGGTAGCATGTGGCTTCCTTGCTGACAACTGCCAAGAGAATAGCTATCCAAATAACTGATTTAGACATATGATTTATCACCGATGGGGTCCCCTCCCCTAATATTCAAGTATTTATGGCTCTATCCAACAAAACATTTTTAGTCTTCTTTATGTCAAATCTGAAAGTAAATGTCTCCTGGTATTATCTAACCTTGCTGATAGTTTATAATGTCACCCAAGAGGTTACCATGTAAGTACTTGGAAAGAAAACATAGTCTTTTGAAATTGACAAATATCTTGGAGGTCATTTTGTTCAACTGCCTCATTTTAGAGACACTAAAAATGAGGACCAGAGAGGTTGATGACTTTCTCAAAGACACCAAATTTAAACATAAATAGATGAAGAATAGTGCTTGGCTAAGGCTGGAAACTGAGAGTCAGCCACTGAATAACAGAAACAAGCTTGGATAATAGAACAATTGGAATTCAGAGGAAATCTGATCCCAGGAACAGCAAGAGAACAAGAAGCAAAGCAATGAATTGGCTTAACAAATATTGTCAGCAAGATCCTATGGGTGTACCTGTTAGCATTGTGCAGTGATTTGGTTCATTTTTATGGTCCATGTGTTAGTCCCATTGGAATGATTCTGCTGACTTTAAACCAGCCATAGAAGAGCCAAGAGCAGTGCCAGCTTTCCTGATATGGGTTTTAAATGTGGTCCTTTTTCCCCCCAGCCAGCTATTGATATCTTTCATCCCACAGCAAAGTTTTTTGTTGTCCTCCACCCTATTCACTGACACAAAGCTATGAAGATGATTGATTAGGAACAATAGAGCTTAGGCACCCGTAGATTCAATGGAAAATCCCACTGAAAATGTGTATGTATATCTAACAGAGGAAATTTAGCGTACTAGTTAAAAGTATAGGATGTGGGGACAGAGTATCAGGATTCAAATCCAACTCTGTTCCTAGCAGTTTGACCTTGCACAAGTTATTTTCTATGCTTTGGTTCCTTAAATTCATCTATAAATTTGAAGTAAGAAATAATAAGATTGTGATGAGTATCAGTGCCAAATGAGATACCACATATAAATCAAATAATGCTAGGTACAAAGTAAACAACACCATGATATTTAAGGTATTACAATGAAATTTGTCTCTCCATACATTTAGAAAGAGCTTTTTTTCATTAATTTATTTTTATTGAAAGATAATTGCTTTACAGAATTTTATTGTTTTCTGTCAAACCTCAACATGAATCAGCCATAGATATGCATATATCCCCTCCCTTTTGAACCTCCCTCCCAGCTCCCTCCCTCTTAGAAAGAACTTATATTTTTTAACTGTATTTTTTGTAGAAAAAATTAACCTATTCATTTAGTGTTACATAAAGTATGAAGAGACTTCACAAAATTTGGAGAGATAGACAACTTACAAAAGAGGATTTGCATAAATTGAATTTTGCTTAATAATGAAAATCAAACAAATTCAAATATAAACTTTTAGACTGTTAAAATAATGCAATGAGTCATCTTGGGTCCAAATATGAAAGGATTTGGTTTTATGATTCTAATATTTGTATGAAACCAAAAGAGACTCTGAATAGCTAAAGCAAATTTAAGAAAGAAGAAAAAAACAGAAGGCATAATACGTCCTGATTTCAAACTATACTGCAAAGCTATATTCAGAAAAATGGTATGATACCAGCACTAAAACAAGCACAAAGATCAATGGGGCAGATTAGAAAGGTCAGAAAAAAAACCTGCGCATATATGGTCAATCAGTTTATGAAAGGAGCCAAGAACATACAGTGGGGAAGACACAATCTCTTCAATAACTGGTGTTAGGAAAACTGGACAGCTCTGTGCAAAAGAATGAAACTGGACCACTTTCTTATAGCATACATAAAAATTAACCCAAAATGGATTTAAGACTTAAATGTATGACCTAATACCATAAAACTCTAGGAAGAAAACATAAGTAGTCTTCTTTTAGACATTGTCTTAGAAATATTTTTTCAATCTTTCTCCTCAGACAAGGAAAACAAAAATAAAAATAAAAAAGTAGACTACATCAAACTAAAAAGCTTTTGCACAGTGAAGGAAACCATCACCAAACAAAAAGGCAATCTACTGAATGAGAAAAGATATTTGGAAATGCTATATTTGATGTGTCAATACCCAAAACATATAAAGAACTCACACAAGTCAATACTTGTGTGAGTATACAGACAAAGAATGTAGTCCAATTGAAGAATACTCAGAGGATCTGAACAGTTTCCCAAGAAAGATATATAGATGGGCAGCAAACACATGAGAAGATGCTCAAGATCACTAATCATCAGAAAGAGCAAACCAAAACCATAATTAGGTATGATTTCACAATGGTTATTATCAGAAAGATGATAATAAACAAGTGTTGGCAAGGGTGTGGAGAAAACGGAACTCCTGCGCACTGTTGGTGGGAACGTAAGTTGGTGCAGCCACTGTGGAAAAGAGTATGGAGATTCTTTGAAAAGTTAAAAATAGAACTACCATACAATCTGGTAATTCCACTTCTGGGTAGTTATCCAAAGAAAATGAAAACACTAATTTGAAAAGACATATGCAAATATATCTGATGCTGAAGCTGAAACTCCAATACTTTGGCCACCTGATGCAAAGAACTGACTCATTGGAAAAGACCCTGATACTGAGAAAGATTGAAGGCAAGAGGAGAAGGGGACAACAGAGGATGAGATGGTTGGATGGCATCACCGACTCAATGGACATGAGTTTGAGCAAGGTCTGGGAGTTGGTGATGGACAGGGAAGCCTGGTGTCCTGCAGTCCATGGCGTTGCAAAGAGTTGGACATGACTGAGCAACTGAACTGAACTGATGCAAATATACATTTATTGCAGCATTATTTACAATATCCAAGATATGGATGCATCCTAAGTGTTCACTGATAGATGAATAAATAGAAATGTGAAATATATGCAGTGGAATGTTATTCAGCTATGAAGAAGACATGGATGGACCTAGAGAGTATTATGGTAAGTGAACTAAATCAGATAGGGTATGATTTCATACTGTATACTTTAACTTATATGTGGAATATATTTTAAAAAGTAGAACAGAAACAAAGTTACATATTCATAGATACAAAGACATAATTGGTGATTACCATCAGGGAGAATGGTGGGGAGCTAGGTAAAAGTTGGGTGAAATAGGTGAAGGGAATTAAAAGGGAAAAATAATTAGTTGGGGATATAATGTACAGCATGAAGAATATAGTCAATAATTCAATAACTTTGTATAGTAATTGATAGTTACTAGACTTATCTTGGTGATTAATACATAATTGTATATAAAATTTTAATCACCATATTGTACACCTAAAACATGTAATGTATGCCAACTGTACTGCAATCAAAAAATAATTACAAAAAATAACACAGGCAGCTCTCTAGGGAATTATGTTGAGTGGGGAAAAGTCAGTCTCAAAAATGTTATATACCTTCTGATTCCATTTATATAACATTCTTGAAATAACACAATTATAGAGATGGAAAACAAATTAGTGGTTTCTAAAGGTTAGGGAGGGAGGTGACTATAGGTGTATAATAGTAGCAGGAAGGATCTTTGTGTTAATGGAATAGCTCTGTATCTTGATTGTGATGGTGGTTACACAAATCTACACGTGATGCAATTGGGTGGAACTAAACACATACAAATCAGTCAATCCTAAAGTAAATCAACCCTGAATATTCATAGGAAGGACTTTGGCTGAAGCTGAAGCTCCAATACTTTGGCCATGATGCCAAGATCTGACTCATTGCAAAAAACCCTAATGCTGGAAAGGATTGAGAGCAAGAGGAGAAGGGGGCATCAGAGGATAAGATGGTTGGATAGCATCTCTGACTCAATGGACATGAGTTTGAGCAAACTCATGGAGATAGTAAAGGACAGGGAAGCCTGGTGTGCTGCAGTTCACGGGACCACAAAGAGTCAGACACGACTTAGCAACTTAATAACAACAGAAAACGCATACACACACATGCAAATGTATGAATAAAAGTTTGTGAAAATTTGCACGGGCAAAAAGGTATGATCATGAATGAATAAAATAAAATCTCAAAATACCACATATAGTATTATTTCAAATAATGTTAAAATAGCAAAATTAATATTTAATGTTATATATCAAATTGATTTAAAATATTTTTTTAAAAATTTATGAATGTGATAATTATAAAAAAGCAGGATGTGCATGCATGCTCAATTGTGTCCAACTCTTCATGATTCTATGGACTGTAGCCAGGTTCCTCTGTCCATTGGATTTCCTAGACAAGAATACTGAAATGGGTTGCCATTTCCTTCTCCAGGGGATCTTTCTTATCAAGGATGGAATCCACATCTTTTGTGTCTGGTACACTGACAGGTGGATTTGTCACCACCTGTCACCACTTTTGGGGGCTTTTGGAAGCCTCCAAATCAGTATAGTAGTTACTTAAGCAAGAGGAGGATGAGTTTGTGTAATGGAGAAAGGATAAATGGGAAGCATGGGTTCAGAAGTGTCCCAAAGGTTGAATGTGTACTTATACACTGTGTCCATTTGCTTTTGTACTGTAGTTTTACTTTTCAGAAAAAAAATAAAATAAACAACTAAACTTGAGGCAAGCGTATGTAAATTGCCATAGTTTCCAGAGACTATAATGCCTTGCTGGAAAAGCTAATAAATGAGACCTGATTCAACCTGCATATCAAACATCCATCTTAGCAACAAATGCCTGATTCCATGGGCAATTTGTAGACAGGAAGCATATCGCAAATTGATCAGTTCAGTTCAGTCACTCAGCTGTGTCTGACTCTTTCTGACCCTATGGACTGCAGAATATCAGGCCTACCTGTCCATCACCAACTCCTGGAGCTTGCTCAAACTCATGTTCATTGAGTTGATGATGCCATCCAACCATCACAACCTCTGTCATCCCCTTCTCCTCCTGCCTTCAGTCTTTCCAAGCATCAGGGTCTGTTCTTCACATCAGGTGGCCAAAGTATTTTGGAGCTTCAGCTTTAGCATCAGTCCTTCCAGTGAATATTCAGGGTTGATTTCCCTTAGGATTGCAGATATGTCTGAAAAGTTTAATGGAGATGGCAATATTTCAATACCAAATGAGGAATGAAATGTATCATAACCATGGTGTCTATGAAGTGGAATGATATATGAAACATTTCATCATCCTCATCATGTCTTACTAAAATAATTATCTGCCTTTTAAAAATTAAGCAGTTAACTTGGAAGCCATACTTCAACTTGTAGCCTTAAAGTAATAGAAACCAAGGGAATAATGATATAAAATATACTTAATGATGAGTCAAAAGTGAAACTGGTTTGGCAAATCTATCTCATTTCAGTGGCCAATAAAGTTACAATGAAAACTGAAACCAACTACACTAACATGTAACTGAAGGTCAGTTTTTCTTTTTTTTTTTTTTCCCAAGATATCTATTTTATTTTATTTTTTTTATTCTTCCAATTTTATTTTATTTTTAAACTTTACATAATTGTATTAGTTTTGCCAAATATCAAAATGAATCCGCCACAGGTATACATGTGTTCCCCATCCCGAACCCTCCTCCCTCCTCCCTCCCCATACCATCCCTCTGGGCCGTCCCAGTGCACCAGCCCCAAGCATCCAGCATCATGCATCGAACCTGGACTGGCAACTCGTTTCCTACATGATATTTTACATGTTTCATTGCCATTCTCCCAAATCTTCCCACCTTCTCCCTCTCCCACAGAGTCCATAAGACTGTTCTATACATCAGTGTCTCTTTTGCTGTCTCGTTTTTCAAAGCACCAACTAACTATGAATTTCATGGACTATAGATTTTATGGAGAATGAAACACACTTATTAGTTCTCATTGAGTGATATTAATATATCACATTCATTAACTCCCCAAATATCCAATAATTGTTAATTAAGTTTCTACTTGGGTGCCATATATTATTTTCCACAAATGACTGTGACATTGTCTCTATTCCCAAACACTTTTCTAAGATCTTTTCATTTCCCCATCATGAAGTAGACTCTGATTCTCTCCATATGAAATTGAGTGAGAAGATTGCTCACTTATAATCAATAAAATGTTATAAATATAATGCCATATGATTTTTGAGGCTGAATCTTAAAAGACAATGACACTTGTGTCTTACTTGCTGGAATACTCATTCTTGCGCCCTTCAGATGCCAGATAAAACATTGACTGCTCTGAGGTCACTATGTTGTGAGGAAGCCAAAACTATCCATCATACAAATAGCATGTGGTTATCCAACCAGTCCATTCTAAAGGAGATCGGTCCTGGGTGTTCTTTGGAAGGAATGATGCTAAAGCTGAAACTCCAGTACTTTGGCCACCTCATGTGAAGAGTTGACTCATTGGAAAAGACTCTGATGCTGGGAGGGATTGGGGGCAGGAGGAGAAGGGGATGACAGAGGATGAGATGGCTGGATGGCATCCCTGACTCGATGGACGTGAGTTTGAGTGAACTCTGGGAGTTGGTGATGGACAGGGAGGCCTGGTATGCTGCAATTCATGGGGTCGCAAAGAGTCGGACAAGACTGAGTGACTGAACTAAACTGAACTGAGGGGATTATTCTACAGGGATAAAAAAGATGCCTAGGCAGATGCCAGCTGTTTGTTGCTCCAGCCATCCCCCTCACCAACTTTGAATATGGTATCTACAGCTATCACCTAAATGCAAACATAATTCAAAGCCAAAAATCTTTCCTGGTTTCTTACCCAGAATATTTATGAGAGAGAGATTTGTCATACAGTGATAATTAAATGGTCAGCTGGGTTATTCTCTGGAACTTCAGGGCAATTTGTTCTCATTGAAAGATTACATACGGTATTCAGAAGACTTTATAGATATATCCACATGGCATTTGCAATTGATTAGATCACACTATTTGACCATCTCTTGGAAAAGTTCAATATCTTGTATTTGATTTCTGAGGTGGCTGCCCAGGATCACTACGATAAACCCATGAATGCAGACTTTGGGACCACAATACATAATCTAAGGTGACATCAGCAAAGTAGTAAAGTTCTTCTGAAAATTCACTCCTCTTTTAAAGCAATGAGAACATTGGTAAACATTGTTATAATTAAATTTTTCAAAACCGTGGAAATAAACCAAAAACTTGCAGCAATTCCTGGAGTATTTTTTTTTTTTGGAGTATTTATTTTTAAAAAAGGCTGAATCTTAGTAAGAATAGTGAGTTATATGGCATTTTAAATTGCTTTATTCTCACCATCACCTCCACAATAGCCTTAAAAACAAATGACCTGCAATTGTCTTGAAAACTAACAGCCTGACAACCACTCTGGTGGCAAAAAGGATTTATAGTTCCTTCAAAATCCCATTCCTAGAGAAATATCATTATTTGACCTGCCTAGTGGGTCAATAGGCTTAACTTCTTGAAGGGCTTTCTTGATTTGGCCTGACTGGGAATTTGGCTAATATAAACCACCTTTGCCCTAGGATTATTTGTTGAAACAGAGGCAATTGTATAGCATCACAGTTTGTCTGAGGTGGTGGATAATGTTAGCTAAAAACAATAAGCAAACCAAAAAGTTTGAAAAGAAAAGTGAAGAAATGGGATATCTGTAAGGATTTAAAAAGAAACATTCTTGAGAATCTCGGACATAGGCAAGACTATGCGCATGCCCAGGACTGTGAACACACTCAGAAAAGAAGTGATAAGCTGTAACCTCTAACTAACCTCTAGGCTCTGTGTAAATAGGAAGTGAAGGCTAAGGCAGAGTTGCGAACTACCGGACTATTGAAGATTTACCCCAACACACATACAAAATCCTTCAGCAAAGACAGGAAGATTTAACGGTTTCTCTGTCCAGTTATTAGCTGTCCAGATTACTGAGCAGAGACCTCAATGGACACACACAATAACACATATAGGTTAGAAGCACTATAAAGTTTTATTTTTTATAAATTCTATGGATATCCAAGATTCATTTCTAAGTATACTATTGTGTTGCTTTTTTTTCCCCCTCATATAAATGATATTTTTATTTCTGGTTAATATTTTCCTAGCTTTTTTGGTTGCTTTTTACTTTATCAACAAAAGCTTTTCATTTACCTCTATTAATTATTCTAACCTCTTTAATACTTCTTATTTTTATAAGTTTTTCATTCATTCTGCCTTGTTTTCTAGGAAAATTATACAGTGGAAGTGAGAAATAGATTTAAGGGACTAGATCTGATAGATAGAGTGCTTGATGAACTATGGAAGGAGGTTCATGACATTGTACAGTAGACAGGGATCAAGACCATCCCCATGTAAAAGAAATGCAAAAAGCAAAATGGCTGTCTGGGGAGGCCTTACAAATAGCTGTGAAAAGAAGAGAAGCGAAATGCAAAGAAGAAAAGGAAAGACATAAGCATCTGATTGCAGAGTTCTAAAGAATAGCAAGAATAGATAAGAAAGCCTTCCTCAGTGATCAGTGCAAAGAAATAGAGGAAAACAACAGAATGGGCAAGACTAGAGATCTCTTCAAGAAAATTTGAGATATCAAGGAAACATTTCATGCAAAGATGGGCTCGATAAAGGACAGAAATGGTATGGACATAACAGAAGCAGAAGATATTAAGAAAAAGTGGCAAGAATACACAGAGCGAAGTGGCTAAGTCATGTCGGACTCTTTGTGACCACATGGACTTTAGCCTACCAGGCTCCTCTGTCCATGTAATTGTCCAGGCAAGAGTAATGGAGTGGGTTGCCATTTCCTTCTCCAAAGAATGCACAGAAGAACTGTACAAAAAAGATCTTCATGACCCAGATAATCACGATGGTGTGATCACTCACCTAGAGCCAGACATCCTGGAATGTGAAGTCAAGTGGGCCTTAGGAAGCATCATTATGAACAAAGCTAGTGGAGGTGACGGAATTCCAGTGGAGCTATTTCAAATCCTGAAAGATGATGCTGTGAAAGTGCTGCACTCAATATGCCAGCAAATTTGGAAAACTCAGCAGTGGCCACAGGACTAGAAAAGGTCAGTTTTCATTCCAATCCCAAAGAAAGGCAATGCCAAAGAATGCTCAAACTATCACACAATTGCACTCATCTCACATGCTAGTAAAGTAATGCTCAAAATTCTCCAAGCCAGGCTTCAGCAATACGTGAACTGTAAACTTCCAGATGTTCAAGTTGGTTTTAGAAAAGGCAGAGGAACCAGAGATCAAATTGCCAACATCTGCTGGATCATAGAAAAAGCAAGAGAGTTCTAGAAAAACATCTGTTTCTGCTTTATTGACTATGCCAAAGCCTTTGATTGTGTGGATCACAAAAAAACTGTGGAAAATTCTGAAAGAGACAGGAATACCAGACCACCTGACCTGCCTCTTAAGAGACCTATATGCAGGTCAGGAAGCAACAGTTAGAACTGGACATGGAACAACAGACTGGTTCCAAATAGGAAAAGGAGTACGTCAAGGCTGTATATTGTCACCTGCTTATTTAACTTATATGCAGAGAATATCATGAGAAACACTAGGCTGGAAGAAGCACAAGCTGGAATCAAGATTGCTGGGAGAAACATCAATAACCTCAGATATGAAGATGACACTACCCTTATGGCAGAAAGTGAAGAGACACTAAAAAGCCTCTTGATGAAAGTAAAAGAGGAGAATGAAAAAGTTGGCTTAAAGCTCAACATTCAGAAAACGAAGATCATGGCATCTGGTCCCATCACTTCATGGGAAATAGATGGGGAAATAGTGGAAACAGTGTTAGACTTTATATTTTTGGGCTCCAAAATCACAGCAGATGGTGATTTCAGCCATGAAACTAAAAGACACTTGCTCCTTGGAAGGAAAGTTCTGACCAACCTAGATAGCATTTTAAAAAGCAGACATTTCTTTGCCAACAAAAGTCCATCTAGTCAAGGCTATGGTTTTCCTGTGGTCATGTATGGATGTGAGAGTTGGACTGTGAAGAAAGCTGAGTGCCGAAGAATTGATGCTTTTGAACTGTGGTGTTGGAGAAGACTCTTGAGAGTCCCTTGGCCTGCAAGGGGATCCAACCAGTCCATTCTAAGTGTTCACTGGAAGGACTGATGTTGAAGCTGAAACTCCAATACTTTGGCCACCTCATGCGAAGAGTTGACTCATTGGAAAATACTCTGATGCTGGGAGGGATTGGGGGCAAAGGATAAGGGGACGACAGAGGACGAGATGGCTGGATGGCATCACTGACTTGATGGACATGAGTTTGAGTGAACTCTGGGAGTTGGTAATGGACATGGAGGCCTGGTGTGCTGCGATTCATGGGGTCGCAAAGAGTCGGACACGACTAAGCAACTGAACTGAACTGAACTGAAATCTATAATCTGAGGATAATATATTTCAGTTCATGTCTCTTAAATGTATGTGTCCTTTTGTATTTTGTGTTTATTTTTATTGTTAGTTTGCCAAAGGAATATTAACTAAGTGTAATGAAGAGGATATTTTTGCCTTGTGATATATAGGGATGCTTCTACTATCATAATTTTGCAAGATGTTGATGTTGACTTTGAATATACATGTGTTAAAGAATTGCTGTCAATTTTTTTCCTAGTATATGAGCCAGAAATATATGCAAAACTTTGTCATTTACCTTTTTGACATAAATGCAATGATAATATGCCATTATATGTTAACTTAAATTAACAGATTTTTCTAACCTTGATCATCTATACTTTTTATTTTATATAGCATAATTTATAGTAAAAGAATGCAGACTATTACCAGTATACTTTAAAAAATGTATTGGAATTTGTTTTGTGGCCTAATATATGATTGTTGTTGAGTTGCTAAGTTGTTTCTGACTCTTTTGTGACCCCATGGTCTGTTGCCTTCCAGGCTCCTCTGTTCATGATACTTTCCCTAGCAAGAATATTGGAGTGGGTTGCCTTTTCCTTCTCCAGGGAATATTCATGATCCAGGGATCGAGCCCATGTCTTCTGCATTGCCAGGTGGATTCTTTACGACAGAGCCAATTGGGAAGCCTAATACATGGTAAATAAACTAACCACTAATACACATATCACTAATATTTCTTTGTGTGTGCATGCTAAGTCGCTTCAGTCATATCTGACTCTTTGCAACCCTATGGGCTGTAGCCTGCCAGACTCCTCTGTCCATGGTATTCTCCACACAAGAACACTGGAGAGGGTTACAGTGCCCTTCACCAGGGGCTCTTCCTGATGCAGGGGTTGAGCCCAAGTCTCTTACATCTCCTGCATTGGAAGGTAGGTTCTTTACCACTAGCACCACCTGGGAAGCCAGGATATCTCTTTAATTCCCTATAAAGAGAATGTGTACTCTATATAGTTAAGGTATAAAACTTGACCTATATCTAATGCATCACCCTTATGCATTATTCAACTTTTATCTATTATTTCTTTTTTTCCTATATTTTGCCATGAGCTGATAGTATTAATGCCAAGTCTTTTTTTAAATTTTTGTTTTATATTAGAATATAGTTGATTAGGGTGAAGGAAGAGAGTCAAAAAGCTGGCTTAAAACTCAACATTATAAAAACTAGGGTCATGGCAGCCACTCCCATCACTTCATGGAAAAAAGAAGGGGAAAAAGTGGAAGCAGTGACAGATTTTCTACTCTTGGGCTCCAAAATCACTGCAGATGGTGACCACAGCCATGAAATTATAAGACATTTGCTTCTTGGAAGGAAGGCTATGACAGCCTAGACAGCATATTAAAAACCAAAGTAATCACATTGCTGACAAAGGTCCATATAGTGAAAGCTATGTTCTTTTTAGTAGTCATGTGTGGATGTGAGAGTTGGACCATAAAGCAGGCTGAGCACTGAAGAACTAATGCATTCAAATTGTGGTGCTGGAGAAAATTCTTGAGAGTCCCTTGTATTACAAGGAGATCAAACCAGTCAATCCTATGGGAAATCAAACCTGAATACTCACTGGAAATACTGATGCTAAAGCTAAAGCTCCAAAATATTTTGACTACCTGGTGCAAAGAGCTCACTCACTTGAAAAGACCCTGATGCTGGGAAAGATTGAAGGCAAAAAAAGAGGGTGGAAGAGAATGAGATGATTTTATGGCATCACTGATTTAATGGACATGAACTTGGGCACACTTTGGGATATGGTGAGGAACAGGGAAGCTTGGTGTGCTGTAGTCCACTGGGTCTCAAAGAGTTGGACACGATTTAGTGACTAACAGCAACAACATAGTTGGTTAACAATGTCATTTTAAAGTGTCCAGCTAAGTGACAAAATGTGGTCCACTGGAAAAGGGAATGACAAACCACTTCAGTATTCTTGCCTTGAGAACCCCATGAACAGTATGAAAAAGCAAAAAGATAGGACACTAAGAGATGAACTCCCCAGGTCGGTAGGTGCCCGGTAAACTACTGGAGATAGGTGGAAAATAACTCCAAAAAGAATGAAGAGACAGAGCCAAAGCAAAAACAACACCCAGTTGTGGATGTGATTGGTGATGGAAACAAGGTCAGATGCTGTAAAGAGCAATATTGCACTAAGAACCTGGAATGTTAGGTTCATGAATCAAGGCAAATTGGAAGTGGCCAAATAGGAGATGGCAAGAGTGAATGTTGACATTTTAGGAATCAGCTAACTAAAATGGACTGGAATGGGTGAATTTAATTCAGATGACCATTTTATCTACTACTGTGGGCAAGAATCCCTTAGAAGAAGTGGAGTAGCCATCATAGTCAACAAGAGTCCGAAATGCAGTACTTGGATGCAATCTCAAAAACGACAGAATGATCTCTGTTCGTTTCCAAGGCAAATCATTCAATATCACGGTAATCTTAATCTTTGCCCTGACCAGTAATGCTGAAGAAGCTAAATTTGAGTGATTCTATGAATACCTACAAGACCTTCTAGAACTAACACCCCCAAAAGATGTCCTTTTCATTATAGGGGACTGGAATGCAAAAGAAAGAAGTCAAGAAACACCTAAATAACAGGTAAATTTGGCCTTTGAGTACAGAATGAACCAGGGCAAAGGCTAATAGAGTTTTGGCAAGAGAATGCGCTAGTCATAGCAAACACCCTTTTCCAACAACACAAGAAAAGACTCTGCACATGGACATAACCAGATGATCAACACCGAAATCAGATGGATTATATTCTTTGGAGCCAAAGATGGAGAAGCTCTATATAGTCAGCAAAAACAAGACCAGGAGCTGCCTGTGGCTCAGATCATGAATTCCTTATTGCCAAATTCAGACTTAAATTGAAGAAAGTAAGGAAAACCACTGGACTACTCAGGTATGACCTAAATCAAATCCCATATGATTGTACAGTAGAAGTGAGAAATAGATTTAGGGGACTAGATCTGATAGACAGAGTGTCTGGTGAACTATGGACAGAGATTTGTGACGTTGTACAGGAGACAGGGATCAAGGCCATCCCCAAGAAAAAGAAATGCAAAAGAGCAAAATGGCTGTCTGACAAGGACTTACAAATAGCTGTGAAAAGAAGAAAAGTGAAAAGCAAAGGAGAAAAGGAAAGAGATATCCATTTGAATGCAGAGATCCAAAGAATAGCAAGGAGAGATAAGAAAGCCTTCCTCAGTGATCAGTGCAAAGAAATAGAAGAAAACAATAGAATGGGAAAGACTAGAGATCTCTTCAAAAGAATTAGAGATACCAAGGGAACATTTCATGCAAAGATGGGCTCAATAAAGGACAAATATAATATGGGCCTAACAGAAGCAGAAGATATTAAGAAGAGGTGGCAAGAATACACAGAACTATACAAAAAAGACCTTCATGACCCAGATAATCATCATGGTGTGATCACTGACCTAGAGCCAGACATCCTGGAATGTGAAGTCAAGTGGGCCTTAGGAAGCATCACTATGAACAAAGCTAATGGAGGTGATGGAATTCCAGTGGAGCTATTTCAAATCCTGAAAGATGATGCTGTGAAAGTGCTGCACTCAATATGCCAGCAAATTTGGAAAACTCAGCAGTGGCCACAGGACTGGAAAGGGTCAGTTTTCATTCCAATCCCAGAGAAAGGCAATGCCAAATAATGCTCAAAGTACCACACAATTGCACTCATCTCACACGCTAGTAAAGTAATGCTCAAAATTCTCCAAGCCAGGCTTCAATGGTACATGAACTGTGAAGTTCCAGATGTTCAAGCTGGATTTAGAAAAGGCAGAGCTACCAGGGATCAAATTGCCAACATCCACTGGATCATAGAAAAAGCAAGAGAGTTTCAGAAAAACATCTCTTTCTGCTTTATTGACTATGCCAAAGCCTTTGACTGTGTGGATCACCAGAAAATGTGGAAAATTTTGAAGAAGATGGGAACACCAGACCACCTCACCTGCCTCTTGAGAAATCTGTATGCAGGTCAGGAAGCAACAGTAAGAACTGGACATGGAACAACGGACTGGTTCCAAATAGGAAAAAGAGTACGTTTAGGCTATATATTGTCACCCTGCTTATTTAACTTATATGCAGAGTACATCATGAGAAATGCTGGGCTGGGTGAAGCACAAGCTGGAATCAAGTTCACCAGGGGAAATATCAATAACCTCAGATATGCAGATGACACCACCCTTATGGTAGAAAGTGAAGAAGAACTAAAGAGCTTCTTGATGAGAGTGAAAGTAGAGAGTGAAAAAGTTGTCTTAAAGCTCAACATTCAGAAAACGAAGATCATGGCATCTGGTCCCATCACTTCATGGCAAATAGATGGGGAAACAGTGGAAACAGCAGTAGATTTTATTTTTTTGGGCTCCAAAATCACTGCAAATGGTGACTGCAACCATGAAATTAAAAGACACTTAGTCCTTCGAAGAAAAATTATGGCCAACCTAGATAGCATATTAAAAAGCAGAGACATTACTTTGCAAACAAAGGTCCGTCTTGTCAAGGGTATGGTTTTTCCAGTAGTCATGTATGGATGTGAGAGTTGGAGTATGAAGAAGGCTGAGCACCGAAGAATTGATGCTTTTGAACTGTGGTGTTGCAGAAGACACATGAGAGTCCCTTGGACTGCAAGGAGATCCAACCAGTCCATCCTAAAGCAAATCAGTCCTGAATATTCATTGGAAGGACAGATACTGAAGCTGAGACTCAAATATTTTGGCCACTTGATGTGAAAAACTGACTCATTTGAAAAGACCCTGACACTGGGAGAGATTGAAGGCAGGAGGAGAAGGGGATGTTAGAGGATGAGATGGTTAGATGGGGCATCACTGAGTCAATGGACATGAGTTTAGGTAAACTCCGTGACTGGTGATGGACAGGGAGGCCTGGCATTGCTGTAGTGCATGGGGTCACAAACAGTTGGATACAACCGAGTGACTGAACTGAACTTTCCAGCTAAGTGATTCAGTTTTATATATATATATATATATATATATATATATATATATATATATATTCTTTTTCAAATTCCTTTCCCATTTAGGTTATTACAGAGTGTTGAGGAGAGTTCCCAATGCTGTGCAATAGGTCCTTGTTGATTATCTGTTTCAAATATTTCAAATATATGAGTGTGTACTTGTCAATCACAAATTCTTAATCTCTCTGCTCCCTACCATTCCCTCTGTTAACCATAAGTTTGTTCTCTGTGTCTGTGAATTGCTCTGCTTTGTAAAGAAGTTCGTTTGCATCATTTTTAGTATTCCATATATAAGCATTTTCATGTGATATTTGTATTTGACTTACCTCACTTCGTGTGATAATCTCTGAATCCATTCACATTGCTATAAAGTACGTTATTTCATTCTTTTTAATGGCAGAGTGATATTTCTTTGTATATGTGTACCACATATTCCTTATCCATTCATATGTCAATGGACATTTAGTTTGCTTCCATGTCTAGCCTATTGTAAACATCACTACAGTGAACACTGAAGTGCATGTATGCTTTTCTCTGGATATATGACCAGGAGTGCTGGATTATGTGGTAATCTATTTTTCTTTTTTTAAGAAACTTCTGTACTGTTCTCCATAGTGGCTGTAGACATTTACATTCCCACCAATAGCAGTTATTTTCTGAATCTCAAACACTGAAGCAGAACTAGATTACCTTATAACCCACAGAATTCACACTTGGCTTGCTGACTTGTAGATTGATGGCTATTATAGCAATAAAGACAATATAGACCTTCCTTTTCCCTTCCATTTTGTCCTTTACACTGTCATATTGTAAGCAAAAGCAATGGCACATCTCTAGGCAGACATCTTAGTAACAGGGATTGATGTCTCCACAAAACAACTGCATGATACTGAGATGGTGATTCCTACCAGTTCTCATTTAACTTCCCTCTTTGACCTTTGCAAAAGTGAGATAGACAATGTTTTTAAATATCTGCATACTTCATCAAGTAGAGATATCAGTCACACTTGTAGTTTTAGAGTGCTCAGTTCAGTTTAGTTCAGTTTGTGACCCCATGAATCGCAGCACGCCAGGCCTCCCTGTCCATCACCAACTCCTGAAGTTCACTGAGACTCAAGTCCATCGAGTCAGTGATGCCATCTCATCCTCTGTTGCCCCCTTCTCCTCCTGCCCCCAATCCCTCCCAGCATCAGAGTCTCTTCCAATGAGTCAACTCTTCGCATGAGGTGGCCAAAGTACTGGAGTTTCAGCTTTAGCATCATCCCTTCCAAAGAGTGTTAACTTAAAACAAATCAATCCAGTCCCTGATAATTCACATGTGGCCATTGAGTTAGCAAGTGCTTTCTCCCTTGTACTTAATAACAGAATAATGAGAAATAGTTTGCCTATATTTGTTAGCACCAACAATATTTCTTTAGCATCTTGCTGCAATGATATGTCTGCTCTCCTGTTTCTAACATAAACTTATATTTGCTTAATGACTGTTAATCCACCCATGACAACTCTGCTGATAAGTGAAAAGCCATTAAATATATATGTTATATTTATATATATAATATATAACATATATAATAAATTTCAGTGGGAAATTTGGGACTCTTTCCATCCTAATGTAATATTACTAATAACTCTGAGATATAAAAATATATTAATTGAACAATTAAAACAACTGTGTCAGTAATACATTAGAATTGGGAAGCAAATAGACAAAGGTTGTAAATAAAATGCAATGTTCTGAAAGTTTATTATATTAGCCAAAGAAGAAGGTAAGACTTGATAGTGGTTGCTGAACAAATGTATGAGTGGATCATTCTTTAAAGGTGATAGAAAGTCAGGTTGATTGATATTCAGGAAGGCATTTGATAATAGAATCAGGTGTGCTTATGATAATAGTCTTTCCCTTGATAACATGACACTGGAAGAAGCATCTAATGTATTGAAGTGAAAGTCACTCACTTGTGTCTGACTCTTTGCCACACCATGGTCTATGCAGTCCATGGCATTCTACAGGCCAGAATACTGGGGTGGGTAGCCTTTCCCTTCTCCAGGGGATCTTCCCAACCCAGAGATTGAAACTAGCCTCCTGCATTGCAGGCAGATTCTTTACCAGCTGAGACACAAGAGAAGCCCAAGAATACTTGAGTGGGTAGCCTATCCCTTCTCCAGCAGATCTTCCCAACCCAGGAATCGAACTAGGGTCTTCTGCGTTGCAGGCAGATTCTTTACCAACTGACTACCAGGGAACACATCTACTGTGTTAGGCATTGGCATTTATCTCAAAAGAACAGAATCTCTGGATAATTGAAAAACTGCTTGTTGAAGCATGTAGAAATAGTATTTCTTCCTGAAGCAAAGAAGGGGCTTAGATGTACCCTCTTTATCACTCTCATTTGGCCTACATAAGCAAAAAAAAAAAAAAGGTTCATCCAAATATGCTCTGCAATTCAGATATGCTCCATGTGGTATTCTCTGACTGGGTAATGTTGGCTAGTATAAACTGGTCAGTGTGTCTTTGCCTGAAATATTATTATTGAGTTGTCATTTCATATAGAATATTTATTTAGTGTGTATGGGGCAAAAAAAAAAAAAAAAAAATCCCCGATGACAACAGTAAAAGAAGTCATTGTCCAAATTTTTCCAGAGCCATGATAGCAAAAGGTAATTAATTGAATTCACATTCTATGAGCTAAGCTTCTACAGCTCTGAAGGGCCCTGGTCATCTTCACATCTCAAAGAATATCACCCTGGTCTACTGCATTGATGACATTGTGCAAATTCGATTCACTGAGCTCAAGCAGTAATCTCACCACTTAGAAGATTAGTGCATGGTCAAAAGTGGGAAAAAAAAAAAAAAAAAAACACCAAAGTTCAGGAACCTATGATCTGAGAGATTTCAAGATATCCTTTATAAAGGGAGAAATAAGTTATTATAGTTACACTATCCACTATCCAAGAAAGAGTCACAGCCCTTTTAGATCTTTTAGATATAGCACATTTGTTTTTTTTTTTTTTTTCCCTTTTCACTTTCTTTTTTTTTTTTTTTTATTTTTTTTTTTTATTTATTTTTTTTTCCTCTAATTTTATTTTATTTTTAAACTTTACATAATTGTATTAGTTTTGCCAAATATCAAAATGAATCCGCCACAGGTATACATGTGTTCCCCATCCCGAACCCTCCTCCCTCCTCCCTCCCCATACCATCCCTCTGGGCCGTCCCAGTGCACCAGCCCCAAGCATCCAGCATCATGCATCGAATCTGGACTGGCAACTCGTTTCCTACATGATATTTTACATGTTTCATTGCCATTCTCCCAAATCTTCCCACCCTCTCCCTCTCCCACAGAGTCCATAAGACTGTTCTATACATCAGTGTCTCTTTTGCTGTCTCGTACACCAGGTTATTGTTACCATCTTTCTAAATTCCATATATATGCGTTAGTATACTGTATTTATGTTTTTCCTTCAGCACATTTGGCATGAGGATCACTGGACACATTTTATCCTTAAGGCTGCCCTTTTGAGTAGGGTCTAGAATAAGAAGGAATTATGCAGCTGGTTAGGTTTTGCCTGTCATCTGAGCTGCCATGATAATTGGACCTTATCACCCACCAGACCCAATAGTGCTAGGATATTGGAGGCAAAAATCGATGTTTTGTTAAACTTATGGCAATAGAGTCCTAGGTTTTTAGAGTAAGACCATTTGATCTGCAGAGAAGAGCTATTCTCTGTTTGAAACTTCTGGTTTGCTATTGGACCCTGATAGACTGAATACTTAATAACAGAACATCAAGTGATTATGCAGTCTAAATTACCTATCACACTTTGAGAATTATCTGACCCAGTGAACCATAAAATTGGACGAGCAGAGAAACATTCCATTACAAAAGATGAATCATATTTGTGAAACCATGACTGAGCAGACTCAAAAGGTATAAATAAAATGGCATGAGTAATATTCCCATTTTGCCTCCTTTTTCTATACTGCCTCTCCTTAATTCCATTACTATGAACTCAAGGTTAGCTCATTATGACCAGCTAGCAGATAAGGAAAAGGCCCAGGCTTGGTTTGTGGACAGGTGGGCATGGCATGCTGGTACAAATTAGTGTTTTCAACTCTACTCAGGAACGGTCTTCCAAAAAGTGGTAGCCATTATATGCTGTTGCCCTCTTTTAATAACCAGAGTGCAAAAATTCTAAGAATTCAGTGTTTGAGTTAGAAATTACACATGTATACCTGTGGCGGATTCATTTTGATATTTGGCAAAACTAATACAATTATGTAAAGTTTAAAAATAAAATAAATTTAAAAAAAAAAAAAAAGAAATTACTTCTTTGACTCTGCTGCATGAGGCCAACATAAAGAATCTTTGATTCCTGTCTTCATCAACTTTGGGCTTAAGAACTTTGGAAATCCCAATGACCATCATGGGGAAGCTTCTTCTAGACATCTAGCCAGGGTTCTGATGAATTGATACTCTCCACTATGGATCAATATTTTAGACTTATCATGTCATCAAGTAGAATAGGAAACTAATTTTGGGGGTAGAATTTTATTATAAGGTAAGATTAGGATTAATATTATATAATGTGGACAAAGAAGGCCAAAGGAATTTCTGATAGCACCTTTTACTATTTTCTTTGCAAATAAGCCTAATAATTGAAAAATTATGGTAACATAAGATTCAGATCCCATAGGAATGAAAGTTTGGGTCACCACATAATATCCTGATCAGCTAAGGTACTAGCATCGGACCAGCAAAAATAGAATGAGTGTAGGACAAAGGCAGCTTTAATTAGCATCTTAAGTTGTATGCATGATCAGCTCTAGACCAGCTAGCAATCTCTTTTCTGCCATGACTCTGGCTAATACATCATATTTGATATGCATATCTCTTTTGGATCTTCAGTTTTCATAAACGAAGCATAGCTGGACCTCCTTGACAACCTATATACCTTATCAGGGTACTGTTTTTGATCTCCCCTCAGTACTCAGTTTAAAGGCCTCAATTTAAAGTCCTCAGTTTATAGTCCTCAGTTTATTGATGGTCGTGTTACCTCAACTTTCCAGTTGTCTCTGAGTGGGGGATCCTACCTGAAGTTATGAGTAGCTGTAGCTTATAGATTGAATGAAAATTTCTCCTACAATGTTTATTTTTCTTGTAATAGAGTTTCTTTCAACAGCACAGCTCTTTAGATGTTGTCTTGGTTGAGGTGTTTTTCAACCATGAATTATTCCCAAATTCAAAAGTTCTATCTAGATTTGCTTCTGACAATGAAGATCAACACAGGGCTTTCATAATATTGTTTATATACCCTCTTCTGAGAAGTCAAACTCATTGTCAGATGACCTAAGAGAGAGAGGAACAAATGTGAGAAACTTTTGTGAAATACGCGTCTTAATTACTGTGTTCTTTGTATATATGAGAGTCAGATTTGTATAGTGGATTCCATTAATTAAGTTTATATTTCTTTTGTTTTCAGTACTTTTGATTTATAAATCCTGTTGGTTATCCTGTGAAATTTTACTATCTCTCTCTTTTTTTTTTATTTTGCATTTTCTCTGCCATGGAAATATAATATACATTGTCCAGACAGGAAAACAAAAACTGAGTAAAGATGCAGTTGAAAAATTAAATAGGCAAATAATTGGAATAAAAACTGTCAAAATGCCTCTTCCTCAATAAATAATATGTCATCTGGCTCTATTTTCAATTATTAAAAGTATTCCTTAGTGTATAGAAAATATTTCAAATTGATTTCATGAAGGCTCTGTAGCTATGATATTGAAATCATTGTTCATTATGTAGTTTATCATTGGGCAATGTTATATGCATTATCTCTTTATATAGCCAATTTAACCATTTAAGTATCAAATACTATTTTATGAATACAGATGAGGCAAATAAGATTTAATGAGGTTGAGAAATTTGTTAAGAGTGAGTTAGGATGTTAATTTACCTACATTTGATTTCAAAGACCTAATCATTTCTCAATATGCAACATTGTATTCTACCATTATTCTTTTTTTTTCTTTATTTGTATGTCATCAAACTCTCCTAGGTACCTTTATATCTTCTCTGTCTCTTTCTTATCTTCTTTACAGTTTCACCTTCTTTTTATATACTTTTAATGTTCATGTTTTCCAGGATTCTGTCTTTAATCTTTATTTAATCATGTCATCTCTGGGTTATCTCTTCTCAATTATTATATTTTATTTACAGTATGAGAATAAAAATTGTTAAATACTGGACAAGGATTATCACCCTTATTTTGGTGCTTGGGGCTGGTGTACTGGGATGACCCAGAGGGATGGGATGGGGAGGGAGGTGGGAGGGGGGTTCAGGATGGGGAACACATGTACACCCATGGCAGATTCATCTCAATGTATGGCAAAACCAATACAATATTGTAAAATAATTAGCCTCCAATAAATAAATAAATTTTTTTAAAAAAGGATTATCACCCTCCTTTCTCCTTATTGTAATATTGCATAAGAAATATTCAATACATAAGAGGGCGTCCACTTAGTGATCACACAATGAGAGGAAAAAGTCAAGATCTTGCTTTGAATTTCATAACAATCTCCTGAAACTCATACCAGGACAGTAGTATTAAAAATCTAGGCTATTTATTAGCAAAAGCCAGATATTGTGTAGTTCCAAAAACAAGACTTGACGGCAAAGTGGCACACAGATTACACCTGAGACAACATTACATTAGACAGTTGAAAAAAGTTTTGTGCTTGCTCCTAAATAGTAAATGAAGTTTCATTTGATTGGAATGAGAGGGAATTTTAGAGAGCAAGGGGAGAGCTTTAATATGAGGTTCCTAAAAGGAAATTAGAAAATCTGCCTCCTGAATGACTCCTGGATGTGGGCTAAAGAAAAGAAAGTCTGGGCAGAAATGAGGGCCTTCTAAGGGTAGAAGAGACTTGCTCCCAGGTCAAACATTGGCTAGGATCCTGAGATTACTGCAATAGAAAGAACCAAACAAATATCCTTTATGCCAAACGTGACCTATAGAGATGGAACTAAGACAGGTAATATGCAACTAAGTTGTTCTCACTTTCACACTCTAGTCTCCAGATGTCTCAGAGACATGTGGGAAACTATATAAACATTTCCATGCCAGAAGATGCATGACAGAAGATCTAAAGGATCCAGATACTGTGGACAAAGAGAAGGTAATGAAATTTGCATGATCTGTTCAACTGAGGACATCTTGGCAAAAAGCCCTATGAATAGAAGGTAATGTCCAAAGGAGAGTGTGATAAAGCGCATTACAGATTACAGAAGATGCCAACAGAGGAAAGAGTACTTCAACTGACCAGGTAATAATACTCTACACTGACACAACACAAACCATCCAACAAAGATCTCTCATCAGTGAGAACAGAAGAGGGAAGTAACACCAAGTTAGCAACATTTCCTTCAAAAGATGCCTAGCCACTTGCATGTTGATTAGGTGGCACTGTTGATCTTGGCTGTTCTGGCTTATATGTTTGGGTGTTGGCTGGCTATTGATTGAACTAGTATCTAGTATGGACTTGGCTGGAGAGTAATAAATGATGCAATTCTGTTCCACATCTCTTATCCTCTAGTAGGCTAGCACAGGCACGTTCCTACAACATTTATGTAAGAGCAACAAAAGAAGCAGAAATACACATGCTATTCTGTAATCCTCTGCAAACATCAATCTTCTAATATTCTATTGGACAAAACAAATCCCATGGCTTACACTGAGAACCAAGATGGAGGAAAATAGACTCTGTCTCTTCAGGGAGAAGTCACATGACACATGGGCAAGTTTGGGGGAAAAGACTATAGGGAGTGATGAAACATTGGAATCATTAGTACTCATTCTAGTTCAAGAGGGAAGGAAAAGGGTGGATGGGAGAAACTGGAAGGCTGGCCAGAAGTGGTTGTACATGAGGCCTTAATTAAGGAATAAACAGCAATAAAGAATTGTGAACAATTTCAGATGCAGAGATCAAAAATTTTGAAATTTCCATCTCCCATTAAAAATCTAGATCTAGAGGAAATTTTCAAAACCATTCAGTTCATTCCTAATTAAATATCCATTAGGGAAAAATTTGTGTCCTCTGCCTCCTTCATTGTCAAATTTTCCCTAACATCAAACTGCCATTGTTTTTTTCCTTTAAGAACATCCTTTTCTTTGCTAAGCTAGAGAAAAGCAGATCTATAACCCTCCATTGGCTCAAAAAGCCATTTCCTGTCTTGATTGGCTACACCAATTTTTTTTTTTTTTAGTTTGTAAATGCACTTTATTTTACAATATTATTTGTTAACAATAATTTCTTTTTGCTCACAAAAGTAACATCTGCTCACTATTTCATGTTTGGACGAGTCAGGAAAGTTTAAAAGAAAAGATGTCTCAGAGGCCACCACTTCTAACACAGGACAACTTCTTTCTGGTTCTTCCATGAAAGGAGGGGGTCACTGTCCCCCAAGGCTATCTTCTGCCTCCACTGTAGACTGAGCAGTCACCCACCAATTTTTAACTAGTTTATTTCTCAGAAGGGTCTGTCTGAGAAACTTTGATCATTTATATAAGGTTGTCTAAGAGGAGAGTGAAAAAGCTGGCTTAAAGCTCAACATTCAGAAAACCAAGATCATGGCATCTGGTCCCATCACTGCGTGGCAAATAGATGGGTAAAGAATAGAAACAGTGGCTGACTTTACTTTTCTGGGCTCCAAAATCACTGCAGATGGTGATTGCAGCCATGAAATTAAAAGACACTTACACCTTGGAAGGAAAGTTATGACCAACCTAGACAGCATATTAAAAAGCAGAGACATTACTTTGCCAACAAAGGTCTGTCTAGTCAAGGCTATGGTTTTTTCAATGGTCATATATGGATGTGAGAGTTGGACTGTGAAGAAAGCTTAGCGCTGAAGAATTGATGCTTTTGAAGTGTGGTGTTGGAGAAGACTCTTGAGAGTCCCTTGGACTGCAAGGAGATCCAACCAGTTCATCCTAAAAGAGATCGGACCTGGCTGTTCATTGGAAGGACTGATGTTGAAGCTGAAACTCCAATACTTTGGCCACCTGATTGAAGAGCTGACTCATTTGAAAAGACCCTCATGCTGGGAAAGATTGAGGGCAAGAGGAGAAGGGGATGACAGAGGATGAGATGGTTGGATGGTGTCACCGACTCAATGGACATGGGTTTGGGTGGACTCCGGGAGTTGGTGATGGACAGGGAGGCCTGGCGTGCTGTGGTTCATGGGGTCACAAAAAGACATGACTGAGAGACTGAACTGAACTGAACTGAATATATAAATAATTAGCCTCCAATTAAAATAAATAAATTTGTATAAATAAATAAATAAAAGAATCAACAAAAAAAATTTTCCCCCAAATCCTTTCTAGGTGCAAACAGAAAAATTATTCTTAATATGCTTAAGAACCTGGTAACTGTAGTGAGAAATTGAAAGATTACTTCCAGTCTTGCCTGGCATATTTTTCTTTACATAATCTAGGATCAAATTATTATATTAGTGGTCTCATTACCAGGCTATTTAAGAAACTTGAGATTCAGTCTGGCTCCTGGATCCTTTCCTGTTGTCTCTATGCCCAGGCAGGCACTCTTCTTTTTGACCCATATAATTTCCCCTGAAATTAAGGAACATCTTTCACTAGTAAGAGTGAAACATTAATTTTAACGTTCCATTTGTGGATTCCAGTTCACTTATAAGCAGGTGTGAACTTCTTGTCAAATTATCTGTTCTATAACCCAAATGCTGAAGAAAACATAGGCTGATATTAATTTTGATACAACTACCTCTTTCTTTGGAACAGTTACTTCCAAACGCTTTTATAAGCACCACTTTCATCATATTCTGGAACACAGTATATTTGCTATAGTTTCATTTGCTCTCAATTATCAGTCTCTCAGCTCCAACTAGGAAATGAGTGTTCTAGAAATGTCTTTTATTTAGAGAAGCGGATAGCCATTTAAAAAGACAATTGCAATTCAATAAAAAATGAAGTGATTGAGATTTTCCTGAGGTTTTAACAGGTCTTGGGAAGAGCTGGAGAAGAATAGAGATGGGGAGAAAGTAGGAAGAGAGAACAGGTGACATTTCTAAATTGAATTTTTAAGAATGAGCCACATAAAGATTGCTGAAGCTGTTTCAAGCCTAGAAATGAATACAGGCAAAGGCATACAGTGAGAAATGTTTTTCTTTATATTAGATTCATTATTTGATTTGTTAATATCAAATGGGCATTGGATTTCTGGAATGAATCACACTGAGTTGTGATGTATTATTCTATTATATCGTTATTTTTAATACATTACCAGATTTGGTTTGATTTGCTGTTGTTCTGTGGAGTGTTTTTTGTGTCTGTCTTCATGAGGGATATCGGTGTATACTTTTCTAGAATTGTCTTTATCTGACTTTGGTATTAGGATAATGCTGGCTTTATAAAATCACTTCAAAAGTGTTTCTTCATTTTTTATTTTATAGAAAATATCTAAAATTGCTATAATTTCTAAAATTATTTAAAAATTCACCAATAACACCATCTTATTTTAAAATCTGGGCCCAGGTTTTAAAATAATTGATTGAATAAGTATTTTAATAGTTGTAAAACTACTCATATACTCATATTATCTATTTTATCTTATGTGAGCTTTCAATATTTGTGGTTTTCGAGAAACGGGTTCGTGTCATCTAAGTTTTCAAGTTTATGTGTATAATTCAAATATTTCATTTATCTTTTTATAGTCTATGGATATCTGTAGTGATAGTGCCTGTTTCAGTACTAATTCTTTGGTAATTTGTGTTCAATCTTTCTCCTCTCTCTCTGTCTCTTGCCATTGAAAGAAGTTCATCCATTTTATTCTCACTCCTCCTCAAAGGACTAGCTTTTAATTTCTTTGATTTTTTCCTGAAATTTCATTATTTCTTTTTCAATTTCATTAATTTTAGTACTTTTAAATTAGTATTTCCTTCCTTCTTTCTTTGAGTTTGATTTGTCTTCTAAGGCTAAACAGTGGGAAGATTGGAAGGAAAAAAATAGTAAATTTATCTCCAAGTTTGGTAATACTTTCAATTATAGTCTTTCTAACATGCCTGCTGTGACTTATCTATCAGAATCCTCAAATATCTGACCTATGTATTCTTCCCAGGATTTTTATTGTATTCAGTGTAAAATGCAGGGTGCCCTTTTATTGGTTATTCAAACACCATGAGCTGTGTTTCTGTTCATGGTTCAAAATAAAAACTATATATATATATATATATATATGTGTGTGTGTGTGTATAATTACCAATTGTACTTACCAATACCATATATAAATGGGCCAATATTTTACTTAGAAAAAGACATGAGATTAATTTGATAGGATTTGTTACAGAGGTAATGTTATTCCAATTTACAAGTAAGGAAACTATAACACAATGAGATTTTTCAGTTTCCTTAAGGTCAAATAGTGAGGAAGTAACGGACCTGGAAGAAATGAGAAACATCTAACTCCAAGACCTGTGACATTTCTACTATTGTTGTTACTCAGTCACTAAGTTGTGTCTGACTCTTTGTGACCCCATGGACAGCAGCACACCAGGCCTCCTTATTCCTCATTATCTCTCGGAGTTCACCCAAGTTCATGTCCATTGAATCAGTGATGCCATTCAACCATCTCATCCTCTGTTGCCCTCTTCCACTTTTGCCTTCAAGGAGGGAATGGAAAACCACTCCAGTATTCTTACCACAAGAACCCCATGAATAGTATAAAAGACATTTCTACTAGGCCACTGTAATAAGCAACCTTTAAGAAAGTCCTCAATGAACCCTGTCTCCTAGTATAGTTGAGTAACTTTCTTCTAAACAATAGAGTACAAAGACACAGTACAAGTAAAATGCTTAGTTATTCAACCATGTTGCTGAACTGGAATCACATCAAAATTTTATAATTTTAGAACTTGTGATGTTCTAAATGTTCTATATGCTACTTGTTATAAGGACACATTTACCTTCTTGTGTTAAAATTTCAAAGGTGCTCATTCGTTATGTGTATTCTAATCTTTGGTACATACATACCCAGAAGAGTCCCCTGTGTCTAGGTTATCTCTGTGGTGTTTCTGGCTATGGATTACTGAACATCATCCATCTATGTCATGCTTATTATGCTGTTCCCTTTCCTAGAACGGAGTTTTATCATTTTATTTGTATTGAGCAATGTGTTAAATGCATATGCATCCCCATGCTCCTGCTGCTGCTGCTAAGTCACCTCAGTTGTGTCTGACTCTGTGTGACCCCATAGATGGCAGCCCACCAGGCTCCTCCATCCCTGGGATTCTCCAGGCAAGAACACTGGAGTGGGTTGCCATTTCCTTCTCCAATGCATGAAAGTGAAAAGTGAAAGTGAAGTCACTCAGTCATGTCCAACTCTTAGCGACCCCACGGACTGCAGCCTACCAGGCTCCTCCATCCATGGGATTTTCCAGGCAAGAGTACTGGAGTGGGGTGCCATTGCCTTCTCCATGCATCTCCATAATGACATATAATTCTTTATGTTTCCGCTTCTCACAAGGATGCTCTAGCAAGATCAGTAGAAATTATGTTTGGAGGGTTTCTCATTCAAAACCTCTCATGGGGATGGTGATGTCCCTGGAAGAGAGTCTTCTTCCCAATAGACATTTTTGGTAGAGAAACTTACAGGGAAGGGTCCTGGAGTTCAGTTGTAGTCAGAAGTATAATCTCATATACAATATGCCAAGTAATAGGAAATTATCAAGTGGTCAAGTGGGTTACTAAGAAGAGGAACACATGAGAGTGCCGTTGGCTTGCCTGTTGGAAAGGTTTGAGCAGCTTCCTTCCTGAATTGAGTCAGTCAGTAGGAAGGGAAAGTCAAAAACAATGTGAGTGTGGATGTTCCAGGGCTGGGATGGAGTACTCTAAAGTTTAAGATAGGATGTTTCTGAAAACTAGAAGCAGGCAGTTAGCTTGTCTGAACAAGGCTGGATACAATCAATCAAATACTATTCTAGGTGCACATTTGTGAATATCCACTAATGTTTTTCCGTTCCCCCTGCCCTTCTTTAATTTATGATTCCTGAAGGCACTCAACATTGAAATTGGGCTTTCAATTGATGTAGTTAAAAAGGAAAAACAGCCTTCATTATATTAGAAATCTAAGCAGAACTTAGTTTTAACTAATCTCCTCTTCAACTTTGTAGGCCAGATGTTTTTCTAGTAATCCTCATGAAACTGTTCATTGTACACAGACCTTATAATCTATTAATACAATAATTTTTTTTTTCCCTTTTCATTTTGGCTAGAAATAGTTATCTAGGAGCAACCTCAACACATGAGAATGAGAAGCTACGTCTGTTTTGATGCTTTTTTTTTCCTAAATGATCTAAGTGAACAGGGCTATGGCAGAGAGCTCCCCTCACC
The DNA here is from genome assembly GCF_002263795.3 of Bos taurus. Taxonomy (NCBI): domain Eukaryota; kingdom Metazoa; phylum Chordata; class Mammalia; order Artiodactyla; family Bovidae; genus Bos; species Bos taurus. The sequence continues at coordinate 49,782,501 of NC_037340.1, forward strand.
AAGACCAACTTGGTAGCAGGCCACCTCAGTGCTATCAATTTTGCATTCCCAGCTGGTATCCCAGTGTAGTTTTAATAGAATCTTCTGCGCGTGGCCCTAACAAACTCCCCACTGCTTCCTGAGGTGGATTAAAAGATGCAAACTCACTGAAATATGCCAAAGAATATAATGGTCTCTACAGAAGATCTGGCTGTGTCAACCAACAAAAAGTTCCAGCTGTGGCCGCTGTGTGGAACAAAGGGAACTCTTGGCTTAACATGGAGTGCGTGCTTCTGACGTTCCAGTTCAGGCAAGAAATAAATAAAGCTATTACAAAGCCCTTGAACAGATGTGTCTGACATAGTCTAAAATGTGTTTGTACAGAAACTTTGCTGTCAACGTGGCTCATTCTTATAGCAACGGACATCTGTTCCTGAAGGCTAAAGTGGGGTACAGTCCATAATCACAGTCCAGAGCTGATCTGGCTGGCCTCTTTGAACTGCCTTTTCCCTGGGCACTGTTGTTCACATTTATATACATAGTCTCAGTCATGTGTGGGTCAATGATTTATTTAACACAGAATCTGAATGCCTCTGTGTCAAGGAATCAAATTCTGTCCAATAGTCAAAGACTTGAAAATTTCCATTTGTTTTCCAGGAGCAATTGTGCACATTCCCCATAGATAACTTGACACTGTTATGCCCTGTCACAATTTACATCTGTCTTGGACTTATATTGTTTCTAAGGTTGGCTATTGATCATTGTTCTCACATGAATCCTTCATTATTCTATTAATAACCATTTATAAACACATTCCTTGGACAGATGACAAAAGGATCCATGATGGACAACTTCTTATTCAAAACAGCTGCCCAATATGTAAATCAAAAGCTGTTAAAGATTGTATTGAGCTGAGAACAATTATACAAGGTTCTAGCCTGTTGTGAATTAAAATGACTGCATTAGAGCTTAAGGGATTTGTAAACCAAGTCTTTCTTTTCAAGAACACCAGTTCAGACTCAGCTCAGGTCATTGACAAGAAATATCATGTGAGAATAATGTAAAACAAATCTATGCTCCCTATTTTATTGTTAATAGATAATATTTTCCAAAAGCACTATTTACTGCTCTGGTTATCTTATCTGAAAACCTAAGGAATGAAAGATTAAAACTAAATTAAGTTCATAACTAAAATAAGTTACTTAGAATTTATTTTAAACTTAAGAATTCAGAATTTATAACATTTTCATCATTTTTGTGGTAGTGGTTTAGTCGCTAATTCATGTCTGACTCCTGCGACCCCATGGACTGTAGCCTGCCAGGCTCCTCTGTCCATGGGAATTCTCCAGGCAGGAATACTGGAGTGGGCTGCCATTTCCTCTCCAGGGTTCATCATTTTAGGCACATTTTAAGATTTTCTTCAAGTTATTCTAGTCCTACTTATACACAAACACACACACACAAAAGATTTCTTCTTTCCCTTTTTATCTGAAAATAACAGTAAAAACTGAATAATCAATAGGAGGCTGTGGAAATATTAATAACAGCTAATGTTTATTGACTCTTTGCTATATATGTCAATTATTGTTCTAAATATTGGCACATTTATTCCTCACAGTAACCTCATGAAGTAAGAACTATTACTGCCCTCATTTCATAGTTGAGAAAACTAAAACCAGTGAGATTAAATACGATTACTTAATGTCACATCATATTCAAACCTGAAATGTCCAACTCAGAAGCTCATCCTTCTTTACTAAAATTTCTCCAAGAAAGGCACATTGAAATGCCAGTACCGGGATGGTATGGGGAGGGAGGAGGGAGGAGGGTTCAGGATGGGGAACACATGTATACCTGTGGCGGATTCATTTTGATATTTGGCAAAACTAATACAATTATGTAAAGTTTAAAAATAAAATAAAATTAGAAAAAAAAAAAAAAAGAAATGCCAGTACTTAGTCAAGTAAATTAACATTGGTTGCCAATCTACAATATAGATAGATAATGCCAATATTTATTAAACCTCTTATTTTAAATACCTAGATTTTTTCATTTAATGTCCCATTTTTGAAAGGTAAATTTGGTTAGCCCATTTAAGATGACTTAAATTAGCTCCATTTGTTTTAATCTGAAGATATTTACGTATAGCAACCAAGGGTTAAATTTCTAATTCCTCTCCCCATATTCTAAATCACAATGCAGGACAGAAGAAGGTTAACTAAGCCTTTGCAGGGAGTTGATGTCTTTGTGTGACTCTCATTTCAAATACAACTTAGGCATTTGGAATCAGTGTTTATGTAATATAAAGATTCAGTGTTGCTGAGACTCAAAACGTTGAAATTTGATTTCAGGATATTTTTATATGATATATTTTCATGCATGTGTGGTATAACAGAGGGTTAAAGAGAGTTTTAACCCTAACGAGAGTTTTGACCCTAAAGAGGGTTTTGTCCAGAATTTATTTCCAATAGTAAAGATGAAATTAGTGTCAGAATTATATTTGTCAGAGTCTAGGTCTTGTAATAACCTGTTATCTCTAGCCTCTCTCCCAAAGAAGGTAAACAATGGGACAAGGGTAAGAAAATCAAATTTGAGATAAATGGAATGGGGAAGACATTTTTTTTTTCCTTTAATACATTTTATCTGAATAATCTGTTTATGTAATGCCACCATTTCAGTACTTACCCATGTAGCCTATTTATACATATAAAAAAACCTATGGGAAAATATTTAATTCCAGTTGGCATACTACGTCAAAGATACAAGGAAAAGTAGGAATATGCAAAGATAAAAGGTAAATAAAAGAGATAGTCTATCACTATTCTTCCTCATCTTCTCATTGAATTTCTTTCCTCTTCTCAGTTAATTTGTCTCTGATCCAAACTCAACAGAGACATGCCCTTCTGAGGCAGAAAGTAAAAGAGCCACCCAGGGTAAAGTAATAGGATATTCATTCCTGTGGCCTGGAACTCCAAGACGAAAAAAGCAGGACAATTAAGAGAGGAGGCTGGACCCTACCCGGACCACATCTCATTCTCAAAGTCAGCAGACCTCCCCAACCACATATGCACAGAAAGGCTCCTTGGAGGCCAAAAGGAGAGATGACAAGAGATGCTTATTACCCATTGGCCTTTGTGGTAGGTTCCATCTTGGCTGAGAGATGTGTGCGTACACATGGGACGATCTTGAGATATACTGAATAGGAACTGTGAACCAAGCAAATCAATATGATTGGCCAAAAGAAATCCAAAAGAAATGCCCCATAAAAGAAACGCCCATGAGGGGGTGACTCAGGGACTTGCTCTTTGAGTCTGCCCAAGTGTCTATCCACATGTATTATACTCTTTTTCCTCCTAATAAACACTTTACTTGCTTTACTACTTTCCATCTTTGTGGAAATTCTTTTCTGCACAGCCCAAGAGCCATGCCCTGGTCACTGACCTCTAGTCTGTGTGTCCTTAGCCACTCAGTCATGTCCAACTCTTTGTGACCCCATAGACTATAGCCCACCAGGCTTCTTTCTCTGTGGGGATTTTCCAGGCAAGAATACTGGAGTGGGTTGCCAGGTACTCTTCCAGGGGATCTTCCCAACCCAGGGACTGAACCCAGGTCTCCAGCATTGCAGGCAGATTCTTTACTATCTGAGCCACCAGGGAAGCCTGACCTCTAGTCTAGTGGCTAGGATTTGGTGCTCTCACCATCCTGACCCAGCATCAATTTCTGGCTGAGAACCCGTCTTACTTCAAGCTGCTGAAGGTCAAGGCCACTCGGGGTCACTCTTGGCATCAAGAATTAGTTCTTTTAGCCCTCTGATTGAAATGATTACATTTCTGTTTCACTCCAGTACTCTTGCCTGGAAAATCCCATGGACCGAGGAGCCTGGTAGGCTTCAGTCCATGGGGTAGCGAAGAGTCAAACACGACTGAGTGACTTCACTTTTACTTTTCACTTTCATGCACTGGAGAAGGAAATGGCAACCCACTCCAGTATTCTTGCCTGGGGAATCCCAGGGATGGCAGAGCCTGGTGGGCTGCCATCTATGGGGTCGCACAGAGTCGGACACAACTGAAGTAGTAGCAATAGCAGCAGTCCTCTGATTGAAATGATTACATTTCTGTTTCACTCTATTCCTAAAGGTTGAATTCTTAAGATCTAACTATGTCATTCATTCATTCAGTATTTTGGCATACCTACTTCATGCCAAGCACTGAGCTTGCTAACAAGGGAGGCAAAAATATCTGTCCTCAAAGAAGTCAGTAGAAGAGACAGGAGCATGGAGTGATTACAGCAATGTAGAAAAGCCATAAAATATTTTTACCATTATTTGTTACAGAAGCTTAGAGGAAAGAAAGATCACCTACCTGGGAAGATCAGAAAAGAATTTACCAAGTATACAAGGGAGAAGAAAGTCCTTTAGATAGGGACATACCAAATGCAAATATCTTTTCAGGATGGACAATCTCCTGCAAATTAATTATTCAACTTAAAATATGCATTCAGAGGGGACATGGAGACTTTTAATCCAGTAGCAATTATTACAGTGTAAGTGTATTAATGACAACATACTTATAATCAACTCTTAATCTCCAGTTTAAGGAAGGGATAACATTAATGGATTAAGCCTACTTTGATCAGTACAGCATATAATCTCTTCTTTCTCTCATTCTCTGAGGTGGTTATTAACTGAAAACTCAGTTTCTCAATTAATTATGTCTGGCTTATGACAGTATTTCAGTCACTGTTCCAATCTTAGTTAAATATGTGATTAGATAACATCTTATTTTCACTTTTGGTATTATATTATGAATACCATGTCAGGAACAAACATTTCTGATATGTCTTTCTATAGTATATGAGGCCTTAGTCTATTTTAATTTCATTTGATATGATAAGTGAAACTGAAGAAAGAAAAAGGGAAATTAAGTGAATTGCTATTTACTGAGCACTTACTAGATACCAGAGAATATATAGTCACATTTAGCTACATCTAGATGGATAAAGCAACTTAAAACATGGATTTTGGAGACGTATAGATTAGAATCACACCTTGTTTTGAAGGTATGAAAACCTTCTTTCCTACTCTGGGTCTCAGCTTTCAAACATGTAGAATAAGGATATGAGTTGTATCTGGTTTATGGGATTGTATTCAGGATTAAGTGAAATCTCCTATGTTACAGTCCTTACATATAGAAGTCTCTAAAAGTAAAATACTGTTAGTTCATGGCTAGTTGTATCAGTTGGTTGTTTTCTCAATAATGGTACTCAATAAAACATACATAACTCGTTGGCTTATAGCAATGAGCCCTAATACTCCCACCTTTCCAGGCCATCATGGAATCTGCCAAATCTAGACTGTTTTTGACTGGGTGTGGCTCAAAGGTGCAGGCTGGACACAGGTCAGCTGCAGCAGTTTCCCATCCTTGTCTTAGACAGTGGCTACCAAGATACGTTCCTCTTATGGCAAAGGCAGTAGAGCTACAGAACAACCCCAATGTACAAGCATATATCAAACCTTTGTTTAAGACACATCTGCTAACATCTCATCGACCAAAATAAGTTACACAGTCAACTTGAAAGTCATGTCATGAATATTTGTTAAAAATTATTCAACTTGCCATAATATTTTAGCTTATTATCTTAGTTTTTAAAATTTGACTATCTAAATATAATCTGCTCTCTACATATTAAAATGTATAGCTTGACTAATTTTTTTAAATTATACAACTAATTTTAAAATTGCTTAACAGAAAAAGGAAAGCCTGAATAAGCTATAACTTATTAACTTATAACAGTTAACTTATTAACTGATTAACTGTGAAATTTCACAAGATGAACAATGATGTGGAGGTAGACAAATGATAATCATGAATAATATATTAAATAATTCACCATTCTAGAACTTCATGGAATTTTGTGCCAAATGGAAACATTTTGGCTGTGTATTTTGGAAAAGTCAAAGGAAGCAGAAGACATAGACCCAGTATTTTGGGTCATTATGGCAGTTTGAAGTCAATTGTTGTTGCCTTTTTCTCCATTTTTTGGTTTACTATTCATAAATGTGGTGGAGATTGGCCGTTTTCACATCCATTAACTTTAGTAGCAATTTATTCATCCTTTCAAAAAAATACCGAGTGCCTACTATATTCCAGGCTCTATGCTTGTTATTAGAGAAACAACCATGACTGTAAACAGCTTTCCAAATTGGAAACTTCCATTACATGAGTGTAAAAAAATAATTTATTTCTTAAATTCCACAAAGCCATGATGGAAAAAAGACATAATTTGGAAAAGGTTACCCACAACTCTGAACATTCCACATGTCTACATGTAACAGAGTCCCAGGAGAACGTGGAATGGGACTAAGACGAGGGGTCCTTAGGTAGATAGGAACTGTTTGCTGAATGAGCAGGCATTTCTTACAGCTTGAGGACACTGTTAATTCTCTCACTTAGGTTATTAGAGAGACATTTCATCAATTTAGAATTCTTACCATTCTTGCTTCTAGTGAAAAATGTTTATCAGCAGGTATGTATCAATTTTAAAGACTTGTGCTAAGCATTTCCACCCACCTCAATTTGAGTCTAGAATCATTACACTTAGAAAGGCTAGAAACTGCTGAGACTGGACTTCTGCTTTTGCTTTCCAAGCTGATGGGATATGTGTGTAGACAATAAGGGTAATTCCTCCTCTCTATATTAAAACATTCTAAAGATACATTGTGACAGACAGCTCTTCTGGGCAAAGACAGAGAGTGAAATGATGGCTCTCCTGGAATAGAAAGGTACCCACACTGAGATGCTGAGTGGGGAACTACACTTTCTTATAGTTCCTTTTTTCTTTTAAATAACCTCAATTAAGTTACAGTTGTTCAGTGACAATTAGTGAAGGCATGAAAGTTTGCACCTTCGCTCTAAGCTGTTGGTTTCTGTCTTATTGTCAGCCTCAGAACTGCCTTGCAGAGAGAAAAGAAGAGGGTTGTACAGAGCATCTTCTAGAACTGTGATTAATGGTATACCTTCATCACCCATTTTACCACCTTGAACCCACAACCTGACTTTAAGTGCACCCTACAAGCACACACCCCATGCTACATTTCTGCAAGTTTCACCAAAAAGGCTAGATTTCTCTTCTAATTACTATCACAACAGCTCCCATTATGGTTTGACCCTAGTAATTTAGTTATATTTATGCTACTACAATGCACCAAATAGATAATAATGAATACTGATGCAGCCTTGGGTTGAAGCAAACTATCATTACACAGGCTTAATGAAGTTACCAGAAAAGGCAGTATGTAAAAAACATACTCAGATTAAGAAAAAAACAAAAACAAAAAACATGAACATTTCACATTCCTAAAGCTCTGCTTTAGACTTGGAAACTCCTGGAGAATTAACATGTGCTTTTCACTTCTCTTCCTTGATTTCTGATCTACGATTTCCAGCCTTATGCCATCACATTCCAAACTTTCATCTTTTACCTCTCAGTGTCTAACTGTGTTTGTCAAATCAAGACAAACAGTGGTGTGATTTATAGCATGGATCAAATGGGATACTTACTTGGTAACCCAATTTTGTACTAAATATGCTGAATTAAAATTTAAAATTTTGGAGCTTAGTCAAGATGTTGGCCATCAGACCCATCAAATGAGGCAGAGACTATGGCTGGATCTCCTTAGGATATCTTACTGCACCTGTAACTTAAAATCATAACCAGCTGGCATCTTAGGATGAATGAATTTGAGCCAGAAATTGCTTTTGTGAAAGTCAGTGCTTAAACAGATAGTGTGCAATATGAAAAAGCAGAAGGGGTGTTGGTAAGGTCATCATATATTGAAAACAGAGATTCTTTTCCAGAGAGATTTAGACTAACTTTGAGAATCAGTGAAAGGAGACTAAAAGGCATTCCCAAGTGTTCAGAGTTGGACATCATTTTCAGTTCTTGAATGATGAGATATGATATAGAGGACACACACCTCAGTATTTCATATAACATTTTTATAATTATTGTGGAACTTTCCCTGAGGGAAATGAAGACACAAGAAGAAATGTGGTTTAACCAGTCTGGCTATGACTTTGAGAAGTGAGAGCAGGAGGTCTTGAGGTATTCACATCCCTTACCTTTTTCTTACCTACCCTAATCCCTTAGAGACATGAAGAACACTCATTCTTACCTTATCTCACATCATAACTTCTACAGTTATCGATTTTGAAAAAGGATGATAACCTTAGTACAGAGTCAAGTTCTCATAATAAAAACTCTCCTCCGGGTTTAGGGATCATGGTAAATTATCTGTGGCTATTCAAGTTCAACTGGCTTAAATTCCAAAGGGCCCTTCTAAAGAGATTTCCCTGATTCTCCTCATTGTTGAATAGTTCTCAACTATTTCATGCCCCAGTAGGCCCGCATTCCTATTTTAAGTGCATATCTGGGTAACAGATTAAGAGAGAAATGATGGAGATGAAGTTTAAACTTGCCAAAAGGATTTTTCTTTTAATTTGACATCATTTTCCCTGTGTCTCCTCATCAATGCATAACTAGGAAAAACTTGTGGGTCAAACTGCATTTTTATGCTCTTAATATATTCCATATCCACATCACTTACTCTCTGTTATCTCTACCACCTCTTTGATCTATCAACTGTTCCTTTCTCTATACCAGGTGAGCTAGTTTTTAGCTGAAGATAGGGCCTGTTGTTCATCTGGGAATCATTTGACTATCCAGTGTTAAGTAATGGAGCTGCTGTATTTTTGCTTCACCTGTTATATGTGTTTCTATCTTTGTAATTGAATTTCCTGATGAGAGTGAAGTTGCAGTGGGGACAGATGTTCTTAAAATTAAAAAAGGAAAAAGGTTAAGGACAAAAGAACATGTATAAACACGGGGGTGATTTGCGTTGTTAAAAATGAAGTTTGTGTGCTTTGGATTTCGTACATATTTCTGATTAAAATAAACCAAAGTGAATCTCGGATTCCAGTGAAACTTCACTTTCTTGCAGAGACAGGAGAGAAGTGGGTGGGAGAAACACATGCTGGTAATACCTGGCAGATCTTCTCTGCAACTAGTCCCAGTACTATCAGCGACTCTTCAGGAAAGTATCATGCTGAACTCAGTCAAGCGATTATAGCAAGAAAAGTCTTTGAATAGAGAGTTGAGAAATGTAGGTTCTTTCTTCACTTCTAATGCTCTGACTCTGGCCCAAATAGGATGTATTTGCCTTCAATCAGATTCTTATTGCTATGCCATAAATTAAAATACAGTAAAATAAAATAAATTAAAAATAAAATAGAACAAAACTCCCCTGTGATCTCCTAATCACAAAATACATTTTAAGTATTAGTCTTCCTCGCCATTCACATTGGTTCCACCCATCAGTTTTATCTGAATTTGGCTTAAAGCTAAGAATACATCTTGTCTTTCACTATACATGATGGATTCCAGATGTTCAGATTAAGTAATGGTTCTCCCCTGTAGATATAACAGACCATAGCATCAAGGTAACTAGGCAAAATGAGCAAACCAGGGCCTGCAAATTATCTTAATTATTTCAACTATGAGAAAACAGAAAAGCACTGGGTAATACAACAGACAGCCCTTTCAAAGAGCAAACAAAAAATCCTGGTTATTTACTTTTAAGCCAAACCTGCTCCCTGCAAAGTATAATGTGTGTGGAATAATTCAGAAGAAATATTGCATACCATTTTCATGATTGGTATTCTCTGCCTAGTCTTTAATATTGCTGCTGCTGCTGCTGCTAAGATGCATCAGTCGTGTCCGACTCTGTGCGACCCCATAGATGGCAGCCCACCAGGCTCCTCCGTCCCTGGGATTCTCCAGCCAAGAATACTGGAGTGGGTTGCCATTTCCTTCTCCAGTGCATGAAAGTGAAAAGTGAAAGTGAAGTCGTTCAGTCATGTCTGACTCTTCGTGACCCCATGGACTGTATAGGCCACCAGGCTCCTCCAACCATGGGATTCTCTAGGCAAGAGTACTGGAGTGGGTTGCCTTCTCCAAGTCTTCAGCATTGAGTAACATACAAATAATAATGCTAATATTGATCTACTATTCATTTTTTTAAATGATGTTCTATAGCTCAAATATCATTGCTGAGAATATAGATGTGCTTTTACATCATTCAAGATTGCTTCCAGTATTTGAAAAGTCAGTTACAAATACCACCACTGAAGTGAGTCAGATTTATACATCAGACACATATACAGAGATGTATGGAAACAAATCTATATATTTATTTCTACTTTCCATGATTAAGAGAAAGTACAGCTGATATTCCACTTGACATAGAATTATCCAAGTATGGTCTTCCAGGCCTTGGAAATTGGAGTTAAATTGTAGTTTATGTCAATGCTGTACCAAAAAGTGAGTTCTGCCCCAGCAATCTCCTGTGGTTCTCGACTATGCTGTAAATTAATCTGTCCAAATCATTGACACTCATCCACAAAGCACAGTTGGCAGTCTCCTTTCATGCACACCAAAGAGCGTAATATAAAAATAAATCGTAATGTCATTAAAAACATGCTAAAATAATATTTTTCCCATCTGCTAAGCCCAGCCCCTGTGGTAAGTGAACTAACAGGTATCCACACTCACATTTGATGAACAGATACTGAAAGCAATTAATTAACATGAATATGACAGGAGTTGATTGGATTTCTCTCTTTTAGACATTAATCAAAGCCCAAAACAGAACACATTCCTTGTATAACATTCAGACTTGTGGGCCTTCAGATGTGGCTGCTGTAAAGCCCATTTCTGTCTAAATATTTACAACAAAATGAGTCTGCTCAACAGGGATACTCTATGTGCCAGGTTCTATACTGCCAAAGTCATGATCAGCAGACCCATCAGCTTGACCTGCCTCATTTTCCTGATATGCAGACTACAAACAAGGACAATCCAAGGGTAAAGTCCAGGGTTTTTTTTTTTTTTTTTTTTGCACTCAACCTGTCAGTTAAAAATAAACTTTACTGCTTCCTTCCCTTTAAAAATTATAGACAAATATGTACGTCTTAAAATGTTATGGTGAGGAGTATTAGAAAATTCAAAAAGAGATGAATCTTGGCATTAGAAAGCCCCTAATTATCTTTAATATCATCATAAATACTTAGGGGGAATACTAAACTTTTATAGAAATAATTGGAGAATGGCTTTAAAAAGTTTCAATAAATTAATAAGTTAGAAAATAAGAAATCTAGCAAAAGTATCCTTCCCAAAAGCTCAGGCCATGAGAATTTTACTGGTGAATTATTTCAAGCTTCCAAGGTAGAAATAATTCTGCTCTTACCTTTTTTTTTAAAGACAGAGAAATAAGTTAACTCCTTAAAGACCTTTCAGAAAATCATCGTAACAGTGAGGTTTCATGACTTCTAATGCGGAGAGAAATCAAGTTAGGGCATGAGAGACAGTGGAGAAAAATAAATTAACCGATACCCCTCTGTATTTAGTGCTCTTCATTTTCAATTGACTCTCAGGAGGTAAACCTAGGTGAAGGGGAAAAGAAATGCAGACCCACTTACACACTAGTAGAAAAAAAGGAATGAATATAAAAAATGAGACGTGTGATTATACTTAAAAATAGTACGTCTATGTCTCTGAGAAAAAATAGTCATGAGTCCGTGCTCAGTTAAGCTGTTGTGTGCTGAGGTTGTTCTGATAGTGCAGGCAGAATTTAAAGACCCCGCAGGGAGATGAAATACCAGAAGGAAGAGAGTTCCTTGGCATTATCTCTCCTCTCCTCCTCTCTCCCACTTCTCTTTCCTAACTATCCCTCTCTCGCACACCTTCTTTCTGTGTTCTTCCTCTCTCTTTTCCTTCCTTTCATAAGCTTTTCTTGGGGCTGTACTGGATGTAATTGACCCTGTGAATAGAACAATCTCTAACTGCCTGCTTCTGTCAACTCTTCCTACTGAATGGATATCAGGAGGGGAACCCATCTTGAGTGGAGGCTCAACCCATGGGCATCACTACAGGCAGATCTTCAGTTGCTGTCATGCACCTGATTTAACTGAATTCTGTCTATCTATCTAGTTACCTCCATTTGAATCCTTTCTATGTCAGTTAAGCCCATTGGTGTCTGTGGCAGTACTATTTTCAAAAGATGACTAAATTAATATCTCCAGTGCTACATGTTCTTCTAGAACTCCTATTCCCTCCATTAAGAGATGAAATTTTGTTGCCTTGTTGTTGTTTAGTCCCTAAATCATGTCTCACTCTTGGTGACCCCATGGACTGCAACATAACAGTCTCTTTTGCCCTTCATTATCTCCTGGAGTTTGCTCAAATTCATATTCATTGAGTTGGTGATGCTATATAACCATCTCAACCACCACTGCCCCATTCTCCTCCTGCCTTCAATCTTTCCCAGCATCAGAGTCTTTTCCAATGAGTCGGCTTTTTATCAACCAAAATATTAGAGCTTCAGCTTCAGCATCCATCTTTTCAATGAATATTCAGAATTGATTTCCTTTAGGATTGATTGGTTTGATCTCCTTGCGGTCCAAGGGACTCTCAGGAGTCTTCTCCAGCACCACTGTTTGACCGCATCAATTCTTTGGCATTCAGTATTCTTTTATGGTCCAACTCTCACATCTGTATGTGACTACTGGAAAAACCATAGCTTTGGCTGTATGGACCTTTGATGGCAAAGTGATATATCTTATTATTATTTTCTTTTTTTTAGAGAATGCTCTAGTTTTTGTAATCAAACCCATGTAGATAAAACCTTACATTTACAGTGAGCTGTGTGTGTTAGCAGCTCAGTCATGTCTGATTTTTTGCAACCCCATAGACACTCACTAGACTCTTCTGTCCATGAATTCTCCAAACAAGAATACTGGATTGGATTGCCATTTTCTTCTCCAGGAGATTTTCCGCACCCGGGGATCTAAGCTGAGTCTCCCACATTGCAGGCAGACTCTACCATCTGAGCCACCAGAGAAGCCTTATTCAGTGAGTTACCTCTGTACAAATAGAGAAAATTATGTTTAGCCTTTCTAGACCAACATGACTATTAATTTCTGTACAATGCCAAGCTGACAAGGTACAATGGGGACACATTTTCCAAAGTTGACAGCACAGCTAAAGTTTACAAAAATGCATATTATATATTTATACACACACACACACACACACACACACATATATATATATATAGAGAGAGAGAGAGAGATGGACTCATGAACTGTAACCCACAAGACTCCTCTGTCCATGGAATTCTCCAGGCTAGAATACTGGAGTGGACTGCCACTTCCTAATCCAGGGGATCTTCCTGACTCAGGGATTGAACCCAGGTCATTCAGGGCAGACTCTTTACTGACTGAGCAATCAGTTCAGTTCAGTACAGTTCAATCACTCAGTCTCGTCTGACTCATTGGGAGCCATTAGGGAAGACCTATAGATTTATTTATTTATATAAACAGATCAATAGCAGTATGCTATGCACCAATAGCCACAACAGTTTTTCCAAGTTTTGAAGTTATATGAATAAAATTATAGAGACATTCAACATGCTCCAGAAGAACTATACAATAAAAGATCTTAAGGACCCAGATAAGCATGATGGTATAACCACTCACCAAGAGCCAAACATCCTCGAGTGTGAAGTCAACTGGGCCTTAGGAAGCATCACCATGAACAAAGCTAGTGGACGTGATGGAATTCCAGCTGAGCTATTTCAAATCCTAAAAGATGATGCTTTGAAAGTGCTGCAATCAATATGCCAGCAAATTTTTAGAACTTAATAGTGGCCACAGAACTGGAAAAGGTCAGTTTTCATTCCAATCCCAAAGAAAGGCAATGCCAAAGAATGTTCAAATTACTACACAATTGCATTCATCTCACATGTCAGCAAAGCAATGCTCAAAGTTCTCCAAGCTAGGCTTCAACAGCACACAAACAGTGAACTTCCAGACATTCAAGCTGAATTTAGAAAAGGCAGAGGAGCCAGAGATTAAATTGCCAACATTCGTTGGATCATAGAAAAAGCAAGAGAATTCCAGAAAAATATCTACTTCTACTTCATTGACTACAATAAAGCCTTTGACTGTGTGGGTCACAGCAAACTATGGAAAATTCTTAAAGACATGAGGATACCAGACCACCTTACCTGTGTCCTGAGAAACCTGTATGCACGTCAAGAAGCAACAGTTAGAACCAGACAAAGTAAAAAGGACTGGTTCAAAATTGGGAAAGGAGTATGTCAAGGCTGTATACTGTCACCCCACTTATTTAATTTATATTCAGAGTACTTCATGCAAAATGCTGGGCTGGATGAAGCACAAGTTGGAATCAAGATTGCCAGGAGAAATATCAATAACCTCAGATACACCGAAGACATTGCCCTTATGGCAAAAAGCAAAGAGGAACTACAGAGCCTCTTGATGAAAGTGAAAGAGAAGAGTAAAAAAAAGCTGTATTAAAACTCAACATTCAAAAAATGAAGATCATATCCTCTGGTTCCATCACTTCATGACAAATAGATGGGGAAACAATGGAAACAGTGAGAGACTTTATTTTCTTGGCTTCCAGAATCACTGCAGATGCTGACTGCAGCCATGAAATTAAAAGATGCTTGCTCCTTAGAATAAAAGCTATGACAAACCTAGACAGCATATTAAAAAAAAACAGAGACATTACTTTGCCGACAAAGGTCTGTATAGTCAAAGTTATGGTTTTTCCAGTAGTCATGTATGGATGTGAGAGTTGGACCATAAAGAAGGCTGCACACCAGAGGATTGATGCTTTTTAACTGTGGTGCTGCAGAAGACTCTTAAGAGTCCCTTGGACTGCAAGGAGATCAAACCAGTCAGTTCTAAGGGAAATCAGGAAATCAGTCCTGAATATTCATTGGAAGGACTAACGCTGAAGCTGAGACTCCAATACTTTGGCCACCTGATATGAAGGACTGACTCATTGGAAAAGACCCTGATGCTGGGAAAAATTGAGGGCAGGAAGAGAAGGGGATGACAGAGGATGAGATGTTTGGATTGCATCACCAACTCAATGGACATGAGTTTGAGCAAGCACTGGGGAGATGAAGGACAGTGATGCCTGGAATGCTGCCATGTGTGGGGTTTCATAGAGTTAGGCATGACTGAGTGACTGAGCAACAACTACAAGCACACTCCAAAAAAAAAAGGTTAAAAACAAAAACCTCAAAAATAGCTAAGTTCTGTTACTGTTTTTGTACCTGGTACCATTTTTTAAAAATTAGCTTCTCAATCATCATCTGGAAAGAACACAGTCTAGAATACCTTCATTTAAAACACTTGTGATAAAGCATGGTCACTACTACTTATCATAAGGATCACTGGAGATGACTCAGCCTCTAGTTTTTAAAATCAAACTTGTTCTGCCAAATACAAGACCCTGAATTTATGCAAATTAAACATGCTTTTTACATGTTTTACATGTAAAATTACACTGTGGGAGACCTGGGTTCAGTCCCTGGGTGGGGAAGATCCCCTGGATAGGGAAATGGCAACCCACTCCAGTATTCTTACCTGGAAAATCCCATGGATGGAAGAGCCTGGTAGGATACAGTCCATAGGGTCGCAAAGAGTTGGACACGACTGAGCGACTTTCTTTCTTCTTTCTTAAACATGCTTTGACTACCTGGCCACCAAAACTTTTCCCATTCAGATCAACAACAGTTTTAATTGCTGCCTCAACCCTGTCGAATTCTAAGTATATTCACACTGCTTCATCAACAGGGCCATCACAAATTTCAAATATCACACATTTTCCAACTTTGCCATATTTTTCACACTCTTCCTTGGTTTCAACTTCCAAATCTTCATCCACCTCTCCTGCACCAACCCTGTTCCTGACTAGGATCACTTTGGTAGGGCACAAGTATTTTAGCTAGTGGATTTCAATTCAACTTCTTGGTTGCCTCTATCTCGGTGGCTTGGCCCACGATGATTGCCTCCCCACTTGGTGGTCTTCTCCACTGATGGTGCTGTGCTCAGACCCTGCTCTTGCTTCCTGATACCCTGGCCTTCCCAGAAGCCTTATTTCTGCATAAATTTATGTACTACCCTGCCCCCCATGTTGGCGAGGAAAGAGTTGCCAATGCTGGTTGTCTGGGATCGCAGTCTGTCCTATTCCTTGTACACTGTGGAAGGGATAGAAACTTTGGAAGACTGTGAGCGAGGTGGCGAATCCTCTTCATAAGGGACGTCTTGGGGTAACTCTGTCCTTCTCCACAAGAGACGTGGCGGGGTGTGATGGTGGCTCCGCCCTTATTCTTTTCCTCCTCTCTCACTCATAATCTACATCTTCAACAGAATCTGGATCTGGTGCACCTGGAAAATCCACTAGCTTCATGTCTATTTATGCCTTTTTTCTCTCTCTTCTGTTTCCTTCTGTCTTTCCAGTTCTTGCTGTCTCTGTTGCTCTTCTCTTTGGTGCTTCACTACTTTCTTATAATCATTAGGAAACATGGGATCCTATACATCAGCTGAGGGGATAAACACTTATCCTGCAGAAAACTGGCTGGAAACGGTCGTTGATGCCCGTGGTCATGTGTGGTGGGGGGTCCCCTATTTGTTGCTCATGAAAAGCCACTTCGATTCAGGCCAATTGCTAGAGGAAGGATTGCACTTTGTTTTGTCCTCTGGCTCTTGGCTTGAGTGAGAGCTACCTTCTTCACCTGGTGCTGAGAATGCAGAAGTTTGAAGTATTTGGACCAGCCTTCTGTTTTTGAGCCACTGGTCGCCACTCCCGGGTTGCCGTACAGGGACATCTTCTCAGTTCAATGCAAGCACACCTGGCAGATGCTTCTGGCACCACAGATGTGCACAAGGCCCACCATGCTGCATTGTTGCTGGGCTGGGCAATCATTGTCAGCCCTCAATGGCCTGACCCCTCTGGAGGCCATCTCTTTGATTTTTAATACACTGTCTAGGTCTATCATAGCTTTCCCTCCAAGGAGTCACTGTCCATAGCGATTTTGGAGCAGGCAAAAATAAAATCTATCACAGCTTCCACTTTCCCCCCTTCTATTTGCAGATGACACCACTCTTAAGGCAGAAAGTGAAGAGGAACTCAAAAGCTTCTTGATGAAAGTGAAAGAGGAGAGTGAAAAAGTTGGCTTAAAGCTCAACATTCAGAAAACTATGATCATGGCATCTGGTCCCATCACTTCATGGAAAATAGATGGGGGAAAAGTGGAAACAGTGGCAGACTTTAT
The DNA here is from genome assembly GCF_002263795.3 of Bos taurus. Classification (NCBI taxonomy): domain Eukaryota; kingdom Metazoa; phylum Chordata; class Mammalia; order Artiodactyla; family Bovidae; genus Bos; species Bos taurus. Next base: position 49,799,689 of record NC_037340.1, read on the forward strand.
GTTTTTGGGTTCGAAAATCACTGCAGATGGTGATTGCAGCCATGAAATTAAAAGACACTTACTCCTTGGAAGGAAAGTTATGACCAACCTATATAGCATATTAAAAGCAGAAACATTACTTTGCCAAAAAAGGTTCGTCTAGTCAAGACTATGGTTTTTCCAGTGGTCATGTATGGATGTGAAAGTTGGACAATAAAGAAAGCTGAGCACAGAAGAATTGATGCTTTTGAAGTGTGGTGTTGGAGAAGACTCTTGGGAGTCCCTTGGACTGCAGGGAGATCCAACCAGGCCATTCTAAAGGAGATCAGTCCTGGGTGTTCATTGGAAGGACTAATGCTAAAGCTGAAACTCCAGTACTTTGGCCACCTCATGCAAAGAGTTGACTCATTGGAAAAGACTCTGATGCTGGGAGGGACTGGGGGCAGGAAGAGAAGGGGACTACAGAAGATGAGATGGCTGGATGGCATCACTGACTCGATGGATGTGAGTCTGAGTAAACTCCGGGAGTTGGTGATGGACAGGGAGGCCTGGTGTGCTGTGATTCATGGGGTCACAAAGAGTTGGACATGACTGAGAGACTGAACTGAACTGAATGAACTGATGGGACCAGATGCCATGATCTTAGTTTTTTGAATGTTGAGTTTTATGCCAGGTTTTTCACTTTCCTCTTTCACCTTCATCAAGAGGCTCTTTAGTTCCTCTTCACTTTCTGCCATTAAAGTTCCCTAATGGTGCAGTCAGTAAAGAATCTGCCTGAAATGCAGAAGACCTGGGTTAGATCCCTGCGTCAGGAAGATTGCCTGGAGAAGGAAATGGCAACCCACTCCAGTATTCTTGCCTGGAAAATCCCAAGGAGAGAAGAGCCTGGAGGGCTACAATCCCTTGGGTTGCAAGAGTCGGACTTGACTGAGTGACTTAACTACATCTGCATATCTGGGGTTGTTGATATTTCTCCCAGCAATCTTGATTTCAGCTTGTGATTCATCCAGCCAGGGATTTTGCATGATGCACTCAGCATATAAATTAAATAAGCAGGGTGACATTATACAGATTCTTCATACTCCTTTCCCAATTTTGAACCAGTCCATTGTTCCATTTCCAGTTCCAACTGTTGTTTCTTGATCTGCTTACAGATTTTTCAGGAAACAAGGAAGGTGGTTTGGTATTCACATCTGTAATTCTCCACAATTTGTTGTGATCCACAGAGTGAAAGGCTTTAGCATTGTCAATGAAGCAGAAGTAAATATTTTTTTCTGAAATTCCATTGCTTTCTCTATAATCCAACAAATGTTGGCAATTTGGTCTTAGGTTCCTCTGACTTTTCTAAACCCAGCTTTAAAGTGAATCTGTTATACACTCACATATATCTACTCTTTTTAAAAATTATTTTCCCAAATAGACCGTTACAGAGTAATGAGTAGAGTTCCTTGTGCTATACAGCAGATCCTTATTAGTTATTTAGTTTTATGTATTCGGCTTTCCTGGTGGTTCAGATGGTAAAGAACCCACCTGCAATGTGGGAGACCTGGGTTTGATCCCAGGGTTGGGAAGATTCCCTGGAGAAGTGAACAGCTACCCACTCTGGTATTGTTGCCTAGAGAATTTCATGGACAGAGGAACCTAGCAGGCTACAGCAGCACGCCAGGCCTCCCTGTCCATCACCAACTTCCAGAGTTCACTGAGACTCACGTCCATCGAGTCAGTGATGCCATCCAGCCATCTCATCCTCTGTTGTCCCCTTCTCCTCCTGCCCTCAATCCCTCCCAGCATCAGAGTCTTTTCCAATGAGTCAACTCTTCGCATGAGGTGGCCAAAGTATTGGAGTTCCAGCTTTAGCATCATTCCTTCCAAAGAAATCCCAGGACTGATCTCCTTCAGAATGGACTGGTTGGATCTCCTTGCAGTCCAAGGGACTCTCAAGAGTCTTCTCCAACACCACAGTTCAAAAGCATCAATTCTTTGGTGCTCAGCCTTCTTCACAGTCCAACTCTCACATCCATACATGACCACAGGAAAAACCATAGCCTTGACTAGATGGACCTTTGTTGGCAAAGCAATGTCTCTGCTTTTGAATATGCTATCTAGGTTGGTCATAACTTTCCATCCAAGGAGTAAGTGTCTTTTAATTTCATGGCTGCAGTCACCATCTGCAGTGATTTTGGAGCCCAGAAAAAAAAAGTCTGACACTGTTTCCACTGTTTCCCCATCTATTTCCCATGAAGTGATGGGACCGGATGCCATGATCTTCATTTTCTGAATGTTGAGCTTTAAGCCAACTTTTTCACTCTCCACTTTCACTTTCATCAAGAGGCTTTTGAGTTCCTCTTCATTTTCTGCCATAAGGGTGGTGTCATCTGCATATCTGAGGTTATTGATATTTCTCCTGGCAATCTTGATTCCAGCTTGTGTTTCTTCCAGTCCAGCGTTTCTCATGATGTACTCTGCATATAAGTTAAATAAGCAGGGTGACAATATACAGCCTTGACGAACTCCTTTTCCTATTTGGAATCAGTCTGTTGTTCCATGTCCAGTTCTAACTGTTGCTTCCTGACCTGCACACAGATTTCTCAAGAGGCAGGTCAGGTGGTCTGGTATTCCCATCTCTTTCAGAATTTTCCACAGTTTATTGTGATCCACACAGTCAAAGGCTTTGGTATAGTCAATAAAGCAGAAATAGATGTTTTTCTGGAACTCTCTTGCTTTTTCTATGATCCAGCAGATGTTGGCAATTTGATCTCTGGTTCCTCTGCCTTTTCTAAAACCAGGTCACCCAGATATTAATAACTGCAGACCCGGGTGACATCTACTGCAGCTGTATTTGTGACTCCCAAACTAGAGCTGCTTAGCAAAGCTATTCTCAAATACCTGACCCACAAAATCCCAAGCATTTTTTAAAGTTTCAGTGTTTTGGGGTAATTTGTTATTCATAAATGGTAGCTGAAATAGTCCTCAATATTTCAAGGGATGACTTCTAATTAAAGTTCATTGGAATGAAGTACATACAACTTGAGGGAGAAGAGTATACAGAGAAAGTTAAATGTAGTTGTATTTTATAGAAGAAAAGTTTGGAATCTTGTATACTTTTCTCTAAGCATCTTCTTCAATAAAGGCATGCTAGTAATATTTCCTGTGTTCAGTTCAACTCTTTTCTTCTCTCTGATCTTCTCATAGAGGAAACACTTGAGTTTCCTCTCCCATAGTACTCCTTATCCATTTTGATTTATATTCTGACCTTCATTCAAAGCACCATTCCTTCTGTCTGAACTGGCATCATTGGCCTTTGGAAATAAAAATAAGGGAAAGAAGAAAGTGAACATCTTAGAAGAATAGGTGAAAAATTTGAATGATACTTGAGAATGTCTCAATTTTTATTTCATTTCCAAAAAACCTTCAATTAGCCATTTCATTTTATCTAGCACATTTTTAATAAAAAATCAAATAGCTACATATAAATATTACTGTGGGTCTTCTCAACGGACATGAGTTTAAGTAGCCTCCGGGAGTTGGTGATGGACAAGGAAGCCTGGCTTGCTTCAGTCCATGGGATCGCAAAGAGGTGGACACAACTGAGCGACTGAACTGAACTGGATTGAATGGTTTCCTAAATGTCCAATTTATCTTTGTTTGTATTTTTCTTTTATTTTTTAAATTGCTTCATAGTTAATTTAAAATGTGTTGGTTTCAGGTTTACAGAAAAGTGTTTCAGTTACACACACACACACACATATATACATATATATATATATATTCTTTTTAATATTCTTTTCCATTATAGGTTATTATGAGATACTGCATATAGTTCCCTGTACTATACAGTAGTCTTTATTGTTTCTATATTTTATATATAGTAGTATTTGTATGTTAATTCCAAATTCCTGATTTACCTCTCCCTATAAAATTTACTTTTTAAAATGTTTTTAAAGCATATGTTAAAATATATTTTAGTTAGAATATTATTTATACGTTAACCAATCCTTGTTTTCTTAGCACATGACTTTGAGTACCTTGACATAATCACTGAATATGTAAGACTTTCTTTATATATATGTATATAATGAAATTGGTTAAAAAGTAAATATATGTCTAAGTATATCATCTTGAGCTTAGAAAATAATCGCATTAACCTTCAAGTATGTTATTTTACTAGCTATAAGCTGTGAAGTAATCTATGATTCAGCTTACTCATACTGCTCTGCCCTTGTACAGGGATGATCTAGCTGATGACAATCTGGCAGATTTATGTCCAGGCAGAATTAGTCCCACCCTGTGTGGGTGTTGGCTTGAATGCCTCTAGTCCCCAGGGGGCAAAGAGGTCCTGTCACCTCAGCAGGCAGAAAGGGCAAGTTGGAGCCAGCTAACATCCGTCAGGAACTCCATGGCCAAAGGCATGATCTGGAGGGAAGAACTGAGTTCACTGTCAACTACACTAAATTGAAAAGGAAAAATAATGTAAGTTAGGTCATCAACTTGGTCCCAATCATAAGGAGAAAACTGCTAGCTGTAAAATAGCACTAGTAATTTATCTTTAATTGTGAAACCAGTTTAGCAAATGTATGCTATTGTTAGTTACTCTAGAATGGGTGGTATGTACATTGTACTGATTTGGAACAATAATGAAGAAAAATTGACATTTATCTGTTGAATTCTTTGATGGAGGCTTCTAGGGAAAATGACTAGAGCCAGAGGCTCTAAAATCTAGCTCAGTCCTTCAATGAGCTTACAATCTCAATTTTTTTAAACTGTACAATGCAGAACCTTTAAGGACATTTTCAGATATAAGATTCTGAGTACTGAAAATCATCTTCATTTATTTAAAATGCTTTTGCATTTATAAGGTATTAACTTTTAACTTATATAGCTGCTTTTTTGATGGGAGTCTTAATTACCTTTAATCTAATAAATTTGTGAGAAGAAAGTACTCTGTTTTGGAAAACAACGTTCCCATGAGTTCACATAAGTGATTTGGAAACATAAAGATTTAACTTCATGTATGAGGAAGGTCAATGCACACTTAAAATTTTATCGAAACCCTTAAAACTGGAACAAAGAAGTGGGTATATTTGAGAAAAGCAGAATTAATGCTGGAGTCATGTGTTTTCAGACAAATGCCCTTGTGATGCACGGTGTGAACACAGCAAAATGCTTGGTGTTTATTTTTATAATTGGATTTGCCTTGTGATCAGAGTGAGTAACTAATGGTGTTTGATAAGATATGGCTTAAAGCATAATAATGCTTTGGCTTAAGGCATCTTAAAGACATTTTGCAGTGCTGTATTTTAAATCTGGAAGAGTTAAAAGCAATTTATTTTAATAGTATCAGTAGTAGTAATTAGATGGATAGATAGAAAGATCTATTTGAAGGTAAGAGGTCCTTAGTATCAGCAAAGACCCAGTGAATGAGGTAAGGTAAGGAGGCCCTGCCCTGTAGGTAGGAGTATATTTGCAAAGACAGGTCAGTTCTGAGTCACCATTTTTGGGTGATGGCAGGCCAATGAAATCAGTCCACCTTTGTATTCTCCTGACTAGAGCTAGATCTGGGTCAATTCCAAACTCTGCCTATGTGGAAAGGAAAACAGGCATGGGCAGGCCAAGTAGTGAGCATAGGTCTAATGGGAGCTCAAGTATATGACTCTCCAGAAAATAGTAAGGGCAATATAAGCTAGTTTAGACTTGGAGTGAAGGAGAGAAGCAGTCAATTTCCTCACCAGAATGTAAGCAAACCATTCCTGAAGCTTCCAGAAACTTTCAGTTCAGTCACTCAGTTGTGTCTGACTCTTTGTGACCCTATGGACTGCAGCACACCAGGCTTCCCTGTCCATCACCAACTCCTGGAGCTTACTCAAACTCATGTCCCTTGAGTTGGTGAAGCCATCCAACTATCTTATCCTCTGTCGTCCCCTTCTCCTCCAGCCTCCAATATTTCCCAGCATCAGGGTCTTTTCCAATGAGTCAGTTCTTTGCATCAGGTAGCCAAAGTATTAGAGTTTCAGCTTTACCACCAGTCTTTCCAATGAATATTCATGACTGATTTGCTTTAGGATTGACTGATTAGATCTCCTTGCAGTCCAAGGGTCTCTCAAGAGTCTTCTCCAACACCACAGTTCAAAAGTATCAACTCTGGGTCTCAACTTTCTTTATAGTCCAATTCTCACATCAGTACATGAATATGGGAAAAACCATAGCTTTGACTAGACAGACCTTTGCCTGCAAAGTAATGTCTCTTCTTTTAAATATGCTGTCTAGGTTGGTCAGGAGAAGGCAATGGCAACCCACTCCAGTACTCTTGCCTGGAAAATCCTATGGATGGAGGAGCCTGGTAGGCTGCAGTCCATGGGGTCGTGAAGAGTCGGACACGACTGAGCAACTTCACTTTCACTTTTCACTTTCATGCATTGGATAAGAAAATGGCAACCCACTCCAGTGTTCTTGCCTGGAGAATTCCAGGGATGGGGGAGCCTGGTGGGCTGCCGTCTATGGGGTCGCACAGAGTCGGACACGACTGAAGTGACTTAGCAGCAGCTTAGCAACTAAGTCATAACCAGGAACTTAGGGATATGTTTTGATTTGTGCAGCAACCTCTGGATTTTCTCGTTTGGACTGAGGTAATTGGATGATTCTTGGAAACTTTGTGATAGGATAATCTAGACCAGTGATTTTCAAACATCAGTTTGCACATGAATACAAGAGGATTTTGTTAAAATAAAGTCCCTAAGCCAGTAGATGTAGAGTGGGTCCCAAATATTTGCAATTCTAACATGCTCCTAAGTTGAAACTGACATTACTTTTCTGGAGACCCCACAATGAGTAGCAAGGGGACCAGCAGTTCTTTCTGGCTGCATATTGTAGGGTTACCATATGTAGGGCTATCAGATTTGGCAGGATACAGGATACCCAGTTAAATTGAGGTTCAGATGAACAACAAATGATGTTTTAGTGTACATATATTCCTTGAAAATATTTGGGACACATTTATTATTAAAAAACAAACAAACAAACATATCCCTTGTTTATTTGGAATTCAGTTACATGAGCACCCTCCATTTCACCTGGATCCAACATGAAGAAAATTTTAAAATGTCCATGCCTGAGTTCTTATCCCAGATATTCTGGTTGAATTGGTCCAGGGCACAGCTTGAGCAAGTGGATGTCACAGAAGACCCTATATGACTTTAATGCACAGCCGAGGTTGAGAGTTACTTGTAAAATGTCATCCCCTTATCAGTTAGGTGAGGACATCGAAACCTAGGGGATTATATAGCTTGGTCAGTGGTAGAATGGGGAGGACAATCTAGTGTTTTGGGCACTCTTATATGCTTCCTTCATCTTGGGTAGAAAGTGTATTTCCTTCCTTAGGAACCTAAATGGAACCTTAGGAACTTTATTGGTTCCCAGATCCCTGAGGCTGGAGGTCATCTCTCTTCATCTAAGTCACTCTCTTTAACCCTGCAGACCTCATCTCAGTGAAGTATTCAGAATGCATTTAGAAATCTGCCTATTATGAATCTTAATTCATGGATGCTTTAAAATTCATTTATTCTCATTCTTAACCTCATATCTGGTTGCTTTAAAAAAACATTTCTGGGTGTCTTAGTGCCAACCCCAGAGGTTCTGATTTAATTGGTCTGGGGTGCAGCCGAGGCACTGGGAGTATTGGAAAGCTCCCTGAGGGATTCAAGTGTAGACAAGGATGAACAGTACTGCTCTATCAGACTGTTCAAATGCAGTGGACCTGGGGCCTGTTCTCTAAAGTTGTGGTGGGTCCAACGGAGCCCATAACAGATGTGTGTAAATCAGCAACTTCAAAGGCTGGAAACACTGAGCTTGACTGCAGGGTAAACCTGGAATGCCTCATATGTTATTCTTTCAAGACTTGTCAAAGCATCTGAATCCGTTCTAATTAAGAAACACATAGTTTCCTTAGATTCCAGCCTCTTAAAACACCTATATGAGCCTTATGTGTATTTCCACATATTGGTCCTAGGATATCATGTTTCTCTGATGAAATTCAGAGTAGATAGTTATTTAAAATAATAATAATAAAGAAAGAGGTAGGAGGTGGGTAGTGGAAGAGAAAACCAGCATTTGCTTAATCTGAACTTTCTAACTAGAAGTTTCAAGGTGCTAGAAATATTTCCTTAGCTCCAGTCTTTCCCTGTGATCTTGTACTTTTTCCACTCATCAGAAAAAAGTGGACCAGATTCTTACTTTAGAAACAGCTGCATATCAGGCCTTTTGTGAAGAAGGAAGATTTCTTAGGCAAAGTATGTTGGCAGGAACTAGGACAATAAACAGTAAGACTTTGTACTTTCTTCCCACTTTCTTTTTCAGGAATTGAAATGTACTTAGATCAAGACAGGGATGAATTGCTACTCTTTAAGACAGACAGATGAGGGTCCTCGGAAGTCTCAAAATTACAGAGTGATATTTTCCATACTTCTGAAGGTTATTCATGGCTTTTCAACAGGGAAACACAGTCTTTCTACCCATCAGGGAATGATGAATAATTAAAATAATAATTAGGCTTATTAAGTAACCTGATCCCATTATATTGAATACCATTTTGTGTCTACAAGATTATTGAATTAGATTTAGGTAACTAGATCATATTATTGGAGGTTCACCAGCTTGTCCAAGCCAGACTTCCCAAATTCCTTTTCAAATGTTCTTCACACTAAGACAGACCACCATGATTTTGTTGATGGTTCTTATTTTATTCTTTATATTAGATAGACTTTGATTTACTTCCTCTAGGTCAACTGAGAGAAAACTAGGTTATACAGATGGAAAGATTTATCCACAGTACAAGGCAAGGCTAATCAACCCATCAGCTTTAAAGCACCTGCAAGTCCTTAGAACCATCCTATAAAGCTGAGAAGTATCGTGACTCATTAGTAGTTTATTCAAGAGTACTGTAATTTTCACCAACTTATGATATGTACTTTGCAGATCTAGAAACGAAGCAAAAGAGAAAGATGTCAATATTTATTAGGTGGAGCATCTCTTCTTAAATCACTACTTGTCAGAAATATCTTTATGATATTTATTATTATATTGTGATATAATTTATACTAATAAAGTATAATTATAAATTATATAATTGTGATTATAAATAAATTCTTTTTATAATTTATTAATAACTAGATATTAATTTATATTATGAACCCTTTTACTTTTCCTTTCCTCTCTTCCAATCCTTAAACACTTCTTTGTCTCAGAGGAATTTTATATGAGATGGTTAAAAACAGAAGTTATTTTTAGATTAATTGTGTTCTAAGCTGGTATTTTACATAAGACTTAAAACCTTCCAGACAAGTGTCATAGATATGAGAGATATGAGGTGACGAGCAAAAAAGCTTAGACCAAAAAAAAAAAAAAAGGGTTACCCTGTGTTGCACCCAAGAGACTGGAACTCTAGCATCGGTTGTGTCTCTCAGAATTTGCAAAACTTGAGTTTGGGCAGAACAAAATTCAGAGTTCAGAGCCGACATTTATCAAAGTATTCACAGGTTTGGACAGGAAGTATGGTTGTAAGATTTAACAAATAAAAAATATAGGACACAATTAAACTTGCATTTCTGGTAAATATTGAATTGCTTTGTAGTACAAGTATGCTCATGCAATATTTGTATGAGCTAAAAGTTATTTATTGTTTATCTGAAATTCAAAGCTAGCTGGGTGTCTTGCATTTTAGGTGGGAAACCCAGCAAGGTGGGTTTCATTATTGATTATGATGAATTGACACTCAGATCCTTGCTCCACTTCCCAGACAGCACAAGCCTCCTTAATTCCTGGCTGACACTAGGTCATAGGACGGACTCCTCTTTAACGACTGAGATACATTTTCCATGAACTAGATCAGATGAAGTCTCAGAGTAAGATTTAATTATTTTAAATGGCATTTATTACACATCAAAGTCTTTGATTATAAATGCATACTCATTATAACGATAATCCCTGTCTATCACAGACATGTTTCCTAGGAGATCTGGGAATCTGGTCACATTCTTACAGGGAGATGGGGAGGTGGAATGAGAGAATCGTATGGGTTTGCTCATACTTTTTGTGAACGTGAAAAGAGCTCATTTGTCATGTTTTAAAAAGAGATTGGGAGACTCCTGATCCCATGTTTCTAAAATAGAAAATAACTGATATCACCAGAATGCTATCAGTGTCAATGGAAAGTAAGACTTAATATTTTTTTTTCAAAGAGATTAAAGTTGAGTTTTGTTTGGTAAAGAGAATCATGCCATGTAAGTATATCACAAATACAATAAAACAAGGAGGACAAGGATTTCATGAAAAGGCAAACCCTACTGACATACTCAGAGAAATGGCTTATCCTTTCTGCACATGTCTACCCATATAGGGAAAGGAACCAGACACAAGAGGTTCAGGAACATGGCCTACTAAACCAACCATGGCTCACATTGCATATGAGAGGCAGTGAAGGTGCAAAAATGGGTGAACCCTCTGTTTCAGGGATGGAGCCTGGCTGCTGGCTAATGGGACAAGGAGGAATCACAGGCTGGGATAGGGAGTCAAGAGGGACCCTTGTTCAGCTCAACCTAAAGGTGAAGACGAGGCAGGCAGATTATAAGGTTCCAAGAATCAGTTCAGGCCAGACAAGAGGATTAACATCCCATTTCTCAATGACACTGTGCCAAAGACTTTCTTGTTTTATTTTATTATTTTTTAAAAATGAGCAACAGCCTTCAGATCCTGAGTTTAAAAGCCTGATCCAGGCCTGAGTCATTGGCACCACTCCCTAACTCCTCTCCGCTGCAGGTGTGCTGCAGGTTCCTTCCTCTCACACCCAGCCCTGCCCCCTCCCCACAACTCCCAACTCCCCCTGACAATTGTGAAACTAAAGGAGATCCTCTCAGGGTGGTATAGCTGCAGGCATATGAATTCCTTCCGGGGCTCTCTGAGCTTGGAAGCAGTTTAAAGGTAAAAAAAGTTTGAAGAGTGAATGAATAAACATGTTTCAAAGGAACCTGAATGAGGGACTTTGTTTTTGTGGGATTTTTTTATGACATTTGCTTACTTAATATAATAACTCCTTGAACATATTGCCTTGTATGATATAATTTATTTACATAATTCTGGATTGGAAAACTATGAGCAAATCCAAAGAAAACTTCTGGAAAGAAGAAAACTTGTTTTTGTGAAGATTTCAGAATGAAATTATACATGTATGTATATATATATATATATGGTAGAGTTTAAGGTAGTGTTTAAGGCTATAATAAGATGATAGTGTTTAAGGCCATATTTCTAGCATCTGACAGAATTTACAAACAAGTAAATGTTGAATGGGGAAGGGATGGCCTCCCTCTGGACTGTTACTTTGGGTTCTTAATATCTTACTTGAAGTGACCCTTAGGAGTGGAGTCTACCTGTTATTTGAAAGAAAGCAGATTTCTATCCAAAGTGTTAATGTCGAACTTACTAATTTTAAGTAGAGTAATTGACAGCCAACTTTTCTTTAATAATAAATTCCATTTTTCCTAAAAAATAAAAATACATTTATATACACACATATTTCTTTTCTAAAAGTCTCACAAAACAAGTTTTGCTTTCTGTATGTGAATATTATATGTGCACAAACATACACGTATAGATATATACAGATGTAGATATAGATCATATACATATATACGTATAGAGAGATTTAGATATAGATATTTGTAAAAGAGGACAAAGTTAATTTAGATCATAAGTCAATTTCCAGCATGTTTTAATTTATGTCAAATAATTTCTTATAGAATTCAAATGAAGATGGTGGTTTATAGTTATTTCAATCCAAGTTTCTGCTTTGTTAAAATATCTCAGCTTTTGCTACATTGAAAGTTACAAAGGGAGGGAAGTCCTTTGAGTACTGAATGTTCTAAACTTAACTGAATTTAGCTACACCTAGATCCCAAGACTATTGTTCAATCAGAAAGTGGAGAGTGAAAAAGTTGGCTTAAAGCTCAACATTCAGAAAAAGAAGATCATGGCATCCGGTCCCACCACTTCATGGGAAATAGATGGGGAAACAGTGGAAACAGTGTCAGACTTTATTTTTCTGGCCTCCAAAATCACTACAGATGGTGACTGCAGCCATGAAATTAAAAGACGTTGACTCCTTGGAAGGAAAGTTATGACCAACCTAGATAGCATATTCAAAAGCAGAGACATTACTTTGCCAACAAAGGTTCGTCTAGTTAAGGCTATGGTTTTTCCTGTGGTCATGTATGGATGTGAGAGTTGGACTGTGAAGAAGGCTGAGCACCAAAGAATTGATGCTTTTGAACTGTGGTGTTGGAGAAGACTCTTGAGAGTCCCTTGGACTGCAAGGAGATCCAACCAGTCCATTCTGAAGGAGATCAGTCCTGGGATTTCTTTGGAAGGAATGATGCTACAGCTGAAACTCCAATACTTTGGCCACCTCATGCGAAGAGTTGACTCATTGGAAAAGACTCTGATGCTGGGAGGGATTGGGGGCAGGAGGAGAAGGGGACAACAGAGGATGAGATGGCTGGATGGCATCACTGACTTGATGGATGTGAGTCTGAGTGAACTCCGGGAGTTGGTGATGGACAGGGAGGCCTGGCGTGCTGCGATTCATGGGGTCGCAAAGATTCGGGACATGACTGAGCGACTGATCTGATCTGATCTGACGAGGGATTTATCTATTTATTGGATGTAGAAAAGAAACGTTGATGAGAAAACTAGCAGTTATCTGCTCCAGATTTGATGTCAAAAGAGAATCATATGGTGACTTTTGTTTTCTGTTTGATTTTTAAGGAGATAACATCGCCAAACCACTCTAGAAGCCTCTGGAGTCACTAAGGGTTATCTACTGGGAGTAGCTGGCTGAGTGTAGCCTCCAGCTTCAATAATTTTTTCCAAAGTTTCATTTTCCATGTCTGAATTCTTATCTGGCTTCTTTCTGCCTAAAATAAATATCTCCCTCCACCCAAAATAGTTGGTAGCAATTCTGTTTCTAATACTGAAATAAGAATGGCAGAATAAAAGCAATAAAAACAGATTAATAATTGAAGCAGTTCTTATGAGGATTTTTTCTTATGTGAATCCAACCTGCCTAGAAATTCAATAAGAGCAGAGTTTTAGTCACTAAAAATTATCTATTGGATGTCCTCTGAAGGTTGGGAGTGGCGGAAGTAGTCATAGTATAGAACTAGACTTTTCAAAAGTCATGGAAGACTTCCTTTTAAAGGCATCAAATAATGGACTTATATTGCTGCTTAATTTTTGGCTCTCCTAGACTCACCTCCCAGCACAGGTAGCACACATGTCCCTGCTTAGCAAAGCATCAAGGGGTAAATTCAAAGACAGACTTGAGAAATGTGGAGGAAAAGAATCTCTCACTAGATTTCCTGAGAGATACTTAGTCAGTAAAGAATCTGCCTCCAATGCAGGAGACCCAGGTTTGATTCCTGGGTTGGGAAGATCCTCTGGAGAAGGAAATGGCAACCCACTTCAGTATTCTTGCCTGAAGAATCCCATGGACAGAGGAGTCTGGTGAGCTACAGTCCATGGGGTCACAAGAGTTGGACATGACTTAGCGACTAAACCACCACAAGATTTGTAGAAAAAGATGAGCCAAATTATTTTCAGGAGTGCTCTTATAGGTGGTAAAATGCACATCTTTTAATAATTTTATTGGGAACAAGTACTTTGAAGTTGCATTTGACTAGTATCCTGTGTTTTTACAAATGGCACCCTAAGGTGAGGCTGAGCCATTTGGCATACCCAGATTATTTGGGTTACATAGCCATACTTTTGGAGAAGGCAATGGCACCCCACTCCAGTACTCTTGCCTGGAAAATCCCATGGACAGAGGAGCCTAGTAGGCCACAGTCCATGGGGTTGCTAGGAGTCAGACACGACTGAGCAACTTCACTTTCACTTTTCACTTTCATGCATTGGAGAAGGAAATGGCAACCCACTCCATTGTTCTTGCCTGGAGGATCCCAGAGATGGCAGAGCCTGGTGGGCTGCCGTCTTTGGGGTCGCACAGAGTTGGACACGACTGAAGCGACTTAACATAGACATACTTTATAAGCCTAGATGGAATATGAGTTTTATAAATACAAGAGTTATAAATTTCTTCTCTGAATCACCATGTCTCATTGGTTCATACCCAATAATTGAGGCAGGAATGATTTCTAAACTTATTCAGATATAGGACTCCTATGTAAATCCCTCAGAATATAATATTACCAACAGTAATAGCAACTTACACTGTAGAGTATTTTACAATGTAGAAAAATTATTTTACAAAAATTTGCTTTCCCAAATTATCATCTTTGTAATGTATCATTTTATTTCTGCTCTGTAATATCTGGAAGTCTGTGAAAATATTATTCTTAACCAGAAAGCATACAGTCTATTTGGTTAACATAAACTCACACTAAACTTGAAGTTATTTGAGCCTCAAAAGAGCCTTCCTTGGATGGGTAGTGGTCTTCCTTTATCTTCCTTTTACAGCTATCTTTTCAATCTCTGGCTCCACCTGGTGGAATACTGTGAGGTCATGACCACAGCCATCATCGTTCTTAAATTTACTGTACAGAACCAGTACTCCTCCACGTAAATAATAGTACGGCTTTCAGAATCTGAAGATTGGACTACCTATTGTCCACCCAAATATTCTCTTGCTAATGTGACTGCCTCTTGGAACAGCATATCTATGTTGTAAAAAAACCCTTTTTATTAGGACTAAAAAAGTATGACACCAAAGTTAAAGGAGAACCCTATCTTGCCAACAATAGCTTACACTGTTCTTTTGTATTTTTCAGTTCACTTGAACACATAAGAACATCTCCCATGAACCAGGGTAGGCTGAGGACTCTATCAAAGGAAAAAACGAGACTGACAGTATGAAAAACTGAAACTTACACTAACTGTACTTCCCAGAAATGAACAAAAATTATGGAAGCAGAGACAAGATCAAAAGGCAAGTGTTTTGATCCTGAGTGTAATGTTTATTAAAACTTGCCCACAACATTGCTTAAAATAAATAAAATCCTTCTTTTATTGTGTTTCATAATATATACATATTTACGTGTTTTTAATACCTTAAATATTATACAATAAAAAATGAAATGAGAAAAAATCTGCAAAAAGGTTAAAAAAGCCAAGCCAAATGAAAGAATGATATTAAAATGAGTCACTTTACCACTCCACAGCCACATCTTCTCTTGATGGATGGAGGAGGAACTTTACTTGTTCTATTTCTTAACCACTATGGACCTGCCCACACTTAGTTTATCAGAAAAAATTTCCCCTATGAGGGAGCAGTGAGTAACTCTGGGAGGTGAGGGGACAGTGGTAAAAAGATATCAACTCACACTTGCCCATCTTTTAGAACCCCAACAGGCTGCCCCCTCTAGGACTAGAAGTATTAATTGCTATTTATTTTGCCAGACTGTTTTAGAGCAGTTTTTGTTTCATAGCAATAGTGAGTGGAAGGTTCAGAGATCTCCCAAACCCCCTGCTCCCACACACCCACAGCCTCCCTCATGATCCACTTTTCCCAGCAGAGTGACACATTTGCTACAATTGATGAACCTATATTGACACATCATTATCACCCCAAGTTTATAGTTTGCCTCTTCTCTTGGGGTTGCACCTTCTTTGCTGCTACTGCTTAGTCACTTCAGTCGTGTTTGACTCTGTGCGACCCCATAGACGGCAGCCCACCAGGCTCCCCCGTCCCTGGGATTCTCCAGGCAAGAGTACTGGAGTGGGTTGCCATTTCCTTCTCCAATGCATGAAAGTGAAAAGTGAAAAGTGAAAGTGAAGTCGCTCAGTCGTGTCTGACTCTTAGCGACCCCATGGACTGCAGCCTACCAGGCTCCTCCGTCCATGGGATTTTCCAGGCAAGAGTACTGGAGTGGGGTGCCATTGCCTTCTCCATGCACCTTCTTTAGGTTTTGACAAATGTATCTGCTATTGCATTATACAGGGTAGCCTCACTGTCCTAAAAATCCCCTGAGCTTTACCTATTCATCCCTCTCTACCTTCCAACCTCTGAAAACCATTAATATTTTTACTGTCTCCACAGATTTGCCTTTTCCAAAATGTCATACAGTTGGATTTGTACAGTATGTAGGCTTTTCAGATGGCTTCTTTTACTTAGTAATATACATTTAAGTTTCCACCATGTCTTTTTATAGCTTACTAGTTCACTTCTTACTGCTAAATAATATTCCATGGTCTAAATGGATGTGCCAAAGTTTCTTTATCCAGGCCATCCTATTTGCTTCCAAGTTTTGACAAATTATGAATAAAGCTGCTAAAAACATATGCTTGCAGATTTTTGAGTGAATAAATGTGTTCAACTAGTTTGGGTATATACCAAGAAGCACAATTGCTAGATCATATGTAAAAGTAAATAAAAACCACTTCATGGCAAATAGATGGGGAAACAATGGAAAAAGTGACAAACTATTTTCTTGGGCTCCAAAATCATTGGATAGCCATAAAATTAAAAGACTCTTGCTCCTTGGAAGAAAAGCAATGACAAACCTAGATAGCATATTAAAATGTAGAGACATTACTTTGCCTACAAAGGTCCATAGAGTCAAAACTATGGTTTTTCCAGCAGTCATGTATAGATGTGAGAGCTGGACAATAAAAAAGGCTGAGTGCCGAAGAATTGATGCCTTCAAATTGTGGTGCTAGAGAAGACTCTTGAGAGTTCCTTGGACAGAAAGGAGATCCAACCAGTCAATCCTAAAAGAAATCAAGGTTGAATATTCATTGGAAGAACTGATGATGAAGCTGAAACTCCAATACTTTGGCCACCTGATGTGAAGAACTGCCTCATTTGAAGACAGCCTGATGCTGGGAAAGATTGAAGGCAGGAGGAGAAGGGGACAACAGAGGATGATATGGTTGGATGGCATCAGTGACTCAATGGACTTGAGTTTGAGCAAAGTCTAGGAGATGGTGAAGGACAAGGAACCCTGGCATGCGGCAGTGTATGGGGTCATAAAGAATCAGACATGACTGAGCAACTGAGCAACAACAAAAATGCAAAAATATAATTATGTAAGAAACTATTGAACTGTCTTTCAAAGTGGTTGTGCCATTTTACATTCTGACCAGCAATGGTAATGAGGTTCCAGTTTGTCTACATCCTTGCTAGCATTTGCAAGTGTTAATGTTCAGAATGTTGGCTGTCCTAATAGGTGTGGTGGTAGCTCATTGTCGTTTTACCGCATGATTTTATTTTATTTTTTTTAATTTAATTTTATTTTTTAACTTTACAATATTGTATTGGTTTTGCCATATATCAAAATGAATCTGCCACAGGTATACATGTGTTCCCCATCCTGAACCCTCCTCCCTTCTCCATCCCCATACCATCCCTCTGGGTCATCCCAGTGCACCAGCCCCAAGCATCCAGTATTGTGCACCGAACCTGGACTGGCGACTCGTTTCATATATATTAAACATGTTTCAATGCCATTCTCCCAAATAATCCCACCCTCTGCTTCTCCCACAGAGTCCAAAAGACTGTTCTAGACATCAGTGTCTCTTTTGTTGTCTCATATACAGGGTTATTGTTACCATCTTTCTAAATTCCATATATATGCGTTAGTATACTGTATTGGTGTTTTTCTTTCTGGCTTACTTCACTCTGTATAATAGGCTCCAGTTTCATCCACCTCATTAGAACTGATTCAAATGTATTCTTTTTAATGGCTGAGTAATACTTCATTGTGTATATGTACCACTGCTTTCTTATCCATTCATCTGCTGATGGACATCTAGGTTGCTTCCATGTCCTGGCTATTATAAACAGTGCTGCAATGAACATTGGGGTACACGTGTCTTTTTCCCTTCTGGTTTCCTCAGTGTGTATGCCCAGCAGTGGGATTGCTGGGTCATAAGGCAGTTCTATTTCCAGTTTTTTAAGGAATCTCCACACTGTTCTCCATAGTGGCTGTACTAGTTTGCATTCCCACCAACAGTGTAAGAGGCTTCCCTTTTCTCCACACCCTCTCCAGCATTTATTGCTTGTAGACTTTTGGATCGCAGCCATTCTGACTGGTGTGAAATGGTACCTCATAGTGGTTTTGATTTGCATTTATATACCACATGATTTTAAAAACAAAGCTGTAAGGTAGAAAGCAGTCACATTTCAGGAGATGCATGGCTTGTTTTGTGATCTTCGCAATTCTCCAGGCTAAAGAGAGGGCTTTCCTTTCTCCCTTGCTACCAGCTGTGTCCTAAGGATGAAATCACAGATATATTTGGATTTGTCTTTTCTTTCCTAGATTAAGAAGGAATTGGGATAGCTTTTTAACCCTAACGGTACAATAGCGTCACTGGGAAGTTTTTAAAAAGTGTTGTTTCCCAGATACCACATCAGAATCTCTGGGGGAGAGGTTTTGACATATTCTTCTCTAAAAGCTATTCATGAGATTCTAATATGCAGGCTTGGTTGAGTCTTACTGTTTTGAGCACCTATAAAATCTGTTTTCATCTTTAAACTCTGCTCCATCCATTCTGTATTTTGTAATCCCCACCATACTCCCTTTGGTAGTCTGTATAACAATAACTTGCTAACTGGATCTTCATTCTCATACCCCTAGTCTTCCAATTTCATTTTTTGTTTGTTTCTTTATATTCTCTCTTGCCTTACTATTGAGGGAGTGGAGACGAGATCTATAGATCCTTTAAGATTTACCTTTAAGATTACCTAAATGTAAAATTTTTATCAAGAGATAAATGGTCATCTACTTTGAAGAATTGTAATTCTATTTGATATTTAAAAGTCAATAATATGATTACTCTCTTACTTCTTATACACACAAAATAGCATTGAACCAGGGAGAATTGATTACGGTAGCAAAAGTCACCTTGTTATCCTTTAACCCAACATGTGGGTATTGCTACAAATGTGTATGTGTTTGGCCAAATTGAACCCTCCACATTGCATGTCAATACTTTGTTTCTCCATGGACAACTTCCTTTCCAATTCCTTGTGAAATTATTTTCAAAAATGTTACTTTTCTTCTCTTGACCCCTAGACATACTGAATTCTAGGTACATATCCTTGGGGCTTTTTTATGAGAAACTTGATCTGACCTATCAATTTCTGACCTTACCACACACTCACTTACCTGCTTCTCCATATGTTTTTCTTTTCGTTGTGTCTGTGGAAGAAAAGTTACTTTTTGCTCTGCATTGCTTATTATTTCTGCTATGGGCTCAATCAAACACCCACCTACCTCTTCAGAGGTTTGATTCCTTTTACTGATTTATATCCAAATGTGGCTCAGAATAAATCTGTGTCTTGATCTCTAACTACGTCCACTTGATTGTTCCACTGGCACATCAAAAAACAGTGTCACAATGCTGCTCTATTTTGCTTTGATTGTGGTCTCAATAGGAATAGTCAAAAGAAATAAACGTCCTTCATCAACACTTCTTGGCCATTAACTACATAAAACACATATGTAAAGATGCACGTGGCACAGCCATTACCTCGGAGGAGCTCACAGAACTCTTTTTTAACTGGGCAAATAGGATATACCATATATATTTATCCAACACTCATCCTGGTACACAGTCATCAAAAAAATAAACAAGCAATATAGTGTGAAGCACCTGGCACTTGGAAGGCATTCCATCCTGCTGCTTATGGAAGAAGTGAACTTTAAGTTAAGCCTTTAATTGTTAAATAAATTCCAGGTAGTTGTAGCAGTTTGTCTTCCCAATAAGCAAACAGCAGTAAGTAAATGTGGAATAGACAGAGTCACAGAAAGAAGGGTTTGAGGATAGTGAGCAAATGTCTACGTTGATAGAGAGTTCTCATTCATTTAATCTCCTATAAATTAATTCACAATGAAGTGTTGATGGCTCAATGTTATATGGCTTAGGATATGAAAAAAAAACTTTTTTAGATTAAGGCTTCCATTCATACAACTACATCTCTAATGAATTTTTTTTTTTTAATCAGATGGTAGGATCATTTGAGGGTCAGAGAAACTTTTACCATCATCATTCGTACCATACACAAAAGATAATTTGGCAAGTTCCACTGAAAGATAAACTGATAAAACATTAGTTTTGGAAACACTTTTTTATTATTGTTATTGTTATTTTTAGCTGTTTGGAAATTGTGGTGCTTCTTTGGGGAGGTGAATGAATTTTAAAATCATATGTTAATTGTATGTGAATGTGTGTGCTTGTGCGTGTGTTTGTGCCCAAGGGCGTCCTAGGTGAAGGGCTCCCTTGAAAACTTTGAAACAAATAAACAAAATGAGAGCTGACCTAAATTTTTGCCTCAAACTGAAACAGAGTTCAAACTTTGAGGAGGATCAAAAGCTTGATTAACAGTTGTTTATTTGTTTTTAGAGGTTTTGCTTCCCTCCAACTCAAAAAAGTAAAAGTGATCAAACACTACACTCTGAGAGAGACTCTTGTCTCAATATTTCCAACTGGGCTGAAACCAGAAAGTACTTGTGAGGCAAATGGGAAACCCAAGTGACTTGCAGCCTAAGGTCCAAGATTCAAGGGGTTAGGAGGAGTTCAGCTGAGTTTCGTGTTGGCATCCAAGGAAAACATAGCAGTAGTGCTGTGTTCAGTGGAACTGAAATCCTAGAGGGGAGAAAACATTACTATGTGGAAGAGAAAAGGTACATGGTGTTTGTGTTTCCCCCAATGTCTGGGGAAAAGCACATTTATTGATAGGCTGAAAAGCAGGAAAAGACCCCTGGGATGTGTTGAGACCTGTGGGTTAACTTGAGGCAGCGGGTGTAAGGCACAAGCCATGAAGTAGAAGTCAGGGTACTTGGAAATTAGGCCCTCCTCTCACAGCTGTGTGACCTTGGGCAGCTGTGTAACTGTTACAGAATTTGGTGTCTTTATCTGTATTCACTTGTTCAGAAATTCCAATGGATTGTCCTTGCCTTGCTGGACACACTGAAATATTACTTTAGATTTTTCTGAATTGGTAAGAACCAATCATATCCTTGAAAATAGTAAAATTCATGAGTGGATCTTAAGATGTACAAAAATCATTTTTTAAGAGATTAAGAGCTGTGAGAGTTTGGTGAAAGTAAGAGGTCTTTTGGCTTAAGTTCCATGCTTTGGAAGACTTTATAAAAATAGAATTGAAAGTGAATAGAGTTTTGGCATAGAGGAACTAATGGGATGGGAGATATTCCAAGCAGAGGTAGAAACCATCAAAAAAAGAAAGTATTGTGATAAGAAAAAGTAGGACTTTACATAGTAAATAGTGAATAGGCAAAACTGGCGAAGGGTTAGGAGATAATTTTAGAAATGTCACTGAGGCCGAAGGATGGATGTCATTAAATTCTAAGCTGCTAACTTAGATTTTATTTTATATGGAACAGAGGTGATTTGAGTTATGTTCTGGTGTATGAATAATTAAGCGTATTATCAAGATTAAGTTTACAATAAAAGATAAAGTGAATAATTAGAAGGGAAACTAATAGAGAGAGACTAGCCAAGTAAAGAGGCTTCCCTGGTGGCTCAGAAGAAAAGAAATTGCCTGCAATGCCGGAGTCACAGGGGATGTAAGTTCAATCCCTAGGAGGAGAAGATCCCCTGGAGGAGGTCATGGCAACCCACACCAGTACTCTTGCCTGGAGAATCCCATGGACAGAGGAGCCTGGCAGTCCATAGTGTCGCAAAGAGTGGGACACAACTGAAGCGACTTAGCATGCACTTATGCAGCCAAGTAAAAACCTATCATATTCATCTGGGTGAGCAGTGGTATGGCCTCACCAACACAATGTCATGCTTATAGAAAGGAGATTGTGAGCCAGGTCAAGAAGATCTGGCAGTTGAATGTGGTCAAAAGTTTATTACCATATGTAAAATAGATGACCAGTGCAAGTTTCATGCATGAAGCAGGGCACTCAAAGCTGGTGCTCTGGGACAACCCAGCAGGATGGGGTAGGGAAGGAGGTAGAAGGGGGAGTTTAGGATAGGGGAACACATGTACACCCATGACTGATTCATGTCGATGTATGGCAAAAACCACCACAATGTTGTAAAGTAATTAGCCTCCAATTAAAAAAAAATTTTTTTTAAGTGGAGCCAGAGAAGTCTGAGAGCTAAGGCGTCATACTTGAATGACTTGAAAGATGGTACAATTAATTTAAGGAACTTGGGATAGTAGCCAGCTCAAGAGAAAATAATGATTCTGGTCAAGTTTGAGGTTAAAAAGATATATGGATGAAGACAAGAGTATGAAACATAAGATCAAGAGCTAATGATGGCTTGAGACAAAGATGAAGAGTCATTTGCATTGACATCACAGTCGAAATCATAAAGTATTGGATGTTGCTGGTCATAATTCAATATATTTTCCTGAATCTGATGTTAACTATACAGACATTTTTTTCCTGGGCTTTGTTGATAAATCTCCATGTGTAAGCATGGCTCTTGGCAACTGGATTTTTTCCCCTGAAATTTGGACCACTCTCTACTGAGCTGAATTTCAACATCTACATGAGTTCTTCAGATATAATTTAAACTCTGCCATTCACTGCTTGTTTTGATCTCCCCGGTTTTTATCATGACCCCAATTCATTAAATCCTTGACTGTAGCTCCCGTGTTGATAAGAGTTAGAAATTACTCAGCCATTAAAAAGAATACATTTGAATCAGTTCTAATGAGGTGGATGAAACTGGAGCCTATTATACAGAGTGAAGTAAGCCAGAAAGAAAAACACCAGTACAGTATACTAAAGCATATATATGGAATTTAGAAAGATGGTAATGATAACCCTTTGTGCAAAACAGCTAAAGAGACACAGATGTCTAGAACAGTCTTTTGGACTCTGTGGGAGAGGGCAAGGGTGGGATGATTTGGGAGAATGGCACTGAAACATGTATAATATCATATGTGAAACGAATCGCCAGTCCAGGTTTGATGCATGAGACAGGGTGCTCAGGGCTGGTGCACTGGGATGACCCAGAGGGATGGGGAGGGAGGCAGAAGAGGGGTTCAGGATGGGGAACACATGTACACCCGTGGCGGATTCATGTCAATGTATGGCAAAACCAATACAATATTGTAAAGTAATTAGCCTCCAATTAAAATAAATAAATTTATATTAAAAATAATAAAAAATAAAAATTAAATAATTGAATTTCTGTTCAGAAAAAAAAAATTTCCAAAGAAAAATGGATGCTTCAGGCTTTGGTTTTCTTCATTAGATTTCTGATTTTAACTGTTGAAATAAAACCTGGGTCTTCAAGATCTGGGTGTATCACTTTAATACTTTCTATAAGCAATATGCATTTCAAAAAAATGTTGTATTTCCAAAGAACATTCCAGGAAAAAGTCAGTGCCAAGAAAATATAAGAAATTCCTTTCCTATACATATTACATTTTTTCTTTTACATTCCTCTAGAAGTCCTTCTACAGATCACATGGATGTTCCTTTAATAATCAGAGACATATGGATAGATAAGATGATACAATTATATGAGGTAGATGACCTGCTTGAGGCTAGACCTTAAAACTTTGTAGTTTTTTGACTGTTTTTTTTTTTTTTAGAGATAGATAGCTATTCTATTTTTTTTTTAACTTTGCAATATTGTATTGGTTTTGCCATACATCAACATGAATCCGCCAAGGTGACTTTTGATAAGTCATGTCAGATTCTAGATTTGCACCTGAGTGGTTTGAGAATTCAATGAGGTATAGCACTATTTTTTGAAAGCAATAAATAAGAAATATAAGATATTATAATATTTGATAAAGTCAGAATAAAGGTAAATTATTCACTATAATCCAGAGTATTAGAAGTAGCACTTATCATAACAACCTTTCATTTATTTTTATATCATAATTTGATGAATGCTTATAATCAGTATCAGATTGCTAGTTACATGATGAAGAGTCTATGTCATCTTTTACTCATCATAACCCCAGCAGCTTGTACTGCAAGTACTACATAATCAAAACTTTTAAATGAATAATTGAATACTTTATAATTTAAGTTTAATCATTTTAGTCTAATAAAATGAACAATTTTAATTATGAAAACCATTTCCCTTCTAAAATTCAATATGGAGGATGATATAAATTGTTACAAGAGTAATTTGGATAAAGTTTATGGATGAAAAAAATCTATGGTAGCAAAATGAGAAATTTTTGAAATCATAGATAACTGAAAAAACTTTGAGGCCCTAGCCTTGTTTTTCTCTGAATAACCCATCACTGGATTGATCTCTTCCTAAATACTCTTTCTTGTGTTATAGTGTTATATTCCCTTTGCTTTGTTCTTTGTGGGCTATCATGTAAAACATAATGTTCTTCAAAGAGTAAATAACATTCCAACTTCATCCCCTTTCCTATTATGTTTTGAAGTTTTATCTTCATCTAAATAATTTAATAATAATAATAACAATAATTTCCCAACAGCTTAATAAAATATTTCCCTTGACTGTGTTGATAATATCTCTTTCTTGAATCTCACTTCCTTTGGCTTCCAAGATAGATCTTCTCTTTTTATTTTCCTCTCTTTTTAAACTTTCTTTGCCAACATGTTTTTTGGCCCTACCCTCAACAACCTCAAAAATAGGGACTCTCTGAATGTCTCCAATCTCTTAGTTTTTCTACACAGTCTTTAGTGGATTATTCTCTTCCTTCACCTGTATGGTGCAAGTTTCAGTGACCATTTAGACATTTTGACATGGGTATATTCATAATATTCCAACCATCTTGGACTATAAATCACCATTCAACATTCAAACTTGATTCTCCCTTCCCCTCTTTCTCCTTCTTCACCACATAGTCAATAAGACTCTTGCCAAATTTTACTTCTCAGTACCCATTGTGTGACCACCATTTTTCTACCCTAACCATCATGGTCCTGCTTCCGTTGGGCTTTATTATAGTAATAGTGTCCTATTACTTTGCTTCACATACTTTTGCCAAAATAATCTACAATATTTAGATCTGCATATGCCACTCCTCTCCCTACTCAGTCTCTAAAGTGAAAAGTCCTACCATGTATGATTTTTTAAAATAAGCCTCCAAACTGTTTTCAAATCCCCTTTATTTTTAATTTGTAAATTATATAACATGTAATTATTATTATGGCACATATACCATGAAATTCACCCATTCAGAGTGCACAATTCAATGATTTTTAGTATGTTCAAAGAGTTGCATAATACAATTTTAAAACATGTTCATCACTTTCAGAAAGAAATGCCACATCTTTTAGCAGTCACCCTCTGACAGTATTCCCCATCCAATCACCACCCATAGGGGACTTATGTAACTATCTACTTCCTATGTCAATAGAGTTTCCTATTATAGACATTTCTTGAAGATAAAAATCATTTGTACATGGTCTTCTTCCATTAAGCAAAATATTTTTTAAGTTCATCCATGCTGTAGCATGTATAAGTATTTCATTCCTTTTAATTGTAAAACAATATTCCATTATATGGATAGACCATTTTTATTTATCAGTTGCTAGTCTCCTTTGCATCATTTTTTCTTCTTGTTATATATTGTCCTCTTATTTTTACAATCTTAGATTCCCTGTTCTCAGCTTAAACTTGCATGTACCTTCTTTGTTTTAGAGTTGATTGTTTAAATTTCTTATTTTCCAGTAGATTTTAAGACTATTCTTTACTTTTCCTTAGTTGTTACATTCTTTTAATTAATTTTTCCATGGATATTCAATTCCATTCAGTGGAAATGTATTAGATCTACTGTTTTCAATATTTTGAAATTTAGAAATGTGAGGTATATAGTAACTATGAGAGTTTGAACATAAAATATAAAGGTAAACTATACTATATTACATATTAACCATGTGTATACATGACACTATATGTTAACTGTATTGTATAGTAACATATACTATACAATTGTACATTTTATGCAAAAATGAACACAATCTATATATACTACATGTTTGTATACATTATACACATATATGTATATTATATAGATGTATATATACTTGTGTGTACATGTATTATAGTGTCCATGATGTCAACATGTTTAAGCCTACAAACACATACAATATGGTCATTATGTTTATATAATTGATTAGATGCCCTTTATATAAGGAATAAATACATCTTTGATGATAGACTATCTGCGTAGATTATCTGGAATTCTTTTGCACAAAAATTTGTCTGTTGTCTGTTTATTTAGATCAGTATGGATTCATGGATATTTATATTTTGGATTATCACTCAATTCATTGTTATTTGTATGTAAGTATGTATTTATTTAAAATTTTTCCAGTGTTGGTAATTGAGGATGCTTCTAGATGGTGCCATTTTGGCATTTCTTACCTTTGGTTTTGTTGTTTGTTTGTTTTAGCACTCCTTTACTTTCTGGCACCACAGAATGCTCCATGTTCACTGTGTATATTCCTTACCTGTGTCATGCTGCTGCTGCTGCTAAGTCGCTTCAGTCGTGTCCGACTCTGTGTGACCCCATGGACTGCAGCCTACCAGGCTTTTCCATCCCTGGGATTCTCCAGGCAAGAACACTGGAGTGGGGTGCCATTTCCTTCTCCAATGCATGAAAGTGGAAAGTGAAAGTGAGGTCATTCAGTCGTGTCTGACTCTTAGCGACCCCATGGACTGCAGCCTACCAGGTTCCTCCATCCATGGGATTTTCCAGGCAACAGTACTCGAGTGGGGTGCCATTGCCTTCTCTCACCTATGTCATACAACCAGCCATTTCTCTAAGGAGATCCAGTTCCTCTTATTGGACAACAGCACGGGAAACTAACCTCTGGGTGCTGGATGTGCTTATTGCTTCTGAGGTGTAACTGTTTCTAGATTCTCTCAGTTGACAAAGCAAGAAAACATATGTTTATTTTCTTATAGTTATGTGTAAATATATTGATTTATATATATTTATATATATAAATGTTTATGGTGGTAGTTTAGTAGTATCCAACTCTTGTGATCCCAGGGACTGTAGCCCGCCAGGCCTCTCTGTTCGTGGGATTTTCCAGGCAAGAATATGGGAGCGGGCTGCCATTTCCTTCTCCAGGGAATCTTTCCAACCCAGGGATCAAATTCAGGTCTCTTCCATTGCAGTAGATTCTTTAGACTGAGCTACAAGGGAAGTACAAACCATTATGTGTATAAATGTGTATAAACATTTATACACATAACCATTTATATCTATATTAAGCTAAATGTGAGTTCATGCATGTAAAAGGAAATCAGCAATGATAGATGAAGGGTTTGGACCAAGGTCCCGTAATTGTCTAGAAATGGTTACAAGTACTGTTCTAAATCTGGGCTTCCCAGGCGGCACTAGTGATAAAGAACCTGCCTGCAAGTGCAGGAGACATTCAAGACACAGGTTCATTCCCTGGGTTAAGATCCCCTGGAGAAGGAAATGGGCAACCCACTGCAGTATTCCTGCCTGAAGAACCCCATGGACAGAGAAGCCTGGAGGGCTACAGTCCATAGGGTGGCAAAGAGTCAGACATGACTGAAGGACTTAGCATGCATGCAGTGCTTTAAGTGCTAACACTTGTATTTATATTATTTCCCTTTGCTATGTCAGTGAAACTCCAGAAGTAGTTTCTTTGCAACTTGTGTAACATTTTCCATTTTTCAAATTTTACTTATTAAACTTGTAAGCCAAATGAAATTATGTTTGTGATTCCTATTACCATTGATTTTGTCTTGGGAGCAAACTGAACAAAACAATGAGATGAAAACTGACAAAAAATTTTTACCCATATTCTCCTAAGAAATAACTTTACCTACTAGGGTTTGCTATTTTCATATAACTCCATTCCACTGATTGAGTTGGAGTGGCAACTCGAAATAAAAGCTAGTCTTAGGCATTTTATAATCTAGAAGAACAAATCCTCCAGGAAACTCTAAGCTGTAACACACAGGGCTTGTTTTTAAAAGAGAAAAATTAAGATGCAATTCATAAAAGTATGAAGGATATAAAAGCATCAGTGGTAGTCAAGATCTTGGAAATAACTGAGTATTTTCTAACTTAGTGCAGTGCCAGAAACTGACAGATCTGCCAGACCCATCATGTTAAATCATTCATGGATTTAGAGTGGCCTCTCACTTTAATCTGAAATTAACTAATTAGTGCTTCCTCTTCATCTGAAAGAGAATCAAGTGGAATTTCAGGTCTTAAAATCATGTGTCCAACCAGCCCAGGGGGTTCAAGCTTTGGCCCATTATTTTTTGGAACATTTTCCGTGCATGACAGTAGTCTAGGCACTG
Organism: Bos taurus; assembly: GCF_002263795.3. Taxonomy (NCBI): domain Eukaryota; kingdom Metazoa; phylum Chordata; class Mammalia; order Artiodactyla; family Bovidae; genus Bos; species Bos taurus. The sequence continues at coordinate 49,827,940 of NC_037340.1, forward strand.
AGGACCAGAGAGGATGGGGAAGCCAGCCACACCAATGAGAGGGGCTCACCTAAAGTTCCTATGGTTCAGCTAATTAAACTTAAAAGCAGTAAAGTTAAATAAAATAAAAAATAAAGCTTTTGCACAACAAAAGAAACCACAAACAAGATGAAAAGACAACCCTCAGAATGGGAGAAACTAATTGCAAATGAAGCACCAACAAGGATTAATCTCTAAAATATATAAACAGCTCAATATCAGAAAAACAAACAACCCAGTCAAAAAATGGGTTAAGGACTTAAACAGACATTTCTCCAAAGAAGACATTCAGATGGTTAATAAACAAATGAAAAGATGCTCAACATCACTTCTTATTAGAGAAATGTAAATCAAAACTACAATGAGGTATAACCTCATACTAATCAGAATGACCATTATCAAAAAATCTACAAACAATAAATGCTAGAGAGGATGTGGAGAAAAGGGAACCTTCTTACTTTGTTGGTGGGAATGTACATTGATACAGCCACTATGGAGAACACTATGGAGATTTCTTTAAAAACGAGGGAAGAAAACTACCATATGACCAAGAAATTTCACTACTGGCCATATATCCTGAGAAGACCACAATTCTAAATGACATATGTACCCCAGTGTTCATTGCAGCTATTTACATTAGCCATGCATGGAAGCAATTTAAATGCCCATTGAAAGATGAATGGATAAAGAAGTCGTGGTACATATATACAATGGAATATCACTGAATCATAAAAAGGAATGAATTTGAGTCAGCTCTAATGAGGTGGATGAACCTAGAACCTTTTATACATTGTGAAGTAAGTCAGAAAGTGAAAAACAAATGTCGTATAGTAAGAGTATCATATCATATAGCAGCACATGGTGCCCATTCCAGTTCATTTTAGTTCACTAATTCCTAAGATATCAATGTTCATTCTTGTCATCTCCTGCTTGACCACATCCAGTTTACTTTGATTCATGGACCTGGCATTCCAGGTTCCTGCGCAATGTTGTTCTGTATGGCATCAGACTTATCTTTCACCACCAGACACATCCACAACAAAGCATCTTTTCTGCTTTGGCCCAGCAGCTTCATTCTTTCCAGAGCTATTAGTAATTGTTCTCTGCTCTTCCCCAGTGGTTTATTTGACCTGTGGGGGTTCATCTTTTGGTGTTATAACTTTTTGCCCTTTCATTCTGTTCATGGGGTTCTTGCAGGAAGACTACTGGAGTGGTCTTCCATTCCTTCCTCCAGTGGGCCATGTTTATCATAACTCTCTACTATGATTTGTCAGTCTTGGGTGGCCCTGCACAGCATAGCTAATAGCTACATTGAGTTATGCAAGCCCCTTTGGCATGACAAGGCTGTGATCCATAAAAGGGATGTGTATGTGTGTGTGTATATATATATATATGTATATGTATATATATACAAAACTGCATGTAAAATAGATAGCCAGTGGGAATTTGCTGTATGATGCAGGAAGCTCAATCCAGTGGTCTGTGACAGCTAGAGGGCTGGGATAGTGTGGGAGGGAGGTTCAAGATGGGACATATGTATATATATGGCTGATTCGTGTTGATGTATAGCAGAAACCAACACAACATTGTAAAGCAATTATCCTCCAATTAACACTAAATAAAATAAAAACCATAAAGTTCCCACAGTCCAGGAGCTATTTTGATTAATCTTCCCAGAAAAAGCTCCCATCCAAATAATTGGCTGTTTTTAGTGAATACCATGCCATTCAAAATTTCTTTTAAAAGTATATCACTTTTACTGAGGAGGAAATAAAAATTGCCCTTGTCAGAACACATCATCATTTTTCGTTTCTCCCAGCCCCCTTACTGGGCTTCTTCTTTATGTTCAAACACATCTGGCCTATCTTTGGGATGGGAATGAAAACTGACCTTTTCCAGTCCTGTGGCCACTGTTGAGTTTTCCAAATTTGCTGGCATATTGAGTGCAGTAACTTTCACAGCATCATCTTTTAGGATTTGAAATAGCTCAACTGGAATTCCATCACCTCCATTAGCTTTGTTTGTAATGATGCTTCCTGAGGTCCACTTGACTTCACATTCCAGAATGTCTGGCTCTAGGTGAGTGATCACACCATCATGGTTATCTGGGTCATGAAGGTCTTTTTTTTTTTTTTTGTTTAGTTCTTCTGTGTATTCGTGCCACCTTGTCTTAATATCTTCTGCTTCTATTAGGTCCATAGCATTTCCGTCCTTCATTAAGCCCATCTTTGCATGAAAATTTCCCTTGGTATCTCTAATTTTCTTGAAGAGATCTCTAGTCTTTCCCATTCAATTGCTTTCCTCTATTTCTTTGCATTGATCACTGAGGAAGGCTTTCTTATCTCTCCTTGCTATTCTTTGGAACCCTGTATTCAACTGGGCATATCTTTCCATTTCTCCTTTGCCTTTAGCTTCTCTTCTTTTCTTACCTATTTCTAAGGCCTCCTCAGACAACCATTTTGCCTTTTTTGCATTTATTTTACTTGGGGATGGTCTTGTTCACTGCCTGATAACTGTATGATCATTGTTCATACAATGTCATGAACCTCCAGCCATAATTCTTCAGGCACTTTATCAGATCTAATCCTTTGAATCTATTTGTCACTTCCACTGTATAATCATAAGAGATTTGATTTAGGCCATACCTGAATGGTCTAGTGGTATTCCCTACTTTCTTCAATTTAAGTCTGAATTTGGCAATAAGGAGTTCATGATCTAAGCCACAGTCAGTTCACAGTCTTGTTTTTGCTGACTGCACAGAGCTTCTCCATCTTTGGCTGCAAAGAATATAATCAGTCTGATTTCAGTGTTGACCATCTGGTGATGTCCATATGTAGACTCTTCTTTTGTGTTGGAAGACGGTGTTTGCTATGACCAGAGCGTTCTCTTGGCAAAACGTTGTTAGCCTTTGCCCTCCTTTGTTTTGTACTCCAAGGTCAACTTTGCCTGTTACTCCAGATATCTCTTGACTTCCTCTTTTGCACTGCAGTCCCCTATAATGAAAAGGACATCTTTTTTTTGTTGTTAGTTCTAGAAGGTCTTGTAGGTCTTCATAGAACCATTCAACTTCAGCTTCTTCAGCATTACTGGTTTGGATATAGATTTGGATTACCATGATATTGAATAGTTTACCTTGTAAACAAACAGAGATCATTCTATTGTTTTTTGAGACTGCATCCAAGTACTGCATTTTGGACTCATTTCTTGACTATGATGGCTGTTCCATTTCTTCTAAGGGCTTCTTGCCTACAGTAGTAGATAAAATGGTCATCTGAGTTAAATTTGCCCATCCCCATCCATTGTAGTACACTGATTCCTAAAATGCTGATGTTCACTCTTGCCATCTCTTGTTTGACCACTTCTAATTGTCTTGATTAATGGACCTAACATCCCAGGTTCTATGCAATATTGCTCTTTACAGAATCAGACTTTACTTTGGCCACCAGCCACATCCACAACTGCATGTTGTTTTTGCTTTGGCTCCATCTCTTTTGTTCTTTTTAGATTTACTTCTGCACTGATTTCCAGTAGCATATTGGGCACCTACTGACTGGGGGGAGTTCATCTTTCAGTGTCCTATTTTTTGCCTTTACATACTGTTCATGCCAAAGAATGTTCAAACTATTGCATTCATCTCACATGTTAGCAAAGTAATGCTCAAAATTCTCCAAGCCAGGCTTCAACAGTACGTGGGCCATGAACTTCCAGATGTTCAAGCTGGTTTTAGAAAAGGCAGGGGAACCAGAGATCAAGTTGCCAATATCTGTTGGATCATCAGAAAAAGTAAGAGAGTCACAGGAAAATATCTACTTCAGCTTTATTGACTACACCACCTTTGACTGTGTGGATCACAACAAACTGTGGAATATTCTTCAAGAGATGGGAATACCAGACCACATCACCTGCCTCCTGAGAAATCTGTATGCAGGTCAAGAAGTAATAGTTAGAACTGGACATGGAACAACAGACTGGTTCCAAATTGGGAAAGGAGTATATCAAGGCTGTACATTGTCACCCTGTTTAGTTAACTCATATGCAGTGTACATCATGAAAAATGCTGGGCTAGAAGAAGCACAAGCTGGAGTCAAGATTGCCAGGAGAAATATCAATCACCTCAGATATGTAGATGACACCACCCTTATGGCAGAAAGTGAAGAAGAACTAAAGAGCCTCTTGATGAAAGTGAAAGAGGAGAGTGAAAAAGTTGGCTTAAAGCTCAACATTCAGAAAACTAAGATCATGGTACCTGGTCCTATCACTTCATGGCAAATAAAAGGGAGGAACAGTGGAAACAGTGACAGACTTTATTTTGGGGGGCTCCAAAATCACTGCAGATAGTGACTGTAACCATGAAATTGAAAGACACTTGCTCCTTGGAAGAAAAGCTATGACCAACCTAGACAGCATATTAATAAGGAGAGACATTACTTTGGCAACAAAGATCCCTCTAGTCAAAGCTATGGTTTTTCCAGTAGTCATGTATGCATGTGAGAGTTAGACTATAAAAGAAAGCTGAGCACCAAAGAATAGATGCTTTTGAACTGTGGTGTTGGAGAGAACACATGAGAGTCCCTTGGACTGCAAGGAGATCCAATCAGTCAACCCTAAAGCAAATCAGTCCTGAATATTCATTGGAAGGACTGATGCTGAAGCTGAAACTCCAGTACTTTGGCCACTTGATGCAAAGAACTGACTCATTTGAAAAGACCATGATGCTGGGAAAGATTGAAGGTGGGAGGAGAAGGGGGCAACAAAGGATGAGATGGTTGAATGGCATCACTGACTGGATGGACATGACTTTGAGTAAGTTCTGGGAGTTGGTGATGGACAGGGAAGCCTGGCGTACTGCATTCCATGGGGTCGCAAAGAGTCAGACATGACTGAGCTACTGAACTGAACTGAACATCTGGCCTATAGGACAGATTCTTATTTATACTATCGTTTGGTTTTCTCTGCACAGTTTGCACTAGGTACGCTCCTTGAGGATGGGGTTTGGTCTCATTATTTAGGATGTAATCATATAGTAGGAGTTCCATTATATCCATTAGTAATGAATGAGAGGCACAATAACTTCATAGGAAAAAATAATCCAACTTTGTCTTTTATTCACAGATTTTTCCCATGAAAGGGAATAATTTCCTTGAGTTTATTTAGATAAGTAGCTTTTTGTAATGAACATTCAAACACATGAAAGCAAGTTTTTAAGAGATAGTCCAAGGAATGATCCTGTCCTGTGAGTCTCTGAAACTGAGTTACTGTTTTCTGCAAGATTTTTTTTTTTTTAATATATAGGATTCTTCATTATTTTCTTGGAAACAGTTACATTGTTTAGAAGTCCTCATGGTCAAATAATGGCCCAGCTGCACCAGAATTGACTTAAGGAGATTAGAAAAGAATACAGGTTCCAGAGTCATATCCCCCAGGGTTTTGGTTGCAGCAGGTTTGAAGTAAGGCTTGGAAATCTGTCACTTTAAAATAGTCTCTCAAGTGTTTCTGATGGGAAGCTGGATCATCCTGCCTCTTATTCTGGAATACGTGGTTAGAAACTCTCATGCTCCATCCTTCCATAAGCAAAAGGTATTAGTCCTGAATCAAGTCATTCCGCATATGTGATTTACACCAGGAGCCTGTTCATCTCAGACCTCCCCCAAAGATTGCATTTGGTTTGACTTTCTCATTGGTAGTAGCACCCAGCTATAGGGATGAACAAGATGGCTGAAAAACAAAATTTATACTTGGAAACCATATTTTAAAAAGTTCAAAAGAGAAAGCCAGCTCAACACAGACGAGAGATAAATTTTCCATAGCATAGTCTTATCAGGACTTCTCTGTCCTTTAACAAAACTTATTAGTGAATTCTTAATGGCAAACAACTCCAGATTCTCCAGCATTTTGGGAAGACGACTTTTAATCTCTCACATTGTACCAGTATGATCTGTGAAGTACAATCCTGTGTTAAAGACTCGGGCTACTCTGACAAGCCCTGAGCCCCAGGGAACAGCGCCACCTGCTGATTACCCGAGACATAGTTTACATGAAAAAGGGTGAGTTGAGTATTTGGAAGAGTTGCTGCTGCTGCTGCTAAGTCGCTTCAGTCGTGTCCGACTCTGTGCGACCCCATAGACGGCAGCCCACCAGGCTCCCCTGTCCCTGGGATTCTCCAGGCAAGAACACTGGAGTGGGTTGCCATTTCCTTCTCTAATGTATGAAAGTGAAAAGTGAAAGTGAAGTCTCTCAGTCGTGTCCGACTCCTAGCGACCCCATGGACTGCAGCCTACCAGGCTCCTCCATCCATGGGATTTTCCAGGCAAGAGTACTGGAGTGGGGTGCCATGAGTGGTGCATGTTAATTATGTATTCCCTGGCATTCTTACCACTGCTGCTCTAACACCCTACTTCCAAGCACCAGGTGTCCTTTCAGCTCATTGTCTGAAATGAGCCAGTATTAATTGGTGGGGGTTTTTGTGACTTAATGATGGACACCTCTCTTTGAGGGCCTTTGCTTTTACTAATGTTTATTTCAACAGATTTTTAAGCCTTATATAGACAGCTCTGCCTGTAGATGCTCAATTCATGATCCGGGGAAGCTCAGCACAAGAATGAGAGCTAAGAGGGAACCAAGGATAAGCATGGCCGCTTGGCCCACAGAAGCTTCCATGGTTTATGGAGAAGGTCCTGGGAGTCTGGCTACAAGGGGCTATGGGGAATTTAATTTCCTAAACAGTTTTTCTTTAGGACCCAACAATAGCAGTCTACAGTTAGTGCTGCAATACTTTGGAGTTACCATATTGCCATTTCTTGTCTGACAGGACAGAACAGGCCCCAGGGAAGCCTCCTTTTGGCTAAGATAAGCCCTTTAAGAACTGAGGTGCTATTTTTCCCATTGGCAGTTTATTTATGTGTTTGTTTAAATGTTAGAGCCCATCCCTTATAATATCTTCCCCAGGATCAGGAAAGGTAAATGTTGAAAAGAAATAGTGTGTGTGTATGTGTGTGTGTGTGTGTGTGTGTGCGTCCTAACTAGGCCTTTGAAAGATAAACATTTGATGTAGGGAAATGTTGAAAGTAAGAAAGTCATAAGCAGGTTTCATTAGATTTTTCTAAAAATATTTGGCTTTCAAAATCAAACCCACTTAAAGTTTTCCTCCTAGTATTTTCTTTTCTTAGCCATTTTGACATATTCTAGGGGCTTTCAGTGTGTCATAATAATGTTATTTTTGTACAGGTTTTAACAGTGAAAATAAAATCAGTGGACCCCACTGCCCTCCACACAGCTAAAAGTGCATTTCTCTGCCCAATTCTTCCCACACTCATGAAAAAATACCAAATTTAAAGTTCAGCACTTAAGCTCTTGTGAGGTCCTGTAATATTTGATCACCATGAAAAAAAAATCTCTAGCATATATTACAAATAAGAGCAGGGACAGTACAGATGGGACTAATTAGAATTTTCCAGTTTGGTTTTACCACTTGCAAAATAAAACCTTATTTTTAAACTGTGTTTGTTTTTCTATATTCAAAGAGTGTATAATTCAATTTTCACTGCTTCGGGACAGAAGCAGCATAAACACATTCACATGAAAACTCTTTTTCTAAATTAGCACAATTTGGGGCTACTTAAGTCCAGGTGTTTCAACTTGAAACTTTTCTAGGTTAAGTAAATCAAATTTCATATTATTGCAACAATGATTATTCATAATAGCAAGATATGTTGAGAATACTGTTAGGCAATGTTTCTGGAACATTTTTGTGCAATAATTCATTTAATTTTTTTAACAACATTGTCAATTAGGTACTATTATTCATTCAGTGAAGATATCGAGAGTTTAAGGACCTTGCCTAGGGGAGCATATGTCTAGTAAACGTGGAGCTGTATACATGATACATGTATACAGGTTGGAAGTAGATCCCTCTGTATGTCCTGAGGATGCTTCCTTAAATTTTGCCTCTGAGGCGACTCACCTATATCATCCTAATCCTGGTCTCAAGATATCTAACAATTTCTCTATATCTATCTATCAATAATCTGTCTATTGATCCATATGGGCAGATACATATATACATATATATATATATGTGTGTGTGTGTGTGTGTGTGTGTGTGTGTGTTTAGATAGAGAATGAATGAATGAATATGGAGAGGGAGAATAATATGAAAAATATTAAATATATCAATGATTTTGACGCCTTTAACTTTTCCAGAAGCATTGGTATTCTAAAAAGAGAATGATTATTAACACAAAAAAAAGTGAAAGTGTTAGTTGCTCAGTCATGTCTGACTCTTCGCAACCCCTGGACTGTAGCTCTCAAGGCTCCTCTGTTCATGGAATTCTCTAGACAAGAATACTGGAGTGGATTGCCATTTCCTCCTTTAAGGGATCTTTCTGACCCAGGGATCAAACCCAGGTCTCCTGCATTTCAGGCAGGTTCTTTACCAACTGAGCCACCAGAGAAGACATTAACAGATGGATCTCTATTTGTTGAACAAGAAAGTGAATGACAATATCTTTTTCTCCAACATTTATATATTTTCAGGTATGTGTCAAATTGAATCTTAGAGTAAACATCTGTATACTTATCACCTAGATAATACCAGTATCATTTTGTATATTTATTTCTCATGTATCTATACATTTGTCTATCTCTCTATTGTTCTATTAATCCATATTATTTGTTTGTGCATTGCAAAATAAATTGCTTTATGCAGACATCAAGATGTGTGTGCATGCTTAGTCGCTTCAGTTGTGGTTCAACTCTTCCATCCTATGGACTGTAGCCCACCAGATTCTTCTGTCCATGGGATTCTCCAGACAAGAATACTGGAGTGGGTTCCCATTCCCTCCTCCAGGGGATCTTCCTGACCCAGGGATCAAACCTGTGTCTCTGTTTCCTGCATTTCAGGCAGATTGTTTACTGCTCAGCCACTGGGGAAGCCCATACATCAAGATATATTGCCATAAACACTCTAGCAAGCATATAATTAACTAGATTTCAACATTTGTTTTGAGATAAAACTTACATGCAGTGCAATGAAATCATAAATTTATGTTCTTACTTAATTTTGGTAAATGCAAACAACCATGTAATTTGAGCCTCTGTCCAGATAAACTTTACCACCATCCTGGGAAGTTCTCTAAGATAATCATTTTTCTGATTTCTTTCCACCATAGATTATTTCTAGAATATCATATAAATGATATTCAGCATATGATTTTTTCATTCAACATACAATTTTTGAGATTCAGACAATATCATATATTTTAAGCAGAGGTTCTCCCAACTCCACCAGGGACGGGACTCCTGGCCTGTTAGGGAAGCTCACGTTTCCTCCCCTCTCCTCTCCTTCCTCTTTGTCCCACCTTCTGCTCAGTATCTGCTTTGTTTTTACTAATAAATTTCCTTTGTTTTAAAGTTCTGACTGTTGTTATTGCTCTTATTTTGAATTCCTGTAGGACTTATATAGCATCAGAATGCTTACATATAAGAACAGTATTTCATCTTATATCATTTAAATAGTATTATTAGTTTTCTTTTTTGGCATTTAGCATATAGAAAGAAAACATGGAAAATGACTGGAAAGGAAAATTTCCTGAGAGAAAGGATCCATGTGATAAACTGTGACCTGATGATGTGACCTCATTGAGGCTGGGAGCACTAGGGGTCTGATGATGATCTGGTTTCCTCATGAGCAGAGCGGCAGCATGCACCCACCCAAACCAGATAAGCTATCATTTGTCTCTGGCCAGAACTGGCCAAGATCTTGGGTAAGATGATGGATGCTGCCAAGCTCCTATGCAAAGATACGAACTATGGATAGGTGTCATTCCTCCTTGCTAAGAAATGGCATATGTTAGGGATGGCCCGGGGAAGTGGATGACTATGAGCCTAGCACTGTAAAATTCAACGGCTGCCCACAACAGTAAGTGATTACCTCTGACATCTTACACCAGCCAATGTCTTCACAATGCTCTAACCCTCAATGGCCCAATGCCTCCTGTTATATTGTGTCATATCAGGAAAATCAAGTCTCTCCAGATTGAACAGGGGAAATCTGATATAAGTAACTATTGAGAAACTTAACTTGTAATCTCAAGAAGTGAAAATAAAAAGGATCAGCAAGAATATTTCTGGAGCTTAAACCTGATCTTTTCTTGAGCATCTTGTTTCTTTAATTATCACAAATCCAAGATTATGTTTTTGAAAAATGAATTAGGGGCATATTTTAAGTGATACATATGCAGATATGTGTGTGTGTTTTCATTTTTTTTCTCCTTGTAATGTGTTGGCATGAAATCAAAGATTATTATAAGAATGTCTTTCATTTAGCGTAAGAGCAGATATCTTTATTTTCTTTCTTGATCTCCTCTGATCAGATTAGAGTGGGTTTTACTGGAGTGAAATCATAGCTTTATTAGTCATATCCTAATGCCAGAATGGCCATGCCCTTGTGAGTGACTACAGTGAATGGAGATTATGCTTAAAGCATAAACCTCAGACTTGTGAGTATTTTATTCTCCATGTTGTAAAAAATATATCAGAAAGGAAAGACTTAACTCACTGGAGTTATTTTGAGAAAATCAATTTCCATAAATACATTTAATTGCTCACTCATAAATTTATACTTCCCTTCCCCTCACTGCATAATTGGTTTCCTGCGTTCAGCTTAGCTCCGTGCTCCATGTTTTCATAAAAGTTTTATTCCTAGTATTTTTCTGGTCAAGCCATTCTTCAGCTAAAAAGACCTGGCAAATTTTCATTGCCTGAAGCAGAAAGTCAAAAATTTTTAGTGTAGCATTCAAAGCTTTTCAGAAGCTGGCCCCAAACTATTTTCTAACTTTACTTGCCCCTGGGCATCTTTGCCCAGTTTCCTCCCAGTTCCTTCCCAGTCCCTACAATTCTTGCATTCTTTTGTTGCTTGCCTATGTGCAAAGAAGTTTTCTGGTTCAACTTTCTACCACGACAGTTAGAAGAGTGTGTGTCTGTCCATCTATGTTACTGGTGCCTTCTATGTTAGAAGATAATCTATAATCTACTCACTGTTTTATAGGATTTTTTAAATTGTAGTAAAATATACATAACATGAAATTCACCATTTTAACTATTTTTAAGTGTACAGTTCAGTGTACTAAGTAAATCCACATTGTTATACAATTATTATCACTACTCATCTCCAGAATACTACATCATCCCAAACTGGAATTCTGTAACCATTAAACAAAGGATTGTTTTAGCTGTCGGGGATGTTTTGAGGTTTGATATGAATTTTAAAGTGGATTTTTATATTTTTGCCCCCTCCCAAAGAAAAATGTTGAGCTTTTGGTAGCGATTAGATTGGATCTCATCTAATGTGTTCCAGTGTTCTTGCCTGGAGAATCCCAGGGACGGGGGAGCCTGGCAGGCTGCCGTCTATGGGGTCGCACAGAGTCGGACACGACTGAAGTGACTTACCAGTAGCAGAAGCAGATTGAATCTGCAGATTTCTTTGTATAGTGTGTATGCGTGCATGCTCAGTAGAGTCCAATTCTTTGTGACCCCATGGACTGTAGCCTGCTAGGCTCTTCTGTTAAGGAAATTTTCCTGGTAAGGACAATGGAGTGGGTTGCCATTTCCTCTGCCAGGGGATCTTCCCAACCCAGGGACTGAACCTGCATCTCCTATGTTCTCCACATTGGCAGGCAGATTCATCACTTCTGCGTCACTTGGAAAGACCTGCTTTGTATACATCCTAATAATATTAATCTTCCAATCGATGAACAGCATGTCTTTCCATTCATTTATTTATGTCCTTTTTAACTATTCAGCAATGTTTTGTAGTTTTGTGTTTCACTTTCTTGGTAAGTAAATTCCCAAGTATTTTATTCTTTTGACACTTTTGTTAATTAATTATCTTCTGAATTTTCTTTTCAGATTGTTTATTACTAGTGTATAAAAATGCAATTGACTTGCTTACTGGTTTTGTATCCGTCTACATTGTTTAATTTGCATATTAATTCTAATTATTCTTTCCGCTGGGATCTTTAAGGTTTTCCACATATAAGATCATGTTATCTTGGAATACAAATCATTTTTCTTCTTCTTTTCCAATTTAGATGTCTTTTATTTGTTTTTCTTGTCTAACTTTTCTGGCTGGTACTTCCAGTATAATGTTAACTAAAAGTGGTAAAAGTGTGCTTTTTCTTATGTTACAGGAAAATCTTTCAGGCCTTCAACATTGACTGTGATTTTGCTGTGAGTTTTCATGTGTGCCCTGTGTTATATTCAAATAATATAATTTGAAGTAGTTTCTATTCTGGTTTGTTGAGCTTTTTTTTTTTTTTTTTAACATGAAAGTGCTAAATTTCATCAATTGGTTTTTCGGTATACATTATGTTTTTTTTTTTCCTTCATTATGTTAATGTGGTATATTCTAGTGTTTTATTTGTATTTTGAATCATTTTACATTGCAGAGATGGGAATACCAGACCACCTGACCTGCCTCTTGAGAAACCTGTATGCAGGTAAGGAAGCAACAGTTAGAACTGGACATGGAACAACAGACTGGTTCCAAATAGGAAAAGGAGTTCGTCAAGGCTGTATATTGTCACCCTGCTTATTTAACTTATATGCAGAGTACATCATGAGAAATTCTGGGCTGGATGAAACACAAGCTGAAATCAAGATTGCCAGGGGAAATATCAATAACCTCAGATATGCAGATGACACCACCCTGATGGCAGAAAATGAAGAACTAAATAGCCTCTTGATTAAAGTGAAAGAGGAGAGTGAAAAAGTTGGCTTAAAGCTCAACATTCAGAAAACTAAGATCATGGCATCTGGTCCCATCACTTTATGGTGAATAGATGGGGAAAGAGTGCAAACAGTGGATGACTATTTTTCTGGGCTCCAAAATCACTGCAGATGGTGATTGCAGCCATGAAATTAAAAGACGCTTACTCCTTGGAAGGAAAGTTATGACCAACCTAGACAGCATATTAAAAAGCACAGACATTACTTTGTCAACAAAGGTCTGTCTAGTCAATGCTATGGTTTTTCGAGTAGTCATGTATGGATGTAAGAGTTGGACTAGAAAGATGGCTGAGTGCCAAAGAACTGATGCTTTTGAACTGTGGTGTTGGAGAAGACTCTTGAGAGTCCCTTGGACTGTGAGGAGATGCAACCAGTCCATCCTAAAAGAGATCAGTCCTGGGTGTTCTTTGGAAGGACTGATGTTGAAGCTGAAACTCCAATACTTTGGCCTCCTGATGTGAAGAGCTGACTCATTTGAAAAGATCCTGGTGTTGGGAAAGATTGAGGGCAAGAGGAGAAGGGGATGACAGAGGATGAGATGGTTGGATGGCATCACTGACTCAATGGACATGGGTTTGGGTGGACTCCGGGAGTTGGTGATGGACAGGGAGGCCTGGTGTGCTGTGGTTCATGGGGTTGCAGAGAGTCAGACATGACTGAGCAACTGAACTGAACTTAACTGAAAATTGCAGAAGTAAATTCCACATGGTCATCTTAATATGGTGATGAATTCAGTGTTCTAGTATTTTGTTGAGGGTTTTTACTTCACTTTTTATAATATTGTTTTTCTTTCCATATAGGGTCTTTATGTGACTTTGATATCATAGTAATTCTGGTCTCATAGAATGAATTAGGAAGTCTTCCCTCCTGTTTGTCTTCTTGCAAGAGTTTAAGGAAGATTAGTGTTAGTTCTTTACAGAAATGTAAATAAAAAAAAAAAAAAAAAGAAATGTTTGGTAGTATTCACCACTGAAGTCATCATTTCTAGGGTTTTTCTTTGTCGAGAGGTTGTTGATTACTGAGTCAACCTCCTTACTACTTATGCCTCTATTCAGATTTTCGATGTATTTGTTATTCAGTCTTGGCATGTTTCTATGACTTTGTCCGTTTCATCTATATTATCCAAGTCATTGGCATACAATTTTTCACAGTATTCTCTTTTCAGCTCTGTTTAGTTCAGTTACTCAGTCATGTCCGACTCTTTGTGACTCTATGAATCACAGCACACCAGGCCTCCCTGTCTGTCACCAGCTCCTGGAGTTCATCCAAACTCATGTGCATTGAGTCAGTGATGCCATCCAGCCATCTCATCCTCTGTCGTCCCCTTCTCCTTCTGCTCCCAATCCCTCCCAGCATCAGGGTCTTTCCCAATGAGTCAACTCTTCGCATGAGGTGGCCAGAGTATTGGAGTTTCAGCTTCAGCATCAGTTCTTCCAATGAACACCCAGGACTAATCTCCTTTAGGATGGACTGGTTGGATCTCCTTGCAGTCCAAGGGACTCTCAAGAGTCTTCTCCAACACCACAGTTCAAAAGCATCAATTCTTCGGCACTCAGCCTTCTTCACAGTCCAACTCTCACATCCATACATGACCACTGGAAAAACCATAGCCTTAACTAGACAGACCTTTGTTGGCAAAGTAATATCTCTGCTTTTCAATATGCTATCTAGGTTGGTCATAACTTTCCTTCCAAGTAGTAAGTGTCTTTTAATTTCATGGCTGCAGCCACCATCTGCAGTGATTTTGGGGCCCCCAAAAAATAAAGTCTGACACTGTTTCCACTGTTTCCCCATCTATTTGCCATGAAGTGATGGGACCAGATGCCATGATCTTCGTTTTCTGAATGTTGAGCTTTAAGCCAACTTTTTCACTCTCCTCTTTCACTTTCATCAAGAGGCTTTTTAGTTCCTCTTCACTTTTACTCCTTTTCAATTTTTGTAGCTTTGGTAGGGCATGCATGCATGTTAAGTCACTTCAGTCATGTTTTACTCTTTGTGACCCTATGGACTGTAGCCTGCCAGGCTTCTCTGTCCATGGGATTCTCCAGGCAAAAAAACTGAAGTGAGTTGCCATGCCCTCTTCCAGAGGATCTTCTCAACCCAGGGATCGAGCCCATGTCTCTTATGTCTCATACATTGGCAGGCAGGTTCTTTACCACTAGCACCACCTTGGAGGCTCAGCTTTGTTAGTACTACATATTTATGATTTTAGTAGTTTGAGAGAGAACATGACATCTTCTAAAAATATTTGACAAGGTAAGATATTTTAAAAAGATAAGAAAATGAAAAAAGAGAATAAAAAACAGTTCATCCTGAAGATTTGTCTGAGCTCAGGCGAATTTATCATGTGCATCCCCAAAGTCTACATTCAGGTACATGTAGCAAATAATATACCTTTGAACCCAACAAATGAGATGGGTCAAAGGCCAAAGCTATTCATGATCAGTGTGTCACTATCATCTGCTTTTGTCACTGAAATACTATGACCTGAAGTGATGTTTCTTTTTTTTTTTTTCCATTTAATGCTGTTTTCTCTAAGTATTTTGGAGCCAAAGCAAATGACTGAGATAATCCACATATAACCTAGGCTGGTTCACTGGTTATTCCTGAAAGAGCAAAAAATGAAGGGGACTTCAGTTAATTTTTTGTAATTCTTTCTCCATAATATTCCCATTTCTGTCTTGTGTTTGTACTTCACAGAAAACTTAGAAGGCATTAGTGAAATTCCCAATAAATACCCAGTATTTTTCAAAATCAGAAGTTTCACAACTTGACACTCCAGGAAGTCTGATTTTTATTACTTGTTTATTCTTTTTTTTTCCCCCTTTTGCATGAAACAAGGCTGTCTTTTGCCAAATTTAAATAAAAGTTGCCCCTCATAGATTATCAGTTTGACACTGAATTCAGAAGCCAGGAAGGCTTGGAAGTATGCATTTTAAGTGCTACAGAATGTATCTATTTTTTTTTTTAATGGATGTTTCATAGTATTCAAAGCCAGGTATATAAAACAACTTGCCACACATTTCCTCAAGTGAAAACTTACAGATCACACTTAGTGAAATTAACAATTATGCTTTATTATTATTATCTTTTTAATGAGGAATGTGCTTTAATTGTCCAGTTTACTGGAATTTTTCCCAGGAAAACTTCCTATCAGCTTCTCTCAACAGAGAACACTTTAAAAAAAAACAAAGAGTGTCTCAGTTACTCCTTTCTATCCCTCGCTCTATTTCTCTCTCCCTAGCTCTTTCGGGTGGTACATGGTTTGAGGAATCATTTACACTAATTATTTTTAGTTTTTTCCTCACATAACATCTGAAGAAAACTTTCTATTTATAAGAAGCATATTACTTAAAAATATTTCCAAGCTTCTTAGCAGAGGTCAGTACACATATTAGCTGGGGGCAAAAGGAATATTCAAGCCCAGGCATCCCTTCTGAATTCACAGCTGGGATTTATGCAACTCAGTGCTGTCAGTCCCATCTCCTTGGTTACCCTTCACCTTGCTCATAATATCCAGACGGCATGTCAGGACTCATCTCATCTCCACGTATCAATAAATGTTTGTGAAGGATCAGCTGTTCCCATGGTACCTGGGCTTGGGGATTTGTGTCAGAATGAATGGTGTTTCCCAGACCCTGGGTTCCCAGCAACTGCTCATATACAATCTTGATTCTCTCCACCTACTGAGTCTTTCTAGGATTTCATGGTGCTGCTCTGACATTTTCACACTCTGGATCCTAACTTTCTATTACAAGCTTCAGAGATTAAGGAATTCCTCCCCTGAGACCTGCTTGAACTCTTGTTAAGGCCATTTGTTATCTACTCTTTACCTGCTTTAGGGCAATTTTCAAAGGAGCACTCTGTTCAGTTCAGTTCAGTTCAATTGCTCAGTCATTTCTGACTCTGTGATCCCATGGACTGCAGCACGCCAAGCTTCCCTGTCTATCACCAACTCCCAGAGCTTACTCAAACTCATGTCCATTGAGTCAGTGATACCATCCAAGCATCTCATCCTCTGTTGTCCACTTCTCCTCCTGCCTTCAATCTTTCCCAGCATCAGGGTCTTTTCCAGTGAGTGAGTTCTTCACATCAGGTGGCCAAAGTATTGGAGTTTCAGCTTCAACATCAGTCCTTTCAATGAATATTCAAGACTGATTTCCTTTAGGATGGACTGGTTAGATCTCCAATACCACAGTTCAAAAGCATCAAATCTTTGGCACTCAGCTTTCTTTATAGTCCAAGTCTCACATCGATACATGACTACTGGAAAAACCATAGCTTTGACTAGACAGACTATTGTTGGTAAAGTAATGTCTCTGCTTTTTAATATGCTGTCTAGATTGGTCATGACTTTTCTTCCAAGGAGCAAGCATCTTTCAATTTCATGGTTGCCAGTCACCAGCTGCAGTGATTTTGGAGTCCAAAAAAGGGAGCACTAGTTATCACTTTTCCTCATCCATATGATAAAGCTTTCAGAATTGGGGTATTTCCATTGGAGAAAAGGCAGAATTTTATCTTGGTGGAAAATACATCCTTGTATGTTTTTCATTCTATTTTCTTTGCTATGTGTTTAATATCAGGTAAAAAACAAACTGGATGGCCATGGCGCTCATATAACAAGAAACATAGTGTAGAAATTTAAAAAAAAAAATGATGGTAAGTTAAGTGACACTTAAATAATAAAATATTTGAAGCAGATGCTTTATCAGAAAATGTAAAATGCCTTTCTTGAATCATGAATAAATAAGATAGCATTACTCAAATAACAAATAGTGAGCTCCTCAACTTTGAAACATATGTATCTTATGTGATTGCTCTCTGGTTTAAGTCTGAAATGTGAGTTTGAAAAAGAAGAGGAAACAAAGGAAAAAGCTTGGGGAAAATGTAAAGCCCAGTTTTAACAGAATTAGCTTTGAAACTGCTAATAATATCGATACCTCATTGCTACTCTTGGTAGGATCCCTAAATTTACGTAAAAGGGAAAAAAAATTAAAGAAAAAAAAAATTGAGATGCCAGTTAAATTTAAAATTCAGGTAAATAAAGATTATTTTTTAGCATAAATATGCCCCAAATATGTTAAGGAGCCTACTTAGATTACAAAGCACAGTTTATCTGAAATTCAAATTTAACTGGGTATCTTGTATTTTAAACATCAGTCTTAACCATTAGAGCTTTCAAATAAGTCATGGGTAGGTGGAGACCCAACTGACTGTAATTTTCATACACTAAATTCTCTATGAAATTCTGATAAGTCAGGTTTAGAAATTGCTGGATTATCATTGCAAGACAGAATGTGCAGAAACACATACAAATGTAACAGAGACAATGGTGGTCCCTAATTCTGTGTGTCTAATAGATTTATATCACAAATGGAGAAAAAATACTATCTGAAGTAAGCAAAGAAGTCAAAGGACATCTAACGTTGCCATTGGAGATCCTGGTGCAAGTGAAAAAAACACTCATACATTTTTACAGTCTGATTGATGAACAGATATAATAATAACCATCATGATAATCATTATTGCTTGACTGGCTGGATAGCTTGAATTTTTGTTATCAAATACAGATTTATTGTTACTGGATTTACCTTTTACAATTGATAGTGAAGTCCAAGTTAAAAGTAAAACCCAAAATAGCATATGTGATCTACTAGCTTTTAAGAAGAAAAATTCAACAAAATACACAAGGATAAATCTGAGCTGAATATAAAATAATTCATTCACTGTATATGAGTATATTAAGTGCCTGGTATGAGGCAGTGCTGGTGGAAAAACAATAAAGAAGATAGAGCCCCAGCTCTCCAGGTACTTAAATTAATGGTGGAGAATCCCAACAGTTTCCAGCAGGACTTTCAGTTTCTTATGATTCAGTTCAGTTCAATTCAGTCGCTCAGTCGTGTCTGACTCTTTGCGACCTCATGGATTGCAGTATGCCAGGCTTCCCTATCCATCACCAACTCCTAGAGCTTACTCAAACTCACAATCCATTGAATCAGTGATGCCATCCAACCATCTCATCCTCTGCTGCCCCCTTCTCTTCCCACCTTCAATCTTTCTCAGCATCAGGGTCTTTTCCAATGAGTCAGTTCTTTGCATCAGGTGGCCAAAATATTGGAGTTTCAGCTTCAGCATCAGTCCTTTCAATGAATATTCAGGACTGATTTCATTTAGGTGGACTGGTAGTATCTCCTTGCAGTCTAGGAGACTCTCAAGAGTCTTCTCCAGTGCCACAATTCAAAAACGTCAACTCTTCTGTGCTCAGCTTTCTTTATAGTCCAACTCTCACATCCAAACATTGTACTCATTGGGTTTATTTAATTAAGAACTAGTTATGCGAGACAGCAAAAGAGACACAGATGTATAGAACAGTCTTTTCGACTCTGTGGGAGAGAGAGAGGGCAGGACGATTTGGGAGAATGGCATTGAAACATGTATAATACCATATAAGAAACGAATCGCCAGTCCAGGTTCGATGCAGGATACAGGATGCTTGGGGCTAGTGCACTGGGATGACCCAGAGGGGTGGTATGGGGAGGGAGGTGGGAGGGGGGTTCAGGATGGGGAACACGTGTACACCGGTGGTGGATTCATGTTGATGTATGGCAAAACCAATACAATATTGTAAAGTAAAATAAATAAATAAAAAGAACTAGTTATGGCTCTTAGCACTACATGATACATTTCTAATGGTCATTGTCACACAAACTCTTTTTTGGATTCTTTTTTTCTTTTTCTGTTAAGAGTGTCTATTGTAACTGCCTGGACACAAGAGGACTGTGATATATGATGTGAAATTATGCCTATCAGACAGATAGGGGAACATCAGTCTCCTTAGTATAGAAAATTCAACTCAGTTACAACTATTTAATGAAATCTATTCTCACTACAGGCTTCTCTGGTTAGCTCAGCTGGTGAAGAATCTTCCTGCAATGCAGGAGACTTCGGTTCTGTAAACAGCTACGTGCTTTGAGCTCTCCGCTTCTGAATGACAATAACCCTTCCCGCTGGATTATCTGCTTTTCTCTTCCAAAAATGTCTTCATCATGTTTAAGTCTGCTGCTGCTGCTGCTGCGTCGCTTTAGTCATGTCCGATTCTGTGTGACCCCGTAGACTGCAGCCCACCAGGCTGCCCCGTCCCTGGGATTCTCCAGGCAAGAACACTGGAGTGGGTTGCCATTTCCTCCTCCAGTGCATGAAAGTGAAAAGTGAAAGTGAAGTCACTCAGCCATGTCCAACTCTAGAGACCCCATGGACTGCAGCCTACCAGGCTCCTCCATCCATGGGATTTTCTAGGCAACAGTACTGGAGTGGGGTGCCATTGCCTTCTCCGGTTTAAGTCTGGTAGTCCATAAATATTTGGGGGAAGGGCATAGTCCAAGCACTATGTCATGGACTCATTTAGAGTTTCCTACAGTGCCTCCAGAAATATCTGTAAGTATTTTATCACCTGATTTTTTAACCTGGCAGTCACTTTGAAGATCTCAACATTGAAGTAAGCATATTGACGGCAAGTGCCATTCGCAGCACTGAGGGTGTGTCCTGAGAAACAGGCAAATCAAAAGTAAAACCTCAATATGCCAGGATGAGTGAGTATTTAAGGATAATTATCCTTTCTGGTTGACTGGAAAATGTCTTTCTGAAAACTAAACTACTACAATATGAAAGTTGCTGTGCTTAGTGAAGACTAACACAGAGCATCTGCTCTCAAGGATCAGAAAAGCCAGGTGGGGAATTAAGGCAAATGTATATAAAAATTTAGTTAATAGGAAAATTAATTAGGCTGCAGGGACAGTTATTTCTTGTTCTCAAAAAAGGACTTTTAAAGGCTAGTTTCTCATTTTCTAGACTAGCTTGTTTTCCTGCCCTAGTAAATACAAGATGGCACATGGAGTTGGGTCATTTTTTATAGTTTGTTTTGTGGATAATGAGATAAATAATAGTAAGAATAAAAATATAATAGCAGCCATTTATGATGTCTTAATGCTAGATAGTAAAGAATCTACCTGCAACACAGGAGACCTGGGTTTGATCCTTGTCAGGAAGATCCCTGGAGAAGGAAATAGCAACCCACTGCAGTATTCTTGCCTGGAAAATTCCATGGACAGAGGGGCCTGGTGGGCTATAGTCCATGGGGTCACAAAGAGTTGGACACAACTGAGTGACTAACACTAACTAACTAATACTTTCCAGATACCCTTACAAGAACTTTTTGCAATTTAACTACTTAATCTTTCCAACAACCCTATGGGCTAAGAACTATGATTCCCACCCATCATAGGCAATAATGAAGGTTAAGTAACTTGCCCAAGCTACACAGTGATAAGGTAACTAAGACATACTGGCTCCAGATCCCATGTGAACAATGACTCCATTCTGCCTTCTTAGCTTCTGCATAGCAAGTCTTATCATGCTTTCTAAAAACTTACATTCCAGAAAATATTTCCTCTTATTTATGTTACAGAAATGAATGGAAAAACATCTGGTTAGTGCATGGCTTTTGCAAGAGACACTGTGTTTCCAGATAACTGAATTTTATGTGAGTGAGGAAAAAGAGTACCTCATCAAGGTCAGTTTGTAAGAGGTGGAAGTGAAAGCAAACACACATTAAGTTCCCCTGATAGTCCATGATGAACAGAAGAGGTGATCTGGACACCAGAACAAACTATAGTTCCATGGAGAAATACTCTGACTTACTAGGTAGGTAAGAGCTGTTTCTATGCAAGGACTCGAGGTGATTTCTGTGGAGGAATAATTCAATTAACAACAAGCAGGGGAAGCAGCGAGCTGTCTCAGGCTTGGTAACATCTGTTAAAACTGCACTGGCTTCAAAGATCTCCTGGTTCCTATTCCCCAGAGAAAATCAGTCAGCAGGAAATGAGGCAAGTGTATAATGAATGACTTTATGGAAAAGATGGTTTTTAACTTCTCCTTTGGTTTAATTCCTGTCAATATTATATATTCCCCTGTTATTCCTCATACCTTACAAGATGGCAACTTGTAAATAGGAAGATGGGAAAGAAGAAAGGGTCCTGTGTTTGGAAAGTGTTCTTAGGGAACATGGGAATGCTTTAGGGCTACTGGTCAACTGAGTGACATCAGTGCATCTGGCCAGTTATTCCTCGCTCTGATTCAGTGGGCCACATGTGGACATAAAGTTTGCCTATCTGCCAGAACAATACAAAGACTCACCACCTCACATCTCTGGTCTTTCTCTAAATCAATGATTCTCGAACTTAAGAATGAATTAGGAACACCTGGAAGGCTTGCTAAATACACAAATTTCTGGACCTAATCTAAGTTTCTGACTCAGTGTGTCTTGTATGGTGCCTGAGAATTTGTATTTCTGCAAGTTACCAGGTGATGGTCATGCTGCTGGTCTGGAACTACATTTGAGAACAATTGCTCTCATTGGTTGTAACAGACATCCTCCATAATTATTATTCTATTCTAGGGTCTCTCTCCCTTCACAATCATCCAATGCCCAAAATTTCCATAATTTCTTCCTATCAGTTCCAGTGATCAGAACTTACCTCTCACTGTCTTCTCTATCATAGATCCACCTCAGCCTCAGCATCTTTCTCCAACTTTGAAGAAAATTAAGTAATAATCAAAGGGTCCAAGAAAGAAGGCTGGGGCCTTCCTGAGCTAGTAGAATGGAGTAGGCGTCTCCCTAAATGTCTCACTGCAGTGCAGATGGTACTTTAGATCTGTTTTTCTGGAGTTAGAGTAATGTGAGTGAAATGCAAACAGCTTTGTCTGTTAATATTTATGAGACTTTGGGTAAGTAACTAGCCTTTCTGTGCTTCCTCTGAGGAGTAATAGAACAGTGCTGGCACATAGAAAGCCACTTTCTATGTTGCTGCCACCAAAAAGACAGTTGCTGCCATCAGAAACTGCCAATTGCTGGCAGAAAGCCAGTTGCTGTCATCAGAGAATTTCTGGGAGCTGTTGTAGTTGTTGTTCAGTCACTCAGTCTTGTTTGACTCTTTGCGACCCCATGGACTGCAGCATGCCAGGCTTCACTGTCCTTCATCATCTCCTGGAATTTGCCCAAATCCATGACCATTGTGTTGTTGGAAGAGGGTTTTTGCTATGACCAGTGCATTCTCTTGGCAAAACTCTATTAGCCTTTGCCCTGCTTCATTCTGTACTCCAAGGTCAAATGTGCCTGTTATGCCAGGCATTTCTTGACTTCCTACTTTTGCATTCCAGTCCCCTATAGTGAAAAGGACATCTTTTGGGGGTGTTAGTTCTAGAAGGTCTTGTAGGTCTTCATAGAACCGCTCATCTTCAGCTTCTTCAGCATTCTTCAGCTTCTTCAGTCAGGGCATAGACTTGGATTACTATGATACTGAACGGTTTGCCATGGAAACTAACAGAGATCATTCTGTCGTTTTTGAGATTGCATCTAAGTACTGCATTTTGGACTCTTTTCTTGACTATGATGGCTACTCCATTTCTTCTAAGGGATTCTTGCCCACAGTAGTAGATATAATGGTCCTCTGATTTAAATTCACCCATTCCAGTCCATTTTAGTTTGTTGATTCCTAAAATGTCAACGTTCACTTTTGCCATTTCCTGTTTGACCACTTACAGTTTGCCTTGATTCATGCACCTAACATTCCAGGTTCCTATGCAATATTGCTCTTTACAGCATCAGACCTTGTTTCCACCACCAGTCACATCCATAGCTGGGTGTTGTTTTTGCTTTGGCTCAGTCTCTGCATTCTTTCTGGAGTTACTTCTCCACTGATTTCCAATAACATATTGGGCACCTACTGACCTGGCTTGTTCATCTTTCAGTGTCCTATCATTTTGCCTTTTCATACTGCTCATGGGATTCTCAAGGCAAGAATACTGAAGTGGTTTGCCATTCCTTTCTCCAGTGGACCACATTTTGTCAGAACTCTCCACCATGACCCATCTGTCTTGGGTGGCCCTACATGGCATGGCTCATAGTTTCATTGAGTTAGACAATGCTGTGGTCCATGGGATCAGATTGGTTTTCTGTGACTGTAGTTTTCAATCTGTCTGCACTCTGATGGAGAAGTATAAGAGGCTTATGGAAGCTTCCTGATGGGATAGACTGACTGAAGGGGAATCTGGGTCTTGTTCTGATGGGTGGGTCCATGCTCTGCTGCTGCTGCTGCTAAGTCGCTTCAGTCGTGTCCAACTCTGTGCGACCCCATAGACGGCAGCGCACCAGGCTCCCCCGTCCCTGGGATTCTCCAGGCAAGAACATGGGAGTGGGTTGCCATTTCTTTCTCCAATGCATGAAAGTGAAAAGTGAAAGTGAAGTTGCTCAGTCGTGTCCAACTCTTAGTGACCCCATGGACTGCAGCCCACCAGGCTCCTCCGTCCATGGGATTTTCCAGGCAAGAGTACTAGAGTGGGGTGCTCAGTAAATCTTTAATCCAGTTTTCTGTTGATGGATGGAGCTGTGTTCCCTCCACGCTGTTTACCTGGGGCCAAACTATGGTGGAGGTAATGAAGATAATGGTGACCTCCCTCAAAAGATCCCATGTATGTACTGCTACACTCAGTGCCCCCAACCCTGCAGCAGGCCACCACTGACTCACGTCTCAACTGGAGATTTCTGGACACCCACAGGCAAGTCTGGAACAGTCTCTGTGGGGTCACTTCTTCTTTCTCCTGAGTCCTGGTGCACAAGGTACTGTTGTGCCCACCAAGAGTCTATTTTCCAGTTCTGTGTAAGTTATGGCATCTCTATGGTGGGGTTAATAGTGACCTCCTCCAAGAGGGCTTATGCCATACCCAAGTCTGCTGCACCCAGAGCCCCTGTCCCTGCAGCAGACCACCACCAACCCATACCTCCACAGGAGATGCTCAAACACAGTTCTGTCTCAATATCTGTGGCGTCCCTGGGTCGTGGTGCACACAAGGTTTGTTTGAGCCCTCTGAGCATCTCTGGTGGAAATGGGGTTTGCTTCTATACACTAATTCACCTCTCCTACCATCTTGTTGGGGCTTCTCCTTTGTGCTTGGAAGTGAGCAAATTTCAAATTCTAAAAGATAATGCTGTGAAAATGCTGCAGCCAATATGCCAATAAATTTGGAAAACTCAGCAGTGGCCACAGGACTGGAAAAGGTCAGTTTTCATTCCAATCCCAAAGAAAGGCAATGCCAAAGAATGCTCAAACTACCCCACAATTGCACTCATCTGACATGCTAGTAAACTAATGCTCAAAATTCTCCAAGCCAGGCTCAAACAATACGTGAACCATGAACTCCCAGATGTTCAAGCTGGTTTTAGAAAAGGCAGAAACCAGAGAACAAATTGCCAACATCCTCTGGATCATTGATAAAGAAAGAGAGTTCCAGAAAAACATCTATCTCTGCATTATGACTATGCCAAAGTCATAGTCATTTGACTATGCCAAAGCCTTTGACTGTGTAGATCATAATAAACTCTGGAAAACTCTTCAAGAGATAGGAATACCAGACCACCTGACCTGCCTCTTGAGAAACCTAATGCAGGTCAGGAAGCAACAGTGAAAACTGGACGTGGAACAACAGACTGGTTCCAAATAGGAAAAGGAGAACGTCAAGGCTATATATTGTCACCCTGCTTATTTAACTTCTATGCAGAGTACATCATGAGAAACACTGGGCTGGAAGAAACACAAGCTGGAATCAAGATTGCCAGGAGAAATATCAATAACCTCAGATGTGCAGATGACATCACCCTTATGGCAGAAAGTGAAGAGGAACGAAGAAGCCCCTTGATGAACGTGAAAGAGGAGAGTGAAAAAAATTGGCTTAAAGCTCAACATTCAGAAGACGAAAATCATGGTATCTGGTCCCATCAAGTCATGGGAAATAGATGGGGAAACAGTGAAAACAGTGTCAGACTTTACTTTTCTGGGCTCCAAAATCATTGCAGATGGTGATTGCAGCCATGAAATTAAAAGACACTTACTCCTTGGAAGGAAAGTTATGACCAACCTAGATAGCATATTAAAAAGCAGAGACATTACTTTGCCAACAAAGGTCCATCTAGTCAAGGCTATGGTTTCTCCAGTGGTCATGTATGGTTGTGAGTTGGACTGTGAAGAAAGCTGAGCACCCAAGAATTGATGCTTTTGAACTGTGGTGTTGGAGAAGACTCTTGAGAGTCCCTTGGACTGCAAAGAAATCCAACCAGTCCATTCTAAAGGAGATCAGCCCTGGGTGTTCATTGGAAGGACTGATGCTAAAGCTGAAACTCCAATACTTTGGCCACCTCATGTGAAGAGTTGACTCAATGGAAAAGACTCTGATGCCTGGAGAGATTGGGGGCAGGAGTAGAAGGGGACACCACAGGATGAGATGGCTGGATGGCATCACCGACTAGATTTAAATGGGTTTGAGTGACCTCCAGGAGTTGGTGATGGACAGGGAGGCCTGGCGTGCTGAGATTCATAGGGTCGCAAAGAGTCAGACACAAATGAGTGACTGAACTGAACTGCTAGCGTGTGAGATGAGTGCAATTGTGGGGCAGTTTGAACATTCTTTGGTATTGTCCTTTTTTAGGATTGGAATGAAAACTGACCTTTTCATAACATTGTACAAGAGACAGTGATCAAAATCATCCCCAAGTAAAGGAAATGCAAAAAACTAAATGGTTGTCTCAAGGAGGCTTTACAAATAGTTGAGAAAAAAAGACAAGCAAAAGGCAAAGGAGAAAGGGAAAGATATATCCATCTGAATGCAGAGTTCCAGAGAATAGCAAGGAAAGATAAAAAAGTCTTAAGTGAACAGTGCAAACAAATAGAGGTAAACAATAGAATGGGAAAGGCTAGAAAGCTCATCAAGAAAATTAGAGATATCAGTGGAACATTTGATGAAAAGATAGGCACAGTAAAGGACCTAACATATGTGACATCATTTAAAGAATTAAGCTGGTTTTAGAAAAGGCAGAGGAACCAGAGATCAAATTGCCAACATCTGCTGGATCATTGAAAAAGCAAGAGTTCCAGAAAAACATCTATTTCTGGTTTATTGACTATGACAAAGCCTTTGACTATGTGGATCACAATAAACTGTGGAAAATTCTGAAAGAGATGGGAATACCAGACCACCTGATCTGCCTCTTGAGAAACCCGTATGCAGGTCAGGAAGCAACAGTTAGAACTGTATATGAAACACCAGACTAGTTCCAAATAGAAGAAGGAGTACGTCAAGGCTGTATATTGTCACCCTGCTTATTAACTTATATGCAGAGTACATCATGAGAAACACATCATGAGAAATACTTAAAAGTAAAAAAGCATAGACTGAATATTAGTACATTAGTATATTAGTAAAATTTTGTATATTAGTTGCATTTATATTGATAGCTACATATTTTTAAAAGTAAAATATTTTAAAGTTAAAAGGCATAGACAAAAGACTGTTCCATACATCAGTGTCTCTTTTGCTGTCTCGTATACAGGGTTATTGTTACCATCTTTCTAAATTCCATATATATGTATTAGTATACTGTATTGGTGTTTTTCTTTCTGGCTTACTTCACTCTGTATAATAGGCTCCAGTTTCATCTACCTCATTAGAACTGATTCAAATGTATTCTTTTTAATGGCTGAGTAATATTCCATTGTGTATATGTACCACAGCTTTCTTATCCATTCATCTGCTGATGAACATCTAGGTTGCTTATAGAACAGTCTTTTGGACTCTGTGGGAGAGGGAGAGGGTGGGATGATTTGGGAGAATGGCATTGAAACATGTATGATATCATATATGAAACAAGTCGCCAGTCCAGGTTCGATGCACAATACTGGATGCTTGGGGCTGGTGCACTGGGATGACCCAGAGGGATTGTATGGGGAGGGAAGAGGGAGGAGGGTTCAGGGAGCACGTGTATACCTGTGGCAGATTCATGTTGATATATGGCAAAACCAATACAATATTGTAAAGTTAAAAAAAAAAGAATAAAAAAATAATAAAAAAGACGTAGTATTTTAGTACATTAGTACTAAATATTTAAAAGTAAAAATATTTAAATATTTAAAAGTAAAAAGTAAAATATTTACTAAATATTTAAAAGGAAAAATATTTTTAAAATATTTAAAAGTAAAAAGGCATAGACTGAATATTCCCTGGTGGCTCAGACAGTAAAGCGTCTGCCTGCAATGTGGGAGACCCCTGGGTTCCATCCCCAGGTCAGGAAGATCCCCTGGAGAAGGAAATGGCAGCCCACTGCAGTACTCTTGCCTAGAAAATTCTATGGATGGAGGAGCCTGGTGGGCTACAGTCCGTGGGGTCACAAAGAGTCGGACATGACTGAGCAACTTCACTTTCACTTATGGTGACTGCAGCCAGGAAATTAAAAGAAGCTTGCTCCTTGGAAGAAAAGCTATGACCAACCTAGAGAGCATATTAAAAAGCAGAGACATTACTTTACCAACAAAGGTCTAACTAGTCAATGGTATGGTTTTCCCAGTGTCTTGTATGGTTGTGAAAGTGGACTGGAAAGAAAGCTGAGTGCCGAAGAATGGTGCTTTTGAACTGTGGTGTAGGAGAAGACTCTAGAGAGTCTCTTGGACTGCAAGGAGATCCAACCAGTCCATCCTAAAGGAAATCAGTCCTGAATATTCATTGGAAGCACTGATGCTGAAGCTGAAACTCCAATATTTTGGCCACTTCATGCGAAGAACTGACTCACTGGAAAAAACTCTGTTGCTGGGAAAGATTGAAGGCAGGAGAAGGGGATAACAGAGGATGAGATGGTTGGATGGCATCACCGATGAGATGGGTGTGAGTTTGAGTAGGCTCAGGGATCTGGTGATGGACAGGGAAACCTGGCGTGCTGCAGCCCAGGGGGTTGGAAAGAGTCAGACATGAATGAGCGACTAAACTGAACTGATATTAATACAGTTGGCTATATTAGTTGCATTTATATTGATAACTACATATTTTTTAAGGTAAAAAGTAAAAGGCATTGATAGGATTTTAATTACTTAAATATTTTAAATGGAGTATAATACTATATGTCATATAATAAAATACATTTGTACTAATGTAACATGCATGTATGCTCAGTCACTAGTCATGTCCAACTCTTTATGATACCATGGACAGTAGCCTGCCAGGTTCCTCTGTTCTTGTGATTTTCCAGCCAAGAATACTGGAGTGGGATGCCATTTCCTCCTCTAGAAGATCTTGCCAACCCAGGGGCTGAACATGCATTTCCTGTGTTTCCTGCATTGGCAGGGGGATTCTTTACCATTGAGCTGCCTGGAAAGTCCAATATAATACATATAATATGTTTATATGTAATATTGTATCAAATATCAGTTAATCATATTTGTTATGTTTATATATAAAATATTAAAGCATACAATATAATACAATATATAATTTAACATATAGAATGATATGTTAATTGTATTCATGTTGATTTTGTAAAGTCATTTAAAATATACATATCTATGTGCAAGGTGCACATAATATGTTTTAAAATATTGAATATATGGTTAATAGCAATATGGAAAATTGTTGAAAAGGTAAAATATATGGAAGATATATCTGTATATAATATATAATGTATATCATTAATATGGCTTATTATATGTAACATTATGTTATTTACTGTTTTTAAACAATCACTAGGCTCATTATTCTGTCACATAAGTATTAATAACGTTGTCAGTACCAATCTAATTGGGAAGATAACCTGAATAAAGAAATGTCATTGGATAATGAAAAGTTTACTTCATTTCCTCAGTACACTAAAAATGGAAAGTATAGTCTTACAGGCCTTGAGTATAATTTCAGTGTTTTTTTTTAATGCATGTTTTGAACAGGAGTAATAATTAACAATATCTTTCACCTCTAAGGCAGTATATTAACTGTGTGCATGCCTATTTACTCAGTCGTGTCAAATTTTCCTGCTTCAGGCTTTCCTGTCTCCCACATAATGAAAAAAAAAAAAATGAAATTCTTATTGTCTGTCTTATTCTTCAATATTTTGTCAAACTAAAGGTTGATATTATCATTAGTTATATAGCCCTAGCAAGGTATGTGACTGACAGAATTTAATCTAAAGGTAAGTACTAATGAATATTGAACCAAAGGTTAATGAATAAGCTCCACAGAAAAAGCCATACGCACAGAGACCTGTCTGTTATGGATGGTGACTGGCTTAAAGTTGATTCTATTTAAATAATGTGTTTTAAGTGGGCAACCACTTAAAATCAAATACAATGGTGATTATAATAATTATTTCCATTTGTTCAAAGGCTGACAGTAAAGAAAGGTTTTCCAGGGCATTTTCAGACCTTATCAAGGATGCTCTCTCATTTAAGACTTAGCCTAGACCAAGCCTATTTTGCGCTGCATAATTAATAGCCTTATTTTACCCAGGAAGAAGCCAAGACTCAGACAAAGAAGTTAAACAAAGAAGGTCACACAGGTAGTAGTGGCATGCATGTTAGTCACTCAGTTGTGTCCGACTCTTTGTGACTCCATGGACTGCAGCCCACCAGGCTCCCCTGTCCATGGAATTCTTCAGGCAAGAATACTGGAGTGGGTTGCCATTTCCTTCTCCAGGGGATCTTCCTGACCCAGGGATTGAACCTGTATCTCCTGCATTGGCAGGTGGATTCTTTACCACTGAGCTACCTGGGAAGCCTCTTATTAGATAAGTGCTATCATTAGACTCATTTTAGAGATTGAAAAACCAAGGTTTGGAGAGGAGATTACATAATTAGCCCAAATTCAAACCTGATCTGATTCAGAGTTCCATTAACCATCATTGTAACATGGAATTTTCAGAGATAGAAAATCCCATTTGTAAACTTACTGGGAAAAGATACCACCTTAAAAAAAAGGCAAAATAAACTTAGAATAGGAACTTTCTGGGCACCAGATCCTGAAATGAAAGTGTCTATTTGTACTCTGCTCTGACAGGAAGCAGTCTAAATGTACTGTGAGGTGCTAAGTACTCTAAATGTATTACGGTTCCTTCCCTGTGATCTTTCCCATTCTCTCTCCTTTTCCTATATTTGTTACTGTCTCCCTCCTCTCACTCATATTCCACCCCCCGTTCTGTCTCTCCTCCTTACCCCAACCTTCCTCTTTCCTCTCAAAACGACTTCTTTAAAAAAGGAGAGATTTGCAACCGTCTTTACCCCAGAGCAAACATTCTTCAATATAAAATAGCCCATATATTTTCTCTGCATTCAGCAAATGATTAAACGGAATAAAATGCTCATACAACCCCTCCTGGAACGCCAGGCATCAGAGATGTGGAGGCAGGTCCAGGTGGACACAAGGCTTTCCACGGTCCGCGAAGTTATACTACCAGGCAGACATCACTCTTAACTGTTCATAAGTTCTCCTTCAGCCATTTTTGAATTAAAAATTCCTTGAGATTCCTGAACTTCTTCAGCTATATTTAAAATAGTCTGAGTCAGTGGGTGTGGAAGAAGGAGGCTGCAAGCTTTAGTTCAGAAATGACTGAAATGGACAGCAATTCTTGAACTAATTGCTGTAAGATCAAGCCAGAATTTGAAGATTAGAGGAAATATTCTCAGCACCTATCTTACATTAGTTATATGTTTGTCTTTTCCAAGGCATTTCTTCCCCTATTCATGTAAGTATTATAAAATGGACATCTCTCAACATTGAAGCCATAATTGGAGATTTCCCCACTTTATTTGATTCCTTCTTTGTATGAAACAAATGGTGAAGACCTTCTCAGCTTGTCACAAAACTGCATTCTCAATTCTCTACTGCAGCTTTTTGGATTTCATCATATATATATATATATATATATATATAAAATAGTATACTTATAATCCATAAAAAGAATTCTTAAATTATAGGAGAAATATGGCTTAACACTTCTCCTCTGGCCCAAAGAAAATAATGGTATCCCAATAAAGTCATTATTAAAAGTAATAGATGGCCAAAGCCTGGAAAAATCATTTTTGAAAATTTCCAAGCAGGACGAAACAGGAAAACATCTGGATTTTACAGTGTTATTTAACAAACACACATTGTCTGCTCAGGGGACCTGCATCTTCTCAGTCACGAATTAAACATCGTTGTGGTGCCCCTTCTTACAATTAAGGCAAAATCCATCATTTCCAGGGGTGATTTTAGGACAGAAATAAGAAAAAATTAAGAAAACCCATGAAGATTTCTACAGTTTTAGATGTTAGAAGTATTAATTATCAGGTTTATCTTGAGTGACAAATGAATAAGACAAGACAAAATGAGATTTTCAAACCATTTGAAGCACCATTGCTGAAGGCAAACATTAAGAATCCTGATCTTTTGATGGACAGACAGAGACACTCTTTCTCATATAAACTGTATTAAGCATCAAGGTATATGTAGGTTAAATTTTAAAGTCATAGAAATGGACCACCATTTATTTTTTTATCTGGTCCTTTCTGTATAGGTTTTGCATATGTTTTCCCATTAGAATTTCTTATTCCTTTTTTCTTCTCTCTTACCTTACTCATCTTATGTAAATTTGTTTTCATGAGTAATAGCATCTCCCATCTAAAGAAGGAATTTCATGTAACAGTCCCATGAAGGATACAATTGATATCTTCACTGTCTAGCAAGTATGGAGCTTCTGTTCGTCAACCATTCCTGAAAAGAGGTTCTATACACCTCTAGCACTGCAAAGCCCATACCTCCATTAGGTTGTCTATAATGCTAAAGCTGAAACTCCAGTACTTTGGCCACCTCATGCGAAGAGTTGGAAAAGACCCTGATGCTGGGAGGGATTGGGGGCAGGAGGAGAAGGGGACGACAGAGGATGAGATGGCTGGATGGCATCACCGACTCCATGGATGTGAGTTTGAGTGAACTCTGGGAGTTGGTGATGTACAGGGAGGCCTGGCGTGCTGCGATTCATGGAGTTGCAAAGAGTCAGACATGACTGAACAACTGAACTGAACTGAACTGAATCACAGCTATCACCGTGTCTAGAGAAGTAACCTCTTTCTGTAAAGGGTCCATCAGCCAAAGTCCAACTGCTTGTTACTTAAAAAAGAAAAAAAAAGTGTGTGTGTGTGGAGGGGGATGAACAAAATATAACAGTGTTTTTTCAGAATTAAAAAACAATCTCTGCAAAAATTCAAATTTGCATCTAGCTTTTTATCTATATATCTGAATTCAGTTGTATAAAACAGGAATTTCATATATGGGGATCTGGAAATATGAGTAAAGAAGACTTCATGAGAGCTGTAAATACAGCAAAAATATACACTAGAATTTCTTGAGACTTTCTGATTCATATGTCCATCCATTGTTGCTCTAAGGATACTTGCTTTTATTTATTTATTTTTATTTTATTTTATTTATTTATTTTTTTAATTTTTAATTTTATTTTATTTTTAAACTTTACATAATTGTATTAGTTTTGCCAAATATCAAAATGAATCCGCCACAGGTTTGCTTTTATCTTGCTTCAATTCTAAAGGTTGTAAGGAAAAAGGATCATTGATCCTGCTGGAGAGATGCAACTCTCTCTACGATATTAGTCATACACATGTTTCTTTACTAATACTGTCAGTGGACTTTCCATTCTATAGTTTCTATAGCACTAAGTCACTTAGGAAAGTTGAGTGGAAAATGTCTTTATTTTAAAGATTTGCTTTAAATCTTGACTCCTTTAAAAGTGATATAAACCTTCTGTGCCTCAGTTTACTTCTTTCAAGGGACCATATTATGGTATTTTATTTAAGTTCTCTTATAATCATTTTGTGAAACTGATCTGGATAAAATTTACTCTACATTGGCCCTAGCGTCAGGACACAAATCCATGTTATACAGCAAAGGGAACAGAAAGACGACTACATTTGCTTTCCTGGCTTTTCTGTCATGAGGATCTGAGCTTGCATCTCCAGGACAGGGAACTCAAGAGAATAGGCAGAAATAAGTAGGAGGCCATACAAAGTTTACAAACAAAAAGATTTTTTTTTAATGTTTTCTGAGTGTTTACAAGGCTAATATGAGTAGAAACTTACTCACATTGATGACAATTGCACGAGAACCTATTTTCAGATTTTTGTGTCTGCCAAGTAAACCCAACCTAGGCCTTTGTTTATCACCATTCTTTATCAATTTATACAGTGGAAGTGAGAAATAGATTTAAAGGACTAGATCTGATAGAGTGCGTGATGAAATATGGATGGAGGGTCATGACATTGCACAGGAAACAGGGATCAAGACCATCCACAAGAAAAAGAAATGCAAAAAAGCAAAATCGCTGTCTGAAGAGGCCTTATAAATAGCTGTGAAAAGAAGGGAAGTGAAAAGCAAAGGAGAAAATGAAAGATACACCCATTTGAATGCAGAGTTCCAAAGAATAGCAAAAAGATAAGAAAGCCTTCCTCAGTGATCATTGCAAAGAAATAGAGGAAAACAATAGACTGAGAAAGACTAGAGATCACTTCAGGAAAATTAGAGATACCAAGGGAACATTTCATGCAAAGATGGGCTCAATAAAGGACAGAAATGGTATGGACCTAACAAGCAGAAGATATTAAGAAGAGGTGGCAAGAATACACAGAAGAACTGTAAAAAAAGATCTTCATAAACCAGATAATCACAGTGGTGTGATCACTCACCTAGAGCCAGACATCCTGGAATGTGAAGTCAAGTGGGCCTTAGGAAGCATCACTACAAACAAAGCTAATGGAGGTGATGAAATTCCAGTTGAGCTATTTCAAATCCTAAAAGATGATGCTGAGAAAGTGTTGCACTCAATATGTCAGCACATTTGGAAAACTCAGTAGTGGTCACAGGACTGGAAAGGGTCAGTTTTCATTCCAATCCCAAAGAAAGGCAATGCCAAAGAATGCTCAAACTACTGTACAATAGCACTCATCTCACACACTAGTAAAGTGATGCTTAAAATTCTCCAAGCCAGGCTTCAGCAATATGTGAACTGTGAACTTCCAGATGTTCAAACTGGTTTTAGAAAAGGCAAAGGAACCAGAGATCAAATTGCCAACATCTGCTGGATCATTGAAAAAGCAAGAGAGTTCCAGAAAAACATCTATTTGTGCTTTATTGACTACATCAAAGCCTTTGACTGTGTGGATCACAATAAACGGTGGAAAATTCTTCAAGAGATGGAAATACCAGACCACCTGATCTGCCTCTTGAGAAACCTTTATGCAGGTCAGGAAGCAACAGTTAAAACTGGACATGGAACACCAGACTAGTTCCAAATAGGAGAAGGAGTACATCAAGGCTGTATATTGTCACCCTGCTTATTAACTTATATGCAGAATACATCATAAGAAGGGCTGGAGGAAGAACAAGCTGGAATCAAGATTGCCAGGAGAAATATTAATAACCTCAGATATGCAGATGACACCACCCTTATGGCAGAAAGTGAAGAAGAACTAAAGAGCCTCTTGATGAAAGTGAAAGAGGAGAGTGAAAAAGTTGGCTTAAAGCTCAACATTCAGAAAACTAAGATCATGGCATCCAGTCCCATCACTTCATGGCAAATAGACGGGAAAGAGTAGAAACAGTGGCAGACTTTATTTTTCTGGGCTCCAAAATCACTGCAGATGGTGATTGCAGCCATGAAATTAAAAGATGCTTACTCCTTGGAAGGAAAGTTATGACCAATCTAGATAGCATATTCAAAAGCAGAGACATCACTTTGTCAACAAAGGTCAGCCTAGTCAAGGCTATTGTTTTACCAGTGGTCATGTATGGTTGTGAGAGTTGGACTATAAAGAAAGCTGAGCACCAAAGAATTAATGCTTTTGAACTGTGGTGTTGGAGAAGACTGTTGAGAGTCCCTTGGACCACAAGGAGATCCAATCAGTCCATCCTAAAGGAGATCAGTCCTGGGTGTTCATGGAAGGATTGATGTTGAAGCTGAAACCCCAATATTTTGGCCACCTGATGTGAAGAGTTGACTCATTGGAAAAGACTCTGATGCTGGGAAAGATTGAGGGCAAGACGAGCAGGCGACAACAGAGGATGAGATGGTGGATGGCATCACTGACTCAATGGACCTGGGTTTGGATGGACTATGGGATTTGGTGATGGATGGGGAGGCCTGGGGTGCTGCAGTTCATGGAGTCACAAAGAATCGGACATGACTGAGTGACTGAACTGAACTGAAGTTATCAATTTATGCTTATTTAATTATTTAAGATATCATGATTTATAATCCCCAGTT
Source organism: Bos taurus (assembly GCF_002263795.3). Lineage (NCBI taxonomy): Eukaryota > Metazoa > Chordata > Mammalia > Artiodactyla > Bovidae > Bos > Bos taurus. Next base: position 49,863,914 of record NC_037340.1, read on the forward strand.
ATAAAAGTGAAGTGATAAGTACACTATATACATCATATCTATATTCTTATCTATTATCTCTCTGTATACATATGTTAGATAGATAAATATAGACTTATCTGTAGGCAACTGTAATTCATGGATACTAGGTCCTAAAACTATAAAAAGAAAATGTTGAATTAAACACACAGGTGGAGCTTTGAATCTTACCTAATGAGTTCTTGTCTCTGTATTTTCATTTCTCAACTTTTTTCTCACTCATTGTCTTTGGGAAATGTGTGGGGTCTCTAGAATTTCTGCTTTTTCTCTGTGTAAGGTAGAGAGATCTGTATTTGGGAATAGTATAGGCTGGCTTTAAAATTTTAGGCAACTTTTTCTACTTTGTAGGAAATTTGTTTCATTAGGATTTTCTCTGGATTTTCTGAAACAACTTGCCTCCTTCTGGAGGACTTTTGTCATTATGAAGACAGAAGGTTCCTCCTGGATGGTCAATAAACAGGTGACCTTTTAAAACAAGGAATGGTTAGAAAGTCAAAATTCAGGCTGTAGATTTGGCAACTAGATTAGGGTAAGCCAGAACGCAGGTTTAGTCTTGATGCAGTAAAAGTAAACTTGAAGTAAAATAAGTTTTTAAAAGACGTGGAACAAAGAAAACCATAATCAGGGAACTTGTGTGAATGGAGTAAGTAGATACTAACATCTGGTATTATTATAATATCCAGAAATATTTTAAAAATATTCAGTTTATTATGCAAATATCTGTATAATTGTACAAATAAGCAGAGACTTAATGATCACAATGTTGAATAAAAATAGATCTGCAGTAGATTATTGATGAAAGGTACATCAGAAATTAGCTTGTCTCATGGTTTCCACAGTCATCTGGACCGATTTATTCATATGATGTGCTTCTGCACCTTCCAATGAAAACTCTTGATGTAGGTCAGTGTTTGATTTTATTGATAAAGAGACAGTGACTCAGAAAGATTACGTGGCTTGGTGCAAATCAAAGATATTATTTATGAAAATGTTGGGAGTAGCATAAATCCTAGGGCATATCAGGATTGTTAGGTCCATGAATCAAGGCTAATTAGAAGTGGTCAAAAAGAAGATGGCAAGACTGAACATCAACATTCTAGGAAACAGCAAACTAAAATGGACTGGGATGGGTGAATTTAATTCAGGTGACCATTATATTTACTACTGTGGGCAAGAATCCCTTAGAAGAAAATAAGTAGCCATCATAGTCAATAAAAGAGTCTGAAATGCAGTACTTGGATGCAATCTCAAAAACGACAGAGTGATCTCTGTTTGTTTTCAAGGCAAACCATTCAATATCAGAGTAATCCAAGTCTATGCCCTGACTAGTAATGTTTAAGAAGCTGAAGTAGAACAGGTCTATGAAAACCTACAAGACTATCTAGAACTAGCACCCAAAAAAGATGTCCTTTTCATTATAAGGGACCGGAATGCAAAGGTAGGAAGTGAAGAGATACCTGGAGTAGCAGGCAAATTTGGCCCTGTAGTACAAAATGGAACAGGTCAAAGCCTAACAGAGTTTTGGCAAGAGATTGCACTGGTCATAGTAAACACCCTCTTCCAACAAAGAGAACACTCAGCACATGGACATCACCAGATGGTCACTACCAAAATCAGATTGATTATATTATTTGCAGTCAAAGATGGAGAAGCTCTATCCAGTCAGCAAAACCAGACTGGGAGCTGACTGTGACTCAGATCATGAATTCCTTATTGCCAAATTCAGACTTAAATTGAAGAAAGTATGGAAAACCACCAGACCATTCAGGTATGACCTAAATCAAATCCCTTATGATTATATAGTGAAAGTGACATATAGAATCAAGGGATTGAATTGGATAGACAGAGTGCCTGAAGAACTGTGGATGGAGGTTCATGACATTGTACAGGAGGCAGTGGTCAAGACCATCCTCAAGTAGAAGAAGTATAAAAAGGCAAACTGGTTGTCTGAGGAGGCCTTACAAATAGCTGAGGAAAGAAGAGACACAAAAGGCAAAGGACAAAAGGAAAGATACACCCATTTGAATGAAGAGTTCCAAAGAATGGTAAGGAGAGATAAGAAGGCCTTCCTCAGTGATCAATGCAAAAAAATAGGAGAAAACAATAGCATGGGAAAGACTAAAGATCACCTTAAGAAAATTAGAGATACCAAGGAAAATTTCATGCAATCAGGGGCTCAATAAAGGACAGAAATGCTATGGACCTAACAGAAGCAGAAGATATTAAGAAGAAGTGGCAAGAATACAAAGAAGAACAGTACAAAGAAGATCTTTATGACCCAGATAACCATGATGGTGTGATCACTCACCTAGAACCAGACAACCTGGAATTAGAAATCAAGTGGGCCTTAGGAAGCATCACTAAGAACAAAGCTAGTGGAGGTGATGGAATTCCAGTCAAGCTATTTCAAATCCTAAAAGATGATGCTGTGAAAGTTACTGCACTCAATATGCCAGCACATTTGGAAAACTCAGCAGTGGCCACAGGACTGGAAAATGTCAGTTTTCATTCCAATCCCAAAGAAAGGCAATGCCAAAGAATGCTCAAACTACCGCACAATTGCACTCATCTCACATGCTAGCAAAGTAATGCTCAAAATTCTCCAAGCCAGGCTTCAGCAGTATGTGAACCATGAAGTGAATCGTGAAGTGAACCATGAACTTCCAGATGTTCAAGCTGGATTTAGAAAAGGCAAAGTAACCAGAGACCAAATTGCCAACATCCACGGGATCATAGTTCCAGAAAAACATGTACTTCTGCCTCTATTGACTAAGCCAAAGCCTTTGACCGTGTGGATCACAACAAACTGTGGATAATTCTTCAAGAAATGGGAATACCAGACCACCTCACCTGCCTCTTGAGAAATCTGTGTGCAGGTCATGAAGAAATAGTTAGAACTGGACATAGAAAAACAGACCAGTTCCAAATCGGGAAAGGAGCATGTCAAGGCTGTATATTGTCACCTGCTTATTTAACGTATATGCAGAGTACATTATGTGAGATGCAAGGCTGGATGAAGCACAAGCTGGAATCAAGATTTCCAGGAGAAATATCAATAACCTCAGATATGCAATGACATCACCCTTATGCCAGAAAGTGAAGAGGAACTGAAGAGTCTCTTGATGAAAGTGAAAAACGACAGTGAAAAAGTTGGCTGAACACTCAGCATTCATAAAATGAAGATCATAGCATCTGTTCCCATCACTTCATGGCAAATAGATGGGGAAACAATAGAAACAGTGACAGATTTTATTTTTTGAGGCCAAAATTACTGCAGATGGTGACTGCAGCCATGAAGTTAAAAGATGCTTGCTCCTTTGAAGAAAAGTTATGACCAATCTAGACAGCATATTAAAAAGCAATTATTGTCTAATACTTTGCCAGCAAAGGTCTGTCTAGTCAAAGCTATTGTTTTTCCAGTAGTCATGTATGCATGTGAGAATTGAACTTATAAAGAAAGCTGAATGTCAAATTAGTTGTTTTCTGTTCTCTAGCTCTGTGAAAGATGCATATTTGTTTTCTTATTTTCTGTTTTGGTCTTTTTACATTTCCATGAAAAATCCCGACTTCCCTTTCACTTTTCATTTTCATGCATTGGAGAAGGAAATGGCAACCCACTCCAGTGTTCTTGCCTGGAGAATCCCAGGGACGGGGGAGCCTGGTCGGCTGCCGTCTATGGGGTCGCACAGAGTTGGACACGACTGAAGCAACTTAGCAGCAGCAGCAGCACCCATACTTAGCAAACCTCAAATGTTTCCTCCAAATACAACTCAGGGGAGCTTTGGCCTCAAGCAAACTTCAGGTGGCTGTGGCCAAAACCCTGACTCTCATCTGACTAAATTACAAACTAAACTGATGGTATTTGGAATCTTAAAAGTCTAATTAAAATATTGTCTGGGAATCCAGCTTTTTTCTACTGAGCCTGGGAAAGGACTAACTACTGTTCTTCAAGTATCCATCAAAATGTATTATTATTCAATGAAAGGAAATGCAGGTGTTGCATTGAAGAGTTGCAAAGGGAGCTATTTGTATCAACAGTGAGGTTTATCATACACACACACTTTATGGTTCAAAACATATACTTTGATTTTCTAAACCCCTCCAGAGTTCGGGTTCCAATTTTTTTCTCATATACCCATGAAAATAACCCGCAATTAAGACAGTGAACTTACCCCATCACCCCTGAAAGTTTCTTCTGCCTCTTCATAATTCCTCCTTTCTAGCTCTTCTCCCAAACCTCGGGTAAAATAATCAGTGATTTGTTTTGTGTCTCTGTACATTCTTTGGCATTTGCTAGAATTTTAAATAAATGATATCACACAGTATGCATTTCTTTCAGTCTCCTTCGTTGCCTCATTCGTTTTAACTCTGTTTATATTTTATTTTAGTGGCTGACTTAGAGTTTATAGTGATGCACCTTTTGTTATTTAATTACTAAATCATACCTGACCTTTTGTGATCCCAAGGACTGCAGCATGCCAGGCTTCCCTGTCCTTCACTATCTCCTGGGAATTGCTCAAATTCATGTCCACTGAGTCAGTGATGCTATCTAACTAACTCATCCTCTAAGGCCCTCTTCTCCTTTTGCCTTAGTTTTTCCCAGCATCAGGCTCTTCACAGCGGGTAGCCAAAGTATTAGAGCTTCAGCTTCAGCATCTGTCCTTTCAATGAATATCCAGGTTTGAATTCCTTTAGGATTGACAGGTTTGATCTTGTTTTCTAAGGGACTCTCAAAAGTCATCTCCAGAACCATAATTCAAAAGCATCAATTCTTCAATGCTTAGCCTTCATTATAATCCAACTCTTACATCTGCACATGACTACTGGAAAAACCATAGCTTTGATTTTATAGACCTTTGTCGGCAAATTGATGTCTCTACTTTTGAATATGCTGCCTCAGTTTGTCATAGCTTTCTTTCCAAGTAGCAAGAAATGGCTGCAGTCACCATCCACAGTGATTTTGGAGTCCGAGAAAATAAAATTTATCAGTGCTTCCACTTTTTCCCTTCTATACGCCATGAAGTGATGGGACTGGATACCATGATCTTAGTTTTTTGAATGTGGAGTTACAAGCCAGCTTTTTCACTCTCTTCATTCATTCTCATCAAGAGGTTCTTTAGTTCCTTTTCACTTTCTGCCATTAGAGTGATATCATCTGAGGTTGTTGATATTTCTCCCTGCAATCTTGATTCTACCTTGTGATTCATCCAGGCTAGCATTTCACATGATGTACTCTGCACATAAGTTAAATAAGCAGGGTGACAATGTACAACCTTGTCTTACTCTTTTCCAAATTTTGAACCAATCAGTTGTTTCATGTCCAGTTCTAACTGTTGTTTCTTGACCTGCACAGAAATTTCTCAGGAGAGAGGTAAGGAAATCTTGTATGCCCATCTGTTTAAGAATTTTCTGCAGTTTGTTGTGATCCACACAGTCAAAGTCTTTGGCTTAGTCAATGAAGCAGAGGTAGATGGAATTCCCGTGCTTTCTCTATGATCCAACAAATGTTGGCAGTTTGATCTCTGGTTACTCTGCCTTTTCTAAACCCAGCTTATACATGTGAAAGTTCTTGGTTCACATACTGCTGAAGCCTAGTTTGAAGGATGTTGAACATAACCTTACTAACATGTGAAATAAACACAACTGTGTAATAGTTTGAACATTCTTTGAACATCATATGGCTTAGAAGTTGCTAAAATTTCTAGAGGATTGGTTCATCAACTATTGACATAGTAAGAATTTGTTATTTCTCATTTTTACAAATGATTTTTCCAACTAAATTTGCTGGTTTGTCTTATTATTTGAGATATTATAATTTTGTTTGACATAACTACTCTAAATATATAATTTTAATTGTCCAAAGTATTACATATTATTTACAAATTTGCTGAACATTCTATCAGCCTGTTTATTATAATTGTTTAGAAAATTGTATAGGATGGAATCAAGACAGAACCACAGAAATTTCCGTCTAGACTTGTACAGAGTCATTAATCAAGACCCCGTGCATTATTTACTAATATGTCTATGAATTTATATAATTTATTTAGAAATGAGCTCAATTTCAGCCTTATATCTATAATGTTTTGAGAAGGCTGCTGGATGCTTCTTTGATATAATGAAGAAAATCCTCTATGCTTTCTTAACCCTGCCTGTTGTTCTTAACAAATTTGTGTTATTTTCAACAGATTATAGTAATCCTTTACAATTTCTTATGTCTTCAATAAATATGGGAGTTGAACCAAATGGAATTTACTGGTCTCTAGAATTCACCTTTACTTCTCTTTCTTTCTTCCTTTCTTTTTGTCACACTATGATCTATTTACAACTTTACCATTATCCACTATTTGTGAAAAACTAGCATGAGTTCTGAGATCACATCTTCAAAATCTGATAGGATTCCAATTGAAGTTTACTTCTATCTTTGTACCACCTTCCCTGGTAGCTCAGACGGTAAAGCGTCTGCCTACAATGAGGGAGACCCGGGTTCGATCCCTGGGTCGGGAAGATCTCCTGGAGAAGGAAATGGCAACCCACTCCAGTGTTCTTGTCTGGAAAATCCCATGGATGGAGGAGCTTGGTTGGCTACTGTCCATGGGGTCGCAAAGAGTCAGACACGACTGAGCAACTTCACTGTCAGTACTGTACGTACCACCTAGATACATTCTTGGTAATTAGAAGTGTATTAGTATTTACAACCTACCTTGAATTATAATTTTCTCTTCACATTATTTATTTCATCATTTTAAGTAAAAAATTAATTTATTTAATAAAGTTAAACATTAACTATTAAAGTAAGCTTCTCTTATTTCCTCAGGATATTTTATGTTTTAAATAATGTCAGGATGCTTTATCTTTTGTTAGAAACAAGAATCACTTTAAGAGCATTTATTTGAGTTTCTAAATCTCCTTAATTTCTAAATGAAATAATTGAAAGGTTCCCATCTCTTTAGTTTGAGATTTTTCTTTGTCTTTAGGAGTTATAATGGTTAAGCACATAAATTAAATATTATAGGAGGTTAATTAGCAGTCATATAAATTGAGTTATAACCAAAATTAGTAGGCACTACATATGTTCTCACAGTTCTGCTACTAAACTTAGTTGGTATGGTCCAATTGCAGATTATTCACCCACATCTTCTGTCCACATCATAATTTAAAAATTAAAATGATCATGTTTAAAATAGCATCATTGGTAGAGAATATCTAGCCATAATACCAACAAAATGTCATTATGGTTTGTATCTCCAGTTTGCAATAAGTATAGATAATGTAATAATAAGTCCATGAATATATAGCACATAGGAGACAGACTTTCAAACTGTGGTACTGAAGAATTCTTGAGAGTCCCTTGGACTGCAAAGAGAACAAACCTGCCAATCCTAAAGGGAATCAATCCTGACTATTCATTGGAAGCACTGATGCTGAAGCTGAAATTCCAGTACTTTGGCCACCTGATGGGAAGAGCTGACTCATTGGAAAAGACCCTGATGCTAGGAAAGATGAAGGCAAAAAGGAGAAGTGGGCGGCAGAGCATGAAATGGGGAGATAGCATCACCAAGTCAACGGACATGAGTTTGAGCAAACTCAAGAAGATAGTGAAGGACAGAGGAGTCCATAGAGTCACAAAGAGTCAGTCATAACTGAGCAACTGAACAACAGGAGATAGACTATCTGATAAATATACTCTTTCATTTACAAATGAACCTATGAACATGTAAGGTTGTATAACAAATTCAATAGACATTTGATTTATGAATGCTTAGGAAGTTTTAATAATACATTTAGATTACATCGATTTAAACTTTGCCTTTGAAACATCTGTGTAATATAGATTTGTTCATTGAAATTATTAACATATATTTAACATTATGTACATACATATGTGTGTATATATATATCCTTATGAATGTATTATTTGAAGAAAAGGAACAAAACAAAGACTCTTTTTAAAAAAGAATTTAATCCAAACTCACTTATGATGCCAAATTTAGACTTTGGTTATGTTTTCTTTCTTTTTATTCTTTATTTTTCTTTCTTCTTTCCTTCCTTCCTTTGTTTCCAAGTGATCATGTTTCAAAAATTTTGGCATTAAGCTTCCTAGTAGAGTGAATATTCATGCCTATATTAAGTAGAAGCTTTGCTCTGAGACTTACATCTCCAATGTATCAGAAGTGCCCATTTGGATATGTGTGAGACAGCTGAAACTTTCTTTCATATCTACCATACCATGTATCACTCATGATTCCTTAGACCATTTTGCTTCATTTTTATTTCCAAGCCTGATTCCTTTTCCTTTGTATAGTCTCTAATGTTGTGGAATTCAAATTTACTTCTTGGTTTCCTCTTAATTTCAGTCTCCATTGTCCCACTGGTGACATCTATTTCCTTTATCCAAGATGATAGATGAATCCCTACCTACCTCAGTAGTTTAAATCAATAGTCTGGTTCTAGACTCATATTTTGAAACGCCTTCTGAATGTCCCAGGTATGTGTCTCCAATTCATCCATCCCCTTATTCAATTATTTAAGAAAAGAGTTACTGAGTTGTACTATGTGCTGGAGTTAAGTACTTGAGATATTTCAACTAAAAAACAGACAACAGTCTGATGTAATAAAAGTTACATCATCCTGTGTGTCTGTGTGTGAGAGAGAGACAGAAACAGAGAGAGACCAAGGTAGGTAATAAGTAATTCACAAATATTGCGCTATTTTAATTATTTAAGTTTATAAATAAGTTTATATTTATAAATATATTAAATGTATACAATTTGTGTTATTTATGAAAAGGGTGGTAAGTTTTATAAAAAAAAAAATGTTCACTTTGGGATAAGGTAATCATGAATGCTTGGGAATTGTGGTCCTTAAGGTTTAAATAGATTTATTAGTGTAAGTCTTATTTTGTAGGTTTAGTAAAGCAGACTTGAGGGAGATGTTTGAATTAGGCCTTGCATTTCTGAGAAGGAGCATTCAGGGCAGAGTGAATGTAATGCAAAGGTCATACTGCAGGGATGAGCCTGGGTCTTCTTGGTATATCAGGCCAGGTGCTTGCCAGAGTGTGTAAACAAGGAGGGGAATACAAGAAGGCATCAGGGGGTAACGCAGACCACAGCCTGCAAGTGCACATGAGCTCTTGTAAACTTCGGTTTCTACCCAAAATCAAAGGGGAAATCATTGCAAGGTTATGAGCAAAGGAGTAATTACTCCACCTGCAGGATCACTTTACCATCTGACTGTTCAAAACTCAAATCCTTCTACTTAGTTAATCCCTCAATCCAGCCCTTCGACCCTACCTGAATTTCTTATGAAATTCACTGATTCCCAAGCTAGAAATGAAAGAGATTTTCATATATAGTCCAATGCAGGTATTTCTCACCAGCAGATGACTCTCCCACTCAAGAACCAAATTTTTGCATCTTATAGTTCTTCTGTCTCTTAGGGCCTCGTTAGTAGTGATCTCTAGCCAACAACAGGAGAAAGAAAGCCTGGAGCAGATTCTCTTCAGTGCTCACTCACACCACTTCTGCCCTGTTTCATTAATCAGAATTCAAGCTTATGGCTTGCTTCAGCGTGATAGAGACTAAGAACTATAGTCTTCATGGGTGCATGCATGTGTGCTCAGTCACTCAGTTGTGTCCAGCTCTTTGGGACTCTATGGACTGTAGCCAACCAGGCTCCTCTGTCATGGGATTCTCGGGCAAGAAAACTGGGGTTGGTTGTCATTTCCTCCTCCAGGGGATCTTCCCACCCAGAGATCGAACCTGCATGTCTGGCATCTCCTGCATTAGCAGGTAGATTCTTTACCACTGAGCTACCTAAGAAGCCCTTGTTTACCTGGGTATCCAGAGAAAGACTTGGATAAACAGTGAGCATTCTTTTACTTATCGAATAACAGTTAAATTAATTGATTTGTCCAACCAAAATCTTTCTTCAAAACGTTTATGTTATATTCAGGTCTTATCCTTGTTACCTGAATTTTTGAAAAAAAAAAAAAATCTAACTCTTCTCTAAGATTTCAGGCTTTTCTATAAATTTCCTGTTTGTTACATGCAAATGTGGTCATTTTCACACATTTCCAGGAACTCCCTCCCCATAACTCCTGACACTGTTACTCAAGCCCTTGGCCATGATCAGATATAAAGATTTGTCTGACCTCAGATTCCTCTGGCTCCATTGAGACTGTCTCCATTTGTGCCATGCTATCTGCTGTCCCCAGGTCATCTGTGTGCGGCCACATGTCCCAGGTGCCATACACATATGGTAAATGCCAACTCTTCTGGAAGAAGATTTGTCTTCTGCAAGACCATGTCAAACTTTGTCAGAAGATTCAAATAAGTAAATGAACAGTGTGCTTATGCCCCGTACTTAATCAGCTGTGACCCAGGACACAGTGGCTCTGAATGTGACAGGAAACAGACACATTTTGTTTCTTACACTAGATTGATTCAACACAAAAATGTCTCATTCTCTCTTTCCTCCTCTGCTCCTCAATTTTACTCTCTCTTTTTTCTTCCCACTTTTCTTACTTTTTTCTTCTCAGTTTTAATCTAGGCAGGGTTTATAATGTTTGGGCCAGAGTAGCTCATATTTTTGAAATGTGGCTTGAATAAAATAACATCCAAGATTTCTCCTAGTGCCAAAAATGATGGATTCTAAAGGTCATGAACATATGGCCTCATATTTTATAGCAACTGCTTTGTGATGCCTGGGTTGAGTTTGAGGCCAATGTTTCCTATACACCCCAGAATACTCTCCAGAAATCACTATCTACACACATCACATTCATTGGAGGCAAACCATCTGATCAATATTAGATTTCTGGAGAGTAAAGAATTCAGATGCTATTTAACAGTAAGACCTTTTAAGGTCAAAAAAAGATGTTCATTCCTATCTCATTCTCCAATCCATCTGAAAAATATTTGGAGATTAAGCAGGTGTGTAACATGTGAGTTTTCTTTGAGATGGAATTCCTTATTCCTTTTGGTTCTGACTGCCAACAGCATTTTTACAATTAATTTAACATTAGATAGACATGGTGAAACATATCTCATCTCTGCAGGAGATTGAACAAGATAATTGGGGACAGATTACTCTTTTATTTGGAATTGGTAATATCTTTCACGTCTTGCATTAATATTTTTTTCTTTTACAAGAGGAAGGGCAGAACTGAGTGCACCTGTTTAATTATTACTTATTGAGCTCCAGCTATTAAATTGCTCTTAAAATCAATTATCAAAGAACAAAACTATTTTAGAAAGATTCTGTGTGAGAGAGAGAATAGAGAATTTTATCTACATCATAAATATGATGACTAACATGTATTAGCCACTCAATAAGTTATTCATTGACAGTGTTCTTCCCTTTTATTTTTCTATGTGGGATAGGACAATATAAAACTCACAAAAGCAAGAACACAAACTAACAAGACAATAAGATAAGTATTCACTAAAAATTCTCCAGAAAACTTTTGAACTTTTTCATATTAACTGTAATCAGAATTTTCAGCTCAGTTCAGTTGCTCAGTTGTGTCTGACTCTTTGCGACCTGTGGATGGCAGCATGCCAGGCTTCCCTGTCCTTCATCAACTCCCAAAGCTTGCTCAAACTCATGTCCATCAAATCGGTGATGCTATCCAACCATCCTAGCCTCTGTTATCCCCTTCTCCTCCTGCCTTCAATCTTGCTCAGAATCAGGGTCTTTTCTAATGAGTTAGTTCTTCACATCAGATGGCCAAAATATTGGAACTTCACCTTCAGCATCAATCCTTCTAATGAACACCCAGGACTGATTTGCTTTAAGATTGACTGATTGGATCTCCTTGCAGTCCAAGGGACTCTCCAGAGTCCTCTCCAACACCACAATTCAAAAGCATCAATTCTTCAGCACTCAGCCTTCTTTATGGCCCAACTCTCACATCCATACATGACCACTGGAAAAACTATAGCCATGACTAGATGGACCTTTGTTGACAAAGCAATGTCTCTGCTTTTTAATATGCTGTATAGGTTGGTCATAACTTTCCTTCCAAGGAGTAAGCATCTTTTAATTTCATGGCTGCAATCACCATCTACAGTGATTTTGGAGCCCAGAAAAATAAAGTCAGCCACTGTTTCCACTCTTTCCGCATCTATTTGCCATGAAGTGATGGGACCAAATGCCATGATCTTGGTTTTCTGAATGTTGAGCTTTAAGCCAACTTTTTCACTCTCCTCTTTCACTTTTATCAAAAGGCTCTTTAGTTCTTCACTTTCTGCCATAAGGGTGGTGTCATCTGCATATCTGAGGTTAATGGTATTTTTCCCGGCAATCTTGATTCCAGCTTGTGCTTCATCCAGCCCAGTGTTTCTCACGATGTACTCTGCATATAAGTTAAATAAGCAGGGTGACAATATACAGCCTTGACGTACTCCTTTTCCACTGTGGAACCAGTCTGTTGTTCCATGTCTAGTTCTAACTGTTGCTTCCTGACCTGCATACAGGTTTCTCAAGAGGCAGGTCAGGTGGTCTGGTATTTCCATCTCTTGAAGAATTTTCCACAGTTTACTGTGATCCACACAAAGGCTTTGGCATAGTCAATAAAGCAGAAATAGACGTTTTTCTGGAACTCTCTTGCTTTTTCGATGATCCAGTGGATGTTGGCAATTTGATCTCTGGTTCCTCTGCCTTTTCTAACACCAGCTGGAACATCTGGAAGTTCACTGTTCACGTATTACTGAAGCCTGGCTTGGAGAATTTTAAGCATCACTTTACTACTCATATTAGATCTCTAAAAGGATCAAGTTCATAGAAGCAGAGAGTAGGATCATGGTCATCAGGGTAAACAGGAGGAGGGAGATGGGGAGTTGTTCAACAAGTATTAAGTTTTGAGTTTTCAAGATGAGTAAGTTCTAGACATCTGCCGCACTATGCTGTGCCTATAGTTAATACCCTATTACAAATTTGGTAAGTGGTTAGGTCACTGTTAATTGTTCTTAGCATAGTAAAATATATCCCTAATTTTTTTAGTTCTCTCCCTAGTTATTCACCCCTGAGGAAATGGCTTTATTAGTTAAAGAGTTGCTAAACCAAAACAAAAGATAGCAAAAAACAAACACAAATTTACAGTTTCTCTAACAACCCTCTTTCCCACTATCACATTCAATCCATGCCTTGTTAATTTCATCTATAGATCTACCTTGGATGAATCTGCTGTTTTATCTCACCATTTTTTATGGTCCAGGACCAAGCCATCACTTTCAATTTTTACTATTGTCTTCTCTGATGCATTCTTTAAAGAACATCCAAAGTGAATTCTGTAAAACTTGAAATACCTCCCACTGTCTCATTGTTTGTAAGTCTGCAATGTCCTCTCACTGCACTTAGTACAGAGCCAAATTTCCCACTATGGCGACTCCCTCCCTGTTCTGGCCTCTGCTTACTTCTCTCTAAAGTCAACCTAATTGGCTTTCCTATTCTCACAAAGCTGAGTTCTTTCCACTTGGCTGAGTGTCTGGGTGTATTCTATGTGTCTGGGTTACCCTTCTGCTGACTTTGTCAATGATTTACATCCCCAACTTCAGTTCTCTAGTTTAAGTTACTTCTTTAGGAAGAATATTTGTGATTAACCCAACTGTATTTAAGTTCATAATCCAGTAGTTTCTTCCTTACCATTCTGTGTTTTATTGTAATACTACAGACTACTTGCCACATACTGTAAGTGGAAGCTTTATCATTTACCAGTGAAAGTGTGCATCCATAAATTAACATTTTATTTTATACATGTATTAACATAGATATGTGCTTTCCTTTACTGATCTTTTCTTTAAGCATATTGTTGAATGATGAGTTTTTCTAGATGTTTCTTGTAATAGTATATCCCGTAGCAGATTGGCTTTCCAGGTGGCACTAGTGTTAAAGAACCTGCCTGCCAATGCAGAGACACCAGTTCAATCCCTGGTTTGGGAAGATACCCTGGAGAAGGAAACGGCAACCCTCTCTAATATTCTTGGCTGGAGAATCCCAGGGGCAGAGGAGCCTGGCAGACTATAGTCCAAAGGGTTGTAAAGAGCCAGACACAACTGAAGCAACTTAGCACACACACAACACAAACCAGATTGATTATCATTTCTAGTTTTAATTGCTTAATTAAATCAAATGAGAAATGAAAGACACCCAAGAAACAATCAGAATGTCAATTCCCTCTAGATTTTGAAAACATTTGTATTGTTGGTAGATGTGCCTCTTACTTTTAATGGCAGGATTTCCTGTTTTTGGTGAATTGTTCTTAATGAGTTTCTCCAAAAATTGTGTTTATATATATATATAATTTTTTTTTCTCACAGTAATCACACAGAGACTCAAACTATTTAAATCCTGTACCTATGCTTCTCAAGTGACATTTCTGTATGCCCAGACCTGGAAATGCCCCATATTACCTTTATTCACATTCTGTTGGTTAGTCCCCATCACATGATCACAGTTAACTGCTAACGAGACAAGCAATGTAGTGTAAATGAGTGCTTAGGAAGAAGAGAAAATGGGCTTGGTTAGCACCTAGCCAGTACTGGCAAACTCTTTTTTAAGTCTACTCTACTACTGTGATACAACTGGGTCCCTATTTAATATGGTAAATTAGGAAAAGAAGATAACTAAGTTTTCTAAGTGCTATTTGTTCTAGAATGGTCTATGTAGCAGTCTGTTTATCTTTCTTTTTCAAATCTCCTGGCAGGTATTGCCTGAAAAGGCAAATCAGTAGGAGGCATTTTATCCTATTAATGGTATCTTCCTTTAGTAATTACTTAACATATATAAAGACAGGATCAGAAAGAGACTTCTTGAAGGAAAAAAATGTGTATATATATATATCTATCTATCTATATATCATGAGGATCATAGTATAACTTGGCATTATACACAGGATAATGTTATAGGCACCTAACTGTTAAAATAGTTTCTAATTTTAAAAGGTAAATAAATAAGTAAAAATAGTTACTACTATTTCCTGGCCTACCAGCCAGTTCTGCTGACTCTCAGCTACCTGCTGCTGCTGCTAAGTCGCTTCAGTCGTGTCCAACTCTGTGCGACCCCCATAGACGGCAGCCCACCAGGCTCCCCCGTCCCTGGGATTCTCCAGGCAAGAACACTGGAGTGGGTTGCCATTTCTTTCTCCAATGCAGGAAAGTGAAAAGTGAAAGTGAAGTCGCCCAGTCACGTCTGACTCTTCGCGACCCCATGGACTGCAGCCTACCAGGCTCCTCCGTCCATGGGATTTTCCAGGCAAGAGTACTGCAGTGGGGTGCCATCGCCTTCTCCGCTCAGCTACCTACTAGATGTCAATTAAACATTCATGAGATCAATGAATAAAAAAGTAACATTGGTAGTTGTATCAGCATTGTTTTGCTGGCCAGGAATAGCTTCCATACAGGCAGATTCGTCAGGAGCAGAATCCCTTAGAAGTATTGAAAACACTGCCTCACCAAATATATCTCATTACTCACCAATCAACTGTGGTTTCTAAAATTCACTGTTAAAGAGATTTTGCTGGGTTTATTTTCACAGGAATCCTAACAAAATGTTAATATCTTAACTAGAAACAGTAATAAATTAACCTCAAATTGCATTATTTCTCATCATGAATGCCTGTATTAAATTGCCTTACTCTGTGTAAACGGCTAAATGTATGCAATGGAGGACAGGTGAGATTTTAACACAAAGTTTAGGCAAAGTTTTTACAGTTTAACCACTATAAAACTGTGGATATATATGTTGAATTAAACACTTCTGGAAGATAAGAGGCATTAGCGGAGTATAAAAGTTGCACTGACTTATAAAAATATATTTATTTCTGGACATGGAGATGGACTTCTTGCTCAGGGCCTGCTTGCTGCAAGTATTTACTATTTATCTTCTTAAGAGGAAATTAGACAATAAAACACTACCAGTTAAACAATCCCCTGTTTCTCTCTCCCTTTGGTTCCTGAATCACCATTCTATTCTTTACTTCTACAAGCCTGACTGTTTTAAATACCTCATGTAAGTGGAATCATGCAATAATTGTCCTTCTATTATTGGCTATTTCATATAGCATAATTGGTACACAACAAGGTGTGTGTATCGTTGTGCTAAGTAGCTTCAGTCGTGTCTGACTCTTTGAAACCCTATGGACTATGGCCCTCCAGGCTCCTCTGTCCATGGGATTCTCCAGGCAAGAATACTGGAGTGAGTTGCCATGCCCTCCTCCAGGGAATCTTCCCCACCCAGGGATTGAACCCACATCTCTTAAGCCTCTTGTATTGGCAGGCAGGTTCCTTACCATTAATACCACCTGGGAAGCTGCTACACAGCAAAGAAAGCAATTAACTACATGTAGACACAAACATAGTTAAACTTTAAAAATTTTCATTGCATAAAACAAGCCATACATAATGGAATACATACTGTATAATGCATTTATACAAAATTTAAGAAAAAGCAAAATTACCTTGGAATGATAGAAGTCAGCATAACATCTAAACACAGTTATCTTGTGTTTAGATGAAGATTAATTACTAGAAAAGTGAAAAGAGAATTTTCTGGAGCAGCAGTAATATTCTATATATATCTTTATCTGGAAGATGGTTACATGCTTATGTGCATTTGTCAAAGATCATAGAACAGTACACAGGATTTGAGCATTTTCATGTGCGTAAATTGTACTGAATACTGGTAGGTTAAACAAATTGCACTAACTTTGCATGAAGAGTGAAGATGAAAAACAGTTATTGCTTGATGAGAAATACTGAATCCCAAATTTTATCTGAGTCACTCTCTATGTGACACCTGTTTCTAAGCAATCCCTATAACAAAGACAGTGAAAGAAGAAAACTAGGAAGAGAATATTTTCATTTCCTTTTAAGTCTATGAGTGCAATCAAAACCTAAATTGAAGCACCAAAGACTTAAAATTAGTAACAGTAAATTATAAAAATAAAATTAGTAACAGTAAGGAATTCAGAAATACTGGTGAATTGAAAGCAGGTCCACCCATAAGTAGCCACCCAGGGTAGGTGTATTAGCACCCTGCATGAGATTCTGGAAAACATATACACACCTGGCTTCCTCTATTGGGCATGAATTTTAAAAATTTGGTCTATATATAAAAATAAATTTACATAAATCCAAACAATTAATGAAAGGGCTCCACTGGTCCATTGGCTCACTCTTCAGATGAACTGAAGTGGAAGGTTTGACTTAGCTTTCAGAGAACTTTAAAAGTATTAGATCTAATAGACTTAGTCTCTTAATCTCAGGTTCAGGAAAGCCAACCAAGTTAATCTCTGAGGTATGTCTGGGACTGATGTAGTTTTCCCTGAGTTATTTGAAGGTATTGTACACATAAATTAATGAATTAATCATTACAATGTTACAACACAGACTTCTAATGACTGTCTAGTTACATAGTTCCAAAATTATTCATTTGAAGTTTTCAGAAACAAAAATTATGGCAAAACAAATTGTAAAGACTTATTAAAATCCTGCTACATAGTCCTATCAAGTATGTGTGTGTGTGTGTGTGTGTGTGTGTGTGTGTGTGTGTGTTAGCCACTCAATAATGTCTGACTCTTTGCGAGCCCATGGACTGTAGCTGAGCAGGCTCCTCGGCCCATGGAATTTTCCAGGCAAGAATACTGGAGTGGGTCGCCATTCCCTTCTCCAGGGGTTGCATAGGCTTGATTTAAAAAAGAAAAGAAATAAAACAAACCAACATAAATTCTGGAAATTAACAGTTATAGGAAAGTATATACCAGTGTGTGTGTCATTCACTCAGTCGTGTCCAACTCTTTGTGACCCCCATGAACTGTAGCCCACCAGGCTCCTCTGTCCATGGGATTATTCAGACAAGTACACTAGAGTGGGTTACCATTCCCTTTTCCAAGGCATCTTCCCAACCCAGGGATCGAACCTTGGTCTCCTGTTTTGCAGGCAGATTCTTTACCATCTGAGCCACCAGAGGTACTTAGACTACTTGATGGTTTAGAGAAAGATGAATGATCATATCGTAAAAGTTGTCTATTAATAAACAGATGTCAATCTGTAAGGAATTTCTCAAGGTGATCTACAAGGATTAGACCTTGATCCTCTTCTATTGAACTATTAATCCAATTTGGGCAGATGTTCTAGATGCCAATATCATCATATGTGTGACTCAGTGCTGGAATTTAAACGCTTTCTGTCCCAGGGACAAGCTACACGATGAGCTATCCCTTTATTAGATATCTATTGCAGCACAAGAAATTATTTATAATGTTGGTAGCTGAAAAACAATAAATTTACTCACTTGTGATACTGTTGTTCAGCAATTTGAACTGGTCTTAGCTGAGTGAATTTTCTTCTACCCTCTCCTAAAGCCACTTGTATAGCTCTGGTCAGCAGGAGGGTTGGCTGGAGGCTTGCTGGGATAAGGGGCCTCAGCAAATCCTCGACCCACATGGTTTTACCCTCTCGTTGGCTAGCCTAGATTTGCTTACATAGCAACAACATGACCAAAGAGGACAAAGTGGAGTGGCAAGACCTCTAGAGGCCCAAACTCAGAAAGTGAAAGCGAAAGTTGCTCAGTCATGTCCGACTCTTTGAGATCCCATGGACTATACAGTCCATGGAATTCTCTAGGCCAGAAACTGGAGTGGGTAACTTTCCCTTCTCCAGGAGATCTTCCCAACCCAAGGATCAAACCCAGGTCTCAGAAGTTACACAAAACAATGTCTTCCACCTCATTTTGTTGTTCAAAAAGTCATTAGACAAGTTTTCAACTATTATCTCTTCAAGTATTTTCTCATGGTCTTTCTTTTTGTCTTGTTTTTCTGGGACTCCTATGATTCAAATGTTGGGGTGTTTAACATTGTCCCAGAGGTCTCTAAGGTTGTCCTCATTTCTTTTAATCCCTCCACAGTGTTTTTTATTTCATTTATTGCATTATTCATTATTGATTGACTCTTTTTTATTTCTTCTAGGTCCTTGTTAAACATTTCTTGCATCTTCTCAATCCTTGTCTCCAGGCTACTTATCTGTAACTGGAGCCTGTTATACTGAATGAAGTAAGCCAGAAAGAAAAACACCAATACAGTATACTAACACATATATATGGAATTTAGAAATATGGTAACAATAACCCTATATTTGAGACAGCAATAGAGACAGATGTATAGAACAGTCTTTTGGACTCTGTGGGAGAAGGCAAGGGTGGGAAGATTTGAGAGAAGAGCATTGAAACATGTATATTATCATATGTTAAACAGATAGCCAGTCCAGATTCGATGCATGAAACAGGATGCTCAGGGCTGGTGCACTGGGATGACCCAGTGGGATGGGATGGGGAGGGAGGGGAGAGGGGGGTTCAGGATGGGGAACACATGTACACCCATGGCTTATTCATGTCAATGTATGGCAAAGCCACTACAATATTGTAAAGTAATTAGTCTCCACTTAAAATAAATAAATTAAAAAAAAAAGTCATTAGACCTGCCCGGATTCAAAGGGTAAGGAAATAGATTCCACTTGCCAAAGAGAAGAACTACAAATAATGTAAGGCTTTTTAAAATGTAGCACAGTCCTCTCCCTAGCCAGTTATTTAGATTGCCTTTATGAAAAATACACTTATCACCTTCTAAGATTACCAAATGCAGTGATGTGTGACAACCAATTCTCTATGGGAGAAAAGATCTCTAATTTGTAGTATTTGTCCATTTCTGTGGTATGAACACTACCAGGATGCATAATTTCAAGCTGTTGATATGGCATCACTGAGTGTAAGTTGGGAAACGACACACACACTCACCCTTGAAAAGCTGGTGTGAGCTGGTTCCCGCACACCACTTCGTGAAATTCTCATCCAATTATGGCATCAGACCTAAGTTCCCCATATCAAGATATGCAGCTATTCTCAATGTAGATGGGACTTTCTTAGTGTGGCTCTCTTGATATATAGGACTGTAAGATGAAACATTATCTGCTTCCCACACTACCAGTGCACAATTTTGAAATTATAAAATGATAACTAGAGCAATCAGTGTCACTCAAAAAGGAGAGGAACAAACATCACATAGCAAATGCTGATGCATAGCAGTTTATATACTATAGCACATAATATCAGGTTTTCCTACCCGAGGAACTGGCAATAGTTCTTGATTAGGTTCCAGATCTTTTCATGAGATAAGCTCTCTAGTCCATTGCCATCCTTAAGTTTTGACACTACTATTTGGGTATTTGGCCCTGTCCTTTAGGACTTCTGCTTTGCATCTGACATGTATTTCTTTCTCCATAAGAAATATTGCATATTTCCAGCTGAGTAGTTTTCTTGTCCTATTTCTTACTTAAGGAAAATTGAGGGCCAGAGGTATGTTTTAATTTTGCACTGTCTATGTCACTTATAGATTCATGGCACTGTAATTCTTAAAAACTATTTGACATTTCTTATCATTGCAGCCATGAAATTAAAAGATGCTTACTCCTTGGAAGGAAAGTTATGAATAACCTAGACAAGCATATTAAAAAGCAGAGACATTACTTTGTCAACAAAGGTCCATCTAGTCAGGGATATGGTTTTTCCAGTGGTCACGTATGGATGTGAGAGTTGGACTATAAAGAAAGCTGAACGCCAAAGAATTGAAGATTTTGAACTGTGGTCTTGGAGAACACTCTTGAGAGTTGCAAGGAGATCCAACCAGTCCATCCTAAAGGAGATCAGTCCTGGGTGTTTATTGGAAGGACTGATGCTGAAGCTGAAACTCCAATACTTTGGCCACCTCATGCGAAGAACTGACTCATTTGAAAAGATATTGATGCTTGGAAAGATTGAGGGCAGGAGGAGAAGGGAATGGCAGAGGATGAGATGGTTGGATGGCATCACCAACTCAATGGACATGGGTTTGGATGGACTCCGGGTGTTGGTGATGGACAGGGAGGCCTGGCATGCTGTGGTTCATAGGGTCACAAAGAGTTGGACACAACTGAGCCACTGAACTGAACTGAACTGATGTATCAGATTATAGTCCATTCCATCTAACAAAAAATATAATATTTGACTTTTTTCTTAGACTTTTTCAGAGTCATTTAGATTTAGATTTTTTTGTAATCTTACTCTTAAATTTCTTGAAAACCTCTTGGTCTAAATGAAACGGTTTACTAGAAATCAACTTAGTTTTTCAGGGCTCTTAACAAAATGTCCTATAACTACACTATTGGTTTAATTTTTACTATACAGTTGTTTCTAAATTTGAGATTTTTTTTGTCTGCTGAAGAGACTACAGATGAGATAGTTCTATTTTCCAAACTATCAAGTCTTATATTTTCTATAAATTCTACCAGCAAACTGAGTATCTCCTTCTTTAGTTCATTTCTTTCTTCTCATACATCATTAAATGTAATTTTAAAAGAAGCACTTGTATAAATCTTCTTAACCACACTAACAAGTTCATTAGTACAGCACAATAAGGACCAGATAGGAATATGAGGATAGAGAGTAAATTCAGTCTTTACAGTAGCTTATCAGGGAAGAAAAGATATCTAAACTGACTCCTAAAGGAAGAAGAGAAAGTGGTCAAGATGAGCACAAGGAGCACATGTTGGTATCTTCATGCAGTGCAAAATAATTTTGGTATGGATTGCTAAAAGATACAGTCTAATAGGGACTCTATCATGTTAGTATTTGCAATACATCCTGAATGCAGAAGGGATGGAAAGGTTTTAACAGGGAAAAGACATAATCAGATTCATAATTAGAAAGTTCACTGAGGCATCAGCATGGAGAGTGAAATACTAAAGGTGGAGAGCCCAGTCAGGAGTCTGTGCCCACCACTCAGGCACAGAGGTAGGGTGGCCTCCATGGGAGCAAAGGCATTGGCACCTCACCAGAACAGCAAAACTATACTTGAAAACTAGGGTACAGGAGTGCTAATATGTAGTATAGACATGGAGAGTTTGAGAAAAAGAGTGTCCAAGACTCCTAGTTTTCATGCTTGTGCAACTGACAAGGAGGTGATGCACTTACCAAGAAGGGGCATCTGAACCATAAGCTCAGTTTGAGATGGATTGCTTAAGAGGAGAGGCGACTTATAACATATCCAATTGGAAATGTCTGATAACAAGCAAACCATGATCTTTCTACTAAAGAACATCTTGAAATTTGAATATACTGACTATGTATCCACAGAGCTGGTCTGGAGACAGTCCTTCCATCAACACGGCCTTAGGTGCCAGTCAAGAATATATTAGAGTCCATTCCACAGTATGACTGTGGGATTGGGACTTCATAACTTGTAACAAAGTATGTGTTATACATACAAGTGCAAAGACACACACACACATTCAAATGTCCTCTGCCTAGGTATTAAAAACTACTAATTCAAAATGAAGAGCATGCACTGCAGTCAGATTACCTGGATTCAAACTTAATTTGACAGTTTTCACTATGTGATTTAGTGTTTCTTAAAATTCTCCATTTTCTTTCTCAGTTTCCAATTTAAATTCTAGGCTTTACAAATAGAGTACCAATACTCATCCCACAGCTTGGATAGAAGCTGACATTTCTGAAGTATATACATTGAAAGAATATATTTACTCCAAGCCACTAAAACTGTATTTGAAGGGAACATTGAGGGATTAGATGTCTCACTAATCCTTGTTTAGATATAAGAAACAATAAGAAGACCAGGAGATGGATAAACACACATTTTACACACAAACATACTCATGTACTCATGTACTCCTCCGAGCGAGGGAAACAGAGACAAGCTCATAATAAATCCATATGCACAACAAAGAGAAAGAAATGCCTTCCAAACCTAGTAATGCTGCTTTTTTTCCCCCCAGCCTTCAGAAAGGCTAGACTACCCAGGCCCTTAAAGATGAAAATGAATGCTTCCCAGGCTTGCTTTAGTGCTTCAAGGGATTGGATGTCCAATTTTAAAAGGGAGGCAGTGAGCCATTTGTCAAGGAGGGGAGAGTAAGTCTTTTTTCCCACTGTCAACCCAGATGGATTCCCTTGCCCAGCCCTTTATCCTTTATATCTTGGGTCACCAGCAATGGATTTAAGATTTCTACTCAAAAGTGCTACTTGTATACAAACTCATCTAGGTGACTAAAGTTCAAATGTCATTTCATCTGATCAAAGAGCAACTAAATTTCCTGAAAAAATAAAAACTATCAGCAGAGGCATGGAGACTCTGTCCTGCATCATGGTGGTTTAGTCATGAAGTCATGTCCAGCTCTTGCATTCCCATGGACTATTGCCAATCAGGCTCCTCTATCCATAGAATTTTCCAGGAAAGAATACTGGAGTGGGTTGCCATTTCCTACTCCAGTCCTGCATGATAACCCACAGTATATTCAGGCTTGCTTGTCCAAGTGCACCTCTCTATGACATGAGTGTTGTCTGTGAGTTTTGTTCCGTCTCCACGTATCTTCCCAACCCAGGAATTGAACCCAGCTCTCCCGCATTGCAGGAGGATTCTTTACCAACTGAGCTATCAGGGAAGCCCTAAAATCCTAAAAGATGATGCTATTAAATTCATATGGTCATGTTCTGCTGACCCTACCTGCACACTTTCCCCAGTGGATTTCTATAGATGCCTCTAGTGTGTGTAACACTGGTGGTATTTGTCCTTAATCACCCATTAGGCTAAACAGTCAGGGTCACATATCTCAGATTAATTTATGTAGTTGACCCCCTGCTTCCAATGCCATTGTAGTTACGTTTCCTTCTATTTATTGCAAAGCCTAAGAAGCCCAGTGTACTAGTGATGGGAAGAAGCCTAGCAAATTTCTATGCATCTTCCATAAACATGCTGTTGTTGTTGTTCAGTTACCAAGTTGCATCCACTCTTTGTGACCTCTTGGGCTGCAGTGCACCAAGCTTCTCTGTCTCACACCATCTTCCAGAGACTGACCAAGTTCATGTCCAGTGAATCAGTGATGTCATCCAACCATCTCATCCTCTGTCTCTCTCTTCTCCTTTTGCCTTCAGTCTTTCCCACCATCAGGGCCTTTCCCAATGCATCAGCTGTTTGCATCAGGTAGCCAAAATATTGAATCTTCAGCTTCAGCATCAGTCCTTCCAAAGCATGTTCAGGGTTTATTTCCTTTAAGATTGACCTGGTTTGATCTCCTTGCTTTCCAAGGCACTATCAAGAGTCATCTCTAGCACCACAGTTTGAAAATATCAATTCTTCGGTGCTCTGCCTTCTTTATTGTCCAGCTCTCACATTTGCATATGACTACTGGAAAGACCATGACCTGGACTATAAGGACCTTTGTCAGCAAAGTGATGTCTTTGCTTTTTAACACACTATCTAGGTTAGTCATAGCTTTCCTGCCAAAAACAATCAATTTCTAATTCCGTGGCTACAGTCATCATCCACAGTGATTTTAGAGCACAAGAAGAGGAAATATGTCACTGTTCCACCTTTTCCCCTTCTATTTTCCATGAAGTAATGGGGCCAGATGTGGGGTATCTCGTCACGGCTGCTCCAGCAAAGCGCAGCCGCTGTTCCTTACCTTGGACGAGGGGTGTCTCCTCACCGCCGCCCTCCTGACCTTGAACGTGGAGTAGCTCCTCTCGGCCCTCCTGCACCTGTGCAGCCACCACAAGAGAAACAAGTAATACCAGCCCCCTTATCTTTCTTCACCATCTCCAGAAACCAAAAGCTCTTCCCCAGGTAGTGGCCTGGGGGTTCCTGCAGATCCGTTTCCCAGTTACTTCCCAGTGAAGACAAAGAATTGAACCACAGAGTGACTGAAGACTAGCTCTGGAAGTAGATACCCCACGTCCAAGGTAAGAGAAACCCAAGTAAGACAGTAAGTGTTGCAAGAGGGCATCAGAGGGCAGACACACTGAAACCATAATCACAGAAAACTAGTCAATCTAATCACACAGACCACAGCCTGGTCTAACTCAATGAAACTAAGCCATGCCATGTGGGGCCACCCAAGATGGGCAGGTCATGGTGGAGAGGTCTGACAGAATGTGGTCCACTGGAGAAGGGAATGGCAAACCACTTCAGTATTCTTGCCTTGAGAACCCCATGAACAGTATGCAAAGGCAAAATGATAGGATACTGAAAGAGAAACTCCCCAGGTCAGTAGGTGCCCAATATGCTACTGGAGATCAATGGATAAAAAACTCCAGAAAGAATGAAGGGATGGAGCCAAAGCAAAAACAATACCCAGGTGTGCATGTGACTGGTGATAGAAGCAAGGTCTGATGCTTTAAAGAGAAATATTGCATAGGAACCTGGAATGTCAGGTCCATGAATCAAGGCAAATTGGAAGTGGTCAAACAAGAGATGGCAAGAGTGAATGTCGACATTCTAGGAATCAGCGAACTAAAATGGACTGGAATGGGTGAATTTAACACATATGACCATTATATCTACTACTGTGGGCAGGAATCCCTCAGAAGAAATGGAGTAGCCATCATGGTGAACAAAAGAGTCTGAAATGCAGTACTTACTTGGATGCAATCTCAAAAATGACAGAATGATCTCTGTTCGTTTCCAAGGCAAACCATTCAATCTCATAGTAATCCAAGTTTATGCCCCAACCAGTAGCACTGAAGAAGCTGAAGTTGAACGGTTCTATGAAGACCTACAAGACCTTTTACAACTAACACCCAAAAAAGATGTCCTTTTCATTATAGGGGACTGGAATGCAAAAGTAGGAAGTCAAGAAACACCTGGAGTAACAGGCAAATTTGGTCTTGGAATAAAAAATGAAGCAGGGCAAAGGCTAATAGAGTTGCCAAGAGAACGCACTGGTCATAGCAAATACCCTCTTCCAACAACACAAGAGAAGACTCTATACATGGACATCACCAGATGGTCAACACCAAAATCAGATTGATTATATTCTTTGCAGCCAAAAATGGAGAAGCTCTATACAGTGAGCAAAATCAAGACCAGGAGCTGACTGTGGCTCAGATCATGAACTCCTTATTGCCAAATTCAGACTTAAATTGAAGAAAGTAGGGAAAACCACTAGACCATTCAGGTATAACCTAAATCAAATCCTTTATGACAATACAGTGGAAGTGAGAAATAGATTTAAGGGATTAGATCTGATAGATAGAGTGCCTGATGAACTATGGACTGAGGTTCCTGACATTGTACAGGAGACAGGGATCAAGACCATCCCCATGGAAAAGAAATGCGAAAAAGCAACATGGCTGTCTGGGGAGGCCTTACAAATAGCTGTGAAAAGAAGAGAAGGAAAAAGCAAAGGAGAAAAGGAAAGATATAAGCATCTGAATGCAGAGTTCCAAAGAATAGCAAGGAGAGAAAAGAAAGCCTTCCCCAGCGATCAATGCAAAGAAATAGAGGAAAACAACATAATAGGAAAGACTAGAGATCTCTTCAAGAAAATTAGAGATAACAAGGGAACATTTCATGCAAAGATGGGCTCAATAAAGGACAGAAACGATATGGACCTAACAGAAACAGAAGAAATTAAGAAAAGGTGGCAAGAATATACAGAAGAACTGTACAAAAAAGATCTTCACTACCAAGATAATCACAATGGTGTGATCACTGACCTAGAACCAGACATCCTGGAATGTTAAGTCAAATGGGCCTAAGAAAACATCACTATGAACAGAGCTAGTGGAGGTGATGGAATTCCAGTGGAGCTATTTCAAATCTGGAAAGATGATGCTGTGAAAGTGCTGCACTCACTATACCAGCAAATTTGCAAAACTCAGCAGTGGCCACAGGACTGGAAAAGGTCAGTTTTCATTCCAATCCCAAAGAAAGGCAATGCCAAAGAATGCTCAAACTACCACACAATTGCACTCATCTCACACGCTAGTAAAGTAATGCTCAAAATTCTCCAAGCCAGGCTTCAGCAATACACGAACTTCCAGATGTTCAAGCCAGTTTTAGAAA
Source organism: Bos taurus (assembly GCF_002263795.3). Classification (NCBI taxonomy): domain Eukaryota; kingdom Metazoa; phylum Chordata; class Mammalia; order Artiodactyla; family Bovidae; genus Bos; species Bos taurus. Next base: position 49,890,819 of record NC_037340.1, read on the forward strand.
AGGCAGAGGAACCAGAGATCAAATTGACAACATCCACTGGATCATGGAAAAAGCAAGAGAGTTCCAGAAAAACATCTATATCTGCTTTATTGACTATGCCAAAGCCTTTGACTGTGTGGATCATGATAAACTGTGGAAAATTCTGAAAGAGACGGGAATACCAGACCATCTGACCTACCTCTTGAGAAACCTATATGCAGGTCAGGAAGCAATGGTTAGAACTGGACATGGAACAACAGACTGGTTCCACAGTGGAAAAGGAGTACGTCAAGGCTGTATATTGTCACCCTGCTTATTTAACTTATATGCAGAGTACATCATGAGAAATGCTGGGCTGGAAGAAGCACCAGCTGGAATCAAGATTGCTGTGAGAAATATCAATTACCTCAGATATGCAGATGATACCACCCTTATGGCAGAAAGTGAAGAGGCACTAAAAAGCCTCTTGATGGAAGTGAAAGTGGAGAGTGAAAAAGTTGGCTTAAAGCTCAACATTCAGAAAACTAAGATCATGGCATCTGGTCCTATCACTTCATGGCAAATGGGGAAACAGTGAAAACAGTGTCAGATTTTTGGGGGCTCCAAAATCACTGTAGATGGTGATTGCAGCCATGAAATTAAAATATGCTTACTCCTTGGAAGGAAAGTTATGACCAACCTAGATAGCGTATTCAAAAGCAGAGACATTGCTTTGCCAACAAAGGTCCATCTAGTCAAGGCTATTGTTTTTCCAGTAGTCATGTATGGATGTGAGAGTTGGACTGTGAAGAAAGCTGAGCGCCGAAGAATTGATGCTTTTGAACTGTGGTGTTGGAGAAGACTCTTGAGAGTCCCTTGGACTGCAAGGAGATCCAACCAGTCCATTCTGAAGGAGATCAGTCCTGGATGTTATTTGGAAGGAATGATGCTAAAACTGAAACTCCAATACTTTGGCTACCTCATGCAAAGAGTTGACTCATTACAAAAGACTCTGATGCCTGGAGGGATTGGGGGCAGGAGGAGAAGGGGACAATAGAGGATGAGATGGATGGATGGCATCACCGACTCTATGGACATGAGTCTGAGTGAACTCTGGGAGTTGGTGATGGACAGGGAGGTCTGGCGTGCTGCAATTCATGGTGTCACAGAGTCGGACAGGACTGAGTGACTGAACTGAACTGAACTGAATGGGCCCAGATGCCATGGTCTTAGTTTTTTTAATACTGAGTTTTCAGCAACCTTTTTTTACTGTCTTCCTTCACTCTCATGAGGCAACTCTTTAATTCTTCTTCATTTTCTGTCATTGAAGTGGTATCATCCGCATATCTGAGGTTGTTGATATTTCTCCTGGCAATCTGGATTCTAGTTTGTAACCCATCCAGCCCAGCATTTTGCATCATGTACTCTGTGTGTAAGTTCAATTAACAAGGTGACAATAAGCAGACTTGTCATACTCCTTTCTCAACCCTGAAGCAGTCAATTGTTCCATACAGGGTTCTAACTGTTGATTCTTGACCTGCATGAAGTTTTCTCAGGAGTCAGGTAAGATGGTCTGGTATTCCCATCTCTTTAAGAGTTTTCCACAGTTTGTTATGATCCACATGAGATAAAAGGCTTTAGCATAGTTGATGAAACAGAGGTAAACGGTTTTCTGGAATTCCCTTGCTTTCTGTATGGTCCAGCAAATTCTGGCAATTTGATCTCTGGTTCCTCTGCCTTTTCTAAACCCAGCTTGAACATCTGGAAGTTCTCAATTCAGGTAATTCTGAAGCTTAGCTTGCAGGATTTTGAATATAACCGTACTAGCATGGGAGATGAGTGCAAATGTCTGGTGGTTTGAACATTGTTTAACACTGCTCCTTTTGGGAATTGGGATGTGGTTTGACCTTTTCCAGTCCTGTGGCCACTGTTGAATTTTCCAAATTTGCTGACTTATTGAGTGCAGTACTTTAACAGCATCATCTTTTAGGATTTTAGGGCTTCCCTGATAGCTCGGTTGGTAAAGAATCCGCCTGCAATGAGGGAGATTTGGCTTAAATTCTTAGGTTGGAAAGATTCCCTGGAGGAGGGATCAGCTAACCACTCCAGCATTTTGGCCTGGAGAATTCCATGGACTGTATAGTCCATGGGGTTGCAAAGATTCGGACATGACTGAGCAACTTTCACTTTCTTTAGGATTTTAAATAGCTCTGCTGGAATTCCATCACCTCCACTAGCTTTATTGGCAGCAATGCTTCATAAAGCCCACCTGACTTCACACTCTAGAATGTCTGGCTCTGAGTGAGAGACTACATGATCAGGATTATCCCGGTCATTAAGATCTTTTTTGTACAGTTCTTCTGTATGTTCTTTACATCTCTCCTTGATCTTTTCTACTTCTATTAGGTCTTTACCCTTTGTGCCCTTTATTGTGACTATTTTTGGATAAAATATTCCTTTGATATTTCCAATTTTCTTGAAGAGATCTCTATCTTACCCTTTCTGCTGTTTTCCTCTATTTCTTTGCACTGTTCATTGAAGAAGGCCTTCTTGTCTCTCCTTGCTATTCTCAGGAACTCTGCATTTAGTTGGACGTACCTTTCCCTTTCTTCCTTGCTTTTCACCTCTCTTCTTTCCTCAGCTGTTTGTAACACCTCCTCAGACAACCATTTTTCCCATTTGCATTTATTTTTCTTTGGGATGGTTTTGCTTGATGTCTCCTGTACAATATCATGGACATCTGTCCATAGTACTTTAGGCACTCTGTTTGCTAAATCTAATACCTTGAATCTATTCATCACTTCTACTGTATATTCATAGGGGATTTGATTTAAGTCATACCTGACTGGCCTAGTGTTTTCCCCACTTTCTTTAGATTAAGCCTGAATTTTGCTATGAGGAGCTGATGATCTGAGCCACAGTGAACTCCAGGTCTTGTTTTTGCTGACTGTATACAGCTTTTCCATCTTGAGCTACAAAAAAAAGTAATCAATATGATCCAGTACTGACCATTTGCTAATGCTCATGTGTAAAGTCGCCTCTTGTGTTGTTGTAAAGTGTGTTCGCTATGACCAGTGCATTCTCTTGGTAGAATTCTGTTAGCATTTGCACAGCATCATTTTATGATCCAGGGAAAAACTTGTCTGTTACACCACGTATTTCTTGAGTTCCTACTTTTGTATTCCAATATCCTATGAAGATAGGACATCTTTTTTTGGAGTTAGTTCTAAGAGGTCTTCTAGGTCTTCATAGAACTAACCAACTTCAGCTTCCTTGGCATCGGTGTTTGGGGCATTGTTGCTGTTGTTTTTTAGTCACCAAGGCATGTCTGACGCTCTGCAACCCCATGGACTGCAGCATGCCAGGCTTCCCTGTCTTTCATTATCTCCCAGAGTTTGCTCAAACTCATGTTCATTACATCAGTGATGTCATCCAATCATCTTATCCTCTGTTTCCCCCTTGTCCGCTTGTTCTCAGTCTTTCCCAGTTTGAGGGTCTTCTCCAGTGAACTGGTTCCTCCCATGAGGTAGCTAAGTATTGGAGCTTCAGCTTCAGCACTAGTCTTTCCAATGAATATTCAGGGTTGATATCCTTTACGACTGACTAGTTTCATCTTCTTGCTGTCCAAGGGACTTTCAAGAGTCTTCTCCAGCACCACAGTTCAAAAGCATAGATTTGGATTACTGTGCTATTGAATGGTTTGCCTTGGAAACAGACCAGGATCATCCTGCTGTTTTTAAGGTTGCACTGAAGAACTGCAGTTCAGACTCTTTTGTTGATTATGAGAGCTACTCCATTTCTTCTATGGAATTCTTGCCCACAGTAGTAGATATAATGGTCATCTGAATTAAATTCACCCATTCCCATCCATTTTAGTTCACTGATACCTAAGATGTTGATGTTTACACTTGCCATCTCCTGCTTGACCAAGTCCAATTTACCCTGATTCATGGATTCAACATTCCAGGTTTCTATGCAATACTGTTCTTTATAGCATCATATTTTACTTTCATCACCACATATCCACAACTGAGTGTCATTTCCACTTTGGGCCAGTGCTTCATTCTTTCTGGAAATATTAGTAGTTGTCCTCCAGTCTTTCCCAGTAGTATATTGGACATGTTCCAACTTGGGAGGCTCATCTTTTGGTGTCGTATCTTTTTGCCTTTGTATATAGTTCATGGGGTTCTCACAGCTAGTACAATGGAATGGTTTGCCATTCCCTCCTCCAGTGGACCACATTTTGTCAGAACTTTCCACTATGACTCGTCCATCTTGCATGGCCCTACATAACATGGTTCATAGCTTCCTTGAGTTATTTATGCAAGCCCCTTCAGCATGAGAAGGCAGTGATCCATGAAGGGATCCATACATATGTATATTTAGAATATTCTAAGTATTAAACTTTATACTATGTTTCAAGAAGTGGTTTTGAAATGGGGTGATTTTGTCACCAGGAACATTTTGACAATGACTAGAAGAACCTTCTCTCATCACAAAGGGAAGGAAGTAAGTACTACTAACATCCAGTGGCTGGAGTTCTAGGATGTTTGTTAAACATCCACAAAGTTCAGACAGACTTCTACAACAAATAATTATCCAGTCTAAAATGTCAATAGCACTGAGGTTATGAAACCCCACACTGGAGATAGTGATTCAACAGTGATATCATCAGCTTGTAAGCATGATAAATGTTCTTCAAATGCCTCAGCATATGTAAATTTGCACACCTGCAAAATTCAGAAATCAGTGTTAAATGGTGATGGTGAGTTTCTTTGTTCTTCTTTTTTTATTCATTTGGCTACTTCAGGTCTTATTTGTGGCACCTGGGGTTAGTTGCTCTGGGGCATATGGGATCTTCAGTTCAGTTCAGTTCAGTTATAAAGTTCCCCGATCAGGGACGGAACCCACAAATTCCCATACATTGCAAGGCAGATTATTATCCACTGGACCAACAGGGAAGTCCCAATGAGTTTCTAAGGGGAAGTGACTTGAACTAGTCATAGGATGCAAGAAGATGTGCTTGATATGAAACCTGAAAGGTATGTAGAAACCACCAATGTGCAAGAAGGAAGAAAGAACATTCTGCAGGAAAGAAAGAAAGGAGAGAAGCCCCTGTGGCAGAAGTAAAACAGTCAGAATCTAAAGGAGAATGTTGACGGAGTACAGAAGTAGAGGCAGAGCTTGGAGTTAAGTGAAAGTGGAAAGACTAGATTTTGTGGGGCCTCAAAGGTGTGGTTGTTCAGTCACTAAGTTGTGTCTGACTCTTTGTATCCCCATGGACTGCAGGATGCCAGGCTTTCCTGTCATTTACTGTCTCCCAGAGTTTGCTCAAAATCATGTTCATTGAGTCAGTGATGCCATCCAACCATCTCATCCTCTGTCACCCACTTCTCATCCTGCCCTCAATCTTTCCCAGCATCAGGGTCTTTTCCAATGAGTCAGCTCTTCACAGAGGGTGGCCAAAGTATTGGAACTTCAGCTTCAACATTGGTCCTTCCAATGAACACCCAGGACTGATCTCCTTTAGGATGGATTGGTTGGAGTCCTTGCAGTCCAAGGGACTCTCAAGAATCTTCTCTAGCACCACACTTTAAAAGCACCCATTCTTAGGTACTCAGAGGTGATATTAGGGACCTTTAATTCAATTCTAAGAGCAGTGGGAAATTATGACACTTTGAACTAATTGGAGGCCATAGTGATAGTGGGTGATAAGTCTATATCCACATAAAAAGGGTTAAAAGTGGTTGAGTTTGTAGTATATTTTACCATAATAAAGCAATGTAGCAGTATGTCATTTATTAAATGGGTGATCAAATTCAAAAGTTCAAAATAACCATAAGTGTGGGTTTTGAGATAGTGCTAGACTAATTTGGCATCAAAAGAACCACTGCTGCATGTGACCAGTTTCATTTCATTCTCAATAAAGTGTTTCCTGATCCAATTTAGAGCCTTGAAAACTTTTCCTTCTAAATGTCAAAGCAAGGGTTCACTTAAACTTTGTTAGAATTTCCAACTGATGGATTTCCTCTCACAGATGGAAATTCTTTTAGCTCAAGTAATAATTCAAGGAGAAAAATGTCTACTATGAAATTTCTTTGGTTTTTGGTCCTTTTCTTTTTTTCAGTATAAAAATATTTGTGTCTGAATGAAGGAAGCTGAATAGTGAACAGAGATAAGATTGCCACCACTTGGGTGTTAGTGACCTTGACAGTCTCATCTGGAGACTGGTTACTATATATTAGAGTTGTTTTGCATGATTAATGCAGTGACTGGTGCTCAGCATTCCCAGACATCTGACTTATTCAAATGGAATCATAGATAAAAATCAATAATAGCATTGTTTTCCTTACTTTTTACTTTATTTTTATAGCATGACAAGCTTTGAAGTATTTAATCAAAGAAAAGAAAGCTGTGGATTCTTTATCCATTAATATATTTCCCAGTAGACATATTTTTTAAATCTTTTATATCTGCTGCTTTTGTTTTCTTCTCTTTTTGAAATAACATAAAATATTTTCTTATTTGTAAAGAGAGTGGTGATAGGATTATAAACTTGATTTTAGTTTATTCAAGTTGAGACTTTGTAACAATCAGTAAGGGGTGCAAACCAAACCTGATCTTTGAGGATTACTGTATACTTTTAGTTTTGAAAGAGAGAAAGTGAATACTGGTACTTTGCTCTGTATTTTACAGAAATGCTGCCCAATAAAGGTTTCTGTAATTATAGACACACTGCAAAATATTCTATAATATGCACTGCCCAGTATAGCAGCCCATTGCCCCAATGTGGCTGCTGAGCCATTGAAACGTGGCTAATGTAACCAAGAAATTAATTTTTAAATTTTATTTCACTTTAATTAATTTAAATAACTACATATAGCTACTAGCTACTATATTGGACAGTGCAGCCTAGAGTTTAAAAAATGTAGTTGGAGGTGAAATAAAGGCTGATAATCATTTAAGAAGAACAAGCTCCTTTTGAACTTTTAAAGCTTGAAGCACGTTCAGTTCAGTTCAGTTCAGTTGGTCAGTCGTGTCCGACTCTTTTGACCTATGAACCATGCCAGGCCTCCCTGTCATCACGAACTGCCGCGAATCCACTCAAATGCATGTTCATTGTGTCGACGATGCCATCCAACCATCTCATCCTCTGTCCTCCCCTTCTCCTTCTGCCCTCAATCTTTCCCAGCATCAGGGTCTTTTCAAATGAGTCAGCTCTCTGTATCAGGTGGCCAAAGCATTGGAGTTTCAGCTTCAACATCAGTCCCTCCAATGAACACCCAGGACTGATCTCCTTTAGGATGGACTTGTTGGATCTCCTTGCAGTCCAAAAGACTCTCAAGAGTTTTATCCAACACCACAGTTCAAAAGTATCAATTCTTTTGTGCTCAGCTTCCTTTGTAGTCCAACACTCACATCCATACATGACTACTGAAAAAACCATACCTAGACTAGACAGACATTTGTTGACAAAGTAATGTCTCTGCTTTTTAATATGCTGTCTAGGTTAGTCACAATTTTCCCTTCAAGGAGTAAGCGTCTTTTAATTTAATGGCTGCAATCACCATCCAGAGTGATTTTGGAGCCCAGAAAAATAGTCAGCCAGTGTTTCCACTCTTTCCCCATCTAATTGCCATGAAGTGATGGGACCAGATGCCATGATCTTAGTTTTCTGAATGTTGAGCTTTAAGCCAACTTTTTCACTCTCCTCTTTCACTTTCATCAAGAGGCTCTTTATTCTTCACTTTCTGCCATAAAAGTGGTATCATCTGCATATCTGAGGTAATTGATATTTCTCACAGCAATCTTGATTCTAGCTTGTGCTTCTTCCAGCCCAGCATTTCTCATGATGTACTCTGCATATAAGTTAAATAAGCAGGGTGACAATATACAGCCTTGACATACTCTTTTTCCACTGTGGAACCAGTCTGTTGTTCCATGTCCAGTTCTAACTGTTGCTTCCAGACCTGCATATAGGTTTCTCAAGAGGCAGGTCGGGTGGTCTGGTATTCCCATTTCTTTCAGAATTTTCCACAGTTTATTGTGATCCACACAGTCAAAGGCTTTGGCATAGTCAATAAAGCAGAAATAGATGTTTTTCTGGAACTCTCTTGCTTTTTCCATGATCCAGTGGATGTTGTCAATTTGATCTCTGGTTCCTCTGCCTTTTCTGAAACTGGCTTGAATATCTGGAAGTTCATGGTGCACGTATTGCTGAAGCCTGGCTTGGAGAATTTTGAGCATTACTTTACTAGCATGTGAGATGAGTGCAATTGTGTGGTAGTTTGAGCATTCTTTGGCATTGGTTTTCTTTGGGATTGGAATGAAAACTGACCTTTTCCAGTCCTGTGACCACTGCTGAGTTTTCCAAATGTGCTGGCATACTGAGTGCAGCACTTTCACAGCATCATCTTTCAGAATTTGAAATAGCTCAACTGGAATTCCATCATCACCATTAGCTTTGTTCTTAGTATTCTTCTTAAGGCCCACTTGACTTCACATTCCAGGATGTCTGGCTCTAGGTGAGTGTGAGTGATCACACCTTCTTGATTATCTGGGTCGTGAAGATCTTTTTTGTACAGTTTTTCTGTGTAGTCTTGCCACCTCTTCTTAATATCTTCTGCTTCTGTTAGGTCCATACAATTTCTGTCCTTTATTGAGCCCACCTTTGCATGAAATGTTCCCTTGGTATCTCTAATTTTCTGGAAGAGATCTCTAGTCTTTCCCATTCTGTTGTTTTCCTCTATATTTTTGCATTGATCTCTGAGGAAGGCTTTCTTATCGCTCCTTGCTATTCTTTGGAACTCTGCATTCAAACGAGTGTATCTTTCCTTTTTCTCCTTTGCTTTCCGCTTCTCTTCTTTTCACAACTATTTGTAAGGCCTCCTGGGACAACCATTTTGCTTTTTTGCATTTCTTTCTCTTGGGGATGGTCTTGCTCACTGCCTCCTGTACAGTGTCACAAACCTCCATCCATAGTTCATCAGGCACTCTGTCTATCAGATCTAGTCCCTTAAATCTATTTCTCACTTCCACTGTATAATCATAAGGAATTTGATTTAGGTCATACCTGAAAGGTCTAGTGGTTTTCCCCACTTTCTTCAATTTAAGTTTGAATTTGGCAATAAGGAGTTCATGATCTGAGCCACAGTCCACTCCCAGTCTTGTTTTTGCTGACTTTATAGAGCTTCTCCATCTTTGGCTGCAAAGAATATAGTCAATCTGATTTTGGTGTTGACTATCTGGTGATGTCCATGTGTAGAGTCTTATCTTGTATTGTTGGAAGATGGTGTTTGCTATGACCAGTGCGTTTCTTGGCAGAACTCTGTTAGCATTTGCCCTGCTTCATTCTGTACCCCAAGGCCAAATTGCCTGTTACTCCAGGTGTTTCCTACTTTTGCATTCCAGTCCCCTATAATAAGAAGGACATCTTTTTTGGGTGTTAGTTCTAAAAGGTCTTATAGGTCTTCATAGAACTATTCAAATACAGCTTCTTCAGCATTACTGGTCAGGACATAGACTTGGATTACCATGATATTAAGTGGTTTGCCTTGGAAACGAACAGAGATCATTCTGTCATTTTTGAGATTGCATCCAAGTACTGCATTTCAGATTCTTTTCTTGTCTATGATGGCTACTCCATTTCTTCTAAGGGATTCCTGCCCACAGTAGTAGATATAATGGTCATATGTGTTAAATTCACCCATTCCAGTCTATGTTAGTTCGCTGATTCCTAGAATATTGATGTTCACTCTTGCCATCTCCTGTTTGACCACTTCCAATTTGCCTTGACTCATGGACCTAACATTCCAGGTTCCTACACAATATTGCTCTTTACAGCATCAAATCTTGCTTCTGTCACCAGTCTCATACAACTGGGTGTTGTTTTTGCTTTGGCTCCATCCCTTCATTCTTTCTGGAGTTATTTCTCCACTGATCTCCAGTAGCATATTTGGACCCCTACTGACCTGGGAAGTTCATCTTTCAGTGTCCTATCTTTTTGCCTTTTCATACTGTTCACGGTGTTCTCGAGGCAAGAATACTGAAGTGGTTAGCCATTCCCTTCTCCAGTGGACCACATTCTGTCAGAACTCTCCACCATGAAGCACGTTCATTCGAGGCGTAATTAATGTTAGTGAGTCTTTGCTTTTAAAAAGTCCTCTTGCATTAGTTTTTTAATGTCAATTCATTTTACAGAATGCCATAAAATCTGAATTTGGATTCATGTTATAAAAGGAAGGAAGAAGAAACTGATTAACAAGAAATATACAGATACTAGTGTTTAAAATTCATGTTCTCACTTTGTGAAATCATTATAAAGCAAATCATAGATTAATCCATCTGGGCTGAGCATACAAACATTTAATGGATATATATGAACAAACTCAGTAAACATTTACTATGTAAAATACAGGACAAAGAAGTGTAGGAGTCTGAGGTTAAATTCTTACTCAAACTAAAGCTCCTGAGACCAGCCTGTTGTTGTTGTTCAGTTGCAAGTCATGTTCGACTCTTTGCAACCCCATGGACTGCAGTGTGCCAGGCTTCCCTGTCCTTGACTACCTCCCAGAGTTTGCTCAAACTCATGTTCATTGAGTCAGTGATGCCATCCAACCATCTAATCCTCTGTCATCCCCTTCTCTTTCTGCCCTCAATCTTTCCCATCATCTGGGTCTTTTCCAATGAGTCAGCTCTTCAGAGCAGGTGGCCAAAGTATTGGAGCTTTAGCATCAGTCCCTCCAGTGAATATTCAGGGTTGATATCCTTAGGATTGACTGATTTGATCTCCTTGCTGCCCAAGGGACTCTCAAATGTCTTCTCCAGTACCACAACTTGAAAGTATAAATTCCCTGAATGCTCAGCCTTCTTTGTAGTCCAAATCTCACATCTGCACATGACTACTGGAAAAACCATAACTTTGACTATATGGAACTTTGTTGGTAAAGTGATATCTCTGTTTTTTAATACACTGTCTGTGTTTGTCATAGCTTTTCTTCCAAGGTGCAAGCATCTTTTAATTTCATGACAAAAAATTTGATTATCATAGGTCTTGATTTTTTTTTTATTCTTTAATTGGAAGAAAATTGCTTTACAATGCTTGATGGTTTCTGCTGTACAACAACACAAATCAGTCATAATTATATATATATACTGCCTCCCTCTTAAGCCTCCCTCTCCCCTCCAATCCCACCCCTCCAGGTCATCACAGAGTACTAGACTGGGCTCCCTGTGTTATATAGCAGCTTCCCACTAGTTATCTATTTAACACATGATAGTTTAAGTGCTACTTTCTCAGTTCATCCCACCCTCTCCTTCCCCTGCTGTGTCCAAAATCTGTTCTCTATGTCTGTGTCTCCATTCCTTCCCTGCAAATCTGCATGTGGTAATATACAATATTTGTTTTTGTCTTATGAAGTAGGTCTTGATGTTGAAAACTACAGATTTAAATTGAATGACATGTTGATTTTCCTTTTCTGAATGTTTACTATAAATGCAATAATAATATTTCTGCCCATCACATTTTCCCCCACCTTATCACTTATGAGTAGTAAGGAACTCATAAAACATGGGCTTGAAACCCTCATGGAAAACATTTACCCCCAGAGGAGTTGATTTTTTGGTTCTGACTTTAATACTTACACATGTGTTACTGTAGTACTTTCTTTTTTATTTGAACACAAGACCTTACTAACGTGCTTTATGCATTTAGCCCCTCTCAGCTACACTTGTGAGTTACATTATTCTTCTCTTTCTTGTGATGTTCAAGTTCCTAAACCTATGCATGAAACATTAAATGAATACATTTTTGGTGGATTAATGTTATAAAATTATACATTTTTGAACTAGGGAGATGTGAGTTAAAGTCCTAACCTTCTTGTGTACCTTCTGTGAAAACTAGAGTATTTCATTTAGTTAACTTCTTTGATGATGGAAATGGAATTAATTACATCTCTGTCATAGTTTTGTGGTAATAATAATGATAGATAATATGTCTTCAGCAGCTTTGGGGGGCAGATATGTTTGTTATCTTATTTTGTATATGGGGAAAGGAGTTTGAAAAACTAAATTGCTAAGTTTTGTATTTCTAGAGTGGCAGACTTTATTTCCCCCATAATATCTGCTATAAATTTCTCAGTCATTTCTTAGAGGTTTGCATGAAAAATGTCCTCATATCAGATAGGCCTTTTCTTGCCATGTGTTCTGTAGTAGTACCTGCTCAATCTATATTATCTTAATATGCCTACCCCTGGATAAAATGTAAGTTCCCTAAAAAGATACATATTGTCTAACTGATATTGATAAATATTGATAAATAGAACCATCTAGCTTATAATAGGCACTCCATCAATACTTGTTAAATTATTGCAGTTCAGTTTAGTTGCTCAGGCGTGTTTGTTTGCAACCCTATGGACTGCAGCACTCCAGGCTTCGCTGTCCATCACCAACTCCTGAAGTTTGCTCAAACTCATGTCCATAGAATCAGTGATGCCATGAAACCAAACCATCCCCTGTCGTCCCCTTCTCCTCTTGCCTTCAATCTGTCCCAGCATAAGGGGCTTTTCCAAAGAGTCAGTTCTTTGCATCAGGTGACCAAAATATTGGAATTTCAGCGTCAGCATCAGTCCTTCCAATGAATATTCGGGACTGATTTACTTTAGGATGGACTGGTTTGATCTCCTTGCAGTCCAAGGGACTCTCAAGAGTCTTCTCCAACATCACAGTTCAAAAGCATCAATTCTTCGGCACTCAGTTTTCTTTATAATCCAACTCTCACATCCATACATTACTGCAAAAACCATAGCTTTGACTAGACAGACTTTTGTTGGCAAAATAATGTCTCTGCTTTTTAATATGCTATCTAGGTTGGTCATAACTTTTCTTCCAAGAAGCAAGGGTCTTTTAATTTTATGGCTACAGTCACTATCTGCAGTGATTTTGGAAAGAGAAAGTCGCTCAGTTGTGTCCGACTCTCTGTAACCCCATGGACTATACAGTCCATGGAATTCTCCAGGCCAGAATACTGGAGAGGGCAGCTTTCCCCTTCTCCAGGTGATCTTCCCAACCCAGGAATTGAACCCAGGTCTCCCACATTGCAGGGGGTTTCTTTACCAGGCTGAGCCACAAGGGAAGCCCTGATTTTGGAGCACCCCCAAAAAAGTCTGTCACTGTTTCCGTTGTTTCCCCATCTATTTGCCGTGAAGTGATGGGACCAGATGCCATGATCTTAGTTTTCTGAATGTTGAGCTTTAAGCCAACTTTTTCACTCTCCTCTTTCACTTTCATCAAGAGGCTCTTCAGTTCTTTTTCACTTCTGCCATAAGGGTTTTGTCATCTGCATATCTGAGGTTGTTGATATTTCTCCCGGCAATCTTGATTTCAGCTTGTGCTTCATCCAGCCAGGCATTTCACATGATATACTCTGCATATAAGTTAAATAAGCAGGGTGACATATACAGCCTTGACATAGTCATTCCCCAATTTGGAAGCAGTCTGTTGTTTCATGTCTAGTTCTAACTGTTGCTTCTTGAACTTCATACAGATTTCTCAGGAGGCAGGTTGCCTTGTATTCCCATCACTTGAAGAATTTTCCACAATTTGTTGTGATCTACACAGTCAAAGGCTTTGGTGCAGTAAATGAAGCAGAAATAGATTTTTTTCTGGAACTCTCTTGCTTTCTCAATGAATCAAAGGATGTTAGCAATTTGATCTCTGGTTCCTCTGTCTTTTCTAATTCCAGCTTTAACACCTGAAAGTTCATGGTTCATGTACTATTGAGCTTGGCTTGGAGATTTTTGAGCATTATTTTGCTAGCGTGTTAGAGGAGTGAAATTGTGTAGTAGTTTGAACATTCTTTGACATTGCCTTTCTTTGGGATTGGAATGAAAACTGACTCTTTCCAGCCCTGTGGCCACTGCTGAGTTTTCCAAATTTGCTAGCATATTGAGTACAGCACTTTCCCAGCATCATCTTTTAAGATTTGGAATAGCTTAACTGGAATTCCATCACCTCTACTAGCTTTGTTCACAATGATACTTAAGTCTCACTTGACTTTGTATTTCAGGATGTCTGGTTCCAGGTGAGTGATCACACCATCGTGGTTGTCTGGATCATTAAGATCTTTTTATATAGTTCTTCTGTGTATCCTTGCCACCTCTTCTTAATATCGTCTGCTTCTGTTGAGTCCATACCATTTCTGTCCTTTATTATGCCCATCTTTGCATGAGACTTTCCATTGGTATCATTAACTTTCCTGAAGAGATCTCTAGTCTTCCCCATTCTATTGTGTTCCTCTAGGTTTTGCATCAATAACTGAGGAAGGCTTTCTTATCTCTCTAAATTATTTAGTGGATCAATATTGTTGCACAATCTTCTTTATGCACATGTGCAAGAGTTTTCTAGCCATGATATGTACCTAAAATTGAGAACTTTACCTTGTACAATATAGTTCAAAACTGGTATTTAAAAAAGCATCAATTTAAACTCTATCAGTGCATCTTTGTTGGCCTTTTTTTAAGCTTGGTCAATTTTGTGTATGGAGATAGTTTCCCACCAGTTCTCTGCCTTTTCCTTGATTACTAGTGAAGTACAAGTCTATTCATATTGGTCTATATGGTTTCCTCAACCACTAATTGCCTGTTCAAATTCTGCACCCACTTATTTCTTCCTAGTTTTAAGTACTTTTTGTTTTTTTAATTATTAACTGAAATTATTTAGAAGACACTCAGATCTTTCCCCAGTGCATCACTTATCTTTTAAATGTATTCATAATGCCTTTTGTTCTATAACATTTTAACATTATTTTCTCACAGTTTCTGAGGGCCGGGAATCTGATGGTGCCGTGTCTTTGTTGTTTCATCTCAGGAGCTCTCCTGCACCATGGTCAAACTGATGACCACAACTGCAGTCCTCTGAGTTTAACTTGGAGCCAAGGATGTGCTTCTGCACTCACACACAGGGCTACTGGAAGGTCTCAGTTCCTTTTTGGCTTTGGCTGGAGATCTCAGTTCCTTGCCACATAGCCCTTTTCATTTGTTGCCTGAAAGCCCTCATTACACATCAGTTGGCTTCTCCCAAATCAGGAGATGTAGACAGATTGACCCTAATATGAAGCTGCAATATTTTATAACTTAATTTAAGAAGTAGCATAACATCACTTCTGCTGTCTTCTATTTCACACAAATCAGACCTCATAGAATATGGCATGGACCTAACTACACAAGGGTGTGAATGTAAGAGGGCAGGAATTTGGCGGGGGTGGGGGGGGTGCACTTTGTAAGCTGCCTACAGATGATAATTGAATTAGTGTTAGTGGGACTTAGTGATTTAGTAACTTGTTTTTTTTAATGAGCACAGAATTAACTGGAGTAGTGGTTCTCAATCAATTATTATTTAGGGCCTCAGGGAGCATTTGGTAATATTTGGAGACATTTTTGATGGCACAGCTCTGGCAGCAGAAAAGCACTATTCTATTGGCATCTAGTGGGTTGATGCCACATATTTTGCTAAATATATAGGATACTCCCACACAATAAATAATTATCCAGCATAAAATACCAATAATGCTGATGCTGAGAAGACCCAATTAGAGGAAGTCTAAATAAACAGCAAGTATTTTGGTTACTAAATAGATATTTCACCTAATTCTATTCAAAGGATGATAAATATGCAAAGCAATTTAAAAGGACTCACACACACACACACACACATCTGCATTTGGTTACATTAAACCAGAATTATAACCCATAGAATATACTATCTATTAAAATAAAATTTAGAAACATCTCAGGGGTCTAGCTAGAAATTACCCCAATAAAAAGAAATGTAAAAAGCAAAATGGCTGTCTAAAGAGACATTACAAATAGCTGTGAAAAGAAGAGAAGTGAAAAGTAAAGGAGAAAAAGAAAGATATGCCCATTTGAATGAAGAGTTCTGAAGAATAGCAAGGAGAGATAAGAAAGCTTTCCTCAGTGATCAGTGCAAAGAAATGGAGGAAAACAATAGAATGGGAAAGACTAGAGATCTCTTCAAGAAAATTAGAGATACCAAGGGAACACTTCATGCAAAGATGGGCACAATAAAGGACAGAAATGATATGGACCTAACAGAAGCAGAAGATATCAAGAAGAGGAGGCAAGAATACACAGAAGAACTATACACAGAAGATCTTCATGACCCATAAGATCATGATGGTGTGATCACTCACCTAGAGCCAGACATTCTGGAATGCAAAGTCAAGAGGGCCTTGGGAAGCATCACTATGAACAAAGCTAGTGGAGGTGATCAAATTCCAGTTGAGCTATTTCAAATCCTAAAAGATGATGCTGTGAAAGTGCTGCACTCAATATGCCAACACATTTGGCAAACTCAGCAGTGGCCACAGGACTGGAAAATTTCAGTTTTCATTTCAATCCCAAAGAAAGGCAATGCCAAAGAATGCTCAAACTACTGCACAATTACATTCCTCTTACGCACTAGCAAAATAATGCTCAAAATTCTCTGGGTGAACCATGAACTTCCAGATGTTCAAGCTGGAATTAGAAAAGGCAAAGGAACCAGAGATCAAATTGCCAACATCCGTTGGTTCATCAAGAAAGCAAGAAAAAAAAAAAAAAAAAAAACACCTACTTCTGCTTTATTGACTATGCCAAAGCCTTTGACTGTGTGGATCTCAACAAATCGTGGGAAATTCTTCAAAAGATGGGAATACCAGACCACCTGACCTGCCTCTTGAAAAAGCTGTATGCAGGTAAGTAAGCAACAGTTAGAACTAGGCATGTAACAACAGACTGGTTCTAAATTGGGAAAGGGGTATGTCAAGGCTGTATATTGTCACTCTGTTTATTTAACTTATATGCAGAGTAAATCATGAGAAACACTGGACTGGAGGAAACACAAGTTGGAATCAAGTTTTCCAGGAGAAATTTCATTAACCTCAGATACAAAGATGACACCACCCTTATGGCAGAAAGCAAAGAAGAATTAAAGAGCCTCTTGATGAAAGTGAAAGAGGAGAATGAAAAAGTTTTCTTAAAACTCAACGTTCAGAAAACTAAGATCGTGGCATCTGATCCCATCACTTCATGGCAAATAGATGGGGAAACAGTGGCAGACTTTATTTTTTAGGGCTCCAAAATCACTGAAGATGGTGAATGCAGCCATGAAATTAAAAGACCCTTGTTCCTTGGAAGAAAAGTTATGACCAACATAGACAGCATATAAAAATGCAGAGACATTTTAGTTTGCCAACAAAGATCCATCTAGTCAAAGCTGTGGTTTTCTAGTACTCATGTATGGATGTGAGAGTTGGATTATAAAGAAAGCTGAGCACCGAAGAACTGATGCTTTTGAACTGTGGTGTTGGAGAAGAATCTTGAGAGTCCCTTGAACTGCAAGGAGGTCAAACCAGTCCATCCTAAAGTAAGTCAGTCCTTAATATTCATTAGAAGGACTGATGCTGAAGCTGAAGCTCCAATACTTTGGCCACCTGATGTGAAGAACTGATTCAATAAAAAGACTGAAGGCAGGAGGAGAAGGGGATGACAGAGGATGAGATGGTTGGATGGCATCACCAACTTGATGGATGTGAGTTTGAGTAAACTCCAAGAGTTGGTGATGAATAGGGAGGCCTGGCATGCTGCACTCCATGGGGTTGCAAAGAATCAGACACAAGTGAATGATTGAACTGAACTGAACTGAATTGACTGAATGTTAATTGCGCCAGTGTGCTGTGGTCATGAAAGTCATTGAAAAGGTATGAACTTGAGCAGAAACTGAGAAACTGTAATGTTATTTCCCTATTTTCTTCCATAAATGATTGTTTTTGTTTTTCTCTTCCCTGTTGTGTATCATAACATTATTGAGTTAATGACGACACCTCCCTGGCTCACCTAAGCACATGAGGAACAGGTAGGAGACTGGATGGCTGGTGAATAAAAAGTATGAACTATTTTCTTTTCTATTCCCTTTCCCTCTCTTTTCTGGCACCTAGAGTCCTGTCAGGATGATGTCCCTTTAGGATTGCAGCTGCAATCTGGAGCCCCTCTTCCACCACTCCAGCACTCACCAATTCATAGTGATGGGATTTCCCATCTTTGTCTTCTAGATCCCTGGGTAATGGTGGATTTCTACTACTGTTTGTCACTGAATGACTCACATCTTTCATTGGATCTCTAAAGCCTCCTGTCTCTCATCAAATTTGCAGAATCATACATTAGTCTTTGACTTCTTACTGAACCTGACATAAGCACTGGACAGACAGTCCTGACACTGGAAGCTACATAAGACTGGGGCAAGCTCTGAATGCGGGTAGTAGAGTGGACACAGCTGATAGCACTGTGTGTGTGAGTGCTGCTTGCTAAGTCACTTCAGTCATGTCCAACTCTTTGCAACCCCAAGGACTGTAACCTGCCAGGCTCCTCTCTCCATGAGATTCTCTAGGCAAGAATATAGGAGTGGGTTGTCATGCCCTCCTCCAGGTGATCTTTCTGACCTAGGATCAAACTCAAGTCTCCTACATTGGCAGGCAAGTTCTTTACCACTATAGCCACCTGGGAAATGCAACTGTGTGTGTATTAAAGTTGTTTAGAGATGGCTTCAGAGAGAACAAATTCTTTATAATTGATTCCATGACTACAAACTTGTGTACCTGTCTTGTAGTGAAGCATATATATTTGGCCTTTGTTCCCAATTCCTGGAACAAAACTCCTAAAACTTCCTACAATTTTCTGAGTGATAGAAGTGTCTTTTGTTATCTGTAATGAGTGTCATTCAACCCCACCTAGGTTTATGTTAATGAGGTGAGTCAAAGCAGAACTCCTAGATAACTTCAGGATAGAGGGTTTCTTACCAGAAAGACCAAGCAAGACCAAATAAGGATTGGAACTTTCAAGCCCACTTTCAGATATGTGGGGAGGAGGGGACTGAGATGGAGTGCAATCACCAGTGACTGATGATTTAATCGATTGCACTGAAGTAATGAAACTTTGGAGAGGGCAATGGAACCCTACTCCAGTACTCTTGCCTGGAAAATTCCATGGACAGAGGAGCCTGGTAGGCTGCAGTCCATGAGGTCGCTAAGAGTCAGACACGACTGAGTGACTTCACTTTCACTTTTAACTTTCATGCATTGGAGAAGGAAATGGCAACCCACTCCAGTGTTCTTGTCTGGAGAATCCCAGGGACAGAGGAGCTTGGTAGGAGGCTATCTATGGGGTTACACAGAGTCAGACACGACTGAAGCGACTTAGCAGCAGCAGCAGCAGCAGCAGCAGCAGCAGCAATGAAACTTCAATAAGAATTCCTGAATCAAGAGATTTGGGAAGCTTCTGGGACAGTAAACATGTTGATGTGCTAAGAGGATGCAGTGTCCAGAGAAGGCATGAAAACTCTGGCCTCCCCCATACCCATCATTTGCCTTGTGCATCTCCTCCATTTGGTTCTTACTAAAGGAAAGTTATGACCAAGATAGATAGAATATTAAAAAGCAGAGATAATACTTTGCCAACAAAGTTCTGTCTAGTCAAGGCTATGGTTTTTCCAGTGGTCATGTATAGATGTGACAGTTGGACTGTCAAGAAAGCTGAGCACTGAAGAATTGATGCTTTTGAACTGTGGTGTTGGAGAAGACTCTTTCGAGTCCCTTGGACTGCAAGGAGATCCAACCAGTCCATCCTAAAGGAGACTAGTCCTGGGTGTTCACTGGAAGGACTGATGCTGAGGCTGAAATTCCTATACTTTGGCCACTTCATATGAAGAGTTGACTCAACTCCAGGAGTTGGTGATGGACAGGGAGGCCTGGCATGCTGTGATTCATGGGGTCACAAAGAGTTGGATATGACTTAACAACTGAACTGAACTGAGCTGAAAGGATATAATATCCTTTACAAAAAACTGTAGTGTTAAGGATAAGGGCTTCCTTAGTGGCTCAGTGGTAAAGAAGACACGTGCCAGTGCAGGAGATGTGGGTTCAATCCTAAGTTGGGAAGATCCCCTGGAGAAGGAAATAGCAACCCACTCTAATATTCTTGCCTGGGAAATCCCATGGACAGAGAAGTCTGGTGGGCTATAGTCCATGGGGTCACAAAAGAATTGGAAATGACTTAAAGACTAAACAACAGCAACAAGTAAGGATAACACTTTCCTGAGTTCTTTGAAGGGTTCTAGTGAGTAACTGAATGGTAAAGGGGAGAGTTTAAGAGAACTCCTCAATTTGTAGACATCTGGACATAAGTGCATGTAGCCTGACGTTAGAAGTGAGGATAGTCTATGAGCCTAAAGCCCTTAACTCGTGGGCTCTGCATTGACTGTAGGTAGAGTCATAATTGAATTGCTGGACACCAGATGGAATTGGAGAATTGGAAAATTTGTGATTGCTTTGGAAATCAAACAATTCATTAGTAGAGTATAAGTTTTATGAATACTGACAATGTCTGATCTATTTACCAATGAATACTCAGAACCATTCATGTCACCTCCTTGTGAGAATATTTCAGTGGTTTTCCAATACATGTAGGATGAAGACTCAAACCTTCTGGAGTCCAAAATTCCATATAGTCTGCCCACTACTGTTTAATAAAGCTTTCTGTATAGATGAAAATATTTTATATCTGTGGTGTCCTATAAAGTAGGCAATAGCTCTATAGCTGTTGAGCAGTTAAACTATGGTTAGTGGCACTGAGGAATGAAAAGTTTCATTTCATTTCATTTTAGTGAATGCAAATGTAAACTAAACAACTCCACATGGCTAGTGTCTATCTTATTGGACAAGGCAGCTCCTGCTTCTGCCTCACTATCTTTCCAGCTTTATGCGTCTTTTCACTTTCTGACGTCTAGATATATTCTGGTCCTCCAATGCCTAACTTTCTATTGGCTTTGTTTATATTGCATCATGTCACGGTTAATTTTATGTGTCACCATAGCTAGGCTCTGATGTCCAGTTATTTGGCCAAACTTAGTCTATACGTTGCTGTGAAGATATTTTCAGATGTAATTAGCATTAAACTAGTAGACATTAAGGAAAGAAGATAAGATCTCCATAATGTGGGTGGACCTCATTTGATCAGTGAAAGACCTAAAGCACAAAGACTAAGACCTAAAAGCACAGACAAAGACCTAAAGCCCAAAGAATAAGAAATTCTGCCTCAAATCTTTAACAGAGAATACCTGCTTTAGTTTCCAATCCATCAATTTCATTCTGCAACAATAACTCTTACCTGAATAGCCAGCCTGCTTGCTTGCCTTACATATTTCAGTCTTACCAGAGTCCATGATCACAAGAACAAATTCTTTAAAATATCTCCTTCTCCCTCCCCATGATGTGTGTGTGTGTGTGTGTGTGTGTTCTGTTTTTCTGGAGAACTCTGACTAATATATTCCCTTTGTAGAACATCCATTTCCAGAAGCATTCTCTTGGTTATTTTCTAATCATCTTTCAGATCTAAGTTTGAGATGAGTTCCTTTGCTCCCATTTTCTAGATCAAGATTCATGTCTCTTTAAATACTTGTTTCAGCTGCAGTCAACCAGCATTCATTTGTTCATTCAGCAAAAATGTATTGAATTTTCCCACTATGCATACTTCCAGTGCTTCCAACCATAGCACACGCAGCAGTGACATGTCTTCATAATTATATATTTATTAGTATAATTTCCTAATTTATATCTATCTATTTTTTAGGTCAAGTTCATGAAAGAGATACTTTTATTGTGCTTTAGTCACCAGTGTATTGCTGAATTCTAATTCAACTGCTTCAAGCATGGTAACTGTTAATGAAAGAATAAAGATTCTGTAAGGTAAGAATGGGTGTTAACCTTACTCATAGTTTCTTTCATAGGGTTGTGCACATGTACACTAAGATATTAACAGTTAAGATACAGTTTTGTACATTTCTATTCATGTAATGCATTTTTATGCTACCCCCAGATAAAATAATCTCCCAATCATTTTTGCTAAATAGATTACAAGCAAGTAACATTTAAAACTAAGTAGAAGAGTTAATTTGAGGATCAGAGTTTTCCAATGGAAGAAGGATCTAGATAATATATATTCTAGAAGGTCAAATTTCTCTGTTGCGATAGCAGCTCTTCCTGAATCAGAGTAAAAATTATACTACTTTATAAGATGCTATAAGTCTTATGTTCCACAAGAAAGATGGGAAGGAATCCAACAGCTATAAGAACTTGCTATTATCTGGGCATCTGAGGCATTAATCATCATAAAAGCTGTGGGAGCCTGTTCTTTACTGTGAGTTCATTTTACTAGATTAGAAGACAAAGGCTTAGGGGTGTTATACAATATTCTCTGCACAGGCCTTTTCAGCCACCTAGTAATAGAATTGGAAGTTAGAAACCAAGCCTCTTGAACTGAAATCAAGACCCATCTCAATCAACAGAGTGAAAGGGATGACTGACATACCATTGCAACTTCATCTAAATACAGTAAGACCTCTACATATGAATGAGTTCCATTCTGAGAGGACTTTAGTAGGTTGAATTGGTTTGTAAGTCCAACAAAATTAGCCTAGGTACCACTTCTCTTCTTTTCTCAACTATTTAAGACCTCCTCAAACAACCATTTTGCCTCTTTGAATTTCTTTTTCTTGGGGATGGTTTTGATTGCTGCTTCCTGTACAATGTTACATACCTCTATCCACAATTCTTCAGCACTCTGTCTACCAAATCTAATCCATTAAGCCTATTTGTTACTTACACTGTATAATCATAAGGGATTTGATTTAAGTCATATCTTAATGACCTAGTAATTTTCCCTACTTTCTTCAATTTAAGTCTGAATTATGCAATAAGGAGTTCATGATCTGAGTCACAGTCAGCTCCTGGACTTGTTTTTGCTGACTGTATAGAGCTTCTCTACCTTCAGCTACAAAGAATGTAATCAGTCTGATTTAAGTATTGACCATCTGGTGATGTCCATGTGTAGTCATCTCTTGTGTTGTTGGAAGAGAGTGTTTACTATGATCAGTGTGTTCTCTTCATAAAACTCTGCTAGCTTTTGCCCTGCTAAAGCCTTTGTACTCCAGAGTGAAGCTTGCCTGTTACTCGAGGCATCTCTTGATTTCCTACTTTTGCATTTGAGTCTCTTACGATGAAAAGGATGTATAATATCATGTATGAAACGAGTCGCCAGTCCAGGTTCGATGCACGGTACTGGATGCTTGGGACTGGTGCACTGGGACGACCCAGAGGGAGGGTAGGGGAGGGAGGAGGGAGGAGGGTTCAGGATGGGGAACGCAGGTATACCTGTGGCAGATTCATTTAGATATTTGGCAAAACTAATACAATATTGTAAAGTTTAAAAATAAAATAAAATGTAAAAAAAAAAAAAAAGAAAGAAAAGGACATCCTTTTTTGTGTTAGTTCTGGAAGATCTTATAGGTCTTCATATAACTGTTCAACTTCAGTTTCTTTGGCATTAGTGGTTCGGGCATAGACTTGGATTACTGTGATTTTGAATGGTTTGCCTTGGAAAGGAACAGAAATAATTCTGTCATTTTTGAGATTGCACACAAGTACTGAATTTCAGATTCTCTTATTGACTTTGAGGGCTACTCCATTTCTTCTAAGGGATTCTTGCCTGCGGTAGTAGATATAATGGTTATCCAAATTAAATTCACCCATTCCAGTTCATTTTAATTCACTGATTACTAAAATGTTGATGTTCTCTCTTGCCATCTCCTGTTTGACCACTTTCAATTTACCTTGATTCAAGTATCTAACTTTCCAGCTTCCTATGCAATATTGTCTTTGCAACATAGGACTTTACCTTCACCACCAGACACTTCCACAGATGAATGTTGTTTCTGCTTCGGCTCAGCCTCTCTATTCCTTCTGGAGCTATTTCTCTGGTAGCATGTTGTGCACCTACTGACCTAGGGAGTCATATATTTTTGCCTTTTTATATGGTTCAAGGGGTTCTCAAGGAAAGAATGCTGAAGTGGTTTACATTCCCTTATCCACTGGACCACTTTTTGTCAGAACTCTCCACCATAACCAATCTGTCTTGGGTGGCCTTACATGGCGTGGCCCATAGTTTCATTGAGATAGACAAGGTTGTGATCCATGTGAACAGTTTGATTAGTTTTTTTGTGATTGTGGTTTTCATTCTGTCTGCCCTCTGGTAGATGAGGATGAGATTTGTGGAAGCTTCTTAATGGCAGGGACTGGCTGCGGGCAAAACTGGGTCTTGTTCTGGTGAGTGAGTGAATTTGCTCAGTCGTGTCCAACTCTTTGCGACCCCATGGACTGTAGACTACCAGGCTCCTTCATCCATGGGATTTTCCAGGCAAGAATACTGGAATGGGTTGCCATTTCCTTCTTGTCTTGGTGGGCAATGCCAAGCTCAGTTCAGTTCAGTTCAGTCGCTCAGTTGTGTCCGAATCTTTACGACCCCATGAATCCCAGCACGCCAGGCCTCCCTATCCATCACCAACTCCCGGAGTTCACTTAGACTCACGTCCATCGAGTCAGTGATGCCATCCAACCATCTCATCCTCTGTTGTCCCCTTCTCCTCCTGCCCTCAATCCCTCCCAGCATCAGATTCTTTTCCAATGAGTCAACTCTTCCCAGAGGTGGCCAAATTACTGGAGTTTCAGCTTTAGCATCATTCCTTCCAAAGAAATCCCAGGGCTGATCTCCTTCAGAATGGACTGGTTGGATCTTCTTGCAGTCCAAGGGACTCTCAAGAGTCTTCTCCAACACCACAGTTCAAAAGCATCAATTCTTCGGTGCTCAGCTTTCTTCACAGTCCAACTCTCACATCCATATGTGACCACTGGAAAAACCATAGTCTTGACTAGATGGACCTTTGTTGGCAAAGTAATGTCTGCTTTTCAATAAGCTATCTAGGTTGGTCATAACTTTTCTTCCAAGGAGTAAGCATCTTTTAATTTAATGGCTGCAGTCACTCTCTGTAGTGATTTTGAAGCCCCCAAAAAACAAAGTCTGACATTGTTTTCACTGTTTCCCCATCTATTTCCCATGAAGTGATGGGCCAGATGCCATGATCTTCGTTTTCTGAATGTTGAGTATTAAGCCAAGTTTTTCACTCTCCTCTTTCACCTTCATCAAGGGACTTTTTAGTTCTTCACTTTCTGCCATAAGGGTGGTGTCATCTGCATATCTGAGGTTATTGATATTTCTCCCGGCAATCTTGATTCCAGCTTGTGCTTCTTCCAGCCCAGCATTTCTCATAATGTTCTCTGCATATAAGTTAAATAAGCAGGGTGACAATATACAAACCTTGATGTACTCCTTTTCCTATTTGGAACCAGTCTGTTGTTCCATGTCCAGTTCTAACTGTTGCTTCCTGATCTGCATACAGATTTCTCAAGAGGCAGGTCAGGGGGTCTGGTATTCCCATCTCTTTCAGAATTTTCCACAGTTTACTATGATCCACACAGTCAAAGGCTTTGGCATAGTCAATAAAGCAGAAATACATGTTTTTCTGGAACTCTCTTGCTTTTTTGATGATCCAGCCAATGTTGGCAATTTGATCTCTGGTTCCTCTGCCTTTTCTAAAACTGGCTTGAATATCTGGAAGTTCACTGTGCACGTATTGCTGAAGCCTGGCTTGGAGAATTTTGAGCATTACTTTACTAGCGTGTGAAATGAGTGCAATTTTGCAGTAGTTTGAGCATTCTTTGTCATTGCCTTTCTTTGGGATTAGAGTAGCCATCATGGTCAACAAAAGAGTTCGAAATGCAGTACTTGGATGCAATCTCAAAAATGACAGAATGATCTCTGTTCATTTCCAAGGCAAATCATTCAATATTACAGTAATCCAAGTCTATGCCCCAACCAGTAACACTGAAGAAGCTAAAGTTGAACAGTTCTATGAAGACCTACAAGACCTTTTAGAACTAACACTCAAAAAAGATGTGCTTTTCATTATAGGGGACTGGAATGCAAAAGTAGGAAGTCAAGAAACACCTGGAGTAACATGCAAATTGGCCTTGGAATATGGAATGAAGCAGGGCAAAGACTAATAGAGTTTTGCCAAGAAAATGCACTGGTCATAGCAAACACCCTCTTCTAACAACACAAGAGAAGACTCTACACATGGACATCACCAGATGGTCAATACCAAAATCAGATTGATTATATTCTTTGCAGCCAAAGATGGAGAAGCTCTATACAGTCAACAAAAACAA
Organism: Bos taurus; assembly: GCF_002263795.3. Lineage (NCBI taxonomy): Eukaryota > Metazoa > Chordata > Mammalia > Artiodactyla > Bovidae > Bos > Bos taurus. The sequence continues at coordinate 49,916,944 of NC_037340.1, forward strand.
GACCAGGATCTGACTGTGGCTCAGATCATGAACTCCTTATTGCCATTCAGACTGAAGTTGAATAAAGTAGGGAAAACCACTAGAACATTCAGGTATGACCTAAATTAAATCCCTTATGATTATTCAGTGGAAGCGAGAAATAGATTTAAGGGCCTAGATCTGATAGAGTGTCTGATGAACACTCTATGGAAAGAGGTTCATGACACTGTACAGGAGACAGGGATCAAGACCATCCCCATGGAAAAGAAATGCAAAAAAGCAAAATGGCTGTCTGGGGAGGCCTTACAAATAGCTGTGAAAAGAAGAGAAGCAAAAAGCAAAGGAGAAAAGGAAAGATATAAGCATCTGAATGCAGAGTTCCAAAGAATAGCAAGGAGAGAAAAGAAAGCCTTCCTCAGCGATCAGTGCAAAGAAATAGAGGAAAACAACAGAATGGGAAAGACTAGAGATCTTCAAGAAAATTAGAAATACCAAGGAACATTTCATGCAAAGATGGGCTCAATAAAGGACAGAAATGGTATGGACCTAACAGAAGCAGAAGATATTAAAAAGAGACGGCAAGAATACACAGAACTGTACAAAAAAGAGCTTCACGACCCAGATAATCACAATGGTGTGATCACTCACCTAGAGCCAGACATCCTGGAATGTGAAGTCAAGTGGGCCTTAGAAAGCATCATACAAACAAAGCTAGTGGAGGTGATGGAATTCCAGTTGAGCTGTTTCAAATCCTAAAAGATAATGCTGTGAAAGTGCTGCACTCAATATGCCAGCAAATCTGTAAAACTCAGCCATGGCCACAGGACTGGAAAAGGTCGGTTTTTATTCCAATCCCAAAGAAAGGCAATGCCAAGCTCAGTAAATCTTTAATCCAATTTTCTACTGATGGATGGGGCTGCGTTCCTGCCCTATGGTTGGCCTGAGGCCAAACTATGGTACGGATAATGCAGCACCTCCTTCCAAAGGACTTATGCTGGCAATCTGTGCCTCTCAGGACTGTTGTAGATGGTTCCCCTGACTCCATGGCAGGTCACTGTTGATCTACACCTCCCCAGAAACTCTTGGGCACTCATAGGTCAGTCTGGCTCAGTCTCTTGTGGAGTCATGCTCCTTTCTCCTGGGACCTGGTATGCACAATGTTTTGTTTGTGCTCTGCAAGAGTCTCTGTTTCCCAGTCCTGTGGAAAATCTGTAATCAAATCCTACTGGCCTTCAAAGTCAAATTCCGCAGGGGTTCTCAGTCCCTTTGCCTGATTCCCAGGTTGGGAAATCTGCTGTGGGCCCTAGAACTTTCACAACAGCATGAAAACTTGTTATGATTGTTATCCAGTTTGTGGTTTACCTGCTTAATGGCTCTATAGTGGGCTAATGGTGACCTCCTCCAAGGGGACTTATGCCACATGCCATGCCTCTCAGAGGACCACTACAGTTAGGTGGCAGGCCACTGCTGACCCATGCCCCTGCAGGAGACTCAAACACTCAAAGGCAGGTCTGGCATAGTCTCTTGTGGAGGTCACTTCTCCTTTCCTTGGGTCCTGGTGCATCCAAGGTTTCGTTTGAGCCTGGGTAGTAGCTCTCTCTCTTTTTTTTTTTTATCCTGATCACAAATGACACAGTAGCACTGAATTACATTCTCAACAGCTGCTGTAGTCTTTATGTACTGTTCTATGTTTGGTTCTTGTGCCTCAAAAACTAGCAGTGCCTCATCAGATACAGACAATCCCTTTGCCATTTCCTGCATCATGAATCTCTTAAGGTCTTCAGTTACTTCTTCTTCCTCCTGTCTCTCTTTGTCTTTTCTCTGGGCCTCCAATTTCATTATGTTTTCAATGCATATTCACAGTTTTGAAAGTTTGCTATTTGAAGGTTAATATGTAAGGGACTTAGTGTAACCTGTTCTGGGTGAGGATCACATAGATTCTCAGATAAAAAGTGGTATAGGAGAGCTTTCACAAGATAGAGAAAGAATAATATCCATCAAATTGCGTATTATATATATATATGTGTGTGTGTGTGTGTGTGTGTGTGTGTGTTGTTGTTGTTGTTGTTGTTTAGTCGCTAAGTCATGTCTGAGTCTTTGTGACCCCTATTTGTAGTCTGCCAGGCTCCCCTGTCCATGGGTTTTCCCAGGCAAGAATACTGGAGTGTGTAGTCATTCCCTTCTCCATGAGATCTTCCCAACCCAGGAATCAAACCCATGGCTCTTGTATTGGCAAAAGGATTCTTTACCACTGAGCCACCATGGAAATATGTATGTATGTACATATATATATATATATATATATATATATATATATATATAACTTCAAAATATATATTCATATTATAAACCAGGGGATAAAAAGGGGAATGTGTAAAAATGGGCATGCTATCTTTTTGGTTTGTGAATCTGGTTGACAGATCCTGGGGCAGACTGTATCTCATCTACAGTGACATCTTCTGATTCTTAACCATTTTTATTAACCCCTTTCTTATAGACTTTTCTTATCAAGACTCTGCCTTAGCTTTTAGATGAAGTAAACAAGATTCCTTTTGCTTCCTGCCACCACAGTATTTCTCTGTTAAATTGTTGAATGGAATATGCAAGAAGCATTAATTGGAAATCAGTACTCTGCAGGAAACCAAAAAAAGAAAAGAAAATCTCATAACAAAAGAAAAGCAAAAGAAACTTGCCTGAGTTTCCAGACTCCACCACTCAGAATGTTAATAGTGAATTAAAACCAGAAACACAACTGTGGCAATACTCTAGACACATGTAGAAGCAGGCCATGAGACAAACACAGGTGTATAATACATGTCAGAATGTAAAGGTGACATAAGTGACCTAAAGAGAGGGAAAGTGGGAGGTCAAAGGTGACAGTCTCAGCTTGTAGGTACTCAACTATTTCCATGAGAGCTGCTAAATTCCAAAGTGGTTGCAGGGCTGGACGAGGAGCTTGTAGAGGCACGTTGCACAACCCAGGAGAGTCTTTGAAGGCTGTACTCACCCTCATTTTCTGGAGATTTATGAGGCCATTTCAGACTCTGTCTTTCCAGTGCTACATGGAAAACATACATCTATGTTTTTCTTAGAAGAAAGACTAGACACCACAATATTACATGCTTGGTCCACTTTTAGCAAATTTCACTCTTTATGGAAAGATTGCTTTGATAATTATAACACAAAGGTAAAGGATTAACTCCTGTTTATTGGTAACTGAATTTGAAAGCCTGAAACCAACAATATCATATTTATTCTATGTGGTTTCCTATTTTTTTCCTCTTTCCTCATTCCCTCCCTAACTTTTTTTCCTTTTTCCCTTCAATCTTTCCTTTCTTCCCTTCCCAATATCAATCAATTAATATTTATCTGCCAGACACTGCCCTCAGAGTTGGGATTGCATTACTAAACAAACCAGATACAGTCCCTGACATTGCAGAACTTAACTAGACTGAGGGAAAGGATTGTGTGAAGGATTCTTTGAGATTCTTATATGCTTATTTGTGTAGGAATCATCCAGGAGTTTATAGACAAGAATGCAGTGACATTAAGCTATTCTACATGTAAAAATTAGGGCACTTTTGCTTGCAAATTCAGACTGGATGATTTGTAGAAACTAAGAAGACAAGACAAAATAAATACGATTGGAAAAAGTTTCAGCAGCAGGTGGCATAGAAAATCCAGATAAATGGATCTTCAACATCTGGGAGGTCCTATAGCATGAGAGGTGATGCTCCTGACCAAAGAAATAGCAAGTATCTGGAGAACTAGTAGCTGCATATCCAAGGGTGTCACTTATGGCAGGAGGGTGGCTGGAAGGTTCCAGGAACTGAAGAGAAAAGGTCAGAGTGGTAGAAGGAAGAGAGTAGGGGTACATGTGTGAAACAAGACTGAAAAAAAAGGGAGACCAGACCATACATTTCAAGTCATCTAAAGGACTTTCACTCTTATTCCAAGTGAAATGAAAAATTAGATGTGTTTTAAACATGTTTGTTTGTATGCATGATAGAGGATGAATGTGATACATTATAACTCAACTTTGGTGGCAGTGAGTCTACAAAGAGGTGATGAATAGAAGAGAAGATAGTAACTTGGAATAACATGATGACCCTTGAGAGACAGAGAATGGCCATCTTTGAATGATGCTAAAAAGTAAAATCCATAGGACTTGTAGTTGGCTGTATTTGATAGGTTGTAAATGATGACTCAGTCATTTGGACAATAGTTGTCATTTCTTGAGATAGATAACATTATAGAGTCAGCTGGGGAGAAGGGACATAATGAACTTTATTCTGAAGCTTCTAAACTTAAGGTGGATTCAGTTCAGTTCAGTTCAGTCACTCAGTCGTGTCAGACTCTTTGCGACCCCATGAATCGCAGCACGCCAGGCTTCCCTGTCCATCACCAACTCCCGGAGTTCACTCAGACTCATGTCCATCGAGTCAGTGATGCCATCCACCCATCTCATCCTCTGTCGTTCCCTTCTCCTCCTGCCCCCAATCCCTCCCAGCATCAGAGTCTTTTCCAATGAGTCAACTCTTCGCATGAGGTGGCCAAAGTACTGGAGTTTCAGCTTTAGCATCATTCCTTCCAAAGAACTCCCAGGGTTGATCTCCTTCAGAATGGACTGGCTGGATCTCCTTGTAGTCCAAGGGACTCTCAAGAATCTTCTCCAACACCACAGTTCAAAAGCATCAATTCTTCAGCACTCAGCCTTCTTTATAGTCCAACTCTCACATTCAAACATGACCACAGGAAAAACCATAGCCTTGACTAGACGGACCTTTGTTGCCAAAGTAATGTCTCTGCTTTTGAATATGCTATCTAGGTTGGTCACAACTTTTCTTCCAATGAGTAAGCATCTTTTATTTTTTTTATTTAATTTATTTTATTTCATTTTTTAACTTTACAATATTGTATTGGTTTTGCCATATATCAACATGAATCCACCACAGGTATACACGTGTTCCCCATCCTGAACCCTCCTCCCTAGTCCCTCCCCGTACCATCCTTTTGGGTCATCCCAGTGCACCAGCCCCAAGCATCCAGTATCGTGCATTGAACCTGGACTGGCGACTCGTCTCATATATGATATTATACATGTTTCAATGCCATTCTCCCAAATCATCCCACCCTCTCCCTCTCCTACAGAGTCCAAAAGACTGTTCTATACATCAGTGTCTCTTTTGCTGTCTTTTAATTTCATGGCTACAGTCACCATCTGCAGTGATTTTGGAGCCCAAAAAAATAAAGTCTGCCACTGTTTCCCCATATATTTCCCATGAAATAGATGTGATGGGACTGGATGCCATGATCTTCGTTTTCTGAATGTTGAGCTTTAAGCCAACTTTTTCACTCTCCACTTTCACTTTCATCAGGAGGCTTTTTAGTTCCTCTTCACTTTCTGCCATAAGGCTGGTGTCATCTGCATATCTGAGGTTATTGATATTTCTCCTGGCAATCTTGATTCCAACTTGTGCTTCTTCCAGTCCAGAGTTTCCCATGATGTACTCTGCATATAAGCTAAATAAGCAGGGTGACAATATACAAGGCTTGACGAACTCCTTTTCCTATTTGGAACCAGTCTGTTGTTCCATGTCCAGTTCTAACTGTTGCTTCCTGACCTGCATACAGATTTCTCAAGAGGCAGGTCAGGTGGTCTGGTATTCCCATCTCTTTCAGAATTTTCCACAGTTTACTGTGATCCACACATTCAAAGGCTTTGGCATAGTCAATAAAGCAAAAAGATGTTTTTCTGGAACTCTCTTGCTTTTTCCATAAGGTGGATTAGTGATATCCAAATGCATATATAAAGGGAAACAGTTGGATAAATGGGCTTGAAGCTCAGAGGTTAGGTCTATGATAGAGACACTTAATTTGTGAGTCTATCTACTGAGATGATAAATCAAGACATTGGCTTGGATGGGATCTCTTTGTCTTAACATAAATATAAGAGGGACTAGGAACAAACCTTGAAAAATGTTTCTTGGAAGAATAAATGAGACTAAATCTGAAGCAGAGATAGAACAGAAGTAAACAGATACGTAAGGGGGAAACCAAAATACCCTGTGTCATAGAAATAAAGAGAAGACAATATTTTAATAATCAAAGAATGGTCTATGGTATGGAATGCTTCTGAGAGGGAAAATAAGCTGAGAATTAAAAAACAAATTGATTTGGGGGAGGGGGTCACTGATGACCTATGGTAAATTTTTTACATGGAGAGAAATGGTAAAGGCCAGAAAGAAATGAGTTGACTATTTCATGTTGAAAAGGAAAGACTGAGCACACATACATAGAAGAGATCATAAAGGAAGGGGTTGGATCTAAACTACAGTTTCCATGGACAGCAAAATAGTCAGATCTCTATAGATATTAGAGGAACACAAAGTAGTATGAAGTGGATACTGACACCTTGTGAATTTCGTAGAAGGAAGTTAAGGGATTTAGCATTGGATGCCCTCCATTATATCTGTAAAGCATTTTTGTCAATGAGAAGTAACAAAATTCTTTGGGAAGTGAAGTAAAGTGAGAGTTGCTCAGTTGTGTCCAACTCTTTGCGATCCCATGGACTATACAACCATGGAATTCTCCAGCCAGAATTCTGGAGTGGGAAGCCTTTCCTTTCTCCAGGGGATCTTCCCAATCCAAGGATCAAATGCATTGCAGTTGGATTCTTTACCAGCTGAGTCACAAGGGAAGCCCAAGAATACTGGAGTGGGTAGTCTAACCTTTGTCTAGTGGATCTTCCTGACCCAGGAATAGAACTAGGGCTTCCTGCCTTGCAGGTGACTTCTTTACCAACTGAGCTAACAGGGAAGCCCATTCTTTGGGAATTACAGCACAAATCATTCAGAGAATTGTAGCTGATAGTGTCAGTATCTACTGCTGCAGCAGTGATATATGACAAACTAACCCAAAGGTGAGTGCCTTAAAACAGTGCCCTTCTATTTATCTTTTGAGTCTGTGGATTAGCCTGTAGTTCTTGAGCTTCCTCACATATTTTGAGACTGTCACTGATCTAGGCTGGCTTTGGTTGGGTCACTGGAATGAATGACTTCTCTCCATGTATCTATTATATCCAGCAGTCTATTTAAGGCATGTGCCAAGGCCAAGATAGAAGTTGAAATGTGTAAGAATGTTCTCAAGCCTCTGCATGTATCACATCTGCTAATAACCCATTGGCAAAATCCAGTCATATACCCAAATTTAGATAGAGAATGAGAAAGTATTAATATATTCTTCCTCTTTAGTGGGAGTTACTCTAAAATCCATGGCAAGGGGACATGGACCCAGTGAAAGGCAAATAATTGGAATCCTTAATGTATTCAGTCTACAAGTTCCCACAGTGCTGACAGCCCAGTCATGACTATCATCATTTGATAGTACAATCCAATAGCCCTACTGTGTGAATTTCTTTAGCAACAATTGAATGCTTGAGTGGAGCACAAAACAATATGTTAAATTATGTATGGGAGCTGCAAGAAAGTGCAAAGAAAATACAGAGAGATAGAAGCAATGCTATTTATGATATACATAAGGCAGTTAGTGATATAAAGATTCTTAAAATATAAGCTGGCTAATAAAGAAGGCTGAGGGCTGAAGAACTGATGCTTTCAAACTGTAGCGTTGGAGAAGACTCTTGAGAGTCCCTTGGACTTCAAGGAGATCAAGCCAGTTAATCTTAAAGGACAGCAACCCTCAATATTCATTGGAAGGACTGATGATCCAATACTTTGGCCACCCAATACAAAGACCCAGCTCATTGGAAAAGATCCTGATTCTGGGAAAGACTGAAGACAGGAGGAAAAGGGGATGACAGAGTATGAGACAGTTCAATGGCATCACTGATTCAATGGACATGAGTTTGAGCAAAATCCAGGAGATGGTGAAGGACAGGGAAACCTGGCATGTTGCAGTCCATGGGGTCGCAAAGAGTTGGGCATGGTTTAGCTACTGTGCAACAATAAATGAGGCCTGTGAAGGTGTTGGAGGTTGGAAAGTGAGGGTATCATGAAATCAAAAGAATAACATAATGAAAATATTTAAAACACGATATCAACAAAAGAGAGGTTGAATCAGAAAGAAGATGGTTAAATTTTTGAAGTAGAGCAGTTATGTGAGATAATAAGCTCCAAGGAGTGGCAGGATGGGTGGGAATCTGAGGTGAAGTGTAGGGGGAAGAGAAAGGGGAGCAAATAAAGTAAGAGTGGGATGTGGGTGTTGGGTCATTCTAGTACTAGGACAAAAGATGAAAATATAAGCCCAACATCATAATGCTGGATGAATGAGAAAGACTGACCAACAGATTAGTAAATGAAAGTATGGAAAGAGGAAAAATACAATGTAGCCACACAACATGAGATGTAAGACTTTGATTTCAAATTTATATATTTGCTATTGTTATTGGGAAGGAAGGTTAATGGAGTAGAAGCAGCAATTGGAAATAAGCCTTACTCTTAACCTTCAAATAGATGAACTTTGATAAAAATACACAATCAACAAACACCTGGGCTACTTAGATAGCAGGTAAGACCAGATGAAGCAGTCTGCAAACACTCTTTTTAAGGAACATGCACTTTTCATATTGGTAGTAGTGCCATATTTGTTAAAGTTGTCTGGCAAGAGTAGCCTAGATTAATTCTAATCATATGGGAGTGGGTATTCCATGATAGGACAGAGAAGAATAAGGTTGAGAAAGGGGAAAAGTTAAGAAAAAGATGTAGGAGAAGGCAACAGAGCAACATTCATTCTCCCTCTCTGGCATTTCAGTGGTTCATTGGCAAGAAGCCAGTGCCTCCTCTAAGTAAGTCCTTTAATGCTCTGGGAAGTACAGGAACCATTCTGATGATTGATGATCTCAAAGCATTTGAGGGAAAATAATTAAACATGTGGAGAGGATGGGAGGCAATATATAGGGGTTAAATAAGGATAGCATTGTTATTTCATTTCTTCTCCATGGGCTTCCCTGGTGGCTCAGACTGTAAAGAATCTTCCTGCAATGCAGGAGACCTGGGCTCAATCCCAGGGTCAGGAAGATCCTCCGGACAAGGGAGTGGTAACCCACTCCAGTATTCTTGACTGGAGAATTCCATGGACAAAAGAACCTGGCAGGCTTTAGTCCATGGAGTCGCAGAGTTGGACATGACTGAGTGAGGAATACTTTCACTTTCTTCTCCATATGAGAAAGAAAAGAAGAAAATCATAATAACACGTATGTAAGTAACATGCATATATTTAATATACATATAATTTAATATACATCTATTACATATATATTATGTATATTATGCTTATTATATATATACATACATATATATGCTTTTAAGGATACAGTAGATGAAGGATTAGAACCTCATATATTAGTGTGTCTAAGAAAAGCACTAAGCGAACTGACAGATGTAAGAACTAAATAATATTATTGGGTTGGCCAAAACATTCATTTGGGTTTTTCCATAAGATAATCAGTTTTTCCAATATATAATCTTGCACATAACATGAGTTCAGGTCCCCACTGTGTCTTGCTCATCATTGTGTCTCCATTCTAATAGGAACATATATTCTCATACATAGTTCAGTTCAGTTCAGTTCAGTCACTCAGTCCTGTCCAACTCTTTGTGACCCCATGAATCACAGCACGACAGGCTTCCCTGTCCATCACCAACAAGTGGAGCCTAACCAAACTTATGTCCATTGAGTCGGTGATGCTATCCAACCATCTCATCCTCTGTCATCCCCTTCTCCTCATGCCCTCAATCTTTCCCAGAATCAGGGTCTTTTCAAATCAGTCAGCTCTTCACATCAGGAAGCCAAAGTACTGGAGTTTCAGCTTCAACATCAGTCCTTTCAATGAACACCCAGGACTGGTCTCCTTTAGGATAGACTCTCCAACACCACAGTTCAAAAGCATCAATTCTTTGGCACTCAGCTTTCTTTACAGTCCAACTCACATCCATACATGACCACTGGAAAAACCATAGCCTTGACCAGACGGACCTTTGTTGACAAAGTAATGTCTCTGCTTTTCAACATGCTATCTAGGTTAGTCATAACTTTCCTTCCAAGGAGTAAGCATCTTTTAATTTCATGGCTGCAATCACCATCTGCAGCAATTTTGGAGCCCAGAAAAATAAAGTCAGCCACTGTTTCTACTGTTTCCCCATATATTTGCCGTGAAGTGATGGGACCAGATGCCATGATCTTAGTTTTCGGAATGTTGAGCTTTAAGCCAACTTTTTCACTGTCCTCTTTCACTTTCATCAAGAGGCTCTTTAGTTTTTCTTCACTTTCTGCCATAAGGGTGGTGTCATCTGCATATCTGAGGTTATTGATATTTCTCCTGGCAATCTTGATTCCAGCTTGTGCTTCATCCAGCCCAGAGTTTCTCATGATGTACTCTGCATATAAGTTAAATAAGCTGCTGCTGCTAAGTCACTTCAGTGGTGTCTGACTCTGCGCAACCCTATAGATGGCAGCCCATCAGGCTCCCCCGTCCCTCGGATTCTCCAGGCAAGAACACTGGAGTGGGCTGCCAGTTCCTTCTCCAATGCATAAAAGTGAAAAGTGAAAGTGAAGTCGCTCAGTCGTGTCTGACTCCTAGCAACCCCATGGACTGCAGTCCACCAGGCTCCTCGGTCCATGGGATTTTCCAGGCAAGACTACTGGAGTGGGGTGCCATTGCCTTCTCCGAGTTAAATAAGCAGGGTGACAATATACAGCCTTGACGTACTCCTTTTCCTATTTGGAACCAGTCTGTTGCTCCATGTCCACTTCTAACTGTTGCTTCCTGACCTGCATACAAATTCCTCAAGAGGCAGGTCAGGTGGTCTGGTATTCCCACCTCTTTCAGAATTTTCCACAGTTTATTGTGATCCACACAGTAAAGGCTTTGGCATAGTCAATAAAGCAGAAATAGATATTTTTCTGGAACTCTTGCTTTTTCCATGATCCAGAGGATGCTGGCAATTTGATCTCTGGTTCCTCTGCCTTTTCTAAAACCAGCTTGAACATCTGCGAGTTCACGGTTCACATATTGCTGAAGCTTGGCTTGGAGAATTTTGAACATTACTTTACTAGCATGTGAGATGAGTGCAATTGTGCAGTAGTTTGAACATTCTTTGGCATTTCCTTTCTTTTTTGTTCCTTTTTCATTTTGAAAAAAAATGAATAACTGGTCTCTTGGGAAAGTATATTTAAGTTTTTGTGAATCTCAGTTTCCCCATTTTTGTTTTTCTAATTAACAATTTCTATTTGAGCCATTATCAGTATTAAATGACATAGGAGATATGGATTTAGTATAGAGTAGATGTTAACAAATGTACTTTGGAATCTAAATTGGTGCTATCAAGAGAATCCTTTCCTTAGCCTGGTTACTCATTTTTCTAAGGTGTCTTGCTATCTTCCAGCTACACTTGCATTTTAACTTAAGCCTTGCATACCAATGATTTTTCTTATAGAGCTGGCCAATCATATTTACACACACATGTACTCTTTGAAGTAATCTTGGGCCAGGCTCTGGCAGATTCTATTTCATCTTTTCATGCTGTTGTCCCAGAAGACGCTGACGTCATCTGGAGACATAGTAGCGCCGCTCGTCTTCTGAGGTTCAATTCATTCTGCCATCCGGAAACTCTGTCGACAAGGCGGCCAGTGTTAGGAGTTAGGCTTGTGACAAGCAGAACATGGTGGAGTGCAAACATTGGTCAGGGCTTCCTCTCCCAGCCACAGAGGAAAGCCACACTGATTGGTATTCAGGAAAGGGACCTCCTGTTTCGAAGGATTCCTTCATGCTGTTCAGCAATGCTATTTGGGGTAGATTTTCCCATTTGAACTGCAAAGCTTAAACACAAATATTAACTACCTGAAGCTGCAAATAGCAGTATAGTACATTAAAAAAATAATGAATATTTTAACCAGCCTTTGCCCAACCAAGAAAAATATTATGCAGAAACAAGGCTGATTTTAGAAAAATGCCCAAGGAAACATTTTTAAAAAGTTGAGTTTCCTTTCAAAGTTTGTTTTTGCTAAACATTCATAGTTTTCTTTTTCCAATCCAATTTTATTATAAGAAAGGTCTCCCACATGTGTACCTGGCATTCCTTTCAAAATATCAGTAATATGTAAGACCTGTAGAAATGATTAAATTTTTAAATGTAACAGAATGAAAGGGCAAAACTTATGATAAAGAAAGGTGGGTACTTTTTGGTGTGAATGTGTGTTTGCAGTCCCTTTAGTTATAGGTAGTTTTTGTACCCCCATCATTTTGATCTATTTACATTTTAATTTCACTCATTTGGAATGTCCAAATTTAACTAATTCTTCACTGTAAATTTTTCTCTCATGAAGTTACTGATGATGCCCCATCACTTGTGGTCAGTGGAAGACTTGGGCATTTGGATTTATAATTCAGGGTAGAGGCAATGGACATATGTTCTGCTACCTGTTGAAGAGTTTCCATAGCATTCATGTCTGTCTTTGGTAAAGATCAAAATTAAATTACCAAAACATGTATTTCAAGAATTCTCATTCCTAATCAGTAAAATTGGAATTTTCAATGGATCTTTATGAATAAAAAAATATTTTAAAAGATTTTCTTTTTTCAAGCATTTTTCTCTCAACATCTTACATTATCTCATCAATCCCTTATAACAACACTTTTTTTTTCTTTTTTTAATTTAATTTTATTTTATTTTTAAACTTTACATAATTGTATTAGTTTTGCCAAATATCAAAATGAATCCATCACAGGTATACATGTGCTCCCCATCCTGAACCCTCCCCCCTCCTCCCTCCCCATACCATTCTTCTGGGTCGTCCCAGTGCACTAGCCCCAAGCATCCAGTATCGTGCACTGAACCTGGACTGGCATCTTGTTTCATACATGATATTTTACATGTTTCAATGCCATTCTCCTAAATCTTCCCACCCTCTCCCTCTCCCACAGAGTCCATAAGACTGTTCCATACATCAGTGTCTCTTTTGCTGTCTCGTACACAGGGTTATTGTTATCATCTTTCTAAATTCCATATATATGTGTTAGTATATAACAACACTTTAAGATTGGTATTAGCATTAACCCATTTTCCAGATGAGGAAATTGAGGAACACAGAGATTAAAAACTTCTAAATGGTTGAACCAGGATTCAAATGTCAGCTGTTCTAGTTCAGAGTCTATATTTTTACCTCCTTAATGCTTAACGTACTATTTCCCTAACTTGCTATTAATTCATTCTCATCTAAGGTTATTTTTTTCTCATTGTTTGTTTTTTTGTTTTGATCTAACTTGTGGATTATACCTCTAATTGTTTTAATGATAATAAAACATGGTCAAGGTACCCGGATTATAGTCACAGCTTAAGTAAATGACTTTGGATGTTGCGTGAACTCAGTTTCCATCTTGGAAAGCAGACATGATGATAGATAGCATTCTTACCTGACTCAGAGCTTTATCCTCAAAATCCACTGTGTAGATAGGTTTAAATACTTTTATTGATGCCTCTTTCCCTACGCAAGGAAAATATACTAAGCTAAAGTGCACACCACTCACATTTAACTATTGAAAATAAACTTTTTTTTTCATAGAGGGTGTTGAACCCACTGAAAAAAGGGAATTTTAAACTTATTGATGAATACATCAAGATTTTTACTTCACATCAAGAATGACTGCCAAGAATAAGTTGTAACATGCACTTGTAACAATTAAAAACAATAACTGACCATCTAGGTTTTTGTAACATCAGAAATGTGCAGACACCCACAGTGATAATCCAGAGATGAAATTAATTTTAACTGCCAACTGATTCTTCATGCCTCTATTTAGAGATCACTGAATCTATTTTAGGGAACCACATCCAGGCCACATTTACAAGAGTTATCACAGTATTTGTGAACCTTTAGCATAAATTAATTTTGCAGACTATTTTAAGAAAATTTATTATTTTTATTCCCAAGCATCTATTTGGAAATCTATTTCTCCTCATCCATGTGGGAATATTTATCTTTATTACTAGATTCCTATTTTAGTTACTTCCTTGTATAGCTTTCTTCCCACCTCAAACTTGGAATCAAATTCCTCAACTTGTACATTGTTTGAAATAAGCTCTCCCATGTTTTCTTCCTAGGCTAGTGTTGCCCCATAAAAGATAAAAATGCACTGTAAATGAAGAAAACAAACAAACAACTTTAATAGCCCTATCACATAAAAGAGATCATTCCTTTCTTTTTTTTTCCTTTAGCATAAACTTTGGAAAGAATGTGGGCTTCATGGGTAGAAAGCCAGGAGGGTTTCATTTGAAAAATTGGGACCCTTATCATTTTGTGACACTAGACAGTCTGCTTATGATCTTTGTGGTTTCTATCTTCTGGGACATCTTGCCTCCTTTCCATATTTAATAATTTCACTGTGCTGTTCCCTCCTTGAGTGCCTGATGGAGGTGATGGAGTACAGAAACCACCATAGGGTATTCAATGATTTGTTTATTAAATTAATCTATGAATATTTGGTGAGTATCTTCTTTATGCCAAGAATTGTCATTTACTAGGGTTATTGCAGTCAAAAGCCAAATATTACTCCTGTCCACACAACACTTATATTCTAGGAATATTAAACAGAAAAACAGGGAAAAAAAGACCTATCTTAATATTTGTCAAAGTGAATATATAAATTATTGAATATATAGGTTACTTTTAAATTATTATATAAAAATAGAGGAAATAAAATATGATCAAAGTGTTTGAATTGAGAGAGAAATACCTCACTCTGGTCAGGATTCTGAGAAATGGCTTTTGAAGGGCTGCTGGAATCATGAGAAGGACTTTCCACATGAGGACAACTCTAGGCAAAGGGAGCATCACAGACAAATGCCTTAAGATGGTAGTTAAATGATATTAAACAGAAAGAAGATGAAGTAAAATGTAGATATAGATGGCACAGATGAGATCTAAGACATAGAAGATGTTATATCTACCTTTGTTTTGTTCTAAAAAACATGGTGTAAAGCAGTGATTCTCAGTTTTAAGTGTGCATCAAAATCACCTACATTTACTTCCTAAAGCATATATTACTGGATCCACTCCCCACAATTTCTGATTCAGTACCACAGAAAGAAGATGAAGTAAAATGTAGATATAGATGGCACAGATGAGATCTAAGACATAGAAGATGTTATATCTACCTTTGTTTTGTCCTAAAAAACATGGTGTAAAGCAGTGATTCTCAGTTTTAAGTGTGCATCAAAATCACCTAGATGAACTTCCTAAAGCATATGTTACTGGATCCACTCCCCACAGTTTCTGATTCAGTACCTCTAAGATTATTGTTGTTGTTGTATAGTCACTAAGTCGGAGAAGGTGATGGCACCCCACTCCAGTACTCTTGCCTGGAAAATCCCATGGATGGAGGAGCCTGGTGGGCTGCAGTCCATGGGGTCGCTAGAAGTCGGACATGACTGAGCGACTTCCCTTTCACTTTTCACTCTCATGCGTTGGAGAAGGAAATGGCAACCCACAACCAGTGTTCTTGCCTGGAGAATCCCAGGGACGGCAGAGCCTGGTGGGCTGCCATCTATGGGGTCACACAGAGTCAGACATGACTGAAGCAACTTAGCAGCAGCAGCAGTCACTAAGTCATGTCCAACTCTTTTGTGATCCCATGGACTGTAGCCCTTCAGGCTCCTCTGTCCACGGGATTTCCCTGGCAAGAATACTGGTGTGGGTTGACATTTTCTTTTCCAGGGGATCTTCTCAATTCAGAGATGGCAACCATGTCTCTGACATTTTTGCCATCGAGCCTTCAGGGAAGCCCACCTCTAGGGTACAGCCTAGGAATTTGCATTTCTTACAGGTGATGCTGACACTGCTGGTGTAGGGACAACACTTTGAGAACCACTGCCACCATTGTTATCTATTATTTATGCCTTCCCAGAAAAGATTTAACCACAATTTTGTAACTCTATTTTATTTTTTAATTAATTTATTTATTGGAGGATAATTGCTTTACAATATCAAGTCTGCCTCTGTCATACAACAGTGTGAATCAGGCATAAGTATATGTATGTCCCCTCCCTCTTGAACCTCCCCCTATTCCCTGCCCCATCTTACCCCTGTAGGCTTCACAGAGTACCACACTGGCTTTCCTGTGTCACACAGCTATCTATTTTACATATGGCAATATATATGTTTCAGTGCTATTCTGTCAATCTGTCCCACTGTGCCAAAGTCTGTTCTCTATGTCTGTAACACTATCCCTGACCCGAAAATAGGTTCATCATATTTCCAGATTCCCTATATATGCGTTAATATATGAAATTTGTCATTCTCTTTTAAACTTCACTTTTATGACAGACTCTAGGTTCATCCACATCACTAAGGCTTACTCAAATGTGCTCCATTTTTAATGGCCAAGTAATATCCCATTGTATATATGTACCACAACTTCTTTAGCCAATCATCTGTTGATGGTCCTTCAGGTTGATTTTTTAACTGAAATATAATTGATTGAAGTATTAGTTTTAGGTGTGCAACATAGTCATTCAGTAATTTTTACAGATTATACTCCATTAAAAATTATTATAAGATAATGGCTATAATTCCCCTGGGCCATACAATATATCCTTGTTACTTATCTGTTTTATGCATAGTAGTATGTATCTCTTAATCGCATACCCTACTTTCCCCTCTTCCCTTCCCTGTCCCCTTTGGTTTCCCATATCTGTAAGCTGTCCATCAAATTCTCCAGGCAAAAATACTGCAGCACGTTGCTGTGCCCTTCTCCAGGAGATCTTCCCAACCCAGGGATCGAACCAGTCTCCTTCATTGCAGGCAGATTCTTTACTATCTGAGCCACCAGGGAATCCCCAGTGAAAACTCAGCCACAAAAAAGAATGAAATTCTGCTTTTTACAACAATGTGGATGGACCTAGAACATGAAATAAGTCACAAAGAAATATAAATACTATACTATATCAATTACATGTAGAATCAAAAAAAATAATGTAAACTAATGTGTGTAGTAGAATAAAAACAGACTCACAGATAGGGGGAACAAATTAGTAATTGTGAAAGGGGACAGGAAAGGGAAGAGGTGCAAGTTAGGATATGGGATTAAGAGATACATATTTCTATGTATAAAATAGATAAGCAACAAGGATATATTGTATAGCTCCGGGAACTATAGCCATAATCTTATAACAATTTTTAATGGAGTATAACCTGTCAGACTTTATTTTTTGGGCTCCAAAATCACCGCAGATGGTGACTGAACCCATGAAATTAAAGGATGCTTACTCCTTAGAAGGAAAGTTATGACCAACCTAGATAGCATATTAAAAAGCAGAGATATTACTTTGTCAACGAAGGTCCGTCTAGTCAAGGCTATGGTTTTTCCAGTGGTCATTTATGGATGTGAGAGTTGGACAGTGAAGAAAGCTGAGCACCAAAGAATTGATGCTTTTGAACTGTGGTGCCTGAGAAGACTCTTGTGAGTCCCTTGGACTACAAGGAGATCCAACCAGTCCATCCTAAAGGAGACCAGTCCTGGGTGTTCATTGGAAGGACTGATGCTGAGGCTGAAATTCCAATACTTTGGCCACCTCGTGTGAAAAGTTGACTCACTGGAAAAGACCCTGATGTTGGGAGGGATTGGGGGCAGGAGGAGAAGGGGATGACAGAGGATGAGATGGCTGGATGGCATCACCAACTGGAGGTACATGATTTTGGGTGAACCCTGGGAGTTGGTGATGGACTGGGAGGCCTGGCGTGCTGTGATTCATGGGGTCACAAAGAGTCAGACATGACTAAGCAACTGAACTGAACTGAACCTGTAAAAATTACTGAATGTTGCACACTTGAAGCTAATACTTCAATCAATTATATTTCAATTAGAAAATCAACCTAGATGTTCAGCAGATGAATGGATAAAGAAGTTGTGTTATATATATATAATGGAATATTACTCAGTCATTAACAGGAACACATGATTGAGAAAATATTGAGGACAGAAGAAGAGGGCATCAGAGAATGAGATATCTGTATGGCATCATCAATGCCATGAACATGACCTTTGGAAAATTTCAGGAGGTGGTGAGGGATAGAGTCCTTGCATGCTGCATTCCATGGGGCCACAAAGAGTTGGACATGACTAGGTGACTGAACAACGACAACATATATATATATACACACACATACCACATCTTCTTTACTTGTTCATGGATACTTGGCCTGCTTTCATATATTGACTATTGTAAACAATGCTGCTATACACATTGGGGTGCATGTATTTTTTTAAATTAATTGGTGGTTTTGATTTTTCTGGATATATACACAGGAGTGGAATTTCTAGATCATATGGCAGTTCTATTTTTAGTTTTTTTGTAGAACGGTGCATACTGTTTTCCCCAGTGGCTGCACCAGTTTATATTCCCACCAACAGTGTACCAGGATTCCCTTTCTCTGCATCCTTTCCAGAACTTGCTATTTGTAGACATTTTGATGATAACCATTCTGACAGGTGTGAAGTAATATCTTATTTTGATTTGCATTTCTCTAATAATTAGTGATGCTGAACACCTTCTCATGTGCCTGTTAGCCATCTATATGTCTTCTTTGGGAAAATGTCAATTCAAGTTTTTTGCCCACTTTTCAATTTTTTTATATTTAGATGTATGAACTGTTTATATGCTTTGTATATTAACCCCTTTTTGATCATGCTGCTGCTGCTGCTAAGTCAGGTCAGTCGTGTCCAACTCTTATCATTGGCAAATATTTCTTCCAATCCATTGGTTGCCTTTTGTTGATGGTTTCCTTTGCTATGCAAAACCTTTTAGGATTAATTAGGTTCAGTTTGTTTATTTTTACTTTTACTTCTTTTGTCCTTAGGAAGCAGATTCAAAAAAAAAAAAAAAGCTACAATTTATGTCAAAGTGTTCTTCCTTTGTATTCTTTTTGGAGTTTTATGGTTTTAAGTCCTACATTTAGTTTTTAAACATATCTTGATTTATTATTATTATTATTGTTGTTATTGGTATATGGTGTGAGGAAATGTTCTAATTTCATTGTTTTACCGGGAGCTGTATTTAATTTTCTTGTGGTAAAACTCCTTTCTGTACTCTTAGTCCAACCAACATATTCTATTACCTTAATGATAGAGCCATTCAGTATTGGACATATGATTCTGTAGTTAATTGAAACCCAATCCAGAGACACATGCTTTAAACTGTTGGGAAGTCAAGGTTCTCAATACACTAGATTAGAAGCTGGGTGGCAAGATGTAGGGGAAATCTCCCCAAGAATTAAGTTGATAAAGAAGAACACTGAGCTGAAAGATGCCAAGACATAGAGCTGAAGCTCTCAGCTGAGCCCCTGGATCCAGGCATACTTAAACCACCTCTCTTTCTGTATTTTTCAGCTACATGACTCATTTTCCATTTTGTGTTTTTGGAAATTTTTCCTTGGTCTCTGAAACTTACAAGCCAAAAGTTAAATATAAATAAAAAGCTATTGTAGATACACCATTTTAAAAATTTAGATGTACCTTGGTTCCTCCCAGAGAACCAAATAAGAGAATTTAGAGGGTTCAAGCACTATTCTTCTCATTTACAAAATAATAAACTTTGTACAAGATGAATCTGAGACATTTTAAAATAAAAATTCCCAAGCAAACATGATGAAAAAGTACTTAGTAAAATGAACAAGGGGGATCCAAAGATGTGCTGATCAGGACTTGGTGGCACCACACTTCTGCCAGGAACACTGTTACTCCATATTATCCAAAATGTGACCTTAAATAAAATTTATAACTGGGTCCCCCTTTTCTTCTATGTGGAAGCATCATGCTTTTCAAAAATTAGTGCATGTTTTTCTTTATAATTGTACATAGCAACTTCTCATAAGTTAGTTTTGGCCTAGATGTGATCTCATCAAATAGCTTCCTTGACTATTCTATTTCAAGTAGTATCTCCCTACTCAAATCCAACTCAATCAAATCATTTTATTATATTACTTTCTCAGAATTTAAAATTTTCTCAGACTATCTTGTTTAGTTTCTCATTAGCTATCCCTTATAATGGAATATAAACTACATGAAAGTAGTGGTGTTTCCTATCTTATGTATCAGTAAGTGTCACCCAACTGATTTTTTCTAGAATAAAAAATGAATGAATTAGTTGCATATTTTGCCTTTCCTCAAATAGACTTTTTTAAGAAGACTATTTGTTAAGATAAGTTATAGGTTTGCAGCAAAATTGAGAGTAAAATACACAGATTTTCCATATGTTCCCTGTCCCCACATGTGCATAGCTCCATTATCAACATCCCTCTCAGAGTGGTACATGTTTTGTAACTGATGAACCTACACTGAAGCATTATTACCACACAAAGTACAAAGCTGACATTAGGGATCACTCATAGTGCATCAAGCTTCTCAGATAGCTATAATGGTAAAGAACTCACTTACCAACAGGAGAATTAAGAGACGTGGGTTCAATCGCTGGATCAGGAAGATCCCTTGAAGGAGAGTAAGGCCACCCATTCCAGTATTCTTGCCTAGAGAATCCCATGGGCAGAGGACCTGGCTACAGTCTATAGGATCACAAAGAGTCAAACATACCTGAAGCGACTTAGCACACACACATTTGTCTATTATTTTAATATCATACAGAATATTTTCACTCTCCTAAAAATAGTTTGTGCTTTTCCTATTCACCCTCCCTTCATCCACCCTTGGTAACCACAGATCTTCTTACTGTTTCCACTGTTTTGCCTTTTTTGGAGTGTCATGTAGTTAGAACCATACTATTGTTGTTCAGTGGCTCGGTCATGTCCAACTCTTTGAGACCCCATGGACTGCAGCATGCCAGGCTTTCTTGTTCTTCACCATCTCCCAGAGTTTGTTCAAACTCAGGTCCATTGAATCATTCATGCCATCCAACCATCTCATCCTCTGCCATCCCCTTTTCCTCCTGCCTTCAATCTTTCCCACCATCAGGGTCTTTTCCAATGAGTCGGCTCTTAGCATCAGGTGACCAAAGTATTGGAGCTTCAACTTCAGCTCCAGTTTGAGCTGAAGTTTCATGATTGAAGCTTCAACTTCAGTCATTCCACTGAATATTCAGGGTTTATTTCCTTTAGGATTACCTAGCTTGATCTTCTTGCAGTCCAAGGGACTCTCAAGAGTCTTCCAACACCACAGTTTGAAGGCATCAATTCTTTGGTGCTCAGCCTTTTTTATTGTCCAGCCCACACATCCATACATGACTACTGGAAAAACCATAACTTTGACTAGACAGACCTTTGTCAGCAAAGTAATGTCTCTACTTTTTAATATGCTGTCTAGGTTGGTCATAGCTTTTCTTGTAAGGAGGAAGTGTCATTCAATTTCATGGCTGCAGTCACCATCTGTAGTGATTTTGGAGCCCAAGAAAATAAAGTCTGTCACCATTTCCATTGTTTCCCCATCTATTTGCCATGAAGTAATGGGACCAGATGCCATGATCTTCGTTTTTTGATTGTTGAGTTTTGAATCAGCTTTTTAACTCTCCTCTTTCAACTTCATCAAGAGGCTCTTGATACATACAGTATCTGGCCTTTTCAGATAGGTTTGTTTCACTTAGTAATATGCGTTTGTTTCCTTCACGTATTTTCACAGTTTGATAACTTATTTCTTTTTAGCACTTAATAATATTCTATTGTCTGGATGTACCACAATTTATTTATCTATGCATCTACTGCAGGACATCTTGAGTGCTTCCAAGTTTTTATTCAGTTTGCGTGAGTGGCAAAATATGGGGACTATCTGTAATTTTGTAATTATATGTGATCTTTATGATTCCAAGATGCTGCTAGTGACCCATTGACCATATGTGGATCAAAGTGTTTTTCTGTAGTGGGAAAGAACTTGTGCCAACCTATTTATGCTTTATCCCTTGTTGAACCTCATGACCACTTGGCCTGGACTTTTAGGACAGGGTGTGGGCATTGGCAGACCTCAAACATTCTGGAAAGGAAATTGGTTTGGGGGGCTGTGGTAAGTCTGTTTTTAGACAAATTATTTCTGAGGTGAGAGTAGGCTACTGAGAGTGAAGTGTACATATATAGAATTATATGCATTTGCAAATATGACCTTGTAGACAAAAGAGATTATAGTTGGTCCTAAATATTTGAGAGTCATAAGCCTAAAAGTCTTAAAGAAAATGTGGATGAACACAAAATACAGATTGGAGGTTATTTCTGGGGAAACACAAAAACAGATAGTTTGTGGAGAGAATCTTTGAACAATGATCTTAAAGTTATTGGTAATCTTTTCTTCCATAATCTGGTGGTAAGCATTTTTAGTATTTTCAGAAGTCATATATTAGCCATATATGATGATATATATCATATGTATATACATATATGTATATGTATCATATGTATATACTTTTCATAATTAAGTTTTTAAAAGAGAATAAATATGGATTATCTTTCTAAACAAAAGTTTACTGTGCCAAAAGTGAATTTTTAAGATTTCAAAAGTCTTTTTTAATTTCATAAAATGTGGTTACTTGGTGAACTTGAGAGGATTCAAGTGAGTGCAACACTTTTTCTTAGTTTTTAGCTATTTCAGAAACACTATTATTATTGTGAATAAATCAGTGATTACTTTTATCAGTTCTATAATTCTTCTGTAAGTGAACAAAACTCTTTGAGCTTCCCTCCTCTCCAGACTAATGCCTAAGTGTTTGTCACTGACTCATGTCTGACTCTTTGTGACCCCATGGACTGTAGCCCACTGTGCTCCTCTGTCCATGGGATTTCCCAAGCAAAAATACTGGAGTGGCTTGCCATTTTCTTCTCCAGGGGATCTTCACCACTCAGAGATAGAATTTGGATCTCCTACATTACAGGTGGATTCTTTACCAACCGAGCCACCAGGGAAACCCACACTAATGCCTGCTGCTGCTGCTGCTGCGTCGCTTTAGTCATGTCCGACTCTGTGCGACCCCATAGACGGCAGCCCACCAGGCTTCCCCGTCCCTGGGATTCTCCAGGCAAGAACACTGGAGTGGGTTGCCCTTTCCTTCTCCAATGCATGAAAATGAAAAGTGAAAGTGAAGTCACTCAGTCATGTCTGACTCTTAGCGACCCCATGGACTGCAGCCTACCAAGCTCCTCCATCCATGGGATTTTCCAGGCAAGAGTACTGGAGTGACACTAGTGCCTACTCCCCTGCAAAAGATGATTTCCAAACACCTACAGCAAAAAGAAAAAGATCTGTCTTCATATTGGAGCTTACATTATTAAATGCAAATTTTAAATCAGGGCATATGTATTGGTTACTTATTGACATAATAAAGCTGTGTAACATGTCACTTCAGAACTTATTGGCTCAGAATATAAGCATATCTATATTATGAGTTTGTAAATTGGCTAGAAATTTCCTATCCTCTTCAGCTGGTCCATTCCTGGAACTGCAGTCAGCTGTGCTCAAGCTAGAGGGCTCTGCTCATACTAGTGAGGCTCTCCTCTATGCTTGGGATTGGGATTGTCAGCTTATCAAGGAGGAACTCAACTGGAAAAACTGGGATAATTCCGTTGTACCTTACATTTATTACTTTCAAAGGCTAATCTGAGGATTTTCTCATGATAGAATTTAGAAGAACAAGGTAGGAGGAAAATAAAAAAAGACACATTCAAGGACATTTCTGAAGTTCCAGTATATTTTTCAGACTCTCTTGATGGCAAATTTGCTAACAACTGGCCAAAGGAAGAATCAGAATATAGAGCAGAAAGAACATTCTCTCCAGGGTGGGAGACATTGCACACTGAAAAGAGGATTGATACAGGACAGCAGAAAGAGTGCACTATTGGTGCAATTTATCTACCACCACATGGTCTTTCTCCCCTCCCCATACCCTTCCCCAGCCTCTCCTAAGATCTCTTTTGATCCAGATCCTACATCCTAACCTTCCTCTGAGGCTCAGGCCTCATGTCCTTGACTCTATAGGCAATCATTCCCATCCCAGCCTACATTCCCATCCAAGACCCTAAGTCACTCACTATTAGCTTCTATCATTTCTCCTTTTGTATATACATTCTTGAATGAAATTTCATAACTGATTGTCTAATCAGACCATGAGGTATTAAGATATTTGTTTCATAACCTTACACAGTCTGAAAGAAACTAGTAAAAAACGAGATCCTTAAAAGTAGTTTTGATTCTTCATTCGTTGATTTATTTTTGTGAATCTACTCATATGTCAGCAAATTTGGAAAACTCATCAGTGGGCACAGGACTGGAAAAGGTCAGTTTTCATTCCTATCCCAAAGAAGAGCAATGTCAAAGAATGTTCCAACTACAACACAATTACACTCATTTCACATGCTAGCAAGGTAATGATCAAAATCATATAAGCTAGTCTTCAACAGTATATGAACCAAGAACTTCAAGATATACAAGCTGGATTTAGAAAAGGCAAAGGAACAAGAGGTCAAGTTGCCAACATCTGTTGCATCATAGAAAAAGCAAGAGAATTCCAGAAAAGCATCTACATCTGCTTCATTGACTACAGTAAAACCTTTGACTATGTGGATCACAACAAACCGTGAAAAAGTCTTAAGGAGATGGGAATACCAGACCACCTTACCTGTTTCCTAAGAAACCTATATGCAGGTCAAGAAGCAACAGAACCAGACATTGAACAATGGACTGGTTCCAAACTTGAAAAGGAATACATCAAACCTGTATATTGTCACCCTCCTTATTTAATTTTTATGCAGAGTACATCATGGAAAATGCTGGTCTGGATATAGCACAAGCTGAAATCAAGATTGTGGGAGAAATATCAATAACCTCAGATATACAGATGATACCATCATAATGGCAGAAAGCAAAGAGGAACTAAATAGCTTCTTGATGAAGGTGAAAGAGGAGAGTGAAAATGCTGGCTTAAAACTCAACATTCAGAAAATGAAGATCATGGCATCAAGTATTATCACTTCATGGCAAATAAATGAGGAAAAAAATGGAAACAGAGAGACTTTATTTTCTTGGGCTCCAAAATCACTGCAGATGGTGACTGTAGGCGTGAAATTAAAAGATACTTGCTCCCTGGAAGAAAAGCTATGACAAACCTAGACATCATATTAAAAAGCAGAGACATTGCCTTGCTGATAAAGGTCTGTATAGTCAATGCTATGGTTTTTCCAATAGTCACGTATGGATGTGAGAGCTGGACTGTAAAGAAAGCTGAACACTGAAGAATTGATGCTTTTGATCTGTGGTGTTGGAGAAGACTCTTGAAAGTCCCTTGGACTGCAAGGAGCTCAAACTAGTCTATCTTAAAAGAAATAAGTACTGAGTATTCATTGGAAGGACTGATGCTGAAGCTGAAATTCCAATCCTTTGGCCACCTGATGCAAAGAGCTGACTCAATGGAAAAGACCCTGATGCTGGGAAATATTGAAGGCAGGAGGAAAAGGGGACGACAGAGGATGGGATGGTTGGAGGGCATCACTGACTCAGTGGACATGAGTTTGAGCAAACTCTGGGAGATAGTGAAGGACAGGGAGGCCTGGAGTGCTGCAGTCCATGGAGACACGACTGAGTAATTGAACAATAACAGTGCATTCACAATTTCTTATGATCTCTTTCTGGAGTTCAGTTATTAACATTGATTCTTGATGATAAACAGAGACCCACTGATTTGCTTTCTTCTCCCACCTTTTCTCCTTCCTCCCTTCTTCTCTGCGCTGCTTTTTTCTTTCCTTCTGTATCTAGCTTTCCTTTTCCTTTCCTTTCTTTCCTTAACTTTAAAAAACAAAAACAAACAAACAAAAAAAAACACCTTTTCTCTAGATATAAAGACTTTGACTTATTAGGGGTAAAGGGACTCACAATCTTTTTCAGCATAGTTAAATTTCTGACTTGCTCTCCATAGCCAGTATTTCCTCAGGAACATACTTCCCAAACAGGTGTCAAAATCACTAATGGCTTTGTAAAACATGAAAGACTGAATTTTTTTATTTTTTGAGTGCCTCCACAATGTTACAAACCTGTGTAGATTAATCATGTATTACTGTCAGGTGAAGTGAAGTTGCTCAGTCGTGTCTGACTCTTTGAGACCCCATGAACTGTAGCCTACCAGGCTCCTCCCTCCATGGGATTCTCCAGGCAAGAGTACTGGAGTGGGTTGCCATTCCCTTCTCCAGGGGATCTTCCCGACCCAGGGATCAAACCCGGGTCTCCTGCATTCCAGGCAGACGCTTTAACCTCTGAGCCACCAGGGAAGCCAGTGCCAATCTTCTCTCATTTATATATCCATGTATAAAATTCTGCTTTACTCCAAATCCCATTATCTAACTAATTTTTACAGAGGCTAAAGCTAAAGGCATGTCAAGCTAGCAAACAATCTCAGGACTTTCAAAGAAAGCTCCAGGGTTTAGATTTCTTACCATGGAGATGCCTTTAATCTATGCCTCCAGCAACAGAGATTTGAAGAAGACTAAAAGCAAAATCCACATTAGATTTATCACAATTAACGTGTGTGTTGGATGGGAATGATAACTGGAAAGCACATTATTTGAATCTGAAATCAATTTGGTAAGAAATATAATACAGCATTATCATCCTCATTATACTGTTGAAGAAACTACTGTATATTACAAAAAGAAGTTGAAGGTCTTGTCCAAATTCATTCAACTAGCAAGTGCAGGAGAATCTACACCAGCTTTAGAATCACTTTCCTTTGATTCTTGGACAAGTGGCTAAAAGCATAACCTCATCATATATGCAAAACATCCACAGATTAACTAAAAGGGACTTTCTTACAACCAAAGTGAGTCCACTGGAGAATAAGTACAGAGTGATTTCTTTGGTTTCTAAAGATTTGTGATTCAGATTAATTAGGTATCTCACTATGATCTTACTCTTTCTTGAGTCAGATAAGGAAAACAAACTGACAATGATGAGCTTAGGGGAGATGCAGTTTATTTTAAGCAAATCTTTTTTTGGAGAATCTTCTCATTCTTCACCCTTAATTTCCCACTCATACCTAATGTGACATTTAACTCATGACACTATCTTTTTTCTTTTCTTTTTCTTTCTTCCTTTTTCTTTTTCTTTTCTTTTTTTTTTTAATCTTGTATAAGCTACTCCATGGGCTTTTTGTCCCTTCTTCCTCTGCATCCTAAGACAACCAAAGCATTCTCTCAGTCAGGTTGGTCTGTGTGCTCACGCCCTCACCATCTCATAAGAAAAGAGGGGATGAGAGCTCAATGCCTGCAGTGTGTGAAAATGGGAGTAAGGTGAGGGCAGTAAGGTGAGTATGTTGAGTAAGGTGAAGGCAGTAAGATAAGGTGTCTTTGGGGCACAAATGGATAATCACCCTCGTCACAGCAAATAAACTCTGTCACAAGGAATTCCGTGGTTTTCCAGAGGAAATGAGCTTTCCCTGCAGGCTGCTGAGCCCAAATGAGCTCCTTACAGCACCTGCAGATCTGAGCATCAAGCAATTATTCCACTATCTTGCCTAAAAACAAAGACTAGGCTACCCTTTGACAACCTCTGACCTTTTCCAGCTAACATAAACTAATTATATTTGCAGCAGGAGGGGAGAAAGGCTTTCATAGTCCTCCATGGGAGTTGTCCTTCATGCTTTTTGCCATGTTGTCAGTTCTGGCAATCCAAAAAATGACCACTTTTCAACCAAAGGAGTTGCTGGATGAAGTACTTAACGAGATATGGGGAAACCCTTAGCACAGATAAATCTCACTGCCTAAGATTTACCCATGTGTCTGAGTGGCCCACCCTAACCATTTAGCAGTGATACAAGGGAACTATTGTTAAGTTCACTTAGCATCTATTACAGCCTGGTCAAAACAGCTTTTTTGTTTTGTTTTGTTTTTGGACAGCCCATTAATGGGCTAACAGATAGGTATAAAGGAATAACCCAAGCCTTGGGCACTGAAACAAGGTGAGAGGTTAATTGAAACTTTCTACCCCAACAGCCTGGGATTTTGTCAACTTTTACTGAGAGGACAATGTTGAACAAAGGGAGATACATGATACAATTAGTTGGAAAACAGGAGGGTCAAAATTCCCAGATGAGGAAGGAAAACCAGTCAAGGAAATCAGGCCACCTGGGCCACTTAAGATGCCAAGAATATCTGGTGGCCATTCATCTGGTGGATGAGGCAGAAAGTGGTGGGCCCACCATTCATCACATCCTGCTCCCTACCAGAAAAAATATAAGGTCAGTGCTATAAACAGTAGGCACCCCAGAGTAATCGAAATTCCAGAGGTTTTTTCACTCGAACAGCTCACAGGAAATCAGGTTTTTCTTTTCCTAGTGAAGTCTCAAAATTGTGGGGCTGGCCTTCTTCATGGTGCCTGGGGTAGCAGGGGCATTTTTCTGAGAACTGTGAGGGATTATGTCTAAATAAATTGAGAAGCAGTGGCCCATTAGGACTTCTTGGGTAAGCTCCGTCTGGCATGGTGCATGCAATGTCCTCACCTGCTCACTCTCTCCTCACTCTATCAAAAGGGCCCCTCTTTCTCCATCTCTATTAGGTCATAATCATTATACTTTGTCTTAAGTTCAAAAGCAGTTGCTCTTTATCTAGGACCCTGAATCTCTTTTTGGAGGTTTCTGGGATTTTTATATTTCTTGAGACTTTTTTAAAACCTCCCTCCTTTGCCCCCATACCCGTCACAAACTTTGACAAGTCCAGCTGGCAGATTTCTCTGTCTGGAAGTCGACTTAAAAATTTGCCAACTCATTTTCTTTCTTTTTTTTTTCCCTTTCCAGTACAGCTGGCGCCAAAATGTGATGATTTGTTTTGCTCCAGTCACTGAAGTTTTTGTTTTCTTTTATTTCAACCCCCTGCTGGTTTCCCAACTTGGTGCTGAGTCATCTGGTGCAGGTGTTCTAAGCGGCTGGTATTTATGTCACTTGCAGATGGTTTGGGTAAATTACACGATGTTCCTGCAGCCCAGTAGAGGCTCTCTTGGCTCTCTTTGATCCAAGGGCTTCCTGTGGTTCCTGCTCATGTGCGGAACTTCAGGGTACTGGGTGAACTCTTAGATGGATTCTATCCAAAGATGATTAGGTTGCTTTGGGCCCCAGTCTGATGGGATCCAATTCAAGCTAAGAGAAGTTAACAAGAATAGAGAATCCGCATATCACAAGGCTTAACCTACATAGGGAATCACATCCCCAATGTACCATGAGCACAAGTAAGCTAATGCCACAGCTGCCTAAGGAAATTAGGATAAAGGGGTCCTATTCTCTTTCTGAAGAAGGGGAAAGTCGTATTTGAGACAGAAGACCTGTTACAGTGAAACTATAAGTCTTAGAAACACATATTTAGTGTTTTCTTTTTCCTTGTCCCTTATCTAACCCCACAGTGTCTCCAGCTTCTATTCTACTGCTCACTGCAAAAACTGTCTCACCTGAAAATATTTATTTATACTTTAGACACAGAGCATAGATGAGGAACTTAGGAATCCTTGTTCCCTTCCATCTGAGAAGGCTGTCCTTCATCATGAGATAATCCATTCCACTTGGAAACACTCCACAAATTACCCTCCTGTGGAGTTTTGTGATTTAGCAAGGGAAATACCTGTTTGGTCATCACCAAAGACATGAAGTATGACTGTATTTCAGAAGTATTTCTAGAAAAACAGGATTTTAGGAGAAATATGCTTTCCCAGTACTGTAGAAATCTACATTGGCTCTTAAAAGGTGACCAATCTTCTGAGGGGTTTCCCTAGAAGAGTGAATTTCAGTGCTGAAACTGAAGCAGTCCTTGGCAAACAGTGGGCACTTTACTGTATGCAGAGAATAACCCAAAGAACCATTAAAAATACAGATTTCTGGTTCCCCATCCCCAGAGATAATGATGCAGTTGGTCTGTGGCGGGACCCGAGGATTTACATTCCTAAGGATTTTCAAGGTGGTGATAA
This sequence comes from Bos taurus, assembly GCF_002263795.3. NCBI lineage: Eukaryota > Metazoa > Chordata > Mammalia > Artiodactyla > Bovidae > Bos > Bos taurus. The sequence continues at coordinate 49,946,858 of NC_037340.1, forward strand.
AACTGCCAGGTAAGGGCTGTAGTTTGAATTATAAGCAGCTATAATATTCTTTGATAGTATCTAGTATCTTCAGAAGAGGAGATGAAAAGTATATGAAAATAAAAGTGAAGAAAGAGTACAGATGCTGGCGCAGTGCCTAAATTGTTGACCCTTGAACAACACAAGTTTGAACTGTGCTTGCCCATCTGTTTGCAGATTTTTTTAACGACTGTCACAATATTATGTAATATTTGGTTGGTGAATCCCCCATGCAAAACTGATAGTAAGGAGGGGAAACTATGAGTTAAAGTGGATTTTCCACTGTGCAGAAGATTGGTGCCCCAACCCCTTTCATTGTTGTTAAAGGGTCAACTATACTAGGTAAATGGAGAAGGTGATGGCACCCAACTCCAGTACTCTTGCCTGGAAAATCCCATGGATGGAGGGGCCTGGTGGGTTGCAGTCCATAGGGTCACTAGGAGTCGAACACGACTGAGAGACTTCACTTTATTTTTTCACTTTCATGCATTGGAGAAGGAAATGGCAACCCACTCCAGTGTTCTTGCCTGGAGAGTCCCAGGGACGGGGGAGCCTGGTGGGCTGCCGTCTATGGGGTCACACAGAGTCGGACATGACTGAAGCGACTTAGCAGCAGCAGCAGCAGCATACTAGGTAAAGGTGCGTTTGTGTGTATGTGCTTAGTCATTCAGTCATGTCAAACTCTTTGTGATCCTTTGGACTGTACCCCCCAGATTCCTCTGTCCATGGAATTTTCCATGGAAGAATATTGGAGCAAAAAATATTGCTATTTTCTTCTCCAGAGGATCTTCCCAACCCAGGGATGGAATCTGTGTCTCTTATTTCCTGCATTGGAGGCAGAGGATTTCCCTGGTGGCTCAGACGGTAAAGCATCTGTCTACAATGCGGAAGACCCAGGTTTGATCTCTGGGTCTGGAAGATCCCCTGGAGAAGGAAATGGCAATCCACTCCAGTACTATTGCCTGGAAAATCCCATGGACAGAGGAGAATGGTAGGCTACAGTCCATGTGGTCGCAAAGAGTTGGACACGACTGAGCGACTTCACTTTCACTTTCACTTACTTTACCCACTGAGCCAAAAGTATTGTTTTTTTAAAAGTGACTCATTCTTAATGTATCAGGCAATTATTACCATAAAAACAACAACCAAAAAATCTCAGTGGCAGATAGCAACAAATGCGTTTTCCCATTACAGAATGGTTCAGTTCCGTTCAGTTCAGTCGCTCAGTTGTATCCGACTCTTTGCGACCCCATGAATTGCAGCACGCCAGGCCTCCCTGTCCATCACCAGCTCCCAGAGTTCACTCAAACTCATGTCCATCGAGTCGGTGATGCCATTCAGCCATCTCATCCTCAGCCATCTCATCCTCTGTCATCCCCTTTTCCTCCTGCCCCCAATCCTTCCCAGCATCAGAGTCTTTTCCAATGAGTCAACTTTTCGCATGAGGTGGCCAAAGTATTGGAGTTTCAACTTTATCATCATTCCCTCCAAAGAACACCCAGGGCTGATCTCCTGTAGAATGGACTGGTTGAATCTCCTTGTAGTCCAAGGAACTCTCAAGAGTCTTCTCCAACACCACAGTTCAAAAGCATCAATTCTTTGGCACTCAGCTTTCTTCACAGTCCAACTCTCACATCCATACATGACCACTGGAAAAACCAAAGCCTTGACTAGACAGACCTTTGTTGGCAAAGTAATGTCTCTGCTTTTTAATATGCTGTCTAGGTTGGTTATAGCTTTTCTTCCAAGGAGTAAGCGTCTTTTAATTTCATGGCTGCAGTCACCATCTACAGTGATTTTGGAGCCCCTAAAAATAAAGCCTGACACTGTTTCCATTGTCTCCCCATCTATTTCCCATGAAGTGATGGGACCAGATGCCATGATCTTTGTTTTCTGAATGTTGAGCTGTAAGCCAACTTTTTCACTCCCTCTTTCACTTTCACCAAGAGGCTTTTTAGTTCCTCTTCACTTTCTGCCATAAGGATGGTGTCATCTGCATATCTGAGGTTATTGATATTTCTCCTGGCAATCTTGATTTCAGCTTGTGCTTCATCCTTCATCCAGCCCAGCGTTTCTCATGATGTACTCTACATATAAATTAAATAAACAGGATGACAATATACAGCCTTGACATACTCCTTTTCCTATTTGGAACAAGTCTGTTGTTCCATGTCCAGTTCTAACTGTTGCCTCCTAACCTGCATACAACTTACTCAAGAGGCAGATCAGGTGGTCTGGTATTCCCCTCTCTTTCAGAAATTTCCACAGTTTATTGTGGTCCACACAGTCAAAGGCTTTGGCACAGTCAATAAAGCAGAAATAGATGTTTTTCTGAAACTCGTTTGCTTTTTCGATGATCCAGTGGATGTTGCCAATTTGATCTCTGGTTCCTCTGCCTTTTCTAAAACCACCTTGAACATCTGGAAGTTCACAGTTCATGTATTGCTGAAGCCTGGCTTAGAGAATTTTGAGCATTACTTTACTAGCGTGTGAGATGAGTGCAATTGTGTGGTAGTTTAAGCATTCTTTGGCATTGCCTTTCTTTGGGATTGGAATGAAAACTGACCTTTTCCAGTCCTGTGGCCACTGCTGAGTTTTCCAAATTTGCTGGCATATTGAGTGCAGCACTTTCATAGCATCATCTTTCAGGATTTGAAATAGCTCCACTGGAATTCCATCACGTCCATTAGCTTTATTCATAGTGATGCTTTCTAAGGCCCACTTGACTTTTCATTCCAGGATGTCTGGCTCTAGGTGAGTGATCACACCATTGTGATTATCTGAGTCATGAAGATCTTTTTTTTACAGTTCTTCTGTGTGTTCTTGCCACCTCTTCTTAATATCTTCTGCTTCTGTTAGGTCCATATCGTTTCTGTCCTTTATTGAGCCCATCTTTGCATGAAACCTTGTTATCTCTAATTTCCTTGAAGAGAAATCTAATCTTTCCCATTCTGTTGTTTTCCTCTATTTCTTTGCATTGATCACTGAAGAAGGCTTTCTTATCTCTTCTTGATATTCTTTGGAACTCTGCATTCAAATGGGTATATCTTTCCTTTTCTCCTTTGCTTTTCACTTCTCTTCTTTTCACAGCTATTTGTAAGGCCTCCTCAGACAGCCATTTTGCTTTTTTGCATTTCTTTTCAGCAAATCTGGTCTGAGCTGGGCAGCTGTGTTTCTGTCTACAGGTTGGGTTCAAGTCTCTTCCACATACCTCATTCTGGCAAGTTGACACATGATTTTCTCATGTTAGAATCAGAAATGGAAACATGATGTTTCTGAACACATAGGCTCACATCAGTCACAATGTCACTTTCACTCACATTCCATTGGTTAGAACCAGTCAAGCCCCAAATTAATGGAGTTGAGCAGTACAGTCTTCCACTAAAGTGAGTGGGCTGGGAGTGAACACTTGTTGAATAATAATCTAATCTACAGGGATCTCAGAGTTTGAGAATATCCAGTCTAATGACTGAAATATAATTGCTACTTTTCATGCTGCTGCTGCTAAGTCGCTTCAGTCGTGTCTGACTCTGTGCGACCCCATAGATGGCAGCTCATCAGGCTCCCCCGTCCCTGGGATTCTCTAGGCAAGAACACTGGAGTGGGTTGCCATTTCCTTCTCCAATGCAGGAAAGTGAAAAGTGAAAGTGAAGTCACTCAGTTGTATCCGACTCCCAGTGACCCCATGGACTGCAGCCCACCAGGCTCCTCTGTCCATGGGATTTTCCAGGCAAGAGTACTAACCTACAACAAATTTCAGGGGTTTTTTTTTTAGCATCAGTTAGGGATAATTACCACATTGCTGAAATATTTACTAAATGCTATAATATAGATTCTAGTTACTCACATTTTTTAAAAGGAAATCTACTTGATATTTCACTTTTATTTATTTATTTTTTTTAATTTAAATTTATTTATTTTAATTGGAGGCTAATTACTTTACAATATTGTATTGGTTTTGCCATACATCAACATGAATCCGCCACAGGTGTACACGTGTTCCCCATCTTGGACCCCCGTCCCACCTCCCTCCCTGTACCATCCCTCTGGGTCATCCCAGTGCACCAGCCCTAAGAATCCTGTATCCTGCATTGAACCTTGACTGGCAATTCATTTCTTATATGATATTATATATGTTTCAATGCCATTCTCCCACCCTCTCCCTCCCTCCCTCATCCCACCCTCTCCCTCTCCCACAGAGTCCAAAAGACCATTCTATACATCTGTGTCTCTTTTGCTGTCTCACATACAGGGTTATCATTACCATTTTTCTAAATTCCATATATATGGGTTGGTATACTGTATTGGTATTTTTCTTTCTGGCTTAATTCACTCTGTTAAAAAAAAAAAAGATATTTCACTTTCTTTGATTGCTTTGTAGGAAAATAAAGAGGATATAGAATATGTAATATTAACCCACTTTACAGATTTTTGGGTGCTATAATTTATTTTATTTTATCTGAAATACACTTTCTTTCCTCTGATGTTCTCAACCACTTTCTATTCAATTAAATAAACCTATAGATTCAATGGATTTTTCTACCAAAACACTACAAATATTTCATGTTACATAAAAATCATGTAAGGATATAGAAAGAGAGCATAAATAACTATCAAAATAAGTATATAACTTAAGAAATCATTTTGATGACAATAGAATCATCTTGTTTCTCAAACAGGTAAACTGTGATTGATTTTTCGCAAAGGGTTTTAAATGGAATTTACTGGTATGCAAGATTAAGAGGTATTTGTTAACATTGACTGGAGAAGGCAATGGCACCCCACTCCAGTACTCTTGCCTGGACAATCCCGTGGATGGAGGAGCCTGGAAGGCTGCAGTCCATGGGGTCGCTAAGAGTCGGACATGACTGAGTGACTTCACTTTCACTTTTCACTTTCCTGCATTGGAGAAGGAAATGGCAACCCATTCCAGTGTTCTTGCCTGGAGAATCCCAGGGACGGGGGAGCCTGGTGGGCTGCTGTCTATGGGGTCGCACAGAGTCGGACACTACTAAAGCGATTTAGCAGCAGCAGCAGTTAACATTGACAAGGACTTCTGGAGGACTAACATTTCCAGAATTGTTGGAATTACCATCCATGGCTCACTGACTAGACCTCTTCCAACAGAACATGAGATTTTCATTGGTTTAGCAAAGGAAAGTCTTTATTGAATTTAATGGGGGTCATTTACTGTTTATATGATCAAAGAGACAAGAACATTTATCACTGATCCCTATAAGAATATTATCAAAAGACTGGCCAATATCTTAAACTATGTCTTCAATCAGGATTCAGGTTATGTAGTAGGGTATCTCGTGCTTTCTGGCTGGGTTATAGGGAATTGTACACAACCCTGACAGGAAGCCCTTGGACACAGTATTTCCATCCCTTTAGTGTGCAATGTATCAAGCTTCCACAGTTCTTATTGAAACCACTAAGAAGACTAGCACAAACAGGTCATCAGTTGGGACTGTTCTCCAAAGGGAACTAATATTGCAACTGCTATGAAAGTCAAAGTAAGTTTCATTTTTGTGCTGCCAATCACTCCAGTGAATTTCATGCAGGAGAAACCTGATTAAAATGAATGACTGTAGCAGCTTTGAATGCAAAGAAACAAAGAGAAGGTTATAATAAAAATGCAATATGAAATCTAATAGGTATGCAGAAAAGTAGGGGATAGATATTATTAACAAGTTGATGTTGCTGCCCAAGATGATCCCTCTAGTGCTGAGCTACTCAATATCATAGTGACAACTTAAATTTGAGTTTGCTAAATTTGAAAATTCAGGTCCTCGTCCACATTAGCCACATTTCAAGCAGTCAATAACCACATGTGACTATTTGCTACCATATTGGAGAGCACAGATATGGAATATTTTCATCATAGCCGAAATTTCTATTAGATATCAATGAACTAAAGTTTCTTGTTACTGGAAAGGTGTTGGATTTAGTACTTGTATGATTGAAACATGATTTGTTAAAACAATGCTGTGAGACTCTTTTCTCAGCTAGAGCTTTGTAGTAAGAATAGCCATAAAATCTGAATCTAGAGAATTATCTTTAATGAAAAAACTGTTAGTACTGATATTAATATTTATGCTCCTAATGAATGTTTGCTATCTGCCTCAAATACTGAGAAGTGGAAACATGCTACTATATGGAAAGAAAATGACTTTGTGCTATGCTTGTTATGCTTGTTCAATCACCCAACATTTCTATCCTCCTCTTTGGGAGGTCAGTTTTAATGCAAGGTAGGGCATGGTGACCTGAGGTCACCAAATAGCTTTTAATCTTTTTTTTTCCCCCCCATGTATCAACCTTTATGTTCCTTCTTAGATTAACAGGGTTTTGTTGTCATTGTTCAGGCAGTAAGTCATTTCCTTCTCTTTGCAACACCATGAACAGCAGCAAGTCAGGCTCCTCTGTCCTCAGCTGTTTCCCAGAGGTTGCTCAGATTCATGTCCATTGAGTTGATGGTGCTATCTAACCATCTCATCCTCTGCCTCCCACTTCTTTTGCCTTCAGTCTTTCTGAGCATCAGGGTATTTTCCAGTGAGTTGGCTCTTCGCATCAGATAGCCAAAGAATTGGATCTTCAGCTTTAGTATCAGTCCTTCCAATGAATATCCAGGGTAGATTCCCTTTAAAATTGACTGGTTTGATCCTGCAGTCTAAAAGATTCTTAAGAATCTTCTCCAGCATCACAGTTTGAAAATATCAGTTCTTCAGACAAAGCCACTAGAAAAACCATAGTTTTGACTATATGGACCTTTATTGGAAATATGATGACTCTGCTTTTTAGTATGCTGTCATACCTTTTCTCAGATAAGGCAATGGCAACCCACTCCAGTGTTCTTGCCTGGAGAATCCCAGGGACGGGGGAGCCTGGTGGGCTGCCGTCTCTGGGGTCGCCCAGAGTTGGACACTACTGAAGCTACTTAGCAGCAGCAGCATACCTTTCCTTTAAAGTTTGTCATACCTTTGTATGACAAAATTTGTCATAATTTTCCTTCCAAGGTGCAGTTCAGTTCAGTTCAGTCACTCAGTCATGTCTGAATCTTTGCAAACCCATAAACTGCAGCCCGCCAGGCTTCCCTGTCCATCACCAACTCCCGGAGTCCACCCAAACCCATGTCCATCGAGTCGGTGATGCCATCCAACCATCCCATCCTCTGTTGTCCCCTTCTTCTCCTGCCCTCAATCTTTCCCAGCATCAGGGTCTTTTTCAATGAGTCAGCTGTTCGCATCAGGTGGCCAAAGTATTGGAGTTTCAGCTTCAACATCAGTCCCTCCAATGAACACCCAGGACTGATCTCCTTTAGGATGGCCTGGTTGGATCTCCTTTCAGTACAAGGGACTCTCAAGAGTCTTCTCCAACACCACAGTTCAAAAGCATCAATTCTTCGGTGCTCAGCCTTCTTTATAGTCCAATTCTCACATCCATACATGACCACTGGAAAAACCATAACCTTGACTAGACAGACCTTTGTTGGCAAAGTAATGTCTCTGCTTTTTAATATGCTGTCAAGGTTGGTCATAACTTTCCTTACAAGGTGCAAGTGTCTTTTAATTTCATGGCTACAGTCACTGTCCGCAGTGATTTTGGGACCCAGGAAAAGAAAATCTGCCACTGTTGCCAAGTTTTCTTCTATGTGCTATGAAGTAATGAGCCTGACCAGATATCATGATCTTAGGTTTTTGAATGTTGAGCTTCAAGCCAGCTTTTTCACTCTTTTCTGTCATCTTCATCAAGAGGCTCTTTAGTTTCTCTTCACACTCTGCCATTAGAGTGGTATATCTGTATATCTGATGTTGTTGATATTTCTCCCAGCAATCTTGATTCCAGCTTATGATTCACCCAGCCTGGCATTTCTCATGGTGTACTCTGCATATAAGTTAAATAAGCAGAGTGACAGTATACAGTCTTGTCATACCCCTTGCCCAATTTTGTCAGTTGTTCCATGTCCAGTTCTAAGTGTTTCTTCTTGTCCCACAAACAGGTATCTCAGGAGATAGGTAATGCAGTCTGGTACTCCCGTCTCTTAAAGAATTTTCCAGTTTGCTGAGATCTACACAGTCAAAGGCTTTAGCTTAATCTATGATGAAAAGGTAAATGTTTTTCTGGAACTCCTTTGCTTTCTCTATGATCCAATAAATGTTGGCAATTTGATCTCTGATTCCTCTGTTTCTTTGAAACCCAGCTTGTACATCTGCTAGTTCTTAGTTCACACACTGATAAAGCCTAGCTTGAAGGATTTTGAGCATTACCTTGCTAGTGTGTGAAATGAACTCCATTATATTGTAGCTTGAACAATCTTTGGAATTGAAATGAAAACTGACCTTTTCCAGCCCTGTGACCACTGCTGAGTTTTCCGAATTTGCTGACATATTGAGTGCAGCACTTTTAACAGCATCATCTCTCAGGATTTGAAATAATGCAGCTGGAATTCCATAATCTCCACTAGCTTTGTTTGTAGTAATGCTTCCTAAGGCCAACTTGACTTCACTCTCCAGGACGTCTAGCTCTAGGTTAACGACAACACCATCATGGTTATCTAGATCATTAAGACATTTTTGTATAGTTCTGTTTATTCTTGCCACCTCTTGTTAATCTCTTCTTCTTTTAAGTCTTTACCATTTCTGTCCTTTACCATGCCTCTCCTTGCATGAAATATTCCCTTGATATCTCCAATTTTCTTGAAGAGATCTTTAGTCTTTCTCATTCTATTGTTTTCTCTATTTCTTTGAATTGTTCATTTAAAGGGGCCTTCTTACAGGGTCTATGTATTCTTATACTTTTCCAATGCCTCTCTAAGAGTTGTAAATGTTAATTGTACTCGTCCATCTTGATGATATATGAAAATTCTGAGTCAAACAAATTCTTAAATGCCACATTAACTCCTAGGTTCCAAAGGATCCAAGTTCTAATTTTAGCCTTTGAAGTCTATAAAATAGTGCATAAATTCAGTCTTTACCACTGTCAGAAGAGATGATTCCTATTACTCTTATACACAGTATTTGTTCCAGGTTCTGCCCCATTGAACACCACTGAGTTCTAGGCATTTTACAAATTTGTGTCATTTGATTCTTATCTCAGATAATTACTATCTATAGGTTACTTTGAGAAAAATGAGGCTAAAAGAAAATAAGAGCTGACCTAAGTTCACAATTACATAAACTATTTGAACCTAAGGCAATTACTTCTCTTTGTCTTTTTTTTTTTTTTTCTGACAGGTACTCTTACTGGGATAATTACATAATGGACTAATTAAGAATGTACTCTGACTCAGTTTGGGGATGGTGTATGGGACAAGAAGAAGGACCATGTTCAAGCAGAAAAGAGAAGAAAGAGTACAGTGTATTTGAACTGTTGCCAAAGAGGATGAGATTCAGTAGGAAGAGTTGGAGCAGACTCCGGAAACCAGGGCTTCACTAGTATCTCAGCTGGTAAAGAATCCATCTGCAATGCAGGAGACCCCAGTTCAATTCCTGTGTCAGGAAGATCTGCTGGAGAAGAGATAGGCTACCCACTCCAGTATTCTTGGGCTTCCTGGTGGCTCAGACAGCAAATAATCCTCCTGCAATGTGGGAGACCTTGGTTTGATCCTTTGTTTGGGAAGATCGCCTGGAGAAGGGAACAGCTACCCACTTCAGTATTCTGGCCTGGAGAATTCACAGACAGAGGAGCCTGGAAGGCTACAGTCTATAGGGTCGCAAAGAGTCAGACACAACTGAACAAATTTTACTTCACTTCTTCAGGAAACCAAGGCAGAAATCCAGCCATGGGATCTAGGCAATCAGAGAAAGGTTGTACTTAGGAGATTTGTGGGTTCCCAGACTTACCTCAGAAATGAATCTTGAGGCCACAAGCCTGATGTTGAAACCACTAAATGGGCAGATTAGGATCCTAGTTTCTTTCTGAGATCAGACTGAATTCTTCAGTTAGATATGGACTACCATTCTCAAAACTTTGGAGTAAAGAAAATCAATAACCTCTTTGCTTCTCTCAGTGAATCTCAGTTTAGCCATGAAATTTCAGAGGAAGAAGATAACAACATTCAATGTTCTGAGTGATATTATTATATGCAATCATAATACAAGAAAGTCATGGAAATACAGAAAGAACATAAGAAATTATTGACTGTAGTACTTCATTGTCCAGCCTTGTTTTATCGCAGAAGAACTCACCATGGTGTTCACATTTGGAAACTTTTTCTTACATTACACAGGAAAAAAAGACAAGCTTTTCAGCACCTGGAATTGTTAGTGAGGTATAACTAGGGTGACAATATAATTTATTGTCCAAATAGAGACACTTTTGACAATGAATGTAATTATTGATAATTACACCAGAACCACAGGTGTAATCCAGAACTGTCAGAGGCAGAATAGGACACACTGTCACCCTAGGTGTAGACCACAGCTGCATGCAGTTGGCATCATGACATTTTCCCAACTCAATGAACATGACCAAAAGTCTGCTCATGTGTGTCAGCTGATTTATAAGCTGGTTGACATAAAGATATAAATGTACAATGATGAAGATGTCCAATAACCTGTTCTTAAAAAGTAGCCAGGGTAAAGAAAAATGTGATTGATCATTGTTGTTGGGTTTTATCTTAAAAAAATTAAAAAGTCACTTGATTCAGTACATTTTGAGAAAAAAAGTGTTCAATTACCAATCTCCACTTGCCATGGGAGAGTGTTTATCTTCAACTGAAAAAAAATTAAATTACCTATTATCTTCAAGGCATTTTGTATGATATTCTATTTCAGATATGTCTGATCTTGCCCTTAGGGAAATTTGAAGGACATTTGGGTTATCACAATGCTTGGGGTGCACTACTGGTGTTTAGTGGGTGGGGACCTGGAATTGTAGAGGTCCTAAAACACCAGGTTTCCCTGGTGGCTCAAATGGTAAAGAATCTATCTACAATGCAGGAGATCTGCATTTCATCTCTGGGTCAGGAAGATCCTCTGGAGAAGGGAACGGCTACCCACTCCAGTATTCTTGCCTGGAGGATTCTGTGGACAGAGGAGCCTGGTGGGGTACAGTCCATGGGAGTCACAAAGAATTGGACATGACAGAGCAACTGACACTGCACCATGCTGCATAGTCTCACACAATGAAGTGATGTCTCAGATCTCATCTGACTCTTGTGAAGAAAAATGTGCTAAGAAAAACTTAAGCCTAAAACGTAGCCCCATTTTTGTATATATATGCAAAGATTCTTTTTTACACTGCTTTAGTAGCAACTACCATACACATTGACAGAATTATGCCCTTTGTTTTATTTGGTGCTCTAACTAGAATTGTTTATTATTTCAGAAAGTCACATAACAAAAGGCATTATGGCTGGGTGGCTGAATTTGTTACTAATATTCAAGGTGACACAAGTATTTAACACTGAAATGCTTATTTATGATAAATGATTTTCTTAATTTATTTTATAATTTATTTCTACATTATAATTAAAGCATTATATTGAATTAAAAATAGGTGTGGGGGAGGTTTATATTATGTATTAATTCCATTTCAGTGTATTAGATATAGTACTATCTGATATGAATAGAGATTTTGCCAAGACTCCAGAGCAGCACTCCTCATAGTGTAGTCTCAGAATTGGCAGCAAGATGTTCATTAGAAATGCAGATTCTTGGGATTCAGTCCAGATCAGCAAAATTATAATCTTTTAGGTGGCATTCAACTGATCTGTGATATAACAAACATTCTAGGTGGTTCTTGTGCATGCTTTAATGCATGCAACTACTGGGGGACTATCATTCCAAGTAAAGCAAAGATGAGTAATAAATGGTCTTCAAAGAACATAGGGTTTAACAGAAGAAATAAAGATACCTTCCTGTTTGAGTTATGTGAGTTAGAAAATCACAGAGATCACAATGCCCAAAAAACAGAAAGTGATATACCAAACATGACATATCAATAGCAAAATTCTGGGTTCTGAGACAAGTTTTAACTATACAACCCAATTAAAATGAACAACACTCATGCTGTTAAGACTTGATGGAGTCCTGAAAACATACCCAGCAGAGTACTTAAGCTGTTCCAAAACACGTCATTCTCTACTTTTTAACAGGGAGTGAACAGCTGGGATGTGTTATTAGTAAGCCATGTTTTCATAGGCTTTCTGGTTTTCTTTAGCCAAAGTCTTACAACAGTCTTTGGACAAATTAGTGCCTGAAGCTATAGGAAGTCTTTAGTTGTTCTTGAGAACTGCTGAGTAAGTCGGGTCTCAAAGACAGCATACCCACATGGACATGCCTTGCCACCTTTGGCCTTTCCACCTTGAAAATGCCTTCACAACCAATTACACTATTCTCAAATGTCTATTTACTTTTAATGACTCTGGTTAAATGTGAAGAGTTATTCTGATGACCCAGTTCAAGACTAGCAAAAAAAGCTTTAAAAAATCAATAGATTAAACTAGGAAGCTATTAAATAAATGAGTAAGAATCAAATTTACATCTTAATAAATGAGTGACAAATTGTTGAATGGCTTACATGAGTTGGTGGTACCGAACCAGAACTCACATTTTAAAAGACATTAAAGAGATCAACATGGAAGCAATGTTGGAACATGAAACATGGAAACTTTCTGTGTCTAGATATTTTCACATGCACTTTTGCTGCAGGGCACTGTGGGGTTTTGCTCCAAATTGTCAGCACAGTGATCTAGCTTTTATAAGTTCATCAAAATAGCTCCTAGGGATATTCTTCCTATATTTTGTTGTTGGGGAAAATCCTGAAACATGGGCTCCTGACACACACAAGAAAGCAGCCTCCCTGAGATCCTCCTTGGGCTGCCTCTTGTTGTTGGCACATGCATAGATGTTTATTTCTAACTTTGTCCCAATTTCAGTACAGCTCCCCAAATATGACTGAATCTCAGCAAGTCCATTCATGTCAGATTTTTCATTTAAAGTTGTTTTGAAAACATTGTTACATACCCATTGTTCATAAGCTGATGGGTCAGTGTCTAGTGTCCATTTTTTATGGCTCACAGGCAGTTGCTATAACTATGTAACTCCCACTGGGAATGAGAGAGTGAGAGAATGATGCCAATTATTTTTTATATCTCAGAAGGCAAAAATCGATGTGCTAAAGTCATCTGGATAAAAGTATAAACTCCACATCTTCCTTTGCCTAAAGAGAGTTTCTCATTAACATTTCCATCCCCTTTGGTCCTGAGCGCTGCTCAAATAAGCATTTAGAACAGGTGGTCCTGGTTGTACTGAAGCAATTCCCCTAGGGAACAGCACATGCTTACACTGTAGATTCCCAGGCCAGTAAATCCAAGACAAAATTACAACTCCCAGTGGTCAACTCATTTAGTTTTACACAATGAAGTCCATCCTCTTTTTTGGGAGTGGAAAATGTATTCCTCTTAGAAAAAAATGTATAGTGTAATACAAGAGGGGGAAAAAAATCACTGAAAGTTAACAGACTCAGGAGATAATAAAAATTCTGCCAGTGATCAACCCTGGGGTTTTGGTCAATAATTTAAGATTTCTGTTCATTAACAGGGTCAGTATGCATAAAAATTAAGAGGTTTAAAAATTCCTAGATGGCTTGTGAAAGGACTTTAGGAGCTGCATATAGACATTCACTTGGATAAAAATTTGGTGCTTATCAACAAGTGCTTTTTACAGATTTTTACAAGGGTAGATATGACCCCTCCGAATTAAGAATCATGGGATTAAATTTCTCCAAGGAAACTTTACTACCCCAATGTTCTTCAACAAAATTTTATTGAAAAGGTGCTATAAGCCAGCAGACTACGTCAGGCTATGGAAATATATGGATAGGCAATACATAGGCTCGCATGTTTACAACTCACTGCTCTATGACTTTACAGCTCCCGGCTATAAAGAGATCAATAGCATCACATTTAATGTCTCTTGTAATCTTGTTTCCATCCTTATTTTTTGCTAAAAATTTATATGGAGTCCACAGATGACTCTTATTCACAAAATCAAACAGAGTACCTAGAAATATTTGCATCCTCTGGGAGTTCATTACAAAGGCAGCATGCCTGACCTCACCTAAGACCAGAATTCAGCATTTTACAAAAAAGAAAAAGAAAATGCTTCATGTATGTTAAAGTTTGAGAAGTTCAGCTCTGTAATGTTCAATAATTCCACATTACCCTTCTAAACTAAAGAAATAAATGAAATTGTCTTTGTTCTAGAGCAGCCTTAACTTTAAAATCATCACGACTTTTGTCAGCATAAAATATTTAGATTCCTTAAAATCATTTAAATTTTTTTTTTAAAAAAAGGAGAACTAAGTTGTAGGGAAAAAATCTACTTCCCTACCTCTGTGTCTAAACATTTTTGGGCTTAATTTGTTGAGTTGGAGAATCAAATTTATATCCTTAGCGTTATTGTGGTTCATTGCAATTATTCCATACATTTTGAATGAATGAATATGAAGAATGACACAACAAAAAAAGTCATCAGGAATCTTTAATTTAAAAGTATAGGAATGACTTCCACTCTGGCCAAGATGAAATACCAGGAAAAACATGATGTTTACCCTCCCATCTGGAATAAGAGAAAAACAGACAAATATGTGAAACAATAGTTTGCAAGACGCTGGACATGAGGCAATGAAAGACAGTGATGCTTGAGAGACGAGCCTTTCTATTACCCAAGACGACTGCCTTGGAATGGTTTCCAGACCATGGCACAGAAGGGCTGCTCAGGAAGAGACAGAGATGAGAACCTACAAAGAACACTGTAGCTAAAGCTGACACAATAGAGTACCAAAGAAGATAGAGCTGCACAGAGAGAGAACCATGGAGATTTGTGGAAGGTCCCCTGGTGTATTGATCAATCCATGTATGTGAGAAAACTACTTGAAGCTGAAGAAAGAATCTCCTGAAAAGATTAGACACTGGGACTATCAAGGGATTGTAAGTAATGCCTGTTCCCATCAGCCAGACAAAAAACCTCAAGATTCAGAAGCTTCATGTAGAGTACACAGAAAGAATTTGCCTCAATCCTTGGGAATAATTAGCCCTAGACTGAGCACTATTCCCAGTTACACTTAACAAATCTTAAAAACAAAGCATACTAGCTTTCTATTTTACAAGTGGTTTTATACACACACACACACACACACATACATGTCAATGCAACTCTTCCAACTCATCCCACCCTCCCGCTCCCACTCTCCACAAGTCCCTTCTCTACATCTGCATCTCTATTCCTGCCCTGAAGACAGGTTCATCAGTACCATTTTCCTAGATTCCATATATATGCATTAACACATTTGTTTTTCTCTTTCTGACTTACTTCACTCTATATGACAGACTCTGGGTACATCCACATCACTACAAATGACCCAATTTAGTTCCTTTTTATGACTGAGTAATATTCAATTGCATATATGTGCCAAATTTTCTATATCCATTCATCTGTTGATGGACATCTAGATTGCATCCATGTCTTGGCTATTGTAAACAGTGCTGCAATGTACATTGGGGTACATGTGTCTTTTTGAATTATGGTTTTCTCAGGGTATATGCCTGATTTCTGGGTCATACGGTAATTAAGTGAGTTTTTTTCCCCCCTTCAAAAGACTATCCCTGTGTTTCTCAAATCTGACCTGAGGATGGCTTTTGTTTGGACCACAGTGGTTTAAATGGAATCAATGGCCAAATTTAAAATGTGAGATGTTAAAAAAAAGTACAGAAGAAATTAAATGTTCTCAAGTAATTTAAGTACATCTTTAAACAAAACTCAAGAATATTTAGAGGAATAAAAGATTATTTACCACTTGGGAAGGTAAAATTCAGAATGTCAGGTATCCTATCAACTACTACAAAGCATGCAAAGAACAAGGAAGATACAACCCATTATGAGGAAATAAATCAACTATGTCAAAACAACCCTGAACAGAAGTTAGAATTAGCAAACAAGTGCACCATTAAATTTTTAAAAGAATCAATTAATTATAATAAGTTTTTAAGAAAACAGAAAATGTTTTACTTGTAGAAGCATTACCCTCTGGTGGTATTTCCAGATATTGCCAGTAAAGATATTTATAAGTATGCTTTTTCTTGGGATTTACAAATACTTGCATGAGTGAGTGAGTGAAATATTTGCATAAATAAATACAACTGGAATCCTTTTGTGCAATATCTCTCTTCACTCCATTAAAGATCCTGTCCAGATTACCCACTTCTTAACAGACCCTTATGGCAGAGAGAAGAGAAACTAAAGAGCCTCTTGATGAAAGTGAAAGAGGAGGGTAAAAAAGCTGGCTTAAAACTCAACATTCAAAAATGAAGATCATGGAATCCAGTCCCATCACCTCAAGGCAAATAGACTGGGAAACAAGGGAAAGAGTGTCAGATTTTATTTTCCTGGGCTCCAAAATCACTGCAGATGGTGACTCAGCCATGAAATTAAAAGACACTTGCTCCTTGGAAGAAAAGCTAAGACTAACTAGACAGCATATTAAAAAGCAGAGACTTTACTTTGCCAACAAATGTCCATATAGTCAAAGGTATGGTTTTTCCAGTAGTCATGTATCAATGTAGAGTTGAACCATAAAGAAAGCTGAGCACCAAGGAATTGATGTTTTTGAACTGTGGTGCTGGAGAACATTCTTGAGAGTCCCTTGGAGATCAAACCAGCCAATCCTAAAAGAACCCAACCCTGAATATTCATTGGAAAGACAAATGCTGAAGCTGAAGCTCCAATATTTTTGCCACCTGAAACGAACTACTGACTCAGAAAAGCCCCTGATGCTGGGAAAGATTGAAGGCAGGAGGAGAAGGGGACAACAGAGGATGAGATGGTTGGATGGTATCACTGGATGTGAGTTTGAACAAGCTCCAGGAGTTTGTAATGGACAAGGAAGCCAGATGTTCTGCAGTCCATGGGGTTGCAAAGAGTCGGACATGACTGAATGACTGAACTGAACTGTAGTTGAAGCATCATATAGGCTATTTAAATAAATAGTTACAAGCTGAGCACCGAACTGATGCTTTTGAACTGTGGTGTTGGAGAAGACTCTTGAGAGTCCCTTGGACTGTGAGGAGATCCAACCAGTCCATTCTAAAGGAGATCAGCCCTGGGAGTTCTTTGCAAGGAATGATGCTAAAGCTGAAACTCCAGTATTTTGGCCACCTCATGCGAAGAATTTACTCATTGGAAAAGACTCTGATGCTGGGAGGGATTGGGGGTAGAAGGAGAAGGGGACGACAGAAGATGAGGTGGCTGGATAGCATCACTGACTCGATGGACATGAGTCTGAGTGAACTCTGGGAGTTGGTGATGGACAGGGAGGCCAGGCATGCTGCGATTCATGGGGTCGCAAAGAGTTGGACACCACTGAGTGACTGAACTGAACTGAACTGAACCACTTGTAATCACGATGGTGTGAACACTCACCTAGAGCCAGACATCCTGGAATGTGAAGTCAAGTGGGCCTCAGAAAGCATCACTATGAACAAAGCTAGTGGAGGTGATGGAATTCCAGTGGACCCATTTCAAATCTTGAAAGATGATGCTGTGAAAGTGCTGCACTCAATATGCCAGCAAATTTGGAAAACTCAGCAGTGGCCACAGGACTGGAAAAGGTCAGTTTTCATTCCAATCCCAAAGAAAGTCAATGCCAAAGAATGCTTAAACTACCTCATAATTGCACTTATCTCACACTCTAGTAAAGTAATGCTCAAAATTCTCCAAGCCAGGCTTCAGCAATACATGAACCATGAACTTCCAGATGTTCAAGCTGGTTTTAGAAAAGGCAGAAAAACTAGAGATCAAATTGCCAACATCCTCTGGATCATGGAAAAAGCAAGAGAGTTCCAGAAAAACATCTATTTCTGCTTTATTGACTGTGCCAAAGCCTTTGACTGTGTGGATCACAATAAACTGGAAAATTCTGAAAGAGATGGGAATACCAGACCACCTGACCTGCCTCTTGAGAAACCTGTATGCAGGTCAGGAAGCAACAGTTAGAAGTGAACATGGAACAACAGACTGTTTCCAAATAGGAAAAAGAGTATGTCAAGGCTGTATATTGTCACCCTGCTTATTTAATTTATATGCAGAGTACATAATGAGAAACACTGGGCTGGAAGAAGCACAAGCTGGAATCGAGATTGCCGGGAGAAATATCAATAACCTCAGATATGCAAATGACACCACCCTTATGGCAGAAAGTGAACAGGAACTAAAAAGCCTCTTGATGAAAGTGAAAGAGGAGAGTGAAAAAGTTGGCTTAAAGCTCAACATTCAGAAGACGAAGATCATGGCATCCAGTCCCATCATTTCATGGGAAATAGATGGGGAAACAGTGGAAACAGTGTCAGACTTTATTTTTGGGGCTCCAAAATCACTGCATATGGTGACTGCAGCCATGAAATTAAAAGACACTTACTCCTTGGAAGGAAAGTTATGACCATCCTAAATAGCGTATTCAAAAGCAGAGACATTACTTTGCCAACAAAAGTCCATCTAGTCAAGGCCATGGTTTTTCCAGTGGTCATGTATGGATGTGAGAGTTGGACCATGAAGAAAGCTGAGCACTGAAGAATTGATGCTTTTGAACTGTGGTGTTGGAGAAGACTCTTGAGAGTCCCTTGGACTGCAAGGAGATCCAACCAGTCCATTCTGAAGGAGATCAGCCCTGGGATTTCTTTGGAAGGACTGATGCTAAAGCTGAAACTCCAGTACTTTGGCCATCTCATGTGAAGAGTTGACTCATTGGAAAAGACTCTGATGCTGGGAGGGATTGGGGGCAGGAGGAGAAAGGGATGACAGAGGATGAGATGGCTGGATGGCATCACTGACTTGATGGACGTGAGTCTGAGTGAACTCCGGGAGTTGGTGATGGACAGGGAGGCCTGGCGTGCTGCGATTCATGGGGTCGCAAAGAATTGGACACAACTGAGGGACTGAACTGAACTGAACTGAACTGGTATGTGTTTTCTACAAGATACATGTATATTTGTGTCTTGTAGAAGACACATATGTAAATCTCTGTTGCACATATGTGTATATATATTGTTATATTATATACAGACATGTATGTGTATATGTGAGGATACATAAATATTAAACTCAAGATGCAATTATCAAAGAGGCTTCCTGAAAAAGTTGTTGTCTTGAAAATTAAATTTCATTCATTGTCTAGTGAAGAAGACATTGTCTCCCTTATAACAATAGTATTCTTAAATGTAATTTAAGTTTCATACCCTATCGTATTACTAGCTTGTCATCTTTACATAAATTATTTACATCTAGTTTCCTTATATATTCATTTTGTGTATCTTTTGCTTTTAGAAAGAATGTTCTTTGAAGTGTTCTCTCCCTACAACCTCCCTAATACCTAGAAATATCCCTGGCATGCTAATTATTATCACATTGTTAAAATAATTATCACATTGAAATAATGAGATGAGTTTGCTGAGACCTGAAGTTTCAACAGTCAGCTAGAGCTTTAATGACATTTAGTCACTAAGCTGTGTCTGACTCTTTGTAACCCTATGGAATGCAGCCTGCCAGGCTGCTCTATCTATGGGATTTTCCCAGGCAAGAATACTTGAGTGTGTTACCATTTCCTTCTCCTGGGGATTTTCCCAACCCAGGGATCACATACACAACTCCTGCATTGCAGGTGGTTTCTTTATCAATGAGCCACTAGGGAAGCCCTCAGCTATAATTCAGTTCAGTTCAGCTCAGTTCAGTCTCTCAGTCATGTCCAACTCTTTGTGACTCCATGAACCAAAGCATGCCAGGCCTCCCTGTCCATCACCAACTTCCGTAGTTTACTCAAACTCATGTCCATTGAGTTGGTGATGCCATCCAACCATCTCATCCTCTGTTCGTCCCCTTCTCCTCTTGCCTTCAATTTTTCCCAGTGTCAGAGAGTTTTCAAATGAGTCATCTCTTTGCATCAGGTGGCCAAAGTATTGGAGTTTCAGCTTCAACATCAGTCCTTCCAATGAACATTCAGGACTGATTTCCTTTAGGATGAATTGGCTGGATCTCCCTGCAGTCCAAGGGGCTCTCAAGAGTTTTCTCCAACACCACAGTTCAAAAGCATCAATTATTTAGTGCTCAGCTTTCTTTATTGTGCAACTCTCACATCCACATATGACTACTGGAAAAACCAGAGCTTTGACTATATGGACCTTTGTCAGCTAAGTGATGTCTCTGATTTTTAAGATGTTGTCTAGGTTTGTCATAGCTTTTCTTCCAAGGAGCAAGCATCTTTTAATTTTGTGGTATCAGTCACCATCTGCAGTGATTTTGAAGCCCAAGAAAAAAAAGTCTGTCAGTGTTTTCATTGTTTCTCCATCTATTTGTCATGAAGTGATGGGATCAGATGCCATGACCTTTGTTTTTCAAATGTTGAGTTTTAAGCCAGCTTTTTCACTCTCCTCTTTCACTTTCATCAAGAGGCTCTTTAGTTCCTCTTCACTTCCTGTCATAAAGGTGGTGTCATCTACATATCTGAGGTTATTGATATTTCTCCCGGCAATCTTGATTTCTGCTTGTGCTTCATCTAGACTTGAATTTCCCATGATATACTCTGTATGTAAGTTAAATAATTAGGTTGATAATATACAGCTTTGATATACTCCTTTCCCAATTTTGAACCAGTCCTTTGTTCTATGTGAGGTTCTATCTGTTGCTTCTTGACTTGCATACAGATTTCTCAGGAGGCAAGTCTGGTGGTCTGGTATTCCCATCTCTTTAAGAATTTTCCACAGTTTGTTGTCATCCACACAGTCAAAGGCTTTAGCATAGTCAATGAAGCAGAAGTAGATGTTATTCTGGAATTCTCTTGCTTTTTCTATGATCCAACATATGTTCGCAATTTGATCTCTGGTTCTTCTGCCTTTTCTAAATCCAACTTGAACATCTGGGAGCTTTCAGTTCATATACTATTGAAGCCTAGCTTGGAGAATTTTGAGAATTAACTTGCTAGTGTGTGAGATGAGTGCAACTGTATGGTAGTTTGAACATTATTTGGCATTGCCTTTCTTTGGGATTGGAATGAAAATTCACATTTTCCAGTCCTGTGGCCACTGCTGAGTTTTCCAAATTTGCTGGCATAGTGAGTGCAGCATTTTTATAGCATCATAGTTTAGGATTTGTAATAGCTCAGCTGGAATTCCATTACCTCCACTAGCTTTGTTCATAGTAATGCTTTCTAAGGCCCATTTGACTTCACGTTCCAGGATGACTGGCCCTATGTGAGTGATCACACTATTGTGGTCATCTGGATCATTAAGATCTTTT
Organism: Bos taurus; assembly: GCF_002263795.3. Lineage (NCBI taxonomy): Eukaryota > Metazoa > Chordata > Mammalia > Artiodactyla > Bovidae > Bos > Bos taurus. Next base: position 49,968,163 of record NC_037340.1, read on the forward strand.
TTGTATAGCTGTTTTGTGTATTTTTGCCTCCTCTTCCTAATATCTTCTGCTTCTCTTAGGTACATGACATTTCTGTCCTTTATTGTACCCATCTTTGCATGTAAAGTTCCCTTGGTATCTTTAATTTTCTTGAAGAGATCTCTAGTCTTTCCCATTCCATTGTTTCCTCTATTTCTTTGCATTGCTCACTTAGAAAGGGTACCTTATCTCTTCTTGATATTCTTTGGAGCTCTGCATTCAGATGGATATATATTTCCTTTTCTCCTTTGCCTTTTACTTCTCTTCTTTTCTCAGCTATTTGTAAGGCCTCCTCAGACAACCATTTTGCCTTTTTGCATTTCATTTTCTTTGGGATGGTTTTGATCACAGCCTCTTGTACAATGTTACAAACCTCTGTCCATAATTCTTCAGGCACTGTGTCTATCAGATCAGATCCCTTGAATCTATTTACCATTTCTACTGTATAATTGTAAGGGATTTGATTTAGGTCATACCTGAATGGTCTAATGGTTTTCTTCAATTTAAGTGTGTATTTTCAATAAGGAGTTTATGATCTGAGCCACAGTCAGCTCCTGCTCTTTCTTTCTTTCTTTTTTTTTTTTTTTTTTTTGCTGACTGTACAGAGCTTCTCCATCTTCAGCTGCAAAGATTATAATCAACCTGATTTCAGTATTGACCATCTAGTGATGTCCATGTGCTGAGTTGTCTCTTGTGTGGTTGGAAGAGGGTGTTTGCTATGACCAGTGCATTCTCTTGGCAAGACGCTGTTAGACTTTGTCCTGCTTAATTTTGTACTCCAAGGCCAAATTTGCCTGTTACTCCAGGTATGTCTTGGCTTCCTGCTTTTGCATTCCAGTCCCCTATGATGAAAAGGACATCTTTTTTGGGTCCTAGTTCTAAAAGGTCTTGTAGATCTTCACAGAACCATTCAACTTCAGCTTCTTTGGTAATAGTGGTTGGGGCATGTACTTGGCTTACTGTGGTATTGAATGGCTTGCCTGGAAACAAATAGAGATCATTCTGTTGTTTTTGAGATTGCACCCAAGTACTGCATTTCAGACTCTTTTGTTGACTTTGAGGGCTACTCCATTTCTTCTAAGGGATTATTGCCCACAGTAGTAGATGTAATGGTCATCTGAATTAAGTTTTCCCATTCCAGTCCATTTTAGCTTACTGATTCCTAAAATGTCAATATTCACTCTTGCCATCTCCTGTTTGACCATTTCCAATTTACCTTGATTCATGGACCTAATATTCCAGGTTCCTATGCAATATTTTTCTTTAGGGCATCAGACTTTACTTTCATTACCAGTCACATCCACAACTGGGCATTGTTTTTGCTTTGGCTCAGCCTCTTCATTCCTTCTGGTGCTATTTCTCCACTCTTCTCCAATAGCATATCAAGCACCTACTCACCTGGGGAGTTCATCTTTCAGTGTCATATCTTTTTGCCTTTTCATGCTGTTCATGGGGTTCTCAAGGCAAGAATACTGAAGTAGTTTGCCATTTCCTTCTCCCAGTGGACCACATTTTGTCCGAGCTCTTCACCATTTCCTATCTGTCTTTGGCGGCTCTTTATGGCATGGCTCATATTTTCATTGAGTTAGACAAGGCTGTGATCCATTTGATCAATTTGTTTAGTTAAATAACTTAGTGTAAAGCTCTCTAGATCTACACATATTGTGGCAAGAAGCAATATTTAATTTTTTTATTGCTGAGTGCTACTCACTGTATTTATACATTATGTATATATGTATATACACATAATATGCATATATATATGTGTGTGTGTGTGTGTGTGTGTGTATACCTACAGATACATGCCACCTCCTCTTTATCCATTCATTTATTGATGGCTACTTACATTGTAAGTGTGAATGGCTATTGTAAAATGTACTACAATGAATATGGAGTGCACATATATTTTTGATTTAGTCTTGCTGGTTTCTTTGAGTAGATAATCAGAAGTGAAATTGCTGCATCATATAGCAATTTTGTTTTACATTTTTTGAGAAATCCCCATTCTGTTTTTTATAGTGGCTACACTAATTTACAATCCAATCAACAATATACAAGTGTTAGTTTTTTCTCCATATCCTCAACTACTCTTAGTGTTTGCCATCTTTTTTTTTTTTCAAGTATATATGTTTTTTTATTAATTTTTTTTTTTTTTACTTTACAATATTCTATTGGTTTTGCCATACATCAACATAAATCTGCATGGGTGTACATGTGTTTTTTTTAATTAATTAATTTTTAAATGAATGATAAATACTTTACAATGTTGCATTGGTTTCTGCCATACATCAACATGATTCAGCAATAGGTATGCATATGTCCTTTCCCTCTTGAACATCCTTCCCATGCCATCCCACCCCTAGAGGTTGTCACAGAGTACCAAGTTGAGAACCCTGGGTCAAACTGCAAGTTTCCACTGGCTATCTATTTTACATATGGTAATGCATGTATCTCAGTGCTACTCTTTTAATTCATCCAACCCTCTCTTTCCCCCACTGTGCCCACAATTCTGTTTCTCTATGTCTGCGTCTCTATCACTGCCCTACAAATAGGTTATTCAGTACCATTTTTCCTACATTACATATTATGCATTAATATATGATATTTGTCTTTCTTCTTCTGACTTAATTCACTCCGTATAAAAGGCTCTAGGTTCATCCACCTCAGTTCTACTGAATCAAATTAGTTCTTTTTTATGGCTAAGTATTCCACTGTATATATGCACCACAACTTCTTATTCATTCACCCATCAATGGATATTGAGATTGCTTCCATGTCCTCACTATTGTAAGCAGTGCTGCAGTGAACACTGGGGTATATGTGTCTTTTGGAATTATGGTTTTCTCCAGGTATATGGCCAGTAGTGGGATTGCTGGGTCATACAGTAGTTTTATTGATGATAGCCATTCTTACAGGTGAGAATGGTGAGGTGCTATCTCATTGTCATTTTGATTTGTACTTCCCAGATGATTGGAATGTTGAACATCTTTTCATATACCTATTAGCCATCTGTATGTCTTCTCTGGATTCATGTTTATTCAGGTCCTCTGCCCGTTTATTAATCAAGTTTTTCTGTTATTGAATTATATGAGTTCTTTGGATATATCATTTTAAAGTATCTTCTCATTTGCATTCCCACAACGGTGTAAGAGGCTTCCCTTTTCTCCACATCCTCTCCAGGATTTATTGCTTGTAGACTTTTGAATCTCATTGCTGGGCATACACACTGAGGAAACCAAAATTGAAAGAGACACATGTACCCCAATGTTCATCGCAGCACTGTTTATAATAGCCAGGACATGGAAGCAACCTAGATGTCCATCAGCAGATGAATGGATAAGAAAGCTGTGGTACATATACACAATGGAGTATTACTCAGCCATTAAAAAGAATACATTTAAATCAGTTCTAATGAAGTGGATGAAACTGGAGCCTATTATACAGAGTGAAGTAAGCCAGAAAGAAAAACACCAATACAGTATACTAATGTATATATATGTAATTTAGAAAGATGGTAATGACAACCCTGTTTGTGAGACAGCAAAAGAGATACAGATGTATAGAACAGTCTTTTGGACTTTGTGGGAGAGGAGGGGGGATGATTTGGGAGAATGGCATTAAAACATGTATAATATCATATAAGAAATGAATCGCCAGTCCAGGTTCAATGCAGGATACAGGAAGCTTGGGGCTGGTGCACTGGGATGACCCAGAGGGATGGTATGGGGCGGGAGGTGGGAGGGGGGTTCAGGATGGGGAACACGTGTACACCCGTGGCAGATGCATGTTGATGTATGGCAAAACCAATACAATATTGTAAAGTAAAAAAAATACTAATAATAAAATTTTAAAAATTAAAAAAAATATATCTTCTCCCATTCAGTGGGCTGCCTTTTCATTTTGTTGGTGGTTTTCTTTGCTGTTCAAAACCTTTTAAGTTTAATATAGTCTCTTTTTGCTTTTGATTCCCTTTCCTGTTAATGATAGTCTTCTTTTTCATCCCAGTTTTGTATTCTGAGAGGAAAGTGATGATCTACCTCGTATTCATGAGATGAATTCCATTCAAGCCATCATTCATTGCTTGGTGCTTTAGTCTCCACATTTTGCTGGTGTTGAGCTGCAGCTGTGGCAGTGGCTTCTTAATGATAATTTTCAAATATACAGATGACAGCTAAGGCAACATGTTCTCAAACTCACTGTTTCCATTCATGATCTCTGATTTTGTAAACACTTTCTCTTCCTGGAACCACCTCTAGGGCACCGCTTTTGTGCCAGTTGGAGAGAGTGGGCACTGAGCAACTAACTCTTTAGAAGAGATTAAGCTTCTCTATTATACATACTCTTAGAAAATGTATTACATCCCTTAAAATTGAATCTGAATTTGTGCTTATTAATTTACTTGTGAATTATCTCTAAAATGTCTTTCTTTCTCACTATGTGATATGCTCCATGAAGTGAGATTTTCTCACTTCAGAACCTAACACATACTTGACACTCATATACTTGTTGGGTGATGTTTCTCAATTCATATTCTTATCTCTGTTCTTGACACATGTCAAGGTGTCCTAGGCAAATCAAGTGCAGCCCTGAAATCTTATCATACTCCTGGACATGTGGGGATACCAAATTACCACACAAGTCAGCTTATTTAAAATCCCAGAAGAAAAAGTCACAAATACTGTCAACACTATAGTCTCTTCTACAAAAATTGCTACTAAAATAATTAACTCTGTCTAATACAGTTTCAAAACTAATTAATCTGTACTAGTCAGTGTTCTCCAGAGAAACAGAACCAATAGAATTTCATATATGTATTAAATACAAAGGATTATAAGGCACTGAGTTCAGTTCAGTCACTCAGTCGTGTCCAGCTCTTTGCGACCCCATGAATCGCAGCACGCCAGGCCTCCCTGTCCATCACCAACTCCCGGAGTTCACTCAGACTCATGTCCATCGAGTCAGTGATGCCATCCAGCCATCTCATCCTCTGTCATGCCCTTTTCCTCCTGCCCCAAGTCCCTCCCAGCATCAGAGTCTTTTCCAATGAGTCAACTCTTCGCATGAGGTGGCCAAAGTACTGGAGTTTCAGCTTTAGCATCATTCCTTCCAAAGCACACTCAGGGCTAATCTCCTTTAGAATGGACTGGTTGGATCTCCTTGCAGTCCCAGGGACTCTCAAGAGTCTTGGCCAACACCACAGTTCAAAAGCATCAATTCTTCAGTGCTCAGCCTTCTTCACAGTCCAACTCTCACATCCATACATGACCACAGGAAAAACCATAGCCTAGACTAGCAGACCTTTGTTGGCAAAGTAATGCCTCTGCTTTTGAATATGCTATCTAGGTTGGTCATAACTTTTCTTCCAAGGAATAAGCATCTTTTAATTTCATGGCTGCAGTCACCATCTGCAGTGATTTTGGAGCCCCAAAAAACAAAGTCTGACACTGTTTCCACTGTTTCCGCATCTATTCCCCATGAAGTGATGGGACCAGATGCCATGATCTTCATTTTCTGAATGTTGAGCTTTAAGCCAACTTTTTCATTTTCCTCTTTCACTTGGAATTAATGCACATAATTATGGAAGCTGATGAGTACCAAGATCTGCAGCCAGCAAACTGGAAACCTAAGGGAGTTGATGGTATAGTTCTAGATGAAGTCTGAAAGGCTGAAAACCATGGGAGCTGACTGTGATTCTATCAAAATTTCAGAAGGCTTGAGGCCCAGAAAGAGCCAAAATTTCAGTTCAAGTCTGATGGCAGAGAAAAACAAAACAAAAAAAGATGACTTGGCTTCAAGGCAATCAGGCAAGAGGAGTTCCCTCCTACTCAAAGGAGGGTTAGCATTTTAATTTTATTTAAACTGTCAACTGATTGAAAAAGGTCCATCCATATTAGGGAGAGTAATCTGCTTAACTCAATTGACTGATTCAAATGTCAACCAGAAACACCCTCAAAGACACACCAGAATGACATTTGACCAAATGCCTGTGCATCCCATGGCTCAGTCAAGTTGATTCATAAAATTAATCATTTAAAGTCTAGCCCTTGTCAACTTGGCATGCATACCTATCTCCTGAAACCATCTGTAATTTTCAAGTAAGGATAGCAGAAAGGTCCTAATTTCACCTAATGTGATTCAACTATTCTACATACAACTGAAAATGCACTGAACCCTCCCCAGTAGAGGAGGCAAGTCTTTGAGTGACGCTTACTCTTTTCTTTGATGTCCCACGAACTTAAATACTATGATGTAAAATTGACAATACTTAAATACTATAATGTAAAGCCAATACATCTTATGATACATGATAGTGGAATAAGAGAGGGAAGAAAACAAAAAAGTTGTTTTCTTGTATTCATACACACAAACATAGGTATAACAAAAATGGAAATTCTCATGACAGTAATAGATATTATTTCTGTAACTGATCATGAGGTTGTAACTAGCATTTTTAACTATCTTCTTCTACTGCCAGTTTTGTATTTCTTTTGCCTTGAGTCAGCTCTTCAGCTGGTCATGATCCTTTACCTGGTGGGATGAAAAAAACCTTCATTCCTGAGAGATCTGGGCTATCCTACTTGGTTTGGGATGTTGTACTTCTCCATGGAAACACTAAGAGTCACCCTTAAGGATCTCTTGTACATACTCTTACTTGCCTCCACAGTGGAGTAGCAGTCTAATATCCCATTATAATCTGGATCGATCACCACAGAAACTGCCTCTTGTGTATGTTGATTCAAATGCATGAGAAGCCCAGTGTGGATGGTGGCAGTGATTCAGTGGAATCATTGTTGTGTCTCCTAGTGGAAGAATTTCTCCCTTTGGAACTAAGACCTCTAGGTCAGGAAATCACAAAGTAATGGGGACAAGAAGCAAATATTTTTGCTAGTTGGCTATTAGGAATAATAAGTGTGGTGCCACTCCTATTTCCACAAATTAAATCATGGACACATGAGTTCCTGGCTATTGGAGAAATAGTACCATCTACTGTTATATTGGACACTGATTCAAAGCATATACAACCTTCTAGAGAAGCTTGCCCCATACCTGCAAATTACTGCCACAAGATGCACTGTAACTGAGTCTTCAAGAAGCCATTCTGCTGTTCCATCTAAAGTTTCTTCAGGATGTTGGGGAACATGGTAAGACCAGTAAATTCCATGGGCATGGCCCATGTCTGTACTTCATTTTCTGTGAAGTGAGCTTCTTGATCAAAAGTCATGTTGTGTGACATACCAGAACTATGTAAGGCTGCAGACAACAGTTTAGGCAGAACAATTGCAGGGAAAGCAAATCTGTATTCAGTGTCTAGTTCAATAAAGACAAAATGCTGTCCCTTCTGTAATGGAGTGATTCAATGCAATCAACATGACAACAGCTAACTGGCTAATCAACTTATGTATAGGTGCTATATCAGGGAGTTAGTGTTGATTGCTGGCAGATTGGGCCCTCAGAGGTGGCCATAGCCAGGTCAGCTTTGGTGAGTAGAAGTCCTTGTTATTGAACTCATACATGATCTCCATCCTGTCACCATGGCTACTTTATTCATGAATCCACTGGGTGATGAAAGGGAGGAAGGAGAAAAGCTGACTGGTATCCAGTCAATGGGTCATACTATCTACTTGATTATTAAAATCGTCCTCTGTTAAGATTACTATTTGGTGAACATTCATATAGAACACAAAAATATTTATGCTTTTTTGCTATCCAAAGAGGTCTATCCACATACCTCTTCCCCACTGGCCTTAAACCATGAATTGATATATAATCTCAATCTGACCATTTATCCTTCCAAGCAAAGTAAATAAGCATGCACTGCTCAAATTTCTGCCAGTAGGTACTGTGTCTCTTTCTTGGTTGGAAGAGAGGCCAGAGGCAGCAACTTATGGTTCATCTTGGAAGAAATATCTTGGCATGTCCCCGTACTTCTGGACCCCTAGAAAATAAGACTGAGCTAGAAGCACCTTGAATTTTAGTTGGGTTTATTTTGTATCATCTGATACACAAATGTCTTACCAATAAGCTTATAGTAATTGCTACTTCTTAATTGCCAGGTCCAATCATCATAGTGTCAGTAATGTAATGGACCAGTGTGATATCTTGTGCAAGAGAAAGCAATCGAGATCCCTATGAATTAAATTATGACAGAGATCTGGAGTGTTGATATACTCTTGAGGGAATACAACGAAGGTGTATTCTGGCATTGTCAGAAAACTGCTTCTAGTTGTCCTTATTGACAGGTGTGGAGGAAAAAAGCATTTGCCAGATCAATGTGTTTACTAGATATCAATGAATGTGTTAATTTCCTCAAGCAAATAAACTATATCTAGCGCAACTGGAAACACTGCATGAGTAATCTTAAAATCCACTGTCAGTCCAGGTTTGATGCACGATGCTGGATGCTTGGGGCTGGTGCACTGGGACGGCCCAGAGGGATGGTATGGGGAGGGAGGAGGGAGGAGGGTTCGGGATGGGGAACACATGTATACCTGTGGCGGATTCATTTTGATATTTGGCAAAACTAATACAATTATGTAAAGTTTAAAAATAAAATAAAATTAGAAAAAAAAAATCCACTGTCATTCTCAACGATCCATCCATCTTCAAAAGCCAAATAGGAGAGTTGAATAAGAATGTGATGGTCATCATCACACCTTAATCTTTCATGTCCCTGATGGTGTCACTAATCTCTGTCATCTCTTTAAGAATACAGTATTACATTTGATATACTATATTCCTAGGGAGAGACAGTTCTAGTGACTTCTACTTGGTTTTTCTTCCCACAGAAGCCCTCACTCTACATGTCAGAATTCTACTAACTGAGGAACATGTCTTTCCAATTATGTATTCAGGAACTAGGAAAATAACATTAAGATGCATTCAGGGACCCGGTGGGCCCACTGTGAGATGAACCTGAGTTAAAATTTCATTGATTACCTTCCCTCACTAAGTCTCTTCTCTGACAAGAGGGATGTTTTTGGTCTCCTGGAACTAGTGTTAGTCCAGAACCAGTGTCCAGTAGCCCCCTGTATATCTGATTATTTCTTTTTCTTCAATTTTTTTCATTCAAGTGATTTTGCATCTGTAAATTGGCTCAACTCTTGGAATTGACTGAAAGTCTATGCTAATATCATCAGGTTAGATTTCTATTCAATTGACTTAGAACTTTTCTACTTAGAACAAGTAAGATTTAGTAGACTATCTATTTCACTTAAAGGACACTTTGGTCACCTGGTCAGTGCCATCCATCTTCATGAATTAGACTATTTTGATGGTACTTTGACTTCCATTTCCATTAGAGCAACCATGCCCACCTTGCAGTTGGTGACCTAGTGCTGTCACATGGCCCCTGCTACTCTCAGATTCAAAGTCATTGTATTTACATCTCCCAAGTGAGTCACCATGGTTTCCACTGTAAGTTCCTGCCTACAGAGTGATCACAAAGCTCTTTAAGAGATATTACGGCTTTCTTCACAAATATATTTCTCACAGTCACAAAAGGGTGACTCTGAACCCTCTCAGGGTGGATGTGTTTGTCATGCAGTTGTGTCTGACTCTTTGCCATCCCATGGACTACCAAGCTCCTCTGTCCATGGAATTCTCCAGGCAGAATACTGGAGTGAGTGGCTAACCTCTTCTCCAGGATGTCTTCTCAACCCAGGGATTGAACCTGTGTCTCTTCATGGCAGTCAGGTTCTTTATCTTCTGAGCCATTTTAAATGACAAGCCCACTCTAATATCCTAATATCCCCCATCTTTGAATTCCTTCTTTTATATTAAACCAAAGTTAGTTTGGCATTTCTAACTCAGTAACTACAGGCCACCCTCATGTTTCAACCAAGCAAACAAGAAAACTGTTAGAGTTCCTAGTAACTCACCAAACTGCAACATTAAATGCAAACTCTCTGCTTATTGAGTCTAAACCAATGAATTTGGCCTGATCTGACATTCTGTTTCTTCCACCATTTCCCAAACTCTTAAAATCCATTCCCACATGTGTTCCCTGGATTTCTGTTTGTATAATTTGGAAAACCCAAGCAATTCTTTTTAATTGTAGCTCATCTTCTCATGGGTCACACTCTTTAACTCCCCATTAGGGGTGTGATGGGATTTGAACCTAGTTATACATAGACCTGGAGTGCTGCAATTCATGGGGTTGCAGAGTTGGACATGACTGAGCAAGTGAACTGAACTGAACTGATATGTCTGGAAACAAAGAGGGGTGCTGAGGTTGGCTGCTGAGGAGAATCTACATTGTTTAATTCACACCATAACTCAGTCAGTCACAGGTCAATGTCAGAAATTTTATTCCTAAGGTTATGGGGGATAAGAGTCTCTTTCAGGGCAGACATGATAGTTCTTAAGTCATTTATGTGGTGCTTGAGCTGGGATTTCAAATCTCTGAGCTCATAATTTTTTCCCCCCATCTTGTCCAGCAACATTAGGAGCAACCATCCAATTTTAGTATATTTGTTAGTTTGCTAAAAGTATTCAAAAATGTCACCCACATCCTTGCTTCTTGTAAGTGGTTAATTAGGAGTATCCAATAGTGGTGTTTTGCATATCTCTATTGCCATATCATGTCATGAATTTCAGTGCTCTCTTTACTACTGGAAAAGAGTTATTAACATTTTAGATTTAATCAGCTTGGAGAGCAGTTGCAGAAACCATGGAACCAATTCATTAAATTTATCCTTAAAATTCAGTTCTTCTAGATCTATCATTGATACTAAAATATGTATTAGGGTTCTTATGGATCTCCAGAGAAAAATAGAACCAATAAGAAATTGGTTCACATGATTATGTAGGCTGATAAGTCCCCAAATCAGCAGTAGGCAGACTCAGTTCAAACCTAAAGTCAGGAAAAGAACAGCAGCAACAACAGCACAATATCCTAGTTCAAAGGTAGTCAGGTAGTAAGAAATCCTTTTTTATAGGAAAGTCAGATTTTTATTCTTTTCAGATCTTTAACTAATTATTTAACTTATATGCAGAACACATCATGAGAAATGCTGGACTGAAAGAAACACAAGCTGGAATCAAGATGGCCAGGAGAAATATCAATAACCTCAGATATGCAGATGACACCACCCTTATGGCAGAAAGTGAAGAGGAACGAAGAAGCCTCTTGATGAACGTGAAAGTGGAGAGTGAAAAAGTTGGCTTAAAGCTCAACATTCAGAAGACGAAAATCATGGTATCTAGTCCCATCAAGTCATGGGATATAGATGGGGAAACAGTGGAAACAGTGCCAGACTTTATTTTGGGGGGCTCAAAAATCACTGCATATGGTGACTGCAGCCATGAAATTAAAAGACGCTTACTCCCTGGAAGGAAAGTTAGGACCAACCTAGATAGCATATTCAAAAGCAGAGACATTACTTTGCCAACAAAAGTCCATCTAGTCAAGGCTATGGTTTTTCCAGTGGTCATGTATGGATGTGAGAGTTGGACCGTGAAGAAGGCTGAGCACCAAAGAATTGATGTTTTTGAACTGTGGTGTTGGAGAAGACTCTTGAGAGTCCCTTGGACTGCAAGGAGATCCAACAAGTCCATTCTAAAGGAGATCAGCCCTGGGATTTCTTTGGAAGGAATGATGCTAAAGCTGAAACTCCAGTACTTTGGCCACCTCATGTGAAGAGTTGACTCATTGGAAAAGACTCTGATGCTGGGAGGGATTGGGGGCAAGAGGAGAAGGGGACGACAGAGGATGAGATGGCTGGATTGCATCACTGACTCGATGGACATGAGTCTGAGTGAACTCCGGGAGTTGGTGATGGACAGGGAGGCCTGGCGTGCTGCGATTCATGGGGTCGCAAAGAGTAGGACACGACTGAGCGACTGAACTAACTAATTGACACCCATGTTAAAGGAGTCAATCTGCTTCATTCAGTCTACTGTTTCCATGTTCATCAGTATGTTCAAATGATTCATTCAAAATTTTTTTTCACAGAGACATTCAGAGTAATATTTGGCCAAATGTCTGGGCATTCCATGATCTATCAAGTTGACACATAAAATTAAGAATCATAGCATCTCATATGTACCAGCCTTTGTACCAAGTTTTAAGGACCCTGATGTGAATAGAATACAGTTCCTGGGTTCCATGACATCAGAGATTTTCATGGGAAACAGATGTATGTGTGATTAAATACTGTGAAAATGGCAAAGTTCTCTGTGAGTTTACTTTCTTGGTAAGAGTTAGTGGCACATTTGTAGCACTTGAAAATTACAAAGAAGAGAAGACTAGATAGGACCTGGTCACAAATGATGTTAATGCCTTATGTCTTGGCTTCTCCCAAAAATAGACTCACAGTTAAGAACTCAAATGCAAGTGGTTTGTTTTAAAAAGTGATCTAGAAACAGTAATGATGAAGTGGGGAAGAGAGAGTGAGAAGAATAAGAATGTATCAGAGTGAATTTCCCAATAACTCGGGGCAACTAAAGCTCAGTCTCACTGGGGAACTCAGAAACAGTACTGAATACATTCCTCTGGTACTTTGCTCCTAAAGGTTGAAAGGGACTTGAGAGTACTATATATCAGTCCTCAGTAATTCCACGTGGGTTGGAATTGTTAACTCCTTGATATTTCTGCCTTCCCATGTGCACCAGCAAGCATGGCTCTAGCAACCAGCAAAAAAATCCTTAAAGAAAAGAGATGGAGAAACTAGTACTTGTTACTCAGGTTTGCATATTCTGGACCTGGGAAGAGTACTGATGGCATTTCCTATAAAATAACAGGAAATTTTGACTTTGCTCAGAAGACATTGAGGTGTCACCAAAAGTTCCTGGAATGTAGGCTAGAGAGGGAGTAAAAGATGACCTGAATCCCTTGGGTAATGAAAGCTTGGCATTGAGAGTCAACTTGGTGTCTGCTTTTGCTCACCCTTCACATATGACCATTCATTTATCCTTTTCTATTTTAGGAATTATTCTCAGCTTTAGTTTCTAACAAACAATGTTTGGACACTTAAGCTATGGTCTCATCAAGATATTTACTTTAGTAATGTCATTTTGGTGTATTCTCTTCCTCTGTTCTTGCCTCATCATAACAAAGATTTGGAACCACAGACCACTTACAGCTCAAACAGGCAGGATTTTATTAAGCAGGCTATAGGCCCTGTTTGTAACAACAAATTAGTTACAGCTCAGTTACAGCTGAAGTGTGAAGCAGGCAGCAGGCAATAGCCCCACAAGACACAAGGACAGGCTGACCCTGAAAGGCCCTGAGTCCTCTTGGCATCCCTTTTTATACGTTTTTGTCTCCTTTCCCAGAGTCTGATTGGTTATACCCTATGCACAATAGGTGACCATCCCAGCATATGCCTGACTGGTTACACCCAGGACTTTTCAGGGAAGAGGGTGTGTTTTCGCAAGTTATATAGTGGTGTTGTGTTAGTTGCTTAGTCATATCTGGCTCTTTGCAGCCCCATGGACAGTAGCCCTCCAGGCTCCTTTGTCATGGAATTCTCCAAGCAAGAATACTGGAGTGGGTTGCTATTCCCTTCTCCAGGGGGGTCAAACCCTGTCTCCCACATTGCAGACAGATTCTTTATCATCTTCAAAATAGGAGATAATATAGCAGCATTTGCCTGATTGGTTACACTCAGGACCAGAGGTTCTCACTCAGATCCTAAACTTCCCTTTTCATGGACTTTTCCCCCTCCCTCTGCATGGCTCTCCATGTTGGACTCATCTATTTTTTATTTTTTTCTAACTACCTGACAGTTTTATGATTGTCATTGGAAGTTCCTATACCTACCTCAGCTTTACCAAGACCTATATTTTCACTCTCAAATCTCATCTGGAGTTACTTTAGGACCTCTATAATTTTACTTCATACTTCCTTTCTCTTGCTACACTAACCATCTAATCAACCTCATCCATCACATCTCAGCATCACCAAATTTCTCTTTATTTTTCTACATATCCACTCATATCATGATGACTTTGTACCTGTTTCATTTACCAGAAAAAGTAGTCTCTAGTTTTCCAAGTATTTGTCTCTTAAGGTACTTACCACTCCCCTACATATCTTTCCATCATAGTGCACAATATGTGGTACATTCAATAAACAGTTGCTTATGAAGAGCAAAAGAGAAAATAGTTTTCAGTTACTGAATCCAGATTTACTCTTCTTGATCCTGAAGTGACTTTATGTTGTTACGAATCAGGGTTCTTGGCCTTCCCCAGTCAATAGAAATTGACTAGAGGCCAGACAAGAAATTCAGGCAAGGCTTTATTGGGGACCCTGCTGCGGCAGGGGGAGCAAGAACAAACAACAGATTCCCTTGCTTGTTTGCTCCCCAAGGATGGGTGTCAGATTTTCCCTTAAGTGTTGTGTCATAAGGGTTGTGGTGTGTCCAGGGGTCAGATCAGAGGAGTGGTTTAGTGTTTTGCCCACCTCTTAGATAATATTGTGTGCAGGAGACATCCACAGTAACCTGCTTTTATCCTCAAAATCCTGTGTTTGTTTCTTTTGTGTCCAGAATTTGCCCCAATTGTGCATGCAAGTAGTTATTTTTAGCCCAGTAGAGTTTCTTTGTATTTTGTTGCTCAAGGAGAGGTATGTCCAGGTGCAAATTTTGCAGCACTGAAGCAAAGGGTCCCAGGTCCCAAGACTGTCTAGTATCACCACAAAGAAGTTGTAGCAATACATTGGAAAGCAGTGTCATGATGCCAAGAGAGAAGATAGATCTATAATAGCATGCACCTTCTTGAATTTGAGTCTAAAAAGAGAACATATGATTTAAATCACAAGCACATGAGTCTTTTTTCCCTTTGCTTCCACACCTTCTTCCTTTCAGAAAACAATGGATTACTTGCAAAAACAAATGTGGTGGCAATGGACAGATTGTTGTAGAAAATCTCCAAAGTATAATAATTGGGGATAAATAGGAGAACTGGAAATTCAAACTAAAGAAAAAACCTTCACCTACCCTTTTGAAGGGCTTCCCTGGTGGCTCAGATAGTAAGAATCTGCCTGCAATGCAGGACACCTGGGGTTCAATCCCTGGAGAAAGGAATGGCTACCCACTCCAGTATTCTTGCCTGGAATATTCCATGGAGAGAGGGGCCTGACAGGCTGCAGTCCATGGGGGTTGCAAGAATAGGAAACAACTGAATGACTAACACACACACTC
Organism: Bos taurus; assembly: GCF_002263795.3. Lineage (NCBI taxonomy): Eukaryota > Metazoa > Chordata > Mammalia > Artiodactyla > Bovidae > Bos > Bos taurus. The sequence continues at coordinate 49,983,324 of NC_037340.1, forward strand.
TTGTAAAATCTTCATATTCAAGTTGAACCAATTTATAAAGGCAATAAAGATTCTACCCATCAGAAAAATACCCAGTTTCCCCTACAGTCAGTCTCTCTCATTAGGAAGCTTCCATAAGCCTCTTATCCTTATCCCTCAGAGGGCAGACAGAATGAAAAACACAATCAAAGAAAACTAATCAAACTGATCACATGGATCACAGCTTTGTCTAACTCAATGAAACTATGAGCCATGCCACATAGGGCCACCCAAGACGAATGGGTCATGGTGGAGAGTTCTGACAAAATGTGGTTCACTGGAGGAGAAAATGGCAAACTACTTCAGTATCTTGCCTTGAGAACCCCATGAGCAGTATGAAAAGCCAAAAAGATTTGACACTGAAAGATGAACTCCCCAAGTCAGTAGGTACCTAATATGCTACTGGAGAAAAGTGGAGAAATAGCTCCAGAAGGAATGAAGAGGCTGAGCCAAAGCAAAAACAATGCCAAGTTGTGGATGTGACTGGTGACAAAAGTGAAGTCCAATGCTATAAAGAACAATATTGCATAGGAACCTGGAATGTTAGGTTCATGAATCAAGGTAAATTAGAAGTGGTCAAACAGAAGATGACAAGAGTGCACATCAGCATTTTAGGAATCAGTGAACTAAAATGGGCTGGAATGGGTGAATTTAACTCAGATGACCATTATATCTACTACTGTGGGCAAGAAATCTCTTAGAAGAAATAGAGTGGCCATGATAGTGAAAAGAAGAGTCTGAAATGCAGTACTTTGGTGCAATCTCATAAACCACTGAATGATCTTTCTTCGTTTCCAAGGCAAACCATTCAATATCACAGTAATCCAAGTCTATGCCACAACTACTAATGCTGAAGAAGCTGAAGTTGAACAGTTCTATGAAGACCTACAAGACCTTCTAAAACTAACACCAATAAAAGATGCTCTTTTCATCGTAGGAAACTGGAATGTAAAAGTAGGAAGTCAAGAGATACCTGGAGTAACAGGCAAATTTGGCCTTGGAGTACAAAATGAAGCAGGAGAAAGGCTAACAGAGTTTTGCTAACACACTGATCATAGCAAACACCCTCTTCCATACAATACAAGAGACACTCAGCATGTGGACATCACCAGATGGTCAATACCGAAATCAGATTGATTACATTATTTTCAGCCAAAGATGGAGAAGCTCTGTACAATCAGCAAAAACAAGACTGGGAACAGACTGTGGCTCAGATCATGAAATCCTTATTGCCAAATACAGGTGTAAACTGAAGAAAATAGGGAAAACCACTACACCATTCAGGTATGACCTAAATCATATTGCTTACGATTATACAGTGGAAGTGAGAAATATATTCAAGGGATTCAATCTGATAAACAAAGTACCTAAAGTACTATGCATGGAGGTTTGTGACAATATACAGGAGGCAGTGATCAAAACCATCCCCAAGAAAATGAAATGCAAAAAGGCAAAATGGTTGTCTGAGTAAGCCTTATAAGCAGCTGAGAAAAGAAGACAAATAAAAGACAAAGGAGAAAATGAAAGATATATCCATGTGAATACAGAGTTCCAGAGACTAGCAAGGAGAGATAAGAAAGCCTTCCTCAGTGATCAGTCAAAAGAAATAGAAACAATAGAATGGGAAAGACTAGAGATCTTTTCAAGAAAGTTAAACATACCAAGGGAACATTTCATGCAAAGATGGGCATAATAAAGGACAGAAATGGTATATACCTAACAGAAGTAGAAAATATTAAGAAGAGGTGGCAAGAATACACAGAACTATACAAAAAAAGATCTTAATGACCCTGATAATCACAATGGTGTGATCACTCATTGGAATGCGAAGACAAATGGACTTTAGGAAGTATCACTACAAACAAAGCTAGTAGAGGTGCTGGCATTCCAGGTGAGCCATTTCAAATCCTAAAAGATGATGCTCTTAGAGTGCTGCACTCAATATGCCAGCAAATTTGGAAAACTCAGCAGTGGCCATGGGACAGGAAAATGTGATTTTTCATTTCAATCCTAAAGAAAGGCAATACCAAAGAATGTTCGGACTTACCACACAATTGCATTCATCTCACACGCTAGCAAATTAATGCTCAAAATTCTCTAAGCCAGGCTTCAACAGTATGTGAACTTCCAGATGCCAGATGTTCAAGCTGGATTTAGAAAAGGCAGAGGAACTAGAGATCAAACTGCTAACATCCGCTGGATCATTGAGAAAGCAAGAGAGTTCCCAAAAAACATCTACTTCTGCTTTATTGACTACACCAAAGCCTTTGACTGCGTAGATCACAACAGACTGTGAAAAATTCTTCAGGAGATGGGAATACCAGTCCACCTTACCTGCCTCCTGAGAAATCTGTATGCAGGTCAAGAAGCAACAGTTAGAAACAGACACATAACAATGGACTGGTTCAAAATTGCGAAAGGAGTACATCAAGACTGTATATTGTCACCCTGATTAGTTAACTTCTATGCAGAGTACATCATGTGAGATGCTGGTCTGGATGAAGGACAAGCTGGAATCAAGATTGCCAGGAGAGATATCAGTAACCTCAGATACACAGATGACACCACCCTTATGGCAGAAAGTGAAAAAGAACTAAAGAACCTCTTGATGAAAGTGAAAGAGGAGAGTGAAAAAGTTGGCTTAAAACTCAACATTCAGAAAACTAAGATCATGGCATCCAGTCCCATGAAATTATGGCAAAAAGATGGGGAAAAATGGAAACTTTAAATTAGGGGGCTCCAAAATCACTGCAGATGGTGACTGCAGCCATGAAATTAAGACACTTGCTCCTTGGAAGAAAAGCTTTGATCAACCTAGATGGCATATTAAAAAACAGAGACATTACTTTGCCAGCAAAGTCTAGTAAAAGCTCTGGTTTTTCCAGTAGTCATGTATGGATGTGACAGTGGACTGTAAAGAAAGCTGAGTGCCAAAGAATGTATGCTTTTGAACTGTGGTGTTGGATAAGACTCTTGTGAGCCCCTTGGACTGCAAGGAGACCAAACCAGTCCATCCTAAAGGAAATGAGTGGGAGGAGGAGCTAAGATGGCGGAGGCGTAGGACAGGGAGAACACTTTCTCCCCCACAAATTCATCAAAAGAACATTTAAACGCCGAGTAAATTCCACAAAACTTCTGAATGCCGGCAGAGGACATCAGGCACCCAGAAAAGCAACCCAAGTCTTCGAAAGGAGGTAGGAAAAAATGTAAAAGACAAAAAAAAAAAAAAAAAAAAAACAGACAAAAGAGGGAGGGACGGAGTTCCATCCCGGGAAGGGAGTCTTAAAAAGAGAGAAGTTTCCAAACACCAGGAAAAGAGACACTTCTCACTGCCGAATCTGTGCCGAGACTTGGAAGCACAGAGGGCAACATAACAGGGAGGAAAAATAAATAAACAATTAAAACCCGCAGATTGGGAGCCCTACAGTAACTCCCCCAGCGGAGAAGCAGCAGAGACGCCTGCACACACCACTAGCAAGTGGGGGCTGGGCAGGGAGGCGCGGCGTGGGCTGCATCGCTTAGAGTAAAGATCTGGCCTGAATACCCTGAGCGCTATCTAAGCAAAATAATTTGGGCTGGCAAACCAGACTGTGGAATATCTACCATGCGAAAAGCCAGCCCTAACCTAAGACACTGCCAGACCCGCGCACGGAACAAAGGACTGAACAGAGTTAGCCGGCGGCAGACCATCCCCCTCCAGTGACAGGCAGCCAGAGCCAGAAGGGGACAATCGCAGCCCCAGAGAGACATTATCTATAAAACTATAAGCAGGCTTCTTTGCTAACTAAAACTTCTTGGGGGTCTGGACGGTCAACATCTGCCTGAGAAGGTGTGCCGGTTGTACACCTAGATAACCGAGCGGTGGGGAGGTGATAAGTCGCAGCAATCGCACGTGCCAAACACCTCATCACCTGAGCTGCTTGGATCTGGGAAGGGCACAAAACGCAGGCCCAACAAATTCTGCGCCTCTGAGGACTACCGGAGTGCCTGAACCTGAGCAGCTTGGACCTGGGAGGTGCAGGCAGCCCAGGGCTGGCCACGGATGGTTCCCAGCAGAGCAACCTAGAGCCTCAGCAGCGTGGGCAGGGAGGCTACACTCGCCAGGAGCGGAGGCAGACCCAGTGTGGCTGAGGCACTGGGAGCACACGCCAGTGTTATTTGTTTGCAGCATCCCTCCTTCCCTCCCCACAGCGTGACTGAACAAGTGAGCCTAAAATAAATAAATAAATAAAGTGTCCTCCACCGTCCCTTTTGTGTCAGGGCGGAAACCAGACACTGAAGAGACCAGCAAACAGAAGAAGCTATAACAGAGGGAACCACCTTGGAAGCTACAGGCAATAGATTAAAACCCTGTGGTTAGTACCAACTACATAGGAAGGGGCCTATGGATCTTGAGAAATATAAGTCGGATCAAGGAACTGGCCAAAAATGAACTGAACCCACAATACTCGCAACAAAACCAGAGAAAGTCCTAGATATATTTTTACTATTTTTACGATCATTCTTTCTTTTTTTTTTAATTTTTAAAAAAATTTTAAGTCCTCTATTATTCCTTTAATTTTCACTTTTATAACCTATTACTTTGCAAAAAAAAAAGAAGACCCTATGTTTTTTAAAGCAAACTTCATATATATATTTTTTTTCATAATTTTTTTGACATTGTTTTTTCCTTCTTTTCTTTAACATTGTATTTTTGAAATTCCAAACTCTACTCTAAATTATTAATTTTAGCTTTTTGATATTTGTTATCAATTTTGTACCTATAGTTTTTTTTTTTCTAATTTCTGTGACCCTTTTTTTTTTCTTTTTTTCTTTTTCTCTGTTTCTTTCTCTTCTTCTTTTAAATAACATTGTATATCTGAAATTCCAAACTCTACTATAGATTTTTATTTTATGCTTTTTGGTATTTGTTATCAATTTTGTACCTGTATTTTCTTTATAATTTTTGTGACTTTGTTTTGGTTTTTTTTTTTTTCTCTCTCTCTCTTTCTTTTTCTTCTTCTTCTTTTTTAACATTGTATTTTTGAAATTCCAAACTCTACTCTAGATTTTTAACTTTTGCTTTTTGGTATTAGTTATCAATTTTGTACCTATATTTTCTTTATAATTTTCACTACCTTGTTTGTTTTTGTTTGTTCATTTTTTCTCTCTTTCTTTTCCTTCTTCTTTTCTTTAACATTGTATTTTTGAAATTCCAAACTCTACTCTAAATTGTTAACTTTTGCTTTTATGTATTTGTTACCAATTTTGTACCTGTAAGAACCCAATCTTCAGTACCCATTTTTCACTAGGGAGCGAGATTACTGGCTTGACTGCTCTCTCTCCCTTTGGACTCTCCTTTTTCTCCACCAGGTCACCTGTGTCTCCTCCCTAACCCCTCTTTACTCTACCCAACTCTGTAAATTTCTGTGTGTTCCAGACGGTGGAGAACACTTAGGGAACTGATTACTGGCTGGATCTGTCTCCCTCCTTTTCATTCCCCCCTTTTATCCTCCTAGCCACCTCTGTCACCTTCCTCCTTCTTCTCTTCTCTGTATAACTCCGTGAACCATCTCTGAGTGGTTCAGTTGTGGAGTGTACATAAGGAAGAGAATACTGGTTAGCCCACTCTCTCCTCTATTGATTCCACCTCATCTCATTCGGGTCACCTCTAACTCCCTCCTGCCTCTTCTCTTCTCCATGTAACGCTGTGAACCTCTCTGGGTGACCCTCACGGTAGAGAAACTTTTCATCTTTAATGTAGATGCTTTATCAATGGTGCTGTATAGAAGGAGAAGCTTTGAAACTACTGTAAAAATAAGACCAATAACTGGAAGCAGGAGGCTTAAGTCCAAACCCTGACTCCAGGGAACTCCTGACTCCAAGGAACATTAATTGACAGTAGCTCATCAAATGCCTCCATACCTACACTGAAACCAAGCACCACACAAGGGCCAACAAGTTCCAGGGCGAGACATACCAAGCAAATTCTCCAGCAACAAAGGAACGCAGCCCTGATCATCAAGATACAGGCTGCCCAAAGTCACCCTAAAACCATAGACATCTCATAATTCATTACTGGCCACTTCATTGCACTCCAAAGAGAAGAAATACAACTCCACCCACCAGAACACTGACACAAGCTTCCCTAACCAAGAAACCTTGACAAGCCACCTGTGCAAACCCACACACAGCGAGGAAACACCACAATAAAGAGAACTCCACAAACTGCCAGAATACAGAAAGGACACCCCAAACTCAGCAATTTAAACAAGATGATGAAGAGACAGAAGAATACCCAGCAGATAAAGGAACAGGATAAATGCCCACCAAACCAAACCAAAGAGGAAGAGATAGGAATCTACCTGATAAAGAATTATGAATAATGATAGTGAAATTGATCCAAAATCCTGAAATCAAAATGGAATCACAGATAAATAGCCTGGAGACAAGGATTGAGAAGATGCAAGAAAGGTTTAACAAGGACCTAGAAGAAATAAAAGAGAGTCAATATATAATGAATAATGCAATAAATGAAATCAAAAACACTCTGGAGGCAACAAGTAGTAGAATAACAGAGGCAGAAGATAGGATTGGTGAATTAGAAGATAGAATGGTAGAAATAAATGAATCAGAGAGAAAAAAAGAAAAACGAATTAAAAGAAATGAGGACAAGCTCAGAGACCTCCAGGACAATATTAAATGCTACAACTTTCGAATCATAGGGGTCCCAGAAGAAGAAGACAAAAAGAAAGACCATGAGAAAATACTTGAGGAGATAATAGTTGAAAACTTCCCTAAAATGGGGAAGGAAATAATCACCCAAGTCCAAGAAATCCAGAGAGTCCCAAACAGGATAAACCCAGGGCAAAACACCCCAAGACACATATTAATCAAATTAACAAAGATCAAACACAAAGAACAAATATTAAAAGCAGCAAGGGAAAAGCAACAAATAACACACAAGGGAATTCCCATAAGGATAACAGCTTATCTTTCAATAGAAACTCTTCAAGCCAGGAAGGAATGGCAAGACATACTTAAGATGATGAAAGAAAATAACCTACAGCCCAGATTATTGTACCCAGCAAGGATCTCATTCAAATATGAAGGAGAAATCAAAAGCTTTTCAGACAAGCAAAAGCTGAGAGAATTCAGCACCACCAAACCAGCTCTCCAACAAATACTAAAGGATATTCTCTAGACAGGAAACACAAAAACGGTGTATAAATTCGAACCCAAAACAATAAAGTAAATGGCAACGGGATCATACTTATCAGTAATTACCTTAAACGTAAATGGGTTGAATGCCCCAACCAAAAGACAAACACTGGCTGAATGGATACAAAAATAAGATCCCTACATATGTTGTCTACAAGAGACCCACCTCAAAACAGTGGACACGTACAGACTGAAAGTGAAGGGCTGAAAAAAGATTTTCCATGCAAATAGGGACCAAAAGAAAGCAGGAGTAGCAATACTTACATCAGATAAAATAGACTTTAAAACAAAGGCTGTGAAAAGAGACAAAGATGGTCACTACATAATGATCAAAGGATCAATCCAAGAAGAAGATATAACAATTATAAATATATATGCACCCAACATGGGAGCGCCGCAATATGTAAGAAAAATGTTAACAAGTATGAAAGGAGAAATTAACAATAACACAATAATAGTGGGAGACTTTAATACCCCACTCACATCTATAGATAGATCAACAGAAAATTAACAAGGAAACACAAACTTTAAATGATACAATAGACCAGTTAGACTTAATTGATATCTATAGGACATTTCATCCCAAAACAATGAATTTCACCTTTTTCTCAAGTGCACATGGAACCTTCTCCAGGATAGATCACATCCTGGGCCATAAATCTAGCCTTGGTAAATTCAAAAAAATAGAAATCATTCCAAGCATCTTTTCTGACCACAATGCAGTAAGATTAGATCTCAATTACAGGAGAAAAACTATTAAAAATTCCAACATACGAAGGCTGAACAACACGCTGCTGAATAAGCAACAAATCACAGAAGAAATAAAAAAATAAATCAAAATTTGCATAGAATCTATAAATTGCTTTGGGTAGTATACTCATTTTCACTATATTGATTCTTCCAATCCATGAACATGGTATAGTTCTCCATCTATTAGTGTCCTCTTTGATTTCTTTCACCAGTGTTTTATAGTTTTCTATATATAGGTCTTTAGTTTCTTTAGGTAGATATATTCCTAAGTATTTTATTCTTTCCGTTGCAATGGTGAATGGAATTGTTTCCTTAATTTCTCTTTTAGTTTTCTCATTATTAGTGTATAGGAATGCAAGGGATTTATGTGTGTTGATTTTATATCCTGCAACTTTACTATAATCATTAATTAGTTCTAGTAATTTTCTGGTGAAGTCTTTAGGGTTTTCTATGTAGAGGATCATGTCATCTGCAAACAGTGAGAGTTTTACTTCTTCTTTTTCAATTTGGATTCCTTTTATTTCTTTTTCTGCTCTGATTGCTGTGGCCAAAACTTCCAAAACTATGTTGAATAGTAATGGTGAAAGTGGGCACCCTTGTCTTGTTCCTGACTTTAGAGGAAATGCTTTCAATTTTTCACCATTGAGGATAATGTTTGCTGTGGGTTTGTCATATATCGCTTTTATTATGTTGAGGTGTGTTCCTTCTATTCCTGCTTTCTGGAGAGTTCGTGTCATAAATGGATGTTGAATTTTGTCAAAGGCTTTCTCTGCATCTATTGAGATAATCATATGGTTTTTATTTTTCAATTTGTTAATGTGGTGTATAACATGGATTGATTTGCGGATATTGAAGAATCCTTGCATCCCTGGGATAAAGCCCACTTGGTCATAGTGTATGATCTTTTTAATGTGTTGTTGGATTCTGATTGCTAGAATTTTGTTAAGGATATTTGCATCTATGTTCATCAGTGATATTGGCCTGTAGTTTTCTTTTTTTGTGGGATCTTTGTCAGGTTTTGGTATTAGGGTGATGGTGGCCTAGATTCAATGCAATACCTATCAAGCTACCAACGGTATTCTTCACAGAGCTAGAACAAATAATTTCACAATTTGAATGGAAATACAAAAAACCTCGAATAGCCAAAGCTATCTTGAGAAAGAAGAATGGAACTGGAGGAATCAACCTACCTGACTTCAGGCTCTACTACAAAGCCACAGTTATCAAGACAGTATGGTACTAGCACAAAGTCAGAAATATAGAATAATGGAACAAAATAGAAAGTCCAGAGATAAATCCACGCACATATGGACACCTTATCTTTGACAAAGGAGGCAAGAATATACAGTGGATTAAAGACAATCTCTTTAACAAGTGGTGCTGGGAAAACTGGTCAACCACTTGTAAAAGAATGAAACTAGAACACTTTCTAACACCATACACAAAAATAAACTCAAAATGGATTAAAGATCTCAACGTAAGACCAGAAACTATAAAACTCCTAGAGGAGAACTTAGGCAAAACCCTCTCCGATGTACATCACAGCAGGATCCTCTATGACCCACCTCCCAGAATATTGGAAATAAAAGCAAAAATAAACAAATTGGACCTAATTAAATTTAAAAGCTTCTGCACAACAAAGGAAACTATTAGCAAGGTGAAAAGGCAGCCTTCAGAATGGGAGAAAATAATAGCAAATGAAGCAATGGACAAACAACTAATCTCAAAAATACACAAGCAACTCCTACAGCTCAACTCCAGAAAAATAAATGACCCAATCAAAAAATGGGCCAAAGAACTAAATAGACATTTCTCCAAAGAAGACATACAGATGGCTAACAAACACATGAAAAGATGCTCAACATCACTCATTATCAGAGAAATGCAAATCAAAACCACTATGAGGTACCGTTTCATGCCAGTCAGAATGGCTGCAATCCATAAGTCTACAAGCAATAAATGCTGGAGAGCGTGTGGAGAAAACGGAACTCTCTTATACTGTTGGTGGGAATGCAAACTAGTATAACCACTATGGAGAACAGTGTGGAGATTCCTTAAAAAACTGGAAATAGAACTGCCTTATGATGCAGCAATCCCACTGCTGAGCATACACACTGAGGAAACCAGAAGAGAAAGAGACACTGTACCCCAATGTTCATCGCAGCACTGTTTATAATAGCCAGGACATGGAAGCAACCTAGATGCCCATCAGCAGATGAATGGATAAGAAAGCTATGGTACATATACACAATGGAGTATTACTCAGCCATTAAAAAGAATACATTTGAATCAGTTCTAATGAGATGGATGAAACTGGAACCTATTATACAGAGTGAAGTAAGCCAGAAAGAAAAACACCAATACAGTATACTAACGCATATATATGGAATTTAGAAAGATGGTGACAATAACCCAATGTACGAGAAAGCAAAAGAGACACTGATATATAGATCAGTCTTATGGACTCTGTGGGAGAGGGAGAGGGTGGGGAGATTTGGGAGAATAGCATTGAAACATGTATAATATCATGTATGAAACGAGTCACCAGTCCAGGTTCGATGCACGATACTGGATGCTTGGGGCTGGTGCACTGGGATGACCCAGAGGGAGGCTATGGGGAGGGAGGAGGGAGGAGGGTTCAGGATGGGGAACACAGGTGTACCTGTGGCAAATTCATTTCGATATTTGGCAAAACTAATACAATATTGTAAAGTTTAAAAATAAAATAAAATTTAAAAAAAAAGAGAGAGAGAGAAAAAAAAAAAGGAAATGAGTCCTGAATATTCATTGGAAGGGCTGATGCTGAAGCTCCAATACTTTGGCCACCTGATACAAAAAACTGACTCCTTGGAAAAGACCTTGATACTAAGAAAGATTGAAGGAAGGAGGAGAAGTTTGCAACAGAGGATGAGATGGTTGGATGGCATCACCAACTCAATGGATGTGAGTTTGAGTAAGCTTTGCTGGTGATGGACAGGGAAGCCTGGAATGCTGCAGTCCCTGGGGTGGTAAAGAGTCAAATACAGCTGAGTGACTAAACTGAACTAGCTGAAGGATTCTACCTTCCTTCTTCCCTTGCTTTACATCAACATTTCACATGGATCACACTCCCCAAGGTGGACTGACTCACGTCATACATCAAATCATTGTTGAATAAAGTAAGAATATGTATTTCTGTATCTAAGATAGTTTAACACATGAAGTGACTTCTTCAAAATAACTGTATTAGGCAACCTTGGTATAAAGCACTTTTGTGTGATTAGTAAATCAAACATCTGCATGTCTCTGATTTCCTGGTCCATAATGTGATGTAACAGTTAGCCTGTTGAATTTTACATCCTGTCTTGTAGAAGTAGCCTTGCTTCAGCAACACAGTCACAACCAAGCCTCATGGTGAGCAAACCACACACCAATATTCTTATATTCTGGGACATTTCAGAAACAGAATGTACTCATATTTCAAACAGAGAAATTACCCCCCAGGGTCAGAGAATGCTGAGATAAATGTACCATTGGACTTTTAGAAACATTATACATTATAAGATGCTATAATAATAAGGAAAAACATCCTGTGTTGCCCTGCAGCCATCAAGGCTAGTTGTTTAGCTTCAATTTCAAAGTTCACAGATGATCCAGGAAGGAAATCTTCTAACCAGGGTCAAGGGACTAAGGATGCACTCCTAGTATCAAAAGTAAATGTTGGAAGCTTCTTTATGCCATCACATGAAGATCATGAAAATAGTAAGGGTATGCCTGTTTGAATGTATTTCTAACTCTTAACATAAGCATTTCCATATGATATCTGTTGGTCTGCGAATTCCAAAAGTTTTCCATCAAGGATGACATTTTCCCTCTGTTTCATTATAAATGAAATAATTTTTTAGAATATGCATTTCTTTGCACAAGTTTTGGCTTGGCAGAGTTCTTCTAGTGATTTTTGCTTGCTGCTGCTGCTAAGTCGCTTCAGTCATGTCCGACTCTGTGCGACCCCATAGACGGCAGCCCACCAGGCTCCCCCGTCCCTGGGATTCTCCAGGCAAGAACACTGGAGTGGGTTCCCATTTCCTTCTCCAATACATGAAAGTGAAAAGTGAAAGTGAAGTCCCTCAGTCGTGTCCGACCTTTAGCGACCCCATGGGCTGCGGCCCACCAGGCTCTCTGTCCATGGGATTTTCCAGGCAAGAGGACTGGAGTGGGGTGCCATTGCCTTCTCTGGATTTTTCCTTCAGTTCAGTTCAGTTCAGTTCAGTCACTCAGTCGTATCTGACTCTTTGCGACCCCATGAATCACAGCACACCAGGCCTCCCTGTCCTTCACCAACTCCCGGAGTTCACCCAAACTCATGAGCATCGAGTCAGTGATGCCATCTAGCCATCTCATCCTCTGTCGTCCCCTTTTCCTCCTGCCCCCAATCCCTCCTAGCATCAGAGTCTTTTCCAATGAGTCAACTCTTCGAATGAGGTGGCCAAAGTACTGGAGTTTCAGCTTTAGCATCATTCCTTCCAAAGAATACCCAGGGCTGGTCTTCTTCAGAATGGACTGGTTGGATCTCCTTGCAGTCCAAGGGACTTGCAAGAGTCTTCTCCAACACCACAGTTCAAAAGCATCAATTCTTCAGCACTAACTGAGCAACTAAGATGTTCAAGGAAAAGAGTTTTCACACTTTTTCACTAAAAAATAAAAAAAAAAAAAAAACATTCATAGAACTGTTATTCTACTTGTAGAAGCAGTTATTCTGTTTACTAGTAATTTAATGTTTTTCACCCATCAGCATCACAAGGTATATATAGTTGATCAAAAGTGTAGTGAAAATTATTTATCTAATGCTCTACTTTCACTACTTTTGGGTAACTACCCCAGGAAATCTTTTCAGATTTCCAGCCTTGGAAGCATTCAAAACCAGCCTAGTGACCAGTGACCAAAACTGAGTTGACCAGCTGATGCAATAAACCAGTCAATTGACTTGTGTGGTTGCCTGAATTGAGCAGATATTTGTATAAGATTGTTGGAAACTGAGGTAGATGTATATTGTCACCCTGCTTATTTAACTTATATGCAGAGTGCATCATGCAAAATTCTGGGCTGGATGAAGCACAAGCTGGGATCAAGATTGCAGGGAGAAATAACAATAACCTCAGATATTCAGATGACACCACACTTATGGCAAAAATAGGGTCACAAAGAGTTAGACACGACTGAGGGACTGAACTGAGGTGATGTTGAAAGACTATACATATAAATGCAGATTCTGGATTTGCAGTGGAAACTCACAAACAACTCTCCCTTACCATATGATATCTTCATTGCCCTGCATTATTTTAACTTCAAGTCTTCTTTAGGTTAAAGGGCTGTGTTGACACATAAGCCTACATTCATTTATTAGACATTTACTGAGTGCCTATCATGTTCAAGACACTTTGCTGTAACAATCAAGGTACAGTGGTGAACCACAAGACACACATGGTCCATTCCTAAGTCTTTTTCTGTCTTGCTTATTCCCGTCTTTTTGTAATGCTTTGTTTCCTGACAGAGAAATCATCCTATTCACTGAAGCATCATTTCAATTCAGTCGCTCAGTCATGTCTAATTCTTTGCAGCCCCACAGACTGCAGCACATCAGGCTTCCCTGTCCATCACCAATTCCTGAAGCTTGCTCAAATTCATTTCCATCAAGTCAGTGATGCCATCCAACCATCTTACCCTCTGTCATCCCCTTTTCTCCTTCCTTCAATCTTTCCCAGCATGAGGGTCTTTTCCAATGAGTCAGTTCTTTGCATCAGGTGGCCAAAGTATTGGAGCTTCAGTTTCAGCATCAGTCCTTCCAATGAATATTCAGGACTGATCTCCTTTAGGACTGAATGGTTGGATCTCCTTGCAGTCCAAGGAACTCTCAAGAGTCTTCTCCAATACTACAGTTCAAAAGCATCAGTTCTTTGGTGCTCAGCTTTCTTCATGGTCCAACTCTCACATCCATACATGACTAGTAGAAAAACCATAGCTATGACTAGATGGGCCTTTGTTGGCAAAATAATGTCTCTGCTTTTTAATATGCTATCTAGGTTGGTCATAGCTTTTCTTCCAAGGAGCAGATATTTTTAATTTCATGGCTGCAGTCAATATCTCCAGTGATTTAGGAGCCCAATAAAATAAAGTCTGTCACCATTTCCATCGTTTCACCATCTATTTGCCATGAAGTGATGGGATTGGATGCCATGATCTTCGTTTTTTGAATGTTGAGTTTTAAGCCAGCTTTTTCACTCTCCTCTTTCACTCTTGTCAAGAGGCTCTTTAGTTCTTCTTCACTTCCTACCATAAGGGTGGTATCATCTGCATATCCGAGGTTATTGATATTTTTCCCAGCAATCTTGATTCCAGCTTGTGCTTCATCCAGCCCAGCATTTCACATGATGTGCTCTGCATATAAGTTAAATAGGCAAAGTGACAATATACAGCCTTGTAGTTCTAACCATTGCTTCTTGACCTGCATATAGATTTCTCAGGAGGAAGGTAAGGTGGTCTGGTAGTCCCATCTCTTTAAGAATTTTCAACTCTGGTTTTCTTCAGTCAGGCTGTTCCCCTGCAAAATCAGACCCCACTGAAGTGATATGATCTTCAACATTATAACGTCCCACATCATTCTCCCCTTTGCTGCATGCTGTGCCCTGGAGCCTAGTGATGGGGAGCCACAAGAATACAGTTCTAAAGCAGAGCTACTTCACTGGTAGGCATGAGAAAGAAGGGGAGATTTGTGATTAGTTTAGTGAATTTGATCTTTTCAGGTTGATAATTAGTTGTTATCTTTGTGACTACTATAGAAGTTATGGCATCATTGAATTCAGGCCAGGAAGGGCTCCTGTGAATCAACTCCTTATACTCCCTCACTTTTTCACACAAAGAACTCCAGTAAAAGTGACTGTTTGTCTTCAAACTGTATGCTTGTTTGGGAATTAAAAAAAAATCAGTGAAAAAAGTAGAGATAAAATCTAGGAATAATTCATACAAAATTTCATTATTATGAAAATGCAAGTTTAATTATAGTGATAAATTATTATTATTCTAAAGGGTCAAGTCTCTAGATTCCTTCCATTACTGCACTTAGGTAATAACTATAATTTCTTCTTTAAGATACTAAAACTAACAAACATGCTACTAATTCTCTGGGAACCAGGAGTCTGAAGTACACTCACACATTAGCTTGTGTAGTTAATATATTTTTAGCATCTATAAGAAAGTAAAGTTTAGCTCTTGGACAAAGGGGCTTGTACAATATAATGTGTTTCCACTTTTTGAATAAAACACTTTTACCTTCTATTTCTAAAATTGTCCGAAGGCAATATAATTTTTATAAAACATCTGAAAGTTTCAAAACCATTTCACTGCCAATGTTTCTAACTCCAAACCTGATGTTCTGGCAGAAATGTGTGCCAGAATGTTTCGTTTTATGTTTAAATGGTCACAGATTTAATAATGGACTGCAAAAGATTCTTGCATTTAACTATGTCCTTTACTGTTCATGCACTCATCCAAGCATGCACAAACAGAGGGGAATGCCATGCACTTTAAATCCATGAACATCACGGAAAAGACCCACTCTGGGCTTTGAACACATTAACAAATTATGTCCCATTAGGTCAATGCAGAAATTAATTGTGGATTCTCTTAAAATCCACATTGCCTTCTGGTTCTGTTGCAGGCCACTCAATTAGACACCTCTCAAGGCCTTTGTGTTGGACTAAACGTAACTAATTGTTCCATTTCTGCAAGGAGTGATTCATCTCCCAGATGTCCCAGACCTTTCAGCGGCTCTGCTCTACCAATATCTCGACATATGAAAATAGAGTCATTAGGGACCCAGGCAGAGGGGAGAGATTGGGGAGCAAATAGAGCAGGGTATTCTTTACCCCTGCCCTTTGGTATGATTAATCTTCAGTGAGAAAGGACTCCTGAATCATTCTCTTGACAGGGTAGCCCTTTGCCCTATCTGGCTTCCCACGTGAGGAAAGATGGATGAATGCTTCCTTTTTTCTCTTCCTCCAGGTGCAGCCCTATTCACACTCGAGTCTGACTGCACATAATAGAATGACTTCTACTTGCCTCAGCTCTGTATTTTCTCCTCTACTGTTTCTCATTTGTTCTTATTCCAATAACAGAGACAGCCAAATTGAAAATGCATGAAGACCCAAAGTCTTATTTCCTTAGGGCACTAAGTAAAAGTGTGTTTGTGTGTGTGTGTGTATGTTTTCTTCTAGGAAATGTAGCTTCAGAGTAAATCTATGGAGAAAGATTTTTACGCCGTTAAGCTATTGGGTTAACTTGATGATTTTTACTACAGCTTTGAACTCTTGCTTTTTTTCTGAGCTGTTTTCTTCATGTCTTTACTTGTAGCAAATGGTGTTATTCATCCATTGTAATAGTTGAATATATAATAATGCATGTTCTGGAATAAAAAGAGCATCCTATCCTGCTATCTGTATGCTTTCAATCATATTTAAAACAGCTAACAATGTGTTATCATCAAATGCAGTTTTTAGATTTCACAGATTGGCAAAAAGCTTCTGTTTTAAAGTGAAATAAGAAATTGATAGCACAATATTTTAACTTTATATGGATCTATGCCTAGAGTTAGGATGGGCTCTACTGAAAATAATTAAGCTAATCATAGGTTTTAGCTTGAGTTCCCTGAAACAAGACATTGAAACTAGGAAATGAATGCATGTAGTTTATTTGGGAGGTGATTGCAGAGAGTGAAGTTAGAATGATTTATGGAAGAGAAAGCCACCAGTAAAGGGTGTGTTATCAAGCAAGTTACCAACATGGGCAGCTTGAGCTTAGTCCCAGTAGGGAACTCTAGGAGCCTCATAGAACATCCACCTCAAGATTTCTCCCATTTATGGAGCAATGAAGCTGGAGTATTAATAGACTAATCCATTAGTCAGTGCTCCTAGGCTGCTCCTGAGAGACTTAATTAAACCTGTGTAGCCAGGCAAAATAGATTTGATCACCAAATAATCTTCAGGAAATAGACGGAGATGTGTTTACTGAAGGGCTGCTAGGGACCATAAGAATGGTAGGGCCCAGAGTGTCTGCTCCATCATTGCACTTTTGGAAACTTTGACAGGAATGATCACTTACTTTAAGCTAATTGAAAACTTGCATTACTTTAAAATTTATGGAAACCCCTGACTTTTAAATGTAAGGTGTGCCTTATTCTTCATTTTGTTTCATCAACATTTCTGTGATTAACTAGACCAGCCACATGGTTAATTAGAGGCTACAACTCTAGGAGAATCTATTTATCTTTGCAAGAACAGTACAAAAATATTTCTCCCCTGAGCCATTTGAGAATAATGTATTAACCCGATGCCCCAATACCCATGAATATTTTAGTGTATTTTATGTGAACAAGGACATTCTCTGTCTGACTCTTTGTGACCCCATGGGCTACAGCCCACCAGGCTCCTCTGTCCATGGAATTTTCTAGGCAAGAATATTGTAGGGGGTTGCCATTTCCTACATTAGGGGATCTTCCCAACACAAGGATCAAGCCCATGTCTTCTTCACTTCTTGCATTGACAAGGGGATTCTTTACCACTGCACCACTTGGAAAGCCTTAATTACAATGTATCTAACAAAATCAGGAAATTAACATTAATGCATTTTTACTATATAATCCTCAAGTCCCATCCAAGTTTCAATATTTGCTTCAGTAAAGGGATTTATTTCAGAACTATATGATTTCACAATGTACATGTATACCAAATCATATAGTTTATATATAATTTTATTTGTCAGTTATTCCCCAATAAGCTGGAAAAATAGAACACTTCAGTAGATTAATTATAAGAATTAAAAATGATAAGAATCATGCTGCATTGTAGTTGTCATGTCTCTTTAGTTTTTTTCAATCTGTGCAAATTCTTGGTCATTTCTTGACATTTTTAGCCTTGAAAATTTTAAAGATTACAAGTCATCTGTTTTGTAGAATGCTTCTCACCTTGAATCTGGACTCATCTTATCTTTGTTCTATGATTAACTTTGTCATGCTTCACTGATAGAAAAAGAAAAAATCACAAAACTAATGCTGCATTCATTTCATTGTTTCACATGTGTGACACATGCTTTTGATGAGTCCCTTTACTGGTGATCCAGTCCCATCATTTCATAGCAAATAGAAGGGGGGAAAGTGAAATTAGTGTCAGATTTTATTTTCTTAGACTCCAAAATGGATGGTGGGTGATGTGGGTGATGACTGCAGTCATGAAATTAAAGGACGCTTGCTCCTTGGAAGAAAAGCTATGACAAATATAGACAGCATATTAAAAAACAGAGACATCACTTTGCCATAAAAGGTGCTTGTAGCCAATATTATGTATGTTTTTTCCAGGAGTCATGTAAGGATGTGAGAGTTGAACCATAAAGAAGTCTGATTGCCAAAGAATTCATGCTTTGAGTTATGGTGAATTGTGGTGCTGAAGAAGACTCTTGAGAGTTCCTTGGACTCCAGACAGATCAAACCAGTCAATCCTAAAGGAAATCAAACTGAATATTCATTGTAAAGACTGATGTTGGAGCTGAAGCTTCAATAGTTTGGCCACCTGATGGGATGAGACAACTCATTGAGAAAAAGAAAAAAAAAAAAAAAACCTGATGTTGAGAAAGATTGAGGACAGGAGGAGAAGGGGGCAACAGAGGATGAGATGGTTGGATGGTATCACTGATTCAGTGGACATGAATTTGCACAAACTCCAGAAGATAGTGAAGGACAGGGAAGCCTGGCATGCTGGAGTCCATGAGGTCACAGAGTTGGACACGATTTCGAGACTGAACAACAACTGGTGATCACTGGGTTAAAGTGGTGTCTTTAGCATTCTCCATTGTAAATTTCACATTTTAAAATTAAGAACTATTTTGAGAAGAGGTACTTTTAACTTGTAAATATCCCACTACTCATCAAACTTTCAATTATTTATTGATTTATATATTTATATATACCAGGATATTCTCATACATTCTTATTTAAATATTGGATCATAATTTTTACTATCCTACATATTCTGATATTGAAATTGTCCAAGATTTGGCCAGGAGGGGACCCTGACAGCTGACTTGTTTGTCTTTTCAGCTTGACCCCATCTTCCTAGGAAAATTTTTAAAATTGAGCATCCCAATCAATGGTGAGATATTTGAACCAACAAATGGTATTCCATTAAGGAAAATTAGAAGAATAACTCAGCATATCTTCACTACTACAAAGAAGAAACCAACAAACAGAAGAAAATCAAGATCCATAGCATAAGACGTTTGATTGAGACATGAGGTGGCTTCTGTAAAAAGTAATCATATATATCCACTTGAAAAGGCCTTATTATGTTTTTAAAAAAACAAAAAAAAAGAAATCTCCTATGTGAAATGTCTTGAGTTAATTGATTCTAATATTGCTGGAATTATACATGATGCAGAATTTGTATTGACTGCTTTAAATCAAGGATCTCAAAAGATTATAGTTATAGGTAGTAAATTATGTTTTGGATTGTAATAGAATATTTGTATTTTTTTTGTTTTTTAATTTATTATTATTATTTTTACTTTACAATATTGTATTGGTTTTGAATCAGTTCTAATGAGGTGGATCAAACTGGAGCCTATTATACAGAGTGAAGTAAGCCAGAAAGAAAAACACCAATATAGTATACTAGCGCATATATATGGAATTTAGAAAGATGGTAATGACAACCCTGTATGCAAGACAGCAAAAGAGACACAGATGTATAGAACAGTCTTTTGGACTCTGTAGGAAGGGGAGGGGGGATGATTTGGGAGAATGGCATTAAAACATGTATAATATTATATAAGAAATGAATCGCCAGTCCAGATTCAATGCAGGATACAGGAAGCTTGGGGCTGGTGCACTGGGATGACCCAGAGGGATAGTATGGGGAGGGAGGTGGGAGAGGGGTTCAGGATAGGGAACATGTGTACACCCGTGGCAGATGCATGTTGATGTCATAGAATATTTTTAATACAAAATTAATTCTGGAAGAATGAAGACTACTTCATCAATAAATTAATTAAATAACAGCTAATTTTTAAATATAAATGTATTTATTTTAATTGGAGGTTTTTTTTTTTTTTTCAAAACATTCTGCCAAGAAAAGGTATTTGGACTAGCAGCACAAGAGATGTCCTATCTCTGCCAATAATTTCTTTTCCTTTCGATCTTGAGGTAACCGAGAAGTAAACACACATTGGTCATTAGCCAATAGAAAATAACACATTTAATCAGCCAATGCCTCTGACTTATTAGCAAAGAGGTCTTAGAAAACTGAGCCTCCTGTCTTCCAACTCTTATGCCAATTCAATAAAAGTACTAGCTGCTCAAAATGGTATAAGCTATATAAAGCAATTTACTTTGCTGACAAAGGTGTGTATAGTCAAAGCTATGGTTTTTCCAATTGTCATGTATGGATGTGAGAATTGGACTATAAAGAAAGCTGAGTGCCAAAGAACTGAAGCTTTTGAACTGTGGTGTTGGATAAGACTTTTGAGAGTCCCTTGGACTGCAAGGAGATCCAACCAGTCCATCTTAAAGGAGATCAGTCCTAGGTGTTCATTGGAAGGACTGATGCAGAATCTGAAACTCCAATACTTTGGCCACCTGATGTGAAGACTGACATTAGAAATTCTGGAAAGATAGAAGGCAGGAGGAGAAGGGGACAACAGAGGATGAGATAGTTGGATGGCATCACCGACTTGATGGACATGAATTTGAGCAGCTCCAGGAGTTGGTGATGGACAGGGAGGCTTGGTGTGCTTTAGTCCATGGCGTCTCAAAGAGTCGGACATGACTGAATGACTGAACTGAACTGAACTGATAGGAAGCAATGACCAGTGTATTTTGAAGAGTGCAAGTGAAGAAAACAAGATGTTTGGGCTTTGAGAGTTATTGTTTACCTGCATGGAGTGAATGAAGAGAGAAACAGAGGCCCTATGTAATCCCTAGTCGCACTGTTACTCATAACTGTGGTCCAGTAAACAAACATCCTGAAATTAGTATCATGATTAACAAGTTTCCCATTTTTTTAGGAAGAGGTGGAATGTAGTGCTAAACTGAGAGGTGGAGAGAAGTGCTTCTTTTCCTGTATAGTCAATGTGGCTCAGTTTAAGGAGGTTGTCAGCAGGCTCATTCAAAGAGCTTGCCTTAAATGAAACAAACAATGAGTTAAACAATTAAAACACAAGATGTGTTGTGCTTAGTTGCTCAGTCATGTCCGACTTTTTGTGATCCCAAAAACTATAGCCCGCCAAGGTTCTTCTGTCCCTGCAGATTCTCCAGGCAATAATACTGGAGTGGATTGCCATGCCCACCTCCAGGGGATCTTCTCAACCCAGAGATAGAACCAAGTTCTCCTGCATTCCAGGCAGATTCTTTACTGTCTGAGCCACCAGGGAAGCACACAAGATGAAAAGTATGTTGGGATTCTTCCAAGATGGAGGAGGTATAGGATGGGGAGACCACTTTCTCCACCACAAATTCATTAAAAGATCATTTGCATTTTGAGCAACTTCCAAAAAACAACTTCTGAAAGCTGGTGAAGGACACCAGGCACTGAGAAAAGCAGCTCAATCTCTTCAAAAGGAGGTAGGACAAAATATAAAAGACAAAAGCAGAGACAGAAGATTTAGGGATGGAGATCCTTCCTGGGGAGGGACTCGTGAAGGAGGAGAAGTTTCCACACAATAGGAAATCCTCTCACAGTCATGTCTGCAGGAAGTTTTGGAATCTCAAAGGGCAACATAACCAGGAGGGAAAACAAAAAAACACAGAATATGTGCCTAACTGCAACAACAAGCAGAGGTGGAGAAGTGGCACAGACACTTCCTTCCGCCGCCAGTGAGTAGGAGCTAGGCAGGGAGATATGGGCTGCATCAACAGTCCTTAGGCTAAGGACTGGACCTGAATGCCCTGAGGACAATCTGAGGGAGCTAATGTGAGATAGCAACCCAAACTGTAGGATGATCAGAGAGACAGGAAAAAAAAAAAAAAAACTTTCCTGCAAAAGGCTCTAATGCCCCTCAGTGCCCCTTGGCATGCTCACAGAACAAAAGAGTGAATACCAAAGGAGAGCAAGTCCCTGCCATATAGGGCCCTTCCTTCCCAGAGGCAGAGAGGCAGGCATGCAACAGATACAGAAGGCAAGGAGCTGCTTCAGTCTCAGCCCCAGAGACTGCATCTTCCACCAAACTGTAAGGAGGCTTCCAGTTGCTAACTACGTCTTCCTGGGATCCTGGACAGTTGACATCTGCCAGGAGTGTCACAGCCTGAGGTCAGCTCCCCAGAGGAGACACACAGCACACTCTAGACTGTGCTCTTACAGCACACCCGGGAAACCAAGCAGCCAGGACAGGGGAAGTGAATAAGATACAAAGCCCACCTGGGACAGTGTGCTCACCAAGCACCTAGTCACCTGAGCTGCTCGGACCTGGGAAGGGCACGAAACACACAGCTAATCTGGATCTGTGCCCCTGAGGACCACCCAAGAACCTGAGTGGCTTAGACCTGGGAAGTGCAAAAAACACAGGACCCACCTGGGACAGTACCCTTGCAGAGCACCCTGGGGCCTAAGCAGTGTGGGCCCGGAAAGTACATGCCACCTTCGGCTGTGGCAAACAGAGTGTGGTCCATCCACTATGAGCACTCCTAATACATGCCAGTGGTATTATTTTGCAGTGTCCCTCCCTCCCCACAACACAACTGAACAAGTGAGCCTGAATAAGTGGCCGCCTTCACAACCTCGTTTCAGGGTGAATATTAGACCCTGAAGAGACTTGCAAACAGAAGAAGCCAAAATAAACAAAGAAGGAGGAACTGCTCTGGAAGTGGCAAGTGCAGCAGATTAAAACCCTGCAGTTAATACTGAGACTGTGCATTTGAGAGACATCTATAGACCTTGAGAAAAAGTACAAGCTGGAACAAGCGACTATCTAATACTGAACTGGTCCACATTTCCCACAACAATATATATATCAAATATATATGTATTTTAACTTTTTTGATTTTGTTTTGTATTTTTTATATTGCATTTTTGAGAATCTAATCTCTATTCTAGGATTTTAATCTTTGCTTTTTTATATTTGTTATCAATTTTGTACCTTTAAGAATCTAATCTTCAGTATTCATTTACACTTAGAGATTTGATTACTGGTTTGAGTGCTGTCTCCCCTTTTGACTCCCCCTATTATTCTCCTGGTCACCTCTATCTCCCCTCCTCCCTCTTCTCTTCTTTATATATGAATTTCTCTGGGTGTTCCTGACTGTGGACAGTTGTTTCACCATTAACCTAGGGGTTTTACCTTCTGTGCTGTATAGATGGAGAAGTCTTGAGGCTACTGTAAGAGAAGAACTAAAAGCCAGAGGCAGGAGGCTTAACTCTAAACCTTTAGAACATCAGAGAACTCCTGACTCCAGAAACTTTAATAGACAAGAGCTCATCCAAAAATCTCCATACCTGCCCTGCAACCAAGCTTCACCCAAAAGCTAATAAGTTCCAGTGCAAGACACACCATGCTAATTCTCCAGCAAAACAGGAATACAACCCTGAACATTAAAAGACAGGCTACCCAAAGTCATGCCAAACCTGTAGATACCCCTATGCTGCTGCTGTTGCTAAGTTGCTTCAGTCATGTCCGACTCTCTGCGACCCCATAGACGGCAGCCCACCAGGCTCCCCCATCCCTGGGATTCTCCAGGCAAGAACACTGGAGTGGGTTGCCATTTCCTTCTCCAATGCATGAAAGTGAAAAGTGAAAGTGAAGTCACTCAGTCATGTCTGACCCTCAGTAACCCCATGGACTGCAGCCTTCCAGGCTCCTCCGTCCATGGGATTTTCCAGGAAAGAGTACTGGAGTGGGGTGTCATTGACTTCTCCAGATACCCCTATAGATACCCCCAAATTGACTAGTAGACACGTCATTGCACTCTAGAGAGAAGAGATCCAGTTCCACCCACCAGAACACAGACACAAGCTCCTCCAACCAGGAAACCTTGACAAGCCACTAGTCCAACTACACCCACAGGGAGCAGACTCAACAATTAAGAAGAACCATGAACTTCCAGCCTGCAGAAAAGGCACCCCAAACACAGCAATCTAAGTGAAAATGCAGACAAATATTCAGCAGGTGAAGGAACATGATAAAAACCCACAAACAAAGAAAAAGATGAAGTAGGGAGTCTACCTGGAAAAGAATTCAGAATAATGATAGTAAAGATGATCCAAAATCTTGAAAACATAATGGAGTTACAAATAAATAGACAAGAGACAAGGATTCAGATCAGATCAGTCGCTCAGTCGTGTCTGACTCTTTGCGACCCCATGAATAGCAGCATGCCAGGCCTCCGTATCCATCACCAACTCCCAGAGTTCACTCAGACTCACATCCATCAAGTCAGTGATGCCATCCAGCCATCTCATCCTCTGTCGTCCCCTTCTCCTCCTGCCCACAATCCCTCCCAGCATCAGAGTCTTTTCCAATGAGTCAACTCTTCGCATGAGGTGGCCAAAGTACTGGAGTCTCAGCTTTAGCGTCATTCCTTCCAAAGGACACTCAGGGCTTATCTCCTTTAGAATGGACTGGTTGGATCTCCTTGCAGTCCAAGGGACTCTCAAGAGTCTTCTCCAACACCACAGTTCAAAAGCATCAATTCTTCGGCGCTCAGCCTTCTTCACAGTCCAACTCTCACATCTTTACGTGACCACAGGAGAAACCATAGCCTTGACTAGACGGACCTTTGTTGGCAAAGTATTGTCTATGCTTTTGAATATACTATCTAGGTTGGTCATAAGTTTCCTTTCAAGGAGTAAGTGTCTTTTAGTTTTATGGCTGCAATCACCATCTGCAGTGATTTTGGAGCCCAGAAAAATAAAGTCTGACACTGTTTCCATTGTTTCCCCATCTATTTCCCATGAAGTGATGGGACCAGATGCCATGATCTTAGTTTTCTGAATGTTGAACTTTAAGCCAACTTTTTCACTCTCCACTTTTACTTTCCTCAAGAGGCTTTTTAGTTCCTCTTCACTTTCTGCCATAAAGGTGGTGTCATCTGCATATCTGAGGTTATTATACTTATCAATAATTACCTTAAATATAAATGGTTTAAATGCTCCAACCAAAATACAAAGACTGGCCAAATGGATACAAAAATAAGACCCCAATATATGCTGTCTACAAGAGACTCACCTCAAACCTAGGGACACATACACACTGAAAGTGAAGGGCTGGAAAAAGATATTTCATGCAAAAGGACACCAAAAGAAATCAAGACTATCCATACTCATATCAGATAAAATAGACTTTGAAATAAAGACTATGATGAGAGACAAAGAAGGACACTACATAATGATCAAAGGATCAATCCAAGAAGAAGATGTAACAATTTTAAATATATATGCACCCAACACAGGAGCACCTCAATATGTAAGGCAAATGCTAACAAGTATGAAAGGGGAAATTAACAGTAAAACAATAATAGTGGGGGACTTTAATATTCCACTCACACCTATGGATAAAATAACCAAACAAAATTAGCAAGGAAACACAACCTTTAAATTCTACAATGGGCTAGTTAGACCTAATTGATATCTATAGGGCATTTCACACAAAAATGATGGATTTCACCTTTCACTCAAGTGGACATGGAACATTCTTCAAGATATATCACATCTAGGGCCATAAATCTAGCCCTGATAAATTTTTAAAAACTGAAATCAGTTCAAGCATATTTTCTGTTTATAATGCAGTAAGATTAGCTGTCAACTACAGGAAAAAAAAAAACACTATTAAAAATATAAACATATGGAGGCTAAACAACACACTTCTGAGTAACCAACAGATCATGGAAGAAATCAAAAAGGAAAGCAAAATATGCATAGAAACAAATGAAAATGAAAACATGACAACCCCAAACCTATGGGATTCAGTAGAAGCAGTGCTAAGAGGGGGGTCCCAAGCCTACTTCAAGAAACAAGAGAAGCATCAAATAAACAACCTAACTTTCCACCTAAAGCAGCTAGAAGAAGAAGAAGAAGAAAAGAAGCCCAAAGTTAGTAGAAGCAAAGAAATCATAAAAGTCAGAGAAGAAATAAATGAAAAAGAAAAAGGAAAAGGGAGACTATAGTAAAAATCAACAAAACTAAAAGCTGGTTCTTTGAGAAGATAAATAAAATAGACAAACCATTAGCCATGCTCATCAAGAAAAAAACGGAGAATAGACTCAATAAAATTAGAAATGAAAATGGAGAAATCATGACAGGCAACACAGAAATACAAAAGGTAATAAGACTACTATGAGAAATTATATGCCAATAAAATGGACAACTTGGAAGAAATAGACAAATTCTTAGAAAAGTATAACCTTCCAAAACTGAACCAGGAAGAATCAGAAAATCTTAACAGACCCATCACAAGCATGGAAAACAAAACTGTAATAAAAAATCTTTCAGCAAAGCATTTGTTGAAGCCCAGGACCAGATGGCTTCACAGGTGAATTCTACCAAAAATTTAAAGAAGAGCTAACACCTATCCTATTAAAACTCTTCCAGAAAATTGCAGAGGAAGGTAAACTTTCAAACTGAATTTATGAGGCCACCATCACCATAATACCAAAACCAGACAAAGATGCCACACCAAAAAAGAAAACCACAGGCCAATATCACTGATGAACATAGATGTAAAAATCCTCAACAAAATTCTAGCAAACAGAATCCAAAAACATATTTAAAAGATCATACATCATGAGCAAGTGGGCTTTAACCCAGGGATTCAAGGAGTCTTCAGTATTCACAAATCAATCAATGTGATACACCATATAAACAAATTGAAAGATAAAAACTGTATGATTATCTCAATAGATGCATAGAAATCCTTTGACAAAATTCAACATCAAACTCTCTCAAAAGCAGGCATAGAAGGAACATACCTAAACATAATAAAAGCCATATATGACAAACTCACAGCAAATATTATCTTCAATGGTGAAAAATTGAAAGAATTTCCTCTAAAATAAGGAGCAAGACAAGGGTGCCCATTCTCACCACTACTATGCAACCTAGATTTGGAAGTCCTAGCCACGGCAATCAGAGAAGAAAAAGAAAGAAAAGGAATACAGATTGGATAAGAAGGAGTAAAACTGTCACTGTCTGCAGATGACATGATCCTCTACATAGAAAACCCTAACGATAGCAGCAGAAAATTATTAGAGCTAATCAGTGAATATAG
Organism: Bos taurus; assembly: GCF_002263795.3. Taxonomy (NCBI): domain Eukaryota; kingdom Metazoa; phylum Chordata; class Mammalia; order Artiodactyla; family Bovidae; genus Bos; species Bos taurus. Next base: position 50,010,564 of record NC_037340.1, read on the forward strand.
TAAAGTCGGAGGATATAAAATTAATACACAGAAATTCCTTGCATTCCTATACACTAACAATGAGAAAACAGAAAGAGAAATTAAGGAAACAATCCCATTCAACATTTCAAAGAAAAGAATAAAATACTTAGAGATAAATTTACCTAAAGAAACAAAGGACCTATATACAAAAACCATAAAACACTGATGAAAGAAATGAAAGATGACACAAATAGATGGAGATATATACCATGTTCATGGATCCGAAGAATCAATATAGTGAAAATGAGTATACTACACAAAGCAATCTACAGATTCAATGCAATCCCTATCAAGCTACCAATGCTATTTTTCACAGAACTAGAACAAACAATTTTACAATTTGTATAGAAACATAAAAAACTTTGAATAGCTAAATCAATCTTGAGAAAGAAGAATGGAACTTAAGGAATCAACCTGCGTAACTTCAGACTATATTACAAAGCTACAGTCATCAAGACAGTATGGTACTGGCACAAAAACAGAAATACAGATCAATGGAACAAAATAGAAAGCCCAGAGATAAATCCACACAAATATGGACATCTTATCTTTGACAAGGTAGACCAAAATATACAATGGAGAAAAGAATCTCTTTAACAAGTGGTGCTGGGAAAACTGATCAACCACCTGTAAAAGAATAAAACCAGAACACTTTCTTACACCATACACAAAAATAAACTCAAAATGGATTAAAGATCTAAATAGAAACTATAAAACTCTTAGAGGAAAACATAGGCAGAACACTCTCTGACATAAATCACAGCAAGATCCTCTATGACCCACATCCCAGAGTAATGGAAATAAAAACAAAAACAAATCGTACCTAATTAAACTTAAAAGTATCTGCACAATGAAGGAAACTACAAGCAAGGTGAAAAGGCAGCCTTCAGAATGGGAGAAAATAATAACAAATGAAATAACTGACAAATAATTAATCTTCAAAATATACAAGCAGCTCAATACCAGAAAAATAAATGGCCCAATCAAAAAGTGGGCCAAAGAACTAAACAGACATTTCTCCAAAGTCATGCAGATGGCTAACAAACACATGAAAAGATGTTCAACATCATTCATTATCAGAGAAATGTAAATCAAACCGCAATGAAGTACCATTTCATGCCAGTTCAAATGGTTGCCACCAAAAAGTCTACAAACAATAAATGCTGGTGAGGGTGTAGAGAAAAGGGAATCCTCTTACACTGTTGATGGAAATACAAACTAGTACAGTCACTATGAAGAACAGTGTGGAGATTCCTTAAAAAACTGAAAATAGAACTGCCGTATAACCCAGCAATCCCACTGCTGGGCATACACACTGAGGAAACCAGAACTGAAAGAGACACATGTACTCCAATGTTCATTCCAGCACCATTTACAATAGCTAGGACATAGAAGCAACCTAGATGCCCATCAGCAGATGAATGGATAAGGAAGTTGTGGTACATACACACAGTGGAATATTGCTGCTGCTACTGCTGCTATGTCGCTTCAGTTGTGTCTGACTCTGTGCGACCCCATAGACAACAGCCCACCAGACTCCCCCGTCCCTGGGATTCTCCAGGCAAGAACACTGGAGTGGGTTGCCATTTCCTTCTCCAAGTGGAATATTACTCAGCTATAAAAAGGAATACATTTGAGTCAGTTCTAATGAGGTGGATGAAACGGGAGCCTATTATACAGAGTGAAGTAAGTCAGAAAGATAAGCACCAATACAGTATATTAATGCATATATGGAATTTAGAAAGATAATAATGACAACCCTATATGAAAGACAGCAAAAGAGACACAGGTGTAAAGAACAGACTCTTGGACTTAGTGGGAGAAGGTGAGGGTGGGAAGATTTGAGAGAATAGCATTGAAACATGTATATTACCATATGTAAAATGGATGAGCAGTGAAAGTTTGATGCATGAAGCAGGACACTCAAAGCTGGTGCTCTGAGACAACCCAGAAGGATAGGGTGAGGAGGAAGGTAAGAGGGGATTCAGGATGGGGGGACACATGTGTACCAGTGGCTGATTCATGTCAGTATATGGCAAAAACCACCATAATATTGTAAAGTAATTAGCCTCCAATTAAAATAAATACTTTTTAAAGTATGAAATTCAATGTAAAACGTACAGAAAAAATAAGAAAGTGATAATATATGAATAGGTTTCCTTGAAAAAAAATTTGAATTTAAACAGCTTTAAAATGTGATTTTATTCTGGCTGACCTGCCCTACAGGAGGGAGGAGCTGTCCCAGGTTATTACACAAAGGCCAATTCTAACCAGGTGCTTAGGGTCATAGGTTCAGTTCACTCACTGGATACACTTCCTTTGGGTTCAGTCAACTAAACCCACTGCAGAAGAGAACTTAATAAAGGAAAGGAAATCCTACCAGGACCAGCTCCAAGGGATCTCAAGGTTTTAAACCTAATGCTGGGCCTCCTTATGCCTTCAGGTTAACCATATGTAAACAATTGCTACTTTTCACACCAGAAGCAGGTTACTTTTCAGAGGTGGACTGACTCCTTGGCCATAAAGTTTATAAGTCCACTGGCTAAGTTTATGAAGTGCTCAGACATCCTTTGGAAATGAAAGTGCTGTATAGTGGCAAGAGCTCTAGGGTGGGAAGGAAAGGAAACACAGCCACGGAGCCTAAGTCTCATTAGCCCAACATATTGCTTTTGCAATGAAGTTAGACATATTTTAAGATAATTAAGACCAATCCATCGCACTGAAATGCACAGAGTCATTACCTGCTCTGCCACCAAGGGCTGTTAAGCATAGAAAAGCCTAAAGTAAGGCTGAATGAAGAAAAATAAAATACATTTTCCTACAATGGGTCTTGTCCCTGCTGTAAACTTCAAGCAACCTTTCCCTGGATGGTTCTTCCCCCAGGGTTAGTGAGCATACTATGGAGACTTAGAGAAGGATGGGAATCAAATTTCTTCAGTTTTCAGCATCTTCATCAGAACTTTGACTTCTCCCAGGGCCACTAATAATGCATCTTCTTCTTTAGTACCTTGGTACCTAAAGCTTTTTTTTCCTCTGTGAAGGTAAATCAAATACAATTCATTTTCAAGGAAGAACAGTTAGTTTTGCTATGTAAAAAATGATCCCCAAAGTAGTGGCTAAACCTAACAATTTCTCTTTTCTCATAGCAATGTGAATTGGCACTTTGGGATGAGCTCAACCTGGATTGCTTGTATCTGCTCTAGTCAGTGGGTGGTTGATGACCTTGTTCACATGCCTGATGGTGATACCTGGCTTCAGGATCAATGTAAGTAACTGGATCATGTGCCACTCGTTCTCTAGAAGGCTAGCTGAGGATCATTCATAGGGTTGCTGTACTAATTCCTAAGAATAGCAAGAGAGGAAAAGCCTAGTGCTCAAGTACTTGCTAAGCCCCTGCTGGTCAAAGTCTGTCACACACCTAAATTCAAATTTAAAAAAGAGAGAGAGAGAGAGAGGGAGAGAGAGAAATAAACTCTCTACTTTGATGGAAGAAGCTGCAAAGTCTCACTGCAAAAGTCATGAAACAGGAAGAGAAAGAATTTGTGGCCAGTTTTGCAACTGACCATATAAGGTAAAAAATGGAAATAAAATCAAATATGTTCCACCATAAATGCGCTCAGATCCAAAAGAAGTGCTGGAAGATAATACTAGTTGGAGACATGGCTTCCATGTCTATTTTGGTTTATTATTGTCATCACCAGAATCTTTCAGTTAATGTTTGGAGAAATTTGGGGGCTTTTTACAGTATGGTTTTTCTCTGAAATTTCCTTCTCACAATATGTACAGATTGATGAAGCTATGGCTGTTTTCAGACAGAGACTCATTATCCTCCCCCACCCCACCATCAGTATCACACACATGAAGATTTAAAAAATAAGGATGAAAGAATGGGGAAAAAAACCAACTAGATTTTTTTCTCCTTTTATTTTCTTTCTTTTTCAGACTTGCCCATAAAGCAAAAATGAAGCATGTGGTGAACCTGCTCACACTTTCTCACTTCTAGTGAATGACTTCATACATTTATTTCTATATGTTGGTGGAGTTAGGACACACTACCCACAAAATATTACACCTTGACATATTGAATATCTTAAGTTTTAAAAGTTTGAGAAAACAGAAGATGCAGGAAAGTAGGTTTCTCTGACCTCCCCTCTGCCCTTTTTCTCTGAAACAAACCATAAAACTCTCATGTGGGAGATATCTTCCATACTTGGAGGCAAGAAATATTATCTCCAAAGACAAGGGGACTCCCAAGAAGAATTCTAATAAAAAGGTCTCGCTAAGTCTCCCCCTGGATTATTACGCTTACCTTATACTCCTTGACTATCCTATTTCTACACAACTCCCACTGTCCATCAAATTCAGCTTTAAAATATGCAGGTCTAACTGTACACTTTATACCTATTAATCTATCTTTGTCAGTTAAAATTTCAGACCCAGTCAGGGACCCTAACAAGTTTTGAAGAAACTTTTTTCCTTCCCTACAATATCAAGTTGCTTCAGTCGTGTCCAACTCTTTGCAAACCTGTGGACTATAGCCTGCCAGGCTTTTCTGTCCATGGGATTCTTTAGGCAAGAAAATTGGGTTGCCATGCCCTCCTCCAGGGAATCTTTCTGACCCAGGGATTGAACCCACATCTCCTGAGCATTGGCCTGGGAAGCCCAACACTATCCCGATTTTAGAGCAAATCTAGTTTTGAAAATAAATAATTTGGGCAGACCTTAATATCACTTGCCTATTTTTAGTTTGCTGTTTTTAATACAGGGCAATGTTGTTAAGATGTAACAAATAATGTCAGCCCCACAGCTTTACAGAATGCCCTCCTACCTCTAAAGCACTTTTCCCATGTTTTATTTAATCCATGTAGTGGAGTATGCAGAGATTTACATCAGTAGTATTTGAAGGCTATTTCAAAAATATTGGCCCTAGAGTAGAAAGAACAGAAGGGGAAGCTGAGGGAAAGGCAAAGAAAGAATTCATTCTTCATCTTCTGAGGACCTAATAGCCCTGCTCCTTGAAAAACTGCCAGCATTTTTTCTAGCAATTTGAAGTCAGCAACTTCCCTTGTGAAAACCAGAAGAAAGCCACAACAATCGGAAACAATCACTTCAGACAAAATTCATGGATTATGATATAACCACTGTAAAAAGAAGGAAATTATCAGAAATTATTCATAATAAAAATGTCCATATTGAGAGTAGCTACATTTGATTTATATTAGCAAAAAAAAAAAAAAAGAGAGAGAGAGAGAAGATGGCCTTAATAATGTAAAATTGTACATTCTAGTTGGGAACTTTGGCTGTCCTATCGATTTCTGCAGTGTACATTAGGATATTTTCTACACATAATAGAATGTCCAAATACAAAGGAGCTTAAACAGTAGGTCCTTTCCACCATGTATCAAAATCTATATGGGAAGGTATTTGTCAGATTTCCTGGAACTTTGGCTCCTTTCTTGACTTGCAAGATAGCTGCAGTAACTTTAAGCCTCACAACTTTATGAGAGAAGGTCACAGGCAGGAAAGGAAGTAGATCTGCTTTCTACACATCTCAGAAAAAGCAATCTTTCCCTGAGTCACTAGATTTTTCTCTTGAAGCTCATGGACGAAGAGTGGTACACATGTTCATGCTATTGCTTCAAAGAAGGTTGGTAAAGCAAGGTACAGCTATCTTCAGCTTTTACTGGTAAGGCATCGGGGAAACAGATGGCAGGGTCTCGATCTTCTTAACTGGCAAGAAGGAAGGAGATGACTCATGCCGTCTACTTCAAAAAGCTTGGTGGGAAGCGTATTTTAATCTGAAACATGTATGTATTAGTTTTCTTGTTCCTCTCCCATCACGGATTATGTCCACATTCACAAACAATGCATACTCTTTATAATATTTTATGGATTACTATGCCTGAATGGGCACAAAGATAAGTGGATCTATTTAAGCTTAATAAAGCTTTTAGGACCAACTTCAAAGCTGTGGATAAAGCAATTAAAAATGTCCTCCTCAGTCCCCATGGCTGAGCTGTATGTGATGCCACCTGTGAGGCAAGTCTTGTCTTTGCACAGAAATGTTTTGATCCATTTCTATGTATTCTTCTACTCAATTGAAAGTTGCAAATGGCAATATTTTATATTACTATCTTTTAAAACATATTATTAAACAAAGTCATTTTTATATTTTCCAGATGAAATGTGGCATAGTAGAGCAACTTTTAAAATAGTATCTGTGGCTATCTAGGATTTTGTTAAAGCCAAGTGGGTGGGGTGGGTTTGACTAGCCAACACTCCCAATGTGTGTGCATGCTTAGTCACTTCAGTTGTATCCAACTCTTTGCAATCCTATGAACTGTAACTGATCAGGCTTCTCTGTCCATGGGATTCTCCAGGCAAGAGTATTGGAGTGGGTTACTATACCCTCCTCCAGGGGATCTTCCCAACCTAGAGATGGAACCTATGTCTCTTGCTTCTCTTGCATTGGCAGGCAGGTTCTTTACTGCTAGCACCACCTGGGAAATCCCACATTCCCAGCATATCCATCTAAATAAGCTCAGCCTTTTTTATTATTATTATTTTTTAATTTGGAGATAAAAGGGTTCTGCTTACACTTTTTGTTTTTATGAAATGAATTCTACAGCTAGGAAAAATTTTTCAGTAGAAAGAGTTGAGGATCTGGAGTTAGAACTTGGAGGGAATCTTAATACTGCCACTTATTAACATGCCATGTGACTATGTGCAAAAAGTTGCTTCCCCATGTAGTGGTATTTTAATAACAGTGAATCCATGAATTTTGAGAAGAAATTCACAAATTAACTCCCTAATTAGATGTCCAGGAACTATCAACATTATTTCCTTATTCACATTTTTCATACTATAATTACAGCATAAAACCCCATTCAGTTGGTATGTCAAGATTTTCTTAGCTAAGGTAGATTGTTTCAAATTGTTTGCTGAAATAGCCATCATTTACATGGAAGATAATCCCTTATTGTAAAGTTCCCATGGAATAAATTCTAAGAAATGAGTTTATGGATACAAGGACATAAACATCTGTTTGCTACTCAAGAAATTTTGCCAAATTCCATTTTTTAATAAATAGAATTATAATTGTTTATACTGGCATTAGCAATATATCATTATACCAAGTTTTAAAAATGCTGCCAATTTTGAATATTTCTTTTATTCAATTTTGGCAAATATATCAGATATAAAATTATATCATGGAGTTACTGAATTTCTAATGGTTTTATTACTAAGGAAGATACATATTTTTCTTAATTTTTGAGAGTGACTTGTTTCTGTAAAGATGCTACAATGGTCATTATAAAAATAAAAGCAATTAATAAATTTAAAAAGAAGAAATTAATACACTATTCCAAATCCCACTATATTAATACACTATTTCCAAATCCAGATATATTCCATTTCAAAATTTGGTAAATATTACCCCAGAAGTTAGAATTCTCATATCTTCACATAAAATGTTAGATTAAAATATAAAGAGAGCTATTATATGAACTAAGTAATCTTATAACTACCTTTTATAAGTAAACATATAACTTTTTGATGAATGGAATTGACAGGATGAAAATTAAACAAAACTGAGTAACTTCTAGTTTTATCTTTAATTTAGAAAAGATATTTTTCACTGTTGGTGTAAATTAAATCAAAATATTAGGAGAACCATTATTATTATTTTAAAATCTATGTATTTTACTCATCAGTTTGTCTTTATATATTATTTTAAAGTTTGCAAATATCCATGTACTTACACCAAGATTTAAATATTAACTTTTTTTTTTTAACTTCAGACCACTTTTTATAAAGAAGTAAAATAATTTAAGAGCTTCATTGGTGGCTCAGTGGTAAAGAATCTACCTGCCAATGCAGGAGATGCAGGTTCAGTCCTTAGGTCAGGAAGATCCCCTGCAGAAGGAAATTGCAACCCACTCCAATAATCTTGCCTGGGAAATCCCATAAACAGAGGAACCTGTGGGCTACAGTCCATAAAGTCACAAAAGAGTCAGACACAATTTAATGACTAAACAACAGTAACAACAAAATGATGGAAGCATAGCATAAGGCCAGCATTTGAGTCATTTTCTTTGCCTTCTTCTCTCCCTTGTTAGAGGAAACCGGTATTTTGAAATGAGTGCTGTTTTTCATCCCCATGCAAACATTTGAAATTATACAACACATAATGCCAAAAACCATACACCATTGTTTTATATGTGCAGTAGACACTGTTATACCCCTTTCAGAACTCTTTCTCTGTTGGTGCCCTCACATTCAGGTGCAGTGAGTATGGGGAGTGTGAGCTGCTAATGGGTCTCAGCTTTCTTGTTCTGTTCCCAGGATTGTGCTTGGCTACATAGAAGGTGTTCCATTGGAAGATGCCTTCCACAGGTCAACCCACAGCCAGTGATTGGTAAGTATGTGTGTCTCGGGCACAGGGATGAGAAAGAGAAGCAGTCACCCTCTTGCCTCAAGGTGAGACCAGTGCTATTGTTTACTTTATTTTCCAAAGCTGCTCTTGGGATCAGACTGAGATGAGACTCCAACCAAACCTGTAACCTTGCTTTATTCTTTCCTCAGTTCTGCCCTGCTTCCCTTCCTGTCCTTCTATGAGCCATCCTACAGTAGGTCACATACACCACAATCCTTGTCCTAGGCTCTGCTTTTACAGGATCTCTCCCAAGAAGATGTGCTATCTAAATTTATATTATATATATATATATATATATATATATAGAGAGAGAGAGAGAGAGAGAGAGAGAGAAAGAGAGACAGTATACATTTTATCTTGTGCATTCTAAGTCACTTCAGTCATGTCTGACACTTTGTGACCCTATGGACTATAGCCTGTCAGACTCCTCTGTCCATAGGATTCTGCTGGCAAGAGTACTAGAGTGGGTTGCCATGCCCTCCTCCAGGGGATCTTCCTGACCCAGGGATCCAACCTACATCTCATGTCTCCTGCACTGACAAGTGGGTTATTTACCACTACCACCACCTGGGAAGCCCCACATTTTATCTTATTTATTGCTAATTACTTGACATCTTGTTTTCTTTATGTAACATGATGTTTTTGAAAGATTAATCATTATATATCTAAGACATTCCATCTTTTAAATATTTTATTTTCAATCAGTTTATTCCTCTAATCCCCTTCAAAGGGATTGTTAAATGTGAGGCCTTTTTTTTTTCTTTTTGTATTGCAAACATTGAACAATCATACATATGTTCCTCTGCACATATGTTAACATCTCTCCATAACTGATGCCCAATATTAGAACTGCTGGGTCATATGATGGGTGGATCATCAACTTTCTTATTAGGTTGGTACAACTGTAATTGTGGTTTTGGACCATTAATTTTAAATCATTATGTGTGTATGCTCAGTTGCTTCAGTCATGTCTGACTCTGCAACCCTATGGACCATAGTCCACCAGGGTCCACTGTCTATGGGATTTTCCAGGCAAGAACACTGGAGTGGGTTCCCATGCCTTCCTCCAGGGGGATGTCCCCAGACCAGGAATCAAACCTGCGTCTCCTACATTGCAAGCAGATTCTTTACCACTGAGCCACCAGAGAAACCCCCTTAAATCATCATAATTAATAGCTCAGTTGGTAAAAAATCTGCCTGCAAAGGAGATCCCAGTCTGATTCCTGAGTCGGGAACATTCCCTGGAAAAGGGATAGGCTACCCACTCCAGTATTCTTGGGCTTCCCCACTGGCACAAACAGTAAGTGTCTGCCTGCAATGTGGGAGACCTGGATTCAATCCCTGGATCAGGAAGATCCCCTGGAAAAGGGCATAGCAACCCACTCCAGTATTCTTATCTGGAGAATCCCATGGATAGAGGAGCCTGGAGGGCTATAGTCCATGGGGTTGCAAAGAGTCAGACATGATTGAGTGACTAAGCACAGCACAGCACAGGCTCAAACACATCTTTATTAGTCAAAATAAGAACTATTACAATCAACATATTTTTGCCAACAAGAAATAAGTTTGTTTAGTCCTGTAGCATAAAAATCCATGCTTTGAGATTCGACAAACTCTTGGAAAGCATTTTCTGCTTCCTGCAGGTTGTGGAAGCGTTTTCCCTGCAAGAAGTTATTGAGATACTTGAAGAAATAGTAGCTGATTTGTCTGGTGGATATGGCAGATGAGGCAAAATTTCATAGTCCAATATGTTCAACTTTTGAATTGTTGGTTGTGCCACATGGGATCAGGTGTTGTCATGTGAACTGACCCCTTTCTGTTGACCAATGCTGGCTGCAGCTGCTGCCTACTCTCTAAGCCTGTTCCTGAAAAAACTGAATCTGAAGAAGATGTAACCTTTCTTTCTGCCTTCTAATTGCCAAGCTAGTTCCACCTATGACAACCTTCAAAGTGGAAATAGACAGGAAGAACACACCCAGAAAGGTAGTTCCAAACAACTCTTCTGAAATTGGCAGGTGGTACTTAAAAAGGAGAATTTTTATTTTATTGTTTTATTGAGGTAGTTGAGTCACTGAGTCGTGTCGGATTCTTGAGACCCCATGGATGGTAGCTTCCAAGGCTTCTCTGTCCATGAGATTCTCCAGGCAAGAATGTTGGAGTGGGTTGCCATTTCCTTCCCCAGGAGATCTTTCTGACCCAGGGACTGAACCTGGGTTTTCTGCATTGGAGGCAGATCCTTTACAAACTGAGCTATGAAGGAAACCAAACTGTTTTATTATTAGATTTTGTGTTTAACTTTAAAGGTAATCTTTGAAAGTTTAGACTATCAAAGGTTGACAAACTTGTTCTGTACTGGGCCCCTCAGTGAATATTTTAGGCTTTGAGAGCTGTGGTTTCAGTGGCTACTATTCCCCATCTCTTTCATCATGCTTTTCTAGAATTCTAAAATGCAAAGCCAATTCCTTCTTAGTCTGTACAAAATCAGACTGCAGGGCTTTGATCCAGGCCATAATTTTCCAATCTGTATACCTGATATCATTGCCTATACATATAGATTCATTCTACATGTTTTTTGCTGTTGTTGTTGTTGTTGTTCTTTCTCCTTAGAAATTTTTCTTTTTCTTTCTTTCTTTGTCTTTACTGATTCCAGGTGGGTCATGTTTTATTACATTCTATCTTTAGTTGGTTTGAAAGTTGTAAATCCTATTTCTACTATTTTAGTTGTGGCCTTAATTTTTTAATTGAGATATAATTCACATACAAAATTCCTTATTTTAAAATGTACAGTTCAGTGGCTTTTCATATAGTCACAAGGCTGTATAGTCATTGCAACTACCGAATCCAAAACATTTTCATCATCCCTAAAGAAACCTTCCATCTGCTACATTTGCTCCCCAACTCTCCATTCCTCTTCCTGGAGCTCCTGGCAGCCACTAATCTACTATCTGTCTCTACGGATTGGCTGGTTCTGGACATTTCATATACATGAAATCATATAATTTATATCTTTTTTGGATCTAGCTTGCTATAATGTTTTCACGTTTCATTCATATTGTAGCTTGCAACAGTACTCTATTCCTTTTTGTGTCTGAACCATATTCTATTGTGTGGGTATACTATATTACCCATTCATCAGTTGATGAGCTTTTGGGTTGTTTTTCCCTTTTGGCTATAATGAATGAGGCTATTGTGAAGATTGGTGTACAGATTTTTATGTGAACATATGTTTTTAGTTTCCTTAGTATACACCTAGGAGTAAAATTGCCTAGTTGCATGGTTTAACTTGTTGAGAAGCTGCCAAATTATTTTCCACAGCCAAACCATGTGACATTCCCATCAGTAATGTATGAGAATTTCAATTTCTTCACATCTTCACTAACACTTCTTATTGTCTGTGTCTTTTATTATAGTCATCCTACAGTTTGCAAAGTGGTATGCCATTGTGGTTTGCTTTGCATTTACCTATTGACTTATGACATTGACCATCTTTTTATGTACTTATTGGCCATTTGTGTATCTTCTTTGGAGAAAATGTCTATTCAAGTCCTTTGCTCACTTTTAATTGAGCAATTTGCATTTTTATTGTTGAATTATACATCTTCATTATATATTCTGAATCTTAGAACCTTATCAGGTATACAATTTGCAAATATTTTCTCTGATTTTGAGGATTATTTTACTTTCTTGATAGTGTTTTTTGGTATTCAAGAGTTTTTAATATTGATAAGGTCCAATTTATCACTTTTGGTTGTATTGTAGTTTGAATGTGTGTACCCCTGCTCCTGGTCATACTAACACATTGAAATCCTAACACCCCAGAGATGATGGTTTTAGATGGTTTGTAAAATACTTTAGTTATGAGAGTGGAGCCCTCATGAACAGCAATACAAACCTTGGAAAAGAGACCCCACAGAGGTTCCTAGCCATTTTCACCATGTGAGGACATAACAAGAAGGCACCACATATGAATGAGAAAGTAAGCCCTCACCAGCCACCACACTGAATCTGCCAGAGCCATGATCTTGGACTTATCAGCATCCAAAACTGTGAAAAATAAATTTCTATTGTTTATAAGCTACCCAATTTGTAGCATTTTTCTATGGCAGCCTGAACAGATTAAGGAAGGTTGCTTGTGGCTTGGTGGTCTTAAAAGAAAGCTTTGTCTAACTAAAGTCATGAGTATATACATCTCTATTTTCTTTCAGAAGTTTCACGATATCAGCTCTTACATTTAAGTCTTTGATCTATTTTGAGTTGTTTTGTACATGGTATGAGTAGGGCTCCAAATTCATTTTTACATGTGGATAACCACATGTCTCAGCACTGTTTGTTAAAAAGACTATAAATTCCCCAGAGTATAATCTTGGCACTATTGTCGAAGCCAGCTGACAGGAGATGCATGGGTTTATTTCTGGACTCTTAGTTTTATCCCACTAATTTATATATCTATTCTAATACCAATACCACATACCCTTGATTACTATAGCTGTGTAATAACTTTTGAAATAGAAAAGGGCTGAGTCTTCCAACTTTGTTCTTTTTCAAGACACTATTCTGTGTCCCTTGTATTTCCAGATTATTTTCAGTATCAGCTCTTCATTTCTGCAAAAAAAGTAAACAGATACTTTGGTAGAGATTGCATTGAATTGATAGCTCAATCTGGGGAGTCTTGCCATCTTAATATTGCTTTTCAGTACATGAACTTAGGACATCTTTCCATTTCTTTGTGTCTTTAATGTCTTACCTGAGCATGTAACAGGGAAGAACAGAATCTGACTCCATGTTGAATCTGTTTCTTTTACTTTAACCTTTGCATTTTGTTGTTTTTGTTACTATAATCACTAACAGGATGCTGTTTATAGATGTAAGCATACATAATGGCCTGCCTCTGGGAACCCTGCCCCTCTGCTTTAATGTTAAACTAAAGCCTTGGGATTTCCTTGGAAGGAATGATGCTAAAGCTGAAACTCCAGTACTTTGGCCACCTCATGCGAAGAGTTGACTCATTGGAAAAGACTCTGATGCTGGGAGGGATTGAGGGCAGGAGGAGAAGGGGACGACAGAGGATGAGATGGCTGGATGGCATCACCAACTCGATGGATGTGAGTCTGAGTGAACTCCAGGAGTTGGTGATGGACACGGAGGCCTGGCATGCTGCGATTCATGGGGTCGCAAAGAGTCGGACACGACTGAGCGACTGATCTGATCTGATCTGATCTGATCTGAAAGTGCCTTTGTCCAGCTCACAGGGAGACATTCTGATGCTTCCCACTAGTAAATGGCTGCAGGATAGAAGAAATTAACACATCTCTTCCCCCATGCTGGCCAACCCAGAAGATATTTTGTAAGATTTAAGACCTTTTTACTTTATTTCCTCACCTCTTCTCCCTGTCTATAAAATAAACTGGCATCGAGATCCTGATACAATGGTACTCCAGGACACTAGTCTGCCATCTTCTAGGACCCACTGTTTTCTGTATAAAATCTCTATTGCTTGCCTCAACACCTCATCTCCTGATTATTGGCCTGTCATGTAGTGAGCAAATGGTGCATGGATTCAGTAACAAGCTCATACATGACCTTACACATATGCATAGCTTTCTAGATTCCCAGAAGTATGTCAAAGCATTTCAAAACCCTATGGACATGTCATTCCACAGTTTTCCCTTTTAAGCTTTTCATTAGTCTATGGTTTACCCCAAATGTTATCTATTGCCTTGGGAATATTTATTTATAAATATTTTTGATAAATGTCTTCCAAAGAGGCTTTTAGCATGAGGTGAACACTTAGGTTAAAGATGATCTTTTCAAGTGAAGTATTTCAGGAGACCAGTAGATGGATCAAAATAATGATAATTCCTTAGAAATTTTATTGGGCTCTAAAATAATTGTGGATGGTGACTGTAGCCACAAAATTAAAAGACACTTGCTCCTTGGAAGAAAATCTATGACAAACCTGGACAGCATATTAAAAAGCAAAGACACCACTTTAACAAAGGTCTGTATAGTCAGAGCTATGGTTTTTCCAATGGTCATGTACAGATGTGAGATTTGGACCGTAAAGAAGGCCGACTGCTAAAGAATTGATGCTTTCGAATTGTGATACTGAAAAAGACCCTTGAAGGTTCCCTTGGACAACAAGGAGTATGAGCAAACTCTGGGAGATAGCCAAGGACAGGGAAGCCTGGCATGCTACAGTCCATGCGGTTGTAAAGAGTCAGACACAACTTAGTGACTGAAGGACAACAGCTCTTTCCCTTCAATATTGGAAATGTTAACTTGTATTTTCAAGGTTACTGTTAAGTTGAAGAGTGTGAAATGGAACTGGGGTAAGTGAGAATACCACAGAACTCTCTGTTCTTACCTAGATTCAGTTGTTTTTCTTAAAGGCTCTCTGGATGATACAGGTCTTTAGTTAATTTCCAAAGTTCTAAAAAAAAAAGAAAAGAAAAAGATTTTGACAACTTTGCCAGTGTATCATTGCTTTTATGAAGGGTGGAATTTCGGGAGGTCCTTAATTTGCCATTTTCACTGACATCATTCACCCTTAACTCACCTTAATTCTTAACACAATTTTTTCTAAATTTCAAAATAATAAGTCTCTGTCTTCTCAATATTGTCAAAATTCTACAATTATTTAATTCCTATCACCCTTATGTTTTACATGGTATTGTGAACATGTTGTACATATATAAAGCTGTCACCCTAAGATCCCTTCTTATTACCAAAAATTTCTTTCAGCTTTGTGGTTGCATCTCATCTTTCTTGAATACCATGCCTTTCTTTAAAAATACAATCTAAGGTCTTTTTGTGTTGGGGCACACTGCAGCATTTTTTAAAGAATACTTTAAAATAAATTGTTTGAGAACATGTTCTTCTAGTATTTTAGCTCCATCTTGTTTTGATACTCATCAAATATGTCATTACTTCATGCTGCTTTCTAATAGCCAATTTTTAAATTCATTTAATAAATGTCTTTTATCACAATTCTTTCCTCTGCTCTCCTTTCCCCCTCTATTTCCAGTTTCTTCTTTCCTGAGCATATCCTTTAGTAGTTTCTTTATTGAAAGTGTGAATGGTAAACTCAACTTTTTTGCTTTCAGAAAGTTCTTAATTTTTCTTCATAGCTTGGTGTCCTCGCATTTCTCTTATTTCTACATGACAATATTCTAATAATGCCATTGCTCATTTTAAGTGTTTGTACATATTTAATTTTAATAGAAATTGCTAGGTTGCTGATGCAAAAGCCTATAAAAATTTCATTTCCACATGACTTGTTGGAAGGTAAGGGGTAACATGGGGCATGAGCCATCTTGGCTGAGGACAGCCTAGACCAACCAATACTGCAGCCTTCCTCAGACACGACTCAGCCTGTACCAGAAGAGCCAGCTGGCTGACACAAACACTCTGGAATCACCAAAAATGCTTAAGTCACTGTTAAAAATAAGACAACAGGCCCAAAATGGAGTTGTTTATTGTAAACTCCATGTCATCAAACCAAGACTTACAGTCACCACTCACCCAAAAATAGAATTTTAAGTCAATCAATCAAGAATTGCTTAATCAGCACGAGTTATCTACTCTGCCTGTTATATCCATGCAATCTAAAGGAAAGTGACCTTACCATAACCAATTTGCTTTTCTGTCTAGTGTAACTTCCTTATTCCTACTCCCTTCCATCTATAAGTCTTTCATTTTTGTACAGCACCTGAGAGCTCCTTCTGTCTACTAGATTGCATGCTAATTTATGAACAAAGCCAATAAGATCTTTAAAATTTACTTAGTTGAATTTTGTTTTTAACATCACTGAATTTTGAAGTAATGCAGTTTACAATATCAAAATAATACATGTGGGCTATTATATGAAAGTGAAAGTAAAGTCGCTCAGTCATGTCCGACTCTTTGCGACCCCATGGACTGTAGCCCACCAGGCTCCTCCATCCATGGAATTTTCCAGGCAAGAGTACTGGAGTGGGTTGCCATTTCCTTCTCCAGCAGATCTTCCTGACCCAGGGACTGAACCCAGGTCTCCAGCACTGCAGGCAGACGCGTTACCATCTGACCCACGAGGGCTATTATATAAAACATCTCAATAGCAAGATAACAACCTGGTAATTCAAATTAGAGAATAAGGCCTTAGTTTGACCATAAGCATGACAATAAATCTGTTTTCTAGTGTTGGATTACAGATTTTACAGTCCCATTTGTTCTTAAAGCTGAGTCTGTAAGCTACAAGATAGAGAGACATTTAGGGAACATTTAGGGAACAGGCTAAGAGAGATTCCTCCAACGATACCTCTCATTGAAGCTTTATCCCTCCTCAATTTCAAGTGTGATGCTAGACTGTCCCAAACAATGACAGAAGTAACACATCTTCAAAACTGGGATCAAAATTGTCAGGCAAACACTCTATTCCAAGAATTTGATTCACATAACTACAGGAACTCAAAATTAAGCCAAATAAGAAGTTTGCAGTAAATATAAGCTTACTTAATAGTTTCCAGTGATAATCCCATCTCAAAGATGGATGATCTATCCTTTACCCAGGTACAATTAAACTCTTTCTCTAAGGCAAGTTGAACTCTGGATTTTAAAGTAGGCACAGTTTTCTTCTTCCCTGGATCCATGGCGGCTGCTCTAGACTGATAAAGGTTTCCCCATTTGGACTTCCATCTTCTTAGACTGGAGTTAGATTTTGGAATTGGGAGTAATGGAAAGTGTTTGTTCCCTCTACACACATTAAATCCATCTGGGATTCTAGAAGACAACTGTGATAAGTAGCTGAGGGAGATGGATAATTGAGTCTAGAAGGTATAGTTTCTAATCTAGTGTCTGCCTATCAAATAGTATGGATAGCATTTAAATATAGACCAGTTTTTGGTCAGCTAATTTTAAAAATTCTTGTTATAGTAATAGTCTTTGTCAAACTCTCCCATTGTTCTTATATTATATAATGCATAAAATGTAAAGTAATTTTATATAAAGTGAAAAAATCACAAATACCAAAAGTATTCATAGAGGAAATGGTAATGAGAAGTCTTATTTCTTGCACATATAATTCTTGTATTTAAGTACTTATTAAACATTTCAAAGCAAAAAAAAAATGTATTGTCACAAGCTAAAGAATATATGCATTGTTAGGTTCTAAAATTCTTCCTTACCTTCCCCACGTTAGAAAGAAAATATCCCATCGATAATAATCAACAGTAAAGCTCCAGATGCTCACATTGGATAGCTACTCTTGCCTTAGATGTTTTCATTTTTATAATAGAGGCTTTTCTCCCTTTTATGGCCAACTGCACTATTATGAAGTATATTTTATGCACTTAATTACATTTCCACAAATGTTATGCCTAATGTTTGAGCATGCCAAAAATCTATGAGAATATCCCCTCTCTTGTTATTTTGCCAAATTTAGTATAAATTAATTTTCTGAAGATCTTGCAAATGTCTCATTTAATACGCTTTTAGCCTAAACTTGTCTAATATAAATGTACACAATTGTAGTAATTCTCTGCTGGGAGTTTGGTTGAGCAAAGATGTCATTTTAAAAGGAACATTTAGCTTTAAGTGATTCTTTTAAAAGTATGCTACACATTACCCACTCTCATTAGCTCTCAAACAAACAGCCAGCAATTTCAAATGACTACTTTCCAAAGCAAATTACTCAGACCTTCCTACTCATCAGAAAGTCTCAGCTGAACTAATATTTTAAAAGACTGCTCCAATTCACAATTTTTATGGAACAAAATCGGATTTTTTTCCCACAACCCTCATTTCTGGTCTAACACTTTAGCTACCTTTACCATATGTCACTGTAAAATGCTACCAAAAATAAAATCTTAAGTTGGTGACATGAGATCAATTCTGGTATTCATCACTGTTATTCTCTAATACCCCATCCATTACAAATCATGCGCTGTTAAATAATCAAACTTTTTTTTCTTTTTGCCTATCTTATTTTGGCAAGATATTTTAGTCTTTCAAGAAAAAAAAAAAAAAAGAAAGCCATCTGTTTTAAATGGATTCCATTGCAGCATGATTCCTGCAATGAAGACATTTTATTGTGTTAATTTTCATTAAGTAAAACTGTTGAAAGCCAGTAGTTTTCCAAAACCCATATGATTTATGACATGCTAATGTTTGTAGAAATACACTCTGTTTCAATTATATGGAGTAAGTGACACCTCTCAGAACAACTTAGTAGTAATATCACCTACAACAAATGTAATTTTAGGCATACAACATGGGTTTGAGACTCAGGAACCTATCGACAAAATCATCAGCTTCTGCACAAATTTAATCTTCATCACCTCTATGCTATATTTAACGTCAGGTGGTTGTGCTTTCTAGGGGCATCAATAATACACTTCCAGAATGCAGGCACCACACAAACATTAAAAGTTGGGTTTTCCACAACTCAAACTTAATTTTTTAGCATTCAGCAGAATGAGAGGTACTGAGACCCTAAGGAAAGTAGGAGCCATTTATAGGAAATGGGATGGTATTTCACGTATATTTTTCCTATCTTTCTCTCCTGCTTAGTTTACCAATCCTCTTTTCACTGAATTTTGTCTCTTCCTGACCCCAATATTAAGTACAAATAAGAAAATGGAAACAGTACTTTTTCAGTGATTTTTTAGGATCAATAAAATCCCAGCCAAAAATATGCTTAAGTATATCACAGATAAAAATATATCAAATGACCAATAAAAATGAATGACAAAAGTAATAAACAACAATTTGAAAGTACACAAATAGTACATACATAAAATTTAATGAAATAAAGATTTATTGTACTTGTTAAAATATGAAATGAAGATTTGAGCATGGATGTTAACAGTTGCAAGTGAGTTCCGGGGAGCAACCATTTGGAAGGCCCATTCTTTCTGTACCATTATTTTCACTATATTTGAATCTTTCCAAATCTCATATTCTTCTCACAAATTGAGAGGATCAATTTGAAACATATTTAAATATAATTGAAGCACAGAAGATTTTCGGTTTAACTTGATTTAATGAAGTGCTAAAACTTTCATCAAAGGGCTCAAAACATATAGAAATAGGACACACACACAACCTTCTGAAAAGTTGTAGAGGATGATTCCTCTTCATTGTTTTTTTTTGTTGTTGTTGTTAATGTATGTATGCAAAACACTACTCTTGGTGTTGATCTAAATACAGCATATTTATCTAATGTATTCCATGTGATATACTCTATTTATTGTGTCAAACCATGAATGCATGCTCAGTCATTTCTGACTCTTTGAGACTCCATGGACTATATAATCCATCAGGCTCCTCTGTCCATGGAATTTTCCAGACAAGAATATTGGAGTGGGTTGCCATTTCCTTATCCAAGGGATCTTTCCGACCTAAGAGTCAAACACTCATCTCTTGCATCTCCTGCATCGGAAGGTGGATTCTTTACCACTGTGCCAACTGGGAAACTCATTGTGTCAAATAAGTGAAAGTAATTTTGCCTGAAATTGTAACATCAACATATCATTTTTAAAGAGCCATTATGGTGAAAAGGCCTACTTGACTTCACATTCCAGGATGTCTGGCTCTAAGTGAGTGATCATACCATCGTGATTATCTTAGTCATGAAGATCTTTTTTGTACAGTTCTTCTGTGTATTCTTGTCACCTCTTTTTAATATCTTCTGCTTCTTTTAGGTCCATATCATTTCTGTCCTTTATCGAACCCATCTTTGCATGAAATGTTCCCTTGGTATCTTTAATTTTCTTGAAGAGATCTCTAGTCTTCCCCATTCTGTTGTTTTCCTCTATTTCTGTGCATTGATCACTGAGGAAATCTTTCTTATCTCTCCTTGCTATTCTTTGAAACTCTGCATTCAGATGCTTATATCTTTCCTTTTCTCCTTTGCTTTTCACTTCCCTTCTTTTCACAGCTATTTGTAAGGCCTCCCCAGACAGCCATTTTGCTTTTTTGCATTTCTTTTCCATGGGGATGGTCTTGATCCCTGTCTCCTGTACAATGTCAGGAACCTCAGTCCATAGTTCATCAGGCACTCTGTCTATCACATCTAATCCCTTAAATCTATTTCTCACTTCCACAGTATAATCATAAAGGATTTGATTTAGGTCATACCTGAATGGTCTAGTGGTTTTCCCCACTTTCTTCAATTTAAGTCTGAATATGGCAATAAGGAGTTCATGATCTGAGCCACAGTCAGATTCCAGTCTTGTTTTTGCTGACTGTATAGAGTTCTCCATCTTTGGCTGCAAACATTGTAATCAATCTGATTTCAGTATTGACCATCTGGTGATGTCCATGTGTAGAGTTTTCTCTTGTGTTGTTGGAAGAGAGTGTTTGCTATGACCAGTGTGTTCTCTTGGCAAAACTCTATTAGCCTTTTCACTGCTTCATTCCGTACTCCAAGGCCAAATTTGCCTGTTACTCCAGGTGTTTCTTGACTTCCTACTTTTGCATTCCAGTTCCCTGTAATGAAAAGGACATCTTTTTTGGGTGTTAGTTCTAAAAGGTCTTGTAGGTCTTCATAGAACCATTCAGCTTCTTCAGCATTACTGGTTGGGGCATAGGCTTGGATTACCATGATATTGAATGGTTTGCCTTGGAAATGAACAGATATCATTCTGTCATTTTTTAGATTGCATCCAAGTACTGCATTTCGGACTATTTTACTGACCATGATGGCTACTCCATTTCTTCTAAGGGATTTCTGCCCACAGTAGTAGATATAATGGTCATCTGAGTTAAATTCACCCATTCCAGGCTATCTTAATTCACTGATTCCTAGAATGTCAATGTTCACTCTTACCATCTCCTGTTTGACCACTTCCAATTCTCCTTGATTCATGGACCTGACATTCCAGGTTCCTATGAATTTTGCTCTTTAAAGCATTGGACCTTGCTTCTATCACCAGTTGCATCCACAACTGTGTATTGTTTTTGCTTTGGCTCCATCCCTTCATTCGTTCTGGAGTTATTTCTCCACTGATCTCCAGTAGCATATTGGGCACCTACCGACCCAGGAAGTTCCCCTTTCAGTAACCTATCATTTTGCCTTTTCACACTGTTCATGGGGTTCTCAAGGCAAGAATACTGAAGTGGTTAGCCATTCCCTTCTCCAGTGGACCGCATTCTGTCAGACCTCTCCACCATGACCCATCCATCTTTGGTGGCCCCACACGGCATGCTTAGTTTCATTGAGTTAGACAAGGCTGTGGTCCATGTGATCAGATTGGCTAGTTTTCTGTGATTATGGTTTCAGTGTGTCTGCCCTCTCGCAACACCTACCATCTTACTTGGATATCTTTTACCTTGGACGAGGGGTATCTCCTCATGGCCACCCCTCCTGACCTTGAACATGGAGTAGCTCCTCTCGGCCTTTCTGTGCCCACGCAGCCGCCGCTCCTTGGACGTCGGATTGCTTCTCTCGGTAGCCGCCCTGACCTCGGACATGGGGTAGCTCCTTTTGGCCGTGCTTCTGTGTGGTCTGTTGCAGCCAGCATGCTTCTGCGTGGTCCATCAAAGCTGGAGCGTTTCTGTGACAGTTAGAACTGGACATGGAACAACAGACTGGTTCCAAATAGGAAAAGGAATACGTCAAGGCTGTATATTGTCACCCTGCTTATTTAACTTATATGCAGAGTACATCATGAGAAACACTGGGCTGGAAGAAGCACAAGATTGAATCAAGATTGCTAGGAGAAATATCAATAAACTCAGATATGCAGATGACACCACCCTTATGGCAGAAAGTGAAGAGGAACTAAAAAGCCTCTATGAAAATGAAAGAGGAGAGTGAAAAGTTTAGCTTAAAGCTCAACATTCAGAAAACGAAGATCATGGCATCTGGTCCCATCACTTCATGGGAAATACATGGGGAAACAGTGTCAGACTTTATTTTGGGGGGCTGCAAAATCACTGTAGATGGTGATTGCAGTCATGAAATTAAAAGACGCTTACTCCTTGGAAGGAAAGTTATGACCAATCTAGATAGCATATTGAAAAGCAGAGATACTACTTTGCCAACAAAGGTCCGTCTAGTCAAGGCTATGGTTTTTCCAGTGGTCATGTATGGATGTGAGAGTTGGACTGTGAAGAAAGATGAGTGCCGAAGAATTGATGCTTTTGAACTGTGGTGTTGCAGAAGACTGTTGAGAGTCCCTTGAACTGCAAGGAGATCCAACCAGTCCATTCTAAAGGAGATCAGTCCTGGGTGTTCATTGGAAGGACTGATGCTGAAGCTGAAACTCCAATACTTTGGCTACCTCATGCGAAGAGTTGACTCATTGGAAAATACCCTGATGCTGGGAGGGATTGGGGGCAGGATGAGAAGGGGACGACAGAGGATGAGATGGCTGGATGGCTTCACTGTCTTGATGGACATGAGTCTGAGTGAACTCCGGGAGTTGGTGATGGACAGGGAGGCCTGGCGTGCTGTGATTCATGGGGTAGCAAAGAGTCAGATGTGACTGAGCAACTGAACTGAACTGATGGTGAAAAGTGATTACCTGAGTAATTGTTAGTGAAGTCAGTCTGTATTGAGAGAAGGTATATCCTTGGTTATACAGTAAAAAATGATTCTTCTGCTTCTCTTGTTTTCTGATTGATATTATGTCCAGATGATGATCCTAATGAGGTGAACATCCTTTTCTGTCTGGGTAGAGAAACTGAAATTCTATTAATTATATTCAGTACCAAGTAAGATCATTTTGGTCCTAAAATATGGCCATAACCATGAGAGGACGATTAACTAGAACTAATTTGCCACTCAGAATGAATGACAATTCTTGTTGTCATGTGTGAAAGATGAAAAAATGTATGCCAAAAGTTGTTTCTCTAGTGACCCAAGGGTTATAAACAAGCAATCCCAGGAAATGGTGAATTAATAGTATACTAACAAAATGATTTAAAATGAATTCATCTTAAAATTTAGAAGGTGAATTTAAGTACATATTGTTAAAAAAAAAAAAACACCAGAAAACACCAGAATTTTTGTTATTATTATTTAACAATGTCTGTTGAGAAGAACATGAAACTGGTACCTGAAGTATTAGCTTTATATATGTGGAACCCTGCTTTTAAGGAGGTAGAAGCTCAAAGAAACACAGGTAGCTCATAGCCCACGTTTAATAATTCAATATTTTAATACCCAAATAAAACATGCAAGGCCAATATATTTCTAAAATAAAACCTAATTTTAAAATGGACCAAAGACCTTAAAAGACACTTTATCAGAACAGACCTCTCACCAAAGAAGATATGCAGATAGTTAATAAGCATATGAAGAGACACTTCACATCAAGCACCTTCAGGAGAAACAAACAAACAAACAAAACAATGAGATACTACTACACACCTATTTCTATGGCTAAAATCCAGAACACCAAGAACATCAAATGGCATTGAAACATGTATATTATCATATGTGAAAAGGATCGCCAGCCCAGGTTTGATGCATGAGACAGGGTGCTCAGGGCTGGTGCACTGGGATGACCCAGAGGGGTGGGATGGGGAGGGAGGTGGGAGGGGGGTTCAGGATGGGGAACACATGTACACCCCTGGTGGATCATGTGACTGTATGGCAAAACCACTACAATATTGTAAAGTAATTAGCCTCCAATTAAAATAAATAAATTTATATTTTAAAAAAGATATGAACAAGAATGTTCATTCATTTCTGATGGACAATCAAAATGGTACAGCCACTTTGGAAAACAGTTTGGTAATTTCTTACAAAACTAAGCTTGCTCTTTCTATGTGATCCATCAATTGTGCTCCTTGGTATTTACCTAAAGGAGTTCACACAAAAAATTGCATATACATTGTTATAGCAGCTTTATTTATAATTGCCAAAATTTGAAACAAACCAAAATGTCTTTCAGTAGGTGAATGAATAAACTATGGCACAGTCAGAAAATGGAATATTATTCAGCTCTAAAAATAAGGAACCTACCAACTCTGAAGCAGCTGACACTGAGATGATTGTCCAGAGAAGAAGATAACTGAGTGGGAAATAATACTTAAAAGAAATACTATATATGAGGAGGAGACAGCTGAATTTCCCCAAAGAAGACATACAGATGGCCAATAGGTACATGAAAAGATGCCTAACATTGCTAATTATTGGAGAAAACAAATCAAAACTATAATGAAGTACCACTTCACACTGGTCAGAATAGCTGTGTTTAAAGAGTATACAAATAAATACTAGAGAGGGTGTGGAAAAAAGGGAACCATCCTACACTGTTGGTGGGAATGTATATGTGTGCAGCCACTAGGGAGAACAGCATGGAGCTTCCTCAGAAAAGTCAAAATGGAGTTGTTATATGATCCTGCCATCTCATTCCTAAGCATTATTGTTCACTTGCTAAGTGGTGTCCGACTCTTAGCAACCACAGAGACAATAGCACACAAGATGTCCCTGTCCTTCACTATCTCCTGGAGTTTTCTTAAATTTGTGTTCACTGAGTCAGTGATGCTATCTAGCCATCTTATCTTCTGCCTTCTTCTTCTCCTCTTGCCTTCAATGTTTCCCAGCATCAGGATCTTTTCCAAGGAGTCGGTTCTTCACAGTAGGTGGCCAAAGTATTGGAGCTTCAGCTTCAGCATCAGTCCTTCCAATGAATATTCAGGACTGATTTCCTTTAGGATTGATTGGTTTGATCTTCTTAAAGTCCAAGAGAATCTCAAGAGCATGCTCCAGCACCAGAATGCAAAAGCATCAATTCTCTGGCACTTAGTCTTCTTTATGGTCCAACTGTCATAGTCATTTGTGACTGGAAAAAACACAGCTTTGAATATACAGGCCTTGTCAGCAAAGCGATGTCTTTGCTTTATAATAAGCTGTGTAGTTTTGAATGAGATGACTGTATGGCTTTACTGATACAATAGACATGAACTTTGGCAAACTCCAAGAGATAGTGAAAGACAGGGAAGCCTGGTGTGCTTCAGTCCATGGAGTCATAAAAACTTGGACATGTTTTGGTGACTGAACAAAAGCAGGTTTATCATAATTTTCTTTCCTAGGAGAAAGTGTCTAAGTTCAAGACTTCAGTCACTATCCACAGTGATTTTGGAGACCAAGAAAATAAAGTCTGTCACTGCTTCCTAGGAAGGAACGTTCTTTGGCATTGTCCTTCTTTGGGACTGGAATTAAAAACTGACATTTTCCAGTCTTGTGGCCACTACTGAGTTTTCCAAATTTGCTAACATATTAAGTGTGACATTTTAACAGCATCATCTTTTAGGATTTGAAATACCTCATCTGGAATTTCATCACCTCCACTAGCTTTGTTCTTAGTAAGGCTTCACACCCCAGAGTATCTGGCTCTAGGTGAGTGGCCACAGCGTCATGGTTATCTGGGTCATTAAGACCTTTTTTGTATAGTTCTACTTACCACCTCTTCTTAATCTTGGGCTTCCCAGATAGCACTAGTGGGAAAAGAAACCAACTGCCAATGGAAGAGATGTAAGAGACAGCGGTTCAACCCCTGGGTTGGAAAGACCCCCTAGAGGATGCCATGGCAACCTACTCCAATATTCTTGCCTAGAGAATTCCATGAGAAGAGGAGCCTGGTGAGCTACAGTTTATAGCATCACAAAGAATCAGACACCACTGAAGAGACTTAGCAAACAAGCATGCTTCTTAATCTCATCTGCCTCTGTTAGGTTCTTACCATTTCTGTTCTTTATCATTCCTCCCTTGCATGAAATGTTCCCTTAAATTCTCCAATTTTCTTGACAAGATCTCTAGCTTTACTCATTCTGTTGTTTTCCTCTATTTCTTTGCATTATTTATTAAAGAAGCCCTTCTTATCTCTATTGCTATTCTGTGGAACTCTGCATTCAGTTGGGTATATCTTTCCCTTTCTCCCTTGCTTCTCACTTCTCTTCATTCATCAGCTATTGGGAAAGACTCCTCAGACAAACACTTTGTCTTCTTGCACTTCTATTTTTGGTGGGATGGTTTTGGTCCCTCTTCCTGTAAAATGTTATGCACCTCTGTCCTTAGTTCTTCAGGTACTGTGTCTATCAGATTTAAGTCCTTGAATCCTTTTGTCATCTCTACTGTATAGTACTAGTGTTAGTCACACAGTCATGTCACACTCTGCATAACCCCATGGACTGTAGACTGCCAGATCCTCTATCCATGGAATTATCCAGGCAAGAATAATGGAGTAAGTTCATTGTTCAATTGCTCAGTCGTGTCCAACTCTTTGTGACCCCATGGACTGCAGCATACCAGGAATCCCTGTTCTTACCATCTCCCAGAGCTTACTCAAACTCATGTCCATTGAATCAGTGATTCCATCCAACCATCTCATCCTCTATCGTCCCCTTCTCTTCATACCTTCTGCCTTTCCAGCATCAGGGTCTTTTCCAGTGAGTCGGCTCTTCCCATAACGTGGCCAAAGTACTGAAGCTTCAGCATTAGTCCTTCCAATGAATATTCAAGACTGATTTCCTTTAGGATTGACTGGTTTGATCTCCTTGCTGTCCAAGGGACTCTCAAGAGTCTTCTCTAATACTGAAGTTTGAAAGCATCAATTCTTCTGCACTCAGCATTCTTTATGGTCAAATTCTCACATCCATACATGAATACTGGAAAAACCATAGGTTGGACTATAAGGCCCTTTATCAACAAAGTAAAACCTCTGCTTTTTTTTTTTTTAATTTTATTTTACCTTTAAACTTTACAATATTGTATTGGTTTTGCCAAATATCAAAAAGAATCCACCACAGGTATACATGTGGTCCCCATCCTGAACCCTCCTCCCTCCTCCCTCCCCATACCATCCCTCTGGGTCGTCCCAGTGCACCAGCCCAAGCATCCAGTATCGAGCATCGAACCTGGACTGGCGACTCGTTCCATATATGATATTATACATATTTCAGTGCCATTCTCCCAAATCATCCCACCCTCTCCCTCTCCCACAGAGTCCAAAAGACTGTTCTATACATCAGTGTCTCTTTTGCTGTCTTGTATACAGGGTTATTGTTACCATCTTTCTAAATTCCATATATATGCGTTAGTATACTGTATTGGTGTTTTTCTTTCTGGCTTACTTCACTCTGTATAATAGGCTCCAGTTTCATCCACCTCATTACGACTGATTCAAGTGTATTCTTTTTAATGGCTGAGTAATACTCCATTGTGTATATGTACCACTGCTTTCTTATCCACTCACCTGCTGATGGACATCTAGGTTGCTTCCATGTCCTGGCTATTATAAACAGTGTTGCGATGAACATTGGGGTACACGTGTCTCTTTCCCTTCTGGTTTCCTCAGTATGTATGCCCAGCAGTGGGATTGCTGGATCATAAGGCAGTTCTAGTTCCAGTTTTTTAAGGAATCTCCACACTGTTCTCCATAGTGGCTGTACTAGTTTGCATTCCCACCAACAGTGTAAGAGGGTTCCCTTTCAGCGTAAGAGGGTTCCCTTTTCTCCACACCCTCTCCAGCATTTATTGCTTGTAGACTTTTGTATCGCAGCCATTCTGACTGGCGTGAA
Source organism: Bos taurus (assembly GCF_002263795.3). Lineage (NCBI taxonomy): Eukaryota > Metazoa > Chordata > Mammalia > Artiodactyla > Bovidae > Bos > Bos taurus. The sequence goes on from NC_037340.1 coordinate 50,038,531, forward strand.
ATCATACCTCATAGTGGTTTTGATTTGCATTTCTCTGATAATGAGTGATGTTGAGCATCTTTTCATGTGTTTGTTAGCCATCTGTATGTCTTCTTACGAGAAATGTCTATTTAGTTCTTTAGCCCATTTTTTTGATTGGGTCATTTATTTTTCTGGACTTGAGCTGAAGAAAGCTGTGGTACATATACACAATGGAGTATTACTCAGCCATTAAAAAGAATACATTTGAATCAGTTATAATGAGGTGGATGAAACTGGAGCCTATTATACAGAGTGAAGTAAGCCAGAAGGAGTTGCTTGTATATTTTTGAGATTAGTTGTTTGTCAGTTGCTTCATTTGCTATTATTTTCTCCCATTCGAAAGGCTGTCTTTTCACCTTGCTTATAGTTTCCTTTGTTTTGCAGAAGCTTTTAAGTTTAATTAGGTCCCATTTGTTTATTTTTGCTTTTATTTCCAATATTCTGGGAGGTGGGTCATAGAGGATCCTGCTGTGATGTATGTCGGAGAGTGTTTTGCCTATGTTCTCCTCTAGGAGGTTTATAGTTTCTGGTCTTACATTTAGATCTTTAATCCATTTTGAGTTTATTTTTGTGTATGGTGTTAGAAAGTGTTCTAGTTTCATTCTTTTACAAGTGGTTGACCAGATTTCCCAGCACCACTTGTTAAAGAGATTGTCTTGCCTCCTTTGTCAAAGATAAGGTGTCCATAGGTGCGTGGATTTATCTCTGGGCTTTCTATTTTGTTCCATTGATCTATATTTCTGTCTTTGTGCCAGTACCATACTGTCTTGATAACTGTGGCTTTGTAGTAGAGGCTGAAGTCGGGTAGGTTGATTCCTCCTGTTCCATTCTTCTTTCTCATAATAGCTTTGGCTATTCGAGGTTTTTTGTATTTCCATACAAATTGTGGAATTATTTGTTCTAGCTCTGTGAAGAATATCGTTGGTAGTTTGATAGGGATTTCATTGAATCTATAAATTGCTTTGGGTAGTATACTCATTTTCACTATATTGATTCTTCCAATCCATGAACATGGTATAGTTCTCCATCTATTAGTGTCCTCTTTGATTTCTTTCACCAGTGTTTTATAGTTTTCTATATATAGGTCTTTAGTTTCTTTAGGTAGATATATTCCTAAGTATTTTATTCTTTCCATTATAATTGTGAATGGAATTGTTTCCTTAATCTCTCTGTCTTAATTTCTCATTATTAGTGTATAGGAATGCAAGGGATTTCTGTGTGTTGATTTTATATCCTGCAACTTTACTATAATCATTAATTAGTTCTAGTAATTTTCTGGTGGAGTCTTTAGGGTTTTCTATGTAGAGGATCATGTCATCTGCAAACAGTGAGAGTTTTACTTCTTCTTTTTCAATTTGGATTCCTTTTATTTCTTTTTCTGCTCTTATTGCTGTGGCCAAAACTTCCAAAACTATGTTGAATAGTAATGGTGAAAGTGAGCACCCTTGTCTTGTTCCTGACTTTAGAGGAAATGCTTTCAATTTTTCACCACTGAGGATAATGTTTGCTATGGGTTTGTCATATATAGCTTTTATTATGTTGAGGTATGTTCCTTCTATTCCTGCTTTCTGCAGAATTTTTATCATAAATGGATGTTGAATTTTGTCAAAGGCTTTCTCTGCATCTATTGAAATAATCATATGGATTTTATTTTTCAATTTGTTAATGTGGTGTATTACATTGATTGATTTGCGGATTTTGAAGAATCCTTGCATCCTTGGGTTAAAACCCACTTGATCATGGTGTATGATCTTTTTAATGTGGTGTTGGATTCGGATTGCTAGAATTTTGTTAAGGATTTTTGCATCTATGTTCATCAGTGATATTGGCCTGTAGTTTTCTTTTTTTGTGGGATCTTTGTCAGGTTTTGGTATTAGGGTGATGTTGGCCTCATAGAATGAGTTTGGAAGTTCACCTTCCTCTGCAATTTTCTGGAAGAGTTTGAGCAGGATAGGTGTTAGCTCTTCTCTAAATTTTTGGTAGAATTCAGCTGTGAAGCCGTCTGGACCTGGGCTTTTGTTTGCTGGAAGATTTTTGATTACAGTTTCAATTTCCGTGCTTGTGATGGGTCTATTAAGATTTTCTATTTCTTCCTGGTCGAGTTTTGGAAAGTTGTACTTTTCTAAGAATTTGTCCATTTCTTCCACGTTGTCCATTTTATTGGCATATAATTGTTGATAGTAGTCTCCTATGATCCTTTGTATTTCTGTGTTGTCTGTTGTGATCTCTCCATTTTCATTTCTAATTTTATTGATTTGATTTTTCTCCCTTTGTTTCTTGGTAAGTCTGGCTAATGGTTTGTCAATTTTATTTATCCTTTCAAAGAACCAGCTTTTGGCTTTGTTGATTTTTGCTATGGTCTCTTTTGTTTCTTTTGCATTTATTTCTGCCCCAATTTTTAAGATTTCTTTCCTTCTACTAACCCTGGGGTTCTTCATTTCTTCCTTTTCTAGTTGCTTTAGGTGTAGGGTTAGGTTATTTATTTGACTTTTTTCTTGTTTCTTGAGGTATGCCTGGATTGCTATGAACTTTCCCCTTAGGACTGCTTTTATAGTGTCCCACAGGTTTCGGGTTGTTGTGTTTTCATTTTCATTCATTTCTATGCAAATTTTGACTTCTTTTTTTGATTTCTTCTGTGATTTGTTGGTTATTCAGCAGCGTGTTGTTCAGTCTCCATATGTTGGAATTTTTAATAGTTTTTCTCCTGTAATTGAGATCTAATCTTACTGCATTGTGGTCAGAAAAGATGCTTGGAATGATTTCTATTTTTTTGAATTTACCAAGGCTAGATTTATGGCCCAGGATGTGATCTATCCTGGAGAAGGTTCCATGTGCGCTTGAGAAAAAGGTGAAATTCATTGTTTGGGGATGAAATGTCCTATAGATATCAATTAGGTCTAACTGATCTATTGTATCGTTTAAAGTTTGTGTTTCCCTGTTAATTTTCTATTTAATTGATCTATCCATAGGTGTGAGTGGGGTATTAAAGTCTCCCACTATTATTGTGTTATTGTTAATTTCTCCTTTCATACTTGTTAGCATTTGTCTTACATATTGTGGTGCTCCCGTGTTGGGTGCATATATATTTATAATTGTTATACCTTCTTCTTGGATTGATCATTTGATCATTATGTAGTGACCATCTTTGTCTCTTTTCACAGCCTTTGTTTTAAAGTCTATTTTATCTGATACGAGTATTGCTACTCCTGATTTCTTTTGGTCCCTATTTGCATGGAAAATCTTTTTTCAGCCCTTCACTTTCAGTCTGTACGTGTCCCCTGTTTTGAGGTGGGTCTCTTGTAGACAGCATATGTAGGGGTCTTGTTTTTGTATCCATTCACCCAGTCTTTGTCTTTTGGTTGGGGCATTCAACCCATTTACGTTTAAGGTAATTATTGTTAAGTATGATCCCGTTGCCATTTACTTTATTGTTTTGGGTTCAAATTTATACCCCGTTTTTGTGTTTCCTGTCTAGAGAATATCCTTTAGTATTTGTTGGAGAGCTGGTTTGGTGGTGCTGAATTCTCTCAGCTTTTGCTTGTCTGAAAAGCTTTTGATTTCTCCTTCATATTTGAATGAGATCCTTGCTGGGTACAATAATCTGGGCTGTAGGTTATTTTCTTTCATCATCTTAAGTATGTCTTGCCATTCCTTCCTGGCTTGAAGAGTTTCTATTGAAAGATCAGCTGTTATCCTTATGGGAATTCCATTGTGTGTTATTTGTTGTTTTTCCCATGCTGCTTTTAATATTTGTTCTTTGTGTTTGATCTTTGTTAATTTGATTAATATGTGTCTTGGGGTGCTTCGCCTTGGGTTTATCCTGTTTGGGACTCTCTGGGTTTCTTGGACTTGAGTGATTATTTCCTTCCCCATTTTATGGAATTTTTCAACCATTATCTCCTCAAGTATTTTCTCATGGTCTTTCTTTTTGTCTTCTTCTTCTGGGACCCCTATGATTCGAAAGTTGTAGCATTTAATATTGTCCTGGAGGTCTCTGAGATTGCCCTTATTTCTTTTAATTCATTTTTCTTTTTTCCTCTCTGATTCATTTATTTCTACCATTCTATCTTCTAATTCACTAATCCTATCTTCTGCCTCTGTTATTCCACTATTTGTTGCCTCCAGAGTGTTTTTTATTTCATTTATTGCATTATTCATTATATATTGACTCTCTTTTATTTTCTATGTCCTTGTTAAACCCTTCTTGCATCTTCTCAATCCTTGTCTCCAGGCTATTTATCTGTGATTCCATTTTGATTTCAAGATTTTTGATCAATTTCACTATCATTATTTGTAATTCTTTATCAGATAGATTCCCTATCTCTTCCTCTTTTGTTTGGTTTGGTGGGCATTTATCCTGTTCCTTTATCTGCTGGATATTCCTCTGTCTCTTCATCTTGTTTAAATTGCTGAGTTTGGGGTGTCCTTTCTGTATTCTGGCAGTTTGTGGAGTTCTCTTTATTGTGGCGTTTCCTCGCTGTGTGTGGGTTTGTACAGGTGGCTTGTCAAAGTTTCTTGTTTAGGGAAGCTTGTGTCCGTGTTCTGGTGGGTGGAGCTGGATTTCTTCTCTCTGGAGTGCAATGAAGTATCCAGTAATGAGTTATGGGATGTCTATGGTTTTGGGGTGATTTGGGGCAGCCTGTATCTTGAAGCTCAGGGCTGTGTTCCTCTGTTGCTGGAGAATTTGCTTGGTATGTCTTGCCCTGGAACTTGTTGGCTCTTGTGTGGTGCTTGGTTTCAGTGTATGTATGGAGGCATTTGATGAGCTCCTGTCAATTAATGTTCCTTGGAGTCAGGAGTTCCCTGGAGTCAGGGTTTGGATTTAAGCCTCCTGCATCCAGTTATCGGTCTTATTTTTACAGTAGTTTCAAAACTTCTCCTTCTATACAGCACCACTGATAAAACATCTACATTAAAGATGAAGAGTTTCTCTACCGTGAGGGTCACCCAGAGAGGTTCACAGCGTTACATGAAGAGAAGAGGGAGGAGGGAGTTAGAGATGACCCGAATGAGATGAGGTGGAATCAATAGAGGAGAGAGTGGGCTAGCCAGTAATTACTTCCTTATGTGCACTCCACAACTGGACTGCTCAGAGATGTTCACGGAGTTATACAGAGAAGAGAAGAAGGAGAAAGGAGATGGAAGTGGCCAGGAGGATAAAAGGGGGGAATGAAAAGGAGGGAGACAGATCCAGCCAGTAATCAGTTCCCTAAGTGTTTTCCACCATCTGGAACACACAGAAATTCACAGAGTTGGGTAGAGTACAGAGGGGTTAGGGACGAGACAGAGGCCACCCGGTGGAGAAAAAGGACAGTCCAAAGGGAGAGAGAGCAGTCAAGCCAGTAATCTCGCTCCCTAGTGAAAAATGGGTACTGATGATTGGGTTTTTAAAGGTACAAAATTGGTAACAAATACATAAAAGCAAAAGTTAAAAATCTAGAGTAGAGTTTGGAATTTCAAAAATACAATGTTACAGAAAAGAGAAGGAAAAGAAAAGGGAAAGAGAAAGAAAACAAACAAACAAACAAAGTCGCAAAAATTATAAAGAAAATATAGGTACAAAAGTGATAACAAATGCCAAAAAGCAAAAGTTAAACATCTAAAGTAGAGTTTGGAATTTCAAAAATACAATGTTAAAAAAAAGAAGAAGAAAAAGAAAGAGAGAGAGAGAGAGAGAAAAAAACAAAGTCGCAAAAATTTTAAAGAAAATATAGGTACAAAATTGATAACAAATACCAAAAAGCATAAATTAAAAATCTAGAGTAGAGTTTGGAATTTCAAATATACAATGTTATATAAAAGAAGAAGAGAAAAAAAGTCACAAAAATTATAAAAGAAAATATAGGTACAAAATTGATAACAAATACCAAAAAGCTAAAATTAAAAATCTAGAGTAGAGCTTGGAATTTTAAAAATACAATGTTAAAGAAAAGAAGAAGAAGAAAAAAAAAGGTCACAAAAATTATAAAATATATATATATATGAAGTTTGTTTTAAAAAAGTAGGGTCTTTTTTTTTTTTTTTTTTTTGCAAAGTAATAGTGGGTTATAAAAGTGAAAATTAAAGGAATAATAGAGGACTTAAATTTTTTTAAAAATTAAAAAAAAAAAGAAAGAAAGAATGATCGTAAAAATAGTAAAATTATATCTAGGACTTTCTCTGGTTTTGTTGTGAGTATTGTGGGGTCAGTTCATTTTTGGCTAGTTCTTTGGTCCGACTTACATTTCTCAAGATCTATAGGCCCCTTCCTATGTAGTCGGTACTAACCACAGGGTTTAATCTATTGCCTGTAGCTTCCAAGGCGGTTCCCTCTGTTATAACTTCTTCTGTTTGCTGGTCTCTTCAGTGTCTGGTTTCTGCCCTGACACAAAGGGGACACTTTTTTTTTTTTTTTTTTTTTAGGCTCACTTGTTCAGTTGTGCTGTGGGGAGGGAGGGACGCTGCAAACAAATAACACTGGCGTGTGCTCGCAGTGCCTCAGCCACACTGGGTCTGCCTCTGCTCACGGCGCATGTAGCCTTCCTGCCCACACTGCTCAGGCTCTAGGTTGCTCCGCAGGGAACCATCAGTGGCCGGCCCTGGGCTGCTTGCACCTCCCGGGTCCAAGCCGCTCAGGTTCCGGCACTCGGGTAGTCCTCAGAGGCGCAGGATCAGTTGGGCCTGCGTTTTGTGCCCTTCCCAGGTCCGAGCAACTCAGGTGATGAGGTGTTTGGCGAGCGCGATTGCTGCGACTTATCGCCTCCCTGCGGCTTGGTTATCTAGGTGTACAACCAGCACACCTTCTCAGGCGGATGTTGACGGTCCAGACCCCCAAGAAGTTTTAGTTAGCAAAAAAGCCTGCTTACAGTTTTATAGATAATGTCTCTCTGGGGCTGCGATTGCCCCCTTCCAGCTCTGGCTGCCTGTCACCGGAGGGGAATGGTCTGCAACCAGCTATCTCTGTTTAGTCCTTTGTTCTGTGCACAGGCCTGGCGGTGTCTTAGGTTAGGGCTGGCTTTTCGCGTGGTAGATATCCCACAGTCTGGCTTGCTAGCCCAAATTATTTTGCTCAGATAGCGCTTGGGGTATTCAGGCCAGATCCTTACTCTAAGCAGTGCAGCCCGCACCGTGCCTCCCTGCCTAGCCCCCGCTTGCTAGTGGCGTGTGCAGGCGTCTGCACTGCTTCTCCACTGGGGGAGTTACCATAGGGCTTGCAATCTGCAGGTTTTAATTGTTTATTTATTTTTTCCTCCCTGTTATGTTGCCCTCTGTGCTTCAAAGGCTCAGCACAGATTCGGCAGTGAGAAGGTTTCCTGGTGTTTGGAAATGTCTCTCTTTTTAAGACTCCCTTCCTGGGATGGAACTCTGTCCCTCCCTCTTTTGTCTCTTTTTTTGTCTTTTATATTTTTTCCTACCTCCTTTCGAAAATTTGGTCCCTTTTCTGGGTGCCTGATGTCCTCTGCCAGCATTCAGAAGTTGTTTTGTGGAATTTACTCGGAGTTTAAATGTTCTTTTGATGAATTTGTCTGGGAGAAAGTGTTCTCCCCATCCTACTCCCCCACCATCTTAGCTCCTCCCTCTGCTTTTTAATATGCTGTCTAGGTTTGTCATAGCTTTGTTCCAAGGAGCAAGTATCTTTTAATTTCATGGCTTCAGTCACAATCTGCAGGGATTTTGGAGCCCAAGAAAACAAAGTTTATCACTATTCCCATTGTTTCCCCACCTATTTGCCATGAAGTGATGGGACTGGATGCTATGATGTTGGTTTTTGGAAAGTTGAGTTGTAAGCCAGCTTTTTCACACCCCTCTTTCACCTTTAAGAGGCTCTTTAGTTCCTCTTTGCTTTCTGCCATGAGGATGGTGTCATCTGCATATCTGAGATTATTATTTCTCCCTGCAATCTTGATTCGAGCTTGTGCTTCATCCAAACTGGCTTTTCACATAACATACATTGCATATAACTTAAATAAACAATATACAGCCTTGACGTATTCCTTTCCCAGTTTGGAACCAGTCTGTTGTTCCATGTCTAGTTCTAACTGTGGCTTTGGACTTGCATACAGGTTTCTCAGAAGCCTGATAAGATGGTATGGTATTTTCATCTCTTTGAAAATTTTCCAGTTTATTGTGATCCACACAGTCAAAGGCTTTGGTGTGGTTAATGAAGCAGAATTAGATGTTTATCTGTAATTCTCTTGCTTTTTCTATGATCCAACTTTTGTTGGCAATTTGATCTCTGATTCTTCTGCCTTTTCCAAATCCATCTTGTACATCTGGAAGTTCTTGATTCATATACTGTTGAAGCCTATCTTGGAGGATTTTGAGCATTACTTTGCTGGCAATCGAAATGAGTGCAATTGTGCAGTAGTTTGAACCTTCTTTGGCATTATCCTTCTTTGATTTGGAATGAAAACTGACTTTTCCAGTCCTGTGGTCACTGTTGAGTTTTCCAAATTTACTAACATATTGAGTGAAGCACTCTCACAGCATCATCTTTTAGGATTTGAAATAGCTCAACTGGAATTACATCACCTCTACTAGCTTTGTTCATAGTGATGCTTCCTGAGGGCCACTTGACTTCACACTCCATGATGTCTGGCTCTAGTTGAGTGACCACACCATCCTGATTATCTGGGTCATTAAGTTCCTTTTTGTATAGTTGTTCTGTGTATTCTTGCCACCTCTTCTTAATATCTTTTGCTTCTGTTAAGTCCATATCACTTCTGTCCTTTCTTATACCCATCTTTGCATGAAATATTCCCTTGGTATCTCTAATTTTCTTGAAGAGATCTCTAGTTGTTCCCATTCTATTGTTTTTCTCTATGTCTTTGCATTGTTCACTTAAGAAGGCTTTCTTATCTCTCCTTGATGTTCTTTGGAACTCTGCATTCAGATTTATCTTTTCTATACTCCTGTGCTTTTCGCTTTTCTCTTTTTCTCAGCTATTTGTAAGGCCTCCTGAGACTACCATTTTGCATTTCTTTTTCTTGGGAATGATTTTTATCTCCACCTCATGTACAATGTTACAAAACCCCACCCATAGTTCTTCAGGCAATCTGCCTATCAGATCTACTCTCTTGACTGTATTAGTTACTTCCATTGTATAATTATACTGTTTATGGGGGTCTCAAGGCAAGAATACTGAAGTGTTTGCCATTCCCTTCTCCAGTGGACCTCAGATATGCAGATGATACCACCCTTATGGCAGAAAGTGAGGAAGAACTAAAGAGCCACTTGACGAAAGTGAAAGAGAAGAGTGAAAAATTTGGCTTCAGTTCAGTTCAGTTGTCACTCAGTTGTGTCCAACTCTTTGCAACCCCATGAATCACAGCACACCAGGCCTCCCTGTCCATCACCAACTCCCAGAGTTCACTCAAACTCATGCCCATCAAGTCGGTGATGTCATCCAGCCATATCATCCTCTGCCATCCCCTTCTCCTCCTTCCCCCAATCCCTCCCAGCATCAGGGTCTTTTCCAATGAGTCAACTCCTCACATGAGGTGGCCAAATATTGGAGTTTCAACTTCAGCATCAGTCTTTCCAATGAACACCCAGGACTGATCTCCTTTAGAATGGACTGGTTGGATCTCCTTGCAGTCCAAGGGACTCTCAAGAGTCTTCTCCAACATCACAGTTCAAAAGCATCAATTCTTCAGCTCTCAGCTTTCTTCACAGTTCAATTCTCACATCCATGTATGACCACAGGAAAAACTTGACTAGATGAACCTTTGTTGGCAAAGTAATATCTCTGCTTTTCAATATGCGATCTTGGTTGGTCATAACTTTCCTTCCAAGGTGTAAGCATCTTTTAATTTCAGGACTGCAATCACCACCTGCAGTGATTTTGGAGCCCCCAAAAATAAAGTCTGACACTGTTTCCACTGTTTCCCCATCTATTTCCCATGAAGTGATGAGACCAGATGCCATGATCTTCGTTTTCTGAATGTTGAGCTTTAAGCCAACTTTTTCACTCTCCTTTTTCACTTTCATCAAGAGGCTTTTTAGTTCCTCTTCACTTTCTGCCATAAAGGTGGTGTCATCTGCATATCTGAAGTTATTGATATTTCTCCCAGCAATCTTGATTCCAGCTTGTGCTTCTTCCAGCCGAGTGTTTCTCATGATGTGCTCTGCATATAAGTTAAATAAGCAGGGTGACAATATACAGCCTTGACGTACTCCTTTTCCTATTTGGAACCAGTCTGTTGTTCCATATCCAGTTCTAACTGTTCCTTCCTGACCTCCAGATGTTCAAGCTGGTTTTAGAAAAGGCAGAGATCAAATTGCCAACATTTGCTGGATCATTGAAAAAGCAAGAGAGTTCCAGAAAAACATCTATTTCTGGTTTATTGACTATGACAAAGCCTTTGACTGTGTGGATCACAATAAACTGGAAAATTCTGAAATTTGGCTTAAAGCTCAACATTCAAAAAACTAAGATCATGGTATCCAGTCCCATCACTTTATGGCAAGTAGATAGGGAAACAGTGGAGACAGTGGCTGACTTTATTTTTCTGGGCTCCAAAATCACTGCAGTTGATGATTGCAGCCATGAAATTAAAAGACGCTTACTCCTTGGAAGGAAAGTTATGACCAACCTAGATAGCATGTTGAAAAGCAGAGACATTACTTTGTCAACAAAGGTCTGTCTAGTCAAGGCTATAGTTTTTCCAGTAGTCATGTATGGATGTGAGAGTTGGTCTATAAAGAAAGCTGAGCACCAAAGAATTGATGCTTTTGAATTGTGGTGTTGGAGAAGACTCTTGAGAGTCCCTTGGACTGCAAGGAGATCAGTCCTGGGTGTTCATTGGGAGGACTGATGTTCAAGCTAAAACTCCAATACTTTGGCCACCTGAGATGAAGAGCTGACTCATTTGAAAAGACCCTGGTGTTGGGATAGATTGAGCGCAGGAGGAGAATGGGACAACAGAGGATGAGATGGTTAGATGGCATCACCGACTCAATGGACATGATTTTGGGTAAACTCCAGGAGCTGGTGATGGACAGGGAGGCCTGGCATGCTGCGGTTCATGGGGTCACAAAGAGTTGGACACAACTGACCATCTGAACTGAACTGTATAATCATAAGGGATTCGACTTAGGTCATACCTGAATGGCCTAGTGGTTTTCCCTTCTTTTCCTAGACTGAATTTTGCAATAAGGAGCTAACTGTCTTATCCACAATCATCTGGCTTTTACTGACTGCGTAGATTTTCTCTGAGGTTCCCAGGTGGTGCTAGTGGTAAAGAACCCACCTGACAATGCAGATGACATAAGAGATGTGAATTTGATCCCTAGGTCAAGAAATTACCCTGGAGGAAGGCATGTCAACCCACTCCAATTTTCTTGCCTGAAGAGTACCATGGACAGAGGAGCCTGGCAGGCTGCAGTCTGTAGAATCACAAAGAGTCAGATACGACTGAAGTTACTAGCACACACACACACACACACACACACACACACACACAAATCTTCTCCATTTCAGCTGCAAAGAATATAATCAATCTGATTTTAGTATTGACCATTTGATGATGTCCATGTGTAGAGTCACCTCTTGTGCTGTTGGAAAAGGATGCTTGCTATGACCAGTGACAAAACTCTATTAGACTTTGCCCTACTTCATTTTGTACTTCAAGGCCAAACTCGCCTATTACTCCAGGTTCCTCCTGACTTTCTACTTTTGCATTCTAATACCCTATGATGCAAAGAAAGTATTTTTTTTTTGGGGGGGGGGATGAGTTCTAGAAGGTCTTGTAGGTCTTCATAGAACCATTCAACTTCAGCTTCTTTGGCATCAGTAGTTGGGGCATAGACTTGGATTACTATGATATTGAATGGTTTGCTGTGGAAATGAACTGAGGTCATTCTCTCCTTTTTGAGATTGCCTCCAATTACTGCATTTTGGGCTCTTCCACAGATTGGGACACATCATGAAAGTAAAATCACTCAGCCGTGTCCAACTCTTTGCAACCCCATGAGCTATAGAGTCCATGGAATTTTCCAGGTCAGAATACTGGAGTGGGTAGCCTTTCCCTTCTCCAAGGGATCTTTCCAACCCAGGAATCAAACTTGGGTCTCCTGAATTACAGGCAGATTTTTACCAACTGAGGTATCAGGGAAGCCCATGATATTATGGTCATCTGAATTAAATTCACCGATTTTCATCCATTTTAGTTCACTAATTCCTAAGATGTTGATGTTCACTTGAAATATTCTGCTTAACCACATCCAATTTACCTTGATTCATGGGCCTAACACTCCAGGTTCCTAAGCAATATTACTCACAGCATCAGACTTTACTTCCATCACCAGACACATCCACAACTGAGCCTCATTTCTGCTCTGGTCCACTTGCTTCATTATCTCTAATGCTATTAGTAATTGCCCTCCTCTCTCCCCTGGTAGTATATTGGACATCTTCTGACCTGGGGGTGGGGTGGGGCTCATTTTCCAGCGTCATATCTTTTTGTCTTTTCATACTATTCATGAGGTTCTTGTGGCAAGAATACAGGAGTAGTTTGCTATTCCCTCCTCCAATGATCCACATTTTTTTTCAGAACTCTCCACTAGGACCATCCATCTTAGGTGGCCCTGCACAGCATGGCTCATAGCTTAATTGACTTATGCGAGCCCCTTTACCATGACAAGGCTGTGATCCATGAAGAGGGATCCTGGGCAAAACTATAATTCAAAAAGTAACACGCACCCCTATGTTCATAGCAGCAATATTGACAGTAGCCAAGATATAAAAACAACTTAAGTGTCCAGCAACAGATGAATGGATAAAGAAAATATTGTATGTGTATAAAATGGGATATTACTCATCCTTTTAAAAAGACAAATAATGCTATCCACAGCTAAATGAATGGACCTAGCGGTTATCAGACTAAGCAAAGTAAGCCAGAAAGAGAAAGACATATACCATTTATCACTTTTATGTGAAATATAAAATATGACAGAGATGAACTTATCTATGAAACAATCTCACAGATATTAAGAACAGACTTATCATTGCCAAGTATGGGGCTGGGGAAGGGATGAATTGGGAGTGTGGGACTAGCAGGTGCAAACGATCATACATAAAATGGATAAGCAACAAGATCATATTGTATAGCATAGGAAACTATATTAAATATCCTTCAATAAACCATAATGGGGGGGGAGGAACCTATATCTCTTATATCCTTAAAACTAATTTATCAAAACAAAAAAAAATCAACAATTTAGAGGCATCATATTTACTCATTCAAACAATTTTTTAAAAAGGGCACAAGACAGTCTTAATGATTAAATACTGAATTCCACCCACTTCATCATTCAGACTTCATAATCAAAAATATGTGTTTCACACATGAAAAGATGCTCAACATCACTCATTATCAGAGAAATGCAAATCAAAACCACTATGAGGTACCATTTCACACCAGTCAGAATGGCTGCGATCCATAAGTCTACAAGCAATAAATGCTGGAGAGGTTATGGAGAAAAGGGAACTCTCTTACACTGTTGGTGGGAATGCAAACTAGTACAGCCACTATGGAGAACAGTGTGGAGATTCCTTAAAAAACTGAAACTAGAACTGCCTTATGATCCAGCAATCCCACTGCTGGGCATACACACTGAGGAAACCAGAAGGGAAAGAGACACGTGTACACCAATGTTCATCACAACACTGTTTATAATAGCCAGGACATGGAAGCAACCTAGATGCCCATCAGCAGATGAATGGATAAGAAAGCTGTGGTACATATACACAATGGAGTATTACTCAGCCATTAAAAAGACTACATTTGAATCAGTCGTAATGAGATGGGTGAAACTGGAACCTATTATACAGAGTGAAGTAAGCCAGAAAGAAAAACACCAATACAGTATACTAACGCATATATATGGAATTCAGAAAGATGGTAACAATAACCCTGTGTACGAGACAGCAAAACAGACACCGATGTATAGATCAGTCTTATGGACTCTGTGGGAGAGGGAGAAGGTGGGGAGATTTGGGAGAATAGCATTGAAACATGTATAATATCATGTATGAAACGAGTCGCCAGTCCAGGTTCGATGCACTGTACTGGATGCTTGGGGCTGGTGCACTGGGACGACCCAGAGGGAGGGTATGGGGAGGGAGGAGGGAGGAGGGTTCAGGATGGGGAATGTGGGTATACTTGTGGCGGATTCATTTCGATATTTGGAAAAACTAATACAATATTGTAAAGTTTAAAAATAAAATAAAATAAAAATATGTGTTTCAATCTACTCAGTGGGAATCCTTGCTCTTTAATTCCCTGCATGTGCTAAGGATTATCTGATGGGTGGCTGTTTATTTTGTGAGGGAAGGCCAACCCTGTGGACCAGGTTAAATATTTTAAATAAGCATTCTCTATAAATTCTAAAATGCTGCATTTACCATGACTTCTATAAAAGACTCATTTACATGTATATGGAAAAATCAAATAGAACAAAGGACCATTTAAACTTTATTTTCACTCAAATTCAATCTCCAGGTTCAAACCCCAGATACTCCCTTTCTGATCAGGTATTTTGTGGGTAGATTATAAATTGAGGTGAGACTGTTAAGCTTGTAGTAAATTACAAAGGATTTCCAGAATGTGCTGGGAATCCTTTTGGATACTAAACACACCCAAGATGGAGTTGATTTATATTTCCCACTGTTCACACCACATAGCCTACTGAAAACATTCCTGGTACTGCAGAAAGATAAGCATTTGTAGAACTAAGCAGCACAATTTCATCCTGAGAAGCTCTTTTCTTCCTTCTTTTTCACTGAAGTATAGCGTGCTGCGATTCATGGGGTCGCAAAGAGTTGGACACGACTGAGTGACTGAACTGAACTGAACTGAACTGAATAGTTGATTTACAATAATGTATTAATTTATGCTGTACAGCAAAGTGATTCAGTTTTATATACATATATATGTGTGTGTGTGTGGTCTTTTCCATTATAGTTTATAGTAGGATATTGAACACAGTTCTCCATGCTATATAGTAGGACTTTGTTGTATATCCATTCTATATTTAAAGGCTTATATCTGCTAATCCCACCTTTCCACTCCTTCCCTCCCCAATCCACTCACCACTAGCTATCACAAATCTGTTCTCTATGTCTCTCAGTTTGTTTCTTTTTCGTAGACAGGTTTATTTGTGATATATTTTAGATTCCACAAATAAGTTATATCACATGGTATTGGTCTTTTTCTGACCTACTTTGCTTAGTATGATAATCTCTAGGTCCACTCATGCAGCTACAAATGGCATTATTCATTCTATTTTATGGCTGAGTAATACTCCACTGCATACATGCACCACCTCTTGTCTATTCATTCACCTGTCAATGGATGTTTATGATGTTTCCATGTCTTGGCTATTCTGAATAGTGTTGCTATGAACACAGGGGTGCACATATCTTTTGGAATTATAATTTTGTCCAGATATATGCCCAGGACTGAGATTGCAGGATAATATGGCAACTCTATTTTTACTTTTTTGATGAACCTCCATGCTCTTCTCCATATACTTTCCCACCAACAGTGTAGGAAGGTTCCCTTTTCTCCACTTTGTCTCTAGCATTTGTTATTTGTAAACTTTTTAAAGATAGTGATTCTGCCTGGTATGGTATCTCACTGTAGTCTTGATTTGCATTTCTCTAATAATTAGGGATGTTGAGCACCTATTTGTGTCCTTATTGGTCATCTGTATTTCTTTTTTGGAGAAACACCTGTTTTAGCCTTCTGCTCATTCTTAAAAGTCCTTTTGAGAGAAAAGCTAAGCTGCCTCTACTCCTTTGGTGGATTTTTGTGCTTCATACTCATTTATCAGTGAGCAACACTGATATTGTTAATAGGTCTTTGAAATCTGCCTCTTCTAGGGTACTAAAATGCTTACAGGAACAGGAATAACATTGTGTGAAAATATAATTCTTCCTTTTAAATTGGAGAACGGTTTATCTAGTATACAAAGTAAGAAGAAAGCATTAAGTAAATTTTTGTCCTAACTTCTACCTGTATTGAACAGTATTCATTTTTTCTAATACATTGTAGAAATTGCTCTTTACTTGGAATGCATAATGTTTTATGATATATTTAGAAAAGTCCTTCCTCCATGGGAAGCTCAAGAAAATGTAATAAATATTATGATGACGTGATGACATATTTTAAACTCCAAATATCATCATCATGTATGATGTATGGCATAACAAAGAGAATTTGGTTGATAACAGTTGTATGAGTCTACAAATATTTGAAAGTAGAATTATCATCAACTTTCTAAGAATACTCTCTTGGATTGAGGCTAAGCAACCGTAAATAATTAGTTGAAAAGTGAAAGGTTCAGTTAGTGGATTATTTTGCCTGTACAATATAGCATAATTAACTGTGCTTTTAAAATACAGCTGAATAATTTATTCCAGTGGTAGGTAAGCATTGACAAAGAGTAGAACAATTGTATGGAAAGAGCACCAAACAATGAGTTGTTCAAATCTTTGCCTTATTTTTTTTAATTTTGATATTGTTTTGTATTTACAGAAAAGTTGCAAAAATAATACAGAGTTCACATATTCTCCTGGCCATCCAAATTTTTCTAATTTAGCACCTTGCATTAACTATAATACAATAGAGATTAATTTAAAATAACATTGGTGTAACAAAAATAGATAAAATATCAGACTTCATTTCACTAGTTTTCCCATTAATATGCTTTTCCTGGTTTAGGATACCACATTGCATTTAGTTTTCATATTTCTGTAGTCTCTTCCATCTGTGGCAATTCCATAGTTTTTCCTTGGCTCTCATGACCTTGATACTTTTGAAGAGCAGTTATTAGTTATTTGGTCCTATGACTCTTGATGAAATTTGTCTTAAGTGTTTTCCTGATTAGGTTGAACTTATACATGAAGTTGGAGAAGGCACTGGCACCCCACTCCAGTACTCCTTCCTGGAAAATCCCATGGACGGAGGAGCCTGGTGGGCTGCAGTCCATGGGGTCGCTAAGAGTCAGACTGGACTGAGCGACTTCACTTTCACTTTTCACTTTCATGCACTGGAGAAGGAAATGGCAACCCACTCCAGTGTTCTTGCCTGGAGAATCCCAGGGACGGGGCTGCCTGGTGGGCTGCCGTCTATGGGGTCGCACAGAGTCAGACAGGACTGAAGCAACTTAGCAGCAGCAGCAGCAGCATACATGAAGTTGAGATGTGTCATTACTAATCATAACAGCCTTGATTACATGATAGTTTCTCTGTGCAGTTACTATTTTTCCATTTGTAATCGATAAATATATTGAAGGAATATTGAGAGCTTGCCAATATCCTGTTCTTCAAACTTCTGATCACTAATTTTAATAGTCTTTATTTTTGCTGCAAAATTATGATTGTTGTACACACTATTTCTTTTCCTAACTGGGTTATATTAGTTGATTAGCTTTCATACCTTGATCTGAGCACTGAAGGACAAGTTTTCTCCTGTCAGATTATGAGAGGTAAATTGGAATTTCAGAAATGCTTGCTCGACGCTGTTGGATATTTTATCTCTATCCTAAGCTCAACAGGGATAAAAAGGCTCTCACTAACATAATCACCTGCTACTCAGATAGTTGATCAAACAGCTGATAAGTAGCTTTAGAAATTAGGGATCTCCCTCTAATCCCTGCTCGAGAAATCCCAGAAGTTAGAGTTTTCAACTTAATTGAATGTGAACTTTTGATTTTCCTTTTTAGTTTATATTGTATCCTATCATGCCTAGATTTTAACAACAAGCATTTTAAAAGCAGACTTCTTTACAGCACTGTAGGTATAGAAAAATAAAGATGTTCAACACATACTTTATTGAATAAAAAGATAAGCTCTGGCTTGTCCGGTATGTTAACTATAAGCAACTTGCAGTTATTGAAACACAGCTGCTCAAATTGATATATGTTATACACACACACACACACACACACACACACACACACATATATATATATAATACAAACCAAATCTCAAAAGCTTAGTATAAAGAAAGAAATGCAAAATATTTATTTAAAAAATTTTATGTCTATATTACATACTGAAAAATATATTTTACATACTGTCTTAAATGAAATATATTATTAAAATCACTTTTCTTACTTTTCATATGTCTACTTAAAATTAAAACTACACACATAGTTCACTTTATATTTCTATTAAACAGTCTTAATTTGAACTTTAAATGGCATTTTTGTAATTCCTTGAAGTAATGGGATATAGAGTTCAAAAGACTTGGATACTATAGCTTGGAGACCTGAGTTTAAAATCAGGCTTTATGACCCCGTAAGAATGGAACTTGCAATGTTACTTAATCTCTTTAAGGTTTCCATTTCTTATCAACAAAATGGAAACAGAAATATATACATCATATGAGATTTTGTGAGGATTAAAGGAAAACAATTCTATAAATGTTGAAGAACAATATCTGACACACAACACATATTCAGTAAAGGGCAGCTAGAATTATTGTTTAATACTAATTGAAAAGAATTTCAGAACTTTGAACCAAGAGACATGTAATGAATCACTTTTGTTTGTTTGCTGTTTATTGTTTACTCCACTAGGAAAATCACTAAAGAGTCTAATCAAAGGGTGGCATGAATCCATATTAGAAATTATTCCATTTTTCTAATTTTAATTGTCTCTTCATCATCTTTTATACCACAATCAGCTTGTTTGACAAGAATTTTCTTCAATAATTATAAGCATCAAATAGGGTGTGTTCTAGGGATAAAATCCTTAAAAGAAAATTTCTGTTTTACACTTTAGTTGTGGAACACAGATAGTGAGTAAATTAATAAATGTCAGATGTGTGTGAGAAGTGGCAACCTATCTATAGGAGACTATCATCTATTTGTCTACTGAAAAACTAAGTAAGCAACCTAATAAGAAAAGGTGGGCTAGAGAATCAAAGATCTAGCAGGTTCCCTATAAGCACAGAGGGAATTAACAAAGATGATACTCTGAGGCAGGAAGAAGTTTTCTTTGAAGGAGAAACTATAAGGTGATCAATGTTCTTGGAGCAGAGTGGCCAGAGGCAGCAACCAATAATGAAGCTAAAAGGACAATTATAGACTAGATGTGAGGGATATTTCACAGGATGAGGATTTGTTTCTCCTTGCATATTCACAATGTATTGATACTTGACTACTCATCTAGCAATGAATAACAGCAGAATTCAGAGGATTTTTAAGCCATGATTCCAGTCCCTCTAGACACAATCTAGTTTATACACTTAAAAGATTTCTCGGAGTGCTTTGTGGAGAATAGACAGAAACTGGTTAGGAATAGAACTGTGAGAGTTAAATATAAGGCTCCAGTCACTAGTAAATGAGGGGAAAGAAAGAAGTGATGAGGTTGGAGATTTACTCTAAGATAGAGTAGGCAGGACTTGCTTGTCAATTTTACATGTATTGTTAAGAAAGTGAGGAAGCAAGCCTATCTCCTTTTGACCTAGGAATCTGGAAGAATAGTCCACTTTGGGAAATATACAGAAATTAGGGAGAAGTGTGTTGGTTGGCTGGGTGAACAAGATTTTTTTTTTTTTCTTTTTCATCTGATCATGCCACATGGCATGCAAGATCTTAGTTCCCTGGGCAAGGATTGAACCTGTGCTATCTGCAGTGGAAACATGGAGTCTTAACCACTAGACCTCCAGGGAATTACTAAACTTCAACATTGAGATATCTGGAGAGGAGGACAATTCAGCACTATAAAATGAGGAGTTGGCATTGATATGAGCAAAGCAAGTGAATGTGGTGTTCTGATGGTGTTTAAATAAGGATGGAGTTAACAACTGGGTCAATCTCTACTGAGAATTCAAGTACATTTGTACTGAAATTGACCATTGAATTTGGCAACATCTATCTAGCTTGGTGGGTGAAGACTGAAAATATTATAGAGTGAGAGAAACCTGTGGCATTCCTGATACTGTATTAAATTTGTGACAAGCATCTCAAGATGATTGCAATCTATTGGGAAAAATAGATTCTGGCATAATGAAGAATGCAGAGCATCATGAAAGGCCACAGATGATAAGCAGTGAGGTGATCTGGTGTTAGTCAACAATTTGGGATTAAAGTCTCTGAAAAAGATTTTGAGAGTGGAAAATGTATCTATAGTTATTGTATTCTAAATTATAATCGTGTATATATAAACTTCCAATTTATAAATAAAATTTTTGTCCATAAGGTATTAATTATTGGGGCTTCTGGCTCAAGATGGTGGAATAAAATGTATGATGGTGGAGATGATGGATGCTCATCTCCTGCAAAAGCACCAAAATTGCAACTGGCTGTTGAACAGTCATCAAGAGGAGGATGCTATACACCATCGAAAACATGATAAAATTAAATCCCATACCTGCCAGGTGGGTGATCCAAAATCTGAAGAATAAGAACACCAACGAAGTTCTCCTACTGTTGTGAAGGTTCTGAACCTCATGTCAGGCTTTCCGTCTTAGGGATCCAGCAAAGGGACTGGGAATCTCCAGGAAATTTGACTTTAAAGGCCAATGGGATTTGATTACAGAATTTCCACAGGAATGGAGGAAACAGAGTCTCCACTCTAGGAAATAGCACACACACAAAAAATCTTGTGAGCATCAAGACCCAGGGAAAATGAGCAGTGACCCCTTGGGAGACTGAAACAGACCTACATGCTAGTGTTGTTGGAGGGTCTCCTGTGGAGGTGGGGGTTGGCAGTGGCTTGCTGTATGGATGGAGGCACTAGCAGCAGTGGTCCTAAAGGGGCTCCTTGACATAAGTCCTTAACCCTACTATGGCGCCCATGGACCCCAAGACTGTGTTGCCTCAGACCAAACAACAAACAGGGAGAGAGAACAACCCACCCATCAGCAGATAACTGGATTAAAGTTTTACTGAACATAGCCCTGCCCACCAGAGCAAGACCCAATTTTTCCAACCACCAGGCCCTCCCATCAGGAAGCTTATACAAGCCTTTTAGACTCATCCACTGGAAAGCAGACAGAAGAAGCAAGAAGAATCAAAATCCCACAAAGGCTAGAATTAAAACCACATCTCAGAAAGTTAATCAGGATGAAAAAGCATATGATTTTGTCCCAGATGAAGGGACAAGATAAAAACTCAGAAAAACAACTAAATGAAGTGAAGTTAGACAACCTTCCAGAAAAAGAATTCAGAATAAAGATAGTGAAGATAATCCAGGATCTCAGAAAAAAAAAAAAAAATCAAGGCAAAGATTGAGAAGATGTAAGAAATGATTACCAAAGACCTAGAAGAACTAAAGAACAAACAGAGATGAATAATACACTAGAAGGAATCAGTATCAGAATAACTGATGCAGAAAAATGGATAAGTTACCTGGAGAACAGAATGGTGAAAGTGACTGCTGCAGAGCAGAATATAGATAAAAGAATTAAAAAAAAAATGAAGACAGACTAAGAGACCTCTGGGACAATATTAAACTCAACAACATACACTTTATAGGGGTGCCAGAAGGCAAAGAGAGAGAGAAAGGACCTGAGAAAATGTTTGAAAAGATAACAGCTGAAAACATCCCGAACATGACAAAGGAAATAGTCAACCAAGTCCAAGAAATGCAGAGTCCCAAGAAGGATAAACCCAAGGAGGAACACACTGAGACACATAGCAATCAGAATGATGAAGATTAAATACAAAGATAAAATATTAAAAGCAACAAGGGAAAAATGACAATATTCAAGGGAACTCCCATAAGGTTATCAGCTGATTTCCTAACAGAAATACTACAAGTCAGAAGGAAATGTCATGATATATTTAAAGTGATGAAAAGGAAGACCATACAACCAAGAATATTCTACTCAGCAAGACTCTTTTTCAGATTTAAAGGAGAAATCAGAACTTTCCAAACAAGCAAAAGTTGAGAGAATTCAGCACCACCAAAGCAGCTTTATGGCAAATACTAAAGGAACGTCTGTAGACAGAAAACACAGGAGAAGGAAAAGACCTATGTAAAATAAGCCCAAAACAATTAAAATTGTATTAGGATCATGCATATCAATAATTACTTTTTTTAATTTAATTTTATTTTTAAACTTTACATAATTGTATTAGTTTTGCCAAATATCAAAATGAATCCGCCACAATTACTTTAACTGTAAATGGATTAAATGCACCAACCAAAAGACACAGACTGATTGGGCAGATGAGAACATGTGCATGTATGCACTTCCACTTACCACATCATTATACTTAACCCCCCAGATTGTACATAATTATTTTATATTGTTACATTAATCATAGTTTCCCATTGTAATTATCTTTTATTTTTTGTCTGCCTATTGATTGTGAGCAATATGTGAACCGTGCACTTCCAGACCTTCAAGCAGGATTTAGAAAAGGCATAGGAACCAGAGATCAAATTGCCAACATCCACTGGATCATCAAAAAAGCAAAAGAGTTTCAGAAAAACATCTATTTTGGCTGTATCAACTATGCCAATGCCTTTGACTGTGTGGATCACAATAAACTGTGGAAAATTCTGAAAGAGATGGGAATACCAGACCACCTGACCTGCCTCTTGAGAAATCTGTGTGCAGGTCAGGAAGCAAAGTTAGAACTGGACATGGAACAACAGACTGATTCCAAATAGGAAAAAGAGTATGTCAAAGCTGTATATTGTCACACTGCTTATTTCACATATATGCAGAGTATATAATGAGAAATGCTTGCCTGGATGAAGCACAAGCTGGAATCAAGACTGCTGGGAGAAATATGAATAACCTCAGATATGCAGATGACCAATACCCTTATGGCAGAAAGTGAAGAGGAACTAAAGAGCCTGTTGATGAAAGTGAGAGAGGAGAGTGAAAAAGTTGGCTTAAAGCTCAACATTCAGAAAATGAAGATCATGACATCCGATCCCATCACTTCATGGGAAATAGATGGGGAAACAGTGGAAACAATGGCTGACTTTAGGTTTTGGGCTCCAAAATCACTGCAGATGGTGACTGCAGCTATGAAATTAAAAGATGCTTACTCCTTGGAAAGAAAGTTATGACTAACCCAGACAGCATATTAAAAAGCAGAGACTACTTTGTCAACAAAGATCTGTCTAGTCAAGGCTATGGTTTTTCCAGTAATCATGTATGGATGTGAGAGTTGGACTGTAAAGAAACCTGAGCACTGAAGAATTGATGCTTTTGAACTGTGGTGTTGGAGAAGACTCTTGAGAGTCCCTTGGACTGCAAGGAGATCCAACCAGTCCATTCTAAAGGAGATCAGTCCTGGGTGTCCATTGGAAGGACTGATGTTGAAGCTGAAACTCCAGTACTTTGGCCACCTGATGTGAAGAGTTGACTCATTTGAAAAGACCCTGATGCTGGGAAAGATTGAGGACAGGAGGAAAAGGGGATGACAGAGGATGAGATGGTTGGATGGCATCACGGATTCAATGGACATGAGTTTGGGTAAACTCCGAGAGTTGGTGATGGACAAGGAGGCCTGGCATGCTGCAGTCCATGGGGCTGCAAAGAGTTGGACATGACTGAGCAACTGAACTGAACTGAACTGATTGATTGTGAAAACCGATAAACATATTTTACTCTTCTGATTATGTGGCTATCATTTGATAAATACCATTGTATCATGACTGGTCAATGGAAAATAATAGAATTTATATCACTAAAACTACGATTTAATAGAAAAATCTGTAATCCCTTTTTAAAATCCAGGTACATAACAGAATTATCTTGGAATTTTTGGTAACATACAAATGACCAAGGATGCTTTCTTCTCCAAAGCACTGGATGTGTTTCTAATGAGCAGCCATGTTTATTAGAAACATAAACATAAAAACAACTGGACTAAATGATGGTCTTTTACTTTTATCTAGTTTGTTTCACTTTTTCTATTTCATTTTCAGTGCTCCAATTACATTTAAGTTGTTTTCAGTTTCTTCACCTCTTGTTTTTGTTTTTCTTTTTCAAGCCCTAACTTTAGCCTTTAAAAATAGAAAAATTTTGGGGTACATATAGTAGAAAAGCTTTTGTATACATATATATAGTATGTATAATATATACATTTTAGAAATTTTATGAATTTTTGCCTAGCTAAAAAAAGCTATGGCATTTTGATTCCACTTGTTTGACTTAGTATGAATAGAATGCTAGTATTCTAAATAATATTCACTCAAAACTGTGGCATAATCTCATGTATTTTGGCATTTACTATTATTGCTATAAGTCTAGAAAATTTATCATCTTTGTGATTAAAAAAAATTTTTTTTGAATGAGGCCTGAAACCTCTAATCCTATTTTGAGAATATAAAGAAATACTATGCTGTAAAAAACTAAAAAAAAAAAAAACAACAAGAAATTAACAAGTGATACAGTATTATTAGCTAAAGTACAAATTTTGTTTAAACTTCACAAAATTTTGTGCTAATGTCCATTATTTGTTTTCATACCTGATTCAAGCCTCTGCATTGTATTTAATTGCATTGAGCAGTTTCAGCTACATTTTGCAATTTATAATTCTGGTAAATTTTCTTTTCATTTGTATTCTATTACAAATGTTTTCTAGTTTTCCTTATTATGGCTTCTTAGATACACTCATCTTTTAAAAGTGGTCATTTATTTCTAAATATATGGGATTTTGTTTAAAGAGTCTTTAACGTTAATCCCTCATTTTGATACTAATTTTGCATTTAAATGTTTTCTCCTCCACAATCACCCTCTGTGTTTTTTTTCAGTCTAACTGTTTTGTGGCTTTCTACAACTAAGTCAAAGATCTCTTGGTAAATGTCACATTGCATTTGAAAATATGTGGGTTATTTTCAAATATCTTTCTATATTGATTTTTCACATAATTCCACAGTGATAAAAGAACCGACTCTGTATGATTTCAATACCTCTGTGTGCATGTGCTAAGTCTCTTCATAGATTGACTCTGTGCCACCTTATGGACTGCAGTCTGCCAGGCCCCTCTGTTAATTGGATTTTCTAAGCAAGATAACTGGAGTGGATTGCCATACTCTCCTCCAAGGAAACTTCCCAAACCTGGGATTGAACCCATGTCTCTTACATCTAACCTGCATTGGCAGGCAGTTTCTTTACCACTAGTGCCAACTGGGATCAATACCTTCAGACCATGAAATTTTTAATGTTGTTTTATGCCCCTGGATATATTCCAATATCTCCTAATTTACAGTCTATGGGAACTTGAATAGAATTTGTATCCTACTGTTGTGTGAAAATTGTATAAATCTTAATTATGTTGAATTGATTCACAGTACTTTTCAGGTCTACTATATCCTTCTACTTCTCTGTATTCTCTATTAATTTTTGAGAGTTCTGTATCAAAACTCTAACTAAAAACCTTAACTTATTTACTTAAAAAATAAATGTAATATGTAGTGGAACTATATATAACTTTGTTCTGTATTTTTCAAGTCTCCTGTAAATGTGTTATTATAAATTTATAATATAAAAAATAAAAAATTATACTACCCAAAACAATCTATATATTCAATGCAATCCCTACCAAGCTACCAACGGTATTTTTCACAGTGCTAGAACAAATAATTTCACAATTTGTATGGAAATACAAAATACCTTGAATAGTCAAAGCAATCTTGAGAAAGAAAAACGGAACTGGAGGAATCAACCTGCCTGACTTCAGGCTCTACTACAAAGCCACAGTCATCAAGACAGTATGGTACTGGCACAAAGACAGAAATATAGATGAATGGAACAAAATAGAAAGCCCAGAGATAAATCCACGCACCTATGGACACCTTATCTTTGACAAAGGAGGCAAAAATATACAATGGATTAAAGACAATCTCTTTAACAAGTGGTGCTGGGAAAACTGGTCAACCACTTGTAAAAGAATGAAACTAGAACACTCTCTAACACCATACACAAAAGTAAACTCAAAATGGATTAAAGATCTAAATATAAGATCAGAAACTATAAAACTCCTAGAGGAGAACATAGGCAAAATACTCTCCGACATGAATCACAGCAGGATCTTCTATGACCCACCTCTCAGAATATTGGAAATGAGAGCAAAAATGAACAAATGGGACCTAATTAAACTTAAAAGCTTCTGCACAAGTAAGGAAACTATAAGCAGGGTGAAAAGACAGCCTTCCAAATGGGAGAAAATACTAGCAAATGAAGCAACTGACAAACAACTAATCTCAAAAATATACAAGCAACTCCTACAGCTCAATTCCAGAAAAATAAATGACCCAATCAAAAAATGGGCCAAAGAACTAAATAGACATTTCTCCAAAGAAGACATACAGATGGCTAACAAGCACATGAAAAGATGCTCAACATCACTCATTATCAGAGAAATTGCCAATCAAAACCACAATGAGGTACCATTTCATGCCAGTCAGAATAGCTGTGACCCAAAAGTCTACAAGCAATAAATGCTGGAGAGGGTGTGGAGAAAAGGGAACCCTCTTACACTGTTGGTGGGAATGCAAACTAGTACAGCCACTATGGAGAACAGTGTGGAGATTCCTTAAAAAACTGGAAATAGAACTGTCTTGTGACCCAGCAATCCCACTGCTGGGCATACACACTGAGGAAACCAGAATAGAAAGACACTCGTATATCCCAATGTTCATCGCAGCACTGTTTATAATAGCCAGGACATGGAAGCAACCTGGATGTCCATCGACAGATGAATGGATAGGAAAGTTGTCGTGCATGTACACAATGGAGTATTACTCAGCCATTAAAAAGAATACATTTGAATCAGTTCCAATGAGGTGGATGAAACTGGAGCCTATTATACAGAGTGAAGTAAGCCAGAAAGAAAAACACCAATACAGTATATTAACACATATATGTGGAATTTAGAAAGATGGTAACAATAACCTTGTATGCGAGACAGCAAAAGAGACACAGATGTACAGAACAGTCTTTTGGACTCTGGGAGAGGGAGAAGGTGGGAGGATTTGGGAGAATGGCGTTGAAATATGTATAATATCACATGTGAAACAAAATGCCAGTCCAGATTTGATGCATGATTTTGGATGCTCGGGGTTGGTGCACTGGGACGACCCAGAGGGATGGTACAGGCAGGGAGGAGGGCGGGGGGTTCAGGATGGGGAACACATGTATACCCGTGGCAGATTCATGTTGATGTATGGCAAAATCAATATAATATTGTAAAGTAATTAACCTCCAATTAAAATAAATAAATTTATATTAAAAATAAAATAAAAAACTAATTCTTTTCACTATATCAATGAATTAATAAAATTATTTGATTAAATATCATGTGACTACTTAGCAATATCTACCTGAGTATTCCTCCAAGCATTTCAAACTATAGTTGTAAATTTAGTGCATATTATTTTCTCAGATCCTAAAAATATCCAACGTTAGCCTTACAATAAAAGGACAATGCTTAAGCAGGTGTAATAAGTTCAATTTAGAAATGTCACTGATAAGCTCACCACAGCTTTTTAAACATGTTAAAATAAATAAAATGTACAGAAATTGGAAATGATTACAAATTTTACTAAATTTGTGTAAAAACACAGTATACACAAAAGGATATGTGCTTCATGGTGTGGTTTAATCACGAAGTCGTCCACATCTTGCAACCCCATGGGCTGTAGCCTGCCAGGCATCTCTGTCCATGAAATTTTCTATGCAAGAATACTCGAGTGGGTTGCCATTTCCTTCTCTAGAGGATCTTCCCAACACAGTAAACAACGAGCATCTTCTGCATCACAGGTGGATTCTTTATAACTGAGCCACCAAAGAAACCCATATGTACTACATCTATGATACAAATTCTAGGCTATATTTAGCTAAACTGTACCAATATGAGTTAGACAAGACTGTGTTCCTAGTGTGATTAGATTGACTAGTTTTTTTGTGATTATGGTTTCAGTGTGTCTGCCCTCTGATGCCCTCTTGCAACACCTACCATCTTACTTGGGTTTCCCTTACCTTGGACGTGGGGTATCTCTTCACGGCTACTTCAGCAAAGCACAGCCGCTGCTCCTTACCTTGAACGAGGTGAGGGATATCTCAAAGTTCTCCAAGCCAGGCTTCAGCAATACATGAACCGTGAACATCCAGAGGTTCAAGCTGGTTTTAGAAAAGGCAGAAGAACTAGAGATCAAATTGCCAACATCCGCTGGATCATTGAAAAAGCAAGAGAGTTCCAGAAAAACATCTATTTCAGCTTTATTGACTATGCCAAAGCCTTTGACTGTGTAGATAACAATAAACTGTGGAAAATTCTGAAAGAGATGGGAATACCAGACTACCTGACCTGCCTCTTGAGAAACCTGTATGCAGGTCAGGAAGCAACAGTTAGAACTGGACATGGAACAACAGACTGGTTCCAAATAGGAAAAGGAGTACGTCAAGGCTGTATATTGTCACTCTGCTTATTTAACTTACATGCAGAGTACATCATGAGAAATGCTGGGCTGGAAGAAGCACAAGCTGGAATCATGATTGTGGGGAGAAATATTAATAACCTCAGATACACAAATGACAACACCCTTATGCAGAAAGTGAAGAGGAACTAAAAAGCCTCTTGATGAAAGTGAAAGTGGAGAGAGAAAAAATTGGCCTAAAGCTCAACATTTAGAAAACGAAGATCATGGCATCTGGTCCCATAACTTCATGGAAAATAGATGGGAAAACAGTGGAAACAGTGTCAGACTTTATTTTAGGGGGCTCCAAAATCACTGCAGATGGTGACTGCAGCCATGAAATTAAAAGACGCTTACTCCTTGGAAGGAAAGTTATAACCAACCTAGATAGTACATTGAAAAGCAGAGACATTACTTTACCAACAAAGGTCCATCTAGTCAAGGCTATGGTTTTTCCTGTGGTCATGTATAGATGTGAGTTGGACTGTGAAGAAAGCTGAGCGCCGAAGAATTGATGCTTTTGAACTGTGGTGTTGGAGAAGACTCTTGAGAGTCCCTTGGACTGCAAGGAGATCCAACCAGTCCATTCTGAAGGAGATCAGCCCTGGGATTTCTTTGGAAGGAATGATGCTAAAGCTGAAACTCCAGTACTTTGGCCACCTCATGCTATGAGTTGACTCATTGGAAAAGACTCTGATGCTGGGAGGGGTTGGGGGCAGGAGGAGAAGGGGACGACAGAGGATGAGATGGCTGGATGGCGTCACCGACTCGATGGACGTGGGTCTGAGTGAACTCCGGGAGTTGTTGATGGACAGGGTGGCCTGGCATGCTGCGATTCATGGGGTAGCAAAGAGTCGGACACGACTGAGTGACTGAACTGAATTGTACTAATATGAATCATTATTTGTTAATGTTACTGGAAAAATTTATATCTTTTTTTCCTAACAAACCTCATATTATTTGCCCTTTTCGAGTATCAATATGAACTTATAAATTTTCTTAAAATTCATTTTTCTTTTTAAATCGGACATCTTAATGATATGGCTAGGGAAAATTCCTTATGAGCTAGCTCTTTGGTTCTTTCAGATACCGATAACAATACTTATGCTCTATGGCAACACGTTTTCCTGCTTATTCTGGTCTTTCCTGCTTCACTGAATTCAATCAGCTGTTCTCTCTTTTGTCATTGTTCAGTCACTCAGTCGTGTCTGACTCTGAGGCCACGGACTGCAGCAGGCCAGGCTTCTGTGTCTTTTACCATCTCCTGGATATTGTTTAAACTCATGTCCATCTAGTCGGTGATGCCATCCAACCAACTCAACCTCTGTTGTCCCCTTCTCCTCTTGCCCTCAACTTTTCCCAGCATCAGGGTCTTTTCCAAATAGTCAATTCTTCACATCAGGTAGCCAAAGGATTGGAGTTTCAGCTTCAGCATCAGTCCTTCCAATGAAAATACAGGACTGATTTCCTTTAAAATTGCGTAGTTTGATATCCTTGCTGACCAAGGGACTCTCAAGAGTCTTCTCTAGCATCACAGTTTGAAAGCACCAATTCTTTTGTGTTCAGCTTTGTTTATGGTCCAACACTCACAACCATACATGACTACTGGAAAAACCATAGCTTTGACTGTACAGACCTTTGTCTACAAGGTACTGTTCACACATTTTAATATGCTGTACATGTCATAGCTTTTCTTCCAAGGGGCAAGCGTCTTTTAATTTCATGCCTGCAGTCACCATCTGCAGTGATTTTGGAACCCAAGAAAGTAAAGTTTGTGTCTGTTTCCTCAGATATGCAGATGATACCACCTATTTTCTCATGTATTTGTCATGAAGTGAAGGGACTATATGCCATGAACTTAAGTTTGTGAATCTTGAGTTTTAAGCCAGGTTTTTCACTCTCCTCTTTTACCTTCATCAGGAGGCTGTTCAGTTAACTCTTTGCTTTCTGCCGTCAGTTCAGTTCAGTTCAGTCACTCAGTCGTGTCCGACTCTTTGCGACCCCATGAATCGCAGCACGCCAGGCCTCCCTGTCCATCACCAACTCCCGGAGTTCACCCAGACTCACGTCCATCGAGTCAGTGATGCCATCCAGCCATCTCATCCTCTGTCGTCCCCTTCTCCTCCTGCCCCCAATCCCTCCCAGCATCAGACTCTTTTCCAATGAGTCAACTCGTAGCATGAGGTGGCCAAAGTACTGGAGTTTCAGCTTCAGCATCATTCCCTCCAAAGATATCCCAGGGCTGATCTCCTTCAGAATGGACTGGTTGGATCTCCTTGCAGTCCAAGGGACTCTCAAGAGTCTTCTCCAACACCACAGTTCAGAAGTATCAATTCTTCAGCACTCAGCTTTATTCACAGTCCAACTCTTACATCCATACATGACCATTGGAAAAACCATAACCTTGACTAGACGGACTTTTGTTGGCAAAGTAATGTCTCTGCTTTTCAATATGCTATCTAGGTTGGTCGTAACTTTTCTTCCAAGGAATAAGCGTCTGTTAATTTCATGGCTGCAGTCACCATCTGCAGTGATTTTGGAGTCCCCAAAAATAAAGTCTGACACTGTTTCCACTGTTTCCCCATCTATTAAATCTGCATATCTGAGATTATTGATATTTCTCCTGGCAATCTTGATTCCAACTTGTGCTTCATCCAGCCCAGCTTTCATCATGATTTACACTGCATATAAGTTAAATAATCAGGGTGACAATATACAGCCTTGATTTACTCCTTTCCCAATTTTGAACCAGTCCTTTGTTCTATGTCCAATTCTAACTGTTGCTTCTTGACCTGAAAATGGGTTTCTCAGGAGGCAGGTAAGGTGCTCTGGTATTCCCATCTCTTTAAGAAATTTCTGCAGTTTGTTGTGATCCACACAGTCAAAGGCTTTTAGCATAGTCAATGAAGCAGAAGTAGATGTTTTTCTGGAATTCTCTTGCTTTTTCTGTGATTCAATGGATGTTGGAAACTTGATCCCTAGCTCCTCTGTCTATTCAAAATTCCAGCTTGAACATCTGGGAGTTCTCCGTTCATGTACTGTTGAAGTCTAGCTTGGAGAATTTTGAATGTTTCTTTGCTAGCATGTGAAATTAGTGCAAATGTGTGGTAGTTTGAACATTCTTTTGGCATTATCCTTGTTTGGTATTGGAATGAAGAATAGCCTTTTCCAGTCCTGTGGCCACTGTTGAGTTTTCCAAATTTGCTGGCATATTGAGAGCAGCACTTTCATAGCATCATCCTTAAGGATTTGAAATAGCTCAGCTGGAATTCCATCACCTCCACTAGCTTTATTCATAGTGATGCTTCCTGAGGTCCACTTAACTTCACACTCCAAGATGTGTGACTCTAGGTCACCATCATGGTTATTGCACCATCATGGTTATCTGGGTCATTAAGATCATTTTCATATAGTTCATCTGTGTATTCTTGCCACCTCATCTTAATATCTTCTATTTCTGTTCGATCCATACTGTTTCTGTCCTTTATTGTGCCCATCTTTATATGAAATGTTCCCTTGGTATTTCTAATTCTTTGAAGAGATCTCTAGTCTTAAATTGAAGAAAGTATGGAAAATCACGAGGCCATTCAGGTACAACCTAAATCAAATCCCTTATGATTGTACAGTGAAAGTGACAAATAGATTCAAGGGATTAGATCTGATAGACTACCTGAAGAACTATAGTCAGAGGTTTGTAACATTGTACAGGAAGCAATGATCAAAACCATTCCCCAAAAAAAAGAAATGCAAAAGGTAAAATGCTTGTCTGAGGAGGCCTTACAAATGGCTGAGAAAAGAAGAGAAGAGAAAGGCAAAGGAGAAAAAGAAAGATATATCCATCTGAATGCACAGTTCCAAAGAATACCAAGGAGATATAAGAAATCATTACTAAGTGAACAGTGAAAAGAAATAGAGGAAAACAATAGAATGGGAAAGGTTAGAGATCTCTTCAAGAGAATCAAAGACACTAAAGGAAAATTTCCCTCTATATACTGAGTGATTAATTGAATTAGAAACCACAATCTAATTGGGAAGAATTCTTGTTACATTGTTTTATATGAGCATTGGTTGTGGGTGACAAAATGTATAGATCACTTTAATAAATGTCATGTCTCCAATGTTCATTGCAGCATTATTTACAATAACTAAGATATAGATGTGACCTAAATGTCCACTGACAGATAAATGGATTAAGAAGATGTGGTTACATGTATATAATGGAATACTACTCAGTCATAAAAAGAATGAAATAATGCAATACACAGCAACATGAAAAAACCTAGATATTGTCATACTCAGTGATAAAAGTCAGATAGAGAAAGGCAAATATCATATGATATCACTTATATGTGGAATCTTAAAAAAGTGATACAAATGAACTTATTTCTAAAACAGAAATAGTCTCAGATCAGATCAGTCGCGCAGTCGTGTCCGACTCTTTGTGACCCCATGAATCGCAGCATGCCAGGCCTCCCTGTCCATCAACAACTCGCAGAGTTCACTCAGACTCACGTCCATCGAGTCAGTGATGCCATTCAGCCATCTCATCCTCTGTCATCCCCTTCTCCTCCTGCCCCCAACCCCTCCCAGCATCAGAGTCTTTTCCAATGAGTCAACTCGTAGCATGAGGTGGCCAAAGTACTGGAGTTTCAGCTTTAGCATCATTCCTTCCAAAGAAATCCCAGGGCTGATCTCCTTCAGAATGGACTGGTTGGATCTCCTTGCAGTCCATGGGACTTGCAAGAGTCTTCTCCAACACCACAGTTCACAAGCATCAATTCTTCGGCGCTCAGCCTTCTTCACAGTCCAACTCTCACATCCATACATGACCACAGGAAAAACCATAGCCTTGACTAGATGGACCTTTGTTGGTAAAGTAATGTCTCTGCTTTTGAATATGCTATCTAGGTTGGTCATAACTTGCCTTCCAAGAAGCAAGTGTCTTTTAATTTCATGGCTGCAGTCACCCTAAAGATGGGCACAATAAAGGAAAGAAATGGTATGGACCTAACTGAAGCAGAAGATATTAAAAAGAGATGGTGAATACACAGAAGAACCATACAAAAAAGATCTTCACGACCCAGATAATCACAGTGGTGTGATCACTCACCTAGAGCCAGACATCCTGGAATGCAAAGTCAAGTGGGCCTTAGGAAGCATCACTATGAACAAAGCTAGTGGAGGTGTTGGAATTCCAGTCGAGCTATTTCAAATCCTGAAAGATCATGCTGTGAAAGTGCTGCATTCAATATGCCAGCAAATTTGGAAAACTCAGCAGTGGCCACAGGAATGGGAAAGGTCAGTTTTCATTCCAATCCCAAAGAAAGGCAATGGGAAAGAATGCTCAAACTACTGGACAATTGCACTCATCTCACGCACTAGCAAAGTAATGCTCAAAATTCTCCAAGCCAGTCTTCAACAGTATGTTAACTGTGAACTTCCAGATGTTCAGGATGAATTTAAAAAAGGCAGAGAAACCAGAGATCAAACTGCCAACATTTTTTGGATCATGGAAAAAGCAAGAGAATTCCAGAAAAAATTCTACCTCTGCTTTATTGACCATGCCAAAGCCTTTGACTATGTGGATCACAATAAACTGTGGAAAATTCTTAAAGATGTGTGAATACCAGGCCACCTGACCTGCCTCCTGAGAAGTCTATATGCAGGTCAAGAAGCAACAGTTAGAACTGCACATGGAACAATGGCCTGGTTTTGAATTGGAAAAGGAGTATATCAAAGCTATATATTGTCACCCTGCTTATTAACTTATGTGCAGAGTACATAACAAGAAATGCCAGGCTCTATGAAGCACAAGCTGGAATCAAGATTGCCAGGAGAAATATCAATAACCTCAGATATGCAGATTACACTACCCTTATGGCAGAAAGTGGAGGAGAAATAGCTTCTTGATGAAAGTGAAAGAGGAGAGTAAAAAAGTTGGCTTAAAACTCAGCATTCAGAAAAGTAACAGCACGGAATCTGGTCCCATCACTTCATGGCAAATAGATAGGGAAAAAAGGGAAACTGTAAGAGACTTTATTTTTGTGGGCTCCAAAATCACTGCAGATGGTGACTGCAGCCATGAAATTAAAAGATGCTTGCTTGCTGGAAGAAAAGTTATGACAAACCTAGACAGTATATTAAAAGCAGAGACATTACTTTTCCAACAAAGGTCTGCCTAGTCAAATCTTTGGTTTTCCCAGTAGTTATGTACAGATGTGAGAGTTGGACTATAAAGAAAGCTGAGTGCCGAAGAATTGATGTTTTTTAACTGTGGTGTTGGAGAAGACTCTTGAGAGTCCCTTGGACAGCAAGGAGATCCAACCAATCCATCCTAAAGGAAATCAGTCCTGAATATTCATTTGAAGACTAATTCTGAAGCTGAAACTCCAATACTTTGGCCACCTGATATGAAGAACTGACTCATTTGAAAAGACCCTAATGCTGGGAAGATTGAAGGAGGGAGGAGAAGGGGACAACAGAGAACTCTGTTGGTTGGATGACCAGCTCAATGGACATGAGTTTGAGTAGACTCTATGAGTTGCTGATGGACAGGGAAGCCTGGCATGCTACAGTCCATGGGGTCACAGAGAGTCAGACACAACTGAGTGACTGAACTGAACTGAACTGAATAAATCTACTCTCTATATGAAGAAACCATTATTCTCACAATTTTATAATGCATAAATTGAGTTCAAAGAAATTACACACAATTTATGTAGAATCTTGCTGTGGCTAGATTGATACCAGCTTCTAATATCCACTGATCATCTCTCTCCTGTATTAACATCCTGACAGTCATGTTTACCATTTTTACTTCAGGATCTTGCATTGTACTCACATGTATAGAGGCTAAATAAATATTCATTACAAGAAAGGATGAATGAATAGCGATCGTTTGTTTCCACCCAAATGTGGTGGCGGCTGTGGCCAAGTCACTTCAGTCATGTCCGACTCTGTGTGACCCCACAGATGGCAGCCTATCAGGCTCCTCCATCCCTGGGATTCTCTAGGCAAGAACACTGAAGTGGGTTGCCATTGCCTTCTCCATTCCACTTAAGCTAAGCAAACATTAACTAAAAAGAAAAACTCATTTTACAGCAGATGTAACTCAGAGGAATGCAAAACTCTGGTGGTAGTTGTGTCCTCATGAAAGAAAATATAAGTATCTTGGATGCTGGAGTTCTTAGAAGCTCTGTAATATAATGTAATTCACTCTGAAACCAATGGGAACTGAGTAACAAACCAGCACAGATTGGCTTTAAAGTTTGTGTGGTTCCAAGAAACTGCATTAAAAACACCCTCCATCTGATTTTTTAGTAAGAATTCTAATCAGTTTAACCACCTCCTGCTACATCCACACCACAGAATATTAAAGAGGTACTCTTCTTGGTCGTGCCTCACTATCAAAGATTTTTAACATAAGAACACAGTTAACTTAGTCTGCTCCTCTGAAGGGATCAGACTCCTGGGAGTTTAAACAAATTAATAAATTTGTTGATTAGAAATGATAATTCACCAGCTTCCTCTGTATATCTTTTATTCAGGACAACACACACGTAGAGCTGTCTCATTAGTTTTGTCAACTGGCTTATGGGAAAGAGAAGAATGGGTGCCAGCTGTTCTTCATTGCCAGCAGGGATGAGAGGAAACAGACTTTAGCATGTGGTTTTTAGGTTCCTTACAGGGAAACTTAAAGGCTTTTCTCAGGCGGCATAGTGGTAAAGAATCTGCCTGCCAATCCAAAAGAAGAGACACCAGTTCTGATCCCTAGGTCAGGAAAATCCTCTGGAAAAGGAAATGGTAACCTCACTCTCCTATTCTTGCCTGGGAAATCACATAGAGGAGTCTGGTGGGCTATAGTCCATGGAGTTGCAAAGAGTCGAACATGATAGCATACACATATAGGGAAATACAGCTTTCCTTGGAGCTTTTTCAGTCTTTGGAATGGATTGGTGAGGGAGATGGAAATTCTGGCCAGGGAGGGAAAATACTTTTTTTCTTTTTCCTGAGGTTTATCACAAGAAGTATTTCATTACAACAAATATCGATTCTTACACATCAGTAGTTCTCAAGTGATGCATAGAGATGAAACGGAATCCTGCACAGAGCTTTTAAAAACCCCAAGGTCTAATCCATACCCTAAACGAATTAAATCAAAAACTGTAGGAGTGAAACCCAGTCATCAGTATTTTTAGTTTCCCTTGTGATTTGAAACTAAACTGTAAATTAAAGGAGATGCATAACGAAAATTTGCCCCAAACCAACTTTGGTGTCTAAAGATTGAGATAAAGGAGACTTCTCCAAAAGACAGTGGGGGAAGGTCAATATATAAGGTTTTGATGAAGGGGGAGCTCAAAACAATTAAGCACTCATTTTACAAAATTCTTTCTGCTAGTCATGAGGCTCTAATGTCATCATGAAGGTATTTAATGCTTTTCTAGATATGAGGAGATGCAAGGATTAGGATCATAAAATCTGTTCCTGAAAATATCCATGTACCTAAAGACCTGTCCCACCAGATTCCTTGAGGCACAGAGAGCCTCACTCCTCCCTGAACTCCCTCAGAGGGCGTTGAAAGTTAACAGCTGCACTAGGAGAGGGTTCAATCTCCAGAGGCAGTGGCAAATGCCCTTGTTGTTTGATCACTGGCAATGCTCTTGGGAAGTGCCAATTTATAGCTGACTAAGGGAACAATTACAATAAAATCAAATCCTATGCCTGCCAAGTAAGTCACTCACAAACTGGAGAGCAACAATACCAGAGAAGTTCTCACACTGCTATGAAGGCTCTAGGCCCCACATCAGGCTCCCCACCATGGGGTTTCAGCCAAGGGAATGGAATCCCCAAGGAATCTGACTCTGAGGTCAGCCAAATTTGATTAGAGAGTTTCCATAGGACTAGGGGAAACAGAAACTCTTAGAGGGCACAAACAAAATTTTGTGCACACCAGGACCCAAGAGAGAGGAGCAGTGGTCTCATAGGAGACTGAGCCAGACTTGCCTGTGTGTTTGAATGCTGTGTTTTTTTAATGTTGAGTTTTAAGCCAGTTTTTCCACTCTCCTCTTTCACTTTCATCAAAAGGCTCTTTAGTTTCTCTTCACTTTCTGCCATAAGGGTGGTGTCATCTGCATATCTGAGGTTATTGATACTTCTCCCAGGAATCTTGATTCCAGCTTGTGTTTCCAGCCCAGGATTTCATGTGAGGTCTAGTCATGGCTATGGTTTTTCCAGTGGTCATGTATGGATGTGAGAGTTGGACAGTGAAGAAAGGTGAGTGCAGAAGAATTGATGCTTTTGAACTGTGGTGTTGGAGAAGACTCTTGAGAGTCCCTTGGACTGCAAGGAGATCCAACCAGTCCATTCTAAAGGAGATCAGTCCTGGGTGTTCATTGGAAGGACTGATGCTGAGGCTGAAACTCCAATACTTTGGCCACCTCATTCGAAGAGTTGACCCATTGGAAAAGACTCTGATTCTGGGAGGGATTGGGGGCAGGAGGAGAAGGGGACGACAGAGGATGAGATGGTTGGATGGCATCACTGACTCGATGGACATGAGTTTGAGTGGACTCCGGGAGTTGGTGATGGACAGGGATGCCTGGCGCACTGTGATTCATAGGGTCGCAAAGAGTCGAACACGAATGAGCAACTGAACTGAACTGAACTGAACTCTGCATAGAAGTTAAATAAGCAGGATGACAATATACAGCCTTGACATACTCCTTTCCTAATTTTGAACCAGTCCATTGTTCCATGTTCTAATTGTTGCTTCTTTTTTTTTAATTTTTTATTGAAGGATAATTGCTTTACAGACTTTTGTTGTTTTCTGTCAAACCTCAACATGAATCAGCCATAAGTATACACATATCCCCTCCCTTTTGAACTTGCCTCCCATCTCCCTCCCCGTCTCACCCCTCTAGATTGACATAGAGCCCCTGCTTGAGTTTCCTGAGCCATACAACAAATTCTCATTGGCTATCTATTTTACATATGTTAATGTAAGTTTCCATGCTACTCTTTCTATACATTTCACCCTCTCCTCCCCTAAGATTAATAAAGATTTTTTAATATAAATTTATTTATTTTAATTGAAGGCTAATTACTTTACAATATTGTATTGGTTTTGCCACACATCAACACAGGTGCCACCACGGGTGCACACGTGTTCCCCATCCTGAACCCCCCTCCCACCTCCTTTCCCATACCATCCCTCCAGGTCATCCCAGTGCACCAGCCCCGAGCATCCTGTATCATGCATCGAACCTGGACTGGCATTTCATTTCACATATGATATTATACTTGTTTCAATGCCATTCTCCCAAATCATCCCACCCACCCTCGCCCTCTCCTACAGAGTCCAAAAGACTGTTCTAGACATCTGTGTCTCTTTTGCTGTCTCACATACAGGGTTATCATTATCATCTTTCTAAATTCCATATATATGCATTAGTATACTGTATTGGTGTTTTTCTTTCTGGCTTATTTCATTCTGTATAATAGGCTCCAGTTTCATCCACCTCATTAGAACTGATTCAAATGTGTTCTTTTTAATGGCTGAGTAATACTCCATTGTGTATATGTACCACTGCTTTCTTATCCATTCATCTGCTGATGGACATCTAGGTTGCTTCCATGTCCTGGCTATTATAAACAGTGCTGCGATGAATATTGGGGTACATGTGTCTCTTTTAATTCTGGTTTCCTTGGTGTGTATGCCCAGCAGTGGGATTGCTGGGTCATAAGGCAGTTCTATTTCCAGTTTTTTTACGGAATCTCCTCCACTGTCCTCCACTAGGCTGCACTAGTTTGAATTCCCACCAACAGTGTAAGAGGGTTCCCTTTTCTCCACACTCTCTCCAGCATTTATTTTTTGTAGACTTTTGGATCGCAGCCATTCTGACTGGCATGAGATGGTACCTCATTGTGGTTTTGATTTGCATTTCTCTGATAATGAGTGGTGTTGAGCATCTTTTCATGTGTTTGTTAGCCATCTGTATGTCTTCTTTAATTGTTGCTTCTTGACCTGCGTACAGGTTTCTCAGGAGGCAGATAAGGTGGTCTCGTACTCCCATCTCTTTAAGAAGTTTCCACGGTTTGTTGTGATCCACACAGTCAAAGGCTTTAGTATAGTCAATGAAGCAGATGTTTTTCTGGAATTATCTTGCTTTTTCTATGATCCAGTGGATGTTGGAAATTTGATCCCTATTTCCTCCACCTTTTCTAAATCCAAGTTGAACATCTGGGAGTTCTTGGTACACGTACTGTTGATAAACATATCCAAGCCTAGCTTGAATAATTCTTAGCATTACTTTACTAGTTTGTGAAATGAGTGCAACTGTACAGAACTTTATAGAAGGCAATGGCACCCCATTCCAGTACTCTTGCCTGGAAAATCCCATGGACGGAGGAGCCTGGAAGGTTGCAGTCCATGGGGTCACTGAGGGTTGGTCACGACTGAGCGACTTCACTTTCACTTTTAACTTTCATGCAGTGGAGAAGGAAACGGCAATGCACTCCAGTGTTCTTGCCTGGAGAATCCCAGGGACGATGGAGCCTGATAAGCTGCCCTCTATGGGGTCACACAGAGTCGGACACGACTGAAGTGACTTAGCAGCAGCAGCAGCAGTACAGTACTTTGAACATTCTTTGGCATTGCCTTTCTTTGGTATTGGAATGAAAACTGGCATTGTCCAGTCCTGTGACCTCTGCTGAGTTTTCCAAATTTGCTGGTATATCGAGTGCAGCACTTTCACAGCATCATCTTTTAGGATTTGAAATAGCTCCACTGGAATTCCATCACCTCCACTAGCTTTGTTCCTGTGATGCTTCTTAGAGCCTGCTTGATTTCTGATCTTAGGTGAGTGATCACACCATGGCTATCTGGGTCATGAAGAACTCTTTTGTATAGTTCTTCTGTGTATTCTTGCCATGTTCTAATATATTCTGCTTATGTTATACCTACTATAGAAGCCTATAGACTCCAGGACTTGGTTGCCTCTGGCCAAACAACTAACATGGAGGGAACACAGCCCCACACATAAGCAGACAATTGGATTAAAGTTTTACTGAGCACCAGAACAAGACCCAGTTTCCCCCACAGTCAATCTCTCTCATCATGAAGCTTCCATAAGCCTCTTATCCTTCAGAGTGCAAATAGTATGAAAAACAGAATCACAGAAAACTAACCAAACTGATCACATGGACTACAGCCTTGTCTAACTCAAACTCTTAGCCATACCATGTAGGGCCACCCAAGACAGACAGATCATGGTGGAAATTCTGACAAAATGTGTCCACTGGAGAAGGGAATGGCAACCCACTTCAGTATTGTTGCCTTGATAACCCCATGAACAGTATGAAAAGGCATGACCCTGAAAGATATGACAAGGATATGGCACTGAAAGATAAACTCCCCAGGTCGGTAGGTACCCAATATGCTACTGGAGAAATAGCTCCAGTGGAGAAGAAGAGTGAAGAAGAGTGGGAAAATAACTCCAGAAAGAATGAAGAGATGGAGCAAAAGTGAAAACAATGCCCACTTGTGGATGTGACTGGTGATGGAAGTAAAGTCTGATGCTGTAAAGAACAATATTGCATAGGAACCTGAAATGTTAGGTCCATGAATCAAGGTAAATTAAAAGTGGTCAAAGAGGAGATGGCAAGTGTGAACATCAACATTTTAGGAATCAGTGAACTAAAATGGACTGGAATGGGTGAATTTAATTCAGATGACCATTATATCTACTACTGTAGGCAAGAAACCCATAGAAGAAATGGATAGCCCAAAATGCAGTACTTGAGTGTGATCTCAAAAATGACAGAATGGTCTCTGTTTCCAAGGCAAACCATTCAGTATCACAGTAATCCAAGTCTATGCTCCAACCAGTAATGCTGAAGAATTTGAAATTGAATTGCTCTATGAAGACTGAAGGACCTTCTAGAACTAACACCCAAAAAAGATGTCCTTTTCATCATAGAGGACTGGAATGCAAAGTAGGAAGTAAAAAGATGTCTGGAGTAACAGGCAAATTTGTCCTTGGAGTCCAAAATGAAGCAGAGCAAAAGCTAACAGAATTTTGCCAAGAGAACACACTGGTCATAAAAAACACCCTATTCCAACAACACTTGAGAAGATGGACATCACCAGATGGTCAACACCGAAATCACATTGATTATATTTTTGCAGCCAAAAATGGAGGAGCTCTATATAGTCAGCAAAACAAGACCAGGAGTTGACTGTGGCTCAGGTAGTGAAATCCTTATTGCCAAATTCAGACTAAAATGGATGAAGGTGGGGAAAACCTCTAGACCATTCAGTTCAGTTCAGTCGCTCAGTCGTGTTCGACTCTTTGCGACCCCAGGAATCGCAGCACGCCAGGCCACCCTGTCCATCACCAACTCCCGGAGTTCACCCAAACTCATGTCCATCGAGTCAGTGATGCCATTCAGCCATCTCATCCTGTCGTCCCCTTCTCCTCCTGCCCCCAATCCCTTCCAGCATCAGAGTCTTTTCCAATGAGTCAACTCTTCGCATGAGGTGGCCAAAGTACTGGAGTTTCAGCTTTAGCATCATGCCTTTCAAAGAACACCCAGGATTGATCTCCTTCAGAATGGACTGGTTGGATGTCCTTGCAGTCCAAAGGACTCTCAAGAGTCTTCTCCAACACCACAGTTGAAAAGCATCAATTCTTCGGTGTTCAGCTTTCTTCACTGTCCAACTCTCAAATCCATACAGGACCATTGGAAAAACCATAGCCTTGACTAGACAGACCTTTGTTGGCAAAGTAATGTCTCTGCTTTTTAATATGCTATCTAGGTTGGTCATAACTTTCCTTCCAAGGAGTAAGTGTCTTTTAATTTCATGGCTGAAATCACCATCTGCATGTATGACCTAAATCAAATCCCTTATGATTGTACAATGAAAGTGACAAATAGATTCAAGGGATTAGACCTGATAGATAGAGTGCCTGAAGAATTATGGACGGAAGCTCATGACATTGTATAGGAGGCTGTGATCAGCACCATCCCCAAGAAAAGGAAATGCAAAAAGGAAAAATGGTTGTCTGAATAAGCGTTACAAATGGCTGAGAAAAGAAAAGAAGCGAAAGGCGAAGGAGAAAAGGAAAGACATACCCATTTGAATGCAGAGTTCCAAAGCAAGGAGAGATAAGAAGTCATTCCTAAGTGAACAATGCAAAGAAATAGAGGAAAACAAGAGAATGAGAAAGACCAGAGATCTCTTCAAGAAAATTAGAGATACCAAAGAAACATTTCATGCAAAGATGGGCACAGTAAAGGCAGAGAGTATGGACCTAACAGAATCAGAAAATATTAAGAAGAGGTGGCAAGAAAACATAGAAGAGCTGTACAAAAGAGATCTTAATGACCAACATAGCCATGATAGTGTAATCAGTCACCCAGCACCAGACATCCTGGTGTGTGAAGCAAGTGGGTTTTAGGAAGCATTACTACAAACAAAGCTAGTGGAGGTGATGGAATTCTAGCTCAGCTATTTCGATCCTAAAAGATAATGCTGTTAACATGCTGCCCTAATATGCCAGCAAATTTGTAAAACTCAGCAGTGGCCACAGGAATGGAAAAGGTCAGTTTTAATTCTAATCCCAAAGAAGGGCAATGCCAAAAATGTTCAAAGTAGTTGTGCTCATTTCAGATACTTTACCAAGGTAATTCTCAAAGTCCTTCAAGCTAGGCTTGAACAGTATGTAAACAAAGTACTTCTACATGTGAAAACTGCATATAGCAAAGGCAAAACAATCAGTGATCAAATTGCCAACATCCATTGGATCATAAAGAAAGCAAGGGAATTGAAGAAAAACATCTAATTCAGTTTCATTGACTAGGCTGAAGCCTTTAACTGTGTGGATCACAACCAACTGTGTAAAATTCTTAATGAGATGGGAATACCAGACCACCTTACCTGCCTCCTAAGGAACCTTTATGCAGGACAAGAAGCAACAGTTAGAACCAGACATGGAAGACTGGCCTATTTCAAAATTAGGAAAGAAGTGCATCGAGGCTGTATGTTTTCATGCTGCTTATTTAACTCCTATAACATTTTGCAAAATGCTGGGTTGGATGAAGTTCAAGCTGGAATCAACATTGCTGGGAAAAAGATCAATAGCCTCAGATATGCAGATAATACCACCCTAATGGCAGAAAGTGAAGAGGAACTAAAAAGCCTGTTGGTAAAGGTGAAAGAGGAAAGTGAAAAAGCTTACTTAAATCTCAACATTCAAAAAATGAAGATCATGGCATCTAGTCCCATCACTTCATGTCAAATAGATGGGGAAACAAT
Organism: Bos taurus; assembly: GCF_002263795.3. NCBI lineage: Eukaryota > Metazoa > Chordata > Mammalia > Artiodactyla > Bovidae > Bos > Bos taurus. The sequence goes on from NC_037340.1 coordinate 50,082,249, forward strand.
GGAAACATTGACAGACTTTTACCTCCTTGGGCTCCAAAATCACTGTGGATGGTGACTGTAGCCATGAAATTAAGATAGTTTTTTCTTGGAAAAAAATCCATGACAAACCTAGACAGCGTACAAATTTTTTTGTAACATAGTGTACAAAAAATTTAGTAAGCATAATAAAATGCCTCTGATTGGATGGCATTATGAATTCATTGGACATAAATTTCAGCAAACTCTGGGAGAGTGTAACAGAGTAGGACATGACTAGGTGACTGAACAACAGCAATTATATGTGTATAAATATACATATGTACACATATACATAAATATGTATATATACATATATCACTTGTCTTTACAGCAGAATTTAGCACAACATTTTAAATCAATATACAGCAATGAAATAAATTTTAAAATTCATAATGGGCTTGGGGGTTCAGCAATCATGTAGTGCCAAGCTCCACTGTAACCAACCAATCTTGAATTTTACAGAGTATTTAGGTAATTATACATCTTTTCCAGTGAAATTCTGTGGCTTTTTCCCTTTGTCATCCCCACAATTGAAGGCTGTAAAGAGTCTCAGAAACAGCCTTCACAGATGTAGTTTGTCCTCTTATAAAACTATAAGCAATTTTTTAGTGCTTTAAACTAATTGTTTCTGGTTCTTTTTAAAGTCCTCTACGTACCCCACTTTTTAACAATTTTTATTTTGAGATAATTTTAGCTGTTACTTGTGACAAATTATATAGAACAAAAATTTCCATTTTAATCATTTTAAGTTAACAATTTAGTGGTATTAATTACAGTCACATAGTTGAGTTGTACAACCATCACTGCTCTCTATCTCCAGCACTTTTCATCATCCCACACTAATACTCCATTTTTTAAAATTATTAAGTCTTCATTACCTCCTCTTCCCATCTCCTGTTTGCATTTCCTGTTTTTATTAATTCCTCTATTCTTGTTGTTGTTCAGTCACTCACCTGTGTCCAACTCTTTGTGATCCCATGGTCTGGAGCATGCCAGGCTTCCTTGTCCTTCACTATCTCCCAGAGTTTGCTCAAACTCATTTCCATTGAGTTGATAATGCCGTCCAACCATTTCATCATCTGTTACCCCCTTCTCCTGACCTCAATTTTTCCCAGTATCAGGGTCTTTTCCAATGAGTCAGGTCTTTGCATCAGGTGGCTGAAAGATTGGAGCTTCAGCTTCAGCATCAGTCCTTCCAATGAATATTCAGGACTGATTTCCTTTAGAATTGACTGGTTTGAACCCCTTGCTATCCAAGTGACTCTCAAGACTCTTCTCCAGCATCACAGTTCAAAAGCATCAATTCTCCTGTACTCAGCCTTCTTTATGGTCCAACTCTCACATCCACACATGATTAATGGAAAAGTCATAACTTTAACTAATCAGGCCTTTGTTTGCAAAGTGATATCTCTGCTTTTCACTAGGTTGTCTAGGTTTTTCATAGCTTTTCTTCCAAAGAGCAAGAAGTGTCTTTTCATTTCATGGCTACAGTCACCACCCACTGTGATTGTGGAGCCCAAGAAAATAACGTCTGTCACTGTTTCCATTATTTCCCCCATCTATTTGCTATGAAGTGATCAGACCAGATGCCTTGATTTTTGTTTTTGGATGCTGAGTTTTAAGCCAACTTTTTCACTCTCCTCTTTCATCTTCATCAAGAGGCGATTTAGACCACCTTCTCAAAGATGGCAGAGGAATAGGACAGGGAGACCACTTTCTCCCCCACAAATTCATCAAAAGATCATTTGAACACTGAGCAAGTTCCACAAAACAACTTCTGAACACTGGCAGAGGACATCAGGCACCCAGAAAGGCAGCCCACTCTCTTTGAAAGGAGGTAGGACAAAATATAAAAGATTAAAAGAGATACAAAAGAGTTAGGGACAGAGACCTATCCTGGGGAGGGCGCCATAAAGAAGCTTCCAAACACCAGGAAACTCTTTCATCAGCAGGTCTATGGTGAGTTTTGGAATCTCAGAGGTCAACATAACCAGGAGGAAAAAATAAATAAAATCCACAGATTACATGCCTAACCACAACTACCAGCGGAGAAGTAGCCCAGATGCTCACATCCACCACCAGCAAGCAGGGACTGAACAGGGAGGCATGGGCTGCATGGTTTAGGGTAAGGACCAGGCCTGAATGCCCTGAAGGCAATCTGAGGGAGCTAATGTGAGATAGAAACCCAAACTGTGGCATAGCCAGAGAGAGAAAAAAAGAAAGAGAGACAGAGAGAACTTTCCCGTGAAAAGTTCTAACCTAAGGCACTGCTGGGCCCGCTCACAGAACAAAGGACTGAGTGAATACTAGAGGAGAGCTAGCCGGCTGCGGACTGACCCATCCCCTGCCAGAGGCAGCGAGGCAAGTGGGCGACAGCCAGAGCCAGTGAGGGGCAATCTCGGCCCCAGAGAAGGCATCCTTCACCAAACTGCGAGCAGGCTCCCAGTTGCTAACTGAGTCTTCCTGGGATCCTGAACGGTTGACATCTGCCAGGAGGGTGGGCGCAACCAGAGATCAGTTCCCCAGAGGAGACACAAGGCACACCTGAGAGGGCACTCCCACTTTGCACCCAGGAAACCGAGCGGCTGGGCTAGGAAGGTGATAAGATGCACTGTCCCACCTGGGGAGAGTGAGCTCACCAAGCACCTGGTTGTCTGAGCTGCTCGGACCTGGGAAGGGCACAAAACGCAGGCCCAACTGAGTCTGTCCCTTTGTGGAGTACCCAAGAACCTGAACCTGAGCAGCTTAGACCTGGGAAGTGCATACAACCTAGGGCCCGCTTTAGACGGTTCCCCTGCAGAGCAACCTGGAGCTTGAGCAGTGTAGACCGGGAAAGCACACACGCCGTGAGCGGGGGCAAACCCAGTGTGGCCCAGATACTGCGAGCACTCCCCACATATGCCAGTGATATTTGTTTGCAGTATTCCTCCCTCACCACAGCACAACTGAACAAGTGAACCTAAATAAGTGACCACCTCCGCCTCCTTGTGTCAGGGTGAAAATTAGACACTGAAGAGACTTGCAAACAGAAGAAGCCAAAATAAACAGAGGGAACCGCTTTGGAAGTGACAGGTGCAACAGATTAAAACACTGTAGTTAGCACCAACTACATTGGAAGCGGTCTATAGACCTCGAGAAGATGTATAAGCTGGAACAAGGTACTCTCTGAAACTGAACTGACCCCACACTGCCTGCAACAGCTCCAGAGAAATTCCTAGATATATTTTACTATTATCATTTTTTAAATTTTAATTTTTTTTATTTTAAGCCCTTTATTATGCCTTTAATTTTCATTTTTATAACCATTACCTTGCAAAAAAAGACCCTATTTTTAAAGCAAATTTCATATATATTTTTTATAATTTTTGTGATTTTTAAAAAATATTGTATTTTTGATAATCTGCCCTCTACTTTAGATTTTTAATCTTTGTTTTTTTGGTATTTGTTATCAATTTTGTACCTTTAAGAATCCAATCTTCAGTACCCATTTTTACTTAGGAGTGTGATTACTGGCTTGATTGCCCTCTCCCCATTTTTACTCTCCTTTTTCTCTCCCAGGCCACCTCAATCTCCTCCCTCCCCCTTCTCTTCTCTATCCAACGCTGTGAATCTCTTTGGATATTCCAGGCTGTGGAGAACACTTAGGGAACTGATAACTGGCTAGATCTGTCTCTCTCCTTTGGACTCCCCCTCGTCTCCTCCTGGTCACCTCCGTCTCATCCTCCCTTTTATCTTCTCCATGTAACTCTGCAAACCTCTCTGGGTGTCCCTCACTGTGGAGAATCTTTTCACCATTAACCTATATGTTTTATCATTGGTGAAGTATGGATGGAGAAGTCTTGAGGATACTCTAAGAATAAGACTGAAAATCAGAGGCAGGAGGCTTAAATCCAAAACTTGAGAACACCAGAAAACTCCTGACTCCAGGGGACATTAATCAACAAGAGCTCATCCAAAAGCCTCCATACCTACACTGAAATCAAGCTCCACCCAAAAGCCAACAAGTTCCAGAACAAGACATATTACTCTAATTCTCCAGCAACGCAGGAACATACTTCTGAGCATGAATATACAGGCTGCCCAAAGTCACACCAAACCCATAGATAGCTCAAAACTCACTACTGGACACGTCATTGCACTCCAGAGAGAAGAGATCCAGCTCCACCTACCAGAACACTAACGCAAGCTTCCCTAACCAGGAAACCTTGACAAGCCACTCGTCCAACCCCACCCACAAGAAGGAACTTTCACAATAAAGAGGAACCACAAACTTCCAGCATACAGAAAGGCCACCCCAAACACAGCAATCAAACAAAATGAAAAGGCAGAGAAATATTCAGCAGAGAAATATTCGATAAATGCCAACCAAACCAAACAAAAGAGGAGATAGGGAGTTTACCTGAAAAAGAATTCAGAATAATGATAGTAAAAATGATCCAAAATCTGAAAAATAAAATGGAGTTACAGATAAATAATCTGGAGACAAGGATTGAGAAGATGTAAGAAATGTTTACCAAGGATCTAGAAGAAACAAAAAAGAGTCAGTCAATAATGAATAATGCAATAGCTGAGATCAAAAGCACTCTGGAGGGAACTAACAGTAGAATAACTAAGGCAGAAATAAGTGAGGTGGAAGACAGAATAGTGGAAATAAATGAAGCAGAGAGGAAAAAAGAATTAAAAGACATGAGGACAACCTCAGAGACCTCTGGGACAATGTCAAACGCCCCAACATTCGAATCATAGGAGTCCCAGAAAAAGAAGACAAAAAGAAAGACCATGAGAAAATACTTGAGGAGATAATAGTTGAAAATTTCCCTAAAATGGGGGAAGAAATAGCCACCCAAGTCCAAAAAACCCAGAGAATCCCAAACAGGATAAACCCAAGGCAAAATACCCCAGGACACATTTTAATCAAGTTAATGAAGATCAAACACAAAGAACAATTATTAAAAGCAGCAAGGGAAAAACAACAAATAACACACAAGGGGATTCCCATAAGGATAACAGCTGAACGTTCAATAGAAATTCTTCAGGCCAGAAGGGAATTACAGGACATACTTAAAGTGATGAAAGAGAAAAATATACAACCCAGATTACTGTACCCAGCTAGAATCTCATTCAAATATGAAGGAGAAATCAAAAGCTTTACAGACAAGCAAAAGCTGAGAGAATTCAGCATCACCAAACCAGCTCTTCAACAAATGCTAAATGATATTCTCTAGACAGGAAACACAGAAAAGGTTTATAAACTCAAACCCTAAACAATAAAGTGAATGGCAATGGGATCATATTTATCAATAATTACCTTAAATGTAAATGGGTTAAATGCCCCAACCAAAAGACAAAGACTAGCTGAATGGATACAAAAACAAGACCCCTATATATGCTGCCTACAAGAGACCCACCTCAAAACAAGGGACACATACAGACTGAAAGTGAATCACTGGAAAAACATATTTCACATAAATGGAGATCAAAAGAAAGCAGGAGGAGCAATACTTTTATCATATAAAATAGACTTTGAAATAAAGGCCATGAAAAGAGACAAAGAAGGACACTACATAATGATCAAAGGATCAATCCAAGAAGAAGATATAACAATTATAAATATACATGCACCCAACATAGGAGCACCACAATGTGCAAGGCAAATGCTAACAAGTATGAATGGGGAAGTTAAGAGTAACACAATAATAGTGGGAGGCTTTAATACCACACTCACACCTATGGATAGATCAACTAAACAGAAAATTAGCAAGGAAATACAAACTTTAAGTGATACAATGGACCAGTTAGACCCAACTTATGTCTATAGGACATTTCATCCCAAAACAATGAATTTCACCTTTTTCTCAAGTGCATATGGAACATTATTTAGGATAGATCACATTCAGGACCATAAATCTAGCCTTGGTAAATTAAAAACAAAAAAGAAAAGAAATAATTCTAAGCATCTTTTCTGATCACAATGCAGTAAGATTAGATGTCAACTATAGGGGGAAAAAAACTTTAAAATACACACATATGGAGGTTAACAACATGCTTGTGACTAACCAACAAATCACAGAAGAAATAAAAAAAAAAGAATCAAAATATGCATAGAAACAAATCAAAATGAAAACACAACAACCCAAAACCTGTGGGATTCAGTAAAAGCAGTGCTAAGGGCAAAGTGAAAGTGAAAATGAAGTCGCTCAGTCGTGCCCGACTCTTTACGACTCCATGGACTGTAGCCTACCAGGCTCCTCCATCCATGGGATTCTCCAGGAAAGAGTACTGGAGTGGGTTGCCATTTCCTTCTCCAAGGGATCTTCCCAACCCAGGGATCGAACCCAGGTCTCCTGCATTCCAGGCAGACGCTTTAAAGGGCAAGGTTCACAGCAATACAAGCTTACCTCAAGAAACAAGAGAAAAGTCAAATACATAACCTTTATAACTAAAGCCACTAGAAAAGGAAGAAATGAAGAACCCCAGGTTTAGTAGAAGGAAAGAAATCATAAAAATTAGGGCAGAAATAAATGAAAAAGAAACAAAGGAGACCATAGCAAAAATCAACAAAGCTAAAAGCTGGTTCTTTGAGAAGATAAATAAAATAGACAAACCATTAGCCAGACTCATCAAGAAAAAAAGGGAGAAGAATCAAATCAACAAAATTAGAAATGAAAATGGAAAAATCACAAAAGACAACACAGAAATACAAAGGCTCATAAGAGACTACTACCAGCAACTAATGCCAATAAAATGGACAACTTGGAAGAAACGGGCAAATCTTAGACAAGTATAACTTTCCAAAACTAAACCAAAACTAAACCAGGAAGAAAGAGAAAAATCTTAAAAGATCGATCACAAGCATGAAAATCAAAACTATAATCAGAAATCTTCCAGTAAACAAAAGCCCAGGACCAGACAGCTTCACACCTGAATTCTACCAAAAATTTAGATAAGAGCTAACAACTATCTTACTCAAACTCTTCCAGAAAACTGCAGAAGAAGGTAAACTGCCAAACTCATTCTATGAGACCACCATGACCCTAATACCAAAACCTGATAAAGATGCCACAAAAAAAGAAAACTACAGGCCAATATCACTGATGAACATAGATGCAAAAATCTTTAGCAAAATTGTAAAAAACAGAATCTAACAACACATTAAAAAGATCATACATACATCATGAGCAAGTGGGCTTTCTCCCAGGGATGCAAGCATTCTTTAATATTCACAAATCAATCAATGTGATACACCACATTAACAAATTTAAAGATAAAAACCATATAATTATCTCAATAGATGCAGGGAAAGCCTTTAACAAAATTCAACATCCATTTATGATAAAAACTCTCCAGAAAGCACACATAAAAGGAACATATCTCAACATAATAAAAGCCACATATGATAAACCCACAGCAAAGATCATTGTCAATGGTGAAAATTTGAAAGCATTTCCCCTAAAGTCAGGAACAGGACAAGGGTGCCCACTCTCACCACTACTATTCAACATAGTTTTGGAAGTTTTAGCCACAGCAATCAGAGAAGAAAAGGAAATAAAAGGAATCCAGATTGGAAAAGAAGTAAACTCTCACTATTTGCAGATGACAGAATCCTCTACATAGAAAACCCTAAAGATTTCACTAGAAAATTACTAGAGCTAATCAATGAATATAGTAAAGTTTCAGGATATAAAATTAACACACAGAAATCCCTTGCATTCTTATATACTAACAATGAGAAAACAGAAAGAGAAATTATGGAAATAACTCCATTCACCATTGCAATGCAAAGGATAGAATACTTAGGAATAAATCTACCTAAAGAAACAAAAGACCTATATATAGAAAACTATAAAACACTGATGAAAGAAATCAAAGAGGACACAAATAGATGGAGAAATATACCATGCTCATGAACTGGAAGAACCAATATAGTGAAAATGAGGATACTACCCAAAGCAATCTATAGATTCAATGCAGTCCCTATCAAGCTTCCAATGGTATCTTTCAGAGAACTTGAACAAATTATTTAACAATTTGTATGGAAATACAAAAAACCTCAAATAGCCAAAGCAATCTTGAGAAAGAAGAATGGAACTGGAGGAATCAACCTACCTGACTTCAGCCTCTACTACAAAACTCCAGTCATCAAGACAGTATGGTACTGGCACAAAGGCAGAAATATAGATCAATGGAACAAAATAGAAAGCCCAGAGATAAATCCATGCACCTATGGACACCTTATCTTTGGCAAAGGAGGCAAGAATGTACAATGGAGTAAAGACGATCTCTTTAGCAAGTGGTGCTGGGAAAACTGGTCAACCACTTGTAAAAGAATGAAACTAGAACACTTTCTAACATCATACACAAAAATAAATTCAATTGGATTAAAGATCTAAACATAAGACCAGAAACTATAAAACTCCTAGTGGATAACATAGGCAAAACACTCTCTGACATAAATCACAGCAGGATTCTCTATGACCCACCTCCCAGAGTAATGGAAATAAAAGCAAAAATAAAACAAATGGCACCTAATTAAACTTAAAAGCTTTTGCACAACGAAGGAAACTATAAGCAAATTCAAAAGACAGCTTTCAGAATGGGAGAAAATAATAGCAAGTGAAGCAATGGACAAAGAATTAATCTCAAAAATACACAAGCAGCTCCTATAGCTCAATATCAGAAAAATAAATGACTCAATCAAAAAATGGGCCAAAGAACTAAACCGACATTTCTCCAAAGAAGACATACAGATGGCTAACAAACACATGAAAAGATGCTCAACATCACTCATTATCAGAGAAATGCAAATCAAAACCACAATGAGGTACAATCTCATGCCAGTCAGAATCAGTTCAGTTCAGTTCAGTTCATTTCAGTCGCTCAGTCGTGTCTGACTCTTTGCTACCCCATGAATCGCAGCACGCCAGGCCTCCCTGTCCATCACCAACTCCCAAAGTTCACTCAGACTCACATCCATCGAGTCAGTGATGCCATCCAGCCATCTCATCCTCTGTCGTCCCCTTCTCCTCCTGCTCCCAATCCCTCCCAGCATCAGAGTCTTTTCCAATGAGTCAACTCTTCGCATGAGGTGGCCAAAGTACTGGAGTTTCAGCTTCAGCATCATTCCTTCCAAAGAAATCCCAGGGCTGATCTCCTTCAGAATGGACTGGTTGGATCTCCTTGCAGTCCAAGGGACTCTTAAGAGTCTTCTCCAACACCACAGTTCAAAAGTATACAATATACTAACGCATATATATGGAATTTAGAAAGATGGTAACGATAACCCTGTATACGAGACAGCAAAAGAGACACTGATGTATAGAACAGTCTTATGGACTAGAAAAAAAAAAAAAGCATCAATTCTTCGGCGCTCAGCCTTCTTCACAGTCCAATTCTCACATCCGTACATGACCACTGGAAAAACCATAGCCTTGACTAGATGGACCTTTGTTGGCAAAGTACTGTCTCTGCTTTTCAATATGCTATCTAGGTCAGAATAGCTGCTATCAAAAAGTCTACAAAAAATAAATGCTGAAGAGGGTGCATAGAAAAAGTAACCCTCTTACACTGTTGGTGGGAATGCAAACTAGTACAGCCACTATGGAGAACAGTGTGGAGATTCCTTAAAAAGCTGGAAATAGAACTGCCATACGACCCAGCAATCCCACTGCTGGGTATACACACCGAGGAAACCAGAATTGAAAGAGACATGTGTACCACAATGTTCATCGCAGCACTGTTTACAATTGGTAGGACATGGAAGTAACCTAGAAGCCCATCAGCAGATGAATGGATAAGAAAGCCGTGGTACATATATACAATGAAATATTACTCAGCCATTAAAAAGAATGCATTTGAATCAGTTCCAATGAGGTGGATGAAACTGGAGCCTATTATACAGAGTGAAGTAAGCCAGAAAGAAAAACACCAGTACAGTATACTAACTCATATATATGGAATTTAGAAAGATGGTAACAATGACCCTATATGTGAGACAGCAAAAGAGACACAGATGTAAAGAACAGTCTTTTGGACTCTGTGGGAGAAGGTGAGCATGGGATGATTTGAGAGGATAGCATTGAAACATGTATATTATCATATGTGAAATGGATCGCCAGTCCAGGTTTGATGCCTGACACAGGGTTCTCAGGGCTGGTGCACTGGGATGATCCTGGGGGATGGGATGAAGAGGGAGGTGGGAGGGGGTTCTGGATGGGGAACACATGTGCACCCATGGCTGATTCATGTCGATCTATGGCAAAAACCCCTACAATATTGTAAAGTAATTAGCCTCCAATTAAAATTTAAAAATTAATTTTTTTAGAAAAGAGGATCTTTAGTTCCTCTTCACTTTCTACCATGAAGTGATATTTTATTAGTAAAATATATTACTGGTTTTATATGTAAAATAATAAAATATTTTACTGATATTTCTCCCAACATTGTTGATTCCAACTTGATTTTATGGTATAAATATAACACAATTTATTTAACCATTCACACGTTGGAGAGCATTTGAGTTGTTTCCAGTTCTCAGCTGTTAAAAATAAAACTGCTATGAACATTCATATATAGATACCTATACGAAGATAAATTTCCCTTTCCTGGAATAAAAGCACAACAGTGAAATCACTGGGTTGTATAGTAAATACATGTTTAGTTTTGTTAGAAAATGACATACTCTTGCAATGCAGGATGCCCTAGTTGGATTCCTATGTCAGGAAGATCCACTGGAGAAGGGATAGGCTACCCACTACAGTATTCTTGGGCTTCCCTTGTGGCTTAGCTGGTAAAGAATCCGCCTGCAATGCAGGAGACCTGAATTCAATCCCTGGGTTGGGAAGATCCTCTGGAGAAGGGAAAGGCTACCCACTTCAGTATTCTGGCCTGGAGAATTCCAGGAGGTCACAAAAAGTCAGACACAACTGAGCGACTTTCACTTTTTCAAGCATTAAAAAAAAAAAGTAAAAGTGATAGTTGCTTAGTCATGTCCAACTCTTTGAGACCCCATGGACTGTAGTCTGACAATCTCTTTCTGTCCATGGGATTTTCCAGGCAAGAATAGTGGAGTAGCCATTCCCTTCTCCAGGGCATCTTCCCAACCTAAGGATCAAACCTGGGTCTCCTGCATGCAGGTAGATTCCTTATTTTCTGAGCCACCAGGGAAGCAAGCATAGCTTTATCAGTTTGCATTTTTACCAACAATCTGTGTGACCCATTTTCTCTTCACCCATGCATGAATTTGGTTTTATCACTATTTAAAAATATCTATTTGTGTTTGTATTGAAGAAGGAATTCATAGGGCCTGGACTCCATCTTAGGCCTGTTCATGCTGAACATGCTTGGCCACCTTTCCAATGGACTCTGAATTCTGTGTTTAGTGCCTATGAAAACAACAACAGAAGGATAAGACCCTTCCAGACAGGGGAACCTTGAAGATCGTATCTAGGTTACTCATTGCCTAAGAGAAAACATACACTAATCACCCCTTCCTCCAGACAGGCCATAAATTTTTCTGTATCTATCAGAGTGTAGCCTTAGTTTATTGGCTAATTGTTTGACTGTTTGAGCACATGAGCACATATCACATCAATTATGGGGTTATTGGAATTGTATTTTCCTTGGTTTATGTAAGTCTCAAGGAATTTGGAGTGGTGGGTTCAGACACATACATATGGGGTATAAAAGATTTTCAGAAATGCTGGTCGGGGTCCTTGGCTAAGAGGACACTCTGCCTTGGGCCCACCGGTGTAATAAACTGCACTCCACTATCTGCATTGTCCTTCTGAGTGAGTTTGTTTCCCAGAACGCGTGGCTACAGCAGTATGTGTGATAATATCATATTGTGGTATTAATGTTTATTTCCCTAATAAATAATGATGTTCCACATCTTCTTGTTTGTTTATTTGCCATCTGTGTATTCTTTTTGGAAAATGTCTGTTTTTCCTATCTTTTGATCTTTTTTTTTTTTTTGAACTTTTTTTTTGTTGTTTTTACTTTTAAATTTTGAGAGTTCTTTTTACACTCTAGATACAAGTCTTTTGCCAGATATGTGATTTGAAAACATTTTCCCCAAGTCTGTAGTTTGTTTTTTTACTATCTTAGTGGGAAAGTTTTAAATTTACTGAGGTCAAATTTATCGTTTTTTTTCCTTTTACTGATTGCACTTTTGGTGTTTGGTCTAAAAGTTATTTGCCCAGTGTTATGTCCTAAAGAACTTTTTCTAAAACTTTCATAGTTTTACAAGTTAAAATTATGACTGTGACCTATTTCGAGTTAATATTTATATAAGTTAACAAATTTAGCTTCAGGTCCATTTTTGTTTACCTATGGATGTCCAACTATTTTAGACCACTTGTTGAAAAGGTATTCTTGGGACATCTGGTTTCCATACTAACATTTAAAAGACTTGAACCTGTCACTCTCATCCTCACAACAAGAAAAAAACCAAATAAACTGAAAAACAAAACTCTTTTTACATCCCTCAGAGAATTGAGATCATAGGTCAGTCAGCTACTGGGAAAATTGGATAGGGAGGAAGCTACAGAAAATCACAATTTACCAGGATCTGAAAGCCAAGACCAGAAACCCATTGCTGGAGCCAGTACCCATAGGAAAAATTAAGCTGCAATTGATGAATCTGTAGAGGCTTAGTGTGGAGTAGGTTGCGAGGTTAAAAACTCCCTGTGGGAGTCCATTCTTAGGAAAGCTCTCCACACTTTCATGGCTTTTACCTCCAGGAAAACAAGCAAGTTCTCACTGTAAATAAAAACCTCCTACTTCCAGCAGAAGAAGGGAACAAAACCAAAGTCACAGTCCAGGGACTATGGCCCATTAAAAAAAAAAAAATGGAGAGTTAATCATGAGATTAAAGAATGTGTACCCTCTTAACATCTTACTAGAATATTAACAGGCCTCCAGAACAGTATGAGTGAATTAAAAGTAAGAAGAAGCCAAACACTTATTCTGTTTAAGAGATAATTTCAAGGGAAAATCAAAGACAACAAAAACGAAAGTACAAAAACAGAAAAGAAGAAATTTAAGTCTCTGACACTTATAGCTACAGAAAATATTAAACATATCCTAATTTCTACTGACATAAGCATAAAAACTCACATTAAATGTTGCAAGTTCCTTTTAGCAAATATACCATGTATATATTTCAACAACAAAAAAATTGCATAGCATGCTAAAAGATAAGAAAAAATACAGTCTGATGGGGCAAGCATGTATCAGGACAACATCAGATATGGCAGAAATTTTATTATCATTTCTAATGATAGATTATGGAATCTAAAATGCCTTTAATAGATATGCCAAGAGATCTATCAATAATAGAAAAAGTAGACAAAGTGCAAGAAACATAATATAAATATAAGATTGAAATTCTAAGAAATAACAAAAATAAGATACTAGAAATCAAAACACAGTATTGGAAGAGTACCTTTGTTGAAATCTCGCAAAAGCTAGATGCAACTGAGAAAAGAATCTACATCTTGAAGATATGTCAACGGAAGCCTCACAAACTAAAGTACAAAGAGAAAAGAATGAGAAGACACATAACAGACTATTGAAGAACTGTTGGATAATCACACACTCAAAAAAATGTAACATATGTACAATTAAAACAATAGGAGAAAAAAAGAAAAGAAAAGAAATATTTGAGTTAGTACTTGATAAAAATTTTCCAAAATTAATTGCAGAATCAAATCACAGATCCAGAAAGCTCTGAGAAAACTGACCATGTTAATTACCAAAATACCTATACCAGGACATAATGTAGTTAAACTGCAGGAAACCAAAGACAAAAAGATAATCTTCAAAGAAGGCAGAAAGCACTGAGGGAGGTTGGGGGGAAGTGAGGGAATAGAGGAGACTAACCTATAAATAAGCAGCAATAACAAGGACATTGAGCTTCTCTTTACAAACAATGTAAGCAAGAAGAGAGTAGAATGAAATATTTATAATTTTGAAAAAAAAAAAAAAAAGACTCCAGAATTCTGTGCTCAGTGAAATTAGCCTTCAAATGTAAAGGAGAAATAAACACTTTCTCAGACAAACAAAACCTGGAAGACTTATTACCAGTGGACGTGTCTTGTAAGAAATGTTAAAAGATGTTTTCCAAAGAGAATAAAAAGATATGTCATAAACTCAGGTCTCCATAAAGAAAGGAAAAGTACTAAAGAAGGGAAAATGAATATAAATTTTTTATTTTTTATCCTTACTTTATGTAGTAGATAACGTCAATACAATAAAAGCAATGACTGGTAATTTTAGCTTTTGAATAAGGAGGAAATGACAGAAATAGTATAATAGATGGAGGGGTCAATTCAGTATCTGTTCTCTCCATAAAATGCTATAGTGCCATTTGCATCATAATATATATACATATAAAATCCCAAGTGAAGAGCAGTGAACTTATAAATAAGACTAAATAAATCTGAAGAAGGCAGGAAAGAAAGGAAAATTAAAAAGGAAATAAAGAATAAGAACAATGATTAGAAGATAGTTATGAATATGATTAAATGCTAATTAAACTATATAAATAATCACTTTAAGTATAAATGATCGAAATACATCAAATAAAACCAAAGCTGACTTAGGGATAAAAAATAATTCTCAAATTTTTGTTGCCAAAAATGGTAAATAAAAAGACACAGATACATTAGAATAGATTAAAAAAGATAACATCATGGCAACAATCAAAAGAAAATTAGAGTAACTATATTATTTTAGACAAAGCAAACTTCAAAGAAAGGAAAATTATCAAGGATGAAGAGGAACACTTCATAATGGTACAGTGTCAATTTTACAACAAAACAACAATTTTTAAAATGTATTAAGATATTCTTTAAAGCAGAGAATCAAATCATGTGATACAAATATTGATAGCACTGCAAGGAGAAATATGAAATTCCATTGCTACAACTAGAGATTTCAACACGTCTGTTTCTGTAATTGACTCCTTATAAAGGCAGAAATTCAGTAAAGATTTAGTTGAACTGAAGAGTAACATCAATCAACTGGATCTAATTGACATCTATAGAATACTTTATCCAACAAAGGCAGAATACACATACTTCTCAAGCTCACATGGAACATTCAACAAGCTAGATCATATTCTGGATTATAAAACACATTTTAACAAATTTAAAAGAATGGAAGCATATATAAATAAGCTCTCAGCACACATTGAAATTAAACTAGAAATTAATTAATAGAAAGATATCCCCCCAAGCATAAAATATTAGGAGACTAAATACCTGTGGCAGATTCATGTTGATATATGGCAAAACCAATACAATATTGTAAAGTTTAAAAATAAAATAAAATTAAAATTAAATAAATTAAATTTAAAAAATAAATACATGCTTCTGAATAGCATATAAGTCAAAGAAAAAATATTCTAACAGTTTTAAGTAATTTAAAATAAAAATACAACTTATCAAAATGCGTGGGATGCAGCAAAAACAGTACTTAAAGGAGATTGTATAGCATTGAATGCTTTTATTATAAAAAATGAAAGATCTAAAATTAAACTTCCATCTTTGGAAACTAGAGAAATATAAACCCAACACAAGCAAAAAAAATAATAAATTTTAAAGCAGAACTCAATGAAAATGGGAATAAGAAAATAAAAGAGAAAATCAAAGAAGCCAAAGGCCTGCTCTTTGAAGAGCATAAATACAACTGGTAAATCTCTAGCCAGGCTAAGCAAGGAAAAAAGATGGAAAATACAAATTACTAACAGAAATGAAAGGCAGGGGAAGGGCATCACTACAGATCCCACAGACATTAACAGATTAGAAAGGAATTTTGTGAACAATCTATGCCAACCAATTTGATAAATGAAATGGACTAATTCCTTAAGAGACACAATCTACCAACACACACATAGAATAAATAGATGTTCTAAGTAGCCCTATGTCTGTTACATAAACTGAGTCAATAACTAATAACCTTCCACAACAAAAAGCTTCAAATTCAGGTGGACTTGTTGGTAAATTCTATCAAATATTTAAAGAAGAAATTATACCAATTTTCTCTAATATCTTTCAGAAAATAAAAACAGAAGGAATACTTCCTAGCTTATTCAAACAACAAAATCACACAAGGACATTGCAAATTGGAAAACTGCAAACTGGTATCTTTTATAAACTTAGATTTAAAAATGTTCAACTAAATATTGATTGGCAAACTAAGTTCAATAATCCATACAAAAAAGTATATGTTTTGGCCAAGTTGAATTTGCTTCAACTACGCAAGGCTGAATCCAAAGTTCAAAATCATGTTCCATCAACATTAAAAAGTGAAGAAGAAAAATCCAACTAAAATTCATGAATCTTCTTCAGTTTTATTTGCTAGGGGTCTGGTGCTTTGGACATTTGAAGATTTCCCTATTAGTGTAAAGAGTGGTAATGCATCAACAACAACAATACATGAGAACCTGCCATGTCAGGCCAGCTGCCTTCAGTGTGCTTAGTTGCTTAGTAATGTCCAACTCTTTGTGACCCCATGGACTGTAGCCCACCAGGCTCTGTCCATGGAGATTTTCCAGGCAAGAATACCAGAGTGGGTTGCTGTGCCTTCCTCCATGGGATCTTCCCAACCCAGATATCAAACCCAGATCTCATCAGTCTTCTCCTAAAACCAAAAAAGAGGTACAATACTTTATTGGACCCCTTAGGGTTTTGGAAGAAACACATCCCTTCCTTGGTTGTAATACTGAGTCATTTACTGAGTGACCAAAAACACTGCAGGTTTCTTGTAGTGCTGAGAACAAGAGAAGGCTCAGCAACAAGATTAGCTCTCCATACAAGCTTCTCTGCCAGTTGGGCCATATGTTCCAGCAGATCCAGTGATGCTTGAAGTGTCAGTAGCAGATACAAATGTTGTATGGAGCCTTGGGCAGAGCCCAACATTGAATCACAGCACACAACCTTAGGATTTGGAGGAAAGTCCATCTGTTCTCTGAAGATGACTACTTTCCTTTTGAGGAATGGCATTTGGTGTGCTAATGGGCCTTATAAACACTGAACTCTGAACATGGGCCAGCAAGTTACTACACAACCTGAACTACTTATGATGAACATGGTGTTATCTGATAACAGAGCCATTAAATTGTACATGCACAGCAGCACTCTATCATCAAATGGAAGTGATATAAAGGTGGAAGTTCAGACTCTAGCATGTCCTGAAGACACAAGCAAGATACATAAAGATGTGCCCAAATGCCTATGATCCCCAGTTTTTTTTTACACTATAATCTCTCTTCCAGTTTGCACCTATGGCCTCATGAGGAATTTCCCTATGATCAGTTGACAGAGGAACAGAAAATTCTGGCCTTGTTTTTGCATGATATGCAGGCACCACTGGAAAGTCAACAGCTGTAGCACTACAGCTCCTTTCTGAGATATCTCTGAAGGACAACTGTGAAAGGAAATCCTGTAAGAAGAAAGAACTTCAAGCACTGCACCTCTTGATTGTTTGTTTGGGCATAAAAATGACCAGATATGCAGTTATATGTATATTGATTCATGAACTGTGACCAATGGTTTGGTTGGATGGTCAGGGATTTGTAATAAAAATGATTTGAAAATTGATGGCAAGAGGGTGTGAGAAACAGATATGTATAAGAACTCTCTTAGGAAAACATGTGAAGTTCTTTGTGTCCCATGTCATGTATCATGCTAAGTCACTTCAGTCATGTCTGACTCTTTGCGACCTGATGTACTATAGCCTGCCAGACTCCTCTGTCCATGAGATTCTCCTGGCAAGAATACTGGAGTGTGTTGCCATGCCCTCTTCCAGGGGATCTTCCCGACCCAAGGATTGAACCTGCATCTCTTACATTTCCTGCATTGACAGGTGGGTTCTTTACCTCTAGCACCACCTGGGAAGTGTCCCATCTCAATGCCCACTAAAATGTGACTTCACAGAAGAGGATTTTAATAATTAAGTGGATAGAATTACCTATTCTTTGGATATCAGTCAATCTCTTTCCCCAGACATTCTTGTCATTGCTCTATGGACTCACAAGTAATGCATCCATAGTGGCGGAGAATAGAGGTTGTATATAGGTTTGGGAACATGGATTTCACTTATCAAGGCCAATTTGACTATAGCCCTGGCTGAGTACCCAACCAATCAATAGCAGAAACCAGCACTGAGTCCCTGATATGCTACCATCATCTTTGGTGTTGGATCAGCTATCTGGTGGCATGCACAAGGAAATGTTTTGTTCTTAGTAAGCTAGACACTTACTCTGGATATGTATGCACCTTCCCTGCATGCAGTGCTTCTGCCAAAGTTGCCATCTGTGGATTTATAGAATGCTTTATCCACTATTGTGGTATTACACAGAATAAGGCTTCTGATGAAGGAACTCACTTCACTGAAAAAGGTAGCAATGAATTCATGCTGATGGAATTCTTTGGTCTAACGTGTTCTCCATCATCATGAAATAGCTGGCTTAATCAAATTTTGAAAACTCTTACAGCACCAGCTGCTACTGCTAAGTCACTTCCGTTGTGTCCGACTCTGTGCGACCCCAGAGATGGCAGCCCACCAGGCTCCCCCATCCCTGGGATTCTCCAGACAAGAATACTGGAGTGGATTGCAATTTCCTTCTCCAATGCACGAAAGTGAAAAGTGAAAGTGAAGTCGCTCAGTCATGTCTGACTCCTAGTGACCCCATGGACTGCAGCCTGCCAGGCTCCTCTGTCCATGGGATTTTCCAGGCAAGAGTACTGGAGTGGGGTGCCATTGCCTTCTCCGCAGCACCAGCTAGGTGGCAATTATTTGCATGGTTGAGGCAAGTTTCTTTAGGAGGCTGTGTATGCTCTGAATTAGCATCCAGTATGGTACTTTCTGGAGAAGGCAATGAGATATTTAAAACCCAAATAACAGCTCAATTATCTCATGCCCCTGTTCAAAATTCTTCAGTGTCCACACTCAAAGGTTCTGCATGATTTACTTTCTATCAAACATCATTTGCTGCTAGCCTTTGGATTGTTGTTATTTAGTCACTAAGTCGTGTCTGACTCTTTTTGTTACCCCATGGACTGTAGCCCCTCCAAGTTCCTCAGTCCATGGGATTTCCTAGGCAAGAATACTGGAGTGGGTTACTCTTTCCTTCTTCATGGGATCACACTGACCCAGGAATCAAATCTGTGTCTCCTTCTCAGAAGACAAATTCTTTTCCACTGAGCCACCAAGGAAGACCAACCTTCAGATTGCCAGTATTCTAATCACATTAGAATGCATAAAGTTTTGTTATTTTTTTAGGGATTAGCTTATGCCTGATAAGCCAACTCCTATCTTACCCAGCTCAGTATACCTATTTTTTTTTAGTTTCATAGATAATTTGTTCTCTTAAAGCCCTCTCTAAAGAAAAAAGAAAGCATTTCATTTTTTCATAGTAGACACTAAGTTAATTATTGTGAAAAATGTATGGATTGATGAATGAATTTTACATTTATTTTCTAAGCTTGTGGAAAACAGACTCTAATTGTGCTCTACATCCACAGAATAAAATAAGCATTCATTTACCAAACACTTACTGAATAAATGAGTATATTACTGCATATATTAAAGACTGCACTAAGCAATACCTTCCAAGACCATTAACTTTATGATTCTTGCTTGAAGAATTAAGCAGATTATACTTGATAGTTTCTTCTTTACTAAGAACAACTCAGAGTTATTCTTCTAAAAGTCTGTATTTGACATCCAAAGTAGACAAATTCTGCCCAAGTAAATCTCTGGCCTTTCCTCCCTTTTTCAAAGGAGCATATAATCTTTTCCCATTCACAACAGAAAAATAATTTATTTAGTTAAATAAGCTCTGGGCAAAGTATTGCACAATGCAGACTATTTAGGAATTTAAATCTTGTCTTCTTATATGTCCTAGAATTGAAACTTGCTTTATCTGCCAGCAATTTATTAATAGTGATAAAAGTTTGTTTCTAGGTCCAGATTAAATATGCTTCTAGGAGACAAAAGGTTTCTTCTTAGCTTCAAGTAATCTTCATTACACACTAAAGTGTGCAAGGGTAGAGAGGATGAAATTTATGAAAAATAAGAAACTGGCCCCCATTGTAGAATCCAGTTTGAATCCAGAACATCCTCAATCTTGCTCTCATAGTGAGCCACATATACATATATGAAAACAAAGTTGTTATAGTCATACTAATTACACTCTTTTCAAGAATTCAGATCGTGTTTATTTAGTATACACTTTAGAAATTCTTAATTATGTGCCAATAATTTTGCCTCTCATCTTTCTTTGAGGTATTTTAAAAGAGATTACCTCTTGTGAAACATGTTGGCACTCATGTCTGAAAATATTTTGTATAAATACATAGCTAGAGTTCATTCAAATGAGAGATTAAAAAAAAAATACTATTTGCAGTTTTGAACAGTGGGAGCAAAATGTCACTTGGTGTTCAAGACCCAGAGGGATATTTCTCTTCCCTGTCCTTCACCTTATGAATATGGAGTCCATGAAAGAATATGAAGTTTCTTCATCTTCAAATGAGCATATCACCATATTTTTGTCAATATTTTTAGCAGACATTATGCTGCTGCCGCTAAGTCACTTCAGTCGTGTGCGATTCTGTGGGACCTCATAGACGGTAGCCCACCAGACTCCTCTGTCTCTGGGATTCTCTAGGCAAGAACACTGGAGTGGGTTGCCATTTCCTTCTCCAATGCATGAAAGTGAAAAGTGAAAGTGAAGTGACTCAGTCATGTCAGACTCTTTGCGACCCCATGGACTGTAGCCTACCAGGCTCCTCCGTACACAGGATTTTCCAGGCAAGAGCACTGGAGTGGATTTCCATTTGAGAAAAGTAAAAATTAACCCAGCTACAGGTGTGCATAGATAACCCTTTCTTCACTTTGTTTGAAGATGAAGAAAAATGTGGTGTTTTTTACTCGATGACCACATACTACTTTGCCTCTCATGGAAGGGCTTTGTAGGAGAGTGGCTGGCATGAAGGGAATGTTGGTCTTGTTGGTTTCATGCCTGGGCAGCTTATATTTTTGCTGATTAGAGAATCTGTTTTTTCTTTTTCTATTTGTGGATGTCTACATCAATAGCGATATGCTACTAATAAAGTAAATAGGACAGAGCAGAATGAATATTAGGACAAGCCCCAAACAAGATCTACAACTAACTCATTCTAATTAAAGTATGGCCTCTTTTCTACCACATGTGAAAATGCTGGCAATCAAAATAAACACATATGCTAGTTAGATAGTATTAATGTTTTCCTTTAGTTTTCTTTGACTGATGAATCCATAGTGGGGTTTTGGATTTGTTTTTCATTTTTAATTTAATTTTACTTATTATTTTTCTTCTGAGTTATCTATAGCATAAATTTGATTTGTCAGCCTATTGTATGAGGGCTGACACTCTCAACATCTTTTTTAAGCTTCTTTCTCTTCTGTTGTTTCTTAGCTGTTGTCAACCCCTTTGCAGACAACTGAAAAAACAGGGACTAAAGGGATGTAGAAATGTATTAGTCAAATTTGTTGTTTTGCCTGGTGAAGGGAGTTTAGAGAAGATAGTGAGGAATTTATGCTTTTTTTCATGCATCTATATTACATGTGCTATTATTTTTCTTCTGATTTTCCTTCCTTACTTTTCTGTTATTCCAGACCAGGTTTATTTCTATATGGGTTTTATATTTTGTGTTTGGAAAGAAAAATAATTACTCTTATATTTTTTATTATTTAAAAAATGCATACAAACATAAGTATATATATATGACTTCTTTTTTTAAGTTACAATCTGCTATGTTTTTTGTTGGTAGACTGAGCCAACTTACCATCTGAATGCAGAGTTAAGAATGAGCCCAGACAAGATTAGCTGAGACTAGCCCGGATCACCAGAGCTACCCAGTTTACCAAAACATTTGTAAAATAATAAATAGTTGCTATTTTAAGCCACTCATTTTAGGAGGTGGTTTGCTGTGCAACATTATTGTGATAAATGATACATAGACCAACTAATACACTTTTATATTGTAGGTTCACTAAATCCTTTTAATGTGGCTTTGCAAAAATAGATGTCATGACTAATTGGCTTATTTTTCATATATATAAATTGTTAAGAGACATAATTTCCTCAAAAGCAAAAAGAAATTGCTAACACTACACAAGATGTAACATCAAAATAACTTCAAAGAGGTAGTGATGTGTAAAGGCTGACATGGTTAAGAAATATTCATGAAATAAGATGTATTTGGAAATCTTATATTAGTTAAAATTATCTTGATCAAATTTTTGAAAGTTTATTTTATGTATATGCAACACATACTGACTCTTTGCTATTTTTATTTTCTTTATATCTTTTAAATATCAGAACAAAGTCTATCAGGTATAAAATGCTAATTAAAATCGTAGCCAGATAGTTCACTCTTTGTTTTATCACAATAATAAATTTTTTGATGCAGAAGGACTCTGAGAAGGACTAACAGTGGATTTCAAAGGTATATGAAATATAACAGGTGATCTGAAGCAAATATAGGGCACGAGAAAATGGCCATGTCCCACGTCTCAAAAGAGTCCCTGGAATGGTCCTTCAACTTAGGGTCCTTTGCTTCTTGCAGGAAGGAATTCAAAAGCAATGCATAGTAAAGTGAAAGCAGGCTTATTTAGAAAGATACACATTCCATAGTCAGTGTGAGCTGTCTCAGCAGGTGGGAGTGGCAGCTCAGGGTATATGGTCCAGGTCTCAGGTGAGAACAATTCTGGGAGAAACACATTCCATAGAGAGAATGTGGGCAATCTCAAAAGATGAGAGACGCCTCAAGGTGAGGGGTAGTTAGTTTTCATGGGCTTGGCAATTTCATAAGCTAATAAGTGAAAGGAATATTATAACTATCCCGGAAAAGAGATGGGAATTTCTGTGAATTGGAGTAATATTCCCTTTTTTGGTCTTTTATGGTTAGCTTCAGAACTGTGTGTGTATCATTTACATGTTAATGTATTACAATGAATAAATAATGAGACAAAGGTATACTAGAAGTCAGATCTTCATCCATCTTGGGCCTAGTAAGTTCTAACAGGTTTTTATAGTATTCTGTTCTTAATGGCTGTGCCATTCTTTTAATGGCTGTGCCCTGCCTGCCTCCTTCCTACCTCAAAACTAGTAGTAAATAAGAAAGAAAAGAAACAAGAATAGTGAATGAAATGGGATGTGGGAAAAAAAACATAATTTTTTTTTCTTTCTTTATTAATAAATAAAAAATAAATGAATCCACCACAGGTATACATGTGTTCCCCATCCTGAACCCTCCTCCCTCCTCCCTCCCCATACCATCCCTCTGGGTCATCCCAGTGCACCAGCCCCAAGCATCCAGCATCGTGCATTGAACCTGGATTGGCATCTCGTTTCATACATGACATTTCACATGTTTCAATGCCATTCACCCAAATCTTCCCACCCTCTCCCTCTCTCACAGAGTCCATAAGACTGTTCTATACATCAGTGTCTCTTTTGCTGTCTCGTATACAGGGTTATCATTACCATCTTTCTAAATTCCATATATATGCGTTAGTATACTGTATTGGTGTTTTTCCTTCTGGCTTACTTCACTCTGTATAATAGGCTCCAGTTTCATCCACCTCATTAGAACTGATTCAAATGTATTCTTTTTAATGGCTGAGTAATACTCCATTGTGTATATGTACCACAGCTTTCTTATCCATTCATCTGCTGATGGACATCTAGGTTGCTTCCATGTCCTGGCTATTATAAACAGTGCTGCGATGAACATTGGGATACACACTGAGGAAACCAGAAGGGAAAAAACATAATTTTAAATGATACTAATATATTCTTTATAATTAATTAGAAGAGGCCACAAGTTTATATGTAAGGTCTTTTTAGCACCCAGTTGAAACAGAGAGATATGAATCAGGTATGCAATTCACCACAACCATAACTTACCAGATGTAGAATTATTCCTCTGCAAAGTGAAGTGAAGAGAAAGCTGCTCAGTCATGTCTAGCTCTGTGTGACCCCATAGACTGTAGCCTGCTGGACTCCTCTGTCCATGTAATTCCCCAGGCAAGAATACTAGAGTGGGTAGCCATTCCAGTCTCCAGGGGATCTTTCCAACCCAGGGTTGAACTCAGGTCTCTGTCATTGCAGGTGGATTCTTTACCATCTGAGCCACCAGGGAAGCCCATTCCTCTATAGGAAAGACTATTTAAATCCAAAAACAAACAAATAAAGCCTGGCATGTGTGAAATATTTAATTGCTGAAAATATTAAAAGAAAACAAAATTTAATGTATGACTGTCTGAGAAAGATAATCTTTTCACTTTAAAACGGGAAAAAGCACGTGATGCTATATTGTTACCAGAAGGGGGACATCATCCTGGGCCTGAGAGTAGGCTCTTATCTAAAACTAAGAAATGAATTGTCCAAGGAGATACACATGCTGACAAAGAAAGAGACTTTATTTAGAAGGGGTGCCCTACTGGAGAGCAGCAGCGTAAGGGAAGTCAGGAGAACTGCTCTGACACATGGCTCACAGTCTCAAGTTTTATGGTGGTGGATTTAGCCTTCCAGGTTATCTCTGACCAATAGAGACAACTTGGCTTGTTGTCTTTGGCTTGTGCACATATTTGGTGTGACTCAGGGTCCTTTTTGTTGGTGCTCGCATCTCTCAGCCAAGACGGATTCTAGTGTGAGGGTTTCTGGGAGGTTAGCAGGACATATTACAGACTGGCAGTTCCTCCCTCCTTTTTGGCCCCTCCTAAATTCTCCTGGTTAGTTTTCAGTGGGGCCTCCTGTTGTGAGACAACTCATGCAAGAAGTTATTATTGTGTCTGACCAGGCAGAAGAGAATTCTGTCAACAGTTCCCTAATAATACGAACAAAGAAAACCCAGAGAGCAAGGAAGTGATCTTATAAATTTTTTTAAATTTAAATTTATTTATTTTAATTGGAGGCTAATTACTTGACTCTTCAAAGGAAAAGAAAAGTAATTCTACAGATGGAATGAAAAATAAATTTGAGCAAGTCTATCTTTGTGTGTGTGTATATGTATGAGAGAGAGGACGGGGTAGAAGATGACCCGAAACAGACAAAGTATGATTTATATAGACATTCCAACATTTGATAAAAGAATCTCTGAAAAAGGAAATAGAGCAAAGCATGGAGATAATAATAATCAAGGAAATTATGTTTAAAAATTAATTTCTCTAGATCTGAATATTGAATGGCAGAAGCCTTAAGATTTAAGATGGCCATAAACTGCTGAACAAAATATACATATTTTAAAATGCCTTAGTAATTCATGAATTATCAGAATACCAAAGATATGCAGAAAGTATTAAAATTTCCAGAAACAAAATACTGACCTCTTATTAGTAAACAAGAATCAGACTGAAAACATACTTAACTAACTCTGGATCTCAGAAAGAAATGTTTCAGTAATATTTCCACTGGCCTTAGAAAAAAAGAAAATATTTTTTATCTAAATTCTAAAATCAGCCTAAGTTTTAATCAGGGCAAAACTAGAGATTTTTAGATATTCTAGGACTCAGAAAGGATTATCTCTTATGCACTCTTTGTTACATTCCACATGTGTTTCACAGTGATAAAAGATGAAGGAAAAAAAATGTTCCCTAAAAGAGGTTAGTTTTTCCTGCCTTCTGTGTGTGGCCTAACCTGGTACTTTTAGATTTAGAGAAAAGTACCCCAAACATTCCATGTGGATTCTTGAACATAGGTGATTTTATATATCTGACAAAAATGTTTCAGAATTCATAACATCTGGAGGAGAAATGTACTTTTTAAAGACACCCTTGGTTTAAATCAGATTTGGGGGGCAGGAAAGGAGTCTTTAACTTGCTTAGTAACCCACTGTTCTTACACACTTTAAAAACCTCAGCTGTACCATCAATAATTAACAGAGTTCTATGAAAGCATTTTCTGTTCATTATAATGGGCTCAGCAGGAGCTCTGCTTAGGCACGTTGTTGTAAGTGGGTTCCCATTACTGCCCCTAGCTGAAAGTAAGCATATGGTGTCTCTTTTAAAATTTGCTTTGTTTCCAGATTCAGACCAATTCTCCTTGTAATTATTTTGAATTGATGGAATTGTGTTCCACTTGTTCCTTGAGGTTTTTATTAATTTTTCATTATGAAAAAGAATGTGATTGCACATATCCTGAGAGTTAAAATTCAAGGAAATAATCTCATCTAAGTTATTTCTGATGTAAAATCACAGAATCCAGAAGTCAAGCTATAATAAAATATAAAAAGAATAAGATTTACTAAAAGCACCCTAAGTTACAGGAAATTGCAATTAGATGGGTGTACTTTAGACATTTCATAAGACATTTCCATGACATGTAAAGGCAGATTTCTGGTCTTTTTATGGCTCAAGTATATCCTGAATACACTATATCTTAATTAACAGATTTAAGTTAAAATATGTTAATAGCAAATGTTATTAAAGTGTATCTAGCCTATTTTTACAGAAAATAATGAAGCAAAGCAGACTGAAGCATAATCATAGACCTGCATTGGCCAGTGGCTGGATAAAAAAGTATAACACTATGAAAGGAAAGTCAATATAATCTGTTAAAAGAATTAAGTGATTTTGTTATGCCAAGAATAAGACCAAAGACTTCTCTAAATTAATCTAACTTTGCCTTTTGTAAAACTTCAAAGTAATTGGCAGTTAGAGGGAAGTGCAGGGCACAATTCATCGTACATATGGTATGAATAGTTTGAGTGTCCTATGTGTATTACACATGCATACATAATATATATGGCATATATATGCATACCATGTGTGCCTGTGTATTTCACGTCCTTTCTACAATCATACTGCATGTGTTGGATGGCATCACCAACTCAATAGACATGAGTTTGAACAAACTCTGGGAGACAGTGAAGGACAGTGAAGCCCAACATGCAGCAGTCTATGGGATGGCAAAGAGCTGGACATGACTTAGCGACTGAACAACAATTGCATATGTAGTAAATGCAAACATGCCCCCCCCCCACCGACATGCCCATAGTCCAGAAAGAATTTAAGGCAACTGAAGGTTTTTCAAAGCTTTTTAAAAAAATATTTTATTTGTATGTTTTCATGATTGTGCCATTAAACAGGTGAATGCAGAGACCAATATTGTCAACATCATACACCTAACCCCCCGATATAATAAATGATGCTGACATTTGGACACATTTGCTTTCATGTCACCTTCTGATCTCTTAAATAATACAATGTTATAGATAAATTAGATGCCATCATCAGATTTATATCTCCATTTCTTTCTAGACTTCTATACTGAAATTCATGAATATCAATCCCATTTAGGCTTTTATACTTTACAACGTATGTCTGGTCTGTATTTTCCATGCACTTTAAAAATGTACACATATGTTAGCATCCTTATGAATTCTTGGGCAATTCATTTTATTAACTCAGTATTCTCTTTTAAATAATGATTTAAAGCATACCTTTAAACTGGCATTCTTGAGCATGTGTTTAGAGGTATTTTTGACAGCACGTAACTTGAAGTGAAATTGCTTCATCATAGGCTATAAGCTTCTTTGTACTTGTTTTTAGAAATTGCCATACTGCTTTCTAAATATTTATACTATTTGCATTCCCATAAGAAAAAAATGTGGAAGTTACAACTTAACATCTTTACTGACACTTGCTATTGGTTTTTTCAGTATATACAGGAATATGGGAAAAGGTTATTTTTCTTTCTCTTCCTCTCTCTCTCTTGCTCTCTGATTATGTGTGTGTAAATATATGCATATGCAGCCATATATTTTTAACTTCTGGATAGCTGTATAGGCACAACACAAAAAGTTTTAATAAGAGAAAGCTAAATGATTTAACAAGAATGACATATAACTCAACATTTGCACATGCTATCAAATTTTCCTCTCCATCTAGATTTTGAAATGGTTTTATTACAACAATTCATCAATAAATAAATAAATAAGATTTTAAGAAAAGCAAGAGACTTGTCCAGGCTACAATGCTTTTATGAACATATTTGGGTCAAACTGTCTGTTCTCAGAGTTGTTGGTTTTCCAATATCTTAGTATGTGTTTGTCACACCTTAGTTTATGAAACACTTTCATATCCCATATTTGCTTTGCAGGGAAGACACTCTGTTTTAGACTTAAGCTGATGTTTCTAGTGTGAAGCTTACATGTGTTATCATTTAAGCTAAAATGTCAGAATCTTAAGTATATTAACTATCATTTTTAAAAATTGAGAAAACAAAGCTCAGAGATATGAAGTCATTTTGAAACATAATCAGAGATGCATAAATGATGATATAAGATTTGACCACAGTTTTGCCTCCAAGTCTATTGCTCCTGACTTTTAGTTCATTTGTTGGTTTTACTTTATTTTGACTGAGAAAACTAAGACAATAATCTGTAGGGACTTTGTTTCATCAGGGGAACATTGGTTAAAGATAACTGGGTTAGGTTAATTTTAGAGAGGGAAGAGGACAGGGAATTATTCACTTTCTAAGTCAATAGCCTAGAAAAGTTGTTTCAGAGCTTCTAAGTGGCCAAAGAACTTGTGAGAGACCCTAAGGGACTGAAGAGTATGAGAAGGGAAACATAGCTTGATGCGTATTTCTAAATTTAAAAGAAAAACCATGATATCATGTCCTGATATCTAAACATGATATCAGGAAATTATCCAGATAAACAAAAGAAAAAACGATGACACTTTTTCTCATGAAAATCACTAGAAAAATCATTTTATTTGTCAGACATTATGGTATATTTCCATGTGGCAATTTGCAATTTATTGTTCACTCTGAGTTACTGGAATTTTTCCCACAAGCAATTTGCTTTATCACTTAATGTTTGGCTATTTGGTGCAGAAAACTTCAAAAGTTTTTGTGTCAGCTCATTTTTTGATACTTGAGAGAAATATAGCCTGAGTAAATAATTGTAAATGTACACGAGCAGCAAAATTACAGAGATTTAACAAGTACTCATTCTGGAATCCTAGACGCAGTCCTGGCTCCTGCTCTCAGTTTCAGTTTTCTCATTTGTAAAATGAATAATTAGGGCAGTTTATATTTCTGGAAAATTTCAAGAAAATTAGCAAATAAAACAGCAAAATGCCTGTCACCTAATAGGCATGGATGCATGTTAAGCATTATTATTATCATCTAGTGCTACATAAACAAATTATAGAGCTTAAGGTATCACTCTAATAAATACACAGATACAAATAACGACTAGAGCAAAATCATTACAGAAGGTTGAGGATGTAGGACTATAAACTGCATCTTTACCAAACCCAGGTAGCAATTGTCTGGATGGAGTGGATTGGGGAAGTTTTCAATGTTAGTGGAATTCAAGAGGAAAGAGTATCTAGTTATGAAATGTGTCTGGAACATGGGGATAAGTTGTGTCTCCTTTCTCTTCCCCCACACTACTGAAAGGACAGACAAAGATGTAAAAGGGGGGAAAAATGAACCATAGGCATAGAAAAGAAAAAGGGTATCTTCTTCAGACCAGCAATTTTTTTAAACTGTCTAGTAGATAGAGGATGTCTTGAGACTGGAAGGAGACAACCAATCAAGTAAAACATATTACTCAGCCATTAAAAAGAATACATTTGAATCAGTTCTAATGAGGTGGATGAAACTGGAGCCTATTATACAGAGTGAAGTAAGCCAGAAAGAAAAACACCAATACAGTATACTAACGCATATATATGGAATTTAGAAAGATGGTAACAATAACCCTGTGTACGAGACAGCAAAAGAGACAGTGATGTATAGAACAGTCTTATGGACTCTGTGGGAGAGGGAGAGGGTGGGAAGATTTGGGAGAATGGCATTGAAACATGTAAAATATCATGTATGAAACGAGATGCCAATCCAGGTTCGATGCACGATACTGGATGCTTGGGGCTGGTGCACTGGGATGACCCAGAGGGATGGTATGGGGAGGGAGGAGGGAGGAGGGTTCAGGATGGGGAACACATGTATACCTGTGGTGGATTCATTTTGATATTTGACAAAACTAATACAATTATGTAAAGTTTAAAAATAAAATAAAATTAAAAAATAAATAAATAAAATAAAATCTTTTGCACACACACACACACACACAAAACAAACTATAGTGAACAATATCGAAAAGCAGAGACATTACTTTGCCAACAAAGGTCCGTCTAGTCAAGGCTATGGTTTTTCCAATGGTCATGTATGGATGTGAGAGTTGGACTGTGAAGAAAGCTGAGCACCGAAGAATTGATGCTTTTGAAGTGTGGTGTTGGAGAAAGCTCTTGCGAGTCCCTTGGACTGCAAGGAGATCGAACTAGTGCATTCTAAAGGAGATCAGCCCTGGGATTTCTTTGGAAGGAATGATGCTGAAGCTGAAACTCCAGTACTTTGGCCACCTTATGCAACGAGTTGACTCATTGGAAAAAACTCTGATGCTTGGAGGGATTGGAGACAGGAAGAGAAGGGGACAACAGAAGATGAGATGGCTGAATGGCATCACTGACTCGATGGACAATGAGTCTGAGTGAACTCTGGGAGTTGATGATGGACAGGGAGGCCTGGCGTGCTGTGATTCATGGGGTTGCAAAGAGTCGGACACGACTGAGCGATTGAACTGAACTGAACTGAACTGATAGTGAGCAAAAGGACATGGAGGCAATGAGAAAAGTTCTTTCTAACAAAACATTAGAGGAACCCCTAAAATTAAACAGGAATGAGAAAGGTTCAGGGGTAGTCATCCAGGCACTTAATTAAAAGCTAACTTTGAAAAGAAATGTCTCTTTTCTGCTTAGACCCAGGGACTGTTTAGAAGCAGCACTAACCTCCTCTACCACTGCCCCTCCTAACCTTGCCACAGTACAAAAAAAGAAAAGAAAAGAACCTCTAAATAAGAATAAGAATATAAGAATCAACCCAAGTCAGGCCTTTGCCATGAATTGGGGGCTGAAATGCTTAGCAGAATGTGAATCAGACAGCTTTCTTCCTTCAGGATAAAGTTCTTACTACAAATCTCAATTTGATGGATCTGACACAGAATACTTAGAATGGGTGCTGGACTAGAGCACAGTTAATGTATGGCAAGGCCATTGGAAGGGTCAAGAGTGCTCACCTCTAGAAACCAAATATTTGGTCATCCAGTATTCAGCAGTAGGTCCTATGCCATGCTATGCTTAGTTGCTCAGTCATGTCCAACTCTTTGCAACGCCTAGACTGTAGCCCACTGGGCTCCTCTGTTTATGGGGATTCTCCAGGCAAGAATACTGGAGTGGGTTGCCATACCATCCTCCAGGGGATCTTCTCAACCCAGGAATTGAACCCAGGTCTCCTACATGGCAGGTGATTCTTTACCATCTGAGCCACCAGCGAAACCCATGAATACTAGAGTAGGTAGCCTATTCCTTCTCCAGGGAAACTTCCTGACCCAGGAATGGAACCAGAGTCTCCTGCATTGCAGGCAGATTCTTTACCAGATGAGCTACAGGGAAGACTCAGTAGGCCCTGCCTGTCCTCAGTGAAGCTTCTCAGGTGGTGCTAGTGGTAAAGAACCCTCCTGCCAATGCAGAAGACACAGGAGGCACAGGTTCATTCCATGGATCCTGAAGATGCCCTGGAGGAAGGCATGGTAACCTACTCCAGTATTCTTGCCTGGAGAATACCATGGACAGAGAGGAACCTGGTGGGCTACAGTCCATAGGTTCTCAAAGAGTGGGACACAACTGAAGTGATTTAGCACACACATGTCCCCAGTGAGTTCACTAAAATGAGAACCTGAATTCACCAAAAAACACATAAGGATATTCTTTGGGTTGAGAAAGAACAAACTTGCTAAAAAATTTCAATTTAATTCTCAAACAGATATGATCCAAGAATAGGTAAACATTAGAATAAAACAAAGATACCATCAAAGAAATGTATCAACTTCAATTAAGTCTCTACAAAATCATCTTGCATCCATTAGAAACAGATACATTATGGCAAAGTAATAAGCCAACAGTATCCTTAGAAATTATGTATCTTGTTACAGAATAATATATGTATTAAGTTGCAGAAATGACAGTGGGGTAGACCAGTAGGGTTATTCTTAAGGAATGAAGCATGGGATTTTTTTTAAAAAAATGGAATTTATGAGAGTTAATAGACCTGAATAATAAGATACTGAACCATCCACAGGGCAAAGAAAAATATTATTTTTAATAGGAAACATAACTCCACATTAAATGGATTATAAAGGTCTGTCAAAACCAAAACATAAAAAAATAGATGAAGGAAGGAGTGAGACTCTCATCAAAAATGATGCTACCTCAATAATTCTTGTTACATGAGAAAAATAAAAATCTGACTTGTTTGACCCATTTTTTTTTTTTGACATTTGTTTCTAGCAGCCTCATGTAACTTCTAGTGAGTACAAAGTCTAAGATATGTCAGTAATGACAACAAATTTATGGGTTTTACCTAGCAAAGATAGAACTTTCACATGCCAACACATGAGCAAAGAAGTAAACCAACTAAATGTGTTTATATACGCTGTTTACAAGAGTTACATCTCAAAATAAATTTCTAGACAAAAATATACAAGTTAAAAGCTTAAGATAATTCAAAGTGAAAGTTGTTAGGTTAAAATGGTGCAATATCAGATACAAATGAAATTAGCATTTTTACAACAAAATGATATATACAATTCAAAATAATATACAAACTAAAATTTGAAAATCTGGATTTTGATTTTTATGAAAATATTACCTAAATATATTCAAAAAGGAATGAAAAACATGAATAGAATACATAAAGAGTTGCAAGCATTGCCAAAGAGATAAGACTATCACAATGATGTTCATTACAACTCTATGCTGCTGCTGCTGCTAAGTCGCTTCAGTCATGTCCGACTCTGTGCGACCCCACAGACAGCAGCCCACCAGGCTCCCCCATCCTTGGGATTCTCAAGGCAAGAACACTGGAGTGGGTTGCCATTTCCTTCTCCAATGCATGAAAGTGAAGAGTGAAAGTAAAGTCCCTCAGTCATGTCTGACTCTTAGTGATCCCATGGACTGCAGCCTACCAGGCTCCTGCATCCATGGGATTTTCCAGGCAAGAGTACTGGAGTGGGGTGCCATTGCCTTCTCTGTTACAGCTCTATGTGTGGTACTAACATACTGGTCCCTCAAGGGAGATTATACACATTGATACATTTAAGCAACAATATGAAACACAATAGATAAATGTTATCATGTGGATATGTCATTAAACATATTTCAGTTAAAATAGCATAAAAAATAAAAAATTAAAATAAAAAATAGCATAATATATACAAATGAAATAATTTGTATATAAAATGTTATTTTCTATGTGATCACACACATGTATCTATACATTTTTGTAGTAGTATAAAAATGAATAAAAATTATCACTCCCAATTTCTTGATAGTGAATGCTACTGACAGACTGATGGAATTTAATTTTG
Source organism: Bos taurus (assembly GCF_002263795.3). Lineage (NCBI taxonomy): Eukaryota > Metazoa > Chordata > Mammalia > Artiodactyla > Bovidae > Bos > Bos taurus. Next base: position 50,115,755 of record NC_037340.1, read on the forward strand.
ATATGCATAAGGCTTACAATATTTTCTTTAAAATAAACTCTAAAGAAAAAAGATACAATTTTAAGACTTTATGAAGTGAATTAATAGACATTTTTATTATGTTTCTTTCTATTAATATTTGTATATTTAAAATATTTTAAAGTAAACATGTCTATTCAAAAGGATCAATTATTAATTATTAGAAGTAATAAGTAATTCTGTAAAGTGATGAGACATAAGAACAAAACACACATGAAATGATTAGAAAGCACTAAGCAGAAGTGATTAGAAAATGTAATGAAAAACACCATTTGCAAAGAAAATAAAGAATGACCTGTAATTACTCAAACTGAAATTTACAACTAATTGGAAAATTATACACAATTTTAGGGGAAAAAATTTATTTTAAGATAGGAAAATTTTTTATTGTAAAATTTTCACCCAAATAGATCTTTGAATAGAAAGCAAAGCCAAAAATTTTGCTTATTTTTCTGGAATTCGATATTTTTCTCCTAAAGTAAATAAGGAAAAGCAATATGCTAGAATAAAAGTTAATTTTTCAAAAGGATTACATATCATTTCAGTATAGTTAACAATTTCATTCTAAACTTAATAAGTAGGAAAAACATGCAATAACAAAATATTTTTGATATACATGAACAATATTAGACCTGACATAAGTGTGTGTATATATATATATATACACTCAAACCTTACACTGTTTATCACTGTGGGCTAACCTTTGTAGATCCATTCATTTCCAATGACAGCATTCACCTTACTCAATTTTTCTGTTGGATATCTATGTAATAAGCTACTCTTGGTAACATTTCTGAAATAGATCCTCTCTCTGGACATAAATATTTAGACATAATCAAAATAAGGTTCCAATCAAAGGGTTTTAAGGGCAGTTAGAAATATCTGTCCTTTATTGTGCCCACCTTTGGATGAAATGTTCCTTTGATATTTCCAATTTTCATGAAGAGATCTCTAGTCTTACACTTTATATCAGTTCAGTTCAGTTCACTTACTCAGTCGTGCCTGACTCTTCGTGACCCCATGAATCGTAGCATGCCAGGCCTCCCTGTCCATCACCAACACCCGGAGTTTACTCAAACTCACATCCATCAAGTTGGTGAAGCCATCCAGCCATCTCATCCTCTGTCATCCCCTCTTCCTCCTGCCCCCAATCCCTCCCAGCATCAGAGTATTTTCCAATGAGTTAACTCTGCATGAGGTGGCCAAAGTATTGGAGTTTCACTTTAGCATCAGTCCTTCCAACGAACACCCAGGACTGATCTCCTTTAGAATGGACTGGTTGGATATCCTTGCAGTCCAAGGGACTCTCAAGAGTCTTCTCCAACACCACAGTTCAAAAGCATCAAGTCTTCCACACTCAGCTTTCTTCACAGTCCAACTCTCACATCCATACATGACTACTGGCTAGATGGACCTTTGCTGGCAATGTAATGTCTCTGTTTTTTAATATGTTATCTAAGTTGGTCATAACTTTCCTTTCAATGAGTAAGCATCTTTTAATTTCATGGCTGCAATCACCATCTGCAGTGATTTTGGAGCCCAAAAAAATACAGTCTGACACTGTTTCCACTGTTTCCCCATCTATATCCCATGAAGTGATGGGACCAGATGCCATGATCTTCGTTTTCTGAATATTGAGCTTTAAGCCAACTTTTTCACTCTTATCTTTCACTTTCATCAGCAGACTTTTTAGTTCCTCTTCACTTTCTGCCATCAGGGTGGTGTCATTTGCATATCTGAGGTTATTGATTTTTCTCCTGGCAATCTTAATTCCAGCTTGTGTTTCTTCCAGCCCAGCGTTTCTCATGATGTACTCTGCATATAAGTTAAATAATCAGGGTGACAAGATACAGCCTTGACGTACTCCTTTTCCTATTTGGAACCAGTCTGTTGTTCCATGTCCAGTTCTACTGTTGCTTCCTGACCTGCATATAGGTTTCTCAAGAGGCAGGTCAGGTGGTCTGGTATTCCCATCTCTTTCAGAATTTTCCACAGTTTATTGTGATCCACACAGTCAAAGGCTTTGGCATAGTCAATAAGGCAGAAATAAATGTTTTTCTGGAACTCTCTTGCTTTTTCCATGATCAAGCAGGTGTTGGCAATTTGGTCTCTGGCTCCTCTGCCTTTTCTAAAACCAGCTTGAACATCTGAAAGTTCATGGCTCACATATTGCTGAAGCCTGGCTTGGAGAATTTTGAGCATTACTTTACTAGCGTGTGAGATGAGTGAAATTGTGCGGTAGTTTGAGCATTCTTTGGCATTGCCTTTCTTTGGGATTGGAATGAAAACTGACCTTTTAAGTCCTGTGGTCATTGCTGGGTTTTCCAAATTTCCTGGCATATTGATTGCAGCACTTTCACAGCATCATCTTCCAGGATTTGAAATAGCCTCAACTGGAATTCCATCACCTCCACTAGCTTTGTTCATAGTGATGCTTTCTAAGGCCCACTTGACTTCACATTCCAGGATATCTGGCTCTAGGTGAGTGATCACACCATTGTGATCATCTGGATCATGAAGATCTTTTTGTACAGTTCTTCTGTGTATTCTTGCCACCTCTTCGTAATATCTTCTGCTTCTGTTAGGTCCATACCATTTCTGTCCTTTATCGAGACCAGCTTTGCATGAAATGTTCCCTTGGTATCTCTAATTTTCTTGAAGAGATCTCTAGTCTTTCTCATTCTGTTGTTTTCCTCTATTTCTTTGCATTGATCGCTGAGGAAGCCTTTCTTCTCTCTCCTTGCTGTCTTTGGAACTCTGTATTCAGATGCTTATATTGTTCCTTTTCTCCTTTGCTTTTCACTTCTCTTCTTTTCACAGCTATTTATAAGGCCTCCTCAGACAGCCATTTTGCTTCTTTACATTTCTTTTTCTTGGGGATGGTCTTGATCCCTGTCTCCTGTACAATGTCATGAACCTCCGTCCATAGTTCATCAGGCATTCTGTCTATCAGATCTAGTCCCTTAAATCTATTTCTCACTTCCACTGTATAATCATAAGGGATTTGATTTAGGTCATACCTGAATGGTCTAGTGGTTTTCCCTACTTTCTTCAGTTTAAGTCTGAATTTGGAAATAAGGAGTTCATGATCTGAGCCACAGTCAGCTCCCAGTCTTGTTTTTGCTGACTGTATAGAGCTTCTCCATCTTTGGCTGCAAAGAATATAATCAGTCTGATTTCAGTGTTGACCATCTGGTGATTTCCTTGTGTAGAGTCTTCTCTTGTGTTGTTGGAAGAGGGTGTTCTCCACTGTAGATCAGTGTAGAAATAACTCCAGAAAGAATGACAGGATGGAGCCAAAGCAAAAACAATACCCCGTTGTGGATGTGACTGGTGACAGAAGCAAGGTCCAATGCTGTAAAGAGCAATATTGCATAGGAACTGGGAATGTTAGGTCCATGAATCAAGGCAAATTATAAGAGATCAAACAGGAGATGGCAAGAGTGAACATCGACATTCTAGGAATCAGCAAACTAAAGTGGACTAGAACGGGTGAATTTAACTCAGATGACCATTATATCTACTACTGCAGACAGGAATCCCTCAGAAGAAATGGAGTAGCCATCATGGTCAACAAAATAATTTGAAATGCAGTACTTGGATGCAACCTCAAAAACGACAGAATGATCTCTGTTCGTTTCCAAGGCAAACCATTCAATATCACAGTAATCCAAGTCTGTGCCCCAACCAGTAACGCTCAAGAAGCTGAAGCTGAACAGTTCTATGAAGACCTACAAGACCTTTTAGAACTAACACCCCCAAAAGATGTCCTTTTCATTATAGGAGACTGGAATGCAAAAGTAGGAAGTCAAGAAACACCCAGAGTAAAAGGCAGATTCAGCCTTGGACTATGGAATGAAGCAGGGCAAAGGCTATTAGAGTTTTGCCAAGAGAATGTACACTTCCTGTAGTTTTCCTCTATTTCTTTGCATTGTTCACTGAGGAAGGCCTTCTTGCCTCTCTTGCTATTCTCTGGAACTCTGCATTTAATAGGGTGTATCTTTCCCTTTCTCCTTTGCTTTTAACTTCTCTTCTTTCCTCAGCTATTCGTAAAGCTTCCTCAGACAACCACTTTGCCTACTTTCATTTCCTTTTCTTTGGAATGGTTTTGTTCATTGCTTCCGGTACAATATTATGGACCTGTCCATAGTTCTTCAGACACTCTTCTTACTAGATATAATCCCTTGAATCTATTCATCACCTCCATTGTATATTTGTAGGAGATTTGGTTTAAGTTTGTACTTGACTGGCCTAGTGGTTTTCCCTTCTTTCTTTATTTAAGCCTGAATTTTGCTATGAGAAGCTGGTGATCTGAGCCACAATCAGCTCCAGGTCTTGTTTTTGCTGTCTGTATACAGTTCTCCACTTTCTGCTACAAGGAATGCAATCAATCTGATTTTGGTATTGACCATTTGGTGATGTCCATGTGTAAAGTTGTCTCTTCTGTTGCTGAAAAAGGTTTTTGCTATGACAGTGCCTTCTCTTGGCAGAATTGTTAGGCTTTGCCCTGCTTAATTTTGTACTCCAAGGCCAAACTTGCCTGTTACTCCAGGGGTCTCTTGACTTCCTACTTTTGCAATCCAATCCCCTATGATAAAGAGGACAAAATTTTTTTGATGCTAGTTCAAGGAGGTCTTCTAGGTCTTCATTGAACTGATCAGCTTCTTTCTCATTAGTGGTTGGGGCATAGACTTGGATTACTGTGATGCTAAATGGTTTGCCTTGGAAATGTACTAAGATCATTCTGTTGCATTTGAGGTTGCACCTAGGTACTGAATTTTAGACTTTTTTGTTGATTATGAGGGCTACTCCATTTCTTTTATGGCATTCTTGCCCACATTGGTAGATTTAATGGTCACCTGAATTAAATTCACCCATTTCCATCCATTTTAGTTCACTGATTCCTAAGATGTCAATGTTTAGTCTTGCAATCTCCTGCTTGACCATGTCCAATTTACCTCAGTTCATGGGTCTAACATTCCAGGTTCCTATGCTATACTGTTCTTTATAGTATCAGATATTACTTTCATCACCAGACTCATCTACAACTGATCATCGTTTCTGCTTTGGCTCAGCCACTTCATTCTTTCTGGAGCTGTTAACTGTCCTCAGCTCTTCCTCAGTAGCATATCATATACCTTGCAACCTGGGAGACTCTCCATCTGGTGTCATATCATTTTGTCTTTTTATATAGTCCATGGGAATCTCGTGGCTAGTATACTGGAGTGGTTTGCCATTCCCTCCTCCAGGGGATCACATTTTGTCAGAACTCTCCACAATGACCCATCCATCTTTGGTGGCCCTACATAGCATGGTTCATAGCTTCATTGAGTTATTCAAGCTCCTTTACCACGACAAGGCAGTGATCCATGAAGGGGTAGACATCCTAGAATGTGAAGTCAAGTGAGCTTTAGGAAGCTCTGCTGCTGATAAAGCAAGGCTTTAACAATGAAAGAGAGGTAGAATTTCATTTAGTCAATGAAAGAGAGGTATAATTTTTTTTTAAATTTCTCTTGTTTTCTCTATGATTCAGCGAATGTTGGCAATTTAGTCTCTGGTTCCTCTGCCTTTTCTAAACCCGACTTGAAACCCATGGGAGAAGAGTACATGAGAGATGAGGTGGTCGGATGGCATCACTGATTCAATGGATGTAAACTAGGGCAAATTCTGGAAGATGATGATGGACAGGGAAGCCTGAAATGCTACAGTCCATGAGATCTTGAATAGTCAGACATGACTTGGTGACTGAAAAACAACAGAAATATTTGAGAAAGAGACCACCATCTTTTGAAACTGGTATTAGGTGGATTTACTAACATTATTATCAGAATCACTGATAGCTAGATATATGCAGGCCTGGTTATTTTATGGTTTAATCCAGTGGTTATGATATATTTTTCTACTTTATGGAGTTTGTCTTAAAGTAGGTTGTCCTAAAGTAGGCATACCCTAAATTGTTTGACCCTATAGCTAACCCAGTGATTAGGATTTGATTCAATCTTTCGGTTACTTTGCACTTAGTGTTCTATGTTTTCCAAAGAACCAAATAACCAGGCAAGAAATAACATTCATGACCAAGAACAGAAAGTTAAAAGACACATCATTTGTTGATGTTGAGGACAAAATTCTAGAGATGCCAATCCAGAGTCATATGATGAACTATTCAAGTAATATGTGTTTTAAAATTTTCTATTTTTTAATCATCAACAAAATAATGCAGCCTGAAAGCTTATAAATTAATAATAAATATTTTATTAATAAAATAAATTAGTATTTATTTTTATTCAATTCACTTTGATAAATACTTAGGCAAGATAATACAGAAATATATCATCAAAATTCATTATAAAGTTTGAAATCACTGCTTAAATGCGAGACAGCAAAAGAGACACATGTATAGAACACTCTTTTGGACTCTGTGGGAGAAGGCAAGTGGGGGGATGATTTGAGAGAATAACATTGAAACATGCATATTATCATATGTGAAACAGATCGCCAGTCCAGGTTCAATGCATGAGACAGGGTGCTCAGGGCTAGTGCACTGGGATGACCCTGAGGGATGGGATGGGGCAGGAGGTGGGAAGGGGGGTTCAGGATGGGGAACACATGTACAGCCATGGCTAATTCATGTCAGTGTATGGCAAAATGACTACAATATTGTAAAGTAATTAGCCTCCAATTAAAATAATTGAATTTTTAAAATCTTATTATGATTTTACACATTTAGCTCTGAAATTAGTTCCTAGATAATCATTTAATTTAAACTTCAAATTCATCTTTTTCTCCTTTGCTTTATAAAATTCTACCTACTTTTAAAGGCAGGAACTGTCTGTTCCATTGAATCTTCCCTAACATCTCAAAGCCATAGCAATTTCTCTCTTCTACATTGTGAAAAATATAGTCAAGCACAGTCTCACACATTATTTTTAAGTAAACCCCTCTCCAGAGAATTGGCTCAGGAATAATTCTGCTTTTTCACCCCAGGAACATCCTAAACATATGAAAAATACATATTTATCAGTTTCTGGCTGATTGTTCAAAATGTGACTTTACTCCTTTTTGCTAGCAAATAGGTATCAAAGGATGGCAAAAGACATATAAGTAATACTACAGCAATCACTATATTAAAAAAAAAAAGAAAAAGATAAATTCCACATCCTAAACTGTGATTAACTGGCTTCTAGTAATGAACCCCCAATTAAAAGAAGCTTCTATTCTAAATGTTTTTTTTGATAATAACTCTCACTTTTTCCCTTTCTCTTCTGAATAAATAATGGAAAATGTAGTTAGGTTTTCTGAGCAGACTTTAAAACTCTCCATTAAACCCTTCTATGGGTTGCATTACCTTGTTCAGTATCCATTCCTCATTTATCAGAACAATAGCATCTTATGGAGAACAATACCTCTCCCACTCTGAAAACACTTCCAGAAATGAGAATTATTTGGCTTCCCCTGGCCATAGTCATTGATTTCTAAATTTACATATGATTCATTTTGAATAATTAGATAAAATACCAGGACTTTTTTGGTGATATCAGGAAGGAGCTCTCTTTCTTTCAAGGTTTCCAAATTGACAGGATACAGGCTCATCATCATCTTGCCAAAACATTGGAAGGACATGAATGGAAATGAAGTCAACACAGAAGAAATAAAATTGAGAGACCAAGATAAAGAGACACTGTGTCCTACAAATATATAACCCCCTAGATCTAGCTGTACCCTAAGTCTGTCCCTAGATTTTGCTATTATGTGAGCTAATGTTGTGCCTCTTCTCCTTTAAGATATATTGGGTTTGGTTTCCAACACTTGAAACTAAAATTGTCCTGAATCATGGAGATCATAAAGATATGAAACACTGAAGCATTTTGTTTAAAAGAGTACCCCATGGTAAATACAACTAAAATAAAAATAAATATCAACCCTCAAACTCTAGGTTGAAATAGAGGAGAATGAATATTTAAGCTGTGCCTCTTCTCCAAACAAAGGATGAAATTGGCAGAATAATTTGAATTATATTAAGAAAAATATGCCATTTAAAAAGTCCTGCCTGTGCTTTGTGTGGCTCAGGGGCAAAGAACATGATTAGACAGCCTTTTGTTTGGAAAAATACTTTAAGGAGTTAGTGCTATACAAGAATAACAGAAGACTTAAATTAGGGGCTGGGCTAAACTTCTAATCAAAGTAAATAGCAGGAATTTGGTTTTGGAATCAAGCAAATAGAAAGCAGGGGGGAAAGGTCTGGAGTAAGGACTTATAAGATTAAGACAAACGTAACCTACAAGATTTTCCCATGACTGGAAAGAATTAATGGATTTTTTTTAGGACAGGAAGGTCCAATGCTCAATTTTAAGGAATTTCTTGTTCTTTTATATAATCCACTGCATTAACTTGAAGTTTCAATAAAAGACTGTTAAATGTAAGAGGCTTATGTGATGAGTTCTTCATGAGAGATGAACTGTTGGGGTGTTGACCATTGTGGGCAGAGCCGGCTGGTGAGAAAATATTGTAGCCAGAGGACCTAAAAGCTTGTGTTGAGCCAGTGACAGGGATTTAGGCTACAGGGCACACTGGCTCAGAAGGCTGCAAGCCCCCTGCTCCTTCAGAAATCCTCAGAAACATTTTTCATCAGATAAAAGACAGAATAATTCTGAAAAGATGGAGGACTTGGTGGGGATTGGGGGAAGGCATCAGTTTCACTAAGACTTAAATTTCTTTGCTTTCTTAAACAGGGTAATCCTTGAAGAGTAGCAAGACATACCATCTCAAAATACACTTACTTATTGATTACAGGCATACCTCAGAGATACTGCAGGTTCAGTTGCTGACCACAGCAATAAAGAAAATATCACAATAAAACAGCTCATATGGATTTTTTGTTAATTTATTTACCATTACATATAAAAGTTTTATTTATACTATACTATACTCTACTAAATTGGAAAGCATTATGTTTAAAACAACAATGTATATACTTTAATTAAAAAATAATGCTCCTGGGAAAATGGGACTGATTTCTTTTTTTTTTAATTTATATTTATTTTAATTGGAGGCTAATTACTTTACAATATTGTATTGGTTTTGCCATACATCAACATGAATCCACCACAGGTGTACACGTGCTCCCCATCCTGAAACCCCCTCCCACCTCCCTCCCATACCATCCCTCTGGGTCATCCCAGTGCACCAGCCTCAAGCATCCTGTATCCTGCATCGAACCTGGACTGGCGATTCGTTTCTTATATGATATCGTACATGTTTCAATGCCATTCTCCCAAATCATCCCACCCTCTCCCTCTCCCTCTCACACAGAGTCCAAAAGACTGTTATATACACCTGTGTCTCTTTTGCTGTCTCACATACAGGGTTATCGTTACCATCTTTCTAAATTCCACATATATCTGTACTAACACATATTGTATTGGTGTTTTTCTTTCTGGCTTACTTCACTCTGTATAATAGGCTCCAGTTTCATCCACCTCATTAGAACTGATTCAAATATATTCTTTTTAATGGCTGAGTAATACTCCATTATGTACATGTACCACAGCTTTCTTACCCATTCATCTGCTGATAGACATCTAGGTTGCTTCCATGTCCTGGCTATTATAAACAGTGCTGCAATGAACATTAGGGTACACGTATCTCTTTCAATTCTGTTTTCCTTGTTCTGTATGCCCAGCAGTGGGATTGCTGGGTCATAAGGCAGTTCTATCTCCAGATTTTTAAGGAATCTCCACATTGTTCTCCATAGTGGCTGTACTAGTTTGCATTCCCACCAATGGTGTAAGAGGGTTCCCTTTTCTCCACACCCTCTCCAGCATTTATTGCTTGTAGACTTTTGGATCACAAAACCTCATTGTGGTTTTGATTTGCATTTCTCTGATAATGAGTGATGTTGAGCATCTTTTCATGTGTTTGTTAGCCATCTGTATGTCTTCTTTGGAGAAATGTCTGTTTAGTTCTTTGGCCCATTTTTTGATTGGGTCATTTATTTTTCTGGAGTTGAGCTGTAGGAGTTGCTTGTATATTTTTGAGATTAGTTGTTTGTCAGTTGCTTCATTTGCTATTATTTTCTCCCATTCTGAAGGCTGTCTTTTCATCTTGGTTATAGTTTCCTTTGTTGTGCAGAAGCTTTTAAGGTTAATTAGGTCCCATTTGTTCATTTTTGTTCTCATTTCCAATATTCTGGAAGGTGGGTCATAGAGGATCCTGCTGTGATTTATGTTGTAGAGTGTTTTGCCTATGTTCTCCTCTAGGAGTTTTATAGTTTCTGGTCTTACGTTTAGATCTTTAATCCATTTTGAGTTTATTTTTGTGTATGGTGTTAGAAAGTGTTCTAGTTTCATTCTTTTACAAGTGGTTGACCAGTTTTCCCAGCACCACTTGTTAAAGAGATTGTCTTTAATCCATTGTATATTCTTTCCTCCTTTGTCAAAGATAAGCTGTCCATATGTGCGTGGATTTATCTTTGGGCTTTCTATTTTGTTCCATTGATCTATACTTCTGGCTTTGTGCCAGTACCATACTGTCTTGATGACTGTGGCTTTGTAGTAGAGCTGAAGTCAGGCAGGTTGATTCCTCCAGTTCCATTCTTCTTTCTCAAGATTGCTTTGGCTATTCGAGGTTTTTTGTATTTCCATATAAATTATGAAATTATTTGTTCTAGTTCTGTGAAAAATACCAATGGTAGCTTGATAGGGATTGCATTGAATCTATAGATTGCTTTAGGTAGTATATTCATTTTCACTATATTGATTCTTCCTATCCATGAACATGGTATATTTCTCCATATATTAGTGTCTTCTTTGATTTCTTTCACCAGTGTTTTATAGTTTTCTATATACAGGTCTTTAGTTTCTTTAGGTAGATATATTCCTAAGTATTTTATTCTTTTCATTGCAATGGTGAATGGAATTGTTTCCTTAATTTCTCTTTCAGTTTTCTCATTATTAGTGTATAGGAATGCAAGGGATTTCTGTGTGTTGATTTTATATCCTGCAACTTTACTATATTCATTGACTAGCTCTAGTAATTTTCTGGTGGAGTCTTTAGGGTTTTCTACACAGAGGATCATGTTATCTGCAAACAGTGAGAGTTTTACTTCTTCTTTTCCATTTTGGATTCCTTTTATTTCTTTTTCTGCTCTGATTGCTGTGGCCAAAACTTCCAAGACTATGTTGAATAGTAGTGGTGAAAGTGGGCACCCTTGTCTTGTTCCTGACTTTAGGAGAAATGCTTTCAATTTTTCACCACTGAGGATAATGTTTGCTGTGTGTTTGTCATATATAGCTTTTATTATGTTGAGGTATGTTCCTTCTATTCCTGCTTTCTGGAGAGTTTTTATCAGAAGTGGATGTTGAATTTTGTCAAAGGCTTTCTCTGCATCTATTGAGATAATCATATGGCTTTTATTTTTCAATTTGTTATTGTGGTATATTACATTGATTTCTTCTACATGTGCAATAAAGTGAAGTACAGTGCAATGAGGTATGGTTATATTTGGACCTGAAGACATTTGAGAAGAGGCAGATACAAGAAAAGCTCTCTGCCCTTCTATTTGTCTAAAAATGAACATAAATTTATAAAGACATCCTCTCTTTCTTCTCTACCAAGAAAGACAAAAGTTAGTTACTGGAAACAACTGTGAACTCTAAGCCCAGAAATGGCACTAGTGGAATCTACATAACAAACTTTGCTAAAAGAACTTCTTCCATTAGTTTCCTCATATATTTGAGACAGGAAGGAAGTGGGCCAGGCACAGCTGTTAAAAGAATGGGAGGGGGCAGCATTTGAGAAAAAACACAATACAACAAAAACTGGCCTGAATCAGCTAAAACCAAGATGGTATCAAGCATGGTTTGAACATAGTATGGTCAGAGTGTCTTCATTAGAATACTAAAGAAACACTCCCATTCACACCATGACAGTCCCAGGGCTGACCATAAAAGGCCAAAAAGTGGACAGTGACCCAACCCTTAGAAGTCCCTTCACCTCAGCAAGAATATTCCTCCAACTCTTTAGCATATGAAATTACCCAGTCCATAAAAATCAAGAACTCCACACCCCAGGGCTGCTTTTGCCTTCTGAGATGAACTATGTTCTGTCCATGGAGTGTATGCCTCCCTGAGTAAATCTGCTTTTACGCTACTTCTACTCACTCTTGAATTCCTACCTGTCTGAAGCCAGGGACCCTCAAATTACCATTCATCCCATGGACTCTGGTGTGTCTGAGGATGTTATATTTCCTTATCCTGCATCATCTTTACCTTCCTACAACTTCAATCTTAAAGCTCAAAGTCCCTTTCCATTGTCTTATCAATACTTCACAAATTTATTATTCTTTGCTAAGATATATAAGCTTAAGTTATAATCACTTTGTGTCCCTCATCACTGAGTTCTCCCATATGTATGTGCCATGCAGGTGTTAATTTCTGTTTATTTTTCTCTTGCTAACCCTCCTTTTGTTCATCCAATTTATAAGCCCCAAACCTGCTTTTTTCCTCCCACATAATCCCAAAGCAGGACTGGGACTAGACTTCATACACAAGTGATTTATTTGAGAGTGATTCACAGAAACCATGGCAAGGGGAAGAGTGAGGCAGAAAGAGCAGGAGACCAATAAGGGTGTATTCATGGGTCAGGTAACCGTGGGGACAACTGGGGCTCAGTCCTTCCCACTCTGTTTGAGAATCCTCCAACAAATACTCTGGAGAACTCAGTCCTCACAAAGTTCAAGAATCCAGGAAACCTTACCCCATGTTAGTTGAATGATGGCTCTTGGGGACATCAACATCCTGGCACTTCCTGTTACTAATTGTGAGTCAGGCATCCTTCTAGAACCAGAGGCAGCCTTCAGGCAGAGAGAAGCAAGCATTTAATGAAAGACAAAAACACTGGAAAATATGGGAATTGTTTATGATTTCAAGTAGCTCCAGAGGGTCGAGGAAAATGGGATATGAGGCAATTAATAATATCTTTCCTATCCAGAAGTATTTGAAAGTCAACAGAGAAATATTCTTTTCATCAGCTATTTGTACTTGTAGAAATATTTAGTGGCTAGAGAAGGGAATAATTGAAGGTTATGTGTGAATATTCAGAAGAAAACTTCTATATCATTCTCTATATAAATTCTATATGTGTACTGTTTTCCAAAGTAATAAAAATGGACATAGGAATTTTTTTACATCAATCTGCTTCTATGAAACTTCTTTTTGTTTTCCATTAGTTTAATAATATTCCTGCAAAATGTTAATTAATTAAGAATGAGGAAATTTTTCAATTGTACAAAAAAAATCAGAACAAATAATAAATATGTTACTGTCACTCAGATTTGACATTTTGTAATGTTTCCAAAAACCCTGATGCTGGGAAGGATTGGAGGCAGGAGGAGAAGGGGATGAAAGAGGATGAGATGGTTGAATGGCATTACTGACTCAATGGACATGAGTTCGAGCAAACTGCAGGAGATGCTGAAGAACAGGGAAGCCTGGCGTGCTGCAGTCCATAGGATCACAAAGAGCTGGACATGGCTGAGTGACTGAACAAAGTTTCCAAAGATAAAGGATAACAACATATGGAATATTGCATTACTGCATAGAGTAACAATATTTGGGATTGGAGTAAAAACTGACCTTTTCCAGTCTTGTGTCCACTGCTGAGTTCTCCAAACTTGCTGGCATATTGAGTGCAGCACTTTCACAGCATCATCTTCCATGATTTGAAATAGCTCAACTGGGATTCCATCACCTCCACTAGCTTTGTTTGTAGTGATGCTTTCTAAGGCCCACTTGACTTCACATTCCAGGATGTTTGGCTCTAGGTCAGTGATCACACCATCGTGATTATCTGGGTGAGAAGATCTTTTTTGTACAGTTCTTCTAATACCCCTTCTTAATATCTTCTGCTTCTGTTAGGTCCATACCATTTCTGTCCTTTATCGAGCCCATCTTTGCATGAAATGTCCCCTTGGTATCTCTAATTTTCTTGAAGAGATCTCTTGTCTTTCCCATTCTGTTGTTTTCCTCTATTTCTTTGCATTGATCGCTGAAGAAGGCTTTCTTATCTCTTCTTGCTATTCTTTAGAACTCTGCATTCAGATGCTTATATCTTTCCTTTTCTCTTTTGCTTTTCACTTCTCTTCTTTTCACAGCTATTTGTAAGGCATCCCCAGACAGCCGTTTTGCTTTTTTGCATTTCTTTTCCATGGGGATGGTCTTGATCCCTGTCTCCTGCACAATGTCATGAACCTCCATCCATAGTTCATCAAGCACTCTGTCTATCAGATCTAGTCCCTTAAATCTATTTCTCACTTCCACTGTATAATTATAAGGGATTTGATTTAGGTCATACCTGAATGGTCTAGTGGTTTTCCCTACTTTCTTCAATTTAAGTCTGAATTTGGCAATAAGGAGTTCATGATCTGAGCCACATTCAGCTCCCAGTCCTGTTTTGGCTGACTATATAGAGCTTTTCCATCTTTGGCTGCAAAGAATATAATCATTCCAATCTCAAAGAGAGGCGATGCCAAAGAATGCTCAAACTACCGCACAATTGCACTCATCTCACACACTAGTAAAGTAATGCTCAAAGTTCTCCAAGCCAGGCTTCAGCAATACATGAACTGTGAACTTCCAGATGTTCAAGCTGGTTTTAGAAAAGGCAGAGGAACCAGAGACCAAATTGCCAACATCTGCTGGATCATCAAAAAAGCAAGAGAGTTCCAGAAAAACATCTATTTCTCCTTTATTGACTATGCCAAAGCCTTTGACTGGGTGGATCACAATAAACTGTGGAAAATTCTGAAAGAGATGGGAATACCAGACCCCCTGATCTGCCTCTTAAAAAACCTATATGCAGGTCAGGAAGCAACAGTTAGAACTGGACATGGAACAACAGACTGGTTCCAAATAGGAAAAGGAGTACATCAAGGCTGTATCTTGTCACCCTGCTTATTTAACTTATATGCAGAGTACATCATGAGAAATGCTGGGCTGGAGGAAGTGCAAGCTGGAATCAAGATTGCTGATCTCAATAACCTGAGATATGCAAATGACACCACCCTGATGGCAGAAAGGGAAGAAGAACTAAAAAGCCTCTTGATGAAAGTGAAAGATGAGAGTGAAAAAGTTGGCTTACAGCTCAACATTCAGAAAATGAAGATCATGGCATCTGGTCCTATCACTTCATGGGAAATAGATGGAAAAACAGTGGAAACACGGTCAGACTTTATTTTGGGGCTCCAAAATCACTGCAGATGCTGATTGCAGTCATGAAATTAAAAGACGCTTACTCCTTGGAAGGAAAGTTATGACCGACCTAGATAGCATATTCAAAAGCAGAGATATTAGTTTGCCAACAAAGGTCCGTGTAGTCAAGGCTATGGTTTTTCTAGTGGTCATGTATGGATGTGAGAGTTGGACTGTGAAGAAAGCTGAGAGCCAAAGAATTGATGCTTTTGAACTGTGGTGTTGGAGAAGACTCTTGAGAGTCCCTTGGACTGCAAGGAGATCCAACCAGTCCATTCTAAAGGAGATCAGTCCTGGGTGTTCATTAGAAGGACTGATGCTAAAGCTGAAACTCCAGTACTTTGGCCACCTCATGCGAAGAGTTGACTTATTGGAAAAGACTGATGCTGGGAGGGATTGGGGGCAGTAGGGAAAGGGGACGACAGAGGATGAGATGGCTGGATGGCATCACGGACTGGATCGACATGAGTTTCGGTGAACACAGGGAGTTGGTGATGGACAGGGAGGCCTGGAGTGTTGCGATTCATGGGGTCGAAAAGAGTCAGACATGACTGAGCAACTGAACTGAACTGAACTGAACAATTTGTGGAGAATCTGAAACTCCTATACATTTCTGGTAAGAAAGTGAAGTTGTACTTTTTAGAGAAAACTTTGTAAAGATCTAGTGAAGTGAGAAGATACCTATGAAACTACTACCCAGAAAATTCATCTCCAGCTGTCTACCTTAGAGAAATTTGTACAAATGACTTTGTGGAAACATTTGTAACCACTATTTGCAACAGGAATAAAGTGAAAAACAGTAAAGCTGTCTCTTTATTAGTTAATAGATAATAAATAATCTTATTCATATAGTGGAAATTAAATAGCACATAAAAATGCTCTCTGTAGCCTGTGGTGTTCTTCTCAAATTTTTTCTACTCCTTTGTGTAAGAGGATCAAACTTCCTTATCTGGTAGCTGATGCTAGTATCTGAAAGTGAAAGTGAAGTCACTCAATTGTGTCAGACTCTTTGTGACCCCGTGGACTGTGGCCTACCAGGCTCCTCCATCCATGGGATTCTCCAGGCAAGAATACTGGAGTGGGTTGCCATTTCCTTCTCCAGGGGATCTTCCCAACCCAGGGATCGAACCCGGGTCTCCTGCATTGGAGGCAGACGCTTTAACCTCTGAGCCACCATGGAAGCCTAGTATCTATGAGGCCTATTATTTTGAGGTACATTTTCCCATGGGGAGATTAAAGGGTCCATCCCACCAAAGTCAGGTTTGGTAACATGACTTGCTTTGGCCGATGAATTGCAGGCAAAAATGATTATGCTACATTGAAAGAGGGGTGAAGAGTCATTTGTGTATCTGTTATATGTACCCTTGGCCATGAGCACAACAATGTCCTGGATAGAAACGGATCTTTCTTTCTAGGTGTAAGATAATGAAAAATGAAAGATCCAGAGCTCATATGGCCCATGAGTAAGACTTAAACTCATTAATTTGGGAGAACTGAGATCCTCCAGTTGTTTGAAGCATAATTCAAGAAATAATGGTTTCCCATTAAAAAAAAAAAAAAAATCTGCATACTTAGTATTACTGTTCATGTTGTTGTTCAGTTCCTAAATTATGTCTGACTCTACAACCCCAAGGACTGCAGCATGCCAGGCTCCTTTATACTCCACTGTCTTCTAGAGTTTGCTCAAATTCATGTTCATTGAGTCAGTGATGCTATCTAACCATCTCATCCTCTGTTGTCCTCTTCTCCTGTCCCCTCCTGTTGCCCTCAATCTTTCCTAGCATCAAGGTCTTTTCCAACCATCTGGCTCTCCACATCAGGTGGCCAAAGAACTGGAGCTTCAACATCAGGAGCAGTCCTTCCAATGAATATTCAGGGTTGATTTCCTTTAGGAATGATTGATTTGATCTCCTTGCAGTCCAAGGGGCTCTCAAGAGTCTTCTCCAGCACCACAACTTAAAACCACCAATTCTTTGGGCTCAGTCTACTTTATTGTCCAACTCTCACAACCGTACATGACTACTGGAAAAACCATAGCTTTGACTTTATGGACCTTTGTTGGCAAAGTGATTTCTCTGCTTTATAATATACTGTCTAGGTTGATCAGAGCTTTTTTTCCAAGGAGTAAGTGTCTTTTATTTCATGGCTGCAGTCACTGTCTGTGGTAATTTTGGAGCCCAAGGGAATAAAATCTGTTACTGCTTCAAATGTTTACCCTTCTATTTGTCATGAAGTGATGGGACTAAATGCCATGATCTTAGCTGTCTTTTTTTTTTTTAATGCTAAATTTTAAGCCAGCTCTTTCACTCTCCTCTTTCACTTTCATCAAGAGGCTCTTTAGTTTCTCTTCACTTTCTGTCATTAAGGTAGTATCATCTCCATATCTGAGGTTAATATTTCTCCTGAAAAGCTTGATTCCAGCTTGTGATTCATCCAGGCTGGCATTTCATATGATATACTCTGTATATAAGTTAAATAAGACAATATACAACTTTGTACTCCTTCCCCAATTTGGGACCAGTCAGTTAGTAATAAGGAGGAAAAAGATATATTGTAAATTTTGTCAGAAGCTAATTGAAATATCAGTATCTATAGTAATGTTGGTCATCTCCAGTTGTTGGAAAATTAAATATCTTCATAAACAAGAAAAAACTGTTTCTTCTAGAAAATAAATGTAGGTGATCTATAGAAGGTGTTTCATATGATGTGGGCCTTGTAATCAGACCTGGGTGTGGATATTAGGCCTGCCATTCAAGGTTCTTTATCCTTTGACTTAATCTCACTGATTCTGAAGTAGTCCTTACATAGAGGATGCTCTTAGTGAATTGTAGCTATCATTAGAGAAAAGATATAAAATCATCAAGTCCTTGATGTGTGTGTTAAATTACTGAGCTTTAAAAAATAAAAAATATGTTGTTGTACAATGTATGTAATACTAAGAACCACAGATATATATGATCTTAAACTAGGCTCTGGATATATAAGTGTGCATCCCTCCATAGGTACACTTTATGCTTTTCACTGCAATAGGATGTACATGGAGAAGGCAATGGCACCCCACTCCAGTACTCTTGCCTGGAAAATCCCATGGACGGAGGAGCCTGGTAGGCTGCAGTCCATGGGGTCGAGAAGAGTCGGACACGACTGAGCGACTTCACTTTCACTTTTCACTTTCTTGCATTGGAGAAAGAAATGGCAACCCACTCCAGTGTTCTTGCCTGGAGAATCCCAAGGATGGGGGAGCCTGGTAGGCTACCGTCTATGGGGTCACACAGAGTCGGACACAACTGAAGTGACTTAGCATAGCATAGCATAGCATAGGATGTACATACAGTAAAGAATATACTGGAGTTTGATGATTTTTTTAAACAAACTGAACCAGTATCTGCAGCAGAAAAACAAAACATTACCAGATGCTAGAAGTCCTCCTTGTGCATCCAACTGACAGTATGCTTGGCCCAAGTTTAATCATTATCTGGACTTCTATCACTTAAATTAGTTTTATCCATTATTATTCAGTTCAGTTCAGTTCAGTCACTCAGTAGTGTCTGACTCTTTGTGACCCCATGGACTGCAAGAAGCCAGTCTTCCCTGTCCATCACCAATTACCAGAGCCTGTTCAAACTCATGTCCAACAAGCCAGTGCTGCCATCCAACCATCTGATACTCTGTCATCCCCTTCTCCTCCTGCCTTCAATCTTTCCCAGCATCAGAGTCTTTTCTAATTAGTCAGTTCTTTGTATCAGGTGGCCAAAGTATTGGAGCTTCAACTTCAGCATCAGTACTTCCATTGAATATTCAGGACTGATTTCCCTTACAATTGACTGATTTGATCTCATTGTAGTCCAAGGGACTCACAAGAGTCTTCTCCAACACCATAGTTCTAAAGCATCAACTCTTCAGTGCTCAGATTTCTTTACAGTCCACTCTCACATCCATGCATGACTACTGGAAAACCATAACTTTGACTAGACATACCTTTGTTGGCAAAATAATGTCTCTGATTTTAAACCGGCTGTCTAGGTTGGTCATAAATTTTCTTCCAAGGAGCAAGCATCTTTTAAATTCATGGCTGCAGTCACTATCTTCAGTGATGGTGGAGCTCAAGAAAATAAAGTCTGTTACTGTTTTGCACTGTCTCCCAATCTATTTGCCATGAAGTGATGAGACTGGATGTCATGGTCTTTATTTCTTTAATGTTGAGTTTTAAGCCAGTTTTTTCACTCTCCTCTCAACTTTCATCAAGAAGCTCTTTAGATTCTCTTCACTTCATGCCATGAGGGTGGTGTCATCTGCATACCTGAGGTTATTTATATTTCTCCCAGCAATCTTGATTCCAGCTTGTGCTTTGTCCAGCCTGGCATTTCAAATAATGTACACTCCATAGAAGTTAAATAAGCAGGTTGACAATATACAGCCTTTACTTACTCCTCTCCCAATTTGGAACCAGTCTGTTGTTCCATGTGCAGTTTTAACCATTGCTTCTTGAACTGCACACAGATTTCTCAGGAGGCAGGTGAGGTGGTATGTTATTCCCATCTCTTAAAGCATTTTCCACAGTTGTTGTGATCCACACAGTCAAAGGCTTCAATGTAGTCAATGAAGCAGAAGTAGATGTTTTTCTGGAATTCTCTTGCTTTTTATATAATCCAACAGATGTTGGCAATTTGATCATTGGTTCATCTGCCTTTTCTAAATCCAGCTTGAACATCTGGGAGTTCTTGGTTAATGGACTGTTGAAGCCTAACTTGGAGAATTTTGAGGATTACTTTGCTAGCATGTGAGATGAGTGCAATTGTGTGGTAATCTGAACATACTTTGTCATTCCCTTTCTTTGGGATTGGAAAGAAAACTGATCTTTTCCAGTCCTGTGCCCACTGCTGAGTTTTCCAAATTTGCTGCCACATTGAATGCAGCACTCTAATAGCATCATCTTTTAGGATTTGAAATAGCTCAACTGGAATTCCATCACCTCCACTAGCTTTGTTCATCATGATGCTTCCCAAGGACCATTTGTTCATATTCCAAGATGACTCGAGGTGAGTGATCACACCATTGTGGCTATCTGGATTATTAAGATCTTTTATGTATGTTCTTTTTTTGTACTCTTGTCACCTCTTAATATCTTCAGCTTCCGTGTGGTCCATACAATTTCTGTCCTTTATTGTGCTCATCTTTGCATGAAATGTTCCCTTGGTATCTCTGATTTTCTTGAAGAGATCTCTAGTCTTTCGCATTCTACTGCTTTCCTCTGTTTCTTTGCACTGATCACTGAGGAAGGCTTTCTTATCTCTCCTTGCTATTCTTTGGAACTCTGCATTCAAATGGATATATCTTTGCTTTTCTCCTTTGCCTTTCACTTTTCTTCTTTTCTCAGCTATTTGTAAGGCCTCCTCAGACAACCTTTTTGAATTTATTTTTCTTGAGGATGGTTTTGATCACTGCTTCCTGTACAATCTCACAAACTTCCGTCCATAGTTCTTCAGGCACTCTATCAGATCTAATCCCTTGAATCTCTTTATAACTTCCACTGTATAACCATAATTGATTTTTTTTAGGTCAAACCTAAATGCTCAAATTACTGCACAATTGCACTCATCTCATACGCTAGTAAAGTAATGCTCAAAATTCTCCAAGCCAGGCTTCAGCAATACATGAACCATGAACTTCTAGATGTTCAAGCTGGTTGTAGAAAAGGCAGAGGGACAAGAAATCAAATTGCCAACATCCGCTGGATCATAGAAAAAGCAAGAGAGTTCCAGAAAAACATCTATTTCTGCTTTATTGACTATGCCAAAGCCTTTGACTGTATGGATCACAATAAACTGTGGAAAATTCTGAAAGAGATGGGAATACCAGACCACCTGACCTGCCTCCTGAGAAATCTGTATGCAGGTCAGGAAGCAACAGTTAGAAGTGGACATGGAACAACAGACTGGTTCCAAGTAGGAAAAGGAGTACCTCAAAGCTGTATGTTGTCACCCTGCTTAATTAACTTATATGCAGAGAAACATAAGAAACATTGGGCTGGATGAAACGTTGGGCTCCAAAATCAGCCTTCTTTATGGCCCAACTCTCACAATCCATACATGACTATTGGAAAAACCATAGCTTAGACTGTAAGGACCTTTGTTGGCAAAGTAATGTCTCTGCTTTTTAATATGTTATCTAGGTTGGTCATAACTTTCCTTCCAAGGAGCAAGCTTCTTTTATTTTCATGGCTAGAGTCACCATCTGCAGTGATTTTGGAGCCCAAGAAAAAAAAGTCTGTCACTGTTTCCTTTGTTATCCCACCCATTTGCCATGAAGTGATGGGACTGCATGCTGTGATCTTCATTTTTTGAATGTTGAGTTTTAAGCCAGCTTTTTCACTCTCCTCTTTCACCTTCATCAAGAGGCTCTTTAGTTCCTCTTTGCTTTCTGCCATAAAAGTGGTGTCATCTGTATAGCTGAGATTATTTTATATACTCAGAAGATAGTTAACAAATAAAGTGTTTAAAAAGCATAATTCAACTAAGTAAACTTTAAACATCTTATTGGCTTTATTCAGTGATTCATGAATCAGGCCTCATCCGATATAGCAGGTAGAAAGGAGCACCCAGGAACTGTACAAAATGCAACCTTATAGGTAGAAGAGAATGTGAAGAAAGAGGTTTTAAAAAAGTGTATCCAAAAATTGGATTGGTCATGGCAAGGTCAATATTTTTGGGGATTGCACAGATCTATCAGGCAGAGCACCCCACTAGTGCTGATCAGGTTTGACTCATTTAAGATTGTATTTCTGATCGACTTGTTTAAGACTGTATTTCTTGGAAAGCAGAAGCAGAAATTAGATTTTGGGTATGTGACATAAGGCTTTTCATAAGTGACTCCATTTTGAGCCTGTTGTATTGTATTTTAACACAAGCAAAACTTTACCAAGTGTCTTAGTCAGTTGGAGTTGCTATAACAAAGAGGCATAGGCTGAGTGGTTAAATAACACACATTTATGACCTGCAGTTCTCGAGGATGGGAAGTTCAAGGACGAGGTGATGGTTGATACCATCTGGTGCAAGCCCTCATCTAGGTTTGCAGATGGCTGTCTTCTCTTCTTGTTCTGTCACAGCAGAGAGTAGAGAGAGAGGAAGCAAGGACTCTCATGTCTCTTCTTATAAGGACACAAATCCCATCATGAGGACTTCACACTCATGACCTAATTACTCCTTCAAAGGCCCTATCTCCAAATGCCATCATACTGGAGATGAGACTTTAGCCTCCCCATCTCCAAATACCATCAAGTTGAAGATTGGATTTCAGCAGATGAATTTGAAAGGGGTACACATACTCAGTCCATAGCACCAAACCAGGGTAAATGCTAAAATAGAACTATTTACAGAGTTCTCTAAAAACACTCGGAAGGAACTTTTTATCAGACACCAACTGATAAGAAGCCGTTCTGAATGCTGAAACAGGAGTATAATTTCCTAGGCAGAAAATTGCAGATAATTTTTTTTCCAGGAAGAACAAATAGTGCTTACACTAAGAATAGGCTAGAAAAGAGAGAAATTTCTCAGGAGTAAATAGTTTGGCTTCACTAGAGCACAGGATGTCCATGTGGGAATCATAGTAAAGGTAACTATGGAAACAGCATTTTTTTGTTCAGTCACTAAGTCACATCCAACTATTTGTGACCCCAAGGACTGCAACATGCAAGGCTTCCCTGTCCCTCACTATCTCCCAGAGTTTGCTCAAATTCATGTTCACTGAGTCAGTGATGTTATCTAACCATCTCATCCTCTGCTGCCCTTTTCTTTTGACCTCAGTCTTTCCCCGTATCAGGGTCTTTACCAATGAGTCGGCTCTTAGCATCAAGTGGTCAAATGATTTGGGCTTCAGACTCAGCATCAGTCCTTCCAATGAATATTCAGGACTGATTTCCTTTAGGATTGACTGGTTTGATCCACTTGTTGTCCAAGGAAGAATCCTCTCAACTTACCACAGTTCAAAACCATCAGTTCTTCAGCACTCAGCTTTCTTTATGATCTAACTCTGACATCCATACATGACTATTGGAAAAACCATAATTTTGACTATATGGACCTTTGTTGGCAAAGTGATGGCTCTGCTTTTTAATATACTGTTTAGGCTTGTCATAGCTTTCAAGGAACAAGCATCTTTTAATTTCATGGCTGCAGTCACCACCCACAATAAATTTGGAGCACAAGAAAATAAGATCTGTCACAGTATCCACTTTCCCACCCGCCTCTATTTTCCATGAAGTGATGAGACTGGATGCCAGGATCTTAGTTTTTTTAATGTTAAGTTTTGAGCCAGGTTTTTCACTCTCTTCTTTCCCTTTCATCAACTTTCTCTTCACTTTCTGCCATTAAAGTGGTATTATCTATATATCTGAAATTAATATTTCTCCCAGGAAACTTGATTCCAGCTTGTGATTCATCCAGCCCAGCATTTCACATGATGTACTCTGTGTATAAGTTAAATAAACAGAGTGACAATATATAGCCTTTTTTTTAATTCTTTTCCCGATTTTGAATGTCAGTTGTTCCATGTATTGTTTTAACTGTTGCTTCTTGACATTCTTGACAGGTTTCTCAGGAGATAGGTAAGGTAGTGTAATATTTCCATCTCTTTAAATTTTCCACAGTTTGTTGTGATCCACACAGTCAAAGTCTTTAGCATAGTCAATGAAGCAGAAGTAGATGTTTTTCTGGAATTTCTTTGCTTTCTGTATGATCAAGTAATTGTTGGCAATTTGAAATCTGTTTCCTCTGCCTTTTCTAAACTCAACATGTGCATATGGAAATCCTCAGTTCATGTACTATTTAAGCCTAGCTTGAAGGATTTTGAGCATAAACTTACTAGCATGAGAAATGAGTGTAATTGTCGAGTATCCTGAACATTGTTTGGTTCTGCCCTTTTTGGGGATTGGAATGAAAGCTAACCTTTTCCAGTTCTGTGGCCACTGCTGAGTTTTCCAAATTTGCTGGCATTTTGAGTGCAGCACTTTCACAGCATCATCTTTCAGGATTTGAAACAGCTCAACTGGAATGCCATATATGACAAACCCACAGCAAACATTATTCTCAATGGTGAAAAATTGAAAGCATTTCCTCTAAGATCAGGAACAAGACAAGAGTGCCCATTCTCACTATTATTATTCAACATAGTTTTGGAAGTCCTAGCCACAGCAATCAGAGAAGAAAAAGAAGTAAAAGGAATCCAAGTTGGAAAAGAAGAAGGAAAAATCTTACTGTTTGCAGACAGCATGATACTATACATAGAAAATCCTAAAGATGCTAGCAGAAAATTACTAGAGCTAATCAATGAATATACCAAAGTTGCAGGATATAAAGTTAATACACAGAAATCCCTTGAATTCCTACACACTAACAATTAAAATCAGAAAGAGAAATTAAGGAAACAATATCATTCACCATTGCCACAAAAAGAATAAATATTTAGGAATAAGCCTACCTAAGAGACAAGAGCTCTATATGCAGAAAGCTGTAAGACATTGATGAAAGAAATCAAAGACTACACAAGCAGATGGAGAGATAAACCATATTCTTGGATTGGAAAATCAGCATTGCTTTCAATTTTTCACCATTGAGAATAATGTTTGCTGTGGGTTTGTCATATATGGCCTTTATTATGTTGAGGTATGATCCTTCTATGCCTACTTTCTGGAGAGTTTTTAATCATAAATAAGAGTTTCATTTTGTAGAAGACTTTCTTTGCCTCTATTGAGATGATCATATGGTTTATATCTTTCAGTTTGTTATTATAGAGTATCACATTTATTGATTTGTATATATTGAAGAATACTTGCATCCCTGGAATAAAGTCCACTTGATCATGATGTATTATCCTTTTAATAATTTGGATTGTACTATTAATAATAATATATTATTTAATTCTCTTTACTATCATATTGTTGAGGATTTTTGTATCTATATTCATCACCATGATATTGGCCTCTAATTTTCTTTTTTTGTGACATCTCTGACTGGTTTTGGAATGGTGGCCTCATAGAATGTCTTTGGGAGTTTCCTTCCTCTGCAATTTTATGGAAGAATTTGAGCAGTAGAAGTGTTAGTGACACATCTGTGTCTCTTTTGCTGTTTTGCATATAAGGTCATCATCACCATCTTTCTAAATTCCACATGTACGCATTAATATACTATATTGGTGCTTCTCTTTCTGACTTACTTCACTCTGTATAATAGGCTCCAGTTCCATCCACATCATTAGAACTGACTCAAAAGCACTCTATTTTTATAGTTGAGTAATATTCCATTGTGTATATGTACCACAACTTCCTTGTCCATTCGTTTGCTGATGGACATCTAGGTTGCTTCCATGTCCTAGCTATTGTAAACAGTGCTGCAATGAACATTGGGGTATGTATAGCTCCTTCAATTCAGGTTTACTTGGTGTATATGCCCAGCAATGGGGCTGCTGGATCATATGGCAGTTCTATTTTCTGTTTCATAAGGAATCTCCACACTGTTCTCTATAGTGGCTGTACCAGTTTGCATTCCTACCAACAGTGTAAGAGCATTACCTTTTCTCCACACCCTCTCCAGCATTTATTGTTTGTAGAATTTTGATGGCAGCCATTCTGACTGGCGTGAGATGATACCTCATTGTGGTTTTGATTTGCATTTCTCTGATAATGAGTGATGTTGAGCATCTTTTCATGTGTTTGTTAGCCATCTATATGTCTTCTCTGGAGAAATGTCTGTTTAGGTCTTTTTCCCACTTTTTGATTGGGCTTTTTGTTTTTTTGGTATTGAGCTGCATGAACTGCTTGTATATTTTGGAGATTGTTTCTTTGTCAGTTGTTTTGTTTGCTATTATTTTCGCCTATTCTGAAGGCTGCCTTTTCACCTTGCTTATAGTTTCCTTAGTTGTGCAAAACATTTTAAGTTTAATTAGGTCCCATTTGTCATTTTTGTTTTCATTCCCATTACTCTGAGGTGAGTCAAAGGGGATCTTGTGATTTACGTCAGAGTCTTCTGCCTATGTTTTCCTCTTAGAGTTTTATAGTTTCTGGTCTTACATTTAGATCTTTAACCCATTTTAGTTTATTTTTGTGTATGGTGTTAGAAAGTGTACTAGTTTTATTCTTTTATAAGTGATTGACCAGTTTTCCCAGCACCAGCTGTTAAAAAGATGGTCTTATCTATTGTGTATTTTTGCCTCCTTTATCAAAGATAAGGTTATATTTCTTCTTAAAGTTGTTCATCATATATCACAGAATAATTAAAACTACTCTATTTTCCATTTCACTTGACTAATAAATTTGTTAACTACTTACAATGAAATATGCAGAAAATATTAAATAAAATGAGCTTTTAAAAACAGAACTAGAGCCAATTTTGATACAATGTGGCAATGCCCTAAGTACAAAGAAAAATTCAAGGATATGGATGTTATGTGAGTCAGAAGAATATGTGAAGATTTTTTTTCTGAAGAATAAAGTCAAGAAATAAAGCCTTCACAAAAAGGTTAGCTATTGTATCATTTGTCAAATAAACTAAGGAGAATGAAGGTAGGTTCTCCCAGGCAGGAAAAGCAGCAAGAGCAATGTCAAGTTCACATATGATTGTAATGTAAGGCAATTGTAATGAACCCAGCACATGATATTCTAAGGGAGCTAGAAAATTCTAGCAGGATGTTGGAAATGTGGTCATCATATAACGGTATTATTGGACCTCTAAGAAATTAATGCCTCTTATTATAGGCAAAGAGAAACTCTTAAAGATTTTAAACAAGGGATTTGTATAGAAAAAATATTTATTTTAGAATGATAGCTTTGGTCACTATATAAGGGATAGAAAGTATACAGGAAAAATTCCAGGTTTTCCCTCCTATATAGAAGAAAACCCAGGTCTCCTATGTTCTGTTTTTCTTTCACCTGAGTGTCTCATTTATTACTCACACAAAATACTTACGCACTTTTGACACTTCTGATCACCACATGTGAGGGTGTTTTTCCTACAACAAGCGATTCTTTGTGACATCATTTGGACATCCCATAATTTAACTCATTTTTAACACTATCTACCTGGAGGCAGTGTCAGATCCCATAGGTGAAGGGCTCAGTCCCACAACACTACTCCCCACCCCATCACTCAAAAAGCCATTCCAGATTGTCACTTCTGACCAACCGGCTATAAGTCAGATATTTCAACAACCTGTGCCCCCTCCCCCTTGTGTTTTATTTATTTGCTACAGCAGCTCACAGAACTCAAGGAAATACTTACATTTACGTTTATTACTAAAAGATATGATAGAGGATACAATGAACAACCAGAAAAAGAGATATGTACGACAAATCTTAGGAGAGTCCTGAGCACATGAACTTCTGTCCATGTGGAGATTGCCAACTAAAAATTTTCACTTGCCATTTGCTTCTACATGGACTAGATCACTAGCCACTGAAGCCACTGACCTTCAACACATTCCGAAAGGAGCTCAAGGTGTAGATCATAAATGGGACACTGTCCTGGAAAATACTGGCAGAACAGGCCTTCAGATAATAAGATATTTTCAGAAGAGAATTTTAGAAGCCCAATTTCTGTATCTTCTCATATCTAGGAAAGCACTGCACTGTAATCATTAACAGTGACACCTGCTCCTCATGACTAGCAGCAAATCTCTGCCAAAATGTGTGTTTGACTGCATGTATCTCCCTTCACTAAAATCATATGTACTACCAATCTCCCCCCAACCTCTTTGGAGCAGTTTCTCCGAGCTGTCTGAAATGTTGTCTCCCAGGCTATAGTCCTCATTTTGCCTCATATAAAACTTAACTCACAATTTCATGTTGTGTTTTTTTCAGTTTACAAGGTGGGGGTGCATCACTCTCCTAGTTTGAACATGCTCACCAACCTGGAAGCTCTTTGAAACCCATACTATTGGAATTTTATGGAGGCTTCATCACATGGGGATGATCAACTCTACTCTTTATTCCCAACCCCTCTCCTCTCTATAGAAAATGGGGGTATGGGGCTAAAAATTCCATGCCTCTAATCACTACTTGTTTTGTTGCTGTTGTTGTTGAAAAGCCCTCATTTAGGAGCCATCCAGGAGCCCAACCAGAGTGACCTCATTAGAACAAAAGGTGATCCTAATACTCTTACCTCTCAGGAAATTACTAGGGTTTTAGAAACTCCTTGCCAGGAACCAGAGACAGCACCAACGTATATATGTGTGTATAAGTTATATATATATATATAACACATATATTATATATGTGTAATCTCACAGAAAGGAAGATAAAGGTTAACTACAAGAGTGAAAGCAGTTATAGTCAAAGATCTGTAAAGAGGACATTGTTAAATGTGAGGGAAATCTTAGTATCCTAAAGCAGCACCCACCCCTCATCATTTCTTTCTTCCTTGTCCTACCAGGTATGCAGGAAGAAAGTCACAACTAACTCCCATCATGCATTTATGAAGAACCAATAAGAATGAAAGTAATTATTAAGGATAAGCATAGACAGAAACTGAGGCATTTGTTTTATCACAGAATTACTCAACTCTGGACTCTAAGAAAATTTAACTATGATAGCTGATGCTTTTTATTTGTAGCCAAATGCAGTCCCTAAGGATTACAACATGAAAGCTTCTTTTTAAGAAATCTTGCTTTAAAAAATGACAAAAGAATTACATCAAGGTCCAGAAACGACAAGTGGGACATGAGACTGAATCAAATCAGCAAATTAAGAGAGCAGTTGAATGCAATCAAGTGATAGAGGTAACTTGCAGCTACCTGAGAGATAAAAAAGTGAGTTAAGGTGTATAATTAAATATATCCAAGTCATGAGGGTCAATACAATCCCAGTGGAGGCACATGGACCCTTGAACCATTTTCATGGTAGCAAAAGGAAATTAACCAGAAGAAAGGGGACTGTGTGTGTTTGTCTGTGACTCTTGATGATTCATTCTGAGAGTGTGTGATTCCTGGGTCCTATCCTGGTCTGTAATCTCTCTTCAATTAGCTTTTATCTCACCATTCCAATATTTTAATCAGAAAACTCAAAAATGGTAAAATTATGCTCCTTAATTATTTGAGTAAGTCACTTTATAATTACCTGGATTGTTTAAAATTAAATAATGAGATGAAATTAAACAGATGCTTATATTAATTTTTTTTAATTTAGGGATGATCTATGTGTTCATCATAAAGGGGTTTGCAATTTTAAGAGAATCCAGCATATTAGAATACCTATCAAGTTAACTTTGTGATTTCAATTTGAAATGAATAAATGATATTCAGTTCAGTCGCTCAGTCGTGTCCGACTCTTTGCTTCCCCATGAATCGCAGCACACCAGGCCTCTCTGTCAATCACCAACTCCCGGAGTTCATTCAGACCCACGTCCATCGAGTCAGTGATGCCATCCAGCCATCTCATCCTCTGCTTTCTAAGGCCCACTTGACTTCACATTCCAGGATGTCTGGCTCTAGGTGAGTGATCACACCATCGTGATTATCTGGGTGAGAAGATCTTTTTTGTACAGTTTTTCTGTGTATTCTTGCCACCTCTCCTTAATATCTTCTACTTCTGTTAGGTCCATACCATTTCTGTCCTTTATCGAGCCCATCTTTGCATGAAATGTTCCCTTGCTATCTCTAATTTTCTTGAAGAGATCTCTAGTCTTCCCCATCCTGTTGTTTTCCTCTATGTCTTTGCATTGATCACTGAGGAAGGCTTTCTTATCTCTTCTTGCTATTCTTTGGAACTCTGCATTCAGATGCTTATATCATTCCTTTTCTCCTTTGCTTTCACTTCTCTTCTTTTCACAGCTATTTGTAAGGCCTCCCCAGAAAGCCATTTTGCTTTTTTGCATTTCTTTTCCATGTTGATGGTCTTGATCCCTGTCTCCTGTACAATGTCACGAACCTCCGTCCATAGTTCATCAGGCACTCTATCTATCAGAGCTAGGCTCTTAAATCTATTTCTCACTTCTACTGTATAATCATAAAGGATTTGATTTAGGTCATACCTGAATGGTCTAGTGGTTTTCCCTACTTTCTTCAATTTCAGTCTGAATTTGGCAATAAGGAGTTCATGATCTGAGCCACAGTCAGCTCCTGGTCTTGTTTTTGTTGACTGTATAGAGCTTCTCCATCTTTGGCTGCAAAGAATATAATCAATCTGATTTCAGTGTTGACCATCTGGTGATGTCCATGTGTAGAGTCTTCTCTTGTGTTGTTGGAAGAGGGTGTTTGCTATGACCAGTGCATTTTCTTGGCAAAACTCTATTAGTCTTTGCCCTGCTTCATTCCGTATTCCAAGGCCAAATTTGCCTGTTACTCCAGGTGTTTCTTGACTTCCTACTTTTGCATTCCAGTCCCCTATAATGAAAAGGACATCTTTTTTGGGTGTTAGTTCTAAAAGGTCTTGTAGGTCTTCATGGAACCGTTCAACTTCAGCTTCTTGAGCGTTACTGGTTGGGGCATAGACTTGGATTACCGTGATATTGAATGGTTTGCCTTGGAAACGAACAGAGATCATTCTGTTTTTGGATTGCATCCAAGTACTGCATTTCGAACTCTTTTGTTGACTATGATGGCTACTCCCTTGCTTCTGAGGGATTCCTGCCCACAGTAGTAGATATAATGGTCATCTGAGTTAAATTCACCCATTCCAGTCCATTTGAGTTCACTGATTCCTAGAATGTCAACTTTCATTCTTGCCATCTCTTGTTTGACCACTTCCAATTTGCCTTGATTCATGGACCTGACGTTCCAGGTTCCTATGCAATATTGCTCTTTACAGCATCGGATCTTGCTTCTATCACCAGTCACGTCCACAACTGGGTATTGTTTTTGCTTTGGCTCAATCCTTTCATTCTTTCTGGAGTTATTTCTCCACTAATCTCCAGTAGAATATTGGACAGCTACTGACCTGGGGGGTTCCTCTTTCAGTATCCTATCATTTTGCCTTTTCATGCTGTTCATGGGGTTCTCAAGGCAAGAATACTGAAGTGGCTTGCCATTCCCTTCTCCATTGGACCACATTCTGTCAGACCTCTTCACCATGACCCGCCCATCTTGGGTGGCCCCACAGGCATGGCTTAGTTTCATTGAGTTAGACAAGGCTGTGGTCCTAGTGTGACTAGTTTTCTTTGAGTATGGTTTCAGTGTTTCTGCCCTCTGATGCCCTCTTGCAACACCTACTGTCTTACTTGGGTTTCTCTTACCTTGGATGTGGGATATCTAAATGATATTAAGACTGTGAATTTTATTTAAGGGCATAGCTCAACATTCAGAAAACTAAGATCATGGCATCTGGTCCCATCACTTCATGGCAAATAGATGGGGAAATAGTGGAAACAGTGTCAGACTTTATTTTTGGAGGCTCCAGATCACTGCAGATGGTGATTTCAGCCATGAAATTAAAAGACACTTACTCCTTGGAAGGAAAGTTATGACCAACCTAGATAGTATATTAAAAAGCAGAGACATTACTTTGCCAACAAAGGTCCATCTAGTCAAGGCTATGGTTTTTTCAGTGGTCATGTATGGATGTGAGAGTTGGACTTCGAAGAAAGCTGAGCACTGGAGAATTGATGCTTTTGAACTGTGGTATTGGAGAAGACTCTTGAGAGTCCCTTGGACTGCAAAGAGATCCAACCAGTCCATTCTAAAGGAGATCAGTCCTGGGTGTTCATTGGAAGGACTGATGCTAAAGCTGAAACTCCAGTACTTTGGTCATCTCATGTGAAGAGTTGACTCATTGGAAAAGACTCTGATGCTGGGAGGGATTGGGGGCAGGAGGAGAAGGGAACGACAGAGGGTGAAATGGCTGGATGGCATCACCGACTCTATGGACATGAGTTTGAGTAGACTCTGGGAGATGGTGATGGACAGGGAGGCCTGGTGGGCTGCGATTCATAGGTTCCTGAAGAGTCAGACACAACTGAGCAACTGAACTGAACTGAACTGATTGAAAATGTAATTGTTTTTAAACAATAATAGAATGCTTAAAAGAACTTAATTTACTGTATTTATAAGTTTGCACTCATAAACTTCAAAGAATTATTTTATAAATAAATTTACTGTATGGCTAATTATAGTTTTATATGTTTAAAGGTTTTTAATTTTGAAAAATGTCTTAATAATGATAGCAACATTTATGGAGAGCTTGCTATCTACCTGTCACTGCTAGTATTTTACAGATACTATTTCACTTAATCCTCATAGCAGTGTTGTGAGGTAAATATTCTTTTAAAAAAATTTTTATTGGAGTACAGTTGATTTATAATATTGTGTTACTTTCAAGTGTGCAGTAAATTAATCATACATATACATATATCCATACTTTTTTAGATTCTTTTCCCATATGCTGCTGCTGCTAAGTCGCTTCAGTCATGTCCGACTCTGTGCAACCCCATAGATGGCAGCCCACCAGGCTCCCCCATCCCTGGGATTCTCTAGGCAAGAATACTGGAGTGGGTTGCCATTTCCTTCTCCAATGCATGAAAGTGAACAGTGAAAGTGAAGTTGCTCAGACGTGTCCGACTCTTAGCGACCCCATGGACTGCAGCCTACCAGACTCCTCGGTCCATGCGATTTTCTAGGCAAGAGTACTGGAGTGGGGTGCCATTGCCTTCTCCACTTTTCCCATATAGGCCATTATAAATACTGAGTAGAAATAGTAAGTCTTTGTTAGTTACCTATTTTATATAGTAGTGTTAATATGGCAATCTGAATTTCCCAATCAA
This sequence comes from Bos taurus, assembly GCF_002263795.3. Taxonomy (NCBI): domain Eukaryota; kingdom Metazoa; phylum Chordata; class Mammalia; order Artiodactyla; family Bovidae; genus Bos; species Bos taurus. The sequence goes on from NC_037340.1 coordinate 50,148,756, forward strand.
TTAATCCCTCCTTCCTTATCCCCTGCTAAGGATAGATTTGTTTTCTATATCTGCACCTCTTTTCCTATTTTGTAGATAAGATCATTTGTACCCTTTTTTGAGATCCCACAAATAAGTGATATCATATGATATTTGTCTTCGTCTGACTTACTTCACTCAGTATGACAATCTTTAGATCCATCTATGTTGGTACAAATGGCATTATTTTATTCATTTTTTATGCCTGAGTAATATTCCATTATATATATATATCTGTACCACATTTTTCCAACCCATTTCCCTTAGGTTGCTTCCATGTCCTGACTATAGTAAATAGTGCTGCAATTAACACTGGTTTTCATGTATCTGTCAAATTATGGTGTTCTCCAGATTTATGCCCGAGATTGGGATGGCTGGATCATATGCCAGCTCTAGTTTCAGGTTTCTTTAAGTAACATTCATACTGTTCTGCATAATTGCTGTAACAATTTAAATTCTCACCAAGAGTGTAGGAATGTTCCTTTTTCTCCACACCTTCTCCAACATTGATTATAGACTTTTTTGATGATGACCATTCTGACTGGTGTGAAGAGTGGACTTCAATAACTACATTGCTGTAGTTTTGATTTGCATTTCTCTAATAATTAGTGATGCTGAGCATCTTTTCATGTACTTTTTAGCCATCTATCGGAGAAGGCAATGGCATCCCATTCCAGTACTCTTGCCTGGAAAATCCCATGGACGGAGGAGCCTGGAAGGCTGCAGTCCATGGGGTCGCTGAGGGTTGGGCATGACTAAGCGACTTCACTTTTCACTTTCATGCACTGGAGAAGGAAACGGCAACCCACTCCAGTGTTCTTGCCTGGAGAATCCCAGGGACAGGGGAGCCTGGTGGGCTGCCATCTATGGGGTTGCACAGAGTTGGACACAACTGAAGTGACTTAGCAGCAGCATGGGCATTTAATTAAATTATTAATTTATTAAGAACATGTATCAATTAATTATATTAATTACAATGATGATTAATTATAATAATTAAAGTACTTAAATAGTTATAATTAAATTAATAAAATTAATAATTTATTTGAGTATTAAATTAAATTATTATAAGTATTTATTATGATAAACTTTAGTTAATTGAATATTTGTGAATTAACAAGTGCAGGTGATTAAATTTTTCACATAAAACTTTATTGAGTTAAAAATAAGCTTTCAATGTTGAACTTGACAGTTTGAAAATAATGCAGCTTTTAAATCTGCAACATTAATTACTGGAATGTTATTTAGAATCAAAAAATTATAAGATGGTATTTCCACAAAATGGGCTTCCTTCTTCAAACTTAAAATAACTTACATGAAGACTTTTCAACGAAGTCTTTTTCTGAGACTTCTGTCTCAGAACAGAGTTCAAGAGAGAAAAATCTTACTTTATCTCATTCTATCTTATTTTAATAAAGTAGAGGCAGCATAAATATGTTTAAAGGAAGAAAGGAAAGACAGGAATGACAGAGTAAAGGATACTGAACGCAAAAACACAGCTGGTTTTCTTTCCTATATGGTAAGAACATAAACATTTTGAACTGAAAGTCGTGAGTGAAAGTCACTCAGTCATGTGCAACTCTATGTGACCTCATGGATTTCTCCAGGCCAGAATACTGGAGTGGGTAGCTGTTCCCTTTTCCAAGGCATCTTCCCAACCGAGGGATTGAACCCAGGTCTCCTGCATTGCAGGCAGATTCTTTTTCAACTGAGCCATCAGGGAAGCCCACAAGTCATTGCGCCAAATTTGAAAGAAGCATTGACATATTTTTAACAGAAACTGGCAACTTACAAGTGCAAATTCTGTTTACTGTACTTTTAATAGCTGTAGCTTACTATTTTGGATGTTGAAATAGTTGTGATCCTCAAAGATACAGTAACTCAGTTTGATCATTCTTAGAGTCATTTATATTTTTATATATTCTAGAAGTATAGAAGCATTCAGACAAATGATTTATCATTTCTAGACCAAGAATATAGCTCCTAACAAAAATAAAAGGGAATCTCTAGTATCATCTTAATTATCAATATCTCCTATACAGAATATGCACAAAGCATAGCAAAATTTATTTTACTCATTTTTACCTATGTAAAGATATATGATCCCCTACATGATATAACTGTTAAAATAAAAAGATATTAAATTAGATGGGCTACACAATCTAATATTATCCTAAGACATGTTGAGGTCATATCTAAAAGTTTTTTTGTTTTCTATACTTCTTCTCTATTGACCCTTCTCCCTTCCTTAGTCAGATGAAACCACACTATCTAAAAGGAAATTACGATTGTTAAAAAACTGAACAAAAAGAAAGACTCAATTGTTTTTACTTCTAATCTGGGATTTTAAGTTTAGAACTGAATATGATAGACACAGAGAAAGAAAAGCTGATGAGCCTGCTCCTAGTGCATGCATGTGTGTTCAGTCATGTCCTACTCTTTGTGACCCCACAGACTGTAGCCTGCCAGGCTCCTCTGTCCATGGGATTATGCTGGCAAGAATACTGAAGTGAGTTGCATTTCCTCCTCCAGGGAATCTTCCCAACCCAGAAATCAACCTGCATCTCCCAAGGCCCCTGCATTGCAGATGGGTTCTTTACTACTGAGCCACCAGAGAAGCCCACCTGCCCCTAGTCTTTCCCCTAAAACCAATCCATGAGTTACCTGGGCTGGTGGAAGGTCATGCATGACCTTAAGATGGTGATACTTTGAAATGTGCTAGAATTGCTTGGATGACTTGTTAAAACATAGACAATTTGAGGCCACCCCTAGGATTTCTGAGGTAAATCTCAGATAAGGCTTGTCAAGAATTTGCATTTCTAATTTCCAGCTACTAATCTGCAGAACCAGTGAATACGGAGACAGGGAAATGGCCTAGAGACTATAATTTCAGTAAATCAGCTTCTAGATAAAATGTTTCTTCTGGATAGTTCTGGAAAATCAGAAATGCAGCTAATGCATGCAGATAATCCCATAGCCAATCAAATAAGAATTGACTTCATTGGCCAGTGAAGATAGGTCCCTGGAGGTTAGGGTCAATCAAAGTTGCTAACTGCTTGCCTATATATATATTTAGCAAACATACTTGGACCTGTTCTAAAATTTTGCTGAATCCCATGCAAAGAGATTCCTGAAGCCCACTGTTTTCAAGAGCCCAGGTATCTGCAAATACTGCAAAGCAGAGCATGGGGCTCTTAAAGAAAAATAGAGCTGATGGGTATGTTAAAAAAAAGTCTTAGCACCATATCTTGGATGGGTCCACATATAGCAAATCCTTTCTCATTATAGCCCCAGACCTCTTCCATATTTTAGTTATTGTGATTCTATGAGATGCTTATAAATGCTCCAATTTTCCACTTTTCCTTACCCATGTTCTTCCTCCAAAGTTTCACCTGGTGCTTTTATGAAAACCACTCCCCTCTGACATTAGCTAGAACCATTCAAATATCTAGAACCATCCAAATTTTAGCAGTGAACTTCTAAACGCTATTTCCATTGTTTCTTAAACACATTCCTAAGCTTCTCTGTATCCTACTGCATCTTCTTCATCGATGATTGTGTTAGCCCAAAGAAGGTGTCCCTAAACATTTTTTCAAAGTTTCCAAAATAGTTCTTTGATTTTTATCCAAACATCCTCACCAGTCTCAATCTCTGGGAAAGAGACAGTCTGTGCACTGCTGCTCCACAAATGTCAAAGAACAAGTCCTGCCAGAGAAATCTTCATGCTGATCCATAAGGAGCTAAATGTAAACACAAAAATCGATGTTTTTTAATAGCTCCTTCCAATCACATGACAATTTGGGTCTGTCTATAACATGTGAACATCAGGCATTGAATAAGTCCTGATGGCCTTTTTGGCAGTCATTCTCCTGGATAAAGACTGTGAGAGAAAACAGGCCAAGAAGACACTGTACTCTATCAGAGCTTAGCACACCCTTTAGCCAAGGCCATGCCTGCATTCATGGAAAGAAAGTCTGGTTCTGCTTAGAATCTCAAATATCTTGATTTGTAAATGCATTCACTCTGCACTCATAGCTTATTATCAGTAAAACCATCTTGGAGGTGAGATAAATCCTAAGATTAATGATTGTCAAACAGCTTTTGGGGGCCACTGACTGCAGTCACTGTGTTATCTGATCAGACTATATAATTAATAGTCAAAAAATGAGGTAACATATCATCTCTGAACTACTAATAGTCCCAGAAAGAATGAAGTGACTGGGCCAAAGCAGAAATGATGCTCAATTGTGGATATGTCTGGTGATGAAAGTAAAATCCGATGCTGCAAAGAACAGTATTGCATAGGAACATGGAACATTAGGCCCATGAATCGAGGTAAATTGGATGTGGTCAAACAAGAGATGGTAAGAGTAAATATTGGCATCTTAGGAATCCATGAACCAAAATGGATGGGAATGGACAAACTTAATTCATATAACCATTGTATCTACTACCACGGGCAAGAATCCCAGAGAAGAAATGGAATAGCCCTCATAATCAACAAAAGAGTCCAAAATGCAGTATTTGAGTGCAACCTCAAAAATGACAGAATGATCTTAGTGCATTTCCAAGACAATCCATTCAACATCATAGTAATACAATTCTATGTCCCAGCCACTGAAGAAGCTGAAGTTGATCAGTCCTTTGAAGACCTCGAAGACCTCCTAGAGCTAACCCCAAGAGAAAATGTTCTATTCATCACTGGGGATTGGAATGCAAAAGCAGAAATTAAAGAGAAACCTGGAGTGACAGGCAAGTTTGGCTTTATAGAACAAAATGAAGCAGGGCAAAAGCTAACTGATTTCTGCCAAGAGAATGCATTGGTCATAGCAAATACCCCTTTCAACAACATAAGAGACAACTTTACACATGGACATCACCAAATGACCAATACTGAAATCAAATTGATTACATTCTTTGTAGCAGAAGATGGAGAAGCTGTATACAGTCAGCAAAAATAATACCTGGAGCTGACTGTGGCCAAGATCATCAGCTTCTCACAGCAAAAGTCAGCCTTAAACTAAAGAAAGTGGGGAAAACCACTAGACCAGCCAGGTATGACTTCAATCAAATCCTCTATGAATATGATGCGAAGGTAATGAATAGATTCAAGGGGTTGAAACTTGTAAACATTGTGTGTGAAGAACTATGGATGGAGGTCCATAATATTGTACAGGATGCAACAAACAAAACTGTCCCAAAGTGGGGGGAAAAAGCAAGAATGCAAAGTGGTTATCTGAGGAAGTCTTACAAATAGCTAAAGAAAGAAAAGAAGCAAAAAGCAAGGGAGAAAGGGAAAGGTATATCCAACTAAACACAGATTTCCAAAGAACAGCATGGAAAGACAAAAAGGCCGTCTTCAATGGAACAGTGTATAAAACTAGAAGAAAACAACAGAAGGGGAAAGACTAGAGATCTTTTCAGGAAAATTGGAGATATCAGTGGAACTTTTTTCCCAAAGATGGGCACAATAAAGGACATAAATATTAGAAACCTAGTAGAAGCTGAAGAGATCAAGAAGAGATGGAAAGAATACATGGAAGAACTGAATTAAAAAGATCCAGATGAACTGGAAGACTATGAAGGTGTGGTCTGCCACCCAGAGTCAGAAATTCTGGAAGGAAAAGTCAATGGGCCTTAGGAAGCTCTACTGTTAATAAAGCTAATGGATGTGATGGAATTCCAGTAGAACCATTCAAAATCCTAAAGGATGATGCTGTCAAGGTGGTGCATTCAATATGTCAGCAAATGTGGAAGATCTAGCAGTGACCACAGGACTGGAAAAGATCAATCCTTGTGCCAAATCCCAAGAAGGGTACTACTAAAGAATGTGCTAATCATCAAACAATTGCACTCATCTCTCATATTAGTAAGGTTATGCTTAAAGTCTTGCATGCTAGGTGTCAGCATTATGCGAATCAAGAACTTTCAGATGACAAAACTAGATTTAGAAAAGGAAGAGGAACCAGAGATCAAACTGCCAACATTTGCTGGGTCATACAGAAAGCTAGGAAATTCTGAAAAAAAAAGTTACTTCTGTTTCATCAATTACACCAAAGCTGTATGGATCATAACAAACTGGGAAATTCTTAGAGATGGGAATACCAGACCATCTTACCTGTCTCGTCTCCTGAGAAACCTGCATGCAGGTCAAGAAGAAACAGTTAGAACTTTGCATGAAACAACTGATTGGTTCAAGATTGAGAAAGTAGCATGATGTCTGTCTGCTGTCACCCTATTTAATCTATATACTGAGCACATCATGAGAAATGTCAGGCTGGATGAGTTACCAGCTGAAATCAAGATGGGGGTGGGGAGAAACATCAACAACTTCAGAAATGCAGATGGTACATATCTTTCTCTAATGGCACAAAACAAAGAGGAACCAAAGAGTCTCTTGATGAGTGTGAAGGAGGAGAGTGAAAGAGCTGGCTAAAACTAAATATTAAAAAAAAATAAAAACTAAGATCATGGCAACTGGCCCCATTATTTCATAGCAAATAGAGGGGGAAATGTGGAAATACTGACAGATTTCCTTTTCTTGGGCTCTAAAATCACTGTGGATGGTAACCGCAGCCATAAGATCAGATGACATTTGCTTCTTGGCAGGAAAGCTATGAGAAACCTAGACAGTATGTTGGAAATCAGAGATATTACTTTGCCAACAAAGTTACACATAGTTAAGGCTATAGTCTTCGCAGTGGTCAAAACGGTTGTGAGAGTTGGACCATAAAGAAGGCAGAGCACCAAAGAATTAATGCCTTCAAACTATGGTGCTAGAGAAAACTCCTGAGAGTCTCTTGGACAGCAAGGAGATCAAACCAGTCGATATTTAGTTCAGTTCAGTTCAGTTCAGTCGCTCAGTCATGTCAGACTCTTTGCAACCCCGTGAACCACAGCATGCCATGCCTCCCTGTCCATCAGCAATTCCCGGAGTCCACCCAAACCCATATCCATCGAGTTGGTAATGCCATCCAACCATCTCATCCTCTGTTGTCCTGTTCTCCTCCTGCCCTCAATCTTTCCCAGCATCAGGGTCTTTTCAAATGAGTCAGCTCTTCGGATCAAGTATCCAAAGTATTGGAGTTTCAGCTTCAACATCAGTCCTTCCAATGAACACTGAGGACTGATCTCCTTTAGGATGGACTGGTTGGATCTCCTTGCAGTCCAAGGGACTCTCAAGAGTCTTCTCCAACACCACAGTTCAAAAGCATCTGTTCTATACAATGAATTAAAGACAATCTCTTTAACAAGTGGTGCTGGGAAATCTGGTCAACCACTTGTAAAAGAATGAAACTAGAACACTTTCTAACACCATACACAAAAATAAACTCAAAATGGATTAAAGATCTAAACGTAAGACCAGAAACTATAAAACTCCTAGAGGAGAACATAGGCAAAACACTCTCTGACACACATCACAGCAGGATCCTCTATGACCCACCTCCCAGAATATTGGAAATAAAAGCAAAAATAAACAAATGGGACCTAATTAAACTTAAAAGCTTCTGCACATCAAAGGAAACTATTAACAAGGTGAAAAGGCAGCCTTCAGAATGGGAGAAAATAATAGCAAATGAAGCAACTGACAAACAACTAATCTCAAAAATATACAAGCAACTCCTATAGCTCAACTCCAGAAAAATAAATGACCCAATCAAAAAATGGGCCAAAGAACTAAATAGACATTTCTCCAAAGAAGACATACAGATGGCTAACAAACACATGAAAAGATGCTCAACATCACTCATTATCAGAGAAATGCATTCAAAACTACTATGAGGTACCATTTCACACCAGAATGGCTGCGATCCAAAAGTTTACAAATAATAAATGCTGGAGAGGGTGTGGAGAAAAGGGAACCCTCTTACACTGTTGGTGGGAATGCAAACTAGTACAGCCACTATGGAGAACAGTGTGGAGATTCCTTAAAAAACTGGAAATAGAACTGCCTTATGATCCAGCAATCCCACTGCTGAGCATACACACTGAGGAAACCAGAAGGGAAAGAGACACGTGTACCCCAATGTTCATCACAGCACTGTTTATAATAGCCAGGACATGGAAGCAACCTAGATGTCCATCAGCAGATGAATGGATAAGAAAGCTACGGTACATATACACGATGGAGTACTACTCAGCCATTAAAAAGAATACATTTGAATCAGTTCTAATGAGGTGGATGAAACTGGAGCCTATTATACAGACTGAAGTAAGCCAGAAGGAAAAACACCAATACAGTATACTAACGCATATATATGGAATTTAGAAAGATGGTAACAATAACCCTGTGTAGGAGACAGCAAAAGAGACACTGATGTATAGAACAATCTTATGGACTCTGTGGGAGAGGGAGAGGGTGGGAAGATTTGGGAGAATGGCATTGAAACATGTAAAATATCATGTATGAAACGAGATGCCAGTCCAGGTTCGATGCACGATACTGGATGCTTGGGGCTGGTGCACTGGGATGACCCAGAGGGATGGTATGGGGAGGGAGGAGGGAGGAGGGTTCAGGATGGGGAACACATGTATACCTGTGGTGGATTCATTTTGATATTTGGCAAAACTAATACAATTATGTAAAATTTAAAAATAAAATAAAATAAAAAAGAAAATATATTCAGTACATCTAAAAAAAAAAAAAAGCGTCTGTTCTTTGGCACTCAGTTTTCTTTATAGTCCCACTCTCACATCCATACATGACCACTGGAAAAAGCATAGCCTTGACTAGACGGACCTTTGCTGGCAAAGTAATGTCTCTGCTTTTGAATATGCTGTCTAGGTTGGTCATAACTTTCCTTCCAAGGAGTAAGTGTCTTTTAATTTCATGGCTGCAGTCACCATCTGCAGTGATTTTGGAGCCCAGAAAAATAAAGTCTGACACTTGTTTCCACTGTTTCCCCATCTATTTCCCATGAAGTGGTGGGACCAGATGCTATGATCTTCATTTTCTGAATGTTGAGCTTTAAGCCAACTTTTTCACTCTCCACTTTCACTTTCATCAAGAGGCTCTTTAGTTCCTCTTCACTTTCTGCCATAAAGGTGGTGTCATCTGCATATCAGAGGTTATTGATATTTCTCTTGTCAATCCTGATTCCAACTTGTGCTTCCTCCAGCCCAGAGTTTCTCATGATGTACTCTGCGTATAAGTCAAATAAGCAGGTGACAATATACAGCCTTGACGTACTCCTTTTCCTATTTGGAATCAGTCTGTTGTTCCATGTTCAGTTCTAACTGTTGCTTCCTGACCTGCATACAGGTTTTTCAAGAGGCAGGTCAGGTGGTCTGGTATTCCCATCTCTTTCAGAATTCTCCACAGTTTATTGTGATTCACACAGTCAAAGGCTTTGGCATAGTCAATAAAGCAGAAATATATGTTCTGGAGCTCTCTTGCTTTTTTGATGGTCCAGCAGGTGGTGGCAATTTGATCTCTTGTTCCTCTGCCTTTTCTAAAACCAGCTTGAACATCTGAAAGTTCACAGTTCACATACTGCTGAAGCCTGGCTTGGAGAATTTTAAGCATTACTTTACTAGCGTGTGAGATGAGTGCAATTGTGCGGTAGTTTGAGTGTTCTTTGGCAATGCCTTTCTTTGGGATTGGAATGAAAACTGACCATTTCCCATCCTGTGACCACTGCTGAGTTTTCCAAATTTGCTGGCATATTGAGTGCAGAACTTTCACAGCATTGTCTTTCAGGATTTGAAATAGCTCAACTGGAATTCCATCACCTCCATTAGCTTTGTTCATAGTGATGCTTTCTAAGGCCCACTTGACTTCACATTCCAGGATGTCTGGCTGTAGATGAGTGATCACACAATAGTGATTATCTCGGTCATGAAGATCTTTTTTGTACAGTTCTTCTGTGTATTCTTGCCACCTCTTCTTAATATTTCCTGCTTCTGTTAGTTCCCTACCATTTCTGTCCTTTATTGAGCACATCTTTGTTAAGGGAAATCAACCCTGAATACTCATTCAAAGGACTGATGTTGAAGCTGAAACTCCAGTATTTTGGTCATTTGAACTGAACAGCTGACTCTTTGCAAAAATCTCTGAGTCTGATGAAGACTGAGGGCAGAAAGAGAAGAGGCCTCACTGATGGCCTCACTGTTGCAATGGACATGAACTTGGGCAAACTTTGGGAGATGATGAGGGACAGAGAGGCCTGGCTTGCTGCATTCTATGGGTTGCAAAAAGTCAGACACCATTGGGTGACTGAACAACAACAATAATCTTTGATTTAACTTTTTTTAATCAAAGTATAAGAAGTGTTGTGAAGCAATAGAAAAGCTTCTACATAGTAAATGTCAACCATCTCCCTGCAAATACATTCTGTCTATATAGGGATATGTTTTACAGAAAATGATTTTTCTAGTTAGCATTGTCATATGACAGACCCTTCAATATAAAGCAATATATCATTATGCTCAAGTATTCTGTGACTCAGGAGTTTGGAAAGAGCATAACGGTATTGTGTTTCTGTTCTGTGATGTCTGAGACCTCAACTGGGAACCTTCAAAGGTTGGGAGTGACTTATTGGCTGGAGGCTTGATCATTAGAAGGCCACTTATTCACATGTCAGCCTGGGCACTTAATACTCTTCTTGTGGCTGCTTAGGTTTTCTCAGAGTATGACAGCTGTGTTCCAAGAACATTTGCCCCAAAAGAATCAGGAAGAAATTATATCACCTGTCATTAGAAGTCACATGGCTTCATTTCATCCTGCATCACAAGCTACCCAATTCAAAGATAGGGTCCACAGAATCCCACCTCCCAGTAGGAAGTGGCATCAAATTCACACTGTGAAAGTGTGTGAGATGTGAAAGGGTTTCCATGATCACTGGAAAATACAATCTGCTGTGAGGGACATTTCACTGCTCTGAATCAGAATTTTTGCCATTTGGCTGATTTATTTCTCTTACCTCAGGAGATGGGACTTAGGAATTATTGTAGCAGACTAGTTACCAGTCTAAAGATAGGGTCCTTATTTCTATAGGTAAAATTGCTTTGAATACACAGTTAAGATGATTCCACTAAATAAATACACATTAGATGTTGGAGGATGGGTCTTAATAGAAGAAAATTCTATTTTGAGTAGAAGCAAAGGAGAAATTCGCTTATTTCTATGGGTCAAAAATGGAAAACCTTTAAGATTTTTCTGGACATGTGACCCATCCATTTTATCTTAGGCTAACTAGAAAAACATAGTTAAGATGAAGAGATCAAGTTGGAATTGTATTGACTGACTGCTTCTAATAGTTGCTGGAGGACATTTTATGATCTAAGCAGTTATAAAAGTAGAAATGGGCCTATTGATTTTCAAGTCTGTATCATTATTTGGTAAGTCTGAATTTCTCATAGAAACTGGCCAAATTGTCCATAAGAGGTTGCCTACTGCCTCTGGGTGAATTTGCAGCTGTTCCCTATCTGAAAATTAGCCCTCAAAACTTCAAAGTTCTAAAGACTTTGAAGCTGGGCTTCCTGGATACAGATTTTGGGCTTATTTGCATCTCTTCCCCAACTCTGCTGATGATTCTGAAGCTCCTCACCTTTCTGTGAACTTTATTAAAATGAATATGCAGGAGTGAATTGGGCCCCTTTCCTGAGTTGCCCTCTCCTCTTTCAACAATCTTGGAGATGAGACAATGGGTTAATTGAGGTAGCTACCTGCATTCAGGCCCTGCATGAACCTATCTCTCTGTTGTTTTTGGACTATATGTAGTCTAAGTAAACTGCCTCCAAATATTTTTTCAGAAACTTCTGCCAATATTGCAATTTTCCACCAAGGCTTTTGAGGAAAAAGAAACCTTCAGTGATTTGCCCATAAAAAAAGCAAATCTAATGCATCAGACCTTTCACATATTATATTTTATAATATATTTATGACATGCTATTTATATGGTATTTATAAATATATACATGATATTTATAAGTATACTTTTTATTTTCTTTCATTAAGGTACACCCACTAACATCAGATGTGTATCTTGTAGAGTATTCATTTTCTGCTTCAAAGCAATTTAATCTTAAGAATTAAGGGTCCTGTCTTCCCAGTGGAACATGTCATGCTACCATAAGGCAATCCCAGTCTTTATATATCTATACCTATATGCCATGAGGTCAGGAGAATAACACCTTGCTCTATGATGAGATTAAAGTCACTTTAAGAAGGAACTTTTCAGTGAGGTAAATTGGCTTTTTTCATGCTCTGCAAAGCAACTGTTTCAGGAGAACATTGATGTTAGATTTGATGTCTTTGCTTTTTTTCACTGTGAACATTTTGATTGGGATACTGAAGGCTTCTACTTACTGTCTAGAGCAGAGGTTATCAAACCTGGTTGCATCAGAGTCACTCCAGAGCTAATTAAAATGAATATTTTTATGGGGATCCCTCTTCAGAATTACTGCTCTTTAGCCTTCCTACTCAAAGTGTGGTCTGTGTATCAGTTGTACTGGTAATCACCTGGGAACTTCTTGAAACAGAATTTCAGGCTGTAACCTAGAAATAGAGAATAAAGGTTTGTACTTTAACAAGATCCCTAGGTGATCTGTATGCATATTTAAGACTGAGAAGCAGAAGTATTTTTCCAGAATAATAGTTTGAAACTATTTCCTGCTGTGGCTATTTACAAGTGAAATATATGCCCCTCATCATACCTAATGTTATAAGCAATTTCCACATAATTTCAACTGCACCTCTCTTTAAAAGATAAATAAAATATATCTGGCAGCTAGAGGTTTAGTAACATTGTTAGAAGGATTTGTTGTTGTTCAGTCACTAAGTTGTATCCAACTTTTTATGACCTCATGGACTGTAGCAAACCAGGCTTCCCTGTCCCTCACCATTTCCCAGAGTTTGTTTAAACTCATGTCCATTGAATCAATGATGCCATCCAACCATCTCATCCTCTGTTACCCCCTTCTCCTCCTGCCTTCAATTTTTCCCAGTACAAGGGTTTTTTCCAATGAGTCAACTCTTCCCATCAGGTGGCCAAAGTATTGGAGCTTTAGCCTCAGCATCAGTCCTTCCAATGAATATTCAGGGTTGATTTTCTTTAGGGTTGACTGATTTGATCTCCTTGCAGTCCAGGGGACTCTGAAGAGTCTTCTCCAGCACCACAGTTTGAAGGCATCAATTCTTCGGCTCTTAGCCTTTTTTTATTTTCCTGTTCTCACATCTGTACATGACTACTGGAAAAGCTATAGTTTTGACTATATGGACCTTTGTCAGCAAAGTAATGTCTCTGCTTTTTATATGCTGTCTAGTTTTATCATAGCTTTTCTTCCAAGGAGCAAATGTCTTTTAAATTCATGGCTGCAGTCAGAGTCCACAGTGATTTTGGAGCCCAAGAAAATAAAGTCTGTCACTGTTTCCATTGTTTCCCTATCTATTTGCCGTGAAATGATGGAACTGGATACCAAGATCTTTGCTTTTTGAATGTTGAGTTTTAAGCTAGCTTGGCTCTCCCATTAGAATGATAACTACTCTAATCTACAAAATTAACTGTTTCAATATTATAACAAATAATCTATAACATGTCCCACAGTCATTTCCAAAACCATGACCAAAACCTATGAGAAGTCTGAGGCTTTCTTTTTTTCCTAGACAAGAATTGGAAAGCAGTGATGGTCAGCACTGATTCATACATTTTACTCAGAATAAGCATTTACAAGCAATAAGTGATCAATGAGTTAATTCCAGGAATACCTGAATAAAAGAGCATGAGTTCTAGCTAGAACATATAAGTCAAATCATACAGAAAGTTAATATAATTATCATCACTTTTCTATTAGGTGGACTGTCCAACAAAGTTTCATGCCTAACTTAGCCGTGTCTACAAAAAAAAAAAAAAATCAATTTAAATTATTGACATAATTTGGAACATACAGTCAAAATCTAAGAACTTTATTACATAATTTTGCCTCAATATATCACTGTCTTATAAAGAGAACTTTGGTATGAATTCAATGCAACTGGCACTTTTGCAAATTTATTATTTATATATGAGTTGACAGGACTTCCTGGGTGGCTCAGTGGGAAAAAATACACCTGCCAACACAGGAAATGCGGGTTTGATTTCTGGGTTGGGAAGATCCCCTGGAGAAAGAAATGGTAACTCTCTTCAGTATTCTTGCCTGAGACATCCCATAGACAGAGGAGCCTGGAGGGTGGGCTACAGTCCATAGGGTCACAAAAGAGTCATTCCTGACTTAGCAATTAAAAAACAACAAGGGAGGGAGGTTCAAGAGGGAAGGCACATGTATAGCTATGGCTGACTCATGTTGATCTTTGGCAGAAACCAACACAATTTTGTAAAGCAATTATCCTTCAATTAAAAGCAAATAAATTTAAAATTTAAAAACAATGAAACAATGTGAGTTGAAAAGGTAAAATGCATAATTCTAAAATTTTTAATTTAGAAACTGAAAGTGAACATTATTCACTTCATTAACCTTCTCTGAATTATTATTAAATAATTAATATTATTAATTGTTTACCATATTTTAAAGAATTATTTAGGAGAGTGCCTATTCCATATGATTTCTGAGCTCTCCTGTATAGTGTTTCTTCTTTCCCAAATATCACAATATTATAGGAAAAAAATAATAAATAAAAAGCCTGAGAAACAGAGACACTGAAATATTTAAGAAGTAAAAAAAAAAAAAAAAAAGTATAACATGTATTTAAAACTAGATTAAGAACAGAATCTCATGGGACTAAAAAGTGTACAATTCCATAGAGATTTAAGAAATGAGTTTCCCAGAAAAAGCTTATAGAAGGTATCTAAGAATAGATCTAAGATAGCAAGGAATAGGAGCAGAAGAGAAAAGGCTGGGGGACAACTGATCCACTGTCCCCATTTTAACACTGAAGGGATTTTTCTCTAAGAGAATAAAGAGAACTCAACTTTCTCTGTACATAGGTTTCTCTACTTTTATGTCCATGTGACTCATCTAAGAATCTTGTTGAAAGGCAAATTCCAATTGACTAGGTCTGAAATGATACCAGAGATGGGGACTTTCTAACAATCTTCCAGGTGATACCAATGCTTCTGGGTCCTGAACTGCTTTTTCTGCTGCTTTTGTTACTAAACTCTTTTATACTTTAAGCTCAATGACTTGAATTACTTGTTTGGGTTGAAAAATGCTCTAATTTGATATATTTTATTAAAACAAAAGAAAGAAATAGAAAATCTTGACCTGACAGTGTCATCAGATAACATGTAAGCAATAATTTACCCCATAATTTTTAATTAGAATAAAACATAGATTATTTGACAGAATTATGTCCTATAAAACTCAACCATATTTATCCAAGTTGTTGCTCTCTTGCTTTCTATTTTTATTGAGATATAATTGACATATCACATTATATTAAATTTTAGCTTACTTGAAGCTAATCTTCACAATCAATGGACATCTCAAGAACACAGAACCTAGTGATCAGTAGAAAGGAGAAACATGCCAACTGTGGTTCTAAGTATACATATTTATGAAAGGGCTCTGATTCCTCTACTCAGAAACCTGTCCACACCTTGCATTGAAGACAGAAAAAATCTACAAGTCCAAAAAGCAGAACATTTTTTTTTAAGTTTTTAACAGTTTTCAAACACTAATGCAGAATGTGTAACTTAACTTTATTCATGACTAAAGATTTTCCACAGACAATTTGATTGTTCCATAGAAATGACAGGAATATATCTTTCAAAGCAGATTTCCAGCTTCTGCTAATTATTTTATGGCATCTGGACAATATCCTGTGAAAGAAAATAAAATATCCTAGGCTTAATGCCAACGGTCACACAAAGTTCCATTCATGTTCCAATGACAACAACAGGTTACTATGCCTCACACCATCAAACAATACATAATCCTTGTGAGAATAGATGTGTAAATTCCTAATGGGAACCTGAGGACTAAGACATGAGGTATTGTGTAATAACAAAACATGGATGAGACACCTTCAGTTCAGTTCAGTTCAGTTCAGTCACTCAGTCATGTCTGACTCTTTGTGACTCCATGAATTGCAGCACGCTAGGCCTAAAGCTCAACATTCAGAAAATGAAGATCATGGCATCCGGTCCCATCGCTTCATGGGAAATAGATGGGGAAACCGTGGAAACAGTGTCAGACTATATTTTTCTGGGCTCCAAAATCACTGCAGATGGTGACTGCAGCCATGAAATTAAAGACGCTTACTCCTTGGAAGGAAGGTTATGACCAACCTAGATAGCATATTCAAAAGCAGAGACATTACTTTGCCAACAAAAGTTCATCTAGTCAAGGCTATGGTTTTTCCTGTGGTCATGTATGGATGTGAGGGTTGGACTGTGAAGAAGGCTGAGTGCCGAACTGTGGTGTAGGAGAAGACTCTTGAGAGTCCCTTGGACTTCAAGGAGATCCAACGAGTCCATTCTGAAGGAGATCAGCCCTGGGATTTCTTTGGAAGGAATGATGCTAGAGCTGAAACTCCAGTACTTTGGCCACCTCATGCAAAGAATTGACTCATTGGAAAAGACTCTGATGCTGGGAGGGATTGGGGGCAGAAGGAGAAGGGGACGACAGAGGATGAGATGGCTGGATGGCATCACTGAGTCAATGGACGTGAGTCTGAGTGAACTCTGGGAGTTGGTGATGGACAGGGAGGCCTAGCGTGCTGTGATTCATGGGGTCGCAAAGAGTTGGACACGACTGAGCAACTTCACTTTCACTTTTCACTTTCATGCATTGAAGAAGGAAATGGCAACCCACTCCAGTGTTCTTGCCTGGAGAATCCCAGGGACGGGGGAGCCTGGTGGGCTGCCATCTATGGGGTCGCACAGAGTCGGACACGACTGAAGTGACTTAGCAGCAGAGTTAGGTTATATTTTTACATACCATCCATATGCCTTGTTCCTTCCACTAAAACACATTATGATAGTGGTACTAAGCATGAAGATATATGAAGCATTCTCCAATATTTGCATAGTTATATATCCATAATAGTAGATCATCCAGGTGCGGAATAGATACAACAAGAAAACTACTTTCTCTTTGGTTTGATGATCAAAATGTTAAAATGACTTTTTCATTTGTGGGTAATAAAGAAAAAGTTTATAGGACAGCTGGTCCAAGTTGTAAAGTCATAAGCTTAATGAGTATATTTGTAAAATATGCAATTTGAAACTTTTTTTAATGGTAATGAAGTCTAGTCAAAATGTGGCACCATGAAAACCTGAAAAACAATGGAGCTTAGAAATCTGCCCCCATAAATGCTCAGGACAAGGTATAGGAAAAAGCAAAACCATGACCAGAGAACATCTTTTTTATTTTCAGGACTCCACAGGAGACTTCTTTTTGTGTAAGTGAACTAACAGTTTTGTGGGTTTTTTTGCTTTTTGTTTTATTTTTTTCTTTGTAATCTATTTACTTTTTAATTGAATAATTGCTTTACAGAATTTTGTTGTTTTCTGTCAAACATCAACATAAATCAGCCATAGGTGTACCTATGTCCCCTCCCTCTTGAACCTCCCTCCCATCTCCCTCCCCATCCCACCCCTCTAAGTTGTTACAGAGCCCTTGTTTGAGTTCTCTGAGACACACAGCAAATACCCCTTGGCTATCTATTTTACATATGGTAATGTAAGTTTCCATGTTACTCTCTCCATACATCTCATCCTCTCCTCCCGTCTCCCTGTGTCCATAAGTCTGTTGTCTATGTCTGTTTCTCCATTAGTGCCTTTCAAATAAATTCATCAGTACTGTCTTTCTAGATTCCATATCTATGTGCTAGTATATGATATTTCTCTTTCTCTTTCTGACTTAACTTCACTCTGTATAATAGGTTCTAGGTTTACCTACCTCATTAGAACAGACTCTAATGCATTCTTTTTTATGGCTGAGAAATATTACATTGTGTATATGTACCACAACGTCTTTATCCATTCATCTGTCAATGGACATCCATGTTCTAGCTATTGTAAATAGTGCTGCAATGAACATTAGGGTACATGTGTTTTTAAGTTTTGATTTCCTCAGGGTATATGCCTAGGAGTGGGATTGCTGGGTCATATGATGGTTTTATTCCTAGGTTTTTAAGGAATTTCCATACCGTCTTCCATAGTGGCTATATCAATTTACATTCCCACCAACAATGCAAGAGGGCTCCCTTTTCTCCACAACCTCTCCAGCATTTACTGATGGTAGACTTTTTGATGATGGCCATTCTGACCTGTGCAAGGTGATAGCTCATTGTAGTTTTGATTTGCATTTCTCTAATAATGAGTGATGTTGAACATCTTTTCATGTGTTAGTTAACCATCTTTATGTCTTCTTTGTAGAAATGTATGTTTAGGTCTTTTTCCCCACTTTTTGATTGTGCTTTTTGCTTTTCTGATATTGAGGTGTATGAGCTGCTTGCATATTTTGGAAATTAATCCTATGTAACTGGTTTTATTTGTTATTATTTTCTCCAATTCTGAGGATTGTCTTTTCACCTTGTTTATATCTTCCTTTGCTTGCAAAAGCTTTTATGTCTAATCAGGTCCCACTTGTTTATTTTTCTTTTTATTTCCATTATGCTAGGGGGTGGGTCATAGATGATCTTGCTTTGATTTATATCATTGAGTGTTCTGCCTATGTTTTCCTCTAAGAGTTTTATAGTTTCTGGTCTTACATTTAAGTTTTTAATCCATTTTGAGTTTATCTTTGTGTATGGTGTTAGGAAGTGTTCTAATTTCATTCTTTTATATGTAGCTGTCCAGTTTTCCCAGCACCATATATTGAAGAGGTTGTCTTTGCCCCATTGTATCCTCTTGCCTCCTTTGTCAAAAATAAGGTACCCATAGGTGCATGGGTTTATTTCTGGGCTTTCTATCTTGTCCCATCGGTCTTTATTTCTGTTTTTGTGCCAGTACCATACTGTCTTGATAACTGTAGCTTTGTAGTATAATCTGAAGTCAGGAATGTTGATTCCTCCAGCTCCATTCTTCTTTTTCAAGATTGCTTTGACTATTCAGGGTCTTTGTGTTTCCATATGAATTGTGAATTTTTTTTCCTAGTTCTGTGAAAAAATGCCATTGGTAATTTGATAGGGATCACACTTGAATCTGTAGATTGCATTTGGTAGTATAGTCAATTTCACAATATTGATTCTTCCTACTCAGGAATGTGGAATATCTCTTCATCTGTTTATGTTGCCCTTGATTTCTTTCATCAGTATCATATAATTTTCTGTATACAGTTCTTTTTTCTCCTTAGGTAGGCTCACTTCTAGATATTTAATTCTTTTTGTTGCAATCATTCATTCCTTAAAAATCTTTCTGATTTTTAGTTAGTATATAGGAATGCAAGTGATTTCTGTGTATTGATTTTGTATCCTGCAACTTTGCTAAACTCACTGATTAGCTCTAGTAATTTTCTGATAGTATCTTTAGGGTTTTCTATGTACAGTATCATGTCATCTGCAAACAGTGAGAGCTTTACTTCTTCTTTTCTGGTCTGGATTCCTTTTATTTCTTTTTCTTCTCTAGTTGCTGTAGCTAGGACTTCCAGAACTATGTTGAAAAATAGTGTGAGAATGCACACCCTTGTCTTGTTCCTGATCTTAGGGGGAATGCTTTCAGTTTTTCACCATTGAGAATAATGTTTACTGTGGGCTTATCATATATGGCCTTTACTCTGTTGACTCCTATGCCCATTTTTGAAGAGTAAGTGCTGAATTTTGTCAAAGGCTTTTTCTGCATCTATTGAGATTATCGTATGGTTTTATCTTTAGATTTGTTAATGTGGTATATCACATGTATTGATTGCATATATTGAAGAATCCTTGTGTGTGTGTGTGTGTGTGTGTGTGTGTGTGTGTGTGTGTGTGTGTATTGTCTTTGTCTGGTTTTGGTATCAGGGCAATGGCAGCCTCATAGAATGAGTTTGGAAATGTTCCTTCCTCTGCAATTTTTTGAAAGAGTTTTAGAAGGATAGGCATTAGCTCTTTTCTAAATGTTTGATGAAATTCACCTGTGAAGCCACCTGGTCCTGGGTTTTTATTTTGGGGGAGATTTTTGATCACAGTTTTCATTTCAGTGCTTGCAACTGAAGTGAAAGTAAAAGTCGTTCAGTTGTATCCAACTCTGCAACCCCATGGATTATATAGTCCACGGAATTCTCCAGGGCAGTGTACTGGAGTGGGTAGTCTTTCCCTTCTCCAGGAGATCTTCTCAACCCAGGAATTGAACCCAGGTCTTGTTCATAATTTCTATTTCTTCCTGGTTCAGCCTTGGAAAATTGAACTATTCTAAGAATCTGTCCATTTCTTCCAGGTTAACTATTTTATTGCCATACAGTTGCTCATAATAGTCTCTTATAATTCTTTGTATTTCTGCATTGCCTGTTGTAACCTCTCCTTTTTCATTTCTAATTTTGTTGATTTGATTCTTCTCCCTTTTTTTTTAAATAGGTCTGGCTAAATGTTTGTCAATTTTGTTTGTCTTCTCAAAGAGTCAGTATTTGGTTTTATTCATCTTTACTATTGTTTCTTTCACTTATTTTCATTTATTTCTACTCTGATCTTTATGGTTTCTTTTCTTCTGTTAATTTTGGGGTTTATTTGTTCTCCCTTTTCCAGCTGTTTTAGGTGTAAAGTTAGGTTGTCTATTCGATATTTTTCTTCTTTCTTGAAGTAGGATTGTATTGCTATAAACTTACTCTTAGAACTGCTTTTGCTGTGTCCCATAAGTATTGAGTTGTCTTTTTTTCATTGCCATTTGTTTCTAGAATTTTTTTGATTTCCCTTTTGATTTCCTCAGTAACTGTTCATTATTTAGAAACATATTGTTTAATCTATATGTGTTTGTGTTTTTTATAGGCTTTTTTTTTTTCCTTCTTGTAATTGATATCTAGTCTCATAGCATTGTGGTCAGAAAAGATGCTTGATTACAATTTCAATTTTCTTAAATTTACTGATTTGTGATCCAAGATGTGGTCTATCCTGGAGAATACTCCATGTGCACCTGAGAAGAAGATGTATTCTGCATTTGGATGGAAAGTCCTGAAGATATCAATGAGACCCATCTGGTCTAATGTATCATTTAAGATGTTTGCTTATTATGTTCTGTTTTGATGATCTGTTCATTGTTGTAAATGCAGTGTTAAACTCTCCTACTGTTATTGTGTTACTGTTAATTTCTCCTTTCATGTCTGTTAGTGTTTGTCTTACGTATTGAGGTACTCCTATATTGACTGCCTAGATATTTACAATTGTTATTTCTTCCTCTTGGTTTGATCCTTTGATCATTATGTAGAGTCTTTCCTTATCTCTTGTAATAATTTTTATTTTAAGGTCTATTTTGTCTGATATGAGGATTGCTACTCCAGCTTTCTTTTGCTTTCCATTTGCATGGAATATATTTTTCCATCCTCTCAATTTCAGTCTATATGTGTCTTTAGGTATGAAGCAGATTTCTTGTAGACAGAATATATATGGTTCTTGCTTTTGTATCCATTCAGCCAGTCTATATCTTTTGTGTGGAGCATTTAATCCATATAAAGTAATTGTTGATATATATGTTCTATTGCCATTTTCTTAATTGTTTGGGGTTTGTTTTTGTAGATCTTTTTCTTCTCTTATATTTCTTGACTATATAACTCCCTTTAACATTAGTTGTAAAACTGGTTTGGTGGTACTGAATTCTCTTAACTTCTGCTTGTCTATAAAACTTTTGATTTCTCCATCAATTTTTGAATGAGATCCTTGCTAGGTAGAGTAATCTGGTTGTTGATTTTTCCCTTTTAGTACTTTAAATATACCCTGACATTCCTTTCTTGCCTGCAGAGTTTCTGCTGAAAAATCAACTGTTAAGAGAATGGGTTCCCCTTCTGTGTTACTTGTTGCTTTTCTCTTGATGCATTTAATATTCTTTTTTTGTGTTTACTCTTTGTTAGTTTGATTGGCATGTGTCTTGGCATGTTTCTCTTTGGGTTTACCCTATATGGGGCTCTTTGTACCTCTTGGACTTGATTGACTATTTCCTTTTCATGCTAGATAAATTTTCAACTATAATCTCTTCAAAAATTTTTTCATACCCTTTCTTTTTCTCTTCTTCTTCTGGGACCCATATACTTCAAATATTGGTGTGTTTAATATTGTTCCAGAGGTCTCTGAGGCTGTACTCAGTTCTTTTCATTCTTTTTACTTTATGCTTCTCTTCAGCAGCTATTTCCACCATTTAAAGTTCCAGCTCACTGATTTGTTCTTCTGCCTCAGAAATTCTCCTATTGATTTCTTCTACAGTATTTTTAAATTCAGTAACTGTGCTGTTTGTCTCTGTATGTTCATTTTTCCATTATTCTAGGTATTTTTAATTGATTCTTGCATTTTCTACATTTTATTATCAAGGTTTTAGATCATCCTTACTATCATTATTCTGAATTCCTTTTCAGGTATTTGCCTAGTTCCTCTTCATTTATTTGGACTTGTGTGTTTCTAGTTTGTGCCTTCATTTGTGCAGTATTTCCCTGCCTTTTAATTACTTTTGTTTTTTAGCTTACTGTGCTTGAGGTCTCTTTTTTCCAGGCTTCAAGGTTGAATTCTTTCTTTCTTTTGGTTTCTGTCCTTGTAAGTTTGGTCCAATGGTTTGTGTAAGGTTTCTGTAGGGTGCAAATTTTTCTTGCTTTCTGGTGGGAGAAGGTGAGTTTCCCCCGCCCCCCTCCTCCCCCCCAATGGCTATGGCTGAGTGAGGTGGTAATCCTATTGCTTGTGATTGTTTTTTAATTTTTGTCTTGTTTGGTGTTTGATGAGGCGTCCTGCACAGGGTGGTAATTGGGTGATGCTGGGTCTTGTATACAAGTGATTGCCTTTGTGGGAGTTCTCACTATTTGATGCTCAATAGGGTTAGGAGTTGTCTGGTAGCCAAGGGTCTTGGAGACTGAGCTCCCAGTCCAAAGGCTCAGGGCTTGATCTCTGGCCAGAAAAGGAGATTCCACAGATGGCTTGTTATGGTATTAAATGGAATTAAAACAAATACCCCCAAATAAGAACCAAAGACAAACTGTAAACAATTGCCAATTACAAAATCAGGCAAATAATAATTAAAATAATTGAATATACTCATATACATATACACCCATAAGCAAAATCAAAACAGTCCAACAAAAATAAAGTATAATAGATTGACCTGGTAAACAAAAGAAACCAAAATATATATACACCAATTAAGAACAAAACTAACTAGAGCATAAACTGGAAAACAAAAATAAAGCAAGGTACCAACTGGGGAATAAAGCAATGAAAACAAAACTAACAAATATGGTGAGAAAAAGAAAGGAAAGAAAGAAAAAAAAGAAAGAATAGAAATGCAAAGATAAATAGAGGTCAATAAAGAAGATTTACATATATTAAATACTAACTGCAAGAGGGAAAGAACACTAGGAAAAGCAAACAGAGGAAGAAATGCACAAAAAAATAACAATAAGTTTAAAAAATTTAAATTCAAAAAGAGGGGGTAAAAGAGAAAACTCTACAGAAGTGCAAAAGACCAATGTAGGGGCAGAAATTTATAACAGAAATATAAATTGTGATTGAAAAAGCTCAAAAGCTTAAATAGATTTCATAGTGCTAATAAAATTGACAACATCAACAGAGGAGGGAGGAAAATGGGAAAAACAAATTTAAAAACAAACAAACAAACAAAAATCCAAAAGAAACTGCAGAACAAGTCAAAATATAAGAATAATAAGTGTTTTTCTTGAGTCTCTGTTGTTTGTGTCCTTTCCTTTCCTGGGAGTCATAATCTACATTGCCTACCTAGGATGCCTTCCAAAACTGCACTGGTCTCTGGACCTGTTGTGGGGGCAGCTCAGACTCTAATCTGGTCCTTTTCCTGTATGTTCTTACCTCCAAGGTCCACAGCTGTCAGAACTAGTGTGTTTTCTTTTGTGGGAGCTCTTAATGTCCTTTTATATATTCCATAGACACATAGTCTGCCTAGTTGATTGTGTGGATTTAATCTCCAACTTCTACAGCTGGTGGAAAGGTTTTGCATCTTCTTCCTTAGTCACACTGCCCCTGGGTTTCAACTGTGGTTTTATCTCCATCTATGCATGTGGGTCATCCACTGGGGTTTGCTGCTGAGGCTGCCCTGAAGGAATGCCCCAGTGAGTACCATGGGTGCAGGTGGTGCAGTTGCTTGGGTCTCAGGGATTCTGGCAGCACCAGGTACTCAGGGGAGTTGGCAGCTAGAGCAACAGGAAATATAGTGCTCTAGAAGGTATGGCAATCCACCCCAGCATTCTTGCCTGGTGAACACCCCTGACAGAGAAGCCTGGAAGGCCTCAGTCCACAGAGTTTCAAAGAGTTGGACATGACTGAAACGACTCCGTGTGCATAGATGCAAGACTTTTTTTGCCTGTGGCAGTTCTGCCCCAGTGAGTGTTGAGTATGAAGGTGGCACAGCTGCTTGGGTCACAGGGACCCTAGAGGCACCAAGTGTGCAGGGACATGGACTGCCTCAGTTGCAGAAGTTAGGGCCCTATCAGAGTCTTTTTTCAAGCCTCTGACAGCTGGTGATCAGAAGGCCTCTTTGGCTAGATTTTCTCCATTGCTCTGCCCATTCAGGCACTTAGAGGGCTCCCTTTCTTGGGGTCCTTCTCTGTTGTTCAGCACACCAGGCACTTAAAGGGGCACCCTGGGTGGGTGTTACTCTATTGTTCCATACCTCAGGCACTTGATGGGCCACCCTCTTTTGTTCAGCTGTTGGTACTGACATATGGGGAGAGTGAGGCTACGGTGATGGCTCCACCCCCTTCACATGACTCAGCAGTATCGCCTTGCTTCCATGGCTGCCTGGCTTTCTTCCACAGGCATTTCCCACCAAAATTGTTCACTGTCATGTCCCCTTGGTCCATCTCCTAGTAGTCAACAGCAGCCCTTGCTCTGAGATTGCTCTACAATCCCTATACTCCAGCTCCCAGTTGCTGCACCTTCTAGGGGACCTGCGTCCCTGTTTGGGGGTATGTATGGCTGTGGCAAGGATTGTTTGATTCTCATTCCATTTACGTTGTCACAGATCAGCTGCTTCACTCTCAGTCTCAAATGTTTCTCCTCTGACCCAGACAATTGCACTGGTGTGGGGATCAGATCCTTGCTTCAGTTTTTCCACCCACCGAGGGCAAGGTGTAGTTAGTAGGCAGTCCTACCAACACTCTTGTTTTTTCCCCTAGTTCCTTCGTCTTACCAACTTTTTCATGGTTCTATATATTCTTTTCCAGTGGTCATGTACTCCTGTCCACTCTCAGCTGGTGTTTTGCAAGCGCTTCTGTGTCTGAAGGTGTATTCCTGATATATCCTTGGAGAGAGATGTAACTCCACATCCACCTACTTCTCCACCATCTTGTTATATCCATTTGCTTTTTTATTTATCCTTTTTCTTTCATATGACTTGACTGTCAACTTTCCCCTGATTTTATCTCTTTGTTAGTAATTGGACTTGTAGGGGAAATCTCTTGAAAACTCCATTTGCTAAAGCCTCAGATTTCCTGATTTCAAAACTTACCACAAAGCTACAGTAATGAAAACAGTGTGTGAGTGGCATAAAGATAGATGTACAGATTAGTGGAAGAAAAGGAGAGTTCATAAATAAGCTGTTACATTTATGGTCAAATATTCCTGAGAAGAGTGTCAAAACAAATTAAAAAGAATAGCCTTTTCAACAAATGGGATGGCTGTATTACTCTATATACTGAAAACCACAGAACTGTATACACTAAGTAGGTGAATTTTGCATGTAATCATATGTCAATAGAGTTGTTTAAATTTTCTTTTAAAAATTCATCTGATGTAAACCCACTTTATCAAAAGAATACTATGTTTGGGATCAAGCATTTTATATGAATTGCCAATTAATTTGGAAATAACATTTCAGAACTAGTTAGTAAACAATATAAAGGGAACTGAATAGCAGATCTGAGACGTGCATTTGGCAAAACAAGCACCTACATACATCTTCATAGATGAAACTTTGCTCAAACATCAACTAAATGACTCATCATACATGTCTGGAATCAAGCAAGAGGATGAAGTTACAAGAAAAAAGGCAACAAAATGTCAGTGGACTTCAGGCACCATGTTCCTTATCCGAGGGAGAAAAAATCAAAATAAAACCTTGAAATTGCATAATAGGCTGCTGTTGTGTCAGTGATAATGTTTCAGTTCAGTTCAGTCACTCAGTCGTGTCTGACTCTTTGTGACCCCATGAACTGCAGCACGCCAGGCCTCCCTGGCATCACCAACTCCTGGAGTTCACCCAAACCCATGTCCATGGAGTCGGTGATGCCATCCAACCATCTCATCTTCTGTCGTCCCCTTCTCCTGCCTTCAATCTTTGCCAGCATCAGGGTCTTTTCAAATAAGTCACCTCTTCGGATCAGGTGGCCAAAGTATTGGAGTTTCAGATTCAACATCAGTCCTTCCAATGAACACCCAGGACTGATCTCCTTTACGATGGACTGATTGGATCTCCTTGCAGTCCAAGGGACTCTCAAGAGTCTTCTCCAACACCACAGTTCAAAGCATCAATTAGTCGGGGCTCAGCTTTCTTTATAATCCAACTCTCACATCCATACATGGCCACTGGAAAAACCAAAGCCTTGACTAGATGGAACTTTGTTGATAAAGTAATGTCTGTACTTTTTAATATGCTGTTTAGGTTGGTCATAACTTTCCTTCTAAGGAGTAAGCGTCTTTTAATTTCATGGTTGAAATCACCATCCGCAGTGGTTTTTGGAGCCCAGAAAAAAAGTCAGGCACTGTTTCCACTGTTTCTCTATGTATTTACCATAAAGTGATGGGATCAAATGTCATGATCTTACTTTTCTGAATGTTGACCTTTAAGCCAACTTTTTCACTCTTCTCTTTCATGTTCATCAAGAGGCTCTTTAGTTCTTCTTCACTTTCTGCCATAAGGGTGGTGTCATCTGCATATCTGAGGTTATTGATATTTCTCCTGGCAGTCTTGATTCCAACTTGTGCTTCTTCCAGTCCAGCGTTTCTCATGATGTACTCTGCATATAAGTTAAATAAGCAGGGTGACAATATACAACCTTGATGTACTCCTTTTCCTATTTGGAACCAGTCTGTTGTTCCATGTCCAGTTCTCACTGTTGCTTCCTGACCTGCATTAGGTTTCTCAAGAGGCAGGTCAGGTGGTCTGGTATTCCCATCTCTTTCAGAATTTTCCACACTTTATTGTGATCCACACAGTCAAAGGCTTTGGCATAGCTGATAAGGCAGAAATAGATGTTTTTCTGGAACTCTCTTGCTTTGTCAATGATCCAGCGGATGTTGGCAATTTGATCTCTGGTTCCTCTGCCTTTTCTAAAACCAGCTTGAACACCTGGAACTTCACAGTTCATGTATTGCTGAAGCCTGGCTTGGAGAATTTTAAGCCTGGCTTGGAGAATTTTAAACATTACTTTGCTAGTGTGTGAGATGAGTGCAATTATGAAGTAGTTTGAGCATTTTTGTCATTGCTTTTCTTTGGGATTGGAATGAAAACTGCCCTTTTCCAGTCCTGTGGCCACTGCTGAGTTTTCCAAATTTGCTGGCATATCAAGTGCAGCACTTTCACAGTATCATCTTCCAGGATTTGAAAAAGCTCAACCGGAATTCCATCACCCCCACTAGCTTTGTCCATAGTGATGCTTTCTAAGGCCCACTTGACTTCACATTCCAGGATGTCTGGCTCTAGGTCAGTGATCACACCACTGTGATTATCTGGGTCGTGAAGATCTTTTTTGTACAGTTCTTCTGTGTATTCTTGCCACCCCTCCTTAATATCTTCTGCTTCTGTTACATCCATACCATTTCTGTCCTTTATCAAGCCCATCTTTGCATAAAATGTTCCCTTGGTATCTAATTTTCTTGAAGAGATCTCTAGTCTTTCCTATTCTGTTGTTTTCCTCTATTTCTTTGCATTGATCGCTGAGGAAGGCTTTCTTATCTCTCCTTGCTATTCTTTGGAACTCTGCATTCAAATGGGAATATCTTTCCTTTTTTTCCTTTGCTTTTGCTTCTCTTCTTTTCACAGCTATTTTTAACGCCTCCTCAGACAGCCATTTTGCTTGTTTGCATTTCTTTTCCATGGGGATGGTCTTGATCTCTGTCTCCTATACAATGTTATGAACCTTCGTCCATAGTTCATCAGGCACTCTGTCTATTAGATCTAGTCCCCTAAAGCTATTTCTCACATCCATTATATAGTCATAAGGGATTAGATTTAGGTCATACCTGAATGTTCTAGTGGTTTTCCTTACTTTCTTCAATTTAAGTGTGAATTTGGCAATAAGGAGTTCATAACCTGAGCCACAGTCAGCTCCCAGTCTTGTCTTGCTGACTGTATAGAGCTTCTCCATCTTTGGCTGCAAAGAATATAATCAATCTCTTTTGGTGTTTACCATCTGGCGATGTCCATGTGTAGAGTCTTCTCTTGTGTTGTTGGAAGAAGGTGTTTGCTATGACCAGTGCGTTCTCTTGGCAAAACTCTATTAGCCTTTGCCCTGCTTCATTCTGTATACCAAGGCCAAATCTGCCTTTTACTCTGGGTGTTTCTTGACTTCCTACTTTTGCATTCCAGTCCCCTATAATGAAAAGGACATCTTTTGGGGGTGTTAGTTCTAAAAGATCTTAGGTGTTAATAGAACCGTTCAACTGCAGCTTCTTCAGTGTTACTGGTTGGGGCATAGGCTTTGATTACTGTGATACTGAATGGTTTGCCTTGGAAACGAACGGAGATCATTCTGTCGTTTTTGAGATTGCATCCAAGTACTGCATTACTGACTCTTTTGTTGACCATGATGGCTACTCCATTTCTTCTAAGGGATTCTTGCCCGCAGTAGTACATATAATGGTCATCTGAGTTAAATTCTCTTGATAAATTTGTATGCAGGTCAGGAAGCAACAGTTAGAACTGGACATGGAACAACAGACGTTCCAAATAGGAAAAGGAGTACGCCAAGGCTGTATATTGTCACCCTGCTTATTTAACTTATATGCAGAGTACATCATGAGAAACACTGGGCTGGAAGAAGCACAAGCTGGAATCAAGATTGCCAGGAGAAATATCAATAACCTCAGATATGCAGATGACACCACCCTGATGGCAGAAAGTGAAGAGGAACTAAAAAGCCTCTTGATGAAGGTGAAAGAGGAGAGTGAAAAAGTTGGCTTAAAACTCAACATTCAGAAAACGAAGATTATGGCATCCGGTCCCATCACTTTATGGGAAATAGACGGGGAAACAGTGGAAACAGCGTCAGACTTTATTTTTTGGGGCTCCAAAATCACTGCAGATGGTGACTGAAGCCATGAAATTAAAAGACGCTTACTCCTTAGAAGAAAAGTTATGACCAAACTAGATAGCATATTGAAAGCAGAGACATTACTTTGCCAACAAAGGTCTGTCTAGTCAAGGCTATGGTTTTTCCTGTGGTCATGTATGGATGTGAGAGTTGGCCTTAAGAAAGCTGAGTGCTGAAGAATTGATGCTTTTGAAGTGTGGTGTTGGAGAAGACTCTTGAGAGTCCCTTGGACTGCAAGGAGATCCAACCAGTCCATTCTGAAGGAGATCAGCCCTTTCTTTGGATTTCTTTGGAAGGAATGATGCTAGAGCTGAAACTCTAGTACTTTGGCCGCCTCATGTGAAGAGTTGACTCACTGAAAAAGACTCTAATGCTGGGAGGGATTGGGGGCAGGAGGAGAAGGGGACGACAGAGGATGAGATGGCTAGATGCCATCAGTGACTCTATGGACGTGAGTCTGAGTGAACTCTGGGAATTGGTGATGGACAGGGAGGCCAGGCATGCTGCAATTCATGTGGTCGCAAAGAGTCAGACACGACTGAGTGACTGAACTGAACGGAACTGAACTGAGTTAAATTCACCCACTTCAGTCCATTTTAATTCACTGATTCCTAGAATGTTGACGTTTACTCTTGCCATCTCCTGTTTGACCACTTCCAATTTGCCTTGATTCATGGGCCTAAGATTACAGTTTCCTAAGCAATATTGCTCTTTACAGCATCGGACCTTACTTCTATCACTAGTCACATCCACAACTGGGTATTGTTTTTGCTTTGGCTCCACCCCTTCATTCTTTCTGGAATTATTTCTCCATTGATCTCCTGTAGCATATTCAGCACCTACCAACTTGGGGAGTTCATCTTTCAGTATCCTATCATTTTGCCTTTTCATACTGTTCATGTGGTTCTCAAGGCAAGAACACTGAAGTGGTTAGCCATTTCGTTCTCCAGTGGACCACATTCTCAGACTGCTCCACCATGACCCATCCGTTTTGTGTGGCCTCACATGGCATGGCTTAGTTTCATTGAGTTAGACAAGGCTGTGGTCCATGTGATCAGATTGGCTAGTTTTCAGTGATTATGATTTCAGTGTGTCTGCCCTCTGATGCTCTCTCACAACACCTACCATCTTACTTGGGTTTCTCTTACATTGGAAGTGGGGTATCTCTTCATGGCTGCTCCATCAATGTGCAGCCACTGCTCCTTACCTTGGACGAGGTCAACCCTCCTGACCTTGAATGTGGAGTAGCTCCTCTAGGCCCTCCTGTGTCTGCACAGCCTCCGTTCTTTGGACATGGGGTTGCTCCTCTCAGCCACTGCCCCTGACCTCGGACATGGGGTAGCTCCTCTTAGCCGCCACCCCTAGACCATTCAGGTATGACCTAAGTCAAATCCCTTATGACTATCTAGTGGAAGTGGGAAAAGATTTAAGGGACTAAATCTGATAGACGATCAATAGACATAGGTAAATTACAATAGTAGTAGTGAAAACTAATGGATCTCAAAATTAAAAAGAAAAGAATTATCTCTATTGCAGTTTTAATGGATACTGACATTTCTGAACAGAAATAATGCTTAGATATTAGAATTTCACAAGCTAATTTATAGATATATTAATTCTTTAGATGCCTGTGTGATACTATCTGAAGAACTAACTCAGAGAAAATAATTTTATCAACATATTAATATTTACACCAATTTATCCATGTTCATGTTTTGGTTATTCTTTTGGGGAGGATATTGGGAGAGGAAATGATGGGTAGAACCAGCTAGCACCTCATGGGGCATTTCCAAGTAACTTGTTCCATAAGCACTTGAATTAGATTTTGGGGAGAATGAACTGTGAACAAACCAGTTAGTCTATTAGAAAGTCATTAAGATTTACCTCCTTCTATAATCTAGATGCTCTACGGAGCCACCATCACTTTCTTCCTCACATAATCAAATTATGCAAAGAAAAACACAAAGGAATTTTTTCAGAGACCCCAGGGCTAAAGCCCATTGGTTTTACTGTGAATGTGATTACTGTAAACCTCCAGAGATTTTGTCAGTCTTCAAGGAATATAAGTCCTTCTGGAGTTTTTACCCAACTTTATTATTCTAGGTTATTTACTATAAATACTCTGGTTTTGCTCTTTGGACAAGTTGGTAAATCTCAGAAAACATCATGGGACTCAGGTTAACTAGTCTGTTTAACAATTTGATTACACAACTCCATGCAAAGGGAGGTATTGCTTCATCTTTGGAATTGTTCCCCTTCCTGTTCCCTCGGGGATTTAATATGCTTGTAACATCCATCAAAGAACTCCACTGTTCTAACATTATTGGGGACAAAGGAACTTAGATTTGGAAAAAAATAATTCACTTAGATTCAAATTTAATTAAATAAATGCTACTATGTATCCCCTGTATGCCAGAATAATCTGCTAGGTTCTTGAGATTTAAAAGTGATCAATTAGATAAGATCCTTCATGCATTTTAAAATGTCCATCAAATTTGATATTCTTTTCTTCAACATTTTCATTATTTAGAGACAAATAAATTCAGAGAGATTGACTATCTTTTTAAAAATTCTCTATCAAGTGCTTTTACTAACATTAGAAAATAATTGTCCCAAGTAGGAAAGAGTAGAAGAAATCAAAACTAGGCAATCAGAGATCCAGATGTTTTGCATGGTAAAACATGAAACCATAATCTATTCCCAGTCCTACTACTAGTCATTCCAGTTAACTTTTATAGGTTCACTTTCTCTTCTAGAAAACTGGTACAATAAAGCTTGTCTCTCCATATCCTTTACAATGTTTTGAAGGAAAATTATCATGACCTACAGATTATCAAAGCTATTTGACATCTTAGATCAAAGGTGACATACATATTTTTAATTTATTTATTTATTTTAATTGGAGGCTAATTACTTTACAGTATTGTAGTGTTTTTGCCATACATTCCAGTGAATCAGTCATGGGTGTACACATGTCCCCCATCCTGAACCCCCTTCCCACCTCCCTCCCCAGCTCATCCCTCAGGGTCATCCCAGTGCACCAGCCCTGAGCGTTCTGTCTCATGCATCAAGCCTGGGCTGGTGATCTATTTCACATACGGTAATATACATGAATTAAAAAGACACTTGCTCCTTGGAAAAAAAGTTATGACCAACCTAGATAGCATATTGAAAAGCAGAAACATTACTTTGCCAACAAAGGTCCGTCTAGTCAAGGCTATGGTTTTTCCAGTGGTCATGTATAATGTGAGAGTTGGACTGTTAAGAAAGCTGAGAGCCAAAGAATTGATGCTTTTGAAGTGTGGTGTTGGAGAAGACTC
Source organism: Bos taurus (assembly GCF_002263795.3). NCBI lineage: Eukaryota > Metazoa > Chordata > Mammalia > Artiodactyla > Bovidae > Bos > Bos taurus. The sequence goes on from NC_037340.1 coordinate 50,181,422, forward strand.
TTGAGAGTCCCTTGGACTGCAAGGAGATCCAACCAGTCCATTCTGAAGGAGATCAGCCCTGAGTGTTCTTTGGAAGGAATGGTACTAAAGCTGAAACTCCAGTACTTTGGCCACCTCATGCGAAGAGTTGACTCATTGGAAAAGAGTCTGATGCTGGGAGGGATTGGGGGCAGGAGGAGAAGGGGACGACAGAGGATGAGATGGCTGGATGGCATCACCGACTCGATGGACATGAGTCTGAGTGAACTCCGGGAGTTGGTGATGGACAGGGAGGCCTGGTGTGCTGCGATTCATGGGGTTGCAAAGAGTCGGACATGACTGAGTGACTGAACTAACTAACCAATATACATGTTTCAATGCTATTCTCTCAAATCATCCCACCCTTGCCTTCTCCCACAGAGTCCAAAAGTCTGATATTTACATCTGTGTCTCTTTTGCTGTCTCTCATATAGGGTCATTGTTACCATCTTTCTAAATTCCATATATATATGTTAATATACTGTACTGGTGTTTTCCATTCTGACTTACTTCACTCTGTATAGCAAGCTCCAGTTTCGTCCACCTCATTAGAACTAATTCAAATACATTCTTTTTCATAGCTGAGTGATATTCCATTGTGTATAAGTACCACAACACTCTTATCCATTCATCTGCTGGTGGACATCTTGGTTGCTTCCAATGTCCTAGCTATTATAAACAGTGCTGCATTGAACATCGGGGTACACGTGTCTCTTTCAATTCTGGTTTGCTTAGTGTGTATGCCCAGCAGTGGGATTGCTAGATCATATGGCAGTTCTATTTCCAGTTTTTTTTTTTTTTTTTTTAAAGAATCTCCACATCATTCTCCATAATGGCTGTACTAGTTTGCATTCCCACCAACACTGTAAGAAGGTTCCCTTTTCTCCGCACCCTCTCCAGCATTTATTGTTTGTACACTTTTTAATAGCAGCCATTCTGACTGGTGTGAAATAGTATCTCAGCATGGTTTTAATTTGCATTTCTCTGATAATGAGTGATGTTGAGCATCTTTTCATGTGTTTGTTAGCCATCTGTATGCCTTCTTTGGAGAAATGTTTGTTTAGTTCTTTGGCCCATTCCCCACCCCCCCGACCTTGGGTCATTTATTTTTCTGGAATTGAGATGCAGGAGCTGCTTATATATTTTTGAGATTAATTCTTTGTCAGTTGCTTCGTTTGCTGTTATTTTCTCCAATTCTGAAGGCTGTCTTTTCACTTTGTTGATGGTTTCCTTCATTGTGCAAAGGTTTTTAAGTTTAATTACATCCCATTTGTTTATTTTTGCTTTTATTTCCATTACTCTGGAAGGTGGGTCATAGAGGATCCTGCTGTAATTTATGTCAGAGAGTGTTTTGCCCGTTTTCCTTTATGAGTTTTATAGTTTCTGGTCTTACATTTATTTTTTTAATCCGTTTTGAGTTTATTTTTGTGTATGATGTTAGAAAGTGTGACATATATTTTAAAGAAAAAAATGTTAGCTGTTATTTCACCATATTTAGAGAGAACAAGGTTGCATTATTTTTTATCTAAAATGATTTAGTATATAGGATATAGTATACAACGTCTTGTTCTCTCCAAAGAGTAACAAGCAATTATTTGAATGTTATTAAAAGATTTTTCAGGAGGATGAAATAAATAAAGTGTGTTGTAATGAATCAGTATTTTATTCTTAATAATGACATAATTCTTGCAGTTTAGTTTCAAAAGGAAAATAGGCAGGGGAAAGAGGGGGAAGCAGTACAACCCATACGTGTGGACAGAACATCTAGATGTGATTTGACTATGCTAATATCTGATAATAAAATCTTCTAGCCACCATACACAGATACAGGTGCCCTGACATATAGTCCGTGTGGCTCTAGACCTAAAGTTACTAGGAAAGGCCTAATGATATCTGGTTCGTCAGTCAAGTGTTTCCAAATAAAGTGTCCTTAGATCCAGAAGGAAAAAGGCCATGCACACATTTTTTGTAAAACTTTTGTTCTGTCAAAGGTTGGTTTTTACTGTACCTGAGGTCATCATTTAGGCTGCTAGGCTGTAGATCTTGAGTGTGTCCTCTTTTATTCTCTCATATTTGGTCACAATAGAAGAGGAAGCAAGCATCTGTCATTTCTTCTGGGCTAGATCAGTTCTGTCCTCTGCCAAACGTCTTCATCATCCTTCATAGAGTGTGATGGGATCTTTTTCCTTATTAGTAGTAATAATATCTTTCTGCTGTAGGGTGGCATGACAAACATCCTTCATTTTAACTTCTACTGTAAACCTATGAGGCAGGTTAGACAATTAATTGACCTCACTTTTTATGGATATTGAAATAAAATTCAGAGAGATTACCTGACATATTCAAGGTCACTCCATAATGCAGTGATAAAACACACTGTACTTATAAGTATTTATCAGTCAATGGTTTCCAGACCAGCATCATATAGAAACTTGCTAGGTTTCCCCCACAGATACCTACAGCTTATTCCCATGAGTCTGCAAATGTTACCTTACCTGGCAAAAGGGATTTTGCAAATGTGATTAAGCTAAGGATCTTGTGCTAGTTATATCTAAGTTGTCCTAATGTAATCACAAGAGTCCAAACAAGAGGGAGGCAGAAAGATCAAGGTGCAGGGAGATATAACAGCAGCAGCAAAGGTCAGAGTGTGCTCTATAAAGTGGAAAAATCAAGGAAATAGATTCTTCCCAGGAACTGGGGAGAAAGAATATAGTCCTGCTGACCTATTTTTGGATTTCTGAGCTCCTTAATGATAAGATACTGAATTTATGTTGCTGTAAGTCACTAAATTTGTGGCAATTTCTTATAGAAGCAATAGGAAATTAATACACAGGGTGGGGATGAGGGTGGGATGTAGTATCCTATGCTTTAAAAACCTTAAAGGTAATTCTGATGGTAAAGTTTGAGTAACACTGTTTGGACCATTTGGTAAAAATTTAAACATGCCAATAAGATTCATAACCAATGAGGAAGAATTTCTCAATAGAATTAATGCTAGAAAAAAACTGTAAAGAGAATGAAGCTAAGGCCAGTAAGAAGAAACTGAGAACCCATTTAGCAAATAGAGGTTAAACAGATGAAGACCTCCTATATGTGTGAAGATTTTTAAAAAAGCTTATCCATGTCAATGCAAGAGTGAGATGCTCGAGATAAAATAACTTAGTCATTTTATCATATGAAAAAAATACATAAATAAATCAAACTCATGGCCTCTAAAACATCCATTCAGTCAAATCACTGTTCTTTCTTAACTTAGAATCCATGAAAAGAGGTCTGGAGACATAGATGAAAAAAAAAAAAAACTTTATTTTTACTAAATTCTAATTGAAGTCTAGCATTCCCTTCAGTTGTGAATGTAACTAATAAACCACATAGTAATGGCAGAAATTGTTACTTAGTCATCAATAGAAACCACATATACTTTTCTATTACAACTGTTGCAGATGTCTGTTAATATCATTTATACTCTTTACTACTGTAAAGTTATGATAGAGATGAGATGCACTACTGAATCCTTGTTAAACAATGTGGTCAATGTGGTGATACAGAAACATATGTATTATTTTATCACAAATTTATCTTTTTATATTGAAAAGATAACTGTCTTCCAAAAACTTATTTTTAAAAATTATATATATGCATATATATTATTTTTGCATATATATATTATATTTAAAATCTTATTCTGAAAAAGGTTTCATAGGATACTTCAGACCATCCAAAGGATTAATGACAATAATTAATTAAGTATTATGAGACATAATGTGTGTGATGTAAATAAGACAAGTGTTGTTATAGCATATTTATAAGTAATGAAAAGAAACTAAAATCTTGTTTAATATCACATAAATCAGACTAAATGTATTATAAGGCCAGAGCCCTTTTCTTTGTTTTCTCAGGTGTCCATCTGAGCATCTCCAATACTTTCAGATGCCAAATTGGTGTGATTTCCACCTAATCACAGAGCTTTAAAGTTCCACCTTACTTTTGAATTATACTGATTGGGGCATCTCAAAAACTTGAGGGAGATAGTCTAAATACCCTGAGAACTAGGCTATGCCAACTTTCTGTTTTCCCTCTGTTGCACTGGCTTCCAAATCAGTTAATGGTTGACATGCCTCCCAAAGAATGACCTCAACTCTCCGCTAAGGACCTGGGAAAGAGCGAAAAAGCAAAACCTGACATAGACAATAAAACAGCTGAAAAGATGGCTTTGAAATAAGCTATGGTCCACTGAACAGCTTCCTAGAGTATATTTTGTTCATACCTACTATATGATTTAAAGGGACTTTGAAGTTCACTTTCAAACTGCAACTGTTTGAATGCAGTGCATCAAGATATTCTATGATATGAGGATAGGTGGATATCTTAGCCTCATGGATACTCAATGCTAGATGAACCATGAATATTTGGGAGTTCAGAGTTAATTCAAATGATCCTCCAAAATGTTATTTGTTCATCCAGAGCTTATCCAAATGATCTGAATAGTTTCACCATCCAAAATCAGCTGACACTCAAGTAAGAATTAATTTTCCTATGAGATTTTTCTTTCTCCTTTCTGCCAGAAATATTCCATGCACTTTCTCAAGGTTATGCAGCTGGCAGGTCCCAAAAGGTCTGGGAAGTAAAAACAAACAAAAAAGTAAATAGCAATTAATTCAATGTGAAACCTACGTACAGAAAATTAACTTCCTAAGTAAATACTGCAGGTCTTTACACATTGTACTCTGTTAGCATCTGAAAAGGATACTATAGACAGTAAAAAAAAAAAAATCTGCCTGCAGTGTAGGAGACCCAGGTTTATTCTCTGAATTGGGAAGATCCCCTAGAGAAGGGAGTTGTTACCAACTCCAGTATTCTTGTCTGGAGAATTCCATGGACAGAAGAGCCTGGTGAGCTACAGTCCATGGGATCACAAAGAGTTGGACACAACTGACTGACTAACACTTTCACACTTTTCACTTCATAGATATAGTTACTTACATGTACTAGTACAGGAAAATAATAAAGCCTTATTCATTCTCACTGCTTGTCCAAAATCTAGATTCTACCATGAAGTAGCAAATTTGGAGAGTTGCAAAGGTTAGAAGAAAGAGCTGTAAAGATGATTACGCCTTGAGAATTCAAATCTAGAAGGAAAGACTCAAAAAACAAGAACTATTTATTATGGAAGAAAAGGCAGAGTAACATGATACATAAGAATAAATGCAATAAAGAAAGATGGAAAAAATATCCTAGATAAAGATAGAGATCAACTGTGGTTCCTTTATTCTGAGATCAAAACCAAAGGAAAACATGGTAAGCTGCTCTGAGAAATAGGCTGATCTTCAACTTGTTCAATTTCAAGGTGAATTACCATTGGAAAGTGTGTAATCACCACTCTCTAAAATTTTGATTGAAATAATATTTTCTCTTGCATCACTTAATTTTGGTCTATCTTGAATTGGACTTCCCTGGTGTCTCAGATGGTAAAGTGTCTGCCTACAATATGGGAGACCTGAGTTCAATCCCTGGGTCAGGAAGACCTCCTGGAGAAAGAAATGGCAACCCACAGTATTCTTGCCTGGAAAATCCCATGGATGGAGGAGCCTGTTAGGCCACAGTCCATGGGGTCGCAAAGAGTAGGACACGACTGAGGAACTTCATTCATTCACTCACTCACTCATCATGAATTAAGAGAATGGACAAGAAGATTTTTCAAGGACCATTCCTGTAAATGTATCCTGATATATTGTGTATTATCCTGTGACAAGAACAAATGAGATCACCAAGAAGACTTGCTTATAGAGACTTCCATGTTCAAAGAGGTACTCTACTGAAAAAAAATCAAGACATATTATGGGTATCCCAGTTAGCAATGGCTGGAGGAAATTCTGCACCAAGAAAGAGGCATAGTGGCCCCCAAATAATTCCTCAGTCCCACCTACCAACTCCTGGAAGTCTGCATAACTTTTGGTTTTAAAATGAGTTATATATCCTTCTTTAATTAAGTTTAATGTAATTCATTGATAGAGTTTTAAATGACATTGGATATGATGTTGTATAGTTTCCCAGATGTCCATGAGGTTTCTCACACTTTGTAGCAACTTGCTTTTTCATGGGAGCATGTGGCTGATTCTGGCCAATTAACTGTAAGAGGAAGAAACATGTCTCACTTTCAGGTCAAAATGTAGAACATGAGGAGCAATTTCTTCGTGTGTCTCTTCCAGAAGGCTTTACTTCACATATGGCCCATGTGTTGAGAAGATAGCATCATGAGAAGAATGCTGATTGCATCTCCAGATTGCCAGACCTGTACTGTTCTTGTCATGAACAATAAATAGAATTTGAAGAGAGAATGCACTGTCAGTCTATCTTGACTGATAGCTATGATAATTCTTAAAATACCAATTGAGATAAAAATATTTCTACTGCATTTTCAGTTCTCACTATAGACACCTTTAAAAGTAACAGCGTCACTGTGTTTTGGCTAAGGACAAGGAGCTGCAGTTTTATCCCTATTGATTCATGAAAATACGAAATCATCTGTCAGTTATTATTGTTAATCATTAATCATCTGTTCTACATATTAATTACATTTACAACAGAGATATTCTTTAAAGTTATGAACATCATATAATGTATTTATATATTATTTTTAAAGGAGTCCATATAAAAACATGCTGTTAATGTTGCTGTTCAGTCACTAAATTGTGTCCAACTTTTTGAGACCTCATGGACTGTAGTGCACCAGGCTCCTGTGTTCTCCACTATCTCCCAGAATTTGCTCAAAGTCATGTCCATTACATCATTAATGCTATCTAACCATCATCCTCTGCCACCCCCTTCTCCTTTTGACTTCAATCTTTCCCAACAACGGTGTCTTTTTTAATGAGTCGGCTCTTCTCATTAGGTGACCAAAATATTGGAGCTTCAACTTCAGCATCAGTCCTTCCAATGAATATTCAGGGTTGATTTCCTTTAGGGTTGATGGTTTGATCTCCTTGCAGCCCAAGGGACTCTCAAGAGTCTTCTCTAGAACCACAATTTGAAAGCATCAGTTCCTCGGTGCTCAACCTTCTTTACGGTTCAACTCTCATATCTATACATGACTACTGGAAAAACCATAGTTCTGACTAAATAGACCTTTGTTGGCAATGTGATGTGTTTTTAATATACTGTCTAGGTTTTTCATAGATTTCCTTCCAAGAAGCAAGCATCTTTTAACTTCATGGCTGCAGCTAACATCTCAGTAATTTTGGAGCTCAAGAAAATAAAATCTGCTTCCACTTTCCCCCCTTCAATTTGCCATGAAGTGATGTGACTGGATCCCATGATCTTAGGTTTTGAAATGTTGAGTCTCAGGCCAGCTTTTTCACTCTCCTTTTTCACCCTCATCAAGAGGCTCCTTAGTTCCTCTTCACTTTATGCCATTAGAGTGGTATAATCGACATATCTGAGGTTGTTGATATTTCTCCTGGCAAGCTTGATTCATCCAACCTGACATTTGGCATGATGTACCCTGCATGTAAGTTAAATAAGTAGGGTGACAAAATACAGTGCTGCCATACTCCTTTTCCAATTTTGAATCAGTCAATTATTCCATGTCTGGTTCTAACTGGAGAAGGAAATGGCAACCCACTCCAGTGTTCTTGCTTGGAGAATCTCAGGGACAGGGGAGCCTGGTGGGATGCCATCTATGGGGTCACACAGTGTCGGACACGACTGAAGTGACTTAGCAGCAGCAGCAGCCAGTTCTAACTGCTGATTCTTGACCTGCATACAGGTTTCTCAAGAGACAATAAGGTGGTCTCGTGCTCCCATCTCTTTAAGAATTTTCCACAGTTTGCTGTGATCTACACAGTCAATGACTTTAGCATAGGCAATGATGCAGAAGTAGATGTTTTGGGGGAATTCCCTTGCTTTCTCCATGATCCAGCAAATATCAGCAATTTGATCTCTTGCTCCTATGCCTTTTCTAAACCCATATTGTACATCTGGAAGTTCTCAGTTCATATACTACTGAAACCTAGCATGAAGAAAATTGAATATAACCTCACTAGATGTGGAATGAGTGCTATTGCAGAGTAGTTTGGACATTATTTGGCATCATCCTTCTTTGGGATTGGGATGAAAAGTGGTCCTTTTCAGTCCAGTCAGGCAACTGTGAAACTCTAAGATTCTGGTTGAATATAATTAGCACACACAGATTTTCATAGAATAACCAAAGTATTCCCCACTACCATCATTTTATCTCTTTAACTCTTACAATTCCTTGAAATGGAGATGTTTATCCTCATTTTATATCACATAAAATAAAGCTGGCAGAACAAGAAAAAGATGAAGGTAGAACTCAACCTAGATTTAAGTTCTTTTTTTTAAAATTAATTTTATTTTATTTTTAAACTTTACATAATTGTATTAGTTTTGCCAAATATCAAAATGAATCCACCACAGGTATACATGTGTTCCCCATCCTGAACCCTCCTCCCTCCTCCCTCCGCATACCATCCCTCTGGGTCGTCCCAGTGCACCAGCCCCATTATTTATACTATGCTATCATGGACTAAAGTGGTTCCCTACTGAATGGTCAGAGTCTTGGCAGAAAGCTATCCTCAAATAGAGGTAAGTGAATGAAGCTTAATAAATATTCTATTTGAAGATATATAAATATGATTAAGCTTACTCCTTGGAAGAAAAGTTATGACCAACCTAGATAGCATATTGAAAAGCAGAGATATTACTTTGCCAACAAAGAAAGGTCCATCTAGTCAAGGCTATGGTTTTTCCAGTGGTCATGTATGGATGTGAGGGTTGGACTGTGAAGAAAGCTGAGCACCGAAGAATTGATGCTTTTGTACTGTGGTGTTGGAGAAGACTCTTGAGAGTCCCTTGGACTGCAAGGAGATCCAACCAGTCCATTCTAAAGGAGATCAGCCCTGGGTGTTCCTTGGAAGGAATGATGCTAAAGCTAAACTCCAATACTTTGGTCACCTCATGTGAAGAGTTGACTCATTGGAAAAGAGTCTGATGTTGGGAGGGATTGGGGGCAGGAGGAAAAGGGGACAACAGAAGATGAGATGGCTGGATGGCATCACTGACTCGATGGACGTGAGTTTGAGTGAACTCCAGGAGTTGGTGATGGACAGGGAGGCCTGGCATGCTGCGATTCATGGGGTCGCAAAGAGTCGGACACGACTGAGCAACTGAACTGAACTGAAGGGAAACCACAGGGATGGTGAAGTGTCCAAGAGCTTGAAATATCAGATTAGTCCTGAGAACCATGACTCCTGAAGGGACAGAGGGAAAAAGAAGTCATACGCATGTGTGCTTAGTCTTCTCCAACTCTGTGATCCCATGGAATATAGCCCACAGGCTTCTCTGTTCATGGGATTACCCTGGCAAGAATACTGACGTGGTCTGTCATTTCCTCCTCCAGGAGATCTTCCTGACTCAGGAATAGAAACTGCATCTCTCAAGGCTCCTGCATTGTAGGCAAATTCTGTACCTGTGAGCCCTCAGTGAAGCCCAAAAGCAGTCATAAGGACCCAGGGAAAGCCTTTAGTTATAGAGGACCATCTTATATCACTTGAGACCTTGGATAAGAGAATGACCACCACCAGCCTATATTCTGTCCTCCTTGAGGACTGCTTGCTTATGGCTTCCACAGACCAAACCCAACGGATATAAAAGGGCAAAGGAGCCTAGTTTAAGCTATCCATTTCAGGGAAGCCTTCTGGGGTACACAGTAGGGTGGAGAAGTGGAAAGTTAGTGGATATGAAAAGACAAAAAGAGATTATCTAGCCCATGTACCATCACTTTCATAGACAAGCCACTTAAACAAATCTGTATTAAGAAGAAATTCATCATATTGAAAGACAACCTTGAAGTGCAATTAAAAATAAATTTGAGGGGAAAGAACAAGATGGCAGATGAGTAGGTGGACGTGGAGTACATCTCTCTCCACAGATACATCAGGAATACAACTTCAGACACAGAAGTGCATGCAAAACACCAGCTGAGAGCAGAGAGGAGTACCTGACCACTGGGAAAGAATATACAGAACCATGCAAAACTCAGTAGGATGAAGGAACTAGAGGGAAAAACAGGAGTGTTAGTAAGATTGGACCTGCCCTCAGTGGGTGGGGGAATTGAAGCAGGGGTCCGATCCCCACACTGGGGCAATTGTCTGAGACAGAGGAGAAACATTTATGGCTGAGAGTGAAAGAGCTGATCTGTGGCAGCCTAAATGGAATGAGAATCAGACAGTTCCTTGCCACAGCCATTCATACCCCCAACAGAGATTCAGGTCCTCTGGAAGGCACAGTGGCTGGGAGCTGGAGTTTAGGGATTGTGGAGCAATCCCAGGGCAAGGGCTACTATTGACTGCAGAGAGACAGATCGATCGAGGGGATGTGAGGGAGGAGCCTGTGGTGGGAAAGCGATACTGCTGAGTCAACTGTAGGGGGTGGAGCCATCACCATAGCTTCTCTCTCCTCACACACCAGCATTGGCAGCTAAACAATAGAGAGGCTGGCCCATCAAAGGCCTGATGCACTGAACTGCGGAGTAGGACCCTACCCAGGGTGCTCCTTTAAGTGACTGACATGTTGTTCTACAGACTAGGACCCCAGCCAGGGGGATCCCTTTATGTGCCTGAAAGGGCAGAGCTAAGGGGAAAGACTGGCCAAAGAGGTCTTTTGATCTCCAGCTACAAGAAACTCAAAAAAAAATACTCTGATAGGGCCATAGCTCCTGCAATGGAGGCATTTCATGTGCCTGCACACTTTGCGCTGCCAGTGTCCCCACAAGCCAAACAGCTGCACCACCTTCACGCTCAACTCTCACTGGGGCAGAACTGCCACAGGCAGAAAAGTCTTGCATCTATGCACACTGAGTTGCTTCAGTCATGTCCAACTCTTTGAAACCCTGTGGACTGCAGCCTGCCAGTCTTCTCTGTCAGGGGGGTTTTCCAAGCAAGAATACTAGAGCATATTGGCCAGTAGGTTGCCATACTCTTCTAGATCACTGTATTTCCTGCTGCCCTAGCCTCCAACACCCCTGAGTACCTGGTGCTGCCAGAACCCCTGAGACCCAAGCAGCTGCACCACCTCCAAAACTGGCCCTCATACCCAAGTCCTCCAGGGTAGCCTCAGGAAGAAACCCCAGTGGAAGACCCACATGCAAAGGTGGAAATTAAACCACAATTGAAACCCAGGGGCAGTGAATTTCAAAGAAGACCCAAAAACTTCCCACCAGCTGTACAAGCTGCAGATTAAATCCACGTGATCAACTAGGCAGACTCTGTGTCTATGGAATATATAAAAGGACATTGAGAGCTCCCACAAAAGAAAGGCACTAGTTCTGATAGCTGTGGACATTGGAGACAAGAACACACAAGAGTAGGACCAGATTAGAATCTGAGCTGCCCCCAAAACAGGTCCACAGATCAGCACAGTGTTGGAGGAATCGCAGGGAGGTGAGGTGGACTGTGACTCCCAGAGAGGGAAAGGACTCTGACAGCAGTGTCTCAAGAAAAACATTTATTCTTCTTATGTTTTGACTTGTTCTGTGGATTCTTTTGGATTTTTTTTCTTTTTCCTCTCCCCCCCACTCCACCCCCCCATTGTAGTTGTTGATTTTATTGGCATTATGAAATCTATTTAAGCTTTTGAGCTTTTTTTTTTCCTCACTGACATTTTTTATTGTTGTTATGAACATCTGCCTCTACATCAGACTTTTGTAGTTCTGTGGAGTTTTCCTTATTTTTTCTTTTCTCTTTTTTTTTTCAATTTTAATTTTTTAATCTATTATTATTTTTTCTACATTTATTCCTTTGTTTACTTTTCCTAGTGCTCTTTTACCACAGCAGTTAATCTTTAATGTATATAAATCTTCTCTGTCTACCTCTGTTTAACTTTGAATATCTATTCTTTCTTTCTTTTCTTTCTTTCCTTTCCTCTCAACATCTTTGTTAGTTTTATTTTCATTGCTTTATTCCAAAATTGGCACCTTGCTTTGGTTTTGTTTTCCACTTTGTGCTTTAGTTAGTTTTGATTTTAACTAGTATATATAATTTTTGGATTCTTTTGTTCACCAGGTCAAACTATTGTACTTTATTTTAGTTGAACTGTTTTGATTTAGCTTATGGGTGTATATGTATATGTGTATATTCAGTCACAATTTTTATTGTTGTTATAAACCTCTGCCTCTATGTTGGGCTTTTGCAGGTCTGTACAGTTTCCCTTTTTTTTTTATTTCTCTTTTCTAAATTTTAATTTTTAAACCTATTATATCTTTCTACATTTATTCCTTTGTTTGCTTTTCCTAGTGCTATTTTCCCTTTGCAGTTAACCTTTAATGTATATAAATCTTCTCTATCTACCTCTATTGAACTTTGTCATCTATTCTTTCTTTCTTTTCTTTCTTTCCTTTACTCTCAATATATTTGTTAGTTTTATTTTCATTACTTTATTCCCCAGTTGGCACTTTGCTTTAGTTTTGTTTCCCAGTTTGTGCTTTAGTTAGTTTTGTTCTCAACTTGTAGATATAATTTTTGGTTTCCTTTGTTTGCCAGGTCAATCTACTGTACTTTATTTTTCTTGGGCTGTTTTTATTTTGCTTATGGGTGTATATGTATATGTGTATATTCAGACACACTTATTAATTTTGTTATGAACCTCTACCTCTATGTTGGGCTTTTGCAGTTTCGTGAAGTTTTTTTTTTTCTTTCTTCTTCATTTTTCGTTTTCTCTTTTTTATAATTTGAATTTTTAATTTTTTAAACCTATTATATTTTCTACATTTATTTCTTTGCCTTTCCTACTGTTCTTTCCCCCTTGCAGTTAATATTTAATGTATATAAATCTTCTTCATCTATCTTTATTGAACTTTGCATATCTATTCTTTTTTTTCTTTCTTTCCTTTTCCCTCAGTCTATTTGTTAGCTTTGTTTTCATTGCTTTATTCCCCACTTGGCACTTTGCTTTCTTTTTGTTTTCTGGTTTGTGCTTTAGTTATTTTTTTTCTTAACTGGTAAATATATTTGATTTCTTTTGTTCACTGGGCCAATCTACTGTTCTTTATTTTAATTGGACTGTTTTGACTTTGCTTATGGGTGTATATGTATATATGTATATTCCATTATTATAACAATTATTTTCCTGATTTTGTAACTGCCATTTTTCTGGGGTTCATCTTTGGTTTCTCATTTTTGGGTATTTGTTTTAATATCACTTAATTTCATAACAAACCACTTGTGGAATCTTCATTCCTGACCAGAAATCAAGCTTTGGAGTAGAAGCACTGACTCCAAGACCCTAGACTACCAGAGAACTAACCCTAGGGAGGATCAAATAGTGAGAATCACACAAAGGAAACCACTTGAATGCAAGACCTAGCATCACCAAACCACCAGTAGCACCCTGTGTAGGATGCCTCATATGAACAACCAACAAAACAAAAATACAAACCCAATCATCAGCAGACAGGATTACCACCTCACTGAGCCTGGCCCATAAGAGAAAAAACAAACAAACAAACAAACACTGAGCACAAATTTCACCCTATGCAAAGCTTCCACAAACTGCTGGACCAAACTTAGGTCAGAAACCAAAAGGAAGAAAGAATGTAACCATTGAAGCCTGGGAAAAGGAGATCGAAAACAGAATAAGTCAAAAAAAAAAAAAAAGGAAAGGCAGAGAAATACTACATAAATGAAGGAACAAACTAGGAAAACACAAGCCCAGATAAATGAAGAGGAAATAGGCAGCTACCTGAAAAAGAATTCAGAATAATGATAGTAAAGATGATCAAAAACCTTGAAAACCAAATGGAGAAAATGCAAGAATCAATTTAAAAAGACCTAGAAGAATTAAACATACAGAGAAGAACAACACAATTACTTAAATTAAAAATACTCTGAAAGGAATTAATAGCAGAATATCTGAAGCAGAGAAATGAATCAGTGAGCTGGAAGATAAAATGGTGGAAATAACTGATGAAGAGCAGAATAAAGTAGAAAGAATGAAAAGAACTGAGGATAGCCTCAGAGACCTCTGGGACAATATTAAACACACCAACGTTCAAATATACGGGTCCCATAAGAAGAGAAAAAGAAAGGGTATGAGAAAATTTTTGAAGAGATTATAGTTGGAAATTTCCCCTACATAGAAAAGAAATAGTCGATCAAGTCCAAAAGTCACAAAGAGCCCCATATAGGATAAACCCAAAGAGAAACACTCCAAGACACATACTAATCAAACTAACAAAGAGTAAACACAAAGAAGGAACATTAAAAGCAGCAAGGGAAAAGCAACAAGTAACAAAGAAGGGAAACCCCATACATTTAGCAGCTGATCTTTCATCAGAAACTCTGCAGGCCAGAAGGGAATGGCAGGATATATTTAAAGTACTGAAAGGGAAATATATACAACCAAGATTATTATACCCGGTAAGGATCTCATTCAAAATTGATGGAGAAATCAAAAGCTTTTCAGACAAGCAAAAGTTAAGAGAATTCAGTACTTCCAAACCAGTCTTACAACAAATGTTAAAGGGACTTATATAGCTAAGAAATACAGGAGAGGAAACAATATCTACAAAATGGATCCCAAACAATTAAGAAAATAGCAATAAGAACATACTGATCAATAATTACTTTAAATATAAATGGACTAAATGCTTCAACCAAAAGACCCAGACTGGCTGAATGAATACAAAAACAAGACCCATATATATGCTGCCTACAAGAAACCCACTTCAGATCTAAAGATACCTATAGACTGAAAATGAAAGGATGGAAAAATATATTCCATGCAAATGGGAAGCAAAAGAAAGCTGGAGTAGCAATCCTCATATGAGACAAAATAGACTTTAAAATAAAGAAGATTACGAGAGATAAGGAAGGACACTATGTAATGACCAAGGGATCTATCCAAGAGGAAGATATAACAACTATGAATATCTATGCACCCAACATAGAAGCACCTCAATACATAAGAAAAACACTAATAGATATAAAAGGAGAAATTGACAGTAACACAATAGTAGTAGGAGACGTTAACACCCCACTCACACCAATGGACAGATCATCAAAACAGAAAATAAATAAGGAAATACAAGTCTTAAATGATACATTAGACAAGATGGATCTCGTTGATATCTTCAGAACTTTCCACCCAAATGAAGAAGAATATGCATTCTTCTAAAGTGCACATGGAACATTCTTAAGGATAGACCACATCTTGGGTCACAACTTAAACCTCAGTAAATTTAGGAAAATTGAAATCATATCAAACATCTTCTCCAACCACAATGCTATGAGACAAGATATTGATTACAAGAAAAAAAAAAAACTGTAAGAAACTGAAACACATGGAGGTTAAATGATACATTTCTAAATAACCAACAAGTTACTGAAGAAATCAGAAGGGAAATCAAAAAATTCCTAGAAAGAAATAACAATGAAAACACGACAATTTGAAACCTAAGGTATTCAGCAAAAGCAGTTCTAAGAGGGAAGTTTATAGCAATACAATCCCACCTCAAGAAACAAGAAAAACATTGAATAGACAACCTAACTTTACACCTAAAGGAACTAGAAAAAGAAGGGAAAAAAGCTAAAATTAGTAGAAGGAAAGAAATTATAAAATTCAGAGCAGAAATAAGTGAAAAAGAAATGAAAGAAACAATAGCAAAATAAAACCTAATGCTGACTCTTTGAGAAGATAAACAAAATTGACAAGCCTTTGGCCAGACTCATCAAGAAAAAAAGAGAGAAGAATCAAATCAACAAAATTAGAAATGAAAAAGGAGAGGTTACAACAGACAATGCAGAAATACCAAGGACTATAAGAGACTATTATGAACAACTATGTGGCAATAAAAAAGATAACCTGAAAGAAATGGATAGATTCTTAGAAAAGTTCAAACTTCCAAGACTGAACCAAGAAGAAATAGAAATTATGAAAAATTACAAGCACTAAATTGAAACTGTGATCAAAAATCTCCCCAAAAAACAAAAGCCCAGACCAGATGGCTTCACAGGAGAATTCTATCAAACATTTAGAGAAGAGCTAATGCCTATCCTTCTAACACTCTTTCAAAAAATTGCAGAGGGAGGAACACTTCCAAACTCATTCTACAAGGCCACCATCACACTGATACCAAAACCAGACAATGACAACACAAAAAAGAAACATACAGGCCGCTATCACTAATGAAAATAGATGTAAAAATCCTCAACAAAATTTTAGCAAACAGAATTCAGCAACACATCAAAAAACTCATACACCATGACCAAGTTGGGTTTATTCCAGGGATGTAAGGATTCTTCCATATATGCAAATCAATGAATGTGATACACCATATTAACAAATTGAAAGATAAAAAACATACGATCATCTCAATAGATGCAGAGAAAACTTTGACAAAATTCAGCACTCATTTATGATTAAAAACTCTTCAAAAATGGGTAAAGGAGTCAACATAGTAAAGGCCATATATGATAAGCCCACAGTAAACATTATTCTCAATGGTGAAAAATTGAAAGCATTCTCCCTAAGATTAGGAACAAGACAAGGGTGTCCACTTTCTCCATTATTGTTAAACATAGTTCTGGAAGTCCTAGCTACAGCAATCAGAGAAGAAAAAGAAATAAATGGATCCAGACAAGAAAAGAAAAAGTAAAGCTCTCACTGTTTGCAGATGACATGATACTGTACATAGAAAACCCTAAAGAAAACCCTACTATCAGAAAATTACTAGAGCTAATCAGTGAGTTTAGCAAAGTTGCAGGATACAAAATCAATACACAGAAATCACTTGCATTTCTATATACTAACAATGAAAAGTCAGAAGGAGAAATTAAGGAATCAATCCCATTCACCATTGCAACAAAAAGAATTAAATATCTAGGAATAAATGTATCTAAGGAGATAAAAGAACTGTACACACAAAATTATAAGACACTGTTGAAAGAAATCAAAGATGACATAAACAGATAAAGAGATATTCTACATTCCTCAGTAGGAAGAATCAATGTTGTGGTAATGACTCTACTGCCAAATGCAATCTACAGATTCAAATGTGACCCCTATCAAATTACAAATGGCATATTTCACAGAACTAAAATAAAAAATTTCATAATTCATATGGAAACACAAAAGACCCCGAATAGTCAAAGTAGTCTTGAGTAAAAAGATTGGAGCTGGAAGAATCAAGCTTCCTTACTTCAGGTTATACTACAAAGCCACAGTCATCAAAACAGTATGGTACTGGCACAAAAACAGAAATAAAGACCGATGGGACAAGATAGAAAGCCCAGAAATAAACCCAGGCACCTATGGGTACCTTATTTTTGACAAAGGAGGCAAGAGGATACAATGGGGCAAAGACAACCTCTTCAATATATGGTGCTGGGAAAACTGGACAGCCACATATAAAAGAATGAAATTAGAACACTTCCTAATACCATACATAAAGATAAACTCAAAATGGATTAAAAACTTAAATGTAAGACCAGAAACTACAAAATTCTTAGAGGTAAACATTGTTCTTAGGCAGTGTTCTTAGGCAGAACACTCAATGGCATAAATCAAAGCAAGATCCTCTATGACCCACCTCCCAGAATAATGAAAATAAAAAGAAAAGTAAACAAGTGGGACCTGATTAAACTTAAAAGCTTTTGCAAGCAAAGGAAACTATAAGCAAAGTGAAAAGACAACCCTCAGAATGGAAGAAAATAATAGCAAATGAAACAACTGGCAAAGTATTAACTTCCAAAATATGCAAGCAGTACATGCAGCTCAATACCAGAAAACAAACAACCCAATCAAAAAATGGGGAAAAGACATAAATGGACATTTCTCCAAAGAAGACATACAGATGGCTAACAAACACATGAAAAGATGCTCAACACTGCTCACTGCTGCTGCTGCTGCTGCTAAGTTGCTTCAGTCGTGTCCGACTCTATGTGACGCCATAGATGGCAGCCTACCAGGCTCCCCTGTCCCTGGGATTCTCCAGGCAAGAACACTGGAGTAGGTTGCCATTTCCTTCTCCAATACAGGAAAGTGAAAAGTGAAAGTGAAGTCACTCAGTCGTGTCCGACTCTTAACGACCCCATGGACTACAGCACACCAGGCTCCTCCGTCTATGGGATTTTCCAGGCAAGAGTACTGGAGTGGGGTGCCATTGCCTTCTCCGACATTGCTCACTAGAGAAATGAAAATCAAAACTACAATGAGAATATTACCTCACAGCAGTCAGATTGGCCATCATCAAAAAGTCTACCAAAATAAATTCTGGAGAGGGTGTGGAGTGCATAATTCACAAAGTCTTTTAAAAGAACTGCAACTTAGTTACTGTTACTTCAGTTCAGTTCAGTCCCTCAGTCATGTCCGACTCTTTCCACCCCATGAACCGCAGCACACCAGGCCTTCCTGTCCATCATCAACTCCCAGAGTCCACCAAAACCCATGTCCATTGAGTCAGTCATGCCATCCAACCGTCTCATCCTCTGTTGTCCCCTTCTCCTCCTGCCCTCAATCTTTCCTAGCATCAGGGTCTTTTCAAGTGAGTCAGCTCTTCAAATCAGGTGGCCAAAGTATTGGAGTTTCAGCTTCAACATCAGTCCTTCCAATGAACACCCAGGACTGATCTCCTTTAGGATGGACTGGTCGGATCTCCTTGCAGTCCAAGGGATTCTCAAGAGTCTTCTCCAACACCACAGTTCAAAAGCATCAGTTCTTTAGTGCTCAGCTTTCTTTATAATTCAAATCTCACATACATACATGACCACTGGAAAAACTATAGCCTTGACTAGATGGACCTTTGTTGACAAAGTAATGTCTCTGCTTTTTAATATGCTGTCTAGATTGGTCATAACTTTCCTTCCAAAGAGTAAGTGTCTTTTAATTTCATGACTGCAATCACCATCTGCAGTGATTTTTGGAGCCCAGAAAGATAAAGTCAGCCACTGTTTCCCCATCTATTTGCCATGAAATGATGGGGCCAGATGCCATGATCTTCATTTTCTGAATGTTGAGCTTTAAGCCAACTTTTTTACTCTCCTCTTTCACTTTCATCAAGAGGCTCTTTAGTTCTTCTTCACTTTCTGCCATAAGGGTGGTGTCATCTGCATATCTGAGGTTATTGATATTTCTCCCAGCAATCTTGATTCCAGCTTGTGCTTCCTCCAGCCTAGCATTTCACATGATGTACTCTGCATATAAGTTAAATAAGCAGGGTGACAATATACAGCCTTGATGTACTCCTTTTCCTATTTGGAACCAGTCTGTTGTTACATGTCTAGTTCTAACTGTTGGAGTTTCTCAAGAGGCAGGTCAGGTGGTTTGGTATGCCCATCTCTTCCAGAATTTTCCACAGTTTATTGTGATCCTCACAGTCAAAGGCTTTGCAATAGTCAATAAAGCAGAAATAGATGTTTTTCTGGAACTCTCCAGCTTTTTCGATGATCCAGCGGATGTTGGTAATTTGATCTCTGGTTCCTGTGCCTTTTATAAAACCAGATTGAACATCTGGAAGTTGAAACCTTGAACATCTATTGTTTAAGCCTGGCTTGGAGAATTTTGAGCATTATTTTACTAACGTGTGAGACAAGTGCAATTGTGCGGTAGTTTGAGCATTTGGCATTGCTTTTCTTCAGGATTGGAATGAAAACTGACATTTTCCAGTCCTGTCGCCACTGCAGAGTTTTCCAAATTTGCTCACATACTGAGTGCAGCACTTTCACAGCATCATCATTTAGGATTTGAAATAGCTCAACTGAAATTCCATCACCTCCACTAGCTTTGTTCGTAGTGATGCTTCCTAAGGCCCACTTGCCTTCACACTCCAGGATGTCTGGTTCTAGGTGAGTGATCATACAGTCGTGATTATTTGGTCATGAAGATCTTTTTTTAACAATTTTTCTGTATATTCTTGCTACCTCTTCTTAATATCTTCTGCTTCTGTTAGGTCCATACCATTTCTGTCCTTTATTGAGCCCATTTTTGCATGAAATATTCCCTTGGTATCTCTAAGTTTCTTGAAGAGCTCTCTAGTCTTTCCCATTCTATTGTTTTCCTCCATTGCTTTGCACTGATCCCTGAGGAAGGCTTTCTTTTCTCTCCTTGTTATTCTTTGGAACTCTGAAGTCAAATGGGTTATCTTTCCTTTTCTCCTTTGCTTTACACTTCTCTTCTTTTCAGAGATATTTGTAAAGCCTCCTCAGACAGCCATGATGCTTTTTTGCATTTCTTTTCCTTGGGGATGGTCTTGATCCCTGTCTCGTGTACAATGTCATGAACCTCCATCCTCTTTGGTAACCATAGTTTTGTTTTCGAAGTCTAGTCTGTTTCTGCTTTTAAATAAATTCATTTCCATGTTTTATTTAGATGCCCACAAAGAAGTGGTATCATATGATATTAATATTTGTCTTTCACTGTCTGATTCACTTCACTTAGTATAATAACTTCCAGGTCCAGGATTCAGTTCTATTTCCTGCCTAATGCCATTGACATTTGGTTTTGTCAACAGTAATCCCACCCATTATGACTGTAAATGAGTGGATTCTATAAGGCCCTCTGGGGACAAGACCCATATTCTCTGCTTTACCTCCTCTCTGAAATACCTAGATATTGTAGGTATAATATCTGATAATAGTGTCTAATGCACATTTCCTGAGTTGTTTTACAGATGCTGAAATCCCCACCAAATGGAAGATATTAACTACTTGATGACCATGAACATGTAACCCTCATACCTACTTGGGACCTAAGGACTGATAATGTTAATCCCTGTGACTGCCCTGTTACCTCACCATCAGAGCCAATAAGAGAATTGTGCATGAGCTTATCACATACCCTGGGACACTCTTCCCTCACCTGGCTTTTAAAAATGCTTTCTTGAAACCCACCTGAATATTTGTGTATTTTGAGTACTAGCTGTCCTGGACTCCTTACTTGGTGCCCTGAGATGAAGGCTGTGCTTTCCTTCACCACAACTCAGTGTCAGTAGATTGGCTTAACTGTGCATGGGAGAAAGGCTCAAGTTTGGTTGGTAATTTAATGTGTGATGTATCCTACTGACAAATTTTCATTGTGAGCATACTCATATTTCTAGAGAATCCACAAAAGATTCTTTACAGAGAATCTACAGGAGAGCTCTTTAAGGTTTCATTAAGACCAGTGTAATCAAGTTGCAGTGTTATCCAATGATCTAAATGGTCTACTTAGGAAAAGGTAGACACAGTGACTTAAATTATTGTTGTTGTTTTTCACTTTTGTTGTTGTTATTAACACTTGGGTTTGAATCAATATACTACTGAAGTCATCTGAGTATGGAGTTCCCTTCAAAATCAACAGATGATCCAAAGACAAATGAATTTATGTGAGATGTGGGCCAGTTTTTCTTGTGTAAGCAGTATTACCAAATGTTGTTTTCTGTTTCTGAGTAATTTCTACCCAATTAAGCATCAAACTGACACTAGCCTTTTGGCTGTCATTTGTTTTCCAGGATCATCTGGCTCTGAGTTTATTCATTGTGTCTGGGTGTTCCTGTCACCCTGACATTGAGCCCAATTCTGAAGTTGCATAATGCAAGTGGAGGAAGCAAAAGAAATTAGTCCTTTCTGATTTTTCCTGACGCATTCTGCTGATTTGTTAGGTTTCCACAGCCTAGGATTTTCTTGCTTGCACTTTACAAGAGGCTAGAGGTTTGACTGCCCTGTGAGATAAATTGAAGTTTCTCTTTCAGTAGCCACTTGTAGACTACCAAAAGTTCTTAACCTTTTCTGGTGCCATGGTCTGTGGACCCCTGATGAAGCAGGAGGTAGATGGGACCACCCCAAAGTAAAGGAGAAACATTTCCTGTGGACAAGATGAGAATAGCAGGACAATTAAGAGAGGAGGCTGGGCCCTGTGCAGATGACATATGTCTCATTCTTGAAGTCAGGGGACCTCCACAACCACATGTGCATAGAAAGCCTCCTTGGAGGTCAAAGAGGAATGATTTCAAGAGATGCTCTACCCACAGTCCTTTGCAGTAGAATCCATCTTCACTAAGATGTGCATGTGCACACATGAGAGGAGCCTGAGATATACCAAATATGGACTGTGCACCAGGCAAATCAAAATGATTGGCCAAAGGAAACCTGAGAGAAATGCCCCATACAAGTAGTTCAAACTGCCACAAAGGTGTGACTTAGGGACTCTTGTTCTGAGTCTGCCTGTATATCTATCCACATGTACTATATCCTCTTCCCTCTTAATAAACACATCAATTCTTCACTGCTTTCCATATTTGTGAAAATACTTTTTTGCAAAGTCTAAGGTTCAGGGCCCTTGTCACTGACCACTGGTCTAGTGGTTAGGATTCAATGCTCTCACTGCTCAACCTGGCCTCAATCTCTTCCTGAAACCCAAGTCCCACTCTAAGCCATTGTAGGCCAGGCCACCTGAGATCACTGCCATCTGGTAAAGCCTATGGAAATATCTCAGAATAATGTTTTTAAAAGCACAAAGTGGATAGAATTATATAAGAAGCAATTATAATGAAAAGTAGTCATCAAGATATTAAAACTGTTTGCCTACTTATTGATACATTGAATATAAACATAAACATTTACACATATATTATGATAACTGCTATAATTCAAAGACTGGAAGACTTAAATGATATTCTGGGTTATTTTCAACAATCTACTTACGGTATGAGAAAATCAGGGTCCTCTTTATATCTGATTTGCTGTCTATGTTAATGATTGAAGGAAATGCTGATATTTCAGTTAGAGTGTAGTAAAAATAAAGTAATTTTTCTGTTCTTTGGATTTCTAGATTCTTTTATTTCCTTTTACAGACTTTTTGGAGGTCCAAGGACCCCAAGATCAGAATATTCCAGTCTATAATAAGTTCAATTCAGTTGCTCAGTTGTGTCTGACTCTTTGCAACCCCATGGACTACGGCACACAAGGCTTCCCTGTCCATCACCAAATCCCAGAGCTTGCTCAGACTCATGTCCATCGAGTCAGTGATGCTATCCAATGATCTTATCCTCTGTCATCCCCTTCTCTTCCTGCCTTCAATCTTTCCCAGCATCAGGTCTTTTCCAAGGAGTCAGTTCTTCACATCAGGTGACCAAAGTATTGGAGCTTCAGCTTCAGCATCAGTCTTTCCAGTGAATATCCAGTGTTGATATCCTTCAGGATGGACTGGTTGGATCTCCTTGCAGTCCAAGGGACTCTCAAGAGTCTTCTCCAACACCACAATTCAAAAGCATCAATTCTTTGGCACTCAGCTTTCTTTATGGTCCAATTCTCACATCCATACATGACTTCTGGAAAAATCATAGCTTTGACTAGATGGACCTTTGTTGGCAAAGTAATGTCTCTGCTTTTTAATATGCTGCCTAGGTTGGTCATAGCTTTTCTTCCAAGGAGCAAGTGTCTTTTAATTTCATGGCTGCAGTCACCATCTGCAGTGATTTTGGAGGCTAAGAAAATAAAGTCTGTCACTGTTTCTATTGTGTCTCCATCTATTTGCCATGAAGTGATGGGACTGGATGACATGATCCTAGTTGTTTGAATGTTGCTGTAAGTGGGATAATTTTGGAAACCAGTTCAATCCATCAAGTCATCTAGGGGATTAAAACATACATTAATTGAATTTTAAACTATATCAAGCATTTTCTTATCTATATTAAGGTGAGGACAAGAAAGAAGTGAATTTACTATTTCCCAATTGCTTTGTTACCAAGTCAAACTTGGGTCCTCTTATGCAGTTAAGCCAATCTGTAGACACTGGGTTTTGGTGAAGAAAAGTGCAGCCTTTACTTCAGGGTGCCAAGCAAGGAATCCAAGGCAGCTAATGCTCAAAACACTGAAACTCTGATGACATTTTTAAAGGTCAGGTGAGGGGAGGGAGTCATAGGATATGATCAGCTCACACACAGTTTTCTGACTGGCTGGTGATGATGTAACAGGGTGGTATCACAGGGGTTAACATTATCAGTCCTGAGGTTTCGATAGGTCTGGGGGCTTTGTGCTCAAGGTCGTCATTAAATAGTTCACGTCTTTCATTTGGTGTGGTTTTAGTATATGCAAAACAACTCAGGAGCTTCAGAGAAGAGCTGTAGCAGAAAATATAGTTGCAGGGTTTGTCCTGGGAAGTTCCTATAGGGTCCTGCTTGGTTATAACTTGATTAATCTTCCTCTCTTGGTGGCTCAGCCAGTAAAGAATCTGCCAACAATGCGGTGTCATGATCCATGCATGGGTGGGAAAAGAATTTCCAGACATGAGGCAGAATGAGAGGAGAATAAAGTTTATTAGAGTGGGAGATGCTGTTAGAACAGTGGACCAGCTCAAGGGAGAACTGACATTTAACAGGGGTTCTTTGTCCACTTTTATAGCCAGGGTACAAGGAGTGGGATGGGGGTCTTGAGGGTCATTTTCTGACTGGATGAGGCATGTATACTGGGTGGAGGAAGAGTAAGGCAAATACCTTCTCCCTATAGGGCAAGAGGGGAGAGAGGTTATGCTGCTCAGGAGGACCTGAAATCAGTTAATAGTTACAACATGGGGGAGGGAAGGATGATGAGTGTCTGGTTTTTCTGTTCCTGCATTCCAAGACCCTCCTTGGTTGCCCCTGCTCTTTCATCCTTGGGTCACCCCATGTGAAAGACCTGGGTTCTATCCCTGGGTCTGTAAAAATCCCCTGGCAAAGGGAATGGTAACCCACTAGAGTATTCTTGCCTGGAGAATCCCATGGAGAGAAGAGCCTACCAAGCTATAGTCCATGGGATCGCAAAGAGTCAGACATGGCTGAGCAACTATCACCTTCACTTTCACCTGCTTGGTTGCAACTTGTTTGATCTTCTTCTCACAGAACTAGCTAGAGACTTGATCTCAGGGAAATAGTCAGAAGCCAGCCTTTCTAAATAGGATGCATTGATTCCCTTAAGAAATAAATGTAGACCCAGCAATAGGTAGAACAAAGCTCCACCCCTTTAGAAAGCAGGCTCCACGTGCTCAAGAATGGATAACATTCACACAGCTTTTCACTCTGTTGTTGTTGTTTAATCACTAAGTCCTGTCGGACTCTCCTGCCAGGCTCTTCTGTCCAGGAGACTTCCCAGACAGGAATACTGAAGTGGGCAGTCACTCCCTTCTCCAGAGATCGAACCTGCATTTCCTGCATTAGCAGGCAGGTTCTTTACCCAGTGAGCAACCAGGGAAGCCTTTCACACTATAGAGAGACACATATTGTCATGATCTCGATGCATATTAGTGCTGTTTGCCAGTTTGGGGAGACAAAACACTCCAACTAGAACTAGCCCATATTCGCTCCAGCCCTGCTTCCCCTCCACAAAGCAGCATGTCTTAGCCTTCTCATTTCTGAGCTTAGGGTCACAAAGAGTCAGACTCTACTCATGAGAGACTAAGAAGAGGCAGGAGTAATCCTGGTAGATGAGTAGTATATTACATTTCCTCTATGCTCCATACAAATATATTATACACTATTTAAGAACCCATGAAAGGGTTAGAAACATCCTTTATAGAAAAGAAATAGAAAAGTAAATAGAAGGTTATAAATAAGATCCTCTCAAACAAAACATTTTTAGAAGAGTTACTCACCATATCAGGGCATTTAATACATGTTTATTATTTTTCCTCAATAATAACAACAAGTTGTTAAAATGCTGTCCAACCAATCTGCAGGCTAAGCAGAGGAGGAAGTGAATGCTTGTCATTGCCTCCTCTCCTTTCAAGCCACCACAAATATTATGTTCTTGCTGTTTTGTTTAACTTGGGCCAATTTCACTTCACAGAGTAACAGGGATGGAGAACTGGGTCCATTAAGAATAAACTTCAAAAACCCTTTGGCTTTGGGACTTCCTTATGTTATTCTGCCTCAAACCCAGAGGATATGAAAGATGGGGAGATTAGTGAGGGTTTTGCCCTGGCTGTTCCTTGACTGAATGGTCTCATAAATGCCAATTGAAATAATTATCAAGCCATTATGACGATTTGCATTAAAAATGGTAACTTAAGCAAGCAATCTCTGTGCTTGGATGAGGGCAGTTGGGGGTAGCATTTAACATTATAAAAGGCCCATTGAAGCCACATTAGCTTTCTGAATTTTTGAAGATTACCGCACAGTAGTTCACAAAAAGGTTATTCTTCCAACTCTATTTATACTCTCAGTACTTCCAGTGTAAGCTCCCAGTGCACCCATTCCTGGTATTGATTGTGCCTGTGCCCAAATTATCATCTGGCACAGACAGGGCAGCAGCTCCAGGAGATGGTGATGCAATGCTTGGAACATTGAAGAACAAACAAAGAACCTCTTCTTATCAACATTTCCCTTTGCTGATTAAGTGAAAATACCAGAAGTCCTAGGTACCATTCCCTATTCTCCCACCTCTCCACTTCTCAAAAGATTGTGCCTTTAAAGCCAATGGCTTACCCTGGAACCCCTTTGAGAATACACTTAAAAGAACAAGGCAGGATATTATGGGGATTAAATTCTCCTTTAACTCATCACTGTTGTCAGTGAGGGAAGTAAATTTATAATAGCTACCTTCTTTGCTTTACAAACATCACAGAGTCTAAAAGGTAGAGAAGGGGACAATGTAGTGTCTGACAACTGCCAACATTATAGGTGGCAGTTCTAAAAGTTATAGGGGGAGGGTCACAGCTCACATTCAGGATCAAGTGGGCCTGGAAGCTCTTTCACAGATAACACCAAATTATCTGCTACATCAGAAATGGTATGGACCTAACAGAAGCAGAAGATATTAAAAAGAGATGGCAAGAATACCCAGAAGAACTGTACAAAAAAGATCTTCACGACCCAGATAATCACGATGGTGTGATCACTGACCTAGAGCCAGACATCCTGGAATGTAAAGTCAAGGGGGCCTTAGAAAGCATCACTACCAACAAAGCTGGTGGAGGTGATGGAATTCCAGTTGAGCTATTCCAAATCCTGAAAGATGATGCTGTGAAAGTGTTGCATTCAATATGCCAGCAAATTTGGAAAACTCAGCAGTGGCCACAGGACTGGAAAAGGTCAGTTTTCATTCCAATCCCCAAGAAAGACAATGCCAAAGAATGCTCAAACTACTGCACAATTGCACTCATCTCACACACTAGTAAAGTAATGCTCAAAATTCTCCAAGCCAGGTTTCAGCAATATGTGAACCGTGAACTTCCTGATGTTCAAGCTGGTTTTAGAAAAGGCAGAGGAATCAGAGATCAAATTGCCAACATCCGCTGGATCATAGGAAAAGCAAGAGAGTTCCAGAAAAGCATCTATTTCTGCTTTACTGACTATGCCAAAGCCTTTGACTGTGTGGATCACAATAAACTGTGGAAAATTCTGAAAGAGATGGGAATACCAGACCTCCTGATCTGCCTCTTGAGAAATTTGTATGCAGGTCAGGAAGCAACAGTTAGAACTGGACATGAAACAACAGACTGGTTCCAAATAGGAAAAGGAGTACGTCAAGGCTGTATATTGTCACCCTGTTTATTTAACCTTTATGCAAAGTACATCATGAGAAACGCTGGACTGGAAGAAGCACAAGCTGGAATCAAGATTGCCGGGAGATATATCAATAACCTCAGCTATACAGATGACACCACCCTGATGGCAGAAAGTGAAGAGGAACTCAAAAGCCTCTTGATGAAAGTGAAAGTGGAGAGTGAAAAAGTTGGCTTAAAGCTCAACATTCAGAAAACGAAGATCATGGCATTTGGTCCCACCACTTCATGGGAAATAGATGGGGAAACAGCGGAAGCAGTGTCAGACTTTATTTTTTTGGGCTCCAAAATCACTACAGATGGTGATTGCAGCCATGAAATTAAAAGACACTTACTCCTTGGAAGGAAAGTTAGGACCAACCTAGATAGCATATTCAAAAGCAGAGACATTACTTTGCCAACAAAGGTCCGTCTAGTCAAGGCTATGGTTTTTCCTGTGGTCATGTATGGATGTGAGAGTTGGACTGTGAAGAAGGCTGAGCGCCGAAGAACTGATGCTTTTGAACTGTGGTGTTGGAGAAGACTCTTGAGAGTCCCTTGGACTGCAAGGAGATCCAACCAGTCCATTCTGAAGGAGATCAGCCTTGGGATTTCTTTGGAAGCAATGATACTAAAGCTGAAACTCCAGTACTTTGGCCACCTCATGTGAAGAGTTGACTCATTGGAAAAGACTCTGATGCTGGGAGGGATTGGGGGCAGGAGGAAAAGGGGACAACAGAGGATGAGATGGCTGGATGGCATCACTGACTCGATGGACGTGAGTCTGAGTGAACTCTGGGAGTTGGTGAGGGACAGGGAGGCCTGGCGTGCTGCGATTCATGCGGTCACAAGATTCGGACACAACTGAGCGACTGATCTGATCTGATCTGATTATTTCAGCAGTAACAACAAAACAATGATAGTTCTATAATTTCACTGCAAGGAAATCCAACCAGTCAATCCTAAAGGAAATCAGCCTGAACATTCTTTGGGAGGACTGATGCTGAAGCTGAAACTCCAATACTTTGGCCACCTGATGCAAAGAACTGACTCATTGGAAAAGACCCTGATGCTGGAAAAGATGAAGGCGGAAGGAGAAGGGAAAGACAGAGGATGAGATAATTGGATGGTATCACTGACTCCATGGACATGAGTTTGAATAAGCTCCAGGAGTTGGTGATGGACAGGGAAGCTTGGTGTGCTGCAGTCCATGAGGTTGCAAAGAGTTGGACATGACTGAGTGACTGAGCAACAACAAGGTAACATTTAAAATAACTCCTGACTTCTGCTCTAATGAATGTCCACAAATCCTTGCCTAAATCTTTGATTCCTTTCCTGGATTAAAATGAGTAAGAATGAAGAAATAAGTACTTAAAGAATGATTCTCTGCCCCCAGCTCCTCTCTTAGCAAATTTGCAAGAGGATCTTGTGAGCATAGGTGGGCAGTGCAGGTGAGAGAGCACACAATTGCATGTGGACCACCAACAAAAAGAGCATCCAAAGAAAGATAAGGGAAAATCAGAAGGTCTTCACACAATGGACAGATGATGAATTTTATCTCATACTTTAATGACTAATTGAGATTGTTTCTCTGCCGGGAGCCGGCGTGAGGAACTCCACCCATGGCAAAGGTCATGAGGAAGGAGGCTCAACATACGCAAAGGTGGGATAGAGCCTCAGGAGTCCCCCTGGAAATTCTCGAGCATCTACCCCCAAAACCAGAGTCTGCCTACTTTACTGATTTGTGCTCTCACCTACACCTGACTTTACGGGGGGCTGTCCCCCACCACCATCTCCCTCTCTGAAAGAGTTAACTTACAGCTCCAGTTAATAAAGTTCCTGGGTGTGACAAGAGTGTTTTAGTTCACAAACCCCTCAGATGGCTCTCTAACTTGCCTGACAGGTTTACCCAGACTCCTACAGCTATGCATACGATTGTTTACAGTCTCCCAGCCGCGAGAGGCACAGGTAGCTTAAGATATTTAAATAGTATAGAGCCTCTCGGAGAGTTAGAAATTGTCAGAATAGAACTAGTAGAAGATTTCATTGTTGAGCCAATGCTTGCTGCCAAGTTTCCACATCCCCTGTATTGTATCCTTGGAAGTGTATTAATTAATATAGTTGGTATGTAGAAAAAATAAGTAGTGGCCTTGGTGTTAACAACTTTAGACCCTTAAGGTAATAAATTCTTTCCTTTGTTGTAAACCCACTGCACCTCTGCCCTATAGGCCTAACACCTTTAGAGGATGGCGCCAAACTTTAAAATTACTACTCTTAGAGAAAATAAGTCTTATGGTTGACAAACCTTTGTCAGAGTCATAAAATGTTAACAGGCCTTCTGGCCAGAAGATGATGTAAATCACCTAAACCATGTATACGATAAGTTTGCAGAAAATAAACCCTGGTTTCAATAAGGATCAAAGACTGCTGACTTTACATGATTTCATACCCCCTATTATCCTCTATGTGCAACTTAGGGTATAAAAGCCCTTGTTGAAAATAAAGCTACAGGCCTTGCTCATCGAAGCTTGGTCTCCCATGTTGTTCTTTCTCTCACCTTCTGGCTGAATTCCCATCTGGAGCGTGGAGGCTCTCCAAGCCTACTAATTTTGCCTGGGCTTCTAAGATCTGACTGGGGAGGCCTTAGTGTCTCCTCTCCTTCGGGAGAACGGAAGGACGCCTGCGGCCTATGTAGGTGGTGCAAATTCCTTGTCTTGGAATTTTATTGGTTTTCCACGTAAACCAAGTTATTCAGCCTCTTTTCTCCACTGAATTTTCTCACTGAGCTATCCCTACTTAACCACTCTTTATATCTCTAATTAATACTTAACTAAGCTATTGCTATTCTAATCGCCTACACCATCATCCTGAGGGAATCCCTGGATCCAACCAAGGCTGGACCCCAGCATTTCTCCTTTTCCCTTTTAAAAGTTGTCAAGGCTGAGCAAAGTCTTGGGAGTTGGTCTCTGGACCAACTTCTCCATCTTCTCCCCAGATTACCAGCTTTTTTGAATAAACCATCTTTCTTTTCTACTTACACTTTCCTCTTGATTATAGTCTCTTGAGTAGTGAGCAGCCCAATTTGAGTTGAGTAACAGTCTGGGCTTCTTCTGTGAGTTCAGGAAAGTCATAATTTCTACTTGGCAGCTACAGACTCCAAAGGCAAGTATCTTAGCTAAGAAAGCTTGAGGTTTATTATCTTTGTGACCATACCTAACAGTTCAGACATTCTTAGCTCAATCTGTTACCAGAGAGTCACCCAGATGAAATAGAAGGAGACATCAGCTCCACCTCTCAAAAGAAGATGTGACAAAATATATGAAGTCATTATGTTTATAACCACTGGAGCCACAAAAAAACTAAACAATATTATTAATTCTCTATAGTTGTGCATATATGAGGGATGCTTACTGGATAATTGTAGGCTATACCTAAAAAAATTTTCTAAAAGTCCAAGGCAACAAGGAAATTCAATGGTGGACAAGCTCAGTACCCTGACAGACAACTGTACTTAGTTCCTTGGAATCAGATACAAAGTTGGCCCAAGGACAATTTTTCACTAATATAATCTTGCCTAACATATAAAAATTTTCCTTTTCCCACCAATTTACAGCAGTAAAGTGTCAATACACAGAAATTCTATGTGTAAGATGCATACATGCTAAGTCACTTCAGTCGTGTCTGACTCTTTACAACCCAATAGACTGTAGCCTGCCACCTCCTCTGTCCATGGGATTCTCTAGGCAAGAATAATGGAGTGGGTTGCCATCTCCTCCTTCAGAGGATCTTCCTGACCCAGGGATCAAACCAGAGTGTAAGATACCCCTTAATAATTCTGGTTCCCTGAACACTTTTTGGTGAAAATGAATGAAAACTTGCATTTTTAGAGGGCAGCATTTTCCATACTGTATTCCATGGAAAAATCATTTTCTAATGACATGGCAATAACTGCTCTTTGAAAAAACATGTATATCAAACAGATTTTCAAAATTTTAAGCTAAAGTAAAGCTAAACTGGAATCTTTGCCGTAGGACTTTGTAGAATTTTTATTTTGGTTATGGGCACTGTGAAATTATAAGTGGTAGATATAGTTTGAAGTTTATTCCACATTTATTTAATGATACACAGAGTTATTATTTAATAGAATAGGCTTCATAAAATGCAAGGTGAGACAACTGATGTGGATCATAAAGGAGTTAGCTAAACAGAGGAGGAAGGATTTCCTAAGCAGAGAAATGGTATCATTAACCCCACAGATCTAATGGGATAGAGGCAACAAATTATGTAACAGGTTACCTGGTTGACACAATATGAAATTTGCTGTGGTCATTTTTCAAGTGTGTGTGTGCATATGTATGCTTCAGCAGTCTTTATTGGCAAAAATCTATAGGATTTATAGGAGATAAAGGTCCACTTTACATCATCCCATTCCTCCTTGGATTTTATTCCATGCTAAGTCCATTTGTATGTTCCCTGAGCCTCATTCCCCTTTCATTTCTTCTCTTTCCAAAATACTAGTAAGGGGAAACAATGAGATAATTAAGATAGTACGTTAAGAAACCGTTGGATATCCAGCTACCAAATGATACAAGTCATTATGTATAAATCATTGAACAACAGCAACAACAATCAAAAACACAAAACAAAACAATGGACATCCTGGTGGGGAGGTGGGGTGGTGGTGGTGGGGGGGACAGATTCAAACTCGTAATTTGAAAAAAATGCTTCTTAACTAAACTACAAAAACATGAGGTTTGAGAATATTGTTAGGGAGGAAATGGAGGATTGTTTTTATTTGTTTATTTGTGTTTTTTTTTTTTCCCACTTCCATTTTATACAGCTGTGTCTTTGCCCAATCTGTCATGGTATGTATGTATCTCACCATGCAAACTGAGTATAGACAAAATAATTCAATTAAATATTAGTCCAATCATAATATCTCTGTGTAGGAAATGATCTGTGGTACATTCCAAACATAGCCAAATCTTCACCCTTTCCCCACAGACAGAGAATCCTCTAATCATACTTTTGCCCAAATCTCGTGGCAGCCAGATGACTTGATTTGACCAATGAAATGTTAACAAGTGTGGCATAAGCAGAATCTGGAAAAGAACTTGTAAAACAGGAATGGTTCTTTTTCTCTCTCTTTTGCTTCAGTCATCATTCTGAGAAAATGCTCATGCTGGACTGAGACATGAGGGGCATCACTGAGTCATCACTTTCCTTTCAGCCAAAATCAGCCTAGACTAGTTGACAGCCAGGGATCCCTAGATGTGTGTGAGCTGAGCCAAGATCAGCAAGCTGCCTACCAGAGCTACTCACCTGTCTTTATACTGTGAACAAGACATTCCTCTGAGTCTTTGTATTGTCAGTCTTATCTATTAATGGGGTAATAGATAACTACTATGGTATAGTTAAAATAACTCTGACTAGCCCCATTATTTGACACAGACTTAGTTACTCAAGCACATTTTACTTAGGAGAACTGAAGTCATATTCCAGCTCTTGTCTGAATACCTGTACAGCTGTAGAAAAGTCACAGTCTCCTTATATTTTTTTGGACGTCTTCTGCAAAACTGGGATAACTTCCTTATTTAATTCTGGTTTTAGAAAAGGCAGAGGAACCAGAGATCAAATTGCCAACATCCGCTGGATCATTGACAAAGCAAAAGAGTTCCAGAAAAACATCCGTTTCTGCTTTATTGACTATGCCAAAGCCTTTGACTGTGTGGATCACAATAAACTGTGGAAAATTGTGAAAGACATGGGAATATCAGACCACCTGACCTGCCTCTTGAGAAACCTATATGCAGGTCAGGAAGCAACAGTTAGAACTGAACATGGAACAACAGACTGGTTCCAAATAGGAAAAGGAGTACATCAAGACTGTATATAGTCACTCTGCTTATTTAACTTATATGCAGAGTACATCATGAGAAACGCTGGGCTGGAAGAAGCACAAGCTGGAATCAAGATTGCTGGGAGAAATATCAATTACCTCAGATATGCAGATGACACCACCCTTATGGCAGAAAATGAAGAGGAACTAAAAAGCCTCTGATGAAAGTGAAAGAGAAGAGTGAAAAAGTTGGCTTAAAGCTCAACATTCAGAAAACTAAGATCTTGGCATCTGGTCCCATCACTTCATGGGAAATAGATGGGGAAACAGTGGAAACAGTGTCAGACTTTATTTTTGGGGCTCCAAAATCACTGCAGATGGTGACTGCAGCCATGAAATTAAAAGACAATTACTCCTTGGAAGGAAAGTTAGGACCAACCTAGATAGCATATTCAAAAGCAGAGACATTACTTTGCCAACAAATGTCCATCTAGTCAAGGCTATGGTTTTTCCAGTAGTCATGTATGGATGTGAGAGTTGGACTGTGAAGAAGGCTGAGTGCCGAAGAACTGATGCTTTTGAACTGTGGTGTTGGAGAAGACTCTTGAGAGTCCCTTGGACTGCAAGGAGATCCAACCAGTCCATCCTAAAGGAGATCAGTCCTGGGTGTTCTTTGGAAGGACTGATGCTGAGGCTGAAACTCCATTACTTTGGCCACCTCATGCGAAGAGTTGACTCATTGGAAAAGAGTCTGATGCTGGGAGGGATTGGGGGCAGGAGGAGAAGGGGACGACAGGGGATGAGATGGCTGGATGGCATCACCGACTCGATGAACATTAGTTTGGGTGAACTCCGGGAGTTGGTGATGGACAGGGAGGCCTGGCGTGCTGCAATCCATGGGGTTGCAAAGAGTCAGACACGACTGAGCCACTGAACTGAACTGATATTTAAAGGCATCACCTGAAATCTTAATTACTATGGTAAATGTTGATCAGCTAGAAAACTTTGGTAAAAAGTCAGTTGGAAAAAACTTCCTCTAAACTGGGAATTTTTGAGGGTAAGAAATTTATTGCTTGGTACCCAGAATGTGCTCAGCAGTGAATGAATAATGAACAACTACTAGGAAATGGCAACCCACTCCAGTGTTCTTGCCTGGAGAATCCCAGGGACGGGGGAGCCTGGTGGGCTGCCGTCTATGGGGTTGCACAGAGTCAGACACGACTGAAGCGACTTAGCAGCAGCAGCAACTAGTCAACTTCTCAAGATCACTGTAGAACTCTAGAGTTAAGAGAGCTAGTTAGCATTCAAATAGCTAGAGTTGTATTATATAAAATTAAAAGGGGAAAATAGGCAGTCAAATCATCTGGAAGATCATTTTGTTGTAGAGAAATGTGGAAGAATATGGAAGGAACAGCACAAACACACATGTAAATCTAACCTTCTTAAGAGAATTAATACTGACAGAAACACCTACAAAAGTAAGAGTTGGATGGAATGCAATTTACAACAACTTTGAAACTCATTCTATGAGGCCACCATCACCCTGCTACAATAACTGAACACTACTGTAATTTAAAGAACAGATTTAAATAAAATAATCCTTTTATTAGATAGTTTCAATTTTAGCAGTACTGTTAAGGTGGCTGGCACACGCACTAAATTGTATTTTTCCCCTGGTATTTTATACCCAGGAAAACCACATTGATGCAATTTTAGTGTTTTAGATATATATTCATATATATTTGTGTATCTATATATAGAGATATTCTCATATATATATATATTAATATGTATATATATAGATATATTCCTGTGTATATATACAGAGACCTTCCCAGGTGACCCTAGTGGTCAAGAACCCACCTGCCAATACAGGAGACACAAGAGGCATTAGTTTGATCCCTAGATCAGGAAGATCTCCTGAAGGAGGACATGGCAACCCACTCCAGTATTCTTACCTGGAGAATTCCATGGACTGAGAAGGCTGGTGGACTACAGTCCATAGGGTCACAAAGAGTCGGATACAACTGAAGTAACTTAGCACACAAGTGTGCTTCTTAATCTCGTGTGCCTGTTAGGTCTTTACCATTTCTGTCCTTTATCATGCCCATCCTTGCATGAAATATTCCCTTAAATTCTCCAATTTTCTTGAAGAAATCTCTAGTCTTTTCCATTCTGTTGTTTTCCTCTACTTTGCATTATTCATTAAAGAAGCACTTCTTATTTCTCCTGATTTTCTCCAGTATTCTTAGCTGGAGAATTCTCATGGACAAAGGAGTCTGGTGAGCTACAGCCCTTAGGGTCACAAAGAGTTGGACATGACTGAAGTGACATAGCATGCACATACACACACAATACATTGTTAAGAAACTTGCTCCTTTACACTTAAAATATGGTTTGGGGACATTTTTAGATGAGAACATATAAATCTACTTCAATTATTTTAACTATTGACCAGTATTTTTTAGTGACATTTATCGTTCTTTTATCCTGCTTGTTCATTGAAGAAGGGGCAATTTATTAAACATTTACTGTCAGGCATGTTTCTAGATGATGGAAATACAAAACAAATGTATCATCTTCAAGGACTTATTGGGAGAGAAGTGAGAGACAGATTATTAAAAAAAAACACTCCATATAACTTCTGATAATGATGACTGGTGCTTTTGAACTGTGGTATTGAAGAAGACTCTTAAGAGTCCCTTGGACTGCAAGGAGATCCAACCAGTCCATCCTGAAGGAAATCAGTCTTGAATATTCGTTAGAAGGACTGATGTTGAAGCTAAAGCTCCAATACTTTGGCCACCTGATGCAAAGAACTGACTTATTGGAAAAGACCCTGATGCTGGGAAAGATTGAAGACAGAAGGAGAAGGGGACGACAGATGATGAGATGGCTGGATGGCATCACTGACTTGATGGACATGAGTTTGAGCAAGCTCCAGGAGTTGGTAGCACTACAAGGAAGCCTGTAGTGCTACAGTCCATTGAGTCACAAAGAGTCAGACACGACTGAGTGACTGAACTGAATTGAATGATAATTGTTATGAAGCTATTTAAAAAAAAAAAAAGCAGCTATTCCAGGGACTAAGGATTTTGGGGTTGTTTTGGGAAGGGGGTTAGGGTGGTTCTGTAAGGAAGACATTTGAGCAGATTGTGCATGATATAAGAGAGAGTCACAACAATCTGGGGGTAAATCATCAATGATAGGGGCAATAGCCCTTTTGAGCTTCCCAGTATGTACCAGACCTGCTTAAATGCTGTATATTTTCTCCTGTGGCCCTCATCTTGGCTCTGTGAAGGATATACATGATTATGTCAGCATCATTCCCTTTGTTATACATTAGGGAAACCCAAGCTTAAACAGGAAACTTGCCCAGCACAGCATGCTTAGTGGTAGAGCTGATCTTGAAACTCAGCAGCTTGGTTTTAGCCTCAGTCCTCATAATCACTACTCTACACCACTCTCCAACTCTAAGTTCTGGATCATGGTCTTCATCTAGGTAAGTGTGGTCCAGCTTGACTTGGTCAAGAACCGGAGGTCTGGACCACAATTAGCAAGAGACCACCCTAAGAAGGAAAATTATTTTAATTTATAAAACTCTCCTGAAATGCTTACCTCTACTCTCTATTTCACTTTGACACTATAGACTTGTAATGATTTCATGCTGACAGATTGGCAGCCTTCCTTGTCAGTAATGAAGAGTTATTTTATTTTAAAGAAACTAACCTTTCCTCAGCATCCCTTGGATGGCTGCCAGTTTATCAAATACAGTGAGTGAGGTTTAACACACCAGGTGGTATATTGGACATTAAGATACTTATTATTAGTCATCAACAAGGTTTCTGTTCCCAGAAAAGGATCTATAAATGAATTGATTCTGGACAGTGGTAAAAAGAGGTAGTGAAAGCTTCAGTGGCCCTTAATCCAAAGCATTTCCAGTATATTTGCAGGTGGCTGATGCCTAATGCTCAAAGTACAAGCTTCCAAATCCCAGGTATTGTTAAGAGATGGTGCCTCTCCTAGAGATAATGGCTTTTGTTATTCATTTCTCTGGGATGAGTCTGCTTGGGGCAGGGGAGAAAAGAGAGATGTTTTTATAGTTTATGAGCCACTAAGAGACAGGAGAAGGAAATTTTGTAGAAGGAAATGGCAACCCACTCCAGTATTCTTGCTTGGAGAATCCCAGGGATGGAGGAGCCTGTTGGGTGCTGTCTATGGGGTCACACAGAGTCGGACAAGACTGACGGGACTTAGCAGCAGCAGCAAGAGACAAGAAGCACCACAACTCCTGTTTGGAAACAGGGGATCCCTACTTGGAATCACAATGCGCCAAATGACCCTACTGGGACCTCTATAGGGCGCGGTGTTTCTTCTTAGTGCACTTCGCACTTAGTTCTTCAAGGTTTTACAGGGAAAGAATTTTTCCCTAACAAGATTAAAAAAAAAAAAAAACTTTTTTCACTGATAGCATCTCCTGACAAATTCCTCATGGAATGCACTGCCTTCCTCATAGTTTAGACCCCTATTGGTTTGACTCTTGAATAATTTTGCTTCGACTGCCTTTATAACAAGTATATTGCAAAAATACACCATTTCACTGTGTTATGCAATGTTGTGATGCATATTTTTAGGAATGCACTTTTGAACTTGAAATTTTTCACTAGTTTGGAGAGCCAGGAATAAAACCAATAGTCACAGAGCCTGCACATTCTTTTCTAAATTTCATTGACCTATATAAACACGACTTCTGTATAACACTTCTGATTCCCCCAGGCAATTGTCAAAAATATGCAAAAGAGTATTAGTGCAGTTGAATAATTTTGCATATGCTTCCTAGACATTTATAGTTCTTCTATAAGTTGCTTGAGGTTTAGGCCACTGGAGAGTAGGGATGTTACTCCCAGAATTGAAGAGCAAGCATAAGCATGAGGGTGATATTTGTGTTTTGCTTTATAGACTGTAGTTATTGCTTCTGCACTTTATTTTTCAAAACTGGAAAGTGAGAATCAGAGAAGTCACTGCTTGCCCAAAGGTGCCCAGTAAAAATGGTCTAAGTCAGGACACAAGCCCATTACTCTGATCCCAAATTCTATGCCCCTTCCTCTGTCCCATGCACCTTGGAAGAGGAAAATGGTTTGGAGGAAAGAAGTGGTACTGATTTGGAGGCAAATATATAATATGGATTTCATTTTAGAAAAGATGAGTTTGAAGCAAGAAAACAAGGAACATAAAAGCACTAACATTTTCTCTAAAATACCTTAGGAATATTTCACTTATAAAAATAAATTTGAAGGAAACTCACATGGATTGATTCAACTATTTAAAAAATATACTTTAATGCAAATCATGCTTCATGCTTAAATTTATCTGCTTGGGGATGACCATAGACTAGTATGTACAGTCCCTCTCTTGTACCCTTTAATATAAAAACTATTTAATATCATGCTATCTTATCCCATGGAGACCCACCTATTACACTGCATTACTTTCCAGCCAGTCCAGGTTTGATGCACGATACTGGATGCTTGGGGCTAGTGCACTGGGACGACCCAGAGGGATGGTATGGGGAGGGAGGAGGGAGGAGGGTTCAGGATGGGGAACACATGTATACCTGTGGCGGATTCATTTTGATATTTGGCAAAACTAATACAATTATGTAAAGTTTAAAAATAAAATAAAATAAAAAAAAATTAAACCTTGTATATAGTTTATGTCTTGAATTCTAGGAATAATATCTCAGTCTGGAAAAGTCTAGGCAGATGGAAGAGACTTTGTGCACTCTCTGAGAGTCAACACTAGGAGTTGAAATTTATCTTACTTATTATAATGAAAAATGTCCAAATGAGTGACTCAGGTTTAAGTTGAAGATAGGCTCAGGTCAATGGAATAGAGTCTATGTGGCAAAAAAAAAAAAAAAAGAATTTTCAATCAACTTTAAATTTGTCCCAAGAGATGGATCAGGTGGTATGCAGTGTATCTCACTAAAACTGGCAAAAGTTCATCCAGGAACATTTAATTATATTCAAGAAATATGATGGTAGAACTTTTGGTTAGAGAAGGTAACTCTCAACACTGTTCTATAAAACATTAAAAGAATTTTTTAATAAATTATATTTAGTTCATCTTCATTGTTATTAACAATATATTTCAGAGCCAGATGAGTCCACCAAAAACATGCAAAGTTACAGAAGTTTGGGATGCCTGTGTCTATTATAGTAGGAATAAGGCAAAATGAAGCTTAAAAGAGGAGTCACACACATCCTTCTATTAAGGGAGGGCAAATTTTACTGTAATTGGGATTTGTCATTTGTCTTGAACTCTTTAAAAAATTCCTTGGAGTTGGCAAACCCAAAACTTATTTTGGTTGAGTCTTTCCCTCAACTTTTAAACCTAAGTGATTTCTAGGGAAACTTAATCCACATGCTTTAGAGTCATTTACACTTAACTCATCAAACTGTTTGGTAAGGGCTATTTGATATGCAAGATGTCTTTTAAAGCCATTTTCCTTAGAAACAGGAAACTGTTCTTTGTTTTGTTTTGTTTCTTTTCTAAGAGTATACAATCTAGGAACACAGAAAGCTGGTTTTGAGACCAACTTCAAAGTTTTTAACAACTAGAGTTAAACAGATCCTATACATACAGAATTGCATTCTTAAAAATGTAGTTTTAGGATAGCCTACTGACTTAGGGTGCCAATACACAGAATTTCTGTTAACTAATTAACATCAAATAAATGCCCAACGATTTTTTTTCTGGGAAAATATAAAAGGCAAAGCTGTCTCTAGAAGACACAGAAAGTATTTCTATATCAATAACCATGCAAAGAATTAAAATAGAGTCAGTTATTATTTCCTAATAAAGGCATCATGCCTCATCGGTTTTGTAGAAGAGCAAACTACAGAAAATGCAGAAAAAATGGACAAATGTTGAAGAATTCAGAGCTAGTCTTTGGTCATCCCCAAGTAGACAAATTGAAGGGTGATTATATGTATTAAAATAGTTTTTCTTTAATAATTGAAAGAAAACCATGTGAGTTTCTTCCAAATTTATTTTATAAATGTTATATTCCTTAAGTATTTTAGAGAAAAATGCTCATGGCTTTTATGTTCATTGTTTTCTAGCTTAAGGGTTCAGGATGGGGAACACATGAGAAGTAAGGGAATAAAAAAGTAAATAAATAAAATAAAATCCACATATTTGCCTCCAAATCAGTATCACTTCTTTCCTCCCAAACAATTTTCCTCTTTCAAGGTACATGGGACAGTGGAAGGGACATAGAATTTAGGATCAGAATGATGGGCTTGTGTCCTGAGTGGCCATTTTTACTGGGCACCTTTGGGCAAGCAATTACTTCTCTAATTCTCATTTTCCACTTTTGAAAAATAAAATGTAGAAGCAATAGCTACACCCTATAAAGCAAACACAAATGTCACCCTCATGCTTATGTTTATTTTCCAATCTCTCTATTGGCCAATGACCTAGAAATCCATCACTGACTTCTTTTTTTGAATTTACATCCTTCCCATCCTTCAGGCCATAGTGGGTTACCATGGTTTCCTCTTCTTAATTCACCCTGCATAACACATCAAGACATATCTTTCTGAAGCATAGGCTTGAAGAGGATAATGTCTACTATTTCTTCCTTGATTCCCTGTGATTTCCAATTTTATAATCTGATAATATTGACCAGAGATGGGATGAATAGATGTGAATTTCTGGGACACTGAAAAATACTAAAAATATTAAATTTAAACTGCTTAAATTTGAATAACATATTTACTAAGTTTATATGCATATATATATATATATATATATATACACACACACACACACACACACATATTCACCTACACATGCACATATATGTATGTGTACATGAGTATATGGGTCTTCCCTAGTGGCTAAGTGGTAAAAAAATCCACCTGCCAATTTAGGCGACATGGATTCTCTGAGTCAGGAAGAATCTCTGCAGAAGAAAATGGCAACCAACTCCAGTATTCTTGCCTGCAAAATCCCATGAACAGAGAAGCCTGGTGGGCTACAGTCCATGGGGTCACAAAAAGTTGGATATGACTTAGCAACCAAAAAATAACACATGTAATACATATATATATATATATATATATATACACACACATATACATATGCATGTGCATCTGTGTGTGCTCTGCTGTGCTTAGTTATTCAGTCCTGTCCAATGCTTTGTGACCACAGGGACTATAGCCTGCCAGGTTCCTCTGTCCATGGGATTCTCCAGGTAAGAATACTGGACTGCATTGCCACACCAACCTCCAGGGGATCTTCCCAACCCAGGGATTGAACCCAGGTCTCGCACATTGCACGTGTATTCTTTACCATCTGAGCCACCAGAGAAGCCTATATATCTATATCTATAGATACAGATATATGTGTGTGTCTGCGTGCACATATTGTATATATATATGCGTGTGTATATATATATATATATATATATATATATTCATAAAATAAGACTAGTTCAGTTCAGTCACTCAGTCGTGTCTGCCTCTTTGCCACCCTATGAACTGCAGAACGCCAGGCCTCCCTGTCCATTGCCAATTCCTGGAGTTCACCCAAACCCATGTCCATTGAGTTGGTGATGCCATCCAGCCACCTCATCCTCTGTCATCCCCTTCTCCTGCCCTCAATCTTTCCCAGCATCAAGGTCTTTTCAAATGAGTCAGCTCTTTGCATCAGGTGGCCAAATATCAGAGTTTCAGCTTCAACATCAGTCCTTCCAATGAACACCCAAGATTGATCTCCTTTAGGGGGGACTGGTTGGATATAGTTGCAGTCCAAGGGACTCTCAAGAGTCTTCTCCAACACCATAGTTCAAAAGCATCAATTCTTCGGTGCTCAGCTTTCTTTATAGTCCAACCCTCACATCCATACATGACTACTGGAAAAACCATAGCTTTGACTAGACGGACCTTTGTTGGCAAAGTAATGTCTCTGCTTTTTAACATGCTGTCTACATTGGTCATAACTTTCCTTCAAAGGAGTAAGCAGCTTTTAATTTCAAGGCTGCAATCACCAAAATAAGAATAAGGGTTTCTTAAATGCTCTCCAAAGAATAAAGCAGTGGAAACTTAACAGTGACAGCAATTACTTGAACTGTTTAGAAATCTTTACCAATTATCAAAACAACCAGTATTTATGAAGCAACTATGTGTGCGCACATGTTCAGTTGTGTCTAACTCTTTGTGACTCCATGGACTATAGCTCACTAGGCTCCTCTGTTAATAGAATTCTCCAGGCAAAAATACTGGAGTATGTTGACATTTCTTACTCCAGGGAATCTTCATGACCCAGAGATCAAACCCTCTTCTCTTGCATTTCCTGCTTTGGCAGGCAGATTTTTTTTTTTTTTTTTTTTTTACCACTCCACCATCTGGGAAACCTGAAGGAGCTATTTGTGCTGTGTATTATTTTATATTTGGGGGATAAATGAGTAAGCATTGTTTCCATGGAGCTTACAGCATAAAAGGCTGAAAAACATTAATCCCACAACCACAAGTCAATGTGAATTGAAGTTGAGATAAGTAACACTGATAAATGAAAGACATTAACAGGAAAATTTGATGTAGTCAGGGAGATCAGACAAATCTCAGAATAAGTAATGATTGGGTTGAGTTATGTAAAAACAGTCAAAATTAAACAATATTTTGGGTTTGGAATGGGAGGTGAAAATAAAGAAAAGTATTCCAGAGGGAAGAGCAGGCACAAAGGTCCTGTGGTAACTAGAATGAAAAGTTTAAGAAACTATAAGATGTCAAATATATTTGAAACAAAATAGTAGGGTAGACTATGGCATTAAAAAACTAAAGAAGAAATTAGGGGCTTATGGAGATGCTGGAGCAGCCGTGAAGAGAGACCCCACATCCAAGGTAAGAGAAACCCAAGTAAGATGGTAGGCACTGAGAGAGGGGATCAGAGGCAGACAGACTTAAACTACAATCACAGACTAGCCAATCTGATCACATGGACAACAGCCTTGTTTAACTCAATGAAACTAAGATATGTCATGTGGGGCCACCAAAGACAGCCGAGTCATGGTGGAGAGGTCTGACAGAATGTGGTCCACTGGAGAAGGGAATGGCAAACCACTTCAATATTATTGCCTTGAGAATCCCATGAACAGTATGAAAAGGCAAAAAAATAGGACACTGAAAGATGAACTCCCCAGGTCGGTAGGTGCCCAATATGCTACTGGAGATCAGTGGAGAAATAACTCTAGAAAGAATGAAGGGATGGAGCCAAAACAAAAACAACATGCAGTTGTGAATGGGACTGGTGATGGAAGCAGGGTTTGATGCTGTAAAGAGCAATATTGCATAGGAACATGGAATGTTAGGTCCATGAATCAAGGCAAATTGTAAGTGGTCAAACAGGAGATGGCAAGAGTGAACATCAATATTATAAGAATCAGTGAACTAAGATGGCCTAGAATGGGTGAATTTAACTTGACCATTTATCTATTATGTGGGCAGGAATCCCTTAGAAGAAATGGAGTAGCCATCATAGTCAACAAAAGAGTCTGAAATGCAGTACTTGGGTGCAATCTCAAAAATGACAGAATGATCTCCGTTCATTTCCAAGGCAAACCATTCAATATCACGGTAATCCAAGACTATTCACTGACTAGTAATGCTGAAGAAGCTGAAGTTGAACAGTTCTATGAAGACCTACAAGACCTTCTAGAACTAACATCTAAAAAAGATGTCCTTTTCATTACAGAGGGATGGAATGCAGAAGTAGGAAGTCAAGAAACACCTGGAGTAACAGGCAAATTTGACCTTGGAGTACAGAATGAAGTGGGGCAAAGGCTAATAGAGTTCTGCCAAGAGAACGCACTGGCCATAGCAAACACCCTCTTCCAACACTACAAAAGAAGACTCTACACATGGACATCACCAGATGGTCGACACCGAAATCAGATTGATTATATTCTTTGCAGCCAAAGATGGAGAAACTCTATACAGTCAGCAAAGACAAGACTGGGAGCTGGCTGTGGCTCAGATCATGAACTCCTTACTACCAAATTCAGGTTGAAATTGAAGA
This sequence comes from Bos taurus, assembly GCF_002263795.3. Classification (NCBI taxonomy): domain Eukaryota; kingdom Metazoa; phylum Chordata; class Mammalia; order Artiodactyla; family Bovidae; genus Bos; species Bos taurus. The sequence continues at coordinate 50,225,865 of NC_037340.1, forward strand.
AAATGGAGAAAACCACTAGACCATTCAGAAATGACCTAAGTCAAATCCCTTTTGATTAAACAGTGGAAGTGAGAAATAGATTTAAGGGACTAGATCTGATAGACAAAGTGCCTGATGAACTATGGATCGAGGTTGTTGACATTGTACAGGAAACAGGAATCAAGATCATCCCCAAGAAAAAGAAATGCAAAAAAGCAAAATATCTGTCTGAGGAGGCCTTACAAATAGCTGTGAAAACAAGGGGGGTGAAAAGCAAAGGAGAAAAGAAAAGACATAAGCATCTGAATGCAGAGTTCCAAGGAATAGCAAGGAGAGATAAGAAAATCTTCCTCAAAGATCAAAGCACAGAAATAGAGGAAAACAATAGAATGGGAAAGACTAGAGATCTCTTCAAGAAAATTAGATACCAGGGAACATTTTATGCAAAGATGGGATCGATAAAGGACAGAAATGGTATGGACCTAACAGAAGCAGAAGATATTAAGAAGAGGTGGCCAGAATACACAGAAGAACTGTACAAAAAAGATCTTTACGACTCAGATAATCACGATGGTGTGATCACTCACCTAGAGCCAGACATCCTAGAATGTGAAGTCAAATGGGCCTTAGAAAGCATCACTATGAACAAAGCTAATGGAGGTGATGGAATTCCAGTCGAGCTATTTCAAATCCTGAAAGATGATGCTGTGAGAGTGCTGCACTCAATATGCCAGCAAATTTGGAAAACTCAGCAGTGGCCACAGGACTGGAAAGAGTCAGTTTTCATTCCAATCCCAAAGAAAGGCAATGCCAAAGAATGCCCAAACCACCACACAATTGCACTCATCTCACACGCTAATAAAGTAATGCTCAAAATTCTCCAAGCCAGCCTTCAGCAATATGTGAACCATGAACTTCCAGATGTTCAAGCTGGTTTTTGAAAAGGCAGAGGAACCAGAGATCAAATGGCCAATATCCACTGGATCATCTAAAAAGCAAGAGTCCCAGAAAAACATCTATTTCTGCTTTATTGACTATGCCAAAGCCTTTGACTGTGAGGATCACAATAAACTGTGGGAAAATTCTGAAAGAGATGGGCAAACCAGACCACCTGACCTGATTCTTGAGAAACCTATATGCAGGTCAGGAATCAACAGTTAGAATTGGACATGGAACAACAGACTGGTTCCAAATAGGAAAAGGAGTACATCAAGGCTGTATATTGTCACCCTGCTTATTTAACTTATATGCAGAGTACATCATGAGAAACACTGGGCTGGAAGAAGCACACGCTGGAATCAATATCAATTGATTCCAGGAGAGAAATATCAATTCCTCAGCTATGCAGATGACACCACCCTTATGGCAGAAAGTGAAGAATAAAGAGCCTCTTGATGAAAGTGAAAGAGGAGAGTGAAAAAGTTGGCTTAAATCTCAACGTTCAGAAAACGAAGATCATGGCATCCGGTCCCATCATTCATGGCAAATAGATGGGGAAACAGTGGAAACAGCAGCTGACTTTATTTTTCTGGGCTCCAAAATCACTGCAGATGGTGATTGCAGCCACGAAATTAAAAGATGCTTACTCCTTGGAAGTAAAGTTATGACCAACCTAAACAACATATTAAAAAGCAGAGACATTACTTTGCCAACAAAGGTCCATCTAATCAAGGCTATAGTTTTTCCAGTAGTCATGTATGAATGTGAGAGTTGGACGATAAAGAAGGCTGAGTGCTGAAGAATTGATGCTTTTGAACTGTGGTTTTGGAGAAGACTCTTGAGAGTCCCTTGTACTGTGAGGAGATCCAACCTGTCCATCCTAAATGATATCAGTCCTGGGTGTTCATTGGAAGGACTGATGTTGAAGCTAAAATTCCAATACTTTGACCACCTGATGTGAAGATCTGACTCATTTGTAAAGACCCTGCTGCTGGGAAAGATTGAGGGCCAGAGGAGAAGGGGACAACAGAGTATGAGATGGTTGTATGGTATCACCAACTCAATGGACATGGGTTTGAGTGGACTCCGGGAGTTGCTAATGGACAGGGAGGCCTGGCATGTTGTGTTTCATGGGTTCGCAAAGACTATGACTTGACTGAGTGACTTCACTGAACTGAACTGAAGATGCTGTTACAGGTAACAGAAACCTCTCCAGCTAGTTTAAAAAGAAGATACATATTAGTTGCCAGAATTTTCAGAAGTAAAGGAGTCCAGCTTATATGCCCCATACTTAAGAGAAATACAGGCAAGGGAAATTTCAGAACTAAATATCTTGCTTTCCATCACAAATTGCTTAATATTCACTCAGCCAGAGGCTGAACATGAAGATCTCTATTATAATGGATCCATCATCTTGTTTAGCAAAAGAACTGCACAACCTTGCTCTATTCCCATGTACCTCCCAATACCAGAAAGGAGGATCTGCTTGTGGGAGCCAACCACACATCTACAAACCAGCAGCATGGAGATGTGGGAAACTTTGGTTTGAAATTCTTTATTAGGAAGACAGGATTGACAAAAGGAAGAATAATCATGATTGGAAAAGGGAAGAGATGTCCAAAGGTTTAGGACACTAAAAATGACAGATGTTATAGATAAAGTCCGACTGGAGATACATATTTGTAAATTGTTAAAGTTGTTACTGTAATTAAAGCTGAGAACCTGGATGAGCATACATGGTAAGATCATAGGTGTGAGATGGTAGAATACTCTTTCTGTAGATATTTGACAAACCCAGTGTTAGCATTATGAGTAAATATTTAGTTTATTTCAGTTCACTCAATCATGTCCTACTCTTCATGACTCCATGGACTACAGCATGCCAGGCCTCCCTGTCCAACACCAACTCCCAGAGCTTGCTCAAACTCATGTCCATAGAGTCAGTGATGCCATCCAACCATCTCACCCTCTGTTGTCCCCTTCTCCTCCTGCCTTCAATCTTTCCCAGCATCAGGGTCTTTGATGAGTCAGCTCTTAGCATCAGGTGGCCAAAGTATTGGAGCTTCAGCTTCAGCATCATCCCTCCAATGAACACCCAGGACTGATCTCCTTGCAGAAATCAAAAAAGAGACATTTTAATTTATAATGAAAACCTCCATTTCCACTGTTTCAGAGCATGTGAATCTGCTTTGTGAAGTTACAGTTTCTACATAGAAGAGAGGAATAAAGGGGAAAGACACTTTCAAATATTGTTCAGTATTGATTTCCTTTAGGAGTGACTGGTTTCATCTCCTTGTAGTCCAAGGGAGTCTCAAGAGTCTTCTCCAACACCACAATTCAAAAGCATCAATTCTTCAGTGCTCAGCTTTCCTTATGGTCCAACCCTCACGTCCATACATGACTACTGGAAAAAAATAAATCTTTGACTAGATGGACTTTTGCCAGCAAAATAATCTCTGATTTTTAATATGCTGTCTAGGTTGGTCCTGAAACTCCAATAGTTTGGCCACCTCATGTGAAGAGTTGACTCATTGGAAAAGACCGTGATGTTCAGAGGGATTGAAGGCAGGAGGAGAAGGGGACGACAGAGGATGAGATGGCTGGATGGTATCACCAACTCAGTGCACATGAGTTTGGGTGAACTCCAGGAGTTGTGATGGACAGGGAGGCCTGGAGTGCTGCAATTCATGGGGTCGCAAAGAGTCAGACACAACTAAGCGACTGAACTGAACTGAGGTTGGTTATAGCTTTTCTTCCAAGGAGCAAGTGTCTTTTAATTTCACTGCTGAAGTCACCATCTGCAATGATTTTGGAGCCAAAACCCAAGTAAATAAATTCTGTCACTGTTTCTATTGTTTCCCCATCTATTTGCCATGAAGTGATGGGAGTGGATTCCATGACCTTAGTGTTTTGAATATTGAGTTTTAAGCCAAGTTTTTCATTCTCCTCTTTCACGTTCATCAAGAGGCTCTAGTTCCTGTTCACTTTCTGCCATATGGTGGTGTCATCCGTATATCCGAGGTTATTAATATTTCTTCCAGCTATCTTGATTCCAGCTTGTGTTTCATCCAGCCTGGCAGTTTGCATGATGTACTCTGCATATAAGTTAAATAAACAGGGTGACAATATACAGCCTTGATATACTCCTTTCCCAATTTGGAACAATCCATTGTTCCATGTCCGGTTCTAACTGTTACTTCTTGAACTGCATACAGGTTTTGCAGGAGGCAGGTAAGGTGGTTTGGTATTGTCATCTCTTTAAGAATTTTCCAGAGTTTCTTGTGATACACACAGTCAAAGGCTTTAGCATTTTAGAGTAAATATTGGGTTGGCCAAAAAGTTCTTACAAAAAACCTGAATGAAATTTTTGGCCAATCTAGTAGTTTGATAGTCAAGTTGGAAAAATAACTTCTAAGCAGGTAATTATGACATAATATGACAAAGCTGCATTAAAATCTTATGTAGAATATTGTAGAAGAATAGAGAGCACTGGTCAGGCAGAGAACACTCACATAGCAAAGGAAACTCCAGAAAATCCATCTCCATATCCCTCCTCTTATTCATTCTTCCAACGGCCAACTAGAGACCAGCCTTGGGGTATTTTTTCAGCACTTTACTCTCAACATGTCCGAAATTATATTTATTATCTATTTTCCTCCCTTACTTGCATCTATCTGTTCATTTTTTACACATTTACCGGCACAACCAACCCTCCAAGTCATTGTGCAAGTTTAAATCTGGAAATCACACTTAGTCTCCTTTCCTCACACCCCTCATTCAACCAATCAGCAGGGATTTTAAATTCCATTACACAGCCCTCTCCCAAATCTGGCATCGCCCCTCAAACCTTGTATTAGAGCTTCATGTCAACAGCTATTGCAGAAGCTGAGATTTGGCATTTTAGCAACAAAATCACTCTAGTGCATGAGTCAACACATACTTTTCTCTAAAGGACCAAATAGTAAATATTTTTACCTTTGGATGCCAGAAGATTCCTGCTGTAAGTACTCAGCTCAGCTGAACTTTGAGAAAGGAACAAAGCTTTAAATAATAGAAAGAAATCTGGAATGTTGCAAATTCTAACATAGCAGAAAACATAATTTTGCAGAGAGAGGTCCATCTCACAATTTCCTTGAAATCACATCAAGAAGATAATTCTGAGTGAGCTACACTTGGTAATAACTTTGTGAAGAATCAAGAGGCATTTTTATGCCCTCCTTCTCCAGTATAAGACAAATCCTACCTTGATTTTAGATGAAGGAGCACTGACAATTTAAGAGAACACAAGCTATATGCTAGAACAAGTTAATGTTCTGTAGCAGCAAGTACATTTGTTTGTAATGTGGATAATTGTCAGACTCAACTCTTTAAGCCTTGGGGAAATTTCCTCTGTGTACCCTGGATCTGACACCAGGTTAGGCTATTTCACACTTGTCGGTTTGGGGAAACACTCATAAAGAAGACAGACTAGGAAAAACTGAAAATTTAATATTTACTAGACTGTGAAGAAGGCTGAGCACCGAAGAATTGATGCTTTTGAACTGTGGTGTTGGAGAAGACTCTTGAAAGTCCCTTGGACTGCAAGGAGACCCAACCAGTCCATTCTGAAGGAGATCAGCCCTGGGATTTCTTTGGAAGGAATGATGCTAAAGCTGAAATTCCAGTACTTTGGCCAGCTCATGTGAAGAGTTGACTCATTGGAAAAGACTCTGATGCTGGGAGGGATTGGGGGAAGGAGGAGAAGTGGACAACAGAGGATGAGATGGCTGGATGGCATCACCGACTCGATGGACATGGGTTTGAGTAGACTCCGGGAGTTGGTGATGGACAGGGAGGTCTGGCGTGCTGCGATTCATGGGGTCGCAGAGTTGGACACAACTGAGCGACTGAACTGAACTGAGACAACCCACTCCAGTATTCTTGCCTGGAGAATCCCATGGACAGAGGAGCCTGGCAGGCTACAGTCATGGGGTTGCCAAGAGTCGAACACTACTGAGTGACTAAACAGCGTATAATCAAATATGGCTTCCCTGCTGGCTCAGACGGTAAAGAATTTGCCTGTAATGTGGGAGACCTAGGTTCAATCCCTGGGTTGGGAAATTCCCCAAAGAAGGGAATCACTACCCACTCCAGTATTCTTGCCTGGAAAAATCTACAGACAGAAGATTCTGGAAGGCTGCAGTCCAAGGGGTTGCAAAAAGTCATAAGTGACTAAGGGACTATCACTGTCACATAGGATCATATGATAACATTTGTACTATTCTAGTCAAATACCTCTGGGCTTGGGAAATAAGAGCAAAGTTTCTCTCTGTGGATTTGTTTTTGGACTACCATTTCTCTCCTTTGAAATACTATGTTCTGCTCTGATGTCCCACCCAAGTCATCTTTTTTTTTTTTTTTTAATTGGAGTATAGTTGATTTACAATGTTGTGTTAGTTTCAAGGGTACAATATACTACTTCAGTTATACATATATTAATTATTTTTCACATTATTTTCTAATATGAGTTACTACAGAGTATTGAATAGAGCTCCCTGTGCTGCTATACAGTAGGTCCTTGTTCGTTATCTATCTTATATGTAGTGCTGTGTGTGTTATTTGCTCAGTCATGTCTGACCCTTTGTGACCCATGGACTGTAGCCCACCAAGCTCCTCTGTCCATGGGATTTTTCCAGGCAAGAATACTAGAGTGGATTTCCATTTCCTCCTCTGGGTGATCTTCCCAACACAGAGATCAAGCCTGCTTTTCCTGTGTCTCCTGCTCTTTTCCTGCTGTGCCATAGGGGAAGCCACAGTGTGTGTATGTCAATCCCAAGCTCCCAATTTACTCCTGTTCCTCACATTCCCCCTTTAGTAGCCACAAGTATGTTTCCAAAATCTGTGAGTCTGTTTCTGTTCTGTAAATAAGTTCATTTATATCATTTAAAAAAAAATTAGTTTCCATATATGAGAGATGTTGTGATATTTGTTTTTCTCTGACCACCCAGAAACTCTTTAGGGGTCTTCCTGCATCCTTCCTCCAGAGGCTGTTCAACCATCACTCCTTTGTTCTCTAGAGGAGCATCCTCAGCTGAGCAGGAGCCACTTTGCTAGGGAGATTGTTCTGCAAGAGCAATGCCTGTTCTGATCCCTTGCCTCAAGGTGGGACCAATGCAGTGATGCAAGTGACACTGCAGGGTTCCCAGTGGGATTGGACTGAACCAACATTGCACATTATACTTCCTATTGCTTAGCTCCCATTCCATATCCATCCTTCTTCCTTCCTTTCCTTTCCCCTGGTGACACCTTACAATAAATCACAGGCAACTCAGTTTCAATGTCAGGCTTCTCCACTTCTAGAACTCAGACCTGGCACAGTTGTGGACAAAATGGGAAATCCTAGAAGACAAGCTTGAAATTCATAAGAAAATAAAGGTATCACGGTGATAAATGAAATAATTTATGTTTATAAACTCTTCATCATCAATGCTCATTAATTTTTTGACTTTAAAATGAAACATTAAAATTTTTAAATTAAATTCAAATAATTACATAAAGATACATCACAGACATAATAAAGGAATCACAAGGATTTCAAATATTTTGGAACTCTTTTTTTCTTCTCCATTTTTCTCTTTTATTTAAAAACTTTTGATAGCTAGAACACTGGCTACTCTTAGAAGGCTAACTCTGGTGTTGGCAGATGAAAAGAAGCAGAATCATCCTCAACATGATTTCACCTTCTAAGAACTTTCAAACTATCAATTACCTGATTTCTTATTCCTTATAAAATCTTGTTGTTATGAAATAATTTTCAAAGAATCTGGTTTATCCCTTTCCATTGAAAGAATCCCTATAAGTAAAGAGAAAAACCATTCCTATCAAAATTCTGTGTCTACTCAGGACTAATGGAGTTTCTTTGTTTCTCAGCAAAACCTCTTGCCCTCAAACCAGCTGCTAAAGTTGAACACCACAAATGATTCTTTCAAAGTGACTCTGAAAGAAGATTCTGATTCCATATGCAGGAATCCAAATTTCTTCAACTTTACACACAAGATCAGAGCTCCACATCTTAATAACCATATAACTCTATAAAGAATTACCCCTGATCTCTCTGATAGATCATCACTGAATAAGGAACAAAAAAGGTTTCATGAAAGCATTCCACCTGTATTGCTGGCAGATGACTTATAAATGTCACACAGACACAGGCCTACTACTGGCTCACAGAAGAAGTTAAATAAACGACTGAACATCTGCTGGTAAATACACAGCAAACAAAAAATGCAATCCAGTGCCAAACATATGTGTGGGGTGGGCCTCGTCTCTGCTCATAAACCAAGCAATGTGCTCTGCTAATCGTTAGTGGAGTTATTGATTTTAGATGTGTATCACACAGCTATAATTTTGTCAGAGAGTAGACCACATAAGTTGTTCTTTTTCTGGTTGTTTCATTTTGTCTTATTCCAAAACTCTGTAAATTGACGACCAGGACAAAAATTATAATTGACATCATCTGTGGGAAATATTTCATAAAACAACAGGCCCAGATGTAGGATTAAAGCCATGTGGTAGTAAAATACCCCACTGAAAAAGGGCCAGGTTCCATGATTTCTTACAAAAACAGATGTGCTCTCACTCCCCTCTCCTTGTTTTTCAATGCTTTTTTTTTTTTTTAACTCCAAATAATTCCTCCTCCCAACTTTTTTTTCTCTCTCTCTTCACAATTCTACTGGAGAGGGTTCATAAATGGATTACAGATGCAAGCTTGTACTTCAAAATCCTAACTGTCACAGTCTCTGAAATAAAATAAATTCAACATTTGGGGAAATTACATTGAACTGTGGTAAAGGTAATGAGAATTATGCAAACATGTCTGCTTGTCATTTGTTTAACATCTTGGGGTATGAACAGATGATCTCCTGGACAATGCAAACTGCAGACCAGGGAATAGGAAGTGTGTCCAAGATGCAGCAATAGGGCTGACTCCTTCTGAAAGCCTCTTGTTCTATTAGGAAAGTTTGCATCTTTGGGGTTTGGATGAGCTGGTGCAAGGCCTAACATGTACTGTCTTCCGTGAGGTGAGACTTTTGGATAGAGAAAGGGTGCAGAAAAATAAGAACAATTTGAGTCTCAGTCTCTTGGTTCAAGTTCCTTTTAGTTGCATTATTGCTCTAAAACTCCAATTTGGAAATGTTGGGAACCACATGAGTGGAATTCTAGGGCACAAATAAGCTATATTGTCTGATAACTAATCTAAAAGGGGAGTGAAGAACTGTATACAACCAAGATTCTACCAAAGACTTTGGTGTCATATGGAACCCATTGCAATATCACTGATTATGATTAATTAATTCAGCATTTATACTGGGTCTCAGCATCAACCTCCACTAATGTGCCAAGATAACACAGTATTAGAAGGTTATAATACAGTGTAAAAAATTCTAAATTCCCATCATGTGTCACTGCTGAAGTTTCAACAAAATATCTACATTTTTCAGCTCTCTCCTTTCTAGCCCTGCTATACTGAAGCAAACATTAAATTTGTTTAGAATCAAAAGATATTTAACTCCAGTTTCCTTGCATTTTTTAAAATCTCTTTTCATAGGATTGAATGAAGACTAGAACTCAAGTATCAGCTGAACTCCAGGAGACTAGAGATGAATAATAACTCAAGAAGATTAACTTGATGCTCCCCTTTTAGCATCCTCTGCCAGTTCCTCGGATGCACAGCTCATGGCCAAACATCTTTGTTTGTGTTTTGTGGGAATACATTAAAGGAGAAATGAAAAAGTGCTGGGTGTACAGCATGAGGCAAGAGTGCGGGGTCAGGAGAAAGGCAGGTCTATGATTCTTCCCCAGACACCAAAGACAAATCAGAATTTTTTTTCCTAAGTCTTAATGATTTTTCTCTCTTATTATTACAGGAATGAAATGAGAAGTAAGGACTCTGTAAGAAAACTGTAAAAATAAGTGATTGATCCATCCCAAAGAAAGTTTGGTGTATGGCCTAAGGGGTGGTGAGTGGAGAGAGATAAATGGAGAAGCACAATCAAGTGTGTTATAAATGCAATTTATTGGCTACTTATCACATAAAAACTCCAGGGTTGATATATGTACATTTTGTAACAGACTTGCTCCTCAAAATAGCCCTATGAAGGAGATATTATTAAAAACTTTACATGAGAAGACTGAAGCTCAGAAAGAGTAAATTGCTTGTCCAAAGTCACATAGTAACTAAATAAGAGCCAGTTTCATGGGTGTTCCAACCCTACTCTGATCTGCTTGACACCACATCCACCTTCTTACTCTTCTAACTTTCTACACTGCACTGCTTCTCAGTTTTGACTTCAGACGCTTCTATCAGAGCAGGTTGTTATAACACTAAGTTATCTAGAAACCTCAACCTTTCTCTCTATATATAGCATATTTGTTATATCACAGTGCCTGGGTTCTAACTTTTGCTACTAGATACCTCTAAGTTTGTGCCAAGAAATGATTTTTTTTTAACTTTTATTATAAATATATATAAAACATAAAACCATAAAGCTAGTTTTATGTCATTTTAACCATTTTAAGTGTGCAATTCAGTGGCATTATAATTATGTTTGCAAAGGGGGCAAGAGAGGATGACATGGTTAGATGGCATCATCAACTCAATGGACATGACTTTAAGCAAACTCTGGGAAATAGTGAAGGACAAGGAACCCTGGTGGATATCAGCCCATGGGGTCCCAAAGAGTCAGACATGACTGAGCAACTGAACAACAACAATAAAATTCACAATGTTGTACAACTATTACTACTCTTTCGAAAACTTTTCCACCATCCCAAAGAGATACTATGTGCCTATTAAATAATGACTCCCCATTTCCCCTTCCTTCCTATACCTAGCAACCTCTACTCTCTGTCTCTATGAATTTGTCTATTCTATGTATTTAATATAAATGAAGGTCTTTTTGGTCTTGCTTATTTCACTTAGTATAGTTCATTTAAGTTGTACCTGCATCAGAATTTCATTCTTTCTTATGTCTGAACAACATTGCATTATATATGTGGATATATCACATATTGTTTATCCATTCATCTACTGATGACACTTAGGGGTTCCACTTTTTGGCTATTGTGAATAATGCTGCAGTGAATATTGATACAGGTATCAATTTCAGTCTTTTTTTTTTTTTTTTCAGTTCTCATATGTATATACTTAGGAATAGAATTTCTGGGGTTTAAAGCAATTCTGTATTTAACTTTTTGAGAAATTGCCAAACTGCTCTACCCTGTAGCTATACCACTTTACCTTCCTATGTAAAAAGCATTTCCCTTTTAAAAAAATTATTATAGCTTTCCTAATAGGTGTGAATTGATATCTCATTGCAGTTTTGACCTGCATTTCTCCAATGATTAATGATGTTGAATATCCTCTCATATGCTTATTGGGCAATTGTTTATTGTCTTGGAAAAATATCTATTCAAAGCCCCTTATATATATAATTTTGAGTATTAAACCCTTCTCAAACATATGATTTGCAAATATTTTCTCCTTTTTTTTAAATACTCCTTTTCTTGATAATATATTTTAATGCACAATTAAAAAAAGAAAATTTGACTAGGTCCAATCCACCTATTTTGCTTTTCATGCTTTCAGAACCAAATTGAGAGAATTAATTCTTAAGTAGGTTAATAAGGAGTCCAGGGCCCTCAAGGAGGAAGGGATCCAGGGCCCTTGAGGAAGAAAAAGGGGTCTAGAGTTCTGAAGGAGGAGAAAAGGGCAAACGTTATTTTCTACATTCCTTCTTCTTAGTCACATAATGATTCTTCTTTAAGCCCAGAGCTAATGGCTCAAGTGTATGTTTTTCCTTAAGCTCTGTGCTAATGATTATATAACAACATTGATTATATAACAATGATTGATATATAACATTGATATATACCAACAATGATTATATAACAATGTAGCTTGCTTGAGGACATTTTTCTCCTTCTTAACAGGAACTTCTGATTCATCCTGTTACCTTATGTGGGAGTGGGTCTGGTAAGACCTTTCAATTGTTAGTTCTAATTTTGTTAATTTAAGATGTATGTTATTGGAGTGGGTCTGGTAAAAGTATATAAAGCCTTGCTAGAACTAGTGAGAGGGACACTTTCTGTCCCCCTTCTGACGCCTGTGTCAGAAGCTTTCTCTGTCCTTTTTCACTGTAATAAAACTTCTGCCACGAAAAAAGCTCTGAGTTTTCAAGACTGGTCCCTACTGCCAAAGCTAAATCTTCTTTGGAGATTATGAATCCTACATCATTCACTGTAAGCTATCAATATGTAAGAATCTATTGTCAAATTCAAGGCTGTGAAGACTTATGCCTATGTTTTCTTCTAATAGTTTTATGATTTGGGCTCATATAGATGTTGCTGATCCAGTTTTAGTTAATTTTTGTTAATGAAGTGAAGAGTTAAATGCCATCATTTGCAATTGGATACCAGTCACCCTAGCACTATTTGCTGATAAAACTGCATTTTGATTCATATGCCAAGTCTGAGAACTGATTCTTGGAAATCAACAATTAAAGCTGTTTTGCCTCTAAGGAATACTTTAATCACCAAGTAGGTCATATTGACAGACATTTAATACAATAACTATATAATTCAATAGCCATTTAGTTAATCACCTAATTTTTTTTCTGATTTTCCCCAAAGAGATCACTGGAGAGCTTTGAAATATAGAACCACAGAGTGTTTCTGTGGTCACAAATGCATGATTATTCAGGGGTTAGAAATTGAGAGGGGGGAAAAAAGAAAAACTTTAAAGGAGAGGGGAAATGATCTCAGTAGCAGAGTGGGAGATATGAGACAGAAGTTCTAGCATTGACCTTTGGAAGGGAAAGCCCTCCCAGTTGTCAATGGGCTCTCAATCTTATTTTATAAGAAGAGCGTATAAAAATTGGTCTTGACTTGGGTAGGTAAAATTTTAAACTGGTTATAGAGAAGGTTGTCACTGGCTGAAGTAAGCAGATATCCAAGCATAAGTCATCAGATCAGATCAGTCACTCAGTTGTGTCCTACTCTTTGCGACCCCATGAATCTCAGCACGCCAGGCCTCCCTGTCCATCACCAACTCCCGGAGTTCACTCAGACTCACGTCCATCGAGTCAGAGATGCCATCCAGCCATCTCATCCTCTGTCGTCCCCTTCTCCTCTTCCTTCCAATCCCTACCAGCATCAGAGTCTTTTCCAATGAGTCAACTCTTCGCATGAGGTGGCCAAAGTACTGGAGTTTCAGCTTTAGCATCATTCCTTCCAAAGAAATCCCAGGGCTGATCTCCTTCAGAATGGACTGGTTGCATCTCCTTGCAGTCCAAGGGACTCTCAAGAGTCTTCTCCAACACCGCATTTCAAAAGGATCAATTCTTTAGCGCTCAGCCTTCTTCACAGTCCAACTCTCACATCCATTGATGACCACAGGAAAAACCATAGCCTTGACTAGATGGACCTTTGTTGGCAAAGTAATGTCTCTGCTTTTGAATATGCTATCTAGGTTGGTCATAACTTTCCTTCCAAGGAGTAAGCATCTTTTAATTTCATGGTTGCAGTCACCATCTGCAGTGATTTTGGGGCCCAGAAAAATGAAGTCTGACACTGTTTCCACTGTTTCCGCATCTATTTGCCATGAAGTGATAGGACCGGATGCCATGATCTTCGTTTTTTGAATGTTGAGCTTTAAGCCAACTTTTTCACTCTCCACTTTAACTTTCATCAAGAGGCTTTCTAGTTCCTCTTCACTTTCTGCCATAAGGGTGGTGTCATCTGCATATCTGAGGTTATTGATATTTCTCCCAGCAATCTTGATTCCAGCTTGTGTTTCTTCCAGTCCAGCGTTTCTCATGATGCACTCTGCATATAAGTTAAATAAACAGGGTGACAATATACAGCCTTGACGAACTCCTTTGCCTATTTGGAACCAGTCTGTTGTTCCATGTCCAGTTCTAACCATTGTTTCCTGACCTGCATATAGGTCTCTCAAGAGGCAGATCAGGTGGTCTGGTATTCCCATCTCTTTGAGAATTTTCCACAGTTTATTGTGATCCACACAGTCAAAGGCTTTGGCATAGTCAATAAAGCAGAAATAGATGCTTTTCTGGAACTCTCTTGCTTTTTCCATGATCCAGTTGATGTTGGCAATTTGATCTCTGGTTCCTCTGCCTTTTCTAAAACCAGCTTGAACATCTGGAAGTTCACGGTTCACATATTGCTGAAGCCTGGCTTGGAGAATTTTGAGCATTACTTTACTAGCGTGTGACATGAGTGCAATTGTGTGGTAGTTTGAACATTCTTTGGCATTGCCTTTCTTTGGGATTGGAAAGAAAACTGACCTTTTCCAGTCCTGTGGCCACTGCTGAGTCTTCCAAATTTGCTGGCATCTTGAGTGCAGCACTTTCACAGCATCATCGTTCAGGATTTGAAATAGCTCCACTGGAATTCCATCACCTCCACTAGCTTTGTTCGTAGTGATGCTTTATAAGGCCCACTTGACTTCACATTCCAGGATGTCTGGCTCTAGGTCAGTGATCACACCACCGTGATTATCTGGGTCATGAAGATCTTTTTTGTACAGTTCTTCTGTGTATTCTTGCCATCTCTTCTTAATATCTTCTGCTTCTGTTAGGTCCATACCATTCTGTCCTTTATCGAGCCCATCTTTGCATGAAATGTTCCTTTGGTATCTCTGATTTTTTTGAAGAGATCCCTAGTCTTTCCCATTCTGTTGTTTTCCTCTATTTCTTTGCATTGATCGCTGAAGAAGACTTTCTTATCTCTTCTTGCTAACCCAAATGGGCGGGTCATTGTGGAGAGATCTGACAGAATGTGGTCCCCTGGAGAAGGGAATGGCAAACCACTATAGTATTCTTGCCTTGAGAACCCCATGAACAGTATGAAAAGGCAAAATGATAGGATACTGAAAGAGGAACTCCCCAGGTCAGTAGATGCCCAATATGCTACTGGAGATCAGTGGAGAAATAACTCCAGAAAGAAGGAAGGGACGGAACCAAAGCAAAATGAATACCCAGCTATGGATGTGACTGGTGATAGAAGAAAGGTCCGATGCTGTAAAGAGCAATATTGCATAGGAACCTGGAATGTCAGGTCCATGAATCAAGGCAAACTGGAAGTGGTCAAACCAGAGATGGCAAGAGTGAATGTCGACATTCTAGGAATCAGCGAAGTAACATGGACTGGAATGGGTGAATTTAACTCAGATGACCATTATATCTACTACTGGGGGCAGGAATCCCTCAGAAGAAATGGAGTGGCCATCATGGTCAACAAAAGAGTCCGAAATGCAGTACTTGGATGCAATCTCAAAAACGACAGAATGATCTCTGTTCGTTTCCAAGGCAACCCATTCAGTATCACAGTAATCCAAGTCTATGCCCCAACCAGTAACGCTCAAGAAGCTGAAGTTGAATGGTTCTATGAAGACCTACAAGACCTTTTAGAACTAACACCCAAAAAAGATGTCCTTTTCATTATAGGGGACTGGAATGCAAAAGTAGGAAGTCAAGAAACCCCTGGAGTAACAGGCAAATTTGGCCTTGGAATACAGATTGAAGCAGGGCAAAGACGAATAGAATTTTGCCAAGAAAATGCACTGGTCATAACAAACACCCTCTTCCAACAACACAAGAGAAGACTCTATACATGGACATCACCAGATGGTCAACACCAAAATTAGATTGATTATATTCTTTGCAGCCAAACATGGAGAAGCTCTATACAGTCAGCAAAAACAAGACCAGGAGCTGACTGTGTGCCAAATTCAGGCTTAAATTGAAGAAAGTAGGGAAAACCACTAGACCATTCAGGTACGACCTAAATCAAATCCCTTATGATTATACCGTGGAAGTGAGAAATAGATTTAAGGGCATAGATCTGACAGATAGAGTGCCTGATGAACTATGGAATGAGGTTCGTGACATTGTATAGGAGACAGGGATCAAGACCATCCCCATGGAAAAGAAATGCCAAAAAGCAAAATGGCTGTCTGGGGAGGCCTTACAAATAGCTGTGAAAAGAAGAGAAGTGAAAAGCAAAGGAGAAAAGGAAAGATATAAACATTTGCATGCAGAGTTCCAAGGAATAGCATAAGTCATAGAGTTCTTAATAATCAATCAATTTAGTTAAAAAATTACAACCTTGGATGGAACAATGAAGAGAAAATTCCATATAGTCAAAGCTATGGTTTTCCCAGTAATTATGTATGGATTTAAGAGCTGGACCTTATAAAGAGGGCTGAGCACCAAAGAAATGATGCTTTCAAATTGTGATGTTGGAGAAGACTCTTAAGATTCCCTTGGAAGAAAGGATATCAGACCAGTTAATCCTAAAGGAAATCAATCCTGAATATTCACTGGAAAGACTGATGCTGAAGCTCCAACACATTGGCCACCTGATGCTAAGAGCTGACTCATTGGAAAAGACTCTGGGAAAGATTGAATACAAAAGGAGAAGAGGGCAGCATAGGATGACATGGTGAGACAGCATCATTGACTTAATGGACATGAATTTGAGCAAACTCTAGGAGACAGTGAAGGACAGGGAAGCCTGGAATGTTACAGCCCATGGGATTGCAAGAGTTGGACACAACTTAGTGACTGAACAATCACAACAACTACCCAAGAGGTATGAAGAGTAAGGCCACATATCAGTGAATTTGCTCACACCATGTCTGCACTTCCAATATAACATATAAGCATCAAATCAAGAAACTGTAGCAAGATCCAACACATAGGTAGGAAAAATGGTCTCCTATGATCATTCCAGGAATGTGGGCTATCAGATACTGAACAGCAAGACTCTCCTAGACCATATCTGGTGATAGGGATTGTATCTTCCCTGCAATCAGCTCAGAGTCAGGAGTCTTGAGTCTGAACATGAAATGAAGTAGATTTGACAGTCAGGCTGGACTGACATAGCAGAAGAAAACAGAAAAGAGTATAGCCCTGTTGTAAAGGAAGCCAGAGACACCTGCTCTCTGCAGCCACAACAACACCTTAGACTATCTCTCTGTGAAAAGGGAAATCAGGTAAAAACTTTTGTTTCTGAAGTCAATCCTACATTACATTTTTAACTTCTCTTTTTGTAGAGCTAGGAATTTCAAAAGCAGAAACCAAGAGTGTAAAAAATGCAACTAAAAGTTGAACTACCACAGAACTTGGTGGCAATTTACTCATGAGACAGTGTCATAGAGAAGATAATTTCAAAATCTATTAGTGGTTCATGGTCATCACACATGGTCATCTATTTATGAAGAAATACCATGTGTGGCTCTCTTATACACATAAGATGAATCTGAGACCCTAGGGTTTATATTTCTCTAACACACTTTGTGTCTGAACCAAGGCAGCAGCTGTTTTGTGGGTGTGGAGCGGGGGTGTGGAGGGGGGGTGTGGAGCGGGGGGTGTGGGGGGTGAAATGAAAGTATTAGAAATATAACGAAGAGTTGATAGAGTTGTCAGAAAGAGAAAGACTTTTGGGACAAGAAGTGCTAAACTAAAAGGTCTGCATCAGAACATACTATTCTATTCCTGATTTTGTAGTTTCCTTTCCTTTCAGAATTTCACCATGTCCTTGAAACGTTTGGCAAGCTACCCTTGTTGGGGCAATCTGATGAAATATATTAACATTTCATTGAACATGCACAGAAACAAATATTCTTAAATAGTTTCCATGTGGCAATGGGGCTTCCTTATTCATTAAAAAACAAATGACAAGGAAGAATAAACCCAGGAAAGAGGCAGGGCTACTTTGGTGTTGATTATTTCAAAATGTGATGAGAAGTGACCTGAGAAGGAATATTTTTATTTTCTCATCACCAATGGTTAAAACAATAATATAGGACTGAAAGAATCATTGAGCCCTTTGCAGGAGACTTTCCATGTACACACTCATCCAAGTAGAAAAGCTTTACTTTCTTGAAATGCTGTTTTCATCTCATAACCTCTCAATTCAAAAAACTCAATTTCTTCTCTATTGGTCATTAGAAAATGGATTCGCTAATACATTTGTAGCACTAAAAGAGATCTAAGTATATATTTAATCCAATCTTTCATCCTTCTGACATAAATGAGAAACAAATTCCCAGAGAAACTAAGTGAATTTCTTAAGTTATATAGTAAGTTATTGAGGGATCCAGGCCCGGAACTGGTTCTTACTTCCATTCTTCGGTTCTTTTTTGAAATTTGATCACCTCAGTTCATGCAGAATCCCAGAGCAAGACTCGGTTCTTTTTCAGCTTTATAGTTAGTGCTTACCGCTTCTAAATTGCCCTCGTTGCAATTCTTCAATATTCCCAGGCCTGAAATACCATACCTTTTTTTTTTTTTTTTTTTTTTTTTGTCTCTAATCAAATGTCTTCCCCTATTGAAATAAGGTTACATTTCCTAGGAATTCTTCCTGAGCAATTTCAGTTTCAGGAACAATTAATATTAGTTATATTCATTTGCTGTATTTCCCACCTACTTTTATGTATATTTAAAAGCTTATGCAATAGAGACACAGATGTAGAGAACAAATATATGGACATTGGGTGCTGGGGAACAAGCAAGGGATGAATTGGGAGACTGGGATTGACATATATATACTACTGTGCATAAAATAGATAACCAATGATAACCTACCGAATAGCACATGGAATTTTACTCAACGCTCTGTGGTTACCTAAATGGGAAAGAAATCCAAAAAAGAAGGGATATGTATATACTTATCACTGGCTCACTTTGTGGTATGGCAGAAACTAACAGCACTGTAAAGCAACTATACTCCAATAAAAATTAACATAAAAAAACTTATGACAAACATAAGACTATAAGCTTGCAGAAATAACTTTTTCCCTGTATATCTCAATATTCATATCACTCTACCACATTATTTAAACATTTAGAATACATTTATATTTGTCAAAAAAGCATAAATGGATAATATTATAGCTTCCCTCTGATGAAGTCTCAAAATTCCATAAAATGTGGAGTTATAATATAAACAATATCATTCTAGCGTTGAGGCTAAAATTAAGATGATTATAATTTGCTGTTGGAATTTTTCTCTATATAAAGCTGAGATGGGCATAAGTAAATGCCCATTTAAGAGATAGGATCTGGAATTAAAAGGCTAAGAATTTAGCCCAGATCAGGTTTGTTTCTAACTAAAGTAGAAATCCAAGGCTCATAGTGCTTTCTGTTTTCCCCAAACTTTCAAACTCATTTTCATAAATTCTTCTTTCACAGAATTAGAACAGAATTAGACTCACAGTATTCCTTTGAAACCTACTGGTGAAGAGGCAACCAGCTCATTCTCACTGTGTGTAGTTGATCCCTCACCAATGTCCTCTATTTGAACCGAGGTTATGCACATAGACAGATGCCAAATGAATGGAGATATCACTAGTTTCCTTGTTTTGGCCAAAATTCTTAGTTCCAGTCTTGTACTTTAACCTGCCACTATGGTTTAGTTTCCACAGTTAACAAAAATTAATATCCCATGGCTACTTAAGATGAAAATCAGCTGGATACATAGTGCATATTTTCAGCAGATTATTTTTATGAAAAAAGGCCAAAAATCTGTTAAAAACAAAATTCAACTGAGTAAATTTAAAGGCCTAATTGGCTTTATTCAGTGATTCATAAATTCAGCTTCTAGGTGGTGCAGAAGTAAAGAATCCTTCTGCCAGTGCAGAAGACAGAGGAGACATGAGTTCAATCTCTGGGTGGGGAAGATTCCATGGAGTAGGAAATGTTAGCACACTCCAGTATTTTTACATGAAAAACTTAATAGACAGAGGAACCTAAAGAGCTATACTCCATGGGGTCACAAAAAGTTAGGCATGGGGATCTATCAGCTAGATTATCTCACTAGTGCTGATCAGGAAGTGCCAGAATGACCAGTTAAGATTACATTCCTGAGGGATGTTGAAAGTATGATTAGGTTAAATATTAAGTCTCAATTTGATGGTGTGGACTTAGCATAAGTGACACACTGTTTTAGACCTGTTGTCTCTTCTTTGACAGCACACCCTAAAATCTCCTTATGAAGCAAAGTGGCTTTATCTCTGGGCATAAAAGAGAATAGATTTAGTAGAAGAATAGGAAATTGATGATCAGATGAATTCTACAGAAAAGAGAACTAAGAAAGTGACAAAACTATAAATAATTTTGGAAATGAATCTTGTTGTTGTGGTCCATGCATGGGTTGGAAAAGAATTTCCACACATGAGGCAGAATTAGAAGAGAATAAAGTTTATTAGAGTAGGAGATGCTGTTAGAATAGCGGGCCAGCTCCAAGGAGAGCAGAACGCTTTCACAGACTTGCAGCCAATTTTTATAGCCTCAAGACAGAGAAAATTCCCACAGGAATCATGGCATTAGGCGATTGGTTAGAATGCTGTAGGATGGGTATTTTACATAATGTAGGGTCAGGGAACTGGCTGGTTTAGATCTGGAGATTCATGACAGCAGTTGCTATGGGGCTTGGTCAGTTCCAGAGATTTTTATCCTGTGACATTGGTACAAGGCTTCACACCTGTGACCTTAGTATAGGGCTCCACTCTTATCAAGGGAAGGATCAATAAAGCATTGATAAAGCATTGACTTGTGGGACATTACTTCTAATTGCCCCCAAAGAGAAGCCAAAGTTAAAAAACAAACTCATAAATTTCAATCACGTTCCTAGCAGGAAACAAATATTTTCAGAGAGTTTTATGAAGGAAGTACAATTGACCCTTGAACAACACTGATTTGAACAGTGTGTTTCCACTTATCACGAATTTTTTCAATAAATACATACTACAGTGTTACACAGACTTCCCAGGTGACACTAGCAGTAAAGAACCCCCCTATCCCCCAATTAGTGCAGGAGATGTAAGAGACATGAGTCTTGTCCCTGAATCAGGAAGATCCCCTGGAGGG
Source organism: Bos taurus (assembly GCF_002263795.3). Classification (NCBI taxonomy): domain Eukaryota; kingdom Metazoa; phylum Chordata; class Mammalia; order Artiodactyla; family Bovidae; genus Bos; species Bos taurus. The sequence goes on from NC_037340.1 coordinate 50,246,714, forward strand.
CATGGCAACCCATTCCAGTATTCTTGCCTGGAGAATCCCTTGGACAGAAGAGCCTGGTGGGCTACAGCCCAGAGGGTCACAAAGAGTCAGACATGACTGAAGCAACTTAGCATGCATGCACAGTGTTACACAATCTATACTTAGTTGAATCTGCGGATGCAGGTGCCATGCTATGGAGGGTAGACAGCAGTGTTTACACAGATTTTCAATTGCAGGACTAAGGGTGGTGGTGGTGATGTCAGGTGTCAGTGCCCCTAATGCTCATGTCTTTTTAAGGGTCAACTGTGAATATAGAGGTCAGTGTTGGGTTAAGGAAACCAACAAAGGATGTGAAAATACCAGGAGCAACATTAGGGAGATCTTACGAGTCCTAGACTTATTACTCCTTATTGCAAGAGCAGTGTAAATGCTTACTTATACTGAGAAGCTGCTATGACAGTGGCTAGAGGAATGAAGTCACTGCTAGAATTGTGACCTGGCAGGGAGTTAGGAAGGAAAATAATTACTCTAACATCTTTCTTCTAGTTCTTTCTAAAGAACTTCTGATCGTTTTCTAGAGGAGTTCCATGACTACACCCAGTGGGAAGCCAGAAGGCAGGAAAGCATAAATGCTGCCATTTGTAGAGGATAATTTTCTGGGCTAAAGATTAGTACAGAAAAGTTTAAGAGGGACAAATAGAAAATAAACAGTCCACCTGGCTTTTGAGTTCTACAAGTTTTTCTAAAAATGTAATTCAGACCGCAGCTTCTGAGAAAATGGTGTAGATATACTTCTCTCCATTCCTCCCACTAAGTGTAATTGCAATGTCTGGACACATTGCTTTCTCTTTCTCTCTCTCTCTTACACACACACACAAATATGAAAGCTGGAGACAATAAGGTAAGTTATCTACGGAACTCAGGACACAAGATAACTACATGATGATGTTTCCTGTTTTCTTTTTGCTTCATATGTGCAAAATTTGAAGCTGATGAAGCTGTCCAGAAATGGCAACCATTATAGGAAAAAAGAGCCACAACAAAACCCTGCAGTCTTAGCCAAAAAAAGGGGCAGCCTGAAAGACAAAAAAATTCCAAGATAATGCGTGTCTACTCTACCACATTAAAAAAAAAAAAAAAAAAACAAAAAAAAAAACTGTTACACCACCCCCACCCATATTGGCAAAGACTGAGTGGCAAGCTGAGATATCCCATCTCACTGGGTGTAATAAGGCATCCCAAAACTCCTCCTGCATTTTCCTCAGAAAATTAAATAGTAATCAAGATAGTCATTCCTTTTCAATGACAACAAGCTTCCTCTTCCCTAAAAATGTCTGTTAAGGACAACTGGGGAGCCAGTACTTCCATCCCCACCAACATGAACAAGATGCCTCACCCTGTCCCTGGGGGGTGATATGAGAAAAGACCCAGAAAAGAATCAGGACTTTGAGTGCCATCAAAAACACAACTATTCCTCCACTATGGTATCTGTGAAGCCATGTGGAGAACAGTAGAGATACATTTACTACTCCCTCCAGCCAGGAACATATCAATAGAGGCCACATAGGAAATCAAACTTTCCACCCTCACCAAGCAACAGTGATAAGGGCTCCCTCAGTTATCAGTGGAGACCCAGTGGAAATCCTGGGCTTCTACTTCCACCTGGCTGAAATGAAGTGATACCTCTTTTTTCCCTACCAATGTTGTGTCAGAAGAAGCAAGATAAAATGAAAAGTTTAAATATCAATGACATCCAAAAGTCCAGATTTCAGTTGAAAATTATTCATCACACTAAAGACAAGATCTCAAAACTGAATGGAAAAAGACAATTAACAAAAAATTATGGAGGCATTATAATTACCAGACAAAGATTTTAAAGTAGCCTTGATTAAAAAAATGCTTCAAGGAGCAATAATAAACACACTTGGAAGAATTTAAAAAATGAAAACCTCAGAGATGAAATAAAATGAGCAAAAATGAACAACAGCAAAAATGAGCATAACAGCAAAATGGAGGTTCCACTAAAACTAAAGGGCAGATTACAGAATGGATTAAAAAACATGACCCAGCTATATGCTGTGTAAAAGAAACTCACTTTGAATATTACATTAGAGACACATTAAAGTAAAAGGAGTAAAATATATATCAAGAAAACCCTTGTTAAAGGAAAGCATGAGAGATTATATTAATATCAGATAAAGTAGAATTTAGAGTAGAAAAAATTATCAGAGACAAAGAGGAATAGTACAAGGGCAGGGAGTCTATCAAGAAAACAATAGTCCTAAATATATATGTACCAACATCAATATAAAATTAGTGAAGCAAAAACTGATAGAACTGAAAAGATAAATAGATAAATCCATATTCAGAGTTAGAAAGTTCAATACCACTTTTTCAAAATTTGATTTAAAAAACTACACAGAAAATCAGAAACAATATAAAAAATTCAGCAGCATCATCAATCAGTAATGTCTAATAGGTATTATACTTGCAGAACACTTCATTCAACAATAGAAGAATACACGTTCTTTTCAAGTGCTCACCAAACATATACCAAGATAAACTATATCTTTGGTCATTATACAAACTTCATAAATTTAATAAATCTATAATAATATAGGTGTATTCTCTAATTACAGTGGAACCAAAATAGAAATTCATATCATAAAGACAGCACAAAAATTACAAACATTTGGACTAAATAAAAACTTAAAATTATTTCATTGGTCAAAGAACAAGTATCAAGAGAATTTTTTAAAAATATATCAAACCAAATGAAAATTAAAACATAACATATCAAAACATAAAATATCAAAATTTAAAAAGCTAAATCTGTACTGAATTTTTTGAATCAAATTCATGCATTATAAAACAGGAAAAGTCTCAAAACAGTAATTTAAGCTCACATTTCAAGAGACTAAAGAGCACAAACTAAACCCAAAGCATGAAGAAGAAAACAAAATAAAATTAAAATTGGAAACAAAAAACAATATAGAAAAGTTAATAAAGCAATATTCTTTTCTTCGGAAAGTTTATGAAATTGACAAAAATATAGCAAAAATAACAGAGAAAAAGAGAGAAGACACAAATACCAATACTAGAAATAAATTAAGAGACAGCATACAGATCCTGCAGATATCAAAGGAATATTAAGAGAATACTATGAACAGTTCAATTCAGTTCAGTTCAGTAGCTCAGTCATCTGTGACTCTTTGCTACCTTCCTCCTGCCTTCAATCATTCCCGGGATCAGAGTCTTTTCAAATGAGTCAGTTCTTCACATCAGGTGCACAAAGTATTGGAGTTTCAACTTCAGCATTGGTCCTTCCAATGAATATTCAGGACTGATTTCCTTTAAGATGGACTGGTTGGATCTTCTTGCAGCCCAAGGGACTCTCAAAAGTCTTCTCCAACACCACAGTTCAAAAGCATCAATTCTTTGGTGCTCAGCTTTCTTTATAGTCCAACTCTCACATCCATACATGACCATTGGAAAAACCATAGCTTTGACTAGACGGACCTTTGTTGGCAAAGTAATGTCTCTGCTTTTTAATAATCTGTCTAGGTAGGTCATAACTTTGCTTGCAAGAATCAAGTGTCTTTTAGTATCAGGGCTGCAGTCACCATCTGCAGTGATTTTGGAGCTCCCCAAAATAAAGTCTGACACTGTTTCCACTGTTTCCCCATCTATTTCCCATGAAGTGATGGGACCAGATGCCATGATCATAGTTTTCTGAATGTTGAGTTTTAAGCCAACTTTTTCACTCTTCTCTTTCACTTATACCAAGAGGCTCTTTAGTTCTTCTTCCCTTTCTGCCATAAGGGTGGTGTCATCTGCATATCTGAGGTTATTGATATCTCTCCCAGCAATCTTGATTCCAGCTTGTGCTTCTTACAGCCCAGCATTTCTCATGATGTACTCTGCATATAAGTTAAATAAGCAGGGTGACAATATACAGCCTTGATGTACTCCTTTTCCTATTTGGAACCAGTCTGTTGTTCCATGTCCAGTTCTAACTGTTGCTTCCTGACCTGCATACAGATTTCTCAAGAAGCAGGTCAAGTGGTTTGGTGTTCCCACCTCTTTCAGAATTTTCCACAGTTTACTGGGATCCACACAGTCAAAGGCTTTGGCATAACAATAAAGCAGAAATAGATGTTTTTCTGGAACTCTCTTGCTTTTTCCATGATCCAGCGGATGTTAGCAATTAGATCTCTGGTTCCTCTGCCTTTTCTAAAACCAGCTTGAACATCAGGAAGTTCATGGTTCACATATTGCTGAAGCCTGGCTGGGAGAATTTTGAGCATTACTTTATTAACATGTGAGATGAGTGCAATTGTATGGAAGTTCGAGCATTCTTTGGCATTGCCTTTCTTTGGGATTGGAATGAAATCTGACCTTTTCCAGTCCTGTGGCCACTGCTGAGTTTTCCAAATTTGCTGGCATAGTGAGTGCAGCACTTTCACGGCATCATCTTCCAGGATTTGGGATAGCTCTACTGGAATTCCATCACCTCCACTAACTTTGTTCGTAGTGATGCTTTCTAAGGCCCACTTGACTTCACATTCCAGGATGTCTGGCTCTAGGTCAGTGATCACATCATCGTGATTATCTGGGTCGTGAAGATCTTTTTTGTACAGTTCTTCTGGGTATTCTTGCCATCTCTTCTTAATATCTTCTGCTTCTGTTAGGTCCATACCATTTCTGTCCTTTATCGAGCCCATCTTTGCATGAAATATTCCTTTGGTATCTCTAATTTTCTTGAAGAGATCTCTAGTCTTTCCCATTCTGTTGTTTTCCTCTATTGCTTTGCACTGATTGCTGAAGAAGGCTTTCTAATCTCTTCTTGCTATTCTTTGGAACTCTGCATTCAGATGCTTATATCTTTACTTTTCTCCTTTGCTTTCACTTCTCTTCTTTTCATATTTGTAAGGCCTCCCCAGACAGCCATTTTGCTTGTTTGCATTTCTTTTCCATGGGGATGGTCTTTATCCTTGTCGCCTATACAATGTCATGAACCTCATTCCATAGTTCATCAGGCACTCTATCTATCAGATCTAGGCCCTTAAATCTATTTCTCACTTCCACTGTACAATCATAAGGGATTTGATTTAGGCCATACCTGAATGGTCGCATGGATTTCCCTACTTTCTTCAATTTACGTCTGAATTTGGTAATGAGTTCACGATCTGAGCCACAGGGCTCCCGGTCTTGTTTTTGTTGACTATATAGAGCTTCTCCATCGTTGGCTGCAAAGAACATAGTCAATCTGATTTCGGTGTTGACCATCTGGTGATGTCCATGTGTAGAGTCTTCTCTTGTGTTGTTGGAAGAGGGTGTTTGCTATGACGAGTGCATTTTCCTGGCAAAACGCTATTAATCTTTGCCCTACTTCATTTCGTATTCCAAGGCCAAATTTGCCTGTTACTCCAGGTGTTTCTTGACTTCCTACTTTGGCATTCCAGTCCCCTATGATGAAAAGGACATCTTTTTTGGGTGTTAGTTCTAAAAGGTCTTGTAGGTCTTCATAGAACCGTTCAACTTCAGCTTCTTCAGCATTACTGGTTGGGGCATAGATTTGGATTACTGTGATATTGAATGGTTTGCCTTGGAAACGAATGGAGATCATTCTGTCATTTTTGAGATTGCATCCAAGTACTGCATTACGAACTTTTTGTTGACCATGATGGCTACTCCATTTCTTCTGAGGGATTCCTGTCCGCAGTAGTAGATATAATGGTCGTCTGAGTTAAATTCACCCATTCCAGTCCATTTGAGTTCGCTGATTCCTAGAATGTCGACATTCACTCTTGCCATCTCTTGTTTGACCACTTCCAGTTTGCCTTGATTTATGGACCTGACATTCCAGGTTCCTATGCAATATTGTTCTTTACAGCATCGGACCTTGCTTCTAACACCAGTCACGTCCACAGCTGGGTATTGTTTTTGCTTTGGTTCCATCCCTTCCTTCTTTCTGGAGTTATTTCTCCACTGATCTCCAGTAGCATATTGGGCACCTACTGACCTGGGGAGTTCATCTTTCAGTATCCTATCATTTTGCCTTTTCATACTGTTAATGGTGTTTTCAAGGCAAGAATACTGAAGTGGTTTGCCATTCCGTTCTCCAGTGGACCACATTCTGTCATGAGGTATATACATGTTAATAAACTTCTTTTTGTCTTTCTCTTGTTAATCTGTCTTTTATTACAGGCGTTCTCAATCAAAAATTACTAGGTTAGAGGCAAAATTACTTTTCTTCTCCTATAATGTCCATTTATTTGCCTTGTTTATGAACTGGAACACAACATAGTAAAGATGACAATTGTCTGCAATTGATATATAGAGATTTTAGTATTGTCCTTATGAAGGACAAAAAGACGTTTATTGATAGAAAGGTACAAGATAATTCTAGAATTTATATGAAACAGCTAAATAACTCAATAGCTAAAACAATTTTGAAAAAGAATGAAGTAGGAAAAATCATTCTACCCAATCTCAGGAATTTTTACATAGCTGCAATAGTCCACTCTGTGTGGTAGTGATGGATAGAGCTGTAGATGAATGGAATACCTTGATATATATGACAAATGCCAAGGAGTTTGTAATGTTCAGATATCAAGCCATAATGTAACATTCATAGATCAAAAATTACCACCTTAACTGGAAAAAAGGAAAATAATTTTATCATTGCTATGGATGCAGTAAAAGCCTTTGAAAATTAAACCACTCAATAATAAATTTCAAAAGTTCCATAAAACCTAGGGGAAAAAAGAGATGTCCCCAATGTGATTAAATATATTCACAGAAAGCCCAAAGTAAATATGAGTAAAATATTGAAAGCATTCTAAGTTAGGCAACAAGGTTTACTATTGTCATTGTGGTTTTTAATTCTGTACTTTTTGGAGTAGCCAAATGAGATAAGGCTCTAGAAAAATAAGTCATAGAAATATAGATCTAAAGCTTACAGATAGATAAAGAAAGAAAAAGAGATAGTAAAAAAAAAATTAAAAAGTACCATTACACATAAAAGAAATGATTGTGCACATAGGAAATAAGAAATTATATATTATAAACTATTAGATTAATGCTGCACTCAATATGCCAGCTAATTTGGAAAACACAGCAGTGGCCACAGGACTGGAAAAGTTCAATTTTCATTCTAGTCCCAAAGAAGGGCAATGCCAAAGAATGTTCAAACTACTGCACAATTGCACTCATTTCACATGCTAGCAAGGTAATACTCAAAATCCTTCAAGCTAGGCTTCAATAGTATGTGAATTGAGAACTTACAGATGTACACGCTGGATTTAGGAAAACAGAGGAACCAGAGATCAAATTGCCAACATCCATTGGAGCATAGAAAAAACAAGAGAGTTCCAGAAAAATATCTACTTCTGCTTCATTGACTACACAAAAGCCTTTGACTGTCTGGATCCCAAAAAACTGTGGAAAATACTGAGACGGGAATATCAGACCATTTTACCTGCCTTCTGGGAAACTTTCATGAAGGTCAAGAAGTCACAGTTAGAACCAAACATGGAACAACTGACTGGTTCAAAATTGGGAAAGGAGTACATGCTGTATGAAGTCACTCTGCTTACTTAACTTATATGCAGAGTACATCCTGAGAAATTCCTGGCTGAATGAAGCTCAAGCTGGTATCAAGATTGGTGGGAGAAATATCAATAACCTCAGATATGCAGATGGCACCACCATTCTGGCAGAAAGTGAAAAAGAACTAAATAGCTTCTTGATGAAGGGGAAAGAGGAGAGTGGAAAAGGTTGGTTTTAAACTCGACTTTCAAAAAACATGATCATGGCATCCAGCCCAACCACTCATGGCAAATAGATGGGAAAACAATGGAAACAGTGACAGACTTTATGTTCTTAGGCTCGAAAATCACTGTAAATGGTGACTACAGCTATGAAATTTAAAGACGTTTGTTCTTTGGAACAAAAGCTATGACAAACCTAGACAGCGTATTCCAGTAGTCATGTATGGACGTGAGAGTTGGACGATAAAGAAAACTGAGCACCGAAGAATTTATGCTTTTGAACTGTGGTGTTGGAGAAGATTTTCAAGAGTCCCTTGGACTGCAAGGAGATCCAACCAGTCCATCCTAAAGGAGATCAGACCGGGGTGTTCATTGGAAAGACTGATGTTGAAGTTGAAACTCCAATACTTTGGCCACCTGATGCGAAGACCTGACTCATTTGAAAAGACCCTGATGCTGGGAAAGATTGAGGACAGGAGGAGAAGGGGATGACAGAAGATGAGATGGTTGGATGGCTTCACTGACTCAATGGACATGGGTTTGGGTAGACTCCAGCAGTTGATGATGGACAGGGAGGCCTGTCATCCTGTGGCTCATGGGATCGCAAAGAGTCGGACACGATTGAGCAACTGAACTAAACTGAACTGAGACAGTGTATTAAAGAGCAGAGACATCACTTTGCTGACAAAGGTCCGTCTGGTCAAAGCTATGGTTTTTCCAGTAGTCATGCACAAATCTGAGAGTTGAACCATAAAGAAGACTGAACCCCAAATATCTGAGGCTTTCAAACTGTAGTGCTGGAGAAGCCTCTTGACAGTCCCTCAGACAGCAAGGAAATCAAACCAATAAATTATAAAGGAAATCAACTCTGAATATTCATCAGGACTGATGCTGAAGCTGAAGCTCCGATACTTTGGCCACCTGATTCCGAGAGCTGACTCTTTGGAAAAGCCCCTGATGCTGAGAAAGATTGAGGGAAGGAGGAGAAGGGATGACAGGATGAGATCATTGGATGGCATCACTGATTCAATGGGCACAGCTCAGGGAGACAGTGAAGGACAGGGAAGCCTGGCATGCTGCAGACCACAGGATTGCATAGATTTGGACACAACTGAGTGACTGAAAAACAAATTAGATTAATAAATCTAGCATAACCATTGGATCAGGATCAACATAACAATTAATTGTACTTAAGCAGTAAAACAAACAAAGAAAGAAAAAAATAGAAAATGAATTTTAAAGGTGGCTCCATGGTACTGATCTGCCTGCCAGTGCAGGAGATGCAAGAGACTCGGGTTTAATCCTTGGGTAAGGAATAACCCCTGGAGAAGGAATTAGCAACCTACTCCAGTATTCTTGCCTGGAAATTCCCATGGACAGAGGAATCTGGTGGGCTACAGTTCATGGGTCACAAAGAGGCAAATACAACTGAAAACATGCACACACACAATACAATGATGGACTGGTTAAAAAAAAAAGAAGAGAAACTGAATTTTTTAAAGACATTATTTTATACCAGAGTAACACCCCCAAAATAAGTTTCTAGGAATAAATATAATGAAAGGCAAACATGACATATACACCAAAAACTATAAACAATTACTGAGAGAAACTAAAGAATATCTGAATAAATGAAGGAATATAATCATAAACGGTGTGACTCAGAATAACAAATATCTCAGTTCTCTCCAAATTTATCTAAAAATTCTACATTAACCATACAAAAAATCTCAATCTTTTTGTTGAAAATTTAAAAGTGATTTTAAAATTCCTGTGCAAACACAAGTGAAGTAGAATATGCAAGACAACATTGAGTAAGAATAAAGCTGTAGGATTTGTACTACCAGATTTGTGTTGTTGTTGTTCAGTCACTAAGTCTAGTCTGACAGTCTCATGGACTGCAGCATGCCAGGTTACTCTGTCCTCCACTACCTCCCAGGGTTTGCTCAAATTCGTGTCCTTTGAGTAACTGGTGCTAACAATCTAATCCTTTGTCTCTCTTTTCTCAATTTGCCTTCAATCTTTGCCAGCATCAGGGTCTTTTCCAATGAGTCAGCTCTTCCTATCAGGTGGCCAAAGTACTGGAGCTTCGATTTCAGCACCAGCCCTTCCAGTGAATATTCAGAGTTGATTTCCTTTAAAATTGACTGCTTTGATCTCCTCATTATCCATGGGACTCTCAAGGGTCTTCTCCAGCACCACAATTCAAAAGCAACAGTTCTTGTTATGGATGTGAGAGCTGAACCATAAAGAAAGCTGAGCACCAAAGAATTGATTCTTTTGAACTGTGGTGTTGGAGAAGACTCTTGAGAGTCCCTTAAACTGCAAGGAGATCAAACCAGTCAATCCTAAAGGAAATCAATACTAAATATTCATTGGAAGAGCTGGTGATGAAGCTGAAGCTCCAATACTTTGGCCACCTGTATGAAAGTGAAAGTTTAGTCGCTCAGTCGTGTCCGACTCTGCGACCCCATGGACTGTAGTCCACCAGGCTCCTCCCTCCACAGGATTTTCCAGACAAGAGAGTACTGGAGTGGGTTGGCATTTCCTTCTCCAACCTGATATGAAGAACTGACTCATTTGAAAAGACCCTGATGCTGGGAAAGATTGAAGACAGGAGTAGAAGGGGATGACAGAGGATGAGATTGTTGGATGGCATCACCGACTCGAGGGATGAGTTTGAACAAGGTCTGGGAGTTGGCAATGGACAGGGAAGCCTGGTGTGTTGCAGTCCATGGGGTCTAAAGAGTCGGTCATGACTGAATGACTGATCTAACTGACTGACTCTGCATACAAGTTAAATAAGCAGGGTGACTACATCCTTGTCATACTTTTTTTCTTTAATAATATATTGTTGATTTTAAAAAGCAGGATATGTTGTGCAGAAGCTTTTAAGTTTAAAAGCTTCTGCACAACAAAGGAAACTATAAGCAAGGTGAAAAGACAGCCTTCAGAATGGGAGAAAATAATAGCAAATGAAGCAACTGACAAACAACTAATCTCAAAAATATATAAGCAACTTTTACAGCTCAATTCCAGAAAAACAAATGACCCAATCAAAAAATGGGCCAAAGAACTAAATAGACATTTTCCCAAAGAAGACATACAGATGGCTAACACAGGAAAAGATGCTCAACATCACTCATTATCAGAGAAATGCAAATCAAAACCACTATGAGGCACCATTTCACGCCAGTCAGAATGGCTGCGATACAAAAGTCTACAAGCAATAAATGCTGGAGAGGGTGTGGAGAAAAGGGAACCCTCTTACACTGTTGGTGGGAAAGCAAACTAGTACAGCCACTATGGAGAACAGTGTGGAGATTCCTTAAAAAACTGGAAATAGAACTGCCTTATGATCCAGCAATCCCACTGCTGGACATACATACTAAGGAAACCAGAATTGAAAGAGACACATGTATCCCAATGTTAATTGCAGCACTGTTTATAGTAGCCAGGACATGGAAGCAACCTAGATGTCCATCAGCAGATGAATGGATAAGAAAGCAGTGGTACATATACACAATGGAGTATTACTCAGCCATTAAAAAGAATACATTTGAATCAGTTCTAATGAGGTGGATGAAACTGGAGCCTATTATACAGAGTGAAGTAAGCCAGAAAGAAAAACACCAATACAGTATACTAAAGCATATATATGGAATTTAAAAAGATGGTAACAATAACCCTGTGTACGAGACAGCAAAAGAGACACTGATGTATAGAACAGTCTTTTGGACTCTGTGGGAGAGGGAGAGGGTGGGATGATTTGGGAGAATGGCATTGAAATACGTATAATATCATATATGGAACGAGTCGCCAGTCCAGGTTCGATGCACGATACTGGTGCACTGGGATGACCCAGAGGGATGGTATGGGGAGGGAGGAGGGAGGAGGGTTCAGGATGGGGAACACATGTATACCTGTGGCAGATTCATTTCGATATTTGGCAAAACCAATACAATATTGTAAAGTTTAAAAATAAAATAAAATTAAAAAAATAAAAAATAAAAAGCAGGATATGTTTTTTAATTAATTTATTTATTTTAATTGGAGGCTAATTAGTTTACAATATTGTAGTGGTTTTTGCCATGTATTGACATGAATTAGCCATGGGTGTACATGTGTTCCCCATCCTGAACCCCCTCCCACCTCCCTCCAGATCCTGTCCCTCAGGGTCATCCCAGTGCACCAGCCCTGAGCACCCTGTCTCATGTATCAAACCTGGACTGGCGATCTGTTTCACATATGATAATATACATGTTTCAATGCTATTCTCTCAAATCATCCCACCCTCACCTTCTCCCAGAGTCCAAAAGATTGTACTTTACATCTGTGTCTCTTTTGCTGTCTTGCATATAGGGTCATCGTTACCATCTTTCTAAATTCCATATGTATGCATTAGTATACTGTATTGGTGTTTTTCTTTCTGACTTACTTCACTCTCAATTTTCAGTCAGTCCATTTTTCCATGTCCAGTTATAACTATGGCTTCTTGACCTGCATACAGATTCTCAGGAGACAGGTAAGTCTGATATTCCCATCTCTTTCAGAATTTTCCACAGTTTGTTGGGATGCAGATAGTCAAAGTCTTTAGCCTAGTCAATGAAACAGAAGTAAAATTTTTATGGTATTCTCTTATTTTTTCTATGGTCACACTGATGTTACCATTTTGCTCTCTGGTTCCTCTGCCTTTTCTAAATCCAACTTGTACATCTGGAAATTCTCAACTCATGTATTGTTGAAGTCTTGCTTGAAGGATTTTGAGCATTACCTTGCTAGCATGTGAACTGAGTGCAATTGTGTTGTAATTTGAATATTCTTTGGCACTGCCCTTCTTTGGGATTGGAATGAAAACTGACCTTTCCAAATTTTTCAAATTTCCTGACATATGGAGTGCAGCACTTTAACAGTAAAGTTTTTTAGGAATTTTTGTCTGAAATTTTTTCACCTCCACTAGCTTTGTTTACAGTAATGTTTCCTATGGTCCATTTGACTTCACATTCCAGGATGCCTGGCTATATGTGAGCAACCACAACATCATGGTTATCAGTGTCATTAGGACCTTTTTGTATAGTTCTTCTGTGTGTTTTCCACCTCTTTTTAATATCTTCTGCTTCTATTAGGTCCCTACCATTTCTGTTCTTTATTGTGCCTATCTTTGCATGAAATATTCCCCTGGTATCTTTTTTTTTTTTCTCCTTGAAAAGATCTCTAGTCTTTCCCATTTTATTGCTTTCCTCTTTTTTTTGTTTTCACCTTGCACTCAAGATGGCTGTCTTATCTTTCTTTGCTATTCTTCAAAACTATGCATTCAGATGTGTATTATCTTTCCTTTTCTCCTTTTCCTTTCACTTCTCTTCTTTTCACAGCTATTTGTAGGGCCTCCTCATACACTTTGCTTTGCTGCATTTCTTTTTCTTGGGAGTGGTTTTGATCACCATCTCATGTACAGTGTTACAAACCTCTGACCATAGTTCTTCAGATAGTCTACCTATTAGGTCTAATCCTTTGAATCTATTTGTCACTTCCACTATATAATCATAAGGTATTTGATTTAGGTCATACCTGAATGACCTAGTGATTTTTCCTACTTTCTTCAATTTAAGTGTGAGTTTGGCAATAAGCAGCTCATAATCTGACCCACAGTCATCTCCCAGTTTTGTTTTTGCTGACTGTATAGAGCTTCTCCATCTTTGGCTCCAAAGAACATAATCAATTTGATTTTGGTATTGACTATCTGGTGATGTTCATGCATAGATTCATCTCTTGTATTTTTGGAAGAAGGTGTTTGCTGTGATCAATGTGTCCTCTTGGTAATACTCTGTTAGCTTTGACCTGCTTCATTTTGTACTCCAAGGCCAAATTTGCCTGTTACTCCAGGTATCTTTTGACTTCTTACTTTTACTTTCTAGTTCTCTGTTATGAAAAGGGCGTGTGGTTTTTTTTTTTTTTTTTGGTATTAGTTCTAGAAGGTCTTATAGGTCTTCATATAATCATTCAGCTTCTCTGGCATTAGTGTTTGGGATATAGACTTGGACTGATGTGATGTTAAGAGTTTGCCTTGGAAACAAACCAAAATCATTTGGTCATTTTTAAGGCAGAACGCATTTCATTTCAGACACTTTTGTTGACTATGAGGGCTACTCCATTTCTTCTAAGGGATCCTTGCTCACAGTAGTATATATAATGGTCATCTGAATTAAATTTGCAAATTCCTGTCCATTTTAGTTCACTGATTCCTAAAATGTCAATGTTTACTCTTACCATCTCTTGTTTGACCACTTCCAATTTACCTTGATTCATAGGCATAACATTCCCACTTCCTATGCAGTATTGTTCTTTACAACATCAAACTTTACTTTCTCCATATACACATTTAGTTTCCCCTTTCAGACACATCCATAACTGGGCATCGTTTCCACTTTGACTCAGCCTTGTCATTCTTTCTGGAGTTATTTCTCTGCTCTTCCCTAGTGGCATATTGGACACCAAATGACTCAGGGGACTCATCTTTCAGTATCACATCTTTTTGCCTTTTCATCCTGTTCATGGGATTCTCAAGGCAAGAATGCTGAAGTGGTTTGCCATTCCATTCTCCAGTGCACCACATATTGTCCAGCACTCTCCACCATGACTAGTCTGTCTTGCATGGCCCTGCACAGCATGGCTCATAGTTTCATTGAGTTACACAAGGCTATGATCCATGTGATCATTTTGGTTAATTTTCTGTGATTGTGGTTTTAATTCTGTCTGCCCTCTGATGGATGAAAATAAGAGGGTTATGCTCTTTCTGATAAGAGTAACTGGCTGTGGGGAAAACTAGGCCTTGCTCTGGTGGGCAGGGCCATGCTCAGTAAATCCTTAATCCAATTTTCTGCTGATGGGTCAGGCTGTGCTCTCTCCCTGTAGTTTAACTTGAAGCAGCTCTGTCCTGGAGTCTACAGACTCTATGATAGGGATATAGGCTTTATGGTAGGAAATGGCAACTTCTTCCAAGAGTACTTATGCCAACACACAGATTGTTACTGCCAGTGTCCCTGACTCCATGGCCTGAACCAAGCCTCCACCAGAGGCTCCCAAACACTCAGGCAAGTCTGGTTAGTCTCTTGTGAGGTCACTACTCCTTCCCCCTGGGTCCTGGAATGAACAGTTTTGTACCCTCCAAGAGTCTCTGTTTCCCCAGAGGGCTCAGATGGTTAAGAATCAACCTTCAATTCAGGATACCCAGGCTCTATTCCTGAGTTGGGAAGATCCCCTAGAGAAGGGAATGGCTACTCATTCCAGTGTTTTTGCCTGGAGAATTCAGTGGAGAAACAACCTGGTAGGCTACAGTCCATGGACTCGCAAAGAGTCAGACAGGACTGAGTGACTATCACTTTCAACTTTCATTTGTACATGACTACTGGAAAAACCATAGCTTTAACTATAAGGCCCTTTGTCCACAAAATGATATCTCTGCTTTCTAATATGCTATCTAGGTTTGTCATAGTTTTCCTTCCGTGGAGCAAGCTTCTTTTAATTTCATGACTGCAGTCACCGTCCACAGTGATTTTGGAGCCCAAGAAAATAAACTCTGTCACTGTTTCCACTTTTTCCCTCTTCTATTTGCCATGAAGTGATGAGACTGGATGCCATGATCTTAGTTTTTTTGAATGTTGCATTTCAAGCCAGCCTTTTCATTTTCCTCTTTTGCCCTCATCAAAAAGTCTTTAGTTCCTCTTCCCTTTTGCCATTAGGGTGGTATTATCTGCATATGTGAGTTTGTTGATATTTCTCCCAGAAATCCTGATTCCAGCTTATGAACCATCCAGACCAAAATTTCACATGATGTACTCTGCCTCTAAGTTAAATAAGCAGATCGACAATATACAGACTTGTACTCATTTCCCAATTTGGAACCCGTCAGTTGTTCCACATCTGGTTCTATTTAGATATTTTATAAGTTATATTAATAGTAATTAAGACAGTGTGATATTTCCAACAAAGACAGCAAAGTAGATTAGTGGCAAAAAAACTAATTCAGAATAAAACCCATGTTGATATAATCAGTCAGTTATGTCAAAGGTGACACTGCAGCATTGTTGGTAGGAACCATTTCAATAAATGGTGCTTGGTCTATCTGTATGGGAGAAAATAAATCTTGACTTCCATCTCACATCCTACAAATAAATGAATTTTAGGTTAATTTAAGAAATAAATATAAAATATCAGATAGCAACACTTTTAGAAGAGAACAGAAGAATCAGTCCATAACTTCAGTATAGGTAATTTTATTTTTTTACTTTTTAAAAGCATTTTTAAGTAGGACAATAAAGTGCTAACTATAAAAGAAATCATTCATGAGTTAGGGTCTATTAAAAGAAAGATCTTTTATTCATCAAATCAGAATTGAGAGAGTCAAGTGCAAGCTAGAGATGAGTTATTTCAATGCGTATATTTTATAAAAGCTTTCAGTTCAGTTCAGTCGCGCAGTCGTGTCTGACTCTTTGCAACCCCATGAATCACAGCACGCAGAATATATGAAGTATTTCTACAAATGAATTCTTAAAAAGTGGGCCAAAATCTGAGAATGTGAAAGTGTTATTCAGTGAACTGTCCTGTTCTACTCTTTGCAACCCTGTGAACTATAGCCCACCACACTCCTCTGTCCATGGAATTCTCTGAGCAAGAATACTGGAGTGGGTACCTGTTCCCTTCTCCAGCAGATTTTCCAACCCAGGAATTGAACCAGAGTGTCCTGCATTGTAGGAAGATTTTTTTAATCATCTGAGCCACCAGGAAGGCCCTCCAAATTGAGTATATATTTCATAAATAAATAATCTAACTGATAAAAAAAAAAACTGATATTCAACACCACTAATCACCAAATGAATGACAAATCTACTATGGCCCAAACAGTGTAGTAAAATTTAAAGGTAAAAATATCAAAATGTAGATATGAAGTAACTGAACTTTCATTCACCACACACAGGTATGAATTGCACAACCACCTTGGAAAAGTATTTGTCATTGTTTTCTTAAATCTGATCATATGTGTGCCTTATGACCCAAAAATTTCACTTCTAGGCATATATCAAAAAGAAGTCTATACATATAATCATTTTGTTCATACCAACATTATTGATGATAGCTAGACAGTGAAAATATCACATACTGTGGTATAGTTCTACAATGAAATACTATACAGAAATAAAATGAATAGATAAATCACAACATAATACTGAGTTAAATAAACTAAATGGAAAAGAACATCCTTCTAATTCTATTTGTATAAAGTTAAAAGAAATAAACTCATCTCTTCTGTTAAAATGACAATAGTGGTTATTTGTGGAAGAAGAATGGGTGCAGTGAATGGAAGAAAGTACCAGGTTGGCTCATGTGGGTTTGGTTTCTTAATCCATGTGATGGCTACACAAGAGTGTCTGAAATACTTCATTAATCTGCGCATTTCCAAATTTCTTACTCTCCTGTATCTATAAATGTTAACTTGAAAAGTCGTATGGCACTCTGTGTGAACATTCCCTTTATCTGATCATTCTCAAATACACAAATGTTTACTAAGCATCAAGCAATACACTGGTTACTGCAATTAATGGCAAGTGCATGGCACATTTATGAAATAATTAATGGAAAATTAAACTTGAAAATTAAATTTAGATTAAAGGGTAGCTCAAATGGTAAAGAATCTGTCCACAACGTGGGAGACCTGAGTTCGATTCCTGTGTCTGGAAGATACCTTGGAGAAGGGCATGGCAAACCACTGCAGTAGTCTTGCCTGGAGAATCCCTCAGACAAAGGAACCTGGTGGGCTACAGTCCATGGGGGTCACAAAAAGTCAGCTGAACGACTAACACGCGCACACACACACACACACACACATTATTTTAAGGTTTAAGAAATTAAGTGAAGAGAAAAAACTATAACTGCAATAAATAGTAAGAAAGTAAAATTAATGGTGTTCTGAGTTTATAAAAGAGGAATTTACTTATAAATGTCAGGAAGAATTGTTCTGAGCAGTGATAGTTAAATGTAATCTGACAAACCAATAGGTTGAAGGTGAAAGGTAGCATTCTAGCATCCTTAACAGTTCAATAAAGATAATCGGGTACCCTAGGGAAAATCATATATTGTGTGATTGGAGAGATAATTTGGGGTCAGAATCTGTGTTGTTTACTTAAAGATTTTGACCTTAACCCTGAAAGTAATGGGGAGCAAATGAAGACACTACAGAAGAGAGTCTTACATAATCTGATTTGCATTTCAAATATATACCTCTGTTCCTCTGAATGTGAGTGGACTGAGAGCAGATGGAATAAGTCCTGTTAGATGGCTATTGCTGTAGTCCAGGAATCATGTATTTATATAATCATATATTTATGGGTTAAACTAGGATGATGGTGGTGGAAATAGAGAGCAATGAAAAGATTTGGGTCTATTTGTAAGATAACATGGGCAAAATCTTCTGATATAGTAAATATAGAGTGTGAGGTTGATGGGGGTGCCAAAAGTAGGTCCTAGATTTCTGATTAGTGAAAATAGGAGTTGGGGGATTTTATTCATCAAGGGAAGGAACTTTAAATCTGAATTATATTTGGGGTGGAAATCATAAGGATTCTTGGGAATGCACTCAGTTTGAGATGCCTTTCAGATACAAGAGTAGAGATGCCCAGAGGTCAGCTTGTTTAGGAATTTCAAGCTCAGATACATCTTGCAACAATAATAATAAAATCTAACATAATTTAGTGCTTTTTATTTGCCAAGAACTTTTCTCTATATGCTTTATATATCTGAAAGTGCTCTGTGACAGAACTCCATGTTGTTGATACTATCCTCATTTTCTAGATGAGAGGACAGAAATACAGAAAGTTATCTAGCCTGCACCTATTCTAATAGCTAGTACCTTGTGGTATTCAAATACATTTCATCTGGCTTCAGACACTGTGCTCTGAACCACTAATTTAAAATATATATCAATCACTTGAAAATATAGAAAATGCATTCTTTGCATTATAGCAAATCTTGACTTAAGGTGACATCAAAATATTTATCTTAAATTCAAACACATGGAATGTTATCTCTCAAAAGATTCCATCCTCTGCACCTCCAAGTTAGCACATCTCATCTCTCAGCTCTGTTAGAAAGAATGGGCTCTTCTATGGGCCTTTTTTTTTTTTTTTTTGACAACCCTTACTCTGGTCCCATCTGCATTCCATCAGATCATAACTGTCAATACCTTGGGTTTATTGCTAATCTCTGCTCCAATTTTTTCAATTCTAAGGACTTATTCCATTTTAAACATTTCCGTGACTTCCAGATGTTCAAGCTGGTTTTAGAAAAGGCAGAGGAACCAGAGATCAAATTGCCAACATCCATTGGATCATCGAAAAAGCAAGAGAGTCCCAGAAAAACATCTATTTCTGCTTTATTAACTATGTCAAAGCCTTTGACTGTGTGGACCATGACAAACTGGAAAATTCTCAGAGCCAGGAATACCAAACCACCTTACCTGCCTCTTGAGAAACCTATATGCAGGTCAGGAAGCAACAGTTAGAAATGGATGTGGAACAACAGACTGGTTCTAAATAATAAAAGGATTACGTCAAGGCTGTATATTGTCACCTTGCTTATTTAACTTATATGCAGAGTACATCATGAGAAATGCTGAGCTGGAGGAAGCTGGAATCAAGATTGCCGGGAGAAATATCAATAACCTCAGATATGCAGATGATAGCACTCTTATGGCAGAAAGTGAAGAGGAACTAAAAAGCCTCTTGATGAAAGAGAAAGAGGAGAGTGAAAAAGCTGGCTTAAAGCTCAACATTCAGAAAATGAAGATCATGGCATCTGGTCCCATCATTCATGGCAAATAGATGGGGAAACAGTGGAAACAGTGGCGGACTTTATTTTGGGAGACTCCAAAATCACTGCAGATAATGATTGCAGCCATGAAATTAAAAGACGCTTACTCCTTGGAAGGAAAGTTATGACCAACCTAGATAGCATATTCAAAAGCAGAGACATTACTTTGCCAACAAAGGTCTGTCTAGTCAAGGCTAAGGTTTTTCCAGTAGTCATGTATGGATGTGAGAGTTGGACTGTGAAGAAAGCTGAGTGCCGAAGAATTGATGCTTTTGTACTGTGGTGTTGGAGAAGACTCTTGAGAGTCCCTTGGACTGCAAGAAGATCCAACCAGTCCATTCTAAAGGAGATCAGCCCTGGGTGTTCTTTGGAAGGAATGATGCTAAAGCTGAAACTCCAGTACTTTGGCCACCTCATGCGAAGAGTTGACTCATTGGAAAAGACTCTGATGCTGGGAGGGATTGGGGGCAGGAGGAGAAGGGGACGTGAGTTTGAGTAAACTCCAGGAGTTGGTGATGGACAGGGAGGCCTGGTGTGCTGCAATTCATGGGGTCGCAAAGAGTCGGACATGACTGAGTGACTGAACTGAAGTGAACTGAAACATTTCCAATCTGTCATTTAAATGGAATCTGGGGATGTTAACAAGCATTCTGAACTAACTTGAACCATCTTAATTCTTTCAGATTTTATAATGGAGAATTCATAAATTGTGACCCAATGCTATTATTTTGATCAACTCTAATCTCTGGATACTAAATCCAAAAATTTTTAGATACAGAAAAAATACGCAGAATTCAACACTCAAATTCCTATTGGGTTTGGGAATATTAACTTCCAAAAATCATACCTAACTATAAGATTTTCTAATGATTTCTATTTTCCAGCCCAGTGTAGCAGTTTAGATTGTTGTTCATCATCCTTTCCCCAATGCTCATTACCACTTGGAGGCACATTTTATATGTATATATAATTATCAATGTAGCCTATTCTTCAGAGTAAATATTCATGTAATGTCACAAAATTTCAATTTTTCATGTAATATCTGAATATCATATTCCTATGTTAGTTTTAACATTTTTTCTGTGAAGTAGTGATTTGGGATTTGTCTAAGTCCTCACTTTGATGAAGGAAGAGACATAATATATTCATTTTAACTAGAGACTACAAGATTCCTTACAGCAGAGAGGATTGAAGTGGAATCCAGAACATCATGAATTACCAATGGCCATTGCATTTTCATTTCATGGTTTAGATGTGAATCTCCTGAACTAGACTAGAAGGGAAAATTTGATCAAGAGCTTCCCAATTTTTTGGTGTATTAATTTGGTTTTACAAAGGATAAACCTTCAAACAAATATTTGAGTGCAAATCAATTAACTTTGAGGTCCAATGACATGTGAATCGAGAGTAAGGAAGTGTTACAAGAAGACATCTAGTAAAATGTGTATTATTAAGCTATCCATCAGAGAGCTGACTGGAGATTAACCCGGGAAGAAACTCCCTTTTCACTAAGAGTTGAGGGAAATGGGGTGTTTATATATCAACTTTTAGTCATTGCTTCTTGACTACTAACATGGGTGTTATTTTTTTGGCACTTTTACATTGCCATGAACACAAGTAGAAAAGTGTTCCCTGAAGAGGGAAACAGTTGCACACAGAGAGAGAGACACAGATGAGGCAGCTGGAAACCAGTTGAAAGCTCACTGAAAGAGACATGAGTTGGTCATTGAAAATGATGAAAATTTCCCTAGCATTACCAAGTTTTCTCTTTTTGGAAAATTGAAGCTATAGTCCCAAGCCTGCCCCTAAATACTGTTATAAATTATTTGACCTATTCCTAGATTCTTATGGACTTCTAGAACTAAAATTCTTGCTTAAGCATTACCCTTCAAAACCAATTATGTTTTGAAAAATATTCTAATACACTCATTGAAGATATATGTGACCTAAGGATCATTTAAGAACGGTCTGCATTCACAAAGCAAAATCTTGAAATTTAGTATGAGTTGTTTTGATCTACTCTCCTAACAAATCCATTGAAAGTGAAGTCGCTCAGATGTGTCCGACTCTTTGCGACCCCATGGACTGTAGCCTACCAGGCTCCTCCCTCCATAGGATTCTCCAGGCAAGAGTACTGGAGTGGGTTGCCATTTCCTTCTCCAGGGGATCTTGCCAACCCAGGGATCAAACCCGGGTCTCCCACATTCCAGGCAGACACTTTAACCTCTGAGCCACCAGGGAAGCCCAAGTGCCTGTTAAATTCAGACAATGGAGAATGCTAGGGTAAGTGTACAACAATTAGTAAAACAAACTGACAGACACAAATATAAACAGATTGTGAAGGGAACTTTGAAGAATCAGAGAACAGTCTACTTTTGTCCTATTTGCATGAACTTAAATAAAAATATACAGGCTGTGTAAAGTTGGGCAATTTTCAATTACTGGAATTTTCTAATTGAAATTCAATAATTTCTTCTATATTCCAATAGTTTGTATGGTTTTCAAAAGTCTAAACTTCTGAGTCTGACTTTCATATCTTTGGCAATATGACCTCAGTTGACCTTCATGATACATGTTTTGGTTCAGTTCAGTCACTCAGTCATGTCTGATGCTAGGCAACCTCGTGGACTGCAGAACGCCAGGCTTCTCTGTCCATCACCAACACCCAGAGCTTGCTCAAACTCATGTCCATCAAGTTGGTGTTACCATCCAACCATGTCATCCTCTGCCGTCCCTTTCTCCTCCTGCCTTCAATCTTGCCCAGTATGAGGGTCTTTTCAAATGAGTCAGTTCTTCACATTAGGTGGCCAAAGTATTGGAGTTTCAGCTTCAGCATCAGTCCTTCCAATGAATATTCAGTTCTGATTTCCATTAAGATTGACTGGTTTGATCTCCTTGCCGTCCAAGGGACTCTCAAGAGTCTTCTCCAACACCACAGTTCAAAAGCATCAGTTCTTTGGTGCTCAGCTTTCTTTATAGTCCAACTCTCATATCCATATACAACTACTGGAAAAACCATAGCTTTGATCAGACGGACCTTTGTTGGCAAAGTAATGTCTCTGCTTTTTAATATGCTAAGTTGGTCATAACTTTTGTTCCAAAGAGCAGTTCAGTTCAGTCGCTCAGTCCTGTCTGATGCTTTGTGACCTCATGAACTGCAGCATGCCAGGCGACCCTGTCCATCACCAGCTCCTGAAGTTTAATCAAACTCATGTCCATCAAGTTGGTGATGCCATCCAACCATCTCATCCTCTGTTGTCCCCGTCTTCTCCTGCCTTCAATCTTTCCCAGCATCATGGTCTTTTCCAATGAGTCAGTTCTTCAAATCAGGTGGCAAACGTATTGGAGTTTCAGCTTCAGCATCAGTCCCTCCAGTGAATACTCAGGACTGATTTCCTTTAGGATGGACTGGTTGGATCTCCATGCTGTCCAAGGAATTCTCAAGAGTCTTTTCCAATATCACAGTTCAAAAGCATTCATTCTTCGGTGCTCAGCTTTCTTTATAGACCAACTCTCACATCCATACATGACTACTGGAAAATCCATAGCCTTGATTAGACGGAACTTTGTTGGCAAAGTAATATCTGTGCTTTTTAATATGCTGTCTAGGTTGGTCATAACTTTCCTTCCAAATAGTGTCTTTTAATTTCATGACTGCAGTTACCATCTGCAGTGATTTTGGAGCCCCCCAAAATAAAGTCTGACATAGTTTCCACTGTTTCCCCATCTGTTTGCCATGAAATAATGGGACCAAATGCCATGATCTTAGTTTTCTGAGTGTTGAATTTTAAGCCAATTTTTTCACTCTTTTCTTTCACTTACACCAAGAGGCTGTTTAGTTCTTCTTCACTTTCTGCCATAAGGGTGGTATCATCTGCATAGCTGAGGTTATTGATATCTCTCCCGGAAATCCTGATTCCAGCTTGTGCTTCCTCCAGCCCAGTGTTTCTTATGATGTACTCTGCATATAAGTTAATAAGCAGGGTGACAATATACAGCCTTGACATACTCCTTCTCTTATTTGAAACTACTCTGGTGTTCCATGTCCAGTTCTAACTGTTGCTTCCTGACGTGCATATAGGCTTCTCAAGAGGCAGGTCAGGTGGTCTGGTATGCCCATCTCTTTCAGAATCTTCCACAGTTTATTGTGATCCACACAGTCAAAGGCTTTGGCATAGTCAATAAAGCAGAAGTAGATGTTTTTCTGGAACTCTCTTGCTTTTTAGATGATCCACTGGATGTTTGCAATTTGACCTCTGGTTCCTCTGCCTTTTCTAAAACCAGCTTGAACATCTGGAAGTTCATGGTTCACATATTGCTGAGGCCTGGATTGGAGAATTTTGAGCACTACTTTACTAGCGTGTGAGATGAGTGCAATTGTGTGGTAGTTTGAGCATTCTTTAGCATTGCCTTTCTTTGGGATTGGAATGAAAACACCTTTTCCAGTCCTATAGCCAGTGCTGAGTTTTCCAAATTTGCTGGCATATTGAGTGCAGCACTTTCACAACATCATCTTTCAGGATTTGAAATAGCTCAATTGGAATTCCATCACCTCCACTAGCTTTGTTCGTAGTGATACTTTCTAAGGCCCATTGACTTCACATTCCAGGATGTCTGACTCTAGGTGAGTGATCACACCATCGTGATTATCTTGGTCATGAAGCTCTTTTTTTACAGTTCTTCTGGGTATTCTTGTCACCTCTTCTTAATATCTTCTGCTTCTGTTAGGTCCATACCATTTTGTCCTTTATCGAGCCCATCTTTGCATGAAATGTTCCCTTGGTATCTCTAATTTTCCTGAAGAGATCTCTAGTCTTTTCCATTCTATTGTTTTCCTCTATATCTTTGCATTGATCGCTGAGGAAGGCTTTCTTATTTCCCCTTGCTATTCCTTGGAACTCTGCATTCAGATGATTATATCTTTCCTTTTCTCCTTTGCTTTTCACTTCTTTTTCCTCACAGCTATTTGTAAGGCTTCCTCAGACAGCCATTTTGCTTTTTTGCATTTCTTTTCCATGGGGATGGTCTTGATCTGTCTTCTGTACATGTCATGAACCTCTGTCCATAGTTCATCAGGCACTCTGTCTATCAGATCTAGTCCCTTAAATCTATTTCTCACTTCCACTGTATAAACTTAAGGGATTTGATTTAGGTCATACCTGAATGGTCTAGTGGTTTTCCCTACTTTCTTCAATTTAGTCTGAATTTGGCAATAAGGAGTTCATGGTCTGAGCCACAGTCAGCTCCCAGTCTTGATTTTGCTGACTGTATAGAGCTTCTCCATCTTTGGCTGCAAAGACTATAATCAATCTGATTTCGGTGTTGACCATCTGGTGATGTCCATGTGCAGCGTCCTCTCTTGTGTTGTTGGAAGAGGGTGTTTGCTATGACCAGTGAGTTCTCTTGGCCAAAGTCTATTAGCCTTTTCTCTGCTTCATTCCCTACTCCAAGGCCAAATTTGCCTGTTACTCCAGGTGTTTCTTGACTTCCTACTTTTGCATTCCAGTCCCCTATAATGAAAAGGACATCTTTTTTGGGTGTTAGTTCTAAAAGGTCTTGTAGGTCTTCATAGAACCGTTCATCTTCAGCTTCTTCAGCATTACTGGTTGGGGCATAGGCTTGGATTACCGTGATATTGAATGGTTTGCCTTGGAAACGTACAGAAAACAGTATGACAGAATGTAGTCCCTTGGTTATGGGAATGGCAAATCATTTCAGTATTCTTGCCTTGAGAACCCCATGAACAGTATAAAAAAGTAAAATGATAGGATAATGAAAGAGGAACTCCCCGAGTCGGTAGGTGCCCAATACGCTACTGGAGATCAGTGGAGAAATAACTCCAGAAAGAAGGAAGGGATGGAGCCAAAGCAAAAACAATACCCAGCTGTTGATGTGACTGGTGATAGGAGCAAGGTCTGATGCTGTAAAGAGCAATATTGCATAGGAACCTGGAATGTCAGGTCCATGAATCAAGGCAAATTGGAAGTGGTCAAACAGGAGATGGCAAGAGTGAACGTTGACATTCTAGGAATCAGCGAACTAGAATGGACTGGAATGGGTGAATTTAACTCAGATGACCATTATATCTACTACTGTGGGTGGGCAGGAATCCCTTAGAAGAAATGGAGTAGCCATCATGGTCACTAAAGAGTACGAAAGCAGAAGGAAAAAAAAATGCTCTTGAGAAAACATATTGACAGGAGTGAATTTACTAGTTATGAGTTTCTATTGTATATATTTTGCTATCAGAGTATGGTATCTGATTACCTTTTCTTGTATTTCTTGCTCATTATCAGGCAAGTATTAGCCAAATTAGAGATACAAAGATAAGTACAGTCACTCTCACCAGGAATGAATGAAATTACAATAAAAACAAATCTTTGAAGCTTAATATTTCACAAATTTAGGCCAGTTTCATTATTTAATAGGTTTTCCATTTGCTATTCTAATTTTAAAGAAATGCTGAACTTTGTCCAATATGGTTTATGTATTCTTCATCTAATTATAACTTACTGTCTAATTATTGGCAAAATTCATTGCTGGGGGATTTTTTGTGTGTTGTTAAGTTAAAAACACAAAACTTGTGAAGTTCTGAAAATGAGAGAATGTTACTAAATGAAAGCCAAAACTTGCATAATTAATTGTGTTTATCAGTTCAATTCAGTTGCTCAGTCCTGTCTGACTCTTTACAACCTCATGGAATGCAGCATGCCAGGCTTCCCTGTCCATCACAAACTCCCAGAGCTTGCTTCAACTCATGTCCATCAAGTCAGTGATGCCATCCAACCATCTCATCCTCTGTTGTCCTGTTCTTCTCCTGCCTTAGATCTTTCCCAGCATCAAGGTCTTTTCAAATGAGTCGGTTCTTCACATCAGGTGGCCAAAGCAGTGGAGTTTCAGCTTCAACATCAGTCCTTCCAATGAATATTCAGGACTGATTTCCTTTGATATTAACCGGTTTGTTCTCCTTGTAGTCCAAGGGACTCTCAAGAGTCCTCTCCAACACCACAGTTCAAAAGCATCAGTTCTTCGATGCTCAGCTTCCTTTGTGGTCCAACTGTCACATCCATACATGACTACTGGAAAATCCATAGCTTTGACTAGATAGACCTTTGTTGGCAAAGTAATGTCTCTGCTTTTTAATATGCTGTCTAGGTTTGACATAGCTTTCTTCCAAGGAGCATGCATCTTTTAATTTCATGGTTGCAGTCACCATCTGCAGTGATTTTGGAGCCCAAGTAAACAAAGTCTCTCACTGTTTCCCCATCTATTTGCCATGAAGTGATGGGATCAGATGCCATGATCTTGGTATGTTGAATATTGAGTTTTAAGCCAGCTTTTTCTTTCTCCTCTACAGGGTAATTAGCCCACAAGTACCATAAGGTTGCAAAGAGTAGGACACGACTGAAGCGAATTAGCATGGCAGTGCATTTTTTTCACAGTCTAGGCAGAGTTTAATACGTTCTTAACTCCTAAAATGTTGTTACTGTAATAGAATAGAAGATTAAAATACAGGCATATCTGTCTTTATTGTGTCAGTGTAGACAAAATGGCATTCTTTTGAAAGAAGATGCCACGTAAGAGTTTCATTGATAGAGAGGAGATATTGATGTCTGTTTTCAAAGCTTTGAAAGAGAGGCTGACTCTCTTATTAGGAGCTAATGCAGCTGCTGACTTTAAGTTGAAGACAATGCCCATTTACCATTTTGAAAAGCATAGGGCCCTTAAGAATGATGCTAAATCTACTCTTCTTATGCCTTATACATGGGACAGAAAATCAAGGATGATAGCACATTTTTTTAAATAATACGGTTGACCAAATATTTTAATTCCATTGTTGAGGCCTACTGCTCGGGTGGGGCGGGGGAGAGATTCCTTTTGAAATACTACTATTCATTGACAATGGGGATATACAATGGCATTCATGTTGTTTTCATGCCTGCTAATAAAACTTCCATTCTGGAACCCATGGATAAAGTAATTTAAACTTTCAAGTATTATTATTTAAGAAATATATATTATAAGCCTATAGCTGCCATAGATAGTGATTCCTCCAATGGATCCAGGCAGTCATATTTAAACATACTGGAAAGGATTCAAATTCTAGATGTCACTAAGAACATTCAGAATTCAGAGGACAATGTCAAAATATCAACATT
Source organism: Bos taurus (assembly GCF_002263795.3). Taxonomy (NCBI): domain Eukaryota; kingdom Metazoa; phylum Chordata; class Mammalia; order Artiodactyla; family Bovidae; genus Bos; species Bos taurus. The sequence continues at coordinate 50,274,489 of NC_037340.1, forward strand.
AGCAGGATTTTGGGAAAAGTTGATTTTAATCCTCATTAATGATTTTTAGGGGTTCAAGACTTCAGTGGAGGAAATCACTGCAGATGTAGTGGGGGGAAAAAAACCAAGAGAACTAGAATTAGAAGTGGAGCCTGAATATGTGCATGAGTAGCTGTAATCTTATGATAAAATTTGAATGAATGAGAAGTTGTTTCTTAAAAGCTCATCTATATGTGAGTGAAGAACATGAGTTTTTGAGATAAAATTTAGTCCTGGTGAAGATGCTATGAAGATTATTGAAATGACAAGAAAAGATTTGCAATATTACATACTCTTAGTTGATAAAGCAGTGGCAGGTTTTGAGAGGATTGACTCCAAATTTTGAAAGAAATTCTACTGTGGGCAAAATACTATCAAGCAGAGAGAAACTTTCCATGAAAGGAAGAATCAACCAATGCAGCAAATTGTTGTCTTATTTTAAGAATAAGTCTCACCAACCTTCAGCAACTCACACCTTGATCAGTCAGCCTCTATCAACAGTGAGTCAAGACTCTCCACCAGGAAACAGATTAACAACTTACTAAAGTGTCAGGTGATAAGTAGCATTTTTTTAGCAATAAAATATTTTAAATTAGGTATGTACTTTGTTCACTTAGACATAATAATACTGTACACTTAATAGACAACAGGATAGTGTAAACATAATTTTATGTGCACTGAGAAGACAAAATATTTGTGTGACTCATTTATTACAACATTTGCTTTATTGTGATGGTCTGGAACTGAACACACAGTACCTCCAAGGCACACTTGTACTGAAAAATGAATTTATGCTTAAATACTCTGTACTCTAGAGGATAGTGGGAGATTAAAGTAATTATTAATATATCATCACTATGCTTGGACAATGTATCTAACTGGGAGACAGACATATTAAGCAATAATTTTCTATGGTAAAGAGAAATACTAACCTAAGCTCGAAGGTTAAAGGGAACATAGAGAAGAAAATAGTCAGTTCTACATTGGGAAGAAGCAGGGGATGAGTGGAGCATTAGCTGCATTTTATGAAATGCAGAAAAAGAATGAGAAGCATTCTAGGAAAGGGAACTTCTCAGGCAAAGGCAAGTGTTATGAATATGAATATGGTGTTAAAACAAATCTGAGATGTAAGGTTCACCTGGAATTTGAATTGTGTGAAGACATGGAAACCATCAGACACAACCTAGCAACTAAACCACCACCACCATGGGAACCAGCAGAGAAAGTTTTATTAAGGTAGGTTGGCAGCAGATTATAGGACATGGTTCAACCTATGGTGAAAAGAAGTGTTAGTCACACAGTCGTGTCTGACTCTTTTTGATCCCGTGTATTGTAGCTCACCAGGCTCCTCTGTCCATGGAATTCTCCAGGCAAGAATACTGGAGTGGTTGCAACTTCCTTCTCCAGGGGATCTTTCTGATCCAGGGTCAGAACCCGGGTCTCCTGCATTGCATTCAGATTCTTTACCATCTGAGCTACCAGGTAAGCCCCTTTAACCTATGATTGGGTTTGATAAAACTGTCAAATTGTCCTTGTGTGCTAAGTCACTTCAGTTGTGTCTGACTTTTTTGTGACCCTTGGACTGTAGCCTGCCAGGATCCTCTGTCCATGGAATTTCCCAGACAAGAACACTGGCATGGGTTGCCACTTCCTTCTCTTGGGGATCTTCCCAACCCAGGGATTGAACCCAAGTCTCATGTGTCCTGCATTGGCAGGCAGGTTCTTTAGCACTAGCACCACCTGGGAAACTATTGTGCCCTTAACCATAGATAATGAGGATCCAAAAGAACATTTCCTTAGGACAAAAGTGAATAGTCTGATTGTCATTTTTCAATCATAATTCTTGCACTATTAAGTATGCAGAAAGCAGTACCAGAAGTAAACATCATAAGTTCTTTATCAGCTCCAGTTATTCTCAGTTCCTTAGATGATGATTTCATACTTTCTTTTATCTCCTCCAATTTCTAATATCGATCTATACTCCTAGACGATCATTTTTCTTGTTACTGAACAGAGAAAATAAGCATTTTCTGAACAGAACTTCCCCAAGACCTATCCCATCCCTGAATTTGCACCCAGGCCTTCTGCTTTCTCTTCCATTTCCATGAACACACTACCCACACTCTTGACAAAGGCTAAACCTACTCATTCACTAGATTCATCTCCTCTTTCTTATTCTAGTCCTTCTTTCTTTTTTAAGCATAAATTATCCTCTCTACTAGATTTTTTCCATCAATACAAAATGCTGCCATTTCTCCCATTTTAAGATACAAACATCCTTTAAGCTCATGTCCTCATTTTCCTCCTCCTCCTTACACAAAATTCCTCAAAAGAATTGTGCATTCTCAAAGTTTCCATTCCCTCTGCTCTCTTTCATGATTCATTCAATCAGATTTTCTACCATTCCATTCAAACAAAACTCTTAGCTACCTCATTTCTTACCTTCAGCCTATCCTCACTTTAGTTTTCAGCATTGTATCAGTTGATTGTGCATTGATATCTGAGTCACTTTCTTAACTTGAATTTCAAGATTCCACTCTCTTTTAAGTGTACTGGTCACTGAGTGGAAGACCCTTCTCAGTCTCATTATTAGATTTTTTTTTTTTTCATCTACCTGGTCTTTGACATTTAGAATCCTTTGTGAATCAGTCCTTGAACTCTTTTCTATTTATAATCACCCCTTTGATGTTTTCATTCAGTCTCATGGCAATAAATACCATCTATATGCCAATGAAATAGTTCCTCTCTCTCCAGGACAGTATAACCATAAATCCAACAACCTACTCAATAGATCCATCTGAACATCTAACAGAAATCTCAAAGTTATTGGATACAACACTGGAACTCTTAATCATCCTCCCAACACTTACTCTAGATAGTCATCCCCATCTCAGTGGTAACTCCAATGAATTTCTCACTTCCCAAACCAAACCAAAAGCTGATAATAATCTAAACTTCTCACTTACTTGCATATCCCATATCCGATTTAATTTCAAATATTGACTTTACCTTAAAATACACACATATCTGACTACTATCACCGTGTTCTCTTGATGAGGGCGAAAGAAGAGAGTGAAAAAGTGGGCTTGAAATTCAACATTAAAAACAAAATAAAAATAAAAACTAAGATCATGGCATCCAGTCCCATCACTTCATGGCAAATAGAAGGGGTAAAAGTGGGAATAGTGACAGATTTTATTTTCTTGGACTCCAAAATTACTGTGGGTGGTGACTGCAGCTATGAAATTAAAAGATCCTTGCTCCTTGAAAGAAAAGCTATGACAAACCTAGACAGCATATTAGAAAGCAGAGACATCCTGTTGCCAACACAGGTCCAGATAGTCAAAGCTATGGTTTTTCCAGTAGTCATGTATGGATGTGAGAGTTGGACCATAAAGCAGGCTGAGCACCAAAGAACTTATGCTTTTGAATTGTGGTGCTAGAGAAGACTCTTGAGAGTCCCCTGGACTGCAGGGAGATCAAACCAGTCAATCCTGAAGGAAATCAATCCTAAATTCATTGGAAGGACTAATGCTGAAGCCGAAGATTCAATCATTGGCCACCTGATACGAGGAGTCAATTCATTGGAAAAGATCCTGATGTTGGGAAAGATTAAGGGCAGAAGCAGAAGGGCATGGCAGAGAATGAGACGGTTAAATAGAATTATTGACTCAATGGACATGAATTTGAGCAAACTCAGGGAGATAGTGAAGGACAGGGGAGACTGACATTCTCCAGTTCATGGCACTGCAAAGAGTCAGACATGACTTAGTTATGGAACAACAATAAAATCACCATCTCCACTGCTAACACATTGGTGTTATTCACTATCAGTTGGTCCAATTTATTCTCATCTCATGCTGGAAATATTGCAAGACCCTCCTTGCTTTGGGTCTTGACTCCCTAAGTGCTATTTTCAAAAAAGCCACCAAACTTTTGCAGTTAAAATGTAGTCAGATCATATCCTCTGATCAAAATTCTCTAAAGTCGTCTATTCTCATTTCAGGTAACCACCAAAGTTTTTGGAGTGGCCAACAATGACCTACATGTTGAGGCTTCCCTGCAACCCATTGCCCCCCCAGGCCTCATATTATATTAGATTCTTCCTTATAAATCTGTTTAATCTCCATAGGATATTTACCTGTTCTTCTAGGTGTGCTTTCTCCTCAGAAGCTTTGCACTTGATGTTCCTTCTACCCTGAAATCTGTTTCTGCAGGTATCTACAATGGTCAGTTCCTGACTTTGTTTAGATCTTTAATTGAGGTTCACTTTCTCAGAAATATTTTTGGGCAATTTGTTATAAAATGCAACTCCTACCTGCTGAGCCTTTTTCAACCCTTTTCCTGCTGCTGTGTTAATAAGACTTGTAACCATTCAATATTCTACTTATGTGACATTTTATATCATTTATTTTTAGCCTATACACTTTTCCCTATAACTGCAAAGTAAGTTCCATGAAGGCAGCAGCTTTTATTTGTACTGATTATTGCTTTCTTCCAAATCTTTGTATGGTTTTAGACAAATAGTGGGAATCTAACAAGTATCTCATTAATGAATGAATAAATGTGCAATTGAAAAAAATATAAACAACTACAGATGATTGATTGGAAAATATATGTCATGGGGAAGAGATTATTCTCACTATTATTGATGAGATCCTATGAATCACTAAGACAAAGACCAATATACCAATAGAAAATAAATACGTAGCCTGAAAATAGAAAAAAAATATTAAACTATCAGTAATTCAACTATCAATAATTCAAACACAAAGTCAAACAGTAATTACACACACACTATTTACACTGAAAAAGATTTAAAAGCAATGCATACCTAAAGCAGTCAAAACTAAGGATTGAGCAGTAACTTTAACTGAGAAGAGAAATATAAATAGTAGATTAAAGCTAGGGGAAGTTGGAAATATGCATTAAAAATCTTTAAAATGATTATACCATTCAATGCAGAAAACCGCTTCTTAAAATTAATTTTTTATTCATTCATTCATAAAGAATGTGGGTAGAATACAGAGCAAAAACAAGAAGTTCCCTTCCCTTACATGTCTAATGTTTGAGAGGTCAGAAAGTTAATAATGTGTTATAGAAAATAATGTAAAATTCTATCTAGAAAACTGAAAAGAAAACATATTAATATATGATATTATGAGTCTATAATTAGCAGTTTGCTCTACATTAAGTGTAAGGAAAGACTTTCAAAAAGAAATGGTTATTGACTTCACATCAAATGGAGAATGAGATGATTGGATGGCATCACTGACTCAGTTGACATGAGTTTGAGCAAACTCAGGGAGATAGTGAAGGACAGGTAACCCTGGCATGCTGTAGTTCGTTGGGTCGCAGAGTCAGACATGACTTAATGACTGAACAACAAAAACAACATGTGATAGATAGTTTTAGAAGTCCAAACAAGAGATGACAGTGACTAGATCTACTTTTTTGACCATCTGTTAAGTGTCAGGCACTATGCGAAGTACCAGGGCTAAAATGATAAATAAGGCAGATATTGCCTCAACCCTCATGGTTTCCGCATCTGCTGGAGAGTGATCTTTTGGTGGAAATGACTACTGAGATGAAGACCAGTGTGTAGATCTGAAATATATTTTGAAGCATCATACAATAGGCTTAACAATGGATTCAGTTGTGTGAGTAAAGAAAAGATAATAATCCTTTATAAATTGATAATTTCAACTTACAATTAGTAAATGTTGTATAATTTACTAGGATAGGAAGACAGGTGTTAGTGGAGGAAGGAATATCAAAGTTTCTACTTTAGAAATGTCAATTTTGTACCATCTCTGAGACTCCTAATGCAAGTTTACAAATAGCCATTTGTCTAAGAGTCTAAAGCTAAAAAGAGAACGGTAGGTTGGTTTTATGAATCTCGTCTATGCCATAGAGATAGTGTTTGAAACTATAACACTGACTAAGAAACCCTTTTCTTTTACATAAGGAAAATATAAAAACAGAAAAGCGAAGGGAAATTTTGAGAAGCAAAGAGAAGAACAGTGAGATTAAGAGACAATAAGAGAAGGAAAAGAGTAGAGAAGAAAAGGAGAACAGAAGAGAAAACTAGAGAGTAAGTGATTAAGGCCTAGCAAGAATGAATACATTCAGAGTTTAGCCAAGAGAAATAGTCAGTAAAGGAAAGAGAAAATTAGTAGCCAGAAAAGAGATGGACAATGAGATCCAAAGCCCCATTGCCAGAGCTCACATTAAATGGGGAAGTGGAATAACTTGGGAGGAAGGGGGAAAGGCAACTTGTTTTCAGAGAAGGAAAACAAGACAGGTCAGGTGCACCTCTGTATGTTTATGTGTGTGTGTAGTTTTCTGCATTGCAGTAGAAATCACTTTCAGAGGATTGCCTTCAATGGTGACTATATTCTCTATAAATATAAGGATCAGTCATCTCCTGAGAGTTTGGGGAGACATGGGAAAGATTTGGTGACTCAGGGAGGGTGATGTTTTAAAATAATTAATGTGTAGAGTGGAGAAGTATTGCCAAACAGAAAAGCTTGAGTCTATTCGATGTAACTGATCATAGTATTTTATGAAGCCAATTTTCCTCTAGTAATTTTTTTCACTAGCCGACTTCATCTATAACAAAGAAGGGGTAGAAATAAGGTAATAGTTGGGTTAAGCTATGCTGGATTTCTGGCACTTGCATGTGATAAAGAATACAGAGGTCCAAACACAATGATTTACGTCATTGGCAAGAATTACATTGAATTATGGACTATGTGCCCAAAAGATTATAATAACCAGCTTTGTTCATAAAATGAAAACTTAAAATCTGTAGAAATATTCATCAGCAAAGAATTGATTATTTAGATATGCAGTACAAGAGATGATTACACAGCAATTTAAAGTGATGATAATCTGTTTTTTATTGATGTGGAAAGATGTCCAAGATACATGGCTAAGCAAGAAATGCAAGCTAGAAAGTACATAGGGAGAACTATTTTATTTTTATTTGAAAACAATTCTTTGATATCAAGTGTTGGCAAAGAGGTAGAACAACTAGGACTCTCATATATTGCCAGTGAAAAAGTAAATTATTATAGTCATTTTGAAAAATTTTTCTGGTGTTTGTTAAAATAAAAAATAAAAAAAACACAGCGTAATATATGCATACTCTTAGGAACAAGTGAGCAATTCTACTCTGAGATACAGACTAAACAGAAACATGTCCTTAAGTTCCCCCATAATGTTTACATTAGAAGTTCATAGCCTCAAACTTGAAACAATGAAATTGTAAAATGGTTAAATAAAATGTGCTCCATATTTACTCTACAGTTATATAGATCAATCAGAATAAGCAAATTGAAATAACAAATTATATCTTAGAAAAATGTGTTATACAAATTAAACCACCTAAAAGAGTACATAAATAAAATACATAAATAGAAAAGATTTATCAACTCTGTTAAGAGATAAGGAGGTTTATTCTTGGCAGAGATGGGTGTGGATGACAGAACTTCTGGGTTTGCAAAAATGTTCTGACTCTAAAATAGTTATTATTTGTTCACTTTCTGTATGACATTATGCTTAAATAATATTTCAGTTCAGTTCAGTCACTCAGTCGTGTCCGACTCTTTGCGACCCCATGAACCACAGCATGCCAGGCATCCCTGTCCATCACCAACTCCCGGAGTTTACCCAAACTCATGTCCAATGAGTCAGTGATGCCATCTAGCTATCTCATCCTCTATCATCACCTTCTCCTCCTGCCCTCAATCTTTGCCAGCATCAGGGTCTTTTCAAATAAGTCAGCTCTTTGCATCAGGTGGCCAAAATATTGGAGTTTCAGCTTCAACATCAGTCCTTTCAATGAACACCCAGGACTGATTTCCTTTAGGATGGACTGGTTAGATCTCCTTGCAGTCCAAGGGACTCTCAAGAGTCTTCTCCAACACCACAGTTCAAAAGCATCAATTCTTTGGTGCTCAGCTTTCTTTATAGACCAACTCTCACATCCATACATGACTACTGGAAAAACCATAGCCTTGACCTGACAGACCTTTTTGGACAAATGTCTCTGCTTTTTAATATGCTGTCTATGTTGGTCATAGCTTTCCTTCCAAGGAGCAACTGTCTTTTAATTTCATGGATGCAATCACCATCTGCAATGATTTTGGAGCCCCCCACAATAAAGTCAGCCACTGTTTCCACTGTTTCCCCATCTATTTGCCATGAATGATGAGACCGGATGCCATGATCTTCGTTTTCTGAATGTTGAGCTTTAAGCCAGCTTTTTCACTCTCCTCTTTCACTTTCATCAAGAGCCTCTTTAGTTCTTCTTCACTTTCTGCCATAAGGGTGGTGTCATCTGCATAGCTGAGATTATTGATATTTCTCCCGGCAATCTTGATTTCAGCTTGTGCTTCCTCCAGCCCAGCGTTTCTCATGATGTATTCTGCATATAAGTTAAATAAGCAGGGTGACAATATACAGCCTTGATGTACTCCTTTTCCTATTTGGAACCAGTCTGTTGTTCCGTGTCCAGTTCTAACTCTTGCTTCCTGACCTGCATACAGGTTTCTCAGGAGGCGGGTCAGGTAGTCTGGTATTCCCATCTCTTTCAGAATTTCCCACAGTTTATTGTGGTCCACACAGTCAAAGGCTTTGGCATAGTCAATAAAGCAGAAATAGATGTTTTTCTGGAACTCTCTTGCTTTTTCCACGATCCAGCAGATGTTGGCAATTTGATCTCTGGTTCCTCTGCCTTTTCTAAAACCAGCTTGAACATCTGGAAGTTAATTACACAAAGATAATCATTATGTATGTAAAAATGTCTAGAAAGAAATAGATCAATATAATTGTTATTATATCTGTAAATTTATTTGTAATTTCTATATTTTTAATAATTTTATTATGTAGATTTTACATTGACAAAATATCAATATTGACACTGTCAATTCTCCAAATTGACACTGGAGAAGGAAATGACAAACCACTCTAGTATTCTTGCCTCTAGAACCCCATGAACTGTATGAAAAGGTAAAAAGGTATGACACTGAAAGATGAGCCCCCCAGATTAATAGGTACCCAATATGCTACTGGGGAAAAGAGGAGAAATAGTTCCAGAAAGAATGAACAAGCTGGGCCAAAGCTGAAATGTTGTTCAGTTGAGGATGTGCCTGGTGGTGAAAAGTAAAGTCTGATGTTGTAAAGAGCAATATTACATAGGAACCTAAAATGTTAGGTCCATGAATCAAAGTAAATTGGACATGGTCAAGCATGACATGGCAAGAAATATAAAAAAGAGTGAATATCGACATTTTAGGAATCAGTGAAGTAAAATGGATGGAAATGGTTGAATTAATTCAGATGACCATTATGTCTACTACTGTGGGCAAGAATCTCTTAGAAGAAATGAAGTAGCCCTCAGAGTCAACAAAAGAGTTGAAAATGCAGTACTTGGGTGCAATCTCAAAACTGACAGAATTATCTGTTTGTTTCAAAGGCAACCATTCAACATCACAGTAATCCAAGTCTATGCCCCAACCACTAAGCCCCAACCACTAATGCCAAAAAAGCTGAATGATTCTATGAAGACCTACACCACCTTCTAGAACTAACACACACACACACAAAATGTCTTTTACATCATAGGGCATTGGAATGCAAGAGTACCATTTTATATTAAAAGTGTGTTACTTTTATATACAGAAAAACAATGATGCTCTTTGCTTTTTTTAAAAAAGTGATAAATGTGAAAAAAAAATAAAAAAATAAAAAAAATAAAAAAGTGATAAATGTGGTTTGAAGAATAACCACTTTATATAACTTACTTTTCACTTTACCTCTTCAAACACTTCTGAAAATTAATTCAAATTCTTAAGATTATTTTTAAAAAATAATGTCAATTATTATTATTTCAGTCAGTTTTTAGCATTTGACCTTAAAAATTTAATTTCTAACATACTTACAACTTATCTTAATACTAAAACAAATTGTTTGCCCATTTATGGCATTAATTACTAAATAGGGCAGGGACCATCTATTAAAACTGAGCTAATCTCCTTGAATTCTTTACTGTGAACTCATTTTTTAAAACACCTCCTTATATTTCACCACTAATGGAATGGGAGAGCATCCTGCAGAATATACTCAATTATTCTTAATCCCCTTCTTTCCCATACAAGTCACATCAATCTTCAGTTTTTTTTTTCCTTTTCCCCCTTCACAGTGCAAAAGTCTATTTAACAAAATGCATGTGGTTAAGTTTGTTGCTTTAATAAAGCTCAAGAGGATGGAATTAAATTAGTTTAGGGTAATTACTTATAATTAGATATTCTTAACGGGAACTGAATAAGCCCTAAATTATTCTAAAACTTTCTTGCTTAAATACATTTCTCCATTGACAATTCCCCTCTTCCCTTCCCCACATGGAAACAAAATTGCCTTCCAGTTTTCAAGGCTGAATTCCATTTGCTTAGAAAATACTCTAAGGCACATTCAGAGAAAGTTTGTAAATTACACTAAACTAAAGCTCATCACTAAAGGAGAGATAAGCTGGAAATTTAGATTATGCAAAGATAATTATCCCTTATGCTTTCAAAGGAAGGGTGGAAAAGAAGTCAACAGAAGTAAATGTTACTTTAAAAGGGCAGTGAAGTGGGAGAGGAAAGTGGAGAACATACAGTCTCTGAGGATCAAGTGTGATTATCTGTTGTCTATTCAGTTAGAAACCTGGTTGTGAGAGTCTCTTGAAAACTCATCAGATATCTGTCCATATTTGTTGCTAGGCAGAAAACTACCTCCCCTCAAACTCCATGAAGGTACCTTGTGAACACCAGATATCCAAGCAATGTGGTATTCAGCGGGCCATGCCAAGGGGACCACATCTGTTTTGAATTGGGGATGTCTTCACACCAAAGAGGTGGAAGAGAGAGCCAAAGACACAAGCAGCCAGCACTCCTATAAAATCACCAGGACTTCGATTTTTATCTTTCTCTCCTCAAAACAGAAGAGGAGTTAACTTATCCAATTGACATATGTGTAAAAGGCTAGTGCAAGAAACCTGGTATGTTTTATGAAACTCCATGGCAAAAGAATGTTTTCATCTCTTCCATGAGAAAAATTTAAGTTTAAATGATTTCCACATGAAGGATTTGGTGATATTCCATGTGAGAACCTGTCTTTTGTCTTTTACATGCTGTTGCTCTCTAAATTAAGTTTGTTCATTTGTTTGAACTCTATGAATTCCAAATAATAGGTTCCTCTTGGTCTCAATAAAATAACAAACTTTTGATCAAGAAACTCAAACTCAAGAGAGGAAAAAGTAAGTTTCATCAGAATAGAACATCAAGGGATTCTGATTTAACCTGACAAATTCTGACCCTGCACTTGCATAAATACCTTATAAGTATCTGTCTGACATTAGGGGCAAGGAATATGAGAGAGAGACAAAAAAGAGATACTATATATTACCACGATTCAGCAATGCTTATTCTTTGGGTCATGGTTTATTTTATTTTTTGGCTTAATACATAGATTGAGTTTGTGGTACATCCACTGTTTCTTAAGGAAAAATCAAACTGTGAATCAGATCCTAATGTCTTTAAAAGTGATGGTAAAAGTGTTAGTCTCTCAGTTGTGTCTGACTCTTTGGAACCCTACGGACTGTAGACTGCCAGGCTCCTCTGACCATGGAATTCTCCAGGCAAGAATACTGGAGTGGATTGCCATGCTCTCCTCCAGGGGATCTTCCCAACCCAGGGATTGAACCCATATCTTTTACATGTCCTTTATTGGCTGGCAGATTCTATGCCATCTAAGGCATCAGGAAAGTCCAATGTCTTTAAATCATACATAAATAAATAATAAAAATTGGTGAGTGAAGTGAAGGATGTGTGAAACTGTCATTCTAGCATTAATTGAACAAGGTATATGTACTGTCTTTATTTGCAAAATAGATATTAACCTCTCACTTTTCCAGAGAAGGTCACTGGCTAGGACTTTTAAGTATTTTTCTAAGATGATACAGATAAGTGATTATGATCTCATTTGAAGCCCATTTTCTTGCGTTACACCATCTACAGAGAGATTATTTCATCTATTTTATTCATGAATATCATATTTTAATTCAGATAATTTTAGGGCTAAAGTATTCTAAGTCTGAAAATATCACCCTGTCCATATTTTTCTTTCCTAACAATAAAAGTCTTGATTCCTCTTTCCCAAAGTGAAGAGTTTTCATTCATACTGTATACCATAATGTACACAAGAGACTTCATATTGCTTCCCCAGTCTAGGTCTCAAAAAGGTATTGTGAGTGGTCTACCTTGATGCTCTGGATCCTGCAATTGTAATACATCATGTTTTTAAGACACACCCACAATGGACCTTCAAACCAGTCAATCCTAAAGGAAATCCATCCTGAATATTTATTGGGAGAACTGATGCTGAAGTTGAAGTTCCAATACTTTGGCCACCTGATGTGAAGAACCAACTCACTGGAAAAGACCCTGATGTTGGAAAAGATTGAAGGTAAAAGGAGAAGAGGGCAGCAAAGGATGGTTAGATAGCATCACTGACTCAATGGACGTGAATTTGAGCAGACCCTGGGAGACAGTGAAGGACAGGGAAGCCTGGAGTGCTTCAGTTCATGAGGTTGCAAACAGTCAGATGTGACTTGGTGACTGAACAACAACAACAATACAGTGGGCAGGAAACCTGAAGATGTTTTTCCAAAGATGATAGGTGGCCAGTGGGCACACAAAAAGATGCTCAGCATCATAAATTATCAGAGAAATGCAGGTCAAAACCACAATGAGATGTCACCTCACACCTGTCAAAATGCCTATCAACAAAAAGATCACAAATGACAAGTTGGTGAGGAGGTGAAGCAAGAGAAACATTTGGTGGGAATGTAAATTGATGCACCACTGTGGAAAACTAAAAAAAAAAAAAAAAAAGCCAAAGAAAGGAGCTCTATAATAAAAATGATATTAATTGGTTTCCCAGGTGATGCAGTAATAAAGAATCCACCTGCCAATGCAAGATATGTAAAAGACATGGGTATGACCCTTGGGATGGGACTATCCCTTAGAGTAAGAAATGGCAACCCACTCCAGTGCTCTTGCCTGGAAATTCCATTGACAGAGTAGCCTGGAAGGCTCTATGGAGTCACAGAGTCAGACACAACTGAGAGACTCAGCACAAAAGTATTACTACAAATAAGGGATATAACATTCATAGACACATATACACTTAATGTTATTGTTGTTTAGTCACTAAGTTATGCCTGACTTCTACAACTCCTTGGACTGTAGCCCATGAGGCTCCTCTGTCAATGGAATTTCCCAGGCAAGAACACCGGAGTAGACTGCCATTTTCTTCTCTAGGGGATCTTCCCAATACAGGGATAGAGCCCACATGACCTACATTGGCAGGGAGATTCTTAAATACTGAACCACTTGAGAAGCCCCGTGTACAAATATCAGTTCAGTTCAGTCCAGTTCAGTCACTCAGTCATGTCCAACTCTTTATGACCCCATGGACTGCTTTCTTTATAGTCCAACTCTCATATCCATACATGACTACTGGAAAAACCATAGCCTACACTAGACAGACCTTTGTTGACAAAGTGATGTCTCTGCTTTTTAATATGCTGTCTAGGTTGGTCATAACTTTCCTTCCAAGGAGTAAGCATCTTCTAATTTCATGGCTGCAGTCACCATCTGCAGTGACTTTGGACCCCCCAAAATACAGTCTGTCACTGTTTTCACTGTTTCCCCATCTATTGGCCATGAAGTGATGGGACCAGATGCCATGATCTTAGTTTTCTGAATGTTGACCTTTAAGCCAACTTTTTCACTCTCCTCTTTCACTTTCATCAAGAAGCACATTAGTTCTTCTTCACCTTCTGCCATAAGGGTGGTGTCATCTGCATATCTGAGGTGATTGTTATTTCTCCTGACAATCTTGATTCCAGCTTGTGCTTCATCCAGTCCAATATGGGTATACCTAAATATATAAAGCAAATATTAACAGACATAAAGGGCAGAACTGACAGTAATACAATACTAGTAGGCTCCAACAACCCACTACATCAAACACAAAGGACAGATTATTCAGACTGAAAATCATAATGGAAATAAGTGTCCTTAAAAGACAGATTAGAACAGTTGCACAAAATAAATATTTATATAATGAATGTTCCTTTCATAAACTACAGAATACACATTGCTTTCAAGTGCACATGGAATATTCTCCAGTGTATATCACACAGCTCAGTTCAGTTCAGTCGCTCAGTCATGTCCAACTCTTTGCGACCCCATGAATTGCAGCACACCAGGCCTCCCTGTCCATCACCAACTCCTGGAGTTCACTCAGACTCAAGTCCATGGAGTCAGTCATGCCATCCAGCCATCTCATCCTCTGTCGTCCCCTTCTCCTCCTGCCCCCAATCCCTTCCAGCATCAGAATCTTTTCCAATGAGTTAACTCTTCGCATGAGGTGGCCAAAGTACTGGAGTTTCAGCTTTAGCATCATTTCTTCCAAAGAACACCCAGGGCTGATCTCCTTTAGAATGGACTGGTTGGATCTCCTTGCAGTCCAAGGGACTCTCAAGAGTCTTCGCCAACACCACACTTCAAAAGCATCAATTCTTTGGCATTCAGCCTTCTTCACAGTCCAACTCTCACATCCATACATGACCACAGAAAAACCATAGCCTTGACTAGATGGACCTTTGTTGGCAAAGTAATGTCTCTGCTTTTGAATATGCTATCTAGGTTGGTCATAACTTTCCTTCCAAGGAGTAAGCGTCTTTTAATTTCATGGCTGCAGTCACCATCTGCAGTGATTTTGGAGCCCAGAAAAATAAAGTCTGACACTGTTTCCACTGTTTCTCCATCTATTTCCCATGAAGTGATGGGACTGGATGCCATGATCTTCGTTTTCTGAATGTTGAGCTTTAAGCCAACTTTTTCACTCTCCTCTTTCACTTTCATCAAGAGGCTTTTTAGTTCCTCTTCACTTCTGCCATAAGGGTGGTGTCATCTGCATAGCTGAGGTTATTGATATTTCTCCCAGCAATCTTGATTCCAGCTTGTGCTTCTTCCAGTCCAGCGTTTCTCATGATATACTCTGCATGGAAGTTAAATAAGCAGGGTGACAATATACAGCCTTGACGTACTCCTTTTCCTATTTGGAACCAGTCTGTTGTTCCATGTCCAATTCTAACTGTTGCTTCCTGACCTGCATACAAATTTCTCAAGAGGCAGATCAGGTCGTCTGGTATTCCCATCTCTTTCAGAATTTCCCACAGTTTATTGTGATCCACACAGTCAAAGGCTTTGGCATAGTCAATAAGGCAGAAATAGATGTTTTTCTGGAACTATCTTGCTTTTTCCATGATCCAGCTAGGTCACAAAACAGGTCTCAACAAATTTAAGAGGCTAGAAATTATATCAACCATCTTTTCCTACCACAATGGTAAAAAAAAATTGCAAATCAATTGAAGGAAGAAAAATGGGAAAAACACACATACAGAGACTGAACAGTATGCTACCATAAAAACAACTCAATAAAGAAATCAAACAAGAAATCAAAGAAGAGTCTGAGACAGACGAAAAAAAAAAAAAAAGGTTTCCAAAATCTGGGACACAGCAAAAGTTTACAGCTATGCAGGCCTACCTAAAGTAGGTGATACATACATATAGTACAACATCTACAATTGTAGTCATGACTTCAGTTCAGTTCATTTCAGTCACTCAGTCATGTCCAACTCTTTGTGACCCCATGGACCGCAGCACACTAGGCCTCCCTGACCATCAGCAACTCCCAGAATTTACTCAAACTGATGTCCATTTTCTTGGAATAACGACTGGTT
Source organism: Bos taurus (assembly GCF_002263795.3). Lineage (NCBI taxonomy): Eukaryota > Metazoa > Chordata > Mammalia > Artiodactyla > Bovidae > Bos > Bos taurus. The sequence continues at coordinate 50,290,366 of NC_037340.1, forward strand.
CCAAACTGGGGAAGGACTATGTCGAGGCTGTATGTTATCAACATCCTTATTTAACTTATATGCAGAGTACATCATGCAAAATGCCAAGCTTGATGAAGCACAAGCTTGAATCAAGATTGCTGGGAAAAATATCAATAACCTTAGATACGCAGATGACACCACCCTTATGGTAGAAAGCGAAGAAGAACTAAAGAGCCTCTTGATGAAAGTGAAAGAGGAGAGTGAAAAAGTTGGCTTAAAATTCAACATTCAGAAAACTAAGATCATGGCATCCGGTCCCATCACTTCATGGCAAACAGATGGGGAAACAGTGGAAACAGTGACAGGTTTTATTTTGGGGGGCTCCAAAATCATTGCAGACAGTGACTGCAGCCGTGAAATTAGAAGACGCTTACTTCTTGGAAGGAAAGTTATGACCAACCTAGATAGCATATTTTAAAGCAGGGACATTACTTTGCCAACAAAGGTCTGTCTAGTCAAGGCTATGGTTTTTCCAGTTCAGTTCAGTTCAGTTGCTCAGTCTTGTCCAACTCTGCAACCCCATGAACCACAGTACGCCAGGCCTCCCTGTCCATCACCAACTCCCAGAGTCCACCCAAACACATGTCCATTGAGTCAATGATGCCATCCAACCATTTCATCCTCTGTTATCCCCTTCTCTTCCTGCCCTCAATCTTTCCCAGTATCAGGGTCTTTTCAAATGAGTCAGCTCTTCACATCGGGTGGCCAAAGCATTGGAGTTTCAGCTTCAACATCAGTCCTTCCAATGAACACCCAGGACTGATCTCCTTTAGGATGGACTGGTTAATTTCATGGCTGCCATCTGCAGTGATTTTGGAGCCCATGAAAATGAAGTCAGCCACTATTTCCACTGTTTCCCCATCTATTTGCCATGAAGTGATGGGACCGGATGCCATGATCTTAGTTTTCTGAATGCTGACCTTTAAGCCAACTTTTTCACTCTCCTCTTTCATTTTCATCAGGAGCCTCTTTACCTCTTCTTCACTTTCAGCCATTAGGGTGGTGTCATCTGCATATCTGAGGTTATTGATATTTCTCCCAGCAATCTTTATTCCAGCTTGTGCTTCCTTCAGTTCAGCATTTCTCATGATGTACTCTGCATATAAGTTAAATAAGCAGGGTGACTGCATACAACCTTGATGTACTCCTTTTCCTAATAGGAACCAGTCTGTTGTTCCATGTCCAGTTCAAACTATTACTTTCTGATCCGCATACAGGTTTCCCAAGAGGCAGACCAGGTTTTTCCAGTAGTTATGTATGGATGTCAGAGTTAGAATATAAAGAAAGCTGAGAACCGAAGAATTAATGCTTTTGAGCTGTGGTGTTGGAGAAGACTTTTGAGAGTCCCTTGGACTGCAAGGAGATCCAACCTGTCTATTCTAAAGGAGATCAGTCCTAAGTGTTCATTGGAAGGACTGATGTTGAAGCTGAAACTCCAATACTTTGGCCACCTGATACAAAGAGCTGATTCATTTGAAAAGACCCTGATGCTGGAAAGATTGAGGGCAGGAGGAGAAGGAGATAACAGAGGATAAGATGGTTGGATAGCATCACTGACTCAATGGACATAAGTTTGAGTAAGCTCCGGGAGTTGGTGATGGACAGGGAGGCCTGGTGTGCTGCGGTCCATGGGGTTGCAGTGTCAGACATGACTGAGCGACTGAACTGAACTGAACTGATGTATGGATGTGAGAGTTGGACCATAAATAAAGCTGAACACGGAAGAATTGATGCTTTTGAGCTGTGGTGTTGGAGAAGACTCTTGATAGTCCCTTGGAGTGCAAGATTAAACCAATCAACCTGAAAGGAAATCAGTCCTGAATATTAATTGGAAGGACTGATGCTAAAGCTGAATCTTCACTACTTTGCCTACCTGATGCAAAGAACTGACTCATTGGAAAAGACTGATGCTGGGCAGGATTCAAGGCAGGAGGAGAAGGGGTCGACAGAAGATGAGATGGTTGGATGGCATTACTGACTCGATTGACATGAGTTTAGGCAATCTCCAGGAGAAGGTAAAGGACAAGGAACCCTGGAGTGCTGCAGTACATGGGATTGAAGAGTCGAACACTGAGCAACTGAACAGCAACAAAGATCTATCTCTCTTTTGTATAGATCAAAAGGTGAATTGAATAGCAATGCAGTAAAAATCACTACGCCTCTATCACTCACTCCCCTTATAGTGGTAATAATCTCTGAAATCCCTGTAAAATATAATTGTTTTTGGTTTGCCATTTTCCTCAATACAGGTAGCTCTAGAGACTCTCAGTTGGTCTTACTCATCCATCATAGTAGCCCTCACTCTACAGGTCAGTGAACCAAATGTGTAGGTTCTGTCAGTTGATAAATATGTCTATTTCAGTTATGCACTACTAAAGTGGGGAAATAACCACAGGATAGATTCTGGGCCCATTGTGAGACAAACCTGAATAGAAATTCCAGTGATCACCTGGCCTCCCTAAGTCCCTCTTCTGACTGCTGGGTGGACCACAGTGATGTTTTATATGTCTTGCTATCAGTATCAGTTCAAAGTGAGTGTCTAGCAGTCTCTGAAAATTCTGTTTAAGGCCAAGGACTGACAACTAGCAGTGTGATGAGACAGGAGCATGCTGAATGCTCAGATTCTGAGCATCCCAGATCCCAAGCTTCCCACAGGCTCAAACTCTCCACTCAGCTCCTGGGCTACTAGATGACCCTCCTTTCCCAGTGAAGAGTCCCATCCTCACTACCCACTGTGCCAGAGTCAAGCCAGGAGATCTCGGAGTACTGCCAGGGCCCCACATTGCACCCATTTTGGACACCTGCTCTCAGGCCCACACCTCTGTTTACAGCATCCATGTGTATGTCAGACTGATTATATAAAATTATAAATTTGTCTATATCAACTTGTCCATATAAGTCTATTAAAACCATAGTACAAGCAAGCTAACCAAAAAAATTTTCTTTTCTTGATGCCCAGTTACCCTGAAAAAAAACCATAGGTCCTTTTAGGGGGTCTGGGAGAAAGATTAACAGTATAAATTTTGGCAGTGTACTGGGACCCTTCCTCAAGAAGACATGGTCTCCCTTTTATTCAAGAGATTCTGGGTCAACTGGCTCAACTCTGGCCATTGGTTGACAAGCCATAATTCTCTGTTTTTTATAATATTCAAGTTAGATTTTTTGTTCACCTGACCTGAAAATTTCTATTATACAGAACAAGGAAGAACTTAGTAGACTTCCAAACTATTTTTACTTTTAGGAACACCATGATTAACTAGCCAACATCATGGGTCTGCACAAGTCAGAGTACTGTGATTGCTGCTTTGACACTGTTGTCAATTATGGTAAGCCCTTTCACCTTGCCTTTGGTGGATGAATGTTACTATATGGCCCCTGCGACCCTGGGATCAAATTATCTCCATTGCATTTAGGGTCCTAGATTCAGTGATTATAGTTCACTCTGTATGGTCTGGTCTACAAATAAAAGCACAGAGCTCTTCAAAGATGCCCAGGTCTAGATTGACACGAGAATGCATCCAAATTTTTAAACCTGAATCACATAACCTGATTTAGTTTTTCAACATGATTAATATAAACTTACTTGTGTGTACTCCTAGCAAAAAATGGTATCTTGAATTTGATATTGAAATGTATGTATTAATTGATAGATTTCCAAACATGGCTTGTTTAAACAGTGATAGAGAGAGATCAAGATGGTAGAGTAAGGATGTGGAGCTGTCCTCTCTCCATGAATACACAGCAATACATCTACTCATGGAACAAATTCCATGGGAAACTAACTGGAAACTGGCAAAAGGACTCCTATATAAAGAAGGCTTTAAGAAAGATACATACAATGTGGTAGGATTGCAGAAAAGCATCAGTTGAGAGCTGTGCTTTTGGCAGGGGACTAAGAGGAAAATGGAGATTATACAGGCAGAAATGCATCCTGGACAGTGAGGTCAAGCCACAGACTTGGCATCCCAGTGCTGGGGTCCTACACATAGGAGACAAGCCCATTGGCGACTTGGAGAACTGTTGCAACAGATAGAAAATCTGGAAAAGCCTACATTTCACTCATGAGGAGTGCAGGGTTGCTGACTTGCCCCCAGGATGAGCAAAGAGAGGTCTGATGAAGTGACTACCACGTTGCCATGCACATGAATCCAAGCTAAGCAAATATCATGGCCAGCTCATTTCATGCCACAGCTTGGCACTAAATCTAGGCTGACCAGTACCTGGGAAAGTTTTGATATAAGGATACAGAGATAACCTGGGGCCTGGAGAATAGCCCAAAACAGCAGCAGTAGCCATGGCTGTTGTTTATTCAAGTAGTGCCCTAGAATCTGCCTAGGCTTCTGACAGAATTTCAATAACCTCCTTGTTGTACCCTCCAGCTCAAGCCTAGAAAATATTCCACCTCCACCCAACCCATACCACTAGCATGCCACCCTAGCACTAGATCTGTGATAGCCAATATAGGAGGAAAGATGCAATTACAAGTATGTAAGTAGAGCCACAGACACCAATACAGGCAGAGTATCAGACCTCTGTATGTGCACAAACCTCACTTGCTTTGGCATACCTTTCCTGTGAGGCAAAGATCCCAGTGCCAGTGCAGGAGGAAGAAAAAAACACACTTAAAGGGAACAGAGCCCAGGCAAGCCTGATTCGAGGGCTTCTGCTTCAATAACTTGTAAGCAGACCCTTCCACTGATGTGTCAATGATGGCCACTGAGCAGAGACGAAGTTCCACCTCACACCTGCACGGGCTCTAGCTCCTCCATCATCACTCACACCCATACCAAGGTTATAGCACCCAGGACACCTTGAAGAAAGACACAACTAGCATCCATATCAAATCTGGTTCTCCCACTAAAAGCACTGGACATATGCAGTCTGCCTATGAGTGTTCCCTCAGGAGAACACTTCTTTAGGACCAAAATTGGTCATTATTTCACCTAAAATCAGAAAACTTCAAATAAAATTAAAAAAACAGAACTATTCTCAATTGAAACAGCAAGAGAAAACTCCTGAAATAAGTAAATAATGAAACAAAAATAAACAACCAACAAGACAAAGAATTCAAAACTTTGGTAAAAAAATGCTGAGTTAGAAAAGAGAATTGATCTAAACAGATCATTTTAGCAACAAACTAGAAAATACAAAGAAGACCTAATCATATATATGCATTAGTGTATTGTATTGGTGTTTTTCTTTCTGGCTTACTTCACTCTGTATAATAGGCTCCAGTTTCATTCACCTCACTAGAACTGATTCTAATGTATTCTTTTTATCAGAAATAGATAAGTCAATATATGAGATACAAATTACTTTAGAAGCAATGAAAAGCAGACTAAATCACACAGAAGAATGAGAAAGTGATCTGGAAGATAGAATAATGAAATGCACCAAATCAGAACAGCAGGCAGAAAGACCAGTTTTAAAAAATGGTTCAACCTACAAAATTGCTAGGATAACAACAAAATTGCAAACATTTGCTCTACAAGGGCTCCAAAAGAAGAGAGAGAAGGGTTTCCAAAATGTATTTGAAGAAATAATGGCTGAAAACTTTTCAAACCCAAAGAAGAAAGCAGATATCCATACTTCACAAAGCACAGAGATCCCAAACAAGATGAAACCAAGAAGACTGATATTAAGACTTATAATTAAAATGGCCAAAATTAAAGATAAAAAGAGAATTCTGAAGGCAGAAGAAAAACCAAGATTTACACACAAGGAACCTGCATAACACTATCAGCGGATATTTCTCCAGAATCTTTGCAGACCAGAAAGGCATGGCATAATATGTTCAAAGTCCTGAAAACGGAAAAAAAAAAAAAGCAACTGCAATCTAGGGTACACTACCTAGTAAGATTATCATTTAGAATAGAAGGATAGATAAAGAACTTCTCAGACAAGCAAAAACTAAAAGAATTCAGCAATACTGAAACTACTCTAAAAGAGATGTTAAGGGATTTTTCTAAATGGAAAAAAAAGTAAGAATGTATAGAAAAGGAAAATCCCAATAGAAAAGACAAATTTGTATAGTAAAGATTGAAGTCTGAAGGTCAATCTTCTCTCTTTATATTAACCTGTATAGTAAACCTTTACTGTAATGTGTATAGTAAGATTGAAGACAATTTGAACAGACTAGAAGTGAAATTAAAGTTGTAATTTTAAAAATTCCCATCAAACAAAAGTCCAGGACCAGATGGCTGCAGAGGGAAATTTTACCAAACATATAAAGAAGACATAATGCCAATCCTTTCTAAAATTATTTCCAAAAAATTGAAGAAGAAGGATTACTCCCAAATTCATCCTACAAAACCACTATGACCCAAAATCAAAGACACTACAAAAAGAAAAGACAATTGCTGGCCAATATCTTTGATAAATATAGATGCAAAGATTTTCAACAAAATATTAACTAATCACATCCAAAAATACATTAAAAAGGGCCATACACCATAAATAAGTAGGACTTATTCCAGGGTTCTATTTTAATGGCAGAAAATAAAAGAGACCCTTGATGAAGGTGAAAGAGGAGAGTGAAAAAGCTGGCCTAAAACTCAACATTTAAAAAATTAAAATCATAGCAGCTGGTCCCATCACTTTATGGCAAATAGACAGAGAAAAAGTGGAAACAGTGACATATTTTATTTTCCTGGCATCCAAAATCACTGTGGACAGTGACTAGAGCCATGAAATTAAAAGAGGCTTGTTCCTTGGAAGAAAAGCTATGACAAATGCAGATAGTGTATTAAAAAGCAGAGACATCACTTTGCTAACAAAGGACAAAGGTCTGTATAGTCAAAGCTATGGTTTTTCCAGAGCCATATATGGATGTGAGAGTCAGACCATAAAGAGCAGAGCACTGAAAACCTGTTGCTTTTGAATTGTGGTGCTGGAGAAGACTCTTGAGAGTCCCTTGGACAACAAGGAGATCAAATCAGTCAATCCTAAAGGAAATCAACCCTGAATATTCATTGTAAGGACTAATGCTGAAGCTGAAGCTCCAATACTTCAGTCACCTAATGCTAAGAGCTGACTCATTGGAAAGACCCTGATGCGGGGAAAGACTGAGGGCAAGAGGAGTAAGGGGTGACAAGTGTGAAATGGTTGGATGGCATCGTTAACTCAATGGACATGAGTGTGAGCAAACTCAGGTAGTGAAGGACAGGGAAGCCTGGCATGCTGTAGTCCATGGGATCGAAAAGAGTCAGACATAACCAAGTGACTGAACAAAATCCCAGGGTCACAGGGATAGTTCAACATAAGCAACTCAGTTAATGTGATATATGACTTTAACAAAATGAAGGATAAAAATCACATGACAACTGCAATAGATGCAGAAAAAGTATTTGATAAAATTTAAGATTTATTCATCAAAATGGGTACAGAGGGAACATCATGCATGTCTTTTATGACATAGCCACAGCTAACATCATACACAAAAGTGAAAAGCTTAGAGCCTTCCTGCTAAATTCAGGACTAAGTTAAGGATGCCAACTCTTGCCACTTCTATTTAACATAGCATTGGAAGTCCTAGCTATAACAATAGAAAAAGAAAGAGAAGAAAAAGATTAGCAAATTAAAAGGGAAGATGTAAAACTGGTTCCAAATTGGGAAAGGAGTACACCAAGGCTGTATATTGTCACCCTGCTTATTTAACTTATATGTAGAGTACATCAGGCAAAATGCTGGGCTGAATTAAGCAGAAGCTGGAATCAAGACTGCCAGAGAAAATATCAATAACCTCAGGTATGCACATGACACCACCCTTATGGCAGAAAGTGAAGAAGAACTAAAAAGCCTCTTGATGAAAGTGAAAGTGGAGAGTGAAAAAGTTGGCTTAAAATTCAACATTCAGAAAGCTAAAATCATGGCATCTGGTCCCATCACTTCATGGCAAATAGATGGGGAAATAATGGAAATAGTGAGAGACTTTATTTTGGGGAGCTCCAAAATCACTGCAGGTGGTGATTGCAGCCATGAAACTAAAAGACACTTGATCCTTGGAAGAAAAGTTATGACTAGCCTATACAGCATATTAAAAAGCAGAGACATTACTTTGGCAACAAAAGTCTGTCTAGTTAAAGCTGTGGTTTTTCCAGTAGTCATGTATGGATGTGAGAGTTGGACTATAAAGAAAGCTGAGCACCAAAGAATTGATGCTTTTGAACTGTGGTATTGGATAAGACTCTTAAAAATTCCTTGGACTGCAAGGAGATCCAACCAGTCCATCCTAAAGGAAATCAGTCCTGAATATTCATTGGAAGGATGATGCTGAAGCTGAAACTCCAATACTTTGGTCACCTGATGCAAAGAACTGACTTATTTGAAAAGACCCTGATGCTGAGAACGGTTGAAGGCAGGAGAAGAAGGGGACGACAGAGGATGAGATGGCTGGATGGCATCACCGACTCAATGGACATGAGTTTGAGTAAGCTCAGGGAGTTGTTGATGGACAAGGAAGCCTAGCGTGCTGCAGTCCATGGGGTCACAAAGAGTTACTCATGACTGAATGACTGAACTGAACTGAACTGAAAACTGTCACTATTTCAGATGATATGATACTTCATACATAGAACCCTAAAATCTCCATCCCAAAACATTAGAACTATTTAATTGATTAAGCAAGGTTGTATAATACAAGATCAACATACAGAAATTTGTTATATTTCTATATACTCTTTATGAAATATCAGAAAGAAGTTTAAAAAAAAAATCCTTGTTAAAGTTATATCAATGAGAATAAAATACTTAGGAATAAACTAAGGAGTTAATGACCTTTCTACTGAAAACTCTAGAGGGAAATTAAAGAAATGGAAAGTTATTCTGTGTTTTTGGATCAGAAGTATTAATACTGTTAAAATGGCCATACTACCAAAAACAATCTTAAGATATAATGCCATTCCTATCAAAATACCCACAACATTTTTCATAGAGCTAATAATAAAATTCATATGGAACCACAAAAAATTTCAAATGGCCAAAGTGATCTTGAGAAGAACAAAGCTGGAGATAGCACACTCCCTGACTTCAGACTATACTATAAGGCTACAGTAATCAATAATCTGTGGTACTGACACAGAAACAGACACATAGATCAATGGAACAGAACAAACAACCCATCAATAATCCATTCATTTGTGGTCAACTAATCTATGGCAAAGTAGGCAAAGATATAAAGTGGAAAAAAAAGCTTCTCTTAATAACTGGTGCTGGGAAAACTTGACATTTATCTATAGAACAATGAGATTATAACATTCCCTCATACCATATACAAAAATAAACTTAAAATGGTTTAAATACCTAGGTGTAAGAATGGAAGCTGAAACTCCTACAAGAGGACATAAGTAGAACATTCTTTGACATAAATTGTAGCAATTTTCTTGGATCAGTCTCCTAAGGCAAATGAAATAAAAGCAAAAATAAATAAATGGGACCTAATTAAACTTAAAGGAGTTCACATAGCAAAGAAAATCACTGACAAAACTAAAAAACAACATACAGAATGGGAGAAAACATTTGCAAATAATGTGACCAATAAGGTGTTGATATTCAAAATATACAAACAGCTTATACAACTCAATATTAAAAAGCCAAACAACCGAATCAAAATGTGGACAGAATAACTGAATAGACATTTTCCAAGGAAGACTTACAGATGATTAATAGGAACATGGACTGATGCTTAACATCACTAATTATGACAGAAATGCAAATCAAAGCAAGATATTATCTCACACCTGTTAAATGGCTATCATCCAAAAAATCTACAAATAAATAATGGAGAGTATATGGAGAAATATGAATCTTTGTATACTACTGTTTTAAATATAAAATTGTGCAGACACTATGAAGTTTTCTCAAAAAACTAAAAATGGAACTATCATCAGTTCAGTTCAGTTTAGTTGAGTCACTCAGTCATGTCCAACTCTCTATGACCCCATGGACTGCAGTATGCTAGGCTTCCCTGCCCATCACCAATTAACTCCTGGAATTTGCTCAAATTCATATCCATCAGGTCGGTAGTGCCATACAACCATCTCATCCTCTGTTGTCCCCTTCTCTTCCTTCCTTCAATCATTCCCAGCATCAGGGTCTTTTCAAATGAGTCAGTTTTTTGCATCAGGTGGCCAAAGTATTGGAGTTTCAGCTTCAGCATCAGTCCTTCCAATGAATATTCAGGACTGATTTCTTTTAGGATGGACTGGTTGGATCTCCTTGCATTCCAAGGGACTCTCAAGAGCCTTCTCCAAAACCATAGTTCAAAAGCATCAATTCTTTGGTGCTCAGCTTTCTTTATAGTCCAACTCTCACATCCATACATGACTAGTGAAAAAACCGTAGCTTTGACTAGATGGACCTTTGTCGGCAAAATAATGTCTTTGCTTTTTAATACTATATGATCCAACAATTCCACTCCTGGGTATAATTTCAGAAAAAAAATAAATAGCCATTTGGAAAGATACATGCATTCTAATGCTCATAGCAGGACTAGTTATAATAGCCAAGACATGGAAGCAACCCAGATGCCCATAAACAACTAGATTAAGACAATTAGATTAAGAAGGTGTGGCATAAATATACACAATAGGATATTGTTCACCAAAAAAAAAATGAAATTCTGCTATTGCAGCAAAGTGAATCAACCTAGAGAATTTTATGCTTAGTGAAATGTCAGATAGAGAAAGACAAATACTTCCATGTGGAATCTAAAAAATAATACAAATGAGTGTATATGCAAAACAGAAACAGCCTCACAGATACAGAAAACAAACTTGTGGTTACAAAGGGGTGAAAGGTGAGAGACAAATCAAGGGTATGGAATTAACTGATAAAACCTGTATATAAAAGAGATAAGTAACAGGGATATATTATATAGGACAGGGAACTATAGCCATCATCTTGTAATAACATATAATTTGCAAAAATCCTGAATTACTATGCTGTATAGTGACTGATCTGATCTGATCTGATCTGATGCTTCAAACTAACACAATACTGTAAACCAACAATGCAGCAATAAAAAATAATTAACAATGATTGCATTTATTGAAACATACCCACAGTCATCCTTGATTACAGCTTTTAGAGCCTTCATCTTAAAGTGTTATCTCCAGCATTTATGAACACAGGTTGTTCTATGTTGTCATCACTTTGCTCCTGTGATCATTTTTTAGTTTTCATTGTGCGCTGATTAGTCATTTCAGGCTCGTACAATAGCACCATTGACTTTATGGTTTTTAAGCAACAAAAATTTATTTCTCACATTTCCACAACCTGAAAGTCTGAGATAAGGGTGCCTAAATGGCCAGATTCTGATGAGGTCCCTCTTACAGACTGAAGACTACTCACTTCTTGCATCATCACGTGGTGGAAAGAGGAGGTGAGTGCTCTCTGGGTCCCTTTTATAAGGGCACTAACCCCATTCTGGAGGGCTTCATTCTCACAACCAAATAATTCCCAAAAGTGCCACCTCCTAATATCATCATATTAGAGGTTAGGATGCCAAAATATAAATTTAGGGGAACACAAACATTTGGTCTATAACCTGCAGTGAAGCTGTACTTACAAGTATACATATCATGAGTGTACAGCTCATTTAATCTTACAAACAGAACACAGTCCAATAACCAGCAGCCAGATCTGGAATGCTCAAATGTAATTATCCTACTACTTCAATGGTACAGGCTCTAAACCCTATAAAGAAAGCAAACAGCCGTTCTATGTTAGAGTTCAGAATCTAGGTTAGATTTTTAGAGTTCAGCTCCCAGCTTGACCCTGGCTAACCCTCTCTGCCTGACTTTTCTCATCTCTAAAATTAGCATGATACTGTAACTACCTCATAGGTATATTAAATGAGTTAATACTTGTAAAGATCTCAGAAAGTACCTGGCCTATAATAAGCTCTCAATAAATGTAAGCCATTTTTATTACTTGGTTAATTTCCCCTTATACTACCTGATACCAGATGGTCCTGAAGTAAAGTGCTTGCTGAATGAATAGGAAGGAAAAATAGAAGGACTTTACCTAACAGAATATAATGTTTCAATGAAATTACACCATGGAGAGGAAACACTTCATCCTGTTTATATGGGAGACAAAACAGGAACTGGACTTTGACTTGGAGCTGTGTGATGGAAGATGGCATTTCTTCTGTGACCCACATTCACATTCAATAACAAGACCAGAAAGAAATCACTTTTAGGAGACCAATAGGAATTGTCACTTAAGACTTGCTGTTTGACAAAACAGCCATTCCATTCTTTACTTCCACACAGTCATTCCTTACACATTTCAACTACTTCCCAACATGACTCTCCAGAGATTGAGAAACAGTGTTTCAAGTTCCATTGATCCTTAACATAATAGAGGAGAAGTGGCCACAGTATACCAAAAAAGATGCTTTCATTGATATGGTACATTCTGTGTCCATTAAAGGAAAGAAACTTTTCACTACCAGAGTGCTAGAAGACTGAATGACCAAGTTAAACCTTGGTTGTGGTGGAGTCAACCACATACCCAAGAAGTCCTAATTTAGTGAGAGACTCAAGTGTACAATAAAACAATCACTAAAACTTTGCCAGAAATGGTACCAACTTTTCTGTTTCATTTATAAAGTTTTATAAAGCACTCCATGCTAAATTTCCCATTGCTTTAAATAAATGTGAAAAACTTCTCTTTCAAATAGAGAAATTTGTGATTTATTCCCTTTTGAAATCTTTGGGGTTAGGACTCCAGTAGGCAAAAGTTATTAAACAAAGATTATATAAATCTTGAAGTATATGCCAAGGATAATTTGCTGATGTGTTGACATCTTGGGAGTACGCTATTCAGCCAGAAATCTTTCTGCAGTTCTTTGTTATTATTTAAAGATTATTCAAGAATTACTCTTTTCATATATAAATTAGATGGATGGGCACTTAAGAAATTCTGTAATTTCTACATTTTCATGCTCCATTAAGTTTCCAAGCTGTTTTAGAAAAACAAGCAAACAAAGCATTCAATAGGCTAATTTTATAGTTCTCTCACTAAACAGGTGTTCATTCTGTGAGGTCATAAAATTCAAATCATAATATATACTACATCATGATTTAACATTGAATTCTGGCCAGAGGCCATTACATACTTTCATAGTTATTGTTGTGATACACATTACCCGATATGTTGCTTGAGAATTGAAATGCAAGGAAAGAATGAGAAAAATCTTAGAATTAAGGTCAAATGCTCTTGAAATTTAACTATTGTTAGTTACTGCTTCTATTACATTGGTTCTCAGCTTCTCTTTGAAGCTTAGACACTGCTGTGTTCTTGTTTATTGAATCCAGTTCATTTGCCACATTTTGACAGTCCCCAAGTCCCTCAGTGGCAAAGCATCTCATCTTCTGGACAAAAGCAGAGCACAGGAATTGAAGTAATAGATATTACATAGCACACTGTGTACTTCCTCCCCAGAATAAGAATAGTTTTTATCCCAGACACACTCCAAAACCTTTCATGATTTTGATGATGGTAGCAGTAAAAAATTATTTTACATGTACCAAAATAGGTAACCATAAATCTCATTTCTTTTCATAACTTTGACAATCTTAATTCACCAACTGAGAAATTTACATAATGGCAATGTTTGGGAACTAGGAAGGTACACTTGGATGTGCCTTCATTCTGCCAGACTGGATTCATTTCGGGAATACCACTGCATTATGTAGGATAGTAGGTGAAAAAGAGCACTGGTAACAGGATCCTTTTGAATTTAAAGAAATGTATGATGTAAGCTTATGGGAAATGAAGTTGTTTTGGAGTTATAGGCACCCATTTTTACTCTCACTTGAATATATGACAACCTAAGTGTCCAGAATAAAAAGAGATTAAATAAGCAATTGATACGGAGGTTTTCACAATAAAAGAGATGATAATATACGTGGGAATAAAGCCAATTACATGCCAGACACATTTATTTGTATCTATTCTATTTAATTTGGAAAAAACTGCAGTCTAAAAACCAGGAAACTGGGGTTGTCATCAGTTAAATGGCTAAGACTTACAGACTCACTTAAACTGATTAAGTGGATGTGCAAAAGGAAAATACATATTTCTAGATTTGGGTTCCAGAGTCTGAACTGGGCAAAGAATAGAAGGGGTTTTAACATTGACATGGCAGCTGTGACAAGTGGATGCAGGTTAACTACACCCTCACAGAGAGACACACTCACAGGGGCCAATGCTTACCTACAGAGAATTCAATTGGCTTTGTCCTAGCACGAGGAGATCTATGCTGGGATTTCAACCTGCAGTATGTTATTTAAAGAAGCTAAAGGCATTCTGTAACAGGTAAAGTTCAACTATAAGGCAGATTTGCCATGCATTAACATATTTGTCCTTGATGTTCTTTTTAGAATTCCTATTTTATTCAGCCTGGTCTATTCAGATCAGATCAGATCAGTCGCTCAGTCATGTCCGACTCTTTGCAATCCCATGAATCGCAGCATGCCAGGCCTCCCTGTCCAACACCAACTCCCGGAGTTCACTGAGACTCACGTCCATCAAGTCAGTGATGCCATCCAGCTATCTCATCCTCTGTCGTCCCCTTCTCCTCCTGCCCCCAATCCCTCCCAGCATCAGAGTCTTTTCCAATGAGTCAACTCTTCGCATTGAGGTGGCCAAAGTACTGGAGTTTCAGCTTTAGCATCATTCCTTCCAAAGAAATCCCAGGGCTAATCTCCTTCAGAATGGACTGGTTGGATCTCCTTGCAGTCCAAGGGACTCTCAAAAGTCTTTGCCAACACCACAGTTCAAAAGCATCAATTCTTCAGGGCTCAGCCTTCTTCACAGTCCAACTCTCACATCCATACATGACCACAGGAAAAACCATAGCCTTGACTAGACGGACCTTTGCTGGCAAAGTAATGTCTCTGCTTTTGAATATGCTGTCTAGGTTAGTCATAACTTTCCTTCCATGAAGTAAGTGTCTTTTAATTTCATGGCTGCAGTCACCATCTGCAGTGATTTTGGAACCCAGAAAAACAAAGTCTGACACTGTTTCCACTGTTTCCCATTCTATTTCCCATGAAGTGATGGGACCGGATGCCATGATCTTAGTTTTCTGAATGTTGAGCTTTAAGCCAACTTTTTCACTCTGCTCTTTCACTTTCATCAAGAGGATTTTGAGTTCCTCTTCACTTTCTGCCATAAGGGTGGTGTCATCTGCCTATCTGAAGTTATTGATATTTCTCCCGGCAACCTTGATTCCAGCTTGTGTTTCTTCCAGTCCAGCGTTTCTCATGATATACTCTGCATAGAAGTTAAATAAGCAGGGTGACAATATACAGCCTTGATGTACTCCTTTTCCTACTTGGAACCAGTCTGTTGTTCTATGTCCAGTTCTAACTGTTGCTTCCTGACCTGCATATCTATTAGTCTGAAGTTAATCTTAAATTTATATTTTTGCCCTTGAACATAAAAGTCCTCTGTAACTGAGGTGAATACCTTAAGGCCTTCTTTTGACTGCCCTGTTGCCAGTAATCAAGAGTTTATTTTGTGCCCAATTACTTGAAAATAAGATGAATCTCCTAGCTTCACCCAGGCTGTTCCTTTGGTCATGATTTGGAGACGGACATTTGTCAAAATATCCTCTGAAATATCTGTTTCATTTCAACCAACTCAGTAAATGTTGAAAATTCAACCTTTTAAATCATAGAAACTTAACAAATAAAATGATCTCTTAACTGTGGTATGAAATACATATTTAAGTAGAAGATATTTAATTACTCCATACATTTTACACAACAGGAACTATGCTAAATTTTAATGATGACAATGGACCCTAAAATTTTTTGGAAGAAAATATATATATATATATATATATATATATAAACAAAAAATTACAAAATAAGTTCTAGAAATATTTATCTACTTTCAGTTTAGTTCAATCACTTGTAGTCATGTCCAACTCTTTGCAAGCCCATGGACTGCAGCATGTCAGGCTTCCCTGTCCATCACCAACTCCCTGAGCTTGCTCAAACTCATATCTATTGAGTTGGTGATGCCATCCAACAATCTCACCCTCTGTCATCCCCTTCTCCTTCTGCCTTCTCCCAGCAATCTTGATTCCAGCTTGTGCTTCATCCAGCCCAGCATTTCACATGATATACTCTCCATATAAGTTAAATAAGCAGGGTGACAATATACAGCCTTGATGTACTCCTTTGTCGATTTGGAACTAGTCCATAGTTCCATGTTTATCTACTTATTTAATATTTATTGGGCCTGTACTATATTCTAGGCACTATCCTTAGGATATAGCAGAGAACAGTGGAAAAAGTTCCTCACTGCTTGCAATTTGCATTACAATAGGAAACTCAAACAGGCTCTGTATCAACCTAGATGGGTGGGATGCGGAGGGAGATGGGAGTGAGGTTCTAAAGGGAGAGGATATATGTATACCTATGGCTGATTTATGTTCAGGTTTGACAGAAAACAACAAAATTCTGTAAAGCAATTATCCTTCAATTAAAAAATTAAAAAAAAAATACAATAGGGAAAGAAAGACTGTAAGCAAAGGAATAAAGCACAGTATAATCTCAAGCAGAGCTCCAAGCTATGAGGAAATATTTAATAAATGAGGACAAGGGGATAAAAAGGACAGAAGGATCACTGAGTTTACATTGAAATCCTCACTAAAATTTTTACTTCAGTGAAAATTTTAAATCAAGTTTATTTTTATATAGATCTGAATGAAGTACTATGAACAAAGATGTTTCTAATGTGGTCTGGGAAGGATATAGGAAGCTTCAATGAAGAAAGATATTTAATTATAATATCAAGTGAAGAAAGGAAGTTGAATCAACAGAGAATGAGTAAGCTGACAGTTCAGTTCAGTTCAGTTCAGTTCAGTCGCTCAGTCGTGTCTGACTTTTTGTGACCCCATGAATCACAGCATGGCAGGCCTCCCTGTCCATCACCAACTCCTGGAGTTCACTCAGACTCATGTCCATCGAGTCAGTGATGCCATTATGTCATCCCCTTTTCCTCCTGTCCCCAATCCCTCCCAGCATCAGAGTCTTTTCCAATGAGTCAACTCTTCGCATGAGGTGGCCAAAGTACTGGAGTTTCAGCTTTAGCATCATTCCTTCTAAAGAACACCCAGGACTGATCTCCTTAGAATGGACTGGTTGGATCTTCTTGCAGTCCAAGGGACTCTCAAGAGTCTTCTCCAATAAATACCACAGTTCAAAAGCATCAATTCTTCAGAGCTCAGCTTTCTTCACAGTCCAGCTGTCACATCCATACATGACTACTGGAAAAGTACAGTTAAAAAACCTATTTTCCTTAAATCCAAAGGTGCCTCAAATATAGTTTGGAAGAAACCTCAAAGAATGACAAGTAAGCTTGCTAGTAAGAAGTAAGAGATTGGTCAATATCAAAAATTAGGCATTTTTCATTGAAGTAGATGTCACAAAGACACAATATGAAATATTAGGGGACCAGTGGGATTTTATAGTGGGTTTCTTATCTCTTTCCAAGGAAAGTTGAGTTTTCAAGACAGTGTCTTCCTTAAGGTTTATTTTCATGGAAGTGGAAGAAGCCTCCTCTGTTGATCCTAGGAAATACAATTGCCTCATTTAGAACTTGAAATTAGGATTATTCAATGTGTATGGATAAACCATATGCATCTGCATTGCCTCGGGTTCTTTTAAAAAAAAATTATTTATTTGGTTGTATTGGGTCATAATTGCAGCATGTGGGATCTTTCATTGCTGTGTACCCACTTCTCCCTGGTTTGGCATGCATGCCCAGTAGTTGGGGTCCACAGAATTAGTAGTTGGGACACAAGGACTTAGGTGCCCTGCAGCCTGTGGGATCTTAGTTCTCCAACCATGGATCAAAGCCTTGTCCCCTACATTGGAAGGCAGATTCTTAACCTCTGGGTTACTAGGGATGTCCCTCAGGTTTTTATTAAAATGTACATTTCTGTGCTTCACCTCAGACTAATGAATCTGAATTTCTCAAAGGAGAACCTGGAAGCCTTAATTTTTAACAGACCTGAGGAAGAGAAAGAACCAGTGTTAAGAAGAAGAAAAGAGAATTTTCTAGGTACAATGAACAAGAGATACAGCAGTTCTAATACTGGCAACTTATAAACCGAAAAGTTATTTTGACTAAAAGTTATCAAAAGGGGTGTACATGAGGGAAGATAAGGTCAAGAAATAGGCTGAATAAACCAACACCTTCTAGATCATGGCATAAAATCTGGTTTTTGTGTGAGTTTTTTTCTTTCTTTCTTTTTCTTTCTTTTTTTTTTTTTTTTTTTTTGAGGGATTATGGGAAACCATTGGTTGATTCTAAATATTGGGTAGGCCAGAGAGTTTGTCTGGGTTTTTCTGTACCATCTTAAGGCAAAACCTGAACCAGTTTTTTGGCCAACTCAATACAGACAGGTCATATTCAAAGACAAAGGCAAGTAAATTTCTAAAGGGCAAGCTTTTAAGAGAACACCAAAGAAATATTTTGTTCACTTACTACTTTGTTCATGTTTCTGTTCATGGAGATTAAAGATAAGCAACATTCAACTCATGGCTTCACTTGGGCTAAAACAAAACAAATTTCTTTTTGATGACATCTTTATTATTGTACATTCCAGTTGGAGAAGGAAATGGTAACCCACTCCGGTATTCTTGCCTGGAAAGAATACCAGGAAAGAAAAAGGAGCCTTGCAAGCTACAGTCCATGGGGTTGCAAAGAGTTGGACATGCCTGAGGTTACAAAGAATCAGACATGACTGAGCAAATTCATTTTCTTTCAACAAAAAAATACAAAAATGCCATGATTTTTTAGCTAAATAGAGAAAACCTCTTGGATTCTATAAACAATATCAGTTGATTTTCTATCAAAGTTGTGGAGTACATGTAGTTTGATGTGATACAAACTGGCTTTATGCATGTGAAGGAGTGCAGACTATGAAAAAAATCCTTGCTGCAACATGTAAAGCAAGAGAGAGGTAATC
Source organism: Bos taurus (assembly GCF_002263795.3). Taxonomy (NCBI): domain Eukaryota; kingdom Metazoa; phylum Chordata; class Mammalia; order Artiodactyla; family Bovidae; genus Bos; species Bos taurus. The sequence continues at coordinate 50,309,384 of NC_037340.1, forward strand.
TTTAAGCAGATCCTTACTGTGAATGGAATCTGGTCTTAAGCACACCATTAGTTTTCCTAGATATCACCTAAATGGATATGTAAGTATAGACAATGTCATCTTCACGGATCACAGCCCTGTCGTGGTGACGGGGTTTGGGTAACTCAATGAAGCTATGAGCCATGCTAAGTAGGGCCACCCAAGATGGACAGGTCATACTGAAGAGTTCTGAAAAAACAGGGTCCACTTGAGAAGGAAATGGCAACCCACTCCAGTATTCTTGCCAAGAAAATCCCATGAACAGTATGAAAAGGCAAAATGATATGACACCAGAGGAAGAGCCACCCAGGTTGGAAGGTGTACGATATGCTACTGGGGGAGAACAGAGGGCAATTACTAATATTAATAGCTCCAGTAAGGATGAAGAAGCTGGGTCAAAGGGGAAATGACTATCAGTTGTGGATGTGTCAGGTGGTGAAAGTAAAGTTTGAAGTTGTAAAAAACAGTATTGTATAGGATCCTGGAATGTTAAGTAAATTAGATATGGTCAATAATGAGATGGCAAGATTTAACATCAATGTCTTAGGAATCAGGGAATTTAAATAGACCAGAAAGGGTGAATTTACTTCAGACGATTATCTTGCCTATCATTTTGCCTACTACTGTGGGGAAGAATCACTTAGAAGAAATGGAGTAGCCCTCATAACCAACAAAAGAGTCTGAAATGCTGTACTTGAGTGCAGCCTTGAAAATAACAGAATTTTCTTGGTTTGTTTCCAAGGCAAACCATTGAACATCACAGTAATCTGAGTGTATGCCACAACCAATGATGCTGAAGAAGCTAAAATTGACCCGTTCTATAAAAAACTACAACACCTTCTAGAATTAACATCAAAAAGAGATGTTCTTTATATCATAGAGGAATGGAATGTAAAAGTAGGGAGATACCCAGAAAACAGGCAAGTTTGGCCTTGGAGTACAAAATGAAGAAGGACAAAGGCTAACAGAGTATGTCAGGAGAACACACTGGTCATAGCAAGCACCATTTTCCAACCACCCAAAAGATGATTCTACACATGGACATCACCAGGTGGTCAATACACAAATGAGACTAATTATGTCCTTTGCAGATAAAGATGGAGATATGCTATACACTGAGGAGAAACAAGATCTGGAGGTGAGTGTAGCTCAGATCATGAGCACCTAATTGCAGAATTCACACTTAAATTGAAGAAACTAGGAAAAACCATTAGACTATCCAAGCATGACCTAAATCAAATCCTTGCAGAGGAGGTGATGAATAGATTCAAGGAATTAGATCTGGTAGATAGAATGCCTGAAGAATTATGGACAGAGGTTTGTAACACTGTATAAGAAGCAGTGACTAAAATCATTACAAAGAAAAAGAAATGCATGAAGGCAAAGTGATTGCCTGTGGAGGCTTTAAAATAGCTGAGAAAAGAAGAATAGTGAAGGAAAAGGGAGAAATGGAAGATATATCCTACTGAATGCAGAGTTCCAAATAGCAAAGAGAGATAAGAAGGCCTTCTTAAAAGAACAATGCAAAGAAATAGAGGAAAACAGCAAAGTGAGAAAGACTAGAGATTTCTTCAAGAAAGTTGAAGATATCAAGGGACCATTTTATGCAAAGATGGGCATGATAAAGGAGAGAAATGATTAAGACCTAAAGAAACAGAAGAGATTAAGAAGAGGTGACAAGAATACACAGAAGTATTATACAAAAAACACACCTCTTGCAGTGTAAAGTCAAGAGGGCCTTAAGAAGCATTACTATGAATTGAGCTACTGAAGCTGATGGAATTCCAGCTGAGTTATTTAAAATCATAAAACATGGTGCTGTTAAAGTGCTACATTCTATATGCCAATTAATTTAGAAAACTTAGCAGCAGCACAAGAGATGGGAGTACCAGACACCTTACCTTTCTCCTGAGAAACCTCTATGCAGGTCAAGAAGCAAGAGTTATAACTAGACATGGAACGAGGGACTGATTCGAAAATAGGAAAGGAATATGACAAGACTGTATATTGTCACCTGTTTATTTAACTTACATGCAGAGAACATCATGCAAAATGCCAGGCTATATGAATCACAAGCTGGAATCAAGATTGCCAGGAGAAATATCAACAACCTCAGATATGCAGCTGATACCACTTTAATGGCAGAAAGTGAAGAGGAACAAAAGGGCCTCTTGAGGAGGGTTAAAGAGGAGTTTGAAAAAGATGGCTTAAAACTCAACATTTAAAAAAAAAAACAAAACACAGATTATGGCACCTTGTCCTATCACTTCAGGACAAACAGAAGGGGAAAAAGTGGAATCGGTGATAGATTTCACTTTCTTGGACCCCAGAATCACTGCCCATGGTGACTGCAACCATGTAATTAAAAGACACTTACCCTTTCAAGGATAATTATGACAACCCTAGGCAGCATATTAAAAATCAAAAGTATCATTGTGCAAACAAATGTCCATATATTCAAAGCTATGATTTGTTCCACTACTCGTGTATGGATGTAAGGCTTTGGACCACAAAGAAGGTTAAGTGCTGAAGAACTGATGCTTTCAAATTTTGGTGCTGGCAAAGACTCATGAGAGTCACTTTGACTACTAGTGTATCAAATTAGTCTATCCTAAGGAAATCAACCATGACTATTCATTGGAAGGACTGATGCTGAAGCAGAAGCTCTAATACTTTGGCCACCTGATGTGAAGAGCCAAACCATTGGAAAAGACCCTGATGCTGAGGATGAATGAAAGCAAAAGGAGAATGAATGGCAGAGGATGAGATGGTTAGATAACATAATTGATTCAACGGACATGAATTTGAGGAAACTCCAGGAAAATGTATAGGACAATGGAGCCTAGAGTGCTGTAGTCTATAGGGCAACAAAAAAGTCAGACACAACTTAGCAACTGGACAACAACAAAAGGCAATATCTAAAATAATCTCATAGATATTCTTATTCCTTGCTTTGAATATGCATGCTGCAGAGTAGGTTCTAGCTGAAAACAAACAAACAAAAAATAATTCACAGAGATAGAAGATGGAGAGCATCTTGTTGAGATATAGGAAATGAAACATTTTGTAGCTTGTGAAAAAAAAAAAAAGGAAGAAACTATGTTCCCACAGTTAGTTCAGTTCCATTCAGGCACTCAGTTGTATTCAACTCTGTGATCCCATGTACTGCAGCACTCCAGGCTTCCCTGTCCATCACCAACTCAGGGGTTGCTCAAATTCATGTCCATCAAGTCAGTGTTGCCATCCAACCATCTCATCCTCTGCCATCCCCTTCTCCTCCTGCCTTCAATGTTGCCCAGCATCAGGGTTTTTTCAATGAGTCTGTTCTTCCCATCAGGTGGTCAAAGTATTGGAGCTTCAGCTTCAGCATCAGTCCTTCCAATGAATATTCAGGACTGATTCCCTTCGGGATGGACTGGTTGGATCTCCTTGCAGTCCAAGAAGTCTTGGGCTGCAAGTTGGAGAAGACTCTTGCTCCAAGAGTCTGCTCCAACATCACCATTGAAAAACTTTGTTCTCTTGGCAAAACTCTATTAGCCTTTGCCCTGTTTCATTCTGTACTCCAAGGCCAAATTTGTCTGTTACTCCAGGTGTTTCTTGACTTCCTACTTTTGCTTTCCAGTCCCCTACAATGAAAAAGACATCTTTTGGGGGTGTTAGTTCTAGAAGGTCTTGTAGGCCTTCATAGAACTGTTCAACTTCAGCTTCTTTAGCATTACCAGTCAGGGCATAGACTTGGATTACTGTGATATTGAATGGTTTGCCTTGGAAACAAACAGAGATCATCCTGTCGTTGTTGAGATTGCATCCAAGTACTGCACTTTGGACTCTTTTTTCTACTATGCTGGCTACTCCATTTCTTCTAAGGGTTCTTGCCCACAGTAGTAGATATAATGGTTATCTGAATTAAAGTTACCCGTACCAGTCCATTTTAGTTCGCTGATTCCTAAAATGTCGTTGTTCACTCTTGCCATCTCCTGTTTGACCACTTCGAATTTGCCTTGATTCATGGACCTAACATTCCAGGTTCCTATGCAATATTGCTCTTTACAGTATTGGACTTTGCTTCCATCACCAGTCACATCCACAACTGGGTGTTATTGCTTTGGCTCCATCTCTTCATTCTTTCTGGAGTTATTTCTCCACTGATCTCCAGTAGCATATTTGGCACCTACTGACCTGGGGAGTTCATCTTTCAGTGTCCTACCGTTTTGTCTTCTCATATTGTTCATGGGGTTCTCAAGGCAAGAACACTGAAGTGATTTGCCATTCCTTTCTCCAGTGTACCTCATTTTGTCATACCAGTTTGCTTCTCTTCTTTTGAATCATTAAGTGTTATGAAAAGTATTAAATATTTTTTCCAACATCACTCTGCTAGTAAATGACAGAGGCAGGGTTCAAGGAGCTCTGGCTCAAAAGCTTGTCATTTTAGCCTCTAATATCAGATTTCCTAGCAAGTGTACTGAATTGCAGATCAATTAGGGCAAAAATAGATTAATAAATTATCTGAGGATATGACTGATTGGTTTCTCACAGTGACACACCTAGGGTAACATGAAAGCTTGGACATGTCTATTTTGGAAGCAATACACCAAGCAAGTTAATAACCTGTGTACTAGTCATATTTGAGGGAGTTCCATGAGCTCACTGAGGTCATAGACATGACATTGAAGGAATTCATCCAGTTGAAATAAAAAACAGAAGCTACAGAATTAGCACCAAAAGACAGAAATGTAACCAAGCCCGGAGATTTCCTGGCAAGAAAAAGAAGTTGTGGAAAACTCATCTTCTGCTTGTCTGGTCTAGTAAAACCTGATTGAATTATTAGAGAAAGGTAAAAAATTAAACTACAAAGATCTATTTTCAGGATTCCTACCAAGTGAACATTTTTGGATTGAACCAAAAAGCAGAGAAGTGAGGTACAGCCGATTACAAAACAGTATATGAGTTATGAAACCACTTGAATAATTCTATCTTGCCACTGTGGTTCCTTCTGAATCTTAAACTGAAGTCTACCCCTGATAAGTGCACAGAGAGTTCTCTAGTTTGTCAGAGCATGCTCACATGTCTCCTGAAGTGATTGGAGACAAAACATATATGAACAACCTCAGTAATAGTTTAAAATTTGGTTAGTTTGCTAATTGTTTCTTTTTTCTTCTTCTTTTTAGAAAAATAAACTTTGTTCTTCTCAAAGAAATAGGATGGGGTGAGTTTTTAACACAGGGTCAGGCCATCCACATTGGTCAATACAAATCTCAGTGTACTTGTAAAACAAGTACATAAGATAAAGGGGAAGAGATTGAGAACCACCACTCTGAGACTCATAGCATATTTTGAACACATTTTATTTTTCTCTTTGTATTAGTATATCAGCAAATCATATTTGTTAAAGGACAAAAGAGCGAAACATGTTTCTAATAACTTGGTGTCAAGAATTGTGGAGTGAAGTGAACACTTTTGTTTGTTTCTTCTGTGTTTGAAATTCCCACTTTAAAAAGACTGGATTATTTAGAAATAGCAAATAAGTAAAAATCTTTGGGAAAAAAAAAAGGGTAGAATCAGAAGATCAATAATTCTCAGCAATTTCTGATTTCATCTTACTCCCAACATATTCAGATTGACTGGTATCAACCTCTTACTCAAGATTAAAATTCTAACTACTATATTTTTAAAAATGCAAGATCTACCTGGGAAAGTCTCCCAGCCTGAGCTTTAGTCTTGGTATAAAAGTCAATCAGAGCCAGAATAAATGTTTAAAAAGAGAATAAATGAAACAAGAATATTGAGGGGAATTTAAAAATTGTTAGTGCATTTAATCAAAAGGCCAAATAATATAATGAATAACATCAGAAGATGATTAGTAATTTAGAAAATAACTCAATCATGACTCCCCTGGTCGTCCAGTGGCTAAAACCCAACACACCCAATCCAGAGGGCCCAGTTTCAATCCCTGGTCAGGGAACTTGATCCCAGAAACTGCAACCAAAAAATAATATATGCTGCAACTAAGACACAGAAGAACCAAATAAATAAATAGAAATTTAGAAAATAAATAAACTAAGTCCCTTAAAATGAAATGAAACAAGAGAATCACTGGCAAATAGAAGAGATGGTTTTTGAACTGAAAGATAGGCATACCAAATACCAGTGTCCATCCAATAGAAATTTAAGAAGAAAACAAAATATCATTTAAAAAAAATAGAGGGCAAAGATGAAAATGTGGACTTGATTTTATCCAGCTTGCAATTTAAGAAGTTAACAAACGACAGTTTTGCTGAGACTAACAGAAGATGTGAGATGCTAGAACAGAGATAAAAGTCTTATATACTCATGACACAGCAAGCAACATGAGTATTAGTATATTTACATCAGTTTCTCTTCCTCCAAATTTTCCAAAGGGATCTGATGGGTCTAGATGGATGTCTGCTCATGCAGTAGGTGACATTATAGAAGAAAAACCTGAATCTAAGTAACTGAAAATTGCTATCATGGGAATAAGCAAGCAGGTCTTTATAATGGAGAAAGACACTCCCCCTACCTTTTCAAGCTGTATTCAAATTTGTTTTTTGGTCTGAATGGAGACACTATCTTTATATTCCAAGGCTGTTTGCTATATATTAATAATACTTGTCAAAGATAGTAAGGAGCAAATAGTCTGTGTTTCTGCTCAGAAAAATGTGCAAAAAGTGAAAGTCTTACCAAAAATATTTTTTTACAAGCATGAAGTCATCACAAGTACATTAGAAAAAAATTCCATAAGATGAAAAAGACATAAAAACTTCAACTAAAAGTTGAATCTTCAAAGAATGTTCAGCACTGTTCAGTTGCTCAATCATGTCTGGCTCTTTGTGACATCATGGACCCCACGGATTCCATGGATGCAGCATGCCAGACCTCCATGTCCATCACCAACTCTCAGAGCCTACTCAAACTCATGATCTCATCCTCTATTGTTCCCTTCTCCTCCTGCCCTCAATTTTTTCCAGCATCAGGGTCTTTTCAAATGAGTCAGATTTTAGCATCAGGTAGCAAAAGTATTGGAGTTTCAGCTTCAACATCAGTCCTTTCAATGAATATTCAGCACTGATTTCCTTTAGGATGGACTGGTTGGATCTCCTTGCAGTCCAAGGGACTCTCAAGAGTCTTCTCCAACACCACACTTCAAAAGCACCAATTCTTCGGCACTCAGCTTTCTTTATAGTCCAACTCTCACATCCGTACATGACCACTGGAAAAACCATAGCCTTAACTAGATGGACCTTTGTTGGCAAAGTAATGTCTCTGCTTTTGAATATGCTATCTAGGTTAGTCATAACTTTCCTTCCAAGGAGCAAGCGTCTTTTAATTTCATGGCTGCAGTCACCATCTGCAGTGATTTTGGAGCCCAGAAAAATAAAGTCTGACACTGTTTCCACTGTTTCCCCATCTATTTCCCATGAAGTGGTGGGACCAGGTGCCATGATCTTCGTTTTATGAATGTTGAATTTTAAGCCAACTTTTTCACTCTCCTCTATCACCTTCATCAAGAGGCTTTTTAGTTCCTCTTCACTTTCTGCCTTAAGCGTGGTGTCATCTGCATATCTGAGGTTATTGATATTTCTCCCAGCAATCTTGATTCCAGCTTGTGCTTCTTACAGCCCAGCATTTCTCATGATGTACTCTGCATATAAGTTAAATAAGCAGGGTGACAATATACAGCCTTGATGTACTCCTTTTCCTATTTGGAACCAGTCTGTTGTTCCATGTCCAGTTCTAACTGTTGCTTTCTGACCTGCATACAGATTTCTCAAGAGGCAGGTCAGGTAGTCTGGTATTCCCATCTCTTTCAGAATTTCCCACAGTTTATTGTGATCCACACAGTCAAAGACTTTGGCATAGTCAATAAAGCAGAAATAGATGTTTTTCTGGAACTCGCTTTTTCCATGATCCAGCAGATGTTGGCAATTTGATCTCTGATTCCTCTGCCTTTTCTAAAACCAGCTTGAACAACTGGAAGTTCATGGTTCACATATTGCTGAAGCCTGGCTTGGAGAATTTTGAGCATTACTTTACTAGCGTGTGAGATGAGTGCAATTGTGCGGTAGTTTGAGCATTCTTTGGCATTGACTTTCTTTGGGATTGGAATAAAAACTGACCTTTTCCAGTCCTGTGGCCACTGCTGAGTTTTCCAAATTTGCTGGCATACTGAGTGCAGCACTTTTACAGCATCATCTTTCAGGATTTGAAAGAACTCAACTGGAATTCCATCATCTCCACTAGCTTTGTTCATAGTGATGCTTTCTAAGGCCCACTTGACTTCACATTCCAGGATGTCTGGCTCTAGGTCAGTGATCACACCATCGTGATTATCTGGGTCATAAAGATCTTTTTTGTACAGTTCTCCTGTGTATTCTTGCCACCTCTTCTTAATATCTTCTGCTTCTCTTAGGTCCATACCATTTCTGTCCTTTATCGAGCCCATCTTTGCGTGAAATGTTCCCTTGGTATCTCTAATTTTCCTGAAGAGATCTCTAGTCTTTCCCATTCTGTTGTTTTCCTCTATTTCTTTGCCTTGATCACTGAGGAAGGCTTTCTTATCTTTCCTTGCTATTCTTTGGAACTCTGCATTCAGATGCTTATATATTTCCTTTTCTCTTTTGCTTTTCACTTCTATTCTTTTTACAGCTATTTGTAAGGCCTCCCCAGACAGCCATTTTGCTTTTTTGCATTTCTTTTCCATGGGGATGGTCTTGATCCCTGTCTCCTGTACAATGTCACAAACCTCAGTCCATAGTTCATCAGGCACTCTATCTATTCAGATCTAGGCCCTTAAATCTATTTCTCACTTCCACTGTATAATCATAAGGGATTTGATTTACGTCATACCTGAATGGTCTAGTGGTTTTCCCTACTTTCTTCAATTTCAGTCTGAATTTGGCAATAAGGAGTTCATGGTCTGAGCCACAGTCAGTTCCAGGTCTTGTTTTTGTTGGCTGTGTAGAGTTTCTCCATTTTTGGCTGCAAAGAATATAATCAATCTGATTTCAGTTTTGACCATCTGGTGATGTCCATGTATAGAGTCTTCTCTTGTGTTGTTGGAAGAGGGTGTTTGCTATGACCAGTGCATTTTCTTGGCAAAACTCTATTAGTCTTTGCCCTGCTTAATTCTGTATCCCAAGGCCAAATTTGCCTGTTACTCCAGGGGTTTCTTGACTTCCTACTTTTTGCATTCCAGTCCCCTATAATGAAAAGGACATCTTTTTTGGGTGTTCATTCTAAAAGGTCTTGTAGGTCTTCATAGAACCGTTCAACTTCAGCTTCTTCAGCATTACTGGTGGGGGAATAGACTTGGATTACTGTGATAGTGAATTATTTGCCTTGGAAATGAACAGAGATCATTCTGTCGTTTTTGAGATTGCATCCAAGTACTGCATTACGAACTCTTTTGTTGACCATGATGGCTACTCCATTTCTTCTGAGGGATTCCTGCCCGCAGTAGTAGATATAATGGTCATCTGAGTTAAATTCACCCATTCCAGTCCATTTGAGTTCACTGATTCCTAGAATATCGACGTTCACTCTTGCCATCTCTTGTTTGACCACTTCCAATTTGCCTTGATTCATGGACCTGACATTTCAGGTTCCTATGCAATATTGCTCTTTACAGCATTGGACTTTGCTTCTATCACCAGTCACATCCACAACTAGGTATTGTTTTTTCTTTGGCTCCATCCCTTTATTCTTTCTGGGGTTATTTCTCCACTGATCTCCAGTAGCATATTGGGCACCTACTGACCTGGGGAGTTCATCTTTTAGTATCCTATCATTTTGCCTTTTCATACTGTTCATGGGGTTCCCAAGGCAGGAATACTGAAGTGGTTTGCCATTCCCTTCTCCAGTGGACCACATTCTGTCAGACTTCTCCACCAAGACCCGCCCGTCTTGGGTGGCCCCACGGGCATGGCTTAGTTTCATTGAGTTAGACAAGGCTGTGGTCCTAGTGCGATTAGATTGACTAGTTTTCTGTGAGTATGTTTTCTGCCCTCTGATGCACTCTTGCAACACCTACTGTCTTACTTGGGTTTCTCTTACCTTGGACGTGGGGTATCTCTTCACGGCTGCTCCAGCAATGCGCAGCCGCTGCTCCTTACCTTGGACAAGGGGTATCTCCTCACTGCCACCCCTTCTGACCTTGAATGTGGAATAGCTCCTCTACGCCCTCCTGTGTGTACGCAGCCACCCCTCCTTGGAGGTGGGGTTGCTTCTCCCGGCAGCTGCCCCTGGCCCCTAGCATGGGGTAGGTCCTCTCGGCTGCCGCCCCTGACCTCGGACATGGGGTAGCTCCTCTCGGCTGTTCCTACACAGTTGCAGCCTGGCACTCTCGGCCGCTGCCCCTGACCTCGGACGTGGGGTAACTCCTCTTGGCCGCCTCCTCTTGGGTATGGGGTCCTCCCGGCTTCTGCCCCTGACCTCGGACGTGGGGCAGCCGCCCGTGCTAAATGCTGAATATTTCATCATATATGCATATGTACATATATCATAATTTATTCATTCTTTCATCCATTCCATAACAAAACAAACAAACAAGGTGGTTTTCAAAATGGTCAAAGAACATGAATAGTAATTTTCTCAAGTCCTATTCTTAGTGTTTTCACATATACCATATCACATTAGCCTCTAAACCTTTGCCATTAGAATGTAGTCAGATTTATTAAATTTGAATTTACAAGAGCTCCAGGTGCTTCATGGGCAGTAAAGTTAAGGAACCAACCACTGTTATAAGAAACATTTTGAGGTGGGAATTTTTGTGTGTTAAAAGGGGTTTCCCAGGTGGCTCACTGGTAAAGAATCTGCCTGCCAATGCAGGATACTCAGGAGATAAAGATTTGATCCCTGGGTTGGGAAGACCCCCTGGAGTACAAAATATCAATCCATTCCAGTATTCTTACCTGGAAAATTTCATGGACAGAGGAGCCTGGTGGCCTAAGTTCATGGGGTCGCAAAGAATTGAACATGACTGAGCAACTGAGCACACACACAATGCGAAAATAACAGCTACAGATGCACTGCCTTGTCCAAGTGGTAAGTCAAGATTTCAAACCCATGTACTCTTTATCTAAAGGTCATGTATTTGTATTTTGATTTTTCTTTTTTTGCTTCCTTAATATTCAATTTTAACAATCCAACAGAAGGTACTTATTAACCACCAACTTTGTACAAAATACTGTCCTTGGGAATGTGTCTAATATAACCATAATTTCAGTTGAAGCTACAATCCATATCTTCTATTCAGAAGTTAAAATTAAAAAGAAGCAAAATTGTCCGTCTGGAGGGTGGGTGTCAGGCTCTCCTCCTTGCAGTTCACTGCCAAGGAGGATGTGAGCTGGAGTGGGACACTGCTTAGAGCACTACTGAGCTATGGTCAGGGTAGGACATTCTGTGCAACAAAGACAAATCAGGGCTTTCCTGGTGACTCAGTGGTAAAGAATCTGCCTGCCAATTCAGGAGACCTGGGTTCAAATCCTGGCCCAAGAAGATCCCACGTGGGGAGGATCAACTAAGCCTGTGTGACACAACTACTGAGCCCAAGCTCTAGAGCCTAGCAGCCACAAGTACTGAAGCCTGCACACCCTAGAGTCTGTGCTCCACAGCAAGAGAAGCCACTGCAATGAGAAGCCCACACACAGCAACTCACCACAACTAGAGAAAAGCCCACGCAGCAACAAAGACCCAGTACAGCCATAAATTAAATAAAAATTATTTTTTTAAAGTGTCAGATATTAGTTTCTCTATCTGATCAATTTAAAAGAAGTTATTATTTGAAAAGTACTGTGATTGCTCAGCCACTGAACATGAGATTATGATTTATCTTTGAATTTGTTGTTGTTGTGTTTGTTTCAGAGTCAGTGGCTAACAGAAGGGAAAATATTCAGCTAAATTTTTTGAGACATCTTGGTATGAGAACAAGTTTAGTTATTTTGTCCTATTTCTTGACCTGGAGAAGGGTCTTTTACTTATGCTTGATGTTTAGCAGTGTTGTGATCAAAGAACATGCTTCCCTTGCCTTAAGATAACTTACATCATCTATCTTGTCTGGCAATTTCTAGCTAATCTTTTTGTTCCAGTACCATAAAACCACACACCTCATGGGACCCTGGGAAACTGAGCAAAATAAAATGTATTTGCATTCATTTTGTGTCCTACTTTGCCACTTACATTATGGAGGAAATGAATACTCTATTAAAAGGATATTAAATGCTAGTAGATCAAAACACTGAGTTGGATAAAAACCATAGAAGAAAAAATCATAGATTCTTGCCAGGTTTTGTCATTCTGGAGAACTCTGGGTATGTTTTATAATTTTTCTATCTTGTTCTCTCATTATGGTGCCTGATACACTATTTCTTCACCAATTGAAGGGCAAGTTTAGGTATGGGCTGTTCTAAAAGCCATTGGCAAACAGAATGGACAAGGATTTCCAATTCTAACTACATAATGCTGCTCATTTCTTGAAATATTCTAGACAATTTCTATCCATTGTCTCTATCTTGGACAGAAGTGGAATTGAGCAGTCTACTGAGAAGACAGAAAACATAAACAGAGCATTTGAGATTATCCTAAGTTCAGTGACTGAACTGTTACATTTTCTTTTCAGTTATTAGAGCTTTGATGGCTTACTTGTCTCATATTCAAAGGAAGTAATATGAATATAATTGTATTCTTTGGCATATTGAATAAATAGAATATTTTTAGATAAATGTTTATTGTATATATTACATAGGAAATTGCATATTTATCAGTATTGGGGAAATAGTAGATATCTTTTTTAAAACCTATCTATATGCCTCACAGTGCTTTAGGCACTTAACATGTTCTCACTAATCTAAATGGCATAACTAATTAAATAGACACTTATTTTTTTTCCAATCTTCTAGGTAAGAAAACAAATTAAGAGAGGCTATTACTCTTCTGAGGTCATACAGCTAAAAATATTGTGATACTGACTCTAAAGCATATACATTGGGTTGACCAAAAACAAAAATTTCATTTAGGTTTTTTCATAAGTTCTCAATCCAAATGAACTTTTGGCCAACCCCATACCTGCCTTGATTGGGCATTCCACCTTTTTCTAAGTACAGAGGATATTATATTATAATAATGTCACTTTAAAAACATTTATATGACATATAAATTACCTTATTCATGTGCACATTCTAATATATTTAATGAATAAATGAACTTGTAAGTTTAGAAATGGTGCATGGTATAATAGTAAATACCATATTATTGCACAAACTATTTAGAAATTGTTGTGATCACAGTTGTTGATCAAGAATTGATTGCACTGAATAGATGTGCTACTGAGTCCAAGCTCATATTGCTCACTGCGTGATAGGCAAATAATTTGATAGACAAGGTATCGAGGCAAGGAATAGTGATTTTATTTGAAAAGCCAGCACACTAAGAAGATAGCAGACTAGTGTCCTAAAGAATCATCTTCCTCGGATCAGAATTCAAGCTTACTTTATACTAAAAGGGGAGCAGCTGTGACTGATTGCTGCAAACTTTTCAGTGTTGGCCAGATTCTGGAGAGGATGAATCCTTTGCTCTTGCAGATGCCCATGTAGATCTGATCATAATGCTTCTGTAAACCTCCAGCAAGAGAAATGCTATTTTCATTTTATAGCCTTTTATCTCTATATAAAAGAAAAGTGTTATATCCTTAAAGGTAAAGCCTCAGAGGCAGAGCCTTGAGAATGAGCTATCATGTACTTTTCAGGCTATCAGTGACATTTTTTGCAAAGGTGAAAAGCAGAGCCAGCATGACTAAGTACAGACAACAGAGAAAAAAGTTTAAAAAAAATAGGGCCAAAATGGAGTTAGTTTTATTCTTCCCTGTTACAGATGTACTGCTGCTGCTGTTGCTGCTGCTAAGTTGCTTCAGTCGTGTCTGACTCTGTGCGACCCCATAGATGGCAGCCCATCAGGCTCCCCCGTCCCTGAGATTCTCCAGGCAAGAACACTGGAGTGGGTTGCCATTTCCTTCTCCAATGCATGAAAGTGAAAAGTGAAAGTGAAAAGTGAAAGTGAAGTCACTCAGTCCTGTTGGACTCTTAGTGACCCCATGGACTGCAGCCCACCAGGCTCCTCCGTCCATGGGATTTTCTAGGCAAGAGTACTGGAGTGGGGTGCCATTGCCTTCTCCAACAGATGTACAGATTATACTAATTATTGTACTAAATTGATGGCACAATTTGCTGGAACTGGACCAGTCTTTCATGGACAGAGTCATACTGCCATGCAATCATTTGCAGAAATGTCCACCTAGTTCAACCCCTCTCTATGATATAAAAGTTCACTGGATATTGTAAGGCAGTATTAGTTCTAATTTTGCTATGGTAAATAATTAGCTATGGAATCGTGACAAATATTTTCACTTTCCTGGTCCTCCTTTGCTGAATTTTAATAATGATGGGATGGATTTCTATCAGCTGAGAATCTTTTTATTTTAGGGAAAGGAAAACTCTCTTAAATTCAATCCAAACAGAAAATTTATTAGTCTAAAGAACTAAAACATCAAGGAGTAAATTGATTGTAATGAACTGTTTGATTAAAACTTAATTAAACAGATCTGATCTCTCACTTCCTTCCCTTTTCTTCAACCCTACCCTATGTAGTAGAAAAACCAGATCCCAGAATTGCCAATATGACATTATTCTTTGTGCCTGTAGTCTTTGAAGTTAAAAAAAAAAAAAAAATCCTTCCCCAAGAGATACTTCAAAAGCCATTCCATCTATGTGGATTGGCCCAACTCAGACTATATGTCTTTTTCTGCCTATTGATGTAAATCTCATTGGCCAGGCCTGGGTTACATGCCCACTCCAGAAATGACCAGGAAATTGAGTCCTATATGAATCACATTAACAAAAGGGGAAAGAGGAGTGATTCTCCTAAAGGAAGAGACTAGCCATGCTTTCAGAAGAAGAAAGGTTGGCAGTGAAAACGAATCAACATTTATACCAATTTTAATCTAGTTCATCTCTTACAGACTCTTCAGCTGCCAAGATTTAATATTATATGCAATATTTGAAAAATAAATGTAGTAGGGAAGAACAAATATGCCTCCATATGAGATCTCTTCCTTTTACTTTAACCTTTGTGCTCTGTTGCCTGTGTTTAGTCAGGCTGGCTCTGTAACTTTAGTAAAAAAAAAAAAAAAAAGAAAGAAAAATGTTGCCTACAGCATAATATACAGGGTAGCCTATTCTCAGGGTTCTGACCTTTACCAGTTCATTCATATAGGGTTAAAAAGTTCCAGAACAGAGAATAACATTTGACTTGTTAGAGGTTTATAGAAACATCATGACCTGACCTATGTGGACAGTTGCAATAACAAAAGAATCTGACCCTAAGAAGTTTTAAACAACTAACTATGCCCCCCCTCCTTAGTTTGCCTTTAAAAGTGCTTTGCTGAAAACCTTCAAGTTCAGGATTTCTTTAGGCATGCATCTCCTTTCATGCTTCTGCAATAAACCTTTCTCTGCTACAAACCAACATTTTGGTTTGTATGGCCTCACTGTTCGTCAGGCACATGAACTTGTATTTGGTGATGATGCAATTTTAAAGTAAAGAAATGAATGATCCATTTGAGAAACATACTTAACTTTTGAATTATTAAATCAGCACTTCTTTTATATCAACTAATTTATGTCTATCTTTATCACATTGGCATACATAAACTGGAAAAATGACTTTTTCTAATTGGTCAAAAGTCCTACCTTGGGACATATGGACTGTAGATAGTCATCAGACAAAAAACAGGATAATCTCTTAATCCTTCTGCAGAGGTATCTTGGACGGGGGGTGGGGGGAGGGGCGCAGAAGGGGGCGGGAAACAAGCAAATATATTCCTTTTGTTTTTACAGGTAAAAAGTAAGAACAATTGTATATACCAGAAGAAACTGAAGGGAAATTTGTCAGATAAGGATCTGTTTAGTTAAGGAGGCCCTGGTATTACACAGTTACATTTATGTAACCTGTGTCACATTTTGCACTTCAGGAGATTGTCATTAAGTAGAAGAAAGTAATACTTTCTTTGTTGCTTGTAGACCCCTGTGTATAGTTCCCCCTGCTGCTGCTAAGTCACTTCAGTCATGTCCAACTCTGTGCGACCCCATAGACGGCAGCCCACCAGGCTCCCCTGTCCCTGGGATTCTCTAGGCAAGAACACTGGAGTGGGTTACCATTTCCTCTCCAAAGCATGAAAGTGAAAAGTGAAAGTGAAGTCACTCAGTCGTGTCAGACCCTCAGCGACCCCATGGACTGCAGCCTTCCAGGCTCCTCCGTCCATGGGATTTTCCAGGCAAGAGTACTGGAGTGAGGTGCCATTGCCTTTAGTTCCCCCAGACTTCATTTTTTTCCTACTTTGTGCTCTGGCCATGGTGCTGAATGCTGAAGGTCCACACCTTGGTCAGCCCAGGGTTGACTTGAAAAGTGCAGGCTCAAATTATAGATTCAAAGCCACTATGGGTACTTACATTTTGAAGGAAAGCGATAGTCTCTGACTTTTTTGAGAAAGAGGAGAATTAATGACATATGATAAGGCAGAGACCTTGAATGGAAGGAATGTTGTGCTATTGACTGTAAATCAGAAAAGAGTATTTATCATTTCCTTCTTATAAAACTATGGTTAATGTTTCCAATTCAGTATCACCCAGAGTCCTTAATTAATTTGTAGAACAGATTAATTATAGAAACTACTTACATTAGTAAGGAAAAAGGCTCACACTACCTTGAATCAAAAAAAAAAAAAAAAACCTTCCTTAGAGTGTAAGTTCAATGTGCACACAGTTTTATTTGTTTTGTATGCCACTACTGCATCCCTACTCATCAAACTATCCCACACACAGAAAACACTAAACAATGTTTTTTTTACTTAAATAGATTTTTTTCTCATCTTTTGGTCACTTATATTGAACAAGTCACTATGCTACTTGTCCCGTTTTCTTTTTATATAAGATATTCTTGGATAATACGGTTAGGTGATGATTAAGTGAGCATATATGAAGCATATTAGAGTCTCATGTAATTGTCACTAAATTATTCAACTGAAAAGAAAAGATGAAATACATTCTCATGATTTCATTTTCAGAATGAAAATGTCTTTCTTAATACTCAGAGTTTTTAATTCATATTAGAGTCCAAAAATTCAAAAAAAAAAAAAAGAAAACATCAATGCATGGTATCTTTAATATCATGAAATTGACTGCTAATCCCATTTCAACTTTTATAGATACATTTACTATAACCTTCTAAATAAGGCAACGTGAATGTGAATGGTAAATAATCCTTTTTTTGTTGTTCAGTTGCTAAGTTATGTCTGACTCTTTGTGACCCCATGAACTGCAGCACATCAGGTTTCCTTGTCCTTCACTATTTCCCTAAGTTTCCTCAAACTCATGTGCATTGAGTAAGTGATAACATCTAACCATCTCATCCTCGGTTGCCCACCTTGTCCTCTTGAAGCAGGGTCTTTTCTCATGAGTTGTTTCTTCCCATCAGGTGGCCAAAATATTAGAGCTTCAGCATCAGTCCTTCCAATGAATAGTCAGGGTTGATTTCCTTTAGGATTGACTGGTTTGATCTCCTAGCTGTCCAAGAGACTATCAAGAGTCTTTTCCAGCACCACAGGATGTGAGAGTTGGACCATAAAGAAGGTTGAGCACTGAAGAATATGGCTGCTCAACCTTCTTTATGGTCCAACTCTCACATCCGTATATGACCACTGGAAAAACCATAGCTTTGACTAAACAGACCTTTGTCAGCAAACTCCCTGCTTTTTACTAGGCTGTCTAGGTTTGTCATAGCTTTTCTTCCAAAGAGCATCTTTTAATTTGTTGGCTGCAGTCACCATCTGCAGTGATTTTGGAGCCCAAGAAATTGTAATCTATCACTGTTTCCACTTTTTCCCCATCTATTTGCCTTCAAGTAGTGAGACTTGATGCCATGATCTTAGTTTTTTCAATCTTTAGTTCCTCTTCACTTTCCACCATTAAAGTAGCATCATCTGCATATCTGAGGCTACTGAAATTTCCCCCAGCAACCTTGACACCAGCTTCTGAGTCATCCAGTCCAGCATTTCACATGATGTACCTTGCCTATAAGTTAAATAAGCAGGGTGACAATACACATACAGCCTTGATGTATGCCTTTCTCCCAGTTTTGAACCAGTCTGTAGTTCCATGTCTGATTCTAACAGTTGCTTCTTATACTCCATACAGGTTTCTCAAGAGGCAGGTAAGGTGGTCTGGTATTCCCATCTCCTGAAGAATTTTCCACAGTTTGCTGTGATCCACACATCAAAGTCTTTAGCATAGTCAGTGAAGAAGAAGCAGATGTTTTAGAGGAAGTTTAAAAATGAACTTTGAGAGTTGCCAACTAAGATAGAAATACTTAATATAATTCAATTAGATATTAAATAGTGTAGAAATCATTGAAATATTAGTAAGAAAAAATGAAATGAGTAAATCAGAAATATTAAAATAAAATTATATGTTAGTTAAAAATCATTTTTAAGGACAGGGTGAGGTGGAGCCCAGTCAGCCAGGCTATGGTGTGTTCAATAGATATGGACAGGGGCTGGAAGGATTCCTATCAGATCAAGGAGCTGGGCCAGTCACATACACACACACACACACACACACACACACACAGGCAGACACACACACAAATCACTTTCAGGGAAAACTGTTAGTAACAAAGATATTTGATACATCCAACAGATGTATCTGTGCCTGAGTGACTACATCCCCAAATAATTCTGTCAGTATGTTTTATACAATAGAAAAATCACATTTGTTCAATGTTATGGCAATTTGAAAAAAGCTTAGTTACCACAGCTTTCTTATCCATTCATCTGCTGATGGACATCTAGGTTGCTTCCATGTCCTGGCTATTATAAACAGTGCTGCGATGAACATTGGGGTACACGTGTCTCTTTCAATTCTGGTTTCCTAGGTGTGTATGCCCAGCAGTGGGATTGCACGGAGGTGGGAGGGGGGTTCAGGATGGGAAACATGTGTTCACCCGTGGCAGATGCATGTTGATGTATGGAAAAACCAATATAATATTGTAAAGTAAAAAAATAAAAATACTTTGACCACCTAAAAAAAAAAAAGCTTACTTACTGCTTAAATGAAAATTCTGCCTACAATGTTATCAAATTATTCAGCAATTCTATATTAAGCATATTTTATTTCACTTCAAAATGCTTCTGTCAAATTTTCTTCTCTTAGAAGAAATATACTATGTCTAAGTTTTTTGTTTTAATATTATTATAGGGTTCAGTTCAATTCAGTTCAGTCATTCAGACATGTCTGACTCTTTGCGACCCCATGAATCGCAGCACACCAGGCCTCCCTGTCCATCACAAACTCCTGAAGTTCACTCAGACTCAAGTCCATCGAGTCAGTGATGCCATCCAGCCATCTCATCCTCTGTTCTCCCCTTCTCCTCCTACCCCCAATCCCTCCCAGCATCAGAGTCTTTTCCAATGAGTCAACTCTTCGAATGAGGTGGCCAAAGTACTGGAGTTTCAGCTTTAGCATCATTCCTTCCAAAGAAATCCCAGGGCTGATCTCCTTCAGAATGGACTGGTTGGATCTCCTTGCAGTCCAAGGGACTCTCAAGAGTCTTCTCCAACACCACACTTCAAAAGCATCAATTCTTCGGCGCTCAGCCTTCTTCACAGTCCAACTCTCACATCCATACATGACCACAAGAAAAACCATAGCCTTGACTAGATGAACCTTTGTTGGCAAAGTAATGTCTCTGCTTTTGAATATGCTATCTAGGTTAGTCATAATTTTCCTTCCAAGGAGTAAGCGTCTTTTAATTTCATGGCTGCAGTCACCATCTGCAGTGATTTTGGAGCCCAGAAAAATAAAGTCTGACACTGTTTCCCCATCTATTTCCCATGAAGTGATGGGACCAGATGCCATGATCTTAGTTTTCTGAATGTTGAGCTTTAAGCCAACTTTTTCACTCTCCTCTTTCATTTTCATCAAGAGGCTTTTGAGTTCCTCTTCACTTTCTGCCATAAGGGTCGTGTCATCTGCATATCTGAGGTTATTGATATTTCTCCTGGCAATCTTGATTCCAGCTTGTGTTTCTTCCAGTCCAGTGTTTCTCATGATGTACTCTGCATATAAGTTAAATAACCAGGGTGACAATATACAGCCTTGACGTACTCCTTTTCCTATTTGGAACCAGTCCGTTATTCCATGTCCAGTTCTAACTGTTGCTTCCTGACCTTCATACACCAGGAAATTTCATATACACACACATGGTGGTCCTGAGCACCCCTTAAGTATCTTCCCCCAATGTCAGTGTCTTTCATAACTAATAATAAAATATCAATGCCACAAAATTGAGTTAATACAAACCATGGACCCTTTTCAGAATTTTACAAGTCACACATGCATTCATGTGTGTGTATGTACAGTTCTATCCCATTTTATTAAATATGACGCTGCATGAAGCTACTACTACAATCAAGATGAAGAATTGTTTTATCCCACATTAAAACCTTATAGCCACCTACATCACTTACTTCTGAAGCCCTATAGCCTTGAAATCACCAATCTGTTTTTCATCCCTATAATTACAGTATTTCAGAAATGTTATTTGAATTGGTTCATACACTATGGATTGAACTGTGGACTGAACTATGAACTGAAGTTCAGAACAGTGTACAAGAGGCAGTAATCAAAACCATTTCAAAGGTAAAGAAATGCAAGAAGGCAAAGCATTTGTCTGAGGAGGCTTAACAAATAGCTGAAGAAAGAAGAAATATGAAAGGCAAGGGAAAAAGGGAAAGATACACCCAACTGAATACAGAGTTCCAGAGACTAGCAAGGAAAGATAAGACCGCCTTAAGTGAACAATGCAAAGAAATAGAGGGGGGAATATCGTGGTAAAAACTAGAGATCTTTTCAAGAAAATTGGAGATATCAGGGGAGCATTTCATGCAAGAATGGGCATGATAAAGAACAGAAATTGTAAGGACCTATCAGAAGCAGAAGAGATTAAAAAGAGGTGGCAAGAATACACAGAAGAACTATACAAGAAAGGTGTTAATGACCCAGATAGCCACAGTGGTGTGGTCACTCACCTAGAGCCAGAGACCTTGGAGTGTGAAGTCAAGTGGCCCTCAGGAAGTTTTACTATGAACAAAGCTAGTGGGGGTGATGGAATTCCAGCTGAGCTATTTCAAATCCTCAAAGATGATGCTGTGCAAGTACCACACTCACTATGCCAGGGAATTTGGAAAACTCAGCAGTGGCCACAGACAGGAAGAGCTCAGATTTATTCCAATCCCAAGGAAACTCAATGCCAAATAATATTCAAACTACTGTACAGTCTATCATTTCACATACTAGCATGACTATAATCAAAATCCTTCAAGCTAGGCTCCAGCAATATGTGAACTGAGAGCTCCCAGATGTACAAGGAAGGTTTCAAAGAGGCAAAAGAACCAGTACTCAAACTCTCTCTCTCTTTATTTTTTTATTATTTTTTAATTTTTTTTACTTTACAATATTGTATTGGTTTTGCCATACATCAACATGCATCCACCACGGGTGTACATGTGTTCCCCATCCTGAACCCCTTACCTCTCTCCCCATACCATCCCTCTGGGTCATCCCAGTGCACCAGCCCCAAGCTTCCTGTATCCTGCATTGAACCTGGACTGGCAATTCGTTTCTTATATGATATTATACATGTTCTAATGCCATGCTCCCAAATCATCCCCCCTCCCTCTCCCACAGAGTCCAAAAGACTGTTCTATACATCTGTGTCTCTTTTGCTGTCTCGTATACAGGGTTATCGTTACCATCTTTCTAAATTCCATATATATGCATTAGTATAGTGTATTGGTGTTTTTCTTTCTGGTTTACTTCACTCTGTATAATAGGCTCCAGTTTCATCCACCTCATTAGAACTGATTCAAATGTATTCTTTTTAATGGCTGAATAATACTCCATTGTGTATATGTACTACAGCTTTCTTATCCATTCGTCTGCTGATGGACATCTAGGTTGCTTCCATGTCCTGGCTATTATAAACAGTGCTGCAGTGAACATTGGGGTACACGTGTCTCTTTCCATTCTGCTTTCCTCGATGTGTATGCCCAGCAGTGGGATTGCTGGATCATAAGGCAGTTCTATTTCCAGTTTTTTAAGGAATCTCCACACTGTTCTCCACAGTGGCTGTACTAGTTTGCATTCCCACCAACAGTGTAAGAGGGTTCCCTTTTCTCCACACCCTCTCCAGCATTTATTGCTTGTAGATTTTTGGATGGCAGCCATTCTGACTGGTGTGAAATGGTACCTCATTGTGGTTTTGATTTGCATTTCTCTGATAATGAGTGATGTTGAGCATCTTTTCATGTGTTTGTTAGCCATCTGTATGTCTTCTTTGGAGCAATGTCTATTTAGTTCTTTGGCCCATTTTTTGATTGGGTCATTTATTTTTCTGGAATTGAGCTGTAGGAGTTGCTTGTATATTTTTGAGATTAGTTGTTTGTCAGTTGCTTCATTTGCTATTATTTTCTCCCATTCTGAAGGCTGTCTTTTCACCTTGCTTATAGTTTCTTTTGTTGTGCAGAAGCTTTTAATTTTAATTAGGTCCCATTTGTTTATTTTTGCTTTTATTTCCAATATTCTGGGAGGTGGGTCATAGAGGATCCTGCTATGATGTATGTCGGAGAGTGTTTTGCCTATATTCTTCTCTAAGACTTTTATAGTTTCTGTTCTTATATTTAGATCTTTAATCCATTTTGAGTTTATTTTTGTGTATGGTGTTAGAAAGTGTTCTAGTTTCATTCTTCTACAAGTGGTTGACCAGTTTTCCCAGCACCACTTGTTAAAGAGATTGTCTTTTCTCCACTGTATATTCTTGCCTCCTTTGTCAAAGATAAGGTGTCCATAGGTGTGTGGGTTTATCTCTGGGCTTTCTATTTTGTTCCATTGATCTATATTTCTGTCTTTGTGCCAGTACCATACTGTCTTGATGACTGTGGCTTTGTAGTAGAGCTGAAGTCAGGCAGGTTGATTCCTCCAGTTCCATTCTTCTTTCTCAAGATTGCTTTGGTGATTCAAGGTTTTTTGTATTTCCATACAAATTGTGAAATTATTTGTTCTAGCTCTGTGAAAAGCTACCATTGGTAGCTTGATAGGGATTGCATTGAATCTATAGATTGCTTTGGGTAGTACACTCATTTTCTCTATATTGATTCTTCCAATCCATTAACATGGTATATTTCTCCATCTATTAGTGTCCTCTTTGATTTCTTTCATCAGTGTTTTATGGTTTTCTATATATAGGTCTTTAGTTTCTTTAGGTAGATATATTCTTAAGTATTTTATTCTTTTCGTTTTAATGGTGAACGAAATTGTTTCCTTAACTTCTCTTTCTATTTTCTCATTATTAGTGTATAGGAATGCAAGGGATTTCTTTGTGTTGATTTTATATCCTGCAACTTTACTATATTCATTGATTAGCTCTAGTAATTTTCTGGTGGAGTCTTTAGGGTTTTCTTTTTTTTTATTTTTATTTTTTATTTTTAAAATTAAAAAAATTTCAGGTATACTATGTAGAGGATCATGTCATCTGCAAACAGTGAAAGTTTTACTTCTTCTTTTCCAATTCAAACTCTCAACATTCATTGGATCAGGGAGAAAGCAGAAGGTTCCAAAAAACCATCTACTTCTGCTTCATTGACTATTCTAAGATCTTTGACTGTGAAGATCACAACAAACTGAAAAATTCCTTGCTGCTAAGTCGCTTCAGTCATGTCCGACTCTGTGCGACCCCATAGACGGCAGCCCACCAGGCTCCCCCGTCCCTGGGATTCTCTAGGCAAGAACACTGGAGTGGGTTGCCATTTCCTTCTCCAATGCATGAAAGTGAAAAGTGAAAGTGAGGTCGCTCAGTCGTGTTCCACTCTTAGCAACTCCATGGACTGTAGCCCACCAGGCTCCTCCATCCATGGAATTTTCCAGGCAAGAGTACTGAAGTGGGGTGCCATTGCTTTCTCCAGAAAAAAAATCATTAGGAGATAAAAGTACCAGACCACTTAACCTATATTCTTCTTGAACCTGTATGTAGTTCTAGAAGCAACAGTTAGAACCAGACATGGAACAATGGCCTGGTTCCAACTCAGGAAAATTGTATGACAAGACTGTATATTGTCATCCTGCATATTTAACTTATTTGCAGAGTACATCATGTGAAATAACAGGCTGGATGAGTCACAAGCTGAAATCAAGATTACTGGGAGAAATATCAGCAACCTTAGATATAGAGATGATACCACTCTAATGGCAAAAAGTGAAGAGGAACTAAAGAACCTGTTAATGAGGGTGAAAGAAGAGAGTGAAAAAACTGGCATGAAACTCAACATTGTACACCCGTGGCGGATTCATGTTGATGTATGGCAAAACCAATACAATATTGTAAAGTAATTAGCCTCTAATTAAAGTAAATAAATTAAAAAAAAAAAAAACAGGAAAACTGATATTGTGGCATCTGGTCCTCACTTCATGACAAATAGAAGGGGGGAAAGTGGAAGCAATGACAGATTGTATTTTCTTGGGCTCCAAAGTCGCTGTGGATGGTGACTGCAGCCATGAAATTAAAAGACACTTCCTCCTTGGAATGAAAGTTTTGAGAAACCTAGAAAGCATATTTAAAAAGCAAAGACGTCATTTTGCTGACAAAGGAATATATAATCAAAGCTATAATTTTCTCAGTAGTCATGTAAGAATATAAGAGTTGGATCATAAAGAAGGTTGAGTGACAAAGAATTGCTGTTTTTGAACTGTGGTACTGGAGAAGACTCTTGAGAATCCCTTGGACAACAAGGAGATCAAACCCGTCAATCCTAAAGGAAATCAACCCTGAATATCCATTGGAAGGACTAGTGCTGAAGCTGAAGCTCCAATACTTTGGCCACGTGATGCAAAGAGCAAACACATTAGAAAAGACTCTGATGATGGAAAAAATTGAAGGCAAAAGGAGAAGGGAGTAGCATAAGATGAGATGGTTAGATAGCATCACCAACTCAATGAATGTGGATTTTAGCAAACTCTGGGAGAGCATGGAGAACAGGGAAGCTTGGTGTGCTACAGTCCATGGAGTCACAAAGAGTCAGACTAGACTTAGGGACTGAACAATGACATGGAGGAACATAGATACAGTTCAATTCATCAGTCCTCTAAAACTAGAGCAGTGAAGTGAATGAATTTGCTGGGTAAAAGTTCCCATAACAAACTATAAGGGAAAGCAAGCTTAATCAGAAAGGAGCTAGCTGAAAAACAACAACATACTGCATTGTCTGAGTATGTCGTAATTTATTCATTCATTATCCTACTGAAGGACATTCGGTGTTTTCAAAGTACAGGCTGTTATCCTTAATGCTGTTATAAACATCAATATGCAGAGTTTTTTGTGGACATAAGTTTGAAATTAAAGCTTCCCTTCTAGTAAATACCAAAGAAAATAATTGCTGGATCATACTGTAAGAGGATATATTGTTTTGTAAGAAAGCACTAAATCATCTTCCAAGGTGACTGTATCATTTTGCATTTTCACAAGCAGTGAATTAGAATCCTTGTTGCTCCACATCTTGCCAATATTTGATGGTGTTAGTGTAACAGATTTGGTCATTCTAAAGGTGTGTATTAGGTCATTCTAATAGATATTTCATTACTTCTTTAATTTGCATTTACTTGGTGATACATCTGTTCAAATGCTTGTTTGCTACCTATAGATTTTTTTAGTGAGATTTTAAAGACTTTGGCTAATTTTTAAATTGTTTTTTTTTCTTATGGTTGAATTTTGGATAATCATTCTTTATCATATGTGTCTTTGCAATAGTTTCACTAAGACTTTGGCATATCATCATAATCTCTTGACCCTGTATTTCACAACACAGAAGTATCTTTTTAAAATTCTACTGAGTCCATATTATCAATTATTTCTCTCATGGATTTTGTCTTCAGTGTTATAACTGAAATGTTATTGTCATTGTTGTTTTTTGGTTGCCCAGTCATGTCCGACTCTTTGTGACCCCATGGACTGCAGCACACCGGGCCTCCCTGTTCCTCATCATCTCCTTAAGTTTGCTCAATTTCATGTCCATTGCATCAGTGATGCCATCCCCATCTAACCCTCTGACACCCACTTCTCCTTCTGCCCTCAATCTTTCCCAGTATCAGGGACTTTACCAAAGAGTCAGCTGTTCATAACAGATGACCAAGATACTGGCTCACTGTCATGCACAAGGTCATCTAGTTTCTGGGAGTTTTGTAGTGTTGTCTTTTACATTTAAATATGTGATATATTTTGAGTAAAATTTTGTGAAAAGTGTAAGATCTGTCTGTGAATTTATTTTTCATGTGAATGTCCAGTTGTTCTAGCACAACAGTGTGACCTTTATTACTTTATCAAAGATCATCCATCTGTACTTAGGTGCACCTATTTCTGACCTCCATACTCTATTCCATTAATCTATATCCTTTCATCAGTACCTTATTGTCTTGATTACTGTGGTTTTATAAGAGGTCGGTTAATGTCAATCCTTCAACATTGTTATTCAATATTGTATTTACTATTATTCTAGGTTTTCTGCCTCTTATTTTGCAGGGGATTAGATCTTTTATTATTACTAGTATTGTTTATTTATTAATTTTTTTAATTGAAGGAAAATTGCTTTTCAATGTTATGTTAGTTTCTGTCATACAACAACATGAACAAGTAACAATTATGTACATATTCTCCCTCATGAGCCTCCCTCAATTTCCCTATCTCACCCCTCTAGGTCATCATAGAGCACCAGGAAGGACTCCCCATGTTATATAACAACTTCTGACTAGCTATCTATTTTACACGATAGTGTATAAATGTCCATGCTGCTTTCTTATTTGTCCCACTCTCTCCTTCCCCCACTGTGCCCACAAATCCATTCTCTACATTAGCATCCTCATTTCATTCCTGCAAATAAGTTTATCAATACCATTTTTTCTAGATTTCATATATGTGTGTTAATATACGATATTTGTTTTTCTCTTTCTGACTTACTTCACTTTGTATAACAAGCTGTAGGTTCATCCACCTTACTGGAACTGACCCAAATTTGTTCTTTTTTATGACTAAGTAATATTGAACTGTATATATGTGCTATATCATCTGTATCCATTCATCTCTTGATGCACATCTAGGTTTCTTCCATGTTCTAGCTATTGTTGCAATGAACATTGGGTTATGTATGTCATTTAGAATTTTGGTTTTCTCAGGGTATATGCCCAGTTATGGATTGCTGGATCATATGGTAGATTTATTCTTAGTTTTTAAAGTAATCTCCATGCTGTTCTCCATAGTGGCTGCATCAGTTTACATCCCCACCAATAGGGCAGGAGGGCTCCCTTTTCTCCAAACCCTCTCCAGCTTTTATTGTTTGTAGAATTTTTGATAATGGCTATTCTGACTGGTGTGAGGTGATGCTTCATTGTAGTTTTCATTTTCATTTTTCTTTTTTTTAATTTTATTTTATTTTTAAACTTTACAATATTGTATTAGTTTTGACAAATATCGAAAATTAGTGATTTTGAGCATTTTTCATGTGTTTATTGAACAGCTATATATGTTTTGGAGATTAATCCTTTGTCAGTTATTTTGTTTGCAGTTAATTTCTCTTTTAATCTTGTTTATTATTTCCTTTGCTGTGCAGAAACTTTTAAGCTTAATTAGGTCTCATTTGTTTATTTTGTTTTAATTTCCATTACTCTGGATGTGGATCAAAGAGGTTCTTGCTCTCATGTACGTAATTTATGTCAGAGTATAGCCTATGTTTTTCTTCTAAGAGTTTTATAGTTTCTGCCTTTACATCTAAGTCTTTAATCCATTTTTAGCCTATTTTGTGTGTGATGTTCTAGTTTCATTATTTCAGTACTCTTGCCTGGAAAATCCCATGGATGAGAAGCCTGGTAGGCTGCAATCCATGGGGTCACTAAGAGACATGACTGAGTAACTTCACTTTCACTTTTCACTTTCATGCATTGGAGAAGGAAATGGCAACCCACTCCAGTGTTCTTGCCTGGAGAATCCCAGGGACGGGGAAGCCTAGTGGGCTGCCGTTCATGGGGTCACACAGAGTCAGACACGACTGAAGTGACTTAGCAGTAGCAGTCCTGTTTTCCTAGCACCATTTATTGAAGAGACTGTCTTTTATCCATTGTATGTTCTTCTCTCCTTTGTCAAGGATAAGGTGCACATAGATGCAGGGGTTTATCTCTTGGGTTTCTATCTTGTTCCATTGGTTTATATTTCTGTTTTTTGTTCCAATATAATAGTGTTTTGATGACTGTAGCTTTGCAGTATAGTCTGAAGCCAGAAAAGTTGATTCCTCAAGCTCCCGTTTTCTTTCTCAAGATTGTTTTGGCTATTCAGTGTCCTTTGTGTTTCCATACAAATTGTGAGGCTTTTTGCTATAGTTCTGTGAAAAATATCATTAGTAGTTTGATAGGGATTTCAGTGAATCTGTAGATTGCTTTGGGTAGTATAATCATTTTCAAAACTGATTCTTTCAACCCAAGACATGTCATCTTTGATCTCTTTCACCAGTGTCTTTTTGTTTTCTGTATACAGGTCTTTTGTCTCTTTAGATAGATTTATTCCTGGATATGTTATCCTTTTTGTTGCAGGAAGGGGGACCCCTTCCAGGGCCCAAAACTGGGCTCTTGTCTAACACTCAGAAATGAATTGTCCAAGGAGACACTTTTGCTGACAAAGCAAGAGATTTTATTGGGGAAGGAACCTGGGTGGAGAGCAGTAGGGTAAGGGAACCCAGGAGAACAGCTCTGTCATGTGGCTCGCAGTCTCGGGTTTTATGGTGATGGGATTCGTTTCCAGGTTGTCTTTAGCCAATCATTCTAACTCAAGAGTCCTTCCTGGTGGTGCACGCCTTGTTCAGTCAAGATTGATGTCACAGAGGATTCTGGGAGGTGGTCGGACATGTGGTGTCTCCTTTTGACCTTCCTGAACTCTTCCAGTTGGTGGTGGCTTATTAGTTCCGTGTTCCTTACCAGGACCTCCTGTCGCAAAACAACTCATGCAAATGGTAACTATGGTGCCTGGCCAGAGTGGACAGTTTCAATCAGTGTGCTTCCCCTAACACTTATGGTTGCAATGGTGAATCGTATTGTTTGCTTAATTTCTCCTTCTAGTTTTTTTTTTTTTCTTTTTTCTTTTTTAGTGTGTAGGAATGCAAGGGTTTTCTTTATATTAATTTTATATTATGTAACTCAACTATATTTATTGATTAGCTCTAGTGGCATATTTACGGTTTCCTATGCAATGGCACCCCACTCCAGTACTCTTGCCTAGAAAATCCCATGGATGGAGGAGCTTGGAAGGCTGCAGTCCATGGGGTCACTGAGGGTCAGACATGACTGAGCGACTTTACTTTTACTTTTCACTTTCATGCATTGGAGAAGGAAATGGCAACCCACTCCAGTGTTCTTGCCTGGAGAATCCCAGGGTCTGGGGAGCCTGGTGGGCTGCCGTCTATGGGGTCGCACAGAGTTGGACACGACTGAAGCAATGCAACAGCAGCAGCAGCAGCGTGTATAGTGTCATATCATTTGCAAACAGAGTTTTACTTCTTTGCCAATCTGAATTCCTTTTATTTCTTTTTTTTTTTTCTTTTTTCCTCTGATTGCCATGCTTAGGATTTCCAAGACTATGTTGAATAATTGTGGCAAGATTGGGCACCCTTGTCTTGTTCCTGATCTTAGAGGAAATGCTTTCTGTTTTTCATTGTTGAGAATGTTTGCTGTGTGTTTGTCATATAAAGCCTTTACTTTGTTGAGGTAGTTTCCTTCTATGCCTACTTTCTAGAGATTTTTAATCATAAATGGCTGTTGAATTTTGTCAAAATTTCCTCTGCATCTATTGACATGATCATATGTTTTTTATCCTTCAATTTGTTAATATGGTGTATCACATTGATTTGCATATAGTGAAGAACCTGTGAGTGAGCAGAAGAGCTATTAGCTCTTCTCTAATCTTTTGGTAGAATTCACCTGTAAGACATCTGGCTCTGGGCTTTTGTCTGTTGGAAGATTTTTTAATCACAGTTTTGATATCAGTGCTCGTGACTGGTCTGTTCACATTGCCTCTTCTAATAAACTTCAGAATTAGTGTCTTGATATCCAAAAGAACAAATGGCAATATTACTGCGATTTTGATTAAGATTGCATTGAACTCTTGATAAAGTTGGAAAGAACTGATATTTTGACAATATTGAGTCTTTTCATTGAGGAACACAGAATATTTGTTTATTCATTTATGATTTTATGATTCATTCATGATTTTAGTTTTCCTCATATAGTGATTATACATGCTTTGTTATGCTTATATATACATATTTCATGTTTGGAGGCTAACGTAAATGACATTGTAATTTAAATTTCAAATTCCACTTATTTATCACTAATGTTGGCCGAAAACTACTTTTTACTTCTCAAGGATATATGCCTAAAGTGAAATTCTGGGTTGTATGCAAGCTGTACTTTTAGTATAAAAAAATAAAAATTTCCATATCACTCATTCCATTTAACATCCTAAGCAACATTTCGATCCAATAGTTCAACATCCTTAATTTTTTAGTATTTTATTTTAGCTATTCTGATATGTGCATATATCGGTGTCCTTTAAATTTGCATTTCCCTAACAGCCAGTTATGTTGAATATTTTACATGTGCTTATTTGAAATCTGTCTGTGTTTTTTGATAAAATATCTTACCATAACTTCTTCCCATTTTATAATTAGATTTTAAAAATTATTGTTTCACTTATATAGTTTAGATATAGGGTCTTTTTCAGATATATTCTTTGCAAATATTTTCATCAGTCTATAACTTGTCTTTTCACTCTCTTAAGAGGATTTTTACAGGGCAAAAGTTTTATTTTAATGAGACCCAATGTCTGTTTTCCTTTTATAGATCATTCTTATATATTGATCATTATCTGTTTAACCATTCAAGACTGACATTTGTGTTTATATATTGGCATTCACTGATGGGCTATGGAGGGTAACATTATGGGCAGATAATTTTTGTAAAGGTTTACATTTTTGTGGTAATATCTTTTTATTTTTTAGTCAGTTTATGAAAGATACATTCTTTCAAGAAATTCATTCTCATCCTCAAAATTCTCCAATAGATTTTGCTGAAGTTATTCTGTTCTCTGGATATTTTTTTTTAATTCATGTTGTATTATGCAAAATTATGCTTACCTGTTCTTTCTCTTTTTGTTGGTCAATTTATCCGTTTTATGTATTTCATTAATCTTTCTAAAAAGTTTAATGCATGATTCTTTCATATTTCAGTAATTTTTCTCTTGTACTTATATCTTTTTTCCTATTTAAGAATTTATTCTGTTGTTCTTCCTAACTTCTTAAGTTAGACATCTACATAATTAACTCTTCAAGTCTTTCTTTTGGTTTTGAAATTTTAAGGCTGTGTATTTCCTTTGAAACTTTATCCTGCTGGGTTCCATATGTGTGTGCGTAACCATGTTTGTGTGTGTTTTAAACTAATAGACTATATTTTTAGAAGAGTCTTTGGTTTACAGACAAGTTGAGCTCACAGTACAGAGAGTTCTCAGATATCCTATGAAGACAATTTTTTGATGATTAATATCTCCATTAGTACACATGTTTGTTACAATGATGAACTAATATCAATCCATAATTTTTAACTTGAGTTAATAATTAAAAACATACAAGGCCAAAGACTGTAACAAGAGATGAAGGAAATTATTGTACAATAATAAAGAAGTCAACTTATCCAGAGGATACAATAATTATAAATATTTATGTACCCAATATTAGGAGTGCCTAAGTTTATACAACAAACATTAACATAATAGAAGGAAGAAATAGCAATACAGTAAGAGTGGGGAATTTCAATACCCCACTTTTAAGAATGGATATATAAAATCCAGACAGAAGATCAATAAGAAAACATTGAATTTTAACTGCTGCTGCTGTGCGACCCCATAGACGGTAGCCCACCAGGCTCCCCCGTCCCTGGGATTCTCCAGGCAAGAACACTGGAGTGGGTTGCCATTTCCTTCTCCAATGCATGAAAGTGAAACGTAAAAGTGAAGTCGCTCAGTCGTGTCTGACTCTGTGTGACCCCATGGACTGCAGCCTACCAGGCTCCTCTGTCCATGGGATTTTCCAGGCAAGAGTACTGGAATGGGGTGCCATTGCCTTCTCCATAATAGATGAACCTAAGAGACATATACAGAGGTTCCATATATCAGCAGCAGAACACATATTCTCTCAAGCATACATAGAACACCCTCCAGGATAAAGCATAGGCAAGACCATAAAACTAGTCTTAATAAATTTAAGAAAATTGAAATCATATCAAGCATCTTTTCCAAACACAAAGAAACTGAAAAAAGAATAAACAAAACTCAAATTTAGAAGAAGGGAAAAAAAAAAAGCATTCTTTTATACTAAAATCTCACAATAAACTGAGTATATAGGGAATGTACCTCAACATAATAAAGACTACATATGACAAGCTCATAGCTACACATGACAAGCCCATATATAATGGTGAATCGTTGAAACTTTTCCCTCTAAGATCATAAGCAATGTAAGAGTACCCACTGTCACTTTTATTCAACATAATACTGGAAGTCCTAGCTAGTACAATTAGGCAAGAAAAAGAAATAAAAGGCACCTGAATAGGAAAGGAAGGAAAGGTGTCTGCATTTGCCAATGACATGATATTATATATAGAAAATCCCATAGATGACCAAAAGAAAATTTAGAGTTAGTAAAGAAAAGTTATGACCAACCTAGATAGCATATTCAAAAGCAAAGACATTACTTTGCCAACAAAGGTCCGTCTAGTCAAGGCTACGGTTTTTCCAGTGGTCATGTATGGATGTGAGAGTTGGACTGTGAAGAAAGCTGAGCACCGAAGAATTGATGCTTTTGAACTGTGGTGTTGGAGACGACTCTTGAGAGTCCCTTGGGCTGCAAGGAGATCCATTCTGAAGGAGATCAGCCCTGGGATTTCTTTGGAAGGAATGATGCTAAAGCTGAAACTTGAGTACTTTGGCCACTTCATGCGAAGAGTTGACTCATTGGAAAAGACTCTGATGCTGGGAGGGATTGGGGGCAGGAGGAGAAGGGGACGACAGAGGATGAGGTGGCTGGATGGCATCACTGACTCGATGGATGTGAGTCTGAGTGAATTCCAGGAGTTGGTGTGCTGTCAAGGAGGTGTACAGGGAGGCCTGGCATGCTGCGATTCATGGGGTCACAAAGAGTCGGACACGACTGAGTGACTGAACTGAACTGAACTGAAAGTATTTTAATAAAGTTGCAGGATACAAAAT
Source organism: Bos taurus (assembly GCF_002263795.3). Classification (NCBI taxonomy): domain Eukaryota; kingdom Metazoa; phylum Chordata; class Mammalia; order Artiodactyla; family Bovidae; genus Bos; species Bos taurus. The sequence goes on from NC_037340.1 coordinate 50,342,867, forward strand.
TAATAATAATGATGATGTATCAGTTGCATCTGTATACCCTCATCAGTGAATTTTCAGAAAGGGAGATTAAATAAATGATTTCATTTATAGTAGCATTATAAAATAATACAATTATTAAGAATAAACTTAACAAAAGAGGTTAAAGAATTGTACTTTGAAGCTATAAGACATTGATGAAAAAGATTGAAGAAGACATGAAGAAATGGAAAGGTATTGATATTGAGTTAATATTATCAAAATATCCATATTACTCAAAACAGTATACAGATTCAACACAATCCCTATTAAAATTCCAATGACATTTTTCAGAGAAATAGAAGAAGAAAAAAAACTAAAATGTGTAAGAAAATACAAAGAAGACTCTGAATAGCTAAAGTGATTTTGAGAAAAAAGAGCAAAACTGGAGGTATAATACTTCCTGATTTCAAAATATGTTACAAAGCTCTAGTAATCAAAACAGTATAGTATGGTTTTAGCATTAATACAGACACAAACATCAGTGGAACCAGACAGAGAGCACCAAAAGAAACCCATTCACATATGGTCAATTACTTTTTGACACAGGAACAAAGAATAAACAAAGAAGAAAAGATCAGTTCAGTTCAGTTGCTCAATGATGTCTGACTCTTTGCAGTCCCATGGATTGCAGCATGCCAGGCTTCCCTGCCCATCACCAACTCCCAGAGCTCACTCAAACTCATGTTCATTGAGTCAGTGATGCCATCCAACCATCTCATCCTCTGTCGTCCCCTTCTCCTCCTGCCTTCAATCTTTCCCAGCATCAGGGTCTTTTCCAATGAGTCAGTTCTTCACATCAGATGACCAAACTCAACTTCAGCATCAGTCCTTCCAATGAGTATTCAGGACTGGTCTCCTTTAGGATGGACTGGTTGGATCTCCTTGCAGTCCAAGGGACTCACAAGAGTCTTCTCCAACACCACAGTTCAAAAGCATCAATTCTTTGGTGCTCAGCTTTCCTTATAGTCCAACTCTCACATCCATACATGGCTAGTGGAAAAACTGTAGCTTTGACTAGATGGACCTTTGTTGGTAAAGTAATGTCTAGGATTTTTAATATGCTGTCTAGGATTTTTAATATGCTGTCTAGAAAAGATGATCTTTAGTAAATGGTGGTATGAAAATTGGACAGCAAAAGAATGAAGTGGGTCACTATCTTACACCTTACAGTAAAATCATGTCAAAATGCATTAAAGACTTGAACATAAAATATAAAACTATAAAATTCCTAGAAGGAAACATCAGTGGTAAACTTCAAGAAATTTGATATTGGCATTGACTTCTTAGATTTGACACCTAAAGCAAAGGAAGTAAACTAAAAATGAAACCACTGAGACTACAGAAAACTAAAGGTCTTCTGTTCAGAAAGGAATTGAGAGAAAGTATTTGCAATCCACATATCTAATAGGAGGTTAATATTCAAAATATAAAAGGAATTCATACAACTCAGTAGCAATAATAATAAATAACCAAATTAAAATGGGTAAAAAACCTAAATAGACATTTTAACAAAGACATACAAAGGGCGAATGAAAGGATGCTCAACGTCACTAGGGAAATGCAAATAAAAACCTCAATGAGATACCATCTCACACCTATTAGAAAGGCTATCACAAAAAGACAAGAGAACAAATACTGGCAAGGATGTGGAAGAAAGGGGACTTGGACATTTTTGATGGAAATTTACATTGGTAAAGCCACTTTTAGCAAATAGTATGGTCGTTCCTCAAGAAATTAAAAATAGAATGGCCCTATTATCTAGCAATCTCACTTTTGGGTATACATCCAAAATAAGCAAAATCATTATCCCAAAGAAATATCTGTACTTCTGTGTTCATAGCAACATTATTCACAAAGGCTCAGGTATGAAAACAACCTAAGTGTCTGTTCATAAATGAATGGATGAGCAAAATATGACATAATACACAGAATATCATTCAGTCTCAAAAAAGGGGAAATTCTGTCATTTGTGACAACATGGGTGAACCTGGAGTCCATTATGCTAAAATTTAGCAAGACCCTTAATAATGCATAGGTGACAGAAAAAGCCTGGTGATAAATTTGAATTAAATAAAAGTAAAAACACAATTTATCAAAGTTTATAGACTACAACCAAAACATTAAAAACTCCCCTCTAACTACTACTCTAAAGAAGGGCATGGAAACCCACTCCAGTATTCTTGCCTGGAGAATCCCATGGACAGAGGAGACCCACGGACTATGGTCCATAGGGTTGCAAAGAGTCAGACACAACTGAATTGACTTATACACACACACAAGCACTACTGCAAGAAAAATTTAATACTAATACTCTAAGTCTCCACGTTATTGTTGTTGCTGTTGTTTAGTCACTAAGTCATGTCTAACTCTTTTGCAACCCCATGTGCTTCTCTATCTATGGGATTTCCCAGCAAGAATACTGGAGTGGGTGGCTATTTCCTTTTCCAGGGAATTTTCCTGGCCCAAGGATTGAGCCTGCATCTCCTGCATTGGCAGGCAAATTCTTTACATAGAGCAGCTAGGAAACCTAAGCTTCCACATTAAGAATATATAGAAAGGAAGAAAATCTAAAGCTAACAAGGAGTAGAAGAATGTAAATAATAAAAATTAGACTTATGTACAGGAAAAATAGAGAAAAAAATAAACCAAAAGCTGGTTTTTCAAGAAGATCAATAAAATTGATAAAGTTTGCCCAACATCTTAAGGTTGGGAATGAGACAAAAATGTGCTCTATCATCATCCCTATTAAACATCTTACTAGAAGTCCTAGCTAGTGCCATTACAGAAGGAATAAAAATAAAATATGTACATATTAGAAAAGAAGAAATAAAATTATTTGTATTCACAGATAACTGACAATAACTCCCCATATTAAAAAACATCTCAGAACTTATAAATGAGTAAAACAAGTTCATAGTACACAAGATTCATATATAAAAGAATTCCAGTTTTATATACTACCAATCACTGGAATTTAAAATTCAAATACATACTATTCATAATAGCGTTAAAAAGTAAATAAATTTGCAAACAACATACATGATAATGGATTAATATCCATAATATAAGGAGGAACTCTTACAACTTGATATTAAAGAGATTAATAATTCAATTTTTTAAATGGGGGGAATATCTAAACAACTATCTTTCTAAAGAAGGTATACAAATATCTGAAATGGCATGAAAAGCACTCAGTGCTATTAATATTTATATTAAAACAAAGATATGCCACTTCATATTCACTGGAATGAGTATAATAAGAAAATGGACAAAATCAAGATCATGCAAATGTGTAGAGAACTTAGAAACCTCATCCATTGCTGATCAGCATGTAAATGGAGCAGGCACTTTGGAAAAGAGTTTAGCCGTTCCTCAAAAAAAATTAAACATAGAGTTACCATGTGTGCTTCATGCTAAGTCAGTTCAGGAATGTCCAACTCTGTGCAACACTATGGACTGCAGCCTGCCAGGCTCTGCTGTCTATGGGATTCTCCAGGCAAGATTACTGGAGTGGGTTGCTGGGCCCTCCTCCAGGGGACTGTTCTGACCCAGGGATTGAACCTACATCTCTTATGCCTAACCTGCCTTGGCAGGCAGGTTTTTTACCACTAGTGCCACCCAAGCAATTCAACTCCTAAGTATATACCCAAATAAACTAAAACACCTCAGTATACACAAAACTTGTACACTAATATTTTGGCTACCTGATGCAAAGAGCTGACATTTGAAAAGACCCTGATGCTGGGAAAGATTGAGGGCAGGAGGAGAAGGGGACGACAGAGGATTAGATGGTTGAATGGCATCACCAACTCAATGGACATGGGTTTGAGTGGACTCCAGGAGTTGGTGATGGACAGGGAGGCTTGGCATGCTGTGGTTCATGGGGTCACAAAGAGTCAGACACGACTGAGCAAGTGAACTGAACGGTACACTAATACTGATATTAACATTAATCATGTTAGCTGAAAAGTAGAAACAATCAAAATATCCATTATTAACTGATAGTGGCATGTTAATACAATGGAGTAATATTCAGTAATAAAAAGGGAGTGAAGTATTAATAACAGGCTACAACATGGATTGGGTTTCTCTGGTGGCTCAGTTGGTAAAGAATCTGCCGGCAATGCAAGAGACCTGGATTCAGTCCCTGAGTTGGGAAGATTTCCTGGAGGAGGGCAAGTATTCCACTCCACTATCTTACCTGGAGAATTCCATTAACTATTCCATGTAGTCACAAAGATTCAGACACAACTGAGCAACTTTTATGATGATGACAACATGGATTAACCTTGAAAATATTATGTATGCAAAAATGTCAGCCCTGAAAGGCTGCACTTTGTAAGTCCATTTATATAAAATATCCAGGAAAGACCACTCTATGGAGACAAAAAGTAGATTAGGGATTACCTGTGACTGAGAGGGAAACAGTATTCATGTTCATGAACAGTATGAACAGTATGAAAAGGCAAAATGATAGGATACTGAAAGAGGAACTCCCCAGGTCAGTAGGTGCCCAATATGCTACTGGAGATCAGTGGAGAAATAACTTCAGAAAGAACGAAGGGATAGAGCCAAAGCAAAAAGAATACCCAGCTGTGGATGTGACTGGTGATACAAGCAAGGTCCGATGATGTAAAGAGCAATATTGCATAGGAACCTGGAATGTCAGGTCCATGAATCAAGGCAAATTGGAAGTGGTCAAACAAGAGATGGCAAGAGTGAATGTCGACATTCTAGGAATCACCCAACTGAAATGGACTGGAATGGGTGAATTTAACTCAGATGACCATTATATCTACTACTGCGGACAGGAATTCCTCAGAAGAAATGGAGTAGCCATCATGGTCAACAAAAGAGTCCGAAATGCAGTACTTGGATGCAATCTCAAAAACGACAGAATGATCTCTGTTCATTTCCAAGGCAAACCATTCAATATCACAGTAAACCAAGTCTATGCTCCAACCAGTAAGTAATGCTGAAGAAGCTGAAGTTGAACGGTTCTATGAAGACCTACAAGACCTTTTAGAACTAACACCCAAAAAAGATGTCCTTTTCATTATAGGGGACTAGAATGAAAAAGTAGGAAGTCAAGAAACACCTGGAGTAACAGGCAAATTTGGCCTTGGAATACGGAATGAAGCAGGGCAAAGACTAATAGAGTTTTGCTGAGAAAATGCACTGGTCATAACAAACACCCTCTTCGAACAACACAAGAGAAGACTCTATACATGGACATCACCAGATGGTCAACACCAAAATTAGATTGATTATATTCTTTGCAACCAAAGATGGAGAAGCTATATACAGTCAGCAAGAACAAGACCAGGACTGTGGCTCAGACCATGAACGGCTTATTGCCAAATTCAGACTTAAATTGAAGAAAGTAGGGAAATCCATGCGACCATTCAGATATGACCTAAATCAAATCCCTTATGATTATACAGTGGAAGTGAGAAATAGATTTAAGGGCCTAGATCTGATAGATGGAGTGCCTGATAAACAATGGAATGAGGTTCGTGACATTGTACAGGAGACAGGGATCAAGACTATCCCCATGGAAAAGAAATGCAAAAAAGCAAAATGGCTGTCTGGGGAGGCCTTACAAATAGCTGTGAAAAGAGAAACGAAAAGCAAAGGAGAAAAGGAAAGATATAAACATCTGAATGCAGAGTTCCAAAGAATAGCAAGAAGAGATAAGAAAGCCTTCTTCAGCGATCAATGCAAACAAATAGAGGAAAACAACAGAATGGGAAAGACTAGGGATCTCTTCAAGAAAATTAGAGACACCAAAGGAATATTTCATGCAAAGATAGGCTCGATAAAGGACAGAAATGGTATGGACCTAACAGAAGCAGAAGATATTAAGAAGAGATGGCAAGAATACACAGAAGAACTGTACAGAAAAGATCTTCACGACCCAGATAATCACGATGGTGTGATCACTGACCTAGAGCCAGACATCCTAGAATGTGAAGTCAATGGGCCTTAGAAAGCATCACTACGAACAAAGCTAGTGCAGGTGATGGAATTCCAGTCGAGCTATTCCAAATCCTGAAAGACAATGCTGTGAAAGTGCTGCACTCAGTATGCCAGCAAATTTGGAAAACAGCAGTGGCCACAGGACTGGAAAAGGTCAGTTTTCATTCCAATCCCAAAGAAAGGCAATGCCAAAGAATGCTCAAACTACTGCACAATTGCACTCATCTCACACACTAGAAAAGTAATGCTCAAAATTCTCCAAGCCAGGCTTCAGCAATATGTGAACCGTGAACTTCTTGTGTTCAAGCTGGTTTTAGAAAAGGCAGAGGAACCAGAGATCAAATTGCCAACATCCGCTGGATCATGGAAAAAGCAAGAGAGTTCCAGAAAAACATCTATTTCTGCTTTACTGACTATGCCAAAGCCTTTGACTGTGTGGATCACAATAAACTGTGGAATACTATGAAAGAGATGGGAATACCAGACCACCTGATCTGCCTCTTGAGAAATTTGTATGCAGGTCAGGAAGCAACAGTTAGAACTGGACATGGAACAACAAACTGGTTCCAAATAGGAAAAGGAGTACATCAAGGCTGTACATTGTCATCCTGTTTATTTAACCTATATGCAGAGTACATCATGAGAAATGCTGGACTGGAAGAAACACAAGCTGGAATCAAGATTGCTGGCAGAAATATCAATAACCTCAGATATGCAGATGACATCACTTATGGCAGAAAGTGAAGAGGAACTCAAAAGCCTCTTGATGAAAGTGAAAGAGCAGAGTTAAAAATTTGGCTTAAAGCTCAACATTCAGAAAACGAAGATCATGGCATCCGGTCCCATCACTTCATGGGAAATAGATGGGGAAACAGTGGAAACAATGTCAGACTTTATTTTTCTGGGCTCCAAAATCACTACAGATGGTGACTGCAGCCATGAAATTAAAAGACACTTACTCCTTGGAAGGAAAGCTACGACCAACCTAGATAGCATATTCAAAAGCAGAGACATTACTTTGCCAACAAAGGTCCATCTAGTCTAGGCTACGATTTTTCCTGTGGTCATGTATGGATGTGAGAGTTGGACTGTGAAGAAGGCTGAGCACTGAAGAATTGATGCTTTTGAACTGTGGTGTTGGAGACGACTCTTGAGAGTCCCTTGGACTGCAAGGAGATCCATTCTGAAGGAGATCAGCCCTGGGATTTCTTTGGAAGGAATGATGCTAAAGCTGAAACTCCAGTACTTTGGCCACCTCATGCGAAGAGTTGACTCATTGGAAAAGACTCTGATGCTGGGAGGGAGGAGGAGAAGGGGACGACAGAGGATGAGATGGCTGGATGGCATCACTGACTCGATGGACGTGAGTCTGAGTGAACTCCGGGAGTTGGTGATGGACAGGGAGGCCTGGCATGCTGCGATTCATGAGGTCGCAAAGAGTCGGACATGACTGAGCGACTGACCTGATCCCCTGCCTTTTCTAAAACCAGCTTGAACATCTGGCAGTTCACAGTTCATGTATTGCTGAAGCCTGGCTTAGAGAATTTTGAGCATTACTTTACTAGCATGTGAGATGAGTGCAATTGTGCAGTAGTTTGAGCATTCTTTGGCATTGTCTTTCTTTGGGATTGGAATAAAAACTGACCTTTTCCAGTCCTGTGGCCACTGCTGAGTTTTCCAAATTTGCTGGCATAGTGAATGCAGCAGTTTCACCTCATCCTCTTTCAGGATTTGAAATAGCTCAACTGGAGTTCCATCACCTCCACTAGCTTTGTTCATAGTGATGCTTTCTAAAGCCCACTTGACTTCACATTCCAGGATGTCTGGCTCTAGGTCAGTGATCACACCACTGTGATTATCTAGGTCGTGAAGATCTTTTTTGTACAGTTATTCTGTGTATTCTTGCCACCTCTTCTTAATATCTTCTACTTCTCTTAGGTCCATACCATTTCTGTCCTCTATCGAGGCCATCTTTGAGCTGTTTGAAATGTTCCCTTGGTATCTTTAATTTTCTTGACGAGATCTCTAGTCTTCCCCATTCTGTTGTTTTCCTCTGTTTCTTTGCATTGATCGCTGAGGAAGGCTTTCTTATCTCTTCTTGCTATTCTTTGTAACTGCATTCAGACGCCTATATCTTTCCTTTTCTCTTTTGCTTTTGCTTCTCTTCTTTTCACAGCTATTTGTAAGGCCTCCCCAGACAGCCATTTTGCTTTTTTGCATTTCTTTTCCATGGGGATGGTCTTGATCTCTGTCTCCTGTACAATGTCACAAACCTCCGTCCATAGTTCACCAGGCACTCTATCCATCAGATCTAGTCCCTTAAATCTATTTCTCACTTTCACTGGATAATCGTAAGGGATTTGATTTAGGTCATACCTGAATGGTCTAGTGGTTTTCCCTACTTTCTTAAATTTAAGTCTGAATTTGGCAATAAGGAGTTCATGGTCTGAGCCACAGTGAGCTCCCGGTCTTGTTCTTGCTGACTGTATAGAGCTTCTCCATCTTTGGCTGCAAAGAATATAATCAATCTGATTTCGGTGTTGACCATCTGGTGATGTCCATGTATAGAGTCTTCTCTTGTGTTGTTGGAAGAGGGTGTTTGCTATGACCAGTGCTTTCTCTTGGCAAAACTCTATTAGCTTTTGCACAGCTTCATTCCGTATTCCAAGGCCAAATTTGCCTGTTACTCCAGGTGTTTCTTGACTTCCTACTTTTGCATTCCAGTCCCCTATAATGAAAAGGACATCTTTTTTGGGTGTTAGTTCTAAAAGGTCTTGTAGGTCTTCATAGAACCGTTCAACTTCAGCTTCTTCAGCATTACTGGCTGGGCCATAGGCTTGGATTACCATGATATTGAATGGTTTGCCTTGGAAATGAACAGAGATCATTCTGTCGTTTTTGAGATTGCATCCAAGTACTGCATTTCGGACTCTTTTGTTGACCATGATGGATACTGCATTTCTTGTGAGGGATTCCTGTCCGCAGTAGTAGATATAATGGTCATCTGAGTTAAATTCACCTATTCCAGTCCATTTTACTTCGCTGATTCCTAGAATGTCAATGTTCTCTCTTGCCATCTCCTGTTTGACCACTTCCAATTTGCCTTGATTCATGTACAGTCCTATGAAAAAAAAATGAAATGAGATAAAGTGAACCTAGACTCTGACCTCATCCTTTACCAAAAATAAAAATGAATTAAAGTCCAAAATGCAAAATGCAAAATGATGAAAATATAAGAGAGAATCTGTGTGATCTTTGGTTTAATGATGGGTTTTTATATACAACAAAAAAACACAATGCAGGAGAGAATAAGTTGATAAGCTAGATTTTATAAAAATTAAATCTTTTGTTCTCTGAAAGGTACTGTTAAAGAGATTGAAAACACAAGCCACAGTTTGTGAGAAAATATTTGCAAAATACTTATCTGATATGGGATTTGTTCCAGATTACACAGAGAATAGTAAAACTCAGCAAAAAGAAAATAAAGGAATCAATTTAAAACAGACTAAAGACCTGAACAAATACTTTATCAAGAAAGATAATGAGTAACATATGAAAAGATTCTTAACATCACATGTCATGCAAATGAAAACAATAAGATACCATCACACACCTGGCTTAAGGTTAGAATGGCTAATATTGAGGAGGAAATATCTGAAGGAATCAAGCTTTGCTAAGCACTGAAGTAACAGGGATTCTCTTGGTATATAGGAGTTCTATAATATACTTAAAACTTTGCTGTAAATCTACAACTATTCTAAAATCTTAAACATTTATTGAATGTAAAAAAATAAAACAAGGTAAAATTATTAAATCATAAGAAATATTCATTTGCATAGTTCTAAAACTTAGCACCACAAAGATGCTGTGATGTTTCAGATGTGGAGAAAAGGTTTAGGGTAGAAACTGAGCAGGACACGGTGTGAATCCTGGACATGTAAGCCTTGCATGTCCTCCATTCCTTGTTTGTAGGGAACAGATTCCAGCCTCCATGGCCTTTTCTGAGTTCCAAAGAGCGTATTGGAATAGTTGCCAATCAAGGAAGGGAGAAAATGCAGAGACAAGGGAGGAGCAGCCAGAAAATAGTGTAGCCTTGGGGCAGGGTCCTCATTCCAACTCAAGGGATACACATAGCAGTATCTTTAAACTCTTTGTAGAACTAAAACCCATCAAGTGGAAGACATCAACATTCTTCATTTCAGAGAAAGCAACTTAAGGCCAATATAAAGGAATCACAGAAACTCATCAGATTACCCAAGGCCAGATTAAAGGAGTGTAGGCCCTGCACACACTTTAATCTTATCGGCAATCCCACCCTTGGACTATTGCTGTAAAACTCCTCGTCAAATCCTCCTAGATTGAAACACACAATTTTTGAGGGGTAAGAGCCCACTCTTTGCCTACCAAAGCAAAAACGCTATTATTTTCTAGTTTACCCAAAACTCTGTCTCCAAGATTCGATTCAGCACTGGTGCACAGAGGCTGGGTTTTTGGCATCAGGATCAGCTCACTAATAATAAGCCTATATTTTTCACTTATTCCCTTGTAGCTCAGTTGGTAAAGAATCTGCCTGCAGTGCAGGAGACCTGGGTTCAATCCCTGGGTTGGGAAGATCCCCTGGAGAAGGAAATGGCAACCCACTCCAGTATCCTTGCCTAGAAAATTTCATGGACAGAGGAGCCTGGTGGGCTACAGTCCTTGGGGTTGCAAAGAGTCAGGCATGATTGAGCGACTGCTGCTGCTGCTGCTGCTGCTGCTGCTGCTGCTGCTAAGTCGCTTCAGTCATGTCCAACTCTGTGAGACCCCAGAGACGGCAGCCTGGGATTCTCCAGGCAAGAACACTGGAATGGGTTGCCATTTCCTTCTCCAATGCATGAAAGTGAAAAGGGAAAGTGAAGTCGCTCAGTCGTGTCTGACTCTTCGTGACCCCATGGACTGCAGCCCACCAGGCTCCTCCATCCATGGGATTTTCCAGGCAAGAGTACTGGAGTGGGGTGCCATTGCCTTCTCCAATTGAGCAACTAACACTGACTTAACACTTAAGTCTCCTTTCCAATGTGTCATTTGTGGTTTTTCAAGTCATCTGCCAGTGAAAGATTTGTTCTGTTGTTTGGCAATAAGTGCCATCACAAATCTGCTCAATAAAAGAGATTTGTTGTTCAATAACTCATTTTTGCATAACATATTAAGTCAATCTGGCATTGCATCAACAAGTCTGGGAGGTTCCAGACTCACAATTATGAATGTGGTTCCAGTCCAAGAGAAATTATGCACTATAAAATGTGAGAATGTATTTATGTAATAAGCACTTATAAAGTGATTACTATATGCCAGAAATTCTTAAACAGTTTACATATACTAAATTATTAAGATCTTTATAAAATCTTTCCAGAGTAGGTATTAGTATAACCTCCATATATTGGTATTAGCTATACATTAATATCTATTTTAAAGTATTATCTATGCTTTTATAAAGACACATAACTAGAGAAAGAATGATTTTCACTTATTTGAGCCTTGCTTTTGGAGTACCTCCCCCTTGTAGGGATGCTATAATACTCCTTAATATGAGGTGATTGGAGTGTAACCAGAAAATTTAACCCCCTGAAAACTCAGTTAATTAAGTATTGATACATTCAGTAGAAACTGCACATAAGTTGCCAAACAGAAACCTGCATGTCCAAGGTACAAGGAGGCCAAACAAATCTAAATGTCAGAGTTTGGAGGAGAGAAAAGTTAATTGCAAGGGTTACGCAAGGAAATAGAGTGGTTTGTGCTCAGAAAGCCTGAACTCTCTGATGGGTTTTCAAGAAAGATTTTGGGGGTTTATTTGTTTTTATTTTTGCTTTTTTTTTTAAAGCTACATCAGGTCTTAGTTGTGGCACACGGGATCGTCATTGCTGCATGCAGGAGTCATTGGTTCTTGGTTGAGGCTTGTGGACTTCTCTCTAGTTGTGGTCCATGGGCTCCAGAGTATGCAGGCTCAGTAGTTGTGGTGTATGGACTCTCTAGATGTGGCATACAGGCTCCAAACTGTATGGGCTCTGTAGTTTGTGGTACATGGGCTCTCTAGTTGAAACATGTCAGCTTAGTTGCCCCATGGCATGCGGGATCTTAGTTCTCTGACCAGGGACCAAACCTGAGTTGTCTGCATTGGAAGGCAGATTCTTAATCACTGGAACAACAAGGAGGTCCCCAGCAAAGAGTTTTTAGAGGCAAAATTTGAGGTGAAGCCTGGAGAGTGCGTGACTTTCTTCTGCTTGGTTGGTGATGAGGTAACAAAGTGAGTTTCCATCTAACATGTGCTCAGTTCAAAGTTACCATCCTCCACCCGGTTTTGATTCCAGCAGAAGAACTCAAAGATATATTGCTATTTATATTCCTTGAGGAGGAACCAGGACCCCGCCTTTTCACTGTACTATTGTTTCTTGACTGATCCTCCTTAGTTTGTGCACTCCTTTGCTTCCCTAATTAGAAATAAATCTGCCTTTTGGAACTTAGGGAAGGTCTAGAAAGCTGAAGCCTCTTTCCTACAATCAAGAAACAAGGGTCAGTGAAAAGCTTTTGAGCCCACCAGAGAGGGCCCCATAGGGTCCTGCTTGGTTTCAAAACCACATTATAAGAACTCAAAATCTCAAAGAAATGTAAGTGAATTTGAGCAAGTTTTCAAGAGACAGAGCAGAATAGCTGATATGACCTAAAAATTTTAAAAACCTGTTATAATGGGGCACTCATCAGTCAGAGTCAATGGGATTCAGTGGACCTCTAAATAATATTCAGTGTGTAAATAGCAAGTTGCTTCCACTGAGATATTGAAAATGATGTTTGTAAATAATAAGATGACTGCAGCAATGAAATTAAAAGACACTTACTCCTTGGAAGGAAAGTTATGACCAACCTAGATAGCATATTGAAAAGCAGAGACATTACTTTGCCAACAAAGGTTCATCTAGTCAAGGCTATGGTTTTTCCAGTGGTCATGTATGGATGTGAGAGTTGGACTGTGAAGAAAGCTGAATGCCAAAGAATTGATACTTTTGAACTGTGGTGTTGGAGAAGACTCTTGAGAGTCCCTTGGACTGCAAGGAGATCCAACCAGTCCATTCTGAAGGAGATCAGCCCTGGGATTTCTTTGGAAGGAATGATGCTGAAGCTGAAACTCCAGTACTTTGGCCACCTCATGCGAAGAGTTGACTCATTGGAAAAGACTCTGATGCTGGGAGGGATTGGGAGCAGGAGGAGAAGGGGACGACAGAGGATGAGATGGCTGGATGGCATCACTGACTCGATGGACGTGAGTCTGAGTGACCTCCGGGAGTTGGTGACGGACAGGGAGGCCTGGCATGCTGCGATTCATGGGGTCGCAAAAGTCGGACACGACTGAGCGACTGAACTGAACTGAACTGAAGCTATTTTTTTATTAATTTGTGTTTCTAACTTTTGCATATTAGGGAAATAAGTAGGAGAGCAAGAGAGCAATAAATCTATTTTTAAAAATCTGCTGTGATACTGTGTTCACAGTGTTTGGCTGCTTGCCATTCAAAAGCCAATATTTGAGAGACAAGTGTTGGTTGAAAAGAAAAATTTGCTTTGGATACCAGGAATCTGGAGAGAAGGCAGCCTCATGTTGAAAAGCCAACTCTGAGGATTCTGTTTGACTATAAAAGTTTTTAAAAAGAGAACGGAAAAGATAATTACAGTTAATCATTTGGGGTAAGAGTCAGTGTCTTCATTATCTTCCACAGTGTGTGAACTTTCTTCTGATTGGTTGGTGGTAAAGTAACATTGTGTTGATTCAACTCAGGTGGGGGCTTTAGTGCCTGTGGAAGAACTCATACTATACATATGGTTATGTATGTTCCTTGAGGAGGAGCCAGAACCCTGCGCTGTTGTTTCTAAACTGTTCCTCCTTTTGCAGTCCCAAACGTTTCTGATAAGCAAATGTTTGAATCTGTCCTTTGGAAATCATGGAAAGTCAAAGGGACTGAACAAGGCTGTGTTTCCTGACTACTATAATGAAGCCTTCATAGAAACCTGAAAGATCTGCCTTTATTAAAACATTGTAATGAATGTGCTTTAATGATTTTTAAATAATGTGTTTTCCCATTTCACTTGTTGAAAGATCTTCATTTAAAAATTATGCTAAAATCAGTTATTTTATATAATTTATCTACTACAATCTGTGAATGTATGTAAAAACCTTAAAATGATTTTAAAATTAGTACGGACTAGTTGGAGAAGGAAATGGCAACCCACTCCAGTATTCTTGCCTGGAAAATCCCATAGACAGAGGAGCCTGGTGGGTTACAGTCCACAGGGTAGCAAAGAGTCAGACACGACTGAGTGACTTCACTCTTTCACAGACTAGTTAGTGCTGAAATATCTTTTGCATATTTGTCACTTTATTTTAGAATAACTTTATTAATATGCTTTATTAATATTTGAAATATATGTGCATGCATTCTAAGTTGTTTCACTCATGTCCAACTCTTTTTGACCTTATGGACTGTATCCCACCAGTCTCCTATGTCCCTTGGATTCTCCAGGCAAGAATACTGGAGTAGGTTGCCAGGGCCTCCTCCAGTGGCTCTTTCTGACCCAGGGATCACACCCACATCTTTTATGTCTTCTGCATTGGCAGATGGGTTCTTTACCACTAGTTCCACCTCATTTGAAGTGGAAGCCCATTTGAAACATACACTTGGGGACATATAACAGATACCTTTTGTACACAAAAAATCTATATTTAAAACATGGTAATATTTTGCCAGATCTGATTTAGATTTTTTTTCCTTTTTTAAGAATTTAAATCATCTTTCTTGTCATTTTATCCCCAGAGCTTACCACTATCCTAAAAACAGTGCATATTATTTCCTGCATGCTTTTGTGCTATTATTATACACATGTACTAATGAACAGTACCTTTGCCAACAAAGGTCTGTCTAGTGAAAGCTCTGGTTTTTCCAGTAGTCTTGTATGGATGTGAGAGTTGGACCATAAAGAAGTCTGAGCAGCAAAGAACTGATGCTTTTGAACCGTGGTATTAGAGAAGACTCCTGAGAGTCTCTTGGACTGAAAGGAGACCAAACCAGTCAATCATAAAGAAAATCAGTCCTGAATATTCATGGAAAGGACTGATGCTGAAGCTGAAGCTCCAGTCCTTTGACCACCTGATGTGAAGAGCTGACTCACTGGAAAAGACCCTGATGCTGGGAAAGATTGAAGGCAGGAGAAGGGGATGACAGAGGATGAGATGGTTGGATGGCATCACTTACTTGATGGACATAAGTTTGAGCAAGCTCTGGGTTTTGGTGATGGACAGAGAAGGCTGGTGAGGTACAAACCATGAGATTACAAAGAGTCAAACATGACTGAGTGACTGAACTGAATGAACAATAGAAATTGTTGTTTTGTAAAGTTTGCAGTTTTGCTACATGGTTTTGAACTTTTTTATTATTTCATAACTTGTGTGCATGCTAAGTCACTCAGTCATGTCTGACTTTGCCACCCCACGGACAGCAGCCTGTCAAGTTCCTCTGTCCATGGAATTTTCCAAACAAGAATACCAGAGTGGGTTACCATTTCCTACTCCAGGGAATCTCCTCAACCCAGGGATCAAACCCGCATCTCCTGCATTGCCAGGTGGATTCTTCATCACTGAGCCACTTGGGAAGCTGATTTGGCATCTTATATTAATTTAATTCATATTTAAAAGTAGCTGTTCTGATAACATTCAACTTTAACATTTATTTAACTACACAATAATGCTCCATTGTATAAATAAATCATAGCTCCCATATCCATTCCTCAACAGAAAATTTTGTTATTTTCCATTTATCAAAATTATAAAAATTATTGAAAGGAATATATTTTAAAATTTTTGTATGTGATTCTCTGAACATGTATATAACATTTTCCTAAGTTATTTATTAAAGTTGAATTGTGGTTTTTGAGGCTATGTGTAGTGAGAATTCGGAGAAGGCAATGGCACCCCACTCCAGTACTCTTGCCTGGAAAATCCCATGGGCAGAGGAGCCTGGTAGGATGCAGTCCATGGGGTCGCTAGGAGTCGGACACGACTGAGCGACTTCACTTTCACTTTTCACTTTCATGCATTGGAGAAGGAAATGGCAACCCACTCCAGTGTTCTTGCCTGGAGAATCTCAGGGACGGGGAGCCTGGTAGGCTGCCGTCTATGGGGTCGCACAGAGTCAGACACGACTGAAGCGACTTAGCAGCAGCAGTAGTGAGAATTTTGTTAAATATTGCCATGGAAATGATCACAATGAAGTGTATTCTCACCAGAAATGCATAAACGTTTTGTGGCAAGAGATTATGCATATTTACCAAGTCCCATTTTCTTTTCCTCTGAGCATAAAATTTGATTCCATTTCCTAGCCTTCCTTGTAATTAGGTGTTTCTGAAGACCAGAGTCTTGGTGACATATGGATAGATGTGTGATCCTTTAAAGCTTCTGTGATCAAGCAGTGAGACTTCCCAATGGTCTCCTTCTCCATCATCCAGCTGCAAGGAGAGTTCTCTAAGGACTTTGAACAGAGTTGAGTTACATGATGAGAGGGACTGGGCTTCCTGAATGACCTCATCAGAGGCTGTCTGACCAGGAACATGCCCCCTGGACTGGGACAAAAACAATAAATTAATTTTCTTTGTATTAGGCCACTGAGATTATGAGTTTCTGGTTCAACTGAGATTGTGTGTGTGTGTGTGTGTGTGTGTGTGTGCGCGTGCGCGCGCGTGCATGTGTGTGTGTGCACGCGCACACGCTCAATATCAACTGATGTGCTACATGTACATTTCTTTCCATCGTCTCCTCCTTTTGAAGTTATCAACAATATATTTTTATCTATTTTAAGTTTATGAGACAAATGACTATAAGATTCTCAGTATGGTGTCAATTTGCATTTATCTGTACTAGAGAGGTTAAGTAATATTTTCCATGTTTATTGACATTTTGTTTTCTTCTTTTTAAAACTTGCCTATTCATCTCTTGCCCATTTTCAACCCATTTGCTACCAAGGCTGTTTATTTTTTTCCCATTGTTTTAGAGGACTCCCTTATGTATTTTGGCTACTAAACTTTCCTTCTGTGACTATGTTCATTGTTAATATCTTCTGCCTGTCTGTGGTGTAGATCTTAACTGTGTTCATGATGTTATTTTGTTTCCAGAGACAGTATTCATTTTAATGTGGTCAGTTTATCATTCTTTCCCTTTATGGTTTGTGCATTTTGTCTTGTTTATGAGATTCTACTTTACTTTGTGGCCATGAAGGGATTCTTTTATAGGCTCTCTTAAAAGTTTCAAATGTTGTGCTAGTCACATTTAGAATTTTACTCTGTTGTGAACTTATTTTTATGTACTATGTGGAGTAGTCATATAATTTTATTTTTTACACATGCATAGTACATTCTGTTCACAATGATTTGTAATACCACTTCTGTCATAAATATTCATATATGTATATGTAGACCTTTTTCTAAGGTCCATTCTGTCATTGCGTTCCTGGTGATATGCTTGATATCTTGTTACGAAAAGAATTCAATGAGAGACATAGTGGTAGATAAGAAGCAGATTTATTTATAAAGAAGCATATTCCCCTGACAGAGTGTGGGAGTGTGGGCCATTTCAGAAAGTGAGAGAGATCCCTGAAATATGGAGTGGTTAGTTTTTATGGGCTGGGTAATTTCATAGGCTATTGAGTGGGAGGATTATTCCAATTATTTGGAGGAAGGAGTGAGGATTTTCAGGAACTGGGCCACTGCCCAGGTTTTGACCTTTATAGTTGGCCTCAAAACTGTCATGGTGTGGGTGGGTGTGTCATGCTAATATTATTACAATGAGCATATAATAAGATTCAAAGTCTATTGGAAGTTGAATATTTACCATCTTGGGCTTAGTTGGTTCTATCCAGTCTTTGTCATGTCATATGGCTACAGCATTCTTCCCTCCTGTTTTAACTGGGTTAGTGTGTATATCAGCATCACATCTTTTTATTGTCTATTCTAATAGCTCACTGCCTTAATAACTAACTTAATCCCTAGTGTTCACACCTGTTAAAACAAGTATTTTTCTGTTAGTGTTTTTCAAATTGGTTTTACACACCTTATTACATAAGAGTTTAACAGTCTATTTGGCAAGATTTGTGAAAAAGTATTTCAAGTTTTTTAAAGATTTTAATAATGAATAATTTTAAAGTTAATAATTTTGTGGTTTTAATTAGAAATATATTACAGGTTATTTTATTGAAATTAACATTGTCCTTCTATCCATGAACCTATCTCCTTAAAAACAACAAGGTTTTCTTTTATGACAAAATTAATTTTAATGACTTTATTCTTAAATGCATTTTAATCCTTTTGATCTGAGATATCTTCTAGCTTTTGCTTTTATAGTGAACGCAGTCATTGTAAAATATATTAACATTTCTAATTGGCTTGGGCTGGTGTTTAGAAATGCTATTGATTTTTGTATGTTAATTTATACCTTCAAAAATAACTCTTTAATGTGACTTTTCTGCAGACTTTGATACTATCTTTCAAAAAATCAATTGCTTCCTTTATGACAGTTATTTTCAAATAACTATTGAGCATATTTTTTTCACTCTTTCCAGTCTATAGTATACTTTATTGTTGGTATAAATGTTATTCCTTCCTAGAAAATCTGCTCTTTCTTTCTGATTCTTATGAGATTCTTTTCTTTGTCTTTAATGTTCTGCAGTTTCACTATGCATCTAATCATCATACGGTTAACTGTTCACATAGCCATCCTTCATGGTGGGTAATTTCTTTTCATCATTTGTAATTTTTTACTAACAACTCATCTTCATCTCAGATTGGTTACTGAATGCTTTCTGTGGAAATCTTGTGTATTCTTTGCTCCAGAAAGGTTGCTACAAAGCCTGTCTTAGATTTTTCATGTCTTTCATGTGTCAGACCCTAGCTGGGGGGATTTTCCCACCACATTCATACTGTAAATTAGACTCCAAACTCCCAGAATGATAGTCCTGGGGCTTGCATTTCTCATGTGTGATTGTTGATACATATAGAAAACCAGGTAAAGAGAATTTTTTATTTTTCCCTTCTGTGGACTGCTGTATGAGGTTAATTTCTTCTTTTTACCAAAGAAAAAGCTCTTCCAGGATGCTGGCTTAATGTAAATTTATCTGTTCCAAGGATATGTCTTCCTTCAAGTACAAGGACAGTTTACCTGTCCTTACATTGCATGCAGGGAATCTAGTTGTTTGTTAAAAACCTATGTATGATTTTTCAGACCTGAACATAAGCAATGACAAAGCCTTTACATGCCAAGCTTCACAGGGAAACAGTGCACCAGCCTAGGTGGAAACATCAAGGGGACTTGCCATCAAGGTCTCAAGTCCCTACTGCTGCCCACTCTTTCACACATTTGCATTCCTAGCTCAATCCCTTCATTCTTAGGTCTCTTTATCTGAGGCCTTGGACAGAGAGAGGTCTTTTTTCAGACACTTCTGTTGAGCCTCCTTATGGGGGCTGGAGGGGAGAACACTTTCCCCAAGCTCAATCCTGGGTACTTTTCCACTCTTGGTAACACACCCTCTCTGGGCCCCCAGGTGTTCAGAGCTATCTGAACAATTAGGCAACCCCCAACCATGTCTATTCTGACTTACCCAACAAGAGATAATTGGCACTTTGTCTTATTTTAGCCTCCTGCTTATATCATCACAGTGACTAAAGTGTTAAATCTTTCATTTTTGGCTTGTTGTTTTAATTGCCTTTCTGACACCTGGCATCTAAGACCTCTCTTCCAGCTCAGCTGAGCTCCTGATAACAATGGAGAAACAGACATAGAAAACAGACTTAGGGACATGGGGAGAGGGGAGGAGCGGGTGAGATGTATAGAGAGTAATATGGAAGCTTACATTACCATATGTAAAATCCAATGGGAATTTGTTGTATGTCTCAGAGAACTCAAACAGGGGCTCTGTATCAACCTAGAGGGGTGGGAGGGAGGG
The DNA here is from genome assembly GCF_002263795.3 of Bos taurus. NCBI lineage: Eukaryota > Metazoa > Chordata > Mammalia > Artiodactyla > Bovidae > Bos > Bos taurus. The sequence continues at coordinate 50,362,873 of NC_037340.1, forward strand.
GCTGGGAGGGAGGTTCAAGAGGAAGGGGACATATGTATACCTATGGCTGATTCATGTTGAGATTTAACAGAAAACAAAACAAAAAAAATTCTATAAAGCAATTATCCTTCAATTATCCTTTATTAAAAAATAAATAAATTTTTTTAAAAAATGCTGCCCTGAAATCCTAACATATACTGTATCCATAACCACCCCAGATTACCAGATTATTTGCTATCCTAGCTTTAGGTTCCATCTTTGTTTCTAAGGTCTTTAAAAGAAAATTCTATGCAGATATTAGAATATCTTACCCAAAATATCTAGCTGTTTGCAATCAGACGGAGGTCCAACCCCTGTCCATAAGTTAGAAGAACAGATAACCTCATTTCATTTCTGTCTTAAAAAAAAGGGGGGGCAGTAAGATGAATTCTGATGCAGTAAATGAACATTATAACTCATAAACTCCTTAAATCTACATAGGGTGGAAGAGAGGAAGGAAAGTTTCACTGGATAATGAGCATCTGTATTAAAGTAAAAATGAATAATTTTCAAATTGTTAGACTCATTAGTCATTGAAGTGAGTTACTGACTAAAGTTATAAATGTTCTCTCAGAATGTGTACAAAAGAGAAAGACACCTAATTCTTATATATGTATTGAGACTTGGATATAAGGAATCTCTAGGTTTCTTTCCTAACATGCAAATCCATGACACCTACTTTTGAAAGGCATCAAACCTTATAGATTATTTTGTAGCTTAGAAATTTCAAAATATTGATTTCCAGCTACAACACAGTACTAGAGCAATTTAATTTGTAGGAGTTGAAATATCCAGAGTATACTGGCTTCAGAGCACTGTGTAAGAAGTTTTAACTTGCCATATACAACTTTATCCTCTTTGCTCAATGATCTCCCTCTACATAGAAACTTAGCAGTCTCCTGTGAACCCCTGATGGTTTTCAATGAGTTTCTGGGTTACATTCCCTAAAATCAGAACCTGATATATTTGTGTGTATGTGAGTATGTATGCATGAAAAGGATTCACTGAAAGAATGCACTCAGGAGAAAACTATAAGGGAATGAGGAAAATAGAAGAAAGAGAAAGAAAATATACAGACAGATGGTTCAGCTGTAGTCCAGCCTCAGCCTGATCCCATAGGGATCATGGAATGTGAATGGTGGAGCAAGTCAAGAGTAGAGGTTTTTGTACTCTTTCATCCCTTGATCATTGACTACCTGCCCTCTTCTCCAGTGTAGCTTCCCCTGCACCTCTGAGTAGGATCACTCCCTTTTGCTAAGGGGAAGTTTTGAGAATAGATGGCAGCTCTAAGCCATGAGCAGGAAACTTTCAGAGCAGCTGGCAGATGAGTGTACTAAGGAGGAAAATAGAATCTTGATAAGGCACTAACAGTATCTATTACAGAGTGATAATCCTTGTGTTATTACAAGGCAGTAAGAATCAAAGAAGGGCCACATGGTCACTCACTTCCTTATTCAAGCTATGTTATTCACAGCTGCCTGAAATTCCATCCTGGTAGGTTTTCTTTGCAAAGCAATACTTGATAAGGGTTTCTATATTTCAAAGACAATGAGAGCAAGAAGCCAATTCTCCAATGCCACAAGTCTGGTGACATGAAATAATGTATAGAAATTATGACTGTTGCTAATTAACACTAATTAAATGCCAAAAGCATTTTAATTTTCAGTCTTTTATTTTTGAGTTATATTTTATTCACTCCACTTTGTGAAGCAAAGTGCAAAGGTGTCCACTTTGGATTCTTAATTTGTACATTGCTGAAAATTCTCCAAAGTTCTTTAGTAAAACACACATAATTTAGAGGGAAAATAAAATAATAAAGGCACAAATTACACATTTTTTCAGTCTGTTTCATCTTAACTGTTTTGGCTTGTCATTTCATATCAAGATTCTTAAATATCAGTTTAATGTACTCAGGGCCAAATTAATTGGATGAATGTGTTTTCAACCTACCACCAGCGATCATACTTAACAATTTTCTATTTTGAGGAAAGTTTGCATGAAGTAGGAGATGACTGCGGCACAATTTCTCAAGGATACAAGCCTATATGATGAAATTTATCTGTATTCTATAATCCAGATCCAAACTTCCAAGATTGAAATTCCCACTCCACCATCTTAGGAGTGTAGTTTTAGTATTTAGTACTTAGTCTCTCTATGGCTTATCTCTGGTTTGAGAATAGGATTAATCACAGCATCTAACTCGTTAAACTATCATAAGGATTAATAAATGTGAATCACTTAGAACACTGCCTGAAAAAGTTAATATTCAGTAAATGTTCTTTCCACCTTTGTTGGATATATTGCAGGCTCCCATTGGACCATCTAATTTAGTTCTTTGACATCTTCCTTACAAGAAATCATCAAAAACACTTTGAGATGAAGAAAGATACGATTAATATAAATTTGCCATTCCCTGTTTTATAGATGTGAAAACTTCCACCAAATGGAAGAACTTAACTACTTGATGACCATAAGAACACAGTCCTTAGACTTACTGACGCCAAAGAAATAATAATATTAACTCTTGTGACACGACCCTGTTACCCCACCATCACCCAAAGAATTGTGCAGAAGTTGATCACATACCCTATCACACCCTTCCTTCACATGGTCTTTAAAAATGCTTTCCTGAAACCCATTGGGAAGTTTGGGTGTTTTGAGACTAGCTGCCCTGAACTCATGCTTATTGTTGTTGTTCAGTCATTCAATCATGTCTGACTCCATGACTCCATTGACTGCAGCAAACCAGGCTTACCTGTACTTCACCATCTCCCAAAATTTGCTCAGACTCATGTCCATTGCATTGGTGAGGCCATCCAATCATCTTGTCTTCTGCTATCCCCTTCTCTTCCTGCCTTCAATCTTTCCCAGCATCAGGGTCTTTTCTAATGAATCAGCTCTTTGCATCACATGACCAAGTATTGAAGCTTCAGCATCAGTCCTTACAATGAATCTTCAGGACTGATTTTCTTTAGTATTGGCTGGTTTGACTTCCTTGCCATCCAAGAGACTCTCGAGAATCTTCTCCAACACCACAGTTTGAAAGCATCAGTTCTTTGGTCTCAGCCTTCTTTATGATCCAACTCTCACATCTGTACATACTACTGGAAAAACCATAGCTTTGACTATATGTACCTTTGTTGGCAAAGTAACGTCTCTGCTTTTTAATATGCTGTCTAGGTTTGTCACAGCTTTTCTTCCAAGAAGCAAGCATCTTTTAATTTTATGGCAGCAGTCACCATCCACAGTGATTTCGGAGCCCAGGAAAATAAAATCTGTCACTGTTTCCATTGTAACCCCATCAATTTGCCATGAAGTGATGGGACCAGATGCCATGATCTTAGTTTTTGAATGTTGAGTTTTAAGCCAGCTTTTTCACTCTCCTCTTTCACCCTCATCGGGAGACTCTTCAGTTCCTCTTCGCTTTCTGCCATAAGGGTGGTATCATCTGAATATCTGAGGTTATTGATATTTCTCCTAGCAATCTTGATTCCATGTTCTGAGTCATCCAGCCTGGCATTTGGCATGATGCACTCTACATATAAGCTAAATAAGCAAGGTGACAATATATAGCTTTGACATACACCTTAATGAAAACTTGGAACCCATCTGTTGTTCCATGTCTGGTTCTAACTGTTGCTTCTTGACCTGCCTACAGGTTTTGCAGGAGGCAGGTAAAGTGGTCTGGTATTCCAATCTCTTTAAGAATTTTCCACACAGTGGATTTGTTGTGATCCACACAGTCCAAGGTTTTAGCGCAGCCAGTGAAGCAGAAGTAGATGTTTTTCTGGAATTGTCTCGTTTTTTTCTATGATCCAATGGATGTTGGCAATTTGATCTCTGGTTCCTCTGCCTTTTCTAAATCCAGCTTGTACATCTGGAGTTTCTTAGTTCACATACTGTTGAAGCCTAACTTGAAGGATTTTGAGCATTATGTTTCTAGCTTGTGAAATGAGTGCAATTATGTGGTAGCTTGAACATTCTTTAGCATTGCCCTTTTTTGGATTAGGAATGAAAATTGACCTTTTCCAGTCCTATGGCCATTGCTGAGTTTTCCAAATTTGCTGGCATATTGAATTAAACACTTTCATAGCATCATCTTTTAGGATTTGAAATAGCCCAGATAGAATTCCATCATCTCCATAGCTTTGTTCATAGTGAGGCTTCCTAAGGCTCACTTGACTTCACACTCCAGGATGCCTGGATCTAGGTAAGTGATCACACCATCATAGATATCTGGGTCATGAAGGTCATTTTTATATAGTTCTTCTGTGTATTCTTGCCACCTCTTCTTAATATCTTCTGCTTCTGTTAGGTCCATACCATTTCTGTCCTAATTGTGCCCATCTTTGCATGAAATGTTCCCTTGTATCTCTAATTTTCTTGAGGAGATCTCCAGTCTTTCCCATTTTATTGCTTTATTCTATTTCTTTGCATTGTTCACTTAGGAAGACTTTCCTTGCTTGACACCCAGAAATAATAGCTGAAATTTCCTTCACTACAATCCAGTGTTAGTAGATTGGTGAGTAGACTCAAGTTTGGTTCAGTAACAGTTTGTTAAAAGCAAAAGATTAAAAGTCAGTAAGATCTATTTTTGAATCTGAGTTCTACCAATCAGACTTCCCTGGTGGCTCAGATGGTAAAGTGTCTGCCTACAACGTGGGAGACCTGTGTTCAGTCCCTGGGTTGGGAAGATCTCCTGGAGAAGGAAATGGCAACCCACTCTAGTATTCTTGCCTGGAGAATCCCATGGACAGAGTTTCCTTGTGGGCTACAGTCCATGGGGTCGCAAAGAGTCGGACACGACTGAGCGACTTCACTTTCTTTCTACCAATCACTTGTTCTGCGATTATACAGAAAATATTAATATATCTAAGGTTTTCACTTTTGAAATGGAGATAATCCTATTCACATCATAATGGTGCTTTGACCTCCAAATGAGATAGAGCATGCACATGGCCTGGCATATCTTTAGAATTTGTGAAAAGATAGTCCTTTTATTATAGCCAAGTACCTATGCCCATCAACAGCCTGTGTCTTACCTAAGGAATGAGCCAAGTTTTGAGGGTGCCAACCAGGCTAACCCTACCAATTTGCAAACTGAACCTTCATCAGAATTTAACTTGAAATTCTTGCATGAATGGAAAATTGAAGAGAGCTCAAATATTAATAGTAAATATGATAGAAAGTAGATAATTTTAATTCCATTTCTGATTAACTTGAAAAGGTCATATATATTATTTTTATTTAGAGTTGTTGATAATAACTATTGCCATCACAGTTTACGAAAAATAGTCTTATATAAGTTCAAAGTATTATTTCTACTTCTAAATAAATAAACCAAGAAAATGTTCAGAGTAAAGTTTTGACTTAGAAATTATTTGAGGTTAACAATCGTGTACAATGGCCCATTTTAGACCAGTATCTCAGTGAGACAATCAACTACATTAATCTAGCTTAAAGGTTTAAGAGCATGGGCTACTCTTGTAGGTTGGGTTCTACAAAAGCAGAGACTAAGATAGAGTTTCAGATGCTCTCAGAGAAAGGTAAAAAGAAAGCAAGATGGCGCAGAAGGAACTGAATAAGAATACGATCTCATCTGGAGTTGAATTTTGGCTTGATTGCATTGGAGATCTCTGAAGTGTGAATTGTACTACAGATTTGGTGCCTTCTTTAAGCAACAAGGCAGGTGTTTGCCACTCTGATTAAGTGGTAATTAGATGCAGGCTATTCTCATCCTCTGAGCAATACTCACAGTTAGATGGTTGATAATTCTCTGCAGAAGGGACAGTCCTAAATTGATAGCTGCCAGTACTCATGACAGCTAGGGGTTTGTTTCACCTGCCTCTAAAGAGGATCTGGATGAATGAGGGGAATGAGTATTACTATTTGTGGCAAAAAATTCTGTCCCTTGTTAAAAATGCATTGGTTTTATCAGTTCAGTTTAGTCACTCAGTCATGTCCGACTCTTTGTGACCCCATGAATCGCAGCACGCCAGGCCTCCCTGTCCATCACCAATTCCCGGAGTTCACTCAAACTCATGTCCATTGAGTCGGTGATGCCATGCAGCCATCTCATCCTCTGCCGTCGCCTTTTCCTCCTGCCCTCAATCCCTCCCAGCATCAGAGTCTTTTCCAATGAGTCAACTCTTCGCATAAGGTGGCCAAAGTACTGGAGTCTCAGCTTTAGCATCATTCCTTCCAAAGAAATCCCAGGGCTGATTTCCTTTAGAGATTGGATCTCCTTGCAGTCAAAGGGACTCTCAAGAGTCTTCTCCAGCACCACTGTTCAAAAGCATCTATTCTTCGGTGCTCAGCTTTCTTCACAGTCCAACTCTCACATCCATACATGACCACTGAAAAAACCATAGCCTTGACTAGATGGACCTTTGCTGGCAAAGTAATGTCTCTGCTTTTCAATATGCTATCTAGGTTGGTCATAACTTTCCTTCCAAGGAGTAAGCGTCTTTTAATTTCATGGCTGCAGTCACCATCTGCAGTGATTTTGGAGCCCCCCAAAAATAAAGTCTGACACTGTTTCCACTGTTGCCCCATCTATTTCCCATGAAGTGATGGGACCAGATGCCATGATCTTCATTTTCTGAATGTTGAGGTTTAAGCCAAATTTTTCACTCTCCTCTTTCACTTTCATCAAGAGGCTTTTGAGTTCCTCTTCACTTTCTGCCATAAGGGTGGTGTCATCTGCATAGCTGAGGTTATTGATATTTCTCCCGGCAATCTTGATTCCAGCTTGTGCTTCTTCCAGCCCAGCGTTTCTCATGATGTACTCTACATATAAGTTAAATAAGCAGGGTGACAATATACAGCCTTGACGTACTCCTTTTCCTATTTGGAACCAGTCTGTTGTTCCATGTCCAGTTCTAACTGTTGCTTCCTGACCTGCATTTAGGTTTCTCAAGAGGCAGGTCAGGTGGTCTGATATTCCCATCTCTTTCAGAATTTTCCACAGTTTATTGTGATCCACACAGTCAAAAGCTTTGGCATAGTCAATAAAGCAGAAATAGATGGTTTTCTGGAACTCTCTTGCTTTTTCCATGATCCAGTGGATGTTGGCAATTTGATCTCTGATTCCTCTGCTTTTTCTAAAACCAGCTTGAACATCTGGAAGCTCACAGTTCACATATTGCTGAAGCCTGGCTTGGAGAATTTTGAGCATTACTTTACTAGCATGTGAGATGAGTGCAATTGTGAGGTAGTTTGAGCATTCTTCGGCATTGCCTTTCTTTGAGATAGGAATGAAAACTGACTTTTTCCAGTCCTGTGGCCACTGCTGAGTTTTCCAAATTTGTTGGCATATTGAGCACAGCACTTTCATAGCATCATCTTTCAGGATTTGAAATAGCTCCACTGGAATTCCATCACCTCCACTAGCTTTGTTCGTAGTGATGCTTTTTAAGGCCCACTTGACTTCACATTCCAGGATGTCTGGCTCTAGGTCAGTGATCACACCATCGTGATTATCTGGGTCGTGAAGGTCTTTTTTGTACAGCTCTTCTGTGTATTCTTACCACCTGCTCTTAATATCTTCTGCTTCTGTTAGGTCCATACCATTTCTGTCCTTTATCGAGCCGATCTTTGCATGAAATGTCCCCTTGGTATCTCTGATTTTCTTGAAGAGATCTCTAGTCTTCCCCATTCTGTGTTTTCTTCTATTTCTTTGCATTGATTGCTGAGAAAGGCTCTCTTATCTCTTCTTGCTATTCTTTGGAACTCTGCATTCAGATGCTTATATCTTTCCTTTTCTCCTTTGCTTTTGGCTTCTCTTCTTTTCACAGCTATTTGTAAGGCCTCCCCAGACAGCCATTTTGCTTTTTTGCATTTTTTCCATGGGGATGGTCTTGACCCCTGTCTCCTGTACAATGTCACGAACCTCAGTCCATAGTTCATCAGGCACTCTATCTATCTATTGGTTTTATAGGAAGACAAATTAAGAGACAATATAGTAAGAGTGTCCAAATAATGACAAAGAGAATCTATGTTTATGTCACAGGAAGGGGGATCCCTTCCAGGGCCCAAAACTGGGCTCTTGTCTAACACTCGGAAATGAATTGTCCACGGAGACACATGTGCTGGCAAAGCAAGAAATTTTATTGGGAAAGGGCACCCGGGTGGAGAGAAGTAGTGTAAGGGAAGCCAGGAGAACTGCTCTGCCATGTGGCTCACAGTCTCAGTTTTTATGGTGATGGGATTAGCTTCCAGGTTGCCTTTAGCCAACCATTCTGACTCAGAGTCCTTCCTGGTGATGCACACCTTGTTCAGCTGAGATGGATGCCAGAGAGAGGATTCTGGGAGGTGGTCCGACATGTGGTGTCTCCTTTTGACTTTTCCTGAACTCTTCTGGTTGGTGGTGGCTTAATAGTTCCATGATCCTTATCAGGACCTCCTGTCGTAAAACACCTCATGCAAATAGTTACTATGGTGCCTGGTCAGGGTGGGCAGTTTCAGTCAGTGTGCTTCCTCTAACATCTATAGTCCTTAAATTTGGGTGAATGGGGTTATAAACCCATGACATTTCATGATAAATGTTAGAGACCTGCTTTCAAGAAATTGCATGTGTGTACACACAAAATATTTGTATAGAATTTCAGAGGTTCTCAGACCCCTTGATGAAGCTAATTTACAGATTGTTTGAATCAGAAATTTTTGTTTTGGCCTACATGATTTGTACTAGCCTTTATACTGGCATTGAAATGGTGATCAGAATCTAGAAAAATGATGAAAATCAGGGGAGAAGCAAGATATAGATCTGTGCTAATGGAGAGATGACAGATAAAAGAAATCAGTCATAATCCATTACAAGGAATCCTCTAGACTAGTTATCACAAGGGACAGTTTTGTGGAGTGAATGGCCTCCAGGAGCAAAGGAAAAACAAGTTTCTAGATTTTCTCTCTTGCAGTGTGTTTTTTTTACATCTGTCCACATTCTACCTACACAAAATGGAGCCATTCCTGAGATAGGAGATAGATGGGACCCAGGCTGAGCATGTAGTTTGTCCCCTGTGGACAGAAACTCCATTATAGCAGGATAAAAAAGGAAGCTCGGCCCTGCCCAGATAAAAGGTAAGAGACCACATATTTCTCATTCTAAATGCCAAGGAGACCTTCCTATAAAGCTCCTTGGAGGTCAAAAGGGGAATAATGTCAACCTACCCACAGATCTCTTCACTGGAATCCATCTTGACTAAGAGAGGTGCATGTGAACAGGGGAGGATCCTGAAATATACCAAAAACAGACCTAGAACCAAGAAAATCTAAATGATTAATCAAAGGAAACCTGGAAGAAATGCCCCATATACGTCGTTTAAACTACAACAAGGGTGTGACTCTAGCTTTGAGTCTACCCAGGTGTGTATCTACACTTCTTCCTCCTAGTAAATACTTAATTTATTTCACTACTTTCTGTCTTTGTGGGAATTCTTTTCTGCAAAGCCAAAGGTCCAGGGCCTTATATCTGGCAACTGGCCTGGTGGTTAGGATTCAGTGCTCTCTCTGCTGTGGAAGGACCTCAATCTCTAGCTGGGAATTGAAACCCTGCTTCAAGCCACCGCAAGCCAAGGCCACTCATAATAGTAGCAGCTGGTAACAGCACCACAAGCAGCCTTCTAGCATAACAGTAGCAGTTGTTAACAGCACCATAATCAGCCACTGCAGGGAGTCACAATATATAATTGCATTCACATTTACTACATTCTGAGATGTCTCTTTCATCATTCTCTGACCCTTCCATATGTAACAATAATGAACTCCAAAACCACCCATCTTTGGACACCCCAAAACCAAATTTTGGGGGAAAATGTTCAGGGTCATAAGTGGGGAGTAGGTGTTCAGTTGAGTGGGATATGAAATGGGCCATTGCTTTGAATATTTAACGACAACTTTCTGTAGTTGTTCCAAATGAAGATGTAATAGGTTTGTGTTTATTCTTATAGATACATGACATACAAAAAATGTACATATTAAATCTTGATGAATTTTCTTTAACTGAGAATACCTGTCTAACAACTCTCAGATCAAGAAACATAACTTCCCCTGCATCTTAAAAGCTATCTGGAAGCCTCTTTAGCTAACCTGAAGCCCTGTTTTGTGGTGACAGTTATATCTGATAATTTTTTTTGAAGCCAGGCACGACTCACCTGGGATTATTTCTGCAGAAAGTATTGCTTTTTGTAGTCAGTTCATTCTGACTGTATTCATTCTAACTCTATCCTATTATCTCTGAATGCTTTTCCTGATAGTAATCCTTTAAGTGTCGCTCAAGTCTTGCAATGATATCTCCTGATAAGTTTTTCACCTTCTCTTCCAAATAATTTCCTTTGTTTTTTTTTAGTTTCTTAGGATCTGGAACTCTAACATTAACATGTCCTTCATGAGAACTCACAAGAGCACCTTTTCATCCTGACCTCTCTTTTAAGGATCAGTTAAGAGGGTAGGAAGTAACATATCTACAAACAGGATAGGAAGTGCTGATCACACACTGATATCCACACACTTGGATAAGTGAAGTGCAAATGTGAGAAATATTACAGTGACTTGGGCAAGAAAGCAAACTGAGCCATTCATTGAGTCTTCTCCACAGATTTAGAACCTAAGAAAGGGCATTCTTTCATTCCTGTGAAATGTAATGACAGCAGGGCTTCAGATAACCATCCTCAAATCCGGATGCTTATCTAAACCAAACCTGCCTGCCTGCCTGGAATCCCTTTGACTTTCAAAAATAGAGCCTGGATTCATGGGGAACTCTGCTTCTCAGACAATTTGGGACAGCTTCTGTGTTTGGTAAGAAACATTTTTAAAGAAAAGACATCATTTCCTCTCTCTTTTCCTCTAGATTAAACCCAGACTATGAAGACAAATGTAGGGTAAAGTTTAATAAACAATATAGATTATATAAGCAATAGGGGGAATGAGTGTTGCAAAAAGAGAAAAGTAGAATATCTAGGCTTTCATTTGTAACTGCTTTATTTTTGTGTGTCATTGCTCTACTTTTATCTTATTTATCAATATCCAAAAACTCTTCCTCTTTTTTATTGTTTTTAAAATTTTTCTTTTTTTTAAACTGATTTTAAAAAATTTTCTTCCATTAGCTGCTGTATAGAAAGTATTTTTCAAAGCAGGACTGGCCTCTCAGTATATCGCTATAAAGATTAATCTGAGATTTAAGCTCAGAACCTTTTCACTTCATTTCTCAGAGGCAGTTATTGCCCCATCACATCTGCCCCCAATACCTATATGTCTCTTTTAATTAAATTCCTTCATTCCTGTCATTTTTTTCTTCATGTGTTCATCTAAAGATTAATTGAATACCTAACTTGTATCATATCCTGAGTTTCTTTATGTCCCTTAGCACATCCATTAAGAAATTTAGTAAATCCTTGAAAAACTCATTCTCCTAGGATAAAAGACTCTCATGTCCCAAAGCATTCATCGGCTAGGCCAATCCTTAGCTCAAAAGATGCTCTTTGACAGAATATGATCAGAGTTGGGCACTGTTAGTCTTAAAGCTAAGTTGTAAGTCCCAGCTTCTCAGAATCCCTTAAATATAACCCACTAAGGAGTGGATTCACTACTCAACTCAGTCTGTTTGTAAGCTTAGTCCTGCTTAAGGAAGAATTTGATGCACAAATTGAGATTAGAAATTTGCTTTCATCTAATTCACTTTCTATGCTGCTGCTAAAATGCCATCAATATAGGTTTTGTCATGAAAATCTAATGATGATAGTCACTGCTTATAAACTTCTCCTGAGAATACTGAGATAAACTGTAGCATATTAAAAGAATAAACAGTTCATTTAAGCAAAAATCAATTTGAAAACCTCAGTGTCTGTCAAACCTGAAGTGGTTGGGGTGCTGAGCTGACAGAAGCTGGGGGAAACTGAAATTGGAGGCAAGAAAGGACATAATTTAATTGACTACATCTTAGTTGACTGTGACAGGTTGGCCCTAGTGTATCAATTTCTTAACCTTGAAGTATTTATGAGCTTAGGCTTTGGTTCACCCCAGTAATAGAGCACCCTCAGTGTAACTGTCTCCTTGCTTAATTAATTTAACAAAGAATAAAAGCTCAAATTTATCTGAGGATGTGAAAAGCCTGCAGGATTCAGCTACTACTCACCTATTGATTCTTCTCTTTGCACCAGGGAGCTGAGATTTGATCAATGTGAAGAGCAGAGTTGAGAGTAGTCCTAAAAAGTCCAGGAAGCCAGGAGGCTCCAGTGAGAGGTCACAGATAGTAGAAGGCATCAGAACTATGATAAAGATAAAGGGAGCTAAAGTCCATCACCAGTTTTTCCTTCAAATCAGAATTTGAGGAAATAAAAATGTTAAATCCTAATAAATTCAGTTTAAGGAGGCCATGTAGTTGTCTACTTCTTAAAACAAGAGTACTACTAAGACTTCTGTTTAGTTATTTCTCAATAAAAAAGTGATAAATATATTTGTAACAAAAATATATAACATTGACTTTCTTAAATTCTAAAGAGTATTCATATCTAAATATTTCTTAAATAAAAGAATCATCATTAATAACTATAATAATATAAAAGTCTATGGTCTATCATAATTTAATTGGCAAGGTTATTTCCTTTTAATATTATACTGAGTTATATAAATCTTATCATCGATGGTGATTGTTTCTGCTGTTCAGTTGGTAAGTCATGTCCAACTCTTTGTGATCCCATGACCTGCAGCACACCAGGCTTCCATATCTTTCACCATCTCCCAAAAAAGTGAAAGTGTTAGTTGCTGAGTCATGCCTGACTCTTTGTGACCCCATGGATTATATCCCACCAGGCTCCTCTATCCATGGGATTCTCCAGGCAACAATACTGGAGAGGGTGGCCATTCCCTTCTCCAGCGAATCTTGCCCACCCAGGAGCTGAGCCTGGGTCTCCCATACTGCAGGCAGATTCTTTACCCACTATCTCCCAGAGTTTGCTCAAATTCATGTCCATTGATTTGGTGATGCCATCCAATCATTTCATCCTCTGTTGCCCTCCTCGACTCCTGCCCTCAATCTTTCCCAGAACCAGGGTCTTTTCCAATGAATCAGCTCTTCCCATCAAGTGGCCAAAGTACTAGACCTTCAGCTTCAGCACCCGTCCCTCTAATGAATATTAAGGGTTGATTTCCTTTAGGATTGACTGATTTCATGTCCTTCCTGTCCAGGAGAATTCTCAAGAGTCTTCTCCACCACCACAGTTCAAAAGCATCAATTCTTTGGCACTCAGCCGTCTTTGCGGTCCAAGTCACACATTTGTACATACTATAGAAGTATCATAGCTTTGACTATATGGACCTTTATCAGCAAATGATGTCTCTGCTTTTTAATATGCTGTCTAGGCTTGTCATAATTTTCTTTCCAAGGAGTAAGTCTCTTTAATTTTTTTTTAATTTTATTTTAACTTTACAATAGTGTATTGGTTTTGCCATATATCAAAATGAATTTGCCACAGGTATACATGTGTTCCCCATCCTGAACCGTCCTCCCTCCTCTCTCCCCATACCATCCCTCTGGGTCGTCCCAGTGCACCAACCCCAAGCATCCAGTATTGTGCATCGAACCTGGACTGGCGACTCGTTTCATATATGATATTATAAATGTTTCAATGCCATTCTCCCAAACCATCCCACCCTCTCCCTCTCCCACAGAGTCCAAAAGACTGTTCTATACATCAGTGTCTCTTTTGCTGTCTCATATACAGGGTTATTGTTACCATCTTTCTAAATTCCATATATATGCATTAGTATACTGTATTGGTGTTAATTTCATGATTGCAGTCACCATCTACAGTGATTTTGAAGCCCAAGAAAATAAAATTTGTCACTGTTTCCACTTTTTCTCCATCTATTTGCCATGAAGTAATGGGACTGGATACTGTGATCTTAGTTTTTTGAATGTTGAACGTTCACCCACCTTTTTCACTCTCCTCTTTTACCCTCATCAAGAGGCTTTTTAGTTCCTCTTGGTTTTCTGCCATTAGAGTGGTGCCATATGAATATCTGAGATTGTTGATATATCTCCCTGAAATCTTGATTCCAGCTTGTGAGTCATCCAGTTTGGCATTTCATATGATATACTCTGCATATAAGTTAAATAAGCAAGGTGACGATATACAGCCTTGATGTACTTCTTTCCAATTTTGAATCAGTTCACTGCTCCATGTGGAATTCTAACTGTAGCATCTTGGTCTGCATACAGGTTTCTCAGAAGACAGAGAAGTTGGTCTGGCATTCCCATTACTTCAAGAATTTTCCACAGTTTGTTTCGAGCTACACAATCAAAGCCTTTAGCATAGTCAATGAAGCAGAAGTAGATGTTTTTCTAGAACTCTCTTGCTTTTGCTATGATCCAATTAACTTTGGCAATTTGATCTCTGTTTCCTCTGCCTTTTCTAAATACAGCTTGTACATCTCAAAGTTCTGCATCCACATACTGCTGAATCCTGGCTTAAAGGATTTTGAGTATTACCTTGCTAGCATGTGAAATGAGCTCAATTGTATGGTAGTTTGAATATTCTTTGGTGCTGCCCTTCTTTGAGATAAGAATGAAAACTGACCTTTTTCTAGTCCTCTTGCCATTGATGAGTTTTCCAAATTTGCTCACATATTTATTGAAGCACTATAACAGCATCATCTTTTAGGATTTTATATCGCTCAGCTATTGTAAGCCCTCCTCAGAAAACCACTTTGCCTTCTTGCATGTCTTTTTCTTAGGAATGGTTTTGGTCACTGCCTTCTGTTTGATGCTATGAACTTCCATCCATAGTTCTTCAGGCACTCTGCCTACCAGATCTAATCCCTTCAATCTGTTTGTCTCCTCCACTGCATAATTATAAGGGATTTGATTTAGGTCATACATGAATTGTCTAACGGTTTTACCTACTTTCTTCAATTTAAGCCTGAATTTTGCAATAAGGAGCTCATGACCTAAGCCAAAGTCAGCTCCAGATCTTGTTTTTGCTGACTGTATAGAGCTTCTCCATCTTTGGCTGCAAAGAATGTAATCAATCTGAATTCAGTATTGACCCTTTGACAAAACCTGGTCCACTGGAGAAGGGAATGGCAAACCATTCCAGTATTCTACCCTTGATAACCCCGTGAACAGTATGAAAAGGTAAAAAGATACGACACTGGAAGATGAGGCTCCCAGGTATGTAGGTGTCTAATATGCTACTAGGGAAGAGTGGAGAGATACCTTCAGAAAGAATGAAGAGGCTGAGTCAAAGTGAAAATGTTACTCATTTGTGGATGTGTCTGGTGGTGAAAGTAAAGTTTGATGCTATAAAGAATTCCAAAGGAACCTGGAATACTAGGTCTATGAATCAAGGTAAATTGGATGTGGTCAAGCAGGAGATGACAAGATTGAACATCTATATTTTAGGAATCATTGAACTAAAATGGACAGGAATGGGTGAATTTAACTCAGGTGACCATTATATCTACTACTGGGCAAGGATTCCATAGAAGAAATGGAGTAGCCTTCATAGTCAACAAAAGTCTGATATGCAGTACTTAGGTGCACCCTCAAAACTGACAGAATGATCTTGGTTTGTTTCCAAGGAAAACCATTTAGCATTACAGTAAGTAATGTACAAGTCTATGTCCCAACCACTGATGCTGATGAAGCTGAAGTTGACTGGTTCCATGAAAACTACAAGACCTTCTAGAATTAACACCATAAAAGATGTCCTTTTCATCATAGGGGATTGGAATGCAAAAGTAGGTAGTCAAGAGATATCTGGAGCAACAGGCAAGTTTAGCCTTGGAGTACAAAAATGTAGCAGGGCAAAGTCTATAGATTTTTGCCAAGTGAACTCTCTGGTCATAGCAAACACCCTCTTTCCACAACACATGAAACTATTCTACATATGAACATCACTGTAGGGCATTGCCATGTTCAAAATCAATAAGCACCATGGTTATCATCTGAGAACTGAGTAAATGATTTGGAGTTTGGAAACTGAGAACCACCCAGCAGAACATTATGGAAGTGGTTAGACGTTATGTGTCTGAATTGTTTGGTGATTGAAATGGTAAGTAGACTGGCCACTGAGGCATCTGGAAGAAAAAGATTTTTTTTTAAACCTATTTGAATGGGAGAGATGCTGGTAGGAAAGAATCATAGACTGGTTTTTGATTTAGGTATTTTATGAAGTGCATGATAAGATCACTGACAGAGATGGAGCAGATGGCTTGGATTTCCCAGACATATTCACCAGATATGGTCAAATTTTAGCTTACAGAACATGATAAATTACTCCTAGAACTCAAATTATAAACCAAACAAATCTTTAATGTTTCAGAGAACTTGTCAAAGCTGTGAATACACAGTCTTTTCATTCACACTTCACAGTCTAATTACACAATCTTTCAGTGGAAGGACTGTTTTTTCAATTATAATATTTAATTTTCTTTTACCTTGCATGTATGATGCTAATCAATATTATATTTACCTGTATAAATGTCATATGGCCTTACACATACTTCTTAGAGTTCATCCATGGGTTGCTGCATGTGCATGGTGTGTATGTGTGCAAGGAGGAATTGAACTAATAGTGTAACTTCTGATGAAAAAAAGATTTCACTTTTATTCTTTGGTGTATTAAAATGTGCAACAGCTATGGAAAATGATGTTTTATTTATTCTGAATCCAAATTAAAAGTTATTGGGCCTTTCTCATCTCTTAAACTCCAATTAAGAACTTCACCCTATCCTTGATTTTGAGGTGTGGTGAAGGCAATGGCACCCCACTCCAGTACTCTTGCCTGGAAAATCCCATGGACGGAGGAGCCTGGTAGGCTGCAGTCCATGGGGTCGCTAGGAGTCGGACACGACTGAGCGACTTCACTTTCACTTTTCACTTTCATGCATTGGAGAAGGAAATGGCAACCCACCCCAGTGTTCTTGCCTGGAGAATCCCAGGGACGGGGGAGCCTGGTGGGCTGCCATCTATGGGGTCGCACAGAGTCAGACACGACTGAAGCGACTTAGCAGCAGCAGCAGCAGCAGCATACCCAACATGAGTTTAAACCTCCTCCCTTCACTCTTAAGGCTCTCAATTTAAGGAAAAAGCTTGAGGTTGGAACAATATTGTGCAGTCAACACTCTCAAACTTTGGTGAGGTTGAAAGGGTCCATAGCTCCTTTCCATTCTTTGTGACAGTTAAGCCTGCTTTGCTTTTATTTAATACAGATTTATCCTAAGGCTTGTTCTTTTTCAATGTGATCCACTTGGCCGCACCCATTTGGAAGAGCCCGTTACTATGGTCAGGGTTGGTTTGGCTCGCTCAAGCTCATTGCTACATTCTTTTTTTAGAGCCTGCCAAATGTGGGCCAATGGGTGTGTCTTGTTAACATCCTGTGGTTTATCAGATATTTAGGATCACTCTTTAGAGCAACCTCTTTAGAAGCCTGCAGCTGTGCTGGGAGCCCCTGGTCAGCATGTCTAAGAGGAAGCCCGAACTCTGATTCACATTTAACCAAAATGCTTATGGGGAATGGCAACATAAGCATGCCTTGCCTTAAGAAACACATGGCGCCCATCCTGAATCTAGATTAGTGATTTGTGGTTGCAAACATTTGCCTATCTCTCCAAACCATAATTTATCCCAAAGAAATGACTATGTCACTTACACATTTAGATATAAGAACCACACACAAAATGGATTTCCTGGGTCAGTTCTGATTTTTAAGTCCATGCACCATTTTTTATTTGCCACATGCAGACCGCAGAGCCACTTTCAAGGATATGTTAGGGATACAGGAAACATTAGTGTGTAGTTAAAATGCATACCCCATGGTGGGGAAAGACCAGAGGACACAATTTTGGACTGGCAAGGATCAGAAGAAGTTTGCTACTCAAATATATCATGAAACATACTCACCCTATAACCCCAACTACAGGTTTAAGTAGATTAACAACTTCATTTTATTAAGTGCAAATGCTCCCTCAAGTGGTTAGACTTCATTCATACTTTAGTATGAAATATTTACTTCAATAAGATTTTCCAGTCCATTCTCTCTGAGTACCTGGAACTCCTGGGAGATGGGGGAGGTAGGATGGAGTGTTTCACTTCTTTACCAAATCTATTGCTGGCACTATCATTAACTTGAATGAATAAAAATATAATTAAAGTTTATATATTATTAGTGTTTGCTGAATATTTTTAACAGGAATAATGGACTTGGAGATAGTTAAGTTGTATGTGATGAAAATTTAAAAACTAGTGAATCTAAGGAATTCATTTTACCACTTTTGTGTTTTCTGTAGGTTATTTTTTTTAATAAATATTTTTTAAAATATTCTAATTAGCTTGTAATCATTGTCTCAGTAATATAATAGCTGAAACACACTAATGCCCATATTTTTCTTAGAGCAAGAAGAATGTGAGCAGTATACAGAGAAATCTTAAAGAACCAGAGGTAAAATAAAAAGTTGTATCTGAGAGCTGGAAATGAGGTGAGTGGTGCGAGAGGAGATTTAAATTAAGGATGAGATAAAGGGAAAGAAAATATTTCCATGCTAAGGCAATTTTACCAAGATTCCTATCTGTGAATTTTCTGCCATGGGTTAAGATAGTCTGAAGCCCAAGTTAATAAATTAACTTTTGATTTTGGAGCTGGACTTCTCACTTTTCTTGATTTATATTATCTTCCATGTTCAGTTTCTCTAGGATATATGGTTGTTTTCTCCACTCAGCACTTTTTCCCTCAATATTCCAATTTGCATTTCTGAGGCTGCCGCATTCTAATACTACTGTTGGTGATGAAGATGGTGAGAAGGAGAAGGAGGGAGGGCAGGGGGAAGACACTAACTTAACTAAGCACCTGTTATGGGCAGATTGCTATGCCAGGCATTTTTCACACAATTCATTTAAATTTCTCAAATAAGACAACTGAGGTTCAGAGAAGCTAAGTAATTGTTCCAAGGTCATTTATATTTTGGAGCTGCAATCACAACCATAGCTGCACCATTTCAAAGCCCCTTGCCTTTTGAGCACTGCTTTTGGACGAACATTTTAAAATGAAAGGAACAGCTGTAAACATGTATGATCTGCCTCATTGTAAAGAAGATTTAAACTTTCTTTTAACTTCCATGATAAAAGTAATGGGAACAATTTGACCAAAATGAAAAAGAAATATTAGGAGCAAAGTAAAACAAAGGTTAAAAATTATTTCTGTAGCTTCCTCCGTGTTTATTTTTGTTGAATTGGTGGACTTACCCAATGGAGGCAAAAGGGAGAGGAAGACACACATAGGACCCAACCCTGAGCTTTGGCCCTGTTGTGAGCTGGAGAAAGTCTCTTCAACTCTCTCAAACTAGATTTTCACCTTTGTAAGTTGAACAATCCCTAATCTTCCCTCCTCTGGAGCTGCTGTGAGCATTGAGTTTATGATTCTAAGATCTCTCCAGAGTCTTTTTTAAAACAGACTATAATACAGTTATTATTGCTGTTATTACTACTTGTGAAAAGAATAGAAATTGGCAGCATTTGGCACCACTTTGATAATACTCAAATATGCTGGTACTTTGATAGCATAAAAATCTCAAAATCATTAGAATTTATCCTATGATTGTGATTTCTTAATTCCATAATTTTAAAACCTGAACTAACTCTAAACTCTAGTGCTGCTTGTACAGTTCAGTTCAGTTCAGTTCAGTCGCTCAGTCGTGTCCGACTCTTTGCAACCCATGAATCGCAGCACGCCAGGCCTCCCTGTCCATCACCAACTCCCAGAGTTCACTCAGACTCACGTCCATCGAGTCAGTGATGCCATCCAGCCATCTCATCCTCTGTCGTCCCCTTCTCCTCCTGCCCGCAATCCCTCCCAGCATCAGAGTCTTTTCCAATGAGTCAACTCTTCGCATGAGGTGGCCAAAGTACTGAAGTTTCAACTACTTCCAAAACACAGGTGAAAACAGGAATTGTTGCTGTTATTCTGTAACAAAGTCATATCTGACTCTTTAAGGCTCCTCTGACCTTCACTATCTCTTTGCTCAAATTCATGTCCATTGAGTTGGTGATGATATCTAATCATCTCATTATCTGCCATCCCCATCTCCTTTTGCCTTCAATCTTCCCCACCATTAGGCTGTTTTCCAGTGGGTCAGCTCTTCGAATCAGGTGGTCAAAGTATTGGAGTTTCAGCTTCAGCATCAGTCCTTCCAAAGAATATTCAGGACTGATTTCCTTTAGGATGAACTGGTTTCATGTCCTTGCAGTCCAAGGGATTCTCAAGAGTCTTCTCCAACACCGCAATTCAAAAGCATCAGTTCTTTGGTCTCAGCCTTCTTTATAGTCCAAATCTCACATCTGTACATCACTACTGGAAAAACCATAGCTTTGACTATATGGATGTTTGTCAACAAAGTGATGTCTCTGCTTTGTAATACACTAACTATGTTTGTCATAGTTTTCCTTTTAAGGTGCAAGTGTCTTTTAATTTCATGACTGCAGTCAGCACCCACAGTGATTTTGGAGCACAATTAAAAAATCTGTCCCTGCTTCCACTTTTTCCTACTCTATGTACCATGAAGTGATGTGACTGGTTGCCATCGCCATGATCTTAATTTTTTTAATTTTCAGTTTCAAGACAAGTTTTCACTCTTCTCTTTCACACTCATCAAGAGGCTCTTTAGTTCCTCTTGGATTTCTGCCATTAAAGTGGTATCATCTTCATATCTGAAGTTGTTGATATTTCTCCTGGCAATCTTGATTCCAGCTTGTGATTCATCCAGCCCAGCATTTCACATGATGTACTCTGCAAATAATTTGAATAAGCAGGATGACAATATTTAGCCTTGTTGTATTCCGTTCCCAATTTTGAACCAGTCATTTGTTCCATGTATGGTTCTAACTGCTGCTTCTTGACCTACATACAGATATCTTAGGATACAGGTAAGGTAGTCTGGTATTCCCATTCCTTGAAGAATTTTCCACAATTCATTGCAGTCCACACAATCAAGGGCTTCAGTGTGGCAGTGAAGCAAAAGTAGATATTTTCCTGGAATCCCCTTGCTTTATCCATGATCCAGTGAATATTGGCAATCTGGTCTCTGGTTCCTCTACCTCTTCAAAATCCAGCATGTACATCTCAAAGTTCTCAGTTCACATACTACTGAAGCCTAGCTTAAAGGTATTTGAGCATAACTTTGCTAGCGTGTGTGTGTGTGTGTGTGTGTGTGTGTGTGTGTGTGTGTTAGTCGCTCAGTCGTGTCTGACTCTCTGTGACTCTATGGACTATAGCCCTTAAGACTCCTTTACTCATGGAATTCTCCAGGCAAGAATACTGGAGTGGGTTGCCATTCCCTTCTCCTTCTAGCATGTGAAATGAACACATTTGTACTGTAGTTTGACCATTTTTTGGCATTGCCTTTTTGGGGAGTTGAAATGAAAACCGACCTTTTCCAGTTCTGTGGCCACCATTGCATCTTCCAAATTTGCTATCATATTGAGTGCAGCACTGTAACAGCATCCTCTTTTTGAATTTTTTATGACACAGGTGAAATTCTGTCACCTCCACTAGTTCATAATAATGCTTCCTAAGATCCATTTGACTTCACCATCCAGGATGCCTGGCTCTAAGTGAGTGTCCACACCATTGTGGCTATCTGGGTCATTAAGATCTTTCTTGTATAGTTCTTCTGCATATCCCTGCTGCCTCTTCTTAATCTCTTTTGCTTCGGTTAGATCCTTACCATTTCTGTGCCTTATCATGTCTATCTTTGCATGAAATATTCCCTATCTCTAATTTTCTTAAAGAGTTTCTAGTCTTTCCCATTCTATTGTTTTCCTTTATTTCTTTGCATTCTTCATTTAAGAAGGCCTTCTTATCTCTCCTTGCTATTCTCTGGAATTCTGCATTTGATTGAGTATATCTTTCCCTTTTTCCCTTGCCTTTCACTTCTCTTCTTTACTCAGTATTTGTAAAGCCATCTCAGATAAACACTTTGCCTTCTTGCATTAATTTTTCTTGGGGATGGTTTTGGTCACTGCCTCCTGCACAATAACTCCATCCATAGTTATTAAGGCAGTATGTCTACCAGATCTAATCCCTTGAAATTATTCATCATCTCCACTGTATAATCATAAGGGATTTGATTTAGGTTGTACATGAATGGCCTAGTGGTTTTCCCTACTTTATACAATTTAAACCTGAATTTTACAAAAAAGAGCTCATGATCTGAGCCACAGTCAGCTCCTAGGTTTTGTTTTTACTCACTGTATAGAACTTCTTCATCTTTGGCTGCAAAGATCATAATCAATCTGATGTCAGGATTGACCATTTGGTCATGTCCATATATAGAATCGTCTCTTGTGTTGCTGGAAAAAGATGTTTACTATGATCAGTGTGTTCTCTTGATAAAATTCTGTTACCCTTGGCCCTGCTTCATTTTGTACTCCAAGGCCAAACTTGCCTGTTACTCCAGGTATCTCTTGGCTTCCTATTTTTGAATTCCAATCCCCTAGGATAAAAAGGACTTTTTTTTTTTTTTTTTTTTTTTTGGTGTTAGTTCTAGAAAGTCTGGTAGGTCCTTATAGAACTGAGACTAGGAATTATTTACATATTAATCAATTTCCTAAATGTCAGATATTTTTCTCATCACAGAATATAAAAATTAAAAAAAAAACGTTCCTCATTTTTTTACCAGACTTTATCATTATTTAAAATAGGGCATACTATCCTATAATTTGGGGTTTCATGAACTACTAATATTTTAAAAATAAACTGTGTGTGCATGCTTTTGGCCAACTAAGGATATTACACACATACACACAAATACACACAAGCTCTATATTAATTATTAAAGCTGCTTTCTAAAAAATAAAGGGAAATTTAACCTATAAAATATCAGACTAAAGGAAAGTTCTAAAGTTGGAATAAATGTTTTATGAAAGACCACTTAATTTTTTTTTTCTTCCAACTTCACTGTGATCCATTGGCAACCTTCCTACAATTACGTGTCCACAGACAGCCTTTTAGAAGCCACTGAATTTGTGGATACATTAGGAGTGAACCTCCTCACTCATGGTACACGCTGTACCAAAGGTTCCAGTCCCTTCCATAAACTGCCTTCTTTTAGCCTCCCTGTTCAAAAAGTTTATTTGTATCTTGATGCCACTGTTTCTTGTCACAGAAAATTTTACTTATCCATTTAAGATTCTGTCATAGGTTATACAACCAGTTAGCATCTAAATTCCCATCTTCGTGTGGCTGCTCTTGTCCAAAATAAAAGAAGGAAACACATGACTTTCAGGGGTTTTTTTTGTGTTGGCTAAAAATTTCATTCGAGTTTTTCCATAAAAGCATATAGAAAAACTTGAATGAACTTTTTGGCCAACCCAATATTTAATAAAACTAAGAGAAAGTAATACTGATTCCTTTTAGAACAAAGACAATTCAGAGAAGAATCTGTAAAGTACTGTGTCTCCTTTATCTTCCATCTGTAAAGAGAAAATGGAAATACCTCTCTTTATTTTGTCTTTCCTCTTAAAATTTACCATATATTTTGGAAACATGTTTTCTGAGAACTCTGAAGTGAAACATCCTTCACCTAAAAATTATCCATCTAGCTGTATGATTCAAAACTTCAACATTCAAAAGAAAAATAAAAGAATAGCTTAATATGGGGAGAGAATTCAGCCTTCACTTAGGGAAAGAATTTAAAGAGGAAATTAAGTCTGTTTGGAAACTGAATGAAGTCATGGACTGAAAATGTCCTTCAGTAAATGTAAGGTGTTAAAAATGAAAGAAAATAAGAAAACAGTTCTAAAAATAGGTATCTCTCTCCCCTTCCACACATCACCTTGATCCCACTAAGTAACTTCTTTCTGTTCTACTGTTCAGAGGGATTCCACACGCAGGGCATTTCTTATCACACACATGCAGTCCTCAGGGTCACGCCCTACAGTCATTTTTCTCTGCCTCTTAAAGTAAGAGGCACGCCCTACAGGTCATTTTTCTCTTACACTCTGCAGAACTGGGTGTAGTCCCTGTCTGCTGGTTCTTCATTATTCTCTATCCCAAAAGGTCAACCATAATATGGAACATCTTGAACTTGAAAAAAAAAAAATGATACTCAGCCTAGATAACCAGCTGTGTGCAAATTAAAACATCCCAAAATAGCATTTTTTTTCTTCCAACAGCAAGGACTGATACTAAATGCAGCAGAGGAGGTACTGGTCCCCTCTGAAATCCCCCCAAAGGGCTTTCAAATTGCACTGTCACTCAAGTTTCACAAGCTTTAACAAGATTCCTTAATTCCAACAAGAATTAAGAGAGAAATGAATGCTTTGCCCTATAACTTCAGCCTCTGGTTCTTCCAACCAGCATATATCTTCAGAGGACTTCCGATAATTTAACTAAACAGACGGGCTAGTCAGAGAACAGATCTTTTTTTTTTTTTTTCCTTCAAAAAATTACCAGAAACCATTTCACCACATTTTCCCTCTTATGAGCAAGAATTTCCTCAGTTCCTGTGAGGGTGAGATAAAACAAGGGCATACTGGACAACTGAGAAATGTTAGAAACCATCGTTGATATTTTGGTCAATATGAGGAAACTGGTCATTTTTAACAGAGACCTGCAAACTGTTGAATGCTGGCCTGGGCTGTACTCCAGGGCACAATGTTAATGACAGTTCCTCCACACCCATAGCTTAAAGAGTCTCACTACAGATTAACAACATGAATGAAGTCTTTCTGAAGTGGGATCTATTTCTTATATAAATTTTCTTGTATAAAAGATAATAATAACAATGTAAAAGTCTGTCAGTCTTTCCAGTTCTTCCCAATGGAATATGTGATGACTTTTTTGGCTTGATTATCAAAGTTATCTTGCTTTTCTATCACCCAACAGACCAAACCCAAATGGACCTAAACATTAGTTTTGAATATATCTTATCATTTTCCTTATTTGAACAAGACATGTTCATGTGAATACAGAGAAAGATATCCTTATCAACATAATAAGCCTCTATATGTAAACAGCAGCAGGTTAGCAAAATTCACAAATAACAGACCACAATACGCAGTGTTAGCAAATCACTTAAGCCCACTATTTCTGGTTGAACACACCTTACAAGAACCCTAGCTAAGATCAAATACTATTTTTATCTTGCACATCTAGCTGTATTCCTGATACACAGCAGAACTTCCATAAGTGCTAACCTTTAAATTCTATGAAGATGAGTCTATCATATGGACTATCATAGCAGAAAGACTAGCACATATTGGGATTAATTAAATATGTATGATATGAATGGATTATTGAGTACATGAATGAATGACTGGATGGTTTGAATTAACTAATTAGTGAACAAATGCAGATATTCCAAGTAAAGGTGATGTCATGGAAGCAGTGGTTAGTAGAATATAAAACACAGTAGGTAGGTTGATGGTTATTGGCCTTAGGAAGCCATTAAATAAACATTCTTGAAGGAAAAGCAGGTTGTTGAAACTGTTTTTTTGAGAAGTACTGAGGTGGTGTTTTACATGATGGGTTGGAGCAAGGGTTCAAGGTAGGAAGAGTCAAATATATCTATAAGATTTAATTCAAAAGAAGTAGGTGAAAAACATTAACTTCCAAGTGGTTCTCATTTTTCTACTTCTCACTCTCCTTAAAGCTGTTTAACTGTCTTCTTAGTTTGGTTTTTTCTCCTTCAGTTTATTCTATACTTTTCCACTAAATTTATCTCCCTAAATTCCAGTTACTTTTTTCCCACAAACCTAGTCAGAGACCTTTAACTGTGCTTCACTTCCTGATATACCATGTTAAAACCCTGAGTCCAGTATTGAAGCCTGTCAATATGGTGCAATGAAAGAAGTTCTACACTGATATCAGGAAAAATAAGTTCAAGTCCATTAGGATCAACCACTTACTAACTAGTTTCCTCAATAAAATGTCAAGCTAGACAATTTCTAAGGAACTTTCAGACTTAGTATTTTATTTATCTTTATTTTTTTTCACTTTCTTTGTTTTTTTAATTTATTTTATTTTTTTTTTCCTACTTTACAATATTGTACTGGTTTTGCCATACATCAACATGAATCCGCCACGGGTGTACATGTGTTCCCAGTCCTTAACCCCTCTCCCACCTCCCTCCCCATACCATCCCTCTGGGTCATCCCAGTGCACCAGCCCCAAGCTTCCTGTATCCTGCATCGAACCTGGACTAGTGATTCATTTCTTATATGATATTATACATGTTTCAATGCCATTCTCCCAAATCATACCCACGCCCCTCTCCCACAGAGTCCAAAAGACTGTTCTATACATCTGTGTCTCTTTTGCTGTCTTGCATACAGGGTTATCGTTACCATCTTTCTAAATTCCATATGTATGCGTTAGTATACTGTATTGGTGTTTTTCTTTCTGGCTTATTTTTTATTTATCTTTAAATCTTATCTTTGAGAACACTCACTCTATATGCAACCTAAATCAGTGCTTCTTAAACTTCACAGTAATGTATGAATCACATAGAATCCTGTTAAAACGCAAATTCTGATTTGGTGAAACTGTACTAAGGCTGGAGGTTTCTGCATTTCTAACAAGCTTCCAGATTACTATGATGCCTCTGGTCCACAGATCCACTTTGAGTAGCAGTGCCTGTATGGCTATGTTGTACAACTTCATGTTATCAAAGAACATCTATTCTTTCTTTCCAGACTTTGCCAAATCTCCTAATCAACTTGGAATGTCTTCCCATTCATATTCATCTGTCAGCAACTGTCTCATTCTTCATAATCAATCTTATTCCAGATAAAATGCTGTTTTACCAATAAAGTTCTTCTTAATCCAATCTTTTATTCACACAGAAAGTAATCTTTTATATGATTTCCTCTAGGTCTTTGTGTTTTGCCTATAGCATCATGAAAACCTTACATTTGTAATTATTTGTGTATGTGTTTTGTCTCTCCTTCTAGGTTGTAAGACTCCTTACAATTCGAATGATAACTGCTTCTCTGACTAAGAGTAGGAGGAAGAGCATTCTGAAGAGGGGAATATGGTCACACTAGTAAATGTCAAGGAAATTCAACCTAATTCATCTGACCCCAACACATTCTCTTCTATTGCACCTGCCAGGCACTGAGTATGCACCCAAACAGAGCACCTGACACATTGCTGGATTTCAATCACTGTTTATGAGACAGAGCAATGTGACACTTCTGTTTTTGTGCATTATTAACTTTTAGGTGTTGGTAAACAGCTCAGTAAAGAAGTTCTTCTTCATCTAGAACTTGAGAGGTTAGGAGACTGATGCAGATCAGGGGAGCTGTCAGTGATCAATTTAGGAAACAAACTGTCTTATTCTACTTGCAGAGCAAAATTAATGTATTCACCTTCATCGACTCAGAAAATTTTTATTTCTTGAAACAGTGCAGTAAAGAAATACATATAAATGCCCTTTTAAATCACTGGATCCTATACTCTTCAGAGTTGGAATATTATATAAAGGCAAGAGGCCATTTAATATATTTTTTTAAAACACTAAAACATTAAGGCAACATGATGTTATACAAATAATGAAAAAATGTATTGCATTTGTAACTCATCTTTATCCCATGACCTATTTCTTTTGCAATACCTTTTATTACTTGAGATTTACAGGCTCATTTCTCTGTGAGGCTCATGTAACAACACACATCGATGTATCTGCCTTCAGTCATCAAAGGGCAAACATTCAGGTCAGACATCAGTCGTTTGCTCAATTCATCTGGATTAATGAAGCCCTAGATCTTGCATTCAGCATACACAGAGAGCAATGTGAAGTATGTCTGTAAGTCAGTCATATCAACTGACTCTTGAACTTGTAATGCCTAGATTTATGTCTTCCATGTTCTTAAATCAAAACATTATTGACTATTGCAGTTAAAAGATATATATCCCCAGCTGTTATTCTAGCTATAGGCTTGTTAGTTTTCCAAGAATAATTAACCAGTAAATTTTTTCACATTTCTTATTAATTATTTACAGATTTGGATCTGAGGTGAGGCTTCTTTGGGCAACTTTGAATGGTGTAATTACACTCTTAAGCAGAAGTGAATCTTACTGTCTCTGATGGCTCCATCCCAAGCACATGGCCTTAGAATATGAAAGCTGTGGAATGCCTGCAAAGGCTGCCCAGTGAAGTAAAATCACTGTACTGGAAAGTATCTGTCCCAAAGAACATCTGTCCCAAAGTCTTACGATCACCCTATGAAATCAGTACGGTAGGCAAGACTATGTCCAACAAACAAGTGTGCAAACTGAGTATCTCTGATTTTCCCAAGGTTCAAAGGTTAGAAACATCGAAACAAAGGTCATGCAGACTTCCTTTGTGGTAGACTATGATTTTTTATGATAATAGCAGGACTTTGCTAAGTTATTATTTTAAGATAATAACCAGGAAGAAGTCAATGAAAGGGTAACATATTTTCATAATGAGCTAAAAAATTTCAGAATGAATTAAATCATTGGGAAAGAACAGAATTTTATTAGCTGGTAAGATGACTATGGGAATGAGTTAATGAATAAGCATTTAGTGCATCCTTATTGAAGACAAAGAAGAAGGAATGATCAGTATTATCAAGTCCTCTGATGCATACCTGAAAGCTCAATTCATCTGCTCAGCTTTACTTAGTGTCTCAGAAGCTTCTAGTAAGGAGCCTGAGATGACAAAATACTCAAACTGGTAGTTATTGAAAATGTATTCAGATCAGATTGGTCTCCAAGTAAACATCCAATAAATGTTTCCTCCAGGGATTTCAACATTGGTACCTTAAAAACAAAATCAGCATACAAGAAGTGATATATCAAAGAGCATAGCAGTGTAAATTCAAACAATTGCTTCTTGGAAAGGTATATAAACTCTCTAGGGACAAAATCTGCAATCTGTAAGATGTGATCTGTAAAATCTGTAAAACTTTTAAAGCAAATTCATGTACACATAACTCTCGTGTTTTTGTCTGGCAGATGCTCAGTGTTGAATGCATGTTAGCCTGCAGCTTTATTTAGACCTCTAACTATCTTCTACATGCCCCTAGAACTGAATCAATGCTATCTATCCTAAAACAAAATGCCAAAGGAAGAGAATCAGAGTTCACCGAATACTTTCCCCTCTGCATTGTTGGAGAACTGTCAGATAACCAGCGATGCAGATTGAACAAACACCTTTGTCCAAGGGTAATTAGTGATGTAAATTAAAACTTAAATTGTTCCCAAGGAAGGAAGGGAGTCTGTCATAACTATTACTTGTAAATAGTACTCTGTAAAAAAAGAGAGAGAAGTTGAGAGAGAGAAAGTAAATTTGAATTTTAAAAATTGTATAGAATTTTATTGCTTCTTCCAGGACAAGAGAAATTACTTTTCCAAGAAAAGCTCAGGAAAAAAAAAAAAAAAACAGAAGTAAAGCAAACCACAGATTTCAAAGGGAAAATGTATTATATTAGTCTTTTAAACCTATTTTATCATTTCTTTTCCACTTACTCTATTAAAGTAAGTGGCAACAGAAGACAATATTCTAAGAACAACTATTTTCTCCTATGATGTGATCAAGTCTTTTGGCTACTAAAAGACCCTATGGTCACTGGAGAAGTTAGCACTAATGTTAGCAACTGAGATTTATCTCATTTCGAGGACGGTATAGGAAAATGCTTGAGTTCCTTGCTTATAAAATAGAATGTCATTCCTGAATAACTGGTTTTGTGATTCTGCTCTAGGCTTTTCAGATGATGTGTGCATAGTTTGCTCACTCTTTAGAGACTTGATTCTTACTTATTTTTTAAAACATCCCATGCCATTACAGAGTAGAAAGGGGAAAATGGAAATTAGAGCTAGATCCAGGAAGAATTCATCTTAGAGATTCATCAGGAGATTTTGATTATTTGAGATGTACTCCTTAAGCAAAGAGTACTTTTATTTAAGGAGTTTGAAAAACTTGGCAGCCTCTTCCTAAACTCCTCTTGCTTTGCTTTTCAAGGAAGGATGCTACCAGCATGTGTTTAGGTTTTCTTAGCCAAGATATGTGCACTAGAGCAGAATGTTTTATAGTGTGTGGAAGATTGAAATAATTCCTCTATACTCTATAAATTAGGGTCCTTCAGTAGTAATGATCAAATTGTCAATATTAGTTGGATCATAGAAAAAGCAAGAGAATTCCAGAAAAACATATACTTTTGCTTCATTTACTACACTAAAATTTTGACTGTGTGGATCACAATAAACTGTGGAAAATTCTTAAAGAGATGGGAATACCAGAACACCTTACCTGCCTCCTGAGAAACCTGTGTGCCAATCAAGAAGCAACAGTTAGAACCAGACATGGAACAATGGACTCATTCCAAATTGGGAAAAGAGTACGTCAAGGCTGTATATTGTCACCCTGCTTACTTAACTTCTATGCAGAGTACATCATGCAAAATGCCAGGCTGGATGAAGCACAAGCTGGAATAAAGATTGCCAGGAGAAATATCAATAACCTCAGATATGCAGATGACACCACCCTTACGGCAGAAAGTGGAGAGGAACTAAAAAGCCTCTTGATGAAATGAAAGACAAGAGTGAAAAAGCTTGCTTAAAACTCAACGTTCAAAAACCAAAGATCTGGTCCCATCAGTTCATGGAAAACAGAAGGGGAAACAATGGAACCAGTGACAGATTTTATTTTCTTGGGCCCCCAAAATCACTGCGGATGGTAATTAAAGCCATGAAATTAAAAGAAGCTTGCTCCTTGGAAGAAAAGATATGACCAATCTAGACAGCATATTACAAAGCAGAGATATTACTTTGCCATCAAATTTCTGTATAGTCAAAGCTATGGTTTTTCCAGTAGTCACATATGGATGTGAAAGTTGGACCGTAAAGAAGGCTGAGGGCTGAAGAATTGATGCTTTCAAATTGTGGTGCCAGAGAAGCCTCTTGAGAGTCCCTTAGACTGCAAGGAGCTCAAACCAGTCAATCCTAAAGGAAATCAGTCCTAAATATTCATTGGAAGGATTGATGCTGAAGTTGAAGCTTCAGTCCTTTGGCCACCTGATGTGAAGAGCTGACTCATTGGAAAAGACTCTGATGCTCAGAAAGATTGAAGACAGGAGAAAAAGCGAATGACAGAGGATGAGAAGGTTGGATGGCAACACCGACTCGGTGGACATGAGTTTCAGCAAGCCCTGGGAGCTGGTGATGGACAGGGAGGTCTAGCACGCTGCAGTCCATGGGGTCGCAAAGAGTGGGACACGACTGAGAGACTGAACTGAACTGAACTGAGTTGAATGATGATATAGTGATGACGAAGCAGTGTTTACTAACTAATTATTTTGAGCCAAGTAATACCAACATCTCGTTTAACCCTCATGAAAATCCAATGATATG
The DNA here is from genome assembly GCF_002263795.3 of Bos taurus. Lineage (NCBI taxonomy): Eukaryota > Metazoa > Chordata > Mammalia > Artiodactyla > Bovidae > Bos > Bos taurus. The sequence goes on from NC_037340.1 coordinate 50,394,258, forward strand.
GTGTTATTGACTTCATTGTATAAGTGGGAAAAGTGATCAAGGAATCATGATACAAAACATGGTACAGATACTAACAGGTACAGAAAAAATAATTCACCATTTGATGTTCCACAGCTAAAACTTTAAAGGTGTTTTTCGAGTGGTATGAGGATTGAGAATACATCAAATGAAATTGTGATTATCAATGACTGGTCAGCCTGCTTGAAAATATACCACCAATGACCGTAGTAGCTTCTTGGTTGTTCAGTAACTAAGGTGTGTCCAACTCTGCAACCACATGAACTGAAACACTCCAGGCTCCTCTTTCCTCCACTATCTCCCAGAGTTTGCATAAATTGAAGTTCATTGACTCAGTGATGCTATCTAGCTATCTCATCCTCTGCCACTGCCATCTCCTTTTGCCTTCAATCTTTCCTAGCATCCAAGTCTTTCCATTGAGTTAGCTCTTTGCATCAGCAGTCAAAGTATTGGAGCTTCAGCTTCAGCAACAGTCTTTCCAATGAATATTCAGGGTTGTTTTCCTTTAGGAATGGCTAGTTTGATCTCCTTGCAGTCCAAGGGACTCTGAAGAGTATTCTCCAGCACCACAATTTAAAAGCATCAATTCTTCAGCCCTCAGCCTTCTTTATGGTCCAACTCTCACATCCATACATGGCTACAGGAAAAACCATAGCTTTGACTATATGGAACTTTGTCAACAAAATAATGTCTCTGCTTTTTAATACACCATCTAGGTTTGTCTTAGCTTTTCTTCAAAGGGCAAGCCTCCTTTAATTTAATGACTGCAGTCACCATCCTCAGAGATTTTGGAGCCCAAGAAAATAAAATCTGTCACTGCTTCCACTTATTCCTTTTCTATGTGCCACGAAGTAATGGGCCTGGATGCCATGATCTTAGTTTGTTTGTTTTTTTTTTAATGTTGAGCTTCAAGTCAAGTTTTTAATTCTTTTTTTTTTTTCTCCCTCATCAAGAGGCTCTTTAATTCCCCTTCACTTTCTGCCATTAGAGTGGTATCATCTTATTTGAGTTCACTGATATTTTCCCCAGCAATCTTGATTCCAGCTTGTGATTCATCCAGCCTGGCATTTTACATGAGATACTCTGCACATAAGTTAAATAAACAGAGTGACAATATACCTCCTTCCTTTCTCAATTTTGAACCAGTCTGTTGTTCCATGTTCAGTTCTAACTGTTGCTTCTTGACCAGCATACAGGTTTCTCAGGAGACAGGTAACACAGTTTGGTATTCCAATCTGTTTAAGAATTTTCTGCAGTTTTTTGTGATCCACACAGTCAATGGCTTTTGTGTTGTCAAAGAAGATGCTTTTCTGAAACCCCATTGCTTTCTCCATGATGCAACAAATGTTGATCTCCGGTTCCTCTGCCTCTTTGAAACCCAGTTTGTACATATGGAATTTTTCAGTTCAAGTACTGCTGAAACCTAGCTTGAAGCATTTTAACCATCCCCTTCATAGATCACAGTCTTGACCTTGTGTAGCAGCTTCTTTGCTAGATGCCAATAACTATAATAACAATGACAAAAATGTTAAAAATAAGGCTTACTGTAACAAACTGTCTACAATATTTCCCCTCTCTCATATTTCTCTTATGATCATTTTAGTCTCCCCTTTTTATATTACCTATTTTCCCTTATGAATACATTTGCATGTAGATAATTATTTCTATTTTTTCAGTGGATGACTATCTTCCCCACACTGCACATTTAATAATCACGACTCATTTACTTTGCGACTGGAAGTTTGTGCATCTTAATCTCTTTTACTTATTTTTTTACTTCATCTTCCAGCTCTATGGTAGCCATTTGTTCTGTATATCTATAAGTCTGTCTCTGTTTTGTCATATTTACTTCATCTGTTTTTGTTTGTAGATTCCACATATAAGTGAAATCAGACAGTATTAGTTTTTCTCTGTCTGACTTTTTTCATTTAGCATAATACTCTCTAGGTCCATCCATGTTGTAGCAAAGAGCAAAATGTTCATTCTTTTTTATGGCCGAATAATATTCTTCATATATTTGCACATCTTCTTTATCTATTCATCTATTAATGAGCCCTTGGGTTGTTTCCATATCTTGGCTATCATAAATAATGCTGCAATTAACATAGAGATACATATATCTTTTCTAATTAGTGTTTTGTTTTTCTTGTGATAAATAACCCAGGGTAGAATTGTAGGATCCTATGGGCTTCCCTGGTGGTGCTCATGGTAAAGAAACTGCATGCAAATGCAGAAGACATAAAAGATGCAGATTCGATCCCTGGGTGGGGAAGATCCCTTGGAGGAGGGCATGGCAACCCACTTAAGTATTCTTCCCTGGAAAATCCCATGGACAGAGGAACCTGACTGGCTATAGTCCACAGGGCTGCGAAGAATCTGAACATGACTAAATCAGTTTAGCAGAGAACATACGGTCATCCTATTTCTAATTCTTCAGGAATCTCCATACTGTTTTCCAGAGTGGCTCTACCAACTTACATTCCCTGAAGCAGTGCATGATGCTTTCATTTTCTTCATATCCTCCCCAGCACTTTTTTCTTGCTGTATTTTTGAGAATGGACGTTCTGAAAGGTACAAGGTGATATTAAATTGTGATTTTGATTTGCATTTACTTGATTATTAGTGATCTGGGGCAGCTTTTCATGTGCCTATTGGCCATTTGTATGTCTTTGGGGAAAATGTCTATTCAGATCCTTTGACCATTTTTTTTCCAATATATGTTTTATTCTAAATATTTGTTTTATGGAGTTATAAATATTTGCTTCTAATAACCTATATTTTATAATTTCCTTGCATTTACTTTTATGACTAACATTTTTTAATTAATTTATTTTTTATTGAAGAATAATTGCTTTACAGAATTTTGCTGTTTTCTGTCAAACCTCTACATGAATCAGACATAAGTATATATATATCCCCTCCCTTTAGAAACTCCCTCCCATCTCCCTCCCCATCCCACCCTTCTAGGTTGATGCAAAGCCCCTGTTTGAGTTTTTTTGAGACATACAGCAAATTCTCATTGGCTATTTTATGTATGGTAATGTAAGTTTCCCAGAAAAGGCAATGGCACCCCACTCCAGTACTCTTGCCTGGAAAATCCCTTAGACAGAGGAGCCTGGTAGGCTGCAGTCCACAGGGTCGCAGAGAGTCAGACATGACTGAGCGACCTCACTTTCACTTTTCACTTTCATACATTGGAGAAGGAAATGGCAACCCACTCCAGTGTTCTTGCCTGGAGAATCCCAGGGATGGCAGAGCCTGGTGTGCTGCTGTCTATGGGGTCGCACAGAGTCGGACACGACTGAAGCGACTTAGCAGCAGCAATGTAAGTTTCCATATTACTCTTTCCATACATCTCACCCTCTCCTCCCCTCTCCCCATGTCCATAAGTCTATTCTCTATGTCTGTTTCTCCACTGTTGCCATGTAAATAAATTCTTCAATACCATTTTTCTAGATTCCACTGTTAGAATACAGTATTTAACTTTCTCTTTCTGACTCACTTCACTGTATACAATAGGTTCTAGGTTCATCCACCTCACTAGAACTGACTCAAATGTGTTCCTTTTTACGGCTGACTAATATTCCATTGTGTATATATATACCACAACTTCTTTATCCATTCATTTGTTGATGGACATCTAGGTCACTTCTATGTTCTAGCTATTGTAAATAGTGCTGCAATGAACAATGGGATACATGTGTCTCTTTCAGTTTTGGTTTCCTTGGGATATATACCTAGGAGTGGGATTTCTGGGTTATATGGTGGTTTTATTCCTAGTTTTTTAAGGAATCTCCATAACATCTTCCATGGTGGCTGTATCAATTTACATTCGCACAACAGTACAAGAGTGTTTCCTTTTCTCTACACCCTTTCCAGCACTTATTGTTTGTAGACTTTTTGTTGAGGGCCATTCTGACTGGTGTGAGGTGATATCTCATTGTAGTTTTGATTTGCATTTCTCTAATAATGAGCAATGTTGAGCATCTTTTCATGTGTTTGTTAGCCATCTGTATGTATTCTTTGGAGAAATGCCTGTTTAGATATTTTTCCCACTTTTTGATTGGGTTGTTTGTTCTTCTGGTATTGAGTTGTATGAGCTGCTTGTATATTTTGGAAATTAATCCTTTGTCAGTTGTTTCATTTGCTATTATTGTCTCCAATTCTGAGGATTGTTTTTTTACCTTGCTAATAGTTTCCTTTGCTTTGCAAAAACTTTTAAGTTTAATCAGGTCCCACTTATTTACTTTTGTTTTTATTTCCATTACTCTAGGAGGTGGATCATAGAGGATCTTGCTTTGATTTATGTCATTGAGTGTTCTGTCTATGTTTTCCTCTAAGAGTTTGATAGTTTCTGGTCTTACATTTGGGTTTTTAATCCTTTTTATCCTTGTGTATGGTGTTAGGAAGTGTTCTAATTTCATTCTTTTACATATAGCTGTTCAGTTTTCCCATCACCATTTATTGAAGACATTGTCTTTGCCCCATTGTATATTCTTTCCTAGTTTGTCAAAAATAAGATACCCATAGGTGCATGGGTTTATTTCTGGGCTTTCTATCTTGTTCCATTTGTCTATATATGTCTGTTTTTGTGCCAGTACCATACTGTCTTGATGACTGTAGCTTTGTAGTATAACCTCAAGTCAGGAAGCTTGATTACTGCTACTGCTACTGCTGAGTCACTTCAGTCGTGTCCGACTCTGTGTGACCCCATAGACAGTAGCCCACCAGGCTCCCCCGTCCCTGGGATTCTCCAGGCAAGAACACTGGAGTGGGTTGCCATTTCCTTCTCCAATGCATGAAAGTGAAAAGTGAAAGTGAAGTCGCTCAGTCGTGTCCGACTCTTAGCGACCCCATGGACTACAGCCTACCATGCTCCTCCATCCATGGGATTTTCCAGGCAAGAGTACTGGAGAGGGGTGCCATTGCCTTCTCCGAGGAAGCTTGATTCCTCCAGTTCCATTCTTCTTTCTCCAGTCTGCTTTGGCTATTCAGGGTCTTTTGTGTTTCCATATAAATTCTGAAATTTTTTGTTCTAGTTCTGTGAAAAATGCCATTGGTAATTGGATAGGGATTGCATTAAATCTATAGATTGCATTTGGTAATATAGTGATTTTCACAATATTGATTCTTCCTACCCAGGAACATGGAATATCTCTCCATCTGTTTATGTCATCTTTGATTTCTTTCATTAGTGCCTTATAATTTTCTGTGCACAGTTCTTTAGTCTCCTTAGGTAAGTTTATTCCTAGATATTTAATTTTTTTTTTGCAAAGTTGAATGAGATTGGTTCCTTAATTGCTCTTTCTGATATTTCATTGTTAACATAGAGAAATGCAAGTGATTTCTGTGTATTGATTTTGTATCCTGCAATTTTGCTAAATTCACTGATTAGCTCTAGTAATTTTCTGATACCATTTTTAGGGTTTTCTATATACAGTATCATGCTTTGACCATTTTTTAATCAGGTTGCTTGATATATATTTTTTTACTTAAGTTGTATGAGTTGTTCATATATTTTGCATAGTAACCCTTTATTGTATATATCATTTGAAAATGTCTTATCCCATCCAGTAGGTGGTCTTTTCATTTTGTTGATAGTATACTTCATTGTGCAAAAAAATTTTAGTTTGATATAGCTCCATTTGTTTACTTTTGCTTTTGTTTCTCTTATATGAGAAGACAGGTCATAAAAATTGTTTATAAGATCAATGTTAAATAGCATACTGCCTATGTTTTTTCCATAAGTTTTATGGTTTCAGGTCTCAAATTTAAGTTTTTAATCCATTTTGAATATATTTTTGTGCATGATTTGCCAGAGCAACACAGTTTGATTCTTTTGCATGTAACTGTCCAGTTTTACCAACACAGTTTATGGATAGTGTATATCTGTGTTGTCTTTGTCATGGTTTAATTCTCACATAAATGTGGGTTCACTTCTGGGCTCTCTCTTCTGTTATACTGATATGCGTGTCTGTTTTTGTGCCATTACCATAATCCTTTGATTATTGTGGCTTTGTAATATAGTTTGAAATGAGGAGCATGACACCTCCAGATATGTTCTTCTTTCTCAAGGTTGACTATTCAAGGTATTCTGTGTTTCCATGCAAATTTTAGAATTATTTCTTCTAGTTCTGTCAGAAATGCCTTTGCTATTTTGATAGGGATTGTTTTGAATCTGTAGATTGCTTTGGGTGGTATGGTCATTTCAACAAGATTGATTTTTCCAGTACATGAGCATGGTGTATCTTTCCATCTGTTTGTAGCTTCTTCAATTTCTTCCGTTAGTGCCATAGCTTTCTGTGTAGAAGTCTTTCCTTAGTTAGATTTAACTGTAAGTATTTTACTCTTTTGAGTGCACTTATCAATGGGATTATTTCCTAAATTTCTCTGATAGCTCATTGTTAGTGTATAGAAATGCAAAGATTTCTGTGTATTAATTTTGTATCCTGCACCCTAATTAAATTGATTGATGAGCTCCAGTAGTTTTTTGATGGTGTCTTGAGGATTTTTTATGTATAGTATCATGTCGTCTGCAAACAGTAATAGTTTTACTTCTTCCTTTCCAGTTTGGATTCCTTTTATTTATTTCTCTTTGTTTTACTGTGGCTAGGACTTTTAATACTATGATGAATAACGGTGGTGAGAATAGCTAACATTGTCTCATCGCTAATTTTAGAGGAAATTGCTCTTAGCTTTCACTTTTGAATATGATGTTAGCTGGGGGCTTATCATAAATGCCTTTATTATGTTGAAGTATGCTCCCTCTATACCAAATTTGCTGAGTTTTTATTATAAATTCATATATTGAATTTTGTTGAAAGCTTTTTCTGCCTCTATTGATATAATCATATAATTTTTATTCTTTTCTTTCTTAATGTGCTCTGTCACATATAATTTATGGATATTGAGCCATCCTTGCATCCCTGACAATTAATTAAAATTTTCTGAGTTATTATTTGACATGAATCTTAGAGAAGTATCTTGCCAAAGGTCACTACCTAACAAATAAGGGAACATGTATTTGAATGCAGGCTATCATATCTGAACTAGATAATCTCCTTCAGAAAAGAGCTAAAATTTAGACATTAAAAAGATTTCCGAGTTAGAAAAGTGATGGCAAGCATTGGCTCCAAAACTGCAAAATTATTCTCTATCTCAGACACACAGACACACACATAAATAGACACACAAACACACATACAACAACACTTCTCTCACATACATGTTATGTGTCACATGACACTCCTTTTGTGATTCTTATTCAATTTTAAGAATTTATTTGGTGTCCATTTTAGCAAGATTCTGGAAAGACAAATATTTTCATGAAAATAAAAGTGCAATTATAGTAGAATAGAATGGTAGAGATTCTCCTAGTATATAGTAGTGATCCCAGGAGAGGAGAAGAGCATCAGTGAGTGAAGCTGAGATCTCTAGATTATATAGATGTCCACAAAGAGGCACTTCCACGCTGCTCTACAGTCTGAGATAGATGCATTTCTCATTACATCCATCCTTCCCCAGGGGTACACCACATTCTTCTCCCCAGTCATCTCCAAAGGCTTTTATGCCCGTCTTGAAGCCCCTCTAGCCTCTTGTGAAATCTCTAATTTTACAGTTGCAAGAGCACTTGCAGTCATCTTATCATGACTGATTTTGGCACATCCTACTTCCACTTTCCTCTTCTAGTTTCAGAACTTCAAGTGTAATGCCAGTGTCTCATACCATAGCCACATTCTCCACTGAGCCTTACATATGGGATGTACTTGATAAATATTTATAGATAGTAGATATCTGAGGCCTATACCCAGTGGTCTTCTAGCTAATTTAGTAACTCTTCCCATATTTTCTTAAGCATAAACAAAGACAAGTCAGCAGGAATCAACCATAAGTATGTGATTGAATCAATTTGATGGCAGAAGTTGATCTTTCCAAATGGAAAATAGTTCTGAATTTCTGTTAGTTATCTTTTCCATTCTCCATATGTGCCAATTATTTTTTCCACTCACATACATATTCTTTGTGACCTTTAAAAGGATGTCAGGAAACAATCCACAAAATACAGAACTGCCAAGATACTCAGGTGTTTCAGGAGTGAGGAGAATTGTCTTAAAGCAGAGAAATTAGCATAAGTGTTGCCTTGATCTCTATTCACAAGGGTGGATATAAAGAATAAAATACCTATCCAGGTAATGATTGATGATTGGTTCAAGACAGAACAAAATTTTTACACAGATCCTAGATTTTGCAATTACACATGCTCCTAGAGAAACCTGGTCTCACTCCTTATATAACTCAGCCTTAGTTTGATACTGGACTCTTCAATCCAAAGAGCATCCCTTTTAAATATAACATGATAATGGTCTAAGTGGATGGGCCAGGGTACCCAAGAGCTTCTAAAATGTGTAATTCATAACTTTCCTGTATTTAAAATTAGGAATGAATAAACTACTACAGTAAATTAAAGGCAGTGCTAGAAATGGAATTCAGGTCTTCAGGATCTACTAAAAACAGCTCTTCTTTTGACTCTGTTACCATACCTCAGCCTCCCAAACACAACCTTGATGTTTGATCAGCCCATATTTTGGGTAATGCTATCTGATGGGCCCTTCCAGTGCTCAGTTCTGTTCATAGGTTTATTGGTATCCTCTTCTGAAAAGAGATGTCTCTTGGTTCTGGGAAGCTTAGATCTTCACCAAGTAAATCCTTGGTAGATTGTGACCATATCATTTTGCATATCAGTCATATGTATTACCATCTTCAAGACTAACACAAATGTCTATGTACCACAACTTCTTTATCTATTCATCAGCTGAGGGACATCTAGGTTGCTTCCTTGTCCTAGCTATTGTAAATAGTGCTGCAATGAACACTGGGGTATATGTGTCTTTTCAGTTCTTGTTTCCTCAGGGTACCTGCTCAGCAGGGGGATTGTGTGGTTGTATGGCAGTTCTCTTCCCGCTTTTTAAAGGAATCTCCACATTGTTCTCCATAGTGGCTGTACTAATTTGCATTCCCACCAACAGTGTAAGAGAGTTCCCTTTTCTCCTTACCCTCTCCAGCGTTTATTTGTAGATTTTTGAAGATGGCCATTATGATGGTTGTGAGATGGTATCTCATTGTGGTTTTGAACATGATAGAATATTACTCAGCTATTAAAAGGAATGCATTTGAATCAATTCTAATGAGATGGATGAACCTGGAGCCTATTATACAGAGTGAAGTAAGTTAGAAAGACAAATACTGTATATTAATGCATATATATGGAATTTAGAAAGATGATACCAATGATCCTATATGAAGGGCAGCAAAGGAGACACAGATGTAAACAGCAGACTTTTGGACTCAATGGGAGAAGGCGAGAGTGGAATTATTTGAGAGAATAGCATTGAAACATATACATTATTATATATAAAAGAGATGACCAGTGAGAGTTTGATGCATGAAGCAGGGCACTCAAAGCCAGTGCTCTGGGACAACCTAGAGTGATAGGGTGGAGAGGGAGGTGGAAAGCAGGTTCAGAATAAGTGAGACACGTGTGTACCTGTGGCTGATTCATGTTGATACATGCAAAACCATCGCAATATTGTAATTATCCTCCAATTAAAATGAATTAATTAATTTAAAAAAGATTAATTAAAAGTAATTAATTAAAATTTAAAAAGTAAAAAAATTTAAAAATTTAAAGTAATTATAAATTTACTTGTTCATAAACTACACCCTGTATTACCACATTTAAGTCCTTTATAATTTTCTTGTACCTACAGACACAGAACAATTCTGAAGTCTAGGTGATCAAGATTTCAAAAAAATGTTTTTAACTTTGCTTTTCTTAAAATATACAATTAATTGTAAATGCTAATATAAACATTAAGTCCATTAAAAGAAATATTCCTTTTCTTTAGAAAGGGAGCTAACTAGAGTTTTACTAAGAAACAAAAAACTCAGTATATAATATACAAAATTTACTACAACTACTAGCCTACACAATCAACTCTTAATCAATCAAGGGCTTGTAAGTGAGACATTAAGATCATCAGTTCAGTTCAGTTCATTTCAGTCGCTCAGTCGTGTCCAACTTTTTGCGACCCTATGAACTGCAGCACGCCAACCCTTCCTGTCCATCACCAACCCCCAGAGTTTACTCAGACTCATGTCCACTGAGTTGGTGATGCCATCCAACCATCTCATCCTCTGTCATTCCCTTTTCCTCCCGCCTTCAATCTTTCCCAGCATCAGGATCTTTTCAAATGAGTCAGCTCTTCACATCAGGTGGCCAAAGTATTGGAGTTTCAGCTTCAACATCAGTCCTTCCAATAAACTCAGGACTGATCTCCTTTAGGATGGACTGGTTGGATCTCCTTATAGTCCAAGGGACTCTCAAGAGTCTTCTCCAACACCACAGTTCAAAAGCATCAATTCTTTGGTGCTCAGCTTTCTTTACAATCCAACTCTCACATCCATACATGACTTTTGGAAAAACCATAGCCTTGACTAGATGGACGTATGTTGGCAAAGTAATGTCTCGGCTTTTTAATATGCTGTCTAGGTTGGTCATAACTTTCCTTCCAAGGAGTAAGTGTCTTTTAATTTCATGGCTGCAGTCACCATCTGCAGTGATTTTGGGGCCCAAAAAAATAAAGTCAGCCACTGTTTCCACTGTTTTCCCATCTATTTGCCATGAAAAGATGGGACCGGATGCCATGATCTTAGTTTTCTGAACCCATTAAGATCATGAAGAGCTTTTAATATATTCACAGGTGTATGATCTTAATCCGGATGCCTGAAAGTCACATTAACCAACAAAAATTTTAAAAAATTACACATACAACACAGAATCAGATATCAGTTTTCTCCTTTTAAAAAACCTGGCAACACTAGGTTTACAGTCCCACAAATCTACCAGTTTTGTAGAGCTGACCTATTTTTAATATGTCCAGGCTATACCATTCCCAACTGCCTTAAAGGCACTGGTATATGTAAGCAGAAGCACTTTAGCATGGGACACTATTATTGTTTATATGTGTGTATAATGCACTGATGGATATACGTTTGTATATGCATATTTTATTTTGACATGGAACTGATCTTGCACAATTTTTACTTTCATGTCTAAAGAGTATAACTAACCCTCTTTTGTAGTCAAAATACTGCACTTTTCTTTGCTTTGTGCTAAATCTAAAAAATAGCAAAGTAAATATGCAGAAGGAGTAAGCCTGAAAGGGGTCAGTGGCTTTGAAGCAGCCCATGACTGTTTACCCTGGCATCATCTCATCGTGAAGAGTTTTCCTACTATTTTCTGGAAGCATTCTAACATAAGGCATTTTTCTGGTTTTCAGATTCAAACACATTCTAGTGTAACCACCTGTGTATGCAATTGATTTGGTTTTAACTTTGAGCTTCATCCCTGAACCAGACCTGGCACCTGCAGAAGAAAATACCAGGGGTGAAAATAGAGCGAGTGGGGCCACAGAATAGTATAATATCCTCCCACTGTGGTTCAAGGGTATGCTGTTTCAGGGTGTGCATTTCATCTCACGAGACTCCAGACAACAGAAGAGCTAGACAAAAGGAAAGCATGTGATGGAGCAGTATTTATATTGCAATCTTTCCAACATTTCAGAAGGCAATGGCTTACAGATGTATACCCTCCAATGACATTTACACTTCTATTGTTTTCTTAACCTCCTTCCCCATCCTATTACAAGATTCTTTTCTTGAAAAAGATTGCAAACTTCCCTGTGCTTTTCTGTGATAAAAAACACATTTCCTCCTGATTACAAGGGAAGGACATGATGAACTATATGATAGGCCAAGTGTTAATGTAATATCAGCTTCAGAAAATGGAATACTTTTATGATTACTTAAGCATTTGTATTTCATGCCATAAATTCTTCCCTGTCTGAAACAGACCACTTAACCCAGTCTTAGAACATCAAGTTGCTAATTTACACAGTATTCTGACAGGAAACCATCTACAGTAATGAATGCATGGTAGGAGATTTTAACAGAAGCCCATCTGGACTTTTAACTATTGAAGGCAATTTTTTCTTAATAATCTACTAAAAAAAGATACCATAAAGATGAGTTACCATCACTTGGTCATAAATTTTGAAAGAAGTTTTATATAGGCCTTCTTATTTTTTTCAACATTTTTCACCGATTTTCAGTGACTGAATTCATCAACATTTAACCTAGTGTCTTGCTGACTTAATACTACTCTTGAATGGTTTAAAGTGTTCTTAAGGTCAAAGTTTTTGCCTTTGAGAAAGGGTATCTGTTTTGAACACATGCTTTCTATTAATTTAGACCTCCAGATTCCTTTATGATGTAGTATGTCTTCTTCAAAAAATCAGATTTGAGAGGTTTTCATTTCAAGATTTTTTCCAAAATAACACTTTACTGACTGGCTAATACTCAAATAATAAAAATGAAAGTCTGATCATTTGGCAAACTTGAAAGTTTTGATGTTGACCAGAATTATTTTGCATAACTCAAAAATATGAGCATCTGAAGACTTCTTTCTTTCCCCTAGCTCTTTGCTCCTTCAAGTCCTTCAAGTATTGGTTCAAATCACCTTCTCAGAGAGACTTTCCTGATAAACCCTTTTTTATATTACACACTTGCCCCTCCCCCAGCTATACTGAGTCCCCTTATTCACCTCATTTCATTCTGACAAATAGTGCAATTGTTTATTTCATTTATTGTCTTTCTTTATCTATAAGAATCTGAGCTCCATGAGAACGGGATTTTTCCATCAGGTTCTCCCAGTTCTGTGTCCCAAGAGCCTAGAATGGTGTATGGCACACAATGAGTGCCTTTCAACAAAGGTTGAAAACCTTTGTTGAATAAATGGATAGACAAGGGGAGATGACTAATTTTGCAAATAAAGAAAAATAAAGCAATTATAACAGACTAAGAACCAAGAATGGTGCAAGACACATAGTAGGTGCTCGAACATATTTTTGTTAAATGAATAAGTTGATACAAGAATAATAAAAATTTATAAAAAGTTCACAACAATTAAAAAGATGAAGGAGCTGGGATAATTATACTCCCAATATCTGACAATAAGCTATTTGAGACAGTTAAGCTGCTTGAGACAATTATGAACACTGAGTTTTCTTTTCAGAGCAAATTTGCTAAGGACAAAAAGAAAGAAAACAGAAATTCAAATGGAGGAAATGTTTTCATGTAAAAATAATGTTTCAAATCTGTTTAAAGTATTTTTAAATATGACTACCAAAAGAGTCTACTCACTAAAAATGATTAAGAATATACATAGTTTTCCTAAAAAGCTGAAAATAGTGCTACCATGTTGTTCAGTTGCTCAGTCATATCCGACTGTTTGTGACCCTATGGACTGCAACACACCAGGCTTTCCTGTCCTTCACTATCTCCTGGAGCTTGCTCAAACTCATGTCCATTGAGTTGGTGATGCTATCTAACCATCTCATCCTCTGTCATTCCCTTTTCCTCCCGCCTTCAATATTTCCAAGCATCAGGGCCTTATCTAATGAGTCAGTTCTTTGCATCAGGTGGCCAAAGTATTGGAGCTTCAGGTTCAGCATCAGTCCTTCCAATGAATATTCAGGACTGATTTCCTTTAGGATGGGTTGCTTTGATCTCCTTGCAGTCCAAGGGACTCTTTCTCCAACACCACAGTTGGAAAGCTTCAATTCTGTGCTCAGCCTTCTCTATGGTCCAATTCTCATATCCATAAATGACTACTAGAGGACTTTTGTTGGCAAAGTAATATCTCTATTTTTTAACAGCCTGTCTAACAAAAGTTATATTTGTCATAACTTTTCTTCCAAGGAGCAGGTGTCTTTTAATTTCTTGGCTGCAATCGCCATGTGCAGTGATTTTGGAGCCCAAGAAAATAAAGACTGTCACTGTTTCCAATGTTTTCCCATCTATTTGCCACGAAGTGATGGCACCAGATGCCATGATCTTCGTTTTTTGAATATTGAGTTTTACACCAGCTTTTTCACTCTCCTCTTTCACTTTCATCAAGAGGCTCTTTAGTCCCTCTTCGCTTTCTACCATAAGGGTGGTGTCATCTGCATATCTGAGGCTACTGAGCTCTAACATATGATCCAGCAATTCCACGCCTGGGTATATTCCTGGAGGAAATGAAAATTCTGATTTGAAAAGATAGGTTTCCTCGAAGTTCCTAGCAGCACTATTACAACAGCCAAGACATGGAAACTAAATATCCATCAACAGATGAATGGATAAAGAAGATATGGTATGTGTGTGTATATTAATATTCCTAATACAAGGGAATATTAGCCATAAAAAGAGTGAAATTCTGTCATTTGCAGCAATGTGAATAGACTAGAGAATGCTATACTTAGTGAAATGTCAGACAAAGACAAATACTATATCATATCACTTATATGTGGAATCTAAAAATAATATAAACAAATGTATAGAGCAAAACAGAAGCAGAATCACAGATATAGAAAACAAATTAGTGGTTACCAGAGGGAGAGGAAAAGGGAAAGCGTAAATTAGGGATATGGGATTAAGAGATACAGACTACTATGTATAAAATAGGTAAACAAGGATGTATTTTTCAGTACAGAGGATTATAGACATTACTTTATAATAACATTTAATGGAGTACAATCTGTAAAAACACTGAATCACTATGCTATACACTTGAAACTACTATAATATTGTAAATCAACTATACTTCAATAAAAGAAACTGGATATAAAAGACAAAGAAAGATTTGGAAAACTCGGCAGTGGCCACAGGACTGGAAAAGGTCAATTTTTATTCCAATCCCAAAGAAAGGCAATGCCAAAGAATGCTCAAACTACTGCACAATTGCACTCATCTCACACGCTACTAAAGTAATGCTTAGAATTCTCCTAGTCAAGCTTCAGCAATACGTGAACCATGAAATTCCAGATGTTCAAGCTGGTTTTAGAAAAGGCAGAGGAACCAGACATCAAATTGCCAACATCCGCTGATCATCGAAAAAGCAAGAGAGTTCCAGAACAACATCTATTTCTGCTTTATTGACTATGCCAAAGCCTTTGACTGTGTGGATCACAATAAACTGTGGAAAATTCTTCAAGAGATGGGAATACCAGACCACCTGACCTGCCTCTTGAGAAACCTATATGCAGGTCAGGAAGCAACAGTTAGAACTGGACATGGAACAACAGACTGGTTCCAAATAGGAAAAGGAGTACGTAAGGTTGTATATTGTCACCCTGCTTATTTAACTTCTATGCAGAGTACATCATGAGAAATGCTGGGCTGGAGGAAGCACAAGCTGAAATCAAGATTGCCGGGAGAAATATCAGTAACCTCATATATGCAGATGACACCACCCTTACGGCAGAAAGTGAAGAGGAACTAAAGAGCCTCTTGATGAAAGTGAAAGAGGAGAGTGAATAAGCTGGCTTAAAGCTCAACATTCAGAACTAAGATCATGGCATCTGATCCCATCACTTCATGGCAAATAGATGGCTAAACAGTGGAAACAGTGTCAGACTTTATTTTTCTGGGCTCCAAAATACTGCAGATGGTGATTGCAGCCACGAAATTAAAAGACACTTACTCCTTGAGAAGAAAGTTATGACCAACCTAGACAGCATATTAAAAAGCCGAGACATTACTTTGCCAACAAATGTCTGTCTACTCAAGGCTATGGTTTTTCCATTGGTCATGTATGGATGTGAGAGTTGGACTATAAAGAAAGATGAGCACTGAAGAATTGATGCTTTTGAACTGTGGTGTTGGAGAAGACTCTTGAGAGTCCCTTGGACTGCAAGGAGATCCAACCAGTCCATCCTAAAGGAGATCAGTCCTGGGTGTTCATTGGAAGGACTGATGTTGAAGCTGAAACTCCAATACTTTGGCCACCTGATGCAAAGAGCTGACTCATTTGAAAAGACCCTGATGCTGGGAAAGATTGAGGGCAGGAGGAGAAGGGGCCAACGGAGGATGAGATGGTTGGATGGCATCACCGACTCAATGGACGTGGGTTTGGGTGGACTCCAGGAGTTGATGATGGACAGGGAGGCCTGGCATGCTGCAGTTAATGGGATCGTAAAGAGTCCGACATGACTGAGTGACTGAACTGAACTGAACTGATAGTCACATCTTTTAAATTCCAATTCTATAAAGTTTGCACATATGAATTATACTTCTGATATTTTTCTGTAAATCTTACATGAAACTGCTGGTAGTAGCAGTTTCTGCTAGTAGTAGCAGTTTCTTTACCATACTGCTCAGATGGTAAAGAATCTCCCTGCAATGCCGGAAATCCGGGTTGGATCCCTGGATCGGGAAGATCCCCTGGAGAAGGGAATGGCAACCCACTCCAGTATTCTTGCCTAGAGAATTCCATGGACAAAGGAGCCTGATAGGCCTTTGGGGTCAGTCCAATGGGGTCACAAAGAGTCAGGCACGATTGAGTGACTAAAACTTACTTACTTACGAATTTTGATAAAGAGGTAGCAAAATGTCCATATGCTATAATGGGAAATTTTATGTGTCAACTGGACTGGGCTAAGGCATGCCCAGATAACTGTTAAAACATTATTTTGGGGTGTGCTTATGAAGGTGTTCCAGAAGGCATTAGTTTTTGAATCAGTAGACTGAGTAATAAAAACCACTCTCATTAATGAGACTATAACCTAACACTTGTCGTTTCTGGAGAGAACAAAAAGGGAGAGGGATAATGAATCCTCTGTTTTTCTCTTTCTGATCTATGACATCCATTTTCTCTTGCTCTCAGACATTATTGCTCCCTGTTCTCAGGCTTTAGGACTCAGACTGA
Source organism: Bos taurus (assembly GCF_002263795.3). Taxonomy (NCBI): domain Eukaryota; kingdom Metazoa; phylum Chordata; class Mammalia; order Artiodactyla; family Bovidae; genus Bos; species Bos taurus. The sequence goes on from NC_037340.1 coordinate 50,411,080, forward strand.
GACATATACACCATTGGCTCCCCAGTTCTCAGGCATTCAAACACTGAGTTATACCCTTGGTTTTCCTTGTACTTAAACCTATAGGTAGTAGATAGTGGGACGTGGCCTCCATAAACATGAGAGCCAATTCCTGTAGTAAGTCTCCTCTTCAGTATTTATATCTGCATCTACATCTATTTCCATATCTAATCTATAGCTATTTTATTGATTCCATTTCCCTAAAGAAACCTAATACTATACATACTGATGTGCTTTTTTTCTTATAAGGCAATATATTATGGTCATTGAATAGTTTTCTGTGCATTCTGCCAGCCAGCTTCTTAGTATTCCTTTTTGCATTGATGTACCATAATTTTCTAAATTACCTCTTGTAAGTTTAGATTATTGAAATATTTAGATTATTGAAAATGTTTGACTCATAAATTAGATTATGATTATTCTTCTAGATAATACTTTACCCATATTTGTGATAGTTGTTTTAAAGTAAAAATATATTTAAAATTTTTGATACAGATTGTTATGCTTCATCCCAAGATATTGAACTGATTCGAACTTCCATTAGCAATGTTTGAGAATGCCCAGCTCCTTGATATTTATTAACTATGATTTTAAAAAATCAACATTTGCCATTTTGACAGATGAAAAATAGAATGGAAATTAGGTTATAACAAGGCATTAGAGAGATGGACATTCAAGGAAACCAAACAAAGCAATTTGGAATAAAATTGCACAGCAGGACACAATTTGCATTTTTATTTGGTTATTTTTTTATCTTAAATAGACCATCAGTGTTAGCAGCCCTTCTAGACTGATTTGTAATCATAAACCATGCTAGCTCTCATGTAATAAACAGTCCTCTACTTTTCTGCAAATCACCTGGGCAATTTATACGCATTAATTTAATATTATATTTCTCTGTTTTTATAACCTCTCTGCAGAAGACCAGAGGGTATGCAAGAGTATAAGCATGGTAGGCAGGAAGAGGGTAAAAATGTAATAAGATCTATATTCTGAATTTAACATAATCTCCAATTTCTAACAGCAAACTGAAGCTAAAAATTTATTTAACAAAAACTGAAGCCATAGATTTATTTTTTACTATGATCTGATGATAAGCCTTGATATATTAACTTCCAATGCTATAATGATTACTGGTAAAAACAAACTTAACATAGTAAAGCCTGATGTATGGTAACCATTTATTTATCTGCTTGGAAATGATTGCTTTTCATCTAAGAGTAAAAATCATCTTTCTTTGAATTAAATTTACACTTTAAGTTCAGGATCCTTTATGCCCATGCTCTTCAATGTGAATCAGTAGCGTCAGTATCAATTGAAGATATTAGAAGCATAGACTATCAGAAACTACCTCAAGCCCACAAATCAGAACCTATATTTCCACCAAATCCATCAGTGATGAATCTGCATATTGAAGTTTGAGAAACATGAAGCATTAGTTTTTGTTGGGAATGAAGTGTGAACATGATCAGATTGCCAGGCTCTATAAAACGCATAGATGCTTAGATGCCAATGGAACTCATCCTCAAAAGGTGAAGAACAGGAAAGACAGAAATTTGCATAAAAATCTCATGATCACATACATTTTTAAAATGTCAAGCAAAAATTTACCTGAAAATTAGAATAACTCTGGTTTGGAGTGTCCGGCTCTGTGCGACCCCATAGATGGCAGCCCACCAGGCTCCCCCATCCCTGGGATTCTCAAAGCAAGAGCACTGGAGTGGGTTGCCATTTCCTTCTCCAATGCATGAAAGTGAAAAGTGAAAATGAAGTCGCTCAGTTGTGTCCGACCCTCAGCAACCCCATGGACTGCAGCTTTCCAGGCTCCTCTGTCCGTGGGATTTTCCAGGCAAGAGTACTGGAGTGGGATGCCATTGCCTTCTCCGAAAAGACTTATTATTAAATTTTTTTTCCTCAGAGTATATGTTCATTGGTGAGATTGTTGGGTCACATGGTAGTTTTAACTTTAAAGGAACCTCCATATTGTTCTTCATAGTGGCTGCATCAATTTACATTCCCACCAACAGGGTAAGAGGATTCCCTTTTCTCCATACCTTCTTCACCATTATTGCTTGTAGACTTTTTGATGATGGCCATTCTGAACAGTATGAGGTGATACCTCATTGTAGTTTTGGTTTGCATTTCTCTAGTAATGAGCAACATTGGGATCTTTTCATGTATTTATTAGTCATCCATATGCCTTCTTTAGAGAAATGTTTGTTTAGGTCGACTGCGTATTTTTTAATTGGGTTATTTGTTTATCTGGTATTGAGCTGCATGAGCTACATGTATATTTTGGAGATTAATTCTTTGTTGGTTGCTTCATTTGCTATTATTTTCTTGATTCATTTTGCTGTATGGCAGAGACCAACACAATATTATAAAGCAACTATTCTCCAAATAAACAATAAATGAAATTCAAAATTTTTTTAACTTTTTTTTCTGAATTTTGGAGAAAAATATCAATTTGAAACTAAATCCTTAAGTTATTTCTCCAAGTTAGTGATAGGAGAAGTGATCACTGATCATTTTCCCCAGGCTTTCTAGAAATTATGAAGCTATTTCCTTGAAGGTTTTTTTTTCCCCCACTTACATATTGCTGGGCAACAGACCACCCCAAAACCAGAAAGACTTAAAATTGCAATTCATTATTATCTTTCATAACTCTGTGTGTTTACTGGGCTCAGTTGGGAAGTTGTTATTTAAGGCATCCCATGAAATTGTGGTCAGATGGCTGGATACGGTCACCAGAAGACTCTCCTGGACAGATGCAGATGACTGACTCTCATGGCTGAGTTGCTGTGGGCCTGGGTTGACAGTTGGGAATTCTGACAAAAGTACTTATACGGAGGCTGCACATGTGTTTCCATCCTCTCAAAGTATAGCTGTTGTTTTTGGAGAGGGAGTGTCCCAAGAGCAAATATTACAGGTGAAAGCTACAAGGCTTCTTATACCTGAGCCTCAAAATTCCCAAAGGTAACTTCTATGTTTCATTGGTCAAGTAAGTCACAAAGTCCAGCCCAGGCTTGAGAGAGAACGAGAATCAATACCACCATGCAATAGGGAAAACATTAATATTTGGTTAATATTTTTTAACCGTCTTTAATCTACCACAAGATTTTTTAAAGTCTCATTTTCTGCCTGCCGTTCCACACATGGATCTACCTACTCAATGCTCAAAAGTAGGAAATGAAATCATAACCTTGGTCCTAGATGGTCCACATACAGAAATATCAAAACTTCTTCATCCTATGTTAAGTGAAATAGGATTTTGTGTATATGTTGATATTTGAGAACTCAGAAGTGTTCTTTATCTTGAAAGATTCTTCCCTATACGGTGTATGCATGCATTCTAAGTTACTTCAGTTGTGTCTGACTCTGTGCGACCCTATGGATTATAGCCCGCCAGGTTCCTCTGTCCATGGGATTCTCCAGGCAAGAATACTGGAATGGGTTGCCTTGCCCTCCTCCAAGGGATCAAAACAGCCTCTCTTATGTCTCCTGTATTGGCAGGCAGGTTCTTTATCACTAGAGCCACCAGGGATGCCCTCCCTATATGATGGCTCCCCTCAATTTCACTCTGCCCCAAGATCTACTCTCCACACTCCTTTCATCAGTTTCCTTGTTGGCTCAGCAGCAGTGGATTTTATCATCTGGGCTCCTTTGCTCTGGGGCTCCTCATTGGGTTTAACCCATAGCACGCACTCACCTTATTCCTCCACCTTCAATAATGCCTTTCTAGCCCTGGCTGTATCCTCCACTTCTGCCTCTCAGCCCTTGCCATAAAGTTGCACTTCCCTCTAGACATGTTAACTCTTTTTATTTTTTTTATTTCCCTTTTCTTCAGCTCCAGGGGCAATAATGACTTTCTAATATTGCTAGATTTTGAATGTTCCACCATCCAGATTTCAGAAATTTTAAAAACTTTTTTTTTCCTAAAATGTTCTTATCCATTCAGCTAATGTGTGTGTGTGTGTGTGTGTATGAGTCAGTTCAGTTACTCAGTCGTGTCTGACTCTTTTTGACCCCATGGACTGCAGCACACAAGGCTTCCCTGTCCATCACCAACTCCCAGAGCTTACTCAAACTCATGTTCATAGAGTCGGTGATGCCATCCAACCATCTCATCTTCTGTCATCCCCTTCTCCTCCTGTCTTCAATCTTTCCCAGCATCAGGGTCTTTTCCACTGAGTCAGTTCTATGCATCAGTTGGCCAGGGTATTGGAGTTTCAGCTTCAACATCAGTCCTTCCAGTGCATATTCAGGACTGATTTCCTTTAAGATGGACTGGTTGTATCTCCTTGCTGTCCAAGGGACTCTCAAGAGACTTCTCAAACAGTTCAAAAGCATCAATTCTTTGGTGCTCAGCTTTCTTTATAGTCCATCTCTCACATCCATACATGACTAGTGGAAAAACCATAGCTTTAACTAGATGGGCCTTTGTTGTTAAAGTAATGTCTCTGCTTTTTAATATGTTGTCTAAATTGGTCATAGCTTTTCTTCCAAGGAGCAAGTGTCTTTTAATTTCATGGCTACAGTCACCATATCTACAATGATTTTGGAACCTAAAAAAATTAAGTCTGTCACTGTTTCCATTTTTTCCCCACCTATTTGCCATGAAATGATGGGACCAGATGCCATGATCTTTTTCTGAATGTTGAGTTTTTAATGAATGAAAAGTTTTAAGCCAACCTTTTCACTCTCCTCTTTCACATTCATCAAGAGGCTTAGTTCTTCTTCACTTTCTGCCATAAAGGTGGTGTCATCTGCATATCTGAGGTTATTGATATTTCTCCCAGCAATCTTGATTCCAGCTTGTGCTTCATCCAACTAGCATTTCTCATGATGTACTCTACATATAAGTTAAACAGGCAGAGTGAAAATATACAGTCTTGACATACTCCTTTTCCGATTTGGAAGCAGTCTGTTGTTCCATGTCCAGTTCTAACTGTTGCTTCTTGACCTGCATACAAATTACTCACAAGTCAGGTAAGGTGATCTGGTGTTCCCATCTCTTTAAGAATTTTCCATAGTTTGTTGTGATCCACACAGTCAAAGGCTTTGGCATAGTCAATAAAACAGAAGTAGATGTTTTTCTGGAACTCTCTTGCTTTTTTGATGATCCAGTGGTTGTTGGCAATTTGATCTCTGGTTCCTCTGCCTTTTCTAATTCCAGCTTGAACATGTGGAAGTTCATGGTTCACATACTTTGAAGCCTGGCTTGGAGAAGTTTGAGCATTACTTTGCTAGCGTGTGAGATGAGTTCAATTGTGTGGTAGTTTAAGCATTCTTTGGCATTGCCTTTCTTTGGGATTGGAATGAAAACTGACTTTTTCCAGTCCTGTGGCCACAGCTGAGTTTTCCAAATTTGCTGGCATATTGAGTGCAGCACTTTCACAGCATCATCTTTTAGGATTTGAAATAGCTTGCTAAGTTGAGTCCAGTTCTTTGTGACTCCATAGACTGTAGCCCACCAGGCTCCTACATCCATGGAATTTCCCAAACAAGAATACTGGAGTGGGTGCCACCTTCTTCTCCAATTCAGCTAATAGTCAAATATTAAAAATAAAAGTGTAATATTTGATGTATCTGAAACTTTTGGTGCTGGGAGAGAGATAACAATTTTGTGTCAGTAAAATCCACCCTATCAAAAAAGGAAACCAGAAAAATCACTGGAAACTTCCTTTACTTATATTCCTGATAGATTCTCTGTTTTACTCTAAGACATTTGCTTGTGCTTAGTTGCTCAGTCACGTCCAACTTTTTGACCCATGGACCATAGCCCACCAGGCTCCTTTGTCCATAGGATTTTCTAGGCAAGAATACTGGAATAGGTTGCTATTTTTTTTCTCCAGAGTATCTTCCTCATCCAGGGACTGAACCTTCATCTCCTGTGTCTCCTGCATTGCAGGCAGTTTCTTTACCCACTAAACCATTGTAAGACATTTAAAGATTGTAAATCTTTAACTTACAAAGATTGTAAATTAAAACCATTGTAAAGACATTTCCTTTTTGAAATCTGTAACAGAACTGGTTAGCAGTTCTCAGAGGCCAAACACTGCTGTGACTAGCAAACTGGTGCACACCTTTTTGGCTAGAATTATGTTTCTAGATGATTTAGCTAGAAGGGAATGTTTATAATACTCTATTTTCCAGATTATGACACAGATAGATGGTCATGTAATAAAATGAATACTGGTGAATGACATTAGCAAAATGATGGAAGAGAAGGTCACCATTCCTTTTCCATCTCAATGACAGTAATTTGACAGCCATCCATGGGCAAGATGGATGGGTCTTTTTGTGGTTCTTTGGGATCCAAGTAGGAAGTTGGGAAACCCTGATGGAGCTCAAGACAAGGTGGGCCATTTGAGAAGGCAGGCTCATGCCCAGAAGGAAGACTCACACTGCAATCCCAGGAACAAGTCCAGAAACAGTTCCATCCCTCTGTAGATTTGGCTGTGCTTCCATTTCATTTATTATATCTTCAGACTTGAAATTTCTGTTTGGTTCTTTCTCTCTCTCTCTCTCTCTCTGTTTTTTTTTTTTTTTTAATGATTTCTACCCCTTTATCTGGGCTTCCCAGGTGGTGTTACTGGTAAAGAATCCTTCTGCCAGTGCAGGAGACATAAGAGACACAGTTTCGATCCCTGCATAGGGAAGACCCCTGGAGGAAGAAATGGCAAACCACCCCAGTATTCTTGCTTGGAGAATCCCGTGGACAGAGGATCCTGACAGGCTACAGTCCATAGGATCATAAAGAGTCAGACACCACTGGAGTGACTTACCATGCCACACACTTCTTCATTAAATTTCTCTCTCTCTTTTTTCTTGTGTGTGTGGATTTCATTGTTTGATTTTGTTAAATTGTCTTTCTGTTTTTTGTTTTTTGTTTTTTTTTTTTTGTATTAATATTAGTAGTTCACTGAGCTTTCTTCAAATAGCTATTTTGAATTCTTTATGGGGTAAATCGCAGATCTCCATGTCTTTAGAGTCCATTGTTAGGAGATTATTGTGATCCCTTTGTGATGTCATGTTTCTTTGATTTTCCAGATTCCTTCATATTTGTCTCTTTGATCCTTTGTATTTGAAGTGACAGTCACTTCCTGTAGTTCTTACAGACTGACTTTGGGAGAGGAATCCTTTCTGATGGCCCTGCAAGAGGCTCTGAGACTTGCTCAGACCTTTAGTGGATACACCTGCTCCATGCTTCTTGCTCTCTTTGTGGAAGAACATTTCAGGTTGTGATCTTGCAACACATCAGGTTGTATGCTCACAGTTTCCTTTTGCTTTCCCAAGGGCTGCACTAAAGTTGAAGCTTGTGGCTCCTCCTTGTCCTGCAGATGTGGGCAGGCTTTCTGCAGATGCTCAGTAGCCATCTGCTGTGTTCATTCTTGCTGCCATTGGGAGCACACCAAGAGAACCTCCACAGGTGGGTTGGGCTATTTAGCAATAAGGCGTGAGGTGTCATGAGAGTGCCTGTGGGCCAGCTGCAGGGACCCAAGGGCAAGGTGTCCCCAGAAGGCTTCTTGATGGAGTCCATGGTCTGATTAGTAGGATCCATGTCCCTCTGAAGCCCTGCAAGACTGCTATCTGCCTTTCTCCCAGCCTTTTCCCACCCCTCAGTCAAGCAGCTCACTACTGCATACTCTGGATGAGGCAAGAGAGAAATAATCCTCTTTGACAGCATCATCCACAGCTGGGGAAGCAGGATTCTCAATCACATGCTCACTCTGTCCCCAAACCTCTGGCCTGTGGGAGAAATCCTGAGCCAAGAAGGTCTCTCTTGGCCCTGAGTTGTGTCACTTTGGGGAAGGGATGAGATGAGTAAAATCAAATTGTTCCTCTTACCCTCTCCAGTGCACACAACTTGTACTCCGCTCCCCGCCCCCCCACCCCAAACAGTGTGCTGGAACCTCTTTGCTAGAAACCTCTGTGGACTTCCACAAAGGCTCTCTTGTCCATGGTTGACTGTCTGAGACAGTGTTCTCCAGCTGGTTCAAGGCCACTGCAGTGTCCATAGTCAGGATCAAGGTCTGTATGCAATGCACTAGCTTCTCCCAGGTCCCATAACATATGACACTGGATTTCATAGTTCCCAGAAATGGCAAATTGTTGTTGAGGGATTAGATGTGAGTGAGTGATTTTATTTGTCATCTGGTTAATTTCAAGCACAAGAAAAAGCTGGATGTTAATCAGAGTATTCCTTTGTGAATTGGTAATGGCAACATCCTAAGTGTAGGGTTGTTGTAAAGATCTCTGCACTGGATTCTTAAGGAAACTTGGAAAAGACCAAAGACCCAAGATCAAAGGCTGGAGTTCTGAGTTGGTACTTGAATAAAGGACACCCAGAAAAGATACCTGTCTTGCATTAGACTATGATGTGACAAAGAAATACTATTTATTATAATAACCCTCATAAGGTGAGAATTGTTCATTACAGCAAGTATCATTAATAACTAGATAAAGAATATTTTAATTGTATATAAGTTTGTATTGCTTATATTTTTATCTAGTGAATTAATTTAATTTAGAAGTTAAAATCCACCAGGAGATACTTTACTTTCTAAATGACAATTTATTTACATTTTTATCCATTTAGAGGAGTTAGGCAGTATAACGTACTTACAAGGTGCATTACTCTACACATTTTAAAATATCTTATTATCATCTCTTCTTTTATTTTGAACTTAAAATATATTTAAACTTTAAATAATATGTAAAATGTCTGAAGCTAAACAGCTCGAGAATTCCCAAGTGCTTAAATCATGTCCCTCTGGTCAGATTTGAATAAGTAAGTTAAAATATTTAAATAAAAATTATTTCTCCCACAATCCTCCTTCTCCTTGCCCTAGAAAATACTTCTTGACTAAATTGAACCAGTATGTAATTCTTCAAGTCATCATTTTTAAATAGTCTACTATTTTTTGAAATTTATATTTAATGCTAATGAAATGAGCTATTAATTACATCATCAAGCCCTTAATATTCTTACCATTAAATAATATATAAGGGGCATACACAGTAAATGTTCATCATACTCATAACTATTATTACTACTAGTCTTTGCTCAGAAGATGTTTTAAGAATCTGTTTTACTGATTGCATAAAAAATAAAACCACAGAAGTGTTTACGCTATAATCACAGAAGAAAGCAGTATATGGAAAGCCAGCATAACTATAATTAACACTATTTCTTTTTAATATATGTTGTGGTCAAATAACCTCAACATTGGTCCTATTTTAACATGGAAGTTCAAAAGGAAACCATAGATTTCCTAGTTATTTTTCTTTGGCAAAGTCTGTATTCACAGATGGTAGAGATATTTTGGCATTCTTAACTAAAGCATCTCTACTTATGATTTTGTCTTGGAAGACTCTTTCGTGGTTAGACCACATTTTGTAAACTTCCGATGATAGACATCTGATCTGAGCTTAGCCAAGGTAAGGAGTAGGCCACATGAAACATCACCAAGGCTGCAAGTTATTGTTGCCAAGAAGTTGGAAAAGACAATTTTACAGGTCATGAAGAAAATTGGGACCTAGATTAACCAACAAAGCATTCAGTGAATAGAAAAGCAAGAATGCGATGCTCATATAGAGTCCATGTAGCTCTCAAAGGAAACTTATTTACATGAAATAGTGGGATAGGATTGTCAAGCTTAAACTATTTTTTTTTATCAAGAGGGAAGGAGGAAGGTTGGGGGAGAATTTACTTGTCTTTGGAAAAAAATCACATTAAAAAATAAGTTTATAATTTCATTAAGTGGCCACATATTTTGTATAACTCAAAACTCTTACATTCCTTTTCCTTTAAAGATATTCCTCTTGCACCAAGAACAAACTCCATGTTTAAATAGCATACAATATGACATATTTTTCATTTCTTATTTGCAAATGTTTGAGTTGCAAATTTATAAATAGTTTTTGTAAAAATCCTTGAGCCACAAATTGAAATTATTCACAAGACAAAATGTCATCTTATTATACAGATGTATAAAATTCATATCTTATAAAATGCACACTGGCATGGAAAATAGAAGCACTAAGAAATTAACTGATTATGACACAATATGCAAATCAATCTTGGTTAATCCAAACCTCCTGAGAATAGTTTAAGATTGAAAAAAAAAAAGTTAGTTAGAATAGAGATTTTCACCTTGCCATATTAGAATAACTGGGACTTAACTTGTCTTCTCAAAAGAAACAATTAAAATATTGGATGATATATAGGAAAGAATGATTTTGGACACTGAACAATTAGTAATTCAAGACTATGAAGTAAGATAGCAAGTAAAACCAATGAGATGAGCCTTATAATCCACTAGCTTTCTGCCTGGAGGTATGTCACAGACTGTGCCACAGTAAGCGGCAACTCAAGCAGAATTAGAAGGTCCAGTGAGACGTGAGGATGGAAATGAGATGTGGAGACATGGAGGAAGCTTGATTTTGTAAGACAGGAAACTACAGATGGTGGAGTTGCCTTGAGAAAGAGTCCCAGAAATTAACTAGTTAAGGTATTTTTGAACCTGTTTCTAAATACTAAGACTCACATGAATATGGTAGAATTTCCTAATAGTTCTCAGGAACATGTAACTTGAACAATTCCAAGACTGTAGACAGAGCGGAAGATATTTAAGTTCTATATGGAGGAGTGTAATAACCGGGAATGCACACATGGAACATTCAGTAGACAGCCTAGAAGAGAACCTTACTAGCAAAATTAATGCAGAAACATGTCCAGTGTAGACATGCCCCAACACATCTTTAAAAAAGTATGCAAAGGATTAAACTGACTTGTAAGTTACTTAAATGCCTGCCAAAGCAAAGTTAAACACTTTTTAAAGGAAAAAAAAATCTAGACTCTCAAAATCATTATATTCACTATACCTATTATCTAATAAAAAATGATGAAACATATAAAGAAGCAGGAAACTATAGCTAAAAGAAAAATCTGTCAATAGAAATATAAGAAATAAAGTATTAAAAGACAATTGTTTTAAAAGAAATACATATGCTCAAAGATTTAAAGGAAAACATGAATATCAGGTTGAAAGAAACACAAGCTACAAAACCAAATCATATGGAGCTTCTAAAAAGCTACCATAATATCTTTTTTTCAAAATGAGGAGATGAGTTTAACAAAAGATTGGACCTTGCAAAACAAAAGATAAGAGAACTTCAAGATGTTGCCATCAAAGCCATATAACATAAAACAGAGTGAAAAAAAGATTAAAGAAAAATAAACAAAACCTCAGTGACCTATGGACAATATCAAGTAGCTGAATATACGTATAAATGGAGCCTGTATTAGCTTCCTATTGCTACTGTAAAAAATTAATACTAGTGGCTTAAACAAGTATTATCTTCAAGTTCTAGATGTCAGAAATGGATTTCATGGGCTAAAATAGGGTACTGGCAGAATTTACTCCTTTTTGGAGACTCTGAACAAGAATACATTTCCTTGCCTTTTCCAGCTTCTGGAGGCCATCTGTATTTCTTGGCTTGTGTCCTATCTTCTATTATCAAAGTGTATCACTCCAACTTCTGCTTCTGTTATCACAGCACTTTCCCATGCCAGCGCACCTTTCTCCCTCTTCTAGGAATCCTTATTATTACATTGAATCTATTCAGATAATCCAGAATTAATTTCCCATTTTAAAATCCTTAAACTAATCATCCCCACACATATAAGGTAAAATGCTATTTTTTACCATGCAAGGTAACATATGTCAGGTTCCAGGGATTAGGGTATGGACATTTTTAATAGACACGTTATTCACCCTACTATAGAAAAAATAAGAGAGTGGAGAAAGGCAGGGGGGAAAAGTAGCTGAAAATTTTCTATGTTTGATAAAAGGTGTAAACTCACCTTCCCCAGTGGCTCAGTGGTAAAAAATCTGCCTGCAACGCAGGAGCCTCAGGAGAGGCGGTCAATCCCTGGGTCAGGAAGATTGCCTGGAGGAAGGCAACCACTCCGGCGTTCTTACCTGGAGAATCCCATGGACAGAGGAGCCTGGTGGGCTATAGTCTATAGGATCACAAAGTATCAGATATGACTGAAGCAACTTAGCACACATGCACACACATAAATTCACAAATCCAAGAAGCACACAATAAATCAAATAGGATATACTAAGTCAAGGAACATCATAATCAAACTTCTGAAAACCAGTGAAGAGGAAATCTTAAAAGCAGACAGAGGGTAGAGGGGAGTAGGTGAGGATGGAAGTCATGTTATAAGGAAACAGATATTAGAATTTCTTCAGTCTTTTTGTCAGAAACAATTCAAGACAAAAAACAGAGAAATATTTGAAATATTGAAAGAAAAATAATTCCACTAGGCAATGACCCATAAATGTATCTTTTTAAGATAAAATAAAATTCTTTTTGACATACAAATCCTGAGAAGTTTATCTTTGTGTATGTGTTGGGAGAGGGGTGTTTGTTTTGCAGTACAACTGTCTGATAAGAAATACTCAAGAAAATTCTTCAGGCAGAGGGAAATTTACACCAAATAGAAATTCAAATCTATTCAAAGAAGTGAAGGAAGAAACAAAATAGGGGTGAATATGCTTTTTGTTTGAATGTCAATGAGAGATAATTGTTTAAAGCAGGGGCCAGCAGACCATGGTCCATTGGCTAATTTTGCTTCCACCTCTTTTTGGAAATAAAGTTTTATTGGCAGAGAGTCACATCCATTTGTTTATGTGTTGTCTAAGGCTGTTTTTATACCAAAGTAGCAGGCTTCAGTAGTTTTGATAGGGACATTTCCCTGGCACAGCCTTAAATATTTACTATCTGGCCCTTCAGGAACTAAAAAAAAAAAAAAAAAAAAATGCTGACCCCAGCTTTAAAGAAAAACATTAACAATTCATTGTGGGATTTAATATATATATATATATATAAAATATACACACACACATATATATAAATGAAATGTATATATACATATAAATGAAATGTATATATTATAATATATATATATACACACACACACACACACACATATATATATATAAATGAAATGTATGGTAAGTTGCAAACCATAGGAGAAGAAAAACAGAAGTGTACTATTTATAAATTTCTTACATTTAAAGCAGTTGATATTATTTGCAGGTAGACTGTAAATAAGAATGTATATTGTATACCCTAGAAAACCACTAGCCAAAAATAGGGCAAAAATACGTAGCAAATAAGCCAATGAGTAGAGATAACATGGAATATGAAACTTACTCATTAAGCTAAAATAAGGCAGAACCAAAAGTTTATCCACTCAATTACAAAGCTTCAAAGGTATAAAGCAAAGGTTGACAGAAACTAAAAGTAAAGTAAAACTAACCCACAAATGCTAGTGATTGTCAGAAAAAGTATACAGAAATCAGGAAGAATTATTACAGATATGAACAATATTTGCAACTAGTATAGCTGAAATGATATTTAAAGAATATTCCACCCACAACAAGAGAATATATATATATATATATTTGTTTTTTTAGGTATAAATGGTACATTAATAAATTTAGACCATATAGTGGGCCATAGACAAGTATCAAATTTGAAACAATTGAAATCACAGAGTATATTCTCTACTACACATTAAAATTACCCTTTTAAAACAAATCTAATAAAATATTCAACTATTGAAATTAGTTCTAGAGAGCAAATACTTTGTTCAATTTGGAGGATGTAAGGGGGAAAAAGCCCTGTATATTAGCCCTTAAAAATAACCCTAAAAACAATCTCCAGTCATTTAATTAATAAATATTCATAATATTGGGTATGGATATATTTAATCCATTTTTTAAAGCCCAAGATTACATAAGATATTTAAATTTTCCTTTCATTTTCATCAAATAGTACAGATGTGTCTATGGCAAATTGTCTCCTGATACAGCAAAAGAGACTCAGTCACTAGCTGTCAGCTTGCATTTTAGCCATATGTGATACAGCCCCAAAATATTACAAAGGTAGTTGGAACTACTGCTACCAACTGTAATTCAATTATTTTACAGTATACAGACATTGCCACAAATAGAGTGGATCTTGAGAACCATATTATTCTGTCAGGAACTATGTCATATGCAGAAAGGAAGCCCATCAACAAATTATTCACATGTGTTCTGTCTGTCTGTCTCTCTCTCTCTCTCTCTATATATATATATATATATATAATGTGTGTATATATATATATACATGTACTTTTTATAATATAGATAAATGTGTATATGTATACATATGTATAATTTAGCAATAATAAAAAATATTTAGGGAAAATCAGGAACAAGACAAGGGTGCCCATCTTACCACTACTATTCAACATAGTTTTGGAAGTCCTAGCCACTGCAATCAGAGAAAAGAAAGAAGTGAAAGGAATCCAGATTGGAAAATAAAAAGTAAAACTCTCTCTGCTTGCAGATGACATGATCCTCTACACATAAAACCCTGAAGATTACCACCAGATATCTTCTGGAGCTAATCAATGAATATAGAAAAGTTGCAGGATATAAAATTAATACACAGAAATCCCTTGGCATTCCTATACACAAACAATTAAAAATCAGAAAGAGAAATTAAGGAAACAATCCCATTCATCACTGCAATGAAAAGAATAAAACACTTAGGAATAAATTGAACTAAAGAAACAAAAGACCTGTATATATAAAACTATAAAACGCTGATGAAAGATACCAAAGATGACTCAAATAGATGAAGAAATATACCATATTCTTGGATTGGAAGAATCAATATAGTGAAAATGAGGATACTACCTAAAGCAATCTATAGATTCAGTGCAATTCCTATCAAACTACCAATGGTATTTTTCACAGAACTAAAACAAATAATATCACAATTTGTATGGAAACACAAAAGATCCCAAATAGCCAAAGCAATCTTGAGAAAGAAGAATGGAACTGGAGGAATCAATCTTCCTGAATTCAGACTACACTACAAAACTACAATCATCAAGACAGTATGGTACTAGCACAAAGACAGAAATATAGATCAATGGAGCAAAACAGAATGTCCAGAGATAAATCCAAATGCCTATGGATATCTTATCTTTGACAAAGGAGGCAAAAATATACAATAGCAAAAAGACAGTCTTCAACAAGTAGTGTTGGGAAACTGGTCAACTACGTGTAAAAGAAGGAAACTAGAAGGCTTTCTAACACCATACACACAAAAATAAACTCAAAATGGATTAAAGACCTGAACATAAGACCAGAAACTATAAAACTCTTAGAGGAAATCATAGCACTATCTCTGACATAAATCACAACAAGATCCTCTATGACCCACCTCCCAGACTAATGGAAATAAAAACAAATAAACAAATGGGACCTAATTACTTAAAAGTTTTTGAACAACAAAGGAAACTAAAAGCAAGGTGAAAAGACAGCATTCAGAATGGGAGAAAATAATAGCAAATGAAACAACTGAGAAAGAATTAATCTCTAAAATATAAAAGCAGAATACCAAAAAAAGGAAAAACCCAGTCAAAAAGTGTACAAAAGACCTAAACAGACATTTCTCCAAAGAAGGCTTACAGATGATTAATAAGTACATGAAAAGATGCTCAACATCACTCATTATTAGAGAAATGCAAATCAAAACTACAGTGGGGCATCATCTCACATTGGTCAGAATGGCCATCATCAAAAAGTCTACAAACAATAAATGCTGGAGAGGATGTAGAGGAACGGGAACCCTCTTACACTCTAGATGGGAATGCAAACTGGTATAGCAACTATGGAGAACAGTGTGGAGATTCCTTAAAAAACTGAGAATAGAACTGCCATGCTGATAAGTCACTCCAGTCGTATCCGACTCTGTGCTACCCCATAGATGGCAGCCCACCAGGCTACCCCTTCCCTGGGATTCTCCAGGCAACAACACTGGAGTGGGTTGCCATTTCCTTCTCCAATGCATGAAAGTGAAAAGTGAAAGTAAAGTCACTCAGTCATGTCTGACTCTTAGCGACCCCATGGACTGCAGCCTACAAGGCTCTTCCATCCATGGGATTTTCCAGGCAAGAGTACTGGAGTGGGGTGCCATTGACCCAGCAATCCCACTGCTCAGCATCAGATCAGATCAGATCAGATCAGTCACTCAGTCATGTCCAACTCTTTGCGACCCCATGAATCACAGCACGCCAGGCCTACCTGTCCATCACCAACTCCCGAAGTTCACTCAGACTCACGTCCATCAAGTCAGTGATACCATCCGGCCATCTCATCCTCTGTCGTCCCCTTCTCCTCCTACCCCCAATCCCTCCCAGCATCAGAGTCTTTTCCAATGAGTCAACTTTTCGCATGAGGTGGCCAAAGTACTGGAGTTTCAGCTTTAGCATCATTCCTTCCAAAGAAATCCCAGGGCTGATCTCCTTCAGAATGGACTGGTTGGATCTCCTTGCAGTCCAAGGGACTCTCAAGGGTCTTCTCCAACACCACAGTTCAAAAGCATCAATTCTTCGGTGCTCAGCCTTCTTCACATCTATTTCCCATGAAGTGGTGGGACCAGATGCCGTGATCTTCGTTTTCTGAATGTTGAGCTTTAAGCCAAATTTTTCACTCTGCACTTTCACTTTCATCAAGAGGCTTTTTAGTTCCTCTTCACTTTGTGCCATAAGGGTGGTGTCATCTGCCTATCTGAGGTTATTGATATTTCTCCCAGCACTCTTAATTCCAGCTTGTGTTTCTTCCAGTCCAGCGTTTCTCATGATGTACTCTGCATATAAGTTAAATAAACAGGATGACAATATACAGCCTTGACGAACTCCTTTTCCTATTTGGAACCAGTCTATTGTTCCATGTCCAGTTATAACTATTGCTTCCTGACCTGCATACAAATTTCTCAAGAGGCAGATCAGGTGATCTGGTATTCCCATCTCTTTCAGAATTTTCCACAGTTTATTGTGATCCACATAGTCAAAGGCTTTGGCATAGTCAATAAAGCAGAAATAGATGTTTTTCTGGAACTCTCTTGCTTTTTCGATGATCCAGAAGATGTTGGCAATTTGATCTCTGCTCCTCTGTCTTTTCTAAAATCAGCTTGAACATCAGGAAGTTCATGGTTCACATATTGCTGAAACCTGGCTTGGAGAATTTTGAGCATTACTTTACTAGCGTGTGAGATGAGTGCAATTGTGCGGTAGTTTGAGCATTCTTTGGCATTGCCTTTCTTTGGGATTGGAATGAAAACTGACCTTTTCCAGTCCTGTGGCCACTGCTGAGTTTTCCAAAGTTGCTGGCATAGTGAGTGCAGCACTTTCACAGCATCATCTTTCAGGATTTGAAAGAGCTCCACTGGAATTCCATCACCTCCACTAGCTTTGTTCATAGTGATGCTTTCTGAGGCCCACTTGACTTCACATTCCAGGATGTCTGGCTCTAGGTCAGTGATTACACCATCGTGATTATCTGGGTCATGAAGATCTTTTTTGTACAGTTCTTCTGTGTATTCTTGCCATCTCTTCTTAATATCTTCTGCTTCTGTTAGGTCCATACCATTTCTTTCCTTTATCGAGCCCATCTTTGCATGAAATGTTCCTTTGGTATCTCTGATTTTCTTGAAGAGATCCCTAGTCTTTCCCATTCTGTTGTTTTCCTCTATTTCTTTTCCTCTACTGCACAGCATATACCCCAAGAAAACCAGAATTGAAAAAAACACATGTATCCTAATCTTCATCTCAGCACTGTTTACAATAGCTAGGACATGAAAGCAACCTTGATGTCCATTGGCAGATAAATGGATAAGGAAGCTGTGGTACATTTACACAATGGAATAATACTCAGCTATAAAAAGGAACACATTTGAGTCGATTCTAATGATGTGGATGAACCTGGAGCCTATTATACAGAATGAAATGTGTCAGAAAGAGAAAGACAAATACTATGTATTAACACATATGTATATGGACCTTAGAAAGATGGTACCAAAATCCTACATTCAGGGAAGCAAAGGAGACATAGATGGTAAAGAACAGACTTTTTGACTCAGTGGGAGAAGTTAGGGGTGGGAGGATTTGAGAGAATAGCATTGAAACATGAACACTACCATATGTAAAAGAGATGACCAGCACAAGTTCAATGCATGAAGCTGGGTACCCAAAGCCAGTGCTCTGGGACAGCCCCGAAGGATAGGGTGAGGAGAAATGTGGGAGGGGGTTCAAGATGGGTGGACAAATGTGTACCCATGGCCGATTCATGGTGATGTTTGGCAAAAACCATCACAATATTGTAAAGTAATTATCCTCTAGATAAAATTAATAAATTAATTAAAATAAATAAATAAAATCCTAAAAGAAAATAATTGAATTCATAACAGTCTTAGGCAGTCTCAGGGAGTTTAGTTCAAGGAATCAAAGTTTAGGGAAAGAAAAGAAAACTAAGTTTAGTTCTTTTAAGAAGAAATATAAATGTTTCCCCAGAAAGAATACATCTATGTGAAATATTTAGAGTAATATTTCTAATTCAAGAGCCTTAATAGACACAAATTATTATGGAAATAAAGTAGGATTCAGGCTCAAACAAGATCATTCCAAGATGGCATCAGCTAGAAAACCCAAATTTCAGAATCAATACTAATGAAGTATCTAATTCCCCTCCTACCTCTGGGAGTGATCACATCCAAACTTAATGAGGAAAAATTGTACCAGCCTTAATGATGACCTTAACTTCTATGAAATGCTGACTTGGATTCAAACAAAATTATTATTAAGGAAATTTAAATATTCACTCTTGCTCAGCATTTTCTTATTTACAGAAATTACACATGAGAGAAGTTGTCCAGTTTCCTCTTCAGATCTGTGACACCTCCACCAGTATACCATCTGGGTTGCTCACCTCTTATCAGAATTATGATCCCCACAGCTGTTCAGTTAAGTTGTTAGGCAGCACAGTCCAACAGTGGAGTATGTGGCCTGCTTGAGTTCAAGTCTTAGCTCTGTTACTCCCTAACTGTGCAATCCTAAGCAAGTTAGTCTACATTTTTGTTCCTCTGTTTGTTTATGGTTTAGATGAAGATACCATAAAGATATTATAAGAATTTAACGAAATTATGTTTGAAGCATCGTCAAAACAGTGCCTAGCATGTAATGAGTCCTGTATATTTGTTAAAAAATCAAAACCAAACCAAAATCAAACATTCAAATAGATTCTCATTTTAAGAATTTACAGAATGATCTTTTCTGTCCCTTTTCTACCTTGAAAAAACAATTCTATTTTAAGATGGCCCCTAAAGTAGAAATACTACAATAATGTTAATTATTCTTTACAGGAATCATGACAAAATCATTTCTGAAGACTGTAGAGGAAAAGAGCATGCATGGAATAGCTTGGGATGGGTAGGAGCATGAAATCAGCCACTGAGAATGGCACAGAATTTTCAAGCTGGAGTTATCTGAGACGTGAGTCTAACCCTTTAATTTTATACTTACGGACTCTATGGATGAAAAGAATTGAGTGCTTTGGACATGATTACACAACAGCTCTTACAGAATCATGACTACAGCTCACTACAGCAAACTCAATAATATAGGATAAAAAAGAGGATGTTTGCTTTTGAATCTATGCTGCTAGAATTGGTGATTCAAACTACCTTCGTATATTAAGCTAATATGCTAACACTAGAAGGAATACAACTCTGTATGGATGTGTCATATCTGTCTTAAGCCAATAATATAGATACAGATACAAGGATACATTTCCTTTTTACAAGTTCAAAGCACTTTTTCAAAAAAGGTATCAATGAAACAACTTCTAAAGCTCAAGCACAATAGTTATAGACCGGCTTTGCATTAGCTTCTAATATATTTTCCATTTTATTGCTCTCAAAAAATTAAAGGGTAAGCTGGAAACATTCTTTAGAAAACAGTGGCTCAACTCACCTTCTTCCAATGAAAAAGAGACTCATTAAAACTTTTGGCATTCTACTCCTATTATGCATAAAGGAATTGATCAATTGCAAGGGAGTTCCTGTAAAATCATACCCAAATTAAAGCTCTAGCTAATATTTTGAGATGCTACACTTCTAGAAGGATTATAAATGGTCAACATGATGCCCCAACACTATTTCATCAAACAAGATGACTGTTCTATGAAGTGACCTGTATTTAGTCAGTTAATTAGCACTTTTTGCATATTTACTGTGTTCAGTCAAGCATATAAAGAAATGTGATCTGTAGCCTGTATCAAAGAGTGCCCAGTCAAGAAAGTAGGTAGTTTAAAGAAAGAACTTTAATACTGAGAACTAGCCCAAAGGAAGAACTGAAAGGCAATCAAGGGAACGTAGGAAACCTAGAGATCAACAGCAGCAGAAATCCACTGCCACCACTAGAATCAGAGGGTCACAGGAGGTTGTTCCCAAAGACCAGGAGCTAGCATCTCCAAATACTTTCTAAAACTATTTCAAGGGCTGACTGGCAGAAGCTGGGATCATAAAAGAGACACAGTCACACAAGACACTGCTTGATGCACAGAAAGAGGAAGAGAGAAATATCATCAACAAATTGGTTGAACCCCTACTCTCACCCTCCAATCTGCCACTAGTGCTTCTTTTTGGCTGAAACTATCTCCAAGCCAATAGTAATTTAACTTTTAAAAGTTCTTCCTTTGATTTCAGTTTTATTGCTGTGCAATAAACTACCTAAATACATTGTAATATAAAAATACTACACTACATAATGTTTGTGGACAAGTGTGGCAGCTCTGACTGATTTCTGCTCTCCAATGTATTGAGCCTTAACTAGGATGCTCTGAAGACTAAGACTAGAAGATACATTTCCAATATAGCATCTTCACATACCTATCTGTCCCTACCTTGAAACAGCTAAATAGTGAACTTGGCATAAACTGTTAACTGGAGTATCTGTCTACACATGGTTTCTACAGCATTGTGGTCTGAGGGTAGTCACAGTTCTTATACAGTATCTTATGGACCCAAGAGTGAATCTGACCAGCCAACAAGGCTGTCTTTCATGAGTCACCGTTGAAAGTGAGTTGCGGTTTTACAGCCATGTGTTTTTGGTAGTACAGCATCACTTCTGCTGTACTCTATAGATCGAAGTGGTGAGAGATTCCCAGATTCCCTGGAAGGGTGCATGTAGCCCACCTCTGAATGAGAAGAATCTAAAAGAATGTATATCCATATTTCAAAATAAATGTGTATCCATATTTCTCTCCTAGTAACAGAGAAAATGAGAAGAATATAAAGAATGTGTATCCATATTTTTTTTAATGTGTATCCATATTTCTCTCCTAGTAACAGAGAAAACCAAAATAAAGTAGAAATTCAAATAAGAATTCAAGTACTAAGAAAAAATACCAGAAAACAGTACAAATGATGTACACCATCATGCTCTCTGAATAGACAAGAAATGTTTCACAAAGTATAGATGGATAAATCATTGACAGAAAGTAAGCTTGGCTTCCAAAAAAAATGTTTACCGGTTTTCCTAAAGTCAAAGTACAAAATTCTGAAGTATTCCTCTATTTCCCTAAAACTTTAAAAGAGCTTGTCATGTACAAGTTATGCATGGACCTAGGGAATTCTGAACTCTTAGAGGTCATTCCTTCTGTTTAGCTAATACACATGCCATTTTATCATCAGGAGCTGATATCTGCACCAATAGCTTGACTCCAATAGTTTGAAGTTACCACCTGTATTCCTAGGTGTGCAGAAGAAGAACACAGAGGCCTCTGTTATTCCAACATAAAGGTCTCTTTCTTCCTCCTGGCTCATCATCTCCACTCTTGATATTGGCTCTCTCTTATTCTACCCTCCTCTTCTTCCTCCTCTCCTTCCATCAACTCATGCCTTGCCTGCAGACCTTTTAGTTTTTGGCTTATTTTATGCTTTTAGCCTCAAATTCCAGTGGAAGTTCTAAGCCTCAAGCAACTATTACATTTTTTGTAGGATGTGGTGGGTCCAGCAATCTTCAGTTACTACTCACAGACCTCCAGACCTCCCTGCGGTGAGCGGGGGAGGAGCTTGGCCCCTCTCTGCCTGGGACAGATGACTAAAGCCCAGCACATGACCCAAATTAGCAAAGGAAGGAGCAGGGACACATGGAAAGAATTTCCTTCAAACAAATAAAACTTTTTTTTGACTTTTCTTTTATGATTCAACTCTTCTGTTGTTCAACTAGAAGTTGGAGTCATAGAAAAGGGAGAAATGGCTGGTGAATGGATGACAAGCACTTAAAAACTAAAAATGATCACCTTTGTGTGAAGGTAGAAAATCAATGCATATTCAAAAGGCATATACATAAGTTAGTCATGTAACTGTATAAATGACTAAACCATCCTTTGGGAACCTGCCCTATTTGGGTTTTTATTTTGGTTAACACAAAAACTCTCACCACCACAAGGCTTTTATTTTATGTGCAAACAGAAGCCTCTGGTGAGTGTCCCTTTGTTCTCTGTTTATCAACCACACAGAAATGTAACAATACACTTTACTAGGAAACAGTCTTTCAATCAGTTACACACTGAGGAAAAACTTTCAGATCTAAAAGCCACATTGCCCACAGCAATGAATTAGGAGAAGGTCACATTAAGAGATTCCTTTTGACTTAATACTTAATAGGTCTCAATTGTGGAAAATGACTGTGAATTAAATTCTTGAAAAAAGAGAGATGATTTCCAAATGATAGTGTTCTTAAAGAAACTGGACAAAGTTCAGTCTCCATTCAATTCTTCAGAAATACACCCTCTTCACATAGTATAAAGTGAGATTCATGTGTGCAAATTCTAATTCTTTACAAGTGAAGTCCTCTGCTTCTAATCTAGAAGCATTCCAACTCAATTCTTATGCCTAAATCTCTGCCTGGTATTAAGGGTCTAGTTCCCTGTGGCCCTTTATTCATGAGGCCAGGTGAAATAAAAGAAAAATAGCATTACTGTCTTTAATTCCTTAGCCTTGTCTTTGGATATACTTTTTCTACTTTTTCACATTTTTATCTCATTTCTCTTCACAATAATAACCATGCTTATTTAAATGTTTTTGAGTAAGTTTCCTTGAATAAGAGCCATCTGTTTCATTGAATCTGAGGACACATGATGTCTTGTGTCTACTCATCACTTTTAGGTAGAGTATTAGAAGGTGCACCCATTACACCTTGGCAGAAATCACCAGTTCCTCAGAGGTGGGAAGCAAGGACACCAAACACAGCTGCAGAACTAAAATGTGCAATTGCTGCCCAATTAGATTCAGCAACACAGAAGAGATGCAGCTAAACTCAGGCAGAGTACTGTCAAATGCCATGATGACAATTATCTCAGGAGGAGTTTCTATAATTTATAAATTTAGGGAAGTTTATTGCAGCTAAAGATGTTTGGCATTGCTGTAGTGGTGCCCAAAGACAAATTAGATTCATAAGTTATTTCTTAATATTTATTTATTTGGCTGCACTGGGTCTTAGTTTCAGTACAGGTGATCTTTTAGTTGCGACATGTGGGATCTAGTTCCCTGGCAAGGGATCAAACCCAGGCCTTTGGCATTGGGAGCACAGAGACTTAACCACTGTACCACCAGAGAAGTCCTGAGACATAAATTCAAAGTGTCCTGAAAGCACATGGTCCTCTCCTGCCACCACAGGCACACTTGACTTTTCTCTAAGATCTTGCTGTGCAGATTGTGGTTTACGAACTATTTAGTGGCATCATCACCTGGCTGGAAATGCCTCACCCCAGAGACTTAATTATTCAGCAAGATGTCCAGAAGATTCCATTATTGGCATGCACATTATAGTTGGAGATGCTCTGGTCTAAGAGAATCCCTCCAAACTCTGCTGTCTGGAGGTAGAGTGTAAAAAATTCCCCTCACCTGCTGTAATTAGACTCTTCTTTAATAAGAAAGAGTCTACTCACCTGCAAACCAGAAGAGAAAGCATTGCATAAACCAGTGCCCCTATTAGTAATTCCCAAATTGGAAATTCCCAAACGGTGAGTTGGATTAGTCCAGAAGCTGTGGTTACCAGGCAAGTTAAGGGCTCAAACCACCTCAGAAAGTTTCCAAAAAAGCACTCTGTGTCACAGTTTCAAAACAAAGCTGGTAATACTTTAATCTTTCACCACAAGGGCCTGTCTAATATAGCTTGTCATGAGGCCAGTAACTCAGAGAAAAGAATCTGGATTTTCCCTGTTCTATCAGCTCTTTGATATGGTAAAAGATAAAAAAAAAAAAAAATTGTATCAGAACTGGTCACAAATAAGAACAGTTTACATTCAAATTGCAGGCCTGTCTCTAGCACTAATGATAATTCAAGTCATTCTAGACACCACCCTTATGGCAGAAAGTGAAGGGATCTAAGAAGCCTCTTGATGAAAGTGAAAGAGGAGAGTGAAAAAGTTGGCTTAAAGCTCAACATTCAGAAAACTAAAATCATGGCATCTGTTCCCAACACTTCATGGCAAATAGATGGGGAAACAGTGGAAACAGTGTCAGACTTTATTTTGGGGGGCTCCAAAATCACTGCAGATGGTGATTGCAGCCATGAAGTTAAAAGACGCTTGCTCCTTGGAAGGAAAGTTATGACCAACCTAGATAGCATATTCAAAAGCAGAGACATTACTTTGCCAACAAAGGTCTGTCTAGTCAAGGCTATGGCTTTTCCAGTGGTCGTGTATGGATGTGAGAGTTGGACTGTGAAGAAAGCTGAGCACAGAATTGATGCTTTTGAACTGTGGTGTTGAAGGAGACTCTTGAGAGTCCCTCGGACTGCAAGGAGATCCAACCAGTCCATCCTAAAGGAGACCAGTCCAGGATGTTCATTGGAAGGACTGATGCTGAGGCTGAAACTCCAATACTTTGGCCACCTCATGCAAAGAGCTGACTCATTGGAAAAGATCCTGATGCTGGGAAAGATTGAAGACAGGAGGAGAAGGGGATGACAGAGGATGAGATGGCTGGATGGCATCATGGACTTAATGCACATGAGTTTGGGTGAACTCTGGGAGTTGGTGATGGACAGGGAGGCCTGGCATGCTGCAATTCATGGGGTCACAAAGAGTCGGACACAACTGAGCAACTGAACTGAACTGAACTGAACTAGGAATTTTAATGTTGAACTTTCCAGATTGTTCATTTGATTATATCACCACATATTTTGAAAATCATTTTTTAAATTACCATAATATTTACAGAAAACTAAATAGGCTGAAAATGATCCCATTTCAATGGATTGGAAGATTTTAAACCCTGACTTCAGGTTCGTAACACACCACTGCTTCCTTATGCCTTGGAATGGAAAAGATCAACTTTTCTCTGGAGATAGTTCGCTTTTGATCCATAGTAGTTTTGTACTAGGTATTTCCCAGTGGCTCAGTGGTAAAGAACCTGCCAGTCAATGCAGGAGACACAGGAGATGTGGGTTTGATCCCTGGGTTGGGAAAATCCCTTGAGAAGGAAATGCCAACCCACTTCCAGTGTTCTTGCCGGGATAATCTCATGGGCAGAGGAGCCTAGGGGGCTGCAGTCCTTGGGATTGCAAAAAGTTGGACACAACTGAGTGACTGAACACAGCACAAACAGCACAAACAGTTTTGTATTAAGAGATGATGATTATGGCAGGGCCTGACATAGTGATGATGCCCAAGGTGAGAAAATTGATAGTAAGAGGGAGGGAGACATTTGCTAATTTATTTGCTTCCCATAAGCAGCACTAGAAATCAAGAGGAACAGTACACAAGGCCTCATCAGACAAGGCTGCCTCATTTGTAGTTCATCCTTAGAACTGACTCACAGGGAGTTCAGTTTCCCCACAATCCAAGTACAGCAGTCCTGTGAAAACTTTGTAAGCCCAAATGGCATAAAGTGAAGAATCAGTTACCTTAGGACACTTCTTGTAAGAGATGCACAAATAAATTGAGATAAAGCAGAGATGCTCACAGACTCAGAACAAAGTTCTGGTAGCTTGATGCTGAGATACTGAGTATAGTTTCTGGAGAAGGAGCTTAAGGATGTCCTTCTCCTTGCGGGGGTGCCCCACTGCCTCTCCCGGGGCTTCACTTTTCACCTTTTTTCCATAAAAAAATATATTTCTCTTTGGATTTCTTTTACTTAGCAAAAACAGGTACTAATGCAGATCTTTCACAAAAGTGAAGTGGTGTAAAGAGAACTTTTGAAAAGCATGGGGTACCCATAATGATACGGGCTTGAACTGGGGTCCTCATTGTGTTTTGCTTGAAGGGTTATTCAGGCTGCTCCCATGCTCAGGTGAGAATGATCTTTTGACCATAAGTCAAACTAGTGGTTTAACAACCAGTGGTTTGAGTTTCTGAATCCACTCTCCACAACAACTAGCTCATTTGCCTTCTGATTGAGTTTCTTGTTTCTAAATTTGGTCCACTGTACATCTACTCCACGTGAGATGACCAGCTTGTCACACTTAACACTGAATGTCTCCTGTCCCAAGAAACTCCTCAGTCTCATGCAAACTGAATCTATTGATCACCTTAATTACACCTTTCCCTCCGGAACTGTCTACTCCCATCCAGCTCCAACTACTGCTAACAAGTCCTCTCTTGCTAGCTCTCTACTTGCCAGGATGTCCATACTGAGTCAACTCTCACTCTCTTTTTCTCCTTCCTAGTCCCTCTCTACACATCTTATTCCTCTTTTCATTTCAGTTTTGTTTGTTAAATCTTTCTCTACCCCTAAGGACAGAAAGTGAAAGTGAAAGTCGCTCAGTTATGTGGACTCTTTGTGTCCCCATGGACTATACAGTCCATGGAATTCTCCGGGCCAAAATACTGGAGTGGGTATCCTTTTCCTTCTCCAGGGAGTCTTCCCAATACAGGAATCGAACCCAGGTCTCACACATTGCGAGCAGATTCTTTACCAGCTGAGTCACAAGGGAAGCCCAAGAATACTGGAGTGGGTAACCTATCCCTTCTCCAGGGGATCTTCCTGACCCTGAGACCCAGGAATGGAACCGGGGTCTCCTGCATTTGCAAGTGGATTCTTTACCTGCTGAGCTATCAGGGCAGCCCGCTAAGGGCAGAAGGTAAGCCAAACACAAAGGATTTTATGCGAACTATATCAATTAGCCAGGAATAGGGTAAATACCTGGAGTAGATTAAAGGTTTTAAAGGGAGAGCTAGTGTGTGTTCTCTCCAGTCACAGGGCTATACACTGCACTGGATGAGATTTGAAGAATCTCAGTGGGGAGAGGTTTGAGGGGCTGGAGTAAAACATATCAGTATGACTTGTATTAATAAATGCATGGCTAGGAGATCTTTAGTGTTCTCATTGCACCTCCACATAAGAGAAGTAAGGTAAGTATTTATATGAAATTTAGAGAAAAGGACTTGGAGCTGTAGGAAAATTAAGTGATTTGCAAATTTTTTGATGGCTATTAAGCTACTATGACAAAATTAGGCTTTTAGAATTACTAGTTTTATTTAGAAGATAGAGAACAGAGTGTACATCAACTATACTTCAATTAAAAATTTAATAAATATAAAAATCTGTAAAATTTAAAAAGAAGAAAACAGAGGTAGAGGACATAAAACAGCTATGTGTGTGGAAAATATTTGGTAAACTGTCAAATCAGTGAATCAATTACTTTAGATTAAATGCTACAAGAGAGATTAACTATATTTTGGATTTCACAGATAAGTGATATTATATGGTATTTGCGTGGCACTCTATATTTAACTTTAATAAGAAAGATATTTGTGAAAATGTTACAAACTAGGTATGACCATATGAGCTAAAACTTGAATGAGGTATAAAACATACCTGTTTTAAAGTATTTATAACTACTTTAATAATTAATACATATTAGTTGAGCTTATTTGCTGGTCTAGACCATGGTATGGCACCAGCACCACAGGGCACAAAAAAGTATAACACATGACTTTTACAATCTAGTTAAGAAATCAGAACATATGTAGGAAACCAATAGAGAACAGTACAATACAAATGGAACTCAAATATATTACTCAGGAAGGAGGTTCCCAAGATGGAAAACAGAAGGCAATATAGTCTAGTTTGTGTTGGAAGAAAATATTATTTTATGAAATATTGCAGGCAAATCTTCAATAATTTTGTATGAACTGCCACAGAAAAATAATAATGATTATAAAATATTTCTTATTATCTGCCAAGAACTGTGCCAGTGGTGTTAAATGCATTATTTGACTTACTATTCCCAGTATTTATAGATAAAGGTGTCATTTTTAAGGAGTAGGAGCAGATAAAGTAATAATTGAGAGATAAGGGTTAACTTGTCCAAGACTGACCCCTGCAGCCTGGCCTTTCATAAAAGGAGTTTTCCTTCTGCAGTGCTCTGTGGGGACCTACGATGGTTAGGGTTTTAGCAGATTAATGCTGGGTAATAGCAGAGCTTGGACCCCAACCTTTCTTCTTCCATCATCAGTCCTGTCAAGGAAGGAGCTGTCTGCCTTCCCAACTAAGAACACCCACTTGGCTAATCACACTGCTCGGTCAGCATGTAATCCCGCTGCAGTGACAGGTCTTGAAAACCAGTTTCCTGACTGTGCCAGAACAGGGGCTTGTGGCTCCCTTTACCTCCAGTCACAAGACCTGAGCTGGCAGGAGAAAGTTGGCACTAAGCACTAAGTTTTTACAATTTATTTTACCATCATACCCTGGTCCCTGATCACATCTTGGCCTAATATCATGTAATATCCAAAGCTCCACAGTCCAAGGGTCAGAATTTCTCTTGCAATGAAAGAAGTTAGTCCCTGCCGGATCCTGGGTCTCAGCCCCCAGGCTCAGTGAGGGCACCAGGAAACGTACAAGTATGCCTGCTGCTGATGGTGGTGAGTGTCTCCTCTCTCTTCCCTTCCCTTTCCACCTCTCAGCCCCTCAGTTGCCCCTCTAGTGCTTGTCCACACAGAAAACTCAGTCCCAGAGAACAGCACTCAGGGAGCCTTCAATTAGAGTACATTACACGTGGTAATACAAAAAAAAAAAAAAAATTGTTCTAACAATTATGTTCTTTAAAATGTGACTCTTACTCCCTGCTTCAGTTTCCCCACCCTTGTGCTTCAGGCTAAATATTACTCAGATTCCTGCCAGGCTGGGTGCTTTCTCACCAGTTATCTGAAAGGCCCAGAAAATGGTACTTACATCAAAGCCAGGCCTACTGACAAAGGCCACCTGGCCACTGCACACACAGGCATCTCTCAGCTCCTTGCTCCACGTGGCAAAAAGCTATTTCCATCTCAGTCACAACATAACAAAGGACTAATTGATGGGAGCATTTTTTCCATCTTTCAAAAAATAAATTAAGCCAACCCCACAAGCTCATCTAGAGGAATTAATTAGGGAATAGGAAATCTCAAAAGCCATCCTTAAATTGAGATTGAACAAAGCCCAGGGAACAGATGGCTTTTCATCTGAATTCTTTAAAACCTTTAGGCTCTCTGCTAATTCCCCTACAAGAATGGTGAAAAAAAAAATTGCTAAATGAATTTGAGTAAACCATTTCACCAGGTTTTCAGTTCCCCTAAGGCTTTTTTTTTTTTTTTTTTTTTTGCTCTAGGGGAAAAAAAGAGAGAGAAAAACAAACCCAACAGATATCCTTTCCACTGATACTACTATGATTTCTCTGTACATGTGAGTCATTTCCTGAGGTCTCATCATAAACCTCCCCAGCATTTCTGATACCAAATTCAGGGAGTGATTCCCTTACTTGGTGCAGCTGATCATAGATAACTGCTCAGAGCACAAGGATAATAACAACACTGCTAAGTCACTTCAGTTGTGTCCGACTCTGTGCGACCCCATGGACTGCAGCCCACCAGGCTTCTCCATCCCTGGGATTCTCCAGGCAAGAACACTGGAGTGGGTTGCCATTTCCTTCTCCAACGCACGAAAGTGGAAAGTAAAATTGAAGTCGCTCAGTCGTGTCCGACTCTTAGCGACCTCATGGACTGCAGCCTACCAGGCTCCTCCGTCCATGGGATTTTCCAGGCAAGAGTACTGAACTGGGGTGCCATTGCCTTCTCTGAATAACAACACACACAAAACTAAATCCAGAACTAGGTCATTGTTCAAGCAAAACAGAAAAATAGAAAACAATTTTATTATTCAGTTTCAGATATCTGGAGATTTCTGAGGCAAGGGCTGATGAAGGTTGATTGTGCTATTCTCATAGGTGAGTGGCTTTTTCCAGGACAGATTTGATATATAGAAATACAGTATAGGGACTTCCCTGGTGGTCCAAAGGCTAAGACCGCACTCCCAATGCAGGAGGCCCAGGTTCAATCCCTGATCAGGCAACTAAGACGGGGCATGTGCCACAACTAAGACCTGACACAGCCTAATTAATTAATTAATTTTAAAGAGAAAGAGATATAGTGAAGGACATGGGCACTCCTTTGCATGTTTCACAAGAAGCTGTCCTCCTCCATGGGACCTGCAAAGGTGAACTGCTGGGATTTACAAGTTTTTGTCTTCCAAAGTTTTCTAAACACACTTCCTATGAGAATTTGGTATAATTCTTTAAATTTTATATACTTAACATGTTTTGATTTACATTTTAGGCTGAATAGTTTTATTTAAATTCTAATACTCCACTGGAATATAGAATATTGTTATCCATTCTTTCAGACGTTTTAAAATAATCATTTAAATTAGACATAATTTTTATCCATAAAATGGGCCATGCCAGCAGAGAGCCCTATGGACCAAGGAAACTCTGCTGCTGCTGCTGCTGCTGCTAAGTCACTTCAACCAAGTCTGACTCTGTGCGACCCCATAGATGGCAACCCACCAGGCTCCCTCGTCCCTGGGATTCTCCAGGCAAGAACACTGGAGTGGGTTGCCATTTCCTTTTCCAATGCATGAAAGTGAAAGGTGAAAGTGAAGTCGCTCAGTCATGTCCGACCCTCAGCGACCCTATGGACTGCAGCCCACCAGGCTTCTCCATCCATGAGATTTTCCAGGCAAGAGTACTGGAGTGGGGTGCCATTGCCTTCTCCAAAGGAAACTCTAAGGTAACCCAATTCTGATTCAGGTAAAGTCTGATACATAGATTAAAAAGGACACTGAGCAATTGTGGGATGGGTTTCATAAAGGGAAACTCAACCTCTAAGAGAAAACATCTGAAACCAGCCTACAAAATGGAGGATATGGGTTTCTAGTGTTCAACCTCAGCCCCAGAACACTCCACAAGCCGACCCATAGACTCAGGTCTTCACTGGCAACAGCTGTCTGGGTTGCTTCCTTTCCTCCTATCCATCGTAGCTACTGTAACAACCCTTATCTCCACTATCCTCAACCAGCCCTGCCTTTTCTACCCTAGAAAAAATTCTGACAGAGTTCCATTTCTTTCATGGTAGGTGTCCCAAGAGTCTTGTTCTAAAAGGAAGAGCTGCTAAAGTGAAATATCTGGGAGGAAAATTATGCTAAAAAACAAATCAATACAGTTATAATATGCATAGAATCTGGTTTATTTGTTATGACACTCATTCAGTCAATAAACAGTCAACAAGCACTTGGCCTGGAGTTTAGGAAAAATTAGTTAAGTAAAGTTGATATGCTCTTTGCCCTCTTACAGTTCTGCAGTACTTTTGGGGAGACAATCAAATATCCCACATGTATATAATTACAAACTATGCTCAATACTATGAAGATGGGGAACACATGTATACCCGTGGCGGATTCATTTTGATATATGGCAAAACCAGTACAATATTGTAAAGTTAAAAAAAAAAGATAAGATGTGTATAAAGATGAAAAACATTCTAAGAAGGAATATAAATTTTGGAAAAATATTTTGAACTGATATCAGAAAAATGTATGAGTGTGTGTTAAGTTGCTTCAGTTGTGTCTAACCATTTGCAACTCTGTGCACTCTTTGTGACCCTAAGGACTGTAGCCCACCAAGCTTCTCTGTTCAATGGTTTCTCCAGGCAAAAATACTGGAGTGGGTTGCCATGCCTTTCTCCAGGGGATCTTCCTGACCCAGGGATCGAAATCACATCTCCTGCAGCTCCTGAATTGCAGGTGGATTCTCTACCCTGAGACACTGGGGAAGTCCATCAGAAAAATGAGTAAGCATTAACTGATGTGCAGGGGGATAAAGGGCAGAAAATAGCACAGTGAGGGGAAATAGAACAGGCAAAGGCCTAAGAAAGGGACAGACTGAATCTGTTTCAGGAACTGAAAGAGATCCATAGGACCAGAAGGAAATGGACAAAGGCTTGGAGGCAGAGAAGGAGTTTTGGCCTGCAGGGTCCAAGGAAAAGTAGGAGCCTCTTGTTTTTGTTTTGGGCCTGGAGTTTCATCTAGCTGCCAGGCAACCAAGAGACAATGTAGAACATGCACCTCCACAGTATCCCACCCAAGGGGTCAAGGAGCTAGTGCCTTTATTCTCCAATTCTCATGAATCTTTAATTGAGAGATGCAGGGAGACACTGATTTCCAGCTCCTCAGGACCACAGGTCCTGAGACGGATACACGGTGTTGAGATCCCACCAGAGAAAGGCCGAGTGGTGGGAGGCCAGGCCGCAGCGGTGAGGCTAAAGGCACCTGGGCAGATTATTCTCATTATCAGCTCCATCACCACAGATCAGTACCTGTTCATTCCTTCCTGTCTACAGAACAACCTTAGTAACACCAGAAAGCAGCAAAATTCCTATCTCCATTTTTATTCTTTACATCCTCTTACATTTACATAAGAATACTGCCTGTGTGACTAGTTAAGGCTCAAGTATTTCTGTCTGATGCTCTAAAAAGGACTCTGCAGGAGGTAGGTGTTATTACACCCATTTTATACACAAGAAAATGGGGAATTACTGAGGTAAAACAAATTGTTCAAGGCCCTGTACCTAAAGGAGAAGCATCTTCAGTTCAATTCAAGGCATCGTTTTCCAAAGTTGTTTTTTATTCCTGCCATGTCATGATGATACAAGGGACATATGACAAGATAGTTGACAAATTTGTTTAGAATGTAGTTGTACAACTGATTTCAGGATCCCTAGGGAAAAAGAGCTTCCCATTATTTAACTTAGTTTATCCAAGTCTAAAATGTAATAAATTCCATCTTGAATGATAATAAAAAGCACCACTAGGATGAAAATAAAAGTATGTTTCCTCTCCAATAGACCAACATTTGATGTATTTTAATGATGAACAAGAAGATTAATTATGGTAACAACAGAAGAGAAAGAGGAGGAGTCCAGTAGGATTGACCTCTCTGCTACTGGAAAATGGAGAGTGATTATACAAGCCAACTCTCTTATAGTGAAGATAAATGTCACAGGGAAGATACTGAACTTTTTAGACCTAACTTTCTAGCTCTTAAGCTTTACAGGTGAGAGTAAATGTAATGAAACTCAGAGAGAAGCTTGGTTTTCTAAACTCTATCCCTGTATGAAAAATGTCACCAATTCTCTCATATCAATTTCTGAAATGCATGTTTAGGCAGCAGAAAATAATTTCTCATACGCAAGTATTACAGGTCAAATGTCAGCTTTGGGGGCAAAGGTTGTGTTTTATAGATGTGTGCTTTAATGTGCTTCCCATGTTCTGGTTTATGATATCCTTTTTCAAAGTGAATATTTCCACTCTGTTGGCCAGGGTGCTGGTCTTACTGCTGATTATGTGTTGAGTCTTGAACATCAT
Source organism: Bos taurus (assembly GCF_002263795.3). Lineage (NCBI taxonomy): Eukaryota > Metazoa > Chordata > Mammalia > Artiodactyla > Bovidae > Bos > Bos taurus. Next base: position 50,444,704 of record NC_037340.1, read on the forward strand.
TGCACATCATCTGAAAAATGAACCCTGCCATGCTTTTGCATGACACCATGAGATGAAAACACAAAGAGTAACCTGGTCTGAGACCATCCACTATTAAAAAAAAAAAAAAAAAAAAGAGGAGAAAAACTACTAAGTAGGAAAACAGATTTTTCTGAATGCCTATTTTCTGGGGGGATTTCTGCTGACCGTGCAGCCCAGCTCTGTACTTCCCAGCACGCCTGACTCCATTTCCTGCCATGCACCATTCCTGGATAATTGCTGTCCCATAAGGATGGAGAAGTTTTGTTGTTGTTGTTGTTGTTTTCTCAAGAGGACAAAATATGGCTTTCACAGGAGACATTGCAATAATAAGAATTGTTTCAAGTTCTTACAAGGAAAGTATTTGGAGTTGGACAACATTATTTGTTTATATTCACTCTGAATTTTGGAGCACAATCTAGTTTCAATATCCTCTCCATCTAGCAGTTAAAGCTAATGCCAATGTGATGGGAGATATCTTTAAGCGTTGACAAATGTCAAAAGCCTGTCTCATGACCTCAGGGACAGCTTACACCACTGCTAGAAATTCTAATTCCTTTTAATATAGTTTAATGGTAATTTTACAGAAAGCTCATGTATGTAAAATGCCCACGGATAGTAGCATCTAAATTTCTTAACCAAGTCCAGAATAAGAATGTTAGAATGTGTATACACTGGACCCATGAGAAACTCAGATAGAAGAATGTAATCTTGTAATCTATAAATCCCTTAGCCCAAATCCATCAATAGTTTATTATTTTGTAAAGCACAAAACATTTCCCTTCAGTGGTTCTCTTTTCTACTATGCCTTTGCCAGTTTTGAAAATATTTGGTGAAAGGGAACTTACTTTAACCTGTTTCACATCAGCAAGGGTTTGTGACTCCATATTTGATTCCAACCAGGTGGCACTAGTGGTGAAGTATCCTGCCTGCCAATGCAGGAGACATAAAAGACATGGGTTCAATCCCTGGGTCAGGAAGATTCCCTGGAGGAGGAAATAGTACCCAACTCCAGTATTCTTACTGGACAGAGGGGCCTGGTGAGCTACAGTCCTTGGAGTCAAAAAGAGTTAGACACAACTGAGCATCTGAGCCACTCACCCAAACTTTATAGTACACAATGTTTGAGACAGGGTCCATTTAATTTTGATTGGAGAAATGGAATTTAGTTAAACAGAGCTATAGAAATAAGTGATACTTGGAATGATACCCACAATGTATTAATTATCCCCAGAGATGCGATGTTGGTCTTAGATTCTTGCCCTTCAAAAGATTAAAAGATTCTTTAAAGATATGATGTCCTAATTCCTGACATTACCCACAATGGAGGGTTCCCTATGTGGTCCTAGCTAGTGCGTCTCCTCACCACACCCTTGTCTATGTCCATAAAAGTGGACATGTCCACAAAAGTAGACATGACACATAGAAATTCATAATGCCAAGAAAACAATACTGGATGCCCCTCTTTTGAAAAGAAATTAAAAAGCCTGCCAATTTTTAAATGTCCTTTTACCTATTTGTGGGTATTAAAAAAACAAAACAATTACATTTCTAGACATATGTGGGTATTGTGGGGTTTTGCCACTAGCCACAAACCACGTTTAAAAAAAAATTCTTGAGACTTTTTACTTTCATCGATTTGGTGAGACTTTTAGCAAACAAATTGCTTCAGAACACTGACGTCAATCCAGTGTAGTGTGTTGTGTGATGCGGTATTTCTCTTATAAAGAATGACCAATGTATTGCTCATTCTTCAATCAGACATGATAAACAATTTTACTGTTCTTAGTAATAAAAAGACATGTGAGAAAAAATTTTTAAATCAGGATTTTTAATATAATTTTTGACAATAGTATTTCTCCCACATTGAAGATTTTAAAGAAAGGATATATAATATTTTGATTTTGAAAAATATAACTGTAAGTGAGGCCTAGAAGTCCACAGATTCTCTTTGAAACACGTAGTGTTATCTTAACTACCCTATCATGTTAAGGTTTACACCATAGAACTTTTAAACAAATGTGTTCATTTTCTAAAATCTCTTGTGTTAACATTTTCTTTTGGAATAGGCTATGATAATTTTGTTAAAATCTGGTTGAGACACATCTCTTTACAAGGACAGAATTAAAATGGTGACATTTTCTAGATTGGAAGAAAAATATAAAACTCATTTCTGCCTAAATGAATTCAAATCATTTAAAGCATCCACTGAAAGAAAATTAAGTTTGTAGAATTAAACTTTCATTGAACCCATAGTTATATAATATTTAGAAATCTGTTTACATATCTCTTACTTAATTTTAAAGTTTATCTTTTTGTAGAGGTGCTATAAATTCTGTAAATAAAGATACTAAATGCCAGATAAGGGTATCAGATGTTAGAGTAGTGGTTTTATACTTATATGAATATTGGAATCACAGTCATAAAAAATATTGATGCCTCTGTCCCACCTCAAGAGACTATAGTTTATTTGATCTAGGGAATGGCATCGGCTTCAAAATGTTTAAGGGATCTCTAAGTAATCCAAATATAAAGAAAAGTTTAGAAACTCCTTGGCAACAAGATAGAACCACATACTCTTTTATAGTGGAGTTCTTGTGAGTGTGAGTTCTTAAAAGTTATTAATTTTCTGAATTTCTTGAGCATAGCCTGGGATATTAATCAGAGAATTCTAAAAATTGAGAACATCTCAAATTTTACACTTTAATGAGAGAGATATTCTTTTCTTTCTAGCTTGTTGATCAATTCAATGTCTTATATACTAGGAAGACATTGTTATTCTATATGATAATAATATCTAGGTTGAATGAGAACTTCTGTGCGAGGTTTGCTTTTCATAGATATTTTTGCATGTCCTTTCCTTAACACTGTAAGAGCGTCTTTTACCCCTTTTAGAGTTGAGTAATCTGGGACACAGAGCAGTGATGTAGCTTGCTGAAGCTAGTATAGCTTACTTGTATAGCTAGTAAGTGGCAAGGATAAGATTTGGACCCAAATCTGAAGAATCTATGACCCATATTCTAGATCACCACAGTATCTAATATGACTTCAATATTTGTGGATGATAATGGCAATATCATTTCCACTAGGGATGATCTTCACTGTTAAAGTCAATGTTCTTATCAAAATCATTCTTAAGCTTTTTGTTTTAAATATCTTTGTTGAGGCCTCTGGCTTCCTTTATTCAATCTCAAAAAATATAACTGGGCACCATATCCTACTTCTCCGTTTCTCAAAATACTATATGTCTCCATTGACCATTTATTCATTCAACAGTGCAAGAAAAATAGAAAGTTAGTCATTGCTACGTTATGCACAGGAGATGGAGTTCAATGTAGGCAAGGGTCAGTCTACACAAGGCACAGAAACTTCAAGAACTTTGGGACTATACCCACATGTACATAAAGTAGCTGAGTAGGAGACTGTAGACCCCCATTAACTTCCCTTCTGCACACTGGATTCCTAGCTTTTCCAATATTTCTTTGGGCCTATTAAGTCCCCACATAGTTATTAAAGAAACCATAGAACATATAATATTTTTCTCTCATTTGAAATTGTTTGTTTGTCTGTTTTAATGACTCAAATAATCTCTAAAAAAATGCAGTTGGAATCACATATTTTATTATATGTGAAAAATACAGCAGTTCAATATAAAATGTCTTCAAAAGCAGAGAACATGTATTGACCTTGAAATAATTTTTCTCTAAGAAATTACTAATCCTAATTCTTAATCCAGGCTGAAAGAATATAACATTTATGAAGAGGATAGCTTGCTAGTAGCATGATTTTTGCAGGTGAAAATAATCACCACCAAATTTTTAAAAGCAATCAAATAAAGATTTGACTGTATTCCAGAAAGCTAAAGGGGATATTTGAGGACTCAAGAAACTTATTTAAAATTCAGAAGTAAAAGGAACTGAGGAGAAAACAAATTATCAAAAATGTAAGAAGTAAGATATTTAGAACCAGCAGATAGAATAAGTCTGAAACAGAATTCTAGAAAGCAAAGAGATGCAATAATCAAATTAATTTTAAAACTTATGAACTGAAGGAAGTTTTGAACAAATAGTTCAAAGGTCTAAGAATACTAGATATTAATAAAAATTAACCTACAATTAAACAAACATGATAATTTATTTTGTATTTCTTTGAGTATAAAAAAGTGTGTTCTAGAAGTTTCTAGACAGAAAAGAATAAAACAAGATCTATGAAGATACCATCATACTTCTCTTCCATAGCACTATATTGAATAAAGCAATGGGGAGATTTTTTGGGGTTTCAGAAGCAATCTTTGGGACCCAAGAATTCTGAACTCAGCCAAGTCAACATTCATTAGTAAAGACAGAAGGACCCTCTCAGAGATGCAGTGACTCAGGAAGTGTGCTACTCAGTTATCTGTCTTGAAAAAAATTGCTCAAGGAAGTGCTTCATGTAACCAAGAAATGAATCAAAACCAATAAATTAACTCAATTTGAGGGGATGTGTGGTTCAGAAGAAAATATGGTGAGTAATGAACCTAACACAGGTCTGGTGTCTGAGTAACTCTTATAAATATAGTTATGAAGCTTGCAAGTGTCAAAAAATAATTATTGGATAAGAAAGAACATGTCATTTAGAAATAAATCAATGAAAATATACATTCATTGATTCCTTATTTTACATATTCTCTTTAGAGATATTGCTTAAATTTTCTTAACTCTTTTCTCCTTGTAGTTGTCTTAAGTTACATATGCTGTCTATATTCCCTTTGGTTATTTTCATACTAAAAATAATCTATTCTGTTAATTATAATGTACACACTGTGAAGGAAGGACTAAGACCAAATTGCCAACAACCATTGGATCATAAAAAAAGCAAGGGAATTCCAAAAATATGTCTAATTCTGCTTCATTGGCTGTGCTAAAGCCTTTGACTTTGTGAATCATAGCAAACTGTTGAAAATTCTTCAAGAAATGGAAATAAGAGACCACCTTACCTGCCTCTTGAGAAGCCTGTATGCAGGGCAAAAGCAACAGTTAGAACAGGACATGGAAGCAACCTAGATGTCTATCGGCAGATGAATGGATAAGAAAGCTGTGGTACATATACACAATGGAGTATTACTCAGCCATTAAAAAGAATACATTTGAATCAGTTCTAATGAGGTGGATGAAACTGGAGCCTATTATACAGAGTGAAGTAAGCCTGAAAGAAAAACACCAATACAGTATACTAAAGCATATATATGGAATTTAGAAAGATGGTAACAATAACCCTGTATACGAGACAACAAAAGAGACTCTGATGTATAGAACAGTCTTTTGGACTCTGTGGGAGAGGGAGAGGGTGGGATGATTTGGGAGAATGTTATTGAAACATGTATAATATCATATATGAAACGAGTCGCCAGTCCAAGTTCGATGCACGATACTGGATGCTTGGGCTGGTGCACTGGGACGACCCAGAGGGATGGTATGGGGAGGGAGGAGGGAGGAGGGTTCAGGATGGGGAACACATGTGGACCTGTGGCGGACTCATGTTGATACATGGCAAAACCAATACAATATTGTAAAGTTTAAAAATAAAATAAAATATATATATATTAAAAAAAAATAAAAAAGAACAGGACATGGAACAATGGACTGGGTCAAAATTGGGAAAGGAGTACATCAAGGCTGTATATTGTCATCCTGCTTATTTAACATCTATGGAGAGTACATTATGCAAAATGTCAGGTTGGATGAACCACAAGCTGAAATCAAGATTGCTGGAGGAAATATCAACAACCTCAAATATGCAGATGATACCACTCTAATGGCAGAAAGAGAACAGGAACTAAGGAGCTTCTTGATGAGGGTGAAAAAGGAGAGTGAAAAAGTTAGTTTAAAACTCAGCATTTAAAAAACAAAGATCATGGCATCCTGTCCCATCACTTCATAGCAAATAGCTCTGAAAAAAAGGCAGAAATAGCGATAGATTTTAATTTGGGGGCTCCAAAATCACTGTGGATGATGACTGCAGCCACAAAATTAAAAGACACTTCTTCCTTGGAAGAAAAGCTATGACAAATCTAGACAGCACATTAAAAAGGAAAGATATCACTTTGCTGACAAAGGTCAATATAGTCAAAGCTATGGTTTTTCTGCTAATCATGTATGGATGAGACAGTTGGGACATAAAGACGGTTGAGCGACAAAGAATTGACACTTACAAATTTGGTGCTAGATAAGACTATTGAGAGTCCCTTGGACAGCAAGGAGATCAAATCTGTCAAGGAAATCACCCCTGAATATTCATTGGAAGGACTGATACTGAAGCTGAAGCTGAAACTCCACCCGATGTAAAGAGCTGACTCATTGGAAAAGACTCTAATCCTGGAAAAGATTGAGGGCAAGAGAGAAGGTGGTGGCAGAGGATGAGATGGTTAGATAGCATTTCTGACTCAATGGACATGAGTTTGAGCAAACTTGGAGATAATGAAGGACAGGGAAGTGTGGTGTGCTGCAGTCCATGGGATCACAAAGAGTGAGACATGACTTAATGACTGAAAAACAACAAAATATACTGGTAAAATAAATGACACTTTTTTAAAAATAGAGAGATATGCAAACTATGACAGGAAACTACAGATAAGCAGCAAGTATATTGATGTTACTATAAGGAGAAGTAGTATTCTAGGTAAAACTGTTAAATTTTAAGAGAAGGGTATCTTGTCTTGATAGAGGTGTAGTCCATCGTGAAGAAGGAATAGTCTAGCCTTGAAATTTCAAACGTCAAAAAACTTTAGGGAAAAAAAAGAGAAAAAAAATTAGAAACATGTAAAACATTAATGCTTAGATTTAAGTATTATTAAAATTATAATGATACAGACATGATGACTTGACAAAGATCTACTTTCATCAATGCTAGATACGGAAGACAGAAATTATGATAAAGTCAGATAAATTTAATGATTTGAAAGATGAGCTGATATTAATAGCTATATAACACAAACTCTATACATGTTCATAAAACAAAAAAAAATCCAATTGTAATATAAAAATCATTATATTTGAAAGAGTAGAATTTACTTAGTCCACACACTTTGATCATATTGAAATAATGCTAGAACTTCATAGCAGAGGAGTGACATTTACAAGTTAAATGTTTGGAATGGAAAAAAACAAAAGTAACTCTTTGGAGTGATAGTGATAACTGAAGATGTACATGTACAAATTCATGGAAAATTTTTTAAACTCAAATGAAAACAATATTTTTCATGACAACTAATATTAAACTATGTAATCTAAGCATTCAATTCAAGAAGCTAGAAAAAAATCAATATTTGATATGATACTTTTATAATTTGGTAAAGTAACAAAAAGTTGGCCTAAAGCTCAACATTCAGAAAACTAAGATCATGGCATCTGGTCCCATCACTTCATGGGAAATAGATGGCTAAACAGTAGAAACAGCATCAGACTTTATTTTTGGGGGGCTCCAAAATCACTGCAGATAGTGATTGCAGCCATGAAATTAAAAGACACTTCCTCCTTGAAAGGAAAGTTATGGCCAACCTAGATAGCATATTCAAAAGCAGAGATATTACTTTGCCAACAAATGTCCTTCTAGTCAAGGCTATGGTTTTTCCAGTAGTCATGTATGGATATGAGAGTTGGACTGTGAAGAAAGCTGAGCACAGAAGAATTGATGCTTTTGAACTGTGGTGTTGGAGAAGACTCTTGAGAGTCCCTTGGACTGCAAGGAGGTCCAACCAGTCCATCCTAAAGGAGATCAGTCCTGGGTGTTCATTGGAAGGACTGATGCTAAAGCTGAAACTCCAATACTTTGGCCACCTCAGGCAAAGAGTTGACTCATTGGAAAAGACTCTGATGCTGGGAGGGATTGGGGGCAGAAGGAGAAGGGGACGACAGAGGATGAGATGGCTGGATGGCATCACTGACTCGATGGACATGAGTCTGAGTGAACTCTGGGAGTTGGTGATGGACAGGGAGGCCTGGCGTGCTGCGGTTCATGGGGTGGAAAGAGTCAGACATAACTGAGGGACTGAACTGAACTGAACTGAACAAATGACATATATTTTTAAATAGCATAACTTTAGCCTTCATAGATCATCAAAGGAATTGCCTATTTCAACAGCATCTTTTATAATACTAAAAAGAAAATATGACTCAGTTCCGCTGCAAGGAAATATTTATCTTTTACAAGGATTCATAGGTTTATGATTTTTAAGTCAAACAAATTATTCTTTTAATTTGGGGCTCACTTGAAAATTTCTTTAGTAAACTCCCCCATTATCTTCAAGTTTGTCATCTATTTTAAAATTTTAAAACCACCCCCAAGTGGAGATACTGACATAACTGTGCTACAGCTGGTAAATAATTAACAGCACTTCACTGTGGCAGGAGTGGTGGTGATAACTTACAGCATTCACTGCTTTCTATAGTATAAAAAGTATCACCACGTCCAATTTCAAGCTATTGCCTTAGTGTCATTAAATGTGGAATTGGAAAAAGATGTATGGAATCAGTTCTCATCATTTAGTACAAGCTCTCTCCAAGCACACCACTATATATGTGTCATCAATGAGTCTGTGCTGTGCTAAGTTGCTTCAGTCATGTCCAACTCTTTGTAACCCTTTGGACTATAGTCCATCAGGCTCCTCTGTCCATGGGATTCTCTAGGCAAGGATACTGGAGTGGGTTGCCATGCCTTTCTCCAGGGGATCTTCCCTACCCAGGAATCAAACCTGCATCTTCTGTGGCTCCTACGTTGCAGACGGATTCTAAAGAATGGCTGAATCACTGATGAAGAAGTCTATGAATACCTAATTATGGAGGTATGGATGAATGGACAAATGGTTGATTGGATGGACAGAAAATAGAGCAGATAAAGTTATTATTTGATAGGGATCTCAAATTAATTAGTATATTTTTGTTATTTACTTAATCCACCAGCTCTTTTAATAAAAAATGATAGGAAGGAAAAATGAGATGAGCTATCTGTCTTTCACTGCCATTTCTGAGCTAATATGAGGGCTTATTGGAAAACTTGAAACAACCAATAGAGACCATGAAAATATTAGTATCAGAAATACATAGAATAAAAATTTTGTTAAGACCAGCTATGAATTTAAAATGGATTTGGAAATTTCTCTTACAAGGACCCACTTGTACTCTTCTCTTTTGTTCATCAGCCTTGATCCACTTCACCCCCAAGTTTCTTAATTGGAATTTTTGTGCATGTGTGAAATGAACTATTAAATTAGATGATTGTAGTTGACAAACCACCCAAAGTTCTAAAATGTTATGGTTCTAAGACTGAGGTAAAGCTAGTTCTCTCATTGTCTATTTTCATTCATTAAAGGCAGAAAATAATTTTATTCATGATACGATTTTTTAAGGACACACCCTCAAATTTTAAATTTTAGTTAAGTACTGCATGTTTTGCATTTTGTCCTCATTACATTGAGAGGAAAACTGAGGGCTCAGGAGGGATATTTTGCCTAGTGAATGAATATATTCCTCGACCCCAAATCATGAGGTGTCTAGTGCAGTATACATGCTTCATAGATGTTCTTGAACAGATCTTATTAGTAAAGAAAATTAGCCTATGTCTGCTGCTGCTGCTGCTGCTGCTAAGTCACTTCAGTCATGTCCAACTCTGTGTGACCCTATAGACGGCAGCCCACCAGGCTCCCCCGTCCCTGGGATTCTCCAGGCAAGAACACTGGAGTGGGTTACCATTTCCTTCTCCAATGCATGAAAATGAAAGGTGAAAGGGAAGTTGCTCAGTTGTGTCTGACTCCTAGTGACCCCATGGACTGCAGCCTACCAGGCTCCTCCATCCATGCGATTTTCCAGGTAAGAGTACTGGAGTTGGGTGCCATTGCCTTCTCCAAGTCTATGTCTAGATGTATTAAAATTGAGTTCAGATATATATAGGAATATATGCAAATCTTATCACTACTCATACATTATAGGCTACAATTTTTATTTCATTTATCAAATCCTAGTCCCAGGTTGAAATTTTAATACAGTAAAATATATTAAGAAGTTCATACTGCTAAAATCTTTAGGATCAACAAGATAACAAAAGTACACTTTGTAATATTACTCTTGATAAATAAGAGGACTAATCATTTCATCTAATTCCTATGACCTACATTTGCTCCTCTTCAATTTTTTTCTTACAGACTTTCTTTCATCACTCTTAAGATGACATCACCAAAATATGATACCTACAATTCAAAAGATAAGTCGCAAAGTAGCAAAGTTCACTACATCTTATTTTCAATTACATCTAGGTAATAAATAAATAGTCAATACCTTCCTGCTTTATAGGCCACATGCCTGTCTCCCAGTCATGGAGGATTCAGAGTAGCTGCACTGGATATGTAAATTCTTTTGCAAATAAATGAAGGAGGTAGTAATACAGCTGTTCTGTTATCAAATCCACAGGTACATATATCATGGCAAATTCTTGTGGTGTCCAGTGCTACAACTCTTAACCCAAACCAGTGTCATCAGTTGTGGTTGACAGTTCCACTCCCCTTCCACCCTTAGAAAGTTATCTGTACCTGTCTGCTTTGCTACCTTGAAACTTTCTCCAAAACCATGGTAGGCTGTTCAACCTTTTTAGCCTGGACACACAGGAAGTCAAAACCATGGGAAAAACCCTCCATCACTGGCCTTTGACTTCAATAGATTAACATTTCATCTCCCTTCCCTTTGGAAAGACAATTTTGTGGTGTTTCACATGATTCCTCAGGGAGTCCCCACCTGGATCTATCTTCAGTTGCCCACAATGATAGCCTGCTCATCAATGCATCCTTTTACTCTCCTTACGTCCTCCCTTCTCCTTTCACTGACCATTTCTCAAACTACTTACACTCAAGGTCTCCCATTAGGTTCTACCTTCAGGAGAACTCAAAGATACATCCTGGATATATTATGTCTTTTCTAATGTTTTATTGTTATAATTTTCAAAGAAACACAGAATTACATGGAAGTATTAAGTAAATAGGGACTTTCTAGGTGGTTCTAGTGGTAAAGAACCTGCCTGCCAATGTAGGAGACATAAAGACGCGAATTTGATCCCTGGGTCGGGAAGATCCCATGGAGTAGGGCATGGCAACCCAGTCCAGTATTCTTGCCTGGAGAATTCCACAGACAGAGGAGCCTGTTGGGCTACAGTTCATAGGGTCACAATAGGTCAGACATAACTGAAGCGACTTAGCGTGCACACAGTTCAGTTCAGTTCAGTGGCTCAGTTGTGTCTGACCCTTTTGCAACCCCATGGACTGCAGCATGCCAGGCCTCCCTGTCCATCACCAACTCCCAGAGTTTACTCAAACTCATGTCCACCGAGTTGCTGATGCCATCCAACCATCTCATCCTCTGTCATCCCCTTCTTCTCTTGCCTTCAATCTTTCCCAGCATCAGGGTCTTTTCAAATGAGACAGCTCTTTACATCATGTAGCCAAATTATTGGAATTTCAGCTTTAGCATCAGTTCTTCCAATGAATATTCAGGACTGATTTCCTTTAGGATGGACTTTTTCAGTATGAAAAAGCATGCCCACATGCACACATTAAATAAATGACTATGTAGTCATCACCAAGACTCAACAAGTATCAAGATTTTGCATTGGTTGTTTCATCGATCCATTTTCTGATCATATTCTTAATAAGATTTTATCAAAAAGATAAATGTATCAGAGTACCTCAAACCCAATCTTGTTACTATTACAAAAAGGAGCTGATTCTTATCAATTAGATAGAATCTAATTACCAAATGAATATGATATCTTTTCACAAGCATTTAATGACTGTTAACAGCTTTTACATTAAAATCTGTTAGGCAGAAGCAAATAATCTGGTAAATAGATCATTTCACAAAAGCCCCAAATTCTTGAAGTAATAGCTATAATTCAGTGAATGTTTATGAACCCTTACTGATCTAGACACTGTGCTAGATACTAGAGATACAGCCAAATATGACCTGGGTGCTACTCCGTGAAGCTTATAAGACTTGACCATATAAACAATAATCAATTCAGTAAATTAATTAACAAGATTATTGTAAAGTCTAATTAGTGCTGATAAAGAGAAGGTCTGTAGAGGGTCATTGAGGAAAAGGGAGAGGTAAGGAGCCACTGAGGGAATTAAGTTTGGTCTGAGGTGTGAAGGATGAGAGTGAGGCAGCTGTGGATAAAGGAGGCCGATTTGGTCTTAGCATTGTGGACTCATATATAAGATGAGGTTGGAGAGTTAGGCAGGGCTCAGAACAGGTAGAGCCTTGTAGACAAAGACAATGAATTAGGATGATCTTAGAGCAATGTGAAACTTTTAGAAGACTTAAAATAGCAAAGCTATGTGATAAGGTTTCCATTTTTAAAAGATTGCCTTGCAGAATAAATTACGGTTTTATCATTGACTCATAGCTAGACTTTGAGGAGCATGAGTAGTTCCTTAGGTTTCCCCTTTGCAAAACGTGGCTTTGAAAATCCACTACCACTATCTGAACCCACGCCTCCATTTCCTTTTTCCTAGATCATTTTCAGAACCTCTTATCTGAATCCTTTTGTCCTGCCTATTTCCTTGCCAATCTGGAAGCTTCTAATTTCCTTAACATGGCATCACTTTACTAAAGACAGTGATGATTCTCCATTATATAAATGATGTACAAATTCCCTAACATCTTTCTTTTATATGGCTTCCGAGGTTTGTCTCCAACTCTTCCCTTTGATGTTTCTTTCCTATATGATACCCAAGTTGGATCCTTTACTAATACTTAAATTGTATACTTGCTATATATTTATATCTATCTTTGAGTACACACACACACACACATCTAAAGAGAGAGAGAGTGAGAATAGAAACCATATTGTGAATAATTAAAACAAAATAGTTTAAAGTACTCTTGCCTGGAAAATCCCATGGATGGAGGAGCCTGGTGGGCTACAGTCCATGGGGTCACAAAGAGTCGGACACGACTGAGCGACTTCACTTTCACTTTTCACTTTCATGCACTGGAGAAGGAAATGGCAACCCACTCCAGTGTTCTTGCCTGGAGAATCCCAGGGACGGAGGAGCCTGGTGGGCTGCCATCTATGGGGTCACGCAGACTTGGACATGACTGAAGCGACTTAGCAGCAGCAGCATCAGTTTAAAATGAGAACAAACTAGGAAGTAAAAAGTAGCCTGAATATCAATATAAAATTTTATTAATATAGTGTGGAGTTACCTTTTCCTCTTCCTTATCAACTCCCATATTCCAAGCATCAGCATATCTTGATGGCTTGAATATAAATATATAGTACAAATATGATCATTTCCACCACTACCACTTTGGTCCATGTCTTCATCATCTGCCTGGGCTATTATAATAGCATCTTAAAAAAATATTTTTTATTGGAGAATAATTTATTTGCAATATTTTGTTTGCCTCTGCTATACATCAACATGGATCTGCCATAGGTACACATATGTCCCTTCCCTCCTGAAACCCCCTCCCATCTCCTACCCCATCCCACCCTTCTAGGTTGTCACAGAGTACTGGGGTGAACTCCCTGTGTCACACAGAAAATCCCTACTTGCTATCTGTTTTACATAGGGAAATATATATGTTTCCATGCTATTCTGGTTTCTCTTTTTCCAAACTTGTAAATTTGCATTATATTCTCAGTAAGGTAGAATAATACTCATATAACTAAAATTACATAGAGTTATTCCTGAAATTGAAACAGATCATGTTCAGAATTAAATATTCAATATGGTCTAAAATGTCCTAGATGACCTGTTCTTTCATTATTTTTCTGACCTCATTCCTAACCATTATCTCCCTTTCTTTCTTCAATTCTGACACATGGGTTTCCTCATTATTTTTGGAATGTACCAAGAATGCTCCTATCCTCCCATCTTTGTTTGTTGTTGTTGTTTAAATGGAATATAATTCTTTTACAATGGTGTGTTAATTCTGTTGTACAGTGAAGTGAATCAGATATACATATATAGCTATGTATATAAATATATATACACATGCATATATCCTACCCCATCTTTGTTTGTTGTTATTGTTTTAATGGAATATAATTGATTTACAATGCTGTGTTAGTTTCTGCTGTACAGAAAAGTGATATAGGTAATATATTCTCTCCTTCTTAAGCCTCCCTCCCAGGCCCCCCATCTCACCCTTCCAGGTCATCACAGAGCACCTAGCTGAGCTCCCTGGACTATACAATAGCTTCCCACTAGCTATTTATTTTACACATGATAGTGTCTATATTTCAATGCTACTCTCTCAGTTCATCCCACCCTCCCCTTCCCCAACTCAGGTCAAGTTTGTTCTCTACCTCTGCATTTCTATTCTTGTCCTGGAAATAGGTCCATTCTTCTTTGTAAATATTATTCCCTTTGCTTGATATATTCTTCTCTCATTATAATCCAAATCTGTTTATGTCAGTTTACAAGAAAATCCTTTCTGGACTCCACTGTCTAAAACAGCCCACTCAACCACTCCCTATTCCCTTATCCAGCTTTATTTTCTTTAAATGACATATTAGCTGACATATAATATGTCAATAGCTTTATTACCTGTTTCTCCTTTTCTCAGTAAGAATGTAAGCTACATAATTAATGTACTTTGATCTCTTTGGTTCCCCTTTATATCCCTAGAAACTGGTATATTAACTAAAGAAGACACTTGATGCACATTTGATGCATGAATGACATAATAAGGAAGTGAGTGATATATTCACATAATGGAAAACTAGACAGAAACTAACACTGATGAACTAAGTAAATATCAGTACCAGGAATATTTCAAGCTAAAATATTGACCTCAAAAAAAAATTGAAGAATGTTTTGTTGAAGATATTTAAAGTAATCTTTTCTGAAGAATGTTAATGACTTCCTCTAACCAAACATCCTAAGTTAAAAATAATCAAAGTATGATTATTCTTATTTTCAAGCTAGTAGTATAGAGTATTATCACTTACACTAAGTCACAGAGCTATGAATAGTGGAATGAGGTAGGGAAGGACAATGGCAAATTGCCTCCTTTTTTTCCCCTTCAACACCCTTGAAAATACAAAAAATAACTTCAGTGAGAATGGAACTCAAATGTCAGATTTCTGACAGCACCTTGGAGAAAGCAGGACCACCACTATGCCCTCTTTTTTTCTTTCTCACCATCACCATAAATATGATAAGTATGAAAGTTACTGAGAAAATGTGAGTGCAGAAAGTGAAGTTTTTCTTTGTTTTCCTCATATGTCACAGTACACAGCATCTGCCTGGATGGTGAAAAGTTCACCCAGTTCACCCTGGCGTCTACCCTCCCCTCACAGCCATGGTCTGTGATGGACTAAGGGATGTACACAGAACCCCAAACTCACTCAGGCCCCTCAAGACATCCTTTGGTCACATGATCAGTACTGAATGGCTTACTGTCCAGGCTTGTAGATTATTTTCAGTCTCCAATTAAAGGCCACACTTGAGCAGGACAAAGCTCTGTATTCTGGAGAGCCCTGGAAGGTTTCAAATCAGCTACAGCCATTCTTCTGCCATTTTCCATGGGTTTGCATCACTCATTAAATCCCCAAACTTTGGTGGTCATTGTTGTTTTGAAGTATCTTTCCTTCTTATCTCACCAGCTTATCTTAACCTCTCATATCATGCTGTCAGTGATGTTGGGCTAATGGGGAAAAAGACGGCTTCAGATGGGAAGATTTTGGGGGGTAAAGTTAGATGGAAGAGAGACCTTGAGTACAGTGGTTCCTAGAGCTCACACTAACCACACAAATGCCAAGCTACAACTATGGTGTAAACTGGGAAGGGGCAGCTCATGTTGCCGTGGGGATGTTCAGTAAGAATTCCTAAGACTGCCGGTCAACAGAAGAGACCTGAAGTATAAGTAAGCATTAAGAAGGTCCAAGATGAAGGCAACAACCATCCAGGTGGAGGAAAATGCCTGTGCAATGGAACAAAATAGGAAGAGACATGGCACACATGAGCTCCTATCACATAGTAAGTATGTGCTATGTCCCTCCTGCTTGTTCCATTGCACAGACATTTTCCCTTAGGCAGTAAAGATATGCAGGAGATATGCAGGAGGCCTGGGTTCAATCCCTGGGTCGGGAAGATCCCCTCAAGAAGGGAATGGCGGTCCACTCCAGTATTCTTGCCTGGGGTCGCAAAGAGTCAGACAGGACTGAGCAACTAACACTTTGAACAGTTATAATACTGTTTATTGTTTTACAATAATTGCATTACTATTACTATTAAAATACATGATGTTTGCCCAAATAGGGTATTTTCCTCAGCTCAGAGCACAGATAGAAAAGTTAAGCATAAAAAGGACTTAAAACATGAGAAAGGACATCCAATCCAGGAGGCAAATAGAAAGAAGACCAAAGCCACAGATGTGAGCCTGTAGTTCTCATCTGGTACTGAGGTAGGCAAAGGGCAGCATTCACCAACAGTCAGATCAAGGACAGAAAAATGTGTTGTCCCCAGGAAGGCTGAGTTTGTGAAGGCACATGGCAGAAACAGCAGCCCACACAGCAAGCTGCATTTTCACACACTTAGGATACAACCACCCGCCTTAGACCTTCCTAAATTCCGTGGAAAGAAACAGCCATGTTTCTTCAATTCCTTAAAAAGGGGAATTTAAATCAAATACTATCTTATTTTTCCTATTAAAAATTGTAGAAGTTTTAACTAACCACTCTCCCCTCATAACAGACCAAGCTGAAATGTTCTAATTTTGTCTCATAAATGCTGTCAAGTGATATGTGGGGGTTTTTTTGTTGTTGTTTTTTTCTGTTGTTTTTCCCCAACCACTTCTATTTTCCCACATGGGAAAAGAGAAAAGTTAAAATCACCAATAAAATAGGGCCTCTATCTGTTCAATAGAAAACAGCTTTCATTTGTAGCATAATCTGGCTATTGCAACTTTTGTCTCCAAATAGAAATTTGGTTGTATTCAGGCACCCATTTCCTCTTCTGCTTGAAACTTACAGGAGAATACGGCAGGATTTTCCATTTCCTTCTCCCTCACTTCCGTCCACTGCTTTCCCACATAGCATCAACAGACGGAGAGAGTTTTTAATGTTAGAGAGAGACCCTTTCACTGGTAACTTGACTCCTGCTTTCAGACTGCTGCCGCTGCTGCTGCTAAGTCGCTTCAGTCGTGTCCGACTCTGTGCGACCCCATAGACAGCAGCCCACCAGGCTCCCCCGTCCCTGGGATTCTCCAAGCAAGAACACTGGAGTGGGTTGCCATTTCCTTCTCCAATGCATGAAAGTGAAAAGTGAAAGGGAAGTTGCTCAGTTGTGTCCGAGTCTTAGCGATCCCATGGACTGCAGCCTACCCGGCTCCTCCGCCTATAGCATTTTCCAGGCAAGAATACTGGAGTGGGGTGCCATTGCCTTCTCTGGCTTTCAGACTAGATCCCTTTAAATATGTGCCTAATATAAAAGAAGAATGCACATTTTGAAACTTCTCAATTGATGTAAGTAACAACTTAAATATTCAAGAACTTAGAAATGGCAGTCATTATTTTGAACTATTTTCCTTTTGTTTTCAGATTCACAGTGAATTTGAACATTTTAGCTATAAGAACACATCTTGCCTGTCAGGGGCCTCCAAACATCCTAAGTGCTGCCCCCAAATTAACCCAGACCCTCAGCTCAAGGAAAAGATAGACAGCATGGTGTTATGTTTGCTTAGGACTTTTGTCTTCTTAGTTAAGTATTTTTCAGTCCTTGCCTCAGAAATTGGAAAACACAATCGAAGTGACACAAGGCACATAGTATTCCAAGCTTATCTGTGAAATGGTAGCTAAAAACCATAAAATAATACTGCAAGTATTACTAGATAATTTTTCAAAGATATTCTTTGAGAACACAATGTACTAAAAGCTGTAAACTGTATTAAAGTTATTTAACAATTGTGTCACATTTCCGAAAAGTGATATTATCATCATATAAACCTCATTGATAATAGCCTTTGGGTGGATTTTTTTTTTGTCAGTAAAAGGGTGCAGTTCTGATTTAATATGGGGTATATTCAATACCAGACTGAATCACCCCTGTCCTTTGTCATGCCACCTACATCTGCCCCAAGAATGCTGCCAACAGGAGGACTACCGGTTACTCCCAGTCTCCTGGAACTCCTCCAAAATATTTTATAGAACCATACCTCCAAGAGCTGAAGCTTTTGGAAAGTGATTATCATGCTACTTACTGAATGACAATAAAACTGTCTATAATTAAACTTGAAATAAAAATAAAAGTGTTTATGGGATTTTAGCGAAATCTGGAAGTTGGGTCAAAGACACAGAAATACATGATAACATAATCCAAAAGATTTTTTAAATAAATAATTTGGACATGTGATTCTACTAAATGATAAATGGTAATTATATATTCACTCAGTTAAATTGTAACTAAATCCAACACAAGTAGGATTTTGTTTTTAAATATTAATAATTAATTTGTTGATGTCAATTTATAATTTATCTACTTGCTGCTAAATCACTTCAGTCATGTCCAACTCTTTGTGACCCTGTGGACTGTAGCCCACCAGGCTTCTCTGTCAATAGGATTCTCCAGGCAAGAATACTGGAGTGGGTTGCCATTTCCTTCTCTAATTTCCTTCCTAAATTGTGCTTAAATGATTTGCAATGATTAAAAGATATACAACAACACTTCTTCTTCCTAAAGTCCAATAAGACCCCTTTAGAAATACCACCTGAGAAAAATCAGAGTTATGTTAATAGAGGCAGAGAGGAGTATAAGTTGGAGAGTGTAGTAGAAGAGGGATGTCTACTGAGTGGGCTATAATCAGGGGCTGCCAGAGGAGGGATTTCCAGAAATGAAAGAAAAATAAAACAGTCTTGACCCAGCTGAAGTCATATATTCTGTTGATTTCTGGTTAGGATGTGTTGGCTATTGCTTCCCCCAAGGTGACTAAAAAGTGAGCGCTGTTATCCTGTGGATGGGATCCACTTTTACACCTGAACAATACATCTTGCATCAACTACACATTTTATATGTAGAATTTAATGGACTGTAACCCTCCAGGCTCCTTTGTCTATGGAATTCTCCAGGTAAGATTACTGGAACACCCGGGTAGCCATTCCCTTCTCCAATGGATCTTCCTGACCCAGGGATAGAACCTGGGTCTCCTGCATTGCAGGCAGATTCTTTACCATCTGAGCATCAGGAAAGTCCATATGGCTTTTAGGTAAACCTAACATTTACACACCTTTGTTTATTTTGTATTATATGATAGTAACTTTACAGGCATGGGTTAAATTTTTCCCACTCCTAGAGTCATATACTTCGGCCACCTCATGCAAAGAGTTGACTCATTAGAAAAGACTCTGATGCTGGGAGGGATTGGGGGAAAGAGGAGAAGGGGATGACAGAGGATGAGATGGCTGGATGGCGTCACCAACTCAATGGACATAAGTTTGAGTGAACTCCGGGAATTGGTGATGGACAGGGAGGCCTGGCGTGCTGCGATTCATGGTGCCACAAACAGTTGGACACGACTGAGCGACTGAACTGAACTGAACTGAGAGTCATATATTGTAACATTTAAGAAAATAATCTCTGGAATCTAATTGCTTGAGTTCAAATTCCTACCTGTGTAACCTTTACCAAATTCCTTAACACTAGACCCTCAGTATTTTCATGTATAAAATTGAAAGCAATAAAAAGTGATTAAATATATGAACTCTGGAGAAAATGCCTGGTTCTAATGCTAATGTTTCTGGCTTATATTCTGTGCGACCTAAGGTAAAGTATTTAATTTTTCTGTGCCTGAATTTTCTCATCCATGAAATGGCGATTATAACAGCATCTATTTTAAACAATTTCTGAGCAAAATATAGTCTAAAGTACACACTAAATTATAAATTACGCTCAGTTGCCTTCCCAAAAGATCATATAAATTTTTCACTAGGCAAAAAACTTGATTTTTTTTTAATTCATTTAATTCATTATAAGCTCTAAGACCAGGACATAGTTTTGTTGCACTTTGAAGCATAGTCCTCCGCTGATTTTGAACCTCTTAGATAGCACTGCATCCTAGTGCTTAGCAAAGACATTATGTAATTATATGCTTTGCTGTGGGTAGTATGGAGGAGCAACAGTAAAGCAAATACTGCACATGTTTGTGACTACCCAGTGTTACTTAAACAGTCTTCCACATGGCCGGTCAATAGTTTGCCTTCTCAGCTGCTTTTGCAAATAAGACACAAGTGTAACCAGGCTTCACCAAAGATACCCACCAGTATGGAACTTCAATTTCTAAGAAAGCAATGTGAGAAATGAAGTACCAGAAATAATCCATTTTTTCTGAAGAGTATCAAGGATAGTCTCTTGATGAAAATGAAAGAGGAGAGTGAAAAAGTTAGCTTAAAACTCAATATTCAAAAAACTAAGATCAGGGCATCCAGTCCCATCACTTCATGGCAAATAAATGGGGAAACAATGGAAACAGTGACAGATTTTATTTTGGGGGCCTCCAAAATCACTGCAGATGGTGATTGCAGCTATGAAATTAAAAGACACTTGTTCCTTGGAAGAAAAACTATGACCAACCTGCTGCTGCTGCTGCTGCTAAGTCGCTTCAGTCGTGTCTGACTCTGTGCGACCCCATAGATGACAGCCCACCAGGCTCCCCCATCTCTGGGATTCTCCAGGCAAGAACACTGGAGTGGGTTGCCATTTCCTTCTCCAATGCATGAAAGTGAAAAGTGAAAGTGAAGTCGCTCAGTCATGTCCAACTCTTCTCGACCCCATGGACTACAGTCTACCAGGCTCCTCTGACCATGGGATTTTCCAGGCAAGAGTACTGGAGTGGGGTGCCATCGCCTTCTCTGTGACCAACCTAGACAGCATAATAAAATACTGAACTGAACTGAACTGACTGAGCTGATCAAGGATAGTGAAGTTGGTTCTCTCAGGGAAGCCTCTGGCATTACCCTCCAGCATCATGGGTGTCATTTGCTGGTTTCCAGGTCCCTGCAATGAATTCTTTGCTTCAGCAACTGCCACAGCTTTTGTACATATAGCTTCTATCTCTGACATCTGACCCTCTTGTAATCCTCTAAACTATCAAATATCCTTCAGTAAGTTTCATTTCTGTTTAAACCAGTCAGAATGTGTTCTATTGTTTGCCACTGAAAACTCTGAAACAAGTGAAGCAAGGTAGACAGGCACCTCTTCAGTATGAGAATCTATATCACAGACCATGAGCAAAGGATAGAAATCCATCACGTTAATCCCAACCTTGCCTACGTTAGTGCAGCTGTGAATTCAGATCACCTTTACTTGTATTTTTTAAGTGAAAAACAATGGCCTCTTCCAAAACTATTACAGGAGTCCCCTCTTAATGCTAAAAAAAAAAAAAAAAAAAAAAATAAGTGAATGCCTGAAACTACTCATAGTACCGAACCCTTCATATACTGTTTTTCCTATATATGCATACCTGTGATAAATTTTAATTTATAAATTTGGCACAGTAAGATTTTAACACCAAAAACTACAACTAAAATAGAACAATTATAAGTTCCCTAGCGGCCTAATGGTAGGATGTGGTGTTTCCGTTGTGGAAGCCCAGGTTCTATCTCTGGTTGGGAAACCATCCCACATGCTGCATGCTATGTGGTACAGTCAAAATATTATCCAAAGTATACATGTATAACAATATACTGTAACAAAAAGTATGTGAATGTAGGCTCTCTTTCAAAATATCTAACTGTATAAATTTAATGCTTTTTCCATCTTAAGTACTTATTGTGCTCTGTGGCCTTAAGGTGTGAGATGTGGAAGCAAAATTAGCTTGAATTTCTTTTGCCTCCTTCGAAATTTAACAAATAGAAGATTTGTTCTTACCATAGATCTTAGCAATCTCAAAGTACGTTTTTCCCCTTACTAGAAAGTCTAGAACCCCCTACAGAAGTCTAGAACTTCTGTCATTTCACTTAAAGGAAGCACTTTATCATTTTCCTTTAGCATATCTGAACTGCCTCATCACTTCTCTTTTGTCTTGGGGCCATGATTAAGTAAAATAAAAGTTACCTTGCAGTAAACATGACAGCTACTCAGTGACTAACAGGCAGATGATTCACATTCTGGGTGGGACAGAGCAGGACAGTGTGAGATTTCATTACACTAGCCAGAATGGTGCACAATTTAAAAATTAAGATATGTTTATTTGGAATTTTGCATTGAATATTTTTAGACCAAGTTTGACCATGGATAACTAAAACCATGAAGAATGAAATAACAGATAATGGTGGACCATGGTACTTCTGCTTTCACTTAAAATGTTAAGCAGTGAAAAATATAAATGAAGGAATAAAAATAAGGCAGTGCGATTATGCATGGCAGCAAGATTCATTGAGCTTAATGAGAGATATTTAAAGGTTATCCAGGAAAATTTTCTTCAACTTCAGCATTATTGACATTATTATTCTGGATCAGATAATTATTTATTGTAGTTAGTGGTCTTATGCATGTGACTGGTCTCTATCTGTTAAACGGCAGTGGAATCCTTGCCCCAACTAAACATATCTCCACAGATAACCAAACATCTTCAGAGTAGTGAGGAAACAAAAGGTTGAGAATGAATGATATAGGAACAAAGACAATTTTTAGTCAAACTGAGAAAAGAGTATGTAGGATACTCCCGTGTATTCTACGCCTGTCTATCCCATTTATTGATTCTCCTGTGGTTTGCTCATGACTTGTCTGCTCCCTTTATATATTCAAGCAATGAATTGGTCAGAGAAAATGAACAAGATAGTGGGAAAGGTAAGGACAAGTTAACTGAAACTCTTTAACAATTGATTCCATATAATAGAAGGTTGTGTGCTAGGCAGCCTATGATGAGTTTGGTAGTAGAGAATAACCAAAGAATAATAACCAAGACAGAATAATTAAGAAAGGCCTGCAGGAGTAGTGATGGTAACCTTTCGGCAGCAAGTGCCACCTCCTGTCATATAACCTTGCATTTTGAACTTTTAATCCATTAGTGAATTCTATAGTAAAAACCAGTTAAAATGCATATTTTTAAGACTTTTGTCCTAAAAATTTTTAAGCCTTTCCCACTATCCTGTACATTTTCTCTGACCAGAAATTGAACCCACACACCCTGCATTTGAAAGAAAAGTCTTGACAACCAGATCACCAGTTTCCTGGTGTGGGATGTAGGTCCAATTCCTCGTCAGGGAACTAAGACCTACAGGCCTTGTGGCCAAAAAACTAAAACATAAAACAAGAGCAATATTGTAAGAAATTCAGTAAAGACTTAAATTTTTTTTAAATAAAAATGTGTATTTTCATTTCACAAAATTTCAAAATGTCCATATATAAAATGTATGTATGCGTGAACATTACATATTATGTATATGCATGTCATATGTACACACACACACATATACATACTTATATGTATGTGTGTGTATATATATATATATATAGTCTGTATAATCTATATATAGAGAGAGAGACATCTTGCAGTTTTGTGAAAATGTTTTTTTATGTTTGTTATCTTCAAATATTCCTCAGTTCAGTTCAGTTCAGCCACTCAGCCATGTCCGACTCTTTGCAACCCCATGAATTGCCACGTGCCAGGCCTCCCTGTCCATCACCAACTCCCAGAGTTCACTCAAACTCACGTCCATCAAGTCGGTGATGCCATCCAGCTATCTCATCTTCTGTCATCCCCTTCTCCTCCTGCCCCCAATCCCTCCCAGCACGGGGTCTTTTCCAATGAGTCAACTCTTCACATGAGGTGGCCAAAGTACTGGAGTTTCAGCTTTAGCATCATTCCTTCCAAAGAACACCCAGGGCTGATCTCCTTCAGAATGGACTGGTTGGATCTC
Source organism: Bos taurus (assembly GCF_002263795.3). Classification (NCBI taxonomy): domain Eukaryota; kingdom Metazoa; phylum Chordata; class Mammalia; order Artiodactyla; family Bovidae; genus Bos; species Bos taurus. The sequence continues at coordinate 50,468,608 of NC_037340.1, forward strand.
CTTGCAGTTCAAGGGACTCTCAAGAGTCTTCTCCAACACCACAATTCAAAAGCTTCAATACTTTGGTGCTCAGCATAGCCTTGACTAGAAGGACCTTTGTTGGCAAAGTAATGTCTCTGCTTTTCAATATGCTATCTAGGTTAGTCATAACTTTCCTTCCAAGGAGTAAGCATCTTTTAATTTTATGGCTGCAACCACCATCTGCAGTGATTTTGGAGCCCAAAAAAATTTTAAAGTCTGACACTGTTTCCACTGTTGCCCCATCTATTTCTCATGAAGTGATGGGACCAGATGCCATGATCTTCGTTTTCTGAATGTTGAGCTTTAAGCCGATTTTTCACTCTCCTCTTTCACTTTCATCAAGAGGCTTTTTAGTTCCTCTTCACTTTCTGCCATAAGGGTGGTGTCATCTGCATATCTGAGGTTATTGGTATTTCTCCCGGAAATCTTGATTCCAGCTTGTGCTTCATCCAGTCCAGTATTTCTCATGAAGTACTCTGCATATAAGTTAATAAGCAGGGTGACAATATACAGCCTTGACGTACTCCTTTTCCTATTTGGAACCATTCTGTTGTTCTATGTCCAGTTCTAACTGTTGCTTCCTGACCTGCATATAGGTTTCTCAAGAGGCAAGTCAGGTGATCTGGTATTCCCATCTCTTTCAGAATTTTCCACAGTTTATTGTGATCCACACATTCAAAGGCTTTGGCATAGTCAATAAAGCAGAAATAGATATTTTTCTGGAACTCTCTTGCTTTTTCAATGATCCAGGGGATGTTGGCAATTTGATGTCTGGTTCCTCTGCCTTTTCTAAAACCAGCTTGAACATCTGGAAGTTCATAGTTCACGTATTGCTGAAGCCTGGCTTGGAGAATTTTGAGCATTACTTTACTAATGTGTGAGACGAGTGCAATAGTATGCTAGTTTGAGCATTCTTTGGCATTGCCTTTCTTTGGGATTGGAATGAAAACTGACCCTTTCCAGTCCTGTGGCCACTGCTGAGTTTTCCAAATTTGCTGGCATATTGCATGCAGCACTTTCACAGCATCATCTTTCAGGATCTGAAATAGCTCAACTGGAATTCCATCACCTCCACTAGCTTTGTTCATAGTGATGCTTTCTAAGGCCCACTTGACTTCACATTCCAGGATGTCTGCCTCTAGGTGAGTGATCACACCATCGTGATTATCTTGGTCGTGAAGCTCTTTTTTGTACAGTTCTCCTGTGTATTCTTGCCACCTCTTCTTAATATCTTCTGGTCCTCTTAGGTCCATACCATTTCTGCCCTTTATCGAGCCCATCTTTGCATGAAATATTCCCTTGGTATCTCTAATTTTCTTGAAGAGATCTCTAGTCTTCCCCATTCTGTTGTTTTCCTCTATATCTTTGCATTGATCACTGAGGAAGGCTTTCTTTTCTCTTCTTGCTATTCTTGGAACTCTGCATTCAGATGCTTATATCTTTCCTTTTCTCCTTTGCTTTTCGCTTCTCTTCTTTTCACAGCTATTTGTAAGGCCTCCCCAGACAGCCATTTTGCTTTTTTGCATTTCTTTTCCATGGGGATGGTCTTGATCCCTGTCTCCTGAACAATGTCACGAACCTCCATCCATAGTTCATCAGGCACTCTATCTATGAGATCTAGTCCCTTAAATCTATTTCTCACTTCCACTGTATAATCATAAGGGATTTGATTTAGGTCATACGTGAATATTCCTTAGTATGCTTTTAAACATCCAAATTGGTATTTTTGAAAGCTAGAAAAAGAAAAGATTCTAAATTCTATACTTTTATTGGCTTCTTTAAACCTTTAAATATCATAGCAGACTTCTCATTGATATGAACTATGAGAGCAAAAGCATTTGGACCAGATGCATACTCTTTGTTAGAATCTGGATCAAATTTTGTTATCAATGAAACATCATACATATAATACTGTCATTTGAGCAACAAAAGTTATTATACTCATTGCAGATCTATTTTATATAGGAATATTAATCTAGACTTAGCATAGCAGTTATATTTCTTGAAAATGTTTATAAAGCAAAAATTAAAGATTCCCCATTCCTTTTCTCTTACCATTTGACTACAGAGGGCATTTTACATCTTTGTGCACATAATTCTTAGCATTATTGTCATAATGCATGCAGGCATGCTAAGTCGCTTCAATCATGTCTGACTCTCTGAGACCCTATGGACCATAGCCTGGCAGGCTCCTCTGTCTATGGGATTTTCCAGGCAAGAAAACTGGAGTGGGTTGCCATGCCCTCCTCCAGGGGATCTTCCCTGATGCAGGGATCGAACTTGCATCTCCTGCAGCTCCTGCATTGCAGGCAGTTTCTTTACTGCTGAGCTACGGGGAATTCCTATTGTCCTAATGACCCTCTATAAAGTCCTATTTTTAATATCAATCCAAACAATGATTTGCACAAATCATCAGAAAACCAACGTTATAGGTTTTTCAAGAGCAGAATGTTTAGAAACCAGGTCATAACAAGCATCACAGATTATCATCTGTCCCTGCCCAAAATGTGTGCCAGTTGTGCTTCTGCATTAAGCAACAACCTGAAGAACCAAGAATCAGTCTAGAAGGTGGGGTAGAAGGTGGAACGACAATGGAGATTAGGGAACCATCTTCTTGCAATCATCTTCTGGCTACACACTAACCCCTCCAATCAAGAAACCCTACTGGTCTTAATAGAAGATGAAAAAGAAGAGGGAAATCAACAGAAGTTTGTTGCCATCCCTGAAACATCTATTATTGGTGAACAACCTTCTTGGATGCTGATGTGAATACATTTTAGAGAAGGTCCTCACTAATCCATTCAATGCATATGTACCACATTCTATCTATATGCCAAGCTTGGTGCTAGGTTTTATGTACACAGTATTGTAAGAGAGACAATTGTCCCTGCCTTCATGGAAATGAAGCTCTTGTAATGACATGTTATTGAATTGATATGTTATTATGTAAGGCTATGAGAGGAAAGATCATTTCTGTATCGTTTTATGTATTAAAATTTTCAGGAAAGAAATATGCAGGTCTGGGGTCCATTGTCAGTAACCAGAAAAAAATAAGTTTCAAAGGACCATAATGCAGCAGTGTTCTCCACCGTGTGTATCCTACATCTCTTCAATTATGCCTAACTGTGTGAGATGGCAGCTGAGGGAACAATGCTAGAGTCTTTATCTAGAAGATTTCTAGAATAAATGAAATAAGTTAACAATAAAATAAAATAAAACATATAGAATTAAAATAGAGTGCTGAAGATGGTGAGTTGAATGTGATGATGTGATAAGGAAAAAGAGGAAAGTTTGAATAATCAATGAGTTAAACATGGAACTGTACTCAAGGAAGATATTTGAATCTGCTGAGAAATGAAGAATTTCCCAACAATTAACTTTTCAACAGTGGAACAGTAGACTTCCTAAAATAGTGCATTTCATTCAAGTAGAGTCAATTTTCAAAGCATTGGGAAAAAGTTGATTGTTGACCTCTAAAATTCCCAATATAAAATCATATTATTAAAATAAATAGACAGATAAGGGAGAACTAGAGTAGTCATCAAATGTGGGAAAATTCACAATTGCCCTTGGGTATGCAAAACTTTTTCTAGGTTTAACCTTAGTGAGGAACAGAAAATTAGACTTTTTAATAATCACTTTTACTCAATGATACAAATTCATGAAGATGGATGATTGGTATCAGAAGGTTCACTGAAGTCAATTTTTTAAACAACTAATTTAAGTTTATTCTCGTGTGTAAAAAATGTCAGTCTACTGAAAAGTATACAAATTCATATTGTAATTAAGGTATGAAAAAAAGAGATGGACAATGATTAAGGCAATCAATGTGACTAGAATATGAGACATCTCATTAATCATAGTCCAGCCAGATTTCAACATTAGCAAAATGCATCATCTTTAATTTCATAGTTACCATCCAATCCAAATAGAACAAAACATACAATTAAGCCATTTAAAATAGTTGGATTAGGTCACTGCATTTCTTGGTCAAACCCTTTCCTTTAAAAGACAATGGATTTCTTCATAGGAAACGCCTGTTGGCAGGCCTACTTTTGAATACTGCCCATTGATTTTTGGATCTTCCATAAAGGGAAAGTGCCCAACTGCCCTAAAATAGACATTTCTTCTTGAAGTAGCACGATTAGAATATAAAGTGTAAGATTTTCCACTGTTTTTGATCCCACAGGGAAATATTTCAACATTTCATCATGGCATATTACTATTGGTTTTGGGGAGATCCACCTCATCAAATTAAGGATGTTCCCTTTCATTCCTAGTTCATTGAGTGCTCTTTTATATATGGGTTTAAATTTAATCATACATGTTTTCTCATCATAAGATCATTTGATTTCCCCTTGTATCTGTTAATATGGGTGAATTATACCAATTTTAAAATCTTAAATCACTCTTGTATTATTGATATAAACCCCATGTGGTCATAAGATGTTTAATTTTCATAAATCACTAGCTATCAGTTTTTAAATATTTGTATATATTTTTAATCAGAGAGATTACCCTGTGGTTTCTCCTATGTGCATTTTCCTGATCAAATATTGATATCCAGATGATACTGACTTCATTAAGAAAGTTGGTAGTGACTCTTCTATTCTCTAGAAGTTTATATAAGATTTCTATTATTTTTCCCTAGTTGGTAAAAATCCATTGGTGAAATGTCACTATTTAAAGAAGCTTGGTGAATAGTATACAGCATTCTAATATTTTTTGTAACTTCCTGCATATCTATAATTATTTCAAAACTTTTTTTTAACATTTACTGGTGACACTTGATTTCCAGTTCTGCATGTAAGGTGCTTGGAAGATGTCACTCCATCTTAAACACCAGTACAAAGCTCAACAAATTTTAAAATCAATAACTTTTGAATAAGCAGCAAGGTCCTACTTATAGCACAGGAAACTATAATCAATGAAAGTGAAAGGGTTAGTCACTTAACCATGTCTGACTTTTTGCAACTGCATGGACTGTAGTCCTCCAGGCTCCTCTGTCCATGGAGTTTTCCAGGCAAGAATACTGGAGTGGGTTGCCATTCCCTTCTCCAGGGGATCTTCCCAATGCAAATATTGAACCCAGATCTTCTGCATTGCAGGCAGATCCTTTATCATCTTTTCAGTTCTGTTCAGTTCAGTTGCTCAGTCATGTCTGACTCTTTGCGACCCCATGAATCGCAGCACGCCAGGCCTCCCTGTCCATCACCAACTCCCGGACTTCACTGAGACTCACATCCATCGAGTCAGTGATGCCATCCAGCCATCTCATCCTCTGTCATCCCTTTCTCCTCCTTTAGCTACCACAATATCCTGTGATAAACCATAATGGAAAAAATATTTTAAAAGAATGACTATATGTGTATTACGGAGTCACTTTGCTGCACAGCAGAAATTGGCACAATGTTGTAAACTAGCTATACTTCAATAAGGGCTTCCCTGGTAGCTCAGCTGGTAAAGAACCCGCCTGCAATGCAAGAGACCCCGGTTCAATTCCTGGGTCAGGAAGATCACCTGGAGAAGGGATAGGTTACCCACTCCAGTATTCATGGGCTTCCTTGGTGGTTCAGACAGTAAAGAATCCATCTGCAATATGGGAGACCTGGGTTTGATCCCTGGGTTGGGAAGATCCCCTGGAGGAGGCCATGGCAACCCACCCCAGTGTTCTGGTCTGGAGAATCCCCATGGACAGAAGAGTCTGGTGGGTTACAGTCCATGGGTCGCAAAGAGTCAGAAGCAACTAAGCACAACACAACATAGTTCAATAATAAAAAAGAAAATTTTAGATCAATAATTTTTTTGGATTTGTAAGAGACAGGAGGGCATAGGGCAGACCTCTGCCTCCCAAACTGGAGCAACAGGCAGCAAATGCGGTGAATCACAGCTTACCAGAGCACAGACTTACAAGCAGAAACCACCTGAGGATCCAGGGTGGGAATGGGAAAACCTGAATATAATGGACAAATCGTCAGAGCCTCAGTGTGAAAAACATGGCAGTTAAAAATTCCACAGAAACCTATCATAGAGCGTATCCCCCACAATACTGTGAAATTTACCTCCAGGAATCTGACCAGGTTCCTACAGTAAATATCAGTGAAAATTTTCCTCCTACTTACAGGAGTAGGAGGGGCAACCATTTTGAAATGCACTAGAACACTACCTTGTTACTAACAAAAGCTGCCCTCAGGTGAAGCTAGCTAGTAAATATGTACTGCAAACTCTAGGGTAGCCACTAAAAAGTAAAATAAAAACAAAATCAATAAAAAGAAGTGTAACCCATAAAATAAGGAAGGAAAGAAAATGGAAACATATAAAATGCTCAATTAAACCAAAAAAGGTAACAAAGAATGGAAGACAAAAATAGGAACAAAGAACAAAGGCAATAGATAGAAAACTAATGAATAGAATCACATACACACAATTAAAAGAATAGGTATTAATTCCACTATACCAATGAACGCTCTGAATGTCAATGGTCTAAATGTATCAAGAGAGGAAGAGAATATATGTATACTTATAGCTGATTCACTTTGTTTTATAGCAGAAAATAGCACAATATTGTAAAGCAATTATATGCCACTAAAAATGCATCAAGAGATTGTCAGAGTGGACTAAAAACAGGATCCAATTTCTTTTTATCTAAAAGAAACCCACATTAAATATAAAAACACATATAACTGAAAAGGAAATAAATGAAGAAAATTACATTAATATCATGCTAACACAAGAAAAAGAAAGCAGGCATAATTTCAGGCAGCTGAAATAGCTAACTTCAGAATAAGGAAAGTTATCAAAGATAAATATAGAAGTGTATTAGGTAATGATAAAGAGGTCAGTTCTCCAAGCTTAATATGTATGCACCTAACGATAGAGCATCATACTATGTGAGGCAAAAACTGCAGTTCAGTTCAGTTCAGTCACTCAGTCATGTTTGACTCTTTGCGACCCCGTGAACTGCAGCATGCCAGGGCTCCCTGTCCATCACCAACTCCCAGAGTCCACCCAAGCTCATGTCCATTGAGTCGGTGATGCCATCCAATCATCTCATCCTCTGTCATCCCCTTCTCCTCCTGCCCTCAATCTTTCCTAGCATTAGGGTGTTTTCAAATGAGTCAGCTCTTCGCATCAGGTAGCCAAGTAATGGAGTTTCAGCTTCAACATCAGTCCTTCCAATGAACACCCAGGACTGATCTCCTTTAGGATGGACTGGTTAGATTGCATTGCTGTCCAAGGGATTCTCAAGAGTCTTCTCCAACTCCACAGTTAAAAAGGATCAATTGTTCAGCGCTCAGCTTTCTTTATAGTCCAACTCTCACATCCGTCATGACCACTGGAAAAACCATAGCCTTGACTAGATGGACCTTTGTTGACAAAGTAATGTCTCTGCTTTTTAATATGCCGTCTAGGTTGGTCATAACTTTTCTTCCAAGTAGTAAACATCTTTTAATTTCATGGCTGTAATCACCATCTGCAGTGATTTTGGAGCCCAAAAAATAAAGTCAGCCACTGTTTCCCCATCTATTTGTCATGAAGTGATGGGACCAGATGCCATGATCTTAGTTTTCTGAATGTTGAGCTTTAACTGAACTTCTTCACTCTCCTCTTTTACTTTCATCAAGAGGCTCTTTAGTTCTTCACTTTCTGCCATAAGAGTGGCGTCATCTGCATATCTGAGGTTATTGATATTTCTCCTGGCACACTTGATTCCAGCTTGTGCTTCATCCAGCCCAGCCTTTTTCATGATATACTCTGCATATAAGTTAAGTAAGCAGGGTGACAATATACAGCCTTGACGTACTCCTTTTCCTATTTGGAACCAGTCTGTTGTTCCATGTCCAGTTCTAACTGTTGCTTCCTGACCTGCATACAGGTTTCTCAAGAGGAAGGTCAAGTGGTCTGGTATTCCCATCTCTTTCAGAATTCTCCACAGTTTGTGCTGCAAAGAGATATCAATGAATCCAGTATCATAGTTGGAGATTTCAAAACACCTCTATCAAAAATGAATATGTCCACACATGCTATATTTAAAATGGATAACCAACAAGGGCCTACTGTATAGCACAGAGAACTCTGTTAAATATTATATAACAATCTAATTGGGAAATGCATTTGAAAAAGAATAAGTTCATGTATGGATATAACTGAATCACTTTGCTATACTCCTGAAAATAACTCAACATTGCAACATAACATTGCTAATCAACTATTCTCCAATATACATACATATATATATATATATATATAAGTTTAAAAAAAGAACAGATCTGGCAGGTAGAAAGTCAGTAAGGACATAGTTGAACTCAACACCTTCAATCAATCAGATATAAATGACACCCTGGTGGCTCTGATGGTAAAGAATCTGCCTGCAGTGCAAGAAGCCTGGCTTCAGTTCCTGAGTCAGGAAGATCCCCTGGAAAGGGAATGGCTGTACTCCAGTTTTCTTGCCTAGAGAATTCCACAGACAAAGGAGCCTGGCAGGCTACAGTCCATGGGGTCACAGAGTCGGACATGACTGAGGGACTAAACTTTAGCTTTCATTTTCATGGACAACTTAATCTGACTACAATGGAGCACACTCCTATTTAAAGCCCACATAGAATAATAACCAAAGGAGATAACATTTGGGGCCACAAAAACACAACTTTGCTCTTTTAAAATAACTTAAATCATACAAAACTTCTGTGGTGGCTCAGATGGTAAAACGTCTGCCTACTATGCAGAAGGTCTGGGTTCAATCCCTGGGTCGGGAAGATCTCCTGGAGAAGGAAATGGCAACCCACTCCAGTATTCTTGCCTGGAAAATCCCATGGACGGAGGACCCTGGTAGGCTACAGTCCATGGGGTCTCAAAGAGTCCGACACGACTGAGCGACTTCACTTTCACTTTCAAATCATACAATGTCTGATCTCAGACTGCAATGAAATCAAACTATAAATTAATACCAGAAAAATAATGAGAAAATCTCAAAATAGATGGAAATTAAACAACACATTTGTAATACATGATTTAAAAAATAAAACTTTTCAAAAGTTGTGGGATGCAGTGATAGTAGTACTTAGATGAAGATTAAGAAAGGTCCAAAATAAATAATCTAATGTTTCCACCTTAGGAAACTAGAAAAAGAACAACAAACTGAATAAAGAAATAATAAAAATTAGAGCGAAAACTCAATGGAGTTGAAAACAGAGAATTATTAAGAAACAAATCAATAAAACCAAAATCTGGTTCTTTGAAAAAAATCACTAAAACTGATAAGCCTCTAACTAAGCTAACAAAGAAAAAAGAGTGAAGACACAAATTACTAATATCACAAAAATAAAGTGAAACATCTCTATAGATTCTGTGGACATTAAGAAAATAATAAAAGAATATATTAAAAACTCTATGCCCATAGTTTGATAACTTATATGGAAAAAAAAAATTCTTGAAATACACAGTATGCCAAAACTCACACAAGAAATAAACAATCTGAAAAGACTTATATCTAGTAAAGAAATTGAATCAATAATTAACAACCTTCCAAATCAGAAACTCTGAGGCCCAGATGGATTCACTGGTGAATTCTATCGAAGATTTAAGGAAAAAATTATAACAACTCTCTAAATCTCTTTCTGAGAATAGAAAGAGGGAATACTTCTTAATTTATTCCATAAGACCAGCATTGTCTTAATGTCAACAACAACCAAAAACATTACAAGAAAAATCTACAGACCATTATCTCTCATAAACAAGAATGCAAAATTCTCAACAAATTATTAGTGGATGGAGTTCAACAATGCATAAAATGAATTATACACCACAATCAAATGGGATTTACCTTGGTATGAGAGGTTCATTCAATATTTAGAGATCAATTAATATAATTCTTCACATCAACAGACAAAAAAGAAAAATAACATGGTCATATCAATAGATGCAGAAAAAGCAAATGACAAAATCCAATACTCATTTGTGATTTAAAAAAAAGAGACACAGAGAAAGAGACAAGATTGGAACTTCTTAAACTTGACAAGGAGTGTCTTCAAAGAAACCTGCCATTAATATTGTACCTAAAACATGAGACATTCAAAACTTTCCCATAATATTAGCTGCAAGAAAATATACTCTCTTTCTCCCTCCCATGTCCCCTCTCACCACTCCTATTCAATATCATACTGGAAGTTCTAGTTAATGCAATAAAAGAAGGAGATCAAAGGGTATACAAATTAGGAAGGAATAAACAAAATTTGGTTGTTCACATGATTGTCTATGTAGAAAATTTGAAAAAGTTGAAAAAAAAGACTCTTGAAATTAATAAATGATTATAGACAGATAATGGTTTGGCTAAATGATTATAGCCAAACCACAATCACAGAAAACTAGCCAATCTGATCACATGGACCACAGCCTTGCCTAACCCAATGAAACTATAAGCCATGCCATGCAGTGCCACCCAAGACAGACGGGTCATGGTGGGGAGTTCTGACAAAACTTGGTCCACTGGAGAAGGGAATGGCAAACCACTTCAGGATTCCTGTCTTGAGAACTCCATGAATAGAAGAAAAAGGCAAAAAGATACGACACTGGAAGATGAACTCCCCAGGTCGGTAGGTGCCCAATATGCTACTGAAGATCAGTGGAGAAATAACTCCAGAGAGAATGAAGAGACAGAGCCAAAGAAGAAACAGCACATATTTGTGGATGTGGCTGGTGATGGAAGTAAAGTCCAATGCTGTAAAGAGCAATATTGCATAGGAACCTGGAATGGTGGGTCCATGAATCAAGTCATTGGAAGTGGTCAAACAGGAGATGGCAAGAGTGAACATTGACATTTTTAGGAATCAGTGAACTAAAATGGACTGAAATGGGCAAATTTAACTCAGATGACCATTATCTGTACGACTGTGGGCAAGAGTCCCTTAGAAGAAATGGAATAGCCATCATAGTCAACAAAAGAGTCCTAAATTCAGTACTTGGATGCAATCTCAGAAACGACAGAATGATCTCTGTTCATTTCCAAGGCAAACATCACAGGAATCCAAATCTATATCCTAAACAGTAATGCTGAAGAAGCTGAACGATTCTATGAAGATCTACAAGACCTTCTAGAACTAACATCCAAAACAGATTTCCTTTTCATTATACGGGACTGGAATGCAAAAGTAGGAGGTCAAAAAATACCTGGAGTAATGGGGAAATTTGGCCTTGGAGTATAGAATGAAGCAGGACAAATCTAATAGACTTTTGCCATGAGAACACACTAGTCATAGCAAACACCCTCTTCCAACAACACAAGAGAAGACTCTACACATGGACATCACCAGATAGCCAATATCAAAATCAGATTGATTATATTCTTTACAGCCAAAGATGGAGAAACTCTATACAGTCAGCAAAAACAAGACTGGGAGCTGACTGTGGCTCAGATCATGAACTCTTTATTGCCAAATTCAGACCTAAATTGAAGAAAGTAGGGAAAATCACTAGACCACTCAGGTATGACCTAAATCAAATCCCTTACAAGTATACAGTGGAAGTGACAAATAGATCAAGGGATTAGATCTGATAGAGTGCCTGATGAACTATGGACAGAGGCTCGTGACATTGTACAGGAGGCAGTGATGAAGACCATTCCCAAGAAAAAGAAATACAAAAAGGAAAGATGGTTGTGTAGCTGTGAAAAGAAGAGAAGTGAAAGGTAAAGAAGAAAAGGAAAGATACACCCATTTGAATGCAGAGTTCCAAAGAATAACAAGAAGAGATAAGAAAGCCTTCCTCAGTGATTAATGCAAAGAAATAGAGGAAAACAATAGAATGGGAAAGTCTAGAGATCTCTTTGAGAAAATTAGAGATACCAAGGGAACATTTCATGAAAAGATGAGCACAATGAAGGACAGAAATTAAAAAGAGGTGGTAAGAACACACAGAAGAACTATACAAAAAAAGATTCTCATGCCCCAGATAATCACAATCGTGTGATCACTCACCTAGAGCCAGACAACCTAGAATTTGAAGTCAAGTGGGCCTTAGGAGAAGGCAATGGCACCCTACTCCAGCACTCTTGCCTGGAAAATCCCATGGACGGAGGAGCCTGGTGGGCCACAGTCCATGGGGTGGCAAAGAGTCGGACAAGACTCAGCGACTTCACTTTCACTTTTCACTTTTCACTATCATGCATTGGAGAAGGAAATGACAACCCACTCCAGTGTTCTTGCTTGGAGAATCCCAGGGACTGGGGAGCCTCGTGGACTGCCGTCTATGGGGTCGCACAGAGTCGGACATGACTGAAGCGACTTAGCAGCAGCAACAGCAGGGCCTTAGGAAGCATCACTACAAACAAAGCTAGTGGAGGTGATAGAATTCCAATTAAGCTATTTCAAATCCTAAAAGATGATGCTGTGAAAGTGCTGCACTCAATATGTCAGCAAATTTGGAAAACTCAGCAATGGCCACAGGACGGAAAAGGTCAGTTTTCATTCCAGTCCCAAAGAAAAGCAATGCCAAAGAATGTTTTAACTACATTTCCAGATGTTCAAGCAGGATTTAGAAAAGGCAGAGGAACCAGAGATCAAATTGCCAACATCCATTGGATCATCAAAAAAGCGAGAGTTTCAGAAAATCATTTACTTCTGCTTTATTGACTACACCAAAGCCTTTGACTGTGTGAATCACAACAAAGTGTGGAAAATTCTTCAAGAGATGGGAATAGCAGACCACCTGACCTGCCTCCTTAGAAATCTGTGTGCAGGTGAAGAAAACAATTAGAACTGGACATGGAACAACAGACTGGTTCCAAACTGGGAAAGGAGTACATCAAGGCTGTATATTGTCACCCTGCTTATTTAACCTATATGTAGTGTACATCATGAGAAATGATGGACTGGATGAAACACAAGCTGGAATCAAGATTGCCAGGAGAAATATCAATAACCTCAGATATGCAGATGACACCATCCTTATGGCATAAAGTGAAGAAGAACTAAAGAGCCTCTTAATGAAAGTGAAAAAACAGAGTAAAAAAGCTAGCTTAACACTCAACATTCAGAAAACTAAGATGATGGCATCTGGTTCCATCACTTCATGGCAAATAGATGGGGAAACAGTGGAAACAGTGACAGTCTTTATTTTGGGGGGCTCCAAAATCACTGCAGATGGTGACTGCAGCCATGAAATTAAAAGAAGTTTGCTCCTTGGAAGAAAAGCTATGACCAAGCTAAACAGCATATTAAAAACAGAGACATTACCTTGCCAACAAAGGTCTGTGCAGTCAAAGCTATGGTTTTTCCAGTAGTCATGTATGGATGTTAGAGTTGGACTCTAAAGAAAACTGAGTGCCAAAGAATCGTTGCTTTTGCACTGTGGTTTTGGAGAAGGCTCTTCAGAGTCCCTTGGACAGCAATGAGGTCCAACTAGTCCACTTGAAGGAAATCAGTCCTCAATGTTCATTGGAAGGACTGATGCTGAAGCTGAAACCAATACTTTGGCCATCTGATGCGAAGAGCTGACTCACTGGAAAAGACCCTGATGCTGGGAAAGATTGAAGGTGGGAGGAGAAGGGGACTACAGAGGATGAGATAGTTGGATGGCATCACTGGCTCGATGGACATTAGTTTGAGCAAGCTCCAGGAGTTGGTGATGGACAGGGAAGCCTGTGTGCTGCAGCCCATGGGGTCACAAAGAGTCAGACATGACTGAGTCACTGAACTGATCTACAGCCAGACTGTATGATACAAGTTTAACATACAACTGTTGTCTTTTATACCAGCAATGAAGTGGAATTTAAATTAAAAACAATACCATTTATGTTAGCACTCCCTCAAAAGGCAATATTTAATTATAAAACTAATAAAATATTTTGTATATATCACTCTGTGCATAGTCACTTCAGTCGTGTCCTATTCTGTGTGATCCTATGGACTGTAGCCTGCCAGGCTCCTCTGTCCATGGGATTTTTCTAGGCAAGAATACTGCAGTAGGTTGCCATTTCTTTCTCCATGGGATCTTTCCTACCCAGGTTTTGAACCCGTGTCTCTTAAGCATTTTGCATTGGTAGGTGGGTTCTTTACCAAGTGCCAAGGAAAGCAAAATTCTAATTAATTAAATCATCCAAATATGTGGAGAATTCCAAGTTCATGGATCAGAAGACTCAGAATTGGCAAGATGTCAGTTTTTCTCAATTTGATCTCAAGATTCAGTACAATTTCAATCAAAATACCAGCAAACTAGTTTTGTGGATATAGACAGACTAATTCTAAAGTTTCTTTGCTTGCATGCTACTTTGCTTCAGGCGTGTCTGACTCTTTGTGATGCTATGGACCATAGCCCACCAGGTTCCTCTGTCCATGGGATTCTCCAGGCAAGAATACTGGAGTGGGCTGCCATGCCCTCCTCCAGGGGATCTTCTTGACCCAGGGATAAATCCCACTTCTCTTACATCTCCTGCATTTGTAGGTGGGTTCTTGACCACTAGTGACACATGGGTAGCCCTCTGAAGTTTCCACAGAGAGGCAAATGACTCAGAATAGTCAACACAATGTTGATGAAGGAAAACAAAGTTGGAGGACTGATGCTACCAGACTTCAAGACTTAATATAGAGCTTCAGTAATCAAGATAGTGTGATTTCAGTGAAAGAATAGACAAAAAGATCAATGGAACTGAGTAGAGATCCAGAAATAGACCTATACAAATATAGTCAGCTGACCTTGACAAAGGAACAAAATCAATACAATGGTGCAAAGACAGTCTTTTCAACAAACAGTGCTAGAACAACTGGGTACACACACACACACACACACACACACACACACACACAAGAATCAAAACAAACCTTACATCCTTCATCCTAGAGATGATCTAGTAAGTCATCAAAAGAATCTTTATTGAGCATTACTAAGTAAGAGTGGCCAATCTAAAATAGCTAGATTCCAACTGTACATGATTCCAACTGTACATGGATCCTTATGTCTCTGTGTCTGTTGCAATTGGTTTTTCAACTCACCATCCAACTTCTAGGTTAGTAAGAGGGTAGGGTATGCAATGTATAACCTCCTTTTCCTGAATGTTGATCTCCAACAAAAACCTAATGAGAGGGGGTTCATAAGTTATCCTACCTGATTAGAGGGTTTCCAGCCAATAAAAGGCTTGAACTAAACATTTGATTTATCTGCCCTTCAAATTGTGAAAGTTTTATATATTTCAATAAAGATGAGGTAAAATAAACTCAGGTTCAGTCTCTCTCTGAAAAGCTACAAATAAATGCCAGTAGAAACTATAACAATAAAATCACAGTATAGTTAGAAAAGTGCCAGTCAGAATATACCCAAAGAACTGAAATATCAATGTGGTAAATAAAAGGCTAAAATCTGAAATAATAAATTATTAAAAATGTTAGACTGACTGCATCACATATTTAATACACCTAAACAGAATGGAAAAGACTAGAGATCACTTCAAGAAAATTAAAGATACCAAAGGGACATTTCATGCAAAGACGGGCTCAAAAAAGGATAGAAATGGTATGGACCTAACAGAAGCAGAAGATATTAAGAAGAGGTGGCAAGAATACACAGAAGAACTGTACAAAAAAGATCTTCACGACCCAGATAATCACGACGGTGTGATCACTGACCTAGAGCCAGACATCCTGGAATGTGAAGTCAAGTGGGCCTTAGAAAGCATCACTATGAACAAAGCTAGTGGAGGTGATGGAATTCCAGTTGAGCTCTTCCAAATCCTGAAAGATGATGCTGTGAAAGTGCTGCATGCAATATGCCAGCAAATTTGGAAAACTCAGCAGTGGCCACCGGACTGGAAAAGGTCAGTTTTTATTCCAATCCCAAAAAAAGGCAATGCCAAAGAATGCTCAAACTACCACACAATTGCACTCATCTCACATGCTAGTAAAGTAATGCTCAAAATTCTCCAAGCCAGGCTTCAGCAATACGTGAACTATGAACTTCCTGATGTTCAAGCTGGTTTTAGAAAAGGCAGAGGAACCAGACATCAAATTGCCAACATCCCCTGGATGATGGAAAAACAAGAGAGTTCCAGAAAAACATCTATTTCTGCTTTATTGACTATGCCAAAGCCTTTGACTGTGTGGATCACAATAAACTGTGGAAAATTCTGAAAGAGATGGGAATACCAGACCACCTGACCTGCCTCTTGAGAAACCTATATGCAGGTCAGGAAGCAACAGTTAGAACTGGACACAGAACAACAGACTGGTTCCAAATAGGAAAAGGAGTACATCAAGTCAGTATATTGTCACCCTGCTTATTTAACTTATATTCAGAGTACTTCATGAGAAACACTGGACTGGAAGAAGCACAAGCTGGAATCAAGATGGCTGGGAGAAATATCAATAACCTCAGATATGCAGATGACATCACCCTTATGGCAGAAAGTGAAGAGGAACTCAAAAGCCTCTTGATGAAAGTGAAAGTGGAGAGTGAAAAAGTTGGCTTAAAGCTCAACATTCAGAAAACAAAGATCATGGCATCCGGTCCCATCACTTCATGGGAAATAGATGGGGAAACAGTGGAAACAGTGTCAGACTTTATTTTTTGAGACTCCAGGATCACTGCAGATGGTGACTGCAGCCATGAAATTAAAAGACGCTTACTCCTTGGAAGGAAAGTTATGACCAACCTAGATAGCATATTCAAAAGCAGAGACATTACTTTGCCAACAAAGGTCCTTCTAGTCAGGCTATGGTTTTTCCAGTAGTCATGTATGGATGTGAGAGTTGGACTGTGAAGAAGGCTGAGTGCTGAAGAATTGATGCTTTTGCACTGTGGTGTTGGAGAAGACTCTTGAGAGTCCCTTGGACTGCAAGGAGATCCAACCAGTCCATTCTGAAGGAGATCAGCCCTGGGATTTCTTTGGAAGGAATGATGCTAAAGCTGAAACTCCAGTACTTTGGCTACCTCATTCGAAGAGTTGACTCATTGGAAAAGACTCTGATGCTGAGAGGGATTGGGGGCAGGAGGAGAAGGGGACAACAGAGGATCAGATGGCTGGATGGCATCACTGACTCGATGGACCTGAGTCTGAGTGAACTCCAGGAGTTTGCGATGGACAGGGAGGCCTGGCGTACTGCAAATCATGGGGTTGCAAAGAGTCAGACACGACTGAGTGACTGAACTGAACTGAACTAAAATGTGTCTAGTAAAATGTTGTTTAAAAAAGTAATTCTTTGAAGAGCAAGAAATGGAATTTTAAGTTCATCTTTTCTAGCTTTTTCCTCTTTGAAAAGACACTTTATTTTTATTTGATCTCAGTTCCTCATCTCCAAAATTAGCTGTGGTATACATGAGGTTCTGTAAAGTTCTTAAGCATAGTTTTTATGTACAGAAAAGTTCATTTCTATGTTTAACCAAACTACATTGAATTTAATAATGTTGAACTTCAAGAAACTAATTTTTCTATAATTTACTTTGTGTTTATGTTAAAAAGCACAGCAAAGTTTAGTAATTGCTTCCAAAGAACTTTTGCGTGATATTGTTGACAATAACAAATTCCTTAAAAAATTTTAAACATTTAAACTAAAGTTAAATATTTAGATTCCAGTTTCACTTTTAAGTATTTCAATTGTTTGAACGTCTAACCTCTTCATTTCATCAGTTCAATTCAGTTCAGTCGCTCAGTCATGTTTGACTCTTTGCAACCCCATGGACTGCAGCACTCCAGGCCTCCCTGTCCATCACCAACTCCTGGAGCTTATTCAAATTAATGTCCATTGAGTCAGTGATGCCATCCAACCATCTTATCCTCTGTCATCCTCTTCTTCTCCCGCCTTCAATCTTTCCCAGCATCAGAGTCTTTTCAAATGAGTCAGCTCTTTGCATCAGGTAGCCAAAGTAATGGAGTTTCAGCTTCAACATCAGTCCCTCCAGTGAATATTCAGGACTGATTTCCTTTAGGATGGACTGGTTGGGCCTCATTGCTGTCCAAGGGACTCTCAAGAGTCTTTTCCAACACCACAGTTCAAAAGCGTTAATGCTTAGGTGCTCAGCTTTCTTTATAGTCTAATTCACATCCATACATGACTACCTGAAAAACCATAGCTTTGACTAGATGGACCTTTATTGGCAAAGTAACGTCTCTGCTTTTTAATATGCTATCTAGGTTGGTTATAACTTTTCTCCCAAGAAGCAAACGTCTTCTAATTTTATGGCTGCACTCACCATCTGCAGTGATTTTGGAGCCCAAAAAAATAAAGACTGTCACTGTTTCCCTATCTATTTGCCATGAAGTGATAGGACCAGATGACATGATCTTAGTTTTCTAAACATTGAGTTTTAAGCCAACTTTTTAACTCTCCTCTTTCATTTTCAGCAAGAAACTCTTTAGTTCTTCTTCACTTTTTGCCATAAATGTGATGTCATCTGCATATCTGAGGTTATTGATATTTCTCCCACCAATCTTGATTCCAGCTTGTGCTTCATCCAGCCCAGCGTTTCTCACGATATACTCCGCATGTAAGTTAAATAAGCAAGGTGACAATATACAGCCTTGACATACACCTTTCCCTATTTGGAACCAGTCTGTTGTTCCATGTCCAGTTCTAACTGTTGCTTCCTGACCTGCATACAGATTTCTCAACGGGAAGGTAAAGTGGTCTGTTATTTCCATCTCTTGAAGAATTCAACATACATTGTATGAATTCAATTCATATAGATCTAATATTTAAAATTAAATTTTGCTGACATGTATACTCTTAAATCGGAGAAGCAATGGCACCCCACTCCAGTACTCTTGCCTGGAAAATCCCATGGATGGAGGAGCCTGGTAAGCTGCAGTCCATGGGGTTGTGAAGAGTCGGACACAACTGAGCGACTTCACTTTCACTCTTCACTTTCATGCATTGGAGAAGGAAATGGCAACCCACTCCAGTGTTCTTGCCTTGAGAATCCCAGGGACGGGGGAGCCTGGTGGGCTGCCGTCTATGGGGTCGCACAGAGTCAGACACGACTGAAGTGACTTAGCAGTAGCAGCATACTCTTAAATGATCCAGTTCTATATATAAGCTTGTTGTTGTTCAGTGGCTAAGTTGTGACCAAGTCTGAGACCCATGGACTGCAACACTCCAGCTTCCCTCTCCTTCTCTATCTCTGTCTCTATCTCTGGACTTTGCTCAAACTGATATCCATTGCATCGATGATGCCATCTAATCATCTCATACTCTGTTGCTCTTTTCCCCTCCTGTCCTCAATCTTTCCTAGCATCAGGGTCTTTTCCAATGAGTCAACTCTTTGCATCAAGTGGCCAAAGTATTGGAGCTTCAGCTTCAGCATCAGTCTGTACAATGAACATTCAGGGGTGATTTCCTTAAGGATTGACTGGTTTGATATCCTTGCTGTCCAAGGTACACTCAAGAATCTTCTCCAGACCACAATTCAAAAGCATCAAATTTAGAAAAAATAAATGAATGCTCAACTATAAATTTTAAAACTGAATTTATTGTGCATTTTAATAGGCTAAATTTTCTTAAATATTACAAAATTATACTAAACTAGTACACATTTTTCAACGAAATGTTATTAATACTACTGTTTTTATATTTCTAAAGATTTTATACTTTAAAACATTTTATGCTTTATGCCTACTTATGCCATTGTTTTTGCTTAGTAGCTAAGTCGTGTCCAATTCTTTTGTGACCCCACAGACTGGAGCCCGCCAGGCTCCTCTGTCCATGGGATTTCCCAGGCAAGAAAAATGTGGTAATTGCCTCTCCAGGGTCCTTCAGGGTTAGCATGGGAGTTTTTGTCAAGGGTTTGACTGGATTCTTATCACAGAAATGAATGGATGTTCTAAACTCTTACAGTTGCTTTGACAGCTAACCCATAATTACAAGAGGGAGTGGCCTTTGTCAAAGATATCACTGTATGTATATCAAATATGTCACATATATTTCATAATATATGAAGTCTATATCTCCAAATTGGGTTCATTTCAGGTTTAGATCTTGCCATTTCTTTGACTCTTTTTTTTTAATTTAATTTTATTTTTTAACTTTACAATATTGTATTGGTTTCGCCATATATCGAAATGAATCCACCACAGGTATACATGTGTTCCACATCCTGAACCCTCCTCCCTCCTCCCTCCCCATATCATCCCTCTGGGTCGTCCCAGTGCACCAGCCCCAAGCACCCAGTATCGTGCATCGAACCTGGACTGGCAACTCATTTCATATATGATATTATACATGTTTCAATGCCATTCTCCCAAATCATCCCACCCTCTCCCTCTCCCACAGAGTCCAAAAGACTGTTCTATACATCAGAGTCTCTTTTGTTATCTCCTACACAGGGTTATTGTTACCATCTTTCTAAATTCCATATATATGCGTTAGTATACTGTATTGGTGTTTTTCTTTCTGGCTTACTTCACTCTGTATAATAGGCTCCAGTTTCATCCACCTCATTAGAACTGATTCAAATGTATTCTTTTTAATGGCTGAGTAATGCTCCATTGTGTATATATACCACAGCTTTCTTATCCATTCATCTGCTGATGGACATCTAGGTTGACTCTTAATGACTTAAAAATATCTTCTGCCTGGGCATAAAAGACTTGAAATTTAGTGGATGCCGGCATTCTTAGCATTTTATCTTGGGACTGTTCAACCATTATAAATTTAAAATTATATATTTTTAAACTTTGTCTATGTTTCATAGCTTTGCCTGAAAACTCAGTGGTAATTTCCACAGTCATTCTAATGAGAGTTTATTATCAGTAGTCTGAAGATACTGGAAGTATACATTACAGAGATCTTGATTTTCTAGGATGGATATAGGATTTTCCTCTATGGTTCTGGATAACAGAATTCATTTGAGTCTAGGTATTCATTAGTCTGCCCCACTGAAACTCCCACTGAAAAACAAAGATAGAATCCAAATTCTTAATTTTCCTGTTTCACTCAACTATTATACACCTGACACAAACCCAAACACAGAAAGATAAATGTTACCATTACTTTGAAAGTTTCCATTAGCCTTTTTTTAAGGTTCATATTTGAACCCTTAAGATATCTTCATGTATCCTAACCAAGCTCCATCTCCTCACCTTAAAGAGGTTTATCTATGTTTTGATTACACAATAGCATATTTTTATGATTATTTTAAAAGGAAATAAATGCATGTTTATATAAGCAGAACTATTTTATTGTGATTTTAAAAAGCATAACATGAAATCTACCCTAACATCTTAATTTAAAATGTAGTCTTGTTAGCTATATGCATACAACTGTAAAGCATAGCTCTAGAACTTTTTATTCGGCATGACTGAAACTCTATACTCATTGGATCACCACTTCTCTTTCCTCCCTGCCCCTAGGCCCTACCAGCCACTATTCTACTTTCTCCTTCTAAGTTTGCATACTTTAGATAACTCATAGAGATCAAATCATGCACTTATATTTATTTTACTTAACATAATGTCTTCAACATTCATCCATGCTGTAGCAAATGATAAAATACCCTTCTTTTGTAAGACTGCATTCCATTCCATTCTACATATATACCATATTTTCTTTATTCATTCATATGTCATAAACATTTGGGTTGTTTCAATCTCTTCATTATTCCTTATAATACATTTATAAGAACATAGAATGAAATATAAAATGAATAGTGAAGAGAATGGAACCACTAGTGACAATAACTGATGCTTGCAGCATCAGACTCAGTTGGAGAGAAAGAGAATTGCTCTTAGTAATTTTTTATTTTTCTAACTCTAGAAAAGGTTGGCCCCAGAAAAGTGAAAGTGGTCATTCCATTTTTGTTAAAGAGCAGGTTTCTTGTTTCTTCTAAGTGGGGCGAATGAATCCTTGAAGCACAATGCAGATTTGGGGAATGTGGGAGTTCAGTGTCTCTTTCAGACCTGGGGAGGCTTTTTGCCTCCCAAGAAAATGGACTTTGTGCGTGAACTTAGTGTTTCTCTGGGTAGAACTTGTGGTTCATCTCCATAGCTGTTTCTGAGAAGGGAAGTGATGAATGTTAAAGGATCTGAAAACACAGGTCACTCTGGACCCAAACTAAATACAGACCTCAGAACAATGAGCCTCTGTCTGAATGCATCCTGGCTCCCAGAGTGGCTTCTTAGCCAGCCTACTTTTCAGTGGCTATGCCAAGCTACTGGGTCTGAGGCGAAATAAAAAATAACATCCAAGCTCTCAGCTTTCAGCATTAGATATACAGACCAGGTTCCAAGGAGGAGATACAGAAAGCCTGCTCATCCACTCTCTCTCTCTTTCTCAGTCTCTCTCCATCTCTCTCTGTTTCTCAGTCAGTCTCTGTCTCTCTCTTCCACAGTGTGTGTGTGAATCTGGACACTAAAAGTATTCACAAAGAAATGCTATGCTTAAACTTCTATGCTTAAAACTGGATCATGACTGGAAATGAGAGAACCCTTGACCTTTCCAATCAGCACACAAGGTAATGTGGGCTTTGCTCTTCCATTCTCACAAGATTTCCATTGTCAAGTTTCTATTCCTTACTCCTGTTGAGAGAAACTACCCAAAATGTGAAATAGGTTGAAGGATAATTGTATGTTCAGACCATCATTTAGCTACCCAACCAAGGATTAGTTCATTCTCTAGACTGGAAGTCAGCAAACTTCTCCTCCTGAAGGCATGATAGAACATAATTTAGGCTTTAAGGCCACATGTTGCTTTCTCACAACTCTTCAGCCCTGCCATCATCATACAAAATAACATGGCCAACACAAATGAATAGGTATAGCTTTGTTCCAAAGAAACTTTATTTATTTTTTTAAAAAGTCATTTGTAAAAACAGATGGCCAGAGGATTTTGGCCCCCTGTAATTTGCTAAGCTTTGTTCTGTTAAAGAAAAAGAATCCTTATCTGATTTGCTATTTGTACTTGATAAAGGTCTAGGTTACAAGTTAATTTGGTAGATACTGATCCTATAGAGTTGTAAGTTATTGTTTTCTGGTAGAAAAGACAACCTAAAAGGTTAGGATTGGAAGATTTTGATTCTAACTTCAAAAGTAAAATCTCATTTTAGTGTGCCTTTCCTGATGGCCTATATGTACTTTGATTATCAGTGTTTTTTTGATCCAACTCTGCCATCCTTCCTAATTTGTGAGTTATATACATGAACTAGTATTAATTCTACTTTTATCTGAAAATCTTGTTTTTAACTCTCTGAAGATTAAACATTATCTTCCTTATATGCCCTCATATACCTCTCCCTTATATGCCCATGATATGGCACAAATGACTTGACCTTTGCACAAAACCTTGAAACACTGATATTTCCTTCACTTACCACCACCACTATTCCACACTCAGTGATAGCTTCCCAGCACAGCCTTCATCAGCTCCCTTAATTTCCACTTGATTAATTATATGGCCACTTCTTTCTTTCCCAGATCCCCTACCTAATCCATAGATAGTGCACACAGTCACAGACTAAGTTTCTTAAACACACATGTTGTTATGCCTCTCTTGTTTATCCCTGATTAAAAAGTGTTGGCTATTTCCAATCATTGAGCAAAGAAAATCCAAACCTAAGACCCCACCTAAACTACATACCAACATTCCCTGGAGAATCCCATGGACGGAGGAGCCTGGTGGGCTACAGTCCACGGGGTCACAAAGAGTCGGACACGACTGAGCAACTTCACTCAAGACCCCACCTAACCTACATACCAACATTCCCATCATAGATTCATTTGAGCTGCTTTTAAGCTCTTGTTTATTCTGTTATCTCTCCTTGAAATACATTTTACCACAGCCTTCTGTTAGATTCCTGTGTTTCCACATGCCCCAATCTTGCCTCAAGGTCTTTTCAACTCTCCCCAAAGAAAACAATTTGCCCTTCTTCAAGTTCTCTCCTCTTTAGCTGTCTTCTCCCATGTTAACATTCATAGACTTCTAAAGTGTTAGCAGGCCGGAAAGTGTATGATAGAGTCTGAAAGTTTTTAACTTGCCCCTTAGCATTGACATTTGTCACCTCTGTGAACTTTGTAACCAACTAAATGTCTCCATGCCTTAATTTTTACATTATCTGTAAAAATAATACAATAGCATCTACTTCTCCAGGCTTCTGCATAAATTAAATTGGCCTATAGTATCATTCACATGACTTCTAAACATTCCATTCTGTATCTCTAAGTTTGCCTCCTAATATTTAAAACTATTTCATGAGGGCCTAGAGAAGGATAGACATGAATCTGAGCAAACTCCAAGATGTAGGGAAGGACAGAGAAGTCTGGCATGCTGTAGTCCATGGGGTCGCAAAGAGTCGGACAAGACTGAGCCACTGAACAATAATAGAGAAGGATTGTTTTTTAGCTTCTCAGCATTCCTTTCACCTTCTTTTGGTAACTGCCTTCTGGGTCATTATTTTCTGTCACTGGTCACAGTCCTGGACTGGCTATAAATCAAAAGGCCTGGCCTTCCCTGCTAAGCTTTTGGGGATATTACTTAAGAAGGGCAAATTGGACTTTCTGTCTTGGGACTTTGTATCTTGACCTGAGTAATAAAAGGTTGTAAAAATAATAATTATTTTCACTTCAACCTTAGGTCCCTAACAAAATTGTTGTATAGGTCCTCTTACTGAGATCACTGATTTTGCCCATTCTGATTCTGATTTTCACCTACTCCATCTTTTGGCTTTGCCTTCAGTCCTGCAAATCCATGTAATAAATTTCATTTCTACTTGAGTTAGCAGAAATGAATTCTGTTGTTTGCAACCAAAGAACCTTAGCACAGAATTATACATCCATCTTTTAATCTCCAATAGTCAAAACCCAATGTCTAGCACTTAAAGTCTTCAGTAAATTTTTCTGATATAGAAAAATTCTTCAACTTCTTTTGGACTTGTCTGTACATATTTTTGTTTATGTATACTTTCTTAATTTCATGATAAATCAGGATTCTTGCATGCTTCATTTTACTTCTATTCTAAAAATCATATTGTGTGCCCATGCTGTTCCAAAAATAATTTAAGATATTTACATTTATATAGAAAACTAAGACAATGGAGAAAATGTTAAAGAGGTAGGACTTTTCTCACAAAGAAAGTTATAAAAATAATAAACTAAAAAGCTCACTATCTTGATGATCGGATTTATTTCAAACACTTCATTTCTGGCTCAGTATTGTGTACTATAGTAATCCCATAGAGTCACCTGTGAAGTTTTTTGTTTTGTTGCTGTTTTAAATACAGGTGATTTACTCTCACCAACGAGCAGTTTGACCTGAAGCTCTGGGTGCAGGACCTGGAATGCAGTATTTTTTAAATGCTCCTAGTTGGTCCTAATGCACAATAAGAACTGAGAGTTTGAAAATCACGGGGCCAGTCAATTTTTCAATATGCTTAAAATGGAATATTGATCTTTAAATCAATACAAATCATGTCAATACTTTTCAAGTGTAGAAAATTCTGTGTAGGTTTCAGAGCAAAAAATATAAGCACAAAAGATTCAGGAAAATAAACTCTCATGAAAAACACTAATACTCTGCAATTATTTTTCCATAAAAATAAAATAATGCCAAGTACTAGGCCTCTTCCAAGTAACAAATCTTTAAAACCCAAGTGAAATTTTAAAACCACTCCTTCAAATAGCATCCATCCGGTAGGTAGATGTCCTGTTTTAGTTTATTTCCCGTTTCTGTTTGGTGGAGTTCGTGGGATATTTCTAGAACCAATGAGCAATTAGGATTTGGATGCCAATTTAGATATTTGATTTGGAAATTGAGTCTTTGAAAACCATGAGTTCCAAATACAGGGCAATCCTTCCTTATTATGCTACCCCAGAAACTGGCAACAAGAACTCTCTCAAAACATTTACAAATGCTGGAGCCGTATTCTCTGGGCTGCAGGTGGAGCACATAGAGCTGCCAGGAAAAGTAAGACACCTGCTGTGTCCTTGAGTGCCCTTAGATGGGTGGTGACAGGAGAACAATGGGATCTGCTGTGATATAAATCTGGGGAGTAGTTATAAATCAGTGTATTCAAGAGCACTGTTGGGAGACCTTTCTGAAAGGTGTGCACAGTGGACCCTGGTAGTAAGAAATCAGGCCTGACAGCCCTAGGTGGCTTTTGTTAAATGTAAAAGACCACTGGACAAGTTGTGCACCTGCCATAATCAGTCATGAACACTTTGGGAGACATTACTTCATCAGACACATAATCAGCTACTCCTTTTACTCAAGTCGACAGATGTTTATGGATATCTACTGCCCATGTGACATTGCAGTAGGCCGAGGGCATCAATCTCAAAGGTAAGTATGCAAAAGAGTGATGTGAAAGCCTTACTAAAAGACAGATCTCTGAGCCTCAACCTCAAATATTCTGATTGACAAGCATTGTGGAGTGGTCAGGAATCTCATTTTAGCACTCAGGGATAATGAAGATGTGGATGGTCAAAGAACAACACTAAGATATCTATGAAGATTATTCTATGCCTCCCTTAAAAATAGCTTAATTTGAGGGAAGAGGAGAGTTTAAGAAAGATCCAAGTCAGTTAGGACTCCAGCAGAGGGTTTTGGCTGCAATAAGTAAGCCTCAAAGAACAGGGAGTGAAGAGAAAATCCTGAGTGCTCTCTACCCCCAGGAGGTGGCAAAAACCACAAGGAGAAGATGAACCAACTTCAGAATTTCAAAACTTTGCCTCAGACTCACTTAGGGAGAACAACAGTTGGGAGCTATACGACTAAAAGAAAATTCTTGATTAGTAAATAGTCAACAAGCATGACTACCTGCTAGGCATTGAAAAAATGCTTTAGATACATCATCTACACTGGGAGGCAGCTGCATCCCAGTCCATCCTAGAGCATGGACTCTAGGACAGTGTCATCAATGCTGACTACATCTGAGATCACCTGGGATCTTTGAAGAATTCTGATGCGAGGGCTCAAGCAGAGTTTCTGAGGTATTGGTTAAGGTATAGTCTGAGCTTTTATATTTCTTCAATGCTCCCCAGTGAGGAATGAAAACTAACGATCTAGAATGGTGTTTTGTAAAATAAGAAGGATATCAGAATCACCTGGAGAGGTAATAGGGAAATGGAAAGCCAAGCTTCTCGGAGTTGGGCAGGGCCTGGCCTCCTGCGTTTACTGAGTCCAAGAGGGTGATTCTGACACACACCAAGTTTTAAGAACCATGGACTGTGAGTGAGACTACATTGGTTTGAAGTAGGCTTCCCCACCCCTCAACCGGATGCCTTCAGCTAGTTATGGACACATCTCTGTTTCATTCTCCATAACTGTACAGCAAGGAGAGCAGGACACGTCTGATGAGAAATGAACATGGGTAACACTGGAGACTCATTCCTTCCCCCTTTTTGACTCATTTAGCAGAGAACTGGCTTGGCAGCTCTGAGTTTTCTCAATAGAACAGGCTTAGAGTGGCCCCCAATCCCATCCTACAAAGTTCTAAGGAGGCTTTTTCCTGAGGAGGGAGCTTCTATCATCTGATAATCTCACATATATTCCCTGCGTATTCTCTCCCAATGTTCATTCTCACAACAGTTATGTAAAATTATGATTTTTATAGTTCATCATACATAGAAACACTCAAAGGACTTTATATAACAGATTTCTGGGCCCTCCTCCTAGAGCTTCCAACTTGGTAGGCCTGACTGTGACCTGATAATTTGCATTTATCAACTTTTCAAGTGAAATTGACATCAGCCTGAGATATACTCTGAGAATTTCTAATGTAGAACCATTTGAGGACAGGCGTCCCCTCTACAGAACCATTGGGCAGGCCTGAGCACTGGGCACTTAAAGTCACAGGGCTGTTTAATACTTCTCTGACTATAAGTTCTCCCCCAATAATCTCTCTTTTCGGAGAAGGCAATGGCACCCCACTCCAGTACTCTTGCCTGGAGAATCCCATGGATGGAGGAGCCTGGTAGGCTGCAGTCCATGGGGTCACTGAGAGTCAGACATGACTGAGCGACTTCACTTTCACTTTTCACTTTCATGCATTGGAGAAGGAAATGGCAACCCACTCCAGTGTTCTTGCCTGAAGAATCCCAGGGACGGGGGAGCCTGGTGGGCTGCCGTCTATGGGGTTGCACAGAGTCGGACACGACTGAAGTGACTTAGCAGCAGTAGCAGCAGCAATCTCTCTTTTATATCTGTACTGGCCAAAGTGAATGGCGTGTGTCTGTGATTATAATGGCCATCTCATGTGTTGTCACATGTAAAATTGTTTTAAAATGTACCTAACAAAGAGTTTACCCACTCCAGTGTTCTTGCCTGGAGAATCCCAGGGACAGGGGAGCCTGGTGGGCTGCCATCTCTGGGGTCGCACAGAGTCAGACATGACTGAAGCGACTTAGCAGCAGCACCAGAAGCAACAAAAAGTTTGGGTCTTTAAACAGAAACCAATTATTTTTCATTTTTAAAATCTCTCCTGAGCACCAATTTTGTGCCAGA
Source organism: Bos taurus (assembly GCF_002263795.3). Taxonomy (NCBI): domain Eukaryota; kingdom Metazoa; phylum Chordata; class Mammalia; order Artiodactyla; family Bovidae; genus Bos; species Bos taurus. The sequence goes on from NC_037340.1 coordinate 50,497,038, forward strand.
CATTTGGTGAGATGCTGGGAAATACCTTATCCTGTAGGAATTGACAGTCAAGAAGAAAATAAAAGCTTACACACAAATAATGATAATGTTATAATAAACAAAATGATATAAATACTGTCTAATATAAGTAAGATCCTATTAAGTAAGTTTTTGTTAAGGAAGGGTGAAGGCCATGACTGGTTTCTTTGCTACCACACAACTCCTACAGAAGGCATAAAAAGCAGCCTGCTGACCCACCATTAGCCCTCCTTCTTCTAGCCACTAGCTCTGACTTCTAGTGTTCACTGCAGAGATGTGCTGCACACATACAAAATTAGGCTATATTAGATTCATCAAAGATATTCATAGTTCAGGGAACAGTATTTAAGTATTTAACATACACCTATTAGCTGCGGTTTCATCCTAAATTATTTTAGCTCACTCTCAAACTTTAGGTTGAAGTTTCTATCATTCTTCTGACCAGCTCTTTACATGGAACCTTTTTCCAAAGAGCCATCACCACTTTTCAGTGTTACTTCCAGCTTCATTACCTTCTCAGACATTAGGAAGAGTCACTGATGACTTCATTTCATGGAGGAGATGAGACTCAGAGACATTAATGGTTTGGCCCAGAGCAAAGACTAGAAACCGAACCTCCTACTGACGAACCCGGGGCTCCATGTGTTGTTGTGTCATAAGAGTAAAAAAATATGTACCACTCAGGAGTATGTGACTTACTTGCCTCAGAGCACAGAACTTGGGGGAAAAATAATAATAAATGAAGCCAGAGGAGAGGTATTATTTTTCAGAAATCATGCCTTATCGTCCAAGAGCAGAACCTTGTTCTCTTCAAGGGATCATCACAAACAGGTCACTTTAAATGAAGTTATGTATTTCCATCTTCACCCACAGGAGATAGCAGCTCCTTCTACCTGATTTCTATTCTTGCCAATAAATGTTTATTCTTACCCAGTGGACTCCAATAATGTTTAACAAATGGTCTGGGCTGGACCACCCAGCTTCTGGTAAGAAGACAGAAACAAGCATTCCCAAGATTCTTGTTTTTCTATGATGACAAGGTCAGGGTCAGGAAAGAATGAGATCTTTATGTTGAAACATCAGGACTTTCCTTATTTAAAACAAATGGCATCCAGAGTCTGAAAACATTAATGTTACTAGGTCTGGAGAAGCCAGACAGAAATATGGTTGGGTTTTCCTACTCAGATACTTTAATGTAGTAACAAAGGCATCCACTGATCCATCATACCCAGTCAGAATTAAAAATAAGGTCGGGATTTTCCTCATGACTCAGATGTAGGAGACATGGGTTAGATCTCTGGTCCAGGAGAATCCCACGTGCCACAAGCAACTAAATCCTGCACCACAACTATTGAGCCTGTGCTCTAGAGCCCTGGAGCTGCAACTACTGAGCCCATGTGCTGCAACTGCTGAAGCCTGTATGCCCTGGAGGTCAAGCTCTGCAATGAGGGGGCCACTCCAGTGGGAAGCCCATGCACCACAGCCAGAGAGTGGCCCTCGTTCACTGCAACTAGAGAAGATCCCACTCAGCAATGAAGACCCAGCACAGCCAAAAATAGACAAATAAATAACAAATTCTAAAAATAAGGCCTCAGTCAACTATTCTTTGCTGGAGCTCATATGACAGAAATACAGGTCTTCTTCTTAGCTCCCAATTTACCATAAAAGCAGTCCAAAATTCAGCCATTTGGCCCTGCCATCTAGAATACCATCTTCCAAAGTTGCTCATTTCCAGGAAATCCTACAAATATTTGCAATCTGAGGTCACTTTTGAATAATATCTTCTCAATGTTGATGCAAAACACGTCTGAAGTGATTTGAACTACATCAACTTCTATACTGAGTCAGAGTAACTTCATTGTGAGATATATAAAACTGAAAAGCCAGAATCATTAGAAAATTTATATATGTGGATTGTAATGAAAGTCCAATTTCTGCGGAAGTCCAGGAGGAGTTCTGTAGGGATTTAACTGTATTGTATTCAGCTAAATTTAATTGTTTAATTAATTTAAATTGAATTAAATTAATTAAATTTACTTTAATTGTATTCAGCTAAGACTATGACATCATGAACTCAATGGACATGAGTTTGAGCAAGCTCTGGGAGTTAGTGATAGACAGGGAAGCCTGGACTGCTGCAGTCCATGGGGTCGCAAAGAGTCTGACATGACTGAGTGACTGAACTGACTGACTGAAGATTATGGTAAAATTTTTCTGGCTCATGGTCAACAAAATTTGAAAAAATCCTAGGATATGGTTGACCCTTGATCAGCACAAATTTGAACTAAGGGGGTCCATTTATACAAAGATTTTTTTTTTTTTCATGAAGTACCTACCACAGAACTACACGATCATTGGTTAAATCAATGGTCAGATGACTCCATGGATGCAGAACCATGGCAATGGAGAACACAGATACAAAGGACTCACAAATGCAGAATGTCAACTGTAATTTATGGGCACATTTTTAACTGTGATGGGGGTCAATGCCCCTTACCCCAGTGTTGTTCAAAGTTCAACTCTATTACCATAATTTCTAGATTTCTATATGGCCTGCACTAAACAACTCAATAATAAGTAATTTATAGCTCTGAACGCTGGTATAATCACAGGTAGCTGAAACCTGCTTATATAAATAGTCTCATCACCACTATTTTCATGTTTATATAACCTGTAGTTCAGGTCAGTCGCTCAGTTGTGTTCAACTCTTTGGGACCCCATGGACTGCAGCACACCAGGCTTCCCTGTCCATCACCAACTCTCAGAGTACTCTTACTCATGTCCATCGAGTCAGTGATGCCATCCAACAATCTTATCCTCTGTCATCCCCTTCTCCTCCTGCCTTCAATCTTTCCCAACATCAGGGTCTTTTCCAGTGAGATCTTTAAGCATTCACCAAATACCTTTGAGGGTCTCAATCTGAAGAAAACCACTCACCCAGATCATCATGACTGAAGTTCTAACAGTGAGAAGTGAGGGAGACAGCTGTCTTGTCTCCTTCAGTTCAGTTCAGTTCAGTCACTCAGTCGTGTCCAACTCTTTGCGACCCCATGAATCGCAGCACGCCAGGCCTCCCTGTCCATCACCAACTCCCAGAGTTCACTGAGACTCATGTCCATCGAGTCAGTGATGCCATCCAGCCATCTCATCTTCTGTTGTCCCCTTCTCCTTTTTTTTTTTTAACCATATTCACAGAAAACTCATCAATCTTGTCTCCTTAGATCTTCAAATTAACGTTTAGCCAATACCCAGTCTAGAAGAGAGAAGTCATCAAAGATGTTTGTCTTTGTGTTGTTTTGATCAAGATCTAGAATATCCACAATATCTACATATCCACTGAAGACTGGGGGGTACCCTGCAAACAGGGCAATGGCATTTTATTTTCCTGAACAATCTACATCATTCTGAGCTTTAATCAAAATTAGCCATGACCACTGAGTGTGGGGGCAATGAAAAAGAAAGAACAGGTTTGATTTTTAAGGTTTTGGGAAACTATTTCTGTTGTAATAGAGATGTCAGATCACTTTGGCTTCTGAAATCTCAGTAGTTTATGGCTTCCTGGGAATAATAGGGATGTCCCAAGATTATCTCATCAGAATACATTTCTGAATAAAGCTCATGTAAACTATAGAAACATTTCTTCAGTTACACATGATCATAATCTTTTCTTGATTTCAGCCTCTCCTTTTCACCTTTGTAATAAAGATGTTATCAAGGTAAGAATTAATATACTTTTTTGTTTAGCAAATTTCCTCCTTAATTCAGATAGCTTATAGTTGGAGGTCTTCACCAATGCATAAACTCTTAGTATTTTGTGAGTTTAGACTCAACGTATTAGTTTGTACATGTTGATCCCAAACTCCCAACTGTCTACATGTATATATGGCTGAATCCCTTCGCTATTCACCTGAAACATTGTTAATCAGCTACACCTCAAGGCAAAATAAAAAGTTTAAAAAATATTTTAGTAAAAAATATATTACTACATTCAGTTCAGTTCAGTAGCTCAGTCGTGTCCAACTCTTTGTGATCCCATGAATTGCAGCACGCCAGGCCTCCCTGTCCACCACCAACTCCCGGAGTTCACTCAAACTCAGGCCCATGGAGTCGGTGATGCCATCCAGCCATCTCATCCTCTGTTGTCCCCTCTCCTCCTGCCCCCAATCCCTCCCTGCATCAGAGTCTTTTCCAATGAGTCAACTCTTGGCACGAGGTGGCCAAAGTAGTTTCAGCTTCAGCATCATTCCTTCCAAAGAACACCCAGGACTGATCTCCTTTAGAATGGACTGGTTGGATCTCCTTGCAGTCCAAGGGACTCTCAAGAGTCTTCTCCAACACCACAGTTCAAAAGCATCAATTCTTCAGCACTCAGCTTTCTTCACAGTCCAACTCTCACATCCATACATGACCACTGGAAAAACCATAGCCTTGACTAGATGGACCTTTGTTGGCAAAGTAATGTCTCTGCTTTTGAATATGCTATCTCCATTGGTCATAACTTTCCTTCCAAGAAGTAAGCGTCTTTTAATTTCATGGCTACAATCACCATCTACAGTGATTTTGGAGCCCCTAAAAATAAAGTCTGCCACTGTTTCCCCATCTATTTCCCATGAAGTGATGGGACCAGATGCCATGATCTTTGTTTTCTGAATGTTGAGCTTTAAGCCTACATTAAAAATTATCCAAAAAAAAAAAAAAAAGGAATCACCCTTAAAGCAGAGAATGGGCCTTCTTCCACCCCTTGAGTTTCAGGATATCTATGGTTCCCCACCCTCAACATGCCCCACCAATAAATAGCATCTCTTATAGCCAAACTGTTATAAGAGAGAAAGACATTCTAACACAAAGGAAACAGTTATTATTGGTTGTCTAGGTTTAAAGGAGGAATTCAAGGGTAATAAGGTACAGCAGGGCCTCCCTGATGGCACAGACAGTAAAGAATCTGCTTGCAATGTGAGAGATCTGGGCTTGATCTCTGGGTCAGGAAGACCCTCAGGAGAAGGGAATGGCTATCCACTCCCGTATTCTTGCCAGGAGAATTGCATGGATGGAGAATACTGGCGGGCTACAGTCTGTGAGGTTGCAAAGAATTAAACATGACTGAGCAATTAACACTAACACAGGGTCCTACAGCACTGTTTCAGTTTGATGAAAAGGATTTTAAAATATAGAGTAGTACTGCTTCCAGGCTCAGTACCTCGGAAGGATCCAGAATTGATTCCCCTTTCTGACTAAAGTCCTCCATTTAGCCAATAAGTTCATTTTACAGTATTACCCTCATAAAACCAAAGAATGAGCTACGTGTATTTTCTTAACTGAAGAGTTTTCTACTAAACTGAAACAAGGGAACCACATCTAATACTCAACAGTCACTTTAAGATACATTTAGTTTTCTTAATTGGACTCAGATAAGACATGCAAGGAAATCCAACCAATCCATCATAAAGGAGATCAGTCCTGGGTGTTCATTAGAAGGGCTGATGTTGAAGCTGAAACTCCAATACTTTGGCCACCTGATTTGATGAACTAACTCATTTGAAAAGACCCTGATGCTGGGGAAGATTGAGGGCAGGAGGAGAAGGGGACGAGAGAGGATAAGATGGTTGGATGGCATCACCGACTCAATGGACATGGGTTTGGGCGGACTCCAGGAGTTGGTGATGGACAGGGAAGCCTGGCGTGCTATGGTTCATGGGGTCCCAAAGAGTTGGACACGACTGAGCAACTGAACTGAACTGAAGACATGAAGAGGATTAACAAGTTATCTCAAAATTCAAGTGATAGATTCCAGCTCTTACTTCATCCAGTTACCAACAATTAGCAAAGCTAGGATGCTATTTCTTTTGATTCTATTAAACAAAGTTTGTTAAGTTTGTCCACACATTAGAATCACCTTGGTGAATTTAAAAATCTTAATGCCCATTCCACCTTGGGCCATTTGAATAGGATTTCTAGGGGTGGGACTCAGGCCTTCCTACTTTTTGAAGTCCCATCAGTGACCCCAATGCACAGCCAGAATAACAAATCAATGTGTTAAACTAGTAGCTCTCAAACTTCAGTGTACATCAGTATCACTGGGATGGCATGTTAAAATAGAGAGTGCTGGGCTTCAAATCCAAGAGTTTCTTACTCAGTAGGTCTGGAATGGAGTCCAATAATCTGCATTTCCAATAAGTTCTCAAGTGATGCTGAAACTGATGCCTTTAGTACAAGGATCAGCTCAGATCATTTAAGTCACTCAGTCGTGTCCGACTCTGTAACCCAGGGACAGTAGCAAGAAAGCCTTCCCTGTCCATCACCAAATCTGGGAGCCTGCCCAAACTCATGTCCACTGAGTCCATGATGCCATTCAATCATCTCATCCTTTGGCGTCCCCTTCTCCTCCTGCCTTCAATCTTTCCCAGCATCAGGGTCTATTCCAATGAGTCAGTTCTTTGCATCAGGTAGCCAAAGTATTGGAGATTCAGCTTCATCATCAGTCCTTCCAGTGAATATTCAAGACTGCTTCCCCTTAGGATTGACTGGTTTTATCTCCTCACAGTTCAAGGGACTCTCAAGAGTCTTCTCAAACACCACAGTTCAAAGCATCAGTTCGGCACTCAGCTCTCTTTATGGTCCAAATCCCACATCCATAGATGACTACTGGAAAAAACCATAGATCTGACTAGATGGAGCTTTGTTGGCAAAGTAATCTCTCTGCTTTTTAATATGCTGTCTAGGTTGGCCATTGTGTTTTTTCCAAGAAGCAAGCATCTTTTAATACCATGGCTGCAGTTACCATCTGCAGTGAATTTGGAGACCCAAAAAATAAACTCTCACTGTTTCCATTGTTTCCTCATCTATTTGCCATGAAGTGATGGGACCCGATCCCATGATCTTAGTTCTTTAAATGTTGAGTTTTAAGCCAGGTTTTTCACTCTCCTCTTTCTCTTCATCAAGAGGCTCTTTATTTCTTCTTCACTTTCTGCCATAAGGGGGGTCATCTGTATATCTGAGGTTATTGATATTTTTCCCAGCAATCTTGAGTCCAACTTGTGCTTCATTGAGCCCAACATTTCACATGATGTACTCTGCATATAAGTTAAATAAGCAAGGTGACAGTATACAACCTTGATGTACTCCTTTCCCAATTTGGAACCAGTCAGTTGTTCCATGTATGTTTCTAACTGTTGCTTTTTGACCTTCATACAGATTTCTCAGGAGGCAGGTAAGGTGGTCTGCTATTCCCATCTCTTTAAGAATTTTCCACAGTTTGTTGTGATCCACACAGTCAAAGGCTTTGGCATAGTCAATGAAGCAGAAGTAGATATTTTTCTGAAACTCTCTCACTTTTTTGATGATCCAGAAGATGTTGGAAATTTAATCTCTGGCTCCTCCACCCTTTCTAAATCCAGCTTGAACATTTGGAAGCTCTTGGTTCATGTACTGCTGATGCTTGGCTTGGAGAATTTTGAGCTTTACTTTGCTAGCATGTGAGATGAGTGTAATTGTGCAGTAGTTTGAACATTCTTTGGAATTGCCTTTCTTTGGGACTGGAATGACCTTTTCCAGTCCTGTGGCCACTGCTGAGTCTTCCAAATTTGCTGGCATATTGAGTGCAGCACTTTCACAACATCATCTTTTAAGATTTGAAATAACTCACCTGGAATTCCATCACCTCCGCTAGCTTTGTTCGTAGTGATGCTTCCTAAGGCCCACTTGACTTCACACTCAAGGATGTCTGGCTCTAGGTGAATGATCACACCATCATGGTTATCTGGGTCATTGAGATCTTTTTAGTATAAGACTTCTGTGTATTCTTGACATCGTTTCTTAATTTCTTCTGCTTCTATTAGGTCCATACCACTGCTGTCCTTTATTGTGCCCATCTTTCTATGAAATATTCCCTTTGTATCTTAATTTTCTTGAAGAGATCTCTAGTCTTTCCCATTCTATTGTTTTCCTCTATTTTTTTTTTTTTTTGCACTGATCACGTAAGGCTTTTTTTTTTTTTTTTCCATTCCTTGCTATTCTTTGGAATTCAGAATTCAGGTGTTTATATCTTTCCTTTTCTCCTTTGCCTTTCACTTCGCTTCTTTTCTCAGCTATTTGGAAGGCCTCCTCAGACAAACATTTTGCCTGTTTGCATTTCTTTTTCTTGGGGATGGTCTTGATCACTCACTTCTATACAATATCACAAACTTCTGTCCATAGTTCTTTAGGCACTCTATCAAATCTAGTCCCTTGAATCTATTTGTCACTTCCACTGTATAATCCTAAGAGATTTGATTTAGGTCATATCTGAACGGTCTAGTGGTTTTCCCTACTTTCTTCAACTTCAGTCTGAATTTGGCAATAAGGAGTTCATGATCTGAGCCACAGTCAGCTCTGGTCTTGTTTTTCCTGACTGAATAGAGCTTATCCATCTTTGGCTGCAAAGAATATAATCAATCTGATTTTGGTATTGACCATCTGGTGATGTCCATGTGTAGAGTCATCTCTTCTGTTGTTGAAAGAGGATGTTTGCTATGACCAGTGCCTTTCCTGGCAAAGCTCTTTTAGCCTTTGCCTTCCTTCATTTGGTACTCCAAGGCCAAACTTGCTTGTTGCTCTTGACTTCCTACTTTTGCATTCCAGTCCCCTAGGATGAAAAGGACATCTTTGTGTGTGTGTGTGTTAGTTTTAAAAGATCATGTAGGAGTTCATAGAACTGTTCAACTTCAGCTTTTTTGGCATTAGGAGTTGGGGTTTATACTTGGATTACTGTAATATGTATGGTTTGCCTTGAAAAGGAATTGAGATCATTCTGTCATTTTTCAGATTGCACCCAAGCACTGAATTTTTTACTCTTTTTTTACTATGATGGCTACCCCATTTCTTCTAAGGGATTCTTGCCCACAGTAATACATATAATGGTCATCTGAATTAAATTCACTGATTCCAGTCCATTTTAGTTCACTGATTACTAAAATGTCAATGTTCACTCTTGGCATCTCCTGTTTAACCAACTTCCAATTTACCTTGATTCATGGACCTAACATTCCACATTCCTATGCAATATTGTTCTTTATAGCATCAGACTTTACTTTCACCACCAGACACATCCACAACTGAGCATCATTTCAGCTTTGGCCCAGCCTATTCATTATTTCTGGAACTATTTCTCCTCTTTTCCCCAGTAGCATATTGGGCACCTATCAATCTGGGGAGTTCATCTTTCAGTGTGACAACTTTTTGCCTTTTCATACTGTTCATAGGGTTCTCAAGGCAAGAATACTGAAGTGGTTTGCTATTCCCTTCTCCAGTAGACAAGGATCACACCTTGAGAACCAATGTCTTACATGAATATATTAATCTGACAGTTTTAGACAGAAAAAATAAAGTTAATTTGTTTACATTTTAGAGAAATTGATTTAATACAAACGGCCATTTTTAATAGCATTATATAGTCTTTAATTTGACAAACTAATGGAAATACTGGTGACAGTGCCAAAGAGCAAGTCTTAATGGCTTCATTTCCCTCCCAATTATAGAAGAAATTCAGCTCATAAAATATAACTGAAATGTTTAAACAAACTTATGTGGTACTTAGGTGAAATTGTAACTCTTGTAAAACAGCACAGATTATAATCAATTTCATGAAGTATCTGGTTTGTTTCAGCTAGTTCACTTGAAAATTTGAGCAGCTGGACATAGAAAGAGAATTGTATACTCACACCTTGGTTGGTAAGAAGACAATAATTCAAAACATTATCTAATTTGTAGTGTTTTTCTCATTCTTTAGAAAAGAGCTTTCTCACAATTATTGAAGAAACCCCCAACATGTCCAGTCTCCTTACCATCTGAGGAACATCACACTAATATCCTCATTTGACAATCACATCTTGGTATCATTGTGACAACTCCATCTCTCCTTCTTTGAGATTTTTATTTTTGGTAGCTGGTTATGTATATACCAATGCCTTTATAAAATAATTTTTAGAGTTTGCTCATTTACATAATGAATGAATACAACAATTAAAAATTAGTGCACACACAACATGATGAATCTCACAGATGCAATGTTTAATCAAAGAAGTCAGACACAAAAGTGTTCATACTCTAGTCTATTTATATGAAGTTTAAGAACAAGCAAAACTAGCTTAACAGCCACAAAAGTCAGAAGAATTCCTCTAAGGAAAAATTGACTGAAAGAGCGCATGAAAAATACCTTGAAAATGCTGAAATATCCTAACTCTTATTCTAAGTGGTAAATTGGACCACTTAGAGTTGGTCATGTCCAACTCTTTGTGTACCTAAGGACTGTATCCTGCCAGACTTCTCTGTCCACGGAATTCTCCATGCAAGAATACTGGAGTATGTTGCCCTGCTCTGCTCTAGGGATCTTTCTGGTCCAGGGATAAATCCAAGTCTCCTGAACTGCAGGTGGATTCTTTACCCCTGAGCCACCAGGGAAGTCCCAAAACAGACACATGTATATATAAATATTATGACTATGCGCTTATGATTTGTGCATTTTATATGATGTAACTTAATTCACAATTTTATTTCAAATTTTCATTAATATAAGAAATTATTTTGCAAAATATATCTCATATCTAAGTTCAAACATTGCTTACATACTGAAATTAATAATTGCTACAGATAAGTCTAATTTGAAAAATAATTCAAAAGATTTCTTTATAAAAGTCAAGTGTAGAACAATTCTATGTAAAGATTATGTCCTCTTTTTCAAATAATTTTTACAAAAGATTTCATCAAGTTTTGGAAGGCAGAATGCAGATGAAAGATGGCAACTAAGTAGCAAACGCAGAAAAATGAAGCTTGAGGTCACTGTGAAGGAGATGGGGAGAAGGGTAGGGATCATTTACTTTGAAGAACCCCATGAAGACATGATGCTCAGAGGCATCAAATATAATGGTTAAAGTAGACAGAAGAAGTAAGATGTAGGTTGAAAAATAAAGGTTATTAACTGATAGTCTATATAGCAAATGACACAGTAGATTTCCAGCCCTTGTGCAAGTCGTAAAAACATTCTTCACTGAAGAAACTGAGTTGCCCCAATTTTTAAAAAATGTTGCTTGCACACTAGCATATGTGAGTCCCCAGTTAAATGATTAAATGTTCTGCTCACAAGCCAAATAATCACCCAGTTGAAACCCTATCCAAAAGCTCCACAAAAGCAATAAATTCTAGTGACTTGCTCTTAATATTAAATAGACAACCAAGGACCACCAGAGACCGTAATATGCTTCCAACATTAAAGAGAGAGACAAAAATAAACATAAAAAAGAAGAATCTCTAGAAAGCATCAAGCAAAACTTCATAATAAATGTTAATTACTGTGGAGCAGTGAAAAATGAGAAATCATTATTGTATCTGCAAAACAAGAAGAGGACAGAGTTTTTAAAAATAATGAAGAAACAATTTTTAGAAGTTAAAAAATATAGTCACTAAAATAAAAAGTATTGAGAAGATAATATCAAGTAAATAGATAAAATAAAACAAATTGAACATAACATAAAGAACAAAAAAAAAATATGAGAGAAACAATAAGAGATTTGGAAAAATGAACCTGGAAAGTAGGCATTTCAGATGGAGAAAAAGGGAGGAAAGTATTTTTAAAATCATATGTGAAATATTACCAAAGTTATTAAAGAATGTGCATTTTTAATTGGAAAAGCCCAGGACAAGAAAAAATAATTAAATAAAAAGGCCACAGCAACACACATCATTATGAAACTTAAGAACTGAGGAATAGATTGCTTTATGAAATGTGTTGTACTTAAAACAATGAAAATGCTGCAAAAAGTTAAAACAAATGATTCCAAAACTCTTGAAACTAACTAAAACCAATGAACAAATTGAAAATTTCCCAAGAGAAATGACTGACATATTCAGTAAAACAGTGGATTTTGTGGTGTTTAACTTGCAGCTATTCCTGCCTGACCAGCTCTGCCTGACCAGCTCAGCAGCTCTGTAGACATAAAAAGTCAGTAGCCTTATAGCTAGAGAAGACTGACATCTTTCAGAGTTCTGTTAGAAGACTTTTATTCAGGTCAATATTTTGTTCAACCTGGTAGCTTCCTAGAAGAATCTCCAAGTTTGTGTAGCTATTTTATTTGGCCAAAAAAAAAGCCCCGTCTTCAGGTGTTTGGTGTAAATAATGGCAATCTCACAGAAACATTGCAGATGTCTGAGGCTGTGATATGAGTTAGAGAATGCTAACTCTAAAAATATCTGAGGTTGTGATATGAGTTAGAGAATGCTAACTCAAAAAATGTAAAAGAATATCCTGCAGCAGTACAGGACTTAAAAAATTCCAGTATATTCCTGGGGCTCCAAAAGACCTCTCTCAAGCACAGAGCTTTGTGCAAGCCCAACACCTTGAGAAATTACAAGATCTCATCCATTCACCTCTGGGTGACCTCAAGGCCTGGCACAAGCAAGAAGTGAAAGCTTAAAGCTGTCTTGTAAATTTCCTGAACTGTGAAGGGAGGCTTTCACAGGCAGATTCCATTGATGTACTGTAGAAGACAGAAAGAGCTTACCAGGTGGCCCTAGTGGTAAAGAACCCACCTGCCAGAGACACATGTTTGATCCGTGGGTTGGGAAGATCCCCTAGAGGAGGGCATGGGGCAACCCAATCCAATATTCTTGCCTGCAGAATCTCATGGGCAGAGGAGCCTGATGGGCTACAGTCCATAAGGTCGCAAAGAGTCAGACACAACTGAAGTAAATTCACACGCAGGCAGAAGACAGAAAAGCAAGGAATTTAAGGAAATACTTAGACCAATCATTCAGTTCAGTTCTGTTCAGTTCAGTCACTCAGTTGTGTCCAGCTTGTTACAACCCCATGAATTGCAGCACGCCAGGCCTCCCTGTCCATCACCAACACCCAGAGTTCACCCAAACTCAGGTCCATCGAGTCGGTGTTGCCATCCAGCCATCTCATCCTCTGTCATCCCCTTCTCCTCCTGCCCCCAATCCCTCCCAGCATCAGAGTCTTTTCCAATGAGTCAACTCTTCGCATAAGGTGGCCAAAGTATTGGAGTTTCAGCTTTAGCATCAGCCCTTCCAAAGAACTAGCTTATATTAAATTGTATGTCTTTTCCAGTAGCCATGTATGGATGTGAGAGCTGGACCATAAAGAAGATGGGGCACCAAAGAATTGATGCTTTTGAATTGTGGTACTGGAAAAGACTCTTGAGAGTCCCTTGGACAACAAGGAGATCAAACCAGTCAATCCTAAAGGAAACTAACCCTGAATATTCACTGGAAGGACTGATGCTGAAGTTGAAGCTCCAGTACTTTGGCCACCTGATGCAAAGAGTTCACTCATTGGAAAAGACCCTGATGCTGGGAAAGATTGAGGGTAGGAGGAGAAGGGGGCAACAGAGGATGGATCTTTTGTAGAAGGTTGGATGGCATCACTGACTCAATGGACATGAGTTTGAGCAAACTCCAGGAGATAGTGAAAGACAGGGAAGCCTGGCAAGCTGCAGTCCACAGGGTCAGAAAAAGTCAGATACAACTTAATGACTGAACAACAACAAAATTGTACTGACCAAGGGGCAACCCCTAAGAAGCCAAAACTAATCATCGTTCTTGGGTGGATTAGTCACGAATGATTTTGTTAGCTCTTTCTGGACAAGGACTTTGTTTTGTTCACCAAAGTGCTCCCAATCTCTTGCATATTTACTGAACTGAATGAATTCATGAACACTCAATTACTATAAATTAATAGGTTTGAGTCACTGTCATTTTTTAAAAGAAAAGCAAACATCTATGAACCTGACACTTATCCTTGTTTCGTGCTTTGAGGTAGAAGGTGACAAAAATATACTTTATAGATTAGAAAATTAGCTGGTATGAAAAAATATTAATTGGTAAGATAATGTGGTGGACCCTGTGATGTCCAAATCTCCCTTAAGGAATGAACTTATTCACCCATAGGCTGGGAGTGATTCAAGAAGACAGCCTCCACTGCCAACCCTCTTTGGGTATAGCTTCAGTTGAAGAAACTACCTTGTTCAAGACTAGGTTTCCTCCCAGGACAGCCTACATCCAAGACTCACCACAAAGGGATTATAGAGGTGCAGCCCCTTCATCTCAACTTGGTCAGTTCTATAGGGCCAACCTACTCCCAACATGCCCCTGACTCATGGACACTGCGTCCTCCCTCTGCCCCATCCTGCTTCTTTCCCCTCACTTCCACAAATGCCCATCATGAAATGTACACATGAGATGCTATATGAATCTCCTCTAACTCATAGAACTGGGAGCTGTCTCCTAATAAGTTTTTCCACTATATCAAGGCAGCCACATGCATGAACCCACACAAGAAGGTGCTTCATGATATTTTCATTCTAGAATAATGTAAGAGATCTCCTAGAATAATAGGTACTTGCTTCCTGGTCTTCCATTATTTGGTAGCGGTTTAGTCACTAAGTTGTGTCTGACTCTTGTGACCCATGGACTATAGCCTACCAGGCTCCTCTGTCCATGGGATTCTCCAGGCAAGAATACTGGAATGGATTGACATTTCCTTCTCCAGGGAATCTTTCCCACCCAGAAATTGAACCCAGGTCTCCTGTATTGCAGGCAGATTCTTTACCAACTGAGCCACAAGGGAATTTGGTATGGTTTAATTAAGTTAGTTCATGTCTGCTTCTCTCAAGCCTTAGATACAGGTTTCACATGTTCTCATAAAAAATACAAAATCGGTTTATTATAGACTTACTATGTCTTTCTATTTTTATTATTTGTTTTAGAGATTGGTGAGTCCTGTCACAGAGAAAGCAATGGCACCCCACTCCAGTACTCTTGCCTGGAGAATCCCATGGACGGAGGAGCCTGGTGGGCTGCAGTCTGTGGGGTCGCAAAGAGTCGGACATGACTGAGCGACTTCACTTTCACTTTTCACTTTCATGCATTGGAGGAGGAAATGGCAACCCACTCCAGTGTTCTTGCCTGGAGAATCCCAGGGATGGCGGAGCCTGGTGGGCTGCTGTCTATGGGGTCGCACAGAGTCAGACACTACTGAAGCAACTTAGCAGCAGCAGCAGCAGCAGAGTCCTGTCATGATTACCCATCTTAACAAATCAGTGCCCAACTCCTCTGGCAGATTTCTGAGCAACCTCACTTGGAAAACACCTGGTAAAACATATTTTTATTCAACTTCAGGCAATTCAAATGCAGCGGAAAGTCACTTAAGTAGAAACCCAACTATGATGCTGCTTTTCAAATCAAAAGCAAGATCTCAGCTCCACAGGATGTGGCTGGTTGCCAGGTGTTTAATATTCGAGGGGCAAGCACACTGTTGGGAGCTTCTTTACATAATTGACAAACCAAAACTCAAAGTACCAAGGTTAACAATTCGCTTCTCTTTGACCACATAACTGGTATTGTGATATTCCTCTACTGCCCATGAATCACTTTCATAGAGCTGTTAGAGGGTTGTTTTGGGCCTCTGCAAAACTAGCAGCAAGCCTCTGGGTAGCTGAGCAATGTCAGAACAATGTACGGTGTGGGTTTAGGGTCACTTTGGAGCCACCATCATTTTTCTTCTTTCTTGCTCCTGAATCTGCCAAATTATTTTGGCCCAAGTGCTGTGTATTTGAATTCTATGCAGACGATAGTAAGACAAGTAGTTTTCTCCACAAGGTCCTTGATGAATAGGCTCAGGATATCAGACAACAGCATATCTCCAGATGTCACTAAAAACCTTGCAGAGGGTTTACAGATCAGCCTGTTCTGTCAGCCACCTGGGCAGGGAGACAGACACATGGGAAAGATGATATCACACAAGCTGACCAGGATTTCCACTGGTAGCCAGTGAGCCTCACTTTTTCCTGTTGTGTGCCGCAAGGCACACCATCATCTGTTGCTAGAGGAAAGATAGGATAGGTAAATAATTCAAAAATGAATGACACTAAATGATACTAATTCAGAAATGGATGGCAGTTTCTTAAGGAAAGGTTAAATTATGTTGTTTTAGATTGCTTTGCTACTTTTCCTTTGAAGGTAGAAAAAGAATTGTAAATTGACATTTCTGAATGCCTAAATGTGCCTGTTGCCTCACATAATTTTTATGCCTCATTTAATTTTCACAATACACTATGAAAGAATGAGGAAAATGAATCCTTAGAAAGTCTATAACCTGCCTAGGTTTACACAGAGAGTAAAGTGAAAATATGAGAACCTGAACACAGTTCACAGTGACTTCAAAATGTCTGGTATTCCCACTTTTATACCCAATTCCAAAAGGGTTATGATCTGAGGCCTAGCTAAAGATTCAAATTTGTTCTCTTCTGATGATTTGCTGATTTTCTTTTTTATAAAATCATAAAATAAGTGATTCACATTTCTATTACCTTTCTTCTCAATGGTGAACCCCTTGACAGAGATTTTTATTCACAAAATAGGCCACACTCTTTTCAGGATTCTGTTGGTACAAAATATAATGGATTATATGAGATGAAACAGACACTGACCTGACTTTTTGTTCAGCACAGGGGCTACCATTCACAAAGAAAGCTCCATGCATGTTTCAGCTAGACTTTAAAGGGTTAATGGAGGGGGAGGGTGGGAAAAGGACATCCTAAGCAAAGGGACCATCATGTACAATCAGTCTGTGTAAAAACAGAGGAAATATAATACAAGGTTAGTAGGACAGAGAATATAATTCTGTTTCATAAAGGTTAAAACTGGACATTTGGAAAACAGAAGCATAAAAGATTGCAAAAATTATCTCAATTCTTCACCCATTTTTGCAGTCACTCCCTTTGCCATGTATGTACTTTTGCTGAGTCTCCACCTGGGAACAGGATGGTCTGTTCTGTCCCTTGACTTTGGCTTAGCCATGTAATTTGTTTAACCCAATAGGATGTTAACAGGTGTGACAAAACAGGAGCTCAAAACAGCCTTGCTCATTAGGGGTTGCTTTATTCCATCTTTGCTGTTGTCACAAGGAAATGCTTTGTGATAGCTTGCTGGGGAATGAAGGCACCCGAAACACAGCCAATGCTTCCAGCTGCCAGAGTCTCCCAAGCCAGAGTAGCCTATATCAGCTGACAACCAGGTAACCCCAGACCTGTAAGTCCAGCCCAGTTCAGCAGGGTCGCCCTGCCAGCCCCCAGATGGTTCCAGCCATGTCAGTAATTAACTCAATTTTTTTAATAACACTGAAATTCTGTTGTCTGTTATACAACTTGTTTTAAACACAGATGACATGAGGAATGATAAATAAAACAGACAAGTGATACAAGAAGTAATGAGAATTTGTGAGAAAATCTACCATCATCCATGGATGTGGTATAAGATTATTAAAGGTAACTCAACAGCCTGCCCCTCCAGTCTGTGTAGGTCACTCAAAACACTGAGACCCTAAAAATGGATTTGTCAGCAGTCTCTTCACACCATAACAGTTCTCCACATCAAACCCTGATGCTTTGTAGACTTTTATTCAGTCTGTGGTGTGACAACTTCATCTCTTAATATCTTTCTTCCTTTTTGTCCCATGTGATATTTATCTTCGTGTCTATTTTTCCTAAAGAGAAACAAACATCTCTGAAGACAGATGTTTTGTTTTTCTCTTTGCATCTCCTGGTGTGCCCAGCAAATGGAAGACAATGAAATATTTAATGCCTTTTTAAAACAGAAAAAAAGGAATCAGAGGTGAAAAGTAAGTTTATTTATGAAGCAATATTTCTTCAAGTACTCTAAAACCCCAAAGGTTTTAGCAACTCACTAGTGGCAAAAACCGACCTAAATAGGCAAGAAGCTTTTTCTAATACTTACCCCCCAACTTAGTTTCACTGCAGAAAATTAATGTGTTGAATATAGAACATTGACTCAAGCCCCACTAATATATGACATAATGATCATGATTATAAAATATTTAAAAAATTCTGAAATACATCTGGGCCCGAGGACTTCAGATACAGGTTTGTGAACCATATTCTATTACTATAAATGAAAAATGAGAAATAACTGGAGACTGAACTGAAAACATATCAGTGAGAATAGAAAAGAGATAGCAGATTAGAGAAAGATTGCTAAAGAGATATAGAGATGTCTTGGTCAACAAAAGTACATCCAGTCAAGAGAAAATGAAGATTAAAAAAGAGAAAACATAGTTAAATCCACTTTAAAAGAAAAAATACTGCAACGGAGATACCAGAAGATATGGAAGTACAGCTGCACGTCCATATGTGAAGAATCAAGGAGTCATTTCATTCATCACGACTAGCTACACTCTTGTATAATTTGTTTCCTTTTAATTTCATAAACACTTTTGTAAAAACTAATGACTTCCAAACATAATAGGGCTTCATAATTAACAGAAGAATTAATTTAATATGAATATTCCTGGCCAGGATCAAGGGTGTCCTGCGGCTGGTACCTGCCCACTGGTAGGTGGAGTCAGGTCCCAGGGTCTCTAGCTGCAGGGCCCTGGGGTCACAGGTCTAATGCCTGCACTCTTAGTTACTTCACCTGAGGAGCCCCAGCATTGGTTCCTACATGCTTGTGGATGGGGATGGGCCTTGGTCCCAAGCTAAAAAGCTAGGGGGAAAATTCCAAAATCTCCTTGCCAGCACCAGTGTCCACGTGTTGGGATGAGCTCCGCAGAATGGCTGCCACCAGCATCTCTGTCCCCAGGGTGAGGAGAAGCTCCAAGAATATCAGGTGGGTCTGACCAAAGATCCCTTCATTTTACTGCTTCTGCTCTGGGTCCTGGAGATTTCATGTGTATCTTTTGAGAGAAGAGTCTCTATTTCCCACAGCCTCCTGGGAAATGATAAATTATTACGACAAATTGTAACTCCACCCTGATTTCAGATCAATTGGAGACATAGTTTTATTTATAAAATTGAATCGCACAGAGGTATGTCTTTAGATATAGTTTCAATTCTGGGGCTTCCCAGGTGATGCTAGTAATAAAAGAATTCACCTGCCAATGCAGGAGGCATTAGAGACACAGGCTCCATCCCTGGGTGGGGAAGATACCCTTCAGGAAGGCATGGCAACCCACACCAGTAATCTTGCCTGGAGAATCACATAGACAGAGGAGTCTAGAGGGCTACAGTTGATGGGGTTGCAAAGAGTTAAACATGATTGAAGTGACTAAGCATGAACACATAGTTCTAATTTTAAGAAGAAATGAGAGATATATAAGGTTGTCCTAGGCAACTAATTGTTACCAAGTTTGGTGTAGAAAGTCTACATCCAATTAATAATTTGCAACTTTAAAGGAATAAACAAAAATTTTACAACTAACATTCTGACAAATAAGATTTACTTGAACAAACATATCCTAATCTCAATTTTGTTCAATCACTCAATTGTGTCTGACTCTTCGAGACCCCATGGACTCCAGCATCCAGGCTTGATTGTCCATCAACAAATCCCAGAGCTTGCTCAAAATCACATCCATGGAGTCGGTGATGCCATCCAACCATCTCAACCTTCTCCTCCTGCCTTCAATCTTTCCCATCATCAGGGTCTTTTCCAATGAGTCAGTTCTTCCCATTAGGTGGCCAAATTATTGGAGCTTCAGCTTCAGCATCAGTCCTTCCAAAAAATATTCAGGTCTAATTTTTTTTTAGGATTAACTTGTTTGTTCTCCTTACAGTTCAAGGGATTCTCAAAAGTGGCAGATTCATGTTGATGTATGGCAAAACCAATACAATATTGTAAAGTAATTAACCCCCAATTAAAATAAATAAATTTATATTTAAAAATTAAAAAAAATAAAAAAGAGTTCTGAGAAATAAAATAAAAATAAAAAAGTCTTCTCCAACACCACAGTTCAAAAGCATCAATTCTTCAGTGCTCAGCTTTCTTTATGATCCAAATCTCACACCCATACATGACTATCGGAAAAACCATAACATTGACTAGATGGACCTTTGTGGGCAAATTAATGTCTCTGCTTTTTAATATGCTGTCTAGGTTGGTCATAGCTTTTCTTCCAAGGAGCAAGATTCTTTTAATTTCATGACTGCAGTCACCATCTGCAGTGATTTTGAAGCTCCCCCCCCCTCAAAAAAAATTTGTCACTCTTTCCATTGTTTCCCCATCTATTTTCCATGAAGTGATGGGACCTCACGCCATGATCTTGGCTTTTTGAATGTTGAGCTTGAAGCCAGCTTTTTCACTCTCCTCTTTCACTTTCATTAAGAAGCTCTTTAGTTCCTCTTTGCTTTCTGCCATAAGCGTGGTGTCATCTGTATATCTGAGGCTGTTGATTGTTCTCCAAGCTATCTTGATTCCAGCTTGTTCTTCATCCAACCCTGCATTTTGCATGATGTACACTGCATATAAGTTAAATAAACAGGGTGACAATATTCAGCCTTGACGTGCTCCTTTCCCAATTCAGAACCATTCCATTGTTCCATGTCCAGTTCTAACTATTGCTTCTTGACCTGCATACAGGTTTCTCAGGAGGCAGATCAGGTGGTCTGGTATTCCCATCTCTTTCAGAATTTTCCATAGTTTGTTGGATCCACACAGTCAAAGATTTTAGCATAGTCAATGAAGCAGAAGTAGGTGTTTTTCTGGAACTCTCTTGCTTTTTCTATTGATCCAATGGATGTTGGCAATTTGAACTCTGGTTCCCCTGCCTTTTCTAAATCTCGCTTGAACATCTGGAATTTCTTGGTTCACGTACTGTTGAAACACATCTTGGAGAATTTTGAGCACTACTTTGCTAGCATGTGAGATAAGTGCAAATGTGCAGTCCTTTGAACATTCTTGACATTGCCTTTCTTTGAGATTGGAATGAAAACTGACCTTTTCCAGTCCTGTGGCCACTGCTGAGTTTTCCAAATTTGCTGGCATACTGAGTGCACCACTTCCACAGCTTCATCTTTTAGGATTTGAAATAGCTCAACTGGAATTCCATCACCTCCACTAGCTTTGTTTAAAGTCATGCTTCCTACAGCCCACTTTTCACTCCAGGATGTCTGACTCTAGGTGAGTGATCACACCATCATGGTTATCTGGGTAATTGAGATCTTTTTTGTACAGTTTTTCTGTATATTCTTGCCACTTCTTATTAATATATTCTGCTTCTGTGAGGTCCATATTGTTTCTGTCCTTTATTGTGCCCATCTTTGCATGAAATGTTCCCTTGGTATCTCTAATTTTCTTGAAGAGATCTCTAGTTTTTCCCATTGTATTGTTTTCCTCTATTTCTTTGCATTGATCACTTAGGAAGGCTTTCTTATCTCTCCTTGTTATTTTTTTGTAACTTTGCATTCAGATTGGTGTATCTATCCTTTTCTACTTTCTTTGTTTCTTTTCTTTTCTCAACTATTTGTAAGGCCTCCTCAGACAACCATTTTGCCTTTTTGCATGTCTTCCTCTTGGGGATGGTTTCGATCACCACCTCCTATACAACTTTGTGAACCTCCATCCATAGTTCTTCAGGCACTGTATCAGATCTAATGCATTGAATCTAAATTCTCAATGTTAGGAGCTAATAATTTTTAAAACTATTATAAAAGTCTCAACATTAACAAAATTTTCTTTTCTGATTTTAGTAAATAACCTTGGAAACTCAACTTTGTGTTGACAAGATACATACTTCATGAAGATCTATCTAACTTTAATCTTCTGGCACCAAGAAAATGACTAGTTGCTGAACTTTCCTTAGTTCTCCAACAAAATGAAATGGAAAGTTTCTACTTCTGGGTGAATTTGTTCCAGCTGTTTTAGGTCTATTTGCCATTCTGCTCAAGATTCCAAGGAGAGACTGTCATTGGCCCCTCTCCCCACTTGGCCATGCTGGAGTTCCTTTATTGACAGACCCACCAGATTACTCAAAGCTCAAATTTTGATGTCCATTATTTCAAATTTTCTTATTAAAATATTTAATAAGGTTGGTGGCTTTCCTGTGGTTACATTTGACATTTATTCAAGGATGAATTAAAGAAATATATTTCCAGTTTTCACACTCCTTCACTGATAAACCAGTAGTTACAACAGTGTTCTCACCTTTTCGGTAACTTTTTAAATACTTTTAAACTTTTAAAATATTCTTAAACTTTTAAATATTGGTTCTATGAACAACATGCTCAAAGGTATTAAAAGATAAAAATTGTATAAGCAAGCAAGCAATAAATAATTTAATCACAACTGCAAAACAACTATGCCTATCTTCATCTAAAGAAGCACCTATTAACATGACAAGATTCCAGTGTATTTCAATAAAGAGCCATTTGTAACTTGACTCTGTCATATGCCCCTTACTGCTTACATACACAGACTACCATTCTTTTATCCAAGCACACAATCCACTCACCTAAAAGCTTCATCTAATAAGCATTGCCCTAATTGTATATATAATAAGTTATAGCATGCTGCTGCTGCTGCTAAGTCGCGTCAGTCATGTCCGACTCTGTGCAACCCCATAGACGGCAGCCCACCAGGCTCTGCCATCCCTGGGATTCTCCAGGCAAGAACACTGGAGTGGGTTGCCATTTCCTTCTCCAATGCATGAAAGTGAAAAGGGAAAGTGAAGTCACTCAGTCGTGTCCGACTCTTCGCAACTCCATGGACTGTAGCCCACCAGGCTCCTCCATCCATGGGATTTTCCAGGCAAGAGTACTAGAGTGGGGTGCCATTGCCTTCTTCCAAGTTATAGCATAAATAATGTCTATTAATTGCCTGAGGATTGAAATCCACTTGTGAATAATTCTCTTCACTAGGACACACGAATATACAGTGAATCAGTCATGAATACAGTGCATTGTCTATATATAGAGCTCAATTGGTATCTCCTAGTCTTGGTTGAGAGAATTCATACTTGCATAAAGCAAATTGTGTTGTACTAAAACCCATTCTCTTTGGAATTGTGATAACCTATTCTTGGACACAAGATTTAATTCTACAAGCATATTTTTAAGAGCCTATTGTCTAATAATGTGATTCTATGACATATATGGGGAAGTTCCTGATGTTATGGTCACCACAGCCTACTTGGAAAAGAAGTCCTCACATTCATAAAATAAGAGAAGAAAACATATGATTAAACATCACATTTTCTCATTTAAGAACAATATAACATACAATGGAAAGAGGACTTTGTTGGAAACCTCGCGCTGGATACCAATAAATCTTTAGTTCTATGACTTAGCACTACTGGGCTTCAGTTTCCCAATGTTAAAAATGAGGAGGTTCAAAGAGGTAATCTCATAAATCCCTTTACGTTCTCAGGTCTACCAAAGGTCAGAGAACAGGGATATAATTGTGGTTGAGAGAAAATGAAGAATTCCCCAAAGGTGGAAAAAGAAGTTAGGCATTAGCAGATGAATTGGCATGAGTGTTTAAAGAGAAAGGAGACTATTTCAAATAAGCAAACTACAAGAATAAAAGTGAAAAGGGGGGAAATCTCTGGTGGCCTGCATTTGATCCCGAGTCAGGGAACTAAGATTCCACAACCCATACAACCAAAAAAAAAAAAAAAGTTCAAAGGGATGTTGTTCCTTTCACCAACCCCTCAAGATGCTAGGCAACAACCTGCAGAAATGTCCTAACTCAACCAGTGTGATCTTGCACACCTTCAGGTGGAATATACATGGAATCTAGAGCATTGTACACAAACTGTGACTGGAAACTTAGTTCAGGATGTTAATGCTGCCTAAATTTGGGCAAGTTACTTATGCCTCAATTTTCTTAAACTTTAAAATAGAGATAGTAATAATAATACATGTTCAATATTGTTGCTATGAAGATATGAGCTGTGCATTTAAAACACTTAGCATGGCACCTGTGCTTATAGGTTTTCAATTAGATTTTCCTAATAATTGTAGTTTAAGTAGCAGTAATGGTCACAGTTGAAATACTTGGGCTGCTCATAAGTATGAATTTTGGATCCCTGTAACTTTTTCACATTTAACATCTCTTAAAAACACAAACATGAGACAGTTTAAGAAACTAAACACTGACTTTGTTACTGACCAAGGTTCTTGGCCTTTTTAATCAATAGAAATTGATCAAAGGCCAGACAAGAAATTCAGGCAAGGCTTTATTAGGGTCCCTATGGAGAAGGCAATGGCAACCCATTCCGGTACTCTTACCTGGAGGAGCCTGGTAGGCTGCAGTCCACGGGATCATGAAGAGTCGGACATGACTGAGCGACTTCACTTTCACTTTTCACTTTCATGCATTGGAGAAGGAAATGGCAACCCACTCTAGTGTTCTTGCCTGGAGAATCCCCAGGACAGGGGAGCCTGGTGGGCTGCCGTCTACGGGGTCGCACAGAGTTGGACACGATTGAAGTGACTTAGCAGTAGCAGCATGGTATCAGCAGGGAGCAAGAAAAAACAACAAATTCCTTTGCTTGCTAGCTCTCAGAAGGAGTGTGGTGAGCTTGTTCCTTATATGGGGTGAAGGCAGGAGTGTGTCCAGGGATTGGGCTGGAAGGGTGGTTTAGGTGGTTTGCCTGCCCTTCAGGTGCTGTTGTGTGCAAGAGTTCATGTGTAGGAGTACCCTGTTTTATTCCTGATCCCTGCTTTTTTGCTCCATGCTCTTCAAAAGTGGCAGTCAGGTTTTTGGTCTCTTTGCAATTTTTTTTTAATTTATTTTTTTAATATATTTTTATATATTTTTAAATTTTTTATTATTATTATTTATTTTTACTTTACAATATTGTATTGGTTTTGCCATCCAGAATTTTCCCCAGTTGCACATGTGTGTGGTTATTTTTAATGTCATTATGGTTTCTTTGTATTTTTATCATTCACATAAAAGTTTGCCCATGTGCGAGCATTGCAGTATTGCAACCAAGGGTCCCAGATACTAGCCTGATTCATCTTTTTAATACACAGTTGCAGCCATAACCACACTTCTTAGATACAAAACAGAGTAGTAGATACAAAGGAAAAATAAATAAAACTCTTTTTCTCCACCCTTTTCTCACCATTAATAAGCAAACATATTTAGGGTTAAAAATTTTTATGACACCAGTCACCAACCTCCAGACTTGTAGGTCTAAACAAAGAGCCAACAATAGCACTCATCTCACACACTAGCAAAGTACAATGCTCAAAATTCTCCAAGATAGGCTTCAACAGTACATGAAACAAGAAATTTCAACCTGGATTTAGAAAACACGGAGAAACCAGAAATCAAATTGCCAACATCCATTGGATCATAGAAAAACAAGAGAATTCTAGAAAAACATCTACTTATGCTTCATTGACTATGATAAAGCCTTTGACTGTATGGATCACAACAAAGAGTGGAATATTCTGAAAGAGATGGGAATACCAGCCCACCTAACCTGTCTCCTGAGAAACCTGTATGCAGGTTTAGAAGCAACTGTTAGAACTGGACATGGAACAATGGACTGGTTCCAAATGAGGAAAGGAGTCCGTCAAAGCTGTATATTGTCACCCTGCTTATTCAACTTATATGCAGAGTGCATCATGCAAAATGCCAAGCTGGATGAAACACAAGCTGAAATCAAGATTTCCAGGAGAAATATCAATAACCTCAGATATGCAGATGACACCACTCTTATAGCAGAAAGCAAAGAGGAACTAAAGAGTCTCTTCTTTTTTTTTTTATTTAAATTTATTTATTTTAATTAGATGCTAATTACTTTACAATATTGTATTGGTTCTTGATGAAAGTGAAAGAGGAGAGCGGAAAACCTGGCTTAAAACTTAACATTCAAAAAACTAACAACACGGCATCCGGTCTCATCACTTCATGGCAAATAGATGGGGAAACAATGGAAACAGTGACAGACTTTTATTTTCTTGGGCTCCAAAGTCACTGCAGATGGTGACAGTAGCCATGAAATTTAAAAAAAGCTTGCCTCTTGGAAGAGAAGCTATGCCAAACAGAGAGCATATTAAAAAGCAAACAGAGACAATACTTTGCCGATAAAGATCCATATAGCCAAAGTTACAGTTTTTCCTGTAGTCATGTGTGGATGTGAGAGTTAGACTGTAAAGAAAGCTGAGCATCGAGGAATTGATGTTTTTGAACTGTGGTGTTGGAGAAGACTCTTGAGAGTCCCTTGGACAACAAGGAGATCCAACCAGTCCATCCTAAAGGAAATCAGTCCTGAATATTCATTGGAAGGACTGATGCTGAAGCTGAAACTCCAATTATTTGGCCACCTGATGCAAAGAACTGACTCATTGGAAAAGACCCTGATGCCGGGAAAGATTGAAGGCTGGAGGAAAAGGGGATGACAGAGGATGAGGTGGTTGGATGGCATCACCAACTCAGTGGACATGATTTTGAGCAAGCTCTGGGAGTTGGTGATGGACAGGGAAGCCTGGCATGTTGCAGTCCATGGGGGGACATGACTGAGAAACTGAACTGAAATGAACTGAACTGAAACAAAGAGGAATCCTTACAGAATTTTTTAGAATTTCAAAATTGAGACAAGGAAGGCTACACATACAATCAAATCACACAACAACAGAAAGAACCCTAAACAAATTCAGTTCTACAAATCATTTCGTTATTTTTGTTGTTCAATCAGGTCCTGTCTGACTCTTTGCACCTCCAGGGACTGCAGCACACCAGGCTTCCCTGTCCATCACCATCTCCCAGAGTTTGCTCAGATTCATTTAGTTTGAGTCAGTGATGCTATCGAACCATCTGATCCTCTGCTGCCCTCATCTCCTTTCACCTTCAATCTTTCCTAGCATGACGGTCTTCACCAGTCAGCTCTTCGCATCCAGTGGCCAAGGATTGGAGTGTCACCTTCAGTATCAGTCCCTCCAGTGATATTGAGGGTTGATTTTCTTTAGGATTGACTAGTTTGATCTCCTTGCAGCCCAAGGGACTCTCAAGAGCCTTCTCCAGCATCACAATTTGAAGGCATCAATTCTTCTGTGCTTAACCTTCTTTATGGTCTTTATGTACATCTGTACATAACTACTGGAAAAACCATAGCTTTGATTACACGGATCTTAGTCACAAAGTGGAGAAGGCAATCGCACCCCACTCCAGTACTCTTGCCTGGAAAATCCATGGATGGAGGAGCCTGGTAGGCTGCAGTCCATGGGGTCGCTAAGAGTCAGGAATGACTGAGCGACTTCACTTTCACATTTCACTTTCATGCATTGGAGAAGGAAATGGCAACCCACTCCAGCCTGGAGAATCCCAGGGACAGGGAGCCTGGTGGGCTGCCATCCATGGGGTCACACAGAGTCGGACACAACTGAAATGACTTAGCAGTCACAAAGTAATGTCTCTGCTTTTTAATACACTGTCTATGTTTATCATGGCAAATAGATGGGGAAACAGTGTCAGACTTTATTTTTTTGGGCTCCAAAATCACTGCAGATGGTGACTGCAGCCATGAAATTAAAAGATGCTTACTCCTTGGAAGGAAAGTTATGACCAACCTAGATAGCATATTCAAAAGCAGAGACATTATTTTGCCAACAAAGGTCTTCTCTACTCAAGCCTATGGTTTTTCCAGTAGTCATGTATGGATATGAGAGTTGGACTGTGAAGAAGGCTGAGCACCAAAGTATTGATGCTTTTGAACTGTGGTGTTGGAGAAGACTCTTGAGAGTCCCTTGGACTGCAAGGAGATCCAACCAGTCCATTCTAAAAGAGATCAGTCCTGGATGTTCTTTGGAAGGAATGATGCTAAAGCTGAAACTCCAGTACTTTGGCCACCTCATGAGAAGAGTTGACTCATTGGAAATGACCCTGATGCTGGGAAGGATTGGGAGCAGGAGGAGAAGGGGATGACAGAGGATGAGATGGTTGGATGGCATCACCGACTCAATGGACATGAGTTTGAGTGAACTCCGGGAGTTGGTGATGGACCGGGAGGCCTGGCATGCTGCAGTTCATGGGGTTGCAAAGAGTCAGACGTGACTGAGCGACTAAACTGAACTGAACTGAACTAGGTCTATCATAGCTTTCTTTCCAAGAAACGAGTGTCTTTTAATTTCATGGTTATAATCACTATACCCAGTGATTTTGGAGTCCAAGAAAATAAAATCTGTCACATCTTCTACTTTTTCCTTTTCTATTTTCCATGAAGTGATGGGACTGGATGCCAAGATTTTTGTTTTTTCAATGTTGAGTTTAAGCCAGCTTTTTCATTCTCCTCGTTCACCCTCATCAAGACGATCTTTAGTTCCTCTTCACTTTCTGCCATTTCTGAGTGGTATGCATCTGCATCTTCTAATGCTGTTGATATTTCTCCTGGCATTCACCTAGACTTAATTTTCTAATTATCAAAAACTATTGAAGTTAAAAATGGAAGAACAACCATTGTTCATGGATTCCAAGACAGTATCATGAATATTGGTGTCTTAGTTCAGGCATTTATAATAGAATACCATGGACTGGATAGCTTATAAACAATAGAAATTTATTTCTCACAGTTCTGGGAAATTTAAGACTAGGAAATTCAAGATCAAGGCATTCACCCTTGAGAGCAACATTTCCTAACATGTCCCAAAATAATGACCTTGAGCAGGTTACGAATAGAGGCCCTTGTTCATTTACCTATTAGAAATACTGAGGCATAGAAGTCATTCCAATATATATTCAGATATGATCCCTGTCATTTACAGACTATGTGATCTTGTGAACATTTATAAACATACCTAAACCTCTTTCCACATCTTTAACTGTAACTCTTTCATAAGTAAGAAGCCAGTAGCCTAATTCACCTAAAGCACCTTGAACAATACCAGACACCTGGTGAATGTAAACTTTCCTTTCATCTACTGGGTAAGCTACTAGTGATCTCAGACCTTCTCACCAAAATTATTGCAAAGATCTACCATGTGACATAGGATTGAGTAAGCAGACTATATAATAATGTTTGTAATTGTACTCTGGAAAATTTATTCATTCAATAAATATATATCATTCAATAAATATAGTTATAACAACTATAACTTGAAGTTAAAAATAGAATATTATTTATATTATCAGTGAACTGCTTAAGTATAAATCTAAAATTCTGTATAATATTTACATAAGGAAAACTATCAAACTCTAAAGAAATCTTACTAAAAAGCACTAAATAAATAGATAATTCATGTTCATGGTTAGAAAGACTCAATTTGTCAAGATGTCAGTTTCTCCAAACTTGACCCATAGAGTCAATGAAATGCATTCAAAATCCCACCTATTAATTTGGTGGATACCAACAAACTGAATCTAAAGTTTATCTACAAAGGCAAAGGCCTAACATATAATATTGAAAAAGAAAAACAAAGTCAGATATTACCCAAAATAGAAAGTCAGATATTAGTCAAAGACTGATATTACTCAACTTCAAAAATGACTATAAAGCTACAGTAATCAGGACAGTGTGGTGAAAGACTAGACAAATAGATCCCCCCCCCCCAAAAAAAAGAGTGGAGAGCTTAGGAACATATACACATAAATATAGTCAACTAGATCCTTGACAAAGGAGTAAAGGTAACTCCATGCAGAAATCATAGACTTTTCAACAAATGGTAATGGAACAACTGGGCACTCTCATAAAGAAAAAAATAATTAATCTAGACAAAGACCTAAACCTTTCATATGCACACACCTCAAAATATATCAGAGATTTTAACTTAAAATGCAAAAGTACATACCTCCTAGAAGAGAACATAGGAGAAAATCTAGATGTCCTTGAAAGTATGGTAATAAATTTTAGATACAATGCCAAAGGTATGACTCATGAAAAAGAACGGATAAGCTGGAATTCATTAAAATTAAAGGTTTACTTTTCAAAAGATATTTCCAGCAGAATGAGAAAACAAGCCACAGGTTGAGAAAGTATATTTACAAAAGCCTCATCTGATACCAAGGGACCATTTCATGCAAAGATGGGCTCAATAAAGGACAAAATTGGCATGAACCTAACAGAAGCAGAAGATATTAAGAAGAGGTGGCAAGAATACACAGAAGGACTATACAAAAAATATCTTCACGACCCAGATGATCATGAAGGTGTGATCACTCACACTCACCTAGAGCCAGACATCCTGGAATGTGAAGTCAAGTGGGCCTTAGAAAACATCACTATGAACAAAGCTAGTGGAGGTGATGGAATTCCAGTGGAGCTATTGCAAAGCCTAAAAGATGATGCTGTGAAAGTGCTGCACTCAATATGCCAGCAAATTTGGAAAACTCAGCAGTGGACACAGGACTGGAAAAGGTCAGTTTTCATTCCAATCCCAAAGAAAGGCAATGCCAAAGAATGCTCAAACTACAACACAATTGCACTCATCTCACACACTTGTAAAGTAATGCTTAAAATTCTCCAAGCCAGGCTTCATCAATACGTGAACTGTGAACTTCCAGATGTTTAAGCTGGATTTAGAAAAGGCAGAAGAACTAGAGATCAAATTGCCAACATCCACTGTATCATCGAAAAAGCAAGAGAGTTTCAGAAAAAAAATATCTATTTCTGCTATATTGACTATGCCAAAGCCTTTGACTGTGTGGATCACAATAAACTGTGGACAATTCTGAAGGAGATGCGAATACCAGACCACCTGACCTGCCTCTTGAGAAACCTGTATGCAGGTCAGGAAGCAACAGTTAGAACTGGACATGGAACAACAGACTGGTTCCAAATAGGAAAAGGAGTATGTCAAGGCTGTGTATTGTCACCCTGCTTATTTAACTTATATGCAGAGTACATCATGAGAAATGCTGGGCTGGAAGAAGCACAAGCTGGACTCAAGATTGCCGGGAGAAATATGAATAATCTCAGATATGCAGATGACACCACCCTTATGGCAGAAAGTGAAGAGGAACTAAAAAGCCTCTTGATGAAAGAGCAGAGTGATCCATTAAAAAGAATACATTTGAATCAGTTCTAATAAGATGGATGAAACTGGAACCTATTTTACAGAGTTAAGTAAGCCAGAAAGAAAAACACTAGTACAGTATACTAACGCATATATATGGAATTTAGAAAGATGGTAATGACAACCCTGTATGCAAGACAGCAAAAGAGACACAGATGTATATAACAGTCTTTTGGACTCTGTGGGAGAAGGGGGGTATGATTTGGGAGAATGGCATTAAAACATGTATAATACCATACAAAAATGAATCGCCAGTCCAAGTTTGATGCAGGATACAGGAAGCTTGGGGCTGGTGCACTGGGATGACCCAGAGGGATGGTATAGGGAGGGAGGTGGGAGGGGGGTTCAAGATGGGGAACACGTATACACCCATGGCAGATGGATGTTGATGTATGGCAAAACCAATACAATATTGTAAAGTATTAAATAAATAGAAAGAGGAGAGTGAAAATGTTGGCTTAAAGCTCAGCATTCAGAAAATTAAGATCATGGCATCTGGTCCCATCACTTCATGGGAAATAGATGGGGAAACAGTGGAAGCAGTGTCAGACTTTATTTTGAGGGGGCTCCAAAATCACTTCAGATGGTGATTGCAGCCATGAAATTAAAAGATACTTGCTCCTTGGAAGGAAAGCTATGGCCAACCTAGATAACATATTGAAAAGCAGAGACATTACTTTGCCAACAAAGGTCTGTCTAGTCAAGGCTATGGTTTTTCCAGTGGTCATGTATGGATGTGAGAGTTGGACTGTGAAGAAAGCTGAGCACCAAAGAATTGATGCTTTTGAACTGTGGTGTTGGAGAAGACTCTTGAGAATCCCTTGGACTGCAAGGAGATCCAACCAGTCCATCCTAAAGGAGATCGGTCCTGGGTGTTCATTGGAAGGACTGATACTGAAGTTGAAACTCCAATATTTTGGCCACCTGATGTGAAGAGCTGACTCATTGGAAAAGACCCTGATTCTGGGAAAGATTGACAGCAGGAGGAGAAGGGGACAACAGAGGATGAGATGGTTGGATGGCATCATGGACATGGGTTTAGGTAGACTCTGGCTGTTGTTGATGGATAGGGAGGCCTGGTGTGCTGTGGTTCATGAGGTCACAAAGAGTTGGACACGACTGAATGATTAAACTGAACTGAACATCTGATACAGGAGTGTTACTAAGTGATCCAGAGAACTCAAAATTCAGCAGTGATAAAACTAACAACATTATTTTTAAGAGGGCAAAAGACATATTAGAATATCCAAAATCCAAAGCAATGACAAAACCAAATGCTGAGGAGGATGTGGGGGGGAAGATATGGAACAACAGATAATTCAGCAATTGAACTCCTTGGTATTTTCTCAGATGAATAGAAACTTGTGTCCACATGAAGACTTGCTCATGAATGTTTATAGTAGTGTTATTCATAATTTTCAAAAAATGGAAGTAACCAAGATGTCCTTCAATAGGTAATAGGATAAACTGGTACATTCAGATAATTAACTATTTATTCAGTTTTAAAAAAGAAAAAGAGCTATCAAACCATGAAAACCAATGGAAGAACCCTAAAATATATATTAGTATGTGCAAGAAGCCTATTTGGAAAGGCTGCATGCAGTATGGCTACACATTAACTTTCTGGAAAAGTTAAAACTATAGGAACAATTAAAGCATCAGTAGTATCCAGGTGTTGGTAGGAGAGAGAGATGAATAAACAAAGCACAGAGAGTTTTTAGGACAGTATCTGTATGATACCATAATGATCAACACATGTTATCCTACATTTCCCAAAACTCATAGAATGTGTAACAGCAGAATTGAAGTTTAATGTGAACTGTGGATGCTGGATGATAATAATATATCAATGCGGATTCACCAGTGGTAACAAACTAACATTTGTGTGGATGGTTTTTATATTGGAGGAAGCTGTGCATATATGGGGGCTTCCCAGAAGATGCCAGTGGTAAAGAATCTGCCTGCCATGCAGGATATGTAAGATATGGGGGTTTGATCCTTGGGTTGGAAGATCCTCTGGAGGAGAAAACGGCATCCCCATCCAGTATTCTTGCCTGGAGAATCCCATGGACAGGGAAGCCAGTCATGCTACAGTCCATGGGGTCTCAAAGAGTCAGATATGACTAAGCATCTGAGCACACTTGCACATATTGAGGGGCAGTGTGTTAGAACTCACACCCCCCCCCCAAATGTCCTCTTCACTATAGGGGACTGGAATGCAAAAGTAGGAAATCGAGAGATTTACCTGGAGTAACAGGCAAATTTGGCCTTGGAGTACAAAATAAAACAGGTCAAAGGCTAACAGAGTTTTGCCAAGAGAATGCACTGGTCATAGCAAACGCCCTCTTCCAACAACACAAGAGAAGATTCTACACATGGACATCCCCAATGGTCAATACCGAAATCAGACTGATTATATTCTTTGCAGCCAAAGATGGAGAAGCTCTATACAGTCAGCAAAAACAAGACTGGGAGCTGACTGGAGCTCAGATCATGAACTCCTTATTGCCAAATTCAGACTTAAATTGAAAAAAGTAGGGAAAACCACTAGACCATTCAGGTATGAACTAAATCAAATCCCTTATGATTATACAATGGAAGTGACAAATAGATTCAAGGGATTAGATCTGGTAGACAAAGTGCTTGAAGAACTATGGACGGTGGTTCATGATAATGTACAGGAGGCAGTGATCAAGACCACCCCCAAGAAAAAGAAATGCAAAAAGGCAAGATGGTTGTATGAGGAGGCCTTACAAATAGCTGAGAAAAGAAGAGAAGTGAAAGGCAAAGGAGAAAAGCAAAGATACACACATTTGAATGTTGAGTTCCAAAGAATAACAAGCAGAGATAAAAAAGCCTTCTTAAGTGATCAATTTAAAAAAATAGAGGAAAACAAAGGAATAGGAAAGACTAGAGATCTCTTCAAGAAAATTAGAGATACCAAGGGAACATTTCATGCAAAGATGAGCACAATAAAGGATAGAAATGGTATGGACCTAACAGAAGCAGAAGATATTAAGAAGAGGTGGCAAGAATACACAGAAGAACTATACAAAAAAGATCTTCATGACCCAGATAACCACAATGGTGTGATCACTCATCTAGAGCCAGACATCCTGGAAGGTGAAGTCAAGTGGGCCTTAGGAAGCATCACTAGGAACAAAGCTAGTGAAGGTGATGGAATTCCAGTTGAGCTATTTCAAATCCTAAAAGATGATGTTGTGAAAGTGCTGCACTCAGTATGCCAGCAAATTTGGAAAACTTAGCAGTGGCCATAGGACTAGAAAAGGTCAGTTTTCATTCCAATCCCAAAGAAAGGCAATGCCAAAGAATGTTCAAACTACTGCACAACTGCATTCATCTCACACACAAGTAAAGTATACTCAAAATTCTCCAAGCCAGGCTTCAACAGTACGTGAACTTCCAGATGTTCAAACTGGATTTAGAAAAGGCACAAGAACCAGAGATCAAATTCTTAACATCCACTGGATCATTGGAAAAGCAAGAGAGTTCCAGAAAAACATCTATTTCTTCTTTATTTACTACACCAAAGCCCTTGACTCTGTGGATCAAAAC
Source organism: Bos taurus (assembly GCF_002263795.3). Taxonomy (NCBI): domain Eukaryota; kingdom Metazoa; phylum Chordata; class Mammalia; order Artiodactyla; family Bovidae; genus Bos; species Bos taurus. The sequence continues at coordinate 50,531,429 of NC_037340.1, forward strand.
TGTGGAAAGTTCTTAAAGAGATGGGAATACCAGACCACCTTACCTGCATCCTGAGAAATCTTTATACAGGTCAAGAAGCAACAGTTAGCACTGGACATGGAACAGTGGACTGGTTCCGAATTGGGAAAGGAGTATGTCAAGGCTGTATATTGTCACCCTGCTTATTTAACTTATATGCAAAGTACATCATGCAAAATGCCAGGCTGGATGAGGCAGAAGCTGGAATCAAGATTGCCAGAAGAAATATCAATAACCTCAGATATGCAGATGATACCACCCTTATAGCAGAAAGCAAAGAAGAACTAAAAGGCCTCTTGATGAAAGTGAAAGAGAAGAGTGAAAAAGTTGGCTTAAAACTGACTCTTTGTGACACCATGGACTGCAGCACCCCAGGCTTTCCTGTCCATCACCAACTCCCAAAAACTATTCAAAGTCACGTCCATCGCTTAGGTGATGCCATCCAACCATCTCATCCTCTGTCATCCCCCTATCCTCTTGCCCTCAATTCAGAAAACTAAGATCATGGCATCTTGTCCCATCACTTCATGACAAATAGATGGGGAAACAACGGAAACAGTGACAGACTTTATTTTCTTGGGCTCCAAAATTACTGCCGATGGTGATTGCAGTCATGAAATTGAAAGAAACTTGCTCCTTGGAGGAAAAGCCTTGACCTACCTAGACAGCATATTAAAAAGCAGAGTTTGCCAACAAAGGTCCATCTAGTAAAAGCTATGGTTTTTCCAGTAGTCATGTATGGATGTGAGAGTTGGACTATAAAGAAAGCTGAGAGCTGAAGAATTGATGCTTTTGAACTGTGGTGTTGGAGAAGACTCTTGAGAGTCCTTTGGCCTGCAAGGAGATCCAACCAGTCCATCCTAAAGGAGATTGGTCCTGGGTGTTCATTGGAAGGACTGATACTGAAGCTGAAACTCCAATATTTTGGCCACCTGATGTGAAAAGCTGACTCATTGGAAAAGACCCTGATGCCGGGAAAGATTGAGGGCAGGAGGAGAAGGGGACTACAAAGGATGAGGTGGCTGGATGACATCACTGACTCGATGGACATGGGTTTGGATGGACTCTGGGAGTTGGTGATGGACAGGGAGGCCTGGCGTGCTGCAGTTCATGGGATGGCAAAGTGTTGGACATGATTGAGCGACTGAACTGAACTGATGCAAAGAACCAACTTATTTGAAAAGACCCTGATGCTGGGAAAGATTGAGGGCAGGAGGAGAGGGGGACGACAGAGGATGAGATGGTTGGATGGCATCACCTAAGCGATGGACATGACTTTGAATAGTTTTTGGGAGTTGGTGATGGACAGGGAAGCCTGGGGTGCTGCAATCCATGCTGTCGCAAAGAGTCAGACACAACTGAGCGACTGAACTGAACTGAGGGGCAGGGCTCAGTTCCTTCTCCTCAACTTTCCCATAAATCTAAAACTTCACTAAAATGTAATGTATAATTAAAAGAAAAAAAAGAAGAAAACCCAGAAAATTTAGATGAAGTTGACCTCTTCTCAGTTCAGGACATAATTCTCCCCTTAAAAATTTAAAGTTCCACTTGATGAGACAAATGTGGATGGATGTTCATCTGTCTTTCAGCCAGTTCCTCAAATAATTAGACTCCCAAATCCTTCCACTTTCCTTTCATCAAAGTTAGGCGTACTCAGACTGGAAGGGAATTGGATTGGATTCACATGAATTGTGTCGCTGGATTATGACCTGAAGCCCAAGCTTCCATGAGTATTTTCTGGTATAAATACACAACCTGAGTTTGATTATGGGGAAACATGTCTAAAATCAGGGCGTTGATTTCATTGATTGCAAGGTGACTATCCTGTACTCTCCAGGGATGTTGGGATCATGGAGGACTAAGCAGGGTCTGAAATAATTCCAGATGAACTATCACTAGAGAGACATGACAGCATAGGATCTTAGATTGATCCTGGTCCAGGAAAATAACATGTGTATGTGTGTGCATTGTGGGGCGGGGTGGGGGTGTAGCGAGCAATTGGCCAGACTGGAAGGTTTGTAGATTAGATAATATTATTGTGCACATATTGATTTCCCAGATTTTGATAATTGCATGCACTGTGCTTATATCAGAGTATCGATCAGAGTATCTTTGCCTTTGAAGAACTGTCTTAGAGGTAAGAGAATATCATGTCTACAACATACTCTTAGTACACACACACAAGGATTTTGCCTGTATTATCCCTGTCTTTGAAAGATCCTATAACAAAAAGCCCCTGGAGAAGAAAATAACAACTCACTCCAGTATTCTTGCCTGGGAAATCCCATGGACAGAGGAGCCTGTGGACTACAGTCCATGGGGGTCACAAAAGAGTAGGACACAACTTAGTGACTAAACAACAACAACACAGGAAAGAGCAATAGCAATTTGGTGTCTAAATTACAGTCCTTATATGTGCCAAACAACCGTGGTGGATGCATGTTGATGTATGGCAAAACCAATACAATATTGTAAAGTTAAAAAAATAATATAAAATAATAATAAAAAAGAAACAAAGCAGCAAAATGATTCATTTTGTTTAATTTTATTGAAAATGTATTCAGTGCCTTCCCAGTGTTATTAAACACCAAAAAAAAAAAAAATTAAATTCAGAACCCCTAACCTCAAGGAAAATATATTGTTTTTCAACTTTAATTGACTATAGTTTAATATACAGAGGTTTTGTCTAAGGCTGAAGTGAAGTGAAAGTCGCTCTGCTGCTGCTGCTGCTAATTCGCTTCAGTCATGTCCGATTCTGTGTGACCCCATAGATGGCAGCCCACCAGGCTCGCCCGTCCCGGGGATTCTCCAGGCAAGAACACTGGAGTGGGTTGCCATTTCCTTCTCCAATGCATGAAAGTGAAAAGTGAAAGTGAAGTCGCTCAGTCGTATCCAACTCTTCGCGACCCCATGGACTGTAGCCCACCAGGCTCCTCCATTCATGGGATCTTCCAGGCAAGAGTACTGGAATGGGGTGCCATCGCCTTCTCCGAAAGTCGCTCAGTTGTGTCCAACTCTTTGCAACCCCATGGACTATAAAGTCCATGGAATTCTCCAGGCCAGAATACTGGAGTGGGTAGCCTTTCCCTTCTCCAGAGGATTTTCCCAACCCAGGGATTGAACCCAGGTCTTCCACATTGCAGGCAGATTCTTTACCAGCTGAGTTACAAGGGAAGCCCTGTCTAAGGCTAAATGATTCTATAAACCTCAAACAGAATCGCATTGTTGTAAAAGATTAAAATAAGAAGATAACAAAGAATTCCAGCTTGGCCACTTTATTCATAAGCAGGTATCTCCAAACTAACATTTAGACTGAGATTGAATCTGTAATCTGTTACTAACACTGTAGTGTCATTTGTCATTAAGGGCAATTATTTCGAACAACTAACTTAAGCCATTCTCACATTTAAGTTGGGGTCATCTGATGTTTGACTACCATATCTCCAATACTTAGATTAGAACCCAGGATATATAATGTTTGATAGAAACGTGTTGAATAAACAGAGGTTGGGACAGTGTGATGTTGTCAAGGTACAAACATACACACAGGTTTTAATGCTTCAAAGCATGGAAAACCAGTTTGCATTCATTATATTCCAGGGACAAATTTTACTTCCAGCCTCCTGAAGTCACTTTTGGGTAAGGGATATGGGACAATGCATTTTCCAATGTGACTTCATAGACCAAGCTTAATTAGGCAGAAATAACTTTCTCAAACAGTGTCAATCCCCCTAACACTTGGCTTTACAGCTGTCTGCTGACATGACGCTCACATGGCACCTTGGTTTGTTACCTGAGACTTGACTGAATTCGTTTTGATCCTGAATGAAGGACTTCATTCCAGGTATGAACTTTGTCTCCACTATCTTAGATGATAGACTGTCAAGTATTTCTATTTCTGCCATTTCTGAAATACCTTTTATCAAATATGTTGACATGGTTGGACAGAGGTTTCATCAGTCCTGTGTCATCAAGACTGCTTGCATGTGGCTCAACTGCTTGCAAAATAACTTTTGGAGGACTCACTCCAGCAGGTCTAGCTGCTCTATCTCCATGTAAGTAATATTTGCCATCACCTGGCATTTCAGATTATAAGTGTTATGTGACTCCCTTGGTGCTGAAAGGAGGTTTGGAAGCATCTGTGTAGATCCTGTTAGTCATGTGTTTCTATGGTTATTTATAAATATTATGACCAGTCTTATTCAATATATGATGATTACAAATTATTCATTTTAAATTGCCAGGAGCTGTTTTCTTTCAGAGGTCATTTAGAAGGGTTTTCAGATTCAGTTCACTCTGACGAATGTAATTTGCCAGACTGAGATATTCATGGAGCCAAGATTTTGGCAATAAGATTGAAATTTGGAACACAGCTTAATTTGAAGAATGAGAAGAGAATAGATAAGTGCAAAAAGAGGAATCTTTGGTTGACTATGTGTTTGAGAAAGTTTTTATTTACAAGCATGGGAAAATAACTCTAATGAAAAACTCATCATTGCTTTGTGGATCCAGGGAAAGTCTATTGTACCATAAGTCCTTTGTAGATCTAAAGTTACCCAAGATGGAATTAGAAAATTTCTCACATCCTTGCAGACTGCATCATTGGCAAAGAGTACTTTACACATTCAATAAAAATAATACTAGGTAAAATGAAAATATTGGAACAGGAAGGGAATTCAACAGAGTCTGCTGAGAAAGCCAGCTGATGCTTTGTGTAGAATGTACAAAGTTAACTGTGAACCACGAGCCAGGTTTAAGTTAGTTCAAGGCTGGGGACACATCTTAGAGTTGTAAGGATACTAACTGAATAAGTCTTAAAGTCAAAGCCTTAAGAGCCAGGCTTGCTTGCAACACAAACATAAGACAGAGAAAAATAATTCAATCAAAATTGAAGCAGAGTAGTGAAAAGACTCTCATTCTATTCTGTGAGTATCTATTTTGGTGAATATCCCTCTTGTTGCTAAATATAACAGATGCAGCCAAAGTAAGTATTAACAACTTTAATAAGTTGATGTATGGCAAAACCAATACAATATTGTAAAGTAATTAGCCTCCAATTAAAATAAATAAATTTAATTTAAAAAAAATAAGCTGCTATTGTAAATAGCCACAATGACAATACAACTTTTAAAGTCGTATTTTTTCAATTTTATTTTATTTTTAAACTTTACATAATTGTATTAGTTTTGCCAAATATCAAAATGAATCCATCACAGGTATACATGTGCTCCCCATCCTGAACCCTCCTCCCTCCTCCCTCCCCATACCATCCCTCTGGGTCGTCCCAGTGCACTAGCCCCAAGCATCCAGTATCGTGCATTGAACCTGGACTGGCATCTCGTTTCATGCATGATATTTTACATGTTTCAATGCCATTCTCTCAAATCTTCCCACCCTCTCCCTCTCCCACAGAGTCCATAAGACTGTTCCATACATCAGTGTCTCTTTTGCTGTCTCGTACACAGGGTTATTGTTACCATCTTTCTAAATTCCATATATATGCGTTAGTATACTGTATTGGTGTTTTTCCTTCTGGCTTACTTCACTCTGTATAATAGGCTCCAGTTTCATCCACCTCATTAGAACTGATTCAAATGAATTCTTTTTAATGGCTGAGTAATACTCCATTGTGTATATGTACCACTGCTTTTTTATCCATTCATCTGCTGACAGACATCTAGGTTGCTTCCATGTCCTGGCTATTATAAACAGTGCTGCGATGAACATTGGGGTACACGTGTCTCTTTCCCTTCTGGTTTCCTCAGTGTGTATGCCCAGCAGTGGGATTGCTGGATCATAAGGCAGTTCTAGTTCCAGTTTTTTAAGGAATCTCCACACTGTTCTCCATAGTGGCTGTACTAGTTTGCATTCCCACCAACAGTGTAAGAGGGTTCCCTTTTCTCCACACCCTCTCCAGCATTTATTATTTGTAGACTTTTGGATCACAGCCATTCTGACTGGTGTGAAATGGTACCTCATAGTGGTCTTGATTTGCATTTCTCTGATAATGAGTGATGTTGAGCATCTTTTCATGTGTTTGTTAGCCATCTGTATGTCTTCTTTGGAGAAATGTCTATTTAGTTCTTTGGCCCATTTTTTGATTGGGTCATTTATTTTTCTGGAGTTGAGCTGTAGGAGTTGCTTGTATATTTTTGAGATTAGTTGTTTGTCAGTTACTTCATTTGCTATTATTTTCTCCCATTCTGAAGGCTGTCTTTTCACCTTGCTGATAGTTTCCTTTGATGTGCAGAAGCTTTTAAGTTTAATTAGGTCCCATTTGTTTATTTTTGCTTTTATTTCCAATATTCTGGGAGGTGGGTCATAGAGGATCCTGCTGTGATGTATGTCAGAGAGTGTTTTGCCTATGTTCTCCTCTAGGAGTTTTATAGTTTCTGGTCTTATGTTTAGATCTTTAATCCATTTTGAGTTTATTTTTGTGTATGGTGTTAGAAAGTGTTTTAGTTTCATTCTTTTACAAGTGGTTGACCAGTTTTCCCAGCACCACTTGTTAAAGAGATAGTCTTTAATCCATTGTATATTCTTGCCTCCTTTGTCAAAGATAAGGTGTCCATATGTGCGTGGATTTATCTCTGGGCTTTCTATTTTGTTCCATTGATCTATATTTCTGTCTTTGTGCCAGTACCATACTGTCTTGATAACTGTGGCTTTGTAGTAGAGCCTGAAGTCAGGTAGGTTGATTCCTCCAGTTCCATTCTTCTTTCTCAAGATCACTTTGGCTATTCGAGGTTTTTTGTATTTCCATACAAATTGTGAAATTATTTGTTCTAGCTCTGTGAAGAATACTGTTTGTAGCTTGATAGGGATTGCATTGAATCTATAAATTGCTTTGGGCAGTATACTCATTTTCACTACATTGATTCTTCCAATCCATGAACATGGTATATTTCTCCATCTATTAGTGTCCTCTTTGATTTCTTTCACCAGTGTTTTATAGTTTTCTATATATAGGTCTTTAGTTTCTTTAGGTAGATATATTCCTAAGTATTTTATTCTTTCTGTTGCAATGGTGAATGGAATTGTTTCCTTAATTTCTTTTTCTGTTTTCTCATTATTAGTGTATAGGAATGCAAGGGATTTCTGTGTGTTGATTTTATATCCTGCAACTTTACTATAGTCATTGATTAGTTCTAGTAATTTTCTGGTGGAGTCTTTAGGGTTTTCTATGTAGAGGATCATGTCATCTGCAAACAGTGCGAGTTTTACTTCTTCTTTTCCAATTTGGATTCCTTTTATTTCTTTTTCTGCTCTGATTGCTGTGGCTAAAACTTCCAAAACTATGTTGAATAGTAATGGTGAAAGTGGGCCAATGCAGTAAGATTAGATCTCAATTACAGGAGAAAAACAATTAAAAATTCCAACATATGGAGGCTGAACAACACGCTGCTGAATAACCAACAAATCACAGAAGAAATCAAAAAAGAAATCAAAATTTGCATAGAAACAAATGAAAATGAAAACACAACAACCCAAAACCTGTGGGACACGGTAAAAGCAGTCCTAAGGGGAAAGTTCATAGCAATACAGGCACACCTCAAGAAACAAGAAAAAAGTCAAATAAATAACCTAACTCTACACCTAAAGCAACTAGAAAAGGAAGAAATGAAGAACCCCAGGGTTAGTAGAAAGGAAAGAAATCTTAAAAATTAGAGCAGAAATAAATGCAGAAGAAACAAAAGAGACCATAGCAAAAATCAACAAAACCAAAAGCTGGTTCTTTGAAAGGATAAATAAAATTGACAAACCATTAGCCAGACTCATCAAGAAACAAAGGGAGAAAAATCAAATCAATAAAATTAGAAATGAAAATGGAGAGATCACAACAGACAACACAGAAATACAAAGGATCATAAGAGACTACTATCAACAATTATATGCCAATAAAATGGTCAACGTGGAAGAAATGGACAAATTCTTAGAAAAGTACAACTTTCCAAAGCTTGACCAGGAAGAAATAGAAAATCTTAACAGACCCATCACAAGCATGGAAATTGAAACTGTAATCAAAAATCTTCCAGCAAACAAAAGCCCAGGTCCAGACGGCTTCACAGCTGAATTCTACCAAAAATTTAGAGAAGAGCTAACACCTATCCTGCTCAAACTCTTCCAGAAAATTGCAGAGGAAGGTAAACTTCCAAACTCATTCTACGAGGCCACCATCACCCTAATACCAAAACCTGACAAAGATCCCACAAAAAAAAGAAAACTACAGGCCAATATCACTGATGAACATAGATGCAAAAATCCTTAACAAAATTCTAGCAATCAGAATCCAACAACACATTAAAAAGATCATACACCATGACCAAGTGGGCTTTATCCCAGGGATGCAAGGATTCTTCAATATCCGCAAATCAATCAATGTAATACACCACATTAACAAATTGAAAAATAAAAACCATATGATTATCTCAATAGATGCAGAGAAAGCCTTTGACAAAATTCAACACCCATTTATGATAAAAACTCTCCAGAAAGCAGGAATAGAAGGAACATACCTCAACATAATAAAAGCTATATATGACAAACCCACAGCCAGCATTATCCTCAATGGTGAAAAATTGAAAGCATTTCCTCTAAAGTCAGGAATAAAGTCGTATTTTTTTACATTTGCACACCAAGAGTTTTTGACGCATCTCTTCGTTTCGTGAGTGTGTTAACGTGTTTTCCATAAGCATGGCAGGATTACTTTCTCTCTTTCTCTCTCTTTTCCTTTTTTATTTCTTTTTTCTCTCTTTTCCTTCTTTTTTATCTCATTTTCTTTTCTTTCTCTTTTTTTCCCTCATTCTTGTTCCTTTTCTTTCTCTCTCTTTCTTGTTCCCTCCCTCCATTCTTTCTGCTTTCTTTTTCTCTTTTTTCTATTAGGTCCTCTGCCTTAGGCAAGAAGAAGGACTCAAAATTCAAGAAAGAAGTATTAACTTTGAATTCTCCTTTCACCAGCTAACCCTTCTTCTGAGTCTGTCTGCCTATCAATCTATCTGTCTTTCTTTCTATTTATCTTTCTTTCTTTCTATACTTACCTACCTGCCTATCTACTTGTTTGTTTCTATCTGCACCTGTGTGTTCATATATGTAGGTATATATACACGTATATATACTTCTGCTTTGCTACTAAAGAAATAAAATCTAAAAAAATGTGTTCCAATTCCTCCAGCTCAGATTTGAAAGAGCTAGAATTTTAACCCATGCTTTAATGTGCAATTTAACCATGTTTTTCTAAGGATTAAATAATTATTGAAGGCAGACAAATAATTATACTGAAATTTTTAATGTATTTTTTCAATTTTAAAATTTAAATTCTTTTTTTAATTTATTTATTTTAATTGGAGGCTAATTAAATTCTTATTATGACCATTGATTCTGTTTTTTCATATATGGGAGTGTAACCAAATCAAAAGTGAATCTGTTTAAATAAAGCTGTCAATAAGCAATTCTATAGGTGGCCGGTATCTACGACAAAAAACATTAGAGGAGAAAACAAGTACAATAAGTTTGGAAACACCACACTAAACATTAGTGCTTCCTACTGTAGGGTCAGGGGCAGAAGCCGGGAGGACCCCATGCCGGAAGGGCGGCGGCCAAGAGGAGTTACCCCACGTTCGAGGTGAGGGGCAGCGGCCGAGAGTGCCAGGTTGCAATGACACAGGAACAGCCTAGAGGAGCTACCCCACGTCAGAGGTCAGGGGGTGCGGCCAAGAGGAGCTACCCCGCGTCTGAGATCAGGGGCGGCGACGAGAGCAGTTACCCCGCCTCTGAGGTCAAGGGCAAGGGCTGGGAGTAGCTACCCCACGCCCCAACGCCAGAGGCCGGGGGTGGCGACCAGGAGGAGCCACCCACGCCCAAGGCCAGGGGCTGCGGCCAGGAGTACCAACCCCACGTCCAAGGAGCCCTGGCTGCGTGGGCACAGGAGGGCCTAGAGGAGCTATCCCACATTGAAGGTCAGGAAGGGCGGCAATGAGGAGATACCCCTCGTCCAAGGTAAAGAGCAGTGGCTGGGCCTTGCTGGAGCAGCTGTGAAGAGATACCCCAGGCCCAAGGTAAGAGAAACCCAAGTAAGACGGTTGGTGTTGCAAGAGGGCATCAGAGGGCAGACACACTGAAACCATACTCACAGAAAACTAGTCAATCTAATCACACTAGGACAACAGCCTTGTCTAACTCAATGAAACTAAGCCATGCCCATGGGGCAACCCAAGATGGATGGGTCATGGTGGAGAGATCTGACAGAATGTGGTCCACTGGAGAAGGGAATGGCAAACCACTTCAGTATTCTTGCCTTGAGAACCCCATGAACAGTATGAAAAGGCAAAATGATAGGATACTGAAAGAGGAACTCCCCAGGTCAGTAGGTACCCAATATGCTACTAGAGATCAGTGGAGAAATAACTCCAGAAAGAATGAAGGGATGGAGTCAAAGCAAAAAGAATACCCAGCTGTGGATGTGACTGGTGATAGAAGCAAGGTCTGATGCTGTAAAGAGAAATATTGCATAGGAACCTGGAATGTCAGGTCCATGAATCAAGGCAAACTGGAAGTCGTCAAACAAGAGATGGCAAGAGTGAATGTCAACATTCTAGGAATCAGCGAACTAAAATGGACTGGAATGGGTGAATTTAACTCAGATGACCATTATATCTACTACTGTGGGCAGGAATCCCTCAGAAGAAATGGAGTGGCCATCATGGTCAACAAAAGAGTCCATAATGCAGTAAGTGGATGCAATCTCAAAAATGACAGAATGATCTCTGTTCCTTTCCAAGGCAAACCATTCAATATCACAGTAATCCAAGTCTATGCCCCAACCAGTAACGCTGAAGAAGCTGAAGTTGAACAGTTCTATGAAGACCTACAAGACCTTTTAGAACTAACACCCAAAAAAGATGTCCTTTTCATTATAGGGGACTGGAATGCAAAAGTAGGAAGTCAAGAAACACCTGGAGTAACAAGCAGATTTGGCCTTGGAATACAGAATGAAGCAGGGCAAAGACTGATAGAGTTTTGCCAAGAAAATGCACTGGTCAAAACAAACACCCTCTCCCAACAACACAAGAGAAGACTCTATACATGGACATCACCAGATAGTCAACACCAAAATCAGATTGATTATATTCTTTGCAGCCAAAGATGGAGAAGCTCTATACAGTCAGCAAAAACAAGACCAGGAGCTGACTGTGGCTCAAACCATGAACTCCTTATTGCCAAATTCAGACTGAAATTGAAGAAAGTAGGGAAAGCCACTAGACCATTCAGGTATGACCTAAATCAAATCCATTTTGATTATACAGTGGAAGTGAGAAATAGATTTAAGGGCCTAGATCTAATAGATAGAGTGCCTGATGAACTATGGACGGAGGTTCGTGACATTGTACAGGAGACAGGGATCAAGACCATCCCCATGGAAAAGAAATGCAAAAAAGCAAAATGGCTGTCTGGGGAGGCCTTACAAATAGCTGTGAAAAGAAGAGAAGCAAAAAGCAAAGGAGAAAAGGAAAGATATAAGTATCTGAATGCAGAGTTCCAAAGAATAGCAAGAACAGATAAGAAAGCCTTCTTCAGCAATCCATGCAAAGAAATAGAGGAAAACAATAGAATGGGAAAGACTAGTGATCTCTTCAAGAAAATTAGAGATACCAAGGGAACATTTCATGCAAAGATGGGCTCGATAAAGGACAGAAATGGTATGGACTTAACAGAAGCAGAAGATATTAAGAAGAGATGGCAAGAATACACAGAAGAACTGTACAAAAAAGATCTTCATGACCCAGATAATCACGATGGTGTGATCACTGACCTAGAGCCAGACATCCTGGAATGTGAAGTCAAGTGGGCCTTAGAAAGCATCACTACGAACAAAGCTAGTGGAGGTGATGGAATTCCAGTGGAGCTATTTCAAATCCTGAAAGATGATGCTGTGAAAGTGCTGCATGCAGTATGCCAGCAAATTTGGAAAACTCAGCAGTGGCCACAGGACTGGAAAGGGTCAGTTTTCATTCCAATCCCAAAGAAAGGCAATGCCAAAGAATACTCAAACTACCACACAATTGCACTTATCTCACACGCTAGTAAAGTAATGCTCAAAATTCTCCAAGCCAGGCTTCAGCAATATGTGAACTGTGAACTTCCTGATGTTCAAGCTGGTTTTAGAAAAGGCAGAGGAACCAGACATCAAATTGCCAACATCCGCTGGATCATGGAAAAGCAAGAGAGTTCCAGAAAAACATCTATTTCTGCTTTATTGACTATGCCAAAGCCTTTGACTATGTGGATCACAATAAACTGTGGAAAATTCTGAAGGAGATGCAAATACCAGACCACCTGACCTGCCTCTTGAGAAACCTATATGCAGGTCAGGAAGCAACAGTTAGAACTGGACATGGAATAATAGACTGGTTCCAAATAGGAAAAGGAGTACGTCAAGGCTGTATATTGTCACCCTGCTTATTTAACTTATATGCAGAGTACATCATGAGAAACGCTGGACTGGAAGAAGCACAAGCTGGAATCAAGATTGCCAGGAGAAATATCAATAACCTCAGCTATGCAGATGACACCACCCTTATGGCAGAAAGTGAAGAGGAACTCAAAAGCCTCTTGATGAAAGTGAAATTGGAGAGTGAAAAAGTTGGCTTAAAGCTCAACATTCAGAAAACAAAGATCATGGCATCCGGTCCCATCACTTCATGGGAAATAGATGGGGAAACAGTGGAAACAGTGTCAGACTTTATTTTGGGGGGGCTCCAAAATCACTGCAGATGGTGACTGCAGCCATGAAATTAAAAGACGCTTACTCCTTGGAAGGAAAGTTATGACCAACCTAGATAGCATATTCAAAAGCAGAGACATTACATTGCCAACAAAGGTCCATCTAGTCAAGGCTATGGTTTTTCCTATGGTCATGTATAGATGTGAGAGTTGGACTGTGAAGAAGGCTGAGCACTGAAGAATTGATGCTTTTGAACTGTGGTGTTGGAGAAGACTCTTGAGAGTCCCTTGGACTGCAAGGAGATCCAACCAGTCCATTCTGAAGGAGATCAGCCCTGGGATTTCTTTGGAAGGAATGATGCTGAAGCTGAAACTCCAGTACTTTGGCTACCTCTTGCGAAGAGTTGACTCATTGGAAAAGACTCTGATGCTGGGAAGGATTGGGGGCAGGAGGAGAAGGGGATGACAGAGGATGAAATGGCTGGATGGCATCACTGACTCGATGGACGTGAGTCTCAGTGAACTCCGGGAGTTGGTGATGGACAGGGAGGCCTGGCGTGGTGCAATTCATGGGGTCGCAAAGAGTCGGACACGACTGAGCGACTGAACTGAACTAAACTGTAGGTTATGAGGAAATAAATTTATCTTCTTGAATCAAAAATATTTTTGAAACAAATCTTAATAAAAATATTTCCAAATCCCTCCTCCCTTTGTATTATTTTACAGATGAGAAAATCTGGGATCAGAGGCTGTTGAAATTACACAAACTTTTGGGAAAAGCTGGATTCAGCAGTGTATTTTGGATTCCCTGTATTACTGAACATAAGTTCTTGTGCCCAATGCACAGTAAGGTCAAACAAACCAAAATATCAAAGTTTGGAGCAGAGAAAGTTTTATTACAAGGCTATACACAGAGATACCTGGCTCATGGACTAAAGGTTCCTAACTCCCCAAAGGTTTTCAGCAAAGCCCTTTTAAAGGCAAGGAGAGGGACTGGACATAAGTGCTTTGTTGCTGCAAACTTCTTGGGTGTCAGATTCCTTTGTTCTTGCAACTGTCCACAAAGGTCGGCTCATGTCCACATGTGTCTCATAAACCTCCAACAAGACAAAAGCTATTCTCTGTTCTGCAACTTTTTATCTCTTTATGAATGGGCTCTTAAAGGTCAAAGCCCTGAGAATACGTTGTCCTGTATATTTCAGGCTACAGGCAACATTCTTTTATAAAAGATGCAGAGTCAGAATGACTAAGCACAGGCAACAGAGCACAAAGTTTAAAGTAAAAGGAAGAGATCTAATATGGAGTCAGATTTCTTTTTCCTTATTATACATGCAGGGGTTTAGTAGAAGGGTGTGTATTTTACCCATTGGTTTCAGGAGCAGAATGTGAATCAAGAATTCCTCTGGGAAAATGCCAGAAAAATAGCTGTCACTACTAATCTGGAACCCATTTCAATAAGTGAATCTTATACAGATAAAGGTATGACAATAGATTAGTGAGATTTTTTTCTTCAAAGTCTTTAAAGGTTATGCATTCAGTAGAGAGTGATTTTCAAAGTCGTCACTCCTGAAGCTTTTGCTCTCCATCCTGTTATCTTGATATGGTCAAAAATATGTTTGTTTCTCCCACTGGCTGGGGCTTAAGCCCGCAAATCTATGCATCAACAAGGACATAGCAAATGCCCATTATGTGCTAGCCCTGTGTAGGGGCAGTGGATCCCACAAGAAGTTAAAGTCTGATCTCGGGTGGTATCGGCCTGCAGCAGCTTGAAGCAGGGTTTTGGTTCCTGGCCAGAGATTGAGTTTGGACCACAATGGTAAGAATACTGAATCCTAGCTACTAGACCAGTGGTCAATGACAAGGCCCTGGCCCTTTGGCTTTACAGAAAGAATTCCCACAAAAACGGAAAGTAGTGAAACAAGTGAAGTGTTTATTAGAAGTAAAAAAGTACAGTACATGTGGATGGACACATGGGCAGACTCAGAGAGTCGTGCCCTCTTGTCAGTTTAAATCACTTATATGGAGCCTTTCTTTCAGGTTTTCTTTGGCCAATCATTTTGACTGCCTGGTTCTGAATCTGTTTTTGGTATATCTCTGGATCCCCCCATGTGTGTGCGTGCATTTCTCAACCAAGATGGATTCCAGCATAGAGATCTATGGGTAGATTAACATTATTCCCCTTTTGACCTCCAAGGAACTTGACTTAAAGAATGAGAAACATGTGGTCTTTATATTTTATCTGGGCAGGACCTAGCCTCCTTTATTATCTTGCTGTCCACAAGGGATGAACTCCAGCTGCTCAGTCTGGGGCCAATTTATCTCCTGTCTCAAGGCCATCTTCTGAAAGCTCAGATTCAAGTGGACAACACTGGCTATTCACAGTTAAATTAATCAATATCTAGACAATAACTGACTAACATTAAGCTACAAGGAAAATCAACGGGTGTCATGGTACAGAATGAGAGAAAGGTCTGAGTTTCCACAAGGTAGTCATGACAAAGACATTTTGATGAAGAGGAATTTAAGCACAGGACTGATAATAGAGGCAAACCATAGTGAGATCTGATGGGAAAAAAATATTCCATATAGAGAAAAAGCAAAGAAGTGGCTGTGTTTTGAGACTTGAAAAGATGTTAAACCTAGATATTTTAAAGGTGAAAAAGTAGCTGCTGATGTGGAGGAGAATGAGCCAGATTATACAGGCACATATAATTCATGACTAACAGCATAGTTTTTATCCTAAGAACAGTGAACATAAGCAGAAAACTGACATAAGTTGTTGTTGGTTTTGTTGTTGTTTTAATCCTTCTGGCTGTGATGGCAAATAAATCATAGGGGCACCCAAAAAATGATGAAACCAATCTGTAGGCTATTGAGAAGTTTGGGTAAAACATGAAGGTGATATTGATAGAATAGGAGTTCTCAAGATTGAGAAAAATAGATGGAATTGAGGTACATTTTTGAGAGCGAATTGACAGGACTTGCTAATGATTTTTTTTTTTAGAATAAAATAAATATATAATTTAAGAGGCATTTTGCAAACAAACAAACAAAAACAGTTGTTATTTTTCCATCTGGGTAGAAGTCCCAAAATTCAGAGTTCTCAGGTCTATGGTATTTCACAGTTAACCCATCAAATCCAGAGCTGGAGGGTCCAAATGGCAGATCCCTTGGTGGTGACTTGAGTACATGGCTTCTCGATCTTTGTTACTTTCTTCCAGTCCCCAAATCTTTCTTTCTTCCTCTCCTTCTGGTTTTTTTTTTTTTTTTTTTTTTTCAGTCAAAGATCCTGGAGCATATGGAATTTAACTGGCATTTTTAATCCAGAAGAGAAGTGTTCAAGCAAACGTATGGGGGTAAGTAGGGCTTGGTGCAGGAGAATCAGGACACGAAGGTCCCTCACTTTTGCTTTGTTCTGACCCAGATCCCACTGGACATATTCTGTTTGGCACTTGAAAGCTCTGGTATTTTGGCAAAGCAATTATGGGAGGCCCAATCTAGATGGCAACTGGGGATGAAGGAATCTTCATGGCTAGTTGTGAAGTCCTTCCCCTCTGGAGAATCTGTGATCAACTTGTATCTTCTCAGAGGTAACAGTCCCCAGTTGATTCCTTGAGCACAGGTTCCTCTCAGTGGGACGTAGTCACACCCAACTTCACTTTCTCTTCATTTTCCACGTCATAACCTCCTCTCCTGTAGTACCAAAACATGAGAAGCCGCATGATGACCAGCAGACAGACGGATGACAGCACCACAGCCACCACAACCAGGATGGTTGTGTGATCGCACGTATGTATATAAGCGATTTTTCACTGGGAGGCTCAGCCCATGGCACCTCTCTCCATAATAACCTGGGTAGCAGATGCAGGTTGGAACCCGGAGCTCCTTCACGTATTTGCATTCTCCGTGGATGCAGAAGTCCTTGTATCTCCGAAGACATGGGTTTCTCTTCTTCCCTCCTCCTTGCTGGGTGTGGCCAGAGCTTGTGTCTTGGAGGAGAAAGCAGCTCTGAAAAGGTCCAGGTTTGCCTCTTCCAAGTCCAGGACTTCCCAGCCTTGGTCACCTCCCACGGGCAGCAGCTGGTCCGTAGATTGAGTAGGGGAGTCCAGATTGCTGGCTCCAGCAGCCAGGACTCTCCAAAGCCGCTCCAGGCTCTCGCCAGTCACCAACGCCGAAAGCACTGCAGCAAGAAAGAGCTTCAGCACCACCGACGGCAGCAGCTTCATGGTCCCGGACTCGGCGGAGGAGGCGAGGCACCAATCACTTTTGCAGGACGGCGGCCACCGGACGCTGGCACGGGAGCCGGGCAGGAGAAGCTCTGGAGATCCCGGCGGGCACGGTCGGCTGCCGGCCTCTGGGTGCAAGTCTGCCTGGGATTTGCGCGGAGCTCGCGGCCGCTGGGCGTCTCTCTATTCACTCCGTCAGTCCGACCGCCAGAGCCCTAGTGCCTCAAGCAAGAGAGCCAGCTGCAGTCGACTTGCAGTTTTCTGGCTTCAGTAACTGAATCAATGGTAGTACCATTTACAAAGATGGAAAAAAACTGAGGCGAGCCAGGCTAGAGGAGGAAGCTAAGGGCAATGTTTAGGCCATAGTAACCTTGAAATGCTTATGAGACATCCAAGTAGAAATGCCAAATGGATAATTGAATGTTGGAGTCTCAGGTTTATAGGAAACATGTGGCCTAAAGGTAGAAAGTTGAACACTCTCAGTCTACAGTTAGGCTTAAGCTCTGGGAGAGAATGCACATTTATCTTTCCCAAACCAAGCCATACACAGTACTTTCCATTTGCCTTCAAATTTGAATCACTGATCTCTCAACTCTAGCTGCTTTACTTTCTAGATTTCCTTCCTCTATAAAGTTGTATCTTCTAAAAGTTTTTGAGCTCCCAAATGAAGCACTGCAAAGACTAACACAGTTTTGTTAAGAGAACACACTGGTCATAGCAAACACATACTTCCAACAGTAAAACAGATGACTGTAAACATGGAAATCACCAGATGGTCAATACCGAAATCAGATTGATTATATTCTTTGCAGCTGAAGATGGAGAAGTTCTATACAGTCGGCAAAAAACAAGACCTGGAACTGACTGTGGCTCTGATCATCAGCTCATTGTTGCAAGATTCAGGCTTAAATTGGAGAAAGTAGGAAAAACCACTTGGCCATTCAGGTATGACCTAAATTAATTCCCTTATGATTATACGGTGGGGGTAGTGAGTAGAATCAAGAGATTAGATCTGGTAGACAGAATGCCTGAAGAACTATGGACAGAGGTTCATAACATTTTACAAGAGGCAGTGGCCAAAACCATCCCAAGAAAAATAAATGCAAAAAGGCAAATGGTTGTTTGAGGAGGCCTCACAAACAGTTAAGGGAAGAAGACAAGCAAAAGGCAAAGGAGAAAGGGAAAGATATACACAACTGAAGGCAGAGTTCCACAGAATAGCAAGGAGAGATTTTTTTAAAGGGCTTCTATGTGAACAATGCAAAGACATAGAGGAAAATGATAGAATGGGAAAGACTAGCGATCTCTTCAAGAAAATTGGTGATACTGAGGAAACATTTTATGCAAGGATGATTAATAAAGGACAGACATAGCAAAGACATAAAAGAAACTAAAAAGATGGAAGAGGTGGCAAGAATACACAGAACTACACAAAAAAAGTCTTAATGACCCAGATAAGCATGATGGTATGATCATTCACCTAGAACCAGACATAATGGAATGTGAAGACAAGTGGGCTTTAGGAAGCATTGCTATAAACAAAGCTAGTGATGGTGATGAAATTCCAGCTGAGCTGTTTAAAATCCTAAAAGCTGATGCTGTTAAAGTGCTGCACTCAATATGTCAACAAATTTAGAAAACTCAACAGTGGCCACAAAGGTCATTCCAAAACCAAACAAGAGTAATGACAAAGAAGATTCAAACTATGGTATATATGAGCTAATTTCACATGCTAGCAAGGTAATTCTCAAAATTCTTAAAGCTAGGCTTCAGCAGTACATGAACCAAGAACTTCTAGATATTCAATCTGGATATAGAAAAGGCAGAGGTACCAAAGATCAAATTGCCAACATCCACTGGATCATAGAGAAAGCAAGGGAATTCCAGAAATTTTTCTGTTTCATTGACTACGCTAAAGTCTTTGACTGTGTGGGTCACAAAAATCTGTGGAAAATTCTGAAAGAGATGGGACTACTAGACTACCTAACCTGCTCTTGAGAAACCTCTATACAGGTCAAAAAGCAATAGTCAGAACTGGATACAGAACAATGGACTGGTTCAAAATTGAGAAAGGAATTCATCAAGGCTGTATATCGTCACTCTGCTTATTTAATTTATATGCAGAGTCCGTCATGCCAAATGCTGGGCTGGATGAATCACAAGCTGAAATCAAGATTTCTGGGAGAAATATCAACAACCTCAGATATGCAGATGATACCACTGTAAAGACAGAAAGTGAAAACGAACTAGAGCATCTCTTGATCTGGGTGAAAGAGAATGAAAAAGCTGGCTTAAAGCTCTACACTCAAAAAACGGAGATCCTGGCATCCAGTTCCATCACTTCATGGCAAATACATGGGGAAAAAAGTGGAAACAGTGATAGATTTTATTTTCTTGGGCTCCAAAATCCCTGTGGATGGTGACTTCAGCCATGAAATTAAAAGACAGTTGCTCCTTGGAAGGAAAGCTAGTCAGTATAGCTTTTTCAGTAACACTGACAAAACTAGTCACTAAATTAAAAAGCAGAGCCATCACTTTTCCAACAAAGGTCAGTATAGCAAAGTCGTATATGGATGTCAGAGTTGGACCATAAAGAAGGTTGAATGCCTAAGAAATGAAGATTTTGAACTGTGGTGCTTGAGAAGACTTTGAAGAGTCCTTTGGACAGCAAGGAGATCAGTCAATACTAAAGGAAATCAAACCTGAATATTCATTGGAAGGACTGACGCTGAAGCTGAACCTCCAGTCCTTTGGCCACCTGATGCAAAGAGCTAACTCACTGGAAAAGACCCTGGTGCTGGGAAAGATTAAGGGACAGGGGAGAATGGGGCTTCAGAAGATGAGATGTTTGGATGG
This sequence comes from Bos taurus, assembly GCF_002263795.3. Lineage (NCBI taxonomy): Eukaryota > Metazoa > Chordata > Mammalia > Artiodactyla > Bovidae > Bos > Bos taurus. Next base: position 50,551,249 of record NC_037340.1, read on the forward strand.
CTTCATCAACACAATGAACATAAGTCTGAGCAAACTCTGGGAGATAGTGAAGGACAGGGAAGTCTGGTGCGCTTTAGTCCACGTGGTTGCCAAGAGTTGAACGCAAATGACTGACCAACAGTAACAAAATTTCCACTTGTCCCTTCAAGCTGACCAGAAAACAGCCACTTGGGCCCTTCTCTTTCAGGTGATTTTAACTACACAGTAGGAAAAAAAACCCACTGCAAACCACAACAAAAACCCCTGAGGTTGGTTTTCAGTGAAAGCTGAAAGTTTTTTTTTTTTTTTTTTTTCTTACTACAAGTGAAGTTACTCTTGGGACTATTTGCTCCTGATTTCTTTCTTGATCTTAGAAAGTTCCGTTTATCCTTCATCTGTAGTTTTGTAATAGGGAAGAAGAAACGTGATTCCATGTTGGATCTGTTTCTTTTACTTTAACCTTTGTGCTCTGTTGCCTGGACATGTTGACTCTGTACTTTTGTAAAAGAATTTTGCCTATAGCCTGAAATACACAAAAGAGCCTATTTTCAAAGTTCTGACCTTTAAAGTATAACATTCTTCCATTCAGATAGAGATAAAAATTTGTAGCATAGAAAATAATATTTATCTAATTAAAGGTTTTCAAGAATATCATGACCTCATCTATGCAGACAGATGCAAGTTTCTGACACCAAGAAGTCTGCAACAACTAACCACATCCCCCTCCCCCTTAAACACAAAAGAAGCCAATTCTAACTCAGGTAAGATAGTTTTCTAGGACATGAATCTGCCATTTTCTTGGTCTGCTGGCTTTCTGAATAAAGTCATTATTCTTGTCCCAACAACTTGTCTCCCAGTGATCAGAACAAGTTTGGATTTAGTGAGCAGAACGAGTTTGAACTCAGTAACAGTTCTATTATTCCTGTGCGTGTTCTAAGTTTTTTCATGGTAAAATTCATGTTGACTCAGAATTCCAGATGTTGAGGTCTGAAGAAGTCCTCAAAAACTAGTTCAACCTGCTCATGTTACATATGAGAAAACAAACATAAAAAGTATAAGTGACCGACAAACACTGTGGCTCTAATATGGACTTTATATTATTTATATTCTCTAATTTACAGAGAATAAATTGCTCATTGTTGAATAGATTGTTCTTTCTCTGCCCTAGACTACACAAATGCAGCTGACTCATTTCACCTTGTAAGTTCCTGGACAACGAAAGGCTTCAATTTCATTTCTAATTACACTTTTTAAAACTACAGAGAGCTGCCCGCAAGTTCACTCTACTATAGGCCCCAGAATTGTTTCTCATTAAAGCTGGCCTCTTCTGTAAGTCAGACATTCACAGAGATTCCACAGGAAGAGAGCCTCTAAGACACAGCTTTATCTCACTATCTTATTAGGGTATATCATGACTCCAGTAGGAAATGCATAAAGTAACTTATATAATAAGTTTTACAATTTTATGCTCTGCATTTTGGGGATCTACAATATTTTATCCCATATTCATTTTGTTCTTTTTAATGATTGATTCCAAACATTCTCAGCTAAGAAGTTTTGAAAATGCAGAAAAGTACAAAGCAAGCAAAATTATCTATACCCTTACAAAACTTAGGTAATTACTTCATATTTTGTACTTCTTTCCAGATCCTCTTCCATGCATATAGGTTTGTACATGGGTTTTTCTTGTGTGTGTAGCTATGTAGATAATGTTTTCATGTATGTTTACATTTTTCCATATGTACATATAAACATTATATACATAAAATATTTATATTATTTGTGTTCTCTAATTTTTTAATAAGGGATATAACCCCTAGCAAAATACATAGCACATTATAAGCTCCCTGTAAATTCTGATTCTCTTATTATTTTAATCAAATATACGAAGTGTTGAAGCAAAGGTAAGGAATGTTCTTTGGACAGGGCTGTGGGATGCGCTCACAGAGCAAAAGTTGAGACCAGAAGATTTAATGACTCTCCCAATTTAGGGCTAGAATGATAAGTGGATGAGCAAAATGACTAGTATTTGTATCACTGAAAAGCCTGAACCCAGACTGGGAATGACAACAAAATCAACTAAGATCACACCCCTGCTTTGAGAATGAGCTGTAGCACAGAGCATGCTTGCCTCAAGAGGGAAGGGAAACCCATCTCAGTTTTAAATTTCATTCTCAAGGCTTTAAAATATAGAAAAATTGACTTTTCTCATAACTACCATCATCTTTCAAATACCCATACTACTCTGAGCCCTATTTGCCTAAGTTTTGCTTTCTAGAAATGATAGATGTTATTCTAGAGACGTAAGGGGAAGAGAGAACATCAGCATGCAAATGATGGGAATTCTAAGGTCAAGGATACCCAAATTCCTGAAAACACTCTACTGTTTAAACACTTTACTATGTAAAAGCTTTGGACATGAGTCTTTATTTCCCCTTCCCTGTAATGTATTATATATGCATTAATTTACACAAAATACTACAATCAGATTATTTTTGGCATCCAACAGCTAGCTGTAAGTCACTTCAAGTGAGGGAGATCGATTCCTTGATACCTCAATACACTTTTCATCTTATCTACTGGCATTATTATAATTAACAAAAAAAAAAACCCTACATCTTCTTTTCCTGTCATTATTTCATGGCCTCCCTCATCTGTTCATTAATTCTTAAAACTAAAAGCTTGCCTTTGACATTGAGACCATGTCTGCCTTAGTTGTGCAGTAGATGCTTTCTGCACATTGACATATTTGCCATCTTCACATTGCTTTTGCTTCCATATGTATTTTACTTCTCTTGAACAAAAAGTATGTAATGGTCTTAATAAATAATTAGTGTGCAATAATCCAATGATATTTGTTAAAGAAAAAGTAAAATATAACAAGATTAAAGGTTAAATATTATCTCATAAAATATTATGAAAAATAACATAAAAACTTAGAGATAGGCAGTGTTATTTAAAATCTCCTCTTTAGTGTCAAACATTTGAAAGTGCATAACTTCCCTAACAACCATTTATTTGATCAAGACTCTGAGGTCTTAACTGACCTCAAGCACAATACATTAAAGGAAATACACTCTCCCGAGACAAAAGGGAAAAAATGCCCCAATATTCTTTGCCCTTGTCAGAGTGCTGCAGAGGAACTGCCAGCATCCAGATATTCTGGAAAGACACAACAAACTCTGATCCACTTCGGGGGCATTATATTCCTACCTGGGATATTTTTCCTCCTACTCCTTGCTAATTCAACTCTTTATTCATTCTTCAAGTGTTTGCTTAAACATCACTATCTAGAGAAAGTGTCCCAAATTCACATCTAAATTAGTCCCCTTTATGCCCAAATCATAATTCTTAACTTGCCCCTTGCAATTCTCATTCCAATTTAGCATTTCATTGTTTTATAGACATTTTACATCTTCCTCTCTCCCCACTAGACTCAAACTTTAATGAGAGCAGGAATCAGCTCCAATTTGTTCAATGCTGAATTCTACAAACACCTAGCATAGTTCATTAGAATGACAACTGTTGTGTTCAGTTGTTCAGCTATGTCCAGCTCTTTGCGACCTCATGGACTGCAGTACACCAGACTTCCCTGTCCACTATTTCCTGGAGTTTGCTCAAACTCATGTCCATTGAATCTATGATGTCATCCAACAATCTCATTCTCTGTTGTCCCTTGTCTTCTTGTTCTCAATCCTTCGCACCATCCAGGGTCTTCAATGAGTTGGCTCTTCACATCAGGTGGCCAAAGGGTTGGCGCTTTTGCTTCAGCATCAGTCCTTCCAATGAATATTCAGACTGATTTCCTTTAGGATTGACTGGTTTGATCTCATTGCTGTCCAAGGGACTTTCAAGAGTCTTCTCCAATACCACAGTTCAAAAGCATCAGTTGTTAGAAACTCAGCTTTCTTTATGGTCTGACTCTCACATCCATATATGACTACTGGAAAAAGCATGGCTTTGAGTATATAGACTTCTGTTGGTGAACTGATGTCTCGGCTATTAAATACACTGCTAGAATTGTCATAGCTTTTCTTCCAAGGAGCAAGCATCTTTTAATTTCATGGCTGCAGTCACCATCCACAGTGACTTTGAAGCCCTGTAAAATAAAGTCACTGTTTCTATTTTTTCCCATTTTATTTCCCATGAAATGATGAGACTGGATCTTTGTTTTTTGAATGTTGAGTGAAAAAACCAGCCTTTCACTCTCCTCTTTCACCTTCATCAAGAGGCCCTTTTGTTCCTCTTCACTTTCTGCCATAAGGGTGATGTCATCTGCATATCTGAGGTTATTGATATTTCTCCTGACTATCTTGATTCCAGCTTGAGGTTCATTCAGCCTGACATCTTACATCATGTACTCTGTATATAAGTAAAACAAGCAGGGTGATATTTACAGCTTTGATGTACTCCTTTTCCAATTTTGAAACAGTCCGTTGTTCCATGTTCAGTTTTAACTGTTGCTTGTTGATCTGCATACAGGTTTCTCAGGAGGCAGGTAAGGTAGTCTGATATTTCCATCTTTTTAAGAATTTTCCACAGTTTGTTGTGATCCACACAAAATCTTTAATGTAGTCAATGAAGTGGAAGTAGATGCTTTTCTGGAATTTCCTTGCTTTCCTATGATCCAACAGACGTTGGCAATTTGATCTCTGGTTCCTCTGTCTTTCGTAAATTCAGCTTGTACTTTTGGAAGTTCTCAGTTCACACACTATTGGAGCCTAGCTTGAAGAATTTTGATCATTACCGTGCTAGCATGTAAAATGAGCACAACTGAACTGTAGTTTGAACATTCTTTGGCATTGCCTTTCTTTGGGATTGGAATGAAAACTGACCTTTTCCAGTCTTGTGGCCTCTGCTGAGTTTTCCAAATTTGCTGGCATATTAAGTGCAGCACTTTCACAGCATCATCTTTTAAGATTTGAAATAGCTCAGCTAGAATGCCATCACCTCCACTAGCTTTGCTTTTAGTCATCCTTCTTAGGGCCCACTTGTCTTCGCACTCCAGAATGTCTGGCTCTAGATGAGTGATCACACCATCAAGGTTATCCGAGTCATTAACATCTTGTTTTGTATAGTTCTTCTGTGTTAAGGTTAAGATATTTCTGTCCTTTATTGTGCCCATCTGTATGAAGTGTTCGCTTGGTATCTCTAATTTTCTTGAAAAGATCTTTAGTCTTTCCCATTCTTTTGTTTTCTTCTGTTTCTTTGCACTGTTCAGTTAAGAAGGCTTTCTTATCTCTCTTTGCTATTCTTTGAAACTCTGCTTTCAGATGAGTATATCTTTCTTTTTCTCATTTGCCTTCCATTTCTCTTCTTTCCTCAGCTATTTGTAAGACCACCTCATATAACCACTTTGTCTTTCCGCATTTTTTTTTCTTGGGGATGATTTTGATCACTGCCTCATGTACAATGTTATAAACTGCTGCCCATAATCTTCATGCACTCTGTCTATCAGATCAAATCTCTTGAATTTATTTGCCAGAATGACAATGAATAATCAATATGATGAAATCATCTATTAATTTTAGTAAAACTTCTGAATCATAGAGATATAAACCTTATAAATAGATCTTTAATTACCAGTGAAGAGAGCTTGAAATAAGTGGTACAAGGGTAGACATCAACAGACTGACTGAGAAGAGTCTTGGGAGATGCACTGTTGTTACTGGAGGAAATGAGGAAACTAAGACTTGGAGAACCTGTTAGGTTCATACAAACAGCAAGTGCTGGGACATACACTGGGTTCTCAATAACCATTTCATAAATGAATGAAATCACATGCTCATAGGACAAACTGTTAGGCAGTTTTACAGGTAACAATAGTCTTTTCTTTTCAGTAATGCAGTTTTCTAAAGTTTCTATGTATCAGTCCTAATTTTGCACTTCTGAAGCTCAAAAAAAATTGATTCTCTCATCTCCATTATATATCTTCAATTATTGTTTTATTCATTCACTTATTCATTCAACCAGTGTTTTAATGTAATCAATGTCAAATGCTATTCTAAGAACATAATGATGAACAAATATCTTCATAGAGCTTCCTGGGGAACAGATGAATAGCAAACCATCCCATAAGTGAAAATCACTGCAGTGCTACATATTTCACAGGAGAAAGCTGTGGGAGCGTATGACAGGAGAATCTGACCTAATAAGGGAGATCAGAAGGATAAAAGGTTTTATTTTAAATAGTCAAAGAAGAAGGAAAATGAATTCCAATAGAGGCAGTGGTATGCACCCTGTGACAGGAAGTGCAATATGTGTGAGGAACTGATAATGTCCATGTGGCAAAAATAGAAAAAGTTAAGAGTGCATGGTGTGATTTAAGGCTATAAGTACAGGTAGAGGCCAATCCATGCAAGGACACACAGTTACTTACAAGACTACTAAGGGCAAAGAAACTCTAGATGAGTTTCAACCTAGGAAACAATGTTCTCAGATTTGCATTTTGTAAAACATTTTTTTGACAAGATATTTGGAGGATATGGGAACAAAGAGTAGCAGCAGAGAGACCTGGATGCTACTCTCGGCAAAATATGTTGATGGTTTGGATAAAAAGGCATTGGAGATAGAAAGTAAACCAACTATTATGCTATTGGGATGTAAACTGAACAAGACATTATAGTTTGAGTGTGAAGGGGGAAATGACATTTGCAGGTTGACTTTCTGCTAACTTCTTATTCCAATATACATTTTCCCTCTTCCTTAACAACAAAACCCTAGATTTATCTGATGTGCCATGAAGCAGATAAAATTTATATTTTTCTGTCTTATGTTCAGGAAATATGACCAAAAATGTATATTGCTAAACATTGGCCAATAAAATATATGTGGGGAAATTTGGGCTTTTTGAGATTTTTTTCTTAAAAGGGAGAGGTCATGGCCTTATTCTCCCCTTCCTAAATCCTTCTGCTTGGAACTCAGATGTGAAATTGTAGCTTTACCAGTCAATTTGAATCATAAAGACAAGACTGAATATTGGAGAAGGCAAGTACTCACGCAGCAGCCCCAATCTAGGCTGTATAACACAGACTTCTTTTATCATGAGAAAACTAAATTTTTTATGTCAAAATCATCAATAGCCAAAGAATCTGACTTTATTCACAGCACAATACACTAGATAAATAGGGGTGCCGTTAGGTGGGAAAGATTTGAAGAAGTTCAGATAATGGGAAGAAGCACCAAGAGTTACTTTGAATGCAATAAGTTTGAGATGTCTCACAGATGATGAAGGAGGCAATGAGATGTACAAATATGGAATTTCTAAAGTATCTAGATTAAGTATAGATATTTTAGGTCCCTTAGCATTTTGAAAGTATTTATAATCACATAAGAAAATTAAGTGAATCTACAGATTCATTGCAAATCTGTTAAAATATCAGATGGTTTTTCCATAGACATTGAAAAGCAGACCTTTAAATTCATGTGGAAATGCAAGGAACCCAGCATAGCCAAAACAATCTTGAAAAAGAAGAACAAAGTGGAAAGACTCAGACTTCTCATTTTTAAAACTAACTACAAAATTACAGTAATCAAAGCAGCATGGTACTGGCATAAAATGGCATATTAATCAATAGAATAGTATTGAGAGTCCAAAAATGAACCTTACATTTGTGATCAATTGATTACTTATTTATTTATGGCTGCACTGGGTCATCATTGCTGTGCAGGCTTTTCTCTAGTTGCAGAGAGTGGGGACTACTCTATAGTTGTATTGTGCCGGCTTCTCATTGCAGTGGTTTCTATTGTTGTGGAGCATGGGTTCTAGGGCACAGGGGCTTCAACAGCTGCAGCACACGGGCTCAATAGTTGAGGCTCCCAGGCTCTAGAGCAGAGGCCCAATAGTTGTGCATGGGCTTAGTTGTGAGATCTTCCTGAATCAGGGATCAAACCCATGTCTCCTGCATTGGCAGGTGGTTTCTTCACCATTGAGCCACCAGGGAAGCCCAGTCAATTGATTTTTTGATAGTGTTGAAAATATTTAATGGGAAAGAAATAGTTTTGCAATATATAGTTCCAAGACATGATATGTACATCTGAAATAAATCAGTTGAATACCTCATACCATGCACAGTGCCCAGTGTCGCCCAGTAGACTCAGTCTCCCAGCCTGTGGCCCAGAGTATCCCTACAGGAATTGAATATAGAGACCAGCCCTGGGAGCCTGGATACTGAATCACCTGACTGGGTGCATGAGCAGTTTGTTCCTATGTATTTGCCTGCTGGCATCAGGCTCTCCTCACCCGCTTTATTGAGCTTGCCCTCACCCACTGAGCTATCCTTCTGGAGTCTCCAACTGCACAGCTCCCCCAACTGAGCCATTAATGAAGAGGTTTTCATGCATAATGAAGTATACACATTGCTTCATAGATGAAAATTATACATTTAATAATAGACTTATACTCATATTACAGAAAAACTATTAGAACTCAATAATAAAAATATAAAAGATGTGAGTGGGCATATAAATGGTCAAAGAAGACATATAAGTAACCATAAAATGCAATAAAAATCATTAATCATTAGGAAAATACAAATCAAAACCACAATATGATACCACTTAACACCAGAATGATGGCTATAATCAAAATAACATAAAATAACAAGTGTTGGCAGGAATGTGGAAAAATCAGAACCCTCATACATTGGTGGTAAGAATGTAAAATGATGCATTCAATGTTATTTAAATACTGTCTGGCAGTTTCTCAAAAACTTAAATGTAGAGTTACCATATGACCCAGCAAACCCACTCCAAGGTATATACCCAAAAGAAATGAAAACATATGTCCACCAAAAAAATTGTTCATAAATATTTATAGCAAACTTTATTCATAATAGCTAAAAGAAGAAATAACCCAAATGTCCTTTAACTTATGAATAAATTAATAAAATCTATTATATCCATAGAATAGAATATTATTTTATAATAAAAAGTAATGAAATTCTGATACATTCTATATCACGGATGAATATTGAAAACATGCAAAGAGAAATAAACCAGACACAAAACAATGCAAAGGAGTTATGCCATATGATTCCACTTATATAAAGAGTCCAGAATGGGCAAATCTGGCCACCTGATGCGAAGAGCTGACTCATTTGAAAAGACCCTGATGCTGGAAAAGATTGAAGGCAGGAGGAGAAGGGGATGACAGAGGATGAGATGGTTGGATGGCATCACCAACTCAATGGACCTAAGTTTGGGTAAACTCCAGGAGTTGGTGATGGACAGGGAGGCCTGGTGTGCTGCGATTCATGGGGTTGCAAAGAGTTGAACATGACTGAGCGACCGAACTGAACTGAATAGGAACATAAAGTAGATTAGTATTTGCCTATTAGTATTTGCCTAGGGTTGGGGATGGTGAATGAGGGAAGGAATGAAGAATGGCTGTTAATGGGTACAGGAGTTTCTTCGTGGGATGATTAAAATATTCTGAAATGAGATAGTGGTGATAGTTACACAACTGTGTGAATATGTTAAAAAAAAAAAAAAACTGAATTGTACAATTGAAGTGAGTGGACATTATGGTATGTGAATTAAACCTGAATAAAATGATTAAAAAATCAAGAGAAAAAGCTAACTTTCCTTTGCCCATCAGCGCATGTTGATATGATGAACCCATAGCCTAAATGTGCAATTATTTGCTGCCTCTACATGGAAGGCACCTATCAAGCCACATTCTCATCTCTGTATCTGATAGCATCCTTTGCTTAGTACTCAGAGGCTCTTTTCTTGCTTTTCCCTCCCACCAAACTGTGCACATCTATAGAGAAGTGATGAGTTTTAATCTCAGGATTTCTAGAAAATTTGATCCAGATTTGTGTTTGGAATATACTTGCTGCTGCTGCTAAGTTGCTTCAGTCGTGTCCGACTCTGTGCAACCCCATAGACGGCAGCCCACCAGGCTCCCCCATCCCTGGGATTCTCTAGGCAAGAACACTGGAGAAGGTAATGGCACCCCACTCCAGTACTCTTGCCTGGAAAATCCCATGGACAGAGGAGCCTGGTAGGCTGCAGTCCATGGGGTCGCTAAGAGTCGGACACGACTGAGCGACTTCACTTTCACTTTGCACTTTCATGCACTGGAGGAGGAAATGGCAACCCACTCCAGTGTTCTTGCCTGGAAAATCCCAGGGACGGCGGGCCCTGGTGGGCTGCCGTCGACGGGGTTGCACAGAGTTGGATACGACTGAAGCGACTTCGCAGCAGCAGCAGCAGGGCCTATTGCGACGGCGCACAGAGCACGGCCAAGAGGAGCTACCCCACGTCTGAGGTCAGGAATATACTTCAGTTCAGTCACTCAGTCGTGTCCGACTCTTTGTGACCCCATGAATCGCAGCACGCCAGGCCTCCCTATCCATCACCAACTCCCGGAGTTCACTCAGACTCACGTCCATCGAGTCAGTGATGCCATCCAGCCATCTCATCCTCCGTCGTCCCCTTCTCCTCCTACCTCCAATCCCTCCCAGCATCAGAGTCCTTTCCAATGAGTCAACTCTTCGCATGAGGTGGCCAAAGTACTGGAGTTTCAGCTTTAGCATCATTCCTTCCAAAGAAATCCCAAGGCCGATCACCTTCAGAATGGACTGGTTGGATCTCCTTGCAGTCCAAGGGATTCTCAAGAGTCTTATCCAACTAGCTCTTTGCAAAGTATTAATTTTTAAAATTCACAATTATTTAATTATATACTAAAAGTTAATTTCTTGTTTAATGCAGAAGCTGAAATGCAAATCTTCCTACCTTCTTTCTCATGTATTTGCAATGTTCACAAATGAGTTATTAATTTAGACTTGCATTACATTCGGGCTTCTAGATTGACCTTTTATGTCATTTCTGTACTATGCATATCTGTCTAGGTATCATCTTAATATGTGGCCATCTAGCCCAGCACCTCTCAAACTTGAACTGCATCAGGATCACACAGGAAGTTTGTTAAAACACATTGCAGGGCCTCACTCCCAGGGATCCTGATTCAGTGGTCTCCAGGTACAGACTGAAACTGTGTTTCTGATCATCTCCAAGGCTTTGCTGATGTTGCTACTCATAGACCACACCTGGAAGATTGAGGGGCTAGAGGACTAGCATGTGTAGGTTATACTCAAAAGTTGGGCATGGCTTAGGTCTGTTAGGGAGAGGTCAGGGCATTTATTGAATAATAAATTGATTATAGATATTCAATAATAAATAAATTATAGATATTCTTTATAGAAATCTATCACTTTTTAATAATTGCATTGTATCACCTACATGATAAATTTGGACTCATTAACTTTTATAATTATAATAAAGAATGTTAGTAAATGTGAAATATTGTTTGTAATTTATAGCAAAGCAATGTCCTAGTAATAAAATGCTACTTTTCAAAGTATAAACAGTCAACTGAAACACACAATAAGACTAAGCTAAAACATCAATAAAATGGGGAAATAGCACAGGTAGGGAATAGGAGGGAGTAAATATTTTCTGAACAAGAATCTAATATACCATAGTTCTTAATGTACATTTAATTTGTACTCATAAATGACAGTTGTTTGAAGTCAAGCATGAAAAAATATCAATTATAATAGAGAGATCACATAAATTATAGTAATCATGGAAACTTTTCTCAACATGAACACCATCAAATCAGCACATTAAATTTTTCTGATTAAAATTTCTGCATTTCAAATTGGAATAGCTTTCAATCTCAGAAATTCAAGAATTAAAAAGAGAAAATATTAACGCAACTGGGATTATATGCAATTTATCTTTTCATTTAAGATGACTGAAGAAGCTTCAGAGATGCTTTCTGCTTGAAAATAGGATACCAAACCAATTCTCTTATTACTTAGAAATAAACAACGTTTTTTTAGAAAACTGGGCCAGCTGATTGCTAATCCAAAATGGTAATATTCTGAACATTTAAGCATAATAAAAGCAATCTTTGTTTTTGATGATATAAAATGTAAAATTAAATTTCAAAACATATCTAACAAATAGTGAAAGTGAAGTCACTCAGTCATGTCCTACTCTTTGCAACCCCATGGACTGTAGCCTACCAGGTTCCTCTGTCCATGGGATTTTCCAGGCAAGAATACTGCAGTGGGTTGCCATTTCCTTCTCCAGGAGATCTTCCTGACCCAAGGATTGAACCCGGGTTTCCCACATTGTAGGCAGACACTTTGCTGTCTGAGCCACTAGGGAAGTTAGAATATCTTCTAACAAAATATGATATATCATGCCATTTATACTTTATTTACCAATCATACTTTTATCATTTATAGTTTTATAATCATATTTTATAATTTTATAAATGAATAGTCTGTTCCCAATTTGCCTGTTAACACATTTAGACATTATCTGTATACAGAGTATTAAAGATTCAATTTAAATAATTTTATAAAACATAAAAAAGTAAATAACTTTTTAAAACTATGTTATCATTATCATGAAAACATTCCACAATGATTTTTTTTTAATCCATAAAAGTGACTACAACTGTATATGTAGATTATTGCATTCAGTTCTATGAAAAGCGTCAATCGTGTCCAACTCTTTGTGACCCCATGGACTGTAGCTTGTCAGGCTCCTCTGTTCATGGAATTTTCCAGGCAAGAGTACTGGAGTCAATTGCCATTCTCTTCTCCAGGCGATCTTCCTGACTTTACTGTCTGAGCCACCGGGGAAGACCCAGTCTGTTCTAGGGCTGCTAGAAATCTGGCAATTTAAAACAACAGAAATGTATTCCCTCAGAGTTCTGGAGGACAGAAGTTCAAAATCAAGCTGTCAGCAGGCTTCATTTTCTTTAGAGGCTCTGAGTAGAACCCATTCTCACGCCTTCTCTCTGGTGATTCTTGGCTTCCCTTGGCTTGGTAGACACATCTCTGCAATCTGCCTCTGTCTTCACATAACTTTTCCTGTATGTCACCTCCTTTGATATCCAGGATGATCTTATCTCAAGAGTCTTACCTTAAATACATCAGCAAACACCCTTATTCTGAATAGTTATATTCTGAGATTTTTATGGACATATCTGGTTGGGGGTGGGGTGCAAAATTCAACTAAGCACACTTGTGAAAGAAGTTTGAGGATTAAAAATAATTGATAAAACAGCATCAATCCATTGCTTACCATTCCAACATGTTGCTTCATTCACCCACACATTTATTTTGCTCAATGACTGAGTACCTACTGTGCCCCAGGCACTGCATTAGGCCCTTGGATAATGAGTGACCAAAGTGATGATCACCTGTAAGAAGGTCGTTGTGTGCTGATTCCCACACATGGCTTGATCATAGCCAAGTTTTCACCATCCTAAGACAAAATAAAATAAAATTTTTAAAGGTTTAAATTTTGCTTATCCCTAGAGTATGCTCTGTTTACTCTTGTGCACATACTTCTGTTCTATATGTAGGAAAGAATGAACAGTTGGAAGGTGATAACTGTACTTTGTAAGATTCTTTCTCATACTTCATGGTATTCTTTCTTGAGGAAATAAAATATATGGAAATTCTACTACTCCCCTAAACTTATTAAATTAATTGATTTTTTAAAGCAAACAGGTTGGAAACAACTGCTTCAAAGTGCCCTGGTCATGCTGAAAACCTTCACTGAACTTGGCCAACTTCTCTACTGTCCAAGAGGAGAATGAGATTCCTGAGACTTTTCATAAATTGGCACTTATCTGGTGCCACAACTTTGCAATTCCACTGTATCCTGTGCCTACATACCAATTGATGAGAAAAAGAAAGAACTGTCAGGCATCTAGCTGTGTGAGGTGAAGAAATCCACAGGTAGAAAAGTTGCTGGGATGATCTAATGACTGCTGGATGGAGCTGCTTAGGGCGCAGCCTTTCCCAGCATGGTAATCTGAGCCTTGTTGGGGAGGGGCTACAAGCAGAATTTGAAAGCCCTGTTGCCTCAAGGACTGAAAGAGATTAGGCATTACTTTCACTTCCAGAGATGTCCATGGGATCTCAAAGAATCAGATATTACTGAGCAAATAAGCACAGCACAGAGATACTTTGGTGCTCAATTGGCTCAGTTGTGCACGAATTATAGAATGAACATTCTCCCCTTCTCTGCATGGAACCAAAGATGACTTGTACACACTCACTACTCCCCAAGACATATTCGTACCAATATTTCAATGGTTAGTTATTCTAGGTTCTGAAGTGCATTGAGGTGGGAGTGGAGGTGGGATGGAGGTAGAGCCTAGTTGATGGGGTCAAGAATGCTAACATGTGCTTTTATTAGTAGTAATACTAATTTCACTATTTCTATCTATAGGCTAGGACAATCAGGTTGCTGAAATGCATAAAACAAGCAGGTGACAGAGAAAGGATTCATTCTAGAACAGGAGATTCTTAATAAAAAAAAAAAAAAACCTGAAAAATAGCATTTCCCTTACAAGAGTCAACTACAAATTGGCACTTACCAAGAGCACTGCCAATGACTGAACAACAAAGGCATTTGCCAACTGCCTCTACAGAGATTGAACCCCATGCTGCTATGGTTATTGACCTACAACAACCCCTGAGGGAGTTCAGGGTGGCCTGAGGCACTCTGTGCTCCAGGGAATCTGGTGGGACAGGTCTTTAGATAGTTGGATGTTTTTAGGAACAGATTTTATGATCTCAATCCTTGCATCTCCTCATATCCAGAGAAACACTAAATCCCTTCATGGTGACATCAGATCTTCATGACTAACAAAAACACTGTTTGCAAAATGAGTATTTCATGGGACTGAACTCTCCCTTCACCAAAACCTTATATGTTGACCTTACCCCACTGCCACTTTGGAGCAGTCTCTCAGAGCTATCTGAGAGGCTGCCTCCCTGGCTGTAGTCCTCATTTTGCCCCAAATGAAACTTAACTCGCAACTCTCAAGTTGTACGTTTTTTAGTCAACACAAGCATATTTTAAAGAGGAGTGAATTTTAGAAGTATATTAATTAACAGTTCTGGGATAAAGCATTATTTTGATACAAGACAGATCGTAGTAAAAATTCTGGCTAAACTTTTTTATTTTTCATAGCCAGTGTGCAAGAAAGAGTTAATTCAGCAGATCAGGGCTTCTCCAGTTTGCACATTCCATAAAAGGCCTGTCTTCAGAACTGGCCCTTGACTGGATCCTAAGAGATAATCTCTGAGCCTTTGGAATATCTCACTTGATAATAGTGTTTTTGTATGCCTGAGGCCTTGAGTCTTGCTATGTCAGTTTGACCTCTGAGAAGCTGGAGTCCAATAGCTGAGGTCAGTCACATGGGCACTGTGCCTACATGACTGACCTGCAATAAAACCCTGGACTCATGTGTTGGGTGAAGTTCTTGAAAAAAAAAAAATCAATTCTAAAAGGCACAGAAGGAGAAGCAAAAACATTTTTAAACTGGCAAAAATATAAAGCATAGAAAGTGATGAATGATTTGAATGTCCAAGCAACTTAAATTTTACTATATATGAAAGAATCAAACACTTAGAGAGTCTCATATTAGCCAAATTTGAGATAATTAGAACATCAGAAATAATCTTATCTATACAGAGTGAAGTAAGTCAGAAAAGGAAAGAAAAATACTGCATACTAATACATATATATGGAATAGAAAGATGGTACTGACGAAAGTACTTGCAGGGCAGCAGTGGAAACAGACATAGAGAACATACTTATGGAAGGGGTTGGGGGAGAAAAGAAAGGGTGAGATATATGGATAGAGTAACATGGAAATTTATATTACCATATGTAACTTAGATCAGTTCAGTTCAGTTCAGTCTCTCAGTTGTGTCCAACTCTTTGTGATCCCATGGACTGCAGGACGCCAGGCTTCCCTGTCCATCACCAACTCCTGGAGCCTACTCAAACTCATGTCCATTGCTTAGGTGATGCCATCCAACCATCTCATTCTCTGGCGTCCCCTTCTCCTCCCACCTTCAATCATTCCCAGCATCAGGGTCTTTTCCAAGGAGTCAGTTCTTCACATCGGGTGGCCAAAGTATTGGAGTTTCAGCTTCAGCATCAGTCCTTCCAATGAATATTCAGGACTGATCTCCTTTAGGATGGAATGGTTGGGTCTCCTTGCTGTCCAAGGGACTCTCAAGAGTCTTCTCCAACACCACAGTTCAAAAGCATGGATTCTTCAGCACTCAGCTTTCTTTCTTTTTATTATTTGTTTATTTTTTTAATATTAATTTATTTATTTTAATTGGAGGTTAATTACTTTACAATATTGTATTGGTTTTGCCATACATCAACATGAATCCGCCACAGGTATACACATGTTCCCCATCCTGAACCCCCCTCCCTCCTCCCTCCTCCCTCCTCCCTCCCCATACCATCCCTCTGGGTCATCTCAGTGCACCAGCCCCAAGCATCCAGTATCATGAATCAAACCTGGACTGGCAATTCGTTTCATATATGATATTGTACATGTTTCAATAACATTCTCCCAAATCATCCCACCCTCTCCCTCTCCCACAGAGTCCAAAAGACTGTTCTATACATCTGTGTCTCTTTTGCTGTCTCGCATACAGGGTTATTGTTACCATCTTTCTAAATTCCATATATATGCGTTAGTATACTGTATTGGTGTTTTTCTTTCTGGCTTACTTCACTCTGTATAATAGGCTCCAGCTTCATCCACCTCATTAGAACTGATTCAAATGAATTCTTTTTAATGGCTGAATAATACTCCATTGTGTATATGTACCACTGCTTTCTTATCCATTCATCTGCTGATGGACATCTAGGTTGCTTCCATGTCCTGGCTATTATAAACAGTGCTGCGATGAATATTGGGGTACACGTGTCTCTTTCAATTCTGATTTCCTCAGTGTGTATGCCCAGCAGTGGGATTGCTGGATCATAAGGCAGTTCTAGTTCCAGTTTTTTAAGGAATCTCCACACTGTTCTCCATTGTGGCTGTACTAGTTTGCATTCCCACCAACAGTGTAAGAGGGTTCCCTTTTCTCCACACCCTCTCCAGCATTTATTGCTTGTAGACTTTTGGATTGCAGCCATTCTTACTGGCATCAAATGGTACCTCACAGTGGTTTTGATTTGCATTTCTCTGATAATGAGTGATGTTGAGCATCTTTTCATGTGTTTGTTAGCCATCTGTATGTCTTCTTTGGAGAAATGTCTATTTACTTCTTTGGCCCACTTTTTGATTGGGTCATTTATTTACTTGTCTGGAATTGAGCTGTAGGAGTTGCTTGTATATTTTTGAGATTAGTTGTTTGTCAGTTATTTCATTTGCTATTATTTTCTCCCATTCTAAAGGCTGTCTTTTCACCTTGCTTATAGTTTCCTTTGTTGTGCAGAAGCTTTTAATTTTAATTAGGTCCCATTTGTTTATTTTTGCTTTTATTTCCAATATTCTGGGAGATGGGTCATAGAGGATCCTGCTGTGATGTATGTCGGAGAGTGCTTTGCCTATGTTCTCCTCTAGGAGTTTTATAGTTTCTGGTCTTATGTTTAGATCTTTAATCCATTTTGAGTTTATTTTTGTGTATGGTGTTAGAAAGTGTTCTAGTTTCATTCTTTTACAAGTGGTTGACCAGTTTTCCCAGCACCACTTGTTAAAGAGATTGTCTTTAATCCATTGTATATTCTGGCCTCCTTTGTCAAAGATAAGGTGTCCATAGGTGCGTGGATTTATCTCTGGGCTTTCTATTTTGTTCCATTGATCTATATTTCTGTCTTTGTGCCAGTACCATACTGTCTTGATGACTGTGGCTTTGTAGTAGAGCCTGAAGTCAGGTGGGTTGATTCCTCCAGTTCCATTCTTCTTTCTCAAGATAGCTTTGGCTATTCGAGTTTTTTTTGTATTTCCATACAAATTTTGAAATTATTTGTTCTAGCTCTGTGAAAAATACCATTGGTAGCTTGATAGGGATTGCATTGAATCTATAAATTGCTTTGGGTAGTATATTCATTTTCACTATATTGATTCTTCTGATCCATGAACATGGTATATTTCTCCATCTATTAGTGTCCTCTTTGATTTCCTTCACCAGTGTTTTATAGTTTCCTATATATAGGTCTTTAGTTTCTTTAGTTAGATATATTCCTAAGTATTTTATTCTTTTCATTGTAATGGCGGCACTCAGCTTTCTTTATACTCCATCTCTCACATTCATACATGACTACTGGAAAATCTATAGCTTTGACTAGATGGACCTTTGTTGGCAAAGTAATGTCTCTGCTTTTTAATATGTGGTCTAGGTTGGTGGAGAAACAGTGAAAACAGTGGCTGACTTTATTTTTTGGGGATCCAAAATCACTGCAGATGGTAACTGCAGCCTTGAAATTAAAAGACGCTCCTTAGAAGGAAAGTTATGACCAACTCGCAAGGAGACCCAACCAGTCCATCTTAAAGGAGATCAGTCTTGAGTTTTCATTGGAAGGACTGATGTTGAAGCTGAAACTCCAATACTTTGGCCACCTGACTCATTTGAAAAGACCCTGATGCTGGGAAAGATTGAAGGCAGAAGGAGAAGGCAACAACAGAGGATGAGATGGTTGGATGGCATCACTGACTCAATGGACAGGAGTTTGGGTAAACTCTGGGAGTTGGTGATGGACACAGAGAACTGTGGTGCTGCAGTCCATGGGGTCACAAAGAGTTGGACACGACTGAGCAACTGAACTGAACTGAGGTTGCTCATAAATTTTCTTCCAAGGGGTAAGCATCTTTTAATTTCATGGCTGCAACCACCATGTGCAGTTATTTTGGAGTCCAAAAAAAAATAAAGTCTATCACTGTATCCATTGTTTCCCCATCTATTTGCCATAAAGTGATGGGACTAGATGCCATGATCTTAGTTTTTAGAATGTTGAGTTTTAAGCCAACTTTTTCACTCTCCTCTTTCACTTTTATCAAGATGCTCTTTAGTTCTCTTCAGTTTTTGCCATGAGGGTGGTGTCATCTGCATATCTGAGGTTATTGATATCTCTCCTGGCAATCTTGATTCCAGCTTGTGCTTCATCCAGTCCAGTGTTTCTCATGATGTACTCTGCATATAAGTTAAATAAGCAGGATGACAATATACAGCCTTGCCATACTCCTTTCCCAATTTGGAACCAGTCTGTTGTTCCATGTCCAGTTCTAACTGTTGCTTCTTGACCTGCATACAGATTTCTCGGGAAGCAGGCAGATGGTCTGGTATTCTCATCTCTTTAAGAATTTTCCACAGCCAGTGGGAATTTGCTTATGAATCAGGGGACTGATATAGGGACTCTATAACAACCTGAGGGGTGGGATGGGGAGGAAGATGGGAGCGAGGTTTAAGAATGAAGGGACATATGTATACCTATGGCTGACTCATGCTGATATATGGCAGAAACCAACAAAATTCTGTAAAGCAATTATCCTTCAATTAAAAAATAAGTAAATTAAAAAATAATCCTACCTATAATTCATACAATTTGAATATCTAAAAATTCATGAGTACATAATGATACTTACAATGATGTAAAGTGAACCAGAAGACCCCACATACTACCTTGACAACTATCTAATACACCAATTCCTTACTCTGAAAATGGTGCCTAAAGGAAAAGATGTACACATTAATTCTGCTTCTTACACTTAGAATTATCTTATCTTTACTTTGTGAGTTGATCCTGCCTCTATTAAAATCTGTATTTGATACTTCAATGACTATCTCATTTTCTTTTGGTTTATATTTGCATGAGTAAGCTTTTTATATTCCTATACTTTTATTTCAAACTGTCCACATATTTGCTAGGTGGGTATTTTATAAACATCTTATAGATTTTTTTCAAAATGTCAACTTTTGTCTTTTAATAGAACAACTAATTCATTTATGTGTTTTTAATTTTTATTGTGAAAATTTCAAACATAAAGGGAAAGAAAATAGTACAATAAGCATTCTAACATCCACCAATAAAATCACCACTTGCTAACACTTTGCCATGTTTGTTTCATCTAGATATTGTTACTTCCCTAATCATTGAAAAATAAACACTTCTAAATTGGTTATTCTTCCATCATAATCATTAAATTCAGAGGTGAAACAAAAAAAATTTGTGCATCCTTAAACTTTTTCAGTTTCCAGAGCCCTCTGTAAATGAAAAATATATTTATAAATACAAAATTGCTAGGCTCCTTCTCAAGTTCTGAAAATTGCTAGTACTTCTTAAGTTCTAGAAAGAAAGAGAAGGATAGAAAGAATGGAGGGAAGAGGAAGGAAGAAAGAACAAAAAAGAAAGCAACTGGGATTAGAGAAAAAAGTGCTATTATTAACAATGATATATGTAGGAAAACTGAAGACTCTACCAATGAATTGTTTAAATAAATGATAGAATTTCAGAATGTCACTGAATGCAAATTAACATACAACATGAAATTGTATTTGTTTATAAGCAACAAAGAGATAAAAATTAAAAGATACTACTTTCAATTAAAAATACTAAAACATAAATCTAACTTAAGATATGCAAGATTTCTAGAAAAATAATGATAAATTTTTCACTCAGAGACTTTAAAGAAGATGTACTTAATAATGGAGAGCTATATTGTGCCTGTGGATGGAAAGATTCAATATTGTAAATGTGTAAACCATTCCTAAGAAAATCTATAGATTTAATGCAATCACAATAAAAATCCCAACAGTAATGTATGTGACACGTACATTGACATGTGTGACACGTGTCAGTGTGATGTGTGGTTTGTATATGTGTATAAGTCGACAAATTTAGTCTGAAATTTATAAGAAAATTCAAAGTAGCCAAGAAAACCTTATGCTAGGGAACTTGTACCACCAGATAGCAAGGCTTCTAATAAAGATACTCAAACTAAACTAGTGTGGTATTGCTGCAAAAATAAACAGATCAATGGATTAGAACAGAGAGTCTATAAATCTACACAGTCTATACAATTGCCTGAAGGACAATAGAAAGGATCCATGTATGGGTAAGTAGCTAAGTATTCAAGGGAGAAAGGGTTAAATAGTTACAATTATGGAAATGGCTAGAAAAGGTGGGACACAAAAGCTGGGTGGAAGGATGACGCCTACACAGGATGTGATATCTTCTGAGGCTGAAGGAAAAGAGCTAGACAGTGAAGAAGGGTGGAGAATGTTTGTTGTGGTCATCTTAGAAAGTACAAGCAAGCTGATCATAAGCTGTAACAACCAGGCTGAGCCTGTGAAGGAACTACTGAGACTCATGATCAGGAATGTGTAACTCATGACCTAGTAAAACATGTCTGCAATATTTATCTGTTCAAGTGCAAGCACAGAGAAAATAAAACATGAGGTCAATAATGTCAACTACTAGATATTGCTAGATCATTATGGTAAAAGAAGAGTAAGTAGGTGCCCTATCTGCAAGGTTATTACTGAAATGATAAAGTTTGGAATATAAGTTCTAAATGGGAGAGAAAGAAAGAAGAAAATGGATGGATTGCAATAAAGGATGGATGGGAGTTTCTATGATAGTTTTTCCAACTTGATTTTTTTTTTTTTTTATCACCCCAGCTCTTAAGAGTCTCCTTTCTTGGCCAAAGTACAGAAATCAGACTTTCTTTCAAGCCTCTAACATCAGGGCCATCAACATAATGATTGCACTGGAATTCCTGCTGATAATTTGAGTGTCTTCCACTGAATTCAATAAAACATAAATAAAATCAAACAAAGGGAAAAAAGAAATCCAGGACATACTCATATAATTAATAGAATATCTCCTTGAAATGTCTATTTTACCAAATCCAAAGTCTTCAGTTCTTTTGCACAACTTGTAAGCAAATGTTAGTATGTGGATTAGATTTATGTCTTACAAAGAAAAAGTGTTGTGAGGCTGAGGAGGAGGCATGACAAAGGTTTATTTTGTAGCAATGGAATCACAACTGCTTGGTTAGAGATGAACCTGAATGATGATTTTCCATAGTAGCCTCCCAGCACTTAATCTTAACCAAATATAAATGTGCTGAATTTATTACATTTGAACTCTGAAATTAAAAGTGATCATCTGTGACACACGTGTGTGATACATAGAGCAGTAATATATCGTGGACTAGTCAAACCTGAAGCAAATGATATGTTTGTGATTTGGCAGGCAAACTCACTCACATACTGAGACAGCTGAATGAATCTGATGAACTCTGGTGTCGCTCCTCTTCACAGGTATCTGCTTTCTGCAATAACGCACAATATATAGGGGGTATTTATTAATAATTCTTTCAATATATCTGTATAACAGAGAGAATAGCCTAAATCTGGAAATTCTGTTTACTTCGATGAAACAGAACAATTATTTGAACCAAGCTAAATTCTAGAGGAAAAAGATTACAAGGGTTAGACAAAAAAAATATATATATATATACAAAAGAACAGTTTCCTTTTCTTCTCTGGAGAGCAACATGAAGGGCAGCATTGCAAAGGGTGTTCCACTGGGATTTTCAGGCAGATGTTAGGATCAAATGTAGGAGGAATATGTATACATTTTATGATCAAAAACATTACCATTTTCCTTAGGAATCAGACTGCATGTGAAATTAACTTTTGCCACAGATCTAGAACAGAATCTATGTCACAAGGCTAAAGATGTAAACAACTAGAGGACTAATCCTTTCATAAGTCATATATATAGAATGAACCCTTAAGGAAAGAAGGGACACAATTTGCTAAGAGGTAGGTACCACAGAGCGTGGATAAATTTATTTTTAATAAATTTTTATTCACACTTTGAATTCACATTCTGTATCCAAAACAGGTAAAAAAAGCAAAATTAGGCTATACTGGGATTGGGCTATAATTTCTATGGCTTCGAGTCTGCATATATTACTGTATTGAATTAGTTTTGCAGGGAGATCCATATCTAGGTAAGATGTGTTGTGTCAGGATTCAAAAGAATCAATGACTTAATGATGGCTTCATAGCCATAGACTCTAGAATGTCCAAATCCTGTTCTACAAGTCATGTAGACTTTCTTGATGAAAGTGAAAGAGGAGAGTGAAAAAGTTGGCTTAAAGCTCAACATTCAGAAAACAAAGATCATGGCATCTGGTCCCATCACTTCATGGCAAATAGATGGGGAAACAGTGGAAACAGTGTCAGGCTTTATTTTTCTGGGCTCCAAAATCACTGCAGATGGTGACTGCAGCCATGAAATTAAAAGACGCTTACTCCTTGGAAGGAAAGTTATGACCAACCTAGATAGCATATTCAAAAGCAGAGACATTACTTTGCCAACAAAGGTCTGTCTAGTCAAAGCTATGGTTTTTCCAGTGCTCATATATGGATGTGAGAGTTGGACTGTGAAGAAAGCTGAGCAATGAAGAACTGATGCTTTTAAACTGTGGTGTTGGAGAAGACTCTTGAGAGTCCCTTGGACTGCAAGGAGATCCAACCAGTCCATTCTGAAGGAGATCAGCCCTGGGTGTTCTTTGGAAGGAATGATGCTAAAGCTGAAACTCCAGTACTTTGGCCACCTCATGCGAAGAGTTGACTCATTGGAAAAGACTCTGATGCTGGGAGGGATTGAGGGCAGGAGAAAAAGGGGATGACAGAGAATGAGATGCCTGGATGGCATCACTGACTCGATGGACATGAGTTTGAGTGAACTCTGGGAGATGGTGATGGACAGGGAGGCCTGGTGTGCTGCGATTCATGGGGTCGCAGAGTCGGACATGACTGAGCAACTGAACTGAACTGCAGAAATTCTTCCTTGAAGAATTTCTGAGGACTGAAGGAAAATTAGTAGAATGGGAATCAAAATGTTACTTTATTACTGGCTGATTTTCTGTTGTCCAGTTGCTCAGTCGTTTTCAACTCCTTGCAACCACATGAACTGTAGCAGGCCAGGTTTCCCTGTCCTTCACTGTCTCCCGGAGCTTGCTCAATCTCGTGTCCATTGAGTCAGTGATGCCATCCACCATATGATCTTCTGTTGTCCCCTTCTCCTCCTGCCTTCAATCTTTCCCAGCATCAGGGTCTCTTCCAACAATACAGCTCTTCGCATCAGGTGGCCAAAGTACTGGAGCTTCAGCTTCATCATCAGTCCTTCCAATGAATATTCAGGGTTGATTTCTTTTAGGATTCACTGGTTTGACCTCCTTGCAGTGCAAGGGAACTCAAGAGTCTTCTCCAACATCACAGTTCAAAAGCATCCATTCTTCAGTGCTCAGCCTTCTTTATGGTCCAACTCTCACAACCATACATGACTACTGGAAAAGCGATAGCTTTGACTGTACAGACCTTTGTCTGCAAAGTAATGTCTCTGCTTTTTAATATGCTGTCTAAGTTTGTCATGGATTTTCTTCCAAGGAGCAAGTGTCTTTTAATTTCATGGCAGCAGTTACAGTCCGCAGTGATTCTGGAGCCCAAGAAAATAGGTCTATCGCTATTCAAAGTTGTTTGCCCATCTATTTGTTGTGAAGTGATGGGACCAGATGCCTTGATCTTAGGTTTTTGAATGTTGAGTTTTAAGCCGGCTTTTTCATTCTCCTCTTTCACCTTCATCAAGAGGATCTTTATTTCCTCTTTGCTTTCTGCCATTAGGGTGGTATCATCTGTATATCTGAGGTTACTGATATTTCTTCAGGCAATCTTGATTCCAGCTTGTGCTTCATCCAGCCTGGCATTTTGCATGATGTGCTCTGAATAGAAGTTAAATAAGCAGGGTGACAATATACAGCCTTGTATTCCTTTCCTAATTTGGAACCAATCCATTGTTCCACCTCCGGTTCTAACAGTTGCTTCTTGATCTTCATACAGGTTTTGCAGGAGGCAGGTAAGGTGGCCTGGTATTCCCATTTCTTTCAGAATTTTCCACAGTTTCTTGTGATCTGCACAGTCAAAGGCCTTAGTGTAGTCAATGAGGCAGAAGCAAACCTTTTTCTGGAATTCACTTGCTTTCTATATGATCCAACAGATGTTGGCAATTTGATCTTTGGTTCCTCTGCCTTTTCTGAATCCAGTTTGTACATCTGGAAGTTCTCAGTTCATGTACTGTTGAAGCCTGCTGCTGCTGCTGCTAAGTCACTTCAGTTGTGTCCAACTCTGTGCGACCCCATAGATGGCAGCCTACCAGGCTCCACTGTCCCTGGGATTCACCAGGCAAGAACACTGGAGTGGGTTGCCATTTCCTTCTCCAATGTATGAAAGTGAAAAGTGAAAATGAAGTCACTCAGTCATGTCCCACTCTTTGCAACCCCATGGACTGCAGCCTACCAGGCTTCTCTGTCCATAAGATTTTCCAGGCAAGAGTACTGGAGTTGGTTGCCATTGCTTCTCCATGTTGAAGCCTAGCTTAAAGGATTTTGAGCATTACCTTGATAGCATGTGAAATGAGCACAACTGAACAATATTTTGAACATTCTTTGGCACTGCCCTTCTTTGGGATTGGAATGATAACTGATCTTTTCCAGTCCTGTGGCCACTGCTGTGTTTTCTAAACTTGCTGGCATATATAGTACTTTCACATCATCATCCTTTAGGATTTGAAATAGCTCAGCTGGAATGCCATCACCTCCACTAGCTTTGTTTGTAGTCATACTTTCTAAGGCCCACTTGACTTTGCACTCCAGGATGTCTGGATCTAGGAGAGTAATACACCATCGTGGTTATCCAGGTCATTAAGATTTTTTTGTGTAGTTCTTCTGTGTTTTCTTGCCACCTCTTCTTAATATATTCTGCTTCTGTTACGTCCATAGAGTTTCTGTCCTTTATTTTGCCCATCTTTGTATTTAATGTTCCCTTGGTATCACCAATTTTCTTGAAGAGGTTTCTAGTCTTGTCCATTCCATTGCTTTCCTCTATTGTTTTGCATTTTTCACTTAATATTTAATATTAATTAAATATTCTTATTAATTAAATATTAATATGTTCAATATTAATTAAATATATTTTAATATATTATAAATATATAAATAATTAATTAATATTGATTCTTTAATATTCTCAAGTTCAGTCAACTTGCCAGTCCTAGAATGTTTCAGAGGAAGGAGAGACTACAGAGAGCAAAACAGAGCATTCAATGTCTACAGACCAGACAAAGTTGAACTTGCACATTATTTTACATTATTAAGTACCCTTTCAGTAAGCATAGAAATCCAACTCATATTGTGCATAGAAAATGCATAGGCCACTAGAAGTATAAATAGCCAATGAAAGTTTTTAGAAAAAAATTTTAGAATTAAATTTAAAACAATTAGCAATGATATCTTTTTGCCTCTAAAACTGGGAATCTGTTTATATAGGTTATAGAGAATTGTCACTTTTGTGCAATTTGGTCTGAGATCTTTCAGGCCATCAATTGGGCTAAGACCATGATGAAGTTTAGAAATTATCTTGGCATTTATTCATTCATTACTCAAATGACTGACCTATCTGCTATGTCCCAAGCACATTGTAAGATATGTACCTCTCAGTGTTTATGTACAGGACAGACATTACAAAAAATATATATACTAACAAGTGTGTGTTTGTTAATCACTTAGTCATGTCCAACTCTTTGCAACCCCATGGACTATAGCCCACCAGGCTCTTCTGTCCATGGAATTCTCCAGGCAAGAATACTGGAGTGGGTTGCCATGCCCTTCTCCAGGGGATTTTCCAGACCCAGGGGTCAAACCCGAGTCTCCTAAACTGCAGACAGATTCTTTACCATTTGAGCCACCAGGGAAGCCCTATACTAACAAGAGTACGATATACATCACAATTTTGACAAACACTGAAATATAGTTATATGAATTTAAAAGTGCCATACTAAAGGTAAGTTGAGCAGTGCCAGATTTCTGGCAAAATTTCCTACTGTGCACCTAGCTATAAAGCTTGAGTAAGGAAATGTTTACTAGGTAAGGAAAGGAAGTAGCTGGTAAATGTAGTAACATGTACAAATAATACAAGGAAAAGAAGGGAATGTAAAATGTAAAGGCCAGAGCATCAGTCAGTGTAAACTTTCCTATGTGACTGTAACAAATAACTCTAAGGTCTCAGTGGTTTGAACTAACAAAGATTTATTTCTCACTCACATTTCATAACCACTTGGAATTGACTTTGCTCCAATCAGATCTGCTCCTTGTTCTCCTCACTGGGGAACTCAGTCTGGCCAATGTGGCTAGAGTTTAGAGAGAAAGGAAAATACAGGCCAGAGCAAGAAAACCTGTCTTTATCTTATTAGCAGTGGAGACTCACTGAAGGCTTTATACTTTGAGGAATTTTTTCCTAAGGAGAAAAATCAAGTAGTTATGTAAAGCTTAATCTACAAACTTGCTTACCACAGTAATGTGTATTAATTTTTAAAAAAACACTCAACCTTAGGTTCTTATTATAAAAAAAAAAATGGGTTCTCTGTATCTTTGTGATGAAATGCCATATAACCAACAAAAACAACACTTAGGAAAAATATTTTATTAAATGAAAAAGATGCATAAGATATAGTATAAAATTAGATCCACCTATTTTTTAAGTGATTCCCAGGTGGCATAGTGGTAAAGAATCCGCCTGCCAATGCAGGAGACACAAGACACATAAGTTCGATCCCTAAGTTGGAAAGATCCCATGAAGTAGGCAAAGGCAGCCCACTCCAGTGTTCTTGCCTGGAAAATTTCATGGATGGAAGAGCTTTGTGGGCCTCAGTCCACGGGGTAACAGAGTCAGACATAACTGGAGCACACACACAAACACATTTTTAAAGTACCGTTTATTGAATATATGTGTATAAAAATTTTGATGGATATATGTGTGTGTGTATATATATATATATACACATATATAAGCAATTCTCATTTGATATAGGATAATGGTTTGCTTGCTTTTTACATTTGTTGTTTTCTTTCTTACTATATGTGCTTTATTTATATGCTAATTTTCTGCAAAGAAGATTTATTCTTTTTCAGAGAATTTTTTAAATTTGTCTGCACCTAATTGCCACCATTCAAAAATATCTTTTTCTTTTCTTTTTCCATGGATAAATATGATTAGACTTCTTGCTAATCTCTTGTAAAATATGTGAAAGTTAACATGTTGTTTTTGTTGTTCCTTCAGTTCATCTAAATGTTCTGAAAACATTCTGTTTACATTACCACCAGTTCAAAAACTGTTTCTAGTTAGAGAAGTTTTAACATTTGTTCTCATCTTTGCAATTACCTCTTACCATGAGCAGCACCACAACTCAGGTTTTGGGTTCATAACCAGATGCCCTGAGGCAATGAAATGCCAAACTGTTAACCTGTCCAAAGTAACCAAATATCCTTTGGTAGTCATTCTGGAGTCCAGTCCAGCACCACAACTTACTGTGCAAGAATTACCTCATGAGAACCTGTTCTGCATCCACTTTCTTGACGTTCTTTTGGCTACGGTGATAGAATGATTCTAACTGCCAGGAATGGATAAAGAACAATACAGCATATGTACCACTGATACCATAATAACACCACATATATTGCTTAAGAACAGGCTGCCTTGTTTTACATTCTTATTCCATCACTGGACGTATTACAGCAGTAAATTCTGACTTTTCAAGGAAAACTTTGGCGTAAAAACTCAAACCATATTTCATCTCTGCTTCAGTTTCCAAAAAAAAAAAATCCATTTGACCAAACTTTGCAGACATTGGCCAAATGTTGGCCTGAGCACTGAGTGTATACCTGGATGGGTTAATCCATCTGACAAAATTGGGTTACCACAAACTGGGCCTTCCATGAAAGGTCTGAAGCAGTTTAAAGTCAGCCTGGGGCAAACACTCCACTGGGAAGTGTGTTGGTGAAACAGTAGGTTTGTACTTTTACAAGGATTGTTTGGCAGTTTTGTTGTAAATAAGTCTGTTTTCATTTTTCAAAGAAAAAAAAAAAAAGATAAAGAATGAAATAAAAGTTGCATTATAATCCCTGAAACCAAGGATTTTATTTTATCCAAAGTACTATTTATGAATTCCCATCCATGGAGCCATTGATGTCTTATAAGGGTCATTTTGGCCCTTACAATTCTTCACATTTTAGATACAAAGAGGCACTTCTGTTTGAACTGATATTTCATGATATAAAGGAATCTGGTTTGGTTTTGTTTTTTAATGCAAGCTGTAATAGGTGCTTCTTGTCACACAGGGGTCTCTTATTTTGGCCTGGTGAATGGACATTGGATTTGAAATAAAACTGAAGTCAACATACACAGAGTATTTGCTAGAAAGAATAGCAGATCGCATTTGCTAAATGTAATCTTTTTTTGAAAATAGTGTCTGAATCTACTTTGGGAGATACAAAATATCTCTTTACTTAGACATGCAACAATAAAGTAACAGATTTATATGTGGAAATATTTCCAGCAAGTGCTAATCAATTATGGAAGAAGAAAATGAAAGCTTGAGTCAATGTGGAAAATAGTAGCTGGAGAAAGCATGTTTTCAATTTCCATTCTATTTTCTTTCATTGTAAGAAAAGAGAAAAAGAATGGGAGGAAATATCAAGAAAAGATAATGATTGGCTCTATCAAAATTTTAGTTATTTAGAGGCTACTCTGTGAAAGCATAGATGTCCTTCCTCTAGTTTTTGGGGTTTTTTTAAAGTATAAATCCCTTTGCTAAAATCTCAGGAAAGTAAATTGAAATAGGCGGAGCCCAGCCTATTGATGAGAATAGGTAAATTTGTCAGCATCTAGTAAAAAAACTAAGACAAAGCCATATTTGGGTCTGAGGTCAGATGCCATTAGGAAGTGGACAGAATGCTATAATCTGGTTATACTAGTGGAAATAAAATAAGGGTGTGTCCAAGTCAGATCTCAGGAGGCCCCAAATGGCACACCAAACTCTAGAGGGCCAATGCAAACAATAGCGAGTGCTGGGTCTTAGGAGTTAACAAGATGAGTGATGGGAATCAGCACATATACACTGTCTTCAGTGGTTATTCAATTGAGATTCTGCTAAGGATTAGATTTTCATCCTCATGAGCATAGCTCTATAGACCTATAAAACACAACACCCCAAGTTCATGTCACCAGACACCGTGGTTACATTCAAATTTTATTTTTTTTTAATTCCTAGTACCTGTTTCTATTCAATAAGACTAGTAGAGAATCCCCAAATTTTCTGAGCTTGTCAATTACATGCCTGTCTAATCATGGTCCTTCCACTGACCTAGTCAAACTCTCTTTTTTTTTTTTTTTTTTTTAAATTTTATTTTATTTTTAAACTTTTTGTATTAGTTTTTCCAAAAGATCACACAGTATGTGTTCCCATCTGACTCTCCTCTCCCTCCAACATCCTCTGGGTCGTCCTGCACCAGCCCCAAGCATCCAGTATCGTGGATCGAACCTGGACTGGCAACTCGTTTCTTACATGATATTTTACATGTTACAATGTCATTCTCCCAAATCTTCCCACCCTCCTCTCCTGTTTTATAAAATTGCTTTAGAGCATTACTTACATATTTATAGTCATAATTTCAAGTAAATTATTTGGGAGATCTTATAATTGTAGTTGTATATTTCTAATAATATCCCTGGTGTGTATATAAATACAAATCTAAAATCTTTCATGTGATAACACCAATGAATAATTTCAAGAAAGCCCAACTCTCAACTGTGAATTTTTAAAAGATACAAAAATTCCCTATTTTTCTTAAAATCTTACCAGCTAGCCAAATAGATTCGTAAAATCATAAACTCCAAGTTGCAAGTTACTTAGGAGGTTATCTGGCAGTTTTGTGTCCACAAATTTTGGGCACTCCTGTCCAACTCATTGTGACCCCACGGACCTGCCAGGCTCCTCTCGCCATGAAATTCTTCAGGAGAGAATAATGGAGTGGGTGGCCATTTCCTTCTCCAGGGGATCCTCCTGATGCAGGGATCGAACCCAAGTCTCGTGCAGATTCTTCATCATCTGAGCCACTAGGGAAGACCCTCCATCAAAAACAGGATCTGTATTCTCCTCTTGTGCATCCATGTAGGCTTCTGACTCACAAATACCACCTACAGTGCTGAAAATGTGATGCTGCATAACTTCTGAGGCTACACCACAAGGGGCAATGTGGCTTCTCTTGTGCACTGGGACACATGTTTTGATATTCCTGAATCACTGTGTATGAAGTCCAACTACCCTGAAGCAACCATCAAGTGAGGAAATTAACCCTGAGTACGTACTCCAGTCGGCAGCTCCAACCAAGCTTCCAGCCAGTTGCCAACAAAACCTGCCAGCCAGGTTAGCAAGTCATCCTGGACATCCAATCCTAGGATTCAGGCAATACAGACCTTCCTATGATTGCAGTTGGTTCAGATGTGTATAATCCCAGCAATCTCACTACTGAGCATATACTGTAAGGAAACCAAAATTCTACATGACAAACCCCAAGTGAAAACTGCCTGTGCAAGCACTTCTGAGTTCCTGGCCCATCAAAGGATTAAGGAAATAAAATTTGTTTTCACTAAGTTTGGGGGTAATGTTGTTCAGTTGTAAGTTGTGTCCGATTATTTGCCACCCCGTGAACTGCAGCATACCAGGTTTCCTTGTCCTTTATTACATCTCCTTGAGTTTGCTCAAACTCGTGTCCATTGAGTCAGTGATTCCATCCAACCATTTCATCCTTTGTCGCCCCCTTCTCTTCTTGCCTTCAATCTTTCCCAGCATCAGGGTTTTTGTTTGTTTGTTTGTTTGTTGTTGTTGTTGTTTTTTCAATGAGTTGGCTCTTTGTACCAGTTGGCCAAATTACTGGAGCTTCAGTTTCAGCACCAGTCCTTCCAGCCAGTCCTTCCAAACAGGGTTGATTTCCTTTAGGATTGACTGGTTTGATCTCCTTGCTGTTCAAGGGACTCTCAAGAATCTTCTCCAGCACCACAGTTCAAAAGCATCAATTCTTTGGTGCTAAAGATGCCCTGGAGAAGGAAATGGCAACCCACTCCTATATTTTTGCCTGGAGAATCCCAAAGACAGAGGAGCCTGGTGGGCTGTAGTCCATGGGGTTGCAAGAGTCAGACGCGACTTAGCGACTAAACCACCAACCACCACAGCCTTCTTTATGGTCCAACTGTCACATCCATGCATGACTACTGGAAAAACTATAGCTTTGACTGTATGGATCTTTGTTGGAAAAATGATGTCTCTGCTTTTTAATACACCACCCAGGTTTGTCATAGCTTTTCTTCCAAGGAGTAAGTGTCTTTTAATTTCATGGCTGCAGTCATCTTCCACAGTGATTTTTTATGCAATGGTAAATAACTGGTATGCCGTCTGACCCCAAAATCCACTCTGAGATAAAGATTTTGGATTAAATGACTCTATTTAAAAGGGTTCTTCCTCACATGTTAGATTTGTTTTGGATAACTATTTTATTCCTCATCTTGGACAAAAATATTCATCCATTTAATTTCACACTAATATTTTAGATTAACTTTCTAGTTCACCAAATTTTCTCTGGCCTCTTCAACATGAAAGCTTCCTGTGTAGACCAAAGAACTCTGAAAATATCTTCTTGGACTTTTCTCCTACAGAAAAAATATCCTTATTCTTTCAGTCTTGTCTCAAAAGATTTAATTTTCAGAATTCTCTGTCCTCTA
This sequence comes from Bos taurus, assembly GCF_002263795.3. Lineage (NCBI taxonomy): Eukaryota > Metazoa > Chordata > Mammalia > Artiodactyla > Bovidae > Bos > Bos taurus. The sequence goes on from NC_037340.1 coordinate 50,583,711, forward strand.
AATGTACTCTGATTGGAAAAGTCTAGCTTAAAGTATAATGGAATGGGGAACACGTGTATACCTGTGGCAGATTCATGTTGATATATGGCAAAACCAATACAATATTGTAAAGTTAAAAAATAAAAAAACATTAAAAAAGTATAATGGGAGGATTTTGACACTTTATTCCATAAGTCATCTTACTAGAACAGTATTTGGTAAAATTGTTTTTTCTATTCCCTTTATTGTCCTAGACACAATATTTCATTAATGCAACTTAACAATTGTGCAGTCTATTTTTCTAATAGCTACATAATGCTAATGGCTTATTTTATGGTTGCCATCAAATGGAAGTCCCAGAACTTTGCCATCTGCACTGTAGCCAAGTCAGCTTATTCTCATGCAGCTAATATTATGAATCTAAACAGAACTTGAAATTTGTTTCTGCTTGATTTGGTTTCATTGCTTTTGGACTAGTGTGTCTCTGTCAATTGGCATCACTTTTACTATTATGTTTGTCATTGATTTTCAGTTATGCACCCCACTTATGTATCTTCACTTCTAAAACTCCATCAGAAATATCAATGGAAACATTGAGCCAACAGGTAAGAGTAGACTAGCTAGTCGCATTCTATTAGAAAATTACAGAATTATTTATAACACATAGTAGACATGTGTTTAAAATAAATATCACTAAATATCAACAACCCTATCATTCAATACATTTCCTAACTTCCATGTATTTGCAAAAGATATTGTCAGATGCGGCTTCCCAGGAGTATTAGTGATAAAAAATCTGCAGAAGATGTAGGAGACACAGGTTCAAACCCTGGATCAAGAAGATCCCCTGGAGTAGGAAATGGCAACCCACTTCAGTATTCTTGCCTGGAAAATTCCATGGGCAGAAGAGTCTGACGAGTTACAGTCCACGGGGTTGCAAACAGGCAAACACAACTGAGTGAATGAACACACACACACAGTCAGATGTATTGCTGTGACAGAAAAAAATTGAATTGCATTTTATCCATGGAAGTTTCTGTTTTCCAGAGATTTTAACAAAATGGGAAATCATGTGAATTTAGCATGATTTATCTTGAGTGAATGGAAGTTGGCTAGTTCCTAGAGATTTTCTAGGGCATCTTCCAAAGGCTCATAAACTACATGCATGATTATTACTTCAAGAATATTGTATTAAATTAATAAAGGAAAGGTAATAATTCACATAGTTCTTTACCACCATTTTTAAAGTGAGAATACAATGTTTCTAGTTCAGATTGATGTAAAAAATCTTGTTTTCTGGTATTTCTTAAAAGTTAGAATATAGCTATCTTATATATCAGATATTTACTATATGAAAGAACTAATTAATAAATGAAAATATAAATGAAATATTTCTTAATTTGGATTTATTTTCTTCATAAAACATCATTATATGAGGTTAACACTCAATTATTGTCAATTTTATTTACAGCTCTCTGTCTATCTCATGTCCGTGGGTGCAGATCTATCTACCTTTCTCAGTATTTACAACGTTTAAAATAGTATCCAAGGCACAATACACTCTATGCACAATATACTGCATAGAGATATGGTGAATTAAGGAATAAGAATGAATCAGTTTTCCTTTAAAAACTAGAAATGAAACTACCATATGACCCAGCAATTTCACTACCTTGCATATACCCTGAGGAAATCATAATTCAAAAAGACACATGCACCTCAGTGTTTATAGACACACTGTATTTCAGGACATGGAAGCAACCTAGACATCCACTGACAAATGAATGGATAAAGAAGTTGTGATACATATATACAATGGAATATTATTACTCAGCCATTAAAAGGAACAAATCTGAATCAGTTGTAGTGAGATGGACCTTTCACTATATAGGTCCTATAACAGGACTTAGAGCCTGTTATACAGAGTGAAGTAAGTCAGAAAGAGAAAAACAAATACCATATTTTAAAACATATATGTGGAATCTAAAAAACATGGTACTGATGGACCTATTTGTAGAACAGTAATAAAGACGCAGACATAGAGGAAAAAAAGACTCGTGGACACGGTGGGGGAAGAAGAGGGTGGGATGAATTGAGAGAACAGCATTAACATGCCTACACTACCTTTTGTAAAATAGGTAGCTAGTGGGAAGCTTCTGTATAACACAAGGAGCTCATCTCAGTGCTCTGTCACAGCCTAGAGGGATAGAATTGGGGGGTGCCAGGGAGGCTCAATATATGTATATTGACAGCTGATTCACATCGTTGTACAGCAGAAACTAACACAACATTATAAAGCAATTAAAAAATAGAATCATAAAATAAATACTAAAAAAATAACCAGCTGTGTTAGGTCTCAAATTCATACCTAAGAAGTCACTCACTATTAAAATATTCAGTCTACTCCTGCCGGTTAGAAAAACCTTTTCCTCGGTGAAGAAGATAGATACACAATAGAAGGCCAGTTTTCTCACTGTCACTTATAAATGTATTTCTAAGAAACATGAAGTTTATTCTTATGCCAATATTCTTCCAAAACTAAATGTTTTACAAAAAATACAATAAGAATTAGAAATGAAGAAATAAAACTGTTATATACAGATGACATAATTAAGTCAGTAGAAAATAAAAAGCATAGACTTAAGTTCAAATACTCTAAAATAAATTTTTATTAAAAAGTGATATAATTTAGATTTCACCAGAAGCAGCATTCCAATACAAGCAGTTCATTTTGAGGGTAACCCCATAAAACACTGTGAGGGAAGCTGAGGAAGTAAGACAGGCAAAGGCAAGTTTAACTCTTCAATCCACAGCCTTGAAGAATCCATCCTAAAATCTTCACAATTGGAGCAAACACTCAGCTAGAACTCAAAGGCGCAGTGAAGTAACAGTGTTTCAGTAATTTCATATTTCAGGCATTTCCTCATTTTTAAAAACAAAATCCTGCTCTGTCCTTCAGCATCCTGTGGAAGAGTGACTTTTCATGAGAAGTAGCAGCAGGTTGACATAGATTTAATTGAAACATCTGTGTATATCTTTTACATCTATTATTTTTCCCATTTTGCCTCATGATTTGATTAAGTAGTAGACATGATTCTGAAATTACTATATTAAAATTTGGATGTTAATATACACACAAATTGGAGAAGGAAATGGCAGCCCACTCCAGTATTCTTGCCTAGAGAATCCTATGGACAGGGGAACCTGGTGGGCTGCTGTCCATAGGGTCGCACAGAGTCAGACACGACTGAAGCGACTTAGCATGCTTGCATGCATTGGAAAAGGAAATGGCAACCCACTCCAGTATTCTTGCCTGGAGAATCCCAGGGACAGAGGAGCCTGATGGGCTGCTGTCTATGGGGTCACACAGAGTCGGACACGACTGCAGCAACTTAGCAGCAGCATACACACAAATGTATATCAAAGACTCTTTAAAAACTTGATATTTATATTTAAGTATCTATTTCAGTAACTATAACACATATAATGTCTTGAAACTATGATATTATTTATTGTAAAATGAAAAACAATTTCAAAGCAATACATAAATTATGAACTCATTTTTGTAAAAATGTGCATATAGACATAACAGAGCTCGTTTCTGTAAAAATGTGTGTGTATATGTATAAACAATTCAGAGTGGTCTAAGTGGTAGGATTTTACATATGTGTCTGTTTCAATTTCAAAAATAAAATTTCCTTTTAATTTTGTAATAATAACCAATTTTTAAAAGTTTGATAATTGATATAAAAAAACATCCAAAATAACAAAACAGGTAAACATATAATCCATAAATACCTATATAGTAAAAAAAAAATCCTTACTTAATCAGAGAGCATGTCATCAACCACTGATTACTTCAAAAGTTTACCATCATTTTTTTCTGTTAGAAAAAATTAGCTAATCATAAAATAGAACTATTTCATGTGTATTTTGAATAAAATTCAAGTTTCAAAACACAATGTCTATCTATGTATAACATGTTTGAAAATCTTGCATAATGCAGAAAACCAAAAAAGTTGACTGGTTTGATCCCCTTGCTGTCCAAGACTCTCCAGAGTCTTCAGTTTGCAAGCATCAGTTCTTTGGTGCTCAGGCTTCTTTATAGTCCAACTCTCACATCCATTCATGACTACTGGAAAAACCATAGCTTTGACTATATGGATTTTGTCAGTAAAGTGATGTCTCTCTTTTAAATACACTTTTAAATACACTGTTTGTCACAACTTTTCTTCCAAGAAGCAAGTGTCTTTTAATGTCATGGCTGCAGTCACCATCCACAGTGATTTTGGAGTCCAAGAAAATAAAATCTGCCATTGCTTCCACTTTTTCGCCATATATTTGCCATGGAGTGATGGGACTGGATGCCATGATGATAGTTTATTGAATGTTGAGGGTTTTTTTGTCTGTTTTTTTTTTTTTTTTAATTAGAGGCTAATTACTTTACAATATTGTAGTGGTTTTTACTATACATTGACATGAATCAGCCATGGGTATACATATGTTCCCCATCCTGAACCCCCCTCCCACCTCCCTCCTCATCCCATCCCTCAGGATCATCTCAGGGCGCCAGCCCTGAACACACTGTCTCATGCATCAAACCTGGACTGGCAATCTATTTCACATACGATAACATACATGTTTCAATGCTATTCTCTCAAATCATCCCACCTTTGCCTTCTCCCAGAGTCCAAAAGTCTGTTCTTTACATCTGGGTCTCTTTTGCTGTCTTGCATATAGGGTCATCATTACCATCTTTCTAAATTCCATATATATGAGTTAATATACTCTATTGGTGTTTTTCTTTCTGACTTACTTCACTCTGTATAATAGGCTCCAGTTTCATCCACCTCATTAGAACTGATTCAAATGCATTCTTTTTAATAGCTGAGTAATATTCCATTGTGAATATTGAGTTTTAAAGTAGCCTTTTCACTCTCCTCATTTACCCTCATCAGGAGGTTTTCAGACTCTGTTCATTTTCTGCCATGAGAGTGGTATCATCTGCATATTTGGAGTTGTTGATATTTTTCCTGGCAATCTTGATTCCAGCTTGTGATTTACCCAGTTCATCATTTCTCATGATGTGCTCTGCATATAAGTTAAATAAGCAGGGTGATAATATACAGCTGTGATATACTCCTTTCCCAATTTGGAACTAGTCTGTTGTTCCATGTTCAGTTCTAACTATTGCTTCTTGACCTGTATACAGATTTCTCAGGAGACAGGTAAGGTGGTCTTGTATTCATCTCTTTCAGAATTTTCCACAGTTTGTTGTGATCTACATAGTCAAAGGATTTAGCATATTCAATGAAGCAGAAGTAGATCTTTTCTGGAATTCTCTTGCATTTTCTATGACTCAATGGGTTTTTGAAAATTGATCTTTGATTCCTCTACCATCTCTAAATCTGTCTTCTACATTTGGAAGTTCTTGGTTCACATCATGCTGAAACCTAGCTTGAAGGGTTTTAAGCATTACCTTGCTAGTATGTGAAATGAATGCAATTATACGGTAGTTTGAGCTTTCTTTGGAATTGTTCTTCTTTGGGATTGGAAAGAAAACTGACCTTTTCCAGTCCTGAGGCCATTGTTGAGTTTTCCAAATTTGCTGACATATTGAGTGCAATACTTTAACAGCATCATCTTTTTCGATTCTAAATAGCTCAGCTGGAATTCCATCACTTCTACTAGCTTTGTTCATAGTTATGCTTCCTAAAGTGAAGTCGCTCAGTCATGTCCGATTCTTTGTGACCCCATGGACTGTAGCCCACCAGGCTCCTCTGTCCATGGGATTCTCCAGGCAAGGATACTGGAGTGGGTTGCCATTTCCTTCTCCAGGGGATCTTCCTGACCCAGGGATCGAACCCAGGTCTCCTGCATTGCAGGCAGACGCTTTAACCTCTGAGCCACCAATGTTTCCTAAGGCCTTCTTAATTTCCCATTCCAGGATGTCTGGTTCTAGGTGAATGACCATACCATCATAGTTACCTGGGTCATCAAGGCCTTTTTTGTACCACTCTTCTGTATATTCTTCTCAACTTTTCTTAATCTCTTCTACTTCTGTTAGGTCCTTGATGTTTCTGAACTTTATTGTGCCCATCTTGCATGAAATGTTCCTTTGCTATCTCCAGTTTTCTTGAGGAGATCTCTAGTCTTTCTCACTCTATTGCTTTCCTCTATTTCTTTGCACTGTTCACTTAAGAAGACTTTTTTTTTAACCTCTCCTTGCTGTTCTCTGGAACTCTGCGTTCATTTGGGTATATCTTTCCCTTTCTCCTTTGCCTTTTGAGTCTCAATTTTTCTCAGCTATTTGTAAGGCCTCCTCGAAGAACCACTTTGCCTTCTTGCATTTCTTTTTCTTTGGGGTGGTTTTGGTTATTGCCTCCTGTACAATGTTATGAACCTCTGTCTATAGTTCTTCAGGCACTCTGTCTGCCAGATCTAATGCCTTGTATCTATTCATCACTTCCACTGTATAATCATAAGGGATTTGATTTAGGTCATAACTGAATGGCCTAGTGGTTTTCCCTATTTAGTTCAATTTAAGCCTGAATTTTACGATACAGAGCTGATGATCTGAGTCACAGTTAACTCCATGTCTTGTTATTGCTGATTGTGTAGAGCATCTCCATCTTTGGCTACAAAGAATATAATCAATCTGATCTCAGTATTGACCATCTGGTGATATCCATGTATAGAGTCATCTCTTGGGTTGTCGGAAAAGTGTGTTTGCTATGTGCAATGTGTTCTATAGACAAAGCTCTATTGATATTTACCCTGCTTCATTTTGTACTCAAAGGCCAAACTTGCCTGTTATTCCAGACATCTCTTGACTTCCTCCTTTTGCATTTCAATCCCTTATGATGAAATGGACAGCTTTTTTTGGTCTTAGTTCTAGAAGGTCTTGTAGGTCTTCATAGAAACCGATTGACTTTGGCTTATTTGGCATTAATGGTTGGGACACAGACTTGGATTACTCTGATGTTGAATAGTTCACCTTGAAAATGAACCGAGATCATTCTGTCATTTTTGTGATTACCCCTGAGTACTGCATTTTGAACTCTTTTGTTGACTATGAAGCCTGTTCCATTTCTTCTTAGGGATTCTTGCCCACAGTAGTAGATATCATTGTCATCTGAATTCAATTTGCCCATTCCTGTCCATTTTAGTTCACTAATTCCTAAAATATCAATGTTCATTCTTGCCATCTCCTGCTTGACCACATCCAATTTACCTTGATTCATGGACCTAACATTTCAGGTTCCTTTGCAATATGTTCTTTATAGCATTGGACTGTATTTTCACCACCAGACACATCCACCACAAAGTGTCATTTCTGCTTTGACCCAGCCTCTTCATTCTTTCTGGAGCTGTTTCTCTGCTTTTCCCCAGTAGCATTCTGGGCACCTGACCCGAGGGGTTCATCTTCTGGTATCATAACTTTTTGCTTTTTCATACTGTTCATGGGGTTCTCAAGGCAAGAATACTTATGTAGTTTGCCATTCCCTTTTCCTTTGGACCATGTTTTGTCAACTCTCCAACATGACCCATCTGTCTTGGGTAACGCTACACAGGATGGCTCATAGCTTAGGTAAACTTAATAAACTAGTTTGATCCAAACATAATCATTGACAGTAAATAGTCATAATATTCATCATCATCATTACACTATCATAAATAAAGAAAAGAAAAACCTTTAGATATTAAGAACTATAAATAGAGGGCAAGGACCTTACACTGCTTGGAAATCTTGAGCATGCAATGTAGCGTGCAGTCACCCAATAAGATTCAGCAAAAGAAACAAGACAGCAGCTGGCAGGGACAGTACTTTTCTGGAAAGCAGTTCAGCATACACCATGCAGAAAATTATCTTTGACAAATATATCAAAATTCCCTTCAATTTCCAGCATAAACTCCTGCATTGTCACACAGCCTGAAATCAATCACATCTTGAATATAAACAGTCCCTTATGACCTGCTTCCTTGTAGTCTGTCACCATTTACTCCAAGAGACACATATTTAGGGGTTAATGGGTGAAGGAATCATATTAACTGAATATACCACAGATAAACTGTTTCCCACACGTTCTCAATTCACAACATACAAACTAAGGCACAATACTTTTGTGGTCTCTATATTCTTCCCAGAAACTACATAGAATTCTCTGTCAATGTGCTAGCCACAATTTAAAATTAAATAAAACTTAAAATTCAGTCCCTCTATTGCACAAGTCAAGCCCACTGTAGCATATCGAACAGTGCATGTATAGAATATTTAGATAATTGTTGAATGTTCTATTCAACAATGCTAATCTGTATATCAAATGCTGTCTTGCTACTTGTTATGACCTAGTGAAAGCTAAGACTTTAATGATATCACTATTTTGCCACATACTTAGTACTTTTGCCTTAAACTACTTAAAAAGTAGTTTAATTAAGTAGAATCAAATGTAACTTGTAGCTAAAATATTTAACTCTATTTATCATCTGTAAATATGCCCTCAAACTGATTGCTTTACTGGGAAGCCAAGGTTTGGATGATCCCTGCTGTATTAATTATTTGTTGCTGTATAATAAATTACCCAAAATTTAGCAGCCTAAGAACCATTATCAATAGTTATCTTTCATGGTTTCTGTACACCAGGACTTAGGGTGCAACCAAATTGGTCAGTTCTGACTCAGGGTCACCCATGACCATTGCAATCAAATGTCAGCAGGGCTGCAGTAATCTGAAGACTCATTGTGCTGGGTGATCCATTTCTAAGACTCAATAGCTGGTAAGTTGGTTCATCTCCACTGGGAACTCTTTAGTGTCCTCACAACATGGCAGCTGACTTTTGGTAAAGCTCAGGGATTCAAGATACTGAAGCAAAGGCTGTAATATCTTTTACAACTCAGTCTTGAATGTCTCGCACCATCACTTCTACTATATTCTGTTGGTAACAGAAGTTAGCCTTGAGTGATTCAATGTGAGAGGGGACCACATAAGAGCATGAATATTAAAAGACAAGGATCAGTAGGGACCATCTTAGCAGCTGACTATCACACTCAGCCAACGTTTTTTCTTGCTAGATTGTAAGCGGTTTAGAAGAGGAAGCAGAGAACAGAACTTACGAAGAAGAATTTAGTCACACTGTTCCAGAGCCTGAGCATAGATTGACCCAGTGGTCTCCAAAGGAAACTTCATGTCTCATTTGCTTCTTGAGCTTTCTTCCAGTATTCAAGATGGTGAAATTTTTCCTACCTACTAGCTTTCCCCACACAAAACATATTTAACACATAAGTGAAAGAAACTTTATAAACTTAGACCTTTAGTGGTTCTGAACCTTAGTCACAAAATAGAATGATATGGAAATTTTTTGAAGGAAGGAAGGAAGGAAAGAAAGGAGGAGAGGGAGGGAGGAAAGAAAGAGAAGATAAAAATAAAGAAAGAAGTAGATACCTAGGTCTTACCAGAGATTCTAATGTTATCGGTCTAGATGCAGCCCAGAAAGCAGATATTTTAGCAAAAGTTGAAAACCACTAAAAAGAGAAAGATCCTTCTGGATGTTTTCTCTCATGACCTCTTTCCTTCCTTAATCTCTCCATCCTGCTCTTACAACCATTATTTTAAAACTCTGCCTCCTTGTTTCTCAACCCAATCCCTGAAAAGAACCCATCACTTCTGACAAAAATTGGGGGAATGTCTTAGTCCCTTTCAGGGTTTGCTTAGTGCCACTGAACCCAAGATGTCAGCCATTACAAACCTCTAAAGGGTAATAGGGAGCTCTAGTCTCAGGACCAGGGGATAAAAAAGAATATGTGAATTCACTTCAGGCTCTTGACGATGGAGGGCTGCCATTAATTTCCTCAGTAATTACCAAAGATGCAAGCACACATTTTCAAAGGGAAAATTAATACTTACCAGAAACAACACAGTCTAATCTAACATGAGAAAACAATTTCCTCCTATGAACATGAGTTTAATCACATCATCAAACTCTGTAATGTTTACCTCCACAGGTATTTACAGGAAAAGGGGGGAAAAAGCAATTCTGTATGTCAGCAATTCTCAGAATTTAGCATGCATATGAATCACCTGGGGATCTTGTTAAATGCAATTCTGAATTTATGGTGGGGACTAAGATTTTGTGCTTCTAACAAGCTCCTTGCAGATGTGACTGTTGCCCGTTTACAGCAACACATTGAGTATCCAGTATATAGATACTATTAAAAAATAAGAATAATAACTACAAAGCATTTTTGTTCTCTTCACTTTGATCTCACATTTCCTTGAAGAACTGGAATAGTTTTACTGCACTCCTATTTTTATTGGCCTAGTCTATAATATTCTATTATTAATAATAGAATTGCTAAAGTCTATATTACATATATAATAATTGTATTATTCTTATACTTTCAATTTCATCTGCTTTTATTATGGAAAAAAGTCTTCTAAACAATTTTGTGTAAGAAGAGTATAGATCATTTTATGAAGGAAGAACTGATAAGAAACAAATTTGTATCATACAAAACTTATTCTGTTTTCATATTCTATATTCATCACTATATTTACTGTTGCCATTACTCATGCCAACCCCAAGTACTTTCTCTTTATTCTTTGAAAAGGAGGAAAAGTCCCACAAAATATAATTAAATCTACATTACAACCCAGACTAAATATTGCACAAATATGTGTTCTCTTAGAATTGTTATCATAAAACACACAGGACATAATACTTACAATACCAAAATGACTCATGCCCAGTGGTATTGTGGTTACATGTTAGCTGGAAGTACGTTGAGCTGAGAGCTTTTTTTTTAAATTCTATTAGCCAATCTATTATTCAGGTCTTATTATATTATTCAGTATATTCAGGGGGAAATATACTTATTGAAAACATAGTATCTCTTAACTTTGGGGAAAAAAATCTCTCTGTAGTCTAATTAGCTATGGTCACTTACAGGAATTATGTTCACTGTTCTTTTATCTCTTTGAAGCACCCTACGATAAATGAACACTTGGCCATTCCAGTGTGTTATCTTCAATTATAAAAACTGATTAAAAGATCTTCACCTTCTATAAAATAATGTCAGTTCAAGGTAAAAATTACTATCACACTTTGAATAGTCATTTCCTGGTTAATACCAAGAGAGCAAGTAAGATTATGGCTTTCTTTCGTCTTTAATAATTATAGAGAAAATATCCATCATAAAAAGAAAGAATAAAATACTGAAAACAATTCAAAGACACAGAGAATATGTCCTTGAAATCCTGGCTGCACACTATGATCAAAATTAAGCTAAATTTTAAACATCATACTTTAATCACAAAACTCTCTTAACTGTGTAAAAAGCACTAACTAAACATGACTCAAGATCAAATGAATTTTGCATTGAATTCTGAATTAAAGCTGTATTATTTTAGCCTTATCCCAACCTGTTTCCAGTGAATATTTCTTTGATTGATTCATTTTCGACCACTAAGCAAAAATTTACCCCCAAATTGCTATAGAAGTATTTTGTACACATTGTATCATTCTGGAATTAGAAAATGAAAGACTATTTCTTTGAATCCATGGTATTAGCCAGTCTAATTATACAATATTTCTGACTTCTGCCCAGAATGAATAAATGTAGGCGATGACACTGCAACTTAGAAGCGCAGTGTTCACAAGAGCCGACTCCTTCAGAGGAGTCATCCTCACCACAATCTTTACCTTGGAAACTACATCTGAAGTGGCTAGATCAGTCTCTTCAAGCAGCATTTGTTCAAATCTTAGTCTAACTCCATAGTAACCACAGGAATGTTTATTTTGTTACTAACTTTCATAATGAACATAAAGAACTTTGGGCATAACCATTTGGCAGCAATAATAAAATTGCCTAACTCTGGTGACTGTTGTTCCATCGGTTCCTGGGAGACCATGGTAAAATATAAAGACCAAGTAACTATGTCCTTGATTAGACTCTATAACTAAACTATACTTTAATCACATCGTTTTCATTTGCTTAGAATAGAGAAGATGTGGTTTCCTGTCTTGCTTCATCATTTGGTTGTTTGAATAACCATCAGTCTATTAGTTCATTTATCTATAAAATAAGAAATGATGTATTAAGATATCTCTGAAGTACCTTTCATCAATAACAATAAAAATTATTAGACTAATTCTACTTTGTAAGTAAAAGGAAAAGTTGACCTAAACACCAAAGCTTCTTGGAAAATTTCAGCCACTAATTCTAAATCACTATTTGAGTGCCTGGCTACCCACACCAGACAAAGGAATATATTATAGCCTACAAAATTGGCAGACTAATAGTAAGCCATCAAATATTCACCCAAAAGTCACTAGAAATAAAGCGCTAAGTGAAGCTGTTTACTATTAGTGCCTCATTGAAAACCAACCATGAGGCAAGTGAGTCGTCCCTGTACCTGGGAATATAATTAAAGTGAAGCCCTCAGGGAATGGTCAAAGCAGAGATATGCAGAGTCTTAAAGAGGTAGAATAGTCCTCCATCTGGATGGTAACCAGATAGACAGCGTTAGCATACTTGAAAAAGACTTATTGTGTGAACAGCATGGATGGGCCCTTAGAAGTTCAAAGATACAACCTTGAGAACCTAGAGAATTGTCTTTAGGACAATTCACATCTACAGCATCCTTTAAGAGAGGTCCTCAAGAGATAAACAACAAGGACCTACTGAATAGCACGGGGAATTATTCAATATCTTATAATAACCTATAATGGAAAAGAATCTGAAAAAGAATAGATATGTACATATACATGAATACAGATGTACACATGTATAATATATATATACTGAATCAATGTCTTGTACATCAGAAACTAACACAACATTGTAAATCAACTGTACTTCAATTAAAAAAGAGCATACATATAAAACTAGTAGTGTTTGTTCTACTTTCTTTTTATTTATTTATGTTAATTGGAGGACAACTTACTTAACAATACTCTGATGGTTTTTGCCATATATCAATATGAATCGGCCATGGCATATATCTGTTCCCTCCATCCTGTATCCTGCTCCTTCTTCCCTCCCCACTCCATCCCTCCAGGTTGTCACAGAGTACCACTTTAAGTGCTTTGTATCATACATCAAACTCCCACTGGCTATCTATTTTACATATGGTAATATATATGTTTCAATGTTATTTTCTCAAATCATCTCACCCTCACCTTCTCCCACTGAGTCCAAAAGCCTGCTCTTTATGTCTGTGTCCCCTTTGCTTCCCTGCATGTAGGGTTGTAAGTACCATCTTTATAGATTCCATGTATATGTGTTAATATATGATAGTTGTCTTTTTCTTTCTGACTTACTTCACTCTGTATAATAGGCTCTAGGTTCATCGACCTCATTAGAACTGACTCAGATGTACTCCTTTTTGTAGTTGAGTAATATTCCATTGTGAATATGTACCACAACTGCTTTATCCACTCATCTATCTATAGACATGTCCTGCTGCTGGTGCTGCTGCTAAGTCGCTTCAGTCGTGTCTGACTCTGTGCGACCCCATAGATGGCAGCCCACCAGGCTCCACCATCCCTGGGATTCTCCAGGCAAGAACACGGGAGTGGGTTGCCATTTCCTTCTCCATGCATGAAAGTGAAAAGTGAAAGTGAAGTTGCTCAGTCGTGTCTGACTCTTCGCGACCCCATGGACTGCTACCAGGCTCCTCTGCCCATGGGATTTTCCAGGCAAGAGTACTGGAATGGGTTGCCATTGCCTTCTCCGATAGACACGTCTTAGCTATTGTAAATAGTGCTACAGTGAACACTGGGGTACGTGTATCTTTTCAGTTCTGGTTTCCTCAGGGTATATGCACAGTAGTGGGATTGCTGGGTCATATGGTAGTTTTATTCTCAGTTTTTTAAAGAATCTCCATGCTGTTCTCCATAGTGAGATTCCCACAGTTTGCATTCCCAGAGTGTAAGAGGTTTCCCTTTTCTCCACACCCTCTCCAGCATTTATTGTTTGTAGACTTTTTGATGATGGCTTTACTTTTTAAAAAAGAGAATTCCTCAAGAATAGAAGGGCTACAACTCTCAGGCTAAGTTGCAACCAGCATTTAGTTCTTTAAACTATTTCCTCTTTCACCATAGCCATGCCCACTAAACTACCTTTTGACTTCTCACATAACTGTCATTGTCAGATATGAAAAATTTGGCTTCACTGCAGAATAAAGGTAATATGCTTTTCTAACTGGGATTGAAATCTCCTGCTGTATTGATAAATTTCACTTTCTGAGCTTTTCAGAACATTGGCAGGAGGAGGGGACACTTATAATTCATTCCTTAGGTCAATGACAGACTCTCCCAAGGAACATCACATACCATAATCAGGCTTCTTTCCCCCTCAGACTTTAATATATTGATTCTTTCTCTCTGCCCTCCTTATTCTTATCCTTTTCCTTCCTCTCCAATAAAGATAATGGATGGACATGGGTCTGAGTTTTAAGAATAGTTAGAATTAGACAGAGGTTAGAAGAGGGGATTTCAAGGAGAGAAGTGGTTAAATCAAGCTAGAGGATTAAGTCGACCAGTCCAGCCAGTTTAAAGAGGAGCAGTAATGCCAGGTAAGATGAGACTTGAAACTGAAACTGAATCTGAAAGCTTACCAAAGGGCACTAAGGCATCTGGTCCTATGGAGTTGACTGTGAGAGTTTTCAGGGCTTCTTCAATGACAGTAACATAAATAAAGGTTGAATAGGAAGGTTGTGCATGCTATATACAATCATACACAAAGTAGTTACACTGTAAATTATATTTAACAGAAAAGTGTATAGTTTGGTATAGTTTAACTGCAAAGATCACACATTTCTCTTTATTACATGGAGGTAAGACTCTTGGAGGGAAATGAGTAATGTTTACTCACAAAGAGACAACTGGGGGAGGTGTGGTGTGGACATGTCCACAAGTAATGGAAAGAGGAAGGAAAAGAAAGAATGGAGATGTCTCTAATTCATCTCCTACCTTTCCTCAGGATAGAGTTCACCTCCCAAATGACCAGCAAGTCAACCCTGGCAGCCACTCAACCACCAGAGAATATTCAGGAAGCTACTGGAAACAGAGGACTTTAAAACACAAGTATCTGGGTTTTGTATTACTCCCAAGGAATGTCTGTTGTCTTCCCCTGACACCTCCCTCTATGAGGAATGGAAACTAGGGTGACACACAGCAAGAAGGGACACCTGGAAACACCAGCTGAATCATACCTTCTGGTAGGGACTTTTCTGTTATCATGAAACCTGAGAGATGCTTAAAAATAATTCCAGCTTCCTAAAGTAGCTTTTTTTTTTTTTTTAACAGGAAGGTACAATAGTCTCAGAATTTCTGATCAGAGAGAAATGTGTCTGTGAGAGAGAAAGAGAGGAGGAAGCTTGTGTGAACATATGTGTGTGTATGTGTGTGTGTGTGTGTATTCAAAGCAGAGAATGAACACACAGTCACCTCACTTTCCGGCATGATAGCTTCTCCTGAGTTGAATGTTCGGCAATGCAGTTTGGCACTGGAGCCTTCTTCTGAGTTGAGGCTCCCTCCCTCTCTTTTTGCTTCAGCTCAGTGTTTTGCTTGAATCTGAGTCATAAGCTCCTTAAGCTGGCAGGAAGTGGATAGTCGGGCTGGCAACTTCTTCTCCCCCAAACAGAGGGAGTGTCTTGGCTGACACCTAAGCAACCTTTTCCATCCCAGACTCAGTAATAGAACCAATGAACATTAGCAGAACAGAAGGCTGGGCCACACTCACAGAGAAGTAGACAAGAGAAAGTATCCTGGAGAAATCCATTAGCTCAAGCCATAGATTAAAACAGGAATAGTTTATGGAATTACCTCAGTCACTTACCAAACCTTTAGAATATTTTGTTTATCCCCTCAAGCTGATCTATGGAGGCTCTCTAACCAAGCCCTCACCCAACCCCACTGATCTTCTTTCTTCATCAAGCCCCTCTGATTGTCTCTTCTGCCAGCAATATCCAACCTTTCTTCTACTTTTCCTAAACTACAGCTAAGCTCATGGAGTCAGGATTGGTCCTCACTGATGGACAAAGCAGTAAGTTGGAATCTGAAGGAATCAAGGAAAGGCCTCTTTTCTGCCTAATTTACTGGAATTCCCTCTTTACTCTGTGGGGAAGAATACAATGGAATCAGAGAAGGAACAAACATGAAGACAGTACCAGTCATCATCAACACCTCTGGCTGCAATCTGCCATCAAATTAGCTCCAGGAGGGATCAAGTTCATAAGCAGAGGGAATCAGATTGGAGGAAAGCAGAAAAATCAGAAAGAAAAGTTTGGAGTAAGAAGGTTGCTACAATGTGGGTGACCCTGTGTTGTGCTGAAGTTCAGAAGAAGGGAGGATGGGGATTTGAACACCTGGATGGAGAGAACCTGCCAAAAGAGCTCCAGGGTGTTGAAAAGTAATGGCAGAATGTTGGAAAAAATGCTTCCCACCTTTACAGCTTTTCCTTCAATCAACCTGGTGACTTCAGTTTAGGACTGAGCCATGGCAGTTTCTCTACATGCAGACCCAACAGGAAGAGTCTGTCATGCCCCACAGAGTTCCAACATTCTGTATGTCACTCTCCAAATTCCCTCCATGTCCCTCGGAACCCCCCATTATCACTTATCTTTCTCTGACTTCCATCCACCTCATCTTCAGCCTCCTTAAACCCCACTTCTGACATGTGGCAAGACTGCCAGACCCAGGCCCTTGGCCCTTTCCTACCCAATGTTCCTGTTCTTCCTGTCTGCACCATTGCCTGATGCCTTCTGATTGCTCAGACCAGAGCTCCAAGCTCAGCTGTCAATCATGTGCTTGACCTCCAGAAAGCAGTCATCGGCCATCCAATTTAAGGAGAGCAAAAACAAAACAGAACAAAAAAGAAAAAATATCCCTAAAATATTTGAAATAGATTCTGCTTGCAAAGTTAGAACTGGTGAATGCTGAGTGTGTAAAATGTCTCCCACTATCCTAGAGAGAACTTTGCAAAGCAGATGTATTTCCTATATTAGAAATATATGCAATTTTGTTATGAATTGAGCTCTTTCTTTTCACAGACACTAGCTCTTTGTTTATTTCAGATATGAGTTGCTACACAGCTGCTCGTCAGCTCAATATTTGCAGCATATTAGTTATGAGAGATAACATTGAATTATTAATATAAATAATGTGTTAATACTGCCCCACCTGTATGTATAAAGGGTCTTGGAAAATAGCCTCCATACCTAGCAGAAAATGACTTTTAGGATCAAATTTTCCTAGAAGAGGGCACACTCATGACCACCAGACTCAAGTAAGTTCATTTTTCCCTTTCCAGTGGTTCTGATGAGATGTACCTTTCAGTATTTCTCTGTGTCCATTCTGAATATCTGAATGTCAACCTTTCTGCAGACAGATCTACCCTAGAGAAACACACCAAACAAAAGAATCCATGGTTCATTATTTGAGCATTACAGATCTTAGCTGACAACTTTGGTTTAGGAATCTAAAGGGGTAGAAGCTATCCATCATGCAGCAAACAATAAGAAAATCTGGTAGGAAATAGAAAATACTGCAAAAAAAAAAAAAACCTCATTAGATCAAAGAGTTGAGGAAAGACCCACCTAATGAACTACGACTTACAGATGACTTCGGTGAGATCCCCCTTGAGAGTCTAAATTAGCCTCTGAAAGGGGTCACCTAAAACAGAATGAAATATTTTCTAAAGTCCATAATTATGGGAACTGTAATATAGTTCCAATTAAACCATGAGAACTCAATGTCTGCTGAAGTCCTATTATACACTGTTCTACGTTATCTCTCTGAATTCAGACTGAGAGAACACTGAAATGGACACAGTTCATGCAAAAATAAGAACTCTCAAATAATCCGAATTCTTTATTTGCACTTTTTAAAATTCACTAAAGAGGACAGTCCCCAGAAATATATTTTTTTTAAGAAAAATAATTCATTTTCTGCTCTCATCCATTGATTTAAGTAGAGACCACCAAAGCACTTTCTTCAAAAGAGCAAAAGCGTATTCCCCTCTAAACCTCCAGACATTCATTCCCTCTTTCCTACTTCACCACTCCATCACATTAATATGATAGTTGATTGCCTTTTGCTAATCCTTTCCCTCCTCCTGTCCGCATTCAAGTCCTGGTCCTCTTGTCATGCTGGTCCTCATCACAAATACCAGGACTGGTCAGACCCTCCTCATTCAGCAGAACTGAAGGAACCAGGGGCCTGTTCAGCACGCAGTGGCTGTAAAAGACTGAACATGACTTAGCAGCCAGTGAGTCTCTGATACTATCTAACCATCTCACTCCTCTGCTGCCTTCTTCTCCTTTTGCATTCAATCTTTACATAATGGCATATTGTGTGCCCTTAGAAATCAGATGAAGCACATGTAGTACATGCCAAAGGATCTTCAGAGTAGAAGTCCTAAATACTGATGAATTACTGTGAAAAGTTGTACACTGAAGCAGCCTATACAACATTTGATGAAAATTAATGCACTAGAGCTATATGCATCAATGTGTGTGATTCTCATGCATATATATTCCTTTCCCCTCTAGTACTCTGTCTTTTTAACACCTTGGTCTCCCCAGACTTTCAGCTCTCTCTCCCCCTAGTCATCATCCACCAAGCTCTTCCTGGGTTCTACCTCCATGCTTCTCTCAAGACAGTAAACTGGGCGAATCACAGGTTTCACCACATTCATTTTCTATCTCTCAGGTATCACTGTCCTACACTGCCAGATGACTAATGCCTTAAAAACTCATCTTTTGATTTATTTCATCTGTTGTTATTTCATTTGTTGTTGTTATTTCAGCTAAATTGGCAAATATAATTATTCCATCTTAGTAAAAAGGAGAGGTTCTACCAGCTGCAGATTAAATAGAAACTCAGACTGTATTTGATGAATTAAATTACTAATGATCCATAGCTTCAGACTCATAATGCCCCTTCTGCCACTAAAACAAGATCTCAAAAAAGATCCAACATACTTCATTATGCTTTGTACTTTTACAACATTATACGACCTCTCCCAGGGTATTTTAGGTTCTGCAGTGGCACCCCACTCCAGTACTCTTGCCTAGAAAATCCCATGGACAGAGGAGCCTGGTGGGCTATAGTCCATGGGGTTGCTAGGAGTCGGACATGACTAAGCAACTTCACTTTCACATTTCACTTTCATGCATTGGAGAAGGAAATGGCAACCCACTCCAGTGTTCTTGCCTGGAGAATCCCAGGGACGGGGGAGCCTGGTGGGCTGCCATCTATGGGGTCGCACAGAGTCGGACACGACTGAAATGACTTAGCAGCAGCAGCAGCAGCAGCAGGATGACTATAACAGATGATCATAAACATGATGCCTTAAAAGAACAGAAATTTATTCCCTCACAGTTCTGGAAGCTAGAATTTCAAAATAAGGATGTCAATTTGTAATTATCTTGAGAGCAAAAATAGAGTCACATTTTACCCACAGTACCTAGCTTTGTACTTTTCTTCTAAAATAAACTCTACAGTGTTTACATAAAGTTTAATTATAATGGCCAAGAGGCTTCTCTACAAAGATAATTTTTGTATTAGTTTTTAAGGTAGGGATTCTCCAAAATAGTTCCAGATATGCAATGTATCCATAAGTGACACTAGGTTCAGGAACAAATAGTATTTTTTGCACTGTGCATAAGTTACTAAAATGCCAAACTGGAAATGTTTCATTATTTTATATGACACAGAGAAACAAACAAAAGAAATGGTTTGTATTAAAACTATCCTCTAATGCTAACATAGTTATCAGTTATAAACTACACCTCTGACTTCATAGCTAACTAAAATGTGAAACATAGTTGTCTTACAATCAAATACACAGTGTGGGTGTATGATTTATATGTGAGTAAATGTAAACGTCCTTATGTTCACATGATGTTTCAAAGATTCTTCATGGTTTTGGTCTTGCAAGTTACTATTTAACTAGTCCAGAAAATTTCCCCAACTACCTACACTTTGAGATTTGCCCATTTCCTAATTTTTCTGCCCCCACACATCCAGCCACATTATAGCTCATTTGCTTAATGTAGTTTGACCAATCAGATTTGAAATTTAAACAGTAGTATCAGAGGCTGAGAATCTCTGTAGCAAAGTCATATTAGCAGGCAATCTTCTGACATATGGCACTGGGATGTCTTATAACTTTCCTCTAGTATACTCCTTCAAAGATTTAGGGGTTTAATCCTGCTTCAGTTCTGCAAAATACCCCAGCATCCTTCCAGTAAACTCTTTTTTGTGGCTTAAGTCAGCTATAGTTTATTTCTGTGGCCTGAAACCAAAAGAACCTTAGCTAATGCAATGTCCTAAGAACATTTTGGGAAAGATATACAAGAAATTAACACTAACTACCTCTGAGAAATGAATGGGAGTGTGGATCCTGAAGGTGCAGAGGGGAACTTCCATCCTGACATTGTGACACTGTACAATTGAATGTTGTGTCATTCTGCTTTGCTTTAGTTGGATTGGGGATATTAATTTTTGTACCATGAGCATGTGTTACTTGCAGACTTTTTTCTAGGTAGATTTCTTTTTCCTTTTCTTTTCTCTTCTTTTCTCCTTTTGTAATTGTAATATGAAAATGAATGATACAAGAGCTTTCTCATTTGTCATGGCTTTATCCCTACCTTATTGAAGCCCCTCACTTCAGGGATGTACTAACTCAGCCCAAGATGGTCATTACCCAGTCAATCACAGCAATTAGAACTAGGAGTTTAGGGAATTCCCTGGTGGTCCAGTGGTTAGGACTCTGAACATTCACTGCAGGGGGCCCAGGTTTGATTCCTGGTGGAGGAACTAAGATCCCACATGCCTTAGCCATAAATAAAAAAAGAAATAAAAGAACCAAGAGCTTATTGTTTCAGACTTGCCCAGAGTTATTCTTGTTATACAGTGAATAATGATTTTGTTTTTGGATGTGGTCAATATTAATTGATCAAGCATCTTCCTGTTAAGCTGCTTTAATTTCTTTCCTTCTACTTAGTACTCCAAACTGACTCAGTTTGATATTCTTTCTGATTAATAATCTCTTTTGAAATGAACATCAAGATTAGCTGGGTTGGTTATTGATCATTTCACACTTAAATGGGAATTGTCTTAAACAGATTAAATTTATCCAGACATTTGGATAAAATCAGCTTTACTGAATTCACTGGGAGTTCTGGTGGGACTGTGATGAATTTAGAATATTGGAAGCTGCACAAGGTGCCTCTTCTCACTCCCGCCTCCATCTTTGCCCACTACTATTGCTTTTTAAAAAATTAATATTGACAGAAAAATCTCACCCCCTAGAGAGGAATCAGCATGAGTCAAGGCAAATAGACCAAATTAGCCATCTGAGGAAATAAGCAATCCTGGGAAGTGATGTGTAAATGCCTGTCAATGGGAGCAAAGGGATTCTAGTCCTAAGAGGTGAGGAGAGGGTAACAGGTAGGAAGGCCAGAGATCCCCAAGCAGCAGGAGGAAATAAACTGCAAGTGGCAGACGTTTTTGGTTTTGTTTTTTCCCCCTTCTGTGTTGACGAAACCAGTTCTACCTAAGTCTAACTATTTTTTTTTTCCTTTCTCAAAACAGGCTGATAATGTCTCAACAAACCAGTATTCATGTCAATTGTTTTATGGATGGCATACCTTGTGCCATCCTATCTCAAAAATGCATATTGTGAGAGAGGAGGCTGGTGAAACCCCTCAGCTTGAGGTGTTTCTTTTATCTGATAAGAAACTTGCTAACAGACATAAAATGCCTTGCTAAAAACTAGCAAGGGGGAACTCTTTCTGTCCCCTTTTGATGTTTATGTCAGAAGCTTTCCCTATCTCTATTATACTTTACTAAAACGTTGTTACACAAAAAGCTCCAAGTAGTCAAGCCTTGTTTCTGACCCTAGATCAAAATCCTCTCCTCCGGAGGTCATGAATCCTGGCATAACACGCGGCTCACAGCAGCAAACTTTCAGAGGGATCAGGAAACCTAGACCGGCATGTGGTCATTATAAAGCAGAAAACAGCGTCACATTTTACCTTGCTTAGGGTGATGTCATGGTGCTTTTGTAGTTGATTTAAAAATAAGAATCGGAGAGTAGGAATGTGTCAGTGTTTGTCCAGAATTGCCTTGAAAATCAAATACTTCCCAACCTCACTGTTCAGGAGCATCACAGTACGTTTTACAGGGAGCAGGTGTTTCTTAGAGTGCTTATCTGTGGGGCATGGGGCACAGAAAGAGAGAAGAAGGAGGAAGGAAAATGTGGAGCAAGAGGTAGGGAGACAAAAAAAGGATCAGAGGTAAAGAATAATGGCAGAAAAAAGTATGTCAGGTGATTGTCTTTTCTGAAACAATGAATCCAATTTGTCTGCTCAAATTGTTAAAATGTCTAGGGGCTGGGGGCCGGTGGTAGAGTTCTGATCCCCTGCCCTCAGGTCCTTGTCACAGCACTTTTTTAAATTTATTTTTAATTGCAGGATAATTGCTTTATAATACTTTGGCTTCTATCATACATCAACATGAGTCAGGCATAAGTATACATATGTCCCCACCCTCTTGAACTTCCTTCCCATCTCCAACCGCATTCCACTCCTCTAGGTTGTCATGGAGCACTAGTTTTGAGCTCCCTGCATCATACAGCAAGTTCCCACTGGCTATCTATTTTACATATGGTAATGTATATGTTTTCATGCTACTCTCTTAATTCATCCCACCTTCTCCTTCTCCCACTGTGTCCACAAGTCTGTTTATTATGTCTAAGTCTCCACTGCTGCCCTGCAAAAAGGTTCGTCTGTACCATCTTTATAGATTCCATATGTATGTATTAATATATTATATTTGTTTTTCTCTTTCTGCTTTCTTCACTCTGTATAATAGGCTCTAGGTTCATCCACCTCAGTAGAACTGATTCAAATGTGTTCTTTATGGTTGAGTAATACTCCATTGTATATATGCACCACGTCTTCCTTATCCATTCATCTGTCAGTGGACATCTAAGTTATTTCCATATCCTAGCGACTGTAAATAGTGCTGCAATGAACATTGGGGTACATGTGTTTTTTTCAATTATGCTTTGTTAAGGGTATATGCCCAGTAGTGGGATTGTTGGGTCATATGTTAGTTCTAGTCCTAGTTTTTTAAGGAGTCCCCATACTGTTCTCCACAGTGGATGTATCAGTTTACATTCCCACCAACAGTACAAGAGGGTTCCCTTTTCTCTACACCTTCTCCAGCATTTATTGTTTGTAGATTTTTTGATGATGGCCATTCTGACTGATGTGAAGTGATACCTCATTGTAGTTTTAATTGGCATTTTTCTAATAATGAGAGATGTTGAGCATCTTTTCATGTGTTTGTTAACCATCTGTATGTCTTTGGAGAAATGTCTGTTTCAGTCTTCTGCCCATTTTTTGTTTGGGCTATTTTTTTCCATGATGTTGATCTGCTTGTGAGCTGCTTATACATTCTGGAGAATAATCCTTTGCTAGTTGTTTTGCTTTCAATTATTTTCTCCCATTCTGAGAGTTGTCTTTTCACCTTGTTTATTATTTCCTTTGCTGTGCAAAAGTTTTCAAGTTTAATTAAGTCCCATTTGTTTGTTTTTATTTCCAGTTCTCTAGGAGGTGGGTCAAAGAAGATCTGGCTGTCATTTATGTCTAAGTGTGTACTGCTTATGTTTTCCTCTAAGAGCTTTACACTTTCTGGCCTTATATTTAAGTCTTTAAATATATTTATATTTTATAAAGACTTAAATATATTTAAGTCCATTTTGAGTTTATTTTTGTGTATGATGTCAGGAAGTGTTCTAATTTCATTCTTGTACATGTGGCTGTTCAGTTTTCCCAGGACCACTTATGAAGAGGCTGTCCTCTCTCCATTGTATATTCTTGCCTCCTTTGCTAAAGATAAGTTACCCATAGGTGTGTGTGTATCTCTAGGATTTCTATCTTGTTCCATTGGTCTCTATCTTTGTTTTGTGCCAGTAACATACTGTCTTGATGACTGTAGCTTTGTAGTATAGTCTGTTGTCAGGAAAGTTGATTTGTCCTCCAGCTCCATTTTTCTTTCCTCAGACTGCATTGGCTATTGCAGGTCTTTTGTGTTTCCATACAAATTGTGGATTTTTTTGTTCTAGTTCTGTGAAAAATACCATTGGTAGTTTGAGGGGGATTGCATAGACTCTGTAGATTACTTTGGGTAGTATAGTTAATTTTCACAATATTGATTCTTCCAATCTAAGTAGATGGTATATATCTCCATCTGTTTATGTCATCTTTGATTTCTTTCATCAGTGTCATAGTTTTCTGCATACAGGTCTCTTGTCTCTTTCAGTACATTTATTCCTAGATATTTTATTATTTTTGTTGCAGTGTTAAATGGGATTATTTCCTTAACTTCTCTTTCTGATTTTTCATTGTTAGTGTATAGGAATTTAAGTGATTAATTTTATATCCTGTGACTATACTATAGTCCTTGATTAGCTCTATTAACTTTCTGGTGTCATCTTTAGGGTTTTCTATGTAGAGTATCAAGTCATCTGCAAACAGTGAGACTTTTACTTCTGCTTTTCCAATCTGGATTCCTTTTATTTCTTTTTTTTCTCTGCCATGGCTAGGACTACCAAAACTATGTTTAATAATAGTAGCAGGAGTGGGCATCCTTGTCTTGTTCTAATCTTAGAGGAAATGTTTTCTGTTTTTTTACTATTGAGAATAATGTTTGCTCTGGGTTTGTCATATATGGCTTTATTATGTTGAGGCAGGTTCCTTCTATGCCTACTTTCTGTAGAGGTTTTATCACAAATGGATGCTGAATTTTGTTGAAAGATGATCATATGGTTTTTATCTTTCTCTTTGTTGATATAGTGGATCACATTGATTGATTTGCATATATTGAAGAATCCTTGCATCCCTGGAATAAATCCCACTATATCATGTTTCAGTTCAGTTCAGTTGCTCAGTCGTGTCCAACTCTTTGCAACCCCATGGACTGCAGCATGCCAGGCTTCCCTGTCCATCACCAACTCCCAGAGACTACTCAAACTCGTGTCCTTTGAGTCGGTGATGCCATCCAACCATCTCATCCTCTGTCGTCCCTTTCTTCTCCCGCCTTCAATCTTTCCCAGCATCAGGATCTTTTCAAATGAGTCAGTTCTTTGCATCAGGTGGCCAGAGTATTGGAATTTCAGCTTCACTATCAGTCCTTCCAATGAATATTCAAGACTGATTTCCTTTAGAATAGACTGGTTGGATCTCCATGCTGTTCAAGGGATTCTCAAGAGTCTTCTCCAACACCACAGTTCAAAAGCATCAAGGTACATATTCCTTTTAATGTGTTGTTGGATCCTGTTTGCTAAAATTTTCTTGATAATTTTTGCATCTATGTTCATTAGTGATATTGGTCTGTAATTTTCTTTTCTGTGGTATTTTTGTCTAGCTAGTATTAGTGATATCTTTGTCTCATATTAGGGTGATGGTGGCCTCATAGAATGAATTTGAGAATTTTCTTTTCTTAGCAATTTTCTGGGAGAGTTTGAGCAGGATAGGTGTTAGCTCTTCTCTAAACTTTGGTCAAAGTCACCTGGGAGGCCATCTGGCCCTTGGCTTTTGTTCGTTGGAAATTTGTTATCACAGTTTCAATTTCAGTGCTTGTGATTGGTCTTTTCATGCTTTCTATTTCTTCCTGGTTCAGAAATATATTTTTTAGAGATTACACTCTATAGGAGTACTCTAAATTTGTAGAAAATGATAAGCAATATGAATAATCCCTGCCCATAGAAGCACAAATGGCTTATATAAGTCCCTCCAAAATAGTTTATTTTGCTTATATAAGCAAAATTCTCATGTGGACATGTTTTAACACCTTATTTGTTCCCTCATTTATTAAAGTAAAATAAAATCTTTCGTGTGCACTCATTTTATATTTGTGTGATTCGTGATTTTACCTTTTTGAAAGTATACATATAAACTACCAAATAATGCCTGTTGTTTGTTTTGTTGCTAGTTGCTTTGTCTCTCAGTTGTATCTGACTCTTTTGCAACCCCTTGCACTGTAGCCTACCAGGCGCTTCCATCCATGGGATTTCCCATATAAGAATACTGGAGTGGGTTGCCATTTCCTTCTCCAGGGGATCTTCCTGACCCAGAGATTGAGCCAGCATCTACTGCATTGGCATGTGGACTCTTTACCACTGAGCTACCAGGGAAGACCTGTATAGGTTGAGTGTTAATAGAATATAGACAATGTTTTCCATTGAATTGCTTAATATAATAGTTGTGAGGCAATATGAAAGTGAAGTGATTATATCTGGTAAAATAATAACACCAAATGAAAACATCTACAGAATAATATGATAGAGCCATTTAAAGCAGATGGTTGCCTGGTATACATATATATTAATATACACATACACATATACATATGTTAAAATGTCACCAATCCATTGTAGCCAATATGCTTTCCATATGGTGATTCTCAGTTTTTAGGTTTCTGCATCAGAAGTATGTACCACACTCTATTAAACATGTGGTCATAAGGGCACAATGTTAACTGTGTTGCTTAATCATTATTACTCACCCTTGCCTGTTATTTGCTTTTCCATCTTTCTCTCTAACTAAAGCATATGTATCATTCCCCCCAGACATGGGGCCACTTATTCAAGTGGAAATAAGAGCATTTCTCTATAAATGTAGCTGAGAAGATCACATTAAGCAAAATTCCAAAGCTAATGGCCCACTGTGCTTAGTCACTCAGTCATGTCAGGCTTTTGTGACCCCATAGACTGTAACCTGCCAGGCTCTTCTGTCCACGGGCTTCTCCAGGCAAAAATACTGGAGTGGTTTGCCATTTCCTTCTCCAGGGGATGTCTCCAACCCAGGAATCGAACGTGGATCTCATGCATTGCAGCCAGATTTTTACTGACTGAGCTACAAGGCCATTAGTCACAATGGCTCGTTAGTCACAGTAAACTGATGGTCCACCAAAATGACTGACCAGATAACTCGGTTAACTAGCTCAAGGGCCTAGTTTACCAAACCAAGAAAATATTTTACTGGATCATCAAGGAGCCTTGCCTCACCCCTTCCCAGAACACATATCCAAAAGATGTGTGCATTTGGTAGTGCTGACCACATCATTCCCTAAAATGAGAAGAGGTCTCGCTTTCCCAAAAGCAAGTACCCCAGCATCCGCCTCCATCTACAAGCACAAGATGTGGTGCCAGGAGCCTTGCAGTGTGAATTTCTCATGGAAAGATGCACACGTGAAAGGAACACAAGGAGTACACCCTCTTCCTAGGACTGAAGTTCAGATTCCTTCTAAGAAAACATTATTACAATGTCACCAGTCTACTTCTCATGTCTAAAAATAAAGCATCACATCACTTCTTAAGATACATATTACATATGATTAGAACTTTATTCTATTTTTCCCATCTCTTAACTGGCATTCCTCAGGAGCAGGAAAAAAAAAAAAAACAAAGGCATTTTCCACACAAAAGTCCACATTGAAGTATGTTTAAGCGTCAGATTAAAACTAACAAAAGACAGGAAACAGGGAGTGAAGACCTTACTCAGTCTTGAACTCACCCTATTGTGCCTAGGTCCCAGGGGTCAGAAAAGAGCAAGGAGGTTCAGAATTAGCTGCTTCTGTTTCCTTTCACTGCTGTGATATTAAACTTCAAAAAATATTAAGTGGACAAGAAATCTCCAAGTGCCCATAACCCCCTGAGTCTATCTCTAGCATTGAAAGGCCTATTTCAACCTTATACCTTTTCAAAATTAGAAAAACATCTGTCCCCATTGGTAAATCCCCTTTCCTGCATATCTGTTTTCTGACTTTCCCAAGTCCTTTCCCTTTCACTAAATAAATAAATAAGAAAAAGATAAGATGCCAGGAATAGGGATAAATGGGATTTCTTATCAGATAATGACCACAACTTATTTATTTTTAGTTTTCTTACATTGGAAATCAATTTTCTAATCTAGAATGATCTCCAATACCAGGTATGATTCTGATTTTCCCTGGTAATACAACCGATAGTAGTGATTTTTAAATGTCTTCAGTTTAACTGTGGGCAATAAGGTTGTATCATCTCCTCCACAAAAAGAGACTGCTCTTGGGAACTGTCACATCTTTGCCTGAAGTTCTCTCACTCAGTGCTGGAATAGACATTACTCATTTATTTAGAACTGGAAATGCATTTTATGTTTTGTACAATGATAAAGCATAATTAGCCTTCCATGGTTCCTAATACTGCTGAAGAGATTGAGGAGATATTCATACATGCATAAGCACACATGTAACAACATCTCAGGGTCCTGAGACTCTTCTCCTTGAGTGCTCATCACGCTTCTTAAAACAGATATTTCAGCAGATCTGTCTGTCCAGGGATGAGAAACAGGGTTCACGTTGGTGCAAATTTCTCAGGAGAATTTGCAGAGCAAGGCTGCATCTGCCACCCAAGAAGGCCCAGGACTGATTTTCCTTTCCCACCACTTCTATCAGTTGGTCTTTTTTTTCATCCCCAGAAGAAGTGAGCAAATTGCCAATCTTCCTTGACCCAAGGATCCCAAAGCCTTTCTTTACATCTTAGACTAGGAATGATGTAATGTAGGTGTAAAATGGCTCACATCAGAGCAATCATAAAATTTACATAAGAAATATACTGGAGCCCTGCCTCCCTCTGTGGGGTCAGAGTTTAAAATTGTCCCC
The DNA here is from genome assembly GCF_002263795.3 of Bos taurus. NCBI lineage: Eukaryota > Metazoa > Chordata > Mammalia > Artiodactyla > Bovidae > Bos > Bos taurus. The sequence goes on from NC_037340.1 coordinate 50,612,408, forward strand.
GCTTGTTGGTTAACACCCCCCACCTCTTTCTCCACACCTTTCATTTTTACTAAAATCTTACAAGTAGGAAGCACAAGCATTGAGGAAGATTTCATATATTTAGTCCCTCAAAGAAATAGATCGGGAATTTCAGATCAGAATGAAGGCCACAAAAAGAAAATAGTTAAAGGTATCAAGTATTATCATGTAGTTTACCATCCAAGCTGGTTCAGTTTTGAGAGTGAAAGGGGGCAGGACAAATGCTAAACTGAACTGAGAAGTGAGACATGAGGCAGAAAGTGGGACAATCCCTGGTGGATGGAGGTATCCTTAAAAGAAAAGTGATAAAGGTGTCTGTAATTATTTTCAGACCTCCACACTCAGAGAAGCAGTGAGGAATCAAAGGGGCTTATGCTGGACAATACCTGGCTGAGCTGAGCTTTATAAACACCTGCAGAGTTCTTAGGCAGGATAGATTCAAGGAGTCCCAAGGAAACAGGTAGGCATTTATGTTATTGGTCTAAACTCTGGGAGGTAATGGAAGCTTAAATTGGCTAATATCAATGGGGTAAATGTGAAACATAATTGATATAAAATGAAGAGACTTCTGAAACTTATTTGATGTGGGAAATCCCACATAGGGTAGATCAGAGGTGATTTTTCTGAATAACAGAGTGATGCCATTAGCAGTATTTGGGAAAAACACTAAGGACAAAAGGTTAAGCAACACAGTCAAGTTCATCAGCTAATAACAATATGGCCTCAGGTTCACCCTTCAGTAAAGAGATTACTATAAAATGATAAGAACCAAAGGGAGATTGCAGTGAAAACCATGAGATCACAGAAATTGCCTGTTTTTGCAAGTTGTGGTAAGATGCTGGACTAAAATCCAAAGATGTGCCATTGAGTCCTGCTCAATCAATCTTTAGTTTATTTCCTCGGCAAATTCCTTTTCTCTGGGTTGGACTCATGGAAGCATGTGGAGGCACTGGCAGGCCAGCTGTTCTGAGAAGGCCTCAGCTAGGACAGCCGTCCTCTGCTTCATTTTATCTTCCACCCTCTACCTGGCTAATCCAGACTGTTGCAGATGAGAGCAGCGGAGTTTTGAGAGACAGTGGAAACCCAGGTCTCTACCACATTCTGTTGACCAAAATGAGTCATCAGGTCAGACCTAATACAAGGAGGAGAACTGGAGCCATTACTGCACCAAATCTATCAACTAACCAAACATAGAGTATGAGGTTTAAGGGCTGGGATTGTGAGATTGTTTATAACTCCTATATAAGAAGCCACCCCTGAATTTATTTTTAACTAAACATTTGCTCTGTTTAATTCACAGAGCTGTTGAAAGAACCTGTTGTTTCCGATTCAACAGTAAATTAAAGGTGAGGCTTCGGCGGGGAGCGGGTAGGAGGGGGAGGTCCAAAGAAACAAATACTGTACCACAAACTGAAGTGCTACTTGTATAATTAGATCTTGGGTGTACCAAGATTTATATCCATCTCTGGTGACTTTGGAAGGAGAGAAGGAGGGCTTCATATCCCAATTGGTGTTTGTTTGAAAGTTAACACAGAGCAGTCCTTATCCTGGCCACCCAATAAAGTCCACTTATGTCTTGCGAGCTTGTGCCACTTCAGGAATCTGGTTGGGAGAATACTTCTCTTTACCTGGAAGGAAAGCCTCCCACCTGATCAATATAGGACCTGCTAGAACTTTCTTAAGCAAAGTATCCCCACCTAGAACTTGTGAGGCAATGTTTTACAAAGGAATATTCTTGACCTTGATCAAGTCAGAACTAGATAGCACTGTGTCTGCAGTCTCAAAAAAAAAAAAAAAAAAAACCTCACTGAACACTCTAGCCCTGATATGTGATCTGTCAGAGACTGGCTAGTTGCTCATCAAAGAGTTTCCTCTTTCTGGGCACACAGCCAAACTACATCCCCTGACACCCTGTATCTAGGTGGGGACGTGGGACTGGCTCTTGCCAATGGAATGTGAAGGGAAGACATCCCTTTTGGTTGAATGTGGGGATCAGCAAATTGTAGCTTACTGGCCAAATTTGGCTGGCCACCTGTCTTTGGAACTCAGCCACCTCCATTCATTTACACATTGACTATAGCTGCTTTCACATTGTAACAGCAAAGCTGAGTAGTGTAACAGGGAATATATATTTCCCAGAACTTAAAATATGTACTATCTGTCCCTTTACAGAAAAAAGACACCAACCTTGGTTTAAAGCATCTTAAAGTTGAGTACCTATTCCATCCTCTCTTCTGCTTATCTGCAATCTAGAAGATCTCTGTACAGTTTGAAGTCATGACTGTACTTTCCAGAAACCATGAAAAAATGTGAGTCCTTGAATGACTGCATGGAACTGAGGCCTGTATCCAGACAACCAGCCCACCCATATTCCTTTAAGACCCACATTGGACTTTGAGATGGATAAAAAATAAAATGTTGGTATTTGAAGGCACTGTAACCTGGGACTTATTTGTCACTGAAGTAAACACAACTTACCTTAGATAATAAAAATGGGAAAAGCAGTACAATCAAGATATTACAAATGTGAATAACTGCAGCACATAAAAGTCAATACATTGGTCCAAGGCCTATATCAAAGCTTGAAAGAGAGAGAAGTTGTTACCATTTCCTCTGAGACTGAGATGAGATGAATTGGCAGAAAACCTTTGGAGACCAATTCTAGCACCAATCTTAAGGTCTTCCTCATGTACATGACTTGAGGAAAATCAGAGGTTCAAGCACCTAAGAATAGCTCTCTGTTGGCTTGTAGCTAATGCCTGCCTGATTTTTTTAATTATTATTAAAGGGTGACATTTTGCAATGCAAACATTCCAGACAAGAATATGTCCAACAATATATGTCACTCCATAATAAGAAGGACATTATTATACCCTTTTAAAATGAAACCACGTAAACAAGTCAGAAGTATATTTTTATGATCTCTGAGACAATTAGAATCCTGGACACCTAGAAAAAGAGAGCTATAAAAAGAAACATAGGTGCTCCATGGAAAATGTAAACTGCATAACTGTGCCCCCTTTGCTGACTAAGGTGCAGTTCTGGACTCTGATATAATCTAAACAGGTATTCAGTTCAGTTCAGTTCAGTTGTTCAGTCATGTCCGACTCTTTGGGACCCCATGAAATGCAACACGCCAGGCCTGCCTGTCCATCACCAACTCCCGGAATCCATCCAAACCCATGTCCATTGTGTCAATGATGCCATCCAACCATCTCAACCTCTGTCATCCCCTTCTCCTCCTGCCCTCAATCTTTCCCAGCATCAGGATCTTTTCAAATGAGTCAGTTCTTCACATCAGGTGGTCAAAGTATTGGAGTTTCAGCTTCAACATCAGTCCTTCCAATGAACACCCAGGACCGATCTCCTTTAGGATGGACTGGTTGGATCTCCTTGCTGTCCAAGGGATTCCCAAGAGTCTTCTCCAACACCATAGTTCAAAAGCATCAATTCTTTGACACTCAGCTTTCTTTATAGTCCAACTCTCACATCCATACATGACCACTGAAAAAAGCATAGCATTGACTAGATGGAACTTTGTCGACAAAGTAATGTCTCTGCTTTTGAATATGCTGTCTAGGTTGGTCGTAACTTTCCTACCAAGGAGTAAGCGTCTTTTAATTTCATGACTGCAACCACCATCTGCAGTGATTTTGGAGCCCAGAAAAATAAAGTCAGCCACTGTTTCCACTGTTTCCCCATCTATTTGCCATGAAGTGATGGGACCGGATGTCATGATCTTAGTTTTATGAATGTTGAGCTTTAAGCCAACTTTTTCACTCTTCTCTTTCAGTTTCATCAAGAGGCTCTTTAGTTCCTCTTCACTTTCTGCCATTAGAATGGTGTCATCTGCATATCTGAAGTTACTGATATTTCTCCCAGCAATCTTGATTCCAGCTTGTGCTTCCTCCAGCCCAGTGTTTCTCATTATGTACTCTGTATATAAGTTAAATAAGCATGGTGACAATATATAGCCTTGACGTACTCCTTTTCCTTATAAATTACCTTGAATTCAGAGGCCACTCTGTATTCCATCCACAGCATCCTTGTCCTTCATCTGCCTTGTCACTTCTTTTTCACCAGAAGTCACTTCCTGTGGTAATTCTTCCCTGTACACGCCACACATGTCCTTTCTTTGTCTTCTTCAATCCCTGCAACTAATAGGTGCCTCAGGAAAGCATTAATTATACTACAAGTATCATTTTACACACCCATTTCTCCTACAAGATGTTGAACTGGGGCCACTCCCTGGCATAATTTCTGTAACATAGAATGTGCTTAATTTATATTTCATTCTCTAGAATTGTGGGTTTCCAAATCTGTTAAAAAATTAACAATCACTTGGGGAATACATAAAAATATGGATTCTGAGACCTTTGAATCAGAGTATCCAGGAGTAAGACTATGAGACAGTATTTTTCACAAGGTGATTGTAGGGCACTGATTTCCATGCTCCAGTCCTTCTAACCAGGAAATCTTCCAATCCTAGGAATCCAGTTGAGCTGTAGCACTTTCCATTGGTGGTTCTGCCAGGTCCTCAGACCATGGAAGTGGGTTGGGGAACAGCATTCATTTCTTTAGTCAGTTATTGAGGGCCCCCTATGTGTTTAGGGTTTGAGGAAAACATAAGGAATAGAATGGATAAGAATCCTGCCCTCATGGAGTTTATATTCTAGGAATATAGAGGGTGATGAAAAGCAGGATGAATACATACAGATTATAATATATTTGTAATATGTTGGAAAAGATAAACCAGGGAAAGAATAGGAAGTGGTTATGAAACAGGTCTGGAACCTGGGACTCTTTGTTTAAGTGCTGCATTGCTTGTATCTGGACACACCTCTCCTTGAGCAACAAAATACAAAGAAACTATATGGGATTAAAAATAACTATGTGCATGCACAGTTGGGGAAAAAGGATGAAAAGGTACAAAAGATCAAAATACACAATGGAATATTACTCAGCCATAAAAAGGAACACATTTGAGTCAGTTCTAATGAGGTGGATGAGCCTAGAACCTATTATAAAGAGTAAAGTGAGTCACAAAGAGAAATACCATATTCTAACACATATATACAAAATCTAGAAAAAATGGTACTGAAGAATTTATTTACAGGGCAACAGTGGAGAAATAGACATAGAGAACAGACTTATGGACATGGGGAGAGGGGAGGAGAGGGTGTATGTATGGAAAGAGTAACACGGAAACTTACATTACCATATGTAAAACAGCCAACGGGAATTTGCTATCTCAGGAAACTCAAACAGGGGCTCTGTATCAACCTAGAGGGGTGGTATGGAGACGGAGATGGCTGGGAGTTTAGAAAGAGAGGAGATATATGTACACCTATGACTGATTAATGTTGAGGTTTCCCAGAAAACAGCAAAACTCTGTAAAACAATTATCCATCTATAAAAAATAGATGGAGAAATATACCATGTTCGTGGATTGGAAGAATCAATATAGTGAAAATGAGTATACTACCCAAAGCAATTTATAGATTCAATGCAATTCCTATCAAGCTACCAACGGTATTCTTCACAGAGCTAGAACAAATAATTTCACAATTTGTATGGAAATACAAAAAACCTCAAATAGCCAAAGCTATCTTGAGAAAGAAGAATGGAACTGGAGGAATCAACCTACCTGACTTCAGGCTCTACTACAAAGCCACAGTCATCAAGACAGTATGGTACTGGCACAAAGACAGAAATATAGATCAATGGAACAAAATAGAAAGCCCAGAGATAAATCCACGCACCTATGGACACCTTATCTTTGACAAAGGAGGCAAGAATATACAATGGATTAAAGACAATCTCTTTAACAAGTGGTGCTGGGAAAACTGGTCAACCACTTGTAAAAGAATGAAACTAGAGCACTTTCTAACACCATACACAAAAATAAATGCAAAATGGATTAAAGATCTAAATGTAAGACCAGAAACTATAAACCTCCTAGAGGAGAACATAGGCAAAACATTCTCTGACATACATCACAGCAGGATCCTCTATGACCCACCTCCCAGAATATTGGAAATAAAAGCAAAAATAAACAAATGGGACCTAATTAAACTTAAAAGCTTCTGCACAACAAAGGAAACTATAAGCAAGGTGAAAAGACAGCCTTCAGAATGGGAGAAAATAATAGCAAATGAAGCAACTGACAAATCTCAAAAATATACAAGCAACTCCTATAGCTCAATTCCAGAAAAATAAATGACCCAATCAAAAAATGGGCCAAAGAACTAAATAGACATTTCTCCAAAGAAGACATACAGATGGCTAACAAACACATGAAAAGATGCTCAACATTACTCATTATCAGAGAAATGCAAATCAAAACCACTATGAGGTACCATTTCACGCCAGTCAGAATGGCTGCAACCCAAAAGTCTACAAGCAATAAATGCTGGAGAGGGTGTGGAGAAAAGGGAACCCTCTTACACTGTTGGTGGGAATGCAAACTAGTACAGCCACTATGGAGAACAGTGTGGAGATTCCTTAAAAATTGGAACTAGAACTGCCTTATGATCCAGCAATCCCACTGCTGGGCATACACACTGAGGGAACCAGAATTGAAAGAGACACGTGTACCCCAATATTTATCACAGCACTGTTTATAATAGCCAGGACATGGAAGCAACCTAGATGTCCATCGGCAGATGAATGGATAAGAAAGCAGTGGTACATATACACAATGGAGTATTACTCAGCCATTAAAAAGAATACATTTGAATCAGTTCTAATGAGGTGGATGAAACTGGAGACTATTATTCAGAGTGAAGTAAGCCAGAAAGAAAAACACCAATACAGTATACTAATGCATATATTTGGAATTTAGAAAGATGGTAACAATAACCCTGTATATGAGACAGCAAAAGAGACACTGATGTATAGAACAGTCTTTTGGACTCTGTGGGAGAGAGAGAGGGTGGGATGATTTGGGAGAATGGCATTGAAATACGTATAATATCATATATGAAATGAGTCGCCAGTCCAAGTTCGATGCATGATACTGGATGCTTGGGACTGGTGCACTGGGACGACCCAGAGGGATGGTATGGGGAGGGAGGAGGGAGGAGGGTTCAGGATGGGGAACACATGTATACCTGTGGCAGATTCATTTCGATATTTGGCAAAACCAATACAATATTGTAAAGTTTAAAAATAAAATTAAATTAAAAAAAATTAGTTAATAAAAAAAAAAACTCAGTTGCCATTTCTGAAGAATCTGAAGCAAAAGCAGAGTACTACACATTCCCTCTGCACACAGCACCACCTAAAGGGTGAGCAAACCACCTAAGCCACCCCTCTGACCTGACACCTGAACACACTTTTTTACCCTGACCCCATGTAAGCTTGCCCCCCACTCAGGGAGGGAGCAAGCAAGAGAAACTGTTGTTCATTTTCACTCATCCTTCATGCAGCAAGTGCCCCAATAAAGCCTTGTCTGGATTTCTTGTCTGGCCTCTGATCAAATTCTTTTTATTAAGGAGGCCAAGAACACTGGTTGGTAACAATTAGAGACTGCTATTTTAAAGAACATTACCAGGGAAGCCCACAGTGAAAAGGTTACACAGAGTAAAGATCTGAAGGATAAGAGATCAAGAATGATTTCTTGGAGAGGGGGTTTCAAGGACAAGAGAAAGTGAACAGATACCAAGGCATGAACATTCCTGGCAAGTGTGAGAAACAGGGAAGAGGTAGTGAGTAAAAGGGTAAGTAAAACAAAACAGGGTCCCAGGGGTTAGAGGTTAGTGCCACATCACTCTGCAGGTCATTGTAAGGTGTTTGCCCCTCCTCCATGGGTGATGGGAGCCATTGGGGGATTCTGGGCAAAGGTCGAATTTGCTTTTTAACAGCCTGACTATGGCTGCTATGCTGAGATTACACTGAAGTGGGCACAAGGGTTGAAACAGGGAAACCTGTTAGAAAACTGATGGCCTTATTCACACAAGAGATGATGGTGAGTCAGACCAGGGTTTATGTAGCAAGGAAGGTGATGAGATGAAATCAGATGCTGAACATACTTTAAAGGTAGAATCAACAGGTTTTGTTTGCAGATCAGGTGTAGAATAACAAAGAGAGAATCAAGAGAAACCCCAATGTTTGAGAGCTGAGAACTGAAAAGATGACAAGCGATTCAGGAAGAGAGAGAAGGTAGAAAATTAAGCAGATGGGGGATGGATATCAGATGCTCAGTTTTGGATCTGTTAAGATGAAACACCCAAGTGGAGATGTAAATGAAGTTAAAGGTCATCCTTAGCCAATGCATTTCTTCCTCATCTATCTCTCTGGCTTGGACCTCCAATGCCCTAATCCAAATCTCTATTTTCTAAGAAAAAAATTTCTTAGAAATTTTTTTAGAATTTCTTTAGAATTTAGAATTTAAATTTAAATTCTTTAGAATTTAAAATTTCTTTAGAAAAAAATTTCTAAGAAAAAAAAAGAAGAGATTCTTCTTCTAAGAAAAAGGATAATTTCAGATGTTGGTAAAATTGCTTTGTGAAACAATAAGGTACTATAAAGTGTACGTTATAAACTACAAGTACTATAAACTGTAAGTTTTATACATGGAAGCCCTAGGAAGATGCCATCAACTCCAAAAGGGGCCTTTTATTTGACCTTTGGAAAAGTAGACTTCAGGAAACATGCAAGAAACCATAGCCCCTCAGGGTTTTGGGGCCAGAGAAGTACAAGTTGGGTTATTTGCAAGCAAATATAGTGCCTTTTCTGGAAACCTTCACAGTTCGCTAAACTTTTGGAAAATTAAACACCCACCATTAAATCATAACCAAAGGAGACATGAAGTAGCGACTGACCATGCTCTCCCACCTATTGTGGCCTGAGAAGTAAAAGCATTATCCAGCTAGAGGAAATATGATTTCAATTGAGAATATCTGAAACCCATGGATTTCCTTTCTAAAGAAACCATAGTCCATTCTTTGAATCCATCTCCCACTTGCATTCCATCTTGCAACCACCAGCTCTGCCCCTGCTCCCACCCGTCAAATCTTGGTAGAAACAGCTGTCACCACAAAAGTCATAGCTGGGCCAAGGCAGCCAGCTGGCTCTGTGATTCACAAACAAATTAACCTTGGGATTTTATTTTGAGCAAAGGGGCTTCCTATCCTATGTTCTTAGTGGCCATCCATATTTTTGCCCTTGGATAAACAAACACCAACTCAAATGTCACACAGACTGAGCCATATTGTGGGTTTTCAGGGCCACTACTCACTACTGCTTTTTTAAAAATATTCTTAATCAAAAGTTTTTATCTCCTGACTTTTCCAGTGACCAAATGATCTGATCCCTACCTGGAGTTTCATTTCTCAAAGGGGAGGAGTGTGAACATCGTTGTTCCATTAACAATTTAACAAATCATTTCTCAAAGTGAAGGCACAGAGTTAACAGATGACATAATATGGTATTTACACGTTTTAGGAAATCAGCAATTGTATGTGTTGCAGCACAGCACCATCTACTGACCATAAAGGGAAAGAACATGGGAGTGAGAAAAAGAAGACAGGAAAAGACAGGCCACAGAAAGGAGGTGAGAAAGAAGAGAAGGCTGGAAAGGAAGAGGAAAAGAGAAAGAAAGGATGGAGGAGGGAAAGGAAAGGAAGAGAAGGGAAGTTAAATTTAAGAAAAGGACTTTGGATTTTCACTCATGCAAATCTTCATGCCATACATACAGAAACTAACCTCGGAAGGTTTCATTTCTATTCATCAACGATGCAGAAGAATTTCAGATTGTCTATTTATAAGAAAAATCACTCTAACATTTTCAACCTTTTAAAAATAGTTATCCTGGTGTGGTATTGTCAAATGAATACATATATAAGTCAAAGTAATAGAATAAAGAATCCAGAAGTAAACTGCTATATTGAGTCTTATTTTTCTACAAAGGTGCAAAGACAATTCAATAGAGAAATGATAGTCTGTTCAACAAATTGTGCTAAAATGATAATACAAAATATGTGCAACCTCAACCCATACCTTATATAAAATTTAACTAAATATGGACTACAAATGTAAATAAAACATTTTCAAATGTTAAACTGGCTTTCAATACCCAGAATTCATCCCAGGTATGAAAGGCTAGTCATGGATCCTGGAATTTTTTCTTCTCTATTTCCAACCAGTCTGAAGTTCTTAAACCAGCAAGTCCTCTGACAGAAATGACATGAAAATAGGCTTGACCTAATGGAAGATATGATTAGAAAGCAGTGAGATAAGGTGATAGATAATGAAGAACAGATCATATATGTCTAGAATAAAAGGACTAATGTCTGAATAAAATGGAAAGTTGAATTTTAGACATAGTCTAGTTTCTGATCTGCATCAAGCTATAAACAAATTAACTACTCAGTGAATTTACTAAAATCAGAAGTCTGTATATTAGCATTATTTGATCATGTTGCATTCCACTGTCATCATTTTTTATTTTAGTTTCGGACATTTTGAATATAGCATTTCAAAATGTAGATGTCATGCTTTTCTTTTTTATTTTGGAGGAAGAGTTTGAAAAATGTAGTTTGTCAACTGATAAGAAATAAATTCCAAAAACATAAAAGCAAAAAAAAAAGAAAGGCTAGTCAAACATTTGAAAATCAATTAATGTTAATACATCAACAGGCTTTAAAAGATAAGCTACACCATCATATCAATAAATGCAGAAAAAACATTTACAAAAACCCAACAGTCTTTCATGATGAAAAGAAAAAGAATTCTCAGTAAACCAGGAATAGAGGAGAACTTCCTCAATTTAATAAAGAGTATCTACAAAAGCCTACATCTAATATCATACTTGATTATGATAAAGTAGAAGTTTTTGCTATGGCTAGGAAAAAGTTAAAAAAAAAAAAAAGTCCTCTCTCACCAATCCGTTTTGACATTATCTTGGAAGTTCTAAATACCATAATAATACCAGTTTCCCTGGTGGCTTACTTGGTAAAGAATCTACCTGCAAAGCAGGAGACCTGGGTTCGATTGGGAAGACCCCCTGGAAGAGGGCATGGTAACCCATTCCAGTATTCTTACCTGGAGAATCCTCATGGACAGAGGAGCATGGCGGGCTGTAGTCCATGGGGTCACAAAAGAGTCAGACACAACTGAGCGACTAAACACACACGCAAGAAAACAAAGAAATTGTTTGGAGAAAAAAGAAATAGAACATTGTTTTCTGATGATGCAATCATCTATATAGAAAATCTTAAAGGATTAACAAAAAACTTCTGTAGCTAATAAACAAATATGGCAAGACAGAAGGGTATAAGGTTAATATACAAAAGTCAACTGCTTTTCTACATGCCAGCAATGAAAGAGTAGAATTTGAAATTAAAAACACAATGTCATTTACATTAGCATCCAAAAATGAAATACTTAGGTATAAATCTAACAATGTATGTATGAGTCAACATGAAGAAATTATAAAACTCTGAAGAACAAAATTAAAGAACTGAATAAATTGAGAGACACTCCATGTTCACGAACAGAAAGACTCAGTACTGTCATGATGTCAGATCTTCCAAACTTGATCTACAGATTTAATTCAATTCCAATCAAAATCCCAGCAAGATAATTTTGTAGATATTGACAAACTGATTTTAAAGTCTATATGGAAGGGCAAAAGACCCAGAATAGCCAACACAATATTGAAGCAGAAGAACAAATTTGGAGGATTGATAAGACCAGACTTCAAAACTACTATAAAGCTGCAATAATCAAGACAAGGTTGTGCTGGTGAGAGAACAGAGAAATAGATCAATGGAACAAAATAGACAGCACAGAAATAAACTCACAATACAGTCAACTGATCTTTGACAAAGGAGCAAAGATAATACAACAGAGCAAATAAAGTCCCTTCAACAAATGATGCTAGAACAATTGAACTTCTGTATTAAAATTTTAAAAAATGTAAAGACATAAATCTTACACCCTGCACAAAAATTTACTCACAATGCATCACAGACAGAAATATAAAAAGCAGAACTATGAAATTCTGAAAAGACAATACAGAAGATCTAAATGACTTTGAGAATGGTGATGACTTTTTAGATAAAATATCAAAGGCATAATCCACGAAAGAAGTAATTACTATAAGTTCAGTTCAGTTCAGTTCAGTCACTCAGTCGTGTCCGACTCTTTGCGACCCCATGAATCACAGCACGCCAGGCCTCCCTGTCCATCACCAACTCCCAGAGTTCACTCAAACTCACGTCCATTGAGTCAGTGATTCCATCCAGCCATCTCACCTTCTGTCGTCTCCTTCTCCTCCTGCCCCCAACCCCTCCCAGCATCAGAGTCTTCCAATAGGCATCATTAAAATTAAAAACAGTCTGCTTTCCAAAAGACAGTGTTCAGAAAATAAGACAATATATGGATTGGGAATATGTATTTGCAAAAGACACATCTGATAAAGGATTCTCACCCAAAATCTACACAATCTTAGAATTCAACCAAAGAAAAAGAACAACCAAATAAATAAGATTATGAATGACCATATTAAAAAGTGGGCCTTAAAAAACTAGGCATAAAACCACCATATGACCCAGCAATCCCACTCCTAGGCATGTACCCTGAGGAAACCAAAACTGAAAGAGACACCCATTGTTCATTGCAGCACTATTTACAATAGCTAGAACATGGAAGCAACCTAGATGTCCATCAACAGATGAATGGATAAGGAAGTTGTGGTATATACACACAGTATTACTCAATCATAAAAAGGAACACATTTGAGTCAGTTCTAATGAGATGGATGAACCTAGAACCTATTATAAGAGAGAAGTGAGTCAGAAAGAGAAAGATAAATAACCTATTCTAACACATATGTATGGAATCTAGAAAAATGGTACTGAAGAATTTATTTACAGAGCAACAGTGGCAAAACAGACATAGAGAATAGGCTTATGGACATGGGGAGAGGGGAGGAGAGGGTGAGATGTATGGAAAGAGTAACATGGAAACTTACATTACCATATGTAAAATAGATAACCAAAGGGAATTTGCTGTATGTCTCAGGAAACTCAAACAGGGGCTCTGTATCAACCTAGAGGGGTGGGATGGGGAGGGAGATGGGAGGGAATTTCAAAAGGGAAGGTATATATGTACATCTATGACTGATTCACGTTGAGATTTGACAGAAAACAGAAAAATTCTGTAAAGCAATTATCCTTCAATAAAAAATTAATTTAAAAAACAGTGGGTCTTAACAGACGCTACCAAAGAAGAATACATCACCATAGAAGTCCATCACCAACTCCCAGAGCTTACTCAAACTCATATCTATCAAGTCGGTGATGCCATCCAACCATGTCATCCTCTGTCATCCCCTTCTCAAAGGTATATGAAAAGACAGCCCACTCTGTATGTCACCCCAGAAAATCAAATTAAAATAACAGATTACCACTGCATACCTACTAGAATGCCAAAATCTGAACCTTGATGACACCATATGATGACAAAGATGTAAAACAACAGGAACTATCATTCATTGATGGTGGGAAAGGAAAGTGGTACAGCTACTTTGGAAGATATCTGGCAGATTTTTACAAAAGAAAATAAGCATTTTCACCACATGATACAGTCATCATTTCCTTGGTATTTACTCAAATAAGCTGAGAAAGCATGTCCACTCAAAAACGTGTATATGGCAATTTAGAGCAGCTTTATTCTTAAGTTCCAAAACTTGAAAGCAACCAAAATGTTGTTGAGTAGGTGATGAATACATAAACTGGGGTACATCCAGGCAACTAGACACTACTCAGCCCTGAAAAGAAATGAGCTAGTAAGCCATCAAAAGATATGCAAGAATTTTTAACGTACACTACTAAGTGAAAGAAGCCAATCTGAAAAGGCTACATACTGTACGATTTCAACTATCTGGCATTCTGGAAAAGGAAAAAAAAAACAAAACTATGAAGACAGTAAAAGATCAGTGGTTGCCAAGGGATTAGGCGGGAAAGATGAATAGGTAGGCTGAAAGGACTTTTAGGGCAGTAAAAATACTCTGTATGATACCATACCATGATACATGTCATTATACATGGATACATGTCATTATACATTTATCGAAGCCCACAGACTGCCAACACCAATGATGAACCATAATATAAACTATGAACTTTGAATGATTATGATGTGTCAATGTAGGTTCATCACTTATAACAAATGTACCATCCGGTGGGGATGTCAATAGTGGGGAGGCTGTGCATGTGTTGGGAAAGGGGTAAATGGGATATCTATGTACCTTCCTATTAATTTTGCTATGAACCTTTAAACTTCTCTAAAAAATAGTCTTTAAAAATACTAGAAGAAAGGACTTTCCTGATGGTCCAATGGTTAAGAATCCACCTGCCAATGGAGGGGACACAGATTTGATTCCTGGTCCAAGAAGATTCCACATGCCATGGAGGCACTAAACTCATGTGCCAATTATTTAGCCCATGTTTTAGAATCCATGCTCTGCAACAAGAGAAGCCACCGTGAGAAGACTGCACACTACAGAGTAACCACCAACCACTGCAATTAGCAAAAGTCTGCATGTATCAACAAAGACCCAGTGCAGCCCCCCAAAAAATGCATAAACATTTTTTAAATATTAAAATAAAAATCTTACACAATTATTCATGACAAGGAATGGGGCAGGGGAAACCATGATGGAACTACTGATTTATTTAATATCATGTATGAATCTCAAATCCATTATGTTAAGTGAAGTAAGCCAGTCTCAAAGAATTACATATTGCATTATTTCATTTAATGATATTCTGAAACAGTGAAAACTCTAGGGACAGAAAATATATCAGTGGTTGCTATAGTAGGAAGAGAGGGTAACATGAAGGGGTATAGAGGAATTTGGGAGGGGTGAAGAAACCATTTTACATCTTGATTGAGCTGATTATTACACTACTGTACATATTTGTAAAATTCTCAACTCTAAAATAGAAATATGGATTTTACTATATGTAAATGATACCATAACTAAAATGTAAAAAGTAAATGACCTTACTCTAATATGTGACTTATTGCAGAAAAAGATGGAATTATAAGTATTTTCTACACTCACAAACTATTTGTTAAATTCATCAATTTATTCTTAAAAGAAAGCCCTTGCTAAATCTAATCTTGGCTCCTGTTTAAAATAGCCTGCATTTAAAAATAGAAGAACCTGAATTGGTGTAACATGAACAGTTACATAATCTACATCTTAATGATCAAAATGTATTACAGAGAGAGGATTATACTGGTATTTAATGCAATCTTTTACTAACTTTTAACCTGAATGTTTATCCATGTGAAACATCTTCAGAAATTCTTTCTGGTAGCTTACATTATACAAAGAAATGACTACATGGTTCTGAATGCTGTCCCTTTCTTTTCAAGCTCCAGATTACATCGTATCAGCCTTCCCAGAGTTATACTTTTGTTCTTTCAACCAAGGTTACTTCTCAGTCCCAAAGAGAAGAAAAGAGTTCAAAGGTAGCAACCTATATAGGCAGAGCATTTATTGTATTGGATGTATGATGCCAAGAGTAAAGGTTAACCAAAAAAGGAAGAGGAAGATAGAGAAAAAATGTTAAAATTCTCACATTGAAGGCCATTTTGCCAAACTAGCATTTACTGCATCAGTGGTTTGATCACTGCTCTTTGGATCCTTCATCCACTAACATGATTTGGGGGCTATATAAAATTCATTTATTTAACAATTATTTCTCGTGGGTCTGCTATGTAAGCTATGGTGCCAAAAACAAACTTGGGATATAGTGACCCACAAAAAGACAATGGCCCTGTCCTAAGACTCATCATCTTTGGGAGGAAGTTGATGCATTAAGTCAAAAATGATGGCAGAATAGGATCACACCTGTCATGGTATCTGAGGAGTACAGGGGAGGAAGGCAGATGCATCAAAGTATCTGAACCCAGGCGGTGTATTTAGTAACAAAAAATGTATGAGGGCAGGGACATTAACTATAAAATGACTATTAACCAGATGGATTGGGGAATATAGGCAGTAAGAAAAGACATCACCAGCAAAGATCTAAAGCCTTACAAGTCTATAACTATACAATAATGTAGTTACCACATGAAAAAAAAATATGCCTGGAAAATATAAAGACTTGATAAAATTGTAAAAAAAAAAAAAATTAAACCTCTCCTTAATTGATTTGTAGCTATCTAATTGAAGTTTGGCCTTGGGGTTCAAAATGAAGCAGGCAAAGGCTAAGAGTTTTGTCAAGAAAATGCAGCAATCATAGCAAACACCCTCTTCCAACAACACAAGAGACAACTCTCCGCATGAACATCACCAGATGGTCAGTCTCGAAATCAGATTTATATTCTTTGCAGCTGAAGATGGAGAAGCTCTATACAGTCAGCAAAAACAAGACCTGGAGCTGACCGTGGCTTAGATCATCAGATTCTTACTGCAAAATCCAAGCTCAAATTGAAGAAAGTAGGTAGGGAAAAATACTAGGCCATTCAATTATGACCTAAATCAAATCCCTTATGATTATACTGTGACAGTTATGAATGGATTCAAGGGATTCGATCTGGTAGACAGAATAGATCTGAGGAACTATGGACAGAGGTTTGTAACATTGTATAGGAGGTGATGACCAAAACCATCCCCAAGAAAAAGAAATGCAAAAAGATAAAGTGGTTGTCTGAGCAGGCCTTAAAATAGCTGAGAAAAGAAGGGACGTGAAAGGCAAAGAAGAAAGGGAAAGATACACTCAACTGAATGAAGAGTTCCAGAGGATAGCAAGGAGAGATAGGAAAGCCTTCTTAAGTGACCAACGTAAAGAAACAGAGGAAAATAATAAAATGGGAAATACTAGAGATCTCTTTAAGAAAATTGGAGTTACCAAGGGAACATTTCATACAAAGATAGACACAATAAAGGACAAAAATAGCAAGGAGCTAACAGAAGCAAAAGTTTAAGAAGAGGTGGCAAGAATACACAGACATCCTGGAGTGTGAAGTCAAGTGGGTCTTAGGAAGCATTACTACAAGCAAAGCTAGTAGGGGTGATGGAGTTCCAGCTGAGCTATTTAAAATCTTAAAAGATCATGCCATTAAAGTGCTGCACTCATTATGCCAGCAAAGTTGGAAAACTCAGTAGTGGCCACAAGAATGGAAAAGGTCAGTTTTTAATTCTAATCCCAAAGAAAAGCAATGCCAAAGAATGTTCAAATTACCACACAATTGCACTCATTTCACAAGATTATGCTCAAAATCCCTCGTGCTAGTCTTCAAGAGTATGTGAACTAAGAAATTCCAGATGTATAATCTGGATTTACAAAAGGCAGAGGAACCAGAGATCACATAAGAGAATTCCAAAAAAAAAATCTGCTTCATTAACTGTGCTAAGGCCTTTTACTATGTGGATCACAACAAACTGTGGAATATTCTAAAAGAGATGGGAATACCAGACCACCTTACCTACCTCCTGAGAAACCTATATGTATGTCAAGAAGCAACACTTAGAACCATACATGGAACAATGGACTGGTTCAAAATTTGGAAAGAAGTACATCAAGGCTGTATATTGTCACCCTGCTTATTTAACTTACATGCAGATAACATCATGCAAAATGTCAGACTCGATGAATCACAAGCTGGAATCAAGATTGCAGGGAGAAATAGCAACAGATATGCAGATGATATCACTTTAATGGCAGAAAATGAACAGGAACTAAAGAGCCTCTTGATGAAGGTGGAAGAGTAGAGTGAAAAAGCTGGCTTACAACTCAACATTCATAAAACTAAGATCATGGCTTTGGGTCCTATCGCTTCATGGATGGGGGAAATGTGGAAACAGTGTCAGATTTCATTTTCTTGGCCTCCAAAATCATTGCAGACAGTGACTGCAGCCACAAAATTAAAAGACACTTGCTCCTTGGAAGAATAGCTATGTCAAACCTAGACAGTGTTTTAAAAAATGAAGACATCACTTTGCCTAAAAAGAGTCATATAATCAAAGCTATAGTTTTTCCAGTAGTTATGTATGGATGTGAGAGTTGGACCATAAGGAAGGCTGAGCACTGAAGAATTGACACTCTCGAACTGTGGGGCTGGAGAAGACTCCTGAGAGTCCCTTGGACAGCAAGGAGATCAAACCAGTCCTTCCTAAAAGAAATCAACCTTGAATATCCATTGGTAGGATTGATGCTGAAGCTGCAATCCTTTGGCCACCTGATGTGTAGAGCCAAGTCATTGGAAAAGATCCTGATGCTGGGAAAAATGGAGGACAAGGGGAGAAGGGGGCGACAGAGGATGAGATGGTTGAATGGCATCACTGTCTCAATGGACATGAACTTGAGCAAACTCTGGGAGATAGTGAAGGACAGAGATGCCTGGCATGCTGCAGTTCATGGGGTCACAAAGAGTTGGACATGATTTAGTGACTGAACAACAGCAACAACAATGGAAGTAACCCAGTTGATGCTAAGTGGAAACAGAACAAAACTAATCTAGAGAAGATGCCATCCCCAAATACTATTATTAATTTGTCTTTATTTGGGGAAAACATTTTGTCATTATGGTTGTTTTTCAGTCACTCAGTCGTGTCCAATTCTTTGCAACCCCCTGGACAACAGCACGTCAGGCTTCCTTGTCCTTCACCATCTCCTGGAGCTTGCTCAAACCTATGTCATTTGTGTTAGTGATGCCATCCAACCAATCTTGTCCTGTGTCATCCCCCTCTCCTCCTGCCTTCAATCTTTCCTAGCATCAGGGTATTTTCTGATGAGTTGGCTCTTTAGGGTCATTAAGGGTGGCTTATCCAAATTTTCACAGACTATTGTCAAATTGTGTAAAAAAGCAAAATGCGTTAGTCAGCCTTACCTCTTCTAGTTTTGAAACTCTGTGCACTTGGAGTTACAGTCTGACTAGACTTACTTCTAATAGATTTCATTTTAGAAATAGATAGTAATCTCTTTTTATGCATTTCCTTCAACACAAATGTCTTGCATGTTTAATCTTGGTATTTCTTTGTATAGAAGCTTATCATTCATAGAAAAAAATATCCATTCATCCAACAAATCTTTATCTAGGCTCCACTATATGCCATGTCCAAGAATCTTCATTTGTGTTATGCATTTGAGTAATTGGTCACATCAGTAATATTAAAGTCTGCAGGTACACATAAAATTACTTAACCAATAGCTTAAATGCTTAGGTAAGCTCTCCCTCAAACCTCAAAACCAATAGAAAAATGAGGGCTAACATGTCACAAACCTAGCCATATTTTTGATCTGTACTATGTTTTTGGTATAGAGTTTCAGTAAATATTATTCTTTTAGCAATGCCATAAATTCACTTCTCTATAGCTTCAAAAGCTTGGTCATAGTTTTATGGTTCTCAATTTTAGTGAATTTGTCCATACTCAATCATCAGTCTTTGCCCTTCCAAAATATTCATAATAAATAATTCACAAGGAATATGGCCTTAGTTTTTGTCTGGATAACATGTTTTTTTTTTTAATTCTTTACCTCCTTATTTTAGGTCTCATTCTGTCTCCATTCTGATGTTTAATTGTGGTGGTAATTTAGCAAAGGTAATGATTTTGAAAGGTCTGTGATCATTGAAATTTAAGCCCAAATAGCAACCTGACTGACATTTTTTAAATTTTATATTGGAGCATAGTTGATTAACAATATTGTGTTTGTTTCTGATATACAACAAAGTGATTCAGTTTTACATATACACATATATTCTTTTTCAAATTATTTTCCATTTAGGTTACTACAGAATACAGAGCAGAGTTCCCTGTGCTATACAGTAGGTCCTTGTTGGTTATTTATTTTAAATATGGTAGTGTGTACATATCAATTTAGGAAATGTTAATAATTACCCAGAAGCCAGCACCTTGATGATTTTCTCAATGAACTAAGCAATGGTAGAAAGATTTCTCTTCTTCACATATTTTTATAATATTCTGCCGTATACTTTCCAGCTATTTCTCTGGAAACTATTTGAATCCATGTTTCTCCTAAGCAGTGACACAAGGTGGGCTGGCTAAGACATGCTTTCATGTGGATATGGTATTGCTGCAGGCAAAAGGAAGCACTCCTATAATAAATCCTCTGGGTGGGCTTGCTTTATAAGGGTCTTGAAAAGCTGAGAAAGACAAGCAAAGAACCAAATGTGAAACTTGAGGCCCTTGTCACCAACACACTGAGTTAAAAAGCACACACCATTTACCAAGCATACCTGCCCAAGTTAGTAAATTGACCAATTTCTCACCCACCATTTTTGTCTTTATAAACCAAGGGAGGAACACAAGTAAAAAAAGTCTTATTTTATTTCTTAACTCAAGAAAGGGAAAAAAGGTAAAATTTGCATGTTATTCACCATTACCTAGGAGAAGGCAATGGCACCCCACTCCAGTACTCTTGCCTAGAAAATCCCATGGACGGAGGAGCCTGGTAAGCTACAGTCCATGGGATCGCTAAGAGTCGGACATGACTGAACGACTTCACTTTCACTTTTCACTTTCATGCATTGGAGAAGGAAATGGCAACCCATTCCAGGGTTCTTGCCTGGAGAATCCCAGGGATGGGGGAGCCTGGTGGGCTGCTGTCTATGGGGTCACACAGAGTCGGACACGACTGAAGTGACTTAGCATAGCATAGCACCATTACCTTTAGGCAGTTACTATTAACTCTTAGAGGTTAAATCAAAAGAAACACAGGATTCCATCAGTCTTGGGCAGTGCCGGAGAATATGCACTCTGTCTTCACCTCGTACATACAACGTACTTTCAGAATTAGATGTCACATCATGAGAAACAGTATGTTGAAAGAGTCAACCTGACAGAGTATACAAGAATCTATAGAGATTTTGTTCAAATTCTCTCCGTTAATGTCTAGCTCGTGGGCTGGCACCTGATTTCATTCAAGTGTTAGTACTTTCTTCATAAAATCTACTTGTAACTCTTGACTAATGCTGAATCTACATGCCATAGCCTGGAATTTTGACTGCAACTAAGAGCTGTATGTGGAGGGATGAAATAAATATCTTACTCCAGGCCTCAATCTCACATCTAACATTATCTCTGCAGGTACGAGTTGTCCCTTGGAGAGCTGATGGTAGGAACTGACTGCTATGAGGGTGTGTGTCTGAGCTCCACCCAGAGGACTGTGGGTTCCCTACGCTGTGTCTCTGTGTTCACCCACAGGCTGGGTGTGGTCTGAGCCAGTGATTTCCTTTAGAAGGCTGACCTTGAACTACGGGAACCAACTTTGCTGCCCAGAGAGCCAGAAGTACCTGGGAATTTGCATCTTCCAAGGTTGACCAACCAGCCCAGTTTGTTGAGGACTGAATGGTGTCCCCAAATGTGGGGTTTTCAGCACTAAAAGAAAGACAGTCCCAGGTAAACTGAGAAAGTTGCTTACCCAAAGTACCCTCATCACCACAAGTGGGCGGTCCTTAGTCATATCTGATTAGTGCAGTAATAGGCAAGCCCAAAAATACGATGCTAAAGCTGAAATTCCAATACTTTGGCCACCTGATGTGAAGAACTGACTCCTTGGAAAAGACTCTGATGCTGGGAAAGATTGAAGGCAGGAGGAGAAGGGGCAACAGGGGATGAGATGGTTGGATGGCATCACCAACTCAACAGACATGACTTTGAGCAAACTCCAGGAGATGATGAACGACAGGGAAGCCTGGTGTGCTGCAGTCCATGAGGTTGCAAAGAGTTGGACATGACTGAGTGACTGAACTGATAAAAGCCCAATTCCCTTGTCTTAAGTTGGGACGAACATCCAGGTACAACTGTGTTCCAGAGCACCTTGCAGGAACCGACTGAGGCTGGAGTTTCCCGTACCTCGCATCTTCCTTTCCGTATCTGGTCTCTCCTCTCACTTTCCCGTGTCTCCTGGAAGCACTTCCTTAGTAAATCATTTGCACCCCATTCTCATCTCAGTGAAATATTATGAACTCCTGCCCCTTTCCAGGAGTGTGAGAAAATCACAGGACGTGTCTGCCATTGAATTCATGTGGCAGTCACAAATTTCATTTTAGCCAAATGTTTAAGATTATCCTGAACTAAAATTGATAACAGAGTTATGATGGTGGTGGTTTAGTCGCCAAGTCATGTCTGACTCTTGTGACCCCATGGATGATAGCTCACCAGGCTCCCCCATCCATGGGTTTCTCCAGGCAAAAATACTGGAGTGGGTTGCCATTTCCTTCTCCAGGGGATCTTCCCAACCCAGGAATCGAACTCAGGTCTCCTGCATTGAAGACAGATTCTTTACCAACTGAGCTATGAGGGAAGCCAAGTTATAGGCAGATGGGAAAATTCTCTCATCTTGGTGAATTTCCTTTTCTTCTTTCCATAACTTTGGTCAACTTGGAGATGGTAAAGATGGTAGAAATAGCAGCAGAGTATAAAGGTGGCTCTTGGGGCGGGAGGAGGGTGTGGTATGTG
Organism: Bos taurus; assembly: GCF_002263795.3. Taxonomy (NCBI): domain Eukaryota; kingdom Metazoa; phylum Chordata; class Mammalia; order Artiodactyla; family Bovidae; genus Bos; species Bos taurus. The sequence goes on from NC_037340.1 coordinate 50,634,873, forward strand.
GCAAACAGACAGTTAAAAGAGATAAAATTTAAATAATCAACCCCAAGTGATTAAGATTTGATTAGCTATTATTTAGTGCATCCCAAGGGGCATTTTTTTTCTGAAATAAAACTAAAATCTTTAGTATATTTTAAGAAAATAATTTTCTCTGCTAGGATATGTAATTCTATCATTTATATATACCTACAGATATTTTTCTGAAACCATAACTGAATAAAATATTAATTTGTCCTGGACTGTACTTTTTTGTGTCTAGAAACTCTACTTCTCTGACCTGCTCTTTGAACCGTTGAAGTTACTATACAATGAGGAGCAATTTGCAATAATTTACCAAAAAAAAAAAAACACAATAATAAAGTAGCTCTATAACCCGTGTGTTTGATTTAAGGAAAAGGGTTTCCCTTCCAGGACCCCATGAATGTACAAGGTTCAAACAAAGTGCGAGGCGCTAATGAACAGCCTCTGTTTTCCTGTGCCGGGCCCTGAACAGAATGACTTCATTCAGGGCTACTGTTCGTGCATGGAAAGTGCTGGTAAAAAATCCCACAGAGTTCAGACGACCTTTTCCTAACTTTCTTTTTTTTCCCCTATTTGTCTTTCGGGTCTAAGCCAGGGATAACATAAATATTCATCAGCTGATATTTGCAGTAGCTGTGAAGTTATGAATGAGGCCATGCGGCTTGACTCTTGTCCCATCTACAGAACGGCAGCTTCTCCACTCAGCTTCCAGCCAAAGGACACTTTCCAAAATCCCCAAAGTGTACTAGCAGGCTTTTCAAATTCAAACTTTTCTTTTCTTTAATGCTCAGAGCATAAATGCTGTCTGCTTAATGTTTACCCTGGGATTATAGAAGAAGAAAAAGAAAAACATTACTTTGCCAAGCTTTAAACTTTCAGATGCCTTGACATAACAGGCAAATGTGTTAGTAGCTCACAACATTGGTGGCATGTATCAATGGTCATGATGTTTCCAGGTTTTCTTTTTATATTAAATACCAGACAGATACCTGAGGCATGTATTGTGTGAAAGACAGGGAAAAGAATCACAGCTTTGATCTGTTTTTATTGCTTTATTAGTCACCTGGGCAGGTGTTGGACAGAGATGCTGGAAAACACTTTTGAATAAGACAGCTTCAAATAGGTCCTCGATGTTGAGACATAAAAACATAAAAATTGTGCCTGTCATACAGCCCAGAATGGGCTGGTCTCCTTGTAATCCAGATTTTCCACAAATCAGAACTTTAGAATCTGTATTTTTTTTTAATTTTCCAGAGCCTCTTACTCAAAGAAAAAAAGGTAGAAAGAATGTCGCAAATGGAAATAAGAGACTATGTGGTAGCAAAAAGTCAAGTGATGAATCAATTCCCAGTAGCTAATAAACATAAATAGAACACATTTTTAATAGATACAGTATAAATTATGTCAGTGTACAATACTGTCTTTTTAACTTTGCTTATCAGTGTGTTTTATTCAAAACCCAACATATGGTCTTTGTCTCTGTAGAAGTGTTCCCTATGTATATGAGTTATCTGGATAATCCTAGGACATGAAGATAATTTTTAAGAAGTATTATTCCAAGAGCCATACTTGGGAGAATCTATTTGGAAATATACTGTATTTCTGAATTTTATATAACAATTGCAGATCAAAATCTCCTATGATCACTGTTCTGTAGGTTTTCAGGTCCAGCTATCTTGGATAAGATGACGTACCTGACAGTGGAAATAACTGTCTAAACCACCAAACCATAGAGATGAAAGATAGAAGAGCAGGAACTCAGGTGTTCCAATAAGGACCAAATCCCAGCCTGGCAAGAAATCTGACTGGAACAGATATTCATGGCTGGATTCCCGTCTCCTTCTTCATCCTGGAGTCTAGCCTTCCCAGGGCTAGAACAGGAGCCAGAGGCAAGTGCTCAACTGTATTCTCTCTGGCTCCAGCTCTCACCAGAATAAGATCTGATGAAGAACTGTTGGAGAGAGTTATAGGCAATGGCCTTCTGCAGGAAAAACTAGTCAGTAGACAGGAATGATGGATTGTTATACATGCACAGAGACACTGGGAAGGCCAGATGAGTTAGAGCATGTAGGAAAGATTTCTTCTCCCTCTGATCCTCTCCTAGTACTGTAAACTCTGATCTGGAAGTAGCAGAGGGAAGAATTAGATGTTGATGTCCTCTGTTGTGAAACTCTTTTTCAAAGCACATTGCAATGTCAGAAATAATTTCAATTAGAAACTTTTTACTCTTATTCAACAATAGCCTATAAAATTTCATGTACAAATGACTCTATATTTTGATCTTGGGCACAAGCAACTGAAGATATTTGCTTACTTGATTAGTTTTCTTTGTTTTTAAAGGACTATTTACATATTAAAGACCACTTTCTGAGTTCTAGCCTTTCTTTCTTTCTTTCTTTCCTCTTTATATCCTCTCCAGGAACACTGCATTTTCCCAAACAATACCTCATCTGTTTAAGTACACAGAATTTTGAACAGTACAAGACAATTTGTGATCTGTCAAGGCAGACCACAAGTGTAAGTCATACTGTTTCATCAAAGTGGTCCATGTAATTTATAATCCAAATTGGGAGAGTTTGGGAGTAACTGGAGCATGAACACTGGAAGAATGAGTATTACGCTGGGAGAATTAATATAAAACTGGGACTGTTGTGGACAAATAGGAGCATATAATCACCCTACACATGAAGTCCTCTGGTTGATTCTCTACTTTTATCTTCAGTTTCCACTTGTGTTCTCTGGATAATAATTTGCATTCCCATTAGGTGATTTAATGCCACTTTATTTGGCTGTTATACCAAATTATCATCAATACACATCATTCAAGCTATATCCTCATAAAGTTGCTTTGGGTGATGTCATCTCCCTTCTGTCTTTCCACTGAGGATTTTAAAGCTTTCAAAAACATATCCCATAAACTGTGCACTCTGCCTATGTATAGGGCCAGTGCTATCTCAAGAAAAATAAGATTAGATTGCTTATTTCCCTTGCTTCTGAGAGGTTACTTGGTGGATACCAGATAGCCAGCTGTTGGTTCTCTCTATTGACTGAAGTACACTCAGCTCCCTAATCACAGAATAGAGGTAATTCATCCACAAAGGGGCATCAGACTGTTTCCATGGGTTCAGAGGTTAAACAGAGGTTAAACAGCACCTTGGAGGAAGAGCAGCTTCAACACATTGGTTTTGGCCTAATGACTTTGTCATACCTGCTGATTCCCAGCTCCTCTATGTGAATTGTTTTAAATTTTGGGCGATCGTTTTTTTAAAAATATTTATTTATTTCTTTGGCTATGTTGGCCCAGAGGTTAAAGTGTCTGCCTGCAATGCGGGAGACCTGGGTTCTATCCCTGGGTCAGGAAGACCCCCTGGAGAAGGAAATGGCAACCCACTCCAGTATTCTTGCCTGAGAATCCCATGGACCGAGAAGCCTGGTGGGCTACAGTCCACAGGGTCACAAAGAGTCGGACACAACTGAGCGACTTCACTTTCACTTGGCTATGTTGGTCTTAGTTGCAGCACGTGGGATCTTTCACTGCAGAGCATGGACTTCTCTCTAGTTGTGGCACATGGGCTCAAGAGCACTGGCCCGGTAGCTGTGGCACGTGGGATCAGGAGCCTTGGCTCAGTAGCTGTGGTACGTGGACTCTCTACTCTTGAGTGATCTTGATGAGCCACCTTAGCTCTCTTGCTTTGCAAAGTTCCTTTAGAATTGCAATGTGGAAAATTGCACCACTTCAATATTCATAATTTTTTGACATAATAAATACCTGAATTCTACAGATGCTATTTAAACTGATGAGGAGTATTCTGAGAAGACTTTTCATTAAACAAATTTTTTTTTAATTTCTTGCCATTAAAATTTGATTTATTTTGTTATTCAAACTTTGTCAGTTATCTCCATCTCTGCCACTAATAGTCAACTGGACCTTGGTAAGTTATAATCCTTCTGGTCAGTTTCCTAGAGATCAAAGGGTTGAATTTTCAGTATTTCTCACATTGCAGTCCATAGAATTTAAATCCATATCATATTAATTAGGCTTTCCTGGTGGCTCAGACAGTAAGAATCCACTTTGCAATGCAAGAGACCCAGGTTTGATTCCTTGGTCAGAAAGATCCCCTGGAGAAGGGAATGGTTACCCACTCCAGTATTCTTGCCTGGAGAATTCCACAGACAGAGGAGCCTGGTCGGCTACAATCCATGGGGTCACAAAGAGTTGGACACGACTGAGCACCTAACACTATATTAATTGCATACATACATGGAGCATTTATGAAAAATACCTGATTAACAAAGGTAAATAGATTTCTTTAATATAAGACTTGAGATACATTAATAAGCAGATATGTCTAATTAAGCCACAATACAATTTTAAATTACCATGATTAATTTATGCACTTCAAAAATAAAGCAATCAAGAAGTTAAATTTGCAAGAATGAATACACTAGCCTTGAAATAACATGTTAAACTTCCATCAAACATTCTGTGGTCTGAAACTGACAGGATGTTTCTAGATTACTGGTGCATGGTCAAGCAAAGAAAGACTACTCACAGTGGGATTAAAGGCATTGCCCTAACCAGTTTCAAATTTCCCAGTTGCCAAGTGATGCCATACCCTTTAGGTGTTACAATATTAAGGTCAAAGAACTCATATCATTCCTAAGTTTCTTTTTTAGTGAGAATATCACCAGAAAAAAATTTAATTTATAAGGAGACCGACAAAGTTAGCACACATCCAAACACATCCAAAAACATAGAGTGCCAAATGAAAGTTGAATATCAGCTAAACAACAAAATTGTTTTAGCATAAGTATATCTCAAATGTTGTATGGGATATACTTACAATAAAATTTTTTGTTGTTGTTATTTCTACAGAGGACACCTCTTGTTTGATAATCAACCAAATTTTCTTACTCTGGACATACCAGTGTCCTTTCCTGGCCCTTAGGATTCACAGTTGTCCCATATTCATATTATACCGCTTCTCCCTTACCATGTTTAATGGATCAAGGGGTTTATAAGTTAGCATTCTAGTCTCTAGCAATCGCAGACTGAAGCTGGAATATAATTCTTGGTGGCAGAGCCAGGTGATGGGAATCCAGGGAGGCTTGTAGCCAAGTGACCTACCGAGTTGAAGTTGCCCATCTGCAGTGAGAAAGCAATAAAGCCAACATTCTGGGAGAACCAAAGGGGGTGAATAAAGCAAAACACATCCTTGATACTTTTAAAACCCTGGAACCAAGTTTCATAAGCCCCAACTGCATTTATGTTCTTCCTGAGGTTTGGCAGTTCAACACTTCCTATGATTTAATGAGACACTAAAAACCTCTCTGACTGCTTGAGCTAATTCAACTTGTGTTTGTTCTTTCCAATAAAACATCATGAGTTATAAAATTTCAATGAAACATTGTTTAAGGTGCTTAAGCAAAAATTAATTATCTCAGAAAGACTAAAGAAATATTAATTGCTCACCATTTTTAGGGACAAACTTGAATAATGGAGATGTGCCATACCCACATTACCCAACTGTGTGGCCAAGACCCATTATGCAGGGAGTAGACCATAGGGCTTGCCCACAGAATATATGTGAGTAGCATTTGGCCACATGATCTGACATATTCCAAGCAACTCTAAAATTCTATGACTTTGTAACATTTCAACAATTTCTCAGTCTCACTTGGTGGTTATATTTGCTACAAAAATATAATCAAATAAACAATGCTGTGCACAACAGCCAAGACATGGGAGCAATCTAAATGTCCATCATCAGATGAATGGATAAAGAAGATGCGGTACATAACACCAAGGAATATTACTCAGCCATTCAGTTCAGTTCAGTGCAGTGCAGTCATTCAGTTGTGTCTGACTCTTTGTGACCCCATGAACCTCAGCACGCTAGGCCTCCTTGTCCATCACCAACTCCCAGAGTTCACCCAAACTCATGTCCATTGAGTCGGTGATGCCATCCAGCCATCTCATCCTCTGTCGTCCTCTTCTCCTCCTGCCCCCAATCCCTCCCAGCATCAGGGTCTTTTCCAATGAGTCAACTCTTCACATGAGGTGGCCAAAGTACTGGAGTTTCAGCTTTAGCATCAGTCCTTCCAAAGAACACCTAGGACTGATCTCCTTTAGGATGGACTGGTTGGATCTCCTTTGCAGTCCAAGGGACTCTCAAGAGTCTTCTCCAACACCACAGTTCAAAAACATCAATTCTTCGGCGCTCAACTTTCTTCACAGTCCAACTTTCACATCCATACATGACCACTGGAAAAACTGTAGCCTTGACTAGATGGACCTTTGTTGGCAAAGTAATGTCTTTGCTTTTCAATATGCTAATTATTATTAATGTACTATCCTTTTTTCTACTATACCTCTTCTGAAATTGTTTAATTATACCTCTTCCAAAATTGTTTAATATTAGTTTTCATTGAAAAGGGTTTAGTACTTACTATAATCCTCATAGTTTCTCTGTTCCCTGGTTCTTCATTTTGATTTATCTCTTCTTCATTCCCTGGATTTCATCGGTAACTCATATTTTAAAAAGTAACAGTGTTCTTTGAGTTTGTGCATATTTAAAAATTGGCCTGATGCTTTTATATTTGAATAGTAGCTGAGATGGTTATAATATTTTGGGGTCACACTTGCCTCTGATGGACTTTTTGCATTGCCATCTGGCATCTGATGAAATCCAGACTGGTCTGCTTTCCTCCCTTTGCTGTTAACTTAGCACCACCCACCAAAAAACCAAACCAAAAACCTGATGCCTGAAAAATCATATCTTTATCTTTGAATTTCAGTATCTTCAGCTGAGGCAATGCTAAATATCACATGACACAGTTTAAAAATAGAACTATGCTTAGTACATTGTTTTAATTTTAGTTTAAATATGAAAAAAGCCCAAAATAACTAGCATATGTCTCATATGAATTAATATATTATTAATATTGCCCTCTATTTTTCTACATTAGCCTTACTAACAATGTTATAGCAATAGTAAAATCAGTGGTTATTATAAATTTGGGGACATTTATTTTGTTAAAACAAAGATTTTAAGATTCTTATTATCTAGGGACATCCCTGGCAGTCCAGTGGTTAAGACTCAATCCTTCTACTTTGGGGAGCAAGGGTTCGATTCCTGGTCAGGGAACTAAGATCCCACACACTGTGTAGTGTGGCCATAAAAAAAAAAGAAAAGAAAGATTCTTTTTATCTGGACTAGTCCTGCCCCATAAATGTTTTGTGATGATGGAAGCATTGTATATATGTGCTGTCTGATATAGTAGCCATTATCTACATATGGCTTTTGGGTACTCGAAATGTGCCCAGCATTGAATGCTTCACTTTAATTCTAATTATTCTAAATTTAAGTAGTAACATGTGGCCAGTTGGTATAATCCTGGGTAGTCCAGATGTAGATATGGAAAACAATCTTGGGCAGAGAAGAAATTTCATTTAATAGACTCAAGAGCAGCTTTGCTACATGGTTACCCTGGGCAAGTCACATAGAGTCTTTTCAACATAGCTTTCTAATTTAAAAAATTATATGTTATAACAGCTTTTACAGTAAAAATAATAATGTTTACAATTATTTGGAAGAAAAATGCTATATTGGTCTAAAACAGTATTGTTTTTGTTTATTTTTCTTGTTAATCTTTTATTTATGGTTTACTAGGAAGATTCCAGAAATTTTGGCTAAAGTCTTGATTTTGTGACTCAGACTAGCCATGGAATAAACACATCATCTTGAGAAAATAATCTTGAACATTAATTTTCATTCTTTAGGTGAAATAGTCATATTACTTATCAATACTATGTACTAAAGAATAGTGACCCCCTTTTAAACTAGGAAATTATGTGTGTAAGCTATTACATAAATAATTATAATAAAAATATATGGCATGTAGAGTATGTAGTGTAATGGCTGACATCCTGGAACTCTAAAAAGAGTGAGCAAAGTATGTTAGAGTGAAATATGTCCTTTTGAGTAGACAAAATCCTGTATTCTCAATCACCAACTGGCACCAACAAAGAACTTTCTCTAAGGAACTTTGGTATCTCTTTGATCCAGGAGCAGATTTCTTTACCATATAACATGGAGCATTGCCCAAGTCAAGAACACACTTTTGGCTTAGATTTTCCTTTATTGTTGATACCATGTTATCTGGTTTTAATATTAATGAACAAACGTCTCAGATTTTTAAAGTTTCTGAATAATAGAAGACAATAGTTTTGTCTTAGTCAAGAATATACTTTTGGTTTGAATATTTTAGTTGTTATAACCATCCTATCAAGTTGAAATATGAATGAGCAATATCACTCCAACTTTGGGGGAGAACTTATGAATAACAGTAATTTAATAAAATTTGTACTGTGACATGAACATTTCATCTTAAGTAGCACTTTTAAAAAGTGCACTAAAAAAGTAGTTAGGAAGAAACTCTTTTAAACAATTCTTCAATAAATCTAACTAAATAAAGTTAAAATTCACTGTTTCCAGTACTACCAATCATATAGCTCCAAAAAAGATGCAACAATGCAACAAACTAACAAAAATATCTGAAGATTCAGACATAAACTGTTAATCTGCCAAAAATTAATTTATGCAACTATTAAATATTCATGATTATGGGTCGGGCAGTATGTATGAAAGCTAGAATCCATAAATTTGAAAATGCAGTCATTGGATCGACTGGTGGTTTTGTCAACACAACTGCATAAACAATTTGCCCACTTTCCGCTAAATTGACCGGATGCTTTGTTGTCACATAAACCCAATCTAAATGAGATCTACAGATTTCCCCCCAAACCTTATTTTAGCTAAACGTTTCTTGGCTAATCTTATTCCAGGTCTGTTAACAATTTTTCCAGAATGATTTGATTGGCTTTCAACTGTTTTGCCATTTCTTGTCCATCCTTTATTGGGCAAGTAAATGATGGAGAAAATGATGCAAGGGCAAGCGAATAAACACTGAAAGAAAGGTCTTTGGAAAGCAAGACACTCCCCACAGTTGTTGGCCCTTTCTTAGGAAGGGAGCACTTAAGAGGCCATGGGAAGTTAATATTCAAACTGCCTCTGCATCTGAGATGCCTCCTTCCAGGAGTTCAAGAATGAGAACTTCTGCTACTTAATATCATCTCTGTTAACATTTGTGAAAACTTCCAAAGTTCTTCAAAGGCTTCAGGCAAGTAAAAAGCAGCAACATGTATTTTTTAAAAGTTAATTTGAAAACATACATGAATTAAAATTTTCACTCTAATAATTGTTAGAAAAATTTCCATTTTTATTGCTTATCCTAAACTTCCTAATGATGAAGGTTCACATGGTCCTCCATTTTTTTTTTAACTTTGCTCAATAGCAGGAAATAAGGATGATAGCACTAGAATAAGAAAAACACATTGTGCAAGAATCTATCTTTTAGTATCCATTTCAGTTTTTTTCAGGGACTGCTGATCTTTTGGAGTTTTTGACACTCATTCAGAAATGAAACATAAATTAGGTATTCTAAGTATTCCAATTCAGTTAAGAGCCAAGATGATTTCCTAGTCTAGATTCATTTATAGTTTTGCTTCTATCAAACTAAGGGATAAGAATGAAACTGAAAAATATCATACCTTGTTAGAGCATTGTTGTAAATATCCAAGAATTCTTGGGAAATGCTCAAAATCAGATGATAATATCTACCCTATTGAACCAGCTCAGTGATGAATAATTGTGTTTGTCACCAGCTGTCATTTAATAACATATCAGTTAAACTATTATACTTGTCCTTAAATTTTTTTTACATGTTTCACTGGAGAGTGTGAAGGAGTAGGGGAATGGAATTTTTGTGGAGATAGCTTCTAATTTCACAAAGAATGCCTCAATTCTGTTAGATATTTCTCTGTACATTGAGGTCATGCCAAGATGAATATTAGAATAAGATCTGCCATCCAGACCTTCAGGCTCAGGACTGAGACATCTTTCTGTTACGGCACACTGCTTCCTGCACTGCTTTTTGGTACTTTGAATATCTCAGAAAGTGCAGAGTTCTATTATCACCAACTGTAATACTTATTAGTCCTTTAGTATGTTAAAAGACATGTAGTGTTAAGAACAACAGAAAGTCATCCTCAACAGTGTTCTGTCTACTCACGGAGCATTGCTTCCGGCCCTGGCCAGACTGAGTATACTCACAGGAGACCGCTCAACATGGTGCAGTGAAGTGAAGTCACTCAGTGGTGTCAGACTCTTCGCGACCCCACCGACTGCAGCCTCCCAGGCTCCTCCGTCCATGGGATTTTCCAGGCAAGAGTACTGGAGTGGATTGCCATTTCCTTCTCCAGGGGATCTTCCCCACTCAGGGATTGAACCCGGGTCTCCCTCTAAGCCAACAGGGAAGATGCCTGGAAATCCAGTCATGCTTCTAGAATGTACCACCATCTTAAAGTTGACATGTGATGACTTTTACTTTCTTACTTTTGCTGTTCAGTAAATACATGGATAAATTTATGCTATGTTGTCCTAGGAGTGAAACAAATACCACTAAGGAAAAATTATGAGGATAGAGAGCTAGAATCTGGATTGTCATATCCACGAAGGCAGAGAATTTGTCTTGCTTTTTGCTACATTACTAGAACCTTCCCTGAAAAATTGTAGTGATTCAATAGATATTTGTTAAATTAATCAACAACAATTTGTAAGGGATAGTATAGAAATTTTTAAAGAATCAACTCTAACATTCTATGTATGGCATCAAAATACAATGAATACTTAAAGCATTCCATTAAAAAATTTAAAATCACAGTATTTGATGTAAAATTCTAAGAACATGAATTTACACATGAGCATTTTATGATCAAAAATTTTTGTTTTGAAACTGTGTTTTATTTGCAAAACAGAAATGAAAAGGGAGATATTATTAAAATATTAAGAAGTGTAATTTTCTTGAGGGTGGGTTTGTCATTTAAAAATTTGTTTTTTGTGAGTTACAAAGTTTATTTTAATATAATCGATTAAAGAAACTATGAAATAGGCCTTGATTATAAGTATTTTTAAATTTTTATTTTATATTAGAGTATAGTTGATTAGGGGCTTCTCCGGTGGCTCAGTGGTAAAGAATCTGCCTGTCAACACAGGAGATGCAAGAGATGCAAGTTCCATCCTTGGGTTGGGAAGATCCTTGGGAGTAGGAAATGAAAACCCACTCCAGTATTCTTGCCTGGAAAATTCCATGGACAAGGGAAACTGGCAAGCTGCAGTCCATGAGGTCACAAAGAGTTGGACATTACTAAGCATACCCGCATGCATGCATGATAGTGGATTAACAATGCTGTGCTGGTTTCAGGTGTACAGCAAAGTGATTCAATTACACATAAACATGTATCCTGTTTTTAAATTCTTTCCCCATTTAGGTTATTATAGAATGTTGAGCAGAGTTCCCCATGCTTTACAGTAAGCCTTTACTGGTTATCTATTTTAAACATACCAGCATTTACATGTCAGTCCCAAACTCTCAGTCCATCCTTTCCCTCCACCCTTCCCCCTTGTTACAGTAAGTTTGTTCTTTAAGTCTGCGAATGTGTTTCTGTTTTGTAAATAAGTTATTTTGTATCATGTTGTATAGTTCTGCATATTTTGATATTATATGACATTTGTCTTCATCTCACTTACTTTGGTTAGTAAGTGAGATGAAGACAAATGTCATATAATATCAAAATATTATAATATATAATATTATATATAATCTCCAGGTCCCTCTATATTGCTGCAAATGGTGTTATTTCATTCTTTTTAATGGCTGAGTAGCTATGGTTTTTCCAGTGGTCATGTATGGATGTGAAAGTTGGACTGTGAAGAAAGCTGAGCGCCGAAGAATTGAATGCTTTTGAACTGTGGTGTTGGAAAAGACTCTTGAGAGTCCCTTGGACTGCAAGGAGATCCACAGTCCATCCTGAAGGAGATCAGCCCTGGGATTTCTTTGGAAGGAATGATGCTAAAGCTGAAACTCCAGTACTTTGGCCACCTCATGCAAAGAGTTGACTCATTGGAAAAGACTCTGATGCTGGGAGGGATTGGGGGCAGGAGGAGAAGGGGACGACAGAGGATGAGATGGCTGGATGGCATCACTGACTCGATGGATGTGAGTCTGAGTGAACTCCGGGAGCTGGTGCTGGACAGGGAAGCCTGGCGTGCTGCAATTCATGGGGTTGCAAAGAGTCAGACACGGCTGAGCAACTGAACTGAACTGAACTGAATAATATTTAGAGAGAAGGGGAGAAAAATAGAAAAGAGAGTAGATGTAAGAGGCTAATTTCTTCATTTTCTATAGTGATTAGTTAACTGATACCATATAAAATGTATATGCCAGAAATAACAATTCACTCAAACTTCTTAAGTTTTAAATAATTTTCAAAATGTCATAAGCAGGTACTTAAATGCTATATTTCTTTTTGGAAGAACTATTTACCTTAATTTTAAGAATTCTTGCAATTTCACTTTCCCTCCTACTAAATTCAAGTAAAATTGAATATTTTACTTAAATGTAACATTTACTGTATAGTTCTATTTTAGCAAAGCCATTTTTATCTATGTATCCAGATGTAATTCATTATATGTATATAGCAATGTCTGAAAGAGTATTCACCTAATATAAATAACAATTATATTTATGTGATAAAATATGTGGTTTTTATTTTACTTTGTTGAATTGTTTGAAATTCTTAACCGTTTTTCACAAGAAGTAAAATTTTAAAGTAAATAATATAAAAAATAATTATTATAAATAAGACTTTGATGTTCAATTTATAATTCGCAATACATTCTCACATATATCACCGTGCTGTGTCTTCATTTCACAGCTGAGATTCTGAGCGTCCTAGGGTTAAATAATGTTTCACATGGCTAGTTACTCAGATCTTCAGGATTCTAGTCCAATATTTTGGGGTGGGTTGGCTTTGACCTTCAACTAGTGACGTTAGTAATAAAACTCTAATACATAATGTGAAGCATATTACTATAAACTACCCCATCAATAAGAAGATCCCCATACTGTTAAACTTAGGATTTTGACTATAATGAAAAATGAATCAACTTGAAAGGCAGATGATCTAACCAGAGAACACAAGTAGGAAACTGAGCCAGAATCTTTTCCCCAATGAGGCTGAACAAATGAACAAACAAATATATTGCACACTTGAATTTCACCCATTGTATTGGCATCATTCAGGGTAACACAGTTTTTGGTTTTCAGAAGATCCTGGAAATTTTTCAGTTGAACCTATGGGCATTATCTGAAATGATATTCAGAAAAATATCAATAGAAATAGAAACAAATAACTGGCTAAAAATAAACTCTCCCAAAAAATTCTTAGGGAAGAAACAAGATACTGACTACTCCAGTAAGATTGGATAAGGACAGGAAATTGCATCTTTTTAAATAGATAAGATTTCCCATCACATAAACATAAAATAATACCCTCTATCATTTATGTTAACATTTGTATCACCTAAAATAAACTCTCATCCTGATGTTCTTCTATAATTGGCATGTGACAAAGCACACATTGAAGCAAATAAGAGTTCAGAAAGCATTCTTTATCTTTATGTTATAAGACGCCTTCAGATTTTCCTAAACAGACAAACTTTATTTTGTTGCTATGCAACAGATGTGCAATACAGTCCTTTGGACAATAAATAAATAATGAATTTTACAATGAAAGGTCTTTTCTCCCTGTTTGAGAACAAGCCACCACTTCCTTTCATGCTATACTAATCCACCACAGCTCTCTAAAGCTGTTTCACAAACGCTAATGTTTTGGCAAGATAAACAAATGAATGAATAGCACAGCAATGACACAGATGCAGCTTGCAGACAGCACGCTAAGAAGCATCAGTACTACTTGATTCATTCTTACAGGTCTGGGATCCTGGGCTCCCCAAGCATGGTAGAGAGAAGGAAGTTTATTTCACACCCACATTCTTCTAAATAGCAGAATATAAGTGAGTTTAACAAAAAAAGATTCTGATGAGTTCTATTAGCAGGCACCCATCACTGCTACATATATCAAGCATGTTCTGTGTGGGGACATGAGAGTGATTTTAGCCATGAGGGGAACATCTGTGAGGCCAAGATGTCACAGGTGTTGAGAACCCATGACTCATGCACTAGACTGGCCACACCATGTTTAACATGACCTGCTCCATGTTTAAACTGTTAAATATTTGCCAGCTCTTAAAAATCTTCACATAATAATGGGGATGTCTAGCTTTCCTTGAAAAATAAGAAAATAACACTGAACTTGCATTTTCACTTAAATTGGTGGGAATCAGCTTCCAGCAGAAAAAACTGCAAACAACCCAGTGAATCAATAAACTGTGGTATATTCATGCATTGGGTTACTATAGAGCAATAAACAGAAAGGATTACTGATATACTCAACAACATGAATGGACTTCATGTACAAAACTAGAAACAGTAGCACATATTATTTGATCCCAGTTACATGAAGTTCAAGAACAGCTAGAACTAACCAACGGTGATGGAAGTAGCGTAAGTTTACTTCTGGTAGACAGAGTGGTTTGGGGACAATGGAAAACTTCCAAATCTTGATCTGGGTGGTGGTGGTTGCATGGGTGTGTGTGTAAAATGTGTCCACCTATGACAAACTTAGGCACTTAACACACATCACTGCAAGTACTTTGTGCCTCCATATGAAATACATTTTAACAAGAAGAATCAATTGGCTGAAGAAAAGATGGCATTTTTAGATGGGTTGTCATCCACCATACCCAACAGTTGGGTCATTACATGATCTGCTTGGCAAACTGGACTTGATGCTTCTTGCTCTAGACAACACCAGTGATGCCTTGAAGAGCAGTATCTGCCTAGAAGCATGTTAGAAATACAGAACCTACCCCAGACCTCCTGAATCAGAATCTATAGACATGATCCCAGCAATCTGTTTTAACAAGCCCGCCTAGCATGCTACAGTTCACGGGGTCGCAAAGAATCAGACATGACTGAGTGACTAACACACACACATACACACACACACACACACACACACCAGGTGATTATAATACACTCTCCAGCTTGAGAAACACTTCTCTAGGGTACCATATACATTAAACACACAAGAAAAGCAGATTGGCCTACATTAAACTATTCATTCCCTATTATCCCTTCTCTCAACATATTTTAAGAAACTCAGGAACAGAAAGATCAATTGTCTTCCTTAAAGAACTTCTTTCAAGCTCAAGTGAGAAAATCCCTAGAAGTAGATATGCAACAAACACCCACTCTTCCTGTGTCAGACATCACACACCTTTGGTTTTAGCACTGTTAAAACAGGATTGGATACACTCAAGACAATGTAAAAACAACTTTGTATCTTTCTGATTATGGAAACAACACATATCATAAAACATTCAGTCCTATCACAACTCTGAAGAAAATAATGGGGACCTATGTTCAAGGAGGTAGCATGGCTCTGGGGGTCATAAAAGTGTCTAGAAATTCACAAATTAAGACCATTCATCTCCATTCTCATAAGACTTACATAAAGCATCACGTGTGGGTCTTCATTTGCTGAGATAGTTATCAAGTTTTTAGCAACCTGCTGTATCAAGCCTACTATGATGTAGGTTTCCCAGGTGGGTCAGTAGCAAAGAGTCCACGTGCAATGCAGGAGATGTGAGTTCAATCCCTGGGTCAGGAAGATGGCAACCCACTCCGGTATTCTTGCATGGAAATCCCATGGACAGAGGAATTTTGTGGGCTACAGTCCGCATGGTCACAAAGAGTCAGACACGACTTGGCAACTAAATAACAACAACAAACCATGATGAAGCCAAAGTGGACATTCTTTGCCAACAGCAAAGACACTTTCAAATCAGTTTGTGGGATCAAAGAGGTGCTTATTATAGATCTATCAGTTTATTAACACTAACTGGAAACACAAAACAGTTACGTGATATGACAGTCAAATTTTTTATTGGTATCTGGAGAATAATTTAAGGCATAATTTTCATCACATTACATGACTCATTTTTACCTTGTATTATTTATTTATTTGGCTGCATCATGTGGCATGGGGGAATCTTAGCTCCCTGACCGGAGTTTAACCTGGGCCTCCTGCAGTGGAAGCACAGAGTCGTAACCACTGAGCCACCAAGGAAGTCCCTAAATGATTCTTTTTTATCAGACCCAGATATAATTTCAAAAAGAAAGGCCTATGTTTGTGTCCCTCAGAGTATTTACGAATACTCTAGCATTTAAAGGGAAAGAGAGTAGGAAGGAAGAAGAGAGAAAGACAGAATGACAGAGAGAGAGGGAGAAAGAAAGAGACAAAGAGATCTGAGAATAATAAAACATTATAATAAAACAACAAAATATAGCATCACCATCATATATTAAGGTAGTGATTCTCTCTCAGTTGTTCTTCACAGTAAATATACTTCACAGTAAATGAATAACCAGGGAGATGGTGAAAAGAAATTTCAAACTCTCTTTGGTTATCAACTTTACCTACAATCTGTCAAAAATCTGGCTAGGGAATAAATGTGAAGCTCATATGACCAGAGCTTCATGGACAGGCAGCCAGTGCAGTCACACAGGACTCCATGCTCCAAAGGGGCCTCATGTTTGAGTTTAATGTTCTTACTGACTTAAAATTCTTAATAATCTTATCTTTGAGTTTGTGTAAAGGATCAGGGGATCATGGAACATGTGCTGCAGCCTGGGAGCCTGGAATGATACACTGTCCCTCCTCCAACCCATCCACCCCCTGCTACCTCCCCAAGTCCCTTGAGTGAGTGAGTCCTTGGCTGCTGGCTCATCCAGCCCCAATGAAAGCATTACCGTCAGCCCCCTTCACGGCCCTGGGCACAGAGGAGTCAGGATAGATCACAGGGCAGTGTTCAGGCACCCATGAGGATTCCCCTGCCCAAGGAAACATGACATTAAATAGAAAGAAAAGATTCCATGACAGGTTCAGAGAAAAATCATGGAAGAAAGCCTTTGTCCTGCTTTTCTGAACAGGGGGCCCACATCTTCACTTGGCATGGCCTTCATAAATCATGAAGCTGGCCTTACATGTGACTGTGAGTGGGGAAGAAGCAAACTAATGAAGGAGGATGAGGTGTAAGAGAGTGAACGAGTATGCACAGGAGGAACAGAGAGGTGTTTGGGTTGTGAGATTAAAACAGTTGAATTCCATACTGTTACACATGGGCCAGATAGCTTCTTTTCAGAAAATGCTTTATTTCACTCTGATTAAGAAGCAGTCTATATCATAAAATACTCAGATATATTCAGATACTGAAGATGTGAATGAAAATCTACATTGAAAGGAGTCACATAGCCCAGAGTGTTAAAAAGTATCTAGAAAATCACTTTTATCCCAATTCACTAACTGGAAACACAAAACAGTTAAGATAGTTAAGTGCTATCTCCTTAGTGTTGTGAATCCAAATCTCCTGTTTCCCCGGGCACATCCAGCCTTCTAAAGTTGCCCTTAGACTTTAAGAACACAGTTTTAGGGATATCCAAATATAGTGAAGGTTTATAAACAGGGAGATCATTATCTTTTGACCTCGGCACTAGCTACCTCCAATTTTACCCAGGAATATCTTTTGTTTGTAGCACGTGAGGCTGCCAGGGGATGACGTTGTCTAAAACCATTTTCAATGTTTTCTTTTTAACAGTTAATATATTTCCAGGATGCAAGTCCATTTCTTTCTAAAAGGTTCCTAGGACACTCATTGAAAAGTCAAAAGCAATGAACTTAAAATAGCAAGGGATTGCTATTTTGCTGGAGAAGAATGACACCCTTTGTATCGAAGTGGGGAATTACAGGCTGTGGTCACTCTCTGCACAGTGTCTCTTTGTCAAGTAACACATGCCAAAAAAAAAAAAAATACAGATGGGAAAATATTGTGCACTGTCAGATCTTGGAAACAGCCAAAGGATTTTTCCTCACCAATGTCTTGTCGATGACTTTCACATTCTGGCACCCTGAAAAAATAATGCATACATTTAATATGAAATGAATGCAATAATAATCAGGCAGGTAATCGTTTTCCCAAGGAATGTAAAACTTGACAAATGTAAGGTTTATGATTCAAGGTAAGCTTGCCAAATCTTATGTGGCATGAGACCATTTTTATTACCTAAACAGTCCTTAACACAAAATGACTGGCACATATTTTTATTAACACAAAGAGTATATTCTTTTCTGCCACATTTAATACAGAGTCAGTGGCTAAAAGTTCTCTTTTAGGATATGTCTGTAGCAAATTAAAAGGCAGAGTGAGGATTCAAAGAATGGCATCCTTCTCACGGATGCTGTGTCTACCCGGCCTCAGCTCAGAAATGCATAGACCACTGAGCTCTGGAATTCTATCTGTGGGGATGGTCTGGGTGATACAGATCACAGAAAAGGAAGCCCTTGCTACCTTCAAAAGGAGGGGAGGGGATGATTGACTCAAGATGATTCAATGCAATTAGAGGTCCATTCTGAGTCAAATTCAAAACAGTCACTAGGAATAATGATTATTTATTTGTTCATTCATTCAGCAAATATTTATTATTTACATGCTATGCTCTAATCCAGACACTAGAGATACTGCAGTGAAGACAACAAAGATCCCTGCCTCGAGGTTCTTAACATTCCAGAGAAGAAACAGACAATGCACAATGTGTGTCATTTAAGAAAAATAATGTGATAGATAATCTACAGAAGGTGTTAGGTGCCAAGGAAAATAATGAAATTAGAAGATGTTAGCTGCTATGAAAAAAAATGAAACAATAACAGAGGAAAAAATTGGAAGTTGGGTGAGCGGAAGACAAATTGCTATTTTAAATATGGTGATCAACATGGGATCCTATGAAACAGTAAGATAGAAAAGTGTGCCTTGAAGGACACAGGGGAGTTTGCCACATAGATTTTTGGGGAAAGAGCATCCAGCCAGCAGGAAGAGCAAGGCCAAAGCCTTTAGGCTGAAACATGCCTGTTGTCATCAGGGATCATCAAGAAGGCAAATAAGGCCTGGGTGGACATATTTGTCACTCAAATACCGCCTGAGTAACAGTGGGAGGAGCTGAAGTCAGAGAGGTGACAGAGATCAAACCACATAGACCCTCATAGACAATCATGAGGACTTTGGTCTATTTATTCTGAATAAATTGGGAGCAATTGAAATGTGCTGATAGAAGAGTGATATGATCTAAGTTAATGTCTAAAAGGATAGTTCTGATGTTATGATCAGAAGAAACTGGAACAGAGAAGGAAGACAGGATAGACAGGCTGACTCAAAATACCCAAGGAAAGAGACAGCGACAGGAAGGATACACCAGGAAACCATTACAATATCCAAGAAGAAGGGAGACGATGCAGGTTCCAACCAGGCTTTTTTTTACAGAAAGCACCTCTGTGGTTGGATGTGAGGCTATGAGAGAGAAAAGGAGTCAAGAGTGACTTAAGACTTAAGATCTGAGCAAGTGAGACAAAGGTATTAACATGAACTGAGACTGAAAAATCTGTAGGTAGAGCAGAGTTAATGTAGAAATTGAGCAGCTTAGTTTTGGACAGGTAGATTTTGAGATGCCACATAGACATCTAGGTGGAGCTGGTGGCTAGCCCATTAGATTTATTGTTCATGTGTTAAGACAGGAGAAAGAATATGATGTAGCATTACCCTTAAGGTACTAATAAGACTTGTCAAAGCATCCCTGAAAAGACTGTGCAAGCAGAAGCTAAGTGACTGCTACAGGCAGACATACTGTGGAGTTCCTCCCTTCAAGAGCTCTCTGCACACTATAGCCAACTTTAAATTTCATTACACTCCAAATGGTTCCATCCTCTTCCCCCTCAAATTCACTTAGTTCCACCAAGGAGCCTGGCCTAAAGACACCCAGAAGAAATGAAGTGGTAAATGATAACACCAAGTCTTACCACTCAGAGCCATGGCCAACCAGAATTCCTCCTTCAGTATCTCAAGGACATCCTGAACACCTTTCTCTCCCTAAGCAAGAAGACACAGATCTTTTGAGTAAGTCTGTATGACTGGTTTCATGAATTTATTTCACAGTTGAGTCACTCTGTTTTATATATTTATTGCTTTGTTCTCCAGTTACCTGGGAAGCCAAGCCCCAAATGATCGGTCTCCCCACAAACACAGCCTTGGCTCCCAGGGCCAGAGCTTTCAGAACATCAGTTCCCTTCCGCACACCGCCATCCAGGAAGACCTCCACCTTTCCTTCCACAGCCTCCACTATTTCTGGCAGAACATCAATCTGTGGAGAGAAGAGGTCAGTAAAGTGATACTATGCATGTTGAATTGTTCCCCAACTCAACTTCCACAGGCCACCAACCATCCAATTAGCACTGAAAGTAGGAAAGGCTAAGCTTAGAATCAACAGTAAAATCAGTCTCTCCTAAAATAAAAGAAGTGCAAATGCTAGCAACCAAAGACCAGCTAAATTTGGAACCGAGTAGCTTATTTTTCTGTCAAAGTCCAAGATTATTTTGTGTACATGCTGATACATGTACATGCAGTGTACATGCTGATGTGTGTGCATGCATGATAAGTTGCTTCAGTCCTGTCCAACTCTGCAATCCTATGGACTATAGCCTGCTAGCCTCTTCTGTCCCTAGGATTCTCCAGGCAAGAATACTGGAGCCCTCCCCCAGGGGATCTTCCCAATCCAAGGATCAACCCCTTGTCTCTTAAGTCTCCTGCAATGGTAGGCAGAAGACGTAGTGGTAGGTAGGTGGCACTAATATCACCTGGGAAGCCCTTATTCCTCATATTCGGATTCAAATATCATGATCCAAATATATATATATATATATATATATATATATGTATATACATATATATGTTTTTTAATTGTGTGTATATATACATACACAATTAAAAATACATAATCAGCTTTAAAGGCACAGAGCTACTCTATATTAAATACATAAATATAAATGAAGTATCTTCCTCATATAAATTATTCTGAACATTAATTTACTCATTGAAAATCAATTGTTAAAATTCATACTCAGATTGTGGTAGAAGCAATGGTATATAAAAATGCAAACACTATCAGTCACAAAAAAACTTAGTCTCTGATTTTCCCACCCAAAATATGAGAATATATATAATATACAATTATGTATAACAATATAGCAAACATCCAGTTATACATTAGAGAATTCTCCCTGAAAATATTTTTCCTTGCTTTTAAGGAAAATGACCACATGCACTTTGAAGATCCTCATCTTGATTAGCAGTTGATAATGGGCTTATTATATCAGCTCTAGAGAATATAAAAGCTTCATTGAGGTCCATCTGCTAGACTGTATTATTGTTCGTAATTCTTCACACCACTCTGAACCCACTCTTTTTCCAAGGTCACTTGGCAGTGTTTCGTAGTTAAAAAAAAAAAACAAAACAGTGCACTTATCACTCCTTGACAGTGGCCTTGGCCTTGCAACCTACTTTGCCCAGTGACATGTGAACAGAGGTGGAAGAGTGCCATTTCTGGGCATGGACCTTGAAAGACCTCATATATTTCAACTGTCTCTTGCAGCTGTGCCATTGGCCGTGTGAGAAAACTCCCCCTCCCCTCCATAGAGCTGAGACCCCCAGAGAAGAAGGAGAGTTGTCCCATCCAAGCCCAGCTGGACCTGAAACTTGGAGAACAGCCACCCAGCCAGTACCAAATCTAGGTCAGCAGACCCCTAGTTGACAAAAAGTTTCATGGGAATAATGATTTAAATTTGAGTTTGGAATCTTTTGTTTTTTAGCATCATGTGGTAATAGCTCTTAAAGTTGGTTAATAGCCAATATAGTTAGTTATAGATAGTAACTGACACAATTGGCTACTTGGGTGTAAATCTTTGCATCTGAGGGTGGAAACAATTCTCATAGTGACTTACTATAGTGACCATAGTAGGTAAAAATCCGCAGAAATTATCCACACTTATCCCCAAGTACTAAAATATAAAATTAAATCCATACATTCAAGTGCAGTTTTTCTAGAAGTAATTGTGCTGAAATCACTCAAAAACTTTCCTGCTTCTCCCCCCAAATTTGAGAGGCTCAATGTAAAAAGAGTTTTATGTAAAAGACTGAAGACCAAACCCAACTACAGATTTGGAGGAAGTGAAGGCAACAGTTGGAGCACAGCCCCCTAAATGTTTGGCAAGTAATGTGATTTTCCTCTTTTCCTTTCGGCTTTTCTGCCTGGCCAAACATGCTTTGGATCCATTTACATATGTCCCTTTAACTATACATAGTCCTCCTTTTAGACTCAGGCAAGTTACATCAACATATAAATGCTACAATTTCCAAGTGATGATGCAAGCTATAATTAAGTATATTTCCCCATTTGAAACCAAAACCAAAGAAAAATATTAGCTAGTTTCAGTTCAATACACGTTTTCAAAGTCACGCAAATCAAGTCTTTTAGGATATTTCCAATGCCCAATCTGGCCTAAAAAATAAACTAATAAGGATACTTAAAGTGTGAATCCTGGATTATAAAATGAAGCCTAGATTCATGTTTTCCTGTCCATGGACAAGGAAGTTCTATCCATCACAGAGCATTCCTATCCCCCCTTTCTTCTTCCTGGAGCTGCAGTTTTACTGGGTATATATTATGCAGAATAATTCTGACCAGAGCAGATAAAATAAGTAAATATAGTGAACAAGTCCACTATTTTACGACTTTTCTGTTTCTTTTCAGCTTGCTACACATCTAAAAGACCATTCATTTCAGCTTTTCTTTTCTTAGTGGTTCCTTAGACAATTAATTGCAGGCTTAGCTCCAGCAGGGTTAATCTACAGGAAAATATGCTAAGATTCCAATGTACTACTGTTCACTCATCCATCCATTCACTGATTTATCAAATATTTTATTGATGACTTGGCAGATTCCAGGCATCATGCCAGGCAGTTTACAGAATCCAAAAAGAATCCCACAGGGACCTGATTCTGGAAAAGCCCCCCTAATGGCACCCCACTCCAGTATTCTTGCCTGGAAAATCCCATGAACGGAGGAGCCTGGTAGGCCGCAGTCCATAGAGTCGCTAAGAGTCGGACACGACTGAGCGACTTCACTTTCACTTTTCGCTTTCATGCATTGGAGAAGGAAATGGCAACCCACTCCAGTGTTCTTGCCTGGAGAATCCCAGAGACAGGAGAGCTTGGTGGGCTGCCATCTATGGGGTCGCAGAGAGTCGGACACAACTGTAGTGACTTAGCAGCAGCAGCAGTTCCTGTTCCTGCTCAAGGTCCTCCCTGTCCACAAAACTTCCACTCACAAGGTGCTTCCATCTTTCTACCTTCTTAAAGCATCTAGTCCTACACTCATGATTTCTGACATTTTAGGCATAAAACACTTTAAAGGTTCCAAACCAGAGCAGTTGAGCACAAACAAACAGATAAAGCCAGAGATGCTTTAGTTAACAATGCAGAAGACAGATTCCAAGCCACTGCCCACAAGTCCTCCTCTGTCTACCCACCATGCTTCAGGCAGCCCTGGCTGGAGGTGGTGGTGTGAGTTCTAATAAATAGTGTGAGTTCTACTAAGTACGTTTAGAAAACCCCTGCTCCATATAGGTCTGGCTGACAGTTTGCGATTGCAGAAATGGCTGCAGCCATCTGCCACCTTATCTTCATTTCCTTGCAGTGCAACATTTCTACTCCTCCCATCATGAGGAAGAAATGAAGTCAAAAAAGTCTATTTCCTCACACCTTGAATCTGAAGTGGCCGTGTGACTAGCTTCCACCAACAGAAAAAGAAATAAGGGACAATATGCCTGTTCTAAGCATAAAGCTCAAGAGGCTTAGATATTTCCACTTGCTCCCTGGGAAACCCAGTGCCTTGTGAGACCCAGCCCACCTAACGTTCTAGATATGAGAGACAATGCAGAGCCATCCCTGCTGAGGTCATCCTACACCAGCCTGCCCTAGTAGACCCAGCAGCTGACCACAGACATGTATGAGTGAGCCCAGCCAGGAACACAAAACCTCTCTGTGGATCTCAGGTCAAATGGACAATTCACAAAGTTATGACATGAATCAATGGCTATTGAATTTTAGCCAGTAGATTTCAGAATGGTTTGCTATACAGCAAAAGCTAACTGATAAATCAAATGGTCCTCAAAGGAAGAATATAATGAATCTTTTTTAGAAGGAAAAATGAAATTTCTGATGTCATAGAATATACCCAAGGACTCAATTTTAGAAACACTGATTTAATAACCCAAAGTTTATTTTATGAAAATGTTTTACAATTGAAATTTTTCACTTGAAAATATGAAAAGAATATCATATTTTTAAGTTTACATTCTTCCCTGGTTGCTCAGTTGGTAAAGAATCCACCTGCATGTGGGAGACCTGGGTTCGATCCCTGGGTTAGGAAGATTCCCTGGAGGATGGCATGGCAACCCACTCCAGTATTCTTGCCTGGAGAATCCCCATGGACAGAGGAGCCTTTGTGGGCTACAGTCCATGGGGTCACAAAGAGTCAGACATGACTGAGTGACCAAACACTACTTTGGATCCAGTTAGCATAAAAAAAATTTTTTTTCCATAAAAAAGTCAAAAAAAAAAGCTCCTAGGGTTCAAAGACTCCATATAATCTGTCTTTAGACCCCAGTTTGAGATGATCTAGTATTGTGGATTTTGGAAATATACTAATTCTGCCATATCATTCCCTAATTACCTCAGGACTAGTCTTTGCCACATTATTACCTTCAGAGTAAGGATCTTAATGTGAACTCATTTTTTTTAAGGCAGATGTTAAATTACTTATAAAAGCATGCACTACTGAATTATCAAAATTCTTAGAAAGAAATATGTTATTCTTTTCTTTTATTGGAGTATAGTTGTTTTACAATGTTGTGTTAGCTCCTGCTATACAGCAAAGTGAATCAGCTATGTGTTTACATAAACCCCCTCTTTTTTGGATTTCCTTCCCATTTAGGTGACCACAGAGCATTGAGTAGAGTTCCCTGTGCTATACAGTCAGTTCTAATTAGTTATCTGTTTTATATATAGTTGTGTATATATGTGGAGGAGGCAATGGCACCCCATTCCAGTACTCTTGCCTGGAAAATCCCATGGATGGAGGAGCCTGGTAGGCTGCGGTCCATGGAGTCGCAAAGAGTCAGACACAACTGAGCAACTTCACTTTCACTTTTCACTTTCATGCATTGGAAAAGGAAATGGCAACCCACTCCAGTGTTCTTGCCTGGAGAATCCCAGGGACAGGGGAGCCTGGTGGGCTGCCGTCTATGGAGTCGCACAGAGTCGGACACGACTGAAGTGACTTAGCAGCAGCAGCAGCAGGGTATATATGTCAATCCCAAACACCCAGTATATCCCACCCTCCCTCCCACCTTGGTATCAATATGTTTGTTCTCTATGTCTCTGTCTCTACTTCTGCTTTGCAAATAATGTTAACTTATTTTTAAACTCTGCTGGAACAGGCCATGGTTCTCAATAGCACTGTATTTATATGGACTGCAGTCAAACTCCTGATCTGGGACTCTTAATGATAAGTATTTCTCCATACAAGAAAGCTCTGTGATTTATAGAAATGCAGAAATCATACAGTCCAGACATTTAATTTTTGCAACCAACACAACATTATGTAGAGACTCAGGCTGAAAAGTCTGAGCAACTTGGTCACCCAGCTCTCACCCTTCTAGAGGCAAGAAAAGGCTTGAACCCAAGACTCTGGGTTCATTTCAATGCTCTTGCAGTAAAATCACACTGCCTCTTTGGCTCTGAGTTATGATGTCACAGAATGTGCAAGAGAGTAAGTCCTTCTGTGTACCTACTGAGAAGTTCTATATCACAGCCTCCTCCGAGTCTTTTGCCAAATGCCTGAAAACCAACACATTGAGAGAAAAACACCTTCACTATAAACTTAATCCTGCTTCACATTTCTCTCATCATCATGCACCTTAAATTTTCTCTAGAGTAGGAGGCAAACTCAAGCAAGTATCTCCTCTCAGGCACACATCATGCAAAGGGGAGGGTCATTGTTTATCTTAAAACAGTTTCTGAGACCACAACTCAAAAAGCCCTTTTAGATAAGTTTCCATATCCCCTCAGCCAGAAGGAAATAAACCACACCATTCAGATATGTTTCCCTTAAAATCTAGTTAGATTTGATTTCAGTAGATTTAGATTTTATTTTTAGAAAACAAACTTAATTTGGCCTGCCCACTAAGTCCACGTCTTCATACACAAGAGAGGCATAAATCAGCGGAAAAGCCTTGAACTGAGACCAACTTCTCCTGCCCGCCCAGAGGAGCTCTTCACTCTCCACTACAGGCAATGTTTAATATCACCTAAAAAGATGGGTCTTTATAAGTAATGCTGAATTGGAAAGAGCTGACAACTTCCAGTTTTATGATTTTAATTACTGATTCTGTGCAAAGACTTGATTTCTTCCTACCATTAGCCCATTAGTGCTTCAAGAAAAACTCTTGAGTGCAAATGCATGAACCCCTGGCCTCATTCAATCTGCCCTAAGACCTGCACAACATCCATGGATTTAGCTAAATCAACATGCTATCTTAATGAAACAGTAATCCACTACTTGACTAAATTATTTGAATGAATTCAAATGTTTGCCCCAACTAATAACTATGACTAAATGGTTCTGACAAAAGGGGTAATGGATATGATGATCCAGCTCGGAAATGATGAACTAAAGAGTCTATCCACATTATTTCATAGATACATATTTATTTAAGTTTTGTTACATGATGTTAGCTTACTTTGCCTATGATAAGTGAAATTATGGAATACTAAAGTTTAAAGGCACCAAAGAAACAATCTAATTAATTTTTTTAACTTTAAAAGATGAAAAAGCTGAGATTTGGAGGGGTTATCCCTCAGCCCCATAGCAGGTCAGACCCTTCTCTCTTTCCTTGGCTCTCATAATTATCCAGGCCACCTCATTGGTCTTCCTGCTCCCTGTCATGCCACAGTCCAATTTGTGGTATTTGTTGCTGCTAAATCAAGGCTTTTCTATTGCATATCTAATGACTCATAATATTTAATATTCAAAGATCCCCTCCCTGACCTGTCCAAGCAGCCATATTTCTCAGGCTCCCAACACCCACCAGATACTGCAAACAAAAGAGATTCCTTGGTATTCCCCAAGAATATCTCAGTCTTTCCCATTCCACTTTTACACTCACACTAGTGAAAGCAGGGGTCCATATGGGAACAAAGCAGAGGTGAAAGACAGCTGCAATCCCACTGCCTCATCTGAAGAAATCCCGGACACATTCTCACAGCAGACAGCATATAAGGGATCCCCATGCCACCCCACCTACAGCTTCTGGCCTTCACTCTAGATCAGGGATCCATGAAGTACACCCCTGGATATACGTCTATCTCCATGACTTTTGATCCATTTCTGTGCTCCCCAATCCTTTATCTTAAAGTCAATCCATGGCTGGGCCCTTCGCTCCTGGCCTTGGGAGCCAATTGCTCCCTTTAACCGTTTTAACTCTATCCCACACCATTGCAGCCAGTTAGTTTACTTTTATATCTGGATTCTGACTCTGATTTGTCTGGCACAGGGTATATAGTACATATAAATTCACATTGGATCTACTCAGTAGCTGTAAAAATACTAGTGCTTCAGTTTTCCTGGTCCCACAAGATTCTGATGGATGGATTCAGGGTGCAGACTGGGAATTAGGATTCTTTAAAGCTCCCAAGAGATTCCAATGTGCAGCCAAGGTAGTTCAAGCTCCAACAGAGAGGTTTGTTTGCAGGAAACCTCTCCCAGGCCACAGGATTTCTGCCTCCTTTCCCCACCTGCCCTCACTCTGCAGCTTTTCAACCTCCACCTCCAAGACACTCATGGCATAATCTTCTTTCCTACTCAAATTTACAATATTCCTCTCAGTATATCTATAAATATAGGACTAATCACTGCCTACAAATGGCTACTTACTTAACACAGACGACTTTTATAAGTTTACAAACAAATAGAATAATAATCTAATTTAGGTAGATGCCCATGTGCTCGTGCACATGCTGAGTCGCTAAGTCGTGTTCAACTCTTTGCGACCCCTTGGACTGAAGCCCACCAGCCTCCTCTGTCCATGGGATTTTCCAAGGAAGAATACTGGAGTGGGTTGCCATTTCCTAGTTCAGGGGATCTTCCAGACTCGGGGATTGAACCACTAAACTTAAAATCTGAGATCTTACATATATTCCTACATATTCTATCTTGAGTATTCATACAAAAATATATATACAAAGAGGGGTAGTCACAGAGATGGTCAAAACTGAAATACAAATGGGAATTCCAATGGAGGCATTTGCCAAAACTCACAGTGGCTGGCACCCCGTCAAGCTGTCGAGCCCCATGATTTGACACCAAGATCCCGTCCAAACCATGTTTAACTGCCGCCTTGGCATCATCACCTAGAAAGAGTAATACAACCACGGTGTGGAAAAGGCAACTTAATAAAAGGCTTGAATTTTGAGGCCAAAGCATCCCCATCAAAGAGGGGCTAGCCTGAGACATATGTATCTTGCTCAGAAACTTTAGCACAGACATACACCCAAGGGTTAAATCTAGAATTATATTGATGATTTCTTTGGCCAAAAAAGGTTAACATTTGAAACAGCTTAATGATGAAATAAACTATCAATAGATGGTAAACTGACATGCAGTTAAAATGTATTTATCCTCATAAGGAAATACCCGTGCTCAGTTTATTTTTATTATTAACAAGATTAAATTATTTATCATTCAACATAATTACTCCCCCAAAATTTGGATAACATAAACGAACATATCAGTAGCAAGCAGTTTAGTGTAACAGGTGATAAACAAGTCTATTTCAAAAATATTCTTTAATACAAAGCTTTAACTTCAGTAATTATTTTAAGTAATAGTGTTCTATAATTAAATGTATTTTGTCCATTGAAGCATATAAAAATATAACATTCAAATGATATGCTACATCTTAAACCAGTCTTAAAAATATATTGATTTTTGAAAATGCTGTTTTAAATTTGACTAACATACTCCAAAATCAATTTCAAATCTTTTAAAAATATTTTACATCTTTAAACTATTATTTTCAGCATTCTCCCAATAAAAACTATTTGCTAACAGAATCATGAAAATAACACTGCTTCCCAAGTTTAACACTCAAAAGTAGCCCAAGGTTGTAGTGAAATCAGATTGTGGAAACTTAAGCAGATAGATACAGGACATTGCATATATTTATAAATTCAGCAATGGAGATCAAGGGCATACCTGACTAAGAATAATAAAAAAGAGATTCATAGGAGAATTTGTAATTTGAATTATTTGAAAATTTTATTCTTTAAACCACCATTTTCCAAACTGTGTTTCATGGAATTTTTAAATATTCCCACTTTTCAAAATAAAGCTAGAAATATTTTTCTTCTAAAATTATAGGCATATGAAAATGTTAAACCCATGTGGCATAGACAATGTTTATATCCTTAAAAATTCATAGGTTGAAGTTTTAACCCTCAATGTGATCAAATTTGGAAATGAATACTTTGAGAAGTAATAAGGGTTAAATGAGGTCCCAGGTAGTGCTAGTGATAAAGGTCATGAGGGTAAGGCCCTCATCATGGTATTAGTGCCCTTACAAGATTACACCAGAGAGCTTGTTCCTCTCCCTCTCCACACACACAAGGGAGAGGTCATGTGGGCACACAGCGTCAAGGTGACCTCTGCAACTCAAGGGAAAAGCCTTCACAAAAACCAACCAGGCTGGCTACTTTATCTCAGACTTCCAGCCTCCAGAAGAATGAGAAAATAAATTTCTGCTTTAAAACACTCCCTTTCTCAGGCTATTACATTTTGTTATGGCAACTTGAGCCGACTAAGACATTGTGTCATCATGATATTATTATTACTAGCAGAGAATAGTATATATAAGGAATATATACTATATAGTGTGCATGCTAAGTTGCTTCAGTTGTGTCTGACTCTGTGACCTTATGAACTGTGGCCTGTCAGGTTCCTCTGTCCATTGGATTCTCCAGGCAAGATACTGGAGTGGGTTGCCACGCCCTTCTCCAGGGGATGGTTCCGACCCAGGGAGCGAACCCGCATCTATTTCATCTAACATGCATTGGCAGGCTGGTTATTTACCACTAGCACCACATGAGAAGTCCATATACTATATATACTAAACTATATATATGTTAGGCTTCACAGATGATGATAGTGATAAAGAACCCTCCTGCCAATGCTGGAGACGTAAAGAGACGCGGGTGCTATATAAGAAATATATAGTGTGTGTGTGTGATGCCCTTCAGTTCAGTTCCATTGAGTTGCTCAGTCATGTCCAATTCTTTGTGACCCCATGGACTGCAGCATGTCAGGCCTCCCTGTCCATCACCAACTCCCAGAACTTGCTCAAACTCATGTCCATCAAGTCGGTGATGCCATCCAGCCATCTTATCCACTGTTATCCCCTTTTCTTCCTTCCTTTATCTTTTCCAGTATCAGGGTCTTTTCCAATGAGTCAGTTCCTCGCATCAGGTGGCCAAAGTATTAGAGCTTCAGTTTCAGCATCAGTTCCTCTAATGAATATTCAGGATTGATTTCCTTTGGGATTGACTGGTTTGATCTCCTTGCTGTCCAAAGGTCTCTCAAGAGTCTTCTCGAACGCCACAGCTCTAAAGCATCAGTTCTTCGGTGCTCAGCTTTCTTTATGGTTCAACTCTCACCTCCATACGTGACTACCGGAAAAACCATAGCTCTGACTAGATGGACTTTGTCAGCAAAGTAATGTCTCTGTGTATTAAGTAATGTCTCTGATTTTTAATACACTGTCTAGGTTGGTCATAGCTTTTCTTCCAAGGAGCAAGTGCCTTAAATTCACAGCCACAGTCACCATTTGCAGTGATTTTGGAGTCCAAGAAAATAAAGTCTCTCACTGTTTCAATGTTTCCCCATCTATTTGTCATGAAGTGATGGGACCAGAAGCCATGGTCTTAGTTTTTGAATGTTGAGTTTTAAGCCAGCTTTTTCACTTTCCTCTTTCATTTCATCAAGAGGCTCTTCAGTTCCTCTTCAGTTTCTGCAATAATGGTGGTGTCATCTGCATATCTGAGGTTATTGATATTTTTCCCAGCTTGTGCTTCATCCATCCTGGCATTTTGCATGATGTGCTGTGCATAGAAGTTAAATAAGCAGAGTGACAATATACAACCTTGATGTACTCTTTTCCCAATTTGGAACCAGTCCATTTTTCCAAGTCTGATCCTAACTGTTGCTTCTTGATCTGCATACAGATTTTTCAGGAGGCAGGTAAGGTGGTCTGGTATTCCCATCTCTTGAAGAATTTTCCAGTTTGTTGTGATCTACACAGTCAAAGGCTTTGACATAGTCAATAAAGCAGAAACAGATGTTTTTCTGGAATGCTCTTGCTTTTTTGATGATCCAATGGATGTTGGCAATTTGATCTCTGATCCCTCTGTCTTTTCTAAATCCAGCTTGAACATCTGAAAGTTCTCAGTTCAAATACTGTTGAAGACTGGCTTGGAGAATTTTGAGCATCACTTTGTTAGCGTGTGAGATGAGTGCAATTGTGTGGTAGTTTGAGCATTCTTTGGCATTGCCTTTCTTTGGGATTGGAATGAAAACTGACTTTTCTAGTCCTGTGGCCACTCCTGAGTTTTCCAAATTTGCTGGCAGGTTGAGTACAGCACTTTCACAGCATCATCTTCTAGGATTTGAAATAACTCAACTGGAATTTCATCACCTCCACTAACTTTCTTTGTAGTGATTCTTCCTAAGGTCCCACTTGACTTCAGACTCCAGGATGTCTGGCTCTAGGTAAGTGATCACACCATCATGGTTATCTGGGTCATGGAGATCTTTTTTTGTACAATTCTGTGTATTCTTGCCACCTCTTCTTAATATCTTCTGCTTCTCTTAGGTCCATACCATTTCTGTCCTTTATTGCCCCCATCTTCACATGAAATGTTCCCTTGGTATCTCTAATTTTCCTGAAGCCCTTATCATTTGGATATTGGACATTTTAAACAGTCTTCAAGCCTCTCCATTTAATCATATTTAATGATTAAAATCATTTAATCATTTCTATTTGTCACTTTGTTTTACATTTTGGGAAATATCCTTGACCCTCTTCTTCAGTAAACCAGTAATTTTATTTTTAATTCCAAAAATCATTTTTTTTAATATTTGCAAACTGTTTTTAATGTTCCAATTTTCTTTTCATGGCAGATTCTTCTTATTTAAACATATTTTCAATCCCTCTGAACCTATCCTTTGGAGTCTTTAAAGTTCTTTTTTTACTTTATCTCTTTCCTCTGCCATCAGCTTTTCTGCAGATGTACCATGGTCTTTTATGTTTTGGAATTTCTGAAATGCCTTGTGATGCTAAAGGTGGAGTCTCCCCTGGGCTGGAGCACAGACCCTTGAGAGACCCCGTGGCTCCCAGCTCCTCACCACCCTGCACCCCTCCAAGGCAGCAGCAGGAGGCAGAGACCAGTCCCCTGGACATCCCGGAACCCCAGCAAACCTTACCCATCTTCAGCAGAGTCTCCCCTGGGCTAGTGGGGGAGTGTCACAAACAGAACTCCAGTGATTCCTCTGGCTTTCAGCTCCCACTTTTCATCCCTCATCTTTGTCACACTTGCACTCTAGACCCTAGGAACCCTCAGGCACCCTATGATACGACTTGCTCCTGCCTTCAGGGTTCTCACAAAGACTCTCTACAGGAGCAGTTTTCTTTTCATTTTCCTGGTGTCAATATACTCCCTTTACCTTTTGTTTCTTTCATAAATGTCTTGAAGTTTCTCTGCTGCTTGTGCCTTCCTTTCCTTTGCTGTCATAAGTGTTATGCATTCTTGGATTTCTGTACTTTAATTTCAGTAAGGTCTTAAATTTGATAAAAGGGTACATATGTGCTCAATCTATCATTTTGAACTAGAAATCCAATATGTTATCACACTATCATTTAAAACATGTTTAGGAAATGGTTCTCTAAAGATACAGACTTGTATGCTATCCAGGAGAACTTTCTATGATGATGGAAATGTTCTACATCTGTGTGGTTCCATATAGTAACATAAATAGCCATAGAGTAATAGAAGTGTGGCAATGTAGGTGAGAAACTGAATTTTACTTTTGTTTAATTTTAATTTACTTGAATAGCCACACTTGGCTACGGACTGACATATTGGCTGAGTTTTAATGTTTGCATGGGTTTACCCACTCTAATAAAGAGATGTACCACGGTATTTTTTTATGTCTAGATGTATCTATATCTATAAGTAACCTTAACAAACAATGTAAAATGTAACTAGAATTGCTCTGGTTATCTAATTGCATGTGTGATATCAAACATAAAAATCAAAAGTTAAAAAATTAAAATATTTGAAATATATTTTATGAATCTCATGATTGAAGATATATGTAATCTTCTGATTTATAATGCAAATACTTGCCACCAGGTAGCTATAACCTGTGTTTTAAGATATTGAATACTGTCAATAAACTGACCCTATACAGTATGAAAAAGAGATTAACCCCTTAGGCTTGGTAGTAAGGCCACCTAGATTTGAATCCCATATCTGCTTCATGCTTGCCATGTAAGCGGCAAATTACTTAACTTGTTTGGTACATCAGTGTACTAAACCACAAAATGGGGATAAAGATTCAAATATGATTGGTTTGTGGATTAAATGAGTTGAATGAGCTCTTAGAAAGTACCTGACATGTTGAGCACTCAGATAAATATGATTATTATTATTTTCAGCTGATGGTACAGGAAATACTAACTAAGAATATGAGTAGGTAGAGGAAGATTTATTTGCTGGATACTTTTGGCAAATCTATTTAAGTTTTGTTTATAACAACAAATTTTAATCATAGTGAGGGTTATGATTATTATGAGCTTTTCATTTTGAAGGAAGCGCTATTTAAGTCTTAGTTTGTTGTCTTCTATCATCTCAAATGGTTTTCTGTGTTCTACCAGGCAGTGCTGGGAATGTAGGGGGAAATCACTGAATGGTTTTCTAAGAAGACGGGATCATGAGCATGTAGAGAAAAATGAAAGTAATCATTTATGACCATTTATGTATCCCTTTCCTTAGCTGTTTATGTAATCTTGTTCACATTTTATTTTAACTCAGAGAGAAAAACAATGTTTTCTTAACAAGAGAGTCAAAGTGGACATAGCAAATGTTCATGAATCTTGGATTTTCATTAACCTTTAGAGTTTACTAGTATGACATTCCAAATTTGTTATTTGCCAGTTAATACACTAACTGATTCACAAACACAACAGTCAATAGTGAATAGCACTGTTTGCTATCTTATTAATACATTATTTCCATATTTAATCTTAAATACCAAAGTAAGTACTCAAGATTTAGAGTAGTATTATCTTCTATCTATTGTCAAGGCCTTGAACAATAGACATATAGCAGGACTCTATGCTATTTCAACAGGAGCTTAGTAACTAAATCCTAGCTTCATGGCAGCAGTTTTGAACACAATTCAGGAACACTGAGTGAATATTCTTTGAGAATGTCTTTAAAAACTATAGATAGGGTAATAATGAGTTAAAGAAGTTTCTGAGAAGCCAAAAATCACTAGAGAAGTGAGATCGTCTAGTTTTAAATTTTTTAATTAGAAAAAAATTCTAAAAAGCACATGCCTTTGTTTATAATGCCATTTGTTAGCGTGAGTTCTGAGGAAAACCTAACCCTGTCTCAAGTACATATTTGGAGTTTGTGTTGAGATTTCCAAAGACAGAGTTTAACCACAGCAAGAGATTGCATCTTGCTGTTTTAGTTGCATTCATTAGAATGCAATCCTTAAAACGGTGGTAAGGGGGGATGTTTCATTGAGATCTTCTCAGTTGCCTGTGATTTCATATTCCTACAAATATAATCTGTACCTTTCTGGTAAAAGGAAAATGAAAAAAAGATAGATGACTCTTAGTCAATCCATGTAACTTCTGGATGAAGATCTGTGAAATAATGAGACCTGGATTTCCCAGAATTGGCCTTAGCACTCCCGCCTCCCCTCCACCCAGACTGAACCTATGCACCACTTAATGTCATTGTTGTCATAGTGATGATTCTTGTTTGTTAAATAAATGAAGTAAATAGTTACAGAGAAGTTAGACAATGTAAACTGCACGTGTACAAATAAGTTATTTCCTTTCAAATGCCAAATGCCCAGTCTTTCCTTCTCTTGCTTTTGAGCTCTCTCTAGTTATAGATATTCATGCAGTTTTCCCTAAGTATTTTACTCAATAAACATTCAGGCTGTCTACTGAGTGAAAAACACATAACATGGATAAGAAAGAAAAGAGAGAAGTAAAAGTGTTGGTAGTGGTCCTTGGTGTAACGGCCACAGAATGATGTTCTTGAAGTCAAAACATTTTTCAACTTAACATGTGATAGTAAATCATTCAGTAGATTCACATCATATCCTAGAGGACAAAGTGGTAGAAAATTAGGTATATTGGGAATCCAAAATTGAAACATTGGTTAGAAATTAAATTGGTGATTTTACCCCAACTGCTGTGAGCCTTCTGTGATGAGAGTAATTAAATACTTGAAACAGCATTTTTTAAATAATTTTTAATTAATTTTAAATATTTTAAATAATTTTTAAATAATTTTCTAAATGGATTACACCCTTTCAGTTTCCTCAGTGACACCACTGTGAAGTGAAAGTGAAAGTAGCTCAGTCATGTCCGACTCTTTGCAACAATACAGCCCATGGACAATACAGCCCATGGACAATACAGCCCATGGACCACACAGCCCATGGACCACACAGCCCGTGGAATTCCCCAGGCCAGAACACTGGAGTGGGGAGCTGTTCCCTTCTCCAGGGGATCTTTCCAACCCAGGGATCAAACAGAGGTCTCCCACATTGTAGGTTGATTCTTTACCAGCTAAGCCACAAGGGAAGTCCCAGAAGACTTTGAAGTGGGTAGCCTATCCCTTTTCCAGTGGATCTTCCCAACCCAGGAATCAAACTGGGGTCTCCTGCATTGCCGGTAGATTCTTTACCAGCTGAGCTACCAGGGATTAGCTACAATTCTTGTCCAGATTACAGCAGTTTCCTAAATTGCTTCCCTGACCACAGCTAGGCCACCTCCATTGAGTCGGACCATTATACAAAGCTTGCTTTTTCTACACTGCTGATCTGATGAGGTTGCTTCCCTCATCAAGGTTCTTAGTAGTTCTCAATCATCTTAAAGTCTACATACGGCTTATATGGTTTAACATTGTTACTTGTGACTGCTGTATTTCAACATGACCGAAGTCTGAAAAAGAGTCTTTTGACCTGATGTCATGACAAAAGTCAAGGATCATCTTTCATCCTGGAATGAAACCTTCCCTAAATCACTTTTATAACTGTCCAAACACTATTTAAGCCATACCCTTATAGTGCATAGATTTCAATCTCAGTATGTACAACATCTTATCTCACCCAAATTCTTGTTTTTATGTCTGTCCCCTCCAAGAATGAGATGTCCTTTGGCCAAGGATCTCAAATTATTGTCTTTTATTTTAGCACACAGTAAGTATAATAAATGTTTATGAAATGAGTGAGTGAATAAGTGAATGAATGACCAAATAAATGGGACAGATCCTTCGGGTTAATATTTCAGTACCTACAGTGGAATATAGCTACAGGAAGTAGCACTAATAATCATGGACTACAGTATGAATGCAAGTAAGGTCAGCAAAACTGTTTAAAGGTGTCTGTAATATCAGTATATACTCAAAAAAGTATAATCCACAGAAATTTTGAACTGACAATAGTCTATAGAAAAGAATATAACAATGTCTTTTAAAAGCACAGATTAAGACAGATCAGGATTTAAACATATCTCCACTACTTAAAAGCTCCATTATGAAAAGTGAAAGTTGCCCAGTCATATCCGATTCTTTGCAACCCCATGGACAATACAGTCCATGGAATTCTCCAGGACAGAATACTGGAGTGGGTAGCCATTCCCTTCTGCAGAGGATCTTCTCCACCCAGGAATCAAACCTAGGACTCCCACATTGCAGGTGGATTTTCACCATGTGAACTACCAGGAAAGCCCAAGAATACTGGAGTGGGTAGCCAAGCTTCATTAGGCCCATTCTTTTACTCACATTAGCTTATTTTTGTGTCCATACTATTAAATAAAGTCAGGGGCATTCCCAGAGCTTTATAAATAAGGGCCATGGTACTCATACATATTCAAGTAAAACCAATGAAAAAGTTTTGATTCTAAGTCATAGTTAACCCTGAGATAAATTAATGGAATCTCTCATCACAGAGCCACTTACTTAAACATTTCCATTTGAAATAATATGTTTCGGGCAGTTATCTACATAACAGTATTAAATGTTTTCAAAGGCAAGAAAATATTTTTGTGGGTGAACACATTTACATTCCAAATTATTATATTCATTGGTACCTCCCTGTGGGATTTGCATACATGTGGATATTGGGGAATTTGTCAAGTTTCTTAACAACCATGGCTTGATATTTGAAGATTTTAACATTCTAGTCCACCATTCTTTAAAGAGAGGTGATATGGGATTCCACACTCAAAAAATCAGTTCTAGTCATTAGTACTGGGAGGGAACAGGAGAAAAATACAAAGGGCTCTTAAACATATCTGGCTGTCATAATATCTTCCTTGGGACTTATTGATTTGAGAGCAGTTGTTGGCAGCTTTCAGCCAAAGCAACAAACTCAAGACCTTCTACCTAGGTTTTGCCAAGTTCTGTGATTCAATGGCATCCAAAATCAGGCAATCCCACTACTTTAGAAAAAGTAACTTTTTACATCATAAGAGCCCTGTTCTCCTTCAGAAGGAAGAAACATTTAGTCATTAATGTCAAATGGGAGAACTGAGAGATGGATTTATATTTCCATATTAATTATTTGGAAATAATTGATTATTTTCCCTTAAAATATCATGATCATATCCATAAAGAATCATAAAATCAGAATTCACTCAAGTAGAGAAATAAACAAACCTCTCAAAATGCCTTTTGCAACAATGGGCAGAGATGTCAGTCTTCTCAGCCATTTAATATCCTCCCAGCTGATGGATGGGTCTATTGCTTTAGCCACATATGCAGCGAGTCCACTTTTGTCTCCAAAATTTTCCTTAGGAGAAAATGCTAAATCATTGGTTTCAAAATTTTTCATTCTGAAACAAAGAGATACATAACATGAGAAACTTCCCAAATTAGAACTATCTTTACAATGACTCATTCAATGAAAAAAAAGAAGGGTACCCTTTTCAAATCAATTGACTGTTCACTCTCCAAGTTGATCACATTTATGTTTTCGTGTTTTGATGAAGGAGTCCAGGCTAAATATGACAACTTAGTAGACTTAATTGGTCACTTAAAGTTTATTTTACATCTTATAATGTAAGATTTTTATATAAATTTATATCTTTTTATATAAATAAGTCAGATTAAAGGATAAAACTTTGGCCAAGTTCAAATATCTCTACCTTTTTAAGCCAGTCTGTGAATATAAACAATCAATTTGATGCTATTTTCAAAGGCAATGCATACTAATCATAAGACGAACATTTGCACGATGCATCACAATTTACAATGGGCATTCATATACCCACAATGTTTAAAAAACTTTTGGAAGATAAAATTCACACTCTATAATTTCTATTTTATACAAAAAAAAAAAACCCAGAATTGTAGAACAAGATGCCCCCATGTATTAACTAATGCAGCATTTGGGTTTCAAACTGGTCTCGACTCATTTTTTTTAAGAATTTTTTTTCTGTGTGCATCATTTTAAAGTCTTTCTATTTCATGCTTTGGTTTCTTGACTGTGAGGCATGTGGGATCTTAGCTCCCCAACTAAGGATCGAACCTGTATCCCCTGCATTGGAAGTGAGGTTTTAACCACTGGACCACCAGGAAAGTCTCAGCGTCTCTGACTCCTAATTACATTCTCTTCACTCAGATCTCAACTGCACTCTGTCAATTACATTAGACTTCAGAAATCTTTCAAAGTCCTTGTGGAAAATTCTAGAGGAGATTGGAAATGCAGTATTAACACCTCTGTCTGGGGTCACTGTAAACTCTTTTCCTTGTCTTTTTTTTTCTTCTTTCAACTCTTTTCCTGCTACCATGTTGGTGTGGTGGTGGTGCTGGTGCTTGGTCATAGGGAGAAGTGGAAAGTGGTTCCCAGCAGATGCACTGTCAGCTCTTGCTTTTTTTCTCTATTTACTTGTTTTTTCTGTCTTCTTACTCAGAACCCCCAATCTTCTAGACAATCCTGACCAGGATATGAGTTTCCAAGACCTTCCTTACTTTGCCTGAGGTGTGATGGTTAGTTTTGTCAGCTTGACTGGGCTAAGGGATGCTTAAGCAGCTGGTAAAACATTACTTCTGGGTATGTCCATAAAGATGTTTCTAGGTGAGATTAGCATTTATATCAGTAGACTGAGAAGAGATTGGGCAGGCATCTTCTAATCTGTGGAGGTCCCAAATAGGACAAAAAGGTGGAGGAAGAATAAGTTCATTGTCTTTGTTTGAGCAGGGACATCCATTGTCTCCTACCCTTCACATTGGAGCTATTCGTTGTCAAACCTTCAGGTTTTGACCAGGACTTACACTATGGGCTCCCAGTTTTGAGGCCTTTCAGACACAGACTGTGACTTATACCATTAACTCCCCCCATCTTAGGCCTCAGGTTTAGGTTGAAACTACTCTGGCTTTCCTGGACCTATTCCTACAACCTGGGCCTCCAGCTTGTAGATAATAGATTGTGGGATTTCTCAGCCTCCTTAATTGTGTGAGCAAATCCCTTATAGTAAATATCTCTATAGATATAGATACAGCCATTTCGATACGGACATCCTACTTGTTCTGTTTCTCTGGAGAACCTGACTAATACATATGACTTTTTCTTACTCCTGGGGCCTGAGTCACCCTCAACACAGCAGACTCAACTTGTCAAGGATGTTGGTATACACATACCCCAGCTCCTTCAACCCTGGGCGGATTAACTCTGAGATAGATTCTACAAGATCTCCCAGAGTTTCCCAGCAGGATTAAGCTTCAGTTGCCCATAGCTGTGACTGTCTTTGTAACATGCCAATTGTTGACCATCTCCGCTCCCTGATACCTCTTCCCCACTCCTCTACCAATATTCCTACCATCTTCTAAAGGTACTACTTTTACTTAAATCAGTGGTTCACATTCTTCTCCTAAAGAAACACAAACTGAGACACAACCCCACTGAGTTGCTCCCTTCTCCTATGTCTAATTTTGTTAACTCAGCTTAGAACAGTATTTCTCTAACTAATCTAGAAGATTTTGCAGCTGGCTTACTCTACACCTGAAGTCTTTTCTCTTAGTCTAATATCCTGATATCTTGGAAGATTTTGGAAGTTCTCCAAGCTAAGGACATAGTCTTTTCTGCCTACACCTCTGACCACTGATTGGATGGATGGCCTTCCAAATACACACTGGCACCACCCATATGACTTAGCTGTCTGAAATCAGCTTAGCAGACCCAAATCCAACTGCCAACTTCGTTTCTCTAAAAGGCTGACTTTGAATGATGACAGTGACCTAGACTCACCTTGCTCTTCTGCATATTATGAATTACTCTGCTAGCAAGTCTCTTCTTTGTGTTAAAGTAAAAGCTATATATGGATCTCTGGCTTAGTCATCAGTCTTTACTCCTTTCCACTGGCTCTGACATTGAACACAGAAAGTATCTTGGAGCCAAGGCTATAACAATTTTTATATAAACTTAGAAGTACAGAGGTACACAATTTTTACAAAACTAGGGCTTCCCTGGTAGCTCAGTGGTAAAGAATCTGCCTGCCAGTGTAGGAAACACAGGAGACTTGGGTTCAATCTCTGAGTCAAGAAGATCTCCTGGAGGAGGAAATGGCAACCTGGAAAATTCCATGGACAGAGGAGCCTGGTGGGCTATAGTCCATGGGATCACAAAGAGTCAGACATGACTGAGCAACTGAGCGCTGAGGTTTAATGCCTTTAATGTGCTTATAAATAGCTGGTTGTGTAGCTTAGACAGTATCTATTATCATAAGGCCATGGACATTCACATCCCATGTAACTGTCTTCAACCACTGGCTAAGTTTTCTCAATAAGGATTGACTATGACTCAGGTCATAGAGAAGACCTTCGCCTTGGAGAAGGCAATGGCACCCCACTCCAGTACTCTCGCCTGGAAAATCCCATGGACGGAGGAGCCTGGTAGGCTGCAATCCCTGGGGTCGAAAAGAGTCGGACACGACTGAGCGACTTCACTTTCACTTTTCACTTTCATGCATTGGAGAGGGAAATGGCAACCCACTCCAGTGTTCTTGCCTGGAGAATCCCAGGGACAGGGGAGCCTGGTGGGCTGCCATCTATGGGGTTGCACAGAGTCAGACACGACTGAAGCAACTTAGCAGCATGACTCAGGTGGCCACTAAAGGCCACAGAAAATCACAAATCCATGAAAGTCATATTTGTATCCATTATTTGCTGAGGTTTGGTTTAGATTATAGCTGAAATACTCTGAGCTTCTTTTTTAAGTCAAACCACTTAAGGTTGTACATTTTATCACAGATTTTGGCCTTCTGTGGTCATCCTAACTTGAACTAAGCTAACCTAGTCAATAAACATACCCTTATTATTGGAGGCCTATTCCATTACTTAGAAATGATACTAAGCGATATTAAATTTCAAACCTTTAAATAATATTGTTAATAAGAAAAAGGTCCTGTCTGTCCATGCCATAGCAAAACCAGAGGGGAAAAAAGAATAATATCTGTACGTGTATATTCTCTGCATAGCACCCCACCCCCATCCCAAACAAGCTACAGTGTTTCAGCAGGGGTGGGGTGAAAGGGTGAAAGGGATAGGAAAAAACAGAAACATGGATAAAATTATATAAATAACTGTTGTTATTCTTGGATGGCTAAATGCAGATCAACACTTGAATGAATGTTGCCTTACAGAAATTTCAGGGTACAATGAAGCCTTGTTGTTACTCTTAAACGTTGTTCAAAGCCAGAAGCCAAGAAAAAGTTTTCAGATATCTTGACAGAGACCCACGATGGAGTGTTTTAACCATGGCTCCAAAGGAAACCTCCATGAATGCTATTTTTATTAGAATTATGACATATACACAAAAAACACTTAAAGCAGCTTCTGATAACCAAAGTATTTCATTTCATAAGGAAGGAAAAGGGCAACATCAAAATAATAACAAGATTACTTGGGACTTAATTCTCTGAATCCCAATCTGTTTAATGACCCACAGGCAAGGGATAGGATTTCTTTTTTGTAAAGGATTCATTGTGCCTTGAAAGGCCCCTAAATATACTTTTTAATCTAATATAAAAATGATTTTAGTTTTTAGTAAGTTAGCATCATAAAAATGTAACAACTACTAAGGAAAGTTAACATTATTAAATAATCAAAATTAATGTCAGTAATGATGA
The DNA here is from genome assembly GCF_002263795.3 of Bos taurus. NCBI lineage: Eukaryota > Metazoa > Chordata > Mammalia > Artiodactyla > Bovidae > Bos > Bos taurus. The sequence goes on from NC_037340.1 coordinate 50,677,405, forward strand.
CTATTATTGAGATATCATATGTCTCCACTGTGGGAAACACATTACAAAATAACAACCAGTAGAACACATAATCGAAGAAGGCATGGCACCCCACTCCAATACTCTTGCCTGGAAAATCCCATGGACGGAGGGGCCTGCTGGGCTGCAATCCATGGGGTCGCTAAGAGTCGGACACGACTGAGCGACTTCACTCTCACTTTTCACTTTCATGCCTTGGAAAGGGAAATGGCAACCCACTCCAGTGTTCTTGCCTGGAGAATCCCAGGGACCAGGGAGCATGGTGGGCTGTCATCTCTGGGGTCGCACAGAGTCGGACACGACTGAAGCAACTTAGCAGCAGCAGCAGAACACATAATATCAGTATAACATAAGAGACATTCAAAATACGTAATAGATATTTGTACATGGAACAGCAACCTTTAATACTGTGATTAGGAAAACATTTCTATTTACTGCATAGCCCTGCTAACTTTTTCTTCCATGTGGCTGGGTATTTGGAAGAAAAGTTCAGGGCATGGATTTTAAGTATGAGCTCAAACCCTTATTCAAATTCTTATTAGTATTGTTTTATTGGGTAAATCTGTTATAATCTAGTACATTTTTATTCAACATTACTTACTGAGCACTGACCATTTGCCAGTGTCTTAGTAAAATGGTCAAAAATACTGGCTACCTAGGTTGACATTCTAGCTAGGGGAGTCAGAAAATAAACAAGAAACATAATCAACAGGTAATTTATGGAGCCTGTTAGAACATAGTTCAGTTCAGTCATTCAGTCATGTCCAACTCTTTGCGACCCCATGAATCGCAGCACGCCAGGCCTCCCTGTCCATCACCATCTCCCGGAGTTCACTCAGACTCACGTCCATCAAGTCGGTGATGCCATCCAGCCATCTCATCCTCTGTCGTCCCCTTCTCCTCCTGCCCCCAATCCTTCCCAGCATCAGGGTTTTTTCCAATGAGTCAACTCTTCGTATGAGGTGGCCAAAGTACTGCAGTTTCAGCTTTAGCATCATTCCTTCCAAAGAACACCCAGGGCTGATCTCCTTTAGAATGGACTGGTTGGATCTCCTTGCAGTCCAAGGAACTCTCAAGAGTCTTCTCCAACACCACAGTTCAAAAGCATCAATTCTTTGGCTCTCAGCTTTCTTCACAGTCCAACTCTCACATCCATACATGACCACTGGAAAAACCATAGCCTTGACTAGACAGACCTTTGTTGGCAAAGTAATATCTCTGCTTTTCAATATGCTATCTAGGTTGGTCATAACTTTCTTCCCAAGGAGTAAGCATCTTTTAATTTCATGGCTGCAGTCACTATCTGCAGTGATTTTGGAGCCCAAAAGAATAAAGTCTGACACTGTTTCCCCATCTATTTCCCATGAAGTGATGGGACCAGATGCCATGATCTTCATTTTTCTGAATGTTGAGCTTTAAGCCAACTTTTTCATTCTCCTCTTTCACTTTCATAAGTTCTATACAAAATAAAGAAAAAAGAAGAGCAGAACAAGAGGGATGTGAGCTGGTAGAGGCTTTACTTGAAAGTTTAAATATGATAATTGGATGTGGCCCCAATGAGAAGCTATCTTGTAGAGGAAATTGGCAGAGCTGTGTCATTGTATCTGTTTCCTGTTGCTGCTATAACAAGCACAACCCTAGAGGCTTTCAGTTCAGTTCAGTTTAGTTCAGTCGCTCAGTCGTGTCTGCTCTTTGCGACCCCATGAATCACAGCATGCCAGGCATCCCTGTCCATCACCAACTCCTGGAGTTTACCCAAACTCATGTCCATCGAGTCAGTGATGCCATCCAGCCATCTCATCCTCTGTTATCCCCTTCTCCTCCTGCCCCCAATCCCTCCCAGCATCAGGGTCTTTTCCAATGAGTCAACTCTTCGCATGAAATGGCCACAGTATTGAAGTTTCAGCTTCAGCATCAGTCCTTCTAAAGAACACCCAGGACTGATATCCTTTTAGGATGGACTGGTTGGATCTCCTTGCAGTCCAGGGACTCTCAAGAGTCTTCTCCAACACTACAATTTAAAAGCATCAATTCTTTGGCACTCAGCTTTCTTCATAATCCAACTCTCAAAGTGACACAAATTTATTATAGTCTAGAGGTCAGAAGTTCAAACTGTTTCATTGGACTAAACTCAAGGGGTCAATAGGGCTATTTCCCTTCCAGAGGCTCTAGGGGAGAATCTCTTTCCTTGACTTTTCCAGCTTCTAGAAACCATCTATATTTCCCTGTTTCCAGATGCTATCACTCCAACTTCTACTTCTCTCATCGCATCTCTTTCTCTGACTCTGACCGTCCTGCTTGCCTCTTATAAGGAGCCTTTTCATTACCTTAAGCCTCGTGTCATAATCCAGGATAATCATCTCATCTCAAGGTCCTTAACTTAATCACACCTGCCAAGTTCATTTTGCCATGTAAAAAGTAACATATTCACAGGTTCCAAGGTTCAGAACATAGGCATCTTTGGAAGGTTATTATCCTGCTTAATATTATGTGACTTAACATTGTAACTGTTTTCCTAACCAAATAATTTAGAGGCTATCTGCCATGTACAAAGTCCTCCTCCACAAATCGCTTTCTCTCCTCTAGACCCCCAACCCAAGATCCCCACACTTATTGTATCTCTATTCTTTTCTCTACCGTTCATCTTTGGTTTCCCAATATAAAAACAAGTAGCTTCATCCCTGATGTCAAAATGTAAAGGAAGTGAAGTTAGTTTGCATTGATTTGGGGAAAGAATGTTACAGGCAGAGGGAAGAATCAGTTCTGAGGCTCTAAGGCGCAGATGTGGCTGGCACCCTGAAAAAATAGGAGGAAGCAGGAGATGCTGGGAAGAATGAATGAAGATGAGAATGCTGGCAATGAGGTCAGAGAAGGGGGTGCCTCACCCGCCACTTTTATCCCCAGAAACCTGGGAAGACAGCACAGTCTCATCTCTTTTGTGTGCTATTCTCTGGCTACTGTGGTGAATACTTTATTTCAGGGCCTAAGGAAGCACGTCCCAAGGCAAATCATCAAAAGGGTAGGTGTCATGATTTAGCTTGACCTTAGTCAATGATGGGAAATTTCTTTTAACTGCCTTAGTGCTGCCCCAAAGAGCCAAATTTTAACCCAGGGTAAACAAGCCACCCGCGTGTGGTGTGGAGATGGACTCGGGTCCCTGACTCAGCGCCTCAGGAGCCAATCTGGTGAACTGGCTTCAATCCTCGCCTCTTCCGGGAGCAGATGAGAATTCGCCTTACTCCCCCTCAGTCTCGGGGACCTCCGCGCTGCTCATCATGCGGCACATCCATGTGTTTTGCATATGGACCAGGCAGAGATTACCAAACTCTTGAACTCTGGCTGGTCCCAGAAGCCAAGAGTCAGGACCCGCCCCCTTCTCTCCAGGCAGAGGAAGCCACCAGGGCTGGAAGGAGCCGTTGCTTTACAGACTCATTCTCATCTGGATTTCCTGCCTCTTTCGCCTGCCAAACCTCATTCTGAACAGCCCGGCTTCACCTTCTATGAGTCAGGTCAATGCGGAAAGAAACCTGATTTCGTATCAGGCTGTAACAGATGAGCTTTTGGGCAGCACGTGCCCTCCAGCGGAAGACAGGGCCTCCCGTTGTGGGATCTGGCTTCACTGCTGAATGTGCGCCCCAGGGCGCTGCACGCCGCCCACCACCCCCCGTCACCCCGAAGCCCAAAGGGACAAACAGCGTCAGTGTGCGCTCTGACGGCCAGGGCTCCGGCAAAGGGTGTTTCCTGTGTTCCCCGTAGTCTAGATGTGTGGCTCATTATTTGATCATCTTCAGAAGGAAGATGTGACAAGCTGGGGAGCCGTGGCCACTCCTCTACACATTGACAGCTGAAAAGGGCCTTTGTCTCCTGGTCCCTCACGTCATCTGGGCAGGAGCCCGGGAGGAAGGAGGAGGGGGAAAGAGCAGCAGCCTTCCCGCTCCTGGCTGAGTGGCCCTGGCACCCAAGGAGTAAGAGATATGGGCCAGAATTAACATGGGTGTCATCCGCCAACTAAGTAGATACCACGTGAAGCCTGTTTTGTTATCCAGAGCCAGAAACTGCTTCCTAAACTTAAAGAACAAACCCGCTGTATTATTTATTGTTGTCGCTAGCAGAAGTGGTAGTAGAAGAGGGAAAAGAAATAGCAAATTCCTATTCAAATGGTCAAAGGGAAACAATGAGGAACATTTCCTGTCAGAAGCCTAAATACTGGGAAACAACATTTTAGAAAGTCTAAAAACTAAGGTAATCAAAAGAGAGAAAAATGTGAATTCATATTAAGAATTAATATAGATTAATAAGATTTCATATTAAGGACATTTGAAACCATCTACTTTCTGATAAATTTGGCAAGAAGTAGAAATATGTCAAGGATTTTTGTTTTTGTTCTCTTAGAAAGACAGGGTGTTTGGGTAACTCCATGTCTGGGATGTGTGGAGCAGGGTGATTGATGGCTGTCAGGGGAACACTTCCTCATTCTGCCATTGGGCCATTGAGGATATTATATACAGAAAGAAATCCTAAACCTACCTGGAATTATCACAGAGATCACATCACACAGCTCATTTATATATGGTTTAACAGCAAGATTTTATGCACAGTAGCTTATACTTAAATAGGTATACACACAGAAGAGCTATATGACAGTTATGTAACACACAAGACTATGAACTTACATGACGGTTGGAAGACATTCCATTCTCTAATACACTTGGAATCCTGGCTCTCAACAGTCTTCTTGTCCTTATGTGGAATGCTGATTTGATTTTGAATCTTTTAGATTTTGGATCTTTTAGGAGGATTAACTTTATATGTAGACAGAATAAGCGATAGTCCAGTGAAGTGAGGTCTAGGATTCCAAAGAAGTCATCCCTCATTTCTTGTACTCTGGTGGATGCTTTGAAATCCCATCATCAAAATGTCCTCCATTAAAACTAAGATTTTGGTTCTGGTCAAATAATTTTAGCCCTAAAGTCTATCGGTCAAACACTGGTATGAAAAACATAAGGGCAGATTTTGATAGGAACCAAGGGAAGGTAAAAACAAAGGGGAGGAGAGATTTGTAGCTCTGTCTTTTTTCAGTAAGCTCCAGAGTTTCTAGTTTTGACTCAAGATGATTCTAATCTTTTACAGGGAAAAGGACTATAATTCCCTGTTGATGGATCAGCTGAATGGCCTGATAAAACCATCACAGTTCAGTCTTAGATTCCTAGATTGTACATTGTTTTTTCTAAGATGAATGAGTGAGTGAATGGATGAAAGAATGAATGAACCAATAAATAAACTAGTGAATCTTGAACCATGGGCGAACCACAACAAAAGAGATATATTACTGAAAGAAGTAGGAGACGGGGCAGCAAATATGTGACTTCTTTTGTCTCCATTCTTTTAGTTTTCTTCAATCTTCCCTGCCAGAATTGTTCCAAATACAATTAAAAATAAAATTAAAAGGGTGCTTTTTTATTTTAACAGGCAAAGAAATACAGTATTAGGATTACAATAGCAAGCTGTTGCTTAAGTTAAATTAAGTATCTTTTATCTATATGGCAATGCATCCTACTAAAAGCCCTTAATACACTCTGAGACATAGATTTTTTTACTTTGACAAGTATATGGCAAATCTTGTCTCTGCTGTTATAGCTCAAGTATGCAACACTCACATAAGATGTGTGATTTGCTGAGGATTATATGGATATTTGACAATGACACCATCTCTAGAACCCAGACCTTATCTTTCCTAGACACAATCTCATACAGCCATACTTTGGGACCAACATTTTGTGAAGATCTAATTCCCCAGAGCACCCAAGTGGAAACTGGAGAAAGTCTTTGGAACTGGATCATGACAAGAGCAAATAGAAATAGAAAATAAGTTAAGGGGCCCAGTGATCAAACAGCCATGGTTACCTGAGTTGGGGTGGCATCTTGAACCTGTTACGCACGTCATCAAAGCGGTTGCCCAGGTAAGGGGTATCCACCGTCACAAATATGGCCTTGTAGCCCATTCGCTCAGCCCTCCGCACAAGCTGCTTGGTGACCTCACGGTCCTTGTAGATGTACAGCTGCAGCCAGCGAATCGCCTCGGGACCAGCTTCTGCCACTTCTTCAATTGAGGAGGTGGCCCAGGAACTCAACATCATGCCAGTTCCCAGTGACCTGCAGGCTGAAGAAGGAAAGAGAAGATCAAGACCAGCTTGGCATTTTCCCTACTCTAGTCTCCAAGTTGTGGTTCATGGGATAAAGACAGCTACAAAGACAATTTAGAAATAAAAAGTTGCATCTTTAAAAAGTTAGAAACACTCTTTCCTTTCCACACTCTGTGAATAGATATGAAGACAAAATTGACCCAATGGCCAAAGATGTGCTATATGTAAAGATTAAAAACTTAGAAGCAACTTGAATCTCCAACCTTAAGGAAATAGATAAATGGTAGTTCATAAATAAAATGAGATATACACAGCCATGAAAAGTAATTTTTGTAATAGTTAATTTTATGTGTCAGCTTGGCTAGGCAATGGTTCCCAGATATTTGCTCAAATGTGTCTAGATGTTGCTGTAAGATTTTTTTTGTTAAGAGTTTAGCATTTAAATCAGTGAAAGTGAAAGTGAAGTCGCTCAGTCGTGTCCGACTCTTTGGGACCCGGTGGACTGTAGCCTACCAGGCTCCTCCCTACAGGCAAGAGTAGTAGAGTGGGTTGCCATTTACTTCTCCAGGGGATCTTCCTGACCCAGGGATTGAACCTGGGTCTCCCGCATTCCAGGCAGAGGCTTTAACCTCTGAACCACCAGGGAAGAGATTAACATTTAAATCAGTAGACTTTACATAAAGCAGATTACTCTCCATAATGTGAATAGGCCTCATCCATTCAGCTGAAGGCCTTGAAAAAAAAGACTGACCTTTCTGGAGGAAGAGGGAATTCTGTCAGCAGATTGCCTTCACATTCAAATACCAACTCAGCTTTTCTGGGGTCTCCAGTGTGCCAGCTCTAGATTTTGGACTTAACCAATTTATACATTTGTATGAGCCGATTCCTTGAATCTCTCTCTCTCTCCATTTCTCTATTTCTCTGTTTCTCCCTTGTCTCTCTCTCACAGTCCCTCTCTCACTCCTCCTTCCTTCTCTTTCAGTTACAAGGAATGACATTTGCAGACTCAGAAAGTTTATCAAGATATATTAAGAAACCAGAGAATTCCCTGGTGGTTCAAGATTCTACCCTCTCACCACAGAAGCCTGGTTTCAGTTCCTGATCAGTGACCTAAGTTCCATGCAGCATGACCCCCCGCCCCCCACCGTCCTCTTCCCCACCCAAAAAAATAGGAGAAGAAAGAAAAAAAAATCTCCAAAATAACTGGTTTACCATGATTTGTACGAATGTGATTATTGGTGTATGAACCTAAACAAACTAATTGTTAATGATAGGTGAGGGTGGGAAAGTTTATTTTTTCTTCCTTTATAACTTTTTAAATTTTATCTTTTAAAATCTGTTAAAAATGCATTTGCCATTTACATTGTCATTTAAAATTTTATACAATTCATATGTTAGACACCTCAAACAGACATCAGTCACCTCACAACCTTTTAAACAAGATATCAAGTAATGCCTCAACCAGTAACACTGAAGAAGCTGAAGTTGAAAGGTTCTATGAAGACCTACAAGACCTTCTAGAACTAACACCCAAAAAAGATGTCCTTTTCAATATAAGGGACTAGAATGCCAAAGTAGGAAGTCAAGAAACACCTGGAGTAACAGGCAAGTTTGGCCTTGGAGTACAGAATGAAGCAGGGCAAAGGCTATTAGAGTTCTGCAAAGAGAACACACTGTTCATAGCAAACACCCTCTTCCAACAATACAAAAGACGACTCTACACATGAATGTCACCAGATGGTCGACACCAAAACCAGACTGATTATATTTTTTGCAGCCAAAGATGGAGAAGCTCTATACAGTCAACAAAAACAAGACGAGGAGCAGACTGTGGCTTGGATCATGAACTCCTTATTACCAAATTCAGACTTAAATTGAAGATAGTAGGGAAAACCACTAGACCATTCAGGTATGACTTAAATCAAACTCCTTATGATTATACAGTGGAAGTGAGAAATAGATTTAAGGGACTAGATATGATAGATAGAGTGCCTGATAAACTTGGATGGAGGTTCCTGTTCCCATTGTACAGGAGACAGGAATCAAGACCATCCCCCAAAAAAGAAATGCAAAAAAGCAAAATGGCTGTCTGAGGAGGCCTTACAAATAGCTGTGAAAAGAAGAGAAGCAAAAAGCAAAGGAGAAAAGGAAAGATATACTTATTTGAATGCAGAGCTCCAAAGAATAGCAAGAAGAGATAAGAAAGCCTTCCTCAGTGATCAGTGCAAAGCAATAGAGGAAAACAACAGAATAGGAAAGACTAGAGATCTCTTTAAGAAAATTAGAGATCCAAAGGGAACATTTCATGTAAAGATGGGCTCTATAAAGGACAGAAATGGTATGGACCTAACAAAAGCAGAAGATATTAAGAAGAGGTGGCAAGAATACAGAGGAACTGTACAAAAAAGAGTTTTAGGACCCAGATAATCATGATGGTGTGATCACTCACCTAGAGCCAGACATCCTGGAATGTGAAGTCAAGTGGGCTTAGAAAGCATCACTATGGACAAAGCTAGTGGAGGTGATGGAATTCCAGTTGAGCTATTCCACATCCTGAAAGATGATGCTGTGAAAGTGCTGCACTCAATATGCCAGCAAATCTGGAAAACTCAGCAGTGGCCACAGGACTGGAAAAGGTCAGTTTTCATTCTAATCCCAAAGAAAGGCAATGTCAAAGAATGCTCAAACTACCACACAATTGCACTCATCTCACATGCTAGTAAAGTAATGCTCAAAATTCTCCAAGCCAGGCTTCAGCAATACATGAACTGTGAACTTCCAGATGTTCAAGTTGGTTTTAGAAAAGGCAGAGGAACCAGAGATCAAATTGCCAACATCAGCTGGATCATGTAAAAAGCAAGAGAGTTCCAGAAAAACATCTATTTCTGCTTTACTGACTATGCCAAAGCTTTTGACTGTGTGGATCACAATAAAGTGTGGAAAGTTCTTCAAGAGATGGGAATACCAGACCACCTGACCTGCCTCTTGAGGAACCTATATGCAGGGCAGGAAGCAACAGTTAGAACTGGACATGGAACAACAGACTGGTTCCAAATAGGAAAAGGAGTATGTCAAGTCAGTATATTGTCACCCTGCTTATTTAACTTATATGCAGAGTACATCATGAGAAACGCTGGGCTGGAAGAAGCACAAGCTGGAATCAAGATTGCTAGGAGAAATATCAGTCACCTCAGATATGCAGATGACACCACCCTTATGGCAGAAAGTGAAGAGGAACTAAAAAGCCTCCTGATGAAAGTGAAAGAGGAGAGTGAAAAAGTTGGCTTAAAGCTCAACATTCAGAAAACAAAGATCATGGCATCTGGTCCCATCACTTCATGGGAAATAGATGGGGAAACAGTGGAAACAGTGTCAGACTTTATCTTTTGGGGCTCCAAAATCACTGCAGATGGTGATTGCAGCCATGAAATTGAAAGATGCTTACTCCTTGGAAGGAAAGTTATGACCAACCTAGATAGCATATTGAAAAGCAGAGATATTACTTTGCCAACAAAGGTCCATCTGGTCAAGGCTATATTTTTCCAGTGGTCATGTATGGATGTGAGAGTTGGACTGTGAAGAAAGCTGAGTGGTGAAGAATTGATGCTTTTGAACTGTGGTGTTGGAGAAGACTCTTGAGAGTCCCTTGGACTGCAAGCAGATCCAACCAGTCCATCCTAAATGAGATCAGTCCTGGGTGTTCTTTGGAAGGACTGATGCTAAAGCTGAAACTCCAGTACTTTGGCCACCTGATGTGAAGAGCTGACTCATTGGAAAAGACCCTGATGCTGGGAAGGATTGGGGACAGGAGGAGAAGGGGACGACAGAGGATGAGATGGCTGGATGGCATCACCGACTCAATGGACATGAGTTTGAGTAAACTCCAGGAGTTGGTGATGGACAGGGATGCCTGGCATGCTGCAGTTCATGGGGTTGCAAAGAGTCGGACACGACTGAGCGACTGAACTGAACTGAACCAATCCTATTGTCTTAGAGAACTTGAAAGAACATGAATGACAGGCTTTTTTCCAAAAATAGGTAGTAAATTGGGGTCAGCTTTAGTGGAGGACAAACTGATACAATGTCTGTATGCCAAATGCCAAAAGATAAATAATAAATATATAAAATTGACTACTTGACCCTGGTTCATTTGACTTACCTTCGATCTGCCATCCATCAAATATGAGTGAAAGTCATCCAAGTGACACAGGGAGATGATAAGAATCAAGTGACATGCTGTTTACAAAGCTGCTCTGAGAGGTTAAAATGCTTTCATGCTTTTCAAACTGTAGCAAGCAGATAAATCCCCTGGAGTGTTTATGAAAACACAAATTGTGAAAAGCACCACAGAGTTTCTGATGCAGTCTGGCAGAGACGGGGCCCAAGAACTTGCCTTTCTAACCAGCTCCCAGGTGGTGCCAATGCTGCCAGTCCCTGGACCACTCTTTGACATTCAAACAGCATCATCATGTAAGCTGGATGGGTGCATCTTTACCCTCAGACTAAGGTGACATTTGAAATAGCAACCAGTAGAACAAAGATTGTGACCAGTTACAAGAGATGCACATGCAGTAAATGGCAGGCATTAACCACGGGTTTCCAAATTTCCATGCCTTCTCAAGTACATAGAAAACATGTTCCCTTGGTTGTCATGGTCCTAAGGATTAGGGGAGTACATTTGTTCATACTGGTAACAAGGGAGTCTTCTGGGCATCTGGGAATTCTAGAAAAATCATTGCCTTGAGGGAGTGGTCAGACATGCTGGGTTCTCTGTGTGACCTTACTTAGGCCACATCCTCTTTACTCTAAGGTAACCTGGTAGTAAAGCGGATTTTGTTTTTGATGATTGTTACTTTTCCAATGCCTTCAAAGATGCTTTTCATCCCTGTTCTTCAGGTCACAGGTCAGATAAAGAAGACTTAACCTGAAGGTTATATTATCTATGGATCATTCATCTGTTTCCTCTAAGTGTTCCTTCGAGAATTTCTCTCTTAAGGACTCATATTAGAAAAATATTGCCCAACAAACCACATTTTAAGTAAGAAATTATGAGTAATAATATGTATAAATATCTTATCTTCATTAAGAGTTGTAAATATGAAAAATAGATCCAGGTCATCCACTATTGTTTGGAACAAACACCAGAGGACAACGATTGTTTGGATCAGAATCCCCTAACCATCAATTTCCCATAAAGAAATGTGTTCTGAAAAGGATGTGGCCTAAGTAAGGTCACACAGAGAACCCAGCATGTCTGACCACTCCCTCAAGGCAATGATTTTTCTAGAATTCCCAGATGCCCACCAGACTCCCTGTTACTAGTATGAACAAATGTACTCCCGCAATCCTTAGGACCATGACAACCAAAGGAACAGGTTTTCTGTATACTTGGGAAGGCTTGGAAATTTGGAAACCCGTGGTTAATGCCTGCCATTTACTGCATGTGCATCTCTTGTAACTGGTCACAATCTTTGTTCTACTGGTTGCTAACTATTTCAAATATCACCTTAGTCTGAGAGTAAAGATTCACCCTTCCAGCTTACACTGTTCTGAGGGGGACAAAAAGTACAAGGTTTTTAATTTTATAAATGACTGAACATAGATTTTGTTGAAAAATTCTAATTTGAGTTGTCCTAGTCTAGTGCCAAGAACTCAAAAGTTTTTGAAGTCCATTTTCCCTATTTATTTTCCTCAATGAAACTCTCACCTGCTCTCACAAGGAGCAAGTGTCAAATTTCATTTTACAAAGGGCAGGGGTCAATGTTCATGGGCCCCCATTCCTAACATGTAGTGCAGAATGAAGACTCCAAAGCATGTTGCCTTTTCCCAATTCCTGGCAAAATGGTGATGTTACTAAAAGGCAAGGCCTGTCTCTGATCCCCAGCACTGATCCAAATCTGAACATCTTGCCTTTCATGATAGTCAACATGTCCTAGAGAAAGCATACCCTGGAAGCTACAACATTAAGTAAACATTGATCCCATATGACTCTATTTCCTATTTCCATCCACTCTTTTTTTTTTTTAAGCTTTACATAATTGTATTAGTTTTGCCAAATATCAAAATGAATCCGCCACAGGTATACTGTTTTATCATCCCTGAGATAAATCTTCAAGGATAGACATATAAACTCTTAATATTCTAGGTATATTCAGACTTTGTTTATATTTGATATATCTTTCTCTTCTTTATTTAGAAGAAAGAGTCATCAAGTCACTGCTATTGAAAAATACATACCCCCCCCAACACACACACTACTAAAGAGACACTAGTAAGGTTTTAGATATTGAAACATCAAAGATAAAACCCTACAAATGACCTAAGTAATAATGTCAATCTCTCCTATCTCTCAAGCAGTGGTAAAGAATCTGCCTGCCAGTGCAGGAGATGCAAGTGATGTGGGTTTGATCCCTGGCTCAGGAAGATCCCCTAGAGTAGGAAATGGCAACCCATTTCAGTATTCTTGCCTGGAAAATTCCATGGATAGAGGAGTCTGGCAGGCTACAGTCCAAGGTGTCTCAAAGATTCGGACACGACTGAGCGCACGTGTGCACACACACACACACACACACGAGTCAGAGGTCTGGGCTGCACTCTCAGGCTTACCATCTATGAGGCACATTTCAATTGTAAAGATTCTTCAACCAAAGCTGCTGCCCCACCCACTCCATCACATCATAGTATTGCCAGATGGTCCATTGAGATGATATTTATGAATGTTTTCTGGTAAACTGTAAAGCTAAGCAATTGTAAAGGGTTAAGTGAGAGAATGCCTAACAGTATTTGGGAAAAGAAGTTCTAGATAACTTTTTAAATTTTTAGAATTTTTTCAAGCACCTGGAGTTCTCATTATTCATAATCCTCTCAACATACAGCTTTCCTCTGCAATGTTTTGGGTTTTTTTTTTTTTAATTTTTTCATTTTGTTTTTTTGGCAACACCTTCCAGCATGTAGGATCTTAGTTCCCCACAAGGGATCAAAACAGGGCCCTCTATACTGGGAGTGCAAAGTCTTAACCACTGGACCACCAGAGAAGGCCCTCTCTACAAGGGTACTGATGCTCAAGACATTCATTCTTCCTTACAAATATAGTGTCAGATTCTCACTTCCTGAAGCAAGAGAGCACTTATGGAAGAGAGGAACCTTCTCCAGGCCAAGAAACTCCAGGCTATGGCTGATAGAGGGATATCAAAGGAGGAAATTCCTACATTCCCGGGGTGTGATCTTTTTGTAAAGTCAATGGCAAGACAAAAGCAAATAATCTAGGAGTTACAACAAAAATATGCCATTCTCCACTCCCCATGGCTGTCCTTCATCTGTCTACAGATTTCCATGAAGAGAACCATGGAGAAGATATTAGTGCCTATAGTATTCACTAAGCCCATCAAGCAGTAATTTCTGAAAGCAAACGTTTCAGATTTTCCCTACACTCTTTAGTTTCTCCCCTCTTTTACAACTGTAAGCATAATATGGAAATCATGAGATCAATACTATCAGCTCTAACCCTTCCCCCAACATCAAAGTGGGCTATGGGCTAGTGGAAAATGTTGGTGCATTCTGTTTAATAGAACAAAAATTATCTTTAGACCTATCCAAATAGTTCTTTATTAGAATTAAATCACATGCCCTAGGGTGGAGAAATGCTACATGGGTTACAATAATCTGGCATAAGACCAAGTTAATTCTGCCTCCCCAAATTCAATGTAATTAATTCAGTGTCCTACACTATGAAATCTGTAAACAACTACTGAGGTTTATATCAGTTCATATTATATATGAATGCAGCCACCTCTGGTTGAAACAAAGGCTAAACCCAACGTTCAGTGATTTAGCTGGGATAAAACAGGTAAATAGCTTTGCAAAACAGCACAAGTTGGCAAAATCCTCCCTATGGCTGAGAAATGCAATTGTATTTCTAGGTTTGGCCAGGGTTTCACTTTACATCAAGCCTTAAATAAAACATTTATTTCTAATCCAAGTAATCTGAATGTGGAGGCAAGCAGATAGGAGGGCTATTGTGACCTTAAATCTCAGGAGATGCTAAATCTGCCTGTTTCAGTTCTTTAAATAAAGACTACTTTGTACACATCTCCCATGCATCTAGAGTCTGCTTCTCAGTTCCTGCTCATTGCAGGCAATCATCACGGAATCAGAGGCTCTCAGAAGGTCTTGGAGGGCCTTCAGATGGGAACAATATTTGAGCTACACCCAACACTACTTCATCTTTGGGGATTTAAGCTATGCCTTTGGCTGGAAACCACCAGGAGCTTTCATTCCAGTCTCCGTCCAGTGCTTCTCAAGCTTCAACATGCACAGGAATTACATGCGGATGTTGATAAAGTTCAGATTTTGACCCAAGTGGTCTGGGATATGACCTAAGATTCTGTGTTTCCAACAAGCTTCCTAGTAATGCTGGCATTTGTTTTGTGGACTATACTTTAAGCCAGGACAGGGCTGGCTTGTGTCTTGTCAATTGCCAGCCACGTCCTGCTGAATGTGTTTTTCTTCTCCATTGTTATTCCTCTGTAGAGGGACACAGGTAACTTTGCAACATTTTCTTATTAATTCATCTCTTAGTAAGATTTAAAGTCAGGGAACTAAAGTCCACTACAGCAACAACCCCTTGGGCTTCCCTGGTGGCTCAGTGGTAAAGAATCTACCTGCCAATGCAGGAGACATGGGTTCAATCCCTGGGTTGGGAAGATCCCCTGGAGGAAGAAATGGCAACTCGCTCCTGTATTCTTGCCTAGGAAATCCCATGGACAGAGGAGCCTGGCAGACTACAGACCATGGGGTCACAAAAAAGTTGGACATGACTTAGTGACCAAACAACAACAACCCCTCAGCACACTTAACCATTATCAGATGTATTTTATAATCTTGCTTATCCAGAATTTGCAAGCTTCCTAGATTTCAGACTCAAAGAAAAAGCAAGCAACAAAATAAAAATAAAGTGACAGAAGATGAGGAGGAAGAGAGGTTTCTCAAAGATAAGAAAGCACAATTTACCAATTATAAAATAGTTCTCAATGTTTAATATCAGGGCAAACAATTGTTCAGTCACTAAGTCTTGTCCAACTGAGACCCCATGAACTACAACACGCTAAACTTCCCTGTCCTTCACGATCTCCCAGAGTTTGCTCAAACTCATATCCACTGAGTTGGTGAATTACACATATAAATAAGATGCCAAACTGTCAAATGAAAAAGTTTATCATTCTAGGCTTGACAAGGAAGAGATTTATAATACATTTGAGAATGATGTTTATTCACTACCACAAAAACAGCAATGTGAACTATAAGTTATCAATGGGAATTGATGTCTGTTATTTGGGACATTAACTCATGTGGAATAAGCCAGAGCAGAACAATTAAGCAATGTGCTACTTTGGGTACAAATTATTTCTTTGAAAATAACTCTCCTTTATGGGAAAGGTGAGTTAAGCTTCCAAAATTATATGTTTAAGGAAAAGGGGTAATATTATGAAAGGGCAAAAAGGGGCTTTTTTAGGTGCATTTGATTAAAATGCTTCTGTAAAACTTAGTCACCAAAACATCTGTGCTGAAAATTTTGTTGAGAAAACCCATTTTGTCCTCTGCACAGGAAGTCATTATGCAATAGGGAAAATATGCGATGATCATGTACCAAGCAGTTGTGTGGTTCTAAACTCAGGGTCTGACACACTGAAGTGTTTGCATAAACATGCACCATACTAGCCATTGAGGGGTCAGAGTTTCTTTGCCTAGGAAGCTATTATTACACAGAATTGTTAAAGACACAATTAAAATTATTGTCTCAACGTTGAAACCTATCATTTAGATTACTCAGAAAAAGAATGTTCTAAAGTCAGTTATCTAAATTAAGAAACAACTTCTACTATAATTATGTGTGAAATACTCAGAAGTGGTCAAAAATATTCATTTACAATTTAGAAAATTTAACCAAGCCTGCCTCAAAAGGCCAAGAAGCCAGTGTTTTCATGACATTCCATGGTCTGATTTTGAAACAATGTAACACTGAGTGGTCATAATGTCACTATACACCAAGAACTCTTTTTCATTGTGTGGAAATATTTTCGGGACAATTCTTCCTAATGGGCTTCCTTAGTCCACCCTTCTTTGTTCGTACTTCATCTCTGAGGCCACGCTCTGCAATAGACAAAAACATTAGCTTTACTGTAATGATTCCCAGGTTATAATTCTTTCATTTTTATTGAGTCTCCAGGCCTTGTCATAGCTGGCAGCTGGCATGAAGACCACACCACAGTGAGATGCCTTTTAATGATGGTTTCAAGGAGTATCAGATTTACACATGGTGACTTCAATCAACCTCCCTCAATCTAACACCCTGAATGTTGGAATCCATAGGTAAGCCTTTGACTTCTAGCTGTCACACTTTGATATCTTCCAGAGCACTAACAGTTTGAGAAGAAGCAATCTCACATTCTCAAGAAAGCTGCTCAGTTCTGGTGCAAAATACTAAAAATTATTTCATTTGATGTTGGTCTTTAAAACAGCTGAAGTCTAATCTTTTAATGGCTGTTTTAGATGAATGAAGTTTCTCTCACTGCAAAGTAATTTCAACGCTGAATCTATCACTTTTTGAATAATTTTATATATGAATTATATATTTATATATGTGCAGATATATAAGATGCCCACAATCATTATTATATATGTATATAAAGCTTCCCAGGTGACGCTAGTGGTAAAGAACCCGCCTGCCAATGCAGGAGACTATAAGAGACACATGTTCAATCCCTGAGTTGGGACGGTCCCCTGGAGTAAGAAATGGCACCCCACTCCAGTATCTTTGCCTGGAGAATCCCATGGACAAAAGAGACTAGCAGGCTACAGTCCGTGGGGTCGTACAGAATTGGACATGACAGAAATGAGTTAGCAATACAATATGTATGTGTGTATGTATATGTAATGTGTATATGTACAGAAAGAGCACGTTTACTGACTTTTGATCATTTTAAATAATCAGAATATCCAAAATATACAGTAGTCATTAAATAGGTTGAAAATAAGGGAAAGAAAAGGTACAAATTGATGTTTTATACTACAACGATGCAAAGAGGTATTCCCTTCCAAATTTTTAACTGATGTAATTTGGACGAAGTTTCAGTGAACAGATAGTTCTCTAAAGTTCTCCTTTATTCCTCTTTACTTTTGTTTCTTCTTAGTAAAAGTGGATACAATAATGGCTGAAGACAAATCAGTGGATCAGACTCTAGAGTGAAACAGATCTAGGTTCAATCCCCATCTTAACCACCGACCAATACTGGTCAAGGGTGTCCTTCACTATTGTCAAATGAGGAGACTGATAAAAGATCATGATCACACAGGTCTATTGTGAGGGTTAATGATAGGGATGTGAAGTTCAAGTACCTGGTATATAAAAGGCACTCACTTCAGAAATAGTGAAAGTTTCATTTAAAGTAAATCTGGTGCTTTTCCTGGATTTAGTTAAAATTAAAACTTATCGTGATATTTTCCTCATATATATATACTTGGTCACCTAGTACAACACATAAATATATAAATCAATAAAGCTTTCAAAAATACATCGTATGGGCCTGGAGCAAAGGAAATGACAATTTTTCTTGCTGAATGGTCTTTCACTCAGTGCTAAGGTTGATCACTTAATCTTGGAAAATCCAGAAAATTCAACAGCTAAATCTCTCACCTACACCCTAATTCAGCTCTTTGGGGCCTTTGTGTCACTCTGCAATCTGTTCCACCTGCACCTTAATAGGTGGTCAAGTCACAACTGAGTCCCAAAACTTCACTTTGGAATGTTCTGCCCTTTTAGGCTCAAAAAGAAAGTGTTTAGATTTAATGGTTTTATGGCCCATCAAATCCTGTGTGGTAGCCTCTAATTGCATCCAGGGGTAGGAATTTCTTTTTTAAATCTTTTTTTTTTTTTTTGACAGTTTAATAAGAATTTACTAATATGCTGAGCATTCCTGGAACGCATTGGGTAGGTTTTAATTTTTCTCTATTTGAGGTCCCAGCACTCCCTCATGTGGTATTTGTTCACATAACAAGTCAGATGCAAAAGCATAAGTAAATATTTAATCTCTTTTTTTTTTTCTTTCATTATTATTTCCCATGATTAAACAGAGCAAAAGAGCTAATGTACCCCCATGGGAAATGAAATAAAATTTTACTACATCCACCGTACATAAAACCAGAGAGATTTTCACAATGCTATAGTAAACATTTTATTAATTAGTTCTTCGAGAAATCAGATATACTCTACTTATTCTGCAAGATGGAAATTTAACCTAATGAGACCACTCTCTTTATGTGCTACTAGCATTTGTATTTATTATTTCTATTTGTTTCAATATATTAATATTTTGGAGAACTGATTTTGTATTCATCCCTGAAGGTTATATGACGAATAAAACTTAAAAATTAAAACCCAATCTAATACAGTTTCAAACAGATATGCCATTATAAGTAAGGGGCATTTGTATGACTACTTAAATATTATTGCTTGCTTAGTTGTTCAGTCATGTCTGACTTTTTGCAACCCTTTGGGCTGTAGGCCATCAGGCTTTTTCAGGCAAGAATACTGGAGTGGGCTGCTATTTGCTCCTCCAGGGGATCTTCTCCACCCAAGGATCAAACCCGCATCTCCTGTTTCTCCTGCTTTGCAGGCAGATTCTTTACCTGCTGAGCCACTGGGGAAGCTCCTTAAATGTTATAATAATTACCAATTATTAAAATGTTGACATCCATTGCAATAACCTCTTATTCATAGCACTGTGCATGGCAAACTGCTTTCCACTGAATGTTTCCTGGTTACTCCTTCCATCTTGCATGTGTGCATGCTAAGTTGCTTCAGTTGTATCTGACTCTGCAACCTTATGGACTGTAGCCAGCCAGGGACTATAGCCTTCCAGGCTCCTCTGTCCATGGGATTCTCTAGGCAACAATATTGGAGTCCTCCTCCAGGGGATCTTCCCAACCCAGGGATCGACCCCTTGTCTCTTATGTCTCCTGCCTTGGCAGGCTGGTTCTTTACCACTAGCACCACCTGGGAAGCCCCCCTTCCATCTTAAAAGAATTTTAATTTTTGTTTGTTTAAAGTTTAAGCACCTTTATTCATGCTCCTGAATTTTGCACAAGGTTCCTATTTCCTAATAAGTTTCATATCCTGTGGCTTATTCCATACTCTCAAAACTAAAGGGATAAAACTGTAAAAACATAGAACATTTGCAGTTAATATTCCAAGACTATATAACATATAGCTTGCTGTAGGGATCTTGCTGCAATTAGACTGATATGACATTTGGTAATATCAGTAACTGGCCAGAGTATTATAGACAACATTGTGTATTGTGATTAATAATCTTGAACCAGGCATTTAATCTCTCCAAGCCTCAGTTTCCACATCCACAGGAGTTGGATAAAGGGCTTTGGGCTCACACATTTTAAGACACAACTAGGGGATAGATCGGAGAGGGCAATGGGACCCCACTCCAGTGCTCTTGCCTGGAAAATCCCATGGGTGGAGGACCCTGGTAGGCTGCAGTCCATGGGGTCGCTAAGAGTCAGACACAATTGAGCAACTTCACCCTCACTTTTCACTTTCAGGCATTGGAGAAGGAAATGGCAACCCACTCCAGTGTTCTTGCCTGGAGAATCCCAGGGACGGAGGAGCCTGGTGGGCTGCCGTCTATGGGGTCACACAGAGTCAGACATGACTGAAGCGACTTAGCAGCAGCAGCAGCAGGGGATAGATGAGTTAAAAATTCAAATTTCCTGGCACATATTAATTGCTAAATAAATGTTGGCTATCATAATTTTCCACAAGACTTTGAAGTATCACTTTTTAAATTTATATGTGTTTTTTAAACACCTATTTGTTTTCAGCAAGATCCAGAGATAAATACTTATCTGATCAGTCTCCTCCAAACCAAGAAGGCAGCTTTAAGAAATAAAAATCCAGTGTAGGTAGATACTCACTCCACACTCTCTATCCTCCAGAGCTGGCATAGAGTTGAAAGTAAGTGGGCTGGGAGGAAGTTCCAGAAATGTAAGGAAGGGCAGGTCTCTACTTTGGTCTCTCTTTTTGTATTTGATGACATTTTAAAAATGGAACAAAATAATTTTTTATATGCTGAAAAAATTGTAAAGACCATCTATTCCTGTTGGGAGTTTTCTACTTTTGAATACTTTTTCTTTGTTTCTGTCTTAGCAACAGAACCCTTTGTTTGAAGGGTCACTCTTTTGAATCCCAATAAGTAACAAAAGTAGCTGTGTGCTCAGTGACACACTTAACTTCCCTGAGATACTTGGAAACAACTCCAGCTCCTTGGGACACCGGAAATAAACCACTGCTCTTGCATAAGCAGCTCACTTTATCAGTGCAGGAGCGTAATCATAGAGAGTGGAAATGGCCCGCCTCAAGGAGCGAAACTAGTTAGTGGTGAATTTCCACATAAATCAGATGCCCCAGCCTGGCAGCTCAGTGGTCAGCTGTAGCCCACAAAAGTATTTACTTTGGCCCACACATTGTTGCCCCAAACAGTTTTTTAAAGAATTTTGATTTATTTGCCAACGTTTAAAAACCAGGAGATTGCACATAAAAATCAAGGTTTCTGGCTTCTCTTAAAAAAATTTTTTTTGAAGATTTGGCAAACCCACATTCTCATTCCCATAGGGCATCAGTTAGCTGGAGGTAAGACGGGGCTACCCTCCTTCCATGGAATATGCAGTCTAGGCATGGTACCCTCTCTACCACTGAGCTTGCATTGTTGTTTTCTCAACTTCATCTCTCCTTGCACATTTACATTACCAACCTGGCCCTAAAAGCCATTTTTTGAGGTTTCTGCATAAAACTTAAAAAAAAAATTAAGCAAAGTAAAAAGAGCATTCTTTACTTCCACTAAGATATAAATGGAGTGTACTTTTCTGATGTGTGGAATGTATGGAAGAGAAATATTTTAGGGACTTGGAATCTCAGGGGCAAATAAAAGTTGAGCCCCACTTCAGGAAGCTTTTCCCAACATTTATCTCATGTGATTCTCACAAGAACTTCTAGAGGTAAGATCTCTTATTAAAGTAGGGTTGCCAGCTATAGCAAATAGACATAGGATACCCTGTTACAAATGAATTTTTATCTGAAATGCAACCACAGCTTGCTCTTTCGTTGCCATTTTGAAAAGAAAGAAAGTGTAGTTCCACTGGTCACTCTACAATCACAGTCATGTAAAAACAGAGAGCTCTGTTTTGGGGTTTAGTTGGTACTGGGGACATGTCCCACAGTGGTAAGGAGAAAGACCAAAGGACCCCTGAAGCAGGGCTCCATGAAGAAGTTTGCAGAACAGTGAGACCCTGGCACCATGACAACTTTCAGAACTTTCTAGCTGCTCATTCTAATTATTCAGGCCAGACCATTCCCTGGGGATTTGAATATCCTTCACTTAACTCTTACTGACCAAGCTAGGGGGAGCCCTTTCTTCAGAAAGGGCTGCTAACTATCACTTATTCTCCAAGTATTGTTAGTCGCTCAGTTGTGCCCAACTCTTTGCGACCCCATGGACTGCAGCCCACCAAGCTCCTCTGTCCATGAGATTTTTGGGGCAAGGATACTGGAGTGGATTGCCGTTTCCTTCTCCACCTATTCTCCAAACTTGGCTTCAATTTCTCCTGCTAACTAGGGACCAAGACTCTGGAAACAAGAAAGCTACATTAAGGGCCAGATAATTAGGAGAGTGAGAAAAAAAGTCCTTCACAACAACATCCATAGATTTCATAATCTCCACAAGGATCAAGCTAGCTTGAGAGTATGTCCATATTTGGAAACAATAGAGTAAATCAAATATTAGCTGTATAATTCCATGTTGATTTCGTCAGTTTTGAGAGAAAGAAACAATCTCTATCAAATACA
This sequence comes from Bos taurus, assembly GCF_002263795.3. Classification (NCBI taxonomy): domain Eukaryota; kingdom Metazoa; phylum Chordata; class Mammalia; order Artiodactyla; family Bovidae; genus Bos; species Bos taurus. Next base: position 50,699,476 of record NC_037340.1, read on the forward strand.
AGCATCCCTCCACTTTTAAAGTGCCTATGGTTGTATTAATATTCAGTTAGCCACTGTCTTGGTTTGTATTCTTCCAGAAGCTGACAATGAGACAGTACTGTGAGCCTGAGACTTTTATTTGGGAATGATCACAAGCTAAGCTGAAGGAATGGGAAAGTGAAAGAGGAAAGGGAGGCAGCCAAGGAAGGGTGTGATATTGGGCAGGTGACTTCTGAAGGCAACTGGGGCCCAGGCTTACTGGGGAAACCCTGGGTGGTAGGATGAGAAAATACTTCCGTGACCCTGATCAAAGAGAGCTGGAGTATTTTTCTAACAGCCTGAAGGATGCTCTTCCACTCACCAACTTCCAACACCACCCCCATCAGCTCCTGTTGCCAGAGAAAATATTAGGCAAAAAGTTGCATGTTCTGATAGAAATGGGAAGTAACAAAGGAATATATGATGGGCACCAATAGCATCTGTTCCAGACACACATTTTTTCCTTCTGAATAATCTATCCATCCCACAACCAACACATACCAACCAAGGAGCCCTTTTTGTTAAGAGCTGATCACCACCACTTTGGAGGATTAATAGCCATACTACATAGACCATCAATCCATAGACATTGATAGGAACATAGAAGAAATCTTAAGAATGTTGAAATCCTTGAGGGATGATTCTACTACAAATATGGAATATAAACTGTCGTGTCAGTAGCCTGACAAGAACCTGTTCAGGATCTTAGCTTCTTGAAGCCAGTGTGTATAACCTTTCCTTGCGAATTCCTCTGTGTTCTCGGTGTCACTACATCATTTGCTCTGCCTGTTCTGCCTTATCCTAACGTCTATCAAGTGTTTCACTCTCCTGCATTCTCCTGGGGTAGGCATAGGCTGCTTCGCCTGCACCTTAAATAGCAAATTTTTTCCCTTTTACCTTTAGGGCTTCCCTGGTGGCTCATCAGGTAAAGAATCCACCTGCAATGTAGGAGACCTGGGTTTCAATCCCTGGATTGGGAAGATCCCCTGGAGAAGGGAACAGCTACCCACTCCAGTATTCTGGTCTGGAGAATTCCATGGACTATATAGTCTATAGGGTCACAAAGAATTGGACATGACTGGGCAACTTTCACTTTCACTTCACTTTCAGGGAATTGTGATTTACAGATAAATGGGCTTCCCCTCATAACACTTGTGGGATTTTCTGGAAATTAAAAACAACACAAGGTGGCTAAGAGCCCAAACTGTGGAGCCAGACTGCCGAGGTCTGAATCCTATCTGTATCATTTATAAATTCACACAATTTTGTGACCCTCGGTGTCTACTGTGTGCTTCAGTTTTTCATGTATCAGTTCAGTTCAGTCACTCAGTTCTGTCGAACTCTTTGCGACCCCATGAATCGCAGCACGCATGGCCTCCCTGTCCATCACCATCTCCTGGAGTTCACTCAAACTCACATCCATTGAGTTGGTGATGCCATCCAGCCATCTAATCCTCTGTCATCCCCTTTTCCTCCTGCCCCCAATCCCTCCCAGCATCAGAGTCTTTTCCAATGAGTCAACCCTTCGCATGAGGTGGCCAAAGTACTGGAGTTTCAGCTTTAGCATCAGTCCTTCCAAAGAACACCCAGGGCTGATCTCCTTCAGAATGGACTGGTTGGATCTCCTTGCAGTCCAAGGGACTCTCAAGAGTCTTCTCCAACACCACAGTTCAAAAGCATCAGTTCTTCAGTGCTCAGCTTTCTTCACAGTCCAACTCTCACATCCACACATGATCACTGGAAAAACCATAGCCTTGACTGGACGAACTTTTGTTGGCAAAGTAATGTCTCTGCTTTTCAATATGCTATCTAGGTTGGTCATAACTTTTCTTCCTAGGAGTAAGCATCTTTTAATTTCATGGCTGCAGTCACCATCTGCAGTGATTTTGGAGCCCCAAAAAGATAAAGCCTGACACTGTCTCCACTGTTTCCCCATCTATTTCCCGTGAAGTGATGGGACCTGACGCCATGATCTTCGTTTTCTGAATGTTGAATTTTAAGACAACTTTTTCACTCTCCTCTTTCACTTTCATCAAGAGACTTTTTAGTTCCTCTTCACTTTCTGCAATAAGGGTGGTGTCATCTGCATATCTGAGGTTATTGATATTTCTCCCGGCAATCTTGATTCCAGCTAGTGCTTCTTCCAGCCCAGCATTTCTCATGAGGTACTCTGCATAGAAGTTAAATAAGCAGGGTGACAATACACAGCCTTGACGTGCTCCTTTTCCTATTTGGAACCAGTCTGTTGTTCCATGTCCAGTTCTAACTGTTGTTTCCTGACCTGCATACAAGTTTCTCAAGAGGCATGTCAGGTGGTCTGGTATTCCCATCTCTTTCAGAATTTTCCACAGTTTATTGTGATCCACACAGTCAAAGGCTTTGGCATAGTTAATAAAGCAGAAATAGATGTTTTTCTGGAACTCTCTTGCTTTTTCCATGATCCAGCGGATGTTGGCAATTTGATCTCTGGTTCCTCTGCCTTTTCTAAAACCAGCTTGAACATCTGGAAGTTCACGGTTTATGTATTGCTGAAGCCTGGCTTGGAGAATTTTGAGCATTACTTTACTAGCATGTGAGATGAGTGCACTTGTGCGGTAGTTTGAGCATTCTTTGGCATTGCTTTTCTTTGGGATTGGAATGAAAACTGACCTTTTCCAGTTCTGTGGCCACTGCTGAGTTTTCCAAATGTGCTGGCATATTGAGTGCAGCACTTTCACAGCATCATCTTTCAGGATCTGAAATAGCTCAACTGGAATTCTATCACCTCCACTAGCTTTGTCCATAGTGATGCTTTCTAAGGCCCACTTGACTTTACATTCCAAGATGTCTGGCTCTAGGTCAGTGATCACACCATCGTGATTATCTTGGTCGTGAAGATCTTTTTTGTACAGTTCCTCTGTGTATTCTTGCCACCCCTTCTTAATATCTTCTGCTTCTGTTAGGTCCATACCATTTCTGTCCTTTATCGAGCCCATCTTTGCATGAAATATTCCCTTGGTATCTCTAATTCTCTTGAACAGATCTCTAGTCTTTCCCATTCTGTTGTTTTCCTCTATTGCTTTGCATTGATCGCTGAGGAAGGCTTTCTTATCTTTTTTTGCTATTCTTTGGACCTCTGCATTCAGATGCATATATCTGTCCTTTTCTCCTTTGCTTTTCGCTTCTCTTCTTTTCACAGCTATTTGTAAGGCCTCCCCAGACAGCTATTTTGCTTTTTTGCATTTTTTTGAATGGGAATGGTCTTGATCCCTGTCTCCTGTACAATGTCATGAACCTCAGTCCATAGTTCATCAGGCACTCTATCAGATCTAGTCCCTTAAATCTATTTCTCACTTCCACTGTATAATCATAAGGGATTTGATTAAGGTTATACCTGAATGGTCTCGTGGTTTTCCCTTCTTTCTTCAATTTCAGTCTGAATTTGGCAATAAGGAGTTCATGATCTGAGCCACAGTCAGCTCCCAGTCTTGTTTTTGCTGACTGTATAGAGCTTCTCCATCTTTGGCTGCAAAGAATATAATCAATCTGATTTCAGTATTGACCATCTGGTGATGTCCATGTGTAGAGTCTTCTCATGTGTTGTTGGAAGAGGGTGTTTGCTACGACCAGTGCATTCTCTTGGCAAAATTCTATTAGCCTTTGCCCTGCTTCATTCCGTATTCCAAAGCCAAATTTGCCTGTTACTCCAGGTGTTTCTTGACTTCCTACTTTTGCATTCCAGTCCCCTATAATGAAAAAGACATCTTTTTTGGGTGTTAGTTCTAAAAGGTCTTGTAGATCTTCATAGAACCGTTCAACTTCAGCTTCTTCAGCGTTACTGGTTGGGGCACAGCATTACTTCTCATATATAAAATGGGCCTAATAATAGTACCTACCTCTTTGGGTTGTTTGGAGGATGTGATGCTTTAATACTTGTAATGTGTTTATAAAAGTGCCTGGAGCATGGTATTAAGTGCTTAATAAATAAATCTAAAGGGGTAAGACTCCAGTAGGCCTTTAATAATGCCTCAGAGTTAGCGCTGGCAGGAAATAGTGTTAGATAAAACAGTCATGCCTAGGCTGTCAAAGTAGTTTCTAAGTAAGCTTTCTTCTCATTTTTCTTCCCACCTTACTCCCAGCAAAAAGGAGTAGTGACCTTGGAATCATCAGAAGTGAGTTGGAGAATAAGTCCTATTAATCACTAACTATGAAAACTTGCTCTGTATGGAACCAGCTCTTCACCTGCTGGGGACAGTGACACCTGTCAAATAGCAAATATAGTGATTTATGTAAAAATAATTCGCAGCTTCAGGGTGTTTTATCAATTCAATAAGCTTTGCTTATTGCCTTCTTCACTTCCTTCCATTCTCATCCATTCCTCCATGGTTCCTTCTCCAGTTTTCTCTCTTATTTTAAATTTAACTTTTATTGCACTCTTCTAAATCAAAGAAAATTCTATACATATAGACCAAAAATAAGAAGGTTATAGAGTCACATCTGATCCTATAGTCAGAATATCCATAACCCACAAATAAAATTTTGTAAAATGTGGTCTACATTCTTGGTCCTCAAAAGTAAATATATTCTAGGACCTTAATACAGTTTATAATGGCTTTTTAAAAATTCTTATATTGTAACATATTTCTATGCCAGTCAACTCTTCATTTCATATAATTTTTAAATGTTTACCCCATTTTTTATGCATCCTATTTTTTTGCAACCAATCTCTAATTCTGGGACATTTGAGTTATTTTCCTAACTTTTTCTTATTAAAAATAACAGGGACGGGACTTCCTTTGTGGTCCAGTGGCCAAGATTCCACACTTCCAATGCAGGGGGCCTGGTTTTCATCCTTGGCAAGGGAATTAGACCCCACATTGAAACTTCATTGCAAATCTGCATTGCATCAAAAGATCCCTCATGCCTCAGCTAAGACCTGACACAGCCAAATAGGCAAATACTTAAAAAATAATAATAACAGGCATAAAAATTCCTGAAGAAATGTCATTCCTCAAAATCATAATTATTTCCTTGGAATTCCTAGAGGAAATTTATAGCATCACATGGAATTGGTATTTTTAAAGCTTTGACAAACAGTTCCAAACTATTTTCTAGAAAGATTATTCCACTTTATACTCCTCCTAAGTTTAGTTCAGTCTCTCAGTTGTGTCTGACTCTTGGCGACCCCATGAATCGCAGCATGCCCAGCCTCCCTGTCCATCACCAACTCCCGGAGTTTACCCAAACTCATGTCCATCGAGTCGGTGATGCAATCCAGCCATCTCATCCTCTGTCATCCCCTTCTTCCCCTGCCCCCAATCCCTCCCAGCATCAGTGCCTTTTCCAATGAGTCAACTCTTCACATGAGGTAGCCCAAGTATTGGAGTTTCAGCTTCAGCATCAGTCCTTCCAGTGAACACCCAGTACTGATCTCCTTTAGGATGGACTGGTTGGATCTCCTTACAGTCCAAGGGACTCTCAAGAGTCTTTGCCAACACCACAGTTCAAAAGCATCAATTCTTCGGTGCTCAGCTTTCTTCACAGTCCAACTCTCACATCCATACATGACCACTGGAAAAACCATAGCCTTGACTAGATGTATCTTTGTTGGCAAAGTAATGTCTCTGCTTTTTAATATACTGTCTAGGTTGGTCATAACTTTCCTTCCAAGGAGTAAGCTTTCCTTCCAAGGAGTAAGTGTCTTTTAATTTCAAGGTTGCAATCACTATCTGCAGTGATTTTGGAGCCACCAAAAATAAAGTCTGACACTGTTTCCACTGTTTCCCCATCTATTTCCCATGAAGTGATGGGACCAGATGCCATGATTCATTTTCTGAATGTTGAGCTTTAAGTCAACTTTTTCACTTTCCTCTTTCACTTTCATCAGGAGGCTTTTTAGTTCCTCTTCACTTTCTGCCATAAGGGTGGTGTCATCTGCATATCTGAGGTGATTGATATTTCTCCTGGCAATCTTGATTCCAGCTTGTGCTTCTTCCAGTCCAGCGTTTCTCATGATGTACTCTGCATATAAGTTAAATAAGCAGGGTGACAATATACGGCCTTGACGTGCTCCTTTTCCTATTTGGAACCAGTCTGTTGTTCCATGTCCAGTTCTAACTGTTGCTTCCTGACCTGCATATAGGTTTCTCTTAAAAATGCACATTTTCAACATGCATATAACCTCATCCCACGATTTAATCTTAAAATAATATAATTTGATAGTCAGAAAACACAATATTATAATTTATATTTATTTGATAATCATGGATATGATAAAATATTTTATATATTTAATATGTTTATTGGCCATTTTTATGTCTACATTTGTGAATGTCCTATTTGAATTTTTTCATTTACATCTTTTCCTCCATTTAGGGGTTATATGTTATTTTATTATTCAAACATAAAGCTCTTTACACAAAAAGGACATTAACCTTTTGCAGTCTCATATTTTTTCAATTCATTTTGGTTTACCATTTGTTTTAATCTTTTATAGAAATTTGAGAGTGTGGAAATTTCCATTTTTGTGTGTGTGCTGACTTGTTTGCTTTTGTTTTACTGTTTGTGATCTATAACATGTTTGAGAAGTTCTCTCTTATCCAAATTTTAAGTAGACCAATACCATTTCTCCTTTTTCCCCTTCTCTCTCTCCATATTTCAGGATTACTGTAGATAAATGGTTGGGGCTCCAAGGGTCACTTGTCTCTGTGGTCCCAAAATTAAAGACCTAAATCTTCCCAGCACAATCTCACTTAGTCAGGCTGATATTCAAAGCAGTAGTTTGTGGAAGACATTTCAAGGAGGAAAGTGAATTCACAAGCTCCTTGATTCTTAGAATTAAAATTCTTTAAAAATAGTATTTAGTTCCTGCTCTTTGGTCCTGAATTTCCTGCCTTCCTTGGTTTAGTCACTAAGTCTTGTCCGACGCTTGCGACCCCATGGACTGTAGCCTGCCAGGCTCCTCTGCCCATGGGATTCTCCAGGAAATAATATTGAAGTGGGTTGCCATTTCCTTCTCCTACCTGCCGTCCTTAGCATAAAAAAAAAAAAAAAATCAGATAAAATGTGTTACCAACTTTTATACATGCTTCTGAAGCAGAATGTGGGGAGATTTATCACTGCACATACCTTTTCAAATATCCATAGTTGCTAGCAGACTGGGAAGTTGACAAATTACCCTTAATTAGGAATTTCTGCATTTCATATTTGAATTTCTCATTATTCCCTCCTAAGGCAGTTGAAAACACTCTATTTTGGGGAATATAACCCATCCATAAGCAAACTATAGCAGAAAACATAACCAACCAAGTCACAGTATTTGCTGTTTGACAGTGAGAATCATGTGGGTTTAGGGGAAGCAAAAAGAGCTTTGAAAATGAGGTGGATGTGAAGTTGAGTCCATCTCTGTATGCCTAGTTGTGTCCCCATGGGTGAGTCCCTTTCTCAGACCTCAATTTTTTGAGATGTTGATATTAATACTCACAGTATGAATAAAAGTCAGTGAGCCACTACTCCATGCCAGGTACTGGTACTTTGTATGTGAAAATTCAGTTAATCCTTACAGTAATCCAGGGAGGTAGGTGTTATTTTTATCCCCATTTTACAGCTAATAAAGCTGAAGCACACAGAGTATCTTGCTAAAGTAATACATCTAGAAGGTAGAAGAGCAGGACGTGCAAGAACAGGCATTTCTATGCCAGTCAGTGAGCTTAACTATTGTGAGTATAAAAACATCCAGGGAAGTGTTTGCTTGATGCATACAGAGAAGACAGTCACTAAGTATTAGTTTGTTTCTGTCCTTTGAGTGAGAAACTTCTTCCTACCTCGCACCGTTGCAAGCTCCCCATCCACGTGAGCCATGCACTGCATGGCAGTGGCCCCAACGCAGATCGGCATGCTGACTTTTTGCCCTAAAACAGAAGTCGACAGGTCTATTTCAGCAATGTTCCGGAGCATCCTTGGATATAGCTTCCACCTAGAATTTGGGGGAGGGTGGAGAAAAGGTTTGAGAATTTCAAGTGTTTGAGTTAGAAAAAGAAGATATTCTTGTGTATTTCCCAGCAAGCAAATTACTTCACAAAGCTCAAGGAAATTAGGAAATTTTAATGCTTGTTAAGATAGAAAGTTATCAATAAGATTAATAATAAACCTCTCAAGTTATTGTTCTTAGTCAAGAACAATTAAACCGTAGACATCACCCATTTGAGTCTACAGCCTTTTGCTCTTTGAGAAACACATTTGCATATCCAATCAAGATCTAGAAGAGTTCCACCATCCTGAAAAATTGCCCCATTTCCTTTCAATCCCCTAACATCCTCTGATCATTTTGTTGTTGTTGTTCCTATAGTTTTACTTTGCAAGAATATCATAAAAATGGAATCATATATAGTTCGTCCTGAAATTATATATAATTGATCCTTGAACAGGGCAGGGGTAGTGGGGTGGGTCAGTCCTTTGCACAGTGGAAAATCTGTGTATAACTTTACAGTTGGATCCTCCAGATCTCTGGTTTCACATCCACAGATTCAAGCAACTGCAGATCATGTACTACCTTTTCGGTGTAAAAAAAAAAAAAAGAAAAGAAAAAAACCCATGTATATGCGTACTTGCTAAGTTCAAATCCATATTCAAAGGTCAACTCTAGTATATGGCATTTTGAATCAGGCTTGGGATGTGGCTCAGCTGGTTAAGAATCCGTCTGCAATATGGGAGACCTGGGTTCAGTTCCTAGGTTGGGAAGATCCCCTGGAGAAGGGAACAGATACCCATTCCAGTATTCTGGCCTGGAGAATTCCATGAACCGTATAGTCTGTGGGGTGGCAAAGAGTCAGACATGACTGAGTGACTTTCACTTTCACTTTTTTTTAGCTCAGCCTAATGCTTTTGAGATTCATCCATATTGCTGCAAGCATCAATAATTGTCGTTTTCAGTTGATGGTGAGTATTCCATCGTAAAAATGTAGCACAGTTTATCCATTCTCAAGATAAGAATATTTGGAATCTTTCAACTTGGGGTGATAATAAATAATGCCACCATAAGCATTCACCGGAAGGTTTCTGTGTGAACATAGCTTTCATTTCACTTCTTCCAAGCCATTTTGAAGACAGTATAGAATGGCATGGGCATTAGATTAGAGTTTAAGAAGATATCCTATGTCTACGTCATCTGTTCTTTTTTCTTACAGACAGTAGCTTCAGGCAATTACTTGTAAAATTATGATGTGGTTTCTTCAAAATCCTTGATCTGAATTCTGTATCCATTGAAGTATGACGATAAGGTAAGATGGGTTTTTTTTTAGTAAATTGAGCATTTTCCCCAAAAATGTTATTTGGCAGAGACTGGAATTTTTGACCCAAAGAATTTTTGACCCCTGACCATTATCTAAAATTATTTTTTCTGCAGTTCTTTTGTGTGGCAATGTTAGTTACTAACAAACCAAGAAACAAACTAGTAAAATTTACAGGAAAACTAGTTCTCTTTTCTCTCTGCAAAATTTATATCTCCTATTTGTTCAGGATTATTTTCTCCTCATTAGTAATTGATTAAAACTGAAGAACATACAGCCCCAGTTTCTCATGAGCATTAAGGCAATAAACCTGTGAGTACACATGCATATATACCTAACTAGCACTCACCTTCAGGACTTAGATTTAATTCTGCTTCCAGATAGATCAAGATTTTTCATTAATACAGTGAAGTGTGATTTAGTAACAGAGTCACCAAAATAAATGGAACCTCCCAAGACTTAATTGAAGCCTACTTCCTCCAGCGGAAGAAGAAATTCTGCCTTAATGTTGCTTTGAGGAATAGCTAAGGGTCTGTAATATAATCCTTCCTCACATAATAAAGTAAAAACATCCAACCCCTGCAAAACATAATAAAGAAGTTTAACGGTGATTTCTCTGCAATTCCTTTGAACAACATAATTGTCTTGATTTTCTGTCACACCACGTGCTCTGCTGCTGGAAGTCTTTTCTTCTCAACTGACCCTCACAGCATGATTCTTTGATCTCCATTCTGAATGGGGAGATGCAGAAACCTTGAAGAGAAATTTTACTACCAGTCATCTCTAAGTGTATTATTAGAATGAGAGAAAAAGATTTAATAGCAGCCGTTGGCATGCTGGCCTTGGAAGGCATTAATATTTACTTAGAGCTGAGAAAACAATGGAAGCTTTTATGAAGAGCACACACAGAGCTGCAGGGCATTAGCCATGTGTGTGTTTGTGTGTCAGAAGGAACATTTTCAGATATCCAGTTCCCCTTGAATCACGCAAGGCTCAACCCTTTCTTCTACAGGCAGCAATTTCATGCTTGTCCACGAGGTGGCGAAGTCACTTTAATAACTATGCTCTCGCTTCCCACACATATAATTTCCTGCCCTGATGATGACGTTACAGAGGCATCAACCAACAGCACAAAATGCAATTCCTAGACCAAATTAGATGAGATCAGTGGTGTGGAAAATGTATGCTTTCTAAAAAGTCCTTCACATTTTGAAGTGTTCCAAAGAGCAATTACAACTTAACCTTGTCAGGTAATCCCAATAGTTCTGCAAGCCCCACCCAATCTCATCCCGAATTTAAGTTATTTTTTCACAATCTTACATAAAACTAGCTTACTACAACCTTGGACCCTGGTTTTATGGGACTTCCACTTTGGAAAAAAATATGAAGATTGACAAAACAATTGAACCAGCTGAATAATAAACATTTTTCAAAGGTTTCTTAAATGAAGTGGTGCAAAAGTGGAAATCATTTTAACATCCAACAAGGGCCTCAATTTTATGTTATCATAAATCAGGTCCCCAAGAGGAAGTACACTGATGAAGGAAGAAACCCTCTCATCATCCAGTTTTGAAGTTCTGTGCTGTTATTGAATCCCACCAACTCAACACAGTGAATTAATGATTTATAAGTACTGTAAGATGATCATGTCTTCCCAAATGGCTCAGTGGAAAAGAATTTGCCTGCCAATGTAGGAGACTCGGATTCAATCCCTGGGTCAGAAAGATTCCCTGGATGAGGAAATAGCAACCCACTCCAATATTCTTCCTTGGAAAATTTCATGGACAGAGGCGCCTAGTGGGCTAAAGTCCATGGTGTCACAAAAGAGTCCAACACGACTTAGCAACTAAGCAATAAAAATGATGATCATATTAATTTCTCCACATGAATTACTTATTCTAAGCATTAAAAATGCATACCATATATATACATACATAAATTGTGTATATGTATATATAAAATACGCTACAAGTTTTAAAATCTTATTTGTTACTATTTATATCTCAATATTGAGAGAACTTTAAAACATTTAACTGGAATATTGATACTTCTGAGACACTTGGTAAAGGAAGAAGGAATTTAAGTCGGAAGAAAACACAGCCAGGTAAATACTATATTTAAACAGTCAAGCCATTTTCGGAGTGCCTCTGTGCGTAGATAAGTTTCAGAAGGCCCATGAATCTCCTGAAATATGCATGTGTGTGTGTGTGTGTGTGTGTGTGTGTGCGCGCGCGCACATGCGCGCACGTGCTTGTGTGTGTAGTTTGTAATACATGTCTGGATAAAAAACCACAGCTTTGAGGTCCAAAGTGGGGAGAGTGAGAGATTTCCAGGGGAGAGGGAGGGAGATGAAGAGAAGAAAAGAAAAGGGAGAAGAATGATGAGGAGGGAGAAGGATGAGAAGATGACGGAACTGATGTGAGATCTCTTGCCATGTGACTTTTCAAAAAATGAGACAATTAACCGCTTTTCATAATGCAAGAGAAAAATCAGCTTGCTTACCTGTGGTGCCAAGTAGCTGAATGATTCTGTGACATTTACACCTATGAGAACACTAACAATGCCCCTGGTGAATATATATTGCTTCTCAAATGTTTAAGAGAGGGAATGATGTCACTTTTACCACCTCTTATTTGAGAAAATCCATGCAATTTTCAGTGTCACTAAGTGCATTAGGGACGATGAGCTTCCTTTACTAATATCCCATGACTTATAAACACCCAAATTGGAGAATCATATTCCACCAGATAATTTCAAAAAAAGCCACAAAATGTGTGCAGACCATGTATGAGAAAGATAATGTGTTTCTCACATTATAACCCTGGTTAATGTATAAGAGAATCTAAGAACTATCCTTTTGAAAATTAACTCCAAACTTTCAGCCCACACGAAATCTAACAAGCTGACATTTTTCATTGTTCCTGTCATAATTGCAATAGGAAACTCCATTCTTTGGGTAGTTCTATTTGACTTTATTTGTCTTTTGTGTGTGTGTGTGTGTGTGTGTGTGTGTGTGTGTGTGTGTGGGAAGCAGACACAATGTTATTACAGCCTCAAGTCTTACCCAAAAATATCTCCAAGCAACTGCTTTGTCACCTAACTGGTCTGTGTCCCCAGAACCCCAAAAGGTGGTTGTCAGAGCTGGGTGCAGAGATAAAAGGTGTCATTGTGCATTCACCCCATTTGCTATACCCCTGGGGTAGGGAGGTTATAAATTTCACAACTGTCTTTAAAATACTCTGTCGTGTGTCACAGTGGGTTATCTGAGGTTTGCTTGATTTGTCACCTTCATTTGAATTAGAATGAGAGCTTTCAGACTGATTGCCTTCATCCCATCAAGCCAAAGCCATCACCTCGAAGAACATCTATTTTACCTCCACGTGGTCAGCTTTATGTTTTTCTGGAACTCTCTTGCTTTTTCTATGATCCAGCAGATGTTGGCAATTTGATCTCTGGTTCCTCTGCCTTTTCTAAAACCAGCTTGAACATCAGGAAGTTCACGGTTCACATATCGCTGAAGCCTGGCTTGGAGAATTTTGAGCATTACTTTACTAGCGTGTGAGATGAGTGCAATTGTGCGGTAGTTTGAGCATTCTTCGGCATTGCTTTTCTTTGGCGTTGGAATGAAAACTGACCTTTTCCAGTCCTGTGGGCACTGCTGAGTTTTCCACATTTGCTGGCATATTGAGTGCAGCACTTTCACAGCATCGTCTTTCAGGATTTGGAGTAGCTCAACTGGAATTCCATCACCTCCACTAGCTTTGTTCGTAGTGATGCTTTCTAAGGCCCACTTGACTTCACATTACAGGATGTCTGGCTCTAGGTCAGTGATCACACCATCGTGATTATCTGGGTTGTGAATATCTTTTTTGTACAGTTCTTCTGTGTATTCTTGCCACCTCTTCTTAATATCTTCTGCTTCTGTTAGGTCCATACCATTTCTGTCCTTTATTGAGCCCATCTTTGCATGAAATGTTCCCCTGGTATCTCTGATTTTCTTGAAGAGATCCCTAGTCTTTCCCATTCTGTTGTTTTCCTCTATTTCTTTGCATTGATCGCTCAAGAAGGCTTTCTTATCTCTTCTTGCTATTCTTTGGAACTCTGCATTCAGATGTTTATATCTTTCCTTTTCTCCTTTGCTTTTCACTTCTCTTCTTCAGACACGACTGAGCGACTGATCTTATCTGATCTGATCAGCTTTATGATACAGAGTAAGAACTGAAAGTTCATCCAGCAAGTTACATGACAAAAAAAGGATTGGAGATGCTAGACAGGCAATGTGTGTTGTAATAAAAGCTCCTCACATGGTTGATAATAATCCTCTATCCTCCAGAAGAAAAAAAAGAGTCTGATAGTACATTTTTCCCTCCTTTAAAGCTGAACAAAAGAGAATGCTCAAGGTTCATAGAAAAGGTGGCATTTAAAACTCCTTCTCATTGTCTGTGTCCTGTCCCTAAGTTACTCACTCAATACTTAGGCTGAGTAGGCTGGGAATACCCACTGCTGGGGATAGCTGTGTAATTCACAGAAGCTGTGAGGTGCTTTTCCAGGCCACACAGAAGTCACCACAGTCTTCTGTGTCTCACAAGGTTTCTAGAATTTCAAGGGTTGAAGAGGTGTCTGGTTTGCTACACCCCTTCGCTCCATCTTGAAGATGTCCATTGGGCCAATTGTTTTGGGTTCATTTTTCACCAGTTCAGGCACCAGTATTTTGGAGGCCAAAGGTCAATGTGCATCCCTTGAAATGTAAGCTCCACTGGACAAGAACTTTCTTCACCTGGCTCACTCTATCCTCAACATGTATTGAATCGAACCCACTGAGATACCTAATGTGTGAGGCAATTAACCAATCAGCATGTGGTGAGGGGTGTTAAAGGGCGAGGAAGGCTGTGCAAAAATGGACTAGGTGGTCCCTTGAGCACTGTGCCTTGAGGAATGCTGATGGACACCAACTCCATTATCCTCCCAAGGCCCTGAGATTTCCTTGGTTAAAATTACCTATTTGGGTTTAAGTGTTGCTTTCAGGAAACTACTAATAGGCAAACCACATCACTTGTGAACAGAGTTGAGATGAGCCCAAGTAGGGGCAACTTCTGAGAGCAGAAAACATTGAAGGACCTGAAATACCCCATAGCAGTTGGATAAAATCATCAGAAGTTTAAGCAGCTCCACTCTTTGCCAGCTTTTCCCCTGCCATGGCTCCCTAGCATTTATTAAATCTCATTTGTGTCCCAGGAAAGATCTGAGACAAAGTCAAGGCTTGAAGGAGTTTGGGGAAGCCTCCCCTGCCTTTCACCCCACGCTCAGGCTCATACACTGATTTGTAGGTGATTTGGTGCTGTTTGCTGGGAAACACCATGGTTAGAATGATTTCATTTCTCCTAATACACACATAGGAAAATGAGCCTGAGTGATTTTGCTCTAGACTAAAGCAGAAATCAGGAAGAAAGGCAGATTCTTTCACCTGGGTACTTTTTTCCCTTTTTGTTTATCACCATCCATGAGTGCCCACATTTGCTGGCTTCACTACAGGTGCATGAGCCTCATAGACTGTAGTATATTGAGGGCTCCCCTCCCCTACTCCAGCAAATAAACCATTTCCTAACTGCATAAGCTGTGACATCCACCATCTTGGGCTTTGAAATATGAAAGTCAGTGGAAAACTAATTTGGGAAGAGAGATGAAGCCCTTTGGAGGAGAAAAGAAACCACAAAGTGAAAGATTAATGCCATATAGACAAACTTGAATCTAAAGTAAAAATTTAGAAAACAGTAATCAAAATGAATGATAATGGAAAAGCAGCATGATGGCAACATTTGAGGCAACCATCTGATCTGGTTTGCCCAGATAAGACAGTTATCTCCTGTTTAATACTAACAGTTTTCTATACCATAAATTAGACTGTTGGAGAAAAAGAGAATGGAATCATCAGAATTTATCACCATTTTTATACACAGTTAGGTGAATTATCCACATAATTCCAAGTGAGGAAATTTAGGGTTAGCTTTTTCCAAGCAAATTTAAAGCCCAATATTTCTCACAGCCCCATGAATTTTCCCTCTCTACTAAACATAATATCTAAACAAGTAAGTCCATACCATCATTATTAAAACTGAAATATTGTGCTTTGATAGAATATCTTTGTATAATTTTAAAACATGATTTTAAAAATATTCTTACCTGGAAAATGCTGCAATATTATCAGCCAAGGTTTCCTGATCATTTGCCCCAGATTTATAATAGTCATATATAGACTTCTGAAGTACAGATTTAGCATGTTGTTCATAATCACTGATGCAAACAAGCCGAGAGGACATTTTCCTGGGCTATTGCAAACCCTGGGATGTTTTTCCCCCTGTGTTTCTTTCTACACTCTGACAATTCTGTTATTAGTCATTTATTAACAGACTTTTTCCAAAGTTCAAATTTAGTTCTCTGTTGCTTACATTAATTAAGTGAGCAAACACATGCTTAGACTTTGAAATTTTATTTGCAGCTGCCTGCCAAAGAGCAGGTAGTACATCTAAGCCTCAAGAAATTGGGTTGAGGGGACAGCAAGAGGGGGTTAGGTGTCTGTTACACTAAAAAGGCAGGAGAATGAGGAAAAATTAAAAACCTAGAGCAGTAATTGCCTAAAGCCGCTCTTGGCTCAATTCTGCCAAAGGCTGTTTCTTCCCTACTGCGTGTGTCTTTGCTATTTAACTGGTACCCAGAATTTGCTGCACACTCATTTTCTTTCCATATTTGGATCATGCACATACACAAAAAAGAGCTTATGAAATAAATGGGGCATATGTTACCAGAATGGGGACTCCTTCCAGGGCCCGAGGGTGGGCTGTTGTGTAACACTAAGAAATGAATTATCTAAAGAGACACGTGTACTCACAAAGCAAAAGACTTTATTGGTAAGGGGTGCCTGGGCAGAGAGCCACAGGGTAAGGGAACAGGAGAACTGCTCTGCTGCGTGGTTTACAGTCTCAGGTTTAATGGTAATGGAGTTAGCTTTCCAGATAGTCTCTGGCTTTTGCTTGTACCCATATTTGGTCTGACTCAGGATCCTTCTGGACTTTCCCAGGTGGCTCAGTGGTAAAGTATCTGCCTGCAATGCATGAGACTTGAGGGAGACATCGGTTTGATCCCTGGATTGGGTAGATGCCCTGGAGAAGGAAATGGCAACCCATTCCAAAATTTTTGCCTGGAGAACTCTTTGGACAGAAGAAGCTGGCAGGCTACACCTGTACAGGCTACAGACTACTGTTCGCAGTCACAAAGAGTCAGACATGACTAAACAACAACAAGGGTACTTCCTTGTGTACTTGCAAATCTGGATGCCAGCACAAGGTTTCTGGGAGTTTGGCAGGACATATTATGGGTGGGCATCTCTTCCTTCCTTTTGGCCCCTTGTAGATTCTCCCCGTTAGTTTTCTGCAACAGCACCATTCTCCTTATCAGGACCTCCTGCTGAGACAACTCATGCAAATCATTATTATTGTGCTTGGTCAAGGCGGTCAACAGTTCCCTAGCACATCCAGTAAATGTAGGGTGTCTGCACAAGAAACCTGGCTGATTATAAACTTTTGGCTTTAACAAGAAACATTAAGGCCAAATTTACAGCTGATTCTTAGAGTCTTATCTTCCTCTGGAGAAGATGCAGGGAAGTGCCAGTCCAAAAGACCTTGCGATTTCAATCTAAAATTTTATTCACTCATGGAAAAAACACCTGGGGAAGATTTGCATTAATAAGACGTGACTCAGAAAGCAATGGCTTTGACATGAGTCAGATCTGTTTTTCAATTTGGGAGGCCCCACTTAAAGTTGCTCACCTGTGCCCAGCAGCTGAATTTCAACTGCCAATACCTATAGGAGATATTGAACTTGGAATCTGCTGCTCCATCCACATGTCATGCACTTTGGAATCAGTGCCCTCTGGAGGGCTTAAATTGTGAACTCATGGACTGTAGCAAAGGAGTTCATACATGAATAGCGAATCCCTCAATCCTCTGGCATTTAACTCATAGATGTGTGTTCTATGAGTCACACGATCATAGTTCTCTGACGTGCATGCTTCAGTTACCCGCAGGTCTTAGTTGGTTGCTAATCCATCCTGTGTTACCTGCCTTCCCTTCCAATTTCCCCAACCCCTTAATTTAATCAAAGAGCCTTATGCTGTTAGAATTAGCATTGAATTATACATAGATTTATCCCCAAAGTTCACAAATGCTTACTTTTGGCTTCAGTTCGGTATTTATTATATATATAACATATCAGTTCAGTTCAGTCGCTCAATCGTGTCCGACTCGTTGCGACCCCATGAATCGCAGCATGCCAGGCCTCCCTGTCCATAACCAACTCCCAGAGTTTAACCAAACTCATGTCCATTGAGTTGGTGATGCCATCCAGCCATCTCATCCTCTGTCGTCTCCTTCTCCTCCTGCCCCCAATCCCTCCCAGCATCAGAGTCTTTTCCAGTGAATGAACTCTTCACATGAGGTGGCCAAAGTATTGGAGTTTCAGCTTCAGCATCAGTCTGTCCAATAAACCCAGGACTGATCTCCGTTAGGATGGACTGGTTGGATCTCCTTGCAGTCCAAGGAACTCTCAAGAGTCTTCTCCAGCACCACAGTTTAAAAGCATCAATTCTTCAGTGCTCAGCTTTCTTCACAGTCCAACTCTCACATCTATACATGACCACTGGAAAAACCATAGCCTTAACTAGATGGACCTTTGTTGGCAAAGTAATGTCTCTGCTTTTCAATATGCTGTTTAGGTTGAACATAACTTTTCTTCCAAGGAGTAAGTGTCTTTTAATTTCATGGCTGCAATCAACATCTGCAGTGATTTTGGAGCCCCCAAAAATAAAGTCTGATGCTGTTTCACTGTTTCCCCATCTATTTGCCATGAAGTGATGGGACCAGATGCCATGATCTTAGTTTTCTGAATGTTGAACTTCAAGTCAACTTTTCACTCTCCTCTTTCACTTTCATCAAGAGGCTTTTCAGTTCCTCTTCACTTTCTGCCATAAAGGTAGTGTCATCTGCCTATTTGACGTTATTGATATTTCTCCTGGCAACCTTGATTCCAGCATGTGCTTCTTCCAGCCCAGCGTTTCTCATGATGTACTCCGCATATAAGTTAAATAAGCAGGGTGACCATATACAGCCTTGACGTACTCCTTTTCCTATTTGGAACCAGTCTGTTGTTCCATGTCCAGTTCTAACTGTTGCTTCCTGACCTGCATATAGGTTTCTCAAGAGGCAGATCAGGTGGTCTGGTATTCCCATCTCTTTCAGAATTTTCCACAGTTTATTGTGATCCACACAGTCAAAGACTTTGGCATAGTCAATTGTCCTTTTGATTATCAAAAAACTAGCTTTATTCCACAATATTGCTTCTGCTACACATGAAGATACCCCAAGGCTAATGATGAAAGAAGATGAATAATAAGGGCTGGAAACTATGCTCTCTGTAAGCAGTGTGCTGTAGGATAAACCAGCAAGCTCCAGAATGCGCTATTCTTAAAACACAGTTGTACTTGAAAACAGTGAGCCAGAGGAGACTGGCTAATAATGAGATGTCAGCTCTCTGATTTTAGAGATTAATAATCAGAACTGAAATGCCCTTAAACAGCATGAAAGTGAAGGTTAGTAGCACAGTCGTGTCTGACTCTGCGATACCATGAACTGCAGCCTGTCCCGCTGAATTCTCCAGGCAAAAGTACTGGAGTAGACTTCTCCAGGGGATCTTCCCAACCCAGGCATCAAACCCAGGTCTCCTGAATTTAACAGGCAGATTCTTTACCAACTGAGCCACTAGGGAAGCCCCTTAAACAGTGTACTTTTATTTAAATTATAGTCTTATACTAGGAGGAAAAGCTGTGAATGTTTAAAACAACACAGTTTCTTCAAGCAGATAATTTGAACCAAACAAGAATGATAGCTCAGTCTAAAATATGATGCTAAAAGAAAATTGCTGCACTTGGATGCACATCCTTGTCTTAGCAGGTGAGACAGAGATGTACATAGTCCTCCTACATGTGTTCAACTATTTATCTTATGAATGTTATAGATGAATATTAATAGCACGTTTCTTATAAATGAGTCCCAACAACTAAAGGCTGAAAGTCACATATCTATGTACATGTCAAATGAAAACCTCCTGTGAGCATATTGAAAACTAGAAAGTTGTTGGTGCTGATGGCTTTTGGAAATTGCTAAAATAAGAGAACGTTTTGTGAGAAATATGTGTGGACACCATGCAAATTTATTTAAAGCAAATGAACTTGAGAAAGGAGTAGATTGAATGAATCTCCATCTCTCCTCTCTATTTTTGTGGATAGTGGTAACAGTGATAGATTTTTAAAAAAGAATAGTGGCTCATTTTTTTTAAGAACTGTAAAATGCTTTTTTATATTTTATTACTTCAACTCAATAATGACACTCTACTCAGTATTGCTGGAAATATTCGTTGTGACAAGTAAAAGTAGTTGCCATTCACAAAGAATAGCATAGGAAGGGAAAAAAATGTTTAACTTCTATCTTATTACAAATGAGGGAATAGTTTGGCAGGAATGGCATTTCTTTCATCTGTTTAGGGACCAGTTGTAGTGAATAATTCAAAGTGAGTTTTAAGGCCAACACCTGTTCTAGTTGTGAGATTATTGATTCTTGGTTTTTAGAAATTTTAATGGAAATCATGCATTTATCCAACTTTAGGCTTTGCAAGCTACAATAATATAGTCTCTGATTTTCACTGTAAATACATCTGCTTAACAAATCATATTGATATGTAATCATATATTCTTATGCATAATATATTATCTTGATATATATTATTATGTAAGACTGCTGATCAAAAATTATAAATATTTTCTGCTAAGGAAAAATTGGAAAACAATATTATTTATAAAAGATGATTTTTTTTGTGGTGGTCACTTCTTTAAAATATTGTTTCCAAGTGTAATGAGGAGAGATGGAATTAATAAATGAAGCCCCTTAGTTTGTTTATCACCCAAATATTGTTACTGACTATATTCTCCACTGTACATTTTATCCCTGTGACTCCTTTATCTTGTAAATGGAAGTTTGTACCTCTTGATTTCTTTCACCTGTTTCCCTCATCTGTTTCACCCCTCTCCCTCCTGGCAACCAATATTTGTTCTTGACATATATGACCCTTTTTTGTTTTATGTTTGTTCCTTTTTTTACATTTCAGTTTTCACATGTCCCAAGTTAAAGCATAGTTCTTTTCAGATCTATCCATGTTGCTGCAAATGGCAACATTTCACTATTTTTATGGCTGAGTAATTGTATGCATATATTCTTTTTTTTTAATTTTATTTTATTTTTAAACTTTACAATATTGTATTAGTTTTGCCAAATATCAAAATGAATCCACCACAGGTATACCTGTGTTCCCCATCCTGAACCCTCCTCCCTCCTCCCTCCCCATACCCTCCCTCTGGGTCGTCCCAGTGCACCAGCCCCAAGCATCCAGTATCATGCATCAAACCTGGACTGGTGACTCGTTTCATACATGATATTATACATGTTTCAGTGCTATTCTCCCAAATCTCCCCACCCTCTCCCTCTCCCACAGAGTCCATAAGACTGATCTATACATCAGTGTCTCTTTTGCTGTCTCGTACACCGGGTTATTGTTACCATTTTTCTAAATTCCATATATATGCGTTAGTATACTGTATTGGTGTTTTTCTTTCTGGCTTACTTCACTCTGTATAATAGGTTCCATTTTCATCCATCTCATTAGAACTGATTCAAATGTATTCTTTATAATGGCTGAGTAATACTCCATTGTGTATATGTACCACTACTTTCTTATCCATTCATCTGCTGATGGGCATCTAGGTTGCTTCCATGTCCTGGCTATTACAAACAGTGCTGCGATGAACATTGGGGTACACGTGTCTCTTTCCCTTCTGGTTTCCTCAGTGTGTATGCCCAGCAGTGGGATTGCTGGATCATAAGGCAGTTCTATTTCCAGTTTTTTAAGGAATCTCCACACTCTTCTCCATAGTGGTTGTACTAGTTTGCATTCCCACCAACAGTGTAAGAGAGTTCCCTTTTCTCCACACCCTCTCCAGCATTTATTGCTTGTAGACATGGATCGCAGCCATTCTGACTGGCGTGAAATGGTACCTCATAGTGGTTTTGATTTGCATTTCTCTGATAATGAGTGATGTTGAGCATCTTTTCATGTGTTTGTTAGCCATCTGTATGTCTTCTTTGGAGAAACGTCTATTTAGTTCTTTGGCCCATTTTTTGATTGGGTCATTTATTTTTCTGGAGTTGAGCTGTAGGAGTTGCTTGTATATTTTTGAGATTAGTTGTTTGTCCGTTGCTTCATTTGCTATTATTTTCTCCCATTCTGAAGGCTGCCTTTTCACCTTGCTAATAGTTTCCTTTGTTATGCAGAAGCTTTTAAGTTTAATTAGGTCCCATTTGTTTATTGTTGCTTTTATTTCCAATATTCTGGGAGGTGGGTCATAGAGGATCCTGCTGTGATGTATGTCGGAGAGTGTTTTGCCTATGTTCTCCTCTAGGAGGTTTATAGTTTCTGGTCTTACATTGAGATCTTTAATCCATTTTGAGTTTATTTTTGTGTATGGTGTCAGAAAGTGTTCTAGTTTCATTCTTTTACAAGTGGTTGACCAGTTTTCCCAGCACCACTTGTTAAAGAGATTGTCTTAAATCCATTGTATATTCTTGCCTCCTTTGTCAAAGAAAAGGTGTCTATATGTGCGTGGATTTATCTCTGGGCTTTCTATTTTGTTCCATTGATCTATATTTCTGTCTTTGTGCCAGTACCATACTGTCTTGATAACTGTGGCTTTGTAATAGAGCCTGAAGTCAGGCAGGTTGATTCCTCCAGTTCCATTCTTCTTTCTCAAGATAGCTTTGGCTATTCGAGGTTTTTTGTATTTCCATACAAATTGTGAAATTATTTGTTCTAGCTCTGTGAAGAATACCGTTGGTAGCTTGATAGGGATTGCATTGAATCTATAAATTGCTTTGGGTAGTATACTCATTTTCACTATATTGATTCTTCCAATCCATGAACATGGTATATTTCTCCATCTATTCGTGTCCTCTTTGATTTCTTTCACCAGTGTTTTATAGTTTCCTATATATAGGTCTTTAGTTTCTTT
Source organism: Bos taurus (assembly GCF_002263795.3). Taxonomy (NCBI): domain Eukaryota; kingdom Metazoa; phylum Chordata; class Mammalia; order Artiodactyla; family Bovidae; genus Bos; species Bos taurus. Next base: position 50,721,925 of record NC_037340.1, read on the forward strand.
AGGTAGATATATTCCTAAGTATTTTATTCTTTCCTTTGCAATGGTGAATGGAATTGTTTCCTTAATTTCTCTTTCAGTTTTCTTATTATTAGTGTATAGGAATTCAAGGGATTTCTGTGTGTTGATTTTATATCCTGCAACTTTACTATAAGTCATTGATTAGTTCTAGTAATTTTCTGGTGGAGTCTTTAGGGTTTTCTATGTAGAGGATCATGTCATCTGCAAACAGTGCGAGTTTTACTTCTTCTTTTCCAATTTGGATTCCTTTTATTTCTTTTTCTGCCCTGATTGCTGTGGCCAAAACTTCCAAAACTATGTTGAATAGTAATGGTGAAAGTGGGCACCCTTGTCTTGTTCCTGACTTTAGAGGAAATGCTTTCAATTTTTCACCATTGAGGATAATGTTTGCTGTGGGTTTGTCATATATAGCTTTTATTATGTTGAGGTATGTTCCTTCTATTCCTGCTTTCTGGAGAGTTCTTATCATAAATGGATGTTGAATTTTGTCAAAGGCTTTATCTGCATCTATTGAGATAATCATATGGTTTTTATTTTTCAATTTGTTAATGTGGTGTATAACATTGATTGATTTGCGGATATGAAGAACCCTTGCATCCCTGAGATAAAGCCCACTTGGTCATGGTGTATGATCTTTTAAATGTGTTGTTGGATTCTGATTGCTAGAATTTTGTTAAGGATTTTTGCATCTATGTTCATCAGTAATATTGGCCTGTAGTTTTCTTCTTTTGTGGGATCTTTGTCAGGTTTTGGTATTAGGGTGATGGTGGCCTCATAGTATGAGTTTGGAAGTTTACCTTCCTCTGCAATTTTCTGGAAGAGTTTGAGCAGGATAGGTGTTAGCTCTTCTCTAAATTTTTGGTAAAATTGAGCTGTGAAGCCATCTGGACCTGGGCTTTTGTTTGCTGGAAGATTTTTGATTACAGTTTCAATTTCTGTGCTTGTGATGGGTCTGTTAAGATTTTCTATTTCTTCCTGGTCCAGTTTTGGAAAGTTGTACTTTTCTAAGAATTTGTCCATTTCTTCCACGTTGTCCATTTTATTGGCATATAATTGTTGATAGTAGTCTCTTATGATCCTTTGTATTTCTGTGTTGTCTGTTGTGGTCTCTCCATTTTCATTTCTAATTTTATTGATTTGATTTTTCTCCCTTTGTTTCTTGATGAGTCTGGCTAATGGTTTGTCAATTTTATTTATCCTTTCAAAGAACCAGCTTTTGGCTTTGTTGATTTTTGCTGTGGTCTTTTTTGTTTCTTTTGCATTTATTTCTGCCCTAATTTTTAAGATTTCTTTCCTTCTACTAACCATGGGGTTCTTCATTTCTTCCTTTTCTAGTTGCTTTAGGTGTAGGGTTAGGTTATTTATTTGACTTTTTTCTTGTTTCTTGAGGTATGCCTGTATTGCTATGAACTTTCCCCTAAGAACTGCTTTTAAAGTGTCCCACAGGTTTTGGGTTGTTGTGTTTTCATTTTCATTCGTTTCTATGCAAATTTTGATTTCTTTTTTGATGTCTTCTATGATTTGTTGGTTATTCAGCAGCGTGTTGTTCAGCCTCCATATGTTGGAATTTTTAATAGTTTTTCTCCTGTAATTGAGATCTAATCTTACTGCATCGTGGTCAGAAAAGATGCTTGGAATGATTTCTATTTTTTTGAATTTACCAAGGCTAGATTTATGGCCCAGGATGTGATCTATCCTGGAGAAGGTTCCATGTGCACTTGAGAAAAAGGTGAAATTCATTGTTTTGGGATGAAATGTCCTATAGATATCAACTAGGTCTAACTGGTCTATTGTATCGTTTAACGTTTGTGTTTCCTTGTTAATTTTCTGTTTAGTTGATCTATCCATAGGTGTGAGTGGGGTATTAAAGTCTCCCACTATTATTGTGTTATTGTTAATTTCTCCTTTCATACTTGTTAGCATTTGTCTTACATATTGCGGTGCTCCCGTGTTGGGTGCATATATATTTATAATTGTTATATCTTCTTCTTGGATTGATCCTTTGATCATTATGTAGTGACCATCTTTGTCTCTTTTCACAGCCTTTGTTTTAAAGTCTATTTTATCTGATACGAGTATTGCTACTCCTGCTTTCTTTTGGTCCCTATTTGCATGGAAAATCTTTTTCCAGCCCTTCACTTTCAGTCTATATGTGTCCCCTGTTTTGAGGTGGGTCTCTTGTAGACAACATATGTAGGGGTCTTGTTTTTGTATCCATTCAGCCAGTCTTTGTCTTTTGGTTGGGGCATTCAACCCATTTACATTTAAGGTAATTACTGATAAGTATGATCCCGTTGCCATTTACTTTATTGTTTTGGGTTCAAGTTTATACACCGTTTTTGTGTTTCCTGTCTAGAGAATATCCTTTAGTATTTGTTGGAGAGCTGGTTTGGTGGTGCTGAATTCTCTCAGCTTTTGCTTGTCTGAGAAGCTTTTGATTTCTCCTTCATATCTGAATGAGATCCTTGCTGGGTACAATAATCTGGGCTGTCGTTTATTTTCTTTCATCACTTTAAGTATGTCTTGCCATTCCCTCCTGGCTTGAAGAGTTTCTATTGAAAGATCAGCTATTATCCTTATGGGAATTCCCTTGTGTGTTATTTGTTGTTTTTCCCTTGCTGCTTTTAATATTTGTTCTTTGTGTTTGATCTTTGTTAATTTGATTAATATGTATCTTGGGCTGTTTCACCTTGGGTTTATCCTGTTTGGGACTCTCTGGGTTTCTTGGACTTGGGTGATTATTTCCTTCCCCATTTTAGGGAAGTTTTCAACTATTATCTCTTCTAGTATTTTCTCATGGTCTTTCTTTTTGTCTTCTTCTGGGACCCCCATGATTCGAATGTTGTAGTGTTTAATATTGTCCTGGAGGTCTCTGAGATTGTCCTCATTTCTTTTAATTCATTTTTCATTTATCCTCTCTGATTCATTTATTTCTACCATTCTATCTTCTAATTCACTAATCCTATCTTCTGCCTCTGTTATTCTACTATTTGTTGCCTCCAGAGTGTTTTTAATTTCATTTATTGCATTATTCATTTTATATTGACTCTCTTTTATTTCTTCTAGGTCCTTGTTAAACCTTTCTTGCATCTTCTTAATCTTTGTCTCCAAGCTATTTATCTGTGATTCCATTTTGATTTCAAGATTTTGGATCAATTTCACTATCATTATTCGTAATTCTTTATCAGGTAGATTCCCTATCTCTTCCTCTTTTCTTTGGTTTGGTGGGCATTTATCCTGTTCCTTTATCTGCTGGGTATTCCTCTGTCTCTTCATCTTGTTTAAATTGCTGAGTTTGGGGTGTCCTTTCTGTATTCTGGCAGTTTGTGGAGTTCTCTTTATTGTGGCATTTCCTCGCTCTGTGTGGGTTTGTACAGGTGGCTTGTCAAGGTTTCTTGGTTAGGGAAGCTTGTGTCGGTGTTCTGGTGGGTGGAGCTGTATTTCTTCTCTCTCCTTTCGAAGACTTAGGTTGCTTTTCTGGGTGCCTGATGTCCTCTGCCGGCATTCAGAAGTTGTTTTGTGGAATTTACTCAGCGTTTAAATGTTCTTTTGATGAATTTGTGGGGGAGAAAGTGTTCTCCCCGTCCTACTCCTCAACCATCTTAGCTCCTCCTCAATTGTGTGCATATATTCTTTACCATTAGTCTACCCATTGGTAGTTAGATTGAGGCCATATCTTGCCTGTTGTAAATAATGCTGCAGTGAACATAGATGTGTGTGTATCTTTTCAAGTTTGCATTTTCATTCTCTTCAGCTAAGTACCCAGCAGTGGCATTGCTGGCTCTCATGGTAGTTTCATTTTTAATTTTTTGAGAAACTTCCATTTACTGCACTAAGTTGCTTAAGTCATGTCTGACTCTTTGCAACCCTATGGACTGTAGCCCACTAGGCTCCTCTGTCCATGGGATTCTCCTGACAAGAATACAGGAGTGGGTTGTTTGCCCTCCTCCAGGGGATCTTCCTGACCCAGGAATCAAACCTGCATCTCTGAAGTCTCCTGCATTGTCAGGAAGGCCCTTTACCAGTAGTGCCAGCTGGGAAGCCCAAGAAACTTCCATACTGTTTTCCAATTTACATTCTCATCAGCAGGGCATGAGCACTCCCTTTTCTCCACATTCTCACAAACAATTCTTATTTATTATCTTTTTGACAAAAACCATCCTGACAAGTGTAAAGAGATATCTTATTTTGGTTTTGATTTGCATTTCCCTGACGATTAGTAATGTAGAGTATCTTTTCATGTGCCTGTTAGCCATCTGTACATCAGCTTGGAGAAAAAAAGTTTTTTTAGATCTTCTGCCCCCTTTTTAGTAGTTGTTTGGGGAGATTTGTGTGTGTGTGTTTAAATGTAAGAGTTACTCGTGTATTTTGGAAATCAAGGTCCTTATCAGATATGTCATTTGCATATACCTTCTCCCATTCCATGAGTGACCTTTTTATTTAGTTGATACTTTTCCTTGCTGTACAAAAGCTTTTTAGTTTGATGTACTTTCATTTGTTTATTTTTACTTTTGTTCTCCTTGTTTGAGGAGACATAACCAAGAAAACATTGCTAAGACTTATGTCAGGGAGTATACTGACTATATTTTCTTCTAGAAATTTTATGGTTTCAAGTCTTACATATAAGTCTTCAATCTATTTTGAGGATTTTTTTTAATATGAGAAAGTAGTCCAGTTTGATTCTTTTGCATGCAGATATTCAGATGTCCCCACACCATTTACTGAAGAGGCTGCTTTTCTCCTTTGTATATTCCTGCCTCTTCTGTTGTAGATTAGTTGACTAAATTAATGTGGATTCATTTCTGAGCTCTCTGTTCTCTTTCATGGACCTGTGTGTCCTATTTATGCCAGTACTATACTGTTTTGATGACTCTAGCTTTGTGTGTCCTTAGGTTCTCAGTCATGTCTGACTCTTCACAACCCCATGGACTGTACTGCAGCAGGCGCCTCTGTCCATGGGGATTCTCCAGACAAGAATACTAGAGTGGACTGCCATGCCCTCGTCCAGGGGAGCTTCCCAACCCAGGGATTGAACCCAGGTCTCCCACTTTGCAGGTGGATTCTTTACCATCTGAGGCACCAAGGAAGCCAAAGAATACTGGAATGGGTAGCCTATCCCTTCTCCAGGGGATCTTCCCAACCCAGGAATCAAACCAGGATCTCCTGGATTGAAGCCAGATTCTTTACCGGCTGAGCTACCAGGGAAGCCCATCATACTGTTTTAATGTCTCTCACTTTGAAGTATGGTTGAAATCAGGAAGCATAATACTCCCAGATATGTTCTTATTTCTCAAAATCGTTTTGGCTATTTGCAGTCTTTCGTACTTCCATACACAAAGTTAGAATTATTTGTTCTAGCTCTGAGAAAAAATGCCATTGGTATTTTGATAGGAATTGCACTGAATCTGTACATTACCTTGGCGGCTGCTGCTGCTGCTAAGTCACTTCAGTCGTGTCTGACTCTGTGTGACCCCATAGACCACAGCCACCAGGATCCCCCATCCCTGGGATTCTCCAGGCAAGAACACTGGAATGGGTTGCCATTTCCTTCTCCACCCTTGGCTAGTATAATCATTTTTAATAATATAAATTCTTCCAATCCATGAAAACAGTATATAATTTCATCTGTTCATGTCATCTTCATTTTCTTTCATCAGAGTGTCATAGTTTTCTGAGTACAGGTCTTTTACCATCTTAGTTACATTTATTCCTAGGTATTTTATTCTTTATTTTGATATGATTGTAAATGAAATTGTCTTCTTAATTTCTTTTACTGATAGTTTGTTTCTAGTTTATAGCAACAGATTTCTCTATATAAATTTTGTATTGTGCAACTTTACCAAATTCACTGATGAGTTTTAGTAGCTTTTTGATGGTATCTTTAGGATTTTCCATGTATATATTGTGTCATCTGCAAACAGTGAGAGTTTAATTCCTTCCCAACTTGGATCTCTTTTATTTCTTTTTCTTGTCTAATTGCTGTGGTTAGGACTGCCAATATCAGGCTGAATAAAAGTGGTGAGTGTGGGCATCCTTGTTTTGTTCCTGATCTTAAAGGAAACACTTTCAGCTCTCATAGTTGAACATGGTGTTAGCAGTGGGCTCATCATATATGGGTTTTATTATGTTGAGTATGTTCCTTCTATGGGCTTCCCTGGTGGCTCAGTGGTAAAGAATCCACCTGCCAATGCAGGAGATGTGGTCTAATCCCTGGGTCTGGAAGATCCCCTGGAGAAGGAAATGGCAACCCACTCCAGTATTCTTGCCTGGAAAATCCCATGGACAGAGGAGCCTGGCAAGCTACAGTCCACGGGGTCTCAAAAGAGTCAATCACAACTTAGTGACTAAACAACATGTTCACTCTATATCCATTTTGCTGAGAGTTTTTGTCATAACTGGATGTCAAATTTTGTCGAAAGTTTTTCCACATCTATTGAGATGATCATATGATTTTTGTTATTCAATTTGTTAATGTAGTGTATCATGTTGATTGATTTTCAGACATTGAATCATTCTCACATCCTTAAGATAAATCCACGGTATATGATCCTTTTAATGTACTGTTGAATTTGGCTTGCTAATATTTTGTTAAGGTTTTTTGCATGTATATTTATTAGTGATATTTGCCTGTAATTTTCTTTTTTGTGTGATATCTTTGGTAGGTATCAGGGTGATGTTGGCCTCAGAATTGTATTTCTAGGAATTTAGCCATTTCTTCAGGTTTCCATTTTATTGATGTATAATTTTTTGTAGCAATCTCATGATTTTTTATTTCTGTGTTGTTTGCAACTTTTCCTTTTTCGTTTCTGATTTTATTTTATTGGTTCATCTGTCTTTTTTTCCTTGATGATTCTGGCTAAAGATGGCAAGACAGAAAGCGACAAGGATTCTGAGCCTGGCTTCTGAGGCCTGCAAAGCGACCTTACCAACTCCTAATTACCTTCCCTCCACAACTGCTTTCATATAACTCAGCATAACCCTTTATTCTATCAATATTTAAGGTTTTCTTTATATTTGGGATATGTTTCACTAGCATCCAAACATAGCTCCTTATTGACCCAGAACCCAGTTCACTGGAATGCCCAGGGAAGGATTTAATAAGGTAATAATAAGGTAATAAGATATTATATATACACATATTCACACATATGCTACATATGTACATATAATATTTTGTATTTATACAGATCTATGAAATTATAGTTATAATTAACTGATAATTAAATGTAATTTAATACAAAGTCTAATGAATAGAGATTATTAGAATTCAATGAGATTAGTCTCACTGAGTACAATTCCAGAAGCATTCACTAAAATATTTGTTCTGGCTGTTTTGTTTTTTTCTGTACAAATTTTTTGGGATGAAGATAAGGATGTGTATGTTGTGTATGTTCTGTAATTCTGATACTGATGATTGAAAAAAATCCCATAAGAAAATTCTGTTTTGGGTCTTACCAACTAAAATATTCCAATTTATTCAAACACTATCAATGAGGGCAGGACAGAAACTATTGATATAAGAATATTAATAGTGCCTAACTATAGTTTCTGATACCACAGGAGTAGAATGATTGATTCCTCTCCAGTTTCCTTATAAACTACTATTTTAAACCTGCTGGTGCTGCTGTTAAGTCACTTCAGTCATGTCCGACTCTGTGCGATCCCATAGACGGCAGCCCACCAGCCTCCTCCATCCCTGGGATTCTCCAGGCAAGAATACTGGAGTGGGTTGCCATTTCCTTCTCCAATGCATGAAAGTGAAAAGTGAAAAGTGAAAGTGAAGTCACTCAGTCGTGCTGACTCTTAGGGACCCCATTGACTGAAGCCTACCAGGCTCCTCTGTCCATGGGATTTTCCAGGCAAGAGTACTGGAGTGGGGTGCCATTTTAAACCTAGATGCTCCCAAACTGGAGAACTTCGTAGTTTCTTAGATTGGAAACAGAGAAAATTTGTAATCAACCACTGAACCAGTCACTCTGCTTACTGAAATCTCAACAGAAGAAAACTTCTCTGTACAATAAAATAGATAAAGAACATACACTCTGATTCTGAACCCCAGCACCCAGGTGGACACTACCCTTCACTGTTGAGGCATGGTAGTACTGATGCAATTTTTGGCCTGAGAGCTCTTGTCTCTTAATGAACCCTTCTGGAATTGTCAGACTCAATGAAAGTCTCTCTCAGTCTATTAAAGGAGACTTTTACTATCCCAGCTCTCTCCCCAGTAGTAAACAACAGCAGAATGTTCTCCAGGTTCTATGCATGCTACGTACTCAGTCACTCAGTTGTGTCTGACTCTTTGCGACATAGACTATTTGCAACATAGACAACAGCCTTCCAGGCTCCTGTCCATGGAATTCTCCAGGCAAGAATACTGGAGTGGGTTGCCATTTCTTCCTCCAGGGGATTTTCCTGACCCAGAGATTGAACCACCATCTCCTGTGTCTCCTGCATTGGCAGGAAGATTATTGACCACTGCACCATCTGCGTTACCTCCTGCGAATAACCTCTTTATAATCAGGAAAACAGAGGCTGCTTTCAGTTACTGTACAGCACCTGAGTGAATGCTACCAGTCAGCTCATTACAGAAAATAAAAGTAGATTCTTTAGTTGTTCAGTTGTTTATATCTCTGTCAAGCCCCAGTGATGGGCAGCCCCTTGAGTGAAAAGACAAATCACAATAGATTTTTAATGGCCGGCCTTCTCTCTAAGTTAGAATGAAATACTGTTGTAATGAAACCTGGTAGTCCTTTTCTTTTCTAGGCTGTGCTTTACCCACTTTGAACTAACTCCTAAAAGTTGAATGCATGTGTTATTAAGAAGCTAATTGTTTGTAGGCCTTGTCTGACAGTGGAGAAGGCAATGGCAACCCACTCTAGTACTCTTGCCTGGAAAATCCCATGGACAGAGAAGCCTGGTAGGCTTCAGTCAATGGGGTCCCTAAGAGTCAGCACGACTGAGCGACTTCACTTTCACTTTTCACTTTCATGCATTGGAGAAGGAAATGGCACCCCACTCCAGTATTCATGCCTGGAGAATCCCAGGGACAGAGGAGCCTGGTGCCCTGCTGTCTATGAGGTCGCACAGAATCGGACACAACTGAAGTGACTTGGCGGCGGCAGCAGCAGCTTGTATGACAGAGAGAAAAATAGCAAAAAAAAAAAAAAGGAATTGTTGAAATAAACATGATGAATTTGCATCAGAATGACAATTGAAGAAATCCATCTTAACCTTCACATCAATTGGCTTTCAAAAACTGTCCCCTTTGAGTTCTCAGGTCACTTCTGAAAATAATAATAAATTAGCCTCTAATGTTTTTCCACAAGTCCTCAGCACATCCTCTCTACCTTTGTCTTCTCTTAGTACCCACATTCATCTCTTTATTTCAGTTAGAGAATATTGGGATCCTGGCCAGCTTCATAATTCTCAGGTTTTTTAACTTAATAGGGTTTTTCAGAAACCATGTGGATATGGGTCATACAAATTAGTCTGCCCCTTCAACTTTCAATACCAAGAAAGTGTCTGTTAAAGAGATTTCAGTATTGATAGACATCAACATTTTCCCCAAAGGAGATGGCATCATTTTCAATGTTCAGGAAACAATTTTTCAAAGGATAGCCAGATTCAAAAAGCACAGGAAATATAAAATGATGCACTTAAAATTATGGTGATGTGAGCATTGTGTCCAGTATTTCTTAGTAGAAATATGATGTGTTTTTTGTTTGTTTTTTTGTTTTTTTAATTTTCAGATCTGGAGTCACTACCTACCACTCCAAAAATCAGTGTCTGATAATATTAAATAATTCCTGCTGACAAAGGATATGTAAACTCTCAAAGTGTTTGGATACATACAAAAAGAGCAGTACCTGGAACTCAAATTCAACTAAAGAGACACAAAATCTATTTCGTAATCTGCCTTTTTACATTTCCCATGATGGGCACACTCACAGAAAGGCAGCAGATTCTAAAGTCAATTCCCAAAGTGGGTTCCATGGATCACTAATAGATATACCTTGATAGAAATATATATGGAAAAAATCTGTGCTTCAATGAAAAATTATCAATGCCTAGATGACAATTTTCCAGGTTATCTGATCATAGTCTCTAACTGTCCTTGAACTATTTTTCAACTATATATGTTGTAAACAACTGTAGGAAATGTAAAATTATTCTTGACTATAGATAAGCAAACACCCTCTTCCAAAAACACAAGAGAAGACTCTACACATGGACATCACCAGATGGTCAACACCGAAATCAGATTGATTATATTCTTTGCAGCCAAAGATGGAGAAGCTCTATACAGTCAGCAAAAACAAGACTGGGAGCTGACTGTGGCTCAGATCATGAACTCCTTATTGCCAAATTCAGACTGAAATTGAAGAAAGTGGGGAAAACCACTAGACCATTCAGGTATGACCTAAATCAAATCCCTTATGATTATACAGTGGAAGTGAGAAATAGATTTAAGGGACTAGATCCAATAGATAGAGTGCCTGATGAACTATGGACTGAGGTTCGAGACATTGTACAGGAGACAGGGGTCAAGACCATCCCCATGGAAAAGAAATGCAAAAGACAAAATGGCTGTCTGGGGAGGCCTTACAAATAGCTGTGAAAAGAAGAGAAGAGAAAAGCAAAGGAGAAAAGGAAAGATATAAGCATCTGAATGCAGAGTTCCAAAGAATAGCAAGAAGAGATAAGAAAACCTTCCTCAGCGATCAATGCAAATAATTAGAGGAAAACAATAGAATGGGAAAGACTAGAGATCTCTTCAAGAAAATTAGAGATACGAAGGGAACATTTCATGCAAAGATGGGCTCAATAAAGGACAGAAATGGTATGGACCTAACAGAGGCAGAAGATATTAAGAAGAGATGGCAGGAATACACAGAAAAACTGTATAAAAAAGATCTTCATGACCAAGATAAACACGATGGTGTGATCACTCACCTAGAGCCAGACATCCTGGAATGTGAAGTCAAGTGGGCCTTAGAAAGCATCACTACGAACAAAGCTAGTGGAGGTGATGGAATTCCAGTTGAGCTCTTTCAAATCCTGAAAGATGATGCTGTGAAAGTGCTGCACTCAATATGCCAGCAAATTTGGAAAACTCAGCAGTGGCCACAGGACTGGAAAAGGTCAGTTTTCATTCTAATCCCAAAGAAAGGCAAAATACCAAAGAATGCTCAAACTACCACACGATTGCACTCATCTCACATGCTAGTAAAGTAATGCTCAAAATTCTCCAAGCCAGGCTTCAGCAATACATGAACCGTGAACTTACAGATGTTCAAGCTGGTTTTAGAAAAGGCAGAAGAACCAGAGATCAAATTGCCAACATCCACTGGGTCATGGAAAAAGCAAGAGAGTTCCAGAAAACCATCTATTTCTGCTTTATTGACTACACCAAAGCCTTTGACTGTGTGGATCACAATAAACTGTGGAAAATTCTGAAAGAGATGGGAATACCAGACCACCTGACCTGCCTCTTGAGAAACCTGTATGCAGGTCAGGAAGCAACAGTTAGAACTGGACATGGAACAACAGACTGGTTCCAAATAAGAAAAGGAGTACATCAAGGCTGTATATTGTCACCCTGCTTATTTAACTTATATGCAGAGTACATCATAAGAAACACTGGTCTGGAAGAAGCACAAGCTGGAATCAAGATTGCCAGGAGAAATATCAATAACCTCAGATATGCAGATGACACCACCCTTATGGCAGAAAGTGAAGAGGAACTAAAAAGCCTCCTGATGAAAGTGAAAGAGGAGAGTGGAACAGTTGGCTTAAAACTCAACATTCAGAAAACGAAGATCATGGCATCCGGTCCCATCACTTCAGGGCAAATAGATGGGGAAACAGTGGAAACAGTGTCAGACTTTATTTTTGGGGGCTCCAAAATCACTGCACATGGTGATTGCAGCCATGAAATTAAAAGACGCTTACTCCTTGGAAGGAAAGCTATGACCAACCTAGATAGCATATTCAAAAGCAGAGACATTACTTTGCCAACAAAGGTTCGTCTAGTCAAGGCTATGGTTTTTCCAGTGGTCATGTATGGATGTGAGAGTTGGACTGTGAAGAAAGCTGAGTGATGAAGAATTGATGCTTTTGAACTGTGGTGTTGAAGAAGACTCTTGAGAGTCCCTTGGACTGCAAGGAGATCCAACCAGTCCATTCTGAAGGAGATCGGCCCTGGGTGTTCTTTGGAAGGAATGATGCTGAAGCTGAAACTCCAGTACTTTGGCCACCTCATGCGAAGAGTTGACTCACTGGAAAAGACTCTGATGCTGGGAGGGTTTGGGGAAGGAGGAAAAGGGGACAACAGAGGATAAGATGGCTGGATGGCATCACTGACTCACTGGACATGAGTCTGAGTGAACTCTGGGAGTTGGTGATGGACAGGGAGGCCTGGCGTGCTGTGATTCATGGGTTCACAAAGAGTCGGACACGACTGAGTGACTGAACTGAACTGAACTGAGTGACAAGTCTGATGGAGCTTTTAGAATGTTTCTGGAAATAACCTATTATAAAGTTACCTGTAAGTTTTAAAAGTTCTAGGCAACTATTTCTAGGTAAAGTTAAATTGATGAAACAATAGAATAATACAATAATGTTAATATAGACAATAAGTTGTGCAGAGTCTGGATTCTCCCCTAGAAGTGTTAAATCATTGGCACAGCATCACACAAGTAGGCTAGAAACTGAGTCAAGCTAAAAACTGAAGTTTCTGGTTCTGAAAATAATACTTATACTACCTCACAGGCTGGTTCTACAGAACAACGGGATGGATAGCCATCTAACTAAAACCTCTCAAGGTACTCTCAGAATTTACACAAAACATATTTTCAAGACAGTATCCACGATAGGTATTAAACTTGCAGAAAATTGTAAGAGTAAAATATAATTGGATTTTATAACAGAAAAACTCAAAGTATTAATTTTTCATCCTTAAAAAGATAATAGTTTCAAATCTAAAGGTAAATTATAAGAACAATTTTGAGGATTTTAAAATCCTTATGCCACATATGTAATATATCTGTGAATCTTCTACTTAAGTTTGTTTCCAAGAAGAGTTGGTTCAGGAATCAGATTTGAGAAGGCTTTACAAATTATTATTTCATGACTGTTACTTTAAATTGAAACATATCTCAGTATTTTGGTCTGAGTGTTTTCCTTTTTTCTAATGATGCAACAATGTATGTTTTAGAAACTTTTACCAGAAAACCCCATCTTTCTGGGTTCATTGAGTTACATCAAGAGTTTACTGAATTTCACCTAAACTAGGTGAGTGGTTTTTCTGAAAAATCTGCCCATATTTTTGAAAACGTTCATGATAAATTCTAACTTCCTGTTTGTATTAGCTATTTTTCCAAAAAGAACTAATTAATGATGCTTTTTTAATGGACAGACTGTGTTCTTGAGTTGCCAAAGGTGTAATGCTAAGAGAAATATAACCCTCTGAAGAGAGTTTTACATATAAAATTAAATTCCATATGGAAAATCAAACAAACATTATTAGCCATTGCACATGTTTTGTTGGGAACTTATAGTGGTGCTGTGGAAGGAAGGAAAAGGAAAATTCTTCCTACCTGAGCAGCAGGTGTGAGATTTTCTTTTTCTACACCCACAAGGCTCATTTACTTCCAAGCAAACAGGAAACACTGACTGGAATTAATATCACTAACTTGGGAACTCACTGTAACATCTTTCACTCAGCTATGAAATTTCCTATAAGTAATGTTGGGGAAAGAAGAACAATTGTTTTGTTTCTAATTTTAGGCAGAAGACGCAAAGTGTTGACAGAGACAAAATAGAAATAGGGAGAGAGATGATAGTCAAAAAATATGGTTCAAAGAAGCAACAAATTTTATTGGATGGATTTATTGTTATTTCTTTGTAATGTGACAGGGATGATATATTAATTCATGAATACTTGATGTTTCCCCTGAGGAGACAATAGCATAGCTGTCTCTCATTTCTTCCTTTGTCTTTCTTCTACCCCATAGACTTTATTACATATATTCAGAGCAGTCATAGAGGGGGCAAAAAAAAATTAAAGATAAAAAGTTTTTAAAAGAAAAAGATGAGGTTTGTTTATAAAAGCAGGGGGAAATGGGACATGAAAGAAAGAGGGGAAAATCAAGAGCTTATGCAGAAAGAGTCTAGGGTAATATTTGTATGGAAAAGAAGGGAGCATGAAAATAAGGTGGTGGTTGAAGGGTAGCCCATTCACCTACATATGAGAGGGTAGAAGAAGAAAAGATAGGAGGTGGAGCTTTGGAGAAATGTTACTGTGGAATGAATTGGACTCTCCTTAGTACTTAGTATTTTCTTTTAGACCTTCTAGAATAAACACCAAAAAAAAAAAAAAATGTCCTTTTCAACACAGGGGACTGGAAAGCAAAAGTAGGAAGTCAAGAGATACCCAGAATAATGGGCAAGATTGGCCTGGGAGTACAAAATGAAGCAGGGCAAAGGCTAACAGAGCTTTGCCAAGAGAATGCACTGGTCATAGCAAACACTCTCTTCCAACAACACAAGAGAAGACTCAGCACATGGACATCACCAGATGGTCAGTACCAAAATCAGACTGATTATATTTTTTGCAGCCAAAAATTGAGAAGCTCTATACAGTCAGCAAAAACAAGACTGGGAGTTGACTGGGGCTCAGATCATGATATTGCCAAATTCAGAGTTAAATTGAAAGAAACAAGGAAAAACACTAGATCATTCAGTTATGACCTAAATCAAATTCCTTACAATAAATTACATAGTGGAAGTGACAAATAGATTCAAGGGATTACATTTGATAGACAGAGTGCCTGAAGAACTGTGAACGGACATTCAGAACATTGTACAGGAGGTGGTGATTAAGAACATCCCCAAGAAAAAGAAATCCAAGAAGGCAAAATGGTTGTTTAAGGAGGCCTTACAAATACCTGAGAAAAGAAGAGAAGCTAAAGGGAAAGGAGAAAAGAAAAGACATACCCATTTGAATGCAGAGTTACAAAGAATATAAAGGAGACATAAGAAAGCCTTCCTAAGTGGTCAGTGAAAGAAATAGAGAAAGACAATAGAATGGGAAAGACTAGAGATCTCATCAAGAAAATTGGAGATACCAAGGGAATATTTCATGCAAAGATGGGTACAATAAGGACAGAAATGGTATGGACCTAACAGAAGCAGAAGATATCAAAAAGAGATGGCAAGAATACACAGAAGAACTATACAAAAAAAGATCTCAATGACCCAGATAACTATACAAAAAAGATTTCAATTAGCCAGATAACAATGATGATGTGATCACTCACCTAGAGCCAGATATCCTGGAATGTGAAGCCGAGTGGACCTTAGGAAGCATCACTATGAACAAAGCTAGTGGAGGTGATGGAATTCCAGTTGAGCTCTTTCAAATCCTAAAAGATGATGCTGTTAAAGTCCTTCACTCTATATGCCAGCAAATTAGGAAAACTCAGCAGTGGCCACAGGACTGGAAAAGGTTGGTTTTCATTCCAACCCCAAAGAAAGGCAATGCCAAAGAATGTTCAAACTACCACACAATTGCACTCATTTCACATGCTAGCAAAGTGATGCTCAAAATTCTCCATGCCAGGCTCCAACAGTACGTGAACCGTGAACTTGCAGATGTTCAAGCTGGATTTAGAAGAGGCAGAAGAATCAGAGATCAAATTGCCAACATCCACTGGATCACTGAAAAAACAAGAGAGTTCCAGAAAAATATTTACTTCTGATTTATTGACTATGCCAAAGCCTTTGACTGTGTGGATCACAACAAACTGTGGGAAATTCTTATAAAGATGGGAATAACAGACCACCTTACCTGCCTCCTGAGAAATCTGTATGCTGGTCAAGAAGCAAGAGTTAGAAACGGTAATGGAACAAGACTGATCCCAAATTGGGAAAGGAGTACGTCAAGGTTGTATATTGTCACTGTGCTTATTAACTTATATGCAGAGAAGATCATGGGAAATGCCAGGCTGGATGAAGCACAAGCTGGAATCAGGGTTGCTAGAAGAAATATCAATAACCTCAGATATGCAGATGACACCACCCTTATGACAGAAAGTGAAGAGGAACTAAAGAGCCTCTTGATGAAAGTGAAAGAGGAGAGAAAAAAAGCTGGCTTTGAAACTCAACACTCAAAAAACTAAGATCATGGCATCTGGTCCCATCACTTCATGGCAAATAGATGGGGAAACAATGGAAACAGTGACAGACCATTTTCTTGGACTCCAAAATCACTGCAGATAGTGACTGTAGCCATGAAATTAAATTATGCTTGCTCCTTGGAAGAAGAGCTATGGGCAAACCTTGACAGCATATTAAAAAGTGGAGACATTACTTTGCCCACAAATGTCCATCTAGTCAAAACTATGGTTTTTCCAGTAGTCATCTGTGAATGTGGGAGTTGGACTATAAAGAAAGCTGAGCACTGAGGAATTGATGCTTTTGAACTGTGGTGTTGGAGAAGACTCTTGAGAGTCCTTTGGACAGCAAGGAGATCCAACCAGTCCATCCTAAAGGAAATCAGTCCTGAATATTCATTGACAGGACTGATGCTGAAGCTAAACCTCCACTAGTGTGGCCACCCGATATGAAGAACTGACTAGTTGGAAAAGACCCTGATGCTGGGAAAGATTGAAGACAGGAGGAGAAGGGGATAACAGACAATGAGATGGTTGGATGGCATTACGGACATGAGTTTGAACAAGATCTGGGAGTTGGTGATGGACAGGGAAGTCTGGCATGCTGCATTCTATAGGGTCACAAAAAGTTTGACACAACTAAGCAACGAAACTGAACTAGTATTTTTCCAGAGATAAAGTTAATCATTTACGTTTCTGGTTCCTAGGTTGAGCTGGTGCTTCCCTGGTGGCTCAGATGGTAAAGAATCCAACCGCCAATGTAGGAGACACAAGATTCTATCCCTGGGTCGGGAAGATACCCTGGAGAAGGAAAAGGTAACTCACTCCCATATTCTTGCCTTGGAAATCCCATGGACAGAGGAGTCTGGCAGGTTACAGTCCATAGGGTGGCAAAGACTTGTACACGACTGAGTGAGTAACAATACAATAACAACACATTACCTGAATCAACAGTACATTTTGATACAGAGGTCAGACTCTGGGAACAATGAAATAAAGTGAGAACTAAGGAGTAGGTTCTTGAAATAATTATATAAAGCCAGAGCAAAGTGGTCGAGGCTTTGCTGAAATGGAAATTGTAAGGAAGGGGAAGAAGGAAAACCAGTTCCAATTTAGAAATCAGATTTATGAAGCAAATATAATGAGTTAAATCAAAACTGTCTTTAAAAGAAAAGCTTCTCTGTGAAATTACAAAATGAACATTAAAGACAGCATCAATGACCATCTAACTTTTTAAGAAATTATATTCCTTCCACAACAGAGAAAAAGGCCTATGTCAGTCCTGCTTGGAGCAGATGAAAGCTGCTGCCCTATTCACTGGTGGTGAACAGATTTATTCCGGGGGATCTGGCTGCTGCTGCAGAAATCAACTTCAGACTTTGGAACAACCGGAACAAAATAATTGCTCCCAGAAACTTGAGAAATCTGTGGGAAATACCATGCCAAAGAAGGGTCAAATAAAAAACATTGAGTTATAATTTGATCATTCTACTAAAATGATACAAATATGCACAGACACAGAAATAGTGAGATGCTATAGCATGTGACATCTGACACCAGGGCTGACTTAAGAAGTCAAAGCTATAAAAGCTGCAATTAATGTTTTGAATGGTCTTGAGAGGCTGTGCCCACAAGTGGCAGAAAGCATGCCCAAGGTGGCCCATCTGCCAGGGGTGATGGAATGAGACTTGGCAAACCTCCTGGCTGGAGCAATTAAGTGAGGGAGCCACAATCTGCTGATTTTAATCTTGAAGCAAAAACCTCGTGAATTCTCACTACTAGTGAAGGAGACCTAGGCTGAGTAGGATAAAGAATGCATATTAACAGCCTGTAGGATCACCTAGTGGGGCTCATGCCAAAGGCCTGGAGCAGAATTGAAAGTTACAGAAGGGATACTCCCTCTCATTGAAATCTTCTCAGTTCAGTTCAGTTCAGTCGCTCAGTTGTGTCTGACTCTTTGCAACCCCACAAACCATAGCACACCAGGCCTCCCTGTCCATCACCAACTCCTGGAGTTTACCCAAACTCATGTCCATTGAGTCGGTGATGCCATCCAACCATCTCATCCTCTGTCGTTCCCTTCTCCTCCTGCCCTAGTCTTTCCCACCATCAGGGTCTTTTCAAATGAGTCAGCTCTCCGCATCAGGTGGCCAAAGTATTGGAGTTTCAGCTTCAACATCAGTCCTTCCAATGAACACCCAGGACTGATCTCCTTCAGAATGGACTGGTTGGATCTCCTTGCAGTCCAAGAGACTCTCAAGAGTCTTCTCCAACACCACAGTTCAAAAGCATCAATTCTTCAGCGCTCAGCTTTCTTCACAGTCCAACTCTCACATCCATACATGACTACTGGAAAAACCATTTTGTTGTCAACCTTTATTAACAAAGTAATGTCTCTGCTTTTAATATGCTGTCTAGGTTGGTCATAACTTTGCTTTGAAGGAGTAAGCATCTTTTAATTTCATGGCTGCAATCACCATCTGCAGTGATTTTAGAGCCCCCAAAAATAAAGTCAGCCACTGTTTCCACTGTTTCCCCATCTATTTCCCATCAAGTGATGGGACTGGGTGACATGATCTTAGTTTTCTGAATGTTAAGCTTTAAGCCAACTTTTTCACTCTCCTCTTTCACTTTCATCAAGAGGCTCTTTAGTTCTTCTCCACTTTCTGCCATAAGGGTGGTATCATCTGCATATCTGAGGTTATTGGTATTTCTCCTGGCAATCTTGATTTCAGCTTGTGCTTCCTCCAGCCCAGCATTTCTCATGATGTACTCTGCATATAAGTTAAATAAGCAGGGTGACAATGTACAGCCTTGACATACTCCTTTTCCTATTTGGAACCAGTCTGTTGTTCCACGTCCAATTCTAACTGTTACTTCCTGACCTCCATATAGGTTTCTCAAGAGGCAGATCAGGTGGTCTGGTATTCCCATCTCTTCCAGAATTTTCCACAGTTTATTGTGATCCACACAGTCAAAGGCTTTGGCATAGTCAATAAAGCAGAAATAGACGTTTTTTCTGAAATCTTGTCAGGGAAGCATAAATAGGGCTCAAATCCCAATCAGGACCCCAAAAGACAGCTCTTCTCACAGATTGGGCACTAATATGCTTCCAGTGCAGTTGTTTTTGACAGGCAGAGACTGAAAAGAAGCCAGCAGGGGTGAGTCCATGCAGGGCTTACCCTCCGCCTGTGTGGTTGGACCTGGAAGACGGGTGTGGCCTCTGTCCCGATCTGCCATGGAGAAGAGGGGCATGCAGTGGGGCATCTACCTCAAGGAGGTTTGTCAGATGAATGATATTTCCTTATTTGAAGAATGGAGACTGGAACAGAGGGTTTGAGATTCTCTGGGAAGGCAGGGGGATTAGTTACTCAACCTGATATGTTTCTAGAAATTCCATTAGCAAGGTTTTCCATTTACTGCCTCCAATGATGAATGTTGGCAGAAGCTGCTGAGTTTGATAGTGTTTCCTGACAGAGATCCCTGACAGGGATTTTGATCTTCCTGGAATTATCTAGGGAAGTTGGGGACAGCAGATGGAAAATGTAATCAGCATAGTTTCTTTTAACACATGTCCTTTCATAGCCTCTCTCCCACGTTCCCTCTCAATCAAGCAAAATTCTGGCAATGTCATTTTGGTATTTACAACTTTCCTGGACTAATTGGCCTAATTGTACAGTGAAAGAAACTTTGGAGCTGAGATGGGGTATCTCTATTAGAAAGGATCTGTAGCGAAAGGGCCTTTCTCCAGAAAGGTTAAGAATGAAGAGGTGGTAGGTGACAGGAAAATGGAGGTGGATTGAGATTGATTAATGCTAACTCTTTGGGGATACTAGAGAGAATTATTCAGGGATAGACTGGAGAAGGAAATGGCAACCCACTCCAGTGTTCTTGCCTGGAGAGTCCCAGGGACGGGGCAGCCTGGTGAGCTACCGTCTCTGGGGGTCGCACAGAGGCAGACACGACTGAAGCAACTTAGCAGCAGCAGCGGACTAGAGATTAAAAGGAAGGAATAGTGCTGGCTTTGGGGAGGGAATTGATCACTCTGGGACTAAAAGAGGCAGAAAAGGAAAGGAAGATAAGGAAATCAGAGTTTACTTTTGATTGCTAGATCTTGGTCCTTTGAATGCAATAATCCACAGAGACAGGGCTTTATGAGCCCCAGGATTTATTTAGATCATGGAATCCTACCTCACAGCAAAGTGAAAAATGCAAGAGACTCCACCACTCAACTTAAGAACTCAGTCATTACCAATTTCTTCCTCCCAGAATTTGCATCTGCTTCTAGGTCATGGCATTCTGTTTTCAGGAACTGGATAAACCAAGGCTGTGCCTACTTCTAGTTCATCTTCATTTCTACTGTGAGTCCTTTCAGAAATCCAGCCCAAACCAGGGGGTTTCACAGGCCATCCTGTCCTTAGCTAGTCTCTGACTCCTCAGAGAGACAAAGCTCTCAAAAAGATCACTCAGCTTCTCAACACACTCACCATCTCCTCTTCTAGAAAGAGCAAATGTCCTCAGTGGAAAACTGCCCAACACCAAATCCTGCCCCAAGTCACATTCCTGACTTTTCTGTCTCCCCTAGATCCTTCATTATCTGATCCTCTTAGGTGAGATGTGTGTGCATGTATGTAAAAATGTATCTTACTATCTTAACATTTATATACATATAAGAAGGGAATATTCATTGGAAGGACTGATGCTGAAGTTGAAGTTCCAATACTTTGTCTACCTGATGAGAAGAACTGACTCATTGGAAAATACCCTGATGCTGGGAAAGATTGAAGGCAGGAGGAGAAGGGGATGACAGAGAATGAGATGGTTGGATGGCATCACCAACTTGATGGATATGAGTTTGAGCAAGCTCTGGGAGTCAGTGATGGACAGGGAAGCCTGGCATGCTGCAGTCCACGGGGTCTTAAAGAGTTGGATACAACTGAGCGACTGAACTGAACTGAAGAAGAGAATGGCTACCCACTCCATTATTCTTGCCTGGAGAATTCCATGAACAGAGTAGCCTGACAGGCTACAGTCCATGAGATCGCCAAGAGTAGGATATGATGAAGCAATTAGCACTTTCATATGTATATATGTGTGTGTATGTGTATATATATATATTTATGTATATATAAAGCAGCTTTTCTAGTTGTCCTCGTTAGGAGGGTTGGTTAGAATTGTCTATAATGTCATTAATATATGTGGATGTCCCTTAATATACCCACTGTAAAGATGAAGCACAGTGAAGTTAGATAACTTGCTCAAGTTCAAATCATGGCAAATGGTAGACCTGGGATTCACCCCAGGGATACCTGCTCCAGTATCTGTTTTCTCAAGCATCTGCTTCCTGCAGGGGTGAAATACATTATACATTGCTTTTTGGTGACATAAGAACAAATCTTGGAAAATCCTGAGGAATATATTTCTGGCATTCATTCCAATATTTCTACCAAAGATTACTATAGTAGTAAAGTAATTCAGGAATATATCATAATCAGAAGATAACATGGGCCAGCCAAGAACTGGAAATACTCTACATGTCTGTTAACAGAAGAATAAATAATGTGTTATATATTCGTAAAATGAAATACTACATGCAAATAAAAAGGATTGAACTGCTGATACATGGAGCATGGATGAACCTAAAACATATTATTCTAGGGGGGAAAAAGTGCCCTCTTCTTTTGTGTTTTAAAAGTTTACAGTTGTTTTTTTTTTTTTTAATTTTATTTTATTTTTAAACTTTACATAATTGTATTAGTTTTGCCAAATATCAAAATGAATCTGCCACAGATATACACGTGCTCTCCATCCTGAACCCTCCTCCCTCCTCCCTCCCCACACCATCCCTCTGGGTCGTCCCAGTGCACCAGCCCCAAGCATCCAGTATCGTGCATCGAACCTGGACTGGCATCTCATTTCATACATGATATTTTACATGTTTCAATGCCATTCTCCCAAATCTTCCCACCCTCTCCCTCTCCCACAGAGTCCATAAGACTGTTCTATACATCAGTGTCTCTTTTGCTGTCTCGTACACAGGGTTATTGTTACCATCTTTCTAAATTCCATATATATGCGTTAGTATACTGTATTGGTGTTTTTCCTTCTGGCTTACTTCACTCTGTCTAATATTATCTCAAGGATTAGGACAAATATAATCCTGCTGGATGATGAACAGTTTCCTTATGTACTTTGTAATTTTGAATTGTGAATTAATCTTTAAGTGGGCTTTCTTTATGGGAATTTTTATGCCAGTCAACAATGTTTTCAAGAGTACTTAGTTTTGTGCTTCCTTTCACTAGTATACCTTCCTGCCCCATTCACATTTTTTATGAGAATTTTTTGATTTGGGGCCTTTTGAGACTATGAAGCTTATGTAAGTTCAAACTTAGATTTGTAAAAGTCAGGCCTGTGGTTTTGATTTCCCAAGGAAGACTACTGTTTTCAGCACACATCAGGCCAAGACAGATAAACTTTCCCCATGTGCTAGTGAGTAGATTTTTTGTTTCACTGAGTATATAATTGGGAATTTTATAGTTTTGGTTCCAACTTCCCATCTTGGTGTAGTCAAGACCTTGTATACTACAGCCACGTGGTCAAAGAACCACACACCCTCTGGTTACCTCAGGCCGCAGGTTCCAACACTAACATCACCTCCGCAACCACTTCCCCTACTAGGGCAGTCCCAGTACCAGGTCATGTTTATTTACTTCATGATTTTTGAACCCTGTGAATTTTTTCTTCTAAAATGGCTGTCTGGGGAGGCCTTACAAATAGCTGTGAAAAGAAGAGAAGTGAAAAGCAAAGGAGAAAAGGAAAGATATAAGCATCTGAATGAAGAGTTCCAAAGAATAGCAAGAAGAGATAAGAAAACCTTCCTCAGTGATCAATGCACAGAAATAGAGGAAAACAACAGAATGGGAAAGACTAGGGATCTCTTCAAGAAAATCAGAGATACCAAGGGAACATTTCATGCAAAGATGGGCTCGATAAAGGACAGAAATGGTATGGACCTAACAGAAGCAGAAGATATTAAGAAGAGGTGGCAAGAATACACAGAAGAACTGTACAAAAAAGATCTTCACAACCCAGATAATCACGATGGTGTGATCACCGACCTAGAGCCAGACATCCTGGAATGTGAAGTCAAGTGGGCCTTAGAAAGCATCACTATGAACAAAGTTAGTGGAGGTGATGGAATTCCAGTTGAGCTCTTTCAAATCCTGAAAGATGATGCTGTGAAAGTGCTGCACTCAATATGCCAGCAAATTTGGAAAACTCAGCAGTGCCCACAGGACTGGAAAAGGTCAGTTTTCATTCCAACCCCAAAGAAAGGCAATGCCAAAGAATGCTCGAACTACCGCACAATTGCACTCATCTCACGCACTAGTAATGTTCAAAATTCTCCAAGCCAGGCTTCAGCAATACATGAACCGTGAACTTCCTGATGTTCAAGCTGGTTTTAGAAAAGGCAGAGGAACCAGAGATCAAATTGCCTACATCCGCTGGATCATGGAAAAAGCAAGAGAGTTCCAGAAAAAAACATCTATTTCTGCTTTATTGACTATGCCAAAGCCTTTGATTGTGTGGGTCACAATAAACTGTGGAAAATTCTGAAAGAGATGGGAATACCAGACCACCTGATCTGCCTTTTGAAAAACCTGTATGCAGGTCAGGAAACAACAGTTAGAACTGGACATGGAACAACAGACTGGTTCCAAATAGGAAAAGGAGTACGTCAAGGCTGTATATTGTCACTCTGCTTATTTAACTTATATGCAGAGTACATCATGAGAAACACTGGTCTGGAAGAAACACAAGGTGGAATCAAGATTGCCAGGAGAAATATCAATAACCTCAGATATGCAGATGACACCACCCTTATGGCAGAAAGTGAAGAGAACTAAAAAGCCTCTTGATGAAAGTGAAAGAAGAAAATTTAATAAGTTGGCTTAAATCTCAACATTCAGAAAATGAAGATCATGGCATCTGGTCCCATCACTTCATGGGAAATAGATGGGGAAACAGTGGAAACAGTGTCAGACTTTATTTTTGGGGGTTCCAAAATCACTGCAGATGCTGATTGCAGCCATGAAATTAAAAGACACTTACTCCTTGGAAGGAAAGTTATGACCAACCTAGATAGCATATTAAAAACCAAAGACATTACTTTGCCAACAAAGGTCTGTCTAGTCAAGGCTATGGTTTTTCCAGTGGTCATGTATGGATGTAAGAGTTGGACTGTGAAGAAAGCTGAGCACTGAAGAATTGATGCTTTTGAACTGTGGTGTTGGAGAAGACTCTTGAGAGTCTCTTGGACTGCAAGGAGATCCAACCAGTCCATTCTAAAGGAGATCATCCCAGTGCACCAACCCCAAGCTTCCTATATCCTGCAACGAACCTGGACTGGCAACTCATTTCTTACATGATATCATACAAGTTTCAATGCCATTCTCCCAAATCATTCCCTCCCTCCCTCTCCCACAGAGCCAAAAACCTGTTCTATACATCTGTGTCTCTTTTGCTGTCTCGCATACAGGTTTATAAATTAAAAATAAATAAATAAATAAAGGAGATCAGCCCTGGGTGTTCTTTGGAAGGAATGATGCTAAAGCTGAAACTCCAGCACTTTGGCCACCTCATGTGGAGAGTTGACTCATTGGAAAAGACTCTGATGCTGGGAGGAATTGGGGGCAGGAGGAGAAGGGGACGACAGAGGATGAGATGGCTGTATGGCATCACCAACTCGATGGATATGAGTTTGAGTGAATTCCAGGAGTTGGTGATGGACAGGGAGGCCTGGCATGCTGCAATTCATGGGGTTGCAAAGGGTCGGACACAACTGAGTGACTGAACTGAACTGAACTTGCCTTTAAAAAAGATGTCAGCTACAGTTTAGCCAACATTTCTAGTTTTTTCGGTGGGAGATTTTCAGATTTTCTGTTCCCTCAATGTTGTTTATCAAATACATTTTAGAAATGCTGAACTCACCTCTTCCTTGGAGATTTTTTTCTTCTTTTTCTTTGAAGATTTACATCATTAGCCTACTAAAAGACAACAATTTAAATTTAACCCTTTTTGAAACAATATATGCTAAACTTCTCTTGTTGTGGGTTTGCCCCTGAATCACTATGTTGTTTACATATTATGAATGAGGCAGTTTCCTTTATGAGAAAACTCAAGAAGAGTCATGGGCTTAACTGTTTCTTCAAGTCACTACTTTAACCTGTCAATAAGATTGTGTTGTACTCTCAGGATGGAGGCGGGTAGGGAAGTTGCTTTCTCTTCTGGCATGAAAGCAGATATGCATTTTTAAAAGAAATGTCAGTAGTTTAGAAGCATAGGAGAAAAAAATCACCCTATTTTATGCCATTTAATGGACAATTTGACTCTGTTAGGAGGTAATACTTTTCCAGAGTCAGTGGAATAAAGGTTCTGAAGGAGGGTCAAAGGACCTGGTGCTACAGTTATGGCTTTGTCCACAGGTGCTTCCCATATGCAGGAGTCAAGGATGTGAAAAGTCTTAGAGTACTCTGTACAATATGTTTATTAGTCAAAATGGTTTAAAGTCAATAGTTAATCCATAACCTGCTGGTTTCTAATGCTATTTATTAGATCAAGATTCACGCTTAGAATTTACTGAAAGAACTAGAGACTGAAGGACAATTCCATAGAGTGACAGCTCTGTAATTTTGTAAACTCAGCAGGTTGTCCCTCTGAGTCTGGGCCTTATCCTATGAACTTTACCAAAGTAACTAATTAGAATTTTAGGAACTATATGCCCCACCAGGGACAATAAAACACAAAGAATTCTGATGGTATAAAATTTTCCAAAGTATAATTTTAAGGTTAATGTGATAAATTGGATGTCTATCAACTAGAAACCCATTTAGGGAGATATATAAATTACTGAATAGATATCAAAAATATAGAAATTGGAGGGAAAGCTCATGCAAATATTAATAAGAAACTGTTCATCTCTCATTCCCTAAAAAAATGGAGTCCAGCATCCACTCTGAATGCTCATCAAAAAACCTCCCATTGAGATAAATGTTAATCCTGTTTTTCAATATTTGCTGTTTAAAGATTGCTTGTGTTCATCAGAGGGGTTCTGAGTCCATCTCTGCCTTAGAAACCCCTAATCTTTCCCTCTTGGTCACACATACCATCCAAACTCTCCACCTGGACAAGGTTCCTTTCTATAAACTACATAGCATCTCTTAACTCTTCTATTCTTACCACACTCACTAATGTCCATCTCTCCAAACATGAACTCTATGAGCACACACCACTAACAGTCTGAAAACTCTGGTATCTTGAAGACCAATGATAGGAATGTTCAGAAGGAAGACAGACAGCCCTGGGCCCGCAGGTGTTCTTCCCTCTCATGTGACATGACATTCATACCACTAACATTCCCAGGAGTTTACCTTTCGCGAGGCACAAGGGTTACAAAGACATGTAAGATGAAGTCACTGTGGCAGAGATGCTAGCTCTCAATCCTCCTTTTTCTTAAGCACATGAAAACACAGCCAGTGCCCTTGTGAACAGAAGGGACTCAGCCCAGCTCTGACACACTCCTGGAGCACTCCTCGTGCTCTCACCTCCACAGTGACTGGGATGGAGTGAACACGGTTGCCTCAGAAGCCACGCATTACACAGCCAGAGCCTCCCTTAACCTGGATCATGCACAGAAAAACCTGCATGAAGCAGGCTCTCTGCTGCCTGGGACACCTGACCTCAGTGAAACAACAAAATTCTCCTTGTTCTGAAAGCCCCTGAGATTTGGGAGTCTGTTAACACAGCCCAGACTAGCCTAATCCTGTTCTAAGTCTCAAGAGGGTCACATGTCCTAATAAGACATGTCCTATTATTATGGAATAGGTTCCAAAGAACCTCCAAGACTGAAGCAAAGCAAGGGATTACTCTTTGCACCAGTGTTAGTGGCTTCAAAAGCTACAGGTTTTGCTCCCACCAAGGATGCATAACCAAGTTCAAGTTGGTCTAGATACCACATAATGGATGTTCTTCCATTAGCATGCTGAGCCAGTTTCTCTAAGGACTTGGTGGTATGGAAGTTTAATCATTTTGTTCTTACTACACATGTCTCTAACATCTTTCAAAAGTGAAAAATATAATATCCGTTATTTTAGTCTCTGAAGGAGTTTGTCCTTTGTGCTTTTCTACTGCTATGCTGACAGGAAGGGTCGGGTGCAGGCAGAGTCTTCTGTGCGCCCTAGGAGACCAGATCAACTCACAGTGTCTTGGAGGGATAGAAGCAATGCTTGCCATATGTTTCCAGCCCTGGTCACTTCCAGAGCTCAGGACAGAGGGGACCTGAGGGCAATGAGTTTTCATAGGCAACACAACTGCGATGAGGAGAAAGCCTGGGATCTTTGCACTCATTCTTGAGTTTTTGTGAACTTCCCAAGAGCAGCTAAAGCAAGGGTTCGGGATTCATCAAGTCAAGGAGAAGGAGGAAGAAGAGGAAGGAAGGAAGGATAATGAACAGACAGGATGGAGGATGGACACATGAAAATTATTTTTTAATAAAGTAATATTTTTCACTGCCTAGGCAAATGAATTCTGTGAAATTCTTATATGAAAAAGAGTACACTGTTTTGTCTTTACTTAGTTATCACCATCATTAGGTTTTGATGCAAGTGGAAATTTATGATAAAATGAAAACAAATAGCATCAAGGATCACATACAACTCTATGATAAAGTGATTTGTAATTCAGGCAATGCATTGCTTGAGGCTCACATCTTGATTTCCTGGTGATGCTATGTAAGGAAGCAGAAAATACACAGATGAAAAGAAAAATATCTATCACTAGGCTAAAAAATTAAGATCATTGTAAGAATATAAATAACAAATTTATAATGTATTGCAATACAAATAAACAGTATTATTAGTATAAAAGCTGCATTTGCATTGTTTAGTAACAAATATGATTAAAATACATCAGAAACATGTTAAAGTTGTTTGAGTCACGTATATACAGTGTCACAGTTCACACGAAGGTTCACTGAGACTAAACCATCTGAAGGACATGTGTCCCGATCCAAAACTATCAAAGGCCTTTCAAGCAAGCTTCCTAGTTCAGGAAAGATGCTCAAAAAGCTGCCCCATCTAGGTCCATCTGACTTGACTCCACTTTTGGTTTTCAAAATAAGCTATTATATTCTAAAGGGGATCATAACGTAGACTGATGTAAACAGGTACTAAACAAGAAGGAACTTTTCCCTTGGCACAGATTTACATGAATACTTCCCCAAATATTATATTTGAAAGGATGGATGAATCACACATTTATAATACTGGCAGAAATGACACTTTAGCACTGAGAGGAAGGACATATCAAAACTACTGATGCACATTAGTAAAAGCACCAGTCACCCCCTTCCTTTTCCTATTTCATGCCAATTTAAGGTTTTAGGCTAAAATTTCAGGTGTGTCTTATCATTTCTACTCATTTGGACTCTCTAATGTTTGCCATTCTGTAAAACATGCTCCACTCTTAAAGGACTTGGTAATAAAATGTCACATGCCAAGTATTTGCCTTAAAAGACAGTTTTATCATCTATCCAAATTGTACATACCCAAATCATGGAGAAACATCACAGCTATCAACAAGGATTTGGGCCATAAAAGAGTCAAAATTTGGCTTTCTCCAACGTCAGTGTCAGCCTGGCCAAAGCTTGCTTGCTTTTTATCACAGTAGTTATTTTGGATTTCTTCTTGTAGTCAGAGAGGACTGTGACTAACAGGGATCTGTGCCAAGGCCAAGCTACAGGTGTGTACACATGGGTGCCAGGCTCTGTGAGCTGAATGAACCAGCCTCTCATCCCATTCATACTTACAGTTTAAAGGGCAAGAAAGAAATGGATGGCCTATATGTTTCTTCAGGATGAGATCTCTAAGCAAGCTGGGGTCATTCGCCAAGAGATGTATAATAAAAGGAAGAAATCAAGGAAACAGTAATTGAAGGTTTCAAATTTTCCCTCTAATTAGTGAATAGGCTCTCCTCTCTCACTTCTCACATAGAAAGCACTGCCCCCATTCCCAAATGAATAGTTTTATCTAATTTACCTAACTTTGATATTCTATAACTAAATAACTGATATTGTAATATAGAGAGACATGATAATTCCTTTTATTTTTTGAATCAAAATCATTTCCATGCACTTGACTTCTGGATTACATATATTATCTATAGGAAAAATATATCAAATCCTATTGAAATGTTAATCTAATTTTAAGTTATTTGGGGCTGATATTTTTCCTTTAGTTTTATATTCAGTAAGTACTGAAAATAAACCTAAAGGCTGCAAGTAGAAAGAAATTAAATTAGACTGTGTACATATTTCACCAGAATATTAAAAAAAAAAAAAAAACAGTAAAATCAGTCCCCAAAGCCAGATACTTGAACTTTTAATGGATCCGCATCTCCAAACAGTTTTCTCCTCTTCCTCTAATTTTTTTTAAGTATTGCTGAGAAGAAAATATATTTTTCTTATTATATAATACAGTATTATCTGGACTCCAACTGGAAATTGGCATTACATTTATAAAAAGCCAAAGTAGATTTTATTTTTTCATTCCATCCCCTTTAGTAAAATACTCCACTTAAAAAAAAAAAAAAGATTATTTCAAATGGGGGAGGTTGGGGGAAGTATTATACAGAAAAGCCAAACTACAAAACCTTTTTGATTCCATACCATTGAACTTGAATTCAACGATCTTTGAAAATTTTGTTTCAGCTGATTAGAAAAGAAACAGAATCCAGTGCCAGAAGGGCAGGCTCAGCTTGGCTCTGCTCCAGAAATGCTTCCTGACATCAGGGAGATGGAGCTGCCTACACCACTAGACCCCATGCTTTGGGTGAGGAGGTGTCAGAGCCCCATATGGTGGGAGGAGCTAGAAATAAGCACAAGCCAAGGTTTTCCCAGCCTGTCAGTTCTGTGATGGCCTCAAACTTGAGGTCTGTTGCTGTATAAAGAGGAAAACTATTGGCAACTCTTACTGTCACCACACTGGGGGATGAGACTATCAGGTCACTAAGTTGGAAAGATTAAAAATAACCAACTCTGAAAACTGGATTCTGTCAGAGTAAACACTGCCTTCGTGTGAGGCTTGCAACAGGCTCATTCAGCCACACCAGGGTAGAGTTTCAGAACCTCCCCCTCCTCCAGTGAGTCCATGTTCAAAGTTAATACAAGGCAAGGGTTATCTAAACAGCAGATAGGAGTGTACTGCATATTTCTTTTTAAAGATACAGAAGCTTTTTGAATTCCATAAACCTGTACTACTTATTATTCCATCTGGACTCAAGGGGTATAGGATCAGCTTTAGACATCTTTCATAAGCTTGGAATCTAATATTATGAATTTATTCTAAGACACAAATCAGATAGATGGATGGATTTTTTGAAAGACATTGGGCCCCCTGGGTACTTTTAGCAGACTAAGTACTGAGAGATTTACAGGAATAAAATTCTTTACAAGATTAAGGAAGAAGGAAATGAAACCAAATCTTTCATTTCTAGATATACACTTTCATTAGTTCTTTCACCAAAAGCACATCACTGAAGGAAAACCAGAAATGGTTTTTCAGTTATTATTAAAGTGGTTCAAGAGCCAGGGAATCCCTTGAGACAGAAACAAAACAACACAGTATTCAAGTTTTCTTCATAAGACTACCTTGTACTAGCAAGACTTAGGAGACTTCTGGCTTCAAAAAGAGTATTGCTAAAGGAGCTTTTTTTGGAAAAAAAAAAAGACTACTTTTTGGCTAAAAACAACAACCAAAATCTCTCCTGTAAAACCCCTACTTCCTTTTGAATCTCCAAAGATTACATACAACATTTTGTTTGAGACGTTTGGCAGTCACGGCTTCATGAGCTGTGCTGCTTGATTATCTAAACACTTAAGGCAGAATAAACGCAGCTGATGTCAAGCTGACTGCTGTCTGAGTCCTCTCACTGAGGAAGTATTGTGAAGAGGGTGGGGAGCCCACAGGGCCATGGTGGGAAAACTGGAAATGTGAAAGGTAAGAAATAAAACACAATAAGGGAGGTTTAGAGTTAGGAACATTTCCAAGCTTTTTTCTACCATAATCTCCAAGGCCCTCTGAACTTCTATCTCTAAAAAGTATCCCTGTACCATGGTACCTGATGTTTCTTACAGTTTGACAAAAATAAATACTCAATACAAGAGGAAGCAAGATGTCTGCTACATTCTGAGGGTGTTCGGTTTGCCCTGCTTTCACTTTAGAGGCCTGCAGCCTTGTCTGTGCCCGTGAACAGTGCTCATGATGCTGGGGACCATTTCCTCTGGTTAAAACTCTGTAGCCTGGAGTAAACACATGTGTGCTCATCCCCAGTCCCAAACAGACCCTATCATCATGTTTGTTTTTCTGTATCCTCATTGCTGTGCCTGAAAGATTCTCATACATACACAAGGCTTAATGCCACGAGACTACATTTTTTTTTTCTCATTGTAGTTTTTTTTTTTAATTTTATTTTTTAACTTTACAATATTGTATTGGTTTTGCCATATATCAACATGAATCTGCCACAGGTATACACGTGTTTCCCATCCTGAACCCTCCTCCCTCCTCAAGAGAAGCTTGTTCATTCAAAAAGAAAATAAGAATTTGGTTTAAACTGCAGACAGAGGGGAAAGCTAACATATTCTTTTGGTCTTGGGAACACTGTCCTCAGGCCGACGGCCCCCTCTCAGCATGCTGACTTCTGTGCTGCCTCAATGAGTCTTCCACTGCCTCTGTGCCAGCTGGATGGGGCTGCTGAGGGGTATCATCTTCCATCTCACTAGGTCCTTCATTCTCCTGGGCCTCCATCAGGGACCCCTGGTCACGGGTATCACTCTTCTCCTCATCCACACCAGCAGCCGAGCTGTCCTCTTCATCCTCCTCTGCTTCCTTCTCATAACCAAGGGCTTCTTTCTCATCCTCATCATCTGCGAGGCTGTCCTTGTTTTCTTCTCCATTTGAATCATCCTTTTCCTCCTCTACATCCTGCAACTGTTCAGTTATATGAACCTCTTCTGACCTGAGATTCTGCTCTGCAGAAAAAAGAGAGGGAAACATTCTCGAATAAACAATGGGCATTCACAAATGCTTTCACTAGTATGTGGAATCTAAAAAAATAAAACAAATGAATGAATATTATAAAACAGAAACAGACTCATACAGAGAACAAATTAGTGGTTACCAACTGGGAGGGGCAAGAGAGGGGAAGGGGATAAGAGGTATAAGCTACTGCAGAGAGAGGGGAAAGCTAACATATTCTTTTGGTATATTCTGTAGGTATAAAATCTACAAGATACAAGGATGTAATGTACAGCATAGGGATATAACCAACATTTTATAATAACTTACTGCTGCTAAGTCACTTCAGTTGTGTCCGACTCTGTGTGACCCCATAGACGGCAACCCACCAGGCTCCCCTGTCCCTGGGATTCTCCAGGCAAGAACACTGGAGTGGGTTGCCGTTTCCTTCTCCAATGCATGAAAGTGAAAAGTGAAAGTGAAGTCGCTCAGTCGTGTCTGACCCTCAGCGACCCCATGGACTGCAGCCTACCAGGCTCCTTCGTCCATGGGATTTTCCAGGCAGGAGTACTGGAGTGGGGTGCCATTGCCTTCTCCATATAATAACTTAAAATGGAGTATAATCTGTAAAAATATTGAATCAACCCTATTGTACACCTGAAACTAATACAATGTTTGACATCTACTATACTTCAGTTTTATTTTTAAATAAAATTCAACAGTTGAGTGCATTTAGCTTTGAAATGGAACGATGGGGCATAGGATGGCTTTCTCCATCTTGAAACTATGTTATCACACAGGACAGATCTCTGGATAGTATCCTAGCCCCACCCAGAGCATCTCCACCTCTTTCTGGAGACTCGGTGACCATGCTGACTTTGGCAGAGCCCAGAGGCATGGAGGGCAAAGGTTCTTTGTGTTCTGTATTATGTACCGTGTAGAATGCTCAGTGAAACACTCACTGGTCATGGTGATTGGTTCCAACTGTGACTTAAGCAGAGCCAATTGGAGTACTTTCCAGGAGTTTTTGGCCAGAGTGAGGAGGAAAAGTTTTCTTTCTTTCTACAGGGATTGTTAAACTGATAAAATGTGAGTTGGGGCTGTTGAAAGCCACTGAATCAGTATGATGGAGACAGAAACCTATCATCCTTGGGCTGAGTATGAAACCAGAATATCCTTGGATTTTCCAGTTTCGTAAGATAATAGATTTTCCCTTTTTCCTCTAAGTTACTTTAAACTGGGATTCTGTTACTTTTAAGAATTCTAAGGAGCATAACTAGTTTATAATTATATATGGAAGTCTGAAAGCCTTAAAACCTTTAAGAATCGAAAAGAAATATAAGCTTACTTAAACTCTCACATAATAGCCAGGACATGGAAGCAATCTAGATATCCATCAGCAGATGAATGGATAAAAAAGCTGTGGTACATATACACAATGGAATATTACCCAGCCATTAAAAAGAATGCATTTGAATCAGTTCTAATGAGGTGGATGAAACTGGAGCCTATTATACAGAGTGAAGTAAGCCAGAAAGAAAAACACCAATACAGTATACTAATGCATATAAGTGGAATTTAGAAAGATGGTAATGATAACCCTGTATGCGAGACAGCAAAAGAGACACAGATGTATAGAACAGTCTTATGGACTCTGTGGGAGAGGGTGAGGGTGGGATGGTTTAGGAGAATGGCACTGAAACATGTATATTATCATATGTGAAATGAATCACCAGTCCAGGTTCAATGCATGATACAGGGTGCTCGGGGCTGGTGCACTGGGATGACCCAGAGGGATGGGATGTGGAGGGATGTGGGAGGGGGCTTCAGGATGGGGAACACATGTACACGTGTGGTGGATTCATGTCAATGTATGGCAAAACCAATACAGTATTGTAAAGTAATTAGCCTCCAATTAAAATAAATACATTTAAATTAAAAAAATAATAAAAATAAAAATAAACTCTCACATAAAATTCAAAAAATACAAAGTCTCATGAGTCTTCAAAGGGACTTCCCTGGTATTCCAATGGTTAAGAATCCGTGCTTCCACTTCAGGAAGTGCAGGTACAATCCTGGTCAGGAAACTAAGATCCCACAGGCCACAGTTCAGTTCAGTTCAGTTCAGTTGCTCAGTCGTGTCCGACTCTTTGTGACCCCATGAATTGCAGCACACCAGGCCTCCCTGTCCATCACCATCTCCCGGAGTTCACTCAAACTCATGTCCATCGAGTCAGTGATGCCATCCAGCCATCTCATCCTCTGTCGTCCCCTTCTCCTCCTGCCCCCAATCCCTCCCAGCATCAGAGTCTTTTCCATTGAGTCAAGTCTTTGCATGAGGTGGCCAAAGTATTGGAGTTTCAGCTTTAGCATTAGTCCTTCCAATGAACACCCAGGACTGATCTCCTTTTAGGATGGACTGGTTGGATCTCCTTGCAGTCCAAGGGACTCTCAAGAGTCTTCTCCAACACCACAGTTCAAAAGCATCAACTCTTTGGTGCTCAGCTTTCTTCACAGTCCAACTCTCACATCCATACATGACCACTGGAAAAACCATAGCCTTGACTAGACGGACCTTTGTTGGCAAAGTAATGTCTCTGCTTTTGAATATGCTACAGGCCACAAGCAGGGCCAAAAAAACAAACAAAGTTGTTTGTTCCTATTGTTTTCTGAAAACAATAGGAATAAAAGCAAGGAAATCCAGGGTATTTGGTCCCAGAAACAGTGTGAAGTAATGAAAGGATTTGGGAAGACTGCTTTTAAAGGGTCAGGGCCACTACTGGTACACAAGAGAAACTCAGTGAGGGTCACTTCCCCGCCCTTCTTGCTCATCCCAATTTGAATGAAGGAAAATGTGTCAACTGATTAATGAAGGGCATACAATTCAAGCAAAAAAGTAATTTCCAAAATGAATGTTCCCAAATTTAAGAGAGGAGATAAAAGAATGCTTGTTCAAATCTATCTAGAGGACACATTTCAAGGAATTTGTGGTGGTGATGGTTTGGTCACCAGCAAATCAAGGGGAAATTCACTATAAGCACAGAAAGGCATACCACAGGTTTCCAAAGATACTCTAACTCATAAATTTGTCATACTTACCTGAATGTTTAGAATAATTCCTTGTAAGTGGCAAATAGAAACATTCTGATATTACTACCAAGACCTGGAGGGAAAACAGTGATTTTACAGTGAGTGAATGGGACATTTATTACCAAACAACCTTAAAGTTAGGCCTTGCTTCTATAACCAGATATTCATAGACGAATACAGAGCAATTGGTCAAAATTCCTCAAAAAACAAGACAAGGATATAATTAAGAATTTTCTATTTATATTTATGTGATATAATGTAGGAAATCACTATTAATTTAGAACAGAGGTAACAAAGTCAAATGTATACACACAGCCCTCTAAAATTAGATGAATTAGCAAGTATAAGAAAACAGACATTATCAGCCAAGTCTGAAGTGATCTTTTTAAAAACCGTACTATGACAAATGATGCCGCTCTAATGGCAGAAAGCGAAGATGAACTAAAGAGCCTCTTAATGAGGGTGAAGGAGGAGAGTTTAAAAGCTGGCTTAATACTCAGTATTCAAAAAACTAATATCATGGCATCTGGTCCCATCACTCCATGGCAAATAGAAGGGGAAAGGTGGAAGACAGAGGATGACAGACATCCTCTTCCTGGGCTCTAAAGTCACTGAGGATGGTGACTGCAGCCATGAAATTAGAAGACAACTGCTTCTTGGAAGGAAAGCTATGAAAAACCTAGACAATGTGTTAAAAAGGAAAGACATCACTTTGCCAACAAAGGTCCGTATAATCAAGGCTATAGTCTTTCCAGTAGTCATGTACCAATGTGAAAGCTAGACAATAAAGAAGGCAGAGCACCAAAGAATGGATGCTTTCAAATTGTGGTGCTGGAGAAGACTCGAGAGTCCTTTGGAAAGAAAGCAAGGAGATCAAATCAGTCAATCTTAAAGAAAATCAACCCTGAATACTCTGGAAGGACTGATGCTGAAGCTGAAGCTCCAATAATTTGGCCACCTGATGTGAACTGCTGATTCACAGGAAAAGACACTGATGCTGAAAAGACTGAAGGCAAAAGGAGAAAAGGGCAACAGAAGATGAAATAGTTGGATAACATCACTGATTCAATGGACATGAACTTGGGCAAACTCTGGGAGATGGTGAGGGACAGGGAAGCCTGGTGTGCTGCAGTCCATGGGGTCACGTAGAGTCGGACATGACTTGGTGACTGAACAACAACAACACTGACAATAAAATTAGTCTGTATGTGGGTTGTCCCTCACCAGTGGGAAACCCCTGACTATGTGGGAGAATATTTAATGGTATAGAATTACTAAGAGTGCCACAAGAAGTTAAGAGAGGGACAAACTGTGAGAAAACATAACAATGATGGGAACTAAATCTTATTTTAAACAGTGATTGACTGGTCTCACCTCCAACCTTGATTGCAGCATTGACTCACTTTCTACTTACTATAAATATGCTGTTTCCCTTGATAAACTACACACTTCCTAGAGGCAGGTTCATTCCAGTCCATGTTCCACACCTGGACTGTGGGCTGCGGCAATGAAACTGATGGGATGACACGTGAAACGGGGATAAGTCAGTGGAGCCCCTGGCTCTCTACACCCTCACATGTCCTCCCTACAGCAGTGCACAGCACAGAGAGACCAGCACAGGAGGAAGCCGCCCATTGAGAAGGGCTTCACAGGTCCTCTTGTACTGAGCTGACTCCTGGGCTTCACCTACACTATGAACAACTGCCAAATCTTTAAAACAGGAATAACACTTCATAAATTTAAGGGGGTTAAAAAATTTTAAACTCCAAAGTCATGGTCCTTTGATTCAATTTCATAAACATCAAATGAGTAACTCACTTTGATTATTAGCACCTGTATATTCATTTATTACTTAATATTTTGTTCAGTACATTTAAGATATCATATTAACATCTGGGGGGAGGGCTCAGGAGGAGATTAAAAAAGAAGTTGAATTATAAAACAATATGGAACAGGGAACTCATAAAAGAATGAAGAAAGCTCTTTAATAGATTCTTAAGAGATACAGAAATGACAACCAGGTATAGAGGTGGGGAAGGATCTAGAATGACCACTTGAAAGAGGTGGCCTTTACGGCCCTGGACATGGTCAGGAGAGGACAGGCAACACCAGTGGTCTGACTCTTGTAAGCAACACAAAATTCAACCACAGAGGCTCTTAGATCCTGTTGTTGTTCAGTCACTCAGTGACCATGGACTGCAGCATAGACTGCATTGACCCCATGGACTTTCCCAGGGTTTCTCAAACTCATGTCCATCAAGTCGGTGATGCCATCCAACCATCTCACCCTCTGTCACCACTTTCTCCTCCTGCCTTCAATATTTCCCAATATCAGGGTCTTTTCTAATGACTCATTGCATCAAGTGGCCAAAGTATTGATGCTTGGATCCAGAGAAATGCCTAAATGTCAGGCAGAGGACTCCCACATGCAGGGCAATGGGATGCACAAGGCACTGTGGGTTGGAGAGGAACACGCTTCAAGCCGTTAAATTGATGTGAACAACAAAGAGGAAAACATTTCAATCCGAAAAGACAGAGTTTGAAAACCTGCATGATAGCCACATTCTTATAGTAGCTATTCAATGAACATAATGTTTTTTGTGATTTTCTTTTTCCTTTTGCCTTTCTTAATACCAACTGAAGGGAAATTTTTGGTCCAGTCACATTGTAAGGGAAAAAAGAAACACCTGCCAGTGACAAATAATTGGTATTTACAACAAATCCTAGAAGGGAATAAGTCCCACCTGTGAGATACCTGGGCCATCTAGAATGCTAGGTAAGGGGGCCTAGAAGAGACTTAAGGGACACCAGCCTCAACCCTGTGGAAGTCACTTAACTGTTTTCTCACTTGCATTCTCTTGAAAGGACAAGTCTGGGGGGTCAGTCTACCACTAAGGGCTGTTTCATGTCTCTAATAGTACATAATTCCATTACATTGTCATCCTTCCCAGAAATCAGGAGGAAAATCCTCTCATTCTATCAGTTCAGGGTCTATTTTCCAGTCTAAAGAACCACTCTCTAGGGATGGGCCACTTTCTGAGCCACAAACAAGGTCTAAATGTAAATGGTACTCTCCTCTTTCTCTTTCCTCCAACAGTTGGATTTTCAGGTTTCAGCTTAGCAGACAGCTAGGCATCTAAACGAGGACAGCAGATGGATTTGCCATCTTTCACAGAGAGTGATAGCTACCCCTCCTGATACTAGAGACCCTCTCTGTGGAGGCTCTGTGCTAGGAATTGATCAGCAACATATACTGGGTTGACCAAAAAGTTCATTAGAGTTTTCCCATAAGATCTTTGGGAAAAACCCAAATGAACTATTGGCCAACCCAATAGAAAAATTGCCCACCCAAGCTGCAAAATTCAAAGTGTCTACACCAACTGAAATGGAGACCAGATAAGAGAGGCATAAGATTGCTGCCTGTGTATTTCATGGCTCTTCTGCCTGTCCACAGCTTTGCTGTTTTCCATCCTTCAAAGCACAGTTGCTGATGTCAGAAAGTGATGAGGCTAGGGTGATCTGATATACAGATATACACTTATGGATCTTTCCCATATTGGTTTAAAATGCAAAATATATACTTGATT
Source organism: Bos taurus (assembly GCF_002263795.3). Lineage (NCBI taxonomy): Eukaryota > Metazoa > Chordata > Mammalia > Artiodactyla > Bovidae > Bos > Bos taurus. Next base: position 50,760,868 of record NC_037340.1, read on the forward strand.
TCTAAAACTGAGCCTTTTGACTGCATGTGAAAAATAACACTTGGTAAAATATTTCAGCCATTACTAGGCTCAATCAAGACAACAAACAAAGATCAAACTAGCAGCCTTGTTTTGACTTCCATTCTTTTAAAGTTACAAAAAAATAGAAAAATGTAATAGTCAGTCTTATGGGAAACATCGACATGATCAGGAAATCACTTCTGTATGGAAAACATCCTGCCCCTCCTGGCCATTGCATATGTTAAACTCCATAAGGACTCATAGAGGGAAGGAGATCCCTCCGAGGTCACCAGGACCAAGCTTCACATGATGGCACACCGGGCCTTGCTTTCAGTCCCATTAATGGCAAAGATGACACAGAACAATGAGCTGTCACCTGAGACCTCACTAAAGGCAAAAATTCTAGCTATTGTGTCTCTTTTAACACACACTACGGTTGTAGAAAAGGCATTTTGAGCAGAGATATGTGCTTGCTGTTTTGTGGAAATGTATTAACAGACAATGAATGAGTCTTATTTAGTTCAGTTCAGTTCAGTCACTCAGTCATGTCCGACTCTCCCATCCCATGGATTGCAGCAAAACAGGCTTCCCTATCCATCACTATCTCCCAGAGACTGCCCAAACTTATGTCCATCAAGTCGGTGATGCCATCCAATCATCTCACCCTCTGTTTTCCCCTTCTCCTGCCTTAAGTCTTTCCCAGCATCAGGGTCTTTTTCAAAGAGTCAGTTCTCCGCATTAGGTCGCCAAAGTATTGGAGCTTCAGCTTTAGCAACAGCCCTTCCAATGAATATTAAAGACTGATTTCCTTTTGGATTAACTGGTTTGATCTCCTTGCAGTCCAAGGGACTCTCAAATCTTCTCCAACACCACGGTTTTAAAGCATCAATTCTTCATCACTCAGCTTTCTTTATGGTCCAAATCCATACATGATGGTCACATCCATACATGACTACTGGAAAAACCATAGCTTTGACTATACAGACCTTTGTCAGTAAAGTAATGTCTCTGCTCTTTAACATGCTGTCTAGGTTTGTCATAACCTTTCTTTCAAGGAACAGGTGTCTTTTAATTTCATGGCTGCAGTCACGATCTGCAGTGACTTTGGAGACCAAGAAAATAAAGTCCATCACCGTTTCCATTGTTTCCCCATATTTTGCCATGACTCTATTACTGCTTTGAAATTATTATTTCCTTAAATAACGCTCTCTTTCCAACTTCTTATGAAGGAACAGCATCACTTGGTCACTTGAATAGTTTAGAATCAACTCTTTTCTTCAGATCAAGTCTCTAATAACCTTCCTACACTAATAATTTGACTCAGTTTCCAAATAAACTTAGGGCTTATGCAGGCCTGACTTTTTAGACTTATAGTCAATCTCAAAAATAAAATTCTAAAACCCTTTATGCTGAGAGGAGTTTTCAGTGGTCTTCCAATAGGCCCATACTCAACTACATCCACCATAACTCCATCTCAGAATCTCCCAGGAGCTCATACTGTTCCCCCTACAGAAGCCGCGCAGTCATGCAGCTCCAAAACAGATAGCAGTTGGGAGAAGTACATTGATATCCACAAAGTTATAGCCAAAGTCAAATCATTTTAGGCCAGAGGACTAAGGACACATTAATTAGCAATAAGATTAATACAGCAGAATGGAACATACCTGGGACTAATGAATAACATTCTATCCCTACCCATGAAGTTAAAATCAGCAGTCAAATGACAAATACAAACCATAATATGAGGTAAGCATGTTCATGGCAAAATAAAATCAAGCTTCCTTGGCACCTTGAAATATAACTTTGTAGTACCAAGTTATGACTTGCTCTAAGGGTGACTAACATTTTCTTTATTTTTTAAAAGATGGTGCAAAAGAGCTGAAATACATTACAAAATATAAGGACAGACTTCGAGACAATTTTACATAAAGGGCTGTCCTTCTAGAAATTTTTCAGTTCAGTTCAGTCGCTCAGTCGTGTCCCATTCTTTGCGACCCCATGGACATCATTACATGCAAATCATTATATGCAGAGTACATCAGGAGAAAAACTGGGCTGGATGAAGAACAAGCTGGAATCAAGACTGCTGGGAGAAATTTCAATCATCTCAGATATGCAGATAACACCCCACCTTATGGCAGAAAGTGAAGAAGAACTAAGAGTCTCTTGACAAAAGTAAAAGAGAAGAGTGAAAAAGTTGGCTTAAAGCTCAACATTCAGAAAACTAAGATCATGTCATCCGGTCCCATCACTTCAGGGCAAATAGATGGGGAAACAGTGGAAACAGTGGCTGACTTTATTTGGGGGGGTTTCAAAATCACTGCAGATGGTGACTGCAGCCATGAAATTAAAAGACACTTACTCCTTGGAAGGACAGTTATGACCAACCTAGATAACATATTAAAAAGCAGAGACATAACTTTGCCAACAAAAGTTCATCTAGTCAAGGCTATGGTTTTTCCAGTGCTCATGTATGGATGTGAGAGTTGGACTATATAGAAAGCTGAGCACTGAAGAATTAATGCTTTTGAACTGTGGTGTTGGAGAAGACTCTTGAGAGTCCCTTGGAGTGCAAGGAGATCCAACCAGTCTATCCTAAATGAGATCAGTCCTTAGTGTTCATTGGAAGGACTGATGTTGAAGCTGAAACTTCAATACTTTGGCCACCTGATGCAAAGAGCTGACTCATTTGAAAAGACCCTGATGCTGGGAAAGATTGAAGGCAGGAGGAGAAGGGGACGACAGAGGGTGAGATGGTTGGATGGCATCACAGACTCAATGAACATGAGTTTGGGTAAACTCCAGGAGTTGCTGATGGACAGGGAGGCCTGGCATGCTGCATTCCAGCTTGTGCTTCACCCAGTCCAGCATTTCTCGTGATGTATTCTGCATATAAGCTAAATAAGAAGAGTGACAATATATACTGTTGACGTACTTCTTGTCAGATTTGGAACCAGTCTATTGTTCCACTTCAAGTTCTAGAAAATTTTAGTGATCAATTATTCCTATCACACAGTGTTTAAGAACTAAGTGATTAGTATATAGTATAACTGTTATGAACTTCTTAGAGTTTAGTGGTCAAACTGATCAAGAGCAGGTGAAGAGAAAGATTTCATAAATATATATAATCAAGAGTAAAACATACCCAAACATTTACAGTAGCCCACATAGTTAGGTATAAATGTATTATTCCAACCCCTATCTAAAACTCTAGGGACAGAGTGTGCAGATACCTAATGAAAAGGAATTTTAAAATCCAAAGAAGACATAGTGATGTGGCTTTCATCTCATTTTTACACATAATGACTGTGATTTTTTTTTTTTTAATCCACATTATCTTACAAAATCCACCTTGGGAAAACTGAAAGGTTCAATTTGAGGATATAAACAGGAAAAATCATCTTATTTACCCAAGAAATAAATTCACAGGTTTGGCCTTATCACTATGGTGTTCTAATCATGTAGGCAATGTGTGCCTTCACAACTGAATCAGTTGTCAACTATCAACTCAAGTTCAGTCTCTATTTCTCTCTTCAACACTGCTTATATTTTGGGTAGCATATATCTTCAGAATATTTAAGGGGGAGGATAAGGTGATAATAATTTAATGAATTTTCCATTATATCTCAAGTTTCCATTGAAAGCAGTATCATAAAAGCAAATGTTATTTTCTTTGATTATACACAAAATGATGTTTGTGTATATGATTTTCTTTCTTGGCTGCTGTCTAGTTTTGCATGAAACCAACTGGCTTTAAAAAAAAAAGAAAAGAGAGATTCACATTATCTCTTACCAGACCCATAAAAAGGCCAAAAATCAAGGTGGCTGTGATAAAAAAAAAGACATAAGAATACCAAGCAGGAACTCCAGGGCTCACTGTGAAATAGTTGTGAAGATGCTGTAATCATAAGAAAAAATTATAAATAGATAGTTTTATTTATAATGAGAACTAAAAAATGTTTTAATCTCCCTCTTTACCACTTTACTCAAGTCTACAATTATTTCCACTTATGAGCTCCCACAAAGATCATCCAGCATATTATGCATCTTTATTATTTTTCAAGAACAAGTCAAATTTTACAACATTGAGAATCTGAAAGTAATAATCAAGGTCATATCTAGTAAGAGTTGTACTGCCTTGAAGTTCATGACCAAACAGAACTCTGGTAGGATTGTTTATCTAGTCCCTTCATCCATCATGAGATTTTTTTTTTTTTTGGTCATTATCCCCAAATTATTTATATACCTTAATTTTGAATCTTAATATGGTATACATAAAAAATTAAACTTCTTGGACCTTTATCAATTTTTCAGTAGAACTAAATTACTGCTTATGGAACATCAACCATTTAAATATCTCCATAGTCCCTTTTTCTGATCAGATTCTTACTGCTCTACATTCACCCATCCTTTACAACTTTCCTAATCACCATAAAACCTAAATGTAATAATAGAAGGCATTTTCCAGTTAATTCATTATGAGCAATTAAGATATCAGTCTTTGAAAAAAGTGCACATCCCTTCTTGTTTACTGTCCCCTGGGACTCTATTTGATGCCAAACACTAAAAAAAATGAGTGAGGACATACAATCTGAGTTAGAAATATGACATGCTAACTCATACAGGAATTACAGATGTGGACCTGCTTGTGTGGAATCAAAGCCCATTTAGACATGGACTTGCAGGAGTCATGTTGCCTCATTATGCCTTTGTGATTATCTATTTTAGGCCATTTCAGCTTCAAAAACATTCACTAAAAAGCCATAGTTTTATGATTTTTTTGTATTTATAGATAGCTTTATCTACAAAATAACTGGGCACAGGATGAAATGGCTCCAAGCTAAATGCCACCAGCAAATGGAAATAATGACTGAATGACTTGCCTAGAACTGATGAGGTTGATGAAAACTAGCCCAAGATTCTATTTTAATATTTCTCAAAACTGAAGTTACTCAAGTATCTCCCATTGGTTTCTCAGTTTGTAACTGTCAATACAATTAAATAATATATTTTATTCTCGCTTAATTTAGAATAATAAACAAAAGAGTTTGTTAACTGATCTAGAACAATCTGAGATCTCTTCTCTCTAATTGTTTACTCAGCAATTGAGATATATCTTAAGACTCCTCAAGTTTTTAAATATTGACAATGTAATCAAAGTCTTCAAAAATATTTATTGAATAAAGAAAATATACTAGAAAATCTTTAAACTATTCACAGGAAATGCATACAACTCCTGACTTATTAAACAGTTGATGGCTCTGGTCATCGTTCTGTCTTCATTCAGGGCAACTATTTAAGAATAATCTGGCACCCTGCAGCCCAAGAAAGCAAAAGAGGTATTTAGGATAAAAAAGGTTGTTTTGTTCAAACTCTGTTTAGTGGAAGTTTTAAAGATGCATTGTATTTTGGAAATTTGGTATCTTGAGCGTAGTCTATTTATTCTTGTCTTGATTATTCAATGTCATCATAAAAATTAAACTCTAAAATGTGCCAAAGAATTAGAAGATGTGAAAAACCAGTATGCTTTGTGCTGACCCATGGACATATGAATTCTGTAACTTGCTTTGTAAGTAGTATCACCCCATATAGTTGGAATAAATAACACATCTAGTTCTAGTCCTTCTGGACAGTGTCTTAGGCCCTTTTGCAAAATAAATGATGCAAGAAACCCTCAAAAAATGTTCTAAGTTATTTTCTAGAATTCAGTAAACTATGAATCACTGAATTCTGAGTCATATTCTTAGTGCATTCAAAAACATCCTCTTACAAGTTGTGCTTCAATTTTCTTGTATTGACTTACTCCTTAAAGGGTTTAGTTGAGCTTCCTAGAGAAACGCTGCCATCTTGTGGTCTTTTTAGGTGATTATTACTAAAGCCTCATTAATCAGCCACAAATCTTTATGTTTACTTTGTCTGAATCTTTATCTGTTTACTTTATCTCATTTATTGCATTATTCGTTATATATTGACACTTTTTTATTTCTTCTAGGTCTTTGTTAAAACTTTCTTGCATCTTCTCGATCTTTGTCTCTAGGCTATTTATCTGTAACTCCATTTTGTTTTCAAGATTTTGGATCATTTTCACTATCGTTATTTGGAATTCTTTATCAGGTGGATTCCTTATCTCTTCCTCTTTGGTTTGGTTTGATGGACATTTATCCTGTTCCTTTACCTGCTGGGTATTTCTCTGCCTTTTCATCTTGTTTATATTGCTGTGTTTGGGGTGGCCTTTCCGTATTCTGGCAGTTTGTGGTTCCTCTTTAATTTTGGAGATTCTTCGCTGTGGGTGGGGTTGGATGTGTGGCTTGTCTAGGTTCCTGGTTAGGGAAGCTTGTGTCGGTGTTCTGGTGGGTGGAGCTGGATTTGTTCTCTCTGGAGTGCACTGAAGTGTCCAGTAATGAGTTTTGAGATGTCAGTGGGTTTGGTGTGACTTTGGGAAGCCTGTATATTGAAGCTCAGGGCTATGTTCCTGTGTTGCTGGAGAATTTGCCTGGTATGTCTTTCTCTGGAACTTGTTGGCCCTTGGGTGGTGCTTGGTTTCAGTATAGGTATTGAAGCATTTGACGAACTCATATCGATTAATGTTCCCTGGAGTCAGGAGTTCTCTGGTGTTCTCAGGATTTTGACTTAAGCCTCCTGCCTCTGGTTTTCAGTCGTATTCTTACAGTAGCCTCAAGACTTCTCCATCTATACAGCACGGATGATAAAACATCTAGGTTAATGATGTAAAGTTTCTCCACAGTGAGGGACACCTGGAGAGGTGGCAGAAGATAGAACTAGTGAAGTAGAAGATAGAATGGTAGAAATAAATGAAACAGAGAGGGAAAAAGATTAAAAGAAATGAGGACAACCTCAGAGAACTCTGGGACAATGTTAAACACACCAACATTCAAATCATAGAAGTCTCAGAAGAAGAAGACAAAAAGAAAGGCCATGAGAAAATACTTGAGAAGATAATAGTTGAAAACTTCCCTAAAATGAGGAAGGAAATAGTCACCCAAGTCCAAGAAACCCAAACCAAGTCCAAGAGAGTCCCAAACAGGATAAACCCAAGGCAAAACACCCCAAGACACATATTAATCAAATTAACAAAGGTCAAACACAAAGAACAAATATTAAAAGCAGCAAGGGAAAAACAACAAATAACACACAAGGGGATTCCCATAAGGATAACAACTGATCTTTCAATAGAAACTCTTCAGGCCAGAAGGGAATAGCAGGACATACATTAAGTGATGAAAGAAAATAACCTACAGCCCAGATTACTGTACCCAGCAAGGATTTCATTCAAATATGAAGGAGAAATCAAAAGCTTTACAGACAAGCAAAAGCTGAGAGAATTCAGCACCAACAAACCAGCTCTCCAATAAATGCTAAAGGATCTTCTCTAGACAGGAAACACAGAAAGGGTGTATAAACTCGAACCCAAATCAATAAAGTAAATGGCAACGGGATCATCAGTTCAGTTCAGTAGCTCAGTCATGTCCGACTCTGTGACCCCATGAATCGCAGCACAACAGGCCTCCCTGTCCATCACTAACTCCCAGAGTTCACTCAAACTCATGTCCATCGAGTCGGTGATGCCATTCAGCCATCTCATCCTCTGTCATCCCCTTCTCCTTCTGCCCCTAATCCCTCCCAGCATCAGAGTCTTTTCCAATGAGTCAACTCTTCACATGAGGTGGCCAAAGTACTGCAGTTTCAGCTTTAGCATCATTCTTTCCAAAGAAATCCCAGGGCTGATCTCCTTCAGAATGGACTGGTTGGATCTCCTTGCAGTCCAAGGAACTCTCAAGAGTCTTCTCCAACACCACAGTTCAAAGCATCAATTCTTCGGCACTCGGCTTTCTTCACAGTCCAACTCTCACATCCATACATGACCACAGGAAAAACCATAGCCTTGACTAGATGGACCTTTGTTGGCAAAGTAATGTCTCTGCTTTTTAATATGTTATCTAGGTTGGTCATAATTTTTTTTCCAAGGAGTAAGCATCTTTTAATTTCATGGCTGCAATCACCATCTGCAGTGATTTTGGAACCCCAAAAATAAATTCTGACACTGTTTCCACTGTTTCCCCATCTACTTCCCATGAAGTGATGGGACCAGATGCCATTATCTTCATTTTCTGAACATTTAGCTTTAAGCAAACCTTTTCACTCTCCTCTTTCACTTTCATCAAGAGGTTCTTTAGCTCCTACTTATCAATAATTACTTTAAATGTAAATGGGTTGAATGCCCCAACCAAAAGACAAAGACTGGCTGAATGGATACAAAAACAAGACCCCTATATATGTTGTCTACAAGAGACCCACCTTGAAACAAAGGACACATACAGACTGAAAGTGAAGGGCTGGAAAAAGATATTCTATGCAAATAGAGACCAAAAGAAAGCAGGAGTAGCAATACTCATATCAGATAAAATAGACTTTAAAACAAAGGCTGTGAAATGAGATAAAGAAGGACACTACATAATGATCACAGGATCAATCCAAGAAAAAGATATAACAATTATAAATATATATGCACCCAACATAGGACCTCCACAAATGTTAAAAAAAAAGTATGTAAGACAAAAAACAGCAAGTATGAAAGGGGAAATTAATAATAACACAATAATAGTAGGAGGCTTTAATACCCCACTCACACCTATGGATATATCAACTAAACAGAAAATTAACAAGAAAATACAAACTTTAAATGATACAATAGACCAGTTAGACCTAATTGATATCTAGAGGACATTTCACCCCAAAACAATGAATTTCACCTTTTTCTCAAGTGCACATGGAACCTTCTCCAGAATAGATCACGTGCTGGGCCATAAATCTAACCTTGGTAAATTAAAAAAAAAAAACTGAAATCATTCCAGGCATCTTTTCTGAAAACAATGCAGTAAGATTAGATCTAAATTACAGGAGAAAAGCTATTAAAAATTTCAACATATGGAGTCTGAACAACACACTGCTGAATAACCAACAAATCACAGAAGAAATCAAAAAAGAAATCAAAATATGCATAGAGAAGAATGAAAATGAAAACACAGGAACCCAAACCTATGGGACACTGTAAAAACAGTACTAAGGGGAAGGTTCATAGCAATACAGGCTTACCTCAAGAAACAAGAAAAAACTCAAATAAATAACCTAAGTCTACACCTAAAGCAACTAGAAAAGGAAGAAATGAAGAACCCCAGGGTTAGTAGAAGAAAAGAAATCTTAAAAATTAGGGCAGAAATAAATGCAAATGAAACAAAGGAGACCATAGCAAAAATCAACAAAGCCAAAAGCTGGTTCTTTAAGAAGTTAAATAAAATTAATAAACCATTAGCCAGACTCATCAAGAAACAAAGGGAGAAAAATCAAAACAACAAAATTAGAAATGAAAATGGGGAGATCACAAGAGACAACACAGAAATACAAAGGATCATAACAGACTACTATCAGCAACTATATGCCAATAAAATGGACAACTTGGAAGAAATGGACAATTGCTTGAGTTCAGTTCAGTTCAGTCACTCAATCGTGTCCAATTCTTTGCGACCCCATGAATCGCAGCACAACAGGCCTCCCTGTCCATCACCAACTCCCGGAGTTCACTCAGACTCACAACCATCGAGTCAGTGATGCCATCCAGCCATCTCATCCTCTGTCGTCCCCTTCTCCTCCTGCCCCCAATCCCTCCCAGCATCAGAGTCTTTTCCAATGACTCAACTCTTCGCATGAGGTGGCCAAGTACTGGAGTTTCAGCTTTAGCATCATTCCTTCCAAAGAAATCCCAGGGTTGACCTCCTTCATAATGGACTGGTTGGATCTCCTTGCAGTCCAAGGGACTCTCAAGAGTCTTCTCCAACACCACATTTCAAAAGCATCAATACTTCGGCACTCAGCCTTCTTCACAGTCCAACTCTCACATCCATACATGACCACAGGAAAAACCATAGCCTTGATTAGACAGACCTTTGTTGGCAAAGTAATGTCTCTGCTTTTCAATATGCTATCTAGGTTGGTCATAACTTTTCTTCCTAGGAGTAAGCATCTTTTAATTTCATGGCTGCAGTCACCATCTGCAGTGATTTTGGAGCCCCCCAAAAATAAACTCTGACACTGTTTCCAATGTTTCCGCATCTATTTCCCATGAAGTGATGGGACCAGATGCCATGATCTTTGTTTTCTGAATGTTGAGCTTTAAGCCAACTTTTTCACTCTCCACTTTCACTTTCATCAAGAGGCTATTTAGTTCCTCTTCACTTTCTGCCATAAGGGTGGTGTCATCTGCATATCTGAGGTTATTGATATTTCTCCCGGCAATCTTGATTCCAGCTTGTGCTTCTTCCAGCCCAGCATTTCTCATGATGTACTCTGCAGATAAGTTAAATAAGCAGGGTGACAATATACAGCCTTGATGTACTCTTTCCTATTTGGAACCAATCTGTTGTTCCATGCCCAGTTCTAACTGTTGCTTCCTGATCTGCATATAGGTTTCTCAAGAGGCAGGTCAGGTGGTCTGGTATTCCCATCTCTTTCAGAATTTTCCACAGTTTATTGTGATCCACATAGTCAAAGGCTTTGGCATAGTCAATAAAGCAGAAATAGATGTTTTTCTGGAACTCTCTTGGTTTTTTGATGATCCAGTGGATGTTGGCAATTTGATCTCTGGTTCCTCTGCCTTTTCTGAAAGCAGCTTGAACATATGGAAGTTCACAGTTCATGTATTACTGAAGCCTGGCTTGGAGAATTTTGAGCATTACTTTACTAGTGTGTGAGATGACTGCAATTGTGTGGTAGTTTCAGCATTCTTTGGCATTGCCTTTCTTTGGGATTGGAATGAAAACTGACCTTTTCCAGTCCTGTGGGCACTGCTGAGTTTTCCAAGTTTGCTGACATATTGAGTGCAGCACTTTCACAGCATCATCTTTCAGGATTTGAAGGGGCTCCACTGGAATTCCATCACTTCCACTAGCTTTGTTCATAGTGATGCTTTCTAAGGCCCACTTGACTTCACATTCCAGGATGTCTGGCTCTAGGTGAGTGATCACACCATTGTGATTATCTGGGTTGTGAAGGTCTTTTTTGTACAGTTCTGTGTATACTTGCCACCTCTTCTTAATATCTTCTGCTTCTGTTAGGTCCATACCATTTCTGTCCTTTATCGAGCTCATCTTTGCATGAAATGTTCCCTTGGTATCTCTAATTTTCTTGAAGAGATCTCTAGTCTTTCCCATTCTGTTGTTTTCCTCTATTTCTTTGCACTGATCGCTGAGGAAGGCTTTCTTATCTCTTCTTGCTCTTCTTTGGAAATCTGCATTCAGATGGTTATATCTTTCCTTTTCTCCTTTGCTTTTCGCTTCTCTTCTTTTCACAGCTATTTGTAAGGCCTCCTCAGACAACCTTTTGCTTTTTTGCATTTTTTTCCATGGGGATGGTCTTGACCCCTGTCTCCTGTACAATGTCACGAACCTCCATCCATAGTTCATCAGGCACTCTATCTATCAGATCTAGGCCCTTAAATCTATTTCTCACTTCCACTGTATAATCATAAGGGATTTGATTTAGGTCATACCTGAATGATCTAGTGGTTTTCCCTACTTTCTTCAATTTAAGTCTGAATTTGGCAATAAGAAGTTCATGATCTGAGCCACAGTCAGCTCCTGGTCTTGTTTTTGTTGACTGTATAGACCTTCTCCCTCTTTGGCTGCAAAGAATATAATCAATCTGATTTCAGTGTTGACCATCTGGTGATGTCCATGTATAGAGTCTTCTCTTGTGTTGTTGGAAGACGGTGTTTGCTATGACCAGTGAGTTTTCATGACAAAACTCTATTAGTCTTTGCCCTGCTTCATTCCGTATTCCAAGGCCAAATTTGCCTGTTACTCCAGGTGTTTCTTGACTTCCTACTTTTGCATTCCAGTACCCTATAATGAAAAGGACATCTTTTTTGGGTGTTAGTTCTAAAAGGTCTTGTAGGTCTTCAGAGAACTGTTCAACTTCAGCTTCTTCAGCATTACTGGTTGGGGCATAGACTTCGATTACTGTGATATTAAATGGTTTGCCTTGGAAACGAACAGAGATCATTCTGTGGTTTTTGAGATTGCATCTAAGTACTGCATTTCGGACTCTTTTGTTAGCCATAATGGCTACTCCTTTTCTTCTAAGGGATTTCTGCCCACAGTATTAGATATAATGGTCATCTGAGTTAAATTCACCCATTCCAGTCCATTTGAGTTCGCTGATTCCTAGAATGTCAGCATTCACTCTTGCCATCTCCTGTTTGACCACTTCCAATTTGCCTTGATTCATGGACCTGACATTCCAGGCTTCTATGCAATATTGCTCTTTACAGCATTGGACCTTGCTTCTATCACCAGTCACATCCACAACTGTGTATTGCTTTTGCTTTGGCTCCATCCCTTCATTCTTTCCGGAATTACTTCTCCACTGATCTCCAGTAGCATATTGGGCACCTACTGACCTGGGGAGTTTCTCTTTCAGTATCCTATCATTTTGACTTTTCATACTGTTCATGGGGTTCTCAAGGCAAGAATACTGAAGTGGTTTGCCATTCCCTTCTCCAGTGGACCACATTCTGTTGCGCCTCTCCACCATGACCCACCCATCTTGGGTAGCCCTATGGGCATGGCTTAGTTTCATTGAGTTAGACAAGGCTGTGGTCCTAGTGTGATTAGATTGACTAGTTTTCTGTGTTTACAGTTTCAGTGTGTCTGCCCTCTGATGCTTAGACAATTGCTTAGAAAAGTACAAATTGCCAAAACTGAACCAGGAAGAAATGGAAAATCTTAACAGACCCATCACAAGCATGGAAATTGAAACTGTAATCAGAAATATTCCAGCAAACAAAAGCCCAGGGCCAGATGGCTTCACAGCTGAATTCTACCAAAAATTTAGAGTCAAGCTAACACCTATCCCTCTCAAACTCTTCCAGAAAATTGCAGAGGAAGGTAACCTTCCAAACTCATTCTATGAGGCCACCATCACCCTAATACCAAAACCTGACAAAGATGCCACAGAAAAAGCAAACTACAGGCCAATACACTGATGAACGTAGATGCAAAAATCCTTAACAAAATTCTAGCAAACAGAATCCAACACCATATTAAAAATATCATACTCATAACCAAGTGGGCTTTATCCCAGGGATGCAAGGATTCTTCAATATCCACAAGTCAATCAATGTAATACACCACATTAACAAATTGAAAGATAAAAACCATATGATTATCTCAATAGATGCAGAGAAAGCCTTTGACAAAATTCAACATCTATTTATGATAAAAAAAAAAAAACCCTCCAGAAAGCAGGAATAGAGGAACATACCTCAACATAATAAAAGCTATATATGACAAACCCACAATAAACATTATTCTCAATGGTGAAAAATTGAAAGCATTTCTGCTAAAGTCAGGAACAAGACAAGGGTGCCCACTATCACCACTACTATTCAACACAGTTTTGGAAATTTTGGCCACAGCAATCAGAGCAGAAAAAGAAATAAAAGGAATCCAGATTGGAAAAGAAGAAGTAAAACTCTCAATGTTTGCAGATGACATGATCCTCTACATATAAAACCCTAAAGACTCCACCAGAAAATTACTAGAGCTAACTAACGAATATAGTAAAGTTGCAGGATATAAAATCAACACACAGAAATCCCTTGCGTTCCTATACACTAACAATGAGACAACAGAAAGAGAAATTAAGGAAACAATTCCATTCACCGTTGCAACAAAAAGAATAAAATACTTAGGAATAAATCTACGTAAAGGAACAGAAGACCTATATATAGAAAACTATAAAACACTGGTGAAAGAAATCAAAGAGGACACAAATAGATGGAGAAATATACTGTGTTCGTGGACCAGAAGAATCAATATAGTGAAAATGAGTATACTACCCAAAGCAATTTATAGATTCAATGCAATCCCTGTCAAGCTACCAATGGTATTCTTCAGAGAACTAGATCAAATAACTTCACAATTTGTATGGAAATATGAAAAACCTCGAATAACCAAAGCAAACTCGAGAAAGAAGAATGGAACTGGAGGAATAAAACTGCATGACTTCAGACTCTACCAAAAAGCCACAGTCATCAAAAGAGTATGGTACTGGCACAAAGACAGGCATATAGATGAATGGAACAAAATAGAAAGCCCAGAGATAAATCCACGCACCTATGGTCACCTTATCTTCGACAAAGGAGGCAAGAATATACAATGGAGAAAAGATAATCTCTTTAACAAGTGGTGCTAGGAAAACTGGTCAACCACTTGTAAAAAAAAAAAAGAAAGAAAGAAAGAAAGAAACTAGAACACTTTCTAACACCATACACAAAAATTAACTCAAAATGGATTAAAGATCTAAATATGAGACCAGAAACTATAGAACTCCTAGAGAAAGACATAGGCAAAACACTCTCTGACATAAATCACAGCACGATCCTCTATGACCCACCTCCCAGAATATTGGAAATAAAAGCAAAAATAAACAAATGGGACCTAATTAAAATTAAAAGCTTCTGCACAACAAAGGAAACTATAAGCAAGGTGAAAAGACAGCCTTCAGAATGGGAGAAAATAATAGCAAACAAAGCAACGGACAAAGAATTAATCTCAAAAATATACAAGCAACTCCTATAGCTCAATTCCAGAAAAATAAATGACCCAATCAAAAAATGGGCCAAAGAACTAAACAGACATTTCTCCAAAGAAGACATACAGATGGATAACAAACACATGAAAAGATGCTCAACATCAATCTTTATTAGATAAATGCAAATCGAAACCACAATGAGGTACCATTTCACAACAGTCAGAATGGCTGCTATCCAAAAGTCTACAAGCAATAAATGCTGGAGAGGGTGTGGAGAAAAGGGAACACTCTTACACTGTTGGTGGGAATGCAAACTAGTACAGCCACTATGGAGAACAGTATGGAGATTCCTTAAAAAACTGGAACTAGAACTGCCTTATGACCCAGCAATCCCACCGCTGGGCATACACACAGAAGAAACCAGAATTGAAAAAGACACGTGTGCCCCAGTGTTCATCACAGCACTGTTTATAATAACCAGGACATGGAAGCAACCTAGATGTCCATCAGCAGATGAATGGATAAGAAAGCTGTGGTACATATACACAATGGAATATTACTCAGCCATTAAAAAGAATGCATTTGAATCAGTTCTAATGAGGTGGATGAAACTGGAGCCTATTATACAGAGTGAAGTAAGCCAGAAAGAAAAACACCAATACAGTATACTAACACATATATATGGAATTTAGAAAGATGGTAATGATAACCCTGTATGTGAGACAGCAAAAGAGACACAGATGTATAGAACAGTCTTTTGTACTCTGTGGGAGAGGGCGAAGGTGAGATGGTTTAGGAGAATGACATTGAAACATGTATATTATCATATGTGAAATGGATCACCAGTCCAGGTTCGATGCATGATACAGGGTGCTTGGGGCTGGTGCACTGGAATGACCCAGAGGGATGGGATGTGGAGGGATGTGGGAGGCAGCTTCAGAATGGGGAACACATGTACACCCATGGCGGATTCATGTCAACGTATGCCAAAACCAATACAATATTGTAAAGTAATTAGCCTCCAAAAAATAAATAAATAAATAATTTTTTTAAAGAAAGAATAAATAAATAGATAAAACTATTAGGGTTCCTGGTACTAGGCAACTGAAGATAGCTGTATACATGTTTTCAAGTAATAACTGATTAAAATTGATCTATTTCAATTTTAGATTTCTGTGTTTCTATTTGTTTAATTGCCAGGCAATTAAAGTAAAAATTTTCACTTGTGGAAAATACTGACCTGATTTCAGTATAACGTGCTGATTACAAGGAAGCATCATATTATTTCCTTAAAATGCAAGAAAATGTCACCTGCTGGACCCAATACCTTATATTACACTTTTGTAAAGTGACTGAATTAGAGATAATTTTTAGTTATTAACAGATTTGAGTGAGAGGACTAGATGAAGACACTGTTACAGCAGAAAAAAGGAGAAGGGCATTCCAACCAGTGGTCAGATGGGTTAGAGGAATGGAAGCATCCCAAGGCATCCAAGGTTCAGAGGTGGAGCTTTTTATAAGATTCACTCAGAACACAACAAAAAGGTTGAAAGTTGAAAAAAAATTATTCCAGGTGTGCACTAACCAAAAAGAAAAAAACTATGGTTTTAATATTAGACAAAATGACCTTGTAGAATGTAAATGTAATTCTTATGTGTCAAATTCTACAATTTCTTATAAAATTAAAAATATCTGGAAAGTCTAAATATATATATATATGTATGTGTGTGTGTATATATATATATACACTGTACTTCTCAGTCACTAATAAGAAAATATTAATTGGTTATTCAGAGATGGATCATGTTCTATTCTTCAAATGGCCTCTTTTCTGCAATCCAATGCATTCACACAGAATCCATCCATGCTGCCCAAGGCTGTGCCCTGTGCCAACAGAGGTAAGCATTAACTCTTGGCCTTGATGTGCTTCTAATGTCACACACTGAAATCATTTGCATGACATATGGAAAAAAAAAAAAAGGTAACTTTATTGTTTATCAGCCAAGCTACAAAAGGTTTAAGCAATTATTTATTTTCCTGATACTGTCTTTGAAAATAAAACTACTTTATAACAATGTGTGAAGGCCACAATCAACTGCCATCTAATCTCTTCTTAACCCTCAGAACAAATTCCTCTCTTGACCTGCAGTTATAATAGATTCTGTGCTAAGCTCGTAAAGATTCCTAACACCTATTACAATTATCCTGTTGGTTTAGACATTTTATGGCTATAAGGTTTTCAGACAGCTTTCAGAATATATGACTCCATGGACATTTAATGTCAAAATATTACAACAGTACAACAGGAAGAATCCTTACTCTTAGTTCCTGGTGTGCAATTCAAAATTCCCAACCTTGGGATAAACTTCTCAACAATATTAAGAAAATATCAGAAGAAAACCAAATGAAACTCAAGTTATCTGGAAAGAGGAAAACCACTAGTTATTGTTTAATATGATATACAAATGTCAAAAAAAGACAGTGAACAGAATTTAAACAAAAAATGCTAAGTCCAAGTCATCAATATACTTTCAGTTGCTAAAGAAAAGGAATAAAAAGTAGGTATATCTCACAAAGCAGAAAATATAGTACAACTGAAAAACTTAGACACAAAAACTTGTTCTTAAATTTCCCTAAAGATACATTAATATGCACAAAAAAAAGAGTTTGCATGAGATATTTGAATAATAAGTTCTAAATATGACAAATGACCTATAATCATAACTTAGAAAAGACAAAAAAAGTGTCTTTACACAGCTCTAAAACCACAGGGAAACATGTTTTTTCTGAACGTGGGAATTTGGACCCGATAGTAAAAGCACTGTTTTCCTCCTGTGAAAGCAGGATATTTACAGCCTCAAACCTTCCAGAAAAACACATTGGTTCTATTTCTCTTCATCACAGCATTTTTGGTCAAGTATCTGAGTTTTCAGAAAGAAACAGCCTGCTTACCACTTCTTGCTGAGAAGTCATCGGACAGTACAGTTTCACCTAATCAGTGTAACAATAGGTATGGGGGTCAACACTCACAGAAAACTCTTCCCTGACCTATTTTCTCATGAAATGGTAGTGTGTCTTACATGTGTCTTTACATAGCTGTGAAACTTCAGGGAAACATGGTTTTGTGAACCTGGGAATGGGGCCTGATGGTAAAAATAGAATTTTCCTCCTGTGAAAGCCGAAAAGTTGCCGCCTCAAACCTGCCAGAAAAACACACTGATTAATTTTTCTCTTCATTTTCAACAACAGCTTTGGCAAGTATTTGAGTTTTCTGAAAGAAAGAGGCTGCTTGTCACTCCTTGCTGGGACGTCATCTGATATTACAATTTTACCTTATCAGGGTAACAACAGGTATGGTAGACAACAATCATAAAACATACTCCCTGACATCTCTTCACATGGAATGGTCCAGTGTGTCCTAGGAGTGTTTTACACAGCTCTGAAACTGCAGGAGAACTTTTTTTTTTTTTTTTTTTTTTTGAACCTGTGAATTGGGGCCTAATGGAAAAATTAGTATATTCCCTTGTGAAACCTGGATAGTTATAGTCTCAAACCTACCAGAAAAACACACTGATTCATTTTTCTCTTCATTACAACAACAGCATTGGTCAAGTATTTGAGTTTTCTGAAAGAAACAGGCTGCTTGTGTCTACTTTCTTGGAAGTCATCTAACAGTGCAGTTTCACCTATTCAGAGTAACAACAATTACGGCAGTCAAAATGCACAGAATACTCTCTCATGAACTCTTTTCTCATGGAATCTTAATGTGTGTCCTTTGTGTGTATTTACAGAGTTACACTTGGGTTCTGAGGTCTGATGGTAAAAGCAGTATTTTCCTCCTGTGAAAGCTAGATAATTACAGCCTCAAACCTGCCAGAAAAACAGCCTGGTTCATTTTTTTCTTCATTACAACAACTCTGGTCACTTTTCTGAGTTTTCTGAAAGAAACAGTCTACTTGCCATTTCTTGCTGGGAAGTCTCTGACAGTATGGACTCACCTCTTCAGGGTAACAATAGTTATGGCACAAAACACTCACACTCTTCCCTGATCTTTGCTAAGAAACTGTGCAGTTTCACCTAATCAGGGTAACAACGGGTATGGAAGTCAACACTCGTAAAAAAAACCTCACCCATGACCACTTTTCTCATGGAATGGTACACTGTGTCCTAGGAGTTTCTTTACACAGCTGTGAAACTACAGGGATACATATTTTTGTGAACACGGGAAGTGGGCCTAAATGGCAAAAGCAGTATTCCCCCCACCCCCCATGCAAAATGGATAGTTACAGCCTCAAACCTGCCAGAAAAACACCCTGGCATTTTTTTCACTTCATGGCAACAATAACTTTGGTCAAATATTTGAGTTATCTGAAACATGCTGCTCGCCACCTCTAGTAGGAAGTCATCTGACAGTACAGTTTCACCTAATCGGGTATGAGAATTATGGCAGTTAACACTCATAGAACCCTCTTCCCTGATCTCTTTTCTCATGGAATGGTACGGTATGTCCTAGGTATATCTATACACAACACTGAAATTGCAGGGAAGCAAGTTTTGTGAACCTGGGAACTGGGACCTGATGGTAAAAGCAGTATTTTCCCCCTTGAAACCTGGATCATTGCAGCCTCAAACTTTCCAGGAAAACACTCTGGTTCATTTCTCTCTTCATTAAAACAACTCTGGTCATGTATTTGAGTTTTCTGAAAGTAATAGGCTGCTTGCCATTTCTTGCTGGGAAGTCATCTGACAGTACAGTTTCACCTAATCAGGATAACCACAGTTATGACAATCAACACTCACAGAACACTTTCCCTTGACTTTTTATCTCATGAAATGGCACAGTGTATTCTAGGAGTGTCTTTATTCAGCTCTGATACTGCTGGGAAACATGTTTTGTGAACCTGGGAACTGGTGACTGATGGTAAAAGCAGTATTTTCCCCACGTGAAATCTGGATAGTTGCTTCATCAAACCTTCCAGGAAAACACCCCAGTTCATTTTTCTCTTCGTCATAACAACTTTGGTGAAGTATTTGAGTTTTCTAAAAGAAACAGGCTGCTTGCCTCTACTTTCTGAGAAGACGTCTAAAAGTATAGTTTCACCTAATCAGGATAAAAACAGTTATGGGAGTCAATACTTACAGAAAATTCTTCTTTGATACTTTTCTCTTGGAATGGTATAGTGTGTCCTAGGTGTATATTTATTCAGTTCTAAAGCTGTAGGGAAATGTGTTTTTGTAAACCTGAGTTTTGGGGCCTGATGTCAAAAACAGGATTCTCCCCCTGAGAAAGCCGAATAGTTACAGCCTCAAACCTGCCAGAAAATCACACTGGTTCATTTATCTCTTCCTTATAACAACTTTGGTCATGTATTTGAGTTTTGCAAAAGAAACAGACTGCTTGCCTCTTCTTGCATGGAAGTCATATAACAGTACAGTTTTGCCTACTCAGGGTAACAACAGGTATGGCAGTAAACACTCACAGAACATTCTCCCTTGATACCTTTTCTCATGGAATGGTACAGTGTGTCCTAAGTCGGTATTTACACATCTCTGAGACTGCAGGGACACGTGTTTTGTGAACTTGACAATTGGGGCCTGATGGCAAAAACAGTATTTTGCCCCTGTGAAAACCAGAAAGATATAGCCTCAAAACTGCCAGAAAAACACCCTCGTTCATTTTTCTCTTTATTAAGCAACAACTTTGGTAAAGTATTTGAGTTTTCTGAATCAAGCGGGCTGCTTGTGATTTCTCCCAGGGAAGTCATCTGTATAGTTTCCCCTAATCAGGATAACAAAAATTACAGAAGGCAACACTCACAGAACACTCTCCCCTGATCGCTTTTCTAATGGAATGCTACAGTATGTCCTAGGTGTGTCTTTACACAGCTTTGAAATGGCAGCTAAACATGTTTTTGTGAACCTGGAAACTTAGGCCTGATGGTAAGAGCAGTATTTTCCCCTGTGAAAGCTCAATAGTTGCAGCCTCAAGCCTGCCAGAAAAGCATACTGACTCATTTTCTCTTCATTCCAACCACAAATTTGATCAAGTATTTGAGTTTTCTGAAATGGTCTGCTTGCCCCTTATTGTGCGAAGTCATCTGACAGTACATTTTCTCCTAAGCTGGGTAGTCAACAATCAAAGAACACTCTCCCTTGATCACTTTTCTAATGGAATGGTATGGTGTTTCCTATGTGTGTATTTACATAGCTCTGAAACTGCAGGGTAACATGTTTTTGTGAACATGGAAATTGGGGCCTGATTGCAAAAGCAGTATTTTACCCCTATAAAAGCTGGACAGTTTCAGCCTCCAACTTGCCAGAAAAACACACTGGTTCATTTTTCTCTTCATTACAACAAAAGCTTTGTCAAGTATTTGAGTTTTCTAAAAGAAATTGGCTACTTGCTGTTTCCCACTGGGAAGTCATCTGCTGGATGGTGCAACCTTAAGCCTACCAGAAAAGCACACCGGTTCACTTTTCCTCCCATTACAACAACTGCTTTGTTCAAGTGTTCGTCCTTTCTGAAAGAAACTGCCTGTTTGCCACTTCTTCCTGGAAAGTCATCTGAGAATACAGTTCCACCTAATCTGGGTAACAACAGTTGGGCAGACAACAGTCACAGAACACTCTCTCCTGACCTTTTTTCTCATGGAACGGTACGGTGTGTCCTAGGTTTGTCTTTACACAGCTCTGAAACTGCAGCAAAACATGTGTTTGTGAACCTGGAAATTCGGACTTGACAGTAAAAGCAGTATTTCCCCTGTGAAACCTGGAGAGATGCAGCCTCAAACCTGCTAGAAAAGCACAATGTTCATTTTTTTCTCCTCATTAAAGCAACAGCTTTGATCAAATATTTCAGTTTTCGGAAACAGTCTGCTTGCTGCTTCAGACTGGAAATTTCTCTGACTACAGATTCACCTAATTGGTGTAACAACTGATATGGCAGTCCACACTCACAGAATACTCTACCCTGACCTCTTCTCATGGAATGGTATAGTGTGTCCCAGGTGTGTCTTTACACAGTTCTGAAACTTCAGGGAAACAAACCTTTATGAAACTGGGAATTGGAGTCAGATGGCAAAAGTAGTATTACCCCCTCTGAAAGCTGGATATTTACAGTCACAAAATACCAGAAAAAAAAAAAGCCCGGTTCATTTATCTATTCATAACAACAACAGCTTTGGTCAATAATTTGAATTTTCTGAAAGAAACCCGCTGATTGCCATTTCTTGCTGGGAAGTCTTCTGGCAGTAGTTTCACCTAATCAGGGTAACAACATGTATGCCAGTCAACACTCACTGAACACTCTCCCCTGACCTCTTTCTCATGGAATGATACAGTGTATCCTAGGAGTTCTTTACACTGTCTAAAACTGCTGGTATACATGTTGTTATGAACCTGGGAACTGGGCCTTCATGGGAAAAAGCAATATTTCACCTGGGAAAGCTGGATAGTTGTAGCCTCAGACCTGCCAGAAAAACACACCGATTTATCTCTTCATAGAAACAGCAACTTTAGTCAAGTATTGGAGTTTTTTGAAAGAAACATGCTGCTTTCCACTTCTTTGTTGGGAAGTCATCTCTTACACTACAATTTCACCTAAACAAGGTAACAACAGGTATGGCAGTCAACACTTACAGTGCACTCTCCCTCGACCTCTTTTTCATGGAATGGGGCAGGGTGTCCTAGCCATGTCTTTACAAAGCTCTGAAACAGCAGGGGAACATGTTTTTGTGATCCTGGGTATTGGGACTTGTTGGCAAAAGAAGTATTTTCCCCTTGAGAAAGCTGGATACTTGCAGCCATAAAACTGCCAGGAAAACCACTTGGTTCGTTTTTCTCTTCATAACATCAATAACTTTGTTCAAGTATTTCAGTTTTTTTAAAGAAAGCGACCATTTCTCTTTCTTGGTAGCTTCCCTGGTAGCTCAGATGGTAAAGCGTCTGCCTACAATGCACGAGACCCGGGTTCGATCCCTGGGTCAGGAAGATCCGCTAGAGAAAGAAATGGCAGCCGACTCCAGTATTCATGCCTGGAAAATCCCATGGACTGAGGAGCCTGGTGGGCTACAATCCATGGGGTCACAAAGAATTGGACACGACTGAGCGACTTCTGTGTGTGTGTGTGTGTGTGTGTGTGTGTGTGTGTGTCTGTGACCATTTCTCACTTCTAGCTGGGAAGTCATTTGACATTACAGTTTCGCCTAACCAAGGTAACAACAGGTGTGGTAGTCAACACTCACAAAACACTCTCCCCTGACTTCTTTTCTCACGGAATGGAATAGTGTGCCCTAGATGTGTCCTTACATAGCTCTGAATTGTCAGGGAAACGTGCTTTTGCGAACCTTGAAATTGGGACCTGAAGGTAAAAGCAGTATTTTCACCCATGAAAACGTGTTAGTTGCAGCTTCAAACCTGCCAGAAAAGCACACTGGTTTCCTTTTCTCCTCATTACAGTGACAGCTTTGGTTAAGCATTTGTGCTCAACAAAAATGGCTGCTTGCCACTTCATCCTTGGAAGTCATCTGAGAGTGCAGTTTCGTCTAATCTGGGTAACAGCAGATATGGCATTCAACACTCCCAAAACACCCCTCCTTGACCTCTTTTCTCATGGAATGGTAGAGTGTGTCCTAGGTGTGTCTTTACAGAGTCTGAAACCACTGGTAAACTTTTTTTTGTGAACCTGGGAATTATGGTTTAATGATAAAACCGTTATTTTCTCCTGTGAAAGCTGGATATTTAGAGCCTCACACTTCCAGGAAAACACACATTCTTTATTACAACAACAAATTTGTCAAATATCTTCGTTTTCTGTCAGAAACAGGCTGCTAGTCACTTCTTGCTGGGAGGTTCTATGACAGTACAATTTCACCTAATCATTGGCAGTCAGCACTCCCAGAACACTTTCTCCTGAACTCTTTTCTCATGCAATGATGCAGTGTGTCCTAGTACTATCTTTACACAGCTTTAAACTGCAGGGAAATATGTTTTTTTGAACCTGGATATCGGGGCCTAATAGCAAAAAAAGGATTTTCCCCACGTGAAGGGCGGATAGTTACAGCCTCGAAACTTTAAGAAAAACACCCTGATTCATTTTTCTCTTTGTAACAACAAAAAGTTTGGTAAGTATTTGAGTTTTCTGAAAGAAACAGATTGTTTCCCACTTCTAGCTAGAAAGTCATATAAGATAGTTTCACATAATCAGGGTAACAACAGGCATGGCAGTCAACACCTGATTAATGAAACAGTACTCCCAGATGACTTCCTGGCAACAAGTGGAAAGAAATCTGTTTCTTTCAGAAAAATCAAATACTTGACCAAAGCTGTTGTTGTAATGAGGAGAAAAATGTGCCAGTGTGTCTTTCTGTCACGTTTGAGTCTGAAAGTAACTAGCTTTCACAGGGGGAAAATATTGCTTTTGTCATCAGGCCCCAGTTTCCAGGTTCTCTAAAGCATGGTTCCCTGAAGTTTCAGAGTTGTGTAAAGACACACCTAGGACAAACCATATTATTTGATGAGAAAAGAGGTCAGGGGAGAGTGTTCTGTAAGTGTTCCTTGCCATACCTGTTGTTACCCTGATTAGATGAAATTGTACTGTCAGATGACTTCCCAACTAGAAGTGCCATCAGCCTGTTTATTTCAGAAAACTCAAATACTGGACCAAAGCTATTGTTGTAAAGAAGAGAAAAATGAACCAGTGTGTTCCTCTGGCAGGTTTGAGGCTGCAACTATCCAGCTTGCACAGGGGGAGAATACTGCTATTGCCATCAGGCTCCAATCCACAGGTTCACAAAAATATGTTTTCCTGCAGTTTCTAAGCTGTGTAAAGATACTCCTAGGACCAGCTCTACCATTCCATGAGAAAAGAGGTCAGGGGAGAGGGTTCTGTGAATACTGACTGCCATAAATGTTGCTACCTTGCTTAGGTGAAATGTACTGTCAGATGACTTCCGAGTAAAAAGTGAAAAGGAGCCTTTCCTTCCAGAAAACTCAAATACTTGACCAAAGTTGCTGTTTTAATGAAGAGAAAAATGGACCAGTGTGTTGTTTCTGGCAGTTTTGAGGCTGAAATTATTCAGATTTCACAGAGGTAAAATACTTCTTTTGTAATCAGGCCCCAATTCTCAGGTTCACAAATGCACGTTTCCCTGCAGATTTAGAGATGTGTAAAGCCACACCTTGGATACTGTACCATTCGATGAGAAAACGTATCAGGGGATAGTGTTCTGTGTTTTCTGCCATACCTGCTTTTACCCTGATTAGGTTAAACTGTACCCTCAGATGACTGCCCAGCAAGAAGTGGAAAGCAGACTGTTTCTTTCAAAAACTCAAATACTTGACCAAAGTTGTTGCTGTTATTAAGAGAAGAATGAACCGTGATGTTTTTCTGGCTGTTTTAAACCTGCAACTCTCCAGCTTTCATGGGTGAAAATATTGCTTTTACCCTCAGTTCCCAATTCCCAGGTTCATAAAAACATGTTTCCCTGATGTTTCAGAGCTGTGTAAAGAGACTCATAGGACACACCATACCATTCCTTGAGAAAAGAGGTCAGGGGAGAGTGTTCTGTGAGTGTTGACTACCATAACTGTTGTTATCCTGATGAAGTGAACCTGTACAGTAGAAAAATCTTTCTGTAAAAAGTGTCAAACAGACTATTTCTTTCAGAAATCTCAAATACCTGAACAAATTTGCTATTCTAATAAAGAAAAATAAAGCAGTGTGTATTTTTCTAGAGAGTTTCCTAAATAGTTGAGCTGCAACTATCCGGCTTTCACAGGGGGAAAATACTGCATTTGCCATCAGGCCCCAATTCCCAGGTTCACAAAACACGTCTCCCTGCAGTTTTAGAGCTGTGTAAAGACACTTCTAGGACACTCGGTACCATTCCATGAGAAAAGAGATCGGGGAAGAGTGTTCTGTTAGTGCTGACTGCCATACCAGTTGTTACCCAGATTAGGTGACTGTACTCTCAGATGACATTCCAGCAACAGCAGCCTGGGTTTGTTTTATTTTTTTTTTTTTAATCAGAAAACTCAAATATTGACCTAAGCTGTTGTGGTAATGAGGAGAAAAATGTAGCAGTGTGGGGTTTTTTGGCAGGTTTCTGTCAGCAACTAAAAGACTGTCACAGGGTGAAAATACTGCTTTTGCCATCAGGTCCCAATTTCTGGATTCACAAAAGTCTGTTTCTCTTCAGTTTCAGAGTTATGTAAAGACACACCTAGGATGCACTGTACCATTCTAGGAGAAAAGATATCAGGTATACTGGTCTGTGAGTATTGACTGCAATATCTGTTTTACTCTGATTAGGTGAAATTGTACTATTAGATGAACCCCAACAAGAGGAAACACCCATCTATTTCTTTCAGAAAATTCTAATATTTGACAAAATTTGTTGTTGTAATGAAGAGAAAAGTGAACCAGTGTGGTTTTCTGGCAGGTTTGAGGCTGCAAATATCCAGCTTTCACAGGGGAAGATCCTGTTTTGCCATCAGTTCCCAATTCCCAGGTTCACAAAATCATTTTCCCCTGCAGTTTCAGAGCTTGTAACAAGACACCTAGGACACAGTGTTCCATTCCATGAGAAAAGAAGTCAGGGAAGTGTTCTGTGAGTGTGTGTGCCATACCTGTTGCTGCCCTGATTAAGTGAAAGCATACTGTCAGATGGTTTACAAGCAAGAGAGTGGCAGGCAGCATGTTTCTTTCAGAAAACTCAAATACTTGACCAAACCTGTTGTTTGTTTGAGAGACAAATGAACCAGAGACTTTTTCTGGCAGGTTTGAGGCTGCAACTATCCAGGTTTCACACTAGGAAAAAAGTCTTTGACATCAGAACCCAACTTCCATGTCACAGAAACATGTTTCCATATAGTTTCAGGGCTTTGTAAAGACATTCCTAGAACACACCATACCATTCCATGATAAAAGAGGTCAAAGGAGAGTGTTCTGTGACTGTTGACTGCCATATCCATTGTTATCCAGATTTGGTGAAACTGTACTGTCAGATGACTTCCCAGAAAGAGTTGGCAAGAAGCTTGTTTCTTTCAGAAAACTCAAATACTTGACCAAATCTGATGCTATACTGAAGAGAAAAATGAACCAATGTGTTTTTCTGGCAGGTTTGAAGCTGCAACTTTCAAAGAGAAAAATAGAGCTTTTGCAATCAGGCCCCAAATTTCAGGTTCATAAAAACATATTTCCATACAGTTTCCAAGCTGTATAAAGAACTCCTAGGACACAGTGTACCATTCCATGAGAAAAGAGGGCAGAAATGAGTGTTCTATGAGTGCTGACTGTCATACCTGTTCTTATCCTGATTAGGTGAAACTGTAAACTCCCACCTAGAAGCGGCAAGCAAACTGTTCCTTTCAGAAACCCAAACACTTGACAAAATTTTTGTTGTAATGAAGAGAAAATTGAACCAGTATGTTTTTCTGGCAGGTATCATCTGCAACTCTCCAGCTATCACAGGTTAGAATACTGCTTTTACCATCAAGCCCCAATTTCCACGTTAACCAAAAAAAAAAAAGTATACCAGCAGTTTCAGATCTGTGTAAATACACACCAAAGACACAATATACCATTCCATGTTAAAAGAAAGAGGTCAAGGGAGAATGTTCTGTGATTTTTGCCTTCCATAACTGTTCTTAGCCGGATTAGATGAAACTATTTTCAGATGACTTCCTAGCAAAAAGTGGCAGGCAGTCAGTTTCTTTCAAAAAACACAATACTAGACCAAAGTTCTTGTTGTACTGTGGAGAAAAGTGAACCGGAGTGTTCTTCTGGCAGGTTTGAGGCTGCAAATATCCAATTTGCACCAGGGGAAATTATTACTTGTGCCATTAGGCCCCAGTTCCCAGGTTCAAAAAAAAATGTATCCCTGCAGTTTCAGAGCTGTGTAAAGACAGTCCTAGAACACCCTGCATCATTGCATGAGAAAGAGGTCAAGGAAGGGTGCTCTGTGAATGTTGACTGCCATACCTTTGTTACCCTGATTAGGTGAAACTATCCTGTCAGATGTCATCCAAAAAAGAAGTTGCAAGCAGCTGTTTTCTTTCCAAAAACTCAATTATTTCCCCGAAGCTGTTGTTGAAATGAAGAGGAAAATGAACCAGTGTGTTTTCTGGAAAGTTTGAGACTGCAGCTATCCAGCTTTCACAGGTGAAAGTACTATTTTTACCATCAAGCCCCAATTCCCAGGTTCTCAAAACAAGTTTTTCTGCAGCTTCAGAAAGATCATGTAGAGATGATTTTAGGACACACTGTACCATTCCATGAGAAAAGAGATCAGGGGAGTGTGTTCTGTGAGTGTTGACAGCCATACCTGTTGTTACCCTGATTAGGTTAAACTGTACTCTCAAGACGACTCCCCAGCAAGAAGTAACAAGCAGCCTGTTTCTTTAGGAAATCTCAAATACTTGATCAAAGCTGATATTGTAATAAACAGAAAAATTACCCGTTGTGGTTTTGGGGGCAGATTTGAGGCTGAAACTACCTGCTTTCATAGGGGAATAAAACTGCTTTTGCCTTTAGGTGCCAATAACCAGATTCAGAAAAGTATGTTTCCCTGCTGTTTGTGTAAAAGACATTTCTAGGACATACTATACCATTCCATGAGAAAAGAGGTCTCAGGAGGGTGTTCTCTGAGTGCTGACTGTCCTAACTCTGAACTGGTGAAACTGTTCTCAGATGAATTCCCAGCAAGAAGTGGCAAGATGCCAGTTTCTTTCATAAAACACAAATACTTGACCAAAGTTCTTGTTGTGATGAAGAGAACAATGAAGCAGGGTGTTTTAGGGGCAGTTTTTTAGTGGCTATATCTACCCAGCTTTCATGGGGGGAAAATACTGCTATTGCCATCAGGCCCCAATTCCCATGTTCACAAAAGCATGTTTCCTTCCCGTTTCAGAGCTGTGTAAAGAAACATGAAGGACACACTGTACCATTACATGAGAAAAGATGTCAGATTAGAGTGTTTTGTGTTGACTACCATACCTGCTGTTACCCTGATTAATTGAAACTGTAATGTCAGATGACTTCCCAGCAAGAATGGCAACAGCCTGTTTCTTTATGAAAACTCAAATGTTTGACAAAATCTGTTGTTTTAATGAAGAGAAAAATGAACCAGTGTGGTTTTTTGACAGGTTTGAGGCTGCAACAATTCAGCTTTTACAGAGGGAAAATATTGATTTGCCATCAGGTCCCAATTTCCAGGTTCTCAAAAACACGTTTGCATGTCTTTCACAGCTGTGTAAAGGCATTCCCAGGACACACTGTACCATTCCATGAGAAAAAGTTCAGAGGAGAGTGTTCTGTGAGTTTTGACTAACACAGCTGTCATTACCTTGACTAGGTGAATCTGTTCTGTCATATGACTTCCCAGCAAGAAGTGGCAAGCAGCTGTTTCTTTCTCAAAACTCAAAAAATTGACCAAAGCTGTTGTTTTATGATGAAAAATATGAACCAGGGTGCTTTTCTGTCCAGTTTGAGGCTGAAACTATCAAGCTGTTACAGAGTGAAAATACTAGTTTTGCCTGCATATGAGAGTTGTGTAAAGATACTCCTAGGATGCACTGTAAGATTCCATGAGAAAAGAGGTCAGGGGAGAGTATTCTGTGAGTACTGACTACCATACCTATTGTTACCCTGATTAACTGAAACTGTACTCTCAAATGACTTCTCAGCAAGAAGTGGCAAGAAGCCTGTTTCTTTAGTAAAACTCAAATACTTGATCAAAACTGTTGTTGAAGTGAAGAGAAAAATCAGCCAGCGTATTTTTCTTGAAGGTGTGAGGTGGCAACTATCCTACTTTCACAGGTGGAAAATACTGCTTTTGAAATCATGCCTCAAATCCCAGGTTCAAAAAAATAGGTTTCCCTGCAGTTTCAGAGTTGTGTAAACACTTGGAGGACTCACTGTACTAGTCCATGAAAAAAAGGTCAGAGTGAAAAAAAGGTTCTGTGAGTGTTGACTGCCATGCCTGTTACCCTGATTAGATGAAACAGTGCTGTCAGACGACTTCAAAGTTTTAAATGGCAAGCAGCCTGTTTCTTTCAGAAATTTCAAATACTTAACAAAACTGTTGTAATGAAGAGAAAAATGAACCAGTGTGTTTTTCTGGCAGATTTGAGGCTGCAAATCTCCAACATTCACTGGCGGAAAATATTGGTTTTGCCATCAGGCCCAAGTTTTTGCAAACTTTTCACAAAGACATGTTTCCCTGAAGTTTCAAAGCTGTGTAAAGACACTCCCATGATACTATGTACCATTCCATGAAAAAGGAGGTCAGGGGAAAGTGTTCTGTGAGTGTTGAATGTCATATCTGTTGTTACCCTGATTAGGTGAAGCAGTAATATCAGATGACTTCCCAGCAAGAAGTGAAAAGCAGCCTTTTCTTTCATAAAACTCTAATGCTTGACCAAAGCTGTTGCTGAAATCAAAAGAAAATGAACTAGTGTGTCTTTCTTGAAGGTTTCAGGCTGCAACTCTCTAGCTTTCACAGGGGACAATATTGCTTTTGCCATCAGGCCCTATATCTCAGGTTCAAAAGAACATGTTTTCCATCAGTTTCAAAGCCATGTAAACACTCTTAGGACACACTGTACCATATCATGAGAAAAGAGGTCAGGGGACAGTATCCTGTGAGTTGAGCTATGCCTGTTTTACCCTGATTAGCTGAAACTGTACTGTAAGATGACTTCGCAATAATAAGTGGGAAGCTGCCTGCTTCTTTAAGAAAACTCTAGTCCTTGATCAAATCTGATGTTGTAATGAAGGGAAAAAAATGAATCGCTGTGTTGTTCTGTCAGATTTGAGGTTGCAACTATCCAGCTTTCACTGGGGATAAATACTGGTTTTGCCATCAGGCCCCAATTTGCAGTTTCACAAAAACATGTTTCCCTGCAGATCCAAAGCTATGTAAAGACACTCCTAGAACACACTGTACCATTCCATGAGAAAAGAGGTCAAGAAAGAGTGTTTTGTGAGTGTCAACTGCCATATCTGTTGTTACTCTGATAAGGTGAAACTGTACTGTCAGATGACTTCCCAGAAAGAAGTGGCAAGTAGCCTGGTTTTTTAAGAAAGCTCAAATACTTGACCAAAGGTGTTTTTATGAAGAGAAAAATGAACCAAGGTATTTTATATCAGTATTGAGGCTGCAATTTTCCAGCTTTCACAGGAGGAAAATACTGCTTTTGCCAATGGTCCTCAATGCCCAGGTTCAGAAAAACATGATCCTCTGCAGTTTCTGAGCTGTGTAAAGACACAACTAGGACACACTGTACCATTCCATGAGAAAAGAGATCAAGGGAAAGTGTTCTATGAATGTTGACTCCCATAACTGTTGTTACCCAGAACAAGTGAAACTGTACACGCAGATGACTTCCCAGCAAAAAGTGGCAAATAGTGAATTTCTTTCAGAAAACTCAAATATTTGACCAAAGCTTTTATTGTAATGAGAAGAAAAATCGACCAGTGTATTTTTCTGGCCTGTATGAGGCTGCAACTACCAGCTTTCTAAGGGGGGAAATACTGCATTTACTTTAAACCCCAATTCCCAGGTTCACAAAGACATGTTTCAGTACAGTTTCAGAGGTGTGTGAAGACACTCCTAGGACACACTGTACCATTCCATGAGAAAGAGTTTAGGGGAAAGAGTTCTGTGAATGTTGACTTCCATGTCTGTTGTCACCCCGATTAAATGAAACTGTACTGTTAGATTACTTCCCAGTGTGATAGGGCAAGAAACCAGTTTCTTTCAGAAAATTCAAATACTTGACAAAAGCTTCTGTTGTAATGAAGATAAAAATGAATCAGTGTGCTTTTCTAGCATGGTAAGGCTGATACTATCTGCTTTTACAGAGGGAAAATACTGCTTTTGCCATCAGGCCCCTATTCCCAGGTTCACAGAAACATGTTCCCCTGCAGTTTCAGAGCTGTGTAAAGACACTCATAGGAAACACTGTACCATTCCATAAGAAAATAGGTCAGGGAAGAGTGTTCTTTGAATGTTGACTGCCATACCTGTCATTACCCTGATTGGTGAAACGCTACTGTGAGGTAACTTCCCAGCAAGAAGTGGCAAGCAGCCTGTACTTTCTAAAACAAAAAACTTAAACAATGCTGTTTTTGTAATTAAAAGAAATGTGAAACACTTGGGTTTTCTGGCAGGTTTGATACTGCAATTATCCAGTTTCTAAAGGTGGAAAGTATAGCTTTTACCATAAAGGCCAAATTCCAGGTTCACAAAAGCATGTTTCCTGGCTGGTTCAGAGTTGGGTAAAAACACACCTATGACACACCATTCCATCCATGAGAAAGATGTCAGTGGAGAATGTTCTGTGAGTGTTGTTTGCCTTACCTGTTCTTACTTTTATGAGGTGAAGCTACTGTCAGATGACTTCCCAGCAAGAAGTCAGAAGCATCATTTTTATTTCAGAAAACTCAAAATCATGACCAAAGCTGTTGTTGTAATGAAGAGAAAAATGAACCAGTGTGTTATTCTGGCAAGTTTAAATCTGAAACTAACCAGTTTTCACTCAGGAAAATACTTTTTTGTCATCAGGCCCCAATTCCCAGGTTCACAAAAACATATTTCCCAGCAGTTTCAGAGCTGCATAAAGACACTCCCATGACACATTGTACCATCCCTTTAGAAAAGATGTCAGGGAGGAGTGTTCTGTGATTGTTGCCTACCAAACCAGTTGTTACTCTGGTTAGGTGAAGCTGTACTGTCAGATGACTTATCAGGAGAAAGTGGCAAGCAGCCTGTTGCTTTCAGAAAACTCAAAAACTTGACCAAAAACTGTTGTTAGAATGAGGAGATAAACGAATCAGTGTGTTTTTCTGGCAGGTTTGATGGTGGAACTATCCAGCTTTTGCTACGGGAAAAAACTTCCTTTGCTATCAGGCCCCAATGCCCAGGCTCACAAAAACATGTTTCTCTGCATTTTCAGAGTTGTAAAGACACACCTATGAAACACTGTATTGTTCCATGATAAAAGGGGTCAGGGGACAGTGTTCTCTGAGACTTGACTCCCATACCTGTTGTTACCTTGATTAAGTGAACCAGCACTGTCAAATGACTTCCCAGCAAGAAGTGTCAAGCAGCCTGTTTCTTTTAGAAAGTTCAAAGATTTGACCAAAGCTGCTGTTGTAAATAAGAGAAAAATGAACCAGTGGGGTTTTCTGGCAGGTTTGCATTCTTGTTCTGTTACTCAGTCATATCTGACACTTGTGACCCCATGGACTGCAGCATGCCAGGTTTCCCTGTCCTTCACTATCTCCTGTAGCTTGCTCAAACTCATGTCCATTGAGTCAGTGATGCCGTCCAACCATCTCATCCTCTGTCATCCCCTTCTCTTCCTGTCTTTAATCTTTCCCACCATCCGGGTCTTTTCTAATATATCAGGTGGCCAACATAATGGAGCTTTAGATTCAGTATCAGTCCTTCCAATGAATATTCAGGATTGATTTATTTAGGATTGACCAGTTGGATCTCCTTGCAGTCCAAGGGACTCTCAAGACTCTTCTCCAACACCACAATTCAAAAGCATTAATTCTTCAGCACTCAGCCTTCTTATGGTCCAACTCTCACATCCATTCATGATTATTTGAAAAACCACAGTTTTGACTAGAAGGATCTTTGTAGGCAAAGTAATGTCTCTGCCTTTTAATATGCTGTTTAGGTTGATCATAGCTTTTCTTCCAGGGAACAAAGTGGAAAACTTTTATTTATTTATTTTTTATTATTATTTTTTTTATTCAATTTTAATTAAAAAAAAATTATACATGTGTTCCCCATCCTGAACCCTCCTCCCTCCTCCCTCCCCATACCATCCCTCTGGGTCGTCCCAGTGCACCATTCATGGCTGCAGCCACCATCTGCAGTTATTTTGGAGCCCAAGAAAATAAAGTCTGTCACTGTGTCCATTGTTTCCCCATCTATTTGCCATGAAGTGATGGGACCAGATGCCATGATCTTAGTTTTCTGAATGTTGAGCTTTAAGCCCACTTTTTCACTCTCCTCTTTCACTTTCATCAAGAAGCACTTTAGTTCTTCTTTACTTTCTGCCATAAGGGTGGTGTCATCTGCATATCTGAGGTTACTGATATTTCTCCCAGCAGTCTTGATTCCAGCTTGTGCTTCATCCAGCCCAGCATTTCTCATGATGTACTCTGCATATAAGTTAAATAAGCAATGTGGCAATATACAGCTGCCACATGCTCCTTTCCCAATTTGTAACCAGTCTGTTGTTCCATGACTGGTTCTAGCTGTTGCTTCTTGACATGCATATAGGTTTCTCAAGAAGCAGGTAAAGTGGTCTGTTAGTCCCAACTCTTTAAGAATTTTCCACAGTTTGTTGTGATCCACACACTCAAAGGCTTTGGTGTAGTCCATACAGTATAAGTAGATGTTTTTCTAGAACTCTCTTGCTTTTTTGATGATCCAACAGATGTTGGCAATTTGATCTCTGGTTCCTCTGCCTTTTCTAAATATAGCATGAACATCTGGAAGTTCTCAGTTCATATACTGTTGAAGCCTGGCTTGGAGAACTTTCAGCATTACTTTACTAGCATGTAAAATCAGTGCAATTGTGCAATAGTGTGAATAGTCTTTGGCATGGCCTTTTTTTGGGATTGGAATGAAAACTGACCTTTTCCAGTCATGTGGCCACTGGTGAGTTTTCCAAATTTGTTGCCATATTGAAGGTAGGTTTGAGGTTGCAAATATCCATCTTCCAAAGGTGGAAAATACAGCTTTTACCATAAAGGCACAATTCCCAGGTTCACAAAAGAATGTTTCCCTGCATTTCTAGAGCTTTGTAAAGACACACCTAGGAAACACTGTACCATACCATGAGAAAAGTGGTCAGGGAAGACTGTTCTGTGAGTGCTGAGTGTCATACCTGTTTTTACCCTGATTAGGTAAAACTGTAGTGTCAGATGATTTCTTAGGAAGAAGTGGCAAGCTGACTTTTTTTTCCAGAAAACTCAAAAATTCGACCAAAGCTGTTTTTAAATAAGGAGAAAATGAACAGTGTGTTTCTCTAAAGCTTTTGAGGCTGCAATTATCTAACTTCCAAAGGTGGAAAATATAGCTTTTATCACATGGGTCCAATTCCCAGGTTCACAAAAGCATGTTTCCAAACTGTTTCAGAGTGATATAAAGACACATCTAGAACACACTGTATCATTCCATGAGAAAAGATGTCATTAAAAAATACAAACTACAGGAGAGAATTCTGTGAGTGTTGACTGCCATACCTGTTGTTACTCTGATTACATGAAACTGTACAGCCAGATAACTTCCCAGCAAGATGTGGGAAGCAGCCTGTTGCTCTCAGAAAACAAAATCACAACCAAAGCTGTTGTTTTAATGAAATGAAAAAATGAAATAGTGTGTTTTCTGGCAAGTTTAAAGTTGCACCTATCCAGCTTTCACTGGAGGAAAATACTTTTGCCATCAAGCCCCAATTCCCAGGTTCACAAAAGTAATTTTCCCTGCAGTTTCAGAGCTATGTGAAGACACTTCTAGGACACATTGTAGCTATTCTATAAGAAATGATGCTAGGTGAGTGCCTTCTGTGAGTGTTGAACACCATACCAATTGCTACTCTGATTAGGTGAAACTCTTTCAGATGACTTCCTAACAAGAAGTGGCAAGCACTCTGTTGCTTTCCGAAAACTCCAAAACTAGAACAAAGCACTTGTTATAATAAAGAGAGAAATGAACCAGTGTGTTTTTCTGGCACTTTTGAGGCTGAAGATATCCAGCTTTCACAGTGGAAAAATACTTCTTTTTCCATCAGGCTCCAATTACCAGGTTCACAAAAAGATTTTTCCCTTTAGTTTCAGAGCTGTGTATACACTCCTAGGCACAATGTAGCATTCCAAAAGAAAAGAGGTCAGGGAGAGTGTTCTGTGGGTGTTGACTGCCAAACCTTTTGTTTCTTTTATTATGTGAAAGTCTATTGTCAAATGACTTCCCAGCAAGAAGTCTGAAGCATCCTTTTTATTTCAGAAAATTCAAAATCACGACCAAAGCTTTTTTTGTAGTGAAGAGAAAGATTAACCAGTGTGTTTATCTGGCAAGTTTAAGGCTGAAACTATCCAGCTTTCACTGGGGGAAAATACTTTTTTTTTTTTTTTTTTTTGCCATCAGATCCCAATTCCCAGGTTCACAAAAACATTTTTCACAGCTGTTTTAGAGCTGTGTAAAGATACACCTGGGGCACACTGTACAATTTTATGAGAAAAGAAATCAGGGGAGAGTGTTCTGTGAGTTTTGACTGCCATACCTGTTGGTACCCTGATTAGGTGAAAATATACTATCAGATGACTATGTAAGAAGTGGCAAGAAACCTGTTAGGTCCAGAAAACTCAAAAACTTGACCAAAACTGTTGTAATTAAGATAAAAATAAACCAGTGTGTTTTTCTGACAGGTTTGAGGCTTCAATTATCCAGCTTTCCCAGGTGGAAAATGTTGCTTTTGCTGCAAGGGCCCAATTCCCATGTTCACAAGGTATGTTTACTGGCTGTTTCAGAGTTGTGTAAAGACATACCTAGGACACAAGGGACCATTCTATGACAAAAGATATCAGCGGAGAGTGTTCCTTAAGTGTTGAATGCCATACTCATTTATTCCCTGATTTGGTGAAACAGTGTTGTCAGGTGACTTCCCAGCAAGAAATGGCAAGCAGTCTGTTGCTTTCAGAAAACTCAAATCCTGACCAAGCTGTTGTTGTAATGAAGAGAAAAATGCACCAGTGGGTTTTTCTGGCAAGTTCTAAGGTTGCAATTTTCCACCTTCTGCTGGTAGAAAATATTGGTTTTAGCAAAAGAGCCCAATTCCCAGGTTCACAAAAGCATTTTACTGGTTATTTCAAAGTTGTGTAAAGACACACATAGGAAACATTGTACCATTCCTTAAGAAAAGATGTCAGTAGAGAGTGTTCTGTGAGCACTGACTGCCATATCTCTCGTTCCCCTGATTACCCAAAATCGTGCTATCAGATGACTTCCCAGCAAGAAGTCAGAAGCATCCATTTCGTTTCAGAAAACTCAAAATCATGACCAAAGCTCTTGTTATAATGAAAAGAAAAATTAACCAGTGTATTTTTCTGAAAAGTCATAGCAGCAACTATCCAATTTTCACTGGTGAAAAATATTTCTTTTGCCATCAGTCTCCAATTCCCAGGTTCACGAAAACATTTTTCCTGCAGTTTCAGAGCTATGTAGACACTTTAAGCCTTCTCTTACTCCTTTCCCAATTTTGAACCTGTCTGTTGTTCCATGAAAAGTTGAAACTGTTGCTTTTTGACCTGCATACAGATTTATCAGAAGACAGGTGATATGGTCTGGTACTCGCATCTCTTTAAGAATTTCCACAGTTTGTTGTGATCCACACAGTCAGAGGCTTTAGAGTTAGTCGAGGAAGCAGAAGTAGACATTTTCCTGGAATTTCTATGCTTTTTCTATGATCCAATGGACATTGGCAATTTGATCTTTTGTTACTCTTCCTTTTCTAAATCCAACTTATCCATGTGGAAGTTCTTGGTTCACATCCTGCTGAAGCTTAGCTTGAAGGATTTTGAGCATAACCTTGCAAAATGAGAACAATTATACGGTAGTTTGAACATTCTTTGTCATTGCCCTTTTGGGGTATTGAAATGAAAGTTGATCTTTTCCAGTCCTGCGGTCACTTCTGAGTTTTCCAAATTTGTTGACATATTGAATGCTGCACTTTAATAGCATCGTCTTTTAGGATTTTAAATAGCTCAGCTGGAATTCCATCACCTCCACTGTTTGTGCGTAGTAATGCTTCCTAAGGTACCCTTGAATTCACACTCCAGGATGTCTGGTTCTAGGTAAGCGACCCGTACCAATTTACATTCCTACCAATGGTGTAGGAGGGTTCCCTTCTCTCCACACTCTCTACAGCATTTATTGTTTGTGGATTTTCTGATGGTAGCCATTCTGGCTGCTGTGAGGTGATATCTCATTGTAGTTTTGATGTGCATTTATCCAATAATTCATGAAGTTGAACATCTTTTCATATGCCTGTAGGTGATCTGTATATCTTCTTTGGAGAAATATTTATCTAGGTCCTCTGCCAATTTTTGATTTGGTTGTTTGTTTTAATGCAGTTAGGCATCATGAGCTGTTTGTAACTTTATCCCTTGTTAGTCACATCATTTGCAAATATTTTTTTGCCAATCTCTGGGTTATATTTGCATTTATTGTTTCCTTTGTTGTGCAGAAGCTTTTTGGGTTTAAGTATGCCCTATTTGTTTATTTTTGGTTTTGTTTTCATCATTCTGAGAGATGGACAGAAAAAGATATTGCTACAATTTATGTCAGAGAGTGTTCTGCTAATGTTTTTCTCTAGGAGTTTTATAGTGTTTGGTCTCACAGTCATGTCTTTAATGCATTTTGAGATTATTTTTGTGTGTAGGTTAAAGAATTATCTGATTTCATTTTTCTACATGTAGCTGTTCAGTTTTCCTAGCACCATTTGTTAAAGAGACTGTCTTCAACATCTTGTAGTCTTGCATCCTTTGTCATAAATTAATTAGCCATGGGTGAATAGGTTCATTTTGGGGGTTTTTATCCTGTTACATTAATCTGTATTTCTATTTTTGTGCCAGTCCCATACTGTTTTTCTGACTGTAGCTTTGTAGTATAGTTTGAAGACAGAGAGTCTGATTCCTCCAGCTCCATTTTTCTTACTCAAGATTACTTTGGCTATAAGGGGTTTTTTATGTCTCCTTTTTAAAAAAATGAGATTTTTTTTTAGTTCTAGTTCTAAGAAAAATGCCATTGGTAATTTGATAGGGATTGCATTGAATCTGTAGATTGCCTTGGGTAGTTAGTGGCTTTGACAATATTGATTCTTCCAATCCACGAACATGGTATATCTTTCCATTAGTTTGTGTCTTCTTCAATTTCTTTCATCAACATCATGGTTTTTGGAGTACAGGTTTGTCTCCTTAGGTAGGTTTTTTACTAGACTTTTTTTTCTTTTTGATACAAAAACAAATGGAATTGTTTCTTGAATTTCTCTTTCTGATCTTTTGTTGTTAGTGTGTAGAAATGAAACAGATATCTGTGTATTCTGTTTGTAGCATGCAACTTTACCAAATCCATTGATAAACTCTAATAATTCTCTGGTAGCATCTTTAGAATTTTCTGTGTATACTATCATGTCATCTGCAAACAGAATGCTGCACTATAGTTTGTTGATTGCTCTTCCATTTCTGCATCCCCTCTCTTCCCTGATTAGCAAGTGGTTGAACCTGCCATTTGGAACTCAGGGAAGGTCCTGGAGGCTGAATAAACCCTATTTCCCACAAATGAAAAATGGGGGACACAGAAAGGATTTGTGCCTGGGAACCCCACAGAGTCCTTCTTGATTTCAGTCCCTACTTTTCTTTGATACTCTTCAATCTTGAGAAGAACAGGTGTTTGACAAGAAAGGTAATAATCATTTTGGATAGAGACAATGATCATAAACTCAGCAGAGGAGCCTGATTTTAAAAGAACTAGGTTTCAAGCTAAGAGGAATATATGCTGGACATCTTGTTTCATGCTTTCTTTTTTGAAAACAATTTATTTATTTCTAATTGAAGGATAATTGCTTCACAATATTGTGTTGGTTTCTGTCATAAATCAGCATGAATGAGCCATAGGTAAACATATGTCGCCTCCCTCCCACCTCCTACCCCATCCTACCCCTCTAGGTTGTCACAGAGCACTGATTTGAGTTCCCTGAGTCATCAGCAAATTTCCACCGGCTATCTATTTTACATATGGTAACCAGAGATCAAATTGCCAACATCCGCTGGATCATCAAAAAAGCAAGAGAGTTCAAGAAAAACATCTATTTCTGCTTTATTAACTATGCCAAAGCCTTTGACTGTGTGGATCACAATCAACTGTGGAAAATTCTGAAAGAGATGGGAATACCAGACCACCTGACCTGCCTCTTGAGAAATCTGTAGCAGGTCAGGAAGCAACAGTTAGAACTGGACATGGAACAACAGACTGGTTCCAAATAGAAAAAGGAGTTCGTCAAGGCTGTATATTGTCACCCTGCTTATTTAACTTATATGCAGAGTACATCGTGAGAAATGCTGGGCTGGATGAAGCACAAGCTGGAATCAAGATTGCTGGGGAAAATATCAATAACCTCAGACATGCAGATGACACAACCCTTATGGCAGAAAGTGAAGAAGAACTAAAGTGCTTCTTAATGAAAGTGAAAGAGGAGAGTGAAAAAGTGGGCTTAAAGCTCAACATCCAGAAAATGAAGATCGTGGCATCCGGTCCCATCACTTCATGGCAAATAGATAGGGAAACAGTGGAAACAGTGGCAGACATTTTTTGGGGGGAGTGGGGGGCGGGGCTCCAAAATCACTGTAGATGGTGACTGCAGCCATGAAATTAAAAGATGCTTACTCCTTGGAAGGAAAGTTATGACCAACCTAGACAGCATATTGAATAGCAGAGACATTACTTTGCAAAAACGGTCCATCTAGTCAAGGCTATGGTTTTTCCAGTAGTCATGTATGGATGTGAGTGTTGGACTATAAAGAAAGCTGAGCGCCAAAGAATTGATGCTTTTCAACTGTGGTATTGGAGAAGACTCGAGAGTCCCTTGGACTGCAAGGAGATCCAACCAGTCCATCCTAAAGGATACCAGTCCTGCGTACTCATTGGAAGGACTGATGTTGAAGCTGAAACTTCAATACTTTGGCCACCTGATGCGAAGAGCTGACTTATTTGTAAAGACCCTGATGCTGGGAAAGATTGAGGGTAGGAGGAGAAGGGGACGACAGAGGATGAGATGGTTGGATGGCATCACCGACTCAATGGACGAGTTTTGGTAAACTCTGGGAGTTGGTGATGGACTGGGAGGCCTGGCATGCTGCAGTCCATGGGGTCGCAAAGAGTTGGACACAACTGAGCGACTGAACTGAACTGAACTGAACTGAATTTATATGTTTCTATGCTACTCTCTCCGTTCGTCCAACCCTTTCCTTTCCTTTTGTGTCCACAAGTCTGTTCTCTATGTCTGTGTCTCCATTTCTGCTCTGCAAATAGGTTCATCAGTACCATCTTTCTAGATTCCATAGTTACAATGCATTTGTGTGCATGCCTGCTTAGTCATTCAGTCATGTCTGACTCTGGACTATAGCCCACCAGTCTCTGTCCACAGGATTTTTTTCAGGCAGGAATCCTGTAGTGGGTTGCCATTTCCTCGTCCAGGGGATTTTCCTGATCCAGGGATTGAACCCATGTTTCCTGTGTCTCCTGCATTGTAAATGGATTCTTTACCTGCTGAGACGTCAGGGAAGCCTAGGAATTTAGGCTGCATTAATATATGATATTTGTTTTCCTCTTTCTGATTTACTTCACTCTTTATAATAGGCTCAAGGTTCATCCACATCATTAGAACTGAGTCAAATATGCTCCTTTTTATGGTTGAGTGATATATTACCATAGCTTCTTTATCTGTTCATCTGCCAATGGACATGTAGGTTGTTTCCATGTCCTAGCTATTGTAACTAGCAATGCTGCAATTAATATTGGGGTACATTTATTTTTTTCAATTATGGCTTTCTCAGCATATATGCCCAGTAGTGGGATTGTTGGGTTATATAGTAGTTTTATTCTTAATTTTTTAAGGAATCCCCATACTGTTTTCCATAATGGTTGTGTCAGTTAACATTCCCACCAACAGTACAAGAGAATTCCCTTTTATCCACATCCTCCACTCTCCAGCATTTATTGTTGGTAGATTTTTTTTTTTTTTTTTTTGATGATGGCCATTCTGATGGTGAGAGACAGGGAAGTTTGGCATGTTACAGTTCATAGGATCATGAAGAGTCAGACACGACTTGGTGACTGAACAAAAACAACATTCTGACCAGTGTGAGATAATATCACATTGCAGTTCTGATTTGCATTTCTCTAATGAGCAATGTTGAGCATGTTTTTTATTAGCCATCTGTATTTATATCCTGTTTTAAATTTGTCTAGTGTATATTTCTTGTCTCCAGACAAGTTCATGTTTGTTCTTTTACTTATGCTCAAGTGAAGTTGTAGACTGTTAGGCCCATTTTATAAATAAAATTGT
Organism: Bos taurus; assembly: GCF_002263795.3. Classification (NCBI taxonomy): domain Eukaryota; kingdom Metazoa; phylum Chordata; class Mammalia; order Artiodactyla; family Bovidae; genus Bos; species Bos taurus. The sequence goes on from NC_037340.1 coordinate 50,802,619, forward strand.
CACTTGTTAGGTCAGCAGCCGGAGAAGGCAGTGGCAACCCACTCCAGTAGTCTTGCCTGGAAAATCCCATGGACGGAGGGGCCTGGTAGGCTGCAGTCCGTGGGGTCGCTAGGAGTCGGACACGACTGAGTGACTTCACTTTCACTTTTCACTATCATGCATTGGAGAAGGAAATGGAAACCCACTCCAGTGTTCTTGCCTGGAGAATCCCAGGGACGGGGAGCCTGGTGGGCTGCCATCTACGGAGTTGCACAGAGTCGGATACAACTGAAACGACTTAGCAGCAGTAGCAGCATGTCTTCTTTGGATAAATGTCTGTTTAGGTCTTCTGCCCACTTTTTGATTGGGTTGTTTGTTTTTCTGGTATTGAGTTGTATGAGCAGCTTTTATATGTTGGAGATTAATCCCTTGTCAGTTGTTTCATTTGCTATCATTTCCTCCCATTTTGAGTGTTGTCTTTTCACCTTGCTTATAGTTTTCTTTGTTGTGTAAAAGCTTTTAAGTTTCAGTTCAGTTCAGTCGCTCAGTCATGTCCAACTCTTCAGGACCCCATGGATCAGTCCCATTTGTTCATTTTTGTTATTTCCATTGCTCTAGAAGGTGGGTCATATTGGATATTGATGAGATTTATGTCATAGAGCATTCTACCTATGTTTTCCTCCAAGTTTTATAGTTCTGGTCTTACATTTAGATATTTAATCCATTTTGAGTTTATTTTTGTGTGTAGTGTTAGGTGTTCTAATTTCATTCTTTTACATGTAGTTGACCAGTTTTCCCAGTACCACTTTTTGAAGAGACTGTCTTTTCTCCATTGTATATTTTATTTTTCCTCCTTTGTCAAAAGTAAGGTGAACAGAGGTGTATGGATTTATCTTTCTATCTTGTTCTATTTGTCTATATTTCTGTTTTTGTGCCAGTACCATACTGTCTTGATGACTGTAACTGTGTAGTATAGTCTGAAGTCAGTAAAGTTGATTCCTCATATTCCGTTCTTCTTTCTCAAGGTTGCTTTGGCTATTCAAGGTCTTTTGTGTTTCCACACAAGTTATGAAATTATTTTTTCTAGTTCTGTGAAAAACACCTTTGGTTGTTAGACAAAGACAGTTGAGTCTGTAGATTGCTTTAGGTCTTATGGTCATTTTCACTATATTAATTCTTCCAATCCAAGAACAATGTATAGCTCTCCATCTGTTTGTGTCATCTTTGATTTCTTTCATCAGTGCCTTATAATTTTCTGCATACAGGTCTTCTGTCTCTTTGGGTAAATTTATTCCTAAGTGTTTTATTCTGATTATGTTGATTTGTTCTTTTCTCTTTTTTTCTTGATGAGTCTGGTTAACGGTTTATCAATTTTATCTTCTCAAAACCAGCTTTTAGTTTTATTAATCTTTACAATTGGTTCTTTCATTTATTTTTCATTTATTTCTGCTCTTAACTTTATGATTTCTTTCCTAATACTAACTTTGGGGTTTTTTGTTCTTCTTTTTCCAATTATTTTAGGTGTAGAGCTAGGTTGTCTATTCAATGTTTTCCTTGTTTCTTGAAATATGGTTGTGTTGCTTTAAACTTCCCTCTTCAAATTGTTGTTGCTGCATTTCATATGTTTTGAATCATCATGTTTTCATTGTTATTTGTTTCTAAGAATTTTTTTACTTTCCTTTTTGTTTCTTCAATAACCTATTGGCTATTTAGAAATGTATTGTTTAAATAACCCGGTGTACGAGACAGCAAAAGAGACACTGATGTATAGAACAGTCTTATGGACTCTGTGGGAGAGGAGGAGGGTGGGAAGATTTGGGAGAATGACATTGAAACATGTAGAATATCATGTAAGAAACGAGCTGCCAGTCCAGGTTTGATGCACGATACTAGATGTTTGGGGCTAGTGCACTGGGACGACCCAGAGGGATGGTATGGGGAGGGAGGAGGGAGGAGGGTTCAGGATGGGGAACACATGTATACTAATTAAATAATTTTTAAAAAAAAGAAGAAAAAAAGAAAAGAAAAGAAGTAGGAGCTATATCATAAGTTTGGAAAGTATAGAGCAAAGTTATAGAATTTAAAATTAAATCTCTTTCCCATTTGAGCTTTCATTATTTATTTTGTTTAGTTTCCTTCTTAGGGGCCAATTTCAATGTCTTCAATGTCTTACAATTTCAATGTAAGGTTAGTTTTCAATCATAAATTTGCTAAAAGCTTCAAACGTGATAGTCTTTTTTTTTGGCCACATTATTCGTTGAATAAATTTATTAAAGATTTCCAACTTTCTATATAGATGAAATCAAAACATACAGGACCCATTAAAAAAAAATCACTTTGTGAGGACAGCAGAGGTTGACTTATAAAAAAATAAAAAAATAAAAAATAAAAATAAAATTAAAATAAATAAATAAATAAATGTATTGTTTAATCTTCATGTGCTTTTGTTTTTGGAGTTTTTCACCATGTAATTTACATCTACTCTCACAGTGTTGTGGTCATAAAAGATGCTTGATATGATTTTAATTTTCTTAAATTTACTGAGGCTTGACTTATGACCCAAGATGTGATCTATCCTGGAGAATGTATCATGTGTACTTAAGAATAAAGTATATTCTTCTGCATTTGGATAGAATAGCCTGAAAATTTTAATTAGGTCTACATGGTTTAATGTGTCACTTAAAGCTTATGTTTCCTTATTAATTTTTTGTTTTGATGATCTGTCCATTTGTGTAAGTGAGCATTAAAGTCCCCTACTATTATTGTGTTACTGTCAATTTCTCCCTTTATGTCTGTTAGTATTGCCCTTTATATTGAGATGCTCCTATGTTGGGTACACAAATATTTAAAATTGTAAATTGTTGTGATTGTTCTTCTTGGATTGATCCCTTGATCATTATGTAGTATCCTTCCATATCTCTTGTAATATTCTTTACTAAGGCCTATTTTGTCTGATATAAGAATTGCTACTCCAACTTTCTTTCAGTTGCAGGAAATATCTTTTTCCATCCTCTCACTTTCAGTATGTATGTGTCTCTAGATCTGAGTTGGGTCTCTTGTAGACAGTATATATGTGGGTGTTGGTTTTGTATTCACTCAGCTAGTCTGTGTCTTTTGGTTGGAGCATCTATTCCATTTACATTTAAATTAATTATTGATATATTTGCTCCTATTGGCATTTTCTTAATTGCTTTTCATTTGTTTTTGTAAGTCTTTCCACTCTCTTGTGTTTCCTGCATATAGTAGTTCCTCTAGCATTTGTTGTAAAACTGGTTGGTGGTGCTAAATTTTCTTAACTTTTGCTTATCTGTAAAGATTTTAATTTCTCCATCAATTTTAAAGAGCTCCTTTCCAGATAGTGTCATTTTGGTTGTGGATTTTCCCCTTTCAGTACTTTAAATATATCCTGCCATTCCCTTCTGGCCTGCAGAGTGACTCCTGAAAGATTAGCTGTTAATCACATGGGGTTTCCCTGTATATTACTTGTTGTTTTTAGTATTCTTTCTTTGTCTTTAATCTTTGTTAGTTTTATCAGTATGTGTCTCAGCATGTTTTTCCTTGGGTTTATCCTTAATGGGACTCTTTGCCCTTCTTGAACTTGACTGACTATGTCTTTTCCCATGTTAGGAGAGTTTTGGACTGTAACCAATTCAAACTTTCTCAGACCATGTTTGGTTTTTTTGTTTTTTTTTCTCTTCTTCTTTTGGGACCCTTATAATTTGAATGTTGGTGCATTTAATATTGTCCTAGAGGTCTCTTAGACTATCCTCAATTCTTTTCATACTTTTTTCCTTTATTCCACTCTTCAGTAGTTATTTCAACAATTCTCTTCCAGCTCACTTATCTATTCTTCTGCCTCAGTTATTCTGCTACAGATTCCTTCTAGAGAATTTTTAATTTCAATAATTTTATTGTTCATCTCTGTTTATTTATTCTTTATTTATTCTAGGTTCTTGTTAAATGTGTTCATTGATTCTTCCATTTTATCTATTCTGCTTTTGAGGTTTGGGGTCATCTTTACTCTCATTACTCTCAGTTCTTCTTCAGAGGATTTACCTATTTCCTCTTCATTTATTTGGTTTTGTGTATTTTTATCTTATTCCTTCACTTGCACATTATTTTTTGTCTTTCCATTTTTTCTAAGGCTTTAGTATCTTTCTTCCTTTTGGTTTCTGCCCTTGGTGGGTTAGGTTGGTCCAAAGGTTTTTGTAGGCCTCATGTTGGGAATGTCTTGAATCTGTGTTCTAGTAAGAGGAGGTGAGTTCTTTTCTTCTAATGAGCAGGGCTGTGTGAGATGGTATGTTTTGGGATGTCTGTAGGAAGCCTGCTTGCTGATGATTGGGTTTGTATTTTTGCCTTGCTTGTTATTTGGGTGAGGTGTCCTACACTGGGTGCTACTAATAATTGGGTGATGGCAGGTCTTGTATACAGGTGAAGGCCTTTGTGGGAGTTTTCACTAATTAATACTCCCTGGGGTCATTAATTCTCTGGCAATCTAGTGTCCTGGAGCCAACACTCCCAATCAAAGGCTCAGGCCCAAACTCCAGCTGCGGAGCTGAGATTCCACAAGCCATTTGTTGTGGCATTAAAGGGGAGTAAAACAAACAAAAACAACAAAAAAAGCAAAACTAGAAAAGTCATATGGTATACAAAATCAGAAAAACAATAACAAAAACAAAGGAACATGCACAGAGAGAGAGAGAGAGAGAGAGAACCAAAGCAGTCCAAAGAAAAGAAAGCATAAGAGAGTGATCTGGTGAGCAAAGGAAACCAAAAATGATATCTATCGATTAAAAACAAAACTAACTGAAACACAAAACAGAAAATAAGACCAAAGCAGAGTGCCAACTGGAGAATAAAGTGAAGAAGACAAAACCAACTAACAAACATGGTGATATTTAAAAAAGAATAAAAGGGAAAAAAATAAAGTTAAGTAGAAGTATATAAAAATATTTATATATTAAACAATAACTACAGCAGGAAAAGAAGAAAGACAACCAAAAATAACAAAAATAAAATAAAATAAAAAATAAATAACCTATAGAACTGCAAAAAGTCAAAGTAGGGGTAGAACAAGATGGTAGAGGAGTAGGCAGCCATGGAGTACATCATTCTTCATGGGTACATCAGGAATACAACTTCAGACACAGAAGTGCATGCAGAACACCAGCTGAGAACAGACAGGAGTACTTGACCAGTGGAAAAGAATATATAGAACCATGAAAAACTCAGTAGGACAAAGGAACTAGGGGTAAAACAGGAGTGTTAGTAGGACTGAAAGTGCCCTCTGCAGGTGGGGGAACTGAAGCAGGGGTCTGACCCCACAGTGGGGCAATTATCTGAGTCAGAGGAGAAACATTTAAGGCTAAGAGTGAAACAGCTGATCTGTGGCAGTAAATAGAATGAGAATCAGACTGTCCTTGCTGCAGCCATACATATGCCAGGCAGGAACATGGGTGTCCTGGAAGGGGCAGTGGCCAGGAGCTGGAATTTAGGGATTGTGGAGCAATCCCAGGGTGAGGGCTGCTGCTGACAGTGGAGAGATGGATCGAGGGGATGTGAGGGAGGAAACTGTGGTGGGAAATGCCTGTGGAGGAAAGCCAGGCAGCCATGGAAGCAAAGAAATACTGCTGAGTCATGTGTAGGGGGTGGAGCCATCACCATAGCCTCTCTCTCTCCACTCGACAGCATGGGCAACTGAACAATAGCCCATCGGGCATCAGTTCAGCGCCAGACACACTGAACTACAGAGTAGGACCCAATCAGGGGGCTCTTCTATGAGATTGATGTGCAGAACAACACAGAAGGACCACAGGCAAGGGATCCCTCTAAGTGCCTGAATGGGTGGAGCTACAGAGAAAGACTGGCCAAAGAGGCCTTCTGATTGCCAGCTACAAGAGGCTCAAAAAAAGACTCTGATAGGGCCATAACTACTGCTGTGGAGGCAGTCCTAGTCCCTGCACACTTGGTACCACCAGGGTCCCCACAAGCCAAGCAGCTTCACCACCTCCACACCTGGCACTCACAGGGACAAACCCAAGCCCTCCAGGGCAGCCTTAGGAGCTAAACCCCCGTGGACAACCCACCTACAGAGGGGGAAATAAAACCACAATTGAAACCCAGGGGCAGTGTGGCTGAGGAAGAAGACCCAAAACCTTCCCACCAGCTGTACAAGTTGCACATTAAATCCACATGATCAACTAGGCAGACTCTCATCTATGGAATACATAAAAGGACATTCAGAGTTCCCACAAAAGAAAATGCACTAACTCTGATAGCTGTGGACATTGGAGGCAAGAACACACAGGAGTAGGACCAGATTAGATTCAGAGCTGCCCCGCAGAAGGTCCAGATATCAACACAGTGTTGGAGGGCCTCCTGGGGAGGTAAGGTGGGCTGATTCCCAGCACGGGAAAGGACTCTGACAGCAGTGACTCAAGAAAAATATTCATTATTCTTATTTTCTGACTTATTCTGTAGATTCTTCTGGATTTTTTTTTCCTGTTATGTCACCCTCTGTTGTAGTTGTTGATTTTGTTGGCACTAAGAAATCCAATTAAGCTTTTGAGCTTTTTTTTTTTCTCTCAGCCACACTTTTTATTGTTGTCATTAAACCTCTGTCTGTACATTGGGCTTTTACAGTTCTGTGAAGTTTTCCTCTTTTTTTCTTTTCTGTTTTGTTTTTATTTTTAATTTTTTAAACCAGTGTCTTAATTTATTATTTTTATACATTTATTTCTTTGTTTGCTTTTCCTACTATTCTTTTCTCCTTCCAGTTAATCTTTAATGTATATCAATTCAGTTCAGTTGCTCAGTTGTGTCCAACTCATGTCCATTGAATCGGTGATGCCATCCAACCATCTCATCTTCTGTCGTCCCCTTCTCCTCCTGCCTTCAATCTTTCCCAGCATCAGGGTTTTTTCAAATGAATCAGCTCTTCGCATCAGGTGGCCAAAATATTGGAGTTTCAGCTTCAACATCAGTCCTTCCAATGAACACCAGGACTGATCTCCTTTAGGATGGACTGGTTGGACCTCCTTGCTACATCTATTTATCTTTCCATATCTATTCTTTCTTTCTTTTCTTTCTCTCCTTTCCTCTCAACGTATTTGTTAGTTTATTTTCATTGCTTTATTCCCCAATCAGCACCTTGCTTTAGTTTTGTTTTCCAGTTTGTGCTTTAATTAGTTTTGTTCTGGTAGATAGAATTTTTTGTTTCCTTTGTTTGCCAGGTCAATCTATTGTACTTAATTTTTGTTGGACTGTTTTGATTTTGCTTATGGGTGTATATGTATATGTGTATATTTAGTCACACTTGCTATTGTTCTTACAAATCTCTGCCTCTACATTGGGCTTTTACAGTTCTGTGGAGTTTTCCTTTTTTTCCCCTTTTTTCTTTCTTCTTCCATTTTTTTCTCTTTTCTCTTTTTTATGATTCTAATTTTTAATTTTTTTAAACCTATTGTATTTTTTCTACATTTATTCCTTCATTTGTATTTCCTACTATTCTTTTCTCCTTGCAGTTAATCTTTAATGTATATAAATCTTCTTCATCTACCTCTATTTAACTTTGCATATATATTCTTTCTTTCTTTCCTTTCCTCTCAATATATTTATTAGTTTTGTTTTCATTGCTTTATTCCCCATTTGGCACCTTGCTTTAGCTTTGTTTTCCAGTTTGTGCTTAAGTTAGTTTTGTTCTTAACTGGTAAAAATAATTTTTTATTTCCTTTGTTCACCAGGACTGTTTTCACTTTGCTCATGGGTGTATTTGTATATGTGTATATTCCATTATTTTAATTATCATTTGCCTGATTTTGTAACTGCCATTGGTCTGGGGTTCATCTTTGGTTTCTCATTTTTGGATATTTGTTTTACTCTCCCTTAATGCCATAACAAACCACTTGTGGAAAATTCGTTCCTGACCAGAGATCAAACCCTGAGCCTTTGGAGTGGGAGCACTGACTCCAAGACCCTAGACTACCAGAGAACTAACCCTAGGGAGTAGTTCTCAAATAGTGAGAACTCACACAAAGGAAACCACTTGAACACAAGACCCAGCATCACCCAACCACCTGTAGCACCCCATACAGGACACCTCATCTAAACAACAAACAAAATAAAAAATACAAACCCAATCATCAGCAGACAGGAGTACCACCTCACTCAGCCTTGCCTATCAAAGGAAAAACAAACAAAAACTCAGCACAAATCTCACCCTTTATAAAGCTCACAAAAACCACTAAACCAACAGCAGGAAGGCAGAAACCAAAAGGAAGAAAGAATTCAACCTTCTTCAAGGAAAGAATTCAACTTTACTTAAATCCTGGGGAAAGGAGACCTCATACACAATAATTTTTTTAAAAAAATTAAAAGGCAGAGAAATACTGCACAAATGAAGGAGCAAACTAGAAACACAGAAGTCCAAATAAATGAAGAGAAAATAGGAAAAATACCTGATATAGAATTCAGAATGATAGTAAAGATGATCAAAAACCTTGAAAACAAAGTGGAGAAAATGCAAGAATCAATTAACAAAGACCTAGAAGAATTAAAGAATAAGCATACAGAGACAAACAACACAACTACTGAAATGAAAGATACTCTAGAAGGAATCAATAGTGGAATATCTGAAGCAGAAGAATAAATCAGTGAGCTGGAAGATAAAATGGTGGAAATAACTTCTGAAGAGCAGCATAAAGTAAAAAGAATGAAAAGAGCTGAGGACAGTCTCAGAGACCTCTGGGACCATATCAAATGCAGCAACATTTGAATTATAGGGGTCCCAGAAGAAGAAGAGAGAAAGAAAGGGTATGAGAAAATTTTTGAAGAGATTATAGTTGAAAACTTCCCCAGCATGGAAAAGGAACTAGCCAATCAATTCCATTAGGCACAAAGAGTCCCATACAGGATAAACCCAAGGAGAAACATGCCAAGACACATACTAATCAAACTAACAAAGACTAAACACAAAGAAAGAATATTAAAAGCAGCAAGGGAGAAGCAACAAGTAACATACAAGGGAAACCGCATAAACTTAACAGCTGATCTTTCAGCAGAAACTCTAAAGGCCAGAAAGGAATGGCATATTTAAAGTACTGAGAGGTGAAAATCTGCAACCAAGATTACTGTACCCAGCAAGCATTTCATTCAAAACTGATAGAGAAATCAAAAGCTTTTCAGACAAGCAAAAGTTAAGAGAATTCAGTACCTCCAAATCAGCTTTTCAACAAATGTTAAACATACTTGTATAGTCAAGAAATACAACAGAAGAAAAAAGATCTACAAAATCAACCCCAAACAATCAAGAAAATGACAATAAGAACATATATATATATATATATATATATATATATATATATATAATTACTTTAAATGTAAGTGGATTAAATGCTCCAACAAAAAGACACAGACTGGCTGAATGGATACAACAATAAGACCCATATATATGCTGTCTACAACAAATCTACATCAGGCCTAAAGACATATATAGACTGATAGTGAGAGGATGGAAAAATATATTCCATGCAAATGGGAAGCAAAAGAAAGCTGGAGTAGCAATCCTCATATAAGACAAAATAGACCTTAAAATAAAGAAGATTACAGGAGATAAGGAAGGACACCATCTAATGATCAAGGAACCAATGCAAGAGGAAGACACAACAATTGTAAATATCTATGCAGCCAACATAGGAGCACCTCAATACATAAGACAAACACTAACAGACATAAAAGGAGAAAGTGACAGTAACACAATAATAGTAGGAGATTTTAACACCCCACTGACACCAATGGACAGATCATAAAAACAGAAAATTAATAAGGAAACACAAGTTTTAAATGATACATCAGATGAAATGGGTCTGCTTGATATCTTCAGGACATTCCATCTAAATGCAGAAGAATACACCTTCTTCTCAAGTACACATGGAACATTCTCCAGGAGAGACCACATCTTGGGTCACAAATCAAACTTCAGTAAACTTAAGAAAATTGAAATCATATCAAGCATCTTCTCCAACCACAATGCTATGAGACTAGAGATCAATTACAAGAAAAAAACTAAGAAACACAAATACATGGAGATTAAATAACATGTTTCTAAATAACCAACAGGTTACTGAAGACATCAAAAGGGAAATCAAAAAATTTCTAGAAACAAATGACAATGAGAACATTACAACTCAAAACCTATGGGATGCAGCAGAAGTATTTTAAGAGAGAAGTATATTGCAATACACTCCTACCTCAAGAAACATCGAATAGAAAACCTAACTTTACACCTAAAGCAACTGTAAAAAGAACAAAAAAAAAAAATTAGGAGAAGGAAATAAATCATAAAGATCTGAGCAGAAATAAATGAAAAAGAAATGAAAGAAACAGAAGTAAAAATTAATCAAACTAAAAACCTGGGTTTTTTTTTTTTTTTTTTTTTTTTTTTTTGAGAAGATAAACAAAATTGACAAACCCTTAGTCAGACTCATCAAGAAAAAAAGAGAGAAGAATCAAATTAATAAAATTGGAAATGAAAAAAGAAAAGGTACAACAGACAATGTAGAAATACAAAGGATTATAAGAGACTATTATGAACAACTATATGGCAACAAAATGGATAACCTGGAAGAAATGGACAGATTCTTAGAAAAGATCAATCTTCCAAGAGTTAACCAAGAAGAAATAGAAATTATGAACAACCCAATTACAAGCACTGAAATTGAAGCTGTGAATAAAAATCTGCCAAAAAAAAAAAAAAAGCCCAGGACCAGATGGCTTCACAGGAGAATTCTATCAAATATTCAGAGAAAGGCTAATGCCTATCCTTCTGAAACTCTTTCAAAAAATTGCAGAGGAAGGAACACTTCCAAATTCACTCTATGAGGCCACCATCACCCTGATACCAAAACCAAACACAACACACAGAAAAGAAAACTACAGGCCAATATCACTGATGAACATAGATGCAAAAATCCTCAACAAAATTTCAGCAAACAGAATTCAGCAACACATCCAAAAGCTCAGACACCATGATCAAGTTGGCTTTTATTCCAAGAATCCAAGTAATCAATATATGCAAATTAATCAATGTGATAAACCATATTAACAAATCGAAAGATAAAAATCATATGATAATATCAATAGATGCAGAAAAAACCTTTGACAAAATTCAGCACCCATTTCAGCAATATGTGAACCGTGAACTTCCTGATGTTCAAGCTGGTTTTAGAAAAGGCAGAGGAACCAGAGATCAAATTGCCAACATCCGCTGGATCATAGAAAAAGCAAGAGAGTTCCAGAAAAACATCTATTTCTGCTTTATTGACTATGCCAAAGCCTTTGACTGTGTGGATCACAATAAGCTGTGGAAAATTCTGAAAGAGATGGGAATACCAGACCACCTGACCTGCCTCTTGAGAAATTTGTATGTAGGTCAGGAAGCAACAGTTAGAACTGGACATGGAACAACAGACTGGTTTCAAATAGGAAAAGGAATTCGTCAAGGCTGTATATTGTCACCCTGCTTATTTAACTTATATACAGAGTATATCATGAGAAACGCTGGACTGGAAGAAACACAAGCTGGAATCAAGATTGCCGGGAGAAATATCAATAACCTCAGATATGCAGATGACACCACCCTTATGGCAGAAAGTGAAGAGGAACTCAAAAGCCTCTTGATGAAAGTGAAAATGGAGAGTGAAAAAGTTGGCTTAAAGCTCAACATTCAAAAAACGAAGATCATGGCGTCCAGTCCCACCACTTCATGGGAAATAGATGGGGAAACAGTGGAAACAGTGTCAGACTTTATTTTTCTGGGCTCCAAAATCACTGCAGATAGTGACGCAGCCATGAAATTAAAAGACGCTTACTCCTTGGAAGGAAAGTTATGACCAACTAGATAGCATATTGAAAAGCAGAGACATGACTTTGCCAACAAAGGTTCGTCTAGTCAAGGCTATGGTTTTTCCTATGGTCATGTTTGGATGGAGAGTTGGATTGTGAGGAAGGCTGAGCACCGAAGAATTGATGCTTTTGAACTGTGGTGTTGGAGAAGACTCTTGAGAGTCCTTTGGACTGCAAGGAGAACCAACCAGTCCATTCTGAAGGAGATCAGCCCTGGGATTTCTTTGGAAGGAATGATGCTAAAGCTGAAACTCCAGTACTTTGGCCACCTCATGTGAAGAGTTGACTCATTGGAAAAGACTCTGATGCTGGGAGGGATTGGGGCAAGAGGAGAAGAGGAAGACAGAGGATGAGATGGCTGGATGGCATCACTGACTTGATGGACGTGAGTCTGAGTTAACTCCGGGAGTTGGTGATGGACAGGGAGGCCTGGCATGCTGCGATTCATGGGGTCGCAAAGAGTTGGACACGACTGAGCAATTTATCTGATCTGATCTGATGATTAAAACTCTTCAAAAAATGGGCATAGAAGGAATCTACCTCTACATAGTAAAGGCCATATGCAATAAGCCCACAGCAAACACTGTTCTCAATGGTAAAAAACTGAAAGCATTCCCCCTAAGATCAGGAACAAAACAAGTGTGTCCACTTTTGCCGCTATTACTCAACATAGTTTTGGAAGTCCTAGCTACAGCAATCAGAGAAGAAAAAGAAATAAAAGGAATTCAGTTGGGAAAAGAAGAAGTAAACCTCTCACTGATTGCAGATGACATGATACTGTACATAAAAACCCTACAGATCATATCAGAAAATTACTTCAGCTAATCAGTGAATTAGCTAACAAACACAGATGCTCAACATCACTCATTATTAGAGAAATGCAAATAGAAAACAACAATGAGATATCACCTCACACCAGTCAGAAGGGCCCTCATCAAAAACTCTACAAACAGTAAATGCTGGAGAGGGTGTAAAGAAAAGGGAACACTCTTTCACTGTTGGTGGGTATGTAAATATGATACAACCACTATGAAAGATGGTATGGAGATTCCTTTAAAAACTAGGAATACAACCAACATATGACCCAGCAATCGTCTCCTAGGCATATACCTTGTGGAAACCAAAATTGGAAAAGGGCACATGTATCCCATTTTTATTGCAGCACTATTTACAATAGCTAGAACATGAAAGCAACCTAGATGTCTATTGACAGATGAATGGATAAAGAAGTTGTGGTACATATACACAATACAATATTATACATCTATAAAAAGAGTCAGTTCTGAAGAGGTGGATGAACCTAGAACCTATTATACAGAATGAAGTAAGTCAGAAAGAGAAAGATAAATATCATATTCTAACATAGATATATATATAGAATCTATAAAAATGGTACTGAAGAACTTATTAAAAGGGTAGCAATGGAGAAATAGAGAATAGATTTATGGACATGTGGAGGGGGAGTAGAGGGTGAGATGTGTGGAAAGAGTAACATGGAAACGTACATTAGCAAATGTAAAAGAGATAGCCAAGGGGAATTTGCTGTATGGCTCAGGAAACTCAAACAGGGGCTCTAAATCAATCTAGAGTGGTGGGTTGGGGAGGGAGATGGGAGGGAGGTTAAAAAGGGAGGGGATATATGTATACCCATGGCTGATTCATGTTGATGTTTGACAGAAAACAACAAAATTATGTAAAGCAATTATCGTTTTTTTTTTTAAAGTTTAAAAAAAGGAAAGTCTTCCCCAGTGATTAATGCAAAGAAATAGAGGAAAACAATAGAATGGGAAAGACTAGAGATCTCTTCAAGAAAATTAGAGATACCAAGGGAACATTTCATGCAAAGATGGGCACAATAAAGGACAGAAATGGTGTGGACCTAACAGAAGAAGATATTAAGAAGAGGTGGAAAGAATACACAGAACAACTATACAGAAAAGATCTTTGTTACCCAGATAATCACAATGGTGTGATCTCTTACCTAGAGCCAGACATCCTGGAAAAGTTAGTGGGCCTTAGGACTCATCACTATGAACAAACCTAGTGGAGGTGATGGAATTCCAGGTGAGCTATTTCAAATCTTAAAAGATGGTGCTGTGAAAGTGCTGTGCTCAATATGCCAGCAAATTTGGAAAACTCAGGAGTGGCCACAGGACTGGAAAGGGACTGGAAATGGTCAGTTTTCATTCCAATCCCAAAGAAAGACAATGCCAAAGAATGTTCAAACTACCACACAATTGCACTCATCTCACATGCTAGCAAAGTAATGCTCAAAATTCTCCAAGCTGGGCTCCAACAGTATGTGAACTGTGAACTTCCTGATGTTACAGCTGGATTTAGAAAAGGCAGAGGGACCAGAGATCAAATTGCCAACATCCATTGGTCATTGAAAAAGCTAGGGAGTTCCAGAAAAACATCTACTTCTGCTTTATTGACTACAGCCTTTGACTGTGTGGAGCACAACAATCTATGGAAAATTCTTCAAGAGATGGGAATAACAGACCACCTTACCTGCCTCCTGAGAAATCTGTATGCAGGTCAAGAAGAAACAGAGCTGGACAGGGAACAAGAGACTGGTTCAAAATGGGGAAAGGAATATGTCAAGGCTGTGTATTGTCACCCTGCTTATTTAATTTATATGCAGAGCATATCATGGGAAATGCTGGGCTGGATGAAGCACAAGCTAAAATCAGCATTGCTGAGAGAAACATCAATAACCTCAGATACACAGGAGACACCACGCTTATGGCAGAAAGCAAAGAACTAAAGAGCCTCTTGATGAAAGTGAAAGAGGAGAGTGAAAATTTGGCTTAAAACTCAACATTCAGAAAATGAAGATCATGGCATTGGGACCCATCACTTCATGGCAAATAGATGGGGAAACAGTGACAGATTTTATTTTGGGAGGCTCCAAAATCACTGCAGATGGTAACGACAGCCCTGAAATTAAAAGATGCTTGCTCCTTGGAAGAAAAGCTATGACCAACCTAGACAGCATATTGAAAAGCAGAGACATTACTTTGCCAATAAATGTCTATCTAGTCAAAGCAATGGTTTTTCCAGTAGTCATGTATGGATGTGAGAGCTGGACCATAAAGATAGCTGATAATGAAGAACTGATGCTTTTGAACTTGGTTTTGGAGAAGACTCTTGATAGTCCCTTGGACTGCAAGTAAATCAACCCAGTCAATCCTAAAGGAAATCATTCCTGATTATTCATTTGGATGGAGGTGCTGAAGCTGAAGCTCCAATACTTTGGCCACCTGATGCAAATAACGGTCTCATTGGAAAAGACCCTGATGCTGATAAAGATTGAAGGCAGGAAGAGAAAGGGATGATAGAGGATGACATGGTTGAATGGCATCACCCACTCGATGGGCATGAGTTTGAGAAAGCTCCAGGAGTTGGTGATGGACAGGGAAGCCTGGCATGCTGCAGTCCATGAGGTCTCAAAAAGTAGGACACAACTGAACTGAACTGAGCCAGACAAAAAAATAAAAAGATAATTACAATTGCTAGCCCTAATTGGAACATGATTAACCTAACAATATAAAATAATTACATACAATTTGGGAGGTCAACCTGCGTGATGTGGTAAGTAGAAGTGCTCTGGTTTTCATTCACCCTGCCTGTCTATGTTTTTTGGTTGATGTATTTAATCCATTTACATTTATAGTAATTATCTATATATATGATCCTATTACTATTTTATTCACTGTTTTGTATTTATTATCTGTGTAAGTCTTTTCTTTCTCTTGTGTTTCCTGCCTACAGAAATTCCTTTATCATTTGTTGAATAGCTGGTTTTGTGGTGCTTGTCTGGAAAGCTTTTGATTTCTCCATCAAATCTGAATTAGTCTTTCTGGGTAGAGTACTGTTGGTTGTAGGTTCTTCCCTTTCACCCCTTTAAATACATTATGCCATACCCTTCTGGTTTGTAGAGTTTCTATTGAGGAATCAGCTGGTAGCCTGATAGGCTTTTCCTTATATGGTATTTGTCATTGTTCCATTGTTGCTTTTAATATTTTATCTTCATATGTTTGTCAGTTTGATTACTATGTATCTTGTGTTTCTCCTTGGGTTTATCCTTCTTGGGACTCTGTGCTTCCTGAACTTGGTTGACTATTTTCTTTCCCATGTTAGGGAATTTTTCAGCAATTTTCTCTTCAAATACTTTCTCAGGTCCTTTCTCTTGTTCTTCTCCTTCTGGGACCCCTATAATATGAGTGTTGGTGCATTTAATGTTGTCCCAGAGGTTAAGAGAACCTTAACCTGTCTTCTTCTTTTTTCCTCTCTCATTCTTTTTCCTATATTCTGTTGTGTGGCAGTGATTTCCATCATTCTGTCCTTCATGTCATTTATCCATTTTTCTTTCTCAGTTATTCTGCTATTGATTCCTTCTAGTGTATTATTCATTTCTGTTCTTTAGTTTTTTCAGGTCTTTGGTAAACATTTCTTACATCTTCTCCATTGTTTTCCTGAGATTGTGAATCATCTTCACTATGATTATTCTGAATTCTTTTTATGGAAGGTTGCCTGTCTCCACTTCATAGAGTTGTTTTTCTGGGGTTTTATATTTTCCCTTCATCTGGAACATAACTTTCTGCTTTTTCATCCTGATTAACTTCCCATAAAATGTTCTTTTGTTTTAACCACTATGGGCCTGTGCTTCTCCTTGCATCTTCTCTCTGCCCTCTAATGGATGAGGCTAAGAGGCTTCTGTAATCCCCTGATGGGCATGGGGGTGCGGGGGGAGGTGACTGGCAATGGAAAAAACTGGATTTTGCTCTGATGGGCTTGCTCAGTAAAACTTTAATCCAATTGTATGCTGATGGATGGGGTTATGCTCCCTTCCTGGTAGTTATTTGTCCTGAGATATATGGTCTCTGTGGTATGGTTAATCACAAACTCTAAAGGGCTTATGCCAAAGGGGCTTTCAAAGACTGCTGTTTCTAATGCCTCCATCCCTGTAGTAAGCCTCTGATGATCTACACCTCCACAGGAGATCCTCAAACACTAGCAGGTAGTTTTGGTTCAGTTTCATGTGGGGTCACTGCTCCTTACCTCTGGGTCTAGTTGCATGCAAGATTTTGTTTGTGCCCTCCAAGATGAGTCTGTTTCACTCTAGACCTCTGGAAGTCCTATAATCAAATCCTACTGGCCATCAAAGCCAGATTCCCTGGGGATTCCCAATCTCTTTGTAAGATCCCCTGGATGGGAAGCCTGACATGGGGTTCAGAACCTTCACAACAGTGGGAGAGCTTCTTTGGTATTATTGTTCTCCAGTCTGTAGGTCACCCACCCAGAGGGTATGGGGTTTTATTTTATCGGAATTGTGCCCCTCATACAATCTCACTGTGGCTTATTCTTTATCTTTGAATGTGAGGTATCTTTTCTTGGTGGGATCCAGTGTCTTCCTTTCAAAGGGTGTTCAATCAATCCAGCTCAGTCGCTCAGTCGTGTTCCACTCTTTGCAACCCCATGGACTGCAGTACACCAGGCTTCCCTGTCCATCACCAACTCCTGAAGCTTGCTCAAACTCATGTCCATTGAATCGGTGATGCCATCCAACCATCTCATCCTCTATCATCCCCTTTTCCTCCTGCCTTCAATCTTTCCCAGCATCAGGGTCTTTTCCAATGAGTCAGTCCTTTACATCAGGTGGCCAAAGTAGTGGAGCTTCAGCTCAAGCATCACTCCTTCCAATAAATATTAAGGACTGATTTCCTTTAGGATTGACTGGTTGGATCTCCTTGCATTCAAAGGGACTCTCAAGAGTCTTCTCCAACACCACAGTTCAAGAGTATCAGTTCTTTGGCACTTATCTTTATTTATGGTCCAGCTCTCACATACATACATGACTACTGGAAAAACTATAGCTTTGACTATTACATATGGGCCTTTGTTGGCAAAGTAATGTCTCTGCTTTTTAACATACTGTCTAGGTTGGTCATAGCTTTTCTTTCAAAGAGCAAGCGTCTTTTAAATTTCTTGGCTGCTGTCACCATCTGCAGTGATTTTAGAGTGCAAGAAAGTAAAGTCTGTCACTGTTTCCATTGTTTCCCCATCTATTTGCCATGAAGTGATGGGACCCAATGCCATGATCTTCGTTTTGTGAACGTTCAGTTTTAAGCCAGTTTTTTCACTCTCCTCTTTTGCTTTTATCAGAGACTCTTTAGTTCTTTTTCTGCCAAAAGGGCAGTGTCATCTGTGTATCTGAGTTTATTGATATTTCTCCCGGCAATCTTGATTCCAGCTTGTGCTTCATTCAGCCCCGCATTTCACATGATGTACTCTGCATATAAGTTAAACAAGCAGCATGATAATATATAGCCTTGATGTACTCCTTTCCCCATTTAGAACCAGTCTCTTGTTCCATGTCCAGTCCATGTTCCAGTTCCATGTCCATAACTGTTTCTTCTAGGCCTGAATAGATTTCTCAGAAGGCAGGTAAGGTGGTTTGGTATTCCCATCTCTTTCATAATTTTCCACAGTTCGTTGTGACCTACACAGTCAAAGGCTTTGGTGTAGTCAATAAAGCAGGAGTAGATGTTTTTCTGGAACTCTCTTGCTTTTTTGATAATCCAATGGATGTTGGCAATTTTATCTGTGGTCCCACTGCTTTTCTAAGTTCAGCTTAAACTCTGGAAGTTCATGGTTTGCTTACTGTTGAAGCCTGGCTTGGAGAATTTTGAGCACTGCTTTGCTAGCATGTGAGATGAGTGCAATTGTGCAGTACTTTGAACATTCTTTGGCCATTGTCTTTCTTTGGGATTGGAATGAAAACTGACCTTTTCCAGTCCTGTGGTCACTCCTGAGCTTTCCAAGTTAGCTGGCATATTGAGTGCAGCACTTCCACAGCATCATCTTTTAGGATCTGAAATAGCTCAACTGGAATTCCATCACCTCCTATAGCTTTGTTCATAGTGATGCCTCCTAATGCCCACTTAACTTTGCATTCCAGGATGTCTGGCTCTAGGTGAGAGATTACACCATCATAGTTATCTGGGTCATGAAGATCTTTTCTGTATACTTCTGTGTATTCGTGCCACCTCTTCTTAATATCTTCTGCTTCTGTTAGATATATACCATTTCTGCCCTTTATTTTGCCTATCTTTGCATGAAATGTTCCCTTGGTATCTCTAATTTTCTTGAAGAGACCTCTAGTCTTTCCCATTCTATTGTTTTCCTCTATTTCTTTGCATTCATCACTGAGGAAGGCTTTCTTATCTCTCCTTGCTATTCTTTGAAACTCTGCATTCAAATGGGTTTATCTTTCCTTTCCCCTTTGCTTTCACTTCTCCTTTTCTGAGCTATTTGTAAGGCCTCCTCAGACAACAGATTTGCCTTTTTGCATTTCTTTTTCTTGGAAATAGTCTTGGTCATTGCCTCCTGTACAATTCAGGAACCTCTGTCAGTAGCTTTTCAGGCACTCTATCAGATCTAATCCCTTGAATCTATTTGTCACTTTCACTATATAAGTGACACTATATATCACTTTCATAAGGGATTTGATTTAGGTCATACCTGGATGGTCTAGTGGTTTTCCCTACTTTCTTCAATTTCAGCCTGAATTTTGCAGCAAGAAGTTCATGATCTGAGCCACAGTTAGCTCCCAGTCTTGTTTTGGCTGGCTGTATAAAGCTTCTCCATCATTGGCTTCAAATAATATAATCAGTCTTATTTCAGTATTGACCATCTGGTGATGTCCACGTGCAGAGTCTTCTCATGTGTTGTTAGAAGAGGGTGTTTGCTATGACCACTGTGTTCTCTTGGCAAAACTCTATTACCCTTTGCCCTGCTTTATTTTGCACCTCAAGGCCAAATTTGCCTGTTACTCCAGATATCTCTTGACTTCCTACTTTTGCATTCCTGTTCCCTATGATGAAAAGGACATCTTTTGGGGGTGTTAGTGCTAGAAGGTCTTGTGGGTGTTCACAGACCGTTCAACTTCAGCTTCTTCAGCATTACTGGTCAAGGCATAGACTTGGATTACTGTGATATTGAATGGTTTGCCTTGGAAACAGAGATCATTCTGTCATTTTTTAGACTGCACTCAGGTACTGCATTTCGGACTCTTTTGTTGATTGTGAGGGCTACCCCATGTCTTCTAAGGGATTCTTGCCCAGAGTAGTAGATATAATGGTCATCTGAATTAAATTCGCCCATTCCAGTCCGTTTTAGTTCACTGATTCCTAAAATGTTGATGCTCACTCTTGCCCTCTCTTGTTTGACCACTTCCAATTTGCCTTGATTCATGGACCTAACATTCCAGATTCCTATGCATGATTGTTCTTTACAGCATCGGAGTTTACGTCCATCACCAGTCACATCCACAATTGGACACTGTTTTTGCTTTGGCTCCGTCTCTTCATTCTTTCTGGAATTATTTCTCCACTCTCCTCCAGTAGCATACTGGGCCCCTACAGACCTGGGGAGTTCATCTTTCAGTGTCATATCTTTTCGCCTTCTCATACTGTTCATGGGTTTCTCAAGACAAGAATATGGAAGTGGTTGGGCATTCTCTCCTCCAGTGGACCATGTTTTGACACAGTTGGAACACTCTTTTGTCCAGCAGACCCCATTGAGAAGGTTGTATCCCTGCAGTGTTCCAGCACAAAAATACACCCTTGGGGGGAACTGGTCTTTTCCATGAGGGAAATGGTGTCAACTGGTAATTCACTGTGTGGCCACTGGCATACTCATATGATGCCTTCTGAAGCTAGGTGTACTATGGACATGAGCTCCTAGTGAGGATGTCCAGGCACAGTGTTTCCTTTAGTAAGGTAACTCATGTGCTGAGAATTAACTTCATGAAGAGACAATGAGAACCTAGGAGGCTTTCTTAAGTGGGATTGAGAGTGAAACATTACAGCTTTTCAGACAGTGTGAACACTGCTTTTGACAAAAACCAAAAAATAAGCATTACACACCCAGCATATTTCCTTGCAGTGTCCCAGCACTGCAAATACACCCGGGGGACTAACTGATGCTTCAAACGTTAGTTGAAATTTTGGTGCTCTTGCAGGAGGATATAAGCACACACCTTTCTACTCTGCCATCTTTATTCACTCTCTAAACAAGTTTTTCTCTTTCTAAGAAAAAAAAGCTCTTAGGTTAATTTCACTTTTGTTGTATCAGTTCACTTCAGTTGCTCAGTCATGTCCAACTCTGCGATCCCATGAATCGCAGCATGCCAGGCCTCCCTGTCCATCACCAACTCCCGGAGTTCACTCAGACTCACGTCCTTTGAGTCAATGATGCCATCCAGCCATCTCATCCTCTGTCGTCCCCTTCTCCTCCTGCCCCCAATCCCTCCCAGCATCAGAGTCTTTTCCAATGAGTCAACTCTTTGCATGAAGTGGCCAAAGTACTGGAGTTTCAGCTTTAGCATCATTCCTTCCAAAGAAATCCCAGGTCTGATCTCCTTTAGAATGGACTGGCTGGATCTCCTTGCAGTCCAAGGGGCTCTCAAGAGTCTTCTCCAACACCACAGTTCAAAAGCATCAATTCTTCCGTGCTTGGCTTTCTTCACAGTCCAACTTCTCACAGCCATACATGACCACTGGAAAAACCATAGCCATGACTAGACAGACCTTTGTTGGCAAAGTAATGTCTCTGCTTTTCAATATGCTATCTAGGTTGGTCATAACTTTCCTTCCAAGGAGTAAGCGTCTTTTAATTTTATGGCTGCAGTCAACATCTGCAGTGATTTTGGAGCACCAAAACATAAAGTCTGACACTGTTTCCACTGTTTCCCCATCTATTTCCCATGAAGTGATGGGACCGGATGCCATGATCTTTGTTTTCTGAATGTTGAGCTTTAAGCCAACTTTTTCATCTCCTCTTTCACTTTCATCAAGAGGCTTTTTAGTTCCTCTTCACTTTCTGCCATAAGGGTGATGTCATCTGCATATCTGAGGTTATTGATATTTCTCCTGGCAATCTTGATTCCAGCTTGTGCTTCTTCCAGACCAGCGTTTCTCATGATGTACTCTGCATAGAAGTTAAATAAGCAGGGTGACAGTATACAGCCTTGACGTACTCCTTTTCCTATTTGGAACCAGTCTGTTGTTACATGTCCAGTTCTAACTGTTGCCTCCTGACCTGCATATAGGTTTCTCAAGAGGCAGGTCAGGTGGTCTGGTATTCCCATCTCTTTCAGAATTTTCCACACTTTATTGTGATCCACACAGTCAAAGGCTTTGGCATAGTCAATAAAGCAGAAATAGATGTTTTTCTGGAACTCTCTTGCTTTTTCGATGATCCAGCGGGTGTTGGCAATTTGAGCTTTGGTTCCTCCGCCTTTTCTAAAACCAGCTTAAACATCTGGAAGTTCACAGTTCAGGTATTGCTGAAGCCTGGTTTGGAGAATTTTGAGCATTACTTTACTAGCGTGTGAGATGAGTGCAATTGTGTGGTAGTATGAGCATTCGTTGGCATTGCCTTTCTTTGGGAGTGGAAGGAAAACTGACCTTTTCCAGTCCTGTGGCCATTGCTGAGTTTTCCAAAATTGCTGGCACTTTGAGTGCAGCACTTTCACAGCATCATCTTTCAGGATTTGAAATATCTCAACTCGAATTCCATCACCTCCACTAGCTTTGTTCGTAGTGATGCTTCCTAAGGTCCACTTGACCTCACATTCCAGGATGTCTGGCTCTAGGTGAGTGATCACACCATCGTGATTATCTTGGTCATGAAGATCTTTTTTGTACAGTTCTTCTGTGTATTCCTGCCACCTCTTCTTAATATCTTCTGCTTCTGTTAGGTCCATACCATTTCTGTCCTTTATCGAGCCCATCTTTGCATGAAATGTTCCCTTGGTATCTCTAATTTTCTTGAACAGATCTCTAGTCTTTCCCATTTTGTTGTTTTCCTCTATTTCTTTGCATTGATCGCTGAGGAAGGCTTTCATATCTCTTCTTGCTATTCTTTGGAACTCTGCATTCAGATGCTTATATCTTTCCTTTTCTCCCAACAAAACAGTTGTTTACAGTAAGAGAGCTCTAGATTTAATATTTTGTTAGTGTCTCTAATTTGGAAAGGATAAAATATCTGGTCAACAATAAATTATATCTCAACAGAGATGCAACCCATTCACAGAATGAAAAAAAAAAGAAGAAGAAGAAAAGAAAAAAACCTTAAAAGCTTAAAGCAAACACACAACAGAACAATCTGGTAAGGTCTGATAGAACATTTACCTCTCTCAAAGACAAAGAAATCTGAGCTTCCCCCTAGAAAGTTTTGTTTAAGGTTTTACTAAGTTGGCTTTTAATTGTTAATTGTATATGCATTAAAGAGCCCCCTCAAAATTTAAGGTGAGATTTAATTACTC
Organism: Bos taurus; assembly: GCF_002263795.3. Lineage (NCBI taxonomy): Eukaryota > Metazoa > Chordata > Mammalia > Artiodactyla > Bovidae > Bos > Bos taurus. Next base: position 50,825,834 of record NC_037340.1, read on the forward strand.
CAGTTACTAGGTACTTGCAAGCATGAGCTTCATACATCTTTCTACAATGGAGCCACCTAGGTGTCTTTTTAACTGAGCCCCACGTATTCTCCCTTTTCCAACTAGTGTCATTCAACTGGGCAGATATTCCTCAGTATCTTTTCAACTGAACCCCACTCAGTATTTAGATCCTGGATAGATATGTCTCAGTGTCTTTCAACTGCTCCCCACCAAGTACCTTAACTGAGAGGGAACAGGCACCTGCTATACCTCACAAAATAAAAAATTCAGGATCTCAACCAACATGAGAGATCAAAGAACCAGAAGAGACTTATTCAAATCCATACAGAACTTCTGAGGAAGTGGATGGGTACGAGGGGCCTCTGCTGGTACCATGCCACAAGTTTCTCATAGAGTTCAAGTGGAAGAGAGAGATCTGCTCGGGTACCTTTATGGTTTCCAACACTATCAACTTAAAAATATAGTCACAACCTGAAAGTAGAGTTATCTTATTTGGTGGGAATGGGAATATTTAGGATCCCTAGCCCAGGAGACAGCATCTCAGTAGCTCTGAGAAAAGTGCTTCAAGGAAGCAGGAGGGGGAGTCAGGCTATACATAAGTTTGCAACAAAGGGAGAAGGCAGTCTGAACATCAAAAATTATTGTGAGGTAAGAAAAATCAGTATCAAATTAAGGAATTTAGTGTTCTATTTATGGGAAGATGCAAGTGTCTGGGTTCAATGAATTCATTACTTTCATATGCACCTCAGCTATCCGGGGTCAAACACTGTTTCCTTGGTCACCTTAAGGAGTAGTGTATGGCTACCTCTTTCATTTCCCTGAGCTCCTCAACTACCACCATGGGGAGCAGTGTCATCTGCTGGACTGCAGTTTTAGGAGCCCTCGTTCACATTTCGAGGCCAGAAATCACTGATGGCTGGGACAGTTCTTGTTTATTGGTATGGCAGAAGATAATTTCATTTCATACCAGTAGATGATCTTCTTTCTTCCTCCAGTAAGAAAATACAGCTGGTTCTCGCTAACCCACCCCTGCATCTCTGCTGTAGCAACAGTGGTAAAAACAACTCAACCGTATCCATAAAACACTGTGTTCAGGGAAGAGCATCTTAAATAGTACTTGTCCTGGGCACCAAACCAGAGTGTTCATTGAAATCGAGTGTCAATTGCCAGACAGAGATGTAGTACCCACTCTGTTTCTGTCTGTCCTCATACTCCCATCTTGCCTTCGGGCATCTATCCCTTTTTGCAGTCTGTTCACTTCCTTTATGCTCTTTCAGCAGCCACACTCCTCTGCCCCCACAGTTAGTCAACATCTACCACTCCCTCCCTGAGAATCCACACGTGATGGTTTAATGACAGATCTGTGAGTCAGGACATCCAGGGCCGACCTGCCACCTTGAGACCACAGAAGGAGACAATGAACTGGTGGTTAAATATGTAGCTCCCTCTCCCTTAGATGGGAAAACCCTGAGGTATGTGCTCTATGCTGCCACTCAGGATTCCCTGGTGGGAGTGAGCCCCATATGCCTGCAGTGGTGAATGGACTAAAATACATCTTATATGGGCTTTCCTTCCCTGCCACTCTTCAGTCAGTGTTTCCTCCCAAGAAATGTACTTGCACTCCCATCTTCACCTGAGTGCTTGTTTCATGGGAAACCCAAACTAAGATAAGAATGCAGAGATGGAAGAAAATGGTAGAGGAGTAAGACTGGGAGATCACCAGCCTCCCCACAAATACATTAAAAAAAACTCATCAACATGGCTTCCCAGGTGAATTCTACCAAAAATTTAGAGAAGAGCTAACACCTATCCTACTCAACTCTTCCAGAAAATTTCAGAGGAAAGTAAACTGCCAAACTCATTCTATGAGGCCACCATCACCCTAATACCAAAACCAGACAAAGATGTCACAAAAAAAGAAAACTACAGTCCAATATCACTGATGAACATGGATGCAAAACTCTTCAACAAAATTCTAGCAAACAGAATCCAACAACATATTAAAAAGATCATACATCATGACTAAGTGACCTTTATCTTAGTGATGCAAGGATTCTTCAATATTTGCAAATCAATCAATGTGATACACCATATCAACAAATTGAAAGATAAAAAACATAATCATTCTCAATAGATGCAGAGAAAACCTTTGACAAGATTTAACATCCATTTATGATTAAAAAAAAAAAAAAAACCTCCAGAAAGCAGGCATGAAAAGAAAACATGTCTCAACATAATAAAAGCCATATATGATAAACCCACAACAAACATTATCCTCAATGGTGAAAAATTGAAAGCATTTCCCCTAAAGTCAGGAACAAGACAAGGGTGCTCAATATCACCACTACTATTCAACATAGTTTTGGAGGTTTTAGCCACAGTCATCAGAGAAGAAAAAGAAATTAAAGGATTCCATATTTGAAAAGAAGAAGTAATACTCTCCCTGCAGATGACATGATCCTCCACATAGAAAACCCTAAATACATCACCAGAAAATTACTGGAGCTAATCAATGAATATAGTAAAGTTGTAGGATATAAAATTAATACACAGAAATCCCCTGCATTCCTGTACATTAACAATGAGAAAACAGAAAGAGAAATCAAGGAAACAATTCCATTCACCATTGCAACAAAAAGAATAAAATACTTAGGAATATATCTACCTAAAGAAACAAAAGACTTTTTCTATAGTTTATAAAAAACTATAAAACACTGATGAAAGAAATCAAAGAGGACACAAATAGATGGAGAAATATACTGTGTTCGTTAATCAGAAGAATCAATATAGTGAAAATAAGTATACTACCCAAAGCAATCTATAGATTCAATGCAATCCCTATCAAGCTACCGACGGTATTCTTCACAGAGCTAGAGTAAATAATTTAACAATTTGTATGGAAATACGAAAAACCTCAAATAGTCAAAGCAATCTTGAGAAAGAAGAATGGAACTGGAAGAATCAACCTGCCTGAATTCAGGCTCTATTACAAAGCTACAGTCATCAAGACAGTATGGTACTGGCACAAAGACAGAAACATAGATCAATGGAACAAAATAGAAAGCAATGATATAAATCCATTCAGCTATGGACACGTTATCTTTGACAAAGAAGGCAAGAATATACAATGGAGAAAAGACGATCTCTTTAACAAGTGGTGCTGGGAAAACTGGTCACCCACTTGTAAAAGAATGAAACTAGAACACTTTCTAACACCATACACAAAAATAAACTCAAGATGGATTTTAAAAGATTTTTTAAAAAAAGATCTAAATGTAAGACCAGAAACTATAAAACTCATAGAGGCACACATAGGCAAAACACTCAATGATATAAATCATAGCAGGATCCTCTATGACCCATCTCCTAGAGTAATGGAAATAAAAGCAAAAATAAACAAACAAACAGGACCTAATTAAACTTAAAATCTTTTGCACAACGAAGGAAACTATAAGCAAGGTGAGAAGATAGCCTTCAGAATAGGAGAAAATAATAGCAACTGAAGCAACTGACAACAAATTAATCTCAAAAATATACAAGCAGCTTATGCAGTTCAATACCAGAAAAATAAATGACCCAATCAAAAAATGGACCAAAGAACTAAACGGACATTTCTCCAAAGAAAACATACAGATGGCTAACAAACACATGAAAAGATGCTCAACATCACTCATTATCAGAGAAATGCAAATTAAAACCACAATGAGATACCATCTCACTCCAGTCAGAATGCCTGCTATCAAAAAGTCTACAAAGAATAAATGCGGGAGAGGGTGTGGAGAAAAGGGACTGCTCTTGTACTGCTGGTGGGAATGTAAATTGATACAGCCACTATGGAATAGGGAATGGAGATTCCTTTAAAAACTAGGAATAAACACACCATATGACCCAGCAATCCCACTCCTAGATAAATACCCTGAGGAAACCAAAATTGAAAATAAGGCACATGTACCCCAATGTTCACTGCAGCAGTATTTACAATAGCTAGAATAAGGAAGCAACCTACATGTCCATCAACAGTTGAATGGATAAAGAAGCTGTGGTCAATGTATACAGTGGAATACTCAGTTCAGTTCAGTCACTCAGTCGTATCCAACTCTTTGCAACCCCATGAAGTGCAGCACGCCAGGCCTCCCTGTCCATCACCAACTCCCGGAGTTCACCCAAACTCATGTCCATCGAGTTGGTGATGCCATCCAGCCATCTCATCCTCTATCGTCCCCTTCTCCTCCTGCCCACAATCCCTCCCAGCATCAGAGTCTTTTCCAATGAGTCAACTCTTCGCATGAGGTGGCCAAAGTACTGGAGTTTCAGCTTTAGCATCATTCCTTCCAAAGAAATCCCAGGTGGATCTCCTTCAGAATGGACTGGTTGGATCTCCTTGCAGTCCAAGGGACTCTCAAGAGTCTTCTCCAACACCACAGTTCAAAAGCATCAATTCTTCAGCGCTCAGCTTTCTTCACAGTCCAACTCTCACATCCATACATGACCACTGGAAAAACCATACCCTTGACTAGACAGACCTTTGTTGGCAAAGTAATGTCTCTGCTTTTCAATATGCTATCTAGGTTGGTCATAACTTTCCTTCCAAAGAGTATTTTAATTTCATGGCTGCAATCACCATCTGCAGTGATTTTGGAGCCCAAAAAATAAAGTCTGACACCGTTTCCACTGTTTCCCCATCTATTTCCCATGAAGTGATGGGACCAGATGCCATGATCTTCGTTTTCTGAATGTTGAGCTTTAAGCCAACTTTTTCACTCTCCTCTTTCACTTTCATCAAGAGGCTTTTGAGTTCCTCTTCACTTTTTGCCATAAGGGTGGTGTCATCTGCATATCTGAGGTTATTGATATTTCTCTCGGCAATCTTGATTCCAGCTTGTGCTTCTTCCAGCCCAGCGTTTCTCATGATGTACTCTGCATATAAGTAAAATAAGCAAGGTGACAATATACAGCCTTGATGTACTCCTTTTCCTATTTGGAACCAGTCTGTTGTTCCATGTCCAGTTCTAAGTGTTGCCTCCTGACCTACATATAGGTTTCTCAAGAGGCAGGTCAGGTGGTCTGGTATCTCTTCAGAATTTTCCACAGTTTATTGTGATCCACACAGTCAAAGGCTTTGGCATAGTCAATAAAACAGAAATAGATGTTTTTTATGGAACTCTCTTGCTTTTTAGATGATCCAGCAGATGTTGGCAATTTGATCTCTGGTTCCTCTGCCTTTTCTAAAACAAGCTTGAACATCTGGAGGATCATAGTTCATTATAGGGGACTGGAATACAAAAGTAGGAAGTCAAGAAACACCTGGAATAACAGGCAAATTTGGCCTTGGAATATGGAATGAAGCAGGGCAAAGGCTAATAGAGTTTTGTCAAGAGAACGCACTGGTCATAGCAAACACCTTCTTCCCACAACACAAGAGAAGGCTCTACACATGGACATCACCAGATAGTCAACACTGAAATCATATTGATTATATTCTTTGCAGCCAAAGATGGAAAAGCTCTATACAGTCAACAAAAACAAGACTAGGAGCTGACTGTGGCTCAGACCATGAACTCCTTATTGTCAAATTCAGACTTAAATTGAAGAAAGTAGGGAAAACCACTAGACCATTCAGGTAGGACCTAAATCAAATCCTTTATGATTATACAGTAGAAGTGAGAAATAGATTTAAGGGCCCAGATCTGATAGATAGAGTGCCTGATGAACTGTGGACGGAGGTTCATGACATTGTACAGAAGACATGAATCAAGACCATCCCCAAGAAAAAGAAATGCAAAAAAGCAAAATGGCTGTCTGCGGAGGCCTTACAAATAGCTGTGAAAAGAAGAGAAGTGAAAAGCAAAGGAGAAAAGGAAAGATATAAGCATCTGAATGCAGAGTTCCAAAGAATAGCAAGAAGAGATATGAAAGCCTTCCTCAGCAATCAATGCAAAGAAATAGAGGAAAACAACAGAATGGGAAGGACTAGAGATCTCTTAACAAAAATCAGAGATACCAAAGGAACATTTCATGCAAAGATGGGCTCGATAAAGGACAGAAATGGTATGGACCTAACAGAAGCAGAAGATATTAAGAAGAGGTGGCAGGAATACACAGAAGAACTGTACAAAAAAGATCTTCATGACCAAGATAATCACGATGGTGTGATCGCTGACCTAGAGCCAGACATCCTGGAATGCGAAGTCAAGTGAGTCTTAGAAAGCATCACTACAAACAAAGCTAGTGGAGGTGATGGAATTCGAGTTGAGCTATTTCAAATCCTGAAAGATGATGCTGTGAAAGTGCTGCACTCAATGTGCCAGAAAATTTGGAAAACTCAGCAATGGCCACAAGACTGTAAAAGGTCAGTTTTCATTCCATTCCCAAAGAAAGGCAATGCCAAAGAATGCTCAATAGAATATTACTCAGCCATAAAAGGGAGCACATTTGAGTCAGTTCTAATGAGGTGGATGAATCTAGAGCCTTGTATAGAGTGAAGAAAGTCAGAAAGAGAAAGATAAATATCATATACTAATGCAAATATATGGAATCTAGAAAGATGGTACTGATTAATTTATTTGCAGTGCAGCAGTGGAAAAACAGACATAGAGAACAGACTTATAGACACAGTGGGAAGGAGAGGAAAGAGAGGGTGAAATGTATGGAGAGAGTAACATGGAAACTTACAATACCATATGCAAAATAGATAGTCAATGGGAATTTCCTTTATGACTCAACGAACCCAAACAGGGGCTCTGTAGCAATCTAGAGCAGTGGGATGGGGAAGCAGATGGCAGGGAGGTTCAAGAGGGAGGGGATATATATATACCTAAGGCTGATTCATGTTGATTCTTGGCAGAAAAACAACAAAATTCTGTAGAGCAATTATCCTTCAAAAAAGAGAATTCAGGTCACCTGTCCTCTCATAGTCTCTAGTTCAGGATATAATATCTCACATCCTCCCAAACAAGGGTGCCTGAGAGAGACAATTTAAGATTCACTCAAAACTTGAACACGGTAGGAGAATAATCAGTATCCATTTGATAATGATGAAAGTTAAAAGTTCACTATAGGGAACATCATAACTATCATTGCTCAAGTGCTGAGTACAAGTCATGAATTTCTTCATCTGATTTGAGCTGGCTGACCATCCAATATGGTAGGATTTATTATTCTAATTCACTGATGAAGGTACTGAAGTTCAGAGAGTATGAGAAACTTGCCCAAAGACACAAATAAAGTCATGGAGCCAAGATTTAAATCCTACTTGACCCCAAATTTGCTCCCATACCTCTATGAAAAACTACCTTCCCAAATGAAAGAAAAAAAAAATCATCATCTTTATATCAGATATAAGTTGTACACTGAATTTGGAGGGAATTGTATTTTCCTAATTCTCTACCTTGGAAACTCCAATTTGCCTTTAACATTCATCTCAGGCTTTATTGCTCATGGAAGCATTCTCTGCCCCTTTCCTCAACTCAAGGCTGGGCTGAAATGCTCAGATCACACTGAACCCCACACATGTGCCCAAAACCTGTTGTGATTCTTCTTTCACTTTTTTACCCCATCCCTACTTCCCTGCCGTACTCTATACCCCTAAGCTGAGAACAGAGTTTGCCTGAATACAAGATACAGGGTCTCTCCCTTAGAAAGGCTTTGGGAAGGACCTAATTATATGTGCCAAAAACCTGCAATTCCTAAGGAAACCATGTAGAAAGAATCATCATTATTATCATCATCATCTCAATAAGCCAAGTATAGGTTATCATGGGGACAAAACGTCTCCCTACACACATCATTCAGGGAAAAGCATCATTTAGCCAATATCCCCCTTAGCTTGTCTGGGCCTCTATTTCCTCATCTGATCTCAAAGATCCCCACAGCTTTCCCCCTTAACAAAAAGCAGTTCTAGGGATGTCCCAGGATATGCTAGGCATCTCAGGGGAAACAAGGGAGTATACGTTCCCTTCTGGGTACTTACACTAAAATCAGGAAGTCAGCACTCACAGCAATGGCCCAAACAGCAGTGGGTCCGATGCCCAATTGGTTCAAACTGAGAGAACATTTCATATTAACCTGGAATGTTAGGTCCATGAATCAAGGCAAATTGGAAGTGATCAAACAGGAGATGGCAAGAGTGAACATCGACATTTTAGGAATCAGCAAACTTAAATGGACTGGAATGGTCCATTTAATTAATGGTCATTTAATAATTAATGGTCATTTAATTCAGATGACCATTGTATCTACTATTGTGGGCAAGAATCCCTTAGAAGAAATGGAGTAGCCAGCATAGTCAACAAAAGAGTCTGAAATGCAGTAGTTGGATGCAGTCTCCAAAATGGCAGAAGGATCTCTTTGTTTCCAAGGCAAACCATTCAGTATCACAGTAATCCAAGTCTATGCCCTGACCATTAATGCTGAAGAAGCTGAACACTTCTGTGAAGACCTACAAGACCTTCTAGAACTAACATCCAAAAAAGATGTTCTTTTCATCATAGGGGATTAAAACGCAAAAGTAGGAAGTCAAGAGATACCTGGAGTAACTGGTAAATTTGGCCTTGAACTACAAAACGAAGCAGTGAAAAGGATAACAGAGTTTTGCCAAGAGAATGAACTGGTTGTAGCAAACACCCTCTCCCAACAACACATGAGAAGACTCTACATATGGACATCACCAGATGGTCAATACCGAAATCAGATTGATTATATTCTTTGCAGCCAAAGATGGAGAAGCTCTATACGGTCAGCAAAAACAAGACCAGGAGCTGACTGTGGCTCAGATCATGAATTCCTTATTGCCAAATTCATACTTAAATTGAAGAAAGTAGGGAAAACCACTAGACCATTCAGGTATGACCTAAATCAAATCCCTTATGATTATACAGTGGAAGCAACAAATAGATTCAAGGGATTAGATCTGATAGAGTGCCTGAAGAATTATGGACAGAGGTTCCTGAATTGTACAGGAGGCAGTGAGTAAGACCATCCCCAAGAAAAAGAAATGCAAAAAAGCAAAATAGTTGCCCAAGGAGGCCTTACAAATGGCTGAGAAAAGACACAAAAGGCAAAGGAGAAAAGGAAAGATATACCCATTTGAATGCAGAGTTCCAAAGAATAGCAAGGAGAGATAAGAAAGCCTTTGTCCGTGATCAATGAAAAACAAAATAGAGGAAAACAACAGAGTGGGAAAAACTGGAGATCTCTTCAAGAAAATTAGAGATATCAAGGGAACATTTCATGCAAAGATGGGCACAATAAAAGACAGAAACAGTATGAACCTAACAGAAGCAGAAGATATTAAGAAGAGATGGCAAGAATACACAGAAGAAGTATACAGAAAAGATCTTCATGACCCAGATAACTATGATGGTGTGATCTCTCACCTAGAGCCAGACATCCTGGAATGTGAAGTCAAATGGGCCTTACAAACAAAACCAGTGGAGGTGAAGAAATTCCAGTTGGACTATTTCAAATCCTAATAGATGATGCTGTGAAAATGCTGCACTCAATATGCCAGTGAATTTGCAAAATGCAGCAGTGGCCACAGGACTGGTAAAGGTAAGTTTTCATTCCAATCCCAAAGAAAGGCCATGCCAAAGAATGTTCAAACTACCACACAATTGCACTCATCTCACATGTTAGCAAAGTGATGCTCAAAATTCTCCAAGCCAGGTTTCAACAGTACGTAAACCATGAACTTCAAGATGTTCAAGCTGGATTTAGAAAAGGCAGAGGAACCAGAGATCAAATTGCCAACATCTGTTGTATCATTGAAAAGGAAAGAGAATTCCAGAAAAACATCTATTTCTGCTTTATTGATTATGCCAAAGCCTTTGACTGTGTGGATCACAACAAATTGTGGAAAATTCTGAAAGAGATGGGAATACCAGACTACCTGACCTGCCCCTTGAGAACTCTGTATGCAGGCCAAGAAGCAACAGTTAGAACTGGAACAACAGACTGGTTCCAAATCAGGAAAGGAGTACGTTAAGGGCTGTATATTGTCACCCTGCTTATTTAACTTATATGCAGAGTACATCATGAGAAAAGCTGGGCTGGATGAAGCACAAGCTGGAATCAAGATTGCTGGGAGAAACATCAATAAACTCTGATATGCAGATGACACCACCCTTATGGCAGAGAAAGAAGAAGAACTAAAGAGCTTCTTGATGAAAGTGAAAGAGGAGAGTGAAAAAAAAATGGCTTAAAACTCAATATTCAGAAAACTAAGATCATGACATCTGGTCTCATCACTCTATGGCAAATAGATGGGGAAATGATGGAGACATTGACAGACTTTTTTTCTTGGGCTCCAAAATCACTGCAGATGGTGACTGCAGCCATGAAATTTTAAAAATGCTTGCTCCTTGGAAGAAAAGTTATGACCACCTAGACAGCATATTGAAAAGCAGAGACATTACTTTGCCAACAAAGATCCATCCAGTCAGAGCTATGGTTTTTCCAGTAGTCATGTGAGAATTGGACTATAAAGAAAGCTGAGCACCGAAGAGTTGATGTTTTTGAAACTGTGGTGTTGGAGAAGACTCTTGAGAGCCCCTTGGATTACAAGGAGATCCAACCAGCCCAACCTAAAGGAAATCAGTTCTGAATATTCATCAGAAGGACTGATGCAGAAGCTGAAACTCCAATAATTTGGCCACCTGATGCAAAGAGCTGACTCATTTGAAAAGACCCTGATGCTGGGAAAGATTGAACTCAGGAAGAGAAGGGAATGACAGAGGATGAGATGATTGAATGGCATCACTGAGTAAACTCCATGAGTTGGTGACAGACAGGGAAGCCTGGCATGCTGCAGTCCATGGGGTAGCAATAAGTTGGACACAACTGAGTGACTGAACTGAAATGAACTGAAGGAATCGAGAAAAATGAGAATGAGTTAGAGCCATTGCCTTGTGAAGAGATTCTTCTGAGATTCTTATGAATATGGCTTATTATCAATGTACCCATTAAGGAAGTGATAGGGAGTAGAGAGGTGGGAGTAGGTAGGGAAAAGGGTTATCTCAAAAGGGTGTGTTAACCAAAGTTCCAGGAGATAATTTTGGATCAGTACTGCAGGAGGCCACATCCTCACTGGGGACAGGGGAGCTGAGATATTGATATCCTCACACCTGTAAGTTGTTAGTTAAGATCTGCTCCCAGGGTATAAATTCTCAAGTTCTCTGGGTACATAAAGTTAGTTCTTACACAGTGGTGTCTGGGAAATGCAGGAGTCTATGATCTTGAGCAGAGCAGAGCAAGGGAAAAAAGGCATGGAATGGGTCTGTGAGCAAACCAATGACAGGCACTCCTGGTGCCTTAGGATACTCAGTCTTAGAGTCATAATGTTTGAGATGTGGTTCCCAATTTCTACCTCATATTTTTAAAAGATAACTCAAGATTATTCAATAAATTCTCAGAATTTCCTAAGATTAGAACCTGAATGCATATGGTTTTAATGTTCTAAATGTGGCTGCCACCCTTTGCAACAGGACAGCTGGCTCAGCCAAGTGTTATATGCCCTAGAATTTTCATTTCTCTAAAGTCCCCAAGGTAAGGCCACTTGCCACTGGAAAGGGGAACAGGATGAGATTTTCATGCAGAGATGGAACTAGGGGACATGGCTAATTATTGAAGAAAAATCAAGTTAGGCTGCCTTTTTGGTGGTAGAAAAATGAGACTTGGAAAAGCTTTTCTAAACTTTTTTAAAACCAAAGAAATATCTGGATTTCCTCTGAGGTTTTCGGAACATTGATCTTCTAGCATGCAAAGCATCCTGATGTCTCCACACTGACAGGGTATGGGGAGAGGAATTAAGGTGGGAGATGGGCAGCTGGAGGAACCTGGGCAAACCCAGGACTGGTTGGGGTTCTTACAGTGAGCAGGGATGAGAGGCTTGCTTACCTGCTATGCTGACTGTCCCTGGGATGTCACAGCTACCATGAATCATGAATTCATGATTTGGCTGATTTTTCCACCCCCACAGCAAAGAGTTAGCTATGGGGGTGGCAGAAAGGTACATGTAAGAGGCAAGAGTTTCAAGCAAGGGCTTCTGCTATTACTCCCTGCAGAGTCCACCAACTGATTCCTTCAGGCAAACTGTGACTCCTTTCGTTCATTTCCAAACTTTGCTCATCCCGGGGTTCTGGGCTACCGTTAAGGCTTTTCCCTAATTCTCATCAACTGCAGGCTTCATTCTCAGGCTTTGGAGGTCCCAAAACTATCAACTCTTCTGTCATTCATCTTCATCCAATCATGTTCGTGAGAATTAGCCTCACCCAATTTTGCTCCTTGAGAGTTAACCCAGACTCTAAGCAGTTCATCCCTCCTTCTCACCAGTAAAATACAGTGGCCCAGGAGACAATGAGCTATTAAAATCTCATGCTGAGATGTTTAGGAGTAATAGGGTCTTAATATGTTCCTCCTCCTCTTGCATCTGGAGATACAGTGCTTAAGTCAAGGAAATGAAGTGTAATGGTAAGATTTTGAGCATGTGACAGGCCAATGGGAGGGATATTTTGCGGTGAAGAAGCCCCTCTGGGGTTATCACTTACCGGGATCAGTGACTCTAGAACTGGAAGAGTGTAGGAAGTACAGCTCCCATTTTCATCTTCCACAAGTTTTCTGGATACAGTGTGCCCCTAGAATGCTGGCCCATCAGGTTGTGGATGCTGAGTCAAGAGACTCTGAAACTGGGGAAGGCAGATGGGGTTCTGATGTCTAACATCTATACCAGTTGATTAGTAGTTAGTGTGAAAATTCCTTTCCTCGATTCTTAGTGACTTTTTATTCAGATTAAAATCATTTCTTAGGTCAATTTCCCAAGGCAAAATAAATGAAAGCAAAAATAAACAAATGGGGCATAATCAAACTTATTTATCAACAAAATTATCAACAAAATGAAAGATAACCTACTGAATGAGAGAAAATATTTGCAAACAATGTGACCAACCAGGGGTTAACATCCAAAATATACAAACAGCTCATATAACCTAATATTTTTTTTTTTAATCAGAAACTGGGCAGAAGACCTAAGTGGCATTTTTCTAAAGATGTATAGATGGCTAATAGGCACATGAAAACATACTCAACATTGTAATAATTAGATAAATGCAAATAAAAACCACAATAAGGTATTACCTCACACCAATCAGAATAGCTATCATCAAAAAAGTTTATAAATAATAAATTCTAGAAAGGGTGTGGAGAAGAGAGAAGCCTCCTAAACTGTTGATGGAAATGTAAATCGGTGCAGCCATTATGAAGTTTCCTTTAAAAACTAAAAATAGAACTACTGTATATGATCCAGAAATCCCACTCTTAAGTATATATCCAGAAAAGATGAAAACTCTATTTCAAAAAGATGTTGTTGTTGTTTTTCAGTTGCTAAGTCATGTCTGAGTTCTTGCAACCTCATAAATGTTAACACAACAGATTCCTCTGTCCTTCACCATCTCTCATAGTTTACTCAGATTCATGTCCATTGAATCAGTGATGCTATCTAACCTTCTTATCCTCTCTGACCCCTTTCACCTTTTGTATTCAGTCTTTCCCATCATCAAAGTTTTTTCCAATGAAATGGCTCTTCACATCAGGCAGCATCTCCTTCAGGGGTCACAGCCTTGTTGTGGTGAAGGGGTTTGTGTAACTCAATGAAGTTATGAGCCATGCCATGAGGGCCACCCAAGATGGATGGGTCATAAGGGAGAGTTCTGACAAATTGTGGTCCACTGGAGGAGGTAATGGCAACCCACCCTAGTTTCTTCCCACTAGAACCCCATGAACAGCATAAAAAGGCAAAAATATACAACACTGGAAAATGTGCCCTCCAGGTCAGAAGGTGTCCAATATGTTACTGGGGAAGAGTGGAGGGAAATTTCTAATAGGTCCAGAAAGAATGAAGTGGCTGGGCCAAAGCAGAAATGACGCTCAGTTGTGGATCTGTCTGTGGTGAAAGTAAATTCCAGTGTTGTAAAGAACAATATTGCATAGGAACCTGGACTGTTAGGTCCATGAACCAAGGTAAATTGGATGTGGTCAAGCAGTAGATGGCAAGAGAAAACATCAACATCTTAGGAATCAATGAACTAAAATGAACAGGAATGGGTGACTTTAACTCAGATGACCATTACATCTACTATTGTGGGCAAGAATCCCTTAGAAGAAATGGAGTAGCCAGCATAGTCAACAAAAGAGTCTGAAATTCAGTACTTGGGTACAGTCTCAAAAATGACAGAATGATCTCAGCTCCTTTCTAAGGCAAACCATTCAACATCACAGTAATCCAAGTCTATTCCTCAACCACTAATGCCAAAGAAGCTGAAGTTCAATGGCTCTATGAAGACCTACAAGGCCTTCTAGAACTAACACCAAAAAAGAAGTCCTTTTCATCATAAGAGACTGGAATTCAAAAGTAGAAAGTCAAGAGATATCTGGAGTAACAGGCAAGTTTGGCCTTGGAGTACAAAATGAAGCCAGGCAAAGGCTAACAGAGTTTTGTCAAGAGAATGCACTGGTCGTAGCAAACACCTCTCCCAACAACCCGAGAGACAATTCAACACATGGACATCACCAAATGGTCAATGCTGAAATCAGATTGATTATATTCTTTGCAGCTGAAGACAAAGAAGCTCTATACAGTCAGTAAAAACAAGACCTGGAGCTGACTGTGGCTCAGATCATGAGCTCCTTATTGCAAAATTCAGGCTTAAATTGGAGAAAGTAAGGAAAACCACCAGGCCATTCAGGTCTGACCTAAATCAAATCCCTTATACAGGTAAGGTGATGAATACAGCAGAGGTGATTATACAGCAGAGGTAATGAACAGATTCAAGGGATTAGATCTGGTAGACAGAGTGCTTAAAGAACTATGGACAAGGGTTTGTAACATTGTACAGGAGGCAGTGACCAAGACCATCACAGAGAAAAAGAAATGCAAGAAGGCAAAGTGGTTGTCTCAGGAGGCTTTACAAATAGCTGAGGAAAGAAGAAAAGTGAAAGGCATGGGAGAAAGGGAAAGATGCATACCCAACTGAGTTCAAAAAGACACATACACCCAAATGTTCACAGCGGCACTATTTATAATTGCTAAGATATGGAAACAACCCAAATGCCCATTAACAGACAGCTGGATAAGAAGATGTAATACGCACATGCACACACACACACACACACACACACACACACATTGGAATATTATTCAGCCACAAAAAAATGAAATATGGCCATTTGAGCATCATGGAAAAACCTAAAATTTATATACTTAGGAAGTAAGTCAGACAAAGACAAATACTATATAATGCCACTTACATATAAAATCTAAAAAATAATACAAATGAATCGATATGTAAAACATGCTTACAGACATAGAAAACAAATTCACAGTTATGAAAAGGAAGAGATAAGGGAGAAGGCCAAATTAGGAGCATGGTATTAACAGATATAAACTACCATACATAAAATATATAAGCAACAAAGATTTACTATATATTACAGGGAACTACATTCAATATCTTATAATAAACTATAAAGAAATGTAGTCAGAAGAAATGAAAAGACTATACTGTGTACCTGAAACTAACACAATATTGTAAATCAAATATACTTCAATTTTATTTAAAAAAAAAAAAAAAAGCTTTATCTTGGCAACACACACACAAAATCAAGTCAAGGACAGTTGCAAGAATCGCTCTTTATGATCACAGAGCAGGCAAGTCCCTCTAAGTGAATAGCCAGAAAGTATTGTTATATTCATGTTCTTCTCACAAGCAAAGTGAATGTTTGCATTCTGAATGCTTCTTCTTTCAAGAAGAAAAAGGGCACAGATAAGCTATATCTTGAATCGTAAGCCATAACTATGAGAGGACACCTGAAATCAAACAGTGAGGCTCCCTGGACTCGTTTGAGATGGTTGATATCGCTGCCCAATCTATTATATCAGAGGTACCAAGGTGGAGCCCTCCTCAGCCCTTCACCTTCACCCTTTTGATGGAGTCTCTGTGTACATCATTATCACCTTGGTTAGTTTCACCATCTTCTTTCTCTTCGTAATGACTAACCTCATAAAAAATGACATCAGTCATCTTCATTCCACTCAACATTGAAGTTCAGCTCAATATCTCCTGCTCTGGGCAAATCTCCCAGCCTGTCTTTTCAGCCATCTTGTTGCTCCCTCCTCAGTGCTCTAAAATTGTATTCTCCTATGGATCCATCTCCTCCACCAGGCTGTGAGCTTCTCAAGCACCAAACTGCTTTTCAATCTCTGTCTCCCCAGCACCTAGCAAGTGAAGCTTGTGGGTTTTCAAAACTCACTCCAAGAAGTAAAGATTAAGAATACATTTCAACAACATGGAGCTTAGTTCAGTCTCCAACCTCCTCTTACCCTCTACTCTATGTGAGCCCTCCCCTTTCTCCCTGTACCCCTCAATACAGCTGTGGTTCTCAAATGACTGTACTCGTGTGCTTGCTTCTGCACCTTCCCATCCCCAGCAAGAGGCCAGTTCATGGTATAGCCCATCTGGGATATTGAGTAAGAAAGGGTAGCTATAAGAGGCATTTGAGAATAAACATCAACAAGGGTTGATAGTAGACTGGATGTAGAAATTGTAGATGAGTGGGGAGCCAGGTAACCAGAAGGCTGCCACTGACACAGACAGTACAGTCAAAAAGAGACTTGAGGAGAGGATAGGGGAACAGGTGAGTTCAATTGAGGACAAGTTGACTTTAGGAGGTTAGCAGTGTTCAGGGGGATATTTCCAATAGGTCAATGGAACTATAAAACAAGTACCCGAAATTTCTGAAGGCACTAGAAGCTTAGCGATAAAAGGATTCTCCTCCTAGAGCCCTGGGGGAAAATGAGGCCCTGCTGACAAATTGATTTCTTACTTTTGGCCTCCAAAACGTTGAGAAAATAAATTTCTGTTGTTGAAAAAATCTTGTGCCCCAAGAAAAATAGTATGCCCAGAGTTGGGCATGTGGAATTCAGTTGCCAAATTGAGATGAAAACTGAGGACATACAACATTACCCATTTGAGGATTCCAAAGACAAGAGAGTAGGCAAAGAAAAGCATCAGGACCAAGACTCAGTTTTGAAAACCCCATCATATATGGGGCAGGACATGGAGGTGAGGACCCAGGAAATAAGTCAATACAGTGCCTGTCACATTAGAACCTGAAGCAAAATGAAAAATCAGTAATACTTATCCTATTTATTCAAAAGATTTATATTTTATTCATCATGGGTTTTGTATTGTCATTTTTTTTAAAATATTTCTTATCTTGAGAGACAAGATAGAATACAACAGTCCAGCAAGAAAAGGAGACCTACAGCCACTGAGCCCCATAGCCAGAGCCCAGACACTGGGTCCCACCAGCGTGGGTGCAAACCCTGGCTCTGACGTCTCTTCGGTGCATGATCTTAGGTACATTATCTCAAGTTAGTCACTCCACTCCCCTAAATTTGGTGTCTTCACCTGAAAAATAACACCCTCCTGGCAGTTGTCACAGTGCCTGTCCTAAAAATCTGTTCCCAAGGATTTCAGATTGGGAGGAGGAAAATGAAGAGGCTGGACAAAGAGGAGATGACAGTAGAAATGAAGAGCCAGGAGACAGAAGAGAGATGGCACAGCCAAGAAATCAGGTTTTGTCCTCTCCACATATGATGGAGGGACAGATTCACACAAAACTGGGACATTCTATCAACTGTTCACATTTTATGTATTGCTTTAAACTCTGTTTTTTTAATATCTGTGACTTCCTTTCATTTGTTTGGGAAATGAAGACTCAAAATCTTTCCTCGCATCAGGTGGGAAAGGCCCAGTGCCCAGAGTGGACTGAATCCTAGCCACTATCAAACCCAGTCCACTCTCCTGCCTCTGTCTTCTGGAAGCATTCTCACAGGCACTTTGATTAGGGCCCTCATAGTGACAACATACAACCAATCTAGTGTGGCTCCAGGAGTACTGGGGAGAGGCCAGGTGAGGGACGGGGGATCTGCCATTATTTCCTTCCCTACCATCTGTTTTCAGAAGCTTGTAACTCCCCAGTATGCTTTTCCCTGGTGGAAAATGACCATGTTTGGTGTCTGCCCAAAGGAGAATCTCTATGGAAAGTTTGAGAAAGATCCCCTCTGGCTGGGAATGTGAAAAAAGCCTGTGCCTTTCCCATTTGGAGAAAAAAAAAGGAAAGAACATACTTGAGACGTGGTTATTTTTGTCTCTGTTTCAGAAGGAGCTGACTTGGATAGTGCTACTTGGCCTGCATCTCCACCTCTTTGTTGGGAAAGGCAGAAAGAAAAGTGATGCAGACCCCAAAATGTTTATGTCTGTTCTCAAGAAATTTTTCTCTTTTAGTAGATATGTTGTTGTTTTAGTCTCTAAAATGCATCCGACTCTTTTGTGACCCCATGGACTGTAGCCCACCAGGATTCTCTGCCCAGGGGATTTTCCAGCCAATAATACTGGAGTGGGTGCCATTTCCTCCTGCAGGGGATCTTCCCAACCAGGGGATAAAACCTGTGTCTCCTGCATTGCAAGCAGATTCTTTACCACTGAGCCACCAGGGAAGCCCTTTAGTAGATATAGCCTACAAATAATAGAGTGTATAAATCTCAAGAATCTTATCTCTACAGCTTGATGGATTGTTACATACGTATATAACCATGTAACTACTGCCCAGTTCAAAGTACCTCAGAAGTCTCCTTGTGCCTTTCCCAGACAATTCTCATCCATGAAACCTAACCAATTAGTTTTGCCTGTTCTTAAATTTCATATAAATGGAATCCTATAATATGTATGCGTGACATCATTATATTGCCTATGATGTTCATTCATGTGGTCACTTTTTGTATTAGTTTGCTAAGGCTGCCAAAGTACCACAGGCTGGTGGTTTAAAAAACAGAAATTTATTTTCTCACTGTTCTGTAGGCTGGAAGTCTTAGATCAAAATGTCAGCAGAGTTGGTTTCTTCTGGGGCCTCTCTCTTTGACTTGTGGATGACTGTGTTCTCTCTGTCTTCACGTGGTCTTTCCTCTGTGGTTGTCAGTGTCTCAATTTCCTGTTCTTATAAGAACACCAGTTATTTTGGATCAGGAACCACCCAAATGACATCATTTCAATGTAATTGCCTCTTTAAAGATTTTATCTCCAAATACACTCACATGAGGTACTGGGGGTTAGATTTCAACATGTGAATTTGGGAACTGGTACACAACTCATACTATGATACTGGTTTTTTTTTTTTCTATTGCCAAATTTTATTTCATTGTGTGATTCTACCACAATTTATGTATTCATAAATACATAACAATTAACAACTAACACCTGAATTATTTCCAACTTGAGACTATTACAAGCTATTAACATCTCTAGTACATGTTCTTGCCTAAAAAAATCCCGTGGACAGAGGAGCCTAGTGGGCTACAGTCTAAAGGGTTGCAAAGAGTTGGACATGACTGAGCAACTGAGCACACATACAGGAGGTTTCTCAGGCAGACTCCTCAAAACAGACTAATCACCCTAAAGGTTATGAATTCAGGACAGGCCCATCACTCCCCACTTTCTTCTGCACTCTGACTACCCTGGTGCTGGAAATTCCTGCAGAAAATTACTCCCCTGAGTTACAATCTTGTCTTCCCTAATGTCTTCAAACTTCTGAAAACTGCCTCAACTTGAAGAGAACAAGAAGATAACCATGACTTATCCAGGCCCCCAAATACAAATCTGGCTCCTCAGAACCAGCAGCACAGGGGAACATATTTGGAAAATAAATAAATAAAGCAAATATTTATCTTATTCTTTAGACTGAAAGTAAATTTTAAGTATAAAAAAGTAACTATGAAATTATTATAAGGAAAAAAATGGTAAATATATTTATAATCCTAGAGTGCAATGTCCTTTCTAAACAAGGTAAAAACCCAGGCACCATAAAGGAAATTGTTGACACATATGACTACATAAAAATTTAAATTGTTTGAGGGAAAAGTACCATGAAAGTCAAAAGATGAACAACAAAGAGGGGTAAAATTTGCAACACATTTGTCAAAGAGCTATTTTTCTGAATTTACCACAAAAAAAGTTATACAAATCAGAAAGGTCCTAACAACTCCATAGGAAAAAAAAAATGGAGAAAAGGGCAAAAACAGAAGGCTACAAAAAGAAGAAATGCAGATGTCCAATATACACGAGAAAAAGTGCTCTGCCTTAATCATAAGTAAGTAAATGCAAGTTAAAACATTAAGATGCCTTTCTAAATCTGATTGTATTATCAGGAATACAAACATTTAACAGGGGTCATTTGATGAGATTTGGGGAAAACATGCATGTATCAACATGTGCACTATTAGTGGGTGTGTAAATCAACAATTTGGCCACACCATCAAACGTTACAACTTGTGTAGCATTTGATTCAGCAATTCCACTGTTAGCAAATTGGCTTCCAGATATACTGTAAAAAGTGATCAATACATATGTTCATTACAGCTCTACTTTATAGAAGCAAAAAATGAACTGAAATCAATCTAAATTTCAGCTAATAGGGAAAATGGGCAATAAATTGTAGTATATCTTTTTTAATGCATTATTATACCTATGAAAGAAGAGAATTAGACAGAACTGGAAGTAATGATATAAATAAATTTCCAAAATACATTAAGTGATGGATGTAATGTAAATGTTTAATATCTCTTCCTTCATAGAACTGGAAACTCCCCTCAGGTCCCAGATAAGTTGCTTTCTCCAAGATGCTGACTTACATGTGATTTCTACCTAGCCCAAGCTACTGAGCAGCATTCCCTGCTTGAGAAATGAGTGATCCCACAAAATACCCCAAATCAGAACAAGATTTTATTTCTTGCAAAGCTCTTACACTTCCTAGCAAGTCTGTACCTTCCTAGCAAGGTATTCAGTTTCCTCATTTCTCAAATGAGGCAAATGGATCCATAATCTCAAAGGCCCCTTCCAGGTCTGTAAGGCAACTGACTTAAATAAATGTTCTCCCTCTACCACAGCTTCTGTGGAATTCACTCTCAGAGATTCTAGGGATCTAATACACCCAGATTCAAACCCCAGCTCCCCCCTTACAAGATCTGTGACCTTGGGAAAATTATTTACCCCCTATGAATTCATATCCTCATTTAAATAACAGAAAAAGTAATACTTTGTAGGAGAGGAAGCTCACCAAGTTTCCACTCCAGCTAAACATACTCTTTCTGGGGTTCCAAGTGGCCTCCATGTTGCCAAACCAATTGGGCATTCCTTTGTCTTTATCTTGCCTCTTTGTGACATCTGACAGTATCTCTTATAGTCTCCTCAATCTCTTTGAAGTTCTTCCCTCTCCTTCTTTGACCCCAGCCTCTCCTATTTTCTCCCCCTTCCCCAGCCACTGTTTCTCACTCTTTCTTATGGGATTTTCTTCATCATATGTCAGTGTTTTTAAGTACATAAAAAGAAGTTCAACCTCACACACAACAAAAGGAATGCAAACTAAAATGAGATCATTTTTCACCCATCAGATTAACAAAATATGAAGAGTTTGGGAACAGTGTATGGGCAATGATGTAGGGAAACAGACACTCTTGTGCATTGCTGCTGCTACTGCTAAGTTGCTTCAGTCATGTCTGACTCTGTGCGACCCCAGAGATGGCAGTCCACCAGGCTCTGCTGTCCCTGGGATTCTCCAGGCAAGAACACTGGAGTGGGTTGCCATTTCCTTCTCCAATGCATGAAAGTGAAAAGTGAAAGTGAAGTCGCTCAGTCATGTCTGACTCTTAGCAACCCATGGACTGCAGCCTACCGGGCTCCTCCATCCATGGGATTTTCCAGGCAAGAGTACTGGAGTGGGGTGCATTAGAGAAGCATAATTTGTAAGCCTTTTTGGAGGGCAATTTGGTGCAATCAAAATTTTAAATGTATAAGAGGATCTAACCCAGCAATTCTATTTATAAGATTTTGCAATAGAGAAGGGGGCTTCTCTGATAGCTCAATTGTTAAAAAATCCACCTGCAATGCAGGAGACCCCAGTTCAATTCCTGGATCAGGAAGATCCACTGGTGAAGTAATAGACTACCCACTCCAGTATTCTTGGGCTTCCCTGTGGCTCAGCTGGTAAAAAATCAGCCTGCAATGTGGGAGACCTGGGTTTTATCCCTGGGTTAGGAAGATCTCCTGGAGAAGGGAAAAGCTACCAGTATTCTGGCCTAGAGAATCCAATGGACTGTATAGTCCATGGAGTCACAAAGAGTCAGACACAACTAAATATATAAGAGGATCTAACCCAGCAATTCCATATATAAGATTTTATACTAGATTTTATACTAGAGATTTTATACTAGAGAAAAAATCTACTATATATATTCCCAATGCCCATTCTTTACTACAGAAACTAATTTTGTTGTCATAGCAACAAGTCAAACTAAAGGACATTTCTCACCTTCCCTTAAGATAGGGATGGTTATTTGACGCAGGTCTGACCCATAGGATATAAGCAAAAAAAATGTGGAAGGCTTCCAGAAAATCTCCTTAAAAGAATAACAGACTCTGCTGATGGTGCACCCTTCTCACCTATGTTGTCTCCTTTCCTTTCTCCTTCCTAGAATGTGTATGTGATAGCTTGATTTGGAGCAACTGTCTTCTAACTATAAGGAAAAAGACCTGGAGAATTTGCTGTAATGTTATTGAGACACTAAACATAGTAGACACTGAAGAGATCAAGAAGAGGTAGAAAGAATACATGGGAAAACTGTACAAAAAAGATCTAAATGAACCAGATTACTACAGTGGTGTGGTCAGCCACCCAGACAAAACATTCTGGAGAGTGAAGTCAAGTGGGTCTTAGAAAGCACTGCTGTTAATAAAGCTAGTGGATGTGACGGAATCCCAGTAGAACTATTCAAAATCCTAAAGGATGATGCCATTAAGGTGTTGCATTCAATATGTCAGCAAATCTGGAAGACATAGCAATGATCACAGGACTGGAAAAGGTTAATCCTCATCCCAGTTCCCAAGAAGGGTGGTACTAAAGAATGAGATAACCATCAGACAGTTACATTCATCTCCCATGCTAGTAAGGCCATGCTTAAAATTTTGCATGCTAGCCTTCAGCATTATGCAAAACAAGAACTTCCAGGTGTCCCAGCTGGGTTTAGAAAGGGAGGAGAAACCCAGAGATCGAATTGCCAACATTCTCTGAATCACAGAGAAAGCAATGGAATTCCAGAGAAACATCTACCTCTGTTTTACTGACTATGCAAAAGCCTTTGTGGATCACAATAAACTGTTGAAAGCTCTTAAAGAAATGGGACTGC
Organism: Bos taurus; assembly: GCF_002263795.3. Taxonomy (NCBI): domain Eukaryota; kingdom Metazoa; phylum Chordata; class Mammalia; order Artiodactyla; family Bovidae; genus Bos; species Bos taurus. Next base: position 50,849,121 of record NC_037340.1, read on the forward strand.
CAGACTATCTTATCTGTCTCCTGAGAAACCTGTATGCAGGTCAAGAAGCAACAGTTTAAACCTGTATGGAACAACTGATTGGTTCAAGATTGAGAAAGGAACACAACAAGGCTGTCTGCTGTCACCCTGATTGTTTAAGCTATATGCTGACCACATCTTGAGAAATGCTGGTCTGAGTGAGTTACAAGCTGGAATCAAGAGAGAGAGAAACATCAGCACCTCAGATATGTGGATGATACCAATGTAATGGGAGAAAGTGAAGAGGAACTAAAAAGCCTCTTGATGAGGGTGAAGGAAGAGAGTGAAAGAGCTGGCTTAAAACTAAATATTAAAAAAACTAAGATCATGGTATCCGGCCCCATTACCTCACGGCAAAAAGAGTGGGGAAAGTTAGAAGTAGTGACAGATTTCCTCTTCTTGGGCTCTAAAATCACTGTGGATGATGACAGTAGCCATGAAATCGGAAGATGTTTGCTCCTTGGCAGGAAAGTTATGATAAACCTAGACAGTGTGTTAAAAAGCAGAGGCAAAAAATAAATAAATAAAATAAAAAGCAGAGGCTTTGCTCTGCTGACAAAGGTCCATATAGTCCTCCCAGAGGTCACATATGGTTGTGAGAGCTGGTCTGCAAAGAAGGCAAAGCACCAAAGAACTGATGCCTTCAAACTGTGGTGCTGGAGAACGCTCCTGAGAGTCCCTTGGAGAGCAAAGAGATCAAACCAGTCAATCTTAAGGGAAATCAACCTTGAATAATAAATATTTGGAAGGACTGATGCTGAAGCTGAGACTCCAGTATTTTTGTCATCTGATGATTTGGTCCGCTGATATTTGATCATTAGCTGACTCACTGGAAAAGTCCTTGATACTGGGAAAGATTGAGGGCAGAAGGAGAAGAGAGTGTGAGAGGATGATGGCTGGATGGCATCACTGATACAATGGACATAAACTTGGGCAAACTCGGAGATGGTGAGGGACAGGGAGGCCTGGTGTGCTGTAGTCCATGGGGTCACAAAGAGTTGGACTCAACTTGGCCACTGAACAACAACAACAAACCAATGTCAGCTTTGCCTACCCTAGATTTCTCATGACATGAGAGAAAATAAAGTTTTTATATTATTTAAATCGCTTTGTGCTTCCCTCATGGCTCAGATGGTAAAGAATTTGCTGCAATGCAGGAGACCCAGGCTCAACCCTGGGTCAAGAAGATCCCCTGAAGAAGGGAATGGATAAGTTTCTCTTAAATTAAACCAAAATTAATCCTAAATTTTGTTTGTATAAACAAGGATATTTAGGCAGTATTGCTTATATAGCAAAAGTCTGGAAACATACTGAATTCCCACTTGTAAGGCACTGGTTAATTGAATTATGGTATATGCATATGGTGGAATATTATACAATTCTTTAAAAGAATGAGGTAGGTTTTTGATGTGAAGAACTGACTCATTAGAAAATACCCCAATGCTGGGAAAGATTGAAAGCAGGAGGGAAAGGGGATAATAGAGGATGAGATGGTTGGATGACATCACCACATGATGGACATGAGTTTGAGCAAGCTCCAGGAGTTGGTGATGGACAGGGAGGCCTTACGTGCTGCAGTCCATGGGGTCACAAAGAGTCTGACACCACTGAGCGACTGAACTGAGCAATGATCTCCAAGATAGTTCAGTTCAGTTCAGTCACTCAGTCATGTCCGACTCTTTGTGACCCGATGGACTGCAGCACGTCAGGCCTCCCTGTCCATCACCAACTCCCAGAGCTTACTCAAACTCATGTTCATCGAGTCAGTGATGCCATCCAACCATCTCATCCTCTGTCATCCCCCCTCCTCCTGCCTTCAATCTTTCCCAGCATCAGGGTCTTTTCAAATGAGTCAGTTCTTCACATCAGGTGGCTAAATTATTGGAGTTTCAGTTTCAACATCAGTCCTTCCAATGAATATTCAGGACTGATTTCCTTTAGGATAGACTCGTTGGATCTCCTTGCTGTCCAAGGGACTCTCAAGAGTCTTCTCCAAGACCACAGTTCAAAAGATATTTTTGATATTTAGTGGGGTTTTTTTTTTTTGGTGATATAGAATTCTATTATTTTTCTGTTGACCAATCATGATACAATGGTATTAAAGTGAGTAAAAGTTACAAAATCACATAGTAAAAGATGTTTATCAATTCTTGCAATCAATAGCCAGACAAAAAATAGAAGATAATTATAATTGCAAACCCTAATGGGAACATGATTAACCTAACAATATAAAATAATTATATACAATTTGGGGAGTAATGCAGAGTGACATGGTAAGTAGAAGTGCGTACATGCACATGTTTTCATCCACCCAGCTAGTCTATGTCTTTTGGTTGGTGCGTTTAATCCATTTACATTTATGGTAATTGTCAATATGTATGATTCTATTACCATTTTCCTAATTGTTTTGGGTTTATTTTCTGTAGGTCTTTTCTTTCTCTGGTGTTTTCTGCCAACAGAAGTTCCTTTAGCTTGTGCTGTAAAGCAGGTTTGGTGGTGCTGAATTTTCTTAACTTGCTTGTCTGGAAAGCTTTTGATTTCTTTATCAAATCTGAATGAGAGTCTTGCTTGGTAGAGTATTCTTGGTTGTAAGTTCTTCCCTTTCATCACTTTAAATATGTCATGTCATTCCCCTTCCTTTTGTGAGTTTCCGTTGAGAAATCAGCTAGTAGCCTGATGGGAGTTTCCTTGTATGTTATTTGTCATTTTTCCCTTGTTGTTTTTAGTATTTTATCTTTGTTTTTAATTTTTGTGAGTTTGATTATTATGTGTCTTGGTGTGTTCCTCCTCGGATTTGTCCTACCTGAACTCTCTGTGTTTCCTGGACTAGACTGACTCCTTCCTTTTCCATGTTAGGGAAGTTTTCAGCTATTAACTCTCTTCAGATATTTTCTCAGGTACTATCCCTGTCTCTTTTCCTTCTGGTACCCCTATAATGCGAATGTTGGTGCATTTAATGTCCCAGAGGTCTAAAAGAAGGCTGTCTTCATTTTTTCATTCTTTTTTCTGTATTCTTTTCTGTGGCATTGATTTCCACCATTCTGCCCCCAAGATCATTTATCCATTCTTCTACCTCAGTTATTCAGCTATCGATTCTTTCCAGTGTATTATTCATCTGTTTGTTTGTTCTCTAGTTCTCGTAGGTCTTTCATAAACATTTCTTGCATCTTCTCCATTGTTTTCCTGAGATCCTGGATCATCTTTAGTATCATTATTCTGAATTCTTTTCATGGAAGGTTGCCTATCTCTACTTCATAGACTTGTTTTTCTGGGGTTTTATATATTCCCTTCATCTGGGACATAACTTTCTACTTGTTCATCCTGATTAACTTTCTATAATGTGGGTTTTTTCTAGATATTGGATTATGGTTCTTCTTGTTTCTTCTTGTCTGCCCTCTGACAGATGATGCTAAGAGGTTTCTGTAAGCTTCTTGATGGGAGGGACACAGTGGGAAAATCTAGGTCTTGCTCTGGTGGGCAGGGCCTTGATCAGTAAAGCTTTAATTCAATTATATGCTGATGGGTGGGATTGCACTCTCTCCCTGGTAGTTGTTTGGTCTGAGGTGACCCACCCCTGGGGTCTATGGGCTCTATGGTAGAGTTAATAGCAATTTCCAAGAGGACTTACACCAAGGGAGAACTTACAGGACTACTGCTGCCAGTGCCTGCATCCCTGTGGTGAGCCCCTGCTGACCCACACCTCCACACTAGCAGGGAGTTTGGTTCAGTCTCCTGTGGGGTCACTGCTCCTTTCCTCTGGGACTTGATGCACCCAAAGGTTTTCTTGTGCCCTCTAATACTGTAGTCTCTGTTTCCCCCAGTCCTATGCAAGTCCTATAATTAAATCCTACTGGCCATCAAGGCCAGATTCAATGGGAATTCTCAGTCCCTTTGTCAGATCCTCAGGCTGGGAAGCCAGGTTCATAACCTTCACAATAGTGTAAGAACTTTGATATTATTGTTTTCCAGTTTGTGGGTCATCCATGTGGCAGGTATGAGATTTGATTTTATCATGATTACACCCTTCCTCCCATCTCATTTCAGCTTCTTCTTTGTCTTTGAATGTTGGGTATCTTTTTTTGGTGAGTTCCAGCATTCTCCTGTTGATGGTTGTTCAACAGCTTGTTGCAATTTTGGTGCTCTCACAGCAGGAGATGAACACATGTCCTTCTACTCTGCCATCTTGAACCAGAAGCCCTATTTAGTTAAGTTTTGGGGGGAAAATGATATAGAAAGGTAAACACAGTATGCTAACATTTATGTAAAATTGTTTTACAGGCTTAGAACTTTTCCAGAATACAGATAAAACTGATATGCCTTTGAAAATGGTGCCTGGATTACTAGGAATTGGGAATGAGCAGGTGGTAGACTTGCCATTCACTGCATATCCTTTTGTATTGCTTGAATATCTACCAGGTGCACATTTCGTCCTCCAAAAAAAGTCTGTCAGTTAGAATTAAATTACACTGCTTTATCAAACCAAGAGAAAGAGCCAGAATGAAGTAAGAAGGAAAGTTAGTGATTTCCATCACTTATTCTTCTCCCTTCATTCTTTTCATTGGATGACCCTGTCCCATGGCCTCAACTGTCACATAATGGTCCCAAACTTGAATATTCAGTCATGTGTTCTCTGATGAATCCACACTTACCCACCTGACCACTCTCTGAACATCACAACATGGAAGTCCTATGGGCACCCAAAATTCAGTATGTCCAAACCTACAGTACTACTCCTCCACCTGTGTTTTCTGAAAAACATGCCCGGTTTAAGCCAGCAATGCCTATTCAGTGGCCCTGCCATCTGTGATGGGAAGAAATGCTCCAACTCCTGCTTTCTACCCTGTGTCTCAACCTCACCCCTCTCCCAGGACTTCTTAGAGAATTTGCACTAGTCAGAACCTCCCAACAATGTAGCCATATGCCCAAAACCCCATTAGTGGCTACTAATGGGGTTTTTCCCCTCAGTAGCATACACTACTCTCATCACTTTTTATTCACTCTCTTCCCTCCTAGACTGAAATTCCCATGGGAAGAAGAAACACTCCTATGTCTTTCTCTGCTAAATTCCTCATACTGATAGCAAGGCCCAATAGCAGAGTTCACACACCAATTGCACAAGCTGAAAGCTGTAGCCATTATCTCACCCTCCACATGCAATCATATCCCATTACTACAACTCCTTCATTAGCCTCAAAACCATTCACTTCTCTCCATCTTCAAAGTCACTGCCCTAATACAAGCCTTGTTACTTCTCCCCCAGATCCATAGCCACAGTATTCAACAGTCTCCCTAAGTCTAACCTGGCCCTTCTAGTGCTAATTTCAGAATAGAATATGTAAAATGGTAAACTTGTCATGTCACTGAGCAAACAAATAATAATAATTAACAAACAAGGATTGTAAAGGTTCACTGTTGTGTTCAGACCTTATTACAGCCATGAGGCCTCCAAAAGGCCTTTCCACTCCTGCCTCACACCTCTGAGTCTATCTCAAAACTTTGACTTCAATCACATGAAACAATTTACACTTCCTCAAAAGTGTCAATGCTTTAAAACTCTGTGCCTTCACACAAGTTCCTTCCTCTGCATGGAACATAGCCACCATTTCCCACCACTATCCCTTAGTTTTCCTTTTAGTTAAACCCTTCAAACTTAGCTCAAATATTACCACCTTCAAGAAGCCATCCAGGAGGGAAAAAAATGGAGGAGGAGTAGGTAGATATGGAGTACATCTCTCTCTACAGATACGTCAGGAATACACTTTCAGACACAGAAGTGCTTGCAAAACACCAGCTTAGAGCAGGCAGGAGTACCTGACCACCGGAAAAGAATATATAGAACCATGAAAAACTTGGTAAGATGAAGAAACTAGGGCGAAAACAGGAGAGTTAGTTGGACTGGACCTGCCCTTGGTGGATGAGGGAACTGAAGCAGGGGCAATTGTTTCAGTCAGAGGAGAAACATTTGAGGCTGAGAGTGAAGCAGCTGATCTGAAGCAACCTAAATGGAATGAGAATCAGACAGTCCTTGCCACATGTACCCTGGTCCAGCCATATGTACCCTGGTCAGGGACGTGGGTCCCCTAGAAGGCACAGCATCTGGGAGCTGGAGCGTAGGGATTGTGGAGCAATCCCAGGGTGAAGTCTGCTGTTGACTGTAGGAAAACAACCCAAGGGGACATGAGGGAGGAGATTGTGGTGGGAAATGTCTGTGGAGGAAAGCCAGGCAGCCATGGAAGCAAGGCAATGCTGCTGAGTCATGCATAGTGGGTGGAGCCATCAACGTAGCCTCTCACTCCCACCACATACCAGAACTGGGAGCTGAACAATAGATAGGTTGGTCCATCAAGTGCCTGAGGTAGGGAACAACAGAGTAGGACCCCACCCAGGATGCCCCAGTGTTGTGCACTGAACAACAGAGAAGGAGCCCAGGCAAGGGACCCCTCTAAGTGCCTGAAGGGGCAGAGCAACAGAGAAAGACTAACCAATGAGACCTGATCGCCAGCTGCCAGAGGCTCAAAAAAGACTCTGCTAGGGCTACAACTCCAGTGGCTGAGGCAGTCTGTGTCCCTGCACACTTGGCGCCTCCAGGGTCCCCGCAACCCAAACAACTGCACCACCTTCATGCTCAACTCTCACAGGGTTAGGCGGTGGGGGAGGGAGGGGAGGGCAGGGGGAGGGGGAGAGAGCTGCCACAGGCTAGAAAAAGTCTTGTGTCTGTACACGCGGGGTCACTTCAGTCATGTCCAACTCTTTGCAACCCTGTGGACTGTGGCCTGCCAGGCTTCTCTGTCTATGGGGTTCTCCAGGCAAGAATACTGGAGTGGGTTGCCATACCCTTCTAGAGCACTATATTTCCTACTCTCCTAGCCACCAATTCCCCTGAGTACCTAGTGCTGGCAGGGCCCCTGCAACCCAAGCAACTACACCACCTCCACACCTGGCACTCACAAGGGCAGACCCAAGTCCTCCAGGGCAGCCTCAGGAGCAAAGCCCTGTGGACAACCAACATGCAGAGGTGGAAATAAAACCACAATTGAAACCCAGGGGCAGTGTGGCTAAGGAAGAAGACCCAAAACCTTCCCACCAGTTGTACAAGCTGAAGATTAAATCCACACAATCAACTAGGCAGACTCTGTGTCTATGAAATATATAAAAGGACATTGAGAGCTCCCACAAAAGAAAATGCACTAGTTCTGACAGCTGTGGTCATTGGAGGCAAGAACACACAGGAGTAAGAACAGATTAGAGCCTGAGCTGCTCCTACAGCAGGTCCAGATACCAGTGCAGTGTTGGAGGGCATCCTAGGGAGGCAAGGTAGACTGTGATTCCTAGCAAAAGAAAGAACACTGACAGCAGAGACTTAAGAAAAACATTTATTAGTCTTTTATTTTGACTTGTTCTATGGTTTCTTTTGGATTTTTTTTTCATTTTTAAATTTTTCTTTTTTTTTTTCTTTTTTTTTTTTATTCAATTTTAATTAAAAAAAAATTATACATGTGTTCCCCATCCTGAACCCTCCTCCCTCCTCCCTCCCCATACCATCCCTCTGGGTCGTCCCAGTGCACCAGCCCCAAGCATCCAGCATCGTGCATTGAACCTGGACTGGCATCTCGTTTCATACATGACATTTCACATGTTTCAATGCCATTCTCCCAAATCTTCCCACCCTCTCCCTCTCACAATATTAAATGCATCAACATTTTGAATTATACAGGTCCCAGAAGAAGAAGAGAAAAAGAAAGAGTATGAGAACATTTTTGAAGAGATTATAGTTGAAAATTTCCCCAACATGGAAAAGGAAATAGTCGATCAAGTCCAACATGCGCAGAGTCCCATACAGAATAAACCCAAGGAGAAACACACCAAGATACATACTAATCAAACTACTACTACTACTAAGTCGCTTCAGTTGTGTCCGACTCTGTTGGACCCCACAGATGGCATCCCACCAGGCTCCCCCATCCTTGGGATTCTCCAGGCAAGAACACTGGAGTGGGTTGCCATTTCCTTCTCCAATGCATGAAAGTGAAAAGTGAAAGGAAGTCGCTCAGTCGTGTCCGACTCTTCGCGATCCCATGGACTGCAGCCCACCAGGCTCCTCCGTCCATGGGATTTTCCAGGCAAGAGTACTGGAGTGGGGTGCCATTGCCTTCTCCATACTAATCAAACTAACAAAGACTAAACACAAAGAACAAATATTGCGGAACATGTGTACACCTGTGGTGGATTCATGTTGATGTATGGCAAAACCAACACAATATTGTAAAGTAATTAGCCTCCAATTAAAATAAATAAATTTAAATTAAAAAAATAAATAAAAGAAGCAAGGGAAAAGCAACAAGTAACATACAAGGAAAACCCCATATGTTTAACAACTGATCTTTCAGCATAAATTCTACAGGCCAGAAGAGAATGGCAGGATATACTTAAAATACTGAAAGGGAAAAAGCTGCAACCAAGATTACTCTACCTAGCAAGGATCTTATCAAAATTGATGGAGAAATGAAAAGCTTTACAAACAAAACTTAAGAGAATTCAGTACCACCAAAAAAAGCTTTAAAACAAAGGTTAAAGGGACTTATATAGTCAGAAAATACAAGAGAAAAAAACGAGAGAGAGAGAGTGATCTACAAAAACAAACCCCAAATTAAGAAAATAGCAAAAGGAACATATATATCAATAATTACTTTAAATGTACTTTTTAAAATTACTTTAAATACTTTAAATCCAACCAAAAGACACAGACTGGCTGAAAGGATGTAAAAACAAGACCAATATGTTTGTTGTCTACAAGAAACCCACTTCAGATCTAAAGACACATATAGACTGAAAATGAGAGGATGGAAAATATATTTCATGCAAATAGAAATCAAAAGAAATCTGGAGTAGCAATCCTCATATCAGACAAAATAGATCTTACAATAAAGAATACTATAAGAGATAAGGAAGGACACTACATAATGATCAAGGAACCAATGCAAGAGGAAGACACAACAATTGTAAATATCTATGCACCCAACATAGGAGCAGCTCAATACATAAGACAAACACTAACAGACATAAAAGGAGAAACTGACAGTAACACAATAATAGCAGGAGACTTTAACACCCCACTTACACCAAAAGACAGATCATCAAATCAGAAAATTAATAAGGAAACACAAGTCTTAAATGATACATTAGATGAGATGGGTCTCATTGATATATTCAGGACTTTCCATTTAAATGCAGAAGAATACACCTTCTTCTCAACTGCACATGGAACATTCTCCAGGATAGACCACATCTTGGATCACAAATAAAAACTCAGTAAATTTGAGAAAATTTAAATCATATCAAGATCTTCTCCAACCACAGTGCTGTGAGACTAGATATCAATTACACGAAAAAAACTGTAAAAAACACAAGTACATGGAGATTAAACAATACATTTCTAAATAATGAACAGGTTACTGAAGAAATCAAAAGGGAAATCAAAAATTCCTAGAAACAAACGACAATGGGAACACAGCAACTCAAAACCTATGGGATGCAGCAAAAGCAGTTCTAAGAGGGAAGTTTATAGCAATACAATCCTAACTTAAAAAACAAGAAAAACATCAAATAGACAACCTAAATTTACACCTAAAACAGCTGGGAAAAGAAGAACAAACAAACAACAAAATTAGGAGAAGGAAAGAAATTATAAACATCAGAGCAGAAATAAATGAAAAAGAAATGAAAAAAGATTAATAAAACTAAAAACTGGTTCTTTTAGAAGATACAATTGACAAACCTTTAGCCAGACTCATCAATAAAAAAAGAGAGAAGAATCAAATCAACAAAATTAGAAATGAAAAAGGAGAGGTTACAACAGGCAATGCAGAAATACAAAGGATTATAGAAGACTATTATGAACAACTATATGGCAATAAAATGGATAACCTGAAAGAAATGGACAGATTTTTAGAAAAGTTCAATCTTCCAAGACTAAAATAGGAAGAAATAGAAATTATGAACAACCCAATTACAAGCACTGAAATCAAAACTGTGATAAAAAATCACCCAAAAAATGAAAGCTCAGCAACAAATGTCTTCAGAGGTAAATTCTATCAGACATTTAGAGAAGAGTTAATTGCTATCCTTCTAAAACTCTTTCAAAAAATTGCAGAGGAAGGAACATTTCCAAACTAATTCTACGAGGCCACCATCATTCTGATACCAAAAGCAGACAAAGACAACACACAAAAAAGAAAACTACAGGCCAATATCACCAATGAACATAGATGCAAAAATCTTCAACAAAATTCTAGCAAACAGAATTCAACAACACATTAAAAAGTTCATAAACCATGATCAAGTCAGGTTTATTCCAAGAATACAAGGATTCTTCAATATATGCAAATCAATCAATGTGATACACCATATTTACAAACTGAAAGATAAAAACCATATGATAATCTCAACAGATGCAGAAAAAGCCTTTGACAAAATTCAGCACCCATTTAGGATTAAAGTTCTTCAAAAAATGGGCATAGAAGGAACCTCCTCAACAGTAAAGGCCATATATGATAAGCCCACAGCAAACATTATTCTCAATGGTGAAAAATTGAAAGCATTCCTCCTAAGACCAGGAACAAGACAAGGGTGTCCACTCTCGCTACTATTATTTAATACAGTTTTGGAAGTCCTAGCTGCAACAATCAGAGAAGAAAAAGAAATAAAAGGAATCCAGATGGGAAAAGAAGTAAAACTCTCACTGTTCTCAGATGACATGATAACTATACATAGAAAACCCCAAAGAAACTATTAGAAAATTACTACAGCTAATCAGTGTATTTAGCAAAGTCGCGGGGTACAAAATCAATACACAGAAATCACTTGCATTTCTATACACTAACAATGAAAAATCAGAAAGAGAAATTAAGGAGTCAATCCCATTCACCATTGCAGCTAAAAGAGTAAAATATCTAGGAATAAAACTACCTAAGGAGACAAAAGGCCTGTATACAGAAAATTATAAGACACTGATGAAAGAAATCAAAGACAACATTAACAGGTGAGGAGATATTCCATGTTCCTGAGTAGGAAGAGTCAATATGATGAAAATGACTATACTACCAAATGCAATCTACAGATTCAATGCAATCCCTATCAAATTACCAATAGAATTTTTCACAGTACTAGAACAAAAAATTTCACAATTCATATGGAAACATAAAAGACTCCAAATAGCCAAAGCAGTCTTGAGAAAGAAGAATGGAGCTGGAAGTATCAATCTTTTCTGACTTCAGATGATACAACAAAGCTACAGTCATCAAGACAGTATGGTCCTGACACAAAACCAGAAATATAGACCAATGGAACAAGATAGAAAGCCCAGAAATAAACCCACACACCTATGGATAGCTTATTTTTGACAAAAGAGGCAAGAATATACAATGGGACAAAGATAGCTTCTTCAATAAGTTGTGCTGGGACAACTGGGCAGTTATGTGTAAGAGAATTAAATTAGAACACTTTCTAACACCATACTCAAAGATAAATTCAAAATGGATGAAAGAGCCAAATGTAATACCAGAAACTATAAAACTCTTAGAGGAAAACATAAGCAGAACACTCAATGACATAAATCAAAGCAAGATCCTCTGTGACCAACCTCCTAAGTAATGGAAATAAAAACAAAAGTAAACAAGTGGGACCTAATTAAACTTAAAATCTTTTGCACAGCAAAGGAAACTATAAACAAGGTAAAAAGACAACCCTCAGAATGGGAGAAAATAATCGCAAAGGAAACAACTGACAAGGATTAATTTCCAAAATATACAAGCCACTCATACAAGTAAATACCAGAAAAAAACAAACAACCTAAACAGTGGGAGAAAAGGTCTAAACAGACATTTCTCCAAAGAAGACATACAAATGGATAACAAACATGAGTTTGAGTAAACTCGGGGAGTTAGTGATGGACAGAGAGGCCTGACATGCTGCGATTCATGGGGTCGCAAAGAGTCGGACACGACTGAGTGACTGAACTGAACTGAACAAACATGAAAAGATGCTCAACATCACTCGTTATTAGAGAAATGCAAATCAAAACTGCAATGAGATACCACCTCACACCTCTCAGAATGGCCATCAACAAAGTCTACAAACAATAAATGCTGGAGAGGGTGTGGAGAAAAGGGAACACTCTTGCACTGTTGGTGGGAATGTAAATTGATACAGACACTATGGAAGATGGTATGGAGATTCCTTGAAAAACTAGGAATAAACCCACCATATGATGCAGCAATCCCACTCCTAGGCATATACCCTGAGGAACCCAAGATTGAAAAAAAGACACATGTACCCCAATGTTCATTGCAGGACTATTTATGATAGCCAGAACATGGAAGCAACCTAGATGTCCATTGACAGATGAATGGATAAAGAAGCTGTGGTACATGTATATAATGGAATATTACTCAGCCACAAAAGGGAACACATTTGAGTCAGTTCTAATGAGGTGGATGAACCTTTTATACAGAGTGAAGTAAGTCAGAAAAATAAAGCGAAATATCATATACTGATGTATATATATGGAATCTAGAAAGATTGTACCCATGAATTTATTTGCAGGGCAGCAATGGAGAAACAGAGAGAACAGACTTATGGACACTGGGAGAGGTGAGGAGAGGGTGAGATGTATGGAGAGAGTGACATGGAAACTTACATTACCATATGTAAAATAGATCAGATCGGTCGCTCAGTCATGTCCGACTCTTTGCGACCCCATGAATCGCAGCACGCCAGGCCTCCCTGTCCATCACCAACTCCTGGAGTTCACTGAGACTCACGTCCATCGAGTCAGTGATGCCATCCAGCCATCTCATCCTCTGTCGTCCCCTTCTCCTCTTGCCCACAATCCCTCCCAGCATCAGTTTTTTCCAATGAGTCAACTCTTCTCATGAGGCGGCCAAAGTACTGGAGTTTCAGCTTTAGCATCATTCCTTCCAAAGAAATCCCAGGGCTGATCTCCTTCAGAATGGACTGGTTGGATCTCCTTGCAGTCCAAGGGACTCTCAACAGTCTTCTCCAACACCACAGTTCAAAAGCATCAATTCTTTGGCGCTCAGTCCAACTCTCACATCATACATGACCACAGGAAAAACCATAGCCTTGACTAGAAGAACCTTTGTTGGCAAAGTAATGTCTCTGCTTTTGAATATGCTATCTAGGTTGGTCATAACTTTCCTTCCAAGGAGTAAGCGTCTTTTAATTTTATGGCTGCAGTCAACATCTGTAGTGATTTTGGAGCCCAGAAAAATAAAGTCTGACACTGTTTCCACTGTTTCCCCATCTATTTCCCATGAAGTGATGGGACCGGATGCCATGATCTTCGTTTTCTAAATGTTGAGCTTTAAGCCAACTTTTTCACTCTCCACTTTCACTTTCATCAAGAGGCTTTTGAGTTCCTCTTCACTTTCTGCCATAAGGGTGATGTCATCTGCATATCTGAGGTTATTGATATTTCTCCTGGCAATCTTGATTCCAGCTTGTGTTTCTTCCAGTCCAGCGTTTCTCATGATGTACTCTGCATAGAAGTTAAATAAACCGGGTGACAGTATACAGCCTTGATGAACTCCTTTTCCTATTTGGAACCAGTCTGTTGTTCCATGTCCAGTTCTAACTGTTGCTTCCTGACCTGCATACAAATTTCTCAAGAGGCAGGTCAGGTGGTCTGGTATTCCCATCTCTTTCAGAATTTTCCACAGTTTATTGTGATCCACACAGTCAAAGGCTTTGGCATAGTCAATAAAGCAGAAATAGATGTTTTTCTGGAACTCTCTTGCTTTTTCCATGATCCAGCGGATATTGGCATTTTGATGTCTGGTTCCTCTGCCTTTTCTAAAACCAGCTTGAACATCAGGAAGTTCACGGTTCACATGTTGCTGAAGCCTGGCTTGGATAATTTTGAGCATTACTTTACTAGCGTGTGAGATAGCCAATGGAAATTTGCTGTTTGTCTCAGGAAACTCAAACAGATGCTCTGTATAAATCTAGAGGGGTGGGACGGTAAGGGAGATGGGAAGGAGGTTCAAGAAGGAGGAGGCATGTATACTCGTGGCTGATTCATGTTGATGTTTGACATAAAACAACAAAATTCTTTAAAGTAATTATCCATTAATTTAAAAATATATTAACTTTTTTAAAAAGCCCCCATGACCATCCAGTCTGAGGGGACTTTCCCATTAGTGTCTTCACCTCAAGACTCAGAGTGAACTCTTGGAGGAATGGACCATCTTTCGTTGACTTATCCCTGCTGCCTAGAAAAGTACCTGATATATAGAAGGTTCTCAGTAAGTGTTTGTTGAATGACCACATAAATACATGAATGAACAAATGAGTGAGTACTTGCTGAAATAAAATGAGTCATGTGTTAAGTACCTTATAGCATGCCAGGTATATAGCTACCCCCAAATTTACTTTCCTTCTTTCTTCTACTTTCCTGTGAATCAATTTCCCCTGCTTTTTTCTAGTCCATGGGTACAAGTGGGATCCTTTTGACAGGAAGGATTCATATGCTGCCAGTGCTCGTTCCACCTGTTCTTGAAGGGCACGCCCTCTCACTTTACTTGCTAAGTGATTCTGAGAGGCCCCAGAGGGTCTTACAAACTGACCCAGTGGCTACTTTCACCACATTACATCTGCCATGTATTTCCTTTTTTGCTTCAGCCTCTCTTCCAGGACCCACACAGTCGCTATCTCCAGGACTCACAGAATAGTATTAGTGACTGGTCAGGTTGCTGTCTCAATGCTCCTTAGCTTATACTCTCAGGCCCTCATGCCACCAGGCTCCAGAAGTGAGGGGTACACCAAATCACACTGCTCTCTCCATCCTGCCTTCCCTGCTCCCCCCAAGCAAACCCCTTCCTCCCACATCTACTGTGGGGCTCCCTGATAGCCTCTGGCCCTTCCCAGCCCCTAGGCTCCAGGCAGCCCCTTTCCCTCCTTCCTTTCTCAGACTTGGGAACCCACCTAAACTTCTCTGAGTGCATGTCTGCCTCTCGGGCTTGGCCTTGGCTCTGGGGTCCTGATTGCATAGCTGGGAGCTGTATCCCTACAGCTACCAGGATACCATAACAGGTATGATTTATTCCCATCATGCTTCACTCTAAATCTGAACTATGACCAAAAAGGCGGGGGGAGGGGGGCCAGGGGGAAGGAAAGGGAACTGGAAGAAAAAAATGAGAAAGCATAGGAACAAGATGCCTTTTTCAGTTGCTTCTCCCATTCTGTCAGGGGCTTATTCCAAAATATGCTTTAACTGGCCAAACTATGTGTTTTTCACTGAAAGAAAATGCCACAAATGACATATAATTAACATCTGGGACAGCAAGGCAGGGGGAGGAGGACTTCGCCTTTATCAGGCCTTTCAAAACAGAATTAAGGTGAGAGAAGGAGGGCCCGGAACCACCATGACCCTCAGGGGACAAGGACACATCCCTGGGAGAGTCATGGAGTCTGTGTCCCGCATGAAGCCAAAGTGGTCAATACTGCGTGCCCTCTCTTCCCAGTGCTCACGTGGTGGCTGCACTCTAAGCATGAGAATGGCTAGGTGGGGTTATCTGCAGCCCTGGAGCACTGGGGCCATGAGCAGGGGAGGCCAGGAGGACTTTCCATCCTCTAAGCAAAGGAGGCATCCAGAGGCCTAAACAGGTTGCACAGACAGGAGCAGCAACCTCTCTCCTGCCCATTTGCCCCTTCTTCTTTCTCACTCCACATTCAACAGCATTTCATTTAGACAATGCTGTGAAGTACTTCCAAACAGGGAAGAGGTTTTCTATCTACTAGGAGATAAAAGTCAGAGACAAAAGATGTCAAAGTGACAAAAAGGTAGTCAAGTCAGTGTGTGTCACAAACTCAGGACCAACCCCTTAATGGTAAATTTCAGAAGCTCACAGACAAACTTACCCCCTCAGACAAACCTGCCCCTACTAAGGCCAGGAATGCCACCATGAGAGTTCCATCCCACCAACTCAAGATCTTAAAAGCCTGTAAGAAGGGCTTATCAGTTCCCTAGAAGGTTTTGGTAAGGGGAGTAGGGAACGATCATGAGGACACTGGACATTGATGACAGGGATAGCAGGAAGGGGAGAAAGGGAACAAGAAGATGAGTGGGTAAAAGGTGGGGGAAAGAAAGCCCCAGAGTAGAAAGGAGAAGTTGGGGCCACACACAGCCCCAATCAATCAAGCTTCTCAAAAGGTCACAGAAGCCCAGGGTCAGAGTGGAGCAGAGCAGTCAAGAAGGCCTTCCTGGATGAGGCAGGATTTGACGAGTCCTAAAATGAAAGGGACAACTTAGGCCAAGGTGAAAGGGAGCACTGTTCCAAGGAGGTTCCTGTAAAAGCAAATGCATTTTACCTGAGAAGACAGAGATGTGGTGAGGTGTCTTCTGGCAAGCAGTTTGTTACATCCGTGAGTCAAGAAAACTGGATCCCAGGAAGGAAGAGGTGAGGCAGGGGGGGACCAGGGCAAGGAGAGACCAGAGAGATGAAACCGGGGCAAGTGAGCCTGGGCCACAGGAGCAGAAATGTGCCCAGAGGCCAATGTGAGCTGTTAAAAATGTTGACGTGGAGAGCAGGGAGCCCTGAACAGATCCTAAAGACCAAGTGTGCCACGTGGCACCAGCCCTTGGATATAAGCAAATATATATCCAAGGATATATGCAGGATTATGAATGTGCCCTGGTGCCTTCAGTCCCTTGCAAGTCCTAGGACTCATTCAGATCTCGTCAGGGTTTCAGTCTCAGGCTGGCATTCAGTATCATGATGTTTACTTCCCTCTTCAGAACCTGACTCCCTGAACCTTATCTGGGCCTACCCAAGAAAATGTTCAAAAATCTCCATTCCAGCCTCTTGGCATGTAGACCTCACCAGGTACTTTTTCTCCTTCTCTCTCTCTCTCCCCAATTCTGTCTCAATGTGCAAAGAGCCCTGGACAAGGAGTCCAGGTCTGATCAGGGCTGGAGACAAGCCAGCTCTCATTTCTGGGCCTCTATGTCCTCCATCAAGAAAATGGGAGCCATATCACCAGCCCTGCCTACATCTCAGGGCACTTTAAGATATAACAAAGTAAATGCAGACAAGAAAACTCTTTGGAAACTTTCAAATGGTGTGACGGTTTATTATGATTATTATTCACGTCTGATTTTGCCGCCTCTGTGGAGCCCAGCTCAAGTTCATGCCTGTGCAATGCCAAAACAACCAGTCAAATCCCATCAAAAAGTCACTCAGTTGAGTGGGGAAAAATGCAGGCACCTCTGTCACATGCTATCAAAAAGAAAAATAAAGCCACTATAAAATCACTGGTGTTTTTGAAAATGTGCAGTGGATTGTTCTAGGTACTATTTTTTAGTTTTTCTAGGGCTTTACCTCCTGTAAACCTAAAAAAAAAAAAAAAAAGACAATGGAAAAAATCAAGCCCCTCAATTGTTTCCCAAGGATGAGCGCAGCTTCAAGATGTCAGGCTTAGGGAAAGAAAGGGAGACAGAAATTCATGCATGGGAGAGTCTATGTGTCACTCTGACCCCCTCACTCATGACAGGTCTTGGGCCAATGGGTTATCTTCTGTTGGCAAAATCACATTCTCCAGTTGAGAAGGGACTTTGGAAGGTATCCAGATAGGTTAGGGAGAAAGGGGTTATCTGGACAATCAGCCAAACCCTCAAAGGCTGAAGGAGCCCTGGCTCTGACTCGAGGGGCTGGCACGCAAGAGATGGAGACCAGGGTAGAAAGGGTTGGCATCTGAGGGAAGAGAAGATTCTGAGATAAGATGTTTTTAAAACATAACTGTCCCAAGAGGGTTGCTTCAGAGGAACAAGTAACTCAAGCCAGTTGGTTTTGCTCCATATAAGCAGTTCTCCTAAGTGTTTTCTGGGCGAAAAGATGGAATCTAATTTTTTAAGAGGAGTATTGGCAGTCATCCATAAGTTTTATTTATGCAGGTCTCCCCAGCACAGCATTCTCCTCAGGAGGTATTCACCTCTAAGAGAATGTTTCTGGATGAAAATGGGGATATATATGAGTGAAAAAACATCATATCTTGAATTTAATTCTATCAGCTAACAAGTCTTTCCTGGGCATCCATACATTCCCAATTCCTTGTTAGAGATAGGTGGAAGGTAGGGGAGGAAAAAGAGAGGAGGAGTGTCCAGGAGAATAAGACCAGAAGGCATGAAAAAGGATAAACAAAGACTATGCCATAGGGTGGTAAGAGTTGAGTCGAGTATGGGCTGAAGCTATCCACAGGGACAAAGTAGGTCTTGAGATAATATTTGAAAAAGAGATTTTTGTGAAACATTAACTATCTGTACACAGATGGTAGGTAGATAGATTAAATAGATAGATAGATGTTCATTAGCATACTGTTTGAAGTGGAACTTGAAGGATGATCAACATAGTAGATGCTGTCAGTGTTCTACATATATCCCCTTCGAAACACCCATTTCCATTACTACCACTTGCCAGCACCTGCAGCTCCAGAGATTCGGGCTGCTGGAACTCTCCCTGCATGAATAGAGGTCAGGTTACAAGCAACCAGGAACTAACACCCATCCCCAGAAGCCACACCATTGACTGATGAGAATGGATATATAGGGACCCACTTCCCTTACCTAACTAATGGGATAACAATAAGGTTCCTATTCTTCACAGTCACCCAAAGCTGCCCAAGGGGATTAAGGCCCAAATGCCAGTGGTAACTGATTTGATAACTCACATTTACTGGCTTCCTTCCCATCTCTGTCTCACTTCTCCACTCAATCAATGTTTTCTAGGTTCACCTCTAAATAAACTACTTGTACTCAAATCTTTGTCTCAGGATCTACTTCTTGGGGAACTAAAATTGAAATTCTACATGTATTTTTATCATCCTTTTAAGTTTAATTTCATTTTTATCCTATTTAATCCTACAACAGCCCAAGGAAGTAGAATTATTCTCATTTTTTAGATGATGGAACTGAGACAATGTAAGTTGATAATGACCTAAAGCTCATATAAGTAACTGACAATTTACTGGGTTGTGTTTAATGTCCAATTGACTGACTCTTGGTCTGATACTGTCTCCACCAACCCCACTGCTTCTGGTCATTCTCATCTCTAAATATACTCTGCACAATAATGTAGCCCTAGAGTTCATGATGGCAGTGTCCTTGCAGGAATGAAGTATGGAATAATATATTTTCTAAGACTTTGCATAACTACACTATAAATAATACATTCCTGTTACCTTTTTTATGAACAGTAATAGTGGAGCCAAGAATTCTTGGTTCACAATCCTGGAACTCTGTTTCTAAGTAATTTTCAAAGTAGTGGGAATTATCTATAGATATTAATAGAGGCATAACATTTGTTAACAGGAAATATGGATGGATAAACAAAGATAAACCATTTATTTTTTACTAAATTAATGGGCTTTGTAAATTTCAAAAGGAAGTATGTAGTTTCTAGCATTTCTCAAGCATGTATCTTTCTTTCAGAACATACGCATCACATCCTCCCAAGACAAAGACAGATTTAACATTCTCTTAAGAAATGATATTATAACATTTACCTCACTTTCTTTATCAGGAAGAAATCTGAGTCCAGACTGAACTTTTCTCAATTTGTATGATATATAAAATCTTCACCAGGATGCATTAAAATATTTGGGCCTTTGTTGTTATTTTTATTGAAGCACAATTCAGTTGTTTTCATTTTCATCATTTCTCATCTCAGAAAAATATTGTTTATGTCTTTGATTATTGCTCTCATTTCATTTTTGTGTTGGGCTTCATGCTGTCTCTTCAGAATTGTCATTCTCTCTCTCATCAATTTCATGTCTTTGAGCTCTCATCTGGCATTCTAGGAGATTTTCTTAAATTGCCCTCTCCATCACTGTTTTATTTTCTACAATGTCATTTGGGTTCTTTACTATTTTCAATGCATACTTAACTCTGCTATTGAGCTTTTGTCTTGCTTGAATAGGTAATACACAAATAGGATGCAAAATTGAAAAAGGGAAAAGGAAAACAATGAAAAGTAGGTCTTCCTTCCAATCCTGTCCCTGACATATTTCTCTCCATAGAGGTAAACACTGTTACCAGTTTTTTAAATCCTTCCAGAGATAATCTATATGTAAGCTACACACACACACATCTATCTATATATCTATTTCTTTATGTTTTAGTGGTAAATCCCTATACTGTTGGGGGTGGTAATAGGTATGACAAATAAGTATATTTTCTAAGCTTTTCCAGCCTTGGGTATCAGTTATTACAGTTATGGATGCAAAAAAAAAAAAAAGGCAAATAATTCAAATTAGCAAATAACTATTAACTATTTTCCACAACAGAATGGCAGCTTCAGGACTTGTTGATTCAGCAGCCCACACAAGTCATAAAGAACCCAGATTCCTTCCATCATTTTGTTCTTTCAGGTCCAAAAAATTATTTTCTTAATACAAGTCTTTGTGGTCCCAAGATGACTACAGGAGTTCCAAGTGTTATACCAGAAACAATAATTTCTAGAAGTGAAAAAGTGGCTTTTATGTGTTTTTTATTAAGAATTAGAAAATAATTCCCAGAAGACATCCTTTTGCTTTCCATTAGACAGAATTTCATCTCGTCCTTATACCTAAACCAAGAATTAGGTACAAAAATAGGATTTTTGTGATGGCTTTAACCAGTTATGACTCACTCTTCAGAGCTATGGAAGGGACAAATACAAGGCTTGACCATAGAGAACTAAACCATCTCAAGGCTCTTTCAGAAAGGCAGAATGGGAAGGGGGAAAGTACAATGAGGAATAGATGTTGGATAGGCAGTCAATCATGTCTCACCACCACACATTCTTTTTTTTCATTCTCAAAATTATTTAATTCTTTATATATTTTCTTCATATTCAGGTTAATAAATCATTTGTTATTTATATAAGGCACATGCACATTTGTTGGTAATTAGACAGAAAACGTTGGAGAAGGCAATGGCAACCCACTCCAGTACTCTTGCCTAGCAAATCCCATGGACGGAGGGGCCTGGTGGGCTGCAGTCCATGGGGTCGCACAGTCGGACATGACTGAAGTGACTTAGCAGACAGAAAACGTATTAGGTTTTCTCTCATTTTATTTAGCTTTTAAAAATGTATTTTATTTTTAATTGAAGGATAATTGCTTTACAGTGTTGTGTTGGTGTCTGCCATACATCAATACAAACCAGCCATATGTATAGATACGTCCTTTCCCTCTTGAACCTCCCTCCTACCTCCCACCCCATTCCACCCCTCTAGGTTGTCACAGAGTGCCGCACTCAGCTCCCTGCATTGTACAGCAACTCCCCGTTAGCTATCTATTTCACATGTGGTAATGCACATGTTTCAGTGCCACTCTCTCAATTCTTCCCACCCTCTCTTTCTCCCAGTGTCCACAAGTCTGTTCTCTATGTCTGCATCTCTATTCCTGTCCTGCAAATAGGTTCATCAGTACCATTTTTCCAGATTCCATATATATGTGTTACTATGCAGTATTTGTTTTTTTCTTTCTGACTTACCTCACTCTGTATAACAGGCTCTAGATTCATCCACCTCACTAGAACTGACTTAAATTCATTTCTTTTATGGCTGAGCAATATTCCATTTTACATACGTGCCACACTTCTTTATCCATTCATCTGTCAATGAACATTTAGGTTGCTTCCATGTTCTATTGTAAATAATGCTGCAATGAATATTGGAGTACATATGTCTTTTAGAATTGTGGTTTTCTCAAGGTTTATTTACAGTAGTGAGATTGCGGGCTTATATAGTAGTTTTATTTCTAGTTTATAAAGACATCTCCGTACTGTTCTCCATAGTGGCTGCATCAATTTACATCCCCACCAATAGTGCAAGAGGGTTCCCTTTTCTCCACACCCTATCCAGCATTTATTGTTTGTAGAGTTTTTGATGATGGCCATTCTTAATCATATTAATTACCAACATAAAAACTCCCAAATCCTCAGCTATTACCTCTCTGCACTTACTTTTGTGATGCAATCCACCACCTCTCTCTGCCCTCCTGAACACATTGACTGCGTCCTCCCATTCTATGGCAAGCACTCCTGTACCACAAAACTCCTCCTAGGGCATTCCACTCACCTCTTGCTTTAACTAGCTGCCCCCTAGAATACTACTTATCTGAGGCCCTCTCTAGGGGTTATCTGTTTCATTTTTCACATCCCCAGAATCTCAGACTTGGATAATTCCTATGGACTGTTTGTGTCCCTTACCTCCAAATTTCAATGTTAAGTTTTAATTCCCAATGTGATATTATTAGAACATGAGGCCTTTGGAGGTAATTAGGTTATGAGAAAAGAGCTCTCTTGAATGGGATGAGTGCCTTTATAAGAAGAGACATAAAACAACTTGCTTGCCTTCTTCCTTTCTTTTCCCCACAATGTGAATATATGAGAAGATGGTCATCAGCAAACCAGGAAGAGGACATTTACCAGTTCAGTTCAGTCGCTCAGTCATGTCCGACTCTTCACAACCCCATGGACCACAGCACACCAGGCCACCCTGTCCATCACCAACTCCCAGAGTTTACCCAAACTCATGTCCATTGAGTGGGTGATGCCATCCAACCATCTCATCCTCTGTCGTCCCCTTCTCCTCCTGCCCCCAATCCCTCCCAGCATCAGAGTCTTTTCCAATGAGTCAACTCTTCGCATGAGGTGGCCAAAGTATTGGAATTTCAGCTTTAGCATCAGTCCTTCCAATGAACACCCAGGACTGGTCTCCTTTAGGATGGACTGGTTGGATCTCCTTGCAGTTCAAGGGACTCTCAAGAGTCTTCTCCAACACCACAGTTCAAAAGCATCAATTCTTCGGTGCTCAGCTTTCTTTATAGTCCAACTCTCACAACCATACATGACTACTGGAATAATATTTACCAGACACCAGATCTGTTGGCACCCTGATCTTGGATTTGTCCAGAACTATAGGAAATAAATGTTTGTTATAACCAGTCTTTGGTAATTTGTTATACATAGCATCCCAAAATAACTGACAGTAGTCTTCTTGCTTCTGGAACCTGGTCTCCTCACTGGCTTATTGAAACTCCAGACCCATTGAGATTCATGTCATATTGCATTGCCACCCTTTCCTGCTTCTCACAGCTGCCATCCATCAACTTTCCTAGTCACTCTTCCCATTTGCTTACAATTATAGCACCTAATGACAGTCTTTCTCTCATTTCCAGTTCTTATGATTTCAGCATCCACAACTATGACTCCACTAAAAACCCTGGTCTTAACTGTAACACTTCCTTTTCCATTCATCAACTATTCCGAAGTCACACTCTAGACTGAAATGACTAAGCCACTACTCAGTCGCTTTAGCCATGTCCGGCTTTTTATGACCCCAAGAAACATAGCCCACCAGGCTCCTCTGTCCATGGGACTTTCCCAGCAAGAATACTAGAGAGGATTACCATGCCCCTTCCTCCAGGGAATCTTCCTGACCTAGGGATCAAGCCCACATCTCCTGTATCTCCTGCATTGCAGGCAGATTCTTTACTGTTGAGGAATGGGGAAGCTACCAACTCTAGACTTCGGCATCACACAAACAATTTCTGATAGCTACTTATCTTTTAAAAGCTCTCTTATTTGACAATATCTCAGAAAATTCACATATGTGAACTTTTTGATCCAGCAACCTCAATTCTAGGAATCTATCCCAATGCTGAACTAGCAAAAATATAAAAATGTGTATGAATAAAGCTGGTAGCATTCTTTTAAACAGAGAAAGACTAGAAACAATCTGCTGCTGCTAAGTTGCTTCAGTCATGTCCAACTCTGTGTGACCACATAGACAGCTGCCCAACAGGCCCCTCTGTCCCTGGGATTCTCCAGGCAAGAATACTGGAGTGGGTTGCCATTTCCTTCTCCAAGAAACAATCTAAATGTAAAAAAATACAGAAGTGGTTAAATTAGTTACAGCTCATCTATACAATGAATTAAAATGCCACTATAAAAGGCAACAAGCAAATCTCTATATACAATTAAAAAATGATTTCCAAAGACTTTCTATCCAAAAAAGAATAAAGGTATAAGACAATGTGCACAGTTTGCTGTGTATAAGAAAGGGAAGAGAAAGAAAGAGTGTACGTGTATGTGTATGTGTCTTAAAGGTAGGTTCTTAGTCAGTTTAAGTTGTTGTAATACCAAAACCATAGAATAGGTGGCTTAAGCTAAAAACATGTATTTCTCATAGCTCTGGAGGCTGGAACATCTAAGATTAAGAGACTGGCAAAGCTAGGGCTGATGTGAGCCCAATTCTGATTTGTAGACAGCTGCTTTCTTGCTATATTCTCATATGACTGAATGAGAGAGAAGAAGCAAGCTCTTTCATGTCTCTTCTTATAAGAACACTAATCCAAATGACCTTCTAAAGTTCTACCACCAACAATCACCACACTGGGGATTAGGGTTTTTCAACACACAAATTTTGGGGTAACAAAGCAAGAAAACAAGCCAAAAACTAATTTTAATGGCTAGTAACATGGGAAAAGAGAGAACTTAGGAAATGAAATTTTGAAATCATATAAATATTTCATTTTTAAATAAGTTATTAATTCAAAAAGAAAATATGCATTTCTATAAACCAAAAGTAAACAAGCAAATATGAATGTTCACAGTGGCTTTATTTATTTTTTTAGGTCATAGGATTGTAATTTTATTTTTTTATTTTAACTTTTTATTTTGTGTTGGGGTATATCCGATTAACAATGTCATGATAATATCAGGTGAACAGTGAAGGGATTCAATCATTCATGTACATGTATCCATTCCCCCCCAACCAAACTCATCTTCCATCCAGACTGACACATAACACTGAGCAGTTTCTTGTGCTATACAGTGGGTCCTTGGGTTGGGTAAGAAACATAGTATTTTGATGATACAACCCTAGTAAGTTACATTCTAAAGACAAAATGAACCACAAAGAAATCTTAAACTATACACAGTGGTCTTTTTGTTGGCAATAAAGTTGGTATCCTCATTTCTTATTGCTGCTCTAACAAATAACCAGAGATTTAATTTTTAAAATAACACAAGTGTATAATCTTCCACTTTTGGAAGTCGGAAATATGAAATGAGTCTCACTGGATTAAACTCAAGGTGTCAGCAGGTTTGTGTTCACTTCTGAAGGCTGCAGGAGAGAATCTGTTTTCTTCTCTTTTCCAGTTCCCAGGAGCTGCCCATATTCCTTGGCCTTGTGGGCCCCTCCCATCTTCAAAGCCAGCAATATCCAGTCTAATTTTTCCTGCCCTCTCTCTGATTCCAACTCTTCTGCCTTCTTCATCTGCATTTAAATACTCTTGTGACTCCATTGGGCTCACTTGAATAATCCAAGATACTTTCTTTGTTTTCAGTTTTGTTGATTATCAAAGTTAATTCTCTGAAGAATTGATTTTCTCTTGCCGTGTTATAAAACATATTTACAGGTTCTAGGGATTAGAAGTGAACATTTTTGCAGGTCAGTATCTGCCCACTAGCCCCCAAACATTCACAACTATTCCACATGAAAAATGTATTCATTCCATCGCAAGGTCCCTAAAGTCCCAATTCATTACAGCATCAAGTCTAAAATCTCAACTGAGTATCATTAGTTCAAAAATCTCAAATCTCACCATCTGAATCAGGTGTAGGTAAGACTCTGGCCTATCATCCATCTTAGACACCATTCCTCTCCATCTGTGAGCCTGTGAAACTCAAGAAACAAGCTATCTGCTCCCAAACAACAGGGTTGGGACAGGCTATTTGATTCAAATAATAAGATGGAAGGAAAAAAGGAGTCACAGGTCTCAAGTAATTTCAATATCCAGCCAAGGAAATTCCATTTAGACTATGGTCAGGGAAGAACCCTCTCTAGCTCAAGGCTCAACCCTTGGAGTCATGCTTGCTTTCTTCTATGAAAGGTCTCAGATTTGCAGCTGAATAGTTTTATCAGCTTGTTTCTTTCTGATAGAATTTTAGGAGTCCAGCAGCCTTTTCTCTTTTTTTTTTTTTTGTTTGTTTGTTTTGTTCCATTTGAGCCAGTCTGATAGTGTTTCTGCTGGCATAAGTTCTCAAGAGCCTTGTGAATTTCCTGTGCATATCTCAAGGACTTACTCCACTAGACAAGTGGCTCCCCTACAGAAATTTCCTGAATGATCCCACCTCTATTCCTGGCTTCTGTTGAGACAGCTGAAGGATCCACAATTCATGCACCTTCAAGAGCCCTCTATAAAATCAGAAACTCTGAACTTTGAGCTTTTCAAGGCACTAACAAAAGTTGCTGATCTATAGTCTTCCATTTTTCTCTAGACTATGATTTCCTGACATTGAATCTCCTAATTTTAGCTTCTTTTGCCATCTGGATAAGCTGACAACTTCCCAAATCATTAAGTTCTTGTTCCTTTTCACTTGACAATTATTTCCTCAATCTATATCTTTCTTTAGTATTTTGCTATAAGGAGCAAAAAGAAATCAGACCACACATTTAGCACCTGGCTTGGAAACTTCAGTTAAATATCTAAATTCATCATTTGCAAGTTTTGCTTTCCATGTAACTGCAGAACACAATTCAGTAAGCTTTTAGCTAATCCCCTTTCCAAGGGTTTCCAATAATATATTTCTCATTTCCATCTGAGCCCTCACCAGCAGTACTTTTAATATCCGTGTTTCTATCAACATTCTGTTCATGGAGACACTACACTGGGAAAGATCCTCAGTGTTCTTCTTACTGGCTGCAAGTAATAAATCCTTCATTCTCAAACAAAAACAGAAAGAAAAAAAACTTCTGCTCATGATGATTTACAGATCCTATAAGGCTTCCCTGGTGGCTCAGTAGTAAAGAATCCACCTGCCAATGCAGTTGACACAGGTTCAATCCCTGGGTCAGAAAGATCCCCTGGAGAAGGAAGTGGCAGACTACTCCAGTATTCTTGCCTGGAAAATAGCATGGACAAGAGGAGCCTGGTGGGCTACAGTCCATGGGGTCGCAAAAGAGTTAGATACAACTTAGCAACTATGCAACAAAAAAGGCAGCTGAGGTTTCCTCTACTATGCTTCTCACTTTCTTCTGAGTTATCACTGACAAAGCTTTTAACATCCATATTTCTACTAACAATCTATTCAACAATCTAGGTTTTTTCCTAGATTAATGCTCCTAAAAATTCCTCCAACCTCCAGTCACTGCCCAAATTCAAAAACCAATTTTTTTAATTCAAAAACATTCAAAATATTTGCTTCCTATTGCTACTATAACAAATTATCACAGATTTAGTGGCTTAAAACAATGCAAATTTATAATCTTACAAATTTGGAAGTCATATGTCCAAAATTAAGCTAGGCTTCAACAGTATGTGAACTGAGAATTTCCAGATATTCAAGCTGGATTTAGAAAAGACAGAGGAACCTGAAAACAAATTTCCAACATTGACTGGATCACAGAAAAAAACAAAAGAATTACAGAAAAACATCTACTTCTGCTTCATTGACTACGCTAAAGCCTTTGACTGTGTGAATCAAAACAAACTGTGGAAAATTTTTAAAGAGATGGGGATATATGGCAAAAACTACCACAGCATTGTAAAGCAATTAGCTTCCAATTAAAATAAATACATAAATTTTTTTTAAAAAGATGGGAATACCAGACCACCTTACCTTCCTCCTGCAAAACCTGTATTCAGGTTAAGAGGCAACAGTTGGATTGGACATGGAACAATGGACTGGTTCCAAATTGGGAAAGGAGTATGTCAAAGCTGTATATCATCACCTTGCTTATTTAACTTAAATGCAGAGTACATCATGAGAAATGTACACTGGATGAAACACACCTGGAATCAAGGTTGCTGGGAGAAATGTCAATAACCTCAGATACCCAGATACCACCACTCTTACACCAGAAAGTGCAGAAGAACTATAGAGCCTCTGGCTAAAGGTGAGAGAGGAGAGTGGAAAAGCTGATTTAAAACTCACCATGGCAAATAGACAGGGAAACAATGAAAACAGTGACAGACTTTATTTTCTTGGGTTCCAGAACGACTGCAGATGGTCACTGCAGCCATGAGATTAAAAGATGCTTGCTCCTCAGAAGAAAAACTATGACAAACCTAGGCAGCCTATTAAAAAGCAGAGACATCACTTTGTCGACCAAGGTCTGTATGTATAGTCAAAGCTATGGTTTTTCCAGTAGTCATGTATGGATGTGAGAGCTGGATCTTAAAGAAGGCTGAGCACCAAAGAATTGATACTTTTGAACTGTGGTGTTGGAGAAGACTCTTGAGAGTCCCTTGGATTGCAAGGAAATCAAACCAGTCAGTCTTAAAGGAAATCAATCCTGAATATTCATTAGAAGGGCTGATGCTGATGCTGAAGCTGAATCTCCAATACTTTGGCCACCTAATGCAAAGAGCTGACTCATTGGAAAAGACCCTGATGCTGGAAAAGATTGAAGGCAGGAGAAGGGGATGACAGAGGGTGAAATGGTTGGATGGCACCACTGACTCAGTAGACATGAGTTTGAGCAAGTTCTGGGAGATGGTGAAGGACAGGGAAGCCTGAAGTACTGCAATCCACGGGGTCACGAAGAGTCGGACATGATTGAAGACTGAATAACAACAACAAATGTCCAGAATAGACCTCATTGGAAATTGATCAGAGTTTATTATTAAGAGTATTTATTCAAAGAGAACAAGTGAATCCCATTAAGAACAGTGAGCCCTGATGCAATTTAACCTACCCTCAATCCATTCCCCACTCTCCAGCTCCACAATAGTCTTAAAAAATAACAACCCACATTCTCGGTGTAAAGTAGCTGCCTGACTGTCACAAGGAGCACAACAAAGCTAGAGCTCTTTCAAAACTACAGTCCTAAAGAATTGTCATAATTTTATTGGTTTGATGATTTCTTGGAAGATCTGCAGACTTGCAAGGCTCTCTGTATTTGATCTGACTCAGTTCAGTTCAGTTCAGTTCAGTCACTCAGTCGTGTCTGCTCAGTGTTTTCCAAATAGGAAAAACAATTAAAAGCAAAATGCTTATTCATGCTATCTATGGTGGTGGATAGCAGTTGGAGCAAACATTAGACTAGCCAAAAATTTTAAAGGAAAACCTTAAGGGTGAGATATCCATGAGGACCTGGAAATTTTCTGACATATTCCTGGGAATCTAGAAGACGATTTTCATGCAGAGGGCTGTGCACATGCTCAGAAAAGGCTTGAGAAGACCCTCAACTCTCATCTCTGGCTGACTTGAAGGAACTACACAAGCTAGTGAAGGCAAAAGAAGGAGGGAGGGGTATTGCCTGGCTTAGTGTTAAGTTTGTGCCATAACATGAACACATATCCCTTTGGCAAACACTAGGAGGCTTATCTTCTTGCCTAGAGAATCCCAGGGATGGGGGAGCCTGGTGGGCTGCTGTCTATGGGGTCACACAGAGTCGGACACAACTGACGTGACTTAGCAGCAGCAGGAGGAGGCTTATCTAAGAAATCCTCCATTCATTAACTAACAACTAAGCCACCAAGTGGAGATTTCAGTAGCCACACATCACAAACAACACAGACTTTACAGAATTAGTTCAGAAAAGTCATTAAACAACAACATTTACAACAAACAGCAACAAAAACTAATTCTGATGGGAAAGAGAGGGAAGAATCTAATTTCTGAACTTGCCATATTGTATTTTTAAATGTACAGATTTCAGCAAAAATTTAGGATACATACAAAAAAAAAAAAAAAACTAGAGTGTATGTCCCATACACAGAATAAAGGGCAATCAATAGAAACTGTCCCTGAGAAACCCAGATGACGAACTAACTAGACAAAGACTTTAAATCAGCTACTTTAAATAGAATGGAGTAATATTCATCTACAAACAGGAATGAAGTACTGAAATATACTGAAACATAGATGAATCTTGAAAATATTAAGCAAGGTAAAAGAAGCTGGCCACAAAAGACATATACTATTCCATTTATATGAAATGTTCAGAATAGGCAAGCCTACGGATATAAAAAGTAGATTACTGATTGCCTAGGACTGCAGAGGTTAAGTGTGAGGGAATGGCTCACATTGTGAGGGTAAGTATAAGGGAGTGACTCCTTATGGGTAGGAATTTTGTTTTGGTAGATGTGGGAGAGTGAGTAATGACTTTGGTAATAATTGTTCACATCTATGAATCTAATTGGAGAAGGCAATGGCACCCCACTCCAGTACTCTTGCCTGGAAAATCCCATGGGCAGAGGAGCCTGGTAGGCTACAGTCCATGGGGTCGCTAAGAGTCAGACAGGACTGAGCGACTTCACTTTCACTTTTCACTTTCATGCATTGGAGAAGGAAATGGCACTCCAGTGTTCTTGCCTGGAGAATGCCAGGGACGGCAGAGCCTGCTGGGCTGCCGTCTATGGGGTCGCACAGAGTCTGACACGACTGAAGTGACTTAGCAGTGACTTAGCATGAATCTAATAAAATGCCCTGAATTATATTCTTTAAATAGGTGAATTTATGGCATATGAACTACATCAATAATGCTGTAATTTAAAAAAATAATAAAACTAGGCCTAAGCAAGAGGTGCAGCCAAAATGTGACCACATAAGGGAAAATCATCCCTTTGCCAAATGCTGCTTGCCCAGCTTCTTCATACTCAAAGACTCTAGGAGAAAAAAAAAAAAAAAAAAACTTATGTATCATGTCTACTTTAACTTAACTTTTGAATAAATTGATTAAAGGTGACCACAATAACTGCTTGCCTCCATTCAGTTCAGCTGGCTTAAACTGTTACATGGAATTAAAATTGAGACCAGCTAATATTCATTTATTCATTACTTCAGTAAGTATTTGCTGGACATCTAGAAATCTCATGTAACCAGGAAGCATGTAGATTGGTCAAGTTCATAGTCAAAAGAGTGGCTTCTACCTTGGATGCTCAGTGGGTCAGTCATGATGAGTGGCCCAAGCGCAGAGTGTAACCCAAGGATGAACTGAACCACAATGCTCTTGCCCTCAGGGAGCCTCGAGTCTAGTGGGACAGACAACCATGAACTATGTTATCCACCCAGGTGAAGACTCAAAGGAAAGATGGCCATCCTTCAGGAGACCATAACCAAAGGGCCTCATTAGGACTGCCAATTGAGAAGGGCCAGTTGGCCACCATGGGATGAGAATGTGTTAACATTATATTTCTTGAGCTGGGCAATTGCTACATAGGTGTGCTTACTTTATGAAAGTTCAGCAAGTTATTTACCTATGAGCTGTTCCTTTTTCTCTATGTATGTTATACTTTAATTAAAAGTTTACTTGACAAAATTTCATTATGTGGAGCTTTGAAGTTAAATGCAGATACACAGATATCTACATCCTTGTGTTTCCACCAGCTTCCTCTCTAGCTTCAACTCATGCCTTCAATCCTCATACTCTGCTCTAAGTTCAGAATTCCAAGATTTTCCTGAGCTGAGACTTTTCTACATGCTTTTTCATATGCCTAAAGTGCATTTGTCTGCTCTTCACAAATTTTATATTTCTGAAAATCCAATCTCAATTGAAATGCCACTCTCTCACCTATGTTTCCCAGTGCCATCCATGATCCTGCACAGTGCCATGTGAGTGTTCATTGACTATACAGACCTTGGACAACAAAGTGATGTCTCTGCTTTTTAATAGGCTGTCTAGCTTTGTCATAACTTTTCTTCTGAGGAACAATCTTTTAAGGAGAAGGAAATGCATTAAACAACACAATGACAGGAACAAGGTCCCTATCATTCCTACCATCTCTTCACTCCTACCAACCTGGGAGGTTTGCAGAATCGTAGCATCTGGATTCTTAACACAGTGGCACAAGGGCAGCTCTGATTCACCAGAAGACATGATTATCAAAACATCTTTGTGTGTAGATGTGATGATGCTTTACTCACACAGTAGAGAAAGACTGGGAGAAGGCAATGGCACCCCACTCCAGTACTCTGGCCTGGAAAATCCCATGGATGGAGGAGCCTGGTAGGCTGCAGTCCATGGGGTCGCTAAGAGTTAGACATGACTGAGCGACTTCACTTTCACTTTCCACTTTCATGAATTGGAGAAGGAAATGACAACCCACTCCAGTGTTCTTGCCTGGAGAATCCCAGGGACGGGGGAGCCTAGTGGGCTGCCATCTTTGGGGTTGCACAGAGTCGGACACAACTGAAGCAACTTAGCAGCAGCAGCAGAGAAAGACTACACGGTATAATTTTGCCCAGCCACACTGTTATCAAAGTCATGCCACTTCCTCCCCAACACTAGACTATACCTAAAATTATCCCCCAAATGTACCAGGTGCAGTTGGGGTTGTTATTGTTGTTCAGTCGCTCAGTCTGGACATTTGTTCATGCTGTTCAGTCTTCAATCATGTCCAACTCTTTGTGATCCCATCGACTGCAGCATTTCAAACTTCCCTGTCCTTCACCATCTCCCAGAACTTGCTCAAACTCATGTCTACTGAGTCAATGGTGCCATCCAACCATCTCATCTTCTGTCATTCCCTTCTCCTCCTGTCTTCAATCTTTCCCAGCATCAGGGTTTTTTCTAATGAGTCAGCTCTTCATATCAGATGGCCAAAGTATTGGAGCTTCAGTTTCAGCATCAGCCCTTCCAATGAATGAATATTAGGGATTGATTTCCTTTATGACTGACTGGTTTGATTTCCTTGCAATCCAAGGGACTCTCAAAAGTCTTCTTCAACACTTCCAAACTCATTCTATGAGGCCAACATCACCCTAATACCAAAACCAGACAAAGATGCCACAAAAAAAGAAAACTACAGGCCAATATCACTGATGAACATAGATGCAAAAATCCTTAACAAAATTCTAGCAAACAGAATCCAACAACATATTAAAAACATCATATATCATGACCAAGTGGGCTTTATCCCAGGGATGCAAGGATTCTTTAATATCCACAAATCAATCAATGTAATACACCACATTAACAAATTGAAAGATAAAAATCATATGATTAGCTCAATACATGCAGAGAAAGCCTTATGGATTCAATATCCATTTATGATTTCTTTAAAAAGCCCTTCAGAAAGCAGGCATAAAAGGAACATACCTCAACATAATAAAAGCTATATATGACAAACCCACAGCAAACATTATCCTCAGTGGTGAAAAATTGAAAGCATTTCCCCTAAAGTCAGGAACAAGACAAGGGTGCCCACTCTCACCACTACTATTCAACATAGTTTTGGAAGTTTTAGCCCCAGCCATCAGAGAAAAAAAAGAAATTAAAGGATTCCATGTCTGAAAATAATAAGTAATACTCTCACTGCAGATGACATGATCCTCCACATAGAAAACCCTAAAGACACCACCAGAAAATTACTAGAGCTAATCAATGAATATAGTAAAGTTGTAGGATATAAAATTAATACACAGAAATCCCCTGCATTCCTGTACATGAACAATGAGAAAACAGAAAGAGAAATCAAGGAAACAATTCCATTAACCATTGCAATGAAAAGAATAAAATACTTAGGAATAAATCTACCTAAAGAAACAAAACACCTATATATATAAAACTGTAAAACACTGATGAAAGAAATCAAAGAGGACACAAATAGATGGAGAAATATACCATGTTCGTGGATTGGAAGAATCATTATAGTGAAAATGAGTATACTACCCAAAGCAATCTATAGATTCAATGCAATCCCTATCAAGCTACCAATGATATTTTTCACAGAACTAGAGCAAATTGCCGGGGTCCAGTCCCGGTGGATCCAGGGAATTCAAAGGGGAGATGGCATCGGCGATCAGGAAACAATAGACCAATTAAGCATTAATTAAAGATATAAAGAGTGGTTAAATAAGGATAGCTCAGTGAGAAATTTTAGTGGAGAAAAGAGGCTGAATAATTCAGCCAGAAGGTGAGAGAAAGAACGACATGGGGAGACCAAGTTTCGGTGAACAAGGCCCACACTTTATTTTCCAAAGTAATTTTTATACCTTAAGTTATGCATAGAAGATAATGGGGGAAGGGGTAGTCATGCAGTAAGCCAGGCTTTCTTCCTGCAAACTTATCATATGCAAAAGTTTAGGTGATTTGCATCATCTTCTAGCCCGGAGGCCTGTTAACATTTTAAGACCCTTTCTTCAGAAAACTTATTTTTCTCTAAAGGTGATTAGTCAGGCGCCACCCTCCAAAAGCATTAGATAAAGTTGCATTCCTATAGGTCAAGGGTGTGGTGGGCTACAACAAGAAAAAGAATTAACTCAAGGGTCCAAGGTTACAAACATTAAAGCTACTACTTACACCAATTATATTATTCAATACACTTCCAGGGACACAGCAGGTAAGGGATATGGAAACTTAGCAGCAAACATTGGCCCAACAAGTGAAAAACCCTTCACCAATACAATTTCTAATCAATCTTTTAACTGCTCAAAGGAATCTGTATTTAGACAGTTTAGAACATCTCATGCCTCTCACAGTTGGGAGGCTCTGAACAATCACATGTGGCTGGAAAAACCTATTCAGGCAGGCTAGAGGACTTCCAAAGGAGTTTGTAGGTTGAAACACTGTCACACCCAGGAATTATTAACTGGAGCTGTAAGTTAACTCTTTTTTCAGAGAGAGGTAGTGGGGGACAGCTCCCCATAAAGTCAGAGGTGCAGGTGAGAGCACAAAGCAGAAAGTAGGCAGACTCTGGTTTTGGGGGTAGATGCTCGAGAATTTCCAGGGGGACTCCTGAGGCTCGATCCTGCCTTTGCGTATGCCGAGCCTCCTTCCTCATGACCTTTGCTATGGGAGGAACTCCTGCTCCCGGCATCAAATAATTTCACAATTTATATGGAAATATGAAAAACCTCGAATAGCCATAGAAATCTTGAGAAAGAAGAATGGAACTGGAGGAATCAACCTGCCTGACTTCAGGCTATACTACAAAGCTACAGTCATCAAGACAGTATGATACTGGCACAAAGACAGAAACATAGATCAATGGAACAAAATAGAAAGCCCAGAGATAAATCCACGCACCTATGGACACCTTATCTTTGACAAAGAAGGCAAGAATATGCAATGGAGAAAAGACAATCTCTTTAACAAGTGATGCTGGGAAAACTGGTCAACCATTTGTAAAAGAATGAAACTAGAACACTTTCTAACACCATACACAAAAATAAACTCAAAATGGATTAAAGATCTAAACATAAGACCAGGAACTATAAAACTCCTAGAGGAAAAAAATAGGCAAAACACTCTCTGACATAAATCACAGCAGGATCCTCTATGACCCACCTCCCAGCATAATGGAAATAAAAGCAAAAATAAACAAATGGGACCTAATTAAACATAAAAGCTTTTGCATAACGAAGGAAATCATCAGCAAGGTGAAAAGACAGCCTTCAGAATGGGAGAAAATAATAACAAATGAAGCAACTGACAGAATTAATCTCAAAAATATGCAGGCAACTCCTACAGCTCAATTCCAGAAAAATAAACGACTCAATCAAAAAATGGGCCAAAGAACTAAACAGACATTTCTCCAAAGAAGACATACAGATGGCTAACAAACACATGAAAAGATGCTCAATATCACTCTTTATCACAGAAATGCAAATCAAAACCACATGAGGTACCATCTCACGCTGGTCCGAATGGCTGCTATCCAAAAGTCTACAAACAATAAATGCTGGAGAGGGTATGGAGAAAAGGGAACCCTCTTACACTGTTGGTGGGAATGCAAACTAGTACAGCCACTATGGAGAACAGTGTGGAGATTCCTTTAAAAACTGGAAACAGAACTACCATATGACCCAGCAATCCCACTGCTGGGCATACACACCGAGGAAACCAGAACTGAAAGAGACACATGTACCCCAATGTTTATTGCAGCACTGTTTATAATACCCAGGACATGGAAGCAACCTAGATGTTTATCAGCAGACAAATGGATAAGAAAGCTGTGGTACATATACACAATGGAATATTACTCAGCCATTAAAAAGAATTCATTTGAATCAATTCTAATGAGGTGGATGAAACTGGAGCCTATTTTACTGAGTGAAGTAAGTCAGAAAGAAAAACACCATTACAGTATACTAATGCATATATATGGAATTTAGAAAGATGGTAATGATAACCCTATATGCGAGACAGCAAAAGAGACACAGATGTATAGAACAGTCTTTTGGACTCTGTGGGAGAAGGTGGGGGTGAGATGATTTGAGAGAATAGCATTGAAATAGGTATATAATCATATGTGAAACAGATCACCAGTCCAGGTTCAATGCATGAGACAGGATGCTCAGGGATGGTGCACTGGGATGACCCAGAGGGATGGAATGGGAAGGGAGGTGGGAGGGGGGTTCAGGATGGGAAACACATGTACACCCATGGCTGATTCCTATCAATGTATGGCAAAAACCACTACAATATTGTAAAGTAATTAGCCTTCAATTAAAACAAATAATTTTTTAAATAATAAAAATGTTTAAAAACCCACCACAGTTCAAAAGCATCAGTTCTTCAGTGCTCAGCCTTCTTTATGATCCAGCTCTCACATCCATACATGACTACTGGAAAAACCATAGCTTTGACTATACATACAGACCTTGGTCAGCAAAGTGATGTCTCTGCTTTTTAATAGGCTGCCTAGGTTTGTCATAGTTTTTCTTCTGAGGAGCAAGCATCTTTTAATCTCATGGCTGCAGTGACCATCTGCAGTCATTCTGGAACCCAAGAAAATAAAGTCTGTCACTGTTTTCATTGTTTCCCTGTCTATTTGCCATGGTGAGTTTTAAATCAGCTTTTCCACTCTCCTCTCTCACCTTTAGCCAGAGGCTCTATAGTTCCTCTTCACTTTATGGTATAAGGGCGGCGGTATCTGGGTATCTGAGGTTATTGACATTTCTCCCAGCAATCTTGAGTCCAGGTTGTGTTTCATCCAGCGCACATTTCTCATGATGTTCTCTGCATATAAGTTAAATAAACAGGGTAACGATATACAGCCTTGACATACTCCTTTCCCAATTTGGAACCAGTCCATTGTTCCATGTCCAGTTCTAACTGTTGCTTCTTGACATGAATACAGGTTTTGCAGGAGGCAGGTCAGGTGGTCTGGTATTCCCATCTCTTTAAGAATATTCTACAGTTGTTGTGATCCACTCAAAGACTTAAGGTTAGTCAATGAACAGAAGTAGATGTTCTTCTGGAATACTCTTGCTTTTTCTATGATACAACAGATGTTGGCAATTTGATGTCTGATTCCTCTGCCTTTTCTAAACCCAGCTTGTACATCTGGAATTTCTCAGTTCACATACTGTTGAAGCCTGGCTTGGAGAATTTTGAACATTATTTTGCTAGCATGTGAATTCAGTGCAATTGTGCAGTAGTTCGAACATTCTTTGGCATTGCCCTTCTTTAGGATTGGAATAAAAACTGACCTTTTCCAGTCCTGTGGCCACTGCTGAGCTTTCCAATTTTGCTTGCAAAATGAATGCAGCAGTTGGGGGAAGGTCTCTTAATGTCAAACGAGATATTGAGAAAGCAAGAAGAGCTTAAGTTAGAGCTGGTCAGAGACCAGAATTGCTGAGTCATCCTTACATCACTAGCCTATCTTCTTTGACCAACCCCCTTACTCTGCTCTGACCACAGCCCAACACCTCTCTTGAGTACAACCCAACCCTCACTCCACCTACACCTGACCTTCAGCCTGCCTTCAGATGGATCACCTTATCTCAGCCACAAACAGTCTTGTCTTTGAATGTGCATCTTATTTCTTTACCCAGACTGTGAACTTTCTTGGGCAAGACACTAATGTCTCCTCAGAGACTGAATATACAAATGGACAATGGCCAGACCATATATGACAATAGAACTTTAATCCACAATCTGTACCAACCAGCCTAGTAAGCCAAACCCCTACAGCAATCATCCCAGAAGGGTCAGGAATAAGTCAGTTACTTCCAGCTTCCTTATTTGTTACATATGCTTCCAACTCAGGACCAACTAGAAAAGGGCAAGTATGTTCCCCAAACCAATCATACAAGATGCTTATCTTCTTGTCTGGACCCCTCCAGGGTCCTCATGCAAACAACCTCCAATTATAGCATACCTGAAACTTTCCCTTTCTTTTTTTGGCTGTAATTCTTCCCTACTCTCTGCCTGCCTTTGAGTCCCTGACAAATGCAAGTGATGATGACTGACTCCCTTGCTAGACCAGGCTCTGAATAAATGGCTTCTGTTTTTTCTCATTTGGGTGATTTGGGGAAATTAACAAGATGGCCTCAGTCAGGCTCTCTTGCCCCACACTCTCATGTGCTCTTGCCCCATGTTCTGTAAACAATGACTTTGCAGGGTTTTGTAACAGCTGAGATCACTCATAGCACTGTGCATGCATGTTACAAAGTACTCACTTGGTCACAGGCAACTTTGTGCAGTACACCTATATGAGCTTCACCACGAAAGCCTTGGTTGTCGCTCTATTGGGGCTACACTGGAGCAGCCTCATGGTTATGTTATATGAGGTTCTGTTATGTCTATGTCATGGCTAAATTATGGTTATGTCATGGCTGCTGTGTCAGCCAGGAGAGAGGCTGTGTTATGGCTGCCATGCCAGCCAGGAAAGAATAAACATGTCTGCAGTTCCTACAGCTCCTCGAGTCTTCTTTCAGCCTCTTAGCTCATGCCTTGCCTGCTCTGGGTTCAGAAACAGTGAAGACAGTGTGAACAACGAGACAACTGGCCTCACAAACAGGATCAGCAATACATGTGGTATATTATTTCCAGTTTTCCTGGAGGTCCCAATGAGATACAGTCTGTACTACCCATCACTGCAGATCCAAGCCTTTGGCCAGATGCATTATCTATAGATAATAATATATGAGCCCCTTGTGACTTGCTGCTCATGGCTTGTCAAATCCATACCAACATGATAAATCAGGGCTAGGTGTGAATTCTGCAGCCCAAGCTTCCAGAAGACCAGAGCTCTGCAGCTTCCAGGGCTTCTTCCTGCCTCCCCAAGACTCCAGAATCTCCAGCCATGGCCCCACATGATGAGAGGACTCCTGCCATCCCCCTAGTCCAGAGGCCCCCACTATGGCAGCCCTGGAGGCCCACAGACCCTGAAGCCCTCCCATCCAGGAGCTCTCAGGCACCACATCCTGGAGCAACCCCCAGCCACCTCATGCCAGCCCCCGATGGAGGGAGATAAGCTGCTGGACCTCCCTTGGATGTTTTCATCAGGAGAGGAGGCAGCCACAGGTGATGAGGACCGCCATCCCATTGCCTTGGTTCAATGTCGATTTTCTGAAGGTATTCTGCAGCCACCCGGCCAAGACAAGGAGAAGCTGGGGCCTCGCTGTTAGCCCTGCCCCACACCCAGGGGAGCCGGTTGGATCATCCCTTTGGGAGTAGGACAGAATCCAACCAGAGCTTGTCATGGTCTTTTGAATGGACCCTCCCCATGGAGCCTTCAGGTCCAGTGGTGTGGTGGCTGGACTCCCAACGCCTCTTCTATCACTGAGGCCACTGAGGCTGCTGAGGCTGGAGATTGCGCTGTGTACATCAGGGAGGTAGGCATGTCCCAGCCTGTACAAGGGGCCCTGTCAGCTCCAGAAGGCCTGCTTCCCAGGTGCAGATGGATGATCCATGAGTCTCCCCAACCCCAAAGGGGATGGTGAGGGCTATCCTCAGGCCCCAACTGTCCCCCTTGAGCCCTTGCCAACAGCAGGGGACCCACTCAGACCAGCCTTGCTACAGGCAGAGGAGACGTAGGAGGAATGGGAGTTCTTGGCTGGAGAGGAATCCCTGCTCCCTCTACACCAGGGAGGCCGCCCTGGCCATCCTGGACCAGTCCTGGAGTAGCAGCAGCCAGAATCCCCTGACCAGCCTTTTGTCCTCTTTGCTGACACCTCTGACCCCAGGCAGGCACTGTCTGCCAAGGAGAAGGCCGTGACTCTGACCTGGGCTGAGACCACCCAACCCAGAACAGAAGTTCAAGACCCCTGTCAGGCATCCCCTGAGCCTGCAGGCCCTGATACCAGCTCCCAGCATCTAGAGGACCTTCTGGCATAACCACCACTCAGTGCACAGCAGGGATCCAGACCTGAGCTGAAAGATGCCCAAACCTGCATTGCCTGCTCTGAGGCTTCTCAGGTGTTGGTGGTAAAGACTCTCCTTCCATTTCAAGAGATGCAAGAGATGCTGGTTTGATCCCTGGGTCAGGAAGATCATTTGCAGTAGGACATGGCAACTCATTCCAGTATTCTTGCCTGGAAAATTCCATGGAAAGAAGAGCCTGGCAGGCTACAATCCACAGGGCCAAAAAGAGTTGGACAAACTAAGTGACTGAGCACATCCTTTGTACTCAGTTCAGTTCAGTCGCTCAGTCATGTCCAACTCTTTGGGACTCCATTGACTGCAGCACTGCAGGCGTTCCTGTCCATCACTAACTCCCGGAGCTTATTCAAACTCATGTCCATCGAGTCAGTGATGCCATCCAACCATCTCCTCCTCTGTCATACCCTTCTCCTCCTACCTTCAATCTTTCCCAGCATCAGTTCAGTTCAGTTCAGTCACTCAGTCGTGTCTGACTCTTTGAAACCCTATGAATTGCAGCACGCCAGGCCTCCCTGTCCATCACCAACTTCCGGAGTTCACTCAGTCGGTGATGCCATCCAGCCATCTCATCCTCTGTCAGCCCCTTTTCCTCCTGCCCCCAATCCCTTCCAGCATCAGAGTCTTTTCCAATGAGTCAACTCTTCGCATGAGGTGGCCAAAGTACTGGAGTTTCTGCTTTAGCATCATTCCTTCCAAAGAAATCCCAGGGCTGATCTCCTTCAGAATGGACTGGTTGGATCTCCTTGCAGTCCAAGGGACTCTCAAGAGTCTTCTCCAACACCACAGTTCAAAAGCATCAATTCTTTGGCGCTCAGCCTTCTTCACAGTCCAACTCTCACATCCATACATGACCACTGGAAAAACCATAGCCTTGACTAGACGGACCTTTGTTGGCAAAGTAATGTCTCTGCTTTTCAATATGCTATCTAGGTGGGTCATAACTTTTCTTCCAAGGAGTAAGCGTCTTTTAATTTCATGGCTGCAGTCACCATCTGTAGTGATTTTGGAGCCCAAAAAAATAAAGGCTGACACTGTTTCCACTGTTTCCCCATCTATTTCCCATGAAGTGATGAGACCGGATGCCATGATCTTCATTTTCTGAATGTTGAGCTTTAAACCAACTTTTTCACTCTCCTCTCACTTTCATCAAGAGGCTTTTTAGTTCCTCTTCACTTTCTGCCATAAGGGTGGTGTCATCTGCCTATCTGAGGTTACTGATGTTTCTCCCAGCAATCCTAACATCAGGGTTTTCTCAAATGAGTCAGTTCCTTGCATCAGGTGGCCAAAGTATTGGAGTTTCAGCTTCTGCATCAGTCCTTCTGATGAATATTCAGGACTGATTTCCTTTAGGATTAATTTGTTGGGTCTCCTTGCAGTCCAAGGGACTCTCAAGAGTCTTCTCCAACACCACAGTTCAAAAGCATCAATTCTTCAGCGCTCAGCTTTCTTTATAGTCCAACTCTCATATCCATACATGACTACTGGAAAAACCATAGCTTTGACTATATGGACTTTTGTGGGCACAGTAATGTCTCTGCTTTTCAATATGCTATCTAGGTTGGTCATAGCTTTTCTTCAAAGGAGCAAGCGTCTTTTAATTTCATGGCTGCAGTCAGCATCTGCAGTGATTTTGGAGCCCAAGAAAATAAAGTCTGTCACTCTTTCCATTGTTTCCCTATTTGTCTTTCCTATGGAAAGCCAGGACCAGATGCCATGATCTAAGTTTTTTGAATATTGAGTTTTAAGCCAACTTTTTCACTCTCCTCTTTCACTTTCATCAAGAGGCTCTTAAGTTCTTCTTCACTTTTAGCCATAAGGGTGGGTGGTATCATCTGCATATCTGAGGTAATTGATATTTCTCCCGGCAATCTTGATTCCAGCTTGTGCTTCTTCCAGCCTGACATTTCACATGATGTACTCTGCATATAAGTTAAATAATCAGGGTGACAGTATATAGCCTTGACGTACTCCTTTCCCAATTTGGGACCAGTCTGTCGTTCCATGTTTGGTTGTAACTGTTGCTTCTTGACCTGCATACAGATTTCTTAGGAAGCAGGTCAGGTGGTCTAGTATTCCCATCTCTTTAAGGATTTCCCACAGTTTATTGTGATCCACACAGTCAAAGGCTTTAGCATAATCAATAAAGCAGAAATAGATGTTTTTCTGGAACTCTCTTGCCTTTTTGATGATCCAGCAGATATTGGCAATTTGATCTCTGGTTCCTCTGCCTTCTCTAAATCCAGCTTGAACATCCAGAAGTTCATGGTTCACATACAGTTGAAGCCTGGCTTGGAGAATTTTGAGCATTACTTTGCTAGCATGTGAGATGAGTGCAATTGTGTGGTTGTTTGAACATTCTTTGGCATTGTCTTTCTTTGGGGTTAGAATGGAAACTGACCTTTTCCAGTCCTGTGGCCACTGCTGAGCTTTCCAAATTTGCTAGAATATTGAGTGCAGCACTTTCACAGCATCATCTTTTAGAATTTGAAATAGCTCAACTCAAATTCCATCACCTCCACTAGCTTTGTTCATAGTGATGCTTCCTAAGGTGCCCCTGACTTCGCACTCCAGGATGTCTGACTCTAGATTGTGCTTATCTGGGTCATGAAGATCTTTTTTGTATAGTTCGTCTGTGTATTCTTGCCACCTCTTCTTAATATCTTCTGCTTCTGTTAGGTCCATACCATATCTGTCCTTTATTGTGCCCATCTTTGCATGAAATGTTCCCTTGGTATCTCTAATTTTCTTATAAAGATCTCTAGTCTTTCCCATGCTATTGTTTTCCTCTATTTCTTTGCACTGATCGCTGAGGAAGGCTTTCTTATCTCTCCTTGCTAATCTTTGGAACTCTGCATTCAGATGCTTATATCTTTCCTTTTTCTCTTTTGCTTTTCACTTCTCTTCTCTTCACAGCTATTTTTAAGGCCTCCTCAGACAACCATATTGCCTTTTTGCATTTCTTTTTCTTGAGGATGGTTTTAATCACTGCCTCCTGTACAATGTCATGAATCTCTGTCCATAGTTCTTCAGATACTCTGTCTATCAGATCTAATCCCTTGAATCTATTTGTCACTTCCACTGTATAATCATAAGGGATTTGATTCCGGATATAACTGGATGGTCTAGCGGTTTTCCCTACTTTCTTCAATTTAAGTTTGAATTTGGCAATAAGGAGTTCATGATCTGAACCACAGTCAGCTCCCAGTCTTGTTTTTGCTGACTGTATAGAGCTTCTCCATTTTTGGCTGCAAAGAATATAATCAATCTGATTTTGGTATTGACCATCTGGTGATGTCCATGTGTAGAGTCATCTCTTATGTTGTTGGAAGAGGATGTTTGCTATGACCAGTGTGTTCTCTTGGCAAAACTCTGTTAGCCTTTGCCCTGCTTCATTTTGTAGTCCAAGACCAAATTTGCCTGTTATTCCAGGTATCCCTTGACTTCGTACTTTTGCATTCCAGACCCCTATGATGAAAAGGACATCTTTTTAGGGTCTTAGTTCTAGAAGGTCTTGTAGGTCTTCATAGAACCATTCAATTTCAGTTTCTTCAGTGTTACTGGTTGAGGCATAGACTTGGATTACTGTGATATTGAATGGTTTGCCTTGTAAATGAACAGAGATCATTCTGTCAGTTTTGAGACTGCACCCAAGTACTGCATTTCAGACTATGAGGGCTACTCCATGTCCTCTAAGGGATTCTTGTTCACAGTAGTAGATATAGTGGTCATCTGAATTAAATTCACCCACTCCAGTTCATTTCAGTTCACTGATTCCTAAAATGTCTGTGTTCACTCTTGCCATCTCCTGTTTGACCACTTCTAATTTACCTTGATTCATGGACCTAACATTCCAGGTTCCTATGCAATATTTCTCTTTACAGCATTGGACTTTACTTCCATCACCATTCACATCCACAACTGGGTGTTGTTTTCACTTTGCCTCCATCTCTTCATTTTTTCTGGAGTTATCTCTCCACTCTTCTCCAGTAGCATATTGGGTACTTACCAACTTGGGGAGTTCATCTTTCAGTGTCCTATCTTTTCACCCTTTCACACTGTTCATAGGGTTCTCAAGGTAGGAATACTGAAGTGGTTTGCCATTCCCTTCTCTAGTGGACCATGTTTGAGCAAACTCTGGGAGATAGTGAAGGACAGGGAAACCTGGAGTCCTGAAGCCCATGGGGTGGCAAAGAGTCAGATACAACAGCGACTGAACATAAACAACAAGGGACGCATGACCTAGGGCCAATTCCTCTGGGAACGAGCATGACCCACCTCAGACTGTTAGAACATCTGGTGGGTCTCTACTGCCTAATGCACTCCCCAGTACATCTCAACTGAGGCTGCT
Source organism: Bos taurus (assembly GCF_002263795.3). Taxonomy (NCBI): domain Eukaryota; kingdom Metazoa; phylum Chordata; class Mammalia; order Artiodactyla; family Bovidae; genus Bos; species Bos taurus. The sequence goes on from NC_037340.1 coordinate 50,893,608, forward strand.
ATACCCCTTCTTCTCCCCAGCCTAACTGAGCAAGTGAGTGAGCCCTAATAAACCTTGGTCTATGCCCCCTCTTGTCTGGGTGGGCAACAAACACCAGAGGGTGACCTACAAGCAGAGGTTGGACAAAACCAAAGTGGAACACTTCTCTGTAACCAAAGAAGAGAAGGGTAATTAGCTCCTGCAACCACAGGTGCTACAGATGAAATCCCCACAATTAACCTGAGACTCTGGAGAGTAGGGACAATTGTGGACTTTGGGAGCAAGTGCAAGCTAAAGTAAAGCAAGGTCTGAATTTGAGCTGACCCACAACAGGTCCAGAGACATTCCCAGAGATATTGGAGGACTTTCTGATAGGCAGGGTGACTGGAGCACACCGTGTGAAGAGGAAAATGGAGGGATCACAAGGACATTCTTCTGACTACCACTTTATATAGTTTTCCATTTTTCTTTCTTTTTTTTATATTGTTCTAATGTTGTTCTTTATTATTTCTTTAATTTTTATCTTTTATAATTACTTTTCCTTTTTTATGCACCTCATTTTTAAATAAATTCATTTTATTTCTTCCTGTTTTTACTGTACTGCTTAGTTACAAAGCATTTTTAGTAATGTTTTTGATTTTGTATTTATACTAGTCTAGTTTTTAGCACTCTATTTCACTTAGGGGTTTGTTTATTGGTTTGATCGCTCTCCTCTTTTAAGACTCCTGTTTTTATCCTTTTTTCCTCTTTTCTCCATTTTTCTTTCTCTTTGTAAATGTGCGAGTCTCTTTGCATGTTCTTGGCTGTTGAGCATTGTTTCACCACTAATCTTGAAGTTTTGTCTTCTGTGCTGTGTGCCTGTGAAGCCTAGGTGCTGCAGGAAGGGGTTGGCTGAACCACTGAGGTCAGAGAAATGAGTCCAAGACTTTTAATTACCAGAGAACTCCCAACCCCATGGAATATTACTCCACAAGAACTCTCCCAAAGGCCTCCATCTCAACACCAAGATCAAGCACCACTCAAAGATCAGCAAACTCCAGTGCCGGATGCCTCTCACCAAACCGTTAGCAAAACAACACTTCCCACTAGCAGAAAGGCTGCCCAAAGCCATACCAAGCCCATGGTCACCCCAAAACACTTCTGGATATGGCACTGCCCTTCAGAGAGTCAAGATCCAGCCTCATCCACCAGAACACAGGCACAAGTCCTCCCAACCTGGAAAGCTTCACAAGGCACTGGTCAAAACCCAACCATGTGGGACAGACTCCATATTTAAGAGGAAATACAACCTTCCAGCCTGCAGAAAGTTGATCCCAAACACAGTAAATTAAACAAAATGAAAAGACAGAGAAATATGCAGCAGATGAAGAAATGATAAAAACCAACAAGACCAAACAAATGAAGAGAAAATAAGCAGTCTACCTGAACAAGAATTCAGAGTGATTATAGAAAAGAGGATCCAAAATTTTGGAAATAAAATGGAGGCACAGATAAAAAGACTGGAGGCACGGATTGAGAAGATACAAGAAATGCTTAACAAGGATCCAGAAGAATTAAAAAATAGACAATCACCAATGAACAACACAATAAATGAGAATAAAAATACACTAGAGGGAACCAATGGCAGGAGGGAATGGAGAAGGCAATGGCACCCCACTCCAGTACTCTTGTCTGGAAAATCGCATGGATGGAGGAGCCTGGTGGGCTACAGTCCATGGGGTCGCTGAGAGTCGGACACGACTGAGCAACTTCATTTTCACTTTTCACTTTCATGCATTGGAGAAGGAAATGGCAACCCACTCCAGTGTTCTTGCCTTGAGAATCCCAGGGACAGGGGAGCCTGGTGGGCTGCTGTCTATGGGGTCGCACAGAGTTGGACACGACTGAAGCGACTTAGCAGTAGCAGCAGAGGGAACCAATAGCAGAATAATTAAGGCAGAAGAATGAATAAGTGAGCTGGAATGGTGGAAAAAACTTAAGCAGAGCAGAATAACAAAAAAAGAATAAAATGAAATGAGGACAATCTCAGAGACTTCTGGGACAACATTAAGTGCACCAAGGTTCAAATAATAGGGATCTCAGAAGAAGAAGAGATAAACAAATGGTATGAGAAAATATATGAGGAGATTATACTCAAAAACTTCCTAAACATGGGGAAAGGAATAGCCACCCAAGTCTAGGAAGCCCAAAAAGTCCCATATAGGATAGATCCAAGGAGAAACATGCCAAGACACATATTGATCAAACTAACAAAGATTAAACACAAAAACAAACATTAAAAACAGCAAGGGAACAGCAACAAATAACATACAAGGTGATACCCATAAGGCTAATAGCTGACCTTTCAACAGAAACTCTGCAGCCCAGAAGGGAGTGGCAGGATATACTTAAAATGATGAAAGGAAAAAAAACTAATATCAAGATTACTCATTCCAGAAAAGATCTCATTCAGATTTGAAGGAGAAATCAAAAGCTTTCCAGACAAGCAAAATTTAAGAGAATTCAGCACCACCAAAGGAAATTTACAACGAATGTTAAAGGAATATCTCTAGACAGGAAACATTAGAGAAAGAAAAGGCTTACAAAAACAAATCCAAAACAACAAAATAAATGGTAACAAGACCATACATATCCATAAATTACCTTATGTGTAAATGTATTAATGATCCAATCAAAAGAATGAGATTGGCTGAATGGATACAAAAGCAAGACCTCTATTAATGCTGTCTACAAGAGATCCACCTCAGATGTAGGGACACATATAGACTGAAAATGAGGGGCTGGAAAAAGATATTGCATGCAAATGGAAATCAAAAGGAAGAGGGAGTAGCAATACTCACTTCAGATAAAATAGACTTTGAAATAAAGACAATTACAAGAGACAAGGAAGGACACTACATAATGATCAAGGGATCAATCCAAGAAGATATAATAATTCTAAATATATATGCACCCAACATAGCAGCACCTTAATACATAAGGCTAATGGGGAAACTGACAGTAACACAATAATAGTGGGGGACTTTAACACTCCCTCACACCAATAGACAGATCATCCAGACAGAAAATTAATAGGGAGAAATGAGCTTCGAATGATACATTTGACCATTTGGACCTAATTGATATCTGTCAGGCATTTCATCCAAAAACAGTAGACTTCACTTTTTTCTCAAGTGCACATGGAATATTCTCCAGGATAGATCACATCTTGAGTCACAAACCAAGCCTTGGTAACTTTTAAAACATTGAAATTATTTCAAGCATCTTTTTTGACCACAGTGCTATAAGAGTAGATATCAATTAAAGGAAAAAATATATAAAAAGCACAAACACATGGAGGCTTCTCACACACAATATGCTTCTAAATAACCAAGAGGTCACTGAAGAAATCAAAGAGGAAATTTAAAAATACCTATAAATAAATGACAATGAAAACATGACAATTCAAAACCTATGGGATGCAGTAAAAGCAGTGCTAAGAAGGAATTTTATAGCAATACAAGTCTACCTCAAGAAACAAGAGAGACATCAAATAAATGACCTAACTTTACATCTAAAGCAACTAGAAAGAGAAGAGCAAAAAAACCCAAAGTTAGTAGAAGGAAAGAAATCACACAGATCAAAGAAGAAATAAATGAAAAATAAAAGGGGATAAGAGCAAAGATCAATAAAACTAACAGCTAGTTCTTTGAGAAGACAAACAAAATTGACAAACCATTGGCCAGACGCACGAAGAAAAAGAGGGAAAAGACTCAAATCAATAAAATTAGAAATGAAAAAGAAATTACAACAGACAACACAGAAATACAAAGGATCATAAGAGATTACTACAAGCAATATATGCCAACAAAATGGACAACCTGGAAGAAATGGAAAAATTCTTGGAAAAGTATAACCTTCCAAAACTGAACCAGGAAGAAATTAAAAAAAAAAAAAAAATGAACAGATGAGTCACAAGCACAGAAATGGAAACTATAATCAAAAATCTTCCAAAAAAACAAAAGCCCAGGGCCAAATGACTTCACAGGTGAATTCTTCCACACTATTCCAGAAAATTGCAAAATAGGAAAACTCCAAAACTCATTCTACAAGGCCACCATCACCCTGATACCAAAACCAGACAAAGAAGCCACAAAAAAGGAAAATTACTGGTTAATATCATGGGTGAATATAGATGTAAAAATCCTTAACAAAATATTAAAAGACAGAATCCAACAACACAATTTAAAAGATCAAGTGGGCTTTCCCCAGAGATGCAAGGATTCTTCAGTATACACAAATGAATCAATGTGATACACCACATGAACAAATTGAAAGATAAAAATCATGTGATCACCTCCAGCTATGACAAACCTAGATAGCATATTAAAAAGCAAAGACATCACTTTGCCAACCAAGGTCCATATAGTTAAAGCTATGGTTTTTCCGATAGGCATGTATGGATGTGAGAGTTGTACCATAAAGAAGGCTGAGAACCAAAGAATTGATGCTTTTGAACTATAGTGTTGAAGAAGACTCTTGAGAGTCCCTTGGCCTGCAAGGAGATCAAATCAGTCAATCCCTAAGGAAATCAATCGTGAATATTCATTGGAGGGACTAATGCAGAGGCTGAAACTCCAATCATTTGGCCACCTGATGCAAAGGGCCAACTCACTGGAAATAACCCTAATGCTGGAAAAGATTGAAGGCAGGAGGAGAAAGGGATGACAGAGGATGAGAAGGTTGGATGACATCACTGACTCAATGGACATGAGTTTGATCAAGCTCTGGGAGATAATGAAGAACAGAGAAGCCTGGCATGCAGTCCATGGGGTCACAAAGAGTCAGACATGACTGAGCAATTGAACAAGAATAGATAGATGCAGAGAAAGCTTTTGACAAAATTTAACAACCATTTATGATAAAAAGAAAAAACTCTCCAGAAAGAAGGCATAGAAGGAACATACCTCAACAGAATAAAACTCATACATGACAAACAGCAAACATTACTCTCAAGGAAGAAAGACTGAAAGCATTTCCTCTAAGAACAAGAACAAGACAAGGCTGCCCACTCTCTTCACTATTATTCAACATAGTTTTGGAAGTCCTAGTCACAGCAATCAGAGAAGAAAAAGAAATAAAAGGAATCCAGATTGGACAAGAAGTAAAACTCTCACTGTTTGCAGGTGACATGATACTATACATCAGATCAGATCAGATTAGTCGCTCAGTCGTGTCCGAATCGCAGCATGCCAGGCCTCCCTGTCCATCACCAACTCCCGGAGTTCACTGAGACTCACGTCCATCGAGTCAGTGATGCCATCCAGCCATCTCATCCTCTGTCGTCCCCTTCTCCTCTTGCCCACAATCCCTCCCAGCATCAGAGTCTTTTCCAATGAGTCAACTCTTCGCATGAGGTGGCCAAAGTACTGGAGTTTCAGCTTTAGCATCATTCCTTCCAAAGAAATCCCAGGGCTGATCTCCTTCAGAATGGACTGGTTGGATCTCCTTGCAGTCCAAGGGACTCTCAAGAGTCTTCTCCAACACCACAGTTCAAAAGCATCAATTCTTTGGTGCTCAGCCTTCTTCACAGTCCAACTCTCACATCCATACATGACCACTGGAAAAACCATAGCCTTGACTAGACATACCTTTGTTGGCAAAGTAATGTCTCTGCTTTTCAATATGCTATCTAGGTTGGTCATAACTTTCCTTCCAAGGAGTAAGCGTGTTTTAATTTCATGGCTGCAGTCACCATCTGTAGTGATTTTGGAGCCCAGAAAAATAAAGTCTGACACTGTTTTCACTGTTTCCCCATCTATTTCCCATGAAGTGATGGGACCGGATGCCATGATCTTCATTTTCTGAATGTTAAGCTTTAAGCCAACTTTTTCACTCTCCACTTTCACCTTCATCAAGAGGCTTTTTAGTTCCTCTTCACTTTCTGAAAACCCTAAAGATGCCATTAAAAGATTACTAGAACTAATCAATGAATATAATAAAGTCACAGGATGTAAAATTAATACACAGAAATCCCTTGCATTCTTGTACACTAACAATGAAAAATCAGAATGATAAATTAAGGAATAAATCCCATTCACCATTGCAACAAAAATAATAAAATACCTAGGAATAAACCAACCTAAAAATACAAAGGACCTGTATGCAGAAAACTATAAGACACTTATGAAAGAAATCAAAGATGACACAAACAGAGAGATATACTATGCTCTTGGATTGGAAGAATCGATACTGTAGAAATGACTATTCTTCCCAAAGCAATCTACAGATTTAGTGCAATCTCTATCAAACTACCAATGGTAGTTTTCACGGAACTAGAACAAAAAATGTCATAATTTGTATGCAAACACAAAAGACTCCAAAGCCAAAGCAATCTTGAGAAAGAAGAATAGAAGTGGAGGAATCAATCTTCCTGGTTACAGACTATGCTAAGTCACTTCAGTCATGTCTGACTCTGTGCGACCCCATAGACGGCAGCCCACCAGGCTCCCCCGTCCCTGGGATTCTCCAGGCAAGAACTCTGGAGTGGGCTGCCATTTCCTTTTCCAATGCATGAAAGTGAAAAGTGAAAGTGAAGTCACTCAGTTGTGTCCGACTCTTAGCGACGCCATGGATTGCAGCCTACCAGGCTCCTCCGTCCATGGGATTTTCCAAGCAAGAGTACTGGAGTTGGGTGCCATTGCCTTCTCCTCTTGCACTGTCAGTGGGAATGTAAATTGATACAGCCACTACAGAGGACAATATGGAGATTCCTTTAAAAACTAGGAATAAAACTACCATATGAACCAGCAATCTCACTATTGGGCATATATCCTGAAGAAACCGTATTTGAAAAAGTCACATGTACCCCAATGTTCACTGCAGCACTATTTACAATAACTAGGACGTGGAAGCAACCTAGATGTCCATTGACAGATGAATGGATAAAGAAGTTGTGGTATATACATACAATGGAATATTACTCAGCCATAAAAAGGAATGCATTTGAATCAGCTCTCATGAGGTGTATGGACCTAGAGCCTATTATACAAAGCAAAGTAAATCAGAAAGAGAAATACAAATATTGTACATTAACACATGTGTATGGAATTTTCAAGGATGGTACAGATGAATTCATTTGCAGAGCAGCAATGGAGATGCAGACCTAGAGAACAGACTTGTAGACACTTTCAGGGAAGGAGAGGTTGGGATGAATTCGGAAAGTAGTATTGAAACATATACTTTAACATATGTAAAATGGATATCCAGTGGGAATTTGCTGGATGACACAGGGAGCTCAAACTCGGTGCTCTGTGACAACCTAGAGGGGTGGGATGGGGTGGGAGGTGGGAGGGAGGTTTCAGAAGGAGGGGACATAAGTATACCTACGGCTGATTCACACTGATGTATGGCAGAAACCAACACAATATTGTAAAGCAATTATCCTCCAATTAAAAAATAAAATAAAAAGAAATTCAAGGCAACTAGAATAGTTCAAACAATTTTCAAAAAGAAGAATAAAATGGGAAAATCAAAAAAAAAGAGAGAGAGAGTGAGACTAGTCTGGTCTCATGACTTGCTTGAATGCAGCTGAAACTACATTCTTGGCCCCAGTGTTAAGAGGACTGACATCTGTTTTCTGCCTCTTGGGTACAGTTATTAAACTAAAGATATGTAGAAACACTCTGGTGGATAAAATGAAAATTTTGGTCTTTTCAGCCCCAACTGACTTCCCAATTGAAGATGACCTCATTTGGCCTGTACAGTGTAGGGAAAAATGTCAAGTTTAGCTCAATCAATGCATAGAACTAAGAGAAATAATACACTATTTCTATATCATTAAATAATTAAATAAAAAGAAAACACAGGCCTTAAATAATACATTATACTGAAAGGGCTTAATTGATATCTATAAAGAATATTTCATATGAATGCAACAGAATATACATTCTTTTCAAGTGCACATGGAACAGTCTCCTCCAGGTTAGATTACATGCTAGGCCAAAAACAATCCTTAGTATATTCAGGAAATTAAAATCATATCAAACATCTTTTCCAACCACAACACTATGAGACTAGAAATCAACTACAAGAAAAAACTGCAAAAAGCACAAATACATGGAGACCAAACAATATGATACTAAACATCCAATGGATCACTGAAGAAATTAAAAGGGAAATAAGATATACCTAGAAACAAATGAAAACAAAAAAACAATGATCCAAAACTTATGGGATGCAGCAAAAGCAGTTCCAAGACTGAAGCTTATAACAATATAAACTATAAATAAGAAAAATAAATCAGAAGAAAAAAAAAGAAAACTTTCAGATAAGCAACCGAAATTTATACCTATAGCAACTAGAGAAAGAGAACAAATAAAACCCAAAGTTAATAGAAGGAAATACATAGTAAAAATCAGAGCAGAAATAAATGAAATAGAGACTTTAAAAAAACAGTAGAAAAGAGCAACTAAAAGCTGGTTTTTGTAAAGATAGACAAAAATTAATAAAAACTTCAGCCAGACTTATCAAGAAAAGAAGTGAAAGGGATCGGATTAATAAAATTATTATGAAAAAGGAGAAGTTACAACTGACACTACAGAAGTACAAAGGATCATAAGAAACTACTACAAACAACTATACACCAATGAAATGGACGACCTAGAAGAAATGGACAAATTCTTACAAAGGTACAATCTCTCAAGACTGAACCAGGAAAAACCTAAAATATGAACAAACTGATTACCAGGAATGAAACTGAATCAGACTTTAAAAACTACCAACAAACAAAAGACCAGGATCAGATATGGCTTCACAAGTGAAGTCTACCAAACATCTAGAGGAAAGTTAACACCTATCCTTCTGAAACTACTTTCAAAAAATGCAGACGAAGGAATACTTCTGAGCTTACTCTCTGAGACTAGCATCACCCTGATACCAAAAGCATACCCCAAAAAAAGAAAATTAGGGGCCAAATATCACTGATGATACTCATTGGAAAAGACCCTGATGCTGGGAAAGATTGAAGGCTGGAAGAGAAGGGGATGACAGAGGATGAGAGTTGGATGGCATCACTGACGCAATGGACATGAGTTTGAGTAGGCTCCGAGTTGGTGATGGACAGGGAAGCCTGGCGTGCGGCAGTCCTTCCACGGGGTCGCAGAGTTGGACACAACTGAGCGACTGAACTGAACTGATCATTGATGAACATAGACGCAAAAATCCTCAACAAAATACTAACAAACCAAATCCAACAATATACTAAAAGGATCGTACACCATGATCAAGTGGGATTTAATCCAAGGATGCAAGAAGATTTTGATATCTACAAATCAATCAACATGATATACCACATTAACAAACTGAAGAGTAAAAACCATATGATCATGTCATCAGATGCATAAAAATGTTTTGATAAAATTCAATATCCATTTATAATCAAAACTCTCCAGAAAACAGGTAAAAACAAACATACTTCAACATAATAAAAGTCATATAAGGAATTCCCTGGTGGTCCAGTGGCTAAGACTGCACTCCCAAAGCAGGGGGCTCAGGTTCTATCCCTGGTCAGGGAACTAGATCTCACATGCCCAGCTAAGACCTAAGGCAATGAAATAAATAAGATTTTTTAAACCATATATATGACAAGGGGCTTCCCTGGTGGCTCAGTGATATCAAATCTGCCTGCCAGTGCAGGAGATGCAGGTTCAATCTCTGGGTTGGGAAGATGCCCTGGAGAAGGAAATGGCAACCCATTCCAGTACTTCTGCCTGGGAAATCCCATTGTCAGAGGAGCTTGGCAGGCTACAGTCCATAGGGTTGCAAAAGAGTCAGACACAACTTAGTGACTAAACAACTACAACAACAATATATGACAAACCCATAGTAAACATCATATATAATGATGCAAAGCTGAAAGCATTTCCTCTAATACCAGGACAAAGCAAAGATGTTCACTCTTGCCACTTTTATTCAACATAATTTTGGAAATCTTAGCCACAGCAATCAGAGAAGAAAAAAATAATAATAAAAGGAATCAATATTGGAAAAGATAAAGTGAAACTATCACTGTTTGCATATGACATGATACTATACATAGAAAATCCTAAAAATCCTACCAGAAAACTACTAGAACTCATCAATAAATTCAGTAAAGCTACAGGATATAAAATTAGTATACAGAAATATGCTGCATTATTATATACTAACAATGTAGTATCATAAAGAGAAATTAAGGAAACAATCCCATTTACCATCACATCAAAAAGAATAAAGTACCTAGGAATAAATCTACCTAAGGAGGCAAAATATCTTTACCCTAAAAACTGTAAGCTGCTGACAAAAGACATTGAAGGTGACACAGATAGAAAGATATACCATCTTCTTGGATTAGAAGAATCACTATTGTTAAAATGACCATACTACCCAAGCAACCTATAGATTCTATGAAATTTCTATCAAATTGTGAATAACATTTTTTCACAAACCTAGGACAAATAATTTTAAATTTGTATACAATGCAAAAGACTCTGAATAGCCAATAGCTTCAGAAAGAAGAATGGAGCTGGAGGAATCAGGCTCCCTGAATTCAGACTATACTACAAAGCTACAGTAATCAAGACAATAAACCAACAACAAATTGAAAAGACAACATACTGAATAGGAGAAAATATTTGCAAATGATATGACTGGTAAAGAATTAATGTTCAACATATATAAACAGCTCATACAACTCAACATCAAACAAACAAAACAAACAATTCAATTAAAAATGGGCAGAAGAACTGAATAGACATTTTACCAAAGAGGAAATTCATATGGCCAACAGGCACATGAAAAGATGTTCAACATAGCTGATCATGAGGGAAATGTAAATCAAAACCAGAAGGAGATATCCCTCAACCTATCAGATATCCCTCAACCTGGCTGTTATCAAAAAGAAAACAAACAACAAATGTTGATAAGGATGCTGGAGAAAAGGGAACCCTCACCCACTGATGATGAGAACAGAGATTGGTGCAGTCATTGTGGAAAACAGTATGGAGGTTTCTCAAAAAACTAAAAATAGAAATACCATATGACCCATAGCCAAAAAAAAAAAAAAATGCTAGTTCTAAAAGATACATGGACCCCAATGTTCAAAGTAGCATTATCTACAATTGCCAAGATATGGAAACAATTTCAGTCCATCAGATGGATGCCTAAAGAAGATGTGATACATATATACTGGGTTGGCCAAAAAGTTCATTCAGGTTTTTAGCATAAATATCCAAGGTATTTTCCCCCAAACATCCAACATATATTAACTATAAATATAGATGGTTACCCTCATTCTTGTTGATGCTTCTCAGAAGCTTTTCTCCTATGAGAAAGAGACTCATGCCTTCCCTAGCAGACCAGGTTCCCTGGAATGTGTGAAAACCCTCCCCAGTCATCTACTGCAAAAGGTTGGAACTCTGGGATAGACACATATACTCTAACCATCAGTGATACTCAGGGGTGCACAGTTCTCCATTCTTTTGTGCATTTATCATTTCTTCATTTGTTGATTCATACTTTCACTATCCCTAGCTACCACTGGTAAACAACAAAATTACAAAACACAACTCAAAAAAGAATAAATCAAAAGATGCTGGGGACACAGAGGAAGACGTAAATGGGATTTTTGCAAACATTTAATCCTCATACAGGACAGAGTTATTACCATTATTTTACACTTACAGGGAAATGAAGCATCAGAGAGATTAAGTGAATAACTCACAGAGGACAGAGGAAGGGAGAACTGCTAGAAGTCCATAGAGAATACTAAAGTGAGGAGAGCCAGCCTCACCTCCTAATTTTTTTCCTGGGACACTTGGAATTTTTTCTTGTTTCCTCCATTCTTCCTTTCCTCTAATGAATCATTATCAAGGGAAATCTTCCTTCCTTCACTGTTTTCTCCAGAGACTGAATGTTGGCCAGAAGAAAGGAAATGGAAAATGGCTTCGTGCCATCTTCTTTGTGAGTTAGAAGGTTGACATCCCAGCAGGAGTGGTCTCAGCCTCCTTAATTGGGATTGGAGTCATACAATCTTGCCAGGCCTCTTGAGTTGATTATAGGTCACTTCCTCAAAATTGAGTGCCCTATATTTTCTCTGTTTTAGGAATTCTCCCTTATTAGCTTTTGCAGCTCCATTTGGGGATCAGGTTAGTCAAGTTTACCTATAGAATTTTCTCACATTTCTTTTCATTACCACAGAATATCCCTATGGAACTCCTTCCCCACTATTCCCAGTTCCATATCCCACCATGGGTAATCAGATCGCGGGAATGGAGGAGATGGTAACCTTATAACCTCTACTCTTTGGCTGAAAATGGAGGGACAAAGAATGTAAAGAAATGAGAAACACTTGTTCCTGGAGTTAGAGGACCAAGGTTGTAAGGGTGGGATTTCAGGCACTAATACAGGAAACGAAGGGATTCCCCTTGGTACTAAGTGGGCTCTACTAGAGAGGGGTTGCTTTTTCTCCAGGGAGGTTAAAGTAATGCTACCTGAAAATTTCCATTGCCCACTTTAATTCTCATTTTGTATTCCCAGAGCTGAGTGAATTGGAATTATCGTTGTCACCAGCATATTCTTAAATGGCATTCTCAACTTTAATGCTTTTTTAGTAAGCCATACTGGAAATGTGCCCCTTGGGACTGGTCCAGAAGAAACAGCCACATGAAAAGTGTCCAGTGGACCTGGGTAGAATATTAGCCAAGGGTTCAGATCAGTCAGTCCACCTACTCTTTTCACAATGCATCTATCGGGCATTGCCTAGTTAGTGCTCAAATGGAGTCTTCCTGGGACCCCTGCTTTCCTGAAGCATAGTATCCTGCAGGCTGAATGGTTATCAAATCCATTCCCTATTCTTGGGCACTTGGCTGACGCACATTTCTCCCTTGCATCCAAGTGGGGCCATGAGCTTAGACAAGATTGCTGTACTTGATTCCTAAAATGTCTATATAATCCTCCACAAAAAGAATCCCTTTTTACTTTGGGCAGGTGGATATAGACAATCTAGAAGAGGTCTCCAAGGCCTTGGAGAATTCCAGGATTCTAGGAAATAGTGGAGTCACACTTTGGAAGAAACCTGGATCCCATGGAGATCTGTCCAGGAGAACTGCTGCCAAATGGGTACATTCATGTTGGATGCTGAGTAAATGACAAATAAAGTTTTACTGTGCTAAGCTACTGAAGTTTGGGGGTTATCTATTACAACTTTTAACCTACCATAACTAATCTCTGCCCCCACTCCAAGAGTTTTCCACCTTGGTGGGCCTTCCAACTTTCCTCAATATCCTGCTTTCCAGCTTACTTCCTCTCCTAAAGAAAATAAAAAGAAACAAAAGAATAGCTCTTATGCAAAAAAACAACAACAAAAATAAATAAAACAACAACAAGAAAAAAAACAGAAGAGTATCTCTTAGGAGCAGAATCAAACACAGCTGCAAAGCAAACAGCCACACCAAGAGTCCCCAAAGCAGTAGGCTGCTTGCCAGGCTTCAGTGAGGAATATCATTCCATTGGTGCCCATTCCCAGAATCTACCATTTCTACTATGAGGAGAGATAAAATCACTAACTCCCAACTCCATTGATTTTAGGTAAATATTAGCCTAAACAGTCAAATAACAGGCCCCTAGTCCCCTGTAGCCTCTACTGACAAATGAATGAAGATGGGAAGATGAATTACAAAGTATGAATCTCCTTTCTGCATAAATATATTTTCCCCACATACTCTGTAACCCACAAGCACTGAGAGATAGCCAGCACCAAACTGTACTGTCCTCATGGTGAAACAGTGTAGCACTAATCCCTTCCCTTCATTCAGTACCCCTATTGACCATACATAGTATGTATTTGAGGTGAATGGCACTATTAGGTGGATCAGGAAGCCTTAGGTTTCAGGTCAGTCAGGGTTGTAGGTCAACTTGTAATCAGAGGTAGGGTCAGGCCATTGTAAGTTTAAAGGTCAGGCCAGAGCTAGAGATCCATCTGCAGCTGAAGAATAGAAGGGATGTCCATGTTGTTCATAATAACTGATCCCAGGAAGTGGTAACATTAGCCAAGTTTTCCAATAACATATGTGAATGTGCATGCTTTCAGCCTCCACTGCTACTCTGAGGCAGGGAAGAACTGGAAAACAGTTCCTTTGGGTTTTGAGGACATAATTGAAAAGAGTCTCAGGAGCCAGATACAAAACCCAAAGAAAACTTTTTGTCCATGGGAAAGCTCTTCTCTTAACTCTTTTGGGTAGCACTTACTATAATTTGAATGCAAACTCCAGGAAGTCAGGAATTTTCTTTTGTTATTGCTGTTGTTTGTCACTGTCATGTCTGACTATTTGTAACCTCATGGACTATAGCAAAAGTGAACATCCTTGCTTTGTCCCTGATATTAGAGGAAATGCTTTCAGCTTTTCATCATTGCAGATGTTTACTATGGGCTTGTCATATATTGTTGTTGTAGTTGTTTAGCCACTAAGTTGTATCTGACTCTTTTGCAACCCTATGGACTGTAGCCCACCAGGCTCCTCTGTCCATGGGATTTCCCAGGCAAGAACACTGGAGTGGGTTGCCATTTTCACCTCCAGGGGATCTTCCCAAGACAGGGATCAAACCCAGGTCTCCTAAATCCTGGGTCCTAAATCCTAAATCCTGGGTCCTAAATCCATTGGCAGGTGGATTCTTTACCACGGAGCCACAGTGAAGTCCGCTTTTTCTTTACTCTCACTCTAAAGGGGTCTCTTAAGGGAAAAGAGACAAACACAGGTTCTTAGTTTTCCTTCTTAAACTAGAAGTCATGCTGCTGGATCACAAAGGGCCAACCAGGTCTCCAGGGCTTACTGGTCCAGCAATTTGACCCCTTTCCAAATTTGAGCATAATAAACTAGTAGAGGAAAGTAACAATTTCATAGCTCCTGCCTTTCTCTGTTTCCTCCTCTAGAGCTCTAGAACCTCCAAAGCTCTCTTGCAGACCAAGATCTGAAAAGCAGCAAAGCTGCCCTGTCTCCTTCCAGACAACCTATCCCACAATTCCTCCTCAACCTACTGGCAAGTATACCTCCAGCCAGTCCTATGCTGTTACTCTAAACCAGAATTAGGCACAGATCTCTATGTGACACCTGTCAAGTAGCCCCCTATCACCCCAGGCCCAGCTTAGGTTTAACTATGTCTCCTATTCCCAAACATCTTTGAAAACTGACCAGAATCAGATAGACTCCACCAGTGTTACCCTTGTCCTACGCTGTGAGATGGCAGCCAGTTACAGACACAGAGCCTGCCATCCGTTATTCCCATGTGACAAGCTCCTGGCCTCTCTTTCCAGAGTCCTTTGCCCCTCCCCTTCATAAAGGAAACCCATACTCACAGTTGTGCTTTTGGTCAGCTGCCAGGTAATCCTTATAAGGCCCCTACTTTCATTTCAACTCTCCACTGTAAGTTCCCAAAGACCCAAGTAAAAGATGAAAGATGTAATGGGAAGCTAATGGCCTTGGAAAAGCTGTTTCTAACCCAAGACTATAGCAGCTTTGGCTTCCTAGTCTGGGGAGGGAGAGTTATCCATCTCATTTCTGCCATTTTTCTGCTACTTCTCCAAAGTACATTCTCAGACTCTCAGACATCACAGTCAGTGGGCACTGAGACCACGAGTTCTCTGGCTACTCCCAGATACCTCTCCAAACAGGTCCTCATCTCCCTGGCATGGTTCAAGCCTTCCTCATCCTGCACTTACTCAGTGGCATTATTCTCCCTACAGTTCCCTACTCCCCTGCCACCCAGAATGTCCAATCGGGCTTGACACATGACAGCAGCCTGGTAAGTATTTTTATGTCGGCCAAAGGAATGGTCTCTCTTTGTTTCTCCCTACTCAGTCTTGCTAGTCAACAAGAGTCTCCTCAAGCCCACTCCTCCACCTGTGTCCCAGGTTCATCTCATTTCCACATTCCCTCTGCCCTCTGTCCTCCAGTTCAAATCCTGCCCTGCCTAGTCCCACTCAGCTAAGGAAGCAAGCACTGCTCTGGAGTGTGTGTGTGTGCATGCTAAGTTGCGTCAGTCATGTCCAACTCTTTGCGACCCTATAGACTATAGCCCACCAGGCTTCTCTGTCCATGGGATTCTCCACACAAGAACACTGGAGTGGCTTGCTATTTCCTTCTCCAGGGGATCTTCCCAACCCAGGGATCTTATGTCTCTTGCATTGGCAGACAGGTTCTTTACCACTAGTGCCACCTGGGAAGTGACACCATAACTCTGGAGCCCTAACACATATTAATTCATTAAGCCTTTAGGCCAGTAGGTAGACACTACTCACCTTCATTTTACAGATGAGAAACTGAGACATAAAGAGGTCAAACAGCTAACACGGGGCGGAGCTTAGATTTGGAGCCAGACTGTCTGCCCCAGCTCCTTTAACCATCCAGCCAAGTGGCCTTTCCCACCCTCCAGCCCTTAAACTCTCCCTCCCTAGAAGGAAGCCACTTATTTAGTGTAACAATGGGAAGTTTTATGACGTCGGATATGGAGTAAAGTAACAGTGCAGAAGTTGGTATATGCAGACTGATGTGTCCTGGGCAGGGTCAAAAGGCTGTAACCATATAAGTAGTCTCTTGTTCCTTCCCCATCACAGGTCCCCCAAAGCTTCAGACCTCCTCCCTGGCTCTCCACACCAAGTCACTGGACAGAGGTGGCTGAGATCCTCCCTTGTCCAGTACCATGAGAGAAGAAAGGAGGTGCAGCAGGTTCATCCAGGCTGTCCCTGGAGGTGACCCGCCGCAGCCCGGCGACGTCCAGGCCGCAGCCCGCGGATCTCAGGCGCTTGCTGCTCTCTGACGGCCATCAGGGACCCTGGAATCGCACCTTCTCCTCTCAGCGCACCTAAGGGCACCAGCAGTGACCGCGACGTTGGGGAAAAGGCGGCAGGAAGACGCAGCTGAGAGAAAAGGGTGAGGACGCTCGGGACAGACGCGGGAGAGGGCCGGGAGCGGATCGCAAAGACAGAGGGCCGGCGAGCGCATCTGAGGCGCGGCAGGGGTGGCTGCCGCGGGGTCGGAGCGTGAGCCAGCGCTGCCGCCCCTGGGGACCCCGGAACGCCAGCTGGCTCGGAGCACAGATCCTCTTCATCCCGCAAGTGTGGCGCCGGGTCCCTCGGAGCCGGCCACCCCCTCCTCCTTCCTCGAGCTGCCCTGGCTCGGTCCCGCCCCCGGCGCTCAAGAGCGAGCGCCACAGCGGTCGCCGCCCTCCAGCCCGGCCGCCGCTTTGCCAGCTCGCCTGGGCACGCTGCGGGAGCGGCGCGAGTCGCCGGCCCAGGCTCTTCGGTTCCACTACGCGGCCAGCCCACTCCGCTCGCTAGCAGCTGCGCTCCACGTCACAGGAACTGGAGTAGGACCCTGACAAGACCGGCGCGTTGGGCTGGAGACGGAGCCCCGAGGCTATGCTCGCTGCCCCGACGCTATACCAGTCGCTCGTCGTGTGCCCAGGCCGGACCCCCGACGGCCGCGCGTTGAGATGACTTTCCGCGATCTCCTGAGCTTCAGTTTCGAGGGACCCGGCTCGGACGGCAGCGCCAGTGGGACTGGTAGAGGGGGAGGCGCGGGCGGCGCTGCCGCCTCGGAGGGCCAGGCGGTGGACGGCGTGCCTGGGGCCGCGGGCTGCGGCGGCGGCGGCGGCGGCGTGGTGGGCGCGGGCAGCAGCGAGGACAACCGGAGCTCCTCTGGAGAGCCCGGGAGCCCCGGCGCCGGCGGCGAGGTGAATGGCACAGCGGCCGTCGAGGGGCTGGTGGTGAGTGCTCAGGGAGTGGGTGTGGGCGTCTTCCTGGCAGCCTTCATCCTCACAGCTGTGGCAGGCAACGTGCTGGTCATCCTCTCGGTGGCCTGCAACCGCCACCTGCAAACGGTCACAAACTATTTTATTGTGAACTTGGCTGTGGCCGACCTGCTGCTAAGTGCCACAGTGCTCCCCTTTTCGGCCACCATGGAGGTCCTGGGCTTCTGGGCCTTTGGCCGGGCCTTCTGCGACGTCTGGGCCGCCGTGGACGTGCTGTGCTGCACGGCCTCCATCCTCAGCCTCTGCACGATCTCGGTGGACCGGTACGTGGGTGTACGCCATTCGCTGAAGTACCCCTCCATCATGACCGAGCGCAAGGCAGCAGCCATCCTGGCGCTGCTCTGGGCCGTAGCTGTCGTCGTGTCCGTGGGGCCACTGCTGGGATGGAAGGAGCCGGTGCCCCCGGACGAGAGCTTCTGCGGCATCACAGAGGAGGCAGGCTATGCTGTCTTCTCCTCCCTGTGCTCTTTCTACCTGCCTATGGCAGTCATCGTGGTCATGTACTGCCGTGTGTACGTGGTGGCGCGAAGCACCACGCGCAGCTTGGAGGCGGGCGTCAAGCGCGAGCGCGGCAAGGCCTCGGAGGTGGTGCTGCGCATCCACTGTCGCGGCGCCAGCCCTGGCTCAGCTGAGACCCATTGGGGGATGCACAGCACCAAGGGTCGCAAGTTCCGCAGCTCACTGTCGGTGCGTCTGCTCAAGTTCTCCCGCGAGAAGAAGGCGGCCAAGACGCTGGCCATTGTCGTGGGCGTCTTTGTGCTCTGCTGGTTCCCCTTTTTCTTCGTCCTCCCACTGGGTGAGTGACCCCTCTCCCTCCAACCTCTAACCTCCCTCGCTGAGCCTGTGGCTGTCCCTTCCTGGCACCCAGACTTGGATGGCTCTTCCAGGTGGAGAATGGCTGTCCACCTGAACATGGAAGGTTTACTTAGTAACCTGCCTGGTCTCTTAGGTGCTGTGCTGCTTTGTGGGAGAATAACAGGCTCATCATGCTTGCAGGATTTTGTTAGGAACTCACTTTTCTGACCCGCCTTCTTCACTGCTATTAGAAGCCCTGGCCTTGTTTTAAGCACCCGACTGTTCTAAATATAAAAGACCAATGGACATCTGTGTAGGTGTCTTCCCATAGTAAGTGGTAAGCAGTGTATGTGCTTGTTTATATATCCCCCTCCCTGTACCCCCAGCTTTAAATGCCAATGCCCAGAAGTGGCACCTAGGGTGGGTTGGCCTGCATTCATTCATGGGCAGCAATTCCTGGCCAGTCTACAATGAACAGCAGCAGACACCCAAAGCCACCTGCTTTCTCTCAGTCGGGAAGCTGGCCCCTCTGTGAGAGGCCTTCCCCAACTGGTATGTGTGAATGCCCTGGTCTCTCACTTCTGAAATCTCTTGGAGGTGTGGGCAGGGGCCGAGGGTGGGGGGCGGGGAGGAAGGAGGGTGTAGCAGGGATCTTTGTAGGCATGAGAAAGAAAAGTAAAGGACATATTATCATATGGAAAGTTAATATTGTTCATTGTAGTTTCTTAAATTTACCGAGTCCTTCAGCACTTCCAGAGAACTTTGCTATTTCTTTCACAGGCTCTCTTGTAGTCCTGGGAGGTGGGCAGCTGTTCTTAGGAACTTCCTCCCATACCTAGAGGCCCCTCCTGAAAGCCCAGGGGCTGGGTCAATACAGGGAGGGGAAGGGGAACAGCATCTCTGGGGACACATCCATTACACTCATGGTGTAACTTCAGCCAGCCCAAGCCAGAACCTCCCTTTTCTCAGGCCTTGCTCCTTCCATGCTCTGCAGCTGTGTCCAGAAAGGGACAGTAGCCCCTTCCTGCTCCCTTGCAGGCCCTCTCCTCACATCAGTTAGAGTGATCTTTATGCATTATAAATTAGAGCGTCATTCTCTACTAAAATCCCTCAATGCTTTTCTACTGTCCTGGAAACAAAATCCAAACTGTCCATCATAACCTATGATAGAGTGACCTTCAAGTTTTTTACTGTCCAGACCAAAATGAGCTCTTATGTATATTTACACTGAGACCACAAGTACGTACCAGGACTATGGTGGGTAAACCCAGATATGTGGTCCCCCTTCTGCAAAGAAGGATCTGAGTGATAAGTCACCTCCCCCCTGACCTCATGGCTTTGTTGCCCTGAACTTTGCCCACTGTGCACACACAGGCCCTTCTGACGCTCTTCTGGGTCCTTGATCATGCCAAGCTCATACCCTTACACTTGCTCTTCCCTTTGTCTGGCTTGCTTTCCCCAAGTCCTGCTGGCTATCTCTCCATCTTTTAGGTCTCAGAATAAATGTTCCCACTTCATTAAGGCCTTTCTTCTTTTTTCTCAATTTTGCTGTGTCTTTCTCTGTATATTCTCTCTTGGACACAAGTTTCTCTTCTTTCATTAGTTCCTTAGATGTAATCACATTTCTGTGTTGCTTGACTTGGGGTATGATTCCCCCTGCCACCACTGACCCAGAAGCTCTGTGAGGAAAGACTATGTCAGTTATGTAATCACCAATGCCCAGGACAGTGCCTGGCACATGCAGAACAGTGGAGGAGAATGGAATGGACAATAGGCTCTGGTGCCAGAGCCTGGTCTAAACCCCAGCACTTCTCCTTATTAGCTGTGTAACTGCTAGCAAATCTCTGAACCTCTCTGCCTCTGTTTTCTCATCTATAAACTAGGGATGGCAAAGATGGTAATAATACCCACTAGTACTACTATGGTGATACTTGAGTGAGATATTATGTGTGACTATAACTGGCACATGGTGAGTGCAGTATGAGCTGTTGCTTTTGTAGTATAGGCTCAGTAAATACAAGATAAGGAATGAATAAATCACCAGCTTGAAAATCATCTTGCCAGAGGCTGCTGTCAGGGAAGAGAGAGGGATGGATGGAGCAGGACATGGCAAATAGGCAAGAGAAAGTCGGTATGGCCCCCCTCTTAGAAACCCACATACCCAGGATTTAAAATCCTCCCAAGCCTACCAACCAAACCCCAGCTGTGACCTGTTCCAGGTGCCCTCAGCCTCCTGCCTACCCCTTGGTTCATACTGGCCCCCTGTCAGGAATGATCAGGGTGCATATAGAATGCCACCTCCCTTTATGTTCCTTTAACTTCTTTTAAAATTTTTAGTTACGGAATAATGCACAGATAAGGAGAAAATAATACAAGTGCCCATGTATCTGTAATCACCCATATTGAACAGATGACAACATTTCACCATATTTGCCTCAGATCACTTCCTCTCTCTCTTTTCAAAGAAACAGAACGGCCACAACTAAGTTCCCTCCTCCTGTCCCTTCCTCTCTCCCCAGAGGTAAATCTAGTCTTTATCACTCCCACACACGTTTATACTCTTACCATAAACACCTGAATCCATAATAATAAACAATATCGTTCTGTGTGTCCTGCAGACTTATATAAGTTGTACCAGCTGTGCACATTCATCTTCAGTTTGCCTTTTTTACCCAACGTTTTGCCATTGAGATTTATCCATTCTGGTTATTTTAGCAACAATATAGTATTCTGTTTGAGCGTATTCCATGGTGTGTTGACAGTCTCCGGCTGAGTGTTCAGTTTTTCTAATTTTCCACCGTTACAATCAACACTGCAAAAGGCCACTATTTTTTGAGGTTGAGATCACGTCTGCCTCTTCTAGGAAGTCGTCCCTAAATCTCCTTGGCCTCTTCCCTTGTTGGCATGCTGCTCTTCCTCAGTCCCTCATCTCTGCTGCTCCTCACACCTGGCATGGCAACCCAGGGGCTATCCTTGCCTCTCCCTTCCTGCTAATCTGCAATGGGCACCTCACCAAGTTTTGGAACAAAGCCCAGGGCCACTGATGAAGCCAAACTGAGTGGAACCTGGCAATAATGAGCAAGCAGGACTGAGGCCAAGCAAGGAAACAGAATATTCTCATCTGCCATGATGTGGCTTGGAGGGCAGGACAACAGAAAGAACAGGAGGACAGAGCCTGCAGTACAAGCAGGAGTCGTCTGAGGGCTGTGCAGGAAGGAGAGGGCAAGCCTCCCCCTCTAGGAGCTCTGAGGCAGGCCTGGAAGAAGGGAGGCACTTTTGGAGAAACAGGGAACATTCTAAGCAAACAGACACGGAGGGTAGAATCAGTGTTTGCATCTCAGAGTTTGGCCAAGTGCGGAGGGACCCATCTCCACAGGCTCCCTGAGGTGGTACAAGGTCCACAGACACATGGAGAGAGGCAGAGGGTGTACTGTGGCAAGTCTTCAGGAATAATATTACTGTGCCCTGGCCCAAAAGCCTGAAGAAGAGACTGACATTACATCTCCTATCTGTGCCTTTATGGCAACTGGCACATAGTAGGTCCTCAGTCAGTGAGTGTAGAGGGAAAAAGTGGCAGAATCCAGGGCCTCTTCACTTCCTGCCATGCCAACGATCTGGGTGACAAAGCGTAGCCCTCTATCTTTATTATTATTATCATTGTTATTAATGTGGCAAGAACACTTAACATGAGAGCTACAAATATTGTTAACTTTAGGTACAAGTTTGTACAGCAAATCTATAGAATTCATTCATCTTGCTTAACTAAAACTTTATGCCTACTGATTGGCAATTCCCCTTTTACCCCCTCCCTCCAGCCCTTGGCTCCCACCATTCCTTGCTTTGATTCTTTGAATTTTAACTGTTTTAGGTACTTCATAGAAGTGGAATCATGCAGTCCTTCTGTGACTAGCTTATTTCACTTAGTATAACAGCCTCTATATAAAGTAGACCCCCCTCTTACTAGCAATGCATTGGGGATGACCCCCTATTTATGTGACCCGAAAATTTTTAAATATAACAGCTAACATTTATTGCATGATTATTACAAACAAGTAATGGCTAGGGGTTTTATTTTCCACTTTTAAAAATCATGGATAATTTCAAATACATGAGTAGACAGTGTGATGGCCCCAGTACCTATGACCCAGCTTCAACAAGTATCAACCCAAGGCTGATCTTGGTTCATTCCAACCCCCACCCGCTTTCCACCACTGCTTATTATTTTGAAGAAAACCCAAGATACCATATCAGTTTATCTGTAAATTCTTCAATATTTTTAGAAGGACTTTAAAAAAAACTACAATCCATTATAATACATAAAAATACTTGTTTAATGGATACCAAATGTCTTTGTGTTCAAATGTAGCTGATTGCCTCATAAATTTTTAGTTTGTTTGAATTAGGGTCTCAAAAAAATTACATATATTACATGCAGTTGATTTACCTCCACAACTTCTTTAATTGATAAGATTACCCTTTCCCCACCTTTTCCTTTTTAGCTTATTTGGTGAAGAAATCAGATTGTTCATCCCAAAGGAGTTGCCCGCAGTTTGGGGCCGGCATCCCTGTATGCTCAGATGCTCAGTCATGTCCAATTCTTTGCGATGGCTCCTTTGTCCATGGAATTTTCCAGGCAAGAATACTGGAGTGGGTAGCCATTCCCTTCTCCAAGGGAATCTTCCCAACCCAGGAATCGAACTCAGGTCTCTTGCATTGCAGGCAGAGTCTTTACTGTCTGAGCCACTAGGGAAGCCCTGCATCCCTATGCTGCTGCTAAGTCACTTCAGTTGTGTCCGACTCTGTGCAACCCCATAAACGGCA
The DNA here is from genome assembly GCF_002263795.3 of Bos taurus. Classification (NCBI taxonomy): domain Eukaryota; kingdom Metazoa; phylum Chordata; class Mammalia; order Artiodactyla; family Bovidae; genus Bos; species Bos taurus. The sequence goes on from NC_037340.1 coordinate 50,917,026, forward strand.
GCCCACCAGGCTCCCCCATCCCTGGGATTCTCCAGGCAAGAACACGAGTGGGTTGCCATTTCCTTCTCCAATGCATGAAAGTGAAATGTGAAAGTGAAGTCACTCAGTCGTGTCTGACTCTTAGCGACCCCATGGAGTGCAGCCTACTAGGCTCCTCCATCCATGGGATTTTCCAGGCAAGAGTACTGGAGTGGGGTGCCATTGCCTTCTCCATACATCCCTATAGTGCCTTTTAATGTGTCCTGCTGTTCCCGGTACATCATATAAATTGGCTTAAGCAGATTCAAGCTCAGTGTCTTGGACAAGAATTCTTCTTTTGTAATGTTAAGATTGACCAGGGGTTTAGATGCAGTCAGCTTGATTCATTTACTATAAAATGTCGCGTCAACCTTTACCTGCTAGTTTTAGCAGCCGTTGACCATGGCTGGGAGCCATTGTATCACTGGGACTTAAAGTGGTGATATCCAAATTCTGTCATTCCTTCTGCATTTGTAGACTAAAATTCTAAAAAGAATTCACCACTAGCTGTTTGGTCACTTGAAATAGAGGCCATACAAGAAAAGCAGGAGAGCTCCTCAATGCTCTCCATTATCAAAAAAAGTCAATTTCCTAGCAATGTTTCCGAAAGGGACCAAAAGATTTTTTAGTACCATGATAAAGTAACTTTAAAATCTGTCACACATTATATATGTCACTGTTTGGGGGCTACCCAATAGGTGCCCTTTCAAGTTGCCTTATGAGACGTATGGCATAACCCAGAGAGTCTTGAACTTTCTGGTCTGATGAGATGTTTCAGGCTCAGCTTGTACTTTTTTTGACCTGTCCCATTTCTCTAAAGAGGCCTGTTCTCTTTTAGTGGAAAATGATCATTTAAAGACCACAGTCGGAGCTTTCAGATGTTCATTGATATTAAGTTGGTCACTGACTCAGTGGACAGAGCTAGGAGATACTTTTTTTTTTTTTTGGAAAAGAAAAATATCCCACTGATGGAGGGTAGACTCCTGTTCTTGGGTGAATACAGATCCTTCCTCTGCCTAGGGTCTTGTCCTCTGCCCAACTCCTGCTGATATGTTTATCCCAAACATCTGATGAGCTGTTAATCACTCCACCTCATTCTTTAAAACTAGGATACAGGGGTCCTGTACTTTCTCCCCCATGCTCATCTCTACCCTGGTTATCATTGTGACTCCACTGTACTGAGGCTGACCCATGCTGACACCCTGTGACTCTCCTTCCACTCTTTCTCCCAGGGTCATGCCCTGGCCTATGTGCCCACCTTGATCTATAAGCCCCTAAATCCTCAGTAAATCTCTGCCACTTGAGTCCACCTGCTCATTCTACTTACTGACTCCAGCCTTGACCAAGCCTTCACCTCCCGGCCCTTCACCTTGTCTTCTGGTTAGTTAGGCCTCTGTTTCCAATTGGCACCACAATCCATCACTTCATCCTCTCTTGCCATCTTTAACTCCCTTGCCTCCACCTACTTCTGTGAGCCCCAGACCCTGAATCAGGTCATTCCTCCACAGAGGTGTGCTGGCAAGTATTTAAGGTTGGCTCTGAAATGGGGGCTAATGTGTAACATCTGTCCATTTCCATGATATAAAATGGAAATATTCCCACCATGGTCAATTTCAAACTACCAAAGAGATAGTCAGCTTGCAAAGTTCCTAAAAATTTATCAATCAGCTCTTGTGAACCACAACAAACCAGTGTCTAAATAAGAACATGTTAAAAAAAAAAAAAAAGAAAAGGAAAATCCTACTTTCTATTGGCAGGTCTCCTCCTCAGGGCAGTCCTCAGGATGTCCTTAAAGTCCTGCAGGTCCCTGTCAACTCTGAATCTCTCCCAACCCTCTTTCCTTCCCAAGGGACTTCCCTCTGTCAGTTATTGCTCATCTCTCCTTAATTCCACCTCTTCTCTGCCTGCCCATACAGCATGTATATGTGTCCACAACTTCTTAAAAATGATTCACCCTCAACCCTGTAGCCCCTTCACCCTCACTCTCTCCCACTTTCTCACTGTAATCTTTCCTCTTTTTCACCTTCTTGAAATTTTAACCTTCTTGAATATTCCTTGCTACTTACTTCTTTAAAAAAAAAAAACATTCTGATATTAATCTTAATCCTAAATACCAGAGCTGAGTTTAGAACCCAAGCACTCTGGCCCTTAGAGTCCTTGTTTCTTCCACCCTAGGTCAGAGAACAGAGGTCAGGCTGAAGCTAGGGTTAAGGATCAGTTGGGATCAGCCATGTTTTATGCTTTAAATCTTGCCAAATGCCTCACTGCCTGCTTACTCCCCTCAGGTTCAGTTCCAGGCTCCCTTCTGCCCCAGATCCTGGCCATGAGGGCCCTGAGCATTGCCATAGGACATGACCACTTCTTGTCTGTCTTGATCATCCCAAACCCCTAGAGCCCTTGAGCCTAGTCCTCATGAGATAACCTCTGAGTTCCTGAGCCTACCTCTGACCCCACTTGAGCTCTGCCCCATCCTGAGCTATATGCCCACAAAAATGTCTTCTTGAATACTAGAGGATTTTCCTGCCCTCCTTTGCAGATGATGACCCAGCAGAACATTGGTCTGGGCCCCTGAAAGCCAGCATTGGGACCTAATGAGCAATGCACCATCTACTCAGTGCTGGGACTCCTGGACAGAGTGACTACTGTCTGGAAACCTTCTCTCCTCTGGCACAAGCACTGATCTGCTCCGACTTATGAACCATTTGTCAGTATGACCCAAGAACTAAAAGGTTCATGCTCAGATTAGGGTCATGTTCAGCTTAGCACAGGGCCATTTGGCAGGGACTTTGGCCTTGGGCATATGGAGCTTGGAGTGTGACTCCTCCAAGGCCACAGACCAGGAAATGAGTTAAATAGTGACAAGAGTGAAATGAGGGGGAGAGAGAGATGTTGGAGAGGTGAGAAGGGAAGGGAGAAGAACTGAAGGGAGAGTGGGGTCCAGTGGAGGACACTGGATAGGTCTATGACTCATCTCCCTGCCTTGGGCCCTACCAGGCATCCTCTGTGGCTCTAGGAACTGGCCCTCCCTGTCAATCCCTACAGCTGCAGAAGGGTATCCAAGGTTAGACCGGTAGTTCTAGGCCAGCCCCACAGAGTTCAAGGATCCTGAGGCAGACATGGGACACAGAAGGACTTCTGATCTATTCTTTTCCTATCTCAAACCAGATACCCACCAGTTACCTGTCACCATGGAAAATTGTCAACACAGGAAATTCAAGAGATTTGGCTTGACACAGCTAGCCCCATAGTACCCTCAGCTCCCTGTCTTCATCATCCATCTGAGATCTGGACCCTATTCAGGTTACTTCTTTCTGACAGCCTTCCACGGTTGTTTCTGCTTCAAAATGGCCTTATCTCTTAGCATCTCTGTCTCCCCTTCTCTGTTCCAGCAGTCCTAACTTCTTGGTTGTCCTCCAGCTTGTCAGGTGCTCTGCTGCTTCGGGACCTTTGCACATCCCCTTTCCTCTGTCTGGAATTTTCTTTCCTCAGGAAGATGCACAACTCACTCCCTCAGAGAGTCTTCAGGCCTCAGCTCAAGTGTGCCTTATGAGAGAGGCTGACCCTTTACAATATAGCAAAGAGGCCCACTGCTTCCAGCCTCTCTTGGGGAAGACGAAATTGAATTCTGAAGAATAGAAGCATTGAGTGAGCAGCTGAAGAACAAAAGGGAGTCTAGGACTGGGAATTCCTTTTCTCCTAGGCAGTGCGTGTGTGTGTGTGTGTGTGTGTGTGTCTGGTTCTTTGTGACCCCATGGACTGTAGCCTGCCAGGTCCCTCTGTCCACAGAACTTTCCAGGCAAGAATACTGGAGTGGGATGCTATCTCCTACTCCAGGGGATATTTCTGAGCCAGGGATTGAACCCACATTACTTGCGTCTCCTGCATTATTAGGTGGATTCTTTACCACTGCACCACCTGGCAAGTCCCTCCTGGGAAGCAAGAGAGACGTGAATATCTGAGAGAACATGGTATTTTAACCCTTATATTTCATTCTGGCTAGAGAAAATGGCTGCCTGGTATAGAAAAGTCACTAGTCGGGGAGGGAGTGCGAAGGGGGAAAGGCTGGGGTGCAGCCTGATAGTTCGTTGTTGGCTGCAAGCTATGAACAGGGCTGGTGGCTGAGAATTCTGACATTCTTCCAAGAACAAGTTCACTTCTGGTGATGCCAAAATAATGCTGTTAATCACACATTCCCCTCTTGCCTTCAGCACTGTCACTCCTCAGCAAGGCTTGGCCAGATTGGCCAGCTCTAGCATCTCCTGGGCCTGGACATTTCTCTTACTTAAGAGAGGGGATTGACCTGTGATAAGGCTGCAGACTTTCCCACAAAGCTCACAGGCTGTCCTAGTTTCCCCAGTAATGTGCAGGCCAGGCTGGCCCAACCAGGAATGCCAGAGAGTGGGGTAACCTGCCCTCACAGCCAAGCCCCGCCTCTTCTGATCAGTGGATGTTCAGCATCCTGGACATCAGGTTAGATTCCTGATAGAGGCACCCCAATACAGAGAATAGAGGAAGGCAGGCGGGAGCAAGCTCAATGGACACGTGCGAGAACAAGGTCAAGGAGCAGAGAGAAGCAGCAAGAGCTGTGGTTGCAGTCCTCTCCTGCTACATCCTGACCACCTCTCCTCATAGGCAGGCCAGTGTGTCCACTCCCATGCTCCAGCCTGCCTGTTAAGTGGAGAGAAAGGAACATGAACATGCACATCTGTGCCCTGCCTTTCCCAGCAGTGGGCAGAAGAGTTGAAACAGTGACCAAGAGCTAATCCCTGGATTATAGATTTGGGACCAATCAAGAGAGCTTTGAAGACACATCCATGCAAAGAGTGTCTTGGGTCATGTCCCTGTAGAGCCTAAGGCAGGGGTTCTTACGCAAATGATGATCTGAGGGAAGCTCTCTGGTGGTATCTGGGAGGGAGGGAGGGAAGCAGGGTAAGTCAGAAAAGACTTAACCCCAGGATGTGGTCTCGAAGTCTGGCCTCAGCCTGACCCCACAGGGACCCCTGGAGCAAGAATGACAGCGGAGAATTGCACCACCTGGAGACAAGAAGGCTGACCTGTTCCATCCCACTCAGTCTGTCACTGGCTGTGGACTGCCACCTTGGAGGGAAAGTATCATCTCCCAGTTGAAGCAGCTCGCATTAGTCAAGGGTAATTCTCCAAAGAAGGGGCAATTATAAGCCATTAGCAGCCAACATTCACAGCAGTTGGGAACTGGGGGCACCTGGGCGGGGCACTAATAACATCAACTTCAAACCTTTAAGGTGACTTGAGCAGAGACTTGAAGGACAGGAAGGAGATGGCCAGGTGGCTTTCTGGGGCTCCTCCCAGGAGTCTGGAGTCTGTTTGACACTCCCTCCTGAGATGCAGCAAGCAGGCAACAGCCCAGACTTTCTGAATGTTCTGGATGGTTATGGGTGCACAGGAGCTGAACTCAATGTGGTAGGCCCCACAGGCCACCCCAAAGGTCATAGGGAAGGCCAACAAATGCCACTTACATGGAGGCAGAATCAAGGTGCTCAAGGCACACACACTCCAGAAACCACTGTCAGCTCAGCAGACCCTAGGAGTGGAATTAATCACAGAAATGCTCCTGGAGAGGCAGTTCTATGCCCGAGTCTGAAGAACTGGAGAGACCCACTGTGGAGAAAAGAGGAAGGCCATCCTCCAGGCCAGGCCAGCGGTAGGAAAGACCAGAGGCAGGGATGGGCCTGCTGCTTGTGGAGTAGCTGCTGGAAGGTATTAAGTGATCCTTTGTGGAGCCTGACTTCCAGGACCCCTGGAGGACCAGGGGAAGTTTTTTTCCTATCTTTACATGATGTCATGAGAAGACCAAGCATTTTAGGGCTAGATTTACTCAGGTTCAAATCCTGACCCTTCCACTTGTCCTCTGGAGGTAATTAGAATCTCTGCAAAGTAGGATGCTAATGCCATGAGAATTAAATGAGAAGTGCTGCATACAGGGCCCAGCATGCAGCCTGGTAGGTACTAAACACTCAGAAAGCAAGCATGAGCTCCCATTTCCTTCTTTGTCACTTTAGAGGCTACCTACATCTACCCAAACAGCACTTACTCACTCACTCTACAACCCCTTCTCTGGATCAGGCACTTGTGTTAGAGGCTGGGATGAAAAGAATCCTACAGCTGCCATCAAGAAACCTAGAGTCTAGGAGAATAGACAGAGCAGTAACTAATTTTATTCGTTAAAATACAGGCATGCATAAAGGGGCACCTAACTCAGGTTTCGTCAGGGAGGACACCTGACCTGGGCTGGAGGGATGGGTGGGAAGAAGCAGAAATCACCTTGGGAGAAGTTTGAGTCATGCAGGAATGCAGAAGGAGTCCAGCCCCTGTGGGAAGACATGCTTGTGGCTTTGTGCAGCCAATTTGGGAAGGAGGTAAGATGAATTCAGCATGGGAGTCTAAAAAGACTTGAATGAAACACAAGAAATTTGGGGTGTATTCCTCAGAGCCATAGGAAGCTGCTAACGGTTTTCAGAAGGGAAAGGAGAGAAACTTTTTTCTTTTTTACAATAAGTCTCCAGCAGCTGTGTGCAGAGTAGAGGAGACAAGGGACCACTGGGGGCTGTCACAGCCAAGTAAATACAATGAGATGCCAGAGTAAGCAAAGGCTTCAGGAACGAGGTAAAGGGAGGGACCCCACTAGAGAGACAAATGAATGTACCAGACATGGTGACATAAAGGGTAGAAAAGAGGGAATCATTCAGTAAACTCAGCAAGTGTTGGGCACCTACTGTGTGCTCGGTGTACTCAAGAGGTCTTTCTTCTGGGCAATGGGAATGCATTGCCAAGCAAAACAGACACTAGTCCTGCCCCACAGACTCCTACTGCAGGGAGAAAGATGATAGACAATATGAAGAATAACTCAAATAGTACAAGAGAAGGTGATAAGGGCCACAGATATAGTTGAGGGAGATGAGGAGTATGGGGTGGGGGACACTGCCATTTTTTATTGAAGTTGATTTACAATATCATGTTATTTTTAGGTGTACAGCAAAGATTTTTGTCAGATAATTTTCCTTTATAGGTTATTACGATATACTGAATATAGTCCACTGTGCTATACAGTAAATTGCTTATCTATCTTATGTATGGCAGTTTGTGTCTGTTAATCTCACACTCCTAATTTGCCCCTCTCTCCTTCTCCCCTTTGGTAACTATAAGTTTGCTTTTCTATGTCTGTGAATCTGTTTCTGTTTTATACATAGACTCATTCATATCCTTTTTTAGATTCCACATGTAAGTCATATCATATGATATTTGTCTTTCTCTGCTGAAACTTCACTTAGTATGATAATCCCTGCTGCTGCTCCTAAGTCGCTTCAGTCGTGTCCGACTCTGTGCAACCCCATAGACAGCAGCCCACCAGGCTTCCCTGTCCCTGGGATTCTCCAGGCAAGAACACTGGAGTGGGTTGCCATTTCCTTCTCCAATGCATGAAAGTGAAAAGTGAAAGTGAAGTCGCTCAGTCGTGTCCGACTCTAGCGACCCCATGGACTGCAGCCTTCCAGGCTCCTCTGTCCACAGGATTTTCCAGGCCAGAGTACTGGAGTGGGGTGCCGTTGCCTTCTCCAGTGATAATCCCTAGGTCCATCCGTGTTGCTGCAAGTGGCACTATTTCATTCTTTTTGTGGTTGAATAATATTCCACTCTTTGCACATACCATATTTTCAACCAGTCATCTGTTGATGGGCCCTTGGGTTGTTTCCAGGCACACTGCAATTTTAAATGGGAGGTCAGAGAGACCTCACTGCAAAGATGAAGGCAGGAACCCTGTGAATTTCTGGGGGCAAAGATTCTGGGGGACAGCAAATTCAAAGGCCTAAGGTGGGAATGTGTCTTCCAAGAAGCAAAAGTAGGGCAGTAAGGCTGGAAGACGGAGTAGGAGAGGGTGTCGGGGGTTCGGGGGGCCGCATGTTGAGCTAGGCAGTCATAGATTTTTATGTGCGGGAGAATGGAAGCTCTTAGAGGGTTCTGAGCCTCAGGAGTGACAGATCTCTTTATATTTTTAAAGGATTGTTCCAGCTGCCAGATTGAGGATAGATTTCAGGCTGCAAGAGTACAAACAAGAGACAGTGGGGAGGCTGCTGAATTATTCAAGGAGCGAGATGATGGTGTCTCAGACAGGGTACAAGGGCACAGGGTGGAAGGTAGTGGTTGAGTTTCAACCTCATCTCCTTCCATTCTGCCCTCAATCACTCCACTTTATCCACACTAGCCTTGTCCTTGTTCTGCACACATACCAGGGCCACCTCAGTGCCTTTGCATTTGCTGTTTCCTCTATCTGGAATGCTTTCCCCGAGCTGTCTACATGGCTTATTCATCTCTTACTCAAATGTCACATCCTTAGTAGGCCTTCTCTGGCCACTTTATCCAAAATTTATACCGCCACCCCCAGCCACATGCACACACACACACACACACATATAAACACACACTAGCTATCTTTGCTGCTTTGTTTTTTCTTATTACCATGTCTTATTGTATGACATGCTTGTATTTTTCTTGTTTATCATATTTATTACTAGTCTTGCTCTATGAAATGTAAGCTTCATGAGGGCCAGATAACTGTGAGATGCAAGTAGGCATCCAGTAGAGATGTCTGGGTGGTAATTGGACCGATGAGTCTAGAATTTGGGAGAATAGACTGAGCTGGAGATAGAACTGTGGGAGTTGGCCAAAAGTCAGTGCACCTGGTTGAAACTGCGATGCAAATGCAAAAAGAAGAGAGTACAAGACTCTTCTTGCAAGGGCACTCCTACACAAAGCAGTGGGGACATGAAAAAAGGGGGGCAAAGGCAATTGATATGGAACAGAAAATCCAAGAGAACAGTGCCCTAGAAGTCCCAGGTGAGATGAGAAGTGTCCAGGATGGATGAGAGCAATATCTGCAGGTAGGGGTCCAGGGTGGAGTAGGGCAGTAGGGCAAAGCAGTGGAGTGAAAAGCAGGTGGTGGAGAGGAGACAGCCTGTGTGGAGAGAAAGGGTGGAGAGAATTAAGTAACAGCCAGAGAATCAGCAAAGAGGGTGCAGCTGTGATAGAGGCAAGCTCACAAGTGACTGATGGGTCAAGAGCTCCACAACGCAAGTAGGGACATGAACCTTGGGTGGGAAGAGAGACTCCTTTCTTAACAAGAAGGAAGAGAGGTAAAGAAGGTTTGAGTGAGTGTCCAACTTCTTTAACTTGTTCTCTTGTTATTTTCAAAGTTTAAACTTTTTATTTTGTATTGGGATATATCCAATTAACAATGTTGTAGTAGTTTCAGATGAAGAGTGAAGGGACTCAGCCGTACATATACATGTATTTCTTTGTCTTATTTTCTCTGCAAAACAGGAAGTAAGATCAGCTGCTCTGGAGAAGGTGAAGCAGCAGAAGACTGCTTGGCCTGTGGAGAGGGATAAAAGCTCAAAGGCAGAGGAATTGTGGGAGACTGGGTTGAGGATAGGCAGCAAGATTGCTGGAAGCCAGGACACAGAGCTGAGGTCGGAGACCCTAAGCATGTTCAGGGAGTGGGTGAATCTCTCCAGAGTTAGGATCTGGCTGAATAAATACAACCCAATCCAGAAGGACATGGGTGTGGAAGAACTGAGGAAAGAACAGCTGGAGTGCAAGAGAACAGAAGTCTCAGTTAAGCAGAGATAACAGGAGAAATCCAAGGGGCTGGCAGGTCAAAGTACAGATAACAAAGAGGGAGAGAGAGGGTAGAAAGCTGCAGTCAGCAGTGGAATATAAGTTGAAGTAAAGAAATGAAAAGCTCAGCCTTATGTCTTAAAAGGATCTCCCCAGCTGCTGTGTAAAGAACAGGGTACCATGGGGGCACAGGGACAGGAGCAGGGAGCCCACTTGGAGGGCATTTTAAGTATATGATGATAGTACCAGGGTGATAACAGGGGATGGTGCACAGTGGGGGATTCAGGACCAACAAGAGTTGGTGATGGATGGGATTCACAGTGTGATAGAAAGAGAGGGGTCAGAATGTGTGGAGCACCTGTGATGTGCCAAGCATGGTGTTGGGAGCTCACCATTTAAGAATCAAATAGATGGGAAACCAGTAGTTACCTGTAGTTACCTTCTTGGCACTTAGAAGTGAATAGATATGCTAGGGGAGGAGGAAATACAATTAACTCTGCTGGGTTGGGAGAGGGTGGTGTGAGGAAGGCTTCCAGGAGGAGATGCCACTGGAGCCAGCACTACCAGGTGGAAGAAAGAGGAAGTGCACTCCAGGATGACTGTTCGAAAGTGCAGAGATAAGACTGGGGAGCCCGCTGTGGCCAGAGGGCAGCAAGCAGTCAGTGTGGCTATTTAGCTGATGCGCAGGAAGGTGGACGAGAAATAGGAATCACAAGAGAAAGAACAAGGGAGTTTGTGCTAGGTGCCTGGACGGCAGGATGCTGAGGGGGGAAGTCCCATGAGCACCTGTTTCCAGTGACAACTGCCAAGATGAGTTAGCACAGCTGGGTTATATGCATGCAAGAAACGCCGTGAACACTGTGGGGAGTGGGAGAGGGAATCAGCTCAGGGCAGAGAAGAGGGCTGCTAGGTACAGAGAGACAGAGGCCTTGCCTTAGAACCCCTGTGGACCCACTGAGGCTTTCCTGTCACTGGGCTTCCAGGACTGGCAAAGGCTTGTGCTGGGAAGCTGGAGATGAATGAGAAGGCAAGAGAAGTGACATAAATGGTCAGTCTAAGAGGCCATAACGCAGAGTGGCTGGAGGAGGAGAAAGTTGGGAGTGGCTGAGAAGGGGCTTGTCGACTGATGCCCCCACACCCAGGCAGCACTGTAGGGATAATACAAGTGAGCACCCTTGGGAGTCTCAGGACAGTTACCTACCTTGTCCATGGCAAAGGGGAGGGAAGTGTCCACACGCCTCCCTGTCCCCTGACCCAGGAATCCTTGAAAGAGGCTGTGGGCAGATGAGAGAAGTTTGGGGCAGGCAGGCAGCAAAGAGGCAGGGTGCAAGAAGGCGTATGGGGTGGACGGCTGCACTCTGCAGAGGTATATGTGAAGCTCAGCACTGCCGTGAGAAGGGAGCAGAGTGAAATCTCTCGGGAGCGCCTGCCTATGGAAGCTGGAGCCCAAGACATAGATGTCTGTATTTTACATGCAAGATGTCTGTGCACAGAGGGCAGACAGCAAATGAAACAAAATTGTGGAGGCTGCCATCAGTGCCCCACCCTGCCCCCTGTATATGGGTCACTTTCCACCCCAGCAGCTGCCTCCATCTCTTTGCCTTCGACTTTCTCTGACCAGCAAAATCCTCATTGTCCACCCACATAGAAGACAGGACTATGGAAAATTAACTCCGTGAGGGAGCAGCCCAAACGCTGACTGATGGGATTGGGGGTATAGATACCTCACCTCCCTCACCCCACTGGTGCGACAAATACAGTCCTCCAGAGCTCCCAGTGAGATTGCACCCTGGTGGCCCATAGCAGTGACTAACTTGTTAACTCTCCTTTCATTGGCTTCCTTCTCTACCCTCTTTTTACCACACTTCACTACTGGTGTTTCATTTACCTTTCAAGTAAACAAGTTGTATTTGCATCCTTGTCTCAGGTCTGCTTCTGGGAGGACCAGAGTAAGACAGAAGCCTCAGCAAGACACAGTAGGAAAAATGTGGGGCTGAAAGGCTGAGTTTGAATCCCAGCTCCTTTGTGTGTAAGGAATTTCGAGCTGGCAGCAAGCTTCCACATAGGTTGGTTAAGCATAAATTAGAATTCTAATTCTTAAAAACAAGGCCCAGGCCACACTACAGATATGCCATGTTCCCCACAAAATTCAAATCAAAACCACATTGATAACAAAGCCCCTTGGCTGGTTTTTGGCTTACTGCTGAAAGCATAGTCCCCTGATTTGTCATCCTGGGCTAAATATAAAAGAATTCTAGCCTGAGTCAGAAAGTTATTTTCAGCACTCGGTCTTACTTTGCAGCCATTGAAGGATGCTGTTCAGAAGGCTGTCTTTCTGGAGGCTGAGGTCAACCCTGGTAGCCCCTGGATTCCAGGGACAACTGCCCGACACTTCTCCCAAGGGAAATTATCTCCTAAACACATTCTGACTGATGCTGCAGCCTCCCCCAGACCCACCAAATCTCAGCTTCTGTTTCTGGCCGCTATTCAGAGCTGAGAGCGGAGTCCCTTCAGGACTGAGGTCTCCTCTCTCAAAAAGCCACAGAAATAGGGAAGGGGGAAGTGAATAGACTCCAGTATTTAGTACAAACCTGCTAAGTCTTACACCCTGAAATTTATGATTCGTCAAAAAATCCCTTCCAGAGAAACATTGTTATGTATATTTCACAGAAAAGGAAAGTGAGACTTAGATGGCCAAATAACTTGCTGAAGGCTGCATGACCAGAGTTTGAAAATCCTGTGCCACGCAGTACTACCTGACATTCTTCTTTCTCCACACTGTCTCTTAGCACCAGGAATCTCACCAAGTGGGAGGTGGGTGATATACAAGAGCTCACAGGTCAAAGAGGGACGCATGGTGCCTCTGCTCCCTCAGTACGGGACCTTGCTCTTATTTCTTTGAGGGCAAGAAAACAAAGCATGTTTCATGATTTTTCAAGGACCACTACCCTTGCTCTGCTCACCCTGGCAGACACTTGAGGCTTTTGCCTGGGATGGGACACTCGCCACCTATCCTTGACCCCTGCTGCTACTGCTGTGGAGGGTGATGAGGGTGACAAAGTGGCCTGTGCTTCCTGGATGATGTCTTTGCACTTTGTTAGTTGCCCTTGGAGGTATGACTCCTTACGGTCCATGGTGGGGAAGGCAGGGGAGAGGTTTGTGGGGAAGAAGGTCTTTCTGGCACAACTCAGACCTCCAGTGCCCCCATTCCCTCCTGTCAGGCACTCTGCTCCCTTTTAAAGCCATCCCAGAAGCTTTCCCTGACCACTTCCCACTTCCACTGGGACAGCCCCATTATCCTGCATTCCGGCAGCCCACGGTCATTGCATTTGTCGCTAAGTCGTTTCGCCCCATTATCCTGCATTCCGGCAGCCCACGGTCATTGCATTTGTCGCTAAGTCATTTCTGACTCTTGGCAACCCCATGGACTGCAGCACACCAGATGTTTGCTCAAATTCATGTCCCTTGAGTGGCTGATGCTATCTAGTCATCTCATCCTCTGCCACCTCCTTTTCCTTTTGCCTGAATCTTTCCCAGCATCAGGTCTTCTCCAATGATGTTCTTCGCATCAGGTGGCCAAAGCATTGGAGCTTCAGCTTCAGCATCAGTCCTTCCAATGAATATTCAGGACTGATTTCCTTTAGGATGGCCTGCTTTGATCTCCTTGCAGTCCAAGGAACTCTCAAGAGTCTTCTCCAACACCACAGTTGAAAAGCTTCTTTCGAAGCTTCTTCAGCACTCAAACTTCTTTATGGTCCAACTCTCACATCCATACGTGACTACTGAAAAAAATCACAGCTTTGACTATACTGACCTTTGTCAACAAAGTGATGTCTCTGCTTTTTAATATACTGTCTAGGTTTGTCATAGCTTTCCTTCCAAGGAGTGTCTTTTAATTTCATGGCTTCAGTCACTGTCCACTGTGATTTGGGCATTGTGTTTATTGAGGCTTAATTCTAGGTTCTATCTTTTGCCTGTTCAAAAATATCCATATCTCCTAACCATCCACAAAATAAAAGCCTAACTTTCCAGAATTTAAAGCCCTTCGCCATCTGTCCCAAATGAAGTTTTCTGAGCATATCCTATTGGACATTCCCCTGCCCCAAACTTGTTATCCTCTTGCCTACCTCTCCCTTCCACTCCTGATAACCTCTACCCTTCCTCATCCTGCCTGGCTCCTGTCTATCCTGAGATTTTGAAAGCCCCCCACCCCAATATACTGGGCACCCATCATCCCATCTTCTTTCTTATGATATCTGATCCACATTGCTACTGAGAGAGCAGGACCTCAGGTATTTGAGGAGAGTCCAGGACAGTGCCTGGCATGGAGCAAGCCTTGGTCAACATTTGATTCAGGCGTTCTTACCCTTCTTATAAAGCTAGGGACTACTTGGGCATCTGACAAAGTGTATGGAGCCTTTATCAGAATTACTCTTTCAAATGCATAAAATAAAATACAAAGGATTACAGATGGAATCAATTTCATTGATTTTTAATTGCAATTTGTGACTTAGTATTAAATGTACTTCCACATGAAGACTCTAAAGAACAGGATCCACTGGTGCGTTCTAGTGACCATTTCCAAATAGGGAGGAGCATAGGCAATATTTCAAAACATCTCCACCAACTGCTAATATTAGGTAGAAAACTGACAATATTGCACTGTTTTATAGCTGCGGTTTGGAGCTACCAAACAGTGATTTCAATATCATTTTGTCTAATTCTACTCAGGTTTGTTGCTTACACTTGCAGGAAATGCTTGATTTCAGGTAAGTGTGAGTAAAACTAAAGATGGCTGTTTTTCTTCATCAAAGTTCATGGACACTCTTGAATTATATCAGGGACTCATTGAGGAGAGATATCTTGATAGCCCCTAGTTGATGAATGGTCAGAGCCCAGGAAAGGTGCTGTGGGAGGGGAGTAGTGTGGAGAGGAGCTGCCTGTGGAGAGAGGCTGCACCAGGGGCAGCCTGGGGCTCCCTGGGGCTTCCTCTTCCTGAGCATCTAACCAGCCTGGGTCTCTGCTCCCCACAGGCTCCCTGTTCCCACAGCTGAAGCCCTCAGAGGGTGTCTTCAAGGTTATCTTCTGGCTGGGCTACTTCAACAGTTGTGTGAATCCACTCATCTACCCCTGCTCCAGCAGGGAGTTCAAGCGTGCCTTCCTCCGCCTCCTGCGCTGCCAGTGCCATCATAGTCGCCAGCGCCGCCACCCACTCTGGAGTATCTACAGTCGCAACTGGCAAGCTTCAAATGGCAGCTCACACCCAGACTGCCCTCCTGGCCCAGGTGCCATACCCACCAGGGCCCCACAGGCCTTCACTGTGCCCTCAGCCCCTGGCTCCCTGGGCGCATCCAAAGCACAGGCTCCAGCTGTCACCTGTCGAAAGATGCCCTGCACCTTCCGTGAGTGGAGGCTTCTCCGGCCATTCCAGAGACCTGCTACCCAGCTGCATGCCAAAGTCTCCAGCCCATCGCAAAAGATCCACACCAGAGAGGCCATGTGCGCCCTGCACTCAGAGGTGGAAGTGGTGTTCTTAGGTGTCCCCCATGATGCAGCTGAGGGTACTACCTGCCAGGCTTATAAACTGGAGGACTACAGCCATCTCCAAGAGACTGATATTTAAGGACCTTGAGTTAGGCCGAGGAGTATGCTGGGGTGGCAGGAAGGGTATGGAGAAGGAGACTGTCTTTGTTCAAGAGGCTGGTGAGAATCAGAGACCCAGAAACTAATCAGCATCAGTTTTGGCAACTGCTCTCCAGCATCCGTGAGAAACTGAGATGGGGTGAGGGCTTTGAAAGTTATGGGCTCCCCTCCTGGACACAGACACCCCCAGCTCCTCCTTTCAAGAGAGGGGCTACAGGCTCCTTGAGGCCATTTGCTTCCAATCCCTGCTTGAGAAACACTGCCCCATCTATGCTGTGAACCCTGGGTAGGTGGCCCCAAGTATAATCAGGCAGCCCTGTCCCTCCTCTTGGGGAGGAAAGGGCACAGAGGCCCTGCCTGGCTGTTCCCAATGCCTCCCTTCCAGGAAAGGTCACTGGGGCCAAGGATTCTCCATGGACACAATTTCTCCTTACTGCAGACTGGAGAAATCCAGTGAGCCTGCCATTGCCACCGGCATGCTTTGGTGGCAGAATAAATGACTGTTCTACAAGCCTATTGTATAACTTGCAGGCCACTCTGCCCTACAGAGGCTCTGCCCTGCCCCTCATTTTGTCTTCCAAAGGGCCTTACTGTTTACACTCTGTATATAGCTCCTTATGGCTGTGCCCATCACTTCTTGCTGGGATCTAGAACCATCAAATGGGGAGAGCTTTGTCATTTTTAGACATATTTATTGGTCAGGGTACTTCTGTTTTCTCCAAACTGCAAACTGTTCCTTTTTAGCTTACAACCCATAAAGAACTCCTTTTTGTACTAAAGGCCCACAACAGGATAAATTGAGTTATCCTGTGATCTGTGTTCACTTTTTAGTTTCAGCCTGTCTCTTTAACCGATGGCTACTGTCCTTTGGGACTTTCAGCATGACCAAAAGATTTGGGAATTTTGTTGGCTCTTAAAACTCACATGATTAGTCTTTGAAAGTAAACAAAGTTTAACTTGTTCAGTCTCACCAGATGCATCTGTGATGCTCTCAGGGCCTCAGTCTGGAAGGTGGCCATCAGTAAAATGGGTGAAACATTACTTTACATGAAAAAATATACAAGCCCAAGTAGACATGTGTACATGGTGAGTGAGAGAACACCTACCTGGAGCCGTGCTTATTAGCGTTGATGGTTCAACAAACCGTCCAAAATTTGTTGTATTCCCAAGAGGCTATAGGTAGTCCAGTCTTCAGCTAGATAATACCAACCACACATATCCAACCAGCAAAGGAATGATGATGGTAGCCCAGTGGACCTTTGGAAGGAGAACTGCTAGACAATACCCTGGGGTGTCTGGAGTGGAGGTGTTCTGAAACAGGAAGAACCAACTGCTGGGGCCAACATGGACCAGTATTTTCAACCAGAAGCTTCCTGTAGTAGGGAGGTAGTCTGTTGAAAAGGTCACCACAATTTCAGACTCCTCATCCCAATATTACAAGGTAAAAAGACAGCCAATATCATCTGGGCTCAGGAGCAGAAATTTCGCCCTGGGGGTCTAGCAAGTACTGGACTTTCAGGCCTGGCATCCCCCAAAGCACAGGAGGAGCAGTTAAAAGCAGATACTGGGAGCATGTTGCGTACATCAAAGAGGGCCCCATCTTGCAGCACACTGGCTGCCCTAACTCTGGGAACACTGGCATGGCCCCCAGAATCTTCTCACAGAGGTGGGCCCATCTGTCAAAGCAAGGAGGCAGACTCTTTTGTCAATGTATTGAACGTTGGGCTTCTGAGCAGGAGAGTTCAACAGCAGGGGAGGGTCTCTTAGAGGGTTCCCACATGCCAAGGCAGTTGAGCCCACAGGAGGTCCATAGTGGGGACAAGGGATAAATGTGGAGAGAGAGCTTTCATCAGAAGGATTTAAGTGGCGGGGGGGTGGGGGTGGGGGTGGGGGGGGGAGGGGAGCAGGGGTTGCTCCCTGTCCTGGATGACAGTGAATGTAGAGACAGGTGGGGTCAGCAGCTTGCCCAGTACTTTCTCTAGGCTTGATGACCAATCAGCAAAACATATCTGACCTTTAAGCCTCAGCTTTGGTCTCCTGCACATGGGGCCCTCAGCACAAAGCTGGCCTCCTCTTATGCCCTCCATACCAGGGAACAAGCCTGCAGGAGAAGGGGGCTGGGGCTACAGAGCCCCTAGAGAGGCTGTGCCACAGCAAGGGCATCCAGTGACCCAGTTCTAAACATCAATAAAGCAGAGTTGCTGACCTTGTTCTCAGGACATGGCAAAGGGTCCTGGAATAGCCAAGAGGAATGGAGGGAGTAGCAACAGCCTTTCTAAAGGAAGGAGCCTCTTGCAAGTGGTTTTGGGACATCTGGAAGAAGTGCATTCACTGCACCACTTTCTGGGTCTTCAGGTGCCCCAGCCCAGTCCACGACTGAGGGAGTAGAGAAGACTCTCTCAGTGCCCATGAAAATGGGACTAAGTGTTCCTTTACACAATCCTCAAGGGATGGAGTGAAGCCTGAAGGAGTCATGAGTGAGAAGAAGGATGCTCCTGTGAGATTTGACAGAGACAGAAGCAAGCCTCCAAGGGCACTGGTATTTGCCCAGTTCCACCACCCACCCCAGCCCCGCCCCCTGCCAATTCCTTAGAAAGCTGCATTCCCACTTCCATCCCAAGGTCCCAGCTCCAGTCCATCCTCCCTTTCCAGCTGGGCTCTTGCCACCCATCTTGCTTTCTTCCCACAGTCTCAGGACTTCTGTCCCAGCATCGTCCAGGGCTGCTTTTGCAATTCACCTGGGACCTTTCATTTCCCCAATCTCCTCCCTCTCTGTCTCTGCCACAGTCCACACTGGTAGCCACTCCCTGTTTCCTGAAATATTCCTCTCCCTGCCTGATCCACACCCCTGGGATCTTCTGGTCCCCTGACCACATTCTCTCCATCTCCCTCTCTGCCTCCTGTGCAGGTGCCTCTACGGTCTTGTCCCCAAGGTTCTTTTCTTATCTCTACTTGCCACCCAATCTCATCCACTCCAAATCATCTTAATGACCACTTGTACATAAATGGCTCCCAAGTATCTGTCTGTCTCTAGCTCCAAATGTGTGTGATCACCCTCCCCTGGATGACCTCAAACACCTCAAATACAAGCCCTCCAGCCTCTTCCAAAGTCATGTCCTCTACTTCTTGCAGGCATGACAAACCCACTGATGCTGAAGCTTCAGTATCTCAGAGGCCCTGAGCCTGCCTGCCCTCTTACATTATCTTCCCAAGACCTCCTTCCCAGACCCCTGGCTCAGAATTAAGCCCTGAGTGGCCCTCAGCCTCTCTGGTAGTTCACACCAAGGTCATCCAGGCTTAGAGTTCACCAATAGAATCCATATCTTCATCCACTACGTGGAAGTGGGCTGTCTGACCCTAGGCTATTCAAGACTAGGTGTGAGCATTCATTAAATCCTGGATCAATGGAGTTGCCCCATTACCCCTTCCTGCCACACTGCTCCAGTGCCCACTTGACGGCTGGCCAACATCACTGTCTTTGTAAGACCCTCCCCACAGCCAGTTCTACCAGTCCTCAAGGAGCTCGAGCCTGCATCCTTCTCCAGCCAGAGAGCCAGCTACACCCTGGACTTCTGAAGAAAGAAGTCTCCTGCTCCACATGCCCTGCTGCCCAGACCTCTCCTGGAGCCCTACTCTGCAGGCCGCTCACCATCACCACCACCAGCACTACAAGCCAGTCCCTTAGTCCCTCTGGTTCCAGGCGCTGACAGGTCCTGGGGAAAGTTTTTGGACCTCAGTGACTTGTCAGAGCTCAACTCCTCTGTGCCCTCCTGACCCCGTTTCTATTCCCATCCTGTCATACCCCCAGGGGGTTGCATGTTCACTGTACACTTGGAAAAGAATTTCCTTTTTTTTTTCTTCTTCTTGTGGTTTCAATGAAGCACAAAACCAGATGCTTATAAAGGCTAAACCCGTCCCATAGCCTCTCAGCTCAGAATGGCTCTCTAGGGAGCCCAGTAGATCCAGGTGGTGCTGGGGATGGTAACTTTGGGAAGAGGGGCTGCACTCGGCTCTCCTGAATGTCTAGGCTGTCACTTATTCCCTTTCCCATCCAACACTTTGAGGGAGCAGGGAAACAAAGAAACTGGCCTACATTCTCAAATTGCTCTTGTCTAGAGAAAAATGAAGCAGGAATTGCAGGGTGAACTTGGAACCAAGAAGAAATATAGGAACTGGGACCACAACAGGCTGAGCTTTTAGAGCCAGGAGCTAGAAGGAAGGACACACTGGAAGAGGACTTCACCCATGGCATTTGTGGATATCCCTTCCAGGAGTTTGACATTCATGTGACTCCATCATACTGTTTGCATACACCTTCTTCTGTCCTGCCAGAAACCATAGGACTCTCAGCTTCCATTCTGGAGACAAGCCACAAAGGCTATGGCTCACTGGCCAGCCCATGGATTGACTAATTAGAGGTCAGGTCTGAACATCTGGGCAGACAGATAGGCGTGAGATGAAGCACATAGTACAAAACACAGCTGCCTGGGTGCCAGTGTCTGTGAGTAGAGTAATTCTCCTAGATGGGGGAGGAGTGAAGCAGATAACGAAGGACAGAAGCGCCCTGGATATGCTGAAAATGCAACTGCAAGTAATAAGCTGCTTAAACACTGGTTATTGTTTTTCTCACTTCACAACTTATTAAGTAGGCACTTTCTGGTATTGTCAGTCACATACCCAAGATCTTTCTATCTTTGCTTCATAATCTTAAGTATGTTGGTTTTTATACTCCTTGTCGCTTCACCGTGATCAATGGAACCATGATTCACATTCATATTCAAGGCAGAGGAAAAAGGAGAAGGGTCTGGGCTATGGCATCTGCCTCCTTTTATCAAAATAATAAAAGTTTTCCCCAAACCACCCTTTCCCAGCTTACCTCCAGAAGTGGATATCATGACCACCCTGCAAGGGAGACTGGTAACATAAAAAACAAGACGGAGTGATAGGTCTGCAAAGTGGGCCAAATTTAGCTTACCACCTGACTTTATACAGACTATGAACTAAGAATGGGCTTTACATTCTTAAATGGATGAGGGGGAAAAAGATCGAGAGATTATTTCATGACAGGTGTATTATATGAAAGTCACCTCTTGGCCCACAAAGCCTAAATGGAAAAAAAAAATTTTTTTTGTCAAAAAGTTTGTTGACCCTGCTTTAGGGCAACATGAATCATTGCCTCCCATTGGAAACCACTGCTACTCTGAAGAAAATCACAATTCTGGCAGCAGGAGGAAGCAATGGATATCATGCAGGCAGTTCTCAGTGTCTGTCACATAGGCCAGTCACTGCAATGCAAGCCTTTGTCAGCTATCTAATCTGCAATAGCATAAGCTAAGAGCTCCCCCTCTCATCAGGAACCTAACCAAGGGGGGTTTTCAGGAAGCCTTCTACCTCAAGGAGAGTTTCCCAAACTGACCAAAGGTGTGGAATTTTGAAAAAGTAAAAGGGGACACAATGAAATATCTGTCTGGCTATGCCTCAAAAGACTCAATCAGTTATTATCTGCTCAATGAACTTGCCCTCAGCCAAGGGGCTGGTCTTTGGTATTACAGTTGTAGAAAGTGAGTCTTGCCAGTGTCCCACAGTTACCAGTCTCATATAAGCTACACAGATGGCCTACCTAACTAGGACATGAAGTTCATAAGCCCAAAGCCAATGTACTCATTTTTAATGGGAACTATAACTTAACTCGGAGTAGGCAATGGCAACCCACTCCAGTATTCTTGCCTGGAGAATCCCAGGGACGGGGGAGCCTGGTGGGCTGCCGTCTATGGGGTCGCACAGAGTCGGACACGACTGAAGCGACTTAGCAGCAGGAGCAGCAGCATAACTTAACTATCACACAAGCCAGTGTTCTCATGACAATAATTGAACTTAATGGGAAGCCAAACTGTGGTCTGAAAGATATTTAGTGAGTTCAGAGACAGAGCCAGAAAGTTAAAGGGAAAATTCACTTATTTAGTACGCCAGGTATGGGGACTGGTTCCCAGGACAGGGTTCCATGTCCCAGGGCGCTGTGCCTCTGATTTCCCTCTCCATCCTCCCGTCTCATGTTTCCCCATGTCAGCCTTTTGTCTTACTCTGTTCCTCAGGAGTGAGAGGCAATAACATAAACAAAATATATAGTAAATGGTGATAAGCAAAAAAAAATATAACAGGGAAAGGGAACAGGAAATGTTGAAGCTGTAGAACATTGTACTTTCAGACTGAGTACCCAGGGAAAGTCTCAGGTAAAAGTTAATATGTGAGAAAAGGCCTGAAGGTAGTAATGATGCAAACTGTGCAAATTGTTGAGGAAAAGCATTCCTTGCAAATGGAACAGCAAGCGCAAAGTCTTAACTTAGGAGAAGACTTGGTGTGTTCAGGTTAGCGAGCAGGGCAGGGTAGATCAGGCAGATCAGGCAAAGTACAGGAATAGAAAATGAGGCTGCCAGATGTAGTAGGTGATGAGTGTCAAAGTGCACAGAGCCGTGTAAATAACACAGGACTCGGGCTTTCCCTCTGAGTGAAGTGGTGCCTTACAAGAGTTTGAGGAGAGAAGTGACAGGGTCTGACTTTGGGTGGACAGAGTTATTCTAGCTATTGTGTGGAAATCAAAAAAAAAACAAAAACAAAAAACACAAAGACCAGAATGAAAGCAGGAGGCCAGTTAGAGAGCAGTGACAGCAACAATCTAAGCTGATAATGGCTTGGCCAGAGGAATGCAGGTGAATGAGAAGAGGAAGATTCTGGATATTGTGGAGATGGCATTTCCATGGGCTACATCCATGCTCAGCTTTCCTTTCCCAAGTTACCATCTATACCTGCCTGCCTTATTAGAAGCCCTTAACATCTCAGGAAAGACTATTGTTAAATCAAAACCACTTCCAACTTAAAGTGACATCCTGTCAAGTCCTTAATAAAACCCTTCTCCTTAAAATACCAATAAATATTTTAAAATAGAATAGAAATTCAAGACATGTCTGAAACATAAGGATATCAGCCAACCATTTGGCAAACAGTGGGAACTCTAAAGGCAAGGAAATAGAATTAAAAGGCTAGCCAGAGTTCTATCCCTTGTATCAAAAGCACCACTGGCTGAGGGTGAGTAAGGAAAAGGCTCTACCCTCTTCCACCAGAGCCCCCCACAGCCTACTCCTAACTCCAAGAAGAGCTTGCCCAGTCATGTAATCTCCAACCACTGTCCTACTGCCAAGAATTGCTTTCTGAGAAGCCAAGAATACAGTCTATGATCACCCATCATCCCGATTCCCTGCAGGAACCTTCTGCCTTTAGCAAGGACTTCAATACTGTCCGGGCTTGTAGGTCTGGGTCAGAAAGGACATTGAGAGTGGAGGGAAACTGTCATTTCTCAATTCTCCATTTGCTAGAAAAGGAGTCACAGCAATTCTGAATTTTTAGAACAATGAGCTGAGAACGAGGCAGTGGTTAGATCTTTCCTCTATCGGGCAGGACAGAACTAAAAAGAGCTTCTGTCTCTTCCAGCTCCTCGAGCCAGAGTCAAGCCATGAAATGAATCCTCCAGGAATCTGAATCCCTTGGCCCATTCCTGCCAGGCCCCTTTGCTGGAGCTGTGCCACCTTTGTACCCTGGGTGGCTTCCCGTCGCATGGGCCACTGTTCCCTCTATCACCAGTGCCAACAATATCCCTCTTGGGTTAGATGACTCTCCCAAAGAGAGATGTTAGCTACTGCCGTGATAATGCTGCAAAACAAGCCACCCCTAAATTCACAGGTTATAAGAGCAAGCATTTGTCTTTCTTGTTTATGTGTCTGTCTACAGGCCCTAGGTTGGATTCCAGGCTTCTATAAGCTCAGATCTATTCCCCCTTTGTCCATATTCTCCATGAAGCATCAGCTATGAGGGACCTGTTCTTGCGACAAATTGCAAGTACATGAGAGGCAGAAACCCAAGTGCAAACGTGTTGGGAGCTTCAGCTCATACCACAGTGTGTCTGTTCACCTTCTGTTAGCCAAAACAAGTCAGATGGCTAAGCCCAAAGTCAAAAGGCAGGAAATATCCTCTATTCCCAGAGGAAGAAAAGTGATTGATACTCGCTGAGTATCAATTTCAATGAGTATCAATATCAATATTTGCTGATAATCTTTAATCCACCACAGGGAGTTAGGTTAGGACTTCAACACATGAATTTGAGGGGACACAATTCAGCCAATAACAACCTCTTTAGTGAGAGGAGATGCAAGTTCACATAGCAAAGCAAGCAGAAATAAAGAACTGAGGTCACTTTTGCCATTACCAACCCCAAGTGGCAACACCAATCTAGCTTTTGCCCCAAGCTAGACCAAGCTCTATCAAAAGGAATCAAGGTTCTCTGAAGAAATGGCTGTTTCAATGACAGCGACAGGAAATATACAAGATACGCCTAGAGCACCTTATAGTGCCGGAAAGTCAGAAAGTGTTCAAAAAGAAAAGAAAAAAAAAATCCAAACATTGATGGCAGCAGGTCAGAGACACAGGAGCCAACTGAAAGAGCTCCCAACAACCAAAGTTGGAATAATTTAACAACAAAACAAAGTAGTATTTATAAAATAAATATGCATGAGTCCATTCTGATATAAATAAATGACTGAACAAGTTAATAAATGAAAGGGGGAAAGGAAGAGAAGGAACAATTTTCCTGTGCAGAAGAATTCCAAATAAATTATATAGATACTATTATCTAAAGGAGGGGAACATAACTCCCCACTCCCTAAGTGTGTGGGCTGCAAAGTGACTTCCTTCCAAAGAGGACAGTATGATGGCAGGGGGATGGGGGAGGATAACTTCACAGTGCAGAAACCTGATAAAGTCTATCTCAGCAAAGTGATCAAGGTTCTATGGTGAGATGAAAATGGCACTTTAACTCCGCGGTTTTCCTCCTAAAAACCTATAATCCCAGTCTAGTCATGAAAAACACATCAGACAAATTCCAATAGGGGGCATCCTACAATACATCTGACTATACTACTCAAGGGAGAAGGCAATGGCACCCCACTCCAGTACTCTTGCCTGGAAAATCCCATGGATGGGGGAGCCTGGTGGGCTGCAGTCCACGGGGTCGCTGAGGGTTGGACACGACCGAGTGACTTCACTTTCACTTTTCACTTCCATGCATTGGAGAGGGAAATGGCAACCCACTCCAGTGGTTTTTTTTGCCTGGAAAATCCCAGGGACAGGGGAGCCTGGTGGGCTGCCGTCTATGGGGTCGCACAGAGTCAGACACGACTGAAGTGACTTAGCTTATACTACTCAAAATGGTTAAGATCATTGAAGATAAGCAGAGTCTGAGAAAACATCACAACCAAGAAGAATCTAACAAACATGATGGCTAAATGTAACGTGGCATCATGGACAGAATTCTGGAACAGAAAAAGACATTAGTTTATTCATCTTTCCTTAGTTTAACCTATGAACTTTGGTTCACTGATTAAAACATCGGTTCTCTGGTTATGACAAATATACCATATTAATGTAAGATGTTAATAGGGAAAATGGGGGTAGAGGCTAAATACTCACTTTTTCTGTAAGTCTAAAACTGTTCTTTAAAAAGCTATTAATACAAAAAAATGATAGAGTTGAACGGATAAACAGATACACAATTATATTTAGACACTTAAACTATTCTCTCAACAATCAAAAGAACTAGACAGAAAATCAGCAAAGATATAGAGGAAATCAACAACACTATCAGCCAACAGTATCTAGTCAACAGCTGTAGGATACTGCACCCAACAATAGCATAAACACATCCTTTTCAAGCACCATAGATCATATTCTAAGACAGACCATATCCTGAGCCATAAAACAAACCTCAACAAATTTTATTTCTTTTTAATTGAAGGATAATTGCTTTACAATATGTGTTGGTTTCTGCAATACATCAATATTAATCAGTCTTAGGTACACATGTCCCCTCCCTCTTGAACCTTCCTCCCACCTCCCACCTCCCATCCCTCTATAACCCTCAACAAATTGAATTGAGATCATACAGTTCAGCTTCACTTGGGGAATAAAATAAGTTCATAGTTCCTATTTATTTATTTAGTAAACTTACTTACTGAAACATCATTAAATCTTCCTAGCACAGAAGCTGGCATAAAAAAGTCTGATGAACAAACAAAACAATCAATGAATGACGGAATGAAGAAACAAAAAAGAAAATATCTTGTTGTTCAGTTGCTCATTGTGTTCAACTCTTTGCAACTCCATGGACTACAGCATACCAGCCTTCCCTGTCCTTGACTAACTCCCAGAGTTTGCTCAAATTCATGTCCATTGAGTCGGTGATGCCATCCAACCATCTTATCCTCTGTTGCCCCCTTCTCCTCCTGCCCTCAATCTTTATCACGCGGCCAAAGTATTGGAGCTTCAGCATTAGTCCTTCCAATGAATATTCAAGACTGATCTCCTTTAGGATTGACTGGTTTGATCTCCTTGCTGTCCAAGAGACTCTCAAGAGTCTTCTACAGTACCACAGTTCAAAAGCATCGATTTTTTGGTGCTCAGCTTTCTTTATCATCCAACTCTCACATCTGTACATGACTAGTGGAAAAACCACAGCTTTGACTATATGGATCTTTGTCTGCAAAGTAATGTCTCTCCTTTTTACTACACTAGGTTTGTCATAGCTTTTCTTCCAGGGAGCAAGGATCTTTTAATTTCATGCCTGCAGTCACCTTCTGCAGTGATTTTGGAGCCCAGGAAAATAATTCTGTCACTGTTTCCATTTTTTCCCCATCTCTTTGCCATGAAGTAATGGGACCAGATGACATGATCTTAGCTTTTTTTTTTTTTTTTCTTAATTGAAGGATAATTGCTTTACAGAATTTTGTTAGTTTCTGCCAAACATCAACATGAATCAGCCATAGGTATACATATGTTCCCTCCCCCTTGAACCTCCCTCCCCATCCCACCCCTTTAGGTTGTTACAGAGCCCTGGTTTGAGTTCCCTGAATCATACAGCAAATTCCCACTGGCTATCTATTTTACATATGGTAATATAAGTTTCCATGTTACTCTCTCCATACATCCCATCCTCTCCTCTCCTTTCCCACCCCTTCCCCGCCCACCCCCGCCGCTGTGTCCATAAGTCTGTTCTCCACGTCTGTGTCTCCACTGCTGCCCTGCAAATAATTCATCAGTACCATCTTTCTAGATTTCATGTATATGCGCTAGTATACGATATTTGTTTTTCTCTGACTTACTTCACTCTGTATAATAGGCTCTAGGTTCATCAACCTTATTAGAACTGACTCAAAGGTGTTCCTTTTTGTGGCTGAGTAATATTCCATTGTATATATGTACCATGTCTTCTTTATCCATTTATCTGTCAATGTACATGTAGGTTGCTTCTATGTTCTAGCTATCATAAATAGTGCTGCCACGAACATTGGGTTACACATGTCTTTTTCAATTTTTTTTCCTCAGGGTATGTGCCTAGTAGTGGAATTTCTGGTTCATATGGTGGGTTTTTTTTTTTTTAAGGCCTTGAATAGCTTTATTGAAATCTGTATAAACAAACATGCACATTTCAAATGTAAACTCAAGTGAACTCAAGTGCAGACAAAATTTTAACCTCTGTCATGCAGGAGGTTAGTTTACATTAAAAAAAAAAAAAAAGAAAGAAAGAAAAAGAAAAGGAAAGGATAAAAATGAAAAATGCAAAACAGCTTTAAAAATACCAGGATGAAAAACCAGCTTTAATATTAAGGTATAAAGCAAAGCCATGATCAACATACCTCATTTATCCTGGTTAAATGCATTTTTCTTTCATGTTTAAATGCTAACATAAATAAATAATTTACCATAATGTGCACTCACAGAGTGAACTTTTATTTACAATACACAATTTATAATCTATTGTATTTGATTAGTTCAAGTGAAGAACATTATACTTTTTGCTTTACTAATAGTGGGACACATAGCAATTTCTCAGGTAGTCGATATGTGAAACGTGCCCCAGCATATGCCAATTGACAATACATTCTTTCAACTAGATCGAAGGGGAAAAAGCAGCAAATGAAAAATGTTTCAAATGTTCACACATATTTTTGGGCATCCTGGATCCTTGAATGTGGTGAACTAAAATCAAATTCAAGGTTTATGTTTTATATACTGTACAGGTTCTGACTCTGGAACATGCAATGCCAATTCTCTTGTAACAAGTTCCCTTCTGAGAAAAGCTGTAAGGCTATGGTGAATTCCATCAGGAACACACAAAGAAAGTTAACAGACCTACCTTTAAAGCCAATTGTCCATTAGTAATTTAAAGGCCAGAAAAAAATTTCTCATCTAAGCTTGATGCAATCATTACTATGGATACAGAATACTATTAAATTTGTCTTTATATTACAATACTTATACATATTATAATAATACTTATTATTATACTTATTATACTTATTATAATACAATACAAAAATCTCCATACTGTCTTCCATAGTGGCTGTATCGATTTACATTCCCACCAACAGTGCAGGAAGGTTCCCTTTCCTCCATACACTCTCCAATATTTATTGTTTATAGACTTTTTGATGATGCCCATTCTGACTGGTGTGAGGTGATATCTCATTGTAGTTTTGATTTGCATTTCTCTAATAATGAGCGAAGTTGAGCATCTTTTCATGTGTTTGTTAGCCATCTGTATGTCTTCTTTGAAGAAATGTCTGTTTAGGTCTTTTCCCACTTTTTGAGTGGGTTGCTTGTTTTTCTGATATAGACTTGTATGAGCTGCTTATATATTTTGGAAATTAATCTTTTGCCACTTATTTCATTTGCTATTATTTTCTCCCATTCTGGGGGTTGTTTTTCATGATCTTAACTTTTCAATGTTGAGTTTTAAGCCTGCTTCTTAACTCTCCTCTTTCACCTTCATCAAGAGGCTCTTTAGTTCCTCTTCTCTTTCTGCCATTAGAATGGTATCATCTGCACATCTAAAGTTATTGATATTTCTCCTGGCAATCTTGATTCTAGCTTGTGATTCCTCCAGCCTGGCATTTTGCATGATGTTCTCTGCATAGAAGTTAAATAAGCAAGGTGACAATATAGAGCCTTGACGAACTCCTTTCCCAATTCTGAACCAGTCCATTGTTCCATGTCCAGTTCTAACTGTTGCTTCTTGACCTGCATACAGGTTTCTCAGGAGGCAGGTAAGGTGGTCTCATCCTGGAGGCCAACAAAGCCTCTTTTTACAAAAGGTTAAGAATGAAAAATAAATGATGCCCTGGAATAAGTTGCAATATTACTTTATTAACTTTATTCAGTATTAACTTATTTTCTATGGCTTATTGAAAATTTTTTTTTAATTCAGAAAATCTCACAGAATCCCAGACACAGATGTTCTCTGTGCAGCAAGAGGGCTGCATTCTGATATGGCCAGCAGATGGCACCAGAGGATGTGGTTCAGCCCATGAGGTTGTCCTTTCATAAACCTTAGGAGTCCTCCTTACCTCTCCCAGCCATGGAAAAGAGAGCCAGCCTAGTCCTTCCCTCTGTGGCCTGAGGACCCCCACCAACCACCGCTAGAGTGAGGATAGTGAGGATGCAGAGAGAGCAAGTGTAGAAAATGGTAGAAAATGGCTTGACCAGAAAAAAAGGCAAGGAAAAGTGGGAGTAAGATGAGGGCTGGGGATGGGAAAGACACGAGGAAACTGAAATTCAAGTGGGAAGGAGTAGACAGAATGGGATAGGAAATGACAAGCAAAGTCCCTGAGTTTGGGGCATGGAATACACAAGTGATGGATCACACACTTCCACTGTGTCTGGGAAAGGTCTGCAAAGATGGGTGTGTAGGCTGCTGCTGCTGCTAAGTCACGTCAGTCGTGTCCGACTCTGTTCGACCCCATAGACGGCAGCCCACCAGGCTCCCCCGTCCCTGGGATTCTCCAGGCAAGAACACTGGAGTGGGTTGCCATTTCCTTCTCCAATGCATGAAAGTGAAAAGTGAAAGTGAAGTCGCTCAGTCGAGTCCGACTCTTCGCGACCCCATGGACTGCAGCCCACCAGGCTCCCCCGTCCATGGGATTTTCCAGGCAAGAGTACTGGAGTGGGGTGCCATCGCCTTCTCCGGGTGTGTAGGCTAGCAGTCTTGTAGATTTGTCAAGGAAGTTGCCTCCAGGTGGCTTCTATTTTGTCTGTGAAGCAGGAGGCCATTCTGCCTGTTGACAGTTGGTAGGGGAGGGGAGGTGTCAGAGTTAAAGGGGTGCTGACAAGGGAAGCCCATGAGGACTGCTGGCCAGCACCAAGGATGGGTCTGGGAGATAACACTATCCAGCTCAGTTTCTTCATTCACTTGCTCATTCATTCTGCAAATATTCATTGATAACCCACTATACCAGGCACCATTTTGGACAATGCGAGCTACAGCCTGGGGGAAGGGGCAAGGGGAGCAGATAGACAAATAAATAGACATATAAATTTTAAAAATATGACATCATGGAAACAGAAGGACTATGAAGAAAGAGGCAAGGGGAAGGATAGGGAGTGCTGAGAGTGCTGTGAATGGGGACTTAGGGAAGTCTTCCTAGAGAAGTGACAGCTGATTAGAGGGCTGAATGCAGCAAGGGAACGAGACCTGCATTACTGGGGGCAAGCATTCCAGATAAACAGGACAGCCAGGGCCAACAGAAGGGGGACACAGAAGGAAACGGGGCCAAAGAATAGGTCACACGGGACGCTGGAAATCACGTTTTATGCTCAGTATGATGGGAGTCACTGGAACTAGGGAAGCACATAACTGGATTCATATTGGTAAAGGGATCATACAGGCTCCTGTGTGGAGAACAGGCTAAAAGGGCCAAGCATGGAAGAAGGGACACCAGCTGGTCAGTATGAGAAAACACGCTTTATGTGAATCTACCACTATGTTTGGCAGACCATTAGTTAGACAAGCAGTTCTCTAGAACGGAACCAACAGCCCACTTCACTCTTGCACCTTGGGATCACCCGTGGGCTCATTTTGACAGGCCCAAGCAAACTCAGAGTGACTCAGACCAGAGGCACTTCACTCCTACCTTTGTGTGTGGGTAGGGTAGACATTCCAAGTGGCTCCCGTGAAGAGGAATACCTGTTCCAGAGCAGCAAAAGTAGGAAGAGACAGTACTTGCCGAGTACCCCAGGGAACCTGAAGGAACATTTCAGAGGCTTCCACAAAGCCACAAACCAAACACCTGGGTCGTGGATTCACTGATGCCCACAGCACAAGAAACCATGCAACCAGTTCTACACAGAATCCAGTGCCAGGAGAGAACTTCCCTGTCAAGTGACCTCCCACAAGTGACAAGAATTGTGTAGCAGTTTGGGCACAGGATGTTGGCCTGAGCGTGCCATCTAGACACGCCTAATAGAGTCATCTGAGTATCAATCAATGCCACAGCTCTTTAAGAAACCTAGTCACAGCAAGGAACTCATCCTGTGTCTATCTAGTCTCTGGCACATATTTCAGGTGGGCATATCCACTCATTTCCCTTGGGTGTAGAGCCAAGAGTAGAAATGCTGCCAGGCACAAGGCCAGTTTTCGTAGAATCAGCCACACGGTCTCCTAGTGTGGCTGCACCCAGTTCCACCCTGTCTATAATGGCCTAAGATTTTTTTTTTAATGGCACCAGCCTCTTCTTTTTATCACACAATAACTAGAATAACCCTTCACTGTAGCCCCAAACAGTGTAGCATCGGGGTTTCCCAGGTGGCGCAGGTGGTAAAGAACCTGCCTGCCAGTGAGATGTGGGTTCAGTCCCTAAGTCGGGAAGATATTCTGGAGAAGGAAATGGCAACCCATTCCAGTATTCTTGCCTGGAGAATTTCATGGACAGAGGAGCCTGGCGGGCTACAGTCCATAGGGTTGCAAAGAGTCAGACACGACTGAAGCGACTTAGCATGCATGTAGCACCAAACAGACCTTGGATTAAGTCTCATACCACCTATCTGAGTGAACTTAGGTGCCTTACTTGTATTACATAACCCTCTGGAGGTTCTGTTTCCTCACTGGGATGAATCACCCTCCCTAGTCTGAGGTGGCATCCATGTTAAATTAAGAGACTCTATGTCTAGCCCTTAAGTGTGGGCAAGTCAGACTACCCTCCTGACCTGCCCACACCTGAAGCTCTCCAACTTGCAATCACCAAATAAACTTCACCCTCAGAGTTATTTAAATTCCTACACTTGTGATCTGGAAATTCTACGTATTATTTTCATCCTTCATACTTATGTGATGGGCCACTTCTGTACATCCCGGCACAGTTAGTGGGAAAAATCCAGGACGTGGGGAGGGGTCAAGACTGGATCAGTGCCTCCAAAGGTGAAGTTAATAGGAGGTGCTTCCTGCCGCACAACTCTGGCCAGGAAGGAGACAGACACTCCTTGACCAAAGTAAGATCCAAATTTACATTGTCCATTTAAGTACCATTATGGTAAGATCTCCAAGACACATCATGTTAACTAAACAAGCAAAATGCAGAACAGGATGGATACTTTGTCACTTTCACATAAAAAGAGAGAAGGGTATATATTTATAATAACATATCTAGAAATGGATACACAATATACTAATATATATAATATAATAATACTGGGAGTGGCATTCCACTCCCAGTACCACTGGGAGTGGCAGTGGTACTGGGGACAGCTGTGGGAGGAAGTTGTTCAGTGTATCCTTTTATGACTTTTGAGCATGAACTACATTGATAGATCCTCTATTCCAAACATATTTTAATACATATACTTACAATTTTTCAAGTTACCCATGAGGTGAATACGAATCCCTAACATAAACTCCATGAGGGATGTCGGGTAGGTCAACCTTCACAAAACAAGGATGCCTCTTTGACATGTGCATGTAGGTGTGTGGGGGGGAGCGGGGAGGGCGGGGGGTGGGGGGCAGCGTGTATGTGCATGTAGGTGGGTGTGCATGTAGGGGTGTGCAGACAGGTACAGGGAGGAGTGTAGAGGCATAGCCATGTGTTGGACATCTTCATCACAGCCTAAGGTAAGGGAGTAAAGGATATAGAGTCATATGAAAGGCAGTGCCCTAAGCTTCTGAAGAGCTAACCCAACCTAAATTCACACAGAGTTAAACCAGGGGGTACACCCGGCTTTTCATCACATCCTCCACCACCCAACCCCTCAACTCTGTAGAATTCAAACTCTGTCGCTAGAAATCTGGAGTAAGAAAATGACTAAATGTTCTTTAAGGTTTTATGCACGTGTGTGTAGTTGTACTTGTGTATAGGTGGAAGGGTGTGGGGTGGTGTATCTGTGTAGGAGTGACGTATGTGTGTGTGGATATATAAGGGATGTATATGTGTGTGTATGTTTTC
Organism: Bos taurus; assembly: GCF_002263795.3. NCBI lineage: Eukaryota > Metazoa > Chordata > Mammalia > Artiodactyla > Bovidae > Bos > Bos taurus. Next base: position 50,949,647 of record NC_037340.1, read on the forward strand.
ACCCACCAAAATGGCTGTACTACTGTACTTCCCAGAAGTTTTTCTGGGAAAAAGCTTCCCAGAAGTCAACTGGAGCATCCCAAGGGCAGAACCAGGGCCTTCTGGCCAGATGACATTGATTAACAATTAACACATCTGAGCTTGGCATGGAGCCACAACAGGTGTCCCCTCCCATAAAACTCACCTTCACTCCATGTGGCTATGTTACCCAATCAGGCTCTGAGAAGTCCAACAAAAGGCCAGCAGGCAGACCCAGGCCTATCTTGAAGGAGTTGGGGCTGGGTTATGAGGGGCTCTTACTCCTAAGGAGTCTCACTGGCAGGAAGGGAAACAATCACAAACAGACTGGGGTGAGAGGATGCCCCTTCCACTAAAGGCAGGCATCTTCCTTTCTGGGGGTATAACCAGACCACAGCTGGCCCCATTATCCCCTCGAAGAAGATATGACAAACACACAAAGACATACATACACACACATGTACGTACATGCACACACACACACACAAGGCTAAGAAAAATGGAAGAGAGAAGCTGAGGAGCACAGGAAGGGCAAGCCTCTTTTATTATCCCAAAATGCAAAGTATTGAAGGCACTTACAATAACAAGGTTAGAGATGAGGGGAAGCATAGGGAGGTCAGAGATCAGAGCACAGAGGTAAATCAATGGATCCCACCCTGGTCACCACCCAGGAAGGAGAAAAGAAGAAGCTACAGGGCCAGGTCTGAAGCCAGTTAAATGTCTAGCTCTACAAAAGATACAAATCCATTCTACAGAGGACTCGGAAATGAGGAGTACACAGCAGCAAGGGGCAGGGCTGGCAGTCACGAGTTAGTGGTTCTTTAAGGAACACGCTCGGCAGCAACGAGGCACTCAGGTCCCCTGCTGGAAGAGGTCTCGGTACATCTCAATGAGACGGGCAGCCTCACGCTGGCCAGAGAGCAGAGCACCATGGGTGGTGGAATAGTACTTGCGATGGGTGGCCTCACCTGAGAACAGCACCTGCATAGGCTGGGCAGGGGGACAGGGAAGTGAAGATGGAGGAGCAAGAAAAGCTACCTGTCTGCCCCAGAACCCCCATCCATACTACAAGTTAGAAAGGAATAGGCGGGCATCTCAGATGCAGGTATTGTTATTTCCATAGGAGGAGGAGCTGCCCATCCCACCTGCCCATCTTCCCCTGCTTCTTCCCCAAACATCCGGGCCTCAGTCCTTTTTGCTCTGAGGTTTTTGTGAGTCCTGGCTCTACAATTTCAGAAATTCACACTGCCTCTTACTAGTGAACTTGGGGAATGATTTAACCTCCCTAAGCTTTGATTTCTTCATCTCCAAAATGAGTTTATACCATCTACTTCTGAGGGTGATTGTAAGGATTAAGTGAAATAATGTATCTAAAGGACTCAGAACCTGAAAGAACATAAGAACTCAATAAAGTTAGGCAGTAATTTAACAAACCTTTATGGAGCCCCTATTAGGTTCCAGGGACTGTTCTGGGCACTTGGAAGATAAAAGGTGACCAGGCAGCTGCTTTGAGGAGCTTCCTTGCTGGTGGGGAAGCCAGACACGAAACCCAATTACTAAATGGCATCATACGTGACGTGATGGGTGTTTGGGCGAGGTGCTGAGAGCCCAGAAAAGAGGCCCTCTGTCAGGGAGATCACACAAAGCTTCCCAGAGGACAGGACCTTTGGGCTTCTTCTCAGAAGATGCTGGATAAATAAACAGGCAAAGGATGTTTCAGGAAGAAGGAAAAATGGGGGCAAATGCATCTCCTAGGCCTTGTCTAGGAGATGGTGAAAATTTTGGCAGAGCCAAGCTTAACATCAAGAAAGCAGGCTGTTTAGGTGGGGTCCAAGCATAGAACAAATGCTTGCATTCCAAGCTTGAGTTTGGATTTTATTCCAAAATACCTCAAACTGAATGTGTAAGGTACCAGTCGGGGACCTTGTAGAATGAGGTTTTCATTCATCAGGTCTGGGGTGGGCTGCAAGTCTTATGTCTAATATGCTCCCACATGGTGCCAGTGCTGCTGGTCCATGGACCACCCACCTTGAGTAGTGAGGTTTTAACCCACCAATAAAAAGCCTGCAGAGGTGGTTAAGCTGAAAGGGAGGCACATATTGTGGCAGAGAGCAAGCTGCCTACTCCACATCTTTTCTCTTTCTCCTCAGTAACAAAAATCCTGACATTTAACTGGGTCCATGGACAGAAGAGCCTGGCAGACTACAGTCCATGGGGTCGCAAGAGTTGGACACGACTTAGCGACCAAACCACCACCACCACTCCCATCCAGGGAAAAAAAAATTGTATCCCAGTCTCTCTAGCAGCTGGTAGAGTCATGTGACTACGTTCTAGCCAATCAACTTCAAGTGCACTATTGCTTAGGGACACTGACTCTTCTCAAGGGTTCCCTTCTTTCACTCATCAGCCTGTCACAGACATGAGAACGAGAGCAGCAACCTCCACGGCCCTCTTGGATCACAAGGTGGCCTGGAAGATGGAGCCAGGTTCTACTGGTACTGGGCCCCAATATCTACCTCCAGATTTCCTTTTGTGTGACCTAAGTAAACTTCTGTCTTGTTTAAACCAGTTTGTTTTGCTTTTTGTTATATGCGCTAGTCCTGACGCAGGGGACGAGAGAAGGAGGATGGCTATAGCAGTAGCCTTTCCTGAGCACAGCTAGGACACGCACAACACATTGCTTAACTGCAATCTTCCTCATCAATTACACCAGAGAATTATTTTAAATATAATTTTGTTGGGGTTTTAACATTTATTGTATGGGTATGCTTGGTGGGGGGAACTCAAAATCTACTTTATAGGAGCAGAAATATATAGAGATAATTTCAATTTATTATTTTTCTGTGTGTTTTACTATATAGTTACTATAGTTTGGGGGAAGGTCAGTATTTTATTTCCTAAAATACATTGGGGGAAATAAGCAAAACATACTGGGTCAGTGCTGCCCAACAGAACTTTCCACAATGACAGAAATGCTCCATAATGACACACTCTAACGTGGCAACCTAATGAGGCTACTAACGTGGCCTCTAACGTGGCCACTCTGATGAGCAACAGGTGGCTCTCAAACTTGAAATCTGGCTAATGCAACTGAGGAACAAAATGTTGTACTTATTACTTTAGATTTTAATTAAATTAAATGTGGCTAACAGCGACCATATTGAACAGCACAGAATTAAAAGGCTCAGTTTTTATAACCTCAAGAAAGCATTTAAGATATCCTAGTTTGACCCTGTTTGTTCTTCCAGATGTTAAGTGTACTTTTTCTTGTTTTCTCCATCATTACAGGAGCTACTCCACCTATCTTACCTTGGCACTCCTCCCCTGGACCAAACACACATACACAACACCCACCCCTCAAAGACCCCTCACCCCGCAGCCCCTCACGTACCCAGCACACCCACACTCACCGCTGTCTTGGAGCTCTCCGTGTACGGCAGGGGCTTGGCCAGCTTCTCCACATCTGCCCCACTTGAGCCCACCTGTGTGTATGAATAGGATCCCCGGAAGTAGGGGTTGCTGCCCCAGGCTGAACGCAGGATTCGCCGAGGCTTTGGGATATTGGGGTTCCCTGTTGGGGAGTGAGAAGAGCCAAGGGGAAGGAGGATAAGAAATGGCTGCACACAGAAGACACTCCTGAGCAGACAACTCCCATTGTATCTTGGGGGCTCCAGGAAGGCCAGGCACGAAGAAGGGAGGGAGGGAGGCTGGGGTTCAAGCTGTATACCCCTCAATGTCTCCTTGTTTTTCTCCCCAAGAAAAACAGCTCCTCTCCGTGGGCCTTAATTTTCCTATCTGAAAAACATCCCAGATAATCATGTTCCCCATTCCAATTTCAGGGGTTCTTGTGGGGCTCTTCTGGGATAGTGCAGGAAAGATGTTTGAACAAAAATCAGACAAAACAACCACAAGTCCATCTCTTAGCAAGACAACATGACTAGGAAGTGGGGAATCTGAGTTGGGGTGATATCTGAGTCTTTCACCATCAGCCTTAGAAACAGAGAAGAAACAAAGAGCCTGTGATCTTGAGTGTCTCAAATTCCAAATGGAGAGAGCTTGCAATTTAGGAGGCCAAAGCCAAGACACAGTGTCCTACAGCATCTCTCCCAAGGGGTGCGCCCCCTCAGTTTCACAACCTGGGGATGAGGATGCTAGTACTGGTTCAGGAGACTCAGAGGGGCTAGAGGAGGAGGACAGACAGAGCGAGGCCTATTGAGCCGGCGGCGAGACAAGGACAGGGACGCACCTGTGAACTGCCGCAGCATCTCTGTGCAGATCTCGGCCACTGCCTCGTCATCACACTTCTCCATGACAAGGGCCTCCTCCCCACAGATCCAGCCACTCAGCACATGGCCGTATCGCTCAGGCGGGTAGAGGACATCAAAGCCACAGATCTTGCGGTACCAAAGCTCGGGCGGGTAGGTGAGCGTGCAGCTCTCCGCCTCGTCCTCCCACACAAACCGTAGGCTGTTGCACTCGGGGCCCCAGAAGGGCTCCTCGAATTCTAGAAAGATCTTGTCAGTGGTGCCGATGCCCAGTCGGTGGATGGCAGCCACCTTCTCGGCGGGCAGGCCTGGCCGAAAGAAGCTGGCATGCTGCCTCTTGAGCACGCCCAGTGACACGGTCACGATCACGTGGTCTGCCGGGATCACCTCACAGTCCTCGCACTCCACCACCACTGGCCACTGCTCATCCTCATCCTGCCTCTCCTCCCGGGGCTCCTCTCCACCCTGACTGCCCTCCCCGGCATCATGATTATGGTCACCCTCATCCCGGGGCTCAATCTCAGGGCCCCGAGGGCGGGATGAGGCCTGGTCCCAGTGAACACAACGGACGGGTTTCCCCAGCTGGATGACGTGGGCTGGGATGCCCTCAGCCAGCAGCTCCACAACCCGCATGAAGCCCGAGGGGATGACGTGGTGGGCACCAGGAATCTCAGTCCATTCCCCAAAGGCGCTCAGGGACACCTCATCCATGCTGTGCGAGCTACTCTCACAGCTTTCCACCTGTGGGAAGAGCCAGAGGGGAGCCAGGTGACCGCCAAGGCTGGGCAGGGATAGAAGCAGGACTTTAGGGCAGTGCTGCCCTCCTCGGACCCAACTTCCCCAGGGTCAGTCTTTCTCATTCTGGCATTTGTACTCAACAGAGCTCCGAGATGGCAAAGATACCTTCAGGTACTGCTGGATCATGGCGAGCTTCAGGCGCTTGGTGGCCTCTGGATCATCAGGGTCATCCCTGATGCGGTTGCGCACCTCCTCTCGGGTGAACACCCCCACGCTGTTCTGACTCTCAGCGTTAACTGGTTTACCATGCCGGAAGAACTCCTGGGTCAAGTTATAGACCTGCAAAGAGATCCCAGGAGACTGAAAACACCTTCACTCGTCCCACCTCATCTCAGACCTAAGGGTTCTAACTCAATACTCACCATCTCCAAAGTGTTCCCGGATATGCTGAGCCCATGGCACATCTTCCTTGGAGAATTAATGTGGTAATCAGTTTTGTACTGAGGCTGCACCAACAAAATGGAGGTTTGGGGATAGCAAACTGAACCTGGGCAGTCAGCTTCCTTGCCTCCAGACACAGGGAGGTGGGATGGGCCCCAGAAGCTCTCTTACTGAACCCCTGCTTAGAACAAAGTGAAATGTCTGGTGCCCGTACAGTGTGTGGGAAAGGAACTGCCCTTTCAAGTGCTCCACATAGCCAAGCATACCGCCCACTAAAGAACCCACGTCTACACAGATAACTCTTATTCAAGAACCAAATGCACAGACTCTCCCCTGACATTCCTGTCCAAGTGTATCTGCTTCACCCTCTCCCAGGAAGGCAGCATGGAGCTGTGTCCTGACTGGTGTTTTGCAGGGGAAAGAGCAAAAGGGGCCCGTACATTGACAGGAATGTGTCTACCCTGCAACTCAGCTCTAGGACTGCTGAGGAAGAAAGGTGGTATGGCCCAACCCCTATTACTCCCTCAAGGGAAAAGCCTCCACATAAGACAGAAACATAAATTAAACATTTCTCTGAATATAAAGAAGAAAGCAAGTTAAATTATTCCTTTTTCTTCTCCCAACAGTCACAAGATGCTGGGTGTTTGGCTTTAACTGAAGTCCTCAGCAAATTCCTCACCTAGTACCATTGCCAAGGAGTCAGGCTTTCAACTTGCCTCCTCCCCCTTAGATTTTTCCCCTTGGTGATAAGCAACAGAGTAGCCAGCCAATCAGCTTATGTTAACTAAAGGCCAAAATGCCCAGCTGAGGACTAACAGATTTGCATGATTCTTTGTGTCAACCACTGACTAGGACTGCCATAATTGAACATGCATTTGCCATGTGGGTGGTCTCCTGTCCTAGGTTAAACAACATCTTCCTAATGTGACCCAAGGGAAATGGGATGGGTCTGTAAGAGCTAACAATATTCACCCCATTTCTCATTAAGCACTTTTCACTGGGATCTCACTTATCCTTCATAACACTATGAAGTAGGTATAACTGTGTCTGTTTTACAGATGAGGAAAGTAAAGCTCAGAGAGTCTCAATAACTAGCTCATGAATATACAAGTATGTACCATTCTATATGAATGGCAGAACTGGTACTTGAGTCAAGGCAATCTTGCTCCAGAGATTAAACTCTATTATGATAACTACCGAACAAACTCATCTATTTGTTAACAAATATAAGACATTCAAATGAGTAGCCCTTCAAAGTCATTGCCTTGGGAGGGAGGCTACATATTTATTACGAAGCCACCCTCAGGCAAGGCTTCACATGCTTAGAGCACACCTCTTCAGAATGGCCTCCAGCACTGTCTAAGAGCTATATAAGGAAATCTCTCTCTTGACCTCATGGTTAACACCTTTTCCTTCTGACTCAAAGCAGCACCACTTAGAATGATAATAATAATAATGTAATGTTAGTCGCTCACTCATGTCTGACTCTTTGTGACTCCATGGACTGTAGCCCACCAGGCTCCTTGTCCATGGTATTCTCCAGGCAAGAATACTGGAGTGGGTAGCCATTTCCTTCTCCAATGATAACCTACCTTTATCTATCCTACTTTCCATGACTCACACTCTTGGCTTTCAAAAATCAGACCCACAAGCAGAAGTTGATGATGATCTACCTTCAGGAACGTTTAAAAGAACAAGTAAGTCATGGACCCTGAACATCATTCTCAAGAGGCATCCATGCTTGAAGCACTCACAGTAATATAGGAATCAGGACATGACTGATTCTCAGTACACCAAGAAGGTCTACTTTCAAGAATGCTGATTCTTACTTGCTTAATATTGAGTGAGAACACACAACACTATAGGATTGTACACACACACTGTATGAGTGCACACCCATAAGACAATGAGTGTTCCTGCCTTCCATTGAGCAGGGACAACCCCAAAGCAAGGGTCAGTTCTCCTTTCCTATGCCCAAGAGACATAAAAAATGTATAATAGGTAAGTGTTGACCAGTTTACTAACCTAAAGTGAAGGGTCATTACACTATAAATGGAAGCTATCAGAAGGCAAGATCTACAAGTTACCTTGCTTGTTTTTTGCAGTTCACAGCAAAGTTTCTAAAAATATTAACTTTTTTTTAAGCCAAAATAAGACAAGGGCACATTCCCTGACTTACAAAGCTACAGTAATCAAAACAGCATGGTACTGACACAAAAACAGACACACAGATCAATGGAACAAACCAGACAGCCAGACACAAACCCACACACAATTACTCTGTGATACAGGAGGCAGAATATATATGGAAAAAAAGACAGTTTCTTCAACAAGTGGTGCTGGGGAAACTGGACAGCCATAAGTGAAAGACTGAAATTCAAACATTTTCTCACACCATATACAAAAATAAACTCAAAATGGACTAAAGACCTAAATGTAACAATGGAAATAATGAAACTCCTAGAAGAGAACATCAGCAGAACACTCTTTGACATAAATTGAAGCACTTTTTTTTCTCCTAAGGCAGAAGAGACAAAAGCAAAAACAAATTTAATTTAATCTAAAAATGTTTGCACAGCAAAGGGAATCACTGACAAAACAAAAGGACAACCTACTGAATGGAAGAATGCATTTGCAAATAATATGACCAGTAATGGCTAATATCCAAAATACATAAACTGCTCATACAACTCAATTAAAAAAAAAACTATCAACTTGATTAAAAAATGGGCAGAAGACCCGAATACACATTTTTCCAAAGAAGAAATACAGATGGCCAACAGGCATATGAAAGATGCTCAACATAGTTAATCATCAGAGAAATTTAAAATGACAATGAGATATCACACCTGTCAGAAGAGCTATCATCAAAAAGAACACAAGTAACAAACATTGGTGAACATATGGAGAAAACAGAACCTTTACCCTGTTGCCAGGAATGTAAATTGACGCAGCCACTATGGAAAATATGGAGGTTCCTCAAAATATTAAAACTAGAACTATCACATGACCCAGCAATTCCACTCCTGGGTATATATCCAAAGAAAAAGAAAAATTAATTTGAAGAGATACTTGTACCCCAAAGTTCACTGCAACATTATTTATAATAGCCAACCTATGGGAACAATCTATGTGCCCATCAACAGACGAATGTATAAAGAAGATGTTAGATAGATATAGATATAAAACGTAAGTTATATATGTAGTATACATACACATGTTTTATATACATGTTAGATGCTGCTGCTAAGTCGCTTCAATTGTGTCCGACTCTGTGCGACCCCAGAGACGGCAGCCCACCAGGCTCCCCCGTCCCTGGGATTCTCCAGGCAAGAACACTGGAGTGGGTTGCCATCTCCTTCTCCAATGCATGAAAGTGAAAAGTGAAAGTGAAGTTGCTCAGTCGTGTCTGACTCCTAGCGACCGCATGGACTGCAGCCTACCAGGCTCATCCATCCATGGGATTCTCCAGGCAAGAGTACTGGAGTGGGTTGCCATTGCCTTCTCCAAAACATGTTAGATAGATAGATATAAACTATATTGTTATATATATGTATATAGACACACACACACATTGGAATTTTACTCAGCCATACAAAAGAATGAAAATCTGCAATTTTCAACAACATGCATGGACCTAGAGGGTATTATATTTACTGAAATAAGTGAGACAGAGAAAGACAAATACTCTGATCATCACTTATATGTGAAATCTAAAAAACAAAACAAACAAACATAACAAAACAGAAATAGACTCAGATCTAGAGGACAAACTAGTGGTTACCAGTGGAGAGAAGGAAGGAATGAAGGGTAAAACAGGGGTATGGGATTAAGAGATAAAAACTACTATGTATAAAAAATAAATAAGCAACAACTATATATTGTACAGTACAGGGAAATATAACCATCATCTTGTAATAACTTTAAATGGAGTATAATATATAAAAATGTTGAATCACTATGCTGTACACCTGAAACTAATATAATATTGTAAATCAACTATACTTCAATTTTAAAAAATCAGTTATAATTCTATATACCAGGAACAATTAGAAAATAAGGGTTTTTTTTAAGTTATCATTTACAAAAGTGCCTAAGAACATTAACAACAATGATCATACACATTTACCTAGTAACAAATCTGATAGATATTTAAGGACTTTCTGCGGAAATATTTAATCATAAGTATCAATAATCTCTTCCCTAGTACTTCTCTACTCATTGTCTTCATTCTACCCTCAAACTGGGGCCCAGAGAATGTACAGACATGACCAGGATCACAGAAAACCCTAGCAAGTTGCCTAGGCCCCCACCCCCATCACACACACACACACACACACACACACACCAGTGTGCTCCCTGTCCCCCACACTCCTGTGCTCAACTATTCCCGTAATACCTCACCTCGTTGTATAAATCACTGAATTCCTCAACCACATCCTTGGGGATCCTGCAGCCACGGTTGGTGAGGTAGCAGGCCACGCCATTCTTGGAGTAGAGGCTGATGCGGCCCACACTGCGCTCTCCATCAGTTGTCTCTTCCAGGAGCCCGTTGGCTTCTGCTAGATGATAGATAGGATTCCCGTGGGAGCCATGGATCCACGTGGCTCCCAGCTCAAAGGTAGCGTGTCCTGATGGCAACAACAGGTTCTTAGCACAGCAAGGACTCTTCAAAGAGGGCCAGAACACTGCCTCATCTTCCTTCTCCAAGGGGATCCTTCCATCCCCAGCAAGAGGGCAAGGAAGGGGATTAGGCCCCCCTCTGGCAACAAACCAAAGTCTTCAGTGAAAAGCTCCCAGTAAGAAACCATATGCAGCACAAAATGGATTCCACTTTATAAATGAGGTAACTTCCACCCTCAGTGACTCTGACGACACCAAGTCGCCTCACTGGAATTAGAAGATTCTCCTTCTGTGATAACATCCGACAATAGGCCCTCTCTCCTCACTGATGCCTCCCTCTCAGGAGAAATTCTACAGTACCAGAGGGTACCACATGGTACAGGTACCTGAAATACCCAGTGAGGAGGCCCAGCCTTTCAGACCCAAGGTCCCCATTTGGCCTTATTCCAATTCCTCAAAATCCAGTGGTTCAGGAATCTAAACCACTCATCCAGATGGAAAATGGGCAACTCCTAACTCAGTCTAGGGCAGAAGAAAGAGGGAAACATTCCAGTTTTGAAGACTCCTCCCCAGGGCAGTCTAAAACACACTTCTGGAGAAAACTAAGCTTTCTCATCCTATGGCATAGGTGGCAAAACCTTAAGAGATTGTTTGGGGCAAGGGAAAATCTTGGGCCCAAACTGGGATGAGGCTGGTGGCTCATTTTACCACCCCATCCATAGCCAAGGGACCAGATACTCTGAGGCAAGTTCCCACCGTGCCTGGGCCTATTTCCTCTTCTGGGGCTCAGTTTCCTTTTCTTATGCTGCAGAGCCTGTGATACAGTTGTCTCCTCCCTTGCCTAGCTCCCAGGAAAGTTGAAACAAGGAAAGGAAAATATAGAGGAACATTTTTTGTGTTTTGTTTTGTTTTTGGAGGCCTGATTCAAGACATCATGTATGATAACTTTTTTGCCAAGATGGACACAGTAATTCCTCCTATCCTTACACACATGGCCCTTTGCAATGTGACTTTGTCAGTCCTCCCATCAAGAGATGGAGTCTTTCCTCACCCCTTGAATCTGGGCTTGCCTTGTGACTTGCTTTGATTAATAGAATGCAATGAAAGCAATGTTGTGGCTTCAGAGGCTAGGCCTCAAGAAACCTTGTGCCTTCTAGCCTCACCCTCTTAGACTGTGACCACCATGAAGAGAAACTCAGATTTCTGGAGCCACAGAATATCAGCAAATAAAATAATGTTGTTTTAAGCCACTAATATTTCAGGCTGTTCTGTTATGCAGCAATAGCTATCTTGTAAACCATAACAGACAACAATCACCCCTCACCCCAGGAATTGGGCATTCCTCTTTTTCTGTGCTTTCTCTTTCCTGGGCTGCTTCTAATTAAACCATCAGTTCAAAAAAAAAAAAAAAAAAAAAAGCCCTGTAGCCCTGTATGCATCTATGTGCCAAACACAGAGCAAGAGAAAAAACAATCAACCTCAAACCACAGCCAGTAAGGCAGAACTTCCTGGTGACTCTGGAATCAGGGGCAGGAATGTATGGGTCCCTTTGTCCAGGGAAAGTGGGCAGACTAGAGGGCATGAAAAGCTGGAAACCCAGTGCCCTTCTTCCACAGGGTTCAGGGAGGGGGGCTGGTCACTGGGGACATTTATCACTAATTATCCTTTAGAGCCTCAAGTTCCCAAAGGTATTTTTTTGTTTTTGTTTTGCTTCTTTTGAGCTTCCAAAAGAAGCAAAAGGGGCTTGCATCATGGACCCTTCCCAGGGTACACCAGGGAGTTCCAAGTCATAGTCACTGGGCAGCCATGTCCAGGCATGGGGTATCCAGGCATAAGCAGGAATAAGGTGAGCAGCTCAAGGTTAGCAACATCAGAGTTCCACCCTATCCCTCAAGCGTTACAAGGAGGTGGGGGGGCCCGGAGCAGCCTCAGTCTTAGGATGTTCCCTGTCATCCCCCACAGGCCTCTCACCTCTGTCGTCCTTGTAACCACAGGGTACTGGGCGCCATCTCCACAACTAGCCCACAGTGTCCCTGGGGCTTCTGGTCATCGCTGCTGCCCTTACCACCGGGATTCGCAGCTAGCATCTCACACTGCTGCAGGTCCAACTGCAGCCTGGGCTTTCAGCCCCAGGTGTCTGCACACACAACACATACGCGCTTGCCTGGACTTGCTCTCCCATATTCTAGCAGAATCTGCCTTGATCTGACTCCTCATGTATATCATCCGTTCCTTCTTTTGACTACCTATCCGACTCCCCTCATCACCTAAGGCCCACCCAAGCTCCCTCCCCTCCAAGGAAGGCTTCCAGCCACATGCATCTCCTCAGCCTCCTGTAGCCCTATCTCTTCCACTTCGCTCCCTGTATCAACTTCCCTGCAAAGCACATCTCAGGTGTCAACTACCACTGAGACTGGGCCATTTGTCCTCCCATCTTCCGCTTTTATGTCAGACCCTGAATGTCTCATCAAGACTTGAGAACCACAAATGGAGCCATCCCATCCCTAAAGCTCCTAGCCAGCCAATCCCTAAGGCTCCTAGCCAGCCAATCAGGTGTTGAGCAGAGTCTCCAGGCTTCCCCCAGCTGACTGTCCTCAGGTTTCCGTGTGCCTTGGGACGCACTTTCATCCTCACTGCCAACACATACTCCTGTGTCTGCCAGGGAAAACAGACATAACTTCGCATATACCTTCCAGGAAATGCTCTAAGGAAGACTTTTACTGTGATCAGAGTTTTTTAAAACATGAAAGTTTCCCATGTCTCCTCAACCTCTGCTTGTTCTAAGCCTGACCACCTACGTTTCTGAACCAATTGCCCCATTCATCAAAAGTAAATACACAGAATCTGCGTGGCCTTGCAGCCCAAGTAACAATGGACACAAAATCCCATGGAGGGTCAGTGTAACCCACATACGCCAGGCCACCATGGGTAGTCCCACTGGGCCATTTTCATTGTCAGACCCCTTGGCTAGGGAACCCTGACCTCTGGCTGCATTTCAGGCTCTCCCCCACCCTCTAGGACCCCTGGCAAAATCTGCCCACTCTTGGGTGTATCTCTTAACTGGTTGCTTTCTCCAGAAGCCTTAATACTCTGAAACCTATACAGATCCTCTTCCCAGACAATCCTAAGACCTGCCCACCACTCACAAGGAGGCCCAAAGTCTTCTTCCACCTCCACTGCGCTGAGCTCCTATTGTCCCAGGGCTAGCTCTTAGTAATGGTATACTAAATCATATTCAAAAGTTACCAAGTAATAAAAACTTGTACAATTCCCCTTCTTGTGAAATAGAAACCAGTCTACCCACTACAAAGTTTGGTTCTGGGTGTCCTCTCCCACCTAAACACTGTGAACCCTAGCTTTTGTTCCAAAAACAGAGGCCAGACTCCCCATTCTGCACACCTCAGAAGGGTGCTGAGGGGGCAAAGGAAGTTTCTGGAAAAGGCCCAGGCCGCATGCACGACAGAACACTAAACCCTGGGAAAAAGCTAAAATAACAAGATCTCAGGCTAGGCCAGGGCACTAGGAGACAAGAGGTGACCTTGGGAGATGACTGGACTGCGGTGAATGAGGCACTTACCAAGTTTCACACTCTGTACGCGGCCCCCGATGCGGCTGGACGCCTCAAGCACAGTGACATCTGTAAAGCCCTGCTCCAGAAGTGCTTTGGCCGCAGCCAGGCCAGCCAAGCCAGCACCGATCACCACCACACGAGGCTGTCCCCTTCTCCGCAGGCCACGACTGAGAGGGTCATCCGCACTGTCACCACTGGATTCACAACTTTGCATACCGTCCACGCTCGCCTCCTAGGAACCTGAAGCGGGGAGGGGGTCACAGCTCACCTGCTCTGCCTTCACTTCCCACCTGCCCCAAGAGATGCTCTCAGTCTCTGCCCTCAAGGGGGGACCTTGAGCCCTCTCATTCTCTTCTGAGGATCCGGACAAGAAGAGCCACCTCCAAAGGATGTGGGGAGAGAGGAAAAGAGGGAGCCATAAGAAGGAAATAGGAAGGAGGTTATGTACTGTGGGCCCTCATCAGCAAACAGGAGAGCTGAGAGCCCATCCCAAACCCCTGAAATCCATCAATCCCACCCCCAATCAACTAGGTACTGCTTCTTCCTCAAGGATGAGACAAGAGTCAACAAGAAAGAGGATGATCAAGAAGGTCAAAAGCAGGAGAAACTGACCCTGGTGCTGCTGACCCCAGACCAGCACAACCCAGCACAGCCCAGCATCACTGCTGTGGTCCAGCTCACACCAACCTCAGGATGCTCACATGGACCCCAGGATGCTGAACAGACCTCAGGGTGCTGGAACCAGCCCCAGGATACTTGAACCCACTGCACCAGACCCTCTGCTCTCCCTCCCTGGCCTGGCCCTTCCCTGGCCCTCACTCTCCCTTCCACTGTCTCCTCTTCTCCTTTTGCTTTCTGTTAGTCTTTCAGAGCCTAAACGAGGTGGTAATTTGGTGGGCAGGACACAGTCCCACCTTCCCCCAAGAAAGTGCCACGAGGCTGGTATTGGATGAACCTCTGCTATTCCGGGTAGGTCTCCGGTTTTTTGTCCCAGGCCACTCAGCCCCTCAGTCACCACAAAGCAGCAAAGAGCCCAGGAAACAGTGGACCATGAGGACCTGTGGCACCAGAGGCCAGACATCAAATTGACAGTTACACTAAGCCAGCTTGCTCAGAGACGCCAGTCTAGGGAGCTGATGAGAGGCCCAAGGGGTCCCTGAATCTGGCCCCAGGGCTGAGAGAGGTTGCCCTTCTATTCCCAGAGTGACTACAAGGGCTTGAAGGTATCTTTGGGCCATCCCAAGGGGCCACTCAGCTCTGATCCTGTCCCCACTTCCTTCCTGACCCAAGCTGCCTTTGCTAAGTTTTCAGAGGCAGAAGTTGCATACCGTCTAGTTATCCATACTATCCATAGTATTCAAGACCTAACAACAGGGAAATGAATTCATGAGTGGAAAGTAGCTGCTGGGCAATGGACAGGGGGCATATAAATCTAATAAAGCTAAGAAAAACCCTTCCTATGACACAGCAATTCCAGTCCTAAGAAAACACCCAAGAGAAACAGGGTATACTCCACCAAATAGATACACTAGAATGTTCAGGACAACTTTCTTCATGATAACCAAAAACAAATATCCCAAAGGCACATCAACAGAAGAATAGATAAATATATTGTGCTATTTGTAGTGTATTCATACAAGGTACTATTCTTCAGTAATAAACAAAACCAAACTACTCTCAACAACATTACATTGACAAAAGAAGCCAGAGACAAAAGAGCACCATATTGTATGACTCTATTTATGTGAAATTCATGAAGCAGTAAAAAGATGACAGAAGAGAGATTGAGAGGAGGGGAATGAGTGAAAGGGTCAGAAGGGAACTTTCTGGTCTGGAAGGAAATGCATCTTTCTATGAATGGTGGTTAGTGCCACTATATATATATATATATATATATATATATATGCATAAACACCTCATTCCTGGCTCACTGTAAAAAATAAAAGCTGTGCACTAACAACCTTCTTCCCACACTTCAAGGTCTGACAGCTTGTTTCCATCCCACCTCTAACATATATCACAGATTTTAAAAGAGTTTTTTTTCTAAATATAAATATGCTCAGGCTGAGAAGCTGCTCCTTGAACTCCTCGTCCCACTCTACCTGCCTATGTCACACCTGGGCACGGACAGGAGTGTCACCCCATTCCTGCCCCCAAACTCTCTCCAAACCGCACCCCACCTCCCATCCCTATGCTGCCCGACTCGGTGGAGTCAGGCACCGGAAGGTGGCGGAAGGTGGCCGGAAGGTGGCGCCCGAGACACGGAGACCGTCAGAGGCAGGGGCTCCCCTCCTCCTAGGAGAACCTGTATCCCGGCTTCCACATTCTTCCTTGTGCGGTTACGGTCTCGCCCACCCCCACCCCAGTGATGTTCGGTTCCGCCTCCTGGGAGCGAGGAGGTCAGAGCTGGCTCGAGCCCTTTCCTCCCCTCCCCCTTACCCTTCCTCCGCACCCCCTCTGCCGCCCTCCGCTTCCTCCCCAGGTTCTCCTTGGGAGGACTAAAATTAGAGGTGAGGGTGTGGCTGCCTGTACCAGCGCCGACAGAGAGGAAGAGTCCGCCCCGCAGCGCAGGCAAGAAGTGTGTTTTACATCAGGTTTGTAAACACGCAGGGAGCTGCCGATGGGCACCACAGTGAGCACGCTGCTATGCTATGCGAGTATCGAGACTGCCCACCCTCCCCCGACGCCTCAGTTCTCCAAGACTGGGGGGCTCTTCCTGGGCGTTGCTCCCTAGGCCTCCAGCCCCACCCCCAACCTGAGGCTGCCCCCCAGAAACAGCCACTTTTACGCTGTAAAGGGGTGGGATTACAGCAGTGGTTCTCAGACCTTACAGATGGAACCCGTTCTCGAAAAGCTCCTGGGGAGACCAAGGTTTAACTGAGATGAAAGGGGATCTCTCTACTCCCTCAAGCCCCTAAGGTCTCATGGCAGAACTCCCTTGCTCCCTGGAGCACCACCTCTGAAAACGTGGAGGAGTAGGATAACTTCACCCTTGGGAGGCTTGTAGAGGGAAGAAACGCTTGGGGCAGCACATTGGGGTGGGGGATAGCTAAACTTCCTGGCTTTCCCATCTCCATTTCTTTCTCTCTCAAGTGGTCCAGCTTGTCCTAACCTACGTTATTATGGACGTCTAGAGATTGTCAGCATTTTTAAGAGCCTTGTCCAGGAAAATCATTTGTAAAATTCTGTAGCTAAATTTTTTAAAGATATTTATTTATTTATTTTGATTGTCTGTATTTACTTATTTTAAAATAAGCATCTAAGAACTCATCATCTAAAATAAAAACTAGAAAATTGATAATAACTAAATTTGTATTAATAGGCTTCAGGAATGGATTGTGGGAAATGTGGGCACACAGTTTGCCTTTAAGATGAACACAAAAAGGACCCCACGTTCCCAACATATCAGAGACCTTCAACTTAAAGAGACATCATAGGGTGCTGTGGTGTGTGTGTTGGTCTGACTCTTTGTGACCCCATATACTGGGGCCCATCTGGCTCCTCTGTCCATGGAATTCTCCAGGCAAGAATACTAGAGTGGGTTGCCATTCCCTAGCTTCCCAACCCGGGAATCAAACCCAGGTCTTCTGCATTACAGGCAGATTCTTTACCATCTGAGCTATAGGGAAGTCATGGTGGAAACAGGTAAACAAGGGCCATGTCGGTCACCTATTCCACTGGCCTTCACTGCTAACCCTAGTTCTGTGTCTCCACAAGCCTTGTCCCAGATGGGCCTGTCAACCCCTGGAGCCCCTAAGCCAGAGAAGCCACAAGCACTGTCCACAGATGGCAAAATGAGGCATCTCCATCTTTCCATAGAGTCGATCTACCCTGGGATCCAAACTGAAGTGAAGAGAGAAAACTATACCTAGAAACACCTACTGTGTGCTGGGCCCTCAGTTAAATGCTGCACTGGACTTTTGGACCCTCTGTTATCTCAGATTGCGAGGGAGCACATTTGTTTTCTGTTGGTTTGTGCCATCTCTTCCTTTGAAATTTTTTAATTTTATGAGAAAATGCCTTACTGGGGAAGAAAAATCACTTAATTCTCCTTGGTGCTTGCCTCTCCTCCTCTTGCCTTCCGTAAATAAATAAATAAATAACATACCCTTCCTTGATCTGTATGCACAGGAGAAACAGAACACCCTGTACTTTTCGAGCAGATAAAGGAGAGAAGAAAAAAGTGCTGGCTCAGCCAGGCAGGGAGGGGGAGGTGGGGCAGAAGGCGGGGGAAGGAGCAGGGACAGGGCGAAAGACTCTTGCCTTCTTGCTCCTGTTTCCAAGGCAAAACATGGGTAGGAGGGTAGGGCCCCCATGTCCCCAGGCAGGCCATGCCTAGTAGCTTCCACCCCCATTCAAGATATCCAGATGCCCCACTGCCTCCCCACCCAACCCCCACGCCCCTCCTACCCTCACTCCCAATTCTCTGGCCTGCAGGCCACCACCTCCCCCTGCAGGCCAGAGCCAACACTGCCCCAGCTGAACCCACCCAAGTAGCCAAATTGGAAAGCAGACAGAAGAGAGGAAAAAGGGAAGAAAGGCCCTGCCCATGGCAGGATCACCAAAGAAGGATGAGTGAAGACCATGAGGCCAGGTGCCAAGAACAGGCACTAGCCACCGAGCACAGGGCCACTGCCACTTTCCCACCCACCTTCTGTCAACACACTCAGCAGTTTCATTTCGTCACCCTTGGAAATTTACCCTCCAAGAAATTAAAAAAGTAAAAGAGATATCCTGTCCAGCCCTCCAAGAAGAATTTCCTAATTGCCAGATACTAAAAACAGGTTTCAGTCCTGGCCTGCAACAGCTAAATTTGCTGAGCCACTTCACCGAGCCCAGAGCTGAACTGGGGACACCATGCATCTCCTTATGCTTTCTCAACCACAGTAAAACCACTGAAGCGCCAGAGCACTCACAAGGCTCAAAAGCATCCTAAGCAGAAGTTCTGCCCTTACCCCTCAGGTCAAGTCTTGTCTACCCCACACCCTGTATCACTGTTCCCCAGGTGCCTGCCTGCCTGCCTCCTCCGACTGAACCACACTCCTGGAGAATTGTTGGGCCTATTCCAAGCTCCATCCCTTAAAGACAGCATGTTGTTCAGTCACTAAGTTGTGCCCAGCTCTTTGTGACCCCATTGGACAGCAGCACACCAGGCATCCCTGTCCCTCACTATCTCCCAGAGTTCGCCAAAGTTCATTCCATTGAGTCAGTGATGCCATCCAACCAAGACAAGCACATTGTTAGATAAAATCTAACAATTCATGAACATCTACTATGTACTTCTATGGGGAAGGCCTCAGCATGTCAGCCCTTGACCCCTCTGAACCCAGCTGTTCTTTCTGGTTTCAGTTTTCACTCACACACACTCACTGCCCCCTCCAAACATATACACATACTCCAACTTCACCAAAGACTCAGGTATCCCCAGCCTCGCCTCTCTGAAGGCCTATGGAAAACACTCCTCCACACACATTACAGAAGGGAGCTCTGGGTTCTCTTAAACATGTACAGCCTTGTGAAGGACACAGAGCTTGTGCAACTGTGTGACTACACAACTCTGTGTTGACTGAACCACCAGTAAGGCCTGCCCCATTGATGTTTACTGAAGCTACAGACATCTTGGAAATGAGAGTACTTTGCAGCCATCACCACCCAACCCCAGCCTGTTCCCAAAGCATGAGCATCTCACCTCCAGGAAATCCTGCTGCCTATTACTCGAGTGAGGCTGCAGTTCCACAATCACTGAGCAGGGCTGAGGTCCCAGACTAGACTGGTGACCCCTTCCTCAAGCCCTGGGAGTGAATCACAAAGAGTGTCAATGACCCAGGCTGGTGCAGGATGCCCCATCCCCCTCAGTGTTGGAGCCCGCTTCAGCCTATCAGGCTAATTCCCTCCCTAATAGTGACCACTGCAACAAAAACAATGCCACAAGGGACCAGGCTCCCAGGAGCCCCTCACCCTTCCAGAACTGTCTCTCAGAAGAAACAAAAGTCTGCCTATCCTTGGCTCACTTCTGAATACAGGCTCAGGCTCCCAAATGTGTCTGTCTCCCTGTCCTTTTCTCAGCATCACCCCAGGATGAATGACCATATCCCAGACAACTGTATGACCAAAGCAGTTAGCCCACCTGGCTCACCTCCAGTCACCCTTTAGAGTCCAGACTGCCAACAGCTGAAGCACTCCAAAATGGGCCTACCCCTTCCAAAAAGCAGGCTTCTCTACACAACATGCTTGCTCATGTGAGCTCTGTCCAGAGCTTTAGGGGCCACTGCACCTTCCTTAAGCAAACTCACGGACTTAAAAGGGTCTCCTCCCAACAGATATTCTTAGTGCCCTGGAGAAGCAACCCTACCTCAGTTTCTCTGAAGGAACCCCTCTCTGCCTCAGGCTCCTTACAGGAGGGAGGGAGGGGGAGGGAAGCTGGGATACTGGTCCTGAGGAATCTCTCTGGACTGCCTGACAGGTCTGGGGAGGGATTTGGATTCTCAAGGGCCCCCTAGACAATGCAATTATTCTTCAAATGTAAAAAACGCCCAGAAATCCCAGACCAGCTGCTTTGCACAGCGGCCCTGACAATGGGGCTCTGTGTCTGCCCATGAGGCTCCTCCCACCGTCAACCCCAGGGAAGGACTGAGCCTGAACTCCGCCTAGCCAGACCCTCTCCAGCCCTCCTCACCCAGGCTAGCCAGCCAGGAAGTGAAAAAAGTAGGATTGCTGAGCCAGGCCTGGCCAGTCACGGAAGGTAGGCTGGGGTGGGTCAATGTGGGGACAAGGCAAGAGCAGTCTGTGACCCAAGAAGACACAGGGGGAAGGGAGAGAACACTGGCTTGGGAACCCAGAGACCTGGATTCAGGCCCCAGCTCAGTCTCTCTTGGCAGTGACGCCAGACTAGTGTATTCCCTTCTCTGGGTCTCACCTACAAATACCTCTGAACTCACCCCAAAGGCAGAGCACCTGTACCCCATCTGCTGGACATATTTTTCTAAGCCCCATCTAATGTGTAAATGCCTGCCTCCTTCAGTCTTTAAGTTTCCCTTCGGTAAAATGGGGATAGATACAGCTACCTGGTGGGACTGCTGGGAGAATTCAATGATAGCACAGAAAAAAGGTGGGACCACCTGCCAGGGTCACCTCAGAGAAGGAGGGAAAGGGAGGATGATCCCCAAAGAGACTAGTACAGAAGAGGGAGCCACCTCTTCTAGGGCCCAGAGCTCCATTTCATGTGTAGAAGAACCTGTCTTCATCTCAGCTTAGACTCCAGCCTCAACCTGGACCCCAACCCTAATATCAGAGTGGACCTTAGCCTTGGCATCAACCAGACTATCCCACAGCCTGTGTATGACCTACCCCCCAACCTTGACCCAGCCTGACTATCCCACCAGTCTTGCCAGGGAGTGGGTGGGGAGTAGGCATCAGATATGGTGGCCATTTGCCAACTGTAAGCTCAATCAATGAAAGAGACAAAGCATGTGGGCTGAATTCTGCAGAGCCCTCCCACCTGCACTGTTCTCCGGCCCGCCCAGGCCAACATGGGCAAGGGGCTCTAGGGACCCCACCTTCCTTCTTGGCACTTAGACTTTTCTCCAAGCATAATGTCTTTATTACCCACATTTCTTTCCTGTAACCAAATGCGTAAAGTCCCTAAAAGCACAATTTTCAAAGGCTTTATAAGCCTTTTTCAGAAGAGAAGTGGGTAGCCTGCACTGCATGGAAAAAAGACAGCCCTAAACTCAGTGTCTGGGGGGTTGTCAGAGCCAAAGGCATGACCCATGAAGGCACTGGTGGGCATGACGGGAAGGCATTCCTGGGGAGGTGAGTGCTCTGGCTAGTTTATATTTCCCTTGATGCTCTGCAAGGTGGGATAGACTAAGTGAATTGTTTTAGGAACCCAGCTTATAGCTGCCTGCAGAGACAGAAACCAGGGACTACCTGAGAAGGGGTGGAGGAGGGGAAAAAAGGAAGGGGAGAAGTCAGGGAAGGGATAGGGTCCTTTTGATGGGCATAAAGCTCAGCTGACAGTGGAACCAGGGAATCCATCCTAGAGATCCCACCCACCTTCAGCAAAAATGAGTGGATCACGCTCTGACATCGAACTGCCAGAGATCAAATTGCCAACATCCACAACCCATACCTTGAATGAGGCCAGCCAGGACCCTGGACCCTATTAGCCAGTGTCCTGTGTCCCCAGTAAAGTCCTAAAGGCACAGGTTTCACTGTGGCTCCCTTTAGCAACCCTTAGGATGAGACCTCATGGCCTGGATTTTCCTCCCTCTGAGCAGAACCTGACACCCCAACTCTAACCACCCCTCTAGGAAGCTATTAGCTACAGAAGTAAAAGAGACCACAGAGCTGGTTACTATGCCAGTGACTACATTGGTGTGAGACTGCCCTTGGTGATGTCAATCAGGCCATGGGCAGGGGAGGGCTGAAGGGAGAGGGTACTCATAGTCACTCACTACCCTGGGAAGGGCTGAATCTGGAGAGAGAAAATCAGCCTCAAGACCATATGAGCCCTGTTTTGAGGCACCCAAGTCACCATGGCCCTTGGGGAACCCCAGGAAGACACCTTTTGTTTCTCTCATCCTCCTTTGTCTTTCTGTCCCCAAACCACCCCCCCACACACACACACACGCACACTTTTATGTTTCCCTTGATGACTCAGCTTGCTAAATAGTTTCCTCCTTTTGGACTACCTTTAGCACCATGGTTTTCATGGAAACCATGGTTCACAGGAAAAACCCTCAGAGAGGACCCAAAGTGCAGGGATGAGGTCTAACTCTAAGTGACCCAGGGAAGACTCTGTTTTCTCATCTGCAAAATGGATATTGTCATCACATCTGTTCTCTAATGGATCTTGGGCTCCCACTCAAGTTTTTGGAGGGATGTATGTTTTGCTTCCCTCAAGATGCAGCTTCCCCCTCCTTCATAGCAGCATTATTCACAATAGCCAAAAGATGGAATCCACTCAAGTGTCCATCAATGGATGAATAAACAAAATGTGGTACATGCATACAATGGAATGTTATTCAGCCGTGAAAAGGAAGGAAATTCTAACGCAAGCAACAACATGGATGAACCTTGAAGACATGATGCTAAGTGAAATGAATCAGTCACAAAAGGACAAATACTGTATGATTCCACTCATATGAGGTATGAAGAGCAGTCAAATTCAGAGAGACAGAAAGTACAATGGGAGTTGTCAGGGACAGAGGAGTGGGGGAAAATGGAGTTAGTGTTTAAAGAGTACAGAATTTCAGTTTTAGTGGTGATGGTAGCACAGCAATGTGAATATATTTAATACCACTGAGCTGTATGCTCAAAAATGGATAAAGTGATCAATTTCTGTGTATTTTACCACAATAAAAACAACAATAAAGTTGAGTGAGTGCTACTCTGTGACAGGCCCTTGAGGTACAGAAACAGCCAGATGCCTCCCCGTCAAGGATTGGGGTGACAGGTATCTGTGTGTGTGTGTTATTCACTCAGTCATGTTTGACTCTTTGCGACCCCATGGAGTGTAGTCAATCAGGCCCCTCTGTCCATGGGATTTCCCAGGTAAAAATACTGGAATGGGTTGCCGTTTCCTTCTCCAGGGGAATCTTCCCAGCCTAGGCATCGAACCCACATCGCCTGCATTGGCAGGCAGATTCTTTACTGTCTGAGTCACCAGGGGTGACAGGTGCCACAAAGCAAAGCAGATAAGGGGAGAGGCAGCTGCTCTGTACAGGGAGTCAGGGAAGCCTCTCTGACACCAGAGCAGAGGAAGTGAGAGGCAAGAGGGGGCCAGAGCCTACAAATGCTGTGGTGACCTCCTAGGGATTTGCTGAATGAAGGAATGTGGGAGTAAGAGCAAGGATGGGGTAGGGATGACTTGGGTGGCCAGTCATGACACCAGGACCAACCCTTACAAGTTCTCTTCCAACTGGTCGTCTCCTTTCCCCCTCACAACAAGCCTGTGAAGTAGGAAAGACAAAAATTGGTTCCGGGACCCACAGGCAGGAGAAGGGCCCTGGTGGCCTGATTCCAGAGCCCAGTTCTTTCCTTGGGGCTTCAGGAGAGATAGGAATGCTTCTCCGGGCCACCTCCCATCGCAGGGATGAGCCTGCCCTCAAACACACAGCCGAGGGCCCCTCTCCCAGCCCCACTGCGTAGGGCATCACCTGCAGGCGTGGCCTTAACCAGCCCCTGACCTGAGCTACTGTCCCCACGTGGAGATCCACCCATTCAGAAGATGGGGCACTTGAGGCCAGCGAGGTGTAAGCTGGCAGATGAAGAGGTAGCCTCCCGGCAGGGCTTCTCCCTTCTCCCTGCCAGGAGCCGCAGCCTCACAGTTCTGGAGGGAAGGAAGACAGCACAGTCAGCAGTTTCCACTGATTCTTTCAAAATCACTGACAAGAACTGAGGCTTGTGAGACGGCTCGGCCAGGCGCGGTTCCCCCTTGCCTGCCCCTCGTGACCGCACAAAGCCGATCTGTGCTTCAGCTCCAGCCCCGAGGGGGTGGGGGGCTCTCTAAGTAGAGTGGGGACCTCACCCATGGCTCTCTCAAGGAAAGATCTTCCTCTTCAGGAGAGGCTCTGGAGCCAGGGTGGGGTCTCCCAAGCCACGGGAGGGGTCCCCATTCTACTCAGCCCAGGATTCAGGCTCCTAATGGCATAGTTGGGCTATCCAAGGCTTTTGCTGGTTCAGGCAGCATGTGCAGGAAGAGGCTCCCCTTCATTCTAAGTTCCCTTCCTGCAAAGCTCCCTATTCTGTGCTCACCACCCCCCAAACTCAACATGGTTTATCACAGAGCACAGGTGGCATGCATGATCATGAAAAAAACATCCCTCCACAGTCCAGTTACTAAATAAACCCCAGGGCAAATCTCTATTTGTTGAACCCTTTGTGTGCCGGGCCCTGTGCTGGGCACATTCCATTCATGGCATCATTTAATCCTCCCAAACACCCTGATGCCCATTTAAAAAATGAGGAAACAGGCTCAGAAATGTTCACAGGTGTGACGGAGGCCACCCAGACAGAGTGAAGGGCAAAGCAGGCTTGTCAATGCCCGGCTCAGCTCTCTACCCTGCACTTGCCCACCTCTCAGGCCCTCGGTCAGCCTCCCGGGGCAGCAGGCCTGAGCACAGTCCTCTATCTGGCACTTCTGTCTTACCCCTCCCCACACAGTGACACTGTACAAACTGTACCAGGCACCCCGGGCTAGCAGGAGGTGTCCCCGGCCCGGCAATTTTCCCTAGCTACACTGCCAAAACTTGCTGCCCAGAGGCCACTCGCCTCCTGGCCAAGGCATTAGTCAGGTGGGCTGTGGGTCCCATGGGGACTGACTTAAGGCTTGCCAGACCACAGCCCTCTGCCCTTGGTTTTACCCTCCATAAATAGTGACAAGGACAGTGATTTTGGTAGCACAAAAGAAAATTCTAAGAGCGGCTAAATGATAATTCCCTCTAGACAGTCACCTCTTCTCTCTGGCCCAAGATTTTCCTCTCCTGGTAACTCCAAGGTGATTTAACTGTGCTCTCCTTATACAGGATTACCCAATAAAGAGCTCTTCATAAAATTCAACCCTGAAGCAGAACACCACCACCTCCACCCCTGCTATCACCTGCCAGCCTTAGAAACAGCTGGAACCAAGTCAGAAAAGCCAATGGTGTTCATTTCAAAATGCATATGTGGGCCCCATGATTTAATCCATAAAACACCTACAGAGTTAAAACACTGAGCTTAGACAATAAACATACTCTTCAAGTTCTTTTGTTGAGTTCAAAGAGAAGCTTAAAAACTCACCAGCTTTTAGAATGAAGAAAAGTCTGTTCTTATAATTCTATCATCGCTGTTACCACTATTTTTCACTGAGTATGTCTAAGGTACAGAGGGCAATGCTAAGCATTTGGCATGGAATGTTTAGGTTAATCATGTCAATACCCCCTTCTACAGAGGACAAAACTGAGTGAGTTTCAGAGAGGTTTCACAACCTGTCATCTGACATAAGACAATCCAAACTATACTAAGATACTAAGGCTCAGATTTTACTCTTTCTTAAAGCCAGAGAATGAATCAAATTCATCATCTTTTCTTGAGTTACTTTCTCAGATTAACTCAAAATTTTGCACTAAGTGTATATGATTTTTTCATTTTCCAAAACAGAAGAAAGTAAAAGAGATATGTGCATTCAACACTTAAAGACCTCACTTAAAAAATCTTTCCTATGACCATCTGCCCACTGGTGGTCCTGCATGTCTCCTACTTAGCTGACTTAAGGTCTAGATATTTGCCTATCCACTCAGAGCACTCATCAGCCCTCTCTCCCTGGAGTCAGTAGTTTGGGGGGGCTGGGCTGGACTGGCCTGGGGAAGAGGTCTGGTTGTGGGTAGGAAGGCATGGTTGAAGGTGTGGAGATAGGCTCTGAGGGGTCTGTGACTTGAGAAAAGGGCATCAAACCAGATGTCCTAGAACCCAGATTTGAGACCCAGTCACGCTACTTGCTGGCACTGCCAGCATTCCCATCTTTGGGAAATAGCTCATACCCCATGCACCACAAGGAGAGGAATTATGTGTCCATCAGGGCCTCGGACAAGGCTGCAGAAGATGGCTGGGTTCTTTGTTCTGTTTCCTAATAAATCACAACTCATTTCCAAGTGCTGCTTCTCTCGGTCTTAAATCAAACCTTCCTTAACACCCTCCCCCAAGAAGCAGCTAAAGAATCTGTCTGCCAATGCAGGATACATGGGTTCAATCCCTGGTCTGGGAAGATCCTACATGCCACAGGGCAACTAAGCCCAAATGCCACAACTTCTGAGCCCGTGCTCTAGAGCCCAAGAGCCACAACTACTGAAGCCCGCATGCCTAAAGCCCTTGCTCCAACAAGAGAAGCCACCACAATGGCAAGTCCAGGCACCACAATGACAGACTAGCACCCAGTCACCACAACTAGAGAGAAGGCCACGGCAGCAGTGAAGACCCAGCACAACGAAAGTAAATAAGTTAATTTTTTTTTAAATGGAATCTAGACTAAGAGGCAGGGGTACTGAATTTACCTGCCCCAACACAGCTAAGCCACCCTGTTTTGGCTGAATCCAAATGTTTTTCTTCATCCCCTCCTACTGACTCCTGATTCAGAGAGAGCAGGAGAAACTTTGGGTTCCTGCCTATTTGAAGAAGAAAGAAACAGGGGCAAAGGAAGAAGAGAGTGCAGCTGAACTGGGTAAGAAAGCTCACTGAGCACCCAGGGCCTCCCTGAGGGCTGTTGTCAGCACATAGGGCTCTTACCCACATGCACTATTACGGCAATTTCTGGATCGTTGTTTGAAATGCCATACTCCATCACCTCCACCTGAGCTGCTGAGTCCTCACACCTCAGAGGAAATGGGGTGTGGCAAGGGGCAAGGCAGGGTGACCTCACTGACCTCCTCTCCCAGCTCTAGGGGAGGCAGGAGGAGCACA
This sequence comes from Bos taurus, assembly GCF_002263795.3. Classification (NCBI taxonomy): domain Eukaryota; kingdom Metazoa; phylum Chordata; class Mammalia; order Artiodactyla; family Bovidae; genus Bos; species Bos taurus. Next base: position 50,976,743 of record NC_037340.1, read on the forward strand.
GGCCCAGGGATTCTCCCTGTCCTACACTTTAGACACCCCTTCCGGGAAGGTGACAAAAGTGAGATTCTTAACCTCTTAGGAAAATGACTCAGAGCTCTGAAAATGACTATGAGCCGTTCACTCACCCCCAGCCCCATGCTTGAGACATGAAAGGGCACACAATTCTCTTAGGAAGCCAATGGAGAGTCCTGTACTCCTAACCCACCATGACACCCAGCCACTTTTCTCACTAAAACACTGTTCTGATCAAACCACTGCCCTGCCCAAAAACCTTCAATGGTTCCCAGTGGCCTAATGAATGGAGACAGGTCCCTGACACCTCTTCCCTGCCCTCAGGCCCCTTGTCTTCTGCGCACACCCACTGGACCCCAAGACCCCCACACCCAGACCTGGCCCACACGGCATGTGGGCCCTGCCCAGATGCCTTCTGCCCAGATATCCCCACCCTGCTAGCCACTCCCCCAGAAAGCCAGTCCTCACTCACTCTTTCTCTCGCTCTTCCAGATCACTCTTCTGTTCTAATCAAGACCCTACCCCGAGCCTCAAGGTGAGTGCAAAGAAAAAGAGAGCAAGCCAGGCTGTCAGGCAAGAAAAGGGAAATTTATTAGAGTGAAACGAGAGGGTGACTGGCACTTAAGGAGAACCAGCGTCCTCCCTTTCTGACAGGGTCTTTCTTATACCCCCCCAATGAAAAAATTATCTGAAGAGATGGTTAATTTTTAGCCTGTAGTTGAGTCCTGTAGTCACGTAGCCAGAGGTCTGGAATCTGGTGGTCTCGTAGCTTTGAGAAGGTAAGCCAGTGAGGAAACAGAATGTCATTTGGGCAATTTGGTCATCTCAAGGATCGCTGTGATTTTATTCTTTGTTTGCGAGGTCAACATAATGAGCCATCTTAACAATGAGACCCCATGTGGGCCCTATCAACGCCCTCTCCTGACCTTTGGGCCTTTCAAATCTCTGACAGTCCGCTTCCCTGGGATCCTCCTGGAGACACTGCCTGCAGCCCTGTCAATCACACTAAGAGCAGGCAACAAGAATCTGGGTGTCACACAACCCTAAAAGGGAGATAGCATTATCCTCACAGTACCAATGAGATTGAGGCAGAGAGAGGTTTTAGCTTCTTGCCCAGGGATCACAATCCCACTCTCTGAGATTAAAGGAAGGGAGAGAACTTGTAGGGCAAGAAGACGGCAGGGGATGATAGGGTAGGAGGCCCTCCCAGAATCCCTAAGACTCAGGCCTGGCTACTGTTGGGTCCCTTGCCCACCCACCAAGTGAAGCAAAGCTTCCTAGAACCCGAGTCCTAGAACCCAGGACTGGTTCTGGGCCCCAGTGCTCTCTTGGCCATCCCTTCCTCTACAGTGCTCTTTTCTTCCACTGACTGTCCAAATTGAACCCAAACCACCAAGTCCACCTCTCCCAGGAAGATATTGCCCCATCCTACCTCCCCTCCCTGTCACTGTGGGCCCACCCATCACCCATGTTTACAGTCTCTCGTGGAACAACATCCTCCCACATCAGCCCCTCCCATCAGGTGTTTCATTGGTCAGTTAGTCATTATTAGGATGTCTTCAGAAAAATTTTCTTTCTATGATCAAATCAGTTTAGGAAATACCAGTTTATTTTCTGCAGGACTCTTCAAGAGTCTTTTAAATGCATTCTGAATCTTCCACAGAATTGTAGAGTGGCTTTTCCAGTTTCTGCCCCTGTTTATCCCCTAAAACCTTGAGGCTTCTCAGAACAGTCTTTGAGAAACACTTCCTCTTCCCATCCCCTCAGGCTTCCCTGGTGGCTCAGCAGTAAAGAATCAACCTGCTAAAGCAGGAGATGCAGATTCGATCTGCAGGAGAAGGAAACGGCAACCCACTCCAGTATTCTTGCCTAGGAAACCCCATGGACTGAGGAGCCTGGCGGGCTACAGTCCATGGGGTCACAAAGAGTTAGACACAACAACTAGAGAACAACAGTCCACCCCTTCAGGACAGCCTGCACAGCAGGGAGCACATGGGTAGGAATCAAGGAGGGGAGCATCTGGTCCCCTTTTAGGAGTTATGAGTGACATTCTGGGAGCTCAGCCTGAAAACCCCTCCTGGCACTGCCCAGGGCAGCAGAACAAGTGTCTTCTCTTTCTACCTTCCTTTGGGTAAGGTTACTGCCTACACTTCTGCTAGAGTCTAGAGGGACCTCATTTGACCAGTTGCCTCAGATACTACCCTTCAGGCTATGCAAAGCCCAGAGAACAAGGGGTCTTGGGAGATTCCCCCAAATCAAGCTGGACAGCTCTTCTAGGCAAATCACTCACTCTACTCCATCATTAGCCCATGAGTTTCAATAGTAATCCAGGATTAAAATGTATTAAGCTGCCATTCTGGGAAGATGCAGTGTTCCACTCAACAAACCCTACAACTCTCCCCACTGCTGCCCAGGGAGGGGACTGAATCCCTCAATTTACAGGAAACTGAGGCCTCAAAGCAGAGCAGACACTTGCTTGTAGTGACCCAGCCAGGGGCAGAGCAGAGAGAAGCATTCAGGCCTCCCCACGCCCACATGGCCCAACAGCAACTCATGCAACCATCAGGGCAGCTTCAAGGACTCATGCAGGCCAGGCAGGGATAAGGGTTACTTGCTGAGGGGTAATGGCTCAGCAGCTGGGGAGACTTTCGGGTCTTTGAGCAGAAGATGGCATGTCTAGGGCTGGAGTCAGCTGTTTCCCTAATCTCCTTGGCCACACCCTGGCTACAGGAAGGGTGCTCACCCCAGATTGGCTAACCATAGGCCAGCTTGGCTGTGGGGAGAGATAAGATGCCCTACATGCTACCCGCGTGTCATCTTGCCCTGGGGCAGTCACCTAAGATACTTTCTCATGGTTTTGAAAGCTCCTCAAAGTCTGGCAACCTAGAAATCAGGCTTGTGTTCCCAACCTGAGACCCAAGTCCCCAGAAGCCTCTCACTTGGCCCCACCTCCCAACAGAGTAGCCCCTCCATCCTATACACTCTTCATAACTCCCCTCTGCCCTGCCCTCATACAAGTAGTCTCTACACCTCCCCCAACACAGTCCACAGGACCCAAGACAGTCACCTGTTTCAGGTCTCACCTGATCTGTGCCCATCCCTGTATCTGCCTGGCCCAAAGTCCCCAGTCTCAACCCTCACTACACAAAGATAATCCATAAGCCAGCAGCATCACACCACCCAGGAGCTTGTTAGAAATGCAGAGTCTTGGGCCCATCACAGACCTGCTGAAATGGAACCTGAACATTATTAACAAGCTGCCCAGATGACCCACATGTATGCTAGAGTTTGAGAAATAGTTTTATAGACCACTGATGTAATCAAGTCCTTGCACCCATGGCAAGCTTTGACAGCTCCTTGGGGGCCTAGTGAATCAAGTCTAGACTCAGTGACTTGGCAATCAATGCTTCAACTGACTTGTCCAGGCTTGGGCTCCCACTCTTCCTCAGGAAAACCATCCCATCCTGTGTTGGCCAAAGCCACCCAGGACTTCAGAGCCCCCTTAAAGCACCACCTCCTCCAAGAAGCTGTTCTGAACCACGTTCCACTATATCACATCTGGCTTGGCTCACTCTTTTTTCCTGATGAGTGGGGACCCTGTCCTGGTTCCCAGTGGCTCCAAGCACCAGGATGGGGCACAGAAGATGGCAGGTGCCAATTCCAGGTAACAAGGCCCAGTGCCAGTTATTGGGAAGTCCACCCTCAGCTCTAGTCTGTCTTCACCTCAACTCAGCAGACAAGGACTCGGGCAGGGTGGAGAAGCCCATTGCATACTTCAGAGAAGAAGCACTCCTCAGAAACATGGGCTTAATGAGCTTCCAGCAACAATGTGGAAAATGCAGAGAGAATGCCTCCGAATCTCCCTCTTTTCCTGGGGGACTGGGAGGTCTGCTGAGATAGATAAGCAGATCCCCTAAAACCTGGGGTCAGAATGTGGAGCAAAGCAACTCCATCCCTGTGTGGACAACAAACCTTTTTTCTGCCTATTAGCCAGGCCCCTAGAAGGCCAAGTCACCTGCCCCGAGGCATCCTCATGACCAAACAGAAAAGCCTCAAAGGACAAGGCTGCCACACCCTCCTGCCCACCCGCTCCTTTCTGGCCCAGATCCTGCAGGCTGGCATCCCATAGGAAGTCCTTGCTCCTTTGCCCTGGGTCTTCAAGAGGGTATTCAAGCATGGACCTCAAGGAGTTCCTGGCTTCCACAGCCTCTAGGGATCAAAGAAAAAAAGTCTCTTGACTCTCATTTTACAGACACAAAAAGAAGTAAGGACAAGGCCAATACTGAAGTAGAGTAAGCTCTTTTCAGTTCCCATTTCTCTGTTCCCCCAGCTCTGCTCCCACCTTCAACCCAGCCCTACTTAGACCCCCATCCAGGTTTCCCAAGGCCAAGTCTGAACCTCCACATCATAACATCCTAGATTGAATCCAGAACAGGCTAGTTTATCTGCAGAGCTCCTATCTGACCTCTCTGGAGTCCTCACAGGCAGATGAAGAGGGCAATGGGGCAATGCTGAATCAAAGAAGTGATATTCTAATGGTGGTATCTCAAGCAGGGAGCTGTTTTTGTACCAGAAGAAAATGTCCTTCCTAGCTCCCTGAAATCACATTATGCATGACACCCTGTTTGGCTTGGGCACAGTGCCCCTCCTAGAAGAAAAGGAGAGGCATGAAACAGACAGACTCAGCCACCCACTCTGAGTAAGGACCCCTTCTACCTTAGAGGGTTTGACTTCTTTCCTACCTCTCCAGCCCCAAGGCCAAGCACCTTTGGGAGTCAGGAAAAAAAAACACTTGTTAAAAAGACTTCAGCTCACATATCTGAGAGGTAAGAAAGAAGTGACAGAGTAGACTGATTTAGAGCATGGATTCTGAAGCCAAATTGCCTAAGTTCAAATCCTTGCTCTGTCACTATTGAGCTGTATGACTATGCCTTGGTCTTCCAATCTGTAAAATGGGAATAAGACCTACCTTATAGAGCTGTTAAGAGGATAAAAGGAGCTAATATTTGCAAAGTCCTTAGAATACTGCCTGGCACCCAGTGAGTATACCAGGGCCCTGGACTAGCCTCTTGGCCTCTGCTCAATTTCTCCCACGTAGGACACCCTCTTTTCTCCCTGCTCTATCCCAGCTCAAAGCCTTTCCTAGGCATGCCAGCCCAGTTGTGATCTGAACCCCAAGCCCCTAGGTCTGGCACTCACCTCACAGTCTTATCTTGGTCCATCACCAGTCTCCCTGTCTAGGGCTGCGCTTCCTGCCCCCAGATCCCTTCATTCTGAGAGCACTAACCAAACAGCTCAATTCTCAGCTGGGCTCCTCTGTGCAAAGAGGAGAGCTGTGAGTGGGAAGATAAAGGACTAGAGACCCCCCAATCTCAGCTTCTTCCTCCCCTTCAACTCTCTGCCCCCAGGGCTGGGTACCCAGCAGTCACCCAAGAAAGTAACTTGAAATAAAGCCCTGGCTGCCCACGCCATCTCTATCTCCTGAGTTAGAAAACACACACAAGCACACAGGTACATACCCTTCTGTTGACCTAATCTGGATTTCCACCAAAGGGAGCAAAGGAAATCATTGATCCCCAACCCACAGCAATTCACATCAACTCCACACCCCCTATCCATCCAATCTCCCACTACATGTACAGGCCTGCCTTTAAGCCATTTGTACTGTCTCTACTTCCCTTTTCCCACTGGCCCCCTCAGATTCTTGCAGTGATTTGCACAACTGCTTTCAAGGAAAGAAAATAAAAGTCCTATGATCACTTGAGATTTACAGGGGGCTCCTGCACTGCCTGACCTTCCCACCTGGCTGAAGATTTCCTGAGTATTGGCTACATTCCAGGCATTCTGCTAGATGCTCCAGATGCAACAGTGGGCCAGTGCTTAGGACGCTACACCAAGTAAACAGACAACTGCAACAAATGGTTATGAACTGTGATAAGCACAATGAAGAAAGTAAACCACGTGCTATGATGAATTACAAAGAGGATGGGAAGGCATATTTGAGGTAAGACCTGAAAAATAAGAAGGAGCAGAGCCAGTCCAGTAGAAAACCTTGGAAGTACATTCAAGGCAGAGAAAACAGCACAAAGGCCACAGGGCAGGAAAAAGCTTAGGTGTTCAAACGGCAGAAGTGATTCAGGTGTGGCTGTCAGAAAAATGCAAAGGGGACAGTGGTCAGGATCAGCAGTGACCAGATCATGGAAGACCTGAAAGACCGGGGAAAGCTTTGAAATTTTACTCCAAGTGCAAAAGGGAGCTGTTTAGGCTCTTAGAGGAATGAGACTACTCAATATTTTTCTAAATTGTTCTTGTTGCTGTTAAAATGGATTTGAGGAGGCAATTGCAGACTTGGGGAAAGCAGGCAGAAGCTACTACAGTATTAAGGCAAGACAGAAAAGGTAGCTTGGCCTGGGGCAGTAGCCTAGGGCAGTAGCCTAGGGCAGTAGCATGGAGTCAGAGTATGAAGAATAGGCCTGAGATAGATTTGGCAAAAGAACTTGCTGTAGTACCAGCTGTGGAGAGAAGGAAAAAGATTCCACCTAGTTTCCTGTCTTTGATGGCAGGTGGGTTATGGGGCCTTTACTGAGATGGGAAGGCCACAGGAGGGTCATGCTTGGGGAGTGCAGTCAGGACTCTGTTTCATCCATATTAAGTTTTCATACCTATAACATCATAAATCATTAGATTGTGGCTGGATAGAGAGGTTAGATTTGGAGAAGGAAATGGCAACCCACTCCAGTGTTCTTGCCTGGAGAATCCCAGGGACGGGGGAGCCTGGTGAGCTGCCATCTATGGGGTCGCACAGAGTCGGACACGACTGAATCGACTTAGCAGCAGCAGCAGCAGCAGCAGCAGCAGAGAGGTTAGAACTGAAGATAAAATTTGCTACATAATATTATGAGAGTGAAAATGATGTACATTTAAGATTTGTGCTTGTAAATTAATGTTTGAAATTAATGATTTTAAAAATTATAAGAAAAAAAATGAGAGCTTGAGGGGAACTTAAATAGAAGGGACTCAGGAGAAAGGAGGAGGTAAGAACAGAGCCCAGGATCCTCCAACATTTACAACTGTGTGAAAGACTCATCCTTAAAAACAAGCAAGGAAGGGCTTTGGTAGGAGGAAAGGGGGTTTGTGACGAAGAAAACCAAAAGTCAAGAGAGGACATTACAAAGAGTGATCTAGACCAAGGGAGGTCAAGGAAGATCTGCTTATAGGGGAGTATAAACCACTGGAGACCTTTACTAGGGCAGTTTCAGTGAAGCGGTGGGACCAAAGCCTGGTCAAGTGAGCTGAAGAACACAGAGACCATAGGTACAGGCAGCTCTCTGGAGAAGTATTACTGTGAAGGGAAGTGAGGTCATCTGTAGCTGGGGGAGAATGAGGGATGAAGAAAAAAAAGGTGGGGGAGGGTCATAAAAGGGAAGCAGTGGGGTGCCAAAGCATGTGAAGAAGGTACTGCTGGGAATGATCCAAGAGAAGTAACTGAAGAATGAGTGACAGGGAGCAGACTACGTTGGAATCCTAGTGGAGGCATTAGCCTGAGGCAGGAACTGGGATGCTGGGCAAAGATGCAAAACGCAGATGTGGGTCCTTCACTACACACTTTCAGATGCATGCATACGCATTCCAATGACCCCCCTAGACACCTGCCGTCTTGCTGCCTGCTCCAAACATAGACAAGTTACCCACCTACTTCGCGGTCTGGCACGGGATGTGCCACCACCGGCAGATCCTGCAACCAACCTGTGGGCACAACTCACCACAGGTGCCAGCTACAGCGCTTGTCTTATCAGGCCATGCCTTTTCCTGGTGCAAGCTCCGAGGGGGTCCCCAGCCTCTGACCGGCTCTATCTCTAAGCCCCTCCCCCAAATTGAGCACTCAACACTCCCTACCCCTTTCCGAGACGGTAGGGAGCCTAACCTAAAGCAGTCTGTGAGCCCCTAGTTGGCTCTTCGGAGAGAGCTGCTCCCAACCCTGTCCGGGGGACTCCTCCCATACCCCCCGCGAGAAGACTACCTGGACGCCCTTTGGGAGGACGGCCCAGCCTCTTCCAGCGTCCCGACCATCGCCCCGGCGCCTTCTCTTCCCTCCCCAGTGCCCACCCTCTGGGTCGCCCGAGCAGTCGCGGGGCGTCAGCGCCCTGCTTTGTCTGCTCCCATCGAGGACGCCCGCCGGGGACGTCTCCTGCCGCACGCAGCCCCAGGGTCCCGCCTGCCCTCCACCCCAGCACAGCCCCTGCCCCGGGAACCACGGCCACTGGGTCGGACCGCCGCCTCCCGCAACACGAGCAAAGGGGCGCGGCACCCACCGCCCCCGCCAGCCTCCGGGAACGCCGGACACCCTCGCCCTCCCGCACAACCGCCGCTCTAGCTGCCCGAGCCCCGGACCGGCCGAGCCCTCGGGGCTGCTGCGGGCCCCTCACCCTCCCGCGGTCGACTCAACCCCAGCCTGCGCCCGAATGGGGCCGGCGGCCGGGGGTCGAGGATCGGGGAGCAGGCGCGCGCTGTACCTTTCCCTGCTGAGCCGGGGAAGAGAGTTTTCCGTGAGTGGCGCTCCACCTCGGCCTCCTCCGCCTCCCCTTCTCCTCAGCCGCCTGGCTTCCTCCTCCAGCCGCTGCTGGGACCTTAGGGGCCCGAGCCAGCCGCCGCGGCCTGTGTGGGGCCCCGTTCAGCCTCGCGTCCCCAACCCACCCCGCCCAATCCGTTCAGGCCCAGCCCCCGCTCCGCCTCTAGGCGGGGACGCGCCGAGCTCCTCCCAGGCTCGGCTGGACAGGGGCGGGGAGGCTGGAGGCCGCGTTGGCAGAGGACCTCTGTGTCCCTTCTTGTAGAGGGACCGGGACCCAGCGCTCCCTACCTGAGCTCCAACGTCCCTTCCTCAATCTGGGCACCTAATGTTCCCACCTGTCCCCCAAAAGAAAAGCAGTTAGTCCAGCCCTGCCTGCCCTGTGCTTGGGTGTAAGGTGGAGCCCAAGCTGCCTGCCAGGTAACAAGCAGAGCTAGGCCCCTGGACTCAGTTTACCCGCAGAACTCCAAACCCTACCGTCGAAAGGAAGAGGAACCTCTCTCTCCTCCCAGAGCTGCCTTCACTTCCACAGATCCACTGGATCTCAGTTGGGGGCGGGGGTGGGGTGGTTTCCTAAGGGGCTACCTCTAGCCTCAGATTGTCGGCAACACCACTTCGCACCCAGCAACCACCACCCCTTCCCATGCCACCTCACATTAATACTGGTGCAGAAATCTCAGCATCTCTGTACACTGGTGCCAATCAAATCTTGGAGACAGAGTCTTGGATGAAGTAGGAAAGGATAGCTTTAGTGCTTTGCCCGCAAAGCAGGCCACAGCTAGCTCATGCCCTCAAAACTATATGTCCCAATTTGGGGAAGATAGTGAGAAGTTTTATATTAATTGTTTAAAGAGGGCATGATCAACTCCTGGACATTCTTCTGCTGGGCTGGTGGTGAGGTAAGTAGGAGTCAGCATCATTAACCTTCAGGTCCAGCTGGGGTCTACCTGCCTGTGGGCAGCATACCATCATTAATCATTAACTTCCCCCACCTGGAGCAGGTTTCAGTATCTATGAAATATCTCAAAGATGTTGTTGTGTGTATCCCTTGAATAGCAAGGAGAGATAAAGGGGCCTTCTTAAAGGAAAAGAAATAGAGGAAAACTATAGACTAGGAAAGACTAGATATCTCTTCAAGAAAACTGGAGATATCTAGGGAACATTCCGTGCAAAGATGGGCACGATAAAGGACAGAAACAGAAAGAACCTAAGAGAAGCAGAAGAGGTGTCAAGAACAGAAGAACTATAAAAGAAAGATCATAATGACCCAGATAACCATGACAGTATGGTTACTCACCTAGAGTCACACATCCTGGAGTGTGAAGTGAAGTGGGCCTTAAGAAGCATTACTACAAAAAAAGCTACTGGAGATGACAGAATTCTAGCTGAGCTATTTAAAATCCTAAAAGATGCTGCTGCTAAAGTGCTGCACTCAATATGCCAGCAAATTTGGAAAGCTCAGCAGCAGCCACAGGACTGGAAAAGGTCAGTTTTCATTCTAATTCCAAAGAAGATCAATGCCAAACAGTGTTCAAATTACCAGGCAGTTGTGCTCATTTCACATGCTAGCAAGATTATGCTCAAAATACTTCAAGCTAGGCTTCAACAGTACATGAAGCGAGATGTACAAGCTAGATTTTGAAGAGGCAGAGGAACCAGAGATCAAATTGTCAACATTTGTTGGATCATGGAGAAAGCAAAGGATTTCCAGAAAAACATGTGCTGCTACTCATTGACTCCACTAAAGCCTTTGACTGTGTGGGGGGGTCAAAAAAAATTGTGGAAAATTCTTAAAGAGATGGGGGTGTCAGACCATCTTGCCTGTCTCCTGAGAAGAACCAGACATGGAACAACTGACTGGTTCAAAAACTGGGAAATAAGTACAATAAGGCTGTATATTGTCATTCTTCTTATGAAACTTATATACAGAGTACATCATGCAAAATGCCAAGCTGGATGAATCACAAGATGGAATCAAGATGACTAGGAGAAATATCAACAACCTCAAATATGCAGATGGTACCACTCTAATGGCAGAAAGTGAAGAAAAACTAAAGAGCTTCTTGATGAAGGTGAAAAAGGACATTGAAAAAGCTGGTTTAAAACTCAACATAATAAAAACTAAGATCACAGCATCTGGTCTCATCACTTCATGGCAAATAGAAGGGGAAAAGTAGAGGCAATGACAAATGTTATTTTCTTGGGCTCCAAAATCACTGCAAATGGTGACTGCAGTCATGAAATTAAAAGATGCCTTGCTCCTTGGAAGGAAAGCTATGACAAACCTAGAACAGGAATTAAAAAGCAAAGATATCACTTTGCCAACAAAGTCAATATATTTGTTTCCGATTCCAAGTTTTGTCTGTTTACAGCATGACAGGCCAGTTAACCCAGCAACAAGGTATTGAGACAAGGAATATGACTTTATTCAGAAAGCCAGTTGACAGAGGAAAATGGTTGACAAATGTCTCAAAATAACCATCTTTTTCGGGTCTGGATTCCAACTTCTTTTATAGGACAGAATAGGGGAGGAGTTGAGGAAGTAAAAGCCAAGTCTATACCCCCACCAATAATGCCAGAGAAGATGAAGTTGAACAGTTCTATGAAGACCTGCAAGACCTTCTAGAATTAACACCAAAAAAAGATGTCCTTTTCATCATAAGAGATTGGAATGCAAAAGTAGGAAGTCAAGAGATACCTGGAATAACAGACAAGTTTGGTCTTGGTGTACAAAATGAAGGAGGGCAAAGGCTAACAGAGTTTTGCCTAGAGAACTGATCATGGCAAACACCCTTTTCCAGCAACATAAGAGATGACTCTACACATGGACATCACCAGATGGTCAATACCGAAATCAGCCTGATTACATTCTTTGTAGCCCCGAAGATGGAGAAGCTCTATACAGTGAGTAAAAACAAAACCTGGAGCTGACTGTGGCTCAGATCATGAGCTCCTTACTGAAAAATTCAGACTTAAATTGAAAGTAGGGAAAAACCACTAGGCCATTCAGGTATGACCTAAATCAAATCCCTTGTGATTATACAGTGGAAGTGACAAATAGATTCAAGGAATTAGGCCTGATAGACAGAGGTCCAAAGAACTATGGAAAGAGGTTCATAACATTGTACAGGAGGCGGTGACCAAAACCACCCCCAAGAAAAAGAAATGTAATATATACAAATAGTTGAGAAAAAAAGAGAAGCGAAAGGCAAAGGGGCAAAGGAAAGCTATCCCATCTCAATGCAGAGTTCCAAAGAACAGTAAGAAGAGTAAGAATAGTAAGGAGAGATAAGAAAGCCTTACTTAAAGTAAAGACGATTATCTCGCAAATATCTGCTGGAATGGCCAACCTCAGAGAGTGCGTGCTTGTGCTTAGTTGCTTCAGTTGAGTCCGACTCTTTGTAACTCAATGGAGCTACAAGAGCCTGCAAGGCTCCTCTGTCCATGAGATTCTCCAGGCAAGAATACTGGAGTGGGTTACCATGCCCTCCCCCAGGGGATCTTCCTGACACAGGGAGCAAACCTGGTCTCCTGCATCAGCAGGTGGATTCTTTACCACTAGCACCACCTGGGAAGCCGCAAACTCAGGGAAAGTGGAAGTGAAAGTTGCTCAGTCGTGTCTGACTCTTTGCAATCCCATGGACTATATAGTCCATGGAATTCTCCAGGCCAGAATACTGGAGTGGGTAGCCGTTCCCTTCTCCAGGGGATCTTCCCAATCCACGGATTGAACCCAGGTCTCCCACACTGCAGGTGGATCCTTTACCAGCTGAGCCACAAAAGAAGCCCAGGGATGTATTAATCTCTTCAGGCAGAGGGGCAAGGTTCCCCAAGGCAGGTCATTATGTATGATTATAATAGCAAAAACAATGAAAAACAAAGGTTAAAGTCAAAGAAACAGATACATCATGGAGTCGGAATTGGCTCTTCCCTGCAACACAGTCAAGGGTATGGTTTTTCCAGTAGTCATGTACAGATGTGAGAGTTGGATCATAAAGAAGGCTGAGCACCAAAGAATTGATGCTTTCCAATGGTGGTGCTGGAGAAGACTCTTGGCAGTCCCTTGGAATGCAAGGAGATCAAACCAATCAATCCTAAAGGAAATCAACCCTGAATATTCATTGGAAAGACTGATGCTGAAGCTGAAGGTCCAATATTTTGGCCACCTGATGCAAAGGGCCAATTCATTGGGAAAGACCCTCATGCTGGGAAAGATTGAAGGCAAAAGGAAAATGGGGGCAGCCCAGGATGAGATGATTAGATAGCATTACCAACTCAATGGACATGAGTCTGAGCAAATCCTGGGAGATGGTGGAGGACAGAGGAGCCTGGCGTGCTGAAGTCCATGGGGCCACAAAGAATTGGACACAACTTAGTGACGGAACAACAACAATCCCTTGATGGGGAAACAAGACCTTGCCCCAAGGCTGCTCTTGACTGTTTCTCCCTGGTCTCACTCCTCCTCCCTTTCCTAATTATCAACTGTTTGAATTTACCCATTGGAACTCAGGGAAGGTCATGGAGGCTGCATGAAGATTATTTACTATAATCAAAGAAATGGGGGACACAGAAAGGCCTTGTGTCCAGAAGCCCCACAGGACCCTGCATGGTATCAATCTCGAATGTTTAACTGCACAAAGAGGAAAGTGCGGTGGGAGGGGGAGCATTCAAATCACTGGAGCCTGTCCCTTCACAGTACATGACCTTGAGTGGAAGTGGCCTCTGTAAGAAACTATTTTTCATTTGTACCCACTGCCTCATCCTCAGTTTAATAAAACTCAAAGCAACTCTAAATGTGAGGGTCAGTTTTTCCTTAAAGAACAAAACAAACAAACAAACAAAAACCCCCAAAGATTTGGAGGTTATTTGTTCATTTATTTTCTACTTGAGATTCTGCTCCCTGGTAGTCTTTCACTGCTCTACTTTGATGGCAGGGAGGAGGGAGTGTCTTTGACAATTTCATTCTATTTAATCCTGTGAGCATCTCCAGGGCTTCCTGGTAGTGACAGAGTCTAAGTCCAAGGGGTCAAGCCTTCCGTGGAAGCTGGGCCCTGCCTTAACTGAGTCCACTAAGCTCCTCTGTCCAATGGAATTCTCCAAGCAAGAATACTAGAGTGGGTTGCCCTGCCCTCCTCCAAGGAATCTTCCCAACCCAGGGATCAAACCGAGGTCTCTCACATTGCAGGTGGATTCTTTACCCATCTGAGCCACCAGGGAAGCCCCTGGTGTAATTGTCTATTACTGTGTAACAAACCAACCCCAAAACTTAGTGGCTTAAAGCAACAATGATTTCTTCCTCAGAATTCATTGGGTTCACTGGGCTCAGCTAGATAATTTTTTCTGTTGCATTCAATGTTGACCAGTTGACCAGTGTTAACCAGTTTAAGTTGACATCAACTTAAAGCTTGTCTGGAGCTCAAACAATCCAAATGGCTTCTCTCTACAGAATATACTAACAACCTGGCAGCTTGACTTCCCAGAGGGTGAGAATGGAATGTGCTAGGCATCTTAAGACTAGGCCCAGGAGGACCTGCAAGATGGTGAAGGAATAGGACAGGGAGACCACCTTCTCCCCCACAAATATATCAAAAAATCATCTGCATGTGGAACAATTCCCACATAACATCTGAACACTGGCAGAGGACCCCAGACTTCCAGAAAAACAAACCAATCTCCTCAGAATCAAGTAGGGCAAAAAATAAAGACAAAAAAAGGGAGACAAAGAAGTTCGGGACAGAGACCTGCACCCCAGGGAGGGAGTTGTGAAGGAAGAAAACTTTCCAAACACTTTCCTAGTTTCCTACCCACTCAGAGACAGGGTCAGAGGGGAACTTCAGAACATTCAGAGAGGAGCGCAGCGAGACAGGTGCTCTGAAGCTCTGAAGGCAAAACAGAGAAAATTCACCACAGAGATCACGCCAAATGGCATTTCCCAGCTGAGAAGCAGCTTACATGCTCTCATCTGCCCACAGCAAGTAGGGGCTGAGTGCAGAGGCTCAGGCCTCAGGGGTTGGTCCATAGGGACAGGACCAGGGTTGACTGCCATGAAAATACTCTGAAGGGGCTAATGTGACACTGCAGAGGCAGACCAGGGAAAACCACCCGAGGAGCAAAATATCATTCCTGCAGGAAGGCTTTAACACAGTACTCTAACTCCACATGCTCACAGGACAAAGGAACCCTGTACTAGCTAATGCCTAAAGGGGGGCGAGCCAGCTATAGTCTACAGCCCCAGAGGCAGAGAAGCTGGTGAGAATGCCAGAGGCGGAAGTCAGGGCGGCGCTATGATCCCAACCCCAGAAATCACAATTACCACCAAGCTGTGAGCTGCCTCGGGTTGCTACCCATGTCTTCCTAGGAGCCCAAGTAGTTCAGCTCTGCCAAGGGTGTCACAACCCAGGACCCATAGGAAAACGCAAGACCCACCTCAGACTGTGGCAACCTCCTGCAGGGACCAACTGAGGTGAGCACGCCCCACACACCCTAGCAGCATCTGCTGTACTTCTACCCTTTCCCAGCACAACTGAGCAAGTGAGTCCTAATAAGCAGCTACCTTCACCCACCTCATGTCTGGGCAGAGAAGAGACACTAAAGAGAGATTTACAAGTGGAGGTAGGCCCAAAACCAAAGCAGAACACCAAGGGCTACATGAGCAAAGGAAAGAAGGGGAAACTACCCTGGAAGTGGCAGGTGCAATGGTTTAAATTCCTGCAATTAGCCCGAGACTGCACTTCAGGGACAACTGTAGACTTTGAGAACAAGTACAAGCTGGAGCAAGGGAAGATCTGATTCTGAACTGAGCCCACACTGCCCACAACAGATCCAGAGACCTTCCTAGGTATATTGGAGGACTTTCTGAGTAGGCAAATCAACTTAAACAGGAAAATGGAAGAATCACTTGGTCATTCCTCTCAGTGCTGTTGCTGCTGCTGCTAAGTCACTTCAGTCGTGTCCAACTCTGTGCAACCCCATAGACAGCAGCCCATGAGGCTCCCCCGTCCCTGGGATCTCCAGGCAAGAACACTGGAGTGGGTTGCCATTGCCTTCTCCGATTCCTCTCACTACTGCTATCTATATATTTCCACCCCCTATTCCCTTTTTTCTCATATTGTCCTAATATGTTTCTTTATTACTCCCTTAATTTTTTATGACTTACTTCTTCCTTTTAAAAAAACACTATATTTTTAAAATAAATTCCATATTTTTGATTTTTGATTTTGATGTTTTGTTTTTGATTTGTATTTTTGAGTCTAATTTTTTCCCATGTTTTTTATCTTTGTTTTTTGATCTTTTGTTTCTGATTTTGTATCTTTGAGAGTCTAATTTTTAGTATTAATTTGCACTTAGGGGTTTGATAATAATCTTGATTGCTGTCTTCTGACTCCTTTTCTTACCCATCTTTTTTTCTTTTTCTTCTTCCTCCTTTGTTTCCCTATATAATTATGTGAATTTCCTTGGGAGTTCCTGGCTATTTAGAGTTTTTTCACTGTTAGTCCAGAGATTTTTGTTTTCTGTGCTGTGTGACCTGTGAAGTCTTCATGCTACTGTAAGGAACTCGAGTCCAGGAATCTGGACCACCAGAGAACTCTTGCCCCATGGAAGATTAATAGGCAAGAGCCCTCCCAAAGGCCTCCATCTCAACATGAAGGCCAAGCAACACCCAAAAGACAGCAAGCTCCAGAGCTGGATGCCCCACGCCAATCCTTCAGCAAAACAGGGGCACAACCCTGCTATATGGCAGACAGGCTACCCAAAACCATACCAAACCCATAGACACCCTAAAAGACACTACTGGACACAGCACTGCCCTCCAGAGAAACAAGACCCAGCCCCATCTACCAGAGTACAGGCACACGTCCTCCCAACCAGGAAACCATCACAAAGCCCTGGCCCAATCCCACCCAAGGTGACAGACTCCATAAGTAAGAGGAACTGTGACCTTCCAGCTTACAGAAATGAGACCCAAAACACAGTAAATTAAACAAAATGAAAAGGCAGAGAAAAATGCAGTGGATGAAGGAATATGATAAAAACTTACAAGACCAAATTAATGAAGAGGAATCAAGCAATCAACCTGAACAGGAAGTCAGAGTAATAATAGTAAAGATGATCCAAAATCTTGAAAATAAAATGAAGGCACAGATAAATAGACTGGAGGCACGAATCAAAAAGATGCAAGAAATGTTTAGCAAGGACTTAGAAAAGAGTAAATAATCAACAATGAACAACACAATAACTGAGATTAAAAATACACTGTAGGGAACCAACAAAAGAGTGACTGAGGCAGAAGAACAGATAAGTGAGCTTGGAAGATAGAATGGTGGAAATAACTGAAATGAACACAGTAAAAATAAAAAGTAATGGGAACAATCTCAGAGATCTCTGGAACAATGTTAAGTGCTCCAACATTTGAACCATAGGGATCCCAGAAGAAAATAAACGAAAGGGCATGAGAAAATATTTGAGGAGATTATAGTTGAAAATTTCCCTAAAACAGGAAAGGAAATAGCCACCCAAGTCTAAAAAGCCCGGAGAGTCCCATACAGGAGAAACCTGAGGAGAAATTTGCCAAGACATGTATTAATCAAGCTAACAAAAATTAAGCACAAATATTAAAAGCAGCAAGGGAAAAGCAACAAATAACGTACAAGCAGATCCCTAACAGCTACAAAGCTAACAGCTAATAGCTGATCTTTCAACAAAAACTCTGCAAGCCAGAAGGGAATGGGAGAATATAGTTAAAGAGATTGAAAGGGAAAAGCCTACAATAAAGATTATTCAGCAAGGATCTCGTTCATATTCAAAGGGGAAATCAAAAGCTTCACAGACAAGCAAAAGTTAAGCGAATTCAGCACCACCAAACCACATCTACACAAACACTAAAGGAACACCTCTAGACAGGAAACACAAAAAGAAAAAGCATACAAAACAAACCTAAAACGTAAATGGTAACAGGATCATACATATCAATAATTAAATTACCCTAAATGTAAATGGGCTAAATGCTCTAACCAAAAGACACAGATTGGCTGAATGAATGCAAAAACATATATTCTGTCTACAAGAGAACCACCTCAGACCAAGGGACACATGCAGACTGAAAGTGAGGGGCTGGAAAAAGATATTCCATGCAAATGGAACTCAAAAGAAAAGTAGAAGTAGCAATTCTCACATCAGATAAAATAGACCTAAAGACTGTTAACAAGAAACAATGAAGGACACTACATAATGATCAAGGGATGAATTCAAGAAGAAGATATAACAATTATAAATATACATGCACTCAACATACAAGCACCACAATATGTAAGGCAAATGCTAACAGCTATCAAAGGGGAAATCAACAGTAACACAGTAATAGTAGGGGACTTCAATCCTATATTCACACCAATGGACAGATCAACCAGCAGAAAATAAGTAGGGAAACACAAGCTCTAAATGATATATTGGACCAGTTGGACCTAATTGACATATACAGATCAGATCAGATCAGATCAGTCGCTCAGTCGTGTTCGACTCTTTGTGACCCCATGAATCGCAGCATGCCAGGCCTCCCTGTCCATCACCAACTCCTGGAGTTCACTCAGACTCACATCCATCGAGTTAGTGATGCCATCCAGAATCTCATCCTCTGTCATCCCCTCCTCCTCCTGTCCCCAATCCCTCCCAGCATCAGAGTCTTTTCCAATGACTCAACTCTTCGCATGAGGTGGCCAAAGTACTGGAGTTTCAGCTTTAGCATCATTCCTTCCAAAGAAATCCCAGGGCTGATCTCCTTCAGAATGGACTGGTTGGATCTCCTTGCAGTCCAAGGGACTCTCAAGAGTCTTCTCCAACACCACAGTTCAAAAGCATCAATTCTTTGGCGCTCAGCCTTCTTCATAGTCCAACTCTCACATCCATACATGACCACAGGAAAAACCATAGCCTTGACTAGACGAAGCTTTGTTGGCAAAGTAATGTCTCTGCTTTTCAATATGCTATCTAGGTTGGTCATAACTTTCCTTCCAAGGAGTAAGCGTCTTTTAATTTCATGGTTGCAGTCACCATCTGTAGTGATTTTGGATATTTCACCCCAAAACAATAGATTTCACTTTTTTCTCAAGTGCACATTGAACATTTTCCAAGATAGATCACCACTTGGGCCATAAGTCAAGCCCTGGCAAATTTTTAAAAATTGAACTAATTTCAAGCATCTTTTCTGACGACAAAGCTATAAGATTAGATATCAACTACAGGAAAAAGCTGATAAAAAACACAAAACCTAGGCCCAGAACTGCCAATTCATTATTTCTGTCACATTGTATTGCCTGCTGCTGCTGCTGCTAAGTCGCTCAGTTGTGTCTGACTCTGTGCGACCTCATGGACAGCAGCCCACCAGGCTCCTCCATCCCTGGGATTCTCCAGGCAAGAACACTGGAGTGAGTTGCCATTTCCTTCTCCAATGCATGTGAGTGAAAAGTGAAAGTAAAGTTGCTCAGTTGTTTCTGACTCTTCGCGACCCCAGGGACTGCAGCCTACCAGGCTCCTCCATCCATGGGATTCTCCAGGCAAGAGTACTGGAGTGGGGTGCCATTGCCTTCTCTGGTATTGGCTACAGAAAGTCACAAAGCCAGCTCAGATGAAAGGGAAGAATAAGTTTACTCTACCTCTTGACGGGAGGATTACGATGTTCTATTAGTTTGCTAGGGCTGCTGCAACAAAGTCACACAAACCGGGTGGCTTAATTAATGTATTGTTTCATAATTCTGGAGGTTAAAAGTCTGAGATCAAGGTGTCAGGGGGTTGATTCCTTTTATCAGATGGAGAGAATATGTTTCATTCCTCTCTCCTGGCTTCTGACTATTTTCTGGCAATTGCACCCTTCATCCCTTTATCTTCACACGCATTCTCTCAGTATGCTTATGCCTATCTCTGTGCCCAAATTCCCCCTTATAAAGACACCAGTTGACTAGGGCCTTCCCTGATGACTTCATTTTAGCTTGATTCCCTCTATAAAGACACTGCCTCCAAATAAGGTCACATTCTGAGGTTCTGTGGATTAGGACTCCAACATATCCAAGATATCTATTAGGAGGAATATAATCCAACCCATAACAAATGTGCAATACAGGAACAGGAGTCCTTAGTAACCATCTTTGCAGATATCTACCACAAAGCAGAAGCTCCAAGAAATACCTCTCTCTTATCTTCAAGAACAGATTCTTCGGGTAGGCTGTTTTAACTGGAGCCTGGAACTTTAAATGCTCCTTACAAATCTAGCCACCAGCATCAGCCTTGGGTATAATCTGTTTTTCTTTCCCCCCAGTGGAGACTTTGGAGTCTGATTGGTGCAATGTGACCTGGAGCTAAGACACTCCCTCATTGTTTTCTCCCAGAACTACAAGAGGAAAAGGTCAGGTTCAGGCACCTGACCCTCAATGAGATCTTGAGCAGGTTTGCCAGATTCCTGTTTGCCATTCTTTAAATGGGAGTAGTTATAAAAGACTGTCTCTCAGGATGGGGGTGAAAATTTAAAAGAACAAAGTATGTAAAAACTAATGTCTAAACTATCAGGATTTCTGTGTATGTGTGTGTGTGTGTGTGTGTGTGTTATTCACTCCATCGTGTCCAACTCTTTGCAACCTTATGGACAGTAGCTCTCCAGGCTCCTCTATCCATGGAATTCTCCAGGCAAGAATACTGGAGTGCATAGTCATTCCCTTCTCCAGAGAATTTTTCTAACTCAGGGGTCAAACCCAAGTCTCTCACATAGCAGGCAGATTCTTTACTATCTGAGCCACCAGGGAAGCCTTCTCAGTTCAGTTCAGTTCAGTCGCTCAGTTGTATCCGACTCTTTGCGACCCCATGAATTGCAGCACGCCATGCCTCCCTGTCCATCACCAACTCCTGGAGTTCACTCAGACTCATATCCATCAAGTTAGTGATGCCATCCAGCCATCTCATCCTCTGTCGTCCCCTTCTCCTCCTGCCCACAATCCCTCCCAGCATCAGAGTCTTTTCCAATGACTCAACTCTTCACATGAGGTGGCCAAAGTACTGGAGTTTCAGCTTTAGCATCATTCCTTTCAAAGAAATCCTAGGGCTGATCTCCTTTGGAATGGACTGGTTGGATCTCCTTGCAGTCCAAGGGACTCTCAAGAGTCTTCTCCAACACCACAGTTCAAAAGCATCAATTCTTCAGCACTCAGCTTTCCTCACAGTCCAACTCTCACATCCATACATGCCCACAGGAAAAACCATAGCCTTGACTAGATGGACCTTTGTTGGCAAAGTAATGTCTCTGCTTTTGAATATGCTATCTAGGTTGGACATAACTTTCCTTCCAAGGAATAAGTATCTTTTAATTTCATGGCTGCAGTCACCATCTGTAGTGATTTTGGAGCCCAGAAAAATAAAGTCTGACGCTGTTTCCACTGTTTCCCCATCTATTTCCCATGAAGTGATGGGACCAGATGCCATGATCTTCATTTTCTGAATGTTGAATTTTAAGCCAACTTTTTCACTCTCCACTTTCACCTTCATCAAGAGGCTTTTTAGTTCCTCTTCACTTTCTGCCATAAGGGTGGTGTCATCTGCATATCTGAGGTTATTGATATTTCTCCCGGCAATCTTGATTCTAGCTTGTGCTTCTTCCAGCCCAGCGTTTCTCATGATGTACTCTGCATAGAAGTTAAATAAGCAGGGTGACAATATACAGCCGTGACATACTCCTTTTCCTATTTGGAACCCGTCTGTTGTTCCATGTCCAATTCTAACTGTTGCTTCCTGACCTGCATACAAATTTCTCAAGAGGCAGGTCAGGTGGTCTGGTATTCCCATCTCTTTCAGAATTTTCCACAGTTTATTGGGAAGCCTTCTAGATGACCATAATTAATGGCATCAGTCTCTACCACATCAATACAGCTGACTTAGACTACATTTTGAGTTGCAACATTATTAAAGCAAGGCAATGGCACCCCACTCCAGTACTTTTGCCTGGAAAATCCCATGGATGGAGGAGCCTGGAAGGCTGCAGTCCATAGGGTCGTTGAGAGTCAGACACGACTGAGCAACTTCACTTTCACTTTTCACTTTCATGCATTGGAGAAGGGAATGGCAACCCACTCCAGTGTTCTTGCCTGGAGAATCCCAGGGACAGGGAAACCTGGTGGGCTGCTGTCTATGGGATCGCACAGAGTTGGACACGACTGAAGTGACTTAGCAATAGCAATTTATTTGTGTGGAGAACTACACAGTTTACTAAGCACTTCCACACCCACCATCACGGGGAGTCAGACCTCTCTGTTTTATGAGAACAGAGTCTTTCATATATCTGGACAAAAACATGATCCAAAAGAATACATGCACCCCAATGTTCATTGTAGCACTGTTTACAATAGCCAAGACACGGAAGCAACTTAAATATCCACTGACAGAGGAATAGATAAAGAAGATATGGTACCTGTATACAACGGAGTATCACTAAGCCTTAAAAAAGAATGAAATAATGCCATTTTTAGCAATATAGGTGGACCTAGAGGTAGTCATACTGAGCAAAGCAAGTCAGACAGAGAAAGAGAAATATTGTATGACATCCGTGTCAACTTAAAAAATAGTCACAACCTAAAAGTTGAGAATTATGTTTTATTTGGTGGGAATTTTTAGGTCTTAAGCCCCAGAGACAGCATCTCAAGTAAACCTGAGAGAAACTGCTCCAAGGAGGGGAGAGGAGGAGGCAAGTAATATAGAAATTTTGCAACAAAGGTCAGGTAACCTGAACATCAAAAGGTTATTGTTACGTAAAGGAAACTAGATATCCCAAGTTAAGGAATTTAGTGATTTTCTATGTATGGGAAGATGCAAGGGTCTGGGCTCACAGGAATCATTCCTTTCATACGTATCTCAATTATCCGGGGCATATTATCCGGGGCCATATGTATCTCAATTATCCTGTATTTTTCACATCCTGAGTTCTTAAGGGCCCATGGCAGGGAGTGACTGCAGCTTGACGGCTGCTAAATCACAGGCATTCTCCTTCCTGAGTGCCCTCAGGAACTCACATTGAAGGGCTGGAGTAACTGATGACTGTGACATACTTATTTACTGACATGGCAGGAAATACTCCACTTCTTATCCCTTATAGTAGAATCTAAAAAGAAATTATACAAATGAACTTACATACAAAACTGAAAGAGACTCACAGACTGAAAATGAACTTTTGGGCACTGGTGGTGGGGTGAGGGAGGGATGCAGGGGAAGGGATAGTTAGGAAGTTTGGAATGGACTGCTATATTTAAAACAGATAACCAACAAGGATCTATATGGAGCTTTGCTCAATGTTATGTGGCAGCCTGGATGGGAGGGAAGTTTGAGGGAGAATGGATACATGTATGTATATGACAAAGTTCTTTTGCTGTTCACCTGAAACTATCAAAACATTGTTTGTTAATCAGTTATACCCCAATACAAAATACAAAGTTTTTAAAAAAGAACAGAGACCTCGAAGAGAGGACTTTAAGAAGTGTATTAATAAAAAATAAATAAGTGTATTAGTAACAATAATACTGCCTCCTATAACAAACAGACCCAAGAATACAGTGGTTCAAACATAATAGAAACGTATATCTTACCCACATGACAAAGAAGTGTTCCCGTTTCATAATGGTCTTCATCCACACAGAGATTCAGGGCTCTAGGCCCATTCTATCTTGCACCTTCAGCGACTATTAGAGTCTTATAGTTACCTGCACAAAATCTGCAGCTTAGGAAAGCCTTAGCTTGACAAATGGCACTACTTCAACTCGTATACCATTGATCAAAATGAGTCACATAGTCACCTAATTACAAAGAAGGCTGGGAAATATGTTCTAGCTAGGAGACCAGGAAGGGTAGGAAAGTGACTTTTGGTGAACAGCCAGTAATCTCTTCCATGGGAGAGTTTATAAAGTTCTAGAAGGGATGGATCACATATTCCCAAGGAAGTATAGTTCCTGGTTAGAGGATGCAGTGAGTTGATGTATGGGCCGTAATTCTTCACTTTCCTATATAGTACTGTGTACCCATAATATTGCCATGGACTCAAGGAGGTGGAGTATATTTTCCCACCCACTGATATTGGACTTGACCATATGACTTTCTCTGGTCACTGAAATCAGGTAGAAGTGGTAGTGTGTCAGTTTTGAGGTTCAGTCTTAAGAGTTTCTGCATGTTTCTACTTTTCTTATGCTTTCACCATCTCCACTAGAAATTCTCCCCTGGATAACTACTGCCCTTCAGCCTGGGGCTGCAGAGTGAAGACAAGAGAAGCAGACCAGCACTCAGCCCAGCACTTAAAGCCCAGCTCACTAAGGCCATCATCTTGAAGTGCCTGTCTGATGCAAGTTTAGATCCCCCAGCACCCAGCCAACTTGTAGATACATGAGATCAGCAAAGTAATCTCAGTCAACTCACATACACATGAGAAATAAATACTAGTTTTTGTATGCCACTGAGGTTTCATGGTTCTTACACAACACTATTGTGGCAATAGCTGCTGATACAGAAGGACAAATAAAGAGTATCCTCATTCCCCCTAGCCTTTTGTAAGTGCTCAGTTGTGTCCTATTCTTTGCGAACCCGTGGATTATAGCCCATCAGGCTCCTCTGTCCATGGAATTTTCCAGACAAGAATACTGTAGTGGGTTTCCTACTCCAGGGTATCTTCCCGACCCAAGGATCAAACCTGTATCTCTTGCATTGGCAGGCAGATTCTTTACCACTGTGCCACCTGGGAAGCACAAGTGACGTCCATTCCACGTGTCTTGAGGTCCTTTAATGGACTGGAACCTGGTGGTCCGGAGTCGACAATAAGGAAGTAAAGGAGAGAAAGAGGCTGATATTCTTTGGTTTACCAGAAAGCCAATAAAGCCCCAGCACGGGGCTTACTCTGTTCACAAAGGCCTCAGGCGCCCTCTCTATGGGGTGAAGGCGCAGAGCACCTTCTCGAGAGGGTCTTAGAAGCCCGGGCAGGAAAGTGAACTCAGAGAGCCTCTGCACTCCAGGGGATCAGCCTGAAAAAGAGAGGGAGAGAGAGAGAGAGGGAGAGAGAGAGAGAGAGGGAGAGAGAGAGAGAGAGAGAGAGGGAGAGGGAGCGAGAGAAAGAAAGACACGGGGACCAGAGCTCTGATGGAGCAAAGGTGTTTTATTCAACATTGTGTAGGTATTTATACTGTCTTACAAGATAGCTATTTTCAGCAGAGATAAAATCAAAACTTACAAGTTATCAAGAAAACATGAGGTCATCCACATGAAAGAGAGAGTTGTAAATAACCACTTTTACCATATGGTTCATAAAAAGGAAGAGGGTACTTATCACCGTATAGAAAAACTAACGAAGGAAATGCCTGGATTCCTCAGTTCCAGAGAGGCTTGCCTCTCCTCTTAATTCCCGAATATTCAGGAATTAATGAGGAACAAAGAATTCCTGATAGATCCAAAACAGCGCACAGGAAGCCTCCTGTTAAATGCTTCCTGACACACCTGACTGAAGAAAGAGTTAGAAAATAAGAGATTACTTGGCTCAGCACCAGGCATGCAGTAAATGAACACTGCATCTGAAGTCAAAGCCAAACTGTATACTTTGCTTGTCCTCTCCACACACCCTGACTTGGAATCCTTAGGTTTCTCTTCCAGGACAGTATTCCCTGATTTTCAGCCAACATCCTTGGTCACTGTATGGATATTCTGATGTAATAGTGATGCATTAAAGAAAAGACACTAACAGACCCAGACAAACATAAGTTCCATTACTTAAGTCTCCAACTTTGTATGCCCAAGAACAGGAGATACTGAGCAGACTGATGGAGGGACCCATGGCTTTCAGGTTCCCACTGAAGGAAGCCAACTGCTACCAAGACCACCCCATCAAGACTAGGCTCCTGACAGATCCACTAAAGCAGGTCCTCTCAGACTGCATACAAAGCACCCAGGAACTTTGTTAAGTGCATATTCTGATTCAGCAGGTCTGGGATAGCACCTGAGATTCTGCATTTCTAACCATTTACCAGGTGAAACTGATGCCTCTGATCTTCAGGCCAGACTTTGAGTAGCAAAGCTCCAAAGCAAGGGTATCAACGTTGGTTGCACAATCTTAGCTGCACAATAGCCTAAGAAGCTTTAAAAACATTAACCATCCCTGGGTCCCACCCCTAAAGGTTTTGATGCGGGAGGTCTGGGATGCCACTTGGGCATCCTGGCTATTCCAATGTATAGCCACTGCTTTGAGAGCACCCTCTGCTGTTTCCAGGGGGTTTGTGCCCTCTTGCCTCCTCCCTGTTTTCTGGAGGCTCTGGCTCTCAGCTTGCCTGACTATCCTTTATTTTACCAAGTAAGAGAATATAATATTTTTCAAGTAAAATAATTTCTATTTTGTGAAAGAAGAGACAACCATTTATCAAAAAGGTAAAATAGGAAGACAAAAATTAAGTCCTTAAAACTGAACTATGACCTTGTCAAAGTCCCACTCTCCTGCTCTTCCTTTCCTAGTTCACTGGTGCCTGGTGCAAAGAATTCCAGGGCCCCACATGCAGCCCAGGGCCTCCTTCTGTCCACCTGAAAAACTGGCCATTGAAATGACAAGGCTTTGCTTCCCAGGTGGCGCAAGTGGTAAAGAATCTGCCTGCCAATGCAGGAGAAAACAAGGCCTTAACTAGTCCACAACCAGATGTAAATAAGTGGAATATGTTTGCTTTCTAACCCAAATAGTTTAATACATGTTTTATATCAAAACAAGGATAGAAACGTGGATATTAAGTTAAATTTATGTGAGTTTTTTCGATGAAATCCCAGACTTCAAAATAATTCAGGGTCTGTCTCAGGTTGGAAGTAGAGGCTGACTTCTGAAGGGTTTGGAAGTGTTGCCAGATCAAGTGAGATTCCCAGTTCAATCTCAGTTTCAGACAATGAGTCATTTCTTAGTGGAAGCATGGGCCCCAGTCACACAGTAGTGAGTGTTGGAGTTGGACCCCTGAACCCTCTGTCTGGTTCTTCACCATCATAGTTGGTATGCAATCAGGCCTGGACACGGACCCTGGCAAGCTCCAGATGACTTCAGGAATTCTGACAGCCCCCTCAAAGTATCAAAGGGCATCTACCTAGACTCTCAGTTTACATGTGTTTTTTTTGTTCCTTGGCATTTTTTGTTTGACAGTCTTTGTCTACTTGGGCTCTTCCCAGGCAAGCATCTTGAAAACAGAGCACCATCTTTTTGGCCTGGATTCCTCCATGCCTCCACAAAACATTTAACCCCTACATGTCCAGCCTTACTCCCACCCTTTCCCCACTCATACCACCAACACCTGAAGACCCTGTCAATCCTCAGCCTACCCCTGTATATTAGCCATGGCATAGGATTTGGGGAAACCAAGAAAAACAAAAATGCGTATCTCAAATCACATGAACTAGTCAAGAAAGGCAGAGCATAGAGGGGACGTGGTTTAGGGTGATCCATTCTCCAAGCTCTTTGCTGTCTCTGGTCTTAATACCCTCCTCAGGCAGAAGTGGGATCTCTGAGCAAGATGCCTTCTACATTATCCGCTTTGAATGCTGCCCTTCTGGCTTCTGAGACCTCCACTACCCTCCAAGGAGCTGTGCCCTATACACTCAACTTCAGTCAGGATATCTTTTCTGAGCTCTGAGTCCTTACCAAGCTCAGACCAGCTGACTGTCTCACAAGATCCCAGACATCAGAGTGGGACAGCCCAGGACCTCGCAGCTCTGGTGGAGCAGGCTGACCTGGTCATGGCTGAGTGTGTTTCTACCTGTGTGTGTCAGCATCCTGGCCCCCACCCACACCACCCTTGCTGGCAGACAGCCTTGTTGACCACAACCCACTGTGTCAATAAGTAAACAGGATGGGTTTATTGCTGCCTTGGTAACCAAATACCAGTCACCATCTAAACAAGAAAGAACTCAACCCATCAGGAGGGGAACCTTCACAACTCTTTGTATTGTAGGAAAGAGGGAAGAAATGGACAGAGAAAAACAAAGATGGACAAGGAAGCAGTGAAGGAGACAGAGAGAAGAAAACCAGGGCCAGCATTGTAGGCAGTACCAAAACAAAGGTCTTGGGCTACTGTGTTTTCACCAGCTGCTCTGTGCCCCCAGAGATGCCCCTACTTGCCAAGCTCCCTTGCCTTGGGCCTGCCTCCCCACATCATACCTCCTGTACCTCCTTCCATGCAGGCCTCCCTATCCTCCTGCAGGCCCTGATCAGGCTATAGCTTGTCCTAGAAATCCTCAAGGATAAGCCATCTCCAGGGCTCCCCCTTATTTGTACAGAAAGGTCCAAAGTGTGTCTGTCTCCAGCCAGATAAACTCCTGGAAGATTCATCTTCTTTTATTTGGGGCCCTCTACTGAGTCTATTAATATTGTAGGATACTCGGTATAGGGACAGTGAACCTTTCGTTGGTCCATCCAAGGTCACCAGCAAATGCAGAACAAATTTAGCCTCCTACATCTTAGCCTTTCATCTCTCATCTTCTATCCTTTTCCACTTATCCTTGACCTTTCTTGGCCTGCCTCCCTGGGTCTCAGCAGTAATTGTGTCTTAATAGGAGCACCTCTGGTGAGACGGTGAAGAATCTGCCTACATGAAGCAGGGCACTCAAAGTCAGTGCTCTGGGACAACCCAGGGGGAGGGAGGTGGGAGAGAAGTTCACAATGGGGGGACACATGGGCACCCATGGCTTATTCATGTTGATGTATGGCAAAAAACACCACAATATTGTAAAGTAATTATCCTCCAATTAAAATAAATTAATTAATTAAAAAAAAAAAAAAGAATCCGCCTGCAATGTGGTAGACTTGGGTTTGATCCCTGAGTTGGGAAGATCCCCTGGAAGAGGGCATGGCAATCCATTCCAGTATTATTGTCTGGAGCATCCCCATAGACAGAGGAGCCTAGTGGGCTACAGTCCATGGGGTCACACAGAGGTTGGACACGACTGAAGTGACTAAGCAGCATCAACCCTGGGTCTCAGTGGTAATTGTGTCTTAATAGGAGCATTCAAGGCTGGTGATTCAGGTAGGGGGAGTTTGGAGTTGCCAACTTCCTGGGAGGAGCACTTACCCTAAACAGACCATCCTCTGAGTCACTGGGAAGACTGGGAGATTCTGGAGGTTGGCAGAGGCTGACTCATCTTCATCTTTATATTTCAGTGGAGAAAGAAAAGTCCTCACACAGAGGAAAATGGCCAGTTCATCATTGTTTCTCCACAGACTTGAAAGCTGGATTTGAGTCATAAGGAAAGATGGCACAGGCTTCAAGAATGTCCCTGTGACAAGCCTGGAAAACATGACCTGTGGAGAGAAAGGAGAGTCTGGGGTCCTTTCAAAATACCATGGCAGGAGCAAAGATCAAGATATAAAAACTCATTCAAATTCAGACTCAGAAAAATAAAAAGTGTATTTGAAGGCTATGTTTGCCTTGTGAAATAATTTTTCATCATTAAGATCAGAGCTCTTAACTTTATATAGCATTCTGATCTTGGCAATTTCCAAGGTTTGCTTATAGATCTGTAACTAGTTAAGACAGAAGACACTCTGGAGCTTGGGCTTCCCAGGTGACTCAGTGGGTAAAGAATCTGCCTTCAATGCAGGCAACAGAGGAGATGCAGGTTCCACCCCTGGGATGGGAAGTTCCCCTAGAAGAGGCATGGCAACCCACTCCAGTATTCTTGCCTGGAGAATCCCACGGACAGAGGAACCTGACAGGCTATAGTACATAGGGTCCCAAAGAGTTGGACATGACTGAGCACAAACACATGCACTCGAGCTCACACCACTAGGAACTTCTGCCCCAGAGAATGGTAGTTCTCACTTGCAAGTTGCAGATCATCCCTCATGCCCTCAACTCTAGTTCGCTCCTGCTGCTGCTGCTGCTGCTAAGTCGCTTCAGTTGTGTCCTACTCTGCAACCCTATGGACTGTAGCCTGCCAGGGTCCTCTGTGCATGGGATTCTCCAGGTAAGAATACTGGAGTAGATTGCCATGCCCTGCTCCAAGGAATCTTCCTGAACCAGGGATTGAACTTACATCTCTTAAGTCTCCTTCGTTGGCAGGCAGGCTCCTTACCACTGGCGCCACCTGGGAAGCCCCAACTCTAGTTCAGAGCCTCTCAAACTTTCCAAATAAACTGGAAAGCCTGTGAAAAACAGAGATGGCTGGGCTGAACCTCAGAGCTTCTGATTCAATAGGTTTCGGGTAGCACCCAATTGTTTACATTTTCAACAAGTTCCTGGGTGAGTCTCATTCTGCTGATTGAAAAGGTACACTTTAAGAATAACTGATTGAGTTAGCTGAGCCTCCTAGCACTCTCTGCACACACCCCAGAAAACTTGGAAAACTAGTGCTTCAGGGAGAGTCACTCTATCTAAGCACTGGTCTCTTCACATCCTGGGCTACAGGGCTCTCTGTGTTGCCTGCTGGGCACACTGCACTTCCTGTGGGTGTTGGCTCTCCCACTCTCTGCCGTGACTGGCTCACATCTTCTTTGTCTTCAAATCTCTTCATGTGTCCAACCCAGCTAGTGAGGAAACAGACACCATCCTCTCCATGGCTTCACTCTTTATTGAGGAAACAGATGCCATCCTCTTCCCGCCACTAAATCATCAGACCCACCTCCTCAGGGCCCACTTTCTCTGCCCACCCTGCTCAGAGACAGAGGAGAACCTGTGTCTATCAAAAATCATTCATGTCACTCCTCTTTTCGTTCTCCCTCTCCCCCTATTTCTTCCCTTACTTTCTCCCTTATGAGAATACTGGATCATTACCACAAGTATACAAACATTTCCAGCATTTCTCATGTTTTAAAAAAAAGAGAGAGGTGAAGAGTTTCCCTAGACCTCCATATCTGCCTCTGGATACCACCCTATTCCTCACCTAATATTGAAAGCAAAACTTCTTCAAGGGACTTCTCTGGTGGTCCAGAGAAAGTAGCTAAGACTCTGAGCTCCCAATGCAGAAGACTAGATCCCATCGCTGGTCAGGAAACTAGACCCCCCCATGAGGCCACTAAAGATCCTGCAAGACGCAATAAAGATCAAAGATTCCATGTGCTGCCACTAAGACCTGGGTCAGCCAAATAAGTAAATATAAATAATTGTTTTAAATACCTTCTTCAAAGTATTATGGATAGTTCCCATCACTACTTCCTCCCTTCTTAGTCCACTTTAGTCTGCCTTCCTTCCTTCACACTCTGCTGAATCCCCAACCACTCCCCCATTCCCAGAATCTGCTGAGATTTTTGACTCTAGGTTTCTTTGGTCCCACCCTCTTCGGGTTCTCCACCTACCTCACTGGATGTGCCTCCTGAATAATGAAGGGCTCTAGCCTTGGAACTGACGATCTTCCCTTCCCTACACTCACTCTAGCCCATGGCTCTAACAGGCTGACTGTTAAATCTGCATCTATAGCCCATGGTCACTTCCCCTGCACCTGGAATTTTGTCTAACTACATTTGAGCATCTCAAACTCAACATGCCTAAAATAAAATTCTTGATTTCCCCTGCCCAACTAGTGTGTGGGGGGAGGGGGGGTCAGTGGGGAGGGTTTGGGGTGTGAAAATACATATAACATAAAATTTACCACTTTAAGTGTACAATTCAGTGGCATTAAGTATTAATGCATATGTTATGTTGTACAGCCACATCACTACGTATTTCCAGAACTTTTTATCATCCCAAACTGTTCAGTATAAACTTCCCTTCCCCCCACCCTACCTTCCTACTCTGGCCTCAGCCCTGGTAATCACTATTCTGCTGTTTCTATGAATTTAACTATTGTTAGATATCTGATATAGGAGAAGGCAATGGCAACCCACTCCAGTGTTCTTGCCTGGAGAAGCTCAGGGACGGGGGAGCCTGATGGGCTGCCATCTATGGGGTCACACAGAGTTGGACACGACTGAAGCGACTTAAAAACAGCAGCAGCACATATCTGACATGGGCTTCCCAGGAGGCACTAGTGGCAAAGAACCCACCTGCCAATGCAAGAGATGCAGGCAGGAGATGTGGGTTCAATCCCTGAGTCGGGAATTTCCCCTGGAGGAGGGCATGGTAGCTCACTCCATATTTTTGCCTGGAGAATCTCCATGGACAGAGGAGCTGGGCGGGCTTCAGTCCATGGGATCATAAAGAGTCACACACGACTGAAGGATCTTAGCAGCAGCAGCAGATATCTAAGAGAAATCATGCAATATTTGTGTCTGCATGCCCAACTTTTTCCTTCAAGCTCCACTATCCCCAACTGACCAACACTTCAGAGTAAATAAGTTTCTGAGCTTTTTGTTGTCCTTCAACTTTAGTTTTTCAGGTATTTTTGTTGTTTAAAGGTTTTAAATATGAAAAATAGCCAGAAAAGACATAACACCATGCTTCTACTTCTCAGATTTAATCATCGTAAATATTTTGTCCGTTGCTTTAGCATTTTTAAATATAAGAAATAAAACATTGTAATTCAAATTGTAATCCCCTCTTAATCCCTCCACCAGAGTCAACAATAGATAAATTAAGTATGAATTATTTATCCAGTTTTTATAGTGTACTGCTGCTGCTGCTGTTAAGTCGCTTCAGTCGTGTTCAACTCTGTGCAACCCCAGAGACAGCAGCCCACCAGGCTCCCCCGCCTGGGATTCTCCAGGCAAGAACACTGGAATGGGTTGCCATTTCCTTCTCCAATGCATGCAAGTGAAAAGTGAAAGTGAAGTCGCTCAGTCGCGTCCGACTCCTAGCGACCCCATGGACTGCAGCCCACCAGGCTCCTCCGTCCATGGGATTTTCCAGGCAAGAGTACTGGAGTGGGTGCCATCGCCTTCTCCGTTTATAGTGTACACCTATACTATATTTCACCTAATCTGAGACACCATGGGCTGTAAGCCCCACTTAAAAAGAAAAACAGCACCAATTAAACTATGAAACAATGTGTTCTAATCTCAGATTTTAGTCTATTAAATGTATTGAAAGAATGCCTTTAGACATATTTAGACATATATGTTTTATCAAACCATATTTCATCAAATCTAAAATACCATCTATCTTAAGATGTGTCTTGATTCAGAGGTTTGTATTTTTTTAATGTGTATCTTTTAAAGTGTAAAATGTATCTTACACATATTTTAATGTGTATCTTGTTTTTTTAATGTGTGATCATTGAACTATCACTACTATCACTATTTTAATGTGTAATGTGTATCTTTTTTTTAATGTGTATTCAAGTGAAATTTATTCAATTGAATAAATTTCAAGTGAAGTAAAATTGATTACTCCTAAAACTTCACAACTAAAGTTCAACTCTTCTGCATCACTTTTTAAAAAATTAATTGGTCTTCTAAAATAGTTTTAGGGACTTCCCTGATGGTCCATTGCTTAAGATTCCACCTTCCCATGCAGGTGACAAAGGTTTGATCCCTGGTCAGGAAACTAAGACCCCACATGCTGAGGGTCAACTGAGCTCTCACACTCTGGAACCAGCACACCACAATGAAAGATCCTGCATGCCACAAATAAGACCCAGTGCAACCAAAAGTAAATAAATAAATAAAACTGCTTTAGGTTTACAGGAAAAAAAAAATGAGCAAAAAGTACAGAGTCTTATACACTTCCTCACACTTTCTCCTAATTTTCCCAGTTTTTAACATTTTCCATTTTGGTGGTACATTTGTCATAATTGATGAGCCAATAATTGAATATTGATGCATCATTATTAACTAAAGCCCATAGTTTACATTAGGGCTCACTTTCAGCCTTGTACATTTTATGGGTCTGACAAATGTATAATGAAATGTATCTACTATTATGGTATCACACAGAATAATGGTTTCACTGCCCCCCAAATCTCCGTGCTGCACCAATTCACCCCTCTCTCCTCCCAAGCCCCTGGC
This sequence comes from Bos taurus, assembly GCF_002263795.3. Classification (NCBI taxonomy): domain Eukaryota; kingdom Metazoa; phylum Chordata; class Mammalia; order Artiodactyla; family Bovidae; genus Bos; species Bos taurus. Next base: position 51,010,219 of record NC_037340.1, read on the forward strand.
AGCAATTGATCATTTTACTGTCTCCATAATTTTGCCTTTTCCAGAATGTCATATAGTTAGAACCATGCAGTATGTAATCATTTCAAATCAGCTTCTTCCATTTAGCCTTAAATGGTTACTTAGTCCTCATATGATCTGAAAATGTCAAGGAATGCCAGTGTCAGGTAATACCACTGTTATTATACTTTTTTTCCTGAGATTATTTTATTTTTTAATAATTATTTTCAAGACTTCTGGAGTGGTCCAGCAGTTAAGACTCTGTGCTTCTAATGCAGGAAGAGCAAGTTTGATCCCTAGTTGGGGAACTATGATCCCACATGCTGCATGGCACAGCCAAAAAATGTTTTAAAGAATAAAATAAATAAATAAAAATAAGAAAAACCACCTTGAAGTAGAGGAGAGAAAGGTCAGATGTGTTCATCTAATCCAATTCTTATTGGTACAGTAGGTGGGAAAGCCATCTGCTAAAAGGAGATAGAAGGCTCGTGGAAGTAATTCTGGAAACATGACAGAACAAGGACCAGTGTTTTTGCTTTGAGGAGCTGTGCTGGTGGTGGTGGTGTGTGGGTGAGAGAGAGTGAGAAAGAGAGAGATGAACAGTATTTATTTACGTGCCAAGCATGAGACTGTACCCTGAAGATGCCTGCATTTTTTTCTTTTTTTAAGATATAAATTATAATACATATAGGAATGCTCACTCTTTTTCATGTGCAGTTTTGCACATTTTGAAACACCACTACAGTTATGTTATATGCCCTTTGGTAACGAAACTTTATCCCTCGACCACCCTCCAGAATCAACTGATCTGTTTTCTGTCCCTATAGTTTTACCTCTTCCGGGAAAAAAAAAATGGAATTACACATCAGGTAGCCTTTGAGACTGGCTTTTTTCCCTTAGCCAAATGCCTATAAGCTTCATCCATATTGTGTATATTAGTAGTTCATTCCTTTGTATTGTTGAGTAGTATTCCATTATATGATGTATCACAGTTTATCTTCTGACTAGTTAAAGGACATTTTGGTTATTGCTTGTTTGGGAGATTGTGAATAAAACTTCTATAAACATTTGCATATGGATATATGTGTGGACAGGTTTATCCAGTATTATATAAATCCCTAAAAATTGGATTGCTGGGTCATATGGTAAGTGTTTTGTTACAGATCATTTAGTTTTGATTTGCTTTTGCATAATGACTAAGCATGTAGAGTATCTTCTCATGTGAATTTTTCTCATCTCTATATATTCTTTTGTGGAGTGTCTATTCAAATCCTCTGTCCTTGCTTGTTTTGTTGTTGAATTAAGAGTTCCTTTTAGATTTCCATTTTAAACAGTAGATAGGTCTTGAAATGATTCCGTAATGTTTTTCCTTAAAGTCATATTTTTATCTCTGGTTTCTATCACATATTTCAAAATAAAGACAGTCATAGTCTTTCTAATGGCAGCAAATACTCTGGCCTTGAAATGACTTTCTCTCAACCTTCTGAAAGCATTTGGTAGCAGTGCTTTTATTTTCTACTTCAGAAAGTCCTAAGAATTGGTCTAGTAGGAAAGCCATAACAAGAGAGTGCATCTGATATTGGAAAGTGAATACAATGGAAAAGCACATGAGCACATTTACTTAGTTCTGAATGAACAATCTTTAGTAAAGTTCTGCTGGGGATAAACTCATAATTTAAATGTATTGTTTTATGGAAATGCCTTTGCTTCACCTTTCTTGAAAGATGTTTTAGCTGGGTATAAAATTGTATGGGCTTTTGCCCAAGAAATATAATGAAAATATTATTCCACTTTCTTCTCACTTTTCTTGCCAGCTAATTAAAAGTAATCATCTCTTTTTCTCTCTCTGGCTGCTCTTAAGATTTTTCTCTGTGTCTTTGGTTCTCTGTAGCTTTGCTATAATGTACCTAGGTGAAGATTTCTTTTCTTTTTTTCTTTTTTTTTGTAGACTGTTTTGAAATAAACTTCTTGAATCTGTGGATAGGTATCTTTCAACAGTTTCAGAAAATTCTCAGCTATTATCTCTTCAATTATTGCTTCTGTCCCCATCTTTTCTCTAGGTCTTCAACTTTAAGAACACTGATATTTTAGAACTTCTCACTGTGCTCTCTGTCTTTGGCCCTCTTTTGTGTATTTTCATTGTTTGCATCACGTAAGCTTATTATCTCCTGCCTCAAATAATTGCTAATGAAATCCATCATGTGTTTAGTTGTTCAGCCATGTCCTATGCTTTGCGACCCCATGAACTGTAGCCCGCCAGCCCCCACTGTCCAAGGGGATTCTCCAGGCAAGAATGTTGGAGTGGGTCACATGCCCTCCTCCAGGGGATCTTCCCAACCCAGGAAATGAACTGGAGTCTCCTGCATTGCAGGCAGATTCTTTACCAGCTGAGCTACCAAAGAAGTCCATATCTATTCTAGATGGATTTAGTTGGCCCAGCCAGCATCCTTCCATTATTTTATGAATCATTGGAGAAATTCTCCTCAGAAATTGTTTTATAATTTAAAATTATGGTGACCCAGTTTAGTTGAGACTGTCCTTTCTATCCTTAAAAAAGAATTTATAACTCCCTCTTTGTCTCTCTGCAGTATTCTATTTTGGAAATTAAACTATCTTAATACCTTATTCATAGTAAGCATCTTTTGGTTTCTTTTTGTTCATTCACTCCATCATGTCTGACTCTTTGTGACCCCATGGACTGCAGCACTCCAAACTTCCCTGTCCTTCACTATCTCCCAGAGTTTACTCAAACTTATGTACATTGAGTCAATGGTGCCATCCAACCACCTCATCCTCTGTCACCCCCTTCTTCTCCTGCCCTCAATCTTTCTCAAAATCAGGGTCATTTCCAATGAGTTGGCTCTTTGTATCAGGTGGCCAAAGTATTGGAGCTTCAGTTTTAGTATCAGTACTCCCAATGAATATCAAGGATTGATTTCCTTTAGAATTGAGTGGTTTGATTTCCTTGCTGTACAAGGGACTCTGAAGAGTCTTCTCCAACACCATAGTTCAAAAGCATCAATTCTTTGGTGCTCAGCTTTCTTTATAGTCCAACTCTCACATCCATACATGACTACTGGATAAACCACAGCTTTGACTACATGGACCTTTGTTGGTAAAGTGATATCTCTGCTTTTTAATTGACTGTCTAGGTTTGTCATAGCTTTCCTTCCAAGAAACAAGCATCTTTTAATTTCATGACTGCAGTCACCACCCACAGAGATTTTGGAGACTAAAGAAATAAAATCTGTAATTGTTTCCATTTCTTCACCATCTTTTTGCCATGAAATGATGAGACTAGATGCCATAATCTTAGTCAAAAACATTTTTTGAATGTTGAGTTTTAAACCAGTTTTTCCAGTCTCTCCTTTCAACCTCATCAAGAGGCTCTTTAGGTTCTCTTCACTTTCTGTCATTAGGGTGGTGTCATCTGCATATCTGAGGTTACTGATATTTCTCCCGGCAATCATGATTCCAGCTTGTGTTTCATCCAACCCAGCATTTGGCATGATGTGCTCTGCATATAAGTTAAATAAGCAGGGTGACAGTATACAGCCTTGAGGAAGCCTCCTTCCCCTAAGGAGTGATCAAAACCATCCCCAAGAAAAAGAAATGCAAAAAGGCAAAATTAAATAAACAGCCTTGATGTACTCCTTTCCCAATTTTGAACCAGTCCATTCTTCCATGTCTGATTCTAACTGTTGCCTCTTGACCTGCACACAGGTTTCTCAAGAGTCAGGTAAGGTGGTCTGGTATTCCCAGCTCTTTAAGAATTTTCCACAGTTTTTTATGATCCAAACAGTCAAAGACTTTAGCATAGTCAATGAAGTAGAAGTAGACGTTTTTTCTGGAAGTCCCTTGCTTTTTCTATTATCCAACAGATATTGGCAATTTGATCTCTGCTTCCTCTGCCTTTTCTAAATCCAGCCTGAACATCTATAAGTTCTAAGTTCATGTACTGCTGAAGCCTAACTTGAAGGATTTTGAGCATTACCTTGCTAGTATGTGAAATGAATACAATTGTGTGCAAAGTTCTTCAGTGGCCACAGGACTGGAAAAAGGTCCATTTTCATTCTAATCCCAAAGAAGGGCAATGTCAAAGAATGTTCAAACTACCACACAATTGTATTCATTTCACATGCTAGCAAGGTAATGTTCAAACTACCACACAATTGTATTCATTTCACATGCTAGCAAGGTAATGCTCAAAATCCTTCAAGTTAGGCTTCAGCAATACATGAACTGAGAACTTACAGATGTACAGGCTGGATTTAGAAACGGCAGAGGAACCAGAGATCAAATTGCCAATATCTGTTGGATCATAGAATATGACCAACCTAGATAGCATATGGAAAAGCAGAGATATTACTTTGCCAACAAAGGTCCGTCTAGTCAAAGCTATGGTTTTTCCAGTGGTCATGTACGGATGTGAGAGCTGGACTGTGAAGAAGGCTGAGTGCCGAAGAATTGATGCTTTTGAACTGTAGTGTTGGAGAAGACTCTTGAGAGTCCCTTGGACTGCAAGGAGATCCAACCAGTCCATCCTAAAGGAGATCAGTCCTGGGTGTTCATTGGAAGGACTGATGCTGAAGCTGAAACTCCAGTACTTTGGCCACCTCATGCAAAGAGTTGACTCATTGGAAAAGACTCTGATGCTGGGAGGGATTTGGGGCAGGAGGAGAAGGGAATGACAGAGGATGAGATGGCTGGATGGCATCACCAACTAGATGGACGTGAGTTTGAGTGAACTCCAGGAGTTGGTGTTGGACAGGGAGGCCTGACGTGCTGTGATTCATGGGGTCGCAAAGAGTTGGACACGACTGAGCAACTGAACTGAACTGAACTGAGTACAGCACTTTAACAGCATCATCTTTTAGGATTTGAAATAGCTCAGCTGGAGTTCCATCACCTCCACTAGCTTCATTTACAGTAATGCTTCCTAAGGCCCACTTGACTTCACCCACTCCAGGTGTCTGGCCCTATGTAAGTCATCACACCATCGTGTTTATTGAGGTCATTAAGGCCATTTTTGTACAGTTCTTCTGTGTATTCTTGCCACCTCTTCTTAATATCTTCTGCTTCTCTTAGGTCCATACCATTTCTGTCCTTTATTGTGCCCATCTTTGCATGAGGTGCTCCCTTGGTTCCAGTTTTCTTCAAGAGATCTCTAGTCTTTCCCAGTCTATTGTTTCCTCTATTTCTTTGCATTGTCCACTTAAGAAGGCTTGCTTATCTCTCCTTGCTGTTCTTTGGAACTCTGCATTCAGATGGATATATCTTTCCTTTTCTCATTTGCCTTTTGCTTCTCTTCTTTCTCAACTATTTGTAAGACCTCCTCTAACAACCATTTTTCCTTTTTGTGTTTCTTTTTATTGGGAGTGGTTTTGATCACCATCTTCTGTACAACACTACAGACCTCCATCCATAGTTCTTGGGGCACTTTATCCTACCTAATCCCTTGAATCTATTTGTCACTTCTACTGTATAATCATAAGGGATTTGATTTAGGAAATACCTGAACAACCTAGTTGTCTTACCTATTTTCTTCAATTTAAGTCTGAATTTGGCAATAGCGAGTTCATGATCTGAGCTATAATCAGCCTGCCCATCAGCAGAATATTGGATTAAAGATTTATTGAGCCTGGCCTTGCCCACCAGAACAAGACCCAGTTTTCCCCACACCCAGTCCCCACCATCAGGAAGCTTACCCAAACCTCTTATCTTCATCCATCAGAGGGCAAACAGAATGAAAAGCACAATCACAGAAAACTAACCAAAATGATCATGTGGACCACAGCTTTGTGTAACTTAATGAAACTATGAGCCATGCTGTGTAGGGCCACCCAAGAAAGACAGGCCATGGTGGAAATTTCTGACAAAACATGGTTCCCTGGAGAAGGGAAAGGCAAACCACTTCAGTATTCTTGCCTTGGGAACCCCATGAATAATATGAAAAAGCAAAAGATATGACACTGAAAGTTGAACGCCCCAAGTTGGTAGTGTCCAGTATGCTACTGGAGAAGAGCAGAGAAATAGCTCTAGAAGGAATGAAGAGGCAGAACCAAATTGCAAATGACACCCAGTTGTGGATGTGTCTGGTGGTGAAAGTAAAGTCCAATACTGTAAAGAACAATATTGCAAAGGAACCTGGAATATCAGGTTTATGAATCAAGGTAAATTGGAAGTGATCAAACAGGAGATTGCAAGAGTGAACATCAACATTTTAGGAATCAGTGAACTAAAATGGTGAATTTGATTCACATTAAATGGTGAATTTAATTCAGATGATCATTGTATCTACTACTGTGGCCAAGAATCCCTTAGAAGAAATGGAGTGACCCTCATTATCTACAAAAGAATCTGAAATGCAGTACTTGGGTGCAATCTCATAAATAACAGAATGATCTCGGTTTCTTTCCAAGGCAAACCATTCAACATCACAGTAATCCAAATCTATTCCCCAATCACTAATGCCAAAGAAGTTGAACAGTTCTATGAAGACCTACAAGACTTTCTTGAATGAATACCAAAAAAAGGTGTCCTTTTCATCATAGGGGACTGGAATGAAAAGTAGGAAGTCAAGAGATCCCTGGAGTAACAGGCAAGTTTTGCCTTGGAGTACAAAATGAAACAGAGCAAAAGTTAACAGACTTTTGCCAAGAGAATGCACTGGTCATAGCAAACACCTTCTTTCAACAGCACAAGAGATGACTCTAACCATGTCCATCACCAGATGGTCAATACTGAAATCAGATTGATTATATTCTTTGCAGCCTAAGATGAAGAAGCTCTATACATTCAGCAAAAACAAGACTGGTAGCTCTGTGGCTCAGATCTTTTGGTTTGCAGCAGCTACACAAATCACAGTGATTTGCTATTTTGGTAACAATTTCTTTAGTGCTTTTAAAATTGACAGTAAAGTTTTGAGGTATTTAAAGAACGTGCAATTTTTGTCATCATTCTCTATTTGCCTAAATTCATAGTTTCATTTTTCCCCCATTGAATCACATAACAGGAAATTAAACAGCTCTGTTCAAAGCAGAAAGCCCTTGGGAAACAGATTTTCAAAGCTTCAGCAATAAATACCACATGACACCTCAGTCATACCAGCTTCTCACTGTTTCAAAACCTCTTTGATTCAATTTGAGGGGTTTGGGAATATCTCCTGAATTTCATGGCATTGCTTGGTGAGTGACAAGCAAACTTTTTAGTTTTAACACAGCTTCATCTGCCTATGTATATCTTCATTTTATTTCATCAAATCCCTGGTTGCTGTTTTGAAAAAAAAGAATTATAATTGTTTCAATCAACATCATTTAGGTGCTTTTGCCCCACTGCTCTCTTTTTGTACATAGAATGTACACAACTTTTTATTTCAGTGTTAAGTTAATGAAATATTGATGGCAATGTAAAATGGTCATTAAATTCCACACATGATGTACCAACAGGCACATTATTCAAATGAAATGATGGCAATAAGAATAACTATGCCCAAGTTGATCCATGCTCAGGCAATGACAACTTCATTATGATCTCCACCTGGCCAAAAGCAGTAACAAGGTACCTTCAGTTGTGAAATATATCCCAATAACAAAAATGTTAAAATGTGGGGGGAAATGTGCATCTTAGAATTGATGAACTATGATAAGAAAATTTTCTTAGCATTATAAGAAGAAATTGATAAATCAATGATCTTAAAGTTTTAACAAATTTCTTTTAATAATTGAGAAAAATATATTAAACATTTTTAGAAATATAGATTAGTTGAACCACAGTATTAGTAAGCTTGATATAAAAGGCATACGTAGAACTTAGCACCCAATAAGAGGTAAAAAAAAAAAAAAAAAAGCCATTCCTCGCAAGCACACATATAAATTTACAAAATGGAGCATTTCACAACCAACAGCAAAAAATGAGTATCATAAATATTCTCTTAATACAAAACAGTTAATTTATAAATCTAACAAAGATATAACTTTAAAAACTGCATTTATAAGTTATTTCAACTCATTTATAAATCAGTTATAGATAAAATAAATTTAGTATAAAATCATATAGTAGTACAAATATGAAATAATAAAAATGCAACCTATATATTATTGGATGTAGTAGCTGCTATTTGTGCCCCTTCAACAGATCAGTGTGCCTGTCTCCAGCATCTGTGAGTATTTCTTCTAGAAATTCATGTCTGCCCGTTATCCAGTGAATTAACCTCACTAAATTTATGGGGAGAAGTTCCCTGGTGGCTCAGACAGTAAAGCGTCTGCCTACAATGCAGGAGACCTGGGTTCGATTCCTGGGTCAGGAAGATCTCCTGGAGAAGGAAATGGGACCCCACTCCAGTACTCTTGCTTGGAAAATCCCATGGACAGAGGAGCCTGGTAGGCTACAGTCCATGGGGTCGCAAAGAGTCAAACATGACTGAGTCATGGGAGCCATCTCACCCAGGAGATTATGCCCCCCATCTATCACTCCCACCAGCAGTCTGTAGCCAATCATTAACCCCAAGTAGGAATACAAATGTCCAACCTGCTTGCCTCCAGATAGGAACAATTCTATGACCAGTCATGTTCCACAGCTCCCCATGCATCAGGCCCAGGCTTCAACTGAGCCCATGTCCTTGTTTAAGTCATTCCTCTACTTTTTTCAGCTTCCCTCAGCTCCCTTATTCTGAGAGCCCTCTCTCAATAAACTACATACGCAAGAATTCTTATCTTAGGCTCTTAGGCTCTACTTCTAGGAAATATGGCATAAAATTGATATAAAATCATAAATAATAACTGTAGAAAAGAAGGAAGACTGAAAATTGGTTTTTTTAGTTGAAGTACAGTTAATGTACAATATTATATGTTATAGATGTACAGTTCAGTCAGTTCAGTTGCTCAGTCGTGTCCAACTCTTTGCAACCCCATGAACTGCAGCATGCCAGGCCTCCCTGTCCATCACCAACTCCCGGAGTTCACTCAGACTCACGTCCATCGAGTCGATGATGCCATCCAGCCATCTCATCCTCTGTCATCCCCTTTTCCTCCTGCCCCCACTCCCTCCCAGCATCAGGGTCTTTTCCAATGAGTCAACTCTTTGCATGAGGTGGCCAAAGTACTGGAGTTTCAGCTTTAGCATCATTCCTTCCAAAGAACACCCAGGACTGATCTCCTTTAGAATGGACTGGTTGGATCTCCTTGCAGTCCAAGGGACTCTCAAGAGTCTTCTCCAACACCACGGTTCAAAAGCATTAATTCTTTGGTGCTCAGCTTTCTTCACAGTCCAACTCTCACATCCATACATGACCACAGGAAAAACCATAGCCTTGACTAGGTGTACAGTTCAGTGACTTACAATTTTAAAGGTTATGCTCCATTCATGGCTAAAAGGTATAAAATATTGGCTATATTCTCTGTGTTGTACAATGTATCCTTATATCTATTTATTGTACATCATAGTTTGTAACTTTTAATCCTCTCCCCCTCCTCCCTTTCCTCTCCCCACTAGTAACCAATAATTTGTTCTCTATAAGTCTGTTTCTTCTTTGTTATATTCACTAGTTTGTTGTATTTTCTAGATTCTACAGATAGAAAGGTGGAAAATTGTTGAGTTAATCAATCAACATTAGACAGGAAGAAAAGAATAATAGAATAAGTCTGAAGAAAGCAGATGGAATAAAATAATAAAAGTAAGAATTAATTACATAAAAAACAGAAATTTAAACCATAAATAACTACAAACTATGAAAATTTTTTGCTACTAAACATGAAAACTTAGATGAAATGGGTAGTGTACTCATTTTATATCTATCCCAAACTGACTCAAGAAGAAATAGAAATGCTACATAATTTGAAAAACATTTGAGAAATATAATCAAAACTTTAAAAAATCTACCCATTAATAGTCTCTGATGGTTTTATAGGCAGTTTCTTGAAAACATTCAGGGGCTTCCCAGGGGTTTCCCAGGGGCTTCCTTGGTGGCTCAGAGGTTAAAGCATCTGCCTCCAATGCAGTAGACCCAGCTTCGATTCCTGGGTTGGGAAGATCCCCTGGAGAAGGAAATGGCAACCCACTCCAGTACTCTTGCCTGGGGAATCCCGTGGACGGAGGAGCCTGGTAGGCTAGAGTCCACAGAGTCGCAAAGAGTAGGACACGACTGAAAGACTTCACTTTCACTTTCTAAACATTCAAGGAACAGATCATTCCAATCTCATGAAAACTGTTCCAGAAAATAAGAGAACATGCCCCAATTTATTTTATGAAGTTAGAAAATCCTGAATGTCCAAATCAAACAAGAATAAAATGAGAAAGAAATATAACAGACCAATATCTCTAAAACATAGATATGAGAATTCAATACAAAATTCTAAAAATATATATATCCAGCTAGATAGTTAAAGCAACAATACAGCATACCCTAGTTATATTTACTTCCAGAACTCAGAAATGTTTAAACATTAAAATGTATAAAATATTCAGATTGATTCAAGAGGGCAGAGTAGAAGGATATACATTCATCTTCTGCAAGACCACCAAAATCACAACTACTTTTTGAATAGCCATTGACAGGAAGATGTTGGAACCCACCAAAAAAAGATAACCCACCTCCAAGAACAAAGGAAAAGTCACAATAAGAGAGTAGGAGGGGCGCAATCACAATAAGATCAAATCCCATACCTACCAGTGGCCAACCCACAAACTAGAGAATAATAATACCAAAGAAATTCTTGTGCTGTTGTAAAGGTTCTGGGCCCCACATCAGACTTCCCAGCTTAGTGATTCAGCAAAGAGACTAGGAATACCCAGGAAATCTGACTTCAAAGGCCAGCAGGATTGGACTGTGGGATTTGCACAGGGCTGGGGAAAACAGACTTCACTCTTCGAAGGCACAAACAAAATTTTGTGTGTAGCAGCATCCAGGGTAAAGGAGCAATGACTCCACAGGAGACTGAGCAAGACCCACCTATGAGTGTTGTAAGGTCTCCTGCAGAGGCATGGGTCTACAGTAGGTCACTGCAGGGACGGGGGCACTGGCAGCAGCAGTCTTGAGGTGCTCTTTGACAAGTCATCTTGGAGGTCACCACTCACCCTACCTACCTAGCCTGTAGACTCCAGGGTTGAGTGGCCTCAGACTAAACAACAAGGAGAGAACTCAGCCTCACCCATCAGCAGATAATAGGATTAAACTTTTACTGAGCAGACCCTACCCACCACAGCAAGACTCAGATTTCCCCACAACCAGTCCCTCCTGTTGAAAAATCAGCTGATAACTTTATGGGAGTTCCCTTGTATGTTATTGGCCTTTTGTCTCTGTTGTTTTTCATATTTTATCTTTGTCTTTGATAGTCCCTCCTATGGCAACCCACTCCAGTACTCTTGCCTGGAAAATCCCATGGACGGAGGAGCCTGGTAGGCTGCAATCCATGGGGTCGTTAAGAGTCAGACATGACTGAGCATCTGCACTTTCACTTTTCACTTCATGCATTGGAGAAGGAAATGGCAACCCATTCCAGTGTTCTTGCCTGGAGAATCCCAGGGACGGGGAGGCCTTGTGGGCTGCCATCTATGGGGTCGCACAGAGTTGGACACAACTGAAGCAACTTAGCACAGCAGCAGGTTCGATCCCTGAGCTGGGAAGATCCCCTGGAGAAGGAAAAGGCTACCCACTCCAGTATTCTGTCCTGGAGAATTCCATGGAATGTAAAGTCCATGGGGTCGCAAAGAGTCGGACAGGACTGAGAGACTTTCACTTCACTTCACTTCCTATCAGGAAGCTTGGATGAGCCTCTTAGCCTCATCCACCAGAGGGCAGACAGAAGAAGCAAGAAGAACTACAATCCCACAGAACTCCAGTCCCACAATCACAGAAAACTAATCAAGTTGAAAAGGCATAAGTTTATGCCTCAGATGAAGGAACAAGATAAATACAAAAAAAAAAAAAAACCACTAAATGAAGTTGAGATAGGCAATCTTCCAGAAAAGGAATTCAGAATAATGATAGTAAAGATGATCCAGGACCTCAGAAAAAGAACAGAGGAGATGCAAGAAATGTTTACCAAAGACGTAGAACTAAAGAACAAACAAATAGAGATGAACACTACACTAGAAGGAATCAATAGTAGAATAACTGAGGCAGAAGAATGGATAAGTGACCTGGAAGACAGAATGGTGGAAATCACTGCTGCAAAACAGAAATGAAGACAGCCTAAGAGACCTCTGGGGCAACATTAAATGCATCAACATTTGCATTACAGGGGCCCCAGAAGAAGAAGAAGAGAGAGAATGGGCTCAAGAAAATATTTGAAGAGATAATAGGTACAAAAATTTCCCAACGTGGGAAAGCAGATAGTCAATCAAGTCCAGGAAGGACCAGGCAAGAAAAACCTAAGGAGGAACACACTGAGATACAGAGTAAACAAACTGACAAAAATTAAAGTCAAAGATAAAATATTAAAAGCAACAAGGGGAAAATAACATACAAGGAAACTCCCATAAGGTTATCAGCTGATTTCTCAACAGAAACTCTACAAGCCAGAAGGAAATGGCAGGATATATTCAAAGTGATGAAAGGGAAGAACCTATAACCAAGAATACGCTACCCAGTAAGACTCTCATACAGATTAAATGGAGAAGTCAAAAGCTTTAAAGAAAAGCAAAAGTTAAGAGAATTCAGCACCACTAAACCACTTTACAACAAATGCAAAGGAACTTCTATAGACAGGAAACACAAGAGAAGGAAGAGATCTACCAAAAATTAACCCAAAACAATTAAGAAAATGGTAAAAGGATCACATATATTGATAATTACCTTAAATGTAAATGGATTCAATGCACCAACTAAAAGACACAGACTGCCCGGGTGGATACAAAAATAAGACCTGTGTATATGCTGTCTATGAGGGACCCACCTCAGACCTAGCCAGGCTTACAGACTGAAAGTAAGGGGATGGGAGAAGGTATTCCATATAAATGGTAAAAATAAATGGTAAGAAAGCCGGCATAGTAATACTCATATCAGACAGAATAGACTTTAAAACAAGGACTGTTATAAGAGACAAAGAAAGACACTACATAATGATCAAATGTTCAATCCAAGAAGATATAACGATTACATATATATATATGCACCCAACATAAGAGCACCTCAATACATAAGGAAAATACTAACAACCATAAAAGGAGTTGTAGTAACACTCCTCGATAGTAACACATTACTAATATTGATAGTAAATTGATAGTAACACATTACTAATATTATTAATAATAACTTTAATACTCCAGTTTCATGAAGGGACAGATTATCTGGACAGAAAATTAATGACACTTTAGACAAATTGAACTTAATTGATATATAAAACATTCTATCCAAAAGCAGTAGACTACACATTCTTCTCAAGTGCACAAAGAACATTCTCCCGGACTGTCCACATGCTGGAAGACAAGGCAAACTTTGATAAATTAAGAAAATTGAAATAGTATCAAGCATCTTTTCTAATCACAACACTTATGAGATTAGAAATAAACTACGATTTTTAAAAAATCTAAAAAACACAAACACATGATGGATAAACAATATGCTACTAAACAACCACTGAAGAAATCAAAGAGGAAATTTTAAAAAATACCTAGAGATGAATGAAAACAAAAGCACAACAGTCAAAAACTTGTGGGATGCAACAAAAGCATCCCATAAGAGGGAAGGTTTGGTTCGGTTTGGTTCAATCGCTCAGTTGTGTCCGCCTTTGTGACCCCATGAATCGCAGCACGCCACGCCTCCCTGTCCGTCACCAATTCCCGGAGTTCACTCAAACTCACGTCCATTGAGTCGGTGATGCCATCCAGCCATCTCATCCTGTCGTCCCCTTCTCCTCCTGCCTACAATCCCTCCCAGCATCAGAGTCTCTTCCAATGAGTCAACTCTTCGCGTGAGGTGGCCAAAGTACTGGAGTTTCAGCTTTAGCATCATTCCTTCCAAAGAACACCCAGGACCAATCGCCTTTAGAATGGACTGGTTGGATCTCCTTGCAGTCCAAGGGACTCTCAAGAGTTTTCTCCAACACCACAGTTCAAAAGCTGTGGAAGGTAGGAAGCAAAAGGTGGCTTCCCTGGTGGCTCAGACAGTAAAGCTTCTGCTTGCAATGTGGGAGACCTGAATTTGATCCCTGGGTAGGGAAGATCCCCTGGAGAAGGAAATGGCAACCCACCCCAGTACTCTTGCCTGGAAAACCCCATGGATGGAGCAGCCTGGTAGGCTACAGTCCATGGGGTTGCAAAGAGTCGGACACAACTGAGCAACTTCACTTTCACCTTATAGCAATATAATCTTCCTTCAAGAAACAAGAAAAATCTCAAATAAACAATCTAACTTTACAACTAAACCAACTACAGAAAGAATAACAAATAAAACCTAAAGTTAGTAAAAGGGAAAAAATCATAAAGATCAGAGAAGAAATATATTAAATAAAAATGAAGAAAACAATTGAAAAATCAATGGAAGTAAAAGCTGTTTCTTTACAAAAATAAACAAAATTGATAAACCTTTAGCCAAACTGATCAAGAAAAAACGAAGAGGATTCAAACCAATAAAATTAGAAATGAAATAGAAGTTACAGCTGACTCTACAGAAGTACAAAGGCTTATAAGAGAATATGAGCAACCGTATGCCAATAATTTGGACAACCTGGAAAAAATGAACAAATTCTTAGAAAAGTACAGTCTCCCTAGACTGAACCAGGAAAAAAGAGAAAATATAAACAGACCAATCACAAGCACTCAGATTGAAACTGTGATGAAAAGCTTCCCAACAAATACAAGTCCAGGACCTGATGGCTTCACAAGAGGATTTCATCAAGAATTCAGAAAACAGTTAACACCTATATATCTGAAACTGTTCCAAAAACTTGCAGAGGACGGAAAACCTCCAAACTCATTCTATGAGGTCACCACCACCCAGGTACCAAAACCAGACAAAGATACCACAGTAGAAGAAAATTATAAGCCAATATCACTGATAAACCTAGAGGCAAAAAAAAAAAAAAAATCCTCAACAAAATGCTAGCAATCCATATCCAACAGTATATTAAAAACATCATACACCATGATCAAGTGGGATTCATCCCAAGGATGCAAGGATTTTTTCAACATCCACAAATCATTCAATGTGACGCACCACATAAACAAATGGAAGAATAAAAACCATATGATCATCTCAATAGATGCATACAAAGCTTTTTGTCAAAATTCAACATCCACTTATAATTTTTTCAAAAACTGAGCATAGAGGGTACATACTCCAACATAATAAAAGCTATATATGACAAACCTACAGCTAACATCATACTCAGTGGTGAAAAGTTGAAAGCATTCCCTCAAAGATCAGGAACAAGACAAGGATGTCCACTCTCACCACTTTTATTCAATATAGTTTTGGAAGTCCTAGTTACAGCAATCAGAGAAAAAGAAGTAAAGTTAATGCAAATTGGAAAAGAAGTTAAACTGTTACTACTTGCAAATGACATGATACTATATACAGAAGATCCTAAAGATGCTACCAGAAAACTAATGGAACTCATCAATGAATTTGGTAAAGTTGCAGGTTACAAAATTAATACACAGAAACCTGTTGCATTTCTATACTCTAAAACAAAAGATCAGAAAGAGAAATCAAGAAGCAACTCTATTTACCATCTCATCAAAAAGAATAAAATACCTAGGAATAAACTTACCTAAGGAATCAAAAGACCTGTATTCCAAAAACTATAAGATGTTGATGAAAGAAGTTGAAAAGGACATAAACAGATGGAGAGATATACCATGTTCAGGGATTGGAAGGATCAATATTGTCAAAATGACTGTACTACCCAAGGCAATCTACAGATTCAGTGCCACCCCTATTAAGTCACCAATGACATTTTTCACATAACTAGAACAAAAATCTCAAAATCTGTATGGAGACACAAAAGATTCCAAATGGTCAAAGCAATCTTGAGAAAGAAAAACTGAGCTGGAGGAAACAGGCTCCCTGACTTCAGACTATACTACAAAGTTACAGTCATCAAAACAGTGAGGTACTGGCACAAAAATAGAAATATAGATTAATGAAACAAGATAGAAAACCTAGAAATAAACCCAAGCACCTATGGTCAATTAATTTATGACAAAGGAGGCAAGACTATGCAATGTTGGAAACAGTCTCATCAACAAATGATGCTAAGAAAGCTGGACAGCTACATGTAAAAATTGAAATTAGATCATTCTTTAACTCCAGATGCAAAAATTAGCTCAAAATGGATTAAAGACATAAATATGAGACCAGACACTATAAAACCCCTAGAGGAAAACATAGGCAGAACACTCTCTGACATAAATTGCAGCAATATTTTTTTTGATGTTTCCCAAAATAATGGAAATGAAAACAAAAATAAACAAATGGGGCCTACTTAAACTCAAAAGGTTTTGCACAGCAAAGGAAACAATAAACAAAACAAAAAGACAACCCACAAACTGGGATAAAATATTTGCAAATGATGTAGCCAATGGGATTAGCTTCCAAAATTTACAAACAGCTCATGATGCTTAACAGCATCAAAACAAACAACCCACTCAAAAAATAGAGTAGTAGAGTTACATAGACATTTCTTCAAAGACTTACAGATAGCCAATAGGCACATGAGAAGATGTTCAACATTGCTAATTGTTAGAGAAATCAAGTCAAAACTACAATGAGATATCACCTCACACCAGCTAGAATTGCTAGCATCAAAAAAATCCGCAGAGTATATGCTGGAGAGGATGTGAAGTGAAGGGAACCCTCCTACATTGTTGGTAGGAATGCAAATTGGTACAGCCACTGTGGAGAACAGTATGGAGGTTCCTTCAAAAACTAAAAATAGAGCTACCATATGACCCTGTATTCCCTCTCTTGGGCATATATCCGGAGAAAAACATGCTCAGAAATGATACATGCACCCCAGTATTCATTGCAGCACTGTTTACAATAGCCAAGACATAGAAGCAACCTAAATGTCCAACAGAGGAATGGATAAAGATGTGGTACATTTATACTATGGACTATTACTCAGCCATTATAAAGAATGAAATAATGTCATTTGCAGCAACATGGATAGACCTAGAACGTCATACTGAGTGAAGTAAGTCAGACAGAGAAGGAGAAATATCATACGACATCCTTTATATGTGGAATCTAAAAGGAAATGATACAAATGAACTTACTTACAAAACAGAAAGAGATTCACAGACTTAGAGAATAAACTTACGGATGCCGGGGGGAAGGGATAGTTAGGGAGTACATGTACAGTGTGTACGGACAGTACAGTGTGTATGGACACAGTGTGTACGGACATGTACACACTGCTATATTTTAAATGGATAACCAGTAAGACCTATTGTATAGCACACGGAACTCTGCTCAACATTATGTGGCAGGCTAGAGGGGAGTAAGGTTTGGGGGAGAATGGATCCATTCTCCCCAGTATATGGATGGCTGAGTCTCTTCACAATTCACCTGAAATTATCATAACATTGTTAATTGACTATAACCTAACACAAAATTAAAAGTTCAAGATTTTGTTTAAATTTTTAAAATTAAAAAACAAAACACTTGGTTTTCACTTATTAACTGTAAACAATGCTCTGTTTCAATACGCAACTGTATTCCAAAACTTTTCAAATAGATTTTTTTGTTTAAAAATTGCATATCTATTTTTTTCCTTCACAGTTCTCTCAATAATGCTCACAGGCATGCAATCGTTAAGTGAAGAAAGAACTGATATTTAAATACAGTTGTTACCAAATTTGTATTGAAGTCTACACAGCACATGAATATAATTCATTTTCAACTTGCCTTCAGGTAATTTAGCTCAAGATAATATAATCACTTTGCTAAATTC
Source organism: Bos taurus (assembly GCF_002263795.3). Taxonomy (NCBI): domain Eukaryota; kingdom Metazoa; phylum Chordata; class Mammalia; order Artiodactyla; family Bovidae; genus Bos; species Bos taurus. The sequence goes on from NC_037340.1 coordinate 51,028,110, forward strand.
CTTTGTTGAATGTTGAAGATGGTCAAGATGTTTGTTGTGCTAAAAAGAAAAATTTGAATTTACAGATATTATGGTTAATTTTATTCTGTTAAATCTTCTGTAAACTATTGAATAAATAAATGGTGTAGGTAAAGAATTCTTTCAAAATATAAAAAATGTATTAAATATTTGCCTCATTATTTTTAAAATATACAAGATTATCTCAAATTTTAAAAATTTAATTCATACCCATTAAAATAAAAATTCTTAGTTATCTAAAAACAGAATGGAACTTCCTAAACCTGGAAAAAGGTATTAATCAAACCCCTCTTTTAAAAACAATACTTAAGAAGAAATATTACATTTTTACCCTTAAAAATCTAGAACAAGACAGGAAAATCCAGTCACTGCTTCTATTCACCTTTTACAGGAAGTCCTGGCCAACATCCTTCTAAAAGTTCGGGAAAACTAACTTCACATTCAAATAAGCAATAGAAAATCTGTTTTTGATGTTCAGTTGCTCCATCATGTCTATCTCTTTGTGACCTCATGGGCTGCAGCACACCAGGCTTCCTTATCCTTCACCATCTCCCAGACCTTGCTCAAACTCCTGTCCATTGAGTTGGTGATGCCATCCAACCATCTCATCCTCTGTTGTCCCCTTCTTCTGCCTTCAATCTTTCCCAGCATCAGGGTCTTTTCCAGTGAGTCAGCTCTTCACATCAGCTGGCCAAAGTATTGGAGCTTCAGTTTCAGCATCAGTCCTTTCAGTGAATATTCAGGGTTGATTTCCTTGATTATCAAGGCCTTCTGGGCTCCAAAATCACTACAGATGGTGACTGCAGCCATGAAATTAAAAGATGCTTACTCCTTGGAAGGAAAGTTATGACCAATCTAGTTAGCATATTCAAAAGCGGAGACATTACTTTGCCAACAAAGGTTCGTCTAGTCAAGGCTATGGTTTTTCCTGTGGTCATGTATGGATGTGAGAGTTGGACTGTGAAGAAGGCTGAGTGCCGAAGAATTGATGCTTTTGAACTGTGGTGTTGGAGAAGACTCTTGAGAGTCGCTTGGATTGCAAGGAGATCCAACCAGTCCATTCTGAAGCAGACCAGCCCTGGGATTTCTTTGGAAGGAATGATGCTAAAGCTGAAACTCCAGTACTTTGGCCGCCTCATGCGAAGAGTTGACTCATTGGAAAAGACTCTGATGCTGGAGGGATTGGGGGCAGGAGGAGAAGGGGACAACAGAGGATGAGATGGCTGGATGGCATCACCGACTCGATGGACGTGAGTCTGAGTGAACTCCGGGAGTTGGTGATGGACAGGGAGGCCTGGCGTGCTGCGATTCATGGGGTCACGAAGAGTCGGACACGACTGAGCAACTGATCTGATCTGATCTGAATCCCAAACAATGTTATTACTTTAAAAAACACTGAGAAATCTAGGAAGTTGGGTCAGAGAGGAGCAATCCAGTGCCTATTATAAAGTTCTACTTCTACTACCGTAGAATAAAAGGAAAATAGAGAATATAGGGTACAATTTAGTAATCTAACAGTCCACCATTTTGGCCATGGAAACTCTTCTGCTCATACATAGAAAAACCTTTGCCCCTTCTCAAGGAAGATGACCCCAAAGTGCTATCCAATGAATGATTTTATTCTAGCTCAACATCCAGGTCTAGGGAAGGTGTGCTACTTTCCGCATCAGATCTGGAAGAAGTTATCTCCATTCAGTGACCTATAAAATAAAAGACAAATTATCTGGCCTTACCACTCATGGCAATGTGTGAAATGCTGGAGTAGAAACAGGATAATTGCAAAGAATACTCTCATTTGAAAAATGAGAGAATGGGAAACTTGCCCAGCAGTCAGTGGTCTAAGCTGTGATCAAACAACAATTGGTGGGCAGGAATAGTGATATCTCTGCCCTGAGTTCCCAGGTTGACTCATTTGGTTCTGCACTTTTCTTCTTTGGCATTAGAACTGTCACTTGGAGATTAAGTATTTTCCATTTTAAAATGGTCTTTGGGACTTCCCTGGTTGTCTAGTGGTTAGGACTCCACACTTTCAAGGCAGGGCTTATTCACAGGAACTTGATTCCACAGGTTAAGGGCTCATTCCCACAACATGCCCCCCTCCCACTTCAGACAATAACTCCTATAAGTCCAGGTTGTCACCTATGCTTCTGACTGACTGGCTATAGATCAGAGGTTCCCACAACTCCTTCCTTGGGTTTGATCAAGTTCTGGCTCGCAGAATGCACGGAAATATTTTATTTACTATATTACTTGTTTGTTATAATAAGATATAATTGCAGAACAGTCAGACAGAAGGATGCATACTGCATGGTATGGGGAAAGGGTGAGGAGCTTCTATGCTCTATCCAGCCACATCACTCTCCTTATCTTATATGCATGATTGAACAACTCATTGGCTATTAGTGACTAAATTCAGTCTCCAGCCTCTCTCCCTCTCTGGAGGTCAGAAGGGATGGGATTGAAAGTTGGTTGCCCTGGCAACCAGCTCTTCCATCCTTGCTGCTGCTAAGTCGCTTCAGTCGTATCCAACTCTGTGTGACCCCATAGACGGCAGCCCACGAGGCTCCCGTCCCTGGGATTCTCCAGGCAAGAACACTGGAGTGGGTTGCCATTTCCTTCTCCAATGCATGAAAGTGAAACGGGAAAGTGAAGTCGCTCAGTCGCTTCCATCCTTAGAGGCTTTCCAAAAGTCACCCCTTAACATAAACTCAGGTGAGGTTGAAGGGGGCTTATTATTAATATCAAGACACCTTTGTTGTTCTTATCACTTAAGAAATCCCAAGGGTTTTCAGAGTTTCATAACAGAAGTCAGGGGAAAAGACCAAATATATACTTTCCATGATAAATCACAATATCACAAATGTGAAAGGAACAGCTGCATTCTGATCTTTGCTGCTGGACAGATGCCTACTGTACAGCCAAGAACCCTTTCCATAAATGCTTGAGAAAGCCTTGGAGTCCCTATATTAACACTTGCTTAGAATGTCTTTTCAAAGCCTCCTTTAAAAAACCACATATCTGGGATGGTTTACCTCCAGGTTCCTTATGTTGGGATCACCCCCTTATGCCAGGTAGCCTTTGGGGAAAACGCTAAGTAATCTTGCCTCTTGTGTGTGGTACAAAAAGACTAATTCCTTTGATCCACCACCTCACAGGCTGCAATACTTCTCAAACATAGTCAGTTTGAGACACACTCTCTCACAAATCAAGTTTCTTTGGTGAATCAGATACCAGTCTACTGTGTCCTGCAAGCTTCAGGGGCACATATTAAGCTTTCTGAGCAGTGCCTCTCATTTGACTCTAGATAAAGGAGAGCACCCCCTATCTCACCCCAAGGGAGAAAGACCCATACCACTCTTTCTCTGCCTTGCCAACCTCTTTTATGGGCCAGAGAAGGGAGGGTCATCTAAGGTTCCTAAAGCTGGCTTTAGAGATACTCTTTCCACATCTTGCATAGATGGTCTAACAGGATGGGTGGTTGGGATGGTGCCACCTATTCTCTTAGGACCTCTGTTGAAATCAAGACACAAAGAGTCCATTTCCAAATACATGGGATTTTTAAAGTATCTTTGATATTAATTTCTCATTTAAATGCTTTCTTCTCTGCAATCACTCTCTATTTTCAAATTTTATTGACACCTTCAATGGCTAAATCAAAGATGTGTCTTAGCAAATATTACATTGCACTTGAAAATACATGGATTATTTTCAAGTATCTTTTGATATTGATCTCTAACATAATTCCACAGTGATAAGAGAATAGACCCTGTATGATTTCAACACCTTTAGACCACCAAATTTTTGTACCTAGTCTTGTGTTCATGGATATGTTCCAGTGTACCTAGTTTATTGTCTATGAGAATTTGAATAAAATTTGTAGCCTACCATTGCATTAAAATTTGAATAAATCTTAATCATATTGAATTGACTCATAGTGATTTTCAGGTCTACTATATACTTCTACTTCTCTGTATATTCATTATATTAATTTTTGAGAGTTTGATATTGAAACTCCAACCAAAATCTTAATTTATCTACCTTAAAAAATAATGACAGTATATAGTGGAACTATGTCACCTTCTTCTGTATTTTCCAATCTCCAGTAAATGTGTTATCATATCTTCATAATTTAAAAACAAAAGACACAAAGAGTCCGATCTTGCCATATGCATTAACATCCTGCCGTATTCAAGGGTGACAAACAACCAGCAGAAGCCTCCAAACCTCAGGGATATTTTTCGACTGGTGCATAAGGCTAAATTAAGCACTTCCTCTGTGGGAAGGAATGTTTGGGTTTTTTTTTTTTGTTTTTTTTGGAGTGGGGGAGGAGGGGCTGGTGACTTAATTCCAACTTTTTCGTGAATGAATAAATAAATAAATAAAAAGCATTCACCAGGAACATCCTCACAGCTCGGAAATTCCACAGTAAACTTAGCTCCCAACACCGTTTCCTGCTGCAGATGAAACATGGGTTCCGTCCCAGATATTCTTGGCCCAGCCTTGGCTGACTTCCCTGAGTGGTGTGTTTATTTGGTAGTTACCACCGTCCTCCTCCATTCCTAGGTCCCATCACAGCTTTGCACCTCACTAGCTGGATACTGAGGAACAATGGAGAATGGGAGGCCCCATTTTCAAAGAACCTTCCCTTCTTGCATCCACCTATCCACAAATTTCAACTCCTTCCTTTTGCTCACAAAGCAGAGCCTCATTGGTATCATGCTGCCCTGGGTTCTATTATCACCTAAGTCCTTAGAATCTTGCTTCTGCCTTTATCACTCTAGATACTGTCCTTCAATGATACCATCTTCACATCCTCATCTGACTTAAACTCTTGGGATCATTTGGCTCACTAACCATTTCATCCTTTTTTGGTAGTGTTCTTGGTTTCTAGCCACCGAGAACCAGGTCCTGGCCTTCCTATCACATCTCTAGCCACACCTTCTCAGTCTTCTTCTTGTGATTAACTCTCAAATGTGGCAGTTCCTCCAGGTTTGGGGCTCAGCTTGGAGACCAGGGTTCGATCCCTGAGTCAGGAAGATCCCCTGGAGAAGGAAATGGCAACCCACTCCAGTATTCTTGCCTGGAAATCCCATGGATGGAGTAGCCTGGTGGGCCGCAGTCCATGGGGTCACAAAGAGTCAGACACGACTGAGCGACTTCATTCATTCATCACTCCCTTCAGGCCACACATTTCTTACGGGTCATTTGCCATACATACTGCAAAAGCCTCACAAGTCTGTATCTTAAGTCTAGATGAGTCTCCTTACCTTTCACATAAACTCCCAACTATCAGATGTTTCCAGTTGGATGAAACTCAAGCAAGGCAAACAAAGCACAGAAAAGGAAGCTCATTTCCCCCACTCAACCTTAAAATCTTTTTTTTTTTTTAATCTAATTTTTTTATTTCATATTACCTGATTTATCAAAGACCCAGTGTCAGTCCAGTTGCCCATGCCAGAAATTTGGTCGCTTTATATAGTTTTGACTTATCTCCCTGCTTATGCTCTCATATCTACTCAATAACCAAACTCTGTTGATTGTAACTTAATAAACCTAATATCCATCTACTCGAATTATACTGTGATTATCTTCTGGATGTCTGCCATAGCTCCCAAATTGTTCCTATTCTTCTCCATTCCATTCTCCATTCAGTAGTTCATTAATTCAAACAGTATTTTTAGGGCAGAGAAATGTATGTGGACAGAGAAATTTTCCTAACATGAAAATCTAACTGAGGCACCTTGCACCAATCCTAATCTGCCCCTGGTTCCACATGCTCCCAGGTCTCAAGTCAGAAACCATCTGCCTCTCTGAAATACCTTCTCGGACCACCCCCAGCCTTAAGAAGGTATGCTTCTTTTCTACCTCTAATAACACCAAGTCCTGGGGCTTTCCACAGCCCCTCCACCCCTGCCAACGCTGCATAATTACCTGTTCCATGCCCCCCAACACCTAGACTACAGGCTCCCTGAGAGCAGGACTGAGTCTTGGTCTGAATCTTTCTTCTCAAAAAACTGTTAAGGAAGTGGGGTTTGCAGTAGACCTTGAATCTATAGTTAGTCTGGGCAAGTGAAGCCATGTAGGGAAACATTCCATGGAGGGAAGTGGCCCAGGAGAGAGGGCTGACAGTGATTAAGCTGGATTGTAGAACATTCCACAAGAAACTGACCTGGATTCTCAGGAATCTTTACTCTTAGGAGATGTATTCAAAAATATTTAGAAGTGAATTATCTGCAATTTACTTACAAATTGTTTTAAAATGTTTTCCTTGTTTTCAGAATGTTTCAGGAAAAAAGTGTATGTCTTAATATATGTAAATAAATCAAATATGAAAAAATATTTCTAATTTTGAAGCTGGTGGTGGGGTATATTGAAAATTTATACAGGTGTTTGTCATACTGTTCTTTCCACCTTTTTCTGTATGCCAAGAAATTTTCATAATACCAAGTTGAGGAAATAAAGGCTTTTTTATGATGTGGGTGGAGAGGAAGCTGACACTCAAGGAACAGGTGTGGGAGTGTTTACAATTATTCTATGATTTCATTTTAAATTATTATACACATAACTCATGTCAATCGTAGAAAGTTTCAAAAGTGCAAACACAAACATAAATAGAAATCAGCCATAATCACAGCTCGCAAGGGGGAAAATGCAAACAGCAAAAATAGCAAACAACAGCAGTCAGAAACCCAGATCCCTGAAGTGCCAAAGCCAGGAGATAGCTAGAACTTAGACAGGTCATCCTAGTCTCTGGTCCAGTGCCACCTTCTGTTGGTCCCAATGGGCTCCAAGAGGGTGGCAGATGAGAGCTGTATCAGGTATGAGGCCTGAGGCAGAAACTGGGACTGGGAGAGAGATGGACACCTTCTCAGGCACTGATAGGGCCTCTGGCCCTGGTTACTGTTTCTCAGCACTGGAATTCAAGTCCAAGTCTAACACGTGCAAACACACCTCTATATACACAATATGTAAAACATATCCCTACACACACATAACACGTATTCAAACACACACACACACACACACTTGCCATCTGCTCAGAAACTTCCATAAACTAATTGGGGGAATTAATTCATGTCTTGTTTTTTTTTCTATTGAGGACAAAAAGTACACATTTTCCCTATCTCCTCCCAGGAAAGAGAGTTTGGGAAGAAAAATCACTGACAGCATTTTTGTATTTCCTGGGGTCAACATATTCCTGTGATGTCTGGATTAAAGGTAGATAAGTTGAGTCTTTAAGACCAAGAGGCAAATGGGCCCATCACAGTTGTGGCCACCAGAGCCTACGATTCAGGGGCCTCACCAACTTCCCAGACTGCAGAAGATCCTCCTGGTTGACTGCAGCCTGCATTCAAAGGAAGACACCAAGCAGAGCCATCTTGGCAGCGAGGGCTTTGGAGATCAGTTCATTTTTCTTTTTCCAAAGCAAGCCAAGTGACATTTTCTTTTTACATCATGCTCTCATGTGTTAATTCATACCTATTGTATCAACAAGATATTGTTTTACCCACAAGATATTGTACCCAATCGCTTTGGCATTTGGGATAAACAGCAACTTGGGAACAATTAAAGTCTAGCCTTGACCTAATTCACAGATGGGCTCCAGAGAGTAATTCACAGCAGAGTATCCCAACCTGAGATAAGAGAGCAGCCTACTCTACCCTGTCCATCAGTCATTGGCTTTGGGTATACCATACCCACATATGGTGCCCAAGTACATAGTTTCTCGGGCATTTCTGGGCATAAAGATTTAGCACATGGCAATGCTCAAGAGAAGGGCCAGCTGAAAGCCTTAGCAGCCAACCTCATTCATAGATGAGGGATCTAAGCATGTATCACACCATACCCTCTGCATCTTTTGTGTGAGCAATAGCTCCAAGTTGGTTCTAGAACAGATCCAAGTAGTTCTCACACTTGGGAGGAGCATCCTCTGGAGGGATGCTCTTCAAACATATGGTTCTGGGCTGCACTTCAACTACTTGATTCTGTAAGTCTGGGATGAGGTGCAAGAACTTGTATTCCTAACAAGTTCCCAGGTGTTGCTCTTGCTACTGGTGTGGAGTCCAAACTTGGAGAATCACTGCTCTGGCACGTGAGATGGGTAATTCCCAATGACTAAAAGCTGAGTTGTGAGAGCAGATGGGCTTTCCTGATAAAGTCATCCCTAACATTCTATGCTTACCTCTCCTGGGCACAGTGATTTAGGACAGGATTTGGAGAAAGAGTACAGAGGGGGATATGAGAAGCAGAGAAGAAGGCTCAGCTGACACATGAGGCTCTCACCCTGGCTGGGAGCCCAAGCTTTCTCAATGAAGAATAAGAGCAGGAGGGCCCTGGCTCCTCTCCCAGATGGAACAAGGCCTTATGCTCTGAAAGCCAAGTTTGAATCAACCGCTCCTGGTCTCTACACCCCACCAGCAGCTCTCAGGAAATGATACACTCAAGCCCATGCACTGGTAAGGCAGAGAAGGAAGGGCTCACCCTTGGCTACCTGTGAGAAGTCCAAGGCCCTGAGAACAGAAGGAACATGTCCATTGACCAAGCTCATTAAAAGCAGACCCAGGATTAAGCACAAACTTCCCAAGGGACTCCCGCAAGCATGGAGAGGCTTTTTCTTATGTGTGTAGCTTTGCCCTGATCCCTCTCATGCTCAAAAGCAGGCCAGTGGAGGAGCAAAGTTGCAGTTGCTCTAATTCCATCCAGGGCTCTTTCCTTGGCAAAGTCTGGGAAAACTTTCTCTACATTCTCACACAGAACACTTCAGAACCAGGGAATTCCCTTGTGGCCCAGTGGTTAGGACTTGGTGCTTTCACTGCAGTGGCTCAGGTTCAATCCTTGGTTAGGGAACTAAAATCCTACCCACCATTCTTGCCAAAAAAAAAATACTTCAGACATCAGACGTATGGGTTTTTTCCCACAACAAATCAATTCATTTCTCTCATTGCCCTACAATTTAATTCTGCCATTATTTACCTAGAGATAGAGTCACACCCCACAGATTAAGACTGCCCCCTACTTCAGAATGTAAGTTGGTGCAGCCACTAAGGAAAACGGTATGGAGGCTCTTCAAAAAATTAAAAATGGAACTACCTTGGGATCCTGCAATCTCACGTCTGGATTATATATCCAAAAGAAATGAAAATTGGATCTCAGCACACCTTTACTCTTTTCAGCATTACTTATAACAGGAAAGATATGGAACTAATCTTAATTGCCTATCAAAAAATTAACAGATAAAAAAGATATGGTTCATATACATATAATGGAATATTATTCAATCATGGGAAAGAAGGAAATCCTTCTTATTGCCATTTCCACTGATACATGGATATTTTTCAATAGTAAATACTACAGGACTACATGATATGCAGTTGATTGACTCCAAGGATGCAAAGAAACCTCAGAACAACTATATACTTAAATTAATTCCCTTGTTGTTCAAGGGCATATATTTCTTATCACACACAAGAGAATGAATACTTTGTATAAACTAGCTTTAAGCAAAAAGAGAGTGCATTCATTCACATAACTGAAAGTTTCCAGAATAGCTAGCTTCAGGAATGGCTTAATCAGGGCCCAAACAATGACTGTCTCTCAGCCCTGCCCTCCTCCAGGTTGGCTCCCATCTTGGATTTAAAAGGGTGGCCACAGCTTCAGATTTACTGCCTCTTAAGGTCAGGAAGGGCAGCGGTGAGGAGATACCCCTCGTCCAAGGTGAGGAGCAATGGCTGCGCTTTGCTGGAGCAGCCGTGAAGAGATACCCAACGCCCAAGGTAAGAGAAACCCAAGTAAGACAGTAAGTGCTGCAAGAGGGCATCAGAGGGGAAACACACTGAAACCATACTCACAGAAAACTAGTCAATCTAATCACGCTAGGACCATAGCCTTGTCTAACTCAATGAAACTAAGCCATGCCCGTGGGGCAACCCAAGATGGGCAGGTCATGGTGGAGAGATCTGACAGAATGTGGTCCACTGGAGAAGGGAATGGCAAACCACTTCAGTATTCTTGCCTTGAGAACCCCATGAACAGTATGAAAAGGCAAAATGATAGGATACTGAAAGAGGAAATCCCCAGGTCAGTAGGTGCCCAATATGCTACTGGAGATCAGTGGAGAAATAACTCCAGAAAGAATGAAGGGATGGAGCCAAAGCAAAAAGAATACCCAGCTGTGGATGTGACTGGTGATAGAAGCAAGGTCCGATGCTGTAAAGAGCAATATTGCATAGGAACCTGGAATGTTAGGTCCATGAATCAAGGCAAATTGGAAGTGGTCAAACAAGAGATGGCAAGAGTGAATGTCGACATTCTAGGAATCAGCGAACTGAAATGGACTGGAATGGGTGAATTTAACTCAGATGACCATTATATCTACTACTGTGGGCAGGAATCCCTCAGAAGAAATGGAGTGGCCATCATGGTCAACAAAAGAGTCCTAAATGCAGTACTTGGATGCAATCTCAAAAACGACAGAATGATCTCTGTTCGTTTCCAAGGCAAACCATTCAATATCACAGTAATCCAAGTCTATGCCCCAACCAGTAACGCTGAAGAAGCTGAAGTTGAACGGTTCTATGAAGACCTACAAGACCTTTTAGAACTAACACCCAAAAAAGATGTCCTTTTCATTATAGGGGACTGGAATGCAAAAGTAGGAAGTCAAGAAACACCTGGAGTAACAGGCAAATTTGGCCTTGGAATATGGAATGAAGCAGGGCAAAGACTAATAGAGTTTTGCCAAGAAAATGCACTGGTCATAACAAATACCCTCTTCCAACAACACAAGAGAAGACTCTATACATGGACATCACCAGATGGTCAACACTGAAATCAGATTGATTATATTCTTTGCAGCCAAAGATGGAAAAGCTCTATACAGTCAGCAAAAACAAGACCAGGAGCTGACTGTGGCTCAGACCATGAACTCCTTATTGCCAAATTCAGACTTAAATTGAAGAAAGTAGGGAAAACCACTAGTCCATTCAGGTATGACTTAAATAAAATCCCTTATGAATATACAATGGAAGTGAGAAATAGATTCAAGGGCCTAGATCTGATAGATAGAGTGCCTGATGAACTATGGAATGAGGTTCGTGACATTGTACAGGAGACAGGGATCAAGACCATCCCCATGGAAAAGAAATGCAAAAAAGCAAAATGGCTGTCTGGGGAGGCCTTACAAATAGCTGTGAAAAGAAGAGAAGTGAAAAGCAAAGGAGAAAAGGAAAGATATAAACATCTGAATGCAGAGTTCCAAAGAATAGCAAGAAGAGGTAAGAAAGCCTTCTTCAGCGATCAATGCAAAGAAATAGAGGAAAACAACAGAATGGGAAAGACTAGGGATCTCTTCAAGAAAATCAGAGATACCAAAGGAACATTTCATGCAAAGATGGGCTTGATAAAGGACAGAAATGGTATGGACCTAACAGAAGCAGAAGATATTAAGAAAAGGTGGCAAGAATGCACAGAAGAACTGTACAAAAAAGATCATCATGACCCAGATAATCATGATGGTGTGATCACTGACCTAGAGCCAGACATCCTGGAAAGTGAAGTCAAGTGGGCCTTAGAAAGCATCACTACGAACAAAGCTAGTGGAGGTGATGGAATTCCAGTTGAGCTATTTCAAATCCTGAAAGATGATGCTGTGAAAGTGCTGCACTCAATATGCCAGCAAATCTGGAAAACTCAGCAGTGGCCACAGGACTGGAAAAGGTCAGTTTTCATTCCAATCCCAAAAAAAGGCAATGCCAAAGAATGCTCAAACTACCACACAATTGCACTCATCTCACACACTAGTAAAGTAATGCTCAAAATTCTCCAAGCCAGGCTTCAGCAATATGTGAACTGTGAACTTCCTGATGTTCAAGCTGGTTTTAGAAAAGGCAGAGGAACCAGAGATCAAATTGCCAACATCCGCTGGATCATGGAAAAAGCAAGAGAGTTCCAGAAAAACATCTATTTCTGCTTTATTGACTATGCCAAAGCCTTTGACTGTGTGGATCACAATGAACTGTGGAAAATTCTGAAAGAGATGGGAATACCAGACCACCTGATCTGCCTCTTGAGAAATTTGTATGCAGGTCAGGAAGCAACAGTTAGAACTGGACATGGAACAACAGACTGGTTCCAAATAGGAAAGGGAGTACGTCAAGGCTGTGTATTGTCACCCTGTTTATTTAACTTCTATGCAGAGTACATCATGAGAAACGCTGGACTGGAAGAAATACAAGCTGGAATCAAGGTTGCCAGGAGAAATATCAATAACCTCAGATATGCAGATGACACCACCCTTATGGCAGAAAGTGAAGAGGAATTCAAAAGCCTCTTGATGAAAGTGAAAGTGGAGAGTGAAAAAGTGGGCTTAAAGCTCAACATTCAGAAAACGAAGATCATGGCATCTGGTTCCATCACTTCATGGGAAATAGATGGGGAAACAGTGGAAACAGTGTCAGACTTTATTTTTGGGGGCTCCAAAATCACTACAGATGGTGACTGCAGCCATGAAATTAAAAGACACTTACTCCTTGGAAGGAAAGTTATGACCAACCTAGATACCATATTCAAAAGCAGAGACATTACTTTGCCAACAAAGCTTCGTCTATTCAAGGCTGTGGTTTTTCCTGTGGTCATGTATGGATGTGAGAGTTGGACTGTGAGGAAGGCTGAGCGCCGAAGAATTGATGCTTTTGAACTGTGGTGTTGGAGAAGACTCTTGAGAGTCCCTTGGACTGCAAGGAGATCCAAGCAGTCCATTCTGAAGCAGACCAGCCCTGGGATCTCTTTGGAAGGAATGATGCTAAAGCTGAAACTCCAGTACTTTGGCCACCTCATGCAAAGAGTTGACTCATTGGAAAAGACTCTGATGCTGGGAGGGATTGGGGGCAGGAGGAGAAGGGGACGACAGAGGATGAGATGGCTGGATGGTATCACTGACTCGATGGACGTGAGTCTGGGTGATGTCCGGGAGTTGGTGATGGACAGGGAGGCCTGGCATGCTGTGATTCACGGGGTCACAAAGAGTCGGACATGACTGAGCGACTGATCTGATCTGATCTGATCTAGCATATATAACAAGAAAGAAACTCTTTCTGGTTACTCAGGTTCCAGGGTCAGTTTCGGTCAGGCCTGATTGACTAATAGCTTAGGTCTAGGTCCAAAGTGAGCTAGTGTGCTGAGAGAGAGTAAAGAGAGGTTCCCCAAGGGAAAATATTCTACAAGAAAAGGGAGAATTGGAAGTGGAACAGCAAAACCAGAAGATAGGCATCTCAGATTTCTGCCTACTTTTCTTCTTGCCTCATTGTCTGGTTATCTGATGGCCTTGTTTTTTAATTCTCTGCTTGTCGGTGGTTGCATACTCAAAGGAGACCTGTCTGGGAGTGGGGTGCTCTGGTTAAGGGTATCATCTTGCCTTTATTAGACCCTGAAGCTAAAGAAGGAAGACATAACTTCTAGGGCCCTAGTTCCCAATTTGTTACAGATGGAAGGTATGGTGGACTTGTTTGGGGCAACATGGAGAGAGTCCCCACTTCTCCTTGGGTGCTCGCTAAGGAACTGAGTTCCTGGGTACTCACCCTTTGATTTGGCTGTTTTTAGGGACTGATACAAAGATAGACTAGGGGTACAACAGAGAACAAAGATCCTTGTACTGTTACCAGACTGGACCCAAGTTCATCTGCCACACAACAAACCCAATTTACTGACACCAGGGTTGTGGTTAAGAAAGTATAGCACTTTTTGAATGTGCCAAGCAAGGAGTCTGTACAGGCGGCTTAAGTTCAAAAGACCCAAAGTTCCCAAAGGCTGCAGGGTACATGACTTTCTTCTGATTGGTTGGTAGTAAGATAAAAAGGTAGTGTTCCAAGAATCTCAATCATCAGCCTTCTGGTTCCAACCAGTCTGGGATCTTAGCATTTAGTATGTAGTTAACCTCCTCCCCCTAGGGCGTAGGGGCAGGGAAGAGAACTTAGTTTCTGCAGAATAACTCAAACCAAGTATCAAATTGTTCTGTATATCCCTTGAGGAATTACTAGGACTCTGCTTTGTATATCCCTTGAGGAGGAACTAGGACGCTGCTTTGTTGCTGCTATTGTTTCTTGACTGCTTTTCCTTTGTTTCTGCATACCCTCCCTCCCCTAATTAGTAACTGTTACAATCTGTGCTTCAGAACTCACAGGTCTAGGAAGCTGAAGTTTTTTTCCTACAAACAAGAAACAGGGGTCATGGAAAGGCTTTTGTACCCGGGAGGGCCCCGCAGGGTCCTTCTCGGTTTCAATCCACCCTTTTCTTTCATGCTCCTCAATCCTGAGGGGAACAGGTGTAGGACAAGAAAGGGAATAAGGTTTTGGATAGAGAGGTCAACCATAAACTTGGCGGAGAAACTCAGTTTTAGGGGCACTCAGTTTTAGTACCAGTCAGAGTCACAGAAGGAATTAGATGCAAATTCAAATTAGAATAATTCTGGGATAGTTTAACAGATGGACTGTTTACAAAAGTTTAGGCAACATAAGGGAAAATCTCAAGGGAAAGAACAGTAGTGACAGCTGGAGTCTAAGGCCACCCCAGTCCTGAAGGCCAAAGGGAGGGAGTGTTAGGTAGGATTAAAACCTGGAGCCAGAGAGGGCTGCCTGAGAGATGGCTGCCTGACAAGAAGCAATGAGGGGCACAGCCAGGGTCCTGTGGCTGTGTTCCAGGAGGTTCCAGGAGGTGAGAGGTTCCAGGAGGGAGCTGGGGGAATAAATGTTTCACCTCTCTTATTTCTCCCTTCTCTAGTTTCCTGCTACTGCTCCTATTGATCACACCCAACCAGACGCAAGAACAAAAGCAGCCCACTAAAATAGTCACACAGCTCAGTCCCCTAGGCCAGGAGAAACTAGAGGAGTGGGCTTGGAGAGAGCCTAAAAGAGCCCTGTGTATGGAGAGTTTGTCTGGGAGTCCTCTCCAGGGGCTGCTAAGATCTAAACCCAGAGGTCTAGTGGCTGTCCAGAGAAGAGGAAAAAGCCCTCAAGGGATCAGACCCACATCACAGAGCAGACAAGACAAACACAAAGTAGAGACAAATGAGTAAGGACTCATCTAGGGATCAGCCAGGCCAGAGGCATAAAAGGTCTTATATGGTACCAGGACTCCAGAAGCCTAGAGGGCAGCCCAGAGAAAGGCTAGCTGGGCAGAGAACACTTGCTTCAAGTATCTCTGAGACAACAGGCTGTCTCCTGAGTTGAGAAAGGGACACGTTTTGATTTTATGTCCTTGCATTTTCTCTGAGCAGCTCCAGGGCTCCTCCTTGGTGCAAGCAAAGTTGCTAACAAGCTCCATCACACTAAGAAGTATGGAATGCAGTCAGAAGTAGCTTTGTGAGTATGCAATCGGTACAGTCTCACAGAGGCTCACACTTGGCTTAATGCTTCACTGTCTTGAAATTCTTTATAATTTTTTAATAAGAACCCATGCATTTGCATTTTGCACAGAGTTCCACAAATCATACAGCTGGTTGAGCACATTTTGCTAACTTTTTCAGAGTACTTGGAAGAGGACAATGCTTAATCCCAGAGCTTCATACAGAGTCAGACCGTAGGACAGCCCGGTGGAGGAGATATTTAGGTTGGGGGTGGAGGAGGATGATTTTGGAGGGCCCTGTAGGCCATGTAGATGCTTGTCTATTGTATCCAGGGTAGCTCCACCAAGACCATGAAGACCAAGGGCAAAGCAACCCCCAAAGGAGGCAGCCACAGAAAAGACTGGCATCCTGATACCAGAGACTGTTGGACAAGGTCATGTGCCCTTGGCCTTGCAGGCTGTGAGCTGAGGGGCTGCATCACCCCCAAATATTCAGCCTGAGATGGTCTACATTCTGTGAGTATACACAGCACCAACTGCCCTGCCATGGGTGCCAGGGTTATCTGGCAGCCCCCAGAGCCTGGGGTCCCCTTACATCCAAATGACACAATGTCTTAGGTGTCTTTTGTAAAGGGATGGACAGAAGCCAATCTGGGTGACCCGAGGGCAGGAGGTCAGGAAAGGTAGAGCAGAGAGCCACAAGCAAGCCAGGTCTCCCGTCCCTCATTCACTCCCTGATATGCTTACATAGCCACTCCAGTAGGCTGGGGAGTACAGAGATGGACAAGTGCAAGTGCTAGGTCCCCACAACAGCAAAGGTCTACGCAGAGCACTAACCAGGCCCTCCTAGCAGTGCCAAGAGGTAGGCACTAGTATTATTTCCATTATATGGAGTTTTATGGTCCTGGCATCATGGTGGAGGCCAGCAGTCAGAGAAAGCCCCATGCAAAGAGATAAAATGCTGGCAAGTGGCAGTCATGACATTGGAGAGATGAGTGGGGCTCAGATAGCATCCAGTGCACCTAGCATGAAGCCCATGGATGCAGACAGTATCTTGTGCCTGGCAGTGCACAAGAGGAAGCAGAGATGCTGCATACTGAGCCTTGTTTGTGAGACCCTAGACCAGAAATCCTTTATAACTGTGTGCTGTGCTTAGTCGCTCAGGCATGTCCAATTCTTTGCGACCCCATGGACTATAGCCCACCAGGCTCCTCTGTCCATAGAGATTCTCCAGGCAAGAATACTGGAGTGGATTGCCATGCCCTCCTCCAAGGAATCTTCCCAACCCAGGAATCAAACACAGATCTCCCACATTGCAGGCAGATTCTTTACCATCTGAGCCATCAGGGAAGAATTCCTTTATAACTAGGCTCTCTCTAATAATAGCCCTATGAGAAAAGGCTTATTAATTGCCCCCATTTCACCAGTGAAGGAACTGAGGCTCAGAATGATGTGACTCGCCCAAGCCATACCCAGATAACAAACGGCAGAGCTGAAATTCAAACCCAGGTTGGTCTGACTCCAGTGCAGATACAAAAAGAAGGTGGGGATGAGCAAGATGGAGGAGACAGGGGATTCTACTGGGAAGTTAAAAAATCTTTCTTTAGTGCCAGAGGGAGCCCCTGAAGAATTCTGAACCAGTGACACAACCAGGTTTGAGGTTTCTAGAGGTCTTGTTTCTCTGGCCTTACAGGGAGAACTGAGGGAAACTTGGGACAAGACCAGAGGCAAGAGGGGCAGGAGGAAGCTTCGGCAATAAAAGTAAAAGTTGTTTTACAGTCGCTAAATCATGTCCAATGGACTCCAGCACACCAGGCTTCCCTGTCCTTCACTATTTCCTGCAGTTTGCTCAAACTCATGTCCATTGAGTCAGTGATGTCATCCAACCATCTCATCTTCTCTTGCCCCCTTCTCTTGCCCTCAATCTTTCAAAAGTGGGTTGCTTTTAATGAGCCTGTGCTTACCTCATAGTCCTGTGCTGCCCCCAAGTGGTATTTCAGCAGATTTGATTTCTTCAAATAAGAAGAGACATTTGTTCCATCGTTCTTACACTGGAGGGTTCTCATCTGGAGAGTTTATTAAAACACAGAGATTCTGAGTCAGTAGGTCTGGGATTGGTCCAAGAATTTGCCTTTCTAGCAAGTTCCCATTCGCTGATGGTCTGGAGTCCACACTTTGAGAACCACAGGCTTGGTTGCCCTATTGTGGAGAAGGGGATTAAAGAGGATTTTGAACCTTGACAGCTACAATCTCAGAGACACCCAAAGCAAGTGGTGAATGCTTCTAAAGGTATACTGGGGCTCTGAGAACTGTTAGGACTCAAAGGAGCCACTTCCAGAGAGGCAGGAGCTTTGAGACGTCTGTGAAATGGCTGCCTCATTTTCATGTCATTTCATATGTCATCTATAGCAGTAGAAAACTTTTTTCGTCACTGTTCTAAGCATTTTACATGCTCTAATTCAATAAATTCTCACCAGTCTGTGAAGTAAAATCTGTTATTATCTTCCTGTATGGTCTGAGTTGTATCTCCCCAAAATTTACATTTGAAGTCCTAACCTCCAATAACCTCAAATTGTGGCTGTGTTTGGAGACAGAGTCTTTAAAGAGGCAATTAAGTTAAAATGAAGTCATTAGGGTGGGAAATGGCAATCCACTCCAGCACTCTTGCCTGGAGAATCCCATGGACAGAGGAGCCTGATAGGCTACAGTCCATGGGGTCGCAGAGAGTCGGACACAAGTGAGCGACTTCACTTCACTTTCACTTTCACTAATCCAATATGACTGGTGTCCTTATAAAAATTAATTTGGACAGACACCTAAGGAGGGAGGATCATATGAAGAGAATGGAGAAGATGGCCATCTACAAGCCAAGAAAAGAGGCCTTAGAAGAAACCAAGCCTACTAACACCTTGAACTCGGACTTCTAGCCTTCAGAACTGTGAGAAAATAAACTTAAGTTGTTTAAGCCACCCAGTTTGTACGGCAGCCCTTGTAAATGAATACACCCCATTTACAAATGAGGAAACGGATGCGTACAGAGGTTAAATAATGTGTGCAGTTGCTCCCTGAACCCAAGTAATCTGGCTCTAAGCTATGCTTATTTTTTTTTTTTTTTGAGGCACTATATTCCCAAAAATGAATGTCTTGCCTTCATTCCCTCCCCAGTACTGCTTTCCCTTCTCCTCCCACCACAGAGTGGGAGGTTCTTCACCTCTCCTGGGACTATTCAAATGGTTACCTAAAACTCATCTCATCTCACTTCTTCCACTTCCATCCCCTCATCCCCACTGCAGCAATTGCCCCCCTCCACTAGTGATTTTTCCCTGGCCCAAATCTGCCCGTCCCTCCTCTGCCTAAAGCCCTCAATGGCTCCCCATTGCCTTCAGGATGAAGCTTTTCAAAGTCAGTTGCAGACATCATGACACATCACTCCTCAATATTTCAACATGTATTGTCAACCCAGGGAGTCAGGATGAACCCCAGCATAGCATAGCAAGCAGGGTGTCTAAGTAATGACCAATACTACAGGAAGTCTCTCTTCTCTTTCTTTGGCTTATTAACTGGCTCTGCTGCTTGCTTGCTAGCTTGCACTTTGAGCTGTACTGTTCATGCTGCATTTTCTGGGCCCTAATGAGAAGGGAATGGCAACCCACTCCAGTATTCTTGCCGGAAAGTCCCATGGACAGAGCTTGGGCTACAGTCCAAAGGGTCACAAAGAGTCAGACACAACTGAGCGACTAAGCACAATAACACAATGAGCAACCCATGTTATAGATTTTACCAGACCATGTTAAGAAGTTTCCATTGTTGGCATTTAGGAATAGAGGTGTGAGATTGGGGCCCTACTTAAAATGGCCCTGCATTGTCCTATATCCTAGCCAAGGTACACAATACATACACACACACACACACACACACACACACATATATAATTGAATTGTATATCTTATATAATCATTGAATTGTATGTCTTTGTATGTATGTACATAATTGAATGTAAGTATGTAACATATTATCATTGAATTGTTATGTCTCAATTCCAGCAAAAGCCACAGCTGACACTAGGCTCAGGGGAATGACTCTTACACTGTCACTATGGTGTGTGACCAATGCCCTGAGTGATAGTCAGACCCAATGATGCTCACTCATGTCAAAGAGGACAGTCACTATGTGGCTTGCTGAGGACCACATTCCTAAAAGCAGATGGCTCACTAGGACCCTAGAGCTTCAAGTACTTCTGCTGCTGCTGTCAATGCAAAAGGTGATGGGAAAGACACCATGGCACCCCAAGGAACAAATTCTTGTGATAAGTGCCTCAAATACTTTATCCTTGACCCTTTTAAAGGGCTAGAGGACACCATGACCCTATCAAACAACTGTAAAAGGGACCAAAAAGACTCTGGCATCAATTGAGTGTGATATCTTATCAATACAACTCTGCTCCCTTCTTAGGCTGTGGTTCCTTAGCCAATAAGGTGATAGTTGCCATGGAGAAGGCCTCTAACCCTGATGATGCTAAAGAGATGGGAATACAAGACCACCTGACCTGCCTCCTGAGAAATCTGTATGCAAGTCAGGAAGCAACAGTTAGAACTGGACATGGAACAACAGACTGGCTCCAAATAGGAAAAGGGGTACGTCAGGCTGTATACTGTCACCCTGCTTATTTAACTTCTATGCAGAGTACATCATGAGAAACGCTGGGCTGGAAGAAGCACAAGCTGGAATCAAGATTGCTGGGAGAAATATCAATAACCTCAGATATGCAGATGACACCACCCTTATGGCAGAAAGTGAAGAGGAACTAAAAAGCCTCTTGATGAAAGTGAAAGTGGAGAGTGAAAAAGTGGGCTGAACATTCAGAAAACAAAGATCATGGCATCCGGTCCCAGATGGCATGGCATGGCATCCACTTCACAGAAAATAGATGGGGAAAACAGTGGAAGCAGTGTCAGACTTTATTTTGGGGGGCTCCAAAATGACTGCAGATTGTGACTGCAGTCATGAAATTAAAAGACGCTTACTCCTTGGAAGGAAAGTTATGATCAACCTAGATAGCATATTCAAAAGCAGAGACATTACTTTGCCAACAAAGGTTCGTCTAGTCAAGGCTATGGTTTTTCCTGTGGTC
Source organism: Bos taurus (assembly GCF_002263795.3). Taxonomy (NCBI): domain Eukaryota; kingdom Metazoa; phylum Chordata; class Mammalia; order Artiodactyla; family Bovidae; genus Bos; species Bos taurus. The sequence continues at coordinate 51,048,595 of NC_037340.1, forward strand.
ATGTATGGATGTGAGAGTTGGACTGTGAAGGAGGCTGAGCGCTGAAGAATTGATGCTTTTGAACTGTGATGTTGGAGAAGACTCTTGAGAGTCCCTTGGACTGCAAGGAGATCCAACCAGTCCATTCTGAAGGAGATCAGCCCTAGGATTTCTTTGGAAGGAATGATGCTAAAGCTGAAACTCCAGTACTTTGGCCACCTCATGCAAAGAGTTGACTCATTGGAAAAGACTCTGATGCTGGGAGGGATTGTGGGCAGGAGGAGAAGGGGATGACAGATGATGAGATGGCTGGATGGCATCACTGACTCGATGGACGTGAGTCTGGGTGATCTCCGGGAGTTGGTGGTGGACAGGGAGGCCTGGTGTGCTGTGATTCATGGGGTCGCAAAGAGTCGGACATGACTGAGCAACTGAACTGAACTGAACTGAGAGGAAGAAACTGATAAATATGAGAAGGGTAGAGGAGGTCAGCCCCAAAGTATACTCAATAACCACCTCCCTCTCCCCAAAATACCTGGATACATGGGGAGAAATTGGAAATGATCTGATTGGAAGTCCAAAATTTGCAAAAAGATATATATGAAAAGAATATATACAGTGACAAGATATAAGGGTGCCAGTTGGTTTTTGCACATCTGCAACATGGGTCCTGGATTAACGTTCACATCTGCTGAAAAGCACCAATTGGCATACTTACATGCCTTAAGACTAGAGTTCAAATTATACTTAGACCAGGGAATCCCACTAAATTTAAATGAGATATGCCCTATAATCTTAGGGGGGGGTCACTAAACATAAAATAGAGAAGAAGCAGGTATGCTTCACCTTAGCCATAAGAACTATTGCCTTGACTAAATTTTCCACAGTCATAGCACCCATTGTTCTAAAATAGTCCACAGAGGGCATGCATGTTCTCACCCAATGAGTGATACAATTAAATTAAGTCATTGGCACTTAAAATCAGCTTGGGAAATGGAACCAATAGACCTCCCTCTTCCCTTCCATTTAAAATATTAACATGGTCCCAGTATAAGTTAAACAGGACTTTCAAGGATCATACAAGACTTTTTTCAGAGAAGAGGTGGATTCTCCACACTGATTTTCCATTTAACAGTTGTACATTAACCTAGAAAGAATTATGGTACTCCCTCACAATGGAGTACCATAATCTTAATATTATGGTCTTGCCCAATAAGACCCCCACATCCAATATTTAAATGACTGATTAAATCCAACCAGCAACTAGAACATATTTTGCTGTTAAAGATTTGGCTAATGCGTGCTGTTCAGTATCTATCTCAACAGCTTCTTCCTCTTCAGAGAGAAACAATTCACCTTTACCTGGCTTCCCTGGGGGTACCTCTGCAGTTCTACCATCAAACACAATTATAATTTAAGCTTGGAGATGGTTTGTTACTCAGCAAAAGCTAATGATACAGGTGTATATAACCATTGCTACTTAGCCCACTGTCCTCTGGTCTTTCAAATATCCCTGGCTACCTGGACTTTGTGCTGTTCTCCTCTGCTCTCAAGTTTGAACTTTCCTGTCCCAAGATTGGCTTTAATACATTTCATCTTGTTCCTTGCTTTTAATGCTGCTTCTTTAGCATCCCAACTTCCCTTCAGGCCAGCCCCTAAGCTTCCTATGCCAAAGAAACCTGATTATATTCTAGAGTATCTGGAGCTAGCCTCAGTCAGCATCTTTTCTGGCCTTTGGAATTTGCTTGGGTTGGGTCCTCCGACTAGGTGAGGGTTGGTCCCTCAATACGTTCAGGTCATTTTGGCTTCCTGGTGGCACTAGTGATAAAGAACCCACCTGCCAATGCAGGAGACATAAGTGATGTGGGTTCGATCCCCGGAAGATCCCCTGGAGAAGGGCCTGGCAACCCACTCCAGTATCCTTGCCTGGAGAATCCCATTGACAAAGGAGCCTGACGGGCTACAGCCCATTTGGTCACAAAGAGTCAGACACAACTGAAGCGATTTAGCATGCACGGCCCCTCAATGCTCCCTCTGCTACTGCTGCTGCTAAGTCACATCAGTCGTATCCGACTCTGTGCAACTCCATAGGCTGCAGCCCACCAGGCTCCCCTGTCCCTGGGATTCTCCAGGCAAGAATACTGAAGTGGGTTGCCATTTCCTTTTCCAATGCATGAAAGTGAAAAGTGAAAGTGAAGTCACTCAGCTGTGTCCGACTCTTTGCGACCCCATGAACTGCAGCCTACCAGGCTCCTCCGTCCATGGGATTCTCCAGGCAAGAGTACTGGAGTGGGTGGCCATTGCCTTCTCCGGATGCTCCCTCTGGCCTCCCTCAAAAACCCTTCCGAGCTTGGGTGTCTTAGTCTCAGAAGTGATCTTAACCCTTAAAGCATCATTTATGAGATGCTAGACCCCAGCATCTGGGAGATCTCAAGCTCTCTTGCCCATTCTCATGGCCTTACCATGTGCCCTTCTGAAGCTTCTGTGACTCATTGATCCCACTATCTCTCTGACATGGTGCTCTTTGCTCGTCTCTACCCAAAACTCAATATTGGGCCCCTGAGAAGTTCAAGGCTCTATAATAAGACTCAGTCTGTGCGGATCCCCCAAGGACAGAAAACATTTCAACCCATCAAAACAAAGGCCTCTGGCAGTCAGCGTTGGGGGTAGAGGGCTGACTCAGAATCTCTGTTTTGCCTCCTGTCCATAAAGATACCCAAGAAGACAGTAAAAAAAAAAATGACAACTTAATGGTAAAACCCCATCAACAGACCAATAATCTTCACGTCTTCATTGTATTTCTTTCTGTGGCAGGCACCTAGGTCTGGGGGAGACAGATAGTTTTCCTTTCCTATTGTAAACTATTTCCATGGCCAAAACAGGGGTCAGAGGCTTTTTTAATCAGGTGCATGGGTCAAGGTGAAGACATGAGAGAGGGAAGGAAGGAGGGAGGGAAGAGAAAAAGAAGTGAAACTCTTTCCAAGAGCTGGAGAGAGCCTGCCCCATGTCTTCTTTCCAGAGGATTAGGAAAGGGCTACAAGCAAAGTAGATGGGCGTGATGCATGATGACCCCACCCTACCACCTGGGATGCAAAGAGCTGTCTCCCCACCCACACCCACCCCACCTCCTCCAGGTGCCCACACCATACAAGCAGCTCATCCTGGGCGTTCTGTCAAACCATTTAAGAACATGTTGGGGGAATAAATCCCCATCATCAATTCAGAATATGGGAACCTTGTGCCCTTCCCATATATTAAAGCTGCCCTGAAATGTGGGTGGGCACCAGTTATAATTGCTGAGAGATTGTATCCAAAGGGTGGTTCTGGAGAAGACTTGATAAGGGGTATGAGGGCTTGAAGAGAGAGGGAGACAGCAGTGGGGGAGCCCCAGAGCTTCCCCTCTTCTGCAAACGCCTGGAACTGCAGACACAGACACTTGTGAGAGTCATAATAGTACACACTTTGAACGGGCAGGGAGCTGGTGGTAATCCCCATGATAGAATCTACAGGCTGCAAATAACACGTAGAGTGGGTGAGGCCAAAGAGTGAAGGTTAGACCAGACCAAGGAGGCTTGAGGCAAGTTGTCCCACAACTTGATACTCTTGGAATCTGTTTACAACATACAAAAATAGCTTTGAAGAGCAGGGGAGCTAGGGTTCTGGCCTGGATCTTCTTGGAAGCTGAAGGGTATCATACAGCCCAGCCCTCATTTAAAGTTTTCCTGATGAAGATGCAGCAGAAAAGAGGGCAAAGAGAGACAACTGGTGAGCCCTCATTCCTTTCCCTCACCATCTGGGACCTGGAAACCAAAGGGATGTGACCATAAGATGTGCATTTGCTGCCTGACCAAGACTTGGAGAATGAGACATCAGGGGAGGGAAGCTGTGCTGGCCACCAAAAGGGCAGCTGTGGGCCCCACAGCCTAGACAACCTGCACAGCTCCTCCTCAGGGAAAAAAAGCCAGGAGAAGAGGCCAATGGGCAAAGTAGGGAGACGCTGACGTCACCCCCTTCCCTGGACACACTGAAGTGACAACTATTTACACAGCACTATTGATGAGACTGACCTAGAGATTAGAAGAAAATATCTTCTACAACTGAAGACATAAAGAAGGTGCCACAACGAGTCAAGTAGGAGGGATGGAGACAGTTTTGTCAAGACTCACATCTCCAGATAGGCAATCCACAAACAGAAGGATAATCACGGTTGCAGTGATTCTCCTTAAGGAGTGAGGGGTCCAAGGCCCACACTAGGCTCCCCAGCCTAGGGATCCTGCATCAGGAAGAAGAGCCTACAGAACATTTTTCTTTGAAGGTCAATGGGGCCAGAGAGCTATAGGAAACAGAGTGCTGTGCTTAGTTGTTTGATCGTGTCTGACTCTTTGCGACCCTAGACCCTGACTGATTGCAACCACAATCTTAGTAGCCAAAATTTAGACCAGATAGTGCTCAAATTGGCCCTGGTAACAAGGGCAGATTGGTCCCAGCAGGGATTTTCCCTCTGGGGAAGTCGCGGGGGGGTCTTAGTTTGATCAGCCCCACGCTGTTGATTATAAGAGAAAGTCCTAGACATAAGGGAACTTTAGTCCATTTTCTTATCCTATGTCAATAAAGAGCTAACTTTTTAGGCCATTTTTTCTTATACTTGGATCATACCTACAGGCTGACCAGTCATTTAAAAATTTTTCCAAGGAGTTTCCAGGTGGGGTGTGGAAACTCAGAGGAAGCACTTCCCACGTTAGCTCGAACAGTTTGAACCAGATACCTGTGTGCTCAAACCAACAAAACCAAACCAAACCAGAACCTCACCAGCCGGGAGTCACACTCCAAATAAAACAAAAGGCAAAGAAAGAGATGCCCAGAAATCAAAAGCCAAGTGGCAAGAGTGCCCCCAAAAGATGGCAAAGTGATGCCCAGAAATCAAAAGCCAAATAGCATAAATACCAAACGTGACTTCCCAGCCCCACTAGACCTGGGACCTGGCAGAGTTAGTGTTGGCAGCCTTTTTCAGTTCTGATATTGCGTGAAACTATATCAGAAAAGGCTAAGAGAGTTTTGCCAAGAGAACACACTAGTCATAGCCAACACAGTGTTAGCAGCCTTTTTTAGTTCTGATATGGTTTCAAGCAATTTCTTATTGCTTGAAACCATATCAGAAAAGGCTAACAGTTTTGCCAAGAGGATGCACTGGTCATAGCAAACACCCTCTTCCAACAACACAAGAGACGACTCTACACATGGACATCACCAGATGGTCAATACCCAAATCAAATCCTTCACAATTATACAGTGCAAAGAAGTTACTCTAGCATTTCTTCTTTTAGAAGCTTCTAGATACCAATCAAAGAAAGCACAGCTAATTGTGTGCACAAAAATATAAATTTTGGAATATCAAAATAATCTAAATTTGACCATTTTAAGTTAATATCTCAATTAGTATAAATTCCCCAATTAACTAGATACTTGCATGTATGAGCTCTGTACGTATAATACATGAATCTGGCTGGAGTGTTAGTCAGAGGTTGGCTTTCTAACACCCCTTTGCTTCTATTTTTGAGATTCTGTTGCCCATTTTAAGTTGAACTTGTCAAGAATAAAATCATTAGTGAAATTGTGTAGCGGGCCCATATGCTGCTTGTGAGCTTAACTCCTCCAGGAGTCACTGCAGAGGCATTTCAGCCCATCTTACATGTCTCGGATTCTGCCTCCAGCAATCTAAGACCACCATGGCTACTCAGGTTGCTGAATTGCCAGTTCTTATATGCAACTTAAAAGGCACACACAAAATTTTACATGCTATGAGACCAAGAGCAGAAGCAGTAATTTCAAAAGAAACTAGATCAGACCCACTTGCTGATCTGGGATAAACTCTCAGAGAGGCAGGGAGGAAATGAAGTTCACCCTAGGAACATAGATGCTGATGACAGCCATTTTGGGGAGCTCTTCCTACCACAAAGACACTGGTATTGGTAAGCAGCATTTGGAATTATTCTCCAGCTTATTAGGGCTGGGACCAGGCCTTGGCCATAAACCAGTAAGCACCAGTCCTGGGACCCTCCATGTCAAGCAGCTAGCTGGATGGGACACAGCCAAACTCATCAGCAGGCCATGCTAAGTCATTTCAGTTGTGTTCAACTCTTTGCAACTCTATGGACTATAGCCCACCAGGCTCCTCTGTCTGTGGGTTTCTCTAGGCAAGAATACTAGAGTGGATTGCCATGCCCTCCTCCAGGGGATCTTCCTGACCCAGGAATTGAACCCACATCTCTTATGTGTCCTGCATTGGCAGGTGGGTTCTTTACCACTAGCGCCACCTAGGCCAGCTGCCATAAACACCCTTGTGCCCCACAGGAATCCTAGAGACCCTAGGGTTTGACTCCACCCACTGGTAGGCTGAGATTAGTCCCAGGACCTCCTGCCCACCCACCACCACCTCACCCCCACCCTCCACCCCCTGCAATCAGCCACCATGTGACTGGGCTCTGCCCACCAGCAGGTCAGGATTGGGATTCCCTGGGTCATACAGCCAGTCACACAAGTACCCAGTCCCACCCATTAGCAGCTGGCAGCCTCTATACCAGGCAGGGTCTAGCAAATGACTGAGATGAGGGCCAGCCATACTTACTAGTATGCTCACAGTAGTTGGCCCCATCATAATGCAGGGCCCACACAGCCCACATCGAGGGCAGTCATGCAGCATATAGCTCTGGTGAGCAGAGGGCAGTGGGCTACTGGGGCCTCTAGGATGTCTCTTACACAAGGCAACTTCTCCAAAATCAGGAAACATAACCAACCTACTTAATGTATAGAAATAAAAACTGAAAATTAGGCAAAATGAGGTGAATGAGGAATGTGTTCCAAATGAAAGAATGACATAAAACACCAGAAGAATTAAGCGAGGTGGAAGTAGTGATCTATCCAATAAAGATTTCAGGGCAGCAACCGTAAAGATGTTTAAAGAACTCAATAGAAGAATGGATGAACACAATAAGGATTTTAACAAAGTCTTAGAAAATATAAAAAAGAACCAAACAGAGCTAAATAATATAATAATTGAAATAAGAAATGCACTAGAAGAAATCAACAATATGCTAGATAATACAGAGGAATAGATCAGTGAGCTGGAAGACAATACAGTGAAAAATCACTCATGCTAAATAGAAAAAATTAAAAAAAGAATTTTTTAAAATGAGGACTTTTAAATTAACTTTATTTATTTATTTTCCGCTGTGCTGGGTCTTCATTGCTGCGTGGGCTTTTCTCTAGTTGTAGTGAGTAGGGGCTACTCTCACAGGCTTCTCACTGCGATGGCGTCTCTTGTTGCAGAGCACAGGCTCTCGGGTGGCACGTGGGCTCAGCAGTTGTGGCTCCCAGACTCTAGAGCACAGGCTCAAGAGTTGTGGTGCAGTCTTAGTTGCTCTGCAGCTTGTGGGGTCTTCCCAGACCAGGGATTGAACCTGTGTCTCTTGCATTGGCAGGCGGATGCTTTACCACTGAGCCACCAGGGAAGCCCTGAAGTGAGGGCATTTTAAGAGACCTCCAGGACAACATCCAGCATACTAACATTCTCATTATAGGAAAAGAGAGAGAAAGAAGCAGAGAAGATAACATTTAAGGACATAATACCTGAAAAGTTCCCTAAACTGGGAAAGGAAACAGATATTCCCAGGAAACACAATCTCAAACAGGATCAACCCAAAGAGGACCACACCAAAACACATTGTAATTAAAATGGCAAAAATCAAAGATAAAGAGAAAATATTTAAAGCAGCAAGGGAAAAGCAACTAGTTACATACCAGAGAACACCCATAAGGCTATCAACTGACTTTTTCAGCAGAAACTCTGCAGCCCAGAAGGTAGTGAGACTGTATATTTAAATTAATGAAAGAAAATCACCTACAGCTAAGAATACTCTACCAAGCAAGGCTATCATTCAGATTTGAATGAAAGAAAAAAGTTTTATGGATAAGCAAAAGCTAAAATAGTTTAGTATCATTAACCTCGCTTTACAAGAAATGATAAAGGGACTTCTCTAAGTGAAAAAGAAAAAGCCACAACTAGGAATATAAAAATTAGAATGGAAACATCACATTGGTAAAGGCAAATATATAGTAAATGTAGTAGATCAACCACTTATAAAGCTAGTAGGAAGGTTAAAAGACAAAAGGAGTAAAATCATCTATATCTATAATAGGTAGTTAAGAAATAAACAAAACAAAAATGTAAAATATGATGTCAAACATGATAAACGTGGAAGGGGAGTAAAAATGCAGAGTTGTTAACATGCATTTGAATTTAAGACATCAGCAACTTAAAATAATCACGTACATGTGTAGAGTGCTATATATAAACTTTATGGTAACCACAAACCAAAAATCATGCATATAAACTAAAAACCTATATGCACACACACATACACAAAGGTCTTAGTTCCCTGACCAAGGACTGAGTTCACACCCCTGGCAGTAAAAGCTCAGAGTCTTAACCACTGGACCATCAGGGAACTCCCAAAAAGAACTGTAAAAAAAAAAAAACCTCAAAAACAGTTAACAAAATGGCAGTAAGTACATACCAGATATAATTAATTTAAACACAAATGAACTAAATGTCCAATCATAAGACATAGGCTAAATGGTTACAGAAACAAGACCCATATGTATGCTGCCTACATGAGACTCACTCCAGATCAAATGACACACAAAGATTGAAAATGAGAAGATTGCATGCAAAAAAAGAATTCCATGTAAATGGAAGTTTTTAAAATGTTGGAGGATCAATACTTTTATGAGACAAAATAGACACTGACACAAAGACTGTTAACAAGAGACAAAGAAGGGCATTACATAATGATAAACAGAGCAATCCCACAAGAAAATATAATTGTAAATATATATGCACCCACCAAAGTACCACATAAATACATAAAGCAAATCTCAACAGACATAACAGGGAGAAGTTGACAGTAACACGATAATAGTAGAGGCCCTTAACACCCCACTTACATTAAGACAGAAAATCAATAAGGAAACACTGACTTCAGATGACACTTTAGAGTAGATGAGATTAATAGATATTTATAGAATACTCTATCCAAAAGCAGCAGAATATACATTTTTTTTCAAGTGCACATGGAACATTCTCTAGAATAGATCACATGCTAGCCCACAAATTAGCCTAAGTAAATTTAAGACAGCTGAAATCATATCAAACATCTTTTCTGACCACAATGCCATAACACTAAAAATAAACTACAAGGTAAAAAACCTGTAAAAATAAATCAAAGATGGAATAAAAAAATTGCCTGAAAACAAAAAATAAAATCACAACCTAAAATCTATGGGATGCAGGAGAGGCAGTTCTAAGACAGACATTTATAGTGATACAAGCTTACCTCAGGAAATAAGAAAAAGTCATATAAACAAACTAACATTACACTTAGAAGAAATAGAACAATAAGAATATTTATAACCCAAAATTAGTGTGTGTGCATGTGAAGTCACTTCAGTCACGTCCAACTTTTTGCAACCCTGTGGACTTTAGCCCACTGGGCTCCTCTAGCCATGGGATTCTCCAGTAAGAATACTGGAGTGGACTACCATGCCCTCCTCCAAGGGATCTTCCAGACCCAGGGATAGAACCCATGTCTCTTATGTCTCCTGCATTGGCAGGCAGGTTCTTTACCACTAGCACCACCTGAGAAGCCCCCAAAATTAGTACAAGGAAAGAAATAAAAAAAGATCAGAGCAGAAATAAAGGACCATAAAGAAAGCCGAGAACCAAAGAACTGATGCTTTTCTTTTTTAGGGTTTGCTTTCTTTTTCTTTTTTTTAATTAGAGGCTAATTACTTTACAATATTGTAGTGGCTTTTGCCATACACTGACATGAATCAGCCATGGATGCACATGTGTCCCCCATCTTGAACCCCCTTCCCACCTCCCTTCCCATCCCATTGCTCAGGGCTTTCCCAGTGCACTGGCTTTTAGTGTCCTGTTTCATGCATCAGACGTGTACTGGTGATCTATTTCATATGTGGTAATATACATGTTTCAATGCTATTCTCTCAAATTATCCCATCCCCACCTTTTCCCACAGAGTCCAAAAGTCTGTTCTTTGTATCTGTGTCTCTTTTGCTGTCTCTCATATAGAGTCATTGTTACCATCTTTCTAAATCCATATATATGCATTAATATACTGCATTGGTGTTTTTCTTTCTGACTTATTTCTCTCTGTGTAATAGGCTCCAGTTTCATCCACCTCATTAGAACTGATTCAAATGCATTCTTTTTAATAAGTTATAAATGAAGTCGCTCAGTCATGTCCGATTCTTTGCAACCCCATGGACTGTACACTATGAGGCTCCTTCATCTATGGGATTTTCCAGACAAGAGTACTGGAGTGAGTTGCCATTTCCTTCTCCAGGGGATATTCCCAACCCAGGGATCGAACCCGGGTCTTCCGCATTTCAGGCAGACACTTTACTGTCTGACCTAGCAAGGAAGCCTAACTTATAGCCTTGTGACTTATAACTTTTTCACTTATTCATCCACCTCATTAGAACTGATTCAAATGCATTCTTTTTAATAGCTGAGTAATAATTCCATTGTGTATATGTACCACAGCTTTCTTATCCATTCGATGGATAAGATGTTTGCTGATGGACATCTAGGTTGCTTCCATGCCCTAGCTTTTGTAAACAGTGCTGTGATGAACATTGGCATACACATGTCTCTTTCAATTCTGGTTTCCTTGGTGTGTATGCCCAAGAACTGATGCTTTTGAACTATGGTGCTAGAGAAGACTCTTAAGAGTTCCTTGGACAGCATGGAGATCAAACCATTCAATTCTAAAGGAAATCAGTCCTGAATATTCATTGGAGGACTGATGCTGAAACTGAAGCTCCAATATTTTGGACACCTGATGCAAAGAGCTGACTCATTGGAAAAGAGTCAATTGGGAAAGACTGAGGGCAGGAGGAGAAGAGGGTGGCAGAGGATGAGATGGTTGGATGGCCTCATCAAGTCAATGGACATGAGTTTGAGCAAACTTCGGGAGATAGTGAAGGACAGGGAAGCCTGGCATGCTGCAGTTCATGGGGTTGCAAAGAGTTGTACATGACTTAGTGACTGAATAACAATTTCTAGCCCATAGCTAACATTATATTCAATAGTAAAAAGCTGAAAGTATTTCCTCTTAGATAAGAAACAAACAAGAATGCCCACACCATTTTACTCAACATAATATTGGAAGCTGTGGTCACAGCCATCAGACAGGAAAAGAAATGAAAGAAATCCATATTGGAAAGGAAGAAGTAAAACTGTCACTGTTGACAGATGACATGATACCATACATAGAAAATCCTAAAGACACCACTAAAAAACTATAAGAACTCATCAGTGAACTTTGGCAAAGTTGCTGCATATAAAATTAATATACAAAAATTCATTGCATTTCTAAACACCAACAATGAACTACCAAAAGAAAAATTAAGATGACAATCATATTTGTGATTGAATCAAAGAATAAAATACTCAGGAATGAGTTCAACTAAGGAGGTAAAAACCTGTACTTGTAAAACTGTAAGACTGAAGAAGTCTTATAAAGAAGCTCTAAGACACTGAAGAAGTCTTATAAAGAAACTATAAGGCACTGAAGATGTCTTATAAAGAAACATAAAGACCTGAAGATGACAGATAAATGGAAAGATATACCTTGCTCATGAATTGAAAGAATTAATATTGTTAAAATGAAAACATAACCCAAGGTAACCTATATAATCATTTCAATCCCTATCAGAATACCAGTATATTTTTCACAGGACTAGATAAATAATTCCAAAATTTGTGTGAAAACACAAAAGACCCTCTATGCTAAAAGTATTCTGAGAAAGAATACATCCAGAGTTATTACACTCATACTTTCAAGCTATACTATAAGTTACAGTAATCAAAACAATATCATACTGGCACAAAATGGGCACATAGATCAATAGAACAGGACAAAGATCCCAGAAATGATACTAATGAACTCACATTTATATGGTCAGTTAATCTATGACAAGGGAGGCATGAATAAACAGTGGGGAAAAGATAGCTTCTTTAATAAATGGTGTACTGAAAAGTGGACAGCTACATGCAAAAGAAGAAAACTGGACTACTTTCTCACACCATATAAAAAAATAAACTCAAAGTGGATTAAATACTTAAATTTAAGGCCTGAAATTTTAAAAATTCTAGAAGAAAACATAGCAGTATGCTCACTGACATCAGTCGAAGCATTATGTTTTAGGATACATCTCCTTAAGCAAAAGAAACACAATCAATAAAAAATGAGACTACAGCACGCTAAAAATCTTCTGAATAGCAAAGGAAACTACCAAGAAAATGAAAAAGGTTGCCTGATTGGGGAAAGATATTTGCAAATCATATACCTGATAAGGGGTTAATACCCAAAACATACAAAGAACTCATACAATTCAACATCAAAAATAACAAACAATCCAATTAAAAAGTGGACAGAGCACCTGAATAGACATTTTTCTAAAGAATACATACAGATAGCCAACAAGCACATCAAAAGCTGCTCAATATCATTAACCCCTGGGAAAATACAAATCAAAAGCACACTGAAAAACCACCATAGGACCCAGCAATCCCACTAGTAGGCATATACCCTGAGAAAACCAAAATTGAAAAAGACACATTGCAGCGCTGTTTACAATAGCTAGGACATGGAAGCAGCATAGATGTCCATCGACAGATAAATGGATAAAGAAGCTGTGGTGCATATAGATATAATGGTATATTACTCGGCCATAAAAAGGAATGCATTTGAGTCATTTCTAATGAGGTGGATGAACTAGAGCCTATTATACAGAGTGAAGCAAGTCAGAAAGAGAAAAACAAATATTGTATATTAATGCATTTATATGGAATCTAGAAAGACGGTAATGATGAACCTATTTGCCGGGTAGCAATAGAGATACGGACTTAAAGAACAGACTTATGGATGTGGGTGGGGCAGGGAAGAAGGGGAAGGTGGGAAGGAAGGAGAGATTAACATGGAAACATATATATTATCATATGCGAAATAGATAGCCAATGGAAATCCACTGGTTTGACCTCCTTGCTGTCAAAGGGGTTCTCAAGAGTATTCTCCAGCAACCACAATTTGAAAGCATTAACTCTTCAGTATTCAACCTTATTTATGGTCCAACTCTCACATCTGTACATGACTACTGGAAAAACTATAGCTTTGACTATATTGACTTTGTCAGCAAAGTGATGTCTCTGCTTTTTAGGTTTGCCATGGCTTTTCTTCCAAGGAGCAAGTATCTTTTAATATCATGGCTGCAGTCACTGTCTGCAGTGATTTTGGAGGCCAAGAAAATAAAATCTGTCACTGTTTCCACTTTTCCCCATCTATTTGCCATGAAGCAAAGGGACCAGATGACATGATCTTATTTTTTTGAATATTGAGCTTTAAGCCAGCTTTTTCACTCTCCTCTTTCACCCTCAACAAGAGACTCTTTAGTTCTCCCTCTCTTTCTGCCTCTAGAGTGGTATCATCTACATATCAGAGGTTGTTGATATCTCATCTCCCCATGGTCTTGATTCCAGCTTTCCATTCATCCAGTCTGGCATTTTGCATGATGTACTCTACATGTAAGTTAAATAAGGATGACAATATACAGCCTTGACATACTCAATTCAAATGTAATTTGTCTCAAACAACTCAATATTTCCTTGTTCACATTGTCTTACAGTCTTCCCCAATTGTCTGTAAATGGCACCATCAAACACTTTCTCAGTTAAGAAATTTTTTTGTCATCTTTTAAAAATGCAAATTAAATCCTATCTCTCCCTGGCTAAAATCCCATGAAATGTAATCAAGATAAAATCCAATACATTCTCATAGCTTGTTAAGACTTCTTGCTTTATGTCAGCAATTTTTACTTAATGGTCTACAGACACCTGTAGCTCCCTGGACCTGAGGACCAAAATTAGTTTTATTATACTACTAAAATGCCATTTTCCCTTTTCATTTTAACATTTTCATGGATGTTGCAAAGGCAACATTAAGTAAAACTTTTGCCACCTATTTACAATAGTTCTAACATGGAAGCAACCTAGATTTCTATCGACAGATGAATGGATAAAGAAACTGTAGTACACTTATTTGTTGTTGTTCAGTTACTCAGTCGTGTCCAACTCCTTGTGACCTCATTGACTGCAGCACACTGGGCTTCCCTGTCCTTCACCATCTCCTGAAGTTTGCTCAAACTCATGTCCTTCGAGTTGGTGATGTCATCCAACCATCTCATCCTCTGTCGTCCCCTTCTCCTCCTGCCTTCAATCTTTCCTAGCATCAGGGTCCTTTCTAATGAATTGGTTCTTCACATCAGGTGTCCAAAGTATTGGAGCTTCAGCATCAGTCCTTCCAGTGAATATTCAGGACTGATTTCCTTTAGGATTGACTGATTGGATCTCCTTGCAGTCCAGGGGACTCTCAAGAGTCTTCTCCAGCACCACAGCTTGAAAGCATCGATTCTTCGATGCTCAGTCTTCTTTATGGTCCAACTCTCACAACCGTACGTGACTACTGGAAAAACCATAGTTTTGACTCTTCAGACTTTTGTCAGCAAAATGATATTTCTCCTTTTTAATAAGCTGTCAAGGTTTGTCATAGTGTTTCTTCCAAGGAGCAATTGTTTTCTAATTCATGGCTGCAGTCACTCACTACCTCCACTTTTTCCCCTTCTATTTGCCATGATATGATGGGATGCCATCATCTTAGTTTTCTGAATGTTGAGTTTTAAGCCAATTTTTTCACTCTTCTCTTTCACCCTCATCAAGAGGCTCTTTAAGTCCTCTTCACTCTGCCATTAAAGTGATATCATCTACATATCTGAGGTTGTTGATATTTTTCCCTGCAATCTTGATTCCAGCTTAGAATACATCCAGGCTAGCATTTCACATGATATATACTCTGCATTTAAGTTAATAAACAGAGTGACAATATATAGCCTTCTCTTACTCCTTTCCCAATTTTTAACTAGTCACGTGTTCCATGTAAAGTTGAAACTTTTGCTTATTGACCTGCATACAGATTTCTCATGAGACAGGTAAGGTGGTCTGGTATTCTCATCTCTTTAACAATTTTCCGTAGTTTGTTATTATCCACATAGTCAAAGGCTTTAGCATAGTCAATGAAGCAGAAGGAGATGATTTTCTGGAATTCTCTTGCTTTTCCTATGATCCAGTGGATGCTGGCAATTTGATCTCTGTTTATTCCACCTTTTCTAAATCCAGTTTCTACTTCTGGAAGTTCTCAGTTCATGTACTGCTGAAGCCTAGCTTGAAGGATTTTGAGCATAAACTTACTAGCATGCAAAATGAACACAATTGCCCCTGTAGTTTGAACATCCTTTGGCATTGCCCTTCTTTGGGATTGGAATGAAAACTGAACTTTTTCAGTTCTGTGGCCACTGCTGCTGCTGCTAAATCGCTTCAGTCATGTCTGACTCTGTGCGACCCCATAGACAGCATCCCATCAGGCTCTGCCATCCCTGGGATTCTCCAGGCAAGAACACTGGAGTGGGTTGCCATTTCCTTCTCCATGTGGCCACTGCTAGGTTTTCCAAATTTGCTGGCATATTGAGTGCAGCACTTTCACAGCATCATCTTTTAGGATTTGAGATAGCTCAGCTGGAATTCCATCACCTCCACTAGCTTTGCTTGCAGTAATGCTTCCTAAAGTCCACTGATTTCACACTCCAGGATGTCTGGCTCTAGGTGAGTAACCACACTGTCATGATTATCTGGGTCATTAAGAACTTTCTTGTATAGTTTTTCTGTGTATTCTTGTCACCTCTTCTTAATCTCTTCTGCTTCTGGTAGGTCCTTACCATTTCTGTCCTTTATCATGCACATCCTTGCATGAAATATTCCCTTGACCTCTCCAATTTTCTTGAATATATCTCTAGTCTTTCCCAGCCTATTGTTTTACTCTATTTCTTTGCATTGTTCATTTTAGAAGGCCTTCTTCTCTCTCTCTGCTATACTCTGGAACTCTGCATTCAGTTTGCTATATCTTTCCCTTTTCCCTTGTTTTTTACTTTTCTTCTTTCCTTAGCTATTTGTAAAGCCTCCTCCAACCATTTTGCCTCTTGCATTTCTTTTTCTTTGGGATGGTTTTGGTCACTGCCTCCTGTACAGTGTTATGAACCTCTGTCCATAGTTCCTCAGACACTCTGTCTACCAGATCTAATCCTTTGAATCTATTCATCACCTCCATTGTATAATCATAAGGGATTTGATTTAGGGCATACCTGAACTGCCTAGTGGTTTTCCCCACTCTCTTCAACTTAAGCCTGAATTTTGCAGTAAGGAGCTCATGATCTTGAGCCATAGTAAGCTCTAGGTCTTGTTTTTGCTGACTGTATAGAGCTTTTCCATCTTCAGCTGCAAAAACCATAGTCAAATCTGTTTTTGATATTGACCATCTGGTGATAGCCACGTGTAGAGTCATCTCTGGTGTTGTTGGAAAGGGTGTTGGCTATGACCAGTGTGTTCTCTTGACAAAATTCTGTTAGCCTTTGCCCTGATTCGTTTTGTACTTTAAGGCCAAAGTGAAAGTGACCTGCCTATTATTCCAGGTATCTCTGGACTTCCTATTTTTGCGTTCCAATCTCTTATGATGAAAAGGACATCTTTTTTGGGGTTAGTTCTAGAAAGTCTTGTAGGTCTTCATAGAACCAGTCAACTTCAGCTTCCTTGCCATCAGTGTTTGGGACATAGATTTGGATTACTATGATGTTGAATCATTTGCCTTAGAAGCAAACCGAGATCATTCTGTCATTTTTGAGACTGTACCCAATCACTGCATTTTGGACTCTTTTGTTAACTATGAGAGCTATTTCTTCTAAGGGATTCTTGCCCACGGTAGTAGAAATGATGTTCATCAGAATTAAATTCACCCATTCTTGTCCATTTTATGAATAATTCACTAAGATGTCAATGTTCAATCTTGCCACCTCCTGCTTGACCACTTCCAATTTACCTTGATTCATGGACCTAATTTTGCAGATTCCTAGCAATATTGTTCTTTACAGCATTAGACTTTATTTTCACCACCAGACACATCCACAACTGAGCATCATTTCTGCTTTGGCCCAGCCACTTAATTCTTTCTGAAGCTATTAGTAATTACCCTCTGCTCTTCTCCAGTAGCATCCTGGACACTTTCCAACCAGTGGGGCTCACCTTCCGGTGTCAAACCTTTTTGTCTTTTTATACTGTTCATGGAGTTCTAGCACAAGAATGCTGGAGTGGTTTGCCATTCCCTCCTCCAGTGGATCAAGTTTTGTCAGAACTCTTCACTATGACCCTTCCATCTTGGGTGGCCCTGCACAGCATAGCTCATAGTTTCATTGAGTCACACAAGCCTCTTTGCCACAACAAGTCTGTGATCCATGAATGGGGATATTATTCAGTCATAAAAATGAAGGAAATCCTACCATTTACAACAGCATTAATGAATCTAGAGGACTCTCTGCTAGTTTTCCCTGTAGCTCAAACAGTAAAGATTCTGCCTGCAATGCAGGAGATCCAGGTTTGATCCCTGGGTCAGGAAGATCCTCTGGAGAAGGGATTGGCAATCCACTCCAGTATTCTTGCCTGGAGAATCCCATGGACAAAGGAGTCTGGTGGGCTACTGTCCATGGGATCACAAAGAGTTGGACACGACTGAGCAACTAACACTACTACTTATACTAAGTGAAATAAGCCAGATAGAGAAAGACAAATGCTGTTCTATCTCACTTACAGGTAGAGTTTTATAAAGTCACTTACAGAACCAGAGTAGAATGGTGTTTGTCAAGGCTAGGGTGGTAGGGATAAGCAATTTGGGTAGATGTTGGTCAAAGGATACACACTTTCAGTAATAAGTTTAACCAGTTCTGGGGATCTAATTTAGAGCATGGTGATTATAGTTAGCAATACTGTATCATATACTTGAAATCTGCTGGGGGAATATTCTAAATGTTCCCCCCACCACACACAAAGAAAACAGTAACTACATGAGGTGATGGATGTATTCATTGATTGTGGTGATTATGTTACAATGTATATATATATATATATAATTAAAAATATATATGTATATATATACAATTAAAATATCATATTGTACTCCTTTAATAAATGTTATACAACCTAAATACATACCATTTTTGTCAATAGACTTCAGTAAAGCTGAAAAAACACAATATCATCTATAGCTGCTCAAAATAAATGAGGTATTACACATAAATTTTTAAAAGACATGTACAACACTTGTATTCTAGAAACTACAAAACATTAATTAAAGTGGAAATCAAGAAAATCTAAACCGAAAGAGACACTGTGTCCATGGATTGAAAAATTCACTATAGTAAAGAAGTCTATTCTTCTCAAATTAATGTACAAGTTTAATATAATTCCTATCAAAATCTCCAGAAGATGTATTTTATGTAGACAAGATTATCCTTAAAATAATCTTGAAAAAGAATAATAAAGTGAGAAGAATCAGTTCTCAATATTAAGGCCTACTGTATAGCTACAGTAATTAAGACAATATCTTATTAGTAGAGAGATAGACAGACACGTAGATCAATGTTAACAGAATAGAGAAGCCAAAAAGAAGCACCTCCAGGGGCTCTTTGACAAAGATTCAGAAGGCATTCGGTGGAGTCTTTTCAAGAAATGGTGACAGAGCAATTGGATATCCACAGGCAAAAGTATGAGCCTAGACCTGAACCTCACACTCGATACAAAGCAGTAACTCAAAATGGATCACAGATTTAAATGTAGAACTATAAAACTTTTAGAGAAGAAAATCATCAGGACCTAGGGAGGATAACCAAAGAGTTCTTAGACATGCCACCAAATCCACAATCCATAAAATCAACAAACTGGACTTCATCAAGATTAACTTTTCTCTGCATAGGATGTTACTAAGGATACACATCAGAATTTATTTTAAAATGCCCAAAACTCAACACTTAACAGTAACAAACATATTCTAAACCAATTATGCCCCAAGTAATAAAAATAAAAATAACGAACAATCCAATTAGAAAATAGCAAAATACATGAAAGACATTTCACCAAAGAGGATATAAGTAAGTGAAGTCTCTCAGTCGTGTCCGACTCTTTGTGACCCCATGGACTGTAGCCTACCAAGCTTCTCAGTCCACGGGATTTTCCAGGCAAGAGTACTGGAGTGGGTTGCCATTTCCTTCTCCAGGGGATCTTCCCGACCCAGGGTTTGAACCCAGGTCTCCCACAATGTAGGCAGACGCTTTACCCTCTGAGCCACCAGGGAAGCCCCAAAGAGGATATACATTACAGCAAATAAGCATATGGCAAGATTGTTAACATCATTAGCCTGTAGAGAACTGCAAGCTATAACCATGATGAGGTATCATTACACACTTACCAGAACAGCTAAAATAAAAATTAGTTACAACCCTAAATACTCAGGAGGCTGTGCAGAATCTGGACCTCTTGTATACTGCTAGTGGGAATATAAAGTAGAGCTACTCCAAAAAACAGTTTTTGGCAGTTTCCTAAAAAATGAAGTACACTTAGCACCTCCAGTATTCCTGTCTGGAGAATCCCCATGGACAGAGAAGCCTGGTGGGCTACAGTCCATGAGGTCGCAAAAAGTCGTACATGACTGAGCGACTAAGCACAGCACAGTACATACAGTTACCATACAACCAAGCAATTGCATTCCTAGGCATTTGCCTCAGAGAAATAGTTATGCTCACCCAAAATCTTGTCAACAATCATTCATTGCAGTCTTATTTATAATAGCAAAAACTGGGAACAATCAAAATGTCCTATAATAAGTGAATGACTGAACAAACTGTGTTAATCCAAACATGGATAACTACTCAAAAAATTAAACTATTGGTATATGCGACAGCCTAGATGGATCTCAAGGGCATGATTCTGTGAGGAAAAAAATGCAAAAAGTGACATACTATATGCCTCCATTTATATAACATTCTCAAAATGACAAAAATATGGAGGTGATGGACACATTATTATTTGCAAAGGGCTAAGGATGATGGGGAGAGGAATGAGTGTGACGATAAAGGAGCAGCAGACAAAGGATCTTTGTAGTGATGGAATAGTTCTGTATCTTGTTAAGAGTGGTGATTACAATAAATCTACACAAGTGATAAGATAACATAGAATTACACATACATTGTTGCTGTTGTTCAGTCGCTCAGTTGTGTCCAACTCCTTGGGACCCCATGGACTGCAGCACTCCAGGCTTCCCTGTCCTTCACTATACCCCAGAGTTTGTTCAGACTCGTGTCCATTGAGTCGATGATATCATCCAACCATCTCATCCCCACTTCTCCTCCTACCCTAAATCTTTCCCAGCATCAGGGTTTTTTCTAATGAGCCAGTTGATTTCCTTTAGGAATGGCTAGTTTGATCTCCTTACTGTCCAAGGGACTCTCAAGAGTCTTCTCCAACACCAGTCTGAAAGCATCAGTTCTTTGGACCTCAGCCTTCTTTATGGTCCAACTCTCACATCTCCCGGGGCTTGCTCAAACTCATGTTTGTTGAGTCGGTGATGCTATCCAACCATCTTGTCCTCTGTTGTCCCCTTCTCCTGCTTTCAATCTTTCCCATCATCAGGATCTTTTCCAATGAGTCGGCAC
The DNA here is from genome assembly GCF_002263795.3 of Bos taurus. Taxonomy (NCBI): domain Eukaryota; kingdom Metazoa; phylum Chordata; class Mammalia; order Artiodactyla; family Bovidae; genus Bos; species Bos taurus. Next base: position 51,069,295 of record NC_037340.1, read on the forward strand.
TTTGCATCAGGTGGCCAAAGTATTGGAGCTTCAGCTTCAGTATCAGTCCTTCCAGTGAATATTTAGGGTTGATTTCCTTTAGGATTGACTAGCTTAATCTCATTGCAAGGGACTCTCAAGAGTCTTCTCCAACATCACAATTCAAAAGCATCAATTCCTTGGTGCCCAACCTTCTTTATGGTCCAACTCTCATATCCATACATGACTACTGGAAAAACCATAGCTTTGACTATACAGACCTTTGTCAGCAAAGTGATGTCTCTGCTTTTTAATATGCTGTCTAGGTTGGTCATAGCTTTTCTTCCAAGGAGCAAGCGTCTTTTAATTTCATGGATGCAGTTACTGTCTGCAGTGATTTTGAAGTCCAGGGAAATAAAGTCTGTCACTGTTTCCATTGTTTCCCCACCTATTTGCCATGAAGTGATGGGACCAGATGCCATGACCTTAGTTTTTTGAATGTTGAGTTTTAAGCCAGCTTTTTCATTCTCTTTCACCTTCATCAAGAGGCTCTTTAGTTCCTCTTCACTTTCTGCCATTGGGGTGGTGTCATCTGCATATCTGAGGTTATTGGCATTTCTCCCTGCAATCTTGATTCCAGCTTGTGCTTCATCTAGAATGGCATTTCACATAATGTACTCTGCATATAAGTTGAATAAATAGGGTGATAATATACAGCCTTGACGTACTCCTTTCCCAATTTGGAACCAGTCTGTTGTTCCATGTCTGGTTCTCCCTGTTGCTTCTTGACCTACACACAGGTTTCTCAGAAGGCAGGTAAGGTGGTCTGGTATTCCCATCTCTAAGAATTTTCCACAGTTTGTTGTGATCCACACAGACAGAGGCTTTAGAGTAGTCAATAGAGAAGAAGTAGATGTTTTTCTGGAATTATTTTGTTTTTCCTGTGATCCAAACGATGTTGGCAATTTGTTCATACATTGTATCAACATCAATTTCCCAGTTTTGATACTGCAATATAGTTAGTTAATATGCAACCATTGGGGGAAAAGTGATGAGGAGTACTATATTTGCAACTCTCTGTGAAATGATAATTTCCAAATATAAAATTTTTAAATAATTAGTATATAAAATTTCACAGTGGTGAGAACCTGGTTTAGACTGCATTGGGTATGAATTCTGGAATGGGAAAGGAGCAAGCACATATTTTTGGTATGTGAGGAGAGGGAAAGAGTGATTAGAGCAGACATATGAATTTCAGAAGTAGCTTAGAATACTTCTTCCCTCTTGGTGGCAGGAAGTGACTGGCAGGCTGCAAAAATATTAAAAAGCCTTACACTCCAAGTATTGCTTACACTGTAGTTCCTGGACCTTCAGGTGTCCCCCACCTCACCATAGGACTACTCTCTATCCAGAATGCAGCCAATTTCTCAGTGCCATGACACCCTAGAAATTAATCTGTGCTGATCCTTGGCAAGTGTCTAGAACAACTTCCCCTTTGACCAATGGAGAGCTAAGGCTCAGAGAGCAGCAGCAACTTTCCCAGAGTTACACAGGTAAATTAGTTCCTCAGGGTGGGGGATGCAGATAACCCTGACATCTGCATACACATTGGTATTGGCAGTGGAATGGGGGGAGGATAGCAAGACTGGGTGCAGGGAGACCAGTTAAGGAACATTCAAATAATGAAAGTATTGAACAAGAGGACTCGGAACTTAGAGACAGATTGCTTCAAGGGGCATGAGCGTAAAGGAGGTGTACAAACTGATTTCAAACTTTATGCACTAGTTGGATGGGGTCACCATTTTACTGTGACAAGAGGTTGGGGCAGGGATTACTCAAAAGAACTGGATTTTGGAGGACTATAGACTTCATTTCAGATATGCTAAGTTTGAGGTCCCTGGGAGATATCCAGGGGGTATATAAGACCCTAGCCTACTTAACTCTGGAGTCCCAGGAAGAGGTTTGCATTGGTCACTGGATTAACAGAATCAGGCAAATACATGAAAAGATGTCAAATTCCATCACGCATAATGAGAACAGCTAAATCTAGTTAGTAAAAGAACAGAAAAAGAGGAATTGTTTTTGAAATTCCAAAATAAATGATCGGGGTAGACAAAGGTAGCCAAAAATTAGGTAGGAGAGATATTAAAGCAACATTGATTGCTGCTGTCACATTAATAGAATATAGAAAATTGAGAGGGAAAGCCACCCTCTAGTAAACATACAATCAATAAAAAGTGTGTAATTCTCAGATCAGTTCAATGATTCTTCACAGTCTCCCAGTTTTCCAGCCAGATTGTGCTGCCTACCCCAGTGCCTCCTTTATAGAAATTCTGGAGCTGTACCACCTCTTCTCACATCCAGCAGGGAACCAAGATTCAGGGCTGGGCAAGCTGGCACATGAACACTTTGGTTCATCCAAGTCCACTGCCCCTTGGGCCCAAGTCTGCTTTTATAGGTCCATTTGCATGCTAATTTACATTGTTCTGCAAACCCTGGCTTCTCCTTTAAAAGCCTAGTGCCTCTTTCTCTCTACAGTTCTCTCTTCACTCATACCCTTAAGCAATGCAGACTTTTATAATGAAAAAGGGGGTCCTCTTGTCTGTGAGGTCCCTAAGCCTCCCTATTTATTCAAAATTCATTTACTGAGGTCCAGGCTGCCCTTAAGGACTGGAGGTTACATCTTGCTTTCCTGCCTCCATCTCCTTACACAGCCCATAGAGATGGGGAGGGAGGCACAACTTCACCTCCACAAGGCTTTCAGCCTAGAAGCTGAGCTGGTGAGGTGGGGAGAGGATTGGGGTCTGAGAACTTATATATTCAGCCTAGGACCCAGCTTTCTAGGGAGGAACCCAGCAATCAGAACTCTCTACAACTCTACTGGAGTTACCTGTTTATTAAAGCACATGGCTGGATAATAGAGGTCCATAACTGGTAGAGGATGAGTCCTGCTCCCCAACCTGGAAGGCAGGAGAAGCCTCACGGGACAGTGATTTGGGGACTAACACTACCCTGGTTTTGTGGCACAGAGAGAAACCCTTCACACATCTCTGTCCTGATGGGGAGACTCCAGGGTGAGGTAATGAGTATGGAGATGCCTCTTCATCAAAGTGTTCTGTATCCACTCTTTGCTTAAACCTGACACACCAGCTGAGAGGCTACCTTGAGGGTCCTGGCCTCTTGTTTCAATGCATATTAAACAACGAAGACCAGATAATCCCTCTGTTTCCTTCCTTAAGGTCTAATTAACCTGCACGAAGCCACACTGCACACTAGGACTGCCTCCTGAAACAAGGTCATGTTCACTCAGGGACTCATACATGCCACTCCAGCCTCTCTGTACAGCCTCTTGCTGAGTACTGCTGCTGCTGCTACTGCTTTTGTTGCTGATATGGCTCCACTAAAACTGAAGCCCCCACTACACATCCACCCCAGGGATACTCAAGGCTCATGTTAATAGACTTTCAAGGTGCCAAAGGTATATGCGCTGTTTTGCACAGAACAGACGAAGCAGTGCTATGCTAATGCCTGTGGTCACAAGCCTCCAAGATGGCCTACAGTGATGGTCCCCTCCTGATATTCAAGACCTTGTATCATCCCTCCAACACTGGATAGAGCTGGCCAAGTAGTCCGGAGGTTGTTACAGAAGGGTCAGTGTGTCTTCCAAGGCTAAGTCATAAAGGACATAGCAGCTTCTGCCTTGCTCTTTTGGATCACTTGTTCTGGGAAAACTAGCTGCCATGTGATAAGGACACTCAAGCAGCCATAGAGGAGGTCCATGTGGAAAATAACTGAAGCCTCTTACCAACATTCAGCAGTAACGTGTCAAGTGTGTGAGTGAACCATCTTGGGAACAAATCTTCCAGCTCCAACAAACCTTCCCATCTGCAGGCCACAATACTGACTGCAACTTGATGAAAGATCTCCAACCAAAACCATTCAGCAAAGCTGCTCCCAGATTCCTGATCCATAGAAACTGTGAAGATAATACCCGTTTATTGTCCTTTTAAAAAAGCTGCTACGTTTTGACATAAGTTAGTACACAAGAGTGGATAACTAGCACAGTGTGTCTTCACTTCTCTTGGGTAAATATCTAGCAGTACTTGCTAAGTCATATGAAAAGTGTACGTTAACTTCATAAGAAGCCACCAAACCATTTTCCCAAGTGGTTTTCCCATTTTACCTCTTACCTACACTATATGCCAGTTCTAGTTGCTTTATCCTAAGACCCATCTCACCAAAGATAAATAACATTATTTATGACCCCAATTGCACCAAGTTGTTATACCCTCCTGCCTATCTCCCCTTCTTCATGAACCAATTCATGGGCTACTGGCAGGATTGGGATGAATCTCTGGTCTTCCCACAGGGCAGGGATTTACCTCCCAACTGATCATGTTCACAGTCTTGGGAATCATCCAGTACTTTAGAGTTGATAAATCTCTTTTCCATATGTGATCAGGGTTCCTCACCAGCCCAGGGACACAAGTGAGGTTGCATTAAAAGGCAAAACATACACTTCATGGGCTTTTGCCCTCACCTGCGGACCATGGGTGATCCAGCGCCCCTCAACTTGCCCCAGTTATTTCTGAAATTCCCAGACTGTCCCACATGAATGTAGCACTAGAAAGCCAAGTCCTTAGAAACCACGTAGTGAAAGAACGTGTCCACTGCCCCTGTCAGAGTGCCCTAAGGATCATAACTGTTTTTCTTCCTAAGTTCCATCCATTTATCTCCTTCACTCCCCAAGTAACCCACCTCATATCATAGTAGGTTTGAGTATCCTGCAGAAATTTGTAGAGAACTCTGGTAGTAGATTCTGTTGGTGCCCTTCCCAGATCCCCTTTCCCAGGTAAAAACTCTTCAGAGTCCCTTGGAATGCAAGGAGATCAAACCAATCAATCCTAAAAGAAATCAACCCTGAATATTCATTGGAAGGACTAATGCAGAAACTGAAGCTCTAATACTTTGGCCACCTAATGTGAAAAGCCAACTCATTGGAAAAGACCCTAATGCTGTGAATGATTGACGAAAAGAGGAGAAGGGGGCAACAGAGGATGAAATGGTTAGATAGCATCACTGACTCAATGGATATGAATTCAAGCAAACTCCAGGAGATAGTGAAGAACAGAGAAACCTGGCGTGCTACAGTTCATGGAGTTGCAAAGAGTCAGACATGACTGAGCGACTGAACAACAAGTGCTGCAAAGGCTGCTCCCTTCTATAAACTGCCCTTGACTGATGGATAACCCAGTGTGGGGATGGGGCGGGGGGGCAGTTATACTGCCCATCCTCCTCCCAACAATGAATTGGCATGGGTGGGGCTGCAGGGAGGGGTGGAGGGGAGCCTGCCCTCTTCCCTCAGAGTTTCTCAACTCTGCCCATTTACGCCCCCAGAGTTCTCTGTGGAATCAGGATGAGGCTACACTCCAGCTGAGACTCTCTCCTTATTGAGCATCTTCCCCTATCCTATCTTGAGTCCCTCTCTCTCTCTTATTCTTCTCTGAAAGCTTGCCTTCAATAACTCATTTGCTCAAGAATCCCCATTTCAGCCTCTTACTCTAGAAAAAAAACACATGCTTGGTTTTTGTTTTGTTTTGTTTTGTTTTCCTAAATACATGCCTGTTCAGAACCCTGTCCCAACTTTACTTAGGCCCCAGAAGCTCACAAAGACTGTCATGAAATCAGCTCCTGCATCTGCCTGTAGACCCTCTCTGTAGACCTCTCTACACCTCAGGGGCAGTCCATGGGCCAGGTGAGACTAGATACCACACTATCCTTCCCTCTCTATTCCTTCTCATGCTGCTCCATCTCTTTCCCAGAAGCTCACCAACCAGCCACTACAAAAAACCTTTCCTCCTTGTGAATTATTTCTTGCAAAGCTGCCTTCCTGCTAGATTTCACCCACTAGGATACCCATCATGCATGGTGTACTCATTTGACCTTCCAAACAATCCTTTTCAATTGCTAGTGTTAACTTTCCTATTCCACCAGTGAGGAAGCCAGAAGCAATTTATTGCAAAGCTAACAAAGCTTAAGCTCACTTGCCTGAGCCCTTCCAAACTCCTGCAATTTTGTAATCAGTTTAATATTCTTCTGCTTACAAAGGATTCCCAACTAGTAAGTGCTCCAGGCTCCACAAAACCTAACTCGGCTCTTAGAAGAGCTGAGGCTCTGAATGGAGACACAACTTGCCCCAAGACACAGAAGCAGAATTTGACCCAAGTTTGTTGTTTCCCAAGTTCTATTTCTGTGCTCCATCCTACAATGAATCCTTGAAGCTCCCCCAGGTCCACAGAGGTGGTCTCCAGGACCCAACCCTTGTTCTTTCCCCTCCATTTCATCCTCTTCTGTTCTGACTCGTTATTGTGGGAGCCTGCAGGGCTAGAATGTGCTTGGGCAGACATACACTTAAGTATCAGGGTTGGAGAATATCCACACCTGCCGTTAATGATACAGACACCTACAGGGCCCTACAAAACCTGAAATATGCCCTCTGTCTACTTGTGTTTTCTTCATCAGCCAAGATGACAGGTTGATAGAATACCTGGGGTGGAGGTGTGTGGGTGCACTGCAGAAGTTGGACTGTGTATCAGCTAGCTTTTCCTGTGTACAAACCACTCCAAAAAACTCTGTAGCCTGAAACAGTATCTATTTAGCTCACAGTTCTGTGGGTCAGCAGTTTGGGCTGGTCTCCGCTGGGCAATTTGTTCTTGGCTCAGTTCCCATGTACATATGCAGTCAGTTGCTAGGTTGGGTGGGGCTTGCCATCAGCTGGCACAAATCATCTTTGTTCTGCATGGTCTCTCATCCTTAGTAGCTAGCCCGATTGTTCCCTTGTAGCTGGGCATAATTCCAAGAAAGTGAGTGCAGTTGAGCAAAAGCTCTTGAGGCTTAGGCTCACGACTTACACATCACCACTTTAACCACATTCTATGGCCCAAAACAAGTAGCAGACCAGCTATGATGGTTAGTTTTTGTGTCAACTTGGTTGAGTCACAGTGCCCAGATAGTTGGTCAAAGGTTATTCTGGATGTTTCTGTAAAGATATTTTTTGGATGAGATTAACATTTAAGTCAGTGGGCCTTGAGTAAAGTAGATTGCCCTCAATAATGGGGGCAAATCTCATCCAATCAGTTGAAAGTTAACCCCCCACCCTACCCTCCTATCCTTCCTTACTTCCCCCCACCCCCTCATCCCACAAGTAAAAAGTAATTTTGTCAGCAGACTGCCTTGGGCCTCATATGCAACTCTTCCCTGAGTCTCCAGCTTGCAGGCCACCTGGCAGATTTTTGGACTAACCAAGTCTCCACAATAGTGTGAGCCAATTATTTAAAATCTCTCTCTCAATCTCTCTCTATAGATGAGTAGATAGATAGTTCCTCTATCTATCCATGTTTCTCTGCTGCTGCTGCTGCTAAGTCACTTCAGTCATGTCCAACTCTGTGAGACCCCATAGACGGCTCCTCTGTCCCTGGGATTCTCCAGGCAAGAATACTGGAGTGGGTTGCTATTTCCTTCTCCATGTTTCTCTAGAGAACTCAAACTAGTGCACAAGCCCAGATTCAATGTATGAGGAATAGATTCCTTGTGGGAGGAGCTGTAAAGCCATATTGCAAAAGGAGGGAAATGTTACAGTCCTTACAGGCTGGGTTTAGGAATGGGATAGATTTCCAGGGGATTCTGCTGGACCAGTCAGGTGGAGCTTCCAGTGACCCCCACTTCCTAATTTAGTATCAAAGACTTCGGAAACAAAACTATTTTCTAAGCGTCCCTGAACAGGGAGTGGCTCCACACCTGGATTTTGGAGTATGTCCCCCTGCTCAGACTAGAGGCTCCCTCAGAGCTATGCTGTCTTCCACCATCCAACTCAGGATTTGGTGTAGAATCAGCGAGTTCAGGTGGAAGAAAGCTGTCCTACTCCCACTGCAGGATGCAACAGGTTCTGAAAGTAGCCAATGCCCTGATTCCTCCAAAAGTTCCCCAAGGTGGTTGGCACAATACCTAGAATATAGGGGGCCTCACAAGTGATCCTCAAGTGGATGAACACCTGAATGATTAGACAATGCTCTATTCTGAACCAGGCAGACTTCAGTGTTGAAGCCTGAAACATCTGCTCCAGTTATGCAAAGGGGCCCAGGTCTCAAGTAACCAGGACATGGCACAGGGGACTCAAACCTGCCCAGCCCATTTCACAGTCCCCTTGGGTGCCCTCCACACCGACTCTATCCTGTCCTGTGTCTATCTCTGCTCAGCACACCCTGCCCTACAGCTTGACCAGTGGGCTACCTCCCAACTCTTGACCCACTCTGTTTCCCACTTACCCTTCTCCTCAGGCTCTACAAGCTCCATTTAGGCCCTTGGTGCATGCGTGCTAAGTCGCTTCAGTCATGTTCGACTCTTTGCGACCCCATGGACTGTAGTCCTCCAGTCTCCTCTGCCCATGGGATTCACGAGGCAAGAATACTGGAGTGGGTTGCCATGCCTTCCTCCAGGAGGTCTTCCGAACTCAGGGATCGAACCTGCATCTCCTGCATTGCAGGCAGATTCTTTACTGCTGAGCCACTGGGGGAGCCCTTAGGTAAGGAAGCCAAATACTGGCATATTTGCATGTCCTACATGCTCTCCCTTCCTCTAAATATGGCTCTGAAGTCTGGGTAGACTTGGAAAGTGGGGAGTATACAGGAGACTGAATGTAGCAGGTGGGTAGATGGAGCAACAGGAATCAACCTATGAGACACAAAGGAAGGGCCTCTCCTGCCCAGAAGCTCCATGACAGCAGGGACTGGCTAAAAACTAGTGGAAGACACTGGACCCACAGGTTCTGAGTTCTAAACCCACATTTGTCACAAACCTGCTGTATGATTTGGAGGTTTCACTTTGCTTCTCATTTTCCCTATGTGTCAAGTGGAGATGATAACCATCTTTAGTGCGTTCTATAGGTACCCTGCTCACCTCTTTGGGATCTTAGCACTTCAAGAAGCTCCAGCTGCCTCCCAACTTCAAGTGTGCATATCTGCACCTGAGAGCTTTCATTTCTGGGCTTCAAAAAGCTAGGTAGCCGGCTGCAAGTGCCAGAGATCCCTTGGAGGAGCCCTCCATCTGTGACTTTCAGGAATTAGTGGATGAATTCCCCAGTTCCCTTTCCATTCAGACAGCATAACTCAGTGGCATTTTTTCCACCCTGAAGGCCAGGACCCCCCATCAGGTTTAAGTTCCAACTGCCCACAGTTGGAACTGGCTCCATAATACATTCCTTATGGGCTGCTTCTCTCCCCTTCTCTCCCCTGTCTCTCTTCCCTACTCCCTCCCAGTGCAATGAACTCTTGCCACTCAAATCCTTGCCTCTTATTTTGGGAAACCCAAACTAAGACCACATCCCAGCCTTGCCTGTGCTGCAATCAGCCTATGATCAAGATGATGGCAGGGGCTACCAGCAAGTGTCTGAGCCTAGGGCCAGGGAAGGGACTTCCCAGTCCTCATTTCTGATCTGGACCAAATGCCACAAGGAGTATCACAGAATGTTGGTGGGATGTCCCCTGTCATTCTGGAATGGCAGCCAAGGCCTAAAACTGAAGACAGGAGATGCCTTTGTACCCATATTCTACTACAGTAAGCAACCAGTGAGTCACCAACAGCTAAGCAACCGACTCCTGGCTTACTAAGAGGCAGCACAACCTGCTCTTCCACTTTTCTACGTAGAGCAGAGCGCAGAGCGTAGAGCGAGTGGGTGGGGTGGGGGCAGGAAGTACACTGCCAGCAGGACAGGATTTCTTATCACTCCCTAAAGGTTTAGCTTGGAAGGGGTTCCAAGGTAATCAAAAGAATATTCAATGTGTCACTTTGCAAATCCCTCCAGACCCAGCCAAGTCCTACTGTTTAGACCAGCCACTCTGCATTCTGTCCATTTTACATATCTAACTCATATCTTCTCTTTACCACTATGATTGCCACTGGGGCTCCTGCCATTTCTTTCCCAGCATGTTCAGTAACCTCCTTTCCAGCCTCTGTCTCGTGTCTGTTTCATGTCCACCTGATCCATCCTTCTGTTAGGGGAAGCACACTGATTGGAACCACCCACCCTGGCCAGGCACCACAGTAACCATTTGCATGAGTTGTTTTATGACAGGAGATCCTGATAAGGAATACAGAACTAATAAGCCACCACCAACCGGAAGAGTTTGGGAAAGGTCTAAAGGAGACACCATGTGTCCGTCCACTTCCCAGAATCCCTCTCGCTAGCATCCATCTTGGCTGAGCGATGCGTGCGCCACCAGGAAAGACTCTGAATTAGAATGATTGGTCAAAGGCCACCCAGAAACTAATCCCATCACCATAAAACCCGAGACTGCGAGCCACGGGGCAGAGCAGTTCTCCTGGGTTCCCTTACCCTACTGCTCTCCGCCCGGGTGCCCTTTCCCAATAAAATCTCTTGCTTTGTCAGCACATGTGTCTCCTCGGACAATTCATTTCCGAGTGTTAGACAAGAGCCCAGTTTCCGGCTCTGGAAGGGGTCTGCCTTCCTACAACACTTCTAAAGTGGATCTTTCCGAAAGAGGCCATCAAACTACTATGGGCCAAAGGCTGCCTGAGGCCTATTTTTGTGCAGCGTTTGAGCAAAAAATGGTTTCTACATGTTTGTGTGCTGTGCTTAGTCACTCAGTCATGTCCAACTCTTTGCGACCCCATGGACTATAGCCTGCCAGGCTCCTCTGTTCATGGGGATTCTCCAGACAAGAATACTGAAGTGAGTTGCCATGCCCTTCTCCAGGGGATCTTGCCAACCTAGGGATCGTATCCAGGTCTCCTGCATTGCAGGTAGATTCTTTAACGTGTTTACATGTTTTTTAAACAAAAGGATAAAACTATGTGACAAAGATATTTGCCCACCTCTGTTCTAAAGCATAAATCTCATCCCACTTAAAGAAGTGGCTTGCCTGCTGGCCTCATCCCATGCACTTACCCCTACACACCTTATGCTTGCTTTCTGTGCCTGAAACATCCACCTTTCCTCTCCCAATTTTCTGGTCAACTACCAGCACTTCAAGTCTCATTCTAAGTGTCCATTTGACTGGCCCTTGACCTGTTGGCCTCAGACCATGCTTGACTTCTCCTGCTTTATTCCATATGACAGGGGTTGGCCCCTACAGCTTCCAGTATAGATTGGATCACAGATGAGTTTGGCCAATGGATGGAAGATAGGAAGGCAAGAAGAAGGAAGTTTCCAATGATATTTCTCCCCAGACTCTCCAGCCATGTGTCTTCACCACAGCTCCAGCTCCCATTGGGTGACCTCAGCCCCAACAATACCATCTCCTCTCTTCTCTTCCCTGGGGTGGTAACAGCTTCCTGCTATTGCTAATCTCTCGGTTCCCCTGGTAGACATCTCAGCTCTTCCATTAACTGTGCAAAATTTCTTGCATTTAATTACCTTGGTTTAAAACCTGGTGTTTGTTTTCCTGGTAGGACTCTGACTAATACACCATTCCTCCAGGCACCATGGATCACAGGGACTCAGGTGCCTGCGGCTACTCAAATAGCACACTTCAGTCGTTGCTTCAAAAACAGCTATTGGATGCCTGTGCTATTCTAGACTGGGGGTCAGCAATCCATGGTCTGCTGGCCAAATCCAGCCACCGCCTATTTCATAAATAAACTTTTATTGAAACAGTCTTGTCAGTCCATTCACATATTGTCTATGGCTGCTTTCAAAGACAAAGTAAATAGCTAAAACAGAGATCATGTGTCCCACAAAACCAAAAGTATTCACTATCTGGTTTTTTACAGAAAAATCTTCATAGGCCCTAGCTACTCAAAATACAGTCCTGGGACCAGCAGCCTCAGCTTCACCTGGAAACTGGTTAGAACTGCAGCATCTCAGACCCCGCCCTAGACCTGTGGAGTCAGATTCTGTACTACAGCAAGATCCTCCTGAACACGTTGAGGTTTGAGTAGCACTGTCTTAAGAAGTCGCCCCCCCCTTATCATAGCACTCTTCCTGCCTATCAGGAATTATTGACTAATTAATTGTCTTTCCTACTAAAGAAAAGCATAAGGATTATTCATGTGTTGTTTTCCTTTGGATTCCCAGCACCTGATAAGATACCTGGCCTACAGAAGATGAATTCAATGATTATAAGACAAATGTAGTTGAAGAGAACCATGGAAACTAAAGAAAGAGAGAGCTTCATAAAGAAGAGTTTTGGGGACTTCCCTCGTGGCCCAGTGGTTAGGACTGCTGGTGCTTTCACTGACATTAGTTCCTGTAAGCTGCTTGGAGCAGTCAAAAACAAATGAATAAAAAAAAAAGTAGTTATTTCTTACACATCAAATTGGCAAATATCAGAGTTTAACATGTGGCATTGTGAGAGTAAGGGAAATAGACCCTCTGTTATGTTGTTAACACAACTCCTCTGTGGAGATCAGTTTGACGTATTCATCAAAATTACAAATGCATATATCCTTTGATCCTACATTTCCACTTGCAGACATTTATCTTCCAAATAGACTCACATCTGGAAGAAGTAATAGGATACTAAGATATTTATTGCGCCACTAGTAGCAAGAGCAAAAAATTGGTATCAAGTATCCATCAAAAGGGATTTGCCCAGTAAGTTATGGTATATAATGAAACTGTGTGACTTTAAAAAGAGAAAAAAGGAACTAGAGTGAAGTTCAAGATATGCTGTTAAGTCAAAAAAGCAAACTGCAAAACAGTATATATCAGAAAAGATTACGCACGTTCAGGATGGTACTGCCCTAGACCAAAACAGTATGCATCAAGTAATATACAAGGGCAAGGAGAGAGAAGAGAAAATATATACTTGCTTGAATGTTTATAAAATATCTCTGGATGGATATACACAAAAACCAACAACACCGATTGGCCATGGAAAGGTATCATTGGGTTGTTGGGGACAAAAGTAGACTTTTTTCACTGTCTATGCTCCAGTACTTTGGGAACTTAAAAACAAAACAAAACAAAAAGTCAGGAAAACCTGATTTATATATAAATGTTTTAGTTTTTATATATACATTATCATGTGCAAAGTAGTTAGTGGGAAGTCACTATATAACACAGAGAGCCCAGCCTGGTGCTCTGTAATGATCTAAAGGAGTGGTATGCGGGAAGGTGAGAGAGGGAGGGTATATATATATATATATATATATATAATATATATATTAGAATCAGTCATAATTTATATATGTATATATGTTGTTGCCCAATATCTGATTCATGTTGTTGTATGGCAGAAACCAGCACAACATTGTAAAGCAATTTTCTACCAATTTTAAAAAATTTTTTAAGAATGGAAAAAAGAAGTTTAGACATGTTTTAGATGTCCAGTCTAGACTTTTGCTACTCAAAATATGGTCTACACGCTGGCAGCTTCAGAATCACCTAGAGCTAGTTAGAAATGCAGAATCCCAGGCCTCATCCTACATGGACTGAATCAGAATCTGCATTTGAACAAGAGCTTTAGGGAACTCAAGCACATAGTACACTCTAATACATACTTGTCCAGCAACAGGAGAACTCACTTCTACAGAACCACCTGGGTTGGTAGCATGGCCTGCTATTAATAAACAAGCTGCTTTTCTCCTCTAACTGGGGCTCCATCCTGGTGAGACACCAGGGCCTAGGCTGTTCCCATGAAGAGGGAAGATTTCAGGAGCTCCTCCCAGGCCCTGGCTGGCCCTGAGCCCAGTGCCCTGGCAGCTTCCCAACTAAAGAAACAGCTCACTTCCTTCTCCGAGAGCCTCTGGGAGTGGTCAGAATGGAAACATTTGAAAGTTTTCCACTCCCCCAGTTATAAGCTCTTTCCAACATGAATAAAGATGCATCTGTCTGGCTCAGGTTTATTCATAACTGGTATTTATTTATCCATCCACAAGGCATCTGGTACCCTGACCTAGTGAAGGAAGGGAAGCAGAAGAGGGAAAGCATTGGAAAGGCCCCACTGGACGAGGGAGGAGGAAAAGCCGGGAGACTGACTGTAGTCTCTGCATCCTTTATCTGCCTGGAACAGTTCCAGGCCACATCTGGAGGCCACATCTGGAAGCAGTGATGCCACTGGACTTTTCAGAGCAGCAGGCATAAGGAGGGAGAAAAGAAGGAAGAGTTTTACTGACCTTGGTCCAGACCTCCCAGAAGTTTGCCTTTGGAAAACTAAGCATGGAAAATAACTTCCACCACACTGCCCCTACTCTGGCTTCCAATTCTCTGAGCCCAGTATCTGAACAAGCACAGAACAGCCATGAGTGAACACCCCACACTGTGGCTGTCCTGAGGCTTCCCCAACCCCAAGTTGTAGAGATGGTGGACTCGCCATGCTCTTTCTTTCTCTGGATCCTTCTTTTCTTCCCAGCTTCTAATAGCAGGCCTTTCCCTCAAACCTTGTCTTCCTCTTCCCTCTTCAAGCTTCCTCTTCGTGAGTTAGGAAGAAGGAGGGCAGGGCACAACCTTTAAAAGAATGATAGAGCTGTTGAGAACATGATAAAAACTGGTTAGAACCGTAGAAGCCCAATACGGTGGGACATTCCTTGAGCCTTATTATATGCTCATTGTAATACATTAGCATAAACTAAATGACACACTCACCAGCACCATGACGGTTCTGAGATCATAAAAGGGCAAAAAGTGGGTAGTGGCCAGTTCCTGAAAATCCCCATCCCTCCCCAAATAGTTGGAATAATCCTCCCACTCTTTGCCTATGAAATTACCAAGCCCATAAAGTGAAAGTCACTCAGTTGTGTCCAATTCTTTGGGAGTTCGTGGACTATTGAATTCTCCAGGCCAGAATACTAGAGTGGGTAGCTGTTCCCTTCTCCAGGGGATCCTCCCAACCCAGGGATCGAACCCAGGTCTCCCGCATTGCAGGTGGATTATTTACCAGCTGAGCCACAAGGGAAGCCCAAGAATACTACCCTGATAGCTCAGTTGGTAAAGAATCTACCTGCAATGCAGGAGACCCTGGTTCGATTCCTGGTTTGGGAAGATCTGCTGGAGTCCATAAAAACTATCTTACGTTTTGGGGCCGCTCTCACCTGTTCATGGAGTGTGTCTCCCAGGGCCACTCTTGGCTTAAGAGACAGATTGTGTTCTGCCTACGGGATGTATTTTCGTTTTCACTTTACTGTGATTCACTCTTGAATTCTTTCCTGCGGGAAGCCAAGGACCATCACTTGGGCCCATCCCAGGAACTTGCTCAAGATTTGGGACATGACCAACTCCTTGTGCCCCATTTTCCTGCAACCTCTTTACAAAGGTTATTAATAAATCTATCTGCTTATTATCTTTACCATTCATTGAATTCCTTCTGAGACTTAAAGAACCTGAGCTTCATTAAGTCCTGAGATAAGTTGGGTGGTTTCAGTTGGAAGGTTGTGGGTTCAAGTCCCATCTGAGGTGTGACTGGCTTCGAGTGAGTCCCATTGCTTAGGTCCCTCCTAACCACCATCCCTAGGTGACTAATATCTCTTAAGTTAAAAACAAAACCAAGCCATGAAACCACTAATAAGTGTTCATCCCAAAAAGTTTACAAAATGCTTCCACATATTGTGCCTCTAAATCTATCATCTAACAGCCCTTTAAGGTTTGAATTTCTCTCCTTACTCTATAGAGGGAAACGCCAAGCCCAGGAAATGTTAAAGGGTTTGACAAGATCTCCAAGCCTATAGACAGCAG
The DNA here is from genome assembly GCF_002263795.3 of Bos taurus. Lineage (NCBI taxonomy): Eukaryota > Metazoa > Chordata > Mammalia > Artiodactyla > Bovidae > Bos > Bos taurus. The sequence continues at coordinate 51,084,941 of NC_037340.1, forward strand.
AGGCCTCAGGTCTCAAATGCACATGATAGCTGGCATCTCTCAAAACCTCCAAGGCCCTTCCAGTGTAGGGCTCCAAATCAGACAGGTCTTTCACCAGAAGCCACCTGCTGACATGTCAGCTCTGTAAATGGCTTTGTTTGTCCTTTGCCTGGCCTGGTCAGCCTCCAAATTCAGAGACCTGTTTCATCCCCATTTCCTCTATTGTCTCCCATCTAGGTCTACTCAATCTTAGAGTCTGGGCAAACATCTTATCCTTCTCTTCCTGATAACTACTGAAATTGTTTTCCAGTCAGTCTCCCTGTCCTTGGGGCTCTTCTCTTACTCTTTCATGTTGTACCAACTACCATCAAAACCCTGTGTGATAATTAATTGCAAACATGGCTACACTGTTTGTAATGTGACTGTATCTCTTCCCATCAAGAAGCAGAGTCTATTTCCCTATTCCTTGAATCTAAGTTTGCCTTGTGAGTTGCTTTGGCCAATAGAATATGGTAGAAATGACAAAGTACCAGTTCCACATAGGCTTCAAGAGGCCATGTGCATTTCCACTTCCTGGAAATCTATCCAGTCACCATGTGAACAAGCCCAGGCTAGCCTTCTGAAGAATGAGAAATCATTTGGCCCAGAATCCCACTGGCCCAGCCAATAGCTAGCCAAATGCCAACCATGCGATGAGGCCATCCTGAATCAACCAGTCCCTAGCCTACCCATTAACTGACCTAATATGCTTGAGGGAACCACCATAATCAGCTAAGCCAACCCAGACCAGAAGAACCAGCTAGCCAACTCAAAGATTAGTGAGAAATAATCATTGTGGTATTAAACCAATAAATTTAGGCTTACACAGCAAAAGCAAACTGATATAACCTTTGTTCCCTCCTCACTGACTCTAAGGGGCTTCCCAGACCAAGCTCCTCATCCCCGGTATTCACAGTCTTCCTAATGAAGTTGATACCTCAGTTTCATTCACTGCAGTTTCTCCAAAGCCTGGTCTCCACAGTGTCCCCTGATATTTCTGGCTCTTTCCACTCTTGAGCTTCTCACCTTTACCCCTCCACACACACCTGAATACCATGTCACCCTCCTCTCTCCATCTCTCAAAATTATGTTTTTCCTTCAATACTTCACTCTGGAGTCTTCCACGATAGTGCCTCTTGTTGCTTTAAGGCCTTTGCATGTTAGTCTCAAACTTCACTCTATTTTGCTGTGCTTGCCAAAGAAGCACTTAATCATATCCCTGTCCTGCCTTGCTTTATTCCTAATTGGCTTATATAGTTCATTATAGAGCAGGAAGAACAAACTTGGCCTCACATGTCTACACGGATGAGTTAGCAGAAGATGCCTGCAGAGGCATCTGCTGGAAAGATTGCCATGATTGATTAATAATGTCTGCCACTGGGACAGACAAGAGGGGTCCTAGCATGCAGGTCAATATTGGCCTTTCATGGTCTAATACAGGGACTCTTGAACCATTTGTCTGATGAACCCTGTAGATCCTTTCTAAAAATAACAAAATGCATAAAATAAAATACATCAGATTATAAAGAAAACCAATTATTTTGAAATACTTTTATCAAAATATTTAAAAATATATAACATGTGCTTCATCTTTAATATACTATACAACAAGATCTAGTGGTGGGAAGGATAGTGTCTAATAACTATTGCAATTTTGATATACAATGATCTTTCAAAGTATTTATAACTGTACTGTGATATGAAGATACTGTGGCTTCTGTTGGGAACAAAGATTCAGCTATGTGATGTGTTGCCTATACTCAAAAAGGAAACTTTTTATTTAATTTGGAACAAAATATAGATTTAATTTTTTTCAATTATGTCTCATGGACCCCCTAAATTGTATCCATAGTATCTTAAATTAAGAACCCCTGGCCTAGGCTGTAATATACATAAAAGGCAGGGGCTGCTTTCAGATTGATTTACATCCCTGAGACAGATCAAGGTTAGATATTGATATGACGGTGGATGATCAGTAACACTGTAAAAGAACAAAACCCACTGTTGCCATGCAGGACCTACAGGGGTTTGACACCAGGTTAAGGAGACTGTGGTCTGGTTTGTCAGTGTACCTTTTCTGTTACATATTGTGGCTTCATCAGTTTTCTTCTCCTCACAGGAGCAAGGCCTCAGGTACCTATTAGGACACACTTCACTTCACACCTGGCCCAGGGGATCACTCCTGGCCATTTCCTCTTCATCTCCTAGAACCCATTACCTTTCCCACTATCTTGCTTGGGCCTCTTTGCCTAGCCCCGATGAACTACCTTGATAGAGCCCCTTCTTTGCTCAGCAACCTTTCAGGGTTGCCCTACTCCTTGGCCTTCCCTTAGCCTCACACTCTAGATTTAGAGGGGGAGGTCTGCCATAGCCCTTGCACTACCCAGGACCTCAGAATCCAGGCTCTGTGTTATCTAGGCATTGAATTCAGCCCAATCCTTACAGAATCTCTTTCTTATTGTAAAGATGAATGTGTCCAACACTCTTTACATACTGCCTCAAAAACTTTTTGGCCAAACCTCTGCCTCCAGTCAGTGCTTAGCTGACCTGTTTTAGGAAGCCCTCACCCTAACCTGAGGCTTCTCCAATACAGCCAAATGGAACCCCAAGAGAGCCTGCCTGGCTCTCATGCATGATCAATACAGAAATGTGGGAGAAGTATGAGTCAATGGGGTTTCCCTTGGCTAATGGGAGTTAAAAAGCAGTGAATGCTTGTTGTTGTTTAGTCACTAAGACATGCCTGACTCTTTGCAACCTGATGGACTGTAGCCCACCAGGGTCCTCTGTTCATGGGATTTCCCAGGCAAGAATGCTGGAGTGGGTTGCCATTTCCTTCTCCAGAGGATCTTCCCAACCCTTGTCTCCTGTTTGGCAGGTGCATTATTTCCCACTGAGCCCTAACTCATGTGTACTTTAAGAAAACAGAGGGTTTTTAATCATTTTTTTTTAAGTGAGCTGAACTTTTTGATGTCCCTTTAAAATATAATCCTATCATTCCCTACTTCTCCAGGCACACGTAGCTGAATACCCAGATTTACAAAGCAGGCAAAGCAGCTTCCCTTGATTTATAGGAAGTTGCTTTTCAGCCTCGGAGAAGGCAACGGCACCCCACTCCAGTACTCTTGCCTGGAAAATCCCATGGATGGAGGAGCCTAGTAGGCTGCAGTCCATGGGGTCGCTAAGAGTTGGGCACGACTGAGTGACTTCGCTTTCACTTTTCACTTTCACGCATTGGAAAAGGAAATGGCAGCCCACTCCAGTGTTCTTGCCTGGAGAATCCCAGGGACGGCGGAGCCTGGTGGGTTGCCGTCTATGGGGTCGCACAGAGTCGGACACGACTGAAGCAACTTAGCAGCAGCAGCAGCTTTTCAGCCTCCTTTAACCCGTGAGCTCTTTCAACAAAAAAACAACAATGAATCAGTGGGGTTTCCCTTGACCAATGACAGTTAAGAGCCAACGGATGAATGCTTTTCCCTTTTGCTCCTCAGTATGTTTTTCTTGGCAAAATTCTGTTAGCCTTTGCCCTGCTTCATTTTGTACTCCAAAGCCAAACTTGCCTGTTACCCCAGGTATCTCTTGACTTCCTACTTTTGCATTCCAATCCCTTATGATGAAAAGGACACCTTTTTTTGGTGTTAGTTTTAAAAGGTCTTGTAGGTCTTCACAGAACCATTCAGCCTCTTTGGCATTAGTGGTTGGGGCACAGATTTGGATTACTGTGATGTTGAATGGTTTGCCTTGGAAACGAACTGAGATGATTCTATTGTTTTTGAGATTGAACTCAAGTATTGCATTTTGGACTCTTCTGTTGATTATGAGGGCTACTCCATTTCTTCCATGGGATTTTGCCCACAGTAGTAGATATAATGGTCACCTGAATTAAATTCACCCATTCCTGTCCATTTTAGTTCACTGATTCCTAAGATGTTGATGATTACCCTTGCCATCTCCTGCTTGACCACGTTCAATTTACCTTGATTCATGGACCTAACATTCCAGGTTCCTATGCAATATTGTTCTTTACAGCATCAGACTTTATTTTCACCACCAGACACATCTGTAACTCTGTGTCATTTTTGCTTGGCCAAGCCTGTTCATTCTTTCAGGAGCTATCTCCCCACTCTTCCCCAGTAGCATATTGGACACCTACCAGCCTGGTTGGGTCATCATCTGGGGTCATATCTTTTTGTTTTTTCATACTGTTCATGGAGTTCTTGACACAAGAATACTAGAGTGGTTTGCCATTTCATTTTACAGTAGACCACATTTTTTCAGTACTCTCCACTCTGACCAGTCCATCTTGGGTGAATCTGCACAGCATGGCTCATAGTTTCATTGAGTTACACAGGGCTGTGATCCATGTGATCATTTTGGTTAGCTTTCTGTGATTATAGTTTTTGTTTTGGATGCTGTGGAATTATAGTTCTTGCTTCTTCTGTCTGTCCTTTGATGGATGAGGATAAGAGGCTTCCTGATCAATTGCAAACTTCCTAATCAGAGAGATTGGGTGTAGGGAAAACTGGGTCTTGCTCTGGTGGGCAGGGCCAAGCTCAGGAAATCTTTAATCCAATTGTCTGTTGATGGATGGGGCTGTTCTCCCTCCTTGTTAGTTGTTAGGCCTGAGGCAACCCAGTCCTGAAATCTATAGGCTCTATGGTAGGGCTAATGGTGACCTCAAAGAGGATTTATCCCAACACACACCTCCCAGGACTGATGCTGCCAGTGCCCCTGTAAATGTGGTAGGCCACTGCCAACCTATGCCTCCACAGGAGACCCTCAAACACTCACAGTCAGGTCTGGCTCAGTCTCCTTTGGGGTCACTGGTGTGCACAAAGGTTTTGTTTGTGCCCTCCAAGAGTCTGTTTTTCCCATTCCTGTGGAAGTTCTGCAATCAAATCCTGCTGACCTTCAAAGCCAGATTCCCTGGGTATTCCAACCCTCTGTGCTGGATTACCAGCTTGAGAAATCTGATGTGGGGCCAGGAACCTTCAGAGCATTGTGAGAACTTCTTTGATATTATTGTTCTTCAGTTTGTAGGTCACTCACCCAGCAGGTATGGAATTTGATTTTAACATGATTGCCCCCCTTCGACCATCTCGTTGTGGATTCTCATTTGTCTTTGGACATAGGATGTCTCTTTTTGGTGGGTTCCTACGTCCTCCTGTCGATGGTTGTTCAACAGCTAGTTGTGATTTTGGTGTTCTCACAGGAGAAATGAGTGCATGTCCTTCTACTCCACCATCTTGGAATTGAAGGTATGCAACTATAATTAATCCAATTCACGGACCACAGCCTTATCAAGGCAAAGGGGCTTGTGCAACTCAATGAAGCTATGAGCCATGCCATGCAGGGCCACTCAAGATAGATAGGTCTAAGTGAAGAGGTCTGACAAAATGTGGTACACTCAGGAAGGAAATGGCAAACCATTCCAGTATTCTTGCTGCAAGAACCCCATGAACAGTATAAAAAGATGTGACATCAGATGATAAGCCCATCAGGTTGGTAGGAGAAGTAAGACAGGGAGATTGAAGCCTCCCCACAAACACACCAAAAACTCATCAAGATATGGAACAACTCCTACAAAGCAACCTCTAGGAGACAGCAGAAGATGCCAGGCCTCCAGGGGGTACAGCTAAGCTCCCTGAAATGAGGTAGCAGAGAGGATGGAGACATATAAAGGGAAAAGACTGAGAACTTCTGTATGGAAGCTTGTGCCCTGAGGGAGGGAAGGAGTCTTGAAGAAGGAGGAGTTCCCATGTACTGGGAAGCTCCCTCGCAAACAAAGCCCAAGGGGGAGCTGTGGAATCTCAGGAAGCTGGGTAAAGCAGGGACCGAGAGAGCAGAAAACAGAGAAAGCTGCACTTCTCAGCCCATAAACAGCTCACATACTGTGGCCCTGACCAGATGGCGGGCTTGGGGAACTGAGAGAAGCCCACAGAAACCCAGCAGTGCAGAGGGTGGGTCCAGGGTGCCAAGAGAGGCATTCACACAAACCTCTGCAGTGCGTACAAACCATGCAGCACAGACTGTGGGCCCCCAGAACCAAAAGAAGAGTGCACAAGCCTCACGACATAAAGGGCGAGCTCAGGGGGCTGAGGGAAGCCCCATACAAGTCTCTGAGATGCAGAAGGCAGGGTTGATGAGTTGAGAAAAGATCCAAACAAGCCCCTACCTAGCAAGTTTAAGCCTGCAGTGCAGGCCAGGACAGTGGACAGAAGCACTGGCATACATTCAATGGACAAGTAAGGGGCTAGCAGCAGTGAAGATACGCTGAGAGGGCCACTTTGACACGGCTGCAGAAATAGACGTGTTTAACACTGCCAAAGTCAGAAGGACTGCCCAAAGACATACTGAACCCATAGACACCCCGAAACCTACTACTGGACACTGCCCTGCCCTTCAGAGAGATGAGATCCAGCTCAGTCATCCAGAACACAGGCACAAGCTCCCCCAACCAGGTAAACTTCACAGGAAACTAATCCAGACCCATCCACAGGGGCAGACTCCACAACCAAGAAGAACTACAACCTTGAGAAGCTTTTTTTTTCCCCCTCTTTTAAATATGCCTATTCTCCCTACATATTTTTAACTTCACATTAGCCTTTTGTGGCACTGTGGAGTTCTTCTTTGTTTTTCTTGTTAAAAAAATTTTTTTTAAGATTTTTTTCATCCGTTTTTTGGTGATTTTTCTGATTTTTATTTTGATATATTTGATTGCTTTTCTTATAGCTCTTTAAAGGCTGTAGCTATTCCTGAATACATATAAATCTTTTTCACATATGTATATTTAGCTTTGCTTTTCTATTTTTATTTTCTTTATTTTTTACCTTTTCTTTCAACCCTTTTTCTCTTTTCTTTCCCTTCTCCTCTTTTTTTTTCTTTTTCTTCTCTCTTTTTTCCTTCACTGTTTCTTTTTTCACCATATAAGTTAAATTGTTGTACTCTCTTTACTATATTCCCCAACTGGCACTCTGCTCAGTCTCAGTTTTTCAGATTGAGTGTTAGTTAGTGCTGCTTTTAATTGACTGATATCACTTTTGGTTTCCTTCTTCACCAAGTCAATCTCCTGTACTCTTTTCTTTAGAATACTCTGGTTATATCTGTGTGTGTGGAAGTGTGTGAAAATGTACCATTATTTCTGTAATTACCTGCTGGATCTTGTATTAACTATCTGGGTTCATCTTTTATTTCATGTCATGCTTTGCACTTTTGTCTTGGTGAGTTTGCTTTAACTCCCTTTAATCCCATAACAAGCGACTTATGGAGCCCCGATCTCCTGACCAAGGATCACACCTGAACCACTGAGGTGTGAGCATTGAATCCAAGATCCCAGACTACCAGACAATTCCTAAGCCCAGGGGGTATTAATTATTAAGAACTTCAACAACTGTACACAAAGCCTACTATCACCCTATGTTGACAGCATACACTCCAGGACACTTTACCCAAACAAAAAGCAAGACAAAAACACAGAAACAATCATCAACAGACAGGAGTCCCATAGACACTCAAAAATATACCACCTTACACAGTCCTGCCCATTATAGGAAAAAAAAAAACCTCACTTCCTCCCACTAGAACACAGGCACAAGTCACCCTTAACAAGAAATCAACACAAACCACTCAACCAACCTTTCCCTCGAAGGGCAAAAACCAAGAGGAGAAGGAATACAAACCTAAAGCCTGGAAAAAGGAGACCTCAAACCTCAAGCAGAGTAAGTTAGGGGGAAAAAAATGAAAAGACAGAAATACAGCACAATGAAACAACAAACTCACAAGACCAAATAAACAAAGAGGAAATAACCAATCTACATGAAAGAGCATTCAGAATAACGATAGTAAAGATGATCTGAAGACTTGACAATAGTATGGAGAAAATGCAAGAAACCATTAATGTAGTTAATACAATTACCATGGACATAGAAGAAATAAAGAATAAGCAGTGATGAATAGCACAATTACTGAAATTAAAAATACTCTAGAAGAAACCAGTAGCAGAATGACTGAGGCAGAATATTGGAGAAGTGAGCTGGAAGATAAAATGGTGGAAGTATTTGCTGAAGAGCAGAATAAAGGAAAAAGAATGAAAACAATTGAGGATAGCCTCAAGACCTTTGGGACAATATTAAATGCATCAACATTCAAGTTATAAGGGTCCCAGAGGAAGAATAAAAATAGAAAGGCCCTGAGAAAATTATTGAAGAAATTATACTTGAAAACTTCCCCAATATAGGAAAGTAGGCTCAGTAGCTCGGTCATGTCCAACTCTTTGCAACCCCATGGACTGCAGAAAGCCAGGCTTCCCTGTCCATCACCAACTCCCAGATCTTGCTCAAACTCATGTCCATCGAGTCAGTGATGCCATCCAAACTATCTCATCCTCTGTCATCCCCTTCTCCTGCCTTCAATCTTTCCCAGCATCAGGGTCTTTTCCAATGAGTCAGTTCTTTGCATCAGGTGGCCAAAGTATTGAAGTGTCAGCTTCAGTATTAGTTTTTCCAATGAATATTCAGGACTGATCTTCTTTAGGATGGACTGGTTGGATCTCCTTGCAGTCCAGGAGACTCTCAAGAGTCTTCTCCAACACCACAGTTCAAAAGCATCAATTCTTCTGTGCTCAGCTTTCTTTATGGTCCAAAGCACACATCCTTACATGACTACTGGAAAAACTATAGCTTTGACTATATGGACCTTTGCCTGCAAAGCAATGTCTCTGCTTTTTAATAGGCTGTCTAGGTTTGTAATAGCTTTACTTCCAAGGAGCAAGTGTCTTTTCATTTCATGGCTTCAGTCACCATCTACAGTGATTTTCAAGCCCAAGAAAATAAAGCTTGTCACTGTTTCCATTGTTTCTCCATCTATTTGTCATGAAGTGATGGGATCAGATGCCATAACCTTAGTTTTTTGAATGTTGAGCTTTAAGCCAACTTTTTCACTCTCCTCTTTCACTTTCATCAAGAGGCTCTTTAGTTCCTCTTCACTTTCTGCATAAGGATGGTGTTATCTGCATATCTGAGGTTATTGATATTTCTCCTGGCAAAATTGATTCCAGCTTGGCTTCATCCAGCCCAGCGTTTTGCAAGATGAACTCTGCATATAAGTTAAATAAACAAAGTGACAATATACAGCCTTGATGTACTCCTTTCCCAATTTGGATCCAGTCTGTTGTTCCATGTACAGTTCTAACTGCTGCTTCTTGATTTGCATACAGATTTCTCAGGAGGCAGGTCAGGTGGTCTGGTATTCCCATCTCTTTAAGAATTTTCCACAGTTTGTTGTGATCCACACAGTCAAAGGCTTTGCCATAGTCAATAAAGCAGAAGTAGATGTTTTTCTTCAACTCTCTTGCTTCTTCTATGATCCAACAGATATTGGCAACTTGATCTCTGTTTCCTCTGCTTTTTCTAAATCCAGTTTGAACATCTGGAAGTTCTCAGTTCATGTACTGTTGAAGCCTGGCTTGGAGAATTTTGAGCATGACTTTCCTAGTATGTGAAATGAGTACAATTGTGCAGTAGTTTGAACATTCTTTGGCATTGTCTTTGGGATTGGGAAGAAAACTGACCTTTTCCAATCCTGTGGCCACTGCTGAGTTTTCCATATTGGCATATTGAGTTTTCAATATTTGCATATTGAGTAAAGCACTTTAACAGCATCACGTTTTACTATTTGAAATAGCTCAATTGGAATTGCATCATCTCTATTAGTTTTGTTCATAGTGATGCTTCTTAAGGCCCACTTGACTTTGCATTCCAGGATGTCTGGCTCTAGGTGAATGATCACACCATCGTGGTTACCTTGGTCACAAAGATCTTTTTTGTATAGTTCTTCTGTGTATTCTTGCCACCTCTTCTGCTTCTGTTAGGTCCATAGTGTTTCTGTCCTTTAATGTGCCCATCTTTGCACGAAATGTTCCCTTGGTATCGCAAATTTTCTTGAAGAGGTCTCTAGTCTTTCCCATTCTATTGTTTTCCTCTGTTTCTTTGCATTGATCACTGAGGAAGGCTTTCTTATCTCTCTTTGCTATTCTTTGGAAATCGCTCATTATTAGAGAAATGCAAATCAAAACTACAATGAGATATCACCTCACACTGGTCAGAATGGCCATCAGTAAAAGGTCTACAAACAATAAATGCTGGAGATGGTGTGAATAAAAGAGAACCCTCTTGCAATGCTGATGGGAATGTAAATTGATACAGTCACTATAAAAGATGGTATGGAGATTCCTTTAAAAACTAGGAATAAAACCACCATATGACCCAGCAATCCCACTACTAGGCATATACCCTGAGGAAACCAAAACTGAAAAAGACACATGTACCCCAATGTTCATTGCAACATATTTACAATAGCTAGAACATGGAAGCAACCTAGATGTCCATCAACAGGTGAATAAATAAAGAAGCTGTGGTACATACATACAATGTAGTTAAAAAAGGAATGCATTGGAGTCAATTCTAATGAGGTGGACAAACCTAGAGCCTATTATACAGAGTGAAGTAAGTCAGAAAGAGAAAGATAAATATTGTATACTAACACATATATGTGGAATCTAGAAAGATGATACTGATGAATTTATTTGCAGGGCAGTAATGGAGAAACATACATGGAGAACAGACTTATGGACATGGGAGGAGGGGAAGAATGAGAGGGTGAGATGTAAGAATGAGAGGAAGAGAGTAACATGGAAACTTACAATACCATATGTAAAATAGATAGCCAGTGGGAATTTGCTGTATGACTCAAAGAACTCAAAGAGGAACTCTGTAACAATCCAGTGGGGTGGGATGGGGAGGGAGATGGGAGGGAGTTTCAAGAGGGAGGGGACATATGTATACCTATGGCTGATTCATGTTGATACTTGGCATAAAACAATAAAATTCTGTAAAGCAATTATTTTTCAAATTAAAAAAAAAAGATATGACACCAAAAGATTCCCCCCAGGTTGGATGGTGTCCAATATGATACTGGGGAAGAGTGGTGAGCAATTATTAATAGTTCCAGAAAGAATGAAGTGGCTGGGCAAAAGCAGAAACAACACTCAGTTGTGAATGTGCCTGATGGTGAAAATAAAGTCTGATGCTGTAAAGAACTATATTGCATAGGAACTTGGAATGCTAGATCCGTGAATCAAGGTAAATTGAACGTGGTCAAACAGGAGATGGCAAGGGTAATCATTGACATCTTAGGGATCAGTGAACTAAAATGGACAGGAATGGGTGAATTTAATTCAGGTGACCATTATATCTACTACTGTGGGCAAAAATCCCATAGAAGAAATGGAGTAGCCCTCATAATCAACAAGAGTCCAAAATGCAATACCTGGGTGCAATCTCAAAAATAATAGAATCATCTCAGTTCATTTCCAAGGCAAACCATTCAACATCATAAGCCAAGTCTATGCCCCAAGCACTAATGCCAAAGAAGCTGAAGATGAATGGTTCTATGATGACCTATAAGACCTTGTACAATTAACACCAAAAAAAGGTGTCCTTTTCATCATAAGGGATTGGAATGCAAAAGAGGAAGTCAAGAGATATCTGAGGAAACAGGCAACTTTGGCCTTGGAGTACAAAATGAAGCAGGGCAAAAGCTAACAAAGTTTTGCCAAGAGAACACACTGGTCATAGCAAACACCCTTTTCCAACAACACAAGAGATAACTCTATACATGGACATCACCAAATGATCAATACCAAAATCAGATTGATTACATTCTTTGCAGCCAAAGATGGAGAAGCTCTATACAGTCAGCAAAAACAAGACCTAGAGCTGACTGTGGCTCAGATTATCAGCCCTTATTGCAAAATTCAGGCTTAAGCTGAATAAAGTAGAGAAAACCACTAGGCCATTCAGGCATGACCTCAATAAAATGCCTTACGATTATACAGTGGAATATACAAAATGCCTGTAGAACTATGGACAGAGGTTCATAACACTGTACAGGAGGCATTGACCAAAACCATCCCAAAGAAAAAGAAATGCAGAAAGAAAAAATGGTTGTCTAAGGAGGTTTAAAAAGCCTCTTGATGAAAGTGAAAGAGGAGAGTGAAAACGTTGGCTTAAAGCTCAACATTCAGAAAACAAAGATCATGGCATCTGGTCCCATCACTTCATGGGAAATAGATGGGGAAACAGTGGAAACAGTGTCAGACTTTATTTTGGGGGGCTCCAAAATCATTGAGGATGGTGATTGCAGCCATGAAATTAAAAGATGTTTACTCCTTGGAAGGAAAGTTATGACCAACCTAGACAACATGTTAAAAACCAGAGACATTACTTTGCCAACAAAGTTCTGTCTAGTCAAGGCTGTGGCTTTTCCAGTAGTCATGTATGGATGTGAGAGTTGGACTGTGAAGAAAGCTGAATGCTGAAGAATTGATGCTTTTGAACTGTGGTGCTGGAGAAGACTCTTGAGAGTCCCTTGGACTACAAGGAGATCCAACCAGTCCATTCTAAAGGAGATCAGTCCTGGGTGTTCTTTGGAAGGAATGATGCTAAAGCTGAAACTCCAGTACTTTGGCCACCTCATGAGAAGAGTTGACTCACTGGAAAAGACTCTGGTGCTGGGAGGGATTGGGGGCAGGAGGAGAAGGGGATGACAGAGGATGAGATGGCTGGATGGCCTCACCAACTTGGTGAACGTGAGTTTGAGTGAACTCTGGAAGCTGGTGATGGACAGGGAGGTCTGGCATGCTGCAGTTCATGGGGTCGCAAAGAGTCGGACACGACTGAGTGACTGAACTAACTAACTAAGGGAAAAACAGAAGTGAAAAGCAAGAGAGAAAGGGAAACATATACCCAACTGAATGCAGAGTTCCCGAAAATAGCAAGGAGAGATCGGAAGACCATCTTCAATGAATAGGCCTTCAAAGAAAGAGAGGAAAATAATAGAATGGGAAACACTAGAGATCTCTTGAAGAAAACTGGAGATGTTAAAGGAACATTTGATGCAAGTGTGGGCACAATAAATGACAAAAACAGTAAGGACCTGACAGAGGCAGAAGAGATTAAGAAGAGGTAGCAAGAATACACAGAAGAACTATACAAAAAAAGGTCTAATGACCTCAACAACTACAATGGTGTGTTCACTCACCTAGAGCCATATATCCTGGAGGGTGAAGTCAAGTGGGCCTTAGGAAGCATTACTACCAACAAAGCTACAGGAGGTGATGGAATTCCAGCTGAGCTATTTCAAATCCTAAAAGATGATGCTGTAAAATTGCTGCACTCAATAGGTTTGCAAACTTGGAACACTCAGCAGTGGCCACAGAACTGGAAAAGGTCAGTCTTCATCCCAATCCCAAAGAAGGGAAGTGATAAAGAATATTCAAGCTATTAGACAATTGCACTCACTTCCTATGCTTGTAGGGTTATGCTCAAAATCCTTCGAGCTAGTCTTCAGTAGTACTTGAATCAAGAACTTCCAAATGTACAAACTGGGTTTAGAAAAGTCAGAGGAGCCAGAGATCAAATTGCCAACATCCATTGGATCATAAAGAAAGCAAAGGAATTCCAGAAAAACATCTACTTCTGCTTCATTGACTACATGAAAGCCTTTGACTGTGTGGATCACAACAAACTGGAAAATTATTAAAGAGGTGGGAACACCAGACCATCTTACTGTCTCCTGAGAAACCTGTATGTGGGTCAAGAAGCAACAGGCAGAACCTTACAGGGAACATCTGACAGGTTCAAAATTCAGAAAGGAGTTTGGCAAGGCTGTATACTGTCACCCTGTTTATTTAACTTAAATGTACAGTACATCATGCAAAATGCTTGGCTAGATGAGTTACAGGTTAGAATCAAGCTTGCCAGGAGAAATATCAATAACCTCAGATATACAGGTGATATCACTCTAGTGGCAGAAATTGGAAAGGAACTAAACAGCCTCTTGAAGGTGAATGAGGAGAGTGAAAAATCTGGCTTAAAACTCAGTATTCATAAAACTAAAATCATGACATCTGGACTCATAACTTCATGGCAAATAGAAGAGAAAAAAGAAAAAGCGACAGAAAAAAGAAAAGTGACAGATTTTCTTTTTTTTTTTTTTTTTTCAGATTTTCTTTTTGAATTCCATAATCATTACAGATGGTGACTGTGGCCATGAAATTAGAAGACACTTGCATCTTGGAAGGAAAGATATGACAAACCTAAACAGTGTATTAAAAAGCAAAGACATCACTGCTAAGAAAGGTCCATATAGTCAAAGCTGTGGTTTTTCCAGTAGTCTTGATTGGATGTGAGAGCTGGACCATAAAGAATACTGAGTGCCGAAGAACTGGTGCTTTCTAACTGTGGTACTGGAAAAGACTCTTGAGAGTCCCTTGGACTGCAAGGAGGTTTAAACAGTCCATCTTAAAGATAATCAACCCTGATTATTCATCGGAAGGACTGATGCTGAAGCTGAAGCTCCAATACTTTGGCCACCTGATGCGAAGAGCTGACTCTTTGGGAAAGTATCTTGATGCTGGGAAAGATTGAGGGCAGGAGAAATGGGGGGCAGAGGATGAGATGGTTGAACAGCATCACTGACTCAATGAACTTGAACTTGGGCAAACTCCAGGAAATAGTGAGGAACCGAGTGGTCTGGCATTCTGCAGTTCATAGAGTTGCAAAGACTCAGACAGGGCTTAGCAACTCAACACCAAAACCACTATAATTAATACTGCCTGCCTGAGCATTTGAATGGGTAAGCAGTGATGTTATGTCACTGCCCCAGCTCTAGAAGCAAATTGGTAAAGTTGCCCAAATTTTTCTTTAGCATTCCTAGTCCACCAAGTCTATCTCTGTCTCTCGCTGAGTTATTTCCTTCATCCGACTTGCCCCATCCCAGATAATACCTCTGTGCATAAAGTATGGCCACCCATTTTCTGGATGAGGAAACAAATTCTGAAATATTCAGCAACTTACCCAGCATCACAAAATTTATACAGATAGAATAGAGGTTTTTAATCAGGTCTACTCGACACCATAGTTCCCACACTATAATGTTTAACATAGAAGGCAATAGTAAAGGTCTTCAACCAAAGAGAACAGCCCAACCTTCCTCTTTTTGTTAGGAGACGCCTTCTGCCAATAGGTGCCCCATCTTTTCTTATACTGAATCAGATGAAGTAGAAGGCTCTAAGGGGTCCAGCAAGGAGCCCTTCCTCCACTCCACAGCCATCCCCCAGCAATTCCTCTGCCAGGCTTTGGCTCCCCTCTCTCAGTTACAGTCTCTCTCATCTCACCTATTTTTTATCCTTTAAGCATCTGTCTCTTGGAGAGGGCTGGAGACCATCTGGTAAAGAAAGAGCAAAATTCTAACTGGAACAGTGTCAAACCTCCAACTTATGGAAAAATCCATGGTGACTAAGCATTCCCACAGGCAGGGGGCTATAAATAGGGGTCTCGGACCACAGCCTAGGCCTGGAGCCTGCTGACAAGGAGGTCTACCTGCCTAGATTGGCTAATACTTGCTCCCAAGGAGCAGTTCAGGATTTTTGAGTCCATTGTTGCTGTACATCTGGCCTCCTACTCCTGAAAGCTGAGACTCAGCTCTGAGAGTCTGGAAATCCAGACCCAGAGTCTATGACAAGTATAATCTTCAACTTGCCCCTTCCTATCCCCGTGAAACTACCTAACCAGGCAGCTTGTTGCTGGTGCTGTGTTTTGTCACCAGCTGGGGGTGAGCAAGCAAGGGAAGAGTGACAAAGCCACCAAGACCTTCCTAAAAGCTAAGACTCTTCTCTTTTCCTCAGCTAAGACCCCAGCTCCCCAGGAATGCATGCCTACCAGCTTACCGTCCTCAATGATGGACAATGCAGAGGTTCAGTGGGCCAGCTCTGAACCCAGCTAGACTTGACTTTAAATTCCTCACTGACAGGTATCTTAAATCCCATTCCCTAGAATCAGAGCCTGATATGGAGATTCATGAGTACATGATTTGCAGAGGAAATGATCTCAAGAAAAAATGAAGAAGGGAACTAGGACAGGAAGGGGGGAATGATCAGCAAAAGATGAGGTCTCAGCTGGAGTCTAACCTCCACCTGATCTAATGTGGAGCTCTGCAGGGGCTCCTTAAAAGGAGTTAACCCCTTTTAAGGAAAACAAGTCAGACTCTTACATTCCTGTGTCAATCTGTCATTGTCCACCTTTGAAGAACAGGATGTGTGATGGAAGAGGACGACAAAAGTTCTCAGGAGGTTCTGGACAAGGACGTCAGCCCAGAGAAGGTCTCAGATGGAAGCTTTAAACCACTGCACTGGCAGCAGCTGAAGAAGGGATTACTGGATGGGAAAAGAGAGCCAGCTGAGGTTCAAACATTAGCTATCACACTGAGCAAGATTCAGCCAATTCTCTATAAAACAAGCATAACACTTATCATGTGGGTGTGTTAGGAGGTAAACTCAAGGTTGCCAAAACAAGGTAAGTTCTCAGTGGCTGCAAGCTACCATTCCTATTGCTTGGTGAAGTCATTTTAAGTCAGGAGGTTAGCTTGACTAGTCTGTGGGGTGCCCATACATTTGGACAAACATTATGCTGAATATTTCTGTGAGGGAGTTTTGGATGAGAGTAATATTCCAATCCCCAAATAGGGCAATGCCAAACAGTGTTCAAATTACCAATTGTGCTCATTTCACATGCTAGTAAGGTAATGCTCAAGATCCTTCAAGCTAGGCTGGCTTCAGCAGTACATGAACCAAGAACTTCCAGATGAGCTGTGGTACATATATACAATAGAATATTACTCAGCCATAAAAAGGAACCCAGTTGATTGAGTCAGTTCTGATAAGATGGATGAACCTAGAGCCTATTATACAGAGTGAAGTAAGTCAGAAAGAGAAAAACAAATATCGTACACTAATGCATATATATGGAATCTAGAAAGATGGTACTAATGAAATTATTTTCAGGGAAGCATTGGAGACACAGACATAGAGAACAGACTTACAGACATGGGAGCAGAGGGAAGAAGGGGAGGATGGAATGTATGGAGAGAGTAACATGGAAACTTACATTAGCTTATATAAAATAAATAGCCAATGGGAATTTGCTGTATGACACAGGGAACTCAAACCACGGCTCTGTAACAACCTAGAGGATTGGATGGGAGGGGGGTGGGTGGGAGGTTCAAGAGAGAGGGGATATATGTGTGCTTATGGGTGATTCATGTTGATGTGTGGCAGAAACCAACACAATTCTGTAAAGCAATTATTCTTTGATTAAACAATAAATAATTTGGGACTTCCCTGGTGGTCCAGTGGCTAAGACTCTATGCTCCCAATGCAGAGGGCCCAGGTTTGACCCCTGCTCAGGGAACTAGATCCAACATGCCACAACTAAGACCCAGCAAAGCCAAATAAAATAAATAATTTTTTTTTAATTAACTATTTTTTTCAAAAAAGAACTTCCAGATGTACAAGCTGGGTTTAGAAAAGACAGAGAAACCAGAGTTCAAATTGCCAGCATTCACTGGATCATAGAGAAAGCAAGGGAATTGCAGCAAACATCTACTTCATTGACCAAGCTAACGCCTTTGACTGTATGGACCAGAATAAACTATGGAAACTCTTAAAGAGATGGGAATGCCAGACCACCTTACCTGCCTCCTGAGAAACCTATATCCAGGTCAGTAACAGTTAGAACCAGACACAGAACAATGGACTGGTTCAAAATTGGGAAAGGAATACATCAAGGTTATATATTGTCACCCATGCTTATTTAGCTTATGCAGAGTACATCATGCAAAATTCTAGGCTGCATTACTCACAAGCTCAAATCAATATTGCCAGGAGAAATATCAACAGTCTCAGATATGCAGATACCACTCTAATAGCAGAAAGTGAAGAGGAACTAAAGAGCCTCTTGATGAGAATGAAAGAGGAGAGTGAAAAAGCTGGCTTAAAACTCAACATTTAAAAAAACTAAGATCACAGCATCCAGTCCCATCACTTCATGGCAAATAGACGGGGAAAAAGTGGAAGCAATGACAGGTTTTATTTTCTTGGGCTCCAAAATCACTGCGGATGATGACTGCAGCCATGAAATTAAAAGACACTTGCCCCTTGGAGGGAGAGCTATGACAAACCTAGAAATCATATTAAAAAGCAGAGACATCACTTTGCCGACAAAGGTCCATATAGTCAATATACATATGGTCAATATTGGTTTTTCCAATAGCCATGTACAGATGTGAGAGTTGGACCATGAAGGCTGAGCACTGAAGAATTGATGCTTTTGAATTGTGGTGCTGGAGAAGACTCTTGAGAGTCCCTTGGACTACAAGGAGATCATAACAAGCAATCCAAAAGGAAATCAACCCTAAATATTCATTGGAAAGATTGATGCTAAAGCTCCAATACTTTGGCCACCTGATGCAAAGAGCCAACTCATTTGAAAAGACCCAGGTTCTGGGAAAGATTGAGGGCAAGAGGAGAAGGGGACAGCAGAGGATGAGATGGTTAGATAGCTTCACAGACTTAATGGACATGAATTTAAGCGAACCATGGGAGTGAAGGGCAGGGGAGCCTTGCGTGCTGCAGTGCATGGGGTAGCAAAGAGTCGCACATGACTGAACAACATTCAAATCAGTGACTGAGTTGTTCAGTCGCTCAGTTGTGTCCGATTCTTTGTGACTCCAGGGATTGCAGCACGCCAGTCTTCCCTGTCCTTCACCATCTCCCAGAGCTTGCTCAAACTCATGTTCACTGAATCGGTGATGCCATCCAACTATCTTGTCTTCTCTCATCCCCTAGTCCTCCTGCCTTCAATCTTACCCAGCATCATGGTCTTTTCTATAGAATCAGTTGACTCTTCGCATTAGGTGGCCAAAGTATTGGAGCTTCAGCTTTAGCTCCAGTCCTTCCAATGAATGAAGTCCTTCTACAAGGGCTTCCTTTGTGGCTCACCTATAAAGAATCTGCCCACAAGGCAAGAGACCTGGGTTCGATCCCTGGGTTGGGAAGATCCCCTGGAGAAGGAAACGGCCACCCACTCAGTATTCTGGCCTGGAGAATATCATGGACTGTATAGTCTATGGGGTCACAAAGAGTCGGACATGACTTTCACTTCACTTGCAATGAATATTCAGGGTTGGTTTCCTTTGGGATTGCCTGGTTTGATCTTCTTGCAGTTCAAGGGACTCTCAAGAGTCTTCTCACCACAGTTCAAAAGCATCATTTCTTTGGTGCTCAGCTTTCCCTATGGTCCAACTCTCACATCCTTACATGACTACTGGAAAAACTATAGCTTTGACTATATGGACCTTTGTCGGCAAAGTGATGTCTCTGCTTTTTAATAGGCTGTCTAAACTTGAAATAGCTTTTTTCCCAAAGAGCAAACGTCTTTTAATTTCATGGCTTCATTCACCATCTGCAGTGATTTTGGAGCCCAAGAAAATAAAGTCTGTAGCTTTTTCCATTGTTTCAACATCTATTTGCCATGAAGTGATGGGACCGGAGGCCATGATCTTAGTATTTTGAATGTTGAGTTTTAATACAGCTTTTCCACTCTGCTCTTTCACTTTCATCAAGAGGCTCTTTAGTTCTTCTTTGTGTTCTGCCATAAGGGTGGTGATTCTGGGGTTACTGATATTTCTCCCTGCAATCTTGATTACAGCTTAGCTTCATTCAGCCCAGCATTTTACATAATGTATTATGCATGTAAGTTAAATAAGCAGGGTGACAGTACAGCCTTGACATGCTCCTTTACCAATTTGGAACCAGTCCGTTGTTCCATGTCCAGTTCTAACTGTTGCTTCTTGACCTGCTTACAGGTTTCACAGGAGGCAGGTGAGGTGCTCTGGTATTTCCATCTCTTTAAGAATTTTCCACAGTTTGTTGTGAACCACACAGTCAAAGGCTATAATAGTCAATAGAGAATAAGTAGATGTTTTTCTGGAATTCTCTTTCTTTTTCTATGATCCAACAGATGTTGGCAACTTGATCTCTGGTTCCTCTGCTTTTTCTAAATCCAGTTTGAATATCTGGAAGTTCTCGGTTCACATACTGTTGAAGCCTGGCTTGGAGAATTTTGAGCCTTACTTTTCTAGCATGTGAAATGAATGCAACTGTGCAGTAGTTTGAACACTGCCCTTTGGCATTGCCCTTCTTTGGGACTGGAATGAAAACTGACCTCTTCCAGTCCAGTGGCCACTGCTGAGTTTTCCAAATTAACTGGCATATTGAGTGCAGCTCTTTCACAGCATCATCTTTTAGGATTTGAAATAGCTCAGCTGGAATTCCATCACCTCCACTAGCTTTGTTCATAGTGATGCTTCCTAAGGCCCACTTGATGTCACACTCCAGGATGTCTGGCTCTAGGTGAGTGGTCACATCATTGTGGTTATCTGGGTCATTAAGATGTTTTCTGTATAGTTTTTCTGTGTGTTCTTGCCACCTCTTCTTAATGTCTTCTGTTTCTGTTAGGTCCATAGTGTTTCTGTCCTTTATTGTGCCCATCTTTGCATTAAATGTTCCCATGGTATTTTTAACTTTCTTGAAGAAATCTCTAGTCTTTCCCATTCTATTGTTCTCCTCTATTTCTTTATATTTTTCACTTAGGATGGCTTTCTTATCTCTCCTTGCTATTCTTTGGAACTCTGCATTCAGATGTGTATATCTTTCCTTTCCTCCTTGACCAATCACGTTTCTTCTTTTCTCAGCTATTTGTAAGGCCTCTTCAAACAATCTTTTTGCATTTCTTTTTCTTGAAGATGGTTTTGATCACTGCCTCCTGTACAATGTTATGAACCTCATGAACTCCTTATTGCCAAATTTGGACTTTAACTGAAAATAGTTGGGAAAACCACTAGGACATTCAGGTATGACCTAAATCAAATCCCTTATGATTATACAGTGGAAGTGACAAATAGATTCAAGGGATTAGACAGAGTGCCTAAAGAACTATGGACAGAAGTTCCTAGCATTGGACTTTGAGTAAACCAGCGGATTTGAAGAAAGTGTATTGCCTTCCATAATGTGAATGGGCCTCATTAATTAGTTGAAGGCCTGAATACAGAAAAAAAGCCTCATCTTCCCTGAACAAGAGGAAATTCTGCCAGCACTTGGCCTTTGGACTTGAACTGCAACATCATGTCTTACTTGGGTCTCTAGCCTGGTGGTCCGTTCTGCAGATTTTGGACTTACTATGAGAGTCAATACATATAACACACATATATATATACTTGTATTTTATACATTAAGATATATGTGTGTGTGGGTTCAGTCATTAAGCCATTGGAACCCCATATACTACAGCACACCAGGCTTCCCTGTCCTTCACCATCTCCCAGAGTTTGCTCAAACTCATGTCCATACAGCAATGATGCCATCCAACTATCTCATCCTCTGTCACCTACTTCTCCTCCTGCCCTCAGTCTTTCCCAGAATCAGGGTCTTTTCCAGTGAGTCAGCTCTTTGCATTCAGTGGCCAAAGTACTGAAGCTTCAACTTTAGCATCAGTCCTTCCAATGAATATTCAGTGTTGATTGCCTTTAGGATTGACTGCTCTGATCTGTTTACTGTCCAAGGGACTCTCAAGAGTCTTCTCCAGCCTTGGAGAGAGTTTGGCCCTCTTAGCACTTTGATTTCAGATTTGCAGCTTCTAAAGCTATGAGAGAATAAATTTCTGTTACTTTAAGTCTCCTGTCTGTGGTTCTTTGATATGGCAGTCCTAAGAAACTAATGGATGCGAGTTGGACTGTGAAGAAGGCTGAGCGCCAAAGAATTGATGCTTTTGAACTGTGGTGTTGGAGAAGACTCTTGAGAGTCCCTTGGACTGCAAGGAGATCCAACCAGTCCATTCTGAAGGAGATCAGCCCCGGGATTTCTTTGGAAGGAATGATGCTAAAGCTGAAACTCCAGTACTTTGGCCACCTCATGTGAAGAGTTGACTCATTGGAAAAGACTGTGATGCTGGGAGGGATTGGGGGCAGGAGGAGAAGGGGACGACGGAGGATGAGATGGCTGGATGGCATCACTGACTCGATGGACGTGAGTCTGAGTGAACTCTGGGAGTTGGTGATGGACAGGGAGGCCTGGTGTGCTGTGATCCATGGGGTTGCAAAGAGTTGGACACGACTGAGCGACTGAACTGAACTGAAGAAACTAATACAGTGAGTTTAGTAGATACTGCCTAACAGTTTGACAAAGTGCCACTCTCTAAATTTCTGAGAAAAGTCGAGGATTAGAGTCCATAAATTAATGGCCACATCCAGGTACTGCCCTCTTCAAGGATCTGTCAGGGCAGACAGCTGCACTTCCCCAGGCCAATCCTTCACCTTGAAACTACCACCATTGACCCTACCTAGAAACAAAGTCTCAGAAAAGATTACTTATCTAAGGTCACACAGCTGGCAAGTATTGGAACCAAGACTTCAACTCAGACTGATTCTAAAGCAGGGTTTTTGTTACATTTAGGCCCCAAAGTATATTCCCACCTGACACCACATTATGTAGGCCACCAGGCAGACTCCTCCTCAGAGCCCTACCCTCTAGTTCACCCCATAGATGTCTCATGCTGTGAGTCAGAGCAGCTGGAGACTTTATGAGGCCTCTAATGTACTATCTGCTAACCTGATTATACAAAAAAAGCCATATGTGAAACTCCCACTTTTATAACCACATAATTTATAAAGAAATGAGTGTACTTTTCCTGGGGCCTTTGCCTGTCCACCCTTCATGAGGGCTCAAAGATACCACAAAGCTTTTAAAATACAACAGGATTATAGGTCACTGTGAAGCAAAACATTCATTTAACCAAAGTCACACACACACACCCACAAAACGAATACAGATGACTTAGGGCAAAATTCATACAATCTGTTATCAAAAAGGAGCACTCTATGAAACTTCATTCTTTTAACAGAGAAAGAAATCAAATTCCAGTCTTGTACTAGATTACTTAACAATAAAATCCACTCACTTAATCAACTTCAACCTAAATTTAATAATCCTGACCACATATAAAATTTTTCCCTCAGGATTCCTTTCTACAACCTTTCATCACTTTCTGTATCAATATCAGTTTGTCCTGTTTTTCCATTCAAAACAGTCAGCTCTAAAACATACTTTCTTTCTTTTCCCTCAATAAAATGTATTTCACTCCTCATACCTTCTTTACTGAAAACACACATTCTACTTTCCTACTGTATACTGAAATGCTTCGTTTTTTCTACTAGCTTTAATTACATGTTTAAATTAGAATCCTCAATTCTTAAAATCTTAATATCTAGTGAAAACTAAGAAATAAGCAGTTATGAACTATCTTTTACTTTAGTATTTGAAGATTGGTGAACATAAATTACCTGTAATAATTTCTTCTTTTTGTCAATGCAATTTTTATAACTTTAAAATTTTTATTAAAAGTTCAAACTTATAGAAAATTTGAAAAATCAGAACAAAAATTCCTATACACCTTTCCCCAAATTGACTACTTATTGATATTTTGCTCCCTTCACTTCATTATCAACCTAATTTTATAAACATGCTACTGCAGAAGAAAATTATTTCATAGCAACTATAATTAATCAATATTTTTAAAAATGGTTCAGTCTCAATTTAAAGAGAACACCACTTTGCTACCAGGATCATCAAGTGGAAATTAACCCACAGGCTTGAATTGGAAAGTTTACTGGATTCAACCAAATCTGAAGCCCATACTTAATTATGGACAACCATCTATGTCAGGACACCCGAACATTTCCAAAGTGACCAAGTTGATGTCCATTTCAATGTGAGTTTTATTGTTTTCTTTTTCAATGGAGAATCACTCTAATGGCCTTTGAAAAAAGAAATTATTATTGTTAAAACAATATTTCATTTTGAAAAAAAACTCGCAAATTATAAAAGACTCCTACTCAAAAAGTAATTGAATGCTAACAATCAATCCCACCAAACTTACCAGCAACAGCAACTATATGGCCACCACCATGAAATCTCTTTCTGTTGTGACGTTTGAATCTCCATTTCCTCTAGAAATAACAAGAAGTTTCATTTTGATCATCTGGTATTTTTCAAAACTAACCATGAGAGCCAACGTGACCTCACAACTTTCCACATCTGATTCCACAGATACTGCAGTGATCATATATCTGTGATTCACTTAAAGGGCTGCATATGGACAGGATCTTTTTGGGAACAGGAGAGACAGTTGGGTTAGAACTGGTTCATGTGATGCACGAACTGTGAAAGGAAGAGCTAAAATCACAGTCCTGGTGCAGACTGCACAACACCTAGGTATAACTTTGTTAGAGGACATCGCCTGAGTACACAGCCTTCCCTGGGAGAATGCACTGTACAGATTCTTCACCGAGTAGTTAATCAGACACCTGAAAGAAAGCAGACATATTTCCTGGCTTCTTTAACTTGTTTCTTATTGCCTGAAGTTCCTGAAAATACAACCTAGATTCCCTCCGTATCGGCCAATGAAGTCACATGAACAGTTTGCTCCTATTCACTCTTGTTGGTGGATTTCCAAAGGTAAAAGAATGCAGTCCATGTCTTCTCAGTCATGAGGAAACCACTGTCACTGAATATCCCTGGGATACTTCCTACATCCAACCAACAAAGAGAGTGACAACTGAGGTTTTCTAATCAAAAACAAGTGTGTCCCCTTGCTGAGAGATGGTGGCAGTGATATTTGCCTTGCAGAGCCCCTCAGCATCCCTTAGTGAAAACAAGAAGTGATAATTGGTTGGGCTGAAGAGTTCCCTGTAAGTTGACAGATAAAAGGAAACCACACAGCTTTGTCGTGTACAGTTGGTACATCCTCTTAACAAGTCAGGCGCTGGCTTACTATAAAGAAGAGTGGACTTCCCTGCATCCATTTAAAAAGGCTTAGTCATCTCAGAGCACACAGGCTCCAGGGAACTCCATGTGTGGACTCGCACAGTGAGCGTCACATTATGGTCTGAGTGAAGGTTGACGCACCAGAGATGAAAAACATATCTTCATCCTCAAAACCCACAGGCAACAGCAGAAGGAAAATGTGCTGTCCAAAGTAATAAAGCATTTTCCACTTTCCTCCATACTCTAGAAAAGACCAAGAAGAGCCTGCCAGATATCATTCAGCTCCCAATAAAATGCCCCCATGGTGTGCCTTTCTCCATTCACTATCTCTCTGCAACTCTGGCAGTAGAATTCAATTTCTGTTTTGACACAGTGGGCCTTTGTCACCTCACACATGCAAATTATGAATAATAGCATACAAAAAGGCTATAATATTAACCTCAGAAATGGTGGGGAGTGATCAGTGCAAAAAAAAAAAAAAAAAAGAGGAA
The DNA here is from genome assembly GCF_002263795.3 of Bos taurus. NCBI lineage: Eukaryota > Metazoa > Chordata > Mammalia > Artiodactyla > Bovidae > Bos > Bos taurus. The sequence continues at coordinate 51,110,222 of NC_037340.1, forward strand.
AACAATAGAATGGGAAAGACTAGAAATCTCTTCAAGAAAGTTAGAGATACCAAGGGAACATTTCATGCAAAGATGGGCACAATAAAAGACAGAAATGGTATGGACCTAACAGAAGCAGAAGATATTAAGAAGAGGTAGCAAGAATACACAGGAGAACTATACAGAAAAGATCTTCATGACCCAAATAATCACGATGATGTGATCACTCACCTAGAGCCAGACATCCTGGAATGCAAAGTCAAGTGGGCCTTAGGAAGCATCACTATGATCAAAACTAGTGGAGGTGGTGGAATTCCAGTTGAGCTATTTCAAATCCTAACAGATGATGCTGTGAAAGAGCTGCATTCAATATGCCAGTTAATTTGGAAAACTCAGCAGTGGCCACAGGACTGGAAAAGGTCAGTTTTCATTCCAATCCCAAAGAAAGGCAATGCCAAAGAATATTCAAACTAATGCACAGTTGCACTCATTTCACACACTAGAAAAGTAATGCTCAAAATTCTCCAAGCCAGGTTTCAACAGTACATGAACCATGAACTTCCAGATGTTCAAGCTGGATGTAGAAAAGGCGGAGGAACCAGAGATCAAATTGCCAATATCCATTGGATCATCAAAAAAGCAAGAGAGTTCCAGAAAAACATCTACTTCTGCTTTATTGACTAGTCCAAAGCCTTTACTGTGTGGAGCACAAAAAAACTGTGAAAAATTCTTAAAGAGATGGAAATACCAGACCACCTTACCTCCCTCCTGAGAAATTTGTATGCAGGTAAAGAAGTAACAGAAGAACTGTACATGGAAAAACACACTGGTTCCAAATCAGGAAAGGAGTATGTCAAGTCTGTATATTGTCACCTCACTTATTTAACTTATATGCAGAGTACATCATGAGAAATGCTGGGCTGGATGAAGCACACACTGGAATCAAGATTGCCAGGAGAAATACAAATAACCTCAGAATCACAGATGACACCAGCCTTATGGCACAAAGCGAAGAGAAACTAAAGAGCCTCTTGATGAAAGTGAAAGAGGAGAGTGAAAAAGTTGGCTTAAAACTCAATTCAAAAAACTAAGATCATGGCATCCAGTCCCATCACCTTATGTCAAATAAATGGGGAAACAATGGAAACAGTGACAGTCTTTATTTGAGGGGGCTTCAAAATCACTGCAGATGGTGACTGCAGCCATGAAATTAAAATATGCCTTCTCTTTGGAAGAAAAGCCACGACAAACCTAGACAGCCTGTTAAAAAGCAGATACATCACTTTGACAACAAAGGTCCGTCTAGTTAAGGCTATGGTTTTTCCAGTAGTCATGTATGGATGTGAGAGTTGAACTATAAAGAAAGCTGAGTGCTGAAGAATTGATGCTTTTCAACTGTGGTGTTGGAGAAGACTCTTGAGAGTCCTTCAGACTGCAAGGAGATCCAACCAAGCCATCCTAAAGGAAATCAGTCCTGAATATTCATTGGAAGGACTGATGCTGAAGCTGAAACTCCAATATTTTGGCCACCTGATGCAAAGAACTGACTCTTTGGAAAAGACCCTGATGCTGGGAAAGATGGAAGGCAGGAGGAGAAGGGGATGACAGAGGATGAGAGAGTTGGATGGCATCACCTACCTGATGGTCATGAGTTTGAACAAGATCTGCGAGTTAGTGATGGACAGGGAAGCCTGGCATGCTGCAGTCCACGGGATCACAAGTAGTCAGACGTGTCTGAGCAGCTGAACTGGGAGTGAAAGCAGGGTATTTTGCATGATCCCAGCACACAGCACCACCACAGGGGTGGACAGACCACCTAAACTCTGCCTCCTGCCCAACCCTATCAGTGATCATTTCTAAAAACATCTCAAGGTGACACCAAATATTTTCATTAATAGTCCTAAATACTTTTGTTTCTCTGTTTAGTAACTGCTCTCTTAGTATCTTATTTTATTTGGGAATGACTGACATATTCATAAACTTCTGTCACTTCAATGAGCAAAACTCTAGAACTTTGTTACCAAAGTTCATTTTAAGTAGACATTTAAACAGACATTTCTTCCTAAGAAATCATTTTAAGTAGACACTTCTTTTTTAAAAAACAAATAATTCAGGTTGAAACTTTTTTCATTTTATTTCTTTATTTATGTATTTTTGGTTGCACTGGGTCTTGGTTGCTTTTGTACAGGCTTTCTCTAGTTGCGAGAGTGAGGTCTAATCTTCTTCATGTTGCGCAAACTTCTCATAGCAATGGCTTCTCTTGTTGCATAGGCTCTAGGCACACAGGTTTTAGTAGTTTCAGCACGTGGGCTCAGTAGTTATGGCTCATGGGCTCTAGAGCATGGGCTCAGTTGCTGTGGCACACAGGCTTAGTTTCTCTGAGGCATGTGGGATCTTCCCAGACCAGGAGTCAAATCCATATCCCCCACATTGGCAGGAAGATTCTTGTCCACTGTGCCACCAGGGAAGTCTCTAAGTAGACATAGCTAAAATATAATTATTCTGAAAGAGTTTACTCAAAAGCTCTTCTCTTATTTACATTTACCTTAAAGTTTCATCATGTCAAGTTATTTTCCTTGCAACAGATACATTGTCTCATTGTTGTTTAGTCACTAAGTTGTGTCTCTCTTTTGCAACCCTATGAACTGTAACCCACCAGGTTCCTCTATCCATGGGATTGCCCAGGCAAGAATACTGGAGTGGGTTGCTATTTCCTTCTCCAGGGGATCTTCCAACCCAGGGATCAAACCTGCATCTCTTACATCTCCTGCATTGGCAGGGGGATTCTTTACCACTGAGCCACCAGAGAAGCCCCTGCAAAAGATACAGTAAGGTCTTATTTGACTTCTGTTAAACCTAGATACAATAAAGTATTATACTGATACTTAATGTTGATGACTCTAAAGACATGTCTATATAAATTAGATCAACAAACTTTAACTTTAGTACCAGATATCAATTTAATATTGAATATTTCCCAGCATGAATTAATCTGAGTCATTTTGGCTGGTTTCTTTTATATTTAATTTGTAAACACTTTCAAATTAAAATGAGCTCTTTATAAATTCAATTTTGATAATACTTTCTGTAGGTAAAGATATCTCATATGTATAATGTGTACAGTTCAGTTCAGTTCAGTTCAGTCGCTCAGTCATGTCCGACTCTTTGCGACCCCATGAATCACAACACACCAGGCCTCCCTGTCCATCACCAACTCCCAGAGTTCACTCAGACCCACGTCCATCGAGTCAGTGATGCCATCCAGCCATCTCATCCTCTGTCGTCCCCTTCTCCTCCTGCCCGCAATCCCTCCCAGCATCAGAGTTTTTTCCAATGAGTCAACTCTTCACATGAGGTGGCCAAAGTACTGGAGTTTCAGCTTTAGCATCATTACCTCCAAAGAAATCCTAGGGCTGATCTCCTTCAGAATGGACTGGTTGGATCTCCTTGCAGTCCAAGGGACTCTCAAGAGTCTTCTCCAACACCACAGTTCAAAAGCATCAATTCTTCGGTGCTCAGCCTTCTTCACAGTCCAACTTTCATATCCATACGTGACCACAGGAAAAACCATAGTCTTGACTAGATGGACCTTTGTTGGCAAAGTAGTGTCTCTGCTTTTGAATATAATGTGTACACAGACCTATAAATGGGCAAAACTAGAGATCTCATGGCTTACCTTTAGAAAGAAAACGTAGTTATGAATCAGGTAGTACAATATAAGCTTACTATTTTACAAAGGACAATTGGAATCATTAAAGTTGCTTGCTCAGAAGACTAAGGTTTTATTCTTTGAAAAGCTTGGCTGAGGGAGCATTCCCAGTGGCTTGAACAGCCACTTTGTCATTTTTTTTTCCTTTGTTTCAAATTCTGCCTGATTGAGCTAATTAGGCTCAGCCTCAGGTCCATGTGACCTCTGTTTCCATTTCTGGTCTGTAGAGCTTTATAAGTGATCAACAGTTGCTTTAGTTCCCCCAAAGAACTGGTCTGTCACCTGCTGCTGCTGCTGCTAAGTCTCTTCAGTCATGTCCAACCCTGTGCGACCCCATAGACAGCAGCCCACCAGGCTCCTCTGTCCCTGGGATTCTCCAGGCAAGAACACTGGAGTGGGTTGCCATTTCCTTCACCAATGCATAAGAGTGAAAAGTGAAAGTGAAGTCACTCAGTCGTGTCCGACTCTTCGCGACCCCATGGACTGTAGCCTACCAGGCTCCTCCATCAATGGGATTTTCCAGGCAAGAGTACTGGAGTGGGTTGCTATCTCCTTCTCCAGTCTGTCACCTAGATGAATTTAAAAGATTGATTTGTCTGACTATATATCAGTGAAAAGATTTCTAACTAAACTGAAATTTATGAATTCTATCTTCTAGAGTTTAATTAATCATGCCTTCAAAAGACTGTATAGGACATTCAGCAAAGACCTTTCACCTTCCTAAGTTTACAAGTTAAACCCAGAGCAAAAGTCACTAATTTTACTTTAATTAACCCCTGAATGCTAGTTTCCAGTTTTTGCTTATTTGTGTGGATCAGATTATCCTATTGGTTTCTTTTAGTATGTTTAGTTAATACTTCCTAAGAGACAGATCTATATGCCTTGTTTTATAATAACACACAAGGGAAGCATTTCTCAGTGCTATCAACTTTTATACAGTTAAATTTAGCTTTCATTAGGATCCAGTCGACAAGTTTCAATCTTATAGGAGAAGTTCTAGAAGTTTTTCTCCTTTATTCCCTAACCATTTTATCTAATTTTATATAAAGTACTCTGGGGTCCCCAGAGTGGGTGAGAAATGAAATATTTCCTGCCATATCAGTAAACACGGATGTCGCAGTCACCAGCAATTGCAGCCACCACAGATGGTGAGCTGGTGAACCCTGAGGGAACTCAGGAAGATAATAATTCTTGCCATATAGCAGCCATCAGACAGTTCAGTTCAGTTCAGTTGCTCAGTCGTGTCCGACTCTTTGCAACACCATGGACTGCAGCACCCCAGGCCTCCCTGTCCATCACCAACTCCTGGAGCTTACTCACACTAACGTCCATGGAGTTGGTGATGCCATCCAATCATCTTATCCTCTGTTGTCCCCTTCTCCTCCTGCCTTCAATCTTTCCCAGCATCAGGGTTTTTACAAATGAATCAGTTCTTCACATCAGGCCAAAGTATTGGAGGACCAGCCCTTCCAATGAATATTCAGGACTGATTTCCTTTAGGATGGACTGGTTGGATCTCTTTGCAATCCAAAGGACTCTCAAGAGTCTTCTCCAACACCACAGTTCAAAGGCATCAATTCTTCGGCACTAAGCTTTCTTTATAGTCCAACTCTCACATCCATACATGACCACTGGAAAAACCATAGCTTTCTCTAGACAGACCTTTGTTGGCAAAGTAATGTCTCTGCTTTTTAATAGGCTGTCTAGGTTGGTCATAACTTTCCTTCCAAGGAGCTAGCGTCTTTTAATTTCATGGCTGCAGTCACCATCTCTAGTGATTTTGGAGCCCAAAAAAATAAAGTCCGTCACTGTTTCCACTGGTTCTCCATCTATTTGCCATGAAATAATGAGACCAGATGCCATGATCTTAGTTTTCTGAATGTTGAGTTTTAAGCCAACTTTTTCACTCTCATCTTTCACTTTCATCAAGAGGATAATAATTCTTGCCATATAGCAGCCACCAGACAGTACACACTCCCTACGTTGAGCCCTGAGGAAACTCAGAATGTGAAAACAGAGGATACTGGTCCCAGATAGCTGACGTGCATATCAAAGGAATGCTTCAGTGAGACAGACTCTTGCATCTTCCCATACATAGAAAAGCACAAAATTCCTTACCTTTAGATATCTGGTTTTCTTTAACAATAATCTTTTGATGTCCAGACTATTTTGTTGCAAAACTTCCATATAAACTGGCTCCTCCCTTTACTTACCTCCTCAGAGAGTTCTGTCAGTGTTCTTTGAGATGCTCTCTCTCAGCCTAAAGTCCTAAAAATTCCTCCTGAATAAAACATAATTCTCAACTTTTAGGTTGCTAATATTTTTTAAGTCAACAGAGGTTTGAGTCAAGGAATTCAGGCTCTTGGCCTAACTGTTGCCCCAAGTAATTGTTGGTTAAGCATCTCAGTGTAAAAAAAAATTTTCCAGCCTCTTAAATATATATTTTAAAAACTGGGGTAAATAGAGCAGACTCATGTGATTTTTAATGTTGGAGATTAGTAGGGGATCCCTTTTGGCCCATTTAATCTTAGTTAATATAATATCAAAACCTCGTGTTTTAATCACATACATGTCTATTTTATTTATCCCATTTTAAATAACCATCTGAAGATTTCTTTATTTATTTGAGATAAGTCCTTTTTAAAATTTCTTTCTTGTCCCAACAAGTATCTAGACTTTCCTCACAGGTTTTTTTTCTTGTTAACATTCATTATTCTAATGTTTTATTGGCATCTGTAAAACCCATTGAGGGGAAGTGAAGACCACAAATAAAGCTTCCCAAACTGGTTTTTCTTACTTGCTTTAAACTAAAGAAGTTTGTAGGTTAACCATTAAACATATTTCTTTTTTCTCCCTTTAATTTGATTTTTATACAAGTACCAATAAAAGAGCTATTTGTAATGAGAGTGCTCTAAAATTTTACCAATTTAGAAGTTTCTCCAGTTTAAAGGATCCATATTTGGCTATTAATGAGATATATATTAATAGTAATTCAAACCATTAAGACATAAGAGGCTTTTCCATAAAAGAATGGGGGAGGATGTCACCTAAATAAAAATATCCAGAAAGTTTACTCTTAAAAATAGTATGACAGAGATCAAGATTTCTACACACACACACATACACACAAAACCCCCTAAGAAGATCAGGTAGAACATTTTCATCTCAAAGACACAAGAAGAGAAATGCAAGTTTCCCCAGAAAGCCTTTGTTTACAGTAAGAATTCTGAAAAACTATTTTTATCAAGCCAGTGTTTTAAACTTAACTACATATGCAATAAAAGAGCCTCCTCATTTTTAATGTGGATTTCCTCTAATTCCCAATGAAAGTACTTGTAAATTTTGCAGATATATAAACCTGGGTGGGATATTAGGTGGGGGCTGGCAATATGTCTTTCTTGTTTTGAAAACTTTTATTCCCCATTCAGAGGTCAGTTTGTCAAAATAATATCACTAGTGTAGCCAACTCAAGGAAAAATGGCAGGCCAATCTTCTTAATTACCCAATCCAACACTACTCAGTCTTTTAAGTGAACAAAGCCTTCCCAGTCCTTCAACCAAGGATAAACCAGTCAGTCTAAACTGAGTAAAATCTTCCTAGTGGCTTTCACTGAGGATAATCCACTCAGTGTCTAAACTGAGCCCCAGTGTTTTTCAACCAGGCTCCCCCAATATCTTTCAATTGCAGGGGTCATTCCCCAATATCTTTCAACTGCGAAACAAATTACTTGTTAGACACTGCCAAATAAAACTCAGGATCATCAACCAAAAATAGGGAGATCTGAGAACCAGTAGAGACTCACCCAATTCATCTGGATTCTCCAAGGAGACAGAGAGGCACAGGAGGCCTCTGCTGGTATAAAGGCTCTGGATCCTTCTAGAGTTCAGGCAAAGGAGAGAAAGTTGCTCTGGTCCCTTCGTGGTTACCATAACTATCAACTGAAAAAAAAAAAATGCACAACCTAAAAGTTGAGAGTTATGTTTTCTTTTTTTTAATATATATATTTTTTTATTGAAGTATAGTTGACTTACAATGTTTCAGGTACACAGCAAGGTGATTCAGTTATACAAATACACATATATTATTTTTGAAATTATTTTCCATCATAGGTTATTATAAGATATTGATTATGGTTCCCTATGCTGTACAGTAAACCTTTGTTGCTTTGTATATACACTTTTAATTAGAAATCTAGCATTCTATTCATACTAAGTCAAGCAAGTAGAATCAAAATGTCATAACTTTTTAATTTAGGCAAAAATTCATACATTTTCTAAAATATATATTATAAATATTTATATATATATGTATACAAAAGTTTTTCTACTACGCTTGATAAAAGCTTGAGAAAACATCAAAAAAAAAAAAGAACAGATGGAAAAATTGGAGAACATAAATGAAATGGGAGCACTGAATATGAAATAGAAAGAGTAAAACAAACATAAAAGTAAAAGATCGTCATAGAGTCCAGTTGTTTTTAAATACGACTGCTCATTAGAAACTATCTGGAGCTCTAGAGAAAAAAGGCAACACCTGAGCATTTGTATTTTTCAAAAAATTTCCATATAATTCTGACAAGCATCTGCATTTTAAAAAGTGATTACAGGTGTTTGTTTGGTTTTTTTAGATACTAGTTTTAGGGCTTCCCTGGTGGCTCAGAGGTTAAAGCGTCTGCCTGGAATGCGGGAGACCCGGGTTCGATCCCTGGTCAGGAAGATCCCCTGGAGAAGGAAATGGCAACCTACTCCAGTACTCTTACCTGGAGAATCCCATGGAGGGAGGAGCCTGGTGGGCTACAGTCCATGGGGTTGCAAAGAGTCGGACATGACTTAGCAACTTCACTTTCTTTAGTGATATAGAGTTCTATTATTTTTCTATTGACCAATCATGATACAATGATATTAAGTGAATAATAGAAACATAGCCACATGAGACAGGGTGCTCAGGGCTGGTGCACTGGGATGACCGTGGGGGATGGGATGGGAAGGGGGTTCTGGATGGGGAACACATGTGCATCCATGGCTGATTCATGTCGATGTTTGGCAAAAACCACTACAATATTGTAAAGTAATTAGCCTCCAATTAAAATAAATTAATTAATTTAAATTTTTAAAAAAGTTACATAACCACAATAGAAAAAGACGTTTATCAGTTTTCACAATCAATAACCAGACAAAATAAGAAAAAGATAATTACAATTGCAAGCCATAATGGGAACGTGATTAACTTAACAATTTAAAATAACTACGTACAATTGGGGTGGAGGGTGGAGAAGGGAATGGCAACCCACTCCAGTATTCTTACCTGGAGAATCCCAGGGACAGAGGAGCCTGGTGGTCTGCCATCTATGGGGTCGGAAAGAGTCAGACACAACTGAAGCAACTTAGCAGCAGAAGCAGCAGGGAGCAGGGTCAAGCAGAGTGATGTGGTAAATGGAAGTGCATACAGGCACATGTTTTCATTCACCCAGTCAGTCTGTGTCTTTTGGTTGGTACATTTAATCCATTTGCATTTAAGGTAATGATTGATATATATGATCCCATTACCGTTTTTGTAATTGTTTTGGGTTTATTTTCTGTAGGTCTTTTCCTTCTCTTGCATCTCCTGCCTAGAGAAGTTCCCTTAGCATTTATTGTAAAGCTGATTTGATGGTGCTGAATTCTCTTAATTTTTGCTTATCTGGAATCTTTTGATTTCTCCATCAAATCTGAAGGACAGACTTGCTGGGTAGAGTAGTCTTGGTTGTAGGTTCTTCCCTTTCATCACTATAAATATATCATGCCATTCCCCTCTGACTTGTAGAGTTTCTGTTGAGAAGTCAGCTGATGGCCTGATGGGAGTTCCTTTTATGCTATTTGTTTCTTTTCCCTTATTGCTTTTAATATTTTATCTTTGTCTTTAATTTTTGACAGTTGGATTACTATGTATCTTGGTGTGTTTCTCCTTGTTTGTCCTTTTTGGGACTCTCTGTGCTTCCTGGATTTGGTTGATTATTTCCTTTCCCATGTTCAGGAAGTTTTCAGCTATTATCTCTTCAAATATTTTCTCAGGTCCTTTCTCTCTCTTCTGTTTCTGGGACCCCTATAGTGAGAATGCTAGAATTTAATGTTGTCCCATAGGTCTCTAAGGCTGTCCTCATTTCTTTTCTTTCTTTTTTCTGTATTCTGTTCTGTGTCAGTGATTTCCACCATTCAGTCCTCCAGGTCATTTATCCATTCTTCTGCCTCAGTTATTCTGCCTCTGCTATTCTGCTATTGATTCCTTCTAGTGCATTATTCATCTCTGTTTGTTTGTTTTTTAGTTCTTCTAGGTCTATAGAAAACATTTCTTGCATCTTCTTCATTCTTTTCCCAAGATCCTGTATCATCTTCACTATCATTATTTTGAATTCTTTTTGGGGAAGTTTGCCTATCTACACCTCACTTAGTTGTTTTTCTTGGATTTTATCTTGTCCCTTCATCTGGGACATAACTTTCTGCTTTTTCATTGTGATTAACATTCTGTAATATGGTTTTTGTTTTAGCCTCCGTGGGACTGTGTTTCTTTTTGCTTCTGTCTGCCCTCTGATGGATGAGGCTAAGAGGCTTATGTAAGCTTCTTGATGGGAGGGACTGGTGATGGGAAAAACTGGGTCTTGCTCTGGTGGGCAGGGCCTTGCTCAGCAAAGCTTTAATCCAATTATCTGCTGTTGAGTGGTGTTGCACTCCCTCCCTGGTAGTTGTTTGGCCTGAGGCGACCCAGCCTGGGGTCTACAGGCTCTATGGTAGGGTTAATGGTGAACTACAAGAGGGTTCACCAAAGGGGACCTTCCAGTGCCCCCATCCCGGTGGTGAGTCCCTGCCAACTCACACCTCCATAGGAGGCCCTCCAACACTAGCACATAGTTTTGATTCCTATGGGGTCACTGTTCCTCTTCTGTGGGTCTTGGTACATGCAAAATTTTGTTTGTGCCCTCCAAGACTGGAATCTCTGTTTCCCTCAGTCCTCTGGAAGGCCTATAATAAAATCCCACTGGTCTTCAAGGTCAGATTCCCTGGGGATTCTCAGTCCCTTTGTCAGATCCCCAGGCTGGGAAGCCTGACATGGGGTTCAGAACCTTCACAATAGTGCAAGAACTTCTTTGGCATTATTGCTCTCCAGGCTGTGGGTCACCCACACAGCAGATATGGAATTTGATTTTACTGTGATTGTGCCCCTCCTATCGTCTTGCTGCAGCTTCTTCTTTGTCTTTGGACATGGGCTATCTTTTTTGGGTGTGTTCCAGCATCCTCCCATCAATGGCTGTTCAACAGCTAGTTGCAGTTTTGGTGCTCTCACAGGAGGAGATGAGCTCATGTCCTTCTACTCTGCTATCTTGAACCAGAACTGACAGTTATGTTTTTTTCAGCAGATATTATTAGGACTTCAAGCCTAGGAGACAGGCTTTCACATAAGCTCTAAGAAAACTGTTCTGAAGAGGAAGTGAGGGGTTGGGGGAGCCAGGATATACAGAAGTTTTTGCAAAAATACCACATAGTCAGAACAAAAGGCTACTGCTTTGTTTCTGTTTGGGGGAGGTTGAGAATACTTTATTAGTTTCTGTATCAAACTCATTAGATAAGATCTTACATATTTAATACCATTAAATACATTGCCCCTATACAGATGGAAAAAATTATGTTAATGTTTCTAGACCAATATGGCTGTTAGTTGCTTTTTTTTTATCATTATATAAACCATGTGCCAGGGCATATTAGTTACCTATTGCTGTGTTACAAATTACCCTAAAACTTAGCAGCTTAAAATAACAATACTGATACAGTCTCACCCAGTTTGGGAGGGTCAGAAATTTGGAAGTGGCTTAACTGGGTAGTTGTAGCTCAGTGTCTTCTATGTGATTGCAGCCAAGAGCTTGGCCAGGGCTGTGGACATCAGAAGGCTTGACTGGGGCTGGAGGGTCCATTTTCAAGTTGGCTTTTCCATGCAACTGGCCAAATAGTGCTGGCCGTTAGCAGGAGACCTCAGCTCCTCGCCTTATAGACCTGCCCAGAGGGCTGCTTGAGTGTCCTCCTGACATGGCAGCTGTTCTTCCAAGAGAAAAGGATCCAAGAGAGAACAAGATGGAAGTGGCAGTGTCTTTTGTGACCTAGCTTTGGAAGTTACACATTGACATTTCCACACTGGTTACACAGCCCAGCCCTAGTCCGTGTAAGAGGGGAACACCAGGAGGCCAGGATCACTGGAGCCATACTGGAGGCCAGCTGCCACACAGGGACTCTATTGGCCACTTATATATATTGCTTCTAATCCTACGACACTGCTATGGGCTGGGTTTTTGGTCCTCGCTGAATGGATAAAAAAAAAAAAAAAAAAATCCCCAAAGTAATTAAGTGTCTTGGGACTTCCCTCGTGATTCAGTGGTTAAGAATCCACCTGCCAAATGCAGAGGATTCGGGTTCAATCCCTGGTCCGGGAGGATTCCCCATGCCAAGGGGCAACTAAAACCATGCTCTACAACTATGGAAGCCCACACGTCTAGAGCCCATGCTCCAAAATAAGAGAAGCCACCACAATGAGAAGTTCATACTCTGCAGCTAGAGAGTAGCTCCTGCTTGCCTCAACTAGATAAAGCCCGAGTGCAGCAACAAAGACCCAGCACAGCAATGTGGCTGTCAGTTTCTGTACAATGTCAACCAACATGTACAACTGGGATATTTTTCCAAAGTTGACAGCACAGCTGAAGTTTCTAAAAATTCAAGTTAGATATAGATAGATTCATTTATTCACATAAAAGACCAATAGCAGTATGTCATACATCAATATCATCCACAGCTTTTCTAGGTTCTGCAGTCATCTGAGCAAAATTAGAGACACATCCAGCATTCTCCATTAAAAAAAAAAAAAAAAGATGAAAAACAAAACTCCAGAAAATAGCAAAGTTCTGTTACTGTTGTGGTACTTGGCACCATTTTTTTATTAGCTTTTCAATCATAATCCAGAAAGAAAAAAATTCTAGAACAGTGTCATTAAAAATAGCTGTGATATAGCATAGTCCCTACTACATGTCATAAAGCAGGTACAAGATATTTTACATTCACAGAAGTATGATACAGTACTGTCCTACATGTATAATATTAGCAGATGTAATTTAAAAGATTTTATTTGAGACTTGATTCTACTTTTGCAGCAGAGGACCCAAAGGATGGCTATGACACAGCTCTGGCTACTGTTATAAAAAGAAAACTAGATATCTCAAGTTAAGGAGTTTATCACTTTTCTATGTGTGGAAAGATGCAAGAGTCTGGGCTCACTGAAGTCATTCCTTAGATGTGCACCTCAGCTATCTGGGATCAGAATCCTGTGTTTTCTCATCCTCAGTTTCCTCAGGCTGCACCTTTGGTGGTAGCTACAGTCTGATGGCTGCTAGATGCTTGGCATTCCTTGTTTCCTTCCTGAACTCCCTCAGGCTCACCGTTAAGGGTGGTTGCAATTGCTGATGACTGTGACATTCTTTGTTTACTGATATGGCAGGCAATATTTTATTTCTCACTGTCCAATCCCCTTTAACAATCTCTTTCTCTGGTATTCAGGGTGAGGGATCATCATTTTTTTTCTCTCTGACCTCTGTCTCCTTCACTGCTTCTTCCTTCCTTTCCTGTGCACCCCAGGAGCTTTCCTCATGGGCAGACATGTCACTGGGGACATTGCAATGAGCAGGACCACAGTTCCTACTTCTTCCAGTCTACAATTGAGTCTCCATCTTCTTCCAGTTGCCTAAATGCCAGTGCTCCCTGGGGGCCCAGTCTATAGCACTCCTCTCTCCCTCTCTATAAGACTCTTCCATATGTAAAGAAATCTCTAGGGTATATGACTGGAAGTGGAAGCACTGGGTCATAAAACACTTTGTCTTCTACTCTGTAAGATATTCGGAGAAGGCAATGGCAACCCACTCCAGTATTCCTGCCTGGAAAATCCTATGGGCGGAGGAGCCTGGTAAGCTGCAGTCCATGGGGTCGCAAAGAGTCGGACACGACTGAAGAGACTTAGCAGCAGCAGCAGCTGTAAGATATTATCAAATTGATCTCCAAAGTATTATACCAATGTGCATTCCCTCCAGCCAAGTATAAGTTTATCTGCTACTTTACAAATGTTTTTGTGGACACTGTTGCTGCCTCATACAGATCCCCTTTACAATCTGATATACCCTGTTATAGCTTTTGGGCACATTGGCTGCTAATGGCTCCCAGATGACCTTTGCTGGACAACTGCCCTTGGCAATGGGAGTCTCCTATCTTGTATTCCCTGCAGTAGGCCTCTACACATTTTTGTTTTTTAAGTTGGGTCCAAGATGGAAAGAAAAAAGTGGAAGCAAGAGAAGGACACCATAGTCTCTGTCTCTTCCAGGCTTGGTCCTCCCAAGCTCCAGGAAGACATGGGAAGAAGAAAAGGAGGAAGGAAAATAGAAAGGACTTCGTGGAGGAGGAGAATGGGGAACGCTGGTTTAAATCTGCTCTCCAGGCCAGATGGGCAGGAGGATGGGAGCTGGGCAAGCCTCTCTTTGCAGATGTCAAGGATACTGAAAACCCACATCACCTCCTGCCAAGAAAAGCCTTTTCTGCCTCTGTCATCTACTCACCCACTCCCTCACTCACCCACTTGTCTTCTCTTTCTTTTTTAGCTATTTCCCTGAGTCCTTTCACTCTCCTTCTTTGTTCACTGCTTCTGTCTCCAGTGCAGAGAACTGCTCAGTGCCAAGCAGCAGCTCAATGTTTGTTACATGAATTCATGGATGAATCTCACTTGATATGCAAGGATTTTTAATAAAGAACAAAATGTTTTATAGAAGTTGCAAGTGTAATATTTCTTCCTCAACCTGTTGCTAAACCCTACACTTACTCATGACACAGAGTGAAAAGTAAAAGTTACAGTCCCTCAGTCATGTCTAACTCTTTGCAACCCCATGGACTGCAGCCTGCCAGGCTCTTCTGTCCATGGGATTTCCCAGGCAAGAATACTGGAGTGGGTTGCCATTTCCTTCTCCAGGGGATCTTCCCTACCCAGGGATTGAACTCAGGTCTCCCAAACATAAGCACTTCCAAATGTGAAACTGCAGCCTTATTTCCCATGACAAACCTAGCTTCTCCTTTTTCGTCTCCCTGGTCTCAGAGTCTTGCCTCTTTGTCTCTCTCTGCAATCCTGGACACTTAGGGAAGGCTCTACCAACCATCTGGTCTGCCTGGAGCCACAGACCACATGCCCTTTCATTTTTTTTTTCATCTTGTGCACCTTCCTGGTGGTTTTTAAGATGTCTGTCTATAAAATCCATTGGCTTCACTTCTCTGCAGTCCTACCTCGAATAGGGCCACTTCCTTAGACACAGACCCATCCTACCTGTTTTCTCCTTAAAGTTCCTCTTGTTCCTTCCAGATCCTATCACTATTCCATTCACTCCACCTCACTCCCCGAAGCCACATGTGAGTGAGCACATGCACACACACACATTCTTTCTCTCTGTGTGTATTTATACACCAATAATTTGTTGATAATATATTATATACAAATTGTATAAATATATGATATGTATGTTGATGCTTAGTCTCCCAGTTGTGTCCAACTCTTTGCCACCCCATGGACTGCAGCATGCCAGGCCTCCCTGTCCTTCACTATCTCCCAAAGTTTGCCCAAGTTCATGTCCGTTGTCTTAGTGATGCCATCCAACCATCTCATCCTCTGACACCCTCTTCTCCATCAGCCCTCAATCTTTCCCAGCATCAGAGACTTTTCTAATGAGTTGGCTGTTCATATTCCATGAGCAAAATACTGGAGCTTCAGCTTCAGCATCAGTCCTCCCAATGAGTATTCAGGTTTGATTTCCCTTAAGATTGACTGGTTTGATCTCCTTGCTGTCCAAGGGACTCTCAGGAGTCTTCTTCAGAACCACAATTTGAAGGCATCAATTCTTTGGTGCTCTGCCTTCTTTATGGTCCAGCTCTCACAACCATACATGACCACTGGGAAGACCATAGCCTTGACTATACGGACCTTTGTCAGCAGAGTAATGTCTCTGGTTTTCAACACACTGTGTAGGTTTGTCATAGCTTTCCTGCCATGTAGCAATAACCTGATTTCATGGCTGCAGTCACCATTCACAGTGATTTTAGAGCCCAAGAAGAGGAAATCTGTCACTAGTTCCACCTTTTCCCCTTCTATTTGCCATGAAGTAATGGGGTTGGATGCCATGATCTTAATTTTTTAATATTAAGTTTTAAGCCGGGTCTTTCACTCTCCTCCTTCACCCTCATCAGGAGGCTCTTTAGTGCCTCTTCACTTTTGCCATTACAATGGCATCATCCACATATCTGAAGTTGATGTTTCTCTGGCCTATCTTAATTCCAGCTTGTAACTCATCCAGCCTGGCATTTCTCATGATGTTCTCAGCGTATTAGTTCAGTTCAGTTCAGTCACTCAGTGGTGTCCAACTCTTTGCGACCCCAAGAATCTCAGCACGCCAGGCCTCCCTGTCCATCACCAACTCCCGGAGATCACCCAGACTCACATCCATCGAGTCAGTGATGTCATCCAGCCATCTCATCCTCTGTCGTCCCCTTCTCCTCCTGCCCCCTATCCCTCCCAGCATCAGAGTCTTTTCCAATGAGTCAACTCTTCACATGAGGTGGCCAAAGTACTGGAGTTTCAGCTTTAGCATCATTCCTTCCAAAGAAATCCCAGGGCTGATCTCCTTCAGAATGGACTGGTATCAGTGTGTAGGTTAAATAAATAGGGTAACAGCAGACAGCCCTGTCATACTCCTTTCTCAATCCTGAATCAATCAGTTGTTCCATATAGGTTTCCAACTGTTGCTTCCTGACCCACATACAAATTTCTCAGAAGACAGGTGAGATGGTCTGGCATTCTCATCTCTTTAAGAGCTTTCCACAGTTTGCTATGATCCACACAGTCAAAAACTTTAGTGTAGTCAATGAAATAGAGGTAGACTTTTTTTGAAATCCCCTTGCTTTCTCTACAATCCAGCAAATATTGGCAATTTGATCTCTGGTTCCTCTGCCTTTCCTAAACCCAGCTTGGACATCTGGAAGTTCTTGGTTTGTGTAATGCTGAAGCCTAGCATGCAAGATCTTAAGCATGACCTTACTAGCATGGGAGATGAGTGCAAATGTCCAGTGGCTTGGACATTCTTTAGTTCTGCTCTTCTTGGGAACTGGGATGGGGACTGACCTTTTCCAGTCTGTGGCCACTGCTGGGTATTCCAGATTTGCTGACATATTGAGTACAATACTTTGATAGCATCATCTTTTAGGGTTTTGAATAGCTCTTCTGGAATTCCATCACATCCACTAGCTTTACTGACAGCAGTGCTTCCTACGGTCCACTTGGTCTCACACTCCAGAATGTTTGGCTCTGGGTGACTGACCACACCATCATAATTATCTGATTCATTAGGATCTTTTTTTGTACGATTCTTCCATGTATTCTTTCCATCTCTTCTTTTGTCTTCTCTGTCTACTAATTCTCCAATGTTTCTGTCCCTTATTGCGCCCATCTTTGGGCAAAATGTTCCCTTGATATTTCCAATTTTCCTGAAGAGATCTCTAGACTTTCCCCTTCTATTGTTTTCCTCTATTTTTATGCACTGTTCATTGAAGAAGGTCTTCTTGTCTCTGCTTGCTATTCTTTGGAACTCTGCGTTTAGTTGGATGTACCTTTCCCTTTCTCTATATGTATATGTGTGTGTGTGTAAGTATATTATATATGAAAGTGAAAGTCGCTCAGTTGTGTCTGATTCTTTGCGACCCCATGGACTATACAGCCCATGCAATTCTCCAGGCCAGAATATTGGAGTGGGTAGACTTTTCCTCTCCAGGTGATCTTCCCAATCCAGGAATCAAACCCAGGTCTCGCTCATTGCAGGCAGATTCTTTACCAGCTAAGCACAAGGAATAATGTGTGTGTGTGTGTGTGTGTGTGTGTGTGTGTATACAGAAATATGTATATATATAAGAAATATGTCTTCCTCTATGTATTTCTCCATTTTATATCATAACTCTTTGGCCACCTTCCTCTCCCTCACTGTGCTTTCTCTGCACAGGTGTTGCCACCTCATACATAGGCTCTTTATTCTGGACCTTTGACTATGGATGCTGTGGTAAGCAGACTAATAACCCCCCAAGAAGTCTACATCTTCAGAACCTGGGAATATGTTACCTTATATGGCATAAAGTCTTTGTGATATACTTAAATTAAGTATCTTAAGATTATCCTGGGTTATCCAGCTGAGTCCGACGTAATCACAGGAGGTCTTTTCAAAGGAAAGAGAGAGGCAGAAGAGTCAGATAAGGAGATGTGATGGTGGAAACAGAGGAGTAAAAGAGAAAGAAATTTTAAGGTTTTACACTGCTGACTTTGAAGATGGAGAAAAGGGCCACAAATCAAGGAATACTGGAAGTCTCAAGAAGCTTGAAAAAGGCAAGGAACAGATCCTTTCCTAGATAGAGCCCTAAAATGAACATACATCTGCCAATACCTTGATTTTGGTGCAGTGAAACACATTTTGAACTTCTGACCTCCAGAACTGCTAGATAACAAATCTGTGTTGTTTTAAGCTACCTTGATACAACAGCAACAGGAAACTAATACAGGCATCAATTTGTACAACTCCAGTACCTGTATAGTGCACCACCCGAGAAGCTATTCCTGGCAGCTTTGTTTGGTACCACTCATGCATAATGCCTTGGCTAACTTCAATCAGTCTGTGACTGGAGAATAACGGTGTCCTTCAAACATTGCCTTAGGTGAGGTTCTCCCAGAAGCAAACTCTCAAACAAGGAATTAGATGCAAGTAGTTTAATTAAGAGATGATGCCAGGAAACATGAACAGGGGAGTAAGGAAATGAGACAGTGAAGGGAAGGCAGTCAATAAAGGTAGGTTATCAATAAGCTGCCAGTGGGCAGTTAGGGCTCAATCCTACAGAGGAACTCTGGAAGCCAATGAAGAACAGTGTTACCCTTGCCCCCCCCAAACCTCTGCCCAATGGGAAAAGGAAATGAGTGGGATATTTATATACCTACTCCTCTTGGTCATTCGTTGAGGGCCATGTAGGAATGATGGGAGGGTGTTCTTTGGCCAGCACAAACAGAACTACCTTCACACTTTTGAGAAAGCCCTTAGAGAGAGATATGTGGATTCCAGCCACATAGAGCACTGAAGTAGTGAGTACCAAGCAGTGAAGTATCTGTCCAGTCAGCACTGAGGCAAGTGCATGTCCTTTCAGAAAGGAGACACCTCCATATCCCTGGCTTCCATACCTCTCCTGACTAAAGTGGAAATAGTATGGGCTCTGGGTTCTAATCCAGGCACTCTATGGGACTCTGCAGAGTGTGTCTCAATTTGGGTTTACCTGTTTTATCATGATTAGACTGCAGTGAGAAGCAATAGTGTACCCTTCATGTCAGGGGATATGTAATGTCAACATTGTTAATATTAGTGATCTTTACCTTGATCCCTTGGTTAAAGTATTGGCAGCCAGAATTCTCCACTTTTATATTATCCCTTTATAATTAATAAATATGCTGAAGAGATACTTTCAGATTTTGTTTCTCATTGATTTCTATCCACTAATTTTAGCCACCATCAATGGATCTTGCCTGCTACTGTTATTACTGTAGAGTTGGCTCGTGGCAACTTTCTATTTCCCTCATTTTTTGACCTAATTTTGTTGTAGTGTTTTCTGTTTTCTTTTTTTTTTTTTGGCCACATAGTGTAGTATGTGGGATTTTAAGTTCCCTGACCAGGGATCAAACTTGTACCCCATGCAGTGGAAGCATGGAGTCTTAACCACTGCAAGTCCCTAGACCTAGTTTTAAATTCTTTCACAGCTCAGTTTCCTCATCTGTAAATGAGGATAATAATTTTCCTGCTAGAGACAAAGAGCAACATGACATAAGAATAAAAGGATTCATCCTCCAGGAAAGTACAAGGATCCCAAGTGCATACTTGCAAAAGAGTCTCAAAATATATGCTGTAACACCTGATAGAGCTGAAAGGAGAAATAATCAAATCCACAATGATAAATGAAGACTTCAACCCCATTCTCAGCAAATGATTAAATTATTAGAAAATCGATAAGAATGTAGAAAAACTCAACAACACTACCAACCAAAAGGATATAATTGACACACAAAGAATACTGCAATTGTAAAACAACTATACTCTAATAAAAATTAATTTTAAAAAGAATATCACAACCAGTAATAAGAGCACACACATTCTTTTCAAGAATTCATAAGATAAACCATGACCTGAGCCATGAAACAAATCTCAACCAATTTAAAATAACTGAAATCATACATACAAAATATAACAAAAGGATAGATACATAGATCAATGGAACAGAATAGAAAACCCACAAATATATCACACACAAATATGCCCAACTGATTTCTTACAAAAAATTGTTTCCTGCAAAAACAATTCAACAGAAGGAGGATAGCCTTCTCCACAAATGATGCTGGAACAACTGGATATCCAAAGGCAAAAAAACAAAACTTTCAATTTAAAAATCACATCTTACACAAGAATTAAGTCAAAATGAGTCATGAGTCATGGACTTGAATGCATAATTAAATCTTTAGGGAAAAATTTGGGAGAAAACCTTCAGGATCTAAGATTAGGTAAAGAGTTATTAAATTTGACATCAAAAGCACAATCCATAAAAGAAAATTTTTGATAAATTGAACTTAATAAAAATTTAGAACTTTTGCTCTATGAAAGGCCTTTTAAGATGACTAAAAGAAAAACCACAGACTAGGAGAAAATACTCAAACAGTAACTCAACAGTTAAAAAAACATACACATCAAAAACAAACAAAAAAAAAACCTAATTGGTTTTCTTTCTTCTAACTGATAAGATGAACAATTAGAAAATGAACAAAAGATCTGACCTAACATTTCACCAGAGAAGATATACAGATAGTAAATAAGTAAATGAAAAAAAATACAGTATCATTAGCCATTAGGAAAATGCAAAATAAAAATACAATGAGATAGCACTACACACCTACCAGAATGGCTAAAATTAAAAGCTGTGACACCAGAAGCGGACAAGAATACAAAGTAACCTGAATCACTCATACATTGATGGTAGAAATGTAAAATTAAACAGTTGCTTGGAAAACAATTTGGTAACTTCCATATGACTCAGCAGTTGCATTCCTGGGCATTTATCCCAGAGAAATCACATTCACACAAAAACCTGTAAACAAACTTTTGTATAATTTTGACTACGTGTAATAGTCAAAACTAGAAACAATTTGAAAGTCCTTCAACAGGTGAACTAACACCCAAAAAAGATGCCCTTTTAATTATAGGGGACTGGAATGCAAAAGTAGAAGTCAAGAAACACCTGGAGTAACGGGCAAATTTGGCCTTGGAATACAGAATAAAGCAGGGCAAAGGCTAATACAGTTCTGCCAAGAGAAGGCACTGGTCATAGCAAACACCCTCTTCCAACAACACAACAGAAGACTCTACACATGGACATCACCAGATGGTCAACACCGAAATCAGATTGATTATATTCTTTGCAGCCAAAGATGGAGAAACTCTATACACTCAGCAAAAACAAGACTGAGAGCAAACTGGTTCAGATCATGAACTCCTTATTGTCAAATTCAGACTGAAACTGAAAAAAGTGGGGAAAACCACTAGACCATTCAAGTATGACTTAAATCAAATCCCTTATGACTATACAGTGGAAGTGAGAAATAGATTTAAGGGACTAGATAGATCTGACAGACAGAGTGCCTGATGAACTGTGGACAGAGGTTTGTGACATTGCACAGGAGACAAGGATCAAGACCATCCCCATGGAAAAGAAAAGCAAAGAAGCAAAATGGCTGTCTGAAGAGGCCTTATAAATAGCTGTGAAAAGAAGGGAAGTGAAAAGCAAAGGAGAAAAGGAAAGATATACTGATTTGAATGTAGAGTTCCAAAGAACAGCAAGGAGAGATAAGAATGCCTTCCTCAGTGATCAATGCAAAAAAATAGAGGAAAACAATAGAATGGGAAAGACTAGACATCTCTTCAAGAAAATTAGAAATACCAAGGGAACATTTCATGCAAAGATGGGCTAAATTAAAGGACAGAAATGGTAGGGACCTAACAGAAGCAGAAGATATTAAGAAGAGGTGGCAAGAATACACAGAAGAACTATACAAAAAAAGATCTCACAACCCAGATAATCATGATGGTGTGATCACTGACCTAGAGCCAGACATCCTGGAATGTGAAGTCAAGTGGGCCTTAGGGAACATCATTACAAACAAAGCTAGTGGAGGTGATGGAATTCCAGTTGAGCTATTTCAAATCCTGAAAGATGATGGTGTGAAAGTGCTGCACTCAATATGCCAGCAAATTTGGAAAACTCAGCAGTAGCCACAGGACTGGAAAAGGTCAGTTTTCATTCCAATCCCTAAGAAAGGCAATGCCAAAGAATGTTCAAACTACGGCACAATTGCACTCATCTCACACGCTAGTAAAGTGATGCTTAAAATTCTCCAAGCCAGGCTTCAGCAATACGTGAACCATGAACTTCCAGATGTTCAAGCTGGTTTTAGAAAAGGCAGAGGAACCAGCGATCAAATTGCCAACATCCGCTGGATCATCAAAAAAGCAAGAGAGTTCCAAAAAAACATCTATTTCTGCTTTATTGACTATGCCAAAACCTTTGACTGTGTGGATCACAATAAACTGTAGAAAATTCTGAAAGAGATGGGAATACCGTAACACCTGACCTGCCTCTTGAGAAACCTATATACAGGTCAGGAAGCAACAGTTAGAACTGGACATGGAACAACAGACTGGTTCCAAGAAGGAAAAGGAGTACGTCAAGGCTGTATATTGTCACCCTGCTTATTTACCTTATATGCAGAGTACATCATGAGAAATGCTGGGCTGGATGAAGCACAAGCTGGACTCAAGATTGCTGGGAGAAATATCAATAACCTCAGAATCACAGATGACACCACCCTTATGGCAGAAAGGGAAGAAGAACTAAAGAGCCTCTTGATGAAAGTGAAAGAGGAGAGTGAAAAAGTTGGCTTAAACCTCAACATTCAGAAAACTAAGATCATGGCATCCGGTCCCATACTTCATGGCAAATAGATAGGGAAACAGCGGAAACCATGGCTGGCTTTATTTTTCTGGGCTCCAAAATCACTGCAGATGGTGATTGCAGCCATGAAATTAAAAGACGCTTACTCCTTGGAAGGAAAGTTATGACCAACCTAGATAGCATATTAAAAAGCAGAGACATTACTTTGCCAACAAAGGTCTGTTTAGACAAAGCTATGGTTTTTCCAGTGGTCATGTATGGATGTGAGAGTTGGACTATAAAGAAAGCTGAGCGCTGAAGAATTGATGCTTTTGAACTGTGGTCTTGGAGAAGACTCTTGAGAGTTCCTTGGACTGCAAGGAGATCCAACCAGTCCATCCCAAAGGAGATCAGTCCTGGGTGTTCATTGGAAGGACTGATGTTGAAGCTGAAACTCCAATACTTTGGCCACCTGATGCGAAGAGCTGACTCACTTGAAAAGATCCTGATGTTGGGAAAGATTGAGGGCAGGAGGAGAAAGGGACGACAGAGGATGAGATGGTTGGATGGCATCACCGACTCAATGGACATGGGTTTGGATGGACTGCAGGAGTCGGTGACGGACCAGGAGGCCTGGCATGCTGTGACTCATGGGGTCACAAAGAGTTAGACAATGACTGAGCAATTGAACTGAACCGAACTGAGTCTGTATCTGTTAATCTCCAATTCCAAATTTATCCCTCCTCATCTTTTCCCCTTTGGTAACCATAAGTTAATTTTTGATGTTTGTGAGTCTATTTCTATTTTATAAAAAAAGTTTGTGTCACTTTTTTTAGATACCACATATGAGTAATATCATATATTTCTCTTTTTCTGTATGAGTCATTTGACTTAATATGATAATCTCTAGGTTCACTGATGCTACAAATGGCTTAGCCTTTTATAGTAATATTCCATTGTAAATATATATATATTTTTATTTGTCAATAGACTTGTAGGTTGCTTTCATGTCTTGGGGATTGTACGCCATGCTGCTATGTACATTGGGGTACATGTATCTTTTATAATTAGGTTTTTATCTTTTCTGGGTATATGCCCAGAAGTGGAATTTCTGGATCATATAGGAACTTTATTTTTAGATTTTTAAGAAAACTCTATACTGTTCTCCCTAGTGGCTGCCTCAGTGTACATTCCCACCAGCAGACTAAGAGAGTTCTCTTTTCTTGGCACTCTCTCCACCATTTATTATTTGTAGATTAAAAAAAAAAAAAAAAAACATTAAATTTTATTTATTTTTTTCTTTTTCTGTTCTTTTTTTTGGCTTTGCTGGGTCTTTTGCTGCACAAGCTTTTCTCTAGTTGTGGCCTGCAGGGGCTACTCTCTAGTTGCTGTGCATGGGCTTCTCATTGAGGTGGCTTCTCTTGTTGTGAAGCACAGGCTCCAGAGCACATGGGCTTCAGTAGTTGCGGCACATGGGCTTGGTTGTTGTAGTTCCCAAGCTCTGGATCACAGGCTCAGCATTTGTGGGCCGTGGGCCTAGTTGTCCCATGGCATGTGGGATCTTCCCAGACCACAAATCAAACCCATGTCTCCAGCATTGGCTGGAGAACTCTTTATCACTGAGTCACCAAGGAAGCCCTATTATTTGTAGATTTTTGCTGATGGTCATTCTGACTGGTTTAAGATTATACCTCATTGTAGTTTTGATTTGCATTTCTTTAATAATTAGTGATGCATTTAATTGCATTTCTCTAATAATTAGTGATGTTGAACATCTTTTCAGGTGTCTGTAGGCCATCTTTAGGCTTCTTTGAAGAAATGTCTATTTGGGTTTTCTGCCCATTTTTTGATTGGGTTGGTTGGTTGTTTTTATATTGAGCTATATGACCTGTTTGTATGTTTTAGAAATTAATCCCTTGTCAGTGACATCATTTGCAAATATTTTCTCCCATTCAGGAGATGTCTTTTCATTTTAAGGTTTTCTTTGCTGTGAAAAACCTTTTAAGTTTAATTAGGTCCCATTTGTTTATTTTTGTTTCCATTACTCTGGGAGATAGATCTAAAAATTTGCTGGAATTTATATCCAAGAGTATTCTGCCTATGTTTTTCTCTCACAGTTATAGAGCATCTGGTCTTGCATTTAGGCTTCCCTAGTGGCTCATATGTAAAGAATCTGACTGTGATGTGGGAGACCTGGGTTCAGTCCTTGGATTGGGAAGATCCCCTGGAGGAGGGCACGCAACTCACTCTAGTATTCTTGCCTGGAGAATCCCCATGGACAGAGGAGCCTGGCAGGCTACAGTCCATGGGGTCACAAAGAGTCAAACATGACTGAGCGACTAAGCACAGCACAGCTTAGGGTTTTCTGGGGCTTCCCTGGTGGCTCAGTGGTAAAGAATCCACCTGCCAATGTAGGAGACATGGGTTCAGTATCTGAGTCAGGAAGATCCTATGGAGAAGGAAATGGCAACCCTCTCTAGTATTCTTGCCTGGGAAATCCCCTAGACAGAAAAGGCTGACAAGCTACAGTCCATGGGGTTGCAAAAGAGTCAGACACAACTTAGTGACTAAACAAAGGCAACCACATTAGGGTTTTTTGTGTACACTATCATGTCATCTGTCAGCAGTGACAGTTTTACTTCTTCCTTTCCAATCTAGATTACTTGATTCCTTCTTTCTGATTGTTGTGGCCACAGTTTCCAATACTATGTTGAATAAAATGGTGACAGTGGGCATCCTAGACTTGTTTCTGATTCTAAAAGAAATGCTTTCAGCTTTTTACTATTGAATATGATGCTAGCTCTGGGCTTGTCATATATAGCTTTTGTTTTACTGAGGTATGTCCCCTCTGTGGGTTTCCCAGGTGGTGCTAGCGGTAAAGAACCCACCTGCCAGTGCAGGCAGCATAAGAGACACACACTCGATCCCTGGGTCAGGAAGATCCCCTGGAGGAGATCATGGCAACCCACTCCAGTGTTCTTGCCTGGAGAATCCCATGGACAAAGGAGCCTGGTGGACTACAATCCAAAGCATCCCAAAGAGTTGGACACAATGGAAGCGACTTAATATGCAGGCACACACCATGAAGTTTATATACAGCAATCTATACTTATATATGATTATTTTCAGTTGCAATCTCTTAAGTCAAATGCATTTTAACAACTTTGTCTTCTTATACCCAATCTGCTCCTCCCCCATATTTACTGTGTTAACATCATATTTTACATCATGTTGTTTTGTATATCCCTTAACTACTTATTGTAGCTATAGATGATTTTACTCCTTTTGTCTTCTAACCTTCCTACTAGCTTTATAAATGGTTCATTTACTACCTTTACTGTATATTTGCCTTTACCAAGTTTTTACTGACTTTTCCATCATAAGTTCTATATTTCTAGTTGCAATCTTTTCTTTTTTGCTTACAGAAGTCCCTTTAACATTTCTGGTGAAGCCAGTTTACTGATGTTACATTCTTACATCCTTTGCTTGTCTGTAAAAATTTTGACTTCTCCATAAAATCTGAATGAAAGCCTTGCCTGGTAAATATTCTTGGTTATAGGTGTTTTCCTTTCATTACTTTAAACATATAGTGCCCTCCCTTCTGGCCTGCAGAGTTTCTACTGAAAAGTCAGCTGATAGCCTTATTTGTTGTTGTTCAGTTGCTAAGTAATGTCCAACTCTTTGTGACCCCATGGACTGCAGCATGCCAGGCATCCCTGTCCCTCACTATCTTTTTGCCCAAGTTTGCCCAAGTTCATGTCCATTAAGTCACTGATGTTATCTAACCATCTCATTCTCTGCCACCCTATTCTCCTTTTGCTTTCAATCTTCCCCAATGTAAGAGTCTTTTCCAATGAGTTGGCTGTTCACATCAGGTGGCCAAAGCATTGGAGCTTCCACATCAGTACCTCCAATGAGTACTCAAGGATGATCTCCTGTCGGATTGACTAGTTGGATCACCTTACTGTCCAAGGGACTTTCAAGAGTCTTCTACAGCACCACAATTCAAAAGCATCAATTCTTTGGCACTCAGCCTTCTTTATGGTCCAACTCTCACATCCACACATGATTACTGGAAAGAACATAGCTTTGACTATACGGACCTGTGTCAGCAAAGTGATGTTTCTGCTTTTCAATACACTGTCTAGGTTTGTCATAGCTTTCCTTCCAAGAAGCAAGCAACTTCTAATTGCATGGCTGCAGTCACCATCCACAGTGGTTTTGGAGCCCAAGAAGAGAAAATCTGTCACTGCTTCCACTTTTTCCCCTTCTATTTGCCATGAAGTGGTGAATCCAGATGCCATGATCTTAGCTTTATGAATGTTGAGTGTCAAATCAGTTTTTTCCCTCTCCTCCTTCACACTCATCAAGAGGCTCTTTAGTTCCTCTTTGCTTTCTGCCATTAGAGTGGTATCATCTGCATATCTGAGGCTGTTGGTATTTCTCCTAGCCATCTTGATTCCAGCTTGTAACTCATCCAGCCCAGCATTTCACATGGTGTACTCTGCATATAAGGTAAATAAACAAGGTGACAGTGTACTCCTTTCCCAGTTTTGAACCAGTCAGTTGTTCCACATAAAGTTCTGTCACTTCTTGACCTATGTACAGGTTTCTCAGAAGACAGGTAAGATGGCTTGGTATTCCCATGTGTTTTAGAATTTTCCACAGTTTGTTGTGATCCACACAATCTTCTCCTGCAAGAACACCAGAATTGCAACTAGATGCTGAACAACCATTGGCAGGAGAATGTTGGGATCCACCAAAAAAGGATACCCCACATCCAAGGGCAAAGGAGTAGCCACAACAAGACAGCAGGAGAGGTGCAATCCCATTTAAAATCAAACCTCGTACCCACCAGAGATGCTTGGAGGACACAAACAAAACCTTGTGTGCACCAGGACCTAGGGGAAGGAGCAGTGAACCCCACAAGAAAATGAGCCAGATCTGCCTTTGAGTGTTTCAGAGTCTCCTGTGGAATCATGGGTCAGATGGCCTGCCACAGGGACAAGAGCTCTGGCAGCAGCTCCTGGGATGCACAGCTTGTGGTGCAAGTCCCACTAGAGGATGTCACCATTAATCCCACTATAGAACCACCAGGTGGGTGATCCACAAATGGGAGAATAATTACACCAAAAAAGATCTTGCACTGTTGCAAAAGTTCTAGGCCCCACAACAGACTTCCCAACCTGGGGATCCAGCAAAGAGATTGAGAATCCCCAGGGAACCTGACTTTGAAAATCAGCAGGATTTGATTACAGTACTTCCACAGGACTAGGGGAAAATAATTTCTTGAAGGGCAGAAACAAAATCTTGTGCACACCAGGACCCAGGAGAAAGGAGCACTGACCCCACAAGAGACTCACCCAGACTTGCCTGTGAGTGTTTGGGAGTCTCTGGCAGAGGCATGGATCCACAGTGGCCTGACAAGGGGTCAAGGACACTGATAACAGCAGTCCCAGGAGATGTGGTGTGCTAGCATAACTCCTTTTGGAGGAGGTCACCATTACTCCTACCATAGGAGGGAACATAGCCCCACCCATAAGCAGAAAATGGGATTAAAGATTTACTGAGCATGGCATTGCCCACCAGAGCAAGACTCCTTATCCTCACAGACAGTCCCTCCCATCAGGAAGCTTGCACAAGCCTCTTATCCTCATCCATCAGACAGAATAAAAACCACAATCACAGAAAACTAACCAAAATGATCACAAGGATCACAGTTTTTTGTAATTTAATGAAACTATGAGCAATAGTGTAGGGCCACCCAAGACAGATGGCTCAGTGTGGAGAGTTCTGACAAAATGTGGTCCACTGGAGAGTTCAGTTCAGTCGCTCAGTCGTGTCTGACTCTTTGTGACCCCATGGACTGCAGCAGACCAGGCCTCCCTGTCCAAAAAACTCCCGGAGTTTACCCAAACTCATGTCCATTGAGTCGGTGATGCCATCCAACCATTTCATCCTCTCATCCCCTTCTCCTGCCTTCAATCTTTCCCAGCATCAGGGTCTTTTCAAATGAGTCAGTTCTTCGCATCAGGTAGCCAAAGTACTGGAGTTTCAGCTTCAGCACCATTCCTTCCAAAGAACACCCAGGACTGATCTCCTTTAGAATGGACTGGTTGGATCTCCTTGCACTCCTAGGGACTCTCAAGAGTCTTCTCCAACACCACAGTTCAAAAGCATCAATTCTTTGGCACTCAGCTTTCTTTATAGTCCAACTCTCACATCCATACATGACTATTGGAAAAACCATAGCCTTGACTACATGGACCTTTGTTAGCAAAGTAATGCCTCTGCTTTTTAATATGCTGTCTAAGTTGGTCATAACTTTCTTTCCAAGGAGCAAGCATCTTCTAATTTCATGGCTGCAGGCACCACCTGCAGTGATTTTGGAGCCCAAAAAAATGAAGTTTGCCACTGTTTCCACTCTTTCCTCATCTATTTGCCATGAAGTGATGGGACCGGATGCCATGATCTTAATTTTCTGAATGTTGAGCTTTAAGCCAATTTTTTCACTCTCCTCTTTCACTTTCATCAAGAGGCTCTTTAGTTCTTCTTCTATTTCTCATCTTCATATCTGAGGTTAGTATTTCTTCCAGCAATCTTGATTCCAGCTTGTGCTTCCTCCAGCCCAGTGTTTCTCATGATGTACTCTGCATAGAAGTTAAATAAGCAGGGTGACAATATACAGCCTTGACATACTCCTTTTCCTTTTTGGAACCAGTCTGTTGTTCCATGTCCAGTTCTAACTGCTGCTTCCTGACCTGCATACAGGTTTCTCAAGAGGCAGGTCAGGTGTTATGGTATTCCCATCTCTTTCAGAATTTTCCACAGTTTATTGTGATCCACACAATCAAAGGCTTTGGCATAGTCAGTAAAGCAGAAATAGATATTTTTCTGGAACTCTCTTGCTTTTTTGATAATCCAGTGGATGTTTGCAATTTGATCTCTGGTTCCTCTGCCTTTTCTAAAACCAGCTTGAACATCAGGAAGTTCACGGTTCACATATTGCTAAAGCCTGGCTTGGAGAATTTTGAACATTACTTTACTAGCATGTGAGGTGAGCACAATTGTGCAGTAGTTTGAGCATTCTTTGGCATTGCCTTTCTTAGGGATTAAATGAAAACTGACCTTTTCCAGTCCTGTGGCCACTGCTGAATTTTCCACATTTGCTGGCATGAGTGCAGCACTTTCACAGCATCATCTTTTAAGATTTGAAATAGCTCACCTGGAATTCCATCACCTCCACTAGCTTTGTTCACAGTGATGCTCCCAAAGGCCCACTTTACTTCACATTCCAGGATGTCTGGCTCTATGTCAGTGATCACAATACTATGGTTATCTGGGTCACTAAAATCTATTTTTGCATAATTCTTCTATGTATTCTTGCCACCTCTTCTTAATATCTTCTGCTTCTGTTAGGTCCATACCATTTCTGTCCTTTATTGAGCCCATCTTTGCATGAAATGTTCCCTTGGTATCTCTAAGTTTCTTGAAAAGATCTCTAATCTTTCCCATTCAATCGTTTTCCTCTATTTCTTTGCACTGATCACTGAGGAAGGCTTTCTTATCTCTCCTTGCTATTCTTCAAACTATGTATTCAAATGGATATATCTTTCCTTTTCTCCTTTGCTTTTTGCTTCTCTTTTTTTCACAGCTATTTTTAAGGCCTCCTCAGACAGCCATTTTGCTCGTTTGCATTTCTTTTTTTCTTAGGGATGGTCTTAATCCCTGTCTCCTGTACAATATCACAAACCTCCATCCAAAGTTCATCAGGCAGTCTGTCTATCAGATCTAGTCCCTTAAATCTATTTCTCACTTCCACTGTATAATTGTAAGGGATTTGATTTAGGTCATACCTGAATGGTCTAGTGGTTTTCCCTACTTTCTTCAATTTAAGTCTGAATTTGGCAATAAGGAGTTCATGATCTGAGCCACAGTCAGCTCCCAGTCTTGTTTTTGCTGACTGTATAGAGCTTCTCCATATTTGGCTGCAAAGACTATAATCATTCGGATCTCAGTGTTGACCATCTGGTGATGTCCATGTGTAGAGTCTTCTCTTGTGTTGTTGGAAGAGGGTGTTTGCTATGACCAGTGCATTTTCTTTGCAGAACTCTATTAGCCTTTGCCCTGCTTCTTTCTGAACTCCAAGGCCAAATTTGCCTGATACTCCAGGTGTTTCTTGACCTCCTACTTTTGCATTCAAGTCCCCTATAATGAAAAGGACATCATTTGGGGGTTTAGTTCTAAAAGGTCTTGTAGGTCTTCATAGAATCATTCAACTTCAGCTTCTTCAGCATTACTGGTCGGGGCATAGACTTGGATTATCATGATAATGAATGCTTTGCCTTGGAAAGGAACAAAGATCATTCTGTCATTTTTCAGATTGCATCCAGTACTGCATTTCAGACTCTTTGTTGACTACGATGGCTACTCCATTTCTTCTAAGGAATTGTTGCCCACAGTAGTGGATATAATGGTCATCTGAGTTAAATTCACCCATTCCAGTCCATTTAAGTTCCTTGATTCCTAAAATGTTGATGTTCACTCTTGCCATCTCCTGTTTGACCACTTCCAATTTACCTTGATTCATGGACCTAACATTCCAGGTTCCTATGCAATATTGCTCTTTACAGCATTAGACCTTGTTTCCATCACCAGTCACATCCACAACTGGGTGTTGTTTTGCTTTGGCTCCATCCCTTCATTCTTTCTGGAGTTATTCTCCACTGATCTCCAGTAGCATATTTGGCACCAACTGACCTGGGGAGTTCATTTTTCAGTGTCCTGTCTTTTTGCCTTTTCATACTGTTCATGGGGTTCTCAAGGCAAGAATACTGAAGTGGTTTGCCATTCCTCTCTCCAGTGGACCACATTTTGTCAGATCTCTCCACCATGACCCATCCGTCTTGGGTAGCCCTACACGGCATGGCTCATAGTTTCATTGAGTTAGACAAAGCTAGGCAGTTAGACAATCTAATCACATAGTCAAAGTCCATGTGATTAGATTGGTTAGTTTCTGTGACTGTGGTTTTCAGTCTGTCTGCCCTCTTGTGGAGAAGGATAAGAGGCTTATGGGAATGGTAAACCACATCAGCATTCTTGCCTTGAGAACCCCATGAACAGTATGAAAAGGCAGAAGGTTATGACACTGAAAGATGAGCTCCCCCACTCCAGGTCAGTCAGTGTCCAATATGCTACTGGAGAAGAACAGAAAAATTGCTCCAGAAAGAATGAAGAGACTGAGCCAAAGTTGAAACGACACCCAACTGTGGATGTGTCTGGTGGTAAAAATAAAGTCCAATGCTGTAAAGAATAATATTGCATAGGAACCTAGAATGTTAGGTCCATGAACCAAGGTAAATTGGAAGTGGTCAAACAAGAGATGGCAAGAGTGAACATCGACACTTTCAGGATCAGTGAACTAAAATGGATGGGAATGGGCAAATTTAATTCAGATGACCATTGTATCTATTACCGTGGGCAAGAATCCCTTAGAAGAAATGGAGTAGCCCTCATAGTCAATGAAAGAGTCCAAAATGAAGTACTTGGGTGCAATCTCAAAAACAACAGAATGATGTGGGTTCATTTCCAAGGAAACCATTCAATATCACAATAATCCAAGTCTATGCCCAACATTAATGCCAAAGGAGCTGTAATTGAATGGTTCTGTGAAGACCTATAAGACCTTCTAGAACTAACACCAAAAAAAAAAAAAAAAAATAAGTCCTTTTCATCTAGGGTGCTGAATGCAAACATAGGAAGTCAAGAGATACCTGGAATAACAGGCAAGTTTGGCCCTGGAGTACCAAACAACGCAGGGCAAAATCTAACAGAGTTTTGCCAAGAGACTACACTGGTCACAGCAAACATCCTTTTCCAACAACACAAGAGATGACTCTACACATGGATGTCACTAGATGGTCAATATCAAAATCAGATTGATTAAATTTTGTGCAGCTGAACATGAAGAAGCTCTATATCTATATTATATTCAATATCCTGTGATAAGCCATAATTGATATGTAGTATGTATATATATGTGTATATATATATATATAACTGAGTCTGTCTGCTGTACAGCAAAAACAACACCAGCATTAGGTTGATCTTGTTTGGAACTCTCTGTACTTCTTGGTCCTGCATGTCTATTTTCTTTCCCAAGTTAGGGAAGCTTTCAACTATTATCTCTTCAAATATGATCTCTGACCCTTCCTCTGTCTCTTCTCCTTCTGAGATCTCTATAAAGTGAATATTAGTATGTTTGATGTTGTTTGAGAGGTTCCTTAAACTGTCCTCACTTCTTTTTATTCTTATTTGTATTCAGTTTGAAATGATTTCCACTACTGTGTTTTCAGTTCACTGATCCATTCCTCTGTATCATCTAATTTACTGTTGCTTCCTTCTAGTTATTTTTTTATTTCAGTTATTGTATTTAGTTATATTCAGTTCTTTTTATATTTTATAACTCTCAGTTTAAAAATTCTGTCTATCAAAGGGAACCCTCCTACACCATTGGTGGGAATGTAAGTTGGGATAGCCACTGTGGAAAACAGTATGGAGGTTGCTCAGAAAACTAAAAATAGAATAACCATATGATCCAGCAACTCCACTCCTGGGCATACATCCGGACAAAACCATAATTCAAAAAGATACATACATCCCGATGTTCAGAGCAGCATTATTCACAGTATCCAAGACATGGAAACAACCTAAATGTTCATCAAGAGATGAATGGATAAAGACGTGGCATATATATATATATATATATAATATTATATATACACACACAATAGAATTTACTCAGCCATAAAAAAGAACAAATTAGTGCCATTTGTAGCAACACAGATGCAACTAAAGATTATCATACTAAATGAAGTAAGTCAGAAAGACAAATACGACATGATATCACTGATATGTGCAATCTGAAATATGATGCAAATGAACCTATCTATGAGACAGAGGACAAAATCAGGGACACAGAATAGACTGGTGGTTTTCAGGGGCAAGGGAGTTTGAAGAGTGTCAGAGAAAGAGTTTGGGATTAGAAGATGAAGACTATTATACAAAGAATGGATAAATAACAAGGTCCTACCCTATAGCACAGGAAACTATATTCAATATTCCATGATAAGCCATAATTTATAATAGAGAATATATATAAATATGTATATATGTATAACTGAGTTTATTACTGTACAGCAATAGTTAACACATTGTAATTCAAATATACTTTAATAAAAAGTAAATTTTAAAAAATTCTATCTCTTATTCAGTTTGTCTATTCTTCTCCCAAGTTCTTTGAGCGTTTTTACAATCATTACCTTGAACTCTTTATCCAGTAGATTGCTTATCTCCACATCACTTAGTTCTTCTTCTGGGGTTTTAGCTTCTTCCTTCGTTTGGAACTTACTTCTTTGTCTCCTAACTCCACCTAATTTGTTATTTTTATTTCCAGGTGTTTGGTAAGTTAATTATATTTTCCAGTCTTAGGGAAATGGCATTTTATAGGAGATGCCCTATGCCTCCCAGCAGCATACTCCTCTAGTCAGCAGATCTATATATCCTAGGGGTGCTTCCCATGTGGGCTGTGTGGCCCTTCTATTGTGGTAGGCTAACTACTTTGGGTCGTCTGGTACATGTGCTGGTCCCTGGTCTGGTTGGTTGCCAGGTCCTATTTGCACAGAGACTGCTGGCTGCTGGTGGGTGGGGCTGGGTCACAAAGTGACTGGCTATGCAGCCCCGGTTACCCAGGCTACTGCTGGCCCACTGGTGAGTGAAACTGGGTTCCAGAGTCAAAGGCTGAGGGGCTGGGAGAACTGGATCTAGTGATGACATGTTGATGGGTGGTGTCCACTTCCAATACAGCTGGCTGTGGGGTCTGAGATGTCTCACACCTAGTGCTGACCCACTGGTTAGTGGGGCTCGATCCCAGGGCAGCTGGCTGAGGATTCCAAGGTGTCTTGGAGCTGGTATCAGCCTGTTAGTTGGTGTGTCTGGCACCCTGGAAGGGCTCCCTGTGGTAATGTCAGCCTGCTGATGGGCAGAGACAAGTCCCTGAGTCTCTGGCTACAGCCCCTGTGTGTCCTAGTGTTGACCCACTGGTGGACAGGGCTAGGTCCCAGCAACTAGCAGGGGAGCCCCAGAAGTCCATAACTAGTGCTGATGAACTGGTGGGCAGGGCTAGATCCTGGGCCCACTAGGGCAGCTGTGTGCTCAGGCTGGTAGGAGGGGCTGTGTCCCTATCTGACTAGCTACTTAGCCTGAGGTTTCTCAGTTCATGTGCAAACAGGCTAGTGGACAAGGCTTTATCCAAGTGCTAATAAGCTAGAGGGAGGATTCCAAAATAATGCTTGCCACCACCAGAATCCTCATGGATGACTGCTGTTTGGGGATGTGCTGTGCTGTGCTTAGTTGCTCAGTCGTGTCTGACTCTTT
Organism: Bos taurus; assembly: GCF_002263795.3. Taxonomy (NCBI): domain Eukaryota; kingdom Metazoa; phylum Chordata; class Mammalia; order Artiodactyla; family Bovidae; genus Bos; species Bos taurus. The sequence goes on from NC_037340.1 coordinate 51,145,433, forward strand.
GCAACCCCATGAACTTCAGTCCCCCAGGCTCCCCTGACCATGGGGATTCTCTAGGCAAGAATACTAGAGGGGGTTGCCACGCCCTCCTCCAGGGGATCTTCCCAACCCAGGGATCAAACCCAGGTTTCCAACATTGCAGGTGGATTCTTTACAGACTGAGCCACCAGGGAAGCCCAAGAAAACTGGAGTAGGTAGCCTATCCCTTCTCCAGGAGAACTTCCCAACCCAGGAATCAAACTGGGGCCTCCTGCATTTCAGGTGGACTCTTTACCAGCTGAGCTACCAGGGAAGGTTTAACCACCACCTAAACTGCTCAGAACTCCTTAAAACACCCATACCCCACTATATGCATTTTGCCTAAAGAAACAGGTGTTGGGAGGCATGAGTGGAAAATAGAACCTTCTGTACCACTAAGCAGATAGGATCACGTATCAGTCAGTGAATCTTCAGCAAATGACACCAGGAGAACAAAAACATTCACTGTTTCCCCAAACAGGATAAGAAACAATTCACTCCTACAGATAGAAGAGTGGGATCCTGCTTTATATATTGTGAAAACTGTGAGGACGGGTTCCACCTGTCTGGTTCCACCTGTCCAGTCCCAAGGCGAGACTTTCTCCCTGACCCCAAAGGGCAGTTGGACTAGCTGATACCCCAACAAAATTTTAATATGAAAATTAAAACAGCAATTGAACATGGCCCCTACTCTTTACATTTTTAAGCTTTCTCTTTCTGTATCCTTCCCTCCTAATTTTCATGAGGATAAAGGACAAGAAGCTGGAGCTTTACCCTTTATCTTACAGTCTGTTTAGACTAGGAAATTCCTAGCTGAGCCTTCTAAACAAAACAGGTTTCCAAACATGGGGCAGGGGGAGGAAGGAGGGAAGGCAGGAGAAATCAAAAGGAGTTTTACCCCTTCTTTCCCCCGTAGACCCTCCCTGGCCCACAAGGGAACATCATCACCAATAACCATTGCACACCCACTGTATGCCAGTCATCTGCTGGGTCTTCAAAAGGCGTTCTTCTCACATTCTGGTTAGGGAAGAAAATATGCAAAGTAGGAACCCTAAGTGTGGCTAAGAAAGTCTGTAACAAGGGGGGACAGAAAGAAATACTACAGGGAAGAGCCAATACTGACTCCATGTTGGATCTCTTTCTTTGACTTTAACCTTTGCTTTTTACTGCTTTTGGTTATTTTGTGATATTTTCTCAGTCTGCTGGCTTTCTGAAAAAAGTCCTAGTCCTTGCCTTAACACCTCATCTCATGATTCATTGGCCTACTGTGCAGCAAGCAGAGCAAGCTTGAACTCAGTGACAGAAAGACTTCATTTAAAAAAAAAAAAATAGTGACTTTACAGAGTGGCCATCATCAAAAAGTCTACAAACAATAAATGCTGGAGAGGGTGTGGAGAAAGGGAACGCTCTTACACTGTTGGTGGGAATGTAAATTGATACAGCCACTATGGAAGATGGTATGGGGATTCCTTAAAACACTAGGAATAAAATCACCATATGACCCAGCAATCCCACTCCTAGGCATATACCCTGAGGAAACCAAAATTGAAAAAGACACATGTACCTCATTGTTCACTGCAGCACTATTTACAATAGCTAGAACATGGAAGCAACCTAGATGTCCATTGACATAAGAATGGATAAAGAAGTTGTGGTACATATACACAGTGGAATATTACTCAGCCATAAAAGGAATGCATTTGAGTCAGTTCTAATGAGGTGGATGAACCTAGAACCTATTATAAGTAAGTCAGAAAGAGAAAGATAAATATCTTATTCTAATGCATGTACATGGAATCTAGAAAAATGGTACTGAAGAATTTATTTACGGGGTAGTAATGGAGAAATGGACATAAAGGATAGACATTTGGACATGGAGAGGAGGGGAGAAGAGGGTGAGATTTATGGAAAGAGTAACATGGAAACTTACATTACCAATATGTAAAATAGATAGCCAATAGGAATTTGCTGTATGGCTCAGGAAACTCAAACAGGGGCTCTGTATCAGCCTAGAAGGGTGCGATGGGGAGGGAGATGGGAGGGCGGTTCAAAAGGGAGGGGATATATGTATACCTGTGGCTGATTCATGTTGAGGTTTGACAGAAAACAACAAAATTCTGTAAAGCAATTATCCTTCAATTTAAAAAAAAAAATAGTGACTTTTGAGTGTTGCTAGATAAGTTGCCTCCCTAATCAAGGGAACAGCAGGAACACAGGTACTGAAGGTGAAACACCCTGGTGCTGCTCTGGAAATGGCTAGAAAATAAGGGCTAAAGAGTCACTGAGGCAGGGACAGAGAAAAGACAGTAAAATGGGCAAATCTGCATATCATGAGAATTGACTTTCATGAGAATGGGTTGAGATTTCAGCAATAGGCTTGGACAGGGATGAGGAGGCCTGATTTAGACAGAGAGAGAGGTATCAACCAACTGGAGTTGTGAAGGCCCTCCTGGTAACTGCTCCAATTGAGCTAGGAAGGAAGAGAGAAAGGAAAAGGACTCCAAAGTTCTTGGTGTCAGGAGCTGGGAGATAGGTGTTGACAGGCATCCTTTCTTTTGCCACACTCTACCCAGCACATGCCTCCACCTATCTCTTACCTTGGGGGACTGTGACTATTTGGTAACTTGAGATGTTTGCAGATGTTTGTCTTTACTTCCCCTCTTACTTTGGGCATTTTTGGTTTGCCAGAGCAGAAGGAACTTGCCTGCAGGCTCTTTTCACAAGGACCTTTGCTTCCCAAAGCACCTGAGCTGTTTATGGTTTTTGTTGAGGAGACCTGGAGGGTAGGAGAAGGAAGTGAAACAAGAAGGGGGCAGGACACAGCCTTTAAAAGAATGACATTGCCCAACGACATGGTCCAAGATGGCAGATGAGCCAACTCCCATTGTAACACATCAGCAAGCTAAATAACACACCTCCTGGTACCCTGACAGTTCCAAGGTCAACCATAAGGTCAAAAAGTAGGTAGCTGTCCCAATTTCTGGAAATCCTCATCCCTTCCCCAAAATATCTGGAATACTCCTCCCACACATTGTTGTTGTTTAGTCACTAAGTCCTGTCTCAGTTCAGTTCAGTTCAGTCACTCAGTCGTGTCCGACTCTTTGTGACCCCATGACTGCAGCACGCCAGGCTACCCTATCCATCACCAACTCCCAGAGCTTACTCAAACTCATGTCCATTGAGTCAGTGATGCCATCCAAACTATCTCATCCTCTGTCATCCCCTTCTCTTCCTGCCTTCAATCTTTCCCAACATCAGGGTCTTTTCCAGTGAGTCAGTTCTTTGCATCAGGTGGCCAAAGTATTGGAGTTTCAGCTTCAGCAACAGTCCTTCCAATGAATATTCAGGACTGATTTCTTTTAGGATGAATTGGTTGGATCTCCTTGCTGTCCAAGTGACTCTCAAGAGTATTCTCCAACACCACAGTTGAAAAGTTCAAAACTCTTCCAGTTGGTGGTGGCTTATTAGTTCCATGTTCCTTACCAGGACCTCCTGTTGTAAAACAACTCATGCACATGGTTACTATGGTGCCTGGCCAGGGTGGGCAGTTTCAGTCAGTGTGCTTCCCCTAACAAATCCCCCAAGAGGCTTGGTACTCAAGATACTTCTTGGGAATTTGGTGGAGGTCTCTTTCTTCTATAACTTTTTCCTGCTATGCATAGGCTAAGCCTGCCTAGTGGAGCAGAAGTCTCTCTCTATCTTATCTAAGTCAAGGTATTCTGTGCCTGAAACCAGCATTCACCCTTGTAGGAACAGCAATTTAGCCCTGTAAGAGATGAAATAGACAGGGGCCAAACAGGAGGCCTAACAAGATGGTCATCGCTGGGCCCCGGAAACAGAAGGCAACATTTGGTGTGAGGGCTGCAGGGTATGTGACTTTCTTCTGATGGTAGTGAGGCAACAGAGCAGTGCTCCAGGAATCTTGTGCTCAGCCTGAAGTTACCATCCTTCACCGGGTTGGGGGCCCCAGTTCTGCAGAGCTCAAAGACATTGTTATGGGTATTTCTTGAGCAGGAACCAGGACCCAGCCTCAAGGCCATACCATCATTCGATTGCTCCTTCTCTATTTTCTGTTTCCCCTCCCTTCCATGATCAGCAACTGTTTGAATCTGCCCTCTGGGACTCAGGGAAGGTGAAGGAGGCTGAATGAAGCCTATGTCCTACAAACAAGAAATGGGGAACAGAGAATGGATCTGTACTCCAGAGCCCCACGCAGTCTTGCTCAGTTTTAATTCAGGGAACTGGGCAACTATGACTCTGTTAAATTCCTATCAAAATGGGGCACAGGACTGCCTCAGTTTGGAGAATAGACATGGAAATGGAAGTATTTCTGAGTTCCAAGTCTTAGATCTGAGTCTTGATGATTAAAATCTCAATACCTTGGTTTGCCATTTTGGTGTAACACACCCAATTAGAAGTAGTTAGAAAAGTGACAACTGGAATTTTAATAGACAATATAAAGCTCACTTCTTTTCAGAAGACTAGGCCTGAAACCCATTCCAGAACTGGCACTTCAGGGAGACTTGTAGCCAGGTAGTCAGTTGTCTAGTTTTATAAAAGGTAAGGTTACAGTTACCAGCAGACATTGTTGTGAAAATGTTCGGCAGCATCCATGCCTGACACGACTCAGAAAACTCAAGCTTTTAGCAGTAGAAGGACTAGTCTGAAATTGCATCCATAGTGTCACCTAGTTATTTCCTTGGATGTCTGAACCATAGCTACTCTATCTTGACTTTTAATTGTAATATTCTCCTTAATAGCCAATGCAGATGTCACCATAAACGATGTCAGAGTTTCTCTAGGTATGAGAAGATATAAGAACTGGGACTCATAAAATCTTCTCCTGAAAAGATCTAACTATCTGAAGGCCTGTTCACAAGTTTTTCCCATAGCACAGAGTGCCTTATTACTGATTTTTACCCTGAATTCCTTTCAAGGGTATTGAAGGTCAGCAGCTGCAGTGGCCATGATTTAATCTTTGAAGAGGTAGATGGCAAGTGCCAATTTCCAGTTGGCAGGGTTCCTTCTTGGTCATAAACTTGACCATGATTTGGGGGTAAAGGGGCATTTCATGACCATTTAATCCCACAGTGGTGAGAATGCTCATTTTCAGGTCTGACAAAGATTTTGCTGACAGGCTATTCAATGTGCTGTTACTGGACTAGGCCATAAAATTGTATCCAAAATTCTCTGGACCACCTGTCTTACTAGACTCTCCATCCAGGAAAACATTCCCTCTTACTGCTCCTTCTGGTATCTAGAGTTACACTGTTACCATCATCGATCTCATATGCAACTATATATTATTTCATCAGAGACTCAGTCACACATTTGGCAGTGTTGTTGCTGTTTAGTTGCTCAGTCCTGTCTGACTCTTTGCAACCCCATGACTGTTGCCTGCCAGGCTCCTCTGTCCATACGGTTCTTCAGACAAGAATACTGGAGTAGGTTGCCATTTCCTTCTCCAAGGTTTGCTCCTAGTGTGAAAGTGAAAAAGTGAAAGTGCAGTTGCTCAGTTGTGTCCGACTTTTGGCAAATCCATGGACTGTACCTGACAGGCTCCTCCATCTATGGGATTTTCCAGGCAAGATTACTGGAATGAGTTGCCATTTCTTCTCCATTGGCAATGTAAGAATCAGCAATTTTGTAAAACAGGTGAAATACAAATAACATAGCCAACAGTATTTGTAAAGTCATAAGTAAGAATTAAGCTAAGAGCTTCCATTAGATGTAGCCCAGTAAGGAGGAGCCTGGTAGTCTGCAGTCCATGGGGTCGTGAAGAGTCCATGGGGTCACGAAGAGTCGGACATGACTGAGCGACTTCCCTTTCACTTTTCACTTTCATGCACTGGAGAAGGAAATGGCAACCGACTCCAGTGTTCTTGCCTGGAGAATCCCAGGGACGGGGGAGCCTGTTGGGCTGCCGTCTATGGGGTCGCACAGAGTCGGACACGACTGAAGTGACTTAGCAGCAGCAGCAGCAGTATATCCCAGGTCATCTGACTTAGACTATTCTGTAATCTTTATTTTCTAGGGAAATTGTATATTGGCACTGTCTATAAGCCACATAGCCCAGTTTTCTAGTGTTTTTAGACTGATTATCATTAGTATAATATAATTCTTCCCAGCAGATAGGAGACTTTAAACCTAAATTGCCATAGCCTGGTGTTATCTATATAAATCCATCCCATAATTGAGGGAGATTTTTTCCTTTGCTGAAACTTTGCTTATTGCTCTAATTGAGCTTTAGTAATAGAAGAAAACTCAAGTTCATGGCCAGTGTCAGAGCAGGCTTTATTGACCAGGTGAGGGGATCTCATCTAGTAATACCAATAGTGACCTATACATGACTATAACTTTCCTTTTAAAGTAAATTTCTTCAGGGCCAACCAATTTGAGCATTGGAATAGAGAAATTCACCAACCCAGAACCACACACAGGTAATTGGCCACGATCCCAACAACTGGATTGATTTCTAAAACTAGCATAGGATCATGCCGATGATAGAAGAATATTTGATTTATATGTAAAGGTCCAAGAAGTCAAGAAAACATTATAAATGATTATACAAATCAGGTCCAGCATCTTGGGCAAGCTGTTTATTTCTGATGTCTTTTTCTTGTCCTGGTGTAGTGCAGTTTCTCCTCTGATAAAAAGCTCCTTCCCTCCAGGTTGGAGACAGTCCCTTAAATTATGTCTTTTTCCAGTCCTGTTTGTGGGTTGTGAGGCAACTGATCTTTGTCCAAAGATAGGTTACTGAAATAAGCTTCAGAAACAAATTTAGGATATCTTTTAATAATTCAATTAAATTTTAAATTAATATACCCTAACAGCAAAGAACTATCCAGGAAATGAGTCTTAGTAGATACAGACCTTTATTAACAAACTGAGATTTAAAATTCATTGAAACATCCTTTTCTCCCTAAAATCACCCTCATTTTTGCCAAATATAACCAAATTAAGACTAGTTTGTGAAATAGGTCTGGTCTCAATAAACTTGGCCTGATGATATATATAACCATAACTGACCATTGAGTTTTTACTTTGCTGAAACTTTTATAGAGTCTCAGGCTGAACTTTTCAAACTGTTAGGTAGGTAGAATAGGGAAAAGGAGTCCAAAATGGCGGTGGCTGGAAGACAGGGAAGGTCCGAGGACCAGAGTGAGGACTTCAGGCAGAACAAACAAAACAAACAGCACTCCTGGCTAAGCACAATTTGCATAGGGCAGGCCCAGGTGGAGGAAAAAACATATAAAAGGAGGAGCCAAAGTGCTTTCTCTGGGACTCTCGCGCCTGCGTGCATGCGCATGCGCGCTCTCTCTCTCGCTCTCTCTGGCTCTCTCTCGCTCTCTCTGCTCTCTCGCGCTCTCTCTCTCTCTCTCTTTCTCTCTCTCTTTCTCCCTCTCCACGCACTCCTCCACTCTCTTCTCTTCGAGTCTTGGATTCTTCTGCTATCTTCTAAATAAAATGGAGCTGTAACACTGATTTGCCTAAGAGCTGTAACACGGTTTGTCCAAGACCCGAGAGCTGTGATGCGCCGAGGGCTTTAATGTCCGTTGCTCCAAATCTTTGTTGTGACGAGACAAAGAACCGAGGAACATACACTCACGTGACAAAACAAAACCTTTCAGGGATAGGAAAATCTTGCCAAAGGCTTATCACAGATTTCACCTAACAAATCAATGTGAATTCCTCTGTTTTCAAGGTCTTAAAAATTCCTTGAGATTTCTGTACTTGTTAGTGACATAACCTTCTTAACTTATCTGATAAAGTTACTGGAAACCTAAGAGTTTCCAATCTCTGGAGGGGTCAGGAAGACAAGACAGATGTTTCCATCTGTTTATAAAGTGTAATTTTACCAAATTATTGTCATAATTAGTTTGAGGGGAAGGTTTTCCCTACTCCTGGAAAACACAGATTCAAACCCACAACTTTTCAGATAGAAACCGTAAAAGTTATAAGCATATTTACCAGTTCAGTTCTTCATATTTACCAGTTCAGTTCTTCTGTTAACCTTTGTAAAGTCATCAGGCTTCTCCTTAGAATACCAGAACATGTCAGAATTTTAGGAAATCCATATAATTTCTGCTGCTAAGTCACTTCAGTCGTGTCTGACTCTGTACGACCCCATAGACGGCAGCCCACCAGGCTTCGCCGTCCCTGGGATTCTCCAGGCAAGAACACTGGAGTGGGTTGCCATTTCCTTCTCCAATGCCTGAAAGTGAAAAGTGAAAGTGAAGTCTCTCAGTCATGTCCAACCCTTAGCGACCCCATGGACTGCAGCCTACCAGGCTCCTCCATCCATGGGATTTTCCAGGCAAGAGTACTGGAGTGGGTTGCCATTGCCTTCTCCATATAATTTCTAGGATACCTATATTAGTTATACTTACCATACAATATAACCTGAGAGGATTTATTACTCATCTGATAACATTTCCCATGTAATTTAACCAACCAAATAAACCCAATTAATTTAATATCTCTCTTTGGGATGTTTCAGGGGCCCTTTGAAGCATCCCAAAGGTAGCTAGAGGTCAAAAGAACTTCAAGAGAATTTGATTTAGGAAATTTTGTCCAAAAAAATCAAAAAGGTTTAGAACATTCAGTGAGATCTAGCCAATGCTGATGGGTGTGTCACTTAGCCTGCTGATATCTTACAATGGGTGTACATACAGAGGCTCAAAGTCTAGTCAAAGTCGATTCCACCATCTTGGACCTAGTTGGTTTTAACCAGTTTTCCTATGACTGAGTCATTCCTAATGAAATCCATTTACCTAATGAATTTTAATCCAATTTTAGAAAATCCTGATCATGTATAACTCTTTTCAGTAATTTTTTATATCTTCGTCTACTGAAAACACATCTTAGTTTCCCTAAAGTATTTTCCACAATGAGGTACATTTCTGGCTGACAAATTTGTAACAGAATACAATCTTATTTGACCTCTAGTAAACCTAGGTTTGGCTTCCATGGTGGCTGAGATGGTAAAGCATCTGCCTACAAAGCCAGAGACCCGGGTTCAATCCCTGGATTGGGAAGATCTCCTGGAGAAGGAAATGGCAACCCACTCCAGTATTCTTGCCTGGAAAATCCCATGGACAGAGGAGCCTGGGAGGCTATAGTCCATGGGGTTGCAAAGAGTCGGACACGACTGAGCGACTTCACTTCACTTCACTTCAAACCTAGGTACAACAGAAGTATTATACTTGTTGATGGTTTGAAAAACCAGATATTAACTTAATACTGAATATTTCCCAGTTCACATGAATCCGGAATTCATTTAGCTTAATTTAGAATTGTTTGCTTTGTTAGCACTTTTATTTTTTAAGCCAATTAAATAATTAAATATTATCCAGAGACAAAGACATACCAAGACAGACACATATTCAGACAGACACCACGTGATATCTAGCTTCATTTCTAAACTTAGTCATGAATTAGATATTACAGTATAAAATTTACTAGTTTATAAATAATAATTGGAGTAAATAAAAATTTTAAAGTCTTCTTCCCATTTTTCCTCAGTCTCAGGAGTTAGAGATGGCCTACATAAGTGTTCCTGAGGGCCCTGGTCTCAAGGCACAGGGAAAGAAAATCAAGTTCTAACAAAATGGCAGCAGGTCTAAACCAAATGGTGGCCACACAAAGCCAAATGGCCATCACAAATTACAACACCAAACACAGAGTATAAAACACATACATAGACCTGGCAGTCCTAATCAGAAACTCCCTTAAATATAAGATTACAGTCTCTCAGAAAACATCCTGTAGAGACATAGAACTTCAGATCCAAGTACTAACAGAGTAAATGAAAATATCTCAGGTCTTCAAAGATTTCAAAGGGAGAAAAGGAAGCCAAGTTGAAAGAAGAGGGGAGGAGGTGGGAGAGGAAGCAAAATGGGTGGCCTTTCAGATATCTCTTGCAGATACCCAGGCATTAAGGGACTTTACCCTGAGCCTCCAGAGAAGGGAAGACTGGAATTCAGCCCTACTAGAAACCAGACCAGAATAGAACAGAACCAGAATTCGAGTTCTCTGCCAAGAGGAGGTGATCAGCCTCCAATCCTCAGCTCAGGCTGAGGCTCTTCGACCAGATTCCTGCGTCCAAGACCAGGGGACTAGAAAAAAGGGATAGGATAGGAAGGGTTAAAGCGAGGAAAGAGAGAAGGGAGGCAAGAGAGGTCAATAAAGTCTCTTGTTCCTTACCCAGTCTGGGCACTCTGGCTAGTTGTCTGCATCAGGAGGAGACCAGGGACAAAATGGGTCCGGTTGCGGCCACTGGTCTGGTCCATCAGCAGGCAAGCTAGTCCCCAAGTACCCCAAGTGGTCAGGATGTCAGTCACAGCAAAGAAGAGAATCACCATTTATTGCAGGAAGGGAGACACCCACCCCCACCCCCAATCAGGGCCCAAGACTGGGCTCTTAGTCTAACACTCAGAAATGAACTGTCCGAGGAGACACATGTGCTGACAAACCAAGAGATTTTATTGGGACAGGAAGCCTGGGTGGAGAGCAGTAGGGTAAGGGAAACCAGGAGAGATGCTCTGCTTGCAATCTCGTGTATTATGGTGATGGGATTAGTTTCCAGGCTGTCTTTGCCCAATCATTCTGACTCAGAGTCCTTCCTGGTGGTGCACGCATTGTTCAGCCAAGACGGATGTCAGCAAGAAGGATTCTGGGAGGTGGTCAGACACGTGGTGCCTCCTTTTGGGAAACTCAGAAGAGTTTCCTAAACTCTTCCAGTTGGTGGTGGCTTATTAGTTCCATACTTACCAGGACCTCCCGTCGTAAAACAACTCATGCACATGGTCACTATGGTGCCTGGCCAGGGTGGGCAGTTTCAGTCAGTGTTCTTCCCCTAACACACCCACACACCCCCCACTCTCTTCCCTGCAACAGAAGGAGAACCTCAAAGGGGGAAAATGAGGGAAAGTGAGCAATCATTTCTCTAACTTCCCTCAGCTGCAGTGCCCACACACTCAACTGAAGCGCCTCAAATGAGATCACCATGAGGCCTGTTGCAGACTCCCAACAGCACCAACGATTTCTGTGGCCCAGGAATAGCAGAGCCAAGGAGCTGGGAACAGGAGGGTGTCTCTTGAGAATACACTCCATGCTGAAGAAAAGACACCTCTTCTGCTCTTGAAGCAGCACTAGATTGACCCTAGGCTTTGTTGTTACAGGATGTGCTAAACCATCCCCCCTCCAAGTGTTAGTTGCACAGCCACATCCGAGTCTTTGCAACCCCATGAACTGGGGTCCCATCAGGCTCCTCTGGCCATGGAATTCTCCAGGTAAGAACACTAGAGTGTGTTGCCATTCCATTTTCCAGGGGAACCTTCCTGATCCAGGGATCAAACCCTAGTCTCCTGCACTGCAGGCAGATTCTTTACCAGCTGAGCCACCAGGGAAGTCAAACCCCTCAAAGGTAAGTTTTTTGGTTTTTGTTTTTTGTTTTTTTTTTTTTTACTTTACAATATTGTATTGGGTTTGCCATACATTGACATGAATCCACCATGGGTGTACATGTGTTCCCCCTCCTGAACCCCCTTCTCACCTCCCTCCCTGTCCCATCCCTCTGGGTCATCCCAGTGCACCAGCCCTGAGCACCCTGTATCATGCATTGAACCTGGACTGGCAATTCGTTTCACATGTGATAATTTACATGTTTCAATGCCATTCTCCCATATCATTCCGCCCTCTCCCTCTCCCACAGAGTCCAAAAGATTGTTCCATACATCTGTGTTTCTTTTGCTGTCTCACATACAGGGTTATCATTGCCACCCTTCTAAATTCCATATATATGTGTTAGGATTGCCGGGAGAAATATCAATAACCTTGGATATGCAGATGATAGCACTCTTATGGCAGAAAGTGAAGAGGAACTAAAAAGCCTCTTGATGAAAGTGAAAGAGGAGAGTGAAAAAGTTGGCTTAAAGCTCAACATTCAGAAAACTAAGATCATGGCATCTTGTCCCATCACTTCATGGCAGATAGATGGGGAAACTGTGGAATGTCAGACTTTATTTTGGGGGGGCTCCAAAATCACTGCAGATGGTGATTGCAGCCATGAATCACATGAGTAAGCATTCAGTTCAGTTCAGTCACTCAGTCGTGTCCGACTCTTTGCGACCCCATGAATCGCAGCACGCCAGGCCTCCCTATCCATCACCAACTCCCTGAGTTCACCCAGACTCATGTCCATGGAGTCAGTGATGCCATCCAGCCATCTCATCCTCTGTCGTCCCCTTCTCCTCCTGCCCCCAATCCCTCCCAGCATCAGAGTTTTTTCCAATGAGTCAACTCTTCGCATGAAGTGGCCAAAGTACTGGACTTAAGCTTTAGCATTATTTCTTCCAAAGAAATCCCACGGCTGATCTCCTTCAGAATGGACTGGTTGGATCTCCTTGCAGTCCAAGGGACTCTCAAGAGTCTTCTCCAACACCACAGTTCAAAAGCATCAATTCTTCAGTGCTCAGCCTTCTTCATAGTCCAACTCTCACATCCATACATGATCACAGGAAAAACCATAGCCTTAACTAGATGGACCTTTGTTGGCAAAGTAATGTATCTGCTTTTCAATATGCTATCTAGGTTGGTCATAACTTTCCTTCCAAGGAGTAAGCATCTTTTAATTTCATGGCTGCACTCACCATATGCAATGATTTTGGAGCCCCCCAAAATAAAGTCTGACACTGTTTCCACTGTTTCCCCATCTATTTCCCATGAAGTGATGGGACCGGATGCCATGATCTTCGTTTTCTGAATGTTGAGCTTTAAGCCAACTTTTTCACTCTCCTCTTTCACTTTCATCAAGAGGCTTTTTAGTTCCTCTTCACTTTCTGCCATAAGGGTGGTGTCATCTGCATAACTGAGGTTATTGATATTCCTCCCAGCAATCTTGATTCCAGCTTGTGTTTCTTCCAGTCCAGAGTTTCTCATGATGTACTCTGCATATAAGTTAAATAAGCAGGGTGACAATATACAGCCTTGACGTACTCCTTTTCCTATTTGGAACCAGTCTGTTGTTCCATGTCCAGCTCTAACTGTTGCTTCCTGACCTGCACACAAAAGAAGACTCTACACATGGACATTACCAGATGGTCAACACCGAAATCAAATTGATTATATTCTTTGCAGCCAAAGATGGAGAAGCTCTATACAGTCAACAAAAACAAGACCAGGAGCTGACTGTGGCTCAGATCATGAACTCCTTATTGCCAAATTCAGACTTAAATTGAAGAAAGTAGGGAAAACCACTAGACCATTCAGGTATGACCTAAATCAAATCCCTTACAATTATACAGTGGAAGTGAGAAATAGATTTAAGGGCCTAGATCTGATAAATAGAATGCCTGATGAACTATGGAATGAGGTTCGTGACATTGTACAGGAGACAGGGATCAAGACAATCCCCATGGAAAAGAAATGCAAAAAAGCAAAATGGCTGTCTGGGGAGGCCTTACAAATAGCTGTGAAAAGAAGAGAAGCGAAAAGCAAAGGAGAAAAGGAAAGACATACCCATTTAAATGCAGAGTTCCAAAGAATAGCAAGAAGAGGTAAGAAAGCCTTCTTCAGTGATCAATGCAAAGAAATAGAGGAAAACAACAGAATGGGAAAGACTAGACATCTCTTCAAGAAAATTAGAGACACCAAGGGAACATTTCATGCAAAGATCGGCTCAATAAAAGACAGAAATGGTATGGAACTAACAGAAGCAGAAGATATCAAGAAGAGGTGGCAAGAATACACAGAAGAACTGTACAAAAAAGATCTTCATGACCCAGATAATCACGATGGTGTGATCACTGACCTAGAGCCAGACATCCTGGAATGTGAAGTCAAGTGGGCCTTAGAAAGCATCACTATGAACAAAGCTAGTGGAGGTGATGGAATTCCAGTTGAGCTATTTCAAATCCTGAAAGATGATGCTGTGAAAGTGCTGCACTCAATATGCCAGCAAATTTGGAAAACTCAGCAGTGGCCACAGGACTGGAAAAGGTCAGTTTTCATTCCAATCCCAAAGAAAGGCAATGCCAAAGAATGCTCAAACTACTGCACAATTGCACTCATCTCACATGCTAGTAAAGTAATGCTCAAAATTCTCCAAGCCAGGCTTCAGCAATATGTGAACCGTGAACTTCCTGATGTTCAAGCTGGTTTTAGAAAAGGCAGAGGAACCAGAGGTCAAACTGCCAACATCCGCTGGATCATGGAAAAAGCAAGAGATTTCCAGAAAAACACCTATTTCTGCTTTATTGACTATGCCAAAGCCTTTGACTGTGTGGATCACAATAAACTGTGGAAAATTCTGAAAGAGATGGGAATACCATAACACCTGACCTGCCTCTTGAGTAAGCATTAAAAGACTTTCCTTGGAAGGAAAGTTGTGACCAACCTAGATAGCATATTCAAAAGCAGAGATATTACTTTGCCAACAAAGGTCCATCTAGTCAAGGCTATGGTTTTTCCAGTGGTCATGTATGTATGTGAGAGTTGGACTGTGAAGAAAGCTGAGCACCAAAGAATTGATGCTTTTGAACTGTGATGTTGGAGAAAACCCTTGAGAGTCCCTTGGACTGCAAGGAGATCCAATCAGTCCATCCTAAAGGAGATCAGTCCTGAGTGTTCATTGGAAGGACTGATGCTAAAGCTGAAACTCCAATACTTTGGCCACCTCACGCAAGTGTTGACTCATTGGAAAAGACCCTGATGCTGGAAGGGATTGGGAGCAGGAGGAGAAGGGGACGACAGAGGATGAGATGGCTGGATGGCATCACCAATTTGATGCACATGAGTTTGGGTGAACTCCGGGAGTTGATGATGGACAGGGAGACCTGGCGTGCTGTGATTCATGGGGTCGCAAAGAGTAAGACATGACTGAGTGACTGAACTGAACTGATACTGTACTGATGTTTTTCTTTCTGGCTTACTTCACTGTGTATAATAGGCTCCAGTTTCATCTGCCTTATTAGAACTGATTCAAATGTATTCTTTTTAACAACTGAGTAATATTCCATTGTGTGTATGTAGCACAGCTTTTTGCCTGCCCTATGAAATGGGAGCTGGTGACTGAACAGACTAGGTCAATGCAAATAAAGTAATGCGCTCTTTCTTGCACACGCTGCTGTCCACTATTTGGGCAGATTCTGGGTCTCAGAGGTCTAAGAGGACCTGCTGCAAATGAAGCAGTTGGAGGAGGGGGCGGTGTCTTCCTTATTCATGCTACTCTGTGTCCCCGCGATGCTGGTGGACTGAATGCTAGGAAGAGGTGGCAGTTCCAATTTTTCACTTTAAAACTTTATAGGTCGAGCAAAAATACTAAACATAAGAAGCAGAAAGCCGCAACTCCTCCCTAGGACATCCCCAGCGGGTAAGGCAGGCTCCGAGGCCAGAGAGCCGCGCCTGCGCACTACGGACTCTGAAGCACAGGCCAACTGAGGGAGGTGGGCGGGGCTGCCCGGCCATCCGGGTTCCCTCACCCCGCCCCCGCTGCATGAATGAGAGGCGCGGCGCCCGCCCCTCCCCCGCTGGGCCCGCCCCTCGCCGGGGCTGTGGCGCGCCGTCTGCCGCTGCCACCTCAGCCGCGCTTGGTTCAGCCAGACGCCCGCTGGTTACTGCCCGGAGCTGACGGTCCCAGCACGCTCGCCGCCTCTGCCAGCACGACAGAGTAAGTAAGCAAGCGAGGGTTGGGCCGCTGAGCGCCGTCGCCCCCTGGTTTGGGGAGTAAGGGACCGGGCAGGTCCGGGTTCGGGATGCTAAGGAGACCGTGGGCCCGCGCCAGCCTCCCCCACTCACACTCCCGGCGCCTCGGTCGGGAGCTGGGACGGGTAGGACAGCGGCCCTGGGCCGGGAGGGGCGCGGAAGAGGGTCCGCGCACGAACAGGAGGGTGAGTCCCGCACAAAGGGAGGCGCGGAGCTGTCACCGGGAGACTACAGAGAAAGGTTCGCGGCGCCCTGTGCGCCCAGCTAGCCCGTGCCCCGCGTCTGGTCCCCGGGCGTGGGAGCTGCTGGGATGTGCCCGGAGCGAGGACGAGGATGGCGAAGACTGCTGCCTCCCTCTTGGCCGTGGGAACGCGCCTTGGGGGGGCGCGGCGTGGCAGTGTTTTCCTGGTCCCCGTCTGCTCCTCCCCTTTCTTTGTGGCGTCTGTCTCATGCCCGTTTGTCACTGGGTATAAGCAGTGGTCTGGGATGAGACCTCTTGCCTCGCTTACTCATTAATGAAAGTCAGGTGCTGGCCTCATATTTGTGAGTGGGGGGCCGTGTGTGCTTCCACAGGGCAGAGAATTAAGGCCCCTCTTTTGTTTCCAGAGACTTAATGGTTTGTATGTGACCTCTGAAATGAGCGAATTGGAGATCATTTAAAGGGGATGAGGAAAAAAAGACATATTCCTTCATCAGATCTTCAGGCAATTCTGTCTCTGGCATTCTTTCAAACAGTATTTCTTTGTTTCTTGCTGCAAAACCAGTGGGTTTTTTTTAACTGAAAATATGTGTCTACATTCTCAATGTATTTCTATATTCTCAGTATATCCGGAACACTTGCTTTCCGAGTGTTGGTAAATGGTCATATACTCATGTATATGTACATGAGAATAGTACATATAGAACACTGCTTTTTAGTTAATTGGTAATTATGTCTGTATATTGATATACGTTGTCTATAGAAATGCTCCAGTATATCTAGGACACTTTTGTCAGCTCCTCAGTACAGCAGATTTTGTTTCTTCCTGCCTCCCGGTGTTAATAAGAAGGTGGTCCAGCAGGTTCTCTCCGCCTCCTTGCCTTTTTTCCCCCGTAATTCTGTGGCAAAGGGTGTTACTGCATATTTCCCTGGCATGCGCCCTTGCTTTGATCTGAATTTTCCTGTGCTCTGTTGTCTGGTTGTGCAGCCCAGCTCAGTGGCACCTCTTACAGGACTATTGGAAAACAGAACACCTTTTTTTTTTTTTGTCCTCATCCCCAGAGAGAGGAGGAAGCTCCGCAGTTTCCCACAGACTTTGGCTCTGTGGGGACTGACTGCCTGACTTTGTTTGCTTGAAGTTATGAGGAGTCACAGCTGATATGGACCAATTAAAAAGAAGCAGTTATAATAGCACCAGCTATTCCTTGCTGTTTCACTTGGACCTTTTACTCTCTTAAATGTATAAGTTTTAGAAGATCGTTGGTTGCATTTGCTGTTTCTTTTGTGTACCCTTATAATTTGCAGAGTGACAGGAAATTAGCTAAACTCAGTTGTTGTAAGGAACATACCTCCAAATATTAATATACTTTTGTTATGATCTTTTGATTCAGAATAGCAGCAGTAAAAAAAAAAAAGTGAGGAGCTAATTAGAGGATATGAATAGTTGAATTGATTCAGTTTTAAGATTCCCTTTAAGGTTATTTTTAGTAACATGTATTTTAATTCCTGGTAGTTTTCGGTGCAAAATGAAATTGAAACTAAGCAGTCTTCCATAGCATCTGTTTATGTATATTCCCTCTGTTGCAAACATTTGCTTTTAATTTGAAAGAGAAATTTTCCATTTGGTTGGAACAGGATCCATTATTCTTGGTAAAAATCTTACCTTATGTTAGCATGATCAAATTCTTTCTTTGTAAAAGTTAAAATTAATAAAAGTTGATTTTTTAATTTGAAATTTTGGTTCTATGATGTCAGATTTAAATAAAATTTTTATGAATTAACTCAAAATAAGGCAACTTATAAATGAGTGCTTCATTAATTACATTAACTAGTGTCACTAATACTGAAGCAACCCAAATAACTTATGAATTGCCTGCATAAGATTTTTCTCTTTTAGGAAGCCCTTTAAAACAAATTATAAGGGGAAGTCTTAAATAAACAGCGTAGTGTAACCGGAATTATCACTGAAATAGGCTTGCATAGTACTACAATATTGGGCAACTTTAATTTTGCAAGCATGACTTAGCTATTGTTTGTACCAACAAAGGAAACTAAAAACATCCTGGCCTTGTTATTCAGCATTCTGTTAATCAAAATCTTTACCAGTCCATAGTTTTGCATTTTTGTAGGATGATGATTGAGGAAAAATTCCAAAGTAATATCTATATTGCCAAAATAGGTTACATGCTGTTTTATTAATAAATATAATCTTTATATTCATTAGAAATACTGATATTGTTATGTTAGTAATAGTATATATGATGACACTTTGTCACCCAAACTGGGATACATTATCCTCCCAGTATTCTGTCAGTAATTGTTTTCTGGGAATTCCCTGGTCTAGTGATTAGGACTCTGCTTACACTACAGTGAGCATGGATTGATCCCTGGTGGGGGAACTAAGTTCCTATATGCTGTGCAGCCAAATACTAATTGTTTTCTGTTTCAAATGGCAGTTTATTCTAAAATCAGTAATAATCTTATCATAATGTATTATTAGATCAGTGCAAACGTAATTACAATTTTGCATTGTTGAAGTTTGCCATTTGATATTGGAATACATTCTTAAATAAATATGGTTATGTTATACTATAGAAATGATGTCAGACAAAAAGCAAATTCCAGTGATTTTTTTTTATTGGAGTTCAAAATGGGTCATAAAGCAGCAGAGACAACTCGCAGCATCAACAACGCATTTGGCCCAAGAACTGCTAACAAACACACAGTGCAATAGTGGTTCAAGAAGTTTTGCAAAGGAGACAGAGCCTTGAAGATAAGGAGCGCAGTGGCTGGCCATTGGAAGTTAACAACAACCAATTGAAAGCAATCATCAAAGCTCTTACAACTACGTGAGAAGTTGCTAAAGAACCCAATATCCACCGTTCTACAGTCATTCTGCATTTGAAGCAAATTGGAGAGGTGAAAAAGCTCAATAAGTGGGTGCCTCATGAGCTGACTGAAAATCAAAAAAAATCATCATGTTAAAGTGTAGTCTTCTCTTAGCCTATGCAACAACAATGAACCATTTCTCGATCAGATTATAATGTGTGATGAAAAGTGGATTTTATATGACAACCAGCTCAGTGGTTGGACCGAGAAGAAACTCCCAAAACACTTCCCAAAGCCAAACTTGCACTGAAAAAAGGTCATAGTCATTGTTTGGTGGTCTGCTGCCTGTCTGATCAACTACAGCTTTCTGAATCCCAGCAAAGCCATTATATCTGAGAAGTATGCTCAGCAAATCGATGAGATGCACTGAAAACTGCAATGCCTGCAGCTGGCATTGGTCAACAGAATGGGCCCAATTCTCCTCCACAACATCACCTGACCACACGTCACACAACCAAAGCTTCAGAACTTGAATGAATTGGGCTATGAAGTTTTGCCTCAAACGCCATATTCACCTGACCTCTTACCAACTGACTACCACTTCTTCAAGCATCTCAACAACTTTTTCCAGGGAAAATGCTTCCACAACCATCAGGAAGCAGAAAATGCTTTCCAAGAGTTTATCTAATCCCAAAGCACAGATTTTTACACAACAGGAATAAAAAAACTTGTTGACAAAAATGTGTTGATTGTAATGGTTCCTATTTTGATTTAAAAAGATGTGTTTTAGCCTAGTTATAATGATTTAAAATTCACAGTCTGAAACCACAACTACTTTTGCACTAACCTAATAGCAGCTTAAACTATATGAAATTGCCATTTTTTTTTTAGATTGGGGAGTTACCAAAGATCAGTGGTTTCATATGGTTCAATTATTTTAAATTCTTAGCAGTTCTTTCTAGTATTTACCTTTATATTTATTTCATTTTCAATGTTTAAACTGCAATTCCTTGATTTTCTACCTTTGTATATTATCCATGGAGTTCTAGTTTGGAAGTTGAGTACTTAATTGTTCCACATAACCATCCTTCAACTCCCCCACCTCATATCTATACTTTACAGTTTCCAGTTAAGTCAGTATTCAGTATTTATATGACTGTGGCAGTATACCTAAATTCACAGATGAGCCGTATTGAATATGTATTACCTATTATGTTTCTTTTTTGTACAACTTTATTTCTCCTGAGTTAAGTAATTGCCACTTTTGTTTGTTCTTCATTTGCCTAGTTTTCTTTTTACCAGTCACAAATTCTCCTCAAATTTTATGACAGAAATGATCATCTTTCAATATATTCAGATAATCTGTTTCATTTCTATTTCCTAGCTGTCATATAGGACCTCCCTTTTTATCTTCTTGTGAATTCTCTTTGCCTTCCTCCTATGTTTCCTGGATCCTGTGTCTTCCTTATTCTTTAGTAGTTTCCTGAGAAAGAACATCTACAAACTCTGAAATTTCTTCCTGAATTCAGAAGTTGCATGTCTGAAATGTCTTCATTTTACCTACACACTTGAATGGTGGTTTCACTGGATGTTGAATTCTAGATTGAAAATTAGTGTCTGTCTCTTGAAGGCTTCCAGCTGTAATCCCCATTCTCTTTTTCCTCCCACTCTGAAAGACTGGGAGGATCTTCTAGTTATCCCTGGTGTTCTGACATTTCATGGTGTTCCTCAAAATGGTGTTTCATGGTGTTCCTTTTTCATTCCTTTTGCTTGTAGGGCAGATAATATTTCCCCAAATATGTATATATATGTGCACACAGGCATACATACTGTCTCACCCAATATGCTATTCTTCATGATGTTGACATGCATCCATCAAGAGGTGCGGTCTTTGTTTCCTCTACTTGAACCTGTGCAGACAACCTGTGCTTCCCAGGATGTTTTGGGTCTTGAGCCAACATGATGGTTTAGGAATACAGTTGGATGATCAAAAGCAGCCACTTTGAGGGGATGTTTTATTTATTTATTTATTTTTTACTTTTAAATGAAGTCATCAGTTTACTTTTGACTAGAAATATGAGTTAACACCAGAGAAAGTGTCTTTCAGCATTGAAATGTAATCACCTCTGGAATCAACATGAAGACCATCAGTTGCATTTTTTTAAAAATCTGCTTTAGGAAGTGATAGAGCCGTATATGACCAAAAAAAAAAAAAAAACCAATCTATAAGCTTCATGATTAAATACGTCATGACTATAACTAAAACAAACACATTATTTGCAAGAGTTTCTCTGATAAGAAGATAGAGGCAAATGGAGTTACATAAACCAGGGCTTGTTTGGACATTGTCAGTGACTCAGTGTTTATCTCAGGGATGCATATTTTTAAATATTTTTTAACCCATGAATTTTTTTCTATTTACAGCTGCTTTACTCCTCATCTAGCCTTCCCCAAGGGCCCATATCATATAAGTTGACTATTACTAGAGAACTTCAGATTCAGGACTAAAAATCTGAAGTGGACTACTCTCATCACTGGCCCCAGAAAATTGCCAGATTCTTAATAACTTGTAATTCTTAATTTTGGCCTATATTAATGTCTCCACACTCTTTAACTTCATGAGCAACCCACCCATCCCAATGCTGATAAGTGGGCTGTGTACTTACTTCATTGAGGGTTTAAAAGTTATCAGACAGATACTCTTCATCCTCTCCTCACCAAATCTATAAATCTACCTTGTTTAGGATCCTTATTTTCTGTTTTCTTCCCATCAGAGGCCAATTTGCCTCCCCACCTTACACCCCCTCGAGCTAGTCAAAAACTTGACTTCTGCTTTTGTGCTCTCTTTCACGTCCTCAACAACTTTCCAAGGCACCACCAATATCAGCATACATACATGCTCTAATATTGCCCATTTTTAAAAACAACAAAAAATTAAAACAACTTTCCCCTGACCTTACATCCATCTCTTTCTGTTTACCTTCATGGTTAAATGTCTCAAAAGAGTAGTCTACACATTTCCTCCCTATCTCCTCTGTACTATGTGTCACTCTCTGAAATTCTGTTGTTGACTGAATTTTTTTGTCTCTTACCCTTCACTGGAAAGTGAGCTCCAGGAAAGCAAGACCTCATCTATCCTGTTTACCACTATGTTCCTAGGACAGCAACTGACACAAGTACCTACTCAGTACATGGGCAAAAAAGGCATAACTGACATATTTAGCCGGGTAGAATAGCTCTTTTTAAAAAAATTTCTAACAAGAAAATCAATTTTCATTTATTTTTTAAATTATTCTCTACTTTTTGCTACACTTGAAAGTTGAAAAATTATGAAGACTATATTAATGGTTGAATTTTACCTACGTTACATTACATTTTGTTCTTTCCTAAAGTGAAAGTGAAGTCGCTCAGTCGTGTCCGACTCTTTGCAACCCCATGCACTATAGCCTCCCAGGCTCCTCTGTCCATGGGATTTTCCAGGCAATAGTACTGGAGTGGATTGCCATTTCCTTCTCCAGGGGATCTTCCCAACCCAGGGATCGAACCCCGGTCTCCCACATTGTAGACAGGCGCTTTACCGTCTGGGCCACCAGGGAAGTCTAAGTATAATTTAAATTGTCAGTCTTACACCTGGATTGATTGACTGATCAGTCAGACTGATTGGAGTTGAATTTTAGTTCTTTTCACTTTTTGCCATGTGACCTTGGGCAGATTAACCTCTCTGTTTCCTCATCTGCAAGGTGGAAATAAGAAAGTACCTACCTCATATGTTGTGTAGGTCAAGTGAGATAACATGTAAAATGCTAAACCCAGTACTTGCCATGGTGGCTAATACAATGAAAATAGTTACAGTTATTGTTTGTATACTCTTCTCTGCTTTCTAATATTTGATCTGACTTGGTCACTGTAGTTTTGTGTTTTCTTTTTTGTCACTTTAGTATTTTTGTTTGAAGTATTTATATCTAGAGTATATTGACTATGAATGTGACTCTCCTGTTTTTAGTTTTGTTGGAGTATATTGACTATGAATATGTTGACTGCTACTGCTGCTGCTAAGTCACTTCAGTTGTGTCCAACTCTGTGCAACCCCATAGACAGCAGCCCACCAGGCTCCCCAGTCCCTGGGATTCTCCAGGCAAGAACACTGGAGTGGGTTGCCATTTCCTTCTCCAATGCATGAAAGTAAAAAGTGAAAGTGGAAAGTGGAAAGTGAAAGTGAAGTCACTCAGTTGTGTCCGATCCTTAGCAACCCCATGGACTGCAGCCCACCAGGCTCCTCTGTCCATGGGGTTTTCCAGGCAAGAGTGCTGGAGTGGGGTGCCATTGCCTTCTCCAAATATATTGACTACCTAGAGTATATTGACTATGAATGTGACTCTCCTGTTTTTAGTTTTGTTGGATTTTTTTCTAATTCCTTGCTCCTCTATTCCTCACATTACCCCCACATAATATCAATAAATTGATTAAATGATCTTCATTGACAGATGAGCACCCCCTAGCACTTCCCAGCAGTTTGGTCACTGAGAAATCATTTTGATAACTTGATGAAATATTTTTATTTCAAGCCAAATTCTGTACTTTGTTTATTTGGCTTGCTCAGAGGTGAGGCTGCTTCTTTGTGTTAATTCATGTTATTTTTCATTAAATTTTCTTATTTATGCTAATGGAACTTTTAAAACACCTAGTGTATCATCAACAGATTTTTTTAAGTAGTTATAAGATACTGTTCTTTTCACTTACTAGCTAGCTAGGAAGATAAATATATGATACAATACAAAATCCATTCTACAGGCCTCACTGAGGGAGAAGGACAGGCTATGTATTAATAGAAGTCCAAAGTAGGGAGAGTTGTGTCCAGCCAGCCTTAAGGGAGTCTTAAAACTTTTCCACATGTTAAATTGTCTATACCCCTTATTTTCTGTCTTGATTTTTAATTTTAGAAATTGTTTCCTGAAGTAATTGACTTACCAGTTACTCTGCCTGTTTCTTATCTAGGTTGGCAGTGGAGACACCTCCAATTATCTGAGCATTTCAGACATTAGAATGTAGTGTTAGATAAATTTAAGATACAAAAAGAATGCCAGATGGTTTGAAAGGAAATGTAAACACTAGTGCAGGCAGTCCTTTGAAAGCCAGCTGACTGAGCTTTATCTGCTCTGAAGGTAGGAATCAGACACTGTTCCATACTAGCTGGCCTAGGAACAGTGGCCTTACTTTTGGTTGGGAAAGTCAGCCTAGGCCCTCCCTCCACCTGCTGTAAAGACAGTATGACACCAGATAGTTGCTCTGCACCTCCATGGATTTGAGTTGGAACAAACCTGAATGGCAAGGAAAGGAAGCTACTTTTTAGATAGCATTACAAGTAAACATATTACATAGTGATTTTGCTCTGAAAAAGTGTAATGCAACTTGAATTTTTATGGATTCAATGCTGTTAGGTGTATTTTGAGTTGCTTACTATTTTAGCAACTATAGAAGTTTGTGGCTTCTGTAGAACATTAGTTATACATGTTGTCTTAAAATCATTTTGTCTGTTATTTATGTTTTCCTAACTAGACAGGTGTTTGTATCAGATACAGTTCTTCTCTAGCAAACTTAATGTTATAATTATTTAATTGAGAACAAAAGAAGTACAAATATGGCACTGCAGGTATAATGATGATAGTGTTTATTGAATTCTCAAAGTTAATAACTTCACCAGTAGTCTATCAGTATGCTTTATGTTATCTTTAATTTTTTTTTAAATTTGGAGATTGAATGGTGCTGTATTACCTGTTTGTTAAGTTCATCTAGGCAAACCAAAATATTATAAATTACTTGTACCTCTTTATTGTTCTCTCCTAACTCTGAGCATGAAAAATTTTGCTCGGTGGTATAAACTTGAAATATCCAAATAGGCTCTTCATCTTAGACTGAGAGAAAAAGTTTGGCAAACATCAAAGTATGAGCCAGTATAATTTATGGAAAATTGGTGAAAATGTAAATCAAAAGTGTAGGCTTTCATTCTTTTCCTTTAGTGCAAAAGAAATTGCAAAACTTATTCAGAAGTGTGTTGGAAATTTTATGCTTGGCTATAATTAAATAAAAGATTTTACTTAAATTTATTAATTGTCCTTGAAAGCAGTCCAGAGGAAATTTTGTGGTAGTAAGATTTTTTTTTAATATAGTAGAACAGTATATCAATATCCAGAAGCAGTATTATACCCAGAAATCATCTTTTGCACTAGCTAGATGCGATTCATGGGGTCGCGGAGAGTCAGACACGACTGAGCGACTGAACTGAACTGAACTGAACTGAAACCTATAGTAAAAAACCTTTCATGTCAGTATTTTTTGGGCTTCCCAGTTGGCTTAGTAGTAAAGAATCCACCTGCCAATACAGGAGATGTGGGTTCAATCCCTGGGTTGGGAAGATTCCCTGGAGCAGGAAATGGCAACCCACTCCAGTATTCTTGCCTGAAAAATCTTCCTCTTGCAGAGGAGCATGGCAGGCTACAGTCCATGGGGTTGCAAAGGAATCGGACACAACTTAGCAACTAGACAACAAGGTCAGAATCTTTACACGCATTTCTTCTTTACTACTTACAGCATCTCTCAAAGGGTTATTAATGAATGATAAAGCAAAAAGTCAAAGCAGTAAGCTGTTTAGGTTCACATAGTCACCTGGGTCAGGTTTAGAACCCGGGCTTTTATTCTCCAACCCACCACATGTCTCAGTTGATACTGTCAACTTTCACAAGAACACAGATCTTTTCTATTCAGTTGGTATCTTGCTATTCAGTTGGGACTTCCCTGGTGGCTCAGATGGTTAAGAATCTGCCTGCAATGTGGGAGACCTGGGTTGGGAAGATCCCCTGGAGAAGGGAACAGCTACCCACTCTAGTATTCAGGCCTGGAGAATTCCATGGACAGAGGAGCCTGGCAGGTTACAGTCCATGGGGTCTCAAAGAATCACACCACTGAGCGATTTTCACTTTCACTTGGTATCCTGCACTGGGACTTTTGGAACAATCTAGGGTAGGGGGTGCACACCAAGTGGCTTATGAGATCCTAGTTCCCTGACTAGGGATAGAACCCAGGCTATTACAGTGAAAATGCCAAGTCCTAACCACTGGACCGCCAGGGAATGCCCTGAAAGACTATTGATAAAGGAAACTTAGAGACCTTTGTAGGAAATGGCTGGCAAATAAGGAGAGATTTGGCAGCATATATATTTTTTATTTCTTTTGATACTCTTGAACTAATTAACCATTATAGATCTTTTGCAGTAAATAAAAGTGAGGTAAATAAAAACGATTTGTTAGAATGCAGCAAAGAGGCTGTATAGTTTTCTAGCATTGCTGTAACAAATTACTACAAAATTGATGGCCTTAAACAGTAGAAATTTAGTCTCTCACAGTTTGAAAGGCCAGAAGTCTGAATGAAATCAGAATGTCAACAGAGTTGCTGCACTCCCTCCAAAAACTAGGAGAGAATCCTTCCTTGCTTCTTCCAACTTTTCATTGCTCCACACATTCCTTGATTTTTGTCTACATAACTCCATTCTTTGCTTCCATGTTCACATGGTCTTCTTTTTCTTTCTTATAAAGACATTGTCATTGGATTTAGAGTCCACCTGGATAATCCAAAGCTCACACAATTCAGTTCAGAATGCAAACTGTGATTTCTGTTTTCTGTGTTTCAGTTTTCTCTATTTCAATTCACTGCCTCTGTCTATTTAGAACTACAGAATTATATGAACTCCACAGTTTTGAGGAGAGGAAAAAGTTGGATTCCTAAAAAAAATTTTTTTAATGTATCCTGTAAAACTTCTTAGTCTTTGCCATGGGCTTTCAGTAGTATAACCTACCTCAGGAATAAAACTTTATATTTCACAGGTGTCAGATTGTCTTAATCTGTTATGGCTGCTATAACAAAATACCCATAGAAATTCCTCATAATTCTGAAGGCTCAGAAATCCAAGACCAGCAGTTTCAGTGTCTGGTAAGGGCTCACTTGCTGGTGCATAGATAGTATTTTTCACTGTCTTTTTGCTTTGTCTTCCTGTGGTGGAAGGGGCGAGGAAGCTATCTAGAGTCTTTTTTATTGAGCCCTCTTATATAAGGGCGTCAATCCTATTCTTGGGGGTGTCACCCTCAACAATCACTTCCAGATACCATTACATTGGGGATTAGATTTCAGTGTGTGAATTTGCAGAGCAGTGCGGGATATTTGCTTTATAGCACAATTTCTAGCACTCACCATATGATACAGAGAGAAAATTGATATTTTCTGTATAACTCATTCAGTATCTAAATAAGCACTACAGCATTAATTTTTTCATTGATCCATTTATTTTCTACCCAAGATTAATATTACTAGATTGACCTGTACTATTTTTCAGGTTTCTCCACTAATGAGGTTCTTCTTTTTAATTTTTTTATTATAGGTAACTGTAAATACATTTAAAAATAGGTCATTTATCCTTTTTCCTTTTACTTTGTTTGCTGAGGTATTTTAAAGCAAAGCCAAGGCATTTTTGTACATATTTCCTGACATACTTCTATATGCATCTTTTTAAAATAAGGATGTTGTCTTATAGAACCAAAATGCTATTCTCGTACCTAATAAAATTAACAGTTACTCCTTGGTATCATCTAATAGCTAGATGCTGTTAAGGTTTGCCGGAGATGATTTGTTCACACCAGGATTTCAGAGTCCACAGATCATGTTTGGTCATTTTGTGCCTCATGCCTATTTTAATTTAGGGCAGTTCCTCCTTCCTTTCTCCCCACTTTTTCTTTGTGTGTTATGGACTAGTTACAGGAACCAGGTCAATTGTCCAATGGAATTTCTCATATTTGGGATTTGATTAAAACATTTAAATTTTTTGGTAAGAATGCTTAGGAGATGCTTAATATTGCATCACATCCAGAGTCCTGCTGGGGTACTGGGGTGGTTCTGGCTACCTCACTTCTGGTGATGCTGAAAGACCACACTGATGGTCATGTCAGCATCCTTTATGACAAAATGGTAATTTTTTTTTAAATTTTATTTATTTATTTTTGGCTGCGCTGGTCTAAATTGCTGTATGCAGGCATTCTCTAGTTGCAGCCAGTAGGGGCTACCCTCTAGTTGCGGTGCTTGGCCTTATTGTGGTGGCTTCTGTTGTTGGAGAGCACAGCTCTAGGCAGGAGGGCTTCAGTAGTTGTGGCGCGTGGGCTCAGTTGCTGCAGCTCGTGGGTTCTAGAGTGCAGTCTCAGTAGTTATGGCGCTAGGGCTTAGTTGCTCCTTAGCATATGGGAGCCTCCTAGAACAGAGATGGAACCCATGGATCCATCTAGAACCACTGGACCAGCAGGGAAATCCCAAAATGGTGATTTTCTTCTCCTGTCCTCTCTTCTACATTTATTATCAGGAGTTCTATAAAGAAATACCTGTATATCATCAACTAAGACTGTTTTGGGTTACTCTGAAATACATTTTGTATGAGAGACTGCCAAGTAATCTTACACTGCTAATGTTCTTGATAAGAGATGAATTTGAATCAGGATAAAAGGAATTGTGTAATCTTTTGTTTTAATAAATATACAACAAACTTCTGAGTACTGTAGTAAAAATGTGAATGATTTCTTTCTTTTTTTTTTTTTGCTGCTCTGGGTCTTCATTGCCACATGTGGGCTCTTTGTTGTAGCATGAAGGCTTTCTCTAGTTGTGGCACGTGGGCTTCTTTTGTTGCAGAGCACAGGTTCTGGAGCAAATGGGCTTAGTAGTTGTGGCACACAAGCTTCTCCAGTTGCCATGCAAGGGCTTAGTTGGCCTGTAGCTTGTGGAATCCTAGTTCCCCAACCAGAGATCAAACCATGTACCCTGCATTGGAAGGCAGATTCTTAACCACTGGATCACCAAGGAAGTCCTTTTTTTTTTTTTTTTTTTTAAACAATTGAGAATGTACACTCTAATTGCTTTGGAAGTTACAAATAAAGATAAATGAAAGGCTTTTATAAATTAAAATCAAGCAGCAAAGAGGAAAGAATACTAACTAGATTAAAATTTAAAAATTGGAAGAGAATAGAGCCAATATTTTGTAATAACTATAAGTGGAGTAGTTTATAGTATAAATAGCCTTTAAAAATTATGAGTCACTCGATTGTAACTTATACACTATTGTACACCATCTGTACTTCAATTTCTTATTTAATTAGTTTTTAAAATTGAGAGATTTCCAGAGTCAGCATGACGCAGCCCCTGAATGTCTAAACCATTCACTCTTCTTAGACTGATCTTTTCACATAGTATATCCCTAACATGTGGTGAGTGTTTTCATGAGATTGTGTCTAGACTAAAGAAATCAAGGTTATATATTATAGAATTAATGCTTAAATATCTTCAAAGGCAGGGAGAATTCTTCATTGAATATCATTCTTTTTCTTTAAATTTTACTTTATGGGAAAAAATCTTTTGATTACTATTTCTCATAATACCTCTTGTTTAACTTCATGTCTTGATATTCTTATTCAGTAAAATTACTGAATAAAGTCATGCAAATATAAAGCCTTACTTATTTTTCTTGCTTCATTTTACTTTAAGCCAGTTGTGTTTATTTATCTTCTGAATCTGTGTATTCTGGGGAAAGTCACTTTGATATCAAATGAAAATTAAACAAGTGTTTTTAGCTTCATAACCATCTCTAGACAGCCTCTAATCATAGTTGAGAGATCATTAAATGTATGTGCTATTATGATTTGTCCATCGGCAAAATATTACTATGATTATGCTGTTTTATTTTAAAATAATAGTACTATGGGTCTTTTCTGAAAGATAAAGAATACCTTTATAGAGGGATGCCTTAAAAGACCATAGTATAATAAAATCAGTATAATCATTTTTAGTCAGTTGAGCTGATTATTCCTCATCAGGACTCTAAAATGGTTTTAGTGCTGAAAATTACATTTCCCTACCTATTGAATTAAAACAGATGATTGCAAAACACTTACTCTATGCAAGTCATTATGCTTGGTGCTGAGTAGTATGGCTGCTTTCACTATTCAGATAAAGAAGAAAGTACATACTTCTTCAACATCCATTTATGATAAAAAGTCTCCATAAAGTGGGCATTCAGGGAACCTATATCAACATAATAAAGGCAATATATGACAAGCCCACAGCTAATATCATTTTCAACTGTGAAAAGCTGAAGGCACTCTCTCTAAAATCAGAAACAAAATACTACCAGAAGACTACTAGAACTCAATAATGAATTCGGTAACATTGCAGGATAAAAATTAATACATGGAAATCTCTTGCATTCCTCTACACTAACAATGAAAGATCAGAAAGAAAGATTAAGGAAGCAATCCCATTTACCATCCCATCATGGTAATAAAATACCTGAAAATGACATGCCTAAGGAGACAAAAGACCTGTACTCTGAAAACTATAAGAAGCTGATGGAAGAAATCAAAGATGATATAAACAGAAAGATATACCATATTCTTTGATTGGAAGAATCAATATTGTCAAAATGACAATACTCCCCAAGGCAATCTACAGATTCACTGCAATCCTGTGTCAAATTACCAATGACATTTTTAACAGACTATAACAAAAATTTTTGTTAATTTGTATGGAAACTCTAAAGACCCCAAATAGCCAACGAAATCCTGAGTAAGAAAAACAGAGCTGGAGAAATCACATTCCCTGACTTCAGACTTTACTACAAAGCTACAGGTATGGTACTGCCCAAGGATGGAAATACAGATCAATAGATCAGGATGGAAAGCCCAGAAATAAACCCACACACTTATAGTCAGTTAATCTGTGATAAAGAAGGCAAGAATATTAAGTGGGGAAAAGACAAGTTTCTTCAGTAAGTGGTGCTGGGAAAACTGCAAAGCTACGTGTAAAAGGAGATTAGAACATTCCCTAACACTATACACAAAAACAACTCAAGATGAATCAAAGACCTATGTGTAAGGCCAGACACTATAAAACTCTTACAGGAAAACATAGAACAGTCTTTGACATAAACTGTAGCAATATCTTCTTTGATCCATCTCCTAGAGTAGTGCAAGTAAAAACAAATAAATGGGACCTAATTAAACTTAAAAGCTTCTGCACAACAATGGAAACTATAAACAAAATGAAAAGACAGCCCACAGAATGGGAGAAAATTGTTGCAAGCAAAGCAGTCAACAAAGGATAATCTCCCAAATATACAATAAAATAGCTCATACACTGTATATCAAAAATAAAACCCAATCAAAAAATGAGCAGAAGATCTAAATAGACATTTCTCCAAATGAGACATATAGATGGACAAAAAGCACATGAAAAGATGCTCAATATCACATTATCAGAGAAATGCAAATCAAAACTACCATTAAGTATCACCTCACACCAGTCAGAATGGCCATCATCAAAAAGTCTACAAATAAATGCTGAGTAGATGTGGGGGAAAGGGAACTCTCCTAACTCTGTTGGTAGCAATGTATTAAAAAATTGGTACAACCACTATGTATAACAGTATGGAGGTTCCTTAAAAAGCTGAAATTAGAACTACCATATGATCCAGCAGCCCCTCTCCTGGCATATAACCAGAGAAAACTATAATTTGAAAAGATACATTCACCTCAGTTCATTGCAGCACTATTTACAATAGCCAAGACATGGAAGCAACCTAAATGTCCATCAACATCAACAGAGGGATGGATAAAGAAGATGTGGTACATATATACAATAGAATATTAACCAACCATGAAAAGATTTAAAATAACGCCATTTACAGCAACACAGATGGACCTAGAGATTATCATACTAAATGAAGTAAGTCATACAGAGAAAGACAAACACCATATCACTCATATGTGAAATCTAATTTTTAAAAATTATACAAATGAACTTATCTACAAAACAGATGTCAAAAAAGAAACTTATGGTTACCAACAGGAAAAGGTAGTGGGGAGGGATAATTCAGGAGCTTGGTTAACAAGCAGACACTGCTATATATAAAGTAGATAACTAACAAGGACCTAATGTAAAGCACAAGGAGCTCTACTCAGTACTCTATAATAATCTTTATGAGGAAAGAATCTGAGAAAGAATGAATATATGTATGAATAAATCACTTTGCTGTACACATGAAACTAATACAACATTGTAAATTAATTATATGCCAATACAAAATTCAATACAAAAACATTTTTTTTCATACATACTTCTTTTATTCAGAGAACCCTCTGGAAATATGTGTTTCAACTGTGTTGTCTCCTTACCCTCATTTGCAGCCAGAAGCCTCTGGGCTTGTGCCCCACCATGCAGCCTTTGTCCAGTTTCCAATAATATTTATTGAGTATCTTTTAAGTGCCAGGTATTGTTTAATCTGAATTTATAGAAATCCTACATCTCATGATAAGACACTCTTGTTGAATAACTCCACTATATTTAATGAAGTTATAGTATGGGTAACATCTGAATTTATTAGATCTGAGGTTGTAATTTTAATATTCTTTTTCTGACATTTTATATATTATCTGACTTAAAGGTTCCTGTAAAACTGAAGAAAATTGGCTCCTCATGAGGAAGTTCAGGACTTTTTTCAGGCTAAGATAACTAACCACAAGTGCAATGAAATCAGTAGAGCAGAGGCTGCATTTAGATTTTATTCAGACCAACTTCTAACTCTTGAAAACATAAGCATATATTTTTACACAGTAAGTTACAAGTTTATTTTTATATAGGCAAAAAAGAAATAAGGTGATGTGGTGGAAAGCATGTGGCATTTAAGTAAGTTGTTTCTTTTTTTTTTTTTTCAAGTTGGGATTTAAGTAACTTAAGTGGCCCTGTGTGTTAGGGTAGCTAAGTCATGTCTGACTCTTGTAACCCCATGGACTATAGCCAGCCAGGCTTCTCTATCCATGGGATTTCCCAGGCAAGAATACTGGAGTGGGTTGCCAATCCCTTCTCCAGGGGCTGAATCTTCCCAACCCAGGATCAAAACCAGTCTCCTGCATTGCAGGCTGATTCTTTACCATCTGAGCTACCAGGGAAGCCCTTGTGTGGTCCTTCTATTTATTAACTGTTTGGCTTTGGTGAAGTACTACCTCTCTTAGCCTCAAAAGGAATAATTACAATGGAATCTTTAAGAATTATTGAATTTATAATTGAGTAACTTCAGAGGTTATTGTGAGTATAGTTTATCACCTTTAATAAAGTACTGTCCTAGTAATTGTTGTAAGGCAAGGGGTGGAGCAATGGAAAGGGTGAACACAAGA
This sequence comes from Bos taurus, assembly GCF_002263795.3. Taxonomy (NCBI): domain Eukaryota; kingdom Metazoa; phylum Chordata; class Mammalia; order Artiodactyla; family Bovidae; genus Bos; species Bos taurus. The sequence goes on from NC_037340.1 coordinate 51,178,433, forward strand.
ACAATCTTTTCTGTTACTCAGGTCTGTCCTTTTCATAAATATGAGACCAGTTATGCTGCCATTTCAACCTGGCTGCCTAACTGTGGCTGGTTAGAAGTTCAATTCCAGTAGTGGTCAGATGATATAAGAAATTGTTACCACTTAACAGTACTATATACTTTCTTAAGTTGTTAGGAGGTTTTGGGTATCTCATTTCTGATGGTTATCTTAAGTCAGTTTTCTTCCCTCCCTTTTTTTTCAGGAAGTAACTTAAAAAAATTGAGGTATACTTGATTTATAGTATTATGTTACTTTCAGATATACAGCATAGTGATTCAAAAGTTTTATAGATTATATACCATTTAAAGTTATGAAAAAATGTTGATTATATTCCCTGTGCTGTACAAATATTTCTTTGTACCTTATTTATTTTATACATAGTAGTTTGTACTTCTTAATCCTCTGCCTCTATCTTGCTCCTCCCTGCTTCCTTCTCCCCACTGATAACCATTAGTTTGTGAGTCTGTTTCTGTTTTGTTATATTCACTAGTGTTTTGGGGCAATGGATCAGCCCCAGGGCAGCAAATGGCAGTGAAGAGGCCAGGGTGCCCTCTGCTCCTGGGTGGCAGATCAGCCCCAGAGTGGCCAGTAGCAACAGTGAGGCCAGGGAACTTTGTGTTCCTGGGCATCCTCCAACATCAGCTCCAGCCTTCACCAGACCCCCTTTTCTGCAACTCCAGCAGAGCCGCTGCCTCGGCTCCCAGGTGACACATTGACCAACATCCAACAGTCAGTGAAGGGTCACACACTCAACGAGGCCAGTGGTGGGACAACCTGAGCGCCAAGCATACCATCCACCTATGTGAAGTGGCTGAAGGACATGTCCCTGCTAGTCAGGGCCTGACAAACTGTGGTCCACTGGAGAAGTGAATGGCAACCACTTCAGTATTCTTTCCTTGAGAACCCCATGAACAGTATGAAAAGGCAGAAAGATATGCCACTGAAAGATGAGCCCCCCAGGTCATTAGGTGTCCAGTATGCTACTGGGGAAGAACAGAGAAATAGCTCCAGAAAGAATGAAGAGTCTGAGCCAAAGCAGAAATGACTCTCAGTTGTGGATGTACCTGGTGGTGAACGTAAAGTCCAATGCTGTAAAGAACAATATTGCATAGGAACCTGGAATGTTAGGTCCATGAATCAAGGTAAATTCAATGTGGTCAAACAGGAGATGGCAAGAGTGAACATCGACATTTTGGAAATCAGTGAACTAAAATAGATGGGAATGGGTGAATTTAATTCAGATGACCATTATATCTACTACCATTTGCAAGAATCCCTTAGAAGGAATGGAGTAGCTCTCACAGTCAACAGAAGAATCTGAAATGCAGTACTTGGGTGCGATCTCAAAAATGACAGAGTGACTTGTCCGTTTCCAAGGCAAACCATTTAATATCACAGTAATCCAGTCTATGCCTCAACCACTATGCTGAAGAAGCTGAAGTTAAACAATTCTATGAAGACCTACAAGACCTTTTAGAACTAACACCAAAAAAAAGATGTCCTTTTCATCATAGGGGACTGGAATGCAAAAATAGGAAGTCAGAAGATACCTGGAGTAATAAACAAGTTTGGCTTTGGAGTACAAAATGAAGCAGGGCAAAGGCAAATAGAATTTTGTCAAGAGAGCACACTGCTCATAGCAAAACCCTCTTCCAACATCACAGGACATAACGCTACACGTGGACATCACCAGATGGTCAATACTGAATACAGATTGATTATATTCTTTGCAGCCAAAGATGGAGAAGCTCTATACAGTCAGCAAAAACAAGACCTGGAGCTGACCGTGGCTCAGATCATCAGCTCCTTATTGCAAATTTAGGCTCAAATTGAAGAAATTAGGGAAAACCACTAGGCCATTCAGGTATGACCTAAATCAAATCCCTTATGATTATACTGTGGAGGTGATGAATAGATTCAAGGGACTAGATCTGGTAGACAGAGTGCCTGAAGAACTATGGATGGAGTACACCATTGTACAGGAGGTGGTGACTAAAACCATCCCAAGAAAAAGAAATGCAAGAAGGCAAAATGGTTATCTAAGGAGGCCTTAAAAATAGCTGAGAAAAAAGAGAAGCGAGAGGCAAAGGAGAAAGGGAACAATATACCCAACTGAATGTAGAGTTCCAGAGAATAGCAAGGAGAGAAGAAAGCCTTCTTAAATGAACAATGCAAAGAAATAGAGGAAAACAATAGAATGGGAAAAAATTAGAAATACCAAGGGAACATTTCATGCAAAGATGGGCACAATAAAGGACAGAAAGGACAAGGACCTAACAGAAGCAAAAGAGATTAAAAAGAGGTGGCAAGAATACACAGAAGAACTATACAAAGAAGGTCTTAATGAACCGGATACCATGATGGTGTGGTCACCTAGACCAGACATCCTGGAATGTGAAGTCAGGTGGGCGTTAGGAAGCATTACACGAACAAAGCTAGTGGAGGATATGGAATGCCAGCTGAGCTATTTCTAATCCTAAAAGATGATGCTGTTAAAGTGCTGCACTCAGTATGCCAGCAAATTTGGAAAACTCAGCAGTGGCCACAGTACTGAAAAATGTCAGTTTTCATTTTGGTCCCAAAAAAGGGCAATGCCAAAGAATATTCAAACTGCCACACAATTGTGCTCATTCACTTGCTAGCAAGGTAATACTCAAAATGCCTCAAGCTAGGCTTCAACAATAAGTGAACCAAGAACTTCCATATGTATAAGCTGGATATAGAAAAGGCAGAGAAACTAGATATCAAATTGCCAACATCGGCTAGATCATAGAAAAAGCAAAGGAATTCCTTTAAAAAATCTAGTTCTGCTTCATAACTATGCTAAAATCTTTGACTGTGTGGATCACAACAAACTGAGGAAAATTCTTAAAAAGATGGGAATACCAGACCACTTTACCTGCCTCCTGAGAAACCTGTATACAGCATGAGAAGCAGCAGTTAGAACCAGACATGAAACAATGGACTCATTCAAAGTTGGGAAAGGACTATGTCAAGGCTGTGTATTGTCACCCTGCTTATTTAACTTACAGAGTACATCATGCGAGATGCCGGGGTGGATGAGTTACAAGCTGGATTTAAGATTGCCAGGAGAAATGTCAACAACCTCAGGTATGCAGATGATATGACATTAATGGCAGAAAGCAAAGAACTAAAGAACATCTTGATGAAAGTGAAAGAGGAGAATGGAAAAGCTGGCTTAAAGCTCAACATTCAGAAAACTAAGGCCACGGCCTCTGGTCCCATGATTTCATGGCAAATAGATGGGGAAAAATTGGAAACTGTGACAGATTTCTTTTTCTTGGGCTTCAAAATCACTGTGGATGGTGTCTGCAGCCACGAAATTAAAGGACACTTGCTCCTTGGAAGAAAAGCTATGACAGACCTAGAAAGCATGTTAAAAAGCAGAGACATCAAAGCCAACAAAGGTCCATATAGTCAAATTTATGGTTTTTCCAGCAGTCATGTGTGGTTGTGAGAGTTGGACCATAAAGAAGGCTGAGTGCTGAAAAACTGATACTTTCAAACTGTGGGTGCTTGAGAAGACTCTTGAGAACCCCTTGGACTGCACGAAGATTAAACCAGTCAATCCTAAAGAAAATTAACCCTGAATATTCATTGGAAGGACTTATGCTAAAGCTAAAGCTGCAATATTTTGGCCACCTCATGCTAAGAGTCGACTCATTGGCATAGACCCCGATAATGGGAAAGATTGAGGGCAGGAGGAGAAGAGGGTAACAGTGGATGAGATGGTTAGATTCCATCACTGACTCAGTGAACATTAGTTTGAGCAAACTTGAGGAGATAGTGAAGGACAGGGAAGCCTGATGTGCTGCAGTTTATGGGGTCACAAAGACCCAGACATGACTTAGCAACTGAACAATAACAACACTAGTGTGTTGTATTTTTTAAATTCTACATACATGTTATGACATACAGTATTTGTTTTTCTGTGACTTATTTCATTTAGCATAGTTCCCTGCATGGAGAAGGAAATGGCAATCCACTCCAGTGTTCTTGCCTGGGAAATCCCATGGACAGAGGGGCCTGATGGGCTATGGTCCATGGGGTTCCAAAGAGTTAGATGTGACTTAGCAATTAAATCGGAGAAGGAAATGGCAACCCACTCCAGTATTCTTGCCTGGAGAATCCTGTGGACAGAGGAGCCTGGTGGGCTGCTGTCCATAGGGTCGCACAGAGTCAGACACAACTGAAGCAACTTAGCATGCATGCATTGGAGAAGGAAATGGCAACCCACCCCAGTATTCTTGCCTGGAGAATCCCAGGGAGAGAGGAGCCTCGTGGGCTGCTGTCTGTGGGGTCACACACAGTCAGACACGATTGAAGTGACTTAGCAGCAGCAGCAGCAGAGCCCTGCAAGTCCATCCATGTTGCTGCAAACGGCAAGATTTTATTCTTTTTTATGATGGAGTAGTATTCCATTGTGTATACATTCCACATCTTCTTTATCCACTCATTTGTTGATGGACACTTTAGATTGCTTCCATATATTGGCTATTGTAAATAATGCTGCTGTGGATGTTGGAAGGCATTTATCTTTTTGAATAAGTGTTTTGGTGGGGGTTATTTTTTGTTGTTGTTGTTATGTAAATACATAGGAGTGAAATTGCTAGACACTATGGATGTGAGAGTTGGACTGTGAAGAAAGCTGAATGCCGAAAAATCGATGCTGTGGTACTGTGAATGTTTTTGAACTGTGGTACTGGAGAAGACTCTTGCGAGTTCCTTGGACTACAAGGAGATCCAACCAGTCCATCCTAAAGGAGACCAGTCCTGGGTGTTCATTGGAAGGACTGATGCTGAGGCTGAAACTCCAATACTTTGGCCACCTCATGCGAAGAGTTGACTCATTGGAAAAGACCCTGATGCTGGGAGGGATTGGGGGCAGGAGGAGGAGACGACAGAGGATGAGATGGCTGGATGGCATCACTGACTCAATGCACATGAGTTTGGGTGAACTCTGGGAGTTGGTGATGGAACAGGGAGGCCTGGCGTGCTGCAATTCATGGGGTTGCAAAGAGTCGGACACAACTGAGCGACTGAACTGAACTGAACTGAATGTAGTTCTGTTTTTAGTTTTTGGAGAAACCTTATACTTTCCATAGTGGCTGCACCAATTTGCATTCCCACCACGAGTGTACAAAGATTCCCTTTTCTCTACATCCTCACCAAGATTTGTTATTTTTGTATTTTTTGATGATAGCCATTCTGACAGGTGTGAGGTAATATCTCAATGTGGTTTTGATTTCCATTTCTCTGGTGATTAGTAGTGTTGAGCATCTTTTCATGTGTTCATTGGCCATCTTTGTGTCTTCTTTGGAAAAATGTCTATTTGGGTCTTCTGCCCATTTTTAAATCAGATTGCTTTTTTTTTTTTAATGTTGTGTTGCATGTGTTATTTATATATTTTGGATATTAACTCCTTATTGGTCATATCATTTGTGAACATTTTCTCCCATTCAGTAGTTTGTCTTTTTGTTTTGTCATTGCTTTCCTTTTGTCATGCTTTTTGCTGTGCAAAAATTTTTGAGTTTAATCAGGTCCCACATGTTGATTTCTGTTTTTGTTTCCTTTGCCTAGGAGACAGATAAAAAAAAAATGTTGCCACAATTTATGTCAAAGAGTGTTCTACCTATGTTTTCTTATGGGAGTTTTATGGTTTCCAGTGTTATATTTAGCTCTTTAACCAATTTTTATTTTATTTTTACATATAGTATGAGAAAATATTCTAATTTCATTCTTTTACATGTAGCTGTTCAGTTTTCCCCACTTATTGAAGAGACTATAATTTGTCTGTTGTATGTTCTTGCCTCCTTTGTCATAGATTAATTGGCCATAAATCCATGGGTTTATTTTGGGGCACTCTATTCTATTTCATGGCTTCCTAGGTGGCCCATTGGTAAAGAATCCACCTGCCGGTGCAGGAGCTTTAGGAGACACAGGTTCGGTCCCTGGGTTGGGAAGATTTCCTAGAGGAGGAATGTCAGCCCACTCCAGTATCCCTGATAGGAGAATCTCACAGATAGCGGAACCTGGCAGGCTGCATTCTATGGGGTCACAAAGAGTCAGATACAACTGAGCACATTCCAGTTCTATTCCATGGGCTTCCAAGGGGGCTCAGTGATAAAGAATCTACCTGAGAATGCAGGTGACACAGGAGATGTGGGTTTGATCCCTGGGTCGAGAAGATCCCTTGGAGTAGGAAATGGCAACCCGCTGCAGTATTCTTGCCTGGGAAATCCCACAGACAGAGGAGCCTGGTGAGCTGCAGTCCCTGTGGTCACAGTGTGTTGGACATGACTGAGCATGCACACACACATGCATGCATTCTATTCCATTGATCTGTGTGTCTCTTCTTGTGCCAATACTGTACTATTTTGATTAATGTAGCTTTGTGCTGAAATCCGGGAGCATGATACCTCCAGCTCTGCTCTTCTTTCTCAAGATTACTTTGGCTATTCAAGGTCTTTCGTGTTTCCATACAAATTTTATATTTATTTGTTCTAGTTCTGTGAGAAATAGATTGCTTTTGACAGTATTGTCTTATTGACAGTATTGTCATTGTCTGTTAAAAATCCATGAACATGGTATATCTTTCCATTTGTTTGTGTCATCTTCCAATTTCTTTCATCAGTGTTTTATAGTTTTCTAACTACATGTCTTTTACTTCCTTAGTTAGACTTATTTTTAGGTATTTTATTCTTTTTGAGGCAATGGTATATGGGATTGTTTCCTTAATTTCTCTTCCTGATAGTTCTTTGTTAGTATATAGAAATACAACAGGTTTTAATTTTGTATCCTGCAACTTTACCAAATTCATTGATGAACTCTAGTAGTTTTCTGGTGATGTCTTTATATTTTCTGTGTATAATATCATGTCATCTACAAACAGTGACAGTTTTACTTCTTCCTTTCCAGTTTGGATTCCTCTTATTTCTTTTTCTTGTCTGATTGCTGTGGCTAAGACTACCCCTCTCCTTTTTTTAACAGCTTTATTGAGACATTGTTTACATCCAATATAGTTCACTCATTTAAATTTTACAGTCCAGTGGTTTTTGGCATATTCAAAATGTTGTGCATCTGTTATTACAATCAATTTTAGAATGTTTTTATTATCATTATCCCCAAAAGAAGCCCTACTCACATAGCCATCATTCCCAGTGCTGCCACTATCCCCCAACATACACCATTCCCACCCTTGAGAAATTACTAACATACTCTTCCTATAGATTTGTATAGATGGTATCATACAATAGGTGATCCTTTTTAACTGGCATCTTTTACCTAGGCATGATGTTTTCAAGATCTCTCCATGTTCCCTTTTTGGTTTCTGAGTTTTTTATTTGGTTGCATCAGGTCTTAGTTGCAGCATGAAGGATCTTTGTTGCAGCATATGGGCTCTCTAGTTGTGGCATGCAGACTTAGTTGTTCTGCAGCCTGTGTAATCTTAGTTCCCCAACCAGGACTTGAACACATTTTCCCTGCAGTGCAGGGCAGATTCTTAACCACTGGACCACCAGAGAAACACATCCCTTTTTTGTTACATTAAGATTTTCAGAGGCACACCAATATTGAGAACAGATAATGTGACTTTTTTAAAATAAAGTTGATTGGTGTCACATGACTGGTGTTCAGTCAGAAATGATGAGAAAAGCCATATAAACAGTTATTACTGTGGCTGCAAAACAAAGAATGGTGTTTCAGTATAAATGTGGGAAAGATTTATGTCCCAGAATTCTTTTTTGCTGCCTTGCTGCTAAGTCACTTCAGTCGTGTCCGACTCTGTGCGACCCCATAGACAGCGGCCCACCAGGCTCCCCCATCCCTGGGATTCTCCAGGCAAGAACACTGGAGTGGGTTGCCACTTCCTTCTCCAATGCATGAAAGGGACAAGTGAAAGTGAAGTTGCTCAGTCATGTCCGATTCTTTGAGACCCCATGGTCTGCAGCCTTCCAGGCTCCTTATTGTCCAGGCAAGAGTACTGCAGTGGGGTGCCATTGCCTTCTCCATTTACTGCCTTGATGTACATTAATAATGTATGATTATAATAATGTGTAACTCAATGGGACTATTTAACTAAAACTGTTGCACCACCATTATTTTTATTTGCTATTTTCCAGTTGTAACTAATTTTCCTGCTGAGCATTTTACATAATTCAGTCACTACACAATATCTGTGGTCACATGCTACAAGTTACATACAATTGTCTGTTGTTACATGCTACATTTTTCATTTTTATGTGAGCTTGATGAGCTAAGTGCTAGGTATTTTATTTGGTGATAACCAATGATTATATATTAGTAGAAGTGAATTGTTAGAAACAGGATACATAGAAATACATTCCTCAGAGCATATTTTTGTCAAGTTTGTGGCTGCAGTTAAAAAAGAAAAAAATCAGCTTTTTTAATTTGAAAAAACCAGCCTCTCTGTGCCTCAGATAATGTGGTATCATGACAGAAAGCTAATGAAATGTTTTAGCAAAAGTCATATTTTTCTGAACTGGAGCTAAGATAGATGGTCTGCCTTTTACCAATGTCTTAATACAAAACAATTTTTAATAGTACTCATCCAGAACACCTGTATATTAGATACATGGGTTCAGCTGTAACAAAATCCAAAACAATTGGTTTCACACAAGCTTAAAATTTATTTCTTATGCATATAAGAGTTGGCACTGATGTGATAGGGAACTTGATGGCATTTTACCATTTTATCCCCTTTTTCTTAGTATTCTGTTTTCCCCTTGAGTGAAACCGTGTTCTTATTAAGCAAGATCATGGCATCCACATTACAGGCTGGAGAAAGGAATAAAACAGAATATGGTGGATGATACCTTCAGTGCTCTATTAAGCATAATTCCCATTTACTTCCTTGGGAGTCATCATGTATGAATCCATGAAACACGTGGCCATGTACAGCTGCAAGGAAAGCTTGGAAGCTAAAAATTGTGATTACAGTGGGAGAAAAAGAGAAGAGATATTGGAGGGAAGGTGTGTCTCTGCTGTCTAGATATATAGAAAGGAAAATCAAGGAATATATGTCATTATATCTCTTCCACTAAAGAAGGATGCTTCTGTTTTTAGTTGCTGATACTGGTTCTCTAAATGGAAATGTCCTTTAGAAAAAAACTGACAATATAATAAAACATCTGTTAAGAATATGTTATTCTTTTTTCTGTAAATTGGGGTTATCACAAGATCTTCCAAGAGAGAACTGCTAGACACATTTCCTGGTTTGAATTCATCAGTTGACATTATGATGTATGAGCCAGCCTCATACAAATTTAGCTAGTGTATATTTTTCCCACTGAGCCCAGTAATGCCAGGGGAAATTGATTAAGCAGAGAATAGACCCAACCCTAGATGTACAGTGACCTTACTGGGAACATATACCTTGTAAGGCTTCATCTGACCTGAGCCACCCATCTCATTCCTGATCTTGAAGGAGGGAAAAAAATCACAAATTTGTACCATCTATAAAATCAAAATAATACTGCTTTGCATGACTAGTGGTCTTATAACATGTTTTTATATATGAGCTTCCAGGGCTGATGATAAAGCAAATCTTGACCTTTAATATCCTATTTAGTGGAGAATTATTCACTATTCTGGAATGATTGTGATTTTTTTTTTTTTTTTTAGAATTTTGGAAAATACAAAATCAGCAGAACCAGACTCACCACCCAGAATATTGAAATAAGATATTTTACCTGTGCCATTGTCTCATCTGTTCTATTAACTGCCTGAAATCATCTTAAAGATATTTTCTCATATCTTTCTTAAAAGAACAAAATGATTCCCAGTAGACAAAGGGCAGAGACTTTCAAGCCATGCTTAGGACTGTAATCTGTAGCAACTTAAAGCTATCATGAGTGTCAAACTATCTGGCAACATGCACACTTTGCTGTATTCGTAACTATTTGGGGTTTGCTGAGTTAGTCATAAGCATGCTAGATGCTGTTTTAAGGCTATAGAATTTTCCTTCTACAAAATTAAGATCCAAAAATGGATAGGCTTTTGATTTATACAAATTACCCATCTGGAAATCGTTATTGAAGAAATGTACCTAACCTAATTCGTTTCCCAAAATTCTCTGCTATATCTGAGTCAATTCAGAAAGGAGTCCACTTGTGGCCCAGTCTCAAACATTTGTATCTGAACCAGAGTGGCCCAGGGAAGTGTGACTCAGGCCCAATTCCAGCCAGCAACTCAGGCTCTGGCTAGGAAAATTTAGACACGAACCCCAATGCTAATCTTGCACCAAAGAACCAAGAGACCTTAGTGATAATAAGCACTCACTATATGCTAGGCACATCCCTCAGAAACAGATGTTGTAACTATCCTCATTTTATACATGTGAAAATTTAGACTTGCCAGTCTTAGTGACAGGTATGGCTAAGCTCAAGTCTGAAGTCAGTGCCTCTGCTATGGCATCTTTTGTGGAGCCCACTTACTGCCATGGATCCTTCCGATTTACCCTCATTTCCTGACTGATAAATTTTAAAACCACAAAGACATTGTTTTCTCTTAGTTTTTAAGGCTGTATGCTAACAGAATCTTTTTATTTGTTAGCTTGTTTTCATTCTTTTCTTTGTTGTTCAGTTGCTAAATCATGTCCAACTCTGCGACTCCATGGACTGCAGCATGCCAGGCTCCTCTGTCCTCCACTGTCTTCTAGAGTTTGCTCAAACTCATGTACACTGAGTCTGTGATACTATCTAACCATCTCATCCTCTGCTGCCCCTTCTTTTGCCTTCAGTTTTCCCAGCATCAAAGTCTTTTCTAATGAGTCGGCTCTTCACATCAGGTGGCCAAAGTATTAGAGCTTCACCATCTGTCTTTCCAATGAATATGCAGGGTTGATGTCCTTTGGGATTGACTGGTTTGATCTCCTTGCAATCCAAGGGACTCTCAAGAGTCTTCTCCAGCACCACAGTTCAAAAGCATCAATTCTTCAGTGCTCAGCCTTCTTTATGGTCCAACTCTCACATCCATACATGACCACTGGAAAAACCATAGCTTTGACTATATGGACCTTTGTTGGCAAAGTGATGTCTCAGCTTTTTAATATGCTGTCTAAGTTTGTCATAACTTTCCTTCCAAGTAGCAAGCATCTTTTAATTTCATGTCTGTAGTCACCATCCACAGTGATCACTCCAGATTTGCTTGTGATTTACTAAACATCCTTGTTTCGGTTTTAATACACAGTTATATCTTCTAATCTTTCCTCTTCAGGGATTCTAAGCTCCAATAGGAATTCTGAAAAACCATTACCTTTTCAGGTAACTGAGAATCCATTAGTAAAGTATAATTATATTTATATTTAATCATTATCATTATAATCATCATTATAATTAATGTGCTCCAACCCAGAATCCTGAAGAATAGGATGTAACCTACCCACGTTTGTAGAGGACCATCTTGCCACTTTTCCCTGAGTAGCTTAAATAGTGTGTAGAGATTGTGTACCTTCCAAAGGGTTAAGGGTTTCAATTAGAGTCACGCACAACTCAGCAACTTTTATGCTATAGTTGAGAAAAGAGAGTCCATATGTAGGGGAAATTTAGTGCCTTCTAATAACCTTTTGTATACTTGCATTTAGTTATTAGGTTCCCTTATCTGTAGATGGAACACATTCAGGTCCTTTAAAAACAAATTAATATTTCATGACTACTCTGTTAAACGGAGTTGTATTGATTTCTATCTGGTACCCTGTGCTTTTCCAGGGAGTTATAACTGATTGTTGACTTCTTTTCTGTGGACAGGTATGTTAAATATAACTGACCGATTCAGACTATCTCAGCAAAGTCTTCTTTTTATTTAAAGAGTGATTCTTTTTTTCCATCTGTAAGACCACTGTAGCTTTTTAGTAGCTCTTTATTTTAGGATGTTTTCTTGATTATCACATAGACCCAGCAATTCCCAAGGCAGGTTTTCAATATTTAATGCTGTTTCCAGAAATGCCATGACTTTTTCAGAATCAAATTAACCTTGACTAATTTTAATTTAAAAGTCATAGTTCTTTATCACAGATTGAAGACTAAAGAGACATAACTAAGTGTGATGCAGGATCTTAGATTGGATCCTTGAAAACAAAAAGGACATTAGTGGGAAAACTGGTCGAATTTGAGCAAAGTCTGAAGTTTAGTTCTATGATTTCCTGTCATTGTATTGTGGCTGTGTAAGATTTTAACATTAGGGAGGACTTCCCTGGCAGTCCATTGGTGAAGACAGTGCTTCCACTGCCCAGTGTGTGGGTTCAATCCCTGATTAGGGAACTAAGATCCGGCATGCTGCATGGAGCAACCCAAAAAAAAAATCAGGGGATGGATTTTAACATGAGGGGAAGCTAGGTGAAGTGTATATGGGAATTAGTGAACTTTTCTGTAAATCTAAAATTATTTCAAAATTAAAAGTTTTTTAAAACATTTTTTTTCACTGTTCCAAATTGGGAATTATGGTACAGTATTGGGCTTTCTTGGGCCTCTTTCTCTAAGGCATTGAAGATAACACAGGATGTATCAGCATATTCATAATTACGTATGTGAATGCTAGTCATCAGCTCTCTAAAACATTTTGCATATTGTTTATTTTGATTAATAGCCTAAAGAATTGTTTGAAGAAAAAAAGATTCCCCAGCTTAGAATATGTTAGACTGGCTCTCCTGCAGTAATTTTTCCTAGATTAATTGTACTGCTGCATTGAGTGCAGTCAAAATCTATAGGTGATATATTTATAATTGTGCTTTTGATATTTTGAATATTGTATTATTAACAATTAGTTTGAACTTGAACCAATATGATTAAGAAACACAAAGCAGTAAGCTGAAAATTATAGTCTATTTAATATAGAAATTTTACATGCACATTTTTTTACTTACTTAAGCCAGTGTTGCTTAAACCTTGTTGCTCTGGAAGTCATGACCCTAGGAAGAGAATTTCAAATATGAAAGCCCCAAGGTTGTTAGTTTTACTGAAATTTAAAGCGAAAACTATCAGTGGAATCTGTGGAGTTATTTTCAAGAGAGACGTCGGAAAGATACAGTCTCCAACTTGCCAATTATATGAGACCTCTAACCTTGTAGTTCATTTCCAAAAGTAAATTATTCTGTAACAAATTGAAAGCAAGGAGCTCAGTGAAAATATTTAAGTAGTATTGCCAACTGTCTGTGATGAAATTTTGTTTTTTTTAAATCTACACTTGAGAGATGTAAAGTTGATTCTAAGTCCATATATCAGATGGTTAAATACTCTGATTTGATATTTGGTAAAGAGCTGCTGTAAATGGATTCAGTTAGATCTTAATTATTCTCTGTGCTGTGTCTAATGTCTATTGATTTACTCACTTCAATAAAGCAGCCTCACAGAGATCAATGAAGTTCTTTTTCAAAAATCTCAATCTAAAGCCAAGACCAGAAGAGGTCAAAGAAATAGAAGATCTTCAAGTGAAGTCAGACTTACTCATAAGTAGTCCGTAAGTGATTTTTTTGAGTAGAGAGAAATATTAAAAAGACTAATTGTTACTGCGTTGATAAAATGAGTAAGTAAAATCTATCCTCAAAGAATGTATTTTCCAATTCAGTAAGAAGTACTTTATTAGACATAGATAGAAACTTCTTAATATGGTAAATGTGTTTGTTTTAAGCTACATACATCCTATTTACTGATAAAACAGCAGTCTCATTAGATTATGAATAAGACAAGAATGCCCACTCTTAATGTTATTTTTAATATTGTTCTAGAGACATTAGACAACTTAGAGAAGAAATAATTTATATATACATGATTGTAACGGAGGAAAATTATCGTTCAGTAATCACCTTATGTAAGGAAATGATGATTTAAGACAGCTACAGGATATTTATGAAATATCTAATAATCTTTGTGGAAAAATTTTCTCACCAAATCTATCCAGAAAAGGCCAGGATTTTCAACCAAGTCTTTTAAATAAGAATTGAGTTTGAGAGCTTCCCTGGTGGCTCGGTGGTAAAGAATCTGCCTGCCAATGCAGGAGACACAGGTTCGATCCCTGGTGCGGGAAGATCTCACATGCTGTCGAGCAACTAAGCCCATGCACCACAGTTATTGAGCCTGTGCTCTAAAACCCGGGAACCACAACTACTGAGCCTACATGCAGCAACTACTGAAGCCCATACACCCTGGAACCTGTGCTCTGCAACAGGAGAAGCCACCACAATGAGAAACCAGCACATTGCAACTAGAGAGTAACCCCCACTCGCCATAAGTAGAGAAAATCCTGGACAGCATTGAAGACCCAGCACAGCCAAAAATAAATAAATAAAATTATTTTTAAAAAAAAGAATTGAGTTCGAGAAAGCCTTTCAAAACTTTACAGACAACACAGGGAACCTTTCTTTCTGTTTCCATTTACAATTAAAATTTTATTTTACCCTGGAGAAGGGAATGGCAATCCACTCCAGTATTCTTGCCACTTCAGAACTCCATAGACAGAGGAGCCTGGCAGGCTACAGTCCATGGTGTTGCAAAGAATGAGACATGACTGTGTGACTAACACTTTCAGGTATGAAGTCTGGGGCCAAGTGTTGGGAATGCTGACGCACCCTCTCACTCTGAGAAGACCTGGCTCGGACATAATTGAGGGGTATGGATTCTGGCAGGAAAAGTAGGGAAGGATGAATGAAAGGAAATTAGTTGCTCCACTCTTTTTTTTTCCTAATATCTAGAAACAATGATCTGACAGGTTTTTGAAATATATTTTCAGTGGAATAAACTGGCAAATGGCCTGATAAGTTTTCCTTGTGGAATGTTTGCTTTTTCTTGTATAAATATACTGACTAAGTACATTGTCCTGAACTTTTATTAAATGTTTTGAATGTTAAAAAAAAAAAAATTTATTTTATTCTCTGTAATACATAATATGTGTACATACTATAAAATACAAAAGGTATCATAAGCAAGTATTCAGTGAAAAGTCAGTCTCCTCCCAGCCCTGTCAGAGGCAATCACCACTACCAGTTTTTTATGTTCCCTTCCAGAGAATTTTTAGACATATGCAAAACTAGCTTCTCTCTTAATTCTTTTTACATTACTAGTAATATGCTACATACACTGTTCTGTACCTTGTTTCTGTTTTATTTACATAGTAATATTGTAATGGAAACTGCCAGATGAACAGATCTATAAATCTATAACACTTTTTAAATAATTGCTGAATTAGATTATGGTTATATGCTGTAACCATCAAAGTTAACTGCTTAGCAGTTGCATGTTTAGATTGCTTCCAGCCTGTTGCTAATAAAGGCAAAGCTGCGAAAAAACCTTGGTACATGTGTGTCATTTAAGGTAGAAGGTAGACAGGCCCCTGGGCTGAGTTGCTAGAGTTTGTCATGCAGAGTAAATTGGAACTTTGTTTTCCCTGAACACTCCAAGGACAAAGTTAATGGCAGGAGCTGAGGTCTGCTGGAATAAAGAAATAAAAGGACCACATCTATCACTCCTGAGGTCAAGGAAATCTCCCTGACTATACACACTCAGGAAGGCTCCTTGGTGATCAAAAAGGGAGGGGGTATCATACCATAATATGTGTGCCCATACTCCTTTTAGCCTTTGCAGTGGAATTCATCTTGACAAAAGATGCATATGCATATTGGAAGGAGTCCTAGGGCAGGTCACATGTGGAAAAGAAGAGATAATTGGCCAGAGGAAAACAAAATTTAACCACTAAGGATTAGGGGCAGGAGGAGAAGGGGACGACAGAGGATGAGATGGCTGGATGGCATCGCCAACTCGATGGACATGAGTTTGAGTGAACTCCAGGAGTTGGTGATGGACAGGGAGGCCTGGCATGCTGTGATTCATGGGGTCGCAAAGAGTCAGACACGACTGAGCGACTGAACTGAACTGAATTTACTGCACTCCTATTAGGGGGGACATCCACACCATTTCTCTGTGAGTGTGTATTCCTGCTTTGTTTCTGCCTTGAATATACTTCTCCAGTGTGCTCTCCCACATGTTGTCTTGTGCTTCTAATAATAAACTTCATACCTGTCTTACAATTTTTACCTCCTTGAAACATTCTTGCTTTCAAAAGAGGCAAGAACCAAGGCAACTTTGCTTCTAGCCTCTGGCCCCACATAGACTGCTGCTGCTGCTGCTGCTAAGTCGCTTCAGTCATGTCCAACTCTGACTAGTGGCTAGGATTTCTGGTTTGTCATCCAGGCTATTCAGGTTCAATTTCTGGGCAAGAAGGTAAGATCCTGCTTCAAAACCATTCACCATGTCTCTCCAAGAACACTTTGAATGTACATGTAAACACATTTGAAAGATAAATTTCTAAATGTGAAATTGCTAGGTCAGTGGGTAAGTCCCTGCATAATTTTGTTCATTTGCTCTCATGGAGGCTGCCAATTTTACTGATTGACAGTTTCACTAAAAATGTGTTATGAGAGTGCTTTCTCTCACTAATGGGTAATATCAACTTTATGACATACTAGGTTTCTGCTTGAATGTGGGCTGCTCTTCAACTTTCTGTATCTGCCAGGGTAGGCTATTATGTCTTAGTAAAACAACCTCAAAATCCTAATGGCTTGTAACAAGAAATATCTTTCCCTTTGATACATGCCCCCTAAGGGTTGTTCAGGGGCTCTGCACCACATCTCCCTACTCAAAAACTTAGGCTAACAGGGAAGCCACCATCTTCAGTTCAGTCACTCACTTGTATCTGACTCTTTGCGACCCCATGGACCGCAGCATGCCAGGCCTCCCTGTCCATCACCAAATCCTGGAGTTTACTTATTGAGTCGGTGATGCCATCCAATCATCTCATCCTCTGTTGTCCCCTTCTCCTCCTGCCTTCAGTCTTTCCTAGCATCAGGGTCTTTTCTAATGAGTCACTTCACATCAGGTGGCCAATCAGGTGGAGTTTCAGCTTCAGCATCAGTCCTTCCAATGAATATTCAGGACTGATGTCCTTTAGGATGGACTGGTTAGATCTCCTTGCAGTCCAAGGGACTCTCAAGAGTCTTCTCCAGCACCACAATTCAAAACCATCAATTCTTTGCCACCATCTTGAGCATTGCCAGTTGTCCTGGCTAAGGAAAATAGGGCTCTGGAGAGTCTTACACCATCAACATATACATTGCTTAGCCTGAAAGTAACAAATATCGATTCCCTTTACAACTTGTTGACAAGTATTTACTTCATGGCCTCACCCACTATAAAAGAACCAGGAACTGCAGTCATATGTGAGCCTAGTTGGAAAACTGAAACTATTTGGCAAACAGCAGCTATGACTAACAACTTTATCTCTGTCCCGTCCTGTTAATCTGTCAATTCATGTGGTAATAACACAGGTTTTTTCTTTCTTTGGGACATTTCTGGCTGTTGTTTCATTTTCATTTTTCTTGTTGAACTAAAATTAGCTTCTCTAACCACCCTCCTCTCTCCAGAAACAGCCAAATTGTCAGAATTTTTTAATTGTGTCTGCATTAAATTTATGGATCTTCCAGGTGGCACTAGTGGTAAAGAACATGCCTGCCAATGCAAGAGATGTAAAAGATATGAGTTCAATCCCTGAGTCAGGAAGATCCCTTGGAAGAGGAAATGGCAGCCCACTCCAGTATTCTTGCCTGGAGAATCCCATGGACAGAGGAGCGTGGTGGGCTACAGTCCATAGGATCACAAAGAGTGGGACATGACTGAAGTGATTGGCATGCATTAAATTTATAGATTTAAAGAAATTGCTGTCTTTCTAATATTTGCATTTCCACAACCAAGAAGCAGATACATCTTTTTAGTTATTCATATCTTCCTCTGTATATTTGTTCTTATCTTTTCTTTTTCTAAAATTAATTAGTTATTTTTTTAGTTGCACTGGGTCTTTGTTGCTGTGCACAGGCTTTTCTCTGGTTGTGGCAAGCAGGGGCTACTCTTTGTTGCAGTGTACAGGCTTCTCTTCTTGCAAAGCACAGGATGTAGGATCATGAGCTTCATTAGTTGTAGCATGCAGGCTTAGTCGTGGCTCGTGGGCCCTAGAGCTGTGGGCTTCAGTAGTTACAGCTCGTGGGCTCTAGAGCACCGGTTCAGTAGTTGTGGCACATGGGCTTAGTTGTTCTGTGGCATGTGGAATCTTCCCAGACCAGGAATCAAACCCATGTCTCCTACATTGGCAGGTGGATTCTTGACCACTGGATCACCAGGGAAATCTCATTGTTTCTTTCCCTTTTTTTTTTTTTAATGCTACAAAGCATTTTATTAAGAAATATCAGGATTGTTAAATAAATATATAATGAGTCAGAGAAGGCAATGGCACCCCACTCCAGTACTCATGCCTGGAAAATCCCATGGATGGAGGAGCCTGGTAGGCTACAATCTATGGGGTCGCTGAGGGTTGGACATGACTGAGCGACTTCACTTTCACTTTTCACTCTCATGCATTGGAGAAGGAAATGGCAACCCACTCCAGTGTTCTTGCCTGGAGAATCCCAGGGACGGGGGAGCCTGGTGGGCTGCCATCTATGGGGTCACACAGAGTCGGACACGACTGAAGCGACTTAGCAGTAGCAGCAATGTGGTTAATGTGTAGCATTTTTTCCTCCCGTAGAGATGATCAACGTTATCCACATCATTTTTTTATTTTTTAATTTATTTATTTTTAATTGGAGAATAATTGCTTTACAATATTGTGTTGGTCTCTGCCATACATCACATAAATCAGCCATAGGATACATATGCCCCTTCCGTCTTGAACCTCTCTCCCACCTCCCACCCATCTAGGTTGTCACAGAGCACCAGGTTTCAGCTCCCTGTGTGAAACCCAAGGAGCTAATTCCCACTGGCTATCTAATTTTACATATGGTAATGTGTATGTTTCAGTGCTGCTCTTTAAATTTGTTCCACCCTCTCCTTTCTCCACTCTGTCCATTATTCTGTTCTCTATGCTGTTCTCTATCTCCATTGCTGCCCTGCAGATAGGTTCATCAGTACATGCAATATTTTTCTCTTTCTGATTTTCTTTACTCTATATAATAGGCTGTAGGTTCATCCAACTCATTAGAACCGACTCAAATGCATTCCTTTTTATGGCTAAGTAACATTCCATTGTGGATCACAATAAACTGGAAAATTCTGAAAGAGATGGGAATACCAGACCACCTGACCTGCCTCTTGAGAAACCTATATACAGGTCAGGAAGCAACAGTTAGAACTGGACATGGAACAACAGACTGATTCCAAATAGGAAAAGGAGTACGTCAAGGCTGTATATTGTCACCCTGCTTATTTAACTTCTATGCAGAGTACATCATGAGAAACGCTGGGCTGGAAGAAGCACAAGCTGGACTCAAGATTGCTGGGAGAAATATCAATAACCTCAGATATGCAGATGACACCACCCTTATGGCAGAAAGTGAAGAGGAACTGAAAAGCCTCTTGATGAAGGTAAAAGAGGAGAGTGAAAAAGTTGGCTTAAAACTCAACATTCAGAAAACGAAGATCGTGGCATCTGGTCCCATCACTTCATGGGAAATAGATGGGGAAACAGTGTCAGACTTTATTTTGGGGGGCTCCAAAATCACTGCAGATGGTGATTGCAGCCATGAAATTAAAAGACGCTTACTCCTTGGAAGGAAAGTTATGACCAACCTAGACAGCATATTGAAAAGCAGAGACATTACTTTGCCAACAAAGGTCTGTCTAGTCAAGGCTATGGTTTTTCCCAGTAGTCATGTATGGATGTGAGAGTTGGACTATAAAGAAGGCTGAGCGCCAAAGAATTGATGCTTTTGAACTGTGGTGTTGGAGAAGACTCTTGAGAGTCCCTTGGACTGCAAGGAGATCCAACCAGTCCATTCTGAAGGAGATCAGCCCTGGGATTTCTTTGGAAGGAATGATGCTAAAGCTGAAACTCCAATACTTTGGCCACTTCATGCGAAGAGTTGACTCATTGGAAAAGACTCTGATGCTGGAAGGGATTGGGGGCAGGAGGAGAAGGGGACGACGGAGGATGAGATGGCTGGATGGCATCACTGACTCGATGGACATGGGTCTGAGTGAACTCCAGGAGTTGGTGATGGACAGGGAGGCCTGGCGTGCTGCGATTCATGGGGTCGCAAAGAGTTGGACACAACTGAGCGACTGAACTGAACTGAACATTCCATTGTATATATGTTCCACAACTTCTTTATCCATTTATCTGTCACTGGGCATCTAGGTTGCTTCCATGTCCTATTGTAAATAGTGCTACGATGAACACTGGGGTACATGTGTCATTTTCAACTATGGTTTCTTCAGGGTATATGCCCAGTAGTGGGATTATTGGGTCATATGGTAGTTTTACTCTTAGTTTTTTAAAGAATTTCCATCCTGTTCTCCATAGTGTCTATCAATTTACATTCCCACAGACAGTGCAAGAAGGTTCCCTTTTCTCCACACTGTCTCCAGCATTTATTGTTTATAGATTTTTTTGACAATGGCCATTCTAACCAGTGTAAGGTGATACCTTACTGTAGTTTTCATTTGTATTTCTCTAATAATGAGCAGTGTTGAGCATCTTTTCATGTGTTTATTAGCCATCTGTATGTCTTCCTTGGAGAAATGTCTGTTTAGGTCTTCTACCCATTCTTTGATTGGGTTGTTTGTTTTTCTGGTATTGAGCTGCATGTGCCACTTGTATATTTTGGAGATGACGCCTTTGTTGATTGTTTCATTTGCTGTTTCATCTCTCATTCTGAGGGTTGTCTTTTCACCTTGTTTATTGTTTCCTTCACTGTACAAAAGCTTTTAAATTTAATTAGGTCCCATTTGTTTATATTTGTTTTTATTTCTATTACTCTAGGAAGTGAGTCATAGAGAATCTTGCTGTGGTTTATGTCAGAGAGTCTTCTCCCTGTGTTTTCCTCTAAGAATTTTATGGTTTCTGGTCTTACATTTAGGTTTTTATTTTGTTTTTTGTGTATGGTGTTAGAAAGTATTCTAATTTCATTATTTTACACATACCTGCACAGTTTTACTACCACCACTATTGAAGAGACTGTCTTTTCTACATTGTTATTTTTGCCTTCTTTGTCAAAGATAAGGTGTTCATAGCTGTGTGGGTTTTTCTCTGGGATTTTTGTCTTCTTCTTTTGGTCTATATTTCTGTTTTTGTGCCAGTACCATACTATCTTGATGACTGTAGCTTTGTAATATTGTCTGAAGTCAGGGAGATAGATTCCTCCAGCTCCATTCTTCTTTCTCAAGATTATTTTGGCTATTCGGGGTCTTTTGTATTTCCATGCAAATTGTGAAATTTTTTGTTCCAGTTCTGTGGAAAATACCTTTGGTGGTTTGACAGAGGTTACATTGACTCTGTAGATTGCTTTGGATAGTATAGTCATTTTCACAGTATTGATTTTTCCAATCCAAGATGGTATATCTTTCCATCTGTTTGCGTTGTCTTTGATTTATTTCATCATTGTCTTAATGTTTTCTGCATGCAAGTCTTTTGTCTCTTTAGGTAGGTATATTCCTAGGTATTTTATTCTTTTTGTAGCAGTGGTGAATGAGATTGTTTCCTTAATTTCTCTTTCTGAATTTTCACTGTTAGTGTATAAGACTGCAAAGGATTTATGTGTATTAATTTTATATCCTGCAAGTTTCCTATATTCACTGATTAGCTCTAATAATTTTCTGGTGGCATCTTTAGGGTTGTCTATGTAAAGAATCATATCATCTGCAAACAGAGTTTTACTTCTTATCCAAACTGGGTTCCTTTTATTTCTTTTTATTCTCTGGTTGCTGTGGCCAGGACTTCCAAAACTATGTTGAATAACAATGGTGTGATTGTTTTGTTCCTGATCTTAGAGGAAATGCTTTCAGTTTTTCACCATTGAGAATAATGTTTGCTGTGGGTTTGTCATATATGGCCTTTATTATGTTGAGGTATATTCCTTCTGTTTCTATTTTCTGGAGAGTTTTTATCATAAATGGGTGTTGAATTTTGTCAAAAGCATTCTCAGCATCTACTGAGATACTATGATTTGTATCTTTCAGTTTGTTAATATAGTGTATCACATTGATTGATCTGTGCATATTGAAGAATCCCTGCATCCCTGGGATAAAGCCCACTTGATCATGATGTATGATCTTTTTAATGTGTTGTTTGATTCCTTAATGTGCTGTTGTTTGCTAGAATTTTGAGGATTTTGGCATCTATGTTCATCAGTGATACTGGCCTGTAATTTTCTTTTTGTGGCATCTTTGGTTTGCTATCAGAGTGATGGTGGCCTCGTAAAATGACTTGAGAGTTTTCCTTCCCCTGCAATTTTCTGTAAGAATTTGAGCAAGATAGGTGTTAGCTATACTCCAAATGTTTGATAGAATTCACCTGTGAAAACATCAGGCCCTGGGCTTTTGTTTGTTGAAAGATTTTTCATTACAGTTTTGATTTCCATGCCTGTGATTGGTCTGTTCATATTTTCTGTTTCTTCCTGGTTCAGTTTTTGGAAGGCTTATGTTTTTCTAACAATTTGTCCATTTCTTCCAAGTTGTCCATTTTATTGGCATATAGTTGCTCATAGTTGTCTCATATTATCCTTTGTATTTTCGTGTTGTCTTTTCCTTTTCCATTTCTAGTATTATTGATTTGAGTCTTCTCTTTTTTTTTTCTTTATAAGTCTGGCTACTGGTTTATCAATTTTGTTTATCTTCTCAAAGAAATTGCTTTCGGTTTTACTGATCTTTCCTTCATTTCTTTTTCTTTTATTTCTGCTTTGATCTTTATAATTTATTCCCTTCTACTAACTTTGGAGTTTTCTTGTTCTTCTTTTTCTAGTTACTTTAGGTATAATGTTAGGATGTTTATTTGATGTTTCTTGAGGTAGGCTTGTATTGCTCTGAACTTCACTCTCAGCAGTTCTTTTACTGCATCCCATAGGTTTTGAGATGTGTGTTTATTGTCATTTGTTTCTAGGTATATTTCAGTTTCCTTTTTTATTTCTTCTGTGATTTCTTGGTTATTCAGAACCATATTCGGAAAAGGCAATGGCACCCCACTCCAGTACTCATGCCTGGAAAATCCCATGGACAGAGGAGCCTGGCAGGCTGCAGTCCATGGGGTCGCTAAGAGTCAGCCACAACTGAGCGACTTCACTTTCCCTTTTCACTTTCATGCATTGGAGAAGGAAATGGCAACCCACTCCAGTGTTCTTGCCTGGAGAATCCCAGGGACAGGGGAGCCTGGTGGGCTGCCGTCTATGGGGTCCGGACACGACTGAAGCGACACAGCAGCAGCAGCCGCAGAACCATATTGTTTAGCCTCCATGTGTTTGTGTTTTTATGCTTTTTTTCTAGTTGATATCTAATCTTATAGTGATGTTATGCAGATGACACCACTCTTATGGCAGAAATCAAAGGGGAACTAAAGAGCCTCTTGATGAAGGTGAAAGAGGAGAGTGAAAAAGCTAGCTTAAAACTCAACATTCAAAAAACTAAGATTATGGCATCTGGTCCCCTAACTTCATGGCAAACAGATGGGGAAACAATGGAAACAGTGACAGACTATTTTCTTGGGCTCCAAAATCACTGCAGACAGTGTCTGCAGTTATGAAATTAAAAGACACTTGCTCCTTGGAAGAAAACTCCTGACAAACCTAGACAGCATATTAAAAAGCAGAAACATTACTTTGCTGACAAAGGTCCGTCTAGTCAAAGCTATGGTTTTTGCAGTAGTCATGTATGGATGTGAGAGTTGGACTGTAAAGAAGTTTGAGTGCTGAAGAACTGATGCTTTTGAACTGTGATGTTGGAGAAGACTCTTGAGTTGCCTTGGACTGCAAGGAGATCAAACCAGTGAATCCTAAAGGAAATCAACTCTGAATATTCATTGGAAGGACTGAAACTGAAGCTGAAGCTCCAATACTTTGGCCACTTGATGCAAAGTGCCAACTCATTGGAGAAGACCCAGATGCTGGGAAAGATTGAAGGCAGGAGAAGGGGATGACAGAGGACAAGATGGTTGTATAGCATTACCGACTCAATAAACATGAGTTTGAGCAAGCTCCGGGAGATGGTGAAGGTCAGGGAAGCCTGGTGTGCTGCAGTCCATGGATCACAAGAGTTGGACACGACTGAGTGACTGAACAACTTGTAGCATTCTGGTCAGGAAAGATGCTTGAAATGTTTTCAATTTTTTTTAATTTACCAAGGTTTGGTTTATGGCCCAAAATGTGATCTATCCTGAAATATGTTCCATATGCACTTGCAAAAAAGTGAAATCTACTGTTTTTGGATGAAATGCCCTGTAGATATCAGTTAGGCCCAACTGGTCCAGTGTATTGTTTAAAGCTTGTGTTTTCTTACTAGTTTTCTGTCTGGATGATGTATGTGTCTTTTGGTATGAGCCGGGCAGTAAAGTCCCTCACTATTATTGTACTGTTGTTGATGTCCTCTTTAACAGTTGTTAGCATTTGTCTTATGTATTGAGGTGTTCCTGTGTTAGGTGCATGTATATGTTTATAATTGTTATGTCTTCTTCTTGGGTTGATCCCTTGATCATTATGTAGTGTTCTTCCTTGTCTCTTGTAATGGTCTTTATTTTAAAGTCTGTTTTGTTTTGATATGTGTGTTGCTACTCCCACTTTCTTCTGATGTGTGTTTGCATGGAATATCTTTTTCCAGCCCCTTGCTTTCAGTCTGTATGTGTCTCTAAGTCTGAGGTGGGTCTCTTGTAGGCACCATGTATAGGGGTCTTATTTTTGTATCCATTCAACCAATCTGTGTCTTTTGGTAGGAGCATTTAGTCCACTTACATTTAAGGTAATTATTGATATGTATGATCCTGTTACCATTTATTTTATTGTTTTTGATTTGTTTTTGTAGGCCTTTTCTTTCTCTTATGTTTCCTGTCTAAATAAGTTCTTTAGCATTTATTGTAAAGCTGGTTTGGTGGTGCTGAATTCTCTTAACTTTTGCTTATCTATAAAGCTTTTGATTTCTCCTTCAGAGGAAACTTCTGAAATGTAAGCAGTGAAGACTAGACCACTTTGAAGGAAATGAGGTAGTGGAATTATCCAGGAGTGGCAGCTTAAGTATTCAGGAACAAAACCTCTCAGTGCAGGCACTCCACTCGAATTGCTGCATTCTAGGGTCTGGGCCTCTTACATATACAGAAATGCAACGTTACCTTTTACTCAGGGCTAACTGAAACCTAGAAAACTCTTGCTACAAAATTCACAAGACTGCCAATTTATAGATTCGCCATGAGAAATTGAATTTTCAGGTAAACTTGAATGTTGACTAGGGGAGTCATGTGAGGAAAACAGAATTTAAAACAGTGTATAACTTTGGTGAATTTAGAATTAGAATAAACATAGGTGGTTGTTAGAAGTGTTTCTCTGTGACACGTGAAGTATTATTCACTGATATAGGGGTGCTTTCTGGGGGACCTAACTGTTTGAAATTAACTGTCACACTCTGGAAATGGCAGAAAATATATGCTTAAATATATATATATGTAATTTATGCTTCTATACAGATGGACTTCTACTAACATTTTCTTTGTTAAATTTCTTTAGTAACATTGTCTCAGCTAGCTTTTATATGCAGCTGTAGACAAATTTTGGTCAAGTATTTCACAGATTTTTTTTACTTTAAAAGATATAAAAGATATATATATATGAATAAACAAAAAGTCATGAAATTAAAACATGCTTGCTACTTGAAAGGAAAGCTATGACAAACCTAGACAGTGCTTTGAAAAGCATATATTAAAAAATAAAACAATTACATCTTCTAAAGCACAGTGTTTGGGCACTGTCCTGTTTGGGTAGAGTCTTTTTTTTTTTTTTTTAATTGGAGGAAAATCACTTTATAACGTTGTGTTGGTTTCTGCCATGTAACAACATAAATCAGCCGTAATTATACACACATCACCTCTCTCTTGAGCCTGCCCCCTATTCCACCCATCTTGGTCATCACAGAGCAGCACACTGAGCTCCCTGAGTTATATAGTAACTTCTCACCAGCTATCTACTTTACACATAGTAGTGTATATATATATATATTGATGCTACTTTCTCTGTTCGTCCCACTCTTTCCTTCCCAAACTGTGCCCACAATTCCTTTCTGTAAGTCTGTGTCTGCATCCCTTCCTTGCAAATAGGTTCATCAGTACCATTTTTCAAGATTCCATATATATGCATTAATATTCTATATTTGTTTTTCTCTTTCTGACTTACTTCACTCTATATAACAGGCTCTAGATTCATCCACCTCACAAACTGACAATTTCTTATTTTATTGCTAGAAAGATGATGTCTAAATCAGTTATTTCAGAATGAAAGTTGTATTCGGTGATATAAGTAAAAAGTCACTGTGTTCAGTTGACTCAGTGTGTTTTTGCAGCTAGTTTTTCATGGAGTACTCACTGCTCAGAGATGAGTGTTGTTCTGTGGGTGCTTTATAAAGATTTATTTTTATGCAGGCAATTAGTTACACCTGCCCTAAAAGTTTCTTGAGGTTAGGCTCCAAAATAAAAATACAGAAAGTAGTAGCTTTACTCCATGCCAGGAATAACCAGCTCAGAAAATATAATGGAAAAAAGTTCCCAATCTTAACAATAAAAGTATATACAATAACTGAAATAAACTAACAAAAAGTGTAAAACGTGTATGACTAAAGCTATGAGAATCTACTGAGAGCCATAAAATGAGACTAGAATGTATGAAAAACATATCATGTGCCTGGCTATGAAGACCCAGTCTCCCTAAAGTAAGCTATAAATTTAATATACTTTCAGTCAACTTCCCAACAGGATATTTTTTTTAATTGTTTATCTGGAAAAGATTGTGTAATAATAGCCTTGAAAATACTAAAGAGGTAGAGTCATGACGGAAATATTGTCCTTATGCTAAAGTTATGTTAAAACTTTTGAGTGCTGATCCAGGTCATCATGAACAGAAAAAAAGAACAGACTATAAAATCCAAAAACAGACCCAGGAATGTATAAAAAGTGACTCTGTGAAAGAAGTAGAAGTTTAAAACAGTGGAGAAAAAAATCTTACAAATGCTATTGGAATAAATGACTGTTTGGAAAAACAGTTTTAGATCTTTTCTCCATACCATAGATTTGGCTCAGTGGTAAAGAATCTTCCTGCCAATGCAGGAGAGAGGGATTCAATCCCTGATCCAGAAAGATCCCACATGCCACAGAACAACTAAGTCCGTGCAACACAACTGTTGAGCTTGTGTGTGTTTTAGAGTCCAGGAACAGCAACTACTGAGCCTACACGCTGCAACTGCTGAAGCACATACACCCACCCTAGAGCCTGTGCTCCACAGCAACAGAAGCCACTGCAATGAAAAGCCCACACACCACAACTAGAGAGTAGCCCTTACTCACGGTAACTAGAGAAAAGTCCACTCAGCAATGAAGACCCAGCACAGCCAAAAATAAATAAATAAAATTATTTTCACACTTTCAATTTCAGTACTTGTGACTGGTCTATTCTTATTTTCCATTTCCTCCAAGTTCGGTCTTGGAAGATTATACCTTTCTAAGAATGTGTCTATTTCTTCTAGGTTGTCCATTTTATTAGCATATAGTTGCTTGTAGTAGTCTCTTATGATCTTTTGTATTTCTATGGTATCAGTTGTAAGTTCTCCTTTTTCATTTCTAATTTCATTGATTTGAACCCTCTCCCTTCTATTCTTGATGAGTCTGGCTAAAGTTTTATCAATTTTGTTTCTCCGTTTCAGAAAACCAGCTTTTAGTTTCATTGAGCTTTTCTATTTTTTTTTCTTTGTCTCTATTTCATTTATTTCTGCTCTGATCTTTATGATTTCTTTCTCTCCACTTTCGTTTTTGTTTGTTCTCCCTTCTCTCGATGCTTTAGGTGTAAAGCTAGGTTGTTTAGGGATTTTTTCATTTCCTCTTTGACATTTTCAATGATCCACTGGGTGTTTAGTAGCATATTATTTAGCCTCCATGTGTTTGTGTTTTTTTACAGCTTTTCTTTTCTTGTCATTGATTTCTAATCTCATAGTGTTTACTTGGGAAAGATCCTGGATATGGTTTCCATTTCCTTAAATTTACCAGAGCTTGCTTTCTGGCCCAGCATGTGATCTATCCTGGAGAATGTTTCATGTGCACTTGAGAGGAATGTGTATTCTGCTGCTTTCAGATGGAATGTTCTAGAGATATCAGTTAAGTCTACCTGGTACAATGTATAATTTAAGGCCTATGATTCCTTGTTGATTTTCTGTCCATTGGTGTAAGTGAGATGTAAAGTCCTCCACTACTATTGTATTACTGTTGATTTCTCCTTTTATGGTTGTTAGCATTTGCCTTATATATTGAGATGCTTCTATGTTGGGTACACATGTATTTACAGTTATTACATCTTATTGTTGGATTGATCCCTTAATCATTATGTATAATGTCCTTCTTTGTCTCATTTAATGGTCTTAAGAGGAGAGTGAAAAAGTTGGCTTAAAGCTCAACATTCAGAAAACTAAGATCATGGCATCCGGTCCCATCACTTCAGGGGAAATAGATGGGGAAACAGTGGAAACAGTGTCAGACTTTATTTTGGGGGGCTCCAAAAGCACTGCAGATGGTGATTGCAGCCATGAGATTAAAAGATGCTTACTCCTTGGAAGGAAAGTTATGACCAACCTAGATAGCATATTCAAAAGCAGAGACATTACTTTGCCAATAAAGGTCCGTTTAGTCAAGGCTATGGTTTTTCCAGTGATCATGTATGGATGTGAGAGTTGGACTATAAAGAAAGCTGAGCACCGAAGAATTGATGCTTTTGTACTGTGGTGTTGGAGAAGACCCTTGAGAGTCCCTTGGACTGCAAGGAGATCCAACCAGTCCATTCTAAAGGAGATCAGTTCTGGGTGTTCTTTGGAAGGACTGATGCTAAAGCTGAAACTCCAATACTTTGGCCACCTCATGCGAAGAGTTGACTCATTGGAAAAGACTCAGATGCTGGGGGGGATTGGGGGCAGGAGGAGAAGGGGACGACAGAGAATGAGATGGCTGGATGGCATCACTGACTTGATGCACATGAGTTTGAGTGAACTCCGGGAGTTGATGATGGACAGGGAGGCCTGGCATGCTGAGATTCATGGGGTTGCAAAGAGTTGGACACGACTGAGCGACTGAACTGAACTGAACTGAAAGTCTATTTTGTCTGATGAGTATTGCTACTCCAGCTTTCTTTGGGTTTCCATTTGCATGGAATACATTTTTCCATCCCCTTACTTTCAGACTTTGTGTGTCTCTAGATTAGAAGTAGGACTCTTGTAGACAGCATGTATCCATTTGCCTTGTTTTTGTATCCATTCAGCCCATCTGTTTCTTTTTGTTTGGAGCATTTAATCCATTTACATTTAAGGTAATTATCAATATGTGTGTTCTTATTGCCATTTTGTTGATTGTTTCAAATTTGTTTTTGTAAGTCTTTTTTTCTTCCCTTACTCATTTGCTCTCTTCTCTTATGACTTGATGAATATCTTTTGTGTTATGTTTAGATTGCTTTTTCTTTTGTGTATGTATATATCTATTGTAGACTTTTGGTTTGCAGTTACCATGAGGTTTTGATATAGTAGTTTGTATATACACCAGATTGTTTTAAGTTGCTTGTCTCTTAATTTCAAATGTATTTCCAATATCCTACATTTGTACTTGACCTCTTCCCACAATTGCTGGTTTTGAGATCATATTTGTGTGTGAATGATTCCCTACCTTTACTGAATGTTTACCTTGCCAATGAGCTTTCCCACTTACAGTTTTCTTGTTTCTAGATGTGGACTTCTCTCTTCCACCTAGAGAATTTCCTTTAACATTTGTTGTAAAGTTGGTTTGGTGGTGCTGATTCTCTTAGCTTTTGCTTATCTGTAAAGCTTTTACTTTCTCCATCGAATCTGATGAGAGCCTGACTGGATGGAGTATTCTTGGTTGTAGTTTTTTCCTTTTTACCACTTTAAATATATTGTGCCACTGCCTTCTGGCCTGCAGCTTCTGCTAAATAATCAGCTGCTAACCTTATGGAGATCCTTTCTATGTTATTCGTTGATTGTCCCTTGTTTTTAATATTTTCACTTTGTCTATAATTCTTATCAATTTGATTAATATGTGTCTTGGAATGTTTCTCCTTGGGACTCTTTGTGCTTCGTGGATTTGAGTGAGTGGTTTTATCCCCCATTTAGGGAAGTTTTTGACCATTACTGCTTCAAGTATTTTCTCTGGCCCTTCTCTCCTTTCTCCTTCTGGGACCTCTGTAATGCAAATATTAGTATGTTTAATGTTGTCCCAGAAGTCCCTTAGACTGTCCTCATTTCTTTTCATTCTTTTTTTTTTATTTTGTTCTGTGGCAGTGATTTCATCAATCTTTCTTTTCACTTATTCTTTCTTCAGCCTCATTTATTCTGTTATTGATTCTTTCTAGTGTGTTTTTAATTTCAGTTATTGTATTGTTCAACTCTGTTCTTCAAATCTTCTAGCTGTTTGTTAAACATTTCTTGTATTGTCATGTACTGTGCCTCCATCCTTTTTCTGAGGTTTTGGATCATCTTTACTGTTGTTATTATGAATCTTAGTTGTTATTCCTGGGTTTTATCTTGTTCCTTCATCTGGAACATATTTCTCTTCTGTCTCATTTTGTCTGACTTTCTGTGTTTGTGGTCTCCATTTCTCAGGCTACAGATTTGTAGCTCCTCTTGCTTCTGATGTCTGCTTCCTGGTGTATGAGGTTGGTCCTGGGGCTTGTGTGGGCTTCCTGGTGGATGGAACTGATGTATCCACACTGGTGAGTGGAAGTGGGTCTTGTCCCTCTGGTGGACAGGACTATGTCAAGGGATGTGTTTAGAGGCAGCCAGGAGCTCAAGACAACTTTTGGCAGCTTGTCTGTGATGGGTCAGGCTGTTGTCTGGCCTGAGGTGTCCCAGTATTGGAGCCATCAGGCAGTTGGGTGGTGCCAGGTCTCAGTGCCAAAATGGTGGCCTTCAGGAGCTCATGCGGACGAATATTCCATGGGGCCTCCACTACCAGTGTCCTTGTCCCACAGTGAGCTACAGCTGATGCCTGCCTCCACAGGAGACCCACAAAGACCCACAGGTAGGTCTGGCTCAGACTCCTATGGAGTCACTGCTTTGGTCCGGGTCCAGTGTACATGAACCCTCCTGCAAGAGTGGAGTCTTTGTTTCATCCAGTCCTATGGAGCTCCTGTACCCAAGCCCTGCTGGCCTTCAAAGCCAAATGCTCTGGGGATTCCTCCTCCCAATACCAGACCCCCAGACTGGAAAGCCTGACATGAGGCTCAGAACTCTCATTCGTGTGGGAGAACCTCTGTGATATAACAGTTTTGTGGGTTGCCCACATGGCAGTTTTAAGATTTGATTATATTGTGAAAGTGCCCCTCCTACTGTCTCCTGGCTTCTTCTTTGTCTTTGGATGTAAAATATCTTTTTTGGTAGGTTCCAATCATTTTTGTTGATGGTTGTTTATGTGTTGGTGGTGATTTTGGTGTTTTTGTGAGAAGAGGTGAGCTCAAATTCTTTTATCCCACCAGCTTGTCTTCAGTCCTAAGATGAGTGAATCTTAGTGGATCCTGGTGACTGCCACCAGCACGAGTGCAAGCTAGCACATCCACATCATGGTCCTGTCCTAGTCTCTGGAGGTCATGAGGCAGGGCAGCTGCAGAGAGCTCTAACAGAAGGTGGAACTTCACAGATCACCAGCCTTAGAGGCATGTATATAACACATTTTTTATTCATATAAAATGTTATATATATTTAAGGTGTACAACATAATGATTTACAAATTTTAAAGGTTATATCCCATTTATAGTTATTAACTATTTACTGTTGTTGCTTATTTATCTTATACATACTAGTTTGTACCTCTTAATCCCCTACTGCTATCCTGCCCCATTCCCTTCTCTCTCCCCACGGGTAACCACTCATTTTTTTCTCTGTATCTCAAGTCTATTTCTGTTTTGTTGTAGTCATTAATTTTATTTTTTACATCTCACGTATAATTGATATCATCATTTGTCTTTTCTGCTTGACTTATTTCACTTAGCATAATACTCTCGAAGTCCATCTGTGTTGTTTTAAATGGAAAAATTTCCTTCTTTTTTATGGCTGAGTGGTAGTATTCCATTGTCTGTATATGTATGTGTATACACACACACCACATATTTATCCATTCATTTGTGATGGACAGGTTGGTTCCATAACTTGCACACAATTATATAATCATATAATCTCATAATGCTGCTGTGAACACTAAGGTGCCTGGATCTTTTTGAATTAGTGTTTTTGTGGATTAAGACCCAGGAATGAAATTGCTGGATCACATGGTAGTTCTACTTTTAGCTTTTGGTGACACCTCCATACTGTTTTCTATAGTGGCTGCACCAATTGCTTTCTGCCAAACAGTGTACAACGGTTCCCTTTTTCCATATCTTTGCCAACATTTGTTACTTGTGTTCTTTTTGATAATAGCTGTTCTGACAGTTGTGAGGTGATATCTCATTGTATTTTTAATTTGCATTTTTCTGATGATTAACAATGTTGAACATCTTTTCATGTCCCTGTTGGCCATCTGTATGTCTTTGAAAAAAAAGTCTATTTGGGTCTTCTGCCTATTTTTTAATCAGATTGCTTAGGTTTTTTTGATGTTGAGTTGTATGAGCTGTTTATATATTTTGGTTATTAATCTTTTATTGGTCATATCATTTGTAAATATTTTCTCCCAATCAGTAGGTTGTCTTTCTGTTTTGTGAACAGGTTCCTTTGCTGTGATCTCTCTTTCTTTCCTTGGTGTACCACAGTTTCTTTTTTTTTATATTGAAGTATGCCTGATTTACAACATTGTGTTCATTTCTGTTGTACAGCAAATTGATTCAGTTTTATATATATATATATATATATATATATAGAAATCTTTTTCATAATCTTTTCCATAATGCTTTCCATTATGGTTTATCACAAAATAATGAGTATAGTTCCCTGTGCTATACAGTAAAACCTTGTTGTTTATCCATTCTGTATATACTGGTTTGCATCTGCTAACCCCAAATTCTCACTCCATCCTTGCCCCAACTCCTGTCACCCTTGGCAACCCAGATAAGATCATTTGTGCTGTATTTCAGGTTCCACATGTAAGTCATATCATATGGCATTTGTCTTTGACTTTCTGACTGACTTCATTTAGCATGATCATCTCTAGGTCTGTCCATGCTGCTGCAGATGGCATTTATTGAACTCTTTTTTATGGCTGAGTAGTAGTCCATTGTGTGTGTGTGTGTGTGTGTGTGTGTGTGTGTATACATATATATACCACATCTTTTTATTAACTTTCTATTTTCAAAAGCTTTTTTTTAATTTCTCTGTCTTACTTCATTTAGTGTGATAATCTCCAGGTTCATCTAAGTGCTGCAAATGACGTTATTTTATTCTTTTTAATGACTGAGTAATATTCCATTGTATATATGTACTATATCTTCTTTATCCATTCATCTGTCAATGGACATTAGGACATTTAGGTTTCCAAGTCCTTGCTACTGTAAATAGTGCTGCTATGAACATAGAGGTGCATGTATGTTTTTGAGTTAGTTTTATCTGCCTATATGCCAGGAGTAGTATTGCTAGATCATACGGCAACTCTATTTTTAGTTTTTTAAGGAAGCTGCATACTGTTTTCCATAGTGGCTGTACCAACTTACCGCCCACCAACAGTGTAGGAGAGTTTCTATTTCTCCACCTCCCCTCCAGTATTTGTTATCAGCCTTTTTAATGATGGCTATTCTGACTGGGGTGAGGTTGTATTTCATTGTTGTTTTTATTTTCATTTCTCAAATAATCAGCAGTGTTCAGCACCTTTACATGTGCCTGTTATTTATCTGTGTATCTTCTTTGGAAAAATGTCTCTTTAAGTCTTCTGTCCATTTTTTTATTGGGTTACTTGTTTCATTGTAGTTGTTGTTCTGTTGCATGAGCTCTTTGTATATTTTGGAAATTAAGCCCTTGTCAGTCACATTATTTTCAAATATTTTCTCCCAGCAAAAGGTTGTCTTTACATTTTGTTTGTGGTTTCCTTTGCTGTGTAAAAGCTTGTAACTTTGATTAGATCCCATTTGTTTGTTTTTCCCTTTATTTCTGTTGCCTTGGGAGACTGAACTAAGAAAATATTGGTAGAATTTATGTCAGAGAATGCTTTGCCAATGTTACCTTCTAGAAGTTTTATGGTGTCCTGTATTATATTTAAGTCTTTAAGCCATTTTGAGTTTATTTTTGTGTACAGTGTGAGGATGTGTTCTAACTTCATTGATTTACATGCAGCTGTCCAACTTGCCAAACACCACCTGCTGAAGAGATTGTCTTTTTCCCGTTGTATATTCTTATCCATTTTGTCAAAGATTAATTGACCATAGGTGTGTAGGTTTATTTTGGGGCTCTTTAGTCTGTTCCTTTGATCTATATGTCTAGGTTTGTGCCAGGCTCCTCACTAATGCTTATTAGTTTCTGTGCTGTTTTCAAAATACCCATCCTTGTGGATATGAAGTGGTATATCATTATGGTTTTGGTTTGCATTTCTCTAATGATGTGGTTGTAGTTGTTGTTCAGTCACTCAGTCCGATTCTTTGTGACCCCATGGACTGCAGCACACTAGGCTTCCCTGTGCTGAATGTAGAGCATCCTTTTATGTGCTTGCTCCACAAATATGCTTACTTGTATTTCTTGTGCATCCTTTTGATGACTTCTAATTTAATTCTATTATGATCAGAGCACATACTTTGTTGAGTTTCAATATTTTTAAATTTATTGAAATTTATATTATGACCTAGCACAGGAGTTTGCAAACTAAGCACAACCTGCTTCTTTATGTAAATAAAGTTCAGTGGAACACAGTCACGCCTGTTGATGAAAGTGTTGTCCATGGCTGCTTCTGAGAGGAGAAGAGCTGAGTAGCTGTGACAGAGACTATATAGGCAGCAAGCCTAGTATATTTACTGTGAGGTCCTTTAAGAAACTTTTTTGCCAGCCACTGGCCTACCATATAGTCTATGACTGCAAATTGTGCTTAAGAAGAATGTGTATTCTGCTCATTAGGTAGAGTGTTCTTTAAGTGCTAGTTAGGTCAAGTTAGTTGATAGAGTTATTTAACTCTTGTTATCTTTGATGAATTTTGGTCTAATTGTTCTACCTATTATTAAGCATGAGATATTAAAGTTTTCAACTATTATTGTTGAGCTATTTTCCCCTTTAATTTTGTCAGTTTTTGTCTTGTATTTTGGGGATCAGTTGTTACGTTGACCTATCTTACTGATGAATTGACTATTTAATTGTAAAACATCTTTGTCTCTGGTAAATTTTTTTGTCTTCAAGTATATTTTGTCCTATATTGACATAGCCACTCTATCTCTCTTATGCATATTTTTTGCAAGATGTAGCTTTTTCCATCATCCTATGTCTTTGAATATAAAGTACAATTCTTGCTTAAAAAAAAAAAACAAAAAAACCATGTAGCTAGATCTTGTTTTATGGGTTTGGGGCTTTGGTTTTGCTTTTGCTTTTTTTTAATCCAGTCAGCCAATGCCAGCCTTTAATTGGAGTGGTTGATTCACATATATGTTATTCTTACGGTGCTTAATTTATGTACCATTTGGTATTTGTTTTCTATATGTTTCATCTCCTTTTTCCTGAATTTTTATATGAAATGGATATTTTTCATTTGAATTTGTTATTTGAATTTTGAAACATTTTTTCTTAACTGATTTTTTAAAATAATTGTAGATTCATAGGCAGTTGTAAGAAGTAATACAGAGATCCCTTATATACTTTGCCAAGTTTTCGACAATGGTAACAACCATTCTTGTTGTTGTTCAGTCACTAAGTGGTATCTGACTCTTTGCAACCCAATGGACTACAGCACACCAGGCTTCCCTGTCCTTCACTCTTTCATGCAGTTTTCTCAAACTCATGTCCATTGAGTCAATGATGCCATCCAACCGTGTCATTCTCTGTCATCCCCTTCTTCTCCTGCCCTCAGTTCTCTCAGGATCAGGGTCCTTTCCAGTGAGTTGGCTCTTCACATCAGGTGGGCAAAGTGCTGGAGCTTCAGCTTCACCATCAGTCTTTCCAATGAATATGCAGGGTTGATTTCTTTTAGGATTGACTGGTTTGGTCTCCTTGCTGTCCAAGGGACTCTCAAGAGTCTTCTCTCGCGCCACAGTTTGAAAGCACCAGTTCTTCAGTACTCAGCCTTCTTTATAGTCCCAATCTGACATCCACACATGACTACTGGAAAAACCCATAGCTTTGACTATACAGAACTTCATCAACAAAGTAAAGTCTCTGCTTTTTCATACGCTGTCTAGGTTTGTCATAGCTTTTCTTCCAAGGAGCAAGTGTCTTTTATGACTGCAATCACCATCCACAGTGATTTTTGACCCCAAGAAAATAAAATCTGCCATTCTTTGCATTTTTTCCCCCATCTATTTGCCATGAAGTGATGGGACTGGATGCCACAATCTTTGTTTTTTGAATGTTGAGTTTTAAGCCAACATTTTCACTCTCCTCTTTCACTTTCATCAAGAGGATCTTTAGTTCCTCTTCACTTTCTGCCATTAGGGTGGCATTTTCTGCTTATCTGAAGTTGTTCGTATTTTTCCTGACAATCTTGATTCCAGCTTGTGAGTCTTCCGGTCTGGCTTTTCACATGATGTACTCAGCATACAAGTTAAATAAGCAGGGTGACAATATACAGCCTTGATGTCCTCCTTTCCTGATTTTGAACCAGTCTGTAGTTCCATGTCTGGTTCTAATTGTCCTTATTTTCTTGAAGAGATCTCTAGTCTTTCCCATTCCATTGTTTTCTTCTATTTCTTTGCCTTGTTCATTTAAGAAGGCCTTCTTATCTCCTTGATGTTCTCTGAAACTCCACATTCAGTTAGGTGTATCTTTCCCTTTCTCCCTTTCCTTTCATTTTTCTTCTTTCCTCAGCTATTTGTAAAGCCTCCCCAACCATTTTGCCTTCTTGCGTTTTTTTTTTTTGTTTGGGATGGTTTTGGTCACTGCCCCTTGTACAGTGCTACAAACCTCTGTCCATAGTTCCTCACACACTCTGAAGAACTGATCTGGTCCCTTGAATCTATTTGTCACCTCCACTGTATAAGGGTCATGATTTAGGTGGCTCAGACGGTAAAGCATCTGTCTACAATACGGGAGACCTGGGTTCAATCCCTGGGTCAGGAAGATCCACTGGAGAAGGAAATGGCAATCCACTCCAGTACTGTTGCCTGGAAAATCCTATGGAGGAGGAGCCTGGTAGGCTACAGTCCATGGGGTCTCAAGGAGTCAGACACAGCTGAGCTATTTCACTTTCCTTTAAATGGCCTAGTGGTTTTCCCTACTTTCTTCAGTTTAAGCCTGAATTTTGCAATAAGGAGCTCACTATCTGAGCCACAGTATGCTCCAGGTCTTGTTTTTTGCTGACTGTATAAAAATTTTCCATCTTCAGCTGCAAAGAACACAATCAGTCTGATTTCAGTGTTGACCATCTGGTGATGTCCATGTGTAGAGTTGTCTCTTGTGTTGTTGGAAAAGGGTGTTTGCTATTACCAGTGTGTTTACTTCACAAAACTCTGTTAGCCTTTGCTCTGCTTCATTTTGTACTCCAAGGCAATCTTGCCTGTTCTTCCAGGTATCTCTTGACTTCCTACTTTTGCATTACAATTCCCTATGATTAAAAGGACATCTTTTTGTGTGTGTTAGTTCTAGAAGGTGTTGCAAGTCTTCATAGTCAACTTCAGCTTCTTTGGCATCAGCGGTTGGGGCATAGACTTGGATTACTGTGAGGCTGGACGGTTTCCCTTGGAAATGAACTGAGATCATTCTGTCGTTTTTGAGGTTGCACCCAATTACTGCATTTCAGACTCTCTTGTTGACTATGTGACTGTATTTGTTAGTTATACATGTTTCCTATCAACAGATGTATAGGACAATAGATGCAGAGGGTTTTTTTCATGATTATATGGAAGTAAACAGTGAAAATAATCAAAGAACAACAGCATAAATGAAAGAGACTGTGTTTATCCACTTTCTTTACATTGCTGCTGCTGCTGCTAAGTCGCTTCAGTCATGTCCGACTCTGTGCGACCCCATAGATGGCCTCCTACCAGGCTCCCCCGTCCCTGGGATTCTCCAGGCAAGAACACTGGAGTGGGTTGTCATTTCCTTCTCCAGTGCATGAAAATGAAAAGTGAAAGTGAAGTCGCTCAGTTGTGTCCGATTCTTAGCAACCTCACGGACTGAAGCCTACCAGGCTCCTCCATCCATGAGATTTTCTAGGCAAAAGTACTGGAGTAGGGTGCCATTGCCTTCTCTGTTCTTTATATTACCTCCTGGCTTAATGCAGGAACCCACCTAGGCTCGGAGAAGGCAATGACACCCCACTCCAGTACTCTTACCTGGAAAATCCCATGGATGGAGGAGCCTGGTAGGCTGCAGTCCGTGGGGTCGCTAAGAGTCGGACACGACTGAGCGACTTCCCTTTCACTTTTCATTTGCATGCATTGGAGAAGGAAATGGCAACCCACTTCAGTGTTCTTGCCTGGAGAATCCCAGGGATGGGGGAGCCTGGTGGGCTGCCGTCTATGGGGTCGCACAGAGTCGGACATGACTGAAAGTGACTTAGCAGCTGCAACAGCAGCACCTAGGCTAGGCTGCAAGCTTGAGTTTGTGTTCCCTTGGCCCCAGGAGACATGTCCATATCAGCAGATATCTCACCATAAAAGGGGCTTCACCATTCCAGTCTTGAGCACCTTGGAGTTCCTGCTTTGCCTTAGATTTTGACTGAGGCAAAATATGATGAGTGAATCAAGCTATACATTTCCTCTGCTGAAGTCTTTAAAAAAAATAAGAGGTAGAAAGTATTGCACTGAAGAAAGACTTAAAAATGGAAAGGAGCACCCATGTAAAGGACATGGTGAAATGTTCTTCCTTGAAAATAATGTTGTTGTTGTTCAGCCACAAAGTTGTGTCCAACTTTTTGTGACCCAATGGATTGTAGCATGCCAGGCTTCTCTATCCTCCACTGTCTCCTGGAGTTTGCTCAAAGTCACATCCATTGAGTCAATGATGCTATCTAACCATCTCATCTTCTGCCACCCCCTTCTCCTTTTGCCTTTAATCTTTCCCAGCATCAGTCTTTTCCAATGAATTGGCTCTTTGCATCAGGGGGCCAAAATATTGGAGTTTCAGCATCACTCCTTCCCATGAATATTCAGGGTTGATTTCCTTTAGGATTGACTGGTTTGATCTCCTTGACAGTCCAAGGGACACCTAAATAGGATAACCAGGAATTTTGTTTTAGAAATAAATATCCAGGGCTTCCCTGCTGGTCCAGTGGTTAAGATTCTACCTGCCAATGCAGGGGATGGGTGTTTGATATCTGTTCCAGGAAGATCCTACATGCCCTGGAGCACCTAAGCTCATAGGCCATAATAACTGAGCCCGTGCGCTAGAGCCTGCAAGCCACAACTACTAAAGTCAACTTGCCTGAAGCCTGTGCTTCAGGAGAAACCACCACAATGAGAAGCTCACACACCACAATGAAGCATACCCCATGCTTGCTTCAACTAGGGAAAGCCCGTGCACAGCAACAAAGACCTACCACAGCCAAAAATTAAAATAAATAAATCTTTTTTTTAAAAAAAGAACTACCTAAAAACCATAAAATTGATACATTCAA
This sequence comes from Bos taurus, assembly GCF_002263795.3. NCBI lineage: Eukaryota > Metazoa > Chordata > Mammalia > Artiodactyla > Bovidae > Bos > Bos taurus. The sequence goes on from NC_037340.1 coordinate 51,218,216, forward strand.
AGATGAAGTTAGTGATCTTTGAAAGTGAAAGTGAACTCACTTAGTCGTTTCCGACTCTTTGTGACCCCTTGGACTGTAGCCCACCAGGTTCCTCGGTCCATGGGATTTTCCAGGCATGAATACTGGAGTGGGTTGCCATTTGCTTCTCCAGCGGATCTTCCCGACCCAGGGATCGAACCTGGGTCTCCTGCATTGTAGGCAGACGCTTTACTGTCTGAGCTACCAGGGATGATCTTAGTGATCTTTAGGAGATACAAGTTGTGGATAATAGAATAACTAGGACAGACTAGGGATATAACATGAATTATTTTATAGAGCTGTTTGTTAAGAGTCTCTCACCTATTGAGAGACTAAAAGCTAAACACAAAAGAATATATACTGTGTGATTTCATTTAAATATGAAATCCTAACATAAGGAAAATTAATCTGTAATGATGGAAATCAGATCAGTAGTTAGGAGTGGTGATTAATGGCAAAGGGGTACAGGGAACTCTCTGGGGATAAAGAAATGCTCTGCATCTTGATTAGAGTGGTGGCAACAAGGGCATATTCATTTGTGCAAATTCCTTGACCTATACACATGGGTTCATTTTTAATATGAATTTATATGTCTGTTTTTTTAAAGATTAACAAAGTCTAAAATAATTTTTCTTAGAAAGTTTTTCTTGAATGTCTTGTATTTATAAGAAATATATGGTCTTTAATAGTTTATGAACCATAAATTAAAGAATACAGCAGTCTAATTACTGGTGTAATTAGAAATGACCTGTGTCTCTTCTTTTTCTGAGCATTTTTAAAACAAAAGTAGAGTACTGGCTACTGGGAGGATGCTGGCTAGGGTCAGTTCAGTTCAGTTCAGTCGCTCAGTCGTGTCCAACTCTTTGTGACCCCATGAATTGCAGCATGCCAGGCCTCCCTGTCCATGACCATCTCCTGGAGTTCACTCAAACTCATGTCCATCGAGTCAGTGATGCCATCCACCCATCTCATCCTCTGTCGTCCCCTTCTCCTCCTGCCCCCAGTCCCTCCCAGCATCAAAGTCTTTTCCAATGAGTCAACTCTTCACATGAGGTGGCCAAAGTACTGGAGTTTCAGCTTTAGCATCATTCCTTCCAAAGAACACCCAAGACTGATCTCCTTCAGAATGGACTGGTTGGATCTCCTTGCAGTCCAAGGGACTCTCAAGAGTCTTCTCCAACACCATAGTTCAAAAGCACCAATTCTTTGGTGCTCAGCTTTCTTCACAGTCCAACTCTCACATCCATACATGACTACTGAAAAAACCATAACCTTGACTAATGGACCTTTGTTGGCAAAGTAATGTCTCTGTTTTTGAATACGCTATCTATGTTGGTCATAACATTCCTTCCAAGGAATAAGCGTCTTTTAATTTCATGGCTGCAATCACCATCTGCAGTGATTTTGGAGCCCCACAAAATAAAGTCTGACACTGTTTCCACTGTTTCCCCATCTATTTCCCATGAAGTGATGGGACCAGATGCCATGATCTTCGTTTTCTGAATGTTGAGCTTTAAGCCAACTTTTTCATGCTCCTCTTTCACTTTCATCAAGAGGCTTTTTAGTTCCTCTTCACTTTCTGCTATAAGGGCGGTGTCATCTGCATATCTGAGGTTATTGATATTTCTCCCAGCAATCTTGATTCCAGCTTGTGCTTCTTCCAGCCCAGCGTTTCTCATGATGTACTCTGCATATATGTTAAACAAGCAGGGTGACTCTATGAAGAATGAGGCCACCAGACATACTTCAACAAAACACCTGCTGCAGCCCATCTAACTGTGGTGTACTGTGTTAAGCTAAGGTCCTCAATGGGGCCAAATGTATATTCCTTTTGTATCTTGGTGAAAAAAAAAAAAATCCCATTGCTGATTTAGAAAAAAAAACAACAACAACTCAGATATTTCTGTCTTTTTCTTTCTTTTTTAATAAACTTATTAGATAGTTTGAAATTTACACTGAGATTAGAGATTTCAGGGACTATGGAATTGCATAAAGGGGGAAAAGATTTTCATGGGAATGAAGTCAGAAGTGCTAAGTAAGATCCAACAGTTTATTATATCTTCTATTTCTTCTCTTCATTCCCACAAAGAGCAGTTACTAGGTAACTTTTATATTTGTAATAGCTAAATAGCGAAGAATACTTAGCTTATTATGAGGATCTTGAATAGTAGCTTTCTTTTTAAAGATTGACTTATTTTTTAAAAATTATTCATATTCAAGCCCAAAATTTTATAACGAAAATATTATAAAATTAATGTATCTAGACCAGGTTAACATCTTGGAATAATACACCATCTACTTAGACTGTTGGGAAATAGATCAGTTGTAGCTAAGCAATTCCATTTACCAGAAGAAAGGGTAGGGATTCCCAAAATGTGTTCTACATCAGTGTATCCCCTGTCAACCCCCATTCCTCTGTGAGAATGGAGGACTCATAAGAAACAGCTAGCCTCCAGGAGCACTGAGGCAGACATCTCTTCCTTCTGATGACAGTGCTACCTCTAGTACTCCCTGTCTGTATCTCCATTCAGAATTCCCCCAGAGTTTGTTGGTGGTGCCACCCAGTACAAGGATCCCTACAGGGTGAGACCACTGGCTCCCAGCTGGCCTATATGATGATTGCCTTTGGCCAGAATAGGTTTCCTGCCTCTGGTGGCCAGTTTGGCACAAGTTATGTGTGTTGGCACAAGTTGGCAGTGTGTGCAGAGGAGTTCCTTGAGGAAGGAGCAATTGGTTTGGTAGAATCCTTTATAGAGATTTGATCTTTGCCAGGGAATCTTTTGTGTTCTTTACTTTTTTTTTAAATGTCATCCCTTTCCCCTGCTGCTGCTGCTGCTACTAAGTCGCTTCAGACGTGTCCAATTCTTCACGACCCCATGGACTGCAGCCCACCAGGCTCCTCTGTCCCTGGGATTTTCCAGGCAAGAGCACTGGAGTGGGGTTGCCATTTCCTTCTCCATCCCTCTCCCCTACCCCTTGCCAAAATGTACACACACACACACACACACACACTTTTTTTTTAACTTTTTATTTTGTATTGTGGTAGAGTCAATTAACAACATTGTGATAGTTTCAGGTGAACAATGAAGTGACTCAACCATACATCTGCATGTATCCATTCTCCGCCAAACTGCCTTCTCATCCGGCAGCCACATAACATTGAGCAGAGCTCCATGTGCCATACAGTAGATCCTTGCTGGTTCACCTTTTTAATTATAGCAGTAAGTACATGTCCATCCCAAACTCCCTAACTATCCCTTCCCCCTTCTCTCCCACCAACCACTCTCCATCACCCCTGCCCTGGCAGTTCTAAGTTCATTGTCTAAGTGTATGAGTCTCTTTCTGTTTTGTAAGAAAGTTCATTTGTATCATTGTTTTAGTAAATCTTCACATATATCTTAACAGTGTTTTTGCTTTCACTAAGGCACTTCTCAGTCAGTCATCTGATAAAAATAACACATTTTTAACAATAATAATCAACATTTATTGGCTGCTTTTTATTTGCCAAGTACAGAAAAGATCCTAGATACATTATATGAATGCATTTCTAGCACTTAAACGATCCTATTTTAAATAAGAATATATTTTGTAGCTATTTCTATTACTTAAAGATTTTAACTCTTTTGGTTCTCTGATTCTTTTGGCAAACATTTTTTTAATTGAGATATTATTGTGTATAACATTACATAATCCCTGCACTGTACAGTATATTCTTTTTTTAAAAAACTTTTTATTTTGTACTGAGGTATAAATGATTAATAAACAGTGTTGTGATAGTTTCCAGTGAACAGTGAAAGGACTCAGCAATGCATATACATGTATCCATTCCCCTCCAAACTCCCCTCCCATCTAGGCTGCCACATCACATTGAGCAGAGTTCTGTATACTATAGAGTAGGTCCTTGTTGGTTATCCATTTTAAAATAGCAGTGTGTACATGTCCACCCTAAACTCCCTAACTATCCTTCTCCACCCCATCATTCCCCTTCCCCCACAACCATAAGTTTGTTCTCTAAGTCCATGAGTCTCTTTCTGTCTGGGGGGGGGGGGTTATAATTTTATTTATTTTTGGCTGTGCTGGGTCTTCGTTGCTGCTCACTTTTCACAAGTTGCAGCGAGCAGTGGCTACTCTGTAGTTGTGGTGTATAGACTTCGTAGTTGCAGCTCAGTAGTTGTGATTCCTGGGCTCTAGAGCACAGGCTCAATAGTTGTGGTGCACTGGCTTAGTTGCTCCTTGGCATGTGGAATCTTCCTGGACCAGGGCTCAAACCTGCAACTCCTTTGTTGGCAGATGGATTCTTTACCACTGAGCCACCAGAGAAACCCCTCTTTCTGTTTTTTAAGTAAGTTCATTTGTATCGTTTCTTTTTAGATTCCACATATAAGGGATGTCATACAATATTTCTTCCCTGCCTGACTTACTCACTCATTATGACAATCTGTAGGTCCATCCATGTTGCTGCAAATAGCACAATTTCATTCTTTTTAATGGTTGAGTAGTATTACAGTGTATATATGTACCACATCTTCTTTATCCATTCTTCCGTCAATGGACATTTAGGTTGCTTCCACGTGTTGGCTATTGTAAACAGCACACGCACACATACATGTTTTGTCCTTAGTATTTTGTCCTAACTCTTAGAGTTTTCAGATACTTCAGTATCTATCATCTATTTTATCCTTTCAGGAATCCTTTGAAGCATTGTCCCAGTGAGGTATACAGATTGACCAAATATTGACATCTACCTAGTGACATTCTGGAAATAATATCCAGAGTTGCTGACTGCAAACCTGTCCCTTTTTCCACCTGTTTGCCTATTTTTTCTCTTAGTCTTCCCAACATGTGCATTTAATCTCGTATTTCTTTTTTTTTTAATTTTATTTTATTTTTAAACTTTACATAATTGTATTAGTTTTGCCAAATATCAAAATGAATCCACCACAGGTATACATGTGTTCCCCATCCTGAACCCTCCTCCCTCCTCCCTCCCCATACCATCCTTCTGGGTCGTCCCAGTGCACTAGCCCCAATCATCCAGTATCGTGCATCGAACCTGGACTGGCATCTCGTTTCATACATGATATTTTACATGTTTCAATGCCATTCTCCCAAATCTTCCCACCCTCTCCCTCTCCCACAGAGTCTATAAGACTGTTCTATACATCAGTGTCTCTTTTGCTGTCTCGTACACAGGGTTATTGTTACCATCTTTCTAAATTCCATATATATGCGTTAGTATACTGTATTGGTGTTTTTCCTTCTGGGTTACTTCACTCTGTATAATAGGCTCCAGTTTCATCCACCTCGTTAGAACTGATTCAAATGTATTCTTTTTAATGGCTGAGTAATACTCCATTGTGTATATGTACCATAGCTTTCTTATCCATTCATCTGCTGATGGACATCTAGGTTGCTTCTGCCTTATGATCCAGCAATCCCACTGCTGGGCATACACACTGAGGAAACCAGAAGGGAAAGAGACACGTGTACCCCAATGTTCATCGCAGCACTGTTTATAATAATCTCGTATTTCCTAATGTGAGAATTGTTTTACCAAGCAAAATTTGTCTACTGAGGGGTATTTCTAAAGGATTGAGGGATAGTCTTGACTGTAGCAGGAGTCAAATGAAGCCCTATTAGCAATGTGGAAGAGTTAAGTTTGCACAGCTGTTACTTTCTTAGAGCTGTACAATTTGTGTGCTAGATATATTTGGTAAAGTACTCCTGAACAACTGCCTTCTCTTCCTAGAAGATTTGAATGTAAGAAAAAGGAAATTATATATTTCAATAAAATCTGCAGAAAATGGCTGAAAATTCATAACTAAATATTACACATTACTTACGTCTGGAAGTTCTTAGGGGTTTCCTTGAGATGAAATAGTTCTTTGCATCTGTTGACTTCCTGGTATAAGTTATTAGAAGTTGGAAATTAAGTTGATAATAAACTGAGGTTTCTGATACAACAAGTCAGTATCTCAACGTCATCTATAATATAAATATACTCTTCCAGGAACCAACAAGGACACTAAAGATTTGCAAACACATTTGTAATGTGCCTTCTATTAATAAAAGTAGAATCATTTTGTTTGATGGGGTTTTATTTTGTTTTGATTTTGGCAGTAGTTGTAATCCAGTTACCATTATGGGTCTTGATAATCAAGCCTGGCAGTTGCTCTTTATTTTCTAGTGAATCAAAATGACAAGAAAAATTCTAACATGAAGGTATGATGAGCCACTTTATCACTATAGCTTATCACTTAAAGAAGGAGGCAACCTTCATTCATGGTATTTTAACTGTACAGTGATCAGTAAGTATTATTAAACTAATCAGCAGAAATAGTCCCCTTATAGTGCTTAAACAATATTTGCTGTTTTCTGATTATACAGACTAGAGCATATAGGCTGAGGGCACTGGCTTTTGAGTTGGAGAGTCCTTGACTCCCATACATACTTGGTCAGTCATGGCTATGTGACCAAAACTCCTTATCTATAAAATAGAGGAGACGTGTTTTTTTTTTTTGTTTTTTTTTTTTTCACCACGCCACACAGCTTGCAAGATCTTAGTTCCCTGACCAGGGATCAAACCTATGCCTCCTGCAATGGAAGAACAAAGTCCTTACCACTGGACCATCAGGGAGTTGCCCATAATCTGATTTAATAAAGTATTAAAAAAAAAAAAAAAGAAGACGAAAATCAAAATGACTAGTAAGCCACAAGCCATTATTAACATTTTGATATGTTGGAGCTTCCAGTTCAAGATGGCAAAGTAGAAAGATATGCGCTCATCTCATCCTGCAGGAGCACCAAAATCACAACTAGCTGTTGAACAGCCACTGACAGGAGGACACTGGCACCCACCAAAAAAGATACGCCACATCCAGAGACAAAGAAAAAGCTGCAGTGAGATGGTAGGCGGGGCACAATCACGATAAAGTCAAACCCCATACCCACCAGGTGGGTGCCCCACAAACTAGAGAACAATAATACCAAAGAAGTTCTCCCACTGTTGTAATGGTTCTAAACTCCACCTCAGGCTTCCCAGCCTGGGGATCCAACACAGGAACTGGGAATCCCCAGGGAATCTGACCTTGAAGGCCAGTGGGATTTGATTATAGGATTTCCACAGAACTGAGGGGAACAGAGACTCCAGTCTTGGAGGGCACAAACAAAATCTTGCCCACACCAAGACCCAGAGGAAAGGAGCAGTGACCCCATAGGATACAGAACCAAAACTACCTGCTAGTGTTGGAGTCTCCTGAGGAGGCATGGGTCAGCAGGGGCTCACCACAGGAACAGGGGCACCAGCAGCAGTGGGGCGGGAAGGTCCCCCTTGGCGTAAGCCCTCTTGGAGGTTCCCATAAACCCTACCATAGAGTCTGTAGACCTAAGGGCTGAGTCACCTCAGGCCAGACAACTACCAGGGAAGGAGTGCAGCCCCACCCATTAGCAGATAATTGAATTAAAGTTTTACTGAGCAAGGCCCTGCCCACCTGAGCAAGACTCAGTTTTTCCACCTCCAGTCCCTCCCATCAGGAAACTTACAGTCTCTTAGCTTCCTCCATCAGAGGGCAGACAGAAGAAGCAAGAAGAACCACAGTCCCACAGTGGCTTAAACAAAAATCATATTACAGAAAGTTAATCAGGATGAAAAAGCAGAAAGTTATGTCCCAGAAGAAGGGACAAGATAAAACCCCAGAAAAATAATTAAATGAAGTGGAGATAGGCAACTTCTAGAAAAAGAATTCAGATAATGATAATGAAGGTGATCCAGGATCTCAGAAAAATAATGAAGAAGATGCAAGAAATGTTTACCAAAGACCCAGAAAAACTAAAGAACAGAGATGAATAATACAGTGAGAAGAATCAATAGCAGAATAGCTGAGGCAGAAGAACAGATGAGTGACCTGGAGGACAGAATGGTGGAAATCAGTGCTGCAGAACAGAATATAGAAAAAAGAATGAAAAGAAATGAAGACAGCCTAGGAGACCTCTGGGGCAACATTAAATGCCCCAACATTCACACTGTAGGGCCCCAGAAGGAGAAGAAAGAAAGGACCTGAGAAAATATTTGAAGAGATAATAGCTGAAAACTTCCCTACCATGAGAAAGGAAATTGTCAACCAAGTCCAGGCAGCACAGGGAGTCCAGGCAGGATAAACCCAAGGAGGAACACACCAAGACACATAGTAATCGAACTGACAAAAATTTAAAACAAAGATAAAATATTAAAAGCAGCATGAGAATTCCCATCAGGCTATCAGCTGATTTCTCAACTGAAACTGTACAAGCCAGAAGGGAATGGCACAATATATTTAAAGTGATGAAAGGGAAGAACCTATAACCAGGAATACTTTACCCAGCAAGACTCTCCTTCAGATTTGATGAAGAAATCAAAAGTTTTCCAGACAAGCCAAAGTTAAGAGAATCCAGTACCACCAAACAAGCTTTACAACAAATGCTAAAGGAATTTCTCTAAGCAGGAAACACAAGAGAAGGAAAAGACCTACAGAAGATAAACCCAAAACAGTTAAGAAAATGGATCATATATATTGATAATTACCTTAAATATAAATGCACCAGCCAAAAGACATAGATTGGCTGGATGGATGAAAATATGTTCGTGTATGCACTTCCACTTACCACATCACTTTGCTTAACCCCCCAAATTGTATGTAATTATTTTATATTAGGTTAATCATGTTCCCATTATGGCTTACAATTATAATTATCTTTTATTTTTTTCTGGATATTGATTGTGAAAACTAATAAACATCTTTTACTATTGTGATTATGTAACTATTATTCACTTAATACCATTGTATCATGATCAGTTAACAAAAAAATAACAGAACTCTATATCACCAAAATTACCATGTAATAGAAAAACCTGCAATCACTTTTTAAAATCCAGAGGCATATCTGAATTATCTAGGAATTTTTTGAAAAATGGAAGTGCCGAAGTATTGCTTTTTTCTTCACCAGAGCTCTAGATGTTTCTGATGATCAGCCATGTTTAAAAACAACTGAATTATATGATGATCTTTTACTTTTATCTAGTTTGTTTCACTTTTTCTATGTCATATTCAGTGCTCCCATTTCATTTAGTTTATGTTTTTCAATTTCTCCATTTCTTTTTTTGTTGTTCTTTCTCAAGCCTTTATCAAATGTAGTATAAAAGCGTTTGCATATTATATATAAATAATATGCATAATATATATATTTTAGAAAACTTATGAATTTTTGCCTAACTAAAAAATGTATGACATTTTTATTCCACCTGTTTGACTTGGTATGAATAGAGTGCTAGATTTCTAATTTTTTAAAAAACATATGCAACAAGCAACAGAGGTTCACTGTATAGCACAGGGAAGTGTAGTCAATATCTTGTAATAACCTAGACCAACCTAGATAGCATATTCAAAAGCAGAGACATTACTTTGCCAACAAAGGTCCATCTAGTCAAGGCTATGGTTTTTCCTGTGGTCATGTATGGATGTGAGAGTTGGACTGTGAAGAAGGCTGAGCGCCAAAGAATTGATGCTTTTGAACTGTGGTGTTGGAGAAGACTCTTGAGAGTCCCTTGGACTGCAAGGAGATCCAACCAGTCCATTCTGAAGGAGATCAGCCCTGGGATTTCTTTGGAGGGAATGATGCTAAAGCTGAAACTCCAGTACTTTGGCCACCTCATGCAAAGAGTTGACTCATTGGAAAAGACTCTGATGCTGGGAGGGATTGGGGGCAGGAGGAGAAGGGGACGAGAGAGGATGAGATGGCTGGATGGAATCACTGACTCGATGGATGTGAGTCTGAGTGAACTCCGGAAGTTGGTGATGGACAGGGAGGCCTGGCGTGCTGTGATTCATGGGGTCGCAAAGAGTCAGACACGACTGAGCGACTGAACTGAACTGATATTCACCTTGCTTGCACTTGAAACATTGTAAGTCAGCTATACTTCAATAAAATATAAATATTAAGAGAAAAACACAAATTAAAAAAAACATTTTGCTCTGTTGGCTTTAAGGCTTTTTTCTGCCACACGTGTCCACGCCTATATATACACGTGTATTTACATATGTAATCCACCAAACTGGGATCACATTTTGTATACAATTTATATATTGCTTAATTTTTCCTGCATATGTTTATTAAAATTTAGAAGTTAATGAAAACAGCTTTTCATGACCAAATAATATTGTAACATATGACTCTATATAAGTATTTAATCATTATCTTCTTGTGACACATTAAGTTATTTCCAGTATTTTAGCATTATAAATATTATTACTTTAAAAGTTCAAGAGTTTTTAAAAATCTTTAAACTTCTTTTATTTCCCTTTCCACTTCCATGAAAATAAATACATTTTCTTGTATTTATTGATTATTGCCTTTATTTCAGTGAAGTACCTCTCTGTGAATACCTTTTTGTAAAGCGTTTTAGGTAGGATCACAAGCTTCTGGAATAGTGCCAGATACATAGTAAGTACTAAATAAGTATTTGTGGTGTGATAAATGAATTAATTGCAAGGATATTAACCCTCGTCTATCATATTTGTTTTAAATGGGATCAAGCCTTATGAAAAAATTTTCCTCTATACATGTATTATACAAAATAATGTGATCATGGTTCTTAGTCTTTATAACCTAATTTTTTTTCATTCTTTTGTTTCCCCACAGTTCATCCATGAGCTCGGATTTCCCACATTACAACTTCAGGATGCCTAATATTGGATTCCAGAACCTGCCACTCAACATATATATTGTGGTTTTTGGCACTGCTATATTTGTCTTCATCCTTAGTTTACTCTTCTGTTGCTACTTGATTAGGTAATCAATTTTCATTCTATGTTGCTTTAATATATGTTAAACAGTCAATAATAAATCAGCCTTCTGCCCTTAAAGTGTTTTAAACCTATGGTAATTAACAAATGTTCTAAAATTAAGGTGGGTCCATGATTCATTCATTCTCACAAATCCTCCACAACTAGCTCGTTCTCTTTAATATTATATTTATAGATATAATATTTATAAATTTTTACTAGTCACTAAGCCATGTCTGACTCTTTGCGACCCCCTGGATGGTAGCCTCCAAGGCTCCTCTGTCCATGGGACTTCCCAGGCAAGAATACCGGATTGGGTTGCCATTTCTTTCTCCAAAGGATCTTCTCAACGCAGGGATTGAACCCTCATCTCCTGCTTGGCAGACAGATTCTCTACCACTTCGATACATTTTAGGAATTAATATTTATTAGGTACTTACTGTGTGCCAGACCCTGTGCTGTGTGTGCACTGCAATTAAACAAGGTAACCTTATTATCTTTATTTTCAGAAGTTAAATAATTTCCCTATAGTCACACAGATGAAAAATTGGTTAGACTTGGTACCCAAACCTAGTTGTGTCTGACCTTAGAGCATGTGCTCTTAACCACTGAAAAAATGAAAATAAATCATATTTATCAGGCTTCATTTCCAAAATAACCATTTCAGAATTTCATAATCACTCTCAAAGGACAGATTTGTACACTAAGGATATTCTAAAACTTTTCTATTAAAGTACAGTTGATTTACAATATTAAAACATTTTTGAGCCTGGAATTTTTTAATGAAGACGAGAACCTACTTTACTTTTCTTTTAGTAGCGGATGGCAAGCTGTTAGGTTGGCCAAAAAGTTATTTCAGGTTTGCCCGTAATTTGCTACAGAAAAAAAACAAACTTTTTGGCCCACCCAATACTTAAGAAAAACAAAATATTCCCCATTCTTACCTCCTTTTGAGCTTCCCTGGTGGCTCAGATGGTAAAGAATCTGCCTGCAATGCAGGAGACCCAGGTTCGATCCCTGGGTCGGGAAGATCCCCTAGAGAAGGGAATGGCTAAATAAGTCACAATTTATTATTACTAGAATGTTTTCTGGAAGAATAGCAAAAAGATATTTCTGTTAAATGCACCTGCCATAGCAAATGCAAGATAAAATAGTGCAATCTAAAATATTAGTTAAGGCTTCCCTGGTGGCTCAGTGATAATCCAGCCTTGTCCAGGAAGATCCCACATACCATGGAGCAACTAAGCCCATGAGCCACAACAGTTGAGCCTGTGCTCTAGAGCCTGGGAATTGCAACTGCTGAAGCCTGCACACTCTAGAGCCCATGCTCCACAACAACAGAAGCCACTGCAGTGAGAAGCCCACACACTGCAATTTGAGAGTAGCCCCTGCTCACAACTAGAGAAAAGCCCGCGCAACAACAAAAACCCAGCACAGCCAAAAATAAATAAATAAAATTTTAAAAATAATAATAAAAAAGAAGTTCAACAAACCACAGAAAAATGGGCTTTTGGCGGGAGAGTGTTTTCTTGTAAAATGGCTGACAATCCATGACTAAGAGCAAATATTACACACATGCATACATGCACACATATACACAGAGAGAGAAATGCATTTCTGTAAAAAGAGAATTTTGCTACATGGCATATCTAAAATATTTGAAAACTTACATCCTCACAAAAACCAACACACTGATGTTTGTAGAAAGAAGCTGTACCCATAATTACCAAAACTTAGAAGCAACCAAGATATTTTTCACTGAATGAATGAATTGTAGTGATCTAGATAATAGAATGTTATTCAGCTCTGAAAGTAAATGAGTTATATCTAGCATTGAAAAGACATAGAGGGATCTTAAACACATATTTCTAAGTGAAAGAAGCCAGTTTGAAAATGCTACATACTATATGATTCTAACTATATGACATACTGAAAAAGGCAAAACTATGGAGACAGTAAAAAGATCACTTGATGCCAGGAGCTAGGGAAGAGGGAGGGATGAACAGGTGGAGCAAAAGAATGTGTAGGTCAGTAAGACTATTTTATATGTTACTATAATGGTGGATTTCGTTTGCATGGTCTAGGACATCTTCATTTTGTTATCCATAAGGAGTATTTCTAGCATATCCAGTAAAAGCATGTATGTTTTATTTATTAAAATTTTTAAATTTTATATTGGATATAGTTGGTTAGCAGTGTCATGTTCGTTTCAGGTGTACAGCACAGTGATTGTTATACATATATATCTATGCATGTAATTGCTATGACTTTGGTTATTTTGTTTTTCTGTGACAGAGTAAATCAGCTTTCTCTCTCTCTTTTTTTTTCTTATTCAGCTTATTCTGATTATTTCCATCATAATAAGAGTATGATTGGAGTAGTAAATAGCAACCCACTCTAGTATTCTTGTCTGGAAAATTCCACAGACCGAGGAGCCTGGTGGGTTACAGTCCATGGGATTGCAGAGTTGCACACAACTGAGCACACCAAGAGTACGATGGAGGACTGATAGTGCTTTGGGGATAGTATTTACAATCAGGCACATGTTATGTTTAGCTTAAAACTAACAAGATTGGATATTAATAGATTTGTAGTAGTGATCATACTCTGTTCCTTGACAAATTGAGTCATTGTTAACTGAGTAATTCTTATTTGGGAAGCATCTCCGACTTTGCTGAATAACCGTTTGGTGAAGTAGTTATTACAGTTTCTCAGTAGCATTCCTTCTTTTTCTTCCATCTCATGCATGGATGTCTAGTTCACTCCAGTGAGTTTCCCCGGGGTCTCAGATGGTAAAGAATCCGCCTGCAATGCCAGAGACCTGGGTTCAGTCCCTGGGTTGGGAAGATCCCCTGGAGGAGGGCATGGCAACCCACTCCAGCATTCTTACCTGGGGAATCCCCATGGACAGAGGAGCCTGGTAGGCTATAGTCCATGGGGTTGCAAAGAGTCAGACACAACTGAGTGACTAAGCACAGCATAGTGGTAGATACCTGTCATTGTGTATTTTTTAAAAAAAAAAAAAAAAGGATCTGATTTCTCAACAGAAACAGTGGGGGGAAAAAAATAAAAGCATTGATATTCATTAAAAAAAAAAAAGAGGCTCACTTTCACCATTACCATTCAACATTGTACTAGAAGTTCTAGCCAGAAGATTTAGGCAAGACAAAGAAATAGAGGGTATTCAACTGGAAAGAAAGAAGTAAAACTATCTCTTTTTGAAGATGACCTGATTCTATATATAGACAATCCCATAGAATACACACACACACACACACACACACACACACACAAAATCTAGGAGTAACAGACAAGCAAACTTTGAGAATATAGAAGTAACACAAAAAAAATCAGTTATATTTCTTCTCACCAGCAAGGGACAATCTGAAAAGGAAATAGATGAAACATTTACAGTAGCATCCAAAAGAATTAAAATCCTAGGAATAAGTTTAACCAAGAAGGTGAAAGACTTACACACTGAGAACTATAAAATATTGCAGAAATAAAGAAAACCTAAATTAATGGAAAGATTTCAGGAACTGGAAGACTTAATATTATTAATATGGCAGTATTCCTCAAAGCAATCAACAGATTCAGTGCAAAGACTCAAAATTCTAATAACCTTTGATACAGAAATGGAAAAACTGATCCTCGGAGGTCTTAATGATCCGGATAACCACAATCATGTGATCACTCACCTAGAGCCAGACATCCTAGAGTGTGAAGTTAAGGGGGCCTTAGGAAATTTTACTGTGAACAAATACCAGACCACCTTACCTGCCTGCTGAGAAACATGTATGCAGATCAAGAAGCAACAGTTAGAACCAGACATGGAACAACGGACTGGTTCAAAATTGGGAAAAGAGTACATCATAGCTGTATATTGTCACCCTGCTTATTTAATTTTAACTTATATGCAGAGTACATCATGCGAAATGCTGGGCTGGATGAAGCAATGCTGGAATCAAGATTGCTAAAAGAAATATCAATAACCTCAGATATGCAGATGATACCACCCTTATAGCAAAAGGTGAAGAGGAACTAAAGAGCCTCTTGGTGAAGGTGAAAGAGGAGAGTGAAAAGGCTGGCTTAAAACTCAACATTCAAAAAACAAAGATCATGGCATCCATGATCACTTCATGGCAAACAGATGGAGAAACAGTGGAAACAGTGACAGACTTTATTTTCTCAGGCTCCAAAATCATTGCAAACTGTGACTGCAGTCATGAAATTAAAAGACATTTGTTCCTTGGAAGGAAAGCTCTGGCAAACCTAGATAGCATATTCAAAAGCAGAGACATTACTTTGCCAACAAAGGTCCATATAGTCAAAGCTATGGTTTTTCCAGAAGTCATGTATGGATATGAGAGTTGGACTATAAAGAAGGCTGAGTGCTGAAGAATTGATGCTTTTGAACTGTGGTGTTGGAGAAGACTCTTGAGAGTCCCTTGGACTGCAAGGAGATCCAACCAGTCCATCCTAAAGGAAATCAGTCCTGAATATTCATTGGAAGGACTCGTGCTGAAGCTGAAACTCCAATACTTTGGCCACCTGATGGGAAGAACTGACTCATTTGAAAAGACCCTGATGCTGGGAAGGATTGAAGGCAGGAGGAGAAGGGGACGACAGAGGATGAGATGGTTGGATGGCATCACCGACTTGATGGACATGAGTTTGAATAGCTCCAGGAGTTGGTGATGGACAGGGAAGCCCAGTGTGCTGCAGTCCATGGGGTCGCAGAGAGTCAGACACGACTGAGCTACTGAACTGAACCTTGGTGACTGCTTTTGATTGAGGTTCCCAGGGGTAATGACTGTATTACTGGTGTTATTTTACATTTAGTGTAGCATAGTACTATTATTATGCGTATTTAATGGTGATTGTTCTATTAAAAATCTACTGTGGTGTCAGACATGAGGAAGACTTATTCTGATGTCTACCCTTAATTTTTTGTAAAACAGTTTAAACTAAGGAAGAATATTACCTATTTAGGCTTTCAAAATACATTATAAAAATTTTTTAACATATTATATTCTCCTTAATTTTAGAAAATAAAGAAAAATAAGATTTTTCTTAACTCAACAGCAAGAAGACAGCTGAATTTAAAAATAAGTAAAAGGGATTTCCCTGATGATCCAGTAGTTAAGAATCCACCTTGCAATGCAAGGGACACCAGTTCAACCCCTGGTCCAAGAAGATCCCACATGCTGCAGGGCAACTAAAGCCCATGCACCACAAATATTGAGCCCAAACACCACAACTACTGAAACCTGTGTGGCCTAGAGCCCATGCTCCCCAACAAGAGAAGCCACGACAACCCAGCACAGCCTAAATAAATGAACATTTTTAAAAACATACGTGAAGGGTTTAAATAGCCATTTCTCTAAAGAAGATATATAGACGGTCAACAAACAGATGAAAAGATGTTCAACAGCATTGGTCATTACGGAAATGTAAGTTAAAATCACAACAAAATTCACAACAGGTAGATGCTATAGTCAAAAATATGGAAAATGATAAGTGTTGATAAGGATATGGAGAAATAGGAACACTCATACATTGCTGGTGGGAATGTAAAATGGTATAGTCACTGTGAAAAAGAGTTCATCAGGTCTTTGAAAGTTAAACATAGAATTCCCATAAGACCCAGAAATTTCATTCCTAGGTATATGCCCAAGACAAATGAAGAAGTATGTCCACAAGGAAGTTTGTATACTATGTTTATAGCATTATTCAAGAGAGCCAAAAGGTGTAAACAACCCAAATGCTCATCAGCAGATAAATGGGTAATCAAATTGTGGCATATACATACAGTGAAATATTATTCAGCCATAAAAAAGTAGCAGTGTACTGATACTTGCTACAACTAGAAAGAGGCTTGAAAACATTATACTAAATGAAAAGCCAGATACAGAAAGGTCATATGTTGTATGATTTATTTTATGTAATGTATCTATAATAGACAAATCCATAGAGACAGCAGGGAAGGTGGGATAGGGACCAACTACTTAATGAGTACCAGATATTTTTGATGAATAAATTTTTTTTAAGATTTATTTATGTATTTTATTTTTTGGCTGTGATGGGTCTTTGTTGCTGCACTCAGGCTTTCTCTAGTTGTGGCAAGTTGGGGCTACTCTTCACTGCAGTGTGCTAGCTTCTCATTACAGTGGCTTTTCTTGTTGTGGAGCATGGGCTCTAGACACACAAGCTTCAGTGGTTGCAGTGTGTGAGCTCAGTAGTTGCAGTTTTCTGGCTTAGTTCTTCCACAACCTGACTCTTCCTGAACCAGGGATTGAACTGGTGTCCTTGCATTGCAAAGCATATTCTTAACTACAGGACCACCAGGGAAGCCCGAAAAAGCTTTGAAATTAAAGTGAACTAGTTAAAAGACGCTTACTCCTTGGAAGGAAAGTTATGACCAACATAGATAGCATATTGAAAAGCAGAGACATTACTTTGCCAACAAAGGTCTAGTCAAGGCTATGGTTTTTCCAGTGGTCATATATGGATGTGAGAGTTGGACTGTGAAAAAAGCTGAGCGCCAAAGAATTGATACTTTTGAACTGTGGTGTTGGAGAAGACTCTTGAGAGTCCCTTGGACTGCAAGGAGATCCAACCAGTCCATTCTAAAAGAGATCAGTCCTGGGTGTTCTTTGGAAGGAATGATGCTAAAGCTGAAACTCCAGTACTTTGGCCACCTCATGAGAAGAGTTGACTCATTGGAAAAGACTCTGATGCTGGGGGGGATTGGGGGCAGGAGGAAAAGGGGATGACAGAGGATGAGATGGCTGGATGGCATCACTGACTCAATGGACGTGAGTTTGAGTGAACTCCGGGAGTTGGTGATGGATAGGGAGGCCTGGCGTGCTGCGATTCATGGGGTCGCAAAGAGTCGGACACGACTGAGCGACTGAACTGAACTTAACTGAGTGGTTTCACAATGTTGTGACTATACTAAGTACTACTGGATTATATACTTTAAGATGGTTAATTGTGTGTTATATGAATACAAATAAAAGAATGATAGTATTTTTAACTGAGTCAAGAAGAAATAGAAAGTATTAATAACTATATATCTAATAAGAAAAGCATTCCCACAAAGAAACTGCAAGCCAGGTAGCTTCACCAGTGAATTTCTCCATTTAAGGAAAAAATACTACTCTTATATGACTTTTCCAGAGAACAGAAGTGGAAGAAGTATTTCTTAACTCAAATAATGAGGCCAGATAATTTTTATTCCAAAGCCTGACAAGGACATTATAAGAATGAAAATTATAGACTAATCTCTCTCATGAACAAAATATTAGTAAATCAAATTCAGGGGTGTGCAAACTGGTGGTACATCACAACCAAATGGAGTTTTGTTCCAGAAATGAAGGTTGTTTTAACATCTGAAAATCAATCAATACAGTGTACCACATTAACAGTAAAAAGGAAAAGTATGATGGGAAAAAAAAGCACTTGACAAAAATTAATACCTATTCATGACTTTTTTTTAAATCTAAAACAAGGATACAGGGAACTTTGTTTATTTGAATAAATATATCTACAAAAAATTTAGAGAAAACATTGTATTTAATAGTAACTATTGATAAGGACGGGAGAAGGCGATGGCACCCCACTCCAGTACTCTTGCCTGGAAAATTCCATGGATGGAGGAGCCTGGTAGGCTGCAGTCCATGGGGTCACTAAGAGTCGGACACGACTAAGTGACTTCACTTTCCCTTTTCACTTTCATGCATTGGAGAAGGAAATGGCAACCCACTCCAGTGTTCTTGCCTGGAGAATCCCAGGGACGGGGGAGCCTGGTGGGCTGCCATCTATGGGGTCGCACAGAGTCGGACACGACTGAAGCGACTTAGCAGCAGCATTAATAAGGACATTCACTGTCGCCACTTTTATTTAATATTGTAGTCAAGGTCCTAGCCAGTGCAGGGGGAAAAAAGTAAAATAAAGAATAAAGAACACAATGTGTGAAGGTGCTGTTACTATATGCAGACAAAATAATTGTGTATTTTAAAATCCAAAACTTCCACAGATAAGCTGTTTAGAATTAATAAGTGAACTTTGCAAGTCACTAGATACAGGATCAATGTACAAAAATTGAATTTTTTCTATGTAGTAGCAACAAAGAATTCGAATTTAAAAAATTTAAATACCATTTACAGTAAATCAAAAATTATCAAATATCTCAGAATAAATTTAGTGAAGGATATGTACGTGTTATACATAGAAATGTGTACAGAGAAAGAAGACCTAATAAATAGAGTATGCTATATTCATAGGTTGGAAATTCAATCTTACAAAGATGTCAGTTCTTCTCCCCAGTTAATCTAAAAATTAAACACAATCTCAGTCAAAATCCCAACAGGTTTTTTTTGTGGAAATTGATGAGCTCATGAAATTTATATGAAAATGCAAAGGCCCCAAAATAACCAAAATAGTTAAGAAGAACAAAGCTTGAGGACTTACACTACCAGACTCCAAAATTTGTTACAAAGGTCCAGGACTGAAAACAGAGTGCTCTTCAAAGGAATCAAAGCTCTTTGAAAGAAGTCATTAACTCCACAACTGAGCATGGAAAGTAAAAGATGAGCTTGTAACATGTTTTGGTGCCAGTGAGCTAGAAAATGCATGGAAAAGGATGAGGATATGTTGAAAGGCCACAAGAGTCAATCTGAAGGAGGGCCTAAAAGCCTAAATCTGAGCAACAAAATAATGATCATATTAAATTATAACCTGTAGATTAACACAAATATCCATGAGTCCATGCTGATATAAACAAATGAGGGAAGAAGGGCATCTTTTCCTTACAGAATAATCCCAGTTAATGGACAAGGAATTAGGAAACCACGAAACCACCACTAGGCAAACAATACAGAATTGTTGCAAGCAGGATGTCTTGATGCTAAAATCAGTGGGCAAAATCTTGAGAAAAAATAAATTTTCATAATTTCAACATCTCTCCCCCAACTATATTGATATTTGCAACTGGTATCGATCAGTTGCAAAGGGGAAAATAGTAATTTTACAATGGGGAGACCCAGTAGACACTGCCATAGCCAAGTGATACATCGGAATCCTGAAAAACAAGGAAAAATTAAGGAACTGTCACAGATTAGTAAAAGCTAAAGAGATGTAACTAGAGGCAAGCTGGGATCCTGAATTGGATCACAAGATAAGAAAAAAATAAGAAATAAATATTAAAAATAAGAAAAAAAATATTAATGAAAAAACTGGTGAAATTCAAATAAATCTGTTTGGTTAATATTGCTACTGCTGCTGCTAAGTCGCTTCAGTCATGTCCAACTCTGTGCAATCCCATAGATGGCAGCCCACCAGGCTCCCCCGTCCCTGGGATTCTCCAGGCAAGAACACTGGAGTGGGTTGCCATTTCCTTCTGCAATGCATGCAAGTGAAAAGTGAAAGTGAAGTTGCTCAGTCATGTCCGACTGCAGCCCACCAGGCTCCTCCATCCATGGGATTTTCCAGGCAAGAGTACTGGAGTAGGGTGCCATTGCCTTCTCCTTGGTTAATACTATATGAGTATTAATGTCAAAATATCAGTGTTAATTTCCTGCTTTTGATCATTGTACTACGGTTGTGTAAGATGTGAATATTGGAAAACTAGGGAGAGAAGTATCTGTGAACTCTGATATTTTTTGCAGCTTTCCTGTAAGTCCAAGATTATTAAAAAAAAAAAACCAGCATGGTATTGACACAAGGCGCATTAGTTTCCGAGGGTTTCTGTAACAAAGAACCACAAGCTAGATGGCTTAAAACAATAGAAATGTATTAATCTCTTGCAGTTCTAAAGGCTAGGAGTTCAAAATTAAGGTGCTGGCAGGGCCATGCTACCTCTGAAGGCTATGTGGGGAGGATCTTTCCTTGCCTCTTCCTAGTTCCTGGTGGTTATCAGCAATCCTTGATGTTTTTTGACTGGTAGGTGCCTCACTTCAGTTTCTGCCTTTGTCTTCACCTGGCCTTCTTCCCTGTGTATGTCCTCTCATCTTCCTCTAAGAACAACAGTCTTATTGGATTTATGGTCCACCTTCATCGTAATATGACCTCATTTTAACTAATACATAGTCTGCAAAAATTATATTTTCAATTAAGGTTACATTCTGAAGTAGCAGTTTTATATTAATTTTGAGGGGGCTCTGTTCAATCTAGTACACAAGAACTGACAAATAAACCAATGGGAGAGAACAGAAACTCTAGAAACAGAACCACATACTGGTCTGACTTAAACAGCAGATATATCATGGCAACACGGTGGGGAAGGATCTTTTCAATAAATGAGTCAAATGAAAATCTGCATGTAGGTAAAA
Organism: Bos taurus; assembly: GCF_002263795.3. Taxonomy (NCBI): domain Eukaryota; kingdom Metazoa; phylum Chordata; class Mammalia; order Artiodactyla; family Bovidae; genus Bos; species Bos taurus. Next base: position 51,239,385 of record NC_037340.1, read on the forward strand.
AGAATCTTGACCTCTACCTCATGTCATACATACAAATTTCAGATGGATCATAAACCTAAATGTGATAGGTAAAATAAATTATTTTCACAGTACACACACGAGATTATCTTCATGATCTGGAGGTTGACAAAGATTTCTTTAACTGCACACAAAAAGAACTGATGTTATTGGAAAGAGGTGATAAACTGGTGCATGTGTGCTCAGTCATTGTCCAACTCTTTGTGACCCCATGGACTGCAGCCTGCCAGGCTCCTCTGTCCATGGGATTATCCAGGCAATAATACTGGAGTGGGTTGCTATTTCCTCCTCCAGGGGATCTTCCTGACTCAGAAGTTGAACCTGAGTCTCCTCCATCAGCAGGCAGATTCTTTACCACTGAGCCACCTGGGAAACCCAACTGGGCTTATTAAATTAAAAGCTGTTGTTCATCAAAAGATAACATTAAGAGAATGAAAAAAGCCATAGAGTAGGAGAAAATAATTGCAGTACCCAACAAAGGACTTGCATCTAAAATATTTAAAGAACTTCTACAAATCAATAAGGAAAAGACAGTCAACTCATTTTCTTAAATGGACAAAATATTTGAATAGGCATTTCATAAAAGAATATATCCAGGCAGCTCTCACCTTCTGAGTTGGCCCACACTCTGTCTGTGGAGTGTTTCTCTCTAAATAAACCCACTTCTTACCGATTACTTTCTCTCACTAAATCTTTCTGCAATGAGACTTTAAAGTCTTATTGTAATGAAGCAGAGCTTCATTACATCCAGAGATCAGGTGTGATCTTGAAACCAGGAAGGGCCCTTTGGGGTGCCCAAGGATGGAGGCCTTTCTGTCTCCCATTTCTTTTTTTTTTTATTTATTTTTTGGTTGAAGGATAACTGCTTTACAGAATTTTGTTGTCTGTCAAACATCAACATGAATCAGCCATAGGTATACATATGTCCCCTCCCTGTCTCCCGTTTCTTGTAGGCAAGACTTCAGTCTCCCATTACCTTCCCTGAGTTTCAAAGGGTGGATTAAAACAGTTGCTAATCAAAGAAGGAGCAGCAGCCAAGAAACCAGTGAGGCAAGATTAAAGGGACCAGAGAAGCCCATCAAGATTAGGAGACCTGTCACCTGAGATGAGATTAAGTGAAAGTCTCTCGTGTCTGACTCTGTGACCCCATGGACTATACTGTCCATGGAATTCTTCAGGCCAGAATACTGGAATGGGTAGCCATTCCCTTCTCCAGGGGATCTTCCCAACCCAGGGATAGAACCCAGGTCTCCCACGTTGCAGGTGGATTCTTTACCAGCTGAGCCACCAGGAAAGCCCAAGAATATTAGAGTGGGTAGCCTATCCCTTCTCCAGCAGATCTTCCCAACTCAGAAATCAAACCCAGGTCTCCTGCATTGCAGGATTATTGAGATTAAAGGAGTGCAAGCCCTGCTTACACCCTAATCTTGTCAGATACCACCTTTGAGCCCTTATAAAAACCCTCATCAAGTTCCCTGGGGTTGAGACACATAGTTTTTCGAGGCAGAAACCTGTCCTGTCTCCCTTTGCCTGACAAAACTTTAATAAAGCTATCCTTTTCTGCTTCACTGCCCTGCCTCAAAAAGAAGTATCCAATCAGGCAACAGGCATATGAAAGGGTTCTAAACATCATTTGGGAAATGCAAAATTAAAACCAAAATGAGAGGGTACTTCTCTGGCAGGCCAGTGGTTAGGACTTCACTCTCTAATGCAGGGGATGTGAGTTCAGTCCCTGGTCAGGGAGCTAAGATCCCACATGCCTTGTAGCCAAAACACCAAAACATAAAACAGAAGCAGTATTCTAACAAATTCAATTAAGACTTTTTAAAAAAAAAAGTCCACATCAAAAAAAAAACTTAAGAAAAAGAAAACCAAAATGAGATACCACTGCACACTCACCAGATTGGCCAAAAAGTTTTAAACTGACCTTACCAAGCTGTGGCAAAGATGTGGAACAACTAGAACTTTCATGTATACTACCTATCCACAGGAGTAAAACTTGTACAAGCACTTTGGAGCAGCAGTTCTACTCCTAGGTATATACTCAACAGAAATGAGTCTGTGTGTCCACCAAAAGACATGCAGAAGAATTTGTATAGCAGCTTTATTTGTAATAGCCCCAAACTGAAAGTAACCTAAATATTTGCCAACAGTGAAATGGATAGTTTCATATTTATTCATAAAATGGAACACTATGTCAGTCAAAAATAACAATTACTGCAGCAACATGGATGCATTTCTCAAGTAACTGTTGACTGACAGAAGTCAACACAGAAGAGTATACACCAAATGATCCATTTATGTGAAGGTCAAAAACAATCATAGTTAATCTACAATGATAAAAATTAGGAGTTTTAGGGGTGAATGTTGATTGGGAAGAATCATTTAAGGGATGTTGGAAATGTTCTATGCACTGATCTGGGTGATAGTTAAACTAGTGTGTATAATTATTTTTTAATATGTGTATTTTTGAGGCTTTTGTTCATTGTTAGATGTATATTATACTTCAATTTTTAATTAAGAAAAATGTGATAAATATTATAAATAGGAAAAGAATTGACACTTCATTAAAATATTTTAGATTTTGTTTTAATGAGATTGCACTTGATCTTATATGTTTGGATAATGTTCTATGGTTCACTGGTCACTTTCTCATAACATAGTAGTGGGTATGTCATTTGAGTGTATTCTAGAATAAAGATTCTAGATTTTAAACCATAAATGATACAAATTAATACCAAAAACAGGAAGTTTAAAATTTTTTTCAAAGTCTTATATGGAAATCTCAATATTGCATTGCTCATTTCTGTCTTTTAGGCTAAGACATCAAGCACACAAAGAATTTTATGCCTACAAACAGGTGAGAGAGATTTACTTAAGACTGGCTTTCATCTTGTTTTTCACCAAATAATGAGGGCTCAGATTTCCACACATATTTTGAACTGAGACTGGATTTTCTTGTGTTCATTTTAGCATTTTGCTTGTCAGTTTGCAGTACAATACACTTCACTTTAAGTATTCTTAAGTATTACTTGAAGTTATAGAAAGTTCAAATGATAAAATAATACAATTTAACAGGGAACTCTGGAGAACATTTTGCTAAAGGGAAATGCTGTAGCTTAAAATCCTAAAGTTACTATTATTCTAATGGAGTTCAGAGGTCCAGTAAATGAATTTTTTACCTTCCTCCTTGTTAAAATACATACTAGTTCCTTGGAGGTAACCAGGTGTATTATACTGATCTCATCTCCTCCCTTTTTACTTTAAATATTAGTTCACATCATACCACTGAGAAGTCCAGATACTTCTGTCATTGTTGTTAATTCCTTGCCCTTAGTACTGTCCCTTTGCTGATTTGCTCTTTAAGGTAATAAATTTAGCTTTTCTTGAAGGCCTGTAAAATTTTTTTTTCTTCCATGTGTCATCCATTAATATTTTACCACTGACACCAAAATTAAGGGCCTAGGTGTTCCTTAATTTTCTTTTGAAATTATTTTTGTCATCCTTGGTAGTTTGGGAGGGGGAAAGAAGTGGGGGCACAAACTTCAGTTTTTTGGGGTCTTTAATCTTGCTGATACTGATGTTACAGAACCATGTCATCATTTTAGAATTACATATCTTTTTGTCCATCTTTTGTCTGTGTTGCTTTGAAATCTGAGCTCATTGGTGAGTTCCTTGGATGTCCACACTGATATTCATAGGTAACCCCACTCTTCTCCATGGGTCCCGTGGGATTCATTTACAGAGATAAATGTCTTAGTTTTCTAATGGAATGAATCTGTCTCAATTTTGTCTCAAATTGTTTTTTGAGAAACCTTTATACTGTTTTCCATAGTTAGTGGCTGCACCAACTTAGGTTCCCACCAACAGCACAGGAGAATTCCCTTTTTTCCCACACCCTCTCCAGCATTTGTCATTTGTAGATTCTTAATGCTGGCCTTTCTGACTGGTGTGAGGTGGCACTCACTGCGGTTTTGATTTGCATTTCTCTGATAATTAGTAATGTTGAGCATCTTTTCACATGACTGTTGGCCATCTGTATGTCTTCTTTGGAGAAATGTCTATTTAGGTCTTCTCCCCATTTTTCAATTGGGTTGTTTTTTGTTACTGAGTTGTAGGAGTTGTTTGTATATTTTGGAAATTAAGCCCTTTGCAGTCACATCATTTGTGACTGAAATGTCAATTGTGACACATATTTTCTCCAGTCTGTAGATGATCTTTTCATTTTGTTTATGGTTTCCTTTGGGCTTCCCAGGTGACTCAGTGGTAAAGAATCTACCTGCCAATGCAGGAGACAAAGGAGACATGGGTTTGATCCCTGGGTTGGGAAGATGCCCTGGAGGAGGAAATGGCAACTCACTCTAGTATTCTTAGGGGAGAATCCCATGGACAGAGGAACCTGTTGGGCTGCTGTCCATGGGGTGGCAAAGAGTTGGACACAATTGAGCACACATGCATGCAGTCTCCATAAAGTTAGGTTAGGGACAGCACCTGGATGAATTTCAAGCCCATTTATATAACTCTAGATAGAGCTAAAGTTTTCTGAGGATAGTCATGTATAATAATAAGCAAAGCTTCAAAAATTAAGGTTGACCTTACCTTTCATTCTTTTATAAATTACCAGTCAGTCCCATGAGTCAAAACTGTGTTTTACCAAATCTTGAGGCAAGCAGTCTCATTTACTTTCCCCCCATATTAGCAATTACTCCAGATTGCTGTGTATTAATGTTGTCTCCCAGAATTTAGTCTGTTCTCAAAGAGATTTTAAAATTGCTTTTAAGAATATTGCTCCATTGCTCAAGTTAAAAGAATATTGCTGAAATGTTCTGTCTCAAACTGTAAAAGAAATTCTCCCCAATACTGAATATGAGGTGATATGAGCTATATAAACAAGAATATAAAAGAAAAATATTTGTGAGTAAAATGAGACATATTTCAAATTACAGATATAAATGGGCATAAAAGCATACGTTTTTGTCTTACAGGTTATATTAAAAGAAAAAGTAAAAGAACTGAATTTGCATGAGGTAAGTTGCCTATAAGTATTTTAATCTGTTCTTGATTATTTGGGGGCTTCCCAGGTGGCTCAGTGGTAAAGAATCTGCCTGCTAATACAGGAGACATGGAAGACTCATGTTTGATCCCTAGGTCAGAAGATCACCTGGAGTAGGAAACAGCAACCGACTCCAGTATTCTTACCTGGAAAATTCCATGGACTGAGGAGCCTGGTGGGCTGCAGTCCATGGCGTTGCAAAGAGTCAGACATGACTGAGCACACACACCACCACTGAGTATATTCTAATATGCTTAAATGTCTTTATTTTCAGAAGCTGAAAAAAAAAATTAGGCTTATTTTGATCAGCTTAATAGAATATTTGAGGGTGAGGTCACATAAAAATCCATTTTGTAAAGACTTACAAGAGAGTAAAATAACTCATTTTTAATGGGATTGTTGCCAACATAAGATATCATAGCAGGAGAGATGCTGCTTACTGTCCATACTATGTGAGTAGGAGACAAATCTAAACAAGTTTTTCTACTCAAGGTGAATTTGCATTAATTTCACTCTTGAAAATGTTCCCAGAAGTTTTTTCTTACCAATGCCACAAAAAAGGCAGTGATTGCTTCATGACAGTGGGGATTTGGGGAGGTGAGATGGAAAGATGGAATGGGGCAGAACATACAAGGAGAAATAAGAACTCTTGCAGTTGTTACTTAGTGATGAAGTTGTGGGGTTGGAATATTCACTATGTTGTTATGCTATCTAAATTAAATACAAAAGTGTGCGTGTGTCCTGCTGTACACCTTAAGACAAATAATCTGTAATAATTCTTGTTTATTTTATTCCTGTGTTGCCTCTGATTATAAATGTTCAGAATTTTTATTTTTAGAGCCCTATCTCTTCCACCCTTACTGAGTTGTGTTTTTTTTTAATTTTATTTTATTTTTAAACTTTACATAATTGTATTAGTTTTGCCAAATATCAAAATGAATCCGCCACAGGCATACATGTGATCCCCATCCTGAACCCTCCTCCCTCCTCCCTCCCCACACCATCCCTCTGGGTCATCCCAGTGCACCAGCCCCAAGCATCCAGTATCGCGCATCGAACCTGGACTGGCAACTCGTTTCTTACATGATATTCTACATGTTTCAATGTCACTCTCCCAAATCTTCCCACCCTCTCCCTCTCCCACAGAGTCCATAAGACTGTTCTATACATCAGTGTCTCTTTTGCTGTCTCGTACACCAGGTTATTGTTACCATCTTTCTACTGAGTTTTTTAATTGGTATTTAAAGTAAGGACTTGAAAAGCTTCACATTATAATACCTATGTTTTATATAACCTAACTATGGTGAAGCTACATTGCCAATCCCTTCAAAGAGAGTTAATTTGTAAAAGTATTTGAATAATAATAAAAATAATGATTTGTGTTATTGTTGAACACTTTGAAGTCTCTGCTGGTTTTGGGGGCTTCCCTGTTGGCTCAGATGGTAAAAAGGAATCTGCCTGCAATGCAAGAGACCTGGGTTCAATTCCTGGGCCAGAAAGATTATCTGGAAAAGGGAATGGCAACCCATTCCAGTATTCTTGCCTGGAGAATTCCATGGACAGAGGAGCCTGGCAGGCTACAGTCCATGGGGTCGCAAAGAGTTGGACACAACTGAGCAACACACACACACACACTGCTTCTTTGCTCTTTCTGCATATATTTTATCAAAGAGTTGATATGGTTACACCATCCTCATTGCACAGTGGTGAGTATCCCCGCCTGTCATGCGGGAGACCAGGGTTCCCCATCCAGGAGGCAACACGCCCTTTGGGCTTCCCTGGTAGCTCAGCTGATATAGAATTTGTACAGCATTTCAGACCTAATCATGGATTAAACTCAAGCATCAGTTACTATTTGACTTTAAAATTTTTCCCAAAACAGTAATAGAAAGTGATCCTCTTCTGTTTGGGGTCATTTTGATGACCATAATTGAAAAGATCAAATTCTAACACACATTAACAATATTGAATAACCATGTTTGTCAGGAATAGAAGTCTTCCTTATTGGTTTGACCCATTAGTTTAGCATCTTTATCCTGAAAAAGTACATTGTGGTGTATCATTTTGTGTCAGAATTGTTATCCCAGCTGCACCTATCAATTCCAGTTTCACTGTAACTAAGAAAACCTAACCTGGCTGTACAACTGTTTTCAGAGGCCGATCATATATTTTTCACAGTTCATTTGGTTCTTTTTGGATGCATTTCTTTGTGTGGAAACTATTTTCTGTCAGACTTCTTTGTGTTGTTTGAATCTGTGGATACAGAGGAACTAAACATACAAAGGAACCATGGATACAGAGGGCTGACTAGAAATTATACATGGATTTTTCAACTGCATGGAGGGTCAGCACCCATAGCCCCCTGCGTTATGTTCCAGGGTCAACTGTAATTTTAAAAGTTACTGAATAGATAAAACATGTCAGACATTGTAATAAACCATGGAGACACAAAGAAACATAACTAATCTCTGCTTTTAAGACATTAACCATCTATTACAGAAGACTATAAATGAGAATCACACAAGAGTGTACAGAAGGGTGCCTTGTGTTATCTGAAGTAACAGTGAGAAGCTCCTCAGGGCTCCACTATTGCACAATTGCTTCTTCTTGGCTTTTGCTCCCCTAATGGAACGTTCCTGGGACCTTGCAGACTCAGCTGCCCAAACACCACCCACCCTTCCAACTTCTTAGACCACTCTACAGCTACAATTATTTATATCACTTTTTGTTTACATTGTTCTACCAGTCTAGGAGTCGAGCAACACTCAACATGTGAAACTAAGGAGATGATGTGTACATATTAAAATCATAAGAATATATTGCCCTTCTGTAAACAAAAAATACCTTCTTTTAAAACCCATAGTCTTCCTTGTTTACCTTTTCTTCCTCCATCTTTTAATAGAGACATAGATCCAGAGAAACAGATTTCTGAGAGAAAACAATAGGACAGTCATGTAAGTGGGATAATAAATTGCATCTAATGGAATCTTGGTATCAAGAGAAACAGAAAGGTGCCCTGGAAGCTGTGACACACTGGGGCAGGCATCAGATCAGATCAGATCAGATCAGTCGCTCAGTCGTGTCCGACTCTTTGCCACCCCATGAATCGCAGCACTCCAGGCCTCCCTGTCCATCACCAACTCCCGGAGTTCACTCAGACTCACGTCCATCGAGTCAGTGATGCCATCCAGCCATCTCATCCTCTGTCGTCCCCTTCTCCTCCTGCCCCCAATCCCCCCCAGCATCAGAGTCTTTTCCAATGAGTCAACTCTTTGCATGAAGTGGCCAAAGTACTGGAGTTTCAGCTTTAGCATCATTCCTTCCAAAGAAATCCCAGGGCTGATCTCCTTCAGAATGGACTGGTTGGATCTCCTTGCAGTCCAAGGGACTCTCAAGAGTCTTCTCCAACACCACAGTTCAAAAGCATCAATTCTTCGGCGCTCAGCCTTCTTCACAGTCCAACTCTCACATCCATACATGACTACAGGAAAAACCATAGCCTTGACTAGACGAACCTTGGGCAGGCAAGGTCTTGTGTTAAAGAAATCGTCAGCACTCAGCTCCAGGGGAATAGAGGCCAGCTATCGCCAGATCTGAGTTTTGTTTTGTTTTAAGAAAAGCCCGAGAGCCTTGTCATTTGCATTTAGTCTTTGATTTGTTCACCACAGTATCCCCAGCTCTGGTTATGGTGAGTGGTTGCTTTCTCCATTAAATCTTTTTTGCACCTTTATCAAAAATCAAAGGGCCATATTTTTATGAGTCTATTTCTGGATTCTGTTCTATTTATTTTTGTGCCTGTTTCCTTCACCAGTACCACAGTTTTGATTATTGTACCTTTATAGCAAGTCTTAAAATCAGGTGTATGATTCCTCCAACTTTAGTTTTTTTTCCAAAACTGTTTTAGCTGGTCTAGTTCCTTTGCTCTTTCATGTAAACTGTAGTAGCAACTTGTCTATAACTACACACACAGAGAGACACAAACATCCTGCTTTTTTATTATTATTTGCATTAAATATGTAAATCAGTTAGGGGGAAATTGGCATCTTTACCATGTTGAGTCATCTAATCTGTAAACACATTATGTCTATTTATATTTGAAGTAGTGTTTTTATAAACAGCATATAGTTATGTTTTTTAGTCCACCCTGCCAATCTGTCTTGTAATTGATGTGCTTAGACTATTTATGTTTAATGCAATTATTGCTATGTTTGGACTTAGGTCAACTCTTATTTATCATCTGCTTTTCCCTCTCTTATTTATTCCTTTGTTTCCCTTTCCTACCTTCTTTTGGGTCATTTAAACATTCATAAAATAATATTATGATTTTATCTTTTTGTATAATTTTTTAGTGGTTGCTTAGGGATTACAAAATAAATGCCTAGAATCAATTTTTTAGCACTTCAGTTGGAATGTAGAAACCTTCCCACCATATAGATCCCTTTACTTTCACCCCTATATATATAGTAAGTATATAGCATCTATATACATTGAAAATTCCATCAGACAGTGTTGTATTTTTTACTTTCAACCATTAGATATATTTTAAAGAATTCTGGAGGGGAAAAATAGTTTGTTGTTCCAAGTCTCCTTCTTATGTAATTTTCCTTCTATCTGATGAATCTCGTTTAGCAATTCTTTTAGAGTAGATCTGCTGGCTATGAATTCTGTTACTTTGCTTTCAGCTGAGAATGTCTTTATTTCATCTTTATCCCTAGGTTGATGTTTCTTTTCCTTCAGCCCTTTTAAAATGTTGTGCCGCTTCCTTCTGAACTCTGTGGTGTCTGATGAGAAAAACGTCGTCATTCAAATCATTGATCTCCTGTCAATAATATGTCCTTTTTCTCTGGCTACTTTCAAGATTTTTTTCTTTGCCTTTTGTTTTCAGCATTTTGATTATGATTTGTCTCAGCATGGATTTCTTAGGATTTTTCCTGTTTGGAGTTTACTCAGCTTCATAAATATGTAGATTTGTCTTTCACCAAGCTTTTTAGCTATTATTTCTTAAACTATTTTTTCTGTATTGTACTCTTTCTATCCTGCCACTCTCCCAGAGCAAGCCTCATCCACCTTCTGTGGCCACGTGAGCCAATCAGAACGTTAGGCCTGTATCTACACAGTACAATACAGTGATACAGACATCCACGTAGCTTCCAAATTTGAGCACGTTTGGGTCCATCGCCTTTTCTGTTAGGGTGATACTGCAGAAAGGAAAGGAGAATCTGCTCCTTCCTGCATCTCAGCAGCTAGGATCCTAGCTGCACAAGGACCAGGAAAACTCCTGGGTCAGGCAGAGAGTGAATGAGGAGTCATGTGTCAAACACGCTATGGCCTTGCTCTACCCTAGTTTCCACAGGAAGAGACTCTAGGAAGGTAACCCCTTGAAGTCGCCCCTTGTGTAAAATGAAGTTAAAAACATCTTTTCCAGACTTCCCTGGTGGTCCAATGGTTAAGAATCTGCCTGCCAGCCGAGTTCTTTACCACTGGCACCACCTTTAACATCTATATACATATACATACACATATATATAAAAAATTGAATCACTTTGCTGTATACCTGAAACACTGCAAATCAACTATATTTCAATTTAAAAAGTTAACATTAAAAAATATTTTAGGGACTTCCATGGTGGTCCAGTGGCTAAGACTCCATGCTCCCAATGCAGGGGGTTCAGTCCCTCTTGAGGGAACTAGATCCCACAGGTCACAATTAAGACCTGGTACAGCCAAATAATAAAATAAATATTTTTTAATTAAAAAGAAAAGAATCTGCTGTCAATGCAGGGGACACAGTTTGATCCCTGGTCCAAGAAGATCCCACATGCCACAGGGCAACTCAGCCCATGCAGCACCACTACTGAGCCCAAGTGCCACAACTGCTGAACCCAGAGGCCTAGAGCCCGTGGTCTACAACAAGAGAAGCCATGGCAATGACAAGTCTGCATACCACAACTAGAGTAGCCCTCTCACTGCAACTAGAGAAAGCCCCTGGGCGGCAACAAAGATCCAGCACAGCCAAAAATAAATAAAAAAAATTTTTTAAGAATATCTTTTCCTTCTCACTTCCCTACAAGCCCACTCCTTTCCCTTTGGTCCAGTGAGGAGGTGACTCTGTTGCTACAAGTTTTACCACATCCCTTTCTTATGTGGGAGGAGATTTTAAACCCACTCATCTTTCTGAGATTACTGATCAATCTTCTTATAAATCACATTACTGAAATTTATTTTTAAATTATAAGTACTTAGAACCCAACTGAGGTTTGTCCCAAGTTTACATTGTAAAAAATTGTTTTAAAAAAAAAAAAAGCCCAAAGCATGTATAGGGAACTGACAATATTTAGGACCCTAGAGACTGAGTGAGCAGAGTATAGTCCCTCCCTTCCCTCAAAGAGGGAGAGAAAGTCATAAGCCAATGAGGCTAGGACAGTAATGGGCTGAGCACACGAATACATGAAGGCCATGGCAGGAACTGCCCATTGTACTTCAGTCTGGAGCAAGAAAGTCAGATCTCTTCTGAGCAGCACAGCCATGTTTAGGTTGCTTTCATAGCTTTCAAAGATTCCAACATTAAATGACACCTCTGAATTGGGAATGCTGCCTTTGCAAATATATGATTATCCTTGTAACTATTCAAGGAAAAGTGTAATAATTATTGTCCACTACCACCATCAAAGAATGATTGTCTATTTAAAAGAAAACCATTTTGGCTAAATGACATCAGCTGTGGGTCATTTGCATTGCATGACATTGTCTTCCCCATGTGATTCTCCATCCCTAGCTCACATTTGAGGTACATTTACAGGTTGTGTCAGCCCGTTGGGAAATGTCAAATCCTTCCTTCTTGGGCATTTTAGGGATCATATACTCTGTGAGTACTAGATAATTAGTCTTCTTCCCAGTGTGCTATGGTCCCTAAAAGCCATTTTCCCTTCAAGTTTGTTTTATTTATGGGTATAATGTCAAAGTTAAAAAAAAAATGGAATCATGTATTCCAGGTGGTAAGATTACCAAGATGTCTGTTTCTTCATATAATTTATCTCAGGAGCAAGGGAACTCACACTATAAAAAAATTAGGTTAGGTAGCTGCTGCTGCTAAGTCGCTTCAGTCGTGTCCAAATCTCTGCGACCCCGTAGACGGCCTCCTACCAGGCTCCCCCGTCCCTGGGATTCTCCAGGCAAGAACCCTGGAGTGGGTTGCCATTTCCTTCTCCAATGCATGAGACTGAAAAGTGAAAGGGAAGTCGCTCAGTCGTGTCCAACTCTTAGCGACCTCATGGACTATAGGCCACCAGGATCCTCTGTCCATGGAATTTTCCAGGCAAGAGTACTGGAGTGGGGTGCCATTGCCTTCTCTGAAGGTTAGTTAGGGTAAGTGTTATTCCTTGTTTTGCTTTTATAGCAGTTGAGGTTTAAAAAAGTTGAGGAGAATGGACATATCCTCCAACTTCTGAGTGTGGAGAAAAATAGATGGCCCTTTATCTTTTTTAGTCTAGAGCCTTCACGTTATGATGCCCCTGTTGTACCCACAAACGTGAAGCTTCTGCTGTTCCCCAAGCTGCAAAAATTACTCTGAAATGCCAGCTCCCTTCTATTCTCTGAAGAGCTGTCAGTTAACTTGCTATTGACTAGCGGATTTTTGCCGAAACTAATGCCTGTGGCTGGTGATTTGTATTTTCGCTGGCCAAAAATCAGTTCTGTTGCCTCACTTACACTTTGCAGGTTATTACATTTAATAGTTACACCTGACACACCTGTGAAGTCTTCTCCAGCACCACGAGCTTCATTTTCACTTTCCTTATCAGAATCAATCACTAAGGTCTTTTGTCATTTTTGTTGGTCTAATAAGAGAAGCGAAAAGCAAAGGAGAAAAGGAAAGATATAAGCATCTGAATGCAGAGTTCCAAAGAATATCAAGGAGAGATAAGAAAGCCTTCCTCAGTGATGAATGCAAAGAAATAGAGGAAAACAACAGAATGGGAAAGACTAGACATCTCTTCAAGAAAATTAGAGATACCAAGGGAACATTTCATGCAAAGATGGGCTCAATAAAAGACAGAAATGGTATGGACCTAAGAGAAGCAGAAGATATTAAGAAGAGGTGGCAAGAATACACAGAAGAACTATACAAAAAAGATCTTCATGACCAAGATAATCACGATGGTGAGATCACTCACCTATAGCCAGACATCCTGGAATGTGAAGTCAAGTGGGCCTTAGAAAGCATCACTACGAACAAAGCTAGTGGAGGTGATGGCATTCCAGTTGAGCTATTTCAAATCCTGAAAGATGATGCTGTGAAAGTGCTGCACTCAATATGCCAGCAAATGTGGAAAACTCAGCAGTGGCCACAGGACTGGAAAGTGTCAGTTTTCATTCCAATCCCAAAGAAAGGCAATGCCAAAGAATGCTCAAACTACCGCACAATTGCACTCATCTCACACGCTAGTAAAGTAATGCTTAAAATTCTCCAAGCCAGGCTTTAGCAATACGTGAACGTTCAAGCTGGTTTTAGAAAAGGCAGAGGAACCAGAGATCAAATTGCCAACATCCGCTGGATCATGGAAAAAGCAAGAGAGTTCCAGAAAAGCATCTATTTCTGCTTTATTGACTATGCCAAAGCCTTTGACTGTGTGGATCACAATAAACTGTGGAAAATTCTGAAAGAGATGGGGATATCAGACCACGTGACCTGCCTCTTGAGAAACCTCTATGCAGGTCAGGAAGCAACAGTTAGAACTGGACATGGAACAACAGACTAGTTCCAAATAGGAAAAGGAGTACATCAAGGGTGTATATTGTCACCCTGCTTATTTAACTTCTATGCAGAGTACATCATGAGAAACGCTGGGCTGGAAGAAGCACAAGCTGGACTCAAGATTGCTGGGAGAAATATCAATAACCTCAGATATGCAGATGACACCACCCTTATGGCAGAAAGTGAAGAGGAACTAAAAAGCCTCTTGAGGAAAGTGAAAGAGGAGAGTGAAAAAGTTGGCTTAAAACTCAACATTCAGAAAACAAAGATACGGCATCTGGTCCCATCACTTCATGGGAAATAGATGGGGAAACAGTATCAGACTTTATTTTTGGGGGCTCCAAAATCACTGCAGATAGTGACTGCAGCCATGAAATTAAAAGACGCTTACTTCTTGGAAGGAAAGTTATGACCAACCTAGATAGCATATTGAAAAGCAGAGACATTACTTTGCCAACAAAGGTCCATCTAGTCAAGGCTATGGTTTTTCCAGTGGTCATGTATGGATGTGAAAGTTGGACTGTGAAAAAGCTGAGCACCAAAGAATTGATGCTTTTGAACTGTGGTGTTGGAGAAGACTCTTGAGAGTCCTTTGGACTGCAAGGAGATCCAACCAGTCCATTCTAAAGGAGATCGGTCCTGGGTGTTCTTTGGAAGGACTGATGCTGAAGCTGAAACTCTAGTACTTTGGCCACCTCATGCAAAGAGTTGACTCATTGGAAAAGACTCTGATGCTGGAAGGGATTGGGGGCAGGAGGAGAAGGGAACGACAGGGAATGAGATGGCTGGATGGCATCACCGACTCAATGGACGTGAGTTTGAGTGAACTCCAGGAGTTGGTGATGGACAGGGAGGCCTGGCGTGCTGCGATTCATGGGGTCGCAAAGAGTCGGACACAACTGAGTGACTGAACTGAACTGAACTGAATATTCATATCTGAATTAGAAGTGTATTCTGAAAAATCATCTTCTGATGCACTAGTATATATGTTGCATAGACAAGAGAGAAAGTATCTGCATAAAATTTACCGGAAAATTCTTATTTACTCAAAATTTCACAATGTGTCATTTTTGAAAATTTTACAGTAATAAACTTGCATTTATAACATACACAAAGTTGGAAGAAAAATCCAACAGAGCAAAATGTGAATGATCATAACAATCATAAGTTGTATAATGACGCCTTGATCAATTTTAAACTCTTAACAACTTCACATGGTAATGTTAATTGTATCACTCTCAAAAAATATATTAATACGTCTCTGGTCAATAATGTTCAGGTAACAAACGATGAATTAATATATCTCTAGTCAACAATGTGTTAAGGACCTTTCTGCCTTTTATCATGCAAAACAAATGGCCTCAAGTATCTATGCAGTGACCAATCAGTAAATGTATGTCCTAGCCCAGTTTCTAACAGGGCTGATAGGATCTATTCTTTGACTTTGAAAAATGAAGAGTGATTTCCTGTCTCATTCTGTAAGGCCAATATCATCTTGATATCCGGACCAGTCAGTGATATCATAAAAAAGAAAAAACTCCAAATCGATATCACTTATCAATATAGTTGTAAAAATCTTCAACAAACACTAGCAAACCAAAATCAGCAGCATATAAAAAGGATTATAATTTGTCCCAGGAATACAGAGTTGGTTGAACAAAGGAAAATCAGTCAATGTAATACACCCAGTTGATAGAATAAAGGGGTAGGGAGAACACATGACCACCTGAATAGATGTAGAAAAAGCATTTGACAAAATTCAACATTCTTTTATGATAAAAATACTCAATAAAGTAGAAGCAGAAGGGAACTTCTGCAACTTGATCAAGGTTTCTATGAAAAACCCACAACTAACATCATACTTATTGAAAGACTAGAAGCTTTTCTTCCTAAGAGGAAATTAGACAAGGATGCCTACTCTAATTGCTTTTATTTAACATTGTACTGGAGGGGTCAAGCCAGAGCAGTTGAGCAGGAAAAAGTAGTAAAAGGCATCCAGATTGGAAATTAAGAAGTAAAACTGTATTTGTAGATATGATTTTGTAGCCACAGGAACCCCAAAAGAATCCACCAAAAATCAAGAGATAAATGAGTTCAGAAATTTTTCAGAATAAAGATAAATATACAAAATCAGCTTTGTAGTGGCAATGAACAATCTGAATGAAATGAAGAAAACAATTCCAATTACAATGGCACCAAAAAGGGTAAGATTCCTGGGAATAAATTTGACAAAAGAAAGATGCTCAGACTTGTACACTGAAAACTATAAAACATCACTGAAAGACATTAAAGAAGACATAAATGAATGGAAAGACATCCTGTATTCATGATTTGGAAGACCTACTGTTTTGGGTTTGTTTGTTTTTTCTGTGCTTGATGTCTGCTGCAGGTTTTCTCTAGCTGTGGCTACTCTCTGGTTACAGTGCACAGGCATCTAATTGCAATGGATTCCCTTGTGGCAGAGCACGGGCTCCAGGGTGCTCAAATTGTGGCGCACAGGCTTAGTTGCCCTGTGGTATGTGGAGTCTTCTCAGACCAGGGATCAAACCTGTGTCCATTGGCAAGTGGATTTTTAACCACTGGATCACCAGGGAAGTCCTTACTATTATTAAATACAGCAGTATTCCCCCAAAATATTTACAAAATCAGCACAACTCCTATCAAAACTACAGCTGCCCTTTTTTTATAGAAATAAACAAGCAGAACTTAAAATTCACATGGAACTATAACAGTCCCAAATGGCCAAATACAATCTCAAAAAGGAAGAGAACTGGAGGATTCACACTTCCCAATATCAGAACTTACCACAAAGCTACAGTATTTAAGACAGTGTGATACAAGCACATGGATAGACATAAAAATCAATGGAATAGAATTGAGAGTTCAGAAATAAACCAATACATTTATGGTCAATTGATTTTCAACAAGGATGCCAAGACATTCAATAGGAAAAGAACCATCTATTCAACAAATGGTGCTGTAGATTGGTTCAAGGTGGTGGAGCAGAAGGACATGTGCTCATCTCCTCCTGCAAGAGCAGAATCACAACTAGCTGTTGAACAGCCATCTACAGGAGAATGCAGGAACCCACCAAAAATAGATACCCCATGTCCAAAGACAAAGGAGAAGCTGCAACAAGATGGTAAGGAGAGCTGCAGTCACCATAAAATCAAATCCCATACTCGTGGGGTGAGTGACTCACAAACTGGAGGACAATAATACCAAAGAAGTTCTCCTACTGTTATAAAGGTTCTGAGACCCATGCCAGGCTTCCCAGCCTGGGTATCTGGCAAAGGGACTAGGAATCCTCATAGAAACTGACCTGGAAGGCCAGTGGAATTTGACTATAGAACTTCCACAAAACTGGGGGAAACAGAGACTCCACTCTTGAAGGGTACAAACAAAATCTTGTGTGTGCCAAGACCCAGGGGAAAGGAACGGTCACCTCACAGAAGACTACCTGCTTAGTGCTGGAGGATGTCCTGTGGGTTGGCCATGGCTCACTGCAGGGATGGGGGCACTGGCAGCTGCAGTCCAAGGAGGTGCCCCTTGGCACATGAGCCCTCTTGGAGTTCACCATTAACCCTAGCTTATAGACTCCAGGACTGGGTCACCTCAGTCCAAAAAACTGCCAGGGAGGGAGTGCAGCCTCACCCATCAGCAGACAATCAGATTAAAGTTTTACTGAGCACAGCCCTGCCCACCAGAACAAGACCCAGTTTTTCCCACCTCTCGTCCCTCCCATCAGGAAGCCTATACAAGCCTCTTAACCTCATCCACCAGATGACAGACAGAATAAGGAAAGACTACAATCCCATAGCCACCAAAACGAAAACCACATCACAGAAAGTTAATCAAAATGAAAAGGCAGAGATTATGTCCCAGATGAAGGGACAAGATAAAAGCCCAGAAAAAAACAACTAAATGAAATGGAGGTAGGCAATCTTCTAGAAAAAGAATTCAGAATGATAGTTAGACAATCCACAATCTCAGAAAAAGAATGGAAAAGATCCAAGAAATGTTTACCAAAGACCTACAAGAACTACAGAATAAACAGAGATGAACAATACACTAGAAGGATCAACAGAATAACTGAGCAGAAGAATGGATAAGTGACCTGGAAGACTGAATGGTGGAAATCACAGCCACAAAGCAGAACATAGAGAAAAAAAAATGAAGACAGCCTAAGAGACCTCTGGGACAACATTAAATGCACCAGTGTTAGCATTATAGAAGTCCCAGAAGGAGAAGACGGAGAAGACTCAAGAAAATATTTGAAGAGCTAATAGCTGAAAGCTTCCCTAACATGGAAAAGGAAATAGTCAACCAAGTGCAAGAAGCACAGAGAGTCCCAGGAAGGATAAACCCAAGGAGGAACACACTGAGACACACAGTAATCAAACTGACAAAAATTAAAGACAAAATATTAAAAGCAACAAGGGAAAAACAACAAATAGCATACAAGAGAACTCACATGAGGCTATCAGCTTGTTTCTCAACAGAAACTCTGTGCCAGAAGGGAAGGGCACAGTGTGTTTAAAGTGATGAGAGGGAGGAGCCTACAACCAAGAAGACTCATTCAGATTTGATGGAGAAATCAGAAGCTTAACAGACAAGTGAAAGTTAAGAGAACTCAGCACCATCAAACCAGCTTTTCAACTAATGCTAAAGGAACTTCTCTAGGCAAGAAACACAAGAAAAGGAAAAGACCTACAAAAAACAAAACAGTTAAGAAAATGGTAATAGGATCATACATATTGATAATGACCTTAACTGTAAATGGATTAAACATGCCAACCACAGAACATAGACTTGCTGGATGAATTAAAATATATGCATGTCATAAGCACTTCCAGTTACCACATCACTCTACTTAATCCCCTAAATTGTATGTAATTATTTTATATTGTTAGGTTAGTCATGTTTCCATTATGGCCTGCAACTGTAATTATCTTTTATTTTTGTTTGGATATTGATTGTGAAAACTAATAAACATCTTTTACTGTTGTGATTATGTAACCGTTGTTCACTTAGTACCATTAAATCATGATTGGTCAAAATAAATAATAGAACTCTATATCACCAAAATTACCATATAATAGAAAAACCTGTAATCACTTTTTTAAATCCAGATGCATATTACTTGGAATTTTTTGAAAAATACAAATACCCAGGTATTGTTTTTTTCTCCAAAGCTCTGGATGTGACTCCAATGAATAGCTATCTTTAAAAACAACTGGATTATATGATGATCTTTTACTTTTATCTAGTTTGTTTCATTTCTCTATTTCATATTCAGTATTGCCATTTCATTTAGTTTATGTTTTCCAATTTCTCCTCTGTTCTTTCTTAATATCTAGTATAGTAAGAAAGCTTGTGTGTGTGTGTGTGTATATATATATATATAATATATATATTATATAGTATATATAATATATACATTTTAAGAAACTTAGGATCCTATTTTTTTTTTTTTTAGGATCCTATTTTTGCCTAGCTAAAAATTTTATGACATTTTGGTTTCACTTGTTTGACTAAGTATGAGTAGAATGCTAGATTTCTAATTTATATTCACTCAAAACTTTGATATAGTTCCACTTAGTATTACTGCTAAAAGTCTAGAAAGCTTATTATCTTCGTGATTTTTTTTTAATGTGAATGAGGCTTGAAACTTCTAATCCAATTCTGAGAATATAAAAAAATACTATGTTGTAAAAAAAAAACAACAAGAAACTAACATGTGATACAGTATTATTAACTACAGATTTTGTTCAGATTTCACCAAATTTTATGCTCATGTCCATTATCTGTTTTCATACCTTATTTAAAATTCCACATTATATTTAGTTGCATTGAGCAGCTTCAGCTTCATGCAACAAATTCTGATAAATTCTTTTCATTTTTATTCTACTACAAATATTTTTCTAATTTTCCTTGTTATGGCTTCTTAGATACACCCATCATTTAAAAGTGGACATTTACTTTCCGAATAACATGGGATTTTGTTTAAAGTATTTTTAATATTAATTTCTCATTTTGATACTAATTTCTCATTTAAACGTTTTCTTCTCTGCAATCGCCCTCTGTTTTTTTTAGTCTTTTAACTTCATTGAAGCTTTCAATGGCTAAGTCAAAGGTCTCTCTTGGTAAATGTCACATTGCACTTGAAAATATGTGGGTTATTTTCGAGTATCTTTTGATTTTGATTTCTAACATAATTCTACAGTGATAAGAGAACAGACTGTATGATTTCAATACCTTTAGACCATGAAACTTTTGCACCTTGTTATGTGTCTCTGGATATGTTCCAGTGTCTCCTAGTTTATAGTCTATGGGAACTGGAATAGAATTTGTATCCTGTTGTGTGAAAATTATATAAATCTTAATCATGTTGAATTGGTTCATAAGGCTTTTCAGGTCTACTACATCCTTCTACTTTTCTGTCTTTTCATTCTATTAATTTTTTAGTGTTTGATATTGAAACTCCAATTAAAATCTTAATTTATCTACTTAAAAAGTAATTATAATATATAGTAGAACTATATGTAACTTTGTGTTTTCCAAGTCTCCTGTAAATGTGTTGCCTTACTCCCATAATTTGAAAAAGTGGGGAGAACAAATGGTCCTGGGATAACTAGATACCCACACACAAAAGAATGAAATTGGTCATCATATATAACTTTGTGCTCAACTTGCTAATATTTACTCATGTGCAGAGTATTTTTCTTTCCTTGGAAATGAAAATAAGTCAAAGGATGTTGACTGGATTATATTGATTTGATTATATTATTCTTACTACAGTCAAATAAAAGTTTTTAAAATAATAACTTAGAAGTCATATTGGGGGTTTTAACTCTACAAGTTTTTGCAAAAGAAAAAAAAGAATGAAATTGGAGCCCTCCTTCACAGCATACACAAAATAACTCAAAAATGAATCAAAGACCTAAATGTAACAACCAAAATAACCAAACTCTTAGAAGTAAACATAAATATCTATCTTCATGGCTTTGGATTAGACAGTGGTTTCTTAGGTATGACACCTAAAGCACAAGCAGTCAAAGAAAAACCTAGATAAATTGAACTTCATCAAAACTTAAAACTTTTGTGCTTCAAAGAACATTATCAAGAAAGTAAAGAGACAAATCACAGGAAGGAAATATTTGCAAATCTTTTATCTGAAAAGTTTGGTATTTAGCATATATAAATAACTTTTACAACTCAATAATAAAAAGCCTACAAAATAAAAAGATCTGGGACTTCCCTGGTGGTTCAGTGGTTAAGAATATAAGTGCTACTGAGGTTCAAGAGGGAGGGGATATATGTATACCTATGGCTGATTCATGTTGACGAATGGCACAAACCAGCACAACATTGTAAAGCAATTATCCTCTGATTAAACTTTTTTTTAATATTAAAAAAAGAATCCACCTGCCAATGCAGAGGATGTGGGTTCAATCCATGGTTCCAGGACGATTCCACATGCTGCAGGGCAACTAAGCCCATGTACCACAACTACAGGAGCCTATGCTTTCTAGGGCCCATGTGCTGCCGCTACTGAAGCTCACACACCTAAAGCCTGTGCTTTGCAACATGAGAAGCCAGCACAATGAGAAGCCTATGCATCCCAACAAAGAGTAGCTCCCACTTGCCATACCTAGGAAAAGCCTATGTTCAGCAACAAAAACCCAGCACAGCCATTCATTTACTCATTAATTAAAAATTAAAAAGATTTGCAAACACTTTATCCCAGTATTTTTATCCTAACAGATCTTTCATAGAACAAAAGTTTTTAAATTTGATGAAGTCCACTTTACCATTTTTTTTTGGTTGCTTTAGAGATCCTATCATACTTCTGGTGCCTCTGGATGTCCAGTTGCTCCAACACCGTTTGCCGAAAGGCCATCCTTCTGCCATAGAAACTCTTTTGAACCCTTGTCAAAATCAGCTGGCTATCTGATAAAGGATTTGTGTCTAGAATATATAAAAAACTCATACAACTCAAAAAGAAAAAGAAAAATTACCCAACTAAAAAATTGGCAAGAATCTGAAAAGACATTTCTCCAAAGAAGGTGTATGAATGGTCAATAAACACATCGTTAGTCATTAGGGCAATCCAGTTCAAACATAAAGTATCTCTTCATACCATCTAGACTGTATATAAATCAACAAGATATAATAACCTGAAGATACAGAGAGATTGGGGCCCTAATACACTGCTGATGGGAATGTGAAATGGTTTGACCACTTTGGAGAACAGTTTAGTAGTTCCTCAAAAACTTAAACACAGAGTTACCGTATGACCCAGCAATTCTACTCCTAACTGAAAACTCCAAGAGAACTGAAAACTCTAACAGATGCTTGTACACTAATGTTTCGAGCAATATTCACAACACCCAAAAGGTAGAAACAACCCAGGTTGCTGTCAACAGATGACTGGATAAACAAAGGTGGTATATTCAATATAACAGAATACCATTTTGCCGTTAAAATGAGGTGTTGATTCATGCTGCAATATAGATGACCCATGAAGGTATCATTCTAAGTGAAAGGAGGTAGACACAACAGACCACGTGTTGTATGACGCCATTTCGTGATTCCAGTCCATTTTGAAATGACCAGAATAAACAAATACATTAAGCCAGGAAATTAATCAGTGGTTACCAGGGGAAAAGGCAGAATGGATAGTGACTGCTTATTTGTTGTTGTTCAGTTGCTAAGTAATGTTCAACTCTTTGCGACCCCATGAACTGAATGCAGCACACCAGGCTTCCCTGTCCTTCACTATCTCCTGGAGTTTGCTCAAACTCATGTCCATTAAGTTGGTGATGCTCTCCAACTATCTCATTCTCTGTTGCCCCATTCTCCTCATGCTCTCAATCCTTCCCAGCACCAGGGTCTTTTGCAGTGAGTAGGCTGTTCACATCAGGTGGCCAAAAGTACTGGAGTTTCAGCTACATTATCAGTCCTTCCAATGAATATTCAGGGTTGATTTCCTTGAGGATTGACTGGTTTGATCTCCTTGCAGTCTGAGGGAATCTCAAGAGTCTTCTCCAGCACCACAATTTGAAAGCATCAATTCTTTGGTGCTCAACCTTCTCTGTGGTCTAACTCTCACATCTGTACATGACTACTGGAAAAACCATAACTTTGACTAGACGGACCTTTGTCGGCAAAGTGATGTCTCTGCTTTTTAATATGCTGTCTAGGTTTGTCATAGCTTTCCTTCCAAGGAGCAAGCATCTTTTAATTTCAGAGCTGCAGTCACCATCTGCAGTGACTTTGGAGCCCCCAAAAATAAAGCCTCTCACTATTTACATTTTTTCCTATCTATTTGCTATGAAGTGATGGGACCGGATGACATGATCTTATTTTTTGAATGTTGAATTTTAAGCCAGCTTTTTCACTCTCCTCTTTCACCGTCATCAAGAGGCTCTTTAGTTCCTCTTCACTTTTTGCCTTTGGAGTGGCATCATCTGTATATCTGAGATTGTTGATATTTCTCCCGGTAATCTTGACTCCAGCTTATAAGTCATCCAACCCAGCATTTCACATGATGTACTCTGCATATAAGTTAAATAAGTGAGGTAACAATACACAGTCTTGATGTACTCCTTTCCCAATTTTGAAACAGTCTGTTGTTCCATGTCTGGTTCTAAATGTTGCTTCTTGAGCTGCATACAAGTTTCTCAGGAGACAGGGATGGTGGTCTGGTATTCCCATCTCTTTAAGAAATTTCCACAGTTTGTTGTGATCTTCACAGTCAAAGGCTTTAGAATAGTCAATGAAACAGGAGTAGATGTTTTTCTGGAATTCCCTTGCTTTCTCTGTGACCCAGCAAATGTTGGCAATTTGATCTGTGGTTCATCTGCCTTTTCTAAATCCAGCTGATATATCTGGAAGTTTTTAGTTCATGTACTGCTGAAGCCTCGCTTGAAGGATTTTGAGCATAACATTGCTAGCATGTATGAGTGTGTTAGTCGCTCAGTTGTGTCCAACTCTTTGTGACTCCATGAACTGTAGTCCCAAGTTCCTCTGTCCATGGAGATCTCCAGGCAAGAATACTGGAGTGGGTAGCCATTTCCTTCTCCAGGGGATCTTCCCGACCCAGGTATCCTGCAATGCAGGAAGATTCTTTACCATCTGAGCCACCAGCTAGCATGTGAAATGAGCACAATTGTATAGTAATTTGAACATTCTTTGGCATTGCCCTTCTTTGGGATTGGAATGAAAACTGACCTTTTCCAGTCCTGTGGCCACTGCTGAGTTTTCCAAATTTGCTGACATAGAAATTAGATAGTGGTGATGGTTGCACAACTCTGTGAATATATTTAAAAAAAAAAAAAAACACACTACTGAATTGCTTCCCTGGTAGCACAGACAGTAAAGAATCTTCCTGCAATGCAGGAGACCCAGGTTCAATCCCTGTGTCAGGAAGATCCCCTAAGGAGGAACTGGCAGCCCACTCCAGTATCTTGCCTGGAGAAGACCACGGACAGAGGAGCCTTATGGGCTACAGTCCATGGGGTTGCAAAGAGTCAGACACGACTGAAGTGACTTAGCATGCACTGAACTGTATGCTTTACAGGGTGAATATTATGGTGTATGAATTATATCTCCATTTTAAAAGACGGAGTGAAAAAAACAGTCTCATTGAAATACTGCAGAATAAAGCTCATTTGCAAAGTACAATCTGTAAATTTGTAAAATTAGTTGGACCCTTGAGGGAACTGCTAAGTAGTCAGATCTAAGCTTTTTTCATCATGACTGCCCTTGGCTTCTGGTCACCTTTAGCACTTAACATGTCAGAGTTTATCTTGTTCTTTTTTTTCAGGTGACTATGGTTTTAGAATTTTTTTAAAAGAACATAATAGCCATTAATAGTAACTCCATTTGAAAAAGCTACAAATCTAATTTTGGATTCTGGGAAAATAACCAAATAAAAATGAATGACTCATCCAACATCTTGCCCTTTGGTAGGATCAGCACTGAATCTCTACAGGACAGAGCCAGCAGTCCTCAATTTTTTTTTTTTTTTTCAGAAGGTTATGCCAGGAAGAAAGCTGGATGTTAAGGCCAGAGGACCTGTTCACACAGTGTAGGAGGTGGGAACATCATTCCCCCTTTACAGATGGGAAGCTGAAGCCCAAAAGATCATCCCAATACCAAAACTGCTAGTTTCTCATCTTTACTCACAGGTTGTTCTTAACCTTCCTCCAGAAAACAAAAATGGGCTTGAAAATAGTGTTCCCATCACTCAATTTAAGTATGAATAAAAACTGGTATTGGTAGAATGCCTTCCTACCTCCTCAGGCCTGCCCCCAGCCTGAGCTGATGACATGATGCCAGTCTCAGGTGGAGAGAGGGAGAGGCACATAATGTCCTTACCCTGCAGATGAAGGAACAGAGCTTGAGGGGCATCATGATGGCAGAAGTCACACAGCTTGGGTGTCCCAGCCGAGGCCAGCCATCTGTCCTGCTCTCCTCCCTCCTCTCATGCTGTCTCAGCAGTAATCCAAGCTGATAAGGCACTTATCCATTCTCCTCCTCCTGTGAAGATCTTGACTGCTGTATACACAAGGCCCTGAGAGTTCTGTGAAGGGTGATGGAAGACCAACATTCATAGCACTGGCCACAGGGCACAAAGAGCCACGTGTCCTGTCACAAAACCTGAGAATATTGGATTACATATTATAGGTTAAGAAATGGGTGACAGGGAGGCTGGTCAGCAGTCTGGACAAGAAATGGTGATGGCTTAACCAGGATCCCTGGAGATGGACAGGGAAGCAAGCAGGGAGGAGTTCAAGCTTTGGGCAAATGAAAGTGTTTACAGACCTGGATCCTCAGCCAGGCCTGGCACTCACCAACTGCATTGCCTCCAGGCAACATGGTTACTGCTCTGAGTTTCTGTTTCCCCATCTGTAAATTGAGTAAATGGGACGATACTTGGTGTCCCTTGGCCCTGGTAAGTGCTCAAGAAGTAGTGGTTGGAACCCAGCATCTGGGTTTGAATAAGGCTTCTTTCCAAGCAGTTGAGGCTAGCCACCTATCAGAGCAATCCTGGCCCCATCTGCACATTTTCCCAAGTTTAAATTCAGTGACTCTTGAATCAGTTTTTATATGACAAAGACAGACACTGACAGGACAGTGTCAGAGTGAGGGACCCCAGGAACTACGAGAAGCGTATTACCGAAGGCTGTGCTATGGTTTACAGATTCCACATTATGAAGAGCAGAAAAAGGAGAGCCCCAGCACCTGCCTCAGGATCCAAGCAGTCCTTTCAGGGGCTCTACTACTGAGTAGGTAGAGCATTTCCTACAAAAAGTCAGCTCCTTGGCACAGCACAAAAAATTATGTTCAGTCTATCTAATAAGAAAAAACCTAAGTCAGACTCTTCTGATAGACTGAAGTAAAGGAACCTGCCTCTTGCTTTCTGTCTTCTCCCATCTGCCCTCAAATTTTGAGATATGTGCAGGAAGAGCAGGAGACTCTTCTTCAGAAGACCTTGCCCATTTGATCCTGTTTCTTTCACTCAGACCTGTGGGATACTGAAGTCCCTTCAAATGGCTGGGCCTCAGGGGCCTGCACTTTACATTGGCCTGGGGAATGACTTAGCAGATACTTTGCCTCATTTGCAAATCTGTCTTTCAGCTCTGTGCAGTGTGTCTAGAAGACTTCAAGCCTCGAGATGAGTTGGGGATTTGTCCATGTAAGCATGCCTTCCACAGAAAGTGAGTATTGGCATGGGATTATTTAAGAGGACCTGAGTTTGAGGCACATTGACCAACTCACCCATGGGCTTGGGGCAGTGCCAGACAAGCTTGATGACTTCATGATTGGTTTATAATGTAGAAAGCTGAAAGCACCCTACTGAGTGGCATTTGTATTTATGTGTGTGTATGTGTGTAAGAGAAAAGAGACAGACAGACAGACATTAGGAGGGATCAGGGTAATGGAAATGTGACTACCAAGGCAGGACTTAAGGCAGAGTCAGACAAGCCCATACCTCCTTGGAGACCCAGGCTATAAAAAGTTATTTTACTGGAACTTTTCAATAAGAATTTCCTTTCCTAAAAGTTTAATCAAAACCATAATTATTTTAAATCAGAATAAATAAGTCAGTGTAAGTAGCAGTGTAGGACCATCTCTTCCCCTTTCCTACAGACATGCTTAAGACTCCCCCCTCTCTTACAATTTTATGTTTTGTATGCGTACTAGAACACTTTACTCCCCTCCTTCCCACCACCCTCCTCAGTGTACTTCATTCTTTAAGAAGTCATGGACTGAGGATGTATGCTGACTGTAGCTTCTTGGAAAACTGGAGTCTCTGGTTCCTCCAGAGAATGAAATGCATTCTCCACCCAGTGGTAGGGCCCTTCGGGACCTGGCTGTTGACTCTGCTCCCCAGATCTGGGTTTCCAAAATGTTCAGCATGTGAGGTGTGTGGGCAGGTGGTGCCACAGACACGGACTGACATCTTGCCTCTTGTGGTGTCTCATTCTGCAGGTGCCTTATCAAATGGCTGGAAGTTCGCAAAGTATGTCCACTGTGCAACATGCCAGTTCTGCAGCTGGCCCAGTTGCACAGTAAGCAGGACCGTGGACCCCTACAGGGACCCCTCCCCGGGGCAGAGAACATTGTATAGCTCACCACAAGGATCAAACTGTTGCAGGATCTGGGAGGAGCAGAGCTGGGAGGAACACAAGTGGTCTCTGTGTTGGCTGCTCTACCTAGGGCACCAGCTGCTGCTCCCTTTGTCTCATGAAGAACTCTCGGGCCAGCTAGGCTGGGAACCCAGACTTCTGGGTCTTGTGACAACCAAAGTACTCTGACACTACCCCGTGCCAAGAGGAATGGATGAGCCTGCAATTTGGTTCAAGAAACCTCAAGAGGATCTCTTGCTAACTCCATTACATTCTGTCTCCCAGACACTCATCTCCACGCCAGGATGAATCTTTATCAACCAGAAGGGAAGATAAACCCAAGTGTTTCAGAAAGGAACTGAAGGCAGGTCTTTAAAGCCCCTACCCTCCCCCCACACACACACCCTGGGGACACACGAGCTTCTCTGCAGGCCCTGCACACCTTTGCAGCAGCAAACCCTCCCAACAGCCTCTAAGCCAAGTGAAAACAGCGGTTACCTCAGCCCAGGCGCAGCCGGCTGCAGTGCCAGAGGCAGTGTCAACAAGGCCACTCACATTACGTTCCTTTGGTAAGGCCATCTTGGAAACCAGGGGCTTGGTTACAACAAAGCAGCAGTGGCTGCCACCACTGATTCTTCCTCAAGTCCACATTTGCTTATCCAATCATCTGAGCTAAAAACAGTACACATGCTTGGAAAGGTCTGGTCAAAAGCCATTTCCTCTTATTTCCCCTCCTACTCACCAGTGAGGCACAGCCAAGCCACCATCAGGAGCCCCAGCAGGGGGTGGGTCTCTGAGCCCATGCTGTCCCTGTATGACCCGAGCACCCCAGGGTGCTGCCCACATCCCCACATATACAACGTGGCTCCAGTGTAGCTGCTAGTCTTGGCCCACTGCCCCAGTAGGAAGCTGCTGTGAGCCCTTCCCATGGCTCTGGAAAGGAGCATCTCTCTGATAATGGCCAGTCCTCCTGGCCTTGCTGAGCTGGGGAGGCTGCTAACCCCTTGCCTCTCCTTGTCCTGCCGTCTGTTCTCTTCCCTCCCTTCCCTTCCCTGTCTGTCTCTCCTCAAGAGAAAATGCCTGTCGTTGACATTTTAACTATTTAAAGCATTGCAAATAAGATCCCAATGTAATTCTGAAGCCAGGGATGCACTTGCAATTGTAGTTTCAGGAAGCTCCTGCAGGGCTATTCATCGTTGGCGTGTGCCTCAGTATTCAGACGACGATAACTGAGTGTCGTTACAGGAGAAAAACGCATGCTGCTCTTTGGTTCTTTGTCCTACTTTTCATGTTCTTTGTCCTACTTTTCTAGAAATGACTGAGTCCAGCAGGATTCATGACTACTTTATAGGTTCACTATGTGAAGCAGCATTGGCTCAGACAGCAAGTTCTCTTCCACAGCCCTGCTCTCCACCTCCTTCCATTTTAGGGGTGGCCTCCTCAACAGCGCTGCCTCTGCTCCACCCGACAGGTGCGAATAGGGGCAGCTTCTCATGGGAAATGCAGCGTGTATGACACGGAGTGGGGGTGGAGGAAACTTTGCTACTCTGTTCAGGGAATGTCTCCAGGAATATTTTTGGAATCCAGCCTCTACTCTCTTAGGATGGGAGAGGGAACCTATCCTTGGCTCAGATGGCTGGGATCAGATGAAGAGGAAAATTCCCATTAGCCTAGAAAAGTGCTGGGCAGAATCCAGTTTGGAAAATTACAAATCCATTGGTCAGAATTGGCTGTACCCTATGTGACCTATTTGTGGTATGCCAACTGGACTGCTTCTTTAAACAGGGCAAGGGAAGTGTGGAATAGTTTTATATGAAAGCCTTATTAGCCTGTCTGGCGCCCATGCAAAGAGCTATTTGCACACTCGTACTTTCACCCTGTTTCTGCACTCACTGTAGCACAGTAGAGGTGAATGCTGGGAAGCACTCAGTTTCCAGTGACATGTTTTCAGTGACCGATGTCAGAGGCAGGCTTGCTTCTGGACTTGCCTCATTAATAGCCAACACTCACCGTTTTCATGTAACAGCCTTGGGACAAATGTCACATCTTCGTTATAAAGTTCCAATAGGAAAAAGAATTTTTCCCTTCAGAGGAGGAATTCTTGTGTTCTGTGCTTGCAAATTATTTTCATCTCACAGCTTTCACAGGATTTCAGTGTATCAGTACCAAGGAGACAGACTCACGAAGTCCCTGTATTTGTAGTAATCTCAGCATTTGTGAATGTGCAGGGCTTTTAAAAACCCAGCTCTTCCACTAAGGTGGGGCTTGACACTGACGTGCTTGAGTGTTCACTCTGCTAGTAGTCAGCGTCCCTTTCCTGGCTTAGTGTCCTACTGTGTCACCTGGCCAGTGTCACTCATGAGTTCTTATGCCTCCAAACAACGCAACACAAATGTTTGCTCCCCACATCTAGGTCCTCCTCCAGGACTTAACTGGGCTGCACTGCTGTAACAGAGTGGCCAGGGTTTAATTTACATCTTCAATTCTGATTAAAATCAGTTTTATGTGAAGGACAAGGTCAAATCTCCATTATTAAGGAAGTTAAAGATTCCTTAATACTCTTTGATCAGGCTCAGTGAGACAGTGAGGCTGTGCTGTCCAGATCTATCTCCATGAGTTATTCACCTTTTGTTAATCTGTGAGGACTCTGGTCTGCTTTGGGGCCGCTGGCAGGTGACGTGGTTTTATAACTTAGTCTTAACATGTCTTAAGCAGCTCAGAGTTGGGTGTGGCTTGTGTACCATGGGCTAGAGGAGCAGAACTTAGCCTCAACTCAACTCCACAGGTGGGTCAATCATTATCTAGTTGTTACTAGGGGTACAGCTGAATTCAGCTGGCTGCAGGAACAGGAAACAAAACCAGCCTGACCTGATTCCTGACTGAGTAGGTACAGAGATTTGGTCAGGCCAAGAAAGTAATGGTCAGATAGGAGCAGGTGG
Organism: Bos taurus; assembly: GCF_002263795.3. NCBI lineage: Eukaryota > Metazoa > Chordata > Mammalia > Artiodactyla > Bovidae > Bos > Bos taurus. The sequence continues at coordinate 51,269,787 of NC_037340.1, forward strand.
CCCATGCAGAGTTCTGTGCTGAGGGATACTGAGGACCTCCCACCGTGGCTAAAGGCCCTGTTCTTAACAAAGATCCTTTCTTTCCACATCCCTATTCCAAAGCCTATCATCTTCTAGGCCTGATTCCACTCTAAGTTACTTAACAACTACAGTAACTGTTTCTGAGAGGTTTTCTGGGAAGTATGAAATGCACACGAGGAGACATCCCCAGAGTTCTGGACAGAAAAGCTGCTCAGGTTTTCAGCCACCCCCTTGCCACTCACTAGCCATGTGCCTTTCTACAAGTTAGCCTCTCAAAGCCTGTTTCCTTAGCTGCTCACCCAGGAGTGTGTACTAAGGGTGTCCCCACCAGCCCTTAAGGGGACTACCATGTCTGGAGCCCAGCAGGCAGGCCTGGGGGGTCATAGGAGCTGGTGCTACTAAGTGACATCATGCTGGCCACATGGGACTCCCCTGTTGTCCTGATAGAAACCACAGCTGAAAGCCTCCTGAGATTTAGGGGCTCTCCACTGAGCCCCAGTTCACCTGGCTCCCTTCCCTTTCCCCTCCTGATCTGCCTCAGTCATTTCCATTTACCTTTGCCCACTGTGCTCAATGTGGTTTCGCTCAGCGCTGAATATTCCTTCTAAATTCTTTGAATAGGTAATCCCTTCACGTGGTTCACAAATCATAAAGTCGTCCTTGCATTCCTGAACTCCAGTAAGCCAAGTTTCCCACCCCTTGAGTACACACTATTAGTTGGTTCCTTGTGAACCTTCCAGAGTTCGTTCATGCATATACAAGCAAGTACACACACACGTACATGTGTGTAGGTATGTGTGTGTATATGTATCTATATATACACAGCTGACTCTTGAACAACAGAGGTTAGGTGTGCTGACACTCTGTATGGCCTGCATGTAACCTGACAGTCAGCTATCTGTATCGGTGGTTCTGCATCTGTGGATTCAACCAACCTTGGACCGTGTAGAATGTATTTATTGAAAAAAATCCATGTGTAAGTAGACCTCAGTTCAAATCCATCTTGTTCCAGAATCAACTGTATGTGTATAATTTTTTATTTTTCCACTTATGTAATACCAGACAAGTACTACTCAAGAACCATTCCCAGTCATGGGAAGACCCATCCCAGAAGTCAGAATATCTGTAAAAGGTGAGCCAGAATTGGGGGATGTTTTTGTAATCACATTCCTTTTTAATAAGGCATATTTTCCACTGATTGCAGCATGATGAAATCTTCATTTCCTACACAAATCGAACTACAGTCCCTCCCTGACCCTAACTACAGATGCCCAAATAACAAGAGAGCACAACCATTTTTTTTTTTCCTTTCCCCCCATGTGGGATGTGGGATCTAGTTCCCCGACCAGGAATTGAACCCGGGCCCCCTGCACTGGGGAGAGCAAAGTCAGCGGCAGCACAGGCTGCAGGCCCACCCCAGCCCCCAATCCAGTTTCCAGCGAGGACTGACAGCCCAGCAGTGACATCTGGCTACAACTGCCATGGTTTCTTATGCAAACCCATGTTTCTGAGGCGGGAGTTGGAGCAGCAGGCTGAGCAATTCGTTTTGTGGGGCAGATATCTCAAATGTTGCTAAGCAAATAGGTGGTCAGCTGCCGTATAGCTGAATGTTCAAGTTCGTGAACCTATTCCCTTTCCCTCCCAACTCTATGCACACACTAAAAAGCAAATGTTCCCACAGAACTTTCTCCTCGCCCAACATTTTTTCCAGTCAATGAGAAATTACCCCACCAATTTTTTTTAAGTTCATTCTTCCCTCTGCAGATCAAAGTTAAAGATTCTTCCTCCAGGCAGCCCTTGGCGGGAGGGGCAGGGACCTGTGCCTCTCATTCTTTACCCACCTCCCCTATCCTGCCACCCACAGCAGCAGCCCAGGGATTCACTGGATTAAAAGTGTAACTTAAGCCTGTGACCAGAAATTTGGAAAGGAACTATGTGTGAAACCACCCTTCTTCTATCCGTGAACCTCTTTCATTATTAGTATTTAGGAATTTGAGCAAAGGAGATGAATGTGTCTCAATTCTGATGAAATCTGCAGTTGCTAACTGGAAAATGCTGGGCCACGTTCCTTTAGTGTCTTAATGAAGGCTCCAGTGTGCCACAGAATGTGCTTCCATTTGATTGGAACATGAGGAGGAAAATAGAGAGGCTTATTCAGTAAATCTGTTATTGTTCCAGTTCAGCTTCAGAGCCTGAATTGTTATTGCAAGATGCAGAGTTTTATTCCACTTTTAGACCAAGCATCAGCACATGTGGCTTACCAACCCAGAAATCACTTCTGTGGCTATACAGTCAGGGGCTCCCTGCTCCAGAGACACATACTTACCAGCGTCAAGGGCCTTGGCTATACTTCGATGAAGCCCCTCGCAGTTCCCTGAGCTAGTACAAGCCTGGAAAATCTGCATCTCAGGCCAGGTGCACACCATCCCTCCATCCATCCTTCCCTCTCAGGCCCAGAACAGGAGAATAAGATGGGGCTAGTGTTTCTTTCCTGATGATAGCTCAGTCTTCCAAGAAAGTGTTCCTCAACTGTCCTCTCTCGGTCTCTTGACAGATCTTTGCCAGAAAGAGGGGATATTAGTCTTGTAGTTTTAAGCCTACTGGGGTTTACTCACTAGATATTGTATAACTCCTTCAAAAAAAAAGAAGTTTATGAAACGCTGAGCCTCAGGTTTCATAGACATGTTTGTACACTATGAATTCTGCAGCAGAATATTTTTAAACATTTGCGGTTTTTTTATAAGCTATATATTTTTGTATATTTAATTGCTATTTTAAAACTTTAATGCATTTTGCTAATTACTCATTTAAAAAATAAAACATGCATGTAATTGACTTAAATGTAAATAAAAAGCAGATTTAAAAAATACTTTGTGCTAAGCACATACATACCCTTGGTCACCCACATCCCCTTTAAGCCCATGTGGCAAGAGCTGTAAAGTCAAGGTAAGTGCTTCTGAACAAATGGAACTGATCACCAGCAACAGGTGACTGAGGGAGCCGCCAGCCTGTCTCCTTGTGGTGTGGGGTGCCAGTCAGGGATGAGTAGTACAGCATCAGGCCACAGCAAGGGAGAAGGCAAAGAGGCCAAGGGCTCCCTGCCACCCTGGCCTCAGCACCGGAGATGTGGGGGGACACAGTCAAGCAGTCTCCCGAATGTGGACGCCAGTACTCAGGAGGGTTGCAGTGGTGGAACCAGCCCACACCTCACTCCTCTAGCTATATCCCAGGCCTGGACATGCCAACTATTCTGTTGGAGGAGAAACAAAATCTCAGTCCAAAGCCATCCTGTGGCAGCTACTGTTTCTACTCACCATCCTCACTCCCTAGGACCTCTGCACAGCTCAGCTTTGGCTCCACAGCTTCAGGGAAACTGCTCCCCTCACGGTCATCCATGACCTGCAACCAAATCTGTGCCAACTCTGAAACCTCCCCTAGTGGAAGTGCCTGCAGGGTTCCTCTCTCCTCCAGTCTCCTGAGCCATGGGCCACCTGCGCTAGTCCCCTCTTCAATGTTCTTTGCAGCCCTGTCCTCCTCCGCCCATCTCTGGTTCCATCACTCTACCTTAGGACTCACTAAATCCCCACCTACATGCACATCATTCTCAGGTCTATTGTCCCCAACCTAAATATCCGGCTGCCTATTTGGCATCAAAATTCAGGCAGCCCAAGATCAAGCCCCCCCAGCAAGCCTAAGTACCCTCACAGAACCTCCTTCCCCCGCTTCCAATCTCCACATCTCTAAACCCACCAAAGCACCTCTCTCTACCTGACCATACACTGCTCCCATCTTACGCTGCCCACCTTCCTTTCACACCTGGACCATTATTACAGCCACTACCACCCCCACTGCCTCTAGTGAGGGAGTGTGGGGTGAGACCCTCAGGCTACCCAGGCTGGCAGACTGGAAGGGATAACTGCTGAGATGAGACAGGGCAGGGGTTTAGATCAGGGTGGTGCCTGTGGTGAAGAGAGATTGAGCATCCACGCATCTTACAAACTGGAGTTAGTGAAGTAGCAGTAACTGGGAGAAGATGCTGCCGGAGGTTCAGGGGAGAGGATGGAGACATTTCTGTGTAAAGATGACCTGGAAATACAGAAGAAAAGGGGGAAAGGGGCAAAGGAAAAGGGCAGTCACTGCCTTGAGATGAGCTTAGAGGCAAGGACTAGGCCAGACATGCTACCCTGGAAATCAAAGTGAGTGATGTCTGCTTAAGTAGATCCAGGATTTAGCCTGAGAGCTGGCGATCTCTGTCTTCAGTGGAGAATAAACTGGCAGAGATAAAGTGGCATAGGAGATAGAAGGAAAAGCAAGTGTGGACTGCAATGATAGAACTAAAGATGAGAACATGAAATGTCCATCAGATTTAGCAATGAGATTCGCTGTAGTAAAAGGATCGGCTAATCAGAAGTACAAAGTGTAGCCACAGAAGCAGTTTCTCCAGAGCAGGAAGTGGTGAATCCATGGAGGTGGAAGGCAACTGCAAGGCGTAAGAGGAAAGGGGGCTCTGCCGGATCCTAAATGTGTGACTTTCGGCAGGTGCCTTCTTCTGTTAGATGGTGGGGATGACAAGGGCTGCATGACATGACCCACAAAAAGCACTGGCACAGCTCACGAACACGGTAAGTCCAAGGAGAAAAGGCAGGACGCCACGAGGCCTCAGAGGCCAACCTGGGTGTCCACGGGCAGCAACCAGGCTTACTCAGGCTCCCTTCCTCTGCCCGGTGGAAGTAGAAAAGAGGGTCTGGCGTGCAAGGGGCTTGAAAAGCATGACTATGGTACCAGTGAGTGGGTGGTGGCACTGACTCTGGTGGCCGCAGGGGGGAAGTTGGGGCTACAAGCCCATGGTTGGAATGGGCAGAAGGCAGAAGGACAAGACTGGAGGTGACTCAGGCTGAGGCCCAGGAGGGGCAGCAGCAACAGAGGAAGCTGATCACATGGCCCTGGGCGGCAGTTCCCATCCCCCAGTGTCCCTCCAGCTCCACAGCCTGCCCTAGCCAGCAGCACCACCACCTGCACGTGCCCAGGAAAGTGTGCAAGGTGGCCACCCTTGGGAAACGGCGCTGGGCTGACCCCGCGCAGGCTGTGCCCTCCCTGCAGGTGGGCAGACCATGACTCTCGACAACAGCCGAGAGGGAGGGGACTGTGGGGTCAAACTCCCTCCTCCCTCAGTGATCCAACCCCACTCTCCTGTGCCCCTCTGTCCCTTGGAACATTGCCTCCCATATGTGGTCCCTCCCAGGCCAGTCTCCTCGCCTGAAGCCAAGGGGCACGAAGAGGCCAGAGAGCCTTGGAGTTTCCTTCTGTTTCAAAGGCTGCTTTATATAAAACCTTCATTGCCTTCAGCAGGGATGCAGGCCAAATAATACCAAAATGAGATACAAATGTTGCTCTCTCTCCAAGGAGGTTTTTAAATCATTTTGCACAGCAGAAACAAAAAATTCAAAGTCAACCTCCACCAAGACTCCATTTAAAAATCTGCCTCTCCTCAAGCAGCCTTCTGAGCCTCCCACATACAACCCCTCCGCTACTATATCCAACTGAGGCAAACTCCCAGGCAGTTTCAGGCAAGCACAAGGCAAGGAGTAGAAGCCCCGCCCTTTCTCCATGGGCTAATCGATGGACAGCTCCATTCCTCCCTTTCTACTGGCCTGAAATAACCAGACTCCCCCCATTCCCTGAAAAGATGTCAACACTAGTGGCCCTTTCTGTTTTTCTGTCTGGCCCTTTCGGATATGCTTTTTCTACTAGCTTACTCACTTCTGTCACATCCATAATCTGTGCAATACCCAAGGAAATCCTGCCCAGGGGAGAAGTCCTGTCATTCCAAACAGACCTTCCCAGGATCTACAGTGTAAACAACCTGGAACTGCCCTTCCAAAAGTACCTTGTTAAAAGTTACAGGCACAGAATTAAGAATTCATCTACCCAGGAAGTTTGCAGAACCTTGAAAAGTTTTTCAGTGTTCACACAAGGCTATACACACCGAAGTTAACACAAAGACGACACTCTCCAAGGCCACACTGACAAAAAGTATGATTAGACTAATACAGAGTTGCTTGCCTTATATTTACCAAATTCAACACGACACAAAACTAAAGCCAGCTGAACAAAGAACAGCTCTCTCCCGAAGTGGCTCCACTGAGTGATGCTGAATTTCAAAACTACACAGCAAGTTGAACAAAGCTATACTGAAGAGCAACTTAAATACAGAGAATCCTCACCGACATGGTCCACTTTTTTTTTTTTTTTAAATACATATATATTTCCTTACTGGTTATTAGTTCAGACTGAATTTTTAAGAATTTATCTTGATGTCTTAGAAAAATACACTTGTCCTTTCTCGCTTTGATTCAGGTAGTAGACAATCATAAAACTGAGTAAGTCTTAAAAAAAAAGAGTCCATCCACAGATCCCATTGTGGAAGGTTCCAGGAACCCCTCCCCAGGTAACAGTCAGGGGATCTTCAATAGCTCAAGGAGTGCTCCAACAGCTCCAAAATAACCCTGAAAACAAAAAGAAAGAAAAATAAGAGCAATTCCCTTAGACTTACTTATACTACCATAAATATGATTACTAGTATTAAAGCCAACAACGGCCCTTAATTCCTGCCACTCATTTCCTGATGCCCATTTTGCTGAGCCCAAGGCCAGCAGAGAAGTTCTGAGGAGCTCCCAGGCAGAGGAGGGCACTCTGGCACATCAGACCAGAGCCCTCAGTGGGGGCCCCACAAGCTCTGAGGCCCACAGTGGCCATTACCTCTGGTTAAGAGAGAGTACCTGGGCCATCTCCTGGGGAATGAGGCGATGAGAAGCAATGGGGGCCTGGAGCATTTCAAGACAATTCCAGAATGAAGGGAAGATGAGATATGAAGTGCAATGTAGGAGGAGCAGGGACACTGAGGGTGAGGGCCCTGTTGGGCTGGAGGTGGAGAGCAAAGAATGGGGTGGGATGGGTTCAAGACTTGGCCTAAGAAGAGAAGGAGGGTGGCAGGGAGGCTGAGGTCCCTCCCCCACATCCGGTCACACCACCCCTGAGAACAAAGACACAGGAGCAAGAGATGTAGAGAGCAAGGAAGGGGGCTCCATACAGGATGTGCAAAGCTGAGGTACCCTAGGCAGCCAAGCAGCCACACCCACCAGATGTCTAGATCTGGAGCGGGGCAGCAGCCAGGACAACAGAACCCTCAGGCACCATGTAGAGACGGGTGAGGTCAGGAGCAACATCTGAAGAACAGAGGCACCGGAGGGGAAGGCAGAAACGTGAGACAGAGAAGCAGCGGCTGAAGAAGACCATGCTGGACCATCTCCTGAAGTAAGCAATCGAGGTCAAAAACAACCAGGACGTGAATAAATTAAAAAGAAAACAGAAAATGAGACAAAACTGGGAGAGAGGAACTGCCAGTAACAGAGAATAATCGTACAATGATACAGGATCTGTCAGTCTCCAAAGGATGCGATCACACGGTAAAGCACTGCCAGAGAGAAGTGAACACAAAGGGAGTGGGAAGATCCTGAAAGACCTGCTGTGGAAGAGAAGAGCACATTAGGTAAGCCTCTGAAACACTATAAATAACTAAGGTTCTGTCTATTTTCCAAGAAAAGCTTCTCCAAAGAGCATGCGCCCACACAAGAGAGGCCTGCCCTTTCACTCTATTTCTTGGCTTTAAAAGAAAAAGCAGCCACAAGAATACACAATAGAGAAAAGACAGTCTCTTCAAAAAGTGGTCCTGGGAAAACTGCACAGCTATGTGTAAAAGTATGAAATCAGAACACTTCCTAATACCATACACAAAGATAAACTCTAAATGGATTAAGACCTTAACGTAAGACCAGAAACTATAAAACTCTTAGAGGAAAACATAGGCAGAACACTCGATGACATAAATCAAGCAAGGTCTTCTATGACCCATCTCCTAGTGTAATGGAAATAAAAACAAAACTAAAATAAACAAAAATTTAAAAATTAAAAGCTTTTGTACAGCAAAGGAAACTATAAACAAGGTGAAAAGACAACCCTCAGAATGGGAAAAAATAAAAGCAAAGGAAACAACTGACAAGGAATTAATTTCCAAAATATACAAGCAGCTCATACAACTCAGTATCAGAAAAACAAACAACCCAATCAAAAAGTGGGAAAAAGACCTAAAAAGACATTTCTCTAAAGAAGACATACATAGCCATAGCCATAAACAGATGGCTAACAAGAACATGAAAAGATGCTCAATATCACTCATTTTTAGAGAAATGCAAATCAAAACTTCAATGAGATACCTATCACCTCACACCAGTCAGAATGCCCATCATCAAAAAGTCTACACACAATAAATGCTGGAGAGGGTGTGGAGAAAAGGGAACCCTCTTGCATTGTTGGTGAAAATTTATATTGATACAAACACCATAAAGAACAGTATGGAGATTCCTTAAAAAACTAGGAATAAAATTTCCATATGAAATCCCCTTACGAGGCAAATACCCTAAGGAAACCAGAACTGAGAGTGAACCCAATGTTCACTGCAGCACTATTTACAATAGCTAGGACATGGACGCAACCCAGATGTTCACCAACAGACGAATGGATAAAGAAGCTGTGGTACATATACACATACATATACACAATGGAATATTACTCAGCCATACAAAGGAACACATTTGAGTCGATTCTAATTAGGTAGATGACCCTAGAGCCTATTATACAGACTGAAGTCAGAACGAGAAAAAACAAATATTGCATATTAAAGCATATATATAGAAACTAGAAAGGTGGTACTGATGAATCTATATGCGGGGCAGCAACAGAGACACAGATGCAGAGAACAGATGTGTGGACGGGGGCTGGGGTGGGGAGAGCAGGACAAACATGTAAAGCTGCCAGGGTAATTGCTGTGTGACTCAGAGAGCTCCCACTGTGCTCTGTGACAGCCTAGAGCGATGGGAAGTGGGAGGAGGTTCAAGGAGGGCACATATGTACACCGATGGCTGATTCATGTTCGTGTATGATAGAAATCAATACAATACTGTAAATCAATTATTCTTCAATTAAAAATAAATTAAAAAAAAAAAAGTGCCCACACAGACATGTTACGACAAAGTCAGAAACTGTAGGAGGACACAGCTGAGCAAGACTCCACAACACTCAGAAACCCTCAGCCACAGCCAGAGGACAGAAGTCAAGGGCGTTCACTTTATTATTATTATTAAATTTTTGGCCATGCCCTGCAGCATGCAGACTTAGTTCCCAATTCAGGGATTAAACCAGAGCCTCCTGCAGGGGAAATGCAGAGTCGTAACAGGTAGTTACACACTTTATTTTACATGATATTCTATATCTGGGTTTTATTTTACAACACAAGAAGGGATAAAGGTAGCCATTATACTGAGTTCCACTCCAGACCCAAGCTACTATCTAGTAAAAGACAGAGGTTGTTACAAGCCAAGAAGTGTTAAGATGAGAATAGTGAACAATGAAAAAGAAAGGCTTGAAAACAATCTATACAAAGCTTTCACAACAGTAATCACAATGACTTCACTGTGCAGGCAGGAGTATATTTCATGACTCAGAGAACCTAAAATAATCAGAGCTCCACAAGTACAGAGATCAACATTAGAGCCAGAGGCCTAAATGAAAATGGAAAATACAAGGACAAACAGCAAACAGGCTAGCCAGAAAGGAAAACCAATCATAAAGGGTTCATACCATAAAGTAAGTATGCAAACACAATTTTGAGAAGTGTTCGTGCTAACACTATCTACAATCCACTTTAACACTTGAAAGAGTCCAACTGCCCCAAAACCAAGGGGAGGAAAGACAAAGTCCCTTTCATAGCTCTGGTTTTACTGTTCCTCAAATCAGAAAGACACTTTCCAAAATAGGATATCAGGTTGAGCAATTCAAGTATTCTTTTTCACATAGCCTATGTGTTAAGTTCTTACAATGTGTGGCTCTAATCCTGGAATGCTTTTTACTGATGTAGTTGGTTTGAGGACATACATCTTCAATAAAATAATTGGCACAAGAACTATATTAACATGATAAAAACTGACATCGAAAAATGAAAAAAGAACTCAGAGTTAAGTACACTTACAACGTAAGTACAAACTGCAACGGGGAAAATACAAAGGATGGTTCAGAAAAGAAAATGGCATCAGGAATATTGCTGGATGTTTGTCAAGACTTTCTTCTTTAAAATTGCTAAAGCTCACAATGAAATTAACCAAATATTTACCTTACGTTAAATCAGGTAGAAACAGCTTTTGAACATGAACAAAGTTAACCATATTATACAAGTACAGAAACAATAAGTACTGCTTTAAATTCCAGCATAGCATGAACAGCATGCCCTTTGTGAAGGTAACATGTCACAGGAAATAACTCTGCTTACCTCATGTTCTGAAAAAAGTGCTTTCAACTGTCCCTTGGACCAATAATCCAAAGCATATGCCAAAAGCCGCATGGCGATCGTATTAATTCTCAAGAAATTTCCAACAAATACCACCTGGTTAATGTTCTGAGCACATCAAAAAAAAGGCAATTAGTTTTCATGCTAATTTCTGCTTTCTCATAAAAGCTACCCCAAAGGCGGTGTCATGTACATAGTTTCTGTTAGTTAGTTGACTGCTGATCCAAAAAAAGTGTTTACATTTACTTCGGTTGATCCAGGGCTACTTAAATTTGAGCCCCAGACAACTCGAAACCCACTTCAAAGCATGCCAGAAAATGTCACAGGAGAATAAAGATTAGGAAAAGCATTTGAATTAACATGACAAACTATAACTACAATTTAATACAAAATTTTATACAGATAAGTTAAAAAAAAAATACTAAGACCAATTCAAAGAAGAAAAGTAACACACAGGCAAATTATAAGAGAAAATATCACACACACAAAAATTCGACCTCACTAAATGAGCAAAAAAAGTAAAATTTTAGAGCCATTAAAAGTTAGCAAAGACTCTAGATGTTGACAGTTTCCTTCCTTGGATGTCTGAATGACCCAAGATCTTACATACTACATACTGTGAAGGAAGAATCGAAACAAAGGCAGACGGAGCTGGAAAAAAGTCTGCAAGTCTGTCATTACTAAGCTGTACCAGAGCACGGGAGGCCAGCCAGGAGGAATGCCTGGGGGCTTCCCTGGTGGCGGAGCACCTCCATCTGGGCCCACCACTCAAGCTTGACTACACCAACGTAGTATGGATTTAGCATTGTTTCACACAAAACACTGAAGGCCAAGCAAATTCCAAGGCAGTTTTAAAGTTGAGCTCCTATAGCGAACAACTGGGCCTTCTTGATAATGCTGAATATCCACACAGGGAAAGGAAATAACATTGTACTTTATAAGCACTGTAAGTAGAAAACAGTCTTAAATAAAACTGTATTTTAAATAGACACTAAAGGAAAAAAAGTCAGCAAAACAACTCTAACTAACCCCCAATATTAGTCAAGTTGTAGTAAAACCGATCCACTCATTCATTGCTAAAAATGATCTAAAATGGTGTGGCCCTTGTGCAGAGCATCTTGGCAATATCCATCAAGATTCATAACCATGGTATCCTTTTTTTAAAATATTTATTTTATCTCTTTACTTACAGCTCCAGGTCTTAGTTGCATCATGTGGGATCTAGTTCCCTGACTAAGCAGCAAACCTGGGCCTCCTGCATTGGGAGCGTGGAGTCTCAGCCACTGGACCACCACGGAAGTCCCACAAGTATGATATTCTTTAGATGAGAAATCTCACTCCTGAATAAATCCCTTATCAAGAATAAATCCAAGGACTTCCCTGACGGTCCAGTGGTAAGACATCAAACTCCCAATGCAGGGGGCCTGGGTTCAATCCCTGGTCAGGGAACTAGATCCCACATGCCGCAAGACCACCCCATTGCAGTCAAATAAACAAAAATCAACATTAAAAAAAAAAAAGAATAAATCCATCCAAGGAAATAGTTTCACACTTAAAAATGTTTTATCGCAGAGTGATCACTGACAAGCAACCAAATGCTCAATTCTATGTGAATGACTTATGATATAAAAAGAAATCAAATATACAACCCTGCAATTTATAATACATAAGTAAAAAACAAAATTGTATGTACATCAAGTAAAATATCTTAAAATACATAAGCACAGGAAAAGGAACGTGCAACAAAGAAAATAGAAGTGTTAAAACGTTCAAATAAAGAATTTTAAATTTCTTCATGAAAATAGTGTCTTTTTAATTAAAAATGAGACAACCCTTTTGTAACTTGAGATTTAAGTCACATGCCTGAATTATCTATTCAAAAGCCTTATTTTAAACAAAAGTGTATAAATAGGGACAAGTTACACCAACTGGATCCCCAAGGGAAGGCCATTCTTAGTTCTTTCATAGCCCTGTACAATGCTGCTTGACCTGAATGCTACAAGGCAGCACTGTAAAGAAGCTGAAAGCACAAAGACAGCTCTGCTGCGGTCAGCGGGAGCGGAGCAGGGTGGGCGCGCCTCGGCCCACTCAGTGTCTCCCAGCTTCAGTGCCTTCCTCTGGATTCACTCCCAGGGCCTCTTGAGCTCAACAGTGAGCATGGCATCTATATTCAGCATCGCCACCCTTCACCACCACCCAACAGTCCCCTGTATCTGCAAAACTGGCTACCTTCCCTACCTTCCTCTGCTTTCTGCTCTACTTCTAGACAGTAGCAGTGTTTATTTTGAGTAAGAAAATAAAAATCTGTTCAGGTTAATCTACATGTGAAGCAGTTTAACTATGCCAATGAAACAAAATCCACCACTTACAACTACATTTAGGCACTGTTCGGAGAAGACAGACGTTGTATACAAGGTGGGGCCCACACAGTAAGTTCTGTATTTTCCTCAGAGCAACTAAAGAAATCCATGTCCCCTTACTTCATTAAGGGCACACATTCTTGCTATTGAGCCAATGTTGTTGGTGATGGTGATCAAAGTCGCTCTGGCAAGGTCCTCTTTACTCACAGCCTCTCGCTTCTCCTTGCTCATCATGTTTCCAAAGCTGTGATGGAAAAAAAAAAATAAATGGTTGCTAAACCAAAGGTTCAGGGCAACACTGTTCAAATCTTCGAACTTTTGTTACAAAATAACAGAACATCTGCTCAAAAAGAAAGGCAACTTGAAGAACTCAAGCATTCTGAATGAGCAAATGGCATTCCCTGAGGTCTCGATGAAATCCAGCTTTGACACCAGGTTCAGCCTGCAATGGGGAGACCCAAGTTCGATTCCTGGGTGGGGAAGATCCCCTGGAGGAGGTGGGGGAGGCATGGCAACCCACTCCAGTATTCTTGCCTGGAGAATCCCCATGGACAGAGGAGCCTGGAGGGCTACAGTCCATGGAGTTGCAAAGAGTCAGACACGACTGAGCAACTAAGCACACACATGTGCACATTAAGATCCACTGAAGGCACCACGCTCCTTCTGAAACCAGGCTAAGTTCCAGGAACATGCCTCAATTAGCGATCTTCTCCCAACTGTAGAGCTGTTCTACTCAGCTGAATGGTCACATTCACATCTGGTAAACTGCTTTATCTGAGCAAAGCAAAGTACAGACAGCTGAGTCCCTGAGTAAACTAAGAGTTTCCGATTTCCCTAGAAGATCAAGTATTTCAAAGCACCTGACGTGCACAGAGAGAAGTCGCTCAGTCATGTCTGACTCTTTGCAACCCCAGGGACTGTAGCCTACCAGGTTCCTCCGTCCATGGGATTTTTCAGGCAAGTGTACTGGAGTGGATTGCCATTTCCTTCTCCAGGGGATCTTCCTGACCCAGGGATCGAACCCAGGTCTCCCACACTGAAGGCAGACACTTTACTGTCAGAGCCACCAGGGAAGCCTGATGAGCAAAACGGATACATAAATAACTATGACTTGATCACAAACCCAACCAATCAGAAAAGGGATCTTATCATTGATCAAATGTTGCAAACACAGAAAATGAAATCTACAGAATTTACAAAAGACCTAAAATTAGTAAACAAGTATACAAGTGCCTTTTCTTAGTATTAAAAGCCTTGCACCCAGACGTCCCTGGTGATACAGTGGATAAGAATCCGCCTGACAATACAGAGGCCACGGGCTCCATCCCTGGTCCAGGAAGATCCCATAAGCCAAATCTTATTAAATATTTAAAATGTTTATTAAAGTATTAAACTTATTAAACATTAAAAAATGGTGATCATCATTAGTCATCAGTAAAATACAAATCAAAATGAGACATCCTTTTACACCTGTTAAGGCAGTTAAAACCCAAAAGATACATGTTGTATATCAATACAATTGGATGTTACTCAAATAAAAGGAACAAAGTACTGATTTATGCTACAACGTGGATGAACGTTGAAAATGTTATGCTAAGTAAAAGAAGTCAGTCACAAAAATCACTTGTATGATGATGCCACATAGAGACAAAAAACAGACTAGTGTTTACCAGGAACTATGGGAAGAGGGAGGGAATGGGAAGAGAGAGCTAATGGAAACAAGGTTTCTTTCTGGGATGATGAAAATATTCCAAAATTACATTACAAAGATGACTGCAAAATTCTATAAATATACTAGAAACTACTCAATTGTACACTTTAAACAGCTGACTTCATAGCATGCAAAGCTATTTAAAGAGTAAAAAAAGACCCAATACTTAGTATTTTATTCCCAAATTATTTTAAAATTTTTATTGAGGTATATATAACTGATTTACAATACCGTGTTAGTTTCAGGTGTACAGCAAAGTCTGTTATACAAACACACGTATCTACTTTTCAGATTCTTTCCCACACAGGACACTGGAGCACTGAGTCGAGTTCCCCGTGCTGTACAGCAGGGCCTTACTAGTGGTCTGTTTTATGTGGAGCAGTGTGCATGTGTCAACCCCCATCTTTCCATTAACCCCTCCCTCCTCCTCTTACCACTCCCCCCACCATAATGGGAAGTTTATTTTCTACATCTGCAACTCTGTTTTGGTTTTGTAGGTAAGTTCATTTGTAGCTTTTTTTAAGATTCTGCATGAAATATCATGTATTTGTTCTTCTCTGACTTACTTGACTCAGCATGAGACTCTCTAGGTTCGTCCATGTTACTGCAAGTGATTTTGTTCTTTTTTACAGCTGATAACATTCCACTGTACATCCTGTATGTCTTAGAGCATACATGCCCCCTTCCCTTACCTTGAAGCCACAGCCCAGCCTGGCAGTCCAAACCTCTCATAGTCCCCTCCATAAATGTCTCGCACCAGTTTATCCACTTTGGTGCTATCTCCACGTGATGCCATTTCCAGAGCTTCTTCAAATGTGGTACAACCAGTAAGAAGACAGCAGAGACCAAAAAAAGTTCCTCCTCCAAGACTGTGATTAAAAACAAACATAGTATTGAAACATTTTTCAAAAGAAGAGGAAAGTGGAGTTTATGAACTGACGACCATATTCACGTGTCTATCCAATCTTGCCCCATCTCCACTATGCAGATGCCACTAGTAGAAAACAAGTCTGTGAAAAGATAAAAACAAAGCACCTAACAGACACTTTGAGGATAACATATTCACATAAGCCAACATAGTGGCAAAACACAGGGCCCACCTCCTTATGTTCCCAATGCACGCTGGGCACCTGCTGGGTACCAGGAGCCTCAGGTACAGATCAGCCCACCAGGGCCACGGTGGCACCTCTTTCCTTTCTCCAATTACAAGCCCCGCGTCATCCTCATCCAAGAGTCTTGTCATCCAGGGTCTTTAGCCCCCTCTACCCTACTAGAACTCCTCCATGAATATGTCTTCTCTCTCAAAATTATTCCTTTCTTTAACTTACACATGTTCGAAACTTGTTTATCCCAATCTCCAGCTCCTGTTTTTCAAGTGATCACTAATCCTTAAACCAAAAAGTATTTATGTTCATCTGCCACCTAATCCTCCCTTTTAACTACCTTCCCCCAATTATCTTTCCACTGCTCAGCACCTCAACTTTCAGCTCACAACATCCCCTAGCTACATATGTGTATGTGTGCATGTAAAATCTAGACCAGTTTCAAAGGCTGGATCTTGCCTTGCCCTCCCCTTATAAATGCCACCTAGCAGCTTTGGTTACTTTATGGTATAGACACAGCATACACTACCTGAGGACAGGGACCATGGGCGCAATGAGGCTGATGAGATAGTTTGTAAAACTATGGCAATGAAACTTCAGGATTAGAGATTAAAGAAAAGTAGATCATGAAATCATAATTTTCAAAGAGTAACAATATTTGCTTGCATAATCCCATAGAAATATACCTTTCACATAATTTTAACAAGTTCTTGAAGATGTACTGATAAACAATACTGGAAAACTCAGTTTTAACCCATTATGATATCAAGAATAAACAATGACCTTTATATAAAAGACCTACCTGGTACCTGTGACCCTCTTATAATTATCTTTGGAATATACTGCTAAGATGCTAACCCCAGAGCCAATGTTCACGAGCAGCAGAGGGTATGGATTTTTCAAATCAAATGGTAACTTCTGACATTTTTCAGAATCAGCAGGGTTTTCAAAGTAATAGCACTGTGACCGTCCATTGAATCCAACTGAGTCAATATATAAAATTCCTTTTATTAAGCAATCGAGTTCATCAAGTTTGCAAAGCTGAAGATCCCCTATCTGTAATGAAATAAAAATATATGCAGATTTTTTTAACAAGCCAAACAGCAATAAAAATTCCATTTAATAAGGCATAATATGTCCTTTACATAAGACAAACCACAAAAGTGCTCATTGATGTGTATTATTTGTGCATTCTTTACAGAGCAGATCACAACAAACTGTGGAAAATTCTTAAAGAGATGGGAAATACCAGACCACCCGACCTGCCTCTTGAGAAATCTGTATACAGGTCAAGAAGCAACAGTTAGAACTAGACATGGAACAACAGACTGGTTCCAAATAGGAAAAGGAGTACGTCAAGGCTGTACACTGTCACCCTGCTTATTTAACTTATATGCAGAGTACATCATGAGAAACACTGGGCTGGATGAAGCACAAGCTGGAATCAAGATTGCCAGGAGAAATATCAATAACCTCAGATATGCAGATGACACCACCCTTATGGCAGAAAGTGAAGAACTAAAGAGCCTCTTGATGAAAGTGAAAGAGGAAAGTGAAAAAGTTGGCTTAAAAGTCAACAGTCAGAAAACTAAGATCATGGCATCCAGTCCATCACTTCATGGCAAATAGATGGGCAAACAATGAAAACAGTGACAGACTTTATTTTCTTGGGCTCCAAAGTCACTGCAGACAGTGACTGCAGCCATGAAATTAAAAGACGCTTGCTCCTTGGAGAAAAGTCATGACCAACCTAGATAGCTTATTAAAAAGCAGACTCATTACTTTGCCAACAAAGGTCCATCTAGTAAAAGCTATAGTTTTTCCAGTAGTCGTGTATGGATGTGAGAGTTGGACTATATATTAAGAAAGCTGAGCACCAAAGAACTGATGCTTTTGAACTGTGGTGTTGGAGAAGACTCTTGAGAGTCCCTTGGACTGCAAGGAGACCCAACCAGTCCATCCTAGAGGAAATCAATCCTGAATATTCATTGGAAGGACTGATGCTGTAGCTGAAACTCCAATACTTTGGCCACCTTATGCAATGAACTGACTCGTTGGAAAAGACCCTGATGCTAGCAAAGATTGAAGGCAGGAGAAGGGGACGACAGAGGATAGGATGGTTGGACGGCATCACCGACTCAATGGACATGAGTTAGAGTAAACTCCAGTAGTTAGTGATGGACAGGGAGGCCTGGCATGCTGCAGTCCATGGGGTCGCAAAGAGTCGGACACAACTGAGCAACTGAACTGAACTGAACTACACAACAGATCTGCTTTTGTTGTCTGGAGACAACAAATACAGGGAAGGACTGACAAGATTCCTGCTCCCACAGATCCAATACACTCTACCTATAAACCACTGCAGGAGCTGAAGAAATGTGCCAAAAACCCAAGCAGAAACCAAGATACCTGTTATGGGGACCACAAGGCAGGAGCACAGCTAAGGCCACAGTCCCATCAGAAATAAAATTCTAAGAAATCTAAGACGCAAGGACCTAGAAACATATGGTGCGAACAACAAGCACTCTTAACATCTACCTTCCAAAGACTACCTTCAAGGCTATACAGCAGTATTAAAGCAGGCCACAATTTATATTATTAACAACCAGCCAAAGGACTGAAAGTGGCCAGGGGACCTCCCCGGTATCCAGTGGTTAAGATTCCACCTTCCAACGCAGGGGGCCCAAAGAAAGTAAAATATTTCACTATTTAAACTGCTGATAACCTGCAGGGGGTGGAGGGAGTTTAGCACAATCAAAATTTAAAAGTTAAAAGTGTCATTTTCTAGTCATAAGATACATAGTTGAGAATTCACCACTCAAATTAAGCCTTCTTAATAAAAATTCCAGATATTGGAGTCCCTGTGATAGAGGCAAATAACATTAATGTTATCTGCTTTATGATCTAAATGACTGTATGTAAATAATTACTGGATGTTGTCCATAAAAAGGACAAAAGAAGCAATGAAACAACCACTAGAAAGTTAGGAACAATGTTATTTGTATTGTGGGTGTATAAATAAAATAAGTCTTTCTCGGGCCATAAAACATAAGTAAGTGTTATCAACTTAATTTCATTTAAATAATTCAGAAAGAATGATTACATTATTATTCATATTATGGAACACTGTGTAGTAATTAAGAATGAAGAGGATCCTTATGCACATTTTTTTGTTTATTTTTCTCTTGGGCATGCTATGCAGTGTGTGGGATCTTAGCCCCCCAACCAGGGACAGAACTCATGCCCTGCACAGTCGAAGTGCGGAGTCTTAACCACTGGACACCACCCGGGAAATCCCAAGAATGAAGAGGATCTTTACTCAATTAAGATGAAGTGGGAAGAATTCCAAGACAAGTCAAAAAAAATAAGTAAGCTGAGAAATTCTTTATAAAATGATTCAATCTGCCTAGCTTTAAAACCATGTTTAGATGCCCATGTTTATGTCATACACAGTCATGCACAGAAAAACAAAAAAGATACACAAACCTGTAACAGTGCTAACTTGAGAGATGATATAAACTTTCACTTTTTACTTATGAACTTCTACCTCAACCTTCAAACAAATGCTACCAGCATATCTATGTATTCAATATATGCAACAAAGATGCCTCAACTCCATAAAACAACTATTTCTGTTTACAACCAAGTTTAGCCCCGTTAAGTCCTCCCCCTTTCATTCAACTCTTGTTTGATTACATTTATATTCAATTTATTCTGATCCAGAGGAGATGGAAGTTAACAGGTAACTTCATTTTAATCCTTAATTAATCCCTAATTAAGAATATTAAGTTACTCCTCGGATAAAACCCAAACCCTTGAAAATGTTCATGGCTGTCCTTATTTCATCTGCTCATGCCCTCCCTGTCACAATGAATTCAATTTTGACTTCCTGACACTTGAATCTCAAGTGTCAGCATTTTCATTAGTGGCCTAACAGAAATCAAAGTAGTTTTCTGCCACTATATGCCAACTAAGACCTCCTTTTATCTTTCCCGTCCTTTTGTGCCATTATTCCTAATGAATTTCAGTCTAATTGACATAGTTATATGTCTAATACATAGGTTATTTCATCAAATTACTCATAATGTAGGTGTTGTACCAACAAGAAAACTCAATACAAGGAAATCTGATTCACATCAAAAAAGAGACAGGATAAACTCCATATTATTAGAAATATTTCACTGTGGTTTATTAAATCATCATCACTCCCAATGCACAAGCAGCATTAGTAAGGCATTTCACTTTCATACAGTTTTCAAGAACAGCACTGATGCATACAGATTAGAAACCCCAACCGCCTAGGAGGCAACTAAGGTCTAAAAGCTACTCTGCCTCTCTCCTTGGATTACCACACAACCTCTGGTGGTGGTTTAGTTGCTAAGTCACGTCTGACTCTAGTGACCCCATGGACTGTACCCTGCCAGGCTCCTCTGTCCATAAAGTTCTCCAGGCAAAAATACTGGAACGGGTTGCCATTTCCTCCTCCAGGGGATCTTCCCAACCCAGGGATTGAACCCAGGTCTCCTGCATTGTAGGCAGATTCTTTACCTACTGAGCTATGAGGGAAGCCCTTATTCTCTCTGAATGGTTTTTGAATATGTTTCAAAGGCACCTCTCCAGTTAGAGAAATACATAGGTTTTCTTCTTTCAGTCAGTTCAGTCGCTCAGTCGTGTCTGACTCTGTGACCCCATGGACTGCAGCACGACAGGCTTCCCTGTCCGTCATCAACTCCTGGAGCTTGCTCAAACTCATGTCTGTCGGGGTGGTGATGCCTATCAGTTTCACCCTTACCTATCAGTTACAATCCAGAGTCCACTACGACCTCAAAGGAAGGGGACCTCCTCTCCTCCTGCTATCTTCCCATTAACTCACAGGGAGAAAAGAAACCATGAAAAACTCAAAGCAAAACCTCATTTTAAAATTCATGTCAAAAAAATATAAATGAAAATAAAATTCATGTCAATCCTATTTATGGTTATACTCAGGTTATGGGAGAAAGAAGATAGAGGACAAACAAAGAAGTCACAAACACACACTGACACTCAAGCGGGGAGATGGATGAAAAATAACATAAGACAAAATCTCTGCAATAACATTTTCACTGGTGGCATAAAAACCATGGTCACTGAAGATATTTTAAATCTACACTGCTCCCTGAAGATCAGAGTCCTGGCAAACTCGTTTATCAATTCTCCCATCTATGCCCACATCCACCCTCAAAAGACCTAGCCTCAAGGACTTACAGACGCTTACTGAATGAAAACAAAATCAAGTGCCCAATGGCGCTCCCCCTAGTGTCCAGACTCCTGGTAACAAGCATGCAGCTCAGGATACACCAAAAGGCATTTGGGGAAAACAAAATGGTACTTTCGCGGTGGCTCAGTCGGTAAAGAATTCGCCTGAAATGCAGAAGACCTGGGTTCGATCCCTGGGATGGGAAGATTCCCTGGAGGAGAGCATGGCAACCCACTCCAATATCCTTGCCAGGAGAATCCGAAAGGACGGAGGAGCCTGGCGGGCTGCAGTCCATGGGTTGCGAAGAGTCAGACGCAACTGAGCGACTAAGCACAGAGAGTACTGTCAACATCTCTGACTAGCCCTGAGGCCTGGAAAAAACACTGCTTTGGACCTGAGCTCCTCATATTTCCAAATAGTAAAACCACCAAGAAACAAGGAGGTTAAGAAAATTAAGTGGTAGATAAGACTGGAAACAACTTTTTAACATGAAATGACTAATTTTTTAAAATTATTTTTCAATTTAGTTGTTCAAAACAATGATATTAGCTCCTCACTCGTAGTTCCGTACTCTGCTTATTACAATTTTATTGTTTTTTCATACTAAAATAACAACAAAATGCTATGCTTACAGTGGTTCTGATTCTCAACTCACCTGAATTGGGCAAAAAGTAAACTATACAACAATCTCTAAATGGCAATTCCTATCACTATTTAATCTTAATTTGACTCAAGAAAATTCAAATTCCATTAGAGATGGAAACAATTCCACCACTTGCTATTGGTATTATTTTTAACAATCAAATGCCCATAAATTGTATATAAGCTAAAAAATGCATACTGTGAGAAAATCCTGCTCAAATTTGTACGCTCCACCTCCAGTGGCACAAAAGACAGTGTGGAGACTCGAGAAGTTTTTATCTCTGCCCATTTGAATAAAAGCAGGCATGTCATGAGTGGGAAAGCGTATAAAGTGCAGATTGCCTTTGCGTCCACACAGAGTCAGGTCCTTCAGCTCCAGGTGCACGTCCCGAATGCCCGTGGACCCGTAAGCCACATTGGAGGTCAGGTACTTCCGAATGCTTTTAAGACTTTCCACTTCTTCCTCTTCTTCTTCAGCAGTGATGTCTTTGGGTTCAAAATAAACCAGCTTGACCAGGGTTCCACCAATATCCAAGCCAAACCAAGGAAAAACTAAATGAGGAAAGGAAAAAAAAAAGTCAAAACAGCTTTTCTCCCCCTGAAAACTAAATTCACACTTATTAACCATTTCATACCCTGAGGTTTCCAAGAACCATACAAAATATAAACAAAAAGATCTGGGGGAGAAGAAATATGATTGTCTGATCTGGAAGCAAATCTATAAAAAAAACTACAAAGATCAAAAAGAAAAATATCACGGTGACAGCCAACCCAACTTACAGGCAGAGGAAATTCCAAACCCTGTGTAACATTATAAGCTCCAGCGGTCAATGTCAGTCAATCAGGGTTAAATGGCCATCAATAGAACAGGTATTTCAAAGTTAATACCCAAATTTGTTGTTTAATCGCTAAGTTGTGTCCAACTCTTTTGCAAGCCCATGGACTGTAGCCTGCGCCAGGCTCCTCTGTCTACGGGATTTCCCAGGCAATACTGGAGAGGGTTGCTGTTTCCTTCTCCAAGGAATCTTCCTGATCTAGGAATCAAACCCGCATCTTCTACGTTGGTAAGGTAGATTCTTTACCAGTGACTCAAATATCCATCTCCAAAAATCTACCCCACGACTCCCCTGAAGGTTCACTGGTTAAGACTCCCATGATTCCAGTGCAGGGGGTGCAGGCTCAAGCCCCGGGCGGGGAACTAGGATCCCACGTGCCATGCGGCACAGCATCCCCCAAAAATCCATCCCCAAAAAATGCCTTAAGGAGACTGGATCAAGATAAAACTACATTAGCTATACATGTCTTCTCCTCCCATCTTAAATCCTTGAAATGACTAAAGACAGATGTATTGATTTTCTAAAATAATTCTGAGAAACAATAAGTGACACTATCACCAGGACTAAGCTGACAGACGCAGTAACTGTCCAGAACCCTCAAGAGAAAAACGCTATTAAAATGGGAAGCAGCTATGAAGGTGAGGGAAGCAGAGGAGTGCTCCATTCAAGGTGTCGATGGGGTAGCAGCCACGGGGAAACAGAAGCAGGCTCTGGTGCAGCTGTAAGTCATATGGTGGGAAAATGCATTTGGCACAACTGCACAGGCCAGTCACTCCCCTCCTCGGCCTCCAAAGAGGCAAATTCTTCACTGAGCACAGGCACTTGAGCTCAACAATCAGTATGGCATCCACACAGCTACTATTACCCAGAAGTGGGAAGCACCTACAACTGGCCACACTTCCCCTCTCTCCCCTACAATCCATCCTGACAGATGAGTAAACTCACAGGGCACCCACCGACAGAAGAACAGCATTCCTTAAACCAGAGACTATCACTTTACAAACCAGAATTACCAAAAGGGAAATCAACACCACAAAAACAAGATGCTAACATCTTAAGAAACAGTTGCAGGAACAAAGAGGAGGCTTTAAAAGAACCATAAGTATTGGCCAAGGTAAAAGGTGATTTCATCCATGAAAAATAAGCTATTGCAAATCAATTCAGATCAGATCAGTCACTCAGTCGTGTCCGACTCTTTGCGACCCCATGAATCGCAGCACGCCAGGCCTCCCTGTCCATCACCAACTCCCGGAGTTCACTGAGACTCACGTCCATCGAGTCAGCGATGCCATCCAATTATACTTCAAAAAAAATAAATTAATTTTAAAAATGAATAAGCTGCCATAAAGAAAAATTAGAAATTATTATTGCCAAGTATGGTTTTAGCTGCAAGAATCTACACATGTAATAAAAGTATATAGAACTAAATACACATTCACATAAGAGCTAAGGTAAAACTGGCTCAATCTAAATAAGGTCTGTGGTATCAATGTTAATTTCCTAGTTGGGGGAGGGGGGGTCGTTGTTTTGTCACTCAGTCATGTCCAACTCTTCTCGACCACATGGACTGCAACATGCCAGGCTCCCCTGTCCTTCACCATCTCCCGGAGCTTGCTCAAACGCATGTACATTGAGTCGATGATGTCATCCAATTATCTCACCCTCTGTTGTCCCTTTCTCCTCCTGCCTTCAATCTTTTCCAGCATCAGGGTCTTTTCTAACCAGTCAACTCTTCACATCAGGTGGCCAAAGTATGGAGATTCGGCATCAGTCTTTCCAATGAGTATTCAAGGTTTGATTTCTTTTAGGATTGACTGGTTTGACCTCTGTACATTCCAAGGGACTCTCAAGAGTCTTTTCCAACACCACAGTTCAAAAGCATCAATTCTTTGGTGCTCAGACTTCATTATGGTACAACTCTCACATCCATACATGACCACTGGAAAAACCATAGCTCTGACTAGATGTACCTTTGTCAGCAATGTCTCTGCTTTTTAATACGCTTTCTAAGATTGCCATAGCTTTTCTTCCAAGGAGCAAGCATCTTTTAATTTCATGGCTGCAGTCATCATCTGCAGTGATTTTGGAGACCAAGAAAATAAAGTCTGTCATTATTTCCCTTGTTTCCCCATCTATCTGCCATGAAGTGAAGGAACCGGATGCCATGATCTTAGCTTTCTGAATGTTGAGTTTTAAGCCAAGTTTTTCACTCTCCTCTTTCACTTTCATCAAGAGGCTCTTTAGTTCCTCTTCAATTTTGCCATAAGGGTGGTATCATCTGTGTATCTGAGGTTATTGATATTTCTCCCAGCAATGTTGATTCCAGTTTATGCTTCATCCAACCCAGTATTTCGCGTGATATATGAAGCTTTCAAAACCAAAAAAGGATTCTGGGGAATGGTAACAATACACTTAAGGTAATAATAATAATAAATAAGAAAGTAGCTCAGTCGTGTCCGACTCTTTGCGACCCCATGGACTTGTATATAGTCCATGGAATTCTCCAGGCCAGAATACTGGAGTGGGTAACCTTTCCCTTCTCCAGAGGATCTTCCCAACCCAGGGATCGAACCCACATTGCAGGCGGATTCTTTACCAGCTGAGCTACAAGTAACTCTCAAAAACAGGGTAAGTGGGGATATCCCTGGTGGTTCAGTGGCTAAGACTCCAGGCTCCCAATGCAGGAGGCCCGGGTTTGATCCCTGTGTGGGAACTAGATCCCACACGCCACAACTAAGACTTTGCAAGTGGCAACTAACTATCCCGGCATGCTGCAAATAAGACCCAACACAGCCAAATAAATAAATACTTATTTAAAAAAAAAAAAAAGGCTGAGTGAAAGACACTCTCCGCAAACGTATGAGTCCATTTATATGAAACGCTAGAAAATGCAAACTAACCATTTCTGCATCTGATAGAAAGCCAATCACTGGCTTAGGGAAGGAGAGAGGGAAGGATTGTACAGGGGTAGGAGAAAACTCTCTGTGATAACCCAAATCTTAATTGTTGGGGGCAAGAGGGGAGATTTATGGCTGTGTATATCTATCAAAATGCATGGAACTGTACACTTCGAGTGGATATAATTTATTATATGTAAATTATATTCAATAGTCACTTTTATAATAGAAAAATGAAAATATTTCTTTCCAAAATAAAGTTCAACAGATACATTTAATAACAAACAAGCTGCAGGAAAAAAAAAAGGGAAACAAAACAAAGAAATTCTCCCAAAATGCCTCAAGTATGAAAGAAAGGTAGATATATAAAACACAGAACCAGAAAGCACAACAATCTATGTTTTAGGAGTTCTAGAAATTTTCTGTGGGGAATAAGGGAAGATTTACAGTGACATCTTATTGAAATTTCGGGAAATCCTGAAAACTCCCAAAGGAAAAAAGTGAATTCCTACAAAGATACATAGATCACATAAAGGTAAAATTAGACTTCACATCAGTAACACAGACACTAGATGACAACAGAACACCAGCAAAGTTAAAAGGAAAATAATGTGAAACTCATATTCAGTCAAATCAGCTCTCAAGTGGGAGTACAAGAGAAAGGCAATTCCACGCATGAAAGAGCTCAACATTTACTATTCAAAGACCTTCTCTGAAAGTTAGTAGATACACTCCAATATAATACTGTAGATCACCCAAGATAGGAGTTATAAGGAACAATGATAAGCACAGGAAGCAATACATGCTGACTTTTAGGAAAATAAGCAACACGGAACTAAAATATTTACATGATTTCAACATAGGAAGTCGAAGAGGGAAGAGAAAGGAGAGGGAAGTCAAAGCAAGCAGCAGCTCTGTCTTGTGGGGGAACAGAAAATATAGATTCTGATTATTTCTAAACAAGAATAAAGAAGTGATGGTTTAAATGTGTTAAAAATTTACAGGCAACTCCAGAAGAAGAGAAAATGAACATAAGACCTTCAAACAACTGGGGGGGGGGGGGGGGGGGGCGGAACAGGAAATCAGTTCAAAAACAGAGAATTCAACTATATGCTTATATAAAAAAAGACATCTAAAATAAGATAATACAAATAGGTTGAAGGTAAATAAACAGTAAAACACTCACAATGGAGTCCCATAAGGAGGAGCTGGATGCTTTAAGATGAAAATAACATTCAGTCAAAAATGAGTAAATCAAAATCTTAAGCTCCTCACTGCAGACTGATAGAGCAGCTGACTTACATTCAGGAAACACGATACAGTAAAAGTCAAACCTCATGTTTCAAGACCAACACTGCATTTATCAAGGGCTCACAGTATAAGGGGTGCCCCTCCAAACAGTGGTCTACCATCCCTAAACTCACCTGCATTATATATTCACTGACTAAAGCAGTAAGCAGTCGTTGGCACCATGCTTTGTCACATTTATACAGCTGAATTCGGGTAAGCAAAACAAATGCCTGGACAGTGTTACTCCACTCTATCAAGCAAATATTAACAGAAAGCAAATACAATACTAGAAGTCTACAAAGCATTCAAAACAAAAAGCGTTATAAGGGGACAAAAAGAAATTATGTCACATGCATATAAAAGTATAATTGATATGACCCTGACATATGCTTCAAAAAACATTAAAAACAAGAAATTATCAAATCTACAAATCAGCAGATCTAAAATTCCAAATAACAAAACCACACACACTTTCCACAATACCTCAAAATAAGAAATTAAGGGGACTTCCCTGGTGGTCCAGTAGTTAAGAATCCACCTTGCAATGCAAGGATGAGGGTTCAATCCCTGGTTGGGGAACAAAGATTCCACATGCCACAGAGCAATTAAGCCCACATGCCACAGTGAAGACCTGACACAGCCAAATAAATATTTTCTTAAAAAGAAATGAATCCAACAGACACAAAGAAATAAGTCTATCCACCTGGAAATCTTCAAACTCACTTGTATTAATTCTGAGATTGAAGATAAAATCGAAACAAAATGTGTTTTTAAATGAATGACAATGAGAACTCTATGTGTCAAAAAGAATAGGATATCTACCCAAGGTGGAACTCCGATGGAAACTTCTAGCCTTAGATATCAAATGTATTCAAAATATGGAAGTCTAAATGAAAGAGAATGTCACATACAATTTGAAATGCTAAAAAAAAAAACAGACCCAAAATAAGCAGAAGAAAGTTATTAAAGATGAAAGCAAGAAGTAAATGTAATTAGAAAAACATTGTGAACAAAGCCACAACAGAGCTAATCAGTAAAATCAAGCTTTGAAAAAGCCATTAAAACAAACAAATTTCTGCTAAGTATATCCAAAAAAAAGATATAGCTTTTCTTTAGACCAAAAAACAAAAAAAGTCAAGGAAGATGAAGTACATAACCAGAGATTGTACAAATAAGCCAACTTACAATCTATGTAACAGTGAATTTAAAATGTACCATAAACAGAGGATTAGCAAGGAAAAAAGAGTACAAAGAGAGACTCAAAATGAAGTAGAAAACTCAGTCAAAAGCACTGAAAAAATTTTAAAAGGTCAAAGATCTACCACACAAACAACAAAAAGTCAGGCCCGGACAGTTTCCAGGCAAACCACTAACAGCTTCTGGGGCACATACACACAAAAATCTAGAAAGATTCTCAAGTCATTCTAACCTCATCAAAACTACAAAAGAGGTGTCCCACAACATAAATGCAAAAACATTAAAGTATTAAACAGAATCCGGTTGTGCAGTAAGAGTAATACACCACAGCCAAAAGGGATTCTTCTCTGGAAGGCAAGGACAGTTTTCACAATTAAAATTCCACTTAAGGAGAAAATGTACATTAGTACATTGAAGGAGAAAAATCATGATTATCTCGATAAGACTCCATAAAACAAAAATTAAGATAAATCAATTAAGCCAACAGAATTTAAAAATTTTTAGTAACTGGACACACCAAAAAAAAAACACATACCAATAGCTTTTCCTATATAAGCAAAATCCAGCAAGAAAACAATATGAAAAAAATGTTATGCATAAAAAAAAATTTAGAAATAAATACTAAAATAATATGAAAAATGTCATGCATAACAAACCCATAAAATATTTAGAAATAAATACTAAAACATGTATGACTATTATTAAAATGGTGTACTGAAAGACATAATGATGGGAAGATATACCATGTTCCAGGAAGGAAAACTTAAATACTATTAAACACCAATTCTCCCCCAAATTAAACCAACAGTGTCAGTGCAATTCTAAAGAGAACACTGTGGCTGACTCCCCAGCAGCCATTCACCTCAGTTGCAGGGAGTCATGATTTTTTCTTTTTTTAAATGCCCACAGAAACTCCATTCCCAGTGATGAGGGACTAACTGAACCTTTCACTGCGTAAGTCATGAAGTCTGGCCCTGACTGGAAGAATAAAAAGTTTCTGCAATCATGGAAACAACAATGTTAGGTATGACTGAAGCAAGGAGATTCAATTCCTATTTTTCTACCAGAAGCACCATTCTTTAAGTACCAACTTTAAGATGATGCCAACCTTTTGGATAGCAAAGACACAGCACTCTACTAACAAATATATCTCATCAACAGCACTGGAATCTGAAGTTTTGGACATAACTAACACCAATGGTCTTTAGATTGCAAGGCTTAAAACAAATTAAGCCTTTTTCCCCTTTCCTTAGATTAAAAAGGTGAAGCATTAGTTTACTGGCCATTTTGTTTTAAATGATCATCCATTAATAGCCAAGCACTTCACTGCATGAACTTATTTAATGTTTACAATAACCAAGCAAGGTAATCACCCCACTTTACTTTCAGTTAAGAAACTGAAGTGCAAAGAAAGGAGCCCAGGGTCACAGTCAAGAAAAGGAAAAGGTGGGACTCAAGCCCAGGTTTCCTAAATCCTTTAAAAAGTATTTTTTAACCAGTATCTATACAAACCTATGAGCACAAAACAAGTATTTTGGGGTTAATTTTTTTTTTTTTTAATAAAAAGTAGTTTAAAAAAATACACATACCTTAGGAAAAGAGGACCAACAATCTATAAGAAAAAGTAAGGGGTCTCAGGCTGAAAGAGTAAATAGCTCAGTTCATATTCTTATTCACTGGTTTCAGACTGCACTGGTTTCTGGCTTTTCCATTATACTAGTCAAACCATTTACACACCCCTAAGAACTGAAAGACAGTGAAAGACATGGGAGGTCCATCAGAAGCACACTCTCTGATAATCTCTCAGCCCATACATTCCGTGCCTGTCAAAGGGGGGTTAGATCCTTCTCAATGACCGAGAGACTGCCCCATATACTATAACATCACTGGATTAAGCCTCCCAATTCTCATTCAAAAATTACCTATTTCTGGCAAGATAAGACATGGGAAAAGTAGCTTTTGCTATCCCACCACACTCATCTCTTAAATGAAGGCCTATTTTATCACTTTCAATTTTCACAGATATTTGAGTCTGTTTTCAGCCTTCAGCGTATTTTCTGATGTATTTCCTCCAAGGCACTCTGTCTAGACAAAGTGCACTTGACTTAGGATACTTTCCTAGAAAGAATTTAAACTTTCTCTCACAAATCTATGTAAAATCATTATTAGCACTCTGATAATAGGTGCCAACAACTGAAATGCTTTCCAATGAGAAATATATGATTTATAAAAGTGTGCTCAATTTTTCAACATTATGAACTACATCTTTACCAGACCACAAATGGTTAAGACACTGCAAACCCAAACCCCTAGGCTGCTCTAAGCAGAAAGCTTTGGCCTCAGATTAAAAGCTGGACCTCAAAAATATTCCCAAAATAGTTTAACTCAGGGACCAGATACTTATAAAATACTACCTACTATAAAACCAGCAGACTCAATAATAAATTTTATATTCAAGAAGTATAAATAACAAAACCTAATAGCCAACTAAAATCTGCAAGATAGCTTTCACTTTTAGAAAGCAAACTTTAAGCCATTATAAAGGACTTTCACATCTTAGTCTACCTTGCTGACAAAAACAGAGAAAACATGGAGAAACAAGTGTTTAAAGTTACGAACTTCATACCCCCAAGTTATGAACCTGAAAAGAGCTCACAAGGTTATAAATTTAAGCCCAAAGAACCTCAATACTTTTTTTTAAGTATTTAATTTCGGCTGCGCTGGCTCTTCCTTGCTGCTTGGAGGCTTTCTCTAGTTGCTGCAAGCGGGGACTGCTCCCTAGTTGCAGCGCCTGCTTCTCACTGTGGCGGCACCTCTTGTGGGGCACAGGCTCTAGGGCGCACAGGTGTAGTTGCCCTGCAGCATGTGACATCTTCCCAGGACCAGGCATCAAACCCCTGTTCTCTGCACTGGCAGGGAGATTCTTAAGCACTACACCACCAGGGAAATCCCTCAATGCTCTTTTAAGTGACCAGTCAATGAACTTCCCTGGTGGTCCAGTGGTTAAAAATCCACCTTGCAATGCAAGGGATGCAGGTTCTATCCCTGGTGGCTGAACTAAGATTCCACACACCACAGAGCAACTGAGCCAGAGTACAGCAACTACCAAGCCCATGCCACAGCTAGACAGTTCATGTACCGCGAGGGAAGACCCTCTTGCCGCAATTAAGACCAGATGCAGCCAATTTTTTTTTTTTTTTAAAGCATCCTCTCCTACTCTTTCCCTCAAAAATGGGCTACAAAGAAATAGAAATCTAACTTTTTCCCTGAGCTCCTGGTGGTGGCCCTTTCTAATTCCCTAACTGAAGATAAACACTGAGCCAGATGAAAGGCAGCCTCACAGGACCCAAGCACCAGTCTCATTCTGACAACACTGATGCGCCCCCAAATATCAAGGAAAGCTAACTATTTTCTAGATTAGTACTATCAAGCTACAAACAAAAACTTTATTTTCTAGACTAATGGAGGTTAAGGACATTCAATGATTGGTATGAGTTCAAAATCAGCACGTCACGAAGCTTTCCCTGGAGTGCTGAAACATGCTTCACATGCTTAAACATCACCTTCCAAGATCCAGCTCATCCCCCCCAACACTGCCATAAAGCACTGTGATCCCCAAGTTCCACACACCTCCTGCACATCTGCTGTACATCTGGGGCTCCAGATTAAAATGTATGTTCTCTTGTTACATTTGTCAAAATTGTACATTTTACTGTATGTAATTATGCCTCAATAAAATTTTTTAAATTGGAGCTTCCCTAGTGGCTAAGTGGTAAAGAATCCACCTATCAATGCAAGAGACATGGTTTGAACCCTGACCCGGGAAGATCCCATATGCCTTGGAGCAACTAAAGTCCGTGTGCCAAAACTACTGAGTCTGCGCGCTAAGGAGCCAAAACTACTGAAGCCTGGGCACCCTACAGTCCCTGCTTCTCAACAAGAGAAACCATGGCAGTAAGAAACCTGTGCACCACAATGAGAGAGTAGCCCCTTCCTGCTCTAACTAGTGAAAACCCCAGTGAAGTTTTTTGTGCTGTGTTTTGTGCTGTGTCCACGCGCTGCGGCGACCCCCTTCCCGCGTACTGACTCCTCTAAGCGCTTCTCTTTGCATAGTCACGTAGCTCCCAACCCCACCCCCTTCCTGTGTCTCACGCAAGTTTTATACTCTAATATTTATATGGCTTTTTTTTCTTTGAAAAATTAAAAGGTTTCTTCTGAAAAAAAAAAAAAAAAAAAAAAGTTAATGGATAACAACCAACAGATCACTAACACGTTTTGGCCTAGATCCTTCGCCTTTAGAGCCCAGTGAACTTTTACCTGGGTGTAAATATCCTTCAAACAATGCCTTTAAAAGCACTCTAGACAGCCATTTCCATTTTAATAGTCGGATGAGGATTGTAGCCTTCAATCTGAAAGTCTTCGGCCTGGAAGTCATCGATTGTCTCAACTTTTCGAAGGATTTTGAGCTTGGGGAAAGGCCTTGGTTCTCGCTGCAGCTGAGTTTTCAGTGGCTCGATGTGATTCAGGTAAATGTGTGCATCTCCCAGAGTGTGCACGAAGTCACCTGGCTTCAGGTCCGTGATGTGTGCGATCATGTAGGTGAGCAGGGCGTAGCTGGCAATGTTGAAGGGCACACCCAGGCCCATGTCCCCCGACCGCTGGTACAACTGGCAGGACAACTCCCCATTCACCACGTAGAACTGGCAGAGGGCGTGGCATGGGGGGAGGGCCATGAGAGGCAGATCTTTTGGATTCCAAGCACACAGGATGATTCTTCTGTCGTTAGGGTTGGTTTTGATTGTGTCGATCACTTTTTGCAGTTGATCTACTCCTTGACCTGAATACTCTGAATCCATATCTTTGTATTCAGCCCCAAAATGCCTCCACTGGAAGCCATAAACTGGGCCTAAATCCCCTTCAGCTCTGTCGGAGAAGCCCAGGCCATCCAAGAAGTCTCGGGACCCATTGGCATCCCAAATTTTCACTCCCTTGGAAGAGAGTTCCTTAGCGTTGGTGGATCCCTTGATAAACCACAGCAACTCCTCCAAAACACCTTTCCAGAAAACACGTTTGGTTGTCAGCAGAGGAAATTCATCTCTCAAGTTGTACCGCGCCTGCATCCCGAACACCGACAGGGTGCCAGTGCCGGTGCGGTCATCCCTCCGGAAGCCGCAGCGGAGGATGTGTTCTATCTGCCCCAGGTACTGCAGCTCCCCGTGCGGCGGCGTTTTCACTAGTGAAGACCCAGCACGACCAAAATAAATAAACTTAAAACCCCGTGCGGCGGCGTTTTCACTAGTGAAGACCCAGCACGACCAAAATAAATAAACTTAAAAAAATAAGATTTTAAAAATTAAAAGATGTTTTTGGACCTCTCTGCAGATCAGAGTTTTTGTTTTTTAGCTTCTGAGTGATTCCACCACTACTCTGGATTATGTTGCCTGTACCTTCCAAGATGGAGAAAGTCCAAGAAACACCAGGTCTGACGTCAGACACCCGCAACTAGAATCAAAACACAGCTCCCTTACTAACTCTCTATAATGGCCTTGGACCAAGGGAAAATTTCTGAGCCTGTTTCTTCATCTGGAAACTGGAGATCACAAATACCCATCTCAGAGAATAACTGCAAGACTCAAAAGAAATGTATTTGGCACAGTGTTTAATATAAACGCCTAAGTATTATGTTACTATCATTAGCATCTTTGTTTCCATCATTTTAAACCAATCTTTATATTTCTCTCAGACCTATGAGAAGGAAATGGCAACCCACCCTAGTACTCTTTGCCTGGGAAATCCCTTGGACGGAGGAGCCTGGTAGGCTGCAGTCCACGGGGTCGCCAAGAGTCGGACACGACTGAGTGACTTCACTTTCACTTTTCACTTTCATGCATTGGAGAAGGAAATGGCAACCCACTCCAGTATTCTTGCCTGGAGCGGCCCAGGGAAGGAGGAGCCTGGTGGGCTGCCATCTATGGGGTCACAGAGTTGGTCACGACTGAAGCGATTTAGCAGCAGCAGCTGCAGACCTATGAAACATACTCCAGCTAATCTAAAATGTTCAAAGAACTTCTTAGACACACACACACCTAGCCATCTCTCTAATGACTGCGATGTGTGGTGTTAAGTCTGAGATGGGGACAGATTTGGGAATCATGCTGCTCTAGGGAACATGTGTAGCAGAACATGACTATAATCAGGGTTCATAATTCCTAAGATAAACCAAACAGCTCTTTCTAATTTCTAGTAACAACTAGCCTCCTATACCTTTAGATAAGTAGTACAATAACATCAGAATGAAGTTTCCGAACAAAAGAAAGGTGGCACCACCCTATACCTAATTCTAATAAAAAATACAAAGATTTCACCTTTATTGAATTCTCTCAAAGTTAACACCAAAGCATAACTCTTGAAGGGATCAGCAGTCAATACAGCTAACTGGTGTGAAGTGAAGTGAAAGTCACTCAGTCATGTCCCCATGAACTATAGCCCGCCAGACTCCTCTGTCCATGGAATTCTCCTGGCAGGAATACTGGAGTAGATTGCCATTCCCTTCTCTAGGGCATCTTCCTGACTCAGGGATCAAACCTGCATCCCCTGTGTCTCCTGCATTGGCAGGCAGGTTCTTTACCACTAAGTCACCTGGGAAAGCCCTTTGTGAGTTTATAATGAACTCACCAGTCCTTATAAAAATCATGAAAAGCCACCTCTCAGATAACGAGACCTAAAGAAATAGACATGGTAGTGTTTTTCCTTCCATTTGTTCTTTCTGTATGGTCCAGTGGTACACCTGTTAGCAGGCTTCCCTTGTGGCTCAGCTGGTAAAGAATCTGCCTGCAAGGTGGAGACCTGGGTTCGATCCCTGAGTTGGGAAGATCCCCTGGAGAATGGAAAGGCTACCCACACCAGTATTCTGGCCTAGAGAATTCCACGGACTGTATAGTCCATGGGGTCAAAAGGAGTTTATTAAAGCTTTCAGAAGAGTAAATGAAAAAAAATTTTAAAGAGTGCGTGACTTGTGGCAAACACCCAAATTACAATACTTACTTAGAATCTTTGTAGTCAATGGTCACAAAGAGCTGGCTGCCTGGCTGTGATTATTTGCTGAATTTCTGGAATTGAGGCAGTTCAAAACCATGAAGGAGTTTTGCATCACTTAAAAATCAGGTGCTTCTCAACACCAGGCTCTAAAAATGGCATAGGCTGAGAGTATACAATTTCTTTTCTTTTTTTTTTCTTTCCTAACTTTCTTTCAAGAACACAGGGAAAGACAAAAGAACTGAAAACTCTCCAACTTTTCATAGCCAACTAGAGCTGCATTTAATATTTAATCATCCAAATCACAGAAGAGTAAAGCAAATGGGTTGTTGGGCTGAGGTACTATCCAATAAAGACTGAGGTACTATCCAATAAAGACCTTACTGCCACTTTCTCACTCTCAAATTCTGCGTTTAAAACAAGTTGGTTTCCTGAAATAGGAATCTGGAAACAAGCGAAAAAAACAGTATAACCATATGGATTAGTAAACTGTTATTATATCCGAAAGTTCATATTAGAGTATCAAGACAGTGGATATTTTCAAGAGTTGCAATGGCTGCTTAATAGAAGACTTGAACTGAAGACCCGTAAAGAAAAAGGGAAAAAAAAAAAAAACTATATATATCTATATATATATAGACTATATCACAAAGCAGAAACAGACGCTATAATAAAACAGGGAAACCGATTCTTTAAGAAAGGCATGTGCAATCGCCTAGACGATATTCAGGAAGATGTCTTTTTCCCTCAAAAGAAAAATTCCTAAAAAGCCCAGAATGCAACAGTACTGAATTGTGAACATCGGCAATGAGATGGAAAGAAAACAGAGACAATACCTGGATGAGAGAAGACCCGAATTCTCATGGGAAGAAAGCAGCCAAAGCTTAGCGCACAGAACACGGAATCCAGTTTTAGGCTTGCAACAACTCAACCATCTCCCTTGAGCCCAAAATCTCCAGATAAAAAGGATGTAACGTCTTGGAGAGACATTGGTGATTCAAACAACTCGGGGGGAAGGGAGGTGGTGAAAGAGAGTGAAAAAGAAGCCTTCTCGAGGAAAAAAAATCATGTGACTCTCGGACAAAGAATGCACAAGGAGCTAAGAACCGGAGAAAAGGTCCTGAGAAAAGACGCTCCACTCGGACAACTGAGAAGCAGAAGAGCGAACCACTGCACAAAATGGGCGGACGGAGCCGAACCCGAGGCCCGCGTGTTGGGGGGCCTGAGGCCTGCAGCCTCAAGCACCAAATGGGACCACCGTGCGGGGGCACTGTCTCCGCGCCGGCGCGCGCGGGAAAAACGGCGGCCGGGCCGGAAGGGGGCAGGGCGAGGCGCGAAGGCGCCCCCGCCGGGCACTTACGCGGCCGCTTCTTCCGGAGGCTTTCGACTCGCTGACGGGAGGCCGAGGTAGCGCCGCTGTAGGAGCCTGGCCGATCCCGCCTTACGCCCTCCGCCGAAGCCGAGGCCGAGGCCGAGGCCGAGGCCCCGACGGCAGGAGCTGACGCGCTGTTCGCCCGGCGCCGCAGTGGCTCCCGCCGCCGCCCATCGGGGCCCCCGGGCACCGGCTCCCGGGCCGACGAGGCAGAGGTGGCGGCGGCCCTGCCGTGGCGCTCCATGGGCGCGGCAAGCCAACCGGCTCCCATCCGCAGCAGCCACCGCTGCCGCCCGAGCCAGCCCCCCAGCGCTGGTCCCCTCTTCGCCTCCTCCGCGGCAAGCCAGTCAGAGCAAAAGAGCACCTTCGGCAGGCCGCCTCTTCCGTTGCGCCAACGCGAAGCAAGCCAATCCAAGCTGGTTGGGGGCGGCCCGACGGCCTCCTGTCCAATCGGCTCTCTTACTCGAGGCGAATCGACCGCGCCTCCGTCCAATGAAAAGCTCCCAGGACGGGGCGGAGCAGAGGACGGCGGGGGAGGGGATCCTGGCTGGGCGGAGGTGGAGAGCGGTATTGCCGAGCCGAGTGTGATGGTGCCGCCGCCCAATGGACAAGTGGGTGGAGGGGCCTGCACCTTCTTCCAGCCTCTGCACCCTCCTGAGCTAGTGCACAAGTCGGCGCTCCGGTCCCTGGAACTCTCCCGGGAGCCGCCTCGCGCCCCGAGCCGCACCCCGCTGTTGCGTCCCGTCGTCTCGGCTTGCCCCTCCCCTAAGCCCAGCAGTGTCCCGCAGGGTCTGGTCGCAGGTGTTGGCGAACGGAAGGACTTGAACCGCGGCTGAACTTAGCTTTTGTCCTGATTCTACCGCTGCAGTCTAGACCACCAGTCCTTCGTGCTCTGTTTAACCGCCACCCCCTCCCCCATCACTCCCAGTGGCGGGTTTGGTAAAGAGCCCTCCATTCCTCTTGCGTTAGAGACTGTTGCAGTACCAGAAGGAATGAAAGGACTGGGGTTGGTATCCATGGCAACTGGAAGAAAGAAGTGGGTTGTAAATCCTTCACCACCCTCCTGTAGTGAAGGAGGGAGGGTGTGAGAGCCAGGAAGTAGGGTTGGCTTTTGCATGGAATCTGGACCCTCCTGTGTGGTGTGCCCTGGGGGACGTAGAAGGGTTTGGTGGTCGCCTCGGGGCCTGGGTTGTTGGGGATTTTGCTTAGTTGGTTTTTTTGTTTTTTGAATCAACACCTTTTGGGGGGCGAGAACGTGGTCACCTCCAGCCCTGAGATACTCACCTGAGATACTGAAGGTCCATCCAAGCAGCTCTTCTCCCATAGGTTGCCCACGCCTGGAATGATCCACAACGCTATTCCCCCTAGGCACTCCATCACGTTTACTGGGATCTGGCTCACTAATTATATCATAAGTGCTTTCCCTCAGAGACTGTAATGCCCCTTGTGTTCATCTTTCCTGTTAGTTAAGACAGCTAGTGGTAGGTTGAACAAGAAGGATGAGCTTTTCTCTTGTTTGTTGAATAGAATTACCGTGTTCACCTAAAACTAGGTCCCCTCACTGTAGGAATAACTCTGGAAATGCAATTTCCTACCTCTGGAAATTCTGTCTCCTGCAGGAAGCCACACCATAGGGATCCTACAAGAACCAAGAAAACCTATAGCTACTCTTCTAAATCTCGGTGCCCAACAATGCATATTCTGCCTCCCCCAACAAAAAATATTGTTTTCCTTGACTTGAGGGACTTTCCATCAAGTCTCTGAGCTACAATAAACCATTCTGAAGAATCAAGAATCATCACCTGAGACACCAAGACAAACCCAACATTAAAACAACAGTTGAAATATGTGTACCCTTTCTTTTTTATATATCTTTCAGTTCAGTCGCTCAGTCATGTCCAACTCTTTGCGATCCCATGAATCACAGCACGCCAGGCCTCCCTGTCCACCAACTCCCAGAGTTCACTCAGACTCATGTCCATCAAGTCGGTGATGCCATCCAGCCATCTCATCCTCTGTCATCCCCTTTTCCTCCCGCCCCCAATCCCTCCCAGCATCAGGGTCTTTTCCAATGAGTTAACTCTTTACATGAGGTGGCCAAAATATTGGAGTTTCAGCTTTAGCATCAGTCCTTCCAATGAACACCCAGGACTGATCACCTTTAGAATGGACTGGTTGGATCTCCTTGCAGTCCAAGGGACTCTCAAGAGTCTTCTCCAACACCACAGTTCAAAAGCATCAATTCTTCAGCACTCAGCTTTCTTCACAGTCCAACTCTCACATCCATACATGACCACTGGAAAAACCATAGCCTTGACTAGACTGACCTTTGTTGGCAAAGTAATGTTTCTGCTTTTGAATATGCTATCTAGGTTGGTCATATCTTTCCTTCCAAGGAGTAAGCATCTTTTAATTTCATGGCTGCAATCACCACCTGCAGTGATTTTGGAGCCCAAAAAAATAAAGTCTGACACTGTTTCCACTGTTCCCCATCTATTTCCCATGAAGTGATGGGACCAGATGCCATGACCTTAGTTTTCTGAATGTTGAGCTTTACATGTCTTTACGTGTTACTTAATCCTCCTAGCAACATTTGGATGATGTGGCAAGTTATCCAGAGGCATACAGCTTGAAAAACTGACAGTCTGGATTCCTGAGAAATTCAACTACTCACTGCCTTATGAAAACCAAAAGGCACAGGTTCAGTGACATTCCAATAAATTACTGGGAGGCTTTTTCTGCTCTTAAATACATACACACAGCTTCACTCACTAGTGTGGACTTGCAGTCTGTGGCTGTCATTAAAGTTTACCCAAAATAAAAGATGAAGCAGACACAAATGACAATTAGGCAAGGTGTTTATAATCCTAAGTAAAAAAAATATAAATAAATTGGGGAAAAGAAATCATACATGAAAGAATACATAGTATATGTCTCCACTTATGTGAAGTTCAACATTGATAAAAAATGTTAGGGACTTCCCTGGTGGTCCAGTGGTTAGGACTCCATGCTTCCACTGCAGGGAACTCACGGTTGTGCCTAGTGAGGGAATCAAGATCCTGCAAGCTGTGTGGCACAACCAAGAAAAGTAAAAGTTAAAAATGATCAAAAATCCCCAAACAACAAATGCTGGAGAGGATGTGGAAAGAAGGGAACCCTCCTGCACTGTTGGTGGAAATGTAAATTGGTACTGCCACTATGGAGAACGGTATGGACGTTCCTGAAAAAACGGCTACCATATGACCCTGGAACCCCACTCCTGGGCATATATCCAGAGAAAAACATGGCCTGAAAAGATACATATACCCCCAATGTTCATTGCATCACTGTTTACAATGGCCAAGACATGGAAGCAACCTAAATGTCCATTGACAGAGAAATGGATAAACAAGATGTGGTATATATATACAATGGAATAATACTAAGTCATTAAAAAGAATGAAATAAGGCCATTTACAGCAACATGGATGGACCTAGAGAGTGTCATACTGAGTGAAGTAAGTCAGAGAAAGAAATATCATATGACACCCCTTGTATGTGGAATCTAAAATGATACAAAAGAACTTACTTAAAAAACAGCAAGAGACTCACAGACTTAGAAAATGAACTCAAGGTTCCTGGTGGAGGAAGGGACAGTTAAGGACTTTGGGAAGGTCATGTACATATTGCTATATTTAAAATGGATAACTAACAAAAACCTTTTGTATAGCACATGGAACTCTGCTCAATGTTGTGTGCCACCCTGGATGGGAGGGGGTTTGGGGGAGAATGGACACATGTATATGTATGGCTGAGTCCCTTCACTGTTCACCTGAAACTATCACAACATTGTTAATTGGCTATACCCCAATATAAAATGTTTTTGGTGTTAAAAAATAATAAAAATAAAATAAATAAATAAATGATTTAGAAGGAAGAATACGTGTTACTTTGAGGGGTGAGAAAAGAGTAGTAGGTAGAAATACCAGATAGGCTTCTAAAAGGCTGCTAATGTTTGGTTTCTTTGGTCTGGATGGTGGTTACATGAGTGTGTCCACTTTGTAATATTTCATCAAGATGTTCACTTTTTTTGTATGTGTATTATATCTAAGTAAAACTTATTTTTAAAAAAAACTGTAGATTTGACTTGGAGCAAAGTAAATCCATGATTAAGCTTCGGGGAGGGGGGCAGTTTGCAAAAAAAAAAAATGAAGGTAGCAAGTAAGAGGTTTTCTTTCTCTGTGATTATTAGTTTATTTTATAGGGAGAGCATTATTAAGTTCTTTATCACTTCTCTCAGTTATTAAGTTCTTTATCATTTCTCTCAATTATTTATCCTTGGGGAGAAGTGAATATTGTGATGTACACACCAGAATAAGAAGAACAGGGGTCATGGTAAGCATAGTGCTTCAGAAGAACTAATCAAATTCTAAAGTAATGACTTGCAAATTTAGAGCCATTTCAGCAACAAAACGACATTTAAAACACACTTCTACCACATTGGTGGTTTAGTCGCTAAACCATGTCCGACTCTTGGAACCCCATGGACTGTAGCCCACCAGGCTCCTCCATCCATGGGATTCTCCAGGCAAGAATACTGGAGTGGGTTGCCGTTTCCTTCTCCAGGGTATCTTCCTGACCCAGGGATTGAACCTGGGTCTTCTACATTGCAGGCAGATTCTTCCAACTGAGCTGTGAAGAAAGCCCAATACATGAGTAATTCACCCAGTTATAGTACAGAGAAATCAAGAAAAATCAAGAGACGATATATATTATCTATACACACACACACACACGTGTGGGAATTTGATTATTAGGTAAAATAACCCCAAATTTAGTAGCTTAAAATAGTAATACATATTATCACACTTTCTGTAGGTCAAGAATTCGGAGTGACTTAGCTGCGTGGTTCTGGCTTAGGGTCTTTCATTTGAGGGCATAATAGGCTTCAGAATCCACTTCCAACATGACTTACCCACAAAACTGGCTGTTGGCAGGAGGCCTCAGCTCCCACAACATGGGAGCTCTCCAAAGGACTGTCTGAGTATCCTCACAACATGGCAGCTAGCTTCTAGAGCTAGTGATCCAAGAGAAAACAAGGAAGAAGTTGCAATGTCTTAGGATCTAGCCTGTGAAGTCATATTCTGTCATTTCTACAATATTCCACATATTACACAGACCAGCCCAACATGAGTTGGTAATACACAAGGATAAGAATACGAGGAGAGAAAGAATCACTGGAAACAATCTTGGAGCCCGCAGTGTGTCTTCTGGTTCCTAATGAGTCATATCCTCTTAAATACTTTTCAAAAACCAGGGGACAGACTCTCTGAGTTTCCAATGAGTTTTCTTGCAGCTAAAGTAAAGGATCACTGGAAAGTAAAAAGGAAAATATGATCACAAGCATGTGAAGCCACAAGTTGTTTCTCCTTTCATCAGACTCCATTAGTGCCAAGGAAATAAAAAGTGTAGATCAGGCCTCTTTCAAGCACAAGAACTTTTTTCAGAGTATAATAGTGTAGGGAGTTTGAGAAAAACCTTGCCTACAGTCTTTCCCAAAGGACAAAGATATATAGAACATGAAGTTCTTAAGCTCCTAGACAGTCTTCCAAGGCCTGACCCCTGGCCCACAATCTACTATTGAGGAGGGATAGAGATCCTAGATATGGAAGAGTCTATTCCTTCCCAGGTATTGAAAGGACTGAAATTTTCTCCTAGTTTGCAAGCTCAAGGCCTATCTTATCTTTGACTGAATGTCTCTGATGTGGATTGGCTTCCCAGCAGCGATAAGGAATCCACCTACCAACACAGGAGACACAATAGATGCAGGTTCGATCCCTAGGTCAGAAAATGGCAACCCATTCCAGTATTCTTGCCCATGGACAGAGGAGCCTGGCGGCTTACAGTCCATGGGGGTCACAGAGTCGGACGCAATCTAGCGACTGAGCACACCCACACACTAGATAAGCACTAATATTTTAGCACTTAATAATTGTTAGAAAAGCAATCTATGGTCAAATAAGTTTGAGAAATTTAAGGTAAAGTTAAGTACAACTTCTTATTTCACTCCCAAATAAATCTATGTAAAAGCATTTTTTTCTGAAAACAAGCTTATCCTCTTTTCTCACAGTCCCACTTTCCTTAGCTCTCTTATTGATAGTGCCATTTCCATTGCCCTGAGCAACTTGATTTATTTCGCTCTTTCTTTGAATCCAGCAGTGTTCAAGAGAAATATAGTGCAAATCATGTGTGTGATTTAAAATTTCTAAGGAATTCCCTGGTGGTTCAGTGGTTAGGACTACATGCTTTCACTGTGGAGAGTGAGGTTCAATCCCTGGTTGGGGAATTAACATCCCACAAGCAGCATGGCCTCCACCCCTCAAAAAAAGTAAAATTTCTAGTAGCCATGTTTTAAAAAGTAAAAAGAAACAGGTAAAATTCATTTTAATATTATATTTTATTTAATCCAATATATCCAAATACTATCATTTCAACATATGACAAGTGGTCAAACACCACAGTGCCTAGGGGCTATCATCTGGACAAAGAGGCATTATCTAATCAGTCATTTCTTTCAGTTACCTCCTAAATGTGTGCTCCACTTCTAGTTTCTCTACTTTCCGGCCTACTGGTCAGTCAATCTTACTAAACCATTGTGCTGTTATTTTACATCTTTTGGACATGCTGCACATCATGTGGGATCTTATTTTCCCAATCAGGGGTCAAACCTGTGACCCCTGCTTTGGAGTCTTAACCACTGGACCACCAGGGAACTCCCCATCGTCCTATTTATAATCTCTCCTCTGTTTAAAAGGTTTTGATGGCTTCTTCGCCTACAGAATAAAGTCCAAACAACTTAATATCCAAAGAACCCCATTATTTGGCATTTTTCCACTTTTCCTCATTACTTCTCATATGCTTATACAACATGCAGCAAAGTAAATTTCACAGTTCTCCAGATAGACACCTTACTTTTATTCTGCTCTAAGACTTGGCTCATCCAACATGAAATTCCTTCCCACCCTATTTCTGCCTATTGAAATCCAACCCAACTTTCATGGCCAAATGATACCTCCTCCTTAAAGTCTTCATTGATTACAATTAGCTGTAAACCTTCTGATCTTTTATAATATTTCACTTTTTCTGCTTTAAAAAAAACTTTTATTTTGAACAATTTTTCAATTTACAGAAAAGTTTCAGGAATAATACAGAGAGAGTTCCCATATACCACTACTCAGCTACTCCTAACGTTAACATCCTGCACAACCATAGTATAAGGATTAGAATAAATTAAAAGTTAATACTTTCATAGTCCCATCAC
Source organism: Bos taurus (assembly GCF_002263795.3). Taxonomy (NCBI): domain Eukaryota; kingdom Metazoa; phylum Chordata; class Mammalia; order Artiodactyla; family Bovidae; genus Bos; species Bos taurus. The sequence continues at coordinate 51,313,186 of NC_037340.1, forward strand.
TTCATGGGAAATAGATGGGGAAACAGTGGAAACAGTGTCAGACTTTATTTTTGGGGGCTCCAAAATCACTGCAGATGGTGATTGCAGCCATGAAATTAAAATATGCTTACTCCTTGGAAGCAAAGTTATGACCAACCTAGATAGCATATTCAAAAGCAGAAACATTACTTTGCCAACAAAGGTCCGTCTAGTCAAGGCTATGGTTTTTCCAGTGGTCATGTATGGATGTGAGAGTTGGACTATAAAGAAAGCTGAGCACCGAAGAATTGATGCTTTTGAACTGTGGTGTTGGAGAAGACTCTTGAGAGTCCCTTGGACTGCAAGGAGATCCAACCAGTCCATTCTAAAGGAGATCGATCCTGGGTGTTCTTTGGAAGGAATGATGCTAAAGCTGAAACTCCAGTACTTTGACCACCTCATGCAAAGAGTTGACTCATTGGAAAAGACTCTGATGCTGGGAGGGACTAGGGGCAGGAGGAGAAGGGGATGACAGAGGATGAGATGGCTGGATAGCATCACTGACTCGATGAACATGAGTCTGAGTGAACTCTGGGAGTTGGTGATGGACAGGGAGGCCTGGCCTGCTGCGATTCATGGGGTCGCAAAGAGTTGGACATGACTGAGCGACTGAACTGAACTGAACTTCCATAGTATTAACTAAATAAAAAATTTATTCAAATAGTCAAAACTAGAAATAATAAAAAGGGAAATATCTCAAATTTTAATTATTTGTGAAGAGATGTTATATCACTCTTAATGGCATTTACAACAATTCCTTGTCTTAAAATTCTTGGTATACTTAGTAATCCCAGCTAGATTACGAGAACTACTAAAATAAGAGTTTGCATCTTCATATCAACTACAGTGCCTGTCACAGAGTAACACACACACACACACACAAATGTGTTGATAACGAAATAATTACAGTGCCAATAGCAACTTTGCGTGCTCAGTCACTAAGTCATGTCCAACTCCGCAACCCCATGAACTGTAGGCCACCAGGTTCCTCTGACCATGGGACTTTCCAGGCAAGAATACTGCAGTGGGTTGCCATTTCCTCCTCCAGAGAATCTTCCCAACCCAGGGATCAAACCCACATCTCTTAGGTCTCCTGCATTGGTAGGCAGATTCTTTAGCACTGTACTACCTGGGAAGCCGACAGAGCAGCTTTGGGATTCTTTAAGATACTAACATCTTTGTAATAAACAAGTTTGGTATCTGCCTAGCTTCCAACCATCCGCTCTTCTCCAAGAAATCCCCCTATCCTTGGATAGATTAGGCCCCAACAGCCAAGTCTGTATACTTCATAACCATGCCACTTTGAAATGAGGACTCACTTCCGAAAGTGTAATATTCCCCATGAAGGCAAAGAAACAGAGAAAGCTGGTCTGCAAATAAACCCAAGAATAAACAGATACACAAAGCAAAACAGAATGCTTTTCCAGCTCTCCCAGTCCTGCCTATTTTCATCTTTTCCTGAACTAAACACATGCATGTCTTTTGGTTCTTTCCATAACATTCAAAGACACTTCTAAAGTCACCCTATCCCCCCCTTTTTCTTAATCTAGCTTTCATTGTTTCCTGAAACCAGAGCTTTAAAATAATAATGATGGAGACCAAGCCTTCATTGTCAAGGCCACTTACGCTCTCCTCTCCCTAGATCTAATGTCCTGAATTATAACTTTCTTACCTTAAGGGCTGAGACTTCCCTGGTGGCTTAATGATAAAGAATTTGCCTTTATGCAGGCGACTAGGGTTCAATCCCTGGGTTAGGAAAATCCCCTGGAGAAGGAAATGGCAACCCACTCCAGCATTCTTGCCTGGGAAATCCCATGAACAGAGGAGCCTGGTGGGCTACAGTCCATGGGGTCACAAAAGAGTCACATATGATTTAGCAACTAAACAACAACCATAAGGGCTAAGAATCCATTTCTGAAGGAACCTTAAATTTCAGGCAGCTGAAGAGACTGAAATGCACAAAAGAAGAAATGTCTACCTTATTTTGGCAAATAGAGTCTTCTGTAGAACTTTCTCTATTATGCTCTCCTCTCAGAATCCCTACTACTGGTCATAGTCACTGAAAGAGAACACCAATCTACATTAATGAAAGTGATTTTAATGAAAATTATTTTCACTACTCTCAAGTACGCTCTTACATTGACTTAAGAGTGGCTTATAAAGTATCAAGAGGTCTTTATGGGACCTGTACCAGTGAATAGATGAAGATGCTTTGTTATTAATCATTAATGTCTGCAGGTTATGGGGGTGCTACTCAAATTTCTCAGATATTTTGTTACTTTAAGTAGGCCAGACATCTCCCAGTCAATCTTCTTCATCCAATTAACTATCATAACCAAAGCAGTTTTACTTTCTCTTCCCTACCTCAAGGCCTTTGTATCTGCTATTCTTCCTGCCTGGAGAACCCCTTTCCCCACTCCAGCCCAACTATCTTCATCCTTTATTCCTTTAGCCCTTTCCATGCATAGCATGGTGTGCTCAGAAGCTCAGTCATGTCTAACTCTTTGTGACCCCGTGGACTATAGCCCACCAGGCTCCTCTGTTCATTGGATTCTCCAGGCAAGAATACTGGAGCAGGTTGTAATTTCCTCCTCTAAGGGATCTTCCTGAACCAGGGATCAAACCTGCATCTCCTGTGTCTCCTGCATTGGCAGGCAGATACATTTAAGCAGAACATTCAGCTTAAATGTTCTCCCTCAGAGAATCCCCTCACCACCACCCTCTCTAAATAGGTATTATTCCCTTTCCTGCCCATTCTTCTTTTTTTCATTTCCTTTCTCTGTACTCTAATTGCATTTTGATCAAATTTCAGTTCAGTTCAGTTCAGCTCATTCACTCAGTCATGTCCGACTCTTTGCAACCCCATGAACCGCAGCATGCCAGGCCTCCCTGTCCATCACGAACTCCCAGAGTTTACCCAAACTCATGTCCATTGAGTCGGTGATGCCATCTAACCATCTCATCCTCTGTCATCCCCTTTTCCTCCTGCCTTCAATCTTTCCCAACATCAGGGTCTTTTCAAATGAGTCAGCTCTTTGCATCAGGTGGCCAAAATATTGGAGGTATAATTTATATAACAAAGTGCACCCATTTTAAATGCACAGGTTGATGAGTTTTGATAAATGTAGCCACCATCACCAAAATCAAAAACTTTTTCATCATCCTACAGATTCCCTTTACCCCTTCCCAAGCATTCCCACCCCTGGACCCAGCCAATCACTGATCTGATTTCCATCTCTTTGGGTTATATTTGATTTTTCCAGGCTTTCATATATAGAGAATCATTCAGAATATATTCTTTTCAGGCTAAATTCTTTTTGTCAGCATAATGTTTTCGAGAGGCATCCATGTTGGTGTATCAGTAGTTAGTTCATTTTTATTGCTGAGTAGTACTCCACTATACAGAAAATACCTCTTTTCACCACCTGGTGGGCATCTTTGGGTTGTTTCCAGTTGTTGGCTATTGCAAACAAAGCTACTATGAGATTCATGTACAAGTCTTTTTGTGTGTATGTGATTTCATCCCAAGGACTGAGTCATATGGCAAATGTTTATAAGAAAGTTTCTCTTCAAACAGGGAGTTTGGGATGGTCATGTACACACTACTATATTTAAAATGGATAACCAACAAGGACCTATTGTATAGCACATGGAACTCTTGCTCAGTGTTAATGGCAGCCTGGATGGGAGGAGGGTTTGGGGGATAATGGATACATGCATATGTATGGTTGAGTCCCTTCACTGTTCACCGGAAACTATCACAACATTGTTAATCAGCCATACCTCAATACGAAATAAAAGGTTAAAAAAAAGAAAAGAAACTTTCCCTTTGAAATTCTCTGGCTGTCCAGTGGTTAGGACACTGTATTCTTATTGCCAAGGGCCCAGGTTCAATCCCTAGTTAAGGAACTGAGGTCCCACAACCCATGCTGCCAAAAAAAAAAAGAAACTTTCCCTCATTTACTCTTCGTTACAGCTTTCAATAACTTAAAACTCCTTTTTGTTGCATACTTGTTTCTTTTTTCATTTCCCACTCAGCTCTCTTCTAGACTGAAATACCATGAGGCAAGGACCCTGTGTCACTGGTGTTTCACTGAGCCCAGAGGGCCTAGTCCAGTGCTCTTAATAAATATTTTTGACTATCTGAGCAGAAGAAAAATCAGATTGGCCCCTGCCTGAAATATCTTGAATTTGAAATCAAAGGTCTCCAAGTGAATGAGGCCTTAACTATAAACCCCAAAGGAATTAAATGATTTGTAAAACAAAACAAAGCAAAAACAAAACTCTTCCAAAAACACCTATCAATACTCAAGGATGAAGCATGCATAGTGACGTACCTTTCCTGAAGACCACAAAAGTCAGAGCAGCTGAGGTTCTGGGAAGTTAACAAATAAACCTGACAGACTCCAAGAGCCAGTAAGCTCCAATCATGCGCACAACTATCCATGGCACTGGGGCCGGCCCTGAGCATGGCCAGAGACGGCAGCTACCCATGTGGTACAAGATAAGGATGCTTCTCTCCCCATAGAAGGAGGAGTGTATCATCTCACTGATAAATTTGAAAGAAGGAACTGGGCAGGCTTCAGTTCAGTTCAGTTGCTCAGTCGTGTCCAACTCTTTGCGACCCCATGAATCGCAGCACGCCAGGCCTCCCTGTCCATCACCAACTCCCGGAGTTCACCCAGACTCATGTCCATTGAGTCAGTAATGCCATCCAGCCATCTCATCCTCTGTCGGAATCCCTCCCAGCATCAGAGTCTTTTCCAATGAGTCAACTCTTCGCATGAGCTGGCCAAAGTACTGGAGTTTCAGCTTTAGCATCATTCCTTCCAAAGAAATCCCAGGGCTGATCTCCTTCAGAATGGACTGGTTGGATCTCCTTGCAGTCCAAGGGACTCTCAGGAGTCTTGGCTGGGCCCTAACTCCCTCCCCTGTCGGTGTCAGGGGCTTGTGGGGTGTGTGCTTTCTGCTCTGCTACCTAGCACCTGGTAAGAAGTTACCCCTGTGGGGATGAGGGGGAGGCCTGAAGTATACAGAACACTGTGAACAGATGGACAAGACTGTCAAAATCAAGGCTTGAGCACAAGCCATAGGCCTAAAACCATACTCTTCAACCAGCTTCAGAAGTTTAGAAGGATGGTATTTTGAACACTATCGGACTCCTGTCTCTGTCTCCTAGAAAAATATTAGAAAGGGGTGTGGTGCTTTGGGCTCATAAACTCAATACTCTCTATTCTTCTTACTCTTTCTAGGGCTTACCTCAAGGAGAAAAACAGCTGGTTCACAAACACTTTTGAGAGAAAGAGCTGTGGCTTTATCATCTTTGTATACCCTCTCCCAGCCCAAAAGATACATGGTTAGCACACAGTGGGCCAAAAATATAAAAGCAGAACTAACTTCAGATAAGATGATTGGAGCAGGGCTATAATATGACATCAGACTACTCTCAGTTAGAATTCTTCTGATGCCAATCAACTCCTGAGCAGAAGCCAGCTTGATAAGGAGCAAGTTAATGATAGCAGAAGAATCCCTCAGAACAATCCAACTTCTGGGGCAGTAGTGAGTAGCCCAGGCTGCACCCAGGAATCACCTGGGGAGCTTTGGGGAAAAAAAGATAGCCAGGCTATATCCCAGACAAATAAAGTTGGCACCTCTAGAGGTGGGACCCAGGCATCAGTAATGTTTAATACTCCCCAGGTGATTCCACAGAGAAGGCAATGGCACCCTACTCCAGTACACTTGCCTGGAAAATCCCATGGATGGAGGAGCCTGGTGGGCTGCAGTCCATGGGGTCGCTAGAAGTCAGACACGACTGAGCAACTTCACTTTCTCTTTTCACTTTCATGCATTGGAGAAGGAAATGGCAACCCACTCCAGTGTTCTTGCCTGGAGAATCCCAGGGACGGGGGAGCCTGGTAGGCTGCCATCTATGGGGTCGCACAGAGTCGGACACGACTGAAGGGACTTAGCATAGCATAGGTGATTCCAATGTGCAGTCAAGATTGATAGCCAGCATACTAGGCTGACTTTCTTTGGCATAATTAATAATTTGTAAGAAATGAATACTCTGAGGCCACACCCCAGACCCTCTTTATCTACTTTTTTTAGCCAGAGCCTCAGGTGATTAATACATGTATTAAAGTTTGAGACAGAGTAGTTTCAAATGTATATTTAAGAGTCAACAAAAACTTTTGTAATCTTGGCTGCACCAACTGAGTGATTTAGGTTAAGCTGCTTAACCTAGCTAAACTTATTTGAATAAACTATGACAGGTCTAAACAATGGAAAGCTATACAGCCATCAAAAGGAATTTATAAAATTTTTTTATGCTATGGAGTGATTCCTACAATATTTTAACTGAAAAAATATATATAAACACATATATAGTCTGTGTTATAGAAAGATAAAAACTTTTAAAATGGGCTTTGGGGATGATTAAATAATATACATTGAGTAGTTAGCATTTTTTCTACAACAGAGTAAGTGCTTAACAAATATCAGCTATTTAACAAGTATTAACAAATATTCCTTTGTTGTACAGTTACTATTTGGTTGTTGTTCTTCAGTCACTGTCATGTCCATCTCTTTGCGATTCTATGAACTGCAGCACACCAGGCTTCCCTGTCCTTCACTGTCTCACAGTGTGCTCAAATTCACAACTACTAACTTGATGATGCTATGCAACCATCTCATGTATGTCCACCCTTCTCCTCCTGCCCTCATCTTTCCCAGCATCAAGGTCTGTTCAAATGAGTCAGCTCTTCACATCAGATAGCCAAAGTATTGGAGCTTCAGCTTCAGCATCAATCCTTCCAATGAATATTTAAGGTTGATTTCTTTTAGGATTGACTAGTTTGACCTTCATGCAGTCCAAGGGACTATCAAGAGTCATTTTCAGCACCACAATTCAAAAGCATCAAAAAAGCATTCTTTGGTGCTCAGCCTTCTTTATGGTGGAACTCTCATATCCATACATGACTACTGGAAAAACTATTGCTTTGATTTTTATGGACATTTGTAGGCAAAGGTCCTACAAAGGTCTGCTTTTTATACGCTGTCTAGGTTTGTCATAGCTTTTCTTCAAAGGAGCAAGAGTCTTTTGATTTCATGGTTTCAGTCACCGTCCACAGTGATTTTGGAGCCCAAGAATATAAAATTTCACTATTTAACTTTTTCCCCATCTATTTGCCATGAAGTGATGGGACTGATGACATGATCTTAGTTTTTAGAATGGTGAGTTTTAAGCCATATTTTTCACCCTCCTCTTTCACCCTTATCAAGAGGGTCTTTAGTTTCTCTTCACTTTCTGACAATAGAGCAGTATCATCTACATATCTGAGGTTGTTGATATTTCTCCCTGCAACCTCAATTCCAGCTTCTGATTCATCCAGCCCAGCATTTCACATGATGTACTCAGCATATAAGTTAAATAAGCAGGGTGACAATATACAGCCTTGATGTACTCCTTTCCCAGTTTTGAACCAGTCCATCATTCCACGTCTGGTTCTAACTGTTGTTTCTTGACCTGCATACAGCTTTCTCAGGAGGCAAGTAAGGTAGTCTGGTATTCCCATCTCTTTAAGAAATTTCCACAGTTGTGACACACACAGTTAAAGGCTATAGCATAGTTAATGAAGCAGAAGTAGATTTTTTGGGGGAATTCCCTTTCTTCTTCTGTGATCCAAAAGATGTTGGCAATTTGATCTGTTTCCTCTGCCTTTACTAAATCCAGCTTGTACATCTGCAAGTTTTTGGTTCATATACTGTTGAAGCCTAGTTTGAAAGATTTTGAGGATTAACTTGCTAGCATGTGAAACGAGAGCAATTGTACAGTAATTTGAAAATTCTTTGGCATTGCCTTTCTTTGGGATTGAAATGAAATCTGACCTTTTCCAGTCCTGTGGCCACTGCCGAATTTTCCAAATTTGCTGACATATTGAGTGCAGCACTTTAAGAGCACCATCTTTTAAATTTTAAATAGTTCAACTGGAATTTCATCACCTCTATTAGCTTTGTTTGTAGTAATGCTTCCTAAGGCCCACTTGACTTCGCACTCCAGGATGTCTAGCTCTAGGTGAGTGACCACATCATCATGGTTATCTGGGTCATTAAGACCTTATTTATATAGTTCTTCTGTGTATTCTTGCCACCTCTTCTTAACATCTTCTGCTTCTGCTAGGTCCATACCATTTCTGTCCTTTATTGTGCCCATCTTTGCATGAAATGTTCCCTTGGTATCTCTAACTTTCTTGAAGATATCTCTAATCTTTCCCATTCTATTGTTTTCCTCTATTTCTTTACATTGTTCACTTAAGAAGGCTTTCTTATCTCTCCTTGCTATTCTCTGGAACTCTGTATTCAGTTGGGTATATCTTTCCCTTTCTCCCTTGCCTTTTGCTTCTCTTCTCAGCTATTTGTAAGGCCTCCGCAGACAACCACTTTGCCTTCTTGCATTTCTTTTTCTTTGCAATGGTTTTGGTCACCACCTCCTGTACTGTGTTACGAACTTCCATCCATAGTTCTTCAGGTACTCTGTTTACCAGATCTAATCCCTTGAGTCTATTGTCACCTCCACTGTATAATCATAAGGGATTTGATTTAGGTCATACCTGAATGGTCTAGTGGCTTTCCCTACTTTCTTCAATTTAAGTCCAAATTTTGCAATAAGGAGCTCATGATCTGAGCCACAGTCAACTCCAGGTCTTGTTTTTGCTGACTGCATAGAGTATCTCCATCTTTGGCTGCAAAGAATAAAATCAATCTAATTTTGGTATTGACCACCTGGGTCCATGTGTAGAGTCATCTCTTGTGTTGTTGGAAGAGGCTGTTTCCTATGACCAGTGCATTCTCTTGGCAAAACTCTGTTAGCCTTTGCCCTACTTCATTTTGTATTCCAAGGGCAAAGTTGCCTGATACTCCAAGGATCTCTTGAATTCCTACTTTTGCATTCCAGTGCCCTATGATGAAAAGGATATGTGTGTGTGTGTCTGTTTGTCTGTGTGTTCTAGAAGGTCTTGTAGGTCTTCATAGAACCGTTCAACATCAGCTTCCTCACCATTAGTTGTTGGGGCAAAGACTTCGACAACTATGAATTTGAATGGTTTGCCTTGGAAACGAACCAAGATCATTCTATTGTTTTTGAGATTGCACCCAAGTACTGCATTCAGACTCTTTTTTGTTTTTACTATCAGGGCTACTCTGTTTATTATAAGGGATTGTTGCCCACAACAGTAGATATAATGGTTATCTGAATTAAATCTGCTCATTCCAGTCCATTTTGCAGTCCATCAGTTCACTGATTCCTAAAATATCAATGTTTACTCCTGCTATCTTCTGCTTGACCAAGTCCTATTTAACTTGATTCATAGAACTAACATTCCAGGTTCCTATGCAATATTGTTCTTTACAGCATTAGGCTTTACTTTCACCAACAGACACATCATTCTCAAGCTATTTCTCCACTCTTCCCCAGTACCAAATTGGACACCTACCAGCCTGGGTGACTCATCTTCTGGTGTCATCTTTTTGCCTTTTCATACTGTTCATGGGGTTCTCGAGGCACGAACACTGAAATGGTTTGCCATTCCCTTCCCCAGTGGAACCACATTTTGCCAGAACTCTCCACCATGACCCACCCGTCTTGGATGGCCCTGCACAGCATGGCTCAGAGCTTCATTGAGTCACACAAGGCTGTGATCCATGTGATCATTTCGGTTAACATTCTGTGATTGTGGTTTTTGTTCTGGAGACTGTAGGATTATTGTTCTTGCTTCTTCTGTCTGCACTCTGATGGATGAGGATAAGAGGCTTGTACAAGCTTCCTGATCATGGGGGACTGGTTGTGGGGAAAACTGGGTCTTTCTCTGGTGGGCAGGGCCATGCTCAGTAAATCTCTAATTCAGTTGTCTGCTGAGTGCGTGGGGCTGTGCTCCCTCCATGTTAGTTGTTTGGCCTGAGGCAACCCAGTCCTGGAGTCTACAGGCTCTGTGGTAGGGCTACTGTTGACCTCCAAAAAGGACTTAAGCCAACACATGCCTGCCAGGACTGCTGTCTTTCCTCCAGGCCACTTTTGATCCTCCCTCCATAGTTCAGTTCAGTTCAGTCACTAAGTTGTGTCTGACTCCTTGTGACCCCATGGACTGCAGCACACCAGGCTTCCCTGTCCATCACCAGCTCCCAGAGTTTGCTCAAACTCATGTCCATCCAGTCAGTGATGCCATCCAACCATCTCATCCTCTGTCATGCCCTTCTCCTGTGCTTTCAGTCTTTCCCAGCATGAGGGTCTTTTCCAGTGAGTCAGTTCTTCACATCAGGTGGCCAAAGTATTGGAGTTCCAGCTTCAGCATGAGTCCTTCCAATGAATATTCAAGACTGATTTCCTTGAGGATTGACTTGTTTGATCTCCTTGCAGTCCAAGGGACTCTCAAGAGTCTTCTCCAACACTACAGTTCAAAAGCATCAATTCTTTGGCACTCAGCTTTCTTTATAGTCCAACTCTGACATCTATATATGACTATTGGAAAAACCATAACTTTGACAAGATGGACCTCTGTTGGCAAAGTAATGACTCTTTTTTAATATACTGTCTAGGTTGGTCATAGCTTTTCTTCCAAGGAGCCAACGTCTTTTAATTTCATGGCTGCAGTAACCATATGCAATGATTTTGGAGCCCAAGAAAATAAAGTCTGTCACTGTTTCCATTGTTTTCCCATCTATTTGCCATGAAGTCATGGGACCAGATGCCGTGTTCTTAGTTTTCTGAATGTTGAGTTTTAAGCCAACTTTTTCACTCTCCTCTTTCACTTTCATCAAGAGCCTCTTTAGTTCCTCTTCGCTTTCTGCCATAAGGCTGGTGTCATCTGTATGTCTGAGGTTATTGATATTTTTCCAAGCAATCTTGATTCCAGCTTGTGCTTCATCCAGTCCAGCATTTCCCATGATGTACTCTGCATATAAGTTAAATAATCAGGGTGACAATATACAGCCTTGACATACTCCTTTCCCAGTTTTGAACCAGTCTGTTATTCCATGTCCAGTTCTAACTGTTGCTTCTTGACCTGCATACAGATTTCTCAGGAGGCAGGTAAGGTGGTCTGGTATTCCCATCTCTTGAAAAACTTTCCACAGTTTGTTGTGATCCACAAAGTCAAAGGTTTTGGCATAGTCAATAAAGCACAAATAGATGTTTTTCTGGAACTCTCTTGCTTTTTTGATGATCCAGTGGATGTTGGCAATTTGATCTCTGGTTCCTCTGCTTTTTCTAAATCCAGCTTCAACATTTGTAAGTTCATAGTTCACATACTGTTGAAGCCTGGCTTGGAGAATTTTGAACATTACTTTGCTAGTGTGTGAAATGAGTACAATTATGCAGTAGTTTGAACATTCTTTGGCATTGCCTTTCTTTGGGACTGGAATGAAAACTGACATTTTCCAGCCCTGTGGCCACTGCTGCGTTTTCCAAATTTGCTGGCATATTGAGTTCAGCACTTTAATAGCATCAACTTTTTCTCCCTCCACAGGAGATCCTCAAAGACTCGCAAGTAGGTATAGCTCATTCTCTTGTGGGGTCAGTGCTCCTTTCCCCTGGGTCCTGGTGCACACAAGGTTTGTGCCTGCCAAGAATCTCTGTTTCCCCCAGTCCTGTGGAAGCTCTATAATCAAATCCTGCTGTGCTTCAGATTCCTTGGGGATTTCCAGTCCCTTTGCTGGATCCCCAGGTTGGGAAGTCTGATGTCGGCCCTAGAACCCTCACAACAATGGGAGAACTACTTTGCTATCCTTGTTCTCCAGTTTGTGAGTTGCCCACTCAGCAGGTTTGGTATCTGATTTTATTGTGATTGCACCCCTCCTACCATCTTGTGGCTTCTCCTTTGTCCCTGGATGTGTGGTATCTTTTTGTGGTGGGTTCCAACATCCTCCTGTGGATGGTTGTTCAGCAGCTAGCTGCAATTTTGGTGTTCTCACAGGAGATAAGCACACATCCTTCTACTCCACGATAAATGACGGGGGGAACATGGCTCTCTGGTTTCAGCAAATTGATTTGGGAAGTCATGTTATCAGGACACAAGAAAAATGTGGGTTCCTGGTATTCAGACATTAAAGAGTCCACCTGCTAATGCCCGAGACCCGGGTTCGATTCCTAGGTTTAGAATATCCCATAGAGAAGGGAATGGCTGCCCACTCCAATATTCTTGCCTGAAGAATTTCATGGACAGAGTAACCTAGTGGGCTACAGTCTATGGGGTCACAAAGAGTCAGACACGACTGAGCGATTAACACTTAAGATTTTATTCTGGAAAACATCAAAACTGTACAAAAGTCAGACATCATGAACATTTACTTCCTATCATGCAACTTCAACAATATTCAATTCATAGTCTTTCTTGTTTCATCTTTGCCCTCACCCCTTCTATGCCTGCGTGGATTATTTTGAAGTAAATCCAAGACACATCACTTTATCATAAATACTCTATTTTCTTTTTGGCTGCAAGTTGCAGCTTATGAGATCTTAGGTCCCAATTAGGGATCAAACCTGGGCCCCAAAGCACTGGGTCCTAACCTAAAACTGCCACAGAATTCCTTCATCATAAGTACTCTTACAGATACTCTTAAAGGATAAAGACTGTTTTTTTTAACACTTTCATAGAGCACATTATAACACAAAAAATTAATTTTTACAGTATCATTAACTACAGTCAGTGTTTAAACTTACATTATTGTCAGTCTTTGTTTAAACAATTGTTTTGCTCAAATTAGTTTCCAAATAAGGTCAACATATTGCATTTGATTATTTTGTCTCTTAATCTTTTTTAACCTATAGGTTTTCCCTCAATTTTTTCTTTGCATTTTATTTATTGAAGAAACCAGGTTGTTTGTTTGAAGAGCTTCCACATACAGGATCTTTATGACTGAATTTTTGTAATTTAACTTGTTCTTCTCTCCCCTATAGTTCTTATAATCTGATAGAGCTAGAGGTTTGATTAGATTTAGGTTTGCTTTCTTTAAAATAATTCCTCACAGGTGGAGCTATTTACTTCTTATTCATCTCATCAGGAGAACAGAAAAATTCTAGTTCATAACATCAACTACTTTGCATCACTATCTCTTTTTTAAAATATATTTGTTTACTGCTTGCTTCTGCATCACATATACTAAATGTTTAATTTTTTGGCTGCACTGGGTCTTAGTTAGGGCATGAGGGATCTAGTTCTCTGACCAGGGACTGAACCCATGCTCTCTGCATTAGGAGCATGGAATCTTAGCCACTAGACCACCAGAGAAGCCCCTATGATCTTTTTTTGATTTGGTTCAGGGATCATCAGACTGGTCCATCCAATATAAAGTTCTCCATCCCAGCTTTCCACCTACTGGAAAGCTATTTACCTATTACCTGTTGGTGATACTGCCTAATGGTGATATTTGATTAAGGGCTACAAAATTGTGATATTTTAATTCTGTTGTCTCTTCTGCCTTTGATTAACTGGAATTATCTAATAAACAAGAAACTTCCCTCATCAACTCTATGGTATCCTGAAGTACAACTTATATGGAAAATGCAGGATTGATTCTTTCCTTTTATTGACCATGAACATGGTATTTTGGAATGAATTCATTATCTAGCATCTTCTACAGGTGACCAATGAATTATTTTAAGTACTGTTAAGTATTAAACTTAAGCCTTTTAAAAATGTATTCAATTAATTTCAATACATTAGAGTCACTCTCCCTTTTGAGTTCAAATTGTTCCATATTTGCCCTTTAGATTGACTCCTTGGTCATTTAAACATGACTCTAGACACTTCCCTGGTAGTTCAGTGGCTGGGGCTCCATGCTTCCTTTGCAGGGGTCATGGATTTGACCCTGGGTCAGGGAACTAGGATCCCACATGCCATAGGACATGACCAAAAAATTTTTAATTAATTTTAAAAACTTAAAAAGCAAACAAAAAAAGTGACTCTAGTAGTCTTAAACAGCTGCCTTGTATAACAAGAAGTTCCAATCTCAACTCTAAATTTTTAGTCCAAATCTTGAATCAGCCATTTCTTCAAGGAGTAATTGTTCCTTTCAATGGAACATGGTATTTAAAAGCTACAATTTGGACACTCAGAGTGAGCATTGCTACTGGGCTGTTCATTTTTTCTAGGCCATCTTGATGGATAGAGCTAGAAAATTTTAAAGAAAAAAATATATCATGGATTTATACTAATTTGCATTCATTTTTGAGGTTACAGAGTTTTTATTTAATTTCTTTTATTTTAACCTGAAAATCAAAGGACTTAACATTCACTACTTATTTGCTTTATCTTTAAATATATAGATAATAGTTTCAGAGTAAAAATATCAATATTATCAATAATATAATTACTAAATACTGTTTAAGATTTTTATGCAGTCCTTTCTGTCCTTAGAATGCCTTCTACTAGGAATGAAAAAGCAAATTGTGGTTTAAAGCCATTTGAAATAATTTCTTTCTGTGTAGTTCAGCCAACAACTCAATATATAACTGAGTCCATTTTTTTTTTCCATTTTGATTCTATTTTTAGAGATTTAAATTTCTTCTTACTTGCTCTAATGAAGCAAGCTCCCATGTTACATGCCACCCTATAGCATATAACAGAAGCAGAAGATATTAAGAAGAGGTGGCAAGAATACACAGAAGAACTATACAAAAAAGATCTTCATGACCCAGATAACCACGATGGTGTGATCACTCACCTAGAGCCAGACATCTTGGAGTGCGAAGTCAAGTGGGCCTTAGGAAGCATCACTACAAACAAAGCTAGTGGAGGGGATGGAATTCCAGCCAAGCTACTTCAAATCCTAAAAGATAATGCTGTTAAAGTGCTGCACTCAATATGCCAGAAAATTTGGAAAACTCAGCAGTGGCCACAGGACTGGTAAAGGTCAGATTTCATTCCAATCCCAAAGAAGGACAATGGCAAAGAATGTTCAAACTACTGCGTAATTGTACTCATCTCACATGCTAGCAAAGTAATGCTCAAAATTCTCCAAGCCAGGCTTCAAAAGTACATGAACCAAGAACTTTCAGATGTACAAGTTGCATTTAGAAAGGTAGAGGAATCAGAGGTCAAATCACCAACATCTGTTGGATCACAGAAAAAGCAACAGAATGCCAGAAAAACATCTACTTCTGCTTCACTGACTACGCTAAAGCCTTTGACTGTATGGATCACAACAAACTGGAAAATGCTTAAAGAGATGGGAATACTGGACCACCTTACCTGCTTCCTGCAAAACCTGTATGCAGGTCAAGAAGCAACAGTTAGAACTAGACATGGAACAACAGAGACATGGAACAACAGACTGGTTCAAAATTGGGAAAGGAGTACACCAAGGCTGTATATTGTCACCCTGCTTATTTAACATATGCAGAGTACATCATGCAAAATGCTAGGCTGGATGAAGCACAAGCTGGAATCAAGACTGCTGGGAGAAATATCAATAACCTTAGAAATCCAGATGACACCACCCTCATAGCAGAAAGTGAAGAGGAACTAAAGAGGCTCTTGATGAAAGTGAAAGAGGAGAGTGAAAAAGATGGCTTAAAATTCAACATTCAGAAAACTAAGATCATGGCATCCAGTCCCATCACTTCATGGCAAATAGATGGGGAAATAGTGACAGACTTTATTTTCTTGGGCTCCAAAATCACTGCAGATGGTGACTGCAGCCATGAAATTAAAAGATGCTTGCTTCTTGGAAGCAAACCTAGACAGCATATTAAAAAGCAGAGACATTACTTTGTGGACAAAGGTCTATATAGTCAAATGGCACCCCACTCCAGTACTCTTGCCTGGAAAATCCCATGGATGGAGGAGCCTGGTAGGCTGCAGTCCATGGGGTCGCTAAGAGTCGGACAGGACTAAGCGACTTCACTTTCATGCATTGGAGAAGGAAATGGCAACCCACTCCAGTGTTCTTGCCCGGAGAATCCCAGGGATGGGGAGCCTGGTGGCTGCCGTCTATGGGGTCGCACAGAGTCGGACACGACTGAAGTGACTTAGCAGTAGCAGCAAGGATGTGAGAATTGGACCATAAAGAAAGCTGAGCGCCAAAGAATTGATGCTTTTGAACTGTGGTGTTGGAGAAGACTCTTCCCTTGGACTGCAAGGAGATCAAACCAGTCAATCCTCATGGAAATCAGTCCTGAATATTCATTGGAAGGACTGATGCTGAAGCTGAAGTTCCAATACTTTGGTTTCCTGACAGGAAGAGCTGACTCATTAGAAAAGACCCTATGCTGGGAAAGATTGAAGACAGGAGAAGGGGATGACAGAGGATAAGATGGTTGATGGCATCACCAACTCAATGGACATGAGTTTGAGCAAGCTCCAGGAGATGATGAAGGACAGGGAAGCCTGGCGGGCTGCAGTCCATGGAGTTGCACAGAGTCGGACATGACTGAGAGACTGAACAATAATAATGGATCAACCCATGTGGTAAGGGACTGAGCACCACCTCTGGTCAACAGCCAAAAAAGAAGTGCAGCCCTCAGAGCAACAATTCAATGAGGAACTAAACCCTGCAACAACTACATGAGTAAGCTTGAAAGTGATCCTCCCCAAACTGAGCCTTGAGATAGCTGCAGCTCTGGCCAGCACCTTGACCGCAGCCTTGTAAGAGACCCTGAGCCAGAGGACCCATCAAACCTGCACCTGAAATCTTAACCCACAGAATCTGAGATACTAAATGTGTTGTTTTAAGCTATAAAGTTTTGGAATAATTTCTCTTGCAGCATTAGTTAATGAGTACACCTCCATAGCAGTTGTGTTATGTATACTTAGCTTTTAGATGAGTAGGCAAAGTAGAGTGTTGCTTAATCAATAAATGATGAGGTCAGTTGACCAATGGTCTTGAGTAGCATTGTGTGTGGGGGCCTCTGGCTTTGCCCTCTTCTCCATTTCATTAGTGATTTGGTGGCTTATCCTACACATGGTGGAGAAAAATCCAGAATCAGAGGGCCCTCAACCAACTGAAACAATGACCAAATTGTTTTGATTGTTGCATGAGCTAAATTCAACTCAACAAAGACTCATTAAGTTTGGTAACAATAGTTTGTGGAGCACTACAGGGAGCTGTAGAAAAGGCCAGAGGCCAAAAGGCCCTGCACCCCAACTGCTATGAAAAGGACTTCAGAGAACATCTCCAGCCCCAGGCCAAAGATAGGATTAAGTCAGGGCTACCAAATAGCACAGAAGTACAAGAGAGAGGCCAGGAGTGATGTCTATCAATCCCCTTAAAAATGAAACAGAATTGCACGGGATTGAAGGACATTATCAATTGTTGCTCTTTTGTCCTAAGTCACAAAAGTCTTCTTAGAAATGCAGTGACTCAATGAGTCAGCACTTGCTTTTAAGAAGATCCCCAAAGGATCTGTATCTCTAATGAAGTTTGAGAAACTCTGGCCTATATAACTCAGTATAATTTGCAATTTTTTATCTCACGTTTTTAAATTGAAATATAGTTGATTTACAATGTGTTCATTTCTTCTGTACAGCAAAGTGACTCACTTATACACATATATACATTCTTTTTTGTATTCTTTTCCATCATGGTTTATCCCAAGATATTGAATATAGTTCTCTGTGCTATACAGTAGGACCTGGTTGTTTATCCATTCTACATGTAACAGTTTGCATCTACTATTTCATACATAAATTTTATTTTAGATTCCACATATAAGTGATATCATGTGGTATTAGTCTTTCTCTTTCTCTAGCTGTGGAATTTTTTTATTTATTTATTTTTTGGCCATGTCGTGCAGCTTATGGGATCTTAGTTCCCTAACCAGAGATTGAAACTAGACCATGGCCATGAAAAGCTGGGATCCATGAGGCTACCAGGGAAATCTCTGGAATTTAAACTTTTTACTGTGAGCACATATTCATGTATTACCTGTGTAATTAGAAGATGATTTAAAGAGACTGGATTATGGGATTCCCCTGGTGGTCCAGTGGTTAAGAATCCACCTGCCAGTGCAGACACAAAAATGTAATCGTCGGTCCAGGAAGATCCCACACGCCACATGCTGCAGAGCAACTAAGCCTGTGCACCACAACTACTGAGCCCTTGTGCTGCAGCTACTGAAGCCCGAGCACCTAGAGCCCATGCTCTGCAACGAGAAGCCACTGCAGTGAGAAGCCACTCACTGCAACTAAAGAGTAGTCCCCTACTCACAACTAGAGCAAGCCTGCGTGCAGCAATGAAGACCCAGCACAGCCAAAATTAATAAATACACTCTACGGACTCAATATTAAATATAAATAGATAAATAAAGACACTAGATTATAAGGAAGGTGAAAATCCTGAGGAGAGACTGACCCCCTCCACCCCTGGCCTGCACTGGGTGGGAAGGAAGGAGTCTACTGAGGCCAGAAGGTGAGGGCCACATGTAAGGAACAGAGGTGCTTGTCTCCTGAGGAGAGATTCTTGAAAGTGAAGGCAGGAGGGAAATGGCGGGGGGGAGGTCCTGAACAAGCCCCCTAGATTTAAAGTTTTGTTTACATTCACTGCAGAAGCCTCGCTTGAAGCAGCTATCTGGCCAGGGTAGATCCTCAGAACCGTGGGCTTGAATAAAGAAAATGTTAAAGGATCTTAAGTCATAGAGGTAATAATAGCTGAATTTCTGCAAACATGTGCCCATCATTCTAAAGACATTGTCCTGACAGCAAGCAGGGAAAAAAGCATTCTTTCAATAATTACCACATTTTCTCTCTTTTCTGATTCCTTTGGACAGGTCTCCTGCAAGAAGCTCATTTCCGGCTGCATGTGATAATGAAAGGATTTTTCTTTCTTCTGATGTTAAATACAAGTAAATTGATTAAATAGGAAACAGCATCTGATTGCTAGGAAGTCAGCGATTCAGACAGTAGGGCATTGGCACCTGGGGATGGGGAAGGGGGACACAACAGGGGAAGCCAGGACAGCCCGGCTGTGCCAAGGACACTCAAGGGCTGATGGGACTGAGCTCTGCAGGAGAGAGAATTTGCCATCACCTGGTCTAGCCTCACAGTTTATGGATCCAGGGAGGAAAGAGATGCCAGAAGTTGGCTATGGACCCAAAACTAGAACACAGGGCTCCTTCCCTTCTTCATCTTTCTCAACACCCACCCCCCATTTTCTCTCTCCACCACCACCCTTCTGGCTGCTTCCCCCACCGCCTCCCTTCTTTTTCTGAGTACCCTTTTCAGCATGTATATTTTACTTCAATAAAAAGCTGTGGGGTTGAAGGGGTATTTTGGTTTTGTTGCTGTTTTTAAAGAAACAGCATTGAGTAAGTGAAAGGAAGATATTCAATGTAAGTTTTCAAAACACAGGCAGGAAGATGAGAATTTGCTCTGAAGAATCTGAATTAAGCCACGAGAATTAGGAAGGCTAATAACTGAGAGGGATCTATTCAAAGAAAACTTCCAATAGGAGCTGGGCTTTAAGCTAGGCCTTAAAGAAAACAACTTTAGTGGGTGCAGTAGATAAGCAATGAATTGGAGCACAGTCCTCCAGCCTTATCTTCACAGGCAGCACCACTGACCTCAGGGAGGGATGGGGAGCTGGATAAAGTGTGTATGTGTCCATTCCCATCCTATTCCAGCAGTTCTTTCCCTCTAAGAGACTGAATACACAAAAGGACTGTGGCCAGACCATATATGACCATAGAACTCGCTGCAGTAATCAGCCTGGAAAGCCAGACCACTTCTGCAGCAATCATCCCAGAATCATCAGGTCTTGGATAAAGTGTGCCACCTTCTTCCCAATCCACAACCACCTCTTCCCTCTTTTCCAATTCAGGACCAACCAGAGGAAGCCAAATATGCTCACCAACAAATCATAATAAGATGCCTCTCTTCTAGTTAGCCAACCTCCAGTGTCCCAGGCAAACAACCTCCTATTATAGTACTTCTGAAGCCTTCCCTTTCTTTCACTCACCATGTTTTCCTAGTCCCTGCCTGTCTTTGATTCCCTCCCTGCCAAATGCAAATGATGGTAGGTGCTTTTGCAAGCTCAGAATGAACAGCCTCTGTTTATTCTCACTTGGATGACCTTGGTTTACCTCCATTATCTCTAACAGCGAGTCTGGACACAAACTCAAAGTACTCATGAAAGCTGACACCCAAATCAAATGTAACAAAGATAAACTTTCAATGCCATAGATCAGTTTTATTTCTGTATTTTTTATAGGAATAGAATCACATATTCCATTCCATTCCAGTCAGTATACTGACTTCTTTCTCAGTATCATGTCTGTAAGATATATCCATGCTGTGTGTAGCAATATTTTCATTCAAACTCATTGTTAAAAGACACTTGCTCCTTGGAAGAAAAGCTATTACATTACTTTGCTGACAAAGGTCCATATCATCAAAGCTATGGTTTTTCCAGTAGTCATGTATGGATGTGAGAATCGGACTATAAATAAGGCTGAGCATCGAAGAATTGATGCTTTTGAACTGTGGTGTTGCAGAAGACTCTTGAGAGTCCCTTGCATTGCAAGGAGATCCAACCAGTCCATCCTAAAGGAAATCAACCCTGAATATTCATTGGAAGGACTGATGGTGAAGCTGAAGCTCCAGTACTTTGGCCACCTGGTACGAAGAACTGACTCATTAGAAAAGACCCTGATGCTGGGAAAGATTGAAGGCGGGAGGAGAAGGGGACAAGAGAGGACAAGATGGTTGGGTGGCATCACCGACTCAATAGATATGAGTTTGAGCAAGCTCCAGGAGATGGTGAAAGACAGGGGAGCCTAGCATGCAGCAGTCCTTACGGTGGCAGAGTCGGAAAAGACCGAGTGAATGAACAACAACAATATTCTGCTGTATGACTTTACCCCAACTTATATATGCATTCTACTATGGATAGGCCTTGTGGATCGGTTCCAGTTTGAGGCTATTATGAACAGTGCAGTTAGAAAAATTCTTGCACATATCTTGGTAGACATGAGCTCTTGTTTCTGTCATGTATACACCCAAAGTAGAATTGCTGGGTCGTACGTTATACATGTGTTTAGCTTTAGTAGATACTGCCAATTTTCCAACAGGTTTTACTAACTTAACATTCCTCCTAAAGTTTAAGAAATTGCTCTGTATTTCCATCAACATGTGATCTTTTATTTTTTCAGCTGTGCTGGGTCTTCGTTCCTTTGCACAGGCTTTCTCCAGCTGTCAGGAGCAGGGGCTCACTGAGGTGCACAGGCTTATCTTGGTAGCTTCTTTTGTGGAGCACAGGCTCTAGGTGCACAGGCTCAGAAGTTGTGGCACACAGGCTTAGTTGCTCTGTGGCATGTGGGATCTTCCTGGACTAGGAACCCATGTGCCCTGCATTGGTAGGTGGATTCTTAACCACTGGACTATCAGGGAGGTCCTCATCAACACTTGATCTTGTCAGACACTTTCATTTTAGCCTTTCTGGTAGGTGTGTGTAAACTTATACTTAAAATTTTTCTTGTTCCCTAGAGGCTCTAAGTTTTACTGTTTTCCTGGATTTCATTGTTGTAATTGTTAATAGTACATGACAGTAAAGAATCTGCCTGCAGTGCAGGAGACCCAGGTTCAATCCCTGGGTTGGGAAGATCCCCTGGAGAAGGAAATGGCAACCCACTCCAGTATCCTTGGCCTGGAAAATCTCATGGACAGAGGATCCTTGTGGGCTGCAGTCCATGAGGTCACAAAGAGTAGGGCACGACTGAGTGACTAACATACATACATAATCAAAACAACATTTTTCTCTCCCTCTATCCCACTCTTGCTCATGCTTTTAAGCCACTCACAATTAAATTGAAGACAGTAAGTGATAGAAGGGGGCACTGAAGGTAGGCTTTTTGCTTTATTACTATGTGTCTCCAAGGCCTATCCTCATACTCTGCACTCAGTAGGAGCAAAATAAATATTTGTTGTAAATACATGGAAAAAAAAATGACATGAAAGCCTATTTGTCTCCACCATACTTCCTGGCCTCTGAAGGGTACAATTGACTTACTCAATTTAGGCCTTCGACCTGGCACACGGGAATCCTTTAACAACATCTATTAAACCAAACTGGCCTCCAGAGGACCGGCTTGTGCCTGCTGCCTCGCTTCATGCAGCCTCAGGCCATTGAGTCTGGACACACATATGATTATATTCATATTGTCACAAATCCCCGAGACTATATTAAATTATATATTGAATATTATTATACTATTAGTGCAAGTGGCAGTTCTTGGAACACCAGGAAGAGATGTGTGAAATCTCACCTGAAATGGGGCCCCAGGTTCTGACACCTGATCAGCTGAGGGTCAGGGGCATGGAAAACATCCAACTCAGGCTCAGGGGCCAGTTCTCTCTTGCACTGTCCTCTCTGACCCTTCCTCCCTCTCAGTCTTGCAGATCAGCTATAAACTGGGTCACAATTATATCCCCCTTCATAGGGTCATTGCGAGGACTAAACAAGTTAATCCATGTAAGGCACTTTGCCTAGCACCTGGCATGCAACAAGGTATGGGGAAGTGGCAGCCCTTTTTATTTTTGCTGTTGTTAACAGCAACAGCAGCAGGAGTGAGGAATGCTGAGTGACCATGCCTTGCACCAAATGTGAACTTCATGACCCTGGGCTATAGGGAAAGGGCAGAAAGGGGAGCACAAGGGAGCATGTGCTTTTCACCCATAATGAGTTATCACAGCATAGATTAGCCCAGGGATCCTGAACACTACCATAGTGCACTGGTAGGAAGCAAGGAACCTTAAGGCCTGAATGACTCCATCCCAAGGAGACTCCTATAAGATCAGGAGCCATGCTGTGAAGTTTGAATCTGGCCAAGGATGGGACTTTCTGCCAGATGGAAGGGCTCTGTGAAAGCCTAATGGAGACCCCTAATGCAATGGAGCAAATTGCCATTGGACACACCCATTGGTCCCCACCTCTCTGGGACAGGAGCAGTAGCCAAACACCTTCAAGGAGCTTGTCAGTGAAGGAAATTCCTCTGGTTATCTCCTCCTAAGACAGAGAACCAGTGCTGCCCATACTCTGAACTGGTTCAAAAGGGATGTCACCTACTGAGGCTAAAAAGACAAGTGGAGAATGCCTTGGGAAAAAAAATTTTAAAAGAGGGCCTTGGCTACAAAACCTCCTGTCCTAAGTCTTCCCCTTGACTTTCTGAACTCTTCACTTTCTGACTTACAAAAAGAACTTGTACAAAAAACGAGGGATCAGGCAGGGATGAACAAGACAGGACTCATAATTTTTTTTTTTGGCCTTACCCCACGGCATGTGGGGGCTTCCCTCGTGGCTCAGTTGGTAAAGAATCCACCTGCAATGCAGGAGACCCAGGTTTGATCCCTGGGTGGGGAAGATCCCCTGGAGAAGGAAATGGCAACCCACTCCAGTATTCTTGCCTGGAAAATCCCAGGGACAGAGGAGCCTGGCAGGCTACAGTCCATGGGGTCACAAGAGTTGGACACGACTGAAGCGACAGTACATAGCACAATGGGCATATGGAGGGGAGGAGTAATTATTGTATTTTCTATACTTCTGTGTGTCCTTAAAAGTTTTCCACAATAAAAAAGTTTCATAAAATAGACTATGAATAACCCAAGGCCTGAAAAGTAAAGGGCATACTGCTCTCTGACTAGAAATTCCCCTGAATCAACTAAATCTGAGCATGTCCAACCAAGGAAACAAGGTGAGAATGTGGTATTAGCCTGCTTCCAGTGGGTCATCAAGCGAAGTTGGCAGGTGTTTCCCAGGGCAAGAGAAGCAGTGGTGACTCTTAGGCTTTGAAGGAAATGCTTCAACAGGGGAGAGAAAAGATGGAGAGAGATTTATATGCAGATACCTATTGCCAAGTCTGTCCTAAGTGCTTAGGGCCCTCTGACCTCACCCCTGCTTTTACCCCAAGGTGAAGGTACTTTCCCATCTCCAAGTATAGGTGACTAGACCCCTGTCCGGGGGTAAGGTCCTTCCTCACTCCCTTCGCATCATCCAGGCCACGGTGACCTGCCTGGGTTTCCCTCCTACATGCAACCTCCTGCAACTGAAACCATATTCCAAACCCAGGACTCTTAAGATCTGACGCATCTCATCAACTACCCCAAGCCCTCTCCTTGCCAACAGCCAATCCCAATCCTGCCTGAAGTTGGCATTTTAGTTACAACAGCCAAAATAGGAATGCTACACAATGCAGGCTAAGTCAGGGCTTCTGGGCAGCATAATTTGAAAAGTGCCAGGACAGTCCCTAAAGGTTTCCTACACACCTTATCTACAGATCTCTCCAAAACAGCTGGTCACTCTGTTTGAAATACTGCAATTTAAGAAGCATTCTTTGGGTTTACAAACTGCTTTCTGGAGATACTTTTTTCCAAAGCTATCTTGGGAGAATAACACATTAAAACCAATACCTGTTCATGAATTGTTCACTGATCTAGGTACCTAGGAAGAAAGAGCCCAGAAAGCTGGTTAAGAGTAAAGGTGACACATAGTGGTCGCAGACAGCTTCACTAGGGACCATTCCTGGCTTCAGGGTACAGGTGGTTCAGTCTGGAGAGAGGGCTGAAGATAAGTTCAGAGGCAGAGGTAGAAGCCATTAGGTTGCTGAACTCCCTGAGGGCAGTACAAAGAAAGACTGTAGTAGCCAAAGCAGGGTGCAGGACTCTGCAGACTGACAGCTTGGGGGTGGGCCACAGTGACCCCCTAACTCTTATGTCTCCCTAGAGCTCTAGTCCCTATCCCTTCCAGAGCCCAGAAATGAAGGTAGCTCCTGAGGCTCCTGTGCCTGGCCCTTGTCCAGCAATGGCTGCCTGGAAAGCACCCACAAGGATATCCTTCAATCCATCTGGCTGCTGCAGGGGGCACCCTAGCCCCAACCCTGCACAGATGCCCCAGTAGACATGTCTCCCTCCTCACTCCCCAACAATCCCCAATGCATGGAACAAAGTAAGGGATAAATATGAAAGGGGCATAGGCAGGAGGGGCTGGGTCTGCTTCTAAATGTGTGGTTAAGTGCTCCAGCCCCTCCACATTTGAATAGTGACAAAACCAACATGCATGCAAACTTCAGTAAGTAAAATGCCAGGAACCATTCTAAGGTTTATACAGATAAACTAATTTAATCCTCACAATATTAGGACATGTATATCTATATAATTTTACTATTCATACCAATTATACAGGTGAGAAAACGGAGGCATAGAGAGATTAACTCCTTGCCCAAGAGCACAGAGTTAGTAAGAGACAGAACAGGGCCTAACTTACCCTACACTGCAGCAGTGCATACTTAAACCCACTGGGCACTCTGCCTCTCATGCCCTCATCTCTACCTGGCTAGGCAGGGAAAGGTGAGGGGAGCATTTAGCAGCCTCCTGCTTTGGACCACGCACTTGACAAAGATCCACAGGCTCCAATCTCAGGAGAATTCAGTGAAGGATGAGATGCAATCCTCATTGTCCACATGTGTAAGCAAGACCAGAGAAGTCTGATTATCTGCCAAGGCCACACAGCCCACAAAGAGGTGGAGCTGAAATCCAAACCTTGGCCTGAGCTCTGTCCTGCACGTTCTCCCTCTCCAACCCCCATAGGGAGCTGAAGAGAACAGAGACTGGGATGAGGAGGCTGGAGAGGGGCTCTTTAGGTGCTCCTCACGTCTAGCACATGATCAGGCTTCCCATGGGGGTCCATGGGACTCTCTGGACCTCCTCCCATCCTTGTGTGGTAGGGAGGGGAACCAGACAGACAGGGGACTAAGTCCTTAAAAATGAGTAGCAGCTCCCTACTGCTCTGCAGGGGGCTACTGGGCCACTGGGGGCTACAGCGATGTCCCCTACCCCATCTATTGGTTGCAGGGACCAGGCAGGATGGGGAAGGTTTCTGACCCACTGTGGTCCCCAGTGGCACCTCCTGATCCTTGCACTTGGGTAAAGAGGGATAAGGCCTAGACAGGAGCACCTTCTCCAGGGATTAAGGGCAACAACCAGATGGCCAGCTGGGTGAGGACTGGAGCACCAGGAGCAGCCCAGGGACCGGTAAGCCAAGGATGGTGGGGGAGCCACCAAGGGCATGAGATGGGACAGAAATACTGCCCCCAAGGACTAGGCCTGTGGCCCCCTGCCTCCCATCTGACCCAGCTTCTGCCAGCCCTGAAAAAAGGGTCAAGGATGGTGAGACAGCTCGGCTCTGTGACTCGGGCAGATGTACCATGGGAAAGAGAGAAGATGAACAGCAAGAAGGACCCAGGAGCTTCACTGGGGTAGGCGCCGCCGGTACAGTGAAGCCAGGAGCACTAGAAGTGCCCCGGCCATGGCCACCCCGAGCCACGAAGCCCAGGGCATGGTCCTGACCACAGGCAATTCCTTCAGTTCATCCTCTTCCGGGGTAGTGTATGTCCCGGGGCTGTCCCCCAGGAGGGAGGTGCTGGGGTTCTCATGGATCCTAATGGTGTCTTCCGACACATACTCATTCTCCTCGGGGGCATTGTCAGGCCCCATGCCCAAGGAGTTACTGTGGCTGATGGCGAGATCCGCGGAGCAGACTGAGAACGGCTGGCTGTCCATCCTAGATACCAGCCTGCCAGGCTTGCTCAGCTCCAGCTCTGAGCCACAGCAGTCAGAGCTGCTGTCTGGCCAGAGTGATGTGCCTCCAGTGGCAGTGCCTGTGGGCACTGGTGATGCTGGAGTCTCCTGGGAAAGAAAGGAGGAACTAGAGGGACTGAGGATGGTAGGGTACAAGCCAGGTTGGGTAGCCCCACTCCCAGGACAGGCCAAAAACTGACACCCCAACCCCTCAGTAGCCAGCCCACAGTGCCAAAAGGCAATCGTCTCTTGGGGACTCAACTCACTGATGGTGCAGGAAGACAGTTGGGGAAGAGGGGACTAAGGCCTTGCAGGAGCATCAGTGGTGAGACTTCCTCCAGGGCTGAGAGCTCTACTCACTGGCCTGCTTCTGAGCTCACTTCTACCCCCAGGGAACCGTTGGTCATGTGTGGTCTGCTCTACTTTGACTTTCTGCCTGGGCTTGATGGCCATGAAGCAGCCACAGGGTCAGAGGTTGGGCCATAGACTTGGTTCCGCCAGGCAGACAGCAGCAGTAGGGTTAGATAAGCAGGCTCAGAGGCAACTGTGGAGGCTACTAGGTCAGAGTAGATGGGCCGGGACTAGAGTTTATAAAACCTTGGTCACGGTGGGGCAAGCCAGATATCCCAGCAGTGAAGAGCAAGGTGTTGAGGCAAATAGGAATGTTTCTTCATCTGCAAAATAACACTGCTGAGTTTAAAGGGGAGCCATGAGCTCTAAATGGGTTAATGCACATAACCAGCAGAGGTGGTCTAGCAAGCCTGACCCTCCTGAACCATCCACACTTGATTATTATTATTCTAAAGAATAGGGTGTTAGGTCTGGATGAGATTGGGTCTCAGTTCTCCCTATTCCCTCAAAAAGCAGGATTTTTTGATCCTGATCCCCGGATCAGCCCTGGATCAGGCTGGAGTCAGAATGGAGACTGAGAGGGGCTGGAGGGAATGGCTTGGATCACTGCTAGGAGGGGTAAGAACTCACCTTCACGAGTCTATTGCTGCTCCTGATGGTGAGCCTTGTGTTGGCAGGCACCTTACTGGGCACTGTGCTTGCAGGTATCCTGTGGTCAGGTATCCCACTAGTAGGCACTTTGGGTGGCACCATGCCAGAACGCACTGAGTTGATGGGCAATCTGGATGGTGCTAGATTGGTGGGCACTGCACCAGGGGGCTTCAAGCTGGTGGGCAACTTGGAAGGCACTGAGCTGCCAAATGCTGAGTTGGTGGGCACCTTGGAGGGCACTGTGCTGGCAGCCATAGGGTTGTTGGGCACCCCTGCCCCACTGGAGCAGATGGTACCTTCAGTCTGGTCACCAGCACCTCCTGCAGAGGTCAAGCCAGTGGAGGAGGAGGAGGTGCCAACAGATGGAGCTGACACCGGGGGTCCAGGCAAGCGGCTTGCCCTGGGGGTAGAACGGGCCAAGGGCTGGAAGGAGACAGTCGGAGACACAGGCCCACGGAGTGATGTGGAACTGGAGACCACGCCTGCAGTTGGTGAAAGAAAATGAGAAACACAAACCCACGGGAGTGTTATCCTTGGATCAGAGGGATAGAGAAGGGTCTCTCTGTCCCAACTCACACCATCCCTACTGCATCCAACCTCCCACCCACGGAGGAGTCTCCAGTCCCTTTAGTCACTGATCCCAGGGCTGAAGGCATAATGGTTGCAGACAAATCCTTGGTCCTGTCCCTCCTCGGTCTCTGACCTGTTGTCTCGCAAGAGCAAAGTGATCCCTCCCTCTAACAGGGTCTAGGAGCCTGAAAATCATTATTAGTTTTCCTCTCTGCATTTTTTTCTCCTGCCTGGGACACCCTCTTTTCTCTTGTCTGCCTCTTTCAACCTCTCCTTAGACTAGCAGAATCCTGGATGTTTCTCCCATTGCCATCTTTCTTCTCAGCAGGAACAATCAGAGGCCAGGGCAAGGGGCAGCAGGATGGCTCAAGCAGAAGAGCTCACCCCAGTCATATGGCACCAGAGGCCCATATGGTGCCCCCCTTCTAGGAGGCCTGAGGGCTTGCGGGTGCGGGGACAAAACCATCCCTGGGAAGAGGGCCTGAACTGGGGGAAGCAGGAGGGAGTAGGTGGTGATAGTCCATAAAGGCAGTTATGTAAGGATTTGCCACAGAACTCTGAAAACACACATGCCAGGCCCTACATCTGACAAAGGTCAGGGGTGATTCTGATGTCCATCCCACCCCTACCCCAAATCTACCACCATAACGTCTCATGGGACCTGTGTCCATACTTCTACTGAAATCAAAGTGCCCTTTGTCTCCCTGGTCCACAGCAATATTTTCTGAAAAGGTGTTTCACAGCAGGCTGGCGCTGCCAAGTGCAAAAGGATGCTTGAGATAGAGTGACAGGAGCATGGAACACTAAGGATGGCTTCTCTGAACCTTTAACTTCTCGTGTGCCTTGTGGCTGTTCCATGGGCACTGGGGGCTGGCTGGGTACCAATGTTATGTGGAACTCAATTTAGGAAATATGCCAGCCTTAAAGATCAGAGTAGACAGTATTATACTCCTGAGACGTCTGATGTGAGGGTCCAGGCACTTGAATGATGAAGAATATACTTCCTCTGGAGATTGAAATGTTTGAGTGATTTGCTGGGAGCTGGAGACCCCTTTGGGATGGGGCAATGCTCCCTGCCAACAGCTGGCCCAGCCCTGTACTCTCCTTACACTGTCCTCTAGGTCCTGGCGCATCCCTTATATAGTCCCTTAGGCATAGTGCAGACATGGCCCTAATTCACTTCTACCTGTATCCACGCCCTCTGCAATGTGACCTTATCAGTCCTCTCGAGGGATGGAGTTTATCTTTCTACTCCTCGATGCTGGGCTGGCCTGGTAATTTGCTTTATCCCACAGAAAGAAGCAGGAAGAAAACCGCATCAGTTTTGAACCTATGACCCAGGAGTCCTCTCTCCCTCTCTCAGAACAGAGCTCGGCTCAGGTATATGAAATGGGCTTGTTTACTGGGAGACGAGAGGTTCATGGAAGAGAACCGAGATGCTCCAGCCAAGAGCCATAAACAACTTATATGTAAACTGATGTGTATACAAGAGGGAATTCAGCCCAGCCGAGCCAGCCCAAATTGCTGACCCACACAATCACGAGCTGAATAAACAGTTGTTATTTTAAGCTACCAAATTCTGAGACTGTATGTTACAAGCAGATACTAATCAATATGTCCTCTGAGGAAGGTTGCTCCCTGGGGAATACCACCTTTGCCTCCTGTCCAAGAAAGCCAGAGGGATAACCCTCTTACCCTCACTGGGAGGTCAGAAAGGCACTATAATTTCAGAGTCCATGCATACCTGCTGTGTGGGTATTGCCCAGTTCTGTGTCTTGCTCCTGATGTACACTGGAGGTCAGAGTGCTGAGGGCCACCGTGTCAGACAAGGGCTCCAGGGGGCCACCCAGCCTCTTCAGGACAGCCCCAGAATGGGATGGTTGTGGGGCTTTCTCTGAATTCTGCAAGAGGGAATATAGGAATAAGGCAGTCGCT
This sequence comes from Bos taurus, assembly GCF_002263795.3. Taxonomy (NCBI): domain Eukaryota; kingdom Metazoa; phylum Chordata; class Mammalia; order Artiodactyla; family Bovidae; genus Bos; species Bos taurus. Next base: position 51,343,266 of record NC_037340.1, read on the forward strand.
TCTTCCAGGAGCTGGCAAAGGGCAACTTATGCTTGAGACAGCTCCTACAGGCCACAGTCCATGCCACAGAGCACAGGACCAAGGAAGCCTTTACCTCGGCCTTGGCCATTGCCAGAACGTCTGTCTACAGGTGACTGTGAACCTCCTTCATAGAAAATCATCGTATGGGAGAGTCTCTACTCATCTGTCTGGCCCTAAAGAAAAGTCTTCCTCTCTGGGGCCACTGCACAGACCCTTTCTCAGGCTTCAAGTTCATGATTTGGTATCTCCTGGACATCTAACTGCCCAGTCATCATATCCCAATAGAATCAGACATATTTCCCCAAAACTTGGCTTTACTGGTGATGATTACAGCTCCAACTATCCATCTCTTACCCCACCACCTCCTGCTCCCTCACTCCCCCTATCTGGTCATACCCTGATCCCTTGACTCAGCTCAACATCTCAAATGGACCATTGCAAAGACCTCAAAATTGTGACCTCACAGCTGACTGATGACAGAGGGGTGAGGCTGCCATGTGGTGAAGACCTGGTCAACAGTCTGGCAGCTGGTCTGGGGCAGATGCACATTGTTCTGAGCAGAGTTTAGGCAGGATCTGTGAGGGGCTTCCAGAAGGCTGGGTGGGCAGAAGCAAAAAGACAGGAACACAAAAGCAGGAGGTGTGTGGACGCACCTCTCCCAGGGACTCTGGTGGCTGGGTATCCTGGACAGGCACAGGGTAACTTGGCTCGTACTCTGTGTGGCCATTGTCAGGGATGCTGGGGGCCACAGCAGGTGTGGAGGGCCTTGGAATCTCAGCAGGAATTGATGGTGGCTCCAGTGGGGCTGGAGGGTGGTTTGGACTCCCTGAAGGATAAAGATAAAGTCAAGTCAAGGAGGAACTGGAGACTCTCAGGGACAGGAGAGGCCTGGGTGCTCCCAGGTCATGGTTATCAGTTTCCCCACAGCATCAACAGCTACCCTGAGGTGGAAGGCATCCCTCAGGGGAGACCCGTGTCGCCAAGTGGAAGGCAGGTACTAGAGGGAGAGTAGAGATGGAGAGGGCAAGGAGTGGTAGAGGCAGGAGACGGGAGAGCGCGGGGGGCGCCTCAGAAGCCTCTCACCACCCTGCCTGTATCAGCAGTCACCACTTCTCTGTCCCCAGGCATTCTGGACACAGTGGCTTTCTTCTCCTCCTTGTGGGTGGCTTTCACCACTAACTGACCCTTGACCTAAAGCTGCTTCCTTAACCCCTCCCCTTGGCCCCCACCAACCATGCCTGGTCCTACCACAGCTGTTTGTGTCTGGGGAAATCACAAATTGTTAATCTCCACAAATGAAGAGATGAGTTAGGAAGGAAGGAAAGAAGGGGGGTGGGGAGAAAGAGGGCAAACATGGTGATATTTTTAAGGCTGTGGATCTGAGTAGTGTGTCAGGAATTGTCTCTATCTGAAATATAGACAGGTCTTGTGTGAGTTTTCTTCCTGCCTCAGGCCCTGAGACCCTGGCCCCAGTGGACCCCCTCTGAGTACTTGGCTTGGCAGGGAGCATTGAGAGCACAAGGAGGGATAGCAGGGCAACTGGGGGTTGGAGGGAGTGGGTGGTTAGGAGGCTCTAGGGGAAACGAGGGGGAGGGGAGGAGATGAGGGGAAAGGAAGGAAAAAACCCATGAGGAGGAAAGCAGAGACAGTCATGGGATGGGGAGAGAAGAGATGAATAGAGAGAAGGAAGGTGAACACGGGAGAGGAGACAGGAGGAAGTGAGAAAAGCGTAGCAGGCAAACATCATAGCTGCAAAAATTAGAGGAGGCTGCATTTGCTGGGCACGTGGAAGGTGCCAGCTCCTGCTAAGTGCTCAACATGTCATCATCCTGTGGTTTTCACAGCAGCCCTACAAGCTAGACGTTGGCATTAGTCCCATTTTACAGAGAAGACTGAGACTTAGGGAATGAAGAGGCTTGGTCAAAGGGTTAATAAAGATTAATAAGTCGCTAAGTAGGGATCTACACTCAGGTTTTCCCACTGCCCAGGAGTGATGGGAGAGAGGGTGACAGAGGAAGACAGCAGGTATAGGGTAAGGGGAGAGGGAGAGCAAAGGCCAGGGGAATCAGAGAGGAGTTCCAGAAGAAGGGCCAGGGCAGGTGGCTCACGTGGCAGGTTGCTTTGGTAGACATGGGCCACTTCATCAGCGAGAACAGTGTGCTCACAGGCCCTCAGTGCCCGGATGAAGGAATCCACCCAGCCGTTCCTCCGCCGAAGACTGTCGAAGAGGTTCCAGAGGGTGCCCTGGTTCCCCCAGCGGTCAAAGTGGGCCCGAAGTCGGTCCTGAAAGACACAGCCCCGCCACCCAGATCAAGTCAGGTAGCCCTGACCCCCTCCCACAGCTACAAGTGGAGGTACCTAGAAAGCTACAAGAGGGAGGCAGCCATCTGAAGCTGGGTCAGAGCCCAGGACAAGGCCAGAGTTTTGAGCCCAAGTTCCCAGATCCAGGAAATAGGTCTTTACTGTGTCCCAGGCTCTCTTCTCAGGGCTTTGCGTGAATTGTCTTATTTAATGCTATTATTATCCCTACTCAACTGATGAGGAAACTTGAGGCTTAGCACATACAAACAAGTGACCAGATAACAGAAATCCACAGAATACATTTACAGCAGAACTAAATGATAAGGAATTCCTGCAAACACCAAAATACAAGAGAAAGGAGCCAAACTCCACCAGCCACGAACTCAAATACCACCAGCATCTGCATGCAGGAAGCTGAAGGAGGCCTCGGGGTTCAATGTGGAGACAGCTAAAACTGGGAGGGGCTGGGCTCACCTCACTAGGAGCCCGCAGAAGTGCCAAAAGGGCTAGCACCATCTGGCTCCCAAGGACTCTGAAAGCTGAGCCCTGGGACTCTGCCAGAATGGGTCCCATGACCAGGAGAAAGGAATTGAGACTAAGCAGGAAGAAGGACAAGAGATGGAGAAGGTTCCAGTGAAAGCGAGTAAGGGGCCCCGAGCCCAGAAATCTCAGTGCTATATTTTGGAGCACTATACCAAAACAACACAAGAACCTCAGTGGGGTTGGAAAGGACACCCCGAGCCACACGTCATTCTGAATGTTAGAAAACTGTCAACAATGGGAAGCAGGATACAGACGACAGAGAAGGAAGGAGTTGGTCCTGGCCTGGGAGAAGCTCTGAATTCCACAACCCTGCCCCCAGTCAGTGCCTGGCTGTCGGGCCCTGGCTTACCTGGTCATTTATTGTGAGGCAGGACAGGTGAGGCAGAATATCCAGAACATGAATATTGCAAAAATTGCTGTGATTGTAGCGGATATACTCATAAGTTTTGTCCTCGGCAAACGTCATCACTGTCTGGGTTCTGAACTGGCCCATGAAGGGTGAATGGACTGAGAGGAATAAAGGCTGGAAGAAAGCAGAGCATTCATGGCAACCAGGTTGGGGGTAGGGTTGGACAAAAGGCAATTCTTTCTTTTCCACCTCTTTGGAACATTCACTTTCTTAATCATCCTACTTTATTGCTTATTTTTATTTGGCTGCGTCAGATCTTAGTAACAGCATGTGGGATCTTAGTTCCCCAACAAGGGATAAAACCCGTGAGCCCTGCATTGGAAGGCAGAATCTTAACCACTGGACCACCAAGGAAGTCGCCAACCTACTTTATTATTGTCTTAGTATCAGAGGCCCTCAATGAATTTACTTAAAAACAAACCGATAGGGGAAAAAAAAAAATCAGATTCAGAAGACCTAGGGCCCAATTCTGCCCATCAGGTTGGTCAGTGTTTGGGAAGAGCTCTGGCTCCTGCCTCATCATCCCCAGGTCTGAATGTGCCCCCAGCTGCTGATAGCAACAGGGCTGCTTCTTTGGAGAATACTGAGAGGGAAGGGGAAGACAGGGAGGAGGGGAAAGAAATGGGGGAGGGGGAGGGGGAGAGGATGCGGAGAACAAGGCACCCAACATAATAATGGGATCAGGCCTATTCCTACCATGAAGAAAATGCACTACCAAAGAATTAAGGGGGCTTGCTAGTTAGTAGAAGAGCAAAGAACTGAGATCTTTAGGATCTGGGATCAGGTTCTTCCCAGAACTTGACTGCAGGACCACCATTACATTAAAACTTGCCACGTACATATTTTCAGGGTAGGAGGCTAAGTTCCATTCCTGAGTGTGACTCCAGGAAAGTTATCAGCCTTTCCCAGGTTTATCCTCACCCCTAAAATGGCTCAAGAGGTTGTTCTGAAAATACAGTAGTTCAGTCTTATAAGCCTGAAATTTTAAAATGCCCCAGGGACTTCCCTGGCATAACAGTGGTTAAGACTCCATGCCTCCATTGCAGGGGTCACTGGTGGGAACAAAGATTTCATACGCCACAGGGCGTGGCCACACACACACACACACACGTGCTCCAAATACAATCAATCGCTGCTGGTTGCTTATGTAGCGCTCACCACAATTTTCAATTTTAGATCTGTTTGTTTGCTTGCTCCCTTTTTTAAAAAAATTTTCTATTTTATTTATTTTTGCTCCTCCAAGCAGCATCAGGGATCTCAGTTCCCCAACTAGGATCCAACCTGCGTCCCCTACAGTGGTAGGAGTCTTAACCATTGGGCCACCAGGGAAGTGCCTGCTTGTTTCTTATTTGTCTTTCTTATGGGAGAGAGCTGCAGGGAATAAGACAGACAATATCTCTGCCATGGAATGGGACAGACAAATCAGTAAAAATATACATAAATAAGGATTTCAGTTAGCAATAAAGGTTATAGAGAAAATAAAGCAGATGAGACAGTCCCTGAAGATGGGGATGCTTCTTGAACTGGAGTGGGGAAGGAAGCCTTTTTGAATTGACATTTGAGCTGAATGGTTCTTGGCCGCAGTATTTTGGGCATAGGACACAGCAAGTTAGAAGTCCTAAGGTGGGAACAAGCTTGACATGTTTAAAGAATAGAAAGTAGACTGGAGTTGTCCAGGTTTAGAAAGCGAGGGGGAGGGGCAGATATCAAGGTCAAGAAGGTTGGGAAGGACTGCTGATGTAGGACATTATAGGAAAGGACTTTGTGTTTTATTTGGAGTGAAACAGGGAGCCGTTGGAGGGTTCTAAGCAGGAAAAGGAGAGGATTTGATTATGTTAAAGACTTCTATGGTGGTTTTAAGGACCCTGAGCTGTGGCGGGATCATGATGGAAGCAGGGAGACAAGTCAGGAGGTCACAGCATGACAGGTATGGCCAGGATGATAACCATGGAGGTGGTGACAGGTGACTGGATTCTGATATTTTGTGGATATGGGAGGTGAAGCAGAGAGAGGAATCAAGGATTACTCCTTAGGCACTGGGTGGATGGAGGGTGTCACTTAGCAAGCCAGAAAATCCGGGGGAGAAGCAGTGGTGCAGAGAAGACTCCAGAACTCCATTTTCAACAAGTGAAGCTTGAGATGCTATCAGATATTCAAAGGGGTTTTCAGGGAGAGAAGTGGGCAGAGGATAGAGGGGGAGACTGGAGTCGAAACATGGGTGTCAAGCTTGGTGAGACCTCTAGGAGACAGTGTTGCAAAGTAGAGAGTGCCCAAAAGTTGCTGAGGCTCCCAGTCCCCTGCCCCGTGGGAAATGGTGCAGATGTCCTGCCTACCTGCTGCCCACTGGCCCCATGGCCGCATGCTGCGTGACTTCCTTTGCCAACCACAAGTGCTATACCTCTTGTGGGGCGAGAACCAACAACAGAAGTCAAGAGGATCAGGGAGCTCTGAGCCTTCAAGAGAGGAACAGAGAACTCTGTAGTGGTGACCAGATCCCTTCTTCCCTCCCACAGGATCCAGGGAGGCCCCAGGAGAGAGTCAGGTGATACATTCTTCTGCATTCCAACCTCAGCCCTCAAGGCATAGAGTTTGGGAAGTATGGATGTATAAAACAGTCTCAACCAAAAAAAAAAGGAAGCTCGTATTTGTTCACACTTACTGAAGGTCTACTAGGTAAAGTGAAAGTGAAAGTCACTCAGTCATGTCTGACTCTTTGCGACCCCGTGGACTATACAGCCCATGGAATTCTCCAGGCCAGAATACTGGAGTGGGTAGCCTTTCCCTTCTCCAGGGGATCTTCCCAACCCAGGGATTGAACCCAGGTCTCCCGCACTGCAGGCAGATTCTTTACCAGCTGAGCCACAAAGGAAGCCCAAGAACACTGGAGTGGGTAGCCTATCCTTTCTCCAGTGGATCTTCCCCACTCAGGAATCCAACCGGGGTCTCCTGCATTACAGACGGATTCTTTACCAACTGAGCTATCACGTAAGCCCTCTACTATAGGCAGGCACACCCTAATTTCTTTCATTAATTCTTGCCATAATCCTAAGAGGAGAAGTGATGCCAAGTTGTCCAGCTGAGCAGTGGCCTAACAGAATTGGAACCCAGGACTTGCTGCCTCATTGCATGTCTCACCATACGTCTTGAGGGCAGAGACCTCTATGGCAAGTGAGACTCACACAGCCCCCTCCCTGCCTTCAAGCCCTCAGAGAGGCGAAGGACACGGCCTGGGTGAGGAGAGGTCGCTGAGTGAGAGTGTGCCAAAGCGCAATATTTAGTCCCTTCTCTTGTGAGAAATGGAAGTCTTTCGGCCAGGTCTGAGGACGTTTTAGCCCTGCCCTCCACAGGTGCCAGTTCTCAGGTCCTTCCAGATGTTTTTGAGTCCTCAAAATAAGGATGTCAGTTTTGTTTTTTCCAAAGTTTTCCTGGCACCTCCTTCCGGGTCTCAGAGAAGATTGTGCTTGGAGTGTTCTGGAGTGTTCCTGACCGCCGCCGCTAGGAGGGCACCAGAGTCTCAGAGAGCACCCCCCGCACCCCCCCACCCCCCACCCCGCCCCCGATCCCGGAAGGGACGAGGCCTCACAACCTCTGCTCGGAATCCAGAATTCCTGGGCCAGGGTCAGGTCCGCCGAGGGCCAAGAGGCTGTTCTAAGGTGTCATCTCCGAGAACAGCCAAGACCCGGGGAGGGCAGCAGTCGCGACCGCTGAGACTGGCGCACCGGGGCTAGGCCTCGCCTTGGGGTCACCCTGGGCCTGCGGATGGCTGGAGGAACTCAGTAACCACAGCCCGTCTCCTTCCGGCCCAACTTTCCCTACAGCCCGGGCAGACGTCCGCGCCACCCACCTCCAGAGCCCTGGGTGCTGGATGCGGCACGCGGAGCTCTCGCTGCCGCGAACCCCGCTGTGCATTAGGACCCGCTGTTTCCAGTACCCCCGCGCCCTAAGCCTCTTGCGCCCCGACGGACTCCGAGTCCCACTCGGCTTCTGCGCCGCGGACCACCTCTCCGAAAGGCGTCCGTGCTCCCTGAGCCCAGAGGACCGACCTCCTGAGTCGGCGATCTTACCTTGGGTAGCCGCGACCCGGCGACCTGCCTTCAGCTGGGCCTGCTGGGAACCTTCCCCCGCTGGGAGGGAGGAGAGAGGCCAGGACCGCGCGGCCATTGGCCAGACGCGGGGGCGGGGCTTCGCGGCCTGCTGTCGCGGCTGGTCAGCATGGGCCGGCACTTGACCTCGCTTGGCAAGCCTGGCGGCGCTGGACCTGGGATCGGAACTGACCTGGTTTTCTACTGCGTGATCGGAGGGGAAGATGATCTCTCCTCCTTTCGAGCAACTTCCAGGGGGAAGTCTAGGGTCTGGCTAGAAACCAAGTAGAAACCGAGCTGGGCTCAGTCCCAACGCTTCCTACACGAACCTACCCTCCTCCGAGGAATAACGAGGGTTGAGGGCTTTTATGTCTTTCGCTCCTGGACTCACAGGGCCTAGCATACAGTCAGTGCTCAATAAATGTCGGGTGTCACAAGGGTTCGAGTGCTCAACCAAGTGACACCCTTTCTGGGCCTGAGAAGGCAGGATCGGGATGTGTAGGTGTATGCAGATGGAGATGTATGCAGAGCAAGGGCGCCAAGATTGGCTCGCTGTGCACACAGGGTGTGGGCCTTGAATGCTGCGTGGGAAAGGCCTCTAGGCTCAAGGATTTAGGGCGGTACCTCCCGACAGTGCTCGCCCTTCCTCTGCTGGGCCAAAGGACAATTACCGAGTGCCCACTCTGTTCCAGGTACAGACTTAAAGTTTTGTATCTTAGGGCCCATTAAATATTTTCAAAATAACCACATAGAAATTTATTTTTTCCTGTTTTAAAGGGAGATTTAAAGATCTGGGGAAATGTTTGGCAATTTTTAAACATATGCCAACCCTATCACCCAGCAACCTCTCCTGGTTGACCTATGAGTCCACCTAGGAACATGCACTATACTGTTCATGGTGGCTTTATTCACAATAGGCAACTCTGAAAGCAACCCAAACGCCCATCGACAGAAGGGAGAGACAAACCTGGTGTATAGTAGTAGCGAAAAGTAACGAAGGACAAGAACTATTGATACAGACAATAGGATGAATCTTCCCAGGATGAATAGGCACTACGACTAACCAAGCTAAGTACAAAAAGAACATGCTGTCTGTTCCCAGTCACAAGGTAAGATAAGGTTCAAAAACATGCAAAACTCATCTTTATAAATAGAATTCATACCACTGGTTACCTCTGGGGAATGCTTAAGGGTTGCATACAAGAGAGCCTTCTGGAGTGATGTAACTATTCAATATCTTGATGTGCTGGTGAGTACCTGGGCTTGCACATATGCAAAAATGCATCAGCTGTACACTTAAGATCATTACATTTTATATTGTGACTTTAAAAAGAAAGACAACTGAGGGCTAAGAGGTTTGGCTGATCAGATCAGATCAGTCGCTCAGTCGTGTCCGACTCTTTGCCACCCCATGAATCACAGCACGCCAGGCCTCCCGGTCCATCACCAACTCCCGGAGTTCACTCAGACTCACATCCATCGAGTCAGTGATGCCATCCAGCCATCTCATCCTCTTCGTCCCCCTCTCCTCCTGCCCCCAAGTCCTCCCAGCATCAGAGTCTTTTCCAATGAGTCAACTCTTGGCATGAACTGGCCAAAGTACTGGAGTTTCAGCTTTAGCATCATTCCTTCCAAAGAAATCCCAGGGCTGATCTCCTTCAGAATGGACTGGTTGGATCTCCTTGCAGTCCAAGGGACTCTCAAGAGTCTTCTCCAACACCACAGTTCAAAAGCATCAATTCTTCAGTGCTCAGCCTTCTTCACAGTCCAACTCTCACATCCATACATGACCACAGGAAAAACCATAGCCTTGACTAGACGGACCTTTGTTGGCAAAGTAATGTCTCTGCTTTTCAATATGCTGTCTAGGTTGGTCCTAACTTTCCTTCCAAGGAGTAAGCGTCTTTTAATTTCATGGCTGCAGTCACCATCTGCAGTGATTTTGGAGCCCCAAAAAATAAAGTCTGACACTGTTTCCACTGTTTCCCCATCTATTTCCCATGAAGTGGTGGGACCGGATGCCATGATCTTCGTTTTCTGAATGTTGAGCTTTAAGCCAACTTTTTCACTCTCCACTTTCACTTTCATCAAGAGGCTTTTTAGTTCCTCTTCACTTTCTGCCATAAGGGTGGTGTCATGTGCATATCTGAGGTTATTGATATTTCTCCTGGCAATCTTGATTCCAGCTTGTGTTTCTTCCAGTCCAGCGTTTCTCATGATGTACTCTGCATAGAAGTTAAATAAGCAGGGTGACAATATACAGCCCTGACGTACTCCTTTTCCTATTTGGAACCCGTCTGTTGTTCCATGTCCAGGTCTAATTGTTGCTTCCTGACCTGCATACAGATTTCTCAAGAGGCAGGTCAGGTGGTCTGGTATTCCCATCTCTTTCAGAATTTCCCACAGTTTATTGTGATCCACACAGTCAAAGGCTTTGGCATAGTCAATAAAGCACAAATAGATGTTTTTCTGGAAATCTCTTGTTTTTTCCATGATCCAGTGGATGTTGGCAATTTGATCTCTGGTTCCTCTGCCTTTTCTAAAACCAGCTTGAACATCATGAAGTTCATGGTTCACATATTGCTGAAGCCTGGCTTGGAGAATTTTGAGCATGACTTTACTAGCGCGTGAGATGAGTGCAATTGTGCGGTAGTTTGAGCATTCTTTGGCATTGCCTTTCTTTGGGATTGGAATGAAAACTGACCTTTTCCAGTCCTGTGGCCACTGCTGAGTTTTCCAAATTTGCTGGCATATTGAGTGCAGCACTTTCACAGCATCATCTTTCAGGATTTGAAATAGCTCAACTGGAATTCCATTACCTCTACTAGCTTTGTTCATAGTGATGCTTTCTAAGGCCCACTTGACTTCACATTCCAGGATGTCTGGCTCTAGGTCAGTGATCACACCATCGTGATTATCTGGGACATGAAGATCTTTTTTGTACAGATCTGTGTATTCTTGCCACCTCTTCTTGATATCTTCTGCTTCTGTTAAGTCCATACCATTTCTGTCCTTTATCGAGCCCATCCTTGCATGAAATGTTCCCTTGGTATCTCTAATTTTCTTGAAGAGATCTTTAGTCTTTCCCATTCTGTTGTTTTCCTCTATTTCTTTGCATTGATCGCTGAGGAAGGCTTTCTTATCTCTTCTTGCTATTCTTTGGAACTCTGCATTCAGATGCTTATATCTTTCCTTTTCTCCTTTGCTTTTCGCTTCTCTTCTTTTCACAGCTATTTGTAAGGCCTCCCCAGACAGCCATTTTGCTTTTTTGCATTTCTTTTCCATGGGGATGGTCTTGATCCCTGTCTCTTGTACAATGTCACGAACCTCATTCCATAGTTCATCAGGCACTCTTATCCATCAGATCTAGGCCCTTAAATCTATTTCTCACTTTGCTACCCACCCCAAATTCAGTTACCTCGTATCTAATTCTCACAGGAAAACTATTGGGAATATGGTGATTGAGTTCCAAATGCAGTTGTCACTCCCTGTCTGCTGAACCTTGCAGAGCATTGAAAAAAATACAGCTTTCTCAAAAACACTATGAGATATTGCCTCAATCCATTTGGGTCTATCTAACAAAAATAGCATAGGCTGGGTGGCTTATACAACAAACATTTATTACTGGAGGCTGGGAAGTCCAAGATCAAGGTCCAACAGATTACGTATCTGGTAAGTACTGTCTTCCTGGATCACAGATGCAGTCTTCTTACTGTGTCCTCAGACAGCAGAAGGAGCAAGGCAGCTATCTGGGGTCTGTTAAAAGAGCACTAATTCTATTCATGAGAGCTTCACCCTTATGACCTAATCACCTCTCAAAGATGCTGCCTCCAAATATCATCACATTGGGGATTAGTTTTCGATATATGAATGGGAGGAGGAGTAGACATAAGCATTCGGTCTATAGAAATATTAACCATTAGCATGGATATTTCAGAACAAACAATATGGCATATCAGCAAGGATATGGAAAAACTGGAACTCCTATACATCACTGGTGGGAATGTGAGATGGTACAGCTGCTATGGAAAATAGTATGGAAGTTCCTCAAAAAAGTAAACAGAATTACAGTATGATCCAGGAATTCCACTTCTAGATATACACCCAAAATAAAAGCAGAGACTCAAACAATACATCTACGTTCATAGCAGCCTTATTCACAACAGCCAAAAGAAGCAGCAACCCAAGTCTCTATTGATGGATAAATGGATAAAATATAGTATATACATACAGTGGAATATTATTCATCAAATCAGATCAGATCAGTCGCTCAGTCATGTCCGACTCTTTGCCACCCCATGAATCACAGCACGCCAGGCCTCCCTGTCCATCACCAACTCCCGGAGTTCACTCAGACTCACATCCATCGAGTCAGTGATGCCATCCAGCCATCTCATCCTCTGTCATCCCCTTCTCCTCCTGCTCCCAATCCCTCCCAGCATCAGAGTCTTTTCCAATGAGTCAACTCTTGGCATGAACTGGCCAAAGTACTGGAGTTTCAGCTTTAGCATCATTCCTTCCAAAGAAATCCCAGGGCTGATCTCCTTCAGAATGGACTGGTTGGATCTCCTTGCAGTCCAAGGGACTCTCAAGAGTCTTCTCCAACACCACAGTTCAAAAGCATCAATTCTTCAGTGCTCAGCCTTCTTCACAGTCCAACTCTCACATCCATACATGACCACAGGAAAAACCATAGCCTTGACTAGACAGACCTTTGTTGGCAAAGTAACGTCTCTGCTTTTGAATATGCTATCTAGGTTGGTCATAACTTTCCTTCCAAGGAGTAAGCGTCTTTTAATTTCATGGCTGCAGTCACCATCTGCAGTGATTTTGGAGCCCCAAAAAATAAAGTCTGACACTGTTTCCACTGTTTCCCCATCTATTTCCCATGAAGTGGTGGGACCGAATGCCATGATCTTCGTTTTCTGAATGTTGAGCTTTAAGCCAACTTTTTCACTCTCCACTTTCACTTTCATCAAGAGGCTTATTCATACTTAAGGAAAAAAATTCTAACACATGCTATAAAAGGTTGAACTTTGAAGGCATTAGGCTAAGTGAAATAAGCCAGTCACAAAAGGACAACTGTATGATTCCACTTACAGGAGGTATCTGCTGCTGCTGCTGCTAAGTCACTTCAGTCGTGTCCGACTCTGTGCGATCCTGTAGACAGCAGCCCACCAGGCTCCGCCGTCCCTGGGATTCTCCAGGCAAGAATACTGGAGTGGGTTGCCATTTCCTTTTCCAATGCATGAAAGTGAAAAGTGAGAGTGAAGTCGCTCAATCATGTCTGACTCTTAGCGACCCCATGGACTGCAGCCTACCAGGCTCCTCCATCCATGGGATTCTCCAGGCAAGAGTACTGGAGTGGGGTGCCATTGCCTTCTCCGACAGGAGGTATCTAAAGTAGTCAAATTCATAGAATAGAAAGTAGAGTGGTGGTTGCCAGGGTCTTGAAGCATTGGAGAATGGAGAATTGGTGTCTAATGGGTAGAGAGTTTCAGCTGGGGAAGAATAAAAAGTTCTGGAAATGGATGGTGGAATGCATAAAATGTAAATGTACTTAATACTACAGAACTTTATAATTAAAAATGGTTAAAATGGTAAATTTGACATTACATATATTTTGTCACACACACAAAAATCCAGATCTAGGTGGTTTCCTGCCACCTTTGTCAGGGAACCAAAAGGGCACAACATCACATCTGTGGTATTTTTACTAAAACTTATAATCTGAAGTGAATTATGAGGAAACAGTAAACAACCTAAAATAACATCCAACAGCTCTCCAATACAGTAGCCAGTTGCCACTATTAAATAAAATTAATGGTGGCTCAGCTGGTAAAGAATCTGCCAGCAATGCAGGAGACCCCAGTTCAATCCCTCCCTGGGTTGGGAAGATCCCCTGGAGAAGGGAACGAATACCCACTCCAGTATTCTGGCCTGGAGAATTCCATGGACTGTATAGTCCATTGGGTCACAGAGTCAGACAAAATGGAGTGACTTTTACACACACACACACACACAATTTTAATCAAAATTAAATAAAATGTAAAATTCAGTTCCTCAACCCTAATAGCCACATTTCAAATGCTATTTTCACATGGCTAATGGCTATCATATTGGACAGCACAGAGTATTTCTATCATCACAGAGAGTTCTATTAGTTTTTTTTAATTATTATTTGTATTGGACAGCACTCATCTACAGAACAACTTTCCAAAGATGTGAAGGCCATGAAAGACACGGAAAGACTGAGGAACTGCCTCAGATTAAAGGAGAATAAAGAGACTGAACAGCTAAAAGCAATGTGGGATTCTTGGTCGGACCCTGAATCTGAAAAAGGACATCAGTGGGACAAATGGACTCTTACGGAGGCCTTTAGATTAATTAATATTCTATTAGTTAATTTTATCGTCTTGGTCATTGTACTGTGTGGTTACATAAGATATGAACATTTGTATTATTTTTGCAACTGTTCCTAAGTCTGAAATTATTTCAAAATGAAAATTTTAAGTGAAATAAAATTTTAAAATCATCTAGCTGGCTATTTATATTTTATTGTTGATTGCATCCCATCCTATTTCATGAATAGGATTTATTGATCATTTTCCATTTATTAGAGGAAGGGCAAGTCCAGGGAGCATCCTCAGAGGCCCCTTCCCCAGTAAAAGTGGCCCAGGCTTCCAAACCAGTGCTCCAAGAAAGGCTGTGGCTCACATGTGATAAGTCGACAACCACCTAGCTCATGTTTCCCACCAGAGAGCAAAGTCAAACCCAAAGATAAGTCCCAGAGTGCCCCAAAAATGGACATTTTTCATGTCTAAATCCCTTAAGGGGACTCTCCAAACTGAAAAACAAAATACAATCCTTGCCTTTACAATTTAAAGTAAGTTTTTAAACTGCATTTCTTTAAACTATTTTTTCACACTGTCAACTTTATTGTAAAAAAAATTAATATATGCTTACATATTTAGTACGGAGAAAACCAGAAATATTTGATGAAGAAAATCAAAATTCATATTCATAATGCCACCACCCAGAAAAAATCTGCTGGTGACACTCTGGTGTCTTTTCTTCTAGTATTTTCTCTTCTACAATATGAGACCTCTGAGTCCTCAGTTCTGGAATCACCCTTGCCTCACCTAGCTGCATAGGAAGGACATAAAAGGGTCTGGTATGAATCCACCTTACCTCTCAAGGGTCTCAGGAGAAGGCAGGGGCTTGGTCTGTGTCAGCTTGTGGGTCAGCTCCCTGCTGCAGCCAAGCTCCTCTGGGGCTATCCAGCCCCCTATGATCAGTATGGCCTCGTCAGGCTCAGGAGATTATGTTGCTCATCCATCACCTGCCACTCAGGGGCTGCCATCCTGCCCTTCCTTTCTGAGAACTACTGACATAAGTTGTTTGGCAACAGACATTTACTTGGAGTTGCGGCAAAAACAGGAAAATGAGTGCATGGGTAGGACATGCCTTTGAAGTTACAAATTGGAGTTCCTAAAATTCATACACATCTCCCAGTGCAGAAGACACTCCCTGGCCCTCCCTGCAGACACATCCCTCCAAGACCCCAGCTTCCTGCCACTCTTTTTAAAAATCAATTTATTATTATTTTTTGGTTGCTTCAGGTCTTAACTGGCATGCAGGATCTTCTTTGCAGTGTGCAGAATCTTCTGTTGTGGTGAGAGCTCTATAGTTGGGACATTCAGGCTTAGCTGCCTCATAGCACGTGAGATCTTAGTTCCCTAATCAGGAATCAAAGCCACATCCCCTGCACTGGAAGGCGGATTCTCAATTACTGAACCCCCAGGGAAGTCCCCTTCTTGGTGCCCAACCTGCATTCAGCCCCTCTTGCCATCTGCTTTCCTAGGGCCCTTCCCCCAGAATCTGGAACTCAGTGAAGAAAACAGAAATCCCTCAGAATGGGAGACTTCGTGCGCAATGAAAGATACTTCATGATACAACTAAGACCTGACACAGCCAAATAAATAAATGTTTTTTAATAGAAATGCTTTATATATATAAACATTGCTGTGAATATTTACATGAAAGTCTTTTTGTGGAGTTATGCACTCATTTAAAAATTGATGGACAGGTGGTCCAATGGTTAAGAATCTACCTGCCAATGCAGGGGACATGGGTTAGATCCCTGGTCCAAGAAGATTCCACATGCTGCAAGGCAACTAAGCCTGTGAGCCACAATTACTGAGCCCTTGCACCCTAGAGCTCTGCAATGAGAAGCCACAAGAAGCAGCCAGCGCATCATAATTACAGAAAGCCCATGAACAGCAATGAAGACTCAGCGCAGTCAAAAATAACAAAAGTAAATAATTTTTTTAATTGCTGGACAATAGGGTAAGGTATGTTTAACTTTATTAGAAGTTTCCAATCAATTCTCCAAAGTGGGTGCACCACTTTACACTACCACCAGCAAGTGTATCAACGGCTCCAGGTGCTCCAGGTTGCTTCTTCACCCACACTTGACATGCTCAGTTTTTTCACAGTAAGGAATTTCATGCAAGCAATTGGTGCAAAATAAGTGAAGGGGACTGGAGGAGCAGGAGTCAGAAGGCTGCCACTGGAGTAACTGAGTTCAAGAGCACATGACATAACCACAGTGGGAAGCAAGGCCACTGATGCCACCTCCAGTTCTGCATAGCTCTGTCTCAACATCTGGTTGAGTCTGGCATCTGAGACTGGCTCGAGACCCTCCCCTCTCTGTCTCCTGCTGTGAGCATAAGTCTCAGCAAGAAAATGGGCTCTGCCCCCCAACCCCAAACTCTGGTGGGGCATCTAATTGTCAGATCTTAATATTCTTAATTCTAGCTGCAAAAGAATCTGGGAAATGTAATTTCTTACTTTGTAGCTTTTGCCCAATATAGGAAAGCATTCTGTAAGGAGATGGAGCCA
Organism: Bos taurus; assembly: GCF_002263795.3. Lineage (NCBI taxonomy): Eukaryota > Metazoa > Chordata > Mammalia > Artiodactyla > Bovidae > Bos > Bos taurus. The sequence continues at coordinate 51,359,526 of NC_037340.1, forward strand.
GTTTTATCAGTTAGCTTTTGCTGATTAAAAAACTACCCCAAAATGTTAGAGTAAAACAGCAACTATTTATTTAGCTCACATTTCTGTGGGTTGGTGCTTTGAGGTTGGGCTTAGCTAGGTAGTTCTTATCTGAGCTCATTCGTGACTTTGCAGTCAGTTGCCAGTCTGTTGGGAACTCACTGGTTTGGATGTGTTCTGCTGAAATGGATCATCTCTGCTCCACGTGGTATCTCATCCTCCAGCAGGCTAGCCTAGGCTTGTTTTTTATGGTGGTTGGGCAGGTTTCCAAGAGACAGCAAAATGCTCTTTAGGCCTAGACTCCAAATGGCACATCACTTCAGCCACATTCTATTGAACAAAACAAGTTACAAGATTAGCCCAAATTCAAGGGTAGTGGAAATAGACTCCACCTCTTCCAGAAGGTAACGTAAAGCCACACTGCAAGGGTGGGAATAACGGTGGGTTGAAAAGTTAGGGTAATCTACCACACTAGTCCACAGCCCCTGCCATGTCTCCCACTTCTGGAACTAGCCAGCAAATCCCAAGTACCTGGATTCTCTTTTGTGCAAAGCAACAAGATTCTCTGTATTACCTTTTTCTGCCCTTTTATTATATCATGTTTCTTAGGTTCCTTAACCTTATTTTCTAAATCTTCTAATTGATTTTTAATTTAAGGAATAACAATTTATTGAGAACTCATTATCTGTTCTTCCTGGTGTTGTTTTATGGATGTGATCTCTTCCTGAATCGCATTACTGAGAAGAAAAATTAAAACATCTTCTTTAAAATAAAAAATTATTTTATGTTCCTACATGGTTTTTCTCTGAAGCCATTTCTTGCTGTTTGCAAAAAAACTAAATAAAGTCTCTCTTTTACACTGGAGGCTTTCCCCAAATATCTGGTGAACTTTGCTCATATTAAGATGAACCACCACTTCCTGGTAGTTTAGTGGTTAAGAATCTGCCTTGCAGTACAAGAGTTGTGACTTCAATCCCTGGTCGGGGAACTAAGATCCCACATGTCATAGGGCAAGTAAGCCCCAGTGCCACAACGAAGACCCAACATAGCCAAATAAATAAATATTTTAAAGAAAAGAGCGAGTCAATAAAAAGCATCAGGGAAGTTCTGTGCACATCCATGGGTTGGCTTGCTTTTGAAGGAGCAGATAGGGACTGGCCTGCGGAAGAGTCACATAGGCCAGAACAGGAGGGTCTTACACGTGGGGCTGCTCATCATAAAACATGAGCACTTAACTTGGTGTGGACCAGTGATTCCTTGGGCTGTCTGGTAACATTCATAGGCCAGAAAAATGTTTTTAAAGGCATTTAAAGATATATACGGAGAAGGCAATGGCACCCCACTCCAGTACTCTTGCCTGGAAAATCCCATGGACAGAGGAGCCTGGTGGGCTGCAGTCCATGGGGTCACTAAGAGTCAGACACGACTGAGCGACTTCACTTTCACTTTTCACTTTCATGCATTGGAGAAGGAAATGGCAACCCACTCCAGTGTTCTTGCCTGGAGAATCCCAGGGACGGCGGAGCCTGGTGGGCTGCAGTCTGTGGGGTCGCACAGAGTTGGACATGACTGAAGCGACTTAGCAGCAGCAGCAAAGATATATAGGGTTACAAAAAACAAAACAAAACTCACTACTGAAATACATTAAAGTATTAAACAATTGTTTCAGTAAAAAAATATGTAAGCAGTGTCATGCATAGATGATAATCTCAGGTATCTGCATCAACTCTATCGTAATACCAAAATACCCATAATTTCTTTTGGTGACCCAGTCTTAGATCCGGCTAATAGCATTCATTTTTAGCCAACATTTTAAATGGAAGGAAATTACAAAAAGCACACTTTTGGGGAGGAGTAATAGATATGTTCATTTTCATGTTTGTGGTGATTGTTTCATGGGTATACATACATATATCAAATCTCATCAATTGCACAATTTAAATGTCTGTAGTGTTGGGGAAACGCCTTCATGCACCAACACAGAGGCTCGAGAAAGCACTGAAAACGCAATCAGTTAAAACATGCAGGTACTTCACAAGACACTACAAAGTCTGGGCAGCATTTCACACATTTTCTATAATAACATAGGAAAAAGAACAATGAACATTTAATTTTAGCTAGTAATTAATGAAAAAGATGCATTTCTTCCTCATCTGCATTGCAGAATTCCATGAATTCTATCCATGGATCCACTGAGGGTCCTGGGCTTCCAGGTCCCATCACTGTCCAAATAATGCCCTGACAAAAACAATTTTTCCCAGATTCAGGATCAAACTTGTGATCACCCATTGCCTTGAGTTGTCATGTTTCTTTTTTCTCCTTTTCGACGAAGCAGTTCCTCAGCCTTTAACTGCCTTGATATTTTTGAAAACTATGTCAGAATTTTTCTCTTCTTGGGTTTGTCTGGTTTTATCCTCCTAATCAGATTCTGGATAAACATTCTTAATGCTCAGAAGTGACACTGTGTCCTTCCTGCACATCAGGAGGCACTGGATGTCCATTCGTCCCACTACTAAGGATATTCACTTCAATCACTTGATAAAGAGGGTGTCCTCCAGTTTCTCCACCATAGATTTACTATTTACTCATTTGTAACTAATAAGTAATTCAAGGAAAGGCTACATAAAAATCCTGTTGCTCATCAATCTTTCACCGACTGGTTTTATAATAGCATCTCAGCATAGTTCATACATCTTCTTTGTACAGACAAATGTATTTCTAATTATATTGGATCTAGGCATTTTCTAATTTTTGTCTTTATCCTGAGTGAGATCTTGTCTTTCATTATATTTTCTAACTCATTATTCATGGACATAAGACAGTTATTTTTACTGATCATTTTTGTTATCCACCACCTACCTTAGGACCTTTCTGGATCAGAGAGGCCTCCTCTTGCCCATGATTTATTTTGTTTTCATTACCTGGATATTATGGGGCCATATGAGCCAGAGACCTATCAAAGGGTTTTAATGCCCTTTTGCTTCTGATTAAATATCAATCTCAAATAATGTCCAGATAGTAAATGCTCTGCTCCCAGCTCTAGCTGAAGGTGGAGTCTCTACTGGTCCAGACTTTTTGGGCCCTCAAGCTGATGTGGCTTGTATAACTAGGTGGACAAAGCCATCTCCAGGTGACTTTCAGAAAGAGGAGGATTTCTGCCCACCTTTTTACTCATTTTTCCTAGGGGCAGAAATTATAGGCCTGTAGTAACAGTCGATCGTAACTCTGACCTCTTTCAAAACACTGAGGGGAAAAACTATTCATTAATAGAAATGTGAAAGCAAGCAAGTATAACTTCTGAACACAGGGGACCTTGCAGCAGGAAACCTGCGGATGTTGCATGATGTTTCCTTTGCTGTAACAAGCAGCTTATCATCTGTGAAAGGGACCTTTGATTCTGGGCACTACCAACCTTGAGAGATATCAGACACAGTCTATTGTTTCTCTCTGCTCCCCAGGAGAAAGAAAAAGTTGTTACATGGTGATGTTGCAGAATTTCTGGTCCCAGGAGACTTCTGTAAACCAATTTTCATTCATTCATTCTATATTGTGTGGCTGCTATGTGCCAGGGCTAAGTATAATGTAGAAAACAAGAGACACAATATAAACCCTCTTGGAGGCTATAACATGATGGGAAAAAGAAACATTAAACTATAAAACACACAAATAAAACACACAATTGGAGTGGAGTGAACAAAGCTAGTAAAAATTAATACAGGGACTTCCTAGGTGGTCCAGCGATTAAGACCCCATGCTTCCCACTGCTGGGGGCACCAGTTTGATTCTCAGTCAGGGAAATAAGATTCTGAAAGGCTTATGATGCAAACCAAGAAGAAAAAAATTAGTACAGCTACACCTGCCCCTTCAGGGGAATATATAACACATGATTCATCTCTTGAAGATATACCTTTCTATGATCCTCTTCAGCTTATGTACATTAGTGACAAAGGAAGTCTTCCCTGAGAATTTAATCACATCCCATAAGAGTTTGGGATTTCAAAGCAGAATTCAAAATATGCTTTGAGCTGCTGAAGACGGAGCAGCTCTCATTTTTAGGTGGGCACAGCTATGCTATTAAAGTTAGGTGTGGAACCAAGTTGGATGGGGATGGAGACCTAAACTGTTTAATATGAACAGGGAAGAAGGAATGAAAAATGAGGTGCTGGAGACCAGAGGGTATAGAAGGGAGCACAGAGAGTTATTGTTTAATGGGTACAGAATTCCTATTTTGAATGATGAAAACCTTCTAAAAATAAATATAATAAGGACTTCCCTGGTGGTCCAGTGATTAAGACTCTGTGCTTCCACTGCAGGGGTCACGGGTTCAATCCCTGGTCAGGGAACTAAGAACCTGCATGTGTAGCTTGGCCAAAAAAAATAGATACAATCATATGAGTGTACTTAATGCCACTAAATTGGACACTTCAAAATGGTTAAGGGCATCCAGTTCAAGATGGCGGAGTAGAAAGACATGTGCTCATCTCCTTCTGCGAGAGGACCAAAATCGCAACTAGTTATGAACCGCCGTCAAGAGGATGCTGGAACCCACCAAAAAAGGATACACTATGTCCAAGGGCAAAGAAGAAGCTGAAACAAGATAGTAGGAGGGGCCCAACATGATAAAATAAAATCCCAGACCAGCTGGGTGGATGACTCACAATCTGGAGAAGAGTGCTATCAAAGAAGTTCTCCTATTGATGTGAGCCTCATGTCAGGCTTCCCAGCCTGCAGATCATGCAAAGGGACTGGGAATCCCCAGGGAATCTGACTTTGAAAGCCAGTGGGATTTGATTACAGAACTTTCAAAGAACTGGGGAAAACAAGAGACTCCACTCTTGGAGGACACAAACAAAATCTTGTGTGTGCCAAGACCCAGGGGAACGGAGCAGTGACCTCATAGAAGACTGAACCAGACCTACCTGCTAGTGCTGGACTGTCCCTTATGGAGATTTGGGTCAGCAGTGGCTTGCCATGGGGATGGAGGCACTGGCAACAGCAGTCCTGGAAGGGGCCCCTTGGTGTAAGTCCTCTAGGAGGTCACCATTAACCCTACCATAGAGCCCAGGGCTGGGCCCCTCAGGCCAAAGAATTAACAGGGAGGGAGCACAACCTCACCAATCAGCAGATAACTGGATTAAAGTTTTACTGAGAAGCAGCAGTTAGAACTAGACATGTAACAACAGACTAGTTCCAAATTGGGAAAGGAGTATGTCAAGGATGTATGCTGTCACCCTGCTTATTTAACTTATATACAGAATATATCATGCGACATGCCAGGCTAGATGAAACACAAGCTAGAATCAAGACTGCCAGGAGAAATGTCAGTAACTTCAGATACCCAGATGACACTACTCTTCTGGCAGAAAGCGAAGAAGAACTAAAGAGCCTCTTGATGAAAGAGGACAGTGAAAAAGTTGGCTTAAAACTCACCATTCAAAAAACTAAGATCATGGCATCCAATCCCATCACTTCATGATAAATAGATGGGGAAACAATGGAAACAGTGAGAGGCTTGATTTTGGGGGGCTCCAAAATCACTGCAGATGGTGACTGCAGCCATGAAATTAAAAGACGCTTGCTCCTTGGAAGAAAAGCTATGACAAACTTAGTGTATTAAAAAGCAGAGACATTACTTTGCCAACAAAGGTCGATCTAGTCAAAGCTATGGTTTTTCCAACAGTCATGTATGAATGTAAGAGTTTGACTATAAAAAGAGCTGACTGCTGAAGAATTGATTCTTTTGAACTGTGGTGTTGGAGAAGACTCTTGAGAGTCTCTTGGACTGCAAGGAGATCAAACTAGTCAATCCTAAAGGAAATCAACCTTGAATAGTCATTGGAAGGACTGATGCTGAAGCTGAAACTCCAAAACTGGCCACCTGATGTGAAGAACTGACTCGCTGGAAAAGACCGATGCTGGGAAAGAATGAAGGCAGAGGAGAAGGGGACCAGCAGAGGATGAGATGGTTGGATGGCATCACTGACTCGATGGACATGAGTTTGAGAAACCTTTGGGAGTTGGTGATGGACAGGGAAGCCTGGCATGCTGCAGTCTATGGTGTCGCAAAGAGTCAGATACGACTGAGCAACTGAACTGACTGAACTGAGCACAGCCCTGCCCACCAGAGTAAGACCCAGTTTTTCCACCATCAGTCCCTCCCATCAGCAAGCTTATACAAGTCTCTTAGCCTCATCCAACAGAGGGCAGACAGAAGAAGCAAGAAGAACCACAATCCTGCAGCAGCTAGAAACAAAATCACATTACAGAAAGTTAATCAGGATGAAAAAGCAAAAGGTTTTGCCCCAGATCTTTGAAGGGACGAGATAAAACCCCAGAAAAACAACCAAATGAAGTGGAGATAGGCAGCCTTCCACAAAAAGAATTCAGAATAATCATGGTGAAGATGATCCAGGATCTCAGAAAAAGAATGGAGACAAAGATTGAAAAGATGCAAGAAATGTTTACTAAAGACCTGGAAGAACTAAAGAACAAACAAACAGAGATGAACAATACACTAGAAGGAATCAATGGCAGAATAACTGATGCAGAAGAACGGATAAATGACCTGGAGAACAGAATGGTGGAAATCACTGCTGCAGAACAGAATACAGAAAGAAGAATGGAAAAAAAAAAAAAAAATGAAGACAGCCTAAAAGACCTCTGGGACAACAGGAAATGCACCAACATTCTCATTATAGGGGTCCCAGAAGGAGAAGAGAGAAAGGACTCCAGAAAATATTTGAAGAGATAATAGCTGAAAGGGTAAGGAAAATATGGGAAAGGAAATAGTCAACCAAGTCCAGGAAGCACAGAGAGTCCCAGGAAGGATAAACCCAAGGAGGAACACACCAAGACACATAGTAATCAAAATGATAAAAATTAAAGACAAACAAACTATTAAAAGAAACAAAGGAAAAACAACAAATAACATAGGAGGAAACTCCCATAAGGTTATCTGCTGATTTCTCAACAGAAACTCTACAAGCCAGAAAGGAATGGCACAATATATTTAAGGTGATGAAAGGGAAGAACCTACAACCAGGAATAATCTACCAGCAACACCCTCCAGATGTGATGGAGAAATCAAAAACTTTCCAGACAAGCAAAAGTTAACAGAATTCAGAACCACCAAACCAGCTTTGCAATAAATGCTAAAGGAACTTCTCTAGGCAGGAAATATAAGAGAAGGCGAAGATCTACACAAACTAAACCCAAAACATTATGAAAATTGTAACAGGATCATACATATCGATAATTACCTTAACTGTAAATGGATTAAATGCACCATCCAATAGAGTAGACTAGCTGGGCAGATGCAGAGAAGGCAATGGCACCCCACTCCAGTACTCTTGCCTGGAAAATCCCATGGACGGAGGAGCCTGGTAGGCTGCAGTCCATGGGGTGGCGAAGAGTGAGACACAACTGAGCAATTTCACTTTCACTTTTCACTTTCATGCATTGGAGAAGGAAATGGCAACCCACTCCAGTGTTCTTGCCTGGAGAATCCCAGGGACTGGGGAGCCTGGTGGGCTGCCATCTCTGGGGTCGCACAGAGTCAGACACGACTGAAGTGACTTAGCAGCAGCAGCAGCAGCTGGGCAGATGAGAGCATGTGTGTGTATGCACTTCCACTTACCACATCACTCAACCTAACCCCTCAAATTGTATGTAATTATTTTATATTGTTAGGTTAATCATGTTTCCATTATGGCTTGCAATGTAATTATCTTTTATTTCTTCTTTGGGTATTGACTGTGAAAACTGTCAATTACTATTTTTATTATGTACCTATTATTTGCTTAATATCATGATGGGATTCCCTGGTGGCTCAGATGGTAAAGAATCCACCTGCAACACAGGAGACCTGAGTCTGACCCCTGGGTTGAGAGATCCCCTGGAGGAGGGCATAGCAACTCACTCCAGTATCTTGCCTGGAGAATCCCCATGGACAGAGGAGTCTGGCAGGCTACATACAGTCCATGGGGTCGCAAAGAATCAGACGACTGAGTGATTAAGCACACAATATCATGATTGGTCAACAGAAAATAAGAGAATTATCTATCACTAAAACTATCATTTAATAGAAAACCTTGTAATTGCTTTTTAAAATCCAGATGCATACAGAATTATCTTGTAATTTTTTGAAAAATACAAATGCCCAGGTATCGCTATTTTTCTCCAAAGCTCCATGTGTGTTTCTAAGGAGCATCCATGTTTAAAAACAACTGGACTATATGATGATTTTTTTGCCTTTATCTCGTTTCTTTCACTTTTTCTATTTCATATTCAGTGTTCCTATTTCATTCAGTTTGTTTTCCAATCTCTGTCTCTTTTTTGTTGTTGTTGTTGTTGTTCTTTCTCAAGCCTTTATCAAGCATAGTAAAAAAGCTTTTGTATATATATGTATAGCATGTATAAGAGTATGGGGCTTCCCTTATAGCTCAGTTGGTAAAGAATCTGCCTGCAATGTAGGAGACCCTGGTTCGATTTCTGGGTCAGGAAGATCCACTGGAGAAGAGATAGGCTACCCACTCCAGTATTCTTAGGCTTCGCTTGTGGCTCAGCTGGTAAAGAATCCGCCTGCAATGTGGGAGACCTGGGTTTGATCCCTGGATTGGGAAGACCCGCCCTGGAGAAGGGAAAGGCTACCCACTCCAGTATTCTGGCCTGGAGAATTCCATGGACTATGAGTCACAAAGAGTCGGACATGACTGAGTGACTTTCACTTTCTAATATATATATTTTTGAAAATGTATGAATTTTTGCCTAAAAAAATTATGACATTTTGATTCCACTTGACTAGGTATGAATAGAATGCTAGATTTTTAATTTATATTCACTCAAAACTTTGATAGAGTTCCTAGTATTTTGGCATCTAGTATTACTGCTAAAATTCTAGAAAATTTATGATCTTAGTGATTAAAAAAAAAAAATTGAATCAGGCTTGAAACCTCTAATCCAATTCTGAGAATTGGATTAGAAATACTATGCTGTAAAAAAAAACAAACAGGAAATTAACAAGTGATATAGTATTATTAACTACAGATTTTGTTCAAATTTCATAAAATTTTATGCTAGTGTCCATCATTTGCATAACTTATTCAAGACTCCACACTATATTTAATTGCATTGAGCAGCTTTAGCTGCATGCAACAAATTCTGATAAATTCTCTTTTCATTTTCAATTTCATAAATTCTCTTTTCTATTACAAATATTCTCTAATTTTCCTTGTTATGGCTTCTTAGATATACCCATCATTTAAAAGTTGACATTCCCAAATACATGGGATTTTTTTTGTATTCTTAGCATTAATTTCTCATTTTAATACTAATTTCTCATTTAAATGCTTTCCTCTCTGCAGTCATCCTGTGTTTTTTTCAGTCTAACTTTATTGAGACTTTCAATGGCTAAGTTGAAGATGGCTCTTGGTAAATGTCACATTTCATTTGAAAATGTGTTATTTTCAAATATTTTCATATTGACTTCTAACATAATTCACAGTGATAAGAGAACAGATTCTGTATTTCTTTTTGATTCTATATGATTTTAATATCTTTAGACCATGAAAATTGTATACTTTGTTTTATATACCTGGATATTTTCCAGTATCTCCTCGTTTACAATCTATGGGAACTTAAATAGAATTTGTTTCCTCCTGTTGCATGAAGACTGTATAAATCTTCATTATGTTGTATTGGTTCACAGTGCATTTCAGGTCTACTATATCCTTCTACTTCTCTGTATATTCACTGTATTAATTTTTGAAAGTTTGATATTGAAACTCTAACTAAAAATCTTAATTTATCTACTTAAATGAAACAACTGTAATATACAGTGGAACCTTGTTGTGTATTTTCCAAGTCTCCTGTAAATGTGTTATTATACTTTCATAATTTTAAAGAAATACAAATTTTTTTAAATGGTTAAAATGTTCAATTTTATGTTATGTATATTTTATAATAAAACATGAAAAAAGTTTTCAGTAAATATAATCATAATAATAAAGCAGAAGGGAGCAGCCTGAAAGTTGATGGGAGGCCAAGGACAAGGGCTAACTAGGACTGATAAGACCCCCTTACGGGTTATGGTAAAGAGAACCAGGAAACATGAGTGTCTAACACTAAATCTTAAGTTTTTTGCTTTGTCATTCTATAAGATAACCATCCACTATCCCCCAAAGTTTAGAAAAAGTCTGTTGTGCTCAAAAACCTGATTCTTTGGTGGTATCAAGGCAAAGAGCATGTATTCTACACCTAAGCAAATATATCAGGGCAGGGAGAGGGGAGAAGTCACATGCACTGAGACCCAAGTAAGATGGACAATGTCGCAGAAGATGAGGACAAGGACAAGTGACGCTCGTGGGACACATATGATGTGCCGGGGCAATACTGAGTGTCCCACTTCAGGCAGGATGAAGGCTCAAGCAATTGTTACGGTTGTTCAGTCGCTCAATCATGTCCAACTCTTTGCAACCCCATGGACTGCAGCACGCCAGGCTTCCCTGTCCTTCACCATCTCATGGAGTTTGCTCAAACTCATATCCATTGAGTTGGTGACGCCACGCAACCATCTCATCCTCTGTCTTCCCTAACTCCTACCTTCAATCTTTCCCAGCATCAAGGTCTTTTCTAGTGAGCTGGCTCTTCGTATCAGGTGGCCAAAGTATTGGAGCTTCAGCTTCAGCATCAGTCTTTCCAATGAATATTCAGGGTTGATTTCCTTTAGGATTGACTGGTTTGATCTGCTTGCTGTCCAGTAGACTCTCAAGGGTCTTCTCCAACACAACAGCTCAAAAGCATCAATTCTTCAGTGCTCAGCCTTCTTTATGAGTCCAACTCTCATATCCATACATGACTACTGGAAAAACCAGTAGTTTTTGACTAGATGGACCTTTGCCGGCAAAGTAATGTCTCTACTTTTTAATAGGCTTTCTAGGTTTGTCATAGCTTTTCTTCCAAGGAGCAAGCATCTTTTAATTTCCTGGCTGCAGTCACCATCTGCAGTGATTTTGGAGCCCCCCAAAATCAAGCCTCTCACTGTTTCCATTGTTTCCCCATCTATTTGCCATGAAATTATGGGACTGGATGCCATGATCTTAATTTTTTGAATATTGAGTTTTAAGCCAACTTTTTCACACCCCTCTTTCCCCTTCATCAAGAGGCTCTTTAGTTCCTCCTTGTTTTCTGCCATAAGGGTGGTGTCTGTCATCTGTGTATCTGAGGTTATTGATATTTCTCCCAGCAATCTTGATTCCAGCTTCTGCTTCATCCAGGCCAGCACTGCTCATGATGTATTCTGCATATAAGCTAAATAAGCGAGGTGACAATATATTACCTTGATGTACTCCTTTCCCCAAGGAGTGATCAAAACCATCCCCAAGAAAAAGAAATGCAAAAAGGCAAAATGGTTGTCTGAGGAGGCCTTACAAATACCTGAAAAAAGAAGAGAAGCAAAAGGCAAAGGAGAAAAGGAAAGATATAACCATCTGAAGGCACAGTTCCAAAGAATAGCAAGGAGAGATAAGAAAGCCTTCCTAAGTGAAAGTGAAAAGTGAAAGTGTTAGTCGCTCAGTCTGTCCAACTCTTTGGGACCCCATGGACTGTAGCCTTCCAGGCTCCTCTGTCCATGGGATTCTCCAGATTAAGAATACTGGAGTGGATTGCCATTCCGTTCTCCAGGGGATCTTCCTGACCCAGGGATCGAACCCAGGTCTCCTGCATTGCACACAGATTCTTTACTACCTGAGCTACCAGGGAAGTCCTTAGTGAACATGCAAAGAAACAGAGGAAAACAATAGAATGGGAAAGACTAGAGATCTCTTCAAGAGAACGAGAGATACCAAGGGAAAATCTCATGCAAAGATGGGCACAATAAAGGACAGAAACAGTATAGACCTAACAGAAGCAGAAGATATTAACACGAGGTGGCAAGAATACATAGAAGAACTGCACAAAAAAAGATCTTAATAACCCAGATAACCACAATGGTGTGATCACTCACCTAGAGCCAGACATTCTGGAATGCGAAGTCAAGTGGGCCTTAGGAAACATCACTACGAACAAAGCTAGTGGAGGTGATGGAATTCCAGCTGAGCTATTTCAAATCCTAATAGATGATGCTGTTAAAAGTGCCGCACTCAATATGCCAGCAAATGTGGAAAACTCAGCAGTGGCCACTGGACTGGAAAAGGTCAGTTTTCATTCCAATCCCAAAGAAAGAAGATGCCAAAGAATGTTCACACTACCGCATAACTGCACTCATTTCACATGCTGGTGAAGTAATGCTCAAAATTTTCCAAGTGAGGCTTCAAAAGTACATGAACCGAGAACGTCCAGATGTTCAAGCTGGATTTAGAAAAGGCAGAGAAACCAGCGATCAAACTGCCAACATCCACTGGATCACAGAAAAAGGAAGAGAATTCCAGAAAAACATCTACTTCTGCTCCACTGACTATGCTAAAGCCTTTGACTGTGTGGATCATAACAAACCGTGGAAAATTCTTAAGAGATGGGAATACCAGACCACCCTACTTGCCTCCTAAGATACCTGTATGCAGGTCAAGCAGCAGTTAGAACCAGACATGGAACAATGGACTGGTTCAAAATTGGGAAAGGAGTACGTCAAGCAATTGGTATTGGAATACTAAGGGACAGACCAGTTCCACAGGGGTGGAAGACCTGGAACCACCCAGAAGGCAGAGATCTGAGTCAAGTGTGTGAGCCTCATGAACTTCATAGTCTCCAGGCTCTCTCCTAGGTTAAGCTAAACTGAGTCCATTGAGGCCATTGTGATATAGTTTCTGCCTCACTGAAATATGAGATTCATCTTCAGGAAGTACACTTTCTTTTTTGTGCTTTCTGGGATCTTGCATGTTAATAGGATTATGGAGAAAAATGATAGTTATGCATGATAGGCAAAGGAGAGCCAAGTAGTGCCTTACTGGAATGCCTGAAAGGAACAAAAACAATGAAATACAGTAGCCATTTAAAAATATAATTTAGGAAAATGTTTCTGAAATAATAAAGGATCTCAATCTACATTTGAAAAAAATCACAACAATGTTTACATTAAAAGACATATTCTATAGATAAACATGTGTCCTCTCCCTCTTGAACCTCCCTCCCCATCCCACCCTTCTAGGTTGTCACAGAGCAGAGGCTTTGGGTTCCCTGATTCATGCTGATGTATACTAGAAACCATCCCAATACTGTAAAGTAATTATCCTCCAATTAAAAATAAAATACAATTTGAAAATTTAAAAAAATATTACAAATACAGTAAAAAGAAAAAAAAATACTAGAAAACAAAGAATCCTTGAGGCACTCAGCAAAAAGAACAAGTATAAAGGCTCCAAAAAAATTGCTTTTGAACATACAAGAATTCAGGAATAGTGTTCTTAAGAAGTCATACAGAAATAGGGAATCAGAGGAAAGAAAAAAAAATTTTTTTTAAGCTGTAGATTTTCTAGAAAATATCAACAGTGAAAACACCAAATGTTCTGACATTTGTGAGAGGGAAGCATCAGTGAGAGGAAAATTCATAACTTAAAAACTAATACCAATTTTTTTGGGGGGGGCTGTGCTGTGCAGCATGTGGGACCCTAGTTCTGCAACCAGGGATCGAACCCACACCCCCTACAGCAGAAGCACAGAGTCTTAACAACTGGACTACCCGGGAAGTCCCCCTCTGCACTTTTTTTTAAACCTGAGCTATTTCACAGTAATTTTTAGCTTGTTAAATAAATGAACTACAATATACCCACACAATGTGTGTGTTATTCACTCAGTCATGTCTGGCTCTTTGCGACCCCACGCACTGTAGCCCACCAGGCTCCATGGGGATTCTCCAAGCAACAATACTGGAGTGGGTTGCCATGCCCTTCTCGAGGGATCCACACAATGGATAAAAATAATAATGTTACGTACTCCTCTAAAAACATCACTAGGATATACTGTTAAGGGAAACAAACAAGTGCATTATCCTATATACAGCAGGCAACCGACTGTGTAAGAAAACAGTGCAGGAAGTATTAAATCAAATAAAAACACATATTTGTACATATGTACATAACGTACATATTTGCTTATATTTATATAAAGAGAAATAGAAACATATGCAGGAAATCTAGAAGGCTACTATCCAACAAAGCAGAGAGTGAAACAAGGTAGATGAGGAGGCAGGACCAAGTTTTTCAGTAAAAATGTTTTTATCATTTTGATTTCTAAACCATGTTACCTAGTTAGAAAACAAAATTTAATTCTTTTAATATTTATTTATTTGGCTGCATCAGGTCTTGGTTACGGCATGCGGGATTTTCTTTTTTAGTTGAGGCATGTGGGATCTAGTTCCCTGACCAGGGATTGAACCAGGCCCCCTGCATTGGGAGTACAGAGTCTTAGCCACTGAACCACCAAGCAAATCCCACAGAATTTAATTTTAAAAAAAAATTTTTTTTAAATTCAAGGCTGGCCAAAATGGGTCCACTGAGTGACTTCCCCTCACTTTTCATTTTCACACCTTGGAGAAGGAAATGGCAACCCACTCCAGTACTCTTGCCTGGAGAATCCCAGGGACGAGGGAGCCTGGTGGGCTTCCATCTGGTGGGGTCGCACAGAGTCGGACACGACTGAAGGGACTTAGCAGCAGCAGCAGCAGTAGTCTGCCAAACGTTTAGGAAAGAAAACACACCAATTTGTTAACATCTGCTCCTGAAGATGGAGAAGCAGAGGAAACACTTCCTAACTCATTCTATGAAACCAGCATTACCATAATACCACAACCTGACAAAAGCAGACAAGAACACTACAGACCAATATCACTCATGAACATAGTAGACGCAAAACTCCTCAACAAAATATTAGTAAATAGAATCCAACAATGTATAAAGAATTATACACCATGAGCACGTGGGATTTATCCCAGGTATGCAAGGATGGCTCAACATTTGAAAATTAATTAACGGTATCACATCAACAGACTGAAAAATCACGTGATCATACCAACAGACAAGGGAAAAATATTTTACAAAATTCAACATCCATTCATGATAAAAACTCTCACCAAACTAGAAACAGAGGGGAACTTCCTCAATCTGATAAAGAACATCTACAAAAACCTACAAGAAACATCATACCTAATGGTGAGAAACCAGCTTTCCCACTAAGATCAGGAACAAGGCAAGGAATGCAATAAGATAAGAAAAGGAAATAAAAGCTAAGTAAATGGTGTGTTCTGAGTCGCTTCTGTCATGTCCGACTCTTTGCGACCTATGGACTATGGAATTTTCCCGGCAAGAGTACTAGAGTGGGTTGCCATGCCACCCGGGGAGCCCAAAGTAAACTGGGAAGGAAGAAATAAAACTGTATTTGTTAGCATTTGATGTGATTGTGTATGAAGAAAATCTGTAAGAATCAACCAAAAAACTCTTGGAACTAATAAACAATCACAGCAAAGTTGTAACCATGGATAGAGGAGCCTTACAGGCTACAGTCTGTGGGGTCACAAAGAGTCGTACACAACTGAGCGACTAAGCACACACAAATGGAAAACAGTATGGAAGTTCCTCTAAACACTAAAAACAGCGTTACCATATGATCCAGCAATCCCACTCCTGGGTGTATATCCAGAGAAAACTTAGTTCGAAAAGAAACATGTACCCCTATGTTCACAGCAGCACTATTTACAACTGCCAAGACATGGAAGCAACCTCAATATCTACGAACAGATACATATAACTAACCGAATCACTTTGCTGTACACCAGAAACTAATGCAGCACTGTAAATCAACCTGATGGGAACCAACACCACAAGCCTCATCTAATACCCCAACTTCCTGCAGCTTCTCAGGTAATAGGGTCTTCAATAAATGAATAACTACCATTTACATTAATACCCCAAAATGAAATACTTAAGTAAAGTCTAACAAAATATGTACAAGATCTCCTTGAAGAAAACTATGATGACAGAATCCAAGAACTGGGACTTCCCTGGTAGTCCAGTTGCAATGCAGGGGATGTGGGTTCAATCCCTGACCAGGGAACTAAGATCCCACATGTCAGAGAGCAATTAAACCCATACACTGCAATTACTGAGCCCATTCAACACAACTAGAGAGCCTACACATCACAGCCGGAGTCCATGCACCAAAAAGATCCCTCATGATGAAACGAAGATCCTGTGTCCTGCAACAAAGATCTGACAGTCAAATAATAAGTAATTTTTAAAAAGAATCTAAGAAGTAAATAAGTAGCAAGATAGTCCCTATTCACAGATAAAAGACTCAATGCCGTCAAGATCTCAGTTCTTCCCAGCTTCATCCACATCTATTCAATGCAATCCCAATCAAAATCCTAGCAAGTCATCTTTCACCTTGCATAGCACCTAGCAGAGTGTCAGGTCCACGGTAGGCTCAATGAAAGTGAAGTAAGCGTAAGTTGTGGTGGAAAGCCAGCTCCGAAGTCCTGGGGCAAAAGTGGGAATATACAGAAAGTGCGCTGGACAAACTTGCATGATTAAGAAAACCCAAGTACTAACTGGACATCTTGAACAGAAACCAAGAACTCAGTGACCTTACAGATGTGTCTCACCTCTGTCATTCTCTGTATATTAGTTTCCTCTACCTGATGGGAACCAACACCACGAGCCTCACCTAATCCCAACTTCCCACAGCTTTTCGGAGAAGAGAGTCTCACTCTCATCCTCATGGTGTGGTCACTCACTTAAGAGCCAGATATCCTGGAGTGTGAAGTCAAGTGGGCCTTAGGAAGCATTACTATGAACAAAGCTAGTGGAGATGATGGAATTCCAGCTGAGCTATTTCAAATCCTAAAAAAAAAATGATGCTGTTAAAGTTCTGTATTCAATATGCCAGCAAACTTGGAAAACTCAGCAATGGCCATAGGACTGGAATAGGTTTTCATTACAATCCCAAAGAAGGGGAATGGCAAAGAATATTCAAACTACTGTACAACTGCACTCATTTCACATGCTAGCAAGGTAATGCTCAAAATCCTTCAAGCTAGGCTTCAACAGTACATGAACCTAGAACTTACAGATGTACAAGATGGATTTAGAAAAGGCAAAGGAACCAGAGATCAAATTGCCAACATCTGCTGGATCACAGAAAAAGCAAGAGAGTTCTAGAAAAACATCTACTTCTGCTTCATTGACTATGACTAAAGCCTTTGATTGTGTGGATCACAATAAACTGTAAAAAATTCTTAAAGATAAGAATACCAGACCACCTTACCTGCCTCCTGAGAAACCTGTATGCAGGTCAAGAAGCAACAGTTAGAACCCAACATAGAATAAAGGACTGGTTCAAAACTAGGAAAGGAGTAAGTTAAGGCTGTACTCTGTCACCTTGCTTATTTAACTTATATGCAGAGTACATTATGTGAAATGCCAGCCTGGATGAATCATAAGCTGGAATCAAGATTGCCAGCAGAAATATAAACTACCTCAGATATGCAGATGATAGCACCCTAATGGCACAAAGCGGAAAAGAACTAAAGAGCCTCTTGATGAAGGTGAAAGAGAAGAGTGGAAAAGCTGGCTTAAAACTCAACATGCTCACTCCTTGGAAGGAAAGCTATGACAAACCTAGACAACTATTAAAAAGCAGAGACATCACTTTGCCAACAAAGGTCCGTATGTTCAAAGCTATGGTTCTTCCAGTAGTCATGTACGGATGTGAGTTGGACCATAAAGAAGGATGAGCACTGAAAAATTGGTGCTTTCAAACTGTGGTGCTGGAGAAGACTCTTGCGAGTCCCTTGGACAGCAAGGATATCAAACCAGTCAGTCCTAAAGAAATCAACCCTGGATATTCATTGGAAGGACTGATGCTGAAGCTCCAATATTTTGGCTATGTGATGTGAAGAGCTGACTCATGGGAACAGATGCTAGTAAAGACTTAGGGCAGGAGAAGCGGCGACAGAGGATAAGATGGTTAGATAGCATCATCAACACAATGGAGATGAGTTTGAGCAAACTCCAGGAGACAGGGGAGGACAGAGAAGCCTGGCATGCTGCAGACCATGGATGACAAAGAGTCAGACATGACTTAGCAATTAAACAACAACTCATCCTCAAGTTCAGTTTGAAAAATAGGCAGAAAAGTTTCAGGCCAGCCAAGCTTGAGCCCTAAACCAAAGTTGAAGGGGCCTGTTTTTGTAAGAATACAGCCACTCCACCAGGACCACCAGCTTAGAGGAGAGGGGCAGGGGTGTCATAATGGGGGCCTCTGAGACATTTCCAATGGGATAGCTTGCCACAGATACATACCGGGATCCCTTTAGGGCTTCAAGGTCAGAACATAATTTGTGGCACCCTAGGGTGGAGAACACGGCCTTGTCCCAACAGTGACAGTGGTAGTGGAAGGCATGGCATGGCTGATGGCCTTGGCTGCACCTGGAAGGGCAAAACTCCAAGTGCTGCCTCCTAAATGAATATTGGTGGGTCCTTCCTGGGTGCCAAAGGGCAACTGACATTTGGTAAACATGAGACTGGGCCCACACGTGCAGACTGACTACGTCAGAGGAGCCTGTTCTGCCCATTTAAGAAAGCCATACCTCACAGGTCACAAGTAGATCATGAAAACACGTGTAACTGAGATTTTGCCCAATTGAACCATTTTATTTTGTAATAGGTGCTCATTAAGTTGAGAGATAATGTTCATACTCTTTTTAAAAAAATTATTTGACTGTGCCGGGTCTTAGCTGTGGCATGTGGGATCTAGTTCCCTGACCAAGGATTGAACCCTTAAGAGCACGGAGTCTTAAACACTGGACCACCAAGGAAGCCCTCAACTGAATCATTTTAAACCGTCACTAGGAACTGCTGAGTAAAGTCTCCCTTACAGGAGCTGGGTAGCCTGCCCCAGAACTTTTTGGGCCTGACCACAGGGTAGGCCCAATGGCTTTCTGTTGGTATAGAAAGAACCAGGGAATTTGCCCTGGGAGCCTCTCACAATCAAATGGAAGGGAATTCCAGGCAAACAACCACAGTCCTTCAACCCTTAGGTGAGGTCATTCAGAGGCAACTGTCGTGCACTGGGCCCCAGAAGCACTTGATGCACTAAGCCCCCTAACTACTCTTCTTAACACATAATCCACCTCCCCTTCCAGGGCTTTCTGTGATCACCTCCAACATAAACTGCTTGTACCTAATCCTGTCTCAGGCACTCCTCCTTAGGGATCCACACCAACTCACCACATTGTAGTAGAGGAAGCAAGTGCTACCATCCAAACGAGGCATATAAGGAGAGAGGGGATAAGAAGGACAAGAGGTGGAGACCTCCCAAGAAGCCTCCTGAGGACATACTTGACCATGAAGGCTCAGACACCCAACTCAGGGTAGTAGAGGAGCAGATGTGCATTAATGAAACTCACAGAAACAGAAGGTGAAATCACACATTCGGTGCTTTTAATTCAAAATGAAAACAACATCATCAGACCTCTAGCATCCACCTGACACCACCTTCTCTCCCCATAGACTGCTGGTGGGCATGGGCTGGGCTCAAAAGGAGTTATGGAACCTCTCTGCTGAACTACACTCACACCTCTGTGAACTGTGGTAGGGCTGGACACTGACAAACAAAATCCCTGATGATGGTACCTAAGTAGGTGCAAAGGCAGAGGCCAGCTCCCCAACTCTGGAAGTCTCAAGAGACCCCTTTTGCACTCCGATGACTATGCGTTTTGAAGAAGAAAGTGGGCTGAGTTCCAAGTAGCTCTTCCTTACTACCCCAGCACTAGGGACTGGTGGACTGGGGGCTGGCTGGCAGGGATGGGAAAAACGGGGCCAAGGACAAGCAGGGCTGGCCCAATGCGGAGGTCTGAATAAGCCACAAGGCAGCTCCAGGCACAGGATGTTCTGTGATTCCACCTCTCTACCCTCTCCCCAGACCCCTTTTCTACCAGCTTGTCCCATCCATTTGTCCTGGGTGTGGCAGCACGCCAGAGCTGAGAGCAGGCTGGGAAGGAGGAGGCAGATGCCAAATTTTACCTGACTGTGTGTCCCTTTAACACCATCTCCTTGACCTTGTGAGGACTCCCATCCCAGTGTGGGTCAGTGGGACCAGGCAGCACTGAATTCTTTCTCTAGACCCTGGACAAACTGGTCATTGAGGAAGAGCAGCTGACCATGGGGCAGGAAGCGAGTGAGGATGCCCTCGATGCAGTCAGCCCTCAGCAGGAGGTTGGCACCTCCTGGGACTAGCAGTCGGAGGTGGTCAAGGAGAAGGCGAGCCAGCAATCGAAGTGTGCTCTCCACCAGCAGCAGGTTCTCATGAGTATCCAGCACCAGGGCAAAGCCTATAGAGAGCACGCCTAGCCACACCACTGTCCGAGGCTCCTGGAAAGGGTCCCCTGGCGCCAGGCGGAAGGCCCCACATGGGGCCTCATGAAGGGCAACTGGGTCATCTGAGGACTGGGGCTGCAGGTCCACAGCATGCCGGCCACACGCCTGCTGCTGCAGCTGGTACATGGACTCCACCTGCCTATGGAAAATAGGTGTGTCACAGACTTGTCATCCTCAGGATCACCCCTGGAGCTAGGAGCTGCCATTATCCCCCTAACTAGATGTAGAGACTGAGACCTGGAAAGACCAAGTGCAGTGACCCTGCCCAGGGCCACAGTACAGAAAGCATGAGCCCAGATAGGAATTTAGGCTCCAGCCTCCAGGTTCCGAACCATTTCACTCTATGCAGCCAAGAGAAGGCAGGCACTGAACACAGCTCCTTGGACTGGGAGGGGGCATCAGGGGAAAAAGATCCCTCCCCTAACTGATTCACAGAGGCCTCCTCAACATCTCAACAAGAGATGAGAAGTGGAGTATAAGCTACATCCAACCCAGGATTTCTGTAAACTCTCCACCCTCACCCCATCCTGAAGCCTTCTCCAAATAGAAAAGAAAAACCTTCTACTTGGACATCCAGGCTTTTGAAATCACTCTCTGACCTCTCATGAAATCACCTTTCAATCTGGGCCATGTAAAGGCTGCTCTTAAAGACATGTTTGGTTTTCTGTGCCACATAAGGGGGAAGAGGCCCAGAGAACCAAAGAGGTAACAAGAGGCTGGCCCACGGTTGCCCCAGAGTGTTAACCTCCACCCAAAATGCAGAGGGGCCAGGAGACTCCGGCACCTGTTGGTTCAGTCTGGGTCTGGGAGGAAAAGGTCCCAGGCCAGCTACCCCATCTGGAACAGTGTTTCCCAACTATATACTCTCTGGATCCTAGGCTTTCAGGAGGCCTTTGGTGCCCATTCCCATAAACTACATTCTCTCTCCTCTTTAAGGATTCATAAAGCTTAAAGATACACTAAGGGCCCTGAAAAGTCCTGCATTCAAAGCATGTTTAATCTGTACTGTTTACACTCAAATCCCAACTCTTTCACTTTCTAGACTCTCTAGAGCTCATCTGTAATCTTCAAATTCCTTTAACTCACTATATACTCAACTGTAAGGTAGGAATAATATACCTACCTCAAAATACTGTTTCAAAGATAAAATGAGTTCATATACATGAAATACTCAGAACATAAAATGCTTACTATATACAGGCTAAATAATATTAACTACAAAAAAGTTATAGTAAATGCTAAATAACTATAATAAATAATCATGATAATAACATTATTTCTTTAACCCCTTTTCATGTAATACTTGTGAACAACCGGGAAGACTCTTTGAAAGCACTATTCTAAAAACTTTCTGCTTCTTAGTCCTCCTGTTTCTCTGTGCCGTTCCAGAAAACCTATCATAATCACTGACTAGGAAGCCTTGGGCCCGGGCTGGATGGTGTGGTTACCTGGCCACAGCCAAAATCTGCTCCTTTCGGAGAAGTCTGTCCCTCTCAGCACTGTGTGGTTGTGAGTCATTGGGTGAATTCTCGGCGCCAAAGAAGCAGGAGTAGAGCACTCGGCAAAGGCCCTCCTCAGCCTTTGCGGCCCGCAGGGTGTGGATGAGGAAGGCATGGACCATGGCTCTGGAATGATGATACAGAGAAGTCAGACACTTCAGTGAGATGAGTGTCTAACCCCAGCAGGGGAGGCAACCACAGAAAACGTCTGGCCTAGCTCCGTCTGGAGGGTGGTGTGGCTGGTCACTGGTCCTCCTTAGCCACCCAAGACACATGCCCAGCTCTGGCCAGCACCTCTGCCCACAACAGAGTCTAGTGCCTAAGATATCCTGGACAACCCCAAAGCCAAGTCTACAAACTGCTGGCCAGGAATTTTTTTTTTTTTTTTTGGTAGTAGGCATGAGGTTTATTGGTCATAGTATTTTTTTTTAATTTTATGAAATTAATTTTATTTTAATTTTATTTCATCTTAATTTTATAAAATTAAGAAAGTTTCATTTGAAATGTAATTTTATAAAGCATTTTCTCTCTCTCTTGTATTTTTAAAACTGTAAGTTATCAGAGTAAAGGGACACTGGGGAGATGCTCCAGACTGAAGAAGGCAAAAGACACAGGACAGAGGAATACAACCCTGGCAGAGAAATAGGTAGCTTCAAATTACAGCATTATTAGGATACCTGGAAGCATTTAAATATGCATTACAGGTTAAATAATCGTCTTGATCAATACTACCTGGTTTTGAATGTAGGGGAATGTCCTTGTTTTTAGAAAATACACACTTTAAGTACTTCTAAATACACAGGTGAAGGAGCATCATATCTGCAACAAACTGAATTGGAATATTACGTATACAGGACTTCTTTATAAAAAGTTTCTTTCAGTCTTGAAATTGGTAAGCCTGCTGCTGCTGCTAAGTCGCTTCAGTCGTGTCCGACTCTGTGCGCCCCATAGACGGCAGCCCACCAGGCTCCCCCGTCCCTAGGATTCTCCAGGCAAGAACACTGGAGTGGGTTGCCATTTCCTTCTCCAGTGCATGAAAGTGAAAAGTGAAAGTGAGGTCGCTCAGTTGTGTCCAACTCTTAGCGACCCCATGGACTGCAGCCCACCAGGCTCCTCCGTCCATGGGATTTTCCAGGCAAAGTACTGGAGTGGGGTGCCATTGCCTTCTCCGTGAGATCAAGTCAAAACAAAGACCATGAAATAGAAATAATAATAATGTCTGACTGGCTAAGTGACCAGCCCGGGATTGAAAGGTAGCAGGGATCTGTGACTAAGGGTAAATAGATCGTCGGTTTAAACGAGTTAAAAATGAAGGTTCCAGAAGGCGTTTTAAAACCGGAGCCCGAAGACCTGAGCTGACCTCCCATGACCCTCTAGCCACGAGAAGATTACGTCATCAACCTTCGCCACGGGTCTCGCGCAACCCCGAGGCGCAGTGCATCTGGGGGGGCTGTAGTTGCTTGCCCCTAGCTAACCAACTGTGTGGGGTGGGGTGGGGCGGACTGAGTGTGCACCGCAACCCCGGGCCGCTGTCCTCAAGGCGTGGTACTCACCTTTCCTTTCGTGCCTGCAAACTTCTAATAACGGGCCAAGTCCCTCGGGTAAAGGGGCAAAATGGCGGCTGCGCGGCACCGGGGCGCCTGCGCACGTCAGTAGCGGGCGCACGTCAGTAGCGGGCGCGCGTCCGAGCGTGACATTCTCAGGGTGGGCGAGGTCTCATTTCCGGAGATGTGCTCCGAGGGCGGGGTGTGGGCGACTCGCATGGTCTGACAAAGACCCTTAGTCCCAAGTTCACTGTGCGGCCTATGCTGGTCACTCACCGACTGAGTATGCGAGGTTCCCACTGGTAGTCCTGCACCAGCCGAGTTCCAGGCCATTTTCCCCGGCGGCCGCGCGGGGGCGTAGCGACCCGGCTTGTGGCGCTTCCGGAAGAGGCAGGGTCTGAAGGTGCAGGGCGGGCGGATCTCAAACTGGCCCACTTGCGTGGGAACCCGGGTTGTGTGTG
Organism: Bos taurus; assembly: GCF_002263795.3. NCBI lineage: Eukaryota > Metazoa > Chordata > Mammalia > Artiodactyla > Bovidae > Bos > Bos taurus. The sequence continues at coordinate 51,383,411 of NC_037340.1, forward strand.
TGCTTACTCAGTCGTGTCCGACTCTTTGCGACCCCCATGGACTGTAGCCTGCCAGACTTCTCTGTCCATGGGGATTCTCCAGGCAAGAATACTGGAGTGGGTTGTTATGCCCTCCTCCAGGGGATCTTGCCAACCCAGGGATCGAAACCAGGACTCCCGCGTAGCAGCGGATTCTTTACCGTCTGAGCCACCAGGAAAGCCCGAGGGAATCTTGAGGGCACCTGTTAAAATTCAGGTTGCTGGGCTTTGGCCCAGAGAATGAAGGCTTGGGGGGAAATAAGCATATTTAGGAAGTTGAGGGAGCAGGGCTTCTGTGTGTGTGTTCCTCCGATGGGTTAAGACTAGGGCTTGAGGAGGGGAGGGGGAAAGACTAGGGCTTGGCTTGGAGTGGACCGATTAAAACTGTGGTCCCAATCCCGTCTCCAGCTGTCACGGACAGTTCAGTCATTTTACTGGGCCCCAGTGAAGCCCCATAGGGTTTAGTAGACCGATTAATTTTTCCTTTCACACTCCTGCCTCTAACAAGCTTCTTCCTTGCCCCCTCTTTGAGGGAGGCTATCAGAAGTATATAAAGGGGACTTCTCTGGTGGTCTAGTGGCCAAGACTCGGTGCTCCTAATGCAGGGGGCTGGGTTCCATCCCTGGTTAGGAAACTAGATCTCATGTGCTCCAACTAAGAGTGGACATGCCAAAGCATTGGAAGATCCTGTGTGCCACAGCTAAGACCTGGTGAAGCCAAATAAATATATGTTAAAAGGCGTGTGTGCACGTGTGTGTGTGTGTGTGTGTGTGTGTGTGTGTGTGTGTGTGTGTAAGTGCTTCCCTATTGGAGTCTTGGCTTAGAAGTGTTTGGGGCGCTGCAAGACTTCTCTGGGCCACGTGGCTTGCCCTGGTCTCCCCAGCCCCCTACCTCCCAACACATAATCATTTTACTTATCGACAGGTCAACTGCTGCAACCTACCCAGATGTGCTCTGTGCCTCAGAACCCCACAATGGTGATTCCCTCGGCCTGGCCTGCCCTTTTCTCCCCTTTATTAGCCCTTCAAAAGGTACTCAGACCAAAACTTAGGGGAAGCCTTCCTTCTAGACTGCCCATTAGCGGTCTGCTGTCCCGTTTACACCCACTGTGAGGGTCTGCCTAAGGTGCTGATGTCTCCTTTGGGATACACCCTGGCTGTGATGCCCAGTTTCAGTCACCAGGGCCAAACACAAGGTCGACCTGCAGGCAACCCAAACACACTCCTTGGTGACTGAAGAAAGAAGGGCAGTGCAGCTCAGGCAGAGAAACTGGTGTGCAGACTGGGCTCCTCTGGCCATAGGACTCAGGCAAAGAGGCAGGGAAGGGAAGCTAGAGGAGATAGCCTGGGTGCTGGCCAGAGCATGTGGGCATTCTGGTCACAGATGCAATATGTAAATATTTTTGTATGTGGAGGGGCAATCCCAGAGATAGTGGGGCCTCAGCCAATAGACTGGGATGATGTTAGCTCAGTTCCTGGTCCCTATCGCTCTGAGCCAGGACTCATGTCTGCCAGCTGATTACAGCAAAGAGCTGACCGAGGGCACTGTTTGCTGGGGGCCAAGTGACATCTGGAACACACTATTCTGGCCTCAGTCCACTCCGCAGGCAGTGAGTCCACTCCAGGTCCCAGGCTAGTGTGAGGTACATGGAGGAGACAGCAGTCAGAAGCTGGCCTGAGCTTCTGGAGGTCAGGGGTGACCCAGATGTAGGTGGTCTCAAGGTAAGTATAGCAGGCTCAGATGTCATTTTCAACTTTTGGTAACTTGTGTCATAGGCCAACTTGTGCCCTCAAAGTCAAAGCAAGGTGCTGAGACAGTGAGGCAGGAAGGGGCCTGGGTCCCCAAAGACTGCAGAAACTTCTTGCTGAATGAGGAGCACATATATTTATTTTGTTCAACTGCTGTATGGGGTTTCTGTTAGATGCTGCTGTTGTTCAGTCGCTAAGTTGTGGATGAATCTTTGCCATCCCATGGACACTAGCACTCCAGGCTACGCTGTCCTCCACTATCTCTGAGTTGCTCAAATTCATGTCTATTGAATCAGTGATGCTATCTAACCATCTCATCCTCTGTCGTCCCCTTCTCCTCTTGCCTTCAATTTTTCCCAGCATCAGGGTTTTTTCCAATGAGTCAGCTCTTCACATCACGTAGCCAAAGTATTGGAGCTTCAGCATCAGATTTATTTCCTTTAGGATTGACTAGTTTGATCTTGCAGCCCAAGGGACTCTCAAGAGTCTTCTCCAACACCATAGTTCGAAAGCACCACTTCTTCAGCGCTCAGCTTTCTTTATGGTCCAACTCTTATATCCATACATGACTGCTGGAAGAACCATTGCTTTGAACATATGGACCTTTGTTGGCAAAGTGATGTCTCTGCTTTTTAATGGCTGTCTGGGTTTGTCCTTTCCTTCCAAGGAGTAAGCATCTTTTAATTTCATAGCTGCAGTCACTGTCTGCAGTGATTTTGGAGCCCAAGAAAATAAAAATCTGTCACTGTTTCCACTTTTTCCCTTCCTATTTGCCATGAAGTTATGGGACTGGATGCCTTGATCTTAGTTTTTTGAATGTTGCATTTCAAGCCAGCTTTTTCACTCTCCTTTTTCACTTTCATCAAGAGGCTCTTTAGTTCCTTTTTGCTTTCTGCCATTAGAGTGATATCATTTGCATACCTGAGGTTTTTGCTATTTCTGCTGGCAATCTTGATTCCAGCTTATGATTCATCCAGCCTGGCATTTTGTATGATGTACTCTGCATATAAATTAAATAAGCAAGCTGACAATATACTGCCTTGTCATAATACTTTTCAAATTTTGAACCAGTCCATTTGTCTATGTCCAGTTCTGTTACTTATTGACCTGAATACAGGTTCTCAGGAGACAGGTGAGCTGATCTGGTACTCTAATCTGTCTGAGAATTTTCCAGTTTGTTGTGATCCACAAAGTCAAAGATGATAGCGTAATGAATGAAGCAGAAGTGGATATTTTTCTGGAATTCCTTTGCTTTCTGCACGATCCAGTGAATGCCGGCAATTTTATCTCTGGTTCCCCTGCCTTTTCTAAACCCAGCTTGTACATCTGGAAGTTCTCAGTTCACGTACTGCTGAAACCTAGCTTGAAGGATGTTGAGTATAACCTTGCTAGCTTGTGAAATGCGCACAGTTGTACAGCAGTTTGATCATTCTTTGCCATTGTCCTTCTTTGGGATTGGAATGAAAACTTTTTCCAGTCTTATGGCCACTGCTGGGTTTTCCAAATTTGCAGGTATATTGAGTGCAGCACTTTAACAGCATCATCTTTTAAGATTTGAAATAGCTCAGCTGGAATTCTGTCACCTCTACTAGCTTTGTTTGTTTAATGCTTTCTACCAGTCCATCCTAAAGGAAATCAGTCCTGAATATTCATTCATTGGAAGGACTGATGTTGAAGCTGAAACTCCAGTACTTTGGCCACCTGATGCAAAGAACTGACTCACTGGAAAAGACCCTGATGCTGGGAAAGATTGAAGGCAGGAGAAGGGGATGACAGAGGATGAAATGGTTGGATGGCATCACCGACTCAATGGACATGAGTTTGGGCAAGTTCCAGGAGTTGCTGGTGGACAGGGAAGCCTGGCTTGCTGCAGTCCATGGGGTCATAAAGAGTCAGACACAGGCTGAACTGAACTGAACTGAATGCTTCCTAAGGCCCACTTGACTTCACACTCCAGGATATCTGGCTCTAGGTGAGTGACCACACCACTGTGGTTATCCAGGTCATTAGGACCTTTTTGGTCTTATATTCTGTATATTCTTCTGTATATTCATTCTGTATGGTTCTGTATATTCTTGCTGCCTCTTCTTAATCTCTTCTGCTTCTGTTAGGTCCTTCCTTACCATTTCTGTCCTTTATCATGCCCATCCTTGCATGAAATGTTTCCTTAATATCTCCAATTTTCTTGAAGAGAGCTCTAGTCTTTCCCATTCTATTATTTCCCTCTATTTCTTTGTATTGTTCATTTAAGAAGGCCTTCTTATCTCTCCTTTTCTATTCTCTGAAATTTTACATTCGGTTTAGTGTATCTTTCCCTTTCTCCCTTGCCTTTCACTTCTCTTCTTTCCTCTGCTATTTGTAAATCCTCCTCAGACAACCATTTTGCCTTCTAGTATTCCTTTGCCTTTTGGGTGGTTTTGGTCACTGCCTCCTGTACAATGTTAAGAACTTCCTGTCCATAGTTCTTCAAGCACTCTCTCTACTGGGTCTAATCCCTTGAATCTATTCGTCCCCTCCACTGTATAATCATAAGGAATTATATTTAGGTCATACTTGAATGGCCTAGTGGTTTTCCCTACTTTCTTCAGTTTAAGCCTGAATTTTGCAATATGGAGCTTATGATCTGAGTAACAGTCAGCTCCAGGTCTTGTTTTTGCTGACTGTATAGAGCTTCTCCATCTTCAGCTGCAAAGAACATAATCAGTCTGATTTTGGTGTTGACCATCTGGTGAGGTCCATGTGTAGAATCATCCCTTATGTTGTTGGAAGAGAGTGTTTGCAATGACCAGTTGTTCTCTTGACAAAACTCTGTTAGCCTTTGCTCTGTTTCATTTTATACTCCAAGGCCAAACTAGCCTATTATTCCAGGTATCTCTTGACTTCCTACTTTTGTATTCCAATCTCCTATGATGAAAAGGACATCTTTTTTTTGGTGTTAGTTCTAGAGGGTATTGTAGGTCTTCATAGAACTGTTCAACATCAGCTTCTTCAGCATTAGTGGTTGGGGCAAAGACTTGGATTACTGTGAAGTTGAGTGATTTGCTTTGGAAACAAACCAAGATCATTCTGTCATTTTTGAGACTGCACCCAAATACTGCATTTTGTACTCTTTTGTTGACTATGAGGGCCACTCCATTTCTTCTAAGGGATTCTTCCCCACAGTGGTAGATATAATGGTCATCTGAATTAAATATGCCTGTTCTCATCCATTTTACTTATAGTTCACTAAGATGTCAATGTTCAATCTTGTCATCTCCTGCTTGACCACCTCCAATTTACCTTGATTCATGGATCTAACATTCCAGGTTCCTATGCAACACTGTCCTTTAGAGCATCAGACTTTCCTTTCATCACCAGGCATACCCACAACTAAGCATCATTTCCCCTTTGGCCCATCCACTTCTTTCTTTCTGAAGCTATTAGTAATTGCCATCTGCTTTTCTCCAGTAGCATATTGGACACCTTCCAATCTAGGGGGCTCATCTTCCAGTATCATATCTTTTTGTCTTTTCATATTGTTTATGGGATTCTCGCAGTAAGAATACTAGAGTGGGTTGCCATTTCCTCCTACAGTGGACCACATTTTGTCAAAACTCTTCTCTGTAACTCATCCATCTTAGGTTGTCCTGCCTGGCATGGCCTATAGCTTCATTGAGTTATGCAAATCCCTTTACCACAACAGGGATTCCCTTGTAGCTCAGTCGGTAAAGAATCTGCCTGCAATACAGGAGACCTGGGTTCGATCCCTGGGTTGGGAAGATCCCCTGGAGAAGGAAATGGCAACCCACTCCAGTATCCTTGCCTGGAAAATCTCATGGACACAGAAGCCTGGTGAGCTGCAGATCATGGGGTTGCAAAGAGTTGGGCACGACTGAGCGACTAACACTTACTTACTTATTTACCACAACAAGGCTATGATCTATTAAGCAGTCTATTAGGTACAGCCTAACTCAAATGAGTTAAGTGAGGCAACATGTGAAGTGGACAGAGTAGAGCCTGACACATAGTCAGCACTCAGTAAATGCTGACAAATATTAATGCAGAGGCAGGATAGGAGAAAGTGTCAGAAAGGCCTTGGTCAGTACTGGAAAGCAGGTGGAACCTTCTGGTCTGGAGGCAGTTTCAGAAGAAGAAAAGTGAAATAAAATACTACAATTCAGTATCCTGTAATAAACCACAATGGAATAGAATGAAAAAGAATGTACGTATATTCTTTATGAATATGTATATATACATATATATATTATATACATAACTGGCTTGTTTTGCTGTATACCAGAAACTAACACAATATTGTAAATCAATTATAAAAAAACTGAAATAAATAAAGCCCTATAAAAAATTAGAGAAAAAAAAATTAGAGGAACTTGAAGGAAGCAGTTGGCTGGATTTGAGGCCTCACTCACCTGCCTAGCAGTGACCAGGGGCTACACCTTCCCATCATTTCCCTTTCCCCTACTCTGGCTATGGGCAGAGATGCCCATTACCCAGATCCCCAGCTCCACTCTTCTCAGTGGCCCTCCGAGTTGGGGGGTTTGCCTGAAGTCCCTTCCCCATGCTCTCATTCTCCATTGCTCTCTGCCTACTTCTGGGTGAGGCCTGCCCCACAATGGCAGGCAGCCTTGTGTTGTCCCCTTCCCATCCCCCTCGACGCCCACCACCCGAATGCACATCGTGACTGATACTCAATTTGGACAGCAGTCTCCATTCCCCACTCACCCAAGCCACTGCAGGGTCCTGAAACACTGATGGGCAGCCTGGCTTAGAAAGCTATACTGCTTCTCCCAGACATCAGGACCAACCCCTAGGTTCTGCTTACACACCTCCAGGGACAGAGGAAACCTACCCCCAAGACAGCTGGGAATGCTTACTGATGATCTTTACAAACCCTGAGACCTCAGGCCAGACCAGTTGAGCCATCACCTACATCTGGATGAGGGGAGGGCAATTCCATGGATTCTGTCAGCCCCAGGCAGATTTTTTTAATGTTTGATAAGAATGTCCCTGATGGCTCAGACAGTAAAGAATCTGCCTGCAATATGGGAAACCTGGGTTTGATCCCTGGGTCGAGAAGATCCCCTGGAGAAGGGAATGGCAATCCATTCCAGTATTCTTGCCTGGAGAACTCCATGGACAGAGGAGCCTGGCAGGCTACAGTCCATGGGGTTACAAAGAGTTGGTCACGACTTAGCGACTACACTTTCACTTTCAAGAATTTTTAGCTGTTTCTCAAATTGTAGAGGAGGAAACTAAGAGGAAGAGATTTACTGAGAGTTCAGGTAGGCTGAGATTGAGTGGATATGGCTGCCCTAGAATAAAGAAGACCAAAGTAAGGCAAGCCTTGTACCTCTATCCCCCTTCACCTCCCTGGGCCATCTCAGAGATGACGTGCCCTATGTGGGTCACTAGACAGCTCCCTCTGCCTCTGTACCAAATCCCCTCCACAGCCCCCTAACTGCTTCTGTGGTGCAGTAGGACAAGAGTCTCCTACACAGAGCAGCTGGGATTTTCCTTTGTAATCCATCACCTAGGGGCATGTCCCTGTGCAGAAAAGGCTCAAACCCTCAAGTTGGCCCCTTTCTTTTAATTAAATGTTTTTAGGATTATCCTTTTTACCCATCTGGTCTTGTAATCCCCACATTGGCTCTAAGTAATAGCAGCCATAGAAGACTCTTGTATGGCACTTGGAGTAGGCAGGCCCTGTTCTCAGTGCTTTGTATACACCAACTCATTTGATCCAATTCACAAGCCTTTGATGGAGGGGCTTTACTATCTCCATTTTGCAGATGAGGAAATTGAGGCACTGAGATCAATCCTTGTCCATAAATTTCAGTGTGTTTCATGCCATCCCCATGTGTCCCCTTCTCCTCCATCCCCTCAGGGTCACCACAGAGATTGTCAGCCCCCACCTCCAACTCCTAGAGGCCATAACCCCAGCCCTGCTTACCTGCAATAATCTAACCCTGGGAGCTCCCTTCCCACCCGGTTTGGATAACCTCCTTCCCTGGTATTCCCAACCCCAACCCAGAAGGCCCCTTCCAGAACCCTCCCCTCAGGGAGCCCCAGGCCCCATGTTTGGCTGGGCTCCAGGAGGACTAGGCAGTCTGTGATTTGTCCTTTCAAAAGGCTGCTCTTCCTGCAGGGCTGAGAGCCAGGAGGCCCAACGAGGCAGCTCAGACCCGGCCACGTGAGGCCCCTTCCCTTCCCGCTGCCCCAGGCCCAGATGACTCAGAGCCTGGCAGCTGCGGTCACCACCCTTCCCCAGGGTGTGAGTGCTGGTGTGGGCAGGGTGGGGGAGGAGGCAATCCTAGCAGCACTGCTTGGCATCCACACAAACTCCTGTTGGGTGGGAATGCTTCTTAGCTTCTGTCTCATAACCAACTGTCTCTTTTGAACAATAGGCTGAGTAACTTCACATTATCCAACATTCTCTCAAGGCACGGATTTCAAGGCTGCAGAACAGCAACTTCTCCATCATTGCTCAACTTCCCTCTCCTGATTGTTTCCAGATTCCACATGGCTACAGACCTTCTTGTCTAAACATCCTTCCTTTCTGTACCAACAGTTTTATTGCTTCTGGAAAGTAGGGTGCTTTTGTGTTCAATCCCAGGGATAAAGACTTCTAAAAATCATTAAGTTTTCTAGATGACTGTGAGCTGTGATCACTGGATGGACTCAAGCCAGTGACCTACAAGCCAGTGACCTAAAGGGTCACTTTAACTTTTTAAAGAATCTGACTTGAGAAAAAATTAAGACTAAGATTAGCATTTCAACATAGGAGAGTCAGAAGACAGGCTGAAATTCCTGCTACTGCCATACCACAGCATGCAGGTGCATGCAGCTCTGGACAGTGAACAGAGCTCTTTGCTATAAACAATCACGTTTTCTGGTTAAGAGAGAAATTAAAATTTACCAATCCTAATGAAAATATGGAGCAACAACACTCTCAGACACAGCTGGTGGGAGCTAAGTTGGTATAGCAACCTTGGAGAACTATGTGGAAAATACACACGCTGTGATCCAACAGTTCCACCCCTGGTATAGTCCCATCACATTTTGAAATAGTCTCAAACAATCTACGGGCAGAATGAAAATCTACGGGCAGAATGAAAATGTTCTCTCTCTTAACTGTGGTGGCAGTTACCAAACTGTACATCCACCAAAACTCACAGAAATATATACACAAAAGAGTGAATCTTTGCTTTAATTTTTAAAAGATTTAAAGACTAGGGAGGGACTTCCCTGGTGGTCCAGTGACTGACTCCATGTTCCCAATGCAGGGGGCCCAGGTTCAATCCCTGGTCAGGAAACTAGATCTCACAGGCCACAACCAAGACCCAGAGCAGCCAAATGAGTAAACAAATAAATGCCAGGGAATTCCCTGGCATCCAGTGATTCGGACTCTGCTCTCTCACTGCCATGGCTCAGGTTCAAGTCCTGGTTGGGTAACTAAGATCCTGCAAGATGGATGGCAAGCCCCCAACCCCCCAAATTTTAAAGGCCAGAAGAAAAACAAGTAGAACGAACAATTTAATTTAGGAATATATCCATATAGTGAGAATAAATTATTGGTAAAAGAAACAGGATGGACCTCGAATCATTATGCTGAGTGAAAACAGTCAGACACAAAACTGTATGAAGCTCAAGAACAGGTAAAACTAATGTACTACAATTGAGGTTAACTAGTGGTGATTCCAGAGTGTAGGTAACTGGGAAAGAGCTGGAGGAAACCTTCTGGGATGCTAGACATGTCGACACGTTGAGCTGTGTGGTGCCTTCTCACATCTGTGCCCTATGTTTAAGATATGTACCTTTGAGGAAATGTCAGTCTTTCCCCAATTTAAAAAGAAAACATTCTTTAAATTGTCATTGCAAATGACAAATAGCAAGCAAATCCAATGATCCCCAGCCCCCCGACTCTGTCAGGCCTAGCACAGGAGCCTGTGTGACTCTTAAACCATGTGAGTAAGCTGCATGTGGCTGCTCCCAGGCTCCTAGCCAGAGGTGGGAATTCCTGCCCTGACTTGGCATAAGCAAAACAACCTTTAAAACTGGCTGACAGCCCAGGATTTTAAACCGCTTCCTTGCCTGATCCACCCCTCTTTTTGAGCATCCAGGAATAAAGTTATATCTTCACTTCCTGGTAGGGACTGCAGTACCTCTGCCCTATCCTCTGAAATTCCCAGGACAAGGAGGTCTTGGCCCAGCCCAAATTGGAGAGGTGAACCCTAGCACCCTCTCTACTGGGCCCAGGCACCAAGGCCTTCTCTCAGGGAAGACTCTTGTCCTCACTTGATCAAGGTCCCTTCCTCTTGTTTCCCCTGCAAAATGAGCTAAATGTGTGACCTGGTGTGATTAGGAGACACTAGGTAAAAGTGTTTGGGGCAGACTAAGTGATCACAACTGACTATGATGGGTTGTGAGTGGGGCAGAGGTGGCCACAGCTGTCAGCACCTAGCTCATTCTGGGTGGGGTTAGACACTCAGCCCCCATTGCTTTCTCCTCCCCATGTGATCTGATCCACATAGCCAGGGTGGTAAGAGGACTCTTAGAGCAGAAGCTAGGCAGCCTAGCCCCACCTTCTTATCTCTTGCAGAGGTGGGAAGGTGAAGAGTGAGAGTCCTGGGCAGCTGGAATATCTACTCTGCTTGTATCTGCTGTGTGACCTGGGGCAGGTGAGTGCCCTTTGAGTATCCAGGGGCCTTCCTCCTCATAAAACCAGACCACTTGAGCATTCAGGGTGGTACAGGCAAATCTCAGAACTGTGCCAGGGCTCTCTCTCTCCTCTCCCTCTACTTCTTCCTCTTTCTCAGGGGTCTGCACAAGTATTTTCCCTTTTCTAGGGCAAATCCCGTCACCCAGATAAGGCTGGCTTGGTGCCAGCCGCCTGCTCAGTGGAGGGGGCTTCTGGACTACACTTCTTGAGTAGAAGCCCAGCCCCCACCCCCACCCCTCCAATATCATCCCTCCTACCTACTGTGCCCTTGCAGCAGGCTCAAGACCAAGACTGAAGACCAAGGAGCTTAAGAAACTTGGGATCGGGGGGACAAGTTTAGACTCAGCCTAGGACTCTCAAGTCTCTTCTTATTGCTCTGGCAAGAAACAGCCTGTTTTCCCACCTGCAGAATGGAGCGAATAATCACAGCAAGGTAGAACTTTAACAAGAAGTGGGAATGACACTTGACATGTTGTATGAGCACTCTGTATCAGGCAGTGTCTTAGTTGTACATTTGCAAAGGAGCCCCTACCATCATAGCTCATATTTGGGCTGGTGTGGGAGAGAGTAATTTGCTGTGGTATTCCAAGGGGATTTCCTGACACATCCAGATTTCTGGTTCTCCCAGATCGGCCCTTTCCTACTCTTTTACCTTGACCCTGGCACCTCCTAAGTGGTGGAACCTTTGCTGAGTGCTGGGGATAATGAAAGTCATTTCCCTAATAGAGCAGGGAGGCTTCTGGGAGGCATTAACATTTGAAATTGAATCTTAAAAGAGAAATAGCAGCTTGAGGAGAGCATTCCTGAGCATATTGCAGATGCAAGGACAAGAAAATGTGAAGAGCAACTATGGGGGATTTAATTCAGCAAGAGGTGAGGAATGAGGCAGCAGAGGGTCTAGGTCCTAAAGGCTGAGACTTTTAAGTTTCTGAAGGCAATGGTGAGCCACTGACAGTTCTAGAGAACAGACTTGATGACATCATTCTTGCCTTCTTGGTGCAGAATTTAGGAATGGAGAGCTAGTTTAGGAAGATGGACCCCAGAAGTGCTTGAGAAGCCAGATGAGGGGAACAGGGAGGCTGAATCCAAAATCTTGGCAAGACTTGGGAAGAGGGTATGAGGCCACCTCCCCAGGAGTCTTCCAGCCCCAATCCGGAGACTTGCCTCTGCTGTATTCCACCATCAGGGTCTGCCATAGTCTTATTAAGGGCTCCACAGGACACAATGCTACTTACTCAGCTTGCTCAGTGCTTTATTGAACCAAGACCCTTCTAGATGACTCAGCAGAGCCTTCAAGAAGCCCTGCCCATTTCCCAAGATTCAGAATCCAGAAGTGGCTGGCCTTAGTTTAGCTGCTTTCATAAAATTTCCTTTTGAATATCTCCAAATCTTAAAAGTGTAAAGATTTTGTTCACACAGACAGGCACATGTATACTCCTGCTGCAGGCAGTCACACTCACTGAAATGCCTCAGTTCAGTGGTTTGTGGACAAGGCATTGTGGGTCTATGGCCATCCATGCACCCACTATCCATCCACACTTCCATTTGTCCATCTGTCCATCTGTGACGAGACAGCAGCAAGTTCTGACGTGGGTTCAGCCCCCAGGGTTCACAGCAGTGAGGGCTAGGTTTCCAGTGGGCTCAGGATGCAGGCCTTAACCCTCACCTAGGGGCCTCCATGGATAATAACATCCCTTTCCGAGCCACAGAAGCCAGGGCCAAGTGGGTTATGAATGTTTGTATCTTTAACAACTGGACAGGGAAAACCTAAACCTTAGCCTGTAACTATCCTGAGATGGAAAAAAAAAAGAGATCAAACATACAAATAACACTGAAACAGGAAAGAGGAAGAGCTCGTGCCTGTGCTGGAGATGTTCACATGAAGAGACGGGAAGGAGAAGGGAGTTTGGCACACACACTTAGGAGTATGTTAGCACCTGGGACATGGTGCTAACTCCGAGGGTAGCGGTGGCTCCTTCTAGGAGGCTGGAGCTTTCTCTCAGCCACATACATATAAACAAAGCTCTTAGGAAAAAAGAGGCTTTTCTGAATACAGCAAGACAAAGGGTTAACCCAAACAAGGAAGAAAAAGACACCAAAAAGGCTCCTGTTAGACACAAATACTTCCTTTGAGCTAGACTTAATCCAATTTCACTTAGTCAGCAGGCTGGGCTCTCCTGGAGTGAGGATGGGGGTGTCACCAGGATACGGAACATGACTGGAGTGAGACAGAGGATCAGGGCTGGTGCAGGCAGACAGGACGCCCTCACCATCTTTTCCCTGGACAGCAGACCCTCAGCCCCGGAGGCCACAGGGCGGCTGATGCCCAGGCCGCACAAAGTAAGGAAGGCGGGTGGGACAGTTGCTGGCCCTTCACTGGTCCTGCAGGCGGCTGCAAAGCTCTCGCCGGCTCCGCTCGCCAGCCCAGCTGCGTGTCTTGAGTCGGAAGGTCTTCATTTCATCCTTGAAGTCCTCATGGTTCATGGGCCGGTAGTCTTGAGGCTCACAGAAGGTCTAGGGCAGGATGGGATGGGGCAATCAACATGGGGACCTGGGCAACTTCAGAGAGGACTCTATCCTCCCTTATCCGAGGGCTACTGCCTGGTCAACCCCTTTCCCTGTAGCCCAAACCTCCCACGGATGCTATGGCCACCCCAACCCGTGGTACCGGGTGCTGTGGGAAGAAGTCCTTGTAGCCGCCTTTGAGGATATACATCTCAGGATAGTAGAGGCTGGGGTAGTCGTTGGAGGCTCTGTCTCGTTCCCTGATGAAACGGCACCTGCGACCAGTAGGGGTGTGGGGTGAGAGCTGGTTGTACAGTGGGATGTATCAGGGGACCTGCTCCACGCAGCCACTCCTCTGGGAACCACAGAAGGCTTGAGTGCAGGAATGTCAGCCACAAGAACACTTTTAGTTCAGTCTGGCTAACTGGGTTCACAAGAGGTTGGGGAGACAGAAAAAGGCAAATCAAAGGGGCTCTGTGTTCAGAAGACAGTTACACAATCTCTGTCCGAGACATTTCTTCTGGGCCAGGAAAGTGGAGGCAGAAGGGAGACAAGTGAACCAAGTTCAAGAGGTAAGAGTCAGAAGGTCTGGACAAGGCTGGGTGAGGAGATGGAGAGAGGAAAGAACAATCGAACCCTGGAAGGGCCAGCATCACTGAGGACTGGGACAGGGCCTTTGGATTTTAAGGACACCGCTGGAGAGTTAGAATTAGGTTTTGTGGAGATGGCGGCAATGGACAGAGGGAAGATGGGAGGCCTGACGGAAAGGATGAGAGGAGACAGGAGGACAGTGCCATGCACAGGGAAGCAGGGATACGGTCTGCTCCAAGCTCCAAGGTGAGATAAGAGGCCCAGATCAAGGAGGGGCCAGGGCCGGGCTCACGCCTCTTGGCCACTGGATGGTTCCAGCACTCGAAAGCCTAAGCAGGGAAGGTAAGGAGCAGCACTAGCTGGCTGGGCGGAGCCAGGACTCACATGCGGGGGCCCCGCTCAGATGAAAATTCACAGTGGAAAATGAGGATGATTCTCTTATCCAGGCTGCAGGGTGTGATGGGGCTCTGTAGCAGGAAGGTCTCGGCATCCCGTTCCAGAGGCAGGTTCACAGCAGTCTGCCAGAGAAGCCAGGGGTCAGGCCGCAGCTGTGCGTGGCTGACCCTGCCCTGTGCGGTCCCCATCTTTCAGATGAGTGACTCCACCTCTTGAAGGGCAGATCCTACCCCATGAGAGAGTGCATCCTCTGGGCAGAGGAAGGACAGAACTGGATGAGTCTTCAGGGCCTCTCCCATCACCCTGCCTCACCTTGATGTGCCCGCCTTCATACTCATAGGGGTATCTGCAGTCAACAATCACAAACTTCTCCACGATGTGGCTGAACTTGCCTGTCAGCAGAGCCACCACCTGCAGGAGGCCGCAGAGGTGGGTCCCAGTGGTTCAGGCTGGCAGGCAGGGGCTGACCCGGTGCTTGTAGCCTGACTCCAGGGGAGGTTAACAAGCAAACAGAAGTCCCAAAGGCACTGAAAAATAACTCATCCCTGCATACCGTTTCTGGTGAGATGTACTTGAGGTCTTGGTGCTTTCCATCCACAGTCTGTAGGAGGAAGGCCTGAAGGGAAAGTGAGAGAGAGTGACATTGGCAAAACTAGGAACCTGAGAAAAATGAGTTTTTCCTCAAGTCTGAAAGCCAAACTTGCTTGACTTTCCCTTTTTTTAATATTTATTTGTTTTATTTGGCTGCATCCAGTCTTAGTTGCATGGGATCTTTGATCTTCACTGCTGCATGTGGGATTTTTTGCAGCACGTGAACGCTAAGTTGTGCCACGCGGGATCTAGTTTCCTGACCAGGGATCCAACCTGGGCCCCCTGCATTGGCAGCGTGGAGTCTTAGCCACTGGACCACCAGGGAATTATCTGCTTTGACTTCAAATTAAGGTCTGGTTCCCATAGCAACCAAGGTGCCTCTAGGGTCTGATCCCCAGAAAACAGCCTTCCAAGGGGAAATGAAGATGGGGAGCAGAGGATATGAACCCTCCATGCCTCCTGCCCCCATGCTTTGCCAAGCAGGCCCCAGGAGGCCCCCGGCAAGATGGAAATCTTTTCCAAGGTGGAGATACCACTGATGCCCTGGACAGATTTGAGATAGGAGATCAAAGAGAGCCAGAGAGAGGAGTCTGGGTGAGACTACAGGATAAGATGCAAAGGACAAAATGAGGGGCTTCTGGGAGAGTGGGAGTCACTAAAGCAGTCGCTGGGCTCAGGGGCCACATAGTAAAGGCCCGAGCCTCCTGAGGGTCCCACTGCTGGTACCTTGGAGTAATCCCCGATCAGTTCTCGGTGGTCACTGTCCAGGATATTCTCAATCTCATCATGACACAGAGACTTTGAGCGGAGAATGCGGGCTTTCTGTGAGGCAAGTGGCAGCCAGGGTCAGGGGTGAGGCTGTCCCTCAGTGCCCTGTCTGGTTAGCATCCCCCTTCCTTGCACCCTGCCCCCCTCTACAAACCCAGCTGAGACGGGCTTACAGGGTGGACTTGGAGGGTGGCAGTCCAGCCTAGTCCCAGCCCAGGACGGGGGTACTCACGGGTTCCTCAGCTTCCTGCAGTTCCTCCTCTGGAGGAGTCACGCTCCTTTTCCGCTTGTTCTGTACAGGCAGATCCCGGTCCTGCGGGCGCTCCAGCCTCTTGAGGATGGGCCGGATCACACCGCAGGGCATGGACGGAGAGCGGAAGAGCCGCTGGCACTTGCTGTACATGATGAGGTCCTGGCAGAGGTAGCAGGTCTGGGGTCAGCATTCCTAGCCCCTGCTTTCCATCCCAGTCTCACTCAGAGGGTAGGGCTCCACCATTCCCAAGTTTTGAGGGGCCTCTCCAGGGGCTCACCTGTTCCTCTTCCTTTTCTGAGGTCTTGACCAGTGGGGCACTAATGAGGCTCTCCATGCCTGGGGGAACTACATCATTTTCCTGAGGCCAGATCAGCAAGGGTATGGTCACACTCGCAGGCACAGGTCCAACACCTAAGGCCCCAAGTCCTCCAGGGCGGTTTTCCCAGTTCTCCCAGCAAAATTCCAGGCCAGCAGCCCTTGGTGACCCTGCTCATACCGCCACACAGGACAGCCCCCAGGACCAGGAAACTGCGGGGCCCCACTCGCCAGAGGGACTTTAGCATAGATATGAGAAGCATGGCAATACAGGAAGACCAGGCTTCCCTTTGCCCTGCCCATCCACCCTCCACTGCAGCACCAGCCACTTCCTCTTCTCTGATTGGCCAGAGGTCAGGCTGTGACTCAGTTACCTCCAGTTCTTCTGACATTGAAATGAGGTCATAGTCTTGCTGTAGGAGCTCAGAGCTTACCTCTTTCAGGAGATCTCAGGAAGGGAGAGGTAGGGGGCCTGACAAGGCAAGGCTGTTTACCTTTAAGTCCGTCTCCAGGATATCCACGAATCCATCGTCTTCCTCAACAGCCCCTGTGGAGGGGGTCACGGAGAACTGGCATCGGGCCAGGGGGATCAGTTCCTCGACTTCCATCTTCCGCTCAGGGGTGAGACACTGCATGGGTGACAAACAGACAGAGGAGACTCAACATGGGGCCCGAGACAAGTCTCCACCCTAACCTTCTGAGAAATAAGGTTCCCACTGCCTCAGGGCTCAGGATCACCCCCAAGTTTCCCAGGCTGCCTTCACAGGCACCTGCCCTCCGCGCATGCCTGCCCTGCAGGGGTCAGCTCTCCTGGTATACCATCAGGTCGGGAGCCGAGCTTGGCCTCTGGGCAAAGGCTTCTCTGCGGCTGGCCCACTCCCCAAGAGCACGGGAGTGGCTGGGATGTTTGAGTTTCCCTGGCATCTTGAAGACAAATCCATCCTGTGGGCAATACAGAGGGATGCATGATCAAATGCCAGAAAACCGCTCCAGCAAGCCCCCCTCTCTCCCTGAAGTGCTTCGATTCTGGCCTTCTGGAAACATACATTCTCTTTGTCCTCCCCAGAGCCGTGGGCAGCTTGGTCACACGCCTCAGTCTTCCTCCAGGTGCCAGACGCTTGGGAGTTGGTGATGTTCCGTAGCACAGGACTGTGGCCCAGAAGCCTCCCCTAGAGAGCCAGGAGGGCAGTAGGTACAGAAGGCTCCATTCCCCTAGTGCCAGCCCAGGCCATACCTTCTCCCATCTCTGCTCCAACTCCCCCAGATCCCCTGTCCACCTCCAAAGCCCCATCTCCCATAGCCAGACAAGGGACACCCAACTGCTTCAAGTCGACCTTCCGAGAATCAATCCAGGTCCCTCCTGCCCTCTATAATCCTAGCCAGTAGGCCCAAGTCTCTCAATGGGCCTCAGAGGACACTCACCGGCAAGGACTGGAAACGTCGGATGGCAAACTGCTCACTGCAGAAGGAAACAGGGACACCTCAGGGCTGGAGAGTCAGGCTGTGCCAGAGAACATGCAGGGTGCCCCTCCACCACAGAGCCCTGTACATCCTGGGGCCTATTCCACCCACACGGGGCAGGGAGCCTGTGCAACGAAGGCCAGAGCACTTACTTTTGAATAACTCGGCTGGCTGCCTGGATGGCCTGTTCAAACCTAGGACAGAGAAGGGTCCCATTCAACCTAGGTCTCCTCACAGCCCATTGCCTATCCCCAGCCTTGGGTCCTCAGTCCACAAGGCCCAGGGGAGCCAGAGCTCAGGCCAGGGGAAAGAGGAGGTAGGAAGAATGCAGCACCTATCATGGGCCCAGGTATAGGGGAAGAGGGAGATAAGAGGCAGCCTGGGATTTTAAAAGCTGCCCTGAATGGAAGAAGCCTGAAGAATGGCAGTGACAGAGACAGCTGGGGTAGGTCTTGGGGTAGCTGAGGAGTTACCAAGGCAACGGTCTCACCAGCCTGCCCACAGGCCTTCCACCTGTATGCAAATCACCTCAGCAGGGCCATATGGCTGCCAAGAAAGGCATCCATCCATCCCATGACAGGCCTTGTCCTGAACATGTGGGTGTCTGCAGGGCCTGGATACCAGCAAGGCAGGGCTTCCCTCCCCTTGTGTGGGATAGTCCTGGCTCCTCCAGGACAGGGGACTGGTTCAGTGTGCCCCTGGATCAGCCCCGGTCTGCCATGTCAGACCCCCTAGTGACAAATGTCCAAGGTCATAACCTCTCCTCCCTCCTGTGGAATTTTAGAACCCAGCCTCTGTTCCAACCCCTCCTCCTGCCTTAGAAGAGACCAGCAGGCAAAGAATTCCAACAGATGTTCCTTCTGAGCCTAGCTATGTTACCAGAGACCACCTGCCAGGCAGGGCTTTTGTGTGTCTCTGTGTACACACACACACACACCTCTTTCTGTGTAACTGTTAAGGCAGGTGCAGTGTTGGTGGTGGGAAACTGAGGGCTAAAGTGTCAGGAGGATAGCCCCCCCACCCCTCACCCAGGTGGGGCAGGGTGGCTGTATGCAGCCAACCTGGCACCAGGATGACCAATTTAATTGGCTTGGTTTTCAGTCTGCACCTGGGCCCTAGGGGTAAAGCAGGTTCAGCTCTGTGTTATCATCAAAACCCAACCTGCAGTCCCCACACCACCACCCAATGCTCTCCCCATTTCCTGTTTATGAACAAACCTGCAGCCCAGCCCAGTCTGATCAAAGGCAGTGGGAGGAAAGACAGCCACCGCCCTAAACCCAAATCCACAGTCGCTCAGCCCAGGCCGGGTTTGCCCGTTGTTCCCAGTAACGCCTGCTCTCCCTTCTGGGGCCTGAACAGCTGGATGGGAACAGCTGTGCTCTGGAAGGTACTACTCCTGCCCCACAACCAAGAAGCAGAGAACTGTGTTGAGCAGAGCCCCTCAACTTCTCCACTCTCCTTCACAAAGGGCCTGGTCCAAGGGTTGGCCAGCGGATGAAATGTCACTGAAACCAGTGGTGACTGATAGGAGGGCCAAGGGCCAAACCAGCTTGCAGCAACTGTTTTGTTTGGCCTAGAGTAAATTAAAAACTTTGAATTAGTTGGACCATATTTTAAAATTTTGATAATTCACAGGAAAGAAAAATACGTGCATAGGCAGAAAGGGCACATACAGTCCTGTATTCCCACAAGAGGCTCCCTGTGGCTACTGTCCTGAACCCATTCTAAGCTGCTCCCATGATAGTAGACCCTTCCCTGAGACAAGCAGAATGCCGGGACATGGAAAGGTCAATTAGTGCCCCTATACAAGGGTTTAGGGAGGTCTGTTTGCTCTCCCAAGCTCCCCTAGTGAGTTTAGGGTGGAACTAAGATTCTCAAGGGCAGGTTCCCCTCCTTGACCGTGTGGTCCCTCTTCTCTACTCACGTCTGCTCTGCCATGTTGGGGTCCATAGGGCTGGGAGAGTCCATGCACAGACCTGAGAGACAGAGTGCCTTGGTTTGAAAGTGGTGGCATTTCCTGCACACTTTTCCCTACCATGTCCCAACACTATTCAGAGAAGGGGGGAAAACCCGTTTTTATCTTAGGTCTTGATACATTAAAAACTGAAACAAAATCCACCCATAGACCCCAAGGGCTGACACATGGCCAAGTTACACAGGGCTCCATTCCCTATTTACTATTCTTGCTGGAATTGCCTATTACTATGGAAACTTTAAAGCCTAAAGTTTAGGCTTTAAACCAAAATTCTGCTAAGCATTTTTCTTGAACTGATTTAAAATAATTTGTTCTAGAAAAGATTACAGCTTTTAATGAAAGTTAAAGCCGAAGGCAAGTGAATGTTATAAAATGACAGATTTTCAGCCTAATTGCCTCCCAGGTGGGGCTGTGGTTTAGGACTTCGGTGCCTAGTTTTAAATAGTAAGATTTCATCTCCCTTGGAGGACCCCACCCAGCACCCATTGCTCAGCCAGTCTATGCCGGCTGTGGCATGCCCCACCAGAAGTGGGCAGGGGGAGGCTGCCGGGGTCCCATCAGGTTGTGGTGAGGATGTTAGTCTGATCAGCAGGGAAGTAGGGAGGCTCAGGTAGCCCCCCAAACTCCCCTGGCACCCCTGGGCCTCACCTGCATCAGAAGATTCAGAGGACTCAGACGACAGGGAGGATTCAGACGCCCGACGGGACAGGGATAGGCATGTGAGCAGGCTGCCTACCTGACTCTTTGGGGTCTCGCTGGGAAGGGAGCAGGGACCCAGGGAAGGAGAAAGGTAAATGTGGGGCTCAAGGGTTGG
The DNA here is from genome assembly GCF_002263795.3 of Bos taurus. Taxonomy (NCBI): domain Eukaryota; kingdom Metazoa; phylum Chordata; class Mammalia; order Artiodactyla; family Bovidae; genus Bos; species Bos taurus. The sequence goes on from NC_037340.1 coordinate 51,403,562, forward strand.
CTGGCCCATGTTCCCACCAACACCACCACCCACTCCCCCCAACCTCTGAAGTGCCCTTCCAGTCACTGCACTGTCTCAAGGAGGTGATGGCATCAAGGATCTACCCTCTTCTCAGGCCTTCTACAGAAGCCCTAATGTCTTCTCTTTGTTGATTGATTAAAGGTTCTCCTGGGTGCAGGGAAGGTGAACCCAGAGCAAGAGCAAGGAGTTGGGCTGGAACCATCCTGAGGAATGGTGGGGCAGCAGACAGCCCTAGAGGGCCATCCCCTAAACTCTAAAGGTCCCTACCCACCCACAAGCCTTTCTGGAGGAATGGCCAAGCCTTTGGCCTTTATTGCTTCAAGGACAACCCAGCCTGGAGCTGCAAACTTGCTCAGGGAACAGGACCAGTGTTTAACCCCTTTACCCCAGGAAAGAACTGAGGGTAGAGGGAACAGGACCACCCTCAAATTCCCCGTCCAGGCTCAGGATCCCCTGCCTGGGGCAAAATGGTGGAGATTTGAGCCAAGATTAGGGAGGCAGCATGGTGGAGGTGGGGAAGAGGGTCTCCAGAGAATGTGGCAGCCAAGAACAAGTCACCTGGAGGGTGTGAGCAGCACAGCTCGGTCCTGAGCCTTGAAGCAGGCTGTGTCTGGGATGCCTCTCCGTTTGGCACCCATGCCGGGTTCCAGAGAGGCCTGGGACCAAAACCTAGTGCGGGCCTCCCACCCTACACCGAGCATCCCTGGGGCCCCCTACCTGCCGAGCCCAGCGAGGTGGTGCATAGTCTGGGTGAGGGTGGTGACCGGAGAGGAAGCGGCCGCGCGCTCCGGGGACCCCAGGAGGCCATGAGCCCCCAGCCCGAGGCCCGGGAGGTGGCCAGGACGCTGGGCGCCACCGCGCATGCCGGCCGGACTGAGAGCCGAGCCTGCCACGGACTCCGGCTGGGGCAGCTCCATCGCGGTGGGGCGGGCGGGCCTGGCGTAGGGCGACCAACAGACGCCGGGCACAGCTGGCCTGGACGAGGTAGGGAGCCGGCCCGGGGTGGAAGGGAAGGGAGGGAGGAAGAGCAAAGGGGCAGGAGCGAGAGAGGAGAGGGAAGTGGGGAGGGTGGGGAAGGGAGGAGGGACACGGGGACAGGCTACCAGCCCAGGAAGCCTCTAGCAGAGGCTGCCACCTCCACCTTCTTATATATTCGAAAAATAACAGCGGCCGCGCCGCCGGACGCCACCAATGGGGGCGCAGTAAAGAAGAGAGGCGGGACAGAGGGCGGGGCTACTATGTTGGAAGGCGCGGAGGCTGGACCAGCCCGGCCTCACCCAGTTCCAGGCTTTGAGTCGGGTAGAGGAATCAAGGAATTAACCCTGGCACTCCCTCCCAGCCAGGGTTCAAGGAGCCGTGCTTCTCAAATTCCGATTCTCAGTATGTGGTTTGGAGCTACCCACCCCTCCAGCAAAGAGGGCCTCAGGAGATGCAAAAACTCCCTAGAGTAGCCTCAGAGGGACCCCACCGTTTAACATCACTTACATGTACCGGCTGGCATCATGATAGCCTCCATTCCAGGAATCTGCGGAATACAGCTGTGCAGTGCGGTGTGTGTTCGCCTTTCCACTTTACCGACAGAGACGATGAGGCGTAGAGAAGTTCATTAACTCGTTCAAGGTCACATGATTGTGCAGATGGTAGAGTTGAGATTCACCCTAGACACATCTACTCTCCCAGCTTCCCTGACCCCGCGACTGGCAGCTCCTGGGGCGGCCCCAAGGGTAATTCCCACGGGGAGCCCCCAGTGCTGGAAGTGGACCCGCGGTGGGGGCCGACACATAACTAGCCAGTGTTTCCGGGGGTCCCCGGTTAGATGTGATCCCAAGCTGCCCAGTTTTTGCCGGCAGCTCCAGAGGAGGCTCTAATGATTGGTCTAGTCGTGAGTTTTGGCAGTGAGGACAAAGGAGGGTGTCAGCAATCTCCGAACCCAGTTATGGAATGCCTATTGATGGTTTGGCTAATTTGGTGCCAATGTTTAATTGGTGTTTCTTTGATCAGGAGGGCTGAATTTGTCACTGGTTTTAACTGAGCATCTTCTAATTATCTGATTACCTGCTAGTGAGCTCACTGTCCTTGACTGTGGTGGGAAGGCTGCAGTCAAAAACTAGTGGGGAGTAAGCTGTTTTTGCACCCCATCTCTCCAGGGAAGAAGTGGCCTCCAGCTTATCAAGTCACAGCTCAAGAATGCTGGCACTGCAGCCTTGAGCCCCTTCCCATACAGCTCCAATCCTTCAGGCCAAGGAGCAGTAGCAGGGGTGGGAGGGGGGTGGCAGAAAGGAGAGCCTGGCATTGGGGGCTGGGGCAGGCCAGGAGAAACATGGAAGAAGGGAATGAGAAGGCCCCAGTCCCATCTGAGAGGGATGAGGAGGGCGGGGATGTGACAAAAGTAGATCATGAACCCCAGACAAATCTTCAGGACCCTTCCCCAGTCACTATAGTGAATGTGTTGTGTATTCTTCCAGAGTTTAGTCTAAACAGTCCTAGGCAATAGAAACAAAATGGGAGACACGTAGGTAATTTAAAATTTTCTAGTAGGCAAATTTTTAAAAGTAACAAGAAACAGATGAAACTTTAATATTTTATTTAACCTAATATATTGTTTTTAATTTCAGCTTGAGAACTTTTAATGTTTTTATTTATTTGATTATGTAAGCTCTCAATTGGAGCATGTGGGATCTTGGATCTTTGCTGTGGCCTGGAGGATCTTCAGCCATGGCATGTAGGATCCAGGTCCCCAACCAGGGACCAAACCTATCACCCCTACACATTGGGATTGTGGAGTCCCAGGCACAGGGACCACCAGTCAGTCAGTTCAGTCGCTCAGCCATGTTCAACTCTTTGTGACCCCATGGACTGCAGCACGCCAGGCTTCCCTGTCCATCACCATCTCCCAGAGCCTGCTCAAACTCATGTCCATTGAGTCAGTGATGCCTTCCAACTATCTCATCCTCTGTCATCACCTTCTCTGCCTGCCTTCCATCTTTCCCAATATCAGGGTCTTTTCCAATGAGTCAGTTCTTCTCATGAGGTAGCCGAAGTATTGGAGCTTCCACTTCAGCATCAGTTCTTCAATAAATATTCAGGGTTGATTTCCTTTAGGATTGACTGGTTTGATCTCCTTGCGGTCCAAGGGACTCTCAAGAGTGTTCTCCAGCACCACAGTTCAAGGCATCAATTCTTCACACTCAGATTTTGTTATGGTCCAACTCTCACATCCATACATGACTACTGGAAAAACCATAGTTTTGACTAGATGGACCTTTGTCCACAAAGTAATGTCTCCGCTTTTTAATAAGCTCTCAAGGTTTGTCTTCGGAGAAGGCAATGGCACCCCACTCCAGTACTCCTGCCTGGAAAATCACATGGATGGAGGAGCCTGGTAGGCTGCAGTCCATGGGGTCGCTAAGAGTCGGACACGACTGAGCGACTTCACTTTCACTTTTCACTTTGATGCATTGGAGAAGGAAATGGCAACCCACTCCAGTGTTCTTGCTTTGAGAACCCCAGGGACAGGTGGGCTGCCGTCTCTGGGGTCGCACAGAGTTGGACATGACTGAAGCGACTTAGCAGCAGCAGCAGCAAGGTTTGTCATAGCTTTTCTTCCAAGGACCAAGCGTCTTTTAATTTCATGGTTGCAGTCACCATCTGCAGTGATTTTGGAGCCCAAGAAAATAAAGTCTGTCACTGTTTCCATTGTTACTCCATTTATTTGCCATGAAGTGATGGGACTGGATGCCATGATCTTTGTTTTTTGAATGTTGAGTATTAAGCCAGCTTTTTCACTCTCCTCTTTCATTTTCATCAAGAGGCTCTTTACTTACTCTTCACTTTCGGCCATAAGGGTGGTGTCATTTGTGTATCTGAGGTTACTGATATTTTTCCTAGCAATCTTGATTCCAGCTTGTGCTTCATCCAGTCTGGCATTTCACATGATGTACTCTGCATATGTTATATAAGCAGGGTGACAATATACAGCCTTGACATACTCCTTTCCAGTTTGGAACCAGTCCATTGTTCCATGTCCAGTTCTAACTGTTGCTTCTTGACCTGCATACAGATTTCTCAGGAGGCAGGTAAGGTGGTCTGGTATTGCCATCTCTTTCAGAATTTTCCATAGTTTGTTGTGATCCACACAGTCAAAGGCTTTGGCATAGTCAATAAAGCAGAAGTATATGTTTTTCTGGAACTCTCTTGCTTTTTCTATGATCCCACAGAAGTTGGCAATTTGATCGCTGGTTCCTCTGCCTTCTCTAAATCTAGCTTGAATATTTGGAAGTTTTCAGTTCATGTACTGTTGAAGCCTCACTTGGATAATTTTGAGCATTACTTTGCTAGCGACCACCAGGGAAGTCCCTAATGTAATGGATTTTAAAGTTATCATTTCAACATGTTATCAATATAAAAATTGTTACTGAAATGTTTTACATACTTTTTTTTCTGATACTAAGCCTTCAAAGTCCAATGTGCATCTTACACGCACAGCACATCTCAGTTTGGAACTGCCATATTTCAAGTGCTCAGTAGCCTTAATGGGCTACTCTAGTGGTCAGTGTGTATCTATATATTCAATTGTATGACCATATTTTTATAAATCTACAAACAGTATAAAAAACAATGTTTTATACCTTGCTTTCTTTTATTTGAAGATATATTTACTCAATTCCCTAATGCTGTACATTTATTAGCTTTTAAATGATGCAACAGATATGCACAGAATGAATTCCTAAAGAGAAACTGCTGGACAGAATGGGGTTTATTGAAATCTTCTTTTCCTTTTCCTAAATCTCATTTTCTGAAGCTGACTGAGTTTTTGAAGAACAGGTAGCAGATCATTTACCTCTCCCCCGTCTCCCAGTACCTTAAATAGGCCCAAGCCCGAGGTTGGTCTCTCTAACCCCAATATCCTACTTCTAGAAATTTCTCTTAAGATGATAAAGGTACATACAGATGTATGTTTATAATATTGAATAACAATGAAAAATGAAGAGCAAGCTGAGTGTCCTTCAATAGGGGCCTAGGGCAATGAGGTGGTTCCCCTACACTGTGCAATACCTGAAGCATCTAGAGAGCAGGCATTGGGAGGCTAGGGATGCTTGACACCTGGCAGGCCCAATAATTCTTGTTCAGTCACTCAGTCGTGTCTGACTCGGTGACCCCATGGACTGCAGCATGCTAGGCTTCCCTGTCCTTCACCATTTCCTGGAGCTCACTGGAATTCACGTCCATGGAGTCGGTGATGCCATCCAACCATCTCATTCTCTGTCATCCCCTTCTCCTCCTGCCTTCAATCTTTCCCAGCATCAGGGTCTTTTCCAATATGTCAGCTCTTTGTATCAGGAAGCCAAAGTATTGGAGCTTCAGCTTCAGCATCAGTCCTTCCAATGAAAATTCAGGGTTGATTTCCTTTAGGATTGACTGGTTTGATCTCCTTCAGTCCAAGGGACTCTCAAGAGTGTTCTCCAACACCACCATTCCAAAGCATCAATTCTTCGGTGCTTAGCTGTCTTTATAGTCCAACTATCACATCCATACATGACTACTGGAAAAACCATAGCTTTGACTAGACGGACCTTTGTCTGCAAAATTATGTCTCTGCTTTTTAATATGCTGTCTAGGTTTGTCATAGCTTTTCTTCCAAGGAGCAAGCATCTTTTAATTTCAAGGCTGTAGTCACCATCCACAATGATTTTGGAGCCCAAGAAAATAAAGTCTGTCACTGTTTCCATTGTTACCCCATTCATTTGCCATGAAGTGATGGGACCGGATGCCGTGATCTTTTAATTTTCTTTGAATGTTGAGTGTCAAGCCAGCTTTTTCACTCTCCTCTTTCACCTTTATCAGGAGGCTTTTCAGTTCTTCTTTGCTTTCTGCCATATGGGTTGTGTCATCTGCATAGCTGAGGTTATTGATATTTCTCCCAGAAATCTTGATTACAGCCTGTGCTTCATCCAGCCCAGGATTTCACATGATGTACTCTCCATATAAGTTAAATAAGCAGGGTGACAATATACAGCCGTGATGTACTCCTTTCTCAATTTGGAACCAGCCTGTTGTTCCATGTCCAGTTCTGTTGTTTCTTGACCTGCATACAGGTTTCTTAGGAGGAAGGTAAGATGGTCTGGTATTCCCATCTCTTTAAGAATTTTCCACTGATTATAGAATGATTACCCATTGGGCTTTTGGAAAATGGTCTCTTACAGAAAGCGTTCCTAGACTAAAAGAATTTTGAATCTCATTGATGCACATATTTATTGATATGAGAAAATATTTATAATATGAGCTAAAATATTATGACAAGTGTGGTTCCATTAAAAACAATGTGCACAGATAAGTATCCTACAAGGGTATTCTCTGAGCAGTGGAATGAATGGTAATTAAGTGGTTTATCCTAAAATTTTTCTGTATTTTAAAATATCTTCCAAAGAGCAGGTATAATTTTTACATTAATTAAAAGAACATGGTAGTACAGCGGATTAGAATCTTCCGGCCAACACAGGGAACACGGGTTCTATCCCTGGTCCCAGAAGATTCCACGTGCCATGGAGCAACTAAGCCCACACAACACAACTACTGAGGCCCTGTGCTCTAGAGCCCACACTCGGCAACTACTCAAGCGCATGCTCTGCAACAAGAGAAGCCACCACAATTGGAAGCCCGTGCACTGCAATGAAGAGTAGACACCACGTGCTGCAACTAGAGAAATCCCACAGGCAGCAACCAAAAATAAACAAATAAAATAAATTTAAAAAAATCAAGAAGTACTTAAAAAAGAAGTACTAGGATGTTTCTAGTGGCCCAGTGGTTAAGAATCTGCCTTCCAATGCAGGGGACCAGGGTCCAATCTCCGCTCAGGGAATGAAGATTCCACATGCAGCAACACTTCTACTGAGCTCACAGGCCTCAACTACAGAAGTGCACATGCCTCAATGAAGAGCCCAACTTGCATACCACAATGAAGACCGAGTGCAGCCAAAAAAGAATGGAAAAGAACATGATCTCCATCTGGCCATTCCTCAAATGATTAAACATAAAGTTACCATGAGAAAAGGAGAAAAGGAAAGATATACCCATTTGAATGCAGAGTTCCAAAGAATAGCAAGGAGAGATAAGAAAGCCTTCCTCAGCGATCAGTGCAAAGAAATAGATGAAAACAATAGAATGGGAAAGACTAGAGATCTCTTCAAGAAAATTAGAGACACCAAGGGAACATTTCATGCAAAGATGGGCTCGATAAAGGACAGAAATGGTAGGGACCTAACAGAAGCAGAAGATATTAAGAAGAGGTGGCAAGAATATACAGAAGAACTGTACAAGAAAGATCTTCACGACCCAGATAATCACAATGGTGTGATCACTCACTTAGAGCCAGACATCCTGGAATGTGAAGTCAAGTGGCCCTTAAGAAGCATCACTATTATCAAAGCTAGTGGAGGTGATGGAATTCCAGTTGAGCTATTTCAAATCCTGAAAGATGATGCTGTGAAAATGCTGCACTCAATATGCCAGCAAATGTGGAAAACTCAGCAGTGGCCACAGGACTGGAAAAGGTCAGTTTTCATTCCAATCCCAAAGAAAGGTACTGCCAAAGAATGCTCTATCTACCGCACAGTTGCACTCATCTCACACACTAGTATGGAGAAGGCAATGGCACCCCACTCCAGTACTCTTGCCTGGAAAATCTCATGGATGGAGGAGCCTGGTAGGCTGCAGTCCATGGGGTCGCTAAGAGTCGGACATGACTGAGCGACTTCACTTTCACTTTTCACTTTCATGCATTGGAGAAGGAGATGGCAACCCACTCCAGTGTTCTTGCCTGGAGAATCCCAGGGGCGGTGGAGCCTGGTGGGCTGCCATCTATGGGGTTGCACAGAGTCGGACACAACTGCAGCGACTTAGCAGCAGCAGCAGCACACACTAGTAAAGTAATGCTTAAAATTCTCCAAGCCAGGCTTCAGCAACACGTGAACCATGAACTTCCAGATGTTCAAGCTGGTTTTAGAAAAGGCGGAACCAGAGATCAAATTGCCAACATTGGTTGGATCATCAAAAAAGCAAGAGAGTTCCAGAAAAACATCTATTTTTGCTTTATTGACTATGCCAAAGCCTTTGACTGTGTGGATCACAGTAAGCCGTGGGAAATTCTGAAAGAGATGGCAATATCAGACCACCTGACCTGCCTCTTGAGAAACCTGTATGCAGGTCAAGAAGCAACAGTTAGAACTGGACATGGAACAACAGACTGGTTCCAAATAGGAAAAGGCGTACGTCAAGGCTGTATATTGTCACCCTGCTTATTTAACTTCTATGCAGAGTACATCATGAGAAACGCTGGGCTGGAGAAAGCACAAGCTGAAATCAAGATTGCTGGGAGAAATATCAATAACCTCAGATATGCACATGACACCACCCTTATGGCTGAGAGGGAAGAAGAACTAAAGAGCCTCTTGATGAAAGTGAAAGAGGAGAGTGAAAAAGTTGGCTTAAAGCTCAACATTCAGAAAATGAAGATCATGGCATCCACTCCCATCACTTCATGGCAAATAGATGGGGAAACGGTGGAAACAGTGGCTGACTTTATTTTCCTGGGCTCCAAAATCACTGCAGATGGTGATTGCAGCCATGAAATTAAAAGACGCTTACTCCTTGGAAGGAAAGTTATGACCAACCTAGACAGCATATTGAAAAGCAGAGACATTACTTTGCCAACAAAGGTCCGTCTAGTCAAGGCTATGGTTTTTCCAGCAGTTATGTATGGATGTGAGAGTTGGACTATAAAGAAAGCTGAGCACCAAAGAATTGATGCTTTTGTGTGTTGGGGAAGACTCTTGAGAGTCCCTTGGACTGCAAGGAGATCCAACCAGTCCATCCTAAAGGAGATCAGTCCTGGATGTTCATTGGAAGGACTGATGATGAAGTTGAAACTCCAATACTTTGGCCACCTGATGCAAAGAGCTGACATACTGGAAAAGACCCCGATGCTGGGAAAGATTGAAGGCAGGAGGAGAAGGGGATGACAGAGGATGAGATGGTTGGATGGAATCAGCGTTTCAATGGACATGAGTTTGAGTGAACTCTGGGAGTTAGTGATGGACAGGGAGGCCTGGCGTGCTGTGGTTCATGGGGTTGCAATGAGTCGGACACGACTGAGCGGCTGAACTGAACTACCATGAGACCCAGCAATACCACTCATATACCCAAGAGAGATGAAAACATATATCCTTGCAAATAAGTGTTTATAGCAGTTATTTATGATTGCCAAAAGGTAGAAACAACACAAATGCCCATCAAGCTGACATTTTGATAGGCAAAATGTCATAAATCTCTACAACAGAATATTATTCAGCCATAAGAAAATAATGAAGTCCTAATAGATGCTACATAATGGATGAATCTTGAAACATGAAACTAAGTGAAAGAAGCCAGTCATAAAAGACACATATGATTCTATTCATATGAAAGGTTCAGAACAGGGAAATCTATAGTTGGAAGTAATTGAGTGGTCGTTTAGGGCTGGGCAAAGAACAGGGAGTAGATAGGGAGATGATAACTAAAGAGTATGAGATTGCTTTATAAAGTGACGAAAATGTGCCATCTTTCCAATTTTCCACCTTAGGGAAGTCTACAGTCCACCTTCCTTTCTTTTGGCCCAGGCTGTTCAAAGTTGCCCACCAGGCCTATACCCATTCCTCTTAGCTCATCACTATTCTTTGTGCCTCTCAGCAAACTTTTCATTTTCATTTTCAAGAGCCTGTAGTATTTGCTATTGAAGAAAACTTGGAAAATTCAGCAAAGTAGAAAATAAAAAAAAGGCTCAGCCACAGTGATTTCACCCAAACATACATTGAATATAAGCCAGGATGGGTGAGGGGTAGGAGGACACCAGTGCACATGGATGAACCCTCCAGAACGTCGACTTGGTTTCCTGAGGATTTGTGGGAAGGAGTGCTGGTGGCGCTAGTGGTAAATAAACCACCTGCCAGTGCAGGAGACATAAGAGATGCAGGTTCGATCCCTGGGTCGGGAAGATCCCTGCTATCCACTCCAGTATTCTTGCCTGGAGAATCCTACGGACAGAGGAACCTGGCGAGCTACAGTCCATGGGTTTGCAAAGAGTCAGACATGCCTGAAACAACTGAGCACGCACATCCTCAGCTAGGTATATCTACATTTACTTCTGCATAGGGACCACAAACCCATTATGGGCCAAGCACTGATCTGGCTCTTATGAGAAAAAGTCTCCCAAGTTTTCTTCTGGACCTTGTGATTTGAAGGATATTTTTTATGTCTTGAGATGGGAGGAGGGGGGCAGGGAGAGAAACCCTCTCTAAGTAAGACATAAAATCCAGAAGCAATAAAGGAAAAAACTGACAGACCTGCCTATTTTAAAAGATATTTTTAAATTCTCGTATCTGAGATTCCTTATTTGTTGCTCAGTGGCTCAATTGTGAGATTTCTTAGGCTAAGTTAAAGGACAGCGGCAGATTGGGAAAGTATTTTCAATATACGAAAAGATTTTGTGTTCAGAGCATATGAAGAGTTCCCAAAAGTCAACAAGATGACAAATACAAGAGAAACAAAGGCAAAAGATATGACTAGAAAATTCTCAGGCTTCAGATGGCCAATACACATATGAAAAGAGAAACGCACACTAAGACAGTGAGTTATACTTTCCTTCTCTTAACTTCCAGAACAGCATACAAGAGTGAATTTCCTCGTACTGCTTTAGCTGTTCCTCCCAAATTTCTTGTTAGCCTTTCTTGAGCCCTTAACCTTGGAGAACCCAGGGTACTGTCTTTGGTCCTCCTTTCTGTTTTGTCTACAGCCATTTCCTTGAAACTCCAGATCCTCAGCCTGTCCCTCTGGATCACAGCCTTCCTCTCTGCCTACTCCTCAGGCTACTTTAAGATTAAAAAAAAAAAAAACACCCACTACAATTCATTGTTTTAAGAACTTGTCATTTTTATGCATTTGGTGAAGGAAGAGGTTTCAGGGATTTGTATGTATGTATATATGTATGTATGCTTATGTACATACATGACATTATTTCTATAGGTGCAAACACATACATTTATGGCTAAATGCATGGAACAGCACAGAAAGTGACCCCCTGAGATGTTATCAGTGTTTATATATGGATTGTAGGATTATCATCAAACAGATTTAAAACTATAGTGTTGCTTATAAAAATAACCTAAATGTGTAACAAGAGGCTTCACTGATTAGTATTCAACCATAGTTGGGACAATATACAACCATTAAAAAGTTTGCAGTACTTTATCAGTAAGGCAAAATTCTCATCACTTGATGCCAGGTAAAGAAGCATTTAGAAAATTCAGCAGTGGCCACATGACTGGAAAAGGTCACTTTTCATTCCAATCCCAAGAAGGGCGATGCCAAAGAATGTTCAAACTACACCACAATTGCACTCATTTCACATGATAGCAAGGTAATGTTCAAAATCCTTTAAGCTAGGCTTCAACAGTATGTGAACTGACAACTTCCAGATGTACAGGTTGATTTGGAAAACGCAGAGGAACCAGAGATCAAATTGCTACCATCTGTTGGATCATAGAAAAAGCAAGAGAATTACAGAAAAACATCTACTTCTGCTTCATTGACTATGCTAAAGCCTTTGATTGTGTGATCATAACAAACTGGAAAATTCTTAAAGAAGATGGGAATACCAGACCATCTTACCTGCTTCCTGAGAAACCTGTATGCAGGTCAAGTAGCAAGTTAGACCTGGACATGGAACAATGGACTGGTTCAAAATTGGGCAAGGAGTTCAACAAGGCTGAATATTGTCACCCTGCTTATATAACTTATATGCAGAGTACATCATGCGAAATGTCAGGCTGGATGAAGCACAAGCTGGAATCAAGATTTCTGGGAGAAATATCAATAACCTCAGATATGCAGGTGACACTACCCTTATGGCAGAAAGCGAAGAGGAACTAAAGAGGCTCTTGATGAAGGTATAAAAGGAGAGTGAAAAAGCTGGCTTAACACTCAACATTCAAAAAAAAAAAAAATCATGGCATCGGTCCCATCACTTCATGGCAAATGAATGGGGTAACAGTGGAACAGTGACAGACTTTATTTTTTTGGGCTCCAAAATCACTGCAGATGGTGACTGCAGCCGTGAAATTAAGACACTTGCTCCTTGGAAGGAAAGCTATGACAAACCCTAGCCCCCCTAGACAGTGTATTAAAAAGCAGAGACAAAGACTCTTTAAGTGTCTTAAAAAGCAGAGACTTCGCTGACAAAGGTCTGTATAGTCAAAGCTATGGTTTTTTCCAGTAGTCATGCACAGATGTGACAGTTGGACCATAAAGAAGGGTGAGTGCAAAAGAACTGATGCTTTGGTATGGTGGCCTTGGAGAAGACTCTTGAGAGTCCCTTGGACTGCAAGGAGATCAAACCAGTCAATCCTAAAGGAAATCAACCCTGAATATTCATTGGAAGTTAAATGAATGATGCCATATCTGAAGCTCCAATACTTTGGCTACCTGATGCAAGCATAGAGCTGACTCATTGGAAAAGACCCTGATGCTGGGAAAGACTGAAGGCAGGAACAGGGGAAGACAGAGGAGGAGATGGTTGGATGGCATCACCGACTCGATGGACCTAAGTTTGCGCAAACTTGGGGAGACAGTGAAGGACAGAGAAGCCTGGTGTGCTGCAGTCCATGCGGTCGCAAAGGGCTGAGCGACTCAATGACTGAACAACAAAAAAGCAACAGGAGATGCCCATATATGCCTATACCGTCTGATTCGTTTTATGCGATAAATTTTTTAAAAGCAAACTACATGCGCCTAGAGATAAGACTGGAAGAAAATGTATCCAACCGTGAGCTGTGCATCTTTCCAGGTGTTGGGATGAAAGGTGCTTTTTTAGTTTCCATTATTTTTCAGTTTCCGGGGGGAAAAACAACAACAACAACAAAAAGGCGGGCTATTTCTACCTTAATAAGATAAAAAAGACAAAACACAGTTGTTATTCTTTGTAAGCTGCAAATCTCTGCCCACCCGGCGCAAAGGCCGGGCACACAGCCGCAGCCCTCACCGCAGCCAGTGGGTCACCAGACGCCACAGCGCTGGCCTTTCCGGCAGGCCGAAGCGCCCCCGCGCGGTCTGTCCCGGGCGGCCGGGAGAGGGGTGGGCGCGGAGGGCTGGAGGCGGTGCCCGGCGTCCCCGCGCTTCCCGCGAGATCCCGCTCCGCCCGCTCCGCCCTGCTCGCCGCGCTCCCGGCTCCCCGCTCCCCGCGCCGCGACACTTCCTGTCTTCAGCTCCCGCGCCGCCCGCCCGCGCCCGCGCCCGCGCCTGCCGCCTGCCGCCCACCGCCCGGCGCCGCGCCCGCCGGCGCCCCCGAAGGTGCCCCCGGCCCGGCCGGGTCGCTGCCCCGCCCGCCGCCCCGCGAGCCGCTTTGTCTCGGGCGGGGCGCGCGGGAGAGGCCGCCAGGTGCCCCCCGCCGCGGGCCCGGGCCCCCCGCCCCGGGGTGGCGGCGGTGGCGCCGGGCCCCGGGGCGGGGGGCGCGCCGGGATGGGCCCCAAGCGGCGGCAGCTGACGTTCCGGGAGAAGTCGCGGATCATCCAGGAGGTGGAGGAAAACCCAGACCTGCGCAAGGGCGAGATCGCGCGGCGCTTCAACATCCCACCGTCCACGTTGAGCACCATCCTGAAGAACAAGCGCGCCATCCTGGCGTCGGAGCGCAAGTACGGTGTAGCCTCCACCTGTCGCAAGACCAACAAACTGTCCCCTTACGACAAGCTCGAGGGGCTGCTCATCGCCTGGTTCCAGCAAATCCGCGCCGCTGGCCTGCCGGTCAAGGGCATCATCCTCAAGGAGAAGGCGCTGCGTATAGCCGAGGAGCTGGGCATGGACGATTTCACTGCCTCCAACGGCTGGCTGGACCGCTTCCGCCGGCGCCACGGTGTAGTGTCCTGCAGCGGCGTGGCCCGCGCCAGGTCGCGCAGCGCTGCCCCCCGGCCCCCAGCGGCGCCCGCCAGCCCTCCCGCAGTGCCCTCGGAGGGCAGCGGTGGGGGTACCACGGGCTGGCGCGCTCGGGAGGAGCAGCCACCGTCGGTGGCCGAGGGCTACGCTTCCCAGGACGTGTTCAGCGCCACTGAGACCAGTCTGTGGTACGACTTCCTGCCCGACCAAGCGGCGGGGCTGTGTGGCAGTGATGGTCGGGCACGCAGGGCCACCCAGCGCCTGAGTGTCCTGCTGTGTGCCAACGCCGATGGTAGCGAGAAGCTGCCCCCACTTGTGGCTGGCAAGTCGGCCAAACCCCGTGCAGGCCAAGCTGGCCTGCCCTGTGACTATACTGCCAACTCTAAGGGTGGTGTCACCACCCAGGCTCTGGCCAAGTACCTGAAGGCCCTGGACACCCGCATGGCTGCAGAATCTCGCCGAGTCCTGCTGCTGGCTGGCCGCCTGGCTGCCCAGTCCCTGGATACCTCGGGCCTGCGGCATGTGCAGCTGGCCTTCTTCCCACCAGGCACCGTGCAGCCGCTGGAGCGTGGAGTGGTCCAACAGGTGAAGGGCCACTACCGCCAGGCGATGCTGCTCAAGGCCATGGCAGCGCTAGAGGGCCAGGATCGCTCAGGCCTGCAGCTGGGCCTCATGGAGGCCCTGCACTTCGTTGCTGCGGCTTGGCAGGCTGTGGAACCTTCGGACATAGCTGCCTGCTTTCGTGAGGCTGGCTTTGGGGGTGGCCCTAATGCTACCATCACTACTGCCCTCAAGAGTGAGGGAGAGGAAGAGGAGGAGGAGGAGGAGGAGGAGGAAGAAGAGGAAGAGGAGGGTGAAGGGGAGGAGGAGGAGGAGGAAGATGGTGAGGAGGAGGAGGAGGAGGAAGCAGGGGAAGGAGAGGAGCTCGGGGAGGAAGAGGAGGTAGAAGAGGAGGGTGATGTTGATGACAGTGATGAAGAGGAAGAGGAGGAGGAGGAAGAGAGCTCCTCTGAGGGCTTGGAGGCTGAGGACTGGGCCCAGGGTGTAGTGGAGGCTGGTGGCAGCTTCGGAGGTTATGGTGCCCAGGAGGAGGCCCAGTGCCCTACTCTCCACTTCCTGGAAGGTGAGGAGGACTCTGAGTCAGACAGTGAGGAAGAAGAGGAAGATGATGAGGAGGAGGATGAAGATGACGAAGATGATGAGGAGGATGGTGATGAGGTGCCTGTACCCAGCTTCGGGGAAGCCATGGCTTACTTTGCTATGGTCAAGAGGTACCTCACCTCCTTCCCCATTGATGATCGTGTGCAAAGCCACATCCTCCACTTGGAACATGACCTGGTTCACGTGACCAGAAAGAACCATGCCAGGCAGGCAGGAGTTAGGGGTCTTGGACATCAAAGCTGAGCCACTGAGCTTAGCCATGCCCCCAACCTGGATGTGGCAGCACCAGGGCAGAGGACTCTCTGGGCAGCTGCTGTGGATGGAGCCAGAGTGGGGAACCCCACATCCTTTAGTGATATTCTCCTGGCCCTGTGACAGGCCCAGTCACCTCTGCAGGGCCTGGGGCTGGCATCAGCCTCACTGCCTGCTTTTTGCCTCTTTTTCAGAATCCTCTTTCCCCCCCAGTTGCCCCTGGCACGGGGGACTAGGTGGGAGGATGGGGGCTGTCCGGTGCTACCACACCGTGCCATCAGTGGACTAGGCCACCGTAGCAGCCAGGGGTGGACCCTGGAAGCTCCTGGCCAGAGAGTGCCTCTCCCCTCTGCCATCCACACCAGGTCTCTGGTGGTGGGGGGGACCCCAAAGCCATTCTGGGAAGGGCTCCAGAGAAAAGTCCAGCCTAGGACCCCACAAGGCTGGCAGCCCCACATCCCTGTCCCCAGGCCACCTTGAGAAGCACAGTCTAACCACGGGCTCCTAGGCCTGCCTCAGCCTGCTTCCCCACTTCCCAACCCCTTCCTCTGGCCCAGTCCATGTTACTTTGGCCCTTGATTTTCTTTCAGATTGGAGGTTCTCAAGAGGCCCTCCAGAGGAGTGATAATGGGCACTTCCCTTGTGGGCAGCTGCAGGCCCCATGCCTCTCCTCCCTCTCTGGCAGGGCCCTATCCTGGGCAGGGGGCCTGGGGCTGGGCCCAGAGTCCAGCCATCCAGCTGCTCCTTTCCCAGTCTGAATTCAATAAATCTGTCTGCCCCCCTTTTGTGGGAGTAGACGTTTTAACAGCCAAGGGTGCATCCTTCATGGTCTGGGCTTGCGTCTGTCTTGGGGACACGTCCTTTCCCGGTTCCTTTTGATCCTTGCTCTGGTGGGACAAATGTTGAGAGAGTGGCTATAGCCCAGGCCCTGACCAGGGTGAGGGGCAACATCTGTATTTAAATGTTGCCTAATCTGCCTGCCTCCTTAAGTGTGGGAGACTTAAGAGAGTCGGGTTCGATCCCTAGGTCGAGAAGATCCCCTGGAGGAGGCAATGGCACCCCACTCCAGTATTCTTGCCAGGAGAATCCCATGGACAGAGGAGCCTGTCGTGCTACAGTCCATAGGGTCGAAAAGAGGTGGACATGACTGAGCACAGGCTTGGGGGCAGGAGGCATCTTCAATGCACCAATGCCTGGGGGTGGGTTTGAGGAAGTTGGGCCTTGCAGTGCTTAGTGGTTAGAAGCTTTGGGTCAGTTGGCTAGGATAGGAGGGAGGGAGCCAACAGTCCCTGGAGGGCCAAATTAAGCTAGGTGCCTGGGAACTAGGGTTATCAAGGCCCATTAAAGAAGATCCTTGCAGGAGAGGGGCAGAAAGAAAAGAATGTTGGGGGCAGCTCCTGTGGTCCCGGTTGGAGTTGCAGGGGTATCCCTTGTATGGTGCCTTAAGTGGGGAGTCCTCTACGCCTTTCAGTGTTTGGCATCTCCAGTCCTGGTGGCTATCCTTGGAAACAGTGGCAGGGTAGAGGTGAAGTTGCTGGGGACACTTTGCACCCTGAAGAGGCTGAAGATGTCAACCACTCCCTGTGTGGTACCCTCTAGAGGGCCCCCCCATCCACAGGTGAGACAGCCCGCTCTGCTGATCCTACCTGCCTTTTCTCTTCTCATCCCTCCCAGGCCCTTCCTCACTGAGGCCCTCAGCCCCAGTGGTTCCAGTGAAGGGAGGGCCTGAGCTTGAGCTGGCTGGCAGCTCTGGGCCCCAAACCGGTTTTCCCACCTTGCCTGAGGCTGGCACATCACCCCTCTGTTTCCCTGCCCCCACCTCGTTGCAGTTCCTCCTCTCTCCACCCTGGAATGTGGGGGGTGGGGGGGTACTTATCCACATCATCTTTTTAAACAGGAAGGTGGAAGGGCTGTTCCACGCTTCCTCTTCCACACCTCTGGCACTCAGGGATTCCTTCCAGGCCTTGAAGGCTTCAGAACTAAGTGAGAGCAAAAAGCACCTGAGATTCTCAGCCCCACCTTGGCCCACGTCTAGTCCCCATCTGAGCTCTGGAGGATGAGACAAAGAAGCCCAGTCTACCCCCTCACCTGCTCTGGAGTAAATGGGTGGGAGCAGTAGCCTTCTCCCTAGGTGCCACTGGCCAATCCAAGTCCCTCGCCTCAAATACCAACAAGGCAAATGCTTCCATTTGTCTGCTGCCAACAAGAATGCCTCTTGCTGGAACTGAGATCATCTCTTTAGTGATAACACCAGTCTACATGAATAGGGCTCTTGCTGTGTGCTAGGCTCTGTGCTGAACACTTTAGATACTCACAAAGCTCCTGTGAGGGGACCACCAGGACTCACAAAGCCCTGGTGGTCCAGTGGCTAAGACTGTGCTCTCAGTGCAGGGGGCCCTGGATGCGATCCCTGGTCAGGGAACTAGATCCTACAGGCTGCAACTAAGTTTCATGCTGCAACTAAAGATCCTGCTTGCCGCAACGAAGATAGAAGATCCTTCATGCTGCAAATAAGACCCGACGCGTCCAAATAAATAAAATATTCTTTAAAAAAGAAACCTGTATGAGGTAGGTAAAACCATGAGAAAACATGTACAGAAAAGTGCCCAAAGCCAA
Source organism: Bos taurus (assembly GCF_002263795.3). Classification (NCBI taxonomy): domain Eukaryota; kingdom Metazoa; phylum Chordata; class Mammalia; order Artiodactyla; family Bovidae; genus Bos; species Bos taurus. Next base: position 51,421,568 of record NC_037340.1, read on the forward strand.
ATCACTAGTCTGTGGCAGAAGCAAGCTCTCTTCCCCAGGCTGATCTAAAAGTGTCCCTTTACTAAGACATTCCTAGCCCAGTTTTCCTAAAGAAACTGGTTACTGACTCAGTTTCTAACCTGTAGAAGAATAGCTCTTGGAGATGAACAATGTAGAAGTGTCTACCGGAGCGGAAGCTCCCGTTCTTATAACTAACTCCTGTTCCACCAGTCCCAAATACAGATCTGTAAATATCCTTCCCATTCTCCCTATTACTCCTTTGGGACAAATAGATGAGAACCATATCCATTTCATGAAGAAAGAAATAGGGTTAAGGACTTAAATGACCTGCCAAGACACTGGTCTTGAGGTCTGGTTCTCTCCCTGGGAATCTAGGTTACATGTTAAATGCCTCACCAGGACACTACTGGGGGTGGGGGTGTAAGGGGCAGTGGTGTGGAGATGGCCCTATGAGCACAGAGCTTTGAGGAGGGACCTGGCAAGGCCTGTCACACAGCATTCCACAGTCCAGATGTGAAGCAGCTGGTGACTAACAATGGACCCCCAGATAAAGCTGACAAAACACTGGGCCGCTGCCTTCACTTGGGACTGATTGCTAAAGGACCCTGAAGGGGATCTTTGTTCTGAAGACACTGATGCAGGAGTTCTGGAGGCCTGGTTGTCTTCGGCAGTTCCCAGAGTGGGCCAGTGTCTGGTCAGCATTTGGCAGAGGTGGTTTTTCTTGGGAGGCGGGGAAGAAAAACCGCCTTTTCAAAGTGAGGCCTGAAAGGAGGTAGCGGGAGGGGAGGAAACTACAACTCCCAGAAGCCCCTGCTCCCCGGCGAGTCAGTTTCGGTTGCCATGGTTTCAGAAAACAATATGGCCGCTCCCAGCTGGGACGCGAGTCTGGGTTAGAGACGCAGCGGCGGATCTGGGTCACAGCAGTGGCGAGAGAAGAGGGTCTTGAGGGCTCGTGAGGTTGGCCCTGGACGCTATACAGCTGGAACGGCTTGACCTTTCCGAGGGCGCCAATGGCGGGCAGCGTGGATGAGGAAGCACTGCACCAACTGTATCTGTGGGTAGACAACATCCCTCTGTCCCGGCCCAAGCGAAATCTGTCCCGGGACTTCAGTGATGGAGGTGTGTGCTCCATCGTGTGTGAGTGTGTTCGCACGCACGCCTGGGTGTCTCCTGTATGTCTTTGTGTGTCAACGCCTTCTGTCCTGTATGTACGTGTGTACAGGGTCTATGTGAATACATGTCTCTTGGTGCTTGTGTGCTTGTGGCAGAGGGGTTAGGTGTGGGTTAGTGAGAGGGGTGTCCAACTATCTCCTAAGATTTCAATTGCAGAAGTGTGCATCTGTGGGAATGTGAACATATGTGTGTCCATATTTATGTATACATATTCTATCCTTTATGTGTGTGGGGTGTATTGTGTCTGTGTATGTCTGTGACTCCTTCCCTGGACTTTAATGACTAAAATGTGTATTTATGCATCTGTGTGTGTGTGTGCATGCTTATTCCTAAATTTTATATATCTTGTGGGAGTCTGAACATGTGTTTGTTCATATGCAAGTTGATATGTTCTGTCCTATATGTAAGAACGGGGGTGTTGTGTGCATATGTTTCTTTGTGATTGTTTAGGTGTCTGTGTGTTGAAGACCCTCTCCTGGGATTTTAATGACAGAAGTATGCATTTCTCTGTATGTATATTGATGCATATGTGACACTTTGTGTTTCCGTGTATATGTGTGTTGGTAACTGTCTCTTGGGACTCTGGTGATGGCCCTATGTGTCTGTGTGTGTTTCTACATCTCTGTATCATTGTGTGTGTGTGTGTGTGTGTGTGTATTTATGTCAATTCCTAGGATGAGCCCCCAGGCTCCTGAAGGTTTGTCTTGGAGACTCATTCTCTAATAGGGGACTAGAGACCTTAGTTTTCAGATGCCCTGAGTTAATGGCAAAGGGATGAAGCTCCTCTGGAGAATTTGTCTCTGGCTGATCACTGTTCTTGGTCTCTTACCTCCCCTCCATATTATCCTTCCCCTTTCCACATCTCTACCTCTTCTCTTGGCCCCACCACTCTGCCACCCCTGATTCTCCCACCCCACCCATTCCTTCTCCCTCTTCCTTCTTACTTACCTATCTCTACACCTTCCATGTCTGCTCCCACCTCCTCTCCCTCAGTCCTGGTAGCAGAGGTCATCAAGTTTTACTTCCCCAAGATGGTGGAGATGCACAATTATGTCCCTGCCAACTCTCTCCAGCAGAAACTGAGCAACTGGAGTCACCTGAACAGGTAACAGAATACCTGGGCACACTAGTGGGATCTCTAGCCCCTAGCCTGGGATCTAAGGAAGGGTTGCCCAGCCTTTCCATCTCCTATGGTCTCCACAGTCCAGGCTGGTGGCTGGGGTGGGGAGGACAATGCAGACAGAATCTATCTGGTTACAAAATCAAGGGACTCTTCTTTGGGGGAGGTGACAAGGATCCTCGAGACATACATGCTCTGGGCTCAGGTTGGGTGCCCTTCCATTCCCCCAGGGCTGTGCATGGAAGGGCTACCACTGCTGCATCTCCTTCCTTCCCCCTACCCCTCACTTCATCCACCCAGGAATCAGTCCACCATCCCTGTGTCTACCCCCAGGAAAGTGCTGAACAAACTGAACTTCTCTGTACCAGAGGACGTGATGCGCAAGATAGCACAGTGTGCCCCAGGTGTGGTGGAGCTGGTGCTCATTCCACTGAGGCAGCGCCTAGAGGAGCGTCAGAGACGTAGGAAGCAGGGCATCGGCTCCTTACAGGTTCCTCCCTACTCCAGCTTCTTGCACTGTTCTAGGGGAGTTTTCCAGGCAGCAGAAAGCTCTGCCTCAGTGACAAGTGTGGGAGAAGGGTGCCTGTCTAAAGGGAGCCCACAGCGAGAGGGATGTCCTTGGGAGTGGGCAGCCTAAGCTCACTGCAGACTCTGGGCGGTTCTTACAGGAGCTGGCTCCCCAGGATGGCACTGACTACATGGATGTGGGTAAGGTAGCCTTTATTTGCCTTCCCTTCCAGGAAGAGCTTTTCTCCTGTCCATCCTTCCTGTGGGGGAAGGGGTGGGACTATGGGGAGGGGGAAGACAGGAAAATAGGACTCCTTCAGGGTTATTCCTATACTTGCTTTGTCTCAGGTTTGTCCCAGAAGGCCCGAGGGGAAGGTGTCCCAGACCCCCAGGGACGGGGGCAACTCAGGTAAGGAAGCTGGGAGCTCCTGACTTTACCAAGCCTGATATTCTCTACCTGGGAGGTGAGGGTGAGGGTTGCATCTGGAAAGGTAGGGAAGTCAGGGATGGAGGGATTTCAGGGACAGTGGGAGGGAGGGAAGGCTTGGTCGAGGTACACTGAAAGGGTGATGGTGGGGTCTGAGATCCAAGCCTCAGCTAAGCTGCATCTCACCCCAGGGAGGGCCGACTGCCTGTGCCCCGGCCTCCAGGGGACAGCCAGGCATTGCAGAGCGACCCGAGCTTCATCCTCCAGATCGCTGAAAAGGAGCAGGAGCTGTTGGCCTCACAGGAGACCGTGCAGGTGAAGGCGCACTGGGAGGGAGCCCGGGAATTGAGGCCTGGGAAGATGGGCAGGCGGCAGCAGGCCACTGGACTCGACTTCTGTGTGGCTTGGCCTAGGTCCTGCAGATGAAGGTGAGACGCTTGGAGCACTTGCTCCAGCTCAAGAACGTGCGCATAGAAGACCTCTCCCGGAGGCTCCAGCAGGCAGAGCGTAAGCAGCGGTGAGCCTGGGAGACGCCCCCTTATCCGCCAGAGCCCAGAAGTCGCAAGTGACGCACCCACCTCGAAGGGCAGATTAATGGGCGGGCGGAGCCAGCTGCTCCAGTGAGCCTCCTGGGACACAAGCGCCCCCTTGGGGTGTGAGTGAGCAAGGACGGGGGGCAGTGGGACAGGAACCCTCCAAGCGGAGCCCAGGAACTGAGCCACTCCTTCCACTCCATCTGGGTCAGGAGAATGGACCGCTTTCCAGAACCCAGAAGCCACATGCAGAGACCTGGCGTGCATCCCAAATCAGTGCTTGACACCAGGGACTCTGCCTTGGTGCTCCCAGTGCTGGGCCTTAGCGGGTGGTCCCCCAGCCTGGTCCACACCCTTAGAACCGGGTCCCCACCCAGCTCTGGTGACAGCAGTGTCTCCATCCAGGCTAGTTCTCTGTACCATGGGTCAAAGGGGAGGCTGTCCGAGACAGCTGAGGGGCTTCCTTGCCCGTCCTGGGCACTCACCTGGGACCCAGCTGAAGACTGGAGAACACAGCAGCTGAAGAGGAAGGGGTGAGGTGTGAGCTCAGCCATAGACTGTGCCTTCCAGCTGCCCTCCCCTCCCACAGCGTATGTTGAGAATGTTTGGGGGATGTGGAGCTGAGTTGTTCCCATTAAAGTTATGGTATCTTTCCTGTGCCTGCTTTCTCTTCTTTGAGGGAAGTGAGTTCCTGTCCCCCTTGTGTTATCCCTACCCCTTAAGTGAAAGAGCCTTGTGGGCCCAGGCTGGGTCTCAACTCTTGGGGAGCTGGACCCTGCAGTGGCCACTTCTTGGTAGGAGGTTGGTTTTGTACACTAGGACTGCCTGACTTCTAACTCTTAGAAGTCTAACTTTTAACTAAGTCAGGCCTTAGACTGACCCCCAAACTTACTCTGTGTCTTCCAACATTGCCCAAACCCAACCACAAATCCAGGCTTCAGATTCTTCCCAAATGTAGCCTCAGATTCATCCTCAACCTTACTTATGGTCTCACCCCTAAATATGTTTGACTCCCGACCCTGCCCACAGACTGACCCCAAGTTCTGTGGACCAAGACCAACCCTGACCAAGATACCATGGCCTTGGTGTGACCTTAACTTTGATCATTACACTGCCAGTAACATTGAACATTTGAATATCCTGAGACCCCACAATTCTATTACTAGGCATATATTCAGCATCACTTCAGTTCAGTTGCTCAGTCGTGTCCGACTCTTTGTGACCCCATGGACTGCAGCACGCCAGGCCTCCCTGTCCATCCATTACTCCTGGAGCTTGCTCAAACTCATGTCCATCAAGTCGGTGATGCCATCCAACCTCTCATCCTCTGTCATCCCCTTTTCCTCCTGCCTTCAATCTTTCCCAGCATCAGGGTCTTTTCCAGTGAGTCAGTTCTTCCAATAGCCAAAGTATTGGAGCTTCAGCTTCAGCATCAGTCTTCCCAATGAATATTCAGGGTTGATTTCCTTTAGGATTGACTGGTTTGGTCTTCTTGCAGTCCAAGGGACTCTCAAGAGTCTTCTCCAACATATTCAGCATATCCAGGGTAAACTTAAGTTCCTGTGTTTTGTGACACATGTACTGCGATGTTCATAGCAACACTCCTTGTAATAGCAGAACTGAAAAGAACTCCTATTAATTCTCTATTACAAACTTAGTGACTTGAACAGCACATATTTATTACCTCATATTTTCTGTGAGTGAAGAGTCCAGGCATGGCTTAGTTGGATCCTCTGGTTCGGGGTTTCTCACAAGGCTGTGGTCAAAGTATTGGCCAGAGCTATGGTCTCGTCTGAAAACTGGGGAAAGATTGACTTCTGAGTTCACTTGGTTGTTGACAGTTAAGTTCTTTGTGGGCTGAAGGACTGAGGGTTTGTTTTTTGCTGGCTATTGACTGGTGGCTGCCCTCATTTCCTTGCCACGTGACCATCTCCAGTATGATAGCTTACTTCAAAGCCAGCAAGGGAGTTAATGGAGTCTATTAGCAAGATGGAAGTTATAATCTTATCTAATGTAATTGCAGAAGTGACGTCCATCACATTTGTGGTATTCCATTTATTAAAAGTCATTAGACAGGGACTTCCCTGGTGGTCCAGTGGTTAAGAATCCACTTTGCAATGCACGGAACTCAGGTTCAATCCCTGGTCAGGGAAGGAGCCCACATGCTGCGGAGCAACTAAGCCTGGGTGCCACAACTAGAGAGCCCGTACTCTGCAACAAAGATCCTGTTGCCTGCAGCTAAGATCCGAGGTGGCAAAATAAATAAATAATTCATTAAGTCCTGCCCACTTTCAAGGGGAGAGGTACACAGGTGTGAAAATCAAGAGGCAGAGATAATGGAGCTATTTAGAAGCTTGTGACCATGAAGATGAAGAAACAATGAAAGGATAAAGTCTAGAATAGTGTTATTTCTGAGAGAAAGCAGATTTATTCTATTGTTGATGGACACCTGGGTGGTTTCCAGTTGGGGGCTATTACAAATGATGCTGCCACAAAGATTTGCATACATGTCTTTTGATGTGTAACTAAGAGTGGAATTGCTGGGTCACAGGGTTGGCATTTATCAGCTCTATTAGATACTGCCAAGCAGTTTTCCAATGAGGTTATAATTGTTTAATTTTTATTAAAAAGAATGAAGTCCAGGGAACTCCCTGGCAGCCCCGTGGTTAGGACTCCAGGTTTTCACTGAAAGGGTGCATCTTCAGCCCCTGCTTGGGGGAACCAAGATCCCACAAGCTGGGCTGTACAGCCAAAAAAAGAAGAAAAAGGAAAAAATAATAATAATAATGGAGTCCAGAAAACCATGTGTTTGAAGCTGGAGTGGATGCTTTACATATGCTCAATCTGTTCTCCTAACCTGGAGTTGCTCATAAATCCTCCCTTGCTGGCTCACCCTATTCTTGGTACACAGGCTGTTGGACTTTGAGCGGGGGCAGTTGGGTACCTTCTACCCTGACTTCTTCCTGGCATGAAGAGTCTCATTTCCTCCTGGAGGCTTTCTGGAACCATCTGCACTTGCACCGTGGCTTTGGGGCCTTCCCTGGGAGCCTATAATATCCCCAGGCATGGAAAGCTCTGTACTGCAGGTCCTCCCAACTGGCCAGTTAGCCAGACTGCCCAGTGCCTGGGAATGGGAGGAATGTTTGGCAGGGACAGGAGATCACAGTTCTTTTTGTCTTTTATCTCCCACCCTAAACTGTAAGTGCCTTTAATTCCAGAGCCTTGCACAGTAACTTGCTCATCACCTACACTTAGTAAATAGTTGTTGAAAGGAGGGGACAATTAAAAGTCCCAAAAGAAAGAAAAGAAAAGAAATAATACAGTTAGTTGTTAGTCTGTATGTCTGAAAGAGTCCATACCAGGGATGATTTTGAGAAGTTGACTAGAAAAATATAAAAGAGGAAGGCCTTAACCTGGTCTTGAAGGGAGGGTAGTTTTGCCTATGAGAGGAGGGAAGGTAGTATAAGGAGGGGATCATAAATTCAGATGTCTGCATAGACCCAGAGGTAAAATAAATGTCAGAAAATAAGGACTGGTGAGGACTATGGTAAATTGGGGTGTCAGCCTTTGGTGCCAGGCTAGAATTGAATCCATGTTGTTCAATCAATAAGAGGAAGCAGAGAAGGAGGAAGAAACTTTTTTTTCAAGAGTTTAGTTTTTTTTAATTAATTAATGTCTGGCTGCATTGGGTCTTCCCTGCTGTGTGTAGGCTTTTAGTTGCCTTGAGCAGGGGCTACTAGTGGTGCAAGGGTTTCTCACTGTAGTGGCTTCTGTTGTTGCGGAGCAGCACGGACTCTAGGTGTGGGGGCTTCAGAAGTTGCAGCACCCAAGCTCAGTAGTTGTGGCCCAGGCTCAGGTGCCTTGAGGCATGTGGAATCTTCCCAGACCAGGAATCGAACTGTGTCCGCTGCATTGGCAGGTGGGTTCTTAACCACTGGACTACCAGGGAAGTCTGAATTAGAATTTTTTTAAAACCCATATGGACTAAACAAAATACATCTATAGCTTACTCTGGGCACATCGTCTGCCACCTTGAATAGACACAGGACTGCAACTGATGAAGGGACAAGTGGGGCACGTGGACTGGTGGGGTTGGGTAAAGAGAAAGCATCTGGCAAGAGTGAATGGGCTGAGATCAGTGGAAATCTCCCGATGATCGGTCATCTCAAACACCAGAGTGTTCACGTTTCACCCAAAATGATGCTAAGAAGTTTGAGGTTTTTCTGGACACTCCCGGAGCACAGAGCGGTTTGGAGCAGGGTAGGATTCACTGTAAACGATAGCTCAGGAAGACCTGTCAACAGTGTGTTAACCAGAGACCAGAAGATTAGGGGTCACAGGGATCCAGCAGAGGGTAGGAGCCTTGGAGGCTCCCCAGAGGCAATGACCGCGGTCTTTCTGATAAGCTGGCCTTCAGCCGCCCATACCATCTCTCCTAGTTATGTTGTTAGAAGGGTTCAATCCCCTCGGGTACTTTAGGGACCCTGTTCCAGCCACCGAAATGGGGAGGGGGGTGTTGTTTGTTCAAGGACCTGTAGGTGGAGCAGTGGCTAGAACCCTTAAAGATCCGAGGGCTACGTTTTTGCTCCGAAGGCTCTGTGCAGGTGCGCACCCTGGGACGCAGAGCTAGGCGGATCCTTCTGACATTGCGACTGCCTCCATAGAGACAGCAGAGGCTGTGGTCCCCGGAGGCGCCTGCAGAGGTTCTCCCAACCTCCACCCCGTGGGGCCTTCTTTGTTCTGATGCATTTCAGGGCCAGCCAGGCGCCCAGGATGTCTCTCAGATCCTCAAGGGGGCATTTCCTCCGAGGCAGGGAGATGAAACGGAAGAGGAAGATGCCGAAACCAGAGATCGCAGAGCCAGAATGGAGGGTTCTTCCGCTCCAGGACAGGACGTAGCGATACCCGTATCAACGGCCAGGCGGACTAGGAAGCCTAGGGGAAAAGGCAACCTTCAGGTGCCCCACCTAGCTCTGAGCCCCACCTTACGGCCGCTCCAGGGGGCAGAACCCGAGGGACGCCCCTTCCAAATTGGGCGGAGATATGGAAAGTGCAAACCCCAGCGCTGAGAGTGGACGCGCGTTGAGCCCATTCAAAGTTGCTTCTTCCTTCTCTGGCTTCTGAGCGATTCCGGTTTATTGGCTACAGCGAGCTCGAGGGCTAACTTCATCGCGAGAACTTCTCAGGCCCTGGGGCGGGGACTCTTACAGCGCAGCCGCAGGGCCTCCTGACGCAGAGGCGCATCGCCCGTTGGCGGTTCTCTGGCGCCCGCTTATTGGTCCGAAGCACCCTCGCCCCACCCCACCCCCCCGTCGACCAATGGGCGGGGGAAGGGGCGTGCCCCGGCGGCGGGCGGCGGCGGCGCGGGGCTCTCTCATGTTCGGCGTTGGACCCCGGCTGCTGCCGCGGTCTCCAGAGCTGCCGCCTCAGCCACTGCCGCCGCTGCGGTCGTCCCTGACCGTCGCGGCCTCAGGGTGCTCCCCGCACGGTGAGACTGCTCTTCCTTATGCCACCTCCTAGTTTCATCCCGCTCACAGAGATCCCCTCCCAATCGAACCACTGTTCTAGGTAGTCGGTGACTGGGACCCCTCCGGCTGGAGCTGGAGGGCTCCGCTGTCGGGTCCGGGCCAGGGAGGGCTCCTTGGCACCCGAGCTGGGGAGGTATTAGGTCACAGGGCCGCAGGTGACCGTTAGGTGGTAGAGTTGAAGTGTTTTCCGCGGGGCGCTGTCGAGGGTATGAGTGACATTGTGAGGGTGGGGGCCTAGGGGTCAGCTCCGTCAGCAACTCCCAGCACCCCCTTTCCCCCATTGTCATCGCCTCGCTGGTGACCTTGGACGAGTAGTCTCGCTCTGACCTCGCGTGGCTCGGCACTTCAGGGAGGAGAGCAGTGATGTTGGGGAGTATGGGCTCGCGAAACTACTGCGTCAGTAGAGGTGATGGTGGGACAGAGAGGATTATCTCTGAGGGACGGAGCCACCGCTTCGCAGCCCGTGAGGGGTGTGATTGGGGTGGGTGGGGTCGGGGCGGCGTCCAGACGCTTTTGTCCCCTTAGAAGATGAGGATAGGATGGGGATGGAGGGTGGAGAGGATACAGATTCATATACCCAGGCCCCTGATGTCTCTTGGAGCTTGGCGATTACCACCCCGTTGTCATAGAGCAGGAGGTCTTTGTTTAGGCTCTGGACCAGTGTTTCTTTTAGTGAGCAGGGATCCTGGTGGACTGAGAAGGGAGATATTCAGTTGTTTTTCCTCTTGAATCTTGGCTTTGGGAAGTGTGGGTAAGGCGTTTCTCTGCCCAGGGAGCTGAAGCAGGTCAGAGGCAGCTGTTGCCCCCCGGACCTGGCCTCGCCTGGGTCGGGCAGTCAGTCTGGAGGCTAGAGGTGTCTGAGCACCCTCAGGCTAGAGGGATTGTGGGGAGGAGATGCTGGGGAGAGAAAGGCAGCATTTCTTGGTGGAGACAAGAGGATGTGAGATGGTGGGGGTCCTTTCCTCAGTTCAGCCCTGCTCCACCCATTTTTGAGAGAGAACACCCATACTTACCCTTGCAACTTTGGCCTGCTGGAGGAAGGAGGAAACGTAGTCATATCTATACTGAGTTGCTGTAAAACTGTCGCAACCACTCCTGACCTCCAGCCTTGCTTTTCCAGGCCTGTTCTAGGTATGCAGGCCCCAGTGAGCTGGGGCTGCTCTCTTGTTGCAGAGCACAGGCTCTAGGCACATTGGCTTTAGTAGTTGTAGCACGAAGGCTCAGTAGTTGCTGCTTTCGGGCTCTATAGAGCGTGGGCTCAGTAGTTGTGCCTCCCAGTTGCTCCTCAACAAGTGGGATCTTCCTTGACCAGGAATTAAACCTGTGTCTCCTGCATTGGCAGGCAGATTCTTTACCACTGAGCCACCAGGGAAGCCCCATGCTTGAGCTTTGAGGAACAGCTTCTGTGGGATTGAGTGCTTAAGCCAGGACTGAGCCCAGAGTTGGGGTAGGGAGGGTAGGAGATTGTACAGTTCCTGGCTCAGAAAATACTTGAACAGGTTGAGAATGGGAATTGAAGAATCAATGAGAAACAAGGCCCCAAGAAGCATGTCCCTAACCACAAAGCAGAGGACAAGCTGGGGCTGGTCCTGTGATGCCTGGGACTTGCGGGCTGCAGAGAGGTGCTGTTAGCATGCAGCTGTGGGATATAGGGCAAGAGTGTGGCAGGTCCTGGAGCTCTACTTTGCCATGGACAGACTGTCTTTGGCCCCTTCTCCAGCCTTGGGCACCAAGTATGGGACAGTCTGGAGGAGCAGCTAGCACCCTGTGTGCACAGCGGGACTCTAGGGGGCTGAGAACTCTGAGTTTCTGTGTTAACTGTCTCTCTGCCCAGCTGCCATTTCCTTGTTTCTGTTCCCTATGCCAGAGGCACCAGTGGGCCTGGCTGAACCCTATCTTGGGTAGGATAATCTTGAAGCAGCTTTTCTCTCTAAAGCTGAGAGGGACCTGAGCTGGGAGCTCTCTGTTTACCAGAGAGAAGGTTCTGACAGTTTCCCTGAGAGAGTAACTGAGAGCTGAAGAAGTCCCCCAAGGCCCTTATTCCAGCTTCCCAACCCTCCCCATCCCATGACTCTCCGTGGTACCACCTCTGACAGCTGATTTAAAGAGGGGGTGTCTTTTTTTTTTGCTGGAATGGGGGCATTTCCCAGGATATATATTCTTCACATTTTCTTTATATGCCTTTCTGGTTGAGGGAGGTGGACAGTGAGCTCCCAACAGTCTGCTCTCTGGCATGCCTGGAGAACTTGCTGGCCTGGGAGTGGGGGAGGAGGAAGGCAGGATGATAGAAGGGAGAGGGAGGCCCCTCAACCCTTGAGCTGTTTTCTGAGAAGGCTAGAGGGCCTGCCCTGAGGGCCATTCCTGACTGGATTGAAGTCCTTCTTTGATGCTGAAATTGCTGTTGCTTCAGAAAGCAGTCCTTTGGGGGATTTGTTCTACAAAAGTGGGGGCAGAGTGGGGAGTGCTGTCACAGAGCTTCAGGCAACAGCTGCACCAGACCCACTGAGGAAGAGGCCATTGCTTATTTATTCCTGTGCTGCAGGTAAGGAAACTGAGGCACTGAGGCATGAAGTAACTTTGCCATGCAGCCTGAATTTAAACCAGGTCTTTGGGGCTCTGGAGCCCATGCTCTTGACCATGGCCCTGCTGCCTCTTGGGGGCTGAGCTGCTTGGGCCACGATCAAGATTTGGCTGGCACAAGAGGAGGCCTGGGGCTTCAAGGGTGCCTGGTGTTTCTCTTTGGGCACAGCTGCTGCAGGAAGAGGCCTGATGCCCTCTTCTCCCGATTCTAATGAAGAATTGTGTGTAGCTCAGGTTCTGGCTCACAGGGGACAGCGACCAGTGAGGCTTTCTGCTGGGAAAGGAGCTTTTCCAGCCTTCTCTGGGCTTTCTCATTCTCTGTTCTCAGTGCTCAAGGGTTACAAGGCAATGCCTGAGTACTTGCTCTATACTGAGCTCTGGGCAGTGCAAGAGACACAGGTCCTGCCCTCAGTGACCTTCCATTTCAAGGTTGGTGGTGGCAGTGGGGAGGTAACAGCTGATTGTGGCCAGGCTAGACAATGTCCTATGGGAGGCACCACTCTGAGATGGGGGAAGGGGAATGCCTTCCAGCGCAGGGGTTGCTAAAAGAGCAGGGTGGGGAGCTCTTCTAAGTGCCTCTGGGCCCTGATGTGCTACGTCTGCCTAAAGGGCCCACTGAGGCCCATTCTTGGGCTCCGTTTAGTTTGGTCATTCATTCATTAACAAATATAAACATAACACACCTGCTCCCTGTCAGATGCTGGACTGGGTGCTGGGGATACAGGGTTTGGCAAAAGCACAGTCGCTGCTCTTGTAAGGTGGGAGACAGAGATAGTAAATGATTGCAGAAGTGAGAAAGGGAATTCTTTTTGAAGATTTTCAGGCCTATCCTGGAATGGGAGGGGGTGGGAATGGGTTGTGCTGCCTTGAAAAAGGTCCCCAAGCTGAGATGTGGATGGGAGAACAGAATTATCCCAGGCAGATGGCCTGGGTGAAGGCAGGCAGGCAGGCAACAGGCAGTGGACAGGGGAGGAAGACAGGTACAGGACCCTGCATGTAAAAGCCCTAGGAGCCTTTGCTCACCAGCCACTGTTTCATCCAGGCTTCCCAGGAAGTGTCCTGGGAAGGATAGCTGTTTCCTATTCCAGGGGATCTTCCCAACCCAGGGATCGAACCCGCATCTCCTGAGTCTCCTGCATTGGCAGGTGGATTCTTTACCACTGCACCACCTGAGAAGCCACAAAATTATGATTGTTGTTGTGTAGTCACTAAGTCATGTCCAACTCTTTTATGACCCCATGGACTGTAGCCCACCAGTTCCTCTGTCCATGGGATTTCCCAGGCAGGAATACTCAAAGGAGTTGCCATTTCCTTCTCCAGAGGATCTTTGTGATCCAGGGGTTGAACCCACATCTCCCATGTCTCCTGCATTGCAGGTGGATTCTCTACCGCCGAGCCACCTGGGAAGCTCGGGAAATGGGGGGATCTTGGCATTTTTCCCCTGGCTGTAGAGAAGTGGCTGGAGCAGCCTCTGTGCAAGGTAGGGGGAAGGCCTGGTCCCCTTGCTCTTGGCTGTGTTTCACAGGCTCTGAGTCCACAGCTTCAGGGGGTGGCTGGAGTGGGTAGGTAGGGCAGGCCTCTCTCCAAGGGCCAGACTTTCTGGAGACAGCCTTAGGGGCTGCCCTTCTCTGGGACTGACCCAGAGTGCTGGCCTGGGGCTGTTCTGCATTCCTGAGACTCAGGCTTTGCCCTTCCCTGTACCTCCTGAGGCTTCCAATGGGGGTGCTCCTCATACCCAAGCTGTTAGCCCTGCCTTTGAGGTGGGGCTTGAGCCTTGGTGGGCTTTTGCATTGGGAAATGGGGAGGGAGGTAAGGCCTGCTCCCAGGGTAGCTCAGCACCTGAGGGGCCTTGAGGTCATGCCCTCCACAGGCCCAGTGCCAACTCTGAGGCCACTCAGTGGTTTTTCTTCATTCCCTGGACCAGCAGAGGTCATTCATACATCACTCATCTCTACTTTAGTGTATATCTCTGACAAATAAGGACACGTGCGTGCATGCGTGCTCAGTCCGTTGTGTCCAACGCTTTGCGACCCTATGGACTGTAGCCTGCCAGGCTCCTCTGTCCATGGCATTCTCCAGGCAACAATACTGGAGTGGGTTGCCATTTCCTCCTCCAGGGGAAATAAGGACTTACTTCTCTACATAATCTAATTCCATTATCTCACCTAGCTGATCAACTCTTATTTCTTAGTGTCGTCTAAGATCCAGTCCTGTTTATTAACATTTCCCAATTATTTCCCACAACTGAGCGACTGAACTGAACTGAACTGAGAAATGCCCTTCTACATATATTTTTCTTCTTGAAATTGACGTGGTGGGAAAAGCCAGGTCAGTTGTCCCATTGAGTATCCTGCCGTCTTAGTCTCTTTGTGTATTACTTTAGCAGAACAGTTGGCAAACTTTTACTGTGAAGGGCGAGATAGTAAATGTTTTAGACTTTGCAGGCTATGTGGCCTCTGTGGCAACTACTCAGAGTAGTTTTAATGTGTACGCTCAGTCATGTCCGAGTCTTTGCAACCCTGTGGACTGTAGCCTGTCAGACTCCTCTGTCCGTGGAGTTTTTTTCCAAGTAAAAATACTGGGGTTGGTTACCATTTTCTCCTCCAGAAGATCTTCCTGAACCAGGGATTGCTTTAGTGAAAAGCAATTTTAGGTGGCAGTCCAGTGGTTAGGACTTTCACTGCCAGGCTTTAATCCCTGGGTCAGGGAATTAAGATCCTGTAAGCCGTGAGGGCACAGCAAAACAAAGAAACAAATAAAAGCAATTTTAGACAACATGTAAACAAATGAGCACTTGGTTGTGTGCCAGTAAAACTTTACAAAAAAAACAGGAAACAGTGGCAGCCTGACAGGCTGTAGTTGGCCCATCTCCTATCTAAAGCAACTTCCCTCTTTTATTAAAATTAGGTCACTTGTCTTGCAGAATATCTGGCCTTCTGGGTTTGTCTCCTTGCTTTTTTGTGGAGTCCTTTAATTGGTTCTGCTCGAAGGTTAGACATTTGGGGCAGAACTGCCCTGTGAGCGGTGCTGTGACTTGGTGCCGCTTCACATCAGTAGGCATACTTGGGCCCCATGTCCCATTCTGAGAGGAGACTGACTAGTGCAAGACTGGCTAACATCATGTTGCTCCATGGCAAACTTTTTCCCTTTGACCTGGGTCATCTGTCAGTGGTATTTGTGTGTCTGTGAGCATCCATGCCTTCCTGGTTTAGCACCCACTGATTGGTGTTGCTTCCAACATTTGTTTATTGGGGGGTTGCAGAATTATTTAGCATTCAGTCATTCCTTTGTTAAGGAAGAGCTATCCTTTAACCACCAGGGCTGTTTGGCCACAAGAAAGACCAAGAGACAGACTGAAGTAGTTCTCTGTAAGATTGCCAGTTTT
This sequence comes from Bos taurus, assembly GCF_002263795.3. Classification (NCBI taxonomy): domain Eukaryota; kingdom Metazoa; phylum Chordata; class Mammalia; order Artiodactyla; family Bovidae; genus Bos; species Bos taurus. The sequence continues at coordinate 51,436,821 of NC_037340.1, forward strand.
CAGAGCAGAGAGTTGGGGTGTTGCTCTTGTCCGTAGTGACAAATGAGGGTTTGGATTTGTTTTGCTTTCTTCCTTTTTTCATAATCACTGTGAATGCTCTGATTTTATATAGTTCCATCTGTTAACATCAATTGCATAATATTCTCTCTGATGCTGAAATGGTCCCAGCCCAGTGTTTCAGAGCTGTGCTGCTTACACAGGCTTCCTGGGGGTACTTCCCACTGCCTCTGCTCTTAGGCTGCCCTTGGGGAGCTGAACTGGAAGGCCTGCCAATCAAGCCAAAGTCTCAACTGTGAGTTCTGATGGGTGGCAACCCTCTCATAGGTGCCTGTTCTGTGTATGGCCCTGTTTGATCACCAGGAGGGAAAGCTCTAAGAACATGTCTTATTATATAGTGAATAGCAAAGTCTCTCAGTCGTGTCTGACTCTTTGCGACCCCGTGGACTGTAGCCCACCAGGTTCCTCTGTCCGTGGGATTCTCCAGGCAAGAATACTGGAGTGGGTTGCCATTTCCTTCTCCAGGGGATCTTCCGGAGCCAGGGATTGAACCCAGGTCTCCTGCATTGCAGGCAGATGCTTTAACGTCTGAGCCATCAGGGCATATAGGCCCCCCTCGAAGCCTACTGTTAATTCCAACCTGGATTGACTTGTGCAGCAAGAATACTATGACCTCTGGATGTATGATGGTACAACCTGTATGTCTGGGCTGGGCCAACTCTTGGGTCACCAGAGCCAGAACTGGCCCCTGGAAAGTGCCAGTGAAGTCCCCTTCCTTTGCTGGCTGCCTCTTCCCACCAGCCTCAGGTTTGCTGGGCACTAGAATTCTGGGCTGGTGCTTTGACACCCAGAAACTGCAGCTCAGTACATGCTGGCCGGGCTGTGGGTCAGTAGTGTGTCAGGCAAAGGTGAGGGCTCTTGGCAAATGTGGAGTGGGTGGAGGAGTAGGGGGCACAGGTACCACTTGGGCTACTGAAAGCCGAAAGGGTTTGGGTCCTTCCTAAAGGGAAACCTATGCTCTCCCACCAGCCACAGGCCCATCAGTGGCCCTGACCCTTGCCCTCCCCTCTGCACTCCCCACCCATCAGGCTCCTGCTGGTGTCCCTGGAGCATGGGAGGCTACTGAGCGTGACTGGTGGTGTCCGGCAGGAGCTGCGTGTGTCAGCCTGTGGCAGGGAGGGCGTCCATGGCTGCAGCCAACAAGGGTGAGTGCCTGCCTGGTCTGCTGGGGTTTGTAGAGTCTTATAGTGCACCCTGGTGGGAAGGGGTATTGTTGCATGTGGGATCTGTGTTGGCTGTGTGTCTGTCTGTCTGTCTGAATGTGAGGTATGAATTATATTACATCAGTAATTACACCAGTGTTTGTGCTGGGGACGCCCAGGCGCTAGCAGGGAACCTTGGTGTGCTGCCCTCGTGGCCCCATGTTCCAGCCTCCCTGTTCCACTGTGGAGGTTGGTAGCACAAGGGGCTTGGTGTGAGCACGGAGGCTCGGAAGTGGGTAGGGCTACAGTAGGTTGTGGAAAGGAATTGGGGTTTCATTCAGAGTCCAGAAAGACTCATAGAAGGTTTTAGGTGAGGTAGGACATTAGGGTTAAATCCAAGGGACTCAGCAGGGAAATGGTTGACCCCTTGGGCCTCCATTGAGTCTTCATTGTGTGCAAAAACCCAGGCAAGGACTGGCTCAGGCCTTCACCAAGCTCCTACTAATCTGCCTGCCTTAACTCCCTGCCTGCCTGGCCTTGGAAAACCTGACCCAGTGAGGGACAGCCAAGGGCCATGTGAGGAGCTCAGCGGAGGAAGGAAAGGTTTCTCTGGGAGGGGTCCTGGAGCTCCCCTGGGTTCTTCTCACCTGCCAGTGATCAGTAGTGAGGTTTAGAGGAAGCTGCAGCCCCTTCTAGGAGGGCTGAGTATAGTTTTTGACCCTCTCTGTTTCTCCCACCCCCAGGCAGGTCCCATAAAGCCCAAGCCCATTCCTGTCTCTGCCCTTTTCCCCTCTCAAGGGGGTCAGCAGGAGGAGCAGGCAGAGGGCCTCAGGACTGGCAGACCTAGAAGAGAAGGCCTGAGAGATGGGGAGCTTGGAAATGTGAAGGAGAGCACAGGGCAGGGTATCCTGAGCACTGGGGCTGAGTCCCGCACTGCCTGGGATTTGGTTAGGGTCAGGACTGTCTCTTCCCTGTCAGCCCCATTCCCTCTAAGTGAAGGGTCATATTAGCTAATCCCTAAATCCCCTCATACCCTCTTTGAGGGTGTGCATTTTCTGTGGGAGGACTAAGCAGGAGGGCAGATGAGAGTCTCAAGCCTTATGATCTCCACTGTCCAGTAGGATGTGGCCTAGCTCAGCAGAGGATGCTGACTGATATGAAGGGGCAGTCACAGGGGCAGGGCAGTGACACGGTGGAGTAGTTTCCTGGGGCTAGGAGAAGGCAACACCCCTGGAGCTCTCTCCCACTCTCTTTGTAGGCAACAAGTCCAGAGTCCGGAGTATCCGCTTCGCAACAAGCCATGATGCAGAAAGCTCCCAGAGTCATGTCCACTTTGATGAGAAGCTGCATGACTCTGTGGTCATGGTCACCCAGGAGAGCGACAGCAGCTTTCTGGTCAAGGTATGTGCATACCTCCCCCCACTTATAATCATCAACCTTATTCCCTCTACCTTCTCCCTGGCCCTGCCCAGCTTCCTGGGCCTGTTCCATTTCCTCTAAGCTGGCTCCATCTTTGTCCTTCCCTGGGCCTTGGTTTCCCCATCTGTAAAATGGGAAGCGTGAGACTGTGATGAGATGAGTGCACTTATGATGTTACTTGAATGGGAGTGGAGCTTGTTAGCATCAGCATCACCCCAGCCATTGCAGTTGGAAGGCAGGTGTTCAGGCTTTGGTGTCACAGGCCTGGGTACAGTTCTGGGCCTCCTCTTTTGGCTCTGTAACCTTGGGCAGGTCACCTTGATTTTCCTTCTCTCAAGTAGACACAATTGACACCCAAAAAACTGGAAATGGAAGGGTGTATGTATGTGAGGCTAATTATATTGATAACACAGTGTGACTTTACTCTGCTTTGCCAAACCTCTGGCTGATTGAAGCTCTTTGTAGTAGTATTTATCACCTCCATGTTTTTCCCTTCTCCTTCTCTTCTAGTGTCCATACCTCGTACACCCTTGGCTCCTCCAACTGCTGGGACACTGTTAGATCCCACATCCATTTGGGAGAGGCAGGAAGAATTCTTTGGAGGGGATGGATTGGAGGGAAACAGGGAGTGAGGCCTTAAGGTTGGACAGTATACCAGGGCTCCCATGTTGAGCCCCGGAAGGCATGGAGGTGAGCATGGTGGTTGGCGTCTGATCTATTGAGACCACCCTGCAGAGGGGCCCAGAGTCATAGCCATTTCTGCCCAAGTCTGAAACCTTTGCTCTTTCTCCAAGAGCTGACAGTTTCCCCAAGGGAGCAAACAGAATGAACCCAAACTTTCAAAAATAGCTCCCTGCCTCCCATTGCAAAATCTATTCATGTCCATGGTAGAGAAGATTTGGAAGATAGAGAAAACTATAAAGAAATTTAAAAGTATCTGCAGTCATACTATCTGGAAATAACTATGGTTAATATTTTGATGTTATTCCAGTTTCCTTTCTAGCTTTCTTTCCAAAAATGAAAAGCTGGTATACCAGCGTACACACTGTTTTTTGGTTGCTTCTGTTGTGATCCATCTCCTGTTTGTTTCAGTAAATAATTTTCCATGAGATTTTACAACTGCCTGATATTCCACTATATCTGTCATCATTGATTTAGCTGGTTCCCTGTTCCTGGTGTTACAGTTGTTTCTATTTTGTACTGTTATAAATAGGGCAGTGATGCGTTTTGTTTTTTTTACATCTGAGTATTTCTCCAGGGAAATACTGCAAGTGGTGCAGCTGGATCACAGGGTACAGCCAGTGATTAGCAGGCACAGCCAGAAAGCCCTCTTGAGAGGTGTGCCCTCTTTTAGCAGAGTGTGGGAGCCATAGGGACTGAGCTTTATCATGCAGTGACATCATCCTGATCCCACTGAAAGGCTAAATACTCCCTCAAAAGACAGGGCCATCCATTTCCTGAAACTGAGCAGGAGAGCGCATGCCCTGTGAGCTGTGGATACAGCACGCACATTGCCCCTCCTGGACAGGCACTCCGGTCAGCCTACCTGCCCCGACAGCTACCCTGGCCTGTGACCTGTCACACGACTGAGTTTCTGAGTATGGCAAAGCTGTGTGTATGAACAACAGAAGTTTCCCAGGCCGTGAATCAGGGCTGTTGGACACAGTGAGCCTTTGAATGGGCAGGCATCCATGTTTGGGTGCCAGCAGGGCAGGCTGGATTCCAGGTTCCATGACTGGTGCCAGTCTTGTGGGCCAGCCCTGGACTGACAAAGCTTGTCTAGTGTCCGTTTTTGTGATTCTGACCCACCCTCCATCTTGTGCTATCTATGTTGCCTGGTGGCCTCACCATGAGTGACCAGAGGACCAGTGTCCCTGGGCACATGCTGATAGTGGTGGGGGCAGGTGGATAGCCTGTGTAGTGGGGTTTTGAGCCTTCCCTGTGGGCAGTGGCTGGTGCCTTGCTGTGTGGCAAGAGTAGCCAAGAGGTCCAGGGAGGACTATAGCTTGACCACACTGTGGCCTTCAGCCAGTCATTTCCTGGCTTCTATTTTATCATCTATAGAATGGGCCACCAAGGAACTTCAGGGCCCATGAGACAGATATGGGACAAGTGATAGGGGTGGGGTCCTTGAAGAAAGGGCCTGGAGCTGCCAGGCCAGGGGTGTGAACCAGCTAAAATGATGCAGGGAGTCAGAATCCCCTGGGATTGTCAAGGAAGCAAGTGGAGGGCCCACAGGATCACCAGTGGTACAACCTGGGCGGACCCTGGGGGAGACTGTAAGTGAAGGTGCCTCCATCCCCCACCCCTCCTGCTGCAGGTTGGCTTCCTGAAGATCCTGCACAGGTATGAAATTACCTTCACTCTACCCCCAGTGCACAGGCTGAGCAAGGACGTCCGAGAGACACCTGTCCCCAGCCTGCACCTCAAGCTCCTCAGCGTCATGCCCATCCCAGAAGGTGCGTCCCCTGCTTGGGGTGCTGGAAGCTTGCCCTCCTCCAGCAGAGCCTGGGTGTGAGCAGGAGTGACAGCATGGGTACTTCCTTCCCCCATCAGGGGCTGATGGGTAGCTCAGAAACCAGGAGACATGATGCCTCTTTATGGGCCTGCTGTGTGGCAACATGGCAGGTCCCATGCCCCAGCCCTCACTCCTGGACAGAAGTCTATGGGCTCACACAATTGACCTATGTCTGCTCACCACCTGATGGTTACTTCAAGGGGATGGTGGGAGCCACTGAGGAACTGCTCTGGGCCTCTAGCCCTTCCTTTGCCAGGGGAAACCTACTGGAACCTCAGGAACTTTGGGCAGCTGCCTCCCAGCCCCCACCAGACCTGAAGTTGCTTTTCCATACCCTGCCACCTTCAGCACCCCTCTTCCCAAAGGCTAGCGAATCAGTTTCACCATTTACAGAAACCCCAGCTTCAGTTTCATGTCCCCCCTACTTCCACTTCATAATTTTGCCCTTAAGTGGGTTGAGCAAGCCTCCTCAGGTCTTTGCCTCTTGCCACCTGATCTGCTCAGTCCCTGCCCTGCTCCTCCCTCCCTCCCCCATCACCCTCTCTCCCTGCCTGTGATTTTGGGGAATCCCACCTCTTGCAAGCATGAGTTTTGACTTCTGGCCTACATGTAGAGCTCATTGAAGAATGGCAAGTTCCAGAAGCCTGTGTACCCAGCCCTGGGGGCAGGGGTGGAGGGGAGTTTGGGCCATCCTTGCTCCTCTAGAGGTCTTGGTGGTGGGTGGGGACCAGTGAGTGCTGGGGGGCAGGAGGCCACAGAGGTGCTGATCGCCCCGGGCAGGTTACAGCGTCAAGTGTGAGTACTCAGCGCACAAGGAGGGCGTCCTCAAGGAGGAGATGCTGCTAGCCTGTGAAGGTGGCTCCGACACCTGCGTGCGCGTGATCGTGCAGGCGCGCGTCATGGGTGAGAGCTTGAGGCCCAGGTCTGGCTAGAGGAGGGAGGCACCAGCTTGGCTACAAGGAGTTTCCACCCTCCTTGAGTCTGAAAAAGGGATCCTTGTTTTGGCCCATTCCCAGTCTCCTTGGTGGGTGCCTTTCTCCCCATCCTCTAGCAGAGCTGGGAGGGAAGGTAGAGGAGTCCCCTTGGAGTAGGTGGGGCTAGGGTCCACCCTGGCATACTGACTTCTTGCCTGTCTTGCAGACCGACACCACGGCACACCCATGCTGCTAGACGGCGTCAGGTGCGTGGGTGCTGAGCTAGAATACGACTCCGAACATAGTGACTGGCGCGGCTTCGACTGAGGCCCTCGGCACCACCTGCCTTGGGGCCCTCGGCCTTAAACCCAGCCTCATCCCCCAGATGCTGCATGACGGTGCGGCTTCCTCCCCCTTCCCCAGGGTGGGTGTGCAGGCGGAGGGTCCACGGGCCTCTACGCTAGAGCCTTGCCCATGCCTCTCACCTCATTTGTGCCACCTCCCTGCCCCTCCAATGTTCTCTTCTCCCACTTTCTCCTGTGTGCCTCAGCCTCCTGCTGGAAGAAATGGATTGAGCCCCCAAGGAGGCCATCTGAGGAGGGCCAGGGGAGGGTTGTACCCACCCTCACCCCAGCCATAAGGGCTCTAGTCAGAGCCTAGGAGAGCAAGGAGCTGGCTCTGTGGTGGAGCTGCCCTATTACTACTGCTGCTGTCTCGCTTTAGCCACCTCTCTTGTCTACTCTGTTTTTTCCACTTTTGTCCATGGTGAGGAGGAGGGAGATGCAGTTCCCAATCCCTACCCCCTAGGTCTGTGTTGTTTTTAAATGACTGGTTGGGATAAAATCCTGAAGAAATAAAACTTCCAGTGGATACTAGAAGCCAGCAGGGTTTTTGTTCTCCAGGGCCCTGAGAATGCCCAGTCCTTGCAGATGGGCCAAGGAACAGTTTTGGCTACTTACTTTTTTTGGAAGCAGGGTTACTTTGTGGTATTATAGCACCTAGCCCCCAAAAAGGTATGTGCACGTGGTGGCATTTTAGGCCTGCCAAGATGAGAGTCTGCACGCGGAGGGGCCTTCCATCCAGGTCACAGAGAGGTCTTGTGGAATGGGGTGTTCAGTTTGGGAGGCTTGACCAGAGACAGCAGCACTCCTTTCTAATCAATTCCCAGCCCCATGCACAGCTGAAAACCTCCCTTTGTAGAACCTAGCTACCCTAACCCTTCCACTACTCCACTATTGGAGTCCCCCCTTGTGAGGTACCAGAAGGGTATGGTTTCACCTTGAGCTTTATTGTCACCTTAGGGTTCTCAGGCAGGTGGGGCTGCTGCATGTCATGGAAGGGCAGGTACACTAAATTGATGGCAGAGCTGGGACCAAGTGCTCTTTTTGTCCCCCCTACTCTCCTCCCTCTCCATGGCTGGATAAATACATGGGTCATGCCCAAGCTGCCCCTGGGGCCTTCTCGAATAGAAAGGAAAGCCCCCCTTAGCATGTTATCCCACATCCCCCTCACCCGTACCCTTCTCATAGCCTGCTACTGCCCTTTCTACAATTAACATTCATACTTGGGTGGTCAGCACCACACCCAGGAAGGTCCTGCTTCTTCTGTCCCTCTCCTGTCAGCTCCAGTCCTTGTCCTGCCTGGCTCCCTATGCAGGCTGAGCCAGTCAGTCAGTGCACTCTGCCCTTTGGCTCCAGACCCTGCACAACCTCCTCCCTCTTGCTGCCCTGCCTGCAGCTGTACCCCCACCCTCACCCCCTGACTCCCACCCTGGCCCCTAGTTCAGACCAAGGGTCAAGCCTTCTGATGCAGTCTGCTTTCAGGACCACGTGCTCCCTATGGGGATGCCTTTGCAAACCTTTTAAGTCTCCTTGACCTCAGTCCTTGGAAGTGCCCTTCAGCCTTTCAGTCAGAGGGTTGAGGCCCAATCCCAAAGCCTGAGTTTCTGGATGTGTCCCCACCCATTCCTCCTGCGACCTCATCTCCCCGGGCAGGATGGCGGGAAACAGGGTGGATTTATCTGCCCGAGACCTGGGCCAAGAGTTCTGTTGGGCTGGGGCCCGGGGGTGGGAGGGTGATGGCACTGTGCCCTCAATTGGAAAGAAAGTCGATGGCGGCGCGCACGGAGCGATTGGTGCTGACATCAATGGCAGTGACCTTAATCTCAGTGTCGCCAAACTGCATGGCAGCGCGGATCTCGCGGCGGCCGGGGGGCGCTCCGGCCGCGTCGGGGCCTCCCTCGGCTGGCTCAAGCTCAAGGCTGAGCGCGCCACACTTGCGCACTCCTGGGTCGGTGATGAAGCGCGCGTCCTCCGCGGCGCAGCAGTACAGGTTGATGAGCACTCGCCGCTGTCCTGGGCGCGCTGGGCAGTAGCTGCGCCGCACCTCCTCGCCCAGGGCCACCGATTGTTCGGCGGCCACGAAGCGCTCAAAAACGTCGGTGCACCAGCGGCGACCGTCGCGAACCAGCAGCTTGTCAGGCGGGTGAACACCAGCCACGAAGCGGTTGAGCACGCCCACGCCGTATGTGAGCGGCGATCTACGCACCCGAACCACTCCTGGCGCCTGCCCAAAAAGCACTGCGCCTTTGAGGATGGTGAGGGCTACGTCGTGCGGAACCACCACACGCAGGCCACGGGCGCCCAGAGCTGCCTGCACCGCGTGCTGCAGCATAGCCGACTCGGCGAAGCCGCCCACCAGGAACAGCAGTTTGACACCCTGCACCTCAGGGCGCTCCAGCAGTGCTTCTGCGGGGACGGGTGGGGGAGGGGGTAAGGAGGACGGATGGGGAGTGGGCCACTGAGGCTACCGCTGCGCAGCCACTGGCGCTTCCCTTCTGCCCTCCTGTATGCCTGGGGCAACGAGAAACTAGCCATTTCACTATAAAACCTTAGCCTGGCTTGGATGAAGGAAAACACAGAGCACTTTCATGAGGGACTCTGCCAGCCTCATAGCCTCTGCTTCCTCAACACTATCTCGCTTTCCCACTACACTGTGGAGGGCTTGAGTAAGGGTGTGAATTTACACGTATTAAATGCCTACTGCGTGCAAGACATTGTGCTCACTTTCTAGATACTTAGACTCGTTTAAATCACTGTGATAACAGTGAAGTGGTCCATAACAGTTTGGGAGGGACCTAATACTACCTGGGGAGTCAGCCACTAGAGTTTCTTTAACCTGGCAAGACTACACATCGTCCTATTTCTTAATCCCCACGGCACTACATCCTCCAGGTATTCCCGATGATTCTGGGTCTCATTCCAGTGTATGGATTTGGGGAGGTTTCCAGGTACTAATCGGGGGAAATACTCTTGCATATGGGTGTGTATGCTAAGGTGAATGAATGACCCAAGCTTAGGCGCTCACCTATGTGCTGGATGATCCCGCTGACGGTGGGCTGAAAGAGTTCGTTCATGGCCTCACAAGTCATCCTGAGCATCCCATGTGAGGACCACTTCACGAAGTTCACGCTGTAGATGGTGAAGGAGGCACAGGCCCATGGGTCAGGGTCCAGGTCCTACCTCTATTCCAGGCCAAAGTACCTGGGCACATTCTGTATTGTGCCAACCACACTTCTAGGGGCTTTAGACTCAGGTCTGTTCCAGGTCCAGACATGAGGTCCCAGGAGAGGAGCCTCCTTTTGCCTCAAGCAGAGGAACACAGACCGGTTGGTTGGCAGGTATGTGTGTGCGTGTGTGTGTGTGTATGTGAGAGTAGGTAAGGCTGTGGGGAATATGAGATAGATTTTGGCCTTTCCGGAGAAGGCAATGGCAACCCACTCCAGTATTCTTGCCTGGAGAATCCCAGGGATGGGGGAGCCTGGTGGGCTGCCGTTTATGGGGTCGCACAGAGTTGGACATGACTGAAGCGACTTAGCAGCAACAGCATTGGCCTTTCCCTGGGGGCTCAGGATTCTCTTGCCTCAGTTTGGGCTGCAGATTTCAGCTGGGGTCCTCATGCCCCTCCCCCTGCCTCCACCTGGGCTGGCATGACTTGTGCCTGGGCCAGATCAAGTGGATCCCCTGCCTCCTGGGGCCCGCACCTTCCCCTGTAGGGCGGTGCCCCGCTCACCTGCTCTTGCGCAGGGCCGTCTCCACATTGTGGCCTCCCTGCTTACGGTAGAAGTCAATGAAGGAGAACGGTAGGGAGATGTTGAGCGCCCCTGTACGGTGAGGGCCTGCAGTGCGTTTGCGGGCCTCGAAGGCTATAGTCAGATCCACCCAGGCTGCTGGACGTTGCCTTTTGAAGGTGGTGATGAAGTCCTCACCGAAGATGCGGCCCAGCAGCTGCTCGAAAGCCAGGTCCACGCCCACCGCACCACAGGGGCCGCCTGGCATCCAGCAGAGAAGGAAGAGGGCAACAGTGCTCATTCCGCTGCCAGGAGGTGTTGGCAGGGCAAGGGCGCTCTAGGTACCAAGGGTGCTGCCTGGCTACTCACCAGACGCCTTGTAGAGCTCCTTGAGGGTGCCATGGGGCTGCTCCAGCTGGTGCACAGTCAGGTCCACTGTGCCTCCCCCACAGTCTGCCACCACATAGCGATCTCCTGTGGGGGCAAGCATGAGCACACACTTGTGGCAGTTTAGCTCTGGACCCTCTGGAGACTCAACCAGCCTTCAGCCCTGCCCCAGGTCCTGACCCCTGTCTGCAGGGCTGTGGGGGTTACGTTGAAAGGGGCTTCAGGTCACCGGGTAGGGGCACAAGGTGTGAGGGAAAATGATTCCAGATTCTGCAGCTCCACCTGCAGAGCATCCCCTGGAGGAAGGGGGGTTTAGTGGCATGGCTGTGAGTGGGGGTGGGAGTGCAGGCGATGGTGAGGGGACTACCAGCTTAGGTACAGTTGATGGAGTTGGAAGGGGCAGGGTTCCTAGAGGCTGGAGCTGATTTCGGGAATGTTTTCGCACCTTCAGTATCTGGTATTCCACAGGGCCCAAGGAATATCCCTCCATTGCCCTTCCCTCCCCACCTGCTTGCAGATCAGCCCACAGCTCTCCAACACCCGACTCCACCAGGAATGTCCGGCTGTGGCGGGATCTTCGAAGCTGCTCTCGGGCTGAGTGTTGAGGGACAGCAGGACAGTCAGGTCAGGAGGCTGCAAGACCTTTCCTTAATATAGAGGGGCTCAGGCCATGGCAAAATCAGAATTAGGCAGGTCTAGAGGAACTGGGGAGGAGGGGAGATCCTGAGACCTGTCCCTATCATAGAAGGTTGACACAGCAGTCTCAGTGCCTAGTCCTGGCAGCAGGAGCCTGGGGCTGGTGGGGGTGGGGGGACAGCTGACATGCCAGGAGGGGAGGGAAAACTGATCAGTGCTGTTTAAGGGAAAGCTGAAGATCTCCACCTTCAGCTCAGAGTACCTTTGTCAGTAACCCCAGCACCTCTTCCTAGGGTAGGCTGTCACCACCCCTACCACCCCTAGCCCCACCCCCACTCCCCACCTCAGATTCAGGGTTGGATTGAGTCCTCCCATCCTCAGACAGTCCTACTCCAGGGCACGGCATAGTCTTCAGCGCCTGCCTCCAAGGCCACCACTAGGCAGCACCCCTGGGGTTGGCTCACCCTGACGGAAGCTGGAGTCAATGGAGCGGCGTTCGCCCAGGCACCCTCTGCCTGGAGCTCGGCTACTCAGATCCACGAGCTGGTGCAGACGCAGCTTGCGGCAGTAGACAGAGGCAGCCTCAGGCTCCAGGGCGATGAGTAATTGCTCTGCATTCTCTCTCGACACCAGTCCAGCCTGAGGATGGTGGTTGGCAGGGTTGGGGAGCATCATGGACCAGGCATCACACTGAAATGGCACCTCAGCGCAGGCAACCAAGGCTTGTGGGGCTCCTATCTCCTCCCCATTATACCGCAGCCACGCTAGGCCTCTCAAGGCCCTTCCATGCTGCACAGATTTGGAGCTGTCTCAGAGCCACCCTATGACCAGGCTTGGGGTGGAAGGGATGGCTGTAGCCAAGGATGCCATGGGGTTGGCCAGCAGGGAGGGACCTTAGACTGAATGAAAACCTAGAGCACCTGGGATCTGCCCCAGGCTGCCCAAGGTGGCCTGGGCTGCAGGAAGGTCCCCTTCATAAGTCCTGGGTTAGCAGCTGACCACTGGCTGAGGGGGTTAGTGGAGACTCCAGAACAGTGTATTAGGGGGTATAATGGCCAGACCATCAATCAGAAGGGATGGTGGGGGAGTCCCCTTTAGCTTACTGAACTCCCTTTCTTCACTGGTAATGGACGGTGGCCATGGGCTTCCCCACTCTCTTGAGAACTTTGTTCTCAAGGAATATGATATAGAAGAAAAGACACTTTAACAGTGAAATTTGAGGCACCAAGGCAAGCAAGCTAGGGGGGAAAAACACTTTCTATTACTTCCTGCATCAGGACAGGGGATCCCCATAGGAAGTACTTTATGGTTTTGTGGGATTCCTCTGATTCTGACCAGGTGGGGGGATGGGTGGGTATCAAGACTTCTTGCCCAGGGCCAGCCCTTTCTGAACTGACAGCCAGGGAACAGTGTGGGAGGAAGCAGGGTGGGTAAACCAGCAGGGGGCTACTGGGGTGGGGGCGTTTGTTTTGGCTGGGTGCGGCCATGCTTTCATTCTGGTCTCTGGAAGGGGGATGGATGCCCACTGGCCTTGCGGTTAGCTCCTTCCAGAGACAAGTGAGGGCACCTGCGGATTTGACACCTAGGAAAAGGTATGTTTCTGGGGGGTTGGAGGTTCTGGTATCTTCCAGGGGAGGGTGCACTGGAATTCCTGAGACTGCTTTTGGAAATCCTCGGGTATCCCCCCAAGGCCCCAGTTTCAGGGGCAGGATCAAACAATGAGTCCCCCTCCAACCTTCCCATCTCCACTGGGGGCAGGGGGGTGCCTGAGCTGCAGTCTCCCTTTCTCCAGAACTTTGGGCCTCTCTTATGTTAGGAAGATCAGCAAACATTGGCCAAAATCACCTCCCTTCATAGTTTCATAGTCTTATTTCCTCTGCTCAAGAACTTAAACTGGTTGGGGCTGTGGTAAAAATACTGATGCTGGCTGAAGTGGATGTTCTTGGCGTCCTGCCCAGCTACTGTCAGTGTTACCTGCCATCAGCTCCCCGCTGCCCCTTCTCTGGAGAACTGCCTTCAACTGAATGGGAACTACTCACTTGGGGGGGGCTTACTCCAACCAGTTACCAATGACCGACTGATAAGGATGGACAAAAAGCCACCCCTCTTGCCTCCCTGTGGCTAACACTAGGGTACAGTCTCCCTCCAGAGCTCTCCGTGGGGTCAGGCTGAGGCTGGACTCCAGGTGAGACCAGTCCCCATGCAGTTGTTTCTCCTGTCCTGCTTTCCTCACTCCCCTTTCACCTGAGAGTCCTTCTTCAATACACCACATGCACAAGAATTCCCATCTTGGACTCTGCTTCTAGGAAACCTGCATTAAGACCCTGGTTAAGCTGGCCTGGGCTGTCCCTGGTCCCTCAGCTCTCTGTTCCTACAGGCCCACCCCCTCTCTTGGTGGTAACAACCCTCCAAAATGCCCAGCAGGGTGGGGCTGGCAGTCTTTACACGATGGCTCTGTGGTCCCAAGGGTGGTGTATGAATGAGGGTGTGGAGCCACGCCCGGGGCCCTTCTGAGCAACATCCACAACTCTGCCTGCGTGTTCTCACCAGGTAGGCAGCCTCCCGCATGAACTGCTTGGCTGGTTGTTTCCAGATGGCAGGTACAGTCAACACCCAGCGCACAGTGTCCTTCTCCAGCAGCGACGGGCACTGCTCACTCAGCTCCTGGAGCACGATGGGGCAGTGAAGGCAAGGGCTGGCTTGGTCTGAGGGGCGTGTCTTTATAGGAGCTGAAGGAGCTAATCAGGCCTGAGGAACTTCCCAGCTGACTTGGGGGAATCCTAACACCCCCTTTCCCACCACCACCCACCTCCCCAACCCCTGACGCAGGGCTACCAGATAGGAAGGCAGAGGACTGGAAAAGATGACTTCTGTCTTCTGACAGTGGCTACTCAGTGGATGGGCTGAGGGGAAAGGATGGGCCTGGGGGTTGTCCACCCCAGTAAGCAGAGATAGGGTCACAGCGCACCTGAAGGGCATGCTCCTTGAAGAAGCGCAAGGCATGAGCGAACACCTCCAGGGCAGGCATTTTCTTTCCGTTTACTGCTTCTAGCTGGGTCTTCAAAGTGAGATCCTGGCAGGGACATAGGGCAACTCTGTAGGAGGGCACAGCTCTCCATTTCCTGACAACCTTATATTTAACCCCATTTCCTGTGCTCCCCTCTTTGGTACTGTTCCACTCTGGCTCTAATCTTACATCAGTTCTTCTCCCCAGCCCTTCCCTTTACCCTATCATACCCCATGGTCATGCCTCCATCCCTTATGTTCAAACTCCTCCTCCAGGCCCCCCTCACCTTTTAGCTTTGCCCACCCTCCATGAGGCCTCCCTCCCTGCTTTTCCTCCTGGCCCTGCCTTCCTGGCTGGAGCTGGGCCCTGAGCCAGAATGTGACTCACAGTGGTACTGTGGATCTTCATCTTGAACTTCTCGAAGTAGAGCCAGTCACGAGCCTCCTCAGGGTCCAGATCGTGGTAATAATCGCGGGCTGTATAGCCAAAGCTGTGAAAGGCACCCTCTGGGGTCAGCAGCAGGCAGGTAGGGGTCTTCTGGTGGGCCACACCTGGGTCCCCCCCTTCCCATTTCCTGTGGAGGCAGAAGGCTGTCAGTGTGGTCAGCAGTAATCTTCCCTTCATGGGGTTGGGTGCTGGCTCTGGGACCAGCTGTGGGACTTGGGGCAGCTCACTTGGCTTCCTAGGCTCCATATGTAAAATGGGAATAATAATGATACCTACCTTTTAGGGTTCTTGTGAATATGGTGCTTGGCATCCACTTAAATCTCCATAAATGTTGCTCATTGGATCATCTCTATCCATGGAGCCATGGGTCCCATTCGACATCCTCAGCTTCTGCTCCCTCCCATGAAGTACACCATTTGACTTCACCTCCCTGTCCTTTTAACAAGTAGCAGCAAGCCATCATCCATCTGCCTTGACTGGCCTTCTGATGAGTCTCTCCAGGACCCTAGCAGAGGCCTTCTCCCAGCTGGCTGGTTGCCCTCCTCTAGGTCATGTTCCACAGAGCTAAGCTCTATGATCATTCCTGTCTGGCCCACCTCAGCAGCTACACCCCAGCTGACTGCACCTTCAACAGGCCCCCAAAACCTGAGATTCCAAACTTCCCTGTATGCAATCATCATCTGGACCTCCACCCACAACTCACTGCCCAGGTCATTGGCCTGGCAAATCCTTCCTCCCCTTCCTCTGCCTTTTCTGATGCCCTGACTCCTCTAGGCCAAGCTCACCATTGCATCCATTTGGGGGAAGGAACTAGGAATCCAGGGAGAAGGAAGAGCATGTGCAAGTTTACAGAGGTGTCAAAGAGTGGGGAGAACTAGCTATAAAGTTGGCTCAAAGCAGCAATGTTAAGATCAACTAAGGAGTATCAAATGTCATATCAGAATTCTGTCTTGGTGGGTTTTAAGGGAGTGAAGAAGCATGACCACATTTGCCTTTAGAAATGTCTTTGGTCCCCATGTAGCAACAGAGTGGAGGAGAGGGAGGGTGGAGAAGGAAAACCAGGGAGGATATTGCAGTCATTCAAGAGAGAGAGGGTGGGGCTGAACTCAGGGGTGCGACTGGGGGAGAGAAGTAGATGGGTATTACAGAGATATCAGGGAGATAGACATGATGGGGCTTGGTGGCTAGTGGGAGTGGGAAGGGCTTGGGAGGAGGCCAGAATGTCCCCCAGTCACTCCTATGACTATTATCGCCATAGTATCCCTTCTTGTGTCCTCAGCCCTAGCAACAGGCCCAGCGTGGCCTCAGCTGTGTGTGCTGACAAGCTGGGATGCCATTCAGCTCCTAGAAAGCTCTAAAGTCCTAGGGCCTTTGTGGCCTCAGATGGATGTGGAGGGAGCAGAGAAAGGGGAAGGACAGTCCACATTCATGCAGGTCAAGTCCCCTGTATCTTTGGGGCAATGACCCTTGGCTGTCTTTCCATATAGCCTCCCAGGCCCTGGTGAAGCCTGCTGATCCTCCATCCCAGTCTGAGTTGGGAGCTTTGGCATCTTCCACCTACAGGCTACAGTCTCACTAAGATACATTCAAAGGATCAGGGTCTTGAGGCCTGAAGGGAGGTATCTAACAAACGTTTTGTTCAAACAAAACTCAACAAACTTCATCAGAATGGATTTTTTCAAACAGCTCTTTCATGACAACTGTGTGACTTGTCAATTCAGCTAACCTCCCTAGTATTTCATTTGAGATGTTGAACCTAGGACTGCCTCAAGGAACCTACTACATAGAAATTCCAGCACAAGTTTCCAAGGAAGAGTATTCATTGCAACACTTTTTCTAGTGGTGAAAATTTAGAAGGAAAAACCCTCAAAACTATCAATAGAAGAATGAATAAATTATGATATATCCGAACTGTGGAATACTATGCAACAATGAAAAGAAAATGGTGGCTCTCTCCATATTCACATGAAACATCTACAAAATAGTGCTGAAAGCTTAAAGCAAGTTGTGTGTTTTATTTTAAAACCACATATTTGTGCATACATGTGTGTCCCTATGACTAGCCCAGAAAAAATAATAAAAAATTTAAAATAAAAAATGAAGCCCAACATTTTCTTGCAGAGGTCAAAGAGCTGCCCCAACTGGGGCTGAGGGCCCAGACCTGGGTCCCATCCTCCAATCTTCTGTCCCAGTAGGGAGCCCAGACTAGGGCTGGAAAGCTTCTGCGAAGACCCCATGTCTCCTTAGTGACAGTACTTCTGGGACTAGGTCTCTCCCAGGATGTAGGACTCCCGGCAACCAATCTCCCAGTCCAGCCACTCTCACCTCATCATGTGGATGGCCTCAGGGTCACTGGCAAAGCTGAAGGCATAGCCACTGGATGTGGTGCCAAAGTCGATAGCCACTACCACGGAGAAGGGGGCCTGCTGAGGGCCTCGGGCCTCGGGCTTCTGCAAGTGCAAGAGCTAGTCAGGGAGCAGCCAGAGGGCTAGGCTGACTGTGCATCGAAGTCCTCCCCACCCCTGGCTGTGGTCTAGACTAGCCCTGGCCCACCGCTACCTACTTCCTGCCTGATTTCTCTCCCCTCCTAAGCTCCAGACTGAGCCCTTGAGATGCTAACTGCTCAGAAAGCCCAGGGCCTCTCAGGTAGCCCCATGAAGTTTTGAGCTCAAGTTCCTACTTCCCTGCCCTTCTGCCTGAGCTGCCTTAGCCCCACCCCCATCTTACATCACTTCCAGCCTGGGCCCAGCTGGAAGCAGCTCTGCAGCTCTGAGCAGCTCCACAGCACATGGACCTGTGTATATGAGACCCTCCTGCTCTTGTGGCCACAGTGAAATAGCCCGACTCTGTCCAGGTTTGTGGCAGAGAAGAGAACCCCATGCATGTGCCTCAGAGTGGTCCTTACCTTCTCCCAGGCTAACCTGGGCTCCCTGAGAACAAAGGGGTCCCCAGGTTGGATCACTAGGGTGAGGCCACCCCGGGTAGGGTGACTTAGGGAATTTGGGGGTGATGGTTATGTCTTAGATATTTCAAGCTAGCAGTTACCAAACTATTTTTTAGCCATGTGTCTCCTCTTCCCTAGATATATCTTTTAATAAGGTGGGGCTGTGGTTGACAGGAGGGGAAGCAAGTCTGGGAGGCCCAGTGCTCTGAGGACCTACCAAACTAGTTGCTCAGAAGTACACCTGCCCAGGCAGGCTAGTTGCAATGGTTCCTGGATGTCATCCTGGAGGGGGCTCATCTCAGTAAAACTGTCACTACTATAGTCCAAGGTTACCTAAGGCTGACCCATCTGGGGAGAACATGAGTGTACAGGGGCAGGAGGCATGGTGGTACTCCCAGCCCAGACCTATGGGCTCTTCTAGACATCAGTGCAACCCTCCCCACCACCCAGGCCCCCCACCACCCCAAGCCCTGCCCTAGGCTTACTGGAGACTGTGAGGGTGTGAGAGGGGCAATGCCACAGCTTTCCTGGGTCCTTGGGGAGGCAGGTGGGCTGGGCACTGGAGACCGCTGTGGGCTGGAGCCTGCAAAGAGAGGACAAATCACTCTGGTACAATCAGAGTAAGGGGCTGGTGGCTAGGTCCCAGGTGTGGGGGTTCCCCATCAGTCACTGCCGGGCCAAGGTGAGCGGTACCCTGCTGGGGAAGAAGGCCTAGGGAGAGAAGGTAGGAAGGACAGGACTGAGGTGGGGGTGGGGGATACCTGGGCTCGGGGCCCATTATCAGTTAGAGGCGACCTATTCCTGAAGGGTGACTCATACTTCACCTAGGGACTCACTGTCTTCCTCAGCACCCATCAGACACGGTGGGGAAGGGGAGGGATAGAGAAGCATCGTGGGGGTGGGCAGGACTGAGTCCAAAGATAGAAGGGCAGGAGAGAGGGGCAGGTGAGCTCCTGGGTGAGGATGGATAAACCAGAAGAGGTGGGGGAACTACAGACCTGAGTGGGAGGTGGAGCAACTCCCCTCTCCATAAGTTCAGCCTCATGTTCTAATCAGGACCTGGGGGAATTGCCTCTCCTACCAACCCTCTGCCCCCAAGGGTCATGGACAGGCCCAGCCCTGCCCTGAGCAGCCCTGAGCCAAGAGGTGTCTAACCACAGGAGGAAGACAGATTCCAAGCTCCCGTTCCCCACAACATGCACAGACCTGAAGCCAGCATTTGTGGGGAGGAGGCCCCCTTTAGACCCTCTCAGAGGCCCAGGATGGAGCTGGACCTTTGGTGGAAGGAAGCAGTGCAGCTCCCAGAAGGCAACTGGCTTGGAGGCTCAGGCAGTTCAGGAGGCAGGAGAGCCTGCCTGGCTGGACATACCCCAGGTGTGGGCTGGTGGCTCAACACCACCACACTGGGCTTTGCTGAGGCCCCTGTGCAGAGCACTGGGGCTGCCCTGGGATCTGTGTGTGGGGACAGGAGGCTGGCCACGGAGATTGGTGGGGTCTGGCATTTAGACACACTGGCAAATCAAACAGGCCTGTCTAGCTTTAGGCTGAGCCAGGGCTGGGGCCTCAACTCCCTCAGCCACAGCCATGGGGCCCTGACAAGTCCCAGGCCACCCTGGCCTTGGGTACCCTGGTAACATATGTGAGGGGCGGGGCATGAAGGGAACTCTAGGAAGTGCCTGCACAGGGCTGGCATCTGTCTTGCAGTGCTGGAGGGGCAAGGACATGGTGGTCACACTTCCAGAGGCCCTTTTTCTTAGCCAGCTGGTGCAGGCTTGGGCCAAGCTGCTGTGGCTTGAGCCTGGGAAGGGAGGCAGGAAGGAAGGCCCAGCCCACCAGGTCTTTGTGAGTGGACTTCCTGAGGCGTGTCTGTCCTGCCGCCTGGCCTCCCACCCCTGCACAAAACCCAGAGCCTGCTCCCAGATCAGGCCAGACGTGCATGCACAGAGTTCTGTGCAGATATACACACACCCTCACTTAAGACCCTGTGCCCAGAGACCTGCCCTTAGGCAGACAGGCAGGGACACACACTCACACTCACATACTACACACACACCCTGCACAAAACACATGCACGCCCATACAGCCCTGTGCACACAGACCTACCCTGCATACACATACATGTAGACACTTGGGCGTCCCGTGAACAGGCTTGCAGAGTGTGCA
The DNA here is from genome assembly GCF_002263795.3 of Bos taurus. Taxonomy (NCBI): domain Eukaryota; kingdom Metazoa; phylum Chordata; class Mammalia; order Artiodactyla; family Bovidae; genus Bos; species Bos taurus. Next base: position 51,456,524 of record NC_037340.1, read on the forward strand.
CACGCACACACACACTCACATACATACTCCTGTTGCACTAACTGGTCCCATGCACACACACTCACAGAACGGCTCTCAGAAGCCTCTGCTGAGAGAGGCACATGGACAGACTAGGGGTTGGTCTGAGTGCTGGGGTGACAGGGGTAATGGGCCCAGATGGAGGTGAGGGGGCAGGTCTTACCAATGTACAGCCCCTGTAGGTCCATCTCCGGGACAGCCAGCATCTTTGCAGGCCCTGTAGCTGTGAACAAGAATGGACAAGCAGAATGGCATTTATTTGCTCCTTTGTTTCCTTACTGAATAATTATTTACTTTCAGCTGGAGTCCACTGAAGCAAGTCCCAGACATCATGTTGCTTGACCTATAAATTCTTTAACATGTCTCTCCAACAGATAACGGATTTTTTTTTTAATAGATACGGAATTTTAAAAGGACACTGCCACAACACCACTATCATGTCCAATAAAATCAACAGTAATTCCTTAATCTCATCCAGTGATCAAGCCCACAGTCCTAGCTTGTCTCAAAAATGTTTTGTTCTTGTTTTTTTTTTTGGCTGCACCACCTGGCTTGCAGAATTTTAGTTCCCCGAGCAGGGACTGAACCAGGGCCTGCTGCAGTGGAAGCATGGAGTCCTAACCACTGGACTGAAGGGAAGTCCCTCAGAAATGTCTTTTTTTAACAATTGCTTTGTTGGAACCAGGACGCTCCTAAGTGTTTTCAGGTGCCTATTCTCTGCCAGATGCTGTGGGACATCAGTGACCCAGAGAGACACTGTTCCTGTCCTGGGGGCCCATAGCCTGGTGGATAAATCGTTCATAATCAGATAATCATGTACCTGAATCTGAGATTACAAATGGTGCTATGACAGATACAAGCAAGGCAGAAAGGGTAGCATGGCAAAGCTGAAGAGAGGGGTTGGGCGAGGCTTACTGTGCAGGCAGATCCTGGTGGTCTCAATTTTAAATCTGGTTTTTTATGAGGGACAAGAGCAAATCCTGAAGGGCTTGAAGTGGCAAAGTGGAGACAGGCGCATGACTAAATCTGTTTTAAAAATCCCACCTGGCTGCATGGAAGTATGGACTGCAGCAGGGCAACATGAAACAGGAGCCAACAGTGCTCCAGGCAACAGATGCTGACTATCTTGAGATATAAGTGCACACATTTAAGTTAGAAGTTAAAATCAACTGACAGAAGTTGGCTGGATTGGACATGGGAGATTAGGAAGAAGGTGTTCTTCTTGGACTGACTGTCCAAGCAAGGAGATGGATGGTCAGATGGAGAATACTGGAGCAGGGCAAGCTGGCAGGGGGAAAGGGGCAGTGTTCCGGGTACAGTTTTTGAAACTGCTGAGAAAACAGACCAAGGAGTCAGGTGACATATGACCTAGAGGTGAGGGAGAATTCCGAGGTGGAGATTTGTGTTTGGAGTCATTGTCACAGGAGGTTTGGTGGAGAGTAGTGTGGGCGAAGGGAAGGGAGGAGAAGCTCTGAATAAAGGTTAACAGGAGGAAGGTTGGCTGGCCAGGGAGACAGGGATGCCTGCTATGGTTTCATGAAGATCTCGATAAAAGAAGGCCGCGAAGCTAGATCCTTCAGAGATTTTTAGATGAGACGTCTCGGGGAAACACCAGATTTAATGTTTTAAAGGTCCAGGGCATTTTGGTGGAATGAAGGAGTGGGGTGGGAGTCTGGTAGGCAAGGAGGGAGCAGAGGATGAGAGAACAGAGCTAGCACTTCCGGCTAGTGCAGCTGAGATCAGGAGGTGATGTGCATATTACCTGGAACAAAATAAAGCTTGAGGAGGGAAGGACAGGATTTTGTTTTCTAAGATGAGAGGAACTTAAGCTTCTGTCCGCCAGCTCCCAAGAGCTGATTCTGTACATCTCTTCTCAATTTTGCATTTATTGACATCACATTGATAGTTTGAAATCAGCCATGGTGATTATACCATACAAGTTGGCAAACTGCAAATCAGGTTTTTCTCCCTCTTGGGGAGCAGACTGAAAAACGTTTACCAACAAAGGCTGGATGAAGGCCACAGGAGAGATGATGGCAGCCGTATTTATAAGTTGTTTCAATTCATCAGCGAAAACATTGAACATTTCTTCCAGCCAGGTTCTACAGCTAAGTGCTGGGGAAACACTGCTCAATGAGTGGATTTTCTCAACCAAGGATATTGTATTTGGAGCAGAAACAATCTAGAATAACCAAGAAAAAAAGACTCAGGGTTGTCATTCTAAGTTGATTCCTTGTCCAAACCATCGTCTGTAATTACCCCAGCTCTTATCTCTGAGCCTGTGATACACTGAGTGCTCTGATACTCAGGGCTGACAAGGGCCTATTAGGCACCTTAAGGACACCTGGCTGGAGTGCATCCTGTTACCTGTCCGTGCCTCAGTGCCCTTTCCTGTAAAACAGATCATGCAGGGGCTTGTGAGGATCAAGTCCAAGGATGGAAGGCGGTTGATAAAAAGGCAGATGTGAGCAGTGTTCTTTCCCTTCATGATATGGATTCTGAAGTTTCTCTTGTCAGAATTTTTGGTCTTATTGAGACTTTTATTAGTCATTCTGAGTTCTTTAGAGAAGGAGGGAGGCCCTGAATCAATTTGTGTTAAAAAAGGAGGATCCTGCTGATTCTCTGAGAGGTGGAGGTAGAAGCAGGTGGCAGCCACATAAGCATGCATACATGCCCCATATTTCTTTGGGACATCCTTACCGTGCATACACACCCATTTACCAGAAACATTTAGGGAGAATGCTGATCGTGGGACTCAGGACAACCTCCACTCCCAAAAGCTGCATCTGGGCACGGTCTGCAGCTGGAAATGGGGGGAGGTAGAACCCTGCCCCAGGGGTTCACTAATTTCAGACTGGCCATGCTTATGGGTTTGAGAATAATTGAATGGGCCAGTTTGACTTATGTAGAAAGTAACCATTTCCTGGCTACAAGAGCAGGCTAAACCTTGGCCCCAGACTGACCCCTGCCCTACCCACACACAGACAATCCCACCTCCGGTCTGTCCCTTAACTTCACCCATGGACTGACCTATAACTCTTGGCCTCATATTGACCTCTGATCTTCAGCTTTACCCTGACCCAACAGGCCTGATTGGGGACTAGGACAGGGTGTGGCTGAGTAGGGAGTTGAAACCAGAGATTCCCAACCCACAGTGTTCCCCAGACTACAAAAGCCTAGGACTTTCTGTCCAATGGAGAGAAATCTCCAAGGATCTTTTCCTCAGTTGGGCGTGATGAGGCTGGGTCCTTATATCCCTTCCCATCCCCCACCAGAGCACTTGGACATGTGGTGTTGCTGGATTTCAGGGCTCCACACATACCCATCTTCTGCCCATGAAGGCAAAGAGCCCACCCAACTTTACAGCTCACCTCCATACCCCCACAGGCCTTTTCCCTGCACCCTGCCTCTTCTATCCACTGCTCTCTCTCATCATCCTGCCATTCAGCAAACAAAGAGAAGCCACAGGCATTTTTCCCAAATCAGAGATTGAGCCAACCTGGGCCCAAGGGACAGATCAGAAATGGCACCCAAAGGGCTGCCCCCACCTGTCTCTGGAGAGGCGCCCTCAAGGTGAGGGACCAGAGGGAGGCTGTGGGGTGAGGAAGCTGCCTTTTCTGGGGCTGGGGCAGGGAGCGACAGAAAAAGCCTCTTGCATCCCCTCCCTGTCCTCCGCTTTTCTTTCCATACATCCTGCCCCACCCCCATGGGTCCCCATCAAGGGAGCAGCCAGTTCATAAACAACCTCTGTCCCCCACAGCCTAGGCCCTAAGCCCCTCCCACCCTTTCCTGCGGTCCCTCATCACCTCTCTTACCTTCTGGGGATCCAGGGCTGCCTTCACTCTCACAGGGAGTCCATATTTTAGAGCTTCCTCCCTCCCCTTCCCTCTCCCCCATACAAGCTAGATTTGCCTCCTGGGTCCACCGCCCCCACACGGAGCCCAGACCCCACTCCACCTGGACCCCCACTCTGGCCTCACAGAGAGAAACCAGAGGTCCCTGTTCACGAGGCCAGCCCACAGTCTGGCACTGTGGCACCCCAGCCACTCTTGAACTTTTGAGACCATAGGCCCTAGGAACTCCCCCTGCAGGCACCCCCAAAGTACACACATATTTAACCCCGGGGTCTCCACCTTCTGGCCTAAGCACCGTGTCCCTCCACAAACTTGCTCCCCTGGAGCAGCCCCCAGCCCCACAGCCCCGACATAGAAGTCTCTCAAGCCCCGCTCTGTCCCTCCCCTCCGATCCCCACCCTCACCAGTGTAGGGTCCCAAAGCCCGGATGGGAGCCCTCAGTCGCTGCCCCAGTTGCCTTCCTGAACCCCAGAGCCCTGCTGGAGACGGGGGCTTGCAGCTCTGTCCCAGTCCCGTTCTCCAGGGTCAGGAAGTTTGTGGTGGGGTCTCAGCCGCCAGCCCGCGATGAAACCGCAAATCTTGGCGCCCTTCTCTCTAGGAGCCCAGCAGCGCCCTGCCCAGGACTCACCTCTGCCCTCCCGACAGCTCGACCTCTGTCCAGACGCCTGGAAGCTGGGCCCGCAGCCGGTGGGCTGGCCGTGCCGTGCCGCGGCGGCCACAGCCCTCGACGTGCGCCCAGCCCCGGCCCCACTCTCCGCCCTGCAACGCCCCGACCCCGCTCCCTTCTCCTCCCCCTCCCCCAGGCCGGATGGCCGCGCCGCCCGCCGCCGGGTGGGCCTGCGCTCCAGCCCAGATGTGCGAGGCCGGGGCGGGGCCGGCAGCGCGGGCCTCCGCTGAGGGGCCCCGCCCGGCTCGAGTCCACAGCCCCTCCCTGCGCCCCTCCTGCGCCTCCCACTTCCCAGCCACCCGGGGGGCCGTGAGGGAAGAAGGTTGAGGAGGCGAGGTAGAGGGTAGAAGAGAGGAATTTCAGAGCCCCCCTAGGCCTCCTGCAGCCGGGCTGCGGACGGGCCCTCTGCCCACCTCAAGGCCACCATGGGCCAGCTAGAAAGCCCACCTGCCTAGAGGGAGGGCCCTGCCCCAGACCCTCAGAGCCCCTTCACCCAGACACCTACCCCCGCACCACATCCCCACCAAGATCCCTAGCTTGGTCTCCAAGGATCAGAGAAAAGAGGCCAAGCTGAGGGTGAGCACAGGCCTTCCAGCCCAGACCGGGCCCTGGCTCTGTCCTTGCCGAAGTCTGGGGCAGGGAGGGAAGCATTCTCAGTCTGGGTCCACCCTCCTAGCGAAGGGAGCACTCAGAACTCATTCTGCTTCGACAAGGAGCACATAGCCCCTTTCCTGTGAGGGCCCATGGCCTTCTTTCTAACCTAGCCTTCTGTCCTAGCCCATGCTTTCCTGAGGATCTGGGGACCTGGCCTCCAAATAGAAGACTGACAAAGTGGAGATCTGGGTGTTAGGCCCTTCTAAGGCAGCTAACTTCCCATGCCGCACCCCCCACACCTCTTGGTTCTGGTAGGACCTGGGCCTGGCCCATTTCCTTCTGCCCACTGTGCCCCCACAGAGGCTTAGGCTGGCATGAGTGGAGTAGGGCCAAGGGTTCCTTCTTAGCTTGTCTCTCTGTGCTAGGGGGGCTGGCCTCTTGTTTGTTCCCTCAGCCCCCTCCTCAAAGAAGGCTCCCATAGTTCTTTAGGCATCAGTTGCCACCACCCACCCCAAACCTTGACATGGCCTATTTTCCCTCCCTGGAATATTTTCTTTCCTCCTCTCTGTGCATCTAAAAGGCTCCTCAGCTAAGGTATCATCTCTTCTAAACTTTTGGCCCTTATTGTCAGGGCCACTGCTCTAGAGGGCTCCCTGCAATGAGGTTGGGGGTGAGGGGCGTGCAGCACCAAACAATTTTTGATGTTAGCACTGGGCCAGTAAGCCAGCAAGGTGTTCCATCAGCAGCCTCCACTGGCTGCTCCAAATGTGTCTGTAAGAGTGGTGACTGCAGCCATGAAATTAAGAGACGCTTACTCCTTGGAAGGAAAGTTATGACCAACCGAGATAGCATATTCAAAAGCAGAGACATTACTTTGCCAACAAAGGTTCGTCTAGTCAAGGCTATGGTTTTTCCTGTGGTCATGTATGGATGTGAGAGTTGGACTGTGAACAAGGCTGAGCGCCGAAGAATTGATGCTTTTGAACTGTGGTGTTGGAGAAGACTCTTGAGAGTCCCTTGGACTGCAAGGAGATTCAACCAGTCCGTTCTGAAGGAGATCAGCCCTGGGATTTCTTTGGAAGGAATGATGCTAAAGCTGAAACTCCAGTACTTTGGCCACCTCATTCGAAGAGTTGACTCAATGGAAAAGACTCTGATGCTGGAAGGGTTTGGGGGCAGGAGGAAAAGGGGACTACAGAGGATGAGATGGCTGGATGGCATCACTGACTCGATGGATGTGAGTTTGAGTGAACTCCAGAAGTTGGTGATGGACAGGGAGGCCTGGCATGCTGCGATTCACAGGGTCGCAAAGAGTCGGACACGACTGAGCGACTGATCTGATCTGATCTGATCTGTTGGTGTGTGTGTGTGTGTGTCTATGAGTATGAGTGTGTCTTTGTGTGTCTATGAGTGTGTATATATATGTGTCCATATGTGAGTATGTCTCTTGGGATGTCTGTGTGACTGTGTCTGTGCCTGTGTGTCTGTATGTATTATATATGGGCATGTCTGTGTCTTACGTCTTTTTGTGTATGTATTTGTCATATTTGTCTGTTTGTGAGTGTGTGACAAGTATGTGATGGGGGCTGGGAGGTCTTCATCTCATTGCAAAGGCTGAGAAAAGCCAGGGAGGGTTGAAGTGTGGCTGTGCATTAGGGGGAAGGGGCAAAGGGTCTAGCCCCTTAAACACATCCTGCTTCTTGTTTTTCTTTTTCCTCCATTCTAGGTGTTCCTCCACCCTCACCCCTAGCTTCACAGGCTGGCTCATTCCTGAGGGCTATGGCGGCAGGCTTTGAGCAGGAGTGGAGAATCGTTGGGGGGCGGTCCCTAGCTCCTGGTGCCCTTCTGCTTAGCAGCCTTCTGTTGCCCACTATTTTAGGCCCCTCAGGTGTTGCAGTCCCACCCTTGGGCAGCTTCCAGTCAGACACAAGAGAAGGATGGCAAACAATCCCAGTGAATCCTTGCCCACTGGGAGATTCAATTCCATTGCCACCAGAAGATTTGGACCAAGATAGGCATTGATGAGGGTCCCACAGAGCCCCCAAGGGACGTCTCTGAGCCCTTGCATTCCCTCCTCTCCCCTCCAGTGCCATGGAGATGCACTCAGTGACCTCACTGGCTTCCTGCTTCTCCCTGGTGGGGGAGGAAGGGGGAAGGATCCGCTCAGGAGCAGCCTCTCTCCAGGCCTTGCCTCCCTCCTCTGGCCTGCACTCAGGATCTCCCTCTATTCATTCTGTTCCTAGCTCTGCCCCTCCAATTCATCTCTTTCTTGCAACTGGAGGAGACTTTCAAAAGTGCAAATCTGATTCCACTGCTTCACCATTCCTACACCGTCCCTTACCTACAGGAGAAGAGCCAGTGATCCAAGGCTTGGACTGCTGTTGGCTGATCTCTCAAGCTCCCCTTTCCAGCCCTAAAGTCCAACCCCATCTGCTGCCCTTCAAGCCCAGCTTGCCTTCTCTGCTTCCAAACCTGGGCCAGCCCCCAGCCTGCTCTGCTCAGCAGGCAGCACCCTTCCTCCCTTGGGCTCTTTGGGAAAAACTGGCCCCTGGGAAAGTTTTGTGGGTGATGTGTCTGCTCAAAGAGCCCCCAGACGTGGCCACACCAATCTCAGGTGGCCTTGGCCTGCAATGGCTTGGAGCAGGGTTCCCAGCGAGAGACTGGGCTGGGTTGCGGCGGTGAAAGCACCAGTTCCTAGCCACTAGGTCAGTGGCCAGTGACAAGGGCCCTGGCGCTTCGGCTTTGCAGAAAAGAATTCCCACAAAGACAGAAAGTAACAAAGCAAGTAAAGTATTTATTAAGAGAAAAAAGAGTGATACATGGGCAGACTTAAAGGGAGAGTCCCTGAGTTGTGCCCTCGTGATAGTTTGAATTACTTTTATGGGGTATTTCTTCCCAGTTCCCTTTGGCCAATCGTGTTGATTTACCTGGGTCACAGTCTATATTTGGTATATCTCAGGATCCTCCCATGTGTGCCCACTCATCTCTTAGCCTATATGGATTTTACTGAAAAGACATATGGTAGCCTGGCATTAGTTAGCATTATTCCCTTTTGACCTCCAAGGAGCTTTTCTATGTATGTATGGTCCAGGAAGTCTCCAGACTTTGAGAATGAGAAATATGTGGTCTGGGCAGGACCCAGTGAAGTGAAAGTCATTCAGTCACGTCTGACTCTTGGCAAACCCATGGACTTAGCCCTCTAGGCTCCTCTGACCATGGAAATCTCCAGGCGAGAATACTGGAGTGGGTAGCTAGTCTCTTCTCTAGGGAATCTTCCCAACCCAGGAGTTGAGCTCGGGGTCTCTTGCATTGCAGGCAGATTCTTTACTGTCCGAGCCACCACCAGAGAGGGCCCAAGCAGGGGCTAGTCTCCTCCCTTAATTGTCCTTTGGACTTTCAGTCAACAGGGAATGAATCTCCAATTGCTTTACCCTGGCGGGGGCCCATCTACCTTCTGCCTCAATACCAAGTGGTTTTTAGGAAATCTCTGGGTTTGGAAGACAAGAGCAAGGCTCCTCTTGTCTGGTGTCTGACACACACACCAGCAGGCAGTTTTAGGGCAGAGGGCATGTCTGCCTGTCTTTAGGACATGTCATTCCCCACCTACGCTTATGTGTACTGAGGGGCTGTGGAGAGAACTTCTGTCTCTTCTCCCTTTTGCCCAAGTCTGGCTGCTTGCTCCACCCCAGAGCAAGGCAGACAGACACATCACAGATGCACCACACACACACATGCACACACAGCACATACCACATATACCAGGGGGAAGGAAGGTGTTCCTGCCTTGGGAGGAGAAGGTGGGCAGAGGTTGTTTTTTTTTTTTTTTTCTCATCAGTAGCTTGTTAACTGCACCTCGTGGTATGCTGGTGCTACCTGCCATTTATTCTGCCACAACACCCTTGGTGGGGAAGGACTCTCCATCCTCATTCTACGGAGGAGAAAGCTGAGGCTTAGAGAAAACAGGACATTGTCCAGTTCAGACCCCTGTTGATTCAGGGCACAGACTGATTCAGTGGGCTGTCTCAGAGTTTGTGCTGTTGCCAATGCCACATGTTGCAAGAGACTGATGAAGGAAAGATGGTATCTGGGCACTCAGAGTCAGGCTTCCTGAATAGCTGTCCAGTCCTGCCTGCCCCTCCCTGGGGATGGAAGGTGGGTGGCTCCTGGGACAGAGGCCTCTGGAGTGTTCCTCTACAAGATTCCTGAGGTGTGAGCTTCCTTCCAGGAATGACTTTGCCTGCCCCACCCAGCTGGACTTCCTCTCTGTGGCCCGCTGCCTCCATCTGCATCATTTCCCTTTTGGAAATGGGAGCATGGGAGGCCCAGTGTGTTCCTATCTCAGTCCTGGTGGTGCCCGGCCTCTGCTGTTGCATGGGCAGCTGGCACTTTCTCCTACATAAAAAGAGAGCCCTGGGGTTCTCCCTTCATGCTGAGCCTCCCTAATACCCTGCCCTAAATGACCCCCAAGGCACCAGAATTGGCCCGGTCTCCCAGAACTCTGCACTGACAGGGCTCAACTTGCAGCCCCTTCTCCAGCATGATGTCATTAGGGCTCCAAACGGGGACCTTGGAAAGACTTCTTGGAGGGGGTCTGTGTCCTGAAGGATGACTGAGAGAGTTCTTGATGTGGAGAAGCAGGGAGGGCCTTCCAAGGGGAGGACACTGCAAACAAAAGCATGGAGGGTGGAGTGAGCAGGAGGCAGAAGGGGATCGGCAGATTCAGCGCTGGATGGGCTGGGTGTGTGTGTCCCTGGTGCTTTCGAGTACACAGAGACCTCCCTTGTCTCCTCCCCAGCAGGCACCTTTGTTCTTTGCTCAGGAAACTCAACCCCGCTTGCTCCACTTGGACATCTTCTGTTTGGGATCTTTGACCACTGGGAGTTCAGCTTCAGTGCACAACCCTTTCTCTGCTCACCCCTTCACTTTCCTTGAGTGACACCTCCCCTTGTCGACCCCTGCCCCATAGAATAGCCTCTCTGCTAGAGTATAGGGGTACAGAAAAGGACCAAGACTCTAAGGGAAAAAAAGATGTTGAGGGAGAGAGAATACTTTCATTTCAGCTGTGTCAAGTTGGAGGGAATGCCATAGGCAGTGCCGGTGCATTCTCCAGCTGAGTTCTCTTCAAGTATGCCCTTGCCCTATTACCTAGTCTCCTTTTCTTCATAATAGAATCTTCTTTTTTCAGCCATGCACATGCCCCAGCATTAAGAATAGATCTCCCAGCCTTTTTTGCTGCTAGATGTGGCCTTGTGACTAAGTTTTTACTAACGAGATAAAAGCAAACATGTTCCATGGCACCTTCCAGCCTTTCAACATTGCTGCTGGCTCCGCACTGTCCATGTTCCTTATCCTGCTTTTCTCCATCTTGCCTGGAATGTTGATGGGATGATGGAGCTCTAACCATCATGTTGGACTGTAAGGTTGAGAGTCACACCCCGGTGATAGCAGAAGACAACTAGCAAGGAGACCGGCACTCAACAGTAGGCCGTGCCCACCCAGGGCTGTGTACTTGCAGACGTTTCAGTGTGAAAGAAGGAAACTCTTTTGTTTAGGACCTTGTATTTTCAGTCTATAGAGCTGAACTATAAAGAAAGCTGAGCACCGAAGAATTGATGCTTTTGAACTGTGGTGTTGGAGAAGACTCTTGAGAGTACCTTGGACTGCAAGGAGATCCAACCAGTCCATCGTAAAGGAGATCAGTCCTGGGGAGGGACTGATGTTGAAGCTGAAACTCCAATACTTTGGCCACCTGATGCAAAGAGCTGACTCATTTGAAAAGACCCTGATGCTGGGAAAGATTGAAGGCAAGAGGAGAAGGGGATGACAGAGGATGAGATGGTTGGATAGCATCACCAACTCGATGGACATGAGTCTGAGCAAGTTCCAGGAGTTGGTGATGGGCAGGGAGGCCTGGTGTGCTGCAGTTCATGGGGCTGCAGAGAGTCAGACATGACTGAGCGACTGAACTGAACTGATTTTCAAACTCTGTTACTCATAGCAGAATGTAATTCTATCTGATTTGACCCCAAGGAAAAATGTTGACTAGGCAGTGGATAATGGATCTGGAGCACAGAGTTTGGAGTTGAGGGTAGAAAGTTGGCAGTCATTCTCATGGAGATATGAATTGAAGCCACCAGAGTGATGAGATCACCCAGGCAGAAGTATGCTGCGTGGAAGAGCCAACGAGGCCTTCCCAGGAGGCAGTCCGCCCCCTTCTTGCCCAGAATGACTGTCCTGGCTCTGTTGCTTGGTTTCATCCACCGTCTTCCAACACAGATGTCATTGCATGAGGAGGGTTCTGCCTCCTCAGCAGATTTCTTGGCTTTTATGATGCAGAATCTGGATGGCAGGAGGCTGAGGGAAGACAAGAAATGTATGAACTAGGATTAGGGGAAATTGTTTTGAAGAGTTTTTGGAGAGATAATTTTAAGAGCAGCTATGGTGTGTGGGGCAAAGTGGATTGGAGAAGGAAAAAAAGCGGTTTTATAATGTGTTGTTGTGAAAACCCCTTTTGTGGTGTTCAAGGAAACACACAACTTGAAATGTGTTGAAACTACTTTTTAGTTGCTAGACTGGGCCTCATCTGTTATAGCATCACCTGAGACTGGTCCACCTGGATGATGGCTTGAGAAGCACCACCCAAGTAATAGAAGTCCATTAAAGTGGTGTAAGTAAAGGAGAAGCTCACGTCACAGACACAGGGGTTTGTATATTATAGAATCTGGGGGCAGAGGCATGCAGTTGGGCTCCACAAGGGCCTGGAACTAGGAACTGGAAATAAGCCAACAGCAGAGAGCTATCGCCCTGGCCACTTTCCTCCTTCTGCTGCTCCCTGTATATCTGCTCAATTCTTCCCTTGCAGCAGACTGTCTTTTAAAACAATTTAGTAGATTTCATTTTCAAAACCAGTTTGAGATTCATAAAGATACTGATCAGATAGTGGGTAGTTTCCATCTATCCCCTCTCTCACACAATTTCCTCTATTACTAAAATCTTGGATTAGTGTGATATATTTGTTACAGTTCATCAGATCAGATCAGATCAGTCGCTCAGTCGTGTCCGACTCTTTGTGACCCCATGAATTGCAGCACGCCAGGCCTCCCTGTCCATCACCAACTCCCGGAGTTCACTGAGACTCACGTCCATTGAGCCAGTGATGCCATCCAGCCATCTCATCCTCTGTCGTCCCCTTCTCCTCCTGCCCTCAATCCCTCCCAGCATCAGAGTCTTTTCCAATGAGTCAACTCTTCGCATGAGGTGGCCAAAGTACTGGAGTTTCAGCTTTAGCATCATTCCTTCCAAAGAAATCCCAGGGCTGATCTCATAGTTTACATTAAATCTCACTCTTTATGTTGTGCATCTGTGGGTTTTGCCAAATACATAATATCGCATATTCACCATTACAGTTTCACAGAGTAGTTTCACTGCCCTAAAAATTCCCTGTGCTTTACCTATTCTTCTGCGGAACACCTCGTGACCACTGATCTTTTTACTATCTATAGTTTTGCCTCTTTCAGAAAGTCAAATAGTAGGAATCATACAACATGTAGCCTTTTCAGTTTGGCTTCTCTCACTTAGTAATATGTATTTAAGATTCCTTCATGTTCTTTCATGGATTGACAGCTCATTTCTTTTTTGTACTGAATAATGTTATTCCATTTTACATATGTAACACAGTTTATTTAGCCATTCACCCACTGAAGGACAGCTTGGTTGCTTTGGCAATTATAAATAAAGCGTCTATACACATTTGTGTACTGGGGTTTGTGTAGACATAAGTTTTCAACTTAATTGGGGATATATCTAGAAGTGTGACTATAGATCATATGGTAAGACTATGTTTAGCTTTGAAGAAGCCACCAAACTATATTCCAAAGTGGCTGTACCATTTTTGCATTCCCACCAGCAGCGCGTGGGAGTTGTTGTTGCTCCACATCTTTGTCAGCATTTGGCGTTGTCAGTGTTCTGGATTTTCACCATTCTAACAGTTAGGTAGTGGTATCTCATTGTTGTTTTAATTTGCAATACCACACATGTTGTTTTAATTTGCGATACCCCAATGACACGTGATGTTCGGCATCTTTTCCTATGCTTATTTGCCATCTATGTCTTCTTTGGCGAAGTATCTGTTCAGATGTTTTGCCCATTTTTATTTATTAATTTTTTTATTTTTATTTTTGGGGCTATGCCTCACAGAACATGGGGTCTTAGTTCCCTGGCCAGGGATCAAACCCAGGCCACCTGCATTGGGAGCCCGAAGTCTTAACCAATGGACCACCAGAGAATTCCCTGCCCATTTCTAAATGGAGTTGTTTGATTTCTTCCTTTTTTTAAAAGGATTTATTTATGATTTTTGTGTTTTTGGTTGTGGTGGGTCTTTGTTGCTGAATGCGGGCTTTCTCTAGTTGCGATGTGTGGTGGGCTTCTCATTGCGGTGGTTTCTCTTGCTGCAAAGCACAGGCTCTAGGCACACGAGCTTCAGTAGTTGCAGTCCATGAGCTCAGTAGCTGTGGCTCACAGACTCTAGAGCACTGGCTCAGTAGAGTGCAGCACTGGCTTAGTTGCTCCTGGGCATGTAGTTCGTCCCAGACCAGGGATCTACAGGTGTCTCCTGTATTGCAAGGCAGATTCTTTACCAACGGGCCACCAGGGAACCTGTTTGATTTTTTATTGTTGAGTTTTAAGAGTTCTTTTTATATTTTAAATACAATCTTTTATCAGATGATATGTTTGCAAAACATATGTTTTGCAAAGATATGTTTTGCAAACATATCTGATAAAACATATCTATATCTGTGCTTATCTTTTCATTTTCTCAATGGATTGCCTTTTCTTTATGTCTTTTTTTCCTTCATGCATGTGATCATTCCACAGCTCCTGAATTTATTTGCCTTCAATTCAGCTACAAGCAGGTGACAAATAGGGTCTCTTAGTCCCAGTTCCAGATTTTTGGGAGAGACTGTTATTTGACCAGTTTGGTGAAGTGGAAAATTAATTATGGCTGGATGGTGTGGTGACTTTAAGGTAGCTGGAAGGGGATCTGAGAAATGTAACTTTAGCTTTCTAGCCTTTCCTCTGCAGTACAGGAAAATAAACCAGAAGGAGGTGGGAGGGGAGTGGGAACCGTCCACGTAAATACAGGAAATAAAGCCTGGTGGGTGGTTGGCAGGCTGCTGCTATGATGCAATAATCGTAGGTAAAGAAACTCATCCAATATAGAAGGAGACAAATCGAACAGCAAAATTTCCCACAATCAGTTCCAATCCTCAGAACTTTTTCCATTTTTAGATATTCCAGAGTTTTAACATCATAGTTCGAAATAGTATGCTTTACCTTGGTTTCTCAATTTAGTAAATCAGAGAACATCTAATAATGCCTCATCATTAAAGCAAGAATTTAAATCACACTATCTCTCATCTCTCCATGTCTGCTTTCTCAATTGTGTTAGCTATATTATTACTGCAGTCTTATTTTTTGTGTTATTCAAGTTTTAAATACTCTGTGTTTAAATCTTAGTTCCTTTCTCATCAACTTCGGACAGAATTTCTTGAGCCCTGCCCTCTAAGCCATCTGCCATCTTCCTTCCCCACCTCATTCTGATTTCTGGTGGTTTTGTCGTTGCATTTCCATGGTCAAATTTTGTAATACTTCTGTATTATAATTAAATCTTCCACTCTTTATCTTTAAATTGAAAACCAACCAATTTTATGATTATATAACCATTATTTACTGCAGAATTAAGTAATACGATAACTCTGCTGAGAAGGAAATGTATTGCCATTTCCTCCACCCTGTGCTGCTTGAGGCAGAATATTTGCTGCCTCAAATGTTAAGGTTAAGCAGATTCTCTTTTGTTACACTCCACTAATTGCTCAAAATCATGCCTCAGATGTGTTTGCTTCATATTTTATTCCTGGAATAGATTTTGTTGTTTCTGTTTTTCTAATTGCCTTTTTTTTTCCCCTCTCTCTCTCTTTCTGAGGGAAGAAACAGATGTTGTCTCCATTACATTACCACAGTCTATTGGCCATAATCACTGTCCCATGCCAGATCCTTCGTCTGGGTAGTGAGATGTGGTAGCTGTTGTTGAGTTTATCCAGCATTCCATTCACTTCTCCTTTCTTTTGGTGAACTGCTGCTCCCCACTCCAATGGTGTGACTTGGAGTTTTTTCCCCAGTTGCAGTACCTTCAAGGGGGGACTGTA
Source organism: Bos taurus (assembly GCF_002263795.3). Classification (NCBI taxonomy): domain Eukaryota; kingdom Metazoa; phylum Chordata; class Mammalia; order Artiodactyla; family Bovidae; genus Bos; species Bos taurus. The sequence goes on from NC_037340.1 coordinate 51,471,862, forward strand.
CCCAATGCCTGGCACTTTACCTTTATGGTGACTGATGAGGGTTGAACACACAACTAATGTGGAATAACTGGAGTCCAATGGGACTTGATTAGTGGCTACTGAGCATGAGACGCAGCTCACGCTTCAGGTAAGGCTTGACCTCTAGCTTACCTCTAGCTTCAGGTAAGGCTTGACCCAGGAACTCTAATGATGTCATCAAGGGCCCAGAGTCACTATATATCTTTCTTCTGTTCTCAGTGTTTTCATCATTCCCTGGCTTCTCATGGTGGTCTGCCAGGAGCAACATGTTTATCTCATGTAGCAAATGTGGGGGTTGGGGGGGTCAATCTCATCCAATTCACAGAACTTGAGAATATAGGTGGGAAATCAGTATTTTTTTTTAATCAAAAAGAGAATGGGCATCGGCGTGTGTTCTGCGGCGTCACTTTCTCTACTTGGTTGGGGCGTCCCTAGCGGTCCGGGCTGGAGAGCCTTTCTCCCGAGTCATGGCGACGAAGGCCGTCTGCGTGCTGAAGGGCGACGGCCCGGTGCAAGGCACCATCCACTTCGAGGCAAAGGGAAATACAGTCGTGGTAACTGGATCCATTACAGGATTGACTGAAGGTGATCATGGATTCCACGTCCATCAGTTTGGAGACAATACACAAGGCTGTACCAGTGCAGGTCCTCACTTTAATCCTCTGTCCAAAAAACACAGTGGGCCAAAAGATGAAGAGAGGCATGTTGGAGACCTGGGCAATGTGACAGCTGACAAAAACGGTGTTGCCGTCGTGGATATTGTAGATTCTCTGATCTCACTCTCAGGAGAATATTCCATCATTGGCCGCACGATGGTGGTCCATGAAAAACCAGATGACTTGGGCAGAGGTGGAAATGAAGAAAGTACAAAGACTGGAAACGCTGGAAGTCGTTTGGCCTGTGGTGTAATTGGAATTGCCAAGTAAACATTCCTTGGGACATGGTCTGAGTCCTAGTAACTCATCTGTTATCTTGCTAGTTGTAGAAATTTAATTTGATAAGCATTTAACACTGTAAACTTAAAAAGTGTAATTTGTGTGACTTTTTAAAAATTGCTTTAAGTACCTGTAATGAGAACTGACTTGTGATCACTTGAAAGATTTGTATAATTTTATAAAACTCATATGCAATTAAAATGTGTTTCATTGATCTCTGTATTTTGCCAGACTTAATCACATGTATATTATTTGTCTGAATTTCTTCGATTCTCTCAAGCCTGCAATAAACATCTCTGTGGCACTGTAAAAAAAAAAAAAAAGAGAGAGAATGAATTCATTTTGTACACTCAAACCACAGATGTTCACACTCTTTTGATTGAATTTCTTTTTATTTCAGTGATTCTAGCTTAAATTTACAAGTATTATTTCTTGCTTTATTTTCACAGCTTCCCCTTTTTAGTTTATAAATGTAATAGCAATAGAATCTTTTTATAAATTTTCTTCTGTTCCTTATCTATTTCCTCTGGGATCAGTTTTTCACCTTTTATTTAATTTATTAAAGAGGCAGAATAGTTGAATGATTCAGAGTATAATGCAATAAACAGGCTGCCTGGATTCAGATTCTATCTCTCTGCCCTTTACTAGCTAGGTAAGCCTCAGCCAAGTTATGTTGCCTTTTTGTGACTCAGTTTCCCAGAAAGTGGATAATAATAGCACCTAACTCAGAGGGTTGTTACATGAGTTGCATGCATGCATGCTAAGTTGATTCAGTCCTGTCCGACTCTTTGCGACCCTATGGACTGTAGTCCGCCAGGCTCCTCTGTCTATGGAGATTCTCCAGGCAAGAGTATTGGAGTGGGTTGTCATGCTCTCCTCCAGGGAATCTTCCCAACACAGGCCAGGGATTGAGCCTGTTTGTCTTACATCTCCATTGGCAGGTTCTTTACCACTAGCGCTGCCTGGGAAGCCTCGTCACGTGCATACTGAACGTAAAATGCTTAGACCATGGACAGGTCCACAATAAGCCCTGAAAAGGTATTTACTATTCTTTTCTTTGTTTTTTTCCCCCCCATTATCTCCTTTCACTAAGAATAATGACAAGGAAACAAGAATTCTTCCAGTCAAAAACACTTCTGCTCCCTCTTATTGATATTTTTATGACAACTGCTAGGTAGTACAGAATGCATTCAGTTGGTTCCACCCAGATGTGTGTCCATTTTATGACCACTTTAATGATCCAATTACAAGTTCATTAAGATGGGTATATGTGTAGATAAATATAGTGGATACATATATTTATATATGGCCCATATCTGGATAAGGGTTTGGGAAGGTGCAAGACCTTAAAATTATACATGCTCAAAATGGGCTCTTTGCCCAGTGCTATTCTTTGTTAATCCTCCTCCTTTTGTTGGTTTTTCTCAGTTGTCTGGTAATACTTGGTACTACAGTTCATCTTTATGACCGAAGGGCAGGACTGATCGGTATTGGCATTGATGTAGGGTATTTCCCCTGCTCTGGTGAGTAAGCAGTGGGCAGGGCAATGGGGAGTGATCCATTTGCCACTCACCATCCAACTTTAAGGGATGAGGTCTACCGTGGTGGGTCCACTCCTGCTTCTGTGCCTGCTTGTTCCTTTGGGGCAGCTTTCTCTCCAGAAGGCTTTGACTATACTTTCCCCTGCTCCCATCTGTGCCTTATTGCAACCTACCCTTCTATCTTCCAGAAGTAAATAAAAATCCCTGGACAGTTGAACCTGCACCTCCAGCCACCAGTCCTCAGGCCTTTGATGGATTTGCTTCCTTTTCCCTTTCCTCACTGTGCTTTTGATGGTATTTGAAGGACTAGGAGTGGTAGGGAGATGTTTTCAGCCCACCATCTTGAACTTGAAGTTGGTGTAGTGGTTTAAATGTTTCTAACTCCATCCAGTTCTGCACGTATGGGGTCCTTTGGGGCCTGCAGTTGTTCACACTGGATGTCCAGACCCTGCACAGGAAGGAAAAAGGGAGAGATAACTTGGGTCTTCTAATTTTCTTGTGAAGCCTCTATGGGCCTGTTGACCTCCAAGCCAGGCTCTCAGACTTGGTGGCTGTTTGGGGAGGGAAGGTGGCCCTTCAGTTTCCCTAAGAACTCCAGAGACTTCACACTCTCAGGGAGCAGAAGTGAGTGAGTACAAGGTGCATGTCCTGGGGAGGAGAGCCAGAGGGACAGACGGCAGGCTTGGAGGGGTGCTTAAAAGAGTGAAAATCCAGGGTGTGTGCTGAGAGTGGACGTCATCTTGGGGGGAGTGGAGCACAGCCTTCAGTCACTCCCACTCTGCACTCACGGAGCTCTTCCGACAGCCCAGGCCCTGTCAGAAGCTTTTCATACAAGCTCTTGGAAGTCTCCGGGCTCTGAGTGGCTTGAGTGACTTCTCCATGATTGCATAGCTGCTGAAGGATATGTTATGGATTTGAACTCAGATCCATACAGGGTCCTGGATCCCAACTACTGGGTTACATGACTGCCACCTGCCCCAAAGCTGACCAGAGCAAGGTCTGGAGGATCTCTCACGGGTCACTTGGGCTGAGCTGTCCACACCTCGGATGTTGCAGTTGGGTCTCAAAGGAGAAAAGCAAGGACGCAGAGAATTCTGGCGCCCTCTGGGGGAGATAGGAGGCTCTGCAGAGTTGCAGCAGTGGAGGTGGTCGGGGCCTGGGCCTGGGATCCAACTAGGTCCAAGAAATAAATGATTGAATTAGGGCACTGATTGTTCTATATGAGAGCAGGACTTTACCTCCCCATCTCCCTAGTAAACAGCCCCCAATATTTACCTGGGCACATCATCTATAGGAATAAAGACATAAGGCTATGTGTCTAATTTCTGGCTAGTGCAACCTAAGCAGAAATGAAGTGCACAATGTAAGGAATTAGCTTTAAATGAAGGGGCATGACCTGCCTTGTTCCTTCCTCCATCCTACTTTCTGGAATACAGATATAATGATGAGCTCAAGCAGCCATTTTGAACCAAGAGTGAAAACAAACCACTGAAGAGGGCAGAGTAAAAAATGAAAGAAAGTGGAGTCTCTCAGTCGTTTCCGACTCTTTCCAACTCTTTCCAACCCCAGGGACTGTAGCCTACCAGGCTCATCCATCCATGGGATTTTCCAGTACTGAAGTGGGTTGCCATTTCCTTCTCCAGAGGATCTTCCCGACCCAGGAATCAAGCCTGGGTCTCCCGCATTGTAGGCAGACGCTTTACCATCTGAGCCACCTAATTTCAGAATGATCATGAAGTTGCCCATCAGCCTTGGATGCCAACACTTTACTTGAAGGAGAGGGAAATACACTTCTATTTTATTTAAATCACTGTTACTTTCCGTTTCCTGTACTTTTAGCCAAGCTTTTTTCTTTTCACTTAAAAAATTAAGCTTGTTCGTGCCAGAACAAAAGTAAAATGCATTATCAAAATTTTACTAAGCCTGCAGCATAAGCCATGAAATAAATTCACTTAATAGCCATTTGTTTATGAATAAATGGATTTTTGAATAGAATTTAATTTCATATTCAAGATTTTATATCTCAAGTATTGTCACTAAAAAAATACTGTTTGGTGTCTTTACTCGTGTTCTTTCCCAATTCTGGTGTGTTCTATTGTTTTAGAATCTACCATTCTTAGGATAGTCTGTGATGTGATATGTTTAATTATGAAGTGGGATTTTTATGATTACTTTATGTCTTTTCATGGCTTGATAGATAATTCATTTTTCCGAAGAAAACTGCATGGTCTCATGTGCTACAGTTTATTTATCCATTCATCTACTGAAGGATATTCTGGTTGCTACTAACTTAGGGCAGTTGTGAATAACACTACTACAGATAGCTGTGTGCAGGTTTCAGTCCAGTTCTATGAATGCCAAGGGGCACAACTGCTGGATTGTATGGTAAGAGTATGCTTTGTTTTATACAGTTTGTTTTTAGACAGTTTGGAAGCCAAGCTGTCTTCCAAAATGGCTGCGGTAGGGACCACTGTGCTTTCCCACCAGTGACACATGAGAGTTCTGCTGCTCCGTATCTTTACCAGTACCTGGTGCTGTCAGTGTCCTGGATTTGGCCATTTTAATAGGTATGTAGTGGTGTCTCTTTTTGGCCTTTCATACTGTTCATGGGGTTCTCGAGACAAGAATGCTGGTGTGGTTTGTCATTCCCTCCTCCAGTGGACCATGTTTTGTCAGGACTCTCCACTATGACTGTCCATCTTGGGTGGTCCTGCACAGCATGGCTCATAACTACAATGAGTTATGCAAGTCCCTTTGCCATGACAAGGCTGGGACCCACGAAGGGGTGCTGCAGTCCATGGTATCTCAAAGAATCAGACACAACTAAACTACTGAACAACAACAACAAAGGCTTGGACTGTGTGGATCACAATGAACTGTGGAAAATTCTTATGAGATGGGAATACCAGACTACCTTAACTCTGTCCTGGGAAATGTGTATGCGGGTCAAGAAGCAACTGTTAGAACCAGACAGGAAACAACTGACTGGTTCACAGTTGGGAAAGGAGTACAACAAGGCTTTATATTGTCACTCAGCTTATTTAACTTCATGCAAAATGCAGAGTACATCATGTATAATGCCAGGCGGGATGAATCACAAGCTGGAATCAAGATTGCTGGGAGAAATATCAATAACCTCAGATATGCAGATGATGCCACTCTAATGGCAGAAAGTGAAGAGGAACTAAAGAGCCTCTTGATGAGGATAAAAGAGGAGAGTGAAAAAGCTGGCTTAAAACTCAACATTCAAAAAACAAAGACTATGACATCCAGTCCCATCACTTCATGGGAAATTGAAGGGGAAAAAATGCAAACTGTGAGAGATTTTGTTTTCTTGGACTCTAAAATCACTGCAGATGGTGACTGCAACCATGAAATTAAAAGACGCTTGCTCCTTGGAAGGAGAGCTATGACAAACCTAGACAGCATGTTAAAAAGCAGAGGCAGCACTTTGCAGACAAATGTCCATCTAGTCAAAGCTAAGATTTTTCCAATAGTCGTGTATGGATGTGAGAGTTGGACCATAAAAAAGGCTAAGCGCCAAAGAATTGATGCTTTCAAATTGTGATGCTGGAGAAGACTCTTGAGAGGCTCTTGGACTGCAAGGAGTTCAAACCAGTCAATCCTAAAGAAATCAACCCTAAGTATCCATTGGAAGGGCTAATGCTGAAGCTCCAATACTTTGGCCACCTGATGTGAAAAGCTGATTCATTGGAAAAGATCCTGATGCTGGGAAAGATTGAGGGCAGGAAGAGAGGGGGTCAATGGAGAATGAGATGGTTGGATAGCATCACTGACGCAATGGACATAAGTTTGAGCAAACTCTGGGAGACAGTGAAGGACAGGGAAACCTGGCATGCTACGGTCCAGGGGTGCAAAGAGTCGGACACGACTTAGTGATAGAACAGAACAGAACAGAACAGTGGTATCTCACTGTGGGAGTTTTTTGTTTGTTAATTTGTCTGTTTTTGGTGGAGACACATGGTCTGTGGGGTCTCAGTTTCCTGGCCAGGGATTGAACCTTAGCCCTTGGCAGTGAAAGCGCAAAGTCCTAACCAGCGGACCAGCAGGGAAGTCCCATCGTTCTTGCTTTGATTTGCATTTCTCTGATGACACTGATGTGGAGCATCTGTTCAGATGCTTATTTTCCATCTGTATGTCTCTTTGTTAGTTGCCCCGTTGTGTCTGACTTTTTGCAGTTCCATGGACTGTAGCCCGCCAAGGTCCTCTGTCCACAGAATTCTTAAGGCAAGAATACTGGAGTGGGTAGCTATTTCCTTCTCCAGGGGATCTTCACAACCCAGGGATGGAACCCAGGACTCCTTCATCACAGGAAGCTTTTTTACCACTAGCGCCACCTGGGAAGCCCATATATCTCTTTGGTAGTAGTAGTGTTAGTCAGTCCTGTCCGACCCTTTGCGACCCCATGGACTGTAGTCCACCAGGCTCCTCCGTCCATGGGATTCTCCAGGCAAGAATACTGGAGTGGGTTGCAATTCCCTTCTCCAGGGCATCTTCCCGACCCAGGAATTGAACCCAGGTCTCTTGATTGCAGGCAGATTCTTTACCATCTGAACTATGGGGAAGCCCTTTATACAAAAAGAAATATATCTCTTTGATGAGGTCTTAATTTTTTATACAAAGAGAAATTTATCTCTTTGGTGAGGTCTTATTTTTCTGTAGTCAAAAAATTTTATCTTGGACAAATATCCCACATCCCCATGTCTGGATTCTCACATCTGGAATGAGAATAACAGTGCCTACCTCACAGAACGTTTGTGAAAGTTAAAAATACATGTAACAGTGAGACCTATTGAGAAATTACCGAAGAATTTTTTATTTTAAAATTGTTTTGGCAACGATTGACTTGGAAAACACAGAAAGGTAATGTTCCTTGACCAGGCAAAGCAGACAAGTCTTTGTCCTCCTTACCCTAAGGAAAGGTCATCTGTGCTGTTGAGACTTAGGCCTTGTATCATTTACTCTTGTAGCTAACGCGCAACCACAGGATTCTCAGTGGATTCCAGCAATAGATACGTAGATCTGAGCAGGTTGGCTGGCCGGAGGCGCGGGCTGTGGGTTTGGTCCAGGTCTGCTCCACGTGTCTCTCATCCTCTTCGGACTCGCAGGTTAGCTGGTGCTTTTGCTTGGCAATGGCAGAAATCTAAGACAGCAAGGCCAGCTGTGCAAGTCCACTTCACTACTCTGTTTGTGCTGTGTTCACTCACATCTATCAGCTAGAGTAAGTTACATGGCTAAGTCCAAAATCAAGGGGTGAAGGAGAATGCTTTACCCACCATGGCGCTGTGGGAGAGATATGTGTAGTCTGGAATGGACTGAGGGATTGGGGCTGATAAGCCACACTCACACAGTCCTAGAATTAGGGGGTCTCTGGGCCCATAAGTCTTATGTTGGTATTGGAGAAGGAAGCAATGAGATTGCTTCAAAAAATGTCAAAACAGGAAATGACCAGGACTTCCCTGGTGGTTAAGACTCCAGCTACCAAATCAGGGGGCCCGGGTTTATTCCTTGGTCAGGAAGCTAGATTCCACATGCTGCAACAAAGATCAAAGATCCCACCCGCTAAGACATGGTGCAGCCAAATAAATAGATACATTTTTTTAAAGAGGTACACAGGGCTACAAAGAGGACAGAGTGATAGAGTTCAGTCTCTCTGGGCCTGAGGACCTCGGGGTAGAATGTCAGGAGACATCTGTTTTGGGCCACTGAGACCTGAGATCCTGGGTCCCTCCTGATTCAAGGTTTCATGTCGCTTTTGATTTGCATGTGTGGGTTTGCCCACAGGGTATAGACAGCCTGATCTGGCTGGGCTCCCCACCACTGCAGATAGGCTAGGGTTGAGCTGAATTACATTTGGGTTGTGAAACTAATGTATTGTCACTTGTATCCAAGATTGTTTGGAGCAATTAACATCTGCCCTATACCCTAAGTGCCTGACACATGAAGTAAAGTGAAGTGAAAGTAGCCCGCCAGGCTCTTCTGTCCATGGGATTCTCCAGGCAAGAGTACTGGAGTGGGTAGCCATTCCCTTCTCCAGGGGATCTTCCCAACCCAGGTCTCCCGCATTACAGGCAGATTCTTCACCGTATGAGCCAACAGGGAAGCCTGAGAATATTGGAATGGGTAGCCCATCCCTTCTGTAGCAGATCTTTCCAACCCAGGAATTGAACCAGGGTCTCCTGCATTGCAGGCAGGTTCTTTACCAGCTTAGCTACCAGGGAAGCCCTGGCACATAGTGGAGGCTCAATAAAATGGGCTCTGGTATCATGACAGCATCACAACCATGGCAAGATCTTCCCTCTTCTGCTTTAGCAGGGGTGGGGGTGCTGCTGAAATCCCATGGGGACACATGGCGGGAGGGACAGTGGGGAAGGGAAGAGGGATTAGAAATACTCTTCTAGCTTGAGACTGGGGCCTCTGTGTCCCTCACATCTAGAGCCTGCTTCTCAGAGGTTTGTCTCCAGAGTAGCCAGGTACAAGGGGGTACTGGGAAGGTCCCAAAGGACTTGGAAAATCAACACCTTGGTCTGGGTGCCTCGTCACGCTTCCCTACCCCAGGATGGACTTGTCTCCTCTGTTGTCAGGAGGAAAACAGTGTGCAGAACTCTCCCTTCCTCCTCTCTCAGATTCCCTAAAAAGGCCAAGGGGTCCCCAAAGAGAGGAGTATGGCCATGGCTGGTGACCAGGACCCCTAAGTTCCCACTTTGCCTGAGAGGAGGCCCTCTCTCAGGCAAGGGGCCCAGGGTCCCACATCTGCTTGCTCAAGTCCCAGAGTCGCAGGCCTTGCAGGGGTCGTCCCCTGCCTGAGAGGTCTTTCCGGTCTTGATGTTGTGCAAGACTGGCCTTCCTCCCTGACTAGCTTCCAGGGCAGGCAGTGGAGCTGAGGCTTTGGGAAAAGAGGAAGGAACCTCGAGCTGGGTCTCCTTTCCCAGAGAGACAGCGGCACTTCGAGCTCCTGGCCCTCCACACGTCCTTCTCACCCGCGGTTCACCAACCTTGCAGCCCCGTCCCTCTGTGGAGCAGGTACTCCCATCCCCGGGCCTAGAGGATGAGCTGAGGCTTGGGAGCAGGGCTGGATTGGGATTTGGGGGAGAACACCTGGGTGTCCAAGCCCAAGACAAAGATACACTCATAACCCAAAGCCTTGCACAACTCCAAAGTTTCCCCAACTCACATCCCAACCCCCATCTAACCCTGACTCCTGTCCCGCCCAGCCTTGGTACTTATTCCACCCCTACCTCACCCTCCATTGCAACCCATCCCCAACCATTTAGTAACCATCATCTCCATCCAGCCCCAGGCCTGACCGGCACCCTCACCCAACCCCATCACTCTCTCCTCCACGCCAACACTAAAACGCAGCCTAACCATCACTTTCACCCCAAACCAACTGCAGCCCGACCCTCCCCTTCCCAGCAGTTCTCTTCATACATTACCACTTCATTCATCCGAGTGAAGGCCCCCCTGCACCGTCCAGCATAGCTTGGTGGAATGGGCATTCGGGCTAAGAGCATTTACAGTCAGATTAAGGAGACAAATGTGACGCTTCAACTACTTTTTCAAAGCCGATAGACCTCATTTATGGATAATGTGGTTTTCCGAGTTAAATGGCCTATGTTTGGGACTTTCCATTATTATGAAGATAATGTATTCCTGGAATTGCCCATCTGAACCTGCTTTCTGACCTGTTGAGCAGAGCGCTGAAGCTGGCTTGGTCACCCCCATCCCTCCTTCTCCAACTTGATAGGGAAGTTGGGAGAAGCTCTGGTACTGGGAAATAGAAACTGAATCCTGAACCCAAGCACAGCTGCCTGCAGTGAAACTGCCTTTGCCCTTTCTTCCCCAGGCCAAACTTGGCCTCTGGGATCAGAAATCAGGGACTTGTGGCCCTAGTAACCCTCCCAGATGTCCTGGGACACTTGGTCTCATATTTACCCACTCACTTGCTCTAACACAGAGAGCAAAAGTGGGTGTCCCCCATGTGCCATACACCCCAACCCAGTGCTGAGGCAGCATCTATCAGTTCAGAGGAATGGGACTGTAAACCCTATCTTTAGAAGGTGCAAGGCTTGGAGGTTCCAGGATGAACCCTGGAACCGTGCTCTCCCGAATGGTCATTGCCTGAGGGCTACAGTGCTTCCTGTCCCCAGTATAGCCACCCCCTTCCCAGGAGCTGCAATCATCTGTCTACCATCAGGAGGTGCTAGGTGCCCACCAGGACACCCCACTCAGCCCAAGCCCTAGGGGCACCTCCCTGTCAGCACCAGGCTTTTAACTGGGACAGGAGCTCCCTTCCTGGAGTTCTTCATGCCCTTCTTTTTTTTCCGGGAAAGTTCTCTGGGCTGAGGCTGGTCTTTGGGGTAGAACAAGCTGAGCAATAAGCTGGACTCTGGTGGGACTGACCCCTTGGTTATTGGGGCTGGGCTAAGTATAGGTGACATCTACAGGCTGTGACTTTGGGTGGTTCTAGAAAGGGTCCTCTCAAAAAGCCCTGCTCCATTCTGGGGTCAGTGTGTCCACCATTCCTCCTGTAGCTTCAGCGTTTCTCTTTCCAGGGCCCCAAATGGGAACCTCAGGGGAACTGGGGACAGTGTGAACATTGGTGGTGTCCCAGCTGTAGAGGAGCTGACCCTGATGCTCAGTGTGGCCCAGGGCCACATCTGCCCCCAAACATGGCCAGCAGGCTGCTGTTCAGCCCAGCTTCCAGGACACCGCAGCCAGGTCGTGTGGCCCAGCCTGGGCCAGCGTGACCAAGGACCAGGTGTGGAGGGTGTGGGCACATCTTCCAGGGAGAGGAGCAGCACTAGGACTGCCCCAGAGACTGAGGACTGGCCACGGGCCCCAGCAAATGACCAGACCTGCCTGCAGGAGCGGCCTAGCCAGGGGCACCAGTCTCCTGAGGAACAGGGCTCTGCCTGTTCTTTCCACAGTTTTGCCTTCTCTGTGCTCCCTCTGAGGACATCCCTCCTCTCTTCACACTTGGCTAGTCATCCTCACAGGCAATTCAGCACCTCTCCAGGCTCTGTTCAGCCTCTCCCCAGGAGTGCCCTCTGGTAGCCACCAGAATCAGCTGGGCCCCATCCCTGAGACAGATGGACTTGGGACCGGAAGATATCATGAGTTTCCTGTCCCCGCTTCCAGGTTCCCCAGGCCCTTCCCCTCACTCTGCAGGGTCAGCATTTAGGGCCAAGGAAGATTGCAAAGTTGACAATATGGGTTTTGTATGTGTATGTGGTAAAGTTTACTGTTCTAACTATTTTTTAAGTATGAAATTCAGTGGCATTAAGTACGTTCATACTACTGTGTAGCCATCATTACTGTCTATTTCCAGAATTTTTCATCATCCAAAATAGAGACTCTGTACCTATTAAACATTAACTCCTCCATCCCTCCTCTCTCCAGGCCCTGGTAACTTCTATTCTACTTTCTACGAACTTGCCTATTCTACGTATCTCATAAAAGTGGATTCATATAATATTTGCCCTTTTGTGCTTAGCTTATTTCATGTGTCAGAATTTCATTTCTTCCTATGTTGCTGCTAAGTCACTTCAGTCGTGTCCGACTCTGTGCGACCCCATAGACGGCAGCCCACCAGGCTCCTCTGTCCCTGGGATTCTCCAGGCAAGAACACTGGAGTGGGTTGCCATTTCCTTCTCCAATGCATGAAAGTGAAAAGTGAAAGTGAAGACGCTCAGTCATATGTGACTCTTCGTGACCCCATGGACTGCAGCCTACCAGGCTCCTCCATCCACGGGATTTTCCAGGCAAGAGTACTGGAGTGGGGTGCCATTGCCTTCTCCGTTTCTGTTGTATGGATATATCACATTCATCTGTTGATGGACACTTGGGTTGCTTCTACTTTTTGGCTATTATGAATAATGCTGCTGTGAACACGTGTGCAAATATCTATTTAAGGCCCTATTTTTTATTTTTTGGGGTATATACCTAGGGGTAAAGTTGCTAGGTCATATGGTAATCTGTGTCTGACTTTTTGAGGAAACACAAAACTTTCCAAAGGGGCTGCACCATTTCACATTTCTACTAACAGTACATGAGTCTTCCAATTTCTCCACAGCCTCGTCAACATTTGTTATTTTCTGGTTTTGTTTGTTTTTTACAGTGTGAAGCGGTGGCTCATTGTGGTTTTGATTTGCCTTTCTCTAATGACTACTGATTTTAGTTTTCTGAATGTTGAGCTTTAAGCCAACTTTTTCACTCTCCTCTTTCACTTTCATCAAGAGGCTTTTTAGTTCCTCTTCACTTTCTGCCATAAGGGTGGTGTCATCTGCATATCTGAGGTTATTGATATTTCTCCGGGCAATCTTGATTCCAGCTTGTGCTTCTTTCAGCCCAGCGTTTCTCATGATGTACTCTGCATAGAAGTTAAATAAGCAGGGTGACAATATACAGCCTTGATGTACTCCTTTTCCTATTTGGAACCAGTCTGTTGTTCCATGTCCAGTTCTAACTGTTGCTTCCTGACCTGCATATAGGTTTCTCAAGAGGCAGGTCAGGTGGTCTGGTATTCCCATCTCTTGAAGAATTTTCCACAGTTTATTGTGATCCACACAGTCAAAGGCTTTGGCATAGTCAATAAAACAGAAATAGATGTTTTTTTGGAACTCTCTTCCTTTTTCCATGATCCAGCGGATGTTGGCAATTTGATCTCTGGTTCCTCTGCCTTTTCTAAAACCAGCTTGAACATCTGGAAGTTCACGGTTCATGTATTGCTGAAGCCTGGCTTGGAGAATTTTGAGCATTACTTTACTAGCATGTGAGATGAGTGCAATTGTGTGGTAGTTTGAGCACTCTTTGGTATTGCCTTTCTTTGGGATTGGAATGAAAACTGATCTTTTCCAGTCCTGTGGCCACTGCTGAGTTTTCCAAATTTGCTGGCATATTGAGTGCAGCACTTTCACAGCATCATCTTCCAGGATTTGAAATATCTTTTTTGTACAAAAACGTGAAGATCTTTTTTGCACAGTTCTTCTGTGTATTCTTGCCACCTCTTCTTAATATCTTCTGGTTCTGTTAGGTCCATACCATTTCTGTCCTTTATTGAGCCCATCTATTTCATGGAAAATAGATGGGGAAACAGTGGAAACAGTGTCAGACTTTATTCTTTTAGGCTCCAAAATCACTGCAGATGGTGATTGCAGCCATGAAATTAAAAGACGCTTACTCCTTGGAAGGAAAGTTATGACCAACCTAGATAGCATATTAAAAGCAGAGACATTACTTTGTCAACAAAGGTTCATCTAGTCAAAGCTATGGTTCTTCCTGTGGTCACTTATGGATATGAGAGTTGGACTGAGCGCCGAAGAATTGATGCTTTTGAACTGTGGTGTTGGAGAAGACTCTTGAGAGTCCCTTCGACTGCAAGGAGATCCAACCAGTCCATTCTAAAGAAGATCAGTCCTGGGTGTTCTTTGGAAGGACTGATGCTAAAGCTGAAACTCCAGTACTTTGGCCACCTCATTCGAAGAGTTGACTCATTGGAAAAGACTCTGATGCTGGGAGGGATTGGGGGCAGAAGGAAAAGGGGACGACAGAGGATGAGATGGCTGGATGGCAACACTGACTCGATGGACGTGAGTTTGAGTGAACTCCGGGAGTTGGTGATGGACAGGGAGGACTGGCTTGCTGCAATTCATGGGGTCGCAAAGAGTCAGACACGATTGAGCGACTGAACTGAACTGAATGACTACTGATGTTGAGTATCTTCTCATGGGCTTGTTGACCATTTGTATATCATCTTTGGAGAAATGTCTATACAAGCTTTTAGCACATATTTTCAAATTTAAGTTGTTTTGGGGAGGGGTTGTTGTTAAATTATAGGAGTTCTTTATATATTCCAGAGGTTAATCCCTTATCAGCTATATGATTTGCAAGTATTTTCCTCCAATTCTGTGGGTTGAGTTTTCACTCTCTGGATAGTATCCTTTGATGCAAAAAACATTTTGCATTTTGACCAAGTTCAATTTATTTTTTCTTTTGTTGCTCTGCGTTTGGTTTCATGCTTAAGAAATCATTGCCTGCTACTAGGTCATGAAGATTTTCACCTGTTTTCTTCTAACAATTTTATGGTTTCAGAGGCACTCTATGATGAAGGGCCTGCCTTCTTGTGCATGGCATACAGTAGGCATTTATCTCTTGTTTGTGAGCTATATGCCACACAGGGTTCTTGTGTCCCCTGTCACACCAAACTTGCCCTGCCACGAAGTCTAAACCATCAAGGACGACACTCTTCTCTTGCCCACTGCTGCAGGGGGTGAGGAGCTCTGCACTGCTGCAGGACACATGTCCTCAGTCCCAAGTCCTGAGAAATGGGTGCTCACAGCTACAAAGAACAAGGTAAATACAGAAATGGCCCTAGGGTGGCTAGAGACCCCAAAGGGAAAGTTTCAGCTAGAAGCCACTTTGAAGACTGAATAAGATTTCAACAGGCAAAGATCATTTGTGGTGAAGCCAGAGCTGAATAGCTGGAGAGCTTGTGGATAGACAGTACCGGCCCCAGGGTGGGAACTGGTCGCAGGGGGAGCATTAAATGGAGGCAGAGCTGGCAGTAGGAAAGGAAGGCCTTTCAGGGATGTAGGGGAGCCACATCTCATGGGCAATGGGGAGCCATAGTAGGTTTTTGAGTAAGGGAGGACTCTTGAAGGCTGCAGTTTTCTAAGTGCTCAAATTCCAGTATGGTCTACAGCTGGTAAGACTGGTGGTAGGGAGACAAATTTCAAGTAAGAAACCATCATTTATGCTGGATGCCTTGGAATAAGTCATTGTGCCTCTCTGGGCTGCAGTTGCTGGTGACTTGGGTGTCAGGGAGGGGGCAAGGAAGTGGGGGAAATAGAGAAACAGCTGTTCATCTTTGAAGAGGCTGGGAAAGCAGAACTTAGGGTGGGGCCAAGCGACAGACAGGATTTTCTGGGGCCACCAAGTGAAGGCATTCCTGGACACAGCCTGAGCTGGGAACATGGGCTCCTGGATGCCAGCTGGCAGCTGCCCTGCCCTCTCACTGGGTTGGCCAGCATAGTGTGTGGGGAAACAGGCCTGGGATCCCAGCAGGCTCTGAGACTGAGGTTCCCTAGGAGACCCCTGTGTGCCCAGCACAGTGCTCCCCGACCTCGTAGGCAACAGAACCAGCGTGACAACCTGCTATGGACTTCCTGCTCCAGCTCCTCCTCCTGGCCTTACCCATCCCAGCAGGTAAGCTTTGCTGGCCTTTTCCTTCTTACAGGGCCTGGCCGCGGCAAGCCCAGCTTCTGTTGGCCTGGGCAGACTGAACCGTGTCTGGTCACAGGTTTAGCTGCTGAGATTGAAGGAGGGCATGAGGAGGCGGTGACAGGGAACAGGGACCCTCTCTGGGGTGCCCAGAGGGGTTGCATTGCTGGGGGCAGGTCAGGGCAGGATTTGAGAGTGCATCTGGAACACCTTCTGGGGGGCAGAACGTGACCCCAGGCCTGCATTACAATCTTTCTTGTCCTGCCTCTCCCTCAGACCTGATCTCGTGGGGCGTCTCCAGTCCCGAGACCGTGAAGGGTATGAAGGGGTCCTGCCTCGTCATCCCCTGCACCTTCAGCTTCCCTGCCAGTGTGAATGTGCCCGATGGCATCACAACCATCTGGTACTATGACTACTCAGGCAGACGGCAGGTAGTGAGTCACTCCACAAAGCCCCAGCTGGTGGAGGCCCGCTTCCAAGGCCGTGCCCAGATGGTGGGGAATCCTGAGCTCAGGGTGTGCAACCTGCTGCTGAAGGACCTGCAGCCTGAGGACTCAGGCTCCTACAACTTCCGCTTCGAGATCAGCGAGGGCAACCGCTGGGTAGATGTCAAAGGCACAGCAGTCACTGTGACAGGTGAGAGCAAGGTCACCGACTGGAAGGGACTCCAGACTGCTCTTGGCCCCACTGGCTCACAGCTCCAACCCTGGTCCTAAACCCAAACCCAAACCCAGCCCTAATCTTGGCTGCAGTTCCAGCCCATCCCCGTGCCCCCTAGCATTCGCCCCCAGTGAACCCCTGGCTTTCTCCTTCCCCTTGAAGTCCCCTGCCCCAGGCTGAGGTCTCCAGGGCAGGTGGTCTCAGGTACGGTGAAGGGGAGCCCCCAGCCTCCTGTCTTTGTCCTCAGAGGAGCTCATCATGCCCACGGTTGCCTCTCTGGCTGAGCTGCATGAGGGCATGGAGGTGGACTTCAACTGCTCCACTCCGTACGCGTGCCTGCAGGAGCCAGTCACCCTTCGGTGGCAAGGCCAGGACCCTGCCCGCTCCACCACCTCCACACTCCAGAAGTTTGAGCCCACGGGCATCCACCACCAGGAGACCCTCCACATGGCCCTGTCCTGGCAGGACCATGGCCGGACCTTGAGCTGCCAGCTCTCGGCAGCCAACCATAAGACTCAGCGTGAGATTCACCTCCAAGTGCAGTGTGAGTGAACGTGGCAGGCAGGGTGGGTAGCACATCCTTGTTACTGAGCTCACACACATCTGTGGTTCCCCAGTGGAAACCATCCCTTTCTGGCCTGCAGAAATAGCCAGGCTGTGCTTGGACCTCCAGAGTGGAGCAGGTGGAAAGACTGCTAAGCCCCAAGAGCAGTATTGAAAGGCTCCCTCCAACCTCCAGTCCCTGAAGCTAGGCTGGGCAGGGAAGGGGAGACTCAGCCGGAGAACTGGGGGTTGGCCAGTAGGGGCCCTGGGATTTAGACCAGCTCTGGAGGATGAGGAGGCGGAGAGGGTTCACCCCTTTCCTGCCACTCACACTCAATGACCAGGGTAACACTTGGACATGGCAAAGAGACAGTGGGAGGAATTCCAAGTTTTCACTTGATTATGCATCTTCCCATCACAGTAAAGACGGGCAGCCTGTTCTAGAACAACTGCCATACATAGGCATCAGGCTGCTGGCTTCACCACTGACTAGATGAGCAAACTTGGGACAAGTTACTCGCCTCTCAGAGCCTCTGTTTTCTCACTACCTCTCTGTAGTGGAGGTAATAATAAATACGTTTTATCTCACAGGCTTGTTATGAAAATTAAAAGTGTGCTTAGCACCTTTTAAGCATGAAAAAATATTAGCTTCTATTATTTTCATAGTTACATAGATTAAGGACTTGAAAATACTAGTGAATAGTGAAGTCGCTTAGTTGTGTCCGACTCTTTGCGATCCCATGGACAGTAGCCAACCAAGCTCCTCCGTCCATGGGAATTTCCAGAGAATTTTCCAAGAATACTGGAGTGGGTTGCCATTTCCTTCTCCAGGGGATCTTCCCGACCCAGGGATAGAACCCGGGTCTCCCTCATTGTAGGCAGATGCTTTACCGTCTGAGCCACCAGGAAAATACTAGCTTTTTTTTTTTTTTTTTTTGCAACACTGCATGGCTTCTTTTGGCGGGAGGAGAAGGGGACGGCAGAGGACGGGATAGTTGGATGGCATCACCGACACAGAGAACATGAGTTTGAGTAAACTGTAGGAGTTGGTGATGGACAGAGAGGCCTGGCGTGCTGCAGTCCACAGAGTCGCAAAGAGTCAGACACGACTGAGCAACTGAACTGAACTGAACTGCATGGCTTGTGGGATTTCAGTTCCCTGACTAGGGACTGAACCTGGGTCACAGCAGTGAAAGCCCAGAGTCCTAACTACTAGGCAATTTTCAGGGAACTCCTGAAAATATTAGCTTTTATTAGCATAGTTACATAGAGAGAGACTTGAGAACAAGATTTAAAGAAATGCAGTTTCTTTGTATCGTTAGCATCTCCCAGCAAATGAGTTAACCATTCTCAGCGAGAATTTGACTCTGCCTTTAGCCCTTGTGTTAGATGGTTTGTCCCTTGCCAGCAGCTGCCACAAGCCACCAAAGCAAGCAGTGTGCCCATGGCCCTCAGATAGAAGAGATGGCGATGGACATGTCATGGGGCAGAAAGCCACTGAAGGCAGTGTAGGCTGAATGCTATGCCAAGCATCAAGGCATCAGGCTGTCAGTAGACAAGGACAAGAGCAGGCTTCCTCACAATGTGAGGCCAGTGCCTGCTGTGGACAGGGGACTGATGGGAGTTCTGGTTTATCTGGGTGGGCTTCCTTAGGGCAGAGTGTTGAAAGGGGAGTGGAAAAATGCCCCTGCCTTCCCTGGGCACCATACTCGACAACCCCTGTCATGCCTTGCAGATGCCCCCAAGGGTGTAGAAATCCTCCTCAGCCCCTCGGGGCGGAACATCCTTCCAGGGGATCTGGTCACACTCATCTGCCAGGTGAACAGCAGTCACCCTCAGGTCAGTTCTGTGCAGTGGGTCAAGGATGGGACGCGCCTCAAAAACCGGAGTCGTGTACTACAGTTGCCCCGGGCAGCCTGGGCTGATGCTGGCGTCTACACCTGTGAAGCTGGGAATGGCGTGGGCTCTTCGGTCTCACCTCCTGTCAGCCTCCACATCTTCAGTGAGTCCTGGGTGAGCCTGGGTCTTGACCAGAGTGTAGGGAGGCATCCAGGCCATGAGGGCTGAGGGAAACGAGGCCAAGGTGCCTCCTGGGATGCCTGTGTGAAGTTCCAGCTTGGCTTCTGACAGATGGCAAACCTCCCTGGCAGTGAACAGGGCAAAGAAATGCATGGCCAGCCCAGGAGGCTCCTCCTCAGAGGGGTGTGATGTACAGCGCGCAGAGGTTTAGGCTGCAACTGTGGGGTGGGGCCTGGAAGTCGCCTGAGTAGCCCTCAGTGTGCTCTATGCTGCCTCTATGCTGCCCCCCAGTGGCTGCGGTCCAGGTGAGCCCAGCAGGCTCGATTCTGGAGAACCAGACTGTGACGCTGGCCTGCAACACACCGAAAGAAGCGCCCAGGGAGCTGCGGTACGCATGGTACAAAAACCACGAGCTGATGAAGGCCACCCACAGTCGCATCCTCCAGCTGCACTCAGTCACCAGGGCCGATACAGGCTTCTACTTCTGTGAGGTGCAGAACGCCCAGGGCAGAGAGCGCTCTGACCCAGTCAGCGTGGTGGTCCGCCGTAAGTGGTGGGGACGAGGGCACTGGAGCTGGGAGCCAGGCCAAAGATTAGAGCCTCTGCAGGAGGGTTGGGGTTCTGGGCCGGCGTGCCCTTGAGCTCACATCTGGGCAAGGCTTTGAACCCCCCAGACCTCAGTGTCCTATTTTAAACAACTTTTTATTTTGAAATAAGATCAAACTTAAAAGTTGCAAGAAAAAACAAAGAATTATCATATACCCTTAACCTCGATTCCCATTTTTTAACATTTGATTTTCTTTCTAACTATATATTATATTTGTGTGTATATATGTACTCACACACATATACATATGCATATACACATGCACATATATGTGTGCACGCTTGCACACATTTTTGCTACATATACACTCTATTCACATGTGTATATACATATGCCCTCTATATGTATACATGCACACATAATCTATCTATCTATCCATTTATATTCTTCAGGCATAATGGCCCTTTACTCCTTAATTTCTCAGCATGTATTTCCTAGGGTCATTCTCATGCATAACCACAGTACAATTATATGTAGTCAAGAAACCTAACATTCATACAAGATCATTATATAATTTACAATCCATGTTTAAATTTTACCAGTTGGCCCAATAATGTCCTTTATGGTAATTTTTTTTCTGGTTTAGGATTCAGTTCAGGATCTTGCATTGCATTAAGTTGTCAAATCTCTTTATTCTCCTTTCTTCAGTCTTCCCTTGTCTTCCTTGACACTGAACCCTGACCAGCACAGGTCAGCTGTTTTGTGATATTCTCACCTTGCATTGGTCTGAATGGAGCAGACCAAGCCCATGCACCTGGGCAGAGACACCACGGACATGATTCTGTGTCTGTCTCCCCGTGTCACCTCAAGAGGCACATGGGGTCAGTTTGTCTCATTGCTGGGAGTGTGGACTTTGATCATTTGCTGCAGCGCTGTCCTCTGCCAGCTTTCTTTACCAGTTTTCCCACCATTAAAGTGGGGTCTCTAGATCCCCACTCTCAGGGTGACTACAAGGATTGACCAGGATGAACTAGGATGACAGAGTGATTTGCCCAGTCTGGGGACAAATAGGAGCTGCTGGGGTCACTAACTTTTCCCAGGGCATCATGGGACAAAGTAGGTGCAGGGGTCAGAGGCGGGAATGCACCTGTTGAGGGTAACAGGCCTGTCCCTCATCTCCGTACAGACCCACCCCTCACCCCACACCTAACTGCCTTCCTGGAGACGCAGGAGGGACTGGTGGGCATCCTCCAGTGCTCTGTGGTCAGCGACCCCCTGGCTACTCTGGTGTTGTCACATGAGGGCCTCGTCCTCGCCTCAACTTCCGGAGAGGGTGACCAGAGCCCACGCTTCAGTGTCTACTCTGCCCCAAACGCCCTGCGCCTGGAGATTCGAGACCTGGGGCCAACAGACAGTGGGGAGTACATGTGCTCAGCCACCAATTCCCTTGGGAATTCATCCTCCACCCTGGACTTCCATGCCAATGGTAAGATGGTCCCACTGGGGCTGGTAGAAGGAGCCTGAGGAGGAGGCCTGCTCTGGCCTCTTCCTCCTGAGAACCAACAGGGCTCAACTGAAGGCCTGACCTAGCTGGCTAGAAAAAAAATCACATCAAAGATCTGAGCTATACAGTCATCCCAGTCCCAGAGTTTCCCCATAAGTCAAAGCAAAACGAGAAAAGTGGCAGATTGAGTTATTCCTTTTGTATCCATTCTGACTCTGAACTTACAGGGTTTTTCAATGCACATTCATTTGTTTTTTATTTACTGAACATTTGGGGCAGACTCTGTGGTAGGAGTCAGATGCAGAAGCCCAAATAGAGAGGCTGAGTCTCGGTGCACATGTTGCCCTTCCCTCCTTCTGAGGCAGACATAGCTAATTGATCAAGCCAGGTTTTTGACAGAGGCCTAGGATCTGGCCCAGAATCCTGCTCAACCATGCTGCAGCCAGGTACCAATAGATCTGAATTGGCATTCAAGGTCAAACCCTTCTGATCATCGAGAAATTCACAGAGCTGATGCCATGATGCTCAGACCTCCTGAGAATTGAGTTGGGAGAAGCCCAGGAGGGCTTCCTGCTGTGGGTGGCACGGAGCCACAGACATGCATGGGAGCTGAGCTTTCTTCTCTCCTTCTCTGCTAGTGGCCCGCCTCCTCATCAGCCCAGCAGCAGAAGTGGCAGAAGGGCAGGTGGTAACACTTAGCTGTAGGAGCAGCCTGAGCCCAATGCCTGACACCCGCTTCTCCTGGTACCGGAATGGGGCTCTGCTTCTTGAGGGGCCCAGCAGCAGCCTCCTGCTCCCTGTGGTCTCCAGCACTGATGCCGGCTCATACCACTGTCGGGCCCAGGATGGCCATGGTACCAGTGGGCTCTCCTCACCTGCTGTCCTCACCGTCCTCTGTGAGTAGCCTTCCCTCCAGCCCCTGCCTGCTGGATCCCATCAGCCCCCTCCTCCAGGACCTCCTGACTCTGTCCTGGCCAGAGTCCCGATAGAAGACAAGCCACGAACCTGGTCACCATGGCCCTGACCGCCCTATGGAGACTGAGTCTAGGGCATCACATTTCCCCATCCCAGTCCCATTATAGCTCTGCCTCTAGCCTCAGACCCATCATGGACACCACGTCCAAGCTTTATCCTCTGCAGCTGGGCCCTGGGACACTCTACTCCTATATATGTAGACACGCTCCATAGGCGGCACCCTCACAGGTACAGACACACAGGCAGAGCCTCCCCACACAGGCCTGCATCTCGTCAAGGGTGGATGCTCCTGAGCAGCTGACCAACATTCAGGACACACTCAGCTTCCAGCACGGCTTCCCTAACATGTGCAGGATGCATGTCCAGGGACTGTCAGGAAGAGCGGTCACCTCCTGGGGGTTTTCTAGTGTTCAGGGTGAGATCACCTGGGGGTCTTGGTCCCACTCTTCAAAAATTTCTAGGAGGAGGGCAATTTAGGCATTATCTGTTCTAATGGGAGCTGGCTTGGAGATCAGAGATAAGAGACAGGCAGGGTCTTAGGGGAGGGGGTGTGAAGAGAGGAAGCAGACAGTAAAACAACCAGGGATTGCTCTGTAGGTACCCTGCCCAGGAGCACAGGGCTGTTATGCAAGGTGGCTGCTAGCCCATACAGTTCTGGCAATGGCAACCCACTCCAGTATTCTTGCCTGGAGAATCCCAGGGACGGCGGAGCCTGGGCTGCCGTCTATGGGGTCTCACAGAGTCAGACATGGCTGAAGCAACTTAACAGCAGCAGCAGCAAGCTAGAAAAAGGCCCTTCTTCCTCTGGGAAGACTCAGTCCCGTGCTAAGGCATAGTTTAGCACACGGGCATGGGCTGAGGTCCTGCCACCCAGGTCCGGTGGTCCTTGTATAATGCGCAGTCTGCACAGCTGTTTGCGGCAGCTCCAGGTTCATGCCTTTGCTCAGTGTGTTCTGGGAGCCTAGCTAGCTTTGACTGCACCTGTGGGAGCCTGGCAGAGGCTGTGGGATAGTGCCCATACTCTTCTCTCTCCAGATGCCCCACGCCGGCCCACGTTCACTGCCCAGCTGGACCCTGACACCGCCGGAGCCGGTCAACGAGGCCTCCTGTTGTGCCGTGTGGACAGCGACCCCCCGGCCCAGCTGCGGCTGTTCCACAGGGGTCGAGTGGTGGCCTCTTCCCTGCCATCAGGGGGCAGCTGTAGTGCCTGCGGGAGCTGTTCCCCACGCACAAAGGTTACCAGAGCCCCCAACCTGTTGCGGGTAGAGATCCAAGACCCGGTGCTGGAGGACGAGGGCGTGTACCTCTGCGAGGCCAGCAACGCCCTGGGCAACGCCTCTGCCTCAGCAAACTTCAATGCCCAGGGTGAGGCAGGGCAGGGAACAGGTCGCCTGGGGTCAGGGGCTGGTACTCGGGACCCTATTCATTTGCAATCCCCAGCTCCGAGGAGGGTCAGTTGGGCGAAACCACCTCCTGTCAACAGAGGGAGTTTGGTTTCCTCCCCTTTCCCCATGGGCACCCAGAGGGGCTTCTTCCCACCTGCTCCAGACAGGGAGACAGGACCACTCACCCTGGGAACTAGGGGGAAGCCGTCAGGGTTGAGGCCCGTCTCAGTAAGCCTGTGCTGCCTGCTCTCCAGCCACCGTCCTGGTCATCACACCGTCGCACACGTTGCAGGAAGGCACTGGAGCCAACCTGACTTGCAGGGTGAGCCGGGAAGCTGGCGGCCCTGCCAACTTCACCTGGTTCCGAGATGGGGCCCTGTGGGCCCAGGGCCCCCTAGAGACCCTGACGCTGCTGCCTGTGGCCAGAACAGATGCCGCCCTGTATGCCTGCCGCATCCTCACCGAGGCCGGTGCCCAGCTCTCCACCCCTGTGGTCCTGCAAGTGCTCTGTGGGTGATAGGCAAGGAGATTTGGGCCCTTGGAGGGTGGAGGGGGTGGTCTGGGGCAAACAGGGCTGCGGTTGAGTTTGAGGAGGCAAGAACATGGCTTGGGTGTGGGCGCGTGCAGGCCTAGACTGAGTATCTGGAGGAGGACAGCCTGGCAGCTGAAAGATGGTGAGCTGGGTAGGGGCTGGCCTGAGCTCCCCACTGTCTCTACAGACCCTCCAGACCCTCCAAAGCTGTCTGCTCTCCTGGATGTGGACCAGGGCCACACAGCTGTGTTTGTCTGCACTGTGGACAGTCGCCCTCCTGCCCAGCTGGCACTGTTCCACGGCGAGCACCTCTTGGCCACCAGCCCAGGGCCCCAGCTTCCATCCCGTGGCCACCTCCAGGCCAAAACCACAGCCAACTTCCTGCAGCTAGAGGTCCAAGACTTGAGCCTTAAGGACTCTGGCAGCTACCGCTGTGAGGCCAACAATGCCCTGGGATCATCTAACACTTCCCTTTTCTTCCAGGTCCGAGGTGAGTGTCCTCTGTAGCTGTGGTGCGTCCAAGTGTCCTGGGGGCCACTCTGCATATTTATGTAGCGATGTGTAATAAATGGGCTTCCCAGGTGGTGCTAGTGCTAAAGAACCCCCGTGCCGATGCAAGAGATGCAAAAGAGACAGGTTTGATTCCTGGGCCCGGAAGATCCTCTAGAGGAGGAAATGGCAACCCACTCCAGTATTCTTGCCTGGAGAATCCCATGGACAGAGGAGCCTGGCAGGCTACAGACCATGGGGTCGCAGAGTTGGACACAACAGAAGCGACTTAGCACGCATATGGAATATGTAATGTATGTGTTAAGTCACTCAGTCATATTGGACTCTGTTACCATGGGGTCTGTCCATGGGGTCGCTAAGAGTCGGACATGACTGAGCGACTTCACTTTCACTTTTCACTTTCATGCATTGGAGAAGGAAATGGCAGCCCACTCCAGTGTTCTTGCCTGGAGAATCCCAGGGATTGGGGAGCCTGGTGGGCTGCCGTCTATGGGGTCGCACAGAGTCGGACACGACTGAAGCGACTTAGCAGCAGCAGCAGCAGCAGTGCCACTTGGGAAGCCCCATATAATGCACACATGATCACATTTGTATGTACATTGTTGGTTGCTGTTTAGTTGCTAAGTTGTGTCTGACTATACATATATATATATATGAATATATCCATATTCTTCATTTATCTATCTGTATATATTCTTCTGTAATAATCCTGCCTAAGTGAATAAGCCAGAAAAGAACAAAGTTAATATCAATAATGCTGAAAAAAAAACTTTTTTTTTCCTCCCATAATGACAAACATCAATTTTTGAACATTTTCCCTGGAACTTTTTTCTGTATCTCCTCTTTATCATACCCTTTTCACAGGCAGAGAAATTGAAGGTCAGAGATTTAGGGGCTTGCTCATGGTCACATGACGAGGAGGGGGCCCTGCTAGCTCTGGATGAATTCAGTGCTGGTCTCTGGCACAGTCTGAGCTCTCAATCACCACTATAGCTGTCCCTCCTTCTTACTCCCTCACTCTGCTCTCTTCCTGCCTCAAACCTGGGGGGAACGAGAGACAGCCCTTTGCCTGGTCTTCTGTTCCTGCGCTCTCATGACTTGGAAGTTGGGTGAGGAGATGGGCTAGAGAGAGCTGCTAATTTCCGCTTCCAGGCTGTTGGTCACCATGCTGAGGTCAGCTCATGATCAGGACAGTGGTCCCTGGTTGGACCTAAATCCCTACCACTTCTGTGCTGTATGGGGTCAAAACAACATCTGTCAAGAGCTAGCACGTGCAGGGGCTGTGCATGGCACTAGGGTCGGACCCAGGTGAGGCTCTCCCTGTGGTAGGTGAGATATGACTGCCAAAGCAAAACCACAACTCAAGGTGATGGGCAGTGAATGCCAGGTCAGAACCAGGGCAAGGGAGTCAGGCACAGGAGAGGAAGAGGCGTGAAGCTGCAGTGGGGCCCTCAGCAGTGGTCTGGGTGAGCAGTGGCTCTGGCACATGTGGTTGGGTCTTGCTGTCCTCATGTGTACACAAACGCAGTCCCAGATGTGGAAGGCCCTCACCTGCTCTTGGTTTCTCCCTGCAGGAGCCTGGGTCCAGGTGTCACCATCGCCTGAGCTCCGGGAGGGCCAGGCTGTGGTCCTGAGCTGCCAAGTACCCACAGGGGTCCTGGAGGGGACCTCATACCGTTGGTACCGAGATGGCCAGCCCCTCCAGGAGTTCACCTCAGCCACAATCCGTTTTGCAGCCATAACTTTGAGCCAAGCTGGGGCCTACCATTGCCAAGCCCAGGCTCCCGGCTCAGCCACCACGAACCTGGCAGCCCCGGTCAGCCTCCATGTGTCTTGTAAGCGCTTTGATCCATTCATGTTTCTTGGGGAAGGAGGGAGCCAAGGGCATGACTGGGGAAGGGGATATTGAGCCCTGGTTCTGGACTCTACTTCTGAGAGAGTCTTAGATGAGGGACCACCTGCTCGGGCCCTGACCATTGTCTGCCTCATGTAGATGCCCCTCGCCAGGCCACACTCACTACCCTCATGGACACAGGCCCTGGGCGACTGGGCCTCCTCCTGTGCCGTGTGAACAGTGACCCTCCAGCCCAGCTACGACTGCTTCACAGGGACCGCCTCGTGACCTCTACCCTGCAAGGAGTGGGGGAGCTTGCGGGGAGCTCTCCCCGGCTACAGGTGGCTGTGGCCCCCAACACGCTGCGCCTGGAGATTCACAATGCAGTGCTGGAGGATGAAGGCGTCTATACCTGCGAGGCCACCAACGCCCTAGGCCAGGCCTTGGCCTCAGCCACCTTTGATGCCCAAGGTCAGAATGGGGGTGTGAGTGTGCGTGTAGGTGGCTCTTTTAAGAGAAGAGGAGGTTGGAGAAGGTTCTGGAAGCCTGAGACACGGGCAGGAGGGCTGAACACAGGACAGTGCACTCCCACTCTTCTTAAGGGCAGCAATCTCCAAACTTGGTTTTCACTGAAGAACCTTTTTTAAAAACAGAATTTTACATGGATGCCCAGGGGATAAAACTCATCAGACAGGGGTCACTCAAGGAGAAACCACAGCAGGGCTTTTGAGGCCTGTGTTTGCCCAGGTGCCCTCCAACAGGGTCAGGGAGGGCTCAGGGCACTCCAGGGAGAACTCTGCTGGGAACCACCTGACAGATGATGAACTGTTTCCCAAGGTCCATCTCTGAGCCCCACTTACAGGTGGGTCACCTGTGCCTCCCAGAGGCTGAGAGGCTTCCCACCCTATAGGTGGCTTGCTTTACACAGCCTTCGGTATTCCCTGGTGTCCCTGTGCCCTCTTCTCTCTCCAGCTGTGAGTGTGCAGGTGTGGCCCAAAGCCACCGTGCAGGAGGGGCAGCTGGTGAACCTCACCTGCCTTGTATGGACCACTCTGACCCAGCTCACCTACACATGGTACCAAGATGGGCAGCAGCGCCCAGATGCTGCCCAGTCCATCGCCCTCCCCAATGTCACGGTCGTGGACGCCACCTCCTACAGCTGCGGCGTGTTGATCCCTGGCCAGACGCTCCATCGCTCTAGGCCTGTCACCCTGGATGTCCTCTGTGAGTCTGGTTGGATGCAGGGTGGAGCTGGGAGGGATGACAACAGCTTGCGGGGATCAGGGCATGGCCAAGTCCCACAGTCATCTACCCCAGGAACTCAGTACCAAGCTGGCTAGTGATGGACAAGGAGCATTAGAGCTGGGGGACACGGGCAGAGGAGCAATGCTGCAGGTTGGGCAAGTGGAGGCCACTGGGGGCAGGGAGCCAAAGCCTTCCTGTTTTGAATGCAAACTGGCCTCCTTACCGGTGTGGGCGCTGAACTCCGTCTCTGCCTTTCTGCATTATAGATGCACCCCGCAGCCTGCGCCTGACCTATCTCCTGGAGAGCCGTGGCGGGCAGCTTGCCCTGGTGCTGTGCACCGTGGACAGCCGTCCACCTGCTCAGCTGGTCCTCAGCCATGCTGGCCGCCTCCTGGCCTCCTCGACCACAGCCTCAGTCCCCAACACCCTGCAGCTGGAGCTGTGGGAGCCCGGGCCCAGCGATGAGGGTCTCTACAGCTGCTCAGCCCACAGTCCTCTGGGTCAGGTCAACACATCCTTAGAGCTGCGGCTAGAGGGTGAGGCAGGGCCTAGCCAGGGTGGGATCAGCTATGGTGTCTTGCCGGACACAGCTGACCCTGTCTTCTTGGTACAGTTGTGCAGGTGACCCTGGCTCCATCAGCCACTGTGCCCGAGGGAGCCCCTATCACAGTGAGCTGTGAAGACCCTGCTGCCCGCCCACCCACCCTCTATGCCTGGTACCACAATAGCCGTTGGCTGCAGGAGGGGCCAGAGGCCTCTCTCTCCTTCCCGGTGGTTACACGGGCTCACGCAGGAGCCTATACCTGTCAGGTCCGGGATGCCCAGGGTACACGCAGCTCCCGGCCCACAGCGCTGCATGTCCTCTGTAAGCAAGGGTCCTTGCCTGGGGGTGCCTAGGGTGAGTGGAGGGTGCTTCTGGGCCCTAGTCTGGGTGGGCACAAGACTGCACAGGACTGAACCTGGGAATGGACACTTGGGGAAAGACATAGCGGATGAGGGAAGATTCCTTAGGGTCCTCTGAACCCTGCCTGGAGGAATCTGCCCACAGGATTCCTGAAGCTGTCACTCCCCAGAAATGACCATTTCCCCAGAGGCTTCAGCCTCACCAATGCCAGGCAGGTGGGCAATGGATAGCACAGGGTTTCCAAGCAAGACCCTCAACTCCGCCCTGCTCTACCATCCAGATGCCCCCCGGGACGCCGCTGTGTCCTCCTTCTGGGACTCAAGGAGCAGCCCCATGGCTGTGGTACAGTGCACCGTGGACAGTGAGCCGCCTGCCGAGCTGGCCCTGGCCCGCAATGGCAAAGTTCTGGCCACCAGCAACGGCATCCCTGGCTTGGCAGTGGAGACGGGCCATGTCCAGGTGGCCCGCAATGCCCTGCGGCTGCGAGTGCAAGCTGTGCCCTCAGGGGACGAGGACACCTACGTCTGCACGGCTCGCAACTTGCTGGGCTCAGTCAGCACCACCTTGGGGCAGATGCAGGCTGAAGGTGAGCCAGCCAGGAGGCAGGAGGGGCGCTGTTGCTGTGGGGTCTGAGTCTGTGTGAGGGGTGGGGCTCCCACAAGAAGAAGCTGGCTGGCCTGACTTGATGGGGAGGAACAGTGCCCACTGGAGGCGGGTTGCTCAGCCTGAGGGGGATAAATGGCCTGGCTTTCGGAGAGCTCCCTACAGGAGAGGTGGGTGGAGATATGGCAACAACTCAAGGGGAGCATGGGTGGAGGGGAGACATAACCTTGCCCTCAGAGAGCCCAGACTGTGGGTGGGAGAACAGACCTGCCCTGGGGAAACTGGGAATGGGAGGACTGATCCAATCTTATCTTCAGGGAGCTCAGTTTGAGGGACAAGGTGCAGCCCCATCCTTGGGGCATTCAATCTGAGGGCAAGACAGCCTCATCCATCAAAAAGCCTGAGTTGATGAGAGAGGGAGGCACCGCTTTGCCCCAGAAGTCCCCCGGGCAAGGAGAGGTAACCCTGATGGCAGTCTGATGGGGGAGACACAGTCCCACCTTTGGGATCCAGATCCCATATTATGCACAGAGGACAAGCCAGAGGCTGCAGCTCCCACAGGCCTGCAGACCCCAACCGCGTCTGGTCCTGCAGGTGTGCATGTGGTGGCCGAGCCAGGGCTAGATGTGCCCGAGGGCGCAGCACTGAACTTGAGTTGTCAGCTCCCTGGTGGCCCTGGGCTCATGGGCAACTCCACCTTCACTTGGTTCTGGAATGGCCGGCGACTACACACGGAGCCTGTGCCCACCGTCGCCTTCACCCACGTGGCCCGCGACCAAGCTGGGATGTACCACTGCCAGGCTGAGCTCCCCACTGGGGCCACCGCCTCTGCTCCAGTTACCCTCCGGGTGCTCTGTGAGTGTCACATCCTTGACATCTTCCCCCCGCCTCAGTCTCCCCACATCTCACATGCCTGTTTCAGGTCTTCCTCCTCTTCTGTCTGCAAAATCCAAGGACTTCACAGCAATGGAGTCCTGGGTCAGAGAATTCCCACTGACTGGTGTGTGATCTTATGCCTCCCTGCCTTGGTTTCCTTATCTATAAAATGTCAGTCTCCTCTCCTTGTGAAGAGTGCAGGAGGTAGAGCATGCAGAATGCCTGGTGCACAGTAAGCCCTCATCAACCCTAGCCCCTTATTTTACTCTTCACAAGGGCCCACACTGTATTAGTCAGCTATTGCTGTGTAACAAGCCAGCCCAAAACCTAGTGCTTAAAGCGACAGCTGCTTTTTATTTGCTCACAAGTCTGCAGGTCAGAAATTTGGGCTGGGCTAGTGCTTCTGCTGGCCTTACATCATGTGGCTGCAATTTCACCTTCTTGGCTGGCAAATGGCGTGGGCTGTCGGTTGGGCCTCGTGTGTCCAGCACGCTGGCCTGGGCTTCCACTTGGTTGTTTTCCAAGGAGAGCAGAAGCTGCAAGGCCCATTGAGGTCTAGCCCTGAAGTCACACAAAGGCACTTCTGCCTTCAAAGGGAGTCACAGATTTAAAGAGTGAGGAAACAGGCTCTGCCTCTTAATGGAAGGAGCAGCAGTTGCCTTGCATGGGATACAAGGAGGGGAGGAATTGTGTAGTTGTTTCTGCAGTCACCACACTCCCTGTCTTCCTACAGATCCCCCCAAGACACCCACGATGACGGTTTTTGTGGAGCCTGAGGGTGGCATCCAAGGCATTCTGGATTGCCGAGTAGACAGCGAGCCCCTGGCCAGCCTGACCCTCCACCTTGGCAGTCGGCTGGTGGCCTCTAGCCAGTCCAAGGTTGCTCCTGCCAAGCCACACATCCATGTCTCAGTCACCCCCAATGCCTTGAGGGTGGTCATAGAGGAGCTGAGGCCCAGTGACCAGGGGGAATATGTGTGCTCTGCCTCTAATTCCCTGGGCTCTGCCTCTGCTGCCACCTACTTTGGAACCAGAGGTGAGACCCCCCGCCCTATCTCCTAGGCTGCGCTGCACAAAGGCCCGGCTCTCAGATCCAGAGGCTTCCTTCTGAGGTCTTTCCTGAATCCCTTCTGCTTGTCTAGTCTAGACTGATTGCTTGAAACTCCTTCGCATGGGGAAATTTCCAAGAGAAAGTAGAACTTAAAATAGGTTTCATCTTGGGGGCGTCAGCTTGGGAGGGAGAATCAGAGGCCTGGAGCCACAGCCACACCCTAAGCCTCACCTCGTGTTACAGCCCTGCACCGCCTGCAGCTGTTCCAGCAGCTCCTCTGGGTCCTGGGACTGCTGGCTGGCCTTCTCTCCCTTCTGCTGGGCCTGGGGGCCTACTACACCTGGAGGTGAGTCTGGAGCTAGAAGGTGAACAGAGTAACCTCATCCTTCCCCCATGTCCCTCCTACCAAATTCACAAGCTCCATACTTTCTAGCCTGTCCCTCTCCTTCCCCCTGCTCCAAATTTGAGAAGCCTAAAATTGTCTCTAAATCTATCTTTCTATAGTTTTCTTCTTTCCTTGTCTCTGCTCTCTCACTGCTGAAGAAAGGACTGGGGAGGAAGAAAGATCAAGTAGCCTATTCTCCACAAATCTCCCCCACTGTTCTGTGTATCGAGCAGGGTGTAAGCTTACGGGGTGGGGGGATGGAACGGGGGCAGGCCGGGGAGGAGAGAGGCTCTCTGAGTCCACTCTTGTCCTTGCAGAAGGAGGAATTTTCATAAGCTGAGAGAGGGTGAAAATTCAGTGGAGATGGCTTCTCAGAAGGAAACCATGCAGGTATCCATGCACCATGTGGGCACATGCAGACACAGTACTTGGCTAGCCTGCGCTGTGGGACTGGCACCGAGAGATTATTCTCATTTATAGGACAGTGCTTGGGGCTAGGGGAGATTGGAGAGAGAGCACAGAGACCCAGCACCCCCTAGAAGATAGTGGGGGCCACATTCTGAGTAGGGCAGAGCAGACATGGGCTTGCTGCATGGCTGCCTGAATAACTGGAGCAGACATTCTGAACTGAGCAGCATCGCCTCTACTTCCAGGACCCCACCTGGGTTTTAGGGTCTCTCTTCCTCACTCCTGATTCTGCCCATCACCTTTGCAGGGGTGAAAGCCTGTTTCCCCTCCCCTGTGGTGTGTCCCTTTCTGTAGATAATCCATTTGGTGGGCCAGGGCTCCCAGCCACATTTTCAGCCATGCACACTCTCTCCAATCCCCTGGGGACCCATACCCAGGCCTGGGGACTTGGAGGACTGCCCTCCAGAGCTAGAGGTCAGGTGATGAATGCTCCCAGAGTCCTCCAGTGACCAGTTTTCTCAGTGGGAAGCTCATTGATCCTGATGCAGCCACATCTTGAACCTCATGCGGGACTCTGCCCCTGAGCTGACCTGTGGCATTTCCTGCCTTTAGGAGGAGGAAGTCACCAGAATCTGTGATGACTCGGACCCTGTGAACAATGCAGCATTGGGTCCTGACTCCCTCTGAAAACATCTCTGTGGCATCTGACTTTCTATGACCTGGCTCCAACCCCCAAGAAAAATGGGTGGTGAGAGGTGGTGGTGAACCTCAATCTACCCGTAAGGATGTTGACTCTGGGCAACTCTGAACAGAAATGAATTGATCACGTTGTCTATTTCTCTTTCTCTCTTCTCTGGATCTCATCTCTCTATTTATCTTCCAAAGCACTACCTCTTCACATCTTCTTCCTCCAAGCTCACCGTGGACTTCTGGGATGGATTAGAATAGAAGAAGAGCTTTCTATATCATTACAAGCTGGTCACGGCACCCTATAGTGACTAGAATATAAGCTAGGCTGCTCTAAAAAGACCAAATACAGTAACTTCAACATGAAAGAATTTGATTTTTCTCTCTCATACTAGTCTGGGTATATTATGGTGGTTTAAGATGTTGGAGCTCTGGATCCTTCTCTTTTGTTTTTCTCCGTCCCTAAAATGTTGCTTTTGATTGTGAAGTTCACAATGATCCCATTGGGCTCATACTCCTTCCAGCAAGAAGAAGTGGAATGAAAGGCACACTCATTCCCATTGTGGATACAACCCAGAAGTTCTAGCTGGAATTTGGTCATATGGCTACTCCAAGCTGCAAGGGATTTTGGGAAATGTAGTTTTTATTATATTTCCAAAGGACTCCCAACTATGGACTCATCCCTGAGACTTTGAGAACACTGATGAGAAGGCTGCCAGCAGGCCATATTCTGTCTCAGTGCCCATCTACTGAAGGCCAGGGTATGTCCCTGTCCTTTCTGGTCATGAGTCCTGGAGGAGGTAGTGCCTCTCACACATTAAGACTGAGAAAGTCAAGAAGGATTTGTGGTCCCTAGGGAGAGGGAATGCCAGGCAGTTGAGTTGCCTGAACAGGCATCTTGTGCCAGGTCTAGCCCTTGAAAGAAGAGGTGGCCCCATTTACACTCCCCACCCCCAGAGAGTGTGGGGAGCAGACATCGTATCAGCATCCTTGTTTCTGCTCCAAGTGCATTCCTGCCACGATCAAGCGAGCTCACGTCCTCTTCCTGGAAGTGTGTGCACCAGGGGTTACTAAGACAAACAAGGGTCACTAAGAAAGAATAACGTGCCCCTAGGGAAGTTGGTGCCTGAGGGGAACCAGTTTCGGGGGGCTAGTGACTCCTTTGGTATCCTGGTGGCACATGGTGGGAGGAGCACGGGGCTCACCACTCTGGGATTTGAGTTGAGAAATGTGGAGAGAAGTGGGAAGTCGGCATAGGAGCTAACAGGTTGGGAAGAGATTGAAGGCCAGGTGAGCTTCATGCAGCCATACATGGACCCTTCTGGTTCCAGGTCCCATTCTTATTAGTGCCCAATTGCCAGGCTCTTCCTGGGGCTATCAAACATGTCCTCCCAATAAACATCCATCCTGTGACATAACTGGAATGAATCTTTTTCTTGAAAGCCAACTGCTGGACTGGAACACAGAGGATTAGAATGTGAGTGGTGTTTATTCTGGAAGACTGTCTGCTGAAGGCAGCAGTGGGTGCAAAGTACATAACATTTACCACAAACTACCTTACACTCAAGCAATTCATGCTCCTTCCTGCTCCTTGAAGCTCTGGGCACCGCTCACCTCTGCTCCCATGACCAGCACTGTGCTTGGCATGCTGTGGGCAAGCACTTGGTAAGGGGTATTTTTTCTACATTGCTATTAAGTAGAAACTGTGGGTTAAAATGGGACAGGGAGAGAACAAGCCAAATGCAGCCGAATATTCCCTGGTGGCTCAGGTAAAGAATCTGTGTGCAATGCAGGAGACTTGGGTTTGATCCCTGGGTTGGGAAGATCCCCTGGAGACGGGAATGGCAACCCACTCCAGTATTCTTGCCTGGAGAATTCCATGGACAGAGGAGCCTGTCGTGCTACAGTCCATGGGGTCGCACAGAGCGTCACACAACCGAGCACGCACGCAGCTAGCAAGGAAGAGAGGGTGAGGGGAGGACCAGGAGTAGACACAGGAAGGATGGCTCCTGGGGGATTTGGGAACATTTGACCTGGAGTCTTCATCTGCTTCTGTGCACCTCCAAGTGGGTGTAGGTCCACCAGGGATTGGAAGATTCTCAGAGAGGTTAGTTGTGTCCACCCCCGGTGGTCTGAGCCTCCTCAAGACTTTTGAAATAACGTTTAATTCAAGCATAGCACACATAGAAAAGTGCACACATTTTAAACATACAGCTCAATGACTTTTCACAAAGTGAATATACCCATGCAACCAGCCCCCAGAGTCTCCTTTGTGTACAAAGTCGCAAGCCCCCAAAGCTAACTAGAAAAAGACGCCCCTCTTTTCTCCCGTTCAGGGAGGATTTGGGGAAGAGGTTTCGCAAGAGAATGTGGATCCCGAGAGAGGGCAAATCAGGAAGTTACAAGTCCTTTTCCACAGGAGGAGGGGTTGATGGCTATCTAGCCTGTCTACACTGGAGCACCCAGCATAACCAAAGTGATCTATGTCTGTACTAGGTCTGGTTTCCCAAGACAAGGTTTCATTGTGCAAGTGACCTATTAAGGATGTGTTCCCAGGGGAGACCAGGAAAGGGGTGGAGGAAGCAGGACAGGTAAAGGGAGGAAGGTAAGGACACACACAGCATTTTTTTATAACGTCTCAAAACTAAGAACCACCCTAAGGTCCAGCAACAGTAGTGTCAATGAAGACAGCACGTGGTGATAGTCCACAACTGAATGCTACTCCGCAGTGAGTATAACGGAGCTGAAGTCATACACCCCAGGCTGGATACATCTCACAAACTGGGGGGAAAGTTTTCAACTCATACTCCAGACAAACGGTTCATCTCCCTTATATAGAGAGTTCCTTCAAGTTGTTAAGAGAAAGACCTCAACAGAAAAATGAGCTGGAAATATGAATAGGCAATTCAGGGGAAAAGACATACAAACTGTTCTTAAATGTGTGAATAAATATTCAACCTGACTCATAAGACAAAATGGAAATGAAGACTCCATTTTCACTTGCAGACTAGCAAATATCATATCAATAAAGTCTTGATAACTGTGTTGGGAAGGCTGTAGGAAAATGAGCACCCCAGATGCAATTGTAAACTGGTACAAATCGGAGGGCAGCTTAACTCTATCTGCCCAAATAACAAGAGCACATATCTTTTGACCCAGAAATCCTGCTTATAGGAAATCATCTCACAAATGAATGTCTGTATGAAACTATCCACTACAGCATTGTTTGTAAGATCAAGGGATTGGAAACCATTTATATGCCCAAGAGGAGACTATGAATAAATGACATCATTTAACTATTAAAACTAATGTAGATTTTAGCCATTAGAATGGCTAAAATTTTAAAGGTGGACCAACACTGAAGTGTTGGTGAGGATATAAAAAACTCTGACACATTGCTGGTGGGACTGTAAAATGGTACAGGCACTTTGGAGAATAGCTTCTTTAAAAAAGTAAACATGCCTTTTACTGTATGACCTTTCAATTGCACTTCTGGGTATTTACAGGTGAGAAATGAAACATGTTCATATAAAGACTTACACAGCAATTTGTGGCAGCTGTATTTAGAAGAATCCAAACTGGAAAAGAACCCAAATGCCTATCTGGAGAATAGAGAAACCACGCTTCCCTCATACCACGGAACACGCTCAGTACTACAAAAGAGCAAATTACTGCTAGAAAACAACGTAAATGAAAAAAAAAAAAAAAAAGAAAACAACGTAAATGAATCTCATATGCAGAGATGGGAGGAAACCAGACACAAAAGAGTACATGCTTGGTGATTCTACTTGTTTGAGGTTCTAGAATAAGTAAATCTATAGACAGAAAGTTTATCAGTGGTTGCTTGGGGTTAGGAGTTGGGGAGAGACTGACTGGGAAGTCAGTCAGTCAGTTCAGTCGCTCAGTCGCAACTCTGCGATCCCATAGACTGCAGCACGCCAGGCCTCCTTGTCCATCACCAACTCCTGGAGTTTACCCAAACTCATGTCCATTGAGTCAGTGATGCCATCCAACCATCTCATCCTCTGTCATCCCCTTCTCCTCCCGCCTTCAATCTTTCCCAGCATCAGGGTCTTTTCAAATGAGTCACTTCTTTGCATCAGGTGAACAAAGTATTGGAGTTTCAGCTTCAGCATCAGTCCTTCCAGTGAATATTCAGGACTGATTCTCTTTAGGATGGATTGGTTGGATCTCCTTGCTGTCCAAGGGACTCTCAAGAGTCTTCTCCAACAATTCTTCTGCGCTCAACTTTCTTTATAGTCCAACTCTCACATCCATATATGACTACTAGAAAAACCATAGCCTTGACTAGATGGACCTTTGTTGGCACGTAATGTCTCTGCTTTTTAATATGTTGTCTAGGTTGGTCATAACTTTTCTTCCAAGGAATAAGCGTCTTTTAATTTCATGGTTGCAGTCACCATCTGCAGTGATTTTGGACCCCCCCAAAATAAAGTCTGTCACTGTTTCCCCTGTTTCCCCATCTATTTGCCATGAAGTGAGTTCTGGATGCCATGGTCTTAGTTTTCTGAATGTTGAGCTTTAAGCCAACTTTTTCACTCTCCTCTTTCACTTTCATCAAGAGGCTCTTTAGTTCTTCTTCACTTTCTGCCATAGGGTGGTATCATCTGCATATCTGTTATTGACTGTGAAGAGGCACAGGGAAATTATTTGGGGGTGATGGAAATGTTCTATCTAGACTGTGGAAGTGAAGACACAGGTATATAAAGTTATCAAAACTCATCTAACTGTACACTTAAAATAAGTGTATTTTTATTGCATGTAATAATGTTAATTTTAAAATCCAAAGTAATAATAATAGAATAGTAGTAATAATCATAAGAATACTGTTGATGTGGACTTCCCTGGCAGTCCAGTTCCTAAGACTCCCCACTTCCACTGCAGGGGGCACGGGGGTTCCATCCCTGGTCAGGAACTAAGATCCCAGGTGCTGCCGCAGTATGGCTGCTCTCTCCTCCTCTGGCAAAAAAAAACAAAAAACAAAAAAACAAACTAGTGTTAATGAGATCTCTGATAAGAAGGATATTCAAGGCATATAAATTGGCGGGGGAAAGATGCAAAAAATGTTTAAAAAGAGAGGAAAAAATGTTTGTATTGTCTTGGACACACAGTAAAATAATCAAAAAACCTATACAAGAAGGTAATAATAGCTTTCTGTTGGAGGGATGTAGTCTGAGAGGATGCGCTGTTCCCTGTACTTCCCACCATAACTTCTTGATGTTTGAATCAGACCAGCATAGGTTACCCGCCCCACTGCAACTCTTACTAGCTGAATTTTGAATTCTTGAAAACAATACATTTGCTTGGAAGTTAACATTCCTCGCTATCAGAACACATGCTACTCCCTATCCAAATTCATTACTCAGTAAACAAACTTTTTAAAACAAGAAGCAAATGTTAACGAGGCCCAAAGGATCCCCCACGTGTGGGAGTCTACGGCTTTGTGCCATTCTTCGCGCCCTGCCCGCCTCCCCACCCCCATCTGCCACCACCGGGGATACAGGCCTGCCCCACTCTCCGCCCGCCCGCCCTGCTGCCTTGTCTGTGCGGCCAGGGAACCCCAGGCCCGGGGCCTCCACTAGTCCAGCCTCCACCCGCGCGCCTCGGCGGGGAGGGGCTGGGGGCCCTGTAGCGCAGAGGTTAGCTTGGGGCCGTGGCCGCACCTGCCCGTCGCGGTCACCCGGGCCTCCCTTCTCTTAGAGGCCGCCAGTCTCTCACCTGGGCAACTCTGGGCAGGACTGGTGGCAAGGTGAGGACTAAGGTCGGCCCCGAGAGACTACGGAGGAGGGCGCTTCTCGGGCAGACCCGAGCAGCCACAGGTGGCCCCTCGCACTGTCCCTGCTTCCCTGCTCGGGTCCCCAGAAGCCCTTCTTGGGGGTCCCTGCCCCATCTCACTTCCCATCCCCACGAGTAGGAGGCCCTCTGAGACCTAACCTGCGGGTCGGCTCAGGAGGGTCTCCCAAAGTGGTGGCGGGGTGGGGGGGGCGGGGCGCACAGATTCCCACCCCTGCCCCTCCAAGCTCTAGGGGCATGGATCTGGCTCCCCGAGGGCACACGCCGCCGGCCTGGGGTCAGGACGGATGGGCGGCGGGGCAGGCGGGGCTCCGCGCGGGGTCCTGCGAGGAGCGGGTGCGAGCCGCGGGTGCGAGCCGGAGGGCCGGCTGTACAGGGCGTGGGTCGGCGGCGATCCAGCGGGGGTGGAGCCGGGAGCCGGGAGCCGCAGCGACGACGCTGGGCGCTCAGAGCTATGCGTCCGGGGTCTCGGAGAGCTCGAGGGTCGCCCACGTGGGGGCTGCTGCTGCTACTGGGCCTACCGTGGCCTGTGTGGGGGACGAAGGAGTTTCAAGGTGAGTGGGAGTTCCCCCCACAGGGTCGGGCGAGGCACTGTCGGGATGGAGGTTCAGAAATCCCCGGGAATCCCGCGGGCCAGGAGGACAGGCCCTGGGGAGGGTTTGGGAAAGTCTCCGCAGGAATTGCCCAGGGGCTTTCACCTGTAGTTGGGCAGACCTCTCGCCCAATCTTCCACACTCTTCCCAGACGCCCTGTGCCAATAGTTAAGCAGAGTGGCAGGGCCCCTTCCCCTCTGAGTAGCGGCTCAGCAGCCCCAAGCCCCTCTGGATTCTCTGCTCTTGCCCATCTGCCAGTGTGAAGGTCCCTGGATCTTCATTTCTTAGGGTTCATAGGGCCTCGGTCCTCCAGGAAGCCCCAGACCACTGGGGCCCTGGAGTCAGTCCCTGCTGCGGCCTCACACTAAGGGGCTAGCTGTGGCCTCCACACTCCTGCATCAGCCCATGCTCCCTGCCTCATCCCCGGCTCTGGGGCAGTGTGGATATTGTTTATACTGTTGCCTTGTTTGGTTAGATAGCAACTGCTTCAGACAGATGGTGCCTGATAGAAGGGCCCTGAGGGAAGGCTCTAGCTCTGTCTCTTCTCAGAGTGACCCCTCCAAACTCTCTTCGAGATGGGGTTGACAAAAATATCTCCTGTGCATCAAGTGCCTGACCGGGGTGGGGCGGGGGGGGGGGGGCAGGAAGGGCAGGGCAGCCTGGTGGCAGTGGGTTCCAGAGCACTGTGCAGGGTGTCACAGTGAGGGGCACAGGGCTAGGATCCTGCTGTGTTCTGGGATGTGCATGGGGAGGGACAACAGCCCTCAGGCCTTTGGGAATGGTCCACAGGCATTCCAGCGGTCCTTCTTCAGCCTGAGGTCTGGGGATGATGAAGGAACCCCTGGGAGGAATGAAGAGGGGCTCTATGCTCCCCAACACCACACTGACTCCTCTGTTTCCACTCCCTTCCACCTAGTCACCACCGTTCCATCTCTGCCTCCTTGCCCCCATCAAGGTACCAATGGCCAGTGTGTGTGCGCAGGGCCAGGAAAGAACTCCCAACCCACACTCACACGTGCACACCTTCCCCTCTGCACCTTGGGAAGCCCAGGGCCAGTTGGATCTAGTTAAATCCTCTCTGGCCTGAGACCCCCACAGTGGCTCCCATACATGCACTCAGACCCCGCCCTGCACTAGCCCTTAAGCCTCCATTCCAAGGCCCTGCACCTCCCTACCCCCACCCCATCTCCTTAATGGCAACTGCTGATCCACTCAAGGAGGACTTGGCAGAGGAGACTTCCTGGAGCTGCTGCTTCCCAGGTCTTTGATGATGGGGTCTAGAGGAGAAGATGGAGGAGAAAGGAGTTGAGGTGGCCTGGAAGGAGCTGAGCCACTTCCACAGGCAGCCATCTCAGCCTGATCAGCACTGGGGACAGGGCTGGGGGATGGGTGTTGGGGAGAGGTCAGTTCTGGGAGCTACGCTTCCCCAGGGACTGAGTGCCAGAGGAGCAGGAAGGTTGCCTGCAAGGTCTGGGCAGCCTAAGGTCTGATTCCTTCAGGGCGGGTGTGGGTGTGGTGAGAGTTTCTGGGGCTCACTAGGGAGGACTGGGAGCATTCCAGGGGAGCATTCCAGGCGCCTTCTGAGTAATGCTTGGCTCCTAGAGCCCCCTTAAGCATTCCCAGCCTGGGAGCACTCAGGCTCTGACTCCAAAACAACCCCATCCCCGCCCCCCTCCACAAAGGGGGCTTCTGGGCCAGGGTCCCTGGAAGCCCTGCCCCTAGCACAAAACCACAGGGGAAGCTCTGGGCAACATCTGGTTGTTGTTTTTCTCAGATGGTGGCAGAAAAACAGGCCTCCTCTCTTCACATATTTCTCACCATAAAAGCATTTGCTGCCCCACCTAAAAATACCCAAAGCTGCCTCCCATTTCCTTTACCCTCTGTTTTGGGGGCCTTGGTCTCTTCCTGGTGATCTTTGATTCCCGTTTTCCCCTCCCAAGGTCATTAGAGCTCCCGAGTACCCAGCTGAGTTGTTCTTCCCAGACTCCTCTCTCTTCTGCCTCCCTGGCAGCCCCTGGGTTCCAAGGATGCCCTATGGGTAGTCACCCTTCTCCAGGCTAAACCTTTGAGTATTGAAGATGAAGTGTCCTGTTCCTGCCTGCTGACATCCTCTGACTCTGTCCCTGTGTTGTCTCCAACTTCCCTCTGTCCCTCAGCTCCCTCTTACCCTGTGCTCTGTCCTCACCCCAGGAAACAGCCTTGGAAAGCCAGTCATTCTGCATTGGAGCCTAGATGGACGACCCCAGCGCATGGTCACCCTGGAGGAGCCGGTCAGTGCCAGACCATCCCTTCCCATGTAGAGGCCGAGTCTCTTGGCCCCTTTGCCCCTCCCCAGATTTCAGCATGGCAGTTTTGCTAGGGCCCCTAGATTCCCAGAGTCCTTTAGGCCCCTCCCCAAAGGTTTGGCAGGTCGGGGTGGGAGACATCCAGATGGAGAGAGGATTCACACATGGAAGTCATTTTCCAGTTTCCTCTCCCCCACCTCCTCCTTAACCCTCTCTTTCCAGTATTATTCAGGCCACCCCCACCCCATCAGGCAGAGGTGGAGCCAGAGTTTGTGGGGCCTAAAGTTTTTCAGGGACCTTTTAAAGAAAACACCAACATATCTTCCTTTTGCAAAGTGACACTGGATGCGTTGCTGTCCTCACCAGGACCCTGTCATTTAGGGACCTGAAACGTCAACCTCACTGACTCATGCAGGATCTACTTCCCCTTAGATGCAAGTCCACCCTGTTTTGTTTCTTGTGGATGCTCTACCTCAGTCTCCTCCCAATGGTCATCCATCACACACTTCCAGAATAACCTTGTCCCCATCTGTATGTGCCGCACCGCTGTGCTGCGCAGTGCCCAGCATCCTTGGTATGCCCATTTCACAGAGGGGCAGACTGAGGCCCAGAAAACTTGGAGAAACTGCTCAAGGTCACGCAGCTCTTTAATCCATAAGCCTGAGACCTGCTAAGGTCTGAAAAACTTCAAACATTGGCCAATGTCTCCCATGCCTTGAGAGGCTATTCATCCTGAATTATCAGGAGAGGACAACCCAGTGTCCAAGCCTGCAAGGAAGAAGGCAGAAGAGCACTGCCATGAAGGGCAGGGCACCCCCAGGCCCAGCACCTCTCAATCTAGGGCCCTCCCTGGGTCCCCCAGACCCTCAGGGCCTCAATCCAAGTGGTCAGCATGGTGCTGGCCTGAGATTTGAGACTGTTCCTCACATGCTGGGGCCAGCCTGACTGTAGACCTCCTTCTGGGCCTGGCCTGGGTTGTGACCGAACAGGAGGGGAATGCCAGAGGGGCTTTGCTTTCCCCACTGTCTCTGTCCCTGGGAAGCCTGCCAAGATGAGGACAGCAGACAGCGTGGCAGGGAGTCATGTCCTTGAGGCAGGGAACACCTACATTTCAGGTTGGAGGTGGAGTGCATGGTGAGGGGTAGGGTCACCGGAGGGGGAGAAATGAGGACAGTGGGGCCACAGAGAACAGAAAGAGGGATGGGAGTGGGGCAAGGGATGCTTTCCAGCTGGACTGCCTCCTGTCCCCGCGCAGACCTTTCTCCATAAAGCAAGTGGCATTCCGGCCACATGAGCTCATGCTGGCGGCACAGGGGTGGGGGTGGGGGGCTTTAGGCTTGGGGAAGGGACTATTTGCTCCCCACCTGCAGAGGAAGGGCCCCCCCAACAAGACTCTGAGCCTCTTGGCCTGAAGCCCAGGACAGTGCATTGTGGGATAAAAGGGAAGGGCCAGCATTCCAAAGACGTAGCCGCTCTTCAGGAGGCTCCCAGCTCGCTCCAACTCTGGGCCCCCAGCCAGGCTGAGTGGACAAAGCGGGGCAGATGGGGTACTCCCGCAGGGTGGAAGCAGCAAAGAAGGTAGGCGGAAGGAGAGATGGACAGGCTGGCCCCAGACTCACCCTCCTGACATCTAGCCAAGAAGAAAGCCAGTGTTTTTCTCTTGGCCTGGGTTGTGGGTCAGTGTTTACATTTCAAGCTCAGGGAAGCAGGTGTGAGGTGAGCCTGCTAGGGGTGTAGGCAAATTTGGTGGCGGGTGGGGGGTGGGGGGTGGGGGGAGGAGTTTGTCAGCTTTGGAGGTGGAGGTGCTAAGTCTGAATCCTACAGGGAGTGAAAGGAGAGGTTGTGAGGAGGCCCAAACCGTGGCTACCCCATTCTCCAGCATCAACATCTTCAGGACCGCACTGTCCTCCCTGCATAGAGGGAGCCTTCTGGGCATGAAAAAGGAGGGAAGGCCAGAAGAGCCCAGGGCCCTCAGGCAAGGAATGGCATCTTTCCAAGACCCTTCGTCTCTCCAGGGAGGATACGGAGTGAAACTAGAAGGCTCTGTCGAATGGCTGCTGTTAGAACAGACATTCTGAGTTTGGGGACATCTTTGCATGTTCGCAGCCCACACCCATCCGCACCCACCAGGCAAGGGGAGGTCTTCTGCCCTGTGCCTCTGCGCTTTCCCTGTGAACTCCCTTGTCAGGTACCTCTGTATTCCTCCTGCTCCTTGGCAGGCAGAGGGCCTGGATGCCCATCCTCTCAGCCCTATACTCCTTCTTGCCCAGGTCCCAAAGCTACAAGTGAGGCTGGTGGCCTTGGAGGCTGAAGGTCAGGAGCTCCTGCTAGAGCTGGAGAAGAATCAGTGAGTACCAGGCTGGAGAAAGAGCTGGGAGCCAAGAACAGCCCCCGTCTCTGGGGAAGGATCACTGCTGGGGGCAGGGACGGATATGAACCGCAGAGGGAGGCTGGATGGGGTGAGAGCCCCAGAGGAGGAGGTGCAGGTTACAGGGAGAGTCAATGTTAGTCTCGACTGGCTCCCTCGAGACTGAAATGGGTTACTGAGGCTGGATTCGCTGTAGGGCATATCTCTCATCCCAGCCCCAGGAACATCTTGTCAGCTTCCTGCCACGAATGAGTGAATATCACCTGCTGGGTGCTCACAGAGTGTGCTGAGTCGAAAGAGAATCCAAGACGGATTCCAAGAATGGGCAGGTGGTCCAGAAGGCGGGAATGCCAGGCACAAAAGTACAGTGACTACAAAGGTCAAGGCACGATCAGCAGGTAGCAGTTTGTCTGGCTTGCCTGGGGAGTCTCCTTCTATAGGGAAGGGAGCAAAAAGAAACAAATTTGGGGAGTCCTAGTAGGGCCAGATTACAGAAGGCCATTTTGGTGCTGAATGTCCAGGATAGTGCAAAGCCAAAGATTTTGAGCTGGTGAATGAACAAGCAGAGCCGGGCTGGGCGAGGTGAGTGTCTAAGATGGAGAGTGGGTTCTTGAAACCATCTAGATTGTATTATCGACATCTCTCATTTATCAAGTGCTTGTTTCATCACAGGCACTGTTCTAAGCATCCTACATACACATTTTTTATTCTCCCCCATGCACTGAAAACAAACTCAGGTTCCACCATGCCTAACTATAGTTTTCTGGGGTTCAATATCCCCATGTGTTAAAAGAGACGATCACATCACCTCCTCCCTAGGTTTGAGTGTGTGGGTGGAGTCGGGGAGCAAAGCTGGAGGAGGGGGAAAGACTGGAGAGTGAAGACACAGGCATCACAAGTCTTTGGGGGCAGTTTTGGGGCAAAGAGGTCAAGGTGGAGAGGAATGAAGGATTTTCTTCAAAGAGAAATTGACTTACAGTTGATCCGTCTTGGTGGGAA
The DNA here is from genome assembly GCF_002263795.3 of Bos taurus. Taxonomy (NCBI): domain Eukaryota; kingdom Metazoa; phylum Chordata; class Mammalia; order Artiodactyla; family Bovidae; genus Bos; species Bos taurus. Next base: position 51,516,325 of record NC_037340.1, read on the forward strand.
GGATGCTGGTGAGGTGAAGCCTGAAGATGAAATCATTACTTGAGTGGGGTCTGGAGAAGGAGAGGAGGAAGATCCCTGCTCACATGGGCGGGATCTTCAGGTGTGATTTCTGTATCCTCTGGAAGTAGGGGGTGAGCCTCAGTGAAAGACAGCTGGGGAGATATGTAGGATCCGGGGGCCTGAGGAGATTTGAAGGAACTTTGAGTGGGAGGAGGTGCCCCAGAGCAAGGGTCCCCAACCTCTAGGATCTAATGCCTGATGATCTGAGATGGAGCTGATGTAATAATAAAGTGCACCATACATATAATGCACTTGAATCATCCCCACACCATCCCACCCCTACCAACCCCACCTCACTCCTGTCCATGGAAGAACTGTCCTCCATGAAACCGGTCCCTGGTGCCAGAAATGGTGGGGACTTCTGGGCTAAAGGTTTGTCCAGATATCCAACAAGGGTAGGCAGCAGGCAGGGCCACCTAAGGAGGCCACACTTCCTCGGCTCCAAGGTCCGCCTTCTCCGCAGTGTTTCCTGACTCCTCTCCTCCTGCCCGGTCTCTCTAATACCCCTGACCTGTGGATCCAGCTGCCTGCTACAGGTCCCATGAGAACCACAAACTTTCCCCTGTTCCTGCTCCTCTCTGATGCTCCCCACACTCCCATTTCCACATCTAAGCCATTTCCACATCTAAGCCATTACCAAAAGTAAAAGTTGCTCAGCCATGTCTGACTCTTCGGGACCCCATGGCCTATACAGTCGATGGAATTCTTGAGGCCAGAATACTGGAGTGGGTAGCCTTTCCCTTCTCCAGGGGATTTTCCCAACCCAGGGATCAAACCCAGGTCTCCTGGGCAGATTCTTTACCAACTGAGCTATGAGGGAAGCCCATATAAGACACACCTTGGCTGCTTCTTAAGTGCTAGCCCTGTGCCTCACTCATCAGTTCAGTTCAGTTGTTCAATTGTGTCTGACTCTTTGCGACCCCATGGACTGCATCACGCCAGGCCTCCCTGTCTATCACCAACTCCTGGAGTTTACTCAAACTCATGTCCATTGAGTTGGTGATGCCATCCAACCATCTCATCCTCTTCTCCCGCCTTCAATCTTTCCCAGCATCAGGGGCTTTTCAAATGAGTCAGTTCTTCGCATCAGGTGGCCAAAGTATTGGCGTTTCAGCTTCAGCATCAGTCCTTCCAATGAATATTCAGGACTGATTTCCTTTAGGATGGACTGGTTGGATCTCCTTGGGACTCTCAAGAAGTCTTTTCCAACACCACAGTTCAAAAGCATCAAAAGTCATTACATTACTTTGCCTCACTCATAGAGCTACTCAATTAGCATTTAGGGAGGAAGACAGGGTGAGGTCTTAGGGCTGGATTAGGTAATTTCTGCAACACCCCCTCCCAGCAGGCTGCTGGCCCCAGGATACACAGAAACCCACTACAGCCCAGATGGGCGGCCGGTAGTGCTGTTCCCCAACCACAAGGTGAGATGCTTCCAAGGGCCCTGAGGACAGGGTGAGGAGTGCAGGGGAACACACCCCCCACCCCGCACCCCGCCCCGGCCCCCCGCTGAGGGCCTCTCCACCATTCCCCTCTTCTCCTCCTGTTCTAAGGAGAAGCTGGAGCTAGTCCCCCACCATGCTTTCTTTATTGCCCTCCACCCCACTTCAGCCCTGGCTGAGATTTGGGGCTGGGTCCTTTGCTCTCCAGGATCATTGCCACTACCATGGGCATGTGAGGGGCTTCCTGGACTCCTGGGTGATCCTCAGCATCTGCTCTGGGATGAGGTGAGGAGTTCTGGGGGAGGAGGCTGGACCTGGGGCTAGGGAAAGATGTCCCCTGACTGCCCTTCACTGCACCCCTTTGCACCCTAGGGGCCTGATCACACTCAGCAGCAATGCCAGCTATTATGTGCATCCCTCGCCAGCTGGGGACTCCAAGGACTTCTTGACCCATAGGATCTTCCGGGTGGAGCAGCTGTTCAGAGGGAAAGGAACCTGTGGCCACAGGGACCCAAAGGACAAAAGGGACACGATCAGCCTTTCGTGTGCCACCCAGATCAGGGTCAGGGGCATGGGCAGGGGTGGGAATGCAGTATCCAAAGCCCTTTACAATCAGAAGAGACAGGAACAGTGCAGCCCCAATTTAGGGCCTCCTGTCCTGATATTTTTATTTGGAAGCTGAAGGAACAAATTCTAGCAAAATATTTTAGAGTTAACTTTGTGCTCTCTGAGAACTGGGGTTGGTGGTCAGGGTTCAAGCCGGGCAGCCTGCCACTCAGGATCACCATTGCCACCCCCACCCAGGAGAGGCGGGAGTCCCTCCGGAGCCCGAGGTACCTGGAGCTGTACATAGTAGGGGACCACACCCTGGTGAGAGGAGCCCCAAGGGGGTTGGAGAGCCTGGTTGGGGTCAGTTCAGCCTGTCGTCACACCGCCGCCTTATCTCTGCCTCTCTAGTTTTTGACTCAGCACAGGAACTTGAACCACGCCAAACAGCGTCTTCTGGAGATCGCCAATTATGTGGATCAGGTTGGGTCGGCAGGGAGAGAGCCCTTCTGGGGGTGACTGAGAAGGGGCAGACTTGGAGATAGGGAGAGGGAACGGAGGGGAGAAAAGAGAGGTGCTCCCATGGAGGAGCCCAGGCACCAAGGCGGTCCTCCGCTTCAGTCTGCTCCCCTGCGTCCGCAGATTCTCAGGACTTTGGACATTAAGGTGGTGCTGACCGGCCTGGAAGTGTGGACCGAGCAGGACCAGAGCCGCGTCACGCCAGACGCCAACGCCACGCTGTGGGCCTTCCTGCAGTGGCGCCGGGGGCTGTGGGCGCGGCAGCCACACGACTCTGCTCAGCTACTCACGTGGGTGCCACCTACCCCCACGCGGTCCCGGCTGGGCGGCTCGGACTCCCGGCCCGCCCGGTCATGCCGCGCTCCGCTCTCAGGGGCCAAGCTTTCCGGGGCGCCACAGTGGGCCTGGCACCCGTCGAGGGCATGTGCCTCGCGGAGAGCTCTGGAGGCGTGACGACAGTGAGCACCACCTGGTACTGAAGCGGGAGGAGAGGGGCTGGGGAGCCGCCCTCGCAGCCCCCAGTGAGCGTAGCCACGCCCTCCCAGGACCATTCGGAGTTCTCCATTGGTGCTGCTGCCACCATGGCCCACGAGATAGGCCACAGCCTCGGCCTCAGCCACGACCCCCACGGCTGCTGCGCGGAGGCGGCGGTGGAGCAGGGCGGCTGCGTGATGGCGGCGGCTACCGGGTATCCGCGCGCGGCCCGGGTGCGGGGGCGGAGTAGCGGGTGCGGGGCTGCAGGGCGGGACCTGGGCCTGCCTCTGCTGCCTTTCTGTGGGAGAAATGGTTACCCCTGTTTCTTCCGTGAAATCGGGATGATGGTAACAGTTCCCGCCCTAAAGCAGGCAAAGTGGATTCCCATGACGTGATAAATTATTTTCGGAACAACCTTTCGAGGTGACTCCAACCCCGGGAAGCGTGGCGCTGGGTCGGGATTTGACCTTGGGTCCTGGGCCGCTCGCCCTTGGCGTCACACCCTCCTGCCTCGCGCTCGCTGTGTGACTTTGCGCGAGTTACTTACCGTCTCTGGGTTCTGCCTCTAGAGAATTCGAGCTGTCCGTCGCGCAGGCGGTGTCTGCGCATCTACCGGCTGCGTAGCCAAGCGCCAGTGTGCTGGGGGGGCAGGGACTGGAGACACGGAGGGGTTGGCAGGGGTGCTCCCCGCACGCCCGACGCCCTCCCCCGTCCGTAGGCACCCGTTCCCTCGCGTGTTTAGCGCGTGCAGCCGCCGCCAGCTGCGCGCCTTCTTCCGAAAGGGAAGGGGCGCTTGCCTCTCCAACGCGCCGGACTCCGGGCTCCTGGTGCCGCAGGCGCGCTGCGGGAACGGCTTTGTAGAAAAGGGCGAGGAGTGCGATTGCGGCGCCGGCCAGGTGGGGTCCGCAAGACCAGCCCCGGGGGACCAAACTGGTTCCCGCTCGCCCCCTCCCCGGAGGTCTGATCGCTGCACCCTCACCTGGTCCCTCCTCGCCTTTCCGGCTCCAGGAGTGCCCCGACTCCTGCTGCCTTGCCCACAACTGCTCGCTGCGTGCGGGGGCCCAGTGCACCCACGGGGACTGCTGCGCACACTGCCTGGTGAGGGTATGGTGAGGGTATGGGAGGCTCCGGGGTGAGGGTTGGGGGCACTTGGGAGCCGGCCTGTTGGTCTTGGCTAATTGGCGCCCTTGGGTTCCCTTGTGGGTGCTAGCTCTGCTCTGTGCATGGGTTCTCCTGAACTTCCCCACCGGGCTCTCCCGTATCTCTGTTCGTTGTCTCTATGCCTCGCCACCTTGCCTTCACCCGGGTCACCTACGTAGCTGAAGCCGGCGGGCACGCCATGCCGCCCGGCTGCGGGTGACTGTGACCTCCCTGAATTCTGCACCGGAGCCTCCCCTTATTGCCCACCGGACATTTACCTACTGGACGGCTCGCCCTGTGCCAGAGGCCGCGGCTACTGTCGGGACGGCGCGTGTCCCACGCTGGAGCAGCAGTGCCAGCAGCTCTGGGGGCCTGGTGAGACCAGGAGCGCGCGCTCCGCTCCGATCCGCTGTTCTGCGCTGCTTGGTGCTCTAGCGGAGGTGGGCGGGGGTGGAAACTGAGGCAGAAGGGGCGTGGCTCCAGTCTGGGCTGTCCCCAGTCCCGCCCCTGCTTCCTCAGGCTCGCGCCCAGCCCCCGAGGCTTGCTTCCAGGTCGTGAACTCCGCGGGAGACGCCCAGGGGAACTGCGGCCAGCAGGGAGACGGCAACTTCGTACCCTGTGCGCGGAGGTGGGGAGCGGAGGGAAGGGAAGCTGGGGAAGAGGGTATGGAGAAACACCACGCGGTTTGACTACCTCTGCTTCTCCCTAGGGATGCGCAGTGTGGGAAACTGCAGTGCCAGGGCGGGGAACAGAGCGCACTGGTGCCACATGTGGTTCCGGTGGACTCCACTGTACACCTGGGCAGCCGCGAGGTGACTTGCAGGGGAGCTTCCATGCTGCCCGGTGCCCAGCTGGACCTGCCTGACTTGGGCCTGGTAGAGGCAGGCACCCAGTGTGGACCTAGAATGGTGAGCCCTGCCCACCCAGCCCCTCGCTACCACTTGAGTCCCATGGGTCAAAGCCTCAGTCCCCCTCACTGCCGTGCCCACACTGCCTATAGGTGTGCCAGGAAAGGCGCTGCCAGAACACTACTTTCCGAGAGCTGGAGCTCTGCCTGATGGCCTGCCATGGCCGCGGGGTGAGTGGCCTGAAAGGTGTGTGGGGGTTGACCCTGGGAGTCCCCAGTCTCGTGGGACCTTCCTTTTCTCTTTTCCTCTGCAGGTTTGCAATAGTAACCGTAACTGCCATTGTGCTCCAGGCTGGGCTCCGCCTTCGTGTGACAAGCCAGGGTTGGGTGGTAGTGTGGACAGCGGTCCTGTGCGGCCTCAAAGTGTGCCCACGGAGGGTGGGGGGAGGGAGGGCAGGCAGGGAGGAGCCACGTGGTGCACTCAGGACTCAGACGTAGCCTGTCCTCCGCAGACCCGGACGCCTTCACGCTGGCGATGATCCTTAGCTCTGTGCTGCCTCTGCTACCTGGGGCTGGCCTGGCCTGGTGCTGCTACCGGCGTCCGGGACTCTGTCTCCAGCAATGCTTCTGGGGCTCAAGGAGGGCTCTCATGTGCAGTGGGTAGGCACAGAGGTCTAAGGTTCTGCTCCTCATAGCTCTGCTGGACCTGGCGTAGCTGGGGTGGGGTCTGTTGCCTCAGGTGCAGAGAGGCAGGCAGAAGCAATGGAAAGAAGCCTTGAGCAGAAGGCCCCAGTGGTCTTCCAGTGAAGCCAAAGGTGTAGGTCCATGCAGGGCCCCCATGGCCCCCATTACTGTGGTTCAGTACCCCTTTTCCATGTCTCCTGTTTCTCCCACCAAGAGGCTGCTTTATCCTTGGCTTTACCCTGTTTTTCCACCAGCTCATAGCGCAACTCCTGCTCCACTGAGTAAGGCCTCTCCAGTTTCTCTTTCATGAACTTTCAGCCCTCTGACATTTCCTCTGCCAAAATCTCTGCTGTTACCCCCTTCAAGTTCCCAAATGCTGGGGCCAACACACCTTTCCTTTCCTTGTCACTGGGGAGCTATGGTGCTGGCTGCCTTGTGCCAAGGGTCTGCCCCTAACACAGAGCTCCATGACCTGGGATGAGGGCCACGTGATACCAAGTATTGTTAGTCTAGGGCAGCCTCCTCACTGGGTGCTGGGCAAGGCAGGCCCCCTTTGACCACCACTTTGTCCCCAAGTGGCCTTGGGGACATTCTGGGCAAAATGAGGGAGAGGGCATGGTTTGGACTGGAGATGGGAATACAGGGCATCCCAAACAGGAGCAGGGCACAGCTGAAAGGGCCTTGACACAATGAGTGTTGCCTGTGGGTCTGTGAGCAGAGAATCAAGGTGGTCAGAGCTTGGTGTATCATCACTGGGGGCTTACAGGAGGCAGTGACTACATGTCATCACCTGGTAAAGTATTGAGACTGTTGTTTCAAAGAGATATCAAAGTGGTAAGGCCCTAGAAGATGAGATTTGAGCAGCTGAGCATAACTCAGAGTCATCGAGGGCAGTAGGGCTACCCAATAGCGAGCACAGACATGGGTACCACTGGGAGAGGAAGTCCATCCCTCTTTGGGACCTGAGTAACATCAACATCTGGAAGATGTTCGGGTGTGCCAGAGTTTGGGGAAAATGTCAGGGTTGGAGAGAGAAAGTATCCAAGGCCCTGGGAAGCATAAGTCTCTAGGGTTCCCCTCAGGAGGGAGCAGGAAGCGAGCTGGGGAGAGTGGCCTGGGTGCAAGCCTCTACCGCAGGGAAGCAGCCCCAGGGTGCCATGTCACTGTCTAAGTCTCCTGGTCTCTTACGCCCAGATCCAAAGATGGCCCATGCAGAGGCCACCCTCTGGGCAGCATTCACCCAGTGGAGTTGCGCCTGACAGCCCCCCAGGAGTCCCAGCCTTTGGGTGAGTGAGGCACAGTAGGAGATGGGGAGGGAAGGGAAGGGATGGGCTCTTGTCTTCTCTTTCCAGCTGGGCCCCTCCTCTCCACCTAGCACCCAGTCACCTTGAGCCCTGTGCCCCACCCTGCACCAGGGACTCTTGCCACCTTTGTTCACAGCACTCTTCCCCCACCTGTTGCTTCCCAGACCTTGAGAACTCTGCTAGAACCCAACAGCCACCTTGAGAAGCCTGCTTCTCATAGTCCTGCTTGTACCCCTAAGGTAGGTGGGGCCCTCCCCTTCCCATAGTTCATTTATCCTCCTCTAGCCCCTCATCTCACAGTCCCTGACTCTGTTTTTGAACTTGTAAATTATGGAAATGAGACAGACCTTGTGGAGAAGCTGTTGTCTGAGGCCAGTTGGGTGGAGGCCCTTGGGATGGGAGGAAGCAGTTCTATGGTTTTCCCTGAGGGAGGAGAAAGGGTCCCAGGCCTTCCCTGGAACCTCCACTTCATTCTCAGCAGGTAGAGTCCAAAAGCCAAGATCCTGTCTCTGGTAAAGTGACTCCTGACATAAGAAGACTTAAGGACAGGTGGCTACTGACTGCCACTCCAAGGAACTCGGACCCCCAGGGGAAGAGCCAGCAACTCAGCTGACTTTTTGCACCTTCAGTCAGCTTTGAAATTTCTTCTCTGAGTTACTGCCATACCACCTACTCCAAGACCCTGGAACCTCATCAGAATTTGCACAATGCTGTCCCCAGTCCTCAGGGTTGTAGGATCCTCTTAAAGTACACCTTCCAGCATAAGCAAGAATCCATCCGACCCAGGAGTGAAGGCCATGTAGTCACTGACCTCCCCTGTCACTAGGGGGTGCTAGGTCAGGCTGGGCACCCAGAGAGGCCTCTCTGTCCCAGGAGTTTGGTGGTGGTGTTCAGTCCTCCAGCCGCCTCTGACTCTTTGCAACCCCATGGACTGCAGCACCCCTGGCCTCCCTGTCCCTCACCACCTCCTGGAGTTTGCCCAAGCTCATGTCCATTGCATTGGTGATGCCCTCTTCTCCTGCCCTCGATCTTTCCCAGCATCAGGGACTTTTTCAATGAGTCATCTGTTCACATCAGATGATCAAAATACTGGAGCTTCAGCTTCAGCATCAGTCCTTCCGGTGAATATTCAGGATTGATCTCCCTTAAGATTGACTGGTTTGATCTCTTTGCAGTCCAGGGGTCTCTCAGGAGTCTTCTCCAACACCACAGTTTGAAGGCATCAATTCTTTGGCATTCTGCCTTCTTTATGGTCCAGCTCTCACAACCATACATGACCACTAGGAAGATCATAGCACTGACTATACAGACCTTTGTTGGCAGAGTAATGTCTCTGCTTTTCAACACTGTCTAGGTTTGTCATAGCTTTCCTGCCAAGAAGCAATCATCTTTCTGATTTCATGGCTGCAATCACCTGTCCAGTTAAGTACAATGCAGTTTAGTTCAGTCACCTGAACAGAACTGTATAAAAGGAGTCTGTTACTCATACTTTATTCAGACCTGGCTCTTAGGAGGGCAGTGACTGCTGGGCCAGAAGCCTGGACTCCAAGGGCTCTACATTTCAGACAGAAGCCACTTCCCTGGAACCTGACCCCTCTGCAAAACAAACAAGATCCTTGGGACGTCCCTTTCTGTGTCCTGTTCTCTCTTGTCCCTCAGATGCATCCTCCACCCCACCCCATTCCTAGTCCTCAGGTGAGATTTTAGAGGAGCACGGGGCTGCTGCAGTCCCCTCACTTTGGATGTTAATCAACCCCTCCTTCATTCCATGGGAGGGAACAAAGGAAGCCATTTTGGAGAGGACTTCAAAGAAGTCAGAAGAAAGCCATGTTGCCCTTGGCCCTCGTGAGTCTTCTCTGTCTGTAAATTCAACACCATGGGACTCCCTGAGGGTGACAAAGGGTGGTGTCTGGAACCTCAGATGACAGCCAGGACCCAGAGATACTGGGCATAGGAAGGTGTTGCCTTGCTTGAATGATCCCTTGTCTCTACCTCTCCTGCCTCCCTTGAACACTCTCAGCAGCCATTTACTCTCTCCCCTTGCTTCATACAAGAGTTGCTTAGTGACCTTCTTTACCAGCTAGATATTGCTATATAACAAAACCACCCTAAACTTAGTAGCTTAAAACAATAATCAATTATGTGAGTTGGCAAATTAGGTTGAACTCAGCTGCTGGTTTGATTTGTCTCAACTCACCTCACTTATACATTTGCAGTCAACTGTTGGCCACTGCTTTTGGGGTTTGCTGGCTTTTGGGTAGCGGGGTGGGGAGAGTGGGCTCTGTGTCTCTCATTTTCCAGGAGTCTAGCCCAGGCTTGTTCACAAACAGCTGGGGAGGGTTCTAAGACAGCAGGAACATGATTAGAGTGAAACAAGGGAGGCACTTACCTTGGGCACAAAAAAAGTAATCAAGTAATATTTTAATGCAATATTTTGTAAAGATCAAAATTAATACAAAAGTCCATGATGAGCAAAATAACAGAATCAGTTACCAAACCAAGGCTTTTAGGAAACTGAAACAAACAAACAAAAAATCTATAGTTGTGATCTTGAGGCAAGTACCTCACTCACTGCCTCCTGCAGAAGAGCATGTGGAAGCTTGCCAGGCTTCCTGAGAGTCTATGACTGGCACATTTTACTTCCATAACATTCTGTTGGGCCAAGCAAGTCAAGGATTCCAGGGGTTGGGAGGTAAACTCCACCTACACTCCAGGGAGGGGCAGCAAAATCACATTTCAGAAAATGTGAAGAATTGGAAAATTTTTGCAATCACTCGCTGGCAGCAGAGTAGCAAGCCTCAAGGCTCAGGCCTTGATTTCATTCTACCAGCGAAAGGCGCTGAATGAGACTATTTACTAAAGCCCCCTCCTAGGCTCTCGATGGGATTCTGATTCATAGAGATGACAGAACAATAACACACAGAGGTTAGTGCCATTGAAAGACGTTTTTTATCGCTTACAGTTCCCTCGAGAAGGGGGTTGCCCACCGAGCAGAGTCAGATAGGGAAACACCCAGTTTGTAAAGAAAGACGGAGGAACTGCCAGATTGGAAGAAACTGAGGCAACACTGACCACTAAGTGCATCATGGGTTTCTGGATGGGATCTTGAAACAGACAAAGGATGTAAGTGGAAAGACTGGGGAAATGCAAAGGGATTTACAGTTAAGTGTCTTGTACCAACGTTAATTTCCTTGTTTTAATAATTGTACTATGGTCAGGTAAGATGGTGATGTTAGGGGAAACTGGTTTTCCCTTTACCATCTGAAGGGAAAAACACCAAAAACTGGTTTTATATCCTTCACCCAGAAGGATATAAAGGGAGCATTTTTGCAGTGTTGTAACTTTTCTGTAAGTCTAAATATCAGCTAATAAAAAGTTAAAATTATAAAAGGAGAAGAATTATGTTGTTTCATAAATTTAATAGTTTAGTATGGGAGAGACAAGGTCAAATGGCTCCCAGATCTATCTGAAGGTGCAGCCTGGGCGGGGACTCAGTGAGGGCAGGAATCATTTCCAATGCAAAGGCTCCTCCCACCAGAGGAATAGTCAGCGGGGACACCTAGGTTTCCATCACTGTGGGCCAGGGGCACTGGGAAGGAGGCGCCTGCTGACAGGGGCTCTGCCTGCAGCTGTCCCCTCCTGTTTGCTGCCCAGCATGGCCAGCTGCTTGGTACCCGCACTGCTGTTGCTACTGCTTCTAGGTGAGTGGCTGCCTCCCTCCAGACCTCTGAACCTTAGCTTCTCTGTCCCTGATCCTCCTCGATCCTCAAGAAAAAGGTGGGAGCACAAGAAGGTGATTCTAGGAAAAGCCAAAATGCAGGAAGAGGCACCAGTGAGACACCTGTGCCCGAGGTTTGAGGACACACACAGCACCCTGCCTCCAGCTTTTGGGCCCCGCGGAGCCATGGCCTCCCAAATCTCACCTTGGTAACTTTGCCCCAGGGACTTTCTTTTTCCTATTGCCTGCCCTCCCACCTGTTACCCTTCTCCTAGGCCCAGCCCTCCACCTTCAGTATTGCAACTTCACACTGATTCCTTGCCCTGCATCCTCAATGTCTCCATGCCATGCATCTGCTGTTCCAACCACCTGGACTATCCCTCCCCAACTTGGGGCATCATGGAGGGAGGGGGTCACTTTAGCAGGTGGTGTAGGGTAGGGAGAATGGAGAAGGTGAAGGAGATCTTGGAGCTGAGATGTGCTGTTTTGAGGGGTGCTCCTGCTGGAGGGAAACAGGTACGCAAAGAACAGAAATGGCAGCAAGACCACAGGAGACACTAGGAGCTGATGTGTGCGGCTGAGGCCTGGGGATGTGAAGGCTTGGTTGGGAGAGAAGGGCAATGTTTGTCTGCTGCTCTGAAGTCCTGGAAGGACGGGAGGGAGCTTGGAGGTGGGGAGAGGAGAGAGAAAGGAAAGGCCAATGCCAGAGACGGCCCTGCTCCCAGATCTGAGGTAGGGAATACCCTACTACACACACAGACACTCGGAAATAAATGGGTGCTAAGCCAGGCTGGGAAACTTCCCTCAGACTTTGGGGCCAGAAGGCTTCTCATCTGAGGAAGTCTCCTGGAAGCAGAGAGAACAGAGGGGCAGGGGTAGCCTGGTTGGTGCTCTAGGGGGAAGGGACTGCCAAATTCCTCCAGAGACTCTAGCTTGGCTGGATTGATTTTTACTTTTTATTTAAAAATTTCATTTATTTTTGGTTGTGCTGGGTCTTTGTTGCCACGTGCAGGCCTTCTCCAGTTGCGGCGAGTAGGGGCTACTCTTCTCTTGCAGTGCACGGGCTCAGTAGTTGCGGCAGGTGCAATCTTTTCGGACCAGGGATCGAACCCGTGTACCCTGCACTGGCAGATGGATTCTTATCCACTGGACCACCAGAGAAGTCCCTGGCTGGATATAGATGCCCATGGCATTTAGTGCCCATGGCACTTCCAGACAAAGCTCACCCTCTGCCCAACAGACCCCTGGTATGTGACTGGGCTGTGCCAGGCACACTCTCTGTCCACAGTGGAGTGCCCTATGGCTAAGGACTAAGCCCCATGGCCTGCCATCTGGGACTTCTCTTGAATCCACACCCCGCAGCCAGGACTAAATGGCTCCAGTACCTGAGCCCTTGCCAGGAAGCCTTCTTTTACTTGGCTGGTGGAGAGGAGAGACGCCAGGGGGAAGCCAAAGTCCATCCAGATGGGGCAGCACCGGTTAGATCAGTAAGAAGGGAGCAGTAGAAGAGGATGGAGGGGGAAGATGCAGAGGCAGGAGGATGCTCTAGAGACGGACAAGAAAGAAGGGAACCAGAAAACTATAGGTCACTCGAAGGGTCTCCAAGGGAGAAGGGAAAGGAGGGGCGTCTGACAAGTCAGGCGTCCCCGCATGTCAAAGAAAGGAAGAGGAGCAGCCACTGTGCTCAGTGCCACGTCTTTACATTAATTCTATTTTTATGATATATTTTTGGCTGCGCTGTGTCTTCCTTGCTGTGCCGGGAGCTTTCTCTAGTTGCCTTGGGCAGGCTTCTCTTATTGCGGAGCATAGGCTCTAATGCGCTCAGGAGCTCAGCAACTGCGGCTGCTCTGGGGCATGTGGGATCCTCCTAAACTCTGGACCTCGGTACCATTTCTGATACGTCTCCATTAGCCAGGTCCCCAGAAGCCTTGCTGTTTTCCGTGTGAGGTGGGGCCCAGGACAATGGGAAGAATCTCAAGGACCCTTCTTTGGATTGGTGAGGGGTGGCGCCTGGGGAGGATGGGTCTCAGCTTTTGGGGGAGGCCACCCAGGCCCAGCCTCGACGCTCCGCATCCACCGCAGACGTGTGGCAGGAATGCCCAGAGGCCGTCGCTGCCCATCCCCGCAACGGTAGGCCAGTCAGTGCCAGTCGCTAACGCCTTTGGGTCACATTCTGCCCACCTCGAGTTTTGGGCACCCCGCATATTCTGAGGCCCTGACCCAGAGGCGGGGGTGAAGTGTGCGTGTAGGGCACGCCAACAACCGCAGCCTACCCGCCTCTCCAACAGGATCGCGGAGCTCTGTAGCACCGAATCCATGCGTGGACGCGGCCGACGCGTGCACCGCCGACGAGCGGTGCCATCGGCTGCGCACGGCGTACGTGGCGCAGTGCTTGGGTCGTGCCGCGCCGGAGGGCTGCCCCCGCGCCCGCTGCCGCCGCGCCCTGCGCCACTTCTTCGCCCGCGGGCCGCCCGCGCTTACCCACGCACTGCTCTTCTGCCCTTGCGGCGGCCCCGCGTGCGCAGAGCGCCGGCGCCAGACCTTCGTGCCCTCCTGCGCTTTCTCAGGGCCTGGCCGGGCGCCACCTTCCTGCCTCGGGCCCTTAGATGCCTGCGAGCACAGCCGGATCTGCAGGTGCCGGAGGAGGTGGAGTGGGGGGAGGGGGGAGAGGGGACGCGCGGGCGGGGGTCGGAGCCACTAGTCGCCCACTCACCGCCTTCCGGCCGCGCGGCGCAGGCCCCGCCTCCTGGCCTTCCAGGTCTCCTGCGCGACCACAGCCAGCAACCCTGACGGCTGCCTCCGAGACCAGGCCCCCAGCTGCCTGCGCGCCTACGCCGGCCTCGTGGGTATGCACCGCCCGCAGGGCATCTCCCGGGGATGCCTCCGCCAGGATGGGCCGATTACCCTGTTTTCGGGGTCTCACCAGGCACAGCCATCACGCCCAACTACGTGGACAACGCAAGCGCGCGCGTGGAGCCCTGGTGCGACTGCAGAGCCAGCGGAAATCGGCGTGAGGAGTGCGAAGTCTTCCGGGGGCTCTTTACGAGGAACCGCTGCTTGGGTGAGGAGTCCGGGAGGTGGGGGCGGAGGGGCGGAGGGACGGGGCCCCAGTCGGCCCTTACTGCCCCATCCCAAGCTGCCTGGCTGGCGGTGAGGAAACTGAGGTCCGTAGCGTAAGCCACGCAGGCCCACTTCCTTGCTTCTGCCACTTCTGAGGCGGTTCCATCCTCCAGGCACAGCCAACACCCGCCCCCCCCCGCCCCCATTAATAGTCTTGCCTTTCGAGTCTGAATAGCTGGATGGTTCGCTGACCAGTCTAGGAGTTAGGGAGTCTAAGTTTGAAGCCTAACCCTGCCACTTACTAGCTGAGAGTTAACTCCTCTAAGCCTTTTTGTGCTCATCTGTAAAATGGGGTGATAATTGTCATGCTTCCATAAGGAGAGAAGACTGCAGTTTGTAAGGCACTCTTAACTTAGCATCGTCCATCCTGAAAGCCTTGCAGACGTCCTCTCTTCCCATATCTGCCTGGGGAGGACCCATGCAGGATGCCAAGGGTCTCAGTTTGTCCTTGAGGATCTGGGCCCTGTGCTAGGTTTTCTCAGCCAAGCTCACCCTGCATCCCTCCATAGACAGTGCCATACAGACCTTTGACGGTGGGTGGCCCCCAATCCTACGTAACCAACTGGACTCCCACCAGGACCCTGAGCAGAGTCTCCTGCAGGTAGGTGCAGACAGGGGATGGTGAGCTGGCAGCCCCTGCACTGCCTCCTTCCATGGCAAGTGGGCCTAGATGGAGGCATGAATGCCCTGGGAGGGTTGGGGTGGCAGAGAGCAGAACTGGGCTTCTCTCTCAGGTCCACACTCTGCTCCCACCTGCCAAGGTGTCTACTGCAGATGCGCCCCTGGAGGAGAGCTCCCTGCTCTCCATGCTTCTTGTTCTGGCTCTCCAGTCCCTGTTCTGACTTGGACAGCAGACCTTGGACAACTGTCCCACCCTGCCTGGGATATTGGGCCTCGTTAGTGGCCTACTGCCCCACTGAAAAGGGACTGGCTTGTCTCCTAAGCTGGCCCACCACTCTTGCTCTACTGCTCTTTGCAGATCTGGACACTTTTTATGCTCTAAGGAGTACATCTGAACAGACTTGTAGGCAAAACTCCCTCTGGTACTCCAGCATTTTATGGTGTCCTCCTAGTTAGGCACCACCCATCATGATAAACACCTGCACACCATAACTAACGTTGGCAGATTGCTTCCTGTCCTCGATGTGTTGGACACCAACTTGAGTGAGAATCCAGTTCCCTGCGTTGCACTGGCCATGTAGCCATCTTCCCTGTGGTTCAGCCCAGCACTAGGACTGACATCCATAACTCAATAAACCCATGTGCACTGAGACCGGCCCTGTTGTCATGTGATCTGTGTTCTGGGAGCCGGGGGACCGAGGTCAGCTGCAGGGTGTGCCACTGCTGGCCTCTGTGACCTTGGATGGCCTCGGAACCTCTCCAGACATCTTCTCAGGACCTGTGGATGCTGAACTGAGTCAACTATCAGCTCCGGTGCCGGGGATCTTGGCTACTTGTTTATTCTTTCATTCTCTACTAGTCATCAGATAAAGAAACTACATTTCCCTTGCAGTTAGGGGGTGGTTGGTGACACAGTTCTAGCCAGTGAGTGAAATTCACAGATAAGGCTTCCAGGAGAGCTCTTTAAAAAGGAACAGACTTCCTGACTGGGGCCCTTCAGCCTCTGGCCTCAGCTCGTCCCTCTTCTTGCCAACTTGGAGGCGATGCCTAGGAACATGGGCACCATCTTGGAAGAGGAACCATGTGACAGTGTGGCACACCAGCCCGTCTGCCTTCCTCTGGGCTGTACTCTGTGAGAAAAATGATGCGCCTAATTTGTTTAAACCGCTTATCCCCAGGTGTCTGTTATTTGCAGCTAAATATAGGCCCTGATCGGAGAAGGCAATGGCAACCCACTCCAGTACTCTTGCCTGGAAAATGCCATGGACAGAGGAGCCTGGTGGGCTGCAGTCCGTGGGGTCGCTGAGAGTCGGACACGACTGAGCGACTTCACTTTCACTTTCCTGCATTGGAGAAGGAATTGGCAACCCACTCCAGTGTTCTTGCCTGGAGAATCCCAGGGACAGGGGAGCCTGGTGGGCTGCCATCTATGGGGTCTCACAGAGTCGGACACGACTGCAGCGACTTAGCAGCGGCAGCATAGGCCCTGATTGACACACTTCCACCTATGGGGTGCCTAGGAGCCCTAGGATCGCCCGTTGTGCTCCCTTAGGGGAGCCCTCCACCTCAGTGCACGCAGAACCCTACCCTGGCAGACACTGGAAAGAATGGTGTTTTTTTTTTTTTTTCCCCCTGAGTAATTGGTTTCTGTCCATGTGGAGAGTCAAATTCTTCCCTGGAGCAGAGGGAAGTTTATCACAAGGGTTTAATAAACAATGTGTGGCCAATGTGGACCCAGTGGATGCTAAGGGCATTGTGTTAAACTATAGTTCTGTGGAGGAGTTTTGGGAGGAGAGGGCAGAACTATGGGAGCAAGGTACTAAGCTTTCCACAAAAACTTGGGGACTCTTGATTATTGTCTGTGTCTCTGGGCTGCTCCATCTCAAACCTGGTTGGAATTTGGCAGGAGCCAGAAGATAGTTTGGAGTGGAAGCTTTCGGTGCCTTGCTCAGCCCTCTCTGGGGCTAGTGCAACCCATCCCCGAGCTGCTTGGGATGTTGGCTGCTAACACAGCTCACAGCTGCCCACCTCTCTAGAAGAGACAGCCTGAAAGGCTACACTCTGTTCCCAGAGGTGGACAGTGGCCAGTGACTGACTGAGGCAGGAGTTCAGAGGCCTGGCCTGTGTGCCTTGGGGGACAGCTGTATGTGCCGGCCATGCTTCAGAGTTCCCTGGGACTTTAGGCTGAGGCTGGATCCCAGCTGAGACCACATCCTAGTTTAGCTCCTTCTCCTGCCCACTCCTGCTCCCTCATGTAGAGGTTCCCTGAGGGCACTCCCTCCAATAAATCATGGTCTGAGAATCCCTGCCTTGGGCTCCATTTCTGGAGAACCTGACCAAAGACACAGGGGTTAGGTACAGACCACACTGAAGCCCAGGCCTGGGGCTGCCCTGACCAGAAAAAGAGCCACTGGCTCTGAGACTGTGTAGTTAGCAACTCATACCAAACCCACAGACACTACATGGGGCAGCTGTCAACCAGCCTCCCGCCTTCTGCCAGTACTCCCCTGGCTGGAACCAAACACAGCTCAAACTGGCTTGGGCTTCAGGCACAGCTGTCCCCAGGGGTTCAGATGATGTTGCTCCTGCTGATCTCTGCTCCACTCTGAAGCCAGACAGGCTCTCACCCAGGATGTTATCAGCAGCCCTGGATCTATGGTCTCTCCTTCTGCACTCTCAGCGGAGAAAAGCACTTCTCTTTCCCAGTATTTGTGGCCTAGAGAATTACATCAGTCCACCAAGATCACCCACCAAGAAGGGGTAGGACATTTTTTAATGGGAAAAAGGAGGGATGTTGGATGGAGCAAAGCTCAGAGTCTACCCTGTCACCACTTCATAAAGAAGGAATGTTCTCAGCTGCCTACACCTGTGTGGGAATGGACATCTGGAGCAGGGGCGGCTAGGCAAGTGAAAGTATTGCCTTGCCCTGTTTACCGCTGTTGTATGGTAGCCCAAGTGCAGATTAAATACCCACTAAGTGATTTGCTTTATGTGAGAGTGTGTTAAACTCTATTGAAAGTGTTAGTCGATCAGTCATATCTAACTCTTTGTGACCCCAGGAACTGTAGCCCGCCAGGCTCCTCTGTCCATGGAATTCTTCAGGCAAGAATGCTGGAGTGGGTAGCCATTCCCTTCTCCAGGGGATCGTCCCGACCCAGGGATTGAAGCTGAGTCTCCTACATTGCAGGCAGATTCTTTATTGTCTGAGCCACCAGGGAAGTCCTAAACTCTACTGCTTCCATTTTTCACTCAGATAATTAGAGTGAAATATGGGCATATGGGATCCCCTGGAGAAGGGATAGGCTACCTACTCCAGTATCCTTGGGCTTCCCTGGTGGCTCAGATGGTAGAGAATCCACCTGCAATGTGGGAGACCTGGGTTCAATCCCTGGGTTGGGAAGATCCCCTGGAGATGGGTGTGGCAACCCACTCTGGTATTCTTGCCTGGGGAATCCCCATGGAGAGAGGAGACTGGCAGGCTATACAGTCCATGGGATTGAAAAGAGTTGGACACGACTGAGCGACTGAGCACATACATACACATAGGCATATGGGCTTCCCCAGGTGGTGCTAGCAGTAAAGAGCCTGCCTGCAAATGCAGCAGGAAATAGAGACATGGGTTCAATCCCTGGGTTGGGAAGATCCCCTGGAGGAGGGCATGGCAACCCACTCCAGTATTCTTGCATGGAGAATCCCATAGACAGAGGAGCCTGCTGGGCTACAGTCCGTAGGGTTGCAAAGAGTTGGACACGACTGAAGCGACTTAGCACCCACACATAGGCACATAACTTTCAAAAGATTCATATATCTTTCAAAAGATTGGGAAGATAAAAGTGAATGGAACTTAGTGGAAAATAGCAAAATTGTTCATGGCATCTGGCTGTCTTCCTTCAGTACTTCTTTCCAACCAAGGCATGGGGTTTAATTAAATGGAGCCTCTTTAACCTCAGACAGTGTGCAAGGTAGAGGCTTCCTCACTGGGTGCAAGGGGAGAATGAAAGTTCATAGGCTCCCATGTCAGCCTGGCTCTCTATTTTTTTTCCCCCCCAGAGTGAATGTTCCTGGGGAGAGGCTGAGGCTGTCTGGGGCATGGAACTAGTCACCCTGGAGACAGAAGCCAAAAGGAGGGACTAGACTCTGTGACTTGCAGAGGCTATCATTTTCCCACTTCTGGGGCTGTGGACTTTCCTAGGGTTTTGTTGTTGTAATGGGCTGAATGGTGGTTCCAAAGACATGTCCTCATCCTAATCTCTGGGACCTGTGAACGTTACCTTATATGTAGGCAAAAAGAGTGAATATTACATTCTGTGGCAAAAGATGTGATTGAGTTAAGGATAGTGAAAGGAGGCACTTATCCTGGATTATCAGAGGGAGCCTTAAATGCAGTTATGTGCACCTTTGTTAAAGAAAGGCACAGGGAGATTAGATATACACACAGAAGAGAGAGTGCTGTGAAGACACAGGCAGAGACAGGAGTGAGGTGGTCACAAGCCAAGGAATGTGGGCAGCCACCTAGAGGAGGCCAGGAGCGGATTCTCCCCTAGAGCTGGGAGCAGTGCAGCTCTGCTCACAGCATGATTTTGGACTTTTGGCCTTCAGAATTGTGAGAATAAATTTCTGTCATTTAAAGCCACCAAGATTAGGTAATTTGTTATAGCATCTTCAGGAAACTAGTGGAGTTGTCTTAGGTGGTCAGGGTTTGGTTTCTGTCACTTCCATATAAAAAGGTCCTAGCTCATAACATAGTGTTAAGTCTGGCCAAACACCTCAAAGCTGAGTCCAGCTGTGGCCCCTACAACCAGAGAAGGGTCCTGCCTTGCTCCACATCTGAGTATCGGCCTTTGTGTCCTGCCAGATAGCCTGCTTGCTGTCACACTTTCACATGCATTCTGAGAACTGCAGTCCTGGGCCTGGCCTCATCCCTGTGACTGGGTCTCTGTTAGCTGTTGTCAACACTGAGCCTCTAGCTGACAGGTGGCTGGGGATGGGAACAAGCAGAAAGGCAGGTGCTGGAAGCACCCATGGATTTATGGGTGGAAACTTCACGGTTCATGAATGTTCACTCTGGCTTGTTGTCTTAAGTTGCAAGGTTAATATGAAGATGTTCACTGCCCCCCTCCTCCCGCCACCCACCCCAGTTTAGTCAGGTGTGGCCAAACTCAGAACTGGCTTATCTCTGCAGGAAGGATGGACACTGGTGGGTGAAATTTCCAGAAGGCCAGGAGGGAAGGGGCAGGCAGGGCTACAGGAGAGGTGCCCCCAGCTGGACAGCAACTTGCCAGTGAGCCTGGCACACATGTGAAAGGAGACAGAACATGGCCCTGCCTTGTTGGGTTGCAGGCCTGGGAAGGCCTGCATTGAAAGATGTCTTAGGAAGCTGTTCTGCTAGGGAAATGTCACCTCACACCCAAAGGAGCCTCCAGTCCAAGGCAGAAAGTGAAAGTGAAGTCACTCAGTCATGTCCGACTCTTTGCGACCCCATGGTTGTAGCCTACCAGCTTCTTCCATCCATGGGATTTTCCAGGCAAGAATACTGGAGTGGGTTGCCATTTCTTCTCCAGGAGATATTCACAACTCAGGGATTAAACCTGGGTCTCCCGCATTGTAGGCAGATACTTTACCGTCTGAGCCACCAGGGAAGTCCACTGGCAGGTTGGTATAAACCCCCAATAGCTGCTGCTGCTGCTGCTGCTAAGTCACTTCAGTCGTGTCTGACTCTGTGTGACCCCATAGACGGCAGCCCACCAGGCTTCTCTGTCCCTGGGATTCTCCAGGCAAGAATACTGGAGTGGGTTGCCATTTCCTTCTCCATTGCATGAAAGTGAACTCCTAGCAGCCTACAATGCTCCTCTGTCCATGGGATTTTCCAGGCAAGAGTACTGGAGTGGGTTGCCATGGCCTTCTCTGACCCCCGACAGAGTTTCTGCCATAAGCCATATGAGGTCACCATCGAACTGCAGAGCAGGGGTCCTCACTTGCTTCACCCAGGGTGTGTCATTCATTCACACAAGCACGCTGTAGAGTTAGTAAAGTACAGCAGAAAACATGTTCGCTAGGAGAACAAAGAACTAGAGCTCTAAGCATCCTTACCTTGTCCTGAAGAATCCCAGACGAGCCCCCAAGATAAAAGGTTGCTGCTGAACCACAAAAGACTCCAGGATTCTTGGCCTCCGGAGGAGAAGAATTCAATCTGGGGCCAGTGATGAGGCATGATCACTCAGAGCTTTTGTGTAATAAAGTTTTATTCAAGTATAAAAGAGATAGAGAAAGCTTCTGACACAGACATCAGAAGGGGGCAGAAAGAGTGCCCCCCAAGGCAGAAGATACAGAGGAAAATTAAGATGAGAAGATGCCCATATGCCCACACAAGAAGATAAAATACACACAAAACCTCAGAACCTGAGCCCTCAAGGGACTGGGAATAAACAGCAGAGGAGGAAAGGCCTACAGGGCATGCAAATGGGCCCCAGCAGCCAGGGTGGAGCCCCAGCTCCTGGTGCAGCAAGCAACTTCATACAGTAATCAGGACTGTCTCAGCTCGTCCCTTCTCTGTGTTGGGAACATGGAATGGAAGAGAACTGGTGCCAGGCACGTCCCACAGCTAGTGACACAGGGCTGCAGGAAGTGTGTCCGTCCAGATGCAACCCAATTGGAGACTCCAGGAATAACACTGCTCTTGGTGACAGAATTTTCCAAAATGGTGACCAGCTCTTGGTAAAGTTTTGAAGAGAAGTCCGGTCTTCCCTTATTTATGCAGTAAAGTACTTTCATTTCTAGAAAACTTTGTGTTTATAATAGTGTTCTACACTAAAATAATTAGAAACAGATTTTTCCCCATCTACACAAATATCCAACAAGACGTTTGAAACTTGGGTGGGACGTGGGTCAGTTCCTTGTTGGGTAGGACAGTCCTGTGTGTCACAGGATGATGGTCCACCTTCAGGGCCACCTGCTAAATCATAGTAGCACTGCCCCTTGAAAGTGATGATCAGATTGCCCCAGCTTTTTCCAAGATGCCCCCCAGGGGGCAGTCCTACACCCACTGAGAACTACTGCCCTGCAGGGCCAGGCTACCCTGACTCCTACCGCTGCTCTTGGGCCCATTTTGCTCCCCCAAGCCCTGTGTCTTGCCACTGTGCAGGCCCAGCAGCCTCGTTGCCTCCTGTGGGCCTCTCTGCATCTGCTGTTCCCTCTACTCGAAAGCTCTTCTCCTGACATCCACACGCCAGCTCCCTCCTTCATTCAGCTCTACCCAGCTGATACCTGCCCCAGCGACTCATTCCCACACGCCCACACTTTCTACCCCAACCCTTCCCCAGCCTTTCTTCACATAACTTATTATCTGGCATTGTCTTTGTGTCCCCCACTAGACTATAGACTCCAGCAGGACAGATTTTGTCTGCCTTGTTCACTGTTAAGTCCCTGGTCCCCACACAGTGCCTGGCTGACACACAGTGGCAGGATGGGCAGAGGAGGAGGATGGCTGACCCACTGCAGAGTCTTAATTAGACTCGGCTTCCCTGGTGGCTCAGAAGTTAAAGTGTCTGTCTGGAATGCAGGAGACCCGGGTTCGATCCCTGGATCGGGAAGATCCCCTGGAGAAGGAAATGGCAACCCACTCCAGTACTCTTGCCTGGAGAATCCCATGGAGGGAGGCACCTGGTAGGCTATAGTCCATGGGGTCGCAAAGAGTGGGACACGACTGAGCGACTTCACTTTCACTTTCAGTCACAATGTTGGTTGTTTTCATTTTTTTAGGGTCAGGCTATTGGTTTCCTTGGGGCTTCCCTGGTGGCTCTGTGGTAAAGAATCTGCTTGCCAATGCAGGAGACCCAGGTTCAATCCCTGGTCTGGGAAGATCTCCTGGAGTAGGAAATGGCAGCCCACTCCAGTATTCTTGCCTGGAAAATTCTATGGACACAGGAGCTTGGTGGGTTATAGTCCATGGGGTTGCAAAGAGTCGGACACGACTTAGTACCTGAACAATGGTTTCCTTGGTAAAACAATTCCCTCAGAAACCTACACGTTTTCTTTCTTTACCAGGCAGGTCCAGTGGCAATGACAGCATTTCTGGTTCTTTCCTGAGCACAGTACTCAGGTTAGCTTTACTTCTGTGCTTACCTACATGATCCCCCCTGAAGATGATGGCCTCGAGGCCGTGAGGCTCAAGCAGGAAGACCACCACACGCTCTGAGTCACTGTCTTCCTGAGCTGTTTTTGAGCATAAGCACGCTTTGGTGTTTAGAGACTAGACACGAGACTATTTGGCTTTTCCAACACTGCAGGACCCTGGATTTCAGGGTTCTCCACCCCCTTCACTTCTGCTTGTAAACTGGCCAATTTTTTTTCTGGAACTCAACTCTGTCGTGCCAAAACAGCCAGTACCGATCAACACATACCACATTTCTGCTTTTTCACAGCTTCTTCCACTTGAACAAAAACTGAGTAGACACATAGTTTGCTTTTACAAGTTATCCAACATCATAGCCACATCAGATGTTCTGCCACTGCCCGACAGGGATCCCCAGCTGTTCTGCCTGATGTGTCTGTTTTTTCATTGCCTGCTGCCTGACCACTAAGCTAATGCCACATACCCTGTGAGTGTGCGTTCAGCCGCTCAGTTGTGTCTGACTCTGTGACTCCAAGGACTGTAGCCCACCAGGCTCCTCTGTCCATGGAATTTTCCAGGCAAGAATACTAAGAGTGGGCTGCCATTTCCTTCTCAGGTCTTCCCAGACCGGGGATTGAACCTGTGTCTCTTGCATTGGCAGGCACGATTCTTGACCACCGAGCCCCCGGGGAGGCCCCAAAGAAACCACTAACCTGACCTTAAAAACATGAAAACCACCCACACACACAGCACACAGCTTTTGCTAGTGTGGTAGCTTGCCTTGAAGTGGTGACATGGGCCTTTATTTACCTCCAATGTCTTTAACAGGTGACCATGGTTTTGTGCCAAGTTTAGAACTTTTTCCAAAATCTCTTGGCTAAAGCCCAGTTCATGGCCCTGACCTAACTGTAAGAAGGCAGAGATGCTGTTGATGCTGCGGCCAACTACCACATTCTCACTAAATCACAGGTCTTAAGCCAGTCAGAAACAGCTGGTGGCTCCCGCAACCTGCCCCAGGACAGTATCAGGGTCCTCCCTAACTTGTCAGTGGGCTGTAGTTCAACTGTTTCCCACCCTGGCTCAGGCCCAAGCTCTGGTTGGCAGGCCTCCTCCAGTCTCCTGGCCTGGACCCGGTGCCTCACCCACCCTCACCTGTATGAACATAGCATTTCCTTGTGCTTCTTCTGGACTCTTCTGGACTTCTTCATGCCGATTTTATCCTTCTAGACCTTTTCCCTTTTAATATGCAAAAGTGTGATTTATTTGCACTAAGTATGAAGAACATTGATTTTCAGTCCCTTCAGTTAAAAAAACAAAACAACAGAGAGAACATATGACAGCACAGATTTTACACAAAATCTCAAATTCTCAGACATTCTGCACAAATAATTGTATATGTACATGACATATTTAAGGGCGAACCGCAATCCTGATGAAAAAATCCAACTCCTAGTTTGATTTTTTCTCTTCATTGGAGGATAACTTCTTCATAATATTGTCCTGGTTTCTGCCATATATCAACATGAATCAGTCACAGGTACTTCTAGACCTTTTGAACTCAGCATCAGGGCACTGAAATGGACTGTTCTGAATCTCTTCTGAGGGCAGGAGATGCATAAAGTGGGGCTGGAGGTACAGAAGGCGTACAGACAAGTTTGTGAATGGATATGTACCTTCATCAAAATTCAAGATCAATGACAATGTTGTGGCTGTGGAGGACTAAATCTATCTGCTTGAGATTTAGCAGGAGCCGGAGAGGACAGGGCTTCCCTGGTGGCTCAGTTGGTAAAGAATCTGCCTGCAATGTAGGAGACCTGGGTTCGATCCCTGGGTTGGGAAGATCCCCTGGAGGAGGGCATGGCAACCCACTCCTGAATTTTTACCTGGAGAATCCCCATGGACTGAGAAGCCTGGTGGGCTGCAGTCCATGGGGTCACAGAGTCGGACACAACAGAGTGACTAAGCACACATACGAGAGGACAAGAAGCTGAATGAACAAGGGCAGCCGGTAAGGCTCTGGCATAGGCGTGATGGTGCCCAGGCAGAGCTGTCCTGCATACCAGTCTCTGTCTCCAGCACTGGGGTGTTAAGGGCAAAGAGGGCCATGATGGGGACACAGGGAAATCTGCTCACAAACTGCTCAGGATTCCTCCCACACCTCATGGCCCAGTTTTGCCCAGAGGTGTCTGAGGTGCCCACCTGCTGATTTACACCTCTGTCAGACTGCCAAATGCTTCCTCTGAGGCAGTCTGAAAACTGGTAAACTTTTAAAAACATTTTTCTCCCTTTTCTTAAGGTTCTGTTGACCCAAACTGTAAAAACAAGTGAAACAAAACACAAACACTCAGAAGAAAACCCACATTTTTATCAGATCTACTTTTATTTCAGAAGGAAGTTCATATTATAGTATTTACTTGTTTATATACAAGTTCTTCACATTTATTTTTAAAATGCACAGACCTCCCCTAGTTCTCTTGTTCCTGCTTAAATTAGCTGTTATTTTACAATACAAAAAATACCAAAAAATTGCAGTCCTAAATGTATGTATAACACCCACAATCCCCAGCAATGAAATAGTTTACAATACTTACTCCATATTTACATGAGTGCAATATATGCTAAATTATACATATTAACAAACTAAGCTTGAATCCAAACCAAAAACTCCCCGAACAAAACAAAACTGTAAATAACTATAAAACATTTCCAGAGCCAGAATTAGTTCAACAAAACAGGCTTCACTAGTGTTTAGAATGTTTTGTGCACAAATTCAGTTATTGAAAGTCAATTCCATTATTGCCTTTAAAAGAGAAGGCGCCAGTTTTCCTCTCCTCTCCAACAGATCACCTCCCTGCAGGTGAAGGGTGTTCATGAATTTGGACAACTCAGGGGAAACATCCCTTGGTGGGCTTGGCTATCTACAAACCATCACGGTGATTTTTATGGTTTGAGCCATTTGGTAAACTGAGTAAACATTTCAGGCTGAGAGCCGGTGCACGGTCCAAGGCTAGACCCTCCGCCTTCCTGGGTCTGTCCTCAGGGGGCCAATTCTCACAGAAACCACTGCAAGGAAAGGTCTCCTGGGATGACAGGTTTGAGGAGCTGGATTCTGCTGTAATTCTCAAGAGCTGCTTTTCCATCTGTCACTGCCCCAGTGTTAGCTTAGGTTGTCAGTGAAGTACTTAGTGAATAGTTGAATCATTCCCACCCCATCTCTAAATACACTCTACTAAGTTGAAGGAGCAAGATTTGCACTGAAAGGTAAAGTGTCTTTTTCTAAAATACCGCTTTGGTCTTTCCATTTGCCTCAGACTTCCTGGTGCATCTCCAATCTTGTTACCTCAGGCCTTACCACTGATATTCCAGTATTTTCCCTATGCTGACAGAGTCTGTCCAGGGCTGCTTTTCTTCCAGGTTAGTTCAGGCAGCATATGGTTGCTTTCTCTCCACACCTCCTCCCACATTTAGAGGTGATCCTCACAGGAAACAAAGACTTCTCCCCAAACAGTATGGGAAGGGGGCAGGAGGCAAGGGTGAGGTTCTCCATGGGGAAACAGGAGGAGCTAATTATCAACAAAGCAGCTGCCCACTCCCACCCCCAGTTTGCAGTATAGTTAACTATGGTCCTAGGAAATGGTCATCAAAAATTTACACAAAATCACAACAAAATGCAGCCTGAAAAACCCCCTTTTGGAAAATCTGACTAGATCTACGGTGTAGTCTTTGTATCTTAAGTCTAAGAGAAGCGTTTCTCAGGACGAGACTGGTCTACTCCCGGCTACCCACAGCACCAAGAGGCCGACAGGAAGATTTACGATGCACGTCAGAGCTGATGACAGTGACAAAGACACTGCAGCTGCCAGCGAGCCTCTTCACACGCTGCCCACACTTTCATACGTGCACTGACAGACGAGTCCTGCTTTAAAAGTTATCCAACTGGCCCCAGATGCATTTGAACACATGGGCACAACGGGGATGCCTGTCTCGGCTTTATCATCACTGTACGAGGACTTCTCTGAGCCTGGATATCCATTATATGGCACAAAAACACATTAGGTCAAACTTGGACACCGTTATGTTTAATAAAAATACATAAAGATATTTTTGTTTTATGTACACTCTGACTGTCCAAACATTCGGACACTATTGTATAGTTATGTACAAGTGCAATATCTATGTTTTCATAACTATTTTAATTTACATACAGGCTCTGAAGTTCCAGATGACTTCCTCTCAGTAACTGGCTCTAAGCTGAGCGCCTCTTTCTCCTGCCACCCCCTTCTTCTGGCCCAAGCCTGCAGAAAGCTGTTTGCTACTGGCTGCAAAGGAGAAGCAGCTGGATTCAGCTGTTTCTCTACTGTCGGAGCAGAATTAAACTTCACTTGCTCCTTCCGTCCTTTTAAAAAATAAACATTATCTTTTAGAAAAAAAGAAAACCAGGTGGCTATGGGACACGGTGCTTATTATTTCAAGGCATGGAACTACCATGGGGAGGAGGCTTCTTTGCCAAGCAAACACTAGTCCTTTGAACAAACAAGGACTTCCTTTGTGGGAGGGTCCTCTCCAATGGCCTCGTGGTAATTACAGGGTGAAGGGCCAGTCCATGGCAGGCTCTCTGGGGATACCGTGATCTGGAGCAGAGATGTAGGGAGCTTCTAAGAGGAGGGATCTTCTCTAGAACCGTCTGCTCTTTAACAATGTTGTGAAAAAGCAGCATTTTGAGAGGCAAGTCTCAAAGTAGAGGTGTTTTGTGCATCAGACAGTGTTTTATGGTTCGACATCCTTGAAAACATCTTTCCAGGCAATTCTTCATGGGAGGGGTTAGTGTTGGGGAAGAGATAATACTCCCTCTCTCTAGGTACTCCACATAAAGGTGAAATGCCACAGTTTTGCTCTTTTGAGTATTAATTTCTCCAAATTCACAAACTTGAGCATTGTGTCTAAAGGTCTACCCTTCCTGAGCCTCTGCACACTGCACATTACCCCCCCTTCCCCCCAGGGTAATGCTAGAGAACTCCTGGGTTTTGAAGCAGAAGAGAGGTCCTGGGAGGCTGCTGCATAATGCCAGAATACAGAGCACCACGGACAGGACAACACGACATCCCGGCAGTGGCCTGGGGAGACGAGCAGGGACTGCCCTACCCCACTTCAATTTGGTCACGACTTCAATTTGGTCACTTCATTTGGCATGGTTTTCTCTCCTTGTCCATTTTTCTCATGCTTTTCATCCTTATCAGTACTCACTGCCCTCCCCACAGCCACCCCTTGAATCTAGGAGGGAGCATGGGAGGCCTGGGTCCCTCCTGGGGGAAAGAGGACCAACAGCTCCAGGCTGCTCTCCAGGCTTTGGGCAGGTTCTGCCTGACAACAGGAGACCGAGCCTCTCCTGGCACTCCACCTGCAGCCTGGGAATGAAGAATGACCCACCACCTTACACAGGCTACAGAAACAAATGCTGTTCTTTGATCAAGGAGTCCCAAGTGCTGTCATGCTCTTTTCAGCTCAAGGGAGACATGTAACATGAGCAAGCCCCTCCCTCTGCAGTGCCTGGGCAGGAGTGGCCAGAGGGGCTGAAGCAAACATTAGGCCAAGTCTGGGGCAGGGAGGCACATGGGAACATGCCTAGTGTCCTTTTTGAAAAACAGGAGCATTCACAGTTAGGTCCTTTCTGCTTTCCTCTCAATCCCTGCTACATTAAATGTTTCTTGGGGTGAGAAAACCTTCCTGGCTGCAAATTAGATTTTATAAAAGAGCAGATTGCCAATGATAGCTGTTTAAGTTTTCTAAGAATGTAGGAATGCAATTATGTAAAAACTTATGCTTACTAACTTTCCAATTGCTAGATCTATTTAAAGTCTAGGCACTTAGTGTGTGTGTGTGAGAGAGAGAGAGCGTGAGTGGCAGAGACAGAGAGACAGAGAGAGGTAAAGAGGAAAGAGAAGGATAGGGAGGGAGAGAGAGAGAACCTTAAATGGATTAAGACTAAATTAATCACGTTGCTACAGAAAACTACATATTACATCAGTTTACATTCCAAGTAACACTGCTGACCTTGACATTTAAAATAGCCCCCTTCTATCTTATGATTCAAAAGAGATGGACCATTATTAATTCTCAACTAGAAAAAAAGTTACTCCCTGGAAGACAGATATTTGCCTAAATCGTGCAAGAATAAATAGCACATCTTTTAAAAAAGATAGCAGGCTTCAGATGAAAAGTTAATTCATCTGACTAGTTTTTAAAAGACCACATTCAAGAATGACTGATGATAAATGTCTACTTGTAAACACTACATCTTTGTTTTTTGCACAGTTGAGACAGTCCCAAGGACAGTTTTCCACAAGTGAACCTGAGTGTCATTCCTAGCTCTCTCACTCGCTCTACACCGGCCTCCTCCAGCAACAACTGGATCACCCCAGACCTGTAACGAAATCAATTATTTCCTATACGAAAGTAAAAGGTTAGATGCTGGAGTACAGATGGGAGAAACTGTCAAAGAAAGCTTGTGAACATGCAGAGGAGGTGGATGATTCGAGGGTTTCCAGTCTTCAGCCCCGCATAGCATCTTCTCCCTGCCTGCTCCCTCCTGGCAGACGGCTCTGGCACGCCACTCCTTGCTCACAGGGAGTCCCGGCCCCAGCATCAAATGCAGGTCCCAGGCTGCGCAGGGGGCTGCTGTTTTCGGTTTCTCACTGCTCCTGACTTCTCTTTGTAGACGACTGGCATCTGCTGAGAAATGTCCACCAGGGCACTGGCCACTGCGAGCCCTTGGGAGAACCCAAAGAAGGAACACAGGAACAACTTGCTTTTATTTAGAAAATAATTGAAAAACTTTCTTTTTACATTCCCATGGTGCAATAAATAAAGTATATACACGGGAAAAACCTTACTTTTAACCTGTATCTCCCTCTATATTCCCCCCTTCCATCAGAGTAACTGCTTTTGTTAGTTTGTATATGTTCTTTCAGGGTTTATTTGTACACATACATATTTTCCTCCTCTCCCCTTTTTACATAAAAGCAGTACCTTACTTTCCAGCAGATCAACCAACCAAAGTGCTCTGCCTGGTGGTGGAGCATTTAAGTAAGACTGCAGACATGCTTTCAAGTTTCACCTGTCGTTTTCTCCAAAAAAAGCTGCACTATTTATGATGAAATTCAGATTCATCCCACGTTGCCCAGCTAGAACTATTATTATTTTGATATCTATACCACAATAAGAGTTAGGATAGACTCTGGGGCCAGACTTTGGAATAAGCAAGGTTCTTTAACCTCCCAGTGCCTCAGTTTCCTCATTTGTAAATGGGGAACAGCACAGGCTTGTGTGAGGAGTCAGTGAGTGAACTAATGGCAAGTTGTAGAATGGTAGCTGGCTTTTCACCTCCATTACCGCTTTTGCTTTGGGGACTGGTGAGTCCATTCTCCCTTCTGTATTGGTAATTGATTAACTCGATGTTCACTAGGGAAGGCACAATCCTGGGGAAGTTGGGTTCCTATGTTTGTGAAAAGGCCAGACAGGCTCATAGCCCTGTTGAGGCCTCCAGGAGCCATGCTAGAGGAGTTTCTTACTCCACCTGCTGAGCAGCTTTTAAGTGCCAGGTTTAGTACCTGGCATGCAGTGGGGAATCCACACCAGTGACCACTGTTATAGCAAAGACAGAGCCAGGGGCTTTGGGAGTCCAGAGAAGGGCACTGTTTAAAGTAGGGGTAAATCCTCGTCACAGTCATCAGAAAAGAAAAGACACCCAGAGTGGAAGGGAAGAAAACTGTTATCTGCACATAAGATACTATATACAGAAAAACCTAAAGTCTCCACCAAAAAACTATTAGAATAAATGAATTCAGTGAAGTTGTAGAATACAAGATTAATACACAGAAATCTATTGCTTTTCTATACACTAATAATTGAACTAGCAAGAAAATAATCTCGTTTAAAATCACATCAAACAAAATAAAATTCCTAAGAATAAACTTAACCAAAGACTTTTAATCTGGTAACTATAAAACATTTACAAAGAAATCTGAAAATAATACAAAGAAATGAAAAGACACCCCATGTTCTTGAACTAGAAGAATACTATTAAAATGTCCATATTATCTAAAGCAATCTACAGAGTTAAGCCAGCCCCTATCAAAATAACCATGACATTTCCCACAGAACTAAAACAAATAATCCTAAAATTTATATGGAACCACAAGACCCTGATTTGCCAATGCAATTTCATAAAAAAGAAAAAAAGAATGAAGCTTGAGATATCATGCTCCCTGACTTCAGACTACACTAAAAAGCTAGAGTAATCAAAACAGCATGGTTTCCCCAGAAAAACAGACACACAGATCAGTGGAACAGAATAGAGAGCCATGAGAGAATAAAAAACAGAGAATAAATTCATGCACTTATGGTCAATTAATCTATGAAAAAGAAGGCAAGAATATACGGAGAAAAATATATGGAGAAAAATCTGTTCTGTAAGTAAGTGGTTCTGGGAAAACTAGACAGCTACACATAAAAGAATGAGATCAGAACATCTCCTCACACCACATATATAAAGACCCAAATGTAAAACCTGAAACCATAAAGACCCCAGATGAGAACACAGGTAGAACACTCTATGTAAATTGTAGCACTATTTCTTTGGATCTGTCAATAAGGCAAGAGATAAAAGCAAACAAATGTGACCTAATTAAACTTTAATTTTTTTTTTAACTTTCCTTGAAACCCTGAGAAAATGAAGACAACCTACCAAATGGGAGAAAATATTTGAAAATTATATGACCAATAAGGGGTTAATATCTAAAATATACAAACAGCTCATAAATTCAACAAAAAACCAAACAACCCAATTAAAAAAATAGAAGACCTGAACATTTTCCAAAGAAGATAACAAGCAGCATAGAGATGGCCGACAGGCACATGAAAAGTTGCTCAACATCACTAATCATAAGGAAAATGCAAATCAAAACCACGGTGCGGTATCATCTCCCATCTGTCAGAATGGCTCCAACAGAAAGACCACAAATAACAAATGTCAGTGAAGATTTGGAGAAAAAGGAGCCCTTGTATACTGTTGGTGGGAATGTAAACTGGTGAAGCCTCTGTGGAAAACAGTATCGAATTTCCTCAAAAAACTAAAAGTAGAACTACCATATGATCCAGTAATTCCATTCCTGAGTATACATCCAAACAAAACAAAAATACTAATTCAAAAAGATACACGCACCTGAATGTTCACACAATGGTCACAGCTTTATTCAAAACAGCCAAGATACGGAAGCAGCCTAAGTATCCATACATAGATGAATGGATATGAAGGTGTGGTGTGCGTATACACACCCACCCACACACACACAAACACAATGGAATACCACTCAATTATAAAATGGAATGACATTCTGCCATTTGCAATAATATGAAAAAACCTAGAGATTATTACACCTAGTGAAGTCAGACAAAGAAAGAGAAATACTCCAGGTTTTTACTTATATGTGGAATCTAAGAGAACAAATAAATACATATATAATGAAACAGACTCACAGATATAGAGAACAAAGTGCTGGTCAGGAGTGGTGAGAGGGAAGGCAGGGGCAAGACAGGGGTATAGGATTAAGAGATACAAACTACTATGTATCAAACAGAAGCAACAAGGATAGGCTGTATAGCACAGGAACATATAACCATTCTTTATTTATTGAAAGAATGGTTTTAGCTACAGAAGAATGGCTTGGATGTGGGGGTCGGGGGGCGGGGCTGTGATTTTAGAGGTCAAGGGTAGAAGCAGCTGACTACAGGAGAGAGATGGCAGCTGAGACTAGATTGGAGATGTGGCAGAGTAAATGAAACAAAGTGGAAGAGTGAGACTCCAGGTGCAGAACTAGCAGAACTTGCCCATGAATTATACATAGAGAGGTGAGGACTGCCTAGGATGACTCTTTAGCTTCAGTTTCTAACTTGAGCAACTGGCTAAATTCCTCAGTAAAGTGAATTCCTTTATTGAGATGGAGATCAAATGACCAAACTGGTTGGAAAGACGTAAGCTCCATTCTGGACATTTTAGGTTTGATAAACCTGAAAAAAGCAAGAGAGTTCCAGAAAAACATCTATTTCTGCTTTATTGACTATGCCAAAGCCTTTGACTGTGTGGATCACAATAAACTGTGGAAAATTCTGAAAGAGATAGGAATACCAGACCACCTGACCTGCCTCTTGAGAAACCTATATGCAGGTCAGGAAGCAACAGTTAGAACTGGACATGGAACAACAGACTGGTTCCAAACAGGAAAAGGAGTACATCAAGGCTGTGTATTGTCACCCTGCTTATTTAACTTCTATGCAGAGTACATCATGAGAAACGCTGGGCTGGAGGAAGCACAAGCTGGAATCAAGATTGCTGGGAGAAATATCAATAACTTCATATGCAGATGACCACCACCCTTATGGCAGAAAGTGAAGAGGAACTCAAAAGCCTCTTGATGAAACTGAAAGAGGAGAGTGAAAAAGTTGGCTTAAAGCTCAACATTCATAAAACTAAGATCATGGCATCTGGTCCCATCACTTTATGGCAAATAGATGGGGAAACACTGGAAACAGTGTCAGACTTTATTTTGGGGGGCTCAAAAATCACTGCAGATGGTGATTGCAGCCATGAAATTAAAAGTCGTTACTCCTTGGAAGGAAAGTTATGACCAACCTAGACAGCATATTCAAAAGCAGAGACATTACTTTGCCAACAAAGGTCCATCTAGTCAAGGCTATGGTTTTTCCAGTGGTCATGTATGGATGTCAGAGTTGGACTGTGAAGAAAGCTGAGTGCTGAAGAACTGATGCTTTTGAACTGTGGTGTTGGAGAAGACTCTTGAGAGTCCCTTCGACTGCAAGGAGATCCAACCAGTCTATCCTAAAGGAGATCAGTCCTGGGTGTTCATTGGAAGGACTGATGCTGAAGCTGAAACTCCAATACTTTGGCCACCTCATGCGAAGAGCTGACTCATTGGAAAAGACCCTGATGCTGGGAGGGATTGGGGACAGGAGGAGAAGGGGATGACAGAGGATGAGATGGCTGGATGGCATCACCAACTTGATGGACATGAGTTTGGGTAAACTCCAGGAGTTGGTGATAGACAGGGAGGCCTGGCATGCTGCAATTCGTGGGGTCGCAAAGAGTCAGACACGACTGAGCGACTGAACTGAACTGAAGCACAAGTGGACAGGTCATGTAGGCAATCTAATAACTGAGTATGAAGCTTGGTGAAGAGAACAGAATTAGAGATATGAACCTGGGAAAGACAGAAGGTAGAGGTTACTTAATATTGGGGAATATAAACTCACACTGAAAGAGAAAAAAAGCCTTGGGTTTGGCACAAGGAACCTTAAGGTGTAGAGACTGGAAAGGAGACTAGCCATTATTTTGTAATAACTTTAAATGTAGTACAGTCTATTAAAAATATTGGATCCCACCTGAAAGGCTAATATAATCTTATAAATCAACTATACTTTAATAAAAATAAATAAATAAAATGGGGAAATAGAGAAGGGGGTGGCAGAGATGGCTCCATCCTACTGGTAGGTCTCAAGCAGGGAGCAGCAGGTCTTCATCAGATTGGGACACGTCAGGCAAAGTTTGGAGCAGGGAAGGCCACAGTGCCGCATGTCTGTCACCCCTGCACCCCCAGCACCTTGCCTTCAGGGAGCACCAGTCAGTGTCTGCTTAGCTGGGCACTGACAGAAGACACTGCTCCAGAGCATCACGTCAACGGGCCCTTCTGCCCTTGACATGGACAAGGCCAAGTTAGGGGCTCAACTCACAGAAATCCCTGCTGCTGCTGCCGCTGCTAAGTCGCTTCAGTTGTGTCTGACCCTGTGCGACCCTAGAGACGGCAGCCCACCAGGCTCCCCCGTCCCTGGGATTCTCCAGGTGAGAACACTGGAGTAGGTTGCCATTTCCTTCTCCAATGCATGAAAGTGAAAAGTGAAAGTGAAGTCGCTCAGTCGTGTCTGACCCTCAGCGACCCCATGGACTGCAGCCTTCCAGGTTCCTCCGTCCATGGGATTTTCCAGGCAAGAGTACTGGAGTGGGGTGCCATTGCCTTCTCCAACAGAAATCCCTAGATGAGGGCAAATCAAGCCATTCACTTATGACATGAAGACAATAAACCCTGACCTGGCCATGTCTAATGTCCTCCCTCATGAGAACACCACAGACCCAGACCTGAGGCCTGCAGGATCACTGCAACTGAAAGCTAACTAAACCATTTCTATTATTTGAGGCATCCCTTCAAAGTACTCCATGATTAATCAAGATACTTCCCAAACTGTATTCCACATTTCCTTTGTGTTCAACAGTTAAAGAATGTTTATCTAAATTATGATTCATGTATTTGATGGAGTAGCTGTAAAAAACGGGTAAGATATTATATATACTAAGTTATAAAAATGTTTAAGATAGTTACATGAAAAAAGAAGAATAAAAATAAGAGTTATACATTCACTGCAACTAAATTGATGATAAGGGCTGGGAAGGAAACAGAACAGTGAAAATAGGTGCTACAGTAATGCTAGAAATACCAATTTGAGAACCACTAGCTTGAAGGAGCCAGCTGGAAGCCATGAAGTAAGACGACTGAGGAAGAGTGTGTGGAGCACAGAGGGAGAAAGCCTCAGTTAAGGGACAGCAATGAAAGAGAAAGTAAAGGAACAACACAGCCGGTGGGGAGGACGCATTGGTGGCAAAGGAAGGTTTGGCTGGAAGCAGGCTAAGGAGGCTGATGAAGTGAGGAGATCCAGATATTTTCCAGGAAGGAATGGTGACCTTAGAAAGAGGGGTTAAGGAATACAGGGGCAATGGGATCATCTTTCCAAATCCTCACAATGACACGAGGCAGGCACTACAGGTATACCTCATTTTATTGTGCTCACAGATAACTGTGGTGGTGTTTTTTTTAAAAATTGAAGGTTTATGGCAACCTTGCATTGTCAGATAATAGTATTTTTTAGTAATATTTTTAAATTAAATGAATGAGGAACCGTGTCTTTTTAGACATAATGCTGTTGCATCTCAACAGACTACAGTATAATACAGACATAACAGATGTATGCTGGGAAAACAAAAATTCGTGTGACTCACTTCCTTGTGATACTTGCTTTACTGCAGTTTTCTGGAACCAAACCTGCAATGTTTCCTAGGTCTGCCTGAATGCAATATCACTTTTATAACCAAGTTCCCTATGAACATGAAGGAGTCTTCACACATCTAACACATAACCCTCATTTGTCAATAATTGTCATCTACTCACCGGACTGCCCAGGAGGAGGGATTCCACCGAGGCCTCGAGGGAGCCTCACAAACACAGAGAGGACAGCAGCTTTGTTGCCAAAACACGGCTCCAGGGCAATGGGCTTGGGAACAGTCTGGTGGAAGAAAACAAAGAATGACCTAAAATGGTGTTCCCTAAGAAACACCTTCTTACTCCATGTGATTTCTAAAGACACCCCTTCGTTAGTTTCTATTGTTATGAAACATCAAACAAATCACAAACTCTGGAGCTTAAAATAGCACCTATTTATTATCTCAGTTTTTTAGGTCAGAAGTCCGGGTGAGAGCTCTGTAGGGTTCTCTGCTTAGGGATATAGGTCCTGTTTATGTCTTCTATCAGTTCTGGAAAGTAAAAGTCACTCAGTCGTGTCTGACTGTGACCCCATGAACTATACAGTCCATGGAATTCTCCAGGTCAGAATATTGGAGTGGGTAACCTATCCCTTCTCCAGCAGATCTTCAAGACCCAGGAATCGAACCAGGGTCTCCTGCATTGCAGGCGGATTCTTTACCAACTGAGCTATCAGGGAAGCCCCCACTCAGTTCAGGAAGAATTCTCAAGTCTATCTCACAAAGGTTCTGAGGGTCTCAGATCTTATCTTCAGAAGGTGGAACTCAAGTTATCAGCTGGGTTCCACTCCTACCAGGAGGCCCTGGGGAAGAACCAGCTTCAAGACTCATTCAAGTTGCTGGCAGAATCTAGCTCCTCCAGGCTCTAGGTGTGAAGTCCCCATTTCCTGGCTAGCAGTTAGCCAAGGGCCATTCTTCTTTTGGAGGCCACTCATATTCCTCTTCACAAGGTCTCTCCAGCATGAAACCAGTGACAGTGCTCAAGTACTTCTCATGGTTCCTCTTCTGCCACCAGTCAGAGAAAGTGTTCCCTATATATTAATGTCAACTACCCTCAGACTTTTAAAAAAACAATTTAGCTGTGGCTCTCAGGCCCTATAGCATGCAGGCTTCAGTAATTGTGGCTCATGGGCTTAGTTGCTCCACAGTACGTGGAATCTTCCTGCATCAGGGATCAAACCCATGTTCCTGCATTGGGAGGGGATTCTTATCCACTGCAATCAGGGAAGTCCACCCTCAGACTTTAATTACTTCTGCAAAATCTCTTCACAGCAGAATCTGAAGTAGTGTTTGATTGAACAAACATGAGAGAGGAATCTTGGGGGCCATCTTCAAAATTATGCCATCAGTTTCTTCAAACTGGTTGAAGAAACTGGAGCACAGAGAAATGACTAGATGAGTAAAACGGCTGAAGTGGTGAAATCACTTATGACCCAGGTGGGAGATGATAGTGGCCTAGATCAAGGTGATAGCTAACAGTGGTGGAAGTGGTGGCACAGGAGTCAGGACATAGTTTTGAAGATAAAGTAAAAAAGACTTGCTGATAGATGGGCTGTCCAGTGAGGATGAGAGCAAGGACAAGTCAAGGATGATTTTGGACTGAGCAACTAGAACATATTGAGTTGGGGAAGTTATGCCACAGGAGCAGGTGTGGGGAACAGTCTCTTGTTTTGAACATGTTAAGTTTGTTCAGATGCTTATTAAGACATCCAAGTGGGAATACTGAGCCAGCAACCTGATATATGAGTTGGACACTCACAGGAGAGTTTGAGTGGTGAGCTCAGGGTGTTTACATCCACAACGAATAAAAAGATTGCTATTGTCTGAATATTCATGTACTCCCAAAATTCATGTTAAATTTTAACACCTAATGTTAATATTTGGAAGTGGGTCCTTTGGGAGATGATCAGGACGAATGGGATTAGTGCCCTTAGAAAAGAGACCCTGAGAGCTCCCTCACCCCTTCTACCATGTAAAACTACAGCTAGAGGGAATTCCCTGATGGTTCAGTGGTTAGGACTCTGTATTTTACTGCTGAGGGCCCAGGTTCAATCCCTGGTTGGGGAACTAACATTCTGTGCAAGTTGGGTGGTATGGCAAAAAAAAAAAAAAAAAAATTACAGCTAGAAGGTGCCTTCTATGAACCAGAAAGCAAGCCTTCATCAGACACTCATCTGCCAGTACCTTGATCTTGGATTTCCCAGGCTCCAGATCTGTGAGAAATTAATTTCTATTGTTTGTAAGCTACCCAGTCTCTGATATTTTGTTGTTAACAGCCTGAACAGACTAAGGCAATAACCAAAGGTGCAGATGTAAAAGATGTGAGGAGAGGCCCAAAGACTGAGTCTGAGACAGCTGCCCATTATTAAAAGATGCTGGAAGATGAAGAAGGCCGATGAAGAACACACAGCACAAACGGCCAGAAGGTGAGTGTGTGGCTCTTGACAAGAAATTCAAGACAGTGTTTTACTGGCTGTGCTGCAGGCTGCTGAGTGACATGGGGTGTTACTAAGGCTCGTCTATTCTTCTCAATCCCACAAATGATCACTATTTTATCAGGACAATATTTTCTTAGATTTACAGAGGTTTATCAGCTGATTTACTCACTACTGCTTCTTATTCCACCCTCCTGGGGTAATTGGCCCCCTTTCTAGCACATCCTTTATATATTTCTTTCATACAGGTTTGTTGGTGGCAAGTACTCAGTTTTCCCTGCAGTCTGAAGACATCTTGATTTTATCCTTGTTCTTGAAAGGTAGGTACTGGGTACACTATTTGAGGCTGGCAGTTCTCTTTCAATACTTGTAGCGTCTGGGAAGTCAGCTGTCACTTTGTCATTCCTTTGTAGTAAACTTTTTCCCCTTAGTTATTTTTTAATGTGGTAAAATACACATTACTTTGCTAGTGTGTGAGATGAGTGCAATTGTGTGGTAGTTTGAACATTCTTTGGCATTGCCTTTCTTTAAGATTGGAATGAAAACTGATTGTTTCCAGTCCTGTGGCGACTGCTGAGTTTTCCAAATTTGCTGGCATATTGAGTGCAGCACTTTCACAGTATCATCTTTTAGAATTTGAAATAGCTCAACTGAATTCCATCACCTCCACTAGCTTTGTTCGTAGTGATGCTTCCTAAGGCCCACTTGACTTCACATTCCAGGATGTCTGGCTCTAGATGAGTGATCACACCATCATGATTATCTGGGTAGTGAAGCTCTTTTTTGTATAGTTCTTCTGTGTATTCTTGCCACTTCTTAATATCTTCCGCTTCTGTTATGTCCATACCATTTCTGTCCTTTATCGAGCCCATCTTTGCATGAAATGTTCCCTTGGTACCTCTAATTTTCTTGACGAGATCTCTAGTCTTTCCCATTCTATTTCTTTCCTCTATTTTGCACTGATCTCTGAGGAAGGCTTTCTTATCTCTCCTTGCCATTCTTTGGAACTCTGCATTCAAATGGGTATATCTTTCTTTTTCTCCTTTGCCTTTAGCTTCTCTTCTCAGCTATTTTTAAGGCTGCCTCAGACAACCCTTTTGTCTTTTTGCATTTCTTTTCCTTGGGGATGGTCTTGATCACTGCCTCCTATACAACGTCACAAACCTCCATCCATAGTTCTTCATGCACTCTGTCTATCAGATCTAATTCCTTGAATCTATTTGTCACTTCCACTGTATAGTCATAAGGGATTTGATTTAGGTTATGCCTGGATGGTCTAGTGGTTTCCCCTACTTTCTTCAATTTAAGTCTGAATTTTGCAACAAGGAGTTCATGATCTGAGCCACAGTCGGCTCCTGGTCTTGTTTTGCTGAATAGAGCTTCTCCATCTTTGGCTGCAAAGAATATAATCAATCTGATTTCAGTATCGACTATCAGATGATGTCCATGTGTAGACTCTTCTCGTGTTGTTGGAAGAGGGTGTCTCTCTTTGGCTCTGTCTTTTCAATCTTTCTGGAGTTATTTCTCCACTCTTCTCCAGTAGCATATTGGGCACCTATCAACCTGGGAGTTCATCTTTCAGTGTCATACCTTTTTGCCTTTTCATACTGTTTATGGGGTTCTCAAGGCAAGAATACTGAAGTGGTTTGCCATTCCCTTCTCCAGTGGACCACATTTTGTCAGAACTCTCCACCATGACCTGTCTGTCTTGGGGGTCCATGCATGGCATGGCTCATAGTTTCACTGAGTTAGACAAGGCTGTGGCTCATGTGACCAGTTAGATTAGTTTTCTGTGATTGTGGTTTTCATTCTATCTGGCCTCCAAGGCATAAGATGAGTGAGATTGCACTTATCTCACACGCTAGCAAAGTAATGCTCAAAATTCTTCAAGCCAGGCTTCAATGGTATGTGAACTGTAAACTTCCAGATGTTCAAGCTGGATTTAGAAAGGGCAGAGGAATCAGAGGTCAAATTGCCAATATCCTTTGGATCAACAAAAAAGCAACAGATCTCCAGAAAAACATCTACTTCTGCTTTATTGAATACACCAAAGCCTTTGACTGTGTGGATCACAACAAACTGTGGAAAATTCCTAGAGACGGGAATACCAGACCACCTTACCTGCCTCCTGAGAAATCTGTATGCAGGTCAAGAAGCAACAGTTAGAACTGGACATGGAACAACAGACTGGTTCCAAATCAGGAAAGGAGTGTGTCAGGCTCTATATTGTCACCCTGCTTATTTAACTTATATGCAGAGTTCAGTTCAGTTGCTCAGTTGTGTCCAACTCTTTGTGACCCCAGGGACTGCAAACACCAGGTTTCCCTGTCTATCACCAACTGCCAGAGCTTACTCAAACTCAAGTCCATTGAGTCGGTGATGTCATCCAACCATCCCATCCTCTGTCATCCCCTTCTCCTCCTGCCTTCAACCCTTCATCAAGGTCTCTTCAAATGAGTCAGTTCTTTGCATCATGTGGTCAAAGTATTGGAGCTTCAGCTTCACCATCAGTCTTTCCAATGAATATTCAGAACTGATTTCCTTTAGGATTGACTGGTTGGATCTCCTTGCATTCCAAGGGACTCTCAAGAGTCTTCTCCAACACCACACTTCAAAAGGATCAATTCTTCAGCGCTCAGCTTTCTTTATAGTTCAACTCTCACATCCATACATGACTACTGGAAAAACCATAGCTTTGACTAGATGGGCCTTTGTTGGCAACGTAATGTCTCTGCTTTTTAACATGCTTTCTAGGTTGGTCATAGCTTTTCTTCCAGGGAGCAAGCATCTTTAAATTTCATGGCTGCAGTCACCATCTGCAGTGATTTTGGAGCCCCCCCAAAAATCAAGCCTCTCACTGTTTCTATCATTTCCCCTATCTATTTGCCATGAAGTGATGGGACCAGATGCCATGATCTTAGTTTTCTGAATGCTGAGTTTTAAGCCAACTTTTTCACTCTCCTCTTTCACCTTCATCAAGAGGCTCTTTAGTTCTTCACTTTCTGCCATTAGGAGTGGTGTCATCTGCATATCTGAGGTTATTGATATTTCTCCTGGCAATCTTGATTCCAGCTTGTGCTTCATCCAGCCTGGCATTTTGCATGATGTACTCTGCATATAAGTTAAATAAGCAGGGTGACAATATAGAGCCTTGATGTAGTCCTTTCCTGATTTGGAACCAGTCTGTTGTTCCATGTCCAGTTTTAACTGTTGCTTCTTGACCTGCATACAGATTTCTTAGGAGGCAGGTCAGGTGGTCTGGTATTCCCATCTCTTTAAGTACTTTCCACAGTTTGTTGTGATCCACACAGTCAAAGGCTTTGGTGTAGTCAATAAAACAGAAATAGATGTTTTTCTAGATGTTTGGACTGCAAGGAGATCAAACCAGTCAATCCTAAAGGAAATCAGTCCTGAATATTCATTGGAAGGACTGATGCTGAAGCTGAAGCTGAAGCTCCAAAAATTTGGCCACCTGATGTGAAGAACTGACTCATTGGAAAAGACCCTGATGCTGGGAAAGATTGAAGGCAGGAGGAGAAGGGTTCGACAGAGGATGAAATGGTCGGATGGCACCACTGACTCGATGGACATGAGTTTGGGCAAGTTCCAGGAGTTGGTGATGGACAGGGAAGCCTGGTGTGCTGCAGTCCATGGCGTTGCAAAGACTCAGACACAACTGAGAAACTGAACTGAAAATACACATAACATAAAAAGCATTATCTTAACCATTTTTTTTTTTAAAGCACTTTCTTTGGCTGCATCAGGTCTTAGTTGCAGCAAGCAAGATCTTTGGTCTTTGTTGCAACACGCGGGATCTTTTAGTTGTGCCAATTGAACTCTTAGTTGCACCAAGCACATTTTTAGTTGCAGCATGAGGGACTACTATAGTTCCCTGACAAGGGATGGAACCCAGGCCCACTGTATTGGGAACACGGAGTCTTAGCCACTGGACCACCAGGAAAGTCCCTATCTTAAACCATTATTTAGGTATACATTTTAGTAGTGTTATATGGTGCAACCATCACCACCATCTATTTCCCAAACTCCATCTTGGAAAACTAAAATTTTATACCCATCAAATTGCAAATCCCCCTTCCTTCCTCTCCCCAGACCTTGGCAACCATCATTCTATTTTCTAGGAATTTGACTACTCAAGGTAGCTCTCATAAGTGAAATCATACAGTGTTTGTCTTTTTGTGACTGGCTTCTTTCACTTAGCATAATGTCTTTAAGGTTCATCTATGTTCATATATGTAACATGGGTCAGAGTTTCTTTCCTTTTTAAGGCTGAGTGAAGCTCCGTTGTATGTATATACCATATTCTGTTTATCCATTCCTATGTCAATGAACACCTGGGTTGGTTCCAGCTTTTAGCTACTATGAATGAAGCTGCTATGCACATGGTGTACAAATACATTGTCAAAACTCTGCCTTCAATTCTTCAGGGTATATATTGAGAAATGGGATTATTAGATCGTACATAATTCTATTTTTGCTTTTCTGAGGAAGAGAAATACTGTTTCCCACAGTAGCTGCATCATTTTCATTCCCACCAACAGTACACGAGGGTTCCAACTTTTCCACATTGTACTGATCTTTTTCTGTCCTGGCTAATTTTAAGATGTTCTCTTTGTCTTTGAAGTTCCACAGTTTCACTAGGATAAATCCAACTGTAGTTTTCTTTTCTCTCCTACCTTTCCTCTGCTTTCTTTCCTTACTCTTGCTTACATTTTGTTAGAGTCTGAATAATTGTATCTCCCATCAGTTCTGGAAAATTCTCAGCTCTTTGAAAACTGCCTTTCCTCCATTCATTTGTTCTGGGACTGTAATATATATGTTAGATCTTCTCATTCTATCCTCCATATTCTTATTATCTGTCATATTTTTCCATCTTCTCATCTCTTTGTTCTACATTCTGTGTAATTTCTTCAGAGTCATCCTCCAGTTCAAAAGCTCTTTCCTCACTTGTCTCTGATGTGCTGTTTAACATGTAATCTGAGTCTTTAAAAAATTTCAACTACTGTATTTTCCATTTCTCTAACAGTTCCATTTGGTTCTTTTTCAGGTCTGCTTGGCCATTCTTGACTCTTATGGCTTCCTCATCTTTATGATTCCATCTTTCAGTTCTTTAAACATTTCATACAGAGCTATATCATATTCATTAGATGTCAATTCTGTTGTTTCTGCTGATTCTTACTCATTCGTCCTTGGTGACCACTGATTCTGTGGTCTTGATCTGTGGGACTCCTGAATGGCTGAATTGGGTGTATTTTTCCTCAGTCAGGATCCACATCTACTTCAACTGAGAGACATGGTATCTTACCCATCTAGAACCACTTTAGACCATGCATGGTTGTGGTTTGGGTTCATGGTTTATTCTTTTCTGGAGGAGGAAAGGAAAACAATCCCTGGAAATCTCACATACTTCCTGTAAGGTCAGTAATGCTTCAGTAAGTATGTTAGGACATACATGCGCACATACACACACACACATATACATACATATATGTGTCTGTGTATATATCTCCATAGACATATAATT
The DNA here is from genome assembly GCF_002263795.3 of Bos taurus. NCBI lineage: Eukaryota > Metazoa > Chordata > Mammalia > Artiodactyla > Bovidae > Bos > Bos taurus. The sequence continues at coordinate 51,560,046 of NC_037340.1, forward strand.
GTTTCCTAATGGCATCTGAACTATTTCATCATTTTGTTAAAAAAGAAAGTCTTACTATTTTCTTCATAATGGTGGAGGTGTTAGAATTCTTTATTTTCCACAGAATTCACAGTCAGTTATAACTTTTCCCCATTTAAAAAAAATCCCCTAAATACTTACAAAGGACAATGGTTCAATTCAGTTATTTTCAAATTTTCAAGTATTATGCCACATAAAACTTAAAAGAATACCAGACAAGTTATTTAAATTTTAAAATTCCCTGAATATAAGACTGCTTAACAACATGAAACAAATATTGGAAAATGAAAGCAAGACAATAGCTGACAGTTTCAGTGCTGACTTATTGCTAAGAAGAAACAGAGAGGACAAAGTAAGAGGTAACAGAATGAGGCTCTTGCCCTCTCTGGTTCCTCACACTGAGAAGCATGAGGTTTGATAAGTTACAGGGACTTTTGAAATACAATCTCACCTTTATACTCCCCCCAATAAGATCAGGAGGCTCTTCATCTGTTTCCAAGGCGACATTTACAGAGGCAAAGGGACGACTGGCCATCTGCTGCATCTCTCGAAGAAGTTGCTGATGAGTAATACGGCAACCATTAATGCAAAGAGTACTGAGGGGGTTTTATTAGAGACTACTACATATTAAAAATAGCTCATCTTCCTTGATTCAAACAAATTAATTCCAAAATGATATTTCTGAGATAGCTGGGGAAAACTGGACATGGACCAAGCATTACCTTTTTAATTTTGTTGACTATGATGACAATATTGTTGTTATAGTAAAGAAAAATTCTTTATCTGTTAGAGATACACATTAATGTACTGATGGATATAATGCTATGATGCCTGCTTGTTAAGTACATAAATTATCCTATTTCCTCATATTTTTATTACTAGATTAAAGCCAGGCTTTCTTTTTTCCTGCTGAAACTTGGACGAAATACTTACACAGCAACAAAAACTATCCTTTGTTACAAAGTATTTAGGAACTGAAAGAGAGCTTTATTCAGAGAGGTGGTATAAACTAAACATAAAAAACATGAAGTTTTGCACAGCAGAGGGACAAGTAAGGGCTCTGGATTCAGGTAGGCTTGGATATGAACCCCTGCTCCAACTCCTTCCAGCTGTGTGATGTTAAAAAGTTATTTAAAATTTCTGGGCCTCCATTCCCTCCTCTCTGAAATGGGGTTTTAATCCCATAAAAGTATCAGTACGATTAAATGAGATGTTTTACCTAGCACAGTGCCTAGCTTATGGTGTGTAGCTAGTGCCTAGCTTATGGTGTGTAGTCAATTATATATCATTAGGGATATCAGAGATTTGGGCATGTCACTGAAGCTCTGAGGTCATGCTGTGGAAGACAATGAGGCCTTACTTAACTACTTCCTTAAAACTATTTTAGAGACAGAATCTTGGGCTGGATAGATCATGGCTATGTTTTAGAATGGCATTTCTGTTTTAGAAACAGAATGTTCTGTTTTAGAAGGGTATTTTTAACATTAAAAATTTTGTTAAATATCAATAATCATATGCCTACATCTCACAAAGCTATTAGTTTATTTACTCAACAAATACATATAACAATAATCCTCCTCTAGATTCTGTGCTAAGTGTGGAGTCACAGTGAGACAGTGACTCTACCTACTTGCTTCCAGTTCCCAGTCTAGTTCCTTTATGACAAGTGCAGGAGATAATGGGAGTAAAGGCCCTTTAAAACAGGGCCTGGTATGTAGCAATGACTTAAGCAGTATTAGATGCTATTATTTTTGTTGTTATAAATAATATCAAATCATTCTTCTACAGTTCTGAGAGGGATAAATCATGAATGATATTTTAGAAGAGATGAAATATATTCTGAATGGACAGGTTCACAGTAACAGAGAAATTTTAAATCACAAAGGTAAAAGCTTAGTTACTGGCTGATCAACTGTGTAATTAGCATATTCTTTTTTGGAAACCTGTTTTCTACTAAGTGTTCACCTCATTTTCTTTCATGTATGTTGTGATTATTTTCCAGTTGATTGTTTGTCTTCTACATTATTCAATTATTTTTACAAACTTTATTTTTATATATGTTTCTATGATGTTTCAATAATCTTATCTGAAAACAATGATTTTGTCCCCTTTCCAAAAGGAACAAAACTTCTTATTTTTCTTTCTCTTAGTGCAGAGTCTAGAACATCCAGAACAAAACTAAGTCACTACTGGGACTACATGATGGTTAGAAGGAACATGGCCTTTGAAGACAGAAGTCTTAAATTCAAAACATAGTTTGGTGTCTTTAAGTAGCTGTGTGATGATGGGTAAGTTATTTTGCCTCTCTGAGCCTCGGCTCCTTCATTTATAAAACAGGAGTAGTATCAGTAACTATTTTATAGGTTGCTGTAAGGATTATACAAATATAAAACCTTAATATAAAACCTCTTAGAACAGTGCCTACAACTTAGAAATGCTCAAATGTCAGGGTTTTTTTTTTTTTCTTTTTTCTGTCAGTTCTTAATATGACTAACTTATCTTGATTTTATTGGGTACAACCTTGAGTATTTCTTCATCATGAGTAATGTTGGTTATCTGGTTATTTCTCAGTGTGGAGGAGGTATTATTTTTGAGTTTACTAAGAGTTTTATTTTTAAACTAGGATGAGTGCTGATATTAATAAATGATTAAATGATTACTTGCCACTACTGAAAATTTAGGGTTTTGTTTTTTTTTTTTACACCCATGGATATAACATATCCTAGTAGGTTCTCTGGTATGAAATGATCCCTTTACTACACGGTAAACTAGACAGCTGCACATTATAGTCATTATGCAACTGGTCTTTACTTTTTGGTGCTACCTTTCTCAAATTTTGGTTTCAAGGTTTCTATGCATAAAATGAATCAGGATTCTTTTAAGTTTCCCATCTTTTCCTTTACCCTGGAAAAAGGAAATTTATTTTTTTGGAAATAATTAAATCTCATAAACACCCAAGGAGGAGTAGACTATTATTATCTCCATAAGCTCATCTCAAATTAAAACTGCCTGTGTCTAATAGCCTTTGTCGAGAGAGTAATAATTTGACTCTCTCAAAATAATTTTTTGATTCCTTCCCCGGTACTAGTTTATGTGGTTTCTTACTTCTTTATTACACATTTGGATAACTTATTTTTTTCAGAATGTTGCATAATTCGTTGAGATTTTAAAATGTCTTAGTAATACAGCTATTAAAAAAACCTCTGAATATGTTATCCACTGAATTTTTAAAATGATCATAAAGAGGATACAACATTACCTCTACGAAAAAAAATACCTTTACATGGGTCAGAAATGGTCCATGTCATGGCCCCACTGTTCATGTCATGAACAGTGCTGAGTGCTTGGGTATTTTGAGTCTAGATATTTCTGTTCTCTAAATCTTTCTATAGATCAATTTTTATATAGAAAAAAGCATGAGTAGATATAGAAGATCAAAGAGCACAAAATCCAGATATTAGTGTACTTCTATTTAGCAACAATGCAACAGACATGATGACTAAAAGGCAGAGTAATAACACATGTGAAAGTTTCAATAAACAGCTTTTGTGTTGTAATTTTTAATCAAGTTTATTTGACTTGCCAATTATAAATATTTGTTTGACTTATTAATATTACTTTTGGAATGGAGCTGTGGAAATAAATCAACACTAAAAAATAAAACTCAAGCAAATACTTAATCAGACACACATTTATCTTTCCTTGAATAATGAGAAATTTTTGAGATGCTTAAATGGCTGATTTTATTCTCATTCTCATGAAAGGCTCCTGTAAAAGCTGTGCTTTACTAAGCCTTCAGATCTCCAGCCTGAGTTAAGGAATCAGGGTCTGGGAGAAAGGGTAAAACTGAGTCAATACAATCCTAAAACCTTCTTTTTAGAAAGTTAAAACCATGTGGTGCAGAATTAACATAGCTTACATAGCACTAATTGAAGTCTACTGACCATGTATTACTCTCTATGACTACACAGCTAAAACTGACATGCTTAAAGGAAATATGAAGGAAAAAGCTCCTTTAGGGATTCATTAATCTTTATTCACTGAGGCTTACCTCTCTACGTCTGGAAGCCCAACAACTTTGTTTGATCTTCCAAACCACAGCAGCCACCAGGAGCAGAGAGAGGAAACAACTGTAAGAAAGCAAAGTACTGAGTTATTATCCCAGCCCCCAGAATCAGCATGCTGTCATCCACACCTCAGGTCAGGCAGGGACACAATCCCCCAAATACCCACTCCAAGCTCCTCTCTGCTGAGTCATCACAACCAGTCCTGGTTCAAAGGAAACAAAGTAAGAGAACGAGCTTTCTGACCCAACCGGTAGACAATACTATCTCCACAAGGCACTCCCAGAGGAGAGCCCTGACCTTCTGCCAGGCCTTTATCAGAATGACATATCATGGCTTATCCAAATAATAAAACTAATTCTACCATAATTATAACCAGTAACAAGCATGCTATTTAATCAAATCAGCAAAAATTTACCGATAAAGCTTAAAATAATGAGAAAAGTTAATTATCAAAGTGACAATCAGCTTTTCATAAGGAAGATATAGAGAATAAACTTATATGTAATAATATGTATTCAAAGTAAGTACATACTTTATAAATAAAATAAAACAACTAAATTCAAGCCAACAGCTTTCTTAAAGATTAAGATAGACTAAGTCCCAGTGGTCTTATAACTGCAAATGATTTTAATGTTCTCTCATCAAAAGCTACTGTGACAGGAAAGAGAAAGACTGACTTCTGATTAAAAGGACTAATGAGCCTAACAAATAAACCTCTTAGGTAGCTGTTTAAATAATTTAAAAATTGGCATTTTCACTCATTAATTTGTACAGTGTACTGTTCCAGTGTTACAAGCAGATACAAGGCTCTCTGCCCCTGCAGTCGGGTACTCTTTGTTGAGATCTGTGTTTGCAGGATGCGGTTGGCTTTCCAGAGGCAGCTTCAGAGCAAACTGCTGAAGACAGGCTGCCCCAGTTGGCTGGTGACAGGCCCCCTAAGGTGCTACAGGACTGAACTTCTGCCCTTTCAGAAACAGAAATTAAGCCTTCCTCAGCCCACCACTTTCCCGAGAGGCACATAATCCAAACCCCTTCAATGGGTACCCTGGCAAAAGAGAAGCACCTCTACCCCCCACCCAGATCACCACTCAGTGGAGAGTCTTCAGCTCCTATCTTGTTGGGCCCCTCGGCTGTGCTGACACTGATGATCCTTCCATCTCTCTGATGGTTTCTGTTTTTCTTTTTATACAGTACTTTATTGAGGCAGATCCTGTTCTAGGCTCATGGAATACATCAATGAACAGAACAAAGGACTACTTTCCCCATGGAGGCAAACAGTAAATAAAGTGAGCATATTATAGAGCATGTTAGAAAGGAGTAAATACTACACAAATAAAAAGAAGGTAAGGGTAAGGAGGTTCAGGAGTGTTGGTGGTACCCTAAAGCAGAATGGTCGGAATGGGTGGACCTTAACTTTTGAGAAGGTGACATGTGAGCTAAGACGTGGAGGATGTGTGGGAGATGGCTTGTGAAGGTCTGCAGAAATGCGCCTGGGCAACTGGGATCAGCTAGTGCAAAGCCTGAGGCAAGGATGTGCCTGGGATTTCTTGTGGAACCTCAGGAGGCTGGAGTGGGAGGGGGCAGTTATGCCAGGGATAAAGACATAGAAGTAAGAGAAGGGCAGATCATGAGGACCCTAAAGCCATCATAATGGTGTTGGCTTTTACTGAGTGAGATGAGCCACTGAAGATTTTTGAACAGAGAAGTATCATGATTTAATTTATACTGAGGAGACCATGAAGGCAGCAACTCAGAAATAGAAAGAACAGGAGTCTAGGTAAGAAATGAGGGTGGCTCAAACCAGGATGATGGTAGCAGGGGTATGAAAAGTACTTTGGAATCTAGACATGAAGGTCAAGACAGGAGGATTTCCTGATGGGCTGGATGTAGGGTACAAAAGAGAAAGTCAGGGTGTGGGGACTGAGGAACTTGTCATCAACCTATTCAGGGAAGATTCTGGGGGGAGAAAGTGTGAGATACAGGTGAGTAAAGTTTTAGACATGCTGAGTTCTGAGACATCTACCTGAAAGCTACGGGGAGATGTCATGAGTTGATATGTAAACTGAGGGCTGGGTGTCAGGTTTGGGCTGGAGACAGCTTGAGAGTCATCAGCATACACGTGGTATTTGGGGTAATGAATCTGCATGAGGACATCAAGGGAATAAACACAAATAGAGAAGAGTGTCTTGAGGGCACCCCAACACTGAGAAGTTAGGGATGACAGGAAGAAGTAAAGGAGTCTGAGAAGACTAACCTTCTTAGTCTTTCGTGGTTTATATGGATAATCCTGCCCCGCCCCATAATCCTGCTTTTTGCTACTTTTACTCAAATAGATAAACACAAGAAGACAGCCACCTACATGGAAGAACATGAAACATGCAAGCTGCTCCAGATGCTGCTGATGCAGCTGAACCCAGGGTGGCCTGAGAGGCCTCTCCTGGACTACCCTCAACACAGAATTGTGAAACAGACAGCTCAGAAGGTCTGTGTCCTTTATTCCCGAGAGCGTCTGTCATCAATGCGGGCCTGTTAAAAATACCAACAACCCAGTTCCTTCCACCTGTACCAGCTTTTCTGAGACACAAACGGCACACCAACAGACAATGAGCATCCTTCAAAGCTGATACATGCATGGTTTCTCCTTGGGTAACACAACAATGAAGAATTTACTAGTTATTTCAAAAAAGGTGGCACTTGCTGATACCCTCCTTTTTTTTCCTACCACTAATCTGGGTACAGGTGGGGCTGTGACTCAGTGTTTATCTTTCTGAAGTCCCTCTTATCAATGGTTTTCTGTAATTTTAAATATATTTACAAATATAAGTTTTTAAAGTGTTAGTTGCTCAGTTGTGTCTAACTCTTTGCGACCCCATGGATTACAGCACACCAGGATCCTCTCTCCATGGAATTCTCCAGCCAGCAACCCTGGAGTGGGTTACCATTCCCTTCTCCAGGGGATCTTCCTGATCCATGGATCGAACCCAGGTCTCCTGCATTGCAGGAAGATTCTTTACTGTCTCAGTCACCAGCACAAACAAAACCTGTGTGAAACAGAATCCAAGGGAAAGGAGCAGTGACTGCACAAGAGACTAAATAAGACTTGCCTGTAAATGTTTAGGAGTCTCCCTCGGAATGGGTCAGCAGTGGCTTGCCGTGGGGTCAGGGCACTGGCAGCAGTAGTCCTGGGAGGCAGGGCGTGTTGGTGTAAGTCCTCTTGGAGGAGATCACCATTAGCCCTACTATAAAGCCTACAGCCCTACCACAGAGACTGCAGACCCTAGTATTGGGCTGCTTCAGGTCAAACTACAGAGAGGGAGCACAGCCCCACCTATTAGCAGAAAATTGGATTAACGATTTACTGAGCATGGCCCTGCCCACCAGAGAAAAACCCAGTTTTCCCCACAGCCAGTCCCTCCCATCAGGAAGCCTGCACAAGCCTCTTACCCTCAGCCATCAGAGGGCAGATAGAATGAAAGCCACAATCACAGAAAACTAACCAAACTGATCACTTGGATCACAGCCTTGTCTAGCTCAATGAAACTGAGCCATGCCATGCAGGGCCACCCAAGAAGGACATGTCATGGAGATTTCTGACAAAATGTGGTTCACCGGAGAAGGGAATGGCAAACCACTTTCGCATTCTTGCCATGAGAACCCCATGAATAGTATGAAGAGGCAAAAAGATATTACACTGAAAGATACCCCTCGCCCTGGTCAGTAGGTATCCAATATGCTACTGGGGAAGAGCAGAAAAATAGCTCCAGAAAGAATGAAAAGGCTGAGCCAAAGTGGAAACAACACCCAGCTGCGGATGTGTCTGGAGGTGAAAATGAAGTCGGAAGGTGTAAAGAACAATACTGCATAGGAACCTGGAATGTGAGGTCCATGAATTAAGGTAAATTGGATATGGTCAAACAGGAGATGGCAAGAGTGAACATGGACATTTTAGGGATCAGTGAACTAAAATGATGGGAATGGGCACATTTAATCCAGATGACCATTATATCTACTGCTGTGGGCAAGAATTCCTTAGAAGAAATGGGAGTGGCCCTCACAGTCAACAAGAGAGTATGAAATACAGTACTTGGGTGCAACCTCAAAAACAACAGAATGATCTTGGTTTGTTTCCAAGGTTGTAATGTTGAATGGTTATTCAACATTACAGTAATCCAACCCTATACCCCAACCACTAATGCCAAAGAAACTGAAGTTAAATGGTTCTATGAAGACCTACAAGACCTTTCTAGAAGTAACATCAAAAAAAAAAAAAAAGATGTTCTTTTCAACATAGGGGATAGGAATGCAAAAGTAGGAAGTCAAGAGATACCTGGAGTAACAGGAGTGCAAAATGAAGCAAAGCAAAGGCTAACAGAGTTCTGCCAAGAGAATGCACTGATCATAGCCAACGCCCTCTTCCAACAACACAAAAGATGACTCTACATGTGGACATCACCAGATGTTCAATACCAAAATCAGATTGATTATATTCTTTGCAGCTGAAGATGGAGAAGTGCTATACAGTCAGCAAAAATTGGACCCAGAGGGGACATCCCTGTGGCCCAGCGGTTAGGACTCTGGGCTCCCAATGCAGGATTCCCAGGTTTGATCCCTGACTGGGGAACTAGATCCCACATACCACAACTGTGAACCAGCAAAGCCAGGAAAAACAAAACAAAACAAAAACCAGGACCTGGAGCTGACTGTGGCTCAGATCATGAGCTCTTTATTGCAAAATTCAGGCTTAAATTGAAGAAAGTAGGGAAAACCACTAGGTCATTCAGGTATGACCTAAATCAATTCCCTTACAATTACACAGTAGAAGTGACAAGTAGATTCAAGGGATTAGATCTGATAGACAGAGTGCCTGAAGAACTATGGACGGAGGTTCATAACATTGTACAGGAGGCAGTGATCAAAACCATTCCCAAGAAAAAGAGATGCAGTAAGGGAAATAGTTGTCTGAGGAAGCCTTACAAATAGCTGATAAAAGAAGAGAAGAAAAAGGCAAAGGAGAAAAAGAAAGATATATCCATCTGAATGTAGAGTTCCAGAGAATAGCAAGGAGAGATAAGAAAGCCTTCTTAAGGGCAAAGAAAGAGGAAAACAACAGAATGGGAAAAACTAGAGATCTCTTAAAGAAAACCAGAGATACCAAGGGAACATATCATGCAAAGATAGGCACAATAAAGGACAGAAATGGTAAGGACCTAACAGAAGCATAAGATATTAAGAAGAGGTGGCAAGAATACACAAAAGAACTGTACAAAAAAGGTCTTAATGACTCAGATAAACACAATGGTGTGGTTAACCTAGAGCCAAACACGCTGGAGTGTGAAGTCCAGTGGGCCTTAGGAAGGACTATTATGAATAAAGCCGGTAGAGGTGATGGAATTCCAGCTGAGTTACTTCAAATCCTAAACGATGATTAAGTGTTGCTGTCCAAGTGTTGCACTCAATATGTCAACAAATTTGGAAACCTCAGCAGTGGCCACAGGACTGCAAAAGGTTACTTTTCATTCCAATCCCAAAGAAAGGCAATGCCAAAGAATGTCCAAACTACCATATATTTGCTCTCATTTCATATGCTATCAAGGTAATGCTCAAAATCCTTCAAGCTAGGCTTCAATAGTACATGAACCGAGAACTTCCAGATGTACAAGCTGAATTTAGAAAAGGCAGAGGAACCAGAGGTCAAGTTTCCAACATCTGTTGGATCATAGAAAAACCAAAAGAATTCCAGAAAAACATGTACTTTTGCTTCATCGATTATGCTAAAGCCTTTGACTGTGTGTATCACAACAAACTGGTAAATTCTTTAAGAGATGAATACCAGACCACCTTACCTGCCTCTTGAGAAACCTTTATGTGGGTCAAGAAGCAATAGTTAGAACTGGGCAGGAACAATGGACTGGTTCAAAATTGGGAAAAGAGTACATCAAGGCTATATATTGTCACCCTGCTTATTTAACTTATATGCAGAGTACATCATGCAAAATGCCAGGCTGGATGAAGCACAAGCTGGAATCAAGATTGCCAGGAGAAATATCAATAACCTCAGATATGCAGATGACACCACCCTAATGGCAGAAAATGAAGAGGAACTAAAGAGCCTCTTGATGAAGGTGAAAGAGGAGAGTGAAAATTCTGTCTTAAAACTCAACATTCAAAAAACTAAGATTATGGCATCTGGTCCCATCATTTCATGGCAAACAGATGGGAGAAAATGGCAACAGTGACAGACTTTATTTTCTTGGACTCCAAAATCATGGTGACTGCAGCCATGAAATTAGAAGATGCTTGTTCCTTGGAAGAAAAGCTATGACAAACCTACATAGCATATTAAAAAGCAGAGACATCACTTTGCTGACAAAGGTCTGTCTAGTCAAAGTTATGGTTTTTCCACTAGTCATGTACAGATGTGAGAGTTGGACCATGAAGAAGGCTGAGCACTGAAAAATTGATGCTTTCGAACTGTGGTGCTGGAGAAGACTCTTCAGAGTCTCTTGGACTGCAAGATCAAACCACTCAACCTAAAGGAAATCAACTCTGAATATTCTTTGGAAGGACTGATGCTGAAGTTGAAGCTCCAATCCTTTGGTCACCTAATACAAAGAGCTGACTCACTGGAAAAGACCTTGATGCTGGGAAAGAATGAGGGCAGGAGGATAAGGGGGCGACAGAGGGTAAGATGGCTGGATGGCATCACTGACTCAATGGACATGAGTCTGAGCGAATTCTGGGAGATAGTGAAGGACAGGGAAACCTGGAGTGCTGCACTCCATGGGTTTGCAAAGAGTTGGACATGTCTGAATGACTGAACAACAACAAGTTTTTAAAAAATCATGGGAATTTTCAGATGCACAAAAGTAGAGAGACCAAACCAGTTAATCTCTATATATTCATTACTCAGTCTTGGCAATTATTAACATTCTTCTGGCCTTCAAAGATCATTCTTAAAGAAGCCTATTGCTCTTTCAGTGCAAGGACACTGGCCCTTGACTAGGGCTCTGTCACTTCTTTTCATCTCTGTACTTACAACAAAACCCTCTGACCTATTTTGTCCTAAATCTGTCCGTTTATCAGAGGCTTACACTTTCCTGAGACTATTCTCAGAAATTTGTCTTGATTTGAGGTTGTTTTTTTATACCTTTTGTACATGTCTTTGAAAACTGAGAATCTGTCTGAGCTCTGTGTTTGGAGATGTTTTTCACCAGCTTAATAGTGTATATAGAATGATACTTTTGAGAGTGTACTAAAATTTCCTTTTTCTGCCCTTACAAGTATAGCCTTTCTAAAACAACATACTCATTTTTTGGCCTGGCTTTGACCTCCCAACCAATCTTATGAGACATTGCTGCTTCTTCCCAAGTTCCTATGATTTGCACATTACCATTCTGATCTCGGGCTTCCCTAGTGGCTCAGATGGTAAAGCATCTGTCTGCAATGCAGAAGACCCAGGTTCATTCCCTGGGTTGGGAAGATCCCCTGGAGAAGGAAATGGCAGCCCACTCCAGTATTCTTGCCTGGAAAATCCCATGGATCACGTAGCCTGGTAGGCTACCGTCCATGGGGTCGCAAAGAGTCAAACACGACTGAGCAACTTCATTTTCACTATTCTGATCTCAATTAGATCAGACAGGATCTAATCTAGTGACAGGATCTAATCTAGTGGCAGGACTTTGCATCACTTCTATCTTCTGGAAAATAAAGTGATCAAAAAGACATGGATCTGTCAAAATGTCCACTGTCAATCTGGCAACAGCCTTAGCGGAAGTTCAGATAATTAGAAGTTTTACAAAAACATACCTTGCCTATATCAGGAATTCCCATTACAGTCCCTCCTTTTGGACATTCCCTGCTTCTCCTTTTTATTTTTATCCAAATGCTATCATCTAAGGCACTTTTAACCCCGGTCACAGATTTTCAGAGAACATTAATCTGTTTCTCCCTCTTTACTAATAAACAGACATTATGCTGACCACACTCCTACATCACTCCCAGATACAAAGCTCTTTCACCTACATCATCTCATTTGATTTTCAGAGCAAGCAAGCAAATGGGTCTTATTAATTCCCTCTTTATACACAAGGCTCCTACTGGAGTCTGGGAAAGCATCTAATTATGACACAAAGAGGACTTAATGTATTTATCAGGATCTAGAATTTACTTTTCACTGTGTCCAAGTCTGGGAATTCTTTTCTAACTTACCTCACATTAATATTTTCTCACTTGAATCACTGAGCTATCCCCTTCTACTCCCACCCCCAAATCTAATCCTCTTTTCTGTATTCTATGAGCCATTCTTCAGCGTGCTTAGGATTACCTGGATAATTTCCCTTCTCCCCTTATGTTTCACGTATATGAATCTAGTTAACTTGCTCTGGGAAAATATCTGCTTCTTCATTCATGTTCATGAAAAGGACTCTATTCTCAGTTAAATTCTCATCATTCCTAGTTCCTAAACAAAATCCAGAGAAATCAAAGTTCTGCGTTCTTTTCCAAAGGTTCCCACATTCCAAAAAAAGGGAGAAGTGACGAGAACACCATCTGTCCTTGTTTACTACACAAGATTCTGAGGTCCCTAAAGATGCTCCTCTGAACAATTCTAATGATGTCATTCAGTCTTTCACCAATCAGCTGCAGTGACTGATCCTCACTGGGTTGGTACTCGGCAGCAGAGTCACTACATTCTGTACACATGGTCCAAGAACATAACACACCTGATAACTGGAGTTACTTAGCATACAGCCTCTACATTCCCATCAGCTAGAACCATGAGCTTTATCAAGGCTGGTATCTGTGGTTCCTCATGGCCCTTCACTTTTCCTGGAGGTCTACTTTACTTTCCATATATATCTGAGCATGACTCTGTATTCCCTTGTGGCTCAGACGCTAAGGCGTCTGTCTACAATGCAGAAGATCCAGGTTCGATCCCTGGGTTGGGAAGGTCCTCTGGAGAAGGAAATGGCAATCCACTCCAGTACTCTTGCCTGGAAAATCCCATGGATGGAGGAGCGTGGTAGGCTACAGTCCATGGGGTCGCAAAGAGTCGGACACGACTGAGCGACTTCACTTCACTTGACTCTGTATTAGATGCTGAAGGTGTGCATGTATACAAGGGTGAACAAAAGAAAGACACTTTACTTACTCTTTTGAAGTTTAGAACCTAATTGTGGACACAGACAGTACAAAGTAAAACTGTGATAGCACCATGATGAAAAGCAATACAGTTCCATGGGAGAGTGGAACAAAGGGAGAGAATTTAGTTTGGGGGTTCACTGATGGAATCTTGGAGGAAGTGACACTGTGTCAAAATTGGAAGATGAGTGTGGTACAGTAAGAAATATACATATGGTCTTTGTCCCAAGTTTCTGGCACAGAGCTCCTAAAACCCTTGAAATCTCCTATGTGACAGGACCATCCCCTCCCCTATTTTTTATACAAGTGTTCATAATGGCTTTATCTGTAATAGTCAAAAACAGGAAACAATGCAAGTGTCTATCAGGAGGTGAATAAACAAAGTGTGGTTTATCTTTGAGACTATTACTCAGCTTTAAAAAGGAAGAACCTATCTTTAATTTTGATTTAAAACATCTTTAAAATGTATCTTTACCAGATTTATACACAAAGTAATTTAAATAATACAGAAGGGTATAAAAAAATTACAGTGTCTCTGAGTCTGAATTAACTATTTTTTATAACACATTTATGAAGATGTTATTCAGGAGTGTCTTTTTTTCTCTCATGGGAGGGGAGGACCTAAACAGCTTCAGGACTGGGGCTGGCCACCAGAAAAACTAATCCTGTGATTACAGGGTTATACTATTCAGCCCCTATCACACGTCCCCCTCCAGGAGGGGAGAGTGGCTGGAGGTTGAATTCAATCACCAATGACCAGAAATTTCACCAATCATGCCTACTCAATGAAACCTTGAAAAAATGTGGCATGTTGAGGTTTGGGGGGGCTGATGAACACACTTATGTGCTGGGAGAGTATGGTGTCCAGAAAGAGCATGGAAGCTCTGTGCTTTCATACCTTGCCCAATTAATCTCTTCCACTGGGTTGTTCCTGAGTTGTATTCTAATAAACCTGTTATTTTAAGTATAGTCTTTTCCTGAGTTCTGTGAAGTAATAGCAAATTGTTGAATCTGAGGGGGATCATGGGAACCCCCAAGCTTGTACTTGGCCAGGCAGAAGTGTGGGTAGCCTGGGGACTCATTTGTGGTTGATGTCTGAAATGGGAGCAGTCTTGTTGGATTGAGCCATTAACCTGTGGGGGTGTGTACTAATTCCAGGTAGTGGGTGTCAGAGTGAATTGTAGGACAATCAGGTGATGTCAGAGAATTGGTTTTTGTTTAGAAAAAACAAGCAATGGGTAAAAGTACATAGGTGAAGGGTAGGGAGAAGAACATTCCAGAAAGAAGGAAAAATATGTACAAATGCCATAAAATGGGAAGGAGTTTGGTGCTTTCTAAGAAACAGAAGGAGGCTCATGGAATGGGAACACAGAGAAGAACAGCTAAGGTGAAGGTAGAGAGGTGAGCAGAGGTTCATGCAGGACCTTGGTTTTTATTTTAGATACAACCCAGAGTCACTAGATATGAGATAAGTGGTTAGATACAAATTAATTCATGGTTTTAAGACCTCCTCTGGATTTTTTGTGGGTTGTAAGGGAGCCAAAATCAACCAAAATAGTCCTGGTGAGACTGTGACGGTTGGGACTAGGGTGGGGGAACAGAGGTAGGGCAGCTCAATGTTTTTGATAGCTATAACTGCTGGGATCTGGTAAGGGAATGCCTGCTGGGTGTGAAAGGGAAAGAAGTGACTTGGAACTGGCAGCATCATTTGTCAATTAGTGACATGGGGAAGACGGGTGAGGAAGGATCAGAAAATTATGCTGCATATGGAGCTGGCAGACTTCCACCAGAAAACACAGAGACAGAAGATGGCCAGGGTCAAGCTCTGGAAGAAAAGCAACAGTGAGAAGCTGAATAGAAAAGATAATTCAGGAAGGGAGCCAAGAAAGAGCAGCTTCAGGGCAGTATGCGGTCATAAAAGGCAAGAAGAAGGGTCTCACTGATAGGGTAGTCAGTTGATTGATACTGCTGAAAAGCCAAAATGATAAGAAGTGAAGAGTAACTTTTGGATTTAGCAATAGGGCTGTGTTAGTTGCCCTTAATAACAAGAAAATTAGATGAACTGTGGAGATGGAAGCCAGATGAGAGGGCTGAAAAGTAAAAGAGGGGCTCCAGTAAGGATTTTTAGAGCAGTAAAAACACTCTATATGATATGATGATGGATATGTCAGTATACATTTGTCCAAACCCCATAAAATGTACAATACTATTAACTTCAGATGATTATGATGTATCAGTGTAGGCTCATCTTTAGTTAAAAAAAAAAAAAAAAGTACAATTCCAGTGAGTGATGTTGAAAATGGGAGAGGCTATGCATGTGTGGAGGCAGGGGCTATATAGGAAGTCTCTGTACCTTTTTCTCAATTTTGTTCTGAACCTAAAATTTCTTTTAAAAAATAAAGTCTCTAAAAATTAAAAGAAAAAAGGAAGGAAGGAAGGAGGGAAGCAGGGAGAGAGAGAAAGAGAAAGAAAAAGACAGTGAGTGTGTGAGAGAGGGAAAGAAAAGGGGGGAAAGGAGAGAAAGAAGGAAGGAAGAAAGAGAAAGAGAAAAAAAATTAAGTCTAGAGTATATAGATACAAGGAGGGAGAGAGTTCTGGGGAATTTCCAGAGTGCTGAGGGGACTACATTCAGAGTGGCCACACCAGATGGCTTCTTCTCTCCTCCCTGCTTGTGCTGAGCAACTGAAGACCGCAAATAAGGCAGTGAGCTCTGGTCCTTGGGCTGGAGAGGCCAGGCAGGATGGATCCTCTCTCATTCAGAAGACAAACTAACAATATATCTAATCCACCAGCACACTCTTCATCTATTCTCCACACTCATTGGAGGCTGTGACAGACAGAAATGGCATCCATACACAAGTAAACATGGAATCTTCAACATGAAAAAAATCAGACATTGAGGAAGACCAACGTTGTGAAAGAGAGGTACCAAACAACAACAGGCGACATCTCAGACAGTTATTAATAGCACAAAATAAGAGTCCAAAATAATATAATAAAATTTATTAATCTCAGAAAGGAATATGAAAGTAAACTGCATTCATAAAACTGAAACAGGCTACATGGAATAATATATTAGAAATAAAATGCAAATGTTAAAAAAAAAATCTCACCAGTCGACTCAATAAAAGAAATGGACCCAACACTGAACTAAATTAATGAGCTGAGGAGCTCACCTAGAATGTAGTACCAAAGGAAAATGAAAAAGAAAATGAGAGTTTAATTAAGAAGTGCAGGACAGATCCAGAGTCTCACTCACTCATCCAACTAAGGCTGAGAGTCATAGATAACTGTTTTAAGTTCTCAGAACTCAGTTTTAAACTTATAGGAAAGAACTCTAATTGGCCCTGCTCACCTGTGCATGTCAAATCACATGTTCATTTATAGATGGGCTGCCCTTGAGTGCTAGACTGTTAAAGGTGACTAAGTGGTATAATAAAAACATGAGTAGAGTGAAGTCCAAGAAGGGGTGGACTCTGGGGTGTATGCCAGAAGAAGACTTCATAAAGGAGTAGACAGGTTGGGCTCTTAATACGCCCTTGTGTCTAGTAACTTTGCTGAACTCATCTATTAACTCTAATAGTTAATCTGCAGATCCTTTAATTTCTATGAATACAATAATGTAATAACTTTTTCTAATTCTTATATATTGATTTTTCTTGTCTTATTGTATTGGCTAGAATCTCTATCAACAATGTTAAATAAACTAAGTGATAGTTTTTGTCTTTCTCTTGTTTCCAAACTCAAAGGGAAAGCTTCTAATATTTTACCATTAAGAATGTGGACTGCTGTTGGCTTTACATATTATTCCTTTATTAGATTTAAAAAATTATTTATTGTTGCACTGGGTATTCACTGCTGCACACAGGCTTTCTCTAGTTCCAGTGAGTGGTGGTTACTCTCTAGTTGCAGTGTGTGGGCTTCTCACTGTGGTGGCCTCTCTTGTTGCAGAGCACTGGCTCTAGGCACGTGGGCTTCAGCAGTTGCAGCATGCGGGCTTAGCAGTTGAAGTTCACAGGCTCTAGAGTGCAGGCTCAGCAGTTGTGGTGCATGGGCTTAGTTGCTCCACAGCATGTCTTTATCAGATTTTAAGCTTCTTTATATTCCTAGTTTCCTAAGAGTTTTTAAAATGGATGATATTAAATTTTATCAAATGCTTTTCCCCCATTGATTAAGATGATTGTATTAGTCTTCTTTATGAAATCAATATGAATTACACTGATTTTCTGATGCTAAACCAGCCTTGCAATTTCTGGAATAAACCCAACTAGGTTGTGATATAGAAGTCTTTTTACATTATTGGTGGGTTTTTCGCTTCCTTATTCATGAGTGAGACTGGCTTTTAAATTCCATTCTCATATTATTCTTGTCAGGTTGTGCTAAGTTCATAAAATGAATTGGGGAGTATTTATTCTTTTCTATTTTCTAGAAGGTTTAGTTAATATTGATTATTATTTCTTCCTTAAAATGTTGTAAGTTACCAACAAAGCCACCTGGGCCTAGAGTTATCTTTGTGAGAAATTTTTAAATTACGTATTGTTTTAAAATAGATATAGGACAATTCAGTTTTCTATTCCTTCTGTGTCAGTGTTGGTAAACTGTATATAGTTTCATTTTGTTTTTTAGTTGTTTCATTCCATCTGTTCCATTTTCAAGTTTATTTGCATAAAGCTGCTCATAAAATATTTTTCTAAAGGAAAAAATGTGTGCAGGATTTGCAGTAACATCCCTCCCCCCTTTTAATTTCTGATTATTTGTATCTTCTTTCTTTTTCTCTTGGTCATTCTTGCTAGTGATTTATCAATATTATTCTTTTCAAAGATCCAATCTGTGGTTCTTTCAATCCTCTCTACTGTACTTCTTCCCCTATATCATTAATTTTTGCTCTACTTATATTCCTTTCTTCTTTTCTTTACGTTTAATGAGTAGTTCTTTTTCTCATTTATTGAGAGGCTTGTTCTTTCTTTTCCAACATATGCTTTTATAAAGTGGTGATCTCAACCTTAGTTGCAAGTTGAAATCATTTGAGTGTTTAAATGCTTGAGTTCCACCCCTACAGATTCTGATGTAATGGCTCTGGGATGTAGCCTGGGCATCAAAAGCTCCTCAAGTGATTCTACTATGCAGCTAAGGTTGAGAACCACAGATTTAAAGCTATATCCTCTAAATACAGTTTTGGTTTTCTTTAAAATTTTTTATTTATTATTTTTAACTGAAGTATAGTTGATTTACAATGTTGTGTTAATTACTGTTGTTCAGCAAAATAATTATACACATACATTCTTTTTTAAAATATTCTTTCCCATTATTGTTTAGCATAGGATATTGAATGAATACAGTTCTCTGTGTTATACAGTAGGACTTTGTTGTTTATCCATTGTATAATGGAAGCTTTTATGTGCAAACCCCAACTTCTCACTGCAACCCTCCCCCAACTCCTTCTCCCTTGGTAGCCTGCTTCATGCACCTGTTGGTAGTCTGTTCTCCATATACCTGATTCTATTTCTATTTCATAGATAAATACAACTTTAACTTTGTCCCACAACCTTTTAATATTTTCATCATTCACTGCAAATCATTTAAAATTTTCTGCTTTAATTTAAATAAAAAATTTTAAATGAGCAAATGCAATATATTGTTTTAGCAGTTAGGTAAATGGTCAGCTTTGGGAAAGAGGAAAGGGGCTGTCACTAAGGTAAATATAGGTAACTTCTAGGATACTTGTAATACCCTGGGGAATAAAAAAACTCTTGTCCCAGGTAGAGAGTGTTCAATTTGTGATCATTCATTCATGTGTGAATTTCTAAGTGTATAATATAAAAATATTATACTTCAATATATATTTATTAAAGAGAGAAGACAGATCCCATACAAACAGTGGGAATGATAATGACACTAATTTTCTCAATATTTCTAGGGCAGAGGCAAGAGAATTTGTGATAATTCTCTTTATGTTTATGATTATCTAGGCCAAGAGAGGAGAAGGCAATGGCACCCCACTCCAGTACTGCTGCCCGGAAAATCCCATGGATGGAGGAGCCTGGTAGGCTGCAGTCCATGAGGTCGCTAAGAGTCAGACACGACTGAGCGACTTCACTTTCACTTTCCACTTTCATGCATTGGAGAAGGAAACGGCAACCCACTCCAGTGTTCTTGCCTGGAGAATCCCATGGACAGAGAAGCCTGGTAGGCTGCAGTCCATGGGGTCACACAGAGTCGGACACGACTGAAGCGACTTAGCAGCAGCAGCAGCAGGCCAAGAGAAACTAAAACCAATATCTCTTGTGTTTGACCATATCAAGAGAGTGTTCAGTTCTGTCAGAGTACCAGTAAATAATAGAATATTTACTAGATGCTAATAAAGAAACAGCATAATGCCTTCAAAATTCTTTTTTAATTTTTTGGCCACAGTGTATGGCACACGGCACTTATCTGACTAAGTATGGAACACATGCCCACTGAATTAGAAGCATGGAATCTTAACACTGGACCACCATAGAAGTCCATGCTTTCTAAATTCTAATGGAAGGTGTTTCTAACCTAGAATTCTGTGTTCAAACTTTCAATAATATGTGAGGGTAAAACTAAGACATTTTTGGACAGGAAAGGTCATAGGAAAGTCACCTCTACATGCACCTTTCCTCAGAAACTTCCTGGAGAATGTGTATAAGGTGGGAATAAACAGGGAGACAAAGACATGGGATGAAGGAGACAGAGACTTCAACATAAGAAGGCTGAAGAAATTCCCAAGGTGACAGTTGTGCAGCAGGCCTCAAAGACAACTAGTGCACTTGGAAGCAGCAGGTTTGGGTTCTAGGGCAGAGGCAAGAGAATTTGTGATAATTCTCTTTATGATTATCTAGGCCAAGAGAAACTAAAACCGGGAAAGTATCTTCTTGTGTTTGACCACATCAAGAGAGTGTTCAGTTCTGTCAGAGTATAGGGATAAATCAAGGGTAGCTACATAGAAAATCTAACAATTAAAAACCCTAAATATGGCAAATATTGCATTTAACACAAGCAAAAAGTGATTCCCCCATCTAAAAAATGGGGAAGTATAATTAGAGTTCAACTCAGTAGCAAATGGGAGGTTTTTATGGTTATAACAACATAAATAGGGACTCCCGATTTAGCCAAACATTGTGATATAACTATATTACATAAGTGGGATGAAGGGGAATCTATATGTGTTCATAGTGTGTGGGGAGTTGGGAGAGGTAACATAAGATAATAAATCCTTATCTTTGATGTCCTTACCAGTAGGACATCAAAAGATAATGGAATTGAAAAATCAAGAAAGCGTTTAAGCACGGAGAAGTAAAAAACAGCTAAAATAATTTAAAGTTGTGGGACACAATGCTATTGCTTTCTCTTACAAACACTGTAGCACTTTTTCAATTATGTGTAATAGTATTTTCTTAAAAATAATGTTAAACTGAAAAGAAACTATAAAAACAAAAGGATCTCAAGGCCTAACAAATCACTTTTAGGTTTAAAACTCTAGATACTAATCACCTGAAACATCTCTTGAACAAGCAGCAGCATGTATGTAGCTCACATCAGTAATCATTATTTTGTTATTTCAACTCCAAATCTTCCCCACATGAAAAGTCAAATTATCTACATTTTAGTATAGGGTACATGAAAAGCTACCTCAAAAAGCCAGAACATACAAACCAAATGTCTTCATTTTATCAAATTAGATTGAATGTACAGTATTGTAACTGACATGTAACTTTTCAGGAACATATATAAAGTTAGTTTGATCTGTTCTGCAAACACAAGATTATTCATTTACCTTTCATGGGTTGATAACTAAATTAAGTACCCGAATTAAAAGAACAGATAGTTTGTATAAGTGAAATTACCTGAAGAAGGTCACGAAGAACTGTACTAGGTCCATAAAATTGCTGTGCTGGGAGAATGCAATCTGTGACAGAAAACCAGGTAGAGTGATTAGGTTATAAGACAGAACCATCAACTCAGCCTTCTTGCTGAAGCAGGAAGACATTAACATTTCAAGAGATTAACGGAATTTTTTCACTTGAGGAAAAGCACCCATCCCTTTAGTTTTTCGTGCTTAATTGCCAAAGCAAAAGTGATATTCTGAGACTGAAGACAAATCCCTATAGCCCCTCTGTTTGACACCAGATCTCAGTTTTTAGTTTGACCTGGAAGACATCTCAGAGGCCTACATCTAATGAGGTGGATGAACCTAGAGCCTATTATACAGAGTGAAGTAAGTCAGAAAGAGAAAGATAAGCACCGTATACTAACACATATACATGGAATCTAGGAAGATGGTACTGAAGAACTTATTTGCAGGGCAGCAATGGAGAAACAGACACAGAGAGAACAGACCTATGGACACGGGGAGAGGGTGAGATGTATGGAGAGGGTAATATGGAGACTTGCATTACCAAATGTAAAACAGATAGCCAGTGGGGATTTGCTGTACATCCCACAGAATTCAAACAAGGGTTCTGTATCAACCTAGAAGGGTGGGATAGGTAGGGAGATCGGAGGGAGGTTCAAAAGGGAGGGGACATATGTATACCTATGGCTGATTCATGTTGATGTCTGACAGAAAACAACAAAATTCTGTAAAGCAATTATCCTTCAATTAAAAAAATAAACTTTATATACATATAAACACCTAATGACAAGCAAGTCAGTTTACTTGCTACCTCCTTGTGCCCTTATCAAGACAAAATGCTCTCCCCTTTTGCTTCAAATTCCAATTCTTGGATCTACCATGAGGTGGGCAGCCTCCTTTAGTGTCCTTCAACACTTCTGACACTTAACGTACCCAGTGTGTATTCACTTCAAGATAATGTCCCTTTAAAAAAAATACTTATCCCAAGTTTCACTACATTGAATATCATCTGACAATCAATGTAACACCAATTGGAACCTAAATAATTTTAGAATTATTAAAAGAATATTATAGGGACTTCCCTGGTGGTCTAGTGACTAAGATGCCATACTCCCAATGCAGCGGGCCTGGGTTCAATCCCTGGTCAGGGAACTAGATCCCACATACCAAAACTAAGACCCAGCACAGCCTAAATAAATATTAAAGGAAAAAAAAAAAAAAGAACATTGTAAAATCCCTGACATAGCTCATCAAATCTAAGACACCACTAAAACAAGTATTGTTTTGTGTACTTTTAAGAAAACCACTGATTTATATTATGATACAATGCTTTTAAAATCACTGTAAGGTATGTCAGAGATATCAGAGATATTAGAACATGAAAAAATTTGCAGCTTAGAATTTACTACTAAGTATGATAATTGTGTCCTTACTACCCTATGATACACGTGGTACTAGCCAGGAGTGTTCTCTGCTTATTTTTAAGGGACCACAGCTCTCCTTGGAGAGAGGATGGTGCTATAAATGAAACAATTATTGAATAAGATGATAATTATTCAAATAAAGACATGAATGACAAGAATCATAGAAGTATATGATTGGCATCTTCTTTTCTTCATCCTGGCCACATACCCCCATCCCTTGTCAACTCCCGCTCTACAGAATGCAAGAAAAGTGCTACAGCCTGGGCCCCAGCACAGTAACAATACTTTGCAGTCTTTTTACAGTCAGATTCACAGAGGTTCAAGATAGAAGAAGCATCCAGTGTTTTTCTTTCTGATGCTCTTATTTTCTTTTTGACATTCCATAAATAAATAAAGGTCCAATACTACCTATTCAGGCCACAGAATATTATGGGGCTTAGAATTTGAAGCTTTTGTGTTTGCCCTCTAGCCACCATTTATATTGAGAAATGCAGACATACGTAGACATCATAGATAAGGAGAAACCATATTCTTTGCTTTTCCTTCATTTATTAATCAATCCTTCAGGTTTCTTGAGAGAAGGAAAACTGCAAAATATGGCTACAGTCATCACATAAAAGGTTTTTATTTTTTTTAATTAAGAAGCTGAATATTTTATTATTAAACTGTTTCTTATTTGCCTGCAAGGCTGTTGCTCCACTGTATAAAAATAGCACCAGCAAACACAGTATATTGCAAAATTAAAAGAGTAATATTCTTCATCGAACACTATACAACTAACAAATTTCCCCACTGACAGTTATTTCTAGTGGGAAGATCATTTTGACCTAAATACAGGGATGGCTGTAAGCAAGTTACAATATTATATAAGGCTTAAGATAACCATGTATCCTTGAATTACATAATTTTTTTTTTGAATTACATAATTTTATAACTAGTTTTATCAGATAATTTCAGGAATTCTGAATATTGTAACTGGAGCCTAGCCTAAAAATCATCAGGTGCTGTGAAAAAGACGCACAATATTTATCTGAAGTCATTAAGACATTAAGGATATTAAGGGGTATTTTCTTCAGGAAACATTGTTACAGTAGTTTCTTTTGCTAAAAGTTGCTTTTTAAATATCTATCCACCACTAATTTAAGACAAATATGCTAGATTAAGTTGTTTCAAACTAGTTTATTTAGGGGTTCCATTTTCACTCAATAGATTTTAAGTATTTCTCATTTGCTTCTTTACTCATTAGGTCATCTAGTTCTGAAGGGTTACTGAATGTCACCTTGATCAGCCAGCCCTCTTCATAACAAGATTTATTGGTAAGTCCTGGATTTTCTGCTAGAGTTTTATTAATTTCAGTTACTTCTCCTGATACAGGAGAAAAGAGTTCACTAGCAGCTTTCACACTTTCCAAAGCACCGAACTCCTCGTTTGTTCAATTTTGTCCCAACTTCAAGCAGAATACAGTAAACAACATCTCCCAAAGCTTCCTGTGCAAAATTGCTGATTCCCACTGTTTCAACACTGTTTGCTGTGGTTACCCTTTCATGTTTTTCTGTGAATTTCCACACCGACAGCAGAGTGGGGCTGGTGCATAGTGCTGGTAAGGCACCCGCCCAGCCCCCAGGGCCTCGGCCAACAGCGTGCGTTGCATGCTGAGATAGTGCGCAGGCTGCCCACTACGGCTCGCAGGCTCCTCACCGCTCGCAGCGCAGTGTTCGCAGACATAAAAAGTTTTTAATAAGATTGGAGAAAATCAATTATATGAACAAGGTTATTCAATCTTGAGGAATGAAGAGTACAGGTTACAAGACATAAAGAAACAAATTCTAGGCTATCCAATTCTGTTAGATTTTAATCTTTTAAAACAGCCAGTGTGGTTGGTCTCCAAGACTCACATCACTCTAAAAGTGGCCTTCTTTTGTTGAATGTTCATTACCTAAGTCTCCAAAGTTACAAAATTTCATAAGAAAGCAAAACTTATAACAATGTTTATGAACAGACTGACCACTTAGAAACATCTAGCCCTGCTTTAACACTCAGTCTTGTTGCTTAATCTCTTGATCAATAGGTGATGGACTTACTGTCCAAATTGAGAACTTCTGCGAGTGCAAGAGAGTGTTATTAAAAATTACACTGTGACAACAGGCATGAATGGGGCTGTCCCCTACCTATTCAAAGACTGTCAAACAAGCCAAATCATCTGCAAAATCAGTCATAAAAAATGAGATTTTAGTGAAAGTGCTACTGGAGAACTGATTACACAAAACCATTGACGAATGAAGACTTGGCAGAATTACCAAGTGAAGAGGGATGAAAGATACAGACTTAAGTCCTTCAAAACCCTCTGAATATTACTGACAGCATCTTGGGAAAACTGTTGAGACCTTTGACTATTCTTTTTTAAATCAAGCTGTAAAGTCAAATCTGAAGTGAAGGACTCCATTCCTGCTGTCTCGTCTCCGAGCACCACCTGCACCACTTCTATATTTTATAAGCCACACTTCTATATTCTTATCTTGCTCAATTTTTCTTCACAGCCCTTAAATGTATACTCATTTATGGGCTTTTCTTCCACTAGAAAATAAGACCCATAAGGGACTTTGCCACTGTCTATTATATCTCTAGTGCCTAAGACAGCAATTGGCATGAAGAGGTTAAATAAATATTTGCTAAATAAATGAATATGATAATTGGAAAAATAATGACCCCATCTCTCTTCAAACTCAGTAAGACCTAATTGAGTTTTCATCTAAGAACTGGTCCACAGTTGCAACCATAATTTAAATTTTGTTAACTGTAAAATTACATTTTTCATACTCTTGAGTTTCATTTTTCAAAATAATATCCCAATTAGACCTTTCTTTCATGATTTATTATAAAAAACACTGAAATGTGTTTGTGGGTTTTTCCGATACTAAGGATAATGAAGACCTCCTATAATAAAATCTATTTAATATAAAGAAGAAAATTCCATTACAATTGATAAATGAAAGTCACAATTACTTTCTTCTCCCTTTACAAATAGTAAGTATCACTCTTCACATGCCAGGAATTTATGTCCCCTTACATTTTCACACTGGCTATAGACTCAACTTTCAGCAATATGTTTGATTGAGGTGTGCTTGCCCAGGGTGCTTTCTGAGTATGCTATATGAAATGAAACACAGAAGTCCTTCCAGCCCCAGGATTTGGGGTAGGATATTGTAAACTTGCACTTCCCAAGCACTAATTTTATGCTTCAGTCAAACAAATGTTTTCTGGTTGCAGTACCACTACTGTCCTTCAATGTCTGTGACCAGGGTGCCTTCCCCAACCACCCGCAATGGTGGTGGTGGTTGTTCATACCTGCAGTGATTGAGTCCTGTCTTTCCAAGTCCTTTGTGGCCTAGCACAAACACTTCCTTTCTTATTCAGCTATCCCATCTTCCACTGGAAACTGGCTCTCTTTTCTACATTCTCAGCACTTGATCCACTTCCCTTGGGGTATGGAATAATCATATCCTACTTATACTATGGTTGTATACCTAGAGATATCTTAAAAAACAGGATTCCTGTATTCTTCTATGAATATATCAATTATTGGCTTTTAAATTGTTGTAGGAGAAAGAATGAAAAGGTAATTTCCTACCTCCCACACAAAAGCAGATATACTTTCATAGTCCAAGAACTAGACCATCCAGGGTTCTCAAACTCTGCAGAGCTTCCAACAAAGTCAGAATCCTGGTCCCTTTTACCACTCCAATGGCTTTAAGCTCCCCAGGTTATTCTGATACTGGTGTCCAGGGGCCACACCTTAGGGAACTCTGAAATAAGGAATTATTGAAAAAAAAAAAAAATCGGACTTCCCTGGTAGTCCACTGGTTAGGACTCTGTACTCCAATGCAGGAGCATCCATTTGATCCCGGGTCAGAGAATTCCGATATAAGGATGCTAGGTGCCGCAACTAAGAGTTATTAGCACACCATAACTAAAACCCAGCACAGCCAAATAAATAAATATTAAAAAAAAAAAAAAAAAGGCAAAAACCAAGCAAACAAAAACCAAAAGAAATTAATCTGGATCTTCCCCAGGGGTGGGTGTGGGCATGAAGGGATAGGGGTAGAGGAAGAGAGGCCTGGCCCAAACTTTAAGACTAGAAAATGGAGGGAAATGAAGGGAATGGAGAAGATGTTTTAGAGTTCTGAGAGTAGAGAGAAATAGAGGGTGACTGCATGGTAGGCCTTGGGAGGCTCTGAAGTACCAGGGATTATTTTGCACCCAAGCCTGCCACATGTGGGAGTGAGGATAGCTGCCTTCAAACAAACCTCAAGGCTGTGGGGCAGGGCACCAGGAATAGCAATCAGTGAATGAAGATCTCTGGACTCAGTGAAGCCCTGAGATTTCTGCATATCCCTGAAGGAAGGGGATGGGCCTCTGTGAATACAGACTGAGAATGAATTTCATCAACTATGGTGGGTATAGGCTAAGCCCAAGTTTACTGTAAAAATAAGAAAAAATGACACATTATATTCAACTGCCACAAAACAATTTTTTTAACATTGGTATTCTGCATCTACTACATATAATACAAAACACCAATGCTAGAAAATTTTTGTTTTGTGGCAGTTGAATATAATACACAGAAGAGCTATACAAAACAGACCTTAATGATCCAGATAACAATGATGGTGTGGTTACTCACCCAGAACTAGACTTTCTGGAGTGTGAAGTCAAGTGGGTCTTAGGAAGTACTGCTGCCAATAAAGCTACTGGAGGTGATGGAATTCCAGTAGAGTTATTTAAAATCTTAAAAGATGATACTATTAAAGGGCCACACACAATATGTCAGCAAATTTGGAAAATCCAGCAGTGGCCACACGACTGGAAAAGGTGAATCTTCATTCCAATTCCCAAGAAGGGCAGTACTAAAGAATGTTCAGACTACTGGACAGTTACACTCATTTCAAATGCTAGTAAGATTATGCTCAGAATCCTTCAAGCTAGGCTTCAGCATTACACGAACCAAGAACTTCTAGATGTTCAAGCTGGGTTTAGAAAAGGCAGAGGAACCAGTGATCAAACTGCCAGCATTCACTGGATCATAGAGAAAGCAAGGGAATTCCAGAAAACACCTACCTCTGTTTCATTGACTACATTAAAGCCTTTGACTGTGGATCATAACAAACTGTGGAAAACTCTTAAAGAGACAGGAATACCAGACCATCTTACCTGTCTCCTGAGAAACCTGTATGTGGCTCAAAAAGCAACACTTAGAACCTTATATGGAACACCTGACTGGTTCAAAATTGAGAAAGGAGTGCAACAAGGCTGCTTATTGTCCATTCAATGCCAGGCTGGATGAGTTACAAGCTGGAATCAAGACTGCAGGGAGAAATATCAACAACCTCAGATATGCAGATGACTTTAATGGCAGAAGGTGAAGAGGAACTAAAGAACCTCTTGACGAGGGTAAAAGAAGAGAATGAAAAAGCTGGCTTAAAACTCAATATTAAAAAAATTTAAGATCATGGCATCCCGTCCCATCACTTCATGGCAAACAGATGGGGAAAAGGTGAAAGCAGTAACAGATTTCATCTTCTTAGGCTCTAAAATCACTCCAGATGGTGACTGAAGCCACGAAATCAGATGTTTGCTTCTTGGCAGGAAAACTATGACAAACCTAGACAGTGTATTAAAAAGCAAAGACATCACCGCTGGCAAAGATCTGTACAGTCACGGCTATGGTCTTTCCAGTACTCATGTATGGATGTGAGAGCTGGACCATAAGGAAGGCAGAGTACCAAAGAATTGATGTTTTCGAACCTTGGTGCTGGAGAAGACTCTTGTCTAAGATCCCTTGGACAGCAAGGAGATCAAACCAACCAATCTTAAAGGAAATCAACCTTGAATACTCATTGGAAGGACTGATGCTGAACCTGAAGCTCCAATACTTTGGCCAGCTGATGTAAAGAGCTGACTCATTGGAAAAGACCCTGATGCTGGGAAAAGGAGAAGAGGGCGACAGAGCATGAGATGGTTCGATGGCATCACCGATTCAATTAACATGAACTTGGACAAACTCTGAGAGATGCTGAGGGATGGGGAAGCCCGGGGTGCTGCAGTCCATGGGGTTGCAAAGCATCAGATGCAACTTGGTGACTGAACAGCAACATATAATCTACAAAGCAGGTATAAATGAATGAATAGGGAAAGATCACTGTTTAGTAAAGAAGGTTTGAAAAGAGAGAGGGAAGAACTTCTAATTTGCCTTTATCTTCTCCACCAAGAACAATCTTCACTGTTACTATCATTTAAGTCAGAGAGAGGATGGGAATGGATATAGCTGGCTGCCCTGTGAGGTAAGTTTTCTAGCTCCAAGGCAGCACCCGTCAGGCTGAAAGAAAATCCAGGGTCTGTATGCACATGGCAGAATCTCTGTGGGCTGCTTCCTTGATTCCCTGAGGCCAGCAGCTCCACCAAGGCCCAGCCCCACCTGGTCAAGGAGCCCTTCCAGACTGTGGCCAATCTGCTCCTCAGCTCTCCCCGAAAGGCCAGGCTCTGCAGATGCTGAAGACCTGACATTACGACCAGAGAGGGTTTATATGGTCATGGTGGCCCTCTGGCTCCTGGTTGGACCACGTTAGTCTTGCCATGTAACTCTGAACATTGCAAAGCAAGGAGAGGTCTGACTGCTCCCATAAGAACTTAGGCCTGTTTACAAACAGCTTTCCAGTCAGGCCTCACCTTTGCCAAGGATGGAAGATTCCATGACCACCGGCTGAGCTAGTGCTGCCACCACCGTGAGTGTCAGTGACACAAAAACCTTTTTTTTTTATACCTAAGTTCTATATGGAACTCTATGTTGAGACCATAGGCCCTGGACTGGATCCAATGACTATCACCTGGCTTCACATACCACCAACCTAATGCTGGTTTGTGTAGGCACAGAAACTGTATACCCAAGCTTTGGTCAGAGCCTCAAGACTGGGTAATGCCACCAACCCGCTCATTCCTGACATGCAAGCTAACACTCACCATCTGTCCACTGCCAACCTCTGGGCTTTCTTCCTCAAATTTCCTTCCAGCCATTCATTTTTACCACTCTCCAGAGTCTATCTATTTTATCGTGTTCATCAGTAATTTAAAAACCACTAAGGGGTTAAAAACCACTCTGGTGGTCCAGATGTTAAGATTCTGTGCTCCCAATGCAGGGGGCCTGGGTTCCATCCCTGGTTAGGAAACTAGATCATACATGCTTCAATTAAAAAACCAAAAGAACCTCAAGAACATTAATAACTATATATACATGATTGACTCCTGCCCACTCCCTCCTCTTCTTAAGACTTCTCTCCAGAGACCCTCTCCTCTAATTAGATTTCTTTTCAGTTCTTCTGGTGGCAGGAGGGAGTGGTTTACCTTTTTATCACTAATAAGTTTTTTTTTGCTTTCTTTTTTTTAAAATTGTTATTTCTTGATTTAGTTACTTTAGGCATCATTTACTACTTCCTACTATATTAGCCATCACTCCCTACTCCCCAACCCCCTAGTAGAGTTTTATCACTGTTTTTGCTGCTTCTGTTATAATTTCTGTTATTATTCTGAGGGTGATAGTGATGGAGATGCCAAAACAGACAGGAAATGGATGTAATACCCTCGGATATAGGGAGAGGATGTAGGAGCAGAAGGCAATAGAGCCATGGCCCACTGGAAAGTGGCTTCCCAAACCTCACAGGTTCACTTGGAAGGCACCCCTGCTTGGGGGTTGGGTAGGGAGGGGAGGTCAGTAGCTCTTGGGTGAAGCTCCCTTTGCCTTTTTCACCAAGGTGAAGTATGCTGGGATGAGGAAGAGGAGGTTTTCTTCCTCCCCTCTGATTGTTCTAAAGCTGCCCAACAGTGGCCAATAACTGGTGAAACTCTAGTACAGTGTCGTGTGCTTCCTAAAAAGGAGAACAGAAGGTCAGTTCTGAGATATGTCCCAGCTGAAGCACAATCCTGCAGCTACTTTTGGGAGGTTAAATAATGTACTTGGACCTTTAATTCTTATTTAGTCATCTGTATTATCTCTAAAAATTATTTTATTGTGGAAAATTTTAAAGTTTTTAACGAGTAGAGAGAACAGTATAATGAACCTCAAGTGCTTATCACTCAGCGTTAATATTTACAGCTCACAATCTTATTTTATCCATACTCTACTTACTTCCCCAAGATTATTTTGAGGCACATCCCAGATATCCTATCATTTCATTCTCAAGTATTTCAATACAGACAGTATTTCTTAACTTACTCTTGTTGTAAAATTAGCAATGTTTGTGTCCTCATCTTTCTCTTTTCTTCTACTTCTCAACTCTTTTCAGAGTCTGACAAAATTCCAAACTAGAACAATTCAATCCTCTAACACCACACTGTGTAGATTGGGATGACAAATTCTTGGTCTCTCAACCCTGCTGGCTCTTTAGCACTGGTCAACAATTACGCAGACAATATCAGCAAATAGCTTCCATTACCTATAAAAATGTTACAAAAGTTGCCAAAACCCCCAAAGTTCTGATCCTGAGCATAAAGCTCTCATTTCCAATGATGCGTTCATCTAGTGTACATTTATGGAGTGTGAGGACACAGAAATATAAAAAAGCCCTTGCCCTTATGGAAATCTCTGTAGAGTGAAAAAACAGACACATCTATGACTGTGGAGGCACAGATGAGGAAAGGAAGCTGCTATGGGATATGCCCCAGCCTAGTGACAGCTTCTGCCTGCCCTTCTCTCCAGTTCCTCGCTCACAAAACTTGTCACTTCGGCTCTGCTCAAGTCCTAGTAGTTCTGGAAAGTGACTGAACATATCCCTCCCCAACCCTGAACACTGAACTTATGTTTCTTAGGACTTCATGCTGACTCAGGCACCACAGAGCACTCCCTTCTTCTCCCAGGGTGTCCAGGAGCACGGGGGCACACCCTGCCTCCCAGCATCTGGCATGGCTCCTGCTCTCCATTCATGGCTGCCTCTCTGGGTCAGAAGGTGAGCTAAGTGAGTGGATGTTAAAGGCAGTCTAGTGGGTCTTGGCTATGGACATCACAAAAGAGGTCTGCTAGAAAAAGATCTATCTATCTCAGCCAAAGGTGGTGTTCACAGATGGTGTGGATGGGGCTGTCCAGGGGAAAAGGGCCCAGAGGAAACCCAAGGGAACAATGGCACTGAAGAACTGAGAAGGAACAGTCAAAGCTGAAAAGCAGAAGAGAGGAGACTTTTCAGAAGAAGGAATATAATGATCATGATGAAAACCATGAGGTAGGACAAGAAGTTTAAAAGCCAACTGAAATTAAGAAAGATTTACACTTTTTTATTTTTTGGCTGTACTGTGCAGCATGTGCGATCTTAGTTCTCTGACAAGGATTGAAAGCATGCCCTTTGCACTGGGAATGTGGAGTCTCAATCCCTAGACTGCCAGGGAAGTCCAGATTTATACTTTAAGTAGTTTAGTTCTAAATGTATTTCATGGCTTTATAATTCTTAAAATCCTTAAGATACAGATATCTAACACCAGGAGCTATGTGTATATATTATTATTATACAATAAATATGACTTGTAGACATGTATCTGACTATTCGTAAGAGCTAAAGAGTGAAAATAGCCCAAATATCCATCAACAGATGAACAGATAAACAAAAAATGTGGTTTATCCATACAACAGAATACTATTCAGTCTTAAAAAGGAATGAAGTACTAAAACACTAAATATGGTTGCATTTGAAAACATTATGCTAAGTCGAAGAGCCCAGCCACAAAGGACCACGTATTACATGATTCAATTACTATGAAATGCCCAAAACAGGCAAATCTGCAGAGAAAGAAAGTTGACTAGGGGTTGCCAGGGACTAGAGGGAGGAAGAAATGGGAAGGGACTGCATCTGGGTATGGGGTTTCTTTTAGGGGTGATGAAAAGATTCTAAAATGTTCTGTGAATATACTAAAAACCACTAAATTGTGCACTTTAAATGGATGAATTGCATGGTATGTGACTTACATCTCAATAAAGCTGCTACTAAAAAAAAAAGTATATCTGAGTCAACAAAAGTTTCATACATCCTTTGCTTAGTGTAGCAATCCTATTAGCACCCATAAACATAACTCTAACATGTAAATGAATGCCCAGTTCTCAATATAAATTCTGTGTTGCCTTCACTTGTGAACACTAGCCTCTTACATAAACTAGCAAATCAAACACCCAGCATGGAGAGGACTTTAATATTAGTTCCACTTTCAATAACAACCTCTGTTGCAGAGCCAGTAACAAGCCAGAATCTCAGCGCCACCATCCACCTTCCCACCTCACACACAATGTCTGTCTGTGCATTCTCTATCCTGAATACCTACCCTTCCAAACTATAGCTGTGGCTGAAGAGGTGAATTCTGCTGACTCGGGGAACATCTAGAATCACTTTCAGAAAGCAAGGGCTAAGGAAGGGGCACGACCTTCAAGAGCAACCAACCAGAAACCAGGCACAACTGACCCAACATACCCCCACCCTCTGACACACAGGCCTTTTCAGTCTGGGTGGTTTTTAAAAAATTTTAAACTGAATCTACAAGGATTTTTATAGTTAGTTTCAAACTCCTTCGGTTAGCAGTTTTAGGTTTTGATCTGTTCCTAATTATGGAAAAGAATTCTGGGATCAGTTCAGAGTGAAAGAATTTGAGTTTACCATTACCATTTTTAAAGCACAAATATTTACACAAGTTGCTGAGAAGAGAAATAAATTGCCTCACTTTGCTTTAAATAATGAGAATCAAAGACAAAAAAAGGCTTTTGTCTGCATTGAAAGTCATACTGAAATTTAACTGAATGGCTTACACTGTACCATTTATACATTTCCCTGTTCTCTTCCTTAAATAAGTCTCTACATTTTAACTAAATCTGTACAGTCTCCAAGTGTGTATTTAAAAGCTAACTACACCGAAAAAGGCTAAAACTCTGAGGAAAATAAAGCAATAAAGAAAAGTACAGCCCCCTCTGTTAAGAACATGCTCACATCTGCCCAGGAAGATACAAGCTCAGTCCTCCGCTTAGCATACACCAGATTCAGTCCCCAGTGTGGAGAGAACCAGCACTGATCAGGTTCTTGTATGTAGACACCAAAGGTCCAGCCACATTGTGAAAACTGCAGCTTTTTGTACCAAAGAGCAAAAAGATATATTTTCAAAAGAACTTACCTGTTTCTCAAGGAAAGCCTGGCAAACTAAATGGTGAACATGCCATTATTTATTTTCCGAAGTGCTCCTGAATGCAGCTTTCAGAAGTGGATCTTATTCAAGTGAGTGATCCAGTTCAGGTGAAGAGGACCAAAAAATCAGGCAGAAAACCAATATTTCTTTGAGTCTTAAACTTGAAATGAGTACTTAAAAAAAGTGAGTGTGGGGAAGAGATCCCTCTAGAAGGGAATGACCATTTCAGTGACTTTCAGAGGGTGGAGCAACTGGGCATTGGGAGGAAAAAAAACAACTAGAACTCGGCATTGGCAACAGCACAGCTATCTCCAGCACAAAAGCCTGTTTATACGCACAGAGCCCTCTTTCCAAATGGAAAAAAATATCAGCAACATAAGTCAAGATTGTCACTAAGAATCTTAAAAAATATTAGTCATTTTTCAACTATAAGAAACAAAGCTTGAAGTTCAATCAGATTTGGAATATAATAAGATATGTCAGTATAAAAACAACTTCAACTTAAAACAAGTCAATAAGTTATATTTAAAAATAAAATATTTTACAACTGTATGTGCTCTATAACTTGGCAGTGTTAGCAGATGTTATCAAAATGAAATTTTACTAAGTACAGAGCCTAGAGCTCATATTCCCTAGGATCAGAGAAACAACCTAACCCTGCTAGCCCCACGCCAAATATAGCCAATGGCAGAGAGAATTTCAATATGGCTCCTAAGATGCTTACTACACTGATGTGCAGGAGAAGGCAATGGCAACCCACTCCAGTACTCTTGCCTGGAAAACCCCATGGATGGAGGAGCCTGGTAGGCTGCAGTCCATGGGGTCTCGAAGTGTCAGACACGACTGAACGACTTCACTTTCACTTTTCACTTTCATGCATTGGAGAAGGAAATGGCAACCCACTCCAGTGTTCTTGCCTGGAGAATCCCAGGGACAGAGGAGCCTTGTAGGCTGCCGTCTATGGGGTCGCAGAGTCGGACATGACTGAAGTGACTTAGCAGCAACAGCACACCGATGTGCATACCCTGTACAATCCTCTCCTCTGGAGTGTGAGTGGGTCTGATCTCATCTGATAAGCCCTTTGAAAAGAAGGTCCAGAAGAAGTCAAAGAAAGTTGAAGCTTCCGTAGGTCTGTATCTATTTTTGGTCTTAAATTTTTATGTTCAAATGTTATATAACTGGAATCATGTAGCATGTAAAATTTTAAGATATTTTTCCTACTCAGCACAATTTCCTCAGATTCATACAAGCTGTTGTATCAATAGTTTGTTTCTTTTTATTCCTGAATATTATTCCATGATATGTATGTAGTACAGTTCATTTAATCATTCACCTGTTGAAGAATACTTGGGTTTCTTTCAGTTTGGGGCTATTATGAATAAAGCTGCTAAATATTGCTTTCCAAGTGTCTGTTTGAACATCAGTTTTTATTTCTCTGGGATAAATGCCCAGGAATATAATTGCTGGGTTAAGTATAGTAAGTGCAAATTAAGCTTTATAAGAAAACACCGAACTATTGATATTTTCCAGAGTGGCTGTACCATTTTACCAGCAATGTATGCATGATCTTATTTCTCTGAATTCTAACATTTGGTGTCATTACTGTTTTAAATTTTAGCCACTTGATAGGTATGTAGTAATATCTCATTCTAATTGTGGGGTGTGTGTGTGTTTGTGTGTATGTGTGTGTGTGTTTTGCCACACCATGTGGCTTGTGGGATCTTTGTTCTTCAATTAGGGATTGAAGCTGGGGCCTCAGCAGTGGAAGTGTGGAGTCCTAACTACTGGACCACCAGAGAACTCCCCTTCTTGGCTTTAACTTGTATTTCTTGAACAGCTTTTAATGCTGAACATCTTTCATGTCATTATCTACCATATTTATATCTTCTTTGATAAAATGTCTCCATGTCTTTTGTCCATTTTCTGACTGGACTGCTTTTTAATGTTGCATTTTGAGAATTCATCTTATCTTCTAGATACAAGTCCTTTGTCAATAATATCTTTTGCAAATATTTTCTCACAGTATATAGCTTGTTTTTCATCCTTCTACCAAAGTCTTTCACAAAGCAAAGCTTCTGATTTTGATGTGAGCAACTATTTTTTTAATAGGTCATGTTTTTGTTGTCAAATATGAAAATCTTTTGCCTAGCTTTAGGATATGAAGACGTTCTCCTTTTTTTCCCCCCCTAAGTTTTATAGTTCTACATTTTACACTAAATGTGTTATCCACATTGATTTAATTTTTGTATAAAATGTAAGGTTTAGGTCAAAGTTCATTTGTCTATGATTGTCCAACTGTTCTAGTAGCTTTTTGTTGAAAAGGCTATCCTTCTTCCACTGAACTGACAACACCTGTCAAAAATCAGTTGGATGTGTTTATGCGGTTCTGTTTCTGGGTTCTTTATTCTGTTCTACTGATCTATGTATCTATCCCTCCAATAATAACCACAATGTCTTGATTACTGTAGCTAAATACTAAGCCTTATTAATATTTCATATAGTAATTCTTCCCACTTTATTCCTCTTTTCAAAACTGTTATAGCTATTTTAGAATCTTTGCTTTTCATATAAATATTAGAATAAGCTTATCAGTGTTTACAGAAAAAAACTTGCTTTTTTTTAAACTTTAAAAAATTGGGGTAAATATTAAGATAAAATTTATTAATATCACTTCAACCAGTTTTAAGCATATGATTCAGTAAGCACAGATGCTGCAAAGATTGGAAGAGAGGACAGTATGAACAACTTTGTGTCAGAAAATTTGAAAATATATGAAATAAATTAATATCTAGAAAAAATTATCTTAATGGATGCAGGTAAGAGTATCCAAAATATCCTGTAACTACTGGAATCAGCAGTTAAAAAAGAAAACAAACTCCACAAATAAAACACCAGAATCAAGTGGTTTCAAAGAGAGATTGCATACAATTCTAAAGTTATATGATTTTTTTCCCACAAATGAGAGCTAACTTCTCAACTTATAATTAAAGGCTAGTTTGATAACTATAACAAAGACAGGAAAGGAAAATTATGGACTTTCTTACTAAGACAGATACAAAATTCAAATCAAAATATTAGCAAACTGAGTCCAGCAATGGACTAAAGTAAAAATAAAGTAAAAGCAATAAAGCGATAAAGTAAAAAAATAATACAATAAAGTAAAAAAATACAATAAAGGAAAAATATAATACAATAAAGCAATAAAGTAAAAAAATAATGCATCATTGCATGTCAGGTTTATTCCAGGAATGCAAATAACTTCCAGGGTCATGGTTTATGCAACAGGACAAGTGGTAGTGCCATTCGCTAGAACCAAGCACAGGGTTTGGGGCTAAGATTACAAGAATGACTCCCTGAGTACAGGGAGCTTATGAGTGGCCAGGTAGAAATGTCTAGGCAGCAACCAAGAACACTTGTTTGGTGTTCAAGTATAAGCAGGGCTGAAGACAGAGTACTGAGAATTACCAGTTCAGAAGTGGTACAGTAAGTCTTATGCGTGCGATAAAGACAGAGAACCATGACCTGAATCCCAGACAGCCCTAATTTTTTAAAAGACTCCTTAAAAAGACAGACCAGAGAATGAGGGAAAGAAAGGACCAGGAAGGCAAGAAGGACAGTGACTCAAATCATGCAATGAGAAGGAAAAGGGGACTAAAGAATTCAGTCACTGGAGTCTACTGTGACAGGCAACTTCAGGATGTGGTGAAGGAAGAAGTTGGACTGATGGGTGAATGGATACTAGAAACAGGGAGTGTGGTCAATGTTTACAAGAAGGCTAGTTGGAAAGGGAAGCAGACAGTGTGACAGAACAAAGGAAAAAGTAGATTGGAGGATAAATCTATAGATCACCTAGATAGGAAGAGAAAACAGAGTGGTGAGTAAAATTACAATGCTGAGCCTGTCCCCCACCCTCCAGAAAGGAAAAGAGTGACTGTTCTTCAGTTACAGTCTCAAGGTGTGAACACACACCCACCAGAACTAGATTTCAAACCCATCCCAACTGCTCAGTGCAGATGTGCTTCACTAGACAGTGCCACTGAAAGCTGGCAAGTATCCACAGCCCAGTCCAGCGACCACACTTCCTCAGCTAAAGGTAAACCAACTGTTCAAAATTCACCCTTCCCAAATTCCACCTTTCCTCAAAAGGAAAGGGGTTAAAGCAGAAAGTACTAAGGCAAGGCCCCAAAGACACAATGGCAGATGGTTATAAAGAGCACAAATGGGGCCAGGAGTGCACTAGGCCCATGGGACCAGAGAAAAGGAGCAGGCTGGTAGCAGCAGTGGCTGCAGCAGCCAACAAGAACCCTCAGACCTACCCTTTCAGGTCACGGTACAAAGAATCTGACATGGAGACGCTATAGGAACAAGCCAGGGCTCAAACCCGCATCTGTCTGACTATAGACCGAAACTCTTAAGGTGACCTTAAACACTGTCCCACACTGTCCCCATTACCCTCCATCCTATCCTCCTCTAAACTCCAAGAGCATCTGGGGTTCTCTTCATATGGCACTTTCTACACTTCAGCTTTCACTGGTTATATTTGTTTGCTTCACTTATAGCCACCTTACTCATTCCAGAATTGAAGCTCTTTGTGTAGCTCTACAGGCTTTTAAGTGGCAAGTCCTCAAGAAATAAATGAGAAGAAATGAAGAAATGAATAGTTATAATTACCAAATCTGTTATACACCAACTTGCTTTCAAAAGTGCTTATAAATTTCCTTCACAAGTGATTTAAGCTAGCCCCACTACAATCTTCTTTATGGTCTGTGCTCAGCACTCCTTTATCACAGATATCACAAAGGCAAAGCAGCATTAATATTGTACATCTCATTTACAGTTAAGTTACACATTAGTGAATTTAAGTCTCCACTACAGAGATTTCACCACCTTTGTAAGATGTAAAAGCACTTCTTACCTGAATTTTGATGGGCCAGGTGAAATTACTGACATAAACAAAGAAAGTGATATTTGGGTGGTTGCGAAAATCAAACTTCTCATTAGAGAAACTATCTTTGTACTCCTTAATGTTGGTTTTTGAAACAACAGGCATCTCTTCTCCAGCTTGGGTTCCAGCTGTTAGAAAGAACAGAATGAAATAAAGAGATTTTTTTTTTTTTGGAGCAGAATCTGCCCTCACTAATAATAATGATAGTAGTTAGAATTTATTAAACTCTGTGTTCCAGAAATAGCACTTAACTCAATCTCATTTAATTCTAACAATTATTATCCTCCTCATTTACACATCAGAAAACGTAGGTTCAGGAAAATTAAGAAACTGATTCAGATCACACAGCTAGGAAGAGTTTGGATTTAAAGCTGGGTAGGCTGATACACAAGCCTGTGCCCTCAACCCAAATGGTTTTACCAGGAACCCCTACAACTTCTCCCACAGAAAAAGACGGCAGTAATTTTGAAGCAATGGCATTCACTCTGCCCACTTCACCTGCTTTGAATTTACCCCCTTAAACCTGTTTGGCAGTGCTCCAGATCCCCCATACAAGGGACAGCAGTGACTCTAAGTCTCCACACTAGCAGTGAGGAAGGAGTTTTAGGGGTCACTCAGTCCCTTCTGCTACCAACTACAACTGACTTTAAATCCCCCTGACCTGATATAAACTCATTCTATTCCCAAGTAGTCCTTCAACATTCAATAGTGTCCCTCAGCCAGGAATTCTAGCGTTTATAAAGACTCATTAAACAGGCTTTTCCCATGGCTGGAGTCCGACTGTCATTGGAAATCAATCACATGTTCAGGGATGCTACCTTTCTCCAAACAAAGACTCTGACATGATAAACACAAAGTGATGTGCAAAGTAATGTTTTTATTTGGTTTCAGTCTAACTGGTCATATTTTGACCAAAAGACAGTATTGTGACAGTAATAATGATGATGAAACATAATTACCATTTGATGAGAATTTACCGTTTCTAGCACTACACTGAGTACTTCATTTATTATCTCATTTAATCCTCAGGATATTCTACATGGCTGGGTATTTTTATTATCTCATTTCATACTTGAGTAAACTGGCTCAGAAAGCATAGTTGAAGTAACAGGCAGAATTCAAATCCAGGTCCACTGAGCTATTTCTTAACTACTATATCAGGGCCACCTCTTTCCTTAGTAGATTTTGTGCCCAGCAGATCTTCTTTAGTAAATCATAGTAAGGTAAACAAGACAGCAAAAGCTTTGCTCATAAAGCTTTATTTAATTCCCAAAGCACATTTTTCTCTGAACCCACTAAAATCTCATTCTATTAAAAATGTTGCATTTTTCACTTCTGAAGCATGGATGATAATGGTAGTGCCAGAGCAGTGGCTGCAGCAATGGTATTAATGGTGTTAGCCAGGTGAGGTAGTGAGCATGTACTGGTCTTGATACCATGGCAGGCACTGACAGGTACAGCTGAATTTAATCTACACAACTGCAGGAGATAAGTAGTATTACTTTCTTTTTAAGATGAAAAATCCTAAGGGTCTGGAGATAGGTTTTAGATGCTTGCTCAAGGTCTTCCAGCTAATAACTAGCAAAGGGTTAGGGTTTCAAATCCATCTGTCTGTCTCCACAGCCCCTTTTCTCAACTCTTTCTCAATCAATTATCTCCACTTGGAAGGTCTTCTCTAGGTGTGTCTTTACCTGAGAAGCTGGCAGCCCAGGTGATGTTGAGGTTGAAGTTTTTGGAGGCATTGATGAACATGTCCAAATCCCTGTTTTGCTGGTGAGATGTACAAATAATTAGAAAATTAATTACTGTAATAGTTTCTTGGTTTTAAAGCGGTAGTTCAATTTTACTCCTCTCAACTTTCTTAGTTACAAATAAACTTTTTAATGTCTTAAGAGAAACTCAACGTTTAAAAGACAGCAAAATTTTTAACCTTAAGATAAGCAATATACCCCAAACAAGTTTCATTTCCCTCCCATAAAAGTAGGAGATGTAATGCTTTATCAAATGCCAAACTCTATGAAAAAGTATCTTTTAAAAAAAGACCCTCACCAGAGCACAATGACCTACATCCTGTGACCCATATAAGGGGAATCAGTTTCTTAAGGATCCTTTGGGCAGCCTTTTCCAAATGTCTGGAGAGTAAGACACTTGATCAACTGTCATTTATAAATCAAATCTATGTAGTTCTGAACCCATAGATTAAATACAGTGTAAAGTTCTCCAAAATGGAAATGGTTTTTAAGAAACAGCACATAAAGCTGAAATAAACTAAATTTTAACTTTTCTTTTTAATTTTAAAACTTTTGATTGTCTTCACCCATGATTAAGAACATTTTTCTCTCACTAAAAATATTATTTCAAGAGAAATGACAAAATATGCTTTATTATCTTTGAAAACTTTGTATACCACTTACAGATACAGCAATTTGAAGAGCTAGTTTAATTTATTTTGACTCTTGGTTTTAATGACTGAAAAAGGTATCTTTGAGGAATGTTCTGGGCCACCTGGAAAAAGAGCACTGTCAGCTGTGCTAGGGAAATCATGATACTAATTTTTAGTTTTCCCTAAAACTTGGCTAATAAATCTCTTTCTTGGGGTCAAAAAATTGTTGTTCCAAATGAGTCAGATGCTGTATTTTGTATTTTTGAATGCAATCTTGCTGAAATTCTTCACACTGAAAAACTTTAAAACGGGTTAGAAAATAAAGGTTTTAAAGAGCATTCTTTTGATAGTTTTTCAGCATAAAAATTATAACAATGGAAGCATTTCCAAACAGCTATTTTCAAAACATGATTTCCAAACCAGAAGTTCCTCTCATAAAGCAGTTACCTTCTCATTTATTGATAAAGCCTCACCATCCTCTTGAAGGGACAGCTCAAGTGTATATCTACATATTTGGCCACGTTGCGGCAGGTAGGATCTTAGTTCCCTGACCAGGTAATTACTAGCAATTACTTCTTTCCACGGAAAGGATTAGTAAACTTGAAATCCTGGTGCTTTTGTAAAAAACAAGACATATACACTGTATAACTCTGGAATATAAAAACAAGTCTTACTTTCATTTAATTGTAAACATCCCATACAGGACTTCATTTTTCTACTGATTTATTTATTTC
Source organism: Bos taurus (assembly GCF_002263795.3). Lineage (NCBI taxonomy): Eukaryota > Metazoa > Chordata > Mammalia > Artiodactyla > Bovidae > Bos > Bos taurus. Next base: position 51,601,830 of record NC_037340.1, read on the forward strand.
TTAAATTTAACCATGCTTGCTGATAACATGTTATCAAAGGAATATACTTTGGCTTATTATCATATTGTTTTCCATGTATTGTTATATTTATCATATTTTTGTAATGGTAAATGGCTTTGTGTATATTGATAAGAAGAAGCCTCCAAGGAAGCGCCTAAATAATTTATCACCAAGTTTAGTAAAATTTCATTATGTACCAGAGTAGGTATTACATGACTTCACATCTCATTGAAGAAATCATTCAGGTGTGTGTTCATGTTCTGGACACTTCACTTTTAAATGTCACACTGTGTTGGCTCCCTTTTACTTCTAGGTAACACTTCATGGCATGCTGGGGTTCACCATTAACAATAGACATAAAAATATTTTTTAAACAGTTATTTAGTAGTAATTTCAATTATTTCTGGCTGACTTCTTATGGGCAACTAAGTCTTCACTGTTTTAACTTCCTAATGCGGCTAAGAACTCATTCTAGGAGCTTAAGTGTTACCTCTGCCTGCATCACTGGTATTAATTTCTATTTTAAAGCAGGAAAATTGGGTTCTGCCACTGCCCCACTAACAAGGAAGTTCCCCTTGCAGTCTCCTCTCCTTTCCTGTATGGGGCTGTGATGGGCTGATGGATAAACCAAATACACGTGGAGTCAATTTCAGTCTGTGTATCAGACCATGGTAAATATTAACAACACCATTCTTACCTTTTAACTAGAAAGGAAATAAGATGCAGAGTCTAACACTTCTTTCCTGTACCTCTAAACATTATCCTGTGGACTCCACTCTGGAGACCACTGCTAAGGCAGTGCTTCTATCCATAATAACCAAGGAAAAGATCCACACAAATTCAAAACAAAGTAAGAAGACTTTTACGTCTTACTTCATCAGGTGTCGCCACAAAATTGATGGCTGTGTAATAGCGGTCATCTTCCTGGGATAGGCTAAAGGTGAACTGATAGTCAATAAGAAGAGTATCTATGGAAAAAAAGAAACGTGTATTTAAAAACTGAAACAAAACACAGTATGTCTCTGGAGATAGAGATTGATTTTCTCATAAATATTCAATAGCCAGGGAAGTACTTTTAGCAAAGTTGTGAGCGGTAATGTTTGAGTTAACCCACCAAAACCTCCTTGTATCATGACCCTGGTTGAGATTTTAGGCTCCCACTAAACTTACCTATAAATATTAATTGATCATCTATTCATGCTTAAAGATACAAAGCTATAAATTAATGGTATAAAATAAATCAAAACTCCATGTAAAAATGGTTGACTCCAGGTCCAGGGCAAGGAATACCTGTCTCAGTTAACTTATTCTAGAAAGCAAGGAAGCATTCAAAGACTAATGTAGCAAAAGAACAGAGGTTGAAAATGAGCCTACTGGCTAAACATGGTATAATTTAATTCTAAAAAGTATTGCACAACTCAACAACTTGATTTGAAAATGGGCAAAAGCCTTGAATAGATATTTTTCCAAAGATATACAAATTGCTAATAAACTCATGAAAGGGTACTTACTTAACATCACTGATCATTAGAGAAATACAAATCAAAACCCAATGAGATATCATATCATCTATAGTAGAACGGCTACTACCAAAAAAAGTGTTGGTGAGGATGTGGAGAAATTGGAACTGTCATGTACTACTAGTGGGAATGATGCACCTACTCTGAAAAACAGTATGACAGTTCCTCAAAAAATTAAAAATAGAATTACTGAATGATCCAGCATTTCCACTTCTGAGTATATACCAAAAAAAACAGAAAGGAGGATGCTGATGGGCTATTCGTACAACCATGTTCATAGCAGTCAAAGAAATTATAGCCCAATAGTGGAAGCAATCCAAATGTCCATCAAAAGAAACATGGATAAACAAAATGTGGTATATACAACGGAATATCACTCTCAGTCTCAAAGAAAAAGGAAATTCTGACACATGCAATAACATGAATGAACCTTGAAGACATTATGCTAAATGAGATAAATAAATAAACAAGAAGACAAATATTGTGTAATTCCACTTATATGAGGTACCCAGGTACCAAATTCACAGAAAGTAAAATGGTGATTGCTAGTGGGTAGGGTAAGAGGGGAATGGGGAGTTGTTTACAAGTTTATATTTCACTACTCAAAAGATGGCCAAATGATTTTCCAAAGTGGAAAACCATTTTATATTCTCACAAAAACTTTATAAGCATTTTGATTTCTCCACATCACTGCTATTGGCTTTTATTTTTCAAGACAGAAATATATTAAATGTACTAGATTACAAAAAATTAATTGATGTGGTTTCAGGTTCCACACTATAAACTAACCTCTAAGAAATGATCAGCTGCCTGGTTTTGGTACAGTATCAAAGGATGACATCCATGAGTTCAGTTCAGTCACTCAGTCGTGTCTGACTCTGCGACCCCATGAACTGCAACACACCAGGCCTCCCTGTCCATCACCAACTTCCAGAGTTTACTCAAACTCATGTCCATTGAGTCAGTGATGCCATCCAATAATCTCATCCTCTGTCACCTCCTTCTCCTCCTGCCTTCAATCTTTCCCAGGATCAAGATCTTTTCCAATGAGTTGGCTGTTTGAATCAGGTGGCCAAAGTACTGGAGCTTCAACTTCAGCATCAGTCCTTCCAATGAGTATTCAGGGTTGATTTCCTTTAAGGTTGACTGGTTTGATCTCCTTGCTGTCCAAGGGACTCTCAAGAGTCTTCTCCAGCACCACAGTTCGAAAACATCAATTCTTTGGCACTCTGCCTTCTTTATCATCCAGTTCTTGTATCTGTACATGACTACTTGAAAGACCATAGCCTTGACTATACAGATCGTTGCCAGCAAAGTGATGTCTTTGCTTTTTAATACACTGTCTAGGTTTGTTGCAGCTTTCCTGCCAAGAAGAAAGCGTCTTCTAATTTTATGGCTGTAGTCACCACCTACAGTGATTTAATAGCCCAGGAAGAGGAAATTTGTCATTGTTTCCATTTTTTCCCTATGTTTGCCATGAAGTGATGGGACCTCATGCCATGATCTTAGTTTTTTTTAACATTGAGTTTTAAGCTGGTCTTTTCACTCTTCTCTTGCACCCTCAAGAGGCTTTTTAGTTCCTCTTCACTTTCTGCCATTAAAGTGGTATAATCTGCATATCTAAGGTTGTTGACATTTCTCCTGGCAATCTTGATTCCAGCTTGTGATTTATCCAGCCCTGCATCTCCTATGATGTGCTCTGCCTGTAAGTTACATAAGCAGATGACAGTAAACAGCCTTGTCATACTCCTTTCTCAATTTTGAACCAGTCAGTTGTTCCATATGCGGTTCTAACTGTTGTTTCTTGAGCCACATACATACTTCTCAGGAGACAGGTAAGATGGTCTGGTATTCCCATCTCTTTAAGAGTTTTCCAGTTTGTAATGATTCACGCTGTCAAAGGCTTTAGTGTAGTCAATGAAACAGAGGTAGGTGTTTTTCAGGAATTTCCTTGCTTTCTCTATGATCCAGCAAATGCTGGCAATTTCATCTCTGGTTCTTCCATTTTCTAAACCCAGCTTGAATATCAGGAAGTTCTCAGTTCATGTAATGCTGAATCCTAGCTTGAAGGATTCTGAGCATAATCTTACTAGCATTCGAAATGAGTGCAACTGTCCAGTAGTTTGAACATTCTTTAGTACTGCTCTTCTTGGGAACTGGAATGAAGATTCACCTCTTCCAGTCGTGTGGCCACTGCTGGGTTTTCCAAATTTGCTGACATATTGAGTGCAACACCTTTATAGCATCATCTTTTAAGATTTTAAATAACTCTACTGGAATTCCATCACCTCCAGTAGCTTTCTTTATTGCCATCAGTGCTTCCTAAGGCCCAGTTGACTTCACACTCCAGAAAGTCTAGCTCTGGGTGAGTGACCACACCATCTGGGTCATTAAGATCTTTTTTGTACAGTTCTTCTGTGTATTCTTGCCACCTCTTCTTGATCTCATCTGCTTCTATTAGATCTTTACCGTTTCTGTCCTTTACTGTGCCCGTCTTTGGATGAAATGTCCCTTTGATATTTCCATTTTTCTTAAAGAGCTCTCTAGTCTTCCCTTTCTGCTGTTTTCCTCTATTCCTTTGCATTGTTCATTGAAGAAGGCCTTGTTTCTCCTTGCTATTCTCTGGAACTCTGCATTAAGTTTGGTGTATCTTTCCCTTTCTCCCTTTCCTTCCTCAGCTATTTTTTAAAGCATCCTCAGACAACCACTTTGCCTTCCTGCATTTGATTTTTTGGGGGATATTTTATTTGCTGCCTCCTGTACAATATTCTGAACCTCTGTCCATACCTCTTCAGGCACTCTGTTTACTAGATTTAATCCCTTGAATCTATTCCTCACCTTCACTGTATATTCATAGGGGACCTAAGTTGTACCTGACTAGCCTAGTGGTTTTCCCCACTTTTTAGTTTAAGCCTGAATTTTGCTGTAAGAAGCTGATCTGAGCCACAGTCAGCTCCAAGTCTTGTTTTTTTCTGACTGTATACAGCTTTTCCATCTTTGGCTACAAATAATGTAATCAATCTGTACTAACCATTTGGTGATGTCCATGTGTAAAGTCGTCTTGTGTGTTGTTGAAAACAGGTGTTTGATATGATCAGTGTGCTCTCTTGGCAGAATTCTGTTAGCCTTTGCCCTGCTTCACTTTGTACTCCAAAGCCAAACTTGCCTGTTACTCCAAGTATCTCTTGACTTCCTACTTTTGCATTCCAATCTCCTATGATGAATAGCACATCTGGTCAAGACTCCGCAATCCAATGCAGGTGGCATGGGTTCGAGCCCTGGTCCTGCATGCCGAATGGTGCATCAGAAACAACAACAAAAAACCACTCTGTCCTTTTCAACTATATCTGGTGGGGCCAGGTTTTGTGTGTGTGTGTGTGTCTGTGTGTGTGTGTACTTCAACCAAAGAGACACAACGCAACAGACTGAATGCAGAAGCAGATATAAGAATCCAGTTTACTTCTGTTAAGCTGCGGTACTGGCTTTTGATTTCAATAATACTAGGGGTATATCTCACTGTGGTTTTAACACACATATCCCAAATGTCTAATAATGTTATCTATTTTTTCATGTGCTTATTGGCAATTCATTTATCTTCTTTGGTGAAATGTCTTTCCAAATCTTTGCCTGTTTTTAACTGACACTGTCCCCTTATTCAGTTGTAAGAGTTCTTTATATATTCTGAACATAAATTTTTAATCAAAAATATGCTTTGTAAACATTTTCCTTAGTCTGTAAGTTGTTTTTAGTTGTTTAGTTTTTAACTGGTATTTTTTAAAACACAGGTTTAGTCCCAAATCAAATTTTTTTTCTTTTATGAATTGTGATTATATGCAAGGTCATGAAGTTTTTCTCTTGTTTTTTCTAGAAAAAACACATTTATTAAGTTCTAGGTGGACGTGGATTTTGAAGGGATGCTATTTAAACCCAGATGGTATGGGTATACAATCATAGTAGAATATGAAAACATTAGCTCATTTTTCTCTGGTTCCATAATTTGGCCTAGTATGTAGATTCTCATATAGGAAGAAAATGCATTTATCTACAAGGATCTGGTTTACCATGCATTGTTAGTCATTAGACATTTTATTTTACATATTAATTCCTAAAGAGGTGGTTAACACAAATCAGTTTCAGAGAGAATGATAACTTCAACTATATTTTTAGAATTCTGTTTATGGTCAATCCTAAAATATGAAATGTGATGACCCCCAAGCAGATAATGGCAAATGAAATAAGGTTTCAAGAGAATACAAATAAGGAAAGCCAGAGATTTTTATCTCTGTACTCTTCTCTGATAACTGCTACAGACATATTAATATAAACCACAACCAGACTTAAAGCAACTTAAAATAATGTTCACATATGAGTTAAATTTAGTAGAATATGACACATCAAATTAAGAGTCACTTCCATGGGTGGTTACTATATTCCTATAGCACCTACCATTCTCAAACCATATTAAAGAAAATAATGAAGTTTTATTGAATTACTTTCCTTCTAGACAAAGAAGAACTGCAAAAACACTTACAATAACACGTTCCTTTGAGAGGGTTTCCTTGGTATCGATTTTCTACCTCACATCTAGGGGAAAAAATGAAGATTATTTTCTATTGTTATCTACATTCAATAGTGAATCTACATTCACTTTAAAATCAAGCAGGTCCTTTTATATAAACTATACTTTTTTGAGTCAGTACAATTACATTCTTCACTGTTGCCCAAATCAGATGGACTAACAAGAGTCTGCATTCATTTTCAATGTTGACTGCCCAGCAGTTCACACCACCAACAACCAATAAACATTTACTAAAGCATATAAGATAAATTCAAATAAAATATTATTTAGATCTTATTTTTTATCATGAAAACACATTTTCACTTTTGTATGGACAAATATTCTTCTAAAAGTGCAGTTAAAGCATTTTTCAAATCGATTTACCTGTGGTTAGTTGCTAATAAAGTTGTAAGCTTTTATCCATCTTGGAATGTGTACGTGTGGATAAGACTGTGACAAAGGCAAACTGTTTAGATGAGACTATGCCAAAAGATGTAAATAGTGGCTGAGTGAAAGAAAAACATATCCTACATATGTTTTTCTCCTAGGGCCATCTAGCTCTCAGTTTTTATTACTGCAATAAAATCAGGGCTGTTGTTGAAAAATAAATACATAAATAAAAATAATTTTTTTCATATATTCATTTCTCACATTTCCTGTTCTCCATAGATAAATTGAACCTGTTCTTTAAACACAAGTGAGAGAAGGCTAAACACCAAGGATCACTTAAAAAAAAGACAAACGACCAAAACTAAAAACTCTTGGATATGGTTCACCAGTCTGGAGAAAAAGAGTTCTAGTCAAAAAGAATTATTAATTTCCCCATAAATATCATCCATGAACATCAGTAAAACCCAAGCTCCCACTTAACAAAGTGATTCAGGAAGGCACAATAGCTAGGAACCATGATGAAAGGAGGGGAAAGCTTGAGTTAAGCACTTTTCCCAAATAAATAATTCAAGGATGTTTTATGTCTTTTTATCTAGTATTACCAGCACTTGTTTATATCTAAAATTTCCTAAAAATAAAGTCTTTCACTGAACCTACACCTCATTTCTTCATTGTATACCATTAACAGAAGGCAGGGGTGGTTAAATTTGCTCTATTACATTTTTGTGTTTAAAGGAACCTAGATTTAAAAACTAAATTTAATCTCTGATTAGACTTTTCTTTATGTATTGGCTTCTGCTGCTGCTGCTAAGTCACTTCAGTCATGTCCGATTCTACGCGACCCCATAGATGGCAGCCCAGCAGGCTCCCCCGTCCCTGGGATTCTCCAGGCAAGAACATTGGAGTGGGTTGCCATTTCCTTCTTCAGTACAAAAACAGGAAACATATATATTACTATAAAATATAGACAGAGCAATTTCCTCCTGAATGCCACTATCAAAGTCTGAATCACTGGTGACGTTACTAGCATTTTTTAAGAAAAACAAAATTTACCAGTGACTATCTGCTTATATAAAGCTGAAACTCCAGTACTTTGGCCACCTCATGCGAAGAGTTGACTCATTGGAAAAGACTCTGATGCTGGGGGGGATTGGGGGCAGGAGGAAAAGGGGACGACAGAGGATGAGATGGCTGGATGGCATCACCAACTTGATTGACGTTGAGTTTGAGTGAACTCCGGGAGTTGGTGATGGACAGGGAGGCCTGGCGTGCTGCGATTCATGGGGTTGCAAAAAGTCAGACATGACTCAGCGACTGAACTGAACTGAACTGATCTGCTTATATCAGGTTAATGTTTTGATACTACTAAAACATTTTTCTCAAGTCTCTGCTTGAGAGAATGGGTGAAACTACAACTTGTTTCATAAGGTTTTCTGGTGAGGCAGAAAGAAAATGAGGAACAATCTCTCGTTTCAACTCACCAGGACACTAAAAACAATTATCACTAAAAACAACTCACTATTGACAGATGGAGGAAATGGGGCTTAACACAGTTAAGTGATTTGCTTCTACAGCACCCTAGTCAGTTGGAGGCACAGCCAGGGTGAATCTCCAAATCTGCCTGATGCTGTTTGCATCTTCATGGATGGAGACCCCAAACTCTTCCCTGGATGATGTTTGATATATATCACCAAGAAAAATGCTAGAACAGGGAGGGATGTGTTAAAAGCAAGAGGAACTCTCTACAATTAGACAACCAAAATGTTAAATAAAATCTTGTCCTGGAATACCAGTTCTTCCAACTCTATCTTTTAAGAAAATCTCCTGACATGACAAAAATAGAGCCTTTACTGAAAAGACTAATCCAAATCAACGACCCAGGAATTGTGTCACTCAAACATAAAAATGTGATTTAAAGAGCCATTAAGGAATTACTGCTAAACTGACAACCTCCTCAGTATGGAGGGTGACTAAATTAGACCTATCTGAAGCAGAAAGGGGAAAATTTCAAATCAATCGACTTGAGGATTCCTCAGAGCCCATGGAAACAAGGCCCAGCGAAGAGGGTGGCTCTTGGGGTTCAGGCAGTTTCACAGCCCCTTCACACTCCCTGGTGAGGTGTGGATGGTGCCAGGAGTCCCAGAAGTGTGGTACTTACAGCTGACATTCATCCCCCTTGACGCCCTTGGTGGTGCAGAAGCACTTGCCCGTGTTGGTATTGCATAGCGACGCATGTCCATTGCACCTGCATGCTGGGGAAAAGGAAAAGGACGGGGTGGTCACAACTGGCTTAAAAGATAACCACTATCAGACTTTCCCCCAAACAAGTAATTCTGTCTGAATTGGATTCAACTGGAAAGATAGGTAAAATAAAAGCATTCATTTAATAGGTAAAATTCTTTTTTTTCAAGCTGGTGATATATCTCAAATAATGTCAGAGCCAACATTAAAGGAGTCAAAGTCATCAGTCAGGATGAAAGAGAACATCAGTGTCCACTGCCATTTGAGGCCGTGCCTCTTTGGGATGTAACAGACTCTATTACGATTCTATCACGATTCTTTCATCTACTCAATAAACATTTCTGAAGCATCTTCAGTGTGGGCACACAGACACAATCTCTGTCCCCATAGAGACCTCTGAGCAATGACTGCTCCCCGTAGGGAGGGTTGGTCTGGCTAGGCTCTGCCAATAGCCGCATTTCAAATCATACCAGGGCTCAGAGCTGAGAGCGGATTCCAATGGCAGGTCATGTTTCAGAGGCCCTCCAGGATTCAGCACCCTTGCCTGCCTTCTTAGCCTTCAGACCAAATGACTCTTGTCATCTCCCTCCTCTAGCCACCTTTCATCTCCACCTTTCATCCAACACCTGTGTGTGACCTATGACAAACTTTTTACTCCAGCTGAAATAAATGATCTTTTCCTTCAATAGCTTTTCACTCGACAACCTGTTTTTCTGTGAATAAATTAAAAGTATTAGGCTAGAGATACGTATACTTTTAAAATAAATCCCATGGATAAAAAATATCACCCAAAGAAACCTATGAATAGAATAGTGCAGTGGTGAAGAAAATTTATGTTGCAGTGAGAAACACAAGGCTTTAACTCTGGGTTTCCTGAGAATGGAGAGAGGTGCAATGTATTAACAAAGCAAAGGCCTATCTATAGTCAATCTGCCCAGGTTTGAATTCAGGCCCCTCCATTTAGCTCCTTTTCTAAGTCAGCTTCCTCATTCATGTGATGGGGGTAATAATAATGCCTATCCTGTAGGATTTTGGGGAGGATTAAATGATATAAGACATGAATGAAATACAGTAGGCATTCAAAAAATCATCGCTGTTATCTAAAGATTAACGACTATACAGTTCTAAGAAGAAAACATTAAAGACTTGGTGCCACTTATATTATTTTTAAATTATGCTTTCTATTAAAGATTGTGACTCTGAAAAATAAAGCTAGCTCTATGTCCTGGAAACGGCTTCCTAGATGGCTCAGTGGTAAAGAATCCACCTGCCAATGCAGGAAACACAGGTTCAATCCTTGGTTCAGGAAGATTCCCTGGAGAAGGAAATGGCAACTCACTCCAGTATTGTTGCCTGGGAAATTCCATGGACAGAAGAGCCTAGCTTAGCAGGCTACACGATCCATAGGGTTGCAAGTAGTTGGACATGACTTAGCAACTAAACAACAATAACAGTAAGTTCTGGACAACTGTACTCTACCCCTACAAATACCACAGAGGAGAATGTAACTTTTTAAGATAACAGTTGAACATAACAGGGATGACAGCACCCTCATCACAGTGGTACAACTAGACCCAGCAGCTAAAGTCACATTTCCTGAATGTGGTTCTCAGCATGGCCAAATCTCACAGTGAGAGCTTGGTCAGGCTACTCTATCTTGGGGATAATAAAAGCACTGTTGTCTCAGGCAGCTGCCAGCACAATGCCTTGCATCAATATATATCAATCATTCAAAAATGTCAGGTACTCTTGATTACTAACTAATGGATGAAATCTATTCACAAGGAATAAAAAAGTATTTTTACTGAGTACCTTTTAATCTGAGCTTTACATAAGAATGGTAAGAAAGGACATCTGAAGAGTAATAATGATTGTTCACATCTACCTGTCACGTCCTGCTGACTGCTTTCATTTCAACAACCACGCTACTAACCCCATTTTACAGATGAGGAAAATGAATCCCAGAGAGGTTCCACTAGGACACTAGCTCTCTTCTAACTGCTCTGGAATCAGATTTTCAAGGGCCATGCTACAGAGTTTGGAGGTGGGACTTGGGGAGCAGTTAAGAGATTTTCCTTTCTTATTTTTTACCTCAGACCTGATGGATCTTTCCACTGAAAACTAGAACAAACCGAAAAGTAGTTTATTGGTATCACTAGTCATTTTAAAAAACAGAATTTTTGTGCTAACAATGAGTCTCCTTTTGCTTACAGGAATCTATCTGACATGTATGGGGAGACACAGGGCTACTTAAATCTTTAAAAATACTGGAAGTATTGAGGAGTCTAGCTCCTGGTTAAAAATCTACATGTGACTTTTGAGGCCCAACCATAGGCAACGATAAAGGTTTTCTCTGGTGGGCCTTACAGGGAAAGCTGTCTTCCCCACACCAGGCTGGGTGGAACTCTCTAGTGGAGAGTGAAATGAAATATTCTAGTGGAGATGAGTCAAGGGCTCAGGCCCCCTGGCCAGCCACTCTCTATCACATATTTGCATTCCTAGCTCTGCTAAGCCTCCTCATGGAAGAGGAGGGGAACCTCAAAGAGGCTTTTCCCACTCTCCGTCCCAGGTACTTCTCCACTCCTACTAGCCTTTCCATCCCCCCATCTCTCCACTCCAGGGTCCACAAAAGGCTTTCGCTGGACCTTTAGTCCAGGGCCCCCTCAATGGCATGTTGACCCCCAAGCCTATGCTAATTCACTTGATGCTCAAACAGCACACCATTCCAAGAAGGAAAGTAGAACAAGGGCAGTCAGAGCTCTCTCAGTGTAAGCCTTTTGCTTCCATCATCACAGTAACTGATTAAAGGCTTTAACTCCTTCATTTTTGACTAGATGCTTTAATATCTACTCTGACACTAGGTAGCTCTGTTCTCTCTCTTCCAGCTCAGCTGACCTCCTGACAAGTGTAACTTAAGAAAAGTATTATCTGAAACCAAGTGGCTTTCTTCCTCCAAGATAATCAAGACAAACAGATCATGTGCCACCTTGTTTGCAATCAGTGACCCTGAAAAATCTGACTTACGTTGACATTTTCCCCCGTTGGTTGGATCACCATAGAAGCCAGATATGCAGGTCTCACAGTGCTTGCCCGTGGTCAGGTTCTCACACTTCTCACAGATACTCTGATTAATGCATTTGCTGTGGCCATTGCACTGGCAAGCTAAAAGAAAGAATTTTAAGGGGTTTGTCCTATGGTAGAGCTGGGTGGAATACGTTCCACAAGATTTATTTGTAACCATCTATGCTCCTTATTGCTTCTAAAAACAATCATCAAAACTACCAAAAATTAGTTTGAGAAATAAGATCAAAACATCAGAAAAGAGCTAGTTCAGGAAAATCAGAAATATACTACAGCAAGGTAAAAGTTCATAGCCATTATAAAGTTTTTGTTGTTATTCACCTTAAAAATAATACATGCTCATGATAGTACATTAGAAAAATATAAGGAATTAGAAAAAAATCATATACAATTCCACCACCCAGAGATCACTGTCCATTTTTGGAATCTTTCCTTCCAGTATTTTTTTCTATACAGTTTTACATAGTTGTATTTATATTAATATTCAATTTTGATTTTTTAAAATGTAGATACAATTATTTTACATTATTTCATCTAACATAACAAAACTTTAAATGGTAGAATAATTTTTATGAAGCCAAATAGCTACTTAACCATTTCCTTACATTCTGATAGCTTGCTTTCAACTTTTCATTTTAGAAAAATAACCATCTTTATAAGTAAACATTTTTATAAGTGGAATTATTGATTCTTGATGCATACAGGACTTCACAACTAGAAAGAAATATGATGTGTGGACCTCTCAGGGCTGCTCAGGACAGCTGTGCACAGCAGAGTTCAGGTGGGGCCACTCATGTAGTGTACAATCTATAAGCAGACCTGTCTTTTCTTCTCTTCAGCTCTACTGAGATATAACTGACATGGAATACTATATAAATCTCAAGTGCACACTTAAAGTATACAATGTGTTGATTTGATAAAAACACTGAACAAATGCTTCTCTCTCTCTTCCCCTTCAAATTTCACTGAAAGTATAGAAGAAATGTAAAAGCAAGGGTTTGGGATAAGAGGAAAAAGTGCTATAAGAAGTAGAGAGGGATACTTCTGAAGCACTGAATTTCTAGAAGTATTCAGAATACCCCAAGTGGGGAGGCCCTTGGCACAATCATGAACATGCCAAACACATCCAGACACCTGGTCTGATGCTCCTTCCTCTCTTCACTGAGGGAGGAATAGAGACCATTCATCCACAGCCAGGGCAGACCAGAGTTGGAGAGTGCTGGTACTAGCTAGCCAGCCTTTCCCTTAGGACATCACACCACACCTTCACAACAGCTCAGTATACCCAGTACTCATAAGTCTAGACATTCAGTTAAAAATACAAATCAACCTTGAGGAATCACTAGTCTGAGAAAATTACCAAGCTAAAGGCATCACCAAGATCAACACGTGGAACAACTAACTCTGAAGGAAGGATCAGTGCAAGAAATTTAAGAGAATGAAAAATATTAACTTTTGTAAATTCAGGGAGGCTTGAGGGATCACTGCATTCATAAAATAAGAAAGCAAGCTCTGAAAAAACTTCACAATATTTAGAAACTTTGTAAAAAGAAAAGGATAAAATAAAATCAGACACAAAACAAAAACCATTCAAAAGGTTAAATAGGAAAACACATATAGCTAAAAGCTGCCTACAAGAAAATAATATGAACAGCTGTATGCCAAAAATTTGACTATTTAGATGAAATAGAAAGATTCCTATAAAATACAGGCTACCCAAACTGACTGAAACAGAAACAGAAATCTGCCTGTATTATACTTTACTTCCCTACTAAGTAGAGATTGGATGAATAATCAAAAATCTTTTCACAAAGAAAAATCCGAGCCCAGATGGCTTCACTGGTGAATTCTATCAACACTTCAAGAAGAATTAATATCAATCTTTTTGCAAAGTCTTTCAATAAATGCAAGAGGAGGGAACACTTCCCAACTCACTCTATGAAGTCAGTACTACCCTGGTACCAAAATCAGACAGGCATCCCAAGAAGGAAAACTACAGAACAGATCTATATCCTATATGAAAACAGACACGAAATACCCAACTAGAAAACTGAATCCATGTCAACGTATTGCAAAAACCACGACAATATTGTAAACCAATTAGCCTCCAATTAAAATAAATTTATTAAAAAAAAAACCTGAATCCAGCAACACAGTAAAAAGAATTATACATCATGAGCAAATGGGCTTTATTCCAGAGATGAAAGGCTGGTTTAATATCCTTAAATCAATTAGTATAATGTATAGTATTAATAAACTAAAGAACAAAACCACACGATTATCAAGATACAGAAAAATTATGTGACAAAATTCAGCACCCAATCATAGCCCTCAAAAAGCCAGGAAGAGAAGGAAAATTTCTCAACCTGATAAAGGACATGTATGAAAAAACTAAGGCCAATATCATATATAATGGAAAAAGACTGAACTCATTCTCCCTAAGATCAGGAACAAGACAATGATGTCCATTCTCATCACTTTTATTCAATATTGTACTGGAGTTTCTTGTCAGGCCAAATAGTCCTCCAAAAAAAATTTTTTTAAAGAAGGTGTCCAGATAGGAAACGAAAAAGTAAAACTGTCTTTTTTAGCAGACAATACAATCCCTGTATAAAGAAAACCCTAATCAACTAAAGAAATAGTAGAAATAATAGTTCAGCATGGTTGCATGACACAAGATCAACAAACAGAAATCAATTCTATTTCTAAATATATACTAACAATGAACAGTCAAAAAAAAAATTAAGATAATTCAATTCACAATACTTGAAGAAGCATAAAAATACTTTGCAGAGTAAATTTAACAAAACAAGCATAACATATAAACACTGAAAACTATAAAACATTGCTGAAAGAGAATAAAAAACTAAAGAAATAGAAAGACATTCCAGGTTTATAAACTAGAAGGCTTAATACTGTTAAAAAGGTGTGTGTGTGCTAAGTCAAAAAATGAAGATCATGGGATCTCGACCCATCATTTCATAGCAAATAGATGGAGAAACAATGGAAACAGTGACAGGCTTTATTTTCTTGGGCTCCAAAATCACTGTGGACCATGACTGCAGCCATGAAATTAAAAGATGCTGCCTCCTTGGAAGAAAAGCAATGATAAACCTAGACAGTGTATTAAAAAGCAGAAACATTACTTTTCCAACAAAGGTCCATGTAGTCAAAGCTATGGTTTTTCCAGTAGTCATGTACAGATGCGAGAGTTGAACCATAAATAAGTCTGAGTGCCGAAGAACTGATGCTTCTGAATTGTGGGTTGGAGAAAACTTTATAGAATCCCTTGCCTTGCACAGCAAGGAGATCAAACCGGTCAATCTTAAAGGAAATCAACTCTAAATATTCATTAGAAGGACTCATGCTGAAGCTGAAGCTCCAATACTTTGGCCGCCTGATGCAAAGAGCTGACTCATTAGAAAAGACCCTGAGGCTGGGAGAGATTGAAGGCACAAGGAGAAGGGGGTGGCAGTGGATGAGATAGTAAGACAGCACCACCGACTCAACGGACATAAGTTTGAGCAAACTCTGGGAAATGGCGAAGCACAGGGAAACCTGGTGTGCTGCAGTCCCTGGGGTCACAAAGAGTTGGATACGACAGAGCAACGGAACAACAAAGCACGCTAAGTTGCTTCAGTAGTGCCCAACTCTGTGCAACCCTATGGACTGTAGCCCACCAGGCTGTTCTGTTCATGGGATTCTCCAGGCAAGAATACTGGGGTGGGTTGCCGTGCCTTCCTCCAGGGGATCTTCCCAACCCAGGGGTCAAATCTCTCTCTTAGGTCTCTTGCATTGGCAGGTGGGTTCTTTACCACTAGCGCCAGCTGGGAAGCCCCATTAGGATGGCAATATACCCCCAAATGGTCTATAGATTCAGTGCAGTTATCTTATGAAATATCAGTTGGCTTTTTGTTGATGTTACTGAAACTGACAAATTCATCCTCAAAATGGAAATTCAAGGAACCCAGAACAGCCATGACCATTTAGAAAAATAAGAACAAAGTTTGAGGACTTAGGCTTCCCAATTTCAAAACTTACTACACTTACTACAAAGCTATAGAAATCAAGAGTATGATACTAGCATAAGGCCAGACATATGGTCAATGGAACAGAAATGAGAGTTCAGAAATAATTTCTTACATTCAACTGATTTTCAAAAAATGTGCTTCTAAAATTCAATAGTACACAAATGTCCTCCCAAAATTCAATAGTAAAAAATAGTCTTTTCAGCAAATGTTGCAGGAACAACTAGCTAACCACATGCAAAAATATAAGTTTGGGGAAAAAAAAAAAAAGATAAGTTTGGATGCCAACTTCACATCAGATACAAAAATTAACTCAAAATGAATTATGGACCTAAATACAAAGAGATAAATCTATATAACTTTAAAAGAAAATACAGGAGTAAACCTTTGTAATTTGGGGTTAGTTAGGCACTGATTCTCTTATACAATACCAAAAGCACACAGGGTAAAAGAATACTTTTGTATTTCAAAAGATACCATCAAGAAAGTAAAAAGAAACCCCATGGAATGGGAGAAAATATCTGCAAACTGTATATCTAATAAGGGGCTTGTATCTGGATTCACAAAGAACTCTTGTAGGTCAACAGTAAAATGATAATGCAATTTTTAAAACTGAGCAAAGAATTTGAATAGTTTTCCAAAGAAGACATACAAATGGCCAACAGGATGCTCAACTTCATTAGTCATTAAAGAGAAAGAGAAAGAGAACTTGCTCAGTTGCGTCCGACTCTTTGCAACCCTGTGGACTGTAGCCTACCAGGCTCCTCCATCCATGGGATTCTCCAGGCAAGAGTAGTGGAATGGGTTGCCATTTCCTTCTCCAGGGGATTTTCCGGGCCCAGGACTGAACCCAGGTCTCCTGCATTGCAGGCAGATGCTTTACCATCTGAGCCATCAGGGAATCGTTAGTCATTAGGGAAATGCATATCAAAATCACAGTGCTTGCCAAGTAGTCCAGTGGTTAAGAATCCTCCTGCCAATGCAGTGGACACAGGTTCAGTCCCTGGTGTGGGAAGATCCTACATGCAGCAGGGCAACTAAGACTATGCATGCTACTGAAGCCCGCATGCCTAGAGCCTGTGCTCTGCAACAAGTGAAGCCCCCACAACGAGAACCTCGTGCACCCCAAAGAAGGGTAGCCCCTGCTCACAACTAGAAGCCCATGTGCAGCAACAAAGACCTAGTACAGCCAAAACAAAACAAAAAAAACCACTGTGACATGCCATTTCTCATCTTCTCATACACCAGAACAGCTACAATCAAACAAGTGTGATGAGGATGTGGGGAAATCTGAACCTTTCTAACACTGCTAGTGAGAATGAAAAATGGTACAGCTACTTCGTAAAACTTTGAACCCATCATTCCCCAATTTTGTCCCTGGTCCTAGGCAATCACTAATCTATTTATTGTCTCTAAATATCTGCCCTTTTTTGGACATTCCATATAAGTGATGTGGGCTTCTCTGGTGGCTCAGATGGTGAAGAATATGCCTGCAATGCAGGAGGTGCAAAAGACTCAGGTTCGATTCCTGGGTCAGGAAGATTCCCCCAGAGGAGGAAATTGCAACCCACTCCAGTATTCTTGCCTGGAAAATTCCATGGACAGAGGAGCCTAGTGGGCTACAGTCCATGGGGTCCCAAAGAAGTGGACATGACTGAGCGACTGACTCACCAAGTAACTTTCCTTATAGAAGTCTTCACAGTCCAGTAGTCAGGGGCACTGTCTGGCAGGATTTCAGAGAAATTCTTATCCACTAATCTCTTGGGAGTCTTTGCACCTGTCTAGCTTCTCCCAATTGTTCTGGCAGCCCATCAGTAATTTTGTGCATTTACTGGAAGTTTGAATCAAAGGCCACTTTCTCTGGTTTCTCAGGGCAGCTACCCCAGCAGATCAAGGCTCAAATTTTACATCAACTCAAAGTTGATTCCTTCTTGCATCAACCACTGGGAGTGATAGAAAGGAGGAAGGATTGGGAGAAGGGAAGAAAGGGAAGGAGTGGGGAGAGGGGATAAAAGGGTAAAAGGAGGGAAGGAAGGAGGGAGGTAGATAGGCAGGCTGAATTTTCCTTTTTTTCTTCTTGTCAAAGGAAAGAGGAGGCTTTCCTTCTCCCTATTCTTAAGAGCATTTCAGTAGGAAAATTTGCACTAAAAAAACCTCTGATTCCTTTGAAACATACGTAAATTTCTTTAAAACCTAAATAAGCCATAAGTCAGCATTACAAAGCAGACACGGTTTTTGTTAAGGGCTTAAGAGCCATCTCTTTGAAATGTAAACATCAAGCAAGCCAGCCACCTACCCTCTCTGTGTGGGAATGGATCCAAACTATAACCATCTGCTTGCGTCAATGATACAAGTTTGTTTTCCTTTTTGTTTTTTCCTTTGGGTAAAGGCAATTAACAAAGGTGGCCACCCCAATTACCAGGTAAATTCACAATAAACTAGGAAAGAATGTAGAGCAAACAGTGGTGTCAAATCCTCTCACACAAAGACAAGTTACCTTCATTTTGAGGACAAGTATAGAATGGACTGTATACGCTGGGATATTTAAAAGGATGGGATTTCTCTCTGTTGTATTTCATTAGTGGACTGCTGAAATGTGCACTACCATCTGGTTTAATGCTTACTCAGTAATAACACTTTCTTTCCTACATCGGTAGAGAGGAATTTCTGGGTTGGCAGGAGATTTTATTTTTAATTTTTCCCCTAACAATCATCACATCATATTTTTAAGTAAAAAAGAAAACTGCAGAACAACATATTATATGCATAGTATATCTCACAGTATTTTTTATTTAAAAAACTATAGATCTAAAGGTACATGTATTACTGTTAAAAGTTTTTCCTTCTGTGAAGAACTAGAGATGAGGAAATGCCGGGCTGGATGAAGCACAAGCTGGAAATCAAGACTGCCAGGAGAAATATCAATAACCTCAGATACACAGATGACACCACCCTTATGACAGAAAGCGAAGAGGTACTAAAGAGCCTCTTGATAAAAGTGAAAGAGGAGAGTGATAAAGTTGTCTTAAAACTCAACATTCAAAAAACGAAGATCATGGCATCTGGTCCCACCAATTCATGGCAATAGATGAAGAAACAATGGACCGTGACAGATGATATTTTCTCCAAAATCACTGTGGATAGTGACTGCAGCCATGAAATTTAAGACGCTTGCTCCTTGGAAGAAAAGCTATGACCAATCTAGACAGCATATTAAAAAGCAGACACATTACTTTACTGACAAAGGTCCGTACAGTAAAAGCTATGGTCTTTCCAGCAGTTATGTATGGATGTGAGAGTTGGACCATAAAGAAGGTTGAGCATTGAAGAATTGATGCTTTTGAACTGTGGTGCTGGAGAAGACTCTTGAGAGTCCCTTGGACAGCAAAGAGATCAAACCAGTCAATTCTAAAAGAAATCAGTCCTGAATATTCATTGGAAGGACTGATGCTGAAGCTGAAGCTCCAATACTTTGGCCACCTGATGCAAAGAGCCGACTCACTAGAAAAGACCCTGATGCTGGCAAAGACTGAAGGCAGGAGGAGAAAGGGATGACAGAGGAGATGGTTGGATGGCATCACCGACTTGATGGACATGTGTATGAGCAAGCTCCAGGAGTTGATGATGGACAGGGAAGCCTGGCATGCTGCAGTCCCTGGGGTTGCAAAGAGTCGGACACAACTGAGCAACTGAACTGAACTGAGAGATGAGGAATTATAGTTTTTATTTTATCTATATCTGTAGGACACAACTGAGCAACTGAATTGAACTGAGAGATGAGGAATTATAGTTTTTATTTTATCTATATCTGTAATAGCTAATTTTTATAATGAACACATTTCATTACTTTTATAATGAAAGTTAGCAAAACAATAGAAAATTCTTAGTATTTTCATTAATTAACAATATTTCTCATATGAAACAAATAGTTTCTTAAACGATCTCTTTTTTTTTTCCCCTTAAAGAAATCCATATAAATAATGTAGCTTTCAAGGCTTTATTCTTTGTAAGTAGGTAGTGAGATTTGGGACACAGAACACATCTTACCTGGACAATGAATGAAAGACCAGTTATATCTGCTGTCCTCCAGACACATGCTGGAATTGAGAAGAGGCTGTGGGTAGGAATTTCCTGTAGGGCCCTGAGAAGGCATCTTCACTGGTCCTTTATAGGAGCCCTCTATGCATTTCCCTTTGCCCGTATTGCTAGGATCAGTGCACCAGCCACAGCCTGGTTGCTCCAAGCAGTGACTACAGGTACAGTAGCCTGAACAATTTTCAGCTGTAAAAAAACATAAGTTACATGTAGACTTAGATTCATTGTATATTTAAATTATCTTTTTCTTTAAAAGATGAATCAACTGTTAGTCAAAATTCCTATTCTGTGATTGTTCAAATGATATAATAAAATTTTAAACAGCCCAATATTTTGTCCAACCTATAATAGAGACTCCTGTCTTCTCTCGCAATCCTAGGATATTGGAGGCAGAAGAGACTTTACAGACCATCTTCTGGAAAGCACTTACTTTATGAATTAGGAGATAAAGATGTGGAGACATTCCACAGATTGGGCAATATGATACTGAGATTCAGCAAGTTATTTCTGTACTCTGTGATCTATTCTACAATTGTTTACTTGTGTCACTGTATTTGATTCTATATGCAGGTTCATATCAGGCAGCCTCTGGATAGACCTAAGCAGATGGTGAAGTCTGGTTTCATCCCCAGAAAGTTCAGAGGCTGACAGCACTGCCCTACACACAGTGTTGTCATCTACACTGCTTAGAGCTCACTTTTCACTCACGGGGGCAGCTGCTCATGGTATACCACTCCATACACTGGCCAAAAGGGAAGGAGGCCACGTAGGCATTGGAGTCCACGCACTGCTTCATGTTGCTGCACCACATGCACTCCGAGCTGCCGCTGGTACACTCCCCACAGGCTGTCCGCAAGGCACAAGGGGTCCGACACTGCTTGGCACTGTGGTTAGCTGGGAAGTGAATCCAAGAGAGACATTTAAAGCTCCCACCATGTCAGCTAAGGTCAAAGGCTTTGCAGTTTGGTTGTGACCCACTAATGTGTCATGAAGTCAATTCAGTGGGTTACATTAAACATAGAAGAAAACACAAAATCTTAGGGTCATCATGTACTGGTTAGTCATGTATATTTATACACTTGGGGGGAAAAACTGTTTTTATTTTCAAAGAAAAGGACAGATATGAGGGAACAAGCTAATTTTTCCATAAGAGAAGAGGTTCTAATATAGGAGACCCAAGATGAACTTCACAAGTTTTACTACCCACCTGAATCTGTAACATTATATCTCTGTATATTCTAGGGAAAGAAGAACCACAACATTCATTAACTTTACCAAAGCACCCAGAATCCAAAATGGCTGAAAAATTTCCCTGCAGGAAGGTTAAATAATAAATATTAATGTGACTCCACAGTGATCTGAATTCTCTTCCACATCCCTGCATTCCTCAGACAAATTATAATACCTTCCTAAAATGAGACCTGATGTCAATGGAGTCCAGCCTCCCACAAGCATCCACAAAATTCCAACTACTGCCTGTGAGATCCCCTGCAGGAGAAGGGCAATGGTCAAAGGCTTGTCTGTGTGCTGCACATGCCACCCGTGCCTGTCTTTATGAAACTGAGACGTGCCTAGAGCAAAGCTTCAAGCCTGTGCAGCAACTCCAAGTGGAGGCTCCTTCAGCACTCTCCTGCAGCGTTATTGCGCTGAAGGTTTGCTTTTCCTTCCTGTTGTTGTTCAGCGGCTAAGTCCTATCCGACTCTTTGTTACCCTATGGACTGCAGCACACCAGGCTTTCCTGTCCTTCACTATTTCCTGTAGTTTGCTCAAATTCATGTCCACTGAGTCGATGATGCTATCTAACCATCTCATTCTCTGCCACCCTCTTCTCCTACCCTCAATCTTTCCTAGCATGAGGGTCTTTCTCAATGAGTTGGCTCTTTGCATCAGGTGGCCAAAGTACTAGAGCTTCAGCATCAGTCCTGCCAATGAATACTCAGGATTTATTTCCTTTAGGATTGACTGCTTTGATCTCCTTGCTGTTCAAGGGACTCTCAAGAGTCTTCTCTAGCACTACAATTAGAAAGCATCAGTTCTTTGGCACTCAGCCTTCTTTATGGTCCAACTCTCACATCTGTACATGACTACTGGAAAAACCATAGCTTTGACTATATGGATCACTGTCGGCAAAGTGATGTCTCTGCTTTTTTTAATACACTGTCTAGGTTTGTCACTGCCTTCTTTCCAAGGAGCAAGTGTCTTCTAATTTCATGGCTGCAGTCACTATTCAAAGTGATCCTGGAGCCCAAAAAAATAAAATCTGTCTCTGCTTCCACTTTTTCCCCTTCCATTTGCCATGAAGTGATGGGACTAGATGGCATGATCTTAGTTTTTTTAATGTTGAATTTTAAGCCAGCTTTTTCATTCTCATCAAGAGGCTCTTTAGTTCCTCTTCACTTTCTGCCATTAGAGTGGTATCATCTGCATATCTGAGTTGACGTCAATATTTCTCCTGGCAATCTTGATTCCAGCTTGTGATTCATCCAGCCTGGCATTTCACATGATATACTCTGCATATAAGTTATATAAGTAGGATACAATATACAGCCTTGTTGTACTCCTTTCCCAATTTTGAACCAATTAGTTGTTTCATGTCTGGTTCTGTTGCCTCTTGACCCACAGGACTATACCAATTATTTTTCTCCCCACTGACACTATCTTTCTGTTCAGTATCCCTGCAGTGATCTGCTTGCTTTTCTGATTTTTTCTTTGGATTTTTTGTTCTATCTTCCACAGCATTTCTCTGCCAACACCTAGAAATATGCCTTTTGGATCAATTGTCAATACTTTTTGTGGTCAATAAACCAATCAATCTCACTGTTAAATAACAACATTCTAAATAACAATATTCTAATTAGCATATTGTTGTTTAGTTACTAAATTATGTATGACTCTTTTGTGACCCCATGTACAGAGTTCTTCTGTCCATGGGATTTTCCAGGCAAGAATACTGGAGTGGGTTGCCATTTCCTCTCCAGGGTATCTTACTGACCCAGGGATCGAACCTACATCTCCTGCACTACAGGCAGATTCTTTATTACTGAGCAACCAGGAAAATGCTAGATATTTTTAGTTTTGTTAACAGCTCATACTACTTCCTTTTGCTTTAAAAATTCTGCATTATCCTCTGTTTCATATGCTTAAAATCAATACTCCACCTGTGTTTTCATGAAAATTTCACAACACTTAATTATGCCTCCTACAGTTTCTCTTTCAATGAATGTCCAGTAATGTATAATGCAACCATATACTTACCAGGCCTTTCACAGACACTACCATTGAGTGGATTGATGCAGGTTGCAGCCTTTAAGCCCCGAGTACTGGGTTCTGACAAGATCCCACAGAATCCAGCATCACTGGGCTCAGATGGCATCCACTGTAGTGAACTATTTGTGAACGGGGACATATCTTCCCAGCACCAATAGGACACATTGATCTTCCGAAGGCCAACCCATGGGGTTAAGGTGAACTTGGACTGTAGGCAAAACAGACTATGAATATAATCAATGTCTTGACCAAAACTAGCTTCTAGATAAAAACTATTAAGTTACATGTATCCAAAGGACACAGGAAAACCTCCTTATCTCAAATCAGTCATGGTAGATTAGTGCAGACCTTTATTTTTATGTTACTTATCATTCCTGGCACTTTAATATGGCCATTTTACAAAGGATAGAAAAGACATCAAAGAAAGATGTCAGAGAAGACATCAGAATTTTCACAGAGATTAACAGCAAAGTAATAATCAAGTTCCTAAATTTCTATACTCTATGACAAATGCTATGAAGAGATAGCCACCCCCAAGCTGGTTGAAATATCTATTTATAAATGAAATACCATATCAGTATGTATGAAACACTGGTTATATGCCTATTGTTATCTAAGTCTGTTTTGGGAGCTCTGGCTAGGTTAGATGATTGAAGATTCCCAGGTTCAGCTGGGGAGGCAGAGCGTATTGGCTGTCAATAAATTTTATAGGGAATAATAGGTCAATGAATTCCTGGGAATTCATTCCAAGGAAAGTCTGTCTCTTGCTCTACTGAAATGTCCTTCTTGTTGCAGTTTAAAAAAAAAATTTGTACAAAGTTTAGCCCAGAAATAAAAGATATTTTAACTGTTGCTAGTTATAAAACAAAATGTACAGTATTTCCATTCTGGGGAGGAAAAAATAAACATAAATATTGTGTGCTCAGTCACACAGTCATGTCCAACTCTTTGCGACCCCACGAACTGTAGCCCATCAGGCTCTTTTGTCCATGGGATTTTCCAGGCAAGAATACTGGAGTGGGTTGCCATTTCCTTCTCCAGGGAAAATGCTTATTAAGGGACTTTAAAAACAGCAACAAAAACAATACCCTAAAGTTGTTACTTTTAGTTGCAGTGAGTGATATTTATTTACTTATAGGATTTGGTACTGATCTCTCATAAGGCCCAGCTACAGCAATTCCTTCCCATTCAGTCTGCACCAGTTATGCAAACTTACCTGCAGCTCACCCCTCAATCTCTGTATCTTTGATCAATGCACAGAGAGTCCAGCTCATTCCTTCTGTCTTCAGGAGTTACCTCTTTCTGTCTGTCAGCCTGCCTCTGTCCTAAAGGTTACAGTGCCCTTTCTTATTTTTCCAAACAAACCAGGGCTCTAAGTCAATTTATAGCTGTGGAAGCACATTACTTTAGTTGTCTCTCAACTGTCAATCTGATCACAAGACTATGAATTGTTGAAAGAGCACTATCTTGTGAGTATCAGTTAACTGAGGGTGGGACCACTGTTCTAGGACTCTGGACTAAATACACAAAATGTCATGTTGTATATCAACTACAAGCTGCCCAAGAGCAGTGGATGGACAGGAAGAGAACTTGAGGCCTTTCTGTGCTCAGAAACTTTTAATAAGAAGATGTCCTCTCCTTTTGGGCTGATCAGATCTAAGAAAGACCCACAGATGTCCATTTTTAGGATAATTAACATTAAATCATATTATACACTGTAATAATGCCTGAAACCTGGTTTAATTCAACTCAGCTAATTAATAATAGCACCCACTTCCCCAATCCCAGCAGAAGCTAGGGATAAAACAGATATGAAATAGTCTACAGATATCACAGGATATGTGCATATGTCAACATGTTACTATTCAATATATACATAATTATTAATTTGTAATTTAATGAAATATGACTAATAAAAATGTGTTGGAAATTTCAAGATAAGAAAAGAATATATAATATTAAAGGAAGAGAATTTGACAGTGCAGTTCTACAGTCTATTACACTGCACTTACTCGCATTCCTCCTCCTGCCAAACATGTCACAGGTAAGCTGCAGTTATGCTCTTTGTAGAAAGATGGAAGTTCCAAGGATTTTAACTCACCATGCTCTGTGATGACTGCATGATTCGCAGCTGCTTAAGGACAAATTCTACCTTCTTCTGAGTTGTAAGAGAAGCCAAAAAGGCATTGTGGTTTCTGCAGGACAATTTTGCATTGTCATAAGTCTCCTTGGCAGTAGTAATTTTCAAACATGAGTTTCCAACCAAATGCCAGCCAATGCCACAGATATTTTCTTTATTAAAGAGGGGAGAGAAAACAAAGAGGTTTAGAAATCACACAAAATTACTTATATTACCACTTTGAGTCACTGGAAATCTAAATAATATTTTTGAGTTCAATTCTAGATACTTCATTTGGATGTGTTGAGTATATCAGACACATTACCAAGGATCAAATACAGATTAAAAAGAATTTTTTTAATGTTTATCAGTCTTATTTCCTGGACCTCAAATGCATATGCTGAGGTCAATCTTCCCATGTCTTAGACAAAAACATTTGTTTGATGACAGTGTTAAATTTATAAAGCATCTTTTGAAGAACAATTAGAAACAGACTAAAATCCTAAGTAAAAAGTAGAATATGCATTACTGAAAAGATGGGGTAGAAAACTGCAAGAACAGAAGTGAGTTGGTGAGTGAACAAGTCTACAAAAGACACACTGTTTTCACATCTAGTGGGAGGTAAACTCAAGTTACACAAAACATCCTAAAAGTGAGACGCAAAGAGTCTTTTGGGGAAGTAAGCCAAACCAGGGAAGTTTATCTGCTCTTGTGACCTTCCTGAACCCACAAAAAGAGCTGCTCAGAAGTTATACATGTTTCCTGGAAGACAGTGCATGAGCAAAGCAACTTCATTAGAACAACAGTACCCTGGAGATACTCTCAACAATGTTCATCAGCAGCCAGTGAGATGAAGGGAAAGTCACAGGAAAGGGATCATTTAAGAGAGATAAAGACTAGCTCCTCAAAGTGTGGCATCAGTGTCACTGCTTGTTGAAATGCAGATTCTAGGGCCCCACCACAAATCTGTGCCAGATTCTGGCTTCTGGAAAGACCCCAGGTACTTTGCTGTGTACTCAAGTTTGTGATGTAATGAGGTAAAGAACAAGAAGTCCACTCCAGCAAGCTGAATCAAGTACTTCCAAAGGACATTCAAAAGGGGCCCAGTAGAGCCCAGCTACCCTGTACTTCTATTGTACAGAGCCACAGCAGACCACCTCCTGGACTTCCTCGCTAAGCAAATATATCATAGAGTTTCAGCCATGGCTGGTTGGTTTCAGGCTCACAACTCATCATCCTGAACCTCAGAAGTGGTATAAATTGAGCTATCTGGGGCTGGGGTCATTTCAGGAAGTGCTGCTGAGAAGGGCATCTCTCCTTTCCTTCTTGTCAGAAGGTGAAACACAATTCATAAAGTACCCAGCAGACTGGCCACTGAGATTGCTGCCTTCTACTCCCAGGTTACCACTGCAGAGTGGGGTGGGGACAACAGAGCAGGCTCAATGATATGGAGTCAAGCTGTGATTCGATTCTCCACAGCAGCAGATGACGCTTCACTTGCTTTCAAAGGATGGTAGAAGTAAATTCTTAAGAACTATATTTCTGCTTTAAAAAATAACAACCACAATAATGGAGTGGGGGATGAATGGATAAAATGAGTTCTCCCCTTTGGCTGGGTTCAGTCTAGGCTGCAGTATTGACAGTGTGTGCGTGTGAAGTCTTTGGACCCATCCACATCAAGATGCCTCTGCAATGCCTACCGGGCAGGGCGATGCACTCCTGATTCCGGGGCTCCCACTGGCAGTTCTGGTCCAGGGCACAGCTCCTGCAGCTGGTCTTCTTGTTACAATAATACATCGGGTTATCCTTGGGGCAATGATCATACTTGAAAATGGAGATCTAGAATACAATGGACAAAAGCTTTTCTCTTATATCCACAGAGAGAACTCATGGGGAGGGCAACTAGGATACTAAAAGCAACAAAGTCTAACTGAGGAAGCAAACTACAATAAACAGATAAACAAATAAGATGTAGGTGAAGCAGCACTGCAGTGGAAACATTATAGTGAAAAGTTCAAGGACATGCAAGGATCTGGCAAGGAAACAGTGCATTCTCTTAAACACCATGTTTCAACTGATGCATCTGTAAAATGTGAATGTTGAACTTGCTGCTTTTTAAATCATCTCTTAAACAGTATAAAAATTTTATATTTTATGAGATGTTTACCGACTGACAAAGAATGTCTTATAAACCGTCAAAAATTATAAAAGTTGAGTCATTCTTTTTTTTGCCTTATAATCTAATAAAAATCATAAATGATAAGCATAAATTAGGCTGAGTCAAAATATAACGTAAGACAAGGAGATTTTGCAAAGGTCTATTATTTCCACACTTTATTTTGGCGGCTACACACCTGACTCACTTTCAGTTTCAGTCCATTTCTGCTCTCCAACCTAGCATGGGTAGAGGGAGCACGCCATTACAAGCTTCACACGAATCTAGCCCTCAGGTACAGCCATGCCTAGGGACTGGGGCATACTCAGAATAACAGTCTTGCCTTCTTCTAAAACACAAACATCAATCCTCCTGGCTAGTAGAACCTTTGGAATTTGGACATTTAGAGCATCTCTTACTAAAAGAAACTTGACTCAACAGTAAAATCCAAATCAACACTGAAGATTTCAAAAATAATTCTGGGCTAGTATTTATACCATACACACTAAAATCTATACCTAACCCCACTCGGGATTTTTCTATCCTCTGAAATCCCTGAGAAACTGACCTGGCCTTCTGTGCAGCTGTGGTTCGTAGGGACACAATGGTCATTGCACCACTGGCAGCCATTGGTGTTGGCTGTGCAGCTGTAACAATCCGTGAGCTGGTCACATCTGTCATGGTCAAAAACTGTGAAGACAAGGAAAACTCATCAACTGTGGCAGCTTCTTTTCAGAAAAGTCACAGTCCCTTACAGCTGATGTTGAGCACAATATGACACTGACGCAAAACAACCACCACAACAAAAAAGTAACAAGGGTTGAAAGTAAAATGAGGAGTGAAACTGGCAGGAAAATATATTGGTGTCTTCAGGTTTAAATAGCACTTAGAAATAAGTAAACAATATGAAGAAAAGCCATTTTGTACTCCACTCTCCCAACAAAAAGTACACAGAAGGTGAAAAACAACGATAGAATAATTCAACAATAAGGGAAATAGGTCTGGTTCTTTGAAGACTTTTCTTCCCAAGAAAGAAATCAACTAGCAATTCAATGAACACCAAGAGCTGCCCAGGAGCCAAAGAAAGAAGTACAGGGGACCAAGCCATTCCTCCTAGCTATAAAGGCAAGGCTGCTCTGGGTTCAGGAAGCAGGCAGCACACAGAACCCCAAAAAAGGCAATACACATATATGTAAGAAATTCTGGGTTACTACAGACCTGTTGATTTCCTACTGACCCTAGATGAGTCAAGGTCAGCAATGAAAGAGAAGCTATACAACTTCTGCCTCATCTATTCAACCATTCATGGACATGGCACATGGTAGAATCCATGGACAAGAAAAGGCAGGAAGATCCCCTCACAAAGATCCCAGCAACCTGCTCCTGAGGCTGTTCTTCCTGCCCTTGTTACCACTCCACAGCCTGGGCCCACACAGAAAGCAGAGTAAACCAGGAAGGTGACACTGGAGACGAGTTCATAATGAATCATCTAAGGGAATTAAATACTATTTCCTATAAACCTGCACATTTAATTTGAACTTTTTAACATATGGTTAAAAAATAACCACTTCACTGCTTTTATCCCTTTTAGGACTAGCCCTAAAATGTTCTGGTCATCTTGGTTCTCTAGCACTCATGAGACCACCAATGAAGCTGGAAAGTTGACTGGATGTTCCTTACTGAGGATTTATGTTCAGTTTAATTTGGAACTTTCCAGGACAGTTGAAAGCTGCCTCTGTCCATCATAACTCACATAGTGACTACTATACCATGGTAACCCTAATAGCTAAGAAATTCAGTCAACACACTTTAAATAAACTGAAGTGAAAAAATAATTTGCAGAGACATTTTTTTTACTTTAAAAAGACTTTCTCACATATGACTTCACTGTACTGCACTGTGCTGTATGTCAGGGAAAAAAAAGGGTAATAAGAAGCTGAGTAGGTAAGGTGAAGAAAACTTGGACAATACAAGGGGTGGTTCTAGAAGCAGGGATCACTGTTCATCTTCAGCAACTGCCTGCCTTGCTATCACTGCTGCGCTCAACTAGAGAGGTTAGAAAAGAATAATACTTTGCAAAGACAGTAACTCTACCTCTATCTATTAGAACAATCTACTTCAACATAGCATTTCTGGATTGGCCCTCTTAATCTTATCCTTAATGTCAGAACTGCATAATTCAATGTGGTAGCCACTAACCACATGTAGTTTTTATTTCTTTTTGGCTGCCCAGCATGCAGAATCTTAGTTCCCTGTTCAGAGATGTAACCCATGTCCCTTGTTGCAGAACAGCAGAGTCTTAACCACTAGATCGCCAGGGAAGTCCCCACATGTAGTTTTTAATTTAGTTAAAATATAAAAATTCATTTCTTCAGCCATACCAGTCTCATTCCAAGTGTTTGATAATCACAGGTAGCTAGTAGCTAACATATGGGGACAGTGCAGAGATAAACATCTAGGTTCTGAAGCTGGTAGAAGGGATTCCCTGGTGGTTCAGATGGTAAAGAGTTTGCCTGCAATGTGGAAGGCAAAGGTTCAATGGGTTGGGAAGATCCCCTGGAGAAGGAAATGACAACCCACTCCAGTATTCTTGAGCAGAAAATCCCATGGATGGAGGAGCCTGGCAGGCTACAGTCCATGGAGTTGCAAAGAGTTGGACACGACTGAGTGAGTTCACTTTCCTTTTCCTCTGGAATAGGTATACAAAGTCTGTGCAATGCTAAAAATGTTTTTTCTTCATCATTAGCAAACAGCAGACATGGCATGTTCCCATCCACTATACAAATGTTTACAAACCAGTTTTCAAACATCCATAAAGCATTTGCCTATGTTATTACTGGAATAATTCTGGATAATAAAATGAACACTGTAAAGTTCACATAGGTAAGTGCCTTCACAATTGAGATAAAATGAGATTTCAAATTAACTTCATGTTAAGAAGAGGAAAAAAAACATACTTCTTTTAGAAAAACATTCTGACTTTATCTTTTCTTGTGCTTCAGGTGCCAGCTCCCAGGAGACACACTGAGATGACCCTGTGTCCCACATACACCGAACACCAGGTCCTGCTGCGAGACAAGCAGCTTCACTCTGGTGTGCTTCACACTGTTCCGATGTGAATACTAGGATGTCACTGAGGAGGAGACTATTAAAACCACCAAATACATACATGGTTCTAAAAGAAAAAAAAAAAGACAGAAAAAGAGTTTACTAGAAATCTACATAAACAAATGTATGATATACTTTTTATAATCTTTAGACAAACCTCACATATCAAAAGTCCTGTAAAAAATTATCTTTCAAGATCTCAAAAATCACTCTTATACCTTACCTCCCAAAGCCCAACCTTTCACAATGGCCTGTGCTTAGTCAGAACAGTTACAATAACCTATCTACTCTTCTGGCTGCTAGCATAGATAAAGGCTCTCTAATCAAAACTGTGTAATGAAAACAGACCATAAGAAAGAGATGAATGCATATAGAAATTTAATGCACAGTACAAGCTGTATTCTAATCAGTGGAACAGATGATTTCTCTTCCAACTCTGATATGCCATAATCTGCCAGGAAGTTTAGTACTAACCCACAATGAGGTATCAAGCAATTTCTTCTCACTGTGTCTCAATTTTCCCCAAATCAACAGAGGACTAATTAAAGCATAAAGATTCTGTGGCTGTATTTTTATTGTATCTGCAAACTGAAATATATTAGTAACCAAAAACAAACACCAGGTTTAATTTTTAACTTCATATTGGCTTACTTAGTATCACATTATGTAGTCTGGATTCAGAAGGCAATGGCACCCCACTCCAGTACTCCTGCCTGGAAAATCCCATGGATGGAAGAGCCTGGAAGGCTGCAGTTCATGGGGTTGCTGAGGGTCGGACACGACTGAGCAACTTCACTTTCACTTTTCACTTTCATGCATTGGAGAAGGAAATGGCAACCCACTCCAGTGTTCTTGCCTGGAGAATCCCAGGGTCGGGGGAGCCTGGTGGGCTGCCTTCTATGGGGTCGCACAGAATCGGACATGACTGAAGCGACTTAGCAGCAGCAGCAGTCTGGATTCAACTAGTCAATTTATTGCTTGAACCAAATAAGCACCATCTGCCTCCCAGTACCCCTGCTCCAGTACTCTTGCCTGGAAAATCCCATGGATGGAGGAGCCTGGTGGGCTGCAGTCCATGGGGTCACGAAGAGTCGGACATGACTGAGCGACTTCACTCTCACTTCTCACTTTCATGCATTGGAGGAGGAAAATGGCTACCCACTCCAGTGTTCTTGCCTGGAGAATCCCAGGGACAGGGGAGCCTGGTGGGCTGCTGTCTATGGGGTCACAAAGAGTTGGACACAACTGAAGCGACTTAGCAGCAGCAGCAGCAGCAGCAGCCTCCCAGTACAGCAGGTATTCTTAGCAATCCTGAATACTTCTGGTCACATCGGCCATGTGAAGGTAGGCAGAGTCCTCCAAAGACGCTTGGAGCAATGAACTGGAAAGAACTGCTGCATTTGCAGCAGTCTCAATGTCCCCAGCCCCCGCTTCTTCCTGCCTCCCTCAAAAACCACAAGAACAACAACTACGTGACGCACAGCTGGCCCAGTGCTGGTGCTCAGTTAAGGGAACCATCATTCAAAACATGTGACTATCTTGTGAATCAGAGTTTCTCCTTAGGTAAATTACTTCACAAAATTAAACTAACCATTATAGCAGAAATTAACACAACACTGTAAATCAACTATACTACAGTAAGAAAAATGTTGAAAAAATATTAAAATAGCTATGGTTTTTTTTCCTACATGACTCCCTTGTCATGCCCTCCAACCCTATGCATACACACAGAAACATATAGGCTCAAAAACTCCACTGGGATTATACAAAAATAAACACATTATAACCAATTTTTAAGCCATTTCCAATTTTGATTCATGGTTAAACTACATCTTATGATAAATTGTCAACTCTCTGAGTTCATATAAAACCTCCAAATATTTTGATAGAAAATCCACTTTTTTGCTAATTATCATTATGGTACTAATAGCTGCCATTTAGCAAATGCCTATTACCTGCCAAGTCCTATGCTAGGAAAACATATTAAACATGAAAAAAGCTGAGGCCAGGCACCCACAGGTTAAGATGATAACAAAATGTACCCACTGCTTTTCCAATGAAAAGCATCAACAGGCATTTACTAGAAAACTTTAAGGGTTTTCCTTACTGAGGCAATACATATTACAATTTAAGATAACATCTCAAATTACAATAAAAAAATCCTTCCACTCTAATCTATACTTATCAAATGTTTCTACTATAAAACCATATTTATTGCTAAGTTTCAACTAAGTGTTTACTTTGTGAAAGATGTCCCTTTTTCCAGTGTCTAAGTTTTATTCTTCCCTCACATCTCCAAGATAGGTTGCTTTCTTTTTATTTTATTTTTTTAAATTTTTATTATTTTAACAGCAAAACATTTTGTATTGGGGTACAGCAAATTAACAATGCTGTGATAGCTTCAGGTGATAGGTTGCTTTCTTATCTTCCCTCATCCAAGGTCAATTACCTCATCTAACTTGCATTATGACAAAAGAAAATTTGAAAACGAAGGGAATCCTAACATAATATACATAGGCATTATAGCATTTAAATAGTTTCAGGACTGATAAGGCTTATCAAGACTGATACGAATTTTAAAAGATGAAGTAAACAACAGTAATCACAACAGAAACAAAAATGAGAAAATTAACAACATGATTAGACTATTTTAACAAATAAAAATAAGGTACAAGTCACATAGCCACTTTGGAGCTCCTTTATAAGACAGATGCTTTTCCAGGGGCAGATTTATGAAGAGCTCTGAGATTCTGGGCCAGACACTTCCAAATGATGCAATGAAACACAGTGCAGACTTCAGATAATACAAAGACCTGAATTGTATGAACTGCCACAGACTTGATCTATATGAAGCACCAGAATCTCCCACTTCTGTTCCCATAACTAAGTTTTTTTTTGAAGTGCCCTCTTTTTTAAAATCTTTCTTCACCACTCAGACAAAACACAAGAAATGCAACAACCTAAGCACCACAAATGATAGCAAATGGCAGAGGGTATAAGACAGTAACTGCACACAACTTTTGTTGTCCTATGCACTCAGACAACACCAAAGACAGCTTACTTCTAAAACCACATCAACAAACATGGCATTAAAAGTAATTCAAATCCACATCAAATATTTAAATATAAATCAGTAAATCCATACCTAATTCTGTGAAACACAAATGGGATAAAGTAATCCTGCAAATAATATGTAAGTTCAATATCACTTCACATTTTACTTCATTTTCATTTGAAACGTAAGAGAAAAGGAGCAAGCACTTCTTCAATTACCTGTTGTATAAGACCGCTGAGTGGCCAAATCTGTTGACATCATGGTGGAGATCAGGTCTGGGAAGCACTGACCATCGGTCACAATCTAGGAGCGAGAAAAACACTCTTCAGAAGGGACCATTATTCATAATCAATGGAGACTGGCATTTTCTTTGGGAAAGAAGACTGTAATAAACATAAACACAGCTCTCAGTTTTTCTTAGTCACACCATTATTTCTGAGTTAAAACTCAGCAACAATAGATCAGCAGGGCATGAAAAAAAGGTAGTACTCTACAGCAATTCTAATTAATGGATGCAATGAAGACTCAGCACAACCAAAATTCAATAAATAAATCTAATTAGTGAATGCACCCAACTTCCATCACATCCTTATCACTCACTCTGTTGCCCATCAGGATTATCCACTACAATGTATTCTAACTTAATCAAATTTTACATTTTTCAAAGCTTACATAAGTAAAGCATGTACATTCCATAATGATTTTCCACTCTATGTTGCTTTGCCCAAACTCAGCAACTAGAATAGGAAAATACAAGCAGAAAATTAAAACTACAATAATAATAATAATAACCAACTTTATCTAATTTTTAAAAGGTCCTTTCCTAGATCCCCCAGATTTACTTA
The DNA here is from genome assembly GCF_002263795.3 of Bos taurus. Classification (NCBI taxonomy): domain Eukaryota; kingdom Metazoa; phylum Chordata; class Mammalia; order Artiodactyla; family Bovidae; genus Bos; species Bos taurus. The sequence goes on from NC_037340.1 coordinate 51,636,292, forward strand.
TTTTCCTTTGTTTCTGATCCAAGCTAATAACTTCTCTTCTGGACCTTAATACCAACTAGTGTTGTTGAACCATACCAACCTCTGACTCAATGTCTCCTACTCCCAGACACGCAGACTTCCACACTCACACTCAATCTAGACATTTATTCAGCCTTGACAACAAAAGCTTTCACTTCTCCCACCCAGCCTAAACTCTGTGGTGTTCCTCATATGCAGAACAGAGGCCATCAACTCCCACAAGCCTCCTGCTTCCTTCCCTAAAACCAGTGTGGCAGGAGCCCTTCCTCTTGTCCCGCTTGACTTTTACCACAGCATTTAAATATGTCCAAGGAGGCATTCAACTTACCCCTTTTCTTGCCTTCACAGACAAGGGTTTTTTTGTTTGTTTGTTTTTAAGTGAAATGTTTTAAAACATTTCAGATGTTTTAAACTGCTGTGTTTATCTCAACATGCATTACTTCTCAACTTTCTATAATGTGGATCTTTCCTGTGTCTAGAAGGTAATAAATGACCTCTTGGTTGTGAAATCTCAAAGACTCTTCAGTCTTTATTTTACTTCATCCCTCTGTGTGTGTGTTGGTCGCTCAGTGATGTCTGACTCTTTGCAACCCCAGGACTGTAGCCCACCAGGCTCCTCTGTCCATGGGATTCTCCAGGCAAGAATACTGGAGTGGGTTACCATTTCCATCTCCAGAGGATCTTCCCGACCCAGGGATTGAACCCAGGTCTTCTGCATTGCAGGTGGATGCTTTACCCTCTGAGCTAATAGGGAAGTCATCCCTCTGTAGTCACTGGTAACTGCTTCCTCACAGGTCCCCAGTCTTGCCTCACGTGTGTCCTACTTTTCCAACGTGCTTTCGTGGTCTCCACTCTCTTTCAGGCTTCTTTATGGATCTATCCCTTGCTTCTTTGCTTGTTCCTGATGACACATGCTCCCTAGAGAAAGTTCATCCTCTCCTACATTTTCCCCACTGATTTCTGTACCTCTCTGTCCCACAGTCACCTCCAGTTGAACATGCTCTCAAATTCAATTTACTCACTTCCTCCCAGATTCTGTCCTTCTAGTTCCAGTCTTGAGGGGAAAAAAAAAAACAACCATCTACTATGGCCCACACCAGATCAGATAAGGATGTTGTCACTGCTTTCAAAACACAGATTCCTAGTAATTCTCAAACCCATTTGTCTTTTTATCCTCACTGTTACTTCCACAGCCTTGGCTCAAACCCTCCTAAGAACTTTTATCAACAGCCTTGTTACACATCTTACCCCTCCCCAACTACTCATCACAATGCTACGCAGAGATCTCCCTCAGACACAAATACAGTTCTGTTACCTCTTCTTTAAGATTCTTCAAAAAGCATAAACCCTTCAGCACGACACAGCGAGTCCCTCAAGTTCTGACCATACAGCTGCTTGCTTCTAGCTCTGGTTGAAGCAACTCTTCTCTGATGTGCTGCTAGGATACAGCTAGAACTAACTATTCAGAGGCCCCAAATTATGCAGCATAGTCTATTAACACCTCTGTGTCTCTACACATAGGGTTCCTTTGACTGAGAAGTGCTACCTAACCTGGTCCAGCTGACTTCCCAGTGTTCTTAGGACCCAGCTTGCAAGGCCCTTCTCAAGAAGGCTTTCCCTACCATGTGTAAAATAGACAGCTAGTGGAAAGCTGCTGTATAGCACACAGAGCTCAGCTCAGTGCTCTGTGATGACCTAGAGGAGTGGGAGGAGGGGGCCAGGGAGGCTCAAGAGAGAGGGGATATATGTATACATATAGCTGATTCACACTGTTGTACAGCAGGAACTAACACAACATTGTAGAAAAATCATACCCCAATTTAAAAAAAAAAAAAAAAAGAAGACTTTCCCTGATTGCAACCCTTATACCTAGGAGTTATGGGATGTTCACAGGCGCTCTCATACGTTCTTCTCAGGCAAATAACACCCTAAATTGCAGTGATGGTGTCTGCTTGATTCTCTGCTTTCCCCACCATGAGGCTAAGGACTGTAACTTATTCCCTTTACAATCCCCAATGTACAAGCTCAGTGGCTTGTACTTAAATGTCTGTTAAAAAAGAACATCTGATGATAGTTACACAAAAGAATTTCTAATATTTGTTTTCCATGAACCAATATTGCCCTCTTCTGGTCAATACAATTACCACACCAAATATTTAAAACATGCCTGTCCAAGTATTACATCAAGCATGTGTGAAAACAGTTTCAAGGGAATGAATAACGCTAGACTTAAACCAACTCAACACAATGCTGGTGGTCACAATGACATAATACACTATATAAGGCTTTTATTTATAACACAAGAGAGCCCAATCACCCCAACCCATCAAAGGAGGGACTTTAAAAGAATCTGATAGAGAAGTAATGCTTTTTAATATATTACGATCAGTCAATTTAACATAAAAAATTCCATTTGGACCTCTTTCAAACAGCTTGACCACTTTGCAGATATTTTCTGTTTTAAAATGCAGGTTATGGATAAAAAAGATTCTTGAAGCTAAAATGGCTTTGGGAAACTTACCAATGTCATAAGCCATGAAATCTGAAGAGAAGCATTTGGCCCCATGGCTCATGGACGTGTCATTGTGTGTGTTTCCTCCAAACACCAGCATGGTTCCACTCACTATCACAGCTGTGTGCAAGTAACGGAAAAATCGGCTGTCCTTAAGAATGGTCCTTTTGAGTTTATTTAAAAATAATAAATACAAGGTTAGTTCTTTAGAATGTTTATCATCTATTTGTTAATACAAACATAACGATTTTCTTAACTTCAGATCCAAATGTGCAAATACTTTTACATCTTTCTCTGGATATAAGTAACTTTCTCAATAATAAACATGTAAAATCAAAAGATGTAGGAGAATTTTGACTCAAACTATGTTGAGTCTTAAAAATATTCATACCCTATCTCTCTATAATTGTAGTTTCTGAGTAGAAATCATGTGAAATATAGATGGAAGCTTACATACAATCTTTATGAATAAGACAAGAGCTAGAAACCAAAACTTTCAACTGTGTAGGCTCAGTATACCCACATGATGGAGTATTACACAGTCACTAAAAATAACAATTTTAATGATAGATAATATACAATGTAACCATGCTGCTGCTGCTAAGTCGCTTCAGTCGTGTCCGACTCTGTGCGACCCCATAGACAGCAGCCCACCAGGCCCCGCCGTCCCTGGGATTCTCCAGGCAAGAACACTGGAGGGGGTTGCCATTTCCTTCTCCAATGCATGAAAGTGAAAAGTGAAAGTGAAGTCGCTCAGTCGTGTCCGACTCCTAGCGACCCCATGGACTGCAGCCCACCAGGCTCCTCCGTCCATGGGATTTTCCAGGCAAGAGCACTGGAGTGGGCTGCCATTGCCTTCTCTGCAATGTAACCATAGTGGGGTCTCAAATATGTAAGGAAATACAAAAAGCAGAGAAACTATTGCTTTATAATTATTTCATAACTCAAATTTGCCATATATTTATTAAGATTAGCATACTTTGTATAGACCAAAACAGAGTAAAATGAGGCGAGCTCTAATCTTTTGGGTACTGAGGCCATCTCTGTTTGATGATTTCATGGAATGATGCTAATAACTGACCCCAATGATAATATTTTAGTCATCAAAAAAAGGTTAAAAAGCAAACAAGTACAACAGTGTGCATAAAACTCAGCAATGTAGAACAGTTTCTTCCTTAGGACTCTGAAGAACTAAAATTTTACAGTGGTACTGAGTGTATGGAAATGGTAAAACAAAACACAAAACACAAGGTTCTAATCAACTTACTACAAAATTATAGATACTACTACTTTATCACTTTCTGCTTATTTCACAACTTATAGATACTACTACTTATCACCTTCTGCTTGTTTCACAATTTCTCTGATTACAGTGATGAAGAGAAGTATCAGAAACGCTTGAAAACAAAACTGGAACACAATTTTCCCAAAAATTGACAGAATTCGCATCCTAAAGTTAAAGCTCAAGAAAATGCACCCACCACATCTGGGTGTCCACATCATATCTGTAGAGATCATCTGCAAGCCGGTATTTATTGGCACTGAAAGCCTTGTAGCCTCCGTGAATATACAGGGCCTTGGTCCTATCATCATAGACACTGCTATGGCCGTAGCCGCCTTGGACAAGGGCACCCTGAGTGTGTAATATACTCCATGTGTTCTTATCTGGAAAGAGCAAACAGTTCAAGGCAAATGTTGCAGGATCCTCCTCTCAAATACTTAAAATTACCAATTAGCTTAAGATAGAAGATATTTCGGGAAACTTTACACACATAACTTTCTTTAATCATTTTTAAAGGAAGGTCACCTAAAACTTAATACAAATCCAGGTGGCCAAACATCTTTGGCTCCCTGACAAATTGACAGTAACAAATACATACTACTTTAAATTTGACATTCAAAAAATATTCACTGAGAAAAATATACCTACCCAAGTCATATTCCTGCACACTGCTTATATATCCATAGAGAGGGCAGTGACCAAAGATAACCAGCATGACCACTCGGCCATTTTTCAACGTGACAATGTGCGCCGAGTGCCCAACCACTGCATACTGCTCCTTTGCTTTGGGGGACAACAACACCCATGATTCATTATGAATATGAAACACTCTCAACTCATTGGTCACATTCCCTGTTGAATCAATTTTTCCTCCATACATGTAAATTTTATCCTGGGGAAAGAATGTAAACAAAATTCTAAAAAATATCAAAAGGATCAATTCTAAACACAGAGAAGTGAACAGTTCAAAACCTCAATATTATTCTTAGCTTAAAAAGTGTTAGTGAAAAGCACCTTTCAGTGAAAGAACAAAATAAATCATAATTTTTATCCCTAATACTTGGCCACTTTTCTTGGATTTCCTCATACAAGATTTTTTACAATATAAAATGATTTGGAAAAACAAAGTTGAAATAAACTACAAAACAGGGAAATGAAAATGACTATTCAACTACATTGTAATTCTTGGCTAAACTTGCTAATGAATGTAAAAGCTAATCTACACTAAGTTAATTATTAATCATTTAGTACCATACTCATAATATCCCAGTTTGACTTATGAATGCATTTAAATCTCTTAGGTTAGAGTCAACTTTAACCAATTATATACCCCTCAAATATTAAAGCTTTCCCCTAATTAAAACCAACAATGAAGTCAAAATCAGAGAAAGCAGAACGGTGGTTATCAGGGGTTAAGAGGGAGGAGGAAATGGGGAATTACTGTTAAGTGAGCATGGAATTGCAATTTCATAAGATCAAAAGAATTACAAAGACTGATGGTGATGAGGACTCCAACATTATGAGTGAAGTTACTATCACTGAATTGTACACTTAAAAATGGCTAAGATGGTAAATTTTGTTATGCCGTTTACCACAATAAAAAATATTAGGGAAAAAATCCAACATTAAAAGCTGTCAATCCCATAATATGATAAAAGTAACTACGGAAGAGTTGAGTTTCTAGCTTAGTACAGAGTGGAGACGTTTTACCTGGTATAATGCTAAAGAATGGCCATATCTAACAACCACACTGTTCACAGAACGGTTCAGTGCAAGCCACTCCCTAGAAGCAAGGTCATACCTACAAAACAAACAGATCATATTTTCACCCAAACAAGGAAACAGAACATCTTGGAGTCTTTATTTGTAACCTAATCCACTTTGGAGATGCTCGTTAAATCTACGATGGATGCAGGCAGGTACCTGAGCAAACAAACCTAGTATCTGGGCCTATTAGGCGTTTGAGAACTCAGGAAGGGGCAGCGGGGCTACACTGTCTGTGAACGAAAAAGAAAACCAACTGAATTTTCTAGTGTTTCCTGAAAACTTCTATACACTAGATCACTTGCAGGTTGCATTATTTAGTCAAGGGACTTTAATTACTATAACTTTTCTTTCATTTAACCATATAAAAATAAGTGAAAGTTACTCAGTGGTGTCCAACTCTTTGAGACTCCATGGACTATACAGTCCATGGAATTCTCCAGGCCAGAATACTGGAGTGGGTAGCCTTTCCCTTCTCCAAAAGACCTTCCCAACCCAGGGATCGGACCCAGGTCTCCCGCATTGCAAGTGGCTTCTTTACCAGCTGAGCCACAAGGGAAGCCCAAGAATACTAGAGTGGGTAGCCTATCCCTTCTCCAGCAGATCTTTTGACCCAGGAATCAAACCAGGGTCTCCTGCATTGCAGGCAGATTCTTTACCAACTGAGCTATCAGGGAAGCCCCATATAAAAGTAAAGACATACACTGAAAAAGGGATGACAACTAGGTTTAAAAAAATTCCTATCCTTTCCTTTTCTTTGCCTTATATTAAAAAATTTTTTTTATTGGTGGATAATCACTTTACAATGTTGTGTTGGTTTCTGCCATATAACAACACAAATCAGCCATAAGTATATGTATGTCCCCTCCCTCTGGAACCTCCCTCCCACTCACCAACCCATCCTACCCTTCTCGGTTGTCACATAGCACTGGGTTGAGCTCCCTGTGCTACATAGCAACTTCCCACTAGCTATCTTTTTTAAATGTGGTAAAGTATATGTTTCAATGATACTCTTTCAATTCATTCCCCCCATTTACTTTAAAAAGTAATATTTTCAAGATAACTAGAATATCATTATACCATCTCAATTACAGTATGAATACATTTAAAGACCTTTAAAACACAAAATGACCACATATTCTGTCACTTAGAAATGAATATTATTAAGTAAACTTTCTTCCAGATATTTTTTATGGATACATACAAATAGAAGAATAGATTGATAATACACATTTATACAAAGGGGGTCATAATATAGGTGATAATTTTAATAAAGTGTTAACTTTAAATCTATATAATAGAAAAAAGAAACCAAAGCAGAACCAATGCTATTTTTATATTTTAAATGTTTACTTTCTATAAGTTTTCCTGAATACAATTTTTTAAACTATGAAAAACATTATTATATGTAAATAAGGTAGGTTTTACCACAACGTAATAGCAAAAAGGGAAATAAGTATCCATCAATAGTAAATGGATTAATCAATTATAGTACATCTATATAACAGTAAAAAATAAATATGCTCAAGCAACATATTATTAATATAAATCTTGAAACAATGTTAAGCTAAAAAAAGCAAACTGCAGAATATTGCTTCTATAAAAACTAAAAGCAGAAAATTTATTAATGCTAAATATGTTCATATATATCAAAAATCTCTTGTGTGTTATATGCTCAGTTGTGTTCGATTCTTTGGGACCCCATGGACTGTAGCCCACCAGGCTCCTCTGTCCATAGAATTTTCCAAGCAAGAATACCAGAGTGGCTTGCCATTTCCTATTCCAGGGGATCTTCCTGACCCTGGGATCAAACCTAAGTCTCTTGTGTCTCCTGCACTGGCAGGCAGATTCTTTACCACTGAGCCACCTGGGAAGCCCATATTCAAAATCTAAAGACATGTATGTGAACAAATGACACCATACTCTCAGGACACTGACTGTCTCTGGGATTTTCGTGGGGCATGCAGGGGTCTTAACTATATTAGCAATGTTTTATTTTCTAACCTGAATGGTAAATGTATTAACATTATTTTTCTCTAAACCCTTCCCTTTATCTTAAAATATTTTATACGTGATCTGAAGCAAACATAAAATGGTGACATTCATTAAATACGAATAACAGTTAAATCAGTACCAGCTATTATTTTATGTATTTTAATATTCCATATTTTTAAAATACATGAAAAATTATTTAGAGAGTAAATTCAATTTAAAAATTATACATAATTTATTTTTGGACAGACTCAACTTCCTGCTTTGAAAGTTGAAAACATTAGCACCTATATTTCCTCCCATGTCTTCTCCTAATTTTTGTTCTATTTACATTGTCCAGGTTCAAAATCATGCACATTCCATTCTATAATTTCAGAGCTATATAGTACTGGATCTACATTTTAGCTGAATCAACTTCTCACATTCCTCTTACCACAACTCCTCCTTCTTGAGTCTTTAATTATTAATTGGCTAGATTTCACTGTCAAATGGCTTTTCCAAGTGGAGCCCCTATGTGCACCTTCCCCTAAATTCTTTCATGTTGAAGAATATCTGCTTGCTAGCTTGAGAGGTGAATATGTATAATATTCATGGGCCATCCTTTCCCACACACCTTGCTGATGCTGCTCCCCTGAATGCTGCTGGTACTGAATGTTGCCAATGGAGGTCTGAGGCCAGTCTGATTTTTCCACTCTTGAATGGTTTGTTTTTCTGCTTAGAAGTCTAAGAAGTCTCAATCTTTCTCATTCTCTCTCCCTCTCCTTTCTTTCCTCCCTCCCTCACTTTCTCAATCAATCAATGCATTTCTCAATTTCCCCCACCCCCCCACCCCTCCCCCGCTCAGTTTCTTTTTTAAGTACACAGTACCATACTTTACTTATGGTATAAATAATTTAAAAGCATCTGGGTAAATGTTTTTAACAAAATGGACTGCATACTACTGCAACCTTTATGGCAATCCACAAAGCGCTTCCTGAGAAGAACTAGCATGACTTCTGAAAAACACATATATATCTTATGCTCAAGTTTGAAAGAGAGGAGCACAAAAACAGAAGGAAACGGTAAGAGCACAGAAACAAGTCTCCACATGACCCAATCCATGTCTCTTTCAAGTGACATGGAAGGTGCTCAATCTGTATCTTAATGCATGTTACTTTTCCTCAGTCAACATGTCAGCCCAATAGCTGGTCAGAGACACTAAGGTGCTGGCAGGTCCCTATAATCTGGTTAAGAGGAACTGCCAAAGACACATAACAAGTTGTCACTCTTTTCACAACACAGAAAACCAAACATAAGACAAGAATAATGCTGATGCAATAAAATGTAAGAAACACCATGTACTAAACAAATGCTCCTCCTTATGGGAGCTGAGTCCAAGATAAAGGAATATTCAATAACTAGTTCTAAGACCTGGACATGCAGTTAAGCAAAGACAAACCTCAGGAATTCAGAAATAGGTGTCTTCCATAAAGGTACAGCCATTTCTCTCACAAACTCCTCCCTGATGGCTGGTAACACAATGCTCATCCTGCCACAGGGCACACACTCTGCCCCTCCCAGTGGCCTGGTATTTCAATCTCCGTTTCTAGCCATCCAAAGACCACAGGATACACTCTGCAGAGACTGAACATGATCTCAGCCAGAAGGAGGCAAAGAACTACCTGAGGCTTCCCACCTAATAACTTGATCAAATTAGGTCTTATCAGTGAACAATTATAAAATTCTTTGTGAAACATCTCGTGCTGTTTCAATCCACCTGTCCTGTTAGGTTCTTTTCTTCAGTCACAGCAACTATCTATATTATATTGGATCTTCTGTCTCCCATGTATCTTTGCTTTCCTCTAATTAACTTTATCTGTATTCACAGGAATCATGTCTATTGAGGTGTCAGCAGTTCAATTTTAATTCTAGGTCTTGCTGTATGTAATTTATTTGTATTTCTTTACATGTGTAACCTCTAATTTCATCTCATTTTGTTACTATTATCTTCTCTTCCAGCTTGTTTTCTGAATTCAGATTCTCATTATTTTGATTCATAGCACAAAGCAGTAGGAAGAAATCTTCTGCTTTCAAGTTTACTCTTCCTCTATGATCAATTCTTGTCAGTTTTATATGCTGTGTTCTTTCCTTTTTACTTTTTTCACCATAGACATTTGCATTTGCTACAATGTCATTTCTTTCATCTTGCTGCGGTTAGACTCAGATTGCTCTCCAGATATTACATTTCCAAAGTATGTGTGATTTTTCCTTTTTCCACTGTATCTAAGACAAGTTAATCTTTCCATCCTAGTTTTAGTGTGAGAGTTGGCATTTTATGTTCTATCCCCTTCTCTGAAAGTCTAAAGAAATGTTGGGGCTCAGATGTGGGTGGTGTGTTCAGTCTATTAGAATAATATTTCCAAAGTCTACTTGCCTCTGAGATTTTGTTTAAGTGTTCTTCCTCAGAGATCAAACTTTGGGATATCCAAATTACACAGAAGCTCTGACTTCTGGGTAGGGTCAGCCACTTAATCAATTTCCCCACTCTTTTACCTGATCCTTCTCATCAACTACTTCTACTATTCAGTTAAAAGGGTTTAAAAAAAAAAAGAAAGAAAGAAAACCCACAGTGATACCCAATCAGTCTGCTTCTTTCTAGATTTGGGGCTATTATAGTGTTAACTCTCAGAATTTCACCTGTATGGTTTCTGTGGGGTAAAGAAGGAGTCAGTCTTACTGTTCCTATGTGCCTGTTTTAAGTTTATTGGATCAGGTGATACTCCTTACCTAGTTGCTCAATTTCTAATTTTTTTTTTAACTTAAAAAACAGCAACAACAAACACTTTTTGCTCAATGAAAGGAAATTCAGTGATGAAGTTTCAATTGGAAATCTTAAACCAGAAGACCAAGGCCATCTGTTTTGCAAGAGGACCCTTGGGTGACATAAAGTAGGAACTGTTTTTTAATGTAACAAAGTTTTGGGTTAATAGGGTCGTAGAGAAAACAGAGTGAGGGTAATTCCTTAAATATACTTATCGAAGAGTATCGATGATAATCAAATTTATGATCTAAAGTTCCAGAAATATTTCTTCTCAAAGGTGTCACTATATTTACTTTTCATGAGTCAGTAAAAATTTATCTGAAACTATATTAGTATTTACACAAAATACATTAAGCTGTAAAATCACATTTTGATCAATTACAAGTAGAAAACATGCTAAAAATCTAAAGAATAAGTGTGGAGGTATATTTGTTAATTACTCCTTTCTGCCCATGGACAATGCCAAGTAGGCATTGTTAAAGTCTCCCTCCTCCACTGCCGTCATGTCTAAATCCAGAGTCTCCCAAAGAGCTGGAAAATTATGGAAGATCTTCATCACAGGTTTGAGTTTAAAAAAAAAAAAAACAGATGTGAGTCTGAGGAGTCATTCTGGGCAACAGGGAATGCTCACAGACCGTGTGGCAATGGGGGATCCAAACACCAAGTGCTCCAGAGGCTGCATGTTCATCACGTATGTCATTGTGGAGGAGGTGGATGCAGCCATGAATGCAAGGCCACAACGTGGATGGAAAAGATGTGCAACCAAAGAGGGAACTTCAATGTGGAACTCAACAGAAGATTTTCAAAGTCCTGGTGCCCATTCAACTATGAAAAAGATTTTTGTTGGTGGCATTAATGAAGACACTGAAGAATATTATCTAAGAGATTATCTTGAACAGTAGGGGAAAACGTAGGTCATGACTGACTGAGGCAGTGGCAAAAGAGAGGCTTTTGTTTTCGTAACCTATGATGACTATGACTCCATAGACAAGATTGCTGTTCAGAAATACCACAAAGTGAATGGCCATAACTGTGATGTAAGGAAAGCCCTACCTAAGCTAGTGCTTCATCAAACAAAAGAGGCTGAAGTGGCTTTGGAAACTTTGGTAATGTGAATGACAACTTTGGTTGTGGAGGAAACTTCAGTGGTCAAGATGGCTTTGTGGAACCTCATGGTGGTGGTAGATATGATGGATGTGGGGACAGTTATAATGGATTTGGTAATGACGGAAGCAATTCTGGAGGTGGTGGAGGCTGTAATGATTTTGGCAATTACAATAGTCAATCTTCAAGTTTTGGACCCATGAAAGGAGGAAACTGGAGGTAGAAGTTCTGGCCCCTGTGGTGGTGGAGGCCAATACTTAGCCAAACCATGAAACTAAGATGACATGGTGGTTCCAACAGCAGCAGTAGCTATGGCAGTGGCACAAGGTTGCAGAAGGTTTTAATTACTGCCAGGAAACAAAGCTTAGCAGAAGAGAGCCAGAGAAGTGACAGGGAAGCTACAGGTTATACCAGATTTGTGAACTGGGTCAAGTACAGTGGTGGCAGGGCCCAGCTGCTACGAAGAAGATATGTTTTAGATAACACTCATGTGTATGGGTGAAAAACTCGAGGTCTGTACTTGCGACTACCTGTTTAACAGGTTATTTCAATTTCTGTTCCATGGAAAGCATAAAGCATTCCAACAAAGGGTTTTAATGTAGTGGGTTTTTTTTTTTTTTTTGCACCCATGCTGTTGATTGCTAAATGTAATAGTTTGATCATAATGCTGAATAAATGTGTCTTTTTTATTAAAAATGTGCTGTGCAAAGTTAGTCTTCTCTTAAGCCATTTTGGTAAACAACCCCAATGGTATGAAGCCAGAATTATTTCAGGGTGATGCTTGGTTCCATTTGAAATTTATTCACAACCTGCTTGGGTAGAGAAGCCATTGTCTTCAGAAACCTTGTGTAGCTGAACTGACAGTTACTATGTTGTGACCTGGAATTCACTGTTAAAAAGTCACCCAAGCAAAGTCATGGAGGTTTTTGGTTATTAACATAACTGTTGGTATATCCTATGCAATACATCTAAGTTGAATTATGGTACCAGATAAAGCTATAGATGGGGATGAAGCTTGTATTGCTTACAAATTATAATCACCCATTGTAATCTGTAAGCAATAAACTAATATCCTCAAAATAATAAATTAAATTAAAATTAAAAAATAAATGTGGCTCATGAGGTTTACCAGTCAAATAAAAGTAACAGGTGACAAAAATATTTCTAAGAACAAATATTTGTGAAGGAAACAGATAATTCATTTAATCTCTCATTCACTTGATAAATAATTACTTGAGCACATTCTATCCACTAAGCCAAACTGAGTGAATACACAAGGTCTCTAATCTTGGAAAACACAAGGTAGAAAAGGCAGAAAACGAGCAAGTACAACAATGGTCATATTAGTAGAATTAAAGTAGAATTAAAAATTATGAACACTGCTCTAAAGGAAATGAGAAATATGAAAGAAAACAAGGAGCACCTGTCTGAACTGGCTTATCAGGGAGGATCTCATTACGGCACAGTTAACTGACAGGGTATGTAAAGGGTAAAAGAAAATAGCCCTGAGGTACAATGGCAGGAACAGTCTAGATAGAGGGAACAGCAACTGTAAGTAAGGAGTTTTAGGTAAGGAAGGAGAGTTGGTGGTGGCAGGAGGGGAACAAACTGGGTATCAGAAGGTAAGCAGTGGTCACATCAGGTAGGATCATTAAATCCCATGGGAAGCCACTGAAAGGTTTTAAGAAGGCCATAAACGATAAAATGCATACCCTTAAAAAAGCATTCTAGTTGATATTTAGAAAATGGATTAAGAGGAATGAATGAAAGCAGACAGACTTGATAGGAACATACTGCTGAAGCCTAGATGAGACACTGACAAGCTGGTCTTAGAGAGAAAAGAATGAATAGGCCTGTATTTGGTGACAGAATTGATGGGCTGGATAAGAGATTAATGTTAAAAGGAGATGAAGGAGAGGAAATATCAAAATAACTCCCAGATTTCTTGCTTCAAGTGAAGATGATGTCAGGCAGATGTACTAACAATCACGTAAATGGTAGAATATACGACTTTCATAATATCTAGTATAAAATGGAAGGCATGATCATTTTCCTATCTTTACCTTTACTTCTCAGGGTGGCAGTACTAGAAGTAGTAAGAAGTGGTTAGATTAGGGATAGATTTTAAGGGTAGGACTGACAAGACCTGCTGACATACTGTGGCAGACAGACACTAGGGTGGGCCTCATGAGCCCTGCCTTCTCATGTTCATGTGAGCAGGATCCATGATTTGCTTCTAACCAACAGAATATGGCAAAGATGATGAGATGTCATTTTCATGACCTCTATCCTGCTAGCAGGCTCAGTCAAGACTCTCCTTGTGGCCTGGTAAGCAGCCTTACTTCATTTTACTATTGGGAAAATCCTAGTGATAAGGAAGTCTGGGTAGCCTCCAGGAACTATGAGGTGACCTCCAGTTGACAAACAGGAAGAAGTCAGGGCCCTCAGTCTTACAACCACCAGGAAATGGATTCTGCCAACAACTTGAATGAGCTTAGAAGTGGATTTCTCCCCAGTTGAACTCCTAAATTAGAACACAGGCCAGGGAACACCTTGACTGCAGTTAAGCCACACCTAGACCCCTAACCAGCAGATACTATGAGGTAATGATGTGTGTTGTTTTAATCTTCTAAGTTTGTGGCAATTTATACAGCAAGAGATAACTAAACATATACTGAATGGAGTGTGAAAAAACAAGAAGTCAAGGATAACTACAAAATTTGGGGGCTTAAGCAAATAGAAGAATAGACTGGTCATTTACTGAGATAGGGACTTCTGGGGCAAGAAAAGGCTTGGAAGAAAGATCACTTTGGGATGCATGGCGTTTAAGATGCCTATTGGGCAGCCAAAGACTGAGAGGTCAAATAAAGGTAGAGATATGGGAACAGGAGACAAATCTAGGAAGCAGATATAAACTTGAAAGTCACCAGCATAAAGGCCAAGATATAACATAAGATCACGGAGAGAATAAACACACTCACTCACCAAGGGGACCAAGAGGGCTGAGCCCTCATGCACATCCTCATTTAGAAGTTAGTCAGCTGAAGAGGAACCAGCTAAGGAGGTTGAGAAGGAATGAACAGTTAGGAAAAAAAAAAAAACCAACATCAAGGAAATGTACAGTTCTGAAAACAAAGTGAAGAAACTGTTTAAAAGAGGGAGAGACTAGTCATATTAAATATTGGTGAAAGATCAAGTAAGCTGAGGACTAAGACCTGAAAATTTAAAATCCATTCCTTAGTCACACTAGCCACATTTCAAGTGCTCAAAAACATGTGGATAGAGACATAACAGTGAGACATGACAGTGCAAACACTGAACATGTTCGTCATGGCCAAAACAGAAACTGTCCACTGGACAGAAACAGAAGACAGAAAAATGAGCAAAGATGCTGTTGTGGTTCCGCTGCTAAGTCATGTCCGAATCTTTGTAACCCCCATGGGCTGCAAATTTCTCTATCCTTCACTGACTCCCAGAGTTTGCTCAAACTCATGTCCACTGAGTCGATGAAACTACCTAAACATCTCATCTTCTGCTGCCCTTTTCTCCTTTTGCCTTCAATTTTCCCCGGCATCAGAGTCTTTTCAAATGAGTCAGCACTTTGCATCAGGTGGCCAAAGGATTGGAGCTTTAGCAACAGTCCTTCCAATGAATATTCAGAGTTGACTTCCTTTCAGATTGACTGGTTTGATCTTGCAGTCCAAGGAACTCTCAAGAGTCTTCTCAAGCACCACTATTCGAAAGCATCAATTTTTTGGCATTCAGTCTTCTTTATGGTCCAACTTTCACATCCACACACGACTACTAGAAGAACCTCAGCTTTGACTCTACGGACCTTTGTCGGCAAATAATGTCTCTGCTTTTTAACACAGAGGTTTGTCATATCCTTCCTTCCAAGGAGCAAATGTCTTTTAATGTCATGGGTGCAATCACCATCTGCAGTGATTCTGGAACCCCAAATATAGTATCTATCACTGCTTCCACTTTTCCCCCCTTCTATTTGCCATGGAGTGATGGAAACAAATGCCATGATCTTAGTTTTTTTTAATGTTGAGTTTCAAGCCAACTTTTTCACTCTCCTCTTTCACCCTCATCAAGAGGCTCTTTAGTTTCTCTTCACTTTCTGCCACTAGACTGGTATCATCTGCATATCTGAGGTTGTTGATATTTCTTCCAGCAATCTTGATTCCAGCTTATGATTCTCCAGCCCAGGATTTCATATGATGTACTCTGCCCAGAAGTTAAATAAACAGGGTGACAATATACAGCCTTGTCATACTCTCTTCCCAATTTTGAACCAGTCAGTTGTTCCACGTATGGTTCTAACTGTTGCTTCTTGACCCACATACAGGTTTCTCAGGTGACAGGTAAGATGGTCTGGAACTCTCATCTCTTTAAGAATTTCTCACAATTTGCTGTCACACAGTCAAAGGCGTTAGCATAGTCAATGAAGCAGAAGTAGACTTTTTTCTGAAATTCCCTTGCTTTCTCTATGATCCAAGGAATGTTAGCAATTTGATCTCTGGTTCACCTGCCTTTCTGAAACTCACTTTGTTCACCTGGAAGTTCTTGGTTCACATACTGCTAATGCCTAGCTTAAAGGATTTTGAGCCTAACCTTGCAAGCATGTGAAATGAGCATAACTGTATGATAGTTCGAACATTCTTTGGCATCGCCCTTCTTTGGGATTAGAATGAAAACTGACCTTTTCCAGTCCTGTGGTCACTACTGAATTTTCCAAATTTGCTGACAAATTGAGTGCAGCACTTTAACAGCATCATCTTTTAGGATTTTAAATAGCTGAGCTGGAATTCCATGACCTCCACTAGCTTTTTTTTTTTGGTAATAATGTTTCCTAAGGCCCCCTTGACTTCACACTCTAAGTTGTCCAGCTCTAGGTGAGTGACCACACCATCATGATTATCCAGCTCATTAAGACCTTTCTTATACAGTTCTGTGTATTCTTGCCACCTCTTCTTAATCACTTCTGCTTCTGTTAGGTCCATACCATTTCTGTCCTTTATTGTGCCCATCCTTGTATGAAATGTTCCTTTGATATCTCCAATTTTCTTGAAGAGAACTCTGGTCTTTTCCATTCTCTTGTTTTCTTCTATTCTTTGCAATGTTCATTTAAGAAAGCCTTCTTATCTCTCCTTGGTATTCTCTGGAACTCTACATTCAGTTGGGTGTATAT
Source organism: Bos taurus (assembly GCF_002263795.3). Classification (NCBI taxonomy): domain Eukaryota; kingdom Metazoa; phylum Chordata; class Mammalia; order Artiodactyla; family Bovidae; genus Bos; species Bos taurus. Next base: position 51,652,958 of record NC_037340.1, read on the forward strand.
TTCCCATTCTCCCTTGTCTTTTGCTTCTCTTCTTTCCTCAACTATTTGTAAAGCCTCCTCAGAAAACCACTTTGCCTTCTTGCATTTCTTTTTCTTTGGGATGATTTTGGTCACTGCCTCCTGTACAATGTTACAAACCTCCTTCTGTAAGGAAATCAACTATGAATATTCATTGGAAGGACTGATGCTGAAGTTGAAGCTCCAACACTTTGGCCATCTGATACAAAGATGAGACTCACTGGAAAAGATCCTGAGGCTGGGAAAGATTGAAGACAAAAGGAGAAGGGGGCAGCAGAGGATGAGATGGTTAGATAGCATCAATGACTCAATGGACATGAATTCGAGCAAACTCAGGGAGATAGTAGAGGACGGAGGAACCTTGCATGCTTGAGTCCATGAGGTTGCAAAGAGTCAAACATGACTTAGTCACTAAACAACAACAAATAATCATAAAAAAATAGCATGGAATGTATTCATAGATATCACAAGAAGAGATAAAGCTGAGTATGACCGAAAGGGGAGGGGGACAAGTGAACAATATAAACCAGTAAGGTAATCTTTATCTTTCAAAGCTGAAATGGGAAACAAGGCCACTAGCTCAGAAGGAAAATAGGAGAAAATGTGGTAGAGATCTAAAAAATGAAAAGATAATATGACAGCTGAGCAGGAATATGAGAGAGGGAATGTGAAAGAATTAATGAAGCATAAACTCCTGTAGGAGTCAGGAATTATTGCCATTTCTCTTGAATCTGTACATTCATGTGCTTAGTCACTTAGTCATGGCCAACTCTTTGTGACCCCATGGACTGTAGCCTGCCAGACTCCTCTGTCCAAGGAGTGTTGCAAGCAAGAATACTGGAGTGGGTTGCCATTTCCTTCTCCATCTGTATATTCGTATCTTTTGCCAAACTTGGGCAACTGTTACTTCTTCAAATACTTCTTCAGACACACCCAGTTCCTCCTCTTCTTCCAGGGCTCCTCTGGTGACAGAAATGTTAAAATATTTTGTTACAATCCACAAGTCTCTGCAATTCTGTTCATTTTTTAAAATGTTCTATTTTCTCTGTGTTGTTCTGATTAAGGAATTTCTACTGTTCTACCTTCAAGTTCACTGATTCTTTCCTCTGTCCTCTCCTTTCTATTGCTGAGAGAACTGTTGAAGCATTTTATATAATGGCTGCTTTAAAATCTTTGTCAGATAAGTCTAATATATGTGTCACCTTGGTATTAGTATCTCTTGATTGTCTTTTTTCATTCAAGTTGAGATTTTCCTGGCTCTTAGCATGTCAAATGACTTTCAACTGAAATCTGAACATTTGGGGTATGATGACGTAAGACTCTGGATCTTATTTAAATCTCCTGTTACAGCAGGCCTCCTCTGACACCACCCCAGGGGAGAGACCGAAGGTCCACTCATTCTTGCTATTACTGCCAGGCCGGGGTAGAAATCCCCACAATGACTCCACTGATGTCACAGGAGTCAGGGAGACCTCATTAATGCCTGGTGCAGAAAGTCCCAGCTCTCTAACTGGCCTTCTTTAACCCTACCTTGGTAGGATGGAGAGGGGTGGTTGGAGCACCTCACTATCTCCTAGCATTAAGTGGAAATTTAGACTCTACACTTACACTTTCCAGGCAGGGATATGGGTGAGGCCATAGTTCTCTCTATGGTATTTGGATAGGGTAGAATGCTGCTAAGTCGCTTCAGTCGTGTCCGACTCTGTGCGACCCCATAAATGGCAGCCCACGAGGCTCCCCCGTCCCTGGGATTCTCCAGGCAAGAACACTGGAGTGGGTTGCCATTTCCTTCTCCAATGCATTAAAGTGAAAGTGAAGTCGCTGAATCTTGTCTGACTCTTAGCGACCCCATGGACTGTGGCCCACCAGGCTCCTCCGTTCATGGGATTTTCCAGGCAAGAATGCTGGAGTGGGGTGCCATTGCCTTCTCCGAGGGTAGAATGGTTATTATCTAAAAGTTTTCTGTCTTGCTAAACTGCCCCTTTCCTGGTCCTCATGCTAGAGAAAACAGGGTTTTCTTGGGTTTTTTCAGCTTGTACCTATTAACATTTCCAGACTGCTGATTTTTTCAACATCAAGGCTGAGAAAATACGAAACAAAAGGAAAATCCTTGGAACTTACCATTACGCCATTCTTTGGTTCTTGGTAAGACTGCCTTCTTCAGAGTTTTCCTTAAGTTTGTATGTTGTTTTATATAAAATGTCAGGGCTTTTAACTGTACTTACCATACAAAGAACAGGGCAAAACGATCTTCATTTATTTGTGATTTTAAAAAATTTCCTTTTTCATATTCTATTTCTAAAAGAGTTATCTGCTGTGTTTACTCTGTGTGTTCCTTCTAAGTTTGTCTTTAATTCTGAAATTATTTTAAAATTCTTTCCTAACTTCTATCATCTCCTTTCTGAAATGCTCTAGTTCTGGTTATATTGTTCTTTAATGTCTTTTATAATTTTCTTGTATTTTAGCTTATTTTGGAATATTAAGTTATAATATTTATCAGTTTTGTGAATATATTTTTCTATTATGCTTATATGTTTGAAGGGGTGTTATTCTACTTATTCTCTTCTTTTCTGTAATAACTTTCCATGAAATTTGACCTTGATATTTTTCTGTTGCTGAACTTTAAGTAAAATTACTTTTTCCTGAACTCTTATAGGAGAAATTTTATTTAGCTAGTTTTTCTTAATTTCTCAGCTCTCTAGCTCCTCTTCTGTTGTACTGTACTGTCCAACTATCCTGCACCGCACTTGCTGAGGTCTCCTGGCTCTGTTCCCTTCCCAGACTGTTATCTGGACGTTTTTGAACTTATCCTAGGCTGTCTCTGTCCTGTTTGATGTGAATTCTATTTCCAGCAGCATTTCCTCAGTTTGGGGCTTTCTCCTACAGAGTCTTCGACTAGTTCATTTTGAGAGTTAATAAGTCAGAATCTGCTTCAGCCTCTTCAGATCCTACTACAGATCCCTTGAGCTCATTCCCCTACTAGAATATGCAACATCTTCCCAATTACAGTTGCTGTTCTCAAAGCAGCTTGCTGAGTTTCCCAGTGGGTTTTTAGGTTTACTGTTGGTGGGCCCACTGCTCCCCTCTGCTTACTGTTACAAAGATACTGACAGCACACTGGTCTTATACCTGTCAATGGCTTAACTCCACCCATTTGAGTAGATTCCTTTTGTCATAGATGCTGCCCCTGTGTCTTAGTTGTTTTGTGTTTTTTTAAATTTTATTTATTTACTTACTTTTGGCTATGCTGGGTCTCTGTTACTGCACAGGCTTTTCTCTACTTGTGGAGAATGGGGGCTACTTTTTACTTACAATGCATGGGCTTCTCACTGCAGTGGCTTCTCTTTTTGCAGAGTACAGTCTCTAGGCTGTGCAAGCTTCAGCAGTTGTGGCTCCTGGGCTGCACAACTGTAGAGCACAGGCTCAGTAGTTGTGGCACACAGGCTTAGCTGTTCTGTGGCATGTGGGATCTTCCTGGATCAGGGATTGAACCTGTGTCTCCTGCATTGGCAGGTGGTTTCTTCACCACTGAGCCATCAGGGAAGCCCTCTGTGTTTTAATTTTTAATGACTGTTTGGGGGATTCCTTAAAGAATAGATGCTGATTTTTTACAACATTCATTAGCAGAAAATGTTTAGGAAAAGTTTCCAGGGTGCAAAATCAGCACAAGGAACTAGTTATAAATTTCTACTCAAAGTCAATCTCCATAGCTAATTCCATTGTGAAAATATATTCTCCCTTCAGGATGAGCAGCATGGAACCAGTAAACTGACCTTGAACCCTGGGAAATATTAGAGAATGACATAATTTCCCCCTAGTAAATTATAAATTCAAGTCACTTAACCTACAGAAATGCTTATTAAATTAAAAGGTAAAGCAATCCCTTATTTATCAAGAATTTACTACATGCACCTGAAGCAAATTATGAGACAGTATATGGAAAAGATGAATTACTCCTTATTACAACAATGAATTCTTTTGGACTCCCTTTTTCAAAAATCTAAGAATATGTCCCCAAAAGTCTAGAATAGAACTGCCAAAATACTAACAGAGATTTTCTTCAGGAATGCAATTACTGATGATTTCTTTTCTTTTTACTTATCTCTATTTTAACTATCTTCAAAATGGAAAACTAAGCTTCTTATAAAAATGTTTAAAACAACTTACGCTAGAACCATGTTGTAATCTGAGTGGTTGAACATATATCCGCCAACAACCCACATTATATTTCCATTGACCACAGCTTTGTGAGAGGCTCTGGGGAGCTTTAGGTCAGAATATTCCTCTCGTGTCCAAAATGACTGGTTAGCTGGTACAGGAACTGAACATCCAGGACCTAACAAAACATAACAAATTAGCTTTACAAAATGCAGCTTTCAAATTACTGCATTTCGTGAATCCCCTGGTGGTCCTGATGTTAGGGCTCCACCCTTCTACTGCAGTGGGCACAGGTTAGGGAACTAAGATCCCACATGCCGTGCAGCATGGCCAAAAATAGGAAATTACTTCATTTCAAGTTTTAATCATCTAAATAAATATCTAAAGAATACTTATAGTCTTTCCTTTATAAATATCAGACAAATCCCTTTAATTTGCACTTTCAATTTACTCAAGGCTAGTGACCAAGGATAATCTCTAATAAAATTTAAAATCACACACTTTCTACTGAAGACCTGACCATATCCAGGTTAGGGTTTTTTAGTAATGAAATACTTGCTAAGCAGCACTCAGAGGAAAGAGTAGACAAAGGAATTATTAATTCAAATGAAAAACTTTATAGAGCTAAAATGTAAAGACTAGTCCTGAATGTGTTATAAACTATCCATTTCCTGGAAAATCAAGAAACTCCATTTCTGAGAGGTGTGGTTTCTGCTCCAGCAAATTGGAAGTTAGTCAAATACTTCAATTGTTTAACTCCTCAACATAAGCCAAACTGAATAAGCCAAAGCATTTAAACAAGCATGGTTCTGGAAATTCAAAATAAAAGTGTTCTGAGAAAGGAGTAAATGTATAAAAAATAAATAACTAAATCAGAAACAGCTGTTAATCACCTACTCCTTGAAGAATTTGCTAAAGGGGTTGTTTAATAATCTTTATCTGTACTAACTGACTACTTTAGGATTCTACTGCATAACAAACTCCAATTTTCTGTAAATTCATTGAAAGTTTCTGTGGAGAGACCATTATTGTCAGCTCTTGTCCCACATCTCAGCTTGGGTCTCTGCTATGTCTTATGGCTGAGACCAAGTTCTTTAAATTCATGAATGAACTGTGAAGAATATTAAAGTGTTTCAAAACTCTATAAAGAGACCACAACCATACATTTATGAAATTCAAAGATTTGTAAGAAGTTGAATAAAGAGATATGAAAACTTAAATGCCTCCTGATATTTGATTAATATAAATGTTACAGATACTAGGAACAAAGTGAATCTACGATTTATTAAGTTAGAAACATTCTGTGGATTAAAAGAAAAAAAAAAGAAAGACATTCCTACCTTGCCACTCTGAGAAGCAGGAGCATCCTCTGACATCACTTGAATTGCAGATGCCTCGATGAGGAAAACCACAGTTATTTACACAGTGAGGAATGTCACATGCTTCACCTTTCCAGTTTTCAGAACATTCACATTGAACAGTGTTGCTGCTATTACTGATCTTACATTCTCCTCGGCCTGAGCAATTATTTGGACACATGTCAAAACTATAAAAATAGAGGATGGAAATTAAATCAACACAAAGCAACACTGATTAATTTAGCAGAACTTCCTCCTACATAAGGCTTAAGAAATCTCACTATCTAGCCAGTTTACTCACAAGTATAATTGCAGTACTTACCATTCAGCCTAAATGGGGTCACTCAACCCTGCAGAGCTAGGCAAGTAATAAAATAAAATTAAATCTGTTGGATTCTCATAAAAAAGAGACAAGTTAGCCCACAAATGATAAGCATTATAAAACTGCCAAATGCATGCTTACAAGTCTGGACAAGAAAAGGAAAAAACAAACTAACAACAATACACTACCATCCTCATTCCTCTGGATTGTCTCTGAAAGTTTACAGAATTTGTTTAAGATTATTGCACAGGTGTATTGTAAATTTCTTAGTAAGCTAACCTACCTATCTCACATAGGAGAAAAGAGAAGGGCAGTTTAACTCAACACATGAGTTGTGTTGCATAGCAACATGACTTAATTATATTGACAACACTTTGAAAAGACATAATTCAGATTTTAAAAAGGGGAGATAACAGGATTAGAAGATACTATAAGAGTGTAAGGAACTTAAAATTTTTTTTTTAGCAAAGCATGTCAGAAAATCAGGAATCAATTACAAAAACAAGCTAATTAACATTCATGTGCTGTGCTGTGCTTAGTCGCTCACCTGTGTCTGACTCTTTGCGACCCCATGGACTGTATCAACTCCTCTGTCCATGGGGATTCTCCTGGCAAGAGTACTGGAGTGGATTGCCATGCCCTCCTCCAGGAGATCTTCCCAACCCAGGGATCGAACCCAGGTCTCCTGCATTGTAGGCTGATTCTTTACTGTCTGAGCCACCAAGGAAGCCCAAGAATACTGGAATGGGTAGCCTATTCCTTCTCTAAGGGATCTTCCCAACCCAGGAATCGAACGGGGTCTCTTGCATTCCCAGTGGATTCTTAACTGATTCTACCAGAGAAGCCCAGTTAACATTCATGAAGAAAGTGAAAATGTTAGTCGCTCAGTCATGTCTGACTCTCTGCAACCCCATGGACTATAGACCACCAGGCTCCTCTGTCCCTGGGATTCTCCAGGCAAGAATACTGGAGTGGGTTGCCATTCCCTTCTCCAGGGGATCTTCCCAACCCAGGGATTGAACCCAGGTCTCCGGCAATGCAGGAAGATTCTTTACTATCTGGGTGTAACATTCATGCCTACACCCAAATGTCAGTTCATGATACATCTATAATAAAATTTTGAAAGTGTCTGTATTCAGTATTTTTATAATCTATGTTATAATTTAACACAATAAACGCCCATGCCTACTTTTCAAGCCCAGGCTTGTGATGAGCTGCCCAGGCTGCCAAGTCACAAACCTTGGGTACCTAAAAAACTGAATCACCATACTAATCAAGATAAGGACAGCTTTAAACAGTCTTGAAAGTTTACTGAGATCCTGAGAAAATGTGCAAGAAAAAGAACCTAGAATAAAGGTTACACAGGGGGGTCATTAGCTATACCAGGAGTTGTCAAATATATTATGTAAAAGGCCAAATAATATGCATTTTAGGTTTTGTGGGTCACAGAAGTTCTTATCACAGATCCCACTGCCTATGGAATTTTATGAATTTAAATACTTATGAAAATAAACATTAGAAGGAAAAAAGGGAAAAGACAGAGTGAGCCTCTCTCCTACCACAACAAATTCCAAAAGCTGCTCAGAGTCTGTGGTCTACATTTCCTTTGTCATCAACAGGCCAACCTCTTAGTACATGAAAACTACTAATGTTTGTTAAATTGCACTTAGCCAATTCTTCCAATGTTTTTATCCATTAGCGGGAATGGAGAAGCCCCTCTTTTTCAGAAGAAACTCAACAGCAGCAAGACCTAGGTTGCAACTGCTGTCCCACAACTTTGACAATTTACTTTACCTTTTCCTGCCAGTTTCTTCATTTATAAAAGTAGAAAAACAGTGCCTGTATCTGGTTTTTAAAAGAACTTTAAATGAGAAAATTCATGCAAACTGCCAGCACAATGCCTGGCACACTATAAACCTTCAATATATGTTAGTCATTATTATTGTTAAAACAAAGTGTACAGTCTTCTGAAAAAATCACAAATATTAAACTTAAATATCTTACTTGTAAGTGATATTAAATCCAGTCAAGTTATAAGCAGCATCACTAAAAAAATGCAGCAGGGCATAACCTGATGTGGCGACAACCTCTGGGACAGTCTCATTGCCGTCTCTCTCAGGAACAATGAGGCCGCTGAAATGAAAACACGTGTCTTATCAAGGGAAGCACGAGAAGAGACACATCATATGGTGATGGACACAAGTCCAACCGGATTTCACTCTTGTAATTTGAAAAGTCACTTCTAGGAAGAAAGGTAAATTCCTATGATAAATGCACAGGAACAGATCTGAATCTTTTGCTGGGCTTTCCTCTATTCTAGGGTGTATTTCTAATGAGATTTGAAATCAGTGACCCTATTCTTTTCTTAGTAAAATTTTTTATAATATTCCTCTGAAAAACTGAGTAAACCTCTACAATCACAGAATGTAACAAACTTTATTAGCTGATGGATACTAAACATATACCATGAAAGACATGAAAAGTAAAAATAGAAATAACAGTCTGATATACAAACACCCATAATCCCAATACTATTAGCATTCTGATGTATTTTATTTGCCTAACTGATGCCATATTACACCTTATATTCTATTTTTCTAAGTAATAGTCCATAATCTTTCTACGTCTCTAACTCCCTCAGAGCTTTTAGAACCTTACTCAGAGCTCAGCACACAATAGTATCTGCTGGGTCTTTGTAAAGAGAAAGAACTACTGAGTCTAAGGGTCTAAATGATGGTTTTAAAGCTCTCAATTCATATACCAACTTGCTTTCCAGAAGAGAGATGCTGACTCGAAATCCCACCAAGACACCTCATCCTGACAACAACAAGGATTTGGTTCAGTTCAGTTGCTCAGTTGTGTCTGACTCTTTGCGACCCCATGAACCGCAGCACGCCAGGCCTCCTTGTCCATCAAGAACTCCTGGAATCCACCCAAACCCACATCCATCAAGTCGGTGATGCCATACAACTATCTCATCCTCTTTCGTCCCCTTCTCCTCCTGCCCTCAATCTTTCCCAGCACCAGGGTCTTTTCCATGAGTCAGCTCTTCGCATCAGGTGGCCAAAGTATAGGAGTTTCAGCTTCAACATCAGTCCTTCCAGTGAACACCAGGACTGATCTTTAGGATGGACTGGTTGAATCTCCTTGCAGTCCAAGGGACTCTCAAGAGTCTTCTCCAACACCACAGTTCAAAACCATCAATTCTTCGGTGCTCAGCTTTCTTCACAGTCCAACTCTCACATCCAGACATGACCACTGAAAAAACTATAGCCTTGACTAGACGGACCTTTGTTGGCAAAGTAATGTCTCTGCTTTTTAATATGCTGTCTAGGTTGGTCATAACTTTCCTTCCAAGGAGTAAGCGTCTTTTAATTTCATGGCTACAATCACCATCTGCAGTGATTTTGGAGCCCAAAAAAATAAAGTCTGACATCTATTTGCCATGAAGTGATGGGATCGGATGCCACGATCTTAGTTTTCTGAATGTTGAGCTTTAAGCCAACTTTTTCACTCTCCTCTTTCACTTTCATCAAGAGGCTCTTTAGTTCTTCTTCACTTTCTGCCCTAAGGGTGGTGTCATCTGCATATTTAGCTTGGCTAGTTTAATATATGAAAGTGATCTTTTTAACTATGGGTTTGAGCTTCTCTTATGCTCCTGAGTTTGATTTTTCCTATGTTTACTTTCCATCTTTTGCTTTTCTTCATATGCTCATATCTTTTGCCCAGTTATCATTCAGTACCACCATAATCTCATTCAGAAAAAGCCTAACTCCTTATCAGGCCCTGTGTAATCTGTTCCACACACACAACCCCATCCCATGAACAAACATCTCATCTGTTACACATGGTCCCCAACTTATGGATGGTTCAATTTAAAATCTTTTGACTATAATTTTTTGACTTACAATGGTACAAAAGGAACTCATTTTCAGTAGAAACTGTACTTAGAATTTTGAATTTTGACTTCCTCCCAGGCTAGTGATATGCTGTATGATACTCTTTCACGGTGCTAGGCACTGGCACAGAGCTGCAGCCCTCAGTCAGTCACATGATCACAAGGGTAAACAATTACTCTGTACCCAGACAACCATTCTGCTTATCACTTTCAGTACCGTATCAATAAATTACATGAGATAGTCAACATTAATTATAAAATAGGCTTTGTGTTAGATGACTTTCCCAACTACAGGCTAATATAAGTGTTCTTAGCACATTTAAAGTGGGCGAGGCTAAGCGATGTTGTTCAATAGGTGAGATGTATTAAATGTATTAAAATATTGTCAGCCTAGAATGGGTTTATCAGGATGTAATCCCATCATAAGCTAAAGAAGATCTGTACTTTCTTCCTTTCACTCACTCGACCCCAGACATGCTGGCTTCTTTTCTTTCCTAGAGCACACATTTTGGAGTCTACGACTGTCTTAAATGCTCATTCATTATGACCTAATAATTCTATTTCTTAGTAGAAGAAACACTTACTCATGTACACAAAGACAAATACATAAGAATCCTCACTATAGCACTATTCAGAATGAGAACAGGTTGAAACCACATAAATGGTCATTCAGAAGCTGGATGAATGAGTCATTACATACATGGAGGTCTCTGGGACTAACAAGGCACTCATCAAGCCATTCTGATGAGTAGGAAAAAAAAAAAAACAAGCATTAAGACAACAGGCCTAGTGTATGTGTACATTTACGTGTATTTAATAAGTGCATATAAAAATGAATGGAAGAGCATATAAGCAGGGTGTGAGGAGGAAGAAGGGATAGGATGTTTATTCAACAAGTTTTTAATATGAAGGCAGAACTCTAGGAAACCAATGACCCTGAAAGTGCTCTGCTGCTGCTACTGCTGCTAAGTCGCTTCAGTCGTGTCCGACTCTGTGCGACCCCATAGACGGCAGCCCACCAGGCTCCCCCGTCCCTGGGATTCTCCAGGCAAGAACACTGGAGTGGGTTGCCATTTCCTTCTCCAATGCATGGAAGTGAAAAGTGAAAGTGAAGTCACTCAGTCATGTCCGACTCTGTGCAACCCCATGGACTGCAGCCTACCAGGCTCCTCTGCCCATGGGATTTTCTAGGCAAGAGTACTGGAGTGGGTTGCCATTGCCTTCTCTGAAGGTGCTCTAGGGGTTGCAAAATAGTGAAGCATTTTCTACTATGTATTCAACTGACAAATACTAAGTACTTACTACAAGTAAGCCACTGTTCTAGGTACAGTGAAGACGTCTCTGCCCTTACTGGAGTTCACCTCTCAGAGAAAGAATAAATAAGCCTAGATAATCAGTCCCCTATGCCTGGCCCACAGGTGTGTATACATAATGTCAGGCAGAGGTAAAGGCTATACATGGAAATAAAACAGTAAAAGAGCAGAAAGTGCTACTTTAGAAAGGGCATTTAGGGAAGGACTCTTGGAAGAACTGACATTTGATCACAGATCTAAATGAAGGTTTCAACCATCACCATACTTTCATCAGTTTTATACCCCAGAACTCTAAAACACTGAGAGAGAAGTACTTGAACGAGTAGGATTACCCAGAAAAAGGCAAGTCAAAAGCAACCTTGGCATAACAAACACTGACACAGGAAAAGACTGGGGGCTTCAGTCACAAGTTGGACACTCTGTTATTCTTGTATGAATTTTAAGATCACAGAGATGTGAACTCTGATTCTCGTTCCAAAAGCCTAGACATGTTGTTAACATCTCTGAGCCTTAGCTTCCTCAAAAGCACAATGAAAGAAATTCTATCTACCTCACAACCAAGTAACGAGAATCAAACTGTTAAAGCAAGTGAAGTGTTTAAATAGTGTCTCACACTAGTGGGTGCCCAGTAAGAGATGGCTTCTAATACTTATTATTTATACGGTGGGGACATGTATAGAACGAATGACTGAATGGGTGGTGGGAGAAAGGATGGAGAGCCACAGAAGGAGAGGGACTAGATGACCACATTGCTGATGGGGATCAGCTTCCCTACGGTCAGAGAGACTCAGGCATTTGCTTCTTTTCACTTCAACAACTTGAAACTGTGACAGTTTTGGAATGTGCTTTCTCCCAGTGTGAAAATAAAATTGGTTTATGACCAAAAAATAGGGGCTTCCCTGATAGCTCAGTTGGTAAAGAATCCACCTGCAATGCAGGAGACCTCAGTTCAATTCCTGGGTCAGGAAGATCTCCTGGAGAATGGATAGGCTGCCCACTCCAGTATTCCTGGGCTTCCCTTGTGGCTCAGCTGATAAAGAATCCACCTGCAATGTGGGAGACATGGGTTCGATCCCTGGGTTGGGAAAATCCCCTGGAGAAGGGAAAGGCTACCCACTCCAATATTCTAGCCTGGAGAATTCCATGGACTATACAGCAAAGAACTGGACATGACTGAGCAACTTTCACTTTCATGACAAAAATAAACTTTTAAAGAAAAAAGGAATACAAACATCAACCCAGTGTGCAAGGCAATAGAAAGTGTGTGGGTGAGAAAGTGATGGTGCAGGTGGGCCATTCAACTGTGACCCAGAGCTGCCTCCACCTCCCTGTCCCCTGCCCCTAGGCAGGTGAATAACTGCAGACTCAGCTTAGGCTGCAGCCAGCAGTTCAACTTGAGAATCAAGAACTGCTTGCCCTGGGGTTCTTCATAATCTTGTATTTTAAACACAGAGTATCACTGTTCAGAACCATTTTTGAAAATCACTGAACTAAAGATACTGTCTTAATTCAACATAACTGTCCCAGACAGACATGGACTCTCTAAACACACCTAGGGCACAACCTGACGTTGCCAACTACACTGTGTAAGTTTACTAGTAATCCTCAGTTGTTGTTCTTTTTAAAAAATATTTATTAGTTTATTTCTTTTGCTGTGTCAGGTCTTAGTTGCTGCACTTTGGCTCTTTGTTGTGGCGCATGGGCTTCTTTCTAGTTGTGGTGTGCAGGCTTAGCTGCCCCGAGGCATGTGAGATTTTAGTTTCCTGACCAGGGATCAAACCCACGTCCCCTGCATCGGAAGGCAGATTCTTAACCACTGGGCCCCCAGGGAAGTCCCAGTAATCCTCAGTCTGACACACCCGTCTACTTGTAAAACACTACACTCAAGGACAGGCAGATGTGGAAGGTAAGCCAGATTCTTAAAGTCAGGGATAGGAGCCAGGGGATGGGCCAGACAACATCTATACTTCTGACTGGTAAAGGAAGATCTACAGTCACAAAAGAGATTTGACTTGCCACAGTCTGACCATGATTTCAACACAGTGTTGGACACAAAGACTGACTCCCGCTTTCACAAGACTTCCTCTAACAGCTCTTCATCACAGTCTAAACAACTGCCTCCTCAGTATTTGACTTTCTTAAAAACAACAACAAAAACTTCTAAAAGGAATAAAAATGTTCTCAGAGAGGAAAACTACTCTCCCTGCTGCATCATCACTACCACCTCTGCGTCTTCTTCCCAAAAGATATGAGCAGAGCTGGCAGGTGTTCCACACAGGTGCTACGCTTTCACATTTGTTGACGTGAATGCACCACGTCAACAATGAATGCACAACTGGATGAGAGTTGCTCCAGTGGTTCTCAAACTTGCCAAGCAGTGGAACTCTGTTAAACAAACTTTATTCAGAACTTCAACATATAAAAGATAAATGTAATCAACCAGTTCAGTATCCAACTCAACTTGACGGTTTGCGATGCACTCAGTGAAACACAGTACACCACCTTCTGTTCAGGCTTCAGAAGCTGAGGAGCAGAGCACTTAAATGACCTGTTCAGACTCATGAAGAGATGTGGGCAGAACTCAGATTAGAAGTCCACATCTTCTGAATCCTGTGTGGCTCTCCTTTTCTTTATTTGGCTTAACAATCTGCCTCCAAGCTCACTCTGTTCTGGTCCCCACAGCACATTACACTGGATTGATTCCTCTACCCAAAGTCCTCCTGACCCAACGGCACTCCTCAGCATCCCATCTTTGTGAAAGTGCCTTATGACTAACAGTTATTTTCACATTCTTTGGTATATCAGTGCTTCAAGAGTCTGTGTTTCAGGGAAATTTCAATTATTAAACATACATTGCCTCACTATGATTTTAGAAGATGCACACTCAAATATGTCATAAGTTAAATTTTAACACAATCAATAATTACTTTATACCTGTCAGTAAATAAACTTTTTAATAGAAACTTAAAAATCCTCCTGTTGTCTGTACATTTACTTTGGCTTCTCTCAAAAGTCAATGACTAAAACAGTTATACCCTTCTGTTTATTTGTTGCTGCTACTGGTTCACATGTCTGCTCATTAAATACACAGTCAGGTGAACTATATGGTTATGCAAACCCACTTGGCAAATGTTCCCACAGAGCTACTGGCAAGCTCATTCAAAGTGCCTGGCACACAGAAGGGACTCCATGAATTTTAATTAACAAATGCAGTTACCAAGTGAACCTTCAACATGTTCAACATATACTATTATCATGACAGCATCATACTATAGATATAATAGTTTTTGTGCCTATGTTAAAGTTTGGTGTGCTTCTTGCTATAATACAAGGTATGAGTCAAATTCTGGGATAAATATAGATAGTCCAACATGTGGCCAATCCTCAATGGCACCCCACTCCAGTACTTTTGCCTGGAAAATCCCATGGACGGAGGAGCCTGGTGGGCTGCAGTCCATGGGGTCCCTAGGAGTCGGACACAACTGAGCGACTTCACCTTCACTTTTCACTTTCGTGCATTGGAGAAGGAAATGGCAACCCACTCCAGTGTTCTTGCCTGGAGAATCTCAGGGACGGGGAAGCCTGGCGGGCTGCCGTCTATGGGGTCGCACAGAGTAGGACACGACTGAAGTGACTTAGCAGCAGCAGCATAGCCTATCCACCCTGTTCTTTGGTCCTCTAAGTGAATCTCTGAAACCCAGAAAATGACCTTGGTTCTCAGTTCAAAGATATATTGGAGAGATTTCTAAGCCAAAGGGAGTGGAGAAATACAAGGGTACATTAGTCCTCTGACCTCATCTGTCCTCTGCCTTCTCGTGTTTGGCTTCTCGCCTTCTGTTATCTCCTCATTCATATGAGACATCAACCAGCCCCACGTGAGGAATACAAAAAATATTGTTAAATTGATTTCTTTTAAAGTCAGAGAACTAAAATATTTGAGGGGAAGAAATCAAGAAAGTCAGTTGTAGATGAAAAACTGACAACTATGACTCTCTGGTGCTGCTGCTGCTAAGTTGCTTCAGTCGTGTCCGACTCTGTGCGACCCCATAGACGGCAGCCCACCAGGCTCTCCCATCCCTGGGATTCTCCAGGCAAGAACACTGGAGTGGGTTGCCATTTCCTTCTCCAACGCATGAAAGTGAAAAGTGAAAGTGAAGTCGCTCAGTTGTGTCCGACTCCTCTCGACCCCATGAATTGCAGCCTACCAGGCTCCTCCGTCCATGGGATTTTCCAGGCAAGAGCACTGGAGTGGGGTGCCATTGCCTTCTCCATGACTCTCTAAGGATATGCATTTCAGAAAACATATTTTAAAAATCCTCTGTAGAGTAAAAGGAAGAAAACTAGACCAGTTTTGAATTCACATGTGGTCAAAAATATGATAAATAACACAGCTATTGACTGTTGATAAAAAGTAAAATGCCAAAACAATTCAGAACACCCCATATATTTGGTGTTAAACTGTTTAACTATAAACACAAAATATACTTTCTGAAAAAAAAATCACAACACATAACTGGAATGCTTCTCATTATCCACAGATAACCACTGCTCATTTATGTATATTCTTCCAGAACTTTTTCCTCACCCATGCTAAGGTATTTACATAATTACATATCACACATACACACAACTACATATGAATACAACAAATAATTCCTGAATGCTTATGCAATGAGGAACACAACAAGGATCAAAATGAACATGATTCCTGATTTCATTTTTTAACAGAAATATTATTAGTCAATATATTACAAAACATTTTCAGATGTATACTTCACCACCACCACAAGTAGGTAAACTTGATACTACTATCACAGTTTTACAGATCAGGAAACTAAAAAGAGAGTATTTTGCCCCGCAAAGTTACCCAGTAGTTACAGGCAACGAAGTCAGGACTAGCACACAACCGACAGGACTCCATAACTAGTACTCTTTCCATGAAAACGTTTTAAGTGATAAAAAGGTGAATCCAGTGAGAATACAGTCTAGGAGATACATGAATTCAGAAATCAAATAATGGTTCATTATTATTTATATGACTGAGCTTACCTAAAGGCAGCAACTAGGGGTGCATAAATTGAGTCCCCGTCATAAACATATAAATGGTCCCAACTACACTCTGTAGCAAAATGATTGAAACGAAGTCTCATTATTCTATTTGGCCTGAAAAGAACAGAAAAAAGTAATTTATACTAATCATCATCACTCCCAAACATTTGAGAAAAAAACAGTTTTTTAAAGAATCTATAGAGAAAAGAAATTAAGCACTCCTTCACTTGTCAAAGATTTCCTTAGTACTTGCTATGTGCAAAAGATCACCAAACATGCAATGGTAAACAAAATATACACGGTCTATGCATCCTGGACCTCACAGTCACCATTCTTTACCAATTCATTAGCCCTTCTTAGTCAACTTCAGACGCCATACTACCTCATTTCACAAACATACCTGTCGATCCTCTAAACTCACCTGCCCCTCTGCCTTTTCATGGAACTCCCTGGAAAATCCCCAATCTAGAGAAAAAAGTTTATCTGCTTTGATCTAGACTGAATCTAGAGGAAAAAAGCCATGCTGGAAAAAGTCACACCACTGGGTAGGCTGGTTCCAGTACTGGTGCTCTGATTCTGCCAGATGTCTTCCTAATTAACTTTCAAGTACTATTTCAAACCACTCAGTCCCATCTACCTGCTTATGCTCAGCACGCAGACAAAATTTTCTCAAATTCCTGTTTTCCAAAATAGGTACACACCTATCTACTTTTCCTTCTATCTCTGAAATATTTAAGATCTCCCTCTCTTCTGAAACTCCACACCCACACTTAAATCTCTTCAAGTATCACATATCTTATAAAAAACAAAACAAAAAAACTTCAAATCCCAACTCTCCTTCCAGCTACTAATGCACCTGTCCCTTTCTCCTCTGAAATGCCACAGAAGACTTTGCTTTTCTCAAATTCTTCACATCCCACTCTTCATTCTCCAACCTGGCTTTAGCACAAACACTCTATTCAAAAAGTTTTTGGTACTATCCACACCATCTATATCTTGGTGATTTCTAACTATAAGTCTCCAGCCTGAATCTTTTGTCTACTTCATATTTTGTGTCTAAATAACATCCCTAATCAAACATCTAAATAAATACATAAACAAGTTAACTTACATGGTGATGAATACTGCAAAGAAATTAAAGGAATGTGATGTATTAATAGTAGTACAACAAGTGGTGGGGAAATACTCCAGAAAGTTATGGAAAAGATTAAAATAGTGAGAGGTAAGCCATGTGAAAAGTTGGAAGAGACAATGTTTCAGACAGAGAGAACAACAGTCTTAAAGTCTTAGACTTAAGAAGTTGATGTGTCCGAGCAACATGAAGAAAATCAGCATGTGTGAAACAGCAAACAGAAGAAGCCACGAGATAAGAAGTGAGTGAGAAGTGCGCAAGGGACAAAGGTAAAAACTGGAGCTGGAGGCCAATTTCAAGGCTTTTACAGTGGCCCAGGAGAAAAGAGGATGGTTGGTGGTTCTTTCAGTAACTGTAGAGTTGAAAACGAAAGGGAAAGCATGGGTCCTACTACTAATGGAAAGAAAGGTACCTGCTGACTGGTAACACCTGCCATGGAACTGTTAGGTTAGCAAGAAATAAACTTCTATAGATTAAATCACTAAAAATAATAATGAAATAAGCTAACCAACAAACAAATAAAAAGGGCAATCCAAACCTCCTGCCTTCCCTGCTACCTATTCAAGCAAAATTTTCTTTACATACTTCAACCATAATAAAATACTCTGTTTTCTAACTATCACAATCAAAAATATATAAATTTCTGGTATGTATAATTCATCTGCAAATCAACACAAATTTTAAAATTAACACTGAAGATTAAGAAAAAAATTTTTTTGTTGTTGTTGTTCAGTCGCTAAGTCGTGTCTGACTCTTTGTGACCCAATGGACTGCAGCACACCAGGCTCCCCTGTCCTCCACTATCTCCCAGAGTTTGCTCAAATTCATGTCCATTAAGTGTGATAAGAGAAGGAAACGGCAACCCACTCCAGTATTCTTGCTTGGAGAATCCCATGGACAGAGAAGCCTGGCGGGCCATGGTCCATGGGGTCGCAGAGAGTCGGACACAACTGAAGTGACTGAGCACGCAAGTCGGTGATGCTTTCTAACCATCTCATCCTTTGCCATCCCCTTCTCATTTTGCCTTCAATCTTTCCCAGCATCAGGGTCTTTTCCAATGAGTTGGCTCTTCACATCACATGGGCAAAGTATTGGAGCTTCAGCTAATCAAATTCACTTGTGAAAGAAAAGTTTATCAAATAAAAAATATTTTAAGTTGATATAGACTGTTAATTTTACTTGTTGGAAAAGTAATCTCACAATGAGCTCTATCTTAAAAAAGAAAAAAAAGTCATTATTACTTACTGTCCTTCAATGAGCCATGTGCATTTTGTTTTATATTTATAATTTCCAGGTCCATCTGTTATAAATCCAGAAGATCCAGTTAGTCTGTAATTAAATAAAGTTCAAACTCATAAAAATTTAATGTATTAATAATATCCTTCTTAATTCTCAATACAATCCAAGTGGGTACACTGATACATATTATGGCCAAAAGAAAATGACTGGATAGTTATTTCATTCAGATTACACAAATCTGGATGAAACAAAATCTAGTCATATACTTAAGAAAAGGGGATACAAACATATGAAAACCAAAAGGAATGAACAAAAACACCAAAATTTTTCCAGCTAAGATGGGAAAATCACATTTTGCACTATAAAAATGGCCACAAGAAGTGACTTATAAGTTGGTTTTTAAAAAATAAGGCCACACAGTTACCATTACAAGAAAAATGTGCTAATACAATAAACATGCTGTGGCCAGCATAATTGTGATGGGCAAGCACATCAATCCACAACACCCAACAGCTGAAGTGGCAATCCACTGCATTCCATTAGCAGTATACATCAGCACCTACTCCCCACACACATGCCAAGCTTGGAAGTTTATCAATATTTTTAGGTCTTGCCAATGATAGGCACATCCTAGTATCTCATTGATATTTTTACTGGTACTAATGCTAACGTATGAGTTTTTTCTTATATGTTTTGATCATCTGCATTTTCTCCTTTGCAAATTAAGATTCCATATTCTTTACCTATTTTGCTACCAAGTTGTTGTTGTTGTTCAGTCACTAAGTTGTGACTGACTCTTTGCAACACCAGGAACTGCAGCATGCCAGGCTTCTCTGTCCTTCACTGTCTCCCTGAGTTTGCTCAAACTCATATCTGTTGAACCAATGATACCACCCAATCATCTCATTCTCTGTCACCCCCTTTTCCTCTTACCCTCAATCTTTCCCAGCATCAAGGTCTTTTCCAATGAATTCACTCCTTGCATCACATTTAAGAGCTCTTTTTATATCAAGGAGCTCCCATTTGTATGGTAAATGTACTATAAATATATTTCCTCAGTTTATTTTTTCTTTATACTTTGTGTCTACTATCTTTTGCTATATAGAAAATTTTAATATATAAGAAGGATGCTATCTTTCCTAATAGCTGTTTCCAGATCACTTTTCCTCCCTATTCCATCAACAATGTCAGCTTTTCTGAAACAGATGCTCTCTTCTGGATCTGCATTCCTTACTTTCTGAGTCACCTACTGACACACCAGTTACTCCTCTTCACCTACTCAAAATATCAGCATCTATTTCACTAACCTCCACTCAACCATAATAAAGATGTTCCACCCAAAGCCCAGCAACTCCATATTTTAAACTTCACCATTAAGAATCTTTTCCTCTACCCTACTTTAGTTACCAACTCTTTTCAGACCTGCTGTTAGTAAAAGCTCTACCACCAAAATCTCCATTTAAGGTGACCTACACTCTGATGACCATTTCTGCTTTCTCTAGTTCATTTAGCCTAGCTCCCCCTCTCTAGTGAGTCTCCAGCCCCAGAGACCACAATCCACAAACTCTTCATGTTCGTCACTCACACATCCCGCTTTCCAACTTACCTAGTTATGATTCCTGGGTCCATCACAAATACCATCCCCTGAAAATCCCTCGACATCTTCGCATTCTCTCTCTTGCTGTACTTGCCTGATATCAATGTCTCTGTGTCTTATTCCCCAACATCCATCCCATTCCCAAAATGTCAGTCTAAGCCAATCATGATTTCCTGTGCCCTCGTGCCAATTAGAAATGTGTATCAGTTAAGTTCTAATGTAATTCACAGAAAAACCTAAATAGTAATGACTTTAACCAAGATATAAAGCCCAAACGTAAGCAACCCGGAGCACATAAAGCATTTCTATGATCATTAGGCACTTCTATCTTGTTGCTCTTGTCCTCCTCAACATGTGCTTCCACCTCATAATCCAAGATGGCTGCACAAACTCCAATTATCATCTCCTTATTCTACGCAGCAGGAAGGAGTTGCAAGGAAACAAGGTACATACGCCCTTTCCTCTAAGTCAAAAATGACCATTCAACTTACCCCCTAGCCAAAACTTAGACATACCTAAATGTACAGGGAGGCTGAGAAATAGAGCCATTATCCCAGATGACCATGTATATACTCAGTGAAAAATCAGGACTCTTTATTGAAGAGGAGAAAGGCTATTATTTGGGTCACAGCATGTAATCTAATCTTAGGTGTGAGGGGAAGTCTGATGGAAGGCTTCTAGGAAATATTTCCTCATTCCTACGAAAGATAGTGTGGTAGATAGGAAGCTATGCCACCTAGACCTCCTCTTCAAGAAAAGACTTGTTGCCAGCTGCAGAAGCGATTGTGGTCCACAGACAGCACCCAGATGTCAGTTCCATCAGGAGCTGCCTTACCTCAGGCCATGCCCTTCCAAGTACAGTCCATCCTAGAATGGATATAAAGGCTGGGCATTTTTCAATTTAACACAGGACAACTCTGGCAAGCAATCATTCCTCCAGAGCTCTCTTTTGTCAGGCCTGCATTGAAACTCAACTTCTTCCTTTGCCCAGTTCTGCTTCCTGCCCCTTCCTCACCTAGATGTTATACCTAACTTGTACTTCAAACTTTATCTCAGCAAATGCTTTTAAGAAACCCAACCTGTGACAGAAATCCTGAGACCAGCCTTCTTCCACTGGACTTTGCTGTGTTTGGATTTTAATTTAGTCATTATGCCATGAGCCAGAACACAAAGCCAGCACCAAGGGTGACAAATCAAAGGTGAGTGCAAAGGTCCCTGAAGAATAGTACAAAACAACCACGGAGACCACCCCAATTTTATAGGTAAATAAATTTCCCACTAGCTCAGTTTTGTGGTATTCTACTATACTTTCCTCTTAAGAGTTTCTACAGACTTCACATGGACTTGTTAAGCTATTTGCAAATATACATCACTTTTGGAAAAAGATTATTTTAAATATTTACTTTGTATCTTTAAACATACATTTACATAATTTTACAGATAATGAATAGATGTGATCAGACAGGCTTTTTAGGGTCAACTAAAGGACAATTCTCCTTTTTCTTTCTTTACCGCCCTCTCCAGGTACTTCCCCCTTCTCCCCACCAAGATAAACATTTGACCACCTCACAAGCATTCTTATTTTTCTTCATACCTACAAGTTCCTAACAAGAATGTCCCTGATGAGTAGCCTCTAATGGTTCTCTTAAATCAGTTTTGGTTATACAAATTATTATTACACTAATCTTCTTATATCGTCCTCTTCTTCATTCAACAAAACTTTGTGGGAAATGCTCCAAGATATTGGGAACTGGTTTAATTCATGTAGCATAAATTCTACCCTACAATATATCATTTTTTTTCTGCCTTTCTCCAACTTTCTCATTTTGTTTTCAGTTGGTTGGCAGTATGTACACTGCTGCAGTAAATATCCCTATAATGTGACCTTACTTGTGCTTTTATTTCTAAGGAAATAATCTTAGGAGGAGGATTACCAGACCAAAAGAAATATGAATTTTAATTGTTGACCAGGCCGCAAATTATTTTCCAAAAGACTATAACAATTCACATTTGCACCAATGATAAATGAAAATATTCTATTCTCTACATCCCTTCTATATTAGGTGTTCTTGTTTCCTTTAAATTTTACTAGTTTTTAATTCAAAATTCCTTGTATTCTAGTAAATGGCCTGCAACTGGTTACTGAAAACATAAAGAGATTTGAAAGGGGAAGGCCAGGAATATTAACCTAAAATTTCAGGTCTAATTTTTCAGTATAATTAGTGGTCTAGGTATGGACTCTGGTACTTCCCATGTCTTCACCAGCAGCAACACAAAAGCATCAAACTGAAACACAGACATTTTAACAACACAAGACCAGAAACTTAAAAGAATTAACTCCTTGCTATTACTAATTTTCCCACTTAAGAATACATAGAGGGCAATTCTGCGATGGAAATGAATACAGGGAAAATAGGGGAATCCTCTATAGGAGGCAGGTTTCAAAGGAATAATCTTGTAACTTGTAAACCACATCTAACAGTTTGCAACCCCATGGACTACAGCTTGCCAGGCTTCTCTGTCCATGGGATTTCCCAGGCAAGAATACTGGAGTGGCTTGTCATTTCCTTCTCCAGGGGATCTTCCTGACCCAGGGATCAAAACTCCGTCTCCTGAATTGCAGGCAGAGTCTTTACTGCTGAATCACAAGGGAAACGCCATCTTGTAACTATTTCTAACTTACTTGTATTATTATTACCAGACAATATAACATGTAAAACCTCAACTTTTTTCATCTGTTAAAAATTTTCTTGGGACTTTCCTGGTAGTCCAATGGTTAAGAATCTGCCTTCCAACACAGAGGATGTGGGTTTGATCCTTGATCGGGGAACTAAGATCCCACATGCCATGAGACAACTAAGCCCACGGGCCACAACCACTGAGCCCACGCACTCTTGAGCCCATGCACCACAACAAGAGAAGGCCACATGTGCTGCAACTAGAGAAAGCCAGAGCACTGAAACAAAGACCCTGTGCAGCCAAAAATAAGTAACACCATGTTCATCTTCCCAAGGGAAATCTTACACTCCAGAAAGACATTACTTAACAAAGTTGGGACTGCTTAGGAAATGTTCCTGGGCCTACATGTTTATTAAAACTAGGTGAATTAATCTCTTAAAAAAGAGAAAATGGTTTTCTTTATGGTCAAGTACCTTGAACATTAATAAACTTTGATCAAATTTCCTTGGATATTTGAAAAAGAAATCTATTGTAGCAATGTATACTTATGTATGTGTTGTTGCTGTTTAGTCACTAAGTCATGTCCGGCTCTTTTGAGACCCCATGGACTATAGGCTGCCAGGCTCCTCTGTCCAGGGGATTTCCCACACAAGGATACTGGAATGGGTTGCCATTTCCTTCTCCAGGAAATCTTCCCGACCTACGGATCAAACCCATGTCTTCTGCATTGGCAGGTGGATTCTTTACCACTGAGCCACCAGGGAAGCCCGTATTTATATACACACAAACATAATTAAGTTTACTGAATGCACTATTCAATTCCTTTTATATTTTTGTTTATAAAAAATCTACCAAATCTAATTCAGATGAATGTATACTGAAATGAGGTACTATGACTGCTCCATCACTGACATTTCTCATTTTTTTTTTGCTTTCTGTATTTATTTAGCCATACAAGCTTACAACTATGAGACCTTCATAAATTATGCCTATTAACTCATTTAACTTATTTGATACTCAAATTCCACTTTGTCTATAACTACTGATTTTTCTTCATTTTCCTGGGCCTTAAATATTTACTCAACTCCTTATTTTTTATATTTCTTTATATTGCATTGACCAAAAAGTTTGTTTAGTTTTTTCCATAAGATGGCTCTGGTAGTGCTCAGTTGTCTTTAATTTCATTCAAAACAATTGTGTAGGACTGTATTGTGACAACTGTAATATCAGTGTACATTTTTTTTAAAAAGCAGAAAAATCAGTGAATTTTTGTGTAGCAATTTTAATATTGAAGATGGAAGAAAAAAAGCAACACTCAGCATATTATGCTTTATTATTTCAAGAAAGGTAAAAATGCAAGTGAAATGCAAAAAAAGTTTTGTATAATGTCTGGGAAAGGTGCTGTGACTGATAGAATGTACTAAAAGTGGTTCACCAAGTTTCGTGTTGAAGATTTCTGGCTGGATGATACTTCACAGTCAGGAAGACCAGTTGAAGCTGACAGCAATCAAATTGAAAACATCAGTATTATACCACATGGGAGACAGTCGACATACTCAAAATACCCAAATCAAGTGCTGAAAAGCATCTGCATCAGCTTTGTTATGTTAATCGTTCTGATGTCTGGGTTCCACATAAGTGAAAAAAACCTTCCTAACTGTATTTTTGTATTCAGTTCTCTACTGAAATTTAACAAAAACATTCCATTTTTAAAACCGATTGTAATGGGCAATGAAAAGTGGATATTGAACAATAATGTAGAACAGAAGAGATCATGGGACATGTGAAATGAACCACCACAAACCACACCAAAGGCCAGTCTCCATCCAAAAAAGATGCTGCTGTGTACATGGTGGGATTAAAAGGGAGTCCTCTATTATGAGTTCCTTCCAGAAAACCAAACAATTAATTCTAACAAGTACCATTCCCAATTAGACCAACTGAAAGCAGCACTCAACGAAAAGTGTCTGGAATCAGTCAACAGAAAATGCATAATCTCCCATCAGGACAAAACATGGCCGCATGTTTCTCTGATGACCAGGCAAAAACTGTTACAGCCTGGCTGGGAAGTTCTGAGTCATCCAGGTATTCACTGGACATTGCACCTTCAGATATCCATTTATTTCAGTCTTTACAAAATTCTCTTAATGGAAAAAAATCTCAGTTCCCTGGAAGATTGTAAAAGGCACATGAAACAATTCTTTGCTCAAAATGAATAAGTTTTAGAAATATGAATGGGCCTGAAAAATGGCAGAAGGTACTGGAGTGAAATGGTGAATACATTGTTCAATAAAGTTCTTAGTGAAAATGAAAAATGTGTTCTACTTTTACTTAAAAATTGAAGGACTTTTTTGGCCAACTCAATAAAATTTTCAAAAATTTATTTCTTCTTTTCAATTTTTAAATTAAAAAAATTATTTTATATTGGAGTATAATTGATTATAGTTATAGTACAGTCATTATGTTATTTTCAGTTGTACAACAAAGTGATGCAGTTATATGTACATGAGTCTATTCTTTTCAAATTCTTTTCCCATTTAGGTTATTATAGTATTGAATAGAGGCTTCCCTGGTGGCTCAGACAACAAAGAATCTGCCTGCAATGTGGGAGACCTGGGTTCAACCCCTGGGTTGGGAAGATCCCCTGGAAGTGGGCATGAGAACCCACTCCAGTATTTTTGCCTGGAGAATCCCCGTGAACAGAGGAGCCTGGTGGGCTACAGTCCATGGGGTCACAAAAAATCAGACATGACTCAGTGACTAAGCACTAGTATTGAATACAGTTCCCTGTGCTATGCAGTAGGTTCTTATTGGTTATCTATTTTAAATATGGAAGTGTACATACATGTCAGTCACAAACTTCCAATCTATTCCTCCCCTCTATCTCCTGGTAACTATAAATTCATTCTCTAAGTCTGTGATCCTGTTTCTATTTTGTAAATAAGTTCATGTATCATTTCTTTAGGTTCCATAACTAAAGGATATGGTACACTTGTCTTTCTCTGACTGACTTCACTTACTATGATAATATCTAGGTCCATCCATGTTGTTGCAAAAGGCATTATTTCCTCCTTTTCGTGGCTGAGTAATATTCCACTGAATATATGCACCACATCTTCTTTATCCATTTCTCTGTCAGTGGACATTTAGGCTGCTTCCATGTCTTGGGTGTTGTACATAGTGCTGCAGTGAACACTGGGGTGCATGTATCTTTCTGAATTACAGTTTTATCCAGATATATGCCCAGCAGTGGGACTGCTGGATCATATGGTAGTTACATTTTTAGTTTTTTAAGGAACCTCCATACCGTTTTTCCTAATAGTTGCACCAATTTACATTGCCAAACGGTGTAGGAGGGATCCATTTTCTCCACCCCTCCTCCAGCATTTACTGTCTGTAGACTACTTGATGATGGTCATTCTGACAAGGGTGAAGTGATACCTCACTGTGGTTTTGATTTGCATTTCTCTAATAATTAGTAATGTTGAGCATCTTTTCACGTGCTTCTTGGTCACCTGTATGTCTTCTCTGGAAAAATCTCTATTTAGGTCTTCTACCTATTTTTTGATTTTACTTTTTTTTTATTGTGCCACCAGAGTTGTATATAAATTGTGAAGACTAATGTCCTGTCAGTTGCATGGTTTGCAAATATTTTCTCCCATTCTATGGGTTGTCTTTTTGTTTTATGCTTTCTTTTGTTCTACAAAAGCTTTTGAATTTAATTAGATCCTACTGGTTTATTTTTGCTTTTATTGCCATTATTCTAAGAGATGAATCAAAAAAGATACTGCTACAAAAAATAGATAATCCTGCAATTTATGTAAGAGTTCTGCCTATACTTTCCTCTTAAGAGTTTTATAGTGTCTGGTCTTACATTTAGGTCTTTAATCTATTTTTAGTTTATTTTTGTGTATGGTGTTAAAGAATGTTCTGATTTCATTATTTTTACCTGTAGTTATCCACTTTTCCCAGGACTATCTTTAAAGAAATTGTCTTTTCCCCACTGTATAATCTTGCCTCCTTTGTTGTAGACTGACCATAGGTGCATGGGTTTATTTCTGGGCATTCAACCCTGTTCTATTGATTTGTATTTCTGCTTTTATGCTAGTACCATACACTGCTGACTGTAGCTCTCTAGTATAGCCTGAAGTCAGGGAGTCTGATTCATCCGGCTCCATGTTCCTTTCTCAAGACTGCTTTGGCTATTTAGGGTCTTTTATGTCTCTACAAAAATTTTAAGACTTTTTTGTTCTAGTTCTGTGAAAAATGCCATTAGTAATTTGATAGGGACTACACTGAATCTGTAGACTGCCCTGGGTAGTAGTATAGTCATCTTTACAATATCAGTTCTTCCAATTCAAGAGCATTTTTCCATGTTTGTGTCATCTTAGCTTTCTTTCTTCACTGTCTCAAAGTTCTTGGAGTACACATCTTTTGCCTCTTTAGATAAGTTTATTCCTAGGTATTTTATTCATTTTGATGCAACAGTAAATGGAATGTTTCTTTACATTCTCTTTTTAATTTTTCATTGTTGCTGCTAAGTCGCTTCAGTCGTGTCCGACTGTCCGACCCCATAGACAGCAGCCCACCAGGCTCCCCCGTCCCTGGGATTCTCCAGGCAAGAACACTGGAGTGGGTTGCCATTTCCTTCTCCAATGCATGAAAGTGAAAAGTGAAAGGGAAGTCACTCAGTCGTGTCCGACTCTTCGCAACCCCATGGACTGCAGCCTACCAGGCTCCTTTGTCCATGGGATTTTACAGGCAAGAGTACTGGAGTGGGGTGCCGTTGCCTTCTCCGTTTTCACTGTTAGTGTATTGAAATACTATTACTCTTGTATTCTGCAATTTTACTGAATTCATTGATGAGCTCTAGTAGTTTTCTGGTAGCAGTTTTAGGATTTTCTATGTATAGTATCATGTCATCTGCAAACAGTGACATAATTATATTACTTATTTTTCGATCTGGATTCCTTTTCTTTTTCTTCTCTGATTGCCATGCCTAGACTTCCAAAACTACGTTAAATAATAGTAATGAGAGTGGACACCTTTGTCTTCTTCCTGATCTTAGATGAAATGCTTCTCATTTTTCACCACTGAGAATCATGTTTGCTGTGGGTTTGGCATATATGGCCTTTATTATGTTGAGATAGGTTCCCTCTATGCCCACATCCTGGGTGTTGAATTTTGTCAAAAGCTTTCCTGCATCTATTAAGATGATCATGTGGTTTTTATTCTTCAATTTGTTGATGTGGTGTATCATAGGATTAAGTTGTGTATACTGAAGAGTCCTTGCATCTCTGGAATAAATCTCACTTGATAATGGTGTATGATCCTTTTAATATACTGTTGGATATGGTTTGCTAGTAATATTTTCTTGAGTTTTGCATCTATGTTCACCAGTGACATTGGCCTGCAATTTTCTTTTTTTGTGATATCTTTGTCTGCTTTTAACATCAGGGTGATGATGGTCTCATAGAATGAATTTGGGAGTGTCCCTTCCTGGGTGGTTTTCGGCAATAGTTTGAGGATAGATGTTAACTCTTCTCTAAATGTTTGATATAATTTGCCTGTGAAGTCATCTGGTCCTAGATTTTTGTTTGCTGGAAAATTTTTTAATCACAGTTTCAATTTCAGTATTTGTGATTGGTCTATTCATATTTTCCGTTTCTTCCAGGTTCAATCTTGGAAGATTAACCTTCCTAAGAATTTGTCCATTTCTTCTAGACTGTCAATTTTATTTGCATACAGTTGCTTTTAATAGTCTCTTATGATCTTGTGTAATTTTTTGGTGTCTACTGTAACTTCTTTTCCATTTCTAATTTTATGGATTTGAGTCCTCTCCCTCTTTTTCTTGATAAGTCTGGCTAAGGGTTTATTTTTGTTTACCTTTTCAAAGAAGCAACTTTTAGTTTCATTGATCTTTTCTATTGTTTTAGTCATCTCCATTACATTTATTTCTGCTCTGATCTTCATGATTTCTTTCCTTCTACTAACTTTGGGTTTTGTTTGTTCTTTACTCTCTAGTTGCTTTAGGTGTAAGGTTGTTTATTTGAGGTTTTTTCTTGTTTCCTAAGATTGTATAAGTATAAACTTTCCTCTTGGCACTGCTTTTGCTGCATCCCACAGGTTTGGGGTCACCCTGCTTTCATTTTCACTTGTCTCTCAGTAATTTTTGATTTCCCCAGTGATCCACTGCTGTTTTAGTGGCATACTGCTTAGCCTCCATGTGTTTGTGTTTTTTCATTTTTTTCTTGTAGTTGATTTCTAATCTCATAGTGTTGCAGTCAGAAATGATGCTTGATATGATTTCAATTTTCTTAAATTTATCAAGGCTCACTTTGAGGCCTAGTATGTGATCAATCCTGGTGAATGTTCCATGTGCGCTTGAGATGAATTTGTATTATGTTGCTTTTGGATGGAATGATCTACAAATATTAAGTTTACTGTGTCATTTAAGGCCTTTGTTTCCTTACTGCTCTGTGAATGAGCTGTCTGTTGATGAAAGTGGGGTGTTAAAGCCCCCCCACTATTACTGTGTTACTGTCAATTTCTCCTTTTATGGCTGTTAGTATTTGCCTTATATATTGAGGTGCTCCTATGCTGACTGCATAAATATTAACAACTGTTACATCTTCCTTTTGGACTGACCCTTTGATCATTATGTAGTGTCCGTGTCTGTTGCAACACTCTTTACTTTAAAGTCTATTTTGTCTGATACAACTATTGCTTATCCAATTTTGATTTCCATTTGCATGGAATACATTTTTCTATCCCTTTTCGGTCTGTATGTGTCATTAGATCTGAGGTGGGACTCTTGTAGACAGCATATATATATAGGTCTAGTTTTTGTATCCATTCAGTCAATTTATGTCTTTTGGTTGGAATACTTACTCCGTTTACATTTAAGGTATATAATATATATGTTCTTACTGGCATTTGGTTAACTGTTTTGGATTTGTTTTTCTAGGTGCTTTTCTTTCCTTTCTCTTTTGTTCACTTCTCTTGTTATTTGATCACTAACTTTAATGTTGTGTTTAGATTCCTTATTTTTTTTTTCTGTATCTATTGAGATTTTTGGTTTCTGGTTACCATGAGGTTTTCAAATAGCAGTCCATATATAACCAAGATTGTTTTAAGTTGCTAGTTGTAAGTTGGAAATGCATTTGTGCTCTCCTCTTCTTAGAACTGCTGATTTTGACGTATTTGTGTGTGGATGATTTCTTACCATCACTAATCACTTTACGTTTATCTTTTTTTATTTTTGTATGTTTATCTTTAATAGTGAGTTTTTCCTTTGTAATTTTCCAGTTTCTAGTTATGGCCTTCTCTTTACTGCCTAGAGAAATTCCTTTAGCATTTGCTGCAAAACTTGTTATGGTGGTGCTGAATTCTCTTAGCTTTTGTCTGTGTGTAAAGCTTTTGATTTCTCTGTCAAATCTAAATGAGAGCCTTGCTGGGAGGAATATTCTTAGTTGCAAATTCTTCCTTTTCATCACTTGAAATATATTGTGCCACTCCCTTCTGGCCTGCAGAGTTTCTGCTGAAAAATCAGCTGATAGTCTTAAAGAAATTCCCTTGTATGTTATGTTGTTTGTTGTTGCTTCCTCTTGTTGCTTTTAATATTTTTTGTCTGAAATTTTGTCAATTTGATTACTATGTATCTCAGTGTATTCTTCCTTGGATTTATTTGACCTGAGCCTCTCTCTGTGCTTCCTGGACTTAAATGACAGTTTCCCTTCCCACGTTAGGAAAATTTTCAGCTATTATCTCTCCAAATATTTTCTTGGGTACTTTCTCTTTCTCTCTCTTCTCTTTCTAGGACCCTTATAATGAGAATGTTGGTACTTTTAATGTTGTCCCAGAGATCTCTTAAAGACTGTCCTCATTTCTTATTCTTTTTTATAATTCTGATCCATGGCAGTGACTTCCACCACTCCATCTTCCAGCTCACTCATCCATTCTTCTGCCTCAGTTATTCTAATATTTATTCCATCTAGTGCATTTTTTCATTTCAGTTACTGTATTATTCATCTGTTTGTTTTTTAGTTCTGCTGCTGCTGCTGCTGCTAAGTCACCTCAGTCGTGTCCAATTCTGTGCGACCCCATAGTCGGCAGCCCACCAGGCTCCACCATCCCAGTGATTCTCCAGGCAAGAACACTGGAGTGGGTTGCCATTTCCTTCTCCAATGCATGAAAGTGAAAAGTGAAAGTGAAGTCGCTCAATCGTATCCGATTCTTAGCAACCCCATGGACTGCAGCCTACCAGGCTCCTCCATCCATGGGATTTTCCAGGCAAGAGTACTGGAGTGGGGTGCCATTAGTTCTTCTAGGCCCTCATTAAACATTTCTGTATCTTCTCCACCTGTGCCTCCATTCTTTTCCTCAAGATCTTGGATCATTTTTACTATCATTACTCTGAATGCTTTTTCAAGGAGACTGCCTATCTCCACTTCATTTAGTTGTTCTTCTGGGGTTTTAACTTGTTCCTTCATCTGGGACATATTCCTTTGTTGTCTCATTTTGTCTAACTTCCTGTGACTGTGGTTTCCATTCAATAGACTGCAGGGTTCTAGTTGCAGCTTCTGTTTTCTGCCTTCTGGAAGATGAGGCTGTCTAAGAGTCTTGTGCAAGCTTCCTGGTGAAAGTACCAGCTGAAAGTGTACCTGTTCAGTGGTGGGTGGAGCTGGGTCTTGTCCATCCGGTGGGCAAGGCCATGTCAGAGCATGTGTTTATTGGGGAGCTACTTACTCAGGAAGACTTAAAGCAAACAACCTGCTGATGGGTGGGACTATGTTCTCTCCCTATTGGTTGTCTGGCCTGAGGCATCCCAGCACCAGCGGCAACAAGCTATTGGGTGGGGCCAAGTCTGGTGAGAAAATGGCAGCTTCCAAGATGGCTCACACCAATGAGGGCTACCCAGGACTGCTCCCACCAGTGTCCCTGTCCTCACAGTGAGCCACAACCACCCCCTCCACCTCCACAGGAGATCCTCCAATACTAGCAGGTAAGTTTGATCCAGTCTCTTATGAGACCACTGCTTTTTCCCCTGGGTCTTGGTGCACACAAGACCCTATCTACACCCTCTAAGACTAGAGTTTTAGTTTTCCCCACTCCTGTGAAATTCGAGTGATCAAACACTGTTGACCTTCAAAGCTACATTCTCTGGGGACTCCTCCTCCTGTTGCCAGACGTCCAGGCTGGGGAGCCTAATGTGGGGCTCATAACTTTCATTCCTCTGGGAGAACTTTTGTGGGTATAATTATTTTCTACGTTGTGGGTTGCCCACCCCATGTGTATGCAATTTGATTTTGTCTTGATTGCATCCATCCTACCATCATGTTCTGGTTCCTTCTTTGTCTCTGGATGTAGGATACCTTTTTTTGGTAGGTTCCAGTATTCTTTTGTTGGTGGGTGTTCAGCACTTAGTTATGATTTCGGTGTTTCCATCAGAAGGTGTGAGCTCACATACTTCTACTCTGCCACAGGCACACCTGAGGCCAAACTGAGGTCAAGGATAGAGAGTAAAAGTTTGTTTCTATTAAACAGAACGTGCTTAGGTTTTATTTCTCAACCTAGTTTAACAGTTTCACAATATAGCCTATTCACATTTAGCATGAGGACAATTATATTGATTTGATTCCTTCCAACCAAAATTTTAAATCAACCTTAATAAGGATTAGCTTATATAGAATAAAATGTAATCATCAAATATGTACAATATGGTAAGTCTTGACAAATTTATACACACATAAAATCCCCCAAACAAGATATAAAATAGTTCTATCATCCCCTCAATGTT
Organism: Bos taurus; assembly: GCF_002263795.3. Taxonomy (NCBI): domain Eukaryota; kingdom Metazoa; phylum Chordata; class Mammalia; order Artiodactyla; family Bovidae; genus Bos; species Bos taurus. Next base: position 51,685,520 of record NC_037340.1, read on the forward strand.
CCCTCAAGACCTCCTTGCAGGTAATCGCTCTCAACACTGATCTTGTTTCTATCACTGAAGACTAGTTTGACAGAACTTGATTTAATGAAATCATACCAAGACACTTTTATGCCTTGCTTTTTTTGATCAGCATGTTTCCAAGTACTGTGTGTATCAATATCTTGTTCTTTCCTATTGCTGGGTAGCATTCAGTTGTATGAATATTTAGACTACAACATGTCTATCTATTTTCCTGTTGATAGACACCTGGATTATGCAGTTATAGATGCTTATGAACAAAGCTGCTAAAAACACTTGTGTACAAGCCTTTGTGTGGACATTTCTCTAGGATAAATATATACTAAAAACGGGAATCACCAGATCGAAGTATAGATACACACCTAAATTTAAAGAAACTGCCAAAGTGTCTCCTAAGTGGTTACATTATATTAGACTTCCATCATCTAGGTATAAATATTTTCTGCTCTCAGGTCTCCCAGTACTCCCACAGCCTTAACAATACATCCCTTCAGCAATATACTGGACTCTGTAAGTGGGAAAGACCTATTGCACTCCATGGATGCAACACTGTGCTTTCCAGATCTGCAACTTTGTGACCCTTGCACCTTGCTTCACTGGCCCAGCTACACTGCTTTCTGTGTCTAGAAGAATCACAACAGAATTTAGATCCCAGAGGTTCCTAGAGGTCCCCATAGCAAGCTGCTTCAACAGAAGCATGGAGCTTGCAGTTAGGAGAGTCAGGGAAACAAGTCTCATTCAGGCTTCTAGGTCTTTCCTCTCTATTGTTAAAGCCCATCTGAGTCTGGGTTTTCTTGTGCTTCTAACTGAAAGCATCCCAACTACTTATTTCACCAACTCCAAGATAAACATGTTTCTCTTAACAGCTCAGAAATCAGGATGCATTATAAAACATGCAGTTTAAATGATTATTTTTTTCTTTCTTAGAAGTAAATGAGATACAGGTATATTTTAGATTCAGTGGCATCTTAAGATGCATTATATACACATGGCAAACCCTAAACCTGGTTGAATCCAACTCTCTGCTCACTCTGTATATGAAACCAAGCAGCTTAATAAGGCTAGAGACAAAACACTGTGCTCACTGGTCTCACTCCATACTTATAAACACATTTCTCAAGGAGGTTCCCAGCACTGTGGGAAAATCAATTCTTTCACATCCCTGGCCGACTCACTGCTATCCCTTATTATTGTTCACTTTCCAAACCCTCTTCCCTTTCTTCAATTTTAGCTGATGGTACTTTGATTACTCCACTGTTTCATGTCTATTTACCCCCAGTGGAATATAAATTTCATGACAACCAGGACTTTTGGCTGTTCTATTCATTATTCCTAGTGTCTAGAAGTATGTCTGGCATCCTAATAATACAAAATGAATAGCTGGGGAAAGAAGAAATAAATCAGAAGAGACCTACATTTCCTTCCATTACTTTAATGCAAGTACTTTGCTCTCCCCTAGTTACAATGGATAGGGTCACACCCCTTACCTGGGTCCAGAATTCTTAAACACTACTCAATCAAGGGCCTTACCAGAACAAACCTAATTCTAAACCTATGCTATACTTTTCTTTTTTTTTTAATTTTATTTTGAAACTTTACAATATTGTATTGGTTTTGCCAAATATTGAAATGAATCTGCCACAGGTATACATGTGTTCCCCATCCTGAACCCTCCTCCCTCCTCCCTCCCCATACCATCCCTCTGGGTCGTCCCAGTGCACCAGCCCCAAGCATCCAGTATCGTGCACTGAACCTGGACTGACGACTCGTTTCATACATGATAGTATACATGTTTCAATGCCATTCTTCCAAATCTTCCCACCCTCTCCCTCTCCCACAGAGTCCATAAGACTGTTCTATACATCATGTCTCTTTTGTTGTCTCGTATACAGGGTTATTGTTACCATCTTTCTAAATTCCATATATATGTGTTAGTATACCGTATTGGTATTTTTCTTTCTGGCTTACTTCACTCTGTATAATAGGCTCCAGTTTCATCCATCTCATTAGAACTGATTCAAATGAATTCTTTTTAATGGCTGAGTAATACTCCATTGTGTATATGTACCACAGCTTTCTTATCCATTCATCTGCTGATGGACATCTAGGTTGCTTACTTTTCCTATCTACTGGATCAGCATAAGACAAGCTGTTGAATTTCCTTCTTAAAAAAAAAAACAAACTCACCTGTCATGTTCAGCCTACTTTTTTTTCTTACATTTACATCAAAAATCTTCTTAAGAAGAATTATCTACTCTTGGGAAATCCCTGGTGATCCAGTTGTTAGAACTCCTCGTTTTCACTGTTGAGGGTGTGAGTTCAATTCCTGAACAGGGAACTAAGATCCTGCAAGCTGTTCAGTGCAGCCTCCCACCGCTGCCCCCAACAACAAAAAAAAAGACTAGGGACTTCCCTGGTGGTCCAGTGGTTCTGCTTTCCTGTGCAGGGGACACAGGTTCAATTCTTGGTCAGGGAACTAAGATCCCACATACTGTAGGACAAGTAAGCCCACACCCCAGCTAGAGAGCCAGCATGCTAAGTCCATGTGTGACAAACAGAGAGCTCGCATGCCCCAACTACTGCACCTGCATAGTCTAGAGCCCAAGCTCTACAACATGAAGCCAGCATGCTGCAATTAGAGAAAGCCCATGTGCTGCAATGAATAGCTGGCACAATGCAATGAAGACTCACTGACAGCACTCTTATCTCCTAGTATCTTAACCCCATTTCAATGGGGTCTAACCCTCACCCCTCCTCTGAAATCCTTTTGTTAAGGTACAGAGGGGTAAATTTTCAGATCCCTCCTTACTTCAACACTTGAAATAGCAGATTACTTTCTCTTTTTTTGCATTTAATATTATGTTTTCTTCCAATTTTTTTGAGATATAATTGAAATACAGCACTGTAATTATCTGACTTACATACTTCATGAAATTATCACAATAAATTTACCAAACATCCATCACCTCATATAGACACACTAAAGAAACAGAAAAAAGTTTTTCCCTATGATGAGAACACTTAAGATTTAGTGTCTTAATAACTTTTATATGTAACAATCAGCAGTGCTAATTAAATATCATGCTATATATCCCTAGTACTTCCTTATTTATAACTAGAAATTTGTACCTTTTGACTATTTCATTTAATTCCACTACGCCCTGCCTCTAGTAACCACAAATCTCATCTCTTTTCCTGTTTGTTTTTGAAGTATAATAGAACTATAACGCATGTTATACAGTGTTTTGATATTTCTATCCATTTCAAAATGATAACGATAAGTCTAGTTACACTCTCATCATACAAAGATATTACATAGTTACTGACTATATTCTTCACACAGTACATTTCATACCCATGAGTCATTTGCAATGGTAAGTTTGTGCCTTTTAATCTCCTTCACTTATTTTTTTCCTCTTCCACTCTCATCTCCTCTACCAACTACCTGTTTGTCCTCTGCATCTACAACTGTTTTCTTAATGTTTGTTCATTTGTTTTTCTTTTTAGATTCTACATACAAGTGAATTCATACAGTATTTGTCTTTCTCTTATTTCACTTTGCGTAATACACTCCATGTTGTCACAAGAGGCAAGATTTCTTTTTTTATGGCTGAATAATACTCCATCCCAGGTGGTGCAGTGGTAAAGAATCTGCATGCAATGCAGGAGATACAAGAGACTTGAGTTTGATCCCTAGGTCAGGAAGATGCCAAAGAGTATGAAATAGCAACCCAGTCCAGTACTCTTGCCTGGAAAATTCCATGGACAGAGGAACCTGGCGGGCTGCAGTCCATGGGTCACAAAGACTCGGACTGATCACACATACACACAATATACATACATGCCACATCTTTATCCATTCATCTATTGATGGGCACTTAGGTTGCTTCCATATCTTGGCTACTGTAAATAATGCTGCAATGAACATAGGGACACACATGTATAATCTCTAATTGGTGTTTTCTTTCATTTGGATAAATACCCAGAAGTAGAACTGCTGGATCATATAGTAGTCTATTTTTAACTTTTGAGGAAACTTCAATCTGTTTTCAGTTTTCATTTCAATCCCAAAGAAGGGCAATGCCAAAGAATGTTCAAACTGACACACAATTGCACTCATTTCACATGCTAGCAAAGTAATACTGAAAATTCTCCAAGCTAGGCTTCAACAGTATGTGAACGGAGAACTTCCACATGTTCAAGCTGGATTTAGAAAAGACAAAGGAATCAGAGATCAAATTGCCAACATCCATTGAATAATAGAAAAAGCAAGAGAATTCTAGAAAAACACCTATTTCTGCTTTGCTGACTACGCCAAAGCCTCTGACTCTATGAATCACAACAAAATGTGGGAAATTCTTCAAGAGACGGGAATACCAGACCACCTTTCCTGTCTCCTGAGAGGCCTGTATGCAGGTCAAGAAGCAAGTTAGAATGGCAAATGTAACAACAGACTGGTTGACAACTGAGAAAGGAGTACATCAAGGCTGTATACTGTCACCCTGTTTATTTAACTTCTATGCAGAATACATCATGCAAAATGCCAGGCTGGATGAAGAACAAGTTGGAATCAGGATTGCCAGGAGAAATATCAATAACCTCAGATATGCAGACGACACCACCCTTATGGCAGAAAGTGAAGAGGAACTAAAGAGACCCTTGGTGAAGGTGAAAGAGGAGAGTGAAAAAGTTGGCTTAAAATTGAACATTCAAAAAACTAAGATCATACCCTTTGGTCCCAACACTTTATGGCAAATAGATGAGGAAACAATGGAAACAGTGACAGACTTTATTTTCTTGGGCTCCAAAATCATTGTGGACAGTACCATGAAATTAAAAGATGCTCGATCCTTGAAAGAAAAGCTATGACAAACCTACACAGTGTATTAAAAAGCAGAGACATTACTTTGCCCACAAAGGTCCAAATAGTCAAAGCTATGGTTTTTCCAGTAGTCACATATGCCTGTGAGAGTTGGACTGTGAAGAAAGCTGAGCGCCGAAGAATTGATGCTTTTGAACTGTGGTGTTGGAGAAGACTCCTGAGAGTCCCTTGGACTGCAAGGAGATCAAACCAGTCAGTATTAATGGAAATCAATTCTGAATATTCATTGCAGGGACTGATGCTGATGCTGAAGCTCCAATATTCTGGCCACCTGATGTGAAAAGCAGACTCAGTGGAAAAGACCCTGATGCTGGGAAAGATTGAGGGTAAGAGGAGAAGAGGTGACAGAGGATGATATGGTTGGATGGCATCATCGGCTAAATGGACATGAGTTTGAGCAAGCTCTGCAAGGTGGTGAAGGACAAGGAAGCCTGATATGCTACAGTCCATGGGGTCGAAGAGTTGGAAACAACTGAGAGACTGAACAACACACTGTTTGCCATAGTGGCTGCAGCCATTCACATTCCCACCAACAGTGCACAGGGTTCCCTCTTCTCCACATCCTCACCAATTCTTGTCATTTGTTGTCTTTTTGAAAACAGTCATTCTTGACCAGTGTGAGGTGATAGCTCACTGTGATTCTGATTTGCATTTACCTTATGTTAAGCATCTCTTCATGTGCTATTGGCCATCTGCATACTTTCATTGGAAAATTGTTTACTTAGATCCTCCACCCATTTTTCTTCACGGCAAATAGATGGGGAAACAGTGAAAACAGTGACAGACTTTATTTTTGGGGGGTCCAAAATCACTGCAGATGGTGACTGCAACCATGAAATTAAAAGACACTTGCTCCTTGGAAGAAAAATTATGACCAACCTAGACAGCATATTAAAAAGCAGAGACATTACTTTGCCAACAAAGGTCCATCTAGTCAAAGCTATGGTTTTTCCAGCAGTCATGTATGGATGTGAAAGTTGGACTACAAAGAAAGCTGAGTGCCAAAAAATTGATGCTTTTGAACTATGGTGCTGGACTCTTGAGAGTCCCTTGGACTGCAAGGAGATCCAACCAGTCCATCCTAAAAGAAATCAGTCCTGAATATTCATTGGAAGGACTGATGCTGAAGCTGAAACTCAAATACTTAGACCATCTGATGCAAAGAACTGATTCACTGGAAAAGACCCTGATGCTGGGAAAGATTGAAGGCAGGAGAAGGGGACGACAGAGGACGAGATGGTTGGATGGCATCACCGACTTGATGGATGTAAGTGTGAATAAATTCCGCGAGTTGGTAATGGACAGGGAGGCCTGGTGTGCTGCAGTCCATGGGTTCCCAAAGAGCTGGACAGGACTGAGTGACTGAACTGAACCGACCCATTTTTCAGTCAGGTTGTTTTTTCATGTTGAGCTGTATGAGTTCTTTGTATATTTTGGATATTAATCCTATATTGAAAATACCATTTGTGAATATGTTCTTATTCAGTAGGTGGCCTTTTCGCTTTCTTAGTTTCCTTCACTGTGCAAAAGATCTTTAGATTGATGTAGTCCAATCTGTTTATTTTTGCTTTTGTTTCCCTTGCCTGAGGAGATATATCAAAAAAAAAAAAACAACTAAGATTGATGTCAAAGAGCATACTGCCTATGTTTTCTTGTAAAATGTTTATGGTTTTGTGTCTTATATTTAAGTCTTTATTCCATTTTGAATTTATTTTTGTGCAGTAGTCCACTTTGATTCTTTTGCGTGTAACTGTCCAGTTTTCATCATGTAATACCATTTATTAAAGAGGCTGTTTTTTCCCCATTGTACATTATTGCTTCCTTTATCATAGATAATTGCCTATGTAAGTATGGGCTCATTTTTGGGCTCTATTCTGTTTCACTGATCTATGCGTCTATTTTTGTGCCAGTATCACACTGCTCTATTACCAGAGCTCACAGTATAGTCTGAAATTGGGGCACCTCCCTCTTTCTCAAAATACTTTCTCCACTTGGTTTACCAAACCCTATACTCTGGACTCACAGGCAGCTTCTTCTCAGTCCCCTTTAGTAAGTCCAACTGCTTTTCCCAGTATCTAATTGTAGGAATGCCCCAAGGCTCCAATCTCAGTCTGCTCCTCAACCTAAACTAACTAGGTAAGCTGATCTCAAATTGCCTCCAAAGATTTAAATGCCACCTATATATATTTTTAACAAAAAAATTTTCATCTCTACAATGGGAACATGATTCTTCTGGTTATCCTAGGCAAAAGCTATGACAAATACAGACATATTCCCTACAAAAAAATGACTATTTCATTTTCTTCCTTTCTAATGTTTTTATTAATTTTATTATTTTCTTATCTTATTGCAACTGGTTAAGATCTCCATTATTACAATGATAAAGAACTGGTGATGGTAAATATCCCTGTCTTGTTCCGTATCTCAGGGGAAAGTTTTCACTATTTCACCATACACTGTGATGTTTACCCTAATTTCTCTGTATGAAATCTTTATCAGATTAAGAAAGTATTTTTCCATCCTTTAAACAATTTTTTTTAAGCACTAATGAGTACTGAAATGGCAACCCACTCCAGCACTCTTGCCTAGAAAATCCCATGGACAGAGGAACATGGTAGGCTACAGTCTGTGGGGTCGCAAACAGTTGGACACGACTGAGCGACTTCACTTAGTGAAGTGAAGTTGTGAAGTTGCTCAGTCGTGTCCGACTCTTTGCGACCCCATAGACTGTAGCCTACCAGGCTCCTCTGTCCATGGGATTTTCCAGGCAATGGTACTGGAGTGGATTGCTATTTCCTTCTCCAGGGGATCTTCCCAACCCAGGGCTCGAACCCAGGTCTTCTGTATTGTAGACAGACGCTTTACCATCTGAGCCACCAGGGAAGCGACTTCACTTACTTACTAAAGAGTACTGAACTCTATTTCTTAAAAGAACTGTCCATCTAATGAAATGATCACCTGGTTTTTCTCATTTATTCTGTTAAATCTACTTTAATTTCTCAAATAAATCCAACTTGGTCATTATCTTTTTATATTTTGCTGGACACAGTTTGCAAATATTTTGGTTTTTTTAATATGTTTGGTAAGTTAGACTGACCTGCTGTTTCCATCCCTTATCAGGTTTTGATGACAAATGTATGCTGGATGCATAAAAACAAGGAATTTCACCTCTTTTCCTTAGGCATAGAAGAGTCTGTGTAACATTGGTGCTATTTCTCTTACAAAAGTTTGCAAGAATTCACTATTGAAGCCATCTGGGCCTGAAGTTTTCTTTTTAGTAAGTTAGTTTTACTAGAGTTTGCCATTTCATCTACATTTTTCTAAATTTATTGGAATAAACTTAATAATATCCTCGTATGATTTTTCAATGTCTGTAAGGATCTATAGTGATGGTCCCTTTATCATCACTGTTATCAGTAATTTTTATTTACTTTCTCTTTATCAACCTCTCTAGCAGTTTATCAATTTTACTAGTCTTTTAATGCTTACCTTTGTTAAACTGCTCTATTTATATCTTTCATATTAAATAAACTTCTCTTATCTATTTCATTCTCATAACTTTCTAGTGTATTTTGAAGTGTTTTTACTATTTTTCTGAGTTGATAATTTAGACCACTAATTCAATCTTTCTTTTCTAATGTATGCATTTAAAGTTGCAACTTTCATTCTCAGCAAGGCACTAGTGGTATCCTCAAACTTTAAGATAAAATATATTCATTATAATTCAGTTTGAAATATTTTCAAATTACCAGAGTGATTTTTTCTTCAATTAATGAACATTAGAAGAATACAGTCACTGTATAGTACACTATTCTCTATATGTCAATTAGGCCAAGTGTTTTCAAATCTTTCTTTTGTTAACTACTGAGGAATATTAGTTATTTTTAACATCATAGATGTAAAAAGCTGGAAGAAATCTGATGTGGAGCAGGCTATGTGTAGAGTCTTATAAAGTGTCTCCTCATTACTACTTAATAGCTATAGCAAGAATTAGTGGGAAAATAAGATAATACCTCATAAAGGAAAATAAAATTTATATTAAAAGTAAGGGACAGACAGGCACTGTATGCCTATAGAAGTGACACCTGAGAAGGATACCCCTCCGCACCCAAGCAGCATCCTGGCCAAGGAAGTGCAGTCTGAATCTAACCATGAGAAAACATGAACCAAAAGCATGTTTAGTTGTCATGTCTTCTTAGTCTCCCTGAGCCTTTAAAAAAATAATTTAAATTTTAGTTGAAATAATGTATTCATATACAATTAATGCAGTGATTCCTTGTATACTTTGCCCAGTTTCCTCAAATGGGGATATTCTTCAGAACTACATTATAATAAATATCACAACCACAATACTGACATTGATAAATCAATCTTATTCAGATTTCCACGCTTTTACTTATACTCATGTATGTACATGTGGGTGTGTAAGTTCTATACAATTTTGTCACCTGTGTATTAATGTATCCACCACCAGTCAAGACAGACAGTTCTAACAATACAAGGCTTCCTCACATTCCTCTCCTATCTTTATACACTCCCTATTCTTAATCATTGCCAATGGTTAACTGTTATTTTTTATCTTTATGTAATATCTCTGTTTCTGGTAATTTCCTATACTCTAAAATCTAACCTATCTAGTATTGGCAAAGCCATTCCTGTTCTTTTTAAAAGTAATGTTTATATGTTATAGATTTTTCATCCTTTTGCTCTCCACCTACCTACACTGTTGAACTTGAAGTGACTTTCCCACAAGCTGCATAACTTGGTCGTATTTTTTCATCCAATTTGCTTTTATATTTAAGGTAGTTATTATATCTATGGTAACTACTGATACCCTTTCATAGATCACAGCCTTGTTGTGGCAAAAGAACCGGCATAACTCAATGAAGCTATGAGGCATGCTGTGCAGGGCCATCCAAGATGGACAAGTCATGGTGAAGAGTTCTAACAAAACGTGGTCCACTGGAGAAGGAAATGGCAACCCACTCGGGTATTCTTGCCTGGAGGACCTCATGAACAGGATGTAAAGGTAAAAAGATATAATACCAAAAGATGACCCCCCAGGTTGGAAGGTGTCCAATATGCAACTGGGGAAGAGCAGGGGGCAATTACTAGTAGCTCCAGAAAGAATGAAGAGGCGAGGCCAAGGTGGAAATGATGCTCAGTTGTGGATGTGTCTGGTGGTGAAAGTAAAGTCCAAAGCTGTAAACAACAATATTGCACAGGAACCTAGAATGTTAAGTCCATTGAATCAAGGTAAATTGGAGGTTGTCAAGCAGGAGATGAAAGAGTGAACATCAACATATTAGGAATCACTGAACTAAAATGGACAGGAATGGGTGAACTTAATTAAGATGATCATTATAACTATTAATACTACTGTGGGCAAGAATCCCTTGGAAGAAATGGAGTACCCCTCATAGTCAACAAAATAGTCTGAAATGCAGTACTTGAATGCAATCCTAAAAATGACAGAATGGCCTTGGTTCACTTCCAAGGCAAACCATTCAACATCACCATAATCCATGTCTATGCCATAACCACTAATGCCAAAGAAGCTGAAGCTCACCAGTTCTCTGAAGACCTACAAAACTTTCTAGAACTAGCACCAAAAAGATGTCCTTTCCATCATGGGACTGGAATGGAAAAGTACAAAGTCAAGAGATACTTGGAGTAAACGGCAAGTTTGGCCTTGGAGTACAAAATGTAGGCAAAGGCTAACACAATTTTGTCAAGAGAACACACTAGTCATACCAAACACCCTTTTCCAACAATACAGATGATTCTACACATTGACAGCACCAGATGCTCAATACCAAGATTATGTTTTTTGCAGCCAAAGATGGAGAAACTCTATAAAGTCAGTAAAAACAAGACCTGGAGCTAACTGGCTCAGATCATCAGCTCATTGTTGCAAAATTCAGGCTTAAATTGAAGAAAGTAGGGGAAAACCACTAGACCATTCAGATATGACCTAAATCAAATCCCTTGTGATTATACAGTGGAGGTGACAAATAGATTCAGGGGATTAGGTCTGGTAGACAGAACCTGAATAACTATGGACTGAGGTTCATAACACTGAACAGGAGGCAGTGACCAAAACCATCCCAAAAGAAAAAAATCCAAGACAAAGTGGTTGTCTGAGGAGGCTTTTACAAACAGCTGAGTAAAAAAGAGAATCAAAGGCAAGGGAGAAAGGGAAAAATATACCCAACTTAATGTAGAGTTCCAGAGCAAGGAGAGATAAGCCCTTCTTAAATGAACAATGCAAATAGAGGAAAACAATAGAATGAGGAAGACTAGAGTTCTCTTCTTTTTGCCTTTTCATACTGTTTTTTTTTTTTTTTTCCTTTTCATACTGTTTATGGGGTTCTCAAGCCAAGAATACTGAAGGGGTTTGCCACTCGCTTCTCCATTGGACCACGTTTTGACAGAACTCTCCACCATGACCTGTCTGTCCTGGGAGGACCTACACAGCATGGCTCACAGTTTCACTGAGTTAGACAAGCAAGGCTGTGATCCATGTGATTAGTTTGGTTAGTTTTCTGTGACTGTGGTCTTCATTCTGTCTGTCCTCTGATGAATAAAGATAAGAGGCTTATGGAAGCTTCCAGATGTTGGAGAGACTGACTGTGGGGGAAACTGGGTCTTGTTCTGATGGGTGGGGCCATGCTCAGTAAATCTTTAATCCAATTTTCTGTTGATGGGTAGGGCTGTGTTCCCTCCTTGTTGCTTGGCCTGAGGCCAAACTTTCAACCCAAGCCTCCAGAGAGGACAACAGAGGATGGTTGGATGGCATCACCAACTCAATGGACATGAGTCTGAGGAAGAACGGGGAGTTGGTGATGGACAGGGAGGCCCGGCATGCTGCAGTCCATGTGGTCGCAAGGAGTCAGACACCACTGAGCAACTGAACTGAACTGAGAGTCCTCTTCAAGAAAACTGGAGATATCACGGGAACATTTCATGCAAGGATGGGCACAATAAAGGAGAGAAACAGTAAAGACCTAACAGAAGCAGAAGAGATTAAGAAGAGGTGCCAAGAAGACATAGAAGAACTATACAAGAAAGGTCTTAATGACCTGGATGACAATGATGGTGTAGTCATTTACCATGACTGGCACCATGTCTGATACCCGGTGCCAGACATCCTGGAATGTGGAGTTAAGTAGGCCTTGGGAAGCATTACTACAAAATTAGCGGAGGTGATGGAATTCCAGCTCAGCTATTTAAAATTCTAAAAGATGATACTGTGAAAGTGCTGCATTCAACATGACAGCAAATTTGGAAAACCCAGCAGTGGCCAGAAGACTGGAAAAGGTCAGCTTTCATTCCAATCCCAAAGAAAGGCAATGCCAAAGAATATTCAAATTACCATACAATTGTGCTCATTTTACATGCCAGCAGGGTTATACTCAAAATCCTTCAAGCTAGACTTTAGCAATGTAAACTCAGAACTTTAAGATGCACAGCTGGGATTCAAAGAGACAGAGGAACCAGAGATCAAATTGCTAACATTCACTGGATCATGAAGAAAGCAAGAGAATTTCAGAAAAACATCTACTTCTGCTTCACTGTGTGGATCACAACAAACCGTGGAAAACTCTTAGAGATGGGACCATCTTACCTGTCTTCTGAGAAACCTGTATGTGGATCAAGAAGCAACAGTTACAACCAGACATGGAACAAGACTGGTTCAAAATTGGGAAAGGTGTATGACAAAGCTGTATATTATCACCCTTTTTATTTAACTTCTATGCAGAGTACATCATATGAGATGCTGGGCTGGATAAAGCACAAGCTGGAATCAAGATTGCCGGGAGAAATATCAATAACCTCATATGCATATGATATCACTCAAACGTTAGAAACTGAAGAGGAATTAAAAAGCCTCTCGATGAGGGTGAAAGAGGACAGTGAAAAAGTTGGCTCAAAACTCAACATTTAAAAAACTAAGATCATGGCATCTGGTTCCACCACTCCATGGCAAATAGAAGGGGGAAAATTGGCAGCAGTGATAGATTTTATTTTCTTGGGCTCCAAAGTCACTGGGGATGGTGACTGCAGCCATGAAATTAAAAGATGCTTGCTCCTTGAAAAGAAAGCTATGACAAACCTAGACAGCATATTATAAAGCAAAGATAACACTTCGCTGAGAAAGGTTCATATAGTCAAAAATATGTTTTTTCCAGTAGTCATGTAACAATGTGAGAGTCAGACCATAAAGTAGGCTGAGTGCCAAAGAATTGATACTTTCAAATTGTGGTGCTAGAATGGACTCTTGTGAGTCCCTTGGACAGCAAGGAGATCAAACCAGTCAATTCTAAATGATAGCAACCCTGAATATTCATTGGAAGTACTGATGCTGAAGCTCCAGATCCAATCCTTTGGCCAGCTGATGTGAAGAGTCAACTCATTGGAAAAAACCCTGATGCTGGGAAGGATTAAAGGCAAAAAGATAGGGGAAGGCAGATGAAGAGATGGTTAGATAGGATCAACAGACATGAATTTGAGCAAACTCCAGGAGATAGTGAAGGACATATGAACTCGGTATGCTGCAGTCCATGTGGTTGCGAAGAGTCAGACACAATTTAGCAACTGAACAACAAAAACTGGTAATAACATTTTATTATTCTGATTGAAATATGGAAACCTAACTTACATTTAAGTCCTTTATCCTTATTATCTTAAATATCATCATATTTAGTCTCAGATAGTTCTATGTTTTTGATTCAATCATCAAATATGACTGCTAAAACTCAGAAGGAAAAGGATTACAAGCATTCATTTGTTCCTTCTATTGCTCTCTTCATTGTTCCTTCTTCTTTCCTGATGCTCCAAGATTTATCTTTTATTACTTCTTTAGGTCTGCTAGCAACAACTTCGTTTAGGTTTTCCTCAATTGAGAATGTTTTTATTTCCATTTAATTCCTGAGTGACAACTGTGCCAAATACAGAATTCACAATGGACAATTTTTTTATTTCAGCATTTTAAATATTGTGCCACTTCTACTGGTGCCCATGGTTTCAGATGAGAAATCTATTGTTATGTGAATTGGTTTGTTATTTCCCATAGATAAGTGCATCATTTCTATCTGTCCACTTTCAAGATTTCTTTTCTTTGTCTTCAGGTTTCTGGCCCTCTATTCTGTTCCACTTATCTATTTGTCTGTTCTTTCACCAATACCACAATTTCTGATGGTACCACCGTAGCTTTCCAGTAAGCTTTGCTATCAGGTAGCGTCAGTCTTCCAACTTTGCTCTCCTCTTTTAATTCTGTGTTGGCTATTCTGGGTTTCTTGTTTTGCCATTTAAACTTTAGAATCAGTTTTTTTTAAAAAAATCAGTTTTTTGATATTTACAAAATAATTTGCTAAAATTCTGAATGGAATTACACTGAATTTAGAGGTAAAGTTGGGAAGAAGTGATATCCTGACAAGATTGAATCTCTCTATCCACAGGTAACATTTCTCCATTTATTTAGTTCTTTGATTGGTTCATCAGAGTTTTGTAGATTTCTTTACACAGATCTTATATATATAGAGAGAGAGAGAGAGAGAGAGAGTTAGTTAGATGCATACCTAAATATTTCACTTCTGATAGTACTGATATAAATGGCATTTTTTTCTGAATTCAAATTCTCTCTCTTCATTGCTGATATACAGGAAAGCAATTGACTCATGTATTTTAATCTTGTATCCTGTGCCTTTAGATGTTTTTTAAAATTTATTTTTTAATTGAAGGATAATTGCTTTACAGAATTTTGTTGTTTTCTGTCAAACCTCAACATGAATCAGCCATAGGTACATATATCTATATATATCTATATATATAGATATATCCCCTCCTTCTTGAATGTCCCTCCTATCTCCCTCTCCATCCCACCCCTCTAGGTTGATACAGAGCCCCTGTTTGAGTTTCCTTAGACATACAGCTGTGCCTTTAGATTTTAAGAGTTTAATTATGATGCATTTGGTATAGATTTCCTTGGGTTTATGCTGTATGTGATTTGCAGTTTCTTGGACCTGTAGATTTGTTTCTTTTGTCAAATTTGGTAACTTTTCAGCCATATTTCTTTCAAATACTCTTTCAGCCTCATTCTCTTTCCCTTTTCCTTCCGGGACTTCAATCACATAAATGCTGTATCTTTTGTCCCAAAGATCATTTTTTCTAGTCCGCTTTCTGTTTAGACTTGGTGAATTCTATGATTTTGTTCTCAAGTCCAATGATTCTACCATCTATTAATGACTGTCATTCTACTATTGAGCCCATCCAGCCACTTTTTCCGCTGTTGCTGTTACTGTCTTTTTCAGTTCTAAAATTTCCATTTGGTTCTCTCAAATGTCATTTTAAATTTCACTCTAATGAATTTTATTTGATATGTTGCTAAGATTTTGTTTTTTATTTGTTTCAAGACATTTTTAACTGATTTTGAAGCATTTTTATAACACCTAGTTTAAAATTCTTCTCAGAAAATTCCAACATCTGATTCATCATTTTGGTGTTTGTTATCTTTTCTGATTCTAGTTGCAGTTTCTTTTGTTATTGAACAAGTGGTTTTCTATTGTATCTTGATCGTTCTGTCTAGCATGTTACACATCACTAACATAGGGGCTTATTAACATTAAATCTTTTATTTTAGTAGACCGTCACCCTGTATAGTTTTAGCACGTGGATCTTGGCCTACTTTTCTGGGCTGCTGTTCAAATGACAGGTTTATTTTCAGAGCCTTTGTGGTATTATTTGGCCTGCTCTGTTTAACTGTTGCCACTAGGCTCCCGCTGGTCCCTGAGGGTGCTGCCTGACAGGGCAAAAGGAGTTTCCCCAAGCCAAGCAGCCAAGATTCTCTTGGTGAGGAAAGGCTGTGATAGCCCAAAGTTGCCCCTCAGCTTCCCAGTGTCTCTGAGTAGAAAAGGCAAGTTTGAGCTCACAGAGACAAAGACGGTTCCCTGAATGTGCCCCTTGTTATAACTGGACTCCTCTTGCCAGTTCCAACCATCTGCCCCTGTGTCTCCTGGACTGGGAAAAGTAGCTCAGGCCTCGTAGGCAAAGAAACTATGGACTAGGCCACTTGTAGCTGTGCCTTTTTGCCAGCAGTGCCCACTTCGGGGTCTCTGGGTTGGGGAGGAGAATACCAAGCCTTCAAGGACAAAGATGCTTCCCAGACTAGAATGCTTGCTATAGCAGAGTCTCTCTTGTAAGTTCTGCCTACCTGCCTTGATAACTCTCAGTGAAAGAAGTCTCAGGACAGGTGGGGAAGGAGTGTGCTTCTTCTCAGCACTCATATTCAGTGAGGGCTCATAACTGATCCCCCTTGCCAGTGGTATCAAATTTGCACGATGTCTACAGAGGGACTCCCATTTGATTTGGGGGAGGCATAAACTACCTGGAAAGTGTTCTGTTGCTAGGTTAGAGGGACTAAGCAAACAGTAGATCTAGGTAGCCTTCTTTTGCGGGGCAAATGCAAAATGTCCTATGGCTAGGCTGTTCCTTCAGTCCTATGGTTCCAAACCAGCTCACCTTCCTAGGACCCTTCACAGTTCTTTGGTTGTCTTCTGCACCAATTCCAGGACTTATAGTTGGATTTATATGGGAAAAATGGGTATATACCATCTTATCTGTCCTGGATGTAAACCTATGAGTCTTCACAATCATCTATTTTCTCTTTTGATTTTCATTCAGTTCTTTCATTGTTACGTTTCTGCTTATTTTTTAATTGAATGACAGACTAAGCTTTATAAATATTTACTATGCTATATATTACATATAGTTACATATAAATATATCTCATATTATCACTAAGAATATAAAAACTATAAAACTATAAAGTTTATAAAACTTTACAATTATATAGATTATAAAACTATAAAACTAAGAACTATAAAAACTATACAGATAACCTGAATCAGTGACTGATGATACTGTCTTCCTCCAGAGAAGATTTACATCTGCTTCCAGCAAGCAACAAAGCTGGGAACAGATCTTAATCCAATCAAGGACTGAGGTGATTTGAAAGCTTGGTTTCAGCTTTTTGTGAGAGCTGATCTATTTTGAGTTCACCCTTAAGCATGAAGTACAGCCTATCCTTCAGGGTTCCCAACTAAAAGCCTGGGGTGTTTTCTAGTGCCTTATTTCTTTGTAGGCTCTGAACTCCAATTTCATCCCCCAATTCTGCACGACTACCTTTGACTGTGTGGATCACAACAAACTGGAAAATTCTGAAAGAGATGGGAATACCAGACCACCTTACCTGCCTCCTGAGAAGTCTGTATGCAGGTCAAGAAGCAACAGTTATACCTGCACATGGAACAGACTGGTTCCAAATTGGGAAAGGAGTACGTCAAGGATGTATACTGTCACCCTGCTTATTTAATTTATATGCAGAGTACATCATGCAAAATACCAGGCTGGATGAAGCACAAGCTGGAATCAAGGTTGCAGGGAAAAATATCAACAACCTCAGATACATAGATGACACCACCCTTATGGCAGAAAGCAAAAAGGAACTAAAGAGCCTCTTGATGAAGGTGAAAGAGAAGAGTGAAAAAGCTGGCTTAAAACTCAACATTCAAAAACTAAGATTATGGCATCCAGTCCCATCACTTCATGGGAAATAGATGGGGAAACAATGGAAACAGTGAGAGACTTTATTTTCTTGGGCTCCAAAATCACTGCAGACAGTGACTGCAGCCATGAAATTAAAAGACGCTTGCTCTTTGGAAGAAAAGTTATGACCAACTTAGACAGCATATTAAAAAGCAGAGACATTACTTTGCCAACAAAGGTCCGTCTAGTCAAAGCTATGGTTTTTTCAGTAGTCATGTATGGATGTGAGAGTTGGACTATAAAGCTGAGTGCCGAAGAATTGATGCTTTTGAACTGTGGTGTTCGAGAAGATTCGAGAGTCCCTTGGACTGCGAAGAGATCAAACCACTTCATCCTAAAGGAAATCAGTCCTGAATATTCACTGGAAGGACTGATGCTGAAGCTGAAACTCCAATACTTTGATCACCTGATGCAAAGAATTGACTCACTGAAAAAGATCCTGATGCTGGGAAAGATTGAAGATAGTAGGAGAAGGGGACAACAGAAGATGAGATGATTGGATGGCATCACCACCTCAATGGACATGAGTTTGAGCAAGCTCCGGGAGTTGGTGACGGACAGGGAAGCCTGGCGTGCTGCAGCCCACAGGATCGCAAAGTCAGACACGACTGAGTAACTGAACTGAGCTGACCCAAAACTCTGCTTAGAATCTCAGTTTCTCTACCACCACTTTCCACTCAACCTCTTAGCTACATGCCTCTTATCAACTAACCCCTCTATGAGGAAAGCTGTACCGAAAGTTAACCTCATCCCTCTGTCCTTGTTTGCCTCGCTCACTCTTCACAGCCATTAAAAAAATTTTTTCCCAGCTTTTCTAGTTTTCAGCTAGAGTTCTGGCTTAGAAAAAGCTATTCTGTCACTGACAGAACCAGAAATCTCCCCAGTAGCTTGTTATGTGATACGATAATATGTTCCAGGCTTATATATTTTCTGACTTCAACCTGAAATAAGCCAGTTTTCCATGGTACCCTAGGTTCTGTCTAGTAACAAAAGTATTATTTAGAGAACAGTCTGGTACCAGAAGTGCTACCAAGCTTAATTTCTGAGATTTTTCAGGAAAGAAAATTAGGAAATAATACATTTTTAAAAAGGAAAAAATACACCATGAGATCATACTGACATTTTCAACTCAAATTTAAGATCGTAACATTCTTACCCAACTTCTCTGATTATATCTCTTTCCCATCCAAAAATCTAGGAACTCAATCCAATATAAGTATTTACTTGTTTACTTTATAATACACACCTGCAAAATAATAATACCAATATCACTACCAATTATATGATTACAAAAACAGTTTATGATATCTTTGCAGTTTTTTGTCCTTGGAAGTATATCCCACTAGGAACAGCCAAACCGTTGCTGTTGTTTAGTTGCTAAGCTGTGTCCAACTCTTTTGTGATCCCATGGATAGCCAGGCTCCTCTGTCCATGGGATTTTCCAGGCAAGAATATTGAAGTGGGTTGCCATTTCCTTCTTCAGGCAATCTTCCCAACCCAGGGATAAAACCTGCATCTCCTGCATTGCAGGTGGATTCTTTACCACTGAGCCACCAGGGAAGCCCAATGTCCAATTTACTACGCTTCAAAGTCATTTGAAATAGTCTCTATGTGAAAGTGTTAGTCCCTCAGTTTGTGTCCAGCTCTTTGGGACCCCATGGACTGCAGCCCTCCCGGCTCCCTTGTCCATGGGATTCTCCAGATGAGAATACTGGAGAGAGTTGTCATTCCCTTCTCCAGGAGATCTTCCCAACCCAGGGATCAATCCAGGTCTCCTGCATTGCAGGCGGTTTCTTTATCAAATGAGCCACCAGGGAAGATAATCTCTGTGTGCTTAGCCTCAAACTTGATATACATTTAGATTCATGTTCCTGTTTCCATTTGATTTTTAGGAATTGCCTTTTTCTCTCAATTTATTTCATTTTTGTTTATAGTAAATATTTGCATGATTCTTAAACCCAACCCACAAAGTACATTCAGATGTCTAGGTTCTACACATGTTTCTGTTACCCCATTCCCTTCTCTTTCCTTAGAGTAACCATTTTCCTTAGTTTCTGGTTTATCATTCCTTTGATTCACCTATGTATATACACGTAAATATAGGTATATATATTTATAGAGCCCTTTTATTTGAAAAATAGTAGCATACAATGCCATTATTTTGCTCTTTGCTTTTTCCATTTAACAGTAGTCTTGAGATGACCACATAGCTGATATGAAGATTATCCTCAGTCCTTTTCACAGCTCTCCATTTATAGTACTCCATTGTGTGAACATACGATATTTTATTTGATCAGTCCTCTTAATGATCTGAGCCTAGACTAATTTGCTATTGAATTTTGTTTCATAATTTAAGTTGACATAAAAATGCAAATGGTCCCACTGAAGTGGACAGATCAACAAACTTACTGGTATTCTGGCCTCTGCTGTCACAAAGAAACAAAATACACTAACATGTTTAGTTCCTGCCCAAATCTGTGATACAGGGTTCTCAACTGGAGCATATATCAAAACACTCACAGAGCCTGAGAAAACAAATGACGAACGATAGGGCTGCAACATTAACCACTCTCAGATGGGATCTAGCATTGTATTCGCATCTTTAACAGCTCCACAAATGAGTCTAATACATACTCCAAATTAAGAACAAATCTTCCACGTATAATCTTGGAATTTCTAGGTGTTAAAGTAAGTGGCTAAATTTTTGACACCAGTAGTAAAAATATTTCTACATTCTGAAGTTTCATCTTTAGTTAAACATTTTTGATCTAATAATTCTTTAAGGTCAACATACAATGAGAAAAGTTCACCATGAAAATTTATACTAATACTCCTAAAATGTAACAGATTAAGCATGTGTCATAATTATTAAAAAAAAATAATGCTCTGTAATCACTATAAACGAGTGCTATATATGCTTTAATGCTTAGGATATCCTACTATACTCATCCATAATGATAATCAAAACTACCACAAAGTAATACGGATTCCTGTCATATGTAAAAAATATATATATTATTTACCTCGAAAGACCCTAGAAAAGGGACAGTTCCTTTGCTCAAACCCTGGGCTCTGTCACTGGACTTGTCCTGCATCCAATTCTCTATGATCCCCCTAAATGTAACCCCACATGCATTCACAGCTTCATCTATCATTTATATGCTGACAACTGCCCAAACTGTATTTCTAACACAAAGTTTGGCCCATTTTATGACCAGTAATACCTATATTAAAAATTTAAGTAATTAAATCCACTTCTTTTTACCTCTTGGTTTTTTTCCCTGCTATTTTGTCATCATCCACCCAATCTTTCAAAACTTATCAACTCTTCCTTTACCTTACCCCAATCACTCAGCCAACAAAAAAAAAAACACTTATTTCTGTCCCTCTTCTATCCCTAGGCCAATGCCCTAGATCAAATTCTCCTCTTCCAAGTTTACTCTTCTGCAATAGCTTAGCCCAACCCCCTGATCTGACCAGTTCTCTACGGTGACAGTCTTAAATTCTGTCTGCAAACACATTAGCATTTAAGGGTAAAAACAAAATAAAGACAGGAGACAAAATTTGATACCCTTGCCAAAAGAAAAGCTCATGAACATAGATACAAAAATCCAAAACAAAATATTACCATAACAAACCCAGAAAATCTATATTAAAAAATATATCATGGCCAAACTGAGTTCATCTCAGGAATATGAGCATGGTCAAACCATTGGAAAGCCCATCAGTGTAATTTAACACATTAACAGATTAAAGGACAAAAGCTCTGTGATTATTGAGGACTATTCTAGAAGATTTCATTAAAGTCAGAAACAAGACTATTCAACAATGTCCTATAGATCTTAAACAATTCAGTAATTAGACAAGAAAAAGAAGCACAGAGTATACAGATCAGAAATAAAGTATTACAATTTACTGGCAGCATAAATAACAACATAGAAAACAAGAGAATCTACAAACTATCAATACTATAAGAATTTAGTAAGGCTTCCTAGAAATAAGTTAAATATATGAGAAAATCAATTCTGCTTTTGCACTTTCCTATTACAATGATTATAAGAATAAGACAGTTTCTGGTTCAAGGAGGATTAGAGAGTTGCAACACCCCATCTCCACCAGAAAGCCCAGCTAAGTTCCTGCCTAGACCCAAACTGATAAGTTCACTAGAGATCAGTCAAGTCATCCAAACCACCACAGAGACTCATGAGCTAAATATTCCTTACTGTTATAATGATAATACTGATAATGGTAGTAAAAATTAAAAATTTCATTCCTATCTACTAATCAATTAGGTTTAGCATTAGCAACAAAATTGCAGATCCAGGAGTAAATCCAATAAAAAAAAGTATGTGAGACCATTCTGAAAAAAGTTACAAGAATTTACTTAAAGATATAAAATATACCTAAATAAATGGAAATATAAAGCATGTTCTAGATGAGAAGACTCTATTCATAAAGATGACAAATTTCTCCAGGGTAGTATCAGTATCTGGTGAAATCTGAATTAAAAATCTCAACAAGGATTTTTGTTCAAATAAAAGGAACAAAGGGCTGAAAACAACAAAGGGAAATTTGAAGTTTTATGTAACTAAGGTGTATTTCAAATCTGTATGTGGCAGTAGGGGTAAAGGGAAGTATACTATTATGTAAATGGGACTGGGACAACTGGTTACCAAATAAAAATTATTTATTGTTGTTCAGTCACTCAGTCATGTCTGACTTTTTGCGATCCCACAGACTGTAGCAACCAGGCTTTCCTGTCCATTGTCTCCTGGAACAGCTTGGTCAAACTCATGTCCAATGATTCAGCGACACCATCCAACCATCTCGTCCTCTGTCGTCCCCTTCTCCTCCTGCCTTCCATCTTTCCCAGTATCAGGGTCTTTTCTAATGAGTCAGGTCTTCGCACCAGGTGGCCAAAGTACTGGAGCTTCAGATTCAGCATCAGTACTTCCAATGAATATTCAGGATTGAGTTCCTTTAGGAATGACTGGTTTGATCTCCTTGCAGTCCAAGGGACTCTCAAGAGTCTTCTCCAACACCATAGTTCAAAACATCAATTCTTTGGCACTCAGCTTTCGTTATGGTCCAACTCGCACATCCATACATGACTACTGGAAAAACCCTAGCTTTAACTATATATACCTTTGTTGGCAAAGTAATGTAATTTTGAGCATTACTTTGCTAGCATGTGAATTGAGTGCAATTGTGCAGTAGTTTGAACATTCTTTGGCACTGCCTTTCTCTGGGACTGGAATGAAAACTAACTTTTTCCAGTCCTGTGGCATTAAGTTACTACAACAAATATAAAATATAAAAATAAACTGCAGGCAGATGAAAGATCAGAGAGTGAAAAATCAAATATTTTTTAATGTTGAGGAAGACACACAGGAAAATATCTTGACAGGGTCGGTAAAGGAAAGGAATTTTTTAATATAACAAAAAAAAGAACAAGCCATAAAGGAAAAAAAATGATAAAGTGATTACATGAAAATCTAAATTTCTGTTTCAACAGAAATAAGAAAGTTAAAGACAAGCCATAATTGCTGCTGGTAATATAAACTGGCTAAATCTCTATGGAAAGCATTTTGGCAATACCCATCAAAATCTAAAATGCACATATCCTTCTGAAGAAGTAATTTTACTTCTGAGAACTAAACCTAAAGATAGACCCAGGGAATTCCCTGGTGGTCCAGTGGTTAAGAATCTGCCTTACAGTGACATGGGTCAGGGAATTAAGCTACCACATGCCATGGAGCAACTAAGCCACGTGCTGCAAGTAATAAGCCTGTGCCCTCTGAAGCCCACGTGCCACAACTAGAGAGCCCGTGTGCTGCGACTACTGAAGCCTCACACTCCGGAGCCTGTTTGTCTCAACTACTGAGCCCATGCAGCACAACTGGAGAGTCTGCACGGCAACAAAAGATCCCGCGTGACACAGTGGAGATCCTGCATGCCACAACTAAGGCCCAATGCAGTCAAATAAATACAGACAGACACACCCCTCCCTCAAAAAGAAAAGACCAGAAATGTGTGAAATGA
Source organism: Bos taurus (assembly GCF_002263795.3). Taxonomy (NCBI): domain Eukaryota; kingdom Metazoa; phylum Chordata; class Mammalia; order Artiodactyla; family Bovidae; genus Bos; species Bos taurus. Next base: position 51,709,068 of record NC_037340.1, read on the forward strand.
CATGTATACAAGGTCAAACAACACCTTTACACAAATTAAGACACAACCATACAATGGAATACCAACGAAACTTTTTTTCAAATGTGCTAGTACGAAACTAGCTCTAAGATATGCTGTTCAGCGAGGGCAGAGAGGGAAAGCAAAGTACAGAACTGTGACACTGCAGCCTGCAGAAAGGAGACCAAACACAGACAAAAGGAGGCAACAGAGAAATTTAATGAGGGCCTAGAAGAAATAAGTGATGAACACAATAACTCAAATGAAAAATATATGAGAATGAATCAATAGAAAAATAACTGAGGCAGAAGAATGGATGAGTGAGCTGGAAGAAAGAATGATGGAAATGACTGCCATGGAGTAGAATAAAGAAAAAAGAATAAAAATATGAGGATGGTCTCAGAGACCTCTGGGGCAACGTTAAATGCACCAACATTAGAATTATAGAGGTCTCTAATTAGAAGAGAAAGAAAAAGGGTCTGAAAAATATTTGAAGACATTGGAGTTGAAACTTCCGTAACATGGGAAAGGAAACAGTTACCCAAGTCCAGCACAGAGAGTCCCAAACAGGATAAACCCAAGGAGAAACATGCCAAGACACAAATCAAACTAACAAAAATTAAATGCAAGTAAAAATATTAAAGCAACAAAGGAAAAGCAACTAATAACATCCAAGGGAATCCTCATAAGGTTAACAGCTGATACTGCAGCAGAAACTCTGCAGGCCAGAAGGAACCAGCACTATATATTTAAAGTAATGAAAGGGAAAAACTTACAACCAAGATTACCCTACTCAGCAAGGATCTCACTCAGATTTACAGAGAAATCAAAAGCTTTACAGACAAGCAAACGGTAAGAAAACTCATCACCACCAAACTAGCTTTACAACAAATGCTAAAGGAACTTATCTAGGCGGGAAAAACTAGAGAAGAAAAAGACCTACAAAAACAAACCCCAAACAATTAAGAAAATGTAATAGCAACATGTGCGTGCATGCTAGTTGTGTCTGACTCTGCGACCCTATGGACTATAGCCCGCCAGGCTTCTCCGTCCATGGGATTCTCCAAGCAAGAATACTGGAATGGGTTGTCGTGCCCTCTTCCAGGAGATCTTCTCCACCCAGGGATCAAACCCTCATCTTTTAAGTCTCCTAAATTGCAAGGCAGATTCTTTACCACTAGTGCCACCTGGAAACTCCAATACATACTGATAATTACCTTAAAAGTAAATGCTATAATGTTCCAACTGAAAGATACAGACTGGCTAAATGGATACAAAAACAAGACCCATATATATGCTGTCTACAAGAGACACACTTCAGACCCAGGGACATATACATTTTGAAAGTGAGGGGATGTAAAATGTATTCCATGCAAATGGAAATCAAAAGAAAGCTAGAGCAGCAATACTCATATCAGACAAAATAGACTTTAAACTAAAGACAAGAGACAGAGAAGGCAATGGCACCCCACTCCAGTACTCTTGCCTGGAAAATCCCATGGACGGAGGAGCCTGGTGGGCTGCAGTCCATGGGGTCGCTAAGAGTCGGACACGACTGAGCGACGTCACTTTCACTTTTCACTTTCATGCACTGGAGAAGGAAATAGCAACCCACTCCAGTGTTCTTGCCTGGAGAATCCCAGGGACTGGGGAACCTGGTGGGCTGCTGTCTATGGGGTCACACAGAGTCGGACACGACTGAAGCAACTTAGCAGCAGCAGCAGCAAAGACAGGAGAAAAGGAAGGACATTACATAATGATCAAGGGACCAATCCAAGAAGATATAACAATTACAAATTTTTATAACTGTTATAAAAATTTATTCACCAAACACAGGAGCACCTCAATACATAAGTGCTAACAGCCATAAAGTGAGAAATCAACAGTAACACAATAATAATGGAGGACTTTATAATAGTCCACTTATAACAATGAATAGGCCATCTGGACAGATAACTAATATAGAAACACAAGCCTTAAATGACACATTAGACCAGACAGACTTAATTATTATATACAGGACATTCCATCCAAAAGCAGCAGAATATACTTTCTTCTCAAGTGCACCCAGAATATTCTCTGGGATAGATCACATCTTGGGTCAGAAATCAAGCCTGGTAAACAAGAAAATTAAAATCATGTCAAGTATCTTTTCCAACCACAACACTATGAAGTTAGAATTACCGGGAAAAAAAAAACTGTAAAAAAAAAACACAAACACATGGAGCCTAAATAATATGCTGCTAAATAACCAAGAGATCACTGAAGTAATCAAAAGGAAATAAGTATCTAGAAACAAATGACGGTGAAAACACAAAAACCCAAAGCCTATGGTGCCGGGAGCCGGCATATTGCATATTGAGTGCATATTGCATATTGAGTGCAGCACTTTTCAGGATCTGGAATAGCTCAACTGGAATTCTATCACTGCCGGTAGCCAGCATGAGGAACTCCGCCTCTGGCAAAGGTCATGAGGAAGGAGGCTTGACATACGCAAAGGCGGGATCAAGCCTCAGGAGTCTCCCTGGAAATTCTCGAGCAATCTACCCCCAAAACCAGAGTCTGCCTACTTTCTGCTTTGTGCTTTCACCTACACCTCTGACTTTACGGGGGGCTGTCCCCCACTACCTCTCTGAAAAAAGTTAGCTTACAGCTCCAGTTAATAATTCCTGGGTGTGACAGTGTTTAACCTACAAACTCCCTTGGAAGTCCTCTAGCCTGCCTGAATAGGTTTTTCCGGCCACATGTGATTGCTCAGAGCCTCCAAACTGTGAGAGGCATGAGATGTTCTAAACTGTCTAAATACAGATTCCTTTGAGCAGTCAAAAGATTGATTAGAAATTGTATTGGTGAAGGGATTTTCACTTGTTGGGCCAATGTTTGCTGCTAAGTCTCCATATCCCTTACCTGCTGTGTCCCTGGCAGTGTATTGATTAATATAATTGGTGTAAATAGTAGCTTTAATGTTTGTAACCTGGGACCCTTGAGTTAATTCTTTTTCTTGTTATAGCCCACCACACCTTTGCTCTGTAGGAATGCAACTTTATCTAATGCTTTTTGGAGGCTGGCGCCTGACTTGAGAATAATCACCTTTAGAGAAAAAGGCCTCCGGGCCAGAAGATGATGCAAATCACCTAAACTTTTGCATATGATAAGTTTGCAGGAAGAAAGCCTGGCTTACTGCAGGACTCTACCCCTTCCCCCATTATCCTCTATGCATAACTTAAGGTATAAAAACTACTTTGGAAAATAAAGTGCGGGCCTTGTTCACCGAAACTTGGTCTCACCATGTCGTTCTTTCTCTTACCTTCTGGCTGAATTATTCAGCCTCTTTTCTCCACTGAATTTCCTCACTGAGCTATCCTTATTTCAGCCTCTTTTCTTCACTGAATTTCTTCACTGAGCTATCCTCATTCTATTACTCTTTATATCCTTAATTAACGTTTAATTAAGCAGTTGTTTCCTGATCCTCGCCGACGCCGTCCCCGCTTCGAATACCCTGGATCAGCCGGGGCTGGTCCCCGGCACTATGGGATGCAGCAAGAGCAGTTTTAATAGGAAAATTTATAGCAATACAATCCTACCTCAAGAAACAAGAAAAATCTCAAATAAACAACCTTACCTTACACCTAAAGCTACTAGAGAAAGAACAACAACAAAGTTAGTAGAAGGCAAGAAATCATAAAGATCAGAGTAGAAATAAATAAAACAAACGAAGAAAACAAAAGCAAAGATCAGTGAAACTAAAAGCTGGTCCTTTGAGAAGACAAAATTGATAAACGTTAGCCAGACTCATCAGGAGAGAGAGAATTAAAATTAATAAAATTAGAAATAAAAAAGGACAAGTTACAACTGACACTATAGAAATACAAAGGATCGTAAGAGACTATTAATACAAGCAACTATATGTCAATAAAATGGACAATCTGGAAGAAATGTACAAATTCTTAGAAAAGTACAACCTTCTGGACTTCCCTCATGGTTCAGTGGTTAAGAATCTGCCTAACAACGCAGGGGACATAGGTTCAATAACTCATCCCAGAATATTCTACATGCCAAGGGGCAACGAAGCCCATGTGCCACAACTACTAGAACAGCAGCCCAGAGCCCACAAGCCACAATGACTGAGTTGGTGTGCCTCAGCTACTGAAGCCAGCACACCCTAGAGGCCTGTGCTCCAGAAAAAAGAAGCCACCATGATGAGAAGTCCACGCACCGCAACTGAAGAGTAGCCCCTGCTTGCCACAACTAGAGAAAGTCCACATGCAGCAAAAAGGACCCAGTGCAGTCAAAAAAAAGTACAACTTTCCAAGACTGAACCAGAAAGAAACAGAAAATATGAACAGACCAATCACAAGTAATGAAATCGAAACTGATTAAAAAGCCTTTCAACCAACAAAACTCCAGGACCAAATGGCTTCACAGGCAAATTCTATTAGGTTGGTACAAAAGTAATTGTGGTTACAGACTGTGAATTTTAAATCATTATAACTGGGCTCAAACATATCTTTATTAATCAAAATAGGAACCCTTACAATCAACACATTTTTGTCAATGAGAAATAAATTTTTGTTTATTCATGTAGCATAAAAACCTGTGCATCAGGATTCAACTCTTGGAAAGCATTTTCTGCCTCCTGCTGGTTGTGCAAGCATCTTCCCTGCAAAAAAAGTTGTCAAGATGCTTGAAGGAGTGATAGTCAACTGGCGAGAGGTCAGGTGAATACAGCAGATGAGGCAAAACTTCAAAGACCAATTCATTCAACTTTTGAAGTGAAGGTTGTGCAATGTGTGGTCAGGCACTGTCATGGAGAAAAACTGGACCCACTCTGTTAACCAATGCTGGCTGCATGCACTGAAGTTTTCGGTGCATCTGACTGATTTGCTGAGCATACTCTCAGGTGTAATGGATTCAGATAGCTTATCAGATCAGATGGGCAGCAGACCACCAAACAGTGACCATGACCTTTTTTGGGTGCAAGTTTGGCTTTGTGAAGTGCTTTGGAGCTTCTTCTCAGTCCACCACAAGCTGGTCATCGCAGGCTCTCATATAAAATCCACTTGTCATCGCATATTACAATCTGATCAAGAAATGGTTCATTGTTGTTGCATAGAATAAGAGAAGACAATAATTCAAAATGGTATTTTTGATTTCCAGTCAGGTCATGAGGCACCCACATATCGAGCTTTTTCACCTTTTCAATTTGCTTCAAATGCCAAATGACCGTAGAATGGCAGTTGTTGAGTTCTTTGGCCACTTCTCGTATAGTTGTAAAAGGATCAGCTTTGATGACTGGTCTCAATTGGTTGTTGTCAACTTCTGATAGCTGGCCACTGTGTTCCTTATCTTCAAGGCTCTGTCTCCTGTGCTAAACTTCTAGATCCATTTTCAACTCAAATAAAAAAATTGCTCGAATTTGCTTTTTGTCTAAAATCATTTCTGTAGTCTAAAATAAATATAAAGTAAACAGCAAGTAATAACCAAAACAACATAAAGGGGGAAATGTGCATTAAAAAGATTTATAATACAACCATATTTATTTAAGAATGTATTCCAATATCAAATGGCAAAGTTCAAAAATGCAAATCCACAATTATGTTATCACCAACCTAATGGCAAACATTTAGAGAAGAGTTAACACCTACCCTTCTCAAACTCTTCCAAAAAACTGCAGAGGAAGGAACAAGCTCACTGTACAAGGCTATGATCACCCTAATATCAAAACCAGACAAACATATCACACAGAAAAAGAAAACTGCAAGCCAATGTCACTGATGAACACAGACATAAAAATCCTTAACAAAATATTACTAGCAAACTAAATCCAACAATACATTGAAAGGATCATACACAATTATCAAGTGGGATTTATTCCAGGGATGCAAAGATTCTTCAATATATGCAAATCAATGTGATATACTATAATAACAAATTTTAGAAAAAAAAATATGATTATCTCAACAGGTGCAGAGAAAGCTTTTTGTCAAAATTCAACACCCATTTATAACAAAAACTCTTCAGAAAGTGGGCATAAAAGAACACTACCTTAACAAAATAAAGCTCATGTGTGACAAACCCACAGCAAACATCATTCTTGATGAAAAACTGAAAACATCTCCTCTAAGATCAGGAACAAGACAGTGGGGTCCACTTTGCCACTATTATTCAACATAGTTTTGGAAATCTTACCCATGGCAATCATTGAGAAAAAGAAATAAAATGAATCCAGATTAGAAAAGAAGTAAAACTATCACTGTTTGTAGATGACATGATACCATACATAGAAAATCCTAAAGCTGCTACCAGAAGATTACTAGAGATCATCAATGAATTTGGTAAAGTTTCAGTATAAAAAAATTAATACACAGAAAGAGGAATTAAGGAAACAATCCCACTTCCCACTACCACAAAAAGAGGAAAATACCTAGGAATAAACCTACCTCAGGAGGCAAAAGACTTGAATGCAGAAAACTGTAAGATATTGATGAAAGAAATCTAAAACAACACAAACAGATTGAGAAATATACCAAGTTCTTGGATTGGAAGAATAAATATTGTGAAAATGACTATATTACCAAAGCAATCTACAATGCAATCCCTATCAAATTACCAAAGTCATTTTTCACAGAATTAGAACAAAAAATTTTACAACTAGTATGGAAACACAAGAGACCCCAAATAGTCAAAGCAATCTTCAGAAAGAAAAGCAGAGCTGGAAGAATCAGGCTCCCTGCCTTCACACTATATTACAAAGCTACAGTGATCAAGAGACCATGGTACTGGCACAAAAAAAGAAAATAGATCAATGGAACAGGACAGAATGCCCAGTGATAAACCCATACATGTATGGTCACCTAATCTATGACAAAGGAGGCAAGGATATACAATGGAGAAAAGACAGTCTCTTCAGTAAGTGGTGCTGGGGAAACTAGACAGCTACATGTAAAAGAATGAAATTAAAACACTTTTCTAATATCATACACAAAAACAAACTCAAAATGGATTAAAGACCTAAATGTAAGGCTAGATAGTATAAAACTTTTAGACAAACACATAGGCAGAACACTCTTTGACATAAATCAGCAAAATCTTTTTTGACCTACCTCCTAGAGTAATGAAATAAAACAAAAACAAGTGCACCCTGATTAAACTTAAAATCTTTTGCACAGCAAAAAAAAACCATAAACAAGATGAAAAGACAACCCACAGAATGGGAGAAAATATTTGCAAAGCACTGACAAGGGATTTATCTCCAAAATATACAAACAACTCATGCAGCTCAATACCAAAAAATAACTCAATCCAAAAATGAGTGGAAGACCTAAATAGACATTTCTCCAAAGACATACAGTTGACCAACAAACACATGAAAAGATGTTCAACATCACTAATATTACAGAAATGCAAATCGAAACTACAATAAGGTATCACCTCACACAGGTCAGAACAGCCATCATCAAAAAATCTACAAACAATAAATGCCAGAGAGGATGTGAAGAAAGGGGGATCATTTTACACTGTCGGTGGGAATGTAAATTGATACAGTTACTAAGGAGAATAGTACAGAGGTTCCTTAAAAAACTAAAAATGTAACTACCACATGACCCAGCAATCCCACTCCTGGGGACATAATTATAGAAAAGTGAAAGTGAAAGTTGCTCAGTCCTGTCCAACACTTTGTGACCCCATGGTCTGTATAGTCCATGGAATTCTCCAGGCCAAAATGCTGGAGTGGGTAGTTCAAAAAGATATATGCACTCCAATGTTCACTGCACTATTTACAGTAGCCAGGATATGGAAGTAACCTAAATGTCCATCAACAGAGGAACAGATAAAGAAGATGTGGTACTCTTCAATGGAATATTACTCAGCCATAATAAAGAATTAAATTGGGTCCTTTGCAGAGATGTGGATTGCCCTAAGGGCTTCCCTGATAGCTCAGTTGGTAAAGTATCCACCTGCAATGCAGGAGACCCCGGTTCAATTCCTGGGTTGGGAAGATCTTCTGGAGAAGGGATAGGCTACCCACTCCACCGTTCTTGGGCTTCTCTTGTGGCTCAGCTGGTAAAGAATCCACCCACAATGCGGGAGAGCTGGGTTCGATCCCTGGGTTGGAAAGATCCCCTGGAGAAGGGAAAGGTTACCCACTCCAGTATTTTGGCCTGGAGAATTCCATGAACTGTATAGTCCACGGGGTCCCATGCTGTATAGCCCATGGGACTGACCTAGAGATTGTCACAAAGAGCCAAGTAAGTCAGAAAGAGAAAAATAAATACCACATATTAATGCATATATGTGGAATCTAGAAAAAAGATGGTCTCACTTGCAAAGCAGAAACAGACACACAGATACAAAGAACAAATGCATGGACACGAAAGAGGAGGTGGGGTGGGATGAATTAGGAGACTGGGAGTGATGATATATACACTACTATGTATAAAACTGATAGCTAATGAGAATCTACTGTATCACACAGGAGAAAACTAAACAAAGATGATTAACAGATTTGAAACTTCTGTATATCAAAAAGCATTATTAAGGTTGTTCTTAAGAAAAACAAGAAACAAAATGAGGTGAAATTATTTGCAAATCATGTATCTGACAAGGGTCTAATATCCAGAACATACAAAGAACTCTTACAACTCATCAATAAAAAGACAAATAGTTTAAAAGGCAATGTAATCGAGTGGACATTTTTCCAAAGAAGATATACCAATGGTCACAGAGGCACATGAAAAGATACTAAGAACCAATACTCATTAGGGAAATATAAATCAAAACCACAATGAGATACCAGTTATACTAAGATGGCCATTCACTCATTTATACAAATAATTTTATAACAATAAATGAATAAATGAGTGAATGAATGTGTGAATAAAACCTCAGAAAATAAGTATTGATGAGAATGTGGAGGAAATGCAACTTTCACATAGTGCTATTAGAAATGCAAACTGTTACAGTTGCTATGAAAAAGTCTGGCTCTCCTCAAAAACTAAACATCAATTTACCATATGACCCAGCAATTCCACTGCTAGGAAACACCTAAGAGACATACCCATATATCACCCAAAAACTTATACATGAATGTTCATAGCAATATTATTCATAATAGGTAAAAGGTAGAAACAACCCAAATGTCCATCATCTGATGACTGGATAAATAATACGCGGTATGCATACACTTCAGCCAAAAAACGAATGATATACTAATATATGATACGACATGGATGAGTCTTGAAAACATTACATTAAGCAAAAGTCAGTCTTTTACCACATACGATAACATTTACATGAAATGTCTAGAATAGAAAATCCACAAAGAGCAAGTAGATTGTGGTTGTCTCAGCACTGGGAGGAAGGAGGATCAGGAGTGACTGCTGAAAGGGTTTCTATTTGGCACAATGAAAATATTCTGGAATAAGATAATGATGATGGCTGCACTACTTTATGAATATACTAAAAATAATATAATTGTACACTTTAAAATGGTGAGTTTTATCCACTTATCAGATAAGTGGACAGAATTCATAACGCAGATGGAAAAAACTGTATGGAATTAGGTAAAAAAGGGCAGGGAGGGGACAGTGCAAAATCGACTGTCAAAGAAGATCCTACATGTGTATTTTTACTTATTTATTTTACATACGTATTTTTAAAAAGAATGAGAAAGGTTAACAAAGTGGTATAAAATTTGCATGTGCCAAATAAATTTTGCAAAGTAATATAATGGGTTTTTTCTCAGTAACTCTATAATACACCAGAAATTATATTCTTGGCAACTACATAAAGCCATTTTTTAAAAAATGATGTATATCAACTGTACATCAACCTAAAAGTATTCAAGGAAGTAAACAGAAGTTTTCAGTTATTTTGGTGGTGCTCAAAAGTATGAAAACTCTAGAGAAAAACCATACATACACAGGTATACAAAAAGATATGTAAAAAATGTTCATTGTAGCACTATTGGTAACAGCACAAGATGGTAAACTCTAAATATCCAGCAGCTGAAAAACATATAAATAAATGGGGATTCTGTAATGCAAATAGCTATGAAATCAACTAGAACTACTTTTATCAACACAAACATCTCAAAAGCATAGAAAAACTAGGTTGGCGGCAAGAAGTTATAGAATGACTACTTTATAAAGTTTGAAAACGTGATTTTATTTTTGGAAACAAGACTCTGTGTGTGTGCATGTATATATATGTGTATTTGTGCATCTGTAGTGAAAAAGCAACATGCAAGAGAAATAAACATCAACTTCACTGCACTAGTTACCTCTGGGGAGAGTTAAGGTAAACAGAATTAGGGAGGAGTAATATAGTGACCCTGGTGCTATCTATAATATTTTATATCATATAACATTTATTATTATATGAAGAAAATTCAGAAGAGCTAGGTTGCAGGCACATAGATGCTCATTTTATTTTTCTTTGTATCTCTTCCATAGGCTGGACCGTAAGGAAGGCAGAGAGCCAAAGAACTGATGCCTTCAAACTGGTGCTGGAGAAGACTCCTGAGAGTCCCTTGGACAGCAAGGAGATCAAACCAGTTAACCTCAAGGGAAATCAACCCTGAATACTCACTGGAAGCACTGATGCTGAAGCTGAAGCTCCAGTATTTTGGAGCTTGATTGATGTGAACAGTCAATTCATTGGAAAAGTCCCTGATGTTAGGAAAGATTGAGAGCAGAAGAAGAAGAGGGCATCAGAGGATGAGGTGGCTGAATGGTGTCACTTATGCAATGGACATGTACTTGAACAAACTTTGGAAATGGTAAGGGACAAGGAGGCCTGGCATGCTGCAGTCCATGGGGTCACAAAGTCAGACACAACTGGGCGACTGAACAAGAGACACATAAAACATGATGCTGCGGCCAGTGCAGCAGGTAGGGACTGAAAGTGGTCAACACAGCTTGGGAAAAAGAAACTAGAGACAGAATTAAAGTTTTAAAGATGGGACCGGGGGACTCAAGACCTCTTGGATGAAGAGTCCTGTTCCTCAGAGCCACATCACCTTTATTTAGTATCTTGGCAAGCAAAAAGTATCCATTGTGCTACGATGAAGTCAGCCTCCTATGCCCCGGTCACATCTCCCATTTTATTGATTAAACTATCTTTGTAATTCTCTTGTATAAGGGCTATCACCTAGCTGGAGGTCATAGACTCCATATGCCTTGGGAAAACATCTTAGTGTGTGCACAAGCAGCATTCTGAACTTGCGCTGCCCGGCATTCCAAGGTCCACACTATGCTCTTCTTTAGCTCAGCAGGGTATGACGACCCCAACTAATCAACCCAATGGACTTTTACTTGGGTTATGCAGTGTTGCTATATTTTGCTTTTATTCTTTCCCCTTTGTGATTTTCTCACAGCTTAGCCAGAGCAACAGGCAGCTGACTACTAACCGCTGCCATGTGATGTTTAAACATATGTTAGGAAAGGGTATGAAATGATCTAATTCTGCAAATTTGCTTCAAGATAATATTGCTAAACCTTCTGATCAAAATCCTTGTGAAACTTTGCAAGATGTCTCCAATATTTGAAAAACCAATGTGAAAGGGGAAAATTAAGTAACAATTACCACAGCTTGGCCTTTTCATTAAATTTGGAAAAACCATCCACACAGGAAGTATGCTATTTGTAAAGGAATGCTTACAAACAGCTATTACAAACTACTATCATTTTATCATACCAAAAAAAATTCTAAAAAATAATTTTAAAGCACAAGTGCATGAATAACAAACATGACAGGAAAGTTGTGTATTCCTGAAGCATAAAGCAGAGCCAAATACATCTGATCCCCAAATTAAATGTCACTTTTTACTCATCTATAAATAATGTTTTTCCTTACTCAATTAACTAAAAATACATTAAACAACATGTATCCACATGTTAAAGAGGGGAAAGTCAAATTTTTCTTTTTATATTATGAATATCATTACAAGCTGTGTTCAAAATGCATGTTATAACCTTTAATAGGAAATTACTTTTAACTCCATTTAAAATCATCTTGTCAAAAACAGGATACATTTTTTAATGTATCATTAAGATAGTCTACAAGATTATACATTTTTGTAAAAGGATCTGTGAATCAGAAGCTATAGGAAACACTGGTCCAGAGATTACTTTTGCATCCTTTAACAGTACCTGACACAATTTCAGCCTCTAATGCTTACAGACTTATTAGTAAACAAATTAGAAAATTCTTAATTAGAATGCAAAAAGGACCAAGAGGAATTAATTGGAAAATTCATTCAACTTAATAACTGTACACTGTTAATGTCAAATTCTAAAAAATGAAGAGGCAATTCAGCCATAACTAAAATTAACTTCTATAAGACTAAGAGAATAAACATGTAAGTATGTAACCTGTAAAACATGTAAAAATGTAAATAAATAGCCTGAATTAAGGTTCACTCAAAATGTACTAAAAAAAAAAAAAACTTAAGGAATTAAAAACCAAAAGGATAAAATCAAACCAGAGACTCACATGTTTTAAAAAAGGCAATTAAAAGTATATGACACTAATAAAATGAGGAAAAAGAAAAAAGCAAGACAAATAAAAGAAAGTCACTCTGAAGGGGAAAAATTAGAAAATGTCAGGCTAATAACAAAGGGCCAGTCTAAAAGTACAGGGAGAAAAGGAAAAAATAGAAGGAAGAAAATTAAAAAAAATTAGTTAGTATATAGTATATGAGGGAGAAGGCAATGGCACCCCACTCCAGTACTCTTGCCTGGAAAATCCCATGGACAGGGGACCCTGGTAGGCTGCAATCCATGGGGTCACTAAGAGTCGGACACGACTGAGCGATTTCACTTTAACTTTTCACTTTCATACATTGGAGAAGGCAATGGCACCCCACTCCAGTACTCTTGCCCGGAAAATCCTATGGATGGAGGAGCCTGGAAGGCTGCAGTCCATGGGGTCGATGAGGGTCGGACACGACTGAGTGACTTCACTTTCACTTTTCACTTTCATACATTGGAGAAGGAAATGGCAACCCACTCCAGTGTTCTTGCCTGGAGAATCCCAGGGACTGGGGAGCCTGGTGGGCTGCCGTCTATGGGGTCACACAGAGTTGGACACGACTGAAGCGACTTAGCAGTAGCAGCAGCAATAGTATATGAATAAGAGTCACTTATGCCAAAATATATCTGGGAAATCACTGAAAATGGTAAAGAATATAAATGAGAAACAAATTAAATGAATTTCTAGATACAATTATTTTGGAAAGTACAACCACAATTTCATTTTAGTTTTAGAAACAAGATTGTGTTTAAAGAGAAAACTCAATGATTTCTGTTCAACCATGGTACAAATTTATTAAATTAGTCATAATTAGTAAAAACTATGTGATCATAAACATAGTCTGGTTTTTTCCTGTATATTTATCTGTCTTCTATACTGTAGTAAATGCATTTGCCTATCTTAGGAACTTTTCACAGAGGTAAAGTTTAAATGACAGATACTTGCTTTCAAACATGTCATAATTTGTGTGTGTGCTCAGTCACTAAGTTGTTTCCAACTCTTTTCGACCCCCTGGACTGCAGTCCACCAGGCTCCTCTGTCCATGGGATTTTCCAGGCAAGAACACTAGAGTAGGTTGCCATTTCCTCCTCCAGGGGATCTTCCTAACCTAGGGATCAAGCCTGCATCTCCTGTATCTTCTGCATTGGCAGGTAGATTCTTTACCACTGAGCCACCTGGAAAGCCCCTGTCATAACTCAGGCAATTATACTAAGACATTCTTGCTAAATTTTTCGTTTTACTCAATGAACATGTTTTTACCTATTCATCTAAATAAAACTCTTCTAGGAATTAGCCAAAATTTTAAAGGTCTATTATTTAAGTATTTTACATAAAGTTTTCACCCAAAAACTTCACATAAGCACATATTTTGTTGCCTCCTCCCATGATCCTATCTGTTTTCCCTGTCACAAAATCAAGACATTAATAACTGCCATTCAGTGACTTGGCTTTACTACACTTAATCAACACAGGGCAGTTCTAACTGCAGTAACCTCAACGTTCCACATAGTGGGCCACTCACGGAATGCATTTCTGATAAAAACTGGGGACCAGCATCTCATTACATGATACAATATTTCCCAGACCATTCTCAACTTTCATCATCAACACTTACTGAGTGTTCACCAACAGCAGGTTCTACAAATATGCAGGGGCGTCACTGTCCTCACCTGCCCGCTACTGGATCCATTTTCTGGTGACATTATGTGTATTTCCTTTTCTCCTTTCCCTTCTCAGCTCATACCATCTAACGGAGTTGGACCTCAACCCCCTTCTCCAGGAGGTACTCAACTCAGGTCTGATTGGTCAGAACATTCCCAGGACCTGAGCCACAGTGACTGCTTCAGTAAAGGACAAGTGAGACTCTCACCCCTCCTTATCTGTTACATGCTCCTAAGGAAGAGCTACTCTTTTCTAGTTTGATCTAGCTTTTGGAGACATCACATGAAGAAAGCCTGCCTGCAAGTGAGGCCAGTAAAGAGGCAAGGAGAGAGACTAACTGGTTGCCTGGATTTAGCCACATATGAAGCCAACAATATTCCCTGGACTTTTCTGTCTTATAAATCAATAAATCTCTCCTCTTTTTCTCTCAAGTTTGGCTGAGTTGGACATCTGTCAAAAATAGAATTCTGACAGAAAGTGTATCCAATACAATTCACAAATAGAGTGACAATTAATGAGCCTTTGAATGTGAAACTAGGTTTTAAAAAAAAGCTGAAGTATAGGACAGTGAGAACAGCCTGATCCTGAGCTGGAAGTTGGCAATCCCAGTTATGCAGAATCAAACAAGTTAAAAACAATGCCTTTGGTAACTTAGGGTTTGCATCATGTACCCAACATGATTGGAACATTGGGAGACTCAGCATTAAAAAGTCAGTAATTGAGACCATGTTATCAAGTTCAAGAGGATAAGGCCCAGGTAGGGGTGAAATAGATGAAGGGAATTTAAAGTTACAAACACCTAGTTATAAAATAAGCCACAGGTATGCAATTTATGGGGCTTCCCAGGTGTTTCAGTGGTAAAGAATCCACCTACCAATGCAGGAAGATGCGGGAGATGTGGGTTTGATCCCTGGGTTGGGAAGATTCCCTAGAGGAGGAAAAGGCAACCCACTCCAGTATTCCTTCTTGGAAAACTCCATGGACAGACAAGACTGGTGGCCTGCAATCCATGGGGTCTCAAAGAGTCAGACATGCTAAGCCACGGAGCAAGCATGCATATAATAAACAGCATAAGGAATATGGTCAATAATACTGTAGTAACTTTGTATGGGAACAGTTACTAGACCTATCATAGTGATCTTGATACTAACTTAATATTGTACATAAACTATACCTCAATTAAAAAACAAAAACAGGGAATATCAGTGGTGGTCCAGTGGTTAGGACTCCTCACTTTCACTGCCAATAGTAAGGATTTGATCCCTGATCAGGGAATTAAGATACTGCAAAGTGCACAACACAGCTTGGAATAGAATGGAATATACAAAACAAGAGGATAAAGCCCAAACTCCTTTGTGTGGAATATAAAGACTTCAACGAGGACTTCCCTGGTGGTTCAGAGGTTAAGAATCTGCCTGCCCATATGAAAGACACACGGAGTCAGCCTCTGGTCCAGGAACTAAGATCCCACATGCCACAGGGCAACAAAGCCCGTGAACCACAACTATTGAACCTGCATTCCAGAGCTCAAACACCGCAACTCCTGAGCCCACGTGCTGCAACTACTGAAGCCCATGAACTCTAGAGCCGCAACAAGAGAAACCATCACAATGAGAAGCTTGTGCACCGCAATCAGAAAGCAGCCGCTGCTCACCACAACTGGAGAAAGCCCTCAGGCAGCAACAAAGAACCCATGCACCACAATGAAGACCCAGCACAGTCAAAAATAAACAATTAATTAATTTTAAAACATACTTTAATGATCTGGCTTATGTCCCTCTGTATATTAGGGATTATTCTATATTGTAAGGGATAGGAAATCTAAATCTGACTTAAGAAAAATGTGGCCTGTAGTACCTCATAAAACCAAAAAGTGCAGCTTCAGTCAAGGATTTATCCAGAGATTCAGAATATCATCAGGTCTCCAGCTCCATTGTTCTACCATCTCCTCGCTTCTAGGAACTGCACTGACCTCAAGTGGACTCTAATCACAACAGCAATGCTAGCTATAATAGTTCCAGGCCCTATGTCCTCACCACACGAACAGAAGACAGCAACACATCTCCTTCATAAACGCCCACAGAAGAAGACAGGTCTCCAGCAAAAGTCCTGAGATTCACTCTGACTGAGTCACCTTAGGTCACATGTCTACTTCAAAACAATCACCAAAGTCAAAGACTGGAACGCTCTGATGGCTTAGCCTAGGTCAAGGATGCACCTTGAAGCTGGAGGTGACTGAGAAGGGAAAACCAATTACACTTTTCAATCTCACACCCTTCCATTGTATCTCTTACAAGTTATGCTCCAGTGACATCCATTTATGTTGAGTTCTCTAAGTGTTGTGAGTTGAACTATGCCACTGCAAAGGATATGTTGAAGTCCTAACCACACCATACCTGTGAACATGACCTTATCTGGAAACAGGGCCTTTGCAGATTTACTTAAGAGAATGTCATATTCATACATCTAATATGACTGGTATCCTTATAAGAAGAGAAGAGACCTACAGGGAGAGTGCCATGTGAGAAGGAAGTGATGGAAGCAGAAACTGAAGAGACTCATCTACAAGCCAAGGAATGCCAAGCATTGCTGGCAATTTCAGAAGCTAAGAGAAAAGGGGAACAAATTCTCCCTTGGAACCATAAGAGGCAGCATCACCCTGTCAACATGATTTCAGGCTTCTGAACTCCAGAACTGGGAGAGATTAAATTTCTGATGTTTTAAGTCGCCCAGTTTATAGTACTTTGTACCACAACCTTAGAAAACTAACACAACAAATAAGAATAGTCCATGATTCTCGGACTTTGCACAAACTCTTTGCTCCTTCTGGAGTGTCCTCCCCCAGATTGTCTATTTACACTAAACTTCTCAGATCTGCCCAAATGTTCTCTGTGACACTTTCCACCAGAACCCACAGCACAGTTAGTCTCTCCACCACACAATAGTCCAGCACCACATATTGCCCACATTTATATTATTAAATTGTAAAAGCCTGTGCACATAGCTAACAATATCAATGCTTCAGAATTATGAGCTCTTCAAGGGGAAAGCAAGACTTGATTCTAACCCACCTTCACAGCCTCAAGTCAGGGCACAGTATCTAACATGTAGTGATCAATCGGAAGCTACTTATGAATTGAACAGGCCGATGGCTCATCTCAAAAGAAAACAAGCATGATTTCAGAGAATTGGCTATTCTAGATTATAGAGAACTGAAGATGGGCCTTGAGGTAGAATCTAGATAATAAAGAAGAAAAGAAAGAATGTGGGGGTAGGGATGAAGAGGGGTGATGAATTTAGCAAATACGCAGAAAAACTATTACAAAGTAGAAAGGTTGGGTTAGGGAAAAGGGGTTATATGTAAAGCATTTGAGGGCCTTCTGCTGAGGGTCATTTTACAGATAATGGAGTTTAAAAAAAAAAAGAAAAACATTTCTGACCAAGACAGCAACACAAGTTCTCAGGGGATTATATGACACGGGGTAGAATGGATTCCAGAGGTGCAAGAAACCAACCAGAGTGCAACAGAGGCAGGTCAGCAATGAGACGAAGGGCCAGGTGCGCTAGGGTGGAGTAGAAAGAACAGAAAGGAACACATTTCTAAGACTTTAAAGAAGGGAGAAAAACAGAGCAAAAGACTACTCCTAAGTTTTGATCTTTGGTTATCTAAACTAGGATTTGCTACTGAAATAAGAAGTACAAAGGAAAACACTTTTTTTTTTTTTTTAATGATAACAAGTTTGGTCTTCAATATGGCTCAATGTGAGGTAACAGCACAACACCCAATAAAGATGCCCAACAAACAGTGGAAGACAAGACAATGAAATTTAGGAAAAATAAAGACAGAAAGACAAACATGGCAGTCATTCAGGTACATTTCTGAAAGTTGTAATACATATAACTTGAAATCCATATACACAGCAGAATCTCATTCCTTCACTCAACAATAGTTACTGAGCACTATGTCTCAGGCACTGCTCTAGGCTCTGGGAATGTAACCGTGAGCAAAAGAGATAAAAATCCCTGCCCTCATGGGCTTATATTCTACTGCAAAAATTCATCAACATACACTTAGGGCTTCAGATTACTTCCTCTTAGTAATTACCATAAACAAGGTAAGTATTTATTTTACCTCCTTTTTTACCATATTTTATTTTCCAGAATTTTCACTTCACTAGTTAAAAAAGTATATGCATATCCTCAGACCAGTAGCCAGACAGATTCAATGAATTTAATTTTTCTTTTATGCTAGCTTTCTTGTTGTAACAAACCTATTTTCCCTCTTTTGTTTTTCAAAGTGTTGGAGAAGGAAACAGCAACCCACTCCAGTATTTTTGCCTGGAGAATCCCATAGACAGAGGAGCCTGGAAGGCTATATAGTCCATGGGGTTGCAAGAGTTGGACACGACTTAGCAACTAAACCACCACATAAGGTTCTCAATAGGTTATTGTATTCCACCTGCCCAAAAGTTGTATAGCAGGAACTTAAAAGAATTAAATGCACATTAACTTCATAAATGAGCTTAACATCTTTTTTTCTTGAGCTTAACATCTTTACTTTCTAACTTAATGGGATATATTTATCCTCTAAAGAAAAACTTTGATAGTGATATTACAAGTAGAAAAACATGATTACTGAATCACACAAAAATGAATCGAAGTGGCATTGCTCTGGAAATCATCCACAAAAGATTTCATAGTTATTTTTATTAAACTGACACCATTAACCTTATCCTCTGTAATTAATCATTTCTACAGTATCTTACATTTGAAAAAAAATGAACTGACTTTCTAATTACAACCACACAATAATCCAAATTTTAAACAACATCCTCAGAATTATCCTGAAGATTAAACGGTACAATATACATGAAAATGTTTGGCCAGGTCTCTGGCATGTAGTATGGACTCAGTGATAACTTTAGTGAATCTAATCCTATTATTATCTATGTTCTTTTCAATTAATGAAAAAGATCTTACTACAGTAATTGTAATACAGGATTTACAGAACTTAAAGGCTTAAAAAACACACCAACTTGATGCTGACCCAAACCAGAAAAGTATTCATTCTAATGTCTCTTAGGTTAATGACAAAGAAGTCTGTAAGTTAAATCAAGATACAAACTAACATATAATCAAAACCAACATTTCACTCTTCCCCTAAAAAATCCTACAACTAAAAATTTAATGGAAGGTTTTATTAAAGACTATAGACATAAGTTTCTCTTACTTTCAGTTTTTAAAATGCAAATTTCAGAAGCCCACAAAATACAATGAAATTATCAGAATGAAGGTCTTAACTGTTTGCCCAGAAAAGAGCACTGACACTAGCTGGAACCGGCTCAACGGAGCACCCACAACAACCTGGGAAGCCCCTTCACTCTCATATGACACCACCTGAGACAACCTGATCAAGACTGCCTGTTCCCCTCTAAAAGTGGTTCTTTTCCAATCCTCTGACAGTCCTCACGGACACTTGGACCTGCTCTCTCTATATGCAGATGATGCTAACACTTACACCTGTCCCACAGGTGGAAATCCTGAAAGTACTCCATCCTCAGTGTGTGCAAAATTAAACATCTCATATCTGCTCCTCCTGTGTCCCTGCGTCTGTTAATGATATCACCATCCCCTCAATCACCTAAGATAGGGTCTAGTTTTCGTTCCCTCACCATCCCCCTCTCTTCTCAAGAGCAAGCCAGTTTCAAAGAAAGATCAGTCATTCACCTCTATAATACCACCTAGCACCTATCCCTTCCTCCATTCCTACAGTTTATCTTAAGTTTTCATTACTCCTGACCTGACCCACACCAAGGTTCCAATCTAGTTGCCCATTATCTCTCATGCTTAAAATGAGTCCACCTTCTCTGAACATTATAGACAGACTGATCTAGCAACATATGTCCCTCCCCACCCTGTGGGCCCCCACTGCCCACTAATGCATCCTAAATTTTCAGAACTTGAAAAATTCCCTTCTGACCCAACTATCCATTCACTTGATCGTGGACGTGCTCAAATTCAAAATGCTTTGGTCCCATCTTCAAAGGCCATTCTTGCTCTGGCTCCAATCTGTAATGACTGTAATGTCATAAAAACAAGATGAATAATGCTATTCTACTGCTCACAGGCTAAAGGTCAAAACTTTCAACCCAACCGACAGGGCTCCACGTGGCCTGGTTCCTGCTTATCCCTTCAGTCTTGCCATGCTTCCCTTTGTTCTCTCTGCTCCAGCCACTTGGCTTTCTATCCATCCTGAAATGATCCCTCTCATCTCCAAGCCTCTGTACACACCGGCCCTTTAGCGGACCACCTCCCATGTAGGTAGTGGGATTTCACCCTTCAGATCGCAACTCAAAAGCCACTTATTCAAACACTAACCTTACTTTTCCAAACTAAATCAAGTCCTCCATTTGCTCCCTTCTCTTCACTTTCATAGCTTTAAGAAAAATGGTAAGAAATTGATTACTACTCGCAAACTAGAATGTAAGCTATAGAGCTGGACTGTGTCTGTCTTGTTAACCACTGTAATTTCATAACATAATCCAGAGTTGCCCTCAACAAGTTGTTGTAGATTAATGTAGTTCATGAGCCAGAATTATATTACCCAGAACCCTAAGTAAAGGTACAAGGCTGGCCATACTGTACAAATCTATTTTGAAATCACTTGATTTCTCCATAAACAACAAAGAGCTCATCTCCACAATGGTCTCCAAGTTCCCTTGAAGATATGACATTACATGAGCCTATAATTCTACTGTTCCAAACTTCTCTCTCGCATTTCTCCTCTATATACCCTGGCACTAGAATATTTCACTTCTGGTCTCCACAATTTTGTTTGCATCCTTCGTTCCATCTGGAATTTTTTTTTCCAGCTCCACATTTCCAATCCTACTTATCCTCAAAAGTTCAAAATCAGTGTCATCTCCTCCTCAAAATATCCCTGCATTCCCTCAGCTAATCACACCTTCTCCACTCCTGAATTACCACAGGTTCTCCTTTGCTTCATTCAGGTTTCAGATCAAATGTCACTTCAAATGAGTGCCTTCTCCTAAAGTTACCAACTGGTTATAATTCTCTACCCTGTCTTATTTTCTTGACAGCGTTTACCATAAAACTTATTTTATTTCATCTGTTTACTTCTTAACTGTATGTCTCCCTTCTAGAATGTGAGATCTATGAGAGTAGGGACCCTGTCTGTCTTGTTCTCCGTATTTCCCCACTCCTCCACATTTGACATCAAAAATGTCCAGCAAATGTCAGCCAAAGACATGTAGTCCTTATGATTAGGGTTATCTATGCAACAGATTTTTCTCTAGCTATATTCCAAACTCCTTGTGGACCAGACCAAAGTCTGCCTAATCTATTTGTATTATCCAGCAATCCTTGCACAACGAAAGCAAATAATAGTTACTACTAATTAATGATCTCTCCAAGAGGTACTGCCCTGAACCAGGCCAACTCAGAACTCCACATTCTCCAGAAACCAGGGCAAATAGGAACCTCCTTCGACGCCCTCTCCACGACAGACCTTGTCCCAATCGGCCTCCAGTGAGCGTCCAAAAGCTAGTTTCTTTACTTCCTTTAGCCAGTAACCACTGTTTCTTCTATCTCTAGTATCTCACGTCCAACCCGTTTCCCTTCTATCTCCAGACGACAAATCTCTCCAAGGGCCCTGTGTCTTCAGAGTACCCCACTATCTCCAATAAGTCCAGGAACTCATCAGACCCTGGAGAACGAAGGGATGTTCAAAAGAAGTGTTAAGGTAGGCTGGCTTTCTCACCTTTTCCTTTACCTCGTTTTTTCCGAAAGAGGCCCAGTTTCAGAGATTGGCTTTGATACTCTTCGTAATCGTAAGCTTTCGTCCCACGTAGCTTTCGTCCCTTTGGGGTGCCCCCACCCTTGCCTAGCACCTTTTCAACTTCTAGTACCGAAGACCCCAGGCCAGAGACGAAGATCTTCACGGAAGCAAGTGGTCCTGAAACACGATGGGGCAGCCCTCCTCTCCCCACTTTCTGTGGGGCATCCGCCTCCAGCCTGGGGCCGTCTTGAGCGACCCTTAGCCTCGACCTCCGATACTACCTCCCACTCACCTGAAGCGGCCCCCGCAGTGCTGGCATTGCTCGCCCACCCAGCCGGCGGGGCAGACACACTGGCCGGTGCCAGGGTTGCAGCGGCCGCCGTTGACACAGGGCCGGTCACATTCCTTGGCCTCGGCTGCGGCTGAGCCCGACACCGACGCCGCTGCCGCCGCGGCCTCAGCCGCCCAGGGAAGTAGCAGCAGCGGCGGGAGCAGCAGCAGCAGCAGGC
Organism: Bos taurus; assembly: GCF_002263795.3. Lineage (NCBI taxonomy): Eukaryota > Metazoa > Chordata > Mammalia > Artiodactyla > Bovidae > Bos > Bos taurus. The sequence continues at coordinate 51,731,568 of NC_037340.1, forward strand.
GCCGCCACCGCCGTGGGAGGCGCAGCCCGGTCCGCAGCCCCGGCCTTCCAGCTCTAGTCGCGTCCCAGTCCCGACACCGCCTGCCGTTCCTGCTCGTGGGCGCCGGTGTCACCACGGTCCTCCTCAGCCTCGCCTCAGTCGCCGCCGCCACCATCTTCCCGGGGCTGAGACGGTGTCCCGTGAACACATATACCCACACACACACACACACACACACACCGCACGGCCGGCTCAGCTTCGCCTGGCCGTGCGGGGCGGGACTGTGCGGACGGTGGCTCGGGCGGTCAATCCTGAGGGCGGGGCCAGAGCGGCGCGAGAGGCGGGGCCAGGGCGTGCGTGCGTGCGTGGGCGGAGCGCGCGGACTAGCGTCATCTGGAACGCGCTTCCCTGAAGGCGGCTCTGTAACGCGACGTGTAGGGCTTAGGGAGTTCTCCCTGCCTCCCTCGACCTTGGTGTCCAGGAGCTCTCGCGGTGTAGTTCTATTCATTCGCTTCGCACGGCCGCGCCTGGGTAGCAGTTCTGAAGCACCCTGTTCCCGTTGGTTGCCCGGAGCCAGTCGCTTCTTAAGCCAAGCCGGCCGAGTTGAGCGCTGCTGTCCAGGGACCCTGGCTCCAATCATCACTCTACCCCAAGTTTCGCTGCGGGGCAGAAGGGACCTAGGAGTCTGAGTCGTGATGTGGTACTAGCTGTGGTACTGAAGGAGTGCTGCGAGCCTCTGCTTTGACCTTTGTAATACAGTGTTAACGAAGCAACACGTGTGTTAAGAACCTATGGTCAGTGAATGCCTAGAACTGAAGACACACAGCAAGGCTTTCCTTGATACAGCCTGATTCAGTAGCAAACCAGACCCCGCACCTTTAATTCGGTAGAGGAAGTTTGGGGTTACCTTGTTCCCCACTGTTTGCCCTCCAATCGAAAGGGCAGCATAAAATTAGCAACTGGAGCCTCCCCCTTTCTGCATCCCGGCCCGCTTTAAACACACAGGTCTGCTCCTAGAGCCCTTCTTGTCAGGTAGTATGTTACTTTGGTAATCCGCAACGAAACATGCCTGCTGGCAGTATAACCTTGTGTGGTCCCCAACCCTGGAATCTGGACGGACCTGTGACTGGATTTAACCAAGAAGAAAGTGGACGAAGTGATGATGGGCACATTCCAGGTCTGAGCCTTAAGAACAACGCAGCAATCCTGATTTTGAGCTCTTGATAGTCCTGAGCTGCAGCTTCTTTTCCACTGTGCCACAAAGAGAGCATTTGGAGGGAAAGTAGGAGCCCAATTAACACCAGGAACTTAGATCCCAGACACAAAAATCTGGTAAATCCATCCCAGCTGCGGGACCAAGTCAATGAAGAAAGAAGCCCTTGTTCCAGCCACCTGGGTGCTTCCACATTACCTAGAACAGAGACAAGTCTTTCCTACTTTGCCTTATCCAAAATCTTGAGAAATTATACACTGGTTTCTGTTTTAAGCCTCCCAAGTTTTAGAGAAATTTGTTACTTACCAACAGATAACCAGAACATTGGCTTGTGCTGTGGCAGATACTCCCATGGCAGCTGTCTCAGAGTTTGGGCACCTTGCAGTCCCTAGGAAGCAAAGAAAGGCCCTCGCACACTTTGAAGCTTCTCTTCATAGAGCACAGAATTCTAAAATTCTAGGATGTACCTTATATCTCCAGGTCCTGACCTTCCTCATTCTGCATACCCCTGAAGCCTGGTAAAAGCTGAACTGTACAACAGCCCGCTCTCCACCCACGCATCCCTCCTATTCTTACATGAAACTGGTGCTCAGCCTAGGCCCTAGCACTGGTATTCTGGTTTGTAGGTTGTGTTTTTGCTACAGTGTCCTACATGGGGATAAATATGGATGAGACAGGAAAATGGAATATGTGGCCCTATCATGGGTCAGGCTGACATGCAGCCATGCCTTGGCTTCAGGAAGCAATGTTCCTCCAGGCCAGAAATGGAACCAGCCGATTCCACCACTCCCCACAGCAAGACTGAGCCCAGGGTGAGAAGTTTCACATGACTTTCCCAACACATGAGGTTAACAGGAAATGGCTTGCATCTATACAACAGCAGTATGACTATTTTCGCTTCAAAGCTCTCAAACCTTGCTGCAACAAACATTCTTTTTCTTACTTCCTTAATTTATTCCCTCCTCTAGTTCTTTTTCCTTAGCCTTCAAACATGCTCAGATTATATTGTCCTTAAAAAACAAACAAAATATTTTCTTGTGAAGGGAAGTATTGATATTTTCTTTCTAAGGAGGAAGAAGCCATACTGTTGTCAGAGTCCGCTATACTTTATGTATGATGCATTAAAGATAGCTACAAATTCTTTTACAGTCTTTCAGTGGAAAGATGGGGACTAATCCTCCAGTCCTTGAATCTGGGATGGCCTTCGTGATTTGTTTAATCAACAGACTATGATAGAAGTGATGGGCAGAGAATTTGACTTTAGGTCATAGGAAGTTTTTCAGTTTCCTCCTAAGTAGCTCAGAGCACATACTCTCAGGAAATCCAGCTGCCTTAAAAGAAGTCTAGCTACTCTGAGACTTCAGTTCAGTTGCTCAGCCGTGTCTGATTCTTTGCAACCCCATGGACTGCAGCATGCCAGGCTTTCCTGTCCTTCACCATCTCCCTGAGTTTGTTTAAACTCATGTCCATCAAGTTGGCGATGCTATCCAACCATCCCATCCTCTGTCATCCCCTTCTCCTCTTGCCTTCAATCTTTCCCAGCATCAGGGTATTTTTCAATGAGTCAACGCTTTGCACTAGGTGGCCAAAGTATTGGAGCTTCAGCATCAGTCCTTCCGATGAATATTCAGGGTTGATTTCCTTTAAGATTGACTGGCTTGATATCCTCGCTGTCCAAGGACCTCTCAAGAGTCTTCTCCAAAACCACAGTTCAAAAGCATCAATTCTTCAGCATGCAACCTTTTTTATTGTCCAGCTCTCACATCCGTACATGACTCCTGGAAAAACCATAGTCATCTATATATAATTCTGAGTGGGTTCTGGTACTATAACATCCAGTCACTCGTAATGAAAGGGATCACTGCTGCTCTGAAAATACATATGCAGGACTCCTTATGCCTTATCACCTAGATTCTGTAGCTATTCTACCTGAAATCCCATGCCACCTTTTTCTCCACTAGTCCTTATCAAAGCAGCTACCTCCAGGTCCCAAAAAAGTTAATGTCAATAGTCAAGAATTCTTAGTCTATGATATGGAACTAACTGTTCTAAGTTCAGACTCTTAAATAACATAGTTCTTAACAGCTGCACAGCCAACGTTATTTGCCACTAAGATGGTGTGAAGTAGCCTCTGCTAGTTTTTTGGGCTTTTGTTTTTTTCCCTCAAGAAAAGCATTCTCTCTGTGTGGTCCTTTTGCTCTCTCTGATTTCAAGTCATCATTTTCTATATCTTTGCTTGCATTATAGCATTGTCTCCAGGTCATGGACATGAATGTTTTTTTTATAATTTTTAATTTATGCAATGTCTTAGGTCCATTTCCCCAGGAGCAGAGCCTGAAATAGAATTTGAGTGTACAATTTATTGGGAGAGTACGCAGGAGAAAGACAATGAAAGAAGCAGGGAAGGTAGCTGATCAAGGATGCAGTCTTATCTGGAACTTCAGCCTGATCGCATGGAGAGTTATGGAGCATGAATTGTACCATAGAGTTGATCCCACCCTGAGGCAAAACAGCCAGCATTTTGTACACATTTCATTTAGCAGCCTTCACTCAGCAGTAAGACGGATCCAGTAAAAGAAATTGGAAGGGGTAGCAGCAGTTTACTACGTACCATGAATATTTACTGAGCATTATATACCAAGGAGGAATGCTCCCCTGGGAAGATCAATCTGATTAGCTGTCTGACATTCCCTAAGCATCAGAAGACCTTGCTCTGAACTGTTTGAAATATCAACATATTTTAGTATGCCAAAGGTCTTTTAGTCTACTAAACTATCTACATGAAATGAAGCAATTTCCTGATTACAGATGGCAGGATCTTACATAACTGGTTAAGTTCTATATTGCCTAAGGAAAAGACTGATCCTGAAACTTTCCAACAATCACAGCTAGGAAGGTTCTAGGAATGAAGCTCAGTTGGGTAGCAGCTCCCATATGACAGATAGATCAACCTACAAACATAAGATCCCAATAATCCTTAGCAGGGTCTAAGGGAAAGTATTTAGGGACGCTTCACCTGGGAGCACAAAGCTATGGCAGAGCTCCTAGTGGCCTCCATAAACAAGCCCCACAAATATAAAGTGGCCTTTATATCAGCTCAAGGGACAAAATCCAGTCTTGGGAAGAAATAACCAATTTAAATGCAGAGGTCTTGAAATTTCTATTAGACGAACATGCCCACTTCCTCAAATTTCTACAGTAGAGAACTAAAAAGCTTCTCCTATGTGTAGATTAAATGTTATGAAAACAGTAATAGCATTAAAAGACAATTGTCCTTGCTGAATAGTATACCCATGACGAATGACTTCAAATTAGAGCTTCCCAAAACTAAAGCCATTTCCCCTCAGGTTTAATGAGATATGATTACATAACAGCAGTGTATACATTTTAGGTGTACAGCATGATGATTTCATTTTCATACATCAAGAAATGATTATCACAATAAATTTAGTAGAACATCTATCATCTCATATAGATATAAAATTAAAGAAACAGAAAAAATAATTTTCATTATAGTCAGAATTCTTAGGATTTACCTTCTTAACAATTGTCATATATAACACACAAGAGAGTTTACTATGTTAATCATGTTGCATATTACATTTGTAGCACTTATTTATCTTATATGTGGAAGTCTGTACCTTTTGAATGCCTTCAATCCAATTCCACCCTCCTCCAACAACCTCCTCCTCTGATAACCACAAATTTGATCTCTTTTATGATAAGTTTATTTGTTTTTGAAGTATAATTGGCCTGAAACACTGTATTAGTTCCTAGTGTACAACATAGTGATTGGTATTTCTATAGCTTCCAAAAAGACTACCATGATAAGTCTCAGTACCATCTATCGCCATAATGGTATTATATTATTATTGACTGCTTTCCCCACACTGTACATTCCATTGTTGTTGTTCAGTCACTTCGCTACCCATGGACTGCAGCAGACCAGGCTTCCCTGTCCTTCACTATCTCCCAGAGTTTGCCCAGACTCACGTTCATTGAGTTGATGATGCCATCCAACCATGTCATCCTCTGTCACCTCTTCTCCTTTTGCCCTCAATCTTTCCCAGCATCAGGGTCTTTTCCAGTGAGTCAGCTCTTCACATCAGGTGGCCAAAATACTGGAGCTTCAGCTTAAGGATCAGTCCCTCCAATGAATATTCAGGACTGATTTCCTTTAGGACTGACTGGTTTGATCTCTTTGCAGTCCAAGGGACTCTCAAAGAGTCTTCTCCAACACCACAGTTCAAAAGCATCAGTTCTCCAACACTCAGCCTTCTTTATGGTCCAACTTTTATATCCATACATGACTACTGGAAAAATCATAGCTTTGACTATTTGGAACTTTGTCAGCAAAGTGATACCTCTGCTTTTTAATATGCTGTCTAGGTTGGTCATAGCTTTTCTTCCAAGGAGCAAGCGTCTTTTAATTTCATGGCTACAGTCACCATCTACAGTGATTTTAGAGCCCAAGAAAATCTCTCACTGTTTCCATTGTTTTCCCATCTATTTGCCATGAAGTGATGCAACAGATGCCATGATCTTAGTTTTTTTGAATGTTGAGTTTTAAGCCAGCTTTTTCACTCTTCTCTTTTAATCAAGAGGCTCTTTAGTTCCTCTTCGCTTTCTTCCATAATGGTGGTGTCATCTGCATATCTGAGGTTACTGATATTTCTCCTGGCAATCTTGATTCCAGCTTGTGCTTCATCCAGCCCAGCGTTTTGCATTATGTACTCTGCATAGAAATTAAATAAGCAAGATGACAGTATACAGCCTTGACGTACTCCTTTCCCAATTTTTAACCAGTCCATTGTTCCATGTCTGGTTCTAACTGTTGCTTCTTAACCTGCATACAGATTTCTCAGGAGGCAAGTAAGGTGGTCTGGTATTCCCATCTCTTGAAGAATTTTCCACAGTTTGTCATGATCCACACAGTCAAAGGCTTTAGCATAGTCAATGAAGCAGAAGTAGATGTGTTTCTGAAATTCTCTTGCTTTTTCTGTGATCCAGGGAATGTTGACAATTTGACCTCTTGTTCCTCTGCCTTTCCTAAATCCAGCTTGTACATCTGTAAGTTCTTGGTTCATGTACTGTTGGAGCCTAGCTTGAAGGGTTTTGAGCATTGTCTTGCTAGCATGTGAAATAAGCACAATTGGATGGTAGTTTGAACCTTCTTTGGCATTGCCCTTCTTTGGGATTGGAGTGAAAACTGACCTTTTCCAGTCCTGTGGCCACTGCTGAGTTTTTCAAATTTGTTGATATATTGAGTGCAGAACTTTAACAGCATCATCTTTTAGGATTTTAAATAGCTCAACTGGAATTCCTACTAGCTTCGTTCATAGTAGTGCTTCCTAATGCCCAGTTGACTTCACACTCGGGATGTCTGGCTCTAGATGAGTGACCAGACCATCATGGTTATCTCGGTCATTAAGATCATTTTTGTGCAGTTCTTCTGTATATTCTTGCCACTTCTTAATTTCTTCTGTTTCTGTTTGGTCCTTAGTATTTCTGTCCTTTATTGTTCCCATCTTTGCATGAACTGTTCCCTTGGTATCTCTAATTTTCTTGAAGAGATGTCTAGTCTTTCCTGTTCTATTGTTTTCCTCTATTTCTTTGCATATTTATACCTGTGACATTTATTTTGTAACTGTAACTGCAAGGTTTTCCTTCTTAATCTCCCTCACCTATTCTTCTCCTCCTCCCACCCCACTCCTGAAGCTACCCTTCTCAGAATTATAGGTAACAACCTGTATTAGTTTTCTGTGAGTCCTATAACAAATCATCAAAAACTTGGTAGCAAAAACAACAGGAATTTATTCCCTCACATTTCTGGGTTTCAGCAGGGCTGCATTCCCTCTGGAGACTTTAGGGGAGAATCCTTCCTTGACTGTTCTAGCTTCTAGTGGCTATTGGCATTCCTTGTCCTCCTTGGCTTGCGGCCAGATCACTCCAATTTTTGTCATCACGTTGTCTTCTCCTCTGGGTTCTCTTCTGTGTGTATCTCTTGTAAGTACCATTGTTATTAGACCTAGGGCCCACCTAGGTAATCCAGAATGATCTCGTTATCTCAAAATCCTCAATTAATTTCATCTACAAAGACTCTTTTCCAAATACACTAACATTCATGGGTTCTTGGGTAAGAATGTGGACAAATCTTATGGGGCACCACTGTTCAGCCCTATACATGAAATCAACTCATTCAAATTATTCATTTATGCAGCTAGTATTTATTGAGTGACTGCTATGAACTAAAGATTGATCTAGGCTCTGGAGAGGCAGCAGTGAAAAAACATGTAAAAGAAAATCCTCACATCCATTAGAATGGCTACTATCAAATAAACAAACAAAATACAGAAAATAACAAATGACAAGAATATGGAGAAATTGGAACCTTTGTGCACCATTAACGTGAATGTAAAATGGTACAGCTGTTACGGTGAATGGTTTGGCAGTTCCTGGAAACATTAAAAATAGAATTACCATACGGGCCAGCAATATCATTTGTGGGTGTGTATGTATATATATGTATATATACATGCAAAATAATTGAAAGCAGGATCTTGAAGAGATATTTGTACACTCATGTTCACTGCAACATTATTTTTGTACAATAGCCGAAAAGGTAGAAGCAATCCAGGCATCCATCAGTGGATGAGTGGATAAATAAAATGTGGTAAATAAGTACAGTGGAATAATATTCAGCCTTGAAGAGGAAAGAAATTCTGACATATGCTACAACATGGATGAATCTTGAAGACATTATGTTAAATGAAATAAGTCAGCCACAATCATGTATGATTCCTCTAACGTAAGGTAACTGTGGGGAGGAGAAAGTGGGCCCTGGTTATTTAACAGATATAGAGTTTGAGTTTTGCAAGATGAAAAAGTTCTGGACAACAATATGAACCAATTAACACTACTGAACTGTATACTTAGAAATGTGAAGAGGAACTTGCCTGGTGTCCAGTGGTTAAGAATCTACTTTCCAGTGCAGTGGACACAGGTTCAATCCCTGCTCAGGAACTAAAATCCCATGTTTTGGAGCAACTAAGCCCACACACTGCAATTACTGAGCTGGCACACCTCAACTAGAAAGAAACCTGTGTGCTGCAACTGAGACCTGATACAGCCAAAAATAAATAAATGTAGTTTTAAAAACCAGTTAGGATGATAAATTTTATGATATGTGTTTTTTTAAAACCACACTTAAACAATTTTAAAATTGTGCTTAAAAATTCCCTTAGAACAGCTAATTAGGTGGCTACAGAGATAGACACATATAGATTTTTTTTTTTTTTTTCAGGCCACACCACTTGACTTCCAGAATCTTAGTTCCCTGACCAGGGATTAAGCCCCAGCCCCAGCAGTCAAAGTGCCAAGTTCTAACCACTGGACCTCTAGAGAAGCCCCTCACCTGACTTCTTACACTATAGATTAGTTTTGCTAGTTTTTTACTTTATGTAAATGTAATGCTACAATATGGACTCTTTCGTGACTGTCTTTCACTTAGCATTATGTTTATGAGTATCACCTGTACTGCTGTATATAGTAGCTCATTTTTTTTTTTTTTCATTTCTCTACAATGAACAGAGTAGGAATCTCACACAGGTCTCCTGATGAACATATTTTCATGTTTCTGTTGGGTACAGAAGATGTACTGATGAATGTTTAACAACCAGCTTGCTAGGGGGAAAAAGCCTTCAGGTGTAGCATTTGTTGATTCCTACGGTGTAAACACTCCCATCATGACCTATTTAAGGCTACCAACATGATGTCACTGAAAGCGGTGCTAGGAAGCCATGCACAGAACCTGCTCCCACAAGCCAGTGGGAATCAGCTCCGGCGCTATGAATGCCTAGAACCCTACCGAGAAACAGATTCCAGAACAGAATTAGTGCAAGAGACTTATTAGGGGAAACACCTGTGAAGGATAACAAGCAAGGAAGCAAGACAAGGCAAGGAGAGGATTCAGACTGGAATAAAACTCTGACAGCTGTGAAGGAAGGGGGAAGGAAGGGTTGGTTAAGAAGAGTCTCAGACTGCAGGCAGTTGCAAGCAAGCCTTGTCTGGTCCGATGGGGAGTGCTGAAGGCAAAGGTGCTGATTGGAGTAGTCCTGAATCTCATAGTATGAGGACTCCACTAGCACCAGGGCGGTGGTGGAGCCAGAACATGGCAGCTGGGCTGCCAGTTACACGCCACACAGCAGGAGCTCCAAGCACTGTATTTTCACGACCTTCACAGCTGACAGTATTCCCTTGTGCCACCTGCCTGGAGATGAGTGGGATGGCTTCTCAATCAGTGTCCTCTCTAGACATCCTAGTTTTCACAAGTTGGATGAACAACTCTGACTTGTTTGAAAGCTAGACTGGCCACTTAAGACTGAATAAACCCTAGGTCCCTTGGGTAACTCAGTGAAAAAAGAGAGATTCTAGAGGAAAACACCAGATTTCCTCCTAGTAAGAGCAGGTAAGTGTTCTAAGTATTAATTGAAGTAATAGAAGTTGACAATATTTTATTCTTAATTGATTTGTATCTTACTGATTACATAAGGAAAGAATAGAAAAATGGACTTAGAAAAATGGTCAGAAATAGAAACTGGAAAAGAACTTATAATCCAAGTTATAGTTAGCTATTGAACTAAAAGTAATGTGGTGCTTTATAAAAAACTGTCCACAAATTCTGTGATACTCCCTTTATCTTTATAAGTTGGAGTTTAGTTCCTCTCTCTAGAATGTAGGCCAGATTTTAGTGACTCACTTCTAACAAATAGAATGTAGTAGGATGTTACCATACAAAGGATAGTCAGTACCCCTCCTCCCCTTCTCTCTCCCCACAACCCTTCTCTTTCTCTCTTCACTTGCTCTGGAAGAAGCCAGTCCTCACATCACAAGGTCACTCAAACAGCCCGTGGAGAGGCCCGGATGGTGAGGAATTGAGGCCTCACATCAAGAGCCAGCACGAACTTGCCAGATACGTGTGTGAGTCAACTTGGAAGTTGATCTTTTAGCCCCAGTCAAGGCTTCAGATGGTGGCAGCCCTGGCCAATATCTTAACTGACCTCTTGAAAAACCCTAAACCAGGATTGCCTAGTCAAGTTGCCCTCAGATTTCTGACCCACAGAACCCATGAGAATAATAAATTGTTATTGTAACCCCCAAGATCCGGGGGTAATTTATCACATGGCAAAAGAAACTAAAACAGGTAAAAAGAGTTTGGAAGCCCCCTGCATACAACCAATGCCGTAACAGATAATATTAGCATTGAGACAATATGGCAAACCCATAGAAGATGTTTATTTCCTTATTTCCTGCTCTTGGAGAAGATTTCTCCTCTCCAAGCTGACTCTCATCAAAATTCACTGTCCTGGTGCCACTAGAAACACCATCTCTGTTTCTAGAGTTTGCCCAGGGCCCTAATACAGATTACTGCCAGAGTTGTGATCAAGGACTTGGATGCCTACACAGAGATCCCCATTTCATGTTGCTGCTGAGCCACTGGCACTAGCTCCCATCATCTGAGAAGCCACTGGCAGCAATGCAGACTTCCTAACAGTGAAGTGGTTCTTGCATTCACTTGTACTGTGACTGTGGCAAGAACCCCAAGGTCGGGGAGGAGTGGCAGGTAACCCTTTATGCAAAGCTAGCTGACCAAAAGCCTGGCCTGTGACAAAAGGTGTGGCCCCGATTGTGGTGTTTACCAAGTTAAACAAGCTGAAGCCAGATCAGCGTATCAAAAATGGCTCAAGTAACAGGGAGAGTTCAGCTGTGAACACCAGCAAGTCAGAACCAAGGGCACGGATTATGGACAAGGTTCAAAGAGGACAGAGAAATGCAAGAGATCCATGGGTCACCTTTGAAGTCTGGGCCTGAGCCATGGTCTGGGCTTCCTCACCTTCAGGCCTCTTTTAAAACCATCAGGGCCCTTTCTTCCATGTACATTTCAAGGGAGACTTAAAGTTTTTTTCATGCTAGGAAAATTCCTCACAGAGTTATCAAGGGTCAGACTTTGCTCCATGCTGGCAAAGAGCTTGAACAATTGTATGTTACTTTAGGTTCCCTCAAAAGAAAGCGCTGAGACAAGTATTCAAGGTTTCTATGGGATGTAATCCTAGGAAGCAGTTAGGGGTGTGGGGAATTCACACATGCAAGGGAAGGAAAGTCAACACAGAGTGCTAGTTTCAAGGGAAACTCTGAGAAATGGTGTAGGACACAAACTCCAAGGAGGCAAGAGGGCTTGAATATTTGAGGGTATTTATACATTGGTAGGGAGAAGGCAATGGCACCCCACTCCAGTACTCTTGCCTGGAAAGTCCCATGGACGGAGGAGCCTGGTAGGCTGCAGTCCATGGGGTGGCTAAGAGTCAGACACGACTGAGCGACTTCACTTTGACTTTCATGCATTGGAGAAGGAAATGGCAACCCACTCCAGTGTTCTTGCCTGGAGAATCCCAAGGATGGAGAAGCCTGGTAGGCTGCAGTCCATGGGGTCGCAGAGTCGGACACGACTGAAGCGACTTAGCAGCAGCAGCAGCAGCATACATTGGTAACAGTATTGCTTCTGTTTTATGTTTTGGTTTTTTGGCTGGGACGCATGTAGTATCTTAGGCCCCTGACCAGGGATAGAACCGCTGCCCGCCTACCCCCTACCCCCATTGGCAGGTGAAGTTTTAACCACTGGACCCGACGGGAAAGTCCAAAACATACACATTTTAAAATTTTTATTCTTTTCCTTTATGGTTTATCCATAAAGCTGTGCTTTTCTGTTTTGTTTTGTTTTTTAATTGACGTATAGTTGATCTACAGTGTATTATCCCTCTTATTTTGCGCCTCCCCGCCTCCCGCCGCCCCACTCCCTGAGTTCCAGAGCCATTCCCATGTAAAGAAGGGGGATCGTTGGAGCTGGGAATGGAGACGTGATGGGTCAGGACGCCTTCCTCCCTCTTCTCTCTTTCCCGAAGCTGGACCACCATGCCCACCCTTCGGTCGTCGTCCTGCCGGTACCAGAGCTCCTCCTCCCGGAGCAGCGCGTCCTCGCCGCTGCGCAGAGCGGTAACGGCTGGACGGAGGAGAGGAGCGGGTTTGCTTCTTCTAGTTCTTCTGTGTCTGTCGCTCTGCCCTGCGATGACGGGGACTCGAAGCGGACTTCAGAGGGGTGAGTGGAGTTGGTGAGAAATGGTTGCGTCGTCCTCAGGTTTTTCTCATTTTCATTTTCCAAACGAGCATATTGGCAACATGTGTGTGACGGTGGAAGGCAAGGAGATGCTGTGCTGGTTCAGAACAGTGACCCACACCTGCCCCCAGCTCTGCTGGGTGCCTTTCGGCTGTAGGTGTTGGAAGCGTCAAGGATAATCCATCCTGTTATAAATCCATCATCCATCTTGTCTAAACTTTTCTTGAACACGTTTGTGTGTTCAGCAGGGACAGCCTCTGGTAAGGGCCCAGACATGGGGGAAAGGGAAAAGAGTTATTTGGTGTCAGAAAACTAGTATATCCTTTTTAGTTGGTGTCCTGTAATTCCTTCATTTGGGGTTATAGAAACAAGTCATTACCTGTTAGCATTTATGAGCTTATTCTGTGACAGTTATCAGAGTATATCCTGGGTTTAAAAAAAAAATTTTTTTTAACCTTTCCAGGGAAAAAAAGTCTCATACAAGGTCTAAGTTATCCCCTGGTAAATTTTTTTAATTGAGGTATAGTTGATGTATGATATTATATGTTTCATATATACAACATAATGATTCACCATTTTTAAAGTTTATATTTCAGTTATAGTTATAAAAATATCCCCTGGTAATTTTAATTAGTCTCTTGTAAATCATTGTGCTGTTTAGGACCAGGTTATATCTATTTTGTACATTTTAATCAGTAAGAGGTGAATTTGTTTTAACAGCTGAAATTTAACACCAGGCACATATTAATCTCCTGTTTGTGTATTAATCAAACACGACTTCCTGACCCATGCTAATTTTTTCTCTACACAGCAGTGATCCCCCTGACTGCCTACGTGAATATCTTTATCTTTTTTTTTTTAATATGCATATTAGGAAAGAGTTTGGAGAATGAAATGGCAACCCACTCCAGTGTTCTTGCCTAGAGAATCCTGTGGACAGAGGAGCCTGGTGGGCTGCTGTCCATAGCGTCGCACAGAGTCAGACACAACTAAAGCGACTTAGCAGCAGCAGCATACACCAACTGCAGTCAACCATTGAGGGCTGTTAGGGGAAGGGGTGTTAATTATTGTGGTGACCAAAACAGAGTTGTAGATACTGGTTGATCAATCTTTTATTTGTTAATTGGTCACTTAGGTCTCTCCTTTTGTAGATTGTATCTTCATATCCTTTACCCATTTTTCTATTAGTTTTTCCATTTATTATTGATTTATATATTTAGACTCTAATTTTTTCTTCATTGTATGTCTGACAAATATCATTTTCCAGATTTTTGGTCAACTTCTCACTTTCTTAACAGTATCACTCAATAGTCCTTGTTTTTAGTGTAGGTTAATTTATCCATCTTTATAGTCTTTGCTTTTTAAGTCTTGTTTAAGAAATCCTTTCCTATCTTGAAGTAACAAAGATGAGAATTTACCAGGCATTTTTGCTTTTTACAAATAGTCTTTAACACACTTGGAAAGTAATTATTTGATGATGTAATATAGAGATTCAATATTTAACTTTTGTCATGTTAATATGAAGTGTCACAGAAATAACAAATGTACACAAAAATAGAATAGTACAACAAACTCAACACCCAGTCTCAACAATTATTAACTTGTTCTAGTTGATCATTGCTGTGGAGCAAATTACTCAGCAAGCTAGAAAATTAAAACAATAATAAACATTCCTTTTCTCACATAGTTTCTGTGGGTCAGGGTTTCAGGAATGACTTAACTGGGTGGTTCTGGCTCAGGCTCTGTCATGAGGCTACAATTATTGGCCAGGGCTGCAGTCATCTGAAACTTCAACTGTGGCTAAAGGATCTATTTTAAGGTGGCTCATACCTATGGCTGGTAAGGTGTTAGTAGGAAGCACCAAGTTTCTTTTGGCCTGGGCCTCTTCATAGAGCTGCTAGTGTGTCCTAATGGCATGGTGGCTGGCTTTCCACAGAATTAACAGTCTGAGAAACAGCAAGGTAGAAGTTGTAATACTTTTATGATGTAGTCTTGGAAGACACAAAAGATCACTTCTATGACATTATATTCATTAGAAATGAGTCAATAAATCCCACAGACATCCAAGGAGTGGGTGGAGGGAGGGGATTAGGTTCTACCTTTTAATTGGGGAAAAAAAAAAAAAGAAAAGTGAAGTTGCTCAGTACTGTCCAACTCTTTGCAACCCCATAGACTATAGACTGTCGGTCTCCTCTGTCCATGGGATTCTCCAGAAAAGAATACTGGAATGGGTTGCCATTTCCTTCTCTGGAAATCTTCCTGACCCAGGGATTGAACCCAGGTCTCCTGCACTGCAGACAGACTCTTTACATTCTGAGCCACCAGGGAAGCCCAATTTTAATTGGAGGATAAGTTCTTTACAATGTTGTGTTGGTTTCTGCTGTACAACATCGCTAATCAGCTGATACACACACACACACACACACACACACACACACACACACATATATATTGAAGGGCAAAGTAATGTCTCTGCTTTTTAATAGGCTGTCAAGGTTGGTCATAACTTTCCCTCCAAGGAATAAGTGTCTTTTAATTTCATGGCTCGGAGAAGGCAATGGCACCCACTCCAGTACTCTTGGCTGGAAAATCCCATGGATGGAGGAGCCTGGTAGGCTGCAGTCCATGGGGTTGCTAAGAGTCAAGACACGATTGAGCAACTTCACTTTCACTTTTCACTTTCATGCATTGGAGAAGGAAATGGCAACCCACTCCCGTGTTCTTGCCTGGAGGATCCCAGGGACAGGGGAGCCTGATTGGCTGCCATCTATGGGGTCGCATAGAGTCGGACACGACTGAAGTGACTTAGCAGCAATTTCATGGCTCCAATCACTATCTGCAGTGATTTTGGCGCCCAAAAAAATAAAGTCTCACTGTTTCCATTGTTTCCCCATCTATTTGCCATGAAGTGATGGGACAGATGCCATGATCTTCGTTTTCTGAATGTTGAGTTTTAAGCCAACTTTTTTACTCTCTTTCACCTTCATCAAGAAGCTCTTTAGTTCTTCTTTGCTTTCTGCCATAAGGGTGGTGTCATCTGTATATCTGAAGTTATTGATATTTCTCCTGGCAATCTTGATTCCAGCTTGTGCTTCACCCAGCTTGGCATTTCGCATGATGTACTCTGCATACAAGTTAAATGAGCTGGTTGACAGTATACAGCCTTGACATACTCCTTTTCCAATTTGACACCAGTCTGTTGTTCCATGTCTGGTTCTAACTATTGCTTCTTGACCTGCATACAGATTTCTCAGGAGGCAGGTCAGGTGGTCTGGAATTCCCATCTCTTTCAGAATTTTCCACTTTGTTGTGATCCACACAGTCAAAGGCTTTGACATAGTCAATAAAGCAGAAGTAGATGTTTTCCTGGAATTCTCTTGCTTTTTTGATGATCCAGTGGATGTTGGCAATTTGATCTCTGGTTCCTCTGCCTTTTCTAAATTCAGCTTGAGAATCTGGAAGTTCATGGTTCATGTACTGTTGAAGCCTGGCTTGGAGAATTTTGAGCATTACTTTGCTAGCATGTGAGATGAATGCAATTATTCAGTAGTTTGAACATTCTTTGTCATTGCCTTTCTTTGAGATTGGAATGAAGACTGACCTTTTCCAGTCCTGTGGCCACTGCTGAGTTTTCCAAATTTGTTGGCATATAGAGTGCAGCACTTTCATAGCATCATTCTTTAGGATTTGAAATAGCTCAACTGGAATTCCATCACCTCCACTAGCTTTGTTCATGGTGATGCTTCCTAAAGCCCATTTGACTTCACATTCCAGGATGTCTGGCTCTAGGTAAGTGATCACACCATTGTGGTTATCTGGGTTGTGAAGATCTTTTTTGTATAGTTCTTCTGTGTATTCTTGCCACCTCTTCTTAATATCTTCTGCTTCTGTTAGATTCATACCATTTCTGTCCTTTATGGAACCCATCTTTGCATGAAATGTTCCCTTGGTATCTCTAATTTTCTTGAAGAGATCTCTAGTCTTTCCCATTCTATTGTTTTCCTCTATTTCTTTGCATTGATCACTAAGGAAGGCTTTCTTATCTCTCCTTGCTATTCTTTGGAACTCTGCATTCAGATGCTTATATCTTTCCTTTTGTCCTTTGCCTTTAGCTTCTAAACTATGGTTACCAGAGGAAAATAGGGAATGGAAGGGATAAACTGGGAGATTGGAATTGACACATACATAATACTATATATAAAATAGATAACTAATAAGGACCTACCTTATAGCACAGAAAACTCTACTCAATACTCTGTAATGACCTATATGGGAAAAGAATTTTAAAAAGACTGGATATATGTTTATATATAACTGACTCACTATGCTATACAACAGAAACTAACAAACCACTATAAATCCACTGTATTCCCAATAAAAATTTAAAAAAAAAATACTGAAGCAGAAAGAGGGATCCAGCCAAAGAGATGCATGACTTAGACAAAAGAGCTGCTTCCTTCCAGTGTGGGCAAAGAAAGTCACCTGCCATATCAGTAAACAAAGACTGTTGCATCCATCAAGCCATCAGCCACCAAGTTCGGTTCAGTCACTCAGTCGTGTCTGACTCTTTGCAACCCCATGAATCGCAGCACGCCAGGCCTCCCTGTCCATCACCAACTCCTGGAGTTCACTCAGACTCACGTCCATCGACTCGGTGATGCCATCCAGCCATCTCATCCTCTGTCGTCCCCTTCTCCTCCTGCCCCCAAGCCCTCCCAGCATCAGAGTCTTTTCCAATGAGTCAACTCTTCGCATGAGGTGGCCAAAGTACTGGAGATTCAGCTTTAGCATCATTCCTTCCAAAGAAATCCCAGGACTGATCTCCTTCAGAATGGACTGGTTGGATCTCCTTGCAGTCCAAGGGACTCTCAAGAGTCTTCTCCAACACCACAGTTCAAAAGCAATTCTTTGGTGCTCAGCTTTCTTCACAGTCCAACTCTCACATCCATACATGACTACTGGATAAACCATAGCCTTGACTAGATGGACCTTTGTTGGCAAAGTAATGTCTCTGCTTTTGAATATGCTATCTAGGTTGCTCATAACTTTTCTTTCAAGGAGTAAGCGTCTTTTAATTTCATGGCTGCAGTCACCATCAGTCACTAAAGCAACTCCAAATGTGCACCTTTAAGGGATTCAGTATGGAAAAAAACTGAGATTCTGGCCCAGATGGTTAAGGTGCATATCAAAGGAATGATTTCAATGAGCCCAGACTCTTGCATCATCCCATACAGAAAGAAGTAAATTCTTAACTTGAATTAACTTGAAATTCATTAATTCATTAACTTGAAATACCTGATTTTCTTTAATTCAGAGTAATCTTTTGATGCTGACTACCTGGTTTATTTTTTATTTTTTTATTTTTAATTAGAGGATAATTGCTTTATAGTATTGTATTGGTTTCTGTCATATATCAACATGAATCACCCATAGGTATACATATGTACCTCCTTCTTAAACCTCCCTCCCACCTTTGTCACAGAAGACCAGATTTGAGCTCCCTCTGTCATACAGCAAATTTCCACTGGCCATATAATTTTACATATGGTAATGTATATGTTTCAGTGCTACTCTCTCAATTCATCCCACCTTTTCCATCTCCTCCATGGCCCTAAGTCTGTTTGCTGTGTCTGCATCTCCATTGCTGCCCTGCAAACAGTTTCATCAGTACCATCTTTCTAGATTCCATATATGTGCTTTAATATACAGCATTTGTTTTTCTCTTTCTGACTTACTATATTCTGTATAATAGGCTCTAGGTTCATCCACCTTATTAGAAATGAGTCAAACACATTCCTCTTTATGGATGAGTAGTACATCACTGTGTATATGCACCACAGCTTCTTTAACCATTTATCTGTCGATGGACATCTAAGTTGTTTCCATGTTCTGCTATTGTAAATAATGCTGCAGTGAGCATTGAGGTACACGTATCTTTTTCAATTATGGTTACCTCAAGGTATATGCCTAGTAGCTGGGTCATATGGTAGTTTTATTCCTAGTTTTTTAAGGAATCTCGATACTGTTCTCCATAGTGGGAAAAAACAGTGAAAGTGAGGTTGCTCAGTCATGTCCAACTCTTTGCAACCCCATAGACTGTAACCCACCAGGCTCTGTATATGAGATTTTCCAGGCAACTGTACTCGAATAGGTTGCCATTTCCTTCTCCAGGAGATCTTCCCAACCCCGGGACTGAACCCAGGTCTCCCACATTGCAGGCAGACACCTTACCATCTGAGCCCCAGGGAAGCCTGTGGTTCTCCATAATGGCTGTATTAACTTGCATTCCCACCAGCAGTGGGAATGCAAATTTTTTCCACATCCTCTCCAGCATTTATTGTTTATAGATTTTTTGATGATGGCTATTCTGACCAGTGTGAAGTGATACCTCTTTTAGTTTTGATTTGCATTTCTCTAATAATGAGGAATGCTGAGAATCTTTTCATGTGTTTATTAGCCATCTGTATGTCTTCTTTGGAGAAATGTCTCTTTAGGCCTTCTGTCCACTTTTTGATTGGGTTGTTTATTTATCTGGTATTGAGCTGAACAGGCTGCTTGTGTATTTTGGAGATTAAGCCTTCATCAGTTGTTTTGTTTGGTATTATTTTCTCCCATTCTGAGAGTTGTCTTTTCAACTTGTTTATAATTTCCTTCACTGTGCAAAAGTTTTTAAGCTTAATTAGGTCCCATTTTTAATTTTTTGTTTTTATTTCCACTACTCTAGGAGGTGGATCATAGAGTATCTTGCTGTGATTTATGTCAAAGAGTATTTTGCCTATGTTTTCCTCTAAGAGTTTTATAGTTTCTGATTTTACATTTAGGTCTTTAACCCATTTGGAGTTTATTTTTGTGTATGGTGTTAGAAAGTATTCTAATTTCATTCTTTTACATGTAGCTGTCTAGTTTTCCCCGCACCACTTACTGAGGAGTCTATCTTCTCTCTATTGTATATTCTTACCTTGTTTGTCAAAGATAAGGTTCCCACAGGTGTGTGGGTTTATCTCTGGGCTTTCTGTCTTGTTCCATTTGCCTATATTTCTGCTTTTGTGCCACTACCATACCATGCTTGATAAATGTATCTTTGTAATATCGTGTAAAGTCAGGCAGAGTGATTCCCCCAGCTCCATTCTCCTTTCTCAAGATGTTTTGGCTGTTCAGGGTCTTTTGTGCTTCCATACAAATTGTGAAATTTTTTCTTCTAGTTCTGTGAAATATACCATGGGTCGTTTGATAGGGATGCATTGCACCTGTAGATTGCTTTGGGTAGGATAGTCATTTTGACAATATTGATTCTTCCAATCCAAGAACATGTATATCTCTACATCTGTTTGTGTTGTCTTTGATTTCTTTCATCAGTGTCGGATAGTTCTCTGCATACAGGTCTTTTGTCATTTTAGGTAGGTTTATTCCTATGTATTTTATTCCTTTGTTGCAATGGTGAATGGGATTGTTTCCTTAATTTCTCTTTCTGATTTTTCATTGTTAGTGTATAAGGATGCAAGGGATTTCTGTGTATTAATTTTATATTCTGAATTTTGCTATGTTTCTTGATTAGCTCTAGTAATTTCCTGGTGACCTCTTTAGGATTTTCTATGTATAGTATCATGCCATCTGCAAGCAATGAGAGTTTTGTATCTTCTTTTCCAATCTGGATTCATTTTATTTCTTTTTCTTTTCTGATTGCTGTGGCCAGAACTCCCAAAACTATATGGAATAATAGTGGCGAGAGTGGACACCTTGTCTTGTTCCTGATCTTAGAGGAAATGCTTTCAGTTTTTCAGCATTGAGAATAATGTTTGTTGTGGGTTTGTCGTATATATTCTTTATTATGTTGAGGTATTTTCCTTGTATGCCTGCTTTCTGGAGAGTTTTTATCATAAATGGGTGTTGAATTTTGTCAAGAACTTTCTCTGCATCTATTAGGATGATCATATGATTTTTATCTTTCAGCTTGTTAATATGGTGTATCACATTGATTGCTTTGAGTATACTGAGGAATCCTTGCATCCCTGGGATAAAGCCAGTTGATCATGATGAAAAATCCTTTTAATATGCTGTTGGGTTCTGTTTGCTAGAATTTTGTTGACGATTTTTGCATCTATGTTCATCAGTGATATTGGCCTATAATTTTCTTTTTTTTGTCTGGTTTTGGTTATCAGGGTGATGGTGGCCTTGTAGAATGTGTTTAGGAGTTTTTCTTCCTCTGCAATTTTCTGGAAGAGTTGACCAGGATAGATGTTAGCTCTTCTCTAGACTTTTGATAGAATTCACCTGTGAAGCCATGTGGACCTGAGCTTTTGTTTGTTGGAAGATTTTTGATTACACTTTTTATTTCTATGCTTGTGAGTAGTCTGTTGATATTTTCTATTTCTCTCTGATTCATTTTTGGAAGGTTATACTTTTCTAAGAATTTGTCCATATCTTCCAGGTTGTCCATATTATTGGCATATAATTGCTCATAGTAGTCTCTTATGAACCTTTGTATTTCTGTGTTGTCTGTTGTCAACACAGAATTAAACAGTTTCCCCTTTAATAGTTATTAGCATTTGCCTTATATAGTGAGGTGCTCCTATGTTGAGTGCATATATATTTATAATTGTTATATCTTCTTCTTGGATTGATCCCTTGATCATTATGTAGTGTCCTTCTTTGTCTCTTGTAACAGTCTTTATTTTAAAGTCTATTTTATCTGATGTAAGTATTCCTACTCCCACTTTCTTTTGATTTCCATTTGCATGGAATATCTTTTTCCAGCCTCTCTTTCAGTTTGTGTGTGTCTCTAGGTCTGAAGTGACTCTTTTGTAGACAGCTTATATAGGGGTCTTGTTTTTGGATTCATTCAGCCAATATGTGTCTTTTGGATGGAGCATTTAGTCCATTTACATTCAAGATAATTATCAATATGTATGATCCTATTACCAATTGTTTTATTGTTTTGTGTTTGCTTTTGCAGGTCTTTTCTTTCTCTTGCATTTCCTGTCTAGAGAAGTTCCTTTAGCATTTATTGGACAGCTGGTTTGGTGGTGCTGAATTCTCTTAACTTTTGCCTATCTGAAAGCTTTTGATTTCTTCTTCAAATCTGAATAAGATCCTCACTGGATAGAGTAATCTTGGTTGTAGGTTTTTTTTTCCTTTTATCACTTTAGTTTCTGTTGAAAGATCAGCTATTAGCCTTATTGGGATCTCTTTGTATATTATTTGTTGCTTTACCTTTGCTGCTTTTAATATTTGTTCTTTGTATTTAATTTTTCTTAATTTGATTAATAAATGTCTTGGTGTGTTTCTCCTTGGGTTTATCCTGTATGGGACTCTGGCCTCCCTGGACTTGTGTGGGAGCTTTCCCTAACTTTCCAATGCTAAGGAAGTTTTCAACTATAATCTCTTCAAATATTTTTTCATACCTTTTCTTTTTTCTTCTTCTTCTGGAACTCCTATAATTCGAATGTTGGTACACTTAATGTTGTCCCAGAGGTCTCTGAGACTGTCCTCATTTCTTTTTAATTTTTCCTTATTCTCCTCTGCTTCAGTTATTTCCACCATTCTATCTCCCAGTTCACTTATTTGTTCTTCTGCCTCAGATAGTCTACTATTGGTTCCCTCTAGTGTGTTTTTAATCTCAGTTATTGTGTTGTTCATTGCTAATTGTCTATATCTTTAATTCTTCTAGGTCCTCGTCAAACATTTCTTGCATCTCCTTGATCCATGCCTCCAGTCTATTTATCTGTGCCTCCATTTTATTTCCAAGATTTTGGATCATGTTTGCTATCATTACTCTGAATTGTTTTTCAGGTAGACTACTTATTTCCTCTTCATTTATTTGGTCTTATGGGTTTTTACCATGTTTATTCATCTGGTGCATGTTTTTCTTTTCATTTGTTTAATTTACTGTGTTTGGAATCTCCTTTCTGCAGGCTGCAGGGTCGTAGGTCCTCCTACTTGTGGAGGGTGGGGTTAGACCTTGTGAAGCTTTACTGGTTGGGAGGACTTGTGCCTGTGCTCTGGTGGATGGAGTTGGATCTTGTCTCTCTGAAGGGCAGTGTTATGTCTAGTAGTGTGTCTTGGGGTGACTATGGGTTTGGTATGGCTTTGGGCAGCCTTTCTGATAATGGGCAGGGCTGTGTTTCTGTTTTGCTAATGATTTGGCATGAGGCATCCAGCACTGGAGCTTTCTAGCCTTTAGGTGGGGCTTGGTCTTAGTGTTGAGATGGAGGCATTTGGGAGAGCTTTCGTCAATTAATGTTCCATGAGGTCGGGAGTTCGTGGTTCAAAGTCCTTGATTCAGATTTCCCACCTCAGAGATTCAAGCCTGACTCTCTCCTGAGGCACCAAAACCTCACAGGCCTCAAAGCACAGAAGACAAAACCCCAAAACTAATGGTGAAGCAACACCTCAATAGCCAGAGCACCCAAAGAACCCTGCACATGAGTTTTATGTGGATCTATATACTCCTTTCCAATGGTCAGGGACTCCTGCCAGCTCTCAAATGGTGTTTTGTGAGATCTTCTGCATCACAACATGTATTCCTGATGCAAGCATGGAGAAAGAAGTACTCCACATACACCTATTCCTCTGCCATCTTGTTGTCCATCCTGACTACTTGGTTTGTGTTGCAAAAGCTCCTGTTTATCCTGGCTCCTCACTAACTTCTTTGGAAAATGTCCCTCAGAGTTACTTGAGAGGCGTCTCTCAGGCTTCAGTCCTCAGTGTGTTTGCTGAATAAAACAAAATTCTCAGCTTTTCTTCTTTTTTTAAAGTGTTTTCACATAACTTTTTAAAAATTTGAGTTATGCTTTCTGGAGGACCCAGACTGAAGACATAATTGGTTCCAAATAAGGTCCACCCTTAGCATTTGACTGATCTGTCCTTTAGCTCTTTAATTTACAGCTTCCATGCCCTTCCACTTCTTTTCTCTTGCACTTATTTGGTTATTATAATAAACCATATTCTTGTTCTGATGAGTTTTCCACATTCTAGATTTTGCTGACTTCTCTTACTATGGTGTTGTATATCATTTTCCTCTATTCCCTATATTTCCTACACTGGTAGTTAGATCTATAATCTCTATCATATTCAGAGACTATTATATCAAGCAATGCAAATATAGAGTATTTCCATCATCCAGAAGGCTATATTAGACAGAACTTGCCTAGAGCTATTAATTCACTTTAATTTTAATATTTACAATGTCTAGTATTTCATTCTATCATTCTTTATGTATTTGTTAACTGTGATTGTTCTGTAAAGAATAATATTTCCCCATGAACTATTTACTTATTGTGAGGTATAGTTTATACAGTATAAGTATGATAAGCACAAAGTGCTTATGTGCCTTTGTTTACCAATAATCAGAACAATGAAATAATTCCCTGGTATCCTCTGAAGTTGATAAAAATATTTTGTAGTTCTTATTGTTTTGAATATTGTGGTATATGACTTATCTCATGTCTTTCAGTTCATTGTAATCGCTCTTCTTTCTAATTCTCAAATTGTCACATATAGTAGGTTGGTTTCTACAGTAGGATTTAAAATCCTCACCCCACCCCAGGTGCCAAGCATGGCTTGTCAGTTTTTAGTTCCTTGACAAGGGATTGAATCCAGACCACAGCAGTGAAAATCCCCACCACTGTACCACCAGGGAATTCCCCAAAGTTTTCTCATTTCTAATACAAGATATTTCAGGCTCTTCTTGTACATTTTATGCCTTAGACATGGGATTAGACATTTTTTTCAAATAATCCTGGTTCATTTTAGAAAAAAACAGTATTTATAGATCACAATCCAGATACTAGCAGTACTCATTCCTAGAGACATGGCAGCTTTTGTTTTTTTAGCATACAAAGATAGAAATTTTTGTTTGTTTAAAGAAAACACATCTTAAGTTCATGGTAATTTCCAAATTCAAACTTAAGACTACAAGATTTTACTTTACTTTGAGTCAATGTTTGTAGCTCTTTTTTCCTGAGCTGAGAATCTTGGTTCCTAATGTTCTCAACACAAGTACCCGTTTCCTTTGTCCTATAAACTATATTAATCTGATTAAGTTGTGTCCATAATGTACTGATTGTTAAATATCTTGACTATCATCCTTACCTTATGACTTTCAAATTCTGTGAGTTAATTGTTCTTTCCCTGAATTTTCTCATTTACAGTGAATTGCTATCATCCTGCTGCTGCTGCTAAGTCATTTCAGTCGTATCCGACTCTGTGCGACCCCATAGACAGCAGCCACCAGGCTCCCCCGTCCCTGGGATTCTCCAGGCAAGAACACTGGAGTGGGTTGCCATTTTCTTCTCCAATGCATGAAAGTGAAAAGTGAAAGTGAACTCGCTCAGTCATGTCCAACTCTTAGTGACCCCATTGACTGCAGCCTACCAGGCTCCTCCGTTCATGGGATTTTCCAGGCAAGAGTACTGGAGTGGGGTGCCATTATCTTCTCTAGCTATCCTCCAACCACCCATGATTTAGTACACCTATCAGCCAAGGAACTTAGCCTCCCCTTCTATAGCAGTAGAAAAGAATCCCAGGCCATGAGAGAGTTAACACCCCATGTGTAAACTTTGACCAGTGTAAGATAAGAGGCGAGAACCAGCAAATAATCTTTCTTTTTTATCCCTCAGTGGAAAATTCCAATACATGGCAGGTTTGCATAACTTTTAAAGAAGACTTGTGTGTAACTAAGCAACCAGGTATGTTTTCTTGAAGCTTTGGTGGGTTAAATAATAAAGCAGCTTGCATTTACTTTCTTTCCTTCCCTGTATGTCTATGTTCTGTTGCTCTGGGATTGTACCTCATTGTACCTTACCATAATACCTAAGACTCTATTATGAAATCTTTGCTTCTTGCTCTGTTCCCTAGGGAATTCAAGCAAAGACAATTTCCCAGGATCTTTTCCTTTAGAATAGAGAAGGGTAATTCTGGTGAATTAATATGCATCACAGCTGAGTCTTATGATCAGGCAAGTATGGATGACAATACCTTAAAGCATCCTCAGGTTTCAGATCTTGTGTCAACAGGAAATGGCCTGCTAAAGCTGTACAGAATTCAGAAGGGGATCCATGCCAGAAACTTTTATTGTTGAATTTATTTATTTATTTATACATTCATTCAGCAAATATGTATTGTATATATATTTCATGCGGACAAAATTCTAGATAAGGAATATACATTGGTGAATTAAAGAAAAAGCTTCTTCTCCTCAGAAAGCTGGATTCTAAGACTTGACATCATAGAGATGAACACAGAAATCTCAGCCACAATACTGGGCCATGTGGGCACACAGGAAATGTTGAAACCACTAGTAATAGCAGATACCGTAATGAAGTTGGAAATGAAAGGCATTTATGGCAGCTCACAAGTATCATGCCAGAAACTTTTAGATATGGCCATGGAGGACAATGAACAAGACGATCAGCACAGGAGAAGCCAGGAGGCGTTAAGGTGGAACTGACCAAAAAACATTGTCAGCTGCCAAAGCAAAGAGCACTTGCATCAACTGTAAATAGTATTAATAGTAAAGAATCTGCCTTCCAATGCAGGATTCAATCCTTCACAGGATTCAATCCCTGGATCAGGTAAATCCCCTGGAGGAGGAAATGGCAACTCACTCCAGTATTCATGCCTGGGAAATCCCATGGATAGAGGAGCCTGGCGAGCTACAGTCTATAGGGTCGCAAAAAGTCAAACATGACTAAGTGACTGGGCGTGCACAGAACACACCCGCACAAACACACAGTTTATTTGGGGGGTAAAGGGGAATACTGGTAGAAGAGTAATGAAGTGACACAGGAAAAGTAAGACAACAAATATAGGGTGTATAATCAAACCAGTTACCACTGTGTATAATTAGATCGTAATCCCATGGGAAACTCTGGGAGCCACTGCAGAACATGCCCCATGGTGTTATTCCACTACAAAGAGTGAGGGAGCTGAAGTGTTCATGTATCAACTCCTGTCGTTCATTGGTTGAGAGCAGCTCTCAGGGAGGGAAAAACATTAATTCCTCTGTTCTTCTGGCCTACTGTGTAGGTGACGAAATAGTGAATAATGAGAGAAAGCCCTTATTCAGAGAAGCACACATACTGGCTGCTGGAAAACATGCTAATATGCACTGAAGTGGTGAGGACAAGGGGCTTTGGTTAAGGCAATAACAGCATTTGCTGCAAGAAGTGAAAGAGTTTCTCTTCAGTTGTGATCTAACTGCATCATCTTAAATAGGGGCATTTTAAAAGTTGCAGGCATGGGTGTGTGAGTGCTGAAGGGAACTACAGACAATATCTGACTCTGCTTTTTAGAATCCACCATCTCCCATTTCTTATGATTCTGATGGGGCTGTCACTCAAAAGGCTTATCTTCCCTATGACAAGGTGTACAAGTGACCCAAGCTGACCAACCATGTTAAATTATTGTAGTAGACACTGTTGGCACCCCAGTTAGATTCCCTTTACTGGTCATTCTCTAGTTCAGGTGAGTGTTCCTGATAGCTGCACTTTTCTTCAGAGAATTTCCCTCAGCAGAAAAGGGTAATCTGCATTCACCTATTCCTATTCCACTTCTAAACATACGGAGACACAAAAAACAGATCACTTGCCTCACATGGGAAGTGGGGAGAGACAATTCTGAGGAACAGTTTAGGCTTCAGTGCTCCCTCAAGAGATCAGGTTGGACGGCAGCTGGACCCTCATCTTTGCCTGGTCTCTTCCCTGGTCCCGTTCTGTTTCCCTCACCTGCTTATAGAGCTTTTCCTGAGAGTACTCTCCAGTCAATCAGATGCAACTGAATCCCTGGCTCATGCTCTGCTCCTAGGATACTCAAACCAAAACCATTCAGTGAGATACAGTGATGGATTGGCCCAGGGGAAGACACAAGACCCTGGCATAACTAGAGCCTTTGGACACATTGATATGGACTCTGGGAAACCTGTCTTTAAAGTTATGAGCTACATGTTCTTAAGAACATTGTGGTAGGTGTATGTTGACTCCCTAAAATATATTTCACTCTTCCTCTGATAACAGCATGTTGATTTTAGAAGAAGAGGAAAGAAACTATTAATACTTCTTTCTCTTATTCTTGTCTCCTCTATTTTGAGAGGAGGTAACTTCTTCTTGAGTCTATAAGTGGGCATATGACCCAGACTGACCTTCCCAAGGCCACAGAGGTTGTTTGGCATGGTCATGTGACCCAGTCAGAGCCATTGAAATATGGTGATTGGTAAGAGAGAGAGAGAAAAAAAAAAAAAAAAACTTCTTTTCCCCCCTGGGACTAACAGCATCAAGAATGAGCGGAACCTAGGGCTACTGGAGGCCATCATGAGGAACCTGAATATAAAGCCAGAACAGCAGAAGGCAGGATACTGTGGAGGGGGTGAAATGAGTCCTAGCTGTTGTTGTCGGAGCTCTTGGTTCAAGTTCCACTCAGTCTTATTGTAGATTACACTTCTTTGATTACATAGGCTGAGTTCCCTTCTTTGTTTAAACCAATTTGGGTTGGATTTTATAATACTTACAAGCGAAATGATTCTGACAAATACAATAATAGCAAGCCTGCAGCTGCAGGAAAATATATTGCTGCCAGGTAAAGAGACCCTTGGTGACAATGAAACCTACTCATAAGAAAGAATTAGAACTAAGAGATGGAGAGAGGTATTGCTATGGGCAATATCTAAGCAACAGAATCCTGTCATTCCTGAAGTATATTGCTCCTTTGGGTTCTCAATTATATTAACACAAAAATTTCCCCTTTTTTTCCTTAAAGGAGTAGGAATTAAGATTTATCACTTTCAAAGGAAAGGATTCTCACATAATACCCTTTTCTCACTTTTCCTTTGTGCCACTTTATTTTTTTTTTATGGAGTTGAAGGCTTTCTGTTTATATTCTGGCCTTGATCTTTTGTCATGGTTTGCTATACATAATTTATTCTACCACTTATCTTTTACTTTGTTTATGCTATTTCTCATTGCTGAGAAGCTCATAGTTTTATTGGATTTAAATCAACAAGCTTCACTTTTATCATCTTTGGATTATTGGACATGGTTTCTTGGTTGAAAGTGATGGAAACCCAACTCAATCTAGTTCTGATAAAAAGACAATTTATTGGCTAACAAAACTGAGAATTCTAGAGCTATTTGGTCCTAAGTCACAACTAGAATCATAACTCCAACCATGTCATTAGGACCATTTCTCTCTCAATCTATTCAATTCCCTGGGCTTCTTTCCCCTTGAAGCTTCCTACATCTTTTTGGAAATGTGGCCCATATTATTACATTTCATGGTTCCAAAGGAATAGAGAAAGACTGTCCTGATGGATTGGGCATAGGCATCCCATGAGAACCTGCTAGCTATTATGGGCACTCTGGCCAATATGTATTGTAACCCTATTTCTCTGGTGACTGGTTCAGCCATTTCAAGCTACTCAGAACGTGAGTCAGCCATGCGGGTTGAAAGAGTTTGGTTTTGGAACAACTGGAGGAAGGGAAAACCTAATAAGCTTATGATAGCTACTGTGCTTAGCTCCATTTTTGTGTCTTGTTTATGAAAACTTTCCTTTTCCCAAATTATATTTTTCATATTTTATATACAGATACATGTGTATGTTTATATACTTTAAATCTGCTCATACTTTTTTACTTTTAAAAATTGTTTTTTTTCCCAGATCTGTATTCCATCTAGAAAGTATTTTTATTTATGGCATGACATAGATATATAACTTAATTTTTCCCCATATGTTAAACCTATTGTCTTAAAACCATATGTTGAACAGTATACCCTTTCCCCATAATTTGTAATAAATGCTGTGTTCATTACAAACTAGATTCTACATTTATGTAGGTCTGTTATTTGACTATGCATTGCTCCACTGATCGGGTTTTCTATCCCTGTAGTCTTTCACTTGCCTCTAAAGTTCTGGCAGGCATATCTGGGGCTCTGATTCTCTTTGATTTCATCTCTGTTTATCTAATTCTATACAACAATGAAATTAAAAGACGCTTGCTCCTTAGAAGAAAAGTTATGACCTACCTAGACAGCATATTCAGAGAAGGCAGTGGCACCCCACTCCAGTACTCTTGCCTGGAAAATCCCACGGACAGAGGAGCCTGATAGGCTGCAGTCCGTGGGGTCGTGAAGAGTCAGATACGACTGAGCGACTTCACTTTCACTTTTCACTTTCATGCATTAGAGAAGGAAATGGCAACCCACTCCAGTGTTCTTGCCTAGAGAATCCCAGGGACAGGGGAGCCTGGTGGGCTGCCGTCTATGGGGTCGCACAGAGTCAGACACGACTGAAGCGACTTAGCAGTAGCAGCAGCAGCAGCAGACAGCATATTAAAAAGCAGAGATGTTACTTTGCCAACAAAGGTCCATCTAGTCAAAGATATGGTTTTTCCAGTAGTCATGTATGAATGTGAGAGTTGAACTATAAAGAAAGCTGAGTACCAAAGAACTGATGCTTTTGAACTGTGGTGCTGGAGAAGTCTCTTGAGAGTCCCTTGGACAGCAAGGAGATGCAACCAATCCATCCTAAAGGAAATCAGTCCTGAATATTCATTGGAAGGACTAACGCTGACGCTGAAATTCTAAAACTTTGGCCACCTGATGTGAAGAACTGACTCATTTGAAAAGACCCTGATGTTGAGAAAGATTGAAGGCAGGAGAAGAAGGGGACAACAGAGAATAAGATGGTTGGATGGCATCACCAACTCAATGGACATGAGTCTGAGTAATCTTCGGGAGTTGGTGATGGACAGGGAAGCCTGGAGTGCTGCAGTCCACGGGGTCACAAAGAGTCTGACATGACTGAGTGACTGAACTGAACTGAATGGAATCTGATTCTTTCAATTTTTCTTTATTCAACAGTTTAAATTTTCATTTAAAGAATCCCCTGTCTACTGGTTAAGACTCTGATGCTTTCATTGCAGAGGGCATTGGTTCAGCCTCTGGATGGGGAACTGAAAAACAAAAAGGAAAAAGAAAGAGAAAGAAAGAAAAAACAGACAAACCACTGGCCCACTGACTTATTTTGTCTGTTTTGTCAGTTTCTGAGAGAAGTACGTTAAAATGGCTTACCTTGATTATGGCCATATCTACTTCTAGTTCTGTCAATCTAGCTTTTAATATTAAGTACTATGTTATTAGGTGCCTATAAACTTATAATTATTATATCTTCCTGGCAAATTGAACATTTTGCCATTATGAAAAAAAATCTCCATTTCTAGAAATCCTGTTTGCCTTAAAGTCTATTTTGTCTGATATGAATATAGCTACCTTAGCTTTCTTTTGGATAACATTTGTATGGTATGTGTTTTCCATCCTTTTTTTATTCAACTTTTCTCAGTTCTTTCCTTGTTTTCTTGACCTTTCTCTGTGAAGAATACTGACTAAATATTTTGTCCCTTAATTTGTCTGATGTTTTCCTCATGACTTGACAGTGGTTATAGGATTTGAGGATGAAAAACACAAAGGTAAAGTGACCTTCTTATCACATCATGTTGTTGTTCAGTCGCTAAGTCGAATCCGGCTCTTTGCGACCTCATGGACTACAGCACGCCAAGCTCCTCTGCCCTTCACTATCTCCCAGAGTTTGCCCAAATCCCTGTCCATTGAGTCCCTGATGCTATCTGGCCATCTCATCCTCTGCCACCCTCTTTTTCTTTTGCCTTCAACCTTTCATAACATCAGGGTCTTTTCCAACCAGTTGGCTCTTAGCATCAGGTGGTCATAGTATTGGAGCTTTGGCTTCAGCAACAGTGTTTCCAATGACTATTCAGAGTTGATTTCCTCCAGGATTGACTGGTTTGATCTCCTTGACATCCAAGGGACTCTCAAGAGCCTTTTCCAGCACCACAATTTGAAAGCATCTTTTTTTTGTCGCTCGGCCTTAGTCCAACTCTCATACTCATACATGACTACTGGAAAAACCATAGCCTTGACTATATGGATCTTAGTCAGCAAAGTGATGTCTCTGCTTTTTAATACACTCACTAGACTTTCCTTCCAAGGAGCAAACGTCTTTTACTTTCACGGCTGCAGTCATCATCCACAGTGATTTTGGAGCCCAGGAAAATAAAACATGTCACTGTTTCCACTTTTTCCCCTTCTATTTGTCATGAAGTGATGGGACCAGATGCCATGATCTTAGTTTTTTAAATGCTGAGTTTCAAGCCAATTTTTTCACTCTCCTCTTTCACCCTCATCAAGAAGCTCTTCAGTTCCTCTTCACTTTCTGCCATTAGAGTGATATCATCTGCATAGCTGAAATTGTTGATATTTCCACTGGCAATCAACTTATTACTGATGATAAAACTTTGATCACTTAGTTAAGGTGGTGTTCTCCATTGTAAAATTATTATTTTTCCCCTTTCATATTCTATTATTTGAAAGTAAGTCACCAAGTTCAACCCATACTCACAAAGGACAGTGAAAGGAATTAAACTCTCTTTCTGCAAAGGGGGAAGGATGTCTGCATATACTATTTGACATTATTCCATAAAGGAGATTTGTCTCATCTCTCCCAGTTGTTTGGTTTTTCGATCATTTTGTTGTTTTAAGTATAGACTCAAGTATATTTATTTTATATATTGTGCTGTAATTCAATACCACATTATTTTGTTTCCCAATTTGTTTTAGCTTTGGCCATTAGGAGATCCTCCAAGTTGGCTCTAGTATCCCTTTGACTTGCACCATCTATTTTCGTTGTTGTAGTTTCTGAGCAATTCCTTCATTTCTGGTTCTATAAAATGCTGTAGGCTCATTTTGTATTTTCCTTGCCCCAGAGCTAAATTCAGTCATTTCTCCAAGGAGTTTCTTTAGATTGGAAAATGGTATTAGAAACCAAGATCTCGGCATTGGGTGTATTTGTTTCTATTGTAGTGTCACTGCTCCCAGGATTTATTAGTAGGAAGAGGAAATATATATGTGTATACCTACCAGTGTAGATACACATGTATTTCTAAAGGTATTCCTGTATCTATTCATCTGTATATATGTTAAACTAAACATGAGTTCACGTCAAGGCTGTATATCGTCACCCTGCTTATTTAACTTATATGCAGAGTACATCATGAGAAACGCTGGACTGGAAGAAGCACAAGCTGGAATCAAGATTTCCAGGAGAAATATCAATCACCTCAGCTATGCAGATGACACCACCCTTATGGCAAAAAGTGAAGAGGAACTAAAAAGCCTCTTGAAGAAAGTGAAAGAGGAGAGTGAAAAAGTTGGCTTAAAGCTCAACATTCAGAAAACGAAGATCATGGCATCTGGTCCCATCACTTCATGGCAAATAGATGGGGAAACAGTGGAAACAGTGTCAGACTTTATTTTTGGGGGCTCCAAAATCACTGCAGAGGTGATTGCAGCCATGAAATTAAAAGACGCTTACTCCTTGGAAGGAAAGTTATGACCAACCTAGATAGCATATTCAAAAGCAGAGACATTATTTTGCCAACTAAGGTCCGTCTAGTCAAGGCTATGGTTTTTCCAGTAGTCATGTATGGATGTGAAAGTTGGACTGTGAAGAAAGCTGAGCGCCGAAGAATTGATGCTTTTGAACTGTGGTGTTGGAGAAGACTCTTGAGAGTCCCTTGGACTGCAAGGAGATCCAACCAGTCCATTCTAAAGGAGATCAGTCCTGGGTGTTCTTTGGAAGGAATGATGCTAAAGCTGAAACTCCAGTACTTTGGCCACCTCATGTGAAGAGTTGACTTACTGGAAAAGACCCTGATCCTGGGAGGGCTTGGGGGCAGGAGGAGAAGGGGACGACAGAGGGTGAGATGGCTGGATGGCATCACCAACTCGATGGACCTGAGTCTGAGTGAACTTCAGGGGTTGGTGATGGACAGGGAGGCCTGGTGTGCTGCAATTCATGGGGTCGCAATGAGTCGGACACGACTGAGTGACTGAACTGAACTGAAACATGAGTTCATATTAGTTGCCAGTGGGTATATTTTTAAATTCATTCATTGTGTAGGAATCCTGATAAGACCTTTCCAACCAGAAGCTTCAGTTTTGAGAATCAGATTATTTCCTTGAGAAGTTCCTCTTACCATTTTTTCATTTCTCTCTCTGTCTCTCTCTCTCTCGCTCTGTTTCTCAGTTTCTGTCCTTTTGTCTCCCCCTTCTCTGTGTGTGTGTGTATATCTCACTATCTTTGCCTCTGTCTCCCTCTGTCTAAATTTAGCTGGTATTTCAAGGATGTGCTGGTAAGATGCCTATTTGTTTATATATCTACTCCCTGCCTGCCCTTCTTGTGCTTTCAGGAGACTGACCCTCATAGCTTCTCAGGCTCCCCTGGTCCGTGGGAGGCACTGGCAGGAGACTGCAAGGTGGGAAGAATTTCTTCAAGTTCCTTTTTTCAGTTTGTTTAAGTCTCTGATTTCCATGTTAGTAGCTTTCCATGTTAGGGGACCTATGACCATCTGTTCATATACCTGTGAACTAAAGCTTTGTGTTTGTGAATGAAATTTATTGATTGTGGCTTCATTTTAACAGATAGGCAGGACCCGGGAAGTCTCATATGGGGACTCCCCCAAATTTTTGTAAGTATTTTTCTCTGGGTTGGCCAATTTCTCTAGAGAAGGCTCCTCCTGTGAAGCTGCCTGGTAGGGAGTAGTGTGTGTCAGCAGAAGAGAAAGAGTGGGTGGTGGTAGAATCTATGTGGCTCAGAGCAGGGGATGGTGCCAAGGTCTCCATTCAGAGTTCAGACTTCATTCAGGTCCCCCCTTAGTCCTCCAGCAGCCTCACCCTCAGTCGTGAGATCCCAAACTAAGAGTTTTGGGATCCAACCTTTCCAGATGACAAATTCCAGTTTTCTGTACTGATACACAAGGACCAATATTTTCAGCTATGTTCCCCATTCCACCATGAGCTGTGGTATTTCCACTGTCTGAGCATTTCTGGAGTACTGAAGCACAAATTGGCTTCCTCTTGTTGGTTCATCCCATTTCACAAAAGTGAGAAAACTGAAAGCAATGTTAAAGCAAAATTCTGAAACTAGATTGTGAGCATTTATCAAAATTTTATTTAATTTCTTAAAGAAAAAACCAGCAGGTAGAAAGAAATAAAAAGGCTAGTTTGCCAGTGCTTGAAAATGGAAGTGTGTGTGTGTACAAATAAACATAGAATTAGAGTTGGCTCCTGGTGGCTCAGAGGTTAAAGCGTCTGCCTGCAACGCAGGAGACCTGGGTTCGATCCCTGGGTCGGGAAGATCCCCTGGAGAAGGAAATGGCAACCCACTCCAGCATTCTTGCCTGGAGAATCCCATGTACGGAGAAGCCTGGTGGGCCATAGTCCATGGGGTTGCAAAGAGTCGGACACAACTGAGCGATTTCACTTTCACTTTTAGAGTTAATAAAAGGAATTCTAGAGACAATTTGCTAGATAAGATTGAAAACTGGTTAACTTTCTGCTGCTGCTAAGTCACTTCAGTCGTGTCAGAGTCTGTGACCCCGTAGACAGCAGCCCACCAGGCTCCCCTGTCCCTGGGATTCTCCAGGCAAGAACACTGGAGTGGGTTGCCATTTCTTTCTCTAATGCATGAAAGTGAAAAGTGAAAGTGAAGTCGCTCAGTCGTGTCCGACTCTTCACAACCCCATGGACTGCAGCCTACCAGGCTCCTCCATTCATGGGAATTTCCAGGCAAGAGTACTGGAATGGGTTGCCATTGCCTTCACGGGTTAACTTTCTATATGGCCTTAATATCCTTGTATTTAACTTCACACCTAGGCTATAAAATCATAGAGCTTGTTGGTTTCTAAAGTTGAACTATAGGGACTTTCCTGGTGGCCCACATTCCCAATGCAGGGGGCCCAGGTTTGTTCCCTGCTCAGAGAACTGGATCCCACATGCCCCAACTAAGAGTTCACATGCCACACCTGAAGATCCCAAGTGCCACAACTAAGACATGGCACAGCCAAATAAATATATAAATAAAAACAGGTATTTTAAAATAAATAAACTGTAACTATGCTGCTGCTGCTGCTGCTAAGTCGCTTCAGTAGTGTCTGACTCTGTGCGACCCCATAGACTGCAGCCTACCAGGCTCCCCCATCTCTGGAATTCTCCAGGCAAGAACACTGGAGTGGGTTGCTATTTCCTTCTCCAATGCATGAAAGTGAAAAGTGAAAGGGAAGTCGCTCAGTCGTGTCCGACTTTTCACAACCCCACGGACTGCAGCCTACCAGGCTCTTCCATCCATGGGAATTTCCAGGCAAGAGTACTAGAGTGGGTTGCCATTGCCTTCGCTGGTTAACTTTCTATATGGCCTTAAAATCCTTGTGTTTAACTCCGCACCCAGGCTATAAAACCATAGAGCTTGTTGGTTTCTAAAGTTGAACTATAGGGACTTTTCCTGGTGGCCCACATTCCCAATGCAGGGGGCCCAGGTTTGTTTCCTGCTCAGGGAACTGGATCCCACATGCCCCAACTAAGAGTTCACATGCCACACCTGAAGATCCCAAGTGCCACAACTAAGACATGGCACAGCCAAATAAATATATAAATAAAAACAGGTATTTTAAAGTAAATAAACTAACTATAGTGGACCATAAAACGGTTTGTCCCTTCAGTAGCTGTGAGTCAATTCGATATCTTGTGCCGATGGATTAACATTCCTCAGGACTCTAGTTTCAGGTTTTGTTCAAACTGGATTTGAAAAGGTGTTTCGAGGTATCAGAAATAGGTCAATCATAATTTTTCCTTTTTTCCAAGTATGGAGTCATTTTCTCTTTCTCTCCTATGCCTGGTAAAAAACATGTAAAATACCATGACAACATTAACCTGTTCTTGCCCTCAATGACTACTCTTTTTTCCTTGTGGGTTTTTCTCTTTTCTTCTGATTTGCTATTATTTTAGTGGGATTGGGGGAGGAAGTAGGTATTAACAGGTGAGCTCAATTTCTCTTTTTTTAACTACACATTTCTTCCTTATCTCTATCTTCCAGGCATTTCTTAAAATTCTGGCCTGTTGGTTTTTCAGTTTCCTGATACCTCTATAAAATTATTAGTTTCTCTTTTTCATGTTTTTTTTTTCTAGCTTTCATTGGGACTTTTCAGCAAGGATGACAGTGTATTTTCAAACATTCTATATGCCATCCTGATCTAGGCTTTTTCCTGATTATATCAATGTTTGGTTCCAAATATCATCCCCACTTTTTGGGGATAGAAGCAAATGGTTCCCATGATTCAGAAAAGCATTACTGTAAGGAAACAGTAATGATCTTGTCTCTCAGCCTCTCTACTTCTTACTCATCCCTCTTCACCCATGGAAGACAGAGTTGTCTTTGCTGGTGTTCTGGCCTTCCGTGCCTCAGAGGAGCAGCCTTTTCACATTTTAGGAGTATTGCCTTGTGTGGGGAGAGGGGAATTACTGCTAACAAAATCCCCTCCAATGATCATCTGGAAGGGCTTCTTCTCAGCTTTTAAAATTTTCGTGGGCATAAGTAGCACTAGGGGGAGCCAGTTATAAATGTGGAACCCCAGATTCCTCTCCTAGACAATGGAGAACTACCTTGGAATCTATATTTTGTAGACAGCCTCATGTGAAATGCCAGCCTCAAATGAATAATGCAGAATGGGTTATAATATATTGAATAAAAAAAGAATCCATCCATCTATATTGATATGAACACAATATATTTTAAGGGAGATAAGAAGGACAGTTCTTCATAAAAGAATAACAACTAGTCAATGTAGTAGGAATGATAGAAATGGGAAAATCATTTTATAAGCATTATAGTAATAATTGAGTCAGACAGGAATCATCAATGAAAGATAAAACCATTCCAATGAAAAAGTTTGGAAAAAGATATTCAAAATGTCTGAAAGTGTTTCCCTAGGGATATTTAGTAATTTCAGAGAGGAAAAGTTCCCATTACCAAAGAGAGATCTGGTAGTCACCATCTTGACCAAGGGATTAAATCATTAATGTGACAAGCTGACAAATGTGATACACTGAGATGGATACAATATCACTTAATATTTCTATAAAAAATCTGATATATTTTAATAAAAATATATAATTTTTAATATATCAGATATATTTGTAATAAAATCAGATGAAATCAAGGCCCTGTGTATTATGATATCACAGTGCTTTTAAACACAATGTCTAATTTAATGAATATGATCATTAAATAAGTAATTACATTAAATTCATGGTCATTAAATAAGTAATTTGAAATTTTTGGTTCCCTTCTACCATAGCTTCCTTTATGTTCTGGAAATGACCAGGGAAGACTCTTGTGTAATCCTCTCAGAATCTTCCATTCTTCCACTGTAAGTGTTACCAGCCAGGCCTCTGTTGTATGAAAGAAATGAGCATCGTCTCTGCTTCATTTCTTATACTTGTGAAATGTATCCAATGCCAGATTCACTCTGTGTTGAAACTGCTGAAATGTACCTTGAGTCCACTTTCTTACATGATGATCAAAAAATGAATACTTTAGAATTGCAGCATCTCACCAAGATTTTATGTGACGACCACTCAGTTTTCATTCTCTGTCCCTGTCTCCCTAGGACTGAGGAAAGACTCCATGGGCACTTGCCAGAGGAAAGTGGATTGTGATTCAGGCTTGCTCTGAGGCACAGGTTTCTTCTTCCACCTACCCCTCCCCAGTCATCCAGCTCACCCTGGAGCTCTCTCACTAGCTCACCTTACATGTTAGACTAGCATAACAAGGAATTGTTACACAGAAGGACAAAGACCTGTGGATGGAAAGGCTGCCAAAGCAGAAGAACAGAAGGTGAGAGACTCAGTGGGCAGCAGCCTCCTTTTACCCTCATTTCTCTCTGTTTCCCTGGGACTGTGATAAACAGACCTTTCTGAAAATTCCCTATTACCTTAAGTTATCAAAACTACAACCTCCCTCTTTTGTTTACGTTAATGATAGCACAATAGGCATTTGGTTCTCTATCTCAATTTTTTTCATTTAATGATGTACTTTGAAGGTCATTGCATATCACCTGTCATCTTCACTATCATTCTGATTTTTTTTTTTTTTTTTCAGGAAAGTTGCCGATCTCCATTTCATTTAGTTGTTTTTCTGAGGTTTTATCTTGTTCCTTTATCTGGGACATGACTTTCTGCTTTTTCATCCTGATTAACTTTCTGTAATGTGGGTTTTGTTTTAGCTTCTGTGAGACTATGATTCTTCTTACTGCTTCTGTCTGCCCTCTGATGGAGGAGGCTGAGGCTTGAGTAAGCTTCCTGATGGGAGGGACTGAATGGGAAAAACTAACTTGCTCTGGTGGGCAGGGCCTCAGTAAAGTTTTAATCCAATTATCTACTGATGGGTGGGGCTACACTCCCTTCCAGATTGTTGTTTGGCCTGAGGCGACCCAGCCCTGGGGTCTTCAGGCTCTATGGCCAGGTTAAGGGCAACCACCAAGAGGGACCTTCCCGGACTACTGCTGCCAGTGCCCCTGTCCCTGTGGTGGGCCCCTGCCGACCCACACCTCCTCAAGAGACCCTCCAACACTAGCAGGTAGTTTTAGTTGAGTCTCCTGTGAGATCAGCTGCTCCTTTCTTCTGGGTCTTGATGTGTGCAAGATTTTGCTTGTGCCCTCCAAGACTGGTGTCTCTGTTTCCCCCAGTTCTGTGGAAGTCCTATAATCAAATCCCACTGACCTTCAAGGTTAGGTTCTCTGGGAATTCCCTGTCCTTTTGTTAGATCCTCAGACTGGGAAGCCTGACATGGGGTTCAGAACCTTCACAACAGTGGGAGAACTTCTTTGGTATTGTCATTCTCCAGTTTTGTGGGTCACCCACTGGCTTGTATGAAATTTAAATTTATTGTGATTGTGCCCCTCCTACTGTCTCACTGTGGCTTCTCTTGTCTTTGGCCATGGGGTCTTTTTTTGATGGGTTCCTGAGTCCTCCTGTCAATGTTTGTTCAACAGCTAGTTGTAATTTTGGTGCTCTTGCAAGAGGAGATAAGCACATGACTTTCTACTCTGCCATTTTCAGTATACTTTAGATTTTTAAAATTTAAATTATTAGCTATTATCGAGAACAATATTAAATAATGGTGGTGATAATGAGTGAAATTTTAATGGGAATATTTCTAGTATTACACTGCTGGTTTTGTTTTTAGATAAAAAATTATTAATCATTTGGGAATTCCCTAGCAGTCCAGTGGTTAGGACTCAGCACTTTCACTGCCTGGGGCCAGAGTTTAATCCTTGGTCAGGAATCTAAGATCCCACAAAGATCACAGCACAGCCCCTCCCAGAAAAACTTTTTTTAGTCCTATTAAGATGAATCAATTAATATCTGCTTAATTAAGAATTTTGGGACTTCCTTGGTGATCCAGTGGTTGAGAGCACCTGCCAATGCAGAAGACATGGGTTTGATCCCTGGCCTGGGCAAATTCCAAATGCCATGGGGCAACTAAGACTGTGTGCCACAACTACTGAGCCCGTGCTCTGGAGCTCACGCTGCAACGTCTCTAGAGCCCATTCTCCACAATAAGAGAAACCACTGTAGTGAGAAGCCTGAGCACTGCAAAACTAGAGAGTAGCTCCCCCTTGCTGCAACTTGAAAAAATCCACGTGTAGCAACGAAGACCCACGGCAGCCAAAAAAAAAAATGAGAGAGAATTTTGTTAGGAACTGATGTGACATTTTATCAAATGCCTTTTTAACATCTATGAATATGATCAGATACTTTTTCTTCTTTGTGCTACCAGCATAATGAATTATATGAATACATTTCCTAAATTTAACCATCTTTTTATTTCATAAGCTTGTTTGTAGTGTGTAATTCTTTGATTTGTGGCTGGCTAGTGGGCTGCCGTCTCTGGGGTCACACAGAGTTGGACACGACTGAAGTGACTTAGAATAGCATAGCATTTTTTTTTTAAAGATTTATTTATTTATTTGGTCATGGTGGATCTTTGTTGCTGCAAGTGGACTTTCTCTACTTGCAGTGAGGGGGCTACTCTTCCTTAGGGTATCTGGCCTTCTTATCACTGTGGCTTCTTTTGTTGTGGAGCACAGGCTGTAGGCACCCAGGCATCAGGAGTTGCAGTATGTGGGCTCAGTAGTTGTGGCTTGCTGACTCAGAGTGCATGGGCTTAGTTGCTTCTCAACTAAGGGATCTTCCTGGACCAGAGATTGAACTGCTGTTTCCTGCCTTGCAAGGTAGATTCTTAACCACTGGACCACCAGGGAAGCCTTGTGGCTGGCTATTTTAACCAATATTTTTTATTGTGATAAAATATACATAACATTTACAATTTTTTATGGTAAATTGGTACATATGAATGTACGTAATTATAGCTCAGTAGAATTAAGTATATTCATACTGTTGTACAACCACCACCATCATCCATTTCCAGGACACTTTCACTACTCCAAATGAAGTTCCATACTCAACAATTAAAAAGTCTCCATTTCCTTCCCCCCAGGTTGTTGTTGAATGGCAAACAACATTCTACTTTCTATTTATAAATTTGACTCCTCAAGGTACCTCATATAAGTGGAATCATACAGTATTATCCTTTTCAGACTGACTTATTTCACTTAGTATCAGTTCAGTTCAGTTCAATCGCTCACTCGTGTCCAACTCTTTGCGACCCCATGAATCGCAGCACACCAGGCCTCCCTGTCCATCACCATCTCCTGGAGTTCACTCAAACTCACGACCATCGAGTAGATGATGCCATCCAGCCATCTCAC
This sequence comes from Bos taurus, assembly GCF_002263795.3. Classification (NCBI taxonomy): domain Eukaryota; kingdom Metazoa; phylum Chordata; class Mammalia; order Artiodactyla; family Bovidae; genus Bos; species Bos taurus. The sequence goes on from NC_037340.1 coordinate 51,772,597, forward strand.
CCTCTGTCGTCCCCTTCTCCTCCTGCCCCCAAGCCCTCCCAGCATCAGAGTCTTTTCCAATGAGTCAATTCTTCATATGAGGTGGCCAAAGTACTGGAGTTTCAGCTTTAGCATCATTCCTTCCAAAGAACACCCAGGACTGATCTCCTTTAGAATGGACTGGTTGGATCTCCTTGCAGTCCAAGGGACTCTCAAGAGTCTTCTCCAACACCACAGTTCAAAAGCATCAATTCTTCAGCGCTCAGCTTTCTTCACAGTCCAACTCTCACATCCATACATGACCACAGGAAAAACCATAGCCTTGACTAGACGGACCTTTGTTGGCAAAGTAATGTCTCTGCTTTTTAATATGCTATGTAGGTTGGTCATAACTTTCCTTCCAAGGAGTAAGCGTCTTTTAATTTCATGGCTGCAATCACCTCTGCAGTGATTTTGGAGCCCCCCAAAATAAAGTCTGACACTGTTTCCACTGTTTCCCCATCTATTTGCCATGAAGTGATGGGACTGGATATCATGATCTTCGTTTTCTGAATGTTGAGCTTTAAGCCAACTTTTTCACTCTCCTCTTTCACTTTCATCAAGAGACTTTTTAGTTCCTCTTCACTTTCTGCCATAAGGATGGTGTCATCTGCATATCTGAGGTGATTGATATTTCTCCTGGAAATCTTAATTCCAGCTTGTGCTTCTTCCAGCCCAGCGTTTCTCATGATGTACTCTGCATATAAGTTAAATAAGCAGGGTGATGATATACAGCCTTGACGTACTCCTTTTCCTATTTGGAACCAGTCTGTTGTTCCATGTCCAGTTCTAACTGTTGCTTCCTGACCTGCATATAGGTTTCTCAAAAGGCAGGTCAGGTGGTCTGGGATTCCCATCTCTTTCAGAATTTTCCACAGTTTCTTGTGATCCACACAGTCAAAGGCTTTGGCATAGTCAATAAAGCAGAAATAGATGTTTTTCTGGAACTCTCTTCCTTTTTCCATGATCCAGAGAATGTTGACAATTTGATCTCTGGTTCCTCTGCCTTTTCTAAAACCAGCTTGAACATCTGGAAGTTCACGGTTCACGTATTGCTGAAGCCTGGCTTGGAGAATTTTGAGCATTACCTTACTAGCGTGTGAGTTGAGTGCAATTGTGTGGTAGTTTGAGCATTCTTTGGCATTGTCTTTCTTTGGGATTGGGATGAAAACTGACCTTTTCCAGTCCTGTGGCCACTGCTGAGTTTTCCAAATTTGCTGGCATAGTATAATGCTCTCAAAATTCATCCATAGTGTAGCATGTGCCAGAATTTCCATCCTATTTAAGGCTGAATAATATTCCACTGTGTGTATAAGGACCTTTTCCTGCAGTCCAAAGTATTTATGTCATAGGTTGGGTTCTCTGGAATCATATACTGAGATGGAATCTAGGGTGCAAGATATTTACTATGGAAAAGAATGGAATAGAAGCCAGACTGGGCAGAGGAAGAAATCAAACAATGATGCAGGCCCAGTGGAGCCTAGCCAATCTGGCAGGGAGTTTTTAAGTGAGTATTGCCTAAAGCATTCCACATTAGACCAAAATAGCCAGACCTTTACACCTCCACCTGACCAAATCATTGAACATAAGCTGTCTTGGAAAAGGCATGACCTTGGAAGGGATGTTTTTCTCCAGCTAAGACAGACCCTGAAGCTGCCAACAGCTGGAGGCTGGCTGCTAACATGGTCTCTGCAACTGGGCAGCCAGTCCTTGAAGGAGGATCTGAGCAACACATTTCCATGTCCACCACAATTCATCCATCCTGGTGGAGTGCTGGTGAAGATTTGATTTCTTTCAGGGCATAAACAAAGATAATTTTTTCTCAACTTTGAACAATAGAATTTTGCTATATGTAGAGTTTTGCTATTTGTCAATAGGCTCCAAAGCGGGACATTGTCAAGAGGGAAATAATTTTCTAAATTCTTTTAGCTCCATTTGATATATATCAATAGCTATCAGATTTGAGCATATCTTCCATAGTGTGCTCTCATAAACTTAGGCCTTGGCCTGATGGTATTATGGAGAAGAAAAAAATGGAGAGGCTACAGAGAGAGTATATAGAATGCTGGGGCCCTAGTCTTTCTGTTCTAGACTTCAGCCTGGAGAAAGACAGTTCAAGAATTCAGCTATGATTCAAGGGCAGGAGGAATCACTCCATTCCATATTTGGGGTTCAGGGAAGAGGCCACCATGTAGAAGAGCAATGCTTTAACCTGCTAGAACCTGGTGAAGAGCAATGTGCACAGTGGGTGCAAAGGGATACAGATTTTGGAGGGATCCTGTTATGACTCCCATGATCCTTGGGTGGAACAAATGCTAGGTGGGAGCCAGTGGGTCTGTCAGGCGGCAGTGGGGGCTGATGGGTGGACTGAAAACCATGGACAGGAACAGAGGGGACAGGACAAGGGCTCAGAGTCGTCCAAAGAGCAAGTAAAACCCAGTGAGAGGCTAAAGACACCAGACACAGCTCAAACTGAGAAAGAATGGATCTTATCAACTGTAAGTGTCAGCAGTAGGAGATGGACACGTAAGTCCATCTCCCTTTGGTCATACAGATGTCTTCTTGGAAAATGAGATGGGTGCAAAAAGCTAAGAATTTGAACATTTCTTCTCTAAAAGAGACTTTTAGTCCATACTCTTGCTATTCAACAAACAATCCCAAATCACAATGACTTTTAACAACAAGCTTTCATTCCTTACTTATAGATCTGAGGTTTGATTGGGCTCTTAACTGGGATGAGCTGGCCTTGGCTCCAGGCCATGAGTAGGATTCAAGTTTGTTCCACAAGTCTCCTCATTTTGGGACCAGTGCCTACTGTAACATTCTCTTCTCAAGACAGCGGTAAGGATTGCAAAAGGCCAAGCCAAACCACACAGTTAAAGACTCTATTCACATCACATCCATTAACATTCTACTAGCTAGGGTAACCTCATATGAAGAGTTGACTCATTGGAAAAGACTCTGATGCTGGGAGGGATTGGGGGCAGGAGGAGAAGGGGACGACAGAGGATGAGATGGCTGGATGGCATCACTGACTCGATGGATGTGAGTCTGAGTGAACTCTGGGAGTTGGTGATGGACAGGGAGGCCTGGCGTGCTGCGATTCATGGGGTCGCAAAGAGTCGGACACGACTGAGCGACTGAGCTTGGGTAAATGTTATCAGATCAGATCAGATCAGTCTCTCAGTCTGAAGCATAATGTATGTTAAGGAGGGAGTGAAGAATTGGGAACAATATTTCAATCTACTACAGGGACTAGGTATTACCTAAAAGGACCAACAAAATTATTACATTACACTAAGGTTTCTGGACAGGGCAGAAACAATTTTTCCCTCTACCTAGTAGATGGGGACTTGTCTTGAGTCAGGTTCACCAGAAGGAGAGCCTGAGATGGTGATTCTTGTGTACATAATGAAAGATGTATATCAGGAAGAGAGTGATGAATATGGTCTCACCTGGAGTCTAGTCTCAGCCTGATCCTACAGGGGAGTTCTTGAGTTAGAATTGTACCACATAATTATTCACCATGAAGGAAAAGTTGGGGTTTTTTACCCCATGTCAGTAATCTTGTCATCAGTTGTCTCTTTCTCCCCTTTGGGATAGGTATAACCTCCCACATACTTCTTTGTGAGGTAGCAGCTGTAGGCCAAAGACAATTCTCTGAAGAAGGTAGCAGTTGTGATCTGAGGTCAATAATAAGAAATATAAAAAATATAAATATGCTGATAAGAACAAGGAAGGTTAATTTAAAAATTACCTGGGTACCAATCACCCAAATGAACAAATGTTGATATCCTGTCATATTTGATTCAAATTTACTTTTAAAGAAATAAAACATTGTAGATGAAGGTGTATTCACCAAGTTTACCTTCCCAAGTCTCAGAAACAACTATCATGTTGTTCCTCATACTTTTGCTGCAGTATGCATGGTAGTGCACTTACTTTAACTTACATTAACTGTGTTGTGGTAGTTAACTCTGTGTGCAACTTGCCTCGGTCACAGGGTGTCCAGGTAATTGGTTAAATAATCTTTCTGTTTGTCTGTGAGGATGTTTTGAGATTGAAATTATTATTTGAATCAGTCTACTGAGTAAAGCATATTGACCTCCACAAGGTGGGTGGGAATCATCCAATTTGTTGAGGGCCTGAATAGAAAAAAACGCGGAGAAAGGGAGAATTCACTCTCTCTGCCTAACTGCTTTAGTTTAAATGTCAGTCTTCTGCTCTCTGCCTGGAATTTTTATACCATCAGCATTCCTGGCTCTCAGGCTGTTGGAGTCAGACTGGAACTATACTACTGGCTTTCCTGAGACTTCAGTTTGCAGACAGCAAATTGTGGGACTTCTCAGCCTCCATAATTATAAGGAGCCAGTTCCTTATAATAATACTTACGGGGAACTTCCCTGGTGGTCCAGTGGCTAAGACTCAGCGCTCCCAAGGCAGGGGGCCCAGGTTTGATCCCTGGTCCCATATTCTGCAACTAAACGATCCCACGTGCCACAACTAAAGAACCTGCATGCAGCAACAAGATCGAAGATCCCGCATACCGCAACACAGACCCAGCACAGTCAGTAAATAAATATTAAATATATATATATATATATATATATATATATATATATATAAAACTAGTTTGGTTTCTCTGGAGAAAGAAGACTATTGTAGGTGTTATATTGCAAATATTCTTTTGTAGCTTATTGAACTCTGTGTTTTTGAGATTTATGCATATTCATTTAACTGTTGTATAACATTGAATGAATATTCTACATTTGATCCGTATTTCACAATTGATCCCCTATTGATGAATAGCAAATCTCCTCTCCCAAATTCTACCATTACAAACAATGTGCCATAAACATCTATGGACTTACTTCATATGTTCCTCTATGAAAAATTTGTTTGAAAGTGGAATTGCTGGGTTATAGAGACTTGTAAGCATCTTTACTAGGTATTACCAAATTGCGGTACAAAGTGGTTATATGAATTTATACTCCCACCAGAAGCATACAAGAGGTCTCATTTTCCAACTTTTTTTCCCCAAATTAATAGGTGTAATAGTATCTCATTATTTTAATTTTCTTTTCCCTCATTAGTAATAATGTTGAGTGTATTTATATATGTTTATTGAATTTCCCCATCTTTGAAATGCCAATTCTAATTCTTTATGCATTTTCATCTTGGGTTGTTTGTCATTTTTATTGCTTTACAGAATTCTTCAATATAATCTGTCAGTAATATTCATTACAAATGTCCTCTCCCAATGTGTGGTTTACCTTTTAAAAAAAGTTTTATTGAGAAATAATTCACATACCATAAAATTTGTCCATTTAAAGTATACAATCCACTGGGCTTTAGTTATAGTTGCAAAGTTGTGTGAGCATCACTACAATCTAATTTTAGAGTATGTTCATCTTCCCCCAAAGAAATCCTGTACTTACTAGCAGTCACTCTCCATTCCCTCCTCTCCAAGCCCCTGGCAAATAGTCTACTTTCTGTCTCTACGGATTTGCTTATTTTAGATCTTTCATTAAAATGGAATCAAATAATATGTGGTCTTCTACAACTGACTTCTTTCATTTAGCATAATACTTTCAAGTGTCATTCATGTTATAACATGGATGATTAACTTGGTTATACGATATATTGTACATGTTTTGAATTTTGATTTGATCAGATGTATCAGTCTGTTTTTTAGATTTCTGATTTTTCTGTCTTAAGAAATCCTCCCTTTTCTCTGAGTTATAAATATATTCTTCAATAATTTCAAGCATCATTTTTCATATTTAAACTATCTGCAGTTTATTTTGTATATGTCACATAAATATTTAATTTTTACACATTGGTAGTCAATTGTCCAGCACTACTTATTGAGTAATCAACTAATTCCTTCATTGTTTTGTAATGCCTCTTTTATTACACAGTAAGTTCTCATGCATGTTTAAGACTGTTTATTTCTCCCTGTGCCATTTTGATAGATTCATAGTAAATCTTAAGATGGAAAAGGCATTCAATTTGGTAGGGCATGTCCTCTCCTTTTTCTTCTTTTTTGCAACTAATTTTGTTGTCAGTGACCATAGGGATCTGCTTTTTAAGTTCCATTAAAAATACCCTGTTAGAGTTTTGTTTGAAATTTCACTTAATTCACAGAGTAATTTGGGAAGAATCAACATTTTAATATGTATTTGAATAAACATTGGCCATGCATGCATGCATGCTAAGTTGGTTAAGTTGTATCTGACTCTGTGCAACCGCATAGACAGCAGCCCACCAGGCTCCTCTATCCCTGTGATTCTCCAGGCAAGAATACTGGAGTGGGTTGCCATTTCCCTCTCCAACATTGGCCATATTACCTCTCATTCCATCTGTTGTACTTTGTAGTCCTCCCTTTCCCCTGCTCTGAAGTAGACCTTGAAATAAGAATTTGAGTTGCAAGTACAATAGTCCCCCTTATCCTCATTTTTTTTTTTCAAGGTTTAAGTTACCTGTAGTCAACCTCAGTCTGAAATTATGGAATGGAAAATTCTGGAATAAACAATTCATAAGTTTTAGATTGTGTGCCATTCTGAGTACTGTGATGAAATATGCTGCCCCACTCTGTCCTGCCCAGGATGTGAATCATTTCTTTGTCCAGCTTGTTCTGCCCAACAGTCTTAGTTATCAGATTGACTGTCAATGACATTGCAGGGCAATGTTCAAGTAATCACTACTTTACTTAATAATGGCCCTAAGAAGCAAGAGTAGTGATGCTGGCAAATCAGATATATCAAAGAGAAGTTATAGAATGCTTCCTATGAGTAAAAAAGTGAATATGCTCAATTTAATATGGAAAGGAAAAAAGTCAGATGCTGGGGTTGCTAAGACCTACAGTGAAAACAAAACTTCTGTCTGTGAAATTGTGAAGGAAAAAGAAATTTGTGCTAGTTTTTTTTTTTTTCTGTCACACCTCATTCACCTACAGCCACAGTGCATAACAAGTGCTTGGTTAAGATGGAAAAGGTATTAAATTTGTACAAGAAGGTATTTTGAGAGAGAGAGCAGATTCATATAATTTTTACTATAGTATATTGTTATAATAGTTCTATTTTATTATTAGTTATTGTTGTTAATCTGCTATGTACCTAATTTATAAATTAAACTTTATAATAGGCTTGTGTGTATAGGGAAAATATAGTATATGTAGAGTTTGGTATTATCCTCACCAAGAGGAGCTTGGCAGGCTACAGTCCAAAGAGTCACAAAGGGCCAGACATGACTGAGCACACAGCACACTCAGTTACAGGCGTCCAACTGGGGATCTTGGAACATATCCCCCAGGGAAAAGCGGGGACAATTGTATCTTGTTTGTGAGGTAATCACAGGAAAAACCATCTGGAGACTAGAGAAGAGACTAGGAAAGGGAAAGCAGTTGATGGAGCATCCATTTTCAAGCACGTTATGACTATGGGCAATTAGAGCTTAATCTTGGGGAACCCTGAGAAATTCTGTGGGACACATGTCTCTGAGTCATCCCACCTGATGAGTAAGAAGCTGGACAACGACTTACGCAACAACTCCCTTCACTCACTGAGGGCTTCCAGTGGACATTAATTCCCTAGCACTTCCAGCCTGCTGACACGGATGGTGGCCAGCATGCAAGGAAATGGTAAGTGCAAACGAGCAACACCAGGGTCTGCTAAATCATCAAAAAGTCTTTTGAAAAGTTTGAATATAGCATGTTTTTCCTCTGCTTAAATTTTTTTTTTCTGTAGAGGAATCCAAAATTGTTGATGTAACTTATAACTTACAGGTTTCTATACACCAGATACTGGCTCCTTTCCCAAGAAGTTTGATCTCTAGCTATACTGAACCACAGTCCAACTATTCCCTCGGAAGCAGCTGAATCCTGCCAAACCCTGAGTTCTTTGCATTTGTTTTTTTCTCTGCCTATAATGCTCTTCTCTTACTCTCTTCCTAGGAAACCCTTTGGAGGCAGAGTGGTTAGGAATATGGGCCTTGTAGAAAGAGTTAGAATCAAAACTTAGTTCTAATAGTGCTAGTATTTGCTTAGTGGGAAATGCATGATGACAGATTATAGAGAAGAGAGTGTAAAATTGAGCGGCCTTGGGTTTTTTAAAAGAAGGTGCAACATTAGAAAACAAATTAAAAGAGGTTCAAGAAAGCCTGAGGAGATTTATTATCTAAGCTGTGATGTTACCCTTTAATGTTTCTTCATTAAAGTGTAAAAGAAATATAATTAAATTGTCAAAGGAAAAATATCTACTCTGATACTTGAGCAACTTATTTGAGCAAGTTCCTTAACCTTTCTGAAGTTTGGTTTCTTTAGCTGGAAAATGGAGAGAACTATACAAAGGCCTGAAATATAGGCGGTGAGGATCATTGGGGGTTGGCTACAACAAAGAATGACATGAAAGGTGCTTAGAATGTAGTATTATTTTAAAAATAGCTTTTTATTATTACTTATCATTTAGACCCTCCTACACAAACATCACTTCTAGTAAGAAGCCTCCCAGGTCACCACAGGTAGCTATGCAACAGCTTTGCCCAAAGAATCAAAATTGAATCTGTTCAGGTTTTTCTTATTTTTCATGTTCAAGATTGTGATTAGTGGCTCTGAGGGTAGGGGAATCAATACTTCAGGGAAGGACTCATAGCTGGTCCAGGCCTTCATACTTCTTCCTGTTCCTACAGCCCCAACACCTTCTAAATAAATGAAAAAATAAAAATAAATTAGACTCATGAAAATTAAAACATTCTGTTGCATAAAAGATATCCCTTAAGAAAATAAAAATGAAACCCTCAGAGCTGGGAGAAAAAGTTCCCAATGCATATATATGGGAAACAAATTATATTCAAAATACTTTAAAAAGTTCCTTTCACTCAGTAATAAAATATATACAACTTAATTTTAAAAAGAGGACAAAATACTTAAAAGTCACTTCACAATAGAAGATATTCAGATGGTAAATAAGAACATGAAACGGTGCTCAACAGCATTATCACTTGTTGTTCAGTCGTCAAGTCCTGTCTGACTCTTCACAACCCCATGAACAGCAGCACGCCAGGCTTCCCTGTCCTTCACTATTTCCCGGAGTTTGCTCAAGTTCATGTGCTTTGAATAGGTGATGCCATCCAACCATCTCATACTCTGTAGTACCCTTCTCCTTCTGCCTTCAATCTTACCCAGCAGCAGGGTCTTTTCCAATGAGTCAACTGTTCAGGTAGCCAAAGTTTTGGAGCTTCACCTTCAGCATCAGTCCTTCCAAAGAGTATTCAGCGTTGATTTTCTTTAGGATTGACTGGTTTGAGCTCCTTGCTTTCCAAGGGACCCTCAAGAATCTTCTCCAGCACCCCAGCTTGAAAGCATCAATTCTTTGGCCCTCTGCCTTCTTTATTGTCTGGCTCTCACATCCGTACACGACTACTAGAAAGACCATAGCCTTGACTATATGGACCTCTGTCAGCAAAGTGATGTCTTTGCTTTTCACACTGTCGAGATTTGCCATAGCTTTCCTGCCAAGAAGCAATCATCTTTTATTTCATGGCTGAAGTCACTGACTACACTAAAACCTTTTACTGTGTGGATCCTAACAAACTGTAGACAACTCTTAACAGATGATCTTACCTGTCTCCTGAGAAACCTGTATGCAGGTCAAGAAGCAACAGTCAGAACCTTGTATGGAACGATTGACTGGCTCAGGATTGAGACAGGAGTACAACAAGGCTGTTTATTATCACTCTGTTTATTTAATTTACACACAGAGCACATCATGTGAAATGCCGGGCTAAATGAATTACAAGCTGGAGTCGACATTACTGCAAGAAATATCAACAATCTCAGATATGTGGATGATACCACTCTAATGGCAGAAAGTGAAGAGGAACTAAATAGCCTCTTGATGAGGGTTAAGGAGGAGAGTGAAAAAGTCTGCTTAAAGCTCAATATTAAAAAAAAACTAAGATCATGGCATCTGGTCCCATCATTTCATGGCAAATAGAAGGGGAAAAGGGGGAAGCAGTGACAGTTCCTTTTCTTGAGCATTATCCTTAGGGAAATACAAAGTAAAACCATACTGGGATCCCACTGTATATCCAGGAGAATGAAAGTTAAGATTGACACCACCAAGTGTTGGTGAGGATATGGAACAACTGGAATTCTCCTCCACTGCAAGTAGGAATGTAAAATGAAAACAATTTGGAAAACTGGTTGATTGTTTCTTATGAAGCTAAATATACATGTACCATATGACCTAGCACTTTTACTCCTAAGTGTTTATCCTAGAAAACTGAAAATATATGGTCATGCAAAGACTTATACACAAATGTTTATAAGACTTCAAACATAGTAGCTTCAAAATAGAAACAACTCAAATGCCCATATACCAGTAAATGGATACACAAATAATGTTTTGTCCAACCTATGGAAACTTACTCATTGGTAAAAAGGAACAAACTACTGATATGTATAACAAAATGAATAAATCCCCAAATCATTACACTGATTTCATTTATATAAATTTGAAGAGTAGACAAAACGAATCTATGGCCATTAAAATCAAATCAATAATTGTTTGGGGCCAAGATGGGGGATTTGACTGCAAAGCGGCCTCTGGGAACTTTTCTATGGTCATGGAAATGTCTGATATCCTAGTTGGGGTGGGGGGCAATAATTCTAGAACTGTAAACATTTGTCAAAACTTACTGAACTATACAGTATTTTATTATCCATTTTATTGTAAAAAATATTTTTGGAGAAAAACTTTTAAGAAGACCCTCTTAAGTGGATAACATATATTGTCTCAGATCATTTATGAGTAGGGTTGCCAGATTTAGCAAGTAAAAAACAGGTTGTCCAGTTAGATTTGAATTATATCTAATTGCTTATGCATATGTACACTGATGTAAAAGAAAAATATTGCATAGAACAGGTACTTTTAAAATGTTATTCATAGGAAATAAAAGGTATCTAAATTATACACTTTTATATTTTTCTGACCCTTTGGTTCCCTTTAGTATTTCCTTGTTTCGTGGAATTTGTTTGTAAAATTCCTTGTGCACATAATCTATGTTCATTTTCTTTGTATCAAGCTTCTACAATGGTCACATCTAACTTCTTTAGATTTTTTGTTTGTTGAATATTCATTAATGAAAAAATATAATCAGCAGTAGCATTATGAGCCAATATACTGAACATACAGTGTGTGATCACTCACCTAGAGCCAGACATCCTGGAATGTGAAGTCAAGTGGGCCTTAGAAAGCATCACTACAAACAAAGCTAGTGGAGGTGATGGAATTCCAGTTGAGCTATTTCAAATCCTGGAAGATGATGCTGTAAAAGTACTGCACTCAATATGCCAGCAAATTTGGAAAACTCAGCAGTGGCCACAGGACTGGGAAAGGTCAGTTTTCATTCCAATCCCAAAGAAAGGCAATGCCAAAGAATGCTAAAACACACATTCACACAATTGCACTCATCTCACACGCTAGTAAGGTAATGCTCAAAATTCTCGAAGCCAGGCTTTAGCAATATGTGAATCGTGAACTTTCAGATGTTCAAGCTGGTTTTAGAAAAGGCAGAAGAACCAGAGATCAAATTGCCAACATCCTCTGGATAATGGAAAAAGGAAGAGAGTTCCAGAAAAGCATCTGTTTCTGCTTTACTGACTTTGCCAAAGCCTTTGACCATGTGGGTCACCATAAACTGTGGAAAATTATGAAAGAGATAGAAATACCAGACCACCTGACCTGCCTCTTGAGAAATCTGTATGCAGGTCAGGAAGCAACAGTTAGAACTGGACATGGAACAACAGACTGGTTCCAAATAGGAAAAGGAGTACGTCAAGGCTGTATATCGTCACCCTGCTTATTTAACTTCTATGCAGAGTACATCATGAGAAACGCTGGACTGGAAGAAACAAGCTGGAATCAAGATTTCTGGGAGAAATATCAATCACCTCAGATATGTAGATGACACCACCCTTATGGCAGAAAGTGAAGAGGAACTAAAAAGCCTCTTGATGAAAGTGAAAGTGGAGAGTGAAAAAGTTGGCTTAAAGCTCAACATTCAGAACCACTTCATGGGAAACAGATGGGAAAACAGTGGAAACAGTGTCAGACTTTATTTTTTGGGGCTCCAAAATCACTGCAGATGGTGACTGCAGCCATGAAATTAAAAGACGCTTGCTCCTTGGAAGGAAAGTTATGACCAACCTACATAGCATATTCAAAAGCAGAGACATTACTTTGCCAACAAAGGTCAAGGTCAACATAGTCAAGGCTATGGTTTTTCCAGTGGTCATGTATGGATGTGAGAGTTGGACTGTGAAGAAAGCTGAGCACCGAAGAATTGATGCTTTTGAACTGTGGTGTTGAAGAAGACTCTTGAGAGTCCCTTGGATTGCAAGAAGATCCAGCCAGTCCATCCTAAAGGAGATCAGTCCTGGGTGTTCTTTGGAAGGACTGATGCTAAAGCTGAAACTCCAGTACTTTGGCCACCTCATGTGAAGAGCTGACTCACTGGAAAAGACTCTGGTCCTGGGAGGGACTGGGGGCAGGAGGAGAAGGGGATGACAGAGGATGAGATGGCTGGATGGCATCACCGACTCGATGGACATGAGTTTGGGTGAACTCTGGGAGTTGGTGATGGACAGGGAGGCCTGGCATTCTGTGGTTCATGGGGTCGCAAAGAGTTGGGCAGGCAATGGCACCCCACTCCAATACTCTTGCCTGGAAAATCCCATGGGCAGAGGAGCCTGGTAGGCTGCAGTCCATGGGTTCGATAAGAGTCGGACACGACTGAGCGACTTCACTTTCACTTTTCACTTTAATGCATTGGAAAAGGAAATGGCAACCCACTCCAGTGTTCTTGCCTGGAGAATCCCAAGGACGGGGGAGCTTGGTGGGCTGCCGTCTATGGGGTCGCACAGAGTCGGACACGACTGAAGTGACTTAGCAGCAGCAGCAGCAAAGAGTTGGACACGACTGAGCAACTGAACTGAACTGAACTGAACACTAGATAAAGTTAACAACCCTGAAAACTGCTCTTCAAATATGGCTTGTTGAAGCAAACACCACCTTTCGTGGAATGAGATGGTTTTTCATTTTTTGGATTTATGCTGCATCTCTTGATCAATAACTTTTAAAAATGTTTTCTACAGATAAAGAACATTGTCATCAATGTTTCTTCCTTTCTTCTTCAACGCTACACATGATGATTCCACTTGTTCCCATGCCATAAGAGTAGTAATAGTCTTGTAAAGCAATCAAATTCTTAATGAGATGAAATCCATTTCAAAAGGTAGTCATGACAAGTACTGTAATAATTATCCACTTCAAGTCAGGATTTCTTTTCCAGTCTCCTTTAAAAACAGTTTTGATACTTAAAGGGATAAAATCTTTACTAATCATTCCTTTAGTGCATTCTACAATTCCTTTAAGCAATGGAATGCTTCAACAGCGATAGTTTCTGTTTGCATAATCCATTGCTAAACAGATATTATACACTGTGATCCAAATAATCAGGATGGTGTGATCACTGACCTAGAGCCAGACATCCTGGAATGTGAAGTCAAGTGGGCCTTAGAAAGCATCACTACGAACAAAGCTAGTGGAGGTGATGGAATTCCAGTTGAGCTCTTTCAAATCCTGAAAGATGATGCTGTGAAAGTGCTGCACTCAATATGCCAGCAAATTTGGAAAACTCAGCAGTGGCCACAGGACTGGGAAAGGTCAGTTTTCATTCCAATCCCAGAGAAAGGCAATGCCAAAGAATGCTCAAACTACCACACAATTGCACTCATCTCACATGCTAGTAAAGTAATGCTCAAAATTCTCCAAGCCAGGCTTCCGCAATACCTGAACCGTGAACTTCCTGATGTTCAAGCTGGTTTTAGAAAAGGCAGAAGAACCAGAGATCAAATTGCCAACATCCACTGGATCATGGAAAAAGGACGAGAGTTCCAGAAAAACATCTATTTCTGCTTTATTGACTATGCCAAAGCCTTTGACTGTGTGGATCACAATAAACTGTGGAAAATTCTGAAAGAGATGGGAATACCAGACCACCTGACCTGCCTCTTGAGAAATCTGTATGCAGGTCAGGAAGCAACAGTTAGAACTGGACATGGAACAACAGACTGGTTCCAAATAGGAAAAGGAGTACGTCAAGGCTGTATATTGTCACCCTGCGTATTTAACTTCTATGCAGAGTACATCATGAGAAATGCTGGACTGGAAGAAACACAAGCTGGAATCAATATTTCTGGGAGAAATATCAATCACCTCAGATATGCAGATGACACCATCCTTATGGCAGAAAGTGAAGAGGAACTAAAAAGCCTCTTGATGAAAGTGAAAGTGGAGAGTGGAAAAATTGGCTTAAAGCTCAACATTCAGAAAACAAAGATCATGGCATCCGGTCCCATCACTTCATGGGAAATAGATGGGGAAAGAGTGGAAACAGTGTCAGACTTTATTTTGGGGGGGGGCTCCAAAATCACTGCAGATGGTGACTGCAGTCATGAATTTAAAAGACACTTACCCCTTGGAAGGAAAGTTATGACCAACCTAGATAGCACATTCAAAAGCAGAGACGTTACTTTGCCAACAAAGGTCCATCTAGTCAAGGCTATGGTTTTTCCAGTGGTCATGTATGGATGTGAGAGTTGGACTGTGAAGAAAGCTGAGCGCCAAAGAATTGATGCTTTTGAACTGTGGTCTTGAAGACTCTTGAGAGTCCCTTGGAGTGCAAGGAGATCCAACCAGTCCACTCTGAAGGAGATCAGCCCTGGGATTTCTTTGGAGGGAATGATATTAAAGCTGAAACTCCAGTACTTTGGCCACCTCATGTGAAGAGCTGACTCATTGGAAAAGACTCTGATGCTGGGAGGGCTTGGGGGCAGGAGGAGAAGGGGACAACAGAGGATGAGATGGCTGAATGGCATCACTGACTCGATGGACGTGAGTCTGAGTGAACTCCGGGAGTTTGTGATGGACAGGGGGGCCTGGCGTGCTGCGATTCATGGGGTCGCAAAGAGTCGGACACGACTGAGTGACTGATCTGATCTGATCTGATCTGATGCACTATATGAGGCAGATAGCCAAACGGCTTCCAAAGAAACATTCGTGTTTTACTTCAACTTTGAATAAACAATGTTTGCACCTTTATGCAAACATCTGGCATCATTTGTATCATCTCCACCAAAAGCAGTACAATTTTCCTCTTTAATTCCTAATTCAAAAGGAAAGAGTTTTTTCCTCTGCAAATTTCGCTCTTGTTTCTGAAGTCTCATCTGGAAGAGTTTTTACTAAAAATAACCTTACAAGTGAGCCTTTTCACAAGAAAGGTATTGTACAAGTGAATTTCTCTGCATTGTCATTGCTTGAATCCATAAAAAAGATGAGGCATTTAGGGCTTTGATAATCACTGAAGTAGTAAATGGAGTTATTACATTTTAAATTATTGCAGTAGGTGTTGTCCTGGCATTTGACATTTTGCTTCCAGTTTTGGAATTAGAAAATACTCTAGCAATACATTCAAAGAGTCATTCAAGCTGAAAGACTGATGACAGTATACAATGTGGGAGGCTGCTACAACTTCTGCTGTGATTATTTTATGTTCTTCATCTAGATTTCTCATAATCAAATTTTTATTTTATCACTTTCTATGATTCAAGTTGAAGAAATCACGCATCTTTTACGCTTACCTGTTATTATATGCTGGTTTATGTCAGACTTTCTATCATTTTCAATATTGAATGAACATTTGCATACCCCACAGAGAGCTTCAAGAAGACTTTTTCCTCATTTCATAATGTCCACTGTTCAGAAAATTTATCATGAAATTCACACTTGCATTTTGGCATTTAGAGGTTTAATACAGCAAATAAAAAGAGAGGTAATTCAATTTATTTTCAACAAGGGTGAGAAGACAACTTAATGGGAAAAGAAATGGTTCTGAGACAACTAGATAGCCACAAGCAAAAGAATGAAGCTGAACCTCTACCTCACATCAAATACAAAATTTCCATATCAAATGGATCAAATACCTATATATAAGAGCCAAAGCTACTAACTCAGAAGAAAATGTCAGGGATTAAATCCCTGGGTTAGGCAATGGTTTCTTAGATATGACACCAAAGGCACAAGCAAAAAAGACAAAATAGATAAATTCGATATCAACAAAATTAAAAATTATGTGGTTCACAGGACACCATCAGAGATGTGAAAAGACAACCCACAGAGTGAGAAAATTTTTGCAAATTGTAGATCTAATAAGGGACTTGTATTTAGGATAAATAAAGAATTGTGTTCTATGCTTAGTCACTCAGTTGTGTCCCACTCTTTGCAACCCCATGGACTGTGGCCCGCCAGGCTCCTCTGTTCATGCTGATTCTCCAAGGCAAGAATACTGGAGTGGGTTGCCGTGCCCTCCTACAGGAAATCTTCCCAACCCAGGGACAGAACCCAAATCTCCCACATTGCAGGCAGATTCTTTACCATCTGAGCTACCAGAGTAGGGCTGTAAGTGGTACAACTGCTTTGGAAAACAGTTTGAAAATTCTTCCAAAGGTAAATAAAATTACCCGGCAATTCCACTCCTAAGTTTTATTCCCAAGAGACTTGAATCATATACCCACCAAAAAACTTGTACATGAATGTTCACAGCAGCATTCACTAAAAAAAAAAAGTTAAAAAATGAAAAGAACCCAAATGTCCATCAACTGATAAATGGATAAGAAAGATGTGATATCCATGTAATAAGAGTATTATTCAACCATAGAAATGAAACCTTTGTACAATACTACAACACGAATGAGCCTTGCAAACACTATGCTAAATGAAGAGTTGGACACAAAGGACTACATACTATATGATTTCATTTATGTGAAACGTTCAAAATAGGCAAAGCCAGAGACAGAGAAATTAGTGGTTGCCTAGTGTTGGGATCGGAGAAGGTAATGGCACCCCACTCCAGTACTCTTGTCTGGAAAATCCCATGGATGGAGGAGCCTGGTGGACTACAGTCCATGGGGTCGCTAAGAGTCGGACACGACTGAGCGACTTGACTTTCACTTTTCACTCTCATGCATTGGAGAAGGAAATGGCAACCCACTCCAGTGTTCTTGCCTTGAGAATCCCAGGGACGGGGAAGCCTGGTGGGCTGCCGTCTATGGGGTCGCACGGAGTCGGACACGACTGAAGCGACTTAGCAGCAGCAGCAGCAGCAGCAGCAGCAGCAGCAGCAGCAGTATTGGGATAGTTGGGAAGAAATGGGGGAGTGACGACTAAATGGTTTCTTTTTGGAGAGCTGGAAATGTTTAAAATGATCGTGGTACAGCTAAAATGATTGCACAGCTTTGTGAATAAACCGATTGCATTGTAAAACAAAAAACATTGATACTAGTGACCAATACAAAAATTGAAAAAGTATTTAATACATCTAATGTCTGCATCATTGCATCTGTCACAAAGTCCAAACTCGTACGTGGGAATTGAGTCACGAAAGGGTTGGGAACTTGAATTTAAGAAAAGCAAATTGAACTCAAAGGTGAACGGTCTGCCTACAAAGAAGAACTGCACTTGTAAGGAACAGTTTCGCTTAACAAAGTCATAACGGATCTTACACAATGTTTTGGGAAGCTTGCTTTTAGGGATTGGCGGTATTTCAGAAGCGTGAGCGTACACCGACTGAGTTCCAGCTTCCTCCGCACGGTTATTAGAGTAACGCTGCTGAAGGTCTACTAAACCTTTAGAAGCCTGGTCCCCGCAGTGAGGCACTTGCTGATTGGTTGTCGCCTAGAAGCATGGAGCTGTCAATGATTGGCTGAGGCTGACATTGATTTAGGCTGACTTTGATTTAGCAACTTTCAGAAGCCTAGGTACTGGAGTGAAACTGTTGTTGAATGGCTGATCTTCAGAAGCCACTGGAGTGAGGCTGTTGCTGATTGGTTGGTTTGCAGAGCCAGTGTACTGATGTGAAGTGATTTCTTGTTCAGGATTTGGAACTTGAGCCAGAAAATCTTTTCCTTTCTTGAATATGAAAAACAAGTACTTTTAATTTCTAGTTCCTTCTTTTGGTGTTCCCTCAGCCAAACTCATTGGAGAAACCATAGAGATTGACCAAATCTTTTATTTGTAGAGAAAGGACTTTCAGCTAGTAATTTAAGAACAAAATACTGTGGCAGAAAGAAGTGTTAAAGAGTGAAAGTGTTAGTCGCTCGTCCTTGTCAGACTCTTTGAGACCCCATGGGCTATAGCCCGCCGGGCTCCTCTCACCAAGGGATTCTCCAGGCAAGAATACTGGAGTGGTTCGCCATTTCCTTCTCGAGGGTATCTTCCCAACTCAGGAATGGAACCCGGGTCTCCCACGTTGCAGGCAGATTCTTTACCGCCTGAACCACCAGGGAAGCCCAATTGACTGTAAAAAGACGAATATAGGACATTTAGGGCATCCTGACAAAGTCAGTATATGACGCAGAACAAAATCATTAAATATATCCCATATATATATATATAATGCCTGGAAACTCTGTGAATTATACATAAGACTGAGGCTCTTTTGCTTTCTTACACATTGCCCTGCGGTTGGAAACGGGTGGACTTAGAATCTGAACTGTAAAAGGCAGGGATCCTCTGGGCCCCTGTGAGCCCCTAACGTCTGTGCAAGGTTAGGCGCGCATTGCTAACCCGAGGTCGGCTAGAAATCGGCTGAATGTTTGAAGGGAGGGTGCGTAGTTGATTAGCAGCGGGTGTAGAAACTGCAGCAAGGTACCCTCCGGGGAGACCGGGGTACGCGATCCGAGCACCTAAGCGGCATTCGAGTCTGCCCCCGCGCCGGCGAGGTGCAGCAGCTTCTGAAGGTTCTGCAGGAGGCCGAGGGCTGCTTAGCGGGGCGGGGCGGAACGAGGCCCCGCCCCTGGGAGCGCCTGTGTGCGTGGCTGGCAGCGCCGCAGAATCCGACTCCACGATAGGGAGCCTGAAGACAGGGCAGAGCAGCGGCGTGGTAGCCTTAATTCTGGGCAACCGCGCTCGCAGCATCCGACGCAACCGCCTCGAAGCTTAAGGAGGACTCGGCCCTGCGGCCCTGTGCCCGCCCCCTACCCACTGCAGACGCCCACATCCGCGCCCTTTGCGCCCGTCGGGCTCCGCCCCCGCCGTGCTCCTGCACGCTGCGCCCCCCGCCCACCCGGCACGCCCAGCCTCCCCGCCTGGCAGAAGTGGGCCTGAAGCCGCCCCTCAGGCTTGAGCGACCCTCGCAGCGGCTCGGTCCTCCTCCGCTGTCGACTGCAATGGACGCATATCCCCCGCACCGGGTGGGGCTGACCCGGGCGCGCTCCCTCGGCGGCCTTGGCCGAGGGTCGCCCTCCGTCAGGTACAGGGGGACGAGGCTTCACAGGGGCGGGCGAGGGGTTGCGGGCTGTTGGGGTCTGGCGACGCCGCTCGCCGAAGGGCGTGGTCCGATATGGCTTCCTAGCGGACGGTTTTTCCCTGAACAGTTTCCTGAGGAACGTTTCCCGAGGAACGGCGCCTGGTGCCGAGGCTCCCACAATGGCTTCCTTGTCGACAACCCCACAACGGATCCCCTGTGAAGACCCCCGTGCTATGACATCCCCACCCCCACAGAACATTTCACCATGAAAAGATTCTCTTATCGAGGACCTGCACAGTGGCTGATTAACTCACTTGCCTTCCCCGTAGAATATTTCTCCCAGAAATGGCCATCATTGAAGACGTCCCCTCACAATAGCTCCCCTGTATAGAACCCCATATTGGTTTACCTAGAAATGGCTGACCTGCCTTGCTCCCCTGAAGGAGCAGGTCTCGTTTAGAACCTTTCCTCTGCATTGCGTCTGCCCCCTCGCTCCCCCTACACAAACACCCACCCGGACCGCATCTTCCATACTGCGCGTTTCCGCACTTCCCCACTGCCCTGTCCTGAGTCGCTCCCTCACTCCATGATGAGGAGCTCAGATTGAGGAGAGGTGGAGGTCGTTAGGGGCGCAGGAGGCAAAAACTGCGTAGGGAAGGGGGGCCAGAATCCCCGAAAGCTGCGGACCCCAGGCCACAGAACCTAGAGATAAAGGCCCCGGGGTGCCTCAGTACAGGGAGAGTCCCCACTGCCTTTCTGTATATGAAGATTTATTTCTACTCTCTGTGCCTTTGGGACTGACCTTAATAGTCTTGGTATCGTTTGTGATGGAACTGGGTTGGGGCCGTCAGCGAAGTGCGGATGATGAAATAATGGAGGGGTTGTGGCAGAGACCGTTGAGAAGAATGGAGGAAGAGAGAGAAATGGGCTTTGGTTCTGCTAAATTGTCATTAAGCCAGAAGAGGCTTTTGTTTGTTTTGTTCGCTTTTTCTCGATTCTAGCTCTTTAGCAAAGCAAATATAGTGTTCCTATGAAAGAAGGTTCTCAACTTACCTGTGAAAACAGTCTTTCCTATATCTTTGTTACGGTATTTAAGGCATTGTATTTTAAAATTTTTGCTCGAAAATGTTTTTTATCGCTTTGTTATGTTTTTATCTTGTTTGAACTCCACCAGATTCGTGACGAATAAGAGCTAAATCTTAGAATCATGTCCTTCTCATACTTATTGACATTCCTTCTTCCACGCCAGCTACTAACGCATGTTTGTTGAATAAAGGATAGAGGAGGTGGGACTAGATACCCTTGGTTTCATTTGGGAGTCTTAGTTGCTTCTGATTTGGCTGGTGACAGGTGACATAGTTGGATTCCTCTTCTGCTCTGCAGTGGAATTCCATTGGGCTTTAAGGTTCCAATTGTTTAGCTGCTTGTGGTAACCATCTCCAGTCTGTTTTAACGTTTCTGGCAGCCAGTTTCACTGTTACAAAGTATTTGAATGTTGAATACAATAGAAACTGCTCTGGGTACTTAGAACTTGGGCAGCCACCCTTTAAATTCAAGGCCTTTGTAGACTTGAGATTTGTCCCTATCATCTTGAGCTTTGAAGTCTGGAGTCTTTTAAGGAAAAAAAAGCTTCCCAGTAAAATCCATCTCTAAAATAACTGCTTCCTTCCTTGCTTCTAGTAGCATGGCAGCATGCTTTTTTTTTTTTTGGTAAGTATTTTTTTGTTTTGTTTTGTTAAAAACATTAACGTTTACTAACTTTACTAATCATATTCAAATTTCGAATTTTCCGCCATGTGGTTTGAGTGAAACTTGTTAGTCGTCGGACAGGGATAGTACCAGGTACCTCAAGGCCTGGTGTTTGTATACCTTTGGTAAAAGAAATTTGATGCATTTCCTTTCCCTTCCGTTTTTGACTGAACATACTTTTTTTGCTCATTCAGTCAAGCCTTTCCCTGATTATGACGCTGAATGTTCCTACCAGGTTTGTTCTCAGTACTTTGCTATCACCCATATTTGGGCTTCTTTGCTACACTCCGACTCCTGAGTGATTAAAGAGGCAGGCCTAACTGGTGAAGTTACATTCCTAAAGACCCATAGATGGTACTTTGCAAGTGAGTGGCACTATTCTAGCAATGGGGTTAATCTTCACAGACTAGGTATAGAGATCACGAGTTAAAATATTGTTACTTAGATCTGGAAGCCACTCATGGTAGTCATCAGTGCTGTCCATCAAATATCTTGGGTTTCTGTCTCCTGGGCACATGGTACAGTTGTACTTGCTTGCCCCCTTGAAGTTGAGTATGGCCTTGTTAGTTGCTTTTGGTTAGTGAAATGTGCACAGGAATGATGTGTATCCCTTCATGGTAAAAGCTTCTGGTGTGTAACTTGCCACTCTCTTTCCCTCTGTTTTGGTGATTGTGTGCTCCAGATGGTGACTAGTCTTAATCTGGGAACCAGAACTAGCTTCCAGATGACCTATCTTTGACATGTAGACTGAGCAAGAAATAAGCCTGTTTTCAAGCCACTGAGATTTTGGAGTTATTAAAATAACTGAAGTGAAAGTCACTCAGTCATGTTTGACTATACAGTCCGTGGAATTCTCCAGACCAGAATACTGGAGTGGGTAGCCTTTCCCTTCTCCAGGGGATCTTCCCAACAGAGGGATCAAATCCAGGTTTCTTGCATTGGAGGTGGATTCTTTACCAGCTGAACCACAAGGGAAGCCCAAGAATACTGGAGTGGGTAGTCTATCCCTTTTCCAGCAAATCTTACCGACCCAGGAATGGACCGTGGGTCTCCTGCATGCAGGCGGACTCTTTACCAACAAAATAACTATCTTTGTTTGTACTAAGGAACCAATGGAAATAGTTGAAATATGCTTTCCTACTTAAGATCTTTTCCTGCAGAGGAATCTGATCCTGCTTTGGACTTGTTTAATAGTTTAAATTTCACTGCCTCTTTATGCAAATTCCAATATATACTGTGCTGGATGCTGTGAATTCAGACAGATAAGACAGACATCTGCCCTCCAAGAGGTTCTTTGTAAGGGGAGAGAGATAAAAACAGTAAAAATCATAATACAGAATGGTGAGAAATAAGTCTTGGGGATGAAATAGGGCTGAAGGAACAATAATGTTAGAAGGCATAGGCAGTTTTGAGACTCAGCAGTTGGAAGAATGGAGTTGCCAGTTACTCATATTGGAAACACTGGAATAAGAGTAAGCTTGTGGAAAAAGGGTTCAATTTTGGCCTTGTTCATTTTGAGTTTCCTAATTGATATCAAAGTGGAGATACTGCATTAGCAGTTGGATATATTAGACTGGAGTTCAGGGGAGAGATTGGAACTGGAAATACCACTCATATTACTGATGACTCCAAGTTTGTTTGTTTTTTTTAAACTTTTAAGACTGGATAGAAACCCAGGGAGTAAATGTAGATAGAGAAGAGGACCGGCATCCAAACTCTGGGATTTCCTGTGTAGAAAAGACAGTGTACCAATGTCTTCCAGATTTTGAGGGAAAATGGATTCCTACCTCCTGAAATAAGGGAAGAATCAAGGACAGTTATGGTCTAATGATAAATGTTAGCATAGACAATTAGATTTGGTAATACGGAGGTCGTTGATGGCCTTGACAAAACAGTTTTGGTGTAGTGGATTCAGGAGAATCTAGGAGAGAAATTGGAGACAGTGAGTATAAAGAGTTATAGTGATGTTATTTCAAGGATTGTTATAAGGGAGAGCAGAGTAATAGGGCTGTGGCTGGAGGAGCATGAAATGCTAAAGTTCTTTTTGTCTTTAGGTGGGCAGATAGCATGTTTGTAAGTTAACAGGATGTTGGAGTACAGAGAAACAAATTGATGATTAAGAGAGAGAAGGGACAATATGGATATGTTGGCCTCAAGCTAGATAGGGACGTGGACAACGGTTCATCTGTGGTGATTAAACTAACCCAAGTACTGGGGCATTGTTAGCTTGGTAGTGGGACAGAGTGAAAGTTCTCTTCTTATTACTTCATATGCTCAGTTAAATAAGAAGGAAGGTCTTCAGCTAAAAATGAAAAGTGAGAGAGGTGTTGGAAGTTTGAGGAGAAAGCAGGTGTGAAATTCATCCAGGAGAGTGAGGGAAAATGAGATGAATAAGGAAATATTTTTGGATTGCCAGATAGCACCAAGTGCCCGTTTGGTTGAATTTAAGATGAGACCCAGTTACCATGTTGAATATTTTACCTTAAGATGTATTAAGCTCCTTGGATGTGGGCAGTGGGGGAGGGAGTGGCAGAGGTAGGATAGAGCAGTGGTCTCCAATCTTTTTGGCACCAGGGACTGATTTCATAGAAGACCAGAGTTGGGGGTGGGGAGAATGGTTTTGAAATGATATAAGTGCAGTAGGTTTCGAGCTCCAGTTATGCCAGCAGTGGAGAGTGGCTATTAATACACATGAGGCTTCACTTGCTCACGACTCATCTCTTGCTGTGCAGCCTGGTTCCTAACAAACCATAGACCAGTACTGGTTGTCACCTAGGGGTTGGGGACCCCTGGGATAGAGGACATCATTGGAAGATAGGAGTAAAGGAACTGGGAGGTAAGGATAGTAGAAGGTCAGTGCGTATTGAGATCATCATGAATTAAGTTCGGAGTAGTAATAGCAAAGAGACAATGATCCAGAAGCCAAAATCTTGAGGGAATGTGGAGGACTGAGTGACCTATTGTAGATGTCTGTAACAAGAAGGGATAGTGAGTGGTTATTATTTGTTGGGATGAAGAAATCATCCAATATAAAATACAGTTTCTCAAAAAGTCTCTGTTTCCAGATTAAAACAACCCTCCAAAAATCCAGCACAATTAATTTAAAAATATGCATGTGTGGCATAGCATCATGACATTTTTGAGCACTATAAAGAGAAAAGGATATCTACAAATAAAATAAAGTCAGGAATCATAAGATTGGACGCTAGAGGATAATGGAGCAAATAGTGCTTACTAAAAGAAAATGGATTCCCACTCAGAATCCTTTATCCAACCAAATTCTCAGGCAGGTGAGGGAGGGATAAAAACATTTCACACATGCAAGATCTCATAGTTTGACTTTCCATGCACCCTTTATGAGTCACTGAATGGGGTGTGCTTTAGCAAAACGTCTGACTAAGGAGCTCCTGTGCTGGAGTTCTATAACATGTATAGGTGAGATTTCTTCCTTGTTAAAGGGCTCATAAGAAAGGGCCTTCTTCGTTGGCACCTGGAAATTACCAAAGAGTTGGGACCATTTTTTGGTTGTCATTTCCCACATTGCTTGCCCTAGTGCTTAGGTCAGTGTCTGGCACATAGTCAGTACTCAGTAAATGTGACCACTGTTGTTAGCTATTGTGAAACACTGCTTGCACTAATTATTTGTTGAATAAATGGACAATAATTATAGGTGAAACTGTGGGTTCTGGGTGTTCAGAGAATGAAGACTCACATTTGTAAGCTAAATGGTGGGAAAGTGGTTAATCATAGTGATGTTCTACTGAGAGGGCTTAAGTAAAGCCTCACAGAGGCAGATTCTCTCTTCAGGTGATGTTTACTGGCCAGTACCCATGGTTCTGTTTTTGGTTTACAGATCTACAGAAATAGTAATTGTCCCTGCCTTTGTTGTTGTTGTTCAGTCGCTCAGTTGGATCCCACTTTTTGCGACCTCATGGACTGCAACACACCAGCCTTCACCATCTCCCAGAACTTGCTCAGACTTATATCCATTGAGTCAGTGATGCCATCCAACCATCTCATCCTCTATCGTCTCCTTCTCCTCCTGCCTTATCTTTCTCAGCATCGGAGTCTTTTCCAGTAAGTCGGCTCTTTGCATCAGGTGGCCAAGTATTGGAGCTTCAGCTTCAGCTCAGTCCTTCCAGTGGATATTCAGGATTGATTTCCTTTAGGATTAACTGATTTGATCTCCTTGCAGCCCAACGGACTCTCAAAGAGTTTTCTCCAACACTGCAGTTTGAAAAGATCAGTTCTTTGATGTTCATCCTTTATGGTCCAATTCTGACATGTGTACATGACTACTGGAAAAACCATAGCTTTGACTATACCAACCTTTGTCGGCAAAGTAATGTTTCTGCTTTTTAGTATGCTGACTAGGTTTGTCATAGCTTTTCTTCCAGGGAGCAAGCATCTTTTAATTTCATGGCTGCAGTCACCATCCTCAGTGATTTTGGAGCCCAAGAAAATAAAATTTTTCATGGTCCCTGACTTAGGAGAACTCAATATGCAGAGCAAGATATGACCTTGTATGTATGAAGATGTGAAGTTTCACCTTCAGTATACTTACTGGGATGCTGGCCAGGGAGGCTTGGTTTGGTGCTTATAGAAGTAAAAAGGGTTTGCTTACTTATTTTTTTATGACCTTATTTCTGAACCAGGGGTGGAGGTCTATTTATGGATTTCACCCAGCTCTTAGAAAGTAGGGCCTTCCCAGGAAAACTTTTGTAAACTGAAATGGCATAAGTGAAGAAACAGTTACTTCAAAACACATCTTGCTAACAGAGGCACAAAGTAAATCAGGCTAAAGCAGAGATGCTCACAGACACGGTTCAAAGCTGTTGCTGAGATGCTGAGTGTAGTTACCAGGAATGAGCTTGGCAGTGCCACTCATTGCTCCACTGTAAAACAGATGGTGGCTATCTTTGTTTTTCATCTTTTTTTCATAAAAGCAAAAACCTTCTTCTAATTTCTTTCAGTTACTGAAAACGGGTAGGTCTTTTGTAAAAACGACATTTTGAAAAGCAAGCCTCTGCCTGCTTATTTTCACATATATTTGGGATGACTGTGTTGTTGCATCAATAGGGCACAGTATTTTAACAGTGTTTCCTAGCTCTTGGGCTCTTCTGTGATGTTCTGATTTTTGGAGATGGGGAGTAAATGAGATGCAGATGCCCTCTACAGCTTACATACTGTTGTTTTGCCCTGAAATTAAGAAGAAAAGAAAAAGCAGTTTGTGACTTGGGTATTTAAAACTGTTAGCTGTAATTTGGGGCTTCACTGGTGGCTCAGTGGTAAAGAATGCCTGCCAGCACAGGTTATGTGGGTTTGATCCCTGGATCAGGAAAATCCCCTGGAGAAGGAAATGGCAACCCACTTCAGTATTCTTGCCTGGAAAAATCCCATGGACAGAGGAGGAGCCTGGCAGGCTACAGTCCCTGGGATCACAAAAGAGTTAGACATGACTTAGTGACTAAACAACATCTGTAATTTTGAACCCTGGTTTGAGGGAAAGTTAGCTAATTTGGCCTGTTTTTTGTTTTAAGCTTCTTATTTGAAATAATATTTATAGGTGAGTTGCAAATATGGTATATAGTGTTTCTATATGACCTTTACCCTGCTTCCTCTAATGTTGACATGGTGCATTTATCAAAGCTAAGAAATTAATATTTGTATTTCATATTAGTTTACTAAGTAAATTTTTGTTTACTTGGAGTTTATTACTCCAAACTTCATTTGGATTTGCCCAGTTTTCCCACTAATGTCTTTTTTCTATTCCAAGATTCATGTCAGGACTCAACATTGCATTTATATTTTGGCATGCTTTTAATAGTCAAAGAAATGCAGGAAAGTAATTGTGGATGCCTTCTGAATGAAGACCTGTGAACTGACTTTCCAAAGAGCAGATTGTGGAAATGTTCAGAGAAGGCTGGAGAAAAGGAAAAAAAATGGAAAACAATATATTCTTTCAGTGAAGTGTAGTGATAGACTTTGAGATACCATTTTTCCATTTTCTGAAGTTGGGTAGCATTTTCTGAAGTTCTTATATTTAGTTTGCAGAGAGTCTTACATACCCCAATTTGTGCAATGGGTCTAGACATGAATTGTAGTTGGGTGCAAGTTTTAACCATTTTAGATAAGGTGACCTATCTGTTGTTGTTCACTCACTCAGTCGTGTCTGACTCTTTGTGATTTCATGGACTGAAGCACGCCAGGCTTCCCTGTCCTTCACCATCTCCCAGAGTTTGCTTAAACTCATGTCCATTGAGTCAGTGATGCCATGCAACCATCTCGTCCTCTGTCATCCCCTTCTCCTCTCGCCTTCTATCTTTCTCAGCATCAGGGCCTTTTCCAGTGAGTTGGCTCTTTGCATCAGGTGGCCCAAGTATTAGAGCTTCAGCTTCAGCATCAGTCCTTCCAATGAATACTCAGGACTGATTTCCTTGAGGATTGACTGGTTTGATCTCCTTGCAGTCCAAGGGACTCTCAAGACTCTTCTCCAACACCAGAGTTCAAAAGCATCAATCCTATTGGGACCTATTAGGAACTATTTGGCAGCTGGTAAAAGATAGTTAACAATAATGACAACTTTGAGGTTTAGTCTGTCTTGCAAAAGATGTCTGTCTAGAGGAGGGCAGGCTACTCCTAGTATGAAGTCATCAGGGAACCAGCCTCTTCTGTGTCTGTATTTAGCAAATGGATTCCATTTTTTCTATAGCTCCAGGGTCACAGAATGACTGCAGGAAGGAACTCCAGCTATCAGATCTTTGAGGAAAGAAGGCAGCTTTCCTAGATGTGTCAGTTCCTTCTCTTCAGAAAGCTTTCCCAGCGGCCTCAACCTGATGGCTTTTGCATGTCTCATTGGTCAGCTCTAGAAGTAGAGAAGCTGTGCCTATTGTTGCTCCAAATCAGAATACTATTAGTAAAAAAAGAAGGAGAAAATGCATATGGACTAGGAAACTGTCTCTATCACAGGGAGGTATTAATAGCTATGTGGAATGAAAGTTATATTGCTTAGAATTACTAATGGGTCTGGTGAACTATATGAAAAAATGCTGGGAGAAAATTCAAGTCACTGAATAGTCAGGTGATGCCAACACATCTCTCAGTCGTGCATGCTCACATGTATGTGTGTATGTGTTCCTTCAGTTTGAGTCACTTTTTGGTCACTGTTTAACCATGTATTGGTCATGATAGCAGTAATGTTGGCTTTGTGTGTTCCATTGCAAGTTGCTCCAGAAAGGAATTCAGTGGGAAAGGACATTTATTGACTTGAGACACATCCTGCCTTTTTGCCTTTCTTCCAAGTCTGTTTCACAGAGAGAATAAATAATTGCCACTTTATTGCAGAGCCAGCTTTCTTAAACCTTAAACCCTTTTCTTAGTAGTCCTACAGTAGCTCGTTGTAATCATTGCCTGAAGTCCGAATTAATGCTGATATAACTTGTGTTAACTCGTGTTGTTGATTTCCCCCCCAATATTTTATCATGAAAACTGTTCGTAAATACAAATAAGTTGAAAGAATTTTTCAGTGGACATTCATGTATATTCATACCTAGATTCTCTGCTTAATATATTTGCTCTGTTTGCCTTATAGTCATCCTGATATTCACCCATCAATTCATCCTATATTTTAATGCTTTTCAAAGTAAGTCATAGACATTGGCGTGGTTTAATCCTGAACATTTCCTGATGGTCCGTCTAATCAAGAGGTATGATTTTGTAATAAGAAGAATGCTTTCTGTTTCAAGTGACAGAAACCCAACTCAAAAGAGTAAAGTAAAAAAGGAAATAAATGTATTGGCTACTTGACTGGAAGGAATAGTGGGGAGATAGACAAGCAGATGATGACTACAGCCATGAAATTAAAAGATGCTTGCTCTTTGAAAGAAAAGGTATGACCAACCTAGACAGCATATTAAAAAGCAGAGACATTACTTTGCCAGCAAAGGTCCATCTAATCAAAGCTTTGGTTTTTCCAGTAGTCATGTGTGGATGTGAGAGTTGGACTATAAAGAAAGCTAAGCACTGAAGAATTGATGCTTTTGAACTGTGGTGTTGGAGAAGACTCCTGAGAGTCCCCTGGATAGCAAGTAGATCCAACCAGTCCATCCTAAAGGAAATCAGTCCTGAATATTCATTGGAAGGACTGATGCTGAAGCTGAAACGCCAGTACTTTGGCCACTTGATGGGAAGAACTGACTCATTTGAAAAGACCCTGATGCTGGGAAAGATTGAAGGCGGGAGGAGAAGGGGACGACAGAAGATGATTGGATGGCATCACTGACTCAATGGACATGAGTTTGAATAGCATCACTAGGAACAAAGCTAGTGGAGGTGATGGAATTCCAGTTGAGCTATTTCAGATCCTGAAAGATGATTCTGTGAAAGTGCTGCACTCAATATGCCAGCAAATTTGGAAAACTCAGCAGTGGCCACAGGACTGGGAAAGGTCAGTTTTCATCCCAATCCCAAAGAAAGGCAATGCCAAAGAATGCTCAAACTACCGCACAATTGCACTCATCTCACACGCTAGTGAGGTAATACTCAAAATTCTCCAAGCCAGGCTTCAGCAATATGTGAACCGTGAACTTCCTGATGTTCAAGCTGGTTTTAGAAAAGGCAGAGGAACCAGAGATCAAATTGCCAACATCTGCTGGATCATGGAAAAAGCAAGAGAGTTCCAGAAAAACATCTATTTCTGCTTTATTGACTATGCCAAAGCCTTTGACTGTGTGGATCACAATAAACTGTGGAAAATTCTGAAAGAGATGGAAATACCAGACCACCTGACCTGCCTCTTGAGAAATCTGTACGCAGGTCAGGAAGCAACAGTTAGAACTGAACATGGAACAACAGACTGGTTCCAAATAGGAAAAGGAGTACGTCAAGGCTGTATATTGTCACCCTGCTTATTTAACTTCTATGCAGAGTACATCATGAGAAATGCTGGACTGGAAGAAACAGAAGCTGGAATCAAGATTTCTGGGAGAAATATCAATAACCTCAGCTATGCAGATGACACTACCCTTATGGCAGAAAGTGAAGAGGAACTAAAAAGCCTCTTGATGAAAGTGAAAGAGGAGAGTGAAAAAGTCGGCTTAAAGCTCAACATTCAGAAAACAAAGATCATGGCATCTTGTCCCATCACTTCATGGGAAATAGATGGGGAAACAGTGGAAACAGTGTCAGACTTTATTCTTTGGGGCTCCAAAATCACTGCAGATGGTGACTGCAGCCATGAAATTAAAAGACACTTACCCCTTGGAAGGAAAGTTATGACCAACCTAGATAGCATATTCAAAAGCAGAGACGTTACTTTGCCAACAAAGGTTCGTCTAGTCAAGGCTATGGTTTTTCCAGTGGTCATGTATGGATTTGAGAATTGGACTGTGAAGAAGGCTGAGCGCCGAATAATTGATACTTTTGAACTGTGGTGTTGGAGAAGACTCTTGAGAGTCCCTTGGACTGCAAGGAGATCCAACCAGTCCATTCTGAAGGAGATCAGTCCTGGGTGTTCTTTGGAAGGAATGATGCTAAAGCTGAAACTCCAGTACTTTGGCCACCTCATGCGAAGAGTTGACTCATTGGAGAAGACTCTGATGCTGGGAGGGATTGGGGGCAGGAGGAGAAGGGGACGACAGAGGATGAGATGGCTGGATGGCATCATTGACTCGATGGACGGGGGTCTGGGTGAACTCCTGAAGTTGGTGATGGACAGGGAAGCCTGGCGTGCTGCGATTCATGGGGTCGCAAAGAGTCAGACACGATTGAGCGACTGAACTGGACTGAACTGGGAGTTGGTGATGGACAGGGAGGCCTGGCATGCTGCAGTCCATGGGTCACAAAGAGTCGGACTCGACTGAGCGACTAAACTGAACTGAGACAAGATAGGAAGAATTGTAAGAAGTAGGGCCTCAGGAACTGGGACTCTGCTATCAAAATAGTTGCCTCTATCCATATAGCCTCAAATCCACTTTCTTCCTGGACTGTGACCCTAGAGGCCATTTCTCTTCTACATCTGAAACAGAAAGTCCCTGGAAAGGACTCCAGCTGGGCTGGCTTGCTGCTGGGTGACTCATGATTGGATGCTGTCGAAGAGAAGAGGCATAGTGTATGTTACTAAGGAAGATAAAAATGGAAAGCATGCCGAATGAATTATATACCTCAGAAAGCTTTCCCACTTGTTCTTGGATGCGAGCATGATTCTGGTGTTTGACAGAGAGATTACAAAGGAAAATAACAACTGCAAAAATCCTAAATGAAGTACTGGTACAGTCAGCCCTTCAGATCCACAGGTTCTGCATCCATGGATTCAACCACTCAAATCAAAAATATATTTTTGAATTTAGGAAAGTTCCAAAAAGCAAAACTTGAGTTTGCCATCCACAAGCAACTATTTACGTACCATTTACATTGTATTTACAACCGTTCACATAGCATTCATATTAGGTTAAGTAATCTAGAGATGATATAAAATATACTGGGGAGCTTCCTTGGTGGCTCAGTGATGATGGATCTGCCCATCAATTCAGGAGACACGGGTTCACTCCCTGATCCAGGAAGATCTCACATGCCACAGAGCAGCTGAGCCCATGGACCACAGCTATTGAGCCTGTACTCTAGAGCCTGGGAACTGCAACTATTGAACTGATGTGCTGCAACTGCTGAAGCCCACATGCCCTAGAGTTTGTGCTCCACAACAGGAGAAGCCACTGCAGTGAGAAGCTGGCACACTGCAATGAAGACTAGCTCCCATGCAGCAGTGGAGACCTAGCATAGCCAAAAATTAGCAAATAAGAAAAATTATTAAAAAATGTACCAGATAATGTGCATAGGTTATAATGTAAATACTATGCCATTTTATGTAAGGGACTTGAACATCTGCAGATTTACTATCTGAGGGGTTCCTGGAATCAATCCTTCATGGATACCAAGGGACAACTGTCTGACAAGGAGACTTCTGACTATTACATTAATAGTTCAAGAGTGGTAATACATGGTTTAGAAGTTATGGGGAAACAGGTATTCTTATATTGTAGATGAATGTTTTAAGAAAACAATTTAGCAAAATTTCTCAAATTTTTAAATGCAGATACCTCTTAACCTGGCAATGCTAGTCTCTGCCTTGCAGAAAATTTGTTGCTATTCGTGTTCAGTAGGTAAGTCTTGTCCGACTGTTTTCCACCCTATGGACTGCAGCACGCAAGGCTTCCCTGTCCTTCACTATCTCCTGGAGTTTACTCAAACTCATGTCCACTGTGTTGATGATGCCATCCAACCATCTCATCCTCCTTCTCCTCCTTCTCCTCCTGCCCTCAGTCTTTACCAGTGTCAGGGTCTTTTCCAGTGAGTCGACTCTTTGCATCAGGTGGCCAGAGTATTGGAGCTTTGGCTTCAGCATCAGTCTTTCCAATGAATATTCAGGGTTGATTTCCTTTAGAATTGACTGATTTGATCTCCTTGCAGTCCAAGGGACTCTCTAGAGTCTTCTCCAGCACCACAGTTCAAAAGCATCAGTTCTTTGGTGCTCAGTCTTCTTTATGGTCCAACTCTCACATCGGTACATGACTGCTGGAAAAACCATAGCTTTGACTATACAGCCCTTTGTCAGCAGAGTGATGTATCTGCTTTTTAATACACTGTCTAGGTTTGTCGTAGCTTTTCTTTCAAGGAGCAAGCATCTTTTAATTCTGTGGCTGCAGTCACAGTCTGCAGTGATTTTGGAGCCCAAGAAAATAAAATCTGTCACTGTTTCTCCTTTTGCCCCATCTATTTGCCACGAAGTGATGAGATCTGATGCCATGATTGTAGTTTTCTGAGTTTTGAGTTTTAAGCCAGCTTTTTTTTTAGACTTGTGCCAAAGATGGCTTTATAAGGTTGTTCATTGAAACATTGTTTGCTGTTTGCAAAAATAATAAAAATCATGAATGTTCAATCATAGTGTCTTGTTAAGTAAAAGCAAAAGGATATAGTACAACAGTTTTAAAAATGAGGTTGTGTTGTATTTACTATCTTGGAAAGATCTTGAGGTACAATGTTAAGTAAAAAAAAAAAGCACGTTGCAGAGCAGTTACATATCTCATTATTTTGATTTTATGTAAAAACAGTGAAATGAAAAACAACTCTCTCCCCAAAAAACTCACCCAAACTATGTATTAACTGTATTATATCAGATTGTTCACAGCAGTTTTATAGGATGAAGTGATTCAGATTGGTATGAGAATTCACTTTGTAAAACATCCAAACCACAAAGCATATAAGGAGAATATATTCATGTTTTAATAGTTTGATTTTAAAAATCAAAAAGCATAAATTATGAAGAAAAACAGACAAAAATAAAAATTGCAAAATTTCTCCCATTTCCAGGGAACCATGATAATAAAACACAAACAAAATATACTTAGCTATGTATATAGTAATTGTTATAACAGCAATGAGCAGTGAACTAACTAATAAGTATAAAATGGACAGTGGGGAGAACAGAGGTGATTGTTAAGAATTCAGAAATACTGTGTCTGAGGCTAACTTTGTTGTCAGGAAATCAGTGAGGTACATCAGAAAGTAAAATTCAGAGCCAGGATATTTGGTCACTCAGGTTCTGATGCTGTTAATCTTTACTCAGCCTTGTGATCTGGGCAGACTGCTTCTGTTTAGGTCTTGTTTTTGCCGTATCACCTGTCATGTCTAGATTTTGAGGCTGAATCCAACGAAAGTGAGAAGTATAGTATTCAAGCAGCTTATTTGATAAAAAGTGTATTTCTGGCTGTGCTGAGCGTTCACTGTCGTTGTTTAGTCTGCTTTTGACCCTCTGCAGATACTCTAAAGGAGGAACTTTGTAGCGTTGCAGGTGACCACAGGCCTTCTACTCGGGATGTGCTAGCTTTTGTTCAGGTAGACCTGAAAGCTACAGGGCAGTGCTAGTGCTGGGTTTGGTGTGTGTCTTTGAGCGACTGAACTGAACTGAAAGTTTCTACTGAAAAAAAAGGGAAAAAAGACTGGATGGATACAAAGAAAACTCATAATGGTCACCTCTGAGGGTGGGGAATAGTGAAGACTTAAGTTTCGTATGTAGTGTTCTGATTTTTAAATAAAAAAGGATAATAAATTAATACTTCACATAACTGAAAAAAGCACTAATGTAGGTTAATTCTGAGTGCTTGGAATATGAATATTTTGGTTTTCTTATACTTAATAGGTGATTTTTAAATAGATAAATATTTCAGTAAATGAAAAGTTTAATGGTTCAGTGATAGGCTATGTTCTAGTCAAAAATTGGGAAGCAAGAAAACGTTCAAAGGAAAAAAAGAACTAAATTTAGATCTAGCCATTTTACAAGAAAATGTTATTAATGTTTTACTCTGGGAAGAGAAAGATCTTCCTACATTTTATTTGCTTCTACTTGCTTTGGCCAAAAAAACCCTCTTTTGCTCCTGTCTTGGCTTCCCATAGCAGTAGTTGGGGAACTGGCTTTTCCTGGTCACATGACCTGTTAAAGCTTTTTGGCACTGGCTGGTTCTGAGCTTGAAAACTCGAGCTCTTGGTAACTTGGTAGTCAGCCAGGATTGGGAAATGGACCAAAGGACCAACTTAACGAAATCTTTCTAGTGCAGAGAATGATTGCAAGATGAATCTTACATTAAACATGAGAAAGTGGGGATGGATAGGCAACCATTTCCCAGGGATAGAGTTTTCTTACTTTAATCTTAATCATGTTGCAGTTTAAATTCTGCTGCTTCCAAAACCCTGAGTTACTCCACATGTTCCCCCTTATCTCTGCTGCTAAGTCACTTCAGTCATGTCCGACTCTGTGCGACCCCATAGACATCAGCCCACCAGGCTCCCCCGTCCCTGGGATTCTCCAGGCAAGAACACTGGAGTGGGTTGCCATTTCCTTCTCCAATGCATGAAAGTGAAAAGTGAAAGTGAAGTCGCTCAGTCGTGTCCGACTCTTAGCGACCCCATGGATTGCAGCCTACCAGGCTCCTCCGTCCATGGGATTTTCCAGGCAAGAGTACTGGAGTGGGGTGCCATTGCCTTTCCGCCTTATGTCTAGCCCCAGATTTTTATTATGAAGATGTTCAAACAATACAGAAAAAATGAAAGAATAGTACAAGAATATACCCATCACTTAGATTTACCAGTTTTGACTCTTTGCCTGTGTGCATTGTCTTTAGTTTTTCTTTTCTTTTCATTCTTTTTTCTGTTAAACTCTTTATGTTGACATAGTAGTAGACATCATGGCACTTTGTAGACATCATGGCACTTCACTGAAAAAGGACGTTCTACTATGTAACCACCATAATATTATCTCAGCTAAGAAAATTGATAGTAAATTTGAATATGCCCTGGATAATAGATAATATTCTATTAATATGTAATAGAGGCATACTCAAATTTTTGTCAGATGTCTTATAGATGTTTCCCTTGGGTTGGTTGGTTGGTTGGTTTTGTTTAAATCAAATTAAGGTTAATAAGTTGCACTGACTTACTATTCTTTATTACAAGAGTTCTCCCTCTCTGTTTTTTCTGTTTTACATGACATTGGCTTCTTTAAACTTAAAATTTTTTAAACTATGGCAGAACATACATAAAATTTACCATCTAAACTGTTCTAAGTGTACAGTTTAGTGGCATTAAGTATTTTTACCTTATTGTGCTACATTCACCAGTATCCATCCACAGAACTCTTCATCTTGCAGAACTGAAACTCTGGTACCTGTTAAACAATAACTCCCCACTCCTTCCTCCACCTCATCCCCTCGTCCCCTGGCAACCACCATTCTACTTTCTGTCTTTGTAAATTTGTCTGTTGTAAGTACCTCATAAAAGTGGAATCATACAATATTTGTCCTTTCGGGACTGGCTTATTTCACTTACTGTAAGGTCCTTACGGCTTATTTCATGTATTATCATGTGTCAGAATTTCTGTCCTTTTTAAGATTGAATGATATTCCATTGTATGTATAGACCACAGTTTATCAGGTGGCACTAGTGGTAAGAAGCCTGCCTGCCTGTGCAGGAGACATGAGAGACATGGATTCAATCCCTAGGTTGGGAAGATCCCCTGAAAAAGGGATAGCAACCCACTCCAGTATTCTTGCCTGGATAATCCCCTGGACAGAGGAGTCTGGCATTAAATATATAATATTATATATTAAGTTCCAATGTAGGAATATGAATGTATTTCTGTTATTGATGTCTTCTTTAATTTACTTCAGAAATCTGCAAGTGATTCAGTTTCTCTGAATCATCACCAGCATTTGATATCATCACTGTTTGTTATTTTAGTAGTAGATGTATAGTAGTGTCTCACTGTGGTTTTAATTTGCATTTCTCTAATCTATGAAATCAAATTGCCAACATTCATTGGACCACAGAGGAAGCAAGGGAATTCCAGAAAAACATCTACTTCTGCTTTATTGAGTATGCTAAAGCCTTTGACTGTGTGGATCACAACAAACTGTGGAACATTCTTCAAGAAATAAGGATGCCAGACCACCTTACCTGTCTCCTGAGAAACTTGTTTGTGGGTCAAAAAGCAACAATCAGAACCTAACATGGAACAGCTGACTGGTTCAAAATTAGGAAAGGAGTATGACAATGCTGTATATTGTCACCCTGTTTATTTAACTTCTGTGCAGAGCACATCACGTGAAATGTTGAACTGGATGAATGACAAGCTGGAATCAAGATTGCTGGGAGAAATATCAACAACCTCAGATATGCAGATAATACAATTCTAATGGCAGAAAGTGAAGAGGAACTAAAGAACCTCTTGATGGGTGTGAAAGAGGAGAGTGAAAAGGCTGGCTTGAAACTCAACATTTTTTAAAAAAACTAAAATCATGGCATCAGGTCCCATCACTTCATGGCAAATAGGTGAAATCAGGTGCGTTCAGGGTGATATAGCCATAGACTTCATGGCAAATAGAGAAAAAGTGGAGGCAATGACAGACTTTATTTTCTTGGGCTCCAGAGATCACTTCTGACAGTAACTGCGGCCATGAAATTAAAAGACTCTTGCTGCTTGGAAGGAAAGTTATGATAAACCTAGACGACATTAAAAAGCAGAGACATCACATTGTCAACAAAGGTACATATAGTCAAAGCTGTGGTTTTTCCAGTAGTCATGTACGGTTGTGAGAGTTGGAGCATAAAGAAGTGCCCAGGAACTGATGTTTTTGAATTGTGGTGCCGGGGAAGACCCTTAAGAGTCTCTTGGACAGCAAGGAGATCAAACCAGTCAATCCTAAAGGGAATCAACTATGAATATTCATAAGGACTGATGCCAAAGCTGAAGCTCCAATATTTTGGCCACCTGATGCAAAGAGCCAACTCATTAGAAAAGACCCTGAAAGACTGAAGGAAAAAGAAGGGGGCAGCAGCGGATGAGATGGTTAAATAGTATCATCAACTCAATGGACATGAATTAGAGCAAACTCTGGGAGATAGTGAAGGACAGGGAAGCCTGAGGTGCTGTAGTCCATGGGGTTGCAAATGGTCAGACACGACTTAACTACTGAACAACAACAACAACAATGGATAATGATGTTGAATCTGTTTTCATGTGTTTATGTGACATTTCTCTATCCACTTTGAGAAAATTTTCTTTATACCTTGACCTATTTTCTAATTGGAGTGTTTTTTTTGCTGTTGAGTTTTGAGTTTTTTTGTATTGTGCTTTTTCAAATAAGTGATTTGCAAATATTTTCTCCCATTTTGTAGTTTGCCTTTTCATTCTCTCAATAGTCTTTCACAAAGCAGAAGTTTAAAATTTTGGTGAAGTCTAATGTATCAATTTTTAATGGATCATACTTTTGGTGTCAAGTCTAAGAATTTCATTGAATCCTATATCCTGAATATTTTCTTCTCTTCTTTTAAAGATTTTATATATAAATCTTTAAATCCGTGATCTCTTTTGAGTTAATTTTTGTGCCAGTTATAAGGTTTTGGTTAAGGTTCATGTTTTTGTCTATGGATATCCAGTTGTTCCAACGCCATTTATTGAAGAGACTATTTTTCCTCTCTTGGGTTACTTTCCATGCTTTCTCAAATATTACTTGGCTATATTTTTGGGTCTATTTCTGTTGTTCCTGTTCCATTCCATTGGTCTATGTATCTGTCTTTTAGCCAGAACCACAGTCGTGATTACTTTAGCTATATAATATGTCTTAAGATCAGACATAGTGATTCCTCCCACTTTATTCATTTTCTAAACAGTTCTCACTGTCCTTGAATGTTCCTTTATTTTTCCCTCTAAGTTTTAGAGTGATCTTGTCTATGTCTGTAAAAAAATCTTGCTAGGATTTTAATAGGAATTGTGTTAAGCCTATAAATCAATTTGAGAAGAATTGACATATATATTATGTTGAGTGTCTCCACTTACTTAGATCTTTTTCGGTTTCCTTTATCAATGTTTTGTATTTTTTAGCATGTAAGTACTGTTCATGTTTTGTTCAGTTTATATTTAAATGATACTATATTTTTAATTTCTGTGTTCATGTATACAGTTGGTTTTTATATGTTGATATTATGACTTTGTTGAACTCACTTATTCTAAGATTTTTTTATAGATTCTGTGAGATTCCCTATATAGGCCATTGTGTCATCTATGCAAATAATTTAATATCTTCCTTTTCTATCTGTATACCTTTTATTTCCTTTTTTTGCCTGATTGCATTGGCTTGAACTTCCAGTATTATGTTGAATGGGTTAATGAGAGCATAGATCTTTTTCTTGTTCCGTGTTTTTTTTCTTTTCTTTTTTTTTACCATTAAGTATATCCCAGAATTTGCTTTGGAGGGTTTTTTTGTTTGTTTTTTTTGGTATCAAAACCAAAATTGATTTTATCAAGTTGAGGAAACTCATCTATTTGTAGTTTTCTAAGTTTTTTAAATTATGAATTGGTGTTGAATTTTTTCAGATTTTTCTGCATCAATTATGTGGTCATATGATTTTTTTTTTTCTTCTTTAGCCTGTTAGATTAGGGATTATATTTATTGATTTCCAGACTTTCATCCCTCTTGGCCGTAGTGTGTAATTCTTTTTATATGTTGTTGACTTACATTTACTAATATTTTATTGAGGATTTCTGTATCTATATTCATGGTAGATATTTATTTGTATGTTTCTATATTTTTGGTGCTGTCTTTGTCTGGTTTTGGTATTAGGTAGAAGATGGTGAATGTCTTGAGGGAAGGTAGTGATAAGGACCACTAAGTCATGGACTTGGTGTGTGGGAACGTCAGAAAGAACAGGGGGAAAAGGGAATTCAAGACATGGAAATGGTGTTATTTAGCTGGAAATACTATTGCTTGGATGAGTATAGGACAAGTGTACTAGAACAGAGGAGTGAGGATGGAGTCTGACTGTTATGGATGGAACAGTTATTGTAGTAGGTTTATGGAGAATCTTAGATAATGAGGATGTGGTGGGGCTTCTAGGTAGCGAAGAGGAACTAAAGAGCCTCTTGATGGGGTGAATGAGGATAGTGAAAGAGCCAGCTTAAAACTAAGTATTAAAAAAACTAAGATTATGGTATCCGGCCCCATTTCTTCATGACAAATAGAAGGGGAAAAGATGGTAGTCGTGACAGATTTCTTCTTGGGCTCTAAAATCATTGTGGATGGTAACTACAACCATGAAATCAGAAGACAATTGCTTCTTGGCAGGAAAGCTATGACAAACCTAGACAGTGTGTTGAAAAGCAGAGACATTACTCTGCTGACCAAGGTCTGTATGGTCAAGGTTGTGGTCTTCCCAGTGGTCATGTACGGTTGTGAGAGCTGGATCGTAAAGAAGGGAGAGCACCAAGGCATTGATGCCTTCAAACTGTGGTGCTGGAGAAGACTCCTGAGACAAACTGTAAATCCTCTCAGCTGTTACATAACCGTATATTTACAAAAGGTGGGGGTGAGACAGCCTGGCCACCGCCATCTTGGCTAATTCACTTTTCTACAGAATTGCTCCATTTCTGTGCAAATCTCTGATTCCACTGCTGTTAGAGACATACTCTTCCAGTGCTTTTCAACACACTGTCTAGGTTTGTCATAGCTTTCCTGCCAAGAAGCAATCGTCTTGTTTTATCTCCCTTGGACAGCAAGGAGATCAAACCAGTCAATCTTAAGGGAAATCAACCCTGAATACTCACTGGAAGGACTGATGCTGAAGCTCCAGTATTTTAGTCATCTGATGTGGACAGCTGACTCACTGGAAAAGTCCCTGATGCTGGAAAAGATTGAGGGCAGAAGGAGAAGAGAGAGTCAGAGGATGAGATGGCTGGATGGCATCACTGAAGCAATGAACATAAACTTGGGCAAACTCCAGGAGATGGTGAGGGACAGGGAGGCCTGGTGTGCTGCATCCATGGGTTGTAAAGAGTCAGACACGACTGGGTGACCAAACAACAACGATTGGGAATATGTTGACTGTAGGGGGGAAAATTAATATAAGAGCCTTAAGGGGTGAATAGTGGAGACAGATCTTGGACCAGAAGGTGATATGGACAGACCCTATGGAAGGATCAGTCTCAAGCAGGAAAGTGAACCACTCTCGGAATCTGGGAGGGAGAAGGGATTGATACGGAAAGCATGGGGTCCTTAGAAGTGATATCAGTGTCCGGAAGTACCTCTCCTTATGCTTTGTTTGGAAGGAAGAGTATGTCTCTAACATCAGTGGAATCAGAGATTTGCACAGAAATGGAGCAGTTCTGTAGAGAAAGATCGAATTAGCCAAGATGGCAGTGGTCAGGCTGTCTCACCCCCACCTTTTGTAAATATATGGTTATGTAACAGCTGAGATGATTTACAGCACTGTGCACACACATCACAGTGTACTCACTTGGTCCATTTTAATTTTGTAAACCTGTATAATTTCCACTTGATAAGCCCTTGAGGCTGTGTTATGGCTGCATCCACTGGGTCAACCAAGAGAGAATGCAGCATGGCTGCCGTACGGCTGCTATGCCAGCCCAGAGAGAATTAAACACGACTGCAGTTCCTACAGCTCCTTGAGTCTTCTTCCAGCTTGCCCACGCACCCCTTGCCTACCCTGGGTTCAGTGAACAGTGTGAACAGCAAGACAGTTGGCGTAGTTGGCAGGATGATACAGCAAGAAATACCATGTACTGACACACTTATGGGGGTAGTTGTGATGACACTCACTGGTCCTTAGTTTGATTTTTATCTGCTTGTTTTTTGTTTTTAACAGATCAATAAGGACCACAGTTAGGGCAAATTAGTGTAGAAACTCTTCTTTGATAATATTCAAAATTAAGACATTGGAGGTTCTTCTGGTCAGCTGCTGGGTTCTAGTCCTGTCTAGCATTGATTATGACAGGGCCTTTGGTTCCATTCTTTGTTGAATGAGAGAGCCACTGATCATACAGTTTATAATCAGCAGTTCAGACTTAGTCTACAGACCAATTCTGCATAATCTCTTCCACAAAATATTAGAAAAAAGAATACGTAATTTATTTTTATGATTCTGACGTCAAAGTCAGACAGAGAACAGTTTCCATCACTTGCTGTCATTTTCTTTCTCATGCCTTCATGTGCTGGCACTCAGGGAGCTGATTTCTTTTCTTATTGCAGCTGCAGTCGACTCCGCCAGGTTCAGCGCATCTTGACCCAGAGCAGCAAGTCTCGACCCGACGGGATCCTCTGCATCCTAGGTCAGTGTTTTTCACAAGCTGGGACTCAGGGCTGGGGCAACTTGCTTCTGTTCACAGGAAGATATTAATAATAGTGTCATCACTGTGAGACAAGCTGTGAGTTAGTATTCTTCTCCCAGCCCTTGTTCCCCTTAAATCTGTTGCTGTTTTAATGAAGTCCACTGACGTATCAGTGAAATAGGGAGCCTGTACCACAGAGTAGGCACTTTGTTTATGTTATTTCTCCTCACAGTGATCCTTGTAAGGGGGCGAAATTGAGACTCTGGGAGACAAAACAGACTTGCCTAGGGCCATAGAGTGACAGAATTGGGTGTTTATTCTTTATCACTTTCTTTTACTATGAAAGAAAAATTAAGACAGTACACAGTAATGAAGTTTTCTAATCATCCCAGATACCAGTTCCACTCCCCAAGAGATAACATCAACTGTATTTTTTTTAACACAAAAGGGAACATTTTATGTATATTGTTGCTAACCTAACTGAAAAAATTTTCACTTGATAAGTGTATCTTGGAGATTTTTCTATGTCAGATCAGTCTCCTTCTTTATTTCATTTTCATTTACATTCACAGTATTGAGTCATAAAACTTGCTTGGATCAGGTTGTTTGTCTGTCAGCCTTCTAATTTCCTTCCCACCAGAAGTGAACCACTTTCTTTTTTGTCCTTCAGATAGTCTATGCATAATTTTATTTTTTCACTTACTAGCACTTTCATTTAAACTTATGAGAGTCAGTGTGCAGAGTGCACACTGGAGTTTGAAATACGCACTCTGGAGCCAAGCAGGTTTTGGGTTTGAATTTTGACTCCATCACTCACTTACTCAAGAGACATAGTTTACAGTGGGCCTAGAATTCCAGTCATTGGTTTCAAATGCTGAAACAACAATCACTGGATTCTCTTTCCAGCTGCAGCCAATAAAGGGGGTGGGGGCTCTCTCTGCCATGAAGTTACTTTTGAATAAAACCACCTATTTGTTACTGTACTTATGCTATTATTTCTGTTAGTTAAGGCTCAACCTAGTAAAAATAGGCAGCATAAAATCGATCACGTGGGCAACTTGAATACAAATACTAAAGGATTGAAAAAAGGGTCAACCTAAAGAATACCATGAGACCAGATACATATATATATATATATATATATGTAAAATGAAAACACAAATCTTGCAGAAATTGATGTTTGAAGGTGGGTATGTGAAGTTTAAGGTAAAAAGTTAATAAACCTCTAGGACAAAGAGCTGTGAAGCCAGAAGTCAATGAGGCACTTGTATGTTTTTAAACAACTTCAGGAGTTTAGTGAATTCTACTTTGGGGGGTAATTAGAGTTATCATAGCATCTCGTGATCAGTTGGTTGGTTTAATTTAGCCTTCTAACCCCTGCAGTATCCTTCCTAGCAACTCTGACTCCCTCCACTTTGGCATTTGCCATTTAGTTCTTATGATAAAGGAAATGTTTTCACTGA
The DNA here is from genome assembly GCF_002263795.3 of Bos taurus. Classification (NCBI taxonomy): domain Eukaryota; kingdom Metazoa; phylum Chordata; class Mammalia; order Artiodactyla; family Bovidae; genus Bos; species Bos taurus. The sequence goes on from NC_037340.1 coordinate 51,815,863, forward strand.
TTTTCTGCTAACCTTTGTAAAAAAAACAGTTTTATGGTGGTATTAATTCATGTATAGTAAACTGCATATATTTAAAGGGTACAATGTGATAAGTTTTGACATATGTATGTTGTTGCTGTTTAGTCGCTAAGTCATTTCTGACTCTTTGTGACCCCGTGAACTGCAGCTGGGCAGGCTTCCCTGTCCTTCGCTATCTCCCAGAGTTTGCTCAAATTCATGTCCATTGAGTCAGTGTGATGCTATCCAGCCATCTCATCCTCTATCACCCACGTCTCCTGCCCTCAGTCTTTTCCAGCATTAGGGTTTTTTCCAGTGAGTCGGCTCTTCGCATCAGGTGCCCCAAGTATTGGAGCTGCAGCTTTAACATTAGTCCTTCTAATGAATATTCATGGTTGATTTCCTTTAGAATTGACTGGCTTGATCTTCTTGCAGTCCAGGGGACTCTCAAGAGTCTTCTTCAGCACCACAATTCAAAAGCATCAATTCTTTGGTGCTCAGCTTTCTTTATGGTCCAACTCTCACATCCTTACATGACTACTGGAAAAACCGTAGCTTTGACTATACAGACCTTTGTTGACAAAGTGATGTCTCTGCTTTTTAATACACTGTCTAGATTGGCCATAGCTTTTCTTCCAAGGAGCAACCATCTTTTAATTTCATAGCTAGAATCGCTGTCCACAGTGATTTTGGATCCCAAGAAAATAAAATTTGTCACTGTTTCCACTTTTCCCCCTTCTGTTTACCGTGAAGTGATGGGACTGGATACCATGATTTTAGTTTTTTGAAATGCTGAGTTTCAAGTCAGCTTTTTCACTCTCCCCTTTCACCCTCATCAAGAGGCTCCTTTTTGCTTTCTGCTGTTAGAGTGGTATCATCTGTATATCTGAGGTTGTTGATATTTCTCCCAGCAGTCTTTTTTATTTACTTATTTATTTTAATTGGAGGATAATTACTTTACAATATTGTGGTGACTTTTGCTATACATCAACATGAATTGGCCATAGACATACATGTGTCCCCCCGTCCTGAACGCCCCCACCACCATCTTCCTCCCCAGCCCCCTCTCCACCACCTTCCTCCCCACCCCCTCCCCCCAGGTTGTCACAGAGCACCAGCCCTGGTTGCCCTGCTTCATGCATGGAACTTGCACTGGTCATCCATTCTGCATACAGTAATGTACATGTTTCAGTGCTATCCTCTCAAATCATCCCATCCTCTCCTTCTCCCACTGAATCTAGAAGTCTGTTCTTTACATCTGTGTCTCCTTTGTTGCTCTGTATGAATCAATCTTGATTCTAGCTTGTGATTCATCCAGTCTGGCATTTCATATGATGTACTCCACATATACATTAAATAAGCCAAGTGACAATATGCAGCCTTTTCGTACTCCTTTCCCAATTTTGATCCAGTCCATTGTTCCATGTCCAGTTCTAACTGTTGCTTCTTGAGCTGTATACAGATTTCTCAGGAGACAGGTAAGATGGTCTGGTATTCCTATCTCTTGAAGAATTTCCACAGTTTATTGTGATCTACACAGTCAAAGGCTTTAGCATACTCAACAAAGCAGAAATAGATGTTTTTCTGGAATTCCCTTGCTTTCTCTATGATCCAACAAATGTTGGCAATTTGATCTCTGGTTCTTCTGCTTTTTTGAATTCAGCATGTACATCTGAAAGTTCTCTGTTCACATACTGCTGACGCCTAACTTGAGGGATTTTGAGCATTACCTTGATAGCATGTGAAATAAGTGCAATTGTATGGTAGTTTGAACATTTTTTGGCATTGCCCTTCTTTGGCATTGGAATGAAAACTGGCCTTTTCCAATCATGTGGCCATGGCTGAGTTTTCCAAATTTGTTGGCATATTGAGTACAGCACTTTAAGAGCATCATCTTTTAGGATTTGCTATAGTTCAGCTGGAATTCCATCACCTCTACTAGCTTTGTTTGTAGTAATGTTTCCCAAGGCCCACTTGGGGATGGTCTTGATCCCTGCCTCCTGTACAGTGTCATGAACCTCTGTCCATAGTTCTTCAGGCACTCTGTCTGACAGATCTAATCCCTTGAATTTATTTGTCACTTCCGGTGTACAATCATAAGGGATTTGATTTAGGTCCTCCCTCCAACTATTACTTGGGCCCCCTGAATCAGAGACCCTCTATATGAGGGTTAGGAGCATATGTTGCCTCACCAATTTAGGCACAATGCCCCTTATCCGCTTGGAAGCAATACTGAATGAGAACGATGCCCCCCTTTCCCTAGGAAACATAATTCTCCTAAAAGAAAAGGGGGGAATGAGAGGTTAACAGGCAGGAAGGCTAGGGGTCTCCAAACGGAGGAAATTGGCTGCAAGTGTCAGACGTTTTTTCTCTCTCTCTTAAGTGGCAGGAGGAAACAAACTACAAGTGTCAGATTTTTTTCCCTTCTCTACACAAATTTAAAAGGAAGTTTCTCTTAAAAGTCTGTGTTGCCAAGATGACACCTGGTTCCACCTGAACTTAACTTTTCTTGAGCTAACCTATGTGTTTTTCTTATAGAAATGTTTTTCTTAAGCTATGTTAATGAACTATGTATTTACCTTAGACTCTTTCTTCAAGTTGGTTCTGCTTAAGACTCAGAACAAACCACTGTTTTACTCATACATTGTTCTCCTAATCTATGTTAGTGAAACTATATATTTACTTGGAAACCTGCCTTTCTTCAAGATTCATGGCAATCATTTTACGGCCTGGGATGACTCACCTTGTGCCAGAGTTATCTCAAAATGCATGTTGTGGGTGAGGGGCTTGGTTCCAGGCTGTGGGTTTTGAGACATTCCCTTTCTGTAATTAGCAGCCTGCTGGTAGCTCTGTAACATCCAGCTAAAGACTAGCAGGGGGGCACTCTTTCTGCCCCCTTCTGATGTCTATGTCAGAAGCTTTCTCTTTTATACTTTAATAAAACTTTATTACACATAACACACACGAAGATGCTTGCTCCTTGGAAGAAAAGCTATGACCAGCCATACTAAAAAGCAGAGACATTACTTTCCCCAAAATGGTCCGTCTAGTCAAACCTGTAGTTTTTCTAGTAGTCATGTATGGATGTGAGAGTTGGACTATACAGAAAGTTGAGCACCGAAGAGTTGATGCTTTTGGACTGTGGTGCTGGAGAAGACTCTTGAGAGTCCCTTGGACTGCAAGGAGATCCAACCAGTCCATCCTAAAGGAAATCAGTCCTGAATATTCATTGAAAGAACTGATGCTGAAGCTGAAACTCCCAATACTTTGGCCACCTGATGGGAAGAACTGACTCACTGGAAAAGACCCTGATACTGGGGAAGATTGAAGACAGAAGGAGAAGGGGACGACAGAGGATGTGATGGTTGAATGGCATCACCAACTCAATGGACATGAGTTTGAGTAAGCTTGGGAGTTGGTGACGGGCAGGGAAACCTGGCATGCTGCAGTCCGTGGGGTCACAGAGTCGGACATGACTGAGTGACTGAACGGAACTGAAGGCCCACTTGACTTCACATTTCAGAATGTCTGTCCCTAGGTAACTGACCACACCATCATGGTTATCCAGGTTATTAAGATCTTTTTTGTGTAATTCTTCTTTGTATTCTTGCCACCTCTTCTTAATTTCTTCTGCTTCTGTTAGGTTTTTAGTGTTTCTGTCTCTTACCATGCTCATCCTCACATGAAATGTTACCTTGACATCTCGTTTTCTTGAAGAGATCTCTAATCTTTCCCTTTCTAGATTTCCTCAATTTCTTTGCATTGTTCACTTAAGAAGGCTTTCTTATCTCTCCCTGCTAGTCTTGGAATTCTGTGTTCAGTTGGGTGTATCTTTCCCTTTCTCCCTTGCCTTATGCTTCTCTTCTTTTTCTCTGTTGTTTGTAAAGCCTCCTCAGGCGACCACTTTGCCTTCTTGCATTTCCTTTGGGATGGTTTTGGTTACTGCCTCCTGTACAGTGTTACAAACCTCGTTTATAGTTCTTAAGGTACTGTGTCTGTCAGGTTCTATAATAATATATAAGGAATAGATTACATAATATATAATATAATATATAAGGAATAGATTCTCTTGAGTCTATTTCATCACCTCCACTGCATGATCATAAGGGATTTGATTTAGGTCCTACCTGAATGATCTAGTGATTTTCCCTACTTTCCTTCAGTTTAAGCTGAACTTTGCAATAAAGAGTTCTTAATCTGAGCCATAGTCAGGTCCAGGTCTTATTTTTGCTGACTGTATAGGGCTTCTCCATCTTCAGCTGCAAAGAATATAATCAGTCTGATTTCAGCGTTGACCATCTGGTGTTCTCCATGTGTAGAGTTGTCTCCTGTGTCATTGGCAGAGGGTGTTTGCTATGACGTGTTCTCTTGACAAAACTGTTAGCCTTTGCCCTGCTTCATTTTGTATCCCAAAGCCAAGCTTGCCTGTTACTCCACGTATCTCTTGATTTCCTCCTTTTGCATTCCAATCCTGTGATGAAAAGTATATCTTATTTTTGATGTTAGTTTGTATAAGGTCTTATGGATCTCAGAGAACCGTTCTCCTTCAGCTTCTTTGGCTTTAGTAGTTGGGACATAGGCTTGGATTACTGTGATGTTTAATGGTCTGCCTTGAAAACGAACTTAGATCATTCTTTTGTTTTTGAGATGGCACCTAATTACTGCATTTTGGACTCTTTTATTGACTATAAGGGCTACTCCATTTCTTCTAAGAGATTCTTTCCTACAGTAATAGGTACAGTGGTCATCCATTCCTTTCCGTTTTAGTTCAGTGATTCATGTTCATTCTTGCCATCTTGCTTGACCACATTCAATTTATCTTGATTCATAGACCTAACATTCCAGGTTCCTATGCAGTATATTTCTTTACAGCATTGAACTTTACTTCGGTTAAGGGGTGACGTATGTGTATACATGTGAGAGTACCACTACAGTCAAGATAATGTATGTAGCTATTACTAACTCTAGGTTCCCTTGTGTCCTTTTGTAGGGTCTCCATTCTGTCTCTTCTCCACTCTTAGGCAATTACTAATATGCTTCCTGTCATTATACATTAGTTTGCATTTCTCAGAGTTTTATATAAATCGAATCATACAGTATATATTTTTTTGTCTGACTTCTTTCACTTAGGATAATTATTTTGAGATTCATCCTTACAGTAGCATCTATCATGAATATGTCTCTTTTTATTGGTAATTATTATTTTATTGTATGTACATACCAGTTAGGACCTACAAATAAAACTACTGTAACATTTGCATACAGAGTGGTTCTACTGTATTATATTTTTACCAGCAGTTCTTGAGAGTTCCATTTAAAAAAAATAATTTTTTAGCCCAATTTTAGATTTTTTTACAATTTTTAGGTTTACAGAAAAATTGCAAAGAGAGTAGTACAGCGTTCCCATGTGCGCTTCATCCAGTTTCCCCTATTGTGTGTCCATGCTGTGTTGCTTCAGTTGTGTCCGACTCTGTGCCCGTATGCACTGTAGCCCATCAGGCTCCTCTGTACATGGGATTCTCCAGGTAAGAATACTGGAGTGGGTTGTCATGCCCTCCTCCAGGAGATCTTCCCAACCCAGGGATCAAACCCAAGTCTGCTGCATTGCAGGTGGATTCTTTACCAGCTGAGCCCAGAGAAGCCCAATTAATGAGTATTAATATATTATTATTATCTGAAGTCCACAGTTGCTTCACATTTTCTTAAATTTTACCTAATGTCCTTTTTCTGTTCTAGGATCCCATGTGAAATTTAGTTGTCTTCTTAGGCTTCTTTTGACCATAACAGTTTCTCAGACTTTCCTTGTTTTTGATGACCTTAATGACAGTTTTGAGGAGTAATAATGAAGTACTAGTACTAGAAAAATCCCTCTATTAGGATTTTTCTTTTGTTTTTCTCATAATTAGACTGGAGTTGTGAACTTTGGAGTGGAAGATCAGTGAAGTAACATGCCATTTTCTTCACATGATAGTGAGAGTACATATTAACAACAAGACTTTTCAGTGAATATTGACTTTCATCATTTGTCTGAGATAGTATTTGTGACATTCTGTACTATAAATTTTTTTCCCCACCCCTCCGTCCATACTGTCCTCTGGGAGGAAGTCACTATGCAGCTTACACACTAAGGAGTAGGGTTCATACCCCATTGCCTTGAGCAGAGGATAGTAATTACATAAATTATTTGAAATTCTTCTTCATGGGATATTTGTCTTTTCTCCCTCATTTATTTCAGTCATTTGTTTGTATCAGTATCAATTCATGAATATTTATTTTATACTTTGAGTTAAAATCTAGTATTATTTCATTTATACTTTAGGTTATATTCCGTTGCTACTTCAAATTGTATCAGCTTGACCATTTGGAGCTTTTTTGGTTGACTCCTATGTCCCTCCCTTTGATATATCCTCATCGAAGTTTTAGTCTGTTTAGCACTTCTGTATTTTCTGACAGTATAAGATTCTCCAGTCTTATTTTGTCTATTACCTGCTTCAGTCCTCAAAACACCCATGCTCTTAAGGAGCCCTGATTTCTGTTATTGGAGAATTGTATTAGAAACCAAGATCTAGGTACTGTGTATGCTACAGGGATGTCATTGCTTTTAGATCCTCCCAGCTGAGGAAGCTCGAGTTGAAGCACTCGGGTTCAGTAGTTGCAGCGCACAGGTTTAGTTGCCCCTTGGCATGTGGGATCTTAGTTCCCCAACAAAGAATTGAACCCACATCCCCTGCATTAGAAGGTGGATTCTTAACCACTGGACCACCAAGGAAGTTCCCCACTGGTTATTTTTAACTCTAGCACTTTTGATTTTTTTTTTATCCCTTTCTTCACTGAAGTGTTGGTTGGGATAGAAGAGGACTGTGCTGCTTTGATCTAGCTGAGAAAGTAGTCTTCCCACAGAAGTCCTCTCTCAGCCCTACTGGCCTGAATGCCCACTACTTTTCACTTTTCACTGCTCTGAAAAACCATTGGCAGTCCTGTTTCCCAAGCTCCAGCTGTATTTACATTCTTTGAGCTCCTTCTGCCACAGCCCCTTCCCTTCAATCTTACATAGACTGCTCCCTGCCCTTGACATGTCCCAGAGCTACGGCTCTGGGCTTTTACACATAGACAGGAACCAAATAGTATATGTGCCTTTGGCATTGAAAGGCAGTTATGAAGGCAGTATTTTAATTTCCTTTTCATTAGTCTCTGACCCAGCCCCATTAGACTGTAAGCTTCATGAGGACCATTTGTAGGCATGTTTGCATGCTTCAGCATCCAGCACAGTGCACGGCTTTGGGCCTGATAAATATTTGTGAGAAGATGGATGTCTGTGGTTTCATTCACTTGTCCTCTTTTCACTTCTTTGAGTTCTTCTCAAACCACCTTAATTCTCCTCTATTTGATTTCATTGTTTTGATAAAGGTCGTTTTGAGAAGAAAATACTTTTTCTGATGCCTAGTCCTATTCCAACTGGAAGTATTACAAAATCTTTAACCACCTCTGACAGGGTGTGGACTGTATTTTCTGGTAACTTCTATCCTCAAAAATTTCATTTGATTAAATTAATAACTTCTGTATTCTGTGCTGTTTCACCATCTCAGGTATTCAGATATTGAATCCATGTAAGAATACTTGATGCTGAGGCTACTTCTTTCACAGAGAGTTGTTTAGTTTGGTTTCTGGCACGAAACTGGTCCGAGGTGCTACCTTTAACTTAACCATCACAGTTTTGCTGAGCAGGGACAAACTATTGGGACTCATTTTCTCCCATAGTACAGTACAGCTGATCAGAACCTTCTTTGTCTTGCAGGAATCGATAGCAGGTACAATGAAGGCTGCAGAGAGCTGGCAAATTATCTTCTGCTTGGTTTGTACAATCAAAATGCCAGTGATTTTGAGAAAACAGGGTTTTCTGAAGAAGTTTTAGATGGTAAGTATATATTGGTAGACTCTGTGTGAGAGAGAAGTTACGTGATTTATTCCTTTGAATGCTTATTTCAGTGCCCTTTTATGGAAAATTTAAAATAGCCTGCGCTCCCATAAATTTTTGCTCTTTTATTAATGAAAAACATTTCTTCTTTGCTGATATGTTAAGTAATATGCTTTTGGTCACCTACTAGATAATAGACTAGTGACAAGTACGTGAACCATGAACTTCCAGATGTTCTAGTTGAATTTAGAAAAGGCAGAAGAACCAGAGATCAAATTGCTAACATCCTTTGGATCATCGAAAAAGCAAGAGTTCCAGAAAAACATCTATTTCTTCTTTATTGACTGGCAAAGCCTTTGACTGTGTGGATCACAACAAACTGGAAAATTCTGAAATAGATGGGAATACCAGACCAGCTGACATGCCTCCTGAGAAATCTGTATGCAGATCAAGAAGCAACAGTTAGAACTAGACCTGGAACAACAGACTGGTTCCAAATCGGGAAAGGAGTACGTCAAGTCAAGCCTGTATATTGTCACCCTGCTTTTTTAACTTATACGCAGAGTACATCATGAGAAATGCCAGGCTGAATGAAGCCGCAAGCTGGAATCAAGATTGCTGGGAGAAATATCAATAACCTCAGATATGCTGATGATACCACCCTTATGGCAGAAAGCAAAGAACTACAGAGCCTCTTGATGAAAGTGAAAGAGGAGAGTGAAAAAGTTGGCTTAAAGCTCAACATTCAGAAAACGAAGATCATGGCATCCGGTCCCATCACTTCATGGCAAACAGATGGGGAAACAATGGAAACAGTGACAGATCTTATTTTCTTGGGCTCCCAAATCACTGCAGATGGTGACTGCAGCCATGAAATTAAAAGATGCTTGTTCCTTGGAAGAAAAGCTATAACTCACCTAGATAGCATATTAAAAAGCAGAGACATTACTTGACCAACAAAGGTCCATCTAGTCAAAGCTATGGTTTTTTCAGTAGTCATGTATGGATGTGAGAGTTGGACTGTACAGAAAGCTGAGCACTGAAGAATTGATGCTTTTGAACTGTGGTGTTGGAGAAGACTCATGAGAGTCCCTTGAACTGCAAGGAGATCCAACCAGTCCATCCTAAAGGAGATCAGTCCTGAGTATTCATTGGAAGGACTGATGCTGAAGCTGAAACTCCAGTACTTTGGCCACCTGATGTGAAGAACCAACTCATTGGAAAAGACCCTGATGCTGGGAAGTTTGAAGGCGGGAGGAGAAGGGGACGACAGGGATGAGATGGTTGGATGGCATCACCGACATGATGGACATGAGTTTGAGTAGCCTCCGGGAGTTGGTGATGGACAAGGAAGCCTGGCATGCTGCAGTCCTTGGGGTCGCAAAGAGTCATACAGGACTGAACAACTGAACTGAACTGAGTGACAAGTAGTTTTCAGAGTATGTTTATTGGATAAATCAGTTTTAGAGGAAATGGTAAACATCAGTATTTGACATTATATCTTCTTGGCAAGGTACTAGTTTTCCTGTAAATTTCCTACTGCCTCTACATGCTGGAAGGCTCATGTTATATGCTGTTGTCCTATGATAGCACTTTCAACTGTAAGTCAAGGACGAGCCTGCAAGGTTCTCCTACAAGGAAGATTTCATGTAGATCTTCAGTTTAGGAACAAAGGCTCTTTGTCCTGCCCTGTCTTTGGGCATTGTTTTCTATGTGACTGTAATTTATGATGGTGCCTGTGATTACAATGCAGTCTTTCTGCTAACATTCCCCTTTTCTCACTTTGAGACACTCACCCTGTGGTTGTGCTGCTATGGGGGTGATGCCCAAGAGCTATCTCTGATATCACATACTTAGCATCATGACTTGTCTGCCAGATGGATCAGAAGACACGGGAATAGACAAATCAAAATGGACAAGAGACAGCTCTTGTGAAGCAGCTGGGGGATGCAAAATCTGATGTTGAAATAATCTTGCTGTGAATCTAATGCAGTGATTCTCAACTAGAGGGTTTTATCCCCCAAGGGACATTTGGCTGAAGACATTTTTGATTGTAACAGCTGGGCAGAGTGGGTAGAGCCAGAGATGCTGCTAAGCATCCTATGATGCATACATAGGCCAGCTCCTCACAACAAAAAATGTTCTGGTCTAAATGTCAGTAGTGCTGAAGTTGAAGAACCCTGGCCTAGTGTATATGAAAATTCTTCTAATTTCTTAGTAAAGTCCTTAGTAGTATCTATCATTAGAGATTTGTTAAAGTTTTTCTTTTTATTAGTGTGGAAAGAGCAGGCTGAAATTATCCCTTCTAGTAATTTTTTTTAACTCAAATTTAGTTTCAGATTCTGATGTTAAAAATTGCTTTCTTACACTGTATAACATCTACTGGTTTGGAAATAATTCATTTTGGCAGCTCATTGAGAATTATAAAAAGGCAGATGCTTGTGCAGCCACACATTTCATTCACTGTAGTCAAGGTTGCTAAGGACACTACAATATTGAAATAAAAGAAATAGTTTAAGTCCTCAAAAGTCCTCTTTTCTGCTTATCTCTGTCTTTATCCTGTCGCCTAGCACAATGAAGGCTTGTAATGAGCATTTTCTTCCAAATTAATTCATTTTTTAAATCCAAATAGCTAGAAAGGTGAGTTTACCAGATTTATCTTCTGCGTTACAATCCCTAATTATCTGAAAGAAAAAGAGGCAAATACAAAGAATTTATTAAAAAAAAACTTTTAAAATAGTTTATATGTTCATCCAGTTCTCTTACGCTTTCTTCTTTTACCTGCCTGTGTACTCTGTTAAAATTTACTTGTGGTGATAACCTTAGTCCTGTGAGATCCAAGCATGCTTCATTCGGTTTAGTGGCTGTTGCATGATTTCTTTTACTGGATCCTAATTCTTTGCAGTATGTTGTACATCAGTATAGAGTACAGTCGACACAGGAAGCTCTCAGTGATGTCAAACTCTCACTGTTAAGCAGGTCAGCTACAAGTGATTCAGAGTAAGTCTCCCAGAAGGATGAGAGGGCGGACTCTTTCCCATCCCATGGTGCCTTTTAAGTCCAGCACTTAGCTGAGAGTCAGCAGTGAAGAGGCTGCTCCATTCTGTGATCCCTTGAACACCTTGGATCTGACTGAGTGTGGAGCTTAGAGTGATTTTATAGGTCATAATCATAGAGCTTTATTTCATGAGGCCACCCAGCTGTGTAGTCAGCTGACATCAGTATTCACTGGGCTTTATGTTTTTGTAGATTATTATCTGTCACACTGTGTTACATGTTAGCATTGCCCTAAGCCTGGTGCCTCAGTTGCTCTCTGCTCCCATGCTCCTTTCTCATTTCCAGCCATCTCCTCCAGCCCTTTCCCAAATATTGTGTTGTTAGAAAGAGGCCTAATGGCTCTGGTATCTGAGGAGCCATAGAATGAAGCCTCTGCTTTTCTTCTGAAAGTGTGACACTTTCTTAGTGTTTAAACTGTTTTAATATTCCTGCCCTATTCCTTGGCTCATTTGTTAGTGTGTGTTAGTTGCTCCGTCGTGTCCAACTCTTTGTGACCCCATGGACTCTAGCCTGCCAGGCTTCTCTGTCCATGGCATTCTCCAGGCAACAGTGCTGGAGTAGGTTGCCATTCCCTTGTCCAGGGGTCTTCCTAACCCAGGAATCAAACCTGGGTCTCCCACATTGCAGGCAGGTTCTTTACCATCTGAGCCATCGGGGAAGCCCCCGTTTGTTAGTTTACTTGGTTTTATTTGCACCTTTGGGATTGCTTTGTTTATTTGACCCAGCAACACTGATTGTTATTCCTTGTATCTGTGAGCTGTTGATCTATTTATAGAAGCCTTGTCCACTTGCCTTTCCTTCCTTCCTTTCAGCCTCTCCTGTGTACAGAGTTCACCCTTGTATATAGTAACCTTTCCCAGGTCACAAGGAAAGTGATGTCCTCAGGCCCACAATTTGCCTTGACCCAAACTAAGAGCTTTAGACACTGATGTATGCAGGAGAACCGGTCACTGGCCATATTCTGTGCTGTTTTCCTGCCTCAGTGACTTTTAGCTGCAGAGTTGCCGTTTACTATTTATTTCCACAGTGAAGAACACAGCTGAGTTTGGTACAGCAGACTTTGCTTTGTTGAACTTTATGAAATGCACTGAAGGCTGTTCTTTTGACTTATTCTACCATAACCAGAGCGCTACAATGGATGAAGTGTTGTGTGGGGATGAGGAAATCTTTGCTGTCCACACTTGAGTGTTCTACAGTCACTTTGAAGCATGTTGCCTAATTTAAAATTTTTCAGTTTAGAGTTTTGTTACGTTGTTTCTGAGGTAGTTTTAATGGTTTCACAGATTATGTGGGCAGAAGGTGTCTAAAGGAAATCCTCTGACCATCTTGTGTTTTAATTTTGTTTTCTTACAGATGTGATTATATTGATTAAATCAGATAGTGTCCATCTGTACTGTAATCCTGTAAATTATCGCTATCTGTTACCCTATGTGGCCCATTGGAGAAATCTGCATTTCCACTGCATGACTGAAAATGAGGTGAGGAGAAAATATAAAATAAAAACATAGAGACACTCTAAGGATACTTAAGGAAAAAATAGACGTGGAACAGAAAGTCCTTAAAAAAATTAAATTGGGGCCTTCCCTGGCAGTCGAGTGATTAGGACTCCGAACTTCCACTGCAGGGGGCACGGTTCAGTCCCTGGTTAAGGAAGTAAGATCCTGCATGCCATGTGGCATGACTCCGTCCCCACCCCAAATCAAATTGTGAAATGTGGTTTCACAAAAAAGTTGTTTTAGTGGAACTTTTCATATTTCATTATGAAGCTACCCCAGCAATAAATTACATGCCTGAAAAAGGCGAAAAGAACTGTTAAAATTGTGACCTAATAGTAGGCTTATGAACCTACCTTCCTGCCCTGCTTCTTCATCCCCAACTTGGGCCCATTTGCTCAGGCCTAGGAATGGCCCCAGGAGCCGTTCTGTGACATTCCCATGTTTGGATTTCTTGGTATTTGTTTCTTTTTCCCTTTGGACCCTTTCTAAGAGTTTGGATAGAAATCAAATTGGGGCTTAAGATTTAGAATTTCATGGAAGTTGGGACCCAATGTAAGTTTAGAACCCTTTTTCCATATGAGCATTCGGGGAATTTGTTTTTGGCTGTGCCGTGTGGCATGCTGTACCTTAGCTCCTTAACCAGGGATCCAACCCATGCCCCCTGCATTGGGAGCTCTGAGTCTTAACCATTGGATCGCCAAGGAAGTCCCCCATTTGGGAGATTTTTGAGGATAAGTTTTATCTCTTGAATTTAGGTCTCTGATCCATTTTGAGTTGATTTTTGTGTGTGGTGTAAGGTAGGAGAATGATGTGTTTTTGATCAACAGACACAAAAAGCTGGCTTTAAAAATACCCTCTTGAAGGGAATTCCTTGGTGGTCCAGTGGTTAGAGCTCTGTTCTTTCACTGCCAAGGACATGCGTTCATTCCCTGGTCATAGGATTAAGATCCTTCAAACTGAACAGCATGGCTACCAAAAAAAAAAACCCCTCATGGGACATTTGGGACAACTAATAAAAATGCAGAGGAAATATGGAATTTTATATGATGTCTCATTAGAGCCTGATTCCTTTAATTTCCTTCTTTAGTATGAAGATGAGGAAGCTGCAGAAGAATTTAAAATTGCCAGCTTTGTGGACATGGTTCGAGACTGCAGTAGAATTGGCATTCCTTATAGCTCCCAAGGTGTGTATCTGACAGTCATCCATTTTAGAACCTTGCTGGGCTGGCGTATGAGTCGAAAGTCCTTACTTCTCCTTTCAGTGGAGACATTCATCTGGAAAACCCATTGATCTGTTTTCAGTAAAGGCAGAGAGGATCGGGCAGAATGAAATCTTAGGACTTTGCTATGCAAGTTTTTGTTCATAACTGAAGTTTCTGCAGCATCACAGCATGCTACCAGCAATCAGATTGAAGGACTCATGAGGATCTAGTCTGTACCACTTATTAAAGATGAAATATAGTTGTGGCGCCTCTTGCCAATAAGAAATAGTAATTTGGGTAGCTGTTAAAAATATGCTGACAGTGATGCTCAAAAATAATGTATAGGGGATTTTCCTGGTGATCCAGTGCTTATTAAGACTTCGTGCTTCCATTACAGGGGGTGTGGGTTGAATCCCTGGTTGGGAAACTAACGTCCCATATGCTGTGGGGCATGGCCAAAAAAACAAGTGTAAAAACAGAGGGAAAAGATCAGCAAGTTTAGCAGTGCTTCTGTCTTTATCTACTAAAAGGAAAAAAAAAAAAAAAACTTGTACATTTAATGTTTCCTTCCTTATAATAATAGGGAAGGAAATATTTTGATTTCATACTTTTCCCTTGAGGAAGTTGGTTAGCTATGTGTTTTTTAAGGGAAAGGAGTCAAGTTTTGGTCTGTTAATAAATATATCCACTTAGGGATACAAGTCAGATATAATAGGCCACTATTTGTTTTCTTACTTTCCCTGGAAACCAGAATGTGAAAATATGGAGAAACTTGAATTTTTGTAACTTGTTTGTATTTTGTTTTTTCCTTGACTTTCATTTTGTATTTCTAGTGTTAATATCTAACCATTTTATCTGTTTCAGTTTTTGGTATTTTTTTTGCTAGATGAGGCTGTGGTGAACTTGTAAGAAATGATGCCTTTCTGAGCACATTAGATCAGGTTTAGACTGCTGTATTCAGGATGAAATTTGATACATGTTGTACTTGATTCCTCTAGGTCACTTGCAGATATTTGATATGTTTGTAGTGGAGAAGTGGCCTGTTGTACAGGCCTTTGCTCTTGAGGGCATTGGAGGGGATGGATTTTTTACCATGAAATACGAGGTATGTATGAAAAGCAGCATGTTTGGTTTTTCTGCCACTAAGCTGTTTTTATGAAGGCCCACAGTGTGGGTGTTCATTATAACACTCTAGAAAGCTGGGAGTGACTCCAAAGGGTATGGGACAGTTTAAAGTATTTGAAATGGAAAATTATTGCTGTTTAAGGCTAGTCTGCAAAGTGAGCTCCTATGGCCTTTATTCGTAAAGCTTCTCTCTGTCCTCCTTTTTTTCCCCATTCTGAGTTACCTATAGCACCCCAGGCTGACTCCTCATAACTTTTACTGTCCTATGTCACTTATATCTGTCATACCCACTTACCCACTCACCCACCCCTGGCCTCTGGATTGGAAGTTTCTGGAGAACAAAAGCATTCTTATTGTTGTTTGTATCTCAGAAGTTTGTATAATTTAACTATTTAAGGGCAATGAAAGGGAAAGTGCAGAATTTTGTATAAGTACTGTGTACTAGGGGCTTCCCAGGTGGTGCTAGTGGTAAAGAACCCACCTTCCAATGCAGGAGATGCAGGTTCAATCCCTGGGTTGGGAAGATCCCCTGGAGGAGGGCATGGTAACCCACTCCAGTATTCTTACCTGGAGAATTCCATGGACAGAGGAGCCTGGCAGGCTGTAGTCCATGGGATCAGAAAAGACTCAGACACTACTTAACAACTAAACAACAACTAAAGGAATAAAAAGATTAGCTTTTATGGTAAGAACAGTATCTTTTTTTTCAGTGTTCTGCATCTAGAAGATGACCAGTTAAGTATTGTTAAGTGAATTAATGAATGAGAACTGGAAGAGAGGATCATCTAGGGTATGCATTAGGAAGGATGACTTGGTATCCATATGCCTCCATAGGATCCCCACTGAAATGATCTGCTCCCAGTACAGGAAACCAGACGTGCTGGAAATGGGGCCATACTCTTAGGGATAGAGTAAGTGGGATCTTTGGAAGCAAGGTCCAGGACTGATTCTTTTGCCTCCTTCTGAGAAGTAGCAGTGTCCCTGAGAAATGATTGGAGGTTCACCTGGCAAACCCTGTAATGTAGAGGAACATGGGCTGTAGGGATGAAGAAGACACACACCACATCAGCCCCATTCTTCTTGCCCCAAACCAGTTTTCTCACATTTATTACAATAAAGTAGTAGAACATCCACAAGGCTGTGGCAGCTGCCCCTGACAGCAGTTAACACCCTAAAATTTGGAAGAAGGGGGGCTTCACAGGTGGTAAAGAGCCTGCCTGCCAATGCAGGAGACACAAGATACATGGATTCTATCCCTGGGTCAGGAAGATCCCCTGAAGCAGGAAATGGCAACCTGCTCTAGTATTCTTGCCTGGAAAACTCCATGGACAGAGTAGCCTGGGGGGCTACAGTCATGGAGTTGCAGAGTTGGACGCAACTGAGCGCACACAGTTTAGGAGAATAGGGACTTGAAAGGAGGCATGCCATAGGACATAGAGAAGAACCTTAAAATTTTTAGTGATAATGGTAATGTTTATTTTTAGTTAATTGTATAAACTATGCATTTATACTGTCTTGTAGATGCCAGGCACTGTTCTCAGCATTTTGTATAAATTAATTTGGAAAGAAAGTGAAAGTCAGTCCTGTCTGACTCTTTGCAACCCCATGGACTATACAGTCCAGGAATTCTCCAGGCCAGAGTACTGGAGTGGGTAGCCGTTCCCTTCTCCAGGAGATGTTCCCAGCCCAGGGATTGAATCCAGGTCTCCCGCATTGCAGGCAGATTCTTTACCAGCTGAGCCACCAGGGAAGCCCATGAATTAACTTTAATTCCTACAATAACCCTCTGAAGTAGTTCTGTTACCATCCCTATTTTACAGAAAGTTTAAATGAATTTCCCAGGTCACAGAACTAGTAGCCAGTGAGTGGCAGGGCTAAAGCCCAGTCCAGAAAGTCAGGCTTCTGACCCTATGCTTCTAACCCCTGGGCTACCACTAGGTACTTGAAAAGCAGTGTGCTTGGAAGCTGGACAATTCATGCAGCTCAAATGGGGCAGGCCTCTGGCTCCTGCCTTGAGGTGCATCAAACCATGAAGTCAGATCCCAAAGGAACAAAATTCTTTTTCAGAAAAACTTTTACAAGGTAATGTAGATTTTTCCTGGAGGGTAGTGTTTTTAGGGGCAGTGAGGAGGAAACAGCATACATATCATATAGTAAAAGTTACTCTAACTCTTCTTTCAGAATCCCTTTCTTTAGATCCTGCCCTTCTTTTTAGCCACTAATTTTCATTCTCTCAAATACTTTTCTTTGTCCCCATCTCATTTTCCCCGACCTCTCTTCTCTTCCTTACCCTGTCCTTCCTTGTCCTTTAAGGTATGCAGCAGTTTGGCCTAGTGATCAACTCTGCCATTATACTGTCTGCTTCTCTCTGATTGACGTATTAGAGGCCTGATAACTGCCTGAGCCAGAAAAGTTCCTGCCTCCTTTGAAAGCTAGGAGGAGAACTACAGATATAACTTAAGTTTTTAAACTTCTCTTTTATTGCATGCTTATACCCAGAGGAAAATCCTTAACTTAGAGGATGTTTTGTCCCTGTTGTGGTAGGTGCCAGCATGAGAAAGGAAACCAGACCCTTAGAGCATTTATTTGATATTTAGGCTGGGCCAGACTAAGTTATGGATACAGAGAACTCTTTCTTCCTGGAAGCAGTACAGGGTAGTTCTTCTGCTAGGGCTTTCCCCATCTCCAACTTCCTTCTTACTCTCCAGCTATTAGAACTGTGTGATCTGGTAATATAAATTTACATTAACCAACTCTTCAAGGGAGAATTCTAAAAGCAAACTTCTGAGTAATAACTACAGAGCAAGCATTCATTCACCTGCTAATGGACAAACATAAAAATTTTTGTACTGAAAAGTAGAATAAACCCTATGAAAAAATTCAGAAGATAAGAAGGAGACCATAGCATATTAGATGCAGGGATGGATCAGCATGATTTTAAAAAATATTTTCTCCAGGAAATAAAAATTGAGAAAAATATCATTTATACTTTTCAAGCATGCAGTTTTTAGAAAGAGAGGCAAGATGTGGTATTTAGAGCAAGCAGAATTTAAAAGAGAAGTGGATGGCATATGAGAAAATATTGTTCTAAGCCTCAAAATTCACTAGTAGAATTAAGATTTGAATTTCAAAATAGAAATCAGGGAGATTGGCCAAATGGGGAATATAAGGACCCTGAGCTCATCCCCTCTCCCAAGCACACCAAAATCACAATTATTTGCAGAACAACCATTGATGAAAAAAAGACCATAACCTACCAGGAAGGACTTGCTACAGCTAAAGTCATAAGGAATGAACCAAAAGACAGGAAGGATGGACTTCTGATGTACTCAAGTCCCTTCCCCCAGGTAGGTGACCCACAGCTGGAGAATAATTACATTGCAGAGGTTCTCATAGAGCAGTGAGAGTTCTGCGCTCCATGGTGGCCTCTGCAGCCTGGCAGCCCTGCACTGGGAAGATGAGCTGCCAGAGCATTTGACTTGGAAGGCCAGCAGGGCTTAATTTCAGGAGTCCCACAGGACTGAGGGAAATAGAGATTTCTTTCTTACAGGGTATACACAAAGTATCACATACTCCAGGACTCAAGACAAAAGCAATCATTTGATAGAACCCTGGACCAGACTTATCTGCTGGTGTTGGGGAGTGTCCCAGAGAAGCAAGAGGCAATTGCAGCTCACCCTGGGGATATAGATGCTGATGGCAGCCATTCCTTGGGTGTGCCCTTCTGCCATGTGGACACTGGTGGTAATGGGCGCTGTTGTAGAATCCTCCCTTTCACTCATTAGAACCAAGACCTGGCCAATAAACATGTAGGAGCCAGTGCTGGGACACCCCAGGTGAAACTAATTGGGGGGAGGAACAGCCCCATCCAGGAGGAACAGCCCCATCCATAAGCAGGCAGGCTACCTAAAGATTTCCTGAGCTCTCAACCACCTTTAGACTTACCCCTGCCCACCAGAGGCCAAGACCCAGCTCCACCCACCAGTGAGAAGGCACCAGTCCCAGGATCTCCTGATCCCTGACCCTGCCCTCCAGGAAGCCTGCTGTGGCCTCTGGACCAGCCTCACCAATCAGGAGTCAGACACCAAATGCAGAAAAACCAGACTTCCACAGGCTGTGAATCCAGCCTGCACAAAGCAGGCCCTGACTTAAGACCACGTTGACCCTGGCCCTGCCCACACTAAGAGGCAAATACAAGCTTTAGGATATCCTGAACCACAAACGCAACTGTCACTCCCCTCTCCCAGTAATCTGACACCAGCTCTGAGATACCTGGGCCCAGAAACCAGACTCCAGGACCCAGATCTACCTGTTAGTAGTCTGGTACTAACCCCAGGACCTGGCTTCACCCACTAACAGTCTTAGAGTCTTATGGATCCTGACTCTTCCTACCAATGAACCAGCACGAGTCCTGGGGCTCCCTGAGGTTCTCCAGCCCACCAACCTGCAGCCAGCAGTCTCTGCACAAGGCAGGGCCTGGTAACCACCTGGACCAGGTGCCAGCAAAGTCTTACCACATCACCCAAATAGCCCTCCACAAAAGAGGGACCCATGCAGCCAACATGGGGAAACCCCTGGAACATATAGCTTGGGTGATGAGAGGGGTGTACACTGTTGAGATACATAGAATGTCTCCTACAGAAGGCCTCTTCTCTAAAGTCAGGAAACATAACTAGCCCACCAGATAAGTAATACATACAGCAGCTTAGGCAAAATGAAATGACAGAGAGACATGTTCCAGTCAAAGGAGTAAGAAAAAAAACCCAGAAGACAAGTGAAAAGCTTAGTTTTCCCAAGAAAGAGTGAAGGTAGTGATTGTAAAAATGATCAAAAAATGTGAGAGAAGAATAGATGCACAGAGCAAAAAACTGTAAGTTTTTAACAATGAGAAAATATAAAGAACAGCTGTAGATGAAGAATACAATTAAAATGAAAAATACATTAGAAGGAATCATCAGTTTAAATGATATAGAATGGATCAGTGAGCTGGAAGACAAAGTAGTGGAAATCACTGATGCTAAACAGAAAAAAGAATGAAATGACATATAAGAGACCTCTGGGACAACATCAAGCACACTAATATTTGCATTTTAGAAGTCTTAGAAAGAAAGGTGCTAAGAAAATCCCTGAATACTTAAGAGCCATAAACAGTCCTTCAAGACCAGGAAGTGCAGAGAGTCTCATATAGGATTAACCCAAAAAGAACACACCAAGACACACTGTAATCAAAATGTAAAATTTAAAGAGAGAATATTAAAAGTAACAAGACAGAAGGAACAAATAACATAAAAGGGAACTCCCATAAGGCTGTCAGCTGACTTTTAAGCAGAAGTCCTGCAGGCCAGAGGGAAGTGCTGTAAGTTTAAAGTGATGAAAGGAAAATACCTATGAGCATGAGTATGCTACACAGTAGTGCTCTCATTCATATTTATTGGAGAGAGTAAAAGCTTTGTAGACAAGCAAAAGCTAAAAGAGTTCACCAAACCAATTTTACAAGTGTTAAAAGAACTTCTCTAGGTGAAAAAGAAAAGGCTATTACTCTAAAAACATGAAAATTCTGAAATGAAAAAGGTAAAGGAAAACATACAATAAAGATAGGAAATCATCCATGCATGAACCTCTTAGGAAGGTTTAAAGACAAAAATAGTGAAATCCACAGTATCTACAAACACCCACAATAAGCAGTTAAAGGGTACACAAAACAATTAGATGTAAAATACGATACTGAAAATAGTAATTGAGAGGGGAGGAGAGTATACGCTGTGGGATTAAGATGCATTTGAAATTAAGAGATCAACAACTTAAAAACAGTTAAGTATGTACATAGAACGTTATATTAAAAACCTCATGATAGCCACAAACCAAAAATCTGTAATAGATATACACAAAAAATAAAAATCCAAATACAATACTAAAAATTGTCACTAAATCACAACAGAATTAAGGAAGAAGGAAGGGGTAAAAGGCCTACAAAAGTAACCCCAAACAGATAACAAAGTGGCAATAAGAACATACATATCAATAATTACCTTAAATGTAAATGGACTGAATGCTCCAATCAAAAGACACAGAATAGCTGAGTGGATACAAAAACAAGACATGTGTGTGTGTGTGTGTGTGTGTGTGTGTGTGTACTGCCTAGAAGAGATCACTTCAGGTTTATAGACAGACTGAAAGTAAGAGGATGGAAAAAGATATTCCATGCAAATAAAAATCAAAGCCAGGGTTGCAATACTTAGACAATAATAAGCCCTAAAATAAACGCTGTTGTAAGAGATGAAGAAGGATACCACATGATAATCAAGGGATCAGTGCACTAAGATATAACAATTATAAATATATCTGCACTGAATATAGGAGCAACTAAATAGAGAATTGGACTATAAAGAAAGCTGAGCACTGAAGAATTGATGCTTTTGAACTGTGGTGTTGGAGAAAACTCTTGAGAGTCCCTTGGACTGCAAGAAGACCCAGCCAGTCCATCCTAAAGGAGATCAGTCCTGGATGTTCTTTGGAATGTCTGATGTTGAAGCTGAAACTGAGATACTTTGGCCACCTGATGCGAAGAACTGACTCATTGGAAAAGACCCTGATTCTGGGAAAGAGTGAGGGCAGGAGGAAAAGGGGACGACAGGATGAGATGGTTGGAGGGCGTCACAGCCTCAATGGACATGAGTTTGGGTAAGCTCCGGAAGTTGGTGATAGACAGGGAGGCCTGGTGTGCTGCGGTTCATGGGGTTGCAAAGAGTTGGACACGATTGAGTGACTAAACTGCCTGAAATACATATATCAGATATTAATGGACAGAAAGGGAGAAATTGACAGTAACACAATAATAGAGAATTTGAACACCTCAGTTACATCAATGGACAGATCATCTGGACAGAAAATCAATAAGGAAGCACTGCCCTTAAATGACACATTGGACCAAAGGGACTTATTTGGTAAGAGTATTCCATCCGAAAGCAGCAGAATACACATTCTTTTCAAGTCTACGTGAAACATTCTGGAGGATAGGTCACATACTAGGCTACAAAACAAGTCTTGGTGAAGAAAATTGAAATCATATCAAGCATCTTTTCCAGCCACAATACTGACTAGAAACCAACTGCAATGGGGGAGAAAAATGGTAAAACCCTCAAAACACATGGAGGGTAAACAATATGTTACTTAACAAATGGATCACTGAAGAAATCCAAGAGGAAATCAGAAGTTACCTAGAGACTAATGAAAATGAAAACATGACAATTCAATACCTTTGTGTATGCTAAGTGTGCTAAGTCACTTCAGTCATGTCTGACTCTGTGGCCCTATGGCCTGTAGCCCACCAGGCTCCTCTGTCCGTGGGATTCTCTGAGCAAGAATAGTGGAATGGGTTGCCCGTGCTTTCCTCCAGTGGCTCTCTTGTCTCCTCCACTGGCAGACAGGTTCTTTACCACTAGTGCCACCTGGGAAGCCTCCTCAATACCTATAGTGAAAGTGTTAGTCGCTCAGTCATGTCTGACTCTTTGCAACCCCATGGACTGTAGCTTGCCAGGCTTCTTTGTCTGTGGAATTTTCTAGGCAAGAATTCTGGAGTGGGTAGTCATTTCCTTCTCCAGGGATCTTCCTGACTCAGGGATCAAACCTGGGTTTCCTGCCTTGCAAGGAAAATTCTTTACTGTCTGAGCCATCAATATCTGTGGGACACAGCAAAAACAGTTCTAAGAGGGAAGTTTGTACCAAAACAAGCTTACTTCAGGAAAAAGATAAATCTCAAACAACCTACCAGTGTGAGTGAAATTGCTCAGTCGTGTCCTACTCTTTGTGATCCCATGGACTGTAGCCTACCAGGCTCCTCCATCCATGGAATTTTCCAGGCAAGAGTACTGGAGTGGGTTGCCATTTCCTTCTCTAGGGACCTTCCCGACCCAGGGATAGAACCCAGGTCTCCCGCATTGCAGGCAGATGCTTTACTGTCTGGGCTACCAGGGAAGCCCACCTTACACCTAAAGGAACTATAGAAAGAACAACAAACAAATCCCAGAGTAAGTAGAAAGAAAAAAAACATAGAGACAGCAGAACTAAATGAAATAGAGACTAAGTAAAAATAGGAAAGATCAGTTAAACTAAAAGCTGGCTCTTTGAAAAGATAAAATTGTTGCGTCTTTAACCAGATGCATCAAGAAAGAAGGAGAGGGTCCAGATCAGTAATGTGAGAAGTGAAAAAGAAGTAACAACCAACACCACAGAAATACAGAGGATCATGAGAGACCACTACAACAACTACATACCAGTAAAGTGAACAAACTAGAAGAAATCAACCAATTCTTAGAATGGTACAATCTCCCAAGAAATAAAAAATATGAACAGACCAGTTACCAGTATTAGTATTTAATCAGTTCAAAAATAAAAAATAAAAAACCACACACAAACACCTTCCAGAAAACATTAGAAGAGGACCAGATGTCTTCACAGGTAAGTTCTACCAAACATTTGAAGAGTTAACACCTATCCTTCTGAAGCTATTCCAAAGACGGCAGAGAAAGAACACTTCCAGAATCATTCTGTGAGGCCAGCATCACCTGATAGCAAAACTAGACTAAGATATCACAGAAGAAGAAAATAACAAGCCAATATTAGTGATGAACATAGGTGTGGAAATTGTCAACAAAATCTTCAGTTGATTGCAAAGCACATTTAAAGGATCCTACATCATGACCACATAGGACCTATCATTGGAAATTTTCAGTATCCCTAAATCAATCAGTGTGATACATCACATTAACAATGTGAAAACTAAAAAAAAAAAAAAAAAAAAGTGGTTATCTCAGTAGATGCAGAAAAGGCTTTTAACAAAATTCAACATCTGTTTATGATTTTAAAAAAACCTCCAGAAAGTGCACACTAAGGGAGCATACCTCAGCATAATAAAGGCCATACATAACCAAAAAAAAGGAATTAAGATTGGAAAGGAAGAAGTAAAGCTGTCACTGTTTGCAGATGACATAGTTCTCTACATAGAAAATCCTGCAGATGCTACCAGAAATCTACTAGAGCTCATCAGTGAAGCTGGTGAAGTTGCAGGATACAAAATTAATATACAGAAATCTGTTGCTTTTCCATACACTAACGGTTAACTATCACAAAGAAATTAAGGAAACAATCCCATTTACCATCTCATCAAAAAGAATAAAATACTTAGGAATAAATGTACGTCAGAAGATAAAAGAACTCAGGAAACAGACATTGGTGAAGCAAATTAAATACAACACAAATGGAAAAATACACTATGTTCTTGGATTGGAAGAATTAATATTGTTAAAATGACTATACTTATCCAAGGCAATATACAGATTCAATGTAATCCTTGTCAGAATACCAGGGTCTTTCACAGAAGTAGAACAAATCTAAAATTTGTATGAAAATACAAAATACCCCAAATAGCCAAAATGGTCTTGAGAAAGAGAGCTGGAAGGATAACAGTCCCTGACTAAAGACTGTACTACACTACTACAGTAATAATAGCAGTATGTCTTAATACTGACACACAGACATACATAGATCAATGAAACAGAATAGAGAGCTCAGCATTAAATCCATGCACTTAAAAAATAAATCATGCACTTAAGGTCAGTTAATCTACAACAAAAGAAGCAAGAATATACAATGGAGAAAGGACAGTCTCTTCAGTACATAATAGGAAAACTGGACAGTTGTGTGTAAAAGAATGAAATTAGAACATTCTCTGACACCATATACAAAAATAAAGTGGATTAAAGACCTAAGTGTGAGACTGGAAACAATAAAACCAGAAGAAAACCTAGGCAGAACACTCTGACATTAATTGTGGCAATAGGTTTTTGGATCTGCCTCCTAAAGCGAGGAAAATAAAAGCAAGAATAGACAAATTGGGCCTAATTAATCTTAAACCATCAACAAAATAAAGACAGCCTTGTGAATAGGAGAAGATACTTGCAGATGATATGGTTGATAAGGGTTAATATCCAAAATATGTAAACAGCTCATAGAACTACACATAAAAGAAAAAATCCAAAAATGGGTAGAAGAGCTAAAGAGACATTTAACCAAAGAAGACATACAGATGGCCAACAAGCATGTGAAAAGGTGCTCAACATCACTAGTCACCAGGGAAATGCAAATCAAAACCATAATGAGATTTCACCTCTTATTTGTCAGCATGACATCAAAAAGAACACAAATGTTGGTGAGGATGTAGAGAAATGGGAACACATCATACACTGTTGGTAGGAATATAAATTGGCGCAGTCACTGTGGAAAACAGTATGGAGGTTCCTCAAAAAGCTAAAAATATAACTACCATATAACCCAGCAGTTCCACTCCTAGGGAACTACTGGGTTTTATATATATATATATGTATATATGTGTGTATGTATGTATGTATGTATACATATATATGTTTACATATATGTAAACCCAAAACCACTAACTCAATACATGCACCCCAGTGTTCATAGCAACATTATTTACAGTTGTAAACCCAAAACCACTAACTCAATACATGCACCCCAATGTTCATAGCAACATTATTTACAGTTGTCAATATACGTGTGCTGAGTCACTTCAGTCGTGTCTGATTCTTTGTGACCCTATGGACAGTAGCCCACCAGGCTCCTCTGTCCATGGGGATTCTCCAGGCAAGAATACTAGAGTGGGTTGCCATGCCCTCCTCCAGGGGATCTTCCCGACCCAGAGATAGAACCTGCAGCTCTTATGTCTCCTCCACTGGGAAGCAGGTTCTTTACCACTAGTGCCACCTGGGAAGCCCATTGTCAATATGCGGAAGCCACCTAAATGTTGATAAATAGATGAATGGAAAGAAGATATGGTATATATACGTATGTGTGTATATATATAGTGGAATACTGCTTAACCATAAAACGAAAACTTGGAACAACATGGGTGCACTTGGGAGGGTATTATACTAAGTGAGGTAAGTCAAAGACAGGCACTTATGATATCACTTACATGTGCAATCTGAAAAATACAACACTACTATGAATGGAAAAGAAACAGACCCACAGATACAGAGAACTAACTAGTGGTTACCAGTGGGAACAGGGAAGTAGGGGAAGGCAGGATAGGGGTAGGGAAATGAGAGGTACAAACTATTATGTTGAAGATAAGCTACAGAGCTTAATTGTACAACACGGGGAATATAGCCAGTATTTTATAACTATAAATGTAGTATAACCTTTAAAGTTGTGAATCACTGTGTTATATACCTGTAAGTTATATAATTTTGAAAATCAACTGTACTTCAATATCAAATAAATTAAAAAAATGGACATCAAGTTCAGTACCTCAAAAATCTCATCAGTTGGCACACTTGTAAAACTGTTGCACGTTACAGAGAAAGGAGCCAAATAGGTTAAATCAATGAGGAAAAAGATAATAAAATGGAGGATAGAGAATGGAAAATGGTGATATCAAAAGTGAAGGTTATGTAATAGTGTGTGTTTATGTGTCACGGAGTGTGACACAGAGTGACAAGCAACCAGACATTTACCAACTGCCACCTCCTTAGTAGGAAAAACAAGGAACAAAGTGAGTGGGTGGAGTTTCTCTGTGGAAACTTGAAAACAAAGGTAACGCTTTGGGTAGTGTAGTAAAGCTCTCTACATTTTGGTATTTAGAATATGAGGGAGTAGAGATCCTATAGCTGCCTCTTACATGTCTACTCTGCTACAAAACTTACTGGTACTTGACAAGCTCTGCTAAGAACAGAAAGCTTCCCATCAACATTTTTTTGAAAATATAAACAGGCAGTGAAAGCTCACCACACATTGGATTAAATCACCTGTAATTTGAAAGAAAAAGTCAAGATTTTTAAAAAATTCTGAATGTGACACAAAGATAATTTAAGATATAGGGGGAAAGTTAAGATATAAAACTCTATTTAGGATGCCTGGAGAAATGTAAGATTTGATGACCATAGAACAAGAGTTATTTTGTGATAAATGAATATAAGGAAAATATGAGCTCTGGGAAGTTATAAGTGATAAAATGAACAGAGCAATTGGGAGGGTAAAGTTAGGAAAATCTCAAAATTAAAAACTTTAGAAATAAAAGGAAATATGAGAAAAAACTTTAAAATCTTAGAGAACTTATCTATGATGTTTGATATCCTTTAAGTAGGAGGTCTAGAAGGATAGAACAGAGATACCAGAAGGGAGGAAACTTAAAAATAGAAGTAAACATTTCCAGTGATAATGATAAATAAAAGCTTTTAAATTAAATTTCTTAGCAAGCATCAGTGAGATTTTTAAAAAAGCTTAAATCTGTCTGTGCTTTTTTAAACAATAAGAATTAAAGAATATCATAAAAAGCTTCCAGGCAGAAAAAATAAGTCTTGTACGATAAGACAACAGAAGTTTGATTTCTCTCCTTCCCCAACCAAAACAAACAAACATTAAACTAACATTAAACATGATAAAAATGGTTTTTAAGACACTAGACGTCCGGCAAGGAGGTAATTCCCTTGAGAGAGAGAAATAGACAAGATGAACCCCAGGATTGTCCTAGCTTACTACAGTTGACCTTCAAAAAAATAGGAGTTTGAACTGCATAGGTTCACTTACACAGAGATTTTTTTTTCAGTGGTAAATAATATAGTACTACATGATCCACAGTGGGGTGAATCCACGGGCACAGAACCATGAATGCAGAATTGCTTTTACAGAGGGCTGACTGTAAGCTTTATTCATGGCTTTTCATCTGCAGAGAGCATCGATTCTCCCATGTTAGCATTAACACCCATGTCACTCAAGGATCAACTGTACTTTGAGAAAATTCCCAGGCCGTGGCACAGGAAGGGGGTACCCAGGTAGATCCCAATGTACTTCCTGAGCTGAGTAGATGCTGCTAAGATTCTGATGAGACCAAAGCATCTAGAGTACTAAAGAGGAAAGATTTCCCCCAAAACAGAACTCCCAAGGTCTGCGAAGATTCCTTTCCTCCTCCTCTGGCATCCCAAGTATTCAACAGAGTTTTGCTATATGTGCTTTTGTGTGACTTAACCACTGAAGTTGGAGGAAGAAAAACACAGGTGAAATTATTCCAGAACAGTTCCTGATGCATGCTTAGAGCTGGGAATAGTGCCTGTTCCCACCAATTAGGTGGGAACATAATTCATAAGGGGCATTGGATAAAGTCTTCAGGAGGGTTTTGTCTCAGTAGTGGGGAATAATCAGCCCTAGTATGAGCACTGCTCTGGACCCTCCTAACAATTTACAAAAGTAAGACCTGAAAGGATCAAACAGTTTTCAAGTAACTGCATTCCAGAATAAAGCACAAGAATATTTATAGGAATATGAAAATACCTGGTATCCAACAAGGTAAAATTCAGTGTCTGGCATCCAAAGATTATCACTTTACAGGTAAGTGGGAATATATGACTGATAATAAGGTAATCAGTCAAAATTGACCTGAAATGGACAGAAACATTAGAATTAGCAAACAAGGACATAAAACAGTTATTCTCATTGTATTCCATATGCTCTAGAAGCTAGAGGAAAGATTGAATGGGTTAAACAAATAGAAAATATAAAAAGGACCCAGATAGAACTTCTAGAAGTGAACATTGCAATATCTAAGATGAAAAATATACTAGATGGCAGTAACATTAACTTAGATCCTGCCAAAGAAGATTAATGATTTTTAAGCCATAGCAGTAGAAACCATCCAAGGTGAATGAAGCACAGAGAGACTAAAGAATCCAAAAGAATGGAAAGAGCATCAGTTTAGTTCAGTGGCTCAGTTATGTCCGACTCTTTGCGACCCCATGAACCGAGCATGCCAGGCCTCCCTGTCGATCACCAACTCCTGGAGTTAATCCAAACTGTTGGACACGACTGAGCGACTGAACTGAACTGAACTGAACTTGGTTATCTGGGTCATGATCTTTTTTGTGTACTACTTCTGTATATTCTTGCCACCTCTTCTTAATATCTTCTGCTTCTGTTAGGTTCATACCATTTCTGTCCTTTATTGAGCCCATCTTTGCATGAAATGTCCCGTTGGTATCTCTAATTTTCTTGAAGAGATCTCTAGTCTTTCCCATTCTATTGTTTTCCTCTGTTTCTTTGCATTGATCGCTGAGGAAGGCTTTCTTATCTCTCCTTGCTATTCTTTGGAACTCTGCATTCAAATGGGTGTATCTTTCCTTTTCTCCTTTGCTTTTTGCTTCTCTTCTTTCCACATACCTGAATGGTCTAGTGGTTTTCCCCACTTTCTTCAATTTAAGTCTGAATTTGGCAATAAGGAGTTTACGATCTGAGCCACAGTCAGCTCTTGGTCTTGTTTTTGCTGACTGGAAAGAGCATCAGTGATTGCCAAATCAGTCATAGGACAGAATAAAGACATTTTTAAACTTAAAAAAATTTTTTCCTTCCATTAATCTTTTCTTAGAAAGCTATTGAAGGATGTGCTCTAACAAACAAGGAAGTCAGCCAAGGAAGAGGAGACAAATTAAGCCACGGGATCAAATCCATCATGTGAAAGCTTCAGAATGAAGCTGGAAGAAAGAGAGAGATTATCTGATATCTTTAAACCAGTGGTTCTCAATTGGAATGATTTTGCTGTCTCATCCCTCTCCTCCCCCCAATATTTGGACATGCTTTTGATTTGCCTAGACAGGGAGGGTCATTGTTATAGGCATCCAGTGAGTAAGAGACCAAGGATGTTGCACAAAACAATGCAAGGGCATCCCCTCACATCAAAGAAATAACTGGCCCTCAAATCACAGTAGTGTTTCTATTGAGAAACTCTAGTGTAAGGAGATTAACTGTGAGCAAATTAAGTGGGAAAGGTAGAAAAAAATTTAGGATTGATTTTTTTTTTTAATATATATATATAATACAAGTAAAAAAAAAAAGCTGTTGGTAGCTTTTGGAAAAACGAAATTTGTTTAAGAAAGTAAATAGTATGGTATGTACTAGGCGTGCAGTAAATTTTATATATTACATATATATCTTTAATATTGTAAATAATAACTACTAGTATAGCCAACGGAGAAGGCAGTGGCACCCCACTCCAGCACTCTTGCCTGGAAAATCCCATGGATGGAGGAGCCTGGTGGGCTGAAGTCCATGGGGTCGCTAAGAGTCAGACAAGATTCAGCGACTTCACTTTCACTTTTCACTTTCATGTATTGGAGAAGGAAATGGCAACTCACTCCAGTGTTCTTGCCTGGAGAATCCCAGGGACGGGGAAGCCTCGTGGGCTGCCATCCATGGGATCGTACAGAGTCGGACACGACTGAAGAGACTTAGCAGCAGCAGTATAGCCAAAAAAGTCATATCATGGTATTAGGTATGTGTATGAGAAAAAGTGAGAATGGGGATAAGTATAGCAGAGCTACATCTTTGTCATAAGTCAGTATTTAATTTCTGAATTGATAAATGAAGAAATAGTGGTAGATGCTTATATCAAAATATGGAGGTAATTACCAAAAAGAAAACATTAAAAGACTTCAAAGTGGTTGCCTCTGAGGATTGAGACAAGGGGCAGTTTATGAAAGATTGAAGTAGGGATTAAATTTTTTTCATTACAGGCCTTTAGTACTAGTATTTGATTTTTTTAAACTGTAAGAATATATTCTAATTAAAATTTTATTTTAATTGAATTCACAATATATTTGTGTGTATATGTGTATAAATTTGTATATGCCCATCAAAGATGATATTCAAAAGATATACTAAAGTCTCTGAATCTGAAAAGATAGTTTCCTTCAGTGGGACACATTTATCAAGTATGTATAGGTTCTGATAATTGACAAAGTTTTGATATATTATTCACCAAGATAACCATTTCTAAATGTCAGAAAATAATTCTGATTGTCCTAATGATACCGACTCAGTTATTTCAGTGTTTTCCCCCTTGTATTACAGTTGCAAGATGTGAGTTTGAATCTATGGAATGTCTACAGCAAGATGGATCCTGTGTCCCTGGAGAGTTTGCTTTCCGAGGTAAAGAGCCACACTGTATTTAACATATAAATATAACCAGCTCAGTAATCTACTAATGATATTTAACTTGTAGAAATGCAGGATATATTTTAGTTTGCATTTAGTTAAAGAATTGAGCAGTTTCTTCCTTGATTGTTATCTTGAACTCCTTTGGAGTGAAAGAGGACCTGGAAAAGAGATACTGCCTCTTTCACTCTGAGAAACCACCTAAGATGAAACCAAGGCTCCCTGCCTTGTCCAAGGTTTAGGTTTTCACCTAAAGACATTCTTTCTGTTGGGCTGGACTTTAGAAAAACAGTCCAGAGGATGCCTTCTCTGAATGAAAAGATCTAATGAAAAGATTAAGAAATTAGGATATGTCTTAAAGGAATTAAGTATTAGGGGTTGGCAATGTTTTTCTGTTAAGAGGTGGATAATAGCATTTTAGACCTTGTGAGCCCTGTGTCTTTGAACTATTCGACAATACCATTGTAGGCAATGCTTTAATGA
This sequence comes from Bos taurus, assembly GCF_002263795.3. Classification (NCBI taxonomy): domain Eukaryota; kingdom Metazoa; phylum Chordata; class Mammalia; order Artiodactyla; family Bovidae; genus Bos; species Bos taurus. The sequence continues at coordinate 51,847,134 of NC_037340.1, forward strand.
ATGGTTATGTCTATATTCCAGGGAAACTTTACTTACAAAAATAAATGGCCTTCCAACAGGCTGTAATTTGCTGACTCCTAGATTAAAGGATCAGGTATTAATTTTTCATCTGAACTTTGAAGAAAAAAATTCACAATGGGCAGAACAGTTTGTAACAAGGAGCAACAAACAAAACTAAGATATAGGTACTTTGTTTAAACAGCTCAGTAGTATCTCTCAGCAGTCATGGATGGATATCCATGGAAAAAGAACAGCTTATATGTAGCCTTCTAATGATATTAACTGTCAAAGTAAGACCCCAAATAATTCCAAAGACAAAAACAATTCCAAAAATGAAAACTACACATCAGTTTCACTTACAAATATCAATGCCTATATTTTAAGTAAAATGTCAGCAAATAGTATCATACTAAAAGAACATTCTATGATGAATTAGGGTATTAAGCGTTTAATATTTAGTTTAATACCAGAAAATCTGTTAATGTAATCACTGTACTAATTTTTCTCCTTGGAACCATTTATGATGATTCCATAGACACCAAAAAGACATTAGATAAAATTGAACATCCATTCTGTTTAAACATTTCTAATAACATAGGAATATAAGAGAAAAATAAAACCTGAACTTTTTGTTCTCTAAAAAGACCTAATCGTCATCATCAGTCCATGGTGTGGCTAATTATGGGAAAAAGTGAAAGTGAAAAAATGTATAACATTAAAAGTGTAAGAATGATGGGATTTACCTAGTCGTCCAGTGACTAGGACTTCTACTACTGGGGGCCCAAGTTCAGTTCTTGGTCATGGAAATAGATCCCACGAGCCAAAAAAAAAAGGAAGGGAAAAAAAGACTAAGAATGATAAAGAAAATTTAAATACTGACAACTAAGAGTGATAAGTAATATAGGAATTTCTGCAAAGTATCTGGGAGCCACACCCCACTTGTGTGCAGTGCCCTAAATAGGGAGCTGCAGGTCACACATGGAGACTAGACATAGCATTGTAGTTTTGAGAACACTGCAATCATCTCCATAGTCAGTGGAATAGGACCACCCACAGAACATCTTTAATTATACCTAGAGCAGCAGTGACATCATGCAACATCAAGTAACAGCGGTAATCATCACGAGTTGTAGACCAAACCCTTTCATGGTTCTCTAATTTCCAGTGAGCTTCATATGCTTAGATGGTATCTTGAAAAAGTGAAAGGAAACCCTTTTAATGTCTGAGGTTGGACTTCCCATCTAAGAGGAAAAGTGAGGGCTCAGAGCCAGATTTAGTTTTATTTACAAAGAATAAAGTAAGATGGTATTTCTTATACCAAAATATGATTGAGTGCATTTATACCTACTACATTATGGAGAGCTCTTACCAATTGGTAAGAAAAATACAATGGTGTGGAACTGGAAGACAACTAGAATTGGCTGTTCACAAAATAAATAAAAATGACCATGATTTTTTTCCTCCAAGTTAGGGATATAGAAAATCAAAGGAGACCATTCTTCTCATCCTAACAACCAAACAATCTGAATATGCAGCAAAATAGTAGTTTAAAATCAATTAGAGAGCTGAAGATGCAAAGAAACTGCAAAGAACTCTGTTTCTGAAAAATAGGGCCCTTCATAGGATGCTGTTCTCATTTTTAATGGAACAGCATGAGGAAGAGAAATCTATCATACACAAGGATCAGTAAAAATCAGTTGACCTTTTAAAGACCTTTTAATGGCTGTATGTGAGTGAGTCAACACTTACCCCTCAACTCGATACCATAGGTCTTCACAAGTGTTCAGGTTAATCTACCCATCTTGCCTGAAGCACTTGATACTCAACTATAACCTGGATTAGAGATGAGAGCTGAGAGCAACCCTTTGGCAGCATTTCAGGTCTTCACAAGGTATAAGCAGCTACCCTTTTAAGGCTAGGGACAGGCAGCAAGACTAAGATCTCTTTACATACACAGAACCAAGGGACTGGAGATGGAGAGCAAAGAGAACTTCTTAGCCACCCAAAAAGCTGATAGCCAGCTTGTAAAGCAGGGAGAGATTGTCCGTAATTCCTAAAGCTGATAGCTTAGCTGTGAAATGAAAAGAGATTTCCAGAAAATTGTCAGAGCAAAATCACTAAAGTTCACAGCCTACCCTTAAAATATTTGAATTTGAATTTAAACCAAACTACAAATGTTACAAGATCCAGACCCTGATCAATTACAGATCAGATTAACTTAGTTCCCTGCTTTAGTGGTCTAATGAAAGAGAGGGATCTAGTGGCCCTTTCTTAGAGGTGAGTGGTATTTATGTCAGTTTTTACTGTTTTATATGAAACATCTGGCATATTTTTTTTTTAATTATAAAATAAGAAGAAGCAAGAAAATTTGATATGTGGTCAAGAAAGGAAACAGTCAATAGAAGTAGGCCCAGATGTTAGAATTGACCAATGGAGAGTTTAAATGATGAAAGTGCTAAAGAATCTGGAAGAAAATGGGACAACATATGTGAAGAGATGAGGAATTTTAACAGAGACCTGACAGCTATAAAAAGAACCAAATGAAAATGCTAGAAATGAAAAATATGGGCTATAAAAATGGAGAATTTATTAAATTGGCTAATTTATTAAATTAGACTCCAATGAAGAAAAGTTCAATGAACTTGAAGATAAGTCAATAGAAAGTTTCTAAACTGAAAGACAGAGAGAAAATGAACAAAAAGGGCAGAGCACAGTATCCAGTATCTGCCAAACAGTGTCAAATGATCTACATAGTAAATCATTGGAGTCCAAGTATAGTTGGAGTCCCAGAAGGGAGAGTAGAGAGAAAATGGGGCAATAAATTTAAGTTGATAATATCCAAAAACTTTCTAAATTGATGAAATACATCAATCCACAAATTCAGGAGCTTTCATAAACCCTAAATCCAATAAAATAAATATGTACGAAAATGACTATAAATTTGTAAAGGGATCTCTGAGGTGAATCTACATGTTTTAATAAGATTCAAATCCAACAACCAAAAGAAGTTAAAATGCAATTTCAGTCCTGACTTGTGCTGATAAAAAATTATTGAAGAAGGGAGCCAATCCATACCCATATTACCTCTTCGTTTTTTAAATTTATCTATTTTTGGCTGTACTGGGTCTTTGTTGCTATTTGCAGGCTTTCTCTAATTGCTACAAGCAATTACTCTCCAGTTGCAGTGCACAGGCTTATTGTGGTGGCTTCTCATTGCGGAGCACGGGTTTAGTAGTTGGAGCATGCAGGCTTAGCAGCTGCAGCTTGTGGGCTCTAGAGCAGGCTCAGCAGTTGTACATGGGCTCAGCTGTGGTTGTCCTAGAGTATGTGGGATCCTCCCAGACCAGCAATCAGTCTGTGTCGCCTACATTGGCAGGTGGATTCCTAACCAGTGGACCACCAGAGAAGTCCCTATAAAAAAATCTACTTTTTTTTTCCTTCTCTCTTTTCTTGCTCAGCTGCTCCATAGTCTCCAAAGTTGTCTTTAAAAACCCTTTTTCTCTTCACTGTCCAAATACGTTTGCTGTTCACATGTGTTTTCTCTTTGCTAAGACTGATAACCTTATAGTCAGAATTAGCATCTAGGCCTTAAATCTCACTGGCCAGTCTTTGCTGGCAGCTATTTGATGGCCAGACTGCCTACAGCTACATGCTTCTTGGTCAGATCCTGCAAAGAGAAAATGCAGACTGCTCTGAGATTTTATTTAGAAAGATGTTCAAAATATCTTTGGTGGGAAAAGTAAAAAAGTAGAGTATATGTCCATCTTTGTAAAATAATTTGTATTTGTGTATCTTAGAAATTTCAGATGGTAGTCTTACTGGTTATTATTTTTGTACTGGTTATATATTTAAAAAATATTATTATTTTACTTATTTTTGTTTTCTTACATTTATTATATAATGTAATTCTTAAAAATACTTTTAAATACTGAAATTAAACTTCTTTTCACCCTTTAAGTCATTTGAGAGCAGACACTGCTGTATGCCAGCCTAGGGCCAGGAGTCCTGTCTGAAGTTCAGGGTCCTTCCGTAATGGGCAAGGGTGAAGGCACACTGACATGTTTCTTGAGTTTTGCAGACTTTTGCTGCTTATCTGACCTTGATATCTGTCTGGGCCTGTCTTCTGAATTTGGCCTTGAGTCTGAGCAGATAGACCTTCCCTTCATCATCAGATCTAACAAACCAATTCTACCTCCATACACAGAATCCATTTCCACAAATGCAAGTGGAAAAATTTTGAGAATGATGTGTCTGGTGGAAACCATACAGGCTCTAGGTATCTCTCACATAGATATATTTTCACTTTTGCTGGTTATTAGTATTGCATCCTCGGGTAACTTTACTGTTCAGTACCTCAGTCTCCTCATATATAAAATGAGCATAGAGAAGTACACAAGGGTATTCAGTTCAGTTGAGTTGCTCAGTTGTATCCGACTCTTTGCAACCCCATGAACTGCAGCATGCCAGGCCTCCCTGTCTATCACCAACTCCCAGAGTCCACCCAGAGTCCACCCAAACCCATGTCCATTGAGTCGGTGATGCCATCCAACCATCTCGTCCTGTCGTCCCCTTCTCCTCCTGCCCTCAATCTCTCCCAGCATCAGGGTCTTTTCCAATGAGTCAGCTCTTTGCATCAGGTGGCCAAAGTATTGGAGTTTCAGCTTCAACATCAGTCCTTCCAATGAACACCCAGGACCGATCTCCTTTAGGATGGACTGGTTGAATCTCCTTGCAGTCCAAGGGGCTCTCAACAGTCTTCTCTAACACCACAGTTCAAAAGCATCAATTCTTCGGCACTCAGCTTTCTTTATAGTCCAATTCTCACATCCATACATGACCACTGGAAAAACCGTGGCCTTCACTAGATGGACCTTTGTTGGCAAAGTAATGCCTCTGCTTTTGAATATGCTGTCTAGGTTGGTCATAACTTTCCTTCCAAGGAGTAAGCGTCTTTTAATTTCATGGCTGCAATCACCATCTGCAGTGATTTTAGAGCCCCAGAAATAAAGTCAGCCACTATTTCCACTGTTTCCCCATCTATTTGCCATGAAGTGATGGGACCAGATGCCATGATCTTAGTTTTCTGAATGTTAAGCTTTAAAGCCAACTTTTTCACTCTCCTCTTTGAGTTTCATCAAGAGGCTCTTTAGTTCTTCTTCGCTTTCTGCCATAAGGGTGGTGTCATCTGCATATCTGAGGTGATTGATATTTCTCCCAGCAATCTTGATTCCAGCTTGTGGTTCCTCCAGCCCAGCATTTCTCATGATGTATCCTGCATATAAGTTAAATAAGTAGGGTGACAATATACAGCCTTGACGTACTCCTTTTCCTATTTGGAACCAGTCTGTTGTTCCATGTCCAGTTCTGACTGTTGCTTCCTGACTTGCATACAGGTTTCTCAAGAGGCAGGTCAGGTAGTCTGGTATTCCCATCTCTTTCAGAATTTTCCAGTTTATTGTGATCCACACAGTCAAAGGCTTTGGCATAGTCAATAAAGCAAAAACAGATGTTTTTCTGGAACTCTCTTGCTTTTTCACAAGGGTATTAGTAAGTCTTAAATATATCGATATTTATATAGATACATATATTTATATATATATGAACATTCCATGTATAGTGGTAGTTATTTTTGGTATGACAATTTATTGTATCTTCCATTTCAGTCATAGTGTGGATTCCTGGTGGTCTAGTGGTAAGGATTTAGTGCTCTTAGTCATAGCATGGAGTTGAAAGAAATATTTAATGGTTCATTTCACCTTATTCTATAATTAGTAGTGACATAGCCACCTACCTCAGGGAAGTTTTTTGGGAGCAAAGTGCCTATCTTCTTCTGTGTACTCCACAAAGCATAGAATGTTTTTCGCCTAGAAGATAACCAGAGAATGACTGCTACCAAACTATATAACTTCACTTTCTTACCATAGATCCACACCAAGGTGAGTATCACCATACAGGCTATTAAAATAGAAGCATACCTCTGAGTTTGTTTCTAAATAGAATTGTAAAACAGAACAAAGTGTATTCTGTACTATAGCTGTATTGGTTCTTTTTTGTTTTCCTAAGCTTCACAAAGTAAAGCATTCTGGCATAGACCAAGGGATTGGACAGAGCTGAGCAGATGAGGTACAGACCCACACTGGGGTGCACAGCCTCAGATGTGACTTTCCTGAGGCCAGTGATACACATTATGGGTGTCTGAGAGACAGAGCAGAGAAATGTCAGGAAATCTAGGGAGAGGCTCAGACATTCTTAGCCAACTCCAGCTAAGCTGATAGTAGAGGCAGAGAAATTGACAAGTATTGCAGGGATCTAGTATGTAAGACCTGGTAATAAGCACTTTCTATAGGTTATTTCATGTAATTCCTGTAATGTATCTGTAAGGTAAATATAATAATCCTTCCATTACACACATAAGGCATTTGTGTCTCAGAAAGGTTAGTTTCCTTACCCAAGGTCACACAGCCAGTAAGAGGCAAAGCAAAGGTTCTGGCACAAGTCTTTCTGAATCTAATTGTACTTTCAGTTCCAAGATGTGGTGGCAGCTAGCTGGAAATGGGGACTGGATCTGAGAAGAAGAGTTGGACAGACATTGAAGATTTGTGATTAGTGTGGTAGTTGGACGAGTGGAGAGTGCAGTTCTGTTCACAGTCCATGTGGGGTAAAACCAGTGCCAAAGTGGGAAGACTGTCCTAGAATCAGGGCCACTGATTGAACCTAATAGCAATGGGTCAAGATCTGAAACTCCGAAGGTCTGTTTTACTGGAACAAAGGGCAGAGGTAGTATGGCAAGGCAGCCTGACCTAATCAGTTGTAGACTACCAGTTACTAGTATATATTTGTTTACTCTGTAAACTACCTATGTAAAATTAGGAGAGAATATCTTAAAAAACATTAATGATTTTATTCTATTTTTTTCTGAGTTTTGTTTTTAAAGACTTTTTATTAAAGTAGCACAGATTCAGAAAGCAGCAGAAAATTAATGTATAACCTAATAATTATCATACGGCAAAGCAATAGAACCTTGCTGGCTACTCCAGAGGCAATCTGAGTGCTTTCTGCCGAATCTGTCACCTTCCTCTCTGAAGAATAACACTGTCGTGAATTCTGTGGTAATCATTTCCTTTTCTTTGCAGTGTATCATCTAGATGTGCTTCTGTAAACACATAGTTTAGCTTTGCCTGCTTCTGTGTGTTGCAGGTTTCTTCTAATGTTTAGCTTCCCCCTCCTTCTCTTTATTCCCACCCATCCCTTGCTAACTGTCAGTTGAAAAAACCAGATCATTTGTCTTATATTTGCCCTTATGGGATTTTATTGATTGCATTTCCATGATGTAGTTTAACAGTTTTCCTGTCTTGAATCTCCTGATGTTAGTAATTGATTCTAGAGGTTTTATCAGTTTCAGGATTGATTTTTAGAGGGAAAATTACTTCATTGTTTCTAGGTCTCTTCAGTGGACAGCACTAGGAAATTTTCTTCTCTCTCTTCCTGTCCCCAACCTCGTCTCTCCCTAAATGTGTGTGTGTGTGTGTATATATGTATCTGATTTTTTATCCTACATTATATATAAAACATATTCAGAAATATCAGCACTGTCTCCTACATATTACTGAAAATAATTTTAGACATATATTGATATATGTATATAATATTTATCAGTTCAGTCGAGTCCAACTCTTTGCGACCCCATGGACTGTAGCACGCCAGACCTCCCTGTCCATCACCAACTCCTGGAGTTCACCCAAACTCGTGTCCATTCAGTCGGTGATGCCATCCAACCATCTCATCCTCTGTCATCCCCTTCTCCTCCCGCCTTCAATCTTTCCCAGCATTAGGGTCTTTTCCATTGAGTCAGTTCTTCGTATCAGGTGGCCAAAGTATAGGAGTTTCAGCATCAGTCCTTCCAATGAATATTCAAGGTTGATTTCCTTTAGGATGGACTGGTTGGATCCCCTCGCTGTCCAAGGGACTCTCAAGAGTCTTCTCCAACACCACAGTTCAAAAGCATCAATTCTTTGGTGCTCAGCTTTCTTTATAGTCCAACTCTCACATCCATACATGACTACTGGAAAAACCATAGCTTTGACTAGATGAACCTTTGTTGGCAAAGTAATATCTCTACTTTTTAATAAGCTGTCTAGGTTGGTCATAACTTTTCTTCTAAGGAGCAAGTGTCTTGTAATTTCATGGCTGTGATCACCATCTGAAGTGATTTTGGAGCCCCCCCAAAAAGGTCTGACACTGTTTCTGCATCTATTTGTCATGAAGTGATGGGACCAGATGCCATGATCTTAGTTTTCTGAATGTTGAGTTTTAAGCCAACTTTTTCACTCTCTTTCACTTTCATCAGGAGGTCCTTTAGTAGTACTTCGCTTTCTGTCATAAGGGTGGTGTCATCTGCATATCTGAGGTTATTGATATTTCTCCTGGCAGTCTTGATTCCAGCTTCTGCTTCATCCAGTCCAGCATTTCTCATGATGTACTCTGCATATAAGTTAAATAAGCAGGGTGACAATATACAGGCTTGACGTACTCCTTTCCCAGTTTGGCACCAGGCTGTTGTTCCATGTCCAGTTCTAACTGTTGCTTCTTGACCTGCATACAGATTTCTCAGGAGGCAGGTCAAGTGGTCTGGTATTCCCATCTCTTTCAGAATTTTCCAGTTTGTTCTGATCCACACAATCAAAGGCTTTGGCATAGTCAATAAGGCAGAAATAGATGTTTTTCTGGAACTCTCTTGCTTTTTAGATGACCCAATGGATGTTGGCAATTTGATCTCTGGTTCCTCTGCCTTTTCTAAAACCAGCTTGAACATCTGGAAGTTCACGGTTCATGTATTGCTGAAGCCTGGCTTGGAGAATTTTGAGCATTACTTCACTAGCGTGTGAGATGAGTGCAATTGTGCTGTACTTTGAGCATTCTTTGGCATTGCCTTTCTTTGGGACTGGAATGAAAACTGAAAACTTTTCCAGTCCTGTGGCTACTGCTGAGTTTTCCAAATTTGCTGGCATATTGAGTGCAGCACTTTCACAGCATTATCTGTTAGGATTTGAAATAGCTCAACTGGAATTCCGTCACCTCCATTAGCTTTGTTCGTAGTGATGCTTCCTAAGGCCAACTTGACTTCACATTCCAGAATGTCTGGCTCTAGTTGAGTGATCACACCATTGTGGTTATCTGGGACGTGAAGATCTTTTTTTTTATAGTTCTTCTGTGTATTCTTGCCACCTCTTTTTAACATCTTCTTCTTCTGTGAGGTCCATACCATTTCTGTCCCTTATTGAGCCTGTCTTTGCATGAAATGTTTCCTTGGTATCTGATTTTCTTGAAGAGATCTCTAGTCTTTCCCATTCTATTGTTTTCCTCTATTTCTTTGCACTGATCACTGAGGAAGGCTTTCTTATCTCTCCTTGATATTCTTTGGAACTCTGCATTCAAATGTGTATATCTTTCCTTTTCTCCTTTGCTTTTGGCTTCTCTTCTCTTCTTACAGCTATTTGTAAGGCTTCTTCAGACAGCCATTTTGCTTTTTTTGCATTTGTTTTTCTTGGGGATGGTCTTGATCCCTGTCTCCTGTACAATGTCACAAACCTCTGTCCATAGTTCATCAGGCACTCTATCAGATCTAGTTCCTTAAATCTATTTCTCACTTCCACTGTATAATGGTAAGGGATTTGATTTAGGTCATACCTGAATGGTCTAGTGGTTTTCCCTACTTTCTTCAATTTAAGTCTGAATTTGGCAATAAGGAGTTCATGATCTGAGCCACAGTCAGCTCCCGGTCTTGTTTTTGCTGACTATAATAATAGTAAATATAAATAATATAAATATTGATAAATATAAATAATAAGTATAAATAATATTTATTACATGTAATGTTATATATATATTATAAATAAAATATAGATCATCTAGGCATCAAAATAGTGAAGACACTTGAGAATATTGTTTACACTAAGTATTCTCTGCAGAGGTTAATTGTGCCTTAGGCCTGAGGCCAGGTGTATAGTCGTTGCATGGTTAACACAGTTCATAGATCTGAGTACTTGTGTATCCTTAAAGAGATGACTAGGAAAGAGCATAGATCCAGACAGTCAGTTTTAGTGCAGCAAACAGAATGCCTACTGTAAGCAAGGTGAGTGCTTGTCATGTACACTTACACAGTGTGAGACGGCCAGTGAAAACTACTCTCCAGGGACTTCCCTGGTGATACAGTGAATAAGATTCTACCTGCCAATGCAGGGGAGACAGGTTTGATCCCTGGTCCAGGAGGATTCCACATGCTGAGGACCAACTAAGCCCATGTGCCACAACTACTGAGGCTATGTGTTGCAACTGCTGAAGCCTCTGCGCCTAGAGCCTGTGCTCCTCAGCATTCACCGCAATGTAGCCTCCACTTGCTGCAACTAGAGAATCACTGTGAGCAGCAGTGAAGAAAGTGCACAACCAAAAGAAATATAAGGGCAGGGTTGGTTTATTAAAAATAAGAAAACTCCTATCCAATTTGAGTACAAATTAACAGTGACTTCAAAATAGGGCCAAAGATGTCACTTCAAAATAAGGCCAAAGATCAAGCAAGTCATAGCTGATATTTTGGATTAGCTGATGATGCCTTAAAGAAAAGCCAAAAAAGCAATGTGTAGTGGTTGGTTACAGGAATGAATTCAGAGAGGATGCTTAAAACCAACTGGGATGGGGGAAGGAGGCAGGCTGTATTTGGAGGAGAATCAGCAGGTAAGGTACATATTTGCATTCCCCCTAGGAGGAGGGGATGAGGGAGAAAGGGGATCAGGGTCACTTCTGACCCCACTTAACTTCTAACTAAAGTCAACTAATTTGTCCTTGAACAGACTTCACTGTTGTAACCCTTTTGGTACTTACTAGGTACAGTGTCTCATAAATAGCTTTACATTGCCTCATAAATAACTCCCTCTCAACAAGGACTGCCGATTGTCCTTTTTAAAAATAGCTTTTAAAGGAAATTACTGTCCTTTTTTTAAAAAAAAGCTTTACTGAAATATAATTTATATGCCATAAAATTTACCCATTTTAAGTATACAATTCGATGATTTTTAGTAAGTTTACAGAACGATGCAATTATCACCACACTTTGAATTTTACAACTTGTCATCAACCCAGAGAGTTCCTTTGTGCTTGCAACAGAGCGGGTTGAGCACACCCCTTAACAGGCAGCCATTGCTGTGCCTCTTTACTCCACACCCTGTAACTAGGCAAATGGTCTTGCTCAGCCATTTGGTTGGTGCCTCAGTGCTGCCCTGTTCCTCCCCTCAACCCCTCAGCAATCAGCTGTCGAGTGACCCTTAGGGAAGTGATTCAGTCAATGGTCAGTGGTGTGGTAGTCACCAGGTGGAGAGTGAGTTAAGAAGCAGATTCAGGCCTTCTGGAGGCCTTCCAGCTCACCCATTCTAGAGGGCTCCAGAGCCCTCACTAAGGTCTTCCACTAGCTGTGGCCCAGGCCTTGAGGAGTAGTGAATCTCTTCCCCCTTCCCTGTCTGTCCATCCTACCAGCAGTGGATGTCTGTCTCGTCACAGTCTGTGAGATCTGGTCTCCCTTATTTGAGCGACCTGAGGAGACGGAGGGCCAGTTAGGTTGGGGGCCTGGCTCCCTCAGGGATGATAGCTGGGCAGGATGTGAGAACCAGGCCCTGAAAGAGGTGCCGACTGAGATCTGTCTTCTCTTATCCAGGACTGGGACCTTGGAGGGTGAAAGTTGTACCTTAGGGCTTTGCCCTTTCTTGTCAGGACAGAGACTTAACATTAAAATCTGGTAGAGATTTACAGGAACATCATTAGCTGACTATGTATGACCTCACCTCAAGAACAAAGGATCTGACACTGAGAAGTCTGCAACAACTAACTGCGCCCATCCCTCACCTTTTGCTTTTAAAGGAGCTTGCTGAAAGCTTTCAGTAACTTTGGGGTTCTTAGAGCATGAGCCACCCATCTCCTTGTATCAATCTGTAATAAACCTTTGTCTGTTCCAAACTCTGCGTTTTAGTATTGACAGGCCTCACTGTGTCAGGCACAAGGCCTTGAGATTCGGTACATGCTGACATGTAGTCAGTTTCCATTCCCACTCCCAGCCCTAAGCAAACCACTAGTCTACTTGCTGTCTCTCTAGATTTGTCTTTTCTGAGTGTTTCATATATTGTAGTCTCTCATATCTGGTGTCTTTCACTGGGCATAATGTTTTTAAGGTCCATCCATGTGATAACAGGTATCAATAGTTGGCTACTACCTTTTAAACAATGTATTTAAATAGTCTGGTATTTTGAGATCAGATGTGGTTTCATGAGTCTGGTTTTCTAAAGTATCTCCTTAAATGACCAAACGCATTATCTTTTTCATTTTCTTTCTAGGATTTGGTGGCTTTTGAATATCAGTGGACTAGCTTCTTCGCTAATTTTGACACAGAAATTCCCTTCTTGCTAGAATTGTCCGAATCTCAGGCTGGTGAGGTATGTAAAGGAAGGGTCAAAAAGAAAGAAAAAATTGGCTAATTTTTTTAATTTTTATTAAAAAATTTTTCAGACTACAACACTACCAATCCTAATTTGGTTATCATTTCCTTAAACTTTGTTGCATGATGTAAAGAAATTTTTAGTTTCTGTGCCACCCCCTATATTCTTAAACTTAATATATATATTAAGAATATATATATTCTTAAACTTTGTTGCATGATGTAAAGAAATTTTTAGTTTCTGTGCCACCCCCTATATATATATATAAGAATGTATATATATGAATATATAATATATATATAAGAATATATATATGTTCTTATATATTCTTTTTGGTTTTTCTGTGCCAGTTTCTTTATAATACAGATACTCATTTCTTAGAGGTGGTGTCCTTGTCAGTCAGGAATTCTGCTGGGCACCAGTTAATAAGCCTAGGAATAATTCTTCACATATGAATAGCACACCTTTGTCAGTTGAACCTCTAGGTGATGACAAGCTTTCTTTCTAAGCAAACAACGTGAAGTTGCTAGGTTCAGGCTAGGAACCATTCCATGAGTAAACTGAGGTATGTAAATCAAGAACTAAGGTACAGAACTGTTCCCAAAACTAGTCAACAGGCAGAATCAAAGAGATCTTGAGCTTGCATTTGAGCTTACTTTGGGTTTGGACTGCCAGTCTTCAGTCTCCTGTGTTTCACTGTGACCCAGTATAAGCCCTACTCCTGATCTTTAGAACTGGAGCTGATCTTTGTTGCCATGCACTTTACTTTTACCTTTTTTACCTTATGCTATAAACCCCACAGTATATTGGTATTATTCTTGTTTAGTCAATTATCTTTTTATCTTTAAAAATACTTTTTAAAGATTTTAAGTAATTTAAAAATCTTACATATCTGCCCATGCAGTTGAAATTTCTGGTGCTGTTCATTTCTTTGTGTTAGACACAGATGTTCATATGATATAATTCCCTTCTCCCTGAAGGATATCCTTTAACATTTTTTATAGTGTGAATCTTCTGATGATTCAGAAGAAAATTCTTCCAGCTTTTGTATGTCTGAAAATATTTTTTTCACTTTCATTTTTAAAAGTATTTTTGTGGTGTATGGAATCCTAGGTTGACAGTTTTTTCCTTTCAGTACTTGAAAGATGTTGTTTCACTCTTTTCTCACTTGCGTTGTTTCTAATGATGTCTTTTATCTTTTTCTTTGTTCTCCTGCATATAACTAGTCTTTTTTCCCCTCTGGTAGCTTTGAAGATTTTCTCTTTCATTACTGGTTTTGAGTAATTTGATTACCATATGTCTAACTGTAATTTTTTAACTGTTCATTTTTTTAAATCATTTATTTTTATTTTTGGCTGCCCTGTGTCTTCATTGCAGGGAAGACTTCATTGCTTTCTCTAGTTGCTATAAGCCGGAGCTACTCTCCAGTTGTGGCGTACAGACTTCTCATTGCAGCGGTTTCTCTTGTTTCAGGGCACAGGCTCAAGGCATTGGGCTTCAGTAGCTGCAGGTTGTGGGCTCAGTAGTTGTGGTGTGTGGGCTTTCAGACGTGCAGGCTTCAGTAGTTGTGGCACACGGGCTTAGTTTCCTTGCAGCATGTGGAATCTTCCTGGACCAGGGATCGAATCTGTGTCCCCTGTGTTGGCATTCTTAACCACTGGACCACCAGGAAAGTCCTGTCTGACTGTAATTTTGATCATACTTCTTATGCTTGGGTTTTGTTGAACTTTTTGGATCTGTGGATTTATAATTGTATCAAGTTTGGGAAGTTTTTGGCTATTGTTTTTTCTGTCCTCTTTCCCTTCAGAGACTCCAGTTACCTCTATATTAGGCCACTTGAAGTTGGCCCACCTCTTACTGATGCCCATTTCCTTTTTGTTTTTTTAATTCTTTTTTTTTTTTCTTCTCTCATTACTGATTCTAAGAGTGAAAAATATTCACAAAGATTTGCTCAGGCAAGTGTCACTCCTGGTTTCTTGGTACCTTGTTCTCATTCCCACTTTCTTCCCATTCTCTTTCACCCATTCTGTTACTAATAGGTAACAAATCTCTGATAAACTCTTTTCTGTCTCTTTTGCACAAATGATCAGATACATTGCTGTTTTCTTATAAACTCTTCTTTCTTTCATTGAAGAGTAGCATACTATATGTAGTCATTTCTACTTTGCTCTTTTAACACTATGCTCAGTGTATCCTAGAACTCTCTCTAGGTCAGTTCATTGAGAGCTTCCTCATTCTTTGTTATAATTCATAGTACAGTTGACCCTTGAACAATGCAGACTTGAACTACCTGGGTCCACTGATACATGGATATTTTTCAGTAGTAAATACTACAGTACTGCAATTCACGATTGGTTGAATTCATGATTGGATGTGGAGAAGCTCCGAATGCAGAGGGCTAACTGTAAGTTATACACAGATTAACCCATGTGTTCAGCTGTACTCCATTGTGTGGATTTATCTTAATTTACTCAGCCACTCTCTTAGGTATGTGTATTTAGTTTATTTTCAATATTATGCCATTGCAAACAGTGCCATAGTAAATAACTCTGTGCTTATGTATTTTCATATTGTTGGAGGTTTGTATACCTAGTAATGGGATTGCTGGGTCACAAGGTAAGTGCATTTGTAGTTGTGTTAGCTATTGCCAAATTTCCCTTCAGAAAGATTGTACCGATTTGCATTCCCACTAGCAACATATGAGAGTGCCTGTTTCGCCATAGCTTCCCCAGTAGAATGTGTTGTCATACTTTTTAAGTTTCGACAGTCTCATAGATGAGAACTGATATCTTGGAATTATTTTAGTTTGTGTTTTTCTAATTATTACTAAGCTTGAACACTTTTTCATATGTTTGAAGGCCATTTTATATTTTATTTTCATGTCTTTTTCCCATTTTAATATTGGCACAGTATTATTAACTGGAGCTATAGAGTACAGGTTTTAGGTCTTTTGTCCATTGTTTTTTTGAGTTCTTTATATATATTTAGTCTATTAACTTTTTGTCTATGATATATATTCAAAATATTTCTTCCTTTTTATCAGTTGCTTTGTTTATTGTGGTTTCTTGCCATGCAAACTTTTTATATAAATTTATTAATATTTTCTTATATTGCCTATGGATTTTAAATCGTATATACAGAAAGGCTTATTAAGGTTAAAGAGGAGTTTACTCATTTAGTACTTATATGGTTTAATTTTTTAAATTTAGATCCCTAATTTACTTGAAATCTTCTTGTGTATATGATGTGAGATATGAATCTAATTTTATCTCTTGTCCCCAAATCCAGTTAGAATCCTGACTATGTTGCTCACTAGCTCTGTGACCTGGGACACATGTAAATTAGCCAGCTCATCTGTGGAGAGGGTATCATGATAGACTGAACCACATAGGATTACAGTTGACCATTGAACAGCACTGGTTTTAGGGACCCAGACCCTCCACATTCTGCATGTAACAGTCAGCATTCTGCATGTAACTTATTGTCAGCCTTTTGTGTACACAACAGCCTTTTGTGTACAGCCTTTTGTGTACAGTCAACATTCTGCATGTAACTTACAGTCAGCCTTTTGTGTACACAACTCCTCCTATACTCAATCATTCCATATCTGTGTTTCCTTGGCATCTGCAGTTCCACATTCACAGATTCAACCAATTGTAGATCATATATTATTGTGGTATTTACTATTTTAAAAGATCCACATATAAGCGGAACTGTCCAGTTCAAACCTATGTTGTTCAAGGATCAACTGTATTTGAGATAATATATTTAAATACTTACCATAGTTCACATGGTAAATCCTCAATAAACTTTAACTGATTACTTTTAAAGAGTTTTTACAAATCAGTAAGACAAACTCCAACTAATAAACATACAGAGGATGTAAATAAGCAGTTAATGACCAAAGGGAAGTCCAAATGGCCACTGAACATATCTGAAATATTCTGCTTCATTAAAAATCAAAGTAAAATAAATCAACAATGAGGTACCATTTTTCATTTGTCACCATATTTTTAAAAGGACATTTAATGGACAGTGCTTACCTTGAGATAGGCACACTCAGATATTGTAAGTGGAAGTGTACATTGATCAAACTTTTTTGAAACCAATTTAGCAATATAGTTCTGCCTTTTTACCCTATAATTTCATTTGCCTTAAGGACATAATCAGAAATGTAGATAAAATTTATGATAAATTCATTGTAGTATTATTCATGATATAAGAAAGTTAGTAGCAATATAAATTTCCAAGAATAAAGGACTTTTAATAAACTTTGGTACAATCTGTATATATTCTATGACTATACCATAAAAAAAAGACTTGAAGAAAATGTACCAGAATGTTAACAGTTCTTAGAGATTGTAGGTGTTTTTATTGTGTTCTAAAATAAGCATATATTACGTATTTAAATTGAAGGGGAAACAGTGAGTATTATTTAAGGAGATTCAAATTGCCTTTTGAAGTTTTGAACTCTTGACATAGATCCTGCATATTAATGTTTGATTAATGTTTAGCACTATGCACGTCAAAGCTGAGACATACTTCTGTGGTTTCCTGAGAAACTTCTGTCAGTACTTCTATCCCTTGGATTCTTCCTCATTGCTGATGTTAAATTAGTATTATTAGAATTAATAAATATTGTAATTTATAGAAGTAACATACTTCTAATTATTGAAAATGTAGAAAAATTTTAATAGAAGAAAAATACTCCTTTATGGTTAGTAACTTAGAACACTGATGGTGGTTCTTCCAACTTCCTTTCAGTAGTTAAAAACTAAAAATTTGACAAGAATGTCTTTCCTTCACCTTCCATTTCCTTTCTTTTTCTTTTGCAGCCATTTGCCTTTTTCCTTTGCTAATTTTTGTTTGCTATCCCCAAAATTCGTGTTGTCCTCTTGTGTTCTTGTAAAAACCTGCAAACATATCTCTCCCTCTTTTTCTCATTCTCTGTCTCTTTGACACACTTTATTTATATACCTGCATGCATATATCAGGGGTTTGTGATTGTTTTATAAAATTGTGATCTTAATATATATAATGTTGGCTTCTTTTTTAGCCATTCAGAAGTTACTTTAGTCATGGAATGATCTCCAGTCATATAACTGAAAATAGGTAAGATTCTTGGGAAAGAAAGGTGAATGGTAATAGAGAAAATGGGGTTGATAAGGGAGTGGAAATGGGGGTAGAATCTTAGTCTAGAAGCTGGATCAAGAAAGTATGAGTTGATTTTCTTACAGAGTAAGAAATCCATACTCTATAAAATCCTTTCACTCCTTCTGTATTTATGTATTAAAGAGTTTTATATTAAACTGGTTTTTAAAACATTGTAACTTGCTAAAATCTAAAGAAAGGAATTTTTTTTATTCCATCCCTAGCCTAGCAAAACTAGAGGAAGCAGGGTGTCTAAGGGCTTGGCAGGCATCAACTGTGGCTTTTAGGGAGTAAACGGGATCCAGCATAAAGGTCCAGCCCCAGGAAGACATGGGAGCATGAGGGCTGCTGTGCTTGTTTTCTTGTAGTGTTTCCTCAGCACCCATGATAATCAGGAGGGCCAAGCTGGGGATAGTTCCTCTGATCAATAAATGAGAGTTCAGTTCAGTTCAGTCACTCAGTTGCATCCAACTCTTTGCGACCCCATGGACTGCAGCACGCCAGACCTCCCTGTCCATCACCAACTCCTGGAGTTTACACAGACTCATGTCCATTGATGTGGTGATGCCATCCAACCGTCTCATCCTCTGTCATCCCCTTCTCCTCCTGCCTTCAATCTTTTCCATCATCAGGGTCTTTTCCATTGAGTCAGTTCTTCATATCAGGTGGCCAAAGTATAGGAGTTTCAGCATCAGTCCTTCCAATGAATATTCAAGGTTGATTTCCTTTAGGATGGACTGGTTGGATCTCCTTGCTATCCAAGGGACTCTCAAGAGTCTTCTCCAACACCACAGTTCAAAAGCATCAGTTCTTCGGCACTCACTCTCTTTATAGTCCAACTCTCACATCCATACATGACTACTGGAAAAACCATAGCTTTGACTAGATGAACCTTTGTTGGCAAAGTAATATCTCTACTTTTTAATAAGCTGTCTAGGTTGGTCATAACTTTTCTTCCAAGGAGCAAGTGTCTTGTAATTTCATGGCTGCAGTCACCATCTGAAGTGATTTTGGAGCCCCCCAAAAAAGTCTGACACTTGTTTCTGCATCTATTTATCATGAAGTGATGGGACCAGATGCCATGATCTTAGTTTTCTGAATGTTGAGTTTTAAGCCAACTTTTTCACTCTCTTTCACTTTCATCAGGAGGTCCTTTAGTAGTTCTTCGCTTTCTGCCATAAGGGTGGTGTCATCTGCACATCTGAAGTTATTGATATTTCTCCTGGCAATCTTGATTCTACCTTCTGCTTCATCCAGCCCAGCGTTTCTCATGATGTACTCTGCATATAAGTTAAATAAGCAGGGTGACAATACACAGCCTTGACGTACTCCTTTCCCAATTTGGCACCAGTCTGTTGTTCCATGTCCAGTTCTAACTGTTGCTTCTTGACCTGCATACAGATTTCTCAGGAGGCAGGTCAGGTGGTCTGGTATTCCCATCTCTTTCAGAATTTTCTATAGTTTGTTGTGATCCACACAGTGAAAGGCTTTGGCATAGTCAATAAAGCAGAAATAGATGTTTTTCTGGAACTCTCTTGCTTTTTCGATGATCCAATGGATGTTGGCAATTTGATCTCTGGTTCCTCTGCCTTTTCTAAAACCAACTTGAACATCTGGAAGTTCACGGTTCATGTATTGCTGAAGCCTGGCTTGGAGAATTTTGAGCATTACTTCACTAGCGTGTGAGATGAGTGCAATTGTGCTGTACTTTGAGCATTCTTTGGCATTGCCTTTCTTTGGGACTGGAATGAAAACTGAAAACTTTTCCAGTCCTGTGGCCACTGCTGAGTTTTCCAAATTTGCTGGCATATTGAGTGCAGCACTTTCACAGCATCATCTGTTAGGATTTAAAATAGCTCAACTGGAATTTCATCACTTCCACTATCTTTGTTCGTAGTGATGCTTCCTAAGGCCCACTCGACTTTGCATTCCAGAATGTCTGGCTCTAGGTGAGTGATCACACCATCGTGGTTATCTGGGTCATGAAGATCTTTTTTTTATAGTTCTTCTGTGTATTCTTGCCACCTCTTCTTAATATCTTCTGCTTCTGTTAGGTCCATACCATTTCTGTCCTTATTGTGCCCATCTTTGCATGAACAGTTCCCCTGGTATCTCTAATTTTCTTGAAGAGATCTCTAGTCTTTCCCATTCTATTGTTTTCCTCTATTCCTTTGCATTGATCACTGAGGAAGGCTTTCTTATCTCTCCTTGATATTCTTTGGAACTCTGCATTCAAATGTGTATATCTTTCCTTTTCTCCTTTGCCTTTCACTTCTCTTCTTTTCTCAGCTATTTGTAAGGCCTCCTCAGGCAACCATTTTGCCTTTTTGCATTTCTTTTTCTTGAGGATGATCTTGATCCCTGTCTCCTGTACAATGTCATGAACCTCCATCCATAGTTCTTCAGGCACTCTTATCTATCAGATCTGATCCCTTGAATCTATTTGTCACTTCCACTGTACAGCCATAAGGGATTTGATTTAGGTCATACCTGAATGGTCTGGTGGTTTTCCCTACTTTCTTCAATTTAAGTCTGAATTTGGCAATAAGGAGTTCATGATCTGAGCTACAGTCAGCTCCCAGTCTTGTTTTTGCTGGCTGTATAGAGCTTCTCCACCTTTGGCTGCAAAGAATATAATCAATCTGATTTCGGTATTGACAATCTGGTAATGTCCATGTGTTAGAGTCTTCTCTTACGTTGTTGGAAGAGGGTGTTTGTTATGACCAGTGTGTTCTCTATTAGCCTTTGCCCTGATTCATTCTGTACTCCAAGGCCAAATTTGCCGGTTACTCCAGGTATTTCTTGACTTTCTACTTTGCATTCCAGCCCCCTATAATGAAGAGGACATCTTTGGATGTTAGTTCTAGAAGGTCTTATAGGTCTTCATAGAACCATTCATCTTCAGCTTCTTCAGCACTGTTGGTCGGGGCATAGACTTGTATTACCGTGATACTGAATGGCTTGCCTTGGAAAAGAACAGGGATCATTCTGTCGTTTTTGAGACTGCATCCAAGTACTGCATTTCGGACTCTTTCATTGACTGTGATGGCTACTCCATATCTTCTAAGGAATTCTTGCTGATAGTAGTAGATATAATGGTCACCTGAGTTAAATTCACTCATTCCAGTCCATTTTAGTTTGCTGATTCTTAAAATGTCGATGTTGACTCTTGTCATCTCCTGTATGACCACTTCCAATTTGCCTTGATTCATGGACCTAACATTCCAGGTTCCTATGCAGTATTGCTCTTTACAGCATCAGACTTTACTTCCATCACCAGTCACATCCACAAACTGGGTATTGTTTTTGCTTTGGCCCCGTCTCTTCAATCTTTCTGGAGTTATTTCTCCACTGATCTCCAGTAGCATATTTGGCACCCTCCAACCTGGGGAGTTCATCTTTCAGTGCCCATCTTTTTGCCTTTTCATACTGTTCATGGGGTTCTCAAGGCATAATACTGAAATGGTTTGACATTCCCTTCTCCAGTGGACCACGTTTTGTCAGAAGTCTCCACCATGACCTGTCCGTCTTGGGTGGCCATACACAGCATGGCTCATAGTTTCATTGAGTTAGACAAGGCTGTGGTCCATGTGATTAGATTGTATAGTTTTCTGTGATGGTGGTTTATAGTCTGTCTGGCCTCTGATGGAGAAGGATAAGAGGCTTATAAATGAGAGTAGATCTTTCCTTTCTTTTCTTCCCTAATTCCAGTCCAATCTGATAAGGAGACAAACTACCTGACTAGGATTCAGAGTCATCTTTTTCTGCTCAGTGTGTCACTTAGCTTAAATTAAGCATCAGAATAGAATCAGAGTCATGTTTACTTTCAAAAACCACAGTTTGATGCTTAAGAACAGTGAAAAGAAATGCAAAGGATTTTCCGCATGACATACTCTTAAGTGAAACGTGTCATTTTGGGGGCTCCAGAGAGCTGTAGTACCGTAGTCCTTTATGTCTCAGCACAGAAGAGAATTCAGCAAGAGGCAAAGTAATAGGTAAGAAGTGATTTATTAGAATAGGATGCTTTTGAGGCTTACAAGGGGGCAGTTGACAGACACTACATCTCCAAGAACCTTCTGGGCTACAATTTTATAATCATAGAAAGTGGGGAGGGGGAAATCTTTGTCTTTCTGGAGTAGAAGTCATGCTTCCATCATCAGCTACTCCTCTAGATTGAGCAGGAGAGTTTTCTTGTCCCTACATGGTCAAACTAGGTCCACAAATTATTGTTTTTTTGTTGGGTGCAGAGAGCATGTCCTAGCTTACTGAGCTCACTGGGCAAGATGTGGGTCTCATGTCACCATTGTTTTAATGTTTTGGGGCGTGTTTTGTGCTCCTGTTGCATGGTTTTGTGGTAACCACAAAAGTAGCAAACCTACTTTCTTGAATAATCATAAACTTACAGGGGTCTACCATGTTCTTTCTACTTACAGTCTCCTAGTGGGATTAACTATTTAATCACCTGCTTTGTCCCTTTACTTTGCCGCTTTCATAAGGACACTTTCAGGAAAGGATATGTGATAAAGAAAGCTGGCTTAGTCTGTTTTAGCTGCTGTGACAAAAATATCATAGACTGGGTAGCTTATAAACAACATTTATTTCTCCATTACAGTTCTGGAGACTGGGAAGTCCAAGATCATGGCACTGGTAGATTTGGTGTCTGGTGAGGGCCTACTTTTTCATAGATGGCTGTCATTTCACTATAACTTCATGTGGCAGGAGGGGCAAGGGACTCTCTCTGGAACCGCTTTTTATAAGTCTGTTTTATAATCCTGTTCATGAAGGCTCAATGAAGGCCCAAATCTCTCTCTCCTAATACCATCACTTCGGTGGTTTGGATTTTAGCAAGTTGAATTTTGGACGGACACAACATTCAATCTGTAGCAGAAAATATCTTTTTAAAATACCCTATAGTCATTGACTATTTGTTGAGAAGGCATGACATACTAAACAACAGATACATGATTAAAAAATAAACCAGACACAGTCTCTTCCCTCATAGAGTGTATAGCATGGTGGAGAAATAAGGCATTAATCAAGCATCCTCACAAAAAAAATATGTAATTGCAAAACTCTGATTCCTTGAAGGAGAAAAGAACATGGTTACTGTGAAGACCATACCCCAGAGCTGACCTCTGGGGGTAGATGTGAATGATAAGTAAGAATATTAAGGGAGAAAAGCAGTGGTCCTGAGATGAAAATATCAGAAACATAAAAGAAATGTGTGTGAAGGAAAATAAATTTGAGTTTGCCTGAAAGGGGGAGTTGGGAGAGAGTGGCCTTTCATGGAGCTAAGGAAATTGTCTAGGCCAGACCATGTAAGTCCCTGTTGGCCATGTGAAAATTTCAGCCCTTCTAAAAGTAAAGGTTTTGTGTGTTTAAAAGATTGTCTTCTCTGCCATGTGGAGAATGGATTGTAGAGGGCAGAGTAGAAAGCACAGAAACTACAAGGAAGCATTGCAGCCAAGAGGAAAGAGGGTAAAGGGGGGATGGTTGCAGGAATGGGCAGGTATGAGAAAGTTTGCAGCTGGGCTTTCCTCATTCCCTCCTAAAAGCTATACAGGAATGGTTAACAGCTCTGTTGTCTGTCTTCAGTGTATCACAACTGCTATCATTCTTGAAAATGTATATTTCTATCAAAATGCTGCTGTATAAAATTGAGATTTTGCTCTGTCTCTGCATCATGAATAGCAAACTTAAAGAACTTTCTCCTTAAGCAGCAAGAGAAGTTGAAAATATAAATGTGACTTCGGTTTAGTTATGTCTTCTCTTCTCAACTAACAGGGAGCGTTAGGTGGACTGTACTGATCACCTTGCTCAAACTGCAGGATGCCACTCAGAGAAGCCCAAGAATGTCCTCATTTAGAAGTTTCCTTGGCCAGGAATCTCTTCACTAATCATGTTTTTGATTTGCCACTCTAGCCCTAATAGGCAGCCATTCGTTCTCTTTGGTAATCACTCCACACGAGAAAACCTCAATGCTGGCAACTTTAACTTCCCTTCTGAAGGGCACCTAGTACGCAGCACTGGTCCCAGTGGGAGCTTTGCCAGACACATGGTGAGTGACTTGACTTCCTGGGGCTTAATTGGTTTTATTATCAATTGGGGAGGAGGGGAGCTGGATAAATGGAACTTTTCGAATTGGTGAATTGATTTAACCTTAAACTTGAAGTTGTTTTGGTGTAAAAAGTGATTAAAAACTGTTTTTATATAAAAGTACTAGGTATGATTTGAAAGCATATTTAATTTTAAAATATTTGAAAGGAAAAGGATAAAAAAATACAAGCCAAACTTTAAGATAGCCAATTAGTATCAATAGTAGAATAAGAATTTTAAATTAACTTGAAAATAGTCATTCCAAGCCTAAGTTTATGTCTTGACTGTTACATTTCAAGTGCTGAGAGAGAACTATCACCTAGAAATCTATATCCAGTGAAAATCCCGTTTAGTAATGAGGTAATCAAGACATGCCCAGATGAAAGAAAACTTAAGAGAATTTGTTACCAGCAGACCAACCTTAAAAGAATGATTAAAGGGGGACTTCCCTGGTGGCCCAGTGGCTAAGACTCTACGCTCCCAATGCAGAGTGCTCGGGTTCAATTCCTGGTCGGGGAATTAGATCCCACGTGCTGCAACTCTGAGTTTGGATTCTGCAACTGAGAGTTCACAGGCCACATGTTGCAACTAAGATCCAGAGCAGCCAAATAAATACATAAAAATAAGTATTAATAAAAAAGAATGACTAAAGGAAGTTTGGGTGAAATGAAGAAATGATTTAAAAAGGAAGGACTCTTAGAACAATAAGGAGGATGAAAGAATACAATGATGAAACCAGTACATTTTTTTGTATACTTTAAAACAGTGAATTTTTATCTCAAAAAGTTACAGAAAAAGAAACCAGCCCCAGTCACACTCACGTTATGGATGATACAGCCAGTTTCTGTTTTTAGGTCTTTATGACTCCAAAGCCAAAGGGCTTTGACTCATTAATTCAGTAATCCTTTTTGACTATGTTCCAGTCACTATGCTAGGTTGAGGAAAATATTTATGGTCTTTGCCTTGGAGGATCTCACAGACTACTAGAAGAGTCAGTGAGGATTGTGCTCTAAAATGTTTGGAGTGATAATTTAGCCATCCATTATACACCTTAGAATGGCTGAAACACTGACACCACCAAATGCTGGAGAGAATGGAGCTTCCGAAACTCTCATTCATTACTGGTGAGAATGCAAAATAGTGCAGCCACTTTGGAAGACAGTTTGACAGTTTCTTACAAAACTAAACATCGTTTTAGCATCAGTTATGCTCCTTAGTATTTACCAAGAGAGTTGAAAATTTATGTCCACACAAAAAGCAGCTACACAAGGAATTTATTTATAACATCACTTTTTATAATTGCCAAAACTTGGAAGCAACCAAGTTGTCCTTTAGTAGGTGAATGGATAAATAAAACTGTGGTAAATCTATATAGTAGACTGTGTTCCAGTGATTAAAAAGGGCTATCAAGCCACAAAAAGACATGCTGTTGCTGTTGCTGCTGCTTAGTCGCTTCACTTGTGTCCTGCTCTGTGTGACCCCAAGGACTGCAGCCTGCCAGGCTCCTTTGTCCATGGGATTCTCTAGACAACAGTACTAGAGGGTATTGCCATGCCCTCCTCCAGGGTATCTTCCCGACCCAGGGATTGAACCCAGATTAGGGAAGCCCCACAAAAAGACATGCAGGGACCTAAAATGCATACTGCTAAGCTGAAGAGCCAGGGACTTGCCTGGTGGTCTAGTGGTTAAGAATCTGCCTTGCAATTCAGGGAACGCCAGTTTGATCCGTGGTCTGGGAACTAAGATCCCACGTACTGTGCCACAACTACTGAGCCTGCACATTCTGGAGCTTGTGTACCATTGCTAGAAAGCCTGAATGATGCAACTAAGACCTGATGCAGCCAAATAAACAAATAAATATATATATTTTAAAATGTTAAGCTAATCTGCAAAGGCTACATAGTGTATGATTTCTACTGTGTGACATTCTGGAAAAGGTAGAACAATGGAGACAGTACAGTAAAGGAAATTCCCTGGTGGTCCATTGGTTAGGACGTTCACTCTCACTGCCAAGGGCCCGGGTTCAGTACCTGGACAGGAAACTAAGATCCCACAGGCCATGTGGTACAGCCAAAAAAAAAAATACCAGTGGAGATAGTAAAAGATCAGTCATTGCCTGGGGTTTGGGAGGAAAGGAGAATGGATGGATCACAGGGGATTTTTAGGAAAGTGAAATTATTCTGTATGATACTAAAATGATGAGCACGTCATTATACATTTGTCAAAATCCATAGAAAGTACAGTACTAAGAATGAACCCTAATATAAACGGTAGACTCTAGTTAATAATAATTTATCAGGACTTCCCTGGTGGTCCAGTGGCTGAGACACACCATGCTACCAATCCAGGGGGCCCAGTTCCCTAGTCAGGGAACTGGACTCCACATGCCACAACTAAAGATCCCATGTGCGACAACTAAGATCCAGAACAGCCAGATGATAAATAAAAATAAATATTTAAAAATAATAATTTATCAACATTAGTTCATCAGTTAAAACAAATATAATATTATAAGACAAATAATAGGGGAAATTGTGGAGACAGGGGGAAGGAGAGGAGGTAATATGGGAATTCTTTATACTCCTGGATCAGTCTTTCTTTAAACCTGAAACTGCTCTAAAAATAGTCTATTAAAACAAACATTTAGCAGATTATTTACACAACTTTTAATAATAATCAGAGTGCTTTATTATACAAATATGAAAACATAATGAAGTTAAGGAACTCACTTGAGAGCTGGTCCTGGGGCAGTGGGGGCCCTAGTTATGAACTTTCATCTTCATTCAGCTCTGTTCCAAGGTGATATACTTAACTTTTCCATTTCTGTGCTATTTGTGAATAATTTACAAATTAAATAGGTGATATTAAATCTGCACATTCAGATTATCTGAGCAGTTTTACATTATACATGCAGATCCTATTGTACCAATTTCCTTTTTAGTGTAAACATCAATAAAAATTTTTTGAAGTATAGTCAATTTACAATAGTGTTAGTTTCAGGTGTACAGCACAGTGATTCAGTTATACATACACACACATATATATATTCTTCAGATTCTCTTCCCTTATAGGTTATTATATTTTGTAATATTGGCTATGCTATACAGTAGGTCCTTGTTATCTATTCTATATATAGTAATGGGTATATGTTCATCCCAACCTCCTAATTTGTTCCTCCTCCCATCCCCGTTTCCCCTTTGGTGACCATGCATTTGTTTTCTGTGCCTGTTGGTCTCTTACCGTTTGCAAAGTAAGTTTATTTGTATTTTTTTCTTTTTTTGGTTCCACATATAAGCGATAATATATGGTATTTATCTTTCTCTGGCTTACTTCACTTACTGTTATAATCTCTAGGTCCATCCATGTTGCTGCAAATGGCATTATTTCATCCTTTTTTGGCTGAGTAATAGCCCATTATGTATATATGTACCACGTCTTTATCTAATCATCTGTTGATAGACATTTATGTTGTTTCAATGTCTTAGCTATTGTAAAGAATCCTGCAGTGAACACTGGGGTGCATGTATCTTTTCCAGTTAGGATTTTCTCTGGATATGTGCCCAGGAGTACAGGATCATGTGGTAGCTCTATTTGTAGTTTTTTGAGGAGCCTCGATACTATTCTCCATAGTGGCTGCACCAGTTTATATTCCAACCAGTGATGTAGCAGGGTTCCATTTTCTCCATAGCCTCTCCAGCATTTATTATTTGTAGACTTTTGATGATAGCCATTCTGATCAATGTGAGGCGATACCTCATTGTAGTTTTGATTTGCATTTCTCTAATTAAACATGTTTAGCATCTTTTCACGTGCCTTTGACCATCTGTATGTCTTCTTTGAAGAAATTTTTTCATTATTTAAAATCTTCTGCCCATTTTTTCATTGAGTTGTTTGTTTTTTTTGATATTGATCTGTATGAGCTGTTTGTATATTTTGGAGATTAATCCCTTGTCAGTTGCATTTAAATAAATTTTAGGTTAATATATGCTTACATGAATTTCTGACATCATCTAAGGAAGCATATTTGAAATACATGGCACCTTGAAAAAAAGCCTTTAGTTAGGGAAAATTTGGAAATCCAAGGAACATGTTGGAAATAAGCCTATTAACCAACAATTAGAATTATGTACATGATTTTTCATTTAGATTCATGACTATGTTGATCATATTCACTATGGTATGATTTAGATTAGTCAGAATTAAATCTTCATTTCAAGTCTATAACTTGGGTTACAGAAAAATGCCATTATTTTCTCTTGTGACTTAAACAGTGGAGTGAAATAGAAGGAATGGATATTTGTGTTATATTTAGCTATTTTTAATATACTGTACTAATTTCCTTTCCTTTAGTTCTTGTGGTAGCATTTTTGCATTTTGAACCTACTATCCTAGGAACCCTGATGAGATGTTGGATTTTCAAAGGAGAAAAGGACATCCATTTCCATCTGTATAAATGAACAACTAAGCAGGGAAGAAAAATAAGAATTAAAAAATCTAGAGAACTTATTTTCTCTCCTGGAAGGCCTGTGTACAAAGATGAAATACAGATGAAGAGAGGGGCCTGGGTATCACCTCCTTTCCTGAGTTTGTAGCTGCCCCTCCACATCTACATATCATGTCAACCAAGGTCCTCACTGTGAAAGATCTGGACTAAATATTAATGACAGTCAAAACCTAAGCACATTTTGTCTTCTTTTCCTTCTAAATTGTTAATTCTTTAGCATCCTGGGCTGACCCAACAGCAACCTCACAAAATAGCCGAAGTTAACACACAAAAGATATCTTTGGGAAAACAACAGTTAAAGGTGACCTTTTCCCCTATGCCTTTTCAGTTCAGTTCAGTCACTCAGTCATGTCCAACTCTTTGCGACCCCATGGACTGCAGCACACCAGGCTTCCCTGTCAATCACCAACTCCCGGAGCCTACTCAAACTCAGGTCCATTGCGTCGGATGCCTTTAAAAATTAATAAATCAGCTATTGGTAAAATAAAATGCATTTCCATTAATTACACACTTTGTAAAGTCCCTCCTCCTTTTTTACTTTTTTTCCTGACATCCAGGTAGTACAATGTGTTTCACCAAAGGGACCCTTGGCTTGTTCAAGAACATACTTTTTTGGAGCTACTCATGTTCCTTACTTGGGTAAGTCCATGTAAGTTGTCTCATCAGCTTGCCTATTCTCCCATGAACTAGAGATGGACTCAGGATTTACTCCTTTCCTCAGAAGCACATTTTATAGCCTCTAATTCCCTCTCTGGTTCCAAGTGGAGAGTTGTGCCTAACACATTTCACACAGAGTGTATTTCAGGAGGAATAATTATCAGCTCAGTATATATTAGTTCTAATCATATGTAAGACCATGTAATTGGTATCAGAGGGAAGGCAAAGATGAGTCAGCTGCAGTTGCAGATAGTGGGAGGAGATACGGGCTGCAGTGGGAGCTTGGATGACTCAGCCAAGTGCCTATTAGTCTTATGAGAAAAGTGAGGAAGAGCCACAGTAGAAGGGTACCTATAAGCTGGGAACATTGACAGGAGCAAGTGTCAATGCTCTTGAAAGGCCAGGCTGACTGAAGCTGTCGTCTTTGCTGGGCTAACCAGAAGCTACAGACTTCCAAAGAGACATAGAGAAGAATAAATGAGGATCCCAGCACTGTTCCACAGAGGAGAGTACATCAGAAACCAGGTTTTCTCCTGAGAGTTATTATGTAAGCTGAGAAATTCTGAACATAACATGACTTGAGTTGAATTGAGATGAAAAAAAGAGGTAGAACTGAGCCTGTTTACTTATACCTTCTTTTTAAAAAAATTAAATATAGAGGCAGAAACTTTCTGAAGCTGAAGATTCCACATGTCCTCTTTGGTATTTAGTGGTGATGCTGTGTGTGTTGTCAAGATCATTGTCCAGGATAAAGGTCTAAGAGGATATTCACAGAAGCTAGGTTTCACTATTACTTGTACGTGTACACTATTTAACTCAAAAGAAACAAAAATACAGTCCTTAACATCTCCTTCAAAATAGGAAATTCTAGTCTCCTTGTAAAGTGTTTGCATTTCCTGTAATCTCACATTAGTAATAAATGGTCCTCTTTTACAGGAGATGACAACAAACTGCCCAAGAAAACTGAACAAATGTAAGTCTTCATTTCTATTACACTTTTTATTTCTCAGAGTTAAGTTACTCAGAAGTTGAGACCATCACATCTACCTCCTTTTGAGATTGACATTGGGTAGGGCATTTGGTTTAAGACTGAGCAGAGCTGTGTGGTCTCCCAAGATGTCTCAACCCTGTCTCTCATCTTGGAGTCTAGGCTAGAGACTCTGCCAGGTTTGCCATCTGTTCCTTCTCCAGAACTCAGAGACTTCCTACCTGCACATCCATGCATTTAAATACCATAACTCTTCTTTTTTTCTTTTTTTAAAATGAAGAACCAGGCTTCCTTATTTCTTTTTTTTTTTTTTGGCTGCACTGGGTCTCTGTCCCTACAAAGAATGAGCTTTCTCTAGTTGTGGAGAGCGGGAAAGTTACTCCTGCATTGTGTGGGCTTCTCATTGTTGTAGCTTCTCTTGTTGCAGAGCTTGGGCTGTACGGCGCATGGGCTTCATTAGTTGCAGCTCATGGGCTCACACGAATCCTATTGGATTAGGGCCCCACCCTTAGGACTGCCTTTAACTTTACCTTTTAAAGGCCCAACTGTACCTCCAAACATTGAGGGTTAAGGCTTCCATGTGGATTTTCAGTTCAGTTCAGTCGCTCAGTCGTGTCTTTGCGACCCCATGAATTGCAGCACGCCAGGCCTCCCTGTCCATCACCAACTCCCGGAGTTCACCCAAACTCATGTCCATCGAGTCCGTGATGCCATCCAGCCATCTCATCCTCTGTCGTCCCCTTCTCCTCCTGCCCCCAATCTGTCCCAGCATCAGAGTCTTTTCCAATGAGTCAACTCTTCACATGAGGTGGCCAAAGTACTGGAGTTTCAGCTTTAGCATCATTCCTTCCAAAGAACACCCAGGACTGATCTCCTTTAGAATGGACTGGTTGGATCTCCTTGCAGTCCAAGGGACTCTCAAGAGTCTTCTCCAACACCACAGTTCAAAAGCATCAATTCTTCGGCGCTCAGCTTTCTTCATGGTACAACTCTCACATCCATACATGACCGCTGGAAAAACCATAGCCTTTGACTAGACGGACCTTTGTTGGCAAAGTAATGTCTCTGCTTTTGAATATGCTGTCTAGGTTGGTCATAACTTTCCTTCCAAGGAGTAAGTGTCTTTTAATTTCATGGCTGCAGTCACCATCTGCAGTGATTTTGGAGCCCCAAAAAATAAAGTCTGACACTGTTTCCACTGTTTCCCCATCTGTTTGCCATGAAGTGATGGGACCAGATGCCATGATCTTCGTTTTCTGAATGTTGAGCTTTAAGCCAACTTTTTCACTCTCCTCTTTCACTTTCATCAAGAGGCTTTTTAGTTCCTCTTCACTTTCTGCCATAAGGGTGGTGTCATCTGCATATCTGAGGTTATTGATATTTCTCCCGGCAATCTTGATTCCAGCTTGTGTTTCTTCCAGCTCAGCGTTTCTCATGATGTACTCCGCATAGAAGTTAAATAAGCAGGATGACAATATACAGCCTTGACGTACTCCTTTTCTTATTTGGAACCAGTCTGTTGTTCCATATCCAGTTCTAACTGTTGCTTCCTGACCTGCATATAGGTTTCTCAAGAGGCAGGTCAGGTGGTCTGGGATTCCCATCTCTTTCAGAATCTTCCACAGTTTATTGTGATCCACACAGTCAAAGGCTTTGGCATAGTCAATAAAGCAGAAATAGATGCTTTTCTGGAACTCTTCTTGCTTTTTCCATGATCCATCGGATGTTGACAGTCTGATCTCTGGTTCCTCTGCCTTTTCTAAAACCAGCTTGAACATCAGGAAGTTCATGGTTCACATATTGCTGAAGCCTGGCTTGGAGAATTTTGAGCATTACTTTACTAGCATGTGAGATGAGTGCAATTGTGCAGTAGTTTGAGCATTCTTTGGCATTGCCTTTCTTTGGGATTGGAATGAAAACGGACCTTTTCCAGTCCTGTGGCTACTGCTGAGTTTTCCAAATTTGCTGGCATATTGAGTGCAGCACTTTCACAGCATCATCTTTCAGGATTTGAAAGAGCTCAACTGGAATTCCATCACCTCCACTAGCTTTGTTCGTAGTGATGCTTCCTAAGGCCCACTTGACTTCACATTCCAGGATGTCTGGCTCTAGGTCAGTGATCACACCATCATGATTATCTGGGTTGTGAAGATCTTTTTTGTACAGTTTTTCTGTATTCTTGCCACCTCTTCTTAATATCTTCTGCTTCTGTTAGGTCCATACCATTTCTGTCCTTTATCCAGCCCATCTTTGCATGAAATGTTCCCTTGGTATCTCTGTGGATTTTGGAAGGACATAATCAGTCCATAATAATTCAGGAATCTCTGAATTCTATAAAGGGATTTTCATTCAGAAATATGAACATTAAATAGAGTTCTGTTATTACCTAATTAGATATCCTGGCATAAACTCTTTAGGTCTGTGCTTCCCAAAGGTAGGAGACAGACCACAGAAAATCATTTAAGGATCTTTTTAAAAAGATATGTTTCCCAGGCTATGGTATTTCTCAAAACCACTAAATCAGACTTTCTAGAGTAGGACCCATATGACTCTGTCCAAAACATATAAAGTAATATAGTCACACTAGAAAATTTGAAAATAAAGGGAAAAAAATAAGATTAGCTGTAATTCCTCCTCTTTGACACTGCCTATTAGTATCTTAATATATACCTTTTTGTTGTTTTTTAATTATACATACAGGTTTTGTGTAGCTGCAGTTACAGTATGTATAGATTATTGTCAGGGTTTTCTTTATTTTAGCAGCAAGTCAACCACATTCTCATATGTTGATGGATATGTATTATCTTGCTTTGTACCTGCTTGTACTTCCGTGCCAGCTGTGCTTAACCATTGCCCTGGATCCTCATTCTGGACCCTTAGACATTTTGCCTAAACCAAATCCATTGGTACTATACTTCAGAGACGGATGTTAAGCGGTGCTTGGGCCCACATCAGATGATTTGTTAAGTCACAGGGCTAGTGGAACTGCGGCCTAATGGAGTCCTAGTGAAGGCAGTAGCAGCACTATCCAGGCATAGAGCAGGCACTTCCCTAATCATGGGTCTCTGGACTCCTGTCCAGCCCTTTCTATGAGTCAGAAGTCAGGAAGCTTTGTATTGAACTCTTGCCTGAGAGTCTGTATAGGAGAAAGCCAGGCAGGGTGTCAGCCTGACTAATGGTACTAAGTGATATTTGAATTCAGCTGGGTGAGGAAGAGAGGAAGGGTATCTATATATTTTTGGCCTCTATAAATCTTTGCCCTTAGAGTTGAGATGTGAAGGCTTCTTGTCATGTCTGAAAGTGACCAAGCTCGTGGACAGTGTCCCTGCTGGACACCTTCCTTACCAGGACATACCCCTCTGCTGTAGCCTAGTCAACAGTCTTCAGGATATGTTGAACCTTGGAGCTGTCATTTTGTTATGTGTTGTTTCTCATTTTCTTCTACCCAACTCCAGTCTCTTATCTGCCATAAAAAGGTGTGGTGTGGAAGCCAAGAAGGAAATTGGCAGTGTGGTGTGACACAATGGAAAAGCACAAGGCTAAGAGCAGACCTGAGTTCAACTGTGTCATTTTCTATGGCTTTGGACAACTTATTGCACTGCTATAGGCCCTACTTTTTTTGTTTATAAGATGAGAATGACCAAATCATTTCTCTGATCCTTCCTGCTATCAAACTCCCTCCTTTTGCCTTCCTTTACCTGTTACAGGATTCTCAGGCTTAAACATAGGCATATTCTTAGATTAAACAGTTACTTGCCAGATACCTCCCTTACATTTTAAGGCCTTGTGAATGAGCCCCTTTTCTCTGCAGGTAGTGGTGCTGGTTTAGTCACTAAGTTGTATCTGACTCTTGGGACCCCATGGACTGTAGCCTGCCAGGCTCCTCTGTCCATGGATTTCCCAGGCAAAAATACTAGAGTGGGTTGCTGTTTTCTTTCTCCAGGAGATCTTCCTGACCCGGGGATCAAACTTGGGTCTCCTGCATTGCAGACAGTACTGAGCCACGAGGGAAGCCCCCTTCTCTCTGTAAATTATCCTAATAAGACCCTGGGTCTCCTGAGGCAATGGTTCTCAACCAAGGGCAGTTTTACTGCACCACTCCCACTAGTCCCTTCCCAGCCCCCACCCCCAGGGATATTTGGCAATGTCTGGAAACATTTTTGGTTGTCACAACTGGGGGTATTACTGAGAGGCCAGGAATGCTTCTGAATATCCTATAATACACAGGGCAGACCTCCCAACAAAGAATTGTTGTTGTTCCGTTGATAAGTTTTGTCCAACTCTTTGTGACCCTGTGGACTTGACTATCTTCACCAACAAAGAATTAGCTGGCCCAAAATGCAGATTGAATAACTCTACCCAATAGGGAACCAGATTGGGATTTTCTAGAGATCTTCATGGCATTCCCCATATGGCAAAGAAAACACCCTTCTTCTAATGGCTTTGGGAAGTGCAAAGTCAGATAAGAAGAGCAAGATTAGGCAGGGCCAGGGGGTCCTTCCCCTTGTCAGGTGTGGTTCTTCCCTTGGTCCTTGTCTTGTCACAGTAAAAGAAGTAAAACAATAGACTATAAAGCTCAGTAGGCAGGATTTATTAAACACATGACATGAAAAATATACTCCCCAAGATGTGAGAGCCGACCTACCCCAAAGGAGTGGGTCCCACCCCATTTTAGGTTTCTCTTTTTATGTCCTTGTTTCCTGCCCCCAAGCAGGGCTTGGAGTCTGATTTGTTTTGCCTCATGTCAGTCAGGGCTTGTATCCAGGACCAACTAGGGAAGGGGGCGTGTTGGGCATGTTTTTCCCACCAAAGCTCCTTGGTATAGATTTTCCCTTTGTTCTATTTTTCACGGGCTTTTTCAATTCTGTTTTTTTGTGGGCTTTTTAATTTCTTTATTTGCCTTTTAGTGCCACTTTTTAATCTCCATTTTGGACTCTTTACCTAACACCCTCAGAAGCATTCTCTGTTCTCTAAATCTGATATTTAGAAAGTGGTTTACGGCTGTTGTTTTTCAGTCACTAAGTCATGTCCGATTGTTTTCAACCCAGTGGATGGCAGCACGCCAGGCTTCCCTGTCCATCATCATCTCCTGGAGTTTGCTAAAACACTATGTCCATTGAGTCAGAGATGCCACCAACCTGTTAATTTGCATTTAAATGGAGGCTGTCTTTGCAGTCAGATAATCTCTTTTGTCCCCTGAGGGCTCCTACTCTGAGGTTCCAGTAGCAACCAGCCCTTAGCAGGGGAGGAGACTACTTGAAGTTGCGGTGTGGTTGGTTCCTGGAGAAGCAGCAATTCTGTGTCTTGACGCCTTTCAGGTCCTCTTTGAGGATCAGAGTACTCATACAGTTTTTGTCAACTAAAAAGAGAGGCACAACGTGAGAATTGTGAGTTAAGTTTTATTTGAGGCAAAATGAGGACTGCAGCCCAGGAGACAGCAGCTCAGATAGTTCTGAGAGACTGCTGCACATTGCCAGTGGGGGAAGGTCAATGTATATAATTTTTGTGAAGGATGAGTTCAGTGCAGTCAATCTAACTTTACAAAAGATTTTCTGCTAGTCACCAGGAGCTGATGTCACCATGAAGGGATTTAGTACTTTTCTAGATGTGAGGAGATACAAGCATTGGGATCAATTCCTGAAAATACCAAACTATCTAAAGATCTGTTCCACCAATTTCCTTGGAGCAGAGTGTCTCACCTCCACCCTGGACTGCCTTCAGGGCATGTCAAAGGTAACAGCTGCAGCAGCACAGGGTTCAGAGACAGATGGCATTTGCCCTTGGCAATTTGTAGTTGACATTTTCTTCTGTTAAATCACAAACAGGGAGAATTGGTCTTTTGAGCAGAATTAAAACAAGCTGATTCTCAGAGTGAAGTAAGTCAGAAAGAGGAAAACAAACATCGTATATTAACTCGTATATGAAATTTAGAAAAATGATAGTGATGAACCTATTTTCAGGGCAGCACGGGAGACATAGACATACAGAACAGACTTAAGGACACGGGGCGGGATGGGGGTGGGCAGTAGGGAGGAAGTAGAGGGTGGGAGGAATGGAGACAATAACATAGAAACATATACACTACCATATGTAAAAATAGATAGCCAATGGGAATTTGCTGTATGATTCAGGGAATTCATACCGGGGCTCTGTAACAACCTAGAGGGGTGGGATGGGTTGGGAGGTGGTAGGGAGGTTCAAGAGAAAGGGGACATAGGTATGGTGGTGATGGTTTAGTTGCTAAGTCATGTCCAACTCTTGAGACTCCATGGACTGTAGCCTGCCAGACTCCTCTGTCAATGGGATTCTCCAGGCAAGAATACAGGAGTGGGTTGCCATTTCCTCTGCAGGACATAGGTATGCTGCTGCTGCTGCTGCTAAGTCGCTTCAGTCGTGTCCGACTCTGTGCGACCCCCTAGACTGCAGCCCACCAGGCTCCCCCGTCCCTGGGATTCTCCAGGCAAGAACACGGGAGTGGGTTGCCATTTCCTTCTCCAATGCATGAAAGTGAAAAGTGAAAGTGAAGTCACTCAGTCGTGTCCAACTCTTAGCGACCCCATGGACTGCAGCACACCAGGCTCCTCTGTCCTTGGGATTTTCCAGGCGAGAGTATTGGAGTGGGGTGCCATTGCCTTCTCCCGGACATAGGTATACCTATGGCTAATTCATGTTGATGTATGGCAGAAACCAACACAGTGTTGTAAACCAATTATCCTTCAATTAAAAATAATTTTTTTTAAAAAGCTGATTCTTATCATGGTTTAACAAGAGCAAAGTAAAAGTTGGAATGGGGCACACAGCTTTTAAAAGGTCTAGAAATCAACAAATTCTGTTTTTATACTTTTCTGTGTTTCAAAATCAGTTTCTTGGAGAATGTCATTTTTGTGCATGCAGCTTTTGATGAAACCTTGTGATGCTATAGGTAACCCTTATTTTCTGTTTTTAAAGTAGGCTCTTGTCACAGGTATATGCTACTGTTATTGAGGCTGTTTTGGCTGCCATTGCATGTTATGCTAAAACTTCCAGTCTCATAAAGGTAATTTCAATACCACATTTCTCTTTCCTTGGTTATTTTAATGTGAAACTTCTTATCCATTTGTTTTACCTTTGGACACCTTTTTATACTTAATTTTGTGTGTGAGCTTGGGCACCAGATAAAGAGATGCCTTAAGAGTACTAAGCTTGTGATGCCTGGGACCTGCTGTTGTCTTATGGATGACAGCTGATTAGCAGTTCTTTGTAGATATCTGATTGTGTTAAAAAAAAAAATCAAACTATCGTATATTGTTTTATTTAGTAGTTTAAAATGATTTCAAAAGTTAAAAAAATTAAAGAAATAGAGATTATTCTGCTATGACTTTTAATAAAGTTAGATCAGTTTGTTTTGAGCTACATAAATTGATTTCCTATAATTCTTTCTTCTAAAAAATTAACTAAAGACTAGAAAAGCTAACTTGCCTCTCCTTGATAGGCATGTATGTTCTCTTTTTCTGACCATTTTCTTTTTTGCTGTTTGTGGTTAACCTGCCATGCTGAGTTGGATTCTGTATCTAACCCAGTAACAGATGAGACGAGTTGGCTTGATTCCTCCTATTGCCAATAGGACCTCTCCTGAAGCAAATCATTTGACATTGGAAAGGTTGTGTTGTAGATATCAAAGAGACTGTAGCCTAGTCACCAGTTCCTTGCCATCTTCCCTCCTCACTGAACTTGAATCCCCCCAGGACTTGGGATTTCTCAGCCCTTGGACTGAAAGCTTATGCAAAACAACAGGTTATTCTTTGATATCAATTCTGCACCTTTGTTTTTTAACTGATTTTTTAACTTTATTTATTTGCATGTTGATAGCATCTGGGCAAGAAATACTGAGGGCAGTGGTCCCTCCCCAAGAGCTAGGGAGAGGGTAGGAGAAAGCATTTTTCCAGGCCTCATAATGGCACCATCCCAGCCGATTACAGTTCACCAGATCAGGTTCCAGTGCCAACCTGCCTGAATGAAGTGTTTCCATGTGAATAGTAAGGACCTTACAGAAGTAGAAGAGTTTAGAAGAGATGTCTAATCTCTCCTAATCTCTTAGATCTCTTCTAAGAGATTAGAAGATGTGTCAAGAATACACAGAAGAACTATAAAAAAAAAGATCTTAATGACCTGGACAACTATGGTGGTAATGGTCACTTACCTATCACCAGACATCCTGGAGTGTGAAGTCAAAGGGACATTGGAAGCTTTACTACAAACAAAGCTAGTGTAGGTGATGGAATTCCAGCGGAGGTATTTCAAATCCTAAAAGATGATGCTGTGAAAGTGCCACACTCAATATGCCAGCAAGTTTGGAAAACTCAGCAGTGGCCACAGGACTGGAAAAGGTCAGTTTTCATTCCAGTCCCAAAGAAGGGCAATGCCAAAGAATGTTCAAACTACCATACTGTTGAGTTCATTTCGCATGCTAGTAAGATTATGCTCAAAAATCCTTCAAGCCAGTCTTCAGCAGTATATGAACCAAGAACTTCCAGATGTACAAGCTGGGTTTCAAAGAGGCAGAGTAACCAGAAATCAAACTGCCAACATTCATTGGATCATAGAGAAAGCAAGTGAATTCCAGTAAAATGTCTACTTCTGCTTCATTGACCATGCTAAAGCCTTTGACTGTGTGGATCAGAGCAGACTGGAAATTCTTAAAGAAATAGAAATACCAGACCACCTTACCTGTCTCCTGAGAAACCTGTATGCATGTCAAAAAGCAACAGTTAGAACCAGGCATGAACAACTGACTGCCTCAAAATTGGGAAAGGATTATGACAAGGCTGTATAGTGTCCTCCTGCTTATTTTACTTCCAAGCAGAGTACATCATGCAAAATGCTGGGCTGGATAAATCACAAGCTGGAATCAAGATTGCTGGGAGAAAGATCCAACAGCCTCAGATGTGCAGATGATGCCACTCTAATTGCAGAAAGTAAAGAGGAACTAAAGAGCCTCTTGATGAGGGTTAAAGAAGAGAGTGAAGCTGGCTTAAAGCTCAAGATCAAAAAAACTGAGATAACAGCATCCAGTCTCATCACTTTATGCTAAATAGAAGGGGAAAAAGTGGAAGCAGTGACAGATTTTATTTTCTTGGGCTCCAGAATCACTGCAGAT
The DNA here is from genome assembly GCF_002263795.3 of Bos taurus. NCBI lineage: Eukaryota > Metazoa > Chordata > Mammalia > Artiodactyla > Bovidae > Bos > Bos taurus. Next base: position 51,886,145 of record NC_037340.1, read on the forward strand.
GGTGACTGCAGCCATGAAATTAGAAGACGCTTGCTGTTTGGAAGGAAGACTATGGCAGACCTAGAGAGTGTATTAAAAAGCAAAGATATCACTTTGCTGACTAAGGTCCATCTAGTCAAAGCTGTGGTTTTTCCAGTAGTCCTGTACCGATGTGAGAGTTGGACCATAAAGAAGGCCACAGTATTGATGTTTTCAAATTGTGGTGCTGGAGAAGACTCTTTAGAGTCCCTTGGAGAGCAAGGAGATCAAATGAGTCAATCCTAAAGGAAATGAATGCTGAATATTCATTGGAAGAACTGATGCTGAATCTCCAGTACTTTGGCTCTTGATGCAAAGAGCCCATTCATTGGAAAAGACCTTGATGCTGGGAAAGATTGAAGGCACAAGAGAAGGGAATGGCAGAGGATGAGATGATTAGATAACATCACCGACTCAATGGACATGAATTTGAGCAATCTTCAGGAAATAGTGAAGGACAGGGGAGCCTGGCATGCTGCAATCCTGGGGCCACAAAGAGTCAGACACTACTTAGCAACTGAACAACATGTGAACCCAGCCTGAACCAACCAAATGTAAAAAGGGCCCTTTCCTCACAGCTAAATATACTCTTTCCTGCTGTGAAAGCTAATTGTCTCTGTTTTATTATTGGTTTTACAGGCCAAGGAGGTAGCTGAGCAGACCCTGGGATCTGGGTTAAATTCCGTTGAGTTGATGCAGTTTAAGGCAACTTTACGGTAAGCAGTGGCCTATATTATCAATAAAAACTTTTATTTAATGTTTGTATTTTTAAAACTTTCTCCCGTGTATTTGATATTCTGTCTCTCCTTTGAGGAATGTTCTGGTAAATCATTAGTATATGAAGGAGAGTCTTGCATGATCGGGGCTTTATTTGAGAAGCCAAGGATGGAGGAACTGTTTCAGAATCAGACACGCTGATTAGGCTGGAATGGGAGACATATCAGTGCTAGAACAGACAGATGTGGATTCCAAGGTTTAAAAGATGAAGCTGGGGACATGAATGGTGAGGTTTGTTAGTGGTGATGATGAGGGGCCTTGGGCACATGAAAATGGTCACTGCTTAGAAGAGAGTTGTCCTAGGCCTTATCTGCCTCTCAGATGGTAGAAACCCCTGAGCCTGGCCATGTCTCAGCGTCTAGATGATCTAGGAATTTGGCTTCCTGGCAGTCTTGCCATCACTCACCTGGCATGTCACAGTGGATCTCTGTGTAGTCTTTGTCCATAGCTAAACCTTCAGGAACCTAGTCCACTCAACCTTCTGTCCCATATTAGGACCATTTGGTGTACTTTTTTGCAAAGGAGACCAAAGACACCAATATTAGAAAGTTTCTTTAAGAATATTTCTGGGTTGTGGAGGGGAAAGGTGGCTTCATGGTGGCTCAGAGGTAAATTAATCTGCCTGCTAGCACAGGAGACATAGGTATGATTCTTGGTCTGGGATGATCCCACATACCTTAGAGCAGTTAAGCCTGTGTGCCACAACTACTGAGCCTTTGCTTCTAGAGCCCAAGAGCCACAATTACTGAAGCCCAGGTGCCCTAGAGCCTGTTCGCCACAAGAGAAGCCCCTGCAATGAGAAGCCTGCACACCACAGCTAGAAAAAAATCCCATGAAGCAATGAAGATCCAGAACAGCCAAAAATAAAATAGCTAATAGATAAAAATAAAATACTTCTGGAGGGACTTAATTCAAGGGGCCCAGGTTCTATGCCTGGTCAAGGAACTAGATTCCACATGCTGCAACAAAGATGGAAGATTCCATGTGCTGCAACTAAGTACAGCCAAGCAAATAAATATTTTTAATAAATAAATAAATAACATTTCTGGGATGTGCACTGTGATACCTTGGCTCCATGCCCCACATTTTCTTATGTCTACAGCCCTAGGTAGTGAGAAGGAACATTTAGAAAACTAAGTTAATAAACTAACAAGAATTCTTTGGCTACAGCTCCAGGAGTGAGCGGTAATGAGCCAGAACTCTTTGATACAAAGCTTTAGGCTTGCTTAAGATTTCTTGTCCTTTTTTCTGGGTCTTGTGGCTCATATCTCTGGCCATAAGAGAAGGCTAGAGGAAGTTTGGTTTCTTAAGGCTGTGTGCTGACCCGTACTATCTGTTCCTGACAGACTTGAGTTTAAGGAAGCTTCTTTGCCTTCCAACTGGGTGACTTGGGCAAGATAGGGAGCTCTCTGTGCATCTGTTTGATCATACTCCTGCCCTGTAGAGTGATTGGAAAAGTGAATGATAGCTGCTGTCTCAGTGAGTTCTCTTCTGTTACCATTGGCATGGCTGACAGAGTCATCCATTCCTCCTGTCCTTGGCACCTTGCCTAGAACACTCTGCCTTTCTGGGGCAAGCCACCTCTCAATCCCGTGGCCTCCTACATGGGGCTGGGGTGGGGAGGCAGTGTCCCACCCTGGCTAGAGAAAAGAACAAGAGGAGAACACCCAGGCGATAGGAAGAATCTTCGCGAGCCAGTTCTCCACTCTAGAACTCCACTTTTCTCTCCACATGGTTGCTTCTCTTAAACTGCATCAGATTAGCAAATTCTCCCAAGAGGAACAAAGGCAGTTAGCATATGACTGACCAGCATTTGTTACAGCGAAAAGATAAACAATTCAATTTAGAAACTTTCTTTTACAAAAGGAGTTGATGCCAAAAGGTTTATCTGGTTATTCCTCAGTTCTGAAGTCCTGTCTTGATTATACAGCAGCAGTTGATTGTGGGTAGCAGTCTGGCTCTAGTCAGGGATGGCAGCTTGACTGCACAGGTGTTGAAGAGAGGAAGAGGATCAGGAGAATATGTCAGGGCCGTGGGCCAGAGGCCTGGGGCACGTAGAGGTTCTCTCAGTCTGTCGTGGGCAGTAGTCACGTAGTTCTCTCCTGCTCTGTTCGAGAGTCAAGATAGTCCTGAGAATCTGCACAGAGGCAGGGCCATGACTGGAGTCAGACACTAGCCCCGCATTTGCTGATGGCATGAAACCCTAGGGCATGTAGCGACATGCCATATCTCACTGGGGCTCTGAGGGCCCAGCACAGGTGCATTGCAGTGGCAGGTGTTTAAAGAGCTTGCCATACAGTGGTCGCAAAAGCAGACTGACTTTTGTTTTGTTTTGGGTCTACAGCTCCAAGATGGCTTTTCATATACATGCTGTGAATAATCAGGGAAGGTAAGTATGTGTTTATGGTGTGTCCTCATTTGGGGCAAGTTTTAAGAGCAAACTAAGAGAGGCTACCGTGTAACTGCTATCGTGGATGATCTTTTCACCCTTCCACACCTGGCAGTGGCATCACTCCAGGGCTGGGCTCAAAGCTGGGTGTGCTCAGCTGAGACCGCTCTATCCTGACTGCTTCCCATGGAAAGACTAGAGTAGGGTCGGGGGTGGATCTGATTCCGTCTGAGTGGAATTTTGCATACATGCAACCCAGTGTTTTGAAAAAGCTCCAAAGAGATCTAAGTGTGTGAATTGCTTGCAAGTTGAAAAATAGAGAACATTGTAAATCTAATACATGTCTTTCCCATCAATTTCCTTTTCTAGAATCGTGCCTCTGGACAGTGAAGATAGCTTATACTTTGTGAAGACGGTAAGCAGAGCTGTTAAAGGTCAAGTGGCAAGGAATGGCCTATAAAGGACATCTACAAGGGGTGAGGTAGGAGTAGGTGAGGGTCTTAGGTAGCCCACTAGAGAAAGCTAGTTGTCTTCACTACTCTTCCAGCTGCAGCAGTGGTGAATCTGTGCTTTCTGAGGGTGCCAGGCAGCTAGCTGTACCAGGCTCACCACATCCACATGTCTGTGTCTAGGCACCCCTCGGTGTAATCTTAGCTGGAGGGGAGGGGGAGGGGGCACCGGGGGATGGTAAATATATCTTCCTGAGGTTCAGAAGGCTTCTTTCAAGTGGCTGAGATTTCTCTGACCTCACGTGGAAATGGGAGCTGAGGACAAGCCTACCTCAACACAGACCAGGTTTTCACTGGCTTCTCTATGTTCCAAGCCCTGTGTTGATGCCCTTATTTAAGAGGAGCTTGTGGAAATAAAAACAACCTAACATTAAAAAAAAAAACATACAGGTGAAATGGGGTAGTCAGAGCAGAGCTTTCTGACCTCTCTACTAATGGGCCAGGGGAATGGGTTTAGAGATACAGAAATATTGGTCCCTGGGGTGGTCTTCAGCAGCCAGAGTTTCTAGACTAGCTGCTCCCAGTCACATCTGAATCCTCTGTGCATCCTGCCCCAGTGCATCCTGATACAAAGAAAATTGGCAAGCAGTGCATAAGAGGATGGTGGATATCCAGCCAAGATTCTGGTTGTAGTGTATGTGGGTACAAGATACATCCTATGTCCATTCTGTGACTCCTGCCTGAACTTAATTTCAGTGAGATTTTGATCATGGGGAACTGGGTGCACAGGGGTGGATGACTTGGAGAAAATGCATGCTCATTGCCATCATCAGTGGACAAGCAGTAGTGTTATCTACAGAGAGTAGGACAACATGAGTAATTTTTTAAGGTTGTGAGTATCTGTTTTTATAATGTACCTGCTCCCTGTCTGTGTCAGCATTTTCTGTTGTTCTTTTAGAACTAATTGAGCCTTTTTTGTAACATTATTAAGACTGGAAAATGAATACTTTCTGATGCTTAGGTAGATACTACTTTGTCTCCTTGCTAGACTTTAGATTCCCTTACTTCTCTTCTTAGACTCTTATGCAATGCTCTGGAAGGTGTTTTGCACTGGAGTTGGTGATTAGGAGTTCAGTACTGTGTTAAGTACCCATTCAGCAGCAGCTAATGAAATAGGAAAGAAAAAATAGGATGTTGGTGCTTTCTGTCCAAATCCTGTCCTCCCTTCCAGGCAGAGATGAAGTTCTGCCTCTTCGTTTAAGCCTGCCCTACTGACTTCTCCCTACAAGTACTGTGTTCTTAGAGTACTCGAAGGTTATACTACATAAATTAGGGAGTAATTCTATAGTGTGTCACATGTTGACTTCTGTGTAGGAATGCTCTTATCTCTCCAACTTTACTTTATAGGTTTCCTGAGGATAGGAACCATGTTTCATATTTTTTCTGTCCCCTTGCCACATATGGGAAGTACGTAGCAAGTGCCTAAAAAATACTACATATATTCTTTTTAATGTCCTCTCTCCCCTTCCTGAACACCAGAGGCCAAATAAGAAAGTGGGGATTAGGAGCTACAGGATTTGTCTTTCTAATTGACTTGGGAACTGAATTGATCATTGTCATATAAGAGGAACCATGTAGCCCAGGATGGTTCTGTGTCTTCAGATACTCAAAATTCTTTGAAACAAATTTAAATAAACCTTGGTTCAGACGGTAAAACATCTGCCTGCAATGCGAGAGACCCAGGTTCAATCCCTGAGTTGGGAAGATCCTCTGGAGAAGAAAATGGCAACCCACTCCAGTACTCTTGCCTGGAAAATTCCATGGACAGAGGAGCCTGGTAGGCTGTAGTCCATGGGGTCACAAAGAGTCAGACATGACTGAGCAACTTCACCTCACTTCTAGTTGTTCAGCCTAATAAGAAAGTTAACAAAAATATAAAGCCTATCGTTTTATGCATTTCTTTATCATGACAACATGGATGAAAGGACTTTATGGTGTTTTTTTTTTTTCCTTTCAACTCTTCTGCCACCTTTTTTTTTTTAGAATCTCTCAGTCTCTTCTGTAGGCCAAGGTCTTTTGTCTCTGTCCTAAGGGTAGAGCAGGGTCCCACACAAGGACATCAAGATATGAAAATGAACTCTAGTTTCAGGAGCTCTGTACCTGGTCATTCAGCAGTGTCAGGCCAGGAGGGGCAGGAACCTGGGAGGGCTTATCATGCAACTTACTTCGTATCCCTCACCAGATTTTCACAGTCATCTCAGACTCCAACTCTGGTTTATACCATTTTCTGCATTTCCTCTGCTAGGTTGTCCTCAGAATTATTTTATTTTCACTAGTTTTTAACTAAATTAGAACCTTCTTACCAGCCATTCAGGAGCTTTCTCTGAGTTGCTTCAGTTTTTTTTTTTTCTCCTGACCTATGTAAGACTCTTATTTTTATTTGTCTTGGCCATAAAAGCTTGAACAGTTTTCTTTTAATTTTTTGGTCCTGAAAGGAGTGTTTGTATGTTTTGACATATAGCCAAAAATATCTGTGAAAACCTGTATCTTACTTTCCAGATTTGTTCAGAACTTGAGCCCAAACCAAAGAAGGAATGTATGACCATGTGGACATAGTAGAATGTAGCAGTGGTCACAGTTAAGAAAGGCTGTTACATTGCTTTTCAGGCAGGAGAAGCAATTTGAGGGAATTTATAGAAACATATGGAGAAGGCAATGGCACCCCACTCCAGTACTCTTGCTTGGAAAATCCCATGGTCGGAGGAGCCTGGTAGGCTGCAATCCATGGGGTCCCTAAGAGTCGGACATGACTGAGCGACTTCACTTTCACTTTTCACTTTCATGTATTGGAGAAGGAAATGGCAGCCCACTCCAGTGTTCTTGCCTGGAGAATCCCAGGGATGGGGGAGCCTGATGGGCTGCGGTCTATGGGGTCGCACAGAGTCGGACACGACTGAAGTGACTTAGCATAGCATAGCATAGAAACATAAAGATATTCTTCTTCTAGCCCAAGTGTGCCTCTGACCTAGGAGCAATTGTAAGGAAGCCTAGGTGATCCTGAAGTCATCTCCCAGTTTGAGTTGCATTTCAAGATAACTTGAGTTTTCCTTAGAAATTCTCAAGTATTTTTTTGCCATGTGGCTTAGTATTTTGTGGTCTATTTCTTGTGGATCTTTCCCTGAATGTTTAGGACTGACAACTGGTCTAACTCTGGTTTCTCATTTGATACAGGCTTGTATGGCCATCTATGACATTCCTGACTTGCTGGGAGGAAGGGGGTGCTTAGGATCTGTGGTGTTCTCAGAATCATTTTTGACATCTCAGATTTTGGTTAAAGAAAAAGGTAGGTGTATGTCATCTTTGGAAAGCAAAACTTGAACTTCCTTTTATATATGTGTGTATATATATGTATGTGTGTGTGTGTGTATGTGTATATATATATGTATATGTAATATTTGGCAAACCATAGTCTAAATCAAAAGACCAGGAATAAACTGGTGAAAATATTAGAATACTTGCAATAAACAAAGGGTGTATTTCCTTATTTATGAAGAGCTTTTATAAATTGATACGAAAGAAACAAGCTACCCAATGGTAAATGGGCAAAAAATATGAGCAGGCAGTTCACCAGAGTGTTTGAAAATAATATATATATTTTTAATGTTTATGCACACACACATGTACATAAGTGATCCCTGAACACAAGTTTAAACTACACAGATTTTTTTCAATAAGTATATACTACAGAAGTACATATTCCATGGTTGGTTGAATTCATGGATGTGGAACTGTGGATATGGAGTGCTGACTGTAAAGTTACTCATGGATTTTCAAGTGTGTAGAAGGTCAGCACCACTAGCCCCCACATTGTTCAAGGGTCCACTGTGTGTGTATGAATATGAATATGTACAGCCTTACTAGTAGTCAGGAAAAACAATTTGAAGCAATAGTTAGATCAGTTTTTTTATCCATTATGGTAGCAAAAAATTCTATAGAATGATAATATCCAGAGCTTGATGACCTTGATAATTTTTGTTTGGTTTTTTAATGCAAACACCTGTACTACCTTGGCAAAAATTAAAAGCATGGATTGAAAAGGACTCTGTATTTAAATATGTATTTCTATTTGTCTTAAAAAGAATAATCACATGAGGAAGCCTTTCTCCATCCCCTCATTAGGTTCTTGTCCCCATATGAGGAATTCATTTTCTGAAGGCATCAGACTTTGTATCCTAGTAAGAGGAGCTCTCACTCTTGAGGATGGGAAGCAGTCAGGGGCCTGCAAGGTGGGCTCTGGTGGTGGGCAGTAACCGACATGTCTGTGGTCTTCCTGCAGATGGCACTGTTATCACAGAAACCAGCTTTATAATCCTGACAGCTGCCATACCCAGATTCTGCTCCTGGCTGGTTAGTATCATTCATCAGGTGAAAACGGAGATAAACGTGGAGAAACTGGGGAGAAAATTTAAGGACGAGTCTCTCGTGGGATGTCAGATCCTGACCTAACCACTGTTCAGATAGAAGTTTTTATCTCTGCTCTTCTTCTCTATACAAATGAATCTAATTTCATTAACGTGTAATCTGGGGAAAGTTCCAAAAGAAAGTAAATTATCTGGGTCCCTGTTAAATTGTCAAGGGAAGAAGTTAATATCCTCATTTTACAGATGAGGAGCCTGAGGTTTAGAAATCTCCCAACCTGTCCAGGGTCACACAGGAAGTGAAAAGTGGATCGTGTGCTCCCTTTTCTGTCAGAATAGTTGCTGCTGAGTTTTTACAACCATGTCTCTACATGTGGAAAGGTCCCATCTTCATCTGTGGGACTCGGTCTGAATCTCTGGTGCCTTGGGACACAAAGTACTAGTAATGGTCTAAGTACCTATTTCAGAATTTGTTTATATTCTGTTTCTACAATTCTGAACTGAATAAAGACAAGCAAAAGTCATCCTCTAATGTGAACATGTTTAAATGAGAACACATTCAAAATATTTTAGTATGTTCTCTTTCCTTCATCCCTAAAATTCGTTTTCTCCAAAATGAAATTTAAGTGGAGACTAACATACTCTCTCCACATAATGTAGGCTCATTTAGCTGGACTTCATGTCCCTGTAAGGGAGCCTACCATGGCCTGTGCTCTGCATCTGGTATCCAGCAACCAGGTCTGCCAGCCATCAGGGCCTGAGAACCCTGGATTTGACAGAGAGACTGCTCTCTTAGAAATATGTGAAGACAGGGGGAGACCTAGCAGAGTTTATGCCCTTGAAGCAGTGAATTGAAAATCTGTACTCCTTTTGGACACAGGTAGAAGATATTGAAGTAAAATTGTCTGAGAAAACCCAGCAGTCAGTTCTGGTAAGCAGACTTCTTATTCTTAATGTTGTCAAGATGAAATGTAAACAATTTATAAAAACAATTTAACATATTTCATCTTACTGCTAATCTAAGGGTTCTATACCTCCTTGTCTCAATTCCTGTTGTATTCTTCCCCTTCAGAGCAGAGCTCTAGAAATAACCACGTATGGAGTACACAAGCGGGATTCTTACTGCCATTTAAACCTTTCCGTGTTTTTTCAAAATCTCTCAGTACTTTTAGAAGCAGTTCTCAAATTGAGACATATAGAACTGAAGGTCAAGGCTTTAGGCCAAGGAGAAGCCACCTCTGTTATCAGAGGATATAAATTTACTGGAATATGGACAAGCATTGCAGACCATGGTGCCTAGACTGAGAGGACCTTAACATTTTTCTTCTCAGCATAAGTCACAGGTGCCAGTAATATGGCAAAGAGCCAAGAAGTGCCAAGAACTGGAAGAGAAGTTGAGTATATCTGAGGCTGACTTAGCAGCTTTTGTAGACATACAAACGTGGACAGAAGTTTTGATTCTGTCAGTGTTTATGCTGTAAATCACCTGCTCTTTGTGTTTGTTTTTTCAAGGGAGATGAGTGTTTCCTGGGTACTTTTCTAACTAGAGGAGAAGGAGCATACCTTTATTCTAGTAATTCACAATCTTTGCCTGAAGAAGGTGAGCAGCTCTGACTTTTCTGTTTTTTACTCTGTCTGGGTCCCTCTTTCACAGGTTTTGACATGAATGTTGTAATTAATGATACATGGGATATTTGAAAAAACTTTTGAGTGTAGAAGTGTTTTCCCACAGCTTTTCTCTTTTGATCTGTCCATTTTCCAGATGAGGAGACTTGTGCTAGAAAGGACTGCCGCCAACTGCACTGGTCCTCTTGTTGCTGCCTGAGGATTGCTCTCAGGATGGGCTAGAGCAGCAGCATGTCCAGAAATAGGTTCTGTTGGGCCAAAACAAAATCTGGATTAGTTTTTTATATCTGTGTAACAAATCACCACAAATTTCATAGCTTAAAACAACATGCATTTATTATCTCACAGTTCTGTGGGTCAGAAGTCCAGGCAAATTTTGCTAGATTTCTGTGTAGGGTTTCATAATACTGAAGTCAAGGCATCAGCGGGCTTATCTCTGGAGTCTCTGAGAAAGAACCTGCTCCCAGGCTCATCCAGGTTGTTTGCAGAGTCCATTTCCTTCAGACTGGAGAACTAAGGTTCTTTTTTTTGTTGCTGGCTATCAGCTGGAAGCAGTCTTAGCTCCTACTTCCAGAGGTCCTTGCCCTGTGACCCTCTCCCATCTCAGCAACAAAGAACCTGCATCGTGTTGAATCTCTGACACTGTTAATCTCTCTGAACTCCTCTTCTACCACCCAGAGAAAACTCTGCTTATAAAGGGCTCATGTGATTGGAGGAGACCCAATCACATAATCTCCTTTTTGCTATATGATGTTACACAAACACTGGAGTAACCTAAGAGGCTGAAGGTCATGGGGGCTGTCTTAAATTTCTGCCTACCATAGTATGCCCTCTGACCCCAACAGTTCTCACATGAAAGATATAATCAACCCCCATCCAAGAGCCTCATTCCATTATGGCAGCAATTCAAAGTCTTAACTCTGACCAGCTGAAAAATCCAAAAATCTCATCATCAAGATTATCTAAATCAGCTGTAGGTGAGGCGCTGGCTTGTAATTCATAAAGTACAGCTCCTGAACAAGATTCCTTTCCATCTGTGGACCTGTGAAATTAGAGGCTCTTTATCTTCCCTAGCCCTCCCAATGTACAAGGTAGGAGTGGTATAGGGTATAGACATTTATATTAAAAAGGAGTCCCGAGCCCAAGACAACTTTGAAATTAAGCTAGGCAAACTCCAGCTCCTGGATTAGGTTTCAAGGCCTGGGAATAGCCCTCCAAGACCCTTAGCTCTGCCCTCTGGGTTCTTTGTTCTACTTGTTAAACTCTTAGTTCTGCCTCCTGGGTTCATGACTCTACCCTCTTAGTTTGTGACTATACCTGTGTCATCCTTCCTTTTCGTGAAGGTGGCACTTTGTAGCTTATTAGTTTTTCAGCCTGCTTCTTGCCTCTAGAATTTTGGGGGTCCAACAGGCTCCTTTCATTTTCTATTCTCTCTATCCCCTTCAATCCAAACTGGCAGTATTTCTGCTGATTTAAAGTTCTCAAGAACTCTGTGGGTCTTGCATGGATTTCCTGGGATTCATTCCATACTCCTTTTGGTCTCCTCAAAATAACGTATTCTTATGAGTCCTATTCTTTCCATGTTAGATAAGCCTTTTTTGTTCCACAAATTCCTCATCCTTTACTAAGCAGATTCTCTCTCTGGATAATTTGTTCTTCTTGAAAATTCTCTCCAGTGGCAAGTTGCTCTCCATGTTCTCAGATCACTGGTTAAACTTTAGCTTCTCCATTGTCACAGAAGACAAAACACAAGGAGTTCTGGTTTTCGATCCACAAAATGCCAGGTAGCGTTCACTATCATGACTGTGCTGTGGCCCCTGCATTCCTGCCTCTCCAGATCCTGGTGCAGAAGACCAGGAAGTTAGGAACATTTGCTGAAAACAAGAGTGTGTGTGACAGTACTCCCAGCCTTGAGGCAGAATTGCATAATGTTTTAAAATCAGCTTGTAGACACAACACAGAGACAGTTATACTCTGTCATAGTTGAGCCAGTTATAATATTTAGCAAGGATATTTGCCAAAATCAGTTTTCACCTTCTTAGCAAAAGGCCTTGTTAAAAAAATAATCTTACACTGTATTGAGTTATCCAGCAAGATTCAGTCTATCCTGAGATCTCTGTTGTTGTTCAGTCACTAAATCATGTCTGACTCTTTGCCACCCTATGGACTACAGCATGCCAGGCTCCCCTGTCCTCCACTGTCTCCTGGAGTTTGCTCAAATTCATGTCCATTGAGTCAGTGATACTATTTCTTCCTCTGCTGCCTTCTTTTACCTTCAATCTTTCCCAGCATCAGGATCTTTTCCAATGAGTCTGCTTTTTGCATCAGATAGACAAAAGTATTGGAGCTTCAACTTCAGCGTCAGTCTTTCCAATGAACATTCAGGGTGAATTTTCTTTAGGATTGACTGGTTTGATTTCCTTGTAGTCCAAGGGACTCTCAAGAGTCTTCTCCAGCACCACTGTTCAAGAGCATCAATTCTTCGGCACTCCGCCTTCTTTATTGGAGAAGGGGATGGCAATCCACTCCAGTATTCTTGCCTGGAGAATCCCATGGACAGAGGAGCCTGGCAGGCTACAGTTCATGGAGTCACAAAGAGTTGGGCACGACTGAGTGACTAAGCAGCAGCAGCAGCCTTCTTTATGGTGCAGCTCTCACTTCCATACATGACTACTGGAAAAACCATAGCTTTGACTATACAGGACTTTTGTTGATTTGCCTTTGAACTGATTCCCAGTTGATTCTGAAGAATGAACATGCCAGCAGCCCAGACCAGTGCCTTTTCTCTGGCTTTGAACCCTTGGGACTAAAGAAAATTAAATCAGGTGGAAATCACATGCTCACTTACAAGTAATTTAAAAATGGCAGAGCAGGACATGTGCTCATCTTCTGCGAGAACTCCAAAATTGCAACTCACTGCTGAACTACCATCAACAGGAGAATGTTGGATACCACCAAAAAAAGATACCACATGTCGAAGGGCAAAGGAGAAGATCCAACAAGATGGTAGGAGGGGCAAAACCACATTTAGAATCAAACCCAATAACTGCCAGAGATGCTCGGAGGGCTCAAACAAAACTTTGTGTGCACCAGGACCCAAAGGCCCCACAGAGACTGAGCCAGACCTGCCTTTTAGTGTTTGAGTGTCTCCTGTCAAGGCATGGGTCAGCAGTGGCCTGCCACAGGGACAGGGACTCTGGCTGCAGCAGACCTGGGACATGTGGTATGTGGCCTAAGCCCTTTTAGAGGGGGTTACCATTAGCCCCACCATAGAGCCACTGAGCAGACAACCCACAAACTGCAGTACTATTATACCAAAGAAATTCTCGCAATGTTAAAAAATTCTAGGACCCACAACAGATATCCCAACCTGGGGATCTGGCAAAGGAACTGAGAATCCCCAGGGAATTTGACTTTGGGGGCCAGTGGAATTTAATTACAGAACTTCCACAGGACTGGGGAAAACAGACTCTTGGAGGGCACACGCAAAACTGTGTGTGCACCAAGACGCAGGAGAAAGGAGCAGTGTCCCCACAAGAGACTGAGCCAGACTTGCCTTTGAGTGTCCAGGAGTCTCTGGTGGAGGCGTGGGTTAACACAGTGGCATGCTGCGGGGTCAGGGGCACTGAATACAACAGTGTAGGCAAAAGTCTTTTGGAAGGAGGTCGCCATTACCACCATTACCCCTACCATAGTTTGGCCTCAACCAAACAACAAGGAGGGAACACAGCCCCACCGATCAGTAGAAAATTGGATTGAAGATTTACTGAGCATGGGCCCACCCATCAGAACAAGACCCAGATTCCCCCACATCAGTCTCTCCATTCAGGAAGCTTCCACTAGCCTCTTATCCTTATCCATCAGAGGGCAAACCAGAATGAAAACCAGTCATACAAAACTAACCAAACCGATCACATGAGTTACAGCCTTGTCTAACTCTGTGAAACTATGAGCCATTGCCATGTAGGGCCACCCAAAATGGATGGGTCATGGTGGAGAGTTCTGATAAAACTCTCCAGTGGTCCACTGGAGAAGGAAATGGCAAACCACTTCAGTATTCTTGCCTTGAGAACCCCATGAACAGTACGAAAAGGCAAAAAGATAGGATACTGAAAAACAAGCTCCCCAGGTTGGTAGGTGCCCAGTATGCTACTGGAGAAAAGTGGAGAAATAACTTAAGAAAGAATGAAAAGATGGAGCCAAAGTGAAAACAGTGCCCAGTTGTCGACGTGACTGGTGATGGAAGTCAAGTCCAATTGCTGTAAAGAACAATATTGCATAGGAACCTGGAATGTTAGGTCCACAAATCAAGGTAAATTTGTGGATCACTAAAAAACTGTGGAAAATTCAAGAGATGGGAATACCAGACCAACTTACCTGCCTCCTGAGAAACCTGTTTGTAGGTCAGGAAGCAACTGTTAGAACCGGACATGGAATAACGGACTGGTTCCAAATTGGGAAAGGAGTACGTCACGCCTGTATATTGTCACCTTGCTTTTCTAACTTATATGCTGAGTATATCATGTGAAATACCAGGCTGGATGAAGCACAGCTGGAATCAAGATGGCCAGAAGAAATATCAATAAACTCAGATAGGCAAATGACACCATCCTTATGGCAGAAAGCGAAGAGGAACTAAATAGCCTCTTGATGAAAGTGAAACAGGAGAGTGAAAAAGCTGACTTAAAACTCAACATGCAAAAAAACTAAGATCATGGCATCTAGTCCCATCACTTCATGGCAAATAAATGGCGAAACAGTGGAAACAGTGAGAGACTTTATTTTCTTGGGCTCCAGAATCACTGCAGATGGTGACTGCAGCCTTGACATTAAAAGACGCTTGCTCCTTGGAAGAAAAGCTATGACCAACCTAGACAGCATATTAAAAAGCAGAAACATCACTTTACCAATGAAGGTCTGTATAATCAAAGGTATGGTTTTCCAGCAGTTATGTGTATATGTGATAGTTGGACTGTAAAGAAAGCTGAGCGCCAAAGAATTGGTGCTTTTTAACTGTAGTGTTGGAGAAGACGCTTGAGAGTCCCTTGGACAGTAAACAAATCAAACTAGTCAATCCTAAAGAAAATTAACGCTTAATATTCATTGGAAGAACTGATGCGGAAATTGAAAATTCAGTTCTTTGGCCACTTGATGTGAAGAGCTGACTCATTGGAAAAGACCTTGATGCTGGGAAAGATTGAAGGTAGGAGGAGAAGAGGGTGACAAAAGGTAAGGTGTTTGGATGGCATCACCGACTCAATGGACATGAATTTGAGCAAATTCCGGAAAATAGTGCAGGACAGGGAAGCCTGGCATGCTGTAGTATATAGGGGAGCAAAGAGTCGAACACAACTTAGCAACTGAACAACAGCAACAACTAGTTTTGTCATAGCTTTCCTTCCAAGGAACAAGCGTCTACACAAGAATAAAGCACACAAACCAGGAATTTCTCGAACCTTGTCACACACCTGAGAGCTTAGATTTCACACTTTCTTAGTTTCTGAGGAAAATGTAGTTTGAATCAGGAGATGGTTTTCTGAGGCCAGAAGTTTCAGTAGGAGCAGAGAATTTAAATAGAAGTGTGTTAAGCATTTTACCACTTTAGGGCTCAGGTCAGTTTTATAGGACTTGAAGTTTATAATTCGTTGGGGCTCTTGTAAGGAAAGTAACACATAAAATAAGTCTCTTCCTGGGCCTTGGAAGGGGGCTTAAGCAGGTGATGAGGGGTCCTGAAGTTTAAATATCCTTTGGATCTAGGTAAATCTGCCTGTTGCAGATTTACCTCTGAAGACATTTTAAAAAGTCACCATTGTGCTTATTTTGATTGATCTTCATACGTTGAGCCCCATAGAAGGTGAAAAAGTTGCCTGAGGTTCTAGTACAAGTTAGTGATAACATCTGGAGGGTGGTCCAGGTCTTTTACTTTTCAGTCTAGGGAAGGCTCAGTGAAAAAGAATAGTACTTCCTTTACCTTGAAATGTTTCCAGTTCTGTTTAAATTTTTTCTTCCTCAGTTAGTGACTTCTGCTATCACAAGGCTTTTTGTTATGCAGCTTTCTGTTCATTCATTTCCTTTATATGCCCTTCTCTTCCCCACCCTGCTGACCTTGGTCAGGCTGGCTGCCAAATACCTAATCCTCTGGAGCCTGCTTTATTTATTTGTTTATTAAATGATGACCTTATCAAGGGTCATTTTTTTTTTTTAATTATTTTTGGCTGTGCTGGATCTTCCTTGCTGCACAGGCTTTTCTTTAGTTGTGGTGAGTGGGGGCTACTCTCTAGTTGCAATGTGCAGGCTTCTCATTATGATGGCTTCTCTTGTTGTGGAGCACAGGCTCTGTAGGCTAGGCTGCAGAGCTTCAGTAATTGCCGGCTTCAGTAATTGCAGCACTTGGGCTCAGTAGTTGCGACTCATGGCCTCTAGAGCACAGGCTTAGTAGTAGTAATGCACTGGCTTAGTTGCCCTGCAGCATGTGGGATCTTCCCGGACCAGCGATCGAACTTGTGTCTCCTGCATTGGCAGGCAGCTTCTTTACCACTGAGCTCCTGGGAATCCCAGGAGCCTGCTTTAGAGTTTACCACATACACCTATATCCCTAAACAATGTCTTATTTTTTAATTAAATATAAATTAGAATCATACTCTGTCGTATTCTTCTGGGATTTGCCTTTTTTACTCAGTATTCTGATCCTCAGATTCATCCAGATTGTTTTGTGTAGTCATATAGTTGATTCATTTTCATGATTCCATAGGATTGCTTTGTGTGAAGATATGCTGTTTATCCTTTTGACTCTTGGTGGACATTTGGGTTCTTTATAGTTTTTCGCTGTTGTAGACAGTGCTGTTGTGAGCATTTTCATATATGTCCCTTGGTGCACCTGGCACTAGATAGTGCCTTGCAACACGTCTTTCTTGCTGTATCTAAAGACGTAATTGCCGTCTATTTTATCTCAGTCCTCTGACTTCCCTGCTACATTTCTGGCTGGTTGTATCAACAGCACTGAGATCTCTGGTATGTTGGTCCTCCCTTAATGTTTGCCACTATGATTGCTTCAAGTTTTGATATCTCTTTGTGTGGAATTTTCTGTGCTTTGCCCCCAAATAAAGTCAGCCACTCTGACAAGCCTGCCTCACTCCCTCATAAGACTTCTGCACCATGGAGCTGGAAGAGAGGTAATGTGAATAGCCTCAAGCTAAAATATTCCAATTTCTACTATTTTTACCAAGTTTCAGTAGAATTCCTTGAATGCATCTCAGTTTTGTTGTATAACTTTGGTCTGTTACCAGAGTCCTTAACTTTTTGTTTTTGACAGTCAGTCCAGTTTTATGGCTGTTTCCTGGGGAGAGAATTTTCCAGACTCCTCACAGCCATTTCAGAAGTTCCAAACCCCAGGACTTCTGAAAAGATATTTTCACTTGGTAAAGAACTGTAGGTTGACCATTCCTTTCTGGGCTTTACAGATGTAGCTGTACTCCACTGTCTTCTTGCTTACATTGTTTCTGAGCAGAAATCTACTGTCATTCTTATCTCTGTTCCTTTCTATATAACTCCAGCTGCTTTGAAGATTTTTTCTTTTTATCATAGATATTAAGCAGTTTGATCTTTATGTGACTGCTGTGGTTTGTTGCTTATCCTTGGGATTTATTTAGCTTCTTGAATCAATGGATTTAGAGTTTTCCTCAGACTTGAAAATTTTTTGCTCATTATTTCTTCAGTTTTTTCCCTTTGCTTCAAGGATTCCAATTACATACAATTGGCTGCCTAAAGTTGTCTCACCACTCCCTGATTCTCTGTACAATTATTTTTAGTCTTTTTTTCTCTTTGTGTTTTATTTTGCATATTTTCTGCATATTTTAATTTACTAATCTTTTGTTTTGCATTGTTGTTACAAGTTTTTTAAATTATCATTTGTTAATTGGAACAGAAGGTGCTGGATGGTGAGCCAGGTCCAACAAAAGACCACTAAAGAAATTGAAATAGAGAAGCGTATTATTCACAAATCCAGGAGGAAGTATATGGGATGCGCTGATGGGTCACACAGACAAACAGGGGAGAGGGGTCAAAGCAAGGTTCGGGCTAGACCTGGGGTATGTGCCTTAATTAAAGTCTGTGGGTGGAGTGCTTTGAGTTTTCCCAGGCTAAGGCCAAACTGGCCCATTCAAACCAAAGAGAGTGGAGGTTTTGGTAAGCTCCATGGGGTGATGAAGTCAATTTGACTATATAAGGGGCACACAAGGGGAAGACACTAAGGATTCGGGGAAGACTTTTGATGACAAGGGCTGCTGGGAAAGTCTTATTAGGAACTTACATTTGCTTGTGACTCTGCAGGCTGTTGTCTAGGACATGTGCTTACATGAAGAGCCCATAGTGTCAGTTTAAGGCCTGTGCAGGCCACGTGGCCATACTAAATGAAATCTGAGGCAGCAGTACCATGGAATAGCTAACCTCTCAAGAATTGTCTCATGTCATTAGTCTCACTCAGTGTTTTTTTTTTCTTCTCAGGAAATGTATTTTTCATCTCTAGAAGTTCTGTTTAGATCCTTTTTACATCTTTCACGTCTCAAGTTAGCATAGTTCTGTCTTTCCTCTAGCCTTGAACTTATGTGATACAATTATAATAATTGTTATATTTCTCTTCTAGTCTTATCTCGGCCTTTCTTTTTAAGTTTTGTCAGGCAGGAGGCAGAGTAGCATTTAGTTTAGAACTAATTTTACCCCAGTACTGAGTCAAAATCCTTCTGAGATCTCTAGCTGCCATCCCTATAAAGCATGAGGTTTTCCACTGTGGCTGGTAGGAATGGGCAGAACAGTGCAAGGTATGAATTGATATTCATTATTTTACATGGGCATATCCATTTTTTTCTAGCATCATTTGTTGAAAAGACTCTCCTTTTACTTTAAATTGTCTTTGTACCTTTGTTGAATATCAGTTGACTATATATCTACTATCTTCTACAAGCCTAGTGAATGGTTGACACTCAGGCAGCGCTTTCATTATTCCTGTAGCAATTTACAGATTCAGAGTATTTTTTCCATCAGACAGAGATTATTTAGCAATGAGGAGCAGAGATGCTAATACCATTGACGCATAAAGTCTGAGAATTCTGGTGACCAAGCTTTCACTTTCCTGTGATGGGAAGGCCCAGACAGTGGCCATCTGTTTGATTATGTACCCTCTCATGTGTTCCCTTGGGCCCATATGAACTGTTGAAGGACACTTTAAAAGAAACTTCTCTATAGTACTGACCATGAATGAATTAGACAGCATATACCTACAACATACATAATACCCGTAGTTGCATGTTACCTATGGTGTAGATGACTCTCAGGAATAGGATGTTGAAAGAGGTAAGCAAGTCACAGAATAAATGTGTGCTAAGATTCCATCCGTATGAAAGTAAAACAGACAAGACTAAGTCATATATAGTTTATAGATACATTGAAGTATGGTGAAACTGTATAGAATTTGGGATGTTGGTTCCCTTTCAGTGGAAGAGTATGTTTGAGGAAGAACACTCAGGAGGCTTCAAAGGCACGAGGAATACTTGATTTCTTAGGCTGAGTGGTGCAGTCTAGGCATCAGGGGTTGTTGTTTTGATTTTTTTTCTTTAAACCATATGTGTGTACTTCACATACTGTCATACATACAGAATGAAGAGTATCCACCCATTGCATCATATTTTCCCAGCAGTGATAGTGTTCCCTATTTATACAGGCTGGGCCATTGGAGGATTTTTATTTGTACAGCCTGTTGTCTGAAAGAGAAAAAGCCAAATTTTTATCATTAATGCTTGGTGTCTTATTTTTCCCTGAGGGCTCATTCCTCTCCTGTTAGACTTCTGGGGATGTAGAAGTCAATAGTAGTCCTGATGTAGTCCCCTTGCTCCTTGGGTACTGAGTGTGAACTTCCTCTTACCTTGAGTTTTCAGACTCACAGAATAGAGAAGGAATGACGGAGCCCATCAAGCAAGGCACCAATGATTAGATAAGAAGACAGTGTTCAGAAGACCTTAGGATTTGGCTCCCACAGTCACTGAGAAGCCCCTACAAAAGCATATCCCATCAGACCACAGTTTGACAGTCATGAGTCCAGAACAGATACCTAAAGCATTACTACTTCAAGTGGATTGGGATCTGAGAGACCAGGGCACTGGCACCAGACCACCCAGTGATGGACTTCAGTTATCTCACATGTTACTATTCCCAGAGCAAAACTAATGGGTAGCTGTGACATCAGTCTCTGCACCGGTACTATAATCAGCTCTTGTGTACTGAGTCCTTGCCCTGGATCAGGCCCCATAGTGAGTGCTTTTCCATACTTGTGAATTTCTCCCTTCCTCTTTTCCATTTTGTTTTGAGGCTTCAGAATCTAGAGGGAGAAAAAGTGCTGGAGATGACCTCCCTGATCTGCCTCTTTTCCCATCATCCCAGTGACTATGTGGAATATGCCAACTTTCAGATCTGTGCTCTTTTCTGGAAGCTTTGGAGTGATTTTGAGGTTTGTCTAGGAGGTCTTTAAGTTGGTACTTGTTCTTAAGAAGCTTCACATTAGAGATACGTAGGTAGACAGTGACCCCAGGACATGGAAGAGCCCAGAAGCAGTAGGTAGGGAACAGTTTCTACCTGATTACACCTGTTGATCCCTCTCTGTAACAGTAGGTAAAGCCATCTTGTAGCTGGAGTTTATGAAGTTGTGGTGTTAGGAGAGTGCTGAGGGTTTTGGCCATGCCCTGGAGGAATTGGTAGACAGAGGTAGCAATGGTGGGACTGCCAGGCAGCACTTGAAGACTTTTTGAGATTGAGGAAGCAGAGAAGGTACCTCATCCAGTTAGCAGCAGATGGGCTGTGGAGAGAGCAAAGGTGAAGGAAAAGTGTAAGAGAACTGAAGTGGCCAGCGTGTACAATGCTCTGGCGTCAGACAAACCTGTGTTCTGTACTTGCCTCCACTAACAAGTAGTTCTGTGACTTTTGGGAAGATCTCGCTAAACTTTGAGTTTCCCCATCAATTCTCTAAGAATACTATTCTCTCCCACTGGTAGTTGCAAAGATGCAAAACTATAATGTATATGACATGCTATGAGTAAAATCTATTCCCATCCCTGTCCCTGTGGATCAGCCCTGGGTATAGTTGAGAGGAAAGTCAAATTTTTGAGCAGTAAGAGAAAATGAGGTAACCAAAGGCTTTGAAGGCTCAGTGACATCACAGAATGAAGTTTGGGGAGTGAGATAGTTAAAAGGATGACGCCATACTGTAGTCAGAGATTAGGTTCTGGAGCTGAAGATTTCAGAAGTTAAGACATTCTGGGTGCTGCTTTACTGCTGTGGAGCTGGGATTGAGGAGCAGCAAGGCCAGATCTCAGAGGGAAAGGGAGTATTGGCTTCGGAAAAGAAGACTGAGCACATTCAGAAGCTATTTAAAGTGTTGTGGCATAATTAGGAGGGCAGTAGATGTGAGCAGTGAAGGAAAGGAGAGGCTTGAGTCTCTAAGGGAGTGAAAGTGTTGTGCCAGAGGGGGAGGGAATGGTCTGGGAACAGCAGTGACAAACCTTGGTGTGAGTGCAGGATGAGGCTGGGGCATGAGGAACCCCCACTCAGGAGAGCCATAGGGCAAGACTGTGTGTAGGTGAGCCTAGGTTTTACTTGTTAGCGGGTGGGAACCTTATTGGACTTGAAGCATTGAGTGCTTTGAACTGGGCTGGTTGGTAAGAATGCCATTAGTTCCCTCTGACTACTCATCTAGTTCGTCAGTTGATATTCAGATTTCAAACCTTCTTCTTGTACCTAAAAACTGCCTCCACCTCTCGCATTCCTCCCCACACCTCATTAATACACACACACAAGCACACATACTCACTAGGCCCCTCTGTGCCTCCTGAAACCCCACCTCCTCAGGAAACCTTCAAAACTTGGCCTTTGCTCTTCATATCATTATAGCCTTCCAGAGCTTTGGGGCTAACTTTTTAGAACTGCAACTCAAGGAATCAATCCCTCTTCTTAGTCTCATGTCCTCTGCCTTGAAAAAAAAAGTGAAAGTGAAGTTACTCTGCTGCTGCTGCTGCTGCTGCTGCTGCTAAGTCGCTTTAGTCATGTCCGACTCTGTGCGACCCCATAGACAGCAGCCCACCAGGCTCCCCCGTCCCTGGGATTCTCCAGACAAGAACACTGGAATGGGTTGCCATTTCCTTCTCCAATGCATGAAAGTGAAAAGTGAAAGGGAAGTCGCTCAGTCGTGTCCAGCTCTTCGCGACCCCATGGACTGCAGTCCACATGGCTCCTCCGTCCATGGGATTTTCCAGGCAAGAGTACTGGAGTGAGGTGCCATCGCCTTCTCCGGAAAGTGAAGTCACTCAGTCGTATCTAATTCTTTGCAACCCCATGGACTGTAGCCTATGAGGCTTCTCTGTCCATGGGATTTTCCAGGCAAGAGTACCGGAGTGGGTTGCCTTTTCCTTCTCCAGGGGGTTGCCTTTTCCTTCTTCAGGGGATTTTCCCAACCCAGAGATCAAACCCAAGTCTCCCACATTGCAGGCAGATGCTTTACTCTCTGAGCCACCAACTTTGCCTTAGCATACTGGTGGTATTCCCTTAGCCTTGCCTTGAGCTCTAAGGAACACTATTTCTTCTCTGTGAAAGCATGAAAAGAAAGGCTATTACAGGAACAGAAAGTATCCAGCTTGGACCAGTTCCAGAGAACAACTTTACCTAGTAGTCTTATGGGTGCCCTGGTTGTGTCATTTGGTTCTCCAAAGCAAGCCCAGGCCCAGCCTTAATCCTTATTACCTTCATTGTCCATCATTCTGTGATCTACTCAGTAGGGCCTGTATTGAGCTGCTTTGTAACCTTGGCTGCCTAGGAAGCAAGCAGCTCTCCTTAAATCTGAATCCTTGTCATAAGAAACCCACACTCAGTGTCTATGTCCCACCCATCTTGTTTTTGGGAATTACAGAACAGCAGCCTCCAGTAGAACACACTTGTTGCCCAACGCACATGTTCCTATGCTGGCAAGGGGCCCTTCAGCACCCTTCACCAGTCCTCAACAGCTGAGGCCACAGTGCTCTTTCTTGGGCCTTAAGTGAGAGATGTGGTCTCTTCAGAGCTGAGCCAGCTTCTGCCAAAATAGAAGAAAGGAGCATCTGTTAACTTAGTAATGGAGCAGACATACCCAAAGTCTTTTTTAGTATATTTTCCTGGAAGACACACATATGTGAATGTGAATTTTGCTTCGCTTCATCAGCTGGTAGCTTATTCACTTGTTTTTTCTGATTCTTATTGCAAAGACTGTATCTGATGCCTCATTTCTCTCTGAGGCCCTCAGAGGATACATGGCTTTCTCAGAGCAGAGGGCTCAGCATAAAGATTGTTTTTATTTTTTTAATATATATATTACTGAAATATATATGACTTACACTGTTTCAGGTGTGCAGCAAGGTGATTTAGTTATACAAATACACATAATTATTTTTGAAATTATTTTCCATCATAGGTTATTACAAGATATTGACTATGGTTCCCTATGCTGTACAGTAAACCTTTATTGCTTGCTGCACATCTATTTTTTAATTAGAAATCTAGCATTCTATTCATACTAACTCAAACAAATGGAATCAGAATGTCAAAATTTTTTTAGTTAGGCAAAAACTCATCAGTTTTCTAAAATATACATATTTATATATATGTATACAAAAGCTTTTCTACTACACTTGATAAAGGCTTGAGAAAGAACATAAAAAAAAAGATACGAAAAAAAAAGATGGAGCAGTTGGAGAAAATAATAATGAAACGGAAGCACTGAATATGAAATAGAAAAAGTGAAACAAACTAGATAAAAGTAATTACAGTCCAGTTGTTTTTAAACATGACTGCTCATTAGAAACATATCTGGAGCTCTGGAGAAAAAAAACAATACCAGAGCAATTTTATTCTTCAAAATATT
This sequence comes from Bos taurus, assembly GCF_002263795.3. Taxonomy (NCBI): domain Eukaryota; kingdom Metazoa; phylum Chordata; class Mammalia; order Artiodactyla; family Bovidae; genus Bos; species Bos taurus. The sequence goes on from NC_037340.1 coordinate 51,909,755, forward strand.
TCAGGATAATTCTAATATGCATCTGGATTTTAAAAAGTTATTACAGGTTTTTCTGTTAGATCCTAGTTTTGGTGATACAGAGTTCTATTATTTTTCTGTTGATCGATCATGATACAATGGTATTAAATGAGTAATAGTTATATAATCACAACAGTAAAAGACATTTATCAGTTTTCACAATCAATAGCCAGGCAAAAAATAAAATATAATTGCAAGCCATAATGGGAACATGATTAACTTAACAATATAAAGTAATTATATACAATTTGGGGGGTCAAGCAGAGTGATGTGGTAAGTGGAAGTGCATGCATTTCACTTTTTCAGCCAGCCAGCCAGTCTATGTCTTTTGGTTGGTGCATTTAATACACTTATGTTTAAAGTAATTATAGATATGTATGGTCCTATTACCATTTTTTTAATTGTTTTGGGTTTATTTTCTGTAGGTCTTTTCCTTCTCTTGTGTTTCCTGCCTAGAGAAGTTCCTGTAGCATTTGTTGTAAAGCTGGTTTGGCGGTGCTGAATTCTCTTAAGTTTTGCTTGTCTGGAAAGCTTTAGATTCCTCTCTGTCAAATCTGAAGGAGAGTCTTGTTGGGTAGAATATTCTTGGTTGTAGGTTCTCCCCTTTCATCACTTTAAATATGTCATTCCATTCCCTTTTGGCTTGTAGAGTTTCTGTTGAGAAATCAGCTATTAGCCTGCTGGGAGTTCCCTTGTATGTTATTTGTTATCTTTCCCTTGTTGCTTTTAATATATCATCTCTGTCTTTAGTTTCTGTCATTTTGATTATTGTGTGTCTCGGTGTGTTCCTCCTTGGGTTTATCCTTCCTGGGACTCTCCGTGCTTCCTGGACTTGGTTGACTGTTTCCTTTCCCATGTTTGGGAAGTTTTCAGCTATTATCTCTGCAGATACTTTCTCAGGTTCTTTCTCTCTCTCTCCTCCTTCTAGGACCTCTATAATGTGAATGTTGGTGTGTTTAATGTTGCCCAGAGTTCTCTTAGGCTGTCTTCATTTCTTTTCACTCTTTTTTCTGTATTCTGTTCTGTAGCAATAATTTCCACCATTCTGTCCTCTAGGTCATTTATGCATTCTTAGTTATTCTGCTATTGATTCCTTCTACATATTATTCATCTCTGTTTATTCTTTAGTTCTTCTAGGTCTTTGGTAAACATTTCTTGCATCTTCTAATCTTTGCCTCCATTCTTTTCCTGAGACCCTGGATCATCTTCATTATCATTTTTCTGAATTCTTTTTCTGGAAGGTTGCCTATCTCCACTTCATTTAGTTGTTTTTCTGGGATTTTATCTTGTCCCTTCATCTGGGACATAACTTTCTGTTTTTTCATCTTGACTAACTTTCTGTAATATGTTTTTGTTATAGCTGCTGTGAGACTGTGCTTCTTCTTGCTTCTTCTGTCTGCCCTCTGATGGATGAGGTTAAGAGTCTTGTGTAAGCTTCTTGATGGTAGGGACTGGTGATGAGAAAAACTGTCTTGCTCTGGTGGGCAGGGCCTTGCCCAATAAAGCTTTAATCCAATTATCTGCTGATGGGTGGGGTTGCACTCCCTCCCTGGTGGCTGTTTGGGCTTCCACAAGAAGGCCTCCAGCACTAACAGGTAGTTTTGCTTCAGTCTCCTATGGGGTCACTGCTCCTCTCCTCTGGGTCTTGGTGCATGCAAAATTTTCTTTGTGCCCTCCACAACTGGGGGGTCTGTTTCTCCCAGTCCTGTGGAAGGCCTGTAATCAAATCCTTCTGGCCCTGAATGCCAGATTCCCTGGGGATTCCCGGTCCCTTTTTCAGATCCCTAGGCTGGGAAGCCTGACATGAGGTTCAGAACCTTCACAATAGTGCAAGAACTTCTTTGGTATTATTGTTCTCCAGCCTGTGAGTCACCAACCTGGCAGGTATGGGATTTGATTTTATCATGATTGCACCCCTCCTACCATCTGCTGGGCTTCTTTGTCTTCGAATGTGGGATATCTTTTTTTGGTGGGTTCCAGCGTCCTCCTGTTGATGGCTGTTCAACAGCTAGTTGCAATTTTGGTGCTCTCACAGGAGGAGATGAGCACACGTCCTTCTACTCCACCATCTTGAACCAGAAGCTCAAGATTGTTTAACTTAAGCACTGCAGAAGATCTCTAGTTACCACTCTGGCTTGCCCTAGGACCTGCAGGAAGAACACTTTGATACTGGCCACTAGGATCCAGCCCTCGGAGCTCTGACCAGCTCTCTTTTCCTTCCAGGAAAAGTACATTTCTTCTCTAATGGCCTTCTGTTTTCTGATCGTCATCACGGAAATATCATCATTTCCAAGGACCACATGAATTCCATTTTGTTCTATGATGGGGTAGGTGTTTTACAATCCAAGTTTTGATGTTCAGAAAGATACTCACACTTCTGAGGGTAAAATCAAATAACTCCCTGTCCCTCTGTCACTACAAGTCAATGGCTTAGGAACCAGCACTGCCCTTGAGGCAGGCAAGCAGGCAGGGAAGTCATGGAGAGAGAAGCTCTTGTCAGCCTCATCAACCCTGCCACTTTATAAAGGAGTTAAGTATAAATGACTTCCTGGTCAAGAGGGCCAGCAGCTACCCATGCCCAATTAACTTATCTCAAAGAAGACCAGCTGAAGGTGGCCTCCAGTAACCCTTCACAGATAGCCTCCGACCCAGAGACACAAAGACTCACCCACTTAAGAACTGGAAAGAAACAGCTTCCTGTGACATTTTTGGGGTTTCACTCACTTGTTGAACATGAGAAAGAATTATAAGAAAGCCTGAAAGGAAGAGAAATAACTAATTTTCTCCTTGAAGGCTTAGTTCCACCCCCTCTCATACTCAGAATTAACCTCCAGCTCTATGAAAGTTCTACTCCCAGAACCATCCTTTAATTCTATAGTCTGCAACAACAAGTCCCCCTTCCCTTGTGGGGATGTGGGTAGCTGTGAGTTTTCCCCTAGCCTGTACTCTCTGGCCAGGGCATGGCTCATCGTAGTACGACCCCAGAGCAGAGGGCAGGCTGTCCACCCTGCAGGGTCTCAGCCTCAAAACCAGCTTGTTTCGGAGCCGGGAAAGAGACCAGGTGAAGTGGTTTGGTCAAATAGTGCTGAAAATAAATTCTGTTATCAAGTTAGAAAGAGTTCTTTCTTCCATAGAACTTAAGGCTGTTCAAAAATGTAGGCAGACCGTCCAGACAGATTAGATGGTCCTGTTAGGTGAAGGCTTTAATATTAGGTTAAAGAGTCTTCCAACATCAGGAAAGAAAGGATGAATCTTAAGTGCTGGTATAATAAATTACTGCATTTTGGGGTGAGGGCTGGGTTTTAACTCATATCAAAAGTCAAAATGTACTTTTGAGAAAAGTAAAATATTTTAAAATTTCATAAGTAGAATATAGCTATTAATTATTTTCTTATGGTGAGAGCTTTTTAAAATTTAATATTTGTTTTATATTGGTGTATAGTTGATTTACAGTTTACAGTAGTTTCAGCTGTATAGCAAAGTGATTGAATTGTATACTGCATATATCTATTTCAGATTCTGATAACTTTTAAGATCTACTCTCTTAGACATGTATATTATTAAATGGTCACCACAATAAGTCCAGTTAAGAATATAAAAAAGAATATTTATTAAATTTTTAGGGACAGGAAGACATTCTAATCTTAAGCTTAGAAATGACTCAAGAAATTCTAAAGAAAAAGTTTGTTAAATTTGATTACTTAAGGATTTTTTCAATTTTTGCTGATAGTTTATTGAAGTATACTTTAAATGCAATTAACTAGCTACAAGGACTTAGTGTACAATGCAGGAAATGTAGCCAATATTTTATATTAACTATAAATGAATTATAACCTTTAAAAATTGTGAATCACTATGTTGTACACCTAAAATTTATATAGTATTGTACATCAACTATATCTTAAAAAAGCATGTGAAAGATCTAATACTCTTATATTGATTACATTTAAAATAATACTTTAGATATGTTAGATTAAATAAAATATACATACAATTAACTGTATCCATTTAAAGTTTTGACAGATGTATATACTCATGAAACCACTAGCATAGTCAAGATACAGATTTTTGTCATGCCCAACCCTCCCAGAAGTTTTCTAATACCTTTTTGTAGATCATATTTCTCCCCAACTTCTGGCTTCAGGCAACCACTTACTAGCTTTCTGTCATTGTAGATTAGTTTGCATTTTCTAAAATGTTATATAAGTGGACATCATACATTCTGAACCCTTTTGAGTCTAGCATTTTTCACTCAGCATGGTTTTTAAGGTTCATCAGTGTTGTGTGTATCAATAGTTTTTCCTTTTTATTGCTTTTTTGATGAGTAGTATTCCATTGTATAGATAAGAGCATAAAGTTTATCAGACTAATAATTTAAATCTCTACAAAATATTCAAAGCAAAAGCACAAACCAGGAAAACCATTTTTAGTGATTTTTTTTTAAATGAGTTAATATTTCATTTCTGTGACGAGCTCTGTCTTTACCAACATGAAAGCACTGAGTGCCAAATCATGGGCGTTCAGAGGACCTGAGGTTAGTTAACAGATATGTGGAAGCACAATAGATACAGCCTTACACTACCGTGTATAACAGTAAGTTAATAACGAGTAGATAAAAGGTACAGTAGACAAAAGGTGAGGTGGGATTGATAATATGGAATGTCCAGTCATAGTGGTGGGCTGAGAGGGGAGTGGGATGCAGTCTTTGAAAATGCTGACAGATAGTTTACAACAACATGGTAGATACTAATGGTAAATTTAAGTTTTAAAAGCAAGATACGGAGCTGTAAAAGTAAGTATGACTTCCCAGTCATAGAAAAGGGACTCAATGAACAGGAACAGAAGACTAGAAGGTTAAACAACCAAAAAGGTTGTTTAAAAAACAGTTTAAAAAAAGGTTGCATTTCCATACCCCACTGTGAATAATCTGAAAAGGTTCTTAAGAAAACAAGCTAACAGTGTTAGCTGTAGTTGAAGTTGAGTGATGGGACTTGGGATTAATATTTTAAACCTTTTTTCTGTATTTTATTTTTATATTTTTCTCAAATTTTTATTTCATAATGAATATGACTTTCATTATCAAAACTTAAATATTAAAAAACTCTGTCCCCTAATATCAGAAACAAGACAGAAATACTTGTTTTTGCCATGTCTATTCAACATGGTATTGGTGGAAGTCCTAGTGAGAACAAGTTAGGCAAGAAAAAGAGATGAGGCATTTAATTGGCCAAAAAAAGAAGTAAAATTAGCTCTCTTCATGGATGACATGCTTTATATGTAGAAATTCCTTAAGACTACATACACAAACTATTAGAATTAATAAATTTACCAGCGTTTCAGAATAGAAAATAAACAGTTTAAAAAAAGGTTGCATTTCCATACCCCACTGTGAATAATCTGAAAAGGTTCTTAAGAAAACAATTTCAATAAATTTAACTGAGGAATTGAAAGATTTAAACACCAAAACCCACAATGCATTGCTGAAAGAAAGAAGACCTAAGTAAATGGTAAGACATCCCATGTTCATGGATTGGAAGACTTAATATTATTAAATAACAGTACTACCCAAAGCAACCTATAGATTCCTATTGAAATCTCAATGGCATTTTTTGAAGAAATGAAAAATCCCATCCTGAAATTCTTATGGAATCTCAGGGAAAACCCCACGCCCACCCCCTGCCCAAGTAGTCAAAGCAGTCTTTAAAAGAAGAAAGTTGAGGACTTCCCTGGTGGTTCAGTGGTAAAAAATCTGCTTGCCAGTGACGGAGACATGGGTTCAACCCCTGGTCCAGGAAGATACCACATGCCTTGGAGCAACTAAGCCTGTACCACAACTATTGAGCCTGTGCTCTAGAGCCCAGGAATCGCAATTACTGAGCCCTCTCACTCCAACTACTGAAGCCTAAGTGCCATAAAGCCTGTGGTATTGGCATAAGATCAGATGTATAGACCAGTGGAACAGAATAGAGAGCCCCCAAAGAAAGTCTTGCATATATGGTCAAAGGTTTTCAACAAAGGTGCCAAGATCATTCAGTTAAAAAAGACAGTCTTTTCAACAGACAGTGCTGGGAAAACTGGATGCATGCCTGGGTGCTAAGTTGCTTCAGTTGTGTCTGACTCTCTGCAACCCTATGGACTATAGCCTGCCAGACTCCTCTGTCCATGGAATTTTCCAGGCAGGATTAAGCAACAGTTTCTTGGATTTGACACTGAAAGCAGAGACAACAAAAGAAAAATATATATAAATTGGACTTTATTAAGTCCAGTTTAAAACTTCTCCACATCAAAAGTCACTATCAAGAATGTGAAAAGCAACTCACAGAATGGGAGAAAATACTTGCAAATCATTTGTCTGATAAGGGACTAATACCCTAGAAAGAGAGATAATATTTTCAGTTCAGGAGAAAAGACTGTGTACTTCCCGTATCTCCTAAAACTGGGTGTTGGCAGGAACTTCCGTAACTGAATCCCAGTGAACCACACAATGTGAAAATAATTGGACTGACATTCACCATATGTGTTCTGACATTAGATGTAAGGGCTAAATTCCTGCAAAATGGCTTTTCTCAGTGATGTTCCCTCTGTTTCTCTTCAGGATTCCACCAGTGTTGTTGCTGCCCTTCTGATAGACTTCAAAAGTTCATTGCTTCCCCATCTTCCAGTTTATTTCCATGGATCAAGCAATTTTCTGATGATTGTCCTTTTCCCCAAATCCAAGATATACCAAACATTTTACTCAGAGGTAACATCAATCATTATTCAGCAAAACAATTACTACCCTTTTTCCTAGCAATTTAATTGGTATGGCAGTGTCTTAGGGCTAACAGTGAGGTGATGAGAGGGAGAGTTGGGAAGGGCTGCTGTGAGTGTAGCTGCTTCTAATCTCTTTGGGTCCTGGAATAGTGCTCTTGCCATTAAAAGATGAGAGCCTAAAGGAACTGAACAGAAGGCTTTTTAGCTTCTAAGAAAAATCTTCTTTTTTGCTAATTAGACTTATTTCCCTGTTAGCTACTTTATTGAGTTGTTGGGCCCTACCTACTGGATCAGAGCTTGCTGTGCTGTGCTGTGATTAGTCGCTCAGTCATGTCTGACTCTTCGCGACCCCATGGGCTGTAGCCCATCAGGCTCCTCTGTCTGTGGGGATTCTCCAGGCAAGAATACTGGATTGGGTTGCTATGCCCTCCTCCAGAGCTTCCTACCCCACCCCAAAATGTCCTTCTCCATGGTTCATAGGCCCTGCCCTTGTGAGTGGTTCCACCTGGCAGGCTGCACACTATAGCTTGTCAGCACAGATTGCATGAGTGAGGGAGCTCACCAAGAACTACACAGCTTACTTAGAGACCAAGCAGTAACCAGAGTCATACAAATGGTCAGTCTCATTCTGGTGGAGATGCTTGGAAAGGTGTGACTCAGCAGTTTTTGAGAGGATAGTCCCTCCCTCAGGACAGATACACAGAACATGGAAGAGGCAAGAACCAGCCTTGGCTCCAGAGTGGCTTTTAGGGCCAGTCTGTGTTTCTGTCTTACTGCCAGCTGATCTGTTACCTCCTTGTACTTGTCTTTTCAGTCTAGGAACCTAGAGATTCTCTTCAGCCATTCCTCTGCCTCTAGGCAGGAGTTGCTTGAACTGCTCCTGTCTGGCCCTGTCACCAGGGAAGAACGTGTCCCTGCTGCCAGAACAGTATTACGTGATACCCTCCTCTCTGTTTCCTGTTCTCTTAAGGAGCAGAATCCCTGGGAGAGGAACTCAGAAAGAAATTCTAGTTTGTAAAAATACAGAACAGAATTGCTTCAGGCCTCTATTTTTGAAACAAACTTGTTTGTTATGATGGTTTTTCTCTGTACTGACAGTCTAGATTTTCAGCAGCCATCAAATCCCCATGTGGGTTCCATATCCTGTTGTTGGGTTTAAAGTGTTCTTTGCTCTAATTCTGTTTTGTTTAGGTCTTCTCCCCCTGGCAACAGCAGACTAACTCAGGGCTGTCTTTAAAAGTGATCCAGGAAGATGGATTATCTGTGGAACAAAAGAGATTGTAAGTGGCTGCCTTCAGTGTTTATGCTAGCTTCCCTAGGCTGTGTGTGTCTGCTGTCTCTGCAGGATGACTTGCATTATGTAACACAGAAGTCCTGGCTTCTGAAAGGGCCAACACAGTCATTTCAGTGCTGCCAGTTTGCAGGTAGTCAGTGCTCTTAGGGAACAGAAGTCAAGACAGATGAAGTCCACCAAGAATCAGAAAACCATAGTATTACAAAGGTTTCAGGCTAAGCTTTCTATGTGGGCAAACCAGTCACCCTGTATTAACACCGAATTTTGCTTAAGTCAGTGAGATGCTTCTTTTCAAAGTGTTGACTGTCACAAGACTTTGGCTTAAAAATATCAGAACGAGTTATGTAAAGTATGTGTGCTGTTGGGAGATGGAGTTCTAATCTGTGAACCTTTGATATTCCAGACACTCCAGGGCACAGAAGCTCTTCAGTGTCCTGAGCCATTCTGCTGGGGAGAAACAGAGTCCTCTAAAGCTACTCTCAGCTAAACTCCCAGAGCTGAACGGGTGAGCTCTGTTTTTCTGTTTCTTTTAATATATCAGAACTCTTGGTGTTGGTGCTTTCTAAGCTCCATTTTCTTTCTTTATAGCTTCTTAAGGATAATTATAAAAACACAACATACACAATTGTATTCGCTAGAGATAATCACTAAGGTTTCTGTTCAGCTATTAAATAAGTTTCTCATGTGAATGGGCACATTCAGAAAAGGCTGGTGATGGTAACATAATAGCACTGTCTTTGTTTTTCTAGGTTTCTCCAGCATTTTGCTGTCAGCAGCATTAGTCAGGAACCCGTGGTGAGGACCCATCTCCCTGTCCTACTGCAGCAAGCCGAAATCAACCCTATTCACAGAGTAGAAAATGATAAGGTATAGCAGCTCACCAAAAAAGCTGAGAATTTATGGGAGGATGATCCTGATAACCTACCCTTAATATTCATTGTCATTTACAAAAAGGAGCTCAGGCAGAGTCCCTTTTATAAGACTCTCCACCTCCTTGAATACTGATGTAATGATACACATGAAACCCCTTCTATACACTGACAGTGTACTGGCATCTACGTTAATGCCACCTGAGCCCCATGGCAGTGATGAAACCCTGCCATATTTCTGTGCCCTCCTCTTGCTTCTCCAGGTCTTCCAAACTCTTTGTCAGTACTCTCATGCTGTCAGCTCTTTCTGGTTATAAGGTCTTACGTGGCACACTGAGCTTAGTAAGGGGAAGGGCCTTATTAGTAAGAGCTTGCTAGCATCACCAGGATAACGTGACAGTTTATAAACACTGTCTTCACAAGAGTGGATTTTAATCTGCTCCTGCTTCATACTGCTCTCCTCTTGACCCCCCACCATTTCTTTGGAACTATATGTCATAATATGCTCAAAGAGGGCATTTATTTCTGTGCAAATCTAGAAGACACTTGGCTGCAAAAGGAAAGAGAAGCATTAAGTAGTTAGCAGGGAGGCCTGGCGTGCTGCGATTTATGGGGTCACAAAGAGTCGGACACGACTGAACAACTGAACTGAAGTAGTTATAAGCTTCATTTTTTCCCTTAAGCAAGAGTAAAAGTAAAAATTTTATATTTTAAATATTTTTAATATATATATTTTATATTAACAAAGTGCTATAGAACTGGCCTTGAAGTAAGAAGGTGTCTGGCTGTGAGCATGTTTGCTGGGATTTGAGAGGCTGAGGCCTGGATGCCGAGAAATGGGAACCAAGATGAGAAAATAAACAGAAAGTCAGTTACAGGGAGAACTGTCCACAGGTGCAGAAAGGGAATCAGACCAAGGGTCTGGTCAGAGGGGAGGTGGGAGAACTATTTCCCACAAAAGATGAGGAATCCATAGCCATCTCTGTGCTGATGTGACTAGTTCAAGTGGTGAGTGCCACCAAGCTGAATTTTAGTCCAGGCCTGTCCCAGTGAATCTTGTGTATTGTTAAATAAAACGCATGTAAAGGAGCCCTTGCCATGCTGTGTCACTGACATTGTTATCCTTCAGCAAGTACATGGTTCCCTTCCTCCTCTGCTTGACACCTTCTTTGTCAGTAGATTTCTTGAGTTGGAATGTCTCCCTACAGACAGCTCTGTTTTCATGTAGTCATGTGCCAAGGTTAAGAAAGTTCAACCTGGCTATTTTCCCCATTAAGACTGAGAAGTGCTTCTTGACCCAGTTTGTTTCTTTACATCAGGCCATGTGGCTTGAAAGGCACAGGCCGCTCACCTCTTTCACTGAGTTTACCACACCAATTTAGCCTATGACATTTTTGTCCCAGACCTCCTTTCCTCCCAGTATTTTCCGTTATACTTTTAACTGATCTAGTCACAACCTGCTCCATGGAAATTATCATGGTAACACTACATCGTATATGGTGTTTGCTGTGTGCCAGACACTGTTCCAAGCACCTTGTTTACATATATTAACTCAGTTAATCATCACAGCCACCCTGCAAGGTAGGTTCTATAGTGAACCCAAGGTCACATAGCTAGTGAATGCTGGTGCTGAGGTTTAAACCCACAGAACCTGGCTTAAGAAGTCAGTTCTCTTAACCTGTTACACAGTGCTGCCTCCCAGTTGAATCATAAACCCATATGGCTTTTCTTTCATGTAGGTAATTATCAGCATTGTAACTGGTCTCCCAGGCTGTCACGCCAGTGAACTCTGTGCTTTTCTGGTCACTCTGCATAAGGAATATGGCAGGTTAGTATGGCTACTGCCTTTGCTTTGGGGAAAGGGGTTCTATGCTTGCTGCCTATGCACTGGGAAACCTTCAGCATCCACTGACCTTTGGTGTAATTGATATTGGCACGGTGATCATCTATCCATTTGTTTAACACATTTATACTGAGTACTTTCTGTATGCGAGACACTGTTCTAAGTATAGGGGACAAATGTACAAAACAGACTAGAAAACAGGTGGTATCTCTGCCTTCATGGAGCTTGTATTCTAGTTTTGGAAGATAGGCAATTAACCAGTTAAGAAAAATAGTACATTAGCTAGTGAAAAATGCTGTGGAGAAAATAAAGCTGAGAAGGCTATAGGAGAGCTGAGCTGGGGGACTGATTCCAGTTTTAATTGGGTACTCAGGGAAGTGGCTCAGACGATAAAGAGTCTGCCAGCAGTGTGGGAGACCTGGGTTCGATCCCTGGGTTGGAACGATCCCCTGGAGAAGGAACTGGCAACCCACTCCAGTATTCTTGCCTGGAAAAATCCCATGGATGGAGGAGCCTGGCAGGCTACAGTCCATGGGATCGCAGAGAGTCAGACATGACTGAGCGACTTCACTTTATTCGCTCACTCAGGGAAGACCTCACTGAAAAGGTGACATTTGAGCAAAGGCCTGACAATATAAAGGGATGAACCTCTGGATATCTGGGCAAGAGACCTGTTCCAGCAAGACCGGCATGGGCAAAGGCCTGGGAATTGTCACCAGGTTGGTTAGAACTTGAGAGCTGGTGGATGTGATCTTTCCATGGCCACAAAGGGACTGCATGAGTTTAGGTGGAACTGGGACATACTGGTTTAGATAAAATTGGAGAAATCATTCACCCATGTCTTCCATTTGGCTGACAGATTGCTAAACAAACCTTGCTGACTGAACCAGGCTTTTAATATCTAGTCAGTCTTCCTCAAAGTAAGCCTGCAGGAGACCATATAGAAGAACTGAGAAGACTGAAATCACCTAGGAGTTTGGGACTTTAGAGTGGGAGATTGTGGGGGTTGGGAAGATGAGTTTTAGAGAGATAATGGGGAAATATTAGACCTCCTTCATAAGTACTCAATAGCTAACTATCTCCTTCCTCATTTCCATTGCTTATGTTCTGTAAACAATCTGAATGCTTCTCCTTACCCATTATTATTTTTATTTTTTGGCTGTGCCATGCAGTTTGTGGGATCTCAGTTCCCCAACCAGGGATTGAACCTGGGCCACTACAGTGACAGTACCAAATCCTAACCACTAGGCCACCAGGAAACTTCCCCCACCCCTTCATTCCTTATTCTTGGCAAGAATTTTACTGCAAAGTGGACTGAAACTATTTTTCTGAACGGCTCTTCAGAAACTGACTGCCTGTTCAGGAGTCTTTCTCAACTCTGAAACCTGTTGATCATGTGCTTATCTGACCTTTCTCCCTATGACAGAGCATTTTGTGCCAAAAGCTCCAATAGAAGTGATTTCGGGGTACAGGGCTCCACACCCAGCCAGTTCCCTCTACCTGTTTCTGGTAGTATTGCTTTCTCCTGTATGGGTTCACGAGACCAAGTCTGTGGAGTACTAGTTACATTTGAATCCACTGGCAGAACCTATGGGTCAGGCCCTCATGCTGAGATTATACTTTCCATTTCCAGGTGGATGGTATACCGTCAAGTCATGGACAGCTCCGAATGTTTTCATGCTGCCCACTTCCAGAGATACCTTTCCAGTGCCCTGGAGGCCCAACAGAACCGCTCTGCCCGCCAGTCAGCCTATGTCCGCAAGAAGACCAGACTACTGGTGGTATTACAAGGGTGAGCCCTGGAAGTATTTTGGAAATAGTTGGGTAGTGTGGTGACCTTGCCATTATTTCATGTGTGGTTGACTTGGGGCACAGAATAAACTCCACATATGCACGAGAAGTGTCTAGTGTCTTTAGCAAGCAGGAACCGCTGTGGCCATCCTGTGGCCCAGAGTGACTGGTGAAGATGACACGCAAGTTTCAAGTTTGGCTTCAACGTCACATATCCTCAAAAGGCAAAGAACTGGGGAGGAGGTTTTCTGGGCAAGATTCTTTGATAATTCTTCTAACAGTAGTGGTCCCTAAGCCTTTTCGTTTGCCACCGAAGCAAGCAAGCTTCAGCTTTTTCAGTCCTCCTCCTGTGGAGTTGCAGACAGTCCCCACGCTCTAGTCTCAAGCCCCATCCACAAAGTGGCTAGGAAGGAGGAAGCAGGTGCGTCGTCCCCTGGGCCCGCAGGAGAACATGCCAGATCAGGAAAACATGGGCTGTGCTCTTCACTGCTGTCATTATAGTTGGTAATAAAGAAGCTTTTGGCAGTTCTCACAAAGTGCTTTTGTGCTGTGCTGTGGTGTTTTGTTTTGTGCTCATAATAATTAGTATTTGCAACTGGCTAATTGTTTCCAGTAAAGAATAGGCCCAGTTCCAAAGCCCTATTTGGTCTCTTGGATGTGATGGTAAGAATTGGAGGAAAGCCAGGCCAGTGGTGCTGCAGGAGGCAAACAGGAATGTGTCCCCTGCCAGGCCATCTTTTCTCTTATTTAGATCTTGTTCTTATATCTGCTTTGGGCTTCCCTTCTGTTGACTCTACTTGTGGGCTTAGGTTGTGGAAGCCACAGAGCAGGAAAGCTAGAAACCACTTGTTTTCCATCATCTCTAATAATCGAAAAAATAGGTTGGCCCAGTTTCGTCACCTCCTGCCACCTTTCCAGAGTTGAATGTCAGTGGGGGTATGGACCTGGAGTCAAATTTGGTACCTTGACATCGTATAGCTGAGGTCATTTCCATCTTCTATTACTTTAGAGAGTATTTTTGACTCCCCGTCTCTGACTGTACAAGTCTGCATAAGTGCCAGCTGTCCTGGCTGCTCTGGACTTCAGTGACAGTGTATGGCCAACCCACTTGTACTCTCAGAACCAGCAGTTGCCCAGTCACAGTCCCAGTACACTAGGAACATCCGATGGATTTCCTGCTGTGTTGCTCTGTATGACAGTGTTCTTACAGATGGGGCCCATTCCCCTGAGGCTCAGCAGGGAACACATGACAGACTCAGTGTAGCATATCCATCTCCTTGGAGCTGGACCTTTAAGCTCAATATTGAGGTGAGGGGACACCCCAGAGGCTTCTCAAGTTGAGAATTTTATTTCTTGAATATGGCCTTTATTTTGATTTATAGAATTCTGTGCCATCGGGCAGAGTTTTTTCTTGCCCCTATAGTGGCCTGGTCCCATTCTACTTACTGCTGCAGGTAAGCAGTGATGTTGAGCTTTGACACCAAGTGGAGTATTAGGTTGTTGTTTTAAAAATTGAATTAATGTATTTTTAAATGATAAAATTTTAGAAATGGGGGACAGATTAGTGGCTGCCAGGAACTGGGGATGGGAGTGGAGAGTGAGGGGGAGGTAGGTATGGTTATAAAAGGGCAACATGGAGGGAGCTTTGTGGTGTGAAACTGTTTAGTATCTTTACTATGGTAGAGGAGCCTGCACAGGTGACAGAACTGTATGGAACTGAATACATACACAAATAAGTAGAACTGTAAAAATCTGAGTCTTAAAAAGTTAATTTTAAGGAATTTGAGGGACTGTGTTAGTTTATACTCTAGAATATTATAAAAATCATTCTTTATCTACATTTAAGACAAAGTATCTCTCAAAACAAAAATTGAATTAATGTAAAATGAGGCAAAATTGCAGGCTTAAATTACAAATGTGAAATAGAGCCCAAAAGACACTTGTATGGAATATCTGTTGTTTTAGAAGAAAGGTAAAGTCCTGCTGGGCTTTTTTTGTTTTTAAATAAAGAAAATACTGACAAGAAAGAGGCAACATGAAGAGTTAGGTTTTTGCATTCATCATGCAGTTTGGGCAGTTCAGCCAAAGTGGCCAGGTACAGACTCAGAAGCTGGATCACTGTGCTCCCTGAAATGAAAGACTTATTAAAGAAAACAGACCAATGCAGGAGCTCTTAACTTGATGAGAAAATACCAAGTCCTGCCCCAGAGCCCCAGGGTCACCTGCAGGCTTCTCTGAAGTGGGTGGGCAGTAGAGTTCTTCCTTCCACTCACTCCTGCACAGTTAGAACTAGTGGAACTCGGAAGTACAGAAACACTGTAAACTGCAGGGGCTCTAAGTCATGAGGTGACTTGACCCCAAGGAGGCCTGTTGCTCTCTCCTCTTTTGGTTTCCTTCTACCCTTGCTCCACTTAGCCACTCAGCAAGCATTCCCCTCTTCTCCCACTCTGAAGCTCCAGTCCAGTAAACTTAACTACTCCCTTTTTTCCCCCTAGCTACACAGATGTTATTGATGTTGTCCAGGCTCTGCAGACCCATCCAGACTCAAATGTCAAGTCCTGCTTCACCATTGGTACCATCACAGTGTGTGTGGAGCCGCTGAGCTGCTACATGGAGCACAGGTACGTACTTAGGACCACCTCCAGCCCACAGGATGTGGTGTGTTTAAATGTACAGAAAGCTATTTACCTCCCACCTACCAGTAGGCGACGCATTTTTATGTGTTTGTCTTTTGAAATGCATCAGTTTACCCTCGTGGTGTTTCTGTTTTTCAGTTGCTAAGTCATGTCTGACTCTGCAACCCTGTGGACTGCAGCATGTCAGGCTCCTCTGTCCTCCAGTGTCTCCCATTTACTCAGATTCATGTCCATTGAATCAGTGTTGCTATCTAACCATCTCTTCCTCTCCCACCCCCTTCTCCTTTTCCCTTCAGTCTTTCCCAGCATCAGGGTCTTTTCCAATGAGTCAGCTCTTCATATCAGGTGGCCAGAATATTAAGAGCTTCAGCTTCAGCATCAGTCCTTCCAATGAGTATTCAGGGCTGATTTCCTATAGAATTGACTGGTTTGATCTCCTTGCAGTCCACAGATTCTCAAGGGTCTTCTCCAGCACCACAATTTGAAAACGTCAGTTCTTTGGCATTCAGCCTTCTTTAAATTCCAGCTCTCACATCCCTACATGACTACTGGAAAAACCATAGTTTTGATCATACAGACCTTGGTTGGCAGAGTGACGTCTGTTTTTTAATACACTGTCTAGGTTTGTTATAACCTACCTTGCAAGGAGCAAGCATCTTTTAATTTCATAACTAGAGTTGCTATCTGCAGTGATTTTGGAGTCCAAGAAAATAAAATATGTCACTGCTTCCACTTTTTCCCCATCTATTTGCCATGAAGTGGTGGGACTGTATGCCTTGATCTTAGTTTTGCATGTTGAGTTTCAAGCCAGCTTTTTTACTCTCCGTATGGACTGGCATCTTCTCACCACTTTTCTTTGTGCACTAATAAGTCACCCTTCTAGGATAGTGGGACTTGAAATAAATTCTCCCAGAAAAGAAGAATACCCATGGCAGGCTTTTCTTTTCTTCTTTACTGCAGGGAAGGGGCCTTCTGTAATAAGGCACTTGGAGTACCTCACAGATACTTTTTCATGTGGTTAAGCCATCTTAAAGCATCTTACCTCAGTTAATGACATTCATTCTCACTACTAACAAATGAACTTTTTTTTCCTACTTTGGAAATAATATGACAACAACAAAGAAAATTGGGTAATAATTCACCCATAATCTCACTAACTCAATGTAATATTATAATTTTTGTGAAGTCCTTTTTTATCTTTTATATGCATACTTTTTTTAACAGTTGTGATGTACATAAAGCTTTATATCTTTCTTAGGTTAACATATAAACATATTATGTAAGTGAACATATATCAGTCAGTCAGTTCAGTCGCTCAGTCATGTCCAACTCTTTGCGACTCCATGAACCTCAGCACGCCAGGCCTCCCTGTCCATCACCAACTCCTGGAGTCCACCCAAACCCATGTCCATTGAGTCAATGATGCCATCTGCCTCATCCTGCCCTCAATCTTTCCCAGCTGCGGTTCATGGGGTCACAAAGAGTCCGACACGACTGAGCGACTGAACTGAACTGATGATCAATTTTATTACTCTGTATTCCCATTCCCAAATTGCTTTCTGAGTGGGTTTTATAGTTTATACTGCCTCAGTGGTATCTAGAATTATTTATTTCATCATCAGAGAAGCCCCCACTGAGAAGTTTCAGACATTACATTTTCCCTTTGTAGAGCTGTTTGGAGGGCTCCCCTGTTAGCTCAGCTGGTGAAGAATCCACCTGCAATGCAGGAGACCCCAGTTCAATTCCTGGGTCAGGAAGAACCCCTGGAGAAAGGATAGGCTACCCACTCTAGTATTCTTGGGCTTCCCTGGTAGCTCAGTCGGTATAAAATCTGCCTGCAGTGTGGGAGACCTGGGTTTGATCCCTGGTCTTGATCCCTGGTCCAGGGAAGATCCCCTGGAGGCGGGCATGGCAACCCACTCCAGTGTTCTTGCCTGGAGAATCCCTGTGGACAGAGGAGCCTGGCAGGCTGCAGTCCATGGGGTCACAGAGTTGGACACGACAGAGTGACTAAGCACAGCACACATATCACAGACTTGTTTGGGGCTTCCCTGGTGGCTCAGACAGTAAAGAATCTACCTGCAGTGTGGGAGACATGGGTTCAGTCCCTGGGTGGAGAAGATCCTCTAGAGAAGAGAATGAGAAGGAACTGGCTACCTACTCCAGTATTCTTGCCTTTAGAATTCCAAGGACAGAGGCTGCAAAGTTTCCTTTCTCTGTAGCCTTTAGTAGAATATTTCTAAGAATGTATCCAAGATATGTTATCATGTGGTTTTTCTGATTAGTCCATATATTATTAATCATCTCCTGGCAACTGATTGATCTATCCTTAGATCTTCATCTGAAAAAGCTTCCTTCTTATTTGAGTCCTAAGTTGATATCTTTACACTTCTCATAGAAATTACATTAAAAATTACTACCCTAATTGTCTTAAGTGATCCTAAGAAATGTCTTTACCATTCTCCCTTCTCATTAGCTCTGCTTTCTCTAGGTTCTGCTTTCTCATTAAAAAAAAAAAAAAAAGCTATTTTTCCTTCTACCTCAAGGTAGGTTATTGTAGTGAATTCTGAGCATCACCATTGTACTTGAGAATGCTGTGTGGACTCTTATATGCCACTTTTTCTACCATCCATGCCTCTTCTTTTTCTCAAGTTTTTAGTTAAAGATGAATCAAGCAGAAAGAGGTCTAACATGGGACTGGACACTATCAGAGATACTAACATAGAAAGGTAGGAAAAGATAGTAATAAGCAAAGAACTAGACAAATACTGTTCTATACCATCAAGAAAAAATTAAGAAGAAGAAAAACTAATAGAGTGGCGTGGGAAGAGTTCAAGGAAGAAGTGTTAAAGGTCTGGGGAAATGGGAAGGTGGGATCTTCCTGTAGTAATGAAAATGTTTCTAAAATGAAATTGTGGCAGTGTTTGCACAGCTCTGTAAATTTACTAAAAAAAAAACACAAAACATTGGATCATACACTTTAAATGAGTGAATTTTGTGCTATGCTGATTATATCTCAATAAAACTGTTAATTGGAAACAATCAGGGACTTCCCCATGGCTCAATGGTAAGGAATCCACTTGCCAGTGCTAGAGACATTGGTTCAATCCCTGATCCAGGAAGATCTTATATGCCGCAGGGCAACTAAGCCTGTGCTCTGGAGGCAGTGAGTCACACCACTGAGCCCACATGCTGCAGCTGCTAAAGCCAATGTGCTCTAGAGCCTGTACTCCACAGCAACTTTTCCCTAGTTGCAATGAGCAGAGAGAAGCCTGCTCATTGCAACTAGGGAAAAGCCCTCACAGCAACAAAGACCCAGCACAGCCAAAATATAAATTAAAAAAAAAAAAACTCATTGCACATCGAGTCAGAGGTTACTGATTCAATCCGTGGTTGGGGAACTTTTCCCTAGTTGCAATGAGCAGAGAGAAGCCTGCTCATTGCAACTAGGGAAAAGCCCACACAGCAACAAAAACCCAGCACAGCCAAAATATAAATTAAAAAAAAAACTCATTGCACATCAAGTTAGAGGTTACTGATTCAATCCGTGGTTGGGGAACTTTTCCCTAGTTGCAATGAGCAGAGAGAAGCCTGCTCATTGCAACTAGGGAAAAGCCTGCACAGCAACAAAGACCCAGCACAGCCAAAATATAAATTAAAAAAAAAAAAGCTCACTGCACATCGAGTCAGAGGTTACTGATTCAATCTGTGGTTGGGGAACTAGGGTCCTGCATGCCCTGTGATGTGGCAAAAAAAAAAAAAAAAGACTAGAACGTTATTAAATAACGTTAATCTCATTCCATTAAGAAAAGAATTAGGGTGGGAGGGAGGTTCAAGAGACAAGAGGAAGGGGAAATATGTATACTTATGGCTGATTCACAATCGTCATATGGCAGAAATTGTAAAGCATTTATCCTCCAATTAAAAATTTAAAAAGCAGTAACACATTTACTTAAGAAAGTCTAAAATGAATTGAAAAAGGTAGTCATATACAAAAACATAGAACACTTTACTAATTGTAAAATTTTAAAAATAGTTGGTAAATTTCTTTAATTTCTGATATAAAACTTAAAGATAGAACTATTAAAGTAAATATAACATGGACTTCCTTGGTGGCGCAGTGGATAAGAATCCACCTGCCAACACAGAGAACACTGGTTCAATCCCTGGTCTGGAGATTCCACATTCCACAGAGTGACTAATCCTATGTGCCACAACTACTGAACCTGCACTCTAGAGCCCACGAGCAGCAACTGCTGAGCTTTCATGCTGCAACTACTGAGTCTTGTATGCCTTGGAGCCCATGATCCACAAGAGAAGGCTCCTCAATGAGAAGCCACCTCAGTGAGAAGCCACGCACCACGACAAAGTGTGTAACCCCCACTCACCGCAGCTAGAGAAAGTCCACGAAAAGCCACAAAGACCTAGTGCATTCAGAAAATAAATATAACAAAACATGCTAATGGATACACAATACATATATGTATTTATTAAAGTATTATTAAATGACAGAAGTAGTAAAAAGATTAAGTGACCAGTGTTAAGCCCGTACATTTGTAAAAAGTCCAGGAATTCCCTGGAAGTCCAAGAAACCTAGATGTCCATCAACGGATGAATGAATAAAGAAGTTGTGGTACATATACACAATGGAATATTACTCAGCCATAAAAAGGAATGGATTTGAGTCACTTCTAGTGAGGTAGATGAACCTAGAGCCTGTTATACAGAATGAAACGGGCAGTGAGAGTGCCGAACCTGTGGCCTGGGTTCGATCCCTGGTCAGGGAACTAAGATCCCAACAGCTGCATGTCACGGTCAAAAAAAGAAAGAAAAGAAATCCTTATAAGGCCAACTGTGGTAGATTAAAATTCTGGCCATACATTAAAATGTGTATATTATCATATGTGAAACAAATCACCAGTCCAGGTTTGATGCATGATACAGGATGCTCGGGGCTGGTGCACTGGAATGACCCAGAGGGATGGTTTGGGGAGGGAGGTGGGAGGGGGGTTCAGGATGGGGAACACATGTACACCTGTGGTGGATTCATGTCAGTGTATGGCAGAACCAATACAATATTGTAATTAGCCACCAATTAAAATAAATAAATTTATATTAAAAATTCTGGGCATAGCAAAAGCAGCCTTTCCCATCAGGACTTAAGTTGAATCTACTTTTCACCGTTTGAATCTTGGCTCAGGCATTGTGACTTGGCTTTGGCCAATGGGTCCTCAAGAAGCATGAAACAAGCCAAGGCTTGAAAAGCATTTTACACTTTGGGGCTTGCCCTCTCTTGCTTCTGGGAGTTAAGAACCACCATCTGAAGAGGCTGTTGGAGGGTGAAAGACCATGTAGATAGAGAGCCCCAGCCATCCATTCCTACCATCTAGACCAAGACCACTGTTGGGCCTGTGAGTGAGACCATCTTAAAGAGTCATCACCCCCCCTAAGCTATACCCAGGCTGAAACAACTGCCCATTCAACCTATAGAATCATGAGAAATAATAAATCATCCTTATTTTAAGCCACTTAGTTTTGGGGTGATTTACTATGTTGCAACTTGTGTAGGAAAATAGGTACTTTCATATACTTTTTTCCCCCATACTGTTGATAGGAATGTAAAATGATTTAATCTCTTTGGAGTCAAATATGGCCATTCCATTGCTAGAATTTTATTATACAGTCATATTTTTAGAAATGTGCAAAGATATATATGTCTATATAGGAGTATTTGTTTCAGGCTGAATTTTTATTTTTTATTTATATATTTTTTTAAAGTTGTGAGTTTAAATTTTATTCAGGGTCTTAACTGAGGACTATAGTCCAGGACACAGGTCTGAGGAATTCAGGCAGAATTATTAATTCTGAACTGTAGAGCCCACTCCAGCATGTTTAGTTGGGGAGGAATTTACTAATGGACAAAATAGCTTGAAAAGCCCCTGGGAGGGTCAGACTGTATTGATGAGGCATCCAGGTGGAACACTCAAACTTCAGTAGCGCTGCCCCAGTGAGATCCCCCTCGGGCTGTCTGAGGCTATCTCAGTCACTTCTTCCACCAGAAAATGGAGTCTGCTTCCAATACATCCCCTCATTCACTGTGTTCTTTGCCACTTGGAGTCTCATTGGTAAAACTTAGGTCATATGCTTATACCAGATGGCAGGAATGGCCAGAAAAGCAGTTTTCTGCCATTTATTTGAAGGACAGGCTTCCTCAATCCAAGTCTGGGAAAAGTGTTTAGAAGGTATGGGCAGTCTGAAATATAATAGATGTGCTCTACGGTGTTCAAGACAATAATGTTAATAATATCAAATGGAAATAACCCAAATGCTCATTAGTAAGTGACTGGTTCAATTTGAGGATATTCATATAATGGAAGCAGGTGGCACAGTGGTAAAGAATCTGCCTACCAGTGCAGGAGACACAAGAGATGCAGATTTGATCCCTGAGTTGGGAAGATGCCCTGGAGAAAGAAATGGCAACCCACTCCAGTATTCTTGCCTGGAAAATCCCATGGACAGAGAAGCCTGGCAGGGTATAGCCCATGGGGTCACAAAAATTCAGACACAACTTAGTGAATGAGCATGTGTAATGGAATACTATGCAGGCATTTTTTTAAATTAGGTAGATTTTATGTACTGATATGGAAAATGCCCATAATACTTTGTGAAGTGAGAAAAGAAAATTACCAAAACAATATGTATTCTTTAAATGTCTATATGACTAAACATAGAAAATATCTGGAACAATACATCCCAAACTGTGAATAGTGGTTTCTTCTGGGAAATGGTTAGTTCCTTGGGGGCAGATGTTAGATGATGTGTAAAACATTTGATATTTTATAGTACCATGTATATTGCTTCTTTTAATATAACAGCTTTATTGAAATGTAATACACATATCATAAAATTCACTGTTTTAAAATGTCCCTTCCAGTCACTTCCCATTTCTTTTTTTTCCCAATCCCTGGCAACTAGTCTACTTTCTGTTTCTGTGGATATGCTTATTCTGGATATGTTTGTATATGTTGCCTTTTGTGCCTGGCTTCTTTCAAGGTTCATCCATGCTGTGGCATGTGTCAGTGTTTCATTCCTTTTTATGGACAAATACGCCATTGTATAGATATATCACATCTTTTTTATCCACTCATCAGTTGATGGACATTAGAGTTTTTTACATTTGGCTATCATAAATATACTGCTATGAATGTTTATGTTTAAGTTTTAATATGGTCATATGTTTTTCTGTTCTCCTGGGTAGAATTGTTGGGTCATATACTAACTATTTAACTTTTGGAGGAACTACAAACTGTTATCCAAAGCCATTGCACCATTTGCATCCTCACCAGCAATATATGAGGGTTCCCATTTCTCCACGTCTGTCTTCAGTGATATTACAGTTTTAGGGGCTTTCCTAGTGGTCCAGTTAAGAATCTGCCTTGTAATGCAAAAGAAAGAGGAGGAAAAAAATATATTACAGTTTAGGAAGGAGGATGATATGTATAGAAGGAAAGGAATTGAGCTGTCATTTGTTTTCTGCTGTTTTTTAGACACTGTGATGCTTTACCTCTTTCAGTCCTCAAAATCCCTTTAAGTATTTTGGGAGGCATTTAAGGTAAGCATCATTACCATGTTTTACCATGAGGAAGCTGATGCTCAGAAAAGTTAAATAATTTCCCGAATGCCACATCCATGGCATGTACACAGTCAGTCGTGATATGGGGTGGGAAGTACTATAATAAAAAATCCATGTAATTTTACAAGAATTGTTAAAAACAGTGATATCTCAATGAGAAGTTGCATAAATGTGCAAGTCCGTGTGTTGAGTATTTTCTTTGCAGCTCTTTAAAGTGAGTAACTTAATGACCCTCTAACCTGTCAGAGGTTTAAAATACGAGCTTCCAACCTGTAACTGGATAAGATGCATGGAGAGGGAGCTTTGCTCAACTTCGTCTCAGATGCTACTGGTATGAATTGCTGTGCACTGCTGCAGGAAAGCAAGCAGGACACTGAGAATGGCTTTTAAGGCATATACTGTAAAGTCACAGGAACATCATCGAAAAACCTACAAATAATAAATGCTGGAGAAGATGTGGAGAAAAGGGAACCCTCTTACACTGTTGGTGGGAATGTAAATTGACACAGCCACAATGGAGAACAGTTTGGAAATTTCTTTTAAAAACTAGGGATAAAACCTACCATGTCATCCAGCAATCCCACTACTGGGCATATACCCTGAGAAAGCCATTCTAAAAGACATGTACCCCAGTGTTCATTGCAGTACTGTTTATAGAAGGCAGGTCATGGAAGCAATCTAGCTGTTCATTGATAGATGAATGGATAAAGCCGTTGTGGTACATATATACAATGGAATACTATTCAGCCATAAAAAGGAATGAATTTGAGTCAGTTCCTAGTGAAGTGAATGAACCCAGAGCCTGTTATACAGAGTTAAGTAAGTCAGAAAGAGGCAAATGTCGTACATTAACGCCTATATTGGAAACCTAGAAAAATGGTCTTGATGAACCTGTTTGTAGGACAGCAGTAGAGACAAAGACATGAAGAACAGACTTGTGGACACAGTGAGGGAGGCAGAGAGGGAGGTGAATTGAGAGAGTAGCACTGAAGCATATGTAAAATAGATAGCCAGTGAGAATTTGCTGCATGACACAGGAAGCTCAAGCCAGTGCTCTGTGACAGCCTAGAGGGGTGGGATGGGGTGGAAGGTGGGAGGGAGTTTCAAGAGGGAGGGGTCATATATATACCAATGGCTGATTCATGTTGATGCATGTTAGGAACCAACACAACATTGTAACAGTTATTCTCCAATTATAAATAAATTAAAAAAGTTACAGACACTTACTTGAGGGGACAGACATTTTCTAAGAATGCATTTGTGGACTTTCCTGGTGGTCCAGTGGTTAAGAATCTGCCAGTGCAGAGGACATGGATTCAATCCCTGGTCTGGAAAGTTTCCACATGCTGTGGGGCAACTAAGCCTGAGCACTGCAGCTACTGAAGCCCAAGTGCCCTATAGCCCGTGCTGTGCAACAAGAGAAGCCACTGCAATGAGAAGCCAGCACACTGCAACTAGAGAGTAGCCTCTACTCACCACAACTAAAGAAAGCCTGTGCATAGCAATGAAGACCCAGCACAGCCAAAAATAAATACTTTTTTTAAAGAATACATTTGCTCTGCAGCTGACCCTTCAGTGGACTATGAGTACAGTGAAGTCAGTGAGCTCTGTTCTTGGGAGACTCAAGTGAGGATCTCTCTCTCTTTGTTCTGGGGCTCCTAACCTTATTCAGAGCACATCGGGGTTCCTCTGTGGAATTCTTTAGAAACCGTGAAGGAATCAGGCAGGTGAACTAGATCCACAGCCCAAAGTTATACTTACCCAAGTGGCTCACTTATCCACGAAATTTGGTTCCAAATGGTGTGTGTCTGAGCATTGTCAAAAATCAAATTAAAAAATGAAGATTTGCCACCACCAAGGAAATTGCAAGAGAAGAACTCCCCTAAGTGTTTTGAACAGCATTGATACCTGCCAACTAGACAAGCAACAATTCAGAGGGTGACTTCAGCAAACATCTTACTTGCAGGGGTAGACAGCACAGGAGCTTTGTGGTGTTAAACAAACCTGGGCCCCTGTGTAAACCCTCCCATTTCCTAGCTGCAGGTAGGACCTTCGGAGAAGGCAATGGCACCCCACTCCAGTACTTCTGCCTGGAAAATCCCATGGATGGAGGAGCCTGGTAGGCTGTAGTCCATGGGGTCGCTAGAGTCGGACACGACTAAGCGACTTCACTTTCACTTTTCACTTTCATGCATTGGAGAAGGAAATGGCAACCCACTCCAGTGTTCTTGCTTGGAGAATCCCAGGGACGGGGAAGCCTGGTGGGCTGCCGTCTATGGGGTCGCACAGAGTCAGACACGACTGACGTGACTTAGCAGCAGCAGCAGCAGGTAGGACCTTGGGCCAAGTGCTTAGCTTGCTTAGCCACCATGAACCCACTGTTTGCAGCTTTTAAGTACCCAAGGCACAGGGTGGATGTGAGAATAAAATTGTATGTGTGAACTGCTTGCCCAGTGCCCAGTCAAAGCCTTTGATCAAAGATAGCTCTTTTCATTAGTATTGGCTTTCTTCACCAAGAAGAGCACTGTGGTGTTTTAGAAGTTTTAAAACACTAAGAATATTGAGTTTTTCTCTGGAGCTTACTACAGAGCTACAGTTGTTAACTCATACTTTGAATTAGTCTATTAGTCTATCCTCAATCTATTCAGTCAGTCTCCTACATTTCATTCACCATTCGAGCTTAGAATAAGGTTAAAGGGTGCGGGGTCTTCTGTGGTGGTCCGGTGGTTAAGAATCCTCCTTGTAATGTAATGTAATCCTCCTTGTAATGCAGGTTTGACCCCTGACCCATGAACTAAGATCCCACATGTTGTGGGGCATCTAAGCCTGTGTGCCACAGCTAGAGAGTCTGCATGCCATAATGAAAGATCCCGCTTGACACAACTAACACCAGACACAGCCAAATAAATAAACAAATGCTTTTTAAAAAAGATGAAAGGGGAACCTGGATTTAGTTGTGCACATAACAGGAAATATGGCAACTTTGTTGTTGAAGGCCCTTGGCAGGATTAGGCAAGTGTAATTTTTCTCATTTTCCCTTGAAAGTTTCCCTGTACTAACAGGACAGTATCTCTCCAGGGTAAAAGAAAAAGACCAATCTCTCTTTCTCCATTTCCTATAGTCTTGGTAGTTGAACAGGGATCTCCTGTTCAACATTCCACCAAGAGTTGGCCATGTTGGGACTTTTTTAGGGTTTCTGGCTTAGGGAACTCTGGTTCAAAACTATGAATACCTTTTGTATAACCATGGCTATCCTTAATGTTCAGTGTTACCTGCCAGTTGCCCCACTGAGTAAGCCATTTTATATGTTAGTGATAGTCAAAATTTTGCGAGAAATCAGTGAAAATTGAGATTAATTGTTTTAAATATTTGTTTTCTCTCCGTAGATTCCTGTTTCCTAAATTTCTTGACCAGTGTTCGCAAGGTAAGCAATGTGCTCTACATCCTGCTTGCATGCCTTTCAAAGTCTGTTTAGATGCAACAGACTTTTCTTCATGTTCCCACCTACCATTCTGAAATCTAAAACAAAACTGATCCAGGGAGAACTGGGGCATTTTTTGCTGTTATCTTATTTGAGAGGTGGATTTCTTCTAAGAGTTTGTCTCAATGATAATAAATTGCCATGTCAACACCTCTTTTGAGCTGCGCTTAACTCTGCCCTCCATTCCAACTAATGTCAGTTGACTGAATAAGTATTCCTAGCCTGCGAATCAGCAAGATTTTGATGCATTTCTCCTGTCCCATGAGTGCAGAGTATGGCCCAGTAGAACCTTCTCCTTTAACCCTCTGCTGCATACACTGAGATTTTCCACATCTGCTTATATATAGAAAAATCCACCTATCTTTAGGTTGTACTCAACCTTGCATTGTCGTACCATCTTGCAGTCTGGAAGCAGCACTTTTTAGTCAGATTAGCTTTAGTGGCTGGAAACCCAGAGTAAATTCTAAATTTCCTACAGTAGTGATAAAATGCTTATTGTTGTCAGAAGACCTGGGGTCTGGGCTTCCTGAAGCAGCCCAGCAAGTAGAAATCAGATGGAAGAAAATAACTCAGTGTCCCCAGCACAGTTCTGCCCTGCTGATCCCATTGCCAGTCTACAGGGAATGGGGACCACAGAGCATTAGCAGAGCTGTTGTCTTGGGAAAGAGCTGAGCTGGAGGCTGTGCAGAGCAGGAGACTGGGTCACTGGAGAGAAGAATTTACGTGTTTGGCTGCTGCACTGAGGAGTCTCAAGTCCAGCTTTTTAGAGGCCCTTGTTGCTTTTTAGGCACTGCTCCCTAGAAGCAGAGTTGAATGGAGGTTAGCTGGGTCTATCCACAGTGTCCACCCAAGGTAGATCAAAGAGATTTTTGAGGGGCTGGGTCAATAGGATGTGGGAACAGGCTGGATGGAGGACATTGAAACAAGACATATCTGGAATGACTTCTAGGTTTCTAGCTTGGGAGATTGGGAAAGTTGATGGTACATATCCTTGAAATAGACTACATAGGAAAAAACATAGGTCCAGGAGATAACCAAGGAGAGCTGTCTGGTCCTTTGATAAATGCTTGGAAGTCATCATCAAAGCCAAGGGTGTGGGCTATAGTCTGCCCCATGTCCACCACCTGATCACACGGTGTTTGCCACCCTAGTGCCACTTGGCTTCTTGACACTTTCTCCTTCAGTGGCCTTCTCCCTTTTTTGCATGTGGGAAAAGCGATCAGGCTGCCTTGGCAAAGAACCTTAGGGAAGTGCTCTATCTTTACCATCCATGAACCTGGGCCAATATTACAAGAGGATAGCCCTTTTAAAGCCAAGACAGGATGAGTTCTTTCTGGCATTTGGTAGGCATATTTCATTAAAAGAGCCTTCCAACTCATTGTTCAAAGGCAATGTATGTCAATTCTGTGCTTATATAAAGAAAGCTAGGGGGAATTCCCTGGTGGCCCAGTGGTTAGGACTTGGTGCTTTCACTACCACAGCCCAAATTCAATCCCTCATCAGGGAACTTAAAAGAAAGCTAGGGATGTGATCAGATGTGGACAGGTGCCTTTGAGACCATATATGCTGTTTTCTGAAGTGCAAGGGGCTGGTTAAGTGGTAGTGCCTTAGTAAACATCTTCCCCTTACATCTGGGCACAGAGGACCCTATAGACTAATCTGACCTGGTTCACCATGAGCACTGGCCTTCTGGGAAAACAGGAGATAAGGGCAAGTATTTCTCCTCGGAGATTTAGTGCCTTTCTTAGAGGTGGAATCTGCCACCGGTAGACAAACATTTCATGTCCCCAGGGAGCATTTGCCTCCTTTGCTCCTGTTCATAAGTCAAGCTCTGATTCATTGCTTTTATAACAAGGGATTATTTTACAGTGAGAAAAGCACTGTATTGCAACCACAAAATGATGTGTATTACAGAAATCCAAGGATTAGGGAATAATCTCAGTGCTTAAACGACCAGCACAGCTCATTATAATGCTAGCTTTAAAGCAGAGAGCAGACATTTTGCTCCCATGATCTGCTTTTAGAAGTATCTATATGGTGGACGAAATGGCAACCCACTCCAGTATTCTTGCCTGGAGAATCCCAAGGATAGGGGAGCCTGGCTGGCTACAGTCCATGGGGTCGCCAAGAGTCGGGCACAACTTAGCAACTACACAGATATAGAAGACAAACTGGTGGTTACCAAAAGAGAGACAAAAGTGTGGTGGGACAAATTACGTGTATGGGATTAAGAAATTAAAAACTCCTATGTATAAACAGCAACAAGTTTATATTGTATCAGATAAAGAATTATAGCCTTTATTGTATAATAACATTCAATGGAGTATAATCTGTAAAAATACTGAATCACTGTGCTGTATACGTGAAACTAGTATAATATTGTAAATCTTCTATACTACAATTTAATAATTAAAAAATTATCAAAAAAGAAATATCTGTAGATTTTTGAGGTTTGATTTCTAGGCTGCTGGAAGCCTTTAGCCAGACTGAGATGGTCAAACAGACCTCAGAGATGTTTCTCCTCTTTTGGGAATGGGCCAGGCCAGGCTGCCTGCTCACTCACAGCCCAGACTTGTGAGGCATTGGCTAAATCAGAGTATCCATTCCTTTGTACATAGCAGGAGGATGGCCCAAGCAGGATGAAACTGCCCACAATGGCCTCTTCACCTTGTGCTCCAGATAACTGCTGTACCTTGCCTTAATGATGGCATTTCCTCTTGGCAGGTAGCAGTTTGCATAGCTGGCCTAAGGAATGCTGGGGATAATCCTTTTGCTTGTTTCTCCATAAAGCAAAGCCCCTTTTCTATGTCCAATTCCTGACCTAGAATCCAAAGCCCACAGGGTTTGTCTACATGATACTAATGGGGAAACAGGACTTTGAGAAGGTGTCTGTCAGAGACTCAGACCCTAACTTTTTCTCAGGCAGGCCAAGCCTGTGCTTGTGATTCTGGTGCATGCCGCTCAGGTTGGCATGTTTGCAGTAGACTGACTCTTCAGTTTCTTTTGCCCAAGAAGATACTAAATAGAATCCAAGGGCCTTTGCAGAGATCTCTCGGCCTTTCCTGGCTCCTCACTGCAAGATACACCACAGCTATTCTTGTCTTCACCCTGGGACTTTCATGGACCCTTGCAGGAGCTGGCTCTCATAACTGCCCTCTCTGGAATGTGCTGACCCTTCTAGAACCCTACCTACTTCCCCACTGTGCCACATTCTGGGCCTGGCTGCCTAGTCTTGTCTTACTTAGTTTCCAGAGGCCCCAGCCACTTCCTGTAGCTGCACCAAGACATGGGGTTCTGGCAGTAAGCTCACCAGACTGTCCTTATTGCCTGCCCGCAGCCTCCAAAGTGACCTTTTTAATGGGAATGGGAGCACAGGCACTGCCAGTGTCACCTTTCTTAGGAGGCTTCTCTGACACTCTGACTGCAGATAGTCCATCTTAATGTTAAAGCTTATGACAAGGAAGCCATATGAGCAGCCTTTTTAAAACTGAATAAACAAAAAGTAGACATATTCTACATTTGAATTTCTAAGTCTTATGCTATTACCATATCTAAGCCATACATGAAAACCTAGGAGATAGAAGTTGTAAGTGTGGAAGAAGTTGTTAAGAAAATACGGTTTTGTATATTCGTGTATACTTGTATATGCATAGACCATCTGAGGAGACATACCCCAAATCCGCTTATTAGTGGTTGCCTCTGGGGAGAAGTAAGGTTCAGGGTGCCAGAGAAGGGAAGAAGAAACTTTATACTGAACCCTTTCATACCTTAATGAATTTTGCACCAAAATATGTATATCTAATCTTAGCTACCTTTTAAAATGGCTGTCTGATGAATGATACTTGCTCAGATTTGCAAGTGGGAAAATTTTTGGCATGTGGGTACCCACAGCTTAGTTGTTTAGGCAGCTGCCTCAGAGGTCAGGTTGCACATGCCTTTTATTATACTTAGTTCATTTATTCATCTGTTCAGCAAATCTTTATCCTATACCTTCTCTAACCCAGTCCTAAGGGATTAGGGAAGTCTTCTGGAAGGATGCTGTTTAAATTGTCTACAACCTGAAGTAGGAGTTGGTCCTTCAAAAAAGAAAGGAGGGAAAAGATAGTTCCAGACAGAAGAAACAGCAGGAAAGAAGACCTGATGGTGACTAGAGCCTTGAAGAAGTGCAGCATGCGGGTAGGTCAGACTGGCCAAAAAGTTTAGATATCAGCCTACAAGTAATTGGGATGCTGTAAATGTGTTAAGTGGGGAAATGATTTGATCAGATTTATGTTTTTGAAAGATTACTTTGACTACAGGAGAAAGAATGAATTGTAGTAAAGGAAGCCTGGAAGTGGAGAGAATGAGCACAGAGCTAGTAAAGAGCAGTGGTCTAAACTAGGCAAATGGTAGCAGGGACTGAGAGTGGAGGATGGACTATGGCGCAGGTTTGGGGAATTCAGCAGTCAGTGTGCCCTTACCAAGTGACCACTTGAATGTCAGGGGAAGCCACCGAGAAAACTCACCTTTGAATCCTCATAGGTCTCTCAAGCACTCTGCAGAGGCAGATGGGCTGTATTTGCCTAAGGCTGATTGACTTGCTGTGGAGCACTAACAGATACTTGAGAAGAGCAGGACTCATGTCTCTGAACCAAAAAGCCAATAGATTCCCAAACAGCTTGTTAAACACCCAGGAAGCAGATTCTGTACTCAGCAGTCAAGCCTTACTTCCTGACATTTACAATCTTAGACATATTGTATACCTTTTGTGTACATCATGCTAAATGCCGGGCTGGATGAATCACAAACTAGCATCAAGATTGCTGGGAAAAATATCAACAGCCTCAGCTATGAAGATGATACCATTTTAATGGCAGAAAATAAAGAGGAACTAAAGAGCCTCTGGATAAGGGTGAAAGAGGAGAATGAAAAAGCTGGCTTGAAACTCAACAGTTGAAAAAAAATCAAGATTGTGACAAATAGAAAGAGAAAAAGTGGAAAGAGTGACAGATTTTATTTTGGGGAAAAATTTTTATTTTTCAAAATCATTGTGGATGGTGACTGCAGCCATGAAATTAAAAGATGCTTACTCCTAGGAAAGAAAGCTATGACAAACCCAGATCACGTTTTAAAAAGTAGAGACATCACTCTGCCAACAAAGGTCTATATAGTCAAAGCTATGGTTTTTCCAGCAGTCATGTATGGATGTGAGAGTTGGACTATACAGAAGGCTGAATGCCAAAGAATTGATGTTTTTCTAATTGTGGTGCTGGAAAAGATCTTGACAGTCCGTTGGACTGTGAAGACATCCAACCCAGTCAGTCCTAAAGGAAATCGACCCTGAATATTCATTGGAAGGACTGATGCTGAAACTGAAGCTCCAGTACTTTGGCCACCTGCTGTGAAGAGTCAACTCAATGATGCTGGGAAAGATTGAAGGCAAGAGCAGAAGGGGACAACAGAGGATGAGATGGTTGCATGGCATCATCAATTCAATGGACATGAGTTTGAGCAAACTCTGGGAGATGGTGATGGACAGGAAAGCCTGGCATGCTGCAGTCCATGGAGTCACAAAAAGATGGATATGATTTAGCAACTGAACAATGACAACATACCCTTTGTGTATGCCTTGTCCCCATCGTAACACATGACCATTGACATGAATCTCCTAACCCCTGCTCCCTGGTTGTGAATGGAATATGGTTATGAGGTTAGAGTCAATCTTTAGAGTTTGGGAACACTTTTTAAGTATGATTGGTGAGAGGAAGTATCACTGACTTCTGCCCCAGACCAGAGGCAAAGGCCAAGGCCAGGGGTCCTGGAAGCTGCTTTCAAACTAGTGATAGCCACTCATCTAAACCATGGGCTCAGTAATCTAGGCTGGTGAGAGTCACGTGACTTAGCTTCCTGTGTGTTGCTGTGGCTAACTAAGGTCCACGTGCAGCAGCCATCCCTGTCCGTCTGAGGAATGGATCAGTCCAGTCTCCTTGATGTAGATGATGGTGCTAGTAGTAGTGTCAGGTTACATTTAATGAGTTCTTTCTTTCTGTAGCCTGTGATAAGCATTTCACTGCTAACCTGGAGGTGCATGTTCCCATCTAACAGAGGAGGATTTAGGGCTCAGAGAGAAAGTTGAGCAGCTTGCCTAATGTTACCTATGAATAATTAGTAGAACCCAGAATTCAAACTCAGATTTTCTTGACTCTAAAACTCATGCTTTCATCTTTATACTGTCTTTTTTTACAAATAAGAAGAAGATAAATAAAAATATAAATCATATTTTAAGCATTGCCCATGTTATTCAAAGGAGCTCTCCTAAGTTTAGAGAAAGGGAGACAGCAGGGTGGCATGAGGGGTGGATTGGACTGGTAAGGTATTAGAGAAGATCTTAAAGAAGAAGTAGGCTAGTGAACAAAGTACAGAGTAGTATAATATGCCACTAATCATGGGGGAAATGTATGTATACACATTTGCTTGTATAATTCAGCATATATCTGGAAGAAGACTCTGATAAATGTGGTTGTCTTCAGGAAAAGGTAGTAGGTAACTGGGGAGAAAGGGAATTTGTTTTCTCTTGTGAACTCTTCCATACATTATGACTTTTGCCCTCAGAAACTAAGTATAGCTAATTTTAAAAAAAAACCAAACACTTTATTGAAGTAAATAGTATTAGTAAGAGTCCTCTGTACTGAATCTTATTATTCAGAGTCCTAGTTACACGGTTATTTAGGAAAGCTGAAGTCTTACAACTTAGAGACATTGCTGCTGCTGCGTCGCTTCAGTCGTGTCTGACTCTGTGCGACCTCATAGACCGCAGCCCGCCAGGCTCCCCCGTCCCCGGGATTCTCCAGGCAAGAATACTGGAGTGGGTTGCCATTTCTTTCTCCAATGCATGGAAGTGAAAAATGAAAGTGAAGTCGCTTAGTTGTGTCCGACTCTTAGCGACCCCATGAACTGCAGCCTACCAGGCTCCTCCATCCATGGGATTTTCCAGGCAAGAGTACTGGAGTGGGGTGCCACTGCCTTCTCCTTAGAGACATTATGAACTAATTATTTATAAAACTAGTCTCTGTTAGTGAAAAGATTAATGATGAGCGTTAAATCTTTTTAGATACAAGACTAATTACAACATCTATGAGAATGCTATTAAAAAATAGAATATAAATGTTGAAAATCTCAAAAACCTATAAATGAACTCATATTTAATAAAATATTAGGAAGCAGTAAGAGAGAAAGAGATTATCTGTACATTTTCTCAAGTGGGAGATCTGTAAATTTTAAAGCTGTTAAATCAAGTTATAAAGAGTATTTATACTCTTTAAAGGTATAAAAATATCTACTTGGAGAAACTATAAAATTATTAATATAACCAGCCAGAATGTGATAGTGGAGAAATGGGATGAATTTAAAGGTATATGAACTTCCCTGTCTCATGAGGAAAACTCAAAAGATATTGTTTAAAGGTGACAGGATAGCTATCGTAAGAACTTAAAACAGACTAAACTTATCAGAAGGAACGCAGAAAACGATGTAGAATCATACTGGTAAAGGTTTAAAAAAATGTTTTTTATGTTGAACAGAATTCAACATAAACAAGGTGATAGAACCAAAGTACCATTAAATATTAAGTGGGATGTGCTGTGCACTCAGTCATGTCCAACTTTTTGTGACCCCATGGACCGTGGCCCACCAGGCTCCTCTCTGTCTATGGAATTCTCCAGGCAAGAATACTGGAGTGGGTTGCCATTTCCTTCTCTATAAGTGGGTTAAACACCTATCAAAAGAAAAATTATCTCAGGTTAAACCAAAAAATCAAATCTAAATTATATGATGTTGTACACAAGATCATCTAAAACTACGGATGGTGATAAAAGAATGGGCAAAGATATGACAGACGAATGCAAACAAAAAGAGGTGATGTTAATAATAGCCGAGTTGAATTTGTTATTGTTGTTCAGTTGCTAGGTCTTGTGTGACTCTTTGCTACCCGAAGGGCTGCAGCACACTAGGCACCCCTGTCCTTTACTGTCTCCTGGGGTTTGTTCAGGTTCATGTCCATTGAGTTGGTGATGCTATCTATCTCTTCCATGGCTACCCCTCCTCTAAGGGAGGCCATAATCTTAGTTTTTTGTATGTTGAAGTCTTATGCCAGCTTTTTCACTTTCTTCTTTCACGTTCATCAAGAAGTTCCTTACTTCCTCTTTGCCTTCTGCCATTAGTGTGGTATAATCTGAATATTTGAGGTTGTTGATATTTCTTCCAGGTATCTTGATTCCAGCTTGTGCTTCATCCGGCCCCTCATTTTGCATGATTTACTCTGCATATAAGTTAAATAAGCAGGGTGACAATATACAGCTGACAATATATATATACAGGTGACAATATAGCTTTTATCTTCTTCATCCACTAATGGACACTTAGGTTGTTGGTTGTTTCTATAGCTTGGCTATTGTGAATAATGCTGCAGTGAACATGGATGTGCAAATAGCTCTTCAAGATAGTGATTTCATTTCTTTCTGATATAAGCCCAGAAGTGGAATTGTTAGATCATGTGGTGGTTTTATTTTTAATTTTTTGAGGACTCTTCATCCTATTTTTCATAGTAGCTGTACAACTATAGCGTTTACATTCCCGACAACAGGGCACAAGTTTCCCTTCTCTCCACATCCTCACCAACTTTTGTTATTTCTTGTCTTTTTGAAAAACATAGCCATTCTAACAGGTGTAAGGTGCTATCTTATTGTGGCTTTTTAAAATAACAAATTAAGCATTCAACTTAAGTTTGAAAAAGAACAAGAACTTTTTTTTAAAAAAATTGAAGCTGTAAAACAGTATCTAGCCTGCTAAAGAACACTATGGAAAAAAAAATAAAAGAACACTATGGAGATTCTATTAGCAAAATCTAGACTACAAGAAATATACAAGAAGCAGTTCTTCAACAAATAAATCACAGAGAAATAAGAAGAAACTATAGATTGAAAGCAAATTATGTGATATATCAATGAAATATAATATAGGGGCTTTGGTTCCTCATTCCAAACAATTAACTCTAAGAAAATATTCTTGAGTCAGAAAAATTTTAATGTGGACTAGATATTTTATATTAAGAATTTATTGCTTAATCATTCTTTTTTTTTTTTTTTTCCAAGATTTATGTATTTACTTATGGCTGTGCTGGGTCTCTGTTGCTGCCCATGGGCTTTCTCTAGTTGCATAGAGCAGGGGCTCCTCTTCATTGTGGTGGATGGGCTTCTCATTGCAGTGGCTTCTCTTGTTGTAAAGCACTGGCTCTAGGTGTGCTGGTTTAGTAGTTGCAGCAAGTGGGCTCAGTAATTGCAGCTTGCGAGCTCTGGAACACAGGCTCAGTAGTTGTGGTGCGTGGCCTTTGCTGCCCTGCAGCATGAGGATCTTCCTGGAGGAAGGATTGAACCTGTGTCCCTTGCACTGGCAGGCAGACTCTCAGCCACTGGACCACCAGGGAAGCCCCATTCATTTTTTTAAAGAGTCCTTATCTTATGGTAATACATACTGAAATATTTTGGATTCAATAATAGGACGTCTGTTATTAGCCTCAAAATCATCCCCTGGGGAAGGCAAGGAAAGCCGAAAAGGTGGGAGGGAGTATGATATAGAAGAAATACAATTAGACAAATGTTGGTAATTCTTGAAGCCAGGTGATGGGCACATGGGCATTCATTACACTATTTTTTTTCTATTTTTGTATATGTTTGAAATGCTCACATTATTGTCAATAAAAATGGTTGAATCATACAAATGCAGGTGACATTATAGCAGAAGTGGTGTGTATACAATGATCATAGCCATCTAGAATAAATACGAAGAGATATTATAATTGTGTTGGCATGCTGGGATGTGATTAAATTCTCTGATTTCCAGATTATCAGTAGTGTCATAGTGTCATGGATTTTACTTCTGTATTTTCACAGAAGTATGGGAGTGATTGTGGCCCACTCCACAGCATCTCTTTATATGGGCCACCCTTCCTTACTGTGTCACTCTGTAAATATCTTTGTTAGAACTTACCTTGTAATTGTAAGTCCATGGGTGAGCCTTCTTGACTGTGCACTCTTTAAGAATGATTAGCACCTGACATATGGTTTGTGTTGGTAAATGTCTGTGTTCTGAACTGGTGAAAGTCATTGGCAGCAGTTCTAAGGAAGTTCATGGGATACGGAAAGGGCCATTTGATGAAAAAGCTCCAGGTATCAAAGTGAAACTAAGAAGACAGAGGAGGTTAGGAAGAGGGGCAGCTGCAGAGCTGAGGCCATTCACTTCCAGAGGCTGCAGAAAGAACGGAATGATGGCTGTTGTATCAGTATTGAGGGGCAGGGGTGTCTACATGAGGGGCTGCTAAAAGGGATATCAGGCGAGGGAGCCAAGGGCTCACATTTGTGCAAATCCTCAGCCCCAGTCAGAACTCTGAAGGCTGAACTGTTTTTGATTTTATCCCCCAGGCCTGGTTAGCAATGTGGTATTCACCAGTCACACTATGGAGCAGAGGCACCCTCTCCTTGTTCAGCTGCAGAGCCTCATCCGAGCTGCTAATCCTTCTGCATCCTTCATTCTTGCAGAAAATGGGATTGTCACCAGGTAAACTTAACAGTCACTTCCCTCTGTAGGACCAACCACTTTCTCAAATACAGCATTCTGTTTGTGACCCATTGGCTCTTTCCACTGTATCTAAGACCTGAGCATTTACAGAAGCCAGGTCTTGAACAAGTGCTTTTGATGCTGTATAGAAATCACCAAGAGGATTCCCACATGTCAGTATCCTGTACTGTTTTGAGATGTTTTGTTTTTGATGCATTCTCATTCTCATTCATTAAAGGATTCAAGTCAAGACTCTCTCAGTGTTCTTTATGTTAAGATATGAGAGAAGTAGCATAAAAACATAGGGAAATTATATCTTTTAATTTGTAGAGTTGGGTTCTAGTTACAACCTAAAAATAGAAAATTAGTGACTTTTTATGTAACGATACTAAGAGTTGTATACTTTTTATATAGTTTCGACCTTTGAGCATTGCAGATATTTTACATATTCAAAAGTTAGGTCAACAAGGAGGAAAAAATACAAAAAGTGAATCTATCTGTATATCAAAGTAATAACACCCATACACACACAAAATAATTCAAGTAAGTTTTGAACATAATCCTCTGTTGGAACCCGAATTCCAAACAACATCACTGAACATTAGGGAAGGGAGATTGTAAATATGAAATGGAAAGGTAAGGAAAAACCCTGCAGATATTGGAGTTGAATAGGGAGACTCAATATAAATTCATTAGTTCAAAAAAATGTGTATTCCCTCTTTCCATTAAAAGGGACCAAAAATAATACCACAGTCGCAATTAATACCTTTACTGCTGCTGCTGCTAAGTCGCTTCAGTCGTGTCCAACTCTGTGCGACCCCATAGACGGCAGCCCACCAGGCTCCTCTGTCCTTGGGATTCTCCAGGCAAGAATACTGGAGTGGGTTGCCATTTCTTTCTCCAATGTATGAAAGTGAAAAGTGAAAGCGAAGTTGCTCAGTCATGCCCGACTCTTAGCAACCCCATGGACTGCAGCCCACCAGGCTCCTCCGTCCATGGGATTTTCCAGGCAAGAGTACTGGAGTGGGGTGCCATTACCTTTACCTCTAGATCTTAATTTCTAAGTACCAATCCCTACTAAAGGTATCTGGTCTCTTTGGAGAATTAGTTGATTGCAATTTAGGCAGTGAAAGTACAATGTGAGCCTAGTGCATTTTATGCCAGAAAGGCAGGGAAGTATTCAACAATTAGTGGAGATATTTCAAAAGGATACGGAAGCTAGCTTAAGAAGCTCCCACTTAAGTTTGGGACAACTTGAGTTGTGGTATGAGAGAACTGTGATACTAATGGATATAGCACATGGAATAAAATGAGTCTATGGTGATATTAAAAAAATTAAAAAGGGAGGGGGACAGAACAGTAAAGCTCTTCTCTATAGAAGAATGTTAGCTAACAAATAAGAATTTATAGAACTGGAAAGACACCATTTTGTAACCTTTCATATAATAACTTGATTTAGGCAAGAATTATCAGTGGATGCTAAAAGTAGTGGATGACAGATTGTTGAGGAAAAGGATATTCACTTGACTGAAAGTATTTGTCACTCCATAGACTTATTTACTGCTTCCAAAGACCTTCTCAGTGAAGAGGTCTAATCTAGAAGACATGACATTGACCAAAATATTAAACTTAGCAAGACCACTAATGGAACCAAGTGAGTCATGTG
This sequence comes from Bos taurus, assembly GCF_002263795.3. Lineage (NCBI taxonomy): Eukaryota > Metazoa > Chordata > Mammalia > Artiodactyla > Bovidae > Bos > Bos taurus. Next base: position 51,948,329 of record NC_037340.1, read on the forward strand.
CTTCCTTCACATGACACTGTGGGAGGAACACATCACTCGGCCATTACTCTTGCCATAAGTGTTTAACTGAATCTAATCATGAGGATCAGCCAGACAAATCCAGGTTGTGAGACACAAGACAGCTGACCGTGTGCTCTTCAAAATTGTCAATTCCTTGAGAAACAAAAAGTTGGAGGTATTTTTTCCAGATTGAAGGAAAATTAAAATTATAAATTCAATGAGCGATCCTTGATTGGACCCTGAGTGCCCTGTCCCCACTAAAGGGAGAAATTTGAAAATGGATGTATAGTATTAGATCAATAGTTTCCAACTTTAACATGCATATGAACCTCTTGGGGATCTTATTAAAATGAGGGTCCTGATTTAGTAGATCTGGAGTAGTCTAGATATCCTGCATTTCCAGCAAGCTCCCAGGAGATACCAAGGCTGCTGGTCCTCCATATTAAATTCCCTTAGGTGAGAATTGGTGAGAATGTGCTTGTTTCTAGAGATGCATATTAAAGTATATAAGGGTGAAATAACAAAAAAAAGTGTATATGTATGTACTTGTATGTGTATACAGGGGTGTGGAAGGGAAGGAAAATGTGCAGGTTAAGTTTGATAGTTCTGACTAACCTGGGTTTTCTGTATGTTTTTAAAGGAATGAAGACATTGAACTGATTCTCTCAGAGAACAGTTTTTCAAGTCCTCAGATGCTACGATCTCGATATTTAATGTACCCTGGCTGGCAAGTATTATCATTGAAAAATAGCTAAGATTTCTTTGTAAACTAAATGATTTGTTTATTTACAGGAAAGTAAAAGAAAAAGTGAAAATACCAGGTGTGCTCTGGGAGGGTGACGATGGCAGCTGCAATGGCCTGAAGTCCCAGTAGCTACTGGCCTTGTTAGAATCCCAGTGATCCACATCTCGGTCTCAAATTGAGACCCTTGCTGACTTAAGGAGTCATCTTGTGAGCACTAAGCACAGCAACGTCCTTTGTTTCCTCTAGCTTCTAGTAAGAGTGAGGCAGCTGGCATGGAACCAAGGAGTTACCACCCTTCTGAGTGAAAGAGTCACTCCTGAGAATAGTCAGTCCTCTGGGGTTCCCATCTGACAGATAGGTTGCCTGCTGTTGTGGCCCAGAGGATGTTCTCTTCTCTGCAGGTGGCCTCCCAGCCTAAACCTGTCCTCCCGATTCAGGGGAGCAGAGGAGAAAAGAGAGTGTGAAGTGTACTGTCGTCATATTTCCAGCATCACTTGAGCACTTACTCTGTGCTACACATTGTTCTAAGACTTTGCTCTCCAGTAAAGCAGCCACTAGCCACGTGTGACTACTTAATAAAATTAAATATATATTAATAAAAATTAGGTAAAATTTAGAATTTAGTCTTTAGTCACACAAGATCCTTTTCATGTGCTTAACTATAACTAGCAGCTACTGTGGGACAGTACATTTCCTTCATCACAGAAAGTTCTGTTCACAGTGCCACTCTGAAGAGTTCAGCCTGTGTTATCTCATTAATCCTCAAACCAGGCCCCAAAGTAGATTACATTAGTTTCTTCATTTTAGAGATAAGGTAACTGAGGCAGCCAGGAGTTAAATGTCCTGTCCAAAGTCACACAGCTAGTAGATCAAAGAGTTGGGTTTCAGATTCAGGTTGTGTGGCTTCAGAGCCTGTGCTCTTTTTTTTTTTTTTTTAAGTGTAATAGATTTACAAAGTTATGTTAATTTCTGCTGTATAGCAGAGCCTGTACTCTTATCTGCCATGTTGTACTTGTCCCTGTATGGAAAGGATAACTAGTTTTGCTGTGTTGAAGGTTCAAGGCAAGCCAAAATTGATCCCTCATGTTGGTCTGAATCATCTCTATAATCCTTACTCATTTCTCTCAGCCATCTCTTTATTATCCTTACCCCTCAGCCATGAGTACTGTTTTTTAAAATAGTACAGTCAGTACTATTTTATTTTAAAACACAGGTCGATATGTAAAATTGAAGATTTTCATGCTTATTCTTAAAAGGAACCTCTGGTTTGAGTCACATCATAATTAAATAGTGGGTAAGTAGATCATTCCTTATGCCAAAACAAGACAGTAATATCTTAGCTAAAAAAAAAAAACAGAGAGAGCTTCTGGGGTGAAACTTCTCTAGAGTGGCTGCAGCTGCTGACCTTTGTGCTGCCAAAACTAGGCCTCTGGGCCTAGTCCTGAGACGTCTGCCATCTCTTCTTGGTGCCTCAGGAAGTGCACGCGCTTTTCTGTGTGTGTGTGTGTGTGTGTGTGTGTGTGTGTGTGTGCGTGTGTGTGTGTGTGTGTGTGTGCGTGCGCGCGTTAGTCAGTCGTGTCCGAGTCTTTGCAACCCCTGGTGGACTGTAACCCACCAGGTTTCTCTGTCCATGGAATTCTCCAAGCAAGAACACTGGAGTGGGCTGCCATGCCCTTCTCCAAGCATTCAGATAAATTATTCTTTTATCAAGATCACCATCATCAGACTTCTGTGCATCCCTATACATAACTCCCCTCTGTCCTTGGATGAGGGCCATCACCTCAGAGTGAACAGGCTTTATTAGCTGTAGGATGTCCTCAGCTTTGTGATGTGCAGAGTCTCAGCCATTCCTCTCTCACAGCCCTCTGTTGTCATTGACCCCACACCTACCTCCCCTGGTAGAACAGCTTGTTCCTAGTCTGGAAGGAAACCTTGTACTCTTCCCTTGGCCCCTCCAAATTCTCCTAAGGATGCAACTCTGAACATGGAAGCCTGAGAAGCCCATGGTCTCCAGATAACAGTCTTCAAAAACTGTTATACCACCACCTTGCTTTTAAGAAATAGCAAAAAGTGAGCTACTTTCAACAGTATAAAATTCAAAACTGCAGTGCAATTTTGAAACAAAGAAGACTAATCAGAAAATACAGTAGACTAGAGGAAAGTGTTTGCATCAGATGTGACAAAAGGTTAATATAGTATTTGGGAGGCTTGTTTAGATTTTAAAGAACAGTTGTTGTTGTCATTGTTCAGTCACTCAGTCATGTCCAACTCTTTGTGACCCCATGGACTACAGCATGCCAGGCTTCCCTGTCCTTCACTATCTCCTGGAGCTAGATCAAACTCCTGTCCATTGAGTCAGTGATGCCATCCAACCATCTCATCCTCTGTCATCCCCTTCCTGTCCTGCCTTCAATCTTTCCCAGCATCAGGGTCTTTTCCAATGAGTTGGCTCTTCGCATCAGGTGGCCGAAGTACTGAAACTTCAGCTTCAGCATCGATCCTTATAATGAATATTCAGGATTTATTTCCTTTAGGATTGACTGATTTGATCTTTCTGTCCAAGGATCTCTCAAGAGTCTTCTGCAACACCACAGCTCAAAACCATCAATTCTTCAATGCTCAGTGTTCTTTATGGTCCAACTCTCATATGCATACATGACTATTGGAAAAACCATCGCTTGACTAGACGGACCTTTGTTGACAAAGTAATGTCTCTGCTTTTTAATACGCAGTCTAGGTTTATCATAGCTTTTCTTCCAAGGAATAAGCGTCTTTTAATTTTGTAGCTGCAGTCACCATCTGCAGTGATTTTAGAGCTCAAGAAAATAAGGTCTTTCACTGTTTCCATTGTTAACCCATCTATTTGCCTTGAAGTGATGAGACTGGATGCCATGATCTTAGTTTTTTGAATGTTGAGTTTAAAGCCAGCTTTTTCACCCTACTCTTTCACCTTCATCAAGAGGCTCTTTCGTCCCTCTTTGCTTTCTGCCATAAGGGTGGTGTCGTATGCATATCTGAGGTTATTGATATTTCTCCTGGCAATCTTGATTCCAGCTTGTGCTTCATCCAGCGTGCATCTCTCGTGATGTCCTCTGCATATAAGTTAAATAAGCAGGGTGACAATATTCAGCCTTGATGTACTCTTTCCCAATTTTGAACTAGTCCGTTGTTCCATGTCTGGCTGTAACTGTTGCTTCTTGACCTACATACAGGTTTTGCAGGAGGCAGGTAAGGTGGTCTGATAGTCCCATCTCTAAGAATTTTCCACAGTTTTGTAATTCACACAGTCAAAAGCTTTAGCATAGTCAATGAAGCAGAAGTAGATGTGTTTCTGGAATTCTCTTGCTTTTTCTATGATCCAGTGGATATTGGCTATTTGATTTCTGGTTCCTCTGCCTTTTCTAAATCCAGCTTGAATATCTGGAAGTTCTCAGTTCATGTACTGTTGAAGCCTCGCTTGGAGAATTTTGAGCATTACTTTACTAGCATGTGAAATGAGTGCAATTGTGCGGTAGTTTGAGCATTCTTTGGCATTGCCCTTCTTCGGAATTGGGATGAAAACTAACCTTTTCTAGTCCTGTGGCCACTGCTGAATTTTTCATATTTGCTGGCATATTGAGTACAACACTTTCATAGCATCATCCTTTAGGATTTGAAATAGCTCAACTGGAATTGGCATAGTGGGAGCCCGGAAGAAAGTGGGAGGGGATCCTGAGTAAGAGCCAAAGGGTATGAGGAGGGACCCCTAATCCCAGCTGGGATACTTGAAAGCTTCAAAAGTAGAAGAGGTCTTTGACTTGAAGAAATTGCTAGTCCAAAGAAATTGCTAGTCCGCTCTTCCTTCTCTGAAGGGGCAAACATGCTTTCCAATTCACAATGAAAGAGACATAAATGCTTTCAAATAGGTGTTTTGTACACAAAATGGCATATGAGTAAGGGAGAATTCAAATACAATAATACATTGTTCTATCGAATGTAGTATATAATAACACTCAAAGCCCCAATTACTTATATTTATAATTTTTTAAACCTTTTAAGGTATGAAGGTAAATTTGATGCTGGATCAGTCTTTCCATTGATGGTTCAGATCTGTGTATGGTTTGGTCGTCCCTTGGAGAAGACTCGCTTTGTGGCCAAGTGTAAAGGTAAGCCTTGACTGGAACATGTCCCAGCACTGGTAAAAGAGTGCCCCAGAGTTGTCCCCACTTCCTGGCACCATTTTGATATTCAGTGTGCTGTCTCTTCTCACCATTTGGGTCTGAAAGGAGGCAGAGGAATTTGAGGACCCAGGCATCCCATCCCCTGAGGACAGTGGCAGAGCCACTGGGGGAGGAACTGGTATGAGTACCTGTGAACCCTAGAGGAGGCGCCTTTCCTAGTGCCTAACCCTCCCAGCTGTGCTGCCCTGGCCTTGGTCTCTGCCCCCAGATAAGTAACAGCCCTGTCCTATTCCTCCACCAGCAATTCAGTCCTCCATCAAGCCGAGTCCATTCTCTGGAAACATCTACCACATCCTGGGCAAAGTGAAGTTCTCAGGTAACTGGGGGTTTGAATTTGGGAGCTCTGCACTGTGGAATGATCACATCTCATAATGTGATTTCATAGCCTCCGCTGATGCTTAGCAGACCACTGATGTCTCTTGTTGTTCAGTTGCTGAATTGTGTCTGACTCTTTTCGATTTCATGAACTACATAGCCTGCTAGGCTCCTCTGTCCTCCATTATCTCCTGGAGTTTGCTCAAATTCATGTCCATTCAATTAATGACACTATCTAACCATCTCTTCCTCTGCCACTCCTTCTCCTTTTGCCTTCAATCTTTCCCAGCATCGGAGTCTTTTCCAGTGAGTCAGCTCCTTACGTCAGGTGACCAAAGTATTGGAGTTTCTGCTTCAGCATCAGTCGTTCCAGTGTATATTCAGGGTTGATTTCCTTTAGGATTAACTGGTTTCATCTCCTTGCCGTCTATGGTACTCTCAAAGAGTCTATCACTCCTTCCATTTTTTTCCCCTTCTATTTGCCATGAAGTGATGGGACTGGATGCTATGGTCTTAGTTTTTTTAATGTTGAGTTTCAAGCCAGCTTTTTCACTCTGTTCTTTCATCTTCATCAAGAGCCTCTTTAGTTCCTCTTCACTTTCTGCTATTAGAGTGGTATCATCTGCATATCTGAGCTTGTTGATATTTCTCCTAGCAATCTTTCCAGCTTGTGATTCATCCAGCCTGGCATTTTGCATGATTTACTCTGCAAAGTAAATAAATAAATAAGCAAGGTGACAATATACAGCCTTGACATACTCCTTTCCCAATTGTGAACCAGTCCGTTGTCTCATGTCTGGTTCTACCTGTTGCTTCTTTTTTTTTTTTTTATTTTAATTTATTTATTTTAATTGGAGGTACCTGTTGCTTCTTGACCCACATACAGGTTTCTCAGGATACAGGTAAGGTGGTCTGTATTTCATCTCTGTAAGAATTTTCCAGTTTGTTGTGAACCACACAGAAGCTTTAGCATAGTCAGTGAAGCAGAAGTCCGTTTTACTAGAACTCCCTTACTTTTCCATGAGCCAACAAGTGTTGGCAATTTGAGCTCTGGTTCCTGTCTCTTCGAAACTCAGCTTGTACATCTGAATGTTCTCGGTTCACATACTGCTGAAGCCTAGCTTGAAAGATTTTGAGCATAACCTTGCTAGCATGTGAAATGAGAGCAGTTGTATGGTAGTTTGAACATTCTTTGGCATTGCCCTTTTTTGATATTGGAATGAAAACTGACCTTTTCCAGTCCTGTGGCCACAGCTAAGTTTTCCAGATTTGCTGACATATTGATTACAGTACTTTAAAAGCATCATCTTTCAGAATTTTAAATAGCTCAGCTGGAATTCTGTCTCCTTTTTTAGCTTTGTTTGTAGTAATGCTTCCTACAGCCCATTTGACCTCATACTCCACGATATCCAACTCTAGGTGAGTGACCACACCATCATGGCTATCCAGGTCATTTTTTTATATAGTTCTTCTGTGTATTCTTGGCACCTTTTCTTAATCTCTTCTGCTTTTTCCAGGTCCTTACCATTTCTTTCCTTTGTCATGACCATTCTTGCATGAAGTGTTCCCTTGATATCTCCAGTTTTCTTGAAGAGATCTCTAATTTTTCCCATTCTGTTGTTTTCCTCTGTTTCTTTGCATTGTTCACTTAAGAAGGCCTTCTTATCTCCCCTGGTATTCTCTGAAACTCTGCATTCAGTTGGGTATATCTTTCCCTTTCTCTCTTGCCTTTCACTTCTCTTTTTTTCTCAGTTATTTGTAAAGCCTCCTCAAACAACCACTCTGCCTTCTTGCATTTCTTTTTCTTTGGGGTGGTTTTGGTCATTGCCTCCTGTACATTGTAACAAATCTGCATCCATAGTTCTTCAGGCATTCTGTCTACCAGTTCTAATCCCTTAAATCTATTTGTCACTTCCACTGTATAGTCATAAGGGATTTGATTTAGGTCATATCTAAATTGCCTAGTGGTTTCTCCCTACTTTCTTCAATGTAGCCTGAATTTTGCATTAAGGAGCTGATGATCTGAGCCACAGTCAGCTCCAGGTCCTGTTTTTGCTGACTCTATAGAGCTTCTTCATCTTTGGCTGCAAAGAATATATCAGTCTGATTTCAGTGTTGACTGCCTGGTTATGTCCATGTGTAGAGTCGTCTCTGGGGTTATTGGAAAAGGGAGTTTGCTATGATCAGCTTGTTCTCTTGACAAAACTCTATTAGCCTTTTCCCTGCTTCATTTTTTACTCCAAGGTCATACTTCCCTGTTATTCCAGGTATCTCTTGACTTCCTACTTTTGCATTCCAATCCCTTGTGATGAAAAGGAGATCTTTTTTTGGTGTTAATTCTTCAATGTGCTATAGGTATTCAATGTGCTATAGGCTTCACTGAGTTATGCAAGCCCAATCGCCATGACAAGGCAATGATCCATCAAGATGCCTCTTAGACTCTCTCAAAAAAAAAAAAAAAAAAAAAAAAAACCCTCCCCTCTGGATCTTACACCATCAGGCTCCTCCAGTCTTCCCTTTCATTCAGGATACCAATCTTTCTTCAGGCCCTTCTGCTCTGCAGTGGAAGATCTGTTTTCCTGCCCCTGCATGCACCTGCTCAGGGCCTCTCCTCACAGCTCCTTGACTTCCTTGTTCTAGAGACTTTAACACCGCACCCCTCTTGAGCCATCCATGGCTTCCTCATAGCCCTGTCACCAGGAGCTACCCCAATGCTGAGCTCTCTGGCTCTGGATCTGTTTCTGGTAGAGTCTTCAAGCCCTCTACTTTGCTTCTGCTCCCCTTCAGCAGACCTGTTTAACAGCCTTTGACCACTGGAGCCCTTGCAACCTGAAGTCAGTCAGTCCTGGACTGGGGTTCAGGGAAGTTGTCAAAACAAGGAGCTAGTCAACTCAACATTGGAAAAGGTGAGAATGCTCCAGAGAAAAGGAGCATTTGCTGTGGATCTGAGGCAAAAAGGGCATATTTCAGGAACCAAAAAGAGTTTACTGTGGCTGGGGCCTAGGGGAGGATGTAAGGGAGTGTGTCTGGTTACAGTGTCTTTGGTAGTTACAACAGAAAACTCCAGCTCAACTAGCAGGTGTTAGCTACACAGCAAGAAGTCAGGAGGTCTGGCAGTGTAGCAGGACCACTAAAGACCCAGGTAATACATGGCTTTTGTGTGCTTCCATTCTTAGTGTCAGCTTTTCCTCAGGTTTCCACCCCTCACGGTTGCCAGGTAGTGCTAGAGGCTAGGCATCACATCCAGACAGAACACCCAGCTGATGGAAGAGGCTGGCTATTCCTGTGAGTGGCTCTATCAGTTCCTCAGCACTTCTGTCATTGGCCAAGGTCAACTTGACATTGACCATGGGAAATTCATATTGGGGGAAGAGGATGCTGGGCAGGCAACCAGGAATGTCTGCAGCAGGAACCACTGAGAGTTGTAAGCATGGAATCATCTGAGTTCAGATAGGAAAATTAGGTGACAGAGTCTGTATAAAAGAATCTCTCATGGTCCTTAACCTTTGGCTTAGTTTATGTTATTGAATCAGAAACTTCGGCCCCTCTCTGTAAGCCCCTTACTCAAGCCCTATTCACTCAGGCTTCAACAGACAGCCCCCAACCTGCCTCAGTGGTCTTCATGCCTTCATCTTCCGTCTGCCCTATCATCGTCTCATTTTCTTCCTTATTTAGACCAACTGTTGACCCCTTTCTTGTTCAAGGTGTAAACCTCTCTTTGTTTTAGAGTTCTTATCATGCCTTTTTGGGGACCATTACCCTTTTCTCGTGTCTCCAGTAAATCTTAGCCCCCAGCTCCTCGGCCTATAAACCCAGTCACCTCTTTCCTTTCACCATGTGACCCTCCTCTAGCACTTGTACTGTTGAGCATGCCCTCTTGCCTTGGCCTCTCAGGCCTTGGCTGAAACCCACCCTCTTTACCTGTACCAAGGCGGCTTTCCTTGCTTCTCCTCAACTATCTCTTCCATAGGAGTGACCTGAGCCATCCCCTTCTTCTAATGACTATGTAGGTTTCTCCCATTCAGGGTCCCACAGTCTTTCAAATGCCACAGATGCAGAGTCAGACTCTTCTCCTCCCTCCTGCAAACTTTCTTCCTCTTGTAATCCCCTTCTGGGTTAGTGGTGTCCACCTGATCACCCAATCAACTGAGCTAGAAACTTACATAGTTCCTCCCTTTCTTACTTCATCCTTTCTAATTTGCTGCCAGTCACATCAGTTTTCCCTCCAGCATGTCTTGGGAATCTGTCCCCAACCCAGCTGCACTACCACAGTCTTACTGTGACCTTAACCTTTAGGGGCAGGGTCTCGGGGACTAAAGTGTTCTCCTTACAGACTCTGAGAGGATGATGGAGGTCTGCCACAACACTCTGGCCAACTCCTTGAGTATCGTGCCAGTTTTGGAGGGACCCACACCACCCCCTGACTCCAGAACCTCACCTCAAAGCAGCAGCGGGCAGCAGGAATGCTACCTCGTGTTCATAGGCTGCTCTCTGAAGGAAGAAAGTGTCAAGGACTGGCTGCGGCAGTCGGCTAAGCAGGTGATTTCGAAGCCCAAACAGATCTGGTACCAATATCACCAGACACTTAGGGGTTGCTACTGGCTCTGAGGCAGAAGCCACCCCCGCTCCCAACCCTCTCCCTGCTTTCTCACCACTGGTTCACCTGTCACAGGCTCAGCCAGCATTTTCAGGGACTCTGAGAGTGGGAGGGAGCCCCTGAGGCAAACTCTAGGCAGAATTGTTTCATTGACTATCCTGTGAGCCCGGGTTCTGAAAGCCATTTCCCATTTCTACTTCCCATGGCAGACTGGAGTTACTTATTAGGTGGCTTAACCAGGACCTAGGTGAAACCTAGTTGTTTTGTATGGACCCTGGATGAGCTTAGTGTACTAAACTCAAAATGTCTTCTTAGCTGAACCTAGTTCATAGCCTCTCCTGTGTTCTGAGCCCAGCATCTCCTGTACTTTGGTTCTGTCTCTAGAATGGAGATACAAAAAGATATGCTTAGAGCCCTTTGCAAACCAAGACTCCAAGCATAGACAGCAGAGGCCCCAGGGAGAGGTATGGGGAAGAGGAGGCTTGCCTGTAGATATGAACAAGCATCATTAGTTCGGTACTACAAAGGAAAAAATCTGAACTGGAGTTAAAATCATCTAATATGCTACAAGCTTCAGGTGCTAAGCCTCTGCACATGGTCTGAGGTTTAGCTTATCCTAGAACTCTGGAAATAAAGTTGGCTGCAGCCCAGGTCTCCTGCACATGCCAGGTTGGGACCTGTCTTTTATACTAAGGCGGGAAGGCTGCCTGCAGACTGTGTCTTTCTCAGACTCAGTGGCTGTTATTGTCACTGGGAAAAACTCTTACATGGTATTGGACTATAAGACCTCCAGTCCTTTTGTCTACATGTCTGTCACTGGTGGGATGATTTAGGATTGAGAATCTTCAAAGAGGCAGAAACATACCTATTTACAAAAACATCAGTCTGATTCTGCCACTTGTTACCCCCTGGCATGTAGGACTCTGTGGGGGGAAATTGGTGCTCTCCAGGGGCTGACAGGCAGGGTATTACATCCAGGCCATGACAGCGCTTGTGCTTCCCCCTCTGCTGGCATCTAAGTCACGTAACCAGCCCCCCAGCTCTGACCCTCACCCTTCCATGTACTCCATCAGTTCGGTTGGGACCTAACCCCGCCTTTACTTCTCTGCACAGAAGCCTCAGAGGAAAGCCCTGAAGACCAGGGGGATGCTGACCCAGCAGGAGATCAGGAACATTCATGTGAGTACTCTGTCTTGGAGGCCTAAGTCCCCTCAGTGTCCCAAGGCGGTTCTTGCACAGCTCTGTCCTTTAGGATTCCTGAGTGAGGTGGCTGTTACTGGGACATGCTGGAGGTCCTGCTTCTCTCAGTCTGCAGAGGGAAGCTGGGTAAAGAGAAACCTCCGCTCAGCTGGCCTTGCAGCCTCAGCGAGAAGGACAGGTGACCCCTGGTGTTGATGTGGTCATGAGATTGAGGAAAACCCAGTGCCTGTGGGAGGAACAGATGACATGGAGCTCTGTTTTATCATCCTGTTCAAGCAGCTGCAGAAGTCTTTTCCCCCTACCTTTCCTCTGTCCTAGATATAAACCAGCAAGTGCCCAGGTAAAAACTGTCTAGATCCTGAAGTTGCTCATGGGCAGGTCGTGGAATCCTGAGGCCAGAGCAAAAGGCTCCTTGAGGAACCCGCTCAGACTCCAGGCTGACTCCCAGGCTCTGCCCTAGTCTGCATCCGCACTGAAGCCTTTTCCTGATGGGCTTGGGGGCAAAGGCCAAAAGGACCAGAGAGTCCAGGTGTCTGCATGAGCTGTGTCACCAGTCCCAGTGATGGGCAGGCGGGCAGGACTCTGGACCTCCAGGAGCCCCTGCTGTGGACTTGAGAAAGATCTCTTAATTCCAAAGCCTGGGCAACTCTGCATGTTCCTGGTGAGGAGACTGAGGGCACTTCAGAAGGCAGGCAGTGTTGCTTCCCCAGATGTAGACCTTAAACAAGGATTTGAGTGAAGGTAGTTTATTTGGGAAGTGATTCTGTAAGCTACCAACAGGAAAGTGGGAAAGTAAGAGAGAGAAGAGAAGGGTGTATTGTCAAACCAGTACCACTGTGGGCATCTGGGGCTTAATCCCATTAGGAATTCCAGAGTTCCTCCCTGAGAGGTGGGAGAGCCTTCATTCATTGTTTGATGGCTGCTTGGGGATGGTGTGATGGTGTTAATTCCCTGGCATATCTTTTTTTGGCTGCACTGGGTCTCATGGGCTTTTTGTTGAGGTGCACAAGCTTCTCGTTGTGATGTATGGGCTTAGTTGCCCTGTGGCATGTGGGATCTTCATTCCTCAACCAGGGATCAAACCATACCCCCAGTGGCAGCGCAGAGTCTTAACCACTGGACTGCCAGGGAAATCCCTGTTTTTGTTTTTAATGAATGAGTGAATTATAGGAAATGGTCAGCTTAATTCTAACAAGACTCTCTTCGTACAGGTGAAACGCCACCTGGACCCCCTGCCTGCAGGCTACTTTTATAATGGCACCCAGTTTGTCAACTTCTTTGGTGACAAGACTGATTTTCACCCACGTATCCTTGGAATCTGATGCACAGAGGCTGCGGGGGTGTGAAAGCCTAGCTGTAAAGAGGGTGTCTGCTAGAGCCATCACAGCCCAGCCTTTGGTGCAGGGTGGGTTCGGGAATACACAGCAAGCCACAGAGACTGACTTTTCATTTTGTCCTTTTACAGTCATTAAAATTACATTTCTCCTTCATTCAGTGATAGCTGAGGTTACTCTGTGGGTTGTAGTTTAAATGCAGCTGTGGTAACATCCTGTGGTCATCAGGGAGTCATAATTTACAAGCTGGAGACTGGGTCTGATTATAGTAGTTAATCTGTGAAAAAGGTGGATGGGGTGCTGCTGTGTTTGGTGAAAGTGGAAGGGCTCATTCCTAGGAGCTAGGAAGGGCCCTGTGTCAGTCTCTGTCACACTGTCACATTCTTTGTAGTTGTGGTGCTGCCAGTATATAAAAAAGCCAGTCAGGTACCTTCTGTACAGGCTGAGCAGTCACTCAGCCTATACAGATTCCTCTGGCCTGGGCAGCTCTCTTGGCCCCCAGGCTCAGAGCTTTCTTCCTTAATGAGGTGCCAGTCATGGACCAGTTCATGAATGACTACGTGGAAGAAGCCAACCGGGAAATTGAGAAGTATAACCGTGAGCTGGAGCAGCAGGAGTATCACGACCTCTTTGAGCAGAAGCCCTAGAGGAAGAAGACCTTGGAGATGGACATTGAAAAACGGGATGTCTTAACTTCAGCTCTTCCAAAGGCCTCTCCCTAGAGGGCTGTCTTTGTTCTCCTTGGCCTTTGTGTGCTGCTTGAGTGCATGTTGTCTTTATTCTCTATACAGCGCTGAAGAGCATCACCTGCACCACTGATACTTGGCAGCGGGGTGAGGGTGGGGGGGTCCTCATGGAGGATGAGCAGACAGATACTTCCCTTCGTTTGCAGCTGGCAGTCCAGGACCTCTGGGTCTCTGATAACAGTATTTTCTTTGGGCTGTTGCAGCACTGTGTGAGGGTGGGGAGAAGCATTTGGATTGCACAGAGTAGCTGTTGATACACAAAGAATCCTGGCTGTCCAAACTGTGGTCATGGCTGCGGGGCCTGGGCCACCACAGGCCTCAGGCTTCAGACACTGCCCCAGGAGAGCCTTTCTCCCCAGTGGAATGCCTGCCTCCCTGGTTCAGCCCCTTCCATTGAAGGTTCGGTCCCTGTTGACCCTGTGCCCAGTCCTGGAGGACGCAGCACAAGCCCTGGCCAATCCCAACCATCAGAGCCAGCAGCTTGGACTGAGATCAGTAGTTTCTTCTAAAATGAGGGGATTTCCCTTATGGACTAAACTGAGGAGAAAGACTTGTTGCTTTCCAAAAGTGTGGCTTTTGAATTGACACAAGCAGCCCGCCTTGGGATCGGTTTTGAGCTCTGCTCATGTCATCAGTCTGGTTTGCCTAATAATTCTGGGATGAGAAAAACTGCTGCTCAGGCCTTGCTGGCAGTGTCTTGCCTCACTGTTAAGGGCAGTGTCCTTCAACTGCATAGTCTTAGGCCCAGGGTTCTGATCGCTTATGGGACATCTTCACTTAAAGGGCATTCAGTCTTTGGCACCCATACCTCCCCTCAGTCTTGCCAGGGAAAGCCTGGTTTTCAGCCCAACCTTTAGGCAACTCATGTCCCCAGGCATCATTGCTGGCCTTGGACTAGTTTGGCTCCTGAGAACCAGGAATTTCAGAGCCTTCCAATATCGAAGTTAGAATTCCTTCTAGTAGCTTTTTTCCAGCTGAACTAAAAAGCAGAGGGGAATTTCAAGTGTATCCCATGCCTGACTTCCAGAATTAGTACAGGGAAGAGAGAGGTCACTTATGTGATGTCTGTTAGGACTTCAGCGCCTCAGCTGCCTAGATTGTAAATGATTTCTGAATTTCACTTTTTTTTTTTTTGCATGCCTTAGAAAGGAGCACATAGGCAAAACCAGCAAAGTTTTTAGTAACGTAGAGGGGTTTTTTAGAAAGGGCCCTGGCACAGAAGAGAGAGAAAAACGATGGAGCACATGTGATCTGTCACACAGAGGCCTGCATGCAAGTAGTAAAGCAGTTGTTAAGGGCTTGTTAGTAAAATGTACTTAATGTTAGAAAAAAATTTGCATTTGAAGCCAAATGAACAATACTCCAAATACCATTTAATAAGAACTCTTGCATGAAGAAAGGCTTCTGAAAAGACCCATGTGCTCCAGTCCCAGCTCCAAAGCTGCTGGTGACAAAGGCCCACATGTGGAGCCCCAGTCTAGGAGCCCTTCACTTCTAGCTGGCCAGAGGCTGGGGTCCACAGTAGGCCTTCCTCTGCTTCAGAATCAATAACCAAGATCTTAAGTGCAATTGATGAGATAAGCAATGAGTTACTGTAGCTTCCTTTAGCTCTACCGAGCTCTTTTTAAAAACTCAAACTTGAGCAGCCTGGTGGGGGGAGCGGGGTGGGGAGGTTTGGGGTCGGGGAACAACAGGCCATCTGCCTCAGGTAGATTGCTGTGAACATTTAAATGAATGCTCTCTTTCTTGGAGCTTGAGCCATTTCCTGGCTGCTACACAAAAGAGTTTTTAAAGAGAGGTCGGAAGCCCACCCATAAAAGTGGGTCTTAAACACTGTGTGGGGCTATACCTCCTGGTGGTCTTGGTTTCTGACCATTGTCCATAGAAATGCTCTCTCACCAACTTGCCCCACTGTCCCAATTCCTCTCCTGTTAGAGGGGAAACTGTGATTACCTCAACTTGAATATGAAACTGTGATTGAAAAAAGTCAAAAGGTTAAGTTTCAAAGCCAAAAAGGCAAAACTGGCTGAGGCTTCCATAGATACTCCTCAGCCTACTTGGGAGTATGAAGGGCACACTGGCGAAAGGGCATTCCTTGGGGCACACTGGCTGTGCCCTGGTAAATAGGCACACTGTGGTGCACTGTGTGAGCTCCTTGAGAACTGAGACTGGAAGGGTGCTTCCTCCCCACACTGCTCCTTCTGGAACCTTTGGGGCCTCTGGGTTTTTAATGTGAAGTTTAATATCCACTTGATGCTTCTGGGCACTCCAGGTGGAGGTGTGGTGTCTTAGGCTGTCTCTAGAGGAAGGGTCTTGACACTGTGTTTGACATTTTGACCTTAGAAGTGGATACCAGGGATCCAGCAGAGACATTGGTTCCCAGGGACAGGCAAAGTTCTCCAGGAGCTTAATGCTTTTTGCCAACTTTCCTATTAGCAGCTTCAGTTTTATATCACCCCGAGTGAGTGTGATAATGTTGAAGTCGCTGAAGTTATAGGTTATTTTACATTTTGATGTGGGATTTTTCTTTTTTTTTTTGATTGGAAAGAGGAGGCAGATATTGGAGAAAAGGGATCACCCTAGGAAGGGGCCACTGGCAAGGAGTGGCATTGGCCCCACAGAGCCCTGGGGGCTCTGACCTGAGGCCTAGACACTAGGCCCTGTGGGTCACAAAAAGTACCCTCCTAAATTCTATTAGGATTTTGAAAACTTTTGCACAGTAATAAGCTCTGGGTTTGCTCTTCAGGCTTCTCAAAAGGGAAAAGTTAAAGACTATAAGCTATTAAGTATTCCAGCCATGTTGCTGACCTAGATGGATAGTTGTACCTCAAAAAGTAGGTGAGAAATGGCTTCCTCATCGCCCCAGGTTGTCAAATACTAATGACAGAAGAGCTCACTTATGTGCCAAAATTGACTTTTATACTAGTTTTTCAGTGCTTTAATATTTGTAACTTAAATTTTAAAACTATTTACAAACACTACTGTAACTTCAGTGAAACAATTGTGTGATTGAAGCTTTTTGCTTATTATAGTATTTATTACACTACTTCAGTAAATATATAAGAGTAGCTTTCAATTTATTTTTATATTATTTTCATGTTTTTACTTGCAGTTGTGTATGTGAATTTACCTTGTTAACTGAGATGTAATGCTAAGGACCAATAAACTGTCACTGAACAAGCAGGGCCTCCAGTAGTTGCCTGTTGCTATGGTCCCAAAGTGTTCTTGGGGATTGAAGAGGTGGCCTGGGATTGGGGACCTCTCTGCAGCTTCCCTGGGAACGCCTCTTTGTTGGGGCTGTTGCAGGAGGGGTCCTGGGGACTTGACTCCCCTCCCCGGAGCTCTGAGCCACTGCTGCCATGAATACAATTCATAAGAGGCCACTTTGGCCTGCGGTGGGTACTCTCTGAGAGTTCCAGATCCCAAGGAGGACCTCGAGAAGCCAGCTTGTGCGTACAGGGGTCCTGGGGCCCCAGAAATAAGTTCTCCCACCTCACCCTAAGAAACTACATCTGCTGCCTTCGGGCTTGACCGTCAGGGCACCTGGCCTGCACCAGGCTGCATTAAGAACCATTGCTTCACAGGCTGGTCAGATCAGATCAGTCGCTCAGTCGTGTCCGACTCTTTGCCACCCCTTGAATCGCAGCACGCCAGGCCTCCCTGTCCATCACCAACTCCTGGAGTTCACTCAGACTCACGTCCATCGACTCAGTGATGCCATCCAGCCATCTCATCCTCTGTCGTCCCCTTCTCCTCCTGCCCCCAATCCCTCCCAGCACCAGAGTCTTCTCCAATGAGTCAACTCTTCGCATGAGGTGGCCAAAGTACTGGAGTTTGAGCTTTAGTATCATTCCCTCCAAAGAAATCCCAGGGCTGATCTCCTTCAGAATGGACTGGTTGGAACTCCTTGCAGTCCAAGGGACTCTCAAGAGTCTTCTCCAACACCACAGTTCAAAAGCATCAATTCTTCGGCGCTCAGCCTTCTTCACAGTCCAACTCTCACATCCATACATGACCACAGGAAAAACCATAGCTTTGACTAGACGAACCTTTGTTGGCAAAGTAATGTCTCTGGTTTTCAATATGCTATCTAGGTTGGTCATAACCTTCCTTCCAAGGAGTAAGTGTCTTTTAATTTCATGGCTGCAGTCACCATCTGTAGTGATTTTGGAGCCCAGAGAAATAAAGTCTGACACTGTTTCTACTGTTTCCCCATCTATTTCCCATGAAGTGATGGGACTGGATGCCATGATCTTCGTTTTCTGAATGTTGAGCTTTAAGCCAACTTTTTCACTCTCCACTTTCACTTTCATCAAGAGGCTTTTTAGCTCCTCTTCACTTTCTGCCATAAGGGTCGTGTCATCTGCATATCTGAGGTTATTGATATTTCTCCCGGCAATCTTGATTCCAGCTTTTGCTTCTTCCAGTCCAGCGTTTCTCATGATGTACTCTGCATATAAGTTAAATAAACAGAGTGACAATATGCAGCCTTGACGAACTCCCTTTCCTATTTGGAATCAGTCTGTTGTTCCATGTCCAGTTCTAACTGTTGCTTCCTGACCTGCATACAAATTTCTCAAGAGGCAGATCAGGTGATCTGGTATTCCCATCTCTTTCAGAATTTTCCACAGTTCATTGTGATCCACACAGTCAAAGGCTTTGGCATAGTCAATAAAGCAGAAATAGATGTTTTTCTGGAACTCGCTTGGTTTTTCCATGATCCAGCGGATGTTGGCAATTTGATCTCTGGTTCCTCTGCCTTCCAGCTTGAACATCAGGAAGTTCATGGTTCATGTATTGCTGAAGCCTGGCTTGGAGAATTTTGAGCATTACTTTACTAGCGTGTGAGATGAGTGCAATTGTGCGGTAGTTTGAGCATTCTTTGGCATTGCCTTTCTTTGGGATTGGAATGAAAATTGACCTTTTCCAGTCCCATGGCCACTGCTGAGTTTTCCAGATTTGCTGGCATATTGAGTGCAGCACTTTCACAGCATCATCTTTCAGGATTTGAAATAGATCAACTGGAATTTCATCACCTCCACTAGCTTTGTTCGTAGTGATGCTTTCTAAGGCCCACTTGACTTCACATTCCAGTGAAGTCAGTGATCACACCATCGTGATTATCTGGATCATGAAGATCTTTTTTGTACAGTTCTTCTGTGTATTCTTGCCATCTCTTCTTAATATCTTCTGCTTCTGTTAGGTCCATACCATTTCTGTCCTTTATGAAGCCCATCTTTGCATGAAATGTTCCCTTGGTATCTCTAATTTTCTTGAAGAGATCCCTAGTCTTTCCCATTCTGTTGTTTTCCTCTATTTCTTTGCATTGATCGCTGAAGAAGGCTTTCTTATCTCTCCTTGCTATTCTTTGGAACTCTGCATTCAGATGCTTATATCTTTCCTTTTCCCCTTTGCTTTTCACTTCTCTTCTTTTCACAGCTATTTGTAAGGCCTCCCCAGACAGCTATTTTGTTTTTTTGCATTTCTTTTCCACGGAAATGGTCTTGATACCTGTCTCCTGTACAATGTCACGAACCTCATTCCATAGTTCATCAGGCACTCTGTCTATCAGATCTAGGCCCTTAAATCTATTTCTCACTTCCACTGTATAATCATAAGGGATTTGATTTAGGTCATACCTGAATGGTCTAGTGGTTTTCCCCACTTTCTTCAATTTAAGTCTGAATTTGGCAATAAGGAGTTCATGGACTGAGCCACAGTCAGCTCCTGGTCTTGTTTTTGCTGACTGTATAGAGCTTCTCCATCTTTGGCTGCAAAGAATATAATCAATCTGGTTTCGGTGTTGACCATCTGGTGATGTCCATGTGTAGAGTCTTCTCTTGTGTTGTTGGAAGAGGGTGTTTGCTATGACCAGTGCATTTTCTTGGCAAAACTCTGTTAGTCTTTGCCCTGCTTCATTCCGTATTCCAAGGCCAAATTTGCCTGTTACTCCAGGTGTTTCTTGACTTCCTACTTTTGCATTCCAGTCCCCTGTAATGAAAAGGACATCTTTTTTGGGTGTTAGTTCTAAAAGGTCTTGTAGGTCTTCATAGAACCGTTCAACTTCAGCTTCTTCAGCGTTACTGGTTGGGGCATAGACTTGGATTACTGTGATATTGAATGGTTTGCCTTGGAAACAAACAGAGATCATTCTGTCATTTTTGAGATTGCATCCAAGTACTGCATTTCGGACTCTTTTGTTGACCATGATGGCCACTCCATTTCTTCTGAGGGATTCCTGCCCACAGTAGTAGATATAATGGTCATCTGAGTTAAATTCACCCATTCCAGTCCATTTCAGTTCACTGATTCCTAGAATGTCGACATTCACTCTTGCCATCTCTTGTTTGACCACTTCCAATTTGCCTTGATTCATGGACCTGACATTCCAGGTTCCTATGCGATATTGCTTTTTACAGCATCAGACCTTGCTTCTATCACCAGTCACATCCCCAGCTGGGTATTCTTTTTGCTTTGGCTCCATCCCTTCATTCTTTCTGGAGTTATTTCTCCACTGATCTCCAGTAGCATATTGGGCACCTACTGACCTGGGGAGTTTCTCTTTCAGTATCCTATCATTTTGCCTTTTCATACTGTTCATGGGGTTCTCAAGGCAAGAATACTGAAGTGGTTTGCCATTCCCTTCTCCAGTGGACCACATTCTATCAGATCTCTCCACCATGACCCGCCAGTCTTGGGTGGCCCCCTCATCCAAGGTAAGAAGCAGCGGCTGCGCTTTGCTGGAGCAGCCATGAAGAGATACCCCACGCCCAAGGTAAGAGAAACCCAAGTAAGACGGTAGGTGTTGCAAGAGGGCATCAGAGGGCAAACACACTGAAACCATACTCACAGAAAACTAGTCAATCTAATCACACTAGGACCACAGCCTTGTCTAACTCACAGGCTGGTAGCTCGGTTTAATTCTGGCCATAGCCCCACAAGGAGGCCACACATTCCCACTTTAATAATGGGCAATGAGCAAGGCACGAAGAGTCCAGTAGTTGGCCCAGGGGGCAGACTCACTGCCCTTGCCCTGTTACATCTGAGCACCCCTCCTGGCACACCCTCGGTCAGGCGGGCCTTGGAACCACATGGTCCAAGCGAGAGGTTGGCAGAGCCCCTGGAGCTCTTAGGGAAAGGCAAGACGACAGCATGCTTCCTGCCGCAGGTGGTGCACTGAGGCCTGGGGGCTCGCTCACATTCTGTATCTATCTACCCAGGCTGGGATAAGGGGCTTCCATCATTTCGGGGGGAAAAAGGCTAACTGGAGAGGTCACCACCAATATCCACAGAGACCCTGCTTCCTTCCTATACCACCTTCAACGCAGAGGCCTCTGGACAAAGAAGTGTCCCATTGGGAGGATCTGGGCACTGACTCAAGGGGCGGAGTACCACAGCCTCCCTCAAATTAAGGTTGGGAAGGCGGTCTTGGGTTTGGAGGCTTGACATGATCAATCAGTCATGTACAAACCAAAGGCAAAACTGCCTGCAAGGGACGAAGAGAATTGGGGGAGGGGTCTTGGCCACAGTATGGTTATCACCCTCCTCACAACCTGCTTATCCAGAGCCTCTCAACACACCCACCTCTTTCCCCCTTGCCCCATCCTGCAGGGCGTGAAACTTGATGGAGCTCCTGTGCTTGCACTTCCCGGAAACGACCAGGGTGTGGGGATTACCCGCAGAGAACTGTCAGGGAGGAGAGGCAGACAGTAAATGGTGAACAGCTCCAGGGCTGGATGATCTTCTGAGAACCAGGAGGACTCAGATGTCTGAGGATGGGGAAGGGGGCCTTTCCCACCAGGGCTCCACAGCAGGGATGAAAGTGGCTACTGAACTGAACCCTAGGGGCATGCTTGACCAAGCCAGAGTCCCAGAATCAGGGCGTCATGGTGGGACAGACATGTGGAAAGTGGTTTGGAGCAGAAGGTGGAACTGCTAAAAAATCACTGTGAGGAGCACAGAGGAATGCTGATGTGTTCATTTCTATCATATAATCTAGGGAACAGCCCAAAGAAAATCTCACTATGACCCTACTGCCAGTTCATGATGGAATGGCTTGCTTGCTCTATAAGGAGTCCAGAGTAGTACCAGCTTCAAGTTCAGCTGGTCTCATGTCATCAGAGTCCTTTCCATCTTTAGTGATTTCTCTGCTGGCAGTAAGCTTCCTCTATGCCACTAACAAGCTCAATACCCTAAGGCAAGACCCAGCCTCCCTCTCCAGAGGCAACCCCAAAATCTGGGGTCATATTCTCATCCCTGAATCAGTCAGTGGTCAGGAGTCACTGATGGGCCTGGCCAAGGGTCACTGCACATGTATGAGGGCCCCCAACATTATTTGGGAGCTGGATTCCCCAAAGAAGGGTTTGTTCCCCTTCTTTGGATGTGCAGTGTAGGATCAGCACTGCACATCCAGCTGGAGGCTATTTCTGAGCTTTTCTGTTAAAACCAGATATCTATTGGATTTAAAATGTTTTGCTTTCTGCTAGTCTTTTCCAGTACAAGTGATAGCAAACAGTTGTTTGTTGCTGTGGTGATGATTGGTAGTAGTGACTTATAATCTTGATTAAGAGTAGTGACGTTTACAACGTTTTTTAAAACTAAAAGACATTTGAAAACATCTATTCACTAAGATATTTGCGTGCTCGCCCCCCACCCCCGCCGACCCCGAAGATGGAGAAAAGCTCTCTACTGCCTCTGGATACCCAGGGACATCAGTATTCCATGGGAACCTGTTTGATAACATTTTTTTTTTCCTCCCCTTAATTAAAAGACAGGATTCTGCACTTCCCCCGCCATGGCCCAGGCTCAATTCCTGGCCAGGGAACTGATTCGACCAAAAAAAGAAAGATCATTTAGACTGTAATGCGACTCATTGGTGGGGTAAGAAGTAGACCAATTAGAGAGTGATTCTGAAGGAACGGTTGACAGATGAGATGACTAATGAGACAAGAGCCAAGGGGATGATCTTAAGGTAGAAGTGGAAAAAGCCAAAGTGGAAAAAACCCCAACTTTCTGAAACAACTCCAAAACTTTTTTGTTTCATTCTCCAAAAATCTGAAGAAAAAATAAATTTGTTTATCCACAAATTATTCCTGTTTTGCCCAGGACTTTACATGGCTAAACTAATGAGCCAAAATGACTAGGTTAAAAAATTGTATCAAGGTCAACAAATTTTACATCAAACTGATAAATAATAATAAATCTGAAAAAAAAAGCTAACCAAATAAAGTTAACTGTATTTACATCCTACCATTACTACTGTTTTTCCCATACCAGTAAAGAAGTTAAACTTTTTTCCTTCATAGCTTCAAATTTTTAAGACCTTTACATCTTTACTCTGAAATTTCATGCCTGGGTGAATGTACAAATAATAGCAAAATAAAGACAACAGGAAGAGAAAAGATGGTTTGATAACCAGAAATTCATGGAATTTTCTACTAAAAACATGCAGTTTCTAGATAACTAATAAAAATCTGGGTTTCCAAGGTGGCTCAGTAGTAAAGTATCTGCCTGCCAATTCAGGAGACATGGATTTGCTCCCTGGGTAGGGAAGATTCCCCTAGAGAAGGAAATGCACTCCAGTATTCTTGCCTGGGAAACGTCATGGACAGGGGAGCCCATCAGGCTTCAGTCATGCGGTTGCAGAGAGTTGGACATGACTAAGCACGAATACTCTGTAATGACCTACAATAGGAAGAGAATCTGAAACACAGTGGGTCTATATATACATAAACTGATTCACTTTGCTGTACAGCAGAAACTAACACAACATTGTAAGTCAACCATACTCCAATAAAAATTAATTTTAAAAAGATTCAATTTCAACCTCTTTTATAGGTAAAAAGGGTCAGAGACACAAAGAGGCTGGACATCTTGCCCAAGGGTTCTGTCCTGTGCCTTCCCCACTCACTTTTCTACGCATCCAGCTTCCTTAGGGGCGCTTCCTACCAGGAGCTGTAGGTCACTTGAAAGGCAGCCGAAGTGGTGCCACAGGCAGTGTCAGCCCTGAATGATGAGCTTGAAGCAGAACATTGGGCAGCTCCTTGACACAGGGGGTCAAGAGAATGAGAACCATGGATAAGGAGGATGTGGGGCACACATAAAGGCTAAGGAGGGCAGTGATGGCCAGAAGGGTGACAGGCCACCTGGAAGGACTTAGGTGGCTGGTGATAGGGTCCAAATGAAGTGGGGCCTGAGGGTAGATGAGAGTGGGGAATTTTGGGGCCCAGCTCTGCTGGGAATACAGATTCCTGGACCCCTGTAGGGATACCCTGGAGAAGGAGGAGGAGAAGTGGTATCTGTCTGCTAGGAGTTTTTTGGCTGAGAAGCTGGGCTGCAGAACTGGAACCAAGGTCAGAAGGCATGAAGGCAATGGGGCAGCTCTGGAACCTTCCTGCTCAACAGCCTGCTGAATGGCACTAGATTCTGACTCTCGAGTATGGGGGGGCGGGATGGCAAGGGCACAGAGGAATGTTGTCCTGAGGGGAACAGGTTCTTCTGGCCCTCCACAGAGCTCCTTGCCTTCCTGGCTGCCGTTATAGGAACTTGGATCTTCCTGAGGTAGATGGCAACTCCCTCAGTAGAGGAAAAAGGCATCAAGCTATGTTATTTGAGCAACAAGGGTCTTCCTCTCACCTACCCAGGGGCCTGGAGAGGTCCCCCAGGAGAGCAGGGAGGCCCTAGTCTCTCCCTCAGCCCCTCCAGCACCACTGGAGGCTTAGTGTGGGAGCAGCGTCTCTCCTCCCAGGAACAGTGAGGAGGTGGTGCAGCCACAGCTGAGAGAAGGGCTGTGAGGGGCTGGGAATGCTGGTCAAGGCTGCCTGCCGTGGGCAGCAAGGAGCCCCAAGAGGCTTGTGACTCCAGGGAAAGCCTGAGGCTGTAGATGTGGGAAGCCATGCTTGCCAAGGGTTCAAGGAAGGTGAGGGCAATGGGACAGGGCAGACTGGAAGTAGAAAAACAAGGACCTGGTGACATCTAAAGAGTCCAAGTTACAGGAAGGAGGCAGAGGGAGTCAGGAATATCTGGCTGGAAAATGTGAGTGGGAGTAGAGGATGAAGGCTAAAGAGGTCATCTGGGGGCTTCACGGCTTGAAAATTTCCAGGAACTGTGTATGGATCCAGGTGTTGGTCATGTGTTCAATATGTCATGTATTTATTGAGCATCTACTACACCAGTGTTTTGCTGATGAAAGATTACCATACAACTGCTCTCAAGGAGATCACAGTCTAACCTGGAAGATGGACCAGGCAGCAAAGTAAGAAGAATAAAGAAGCGTGTGCTACAGTTAGGGGTCATAAGGATCTGTGGAAGGAAACAGGAATGAACTTTAGATGATGTGAGCTGAAGGAGGAACTGAACCATGATAAGAGCGGTGGACATGACACATCTTCCAGACACTCAGACTCTCCAGGCCTGGAGGCAGGTAGGGGCCAGTTGTGTTGGAGGAATTGTTGGCAGCCACGTGGCTGGAACAGTGCCCTCCTGAGAGGAGGAGAAGGGGACGACAGAGGATGAGATGGTTGGATGGCATCACTGACTCGACGGACATGAGTTTGAGCAAGCCCCGGGAGTTGGTCATGGACAGGGAAGCCTGGTGTGCTGCAGTCCATGGGGTCGTCAAACATGACCGAGCGACTGAACTGAACTGAACTGAGAGCAGAAGTCTGGGATGAGATAGGAAACAGGCAGGTGCCAGCTTGTACAGCACTCCCTAACCCACACCCCTGTTCCCCTGGGCCATAGCAGAGTGTTTGCTTTTATTTATTTCCTAAATGCCATGAGAAGCCATTGGAGGCAGAGAATGGATGGTGGGTGGGGGCAAGTCAGAGGGCCAGATGAAGGATGATGTGCAAACGCAGAACTGAGCTCTATTTTGAAGGTAAACCTAACAGAACTTACTCATGGATCTGTGGATGAGTTGGGTCCAGGGCAGCCAGATAGATGGTGGTGAATAGTGGACTCAGGAGCTCTATTTTCCCTGAATTTCATCTGAATTCCCAATTTGTCATCCAGGTTGGG
This sequence comes from Bos taurus, assembly GCF_002263795.3. Lineage (NCBI taxonomy): Eukaryota > Metazoa > Chordata > Mammalia > Artiodactyla > Bovidae > Bos > Bos taurus. The sequence continues at coordinate 51,973,504 of NC_037340.1, forward strand.
GACAGAGGGTAAGTAGGCTATGTCATGTTCAAGCCAGGAGCTCGGTAACAGGCATCATGGATCCAGGGGAAGATCCAGAGCTGGCCAACACTCTTAGGTCTGAGGAGGTGAGGAGAGAAGGGATTACCTAGTTACTCAGTGGTAAAGAATCTGCCTGCCAATGCAGGAGACATGGGTTCAATCTCTGATCTGAGAAGATCCCACGTGCCACGGAGCAAGTAAGCCCAAGTGCCACAACTACTGAAGCCCATGTACCCTAGAGCCTATGCTTCGCAATGAGAAGTCACCACAATGGGAAGCCTGTGCACCACAGCTGGAGAGTAGCCCCCACTCTCTACAACTAGAGAAAAACCCGCACAGCAAGGAAGACCCAGCGCAGCCAAAAATAAATTTAAAAAAATTATAGTGGCTAAAGGAGAAAACTCAGTTGAAATACTTCAGAAAGCCATTAAGCGCCTTGTGGAACTCAGAACTTAAGGTTGTGTCCACAGCCCAGTAAAGTCTGAGATCTTGAGGATGGGAATGAGAAGGAATGTGTGTGTTTATGTCTGAGTCCCTAAACTACCTGTGTAAGGACCCAGTGGGGCACAGAGGTGTGGAGGTGAGGGGAGAGGAGACGGGGGAGACCTGAGGCATCTCAGCCTCTGATCCACAGTGGACAGGAGGCAGCTGGGAAGACTAAAGGAAACAGCTTCTTGCTCTGCAGCAGGGGTGTAGGGGAGCCAGCGGCTCTCTCCAGGACAACGGGGGAATGGAAACCACAAGGGCAGAGCACAGGAGGCTGTGGTAGAGAAGGGGTCAGAAGGGGTCTGTGTCAGTTTCTGTGAGTCTGGTCCATAGGCCCCTGGGGGAGATATTGACCGGGGGCTCCTGTTTCCTCAGTGATCTCAGTGGTGAGGCCTCAGATGAGGGAGGAGGCTGCAGGAGGGGATGAGAGGTGGCCCCTACATTCTAGGTTTGCCTCCTGGAACAGCTGGGTTGGAAGGTCCAGGTGTTTGGGAGAGGCTGGTGACACGGAGAGGTAGATGTAGAAGCCCAGGCATTCTGAGGTGAAGGGGTTGAGGGCATAACGAGTGGCTTTTCAGGGGTCCAGCCTCTGCACCTCCCACATGGAGCTCTCCTCCCTGACAGTCAGCCTGCCTGTCGTCAGCCCCCCTCAAATCTCCATCCCCTACTCCTGGGGCTGGGGGAGTCTGTGCCGCGGGCTGGTGTATAGCTAAAGGGCATCTAGAGAAAGTCCCATGGCTGTGTGGAGAAGGTACCCCAGAGCAGAGAGGATCTCGAGTCTCTGCCTAGTCTGCTCACCACAACCAGAGCAGCACGTGGCCAACCCCGAGCCAGGCACGGTCTGAGCATCTTCTTCAGTAGTGGACAGCAGGGTGCTCAGGGCCATCCTGACCCCCAGGCCTTCATCTGCCAAGGGGAGCAACCTCATAGCTTTGCTCTTAATGCTCTCTTACCTCGCTGGGAGGGGACACCAGGTCAGCCTCACCCAATCCATGCATGGCGCTTCTCCAACGCACCAGGAACCCTTGGGGGCCACAGGGAAGCCCCCTGGTAGAGGTGGGATCACTTTCTGCTTGCTTCGCCAGCCCTCTTCCAACGTCTGGGGGACAGAGGCTGAACTCCGTGCCAGCAGGAGGTGAGAAGGGGAAATCGCGGCTCTTCCTCGGGCTGGTAGCCAGTGTGGAGGGGATGGGGGTTAGCACTTCGTTGTGGGGAGAGTTCCTGGGTCAATCCGGGGCCCAAGAGCTATAGAATCATTTGATGAGAAGCCGCGGAAGGTCAGACCTAGAGTTCATCGGAAGGGTTGGATTTGCCTGGCCGCGCGCACCACCGCCTCCCTGCACAAGCACGCGCGCGCATCCTACCTCCCCCACCTACTCAAGGAGGACCAGGCGCCGGAGAAGGCGCGTCCCAGGGCTGAGCTCCCTCGTGTCTGGGAAGAAAACCGGGCGGCGGGGCCATCTTGGGAAGGAAAAAAGCTGCAAGTCAAGACCTTGACCAAAGAGAGAGCCGAGGACTCAACGAGACCAGGAGCGAAACCGTGAAGGGCTTTGCCAGCAAACCCGACGCCGCCGAGTCGGGAGGGCGGCGGGCTCCGCCGGCCAGGGCGGAGCCCAGAGAACGCGCACCGGCCGGTGTAGAAAGTCGAGGTGCGCTTCCTGGAGGAGGAGTAAGAGGATTTGCTGCCTGAGAAGCCAGGGTGAATGGAGGGGGCGGGGCCCGGGTGGGCTGGGCCCAGCGGAGGCCCCCTGCCGAGAGGAGGGGACTGGCCTAGTACTTAATGTCAAGACGAGGGAGGCCCCACCGGGACCCGCCGCACCATCTCAACTCCGAGGGGCTCTCAGCTCACCGTGCTTCTTCGCAGAAACTTCGCAGCCCTGCTCAGCCCCTAACCGGGCGACACCTGGGCGGGCGCAAGGGCCCGAAGAAGCCCAGTCTACGCGTTCTAAGTGGCCGCGGGCTCCCGGGAGCAACCCGCCCGGGGTGAAAAGGAGTACGGGTGAGGGCGCGGGGCGGGCGGGCGGGACCCTGGTCCGCGCCGCACGGCCTCCAGCTCCAGGGAGGACCGTCGGCGCGGCATTAGGACCCAGGCGGGGCCCAGGGGTGTGTCGTCGGCTCCCGCCGCCGGCCTGTAGGAGACTGCGAGGTAGGGGTCCCGAAGCCCCGCGTGAGGACCCGGGGCGTGCGCGCGGGTGTGCAGCGGTTCTGCGTCTGACCGCTGGGCCGTGGCCGCGGGCACCAGGTGCGCGTTCCATCTCCAGCCATGAGGCCGATGCCCGGGGCGGGAAGGCCGTCCAGTCTCCGTCGCAGAGCCGTGCTGGGCTGGGAAGCGGAGCCGTCGAGGCGCTGGGAGGAACGCGGACGCCGTCGGCCTTCCACGGCCCCCGGCGTAGTGGGCGAGAGGGTCTTGGGGGCTTTCCAGCCGGGGCGGTGGTGCCCGGGGTGAGTTCGGCCTCTAGGAAGTGGAAGTCCAGGTCGGTACACGGGTGGTTGGGGAAGCACAGGACGGCTTCGTGGGCACTGCGCGCTTGACTTAACGCCGTTTTAAAACAACAGTGTTTGAACCTACGAGATAGCTGGGGGAAGGGTGGAAGTGTTGCAGATAGCGGCGCGGAGTTGTGGGGTCCCCAGCACCTCGAGCTCCAGGGTCTTCGCAGGCGGGCGTCACCCCCTCGGAAAGCCTCATTTTACATTCTACCGACGCCTTCGGCGCTGCGCGGCAGCCTGCCCACTCCTAGGGGTCCCTGGGCCTCTGACTGTGTCCCCTGTGCGGCCACGGCAGTCTCTCGGTCGCCGCTCTGACACCTGAGGGCCAGCACGGGGGGTACTGTTTACGTGCTCTTGAATCGTGCGGCATGGGAGTAGGCTGTGCACCATCCCCACCGTTCCATAGCTTCGTCACCCTCTTCCTGTGTCCATCCCGCGCCTCTACTGCTACGTTTACTGCCCCCGCGCCTCCCTTCTGCATGCCGCCCGGGCTCCTGTCCCGGGAGACCGTCCGCATTCTGCACGACCCCTCCCCCCGACCCCCACGGTCTCCGAGTCTGAGGCTCTTTCCTCTCGTGCACGCGGCCGCTTCTGTCGCTTCCTTCCTTGAACAGAGCAACACAAACAGCGTGGAGCATCCATCCGGGGGCCCGGCGCAAAGAGCGCGCACGCCCCACCCCACCCCCGCCCCCGCGCCATCTCCCAAGAGGACCAACGGCTCCGCCTCCCAGGAGGCCCGGAAAGTGGGTGGTGCTGAGGGAAGGAGGCCGTTGCCCCAGGTCACCCCGTGTGACCCCGGGCGCGGGAGGTTAGGGGCCACTGCACGTGTGATGGGTCTTGATGGCCCCAGGGACCGACATGACAATGAGAGCCGAAGAGATGTGCTGGAAGAAAAGCCTCAGCCCAGTTTCTGGACTTTGCAGCGAAGGCTTGACAGAGGGAGGCTGTCTTCTGCAGGGAAGGTGGCCAGACAGGTCTCCTCCCTCCAGATTTCTACAACTAGCGTATCCTTCCTTCCTTCACGGGGTACTGTTAATTATTCCTGGAGAAAACATGCTGAGAACATCTCCCCGCCTCCCTCCTTTCCCACCTGGACAAGCCCCTAGTAGATGGGTTGAAGAATAACAGGAAGTGGCTTCCTCTAGCTCCTCAAGGGGCCCCTGTCTAGTGCTGTCCCCTGCTCCTTTTTCTCCCAGGGGCTCTGGGAAGGGTAAGAAAGACTCAGCAGGGGTTGGTGAGGGGTGGGCAGCAGATACGGAGGAGAGGCTGTCCAGAACTGACACATGGAGCTGCTGACAATTCTTTGGTTTGCCTTACAGAAAACTCTTCTGTCATGTCGCAGAATGGATACTTTGAGGATGCAGGTGTGTGCCTTTCGGGTGTGGGTGTGTGTAGAGAGCTTCTTGGTCAAAAGGCTTTAGGGGACCTAGTCCATCCACCTGGGTAATCACGGTCCTCTGCTGGTGCTGGGATGCCTTTGGATTCTACCTCCAGGAGGTTGTGGTGTGGTCAGAGAGGCAGCTGACAATGCCTTGGACACTGGCAGGTCTCTGGGGGTCCTGGGGTAGCGAGCTGCTCCCCATCCTGGGCTATGTGGACCATCTGATATGTCATGGTTTGCTGTTAACAATGCTTTGGTTATCTGACCCAGTTTTAGGCCAAATGTTGTATATGCTCACATTCCTAAGATCCTGCCCAGCCCTGTGAGGGAGGGGCTGCCACTGTCCCTCTAAATTGCAGTCTCTGCATGTCAATTTTCCCTGCTTGCACCAGCCTAGCTCTCTCCTTCCCCATATGTCTGGGGTGGCTACATGCTCCTGTGCCCAGATTTAGGAAGCGGCCTGACCATCGTTTAGTGAGACAGTGCCTGGACAGAGTGGCAGTGTGCTCTACATAGAGTTCCCAAGGCATAATGATGGCATGTGCCAGGCTGCTGGTGGGCAAGTCCCAGGAGCCTTGCAGTGAACTGGTGGTGTCTATTGGGTAGGACCTAGGTTGAGCTCAGGATAGGGGAGAAGTGGGGCAGTGTGAGGGACATTCTGGGGAATAGACAGTGCTGGTGGGGGTGGTAGAGGCTGGGACAGGTTGGGGCTGGGAAACCAAGCAATCTAAGCAGAGCAGGTCTAGAACTGGGGAGGAAAGTGTTTTTCATGGACATGAGCTCCATGACACGTAGGGGAAGGATGTCTTTTGACTTTAGTTCTTCTCTGGGCTCTGCGTGCAGTGCAGACCTGGAGCCTAGGGGTCACCAGTCCATGAGGGTGTTGGTAGGGGAGGCCTAGTGCTTCCTACCCAGAAAAAGCCCAGGCTGAGCACAGGATACTGGGGGAACAGGGCCTGGGATGTAAAGAGGAAACCAGCAGACTAGAGTGGAAGTGAGTCAGGGTGAGTCACTGCCTGGCAGGTGGAGGCGTGCTACTGACCCTTCCCTGTCCCTCCATGGGTGTTTTTAGGTGTTTGTGGGATCTGACCTACAAGGGCCCCAGGAGAATCACAAGTGGTGGACCACAGGGGACCCACAGGACATAGTGAGGAAGAGGGGCCAGATAGGCCAAGAGTAAGGCAGGGAGGGCCCTCAGTGGACTTGCCAGAGGAGGAAGGTTCTGTTGAGCCTTGAAGAAGCCCCTCCAGGGAGGGAAGCCCTCAGCTTGCAGGACAGGAATTGGCCTGCCTGGGGTGCTGGCCACCTGGCCTGAGGAGTAAGAGATTGAGGTGGGGGTGGGACTGGGCCTGAGGGACCAGGGATCTGGACTGAAGCAGCAAGGCTGGCTCAGAGGCAGTGAGAAGCCCCAGCAGGGCTCAGAGCAGCATGTCAGCCAGGCGGCTTCCTATAGGAGGGAGCCTGTGCTGGGGAGCAGTTGCAGGAACTGAGAGGCAGACCAAAAGAAAGGGCAGCAGGCTCTGTGCTCTGGGGTCCCAAGGCCTGAGATGAGGTCTCCTTCTGGGGTCCTGTCCCCTCTCTGTCCCTGGCTCTATTTCTCTGGCTGTCCTGCTGCCTGGGCCTTGTCTGATGTCAGACTAAGGCTTCTCAGCCTTAATGCTTTGCCCCCCACACCCTCCTGTGCCAATGAGGTCTGTATACTGCAGGGCTCTGGCTTTTGTTGGGTTGCTTCTGGGGAGGGAGCAACCCTCCCCAGAAGCCAGACAGCTCCCTCCTCCCTGGGGAGCCAGGCAGGTCCAGGTCCCACAGCCTGGAGGTTCTGGGAAGCCAGTGGCCAGGCAGTCTCAACTGTGTCATTGTACCATGTACCTGGCCCAATGTTTGTGGAACGGACATGTCTTTCTCTAGCTAAAGGATATGCATGGCACAGAACCATACATGGTTCCCACAGCTGAAGAATGCTGGAGAAAACTGTTGGGTAGGGGGTGCCAGCTGGCTGCTATGCTCAGGGCTGCTATGCTCAGGACCAGATATTGGGCCTACCTGAGCCAAGGCTTCCTTCCCGGCCGCTAGAGGCCGCCCTCACCACTCACCAAGACTGCGCCCAGTAGAACAGCCCAGGGGCCCTGCTCCTTTGGCTTGGAGTCCCTCTCCCCCATGTGTAGCACTGACAGCCAGGCCCTCTTGGGGGGGTCTCTCTTGGTGGTGGTTGGGGCTCCAGGCTACCTCAAGTGTGACACAGATGATGCCTCTGAAACCCGTGAGGAGAGCCTGAGGGATGAGGCCTTCGACACGGTCAACTCCTCCATTGTGTCTGGCGAAAGCATCCGCTTTTTTGTCAACGTCAACCTCGAGGTGCAGCCTACCCAGTCTGGTATGGGGGTTGTGGCAGGGACAGGTTGGGGGGGGCATGCACGGGACTGGGGACTGAACAGATACGGCCCACTTCACCAAGGAGACCTGAAGGGCTGGGGCAGCACCCTGAGCCCTCCCGCTTTCCTCTAGCAGAGAGTGAATCACCTGGCGGCTATGGGCTCCTACACACCTCCCGCAAGGTGAGCGGCCCATTGGCTGGATGGGAAACATTTGGTTCCAGGCCACTAGCTGGGGGTGGAGGTGGTCGCTTCCCTGAGAGAGCTCATATTAGCCTGGGGCCGACCACACTGGCCTTCTCTCTGGGAAGGGGGTGTCAGCCAGGGTCTGTCACAATGGAGGGGTCCAGGCAAGGACAGAGGGTCTTATTTATGGGCCTGTCTGGTTCTGTGCACGGGGTCCCCACAGTACCTGAAGTTAAAGAACTTTGAGGAAGAGATCCGTGCACACCGGGACTTAGATGGCTTCCTGGCACGGGCCAGAATCATCCTGGACGAAACGGCCACCTCCCTGGATGACGTGCTGCGGGCTATGCTGTCCCGCTTAGCCCAAGACCCCTACAACACGGAGCCAGACTGCAACCTGGACCTGCTCACGGCCATGCTCTTCACTGACGCAGGGGCTCCCATGGAGGGCAAAGGTAAGGCGTGTCTCTTGGCCTGGGCAGGGCAGGGAGGCAGACCATCTGACTGTGCACTTTGTTAGCAGTTCACCTGCTGTCGGACACCATCCAAGGGGTCACTGCCACAGTAACGGGGGTACAATACCAGCAGTCATGGATCTGCATCCTGTGAGTTGCCAGGCCACCATGGTGGCCTCCCCACGTCACCTCAGAGACAGGCATCCAGTAGTGGAGGCTGGCCTGCTCAGTCTCGGGGGAGAGTGAGGAATTCATCCCATCTGGTCTTTTTTCCTCAACAGAGGTCACTGAGGTCATAGTTGGGAGTTCTGGGTGGCAGGGGTGGAGCCCCAGCTCCCAAGGATGGCAGCCATGTGCCGTGTGCCCTCCCTGCCCCACCAGCTGTACCTCCAAGGCCCTGCTGAGGCGACACGTGTGCATCAGCCGCCTGGACCGCCCACAGAACTGGGGGGAGAATTCCTGTGAGGTGCGGTTTGTCATCCTGGTGCTGGCCCCACCCAAGATGGTGAGGAGGGGTTTCGGGTGGCTCTGTTTCCTGGGAAAGAGGGTACCAGGTTACCCTGCCCTCTCCCTGGGGGCATCTCTCCCAGTGCAGGGGGCCTACAGAATTGGCCTCCGAAGGCTACATTCTCCCCCTATCTGTTCATCCCTGGGTTTATCTGAAGAATACTTGCTAGGTCCTCATCAAGCCCTGATTTCCCCAGAAGTTGCCCAAAAGATGATATTTCCTTCCTGACTGAAAAGAGATACTCGTTAAAAGTATTACTGTTCAAACCAGGGGCCTTTCTTTGGCCTGCAGGACGCTGACTTCTAATCAGCTGACTGTGATTTGTTGACCAGAGTCCCACTTTTTCCTGGGCTGTTTACCCCCTGGCCAGGGGCAGGTTATCTCACTTTTGTAGGGGCTGAGACATACAATTTGGGGAATCTTCTTTTATGGGAGAGGATTTAAAAATTTTGAGTAGAAAATGGCAAGGGTCCCTCTCTCCAGGCTTGGGAAGGGCCTTAATGCTTAAGCCTCCATTGGCTTTTTGATGATTCTGCCCTTGCCTCAGATGGCTTCAGATGGCCCCTCCCCAGGCTTTCTCTATGCATAGGGGTGCTAATGGGATCACAGACACACTGCGAATCTCTCTAGATGTTACTGTGCTGGGAACAGAGGAAGAGCATTGAGGGCAGCAGGCATCTCATGGGTCAGAGGAGTAACAGCTGACACGTGGCCAACAGTTGGAAAAAGCAGAATCCCTAGGGCTGAGTGGCTAGACTGGCACCTTGTGACGCGCCAGCCAGCCCAACACCTGGCTCCGCCTCGGGAGAACAGGCCTGTTCTAAAGCTACCAGAAAGCAGTGGGCACGCCGCAGGTGCAGGCCTGGGACGCAGCTTTGGGCAACCCAGAGGGAAGGATGCTGCTCCTAGGGGCCAGAGTTGTCGAAGTGAGACAGGCTGCTGTGGTGGAGGCTGGACACGGAGTTCACAGACAAGGCTGACCTTGGCCAGGCAAGAGGGAGAAGGCTAGATGGCCTGGAACCCCTCTGAAAATCAGATAAAGCAGCAAACAGTGCAAACACTCCAGGTGAAAAGTAGCTGAGCAAACATTTTTTTTCCATCATCAGGATTTCATTATCCACAATTACGCAGATTTAACCTGAGTTTGTAAGAAAAATACTAGGTCAGTGGTAGTCTAGTGATCTGCTGACCTGGTGGCAACCGTGGCAGGATCCACTGTGTGTGAATATTGGGGGACTACACCTGGATCATGGGGAGAGAGAGTGGCCAGGGCTGGGGAGGGTGCCCTCTGCTCTGCAGTGGCTACAGATGTGACTCTCTCGCCCCACCCCCAGAAAAGCACCAAGACCGCCACTGAAGTGGGGCGCACATTTGCCACCATGATGTTAGACATCACTTTCCGCCAGAAGCTCCTGAAGACCCGCACAGAGGAGGAATTCAAAGAGGCCCTGGTCCATCAGCGACAGCTGCTCACCGTAATGAGCCACTGTCCGAGTATCAGCATGGACTACAGCACGAGCTCCATCTGCATCGTCAGACACCCACAGGTGCAGGGCAGACAGGGCCTGGGCGGGTAGCCCGGGGCAAGGGCACAGGGCTGATGGGCGTGTCCTCTTCCCAGCCCCCACGGCAGAAGGACTTCCTCCCCATCGGGAAGGGCATCCAGGAGGACATCGCCCGCAGGTTCCCCGTGTACCCTCTGGACTTCACCGACGGTAAGTGTCCCATGACCTCTCAGAGCTTGGCCTGTAGCTCAGGCCCCCGGCCTGGCCTGCGTCCCCAGTACACTCCATCCCGTCTCCCTTTCTTAGGCATCATCGGGAAAAACAAGGCTGTGGGCAAATACATCACCACCACCCTGTTCCTCTACTTCGCCTGCCTTCTGCCCACGATTGCTTTTGGGTCCCTCAATGATGAGAACACAAATGGAGCCATCGGTGAGGGGTCGGAGGCTAGCGGGGAGTGCTGGGGGGCCTAGGGCCGTGGTGCCCCCTGACCCTCACTTCCTCAGACGTGCAGAAGACCGTGGCCGGGCAGGGCATCGGAGGCCTCCTGTACGCGCTCTTCTCTGGGCAGCCACTGGTGGTGCTGCTGACGACCGCGCCCCTGGCCCTCTACATCAACGGTGCAGCGGGGGCGAGAGCAGGGAGATGGGTCCTGGGGTCCCTGCCCCCACCCGGCCCTGACTGCTCACTCCTGTCCCGCTGCCCGCAGTGATCCGTGGCATCTGCGATGACTATAATCTGGACTTCAGTACCTTCTATGCGTGGACAGGCCTGTGGAACAGTTTCTTCCTCACGCTTTATGCCCTCTTCAACCTCAGCCTGGTCATGAGTCTTTTCAAGAGGTAACAGAGCCTTCCCTAAGCTCCTGGGACTTTCAAGCAGGAGGGAGACCAAGGCCAGGGACGTGGGTCAGCTTCCATGCCACCCTCCAAGGCCCTGTAACCCTAGATAAGATGCAGTGCCCCTACCATATCACTACCCCAAGGGGAAAGCCTGGGGCCCTAGCCTGGGGCCCTGGCCCTCTTCATGCAGGAGGGTAGGAGCCATGCCAAGGCTTGGGGAAACCCACCCTCTACAATTCACCCCATCTTATGAGACATACCTTCTGCTGGCAGGTCAACAGAGGAGATCATTGCCTTGTTCATTTCTATCACGTTCGTCCTAGATGCTATCAAGGGCACAGTCAAAAGTGAGTATTATACAGCCAGTGGCCACCTGCTGCAGGGGAAGCTGAGTTGAGATGGGGGTATAGACTGTGGCAGGGTAGCCAAGAAGCATGCAAGCTAAGGCTGCTTCCACAGTCCAGGGTGCGACGGGAGTCATGATTGACAAAGCGCAGCAATTAGCAGGTGACAGAGCTGTATTCGGCAGGATCAGAGGCTCTGGGCCAGGCAGGATTCGCTGCCAGAAATGGACAAAGGGCAGGGTGTGGGGTGGTGGGTAGACAGGCAGGTTGAGGAATCCTGGCTGACAGAAGGCCAGCTCTCCCCTTTTCCACCCAGAATCCCTTTCTCCCCTCAGGGCTCCTTCCGCCCACATCCAGGAGGAAGTTGCTAGGCCCAGGCTCCCAGAGCCCAGATGGCTGAATTCTGATGGTCTGTATCCATAGTCTTCCAGAAGTACTACTATGGCCATGACGCTGCACTCTTCAAAGATGAGCCCTCCTTGGTGAGCCTGCTGGGCCTCAACAGTAGCCTCCACACTGCCCTCAACACCAGCTTTCTGACCAGCCCACCGGAGCTAACTTCAACGGGCAGCCAGGACCCCGAGCCCCTGGCCCGGGATACGGCTGTGCTCAGCCTTCTTATCATGCTGGGCACGCTCTGGCTGAGCTACACCCTCTACCAGTTGAAGAAGAGGTGAGGGGTGCCCTCTCGGGTGAGGGGAACACAAGCCCCTAGGCCACACTGACACTCACCTGCCTCCGTAGCCCCTACCTGAACCCCTATGTGCGTGAGCTCCTGTCAGACTGCGCCTTGCCCATTTCGGTGCTTACCTTCTCTCTCATCTCTTCCTACGGCTTCCAGGAGATTAAGAGTAAGTTAGGACCAGCCGTAGGGTGGGATGGGGTGGGTTGCTCTGTGGGGGATGCAAGCTTGAGCAGGGGCCTGTACCCTACTGCAGTGGTCAAGTTTCGCTACAGCCCGAGTAACAGCCTGTTCGAGATAGCCGAGATGCACTCGCTATCCCTGGTGGCCATCAGCAGCGCCATGGGCCTCGGCTTCCTCCTCTCCATGCTCTTCTTCATAGAGCAGAACCTGGTGGCTGCCTTGGCCAACGCCCCACAGAACAGGTTTGCAGGGCTGGGCATGGAGGGCTGAGCATGTGCCCAACCTTCCAGGGGCCAAGAGGGCTCTGGCCATATGTGACCCCGCCCGCTGCAGGCTGGTGAAGGGCACTGCCTACCACTGGGACCTCCTGCTCATCGCCATCATCAATACTGGGCTGTCTCTGTTTGGGCTGCCCTGGATCCACGCTGCCTACCCCCACTCCCTGCTGCACGTGCGAGCACTGGCTTTGGTGGAGGAGCACGTGGAGAACGGGCACATTTACGAGACGTGAGTGTGAGGAGGGCCCCTCGAGACGTGAGGCCAGTGTCATAAGGGCCCTGAGGTGGGGGGCAGCCCTGGGCCACATGGGACTTAAGGAGGGATACTGGCTTGGGGGACAAGGGCCCAGAAATGACAGAGCCTGGTAAACATGTGACCTGGGATGGACACAGCCCCGTGGACCAGGCCAGAGTGACCCAATGCACTGGACCCTCATAGGATTGTGAACGTGAAGGAGACACGGCTGACCTCCCTGGGTGCCAGCATCCTGGTGGGCTTCTCCCTCCTGCTGCTGCCCTTCCCACTACAGTGGATCCCCAAGCCTGTGCTCTACGGCCTCTTCCTCTATCTCGCGCTCACCTCCATCGACGGCAACCAGCTGTTTCAGCGCATGGTGCTGCTGCTCAAGGACCAGGTGAGTGGCCCTGAGAGTGGGGGTAGGGGAGGGAGATCTGGCTCCAGACGTGCCCACACCTGGTCCCTGCCACCCACAGACGTCATACCCACCCACCCACTACATCCGGAGGGTGCCCCAGAGGAAGATCCACTACTTCACAGGCCTGCAGGTCCTGCAGCTGCTGCTGCTCTGTGCCTTTGGCATGAGCCCACTGCTCTACATGAAGATGGTCTTTCCCCTCATCATGATTGCCATGATCCCCATTCGGTACGGAGGGCGGACAGCGGCAGAAAAGACTCAGCGGGGTGGGAGAGGGTGGGCTGGAATGGCTGCTCTCTGCCTACTCCTCCCTGCCCCAATGCTTATCTTCCTGCCTGGTCCTCCTCCCCACAGCTACAACGTGCTGCCCCAAATCATTGAAGCCAAGTACTTGGATGCCATGGATGCTGAACACTGACGCCCTGACTAGCAGGTCCTGGCCACCCCCCATTCGCCCATTTCTCCAGGTCTTGCCAGGCTGGCTGTGTAGCTGTGTGTGGGCATCCGGGAATGCTGCTCTGTGCTGCACCCCCTCACAGCTGTCCCAAGTGGCCGAGGGTGCCTGGGCACTGAGGGAGCTCTGAGGGATGTGTCTGCTCCTCTTCCCACTACCCTTTGCTTTGGGTTCAGAATGCTGTTCAGGGCAGCTTCTGCCCAAGCAGGACGGATTTTCTTTTGATAAAGAGTGTCAGGTGGCCGAAAGAGAAACCATTTCCTTGATTGTGTAAGGAACTTGCTGGATGCACATTAGAGAATAAAGCTCCTATTTCTATGCTTCTACATGCCACCTCCATCCATGCTGCCCTGCCCCAGCCTCTGAAGGCCACCCAAGGACTCTAGGGAGGAAGAGACCCTCCCAGGGGAAGAGGGATGAAAGGGACTGACTGTTAAGTGCCACCTAAGGGTTGTTACTTCCAATTCCACACAGCACCCCAACAGGGAAATGTGGAAGATCCAGGAGGCCCTTGTAATGCCATGTTGCCAGGAACCTGCAGGGAAAGTGTTCTAGGAACAGCATATGCGAGGGCCCCAAGAAGAAGGCTTGAGGCCAGTGAAGAGGTGGCTGGTGGGGTGGGACAGGCACAGTCACCCTGCTGCTTGCAGGATGGGTCAAAGTAAAAGTAGTAGTCACTACTACTGTCCGACTTTGCAACCCCATGGACTGTAGCCTGCCAGGGTCCTCTGTCCATGGAATTCTCCAGGCAAGAATATGGGAGTGGGTTGCCATTCTCCTCTCCCAGGGGATCTTTCCAACCCAGGGACCGAACTCAGGTCTCATGCGTTGCAGGCAAATTCTTTACCATCTGAGCCACCAGGGAAGCCTGCAGGATGTGTAGCTAAGTTTAAAGACGGGGACAGAAAGTGTACTGTGCACCCAGGACAGAAGTCTATGAGGAAGCAGCTGGGGACCAGATAGAGAGAGGTGCCCTGCTTCAAGCACCACGTAGCCACCCACTCACATAACACAGCAGGTGACCCTTCTATGGGGCCCCTCCCCAGTAGCCTGGGTGTTCCCTGCAGGTAGGGCCATGTCCGGGATCACCAGGTAAGAAGAAGGCAGGCACCCCCCATCTGAGTCCCAGCCACATACCACCTACTCCAAGGAGACAACCCAGAGGAGGCTGGGCATGGCCACTGGCACTTCCGGAGGAAACGCCCAGCTAGGCTTCAGAGGAGCAAAGGGATGAGGTCCTGTCCTCCCCCATACCTGTTGACACAGTCTAGGGAAGCAAACGTTAAATCCAGGCCCCAGGCCAAGCTGCCAGGACTGAGGAACAGTGATGGGAGGGGACGCAACCTAAGCCTGGGAGTGACACACAGCACTGAGGACCCCATCCCCAAGCTGCTGCACACAACAGGCTTCTCTGACTGTCCTTGGGGTTGGGCAGCTCCTCTTTACCAGGGTAACACCTGCAGAAAAGCAAGGGAGCCACTCCGGCCCTCTGAAATCCCCTCAGGGAATGGGTTCACCAGGGCACAGTAAGGGTCTGGGGCAGCTGAGTCAGGCCCCTAGCTGGCCCCCCAGGCTGAACTACAACATATCAACCCAACTGGAATCAAGTACTCCATCCCCCATCCCTGCCACAAAAATAAACCTGGAGTTATAATCATAAACCAGCATTGTAGCTGCTTTAATGTACACCAGCATAAAGAAAAAGCACTCACCACCCCACACTGCCTGCCCCACAGCCCAGTTGGCAAACACAATAGAGGCCAGTTGAGTGGCGGAGTGGATTTCGCATGGAAAAGTTCAACGTGTGATCTGAGACTTGAAAGACCAAAGGGGAAGACAGAATATTCCAGCTAGCAATGGTACACGAACAGCCTCAGCACAGCTCTGCCTGCATCTGGCCATCCCACCCCTCAGCCCTCTTTCCCAATCCTGAGAGGTTTCCTGCTTCTGCCTAAAGGGACTCAGGAGGCAGACGCCTGCCTGGGGAGGTTTCAAAGCAGCTATACACAATTTATTATGGAAGCAAGTACCTTCTGGAATTTTTATTTGCTGTATTTAAAAAACATCTAAGGCTGTTTGTGTGGTTCTTCCCCAAACTGTTAACCCTATGAAGGGTTAACTTCACCGGAGGTCCTTTCAGGATTCCAGGCCTGGAGGCCGTAGACCTCTGAATCCACAAGGGCAAGAGGATGGTGTTGTCCTTTGGCCAAAGTCTCTCCAAACAGAGCCAGTTGCTCCCAACAGCTGGTAACACCGCCAGAAAGTGGTAATCCTGAAGGAAATACTTGGACAGGTGCCTGCCTGATAGAAGTGGTTTCAGGCTACCCCTCTCCGGATCCCCAGCTAGGGTGGTCATCACCGACCCCAGGAGTCAGGCTGCTAAAATATTCTTGCAACGCAAGCAGGGCCCGGAAGCGATGGGAAATGGTGTTCTTCTCAGCCTTGGGCATCTCTGCATACCTACAGGGCGACAGTAACAGCTCAGAGAAGAGGGAGCCCAGATACGGGGAGGGTATGTGCACCTCACCGCATCCTGCAGCCCGAAGCTCAAAGAGTCCCTAGTAAAAGGTAGCAGGGCCACCAGCTCCTGGCAGCCAGAGTTAATTTTTTAAAAATCAAAGAGCCTTAAATTCCTCTGTATGTAGAAATCCATATTAACTGTGTGGAAGGATACTAAATTTATTCTAGTGTCCAAGAGTCATTAAAAGGAAGCTGGAAACAGGGGGATGAGCTGCATGTTTGAGCAGCTTTGTCATCTGTTGACAGGAAGCAGTGGGGCCTAACAGAGCAAACACAGCAATGTCCTCCAGTGCACTGTGGGGTGGGCAGACAGGCGGGGGAGTGGGCCTTGAACAGCGAGCAAATAACCTGCTGTCTATGTCAGGATTCCACTAAGCTGAGAATCCCATACTCCAATTGTTACTTTCATATCTATGCCACCCAATACAGTGGCCATCAGTATGTGGCCATTTAAATTCAAACCAATTACAATTGAATAAAATAAATTCTGTTCCTCAGTTGCTCTAACCACATTTCAGATGCTCTACAGCCACATGTGGCTAAGAGCTACTGGATCACACAGTGCAGCTACAGAACATTTGTGTCATTGAAGCGATGTTTCATGTTGTCCTCAGCCCTGTCCCGGCTGTTGTAAGGTCTCAGGCCACACACCTGAAGGCTCCCTCCAGCGTGACAAACCCGATTCCCAATAATGGCCAACATATCCCATGTAAATAAGTGGGGGTTAGCATGAAATACTTGGAGAAGGCAGTGGCACCCCACTCCAGTACTCTTGCCTGGAAAATCCCATGGATGGAGGAGCCTGGAAGGCTGCAGTCCATGGGGTTGCTAGGAGTCGGACACGAATGAGCAACTTCACTTTCACTTTTCACTTTCATGCATTGGAGAAGGAAATGGCAACCCACTCCAGTGTTCTTGCCTGGAGAATCCAGGGACAGGGGGCTGCCGTCTATGGGGTCGCACAGAGTCCGACACGACTGAAGCGACTTAGCAGCAGCAGCAGCATGAGATACAGAGAACACCTGGCACTGTGTGTGTGTCGGGGGGGGGGGGGGGTGGCACACGCGTTAATGCGGTGCCCAGCTGTTAACATTTTTCCAAACTAGATGAGGGTCAGATAATCATCCATCCATCACGAAGCTGACAAGCCCAAGTCAGAGAGGGGAAGCTGCACAGCTGCTTTGTGCTGAGATGAACCCGAGAGCCCAGGACTTCCAGCTACACCCAGCTGCCTCCCAGCTGTGGACTGCGTCACTCAGATTCCTTGCATCCACCCCCAGCAGAGCTGCCTTCAACTGGAAAGGCACCGCAGAGCCTGCCCCCGCCCGCATCCGCATGCCTGCACCTGGGTGGGGCGCTGACCCGACCCAGACCACGCCATCCGACCCCCACACCCCTGGGAATAACTAGGGCTCCTTACGTCTGCTCGTATCCATCAGGCTGAAAGCAGGGGTCCCAGCCAAAGTCCCGGCAGCCACGGGGCACCACAATCCGGCCCTGCCAAAGAAAAGGGGGCGGAGCTATGTCACTGGACGTGGAGGAGATGCACTATGAGGAGGGCAGTAGCTAGTCTGAGTTTAGTTAATGAATTCAGTTAAACCCTAGTTACTCATATTATTTCAAGGGGTCCATGGTGCCAGCAAATGTTTGCTGAACACACATAAAATGCAGAGCAGGAGAGCTTGCTCTCCACAGACAGGGAGGAACCACATGCTTGATCAGGCCACCGATACCCCAGGGACCAGCCTCCCTCTCTAGAGGTTTGACATACTGTGACCTCACTGAAGAAGAGTCAATTTTGAAAACCTAACAGAAAACATTTTCCCCTAAGTGGAAGTTTGAGGGTCCTAAACTTTGCCGACAAATCCCGTATCTCCTACTATTACTACACTTATCAAAATACAAAGACGGCTCTAACAAATAACAAAATAGCACAATGTTCAACTCAAAAATAGCTCAATAAATACTGGCTGTAATAGGCAAATTCCAAAAGGGAAATTTTACAAAGAGAACCAGTATCATGAGATATCAGGTTACCTTGGGAATTAAAAAAAAAAAAAACATTAAAAATACAAGGGAAGTAGTAGAGGATGCGAATTAGCCACATAAATTCTAAGTCCTTTAGACCAAAGGCAAATTCTGCTTTTGCTAATGGGGAGCTGTGTGACCGAGGCCAGTTACTGAAACACTCTGAACTTCACCCACGCGACAAATGTTTTTTGAACACCTTATCGAGGCAGGTAGTGTTTTTAGCACTGGGATCCAAGAAAGCCTTAGCCTTGCCTTCACAGAATGGATCTCTTCAGCAAAACGAGCACTGCACCAGTACACAAATCAATGATCACCGAATCATTAGAGGGCACAAACTGGGACCTGGGCTCAAGAATCACAGGTCGGCGAGCTCAGGGAAGGCCTGGGTGAAGATGGGACACTCTGACCACATATAGGGCTGGGGCAGGAACATTCTAGGTGGAGGACAGAGCTGTGCCAAGGTTCTGAGATGGAGAAGGGCCTAGCACACACCCTGCTGAAAGTACTATGTGGTTGGGGGTTAGAGAGCATGGCTGAGAAAAGGACAAGTAGAAACAAGGCTGCCTCATTTAAAGTAAGGGCGGCAAACAACAAAGCACAAAAACAACGAAGCCAAAGCCGGGGAGACTGCAGGGCATGGTGGCAGTGGTGGTCAGGCCCAGCCAGCGGCACAGCAGCTACTCGGTCACAGTGCAGGGAGCTGAGCCTGTGGCTGGTCAGACTTTTGATTTCTGAGAGAATGTTTCTGTGAGAATAGCAGACACTATAATCAACTTTTAAAAATGTCACCAGGCAACACAATCTAGTAATCCTATCTGTGGATATATATCCAAAAGAG
Source organism: Bos taurus (assembly GCF_002263795.3). Lineage (NCBI taxonomy): Eukaryota > Metazoa > Chordata > Mammalia > Artiodactyla > Bovidae > Bos > Bos taurus. The sequence goes on from NC_037340.1 coordinate 51,991,733, forward strand.
CTGAAAATGGGATGCTGAAGAGATATTTGCACGCCCATGTTCACAGCAGCATTATGAGCCAAAATGTGGAAGCCATTCAAGTGTTCATCAACAAATACAGGCAAACCTCAGAGATATCGTGGGTTCAGTGCCAGACCACTGTAATAAAGCAATTGTCACAATAAACCAAGTGGCATGAATGTTTTGGTTTCCTACTGCATATAAAAGTATGCAATAGCATTATGTCTTAAAAACAATGCTTGTTGTTGTTCAGGCACTAAGCCATGTCTGACTCTTTGTGACCCTGTGGACTGCAGCACACCAGTCTCCTCTGCCCTCCACTATTCTCCCAGAATTTGGTCAAATTCATGTCCATTGAGCCTGAGATGTTATCTAACTTTCTCATCCCAGTAGCACATTAGATACTTTCTGACCTGAGGGGGGCTCATCTTCTGGTGTAATATCTTTTTGCCTTTTCATACTGTTCATGGGGTTCTCACAGCAAGAATACTGAAGTGGATTGCCATTTCCTCCTCCAGTGGACCACGATTGGTCAGAACTCTTCACTATGACCTGTCTGTCTTGGGTGGCCCCAGACTCATAGATTCATTAAGTTACACAAGCCCCTTCACCACGACAAGGCTGTGATCCATGAAGGGAAAATAAAAAACATAAATATCTTAATTTAAAAACAGTTTATTGCTAAAAAATGCTAGCCATCATCTGATAGTGCAGGGTTGCCACAAACTTTCAATTTGTAAATACAGTATCTTCAAAGCTCAATAAAACAAGATATGCCTGTAAATAGATAAAAGTGGTACATACATTACAATGGAATGTTATTCAGCCTTAAAAAAGGAGATCCTGTCACATGCTACAACATGGATGAAATGAAGACTTTATGCTAAGTGAAATAAGACAGCCACACAAACACAGACACTGCAGGACCCCACTTATATGATGTGCCTGAGGCGGCCGAACTCAGAAACAGAAGGTGGAATGGCGCTTACCAGGTGCTGGGGACAAGAGAGGAAGTGAAGTTCAGTGAAATGAAGTTAAAGTCACTCAGTCATGTCCAACTCTTTGCGACCACATGGACTGTAGTCTGCCAGGCTCCTCTGTCCATGGGATTCTCCAAGCAAGACACTGGAGTGGGTTGCCGTTCCCTTCTCCAAGGGATCTTCCCAACCCAGGGACTGAAGCCAGGTCTCCTGCATTGCAGGCAGATTCTTTACCGTCTGAGCCACCAGGGAAGCCCAGAAGAGAGGAAGGTGGACTGTTATTCAAATGGGCATAGTTTCAATTTTGCAAGATGAGAAATTCCTAGAGATCTGTTGCACAATAGTGTACACTACTATACACTTAAAAATGGTGAAGACGGTAATTTCTGAAACCTGTTTTTTACCATAAGAACTGAACATCTCATCAGGGAGGCTTCCCTGATGGCTTAGTGGTAAAGCCAATGCAGGAGATGAGGGTTTGAACCCTGGGTCGGGAAGATTCCCTGGAAGAGGAAATGGCAACACACTCCAGTATTCTTGTCTAGGAAACCCATGGACAGAGCCTGACGGGCTACAGTCTACGGGGTTGCAAAAGCATCAGACACAACTTAGATGGAGCCACTGGTGTAGGGCTATATGGGCTACAGTGAGACTGGATTTTATCCTGAGCAGAGAGGACAAAGCAGAGAAGTGATGTGTCTGAAGGTAAACCCTGCCATAGGGAGGGAATGAATAGGCTGAGGCGGGGGCGGGGCGGGAAGCCCAGCACAGAGGGTGGTTTGGACTGAGAGAAGCAGCTGAACCTATGGTCTGATTGGTAAGCCTGGAGACACTGAAGGGCACCTCTGAAAGGAATGAGGTGGGGGGAGAGGAAGATTCTATATGAAGATAAAAACTTGGAAAGGCTGTGAGATGTTCAAGGGAAGATGTCGCACAGCAGTGTGATAAGGAGATTCAAGCTTGGAGAAGTTTGAACTGCAGATGTAGCCCTAGGAGTTGTTATCTTTAGTTCCCACATCTTCTCAGGAGAGCATACAGTGCACAGCTCTGAGTATACCAGGCTCCAAAAGCTGTGAGCCATGTATGTTTCCAAATATCAGACTCAGGGAGGCAATAAGTTTCAGGACTGACAGCTGTGGTACCTAGGAGTGTGACCATCCCACCAGATAGCATCACTGGGGATGGTCAGAGCGCCCTCTGGTGGCACGCAGGGGAACGAGCATGGGTACATACCATTGTCCGGCCCCTGAAGAGGCGTACGGGCTCATTCGGGTCCCCAGTGCTGAATGCGAACGTGCAGAGTGCATAGGCAGACTTGTCTTGGAACCCCTCCAGGAGCTGGTGGAGACCTGAGAGAAGGTGCAGTGAGGGCTCAGCACACTCTGCTGCCAAGCCCCAGGCCCAACTCCCCACCCAAGGGGCCCAGCTAGGGGAGGGGAGTTATACACTTTACCAAATAGGCCCTGTGCTGATAACCCAGGAAGCTGGGTGATGGGGATGTAGAATAAGGGTTCTACCACTGTGGATTCCAGGGCAGGGGGCTGGGACCAGAAGGAGAAGCAAGGTGTCCCCCTTTCCATCTCCTGCTGACAACGACAGCAAGTGGTGGGACCAATCCTCTGAGGGCCAGAATCTCCCTTTGCCGCTCAATCTCAAAGCTTTCACCACAACCGCCACCCCCATCTACTCCTCCACATCTCAGTGCTCCCTGGAGCTAGGTTTACAGGGAAAGTGTGAGCGTTGATTATAGATGGGGAAACTGAAGTGAACAGAGGCCTTGAAGGGGACAGAACCTGAGACTCCTGATTACTAGCTGGAGCTCCTCCCCCAGAACCCACAGACTTCTTAATTCCAAACACATCAAAAGAAAGAGACAAATAGGGATAATACCTTCAGGCTTTAACTTCTCCAGAAACCACTTTCTGCAAGAGAAATAAAGGTGAGACAGACACCACAAATGGATGGATGTTCCTACCACCTTCTTTCCAGGCTGCATCCCCCAGGGATTAAAGCTCTGAGAAAGTCAAGGAGAAAAGATAAAAAATGTCTCAACTCAAAATGAAGGGAAATAATCCAACAGGAAAAAGGAGATGGAGACAAACAGGCAAGGCACAGAAGAATCGATAAACCAACGAAGGCCTCAACTTCACTGCTAATTAGGGAAATACAAATTAAAATTGCATGTGATAACATTTCCTACTCACCCACTAAAATACTAAAAAGTCATGAAACAGTGCTGGTAAGAATACGGAACATGTGTAGGGGTGCTACTGCATTGGCAGACAAATTAGCAGTCCCAAAGTTGAAGATACAGTTAACCCTTGAACTGCCGAAGTTCACTCATAATGTGGATACCGTTCAACAGTCAATACTACACTAATACATGGCTGAATCCACGGATATGGAAGGCAAACTCTTAAGTTATACGTAGGTTAATCCCAAGTTGTTCACAGATCAACTGTATACGTAACCAAGACCCAACAAACCGGGGTATTTGTATCCTGTGTGTGTGTGCCCTCACTCAGTCATGTCTGACTCTTTGGGACCTCATGGACTGTCACCCACCAGTCTCCTCTATCCATGGAATTTTCCAGGCAAGAATCCTGGAGTGGGTAGCCATTTCCTTCTCCAGGGGATCTTCCTGACCCAGGGATCAAACCCACATCTCTTGAGTCTCCTGCATTGGCAGGGAGGTTCTTTACCACTAGCACCACCTGGGAAGCCTGAGGGGGTCCAGGACACTGGAGAGATTTAAGGAAATCCATTTGCAGATCTCAACTTCCTTATTTCCTCTTTCCTGAAACTGACCTGCCCAAGAATTACCTCTCCAATGGGTGAGTTGCCCTTGCCCATCTCAACTTACATACATTCTCACACTTAACAAAAGAAAGGCATGCCTCTCCCCTATCTCTAATCCTTCCTCAACAATCTGACATACTGGTGTTGACACCAAGACAGTGAATGACCTGCAGTATCAAGTAACCAATCAAAGGGGTGTGCTATCACTCACATGTAGGGGCCAGGGAGGCCTCCAAGGGCGTTGAAGCACAGACAGGTGTCCTCTACCAGTACAGGGCCCTGCACCTGCAGCACAAGGACATACAGCCCTGAGACCCGGGCCCACCAGCAGGCCCCACCTCCCCTCTGAGTTCTCAGGGCACCCAGGAGCCACCAGAATAAGAGGAGCAAGGACAAGACGCGAACGGAGCAAGCACCTGGCGAGCTGCCTCCTGACACTTCCGAATGGAAATCTCATCAGGCTCTCCTTGGTACTCTGGCACTTGTGAGGGAAACAGACACACAATCAGGTCATGGGGAGTTAGAGAAATTGAATCATCTTTTAAAAATAAAACTAAACAGAGACATACGGTCAATTTTCTGCGCCACCAAAGTACACGGAAATTTATCTCCTAGAATCTGAATGACCTGTTCCAAAATGAAAGAACATTTATCAGCATTTAATGATTCCCCATTACTGCACAAGCTGTCACCCACCATTCTCATCAGGTAACTCTCCTGTCAGTTCTCTAAAGTTCAAAGTCAGGTCCACGAGGCTCAACTGTAGCCCTCAGGGTCCCACCCCAGCAGGTCAGCTCCCTCATCTTCTCATTTTCTGATCCCTCCCTCCTACTTCAGGTCTCTGTTCATGCTAACCACCATCTAGAACACCCTCTTCCCTTCTCAATGGTCCCAGAACCTACTGTTTAGGCCAGGAATTTTCTATCAGGGGTTACCCGGAATTCAGGAGGATCTACCCAGAACTTGGATAGGAAAAAAAATACCTCTCTATTTTCATTAACCCTGAGCTGAAATTTAGCATCTCTTTCAATTGTGAGTATAGAAAACAAACAGCATCAGCAGTTCCTGTGACATTTAAATCTATTAAAATCAAAGATGTTGTCATATCTCTTTACAGTTCTAGCAGATAATCTCAAAATACCATTTACAGCCTTCACTATTTTTAAATTATGGTAATAACACAAAACAATAGACTGAATTCTTTAATGCATGAACAAAAAATATGTAACTAGATCACAGATATTTATATTTTGAGAATTGTAAATCAATAGAAATGATTTCCTTTGTGGTGGTGATATTGTCACTAAGTCACGTCTGTCTATTTGCAACACCACGGACTGCAGCCCGCCAGACTCCTCTGTCCGTGGGATTTCCCAGAAAATCCCCTTTTCTCTAGGGGATCTTTCCAACCCAGGGATTGAACCCACATCTACTGGATTGCAGGTGGATTCTTTACCGCTAAGCCACCAGGGATTCCCCCGATTTCCTTGGTAATCCCATGTATCTGTTCGTTTCCAAGGCAAACCATTCAATATCACGGTAATCCAAGTCTATGCCCCGACCAGTAACACTGAAGAAGCTGAACGGTTCTATGAAGACCTATAAGACCTTTTAGAACTAACACCCAAAAAAGATGTCCTTTTCATTATAGGGGACTGGAATGCAAAAGTAGGAAGTCAAGAAACACCTGGAGTAACAGGCAAATTTGGCCTTGGAATACGGAATGAAGCAGGGCAAAGACTAATAAGAGTTTTGCCAAGAAAATGCACTGGTCATAGCAAACCCCCTCTTCCAACAACACAAGAGAAGATTCTACACATGGACATCACCAGATGGTCAACACCAAAATCAGACTGATTATATCCTTTGCAGCCAAAAATGGAGAAGCTCTATACAGTCAGCAAAAACAAGACTGGGAGTGGAGTGTGGCTCAGATCATGAACTCCTTATTGCCAAATTCAGACTTAAATTGAAGAAAGTGGGGAAAACCACTAGACCATTCAGGTATGACCTAAATCAAATCCCTTATGATTATACAGTGGAAGTGAGAAATAGATTTAAGGGACTAGATCTGATAGAGTGCCTGATGAACTATGGAATGAGGTTCGTGACACTGTACAGGAGACAGGGATCAAGACCATCCCCAAGAAAAAGAAATGCAAAAAAGCAAAATGGCTGTCTGAGGAGGCCTTACAGATAGCTATAAAAAGAAGGAAAGCAAAAAGCAATGGAGAAAAGGAACGATATACCCATTTGAATGCAGAGTTCCAAAGAATAGCAAGGAGAGATATGAAAGCCTTCCTCAGCAATCAATGCAAAGAAATAGAGAAAAACAATAGAATGGGAAAGACTAGAGATCTTTTCAAGAAAATTAGAGATACCAAGGGAACATTTCATGCAAAGATGGGCTCAATAAAGGACAAAAATGGTATGGAGCTAACAGAAGCATAAGATATTAAGAGGTGGCAAGAATACACAGAAGAACTGTACAAAAAAGATCTTCACGGCCAAGATAATCATGAAGGTGTGATCACTCACACTTGCCTAGAGCCGGATATCCTGGAATGTGAAATCAGGTGGGCCTTAGAAAGCATCACTACGAACAAAGCTAGAGGAGGTGATGGAATTCCAATTGCACTATTTCAAACCCTAAAAGATGATGCTGTGAAAGTGCTGCACTCAATATGCCAGCAAATTTGGAAAACTCAGCAGTGGCCACAGGACTGGAAAAGGTCAATTTTCATTCCAATCCCAAAGAAAGGCAATGCCAAAGAATGCTCAAACTACTGCACAATTGCACTCATCTCACACGCTAGTAAAGTAATGCTCAAAATTCTCCAAGCCAGGCTTCAGCAATACATGAACCATGAACTTCCAGATGTTCAAGCTGGTTTTAGAAAAGGGAGTGGAACCAGAGATCAAATTGCCAACATCCGCTGGATCATCAAAAAAGCAAGAGAGTTCCAGAAAAACATCTATTTCTGCTTTATTGACTATGCCAAAGCCTTTGACTGTGTGGATCACAATAAACTGTGGAAAATTCTGAAAGAGATGGGAATACCAGACCACCTGACCTGGCTCTTGAGAAACCTATATGCAGGTCAGGAAGCAACAGTTATAACAGGACATGGAACAACAGACTGGTCCCAAATACGAAAAGGAGTACATCAAGGCTGTATATTGTCACCCTGCTTATTTAACTTATATGCAGAGTATGTCATGAGAAACGCTGGGCTGGAGGAAGCAGAAGCTGGAATCAAGATTGCCGGGAGAAATATCAATGACCTCAAATATGCAGATGACACCACCATATGGCAGAAAGTGAAGAGGAACTAAAGAGGCTCTTGATGAAGGTGAAAGAGAAGAGTGAAAAAGCTGGCTTAAAACAACATTCAGAAAACTAAGATCATGGCATCCAGTCCCATCACTTTATGGCAAATGGATGAGGAAACAGTGGAAACAGTGGCTGACTTTATTTTTCTGGGCTCCAAAATCACTGCAGATGGTGATTGCAGCCATGAAATTAAAAGACACTTACTCCTTAGAAGGAAAGTTATGACCAACCTAGACAGCATATTAAAAAGCAGAGACATTTCTTTGCCAACAAAGTTCCATCTAGTCAAGGCTATGGTTTTTCCAGTAGTCATGTGTGGATGTGAGAGTTGGACTATAAAGAAACCTGAGTGCTGAAGAATTGATGCTTTTGAACTGTCATGTTGGAGAAGACTCTTGAGAGTCCCTTGGACTGCAAGGAGATCTAACCAGTCCATCCTAAAGGAGATCAGTCCTGGGTGTTCATTGGAGGGACTGATGTTAAAGCTGAAAATTCAAATACTTTGGGCACCTGATGCAGAGAGCTGACTCATTTGAAAAGACCCTGATTCTGGGAGGGATTGGAGGCAGGAGAAGGGGATGACAGAGGATAAGATGGTTGAATGGCATCATCGACTCGATGGACAAGGGTTTGGGTGGACTCTGGGAGTTGGTGATGGACAGGGAGGCCTGGCATATAGCAGTTCATGGGGTCACAGAGTTGGACATGACTGAGCGACTGAACTGAACTGAAAAATATTTTCCTGAGAAAGGTTCCATAGGCATCATCATTCTGCCAATGGAATAACAAGTTAAAACTCTCTTACTTTAGGCCAACTTCAAGTACATCTTCTCCAGTGAGCCTCCTCTGGCCACTCCAGCCTGTTCTTTTTTTTTTTTTTGGCCATGCCATGTGGCTTGTGGGATCTCAGCCACCCCACTGGGGATCTAACCAGAACCCCAGCAGTGAAAGCTTGAATCCTAGCCACTGGACCCTCAGGGAATTCCCTCCTGCCTCTTTAAATGTGGGAGGCAGACACATTCTCAACCATAAGTAGAGATGGGCTTGGGAGCTGGCAGCCACCATCTTGCATGGGGCTCTGTTCAGGGTGGCACTGCCTGTCTGACTGGTCTGGCCTCAGGATCCCAAACCTTTTCTCAGCCCAGGGCTCTGACTTCTGAGAAGGCCACTCTGAAATGGCAGAGACGTGCCATCAGTCCTTGTGCTGAAGATAAATGAAGGGTCCCCTAATGACTGCACCCCACTGGTCTGCCTCAGATATCAAGTGGATGTCATCCTGATTCCCCACACATGACCCATCTCCCTGGCCATGGCTGAAGGGGCAGGGACAAACCTTTGATCCAAGCAAGGCCAATCAGAGCTGATGTCTGGGAGAAGCCTCACTGCCTCCTCCATCAGGAGGCGAAATGCAGAAAGACCTCAAAATGAAAAGCGATGAGCATCCAGAGAGAACTAGAAGGACAAATAAACCCCTCTCGAGGGACTCCTGAGAAAGACTCCTTAAGTCCTGTGGAACAGCACACTATTGGATTCCCATGACAGTCACCTGGTGGTTTACATAAGCTATCTGTGTCTCTTTACTATTTGCCGCCAAAGAGGTTCCATCGACCCCCAGAATCCTTACAGCTAGCCACAAAGCCCCGGTAGACAAGAACGTTGATCCACTGCCTCCCTCACACCTCTCTTGCATTATCCCCATTTCAAACAAACTTCTTGCATTATCCCCATTTCAAAGATGGCAGAAAGAGGCTGGGAGACCGAGGACCACATTTCTGGACTGTAGTGGGGCGTGGACGGCTCGGCTTGGATGCCTTGCTCCACGCCCTGTCCGGTTCCTGACAACCCCAGGCCAGTAGCGGTGTTTGGATCAACTCCAGAGGGGTGTCGGAGTCCTGGTTTGGGAACCAGCTTAAGAGGTAACCTTTGGGACAAGTGCTAAGGACTTCACCACTTAGCTCCCGAAGCCCCTCAGCTCACAAGTCCTGTGCCCAGATTTGTCAAGGGCCTTATTTTATTGAGCACAACCCCGGGTCGCCCCCACTCCGCAAACGTTCGGGTCCCACTCCGCGCGGCACTACCCCCTTACAGATCCCACCCATCCCTCCCCGTCCGACTCTTCGTTCCGCGTCCGCTGCTCCACCCGCTTGCTTCGCTCCGCCTGGAAGCCTCTTCCGCCTTCTCCCCAGCCAGCCTTGCCACACGCTACCCTTTCACCGCCTCCTAGTCGGCCTCCGCCACCCTTCCGTCACCTCCTCCAGCTTTTTGGCGTTCCCCGTGACAAACACGATCTTCTTCCCGGCCAAGGAGGCCGCCATGGTGATCCCCAGGTACCCCGCAGACCCACCGGAAGTCCTTCTGCTTCGAGTCGCAGGCACTTCCGACTACCGGCGGAAGGGGATAATCCGATTTCTGAGCTGTGGTCCCAGGAAGGCATCCTGTGGTTTGTGTTGCGGTGGCCGGGGCTGCGGCGGCGACTGCGGCAAAAGTGGCAGCCTGGGCACCTTTGGGCAGGAACGCCTCTCTGGGCATCCAGAAGCCTTGCTCAGACCCCCAGTAGCAAGACGCCCTTTTCTGGATGAGCAGCCTGGGGCCCCCAACGGCTAGAAGGGAGGAGAAGGGCTTGGCCACCTTATCGGAATTGCTGGGGTCTAACGGACACTGGCGGAGAAGGCAATGGCACCCCACTCCCGGACACGACTGAGCGACTTCACTTTTCACTTTCATGAACTGGAGAAGGAAATGGCAACCCACTCCAGTGTTCTTGCCTGGAGAATCCCAGGGACGGGGGAGCCTGATGGGCTGCCGTCTATGGGGTCGCAGAGAGTCGGACATGACTGAAGCGACTTAGCAGCCGCAGCAGCAATGGACACTGGAGGTTGCGTGCGCCTAGACCAGCCCCTCCCGCCGAAGCCAGAAGAGACTATTCTAACCACCTGCCCCACTCCTGTTTTCACCCATCTCTGGGACAGGGGCACCGAGGAAGCAAAGAAACCCTTCGTGCTTACCTCGAGGCCTGTGATGAACTGCCTAGGCTCTGGACGATTCGCCTTCACTGCCGGGACCTCTAAAGTTGTCTCTGAGAACTGTTTCCTTCAGGACAAGGGCTCCCAAACCTGGGTCTTTATCCTGACCTCATCTTCAGCTCGGCTTCCTTAGCTCCGCCTTGCCTGCCAGCTCTGAACTACCTGACTGCGATTTTAAACTTTGCATAGCCTTAATCTAGCCCCGTCTTTTCACCCATGTCCCAGACTTGGGAATTCAGTATTTAAACTCCTTTATTACAACATCCCTCCAGTCCCTTAAATCCATCTTTCCTTCTCAGCCAATTATTTTCATCCCCAACACAGCAAAGAGTAGAAAGTGCCCCAGCAGACCCACCTTGCAATAGGTCTTGACCCACTACTGACACTCTTACTGGGCAATTCAGCCGTCTCTCTCCTTCATGGGGCAGATTCAGGGCCAGCTCTACTCCTGGTGAGGCAGCTCCTGTCAGGAGTATCATCGAAAGTCTGGAGAGCTGGCAATGCCTGGATTTTGTTTACTGTTAAAGACATCTGATCATCTCGATTATCAGCTTTTTTTTTTTTTTTACACGCCAGAATTTGTCCTTGGGGAACATATTTTATCTTTTAAAAAAAACCCTTTGCTCAATGACTACCATAGTGGGAATATTGCACAGGCCAAAAGGCATTACTATGTCTTAACGCAGGTCCTAGAATTTCCCATTCTACCATGTGATTCTACCATATGATCCCTTTCTACTGGGTGATTTGCCAATCTCTTTGGAGTTGACACGAGAAATAGTGGGTTAGATCAGGAAGTGGTGCCCTTGGTCTATGTCAAGTGTCTTCCTCATGAAGTCATGGTCAATCTTCAGGCATGTGAGATGGTTCACAAAAGAGGTTCACCTCAGCAAAGCTGACCTCCTGATAGGCTAGGAGGAGCTTTCCAGGGACTGAGTATAGGCAGCTGGTGTACCACAGATAAGAACCACGTGGTATGATCAGCACAAAGACAGTCAGAGCCCTGGAGGCTGAGAGAACCACCTAGGTTGATTGAGGGCTCCTCAACAAGATGTGGGAGACCACAAAGGTTATTAAGCAGGAGTATTGGAAGTGGGTATTCACTCTTAGAGTGAGCTGGACCTCACTCTAAATCTGATGGCCTTGGGGAATTCCCTGGTGGCCTAATGGTTAGGACTCTGCTTTCATTGTTGAGGATTTGGGAACTAAGATCCTGCAAACCAATCAAGCAGTCAATCATCCTGAAGGTCTTTGAGCCCAAGAACTTGGTGAGGAGGGAGAAGATATGTGAATACAAAAAATTGTATGAGGAAGTTTGTGTATGTGTGATTTTTAATCAGGATCCTTGGTTGCAAGTGACAGAAATCCTCTTAGGCAACAAGACAGAACAGAGACATATTGATTGCTTTACCTAACTGATGATCCAACATATAAAGAAATAGGTTCTTTGTTGTTCTGAACAGAAATGAAAGGGATTGCATTATTCGTTCATTAAATAGACTGTTAGAATTAAAATGTGAATTTTTATTTCTTTAGCTAGGATTATGATGGAATAATCTCTTTGGAACTGCACTTCCTTCATTGTGGAGGAAACTAAAGTGAAAAAAGGCAATTCTTGCCTTCAAAGGAGATTGTCAGATCCTATTAATTCTACCTCTGAAATAGTTCCTTTTATTTTTTTAGTATTTGAATGGTTGCCTGCATGCTTTTTTTTTTAACATATATTTTTATTTGGCTGCACCAGGTCTTAGTTTCAGTTGTGGGAGATGGGATCTTTAGTTGCAGGAAGTGGGCACTAGTTCCCTGACCAGGGATTGAACCCTGGCCCCTTGCATTGGAAGTGCCCAGTCTTACCCACTGAGGAAATCCCTCTGGTATTGTTTACTGTTTTGAAAATAGACAGTGGTTCAATCCCTAGTCTGGGAACTGAGAATCCCACGAGCTGTGAGCCAAACCAGAAAAAAAAAAAAATCCTAAAACAGAAAGTATACATATATATATATATATATATACACACACACACACACACACACACACAACTGAGTCAATGTGCTGTGCAGCAGATTGATTAAGAAAAAAAACTAGGGCCTCCATTTAGTTAGGCCAGGGCGGGGCCGAGAGGTGGGCGGGGTCTAGATAGGAAATAGGAGGGGCCAGATGGGCGTTGGGCGGAGCCTGGGAGAGCCCGGGTGTCTGGGTGAACGCGCAGGTTCCACCTGGAAGTCAACATCATGGTGTCCCCCGTGGTGTACTTGGTGGTGGCGGCTCTGCTTGTCGGGCTTATTCTGTTCCTGACTCGCGGCCGGGGCCGGGCGGCAGCAGGTAGGAGATGCCGCCGCGCCAGGGCCGGTGGGGCCACGCGTCCTCTTATCTCCTCAGTCTGTGTAGGCCGTGGAGCCGCGGCTCACGCGCATGCGCGGACTTGCCAGGCGCAGCTGACCAGATCTCCGCGCCTTCACCTCCCGCAGGCAGCACGCCTGAGCATGCGCGCAAGGCGGCGACCAGCAGCTCGCTGCAGTGCAGATGCCAGCTCGCGGACCGAGTGGCAGGGTCCCTACACCGTTTTCCTGGCCCCCAAAGAGAGCGTGCCTTCATCTCCTCGCCCCTTGGCCCTCCCTGAGGGCCAGGCCCTGGCAGACACTACCATCCTTCAGCCCCCCCCGCTGCGTCCGTTGAGCGATCCACAAGGGTTTCCCATCCCTGCCAGGCCGGCTCCAGAGCCGCTGATGAGAAGGGGGCCACTAAGTGTTTTCTACCTACCTGTGAACAGAAAAGAGTATGAGGTGGCTCCAGCAAACTCTCTCCTTACCCCTCAAGAACACCCATGTGTGCATGCACCCTCCTCCCTGTTTTGCATCCCTCCCGGAAGGCCGTGTCAGCTGCCAGGGCACGTAACAGATACACCTGTCATCCTCCACCCTGGCCCCCTCTCCATCATTTCTTTATCGGCATATGAGTTTGGGTATATGTCCCTCCCCTTCCTTGGGCCCACAAGCTATTCGCAGCATCTTTCAGGGGCAGGGGACAGAGAAGCTGAGGTAAGGCAAATAGCCAACAAGTCTTCCTGGGAGGAGAGACTTCACCTTCAGGTCCGCTCTCTAATTGGAGTTCCAGATAAAACCGTGGCAGGTGGTGTTAGGCAAAAGATTAATACAGTCCTGCTGTGGGCATTCATTCAGATGAGGCCTGGAGAGGTCAAGGTGGGCTTCTGGAAGAGGTAGAACAGCTCCATTTTGCAGGGTGGTAGTCTCCTGACAGGTCAGCTGGAAAGATGGGGCCGTAAGAGGAAAGAAGGGTATCAACAGAGGTGGGAGGAAAGGAGTGCTCTTGCTGCACTGGACCAAGGTCAGGGTTTGGGTTATGAAAGACTCCACAGTCAGGCTGAGAAATTAGGACTTTGTTGTGGGCAGCAGGAGCTTGGAGGAAATTGAGCAGAGGAGAGTGAGGCTTCCAGGATGCTGTTCCCCCTGCCAAGAGGTGAGTTGGGCTGCCAGAGAGAATCATGGTGCTTCTCTTCCCTACAGCTGCCCAAGAGCCTTTGCACAATGAAGAGGTACCCGCAGCAGCAGGCCGAGTGGCTCGGCCTCAGCCCTTAGAGCCCGAGGAGCAGAGAGCTGCAGGCAGGCCCCGGCGCCGGAGAGACCTGGGCAGCCGCTTGCAGGCCCAGCGTCGAGCCCAGAGAGTGGCCTGGGCCGATGAGAATGAGGAGGAGGCCATCATCCAAGGTGAGAGGGGCCCAGCCTGGTGGAGAAAGGGCCTGGGTTAGAGGGTGAGGTGACCCCAAAGCTGGGCAAAAGAATTCAGTGTGAAGCCATAGTGTGGGAGGAATGTCTGGGAATCATTGGATGTGGTTAGGAGACACTTTGTTGTTGTTTAGTCGCTAAGTCGTGTCTGACTCTCTTGTGAGTCCATGGAGTCCTCTGTCCTGGGATTTCCCAGGCAAGAATACTGGAGTGGGTTTCCATTTCCTCCTCCAGGGGATCTTGCCGACCCAGAGATCAAACCCACGTCTCTGCATTGGCAGGTGGATTCTTTACCACTGAGCTACCAGGGAAGCCCCTAGGGGAGACTTAGGACCCATCCTTTGTTCCCTGGGGACTGGCAGCTCTGGACCCTGATCCCTATTCCATTGGGCCAACCCCTTCTTCCTTCATTTAGGCTCTCAGTGTCCAAACAGGAGGGCAGGAGTCTTTAGAGTGACCTAGAGAATTCTTCAGTCCACTCCTTCTATCCCAGCACTCTTCCTTGTGGGGGTACACTCATTCTCTGAGGGCTTCACCCAAGGACTCAAGTGCCCTCTTTATGGCTATGTAGCGTCTAATGTCGGAGAAGGCAATGGCACCCCACTCCAGTACTCCTGCCTGGAAAATCCCATGGATGGAGGAGCCTGGTAGGCTGCAGTCCATGGGGTCGCTAGGAGTTGGATACGACTGAGCGACTTAACTTTATATTTTCACTTTCATGCATTGGAGAAGGAAATGGCAACCCACTCCCGTGTTCTTGCCTGGAGAATCCCAGGGACGGTGGAGCCCAGTGGGCTGCCGTCTATGGGATCACACAGTCGGACACGACTGAAGCAACTAAGCAGCAGCAGCAGCAGCAGCGTCTAATGTTATCATCTATTTTCTTGCCCCATGGTTCACTCACCCCTCTCCCAAACCTAACACACACATCCCAGACAAATTTCTGCGTGGCAGAGGCTTTAAGAGGAGAGCTGGGCTAGTGGTATTTGCAAGTGAGTGGAAGGAAATCCCCCTCAAGGAGAGCAACAAGAGAGAAGGTGAATATCATCTGTCTTCTGTGGCCAGGACCTGACGTGTCTTTCTCTGATCATACTCAGCCCAAGAGGAAGAAGACATAGAGAAGCCAGTGGAAACTCACTTGTCAGGGAAAATTGGAGCCAAGAAACTACGGAAGCTGGAGGAGAAACAAGCACGAAAAGCCCAACGTGAGGCAAGCAGGAGGGATGGGGTGCAGCTCTGAGAGGTGGGAAAGGGCCCTGCCTTCCATGTCTCCTATGTAGTAGACCGTCCCCTCATGTTGGGTGGGTGTTTGATGCTTGCCTAACTCCATCTCCTGTAACCATGGTCTTTGGCCTGACCTGGCCTGTTTGGGAGGTGGGCAGGCTCTGGCTGGAGGTGGAGATGTCCCAACTATGAAAGCCTTTCTCCAGGCAGAGGAGGCTGAGCGTGAGGAACGGAAACGCCTTGAGTCACAGCGTGAAGCAGAGTGGAAGAAGGAGGAGGAACGGCTTCGCCTGGAGGAGGAACAGAAGGTGAGCCAGGCCCCAGAAGCTGACTTCTATCTGCTGCCCAGGCAGCCTTACTTCATGTGTGTATGTGTGTGCATGCGTGTGCATGCTCGCGCACGCTCAGTGGTGTCCAAGTCTTTGTAACCCCATGGTCTGTAGGCCATCAGGCTCCTCTGTCCTTGGAATTCTCCAGGAAAGACTGCTGGAGCAGGTTGCCATTTCCTACTCCAAGGAATCGTCCGATCCAGGGATCAAACCCACGTCTCTTGCATTTCTTGCATTAGCAGGTGAATTCTTTAGCGCTAGTGCCACCTGGGAAGCCCTCTTGCTTCCCATGCCGCTTCCCTGCACCTGCAGCCTAGAAGAGGGGCTGTGAGCCAGGTGCAGGCCCTGGTTTATTTGCTTTCTGTGTTCTGGGCACAGCTTCTATAAAGCTGCTGCTGAAAAATGAGCCTGAAACTGAAATTTTGTGCATGTAATTTATTGAACACACCTGAAGCATTTGAAGAACACTGAGACAGAGTGGCTAGAGCAGGGTAAGGAAGAAGGAAAGGGATCAGAGAGGTGAGGTGGGGCGGGGGGACTCTGAATCCTGAGGCCCTTTGGGCCACTAAAGAGCATTGTAAGAGATGGTGGATCATATCTATAGCAGGTTCTGTTCAGGGCCTGGCATAGAGAAGATGCTTGGAGAATGGAGAGCACTGCAGTAAGTGTGGTGAATCAGCCTTTGTTTGCCAGGTGCTTCCTTCCTTTTGAGAATCAGGTGCCCAGGAAGGGCACCACCATAAAGTTGTGGGGTGTATAGAGTAAGAGCCTGGGCTGCCCAGCTGGGAAGACCCCATAGCCTGGTACCTTTGGCCTCTGACTGGCCTTGTTATTCAGGGACACTGGATGTCCGGAAAGCCTGGTTCTGGATGCTGTGACAAATGCGCTGGAACACAGCAGAAGATTTCAGTCACTAAGTCGTGTCCAACTCTTTGCGATCCTGTGGAGTGCAGCATGCCAGGCTCCTCTGTCCTCCACTGTCTCCACAGTTTGCTCAAATTCATGTCCACTAAGTCAGTGATGCTATCTAACCATCTCATCCTTTGCCGCCACCTTCTCCTTTTGTCTTCCATCTTTCCCAGCCTCAGAGTTCACTTTTCTGAATATTGATTATAATAATGCACCTAAAGTATTCTGGGGCTCTTCTCCCCTACACCCCATTTCCCTTACTATTAACATCGTACCTTACACCTTACTGTGGTATATTTCTTACAACTAATAATTTATTATTAAGTGAATTTGACACATTATTGGGATTTCATTAGTTTTGCCCAAATATCCTTTTTCTTTTCCAGGGTCCCATCCAGGATGCCACGTTACACTTAGTTGTCATGTCTCCTTAGGTTCCTCTGAGTTGTGATAGTTTCTCAGACTTTCCTTGCTTTTGATGACCTTGACAGTTTTGAGAACTGTTGGGAAAGTGTTTTATAAAATGTCCCTCTATTTGCATTTGGCTTATGTTACTGTCAAGGTTAGAATGGGGTTATGGATTTCTGGGAGGAAGATCAGAGGTGGAGTGCCATCCTCAACACAACATGTCAAGGTTTCATGTTATCGACTTGGCTTATCACTTGTATGTTAACCTTGATCACCTGGCCAAGATTATGTTTGCCAGATTTCTCCATTTCCCATGGTTTCTTGGAAACAAGCTACTGCATAGCCCACACTTAAGAAGTAGGGAGTTACGCTCCATCTACTTAAGAGGAGAGTATTTACATGAAGTATTTGAAATTCATTTGTACAGATTTATCTTTTCTTTATTTATTGAATTGTTTATTTGTATCTACATGGACTTATGAATATCTATTTTGCACTTTGTATTGTAATCCAAGTGCTATCTTTGTTTTTTAGCCATGCCACATGGCTTGTGGAATCTTAGTTGCTCAACCAGGGACTGAACCCAGGCCTTCAGCAGTGAACATGCAGAGTCCTAACCACCTGACTACCAGTGCAGTCCCATCCAATGCTATCTTATTTACTTTTTTGCTTAGATTGTTCTAGCTTTGGCTACTGGGAGTGCTTTTAGTTGGCCCCTGTTTACCTTTGACATACCCTTACTGTTTTTCTTCTTTGAGTACTTTCTTACTTTTGACACTGAAAAATGCTCCAGGCTCATCCTGTATATTCCATGTCACAGCTTTATCTTCATGTTTAAGATAGATCTTTCTGAGAATTCTGGAAAATGGGTTGGTTTGGGCCAAGACTGTTGCATTAGGTGGTGGTGGATGGATCAAGCAGTTTTCCAGAAGTTAAAGAAAGAAGTGGTAGATGGAGCCTCATTTCTGACCAGGGCAGCTGGCCAGATAGCTGTGAGATTCGCTAAGCCAAGGATTCAGGAGGAGTCCAGATGTGTGGGGGGTAGATCACAGGGTCTTTCTGGGACATCATCAATTTGAGGTGTCTGTGAGACGGCCCAGTGGGTGTGCCACGTGGGCAGTCGTGTGTTTGGGAAGAGAGATTTGTGGAGGGATACAACAGCAGTAGTCACTGGCACTCAGATACCCTTACCATTAACATCATACCTTACTGTGGTATATTTTTTATAGCTAGTAATAATACGTTATTATTTAGTGAATTTAACACATTGTTGGGATTTCATTCGTTTTTCATTAGGGCATAATTGATGCTGTGGGCATAGTGAGGTGGCCTAGGGAGTAGAGGAGAGAGAAGGGACTGGGCTGAGTGATGGAGGAGGTGGGAAGAATGACCCAAAGAACAGGAGGAGATCCAGGAGAGGGTAGGGTCTGAAAGCCGAGGGATGGAAGAGGGGATGGTAGGCTCTCCCCAAGGCCACTGAGAGGACTGGGGTATGAGGCCTGATGGTTGTCCCTTGAGTTTGGTGGGTAGAGGACATGGGTGAGGCCATAGCAGGACTTATTTTGGTGGAGCTGAGTGTGCAGAAGCCAGATTGGAGTGGGCTAGAGGGATAGTTGACTGATGGGAAATGGAACCTGGGTTTTGTTCAAAAAGCTTGGACATGACAGGGCAGGATGTGGGAGGGGGTGGCTGGAGGATGTTATAGGACATTCATGGCAGGATTTTCAGGGAGAGGGATGCTGAGCAGCATCTGGGAAGTGATAGAACTGATTGAGAAGAGGGATCGTGCAGTTTAGCTTAGGGGCCAGAGGGATCAAGGTCTTGAAGGAGCTCTGTCCCTGAGCTCTGTCTCTGGCCTCTGGGAACAGCAAAGACTAAAACAGAGTAGGATGGCCACTCTATCTGACTCTTGCCTCCTCTGTGTCCACAGGAAGAGGAGGAGAGGAAGGCCCAGGAGGAGCAGGCCCAGCGGGAGCATGAAGAGTATCTGAAACTGAAGGAGACCTTCGTGGTGGAGGAGGAGGGTGTGGGCGAGACCATGACTGAGGAGCAGGTGGGTCCACCAGCCCTAGAAAATGTTCCCTGAGCCCAGAAAGGCAGCACAGCCCCATCTCAGACACCCTGCGGCTCCTCACCTGCTTCCCTGGCCTTCCAGTGAGAGGCGGGTGGGCATCAGGATCAGCAGGCTCTAGTGGCCGAGACCTCGTCTTTGGGAGAGGTGGTGCCTCGATCCCCTCCCCACAGGAGGCTGTGCTGCTCACCCAGGTGGTTGGACAGGCACTCGGCTGGGTAGGTGGGTAGGCATAGAGCCTTGTGGCCCCTGCCAGGGGACTCTCATCTTGATTTCTCTGCCTCTCTAGTCCCATAGCTTCCTGGCCGAATTCATCAACTACATTAAGGTAAGAAATGCAGAGCAGAACCTGGTGTCAGCTGCTTGCTTCTTGTATGTGTGTTGGGTTCATCTTCAGGGCCTGGAGGGGGTAGGCCCAAGCGGGGTCTGCACACATGTCACTCAAGCTTGTGCAGGAGTGGGCAGGTGGGCCTGCTAGGGTCCTGGCCAGGAAAGCCCCTTCTCCTCTGACCCCAAAGGTGGGGAAGGACCTGATCTGTGTGGGAGGTCCGATAGCTTCCTCATGCTTAGGGTTTGACAGTTTCCCGGCTCTTCAGACCCCACGCTTAGTGAGTCATTGTGTTTTCAAGTTTCTTCACACGTGTTTTCTACCAGTTCTGTCATACTGAGGAGAAGCCACATCCCCTGCCACGTGTTCCTGACCAGGAACTTGGGTCTTCCTCGGGATACTGGAGGATGTTTCCTTTGGAATCTAGGGCAGGGTAGCAGGTGTGCCCCCTTCTGTCTGCAGCTGCAGCGCGGGCCTCCTGAATACTGCTCCGGTTGCATAAGCATGTCCTGCTCTGCTTTGCTGCTAAGCAACTTCTCTCCCACAAAGGATGCGATGAGGGGAGAGGTTTTCAAGTGCAGCTTAGGGTGCAGAGGCGGCTGAGGGAAGGAGTACAGAGGGAGCGGAGGCGGTGGTGGGGGTGGTACTAGGGGTGCCAAGGAGCCAGGGCTTGCATAATCCCCCCCACCTCTCCCAGAAGAGAGCAGGGTTTATACACCTCCTAGCTGCAAGGGGCTAGGCTCACAGCCTAGGGGCTGGGGGTTCCTGAGAGGGAGAAGGCTCCCTCAGACTGACCATTCCTTTCTTATAGAGTCCATTTTCCACCCTGGCACACTTGATTGAGGGCTGCAACCCTGGGCAGGATATGGCACACTCTCCTCTATTTGGAGCTTACTGTCCCCACCCACTCAGTGGGCAGCAACACAGCCCTGAGTCTCTCCTCCAGGAAGCCCTCCTGCATCAGCTTCAATCTCCGCCCCCACAAGGCAGAGACCTGAGAACCCCCAGGGAAGTTCCTATCCTTGCTCTCAGCAGCTCTCCGGAGGGGCCATTTTCTGGTGTTTTCCAAGCTCTTTTGGAGTTTAGTAGAAGTTTCTCCAGCTTATGCTAGCTGATTGTCCCAGAGCTCCTGTTGTAGGGAAAAGGAGAACTTCCAAAACTCAGCCTACCCACCTTCCTCTTGGCTTAAGGGGATGGGCCCTTTCATCCTAGGGTTTCAGAACTAGAGGGACATTTCTGTGCGTAGCAGTTACATGAAGCTCGGCTGTAATTTGATATTGTTGGTTCACTCTCCCTTCTGGTTGGGTTGGGTTGGTTGACTGATTAGTTTTTCCAGACATACTTTTAGTGCCAACAACCCCTCAGACCAGGTTTTCAGGGACCACCTGGGGTGACTCCATAATCACACTCTGAGCTGTTGCTGGGAGCCCGGCACCCACTCCCTGCTTTGTAGGTAGAGGCCAGCTGGCCAGGTCACCTCGTACTTGCCCACGCCCTGGCCCAACTGCCATTCACTTGCCTCCCTGCTTATATATTCAGTCTGGCATTTCGAACAGTCTCACGCCATCTGCAGCTGGGGAGGTGTCACCGTGTCAGTCCTCCCCCAGCTCATTTGCTGTGGAAGATTCACGGAAATGCAGACGATCGCCTTCTCACAAGTCATGTGCTCTTTGTTTTGAGGGAGACGGGGCAGATGCAGGTAGAGCCCACCAGTGGACCCTCAGCTGCACCCCCTGGGAACTAAAGTTTCTTCTGAGGGTGTGAAGGAAGCTTGTGGGCACATGGCTGTGTGTGAAAAGTGCTGGCTGGTGTTACTGACAGTTATCTTGAGGGCTCATACAGTGTGAAGAGGATGGTGACAGGAAGTATGGGCATGTCAGCATTGTCGTGATCTTTGGGCTAGGGAGCAGTGAGCAAAGGTGAGGCAAGACTTAGCTGCCTAGGTCCTGGCTTACTGGGGCTGTTTATCTGCTCTGTTCTCCCCATTCTCACCTTCTCCTTGGCGGGGCTGTGGGCCATGTCCTGTTCAACATTGCTTCTCCCACACCTTCTCAGTGCCTGGTCCTGGCAAGTTCTCAGCAAACACAAGTCCCAGAAAAGGTTTTTTAAAATAGCTTTTGGTGATTGTCATTCCTCCCCTTCATCTCTGTGGCGTTTCCCCTTCCAGCCTGTCCAATGTATTAGAAAGACACCTCTGGTTGCAGAGGAGAAGCCGGCAGCTGTGCTTGGTTCTGCAGGTGTGTTGCTGTCTCAGGGTGGTCCTCAGTCCAAGGGCCTGGCAGGCAGATCGCTGCCCACAAGCAGGGGAACAGGAGAGTTTATGAACGTGTATGTCCTCTGTATGGGTGATTGGGAGAGTGTGTGAGTAGTGTGTGAGGGGAACAAGGCTCTCCCGTAGGATCTGCACAGTGTGTGTCTAGCCACCCAGAGCAGATCAGATCAGAACACCAACTTCAGAGGGTGCCAGTATGGAAAAGGATTTGCCCAAGCTCAGCCTTGCACCTTCTCCTCCCTTTGTAGCAGTCCAAGGTCGTGCTCTTGGAAGACCTGGCTTCCCAGGTGGGCCTACGTACTCAGGTAAGCCCTGTAGGGTGGCCTGTATGTGGAGTGCAGCCATGGAATGTGTGTGGCTGTCAGAACGGGCCTGCCCTAAAGATGGAGAGTCTCAATGCCCCTTCCCCCCTACCCCCAACCAAGAGTGAGTATACTGTAGGAATCTCTCGTCACCCCAGGCATCCTGCCTTTATAACTAGTTGGAAAGCAGTCAGGAAGAAAAAAAAGAAAAAGGTCTGAACCCCATCACTCCAGCAGCCCAAATCCAATTACCTAGACAGCTGTCCTACAACAGGCCATACCAGCCTCCTCAGCCAAATGTCACCACTTCTCTTTTGGTTGGAAGGGAGTCTCTCTCGGGGTGGGGGTGGGGGGGTCCTGCCAGACTCCAGGACCAGAGCCCCTTCCCTCTAGGACCCTCCAAAGGAGACACGTGGAGTCACATTTCAGGGTGGCCATGAGAAGGAGAGGAGAGGTTTGGTTGTGGTGGGAGGAAGGTTGTAGGTGCTCCTTCTGGGGGCAGCAGTGCCTGTCCCTACTCTAAGAACTGTTCTCCTCACAGGACACCATAAACCGCATCCAGGACCTGCTGGCTGAGGGGACTCTTACAGGTGAGAGGAGGACAGTGTCACTGCGGGCCCTGGCCTTGGGGAGCATCTAGCCGTGTGGGGCTGCAAGGCTAGGATGAGCACCCTGGGTAGGGGAACAGGGTACAAGGAGGGGCCCTGAGAAGGGGGATGCAGTTCAACGAGGAGGATGCCAAGGCCTGGTGATGGCTTTGGGTGACAGGACAGGCAAGGAAGCCTGATGTGACTCACCAAAGTTGGATACAGCTGGGAAAGGCCAAGCAGGCAGGCAGGAGGAGTGGGTGGGTCGCTGGGCATGTGGGGAGGGCTCAGCACCACGACCTGCATGTCCCCACAGGTGTGATTGACGACCGGGGCAAGTTCATCTACATAACCCCGGAGGAACTGGCTGCGGTGGCTAACTTCATCCGGCAGCGGGGCCGGGTATCCATCACTGAGCTTGCCCAGGCCAGCAACTCCCTCATCGCCTGGGGCCGGGAGACCCCTGCTCAGGCCCCAGCCTGACCTAGGACTTCCCTCTTGGACTGAGAGCTGGCATGGCCTACCTGGCCATACATCTTTGTTCCTTTTCACCATCTTGGGGCAGATGGAGTGTGGCCAGGCAGTTACAGATTAAAGGCCCTATCAGTACTCGTGAGCTTGGTGTGGTTTGGTGTGGCAGAAGGCCTGGCCTGGGGTGCCAGATGAGCTGGTGAAAATCTCATTTTGGAATTTATCTTGGGGATTGGGGTGGGGTCCTTTGGAAACAGATGCAAGTTCCATTGTTATGAATGCATGCATTCAAAAACACTGATCATTTACTCTGTTCCTTTGTGCCCTGCATGCCCAGTCCCCAAAGCCTGGATGAGGTCTTACTCCCACCCCTCCCACCTTACCAGAGCCATAGAGGGAATCCTCTTGGGACACATCTCCCCGAATTGAGGAAGGAGTTCTCACCATGAGAGCTCTTATGAAGAAGAGTTAATGAGAGGTGCCACAGATAAAGAGTCCTAGAAAACATCAGCCTTAAGTGGGAGGGAAGGGAGGTCAGGGAGGAGAAAGGCTGAGCCAGCTGCTTGTGGGACAGGGAGAAAGAAGGGGAAGACCTGCTTGAGCTGGATGGAATTGTGCGGTGGAGGGACCTTGCTTCATATAGGACTTCACATGAATTCAGTTCTACATCCTTGACAAAAGTTTAAATGGTGTGGGCGATTCCACCCACTGGGGGATGTAAGGACCATATGTTCAGGAGTAGGTGTGAGATGGGAGATGTGTGTCTCCCATAGGGTCAGTCAGTGGTTCCTGTGGGCTGTTCAAGGCATGAGCTTCCTGCTGTGCTGAGGGTGAGGCATGTGTTTAAATGTGTATTTTTTATGCAACATGGCCCCTAAACACAACCACATACTTAACTCTGGTGCCTGGTGGAGGAAGAGGCAGCTTTCTGTTCCAGTCCAGGAGGAAACTACCTACGTAGATGGTGATGGGGAGATGGGGCATCAGGCTCCCAGAACAGACCCTTCCTGAGGGATTATCAAGGGTGATTTTGACTCATTTGATTCTGTAAGCAAAAACTATAGTACCTATATTCCAAGTACGGTGGGACTCTGGTATTTCAGTCAGCAATGGGCTGAAAAGCGCTACCTGCGTTGTTTGGAAGGCCAGTGGGAGCTCAGTCTAGGAAGAAGAACTAGACACAGATAACCCAGTGTGAGGGAGATAAAATCCAAAGGGAAAAGAGGAGCTGGCTTACAGTTAGAGCAGTGGTTCTCAGCCCTGGTTGCTCATTAAAATCACCTGGGGAGCATACCCCAATCTCATGCCAGGCTGTACCCTGGACCAGTTCAATCAGAATCTCTCAGGGTGGGTCCAGGGAGAATCAATAAGAGATTCCAATGAGTAACCAAGGTTGAGAGCTGGTGATGGAGGTGGAGGTGGGGTGGAAAGGCAGGCCGAAAAGTTGCAAGTAATTAAAATCCATAGTGGAGAGGGCTTCCATGCTTTCCCTCAGCCACTGCCATCCACATAATAAGACGGCTGTGGCAGCCCCAGCCACTGCATTCTATCCTCAGGACACTGCCCATAGGGTAGGAGTGTGAAAAAGGCATAACCCTCCCTCTTATCCCAGAAGCCTTCTAAGATTCTTTATGTTCCAACAGCTTAGTGTGGAGAAGAACCTGTAATCCTTTGTGCGCTATTTAGTAATCAGTCTACTAGTCTAACAAATTTATTAAATGAATATTCTTCCAGACAGTAAGTGATTAGTGTTTCAACAACTAATACATGAAAACTTTCAGGTTTAACCACTTAGACAAATTTTCATGCACATATTAATTATTACTTAAATACTTCTAAGAATTTAAACTCCCCACGTGAGTACAGTTGACCAACAACAGGGCGTTGGGTGTACTGGCCCTCAACACAGGTAAATATCTGCCTGTGTAACTTACGGCCAGTCCTCTATCCAAAGTTCCTCCATATCTGTGGTTCTGCATCTGCAGGTTCACTCAACCACAGATTGTGCTGTACCATAGTATTTATGCTGAAAAAAATCACCTCATGAGTGGATTCAAACAGTTCAAACCCATTTTGTTCAAAGGCCAGCTGTATATGAAATTATTTTTAAATACTTTTATACCTTAAAAAGTTGACCAGACACACATGGTTACATTACTGATCGGTATCTGCATTGCTAAAACTGATGATAAACATTTCAGTTCAGTGGATTTACATTTGCTTATTCACTAGCTCTGTTTGTACTTATATTTTTTCCTGAGGGTACAGTTTTCACTTATCCTGAAGCACAAAGGTGATTATTTCAACTGGCGGAGGGTATAAATAACTGGCAGAGGATGGTGATTCAGAACCAGAGACCCATCTGAGTCCTCAACATGTTTTGTGGCTCCTCTTTCATAGATTTTTCCTCTTCTGTCAGGAACTCTAGACTGATGGCTTCAATCAAACCGATAAGTTTTGGGTTTTGTAACCCCTAAATTACACAGTGCTTGTGCTTACAGGTGCCTCATCTTCACAGCCCAGCCCAACAGGTCTGTTTTGAAAGCACTTTGCTCCCAGTAGTTTGGTTCTTTCACAGCTTTTCTTTCTGGGGCCTCATCATGCAGTAGATAGGGTCTTAGATCCCTGACCAGGGATGGACCCTGCGTCCCCTGCAGTGGAAGTGCAGATTCTTAACCACTGGACCAGCAGGGAGGTTCCATAACATTTCTTTTTTAATGCACCTTCAAGGTGTATTGAAAAGCAGTGGTTGGAGAACCATGTAGTAAACTCATCTTTTCAAAGGAGTTGTTTACAAAATTGATCAAAAGTTAAAAAACTATTAAATACTGAGTATGAATGAGGTAGGTTCCCCAGCTGCTGTTGCTGCTGCTAAGTTGCTTTTAGTCATGTCCAACTCTGTGCAGCCCCATAGACGGCAGCCCACTAGGCTCCTCTATCCTTGGGATTTTCCATCCAAGAGTACTGGAGTGGGTTGCCATTTCCTTCTCCAATGCATGAAAGTGAAAAGTGAAAGTGAAGTCGCTCAGTCGTGTCCGACTCTTAGCGACCCAATGGACTGCAGCCTACCAGGCTCCTCCGTCCATGGGATTTTCCAGGCAAGAGTACTGGAGTGGGGTGCCATTGCCTTCTCCAAGGTTCCCCAGCGAACCACAGTAAATAAAAGATGGCCTCATCCACAGGTGGGGGCAGGGCAGTGCTATTAGTATAACAGGGAGATGGTCAGTTATCCAGCCAACAGGTGTGTGGGCTATACTACAAGGGGAGGCCTGGGCTGAGGGGAAGCCAGGTGTACAGAATGTAGATTTATGGTTCACTGAGGGACATGGAGCGTTGGGTGAAAAAAAGGGAATGTTGGGGGCAAAGATGAGAGAAGGTGCAAAGGGAGCTTGGGTCCCAGTAGGGAAGAGCTGAGCCCAGACATTTGGGCTATATTTTAATTAGTGTTTTAAATCACGAACTCATTTCTTAAGCCTTCTTTGCAATCTGTGTATCCCACAAATCTTTATTACTCTGTCACCTCCTCCCTCCACACCCCCATTGTACTGCTGGCGGGTACTGCAGCAAGCCTTCACGAGTGTGTGCTCCAGGCACCTCCAGTCCTAAGTCCTGCCCCCAAGATTGGAGATGACTATTCTACCAAAGCTGTGCTTTTCAAACTTTTTTGACAGTATCTCTTACTAAGAAAACCATTTTACATTCAGGACTTGGTACATGTGTGTGTGCATATGTACAGATGATGAGCAAGCTGAAGTTTCACAGTAACCCTTTGCTTATCATGGTTTGATGTATGTTGATATTTGTTTCTCTGTTTTCTTTTTTTGGCCACCCCGCACCTGTTCTGGCCCATAGCAGAGAAATCCCGGACTCCCAACCCCTAGACCACCAGGGAACTCCCTATTTCTCTATTCTGTTTCACTGCTGATGGTGACTAAATTGATTGTATAGCTCATTCACAGATCTCGACCTACAGTTTGAAAAACAGGGTTCTAATGAGCCTGTTCCTTATGTATTGACAGGGCCAAGGAGCAGTATCTGAGTGAAGAGTAGCACATCATATAACTTAAAGTAGTCACAGAGTTGTAACAAAAACAGTGTAAACTACAGTGGGGACATTGAAAAAAAATATTTTCCTTGGTTTAGCCTGATATAATGAAAAAAAATATTTTCCTTGGTTTAGCCTGATATAATTTTTGATTAGTCATACATAATTTTTGACTGGTTAATGCAGTATTTTACTACTCATTAAAGGTGAATGTGAAAGGGAACCTCGTAATAGAACCTACCAAATACTGATACCATAACGCTAAGCTTGTTTAAATATAACCCTTTGCATGTAACCTACTAGATTTACTTTGACCAAGTAGTCATTGGAACTTTCTTATATGATTTTACAATTTGACTTAAATTTCTAAAATGATACAAAAAACAAATCCATCATCATCATCATCCCCAAACTAAAACCAGTAGTGTTCCAACTGTATCGTAATTGAGTAACTGAGATAAATACTTCTGTCGTTCTATTTTCTTTATTTCTCATCAGTGAAGTAAATCAAATCACTTTTTGCTGTGCTAAACCCTATAGTAGGTATGTGGACACATACTTGATATCTAGCTTGACAGTTGTCTTGATGCCTTTTTAGTTTGTGCATATTGGATATATGAGAAATGTGGACCCCGAAGGCAGGTAATAAAAAAAAATTTTAACCACCCCTGTACCTATCTGCAATATTAATGTACAGAGTTTACAGAGAAGACTTTCTGCTGGACAAATTTACCCCAGATTTTACAAAAATTTATTCTGGTAACACTTTTGGAGTTTGCAGGTTTCCATAAAAACTGATTACAAGTTTGGACATGACCATAATTTCCATGATGCAATAATCATTTAAAATACTATTTTGCTTGGGGCTTTAAGAAGGACCAACATGCTTCACAAATAGATGTGAGTACATAAAACTCACTTGAGATGGTGGGTGGGGTGGTGACTTGTATTCTTTTTTACCTATTTCTAAATAACTTGCAGTGAGGTTTATATCATATAGGTACAGATAAGTCTCTGTCAGTATAAACAAAACATCAATTATATAAAAACAGAAAAGAAAAATATTACCCAAAAAAATTCCTGGAGAACATAAAAGCATAAGCCATCTTCTATCTTTGGTAAAACGTGCAATTAGTAAAGAATAGTAGTAAAAAGGAGAACACAGTCTAATAATGTTCTTTTATTTTTCCTTTCGCTTTCCATTTTCACGGGCCCAGAGTGTGTATGTGTGTGTAAACATCATCAGGTTGTAAAAAAACCCATCATACTTGGGTCATCAACATTTCAGTTATAGTTTTATATTGGTCTAGATAACCCCCAAGACTTTTACTGGTCATTCCTAGGAATTTTTGGCACAGATTCAGAGGTTTTTATTTCTTTTATGAAGCAAGCACAGCTAGAAAAAGCTTTATGCAAACATCCAAACTTTAGCATGGATTTGATTGTCTGCTCCCCAGTTTGGCATCTCGAGTTACTGCCCAGTCATTCCAGAGAAGCCCTAGTTCCCTTCTGGATAACTTGGTGGGTAGGTGTGATCCCAAAGGATCACAACCGTCTGCTAATTTGGTAGGTTTTTATTTACATATCTTCAATATCAGCTGAAGATGTTTACAACTGCTTATTGGCCATTTGTATTCTGTGAATGATGTGTGTGTGTGTGTGTGTGTGTATAATATATATAATATATTATATTATATGTATATATATATATGTATATATATGTATATGTATATATGTATATGTATACATATACATATATACATATATATGTATATATATATGTATATATATATACATATATATATATATATACATATATACCTATACATATATACATATACATATACATATATATATATGTACATATATATACATATATACATATATATATACATATATATATACATATATATATACATATACATATATATATATACACATATACATATATACATATACATATATACATATACAATATACATATACATATACATATATATGTATATACATATATGTATATATATGTATATATATGTATATATATATATGTATATGTATATATATGTATATAATATGTATAATATATATTATATATATATAATAAATATATATATATATAAAATATATATATATAATAAATATATATAATATAAATATATATTATAAATTAAATATTTATATTTAAATATTTTAAATATATATTTAAAATATATATTTTAAATATTTAAAATATATGCTGGGTTTTTGTTGTGTCATGCAAGATCTTATTTCCTGACCAAGGACTGAAGCTGGGCCCCCTCCTTTGGGAGCTCGGCATCTTAACCACTAGATCACCAGGGAAGTTCCAATGATATATTTCTATCTTTACCCATTTTTCTAGAGATCCAGGGATTTTGTGGCTTCATTCATCATTTAAAAATGAATGTTGAATGTCTGTTACATGCTTGCATTAGTTTTCTAGTGATGCTGTAACAAATTACCAACTTAGTGTTGTAAAATAATACAAATTTATCATCTTATAGTTATGTAGAAATCCAACACAGGTCTTACTGAGCTAAAATCAAGGTAGGGCTGTGTTTGTTTCTGGAGGCTCTTTTCCATCTTTAAGAGGCCACTCATTCCCAGAGCCTCCGTCCTCTATCTGCAAAGCAAGCTATGTTGTATCCCTCAAACCATACTTCGATAGTCACATCTCCCCTGCCATCACCCACCTACTACTTCTACTTTTAAGGACCCTTGTGATTACATACAACTCACCTGGATAATCTGATTTTAAAGTTATTAGAAAACTTCATTCTATCTGCAACCTAAATTCTCTTTTGTCATGTAACCTAAGTTAGTCACAGGTCCTCGGAATTAGGACTTGGACATCTTTACTTACTAGAGTGTTAAGATGGGAATGCTGTGCTGTGTGATGGGAATGTCCGACTCTTTGTGACCCCATGGACTGTAGCCCTCGAGGCTCCTCTGTCCATGGGAATTCTCCAGGCCAGAATACTGAAGTGGGTTGCCATGCCCTCTTCCAGGGGATCTTCCCAACCCAGGGATTGAACCCTGGTCTCCCACATTGCAGGAGGATTCTTTACTATCTAAGACACCAGGGAAGCCCAAAAATACTGTGGGTAGCCTAGCCCTTTTGCAGGGGATCTTCCTCACCCAGAATTGAACCAGGGTCTCCTGCATTGCAGGCGTATTCTTTACCAGCTGAACTAGGGAAACCCAAGATGGGAATATGGAATTTTAAATAAAGGATCCTGTCTACATAGACGCTATTAATACAAACTAGTGGAGAAGACAAGTGGTTTATCAATCACATAATTTTCTTCTTTTATCTCATTTGTCAGATTTTGGCATTAAGACTATTCTACCTTTATAAAATAAATTAGCTTTTTTTTAAATTATAGTTGATTAACAATGTTGTGTTAATTTCTGCTGTACAGCAAAGTGACTCAGCTATATATAGATATGTATATTCTTTTTCTTTTTCAAACTTTAAAGCCAATTAACAATGGTGTGGTAGTTTCAGGTGAACAGTGAAGGGACTCAGCCATACATATACATATGTCCTGCTGCTGCTGCTGCTGCCGCTAAGTCGCTTCAGTTGTGTCCGACTCTGTGCGACCCCATAGACAGCAGCCAACCAGGCTCCCCCGTCCCTGGGATTCTCCAGGCAAGAACACTGGAGTGGGTTGCCATTTCCTTCTCCAATGCGTGAAAGTGAAAAGTGAAAGTGAAGTCGCTCAGTCGTGTCCAACTCTTAGTGATCCCACGGACTGCAGCCCACCAGGCTCCTCCATCCATGGGATTTTCCAGGCAAGAGTACTGGAGTGGGATGCCATTGCCTTCTCCGATACATGTGTCCATTCTCCCCCAAACCCCTCTCCCATCCAGGCTGACAAATAATGTTGAGTAGAGTTCCATGTGCTGTACAGTAGTTCCTTGTTATCCATTTTGAATATAGCAGTGTGTACATGACCTTCCCTAACTATTCCTTCTCCCTGGCAACCATAAGTTTGTTTTCTAAGTGTGTGAGTCTCTTTCTGTTTTGTAAGTAAGCTCATCTGTATCATTTGTTTTTAGATTCTACATATAAAGGATGCCATACGATATACCTCCTCTGTCTGACTTACTTCTCTCAGCGTGACACTCTCTAGGTCTATCCATGTTGCTGTAAATGGCATTACTTCTTTCTTTTTTAATGGCTGAGTAATATGTACCACATCTTTATCCATTGCCCTGTTGATGGTCATTTAGGTTGCATGCATGTCTTGACTATTTATAAACGGTGCTGCAGTGGACACTGGGGTGTATGTATCCTTTAGGATCATGTTTTTCTCCAGATATATTCCCTGGAGTGGGATTGCTGGACCATTACGGTTTATCACAGGATATTGAATATAGTTCCCTCTGATGTACAGTAGGACCTTGTTGTTTATTCATCCTGTATTTAATACTTGCATCTGCTAATCCCAAACTCTCAGTCCTTCCCTCCTTCACCTCCCCCTCCCCTTGGCAACCACAGATCTGTTCTCTATGAGTCTGTTTCTGTTGCGTAGATATATCCATGCATGTCGCATTTTAGATTTCATATATAAATGTCTCTCTCACTTACTGCGCTTAGTGTGATAATCTCTGGGTCCACAGAGAGCTTTCCTTCTTTTCCTGTGATTTAGAATGACCTGTTATATAGGTTGGTAGAACTCAGTCTAGAGCTGCTGCTGCTGCTGCTAAGTCACTTCAGTCATGTCCGACCCTGTGCAACCCCATAGACAGCAGCCTACCAGGCTTCCCCTGTCCCTGGGATTCTCCAGGCAAGAACACTGGAGTGGGTTGCCATTTCCTTCTCCAATGCATGAAAGTGAAAAGTGAAAGTGAAGTTGCTCAGTCGTGTCCGACTCTTAGCGACCTCATGGACTGCAGCCTACCAGGCTCCTCCGTCCATGGGATTTTCCAGGCAGGAGTACTGGAGTAGGGTGCCATTGCCTTCTCCGAAGTCTAGAGCTAGTACCATTTAAAAGAGTAGATATTTGGGACTTTCCTGGTGGTCCAGTGGTTCTGCACTTCCACTGCAGAAGGAATGGGTTTGATCCCTGGTCAAGGAACTAAGTTCCTACATGACACTTGGCATGGACTCCCCCCAAAAAAGGTAGATCTATAACAATGCAATTTGTAGTTATTGATCTTATTAAAAACTACAATCAAAATAGTATTTAAATAACCATTTTTCTATCTGGAAGCTTTAGTTAGTACACTGAAAAAAAGCTTGAAAAGAAAAAGAAAAACATTGAAAAAGAAACTCATTTTATTATAGATAAAATGATTTCATCCTAGAAATCTCTTTTTTTACTTCAGGCTTGCTCCCGATGCTCCAGGTCTGTATCTTGAGTGCACCTCTTCAGCAAGGCCTTCTACCTTATTCTGAATTGGGATCCCCTGCAATCTCAACTTCTCTTTAGTACTTACCACTTTCTAATTCACTGTGTATTTTACTTATTGTCTCTTCCTACTTGAGTGCAAACTCCATTAGGGCAGGGATTTTTGAGCAAATGTGTAATATTTTAATAGTTTTTCTAAATTTTCAGAGTTTACTCACCTGTTTATTCTTCCAAGCAAACCTCTTTACCTTAAAATAAAGGTTTTTTTTTTTTTTTAAACAAAAGTAACACATGCTTGTTGTAAAAATGCAAACATTACCAAAGTGCCTAGAGTCCTCTCTTCTGCTATGCTCCCAGAAATCCCACCATCTCAAGGTAGCCACTGTTATTAGTTTGGTGTGTATCTGTTCAGGCTTTTCTATGCGTGTACGTATTTACTCTTAAAAATAATAGAAAAATTAAGAGTATAGTGTGTATACATGGTATTCTGCCACTTGCTTTTTTGGACTTGCATTGCATTGTTGCATTGTTATTGATTAATCTTCTACTAATAGAAAAACTTTTTTTTTTTTTTTTACTATTACAACCATTATATCAATGACTGGCTTCTTACATCTATCATATAATTTGTGATGGTATGGTATTTCTTCCAGAAATGGAATTGTTGGGTTCAAGGATATAATGCATTTCTCATTTTAATAAATCACCCAATTGTCCTCCCAAAAGACTGTACCAGTTTATACTCTCAAAAATATTTTAAGAGTTCCTATTTTCCTACAGCCTCACCAACATGGAGTTTTAATTTTTGTTAGTCTGATACACCCTCTCTTTTTTTGGCCTTCCTCATGGTCTGCAGGATTCCCCAACCAGGAATTGAACCCAGGTCCTTGGCAGTGAAAATGGAGTCCTAATCACTGGACCGCCAGGGAATTTTCCTGTTAGTCTGATATACTCTTGTTTTGATCACTTGCTCTTCACCCTATTGGTGAGGCAGAGATTCTCACTTTAGGATTATGGGGATAGCCAAACACAGTACCTGGGACTGAGCAGGTGAGACTGACAACACATATACTCACAGCTCAGGAGAGAACACCACAAGCTACACAGGGCCACAGGGGTGTTGCACTAAGGAACAGAGTGAACAACCAGAGACTATGGGAGGCCAGCTCTGTAGCAGCAAGAGGGCGAGTGCCCCTGGTTCCTGCAGGGGATATGCTTGGCTTTTTAAAATAAATCTGAGGGCTGATAGAGAACTGAGACCCACTACAGTACTCAGAAATAATCTGTACCTCATCCATTTGATAAGGAGGATTGTTTGACTAGGGCCACTTTTGGTTTAGGCCATTGGAGGCCCTCTGGATTTTACCAGATGTCAAGGTAGCACAAAATATTGAATCTTAATGTCAATCTTTCCTAGTTAATTATGAGAGTTCTTATTTTACTTTTGAATGACTTTTTGGCATCTATTTTGATGATTGTTTTTTCTCATTTAAGACAGTCATGGATTAAGTTCTTATACAATAATATCTAATTTTATTTCCTTGATTTGTATTTAGGATCCCCCCACCTCAAACTGATCAGTATGACTGGTTCTTTTTCTGTCCTTCTTCCTTTATTGGGAATTGGTATAAAGGGAATGGTGGCTTCATAAAATGAAATACCATTTTTACTTTTCTGGGCTCTGATAGAAATTTCCAAGGTGAGGATTATCTGATCACTGAAAGTTTGAAAGAATTCTTCCATTAAACCATCTGGGCCTCGAACCTGCTTCGGACATCTTCCTTGGATAGTATTTTCAACATCTTTCTTGTTTTTGTAATTTTATTTCCCAGAAAAGGGTCCACATTATTAAATATCAGAGTTTCCGTATGCATTAGAACAGAGTCAGATATGGTATTCTCTTACTTTTCTGGTGTTCCTAAGATGCAAAACCACATTCTTAATGACATAAGAACAGAGAACTATAAAAAGATACTAAGTTGAGATCAAGACAGAGGTAGATGGAAAAACGAAAGGAAACTAAAATGAACAGAATTAAATGTTTTATTAGAGAAAATAGAATACCCTTAACTGTGAAAATTAAATCAATGATGGTGAAAACCAAAACTTGAGATACTGTCCCCAGGATTTAGAGAAAAGGGACAAAGAGATTTAATTGACAGTGGTAATCCAATGTGATAATTTTAGAGGAGAAAAAAAGTCCAAAACAATCTGTTCATAGAATGGACAAGAACATAATAGAAGAGACCTTTTCTCAGTTGAAAGGAAGACTTTCTGAAAATTTAATAGAAAAATGCCTATACTAAGATTTATACTGGCAAAATGTTTGACTTTTGAGAGTAGAGAAAAGTCCCAACAAGCACCAGGCAATTTGCTCGCCTAAAAGAGACCAACCGAGGTTTGCTACCTTTTTTTGGAGCTACAATATAATTGACATATAATATTAGTTTCAGATGTACTTGCTACTATTTTAAGAGCCGAAGACAATGGGATATGGACAAGAGAATTTTGAGGGGGAAAGTTTGAGATTCAAGAATTCTATAACTAGTTAAGCCACCCTGTGTGTGAGGACAGCAGAAAGGCATTCTCACCTAGGGCTGCTGCTGCTGCTGCTAAGTCACTTCAGTCGTGTCCGACTCTGTGCGACCCCATAGACTGCAGCCCACCGGGCTCCCCTGTCCCTGGGATTCTCCAGGCAAAAACACTGGAGTGGGTTGCCATTTCCTTCTCCAATGCATGAAAGTGAAAAAGTCAAAGTGAAGTCGCTCAGTCGTGTCTGACTCTTAGGACTGCAGCCTACCAGGCTCCTCCATCCATGGGATTTTCGAGGCAAGAGTACTGGAGTGGGGTGCCATTGCCTTCTCGGTCACCTAGGGCAAAGACTTAGAAAAATGTAACATCCTGGAGTTCACTTTGAAATCACTAGTCAAGTTGGGAGATGGGTCTGAAGGAGGAGTAGAAAAATTAGTGCATAAGAAACTGTCGGTGATGTTACCAATTAAATCATTGGCAAAAGCCAAAACGATTGAAAAAGGATTTTGTGTCTTAAAAGTGTAAATAAAAACTGAGTCTGTCATCCTGGATTAAGTGGACAAATATAAGTAGTGTGAGGGCAGCAGGCCAAGAGATGGAAATTTCTCATTACAGAAGAGGAACAAAAATGAATGCTCTGTCATTGACTTTAATAATTTGTGAAAATAAACTGCATTTTTATTTGATAAACTTAATGGCAACAACCAGAAGAATTAAAAACAGGCTTTCTGCATTACAAATCACTATGGGAGATAAAAGCAAATATGGAAAAATTCAGAAAACAGGAAATAGCCAGAAATAAAAACTATTTAAATAGAATGACAGCTGACCAAACAAATCCTCTGTAACAGTAGAGGTACTATGGATTAAATGCCAACAGAGCAGAGAAACTGCAGTTTTTAGGTCAGATCCTTTGTGCCTCAAAGATTTTGCTAATGCTGAACCCTAGGCCTGGCTTGCTTGTCTATCCTATTCAAGGTGAAGGCCTCCGTTCCAGACGGACTTCTTCCCGGCAATCCTCCTGGGCCACCTGGGGCGGAATGAGCACCTCTCTCACAGACCTGGCAACCGTGTGCGAAGCTGGTATTCCATATCAGACACAACCGCCTTTTTCCCTCTCACTATGAAGGGCCAAAGCATCTTGCCAGGTTCGGGCCACAGGATGAAACAGTCAAACCCTGCTCAGTTGTAATGTACGTCTTTTACCTGGTCGCCCTCCCTTCCCTCTATGACGGTGATCCTCCGTGAGAATCAAGTTTCAAACCGGCTCCGATTGCTGATGGAAGGAGTCAAGGACCCTCAAAACCTTACAAATGCCCGCCCACTTCTCCCCGCGCCTGAGCCGGTCTTCCAAGGGCGGTGTCGTATCCACCCCTGATGGCTCGCCCCGCCCCCACCTTGCAGACTAGTAGTAAGGTCTCTAGGTGTCGGCTGGGAAGCCGCGACCCGAAGAGCCGGAGCGAGAGAGGAATAGGGCGCGGAGCTCTGCATCTAGAGCCCCTTCCCCAAGTCAGAGGAGTTGCTCCTTGTAGCCAAAGATGTGGGGTTCAAGAAG
The DNA here is from genome assembly GCF_002263795.3 of Bos taurus. Classification (NCBI taxonomy): domain Eukaryota; kingdom Metazoa; phylum Chordata; class Mammalia; order Artiodactyla; family Bovidae; genus Bos; species Bos taurus. The sequence continues at coordinate 52,028,020 of NC_037340.1, forward strand.
GGTCTGTCCTATTGGATTTAAGAGGAGAGACGGGGGCTGAGCCCAAGAGTATAGAGGGTTAACACGGAGTGTGCAGAGGGCTCGGGGCCGGCTCAGAGCGCCCCGAAGGCGGGTGGGTGAACTAGAGGTGTCCCACGCGCGGGCCTGGGCGCAGCGATAAAGGGGTTAAGGCACTGGGCCCCGCCTCAGCCCAGGGATTGGCGAGCTTGGGGGGCGTGGCTGGAGGGCGGACCTGCGTTTGCCGCAGCCGCGGGTGGGCGGGGCCCGGGCGGGGAGCGGGAGGGGCGCGGAGCGCAGCCGGGCCCGCGCCTCGCGCCCCGCCGGGCGGGCTTCTGGCCGCGCCAGCGAGCCGGGCCGGCGGCGCCAGCTCCGAAGACCCCGCGCCGGACCCTGAGGCAGCGAGTAAGTGAGGCAGACCCACCGCGGCGCCCCTCTCGACTCCGACCTTTCGCCTTGCCCGCTACACCGCGAGGCTCTTTCGGTCGGACCCGGAGCTGGGGAGGGGGAGCGTCCCACTGCTGGGATCCCAGGGATGAAGGGAGTGGAGATGAGGCCGATGATGTCATGGATGCTTCGCAGGGCCTGGGGGAAGGTGGCGGCCGGAGGGGGTGCGGCCCGGATTATGTCACCTCTTCCCTCTGCGCCCCGCCCCCCTGGGCCACACGCGTTGGTGAGGAGCTCCAGGAGGTGCAGGAGGGATTTCTCCCACCGCAGAGATCCCCCCGGACACCTCTTCGGGATGGCCTGTGACTGGGGTCTCTATCTTTTGGCGCTGCGGGCCGTGGGGGCGAACACCCTCCCCCTACCACCACCCCCCACTCCCGTGTGGGAGGCTCGTGTGTGCGCGCGTGTGTGATCGGGGTGTGTGTGTCGGGGGGGGCGCTGTCAGCCCCCTCAGTCCTGAAACACGGGATTTATCAGAGCCAGGATCTAGGGGATCAGCCCCTTCCCCCTTTGTCGCCAAGAGAAGATGAATCTCCCCTCACACATCCCAACCAAGAAGTTCTGGAGACCTCTGCACCCCCTCCCCCAAAGCCCCATAGTGCCCCTGATACATTTTCTCCCTCAATCCTTCCTGGAAGCCCATCCTGATTTTCCTAAAGGGATTCATTGCCTCTTTGCATTGCTTATAACTAGCATTCTCCCACATGCATTCTCTCTGCATCTCCTCTGAATCAGTGCACAGAGACCCCAAGATTCTGTGGCCTGTTCCCCTCCTGGGGGCACCCACAGGCCAGCCCCAGAATGAAATTTCCCTGGAGTGGCCTGAACCAAGTGCTCCAGGAGCCCTCCCCCTGGGTAGATCAGGGATGCTGTCCTGGGAGGCAGTATTTGGGTTGGTTTTTAAAGGGTGCAGAATGGGCACAGAGAGCTGTGAAGAGATTTTGTGTAGTGTGGAGAGGGACTCAGGTCAAGGGAAATAGGATGAACAGCAGGAGAGTCCTTGGGGGCCCTGCTGCAAGCTGTGGTTCTGAGGGCTGAGAGGAATGCCAGGCATCTACCCATAATACATTCACTTCTTAAGATTCCTGTAAGGTAGGTGTGAGAACTCAAAGTGGAATAATCTGCATGCAGTTCCACCCCTAATCAGTTGAACTGGGATTTCCACTTGGAGCTGATACCTCCGTAAGTGTCTATATTGCACCTGGTGCAAAAAAATTTGGGCAAAGCATGGACAAGATTGGCTTTGTCCTTTATAAAGAGTCTCTTAGTAGCTGCACAGGGGAGGGAGTGCAGAACAAGAAAGAGCAGTGAGAAGCCCCCAGCAAGGATGCTAGCAGGAGGGGCTGTTAAGATCTTTAGGGGGTGAATGGGCTGAGCTTGGGGCTCTGAGACCCCAAGGGAAAGGTATAGTTTACTAGCTTTGGGAGGGACACACATGTGGAGGGGCTGGGTGGTCACTATAGGATGGAAGGACCTGCCCATCTAACTCCCAGGTATAGTCTATTTGCCCCCTTCGTGACCGCTAATTCTTTGTGTAATGTCCCAGGCACTAAGGGTGGATAGGACAGAAATAGAGGCAGACTCAGGCAACAGGCTGTCATCCCAGGTTGTTGAGCTAATGCCATGAGGTTGTCTTTGCAGACCATACTCAGCTACCTGGGCTAGTTTAGGACCCTGACCCACAAATGAAACTCAAACCCTTCCTCTGGACTCAGTTTCTGCCTATCAGGGAGATATATACCCTTCCTTGTCTTGCCAGTCCCTGCTGGAGGTTTGTAGAAAGAAGTTGCAGCAGTCTGAGCTTGGGAGAGGCAAGGGGCAGAGAACACTTGCATGGGGTTGACAGTAATAGGTTAGAATTATAATAAGCTCTTCAAGGAGTGAGGCTCCAAGGAGGGTTGCAGTGGGTTGGTGGTCAATGATTCCCAGAGAAAGACCACAAGGATAGGAGGCTCAGGAAACAGTTTTGGGACCTCATTTCCATCCATCCAGGACTCTGGGCACCCAGGCCTTCAGGGGACCACACACAATCCAGGGAAACCATAGGGCAGGGTGGCATATGATCAGCCCCAATCTATGGTCAGAGTCTCCTTTCCTGGATCTCAGGGAAGGTAGTATTGCATATTTGTACTGCACCTTACAGTTTGCAAAGCACCTTCCTAAACATTATCCTCTCACTTTCATGACCTGAGGTTTGCTCCTGCCCACACCCAGGCTTCTGGTGGAACCCCCTTGCCTAGTTTTCTCATCTCACTATTGACACCTTCTTTTAGCATATAACCACACTCAGGTTTCTACCATGTTAAATTCTAAAATTAGAAAAGAGCCCTTGGATTCCAAACCACCTTAAATTACTGCCTTCTCAAAAGAGAAGGGAACTCTTTCCCTCCAGACCCCCACCTCCCCCCACTCCTGCAGTCTGGTTCTGCTTTGCACCACTTTCCCAAAATCATTCTCTCATAGGCACCAGTGATGTTTCCATCTGCCAAATTCAGGGCACCCTCTCCAATCCCAATTTTACGAATAAGCCCCTTTGTTAACTCCAGGAGTGCCCTTACCTTCTTGAAGCATACTCCATCTTGGTCTTCAGGGCCTGCCTTCTGGTCTTCTTCCTGCTCTCACTTCTCCACCCAGGCTTCAGGGGCTCTGCCACTGGAGCTCCATGCTGGACCCCACCCACATCACGCTTGAACGCTCATGATCTAAGTCTCTCTTTCTATCTGATACCTGAGAGATATCTTTCTCTGGTCTTCCTCAAAGCACCCATTTTCAAAAACAAAAAAGCACCCCTTTCCCCACACATTCTCCTGTCATGTTAAGGGTGTCATACCCATCCTGGTGTCCCAGTCCAGACACCTCCCTTGCCCCACCCCCGGACCCCATCTGTATGATGTTTAGTCAGTTCTTCCTCCCTGACCAGATCGTCCCACTGTTTCTAAGCCTCAGAACACCCAGCCTTCACCCTTTTGACTCCCCAGCTGCTCCTTCCAGAGATGGCAAGAGAAGGGAGTCATGTTTAGGCTGGGAGGGGGATATTATATCTCCATATTTCTGTTCATTATCGGTGAGCAGAGCATCAAGATTTTGGCAGCAGCACCTAGGGCACCAGATGAAAGTAGGCACTCACTTTCACCTGCACTTGCACTTCAATTGGACCCTCTCTTGCCTTACTCTATGTTTCAGCTTTGTGGGACGTGTGGAACCGGTTAGCTTAAGGAAAGAAGGTGGTAAATGCCTGTTCTCCACACCTGGTGGGGGGGGGGGCGGCGGGGGGGGGAGGCAGAGATGCTGATAGAATGGAATTTTACAAAAGTGGTGCTGACTGGTTTGTGGGAGTTTTCCAACGACTTCGGGCTGTAATTCCAGGCGTGGCCAGAAGACACCTGAAAGGCAAAGAGTTTTGTTTGGTTCCCCTGGTCTGGGACCCGATAGCCTCAACACAGCATTAGAAGTGGGCATCTGGGTAGAAGACAGTTTGAAACAGCACTCAAGGGGCCCAGGACTGCCACCTGTACCCCTTCATCTTAGCAGACAAGGAAGACAGGGTTTAAAGGACTGAAGGGCGCCCCCTGCCATTTTTGGCACTTGTATGAGCGTCTGCTCGCGGCCGGCACTGCCTGCAGCCCCAGTCCGGCTGAATATGAGGCTTTCTGGGGCAGGTGTTCCTTTGGTACGGACTTGAGACAAAGGAACCAGGAAACAGGGCCTTCCAGAGCACAGGTAACCCGAGGCTCTGCTGTGGGCCAGCCTTGGGGGAGGGGGACGCACGCCCACTGAAGGGCTCCGAGGAATTCTCGGTGAACTGAGCAGGGTCAAGGTCCACAAGGAGCGGGGGAGGGGAGTAATCCAGGAAGTCTTCCCGAAGGCAGTGAATTCTTGGAGGGGTTCTGCAGGCGCGGAATCCTGGGCGCCGTTGGGCGCCGAGGCTCCGCCCCTGCCCCCGCCCACCTGTGGGAACCGCAGGCCAGGAGGGAGGTACGGCAGGCGTCCTCCGCAGCCAGCGCTGCGTCCTCTGCCCCGGCTTCAACCAGCCCCGGGGCCTCTGCCGAGGTACTGACCATGGGGAGGGGAACCTCTCGTGCCAGACCCCCATGCGTGCAAGTTGGGAAGACCTCTGGAAGGGCCCCCTGCTACACGCTGCAACCGCGGTCCCCGGCCGTCCGCGAGGGGTGGTGCATGTCCTAGGTGGCCCAGATGCGCGCCGCCCAGGCAGCTACCGCCCACCCTACCCCCAATACCTCCGTCCTGTCCCGCTCCCGCTGCCCTGGGGTTCCTGGCACGCGGCAGCTCTGCGAGGTAGGTCCTCCATTCCTCCCATTTCGCAGAGGAGAAAACTGCAGTCCGGGATGGCTCAGTCGGCCGGTCCAAAGTCGCGTAGCTGGTTCGTGCCGAGCTGCGAGAGTGAGGCACATGGCCCCTGCAGACCGGGCCTCGGAGGGTCCCAGGCTTGAGGCCCCATCGGCCCCCCACCCCCTTGGAGAGGCAAGGAGAGGATCCTGCGCCGGTAGTGAGCCTCCACTTCTGTCCTTGACTGCAACACCCTAGGTTAGGGGACCGGGAAGGACTCCCATCCACAATTTTTGGATAGGGGTGGGTTTCCCTCCCTTAAGTTCTGAGGTCCCCTATTGAATGCAGGTACTGCTGTCCCCTTCCCAGCCCATGAGATTGGGATATAGGAGTCCAGACCCAGAGTAAAGGATAGCTGAGTTCTGAGGTTGCAGTGAAGAATTGGGGGTCGGTGGGTCACTGAGTCTGGGGGGCAGACCCACGATGAAGCTGGGTCTGAGGTGGGAGTTGAAGAGTGGAATACTGAGTATAGATAGCAAAGGGAGGAGGGTAGGTGTATGGTCCCTAGGGGTTGGGCTTTGTCAGGTGTACAACGGGCAGCCCCTATTACCAAGTTGTCCTTATTTCCCCAGCCCCATTCCTTTACCTTGACTGTTTGGGGACTCCTGGGCCCACTATAAGGAAGGAGACACTGAAAGGCAGGTTCAGCTGGTGCTGGGTCAGGCTTGGATGGGGTGGTGGGAGTGGGGGTGGGACTGATCTCTCTCTGCTTTCCTACTTGTGCCCACAGTGCCCCCCTGGCTTAGTCATGGCGAAGCTGGAGACACTGCCTGTGCGTGCTGACCCAGGGCGAGATCCTCTCCTGGCCTTCGCCCCTCGGCCCTCTGAGCTCGGACCCCCAGACCCTCGCCTGGCCATGGGCAGTGTGGGCAGTGGAGTGGCCCACACCCAGGAGTTTGCCATGAAAAGTGTGGGCACCCGCACGGGGGGTGGGGGCAACCAGGGCAGTTTCCCTGGTCCCCGTAGCAGTGGGGTCAGCAGGGAGAGGCCAGGCCGCTACCCCTCAGAGGACAAGGCTCTCGCCAATTCACTCTACCTCAATGGCGAGCTACGGGGCAGCGACCACACGGATGTCTGCGGCAATGTGGTGGGCAGCAGCGGCGGCAGCAGCAGCAGTGGCGGCAGTGATAAGGCCCCACCACAATATCGTGAGCCCAGCCACCCGCCCAAGCTCCTGGCCGCCTCTGGCAAGCTAGACCAGGTCAGTCCTCACGGCCATTTTCTGGGGATAGGTGGCAACACAGAGAAGAGGGTGAAGCGGGCCTTCTTGGATGTTTTTGAGCTTTAGGGACTGAGATAGAAGGTGGATTGGGGAGCCTTGGGGGTCAAGTCCAGCTGGTGGGCCTTGGGTGGAGAATTGGCTGTGAGGGGGGCAGGTGGTGAACATAAGGTAAGACTCCAGCCATGAGAGACTCCCAGGATGGAGGTCCAGTGGGGGTGGAGGTGGGGCTGGACAAGTCTAGATCAGAGGGAAAGACTGGGGCCAAGGCTAAGGCCCCATCCTGATGCCTACTCCCTCTTCCTTGCTTTTGTGCAGTGCTCAGAGCCGCTAGTTCGGCCTTCGGCCTTCAAGCCTGTTGTACCCAAGAACTTCCACTCCATGCAGAACTTGTGTCCCCCACAGACCAACGGGACCCCTGAGGGACGACAGGGCCCTGGTGGCCTCAAGGGTGGACTGGACAAGTCTCGGACCATGACCCCAGCGGGCGGGGGTGGGAGCGGCCTCTCAGACTCAGGCCGGAACTCACTCACAAGCCTGCCCACCTACAGTTCCAGCTATAGCCAGCACCTGGCACCCCTCAGTGCCTCCACCAGCCACATCAACCGCATTGGCACTGCCAGCTATGGTAGTGGCAGTGGTGGTGGCAGCAGTGGTGGTGGGTCGGGCTACCAGGACCTGGCAACGTCCGACAGTGGGCGGGCCTCCAGCAAGAGTGGGTCATCCTCATCCATGGGGCGACCAGGTCACCTGGGATCAGGGGAGGGTGGAGGAGGAGGCCTGCCATTTACGGCCTGCTCACCACCTTCGCCCAGTGCTCTGATCCAGGAGCTAGAGGAGCGGCTGTGGGAGAAGGAGCAGGAGGTGGCAGCTCTGCGGCGTAGCCTGGAGCAGAGCGAGGCGGCGGTGGCTCAGGTGCTGGAGGAGCGTCAGAAGGCCTGGGAGCGTGAGCTGGCTGAGCTGCGGCAGGGCTGCAGTGGCAAGCTGCAGCAGGTGGCCCGGCGCGCCCAGCGTGCCCAGCAAGGCCTGCAGCTACAGGTGCTGCGGCTGCAGCAGGACAAGAAGCAGCTACAGGAGGAGGCAGCCCGGCTGATGCGGCAGCGGGAAGAGCTTGAGGACAAGGTTGCCGCCTGCCAGAAGGAACAGGCCGACTTCCTGCCCCGGATGGAGGAAACTAAGTGGGAGGTGCAGACTGGGGCGTGGGCATCTCCCTGTGTCCCCTTCTTCTGTCTCTCTGGAGAAAACCAGAGTAGCAGCCCACAATTATCACAAGGGGAGTGAAGATTGCGGCCGCATCAGTTGGCAGTGTCTGTGAGGACCAGAGCAGTCCCAGGCCCTGTGAGATTAGCCATGTCATCCCGAGTCTGAGGAGGGGACCCTGCATTGTCATTTCTGCCGTGATGAGCTGACCCTGAGCCCTGGGGCAGCTTGATGCCCTGGGGCTGGATATGGGGGCTAGAGTAGGGGTAAGCAGAGTTCTGCTTTCCCCCTGACTTCTCTTCTCATCTGCCCCTGCCAGGTATGCCAGAAGGCTGGGGAGATTTCCCTTCTGAAGCAGCAGCTGAAGGACTCGCAGGCGGACGTGTCCCAGAAGCTGAGTGAGATTGTTGGGTTGCGCTCACAGCTGCGGGAGGGCCGGGCCTCCCTGCGGGAGAAGGAGGAGCAGCTGCTCAGCCTGAGGGACTCCTTCAGCAGCAAACAGGCCAGCCTGGAGCTGGGTGAGGGAGAGCTGCCCTCTGCCTGCCTCAAGCCGGCGCTGACCCCAGTGGACCCGGCTGAGCCACAGGATGCACTGGCCACCTGCGAGAGCGATGAGGCTAAGATGCGCCGTCAGGCTGGGGTGGCTGCTGCCGCTTCCTTGGTTTCCTTGGATGGGGAGGCGGATACTGGTGGGGAGAGTGGGACGAGGGCCCTGCGGCGGGAGGTGGGGCGGCTGCAGGCTGAGCTGGCAGCTGAGCGGCGAGCCCGGGAGCGCCAGGGTGCCAGCTTTGCAGAGGAGCGCCGAGTGTGGCTGGAGGAGAAGGAGAAGGTCATCGAGTACCAGAAGCAGCTGCAGCTGAGTTATGTGGAGATGTACCAGCGGAACCAGCAGCTGGAGCGCCGGCTGCGAGAGCGAGGGGCTGCGGGAGGTGCCAGCACACCTACACCCCAACATGGGGAGGAGAAGAAAGCCTGGACCCCTTCCCGCCTTGAGCGCATCGAGTCCACAGAAATATAGTCCCCTACCTGGGCATGTGGCCTTTTGACAAATACCCAGTCAAAGGCCAGAGTCCCCAGTATCCTCTTCCCTGCCATCTCTTTTCCCCATGTCCCCTGAATCCCCAGACCAAAGAGGTTCTCAAAGCAGCTGTGACCAGGCCCCTCCCCTCCCCTCACTGGGTGCCTCCCAGCTCTACCACTGCCCCACTAGGCAGCCCACTCAACCCTCCTCCCAAGGAGGAAATAGGGGGAGGGCAGAGTGACGGGCTGAGGGTCCAGGCAGCAGGGGAACTTGGGCTCCTTTTCTTGGCGCTCCCTTGTTGGAGAGGTGGCAGGCCTTGCAGAGCCATGAGGTGCCCAGCCCCTTGGTGGGTCTGGGCTGCTATTGTCGGCCACCCTGTGTCCAGAGATGCTCTCTGTACCAATCTCCTAGGCCATGTAGCCTGAGGGGGACTGTGTGGGGTCTGCCAAAGCTGACACTGGGCTCCTGGCCTCCCTCTTTCCTGCACTCTTCTCCCTCCCTGGGCAGATTGGCAGGACACGTGGGAGCAGATGGCCTGCCTGCTGTTGAGAGGGCTACCTGCCTAGCCCCTCCCTGCCAAGGTCTACAGCCTGGGCTAGTCCTGAGTGTGTGTCTGTATGTGTATGTTGGAGGAGGTAAGGGCTGAGGCTGGAGGCTTGGTACCCAGGGAAGATCTGCTGTCCTGTTCTTGGAAAGGGTCACCTGGAGGCTTCTTAGCTCTACCCTCACCCCTCTGACCAGGATCCTGTAGGACAACAGCCCCATTTGCTTGGCTGACCCCACACCCAGGGCCACTATCCAGCTCTAACTACAGTTATTAAGTGCCACCTGCCTCTCAGGCACTCCCCTCATCGAGTTTCTGAGGTCCTATGAGTGTCTGTGATGTCTTCCTATGTCTTCCCACTTGATTCCCTCAGCCACCTTCTGCTTTCGTGCTCAGCCTACTGCTTTCATGCTCAGAACATCATTGTCCTAGGCCACCTCTTCCCCTAAACCTCACCTTTTCTTCCAGTAGAAAACTCTGCTTGATCTTTGGTGCACTGCCCACTTCCTAGCTCCTTTGGGCCCAAGCCTGAGCCCAAGGCCCTTGTTTTGGGGGGTGGGGGGGTAACTATGATTGCTCTTGAAGAGCAAGGCTGAACTGAGAGAATCACTGACCCCTGGGTCCAAGAGGCCTGAGGTAGCCCAGTGTTTGCCCAGGGTAGTCCTGGCATGGCCATTAGTGGGGGTTGGGGCAGCCAGTCACTTCCTCCTCTGGGGGCCCTCTTAGAGTCCATCTCCCAAAGTAAGAAGGGAAAGGCAAATTTCTAACACACCAGCAATAAAAATCGGAGGAGGTTTGGCCCTCGGCCCTTGTATTTTTCTTTTAACTCTCTCCTTCCCACCCCCAAGACTGGGTTTGTGGGGCAGGCTGGAGGGAGCTGGCAACTACTGTGAGCAATCCCCCGACCCCTGACCAGCCTCCTCTCATGACTGGTGACTGTTTAACGAGCTGTGCACCCCACACACAAACAGGAGTGCCCTTGTGGCCTCTGTTCTGCACAGCCCCTTCTGGTGCCCCTTACCAGTTCTCTGAGCTGGGTGGGGGGCTGTCCTGGCAATCACTGCCCATTCCACTCACCCTTCATTGCACCAGCCCCAGAACCTGGGCCTGGGCCAGAGGGGCAGGAGGAAGAGGAGGCATTAGTATGAAAAAAAATTAAAAAGTAGAAAAAAAATGAACAGACTCAGCTTTGGGATTAACAACCACAAAAGAAATTATATATAAATATATATAAATATATATCTCTACCATATGTGATGGAAAGACTTCGTTTTCTTTTCCCAAAGAAATAAAATGGAGAAAGCCTCTTGAGTGGCACTTTTTTGGCATGCTTGTGTCTGCAGGTGTGGGAGGTGAGGCTGGGTGAGGGGAGTGTGGAGGGCAAAGCTGGAATAAACACTCCAGAGGAGACATGAGACCGGAGGTGCTCACTGGGCCATGCCAGGAGGTTGGATCAAAGACCAATCTCCTCCATGTTGTCCAGGAAGAGTAGTGCTCCCACTTTTCTGCCTGAAGGGGCTTTCTCTTCAGTTCAGACTGTTGCCAAAAGGGTTTCCAGCTAGTTCCAGCTCAGAACTTGGATACTAGACTGTTGGTCAGAAGGAAGGTGATGCAGGACAGTCTGGAGCATCCTGATTAGCCCACGTGTGAGGGCAGAACATATAGATATGAAGGCTAAAAATCAGTTTGTAATTAGTGGTGTGGCTCCAAAAACAGAAGGGACCCACGTGTGCTTCAAGTGCTTCAAGCATGTTTATAATTCCTTTGGTTAGGCTCACAAAGCTCCTCAATTAAGAATGTACTCTGCCACAAGTAACACAACCTGATTTACAGGACCCCAAAGAGTGGTTTATTTTTCTTCACCTGATACAGTCTGGACATAAGTATGCTCTAAGTGTCAGAGATGTTGGGTTCATCAAGGACCTAGACTTTTCATCCTCCTCCCATCCTTTGCATGTTGTTCTCTCCATGCCACAAGGCTGCAGTCACAGTTCTGTGAATTGACTGAGGCAGCAGCACTTTATCAAAAAAGTAAATGCTTTCCCAGAAACTTCCCACCATCCCTCCCTTAAAAATTTTTTTTCATCCCTTTAAATTTTGTGGGCTGGAACTGAATCGGATGCTCTTCCCACTTCAAGGGAGGCTGAGAAGTTGAGTATTTGGCAAAGAGGAACGGGTTGTCACAGCTGCTGAGGAGAAATTACGGTTTATTTCATCTCCTAGGCTCGTTCTCGGTTCTGCTGGCAAGGATGGTCATAATCAGCAACTCAGTGATCTGGCTTCAGTGAGAGAACATTCTCTGAGAAGGGGTGTCAGTGGTCTAGGGCCTCAAATGCGCACCCTGAGGCAAACAGTGCGCTCCACAGAGCTCAGGAGTTGGGATGCCAGGCTTGCCACTCGCAGTGAAGTGTCCTCCTTACATTGATTTTGTTTACCTGTCAAGATGGTGCCCTGGAGGGAGCACCATTCCTCAGGTCCCCCTCACAGCCCTTTAAGGCACCGACGAGGTGTGACCACCCTAATCAGCAATCTCCAGTGCCTCAAAGTAAGGGCCGTCTGCTGCCAAGTCCTCCTGGAAGTCCCGAGAGTCTCTTCCCTGCCTAATTGCCCATACTCACTCAGGTGGGAGCCCCGCTACTTGAGGAGGTGGAAGATCACCCTGGCTCATCTGCCAAAGCTCTGGCCGCCTCAACCAGCTCTTCAAATCCATTTCTCCTAACAGGTTCGTCTATCCATCACTAACTCTCCTCCTGAGAGCACTCTGTGCAGACGAGAAATCTGGCTTAGAGAATTTACAGGACTTCGCCAAGGCCATAGAACCCTGAGTAGCGGTTTGAGATTCGAACCTGTATCTAGGCTATTCAGTGACTTCCACAGCGATCCGTCCACTGCGGGGTTTTCCCTCCGCAGGTCCTGGCTCCGCAGTGACGTCTTCCCGTGGAAAAACGTCCTTGGAAAACGCTGACAGAGTCTTTTGAGCCTCGGCCGCACCCGTCACTCGATCAGCAACCGGAAGTAGCGGGCAGCTCACCGGAAGTGGGGGCTGTGAGGCCAGGGTGAAGCCGGAGGAGTCTTCGTGGTTCCGCAGCCTGCGAGAGTGGCGAGTGCTGTTGCGTCGCCCGCACTCGCCAAGCTCAGGTGAGTGACGGCGGCCGGGGAGGAGGCCGTGGCGGCGCTCCCTGCCGAGTTGGGCCGCGCTTCCAGGCCTGAGCTCCCCAGGCCCAGCTCTAGGGAGAACCTCGGATACCTGGAGTCCTGTGGCCTTTGGTAAGCGGCTTATGGATCAGATGGTAAAGAATCTGCCTGCAATGTAGGAGATCCGGGTTCAATCCCTGGGTCTGGAAGATCCCCTGGAGAAGAGATTGACAACCCACTTCAGTATTTTTGCCTAGAGAATTACATAGACAGAGGAGCCTAGCAGGCTACAGTCCATGGGGTCGCAAAGAGTCGGACAGGTCTAAACGACTACCACTACCACTTCTTACTTATACCTTGATTTTTCCTCTGTGAGACGAATAACAGTACTTGTTTCACAGGGCTTTTGTGAGAACGTAATGAAATATTTTGCCGCTCCTCTTATCCCACTTCAATGTATGCGATTCACCTGGAAATTTGGAGATTTGGAGTCTGTAAGTCTGGGGTGGGACCCGAGATTCTGCGTTTCTCACCATTTTCCAGGTGAGGTTGATGCTGTTCCTCCACAGGCTGCACTTTTAGTAGCAAGGCCCTGCGGTATTTGCTTAGTACCTGGGACAGGTTGAGTCTTCAGTAAATAGCAATACGAGATATATACCCTCCCCCCGCCTTTTTTTTTTAAACAGATAGTTTCTGGTTACACAAGCCTAAGGATATTATGGGTATCTCCCTCCGTTTTTTTATGTCTGGGGATAAGAAAAATAATTGCCATTTTTCTTTCTGTACAAACCATGACACAGCTCTTCTCTGCTAACTCTGGGAGCTTTGGGGCCTCTCCATACCAGTTATATTCATAGGCCTCCTCAGGTGATGCTTCATTACCCACTTAGAGCAGACTCCTGGAGGTTCTTCATCCTGTGGAGTTGGAGCACTATAACCTCTGTGCTTTAGTCATTTGTTGCTGCTGGAATCTGAATTTATGTTTTCTGTGCTTTACTCACATTCTGTGAGTCGCCTAGATTTTGTGACTCAGTGCTCTGAATGGCCTTAGGCAAGCTCTGGGATGAATTTGCTACTGCCTGGTAGACCAGAATAAAGTTGAAAAACTCCATGCTACATAATACAACTGAAAAAGCAAGGCATTTGGCTGTTATACAGGCCTAATTTAATTTGTCAGTATGGTTTTCTTCCCCATTCATAAGTTTATATTTTCAGGTCCCCAGTAAGGCCTTATTGTTTGGCATGCAAATAAGTCAACTTTGATACCAAAGAATTCTGATGTTTCCCCTTCACTTTTCTGAAATACCATACTATGCAGTCTTGCAAATATAGGAAAACCGATAAAATCAAATATTTGGTTGTCCTAAAAGTGATAGGTACTTGAACTGTTTGTTTGGAAATGTTTTCACATGATTGTGGATGCAGATACTTTACCTGTTGGGATTTTGTCAATCCTCTCGTAGACTCCAGCGCTGAGAGAAAATCAGTTTTTTGTTTTTTTAATTCTCAGGACTACTCAACACATTATTTGATAAGACGAAAGTGGAGTTTGAAGTATCCCTTTATTTGTGGTAATTTTAGAATTTTATCAGGACATAAGTGGGTTAAGTTTTTCTAGCAAAAGAATCAAATCAGAATTGAGATCTGGTATCTGGTAAATTGAATATGCTGAGGGTGTCATATACTTAATCTACAGTTAGCATGGCTGCCTTCCTCCGCCTGGCTCCCCTCCTCTAACTTCTGGACTGTAGTTTAAAACGAAGCTATTCGGCCTTGCTCAGACCTGTACCTGGAAGGTGGAAAGGTAAGATTTCTCGCTCTTGTGAAATCACATCATTCAGGGTGGTTTGGGCAGTGTCTTTCAGAACAGCCGTGGTTGGTCCAGTGGTGTCTAAGGCTCCACTCTGGTTCTTTAGGACCCCTAAAGAGGAGATGGGGAGGGGAGTATCCTTGGGGCATTTACGCTAGGAAAGGGACTTTGTGAAATGATGTCACATAAATTTGAACCTTTAGAGGAGACATGAGGAGTTAACCAGTTGGGCATCTCTTAGTGTTCTCTTTCCAGCTTTCTTATGGATTCTTTGGGAACCCTTAAATAAGGAGGAACTAACTCTCCTCTGTGTTTGTCTCTAGGCAAAACATCCTGGCCTCTTTTTCTTTGTAGTGCCTTTTCTCCCCACTCTTCTGCTTTATTCATTCTATATCTTCCTTGTGTTTCTTCCCTTTTCTTCTCTACACTACTCATTACTTATCTTCTAAAGTGGTTGTATTTCATTTCTGTATACGCAGATATAGTGTAGGAGAAGGCGATGGGACCCCACTCCAGTACTCTTGCCTAGAAAATCCCATGGACGGAGGAGCCTGGTAGGCTGCAGTCCATGGGGTCGCAAAGTCTGACACGACTGAGCGACTTCACTTTCACTTTTCACTTTCCTGCATTGGAGAAGGAAATGGCAACCCACTCCAGTGTTCTTGTCTGGAGAATCCCAGGGACTGGGGGGGGCCTCGTGAGCTGCCATCAATGGGGTCTCACAGAGTCGGACATGACTGAAGCGACTTAGCAGCAGCAGATATAGTGTCTCTGCTAAAAGTTGCATGGCAGAAAAGTGAGTAGCTAACTGTTTGCCATTTGCAGTTTGTGTCTGCATGGCTCTAAGATTAGTTTGTCATCGTTCATTACTGGGCATCCATAGAGAAGTTCTACAGACAGTAGGAAGTGCTTGTACTGAAAATAACTTTTCAACCTTTTTCTTGAGTATTTAGGTTACTTTATCTATTCACTGGTTGTCTTCTTGAAGAACAGTTTCTTGTTAGAACATCCTTTTTGTAAATTTAATTTTTTCAAAGTTATATGTGTGCATGGCTTATATAGTTAAATTCCTTGGTGGCACTGTGGTTAGGACTTGGAGCTTTCACTGCCCACACCGCAGGTTCAATCCCTGGTTCAGGAACTAAGATTTCATAAGCTGCATGGCGTGGCAAAAAAAAAAAAAGACAAATAGTTTGACAGATCTTATAACACTAAGTATTAACTCCATTTTTGTTCTCCAGAGACACTTTTCAACTATTTGTTTGTTTCTTTTGGTATTCATTGGTGTACTCTAAATAAATAACATTTGTATTTCTATTTCTTGATTTCTAGAACATCTCTATGTCCATAAAATCTTTTGACTTCTTTGTTATGGACTTGGATGCTCTAGGTCTCTTGTATTACTGTTCAGTTTCCCTCTTTTTCCCCTCCCTTTAACCTCCCAGTATAGTTTGCTCAAAATTTTTGTTTAAACGGATATTCAAGGTTTATGTTAGTAAGATTATGTAAATATTATTTACAGCTGAGCAAGGAGTATAATATAACAATTCTTGTACAACTTTTTTGTATTGTTTGGAGTTAATAATTTTTGTTGCTCTTACTGGCTTGGTTTTCCATCTACCTATTACTTATTGGCTCAGCAGTAAAGAAGTCATCTGCCAATGTAGGAGCCGTGGGTTCGATCCCTGGGTTGGGAAGATCCCCTGGAGAAGGAAATGGCAACCCACTCCCATGTTCTTAGCTGGGAAATCCCATGGACAGAGGAGTCTGTCTGGCTACAGTCCATGGGGTTGCAAAAGAGTCGGACACAACAACTTAGTGACTAAACAAATTACTTGTTTATCCTCAGATTATCCATCAGAAATGTCAGTCTCCTCTCCTGTGTAATATTCATCTCTTCTAGCATAAACTAGTTGCTCTTTGTGTCTGTTCACAGCTGTAGTCCTGGAATCTTTATCATTATTCCTGGGGTTTCTCTTTACTTCCCTTCCATGTTGAACTGTAAATTCCGGATTCCATATCTCTCTTGCCAACTTTCACATCTTCAATTATGATAATTCTCCTTACCTTGATACTGGGGCATCTTGTAAACTCATTCCTTCATGTAGATTTTTGTCTTTGATGTCTTCTTTTTGTTCTTTTTATAAGTAGTAATTACTAGTGATAGCTAGGATCTTAGACTGTTAAAGGTATGAGGGGCTTTTGAGCTTACCTAACCCTCCAGTTCTAACACTCCAGCTTCCTGGCACCTGGAAACCCTATACATTATTTGCTCCCCCTGCCCCCACCCTCCTGTCTGAAATCTGACCTCCCATTTTGTCTCTCCAATACACTAACAATGTGGGATTTGGAATCAGATAATCTTTGATGTCAAACCCCATTTTGTCCCTTAGCTGTGTAATCTTCATCAGGTTTCTTAATCTTGTGAAGACTCTTTTTCCTTATCAACAATATGGAGATATAAAAACCTACCTTGCAAAAAGGTAAGAATTGGAACTGATGCAGATGAAACTGCTTATTCAGAGGGCTTGGCACAGTAGAGACCCTAAAACAGTTGTGGCTCTTGTTCTTGTGGGATCCTAGTTCCCAGACCAGGGATCCAACATGCAACTCCTGCATTGGAAGCATGGGGTCTTAATCATTGGACCACCAGGAAAGTCCCTTAACCTGTATTTTTGCAAATCAGAAAGAGCCACATAATTCAAAACACTGGATCTATACCAGTCAAGCATTGATGATGCAAGAAATGGTTCTTCATTTCAGGACCACATACACTAATCTCATTAAGTAATCTTAGATGATATTAATTGAAGTTACTTAAATAATGTGCTTTTAAAGTTGTATTAGTTATAAAAGTATTTGTTAAATTAATCTATGTATTCTTCTATTTAACAGTTTTAATCCTACTAAAAAGGAGAAAAAGTTAATTTGTCAAAGGTGTAGCAGAAAGTCTCCTAACAGCTATATACTTTCCTTTTATATAGGTGTATTTTAAGTGATGTCACTTGTTCTGTTTGTTCCACCGACTATTTGTATAAATCTTTCCATGTGTTGATGCCTGACACACGCTTATTCTGTAAACCAGGTTACTCCTTCTGAAAAGACATGGATTTTCAGTTTTTTTGTTATTATAAAAAAAAAATTTGTCTTTTTATGAAAGTTATTTCTTCAGATCTAGTTCTCAAGATGAGAAGGAGGACTTTGAACAATTGCTTTGGTTGGACGTTGCGCTGACCTAAATTTAGATTCAGTTCAGTTCACTTCAGTTCAGTTGCTCAGTCGTGTCCACAACAGGTTCCAAAACAGGTACTCTTAAAAGCCTTGTTCTGTCAACTAAAGAGTTCCATTACTTGGTTTCTCCTTTGTTCCCACCATACCTGAGGTGCAGTGTTAATTGAGATTCCGTTTTGAGGCATAAATCTTTAAGTATCATCTGTTAAAGAAAAAAAGTATCATCTTTAAGTATCAAATGTTAAAGAAAAAAAAATCACTTCAGTACTATTTTCCTGATGTCTTCTAATTTTTAAAAAGTTGGCCATTTGCATTCATAGGAGTAAGCTAATGGTCTATAGCAAACTTTTTCTGTAAAGGGCCAGATAGTAAATATTTTATGCTTTGCAAGCCATATATTCTCTGCTAGAATTACTCAACTCTGCTCTTGTAGTGAGAATGCCTCCATAGACAGCATTTAAAGCATTTAACAAATAGCCTGGCAATGTTAAAACTTTACTTACAAAAACAGATGAGGGCTGGATTTGGGCTCTGGGCCATAGTTTGCTAACACTGGATCTATAGCATCTGGACCCACAGATTGAAACTTGGTGGGAGAATGGTGCACAGGCCACAGTATGGAACTAAGTGTATAAAGATTTGGTGTGAAAGAATTCTGTTTTGGTTCACAAAGAAATTAGGAGCATACCTTCCTGCCATCCAGAGAAGCCTGTGTGGCTGGGCTACTTGAAAAAAGCCTCTAACCTGCCCTGCAGTCCTCTGTTTCTTATGCTATGGGCTCCGGAAGGAAGGGACTGACAGGGGAGTTGCTTAGGCATTTCAGAAAATCATTCTGGCACCTTCAGAACCTTCATGGGATTTTCTGCATCATGAGCTGTGTCTGGTCCATATCTTGGCATCTTAGGGCTCCCTGAGTTTTGCTTGTGAGGCCTTGGCATTTCTCAAGCAGAAGGAGAGACAGTAAGCATTGAAAGCAAGAGTATGGCAGAGTCATTTTCATAGCCTGTCATGGTTTCTGCTGTAGAAGAAAAGTAGAACTTGTGCTGCTCTCAGGCAGAATAATCAACACCTGACTCACTGGAAGCATTGCTAATATGCCTCCTCCAGAGGAAAGCTCTGCTGCTCCCCTTGTTGTCAGCAGGGCAGTTGCATGAATTGGTATTCCCTGAGCCCAGCTTGGAAATGCTCTTTGTGTCTCACCCATGAATTGACGGTGAGCAGGGCCTAGGCCTTCTACCCTCCCCCACCAAAGTGCTTGAGTTTTTCGGGGTTGCTTTTTTTTTAGGGGTGGGGGGGTATTTGGAGTAGCTGAATTTTTCTTTTTGATTTTTATTGGAGTATAGTTGCTTTACAGTGTTGTGTTAGTTTCTGCTGTACAGCAAAGTGAATCAGTATACATATATCCCCTCTTTTTTAGTTTTCCTTCCTATTTAGGTCACCACAGAGCATTGAGTAGAGTTCCCTGTGCTATACAGTAGATTTTCATTAGTTATCTATTTTATACATAATATTGTATATATTTCACTCCCAGTCCCCCAATTCTTTCCATCTCCCACTCCCCCCACCTTGGTATCCATAAATTTTTCTACGTCTGTATCTCTGTTTTTCCTTTGCAAATAAGCCCATCTGTATGTACCATTTTTCTGGATTTCACATATAAGTGATATTACATGACATTTGTTTTTCTGTTTCTGACTTCACCTGGACTGTCTCTAGGTCTATCCACATCTCTATAAATGGTACTATTTCATTCCTTGTGAGTGAGTTTTCAAGTTTACTTCCCAAGTCAGTGACTGCTCTGCGATAGTGATTCAGACTCTTGTAGGCCTTGAGAGGAGATTAGGCATCTTCTACAAGGTACAGAAGTAGCATTAAAACAACTGAATTCTGTAATCAAAAGGAGGAATGGGGTGGGGGGTTATTGTGGGTATAATTGTGCTGATATCAAAGAGGTGGAATAGATTGCTTATTTCTGTTCTTAGCTTTCTTTTTGGAAATCTACTTTCCTCATTCCTGTTGGATTTTAGTGCAACAGCTGCCTCTAACTGTAAAGAAAGTCTGGCCAGAGGACAGAGGAAATTTAAACTGAGGAGCAGTCCAAAGAACTGCTCAATGGTACCCTAGGTTTGGGGTTCTCCTGTGCCTTTATGCAGGGTACATGGGGTTTTTCCTTGATGTATGCTGTCTTGTGGTTTGGGCATTCACTAACATTGAACTTACTTGAGTGGACAGTGGTATAGTTTTAATCCATGTCTTATAGTGTGTAAATTTTAGTATTAAGATAGGTGGAAGCCACTTATTCTTCATCTACCCTTTTTTCAGTATCTGGCACCAATTCTGGCCCAGTCATTTGTGATCCATGGCTCTTGTGATATGCCGAAGATTTCCAGGCACTTTGTGTGGAACACCTTCCCAACCAGCTCTAATCAAGAACCATATAAACAAGAAATTACTTGGTCAGACATGTGAGGACTGTGCTCTGACTGCTAGAATGATCAGTACTGACACCAGAATGGCAGCCATTCTCCAGCTGTTAAAACCTATAAGATATTGGACATTTTGCAGTCCTTTTACCTACAGTGCAACCCAAAGTATGGCATGGTGGAATATGAGAAGCTACATGTGGCACAAAGGACAGGACTCTCCAGAAAACAGCCTCTGCTGTCTTGCCAGAAAAGTTAACATTTGTAACACCTCTGCTTCTTGGAGGCTTCTGACAACCGGCAGTACCCTCCCAGGTTTGGAATTCAGCAGGGCTTCTGCCTCTAAGGCCAGCACATTGAACCTGCACTCACCCAGGGCCATGAAAATTGATGAAGAGGATATAGAAACTTTTGATTCCCTTGAAGACCCTCGAGTTTTCCTCCAGCTAAGACCAGAATATCAGCTTCACAGCTATAACAGATCTGAGACTTGTCAACCTCTGTCAGTTTCAGAAGGTGAACTAATTTTGCACAAAGTCACCGTTTATCAAGATAATCTCCAGCCTCAAATTATTGTTGACTATTTCTGTAAGCTGAGTTCTTTGCCTGCAGAGCAACATCCTGTTTTGCTGTCCAGTACCAGCTTTGCTCTGCTCTGCCAGCTGAGTGTGAAAAACATACATCTCTTTGATGCCCCAGATCTGATCAATATTTTGAAAGCTTTTGTCAGTTTAGGAATTCCTCATTCCCATTCAATGCTAGATGTGTTTGAAACACACTTTTGCCATAAGGTATGGGAAATGAGTCTGGATCAACTTCTCTTGGTGGCTGACCTCTGGCGGTACTTGGGACACAGAGTACCTCGGTTTTTAAAGATCTTTTTTAGTTATCTTAATTTGCACTGGAAAGATCTATCCTTGTCCCAGCTGATTCACTTAATTTATATTATAGGTGAAAGTCGTCAGGCACCCCAGGATCTAATGCAAAAACTAGAATCATTGATCCTCAAGTATATAGATTTGATCAATTTAGAAGAGATTGGTACAATCTGTTTGGGGTTTTTTAAGTCGAGTAGTAGTCTCTCTGAATTTGTCATGCGGAAATTTGGAGATCTGGCTTGTGCTGACATGCAGCATCTGAGTAGTTATGCCTTAGTGAATATTCTTAAAATGTTCCGTTTCACTCATGTGGATCACGTAAATTTCATGAAGCAATTTGGACAGATTGCTCCTCAGCGAATTCCTTCCCTGGGAGTTCAGGGTGTCATGCACCTGACTCTTGCCTGCTCGGCATTACGCTTCCTGGATGAAAGGGTAATGAATGCTGTGGCTGCTTCTTTGCCTCCTAGGGTAGCATACTGTCGAAGTAAAGATGTTGCCAAGATTCTGTGGTCATTTGGAACTCTGAATTATAAGCCACCCAATGCAGAAGAGTTTTATTCTAGCCTGATAAATGAGATTCACAGAAAGATGCTTGAGTTCAATCGATACCCAGAACACCTGCTCACGTGCTTGCTGGGCCTGGCATTTTCTGAGTACTTTCCAGTAGAGCTCATAGATTTCGCTTTGAGTCCAGGGTTTGTCAGGTTAGCTCAGGAGAGAAGTAAGTTTGAGGTCACCAAGGAGCTGTATACTCTTGATGGTACAGTTGGCATTGAATGTCCAGATTACAGAGGCAATCGTCTTAGTTCTCAGCTTCAGCAAGAGGGGTCAGAAATGCTATGGAATTTAGCAAGGAAGGATATGAACTCAAAACCTGAATTCCTAGAAGCTCTCTTTTTACTTGAGACCATGTTGGGTGGTCCCCAGTATGTCAAACACCATATGATTTTGCCTCATACCCGATCTTCTGATTTAGAGGTTCAGCTTGATGTTAACATGAAGCCATTACCATTTAACAGAGAAGCCATACCAATTGAAGATGTAGCCAAGTTAAGGCTTAAGCATGTGGGAGTCAGCCTTACCGATGATTTGATGAATCAGCTACTAAAAGGGAAATCAAAAGGGCATTCCCAGGGGGAAATTGAGTCAGACAATGGGCAGCAGCCCTTGAAATTAGAGGAGACGGCTAAACCTGTGGGAAGTTCCCTTTGCAATAAGGTAGACAGATTGGGGGCCATAGAGATGGCTGACCTATCCCCCGCGACCTGCTTGCAGGCCCCACAAGTGAAGCTGGCTATTCAGTTGACAAACAGGAACCAGTATTGCTATGGTTCCAGGGATCTGCTCGGACTGCATAATATGAAGAGGCGGCAGCTGAATCAACTTGGGTACCGAGTGGTGGAGTTATCTCACTGGGAATGGCTCCCACTACTGAAACGAACTCGCTTAGAAAAACTGGCATTTCTCCATGAGAAGGTGTTCACCTCTGCTCTCTGAGGGCCTTCAGGGTCATTTCTACTCATTAATGCTGTAGACATGCACTGTACCAGGTATTGTGAAACAGTTGCAAAAGCCAGAATGTAGATTTGGTAATAAAATCATCTGTTGAGATTAAGTTGTACCCTGTCTGTGGCAGACAGAAGCTAGTGTACATTACTGTGAATTAATTATAACTTAGTCCAGTTGTGTACGTTGCTAATTTGTACAAGTAAATAATAAACATCTTAAAATCAAAAAACTCCTTATTTTCCTTTCTGTTTACTAGCCTCATCTCATGATTGCTTTGAATTTTTAGGATAAAAGTATAGTCAGGCATTGTCTAAAGCTAATTCTTAAAAAATGGTTTTCTTATGTTTTGTTTTAAAGTAAGAATCTTCTACAGCTTATCTTGTACATCATCGTTTTTCCCCCACGCATGTTTTCTTCACACCCCCTAGAATTAAAGTCCTTTTCATTTTCCTTTAGATTTGGTTGGTTCCTGTTTTAAAGAGCCACTTCAGAATTAGCTTAATATCTTCCCCTTAGCTCCCTCTTCTGCATTTCTACTTCTCTTGCATAATTCTCCCTAACCCCTTTCCGAGGGATATTTTCTTCCTAAAATTGGACCTAGGAGAGTAGAATTATATGAGTGCCTTTTGGGCCAGTGGTTCCCAAATCTGATGACCAGGTAGAAGAATGTTTTTCATGACAAGCAGCTCCAACAAGAAGGAAATGTATTACTCCCATAATAGGAAGTCTAGGGAGATTGAGGTTTGTATTAGAGCCACAGACATAAGAAGAATGGATATATGTGAGAAACTTAATACAAATAATTTTTATAAATGCGGTCTGTGAAAACTTTTAAAATGGACTCCTCCCACTGTTACTTAGGTTTCCCCTCAAAGGTCACTTCCCCATCCATGCTAGCTAAAACTACCCCACTGGCCTTTGATCATGCCTTGTCACCTTCAGGTGTTTTCCCCATTGCATTCAGCATTAACAAATTATTCTTTCTTTATTTGTTGATTTCCCTGTTGGAAAGTAGGCCCTTGAGTTAACTTTGTCTAGAATTTATCTCCAGTGCCTAGGACAGTGGGTCCTGGTACATAATAATGTTCAGTGAGTAATCAGGGAATTAAGAATGGTTGGTCGTTGCTGGAGAGTTGGGTGTAGAAGGAAGGGAGAGGGTGGGGCTAGAGAGAGAAAAAGAATACCTGGGTAACAAAAGCCTATGACCTTGCTAAAGAGCCTGGGTTTACAGGGGCTGGAGTGCCTCTGAAGGGTCCTAAGTCAGGGAGTATTTGGACAGATCCATGTTTTAGAAATGTTAGGGGAAAAGCAGGACAGAACTAGATTGAGGGGTGGGGATGTGTGAGATAAGGAGAATATTTCACAAATGTGTGCAAGAGCTCATATGAGAAATGATGAAGGCCAAAATTATGAGAATGGAAAGTTTAAATTTCAGAGATGTTTGGGAGGGGGAAAAGACCACAACTTGCTAATTAATTCGTTTGGGGAATGAAAATGAAGATTTTAGTGCCTAGACTGATAGAGAGTCGTCGACTAAAATTGAGACAAAAGCAGGACACATGTTTGGGTAAAGAGTTAATGCCGAGACTGCCCTGGTCATGCTGAGGTGGGCCTCTGGGCAGAAGGGTTTAGGCTGGAGTCTCAA
Organism: Bos taurus; assembly: GCF_002263795.3. Taxonomy (NCBI): domain Eukaryota; kingdom Metazoa; phylum Chordata; class Mammalia; order Artiodactyla; family Bovidae; genus Bos; species Bos taurus. The sequence continues at coordinate 52,051,429 of NC_037340.1, forward strand.
CTGGGCATGAGGTCAGATGGCAAAAACCATGAGTAAAATTGCCTAGGACAGGTGGAAAGTAGGTTATTGCAGGTAGGGAGGGAAAAGATGACCAAGAGTAGAATACCAGGACTTAAAGGAAGGTCAAAGCAAAGAGATCCAGTGATAAAGACAGATAATCAGGAAAAAATAGGGGGATAGAAGTAAGTCTGGTCTCTCCAAGACCACTCACTAGAGAAAAAACTTACAGTTTATTATAGTGAAAGGATGCAGATTAAAAATGGTGAAAGAAAAAGGGACATAGTATAGTATCTAGGAGAGACACGTCACAAGTTTTTAGTTGTCTTTTCCATTAGAGACATACAGACAGCCCTTAGTTAATCCCAGCAATGATGTTTGCCAACACGTACAGATATTGCCAGTCAGGGAAGCTCCGGTCTTGTGCAGGTCAGTCATGTAGACGTGAAATGAGTGCCCACACAGTTTACCTTAGTTACTCAGTCCCCAGCCCCTGGAGACATTCACCTTATTACAGCAGAAGACAAAAGACATTTTCAGCTTATTCCACCATAAGTTACATTGTTAGTGTAAACTACCTGGTGTTTACCTTGGGTGTGGCCCAGGGTCTTAAGTGAAAGTGAAGTGCGACTCCATGGATTGTAGCCTACCAGGATCCTCCGTCCATGGGATTTTCCAGGCCAGAGTACTGGAGTGGGTTGCCATTTCCTTCTCCAGGGGATCTTCCCTACCCAGGGATCAAACCCAGGTCTCCCACATTGTAGGCAGACACTTCACCGCCTGAGCCACCAGGGCCCTCAAGGCCCAAGGTCTTAGGTGCATATAAGACAGTCTTATCAAGCACTGTATTCCAAAGGCATAGAGATTATCTCTCAGGACATTTCTTTGCAAAGTGAAAGACTTGAATACTCCAAACCTACTGAGTTAACCTTTCGCTGCACAGAAACTAAGGGTAAAGCGTATGTATCCTCAGTTCCTCGGAAGAGAAAATGAAGGCAAGAACTAGAAAATCTTCAGTTTAGCAAATTGGCCATCAGTGATGACCTTAACTATAGCAATTTGTTTTATTTATTTATTTTGACTGTGCTAGGTCTTTGTTGTGCTCAGGCTTTTCTCTAGTTGTGGCAGTCAGGGGCTACTCTCGAGTTGCGGTGCTCAGGCTTCTCACTGCCGTGGCTTCTCTTATTGTGCAGCACAGGCTCTGGAGCTCTCGGGCCTCAGTAGTTGTGGCCCCCAGGCTCTAGAGCACAGGCTCAACAGCTGTGATGCACGGGCTTAGTTGCTCCGCAGCACGTGGGATCTTCCCAGATTAGAGATTGAACCCTTGTCTCCTGAGCCACTAGGGAAGCCCAACTATAGCAATTTGAGTTACATGGTCATGGAAAAAGCCAGATTGCACGCCTGTTGAAGGAATGGATTACAAATATGAGGCAATATGTTGAGAACCTTGAAGGGATGGGGAAACTTGAGCAGGATTTACAATGGGACTAGAATTGCCAGATAAATTACAGTATGCCCAGTTAAATTTGAATTTCAGATAAACAACGAATAACATTTTCTAAAATGCACATAAAATTGGCCATTTTAAACAGTGTACAGTTCAGTGATATTTAGTACCTTGATAGTATTGTGTAGCCTGTCATCACTATCTAATGCCAGAGCATTTTCTTCACCCCCAAAGGAAACTCTGTACCCTTTTATCAATCGCTTCACATTTCCCCCTTTCTCAGACCCTGACGCCACTAATCTTTGCCTCTGGATTTGCATACGTGGTGGGTATTTTGTATAAATGGAATATGCAGCTTTCTGTGTCTGACTTCTTCTACTTAGCGTAATATTTTCAGGGTTCATTGATACTATAGCATGTTGTTGTTTAGTCGTTAAGCTATGCTTGACTCTTTGCAACCCCATGGACTGTAGCCCATCAGGCTCCTCTGTTCATGGTATTTCCCAAGCAAGAATACTGGAGTGGGTTGCCATTTCCTCTACAAGGGATCTTCCTGACCCAGATATCGAACCTGTGTCTCCTGCACTGACTTGAATTCATTACCACTGAGCCACCTGGGAAGCTTATTATAGCATGTACTAGTACTTCATTCCTTTTTGTGGCTGAATAGTATTGTATTGCATGGATATACAATATCTGATTTATCTCTTCATCAGTTGATGGATTGGGTTTTCTACCCCTTTTAGCTGTTGTGAGTAGTGCTGCTGTAAATTAGTTCAGTTCCGTTCAGTTCAGTTCAGTCGCTCAGGCGTGTCCAAAGCTTCACGGCCCCATGGACTGCATCATACCAGGCTTCCCTGTCTATCACCAACTCCCGGGGCTTGCTCAAACTCGTGTCCATTGAGTCAGTGATGCCGTCCAACCATCTCCTCCTCTGTCATCCCCTTCTCCTCCTGCCTTTAATCTTTCCCAGCGTCAGGTTTCTAATGAGTCAGCTTTTCGCATCAGGTGGCCAAAGTATCGGAGCTTCAGTTTCAGCATCAGTCCTTCCAGTGAATATTCAGGACTGATTTCTTTTAGGATGGACTGGTTTGATCTCCTTCCTGTCCCAGGGATTCTCAAGAGTCTTCTCAAACACCACAGTTCAAAAGCATCAGTTGTTTGGCGCTCAGCCTTCTTTATGGTCCAACTCTCACATCTGTACATGACTACTGGAAAAACCATAGCTTTGACTATATGGACCTTTTTTGGCAAAGTAATATCTCTGCTTTTTAATATGCTGTCTAGTTTGGTCATAGCTTTTCTTCCAAGGAGCAAGTGTCTTTTAATTTCATGGCTGTAGTCACCATCTGCAGTGATTTTGGAGCCCAAGAAAATAAAATCTCTCACTGTTTCCATTGTTTCCCCATCTATTTGCCATGAAGTGATGGGACTGTATGCCAAGGTCTTAGTTTTTCACATGTTGAGTTTTAAGCCAACTTTTTCAGTCTCCTCTTTTACTTTCATCAAGAGCCTCTTTAGCTCGTCTTCACTTTCTGCCATAAGGGCGGTGTTATCTGCATATCTGAGGTTTATTGCTATTTCTCTCAGCAGTCTTGATTTCAGCTTGTGCTTCACCCAGCCTGGCATTTTACGTGATGTACTCTGTATATAAGTTAAATAAGCAGAGTGACAATATACAGCCTTGACGTACTCCTTTCCCAATTTGGAACCAATCCATTGTTCCATGTCTGGTTCTAACTGTTGCTTCTTGACCTGCATACAGATTTTTCAAGAGGCAGGTCAAGTGGTATTCCCATCTCTTTAAGAATTTTCCACAGTTTGCTGTGATCCACACAGTCAAAGGCTTTGGCATAGTCCGTAAAGCTGAAGTAGATATTTTTCTGGAACTCTCTTGCTTTTTCTACGATCCAATGGATGTTGGCAATTTGATCTCTGGTTCCTCTGCCTTTTCTAAATCCAGCTTGAACATCCAGAAGTTCTTGGTTCACGTACAAGCCTTGCTTGGAGAAATTTTGAGCATTACTTTGCTAACGTGTGAAATGAGTGCACCTGTGTGATTGTTTGAACATTCTTTGGCATTGCCTTTCTTTGGGATTGGAATGAAAACTGATCTTTTCCAGTCTTGTGGCCACGGCTGAGTTTTCCAAATTTGCTGGCATATTTGAGTGCAGAACTTTCACAGCATCATCTTTTAGAATTTGAAATAGTTCAGCTGGAATTCCATCACCTCCAACTAGCTTTGTTCATAGTGATGCCTCCTAAGGCCCACTTGACTTCACATATCAGGATGTCTGGGTCTAGGTGAGTAATCACACCATCATGGTTATCTGGGTCATTAAGATCTTTTTTATATAGTTCTGTGTATTGGGCTTCCCTGATAGATCAGTTGATAAAGAATCCACCTGCAGTGGAGGAGACTCTGGTTAGATTCCTGAGTCAAGAAGATCTGCTAGAGAAGGGACAGGCTACCCACTCCAGTATTCTTGGACTTCCCTTGTGGCTCAGCTGGTAAAGAATCTGCCTGCAATGTGGGAGACCTGGGTTCAATCCCTGGGTTGGGAAGATTCCCTGGAGAAGGAAAAGGCTATCCACTCCAGTATTCTGGCCTGGAGAATTCCACAGACTATATAGTCCACGGGGTCACAGAGAGTCGGACATGATGAGCAACTTTCACTTTCTGTGTATTCTTGCCACCTCTTAATATCTTCTGCTTCTGTTAGGTCCATACTGTTTCTGTCCTTTATTGTGCCCATTGGCTCAGCTGGTAAAGAATCTGCCTGCAATGTAGGAGACCTGGGTTCAATCCCTGGGTTGGGAAGATCCCCCGGAGAAGGGAAAGGCTATGTAGTCCAGTATTCTGGCTTAGAGAATTCCATGGACTATATAGTCCATGGGGTCACAAAGAGTCAGACACGACTGAACAGCTTTCACTTTTCACTTTGCATGAAATGTATCCTTGGTATTCTGATTTTCTTGAAGAGATCTCTAGTCTTTCCCATTCTGTTGTTTTCCTCTATTTCTTTGCAATGATCACTGAAGAAGGCTTACTTCCTTCTCCTTGCTATTGTTTGGAACTCTGCATTCAGATGTGTATACCTTTCCTTTTCTCCTTTGCCTTTCTCTTCTCTTCTTTTCTCAGCTATTTGTAAGCCCTCCTCAGACAACCATTTTGCCTTTTTGCATTTCTTTTTCTTGAGGATGGTTTTGATCAATGCCTCCTGTACAATGGCCATAGTTCTTCAGGCACTTTGTCTGTCACATATGCTGATGGACAACTCTATCAGCTGTTGTGAATATTCACATATAAATTTTTGTTTGAATACCTGTTTTCAATGTTTTTAAGTATATAGAAATGAATTGCTGAGTCATATATTAATTCTGTGTGTAACTTGTTGAGGAACCTCCAGACTTCCATGGTGGCTATACCATTTTACATTCCTAGTACCTCAGAATGTACTAGGGTTCCGGTTTCTCTGCATCTTCGCTATTTGAAAAAATAGCCATCCTAGTGGATGTGAAGTAATATCTTATTGTGGTTTTGATTGCATTTCCCTAGGGAGTTAGTGATGGACAGGGAGGCCTGGCATGCTGCGATTCATGGGGTCGAAAAGAGTCGGACACGACTGAGCGACTGATCTGATCTGATCTGAGGGACTCATAATGTTTAGTATCTTTTCAATCATGATGTCAAATCGTCTAGCCCATGAACACAGGATGTCTTTCTGTTTACTTGGGTCTTTAATTTGTTTCAACAACACTTTATATTAATAGTTTTCAGTGTACAAGTTTTGTACCTTCTCAGTTAAATTTATTCCCAAGTATTATTTTTGATGCTATACTGAATGGAATTTTCTTATGTTCCTGTATGAATTGCTGATTGCTAGTGTATAGAAATACAACTGACTTACCCTGCATCTTTACTTAATTCTTTTATTAACTCTTTTAAGTGGGTGTGTGTATATTCTCTATGATTTTCTATACATGGGATCTTGTCATCTGTGTATTTAGTTTTACTTGTTCCTTTCTACTTTGGATACCTTTTAATTTCATTTTCTCCCTAACTGCTCTAATTAGAACTTCTAGTACAAAATTAAATTGTAGTGGTGAAAGCAGGCATCCTTGTTTTATTCCAGATCTTAGAGGGGATGCTTTCAGTCTTTCACCATAGAGTATAATATTAGACCCCTTGGATTTTTCATAAATGCCCTTTACTGTATTGAGGAAATTTTATTCATAGTTTGCTGAATGTGCAATAAATAATTTTTTAATGTAAGTATGTCCCAAGTAGTACATGGAACATTCTTATACTAAACAAATTATCAACCAAAAAAATCCATTTTTATCCAAATTTATCCAAATTTCATATTTAAGTCGACATTTAAATTTTTTATTTGCTAAATTAATAACCTTAAGAAGGACAAGGCTGGATTCTTTTGAGGTGGTTGATGGAGGCAGAAGAGACTTCAATGTTATTTGCATATTGAGGAAAGGATCCAATAGTCAGAGATAAGTTTAAGATTCAAGAGAGAGGCAAGAACAGATGGAATAAGGCCCTGGAGGGGAGGGACAGAGTTAGGGTCAGATTTGTACAAGAAGAGCTTGGCTGCCTTACCTGGGTTCCCACATAAGTTTTCTGACACTGCTATTAAGGTGCTAAGTAAATGGTATTAGAACCCTTTGCCCATCTGTGCCTTGTTTTGATCCTACAAATTTTTTAAGAGTAAAAACTGTGTCCGCTTGTGCCTAGCAGTGTACCTTGTGCACATATTAAGCTCTTGAAGATTGCTCCAAGTACATAACGTTGCGAGCTTTTTTGGACTTAGACCTGTGTTCTGGCCTTCCTGTGCCTGAGACAGCTGTCTTTTATTTTAACTAGCTATAAGAGAAATGGACACAAGTCAGATTTTTTACTTAGATGGACGAGTAACTCAATTTAGAAATTATAACAAGTAAGATTGCTCCAAGTATATAACATTTCAAGCTTCTTTTGGACTTACACCTGTGTTCTGGCCTTCCTGTGTCTGAGGCAGCTGTCTTTTATTTTAACTAGCTATAAGAGAAATGAACACAAGTCAGATTTTTTACTTAGATGGACGAGTAACTCAATTTAGAAATTATAACAAGTATTATACTTCTTTAAAGGCTGAAGTGCCCAATTTATAAAATTGCTCAGTGCATTGGTATTCCACCCACTCTTTGAGGCTAAATGCTTTTCTCTTATTTGACAGGTAGTCTTTTCTTTTTTTAAATTCTGTAACCTGTTTGAGCCTAGTCTTTAAAATATGTGTATCTGCCAGAATTACTTTCCATTACATTTTCATGAAACTCAAAAATCAGTTTGTATAACTCAGCTATGGCAACTTCTTTGTAAGCCAAAGGAAGACGGATGTACAGGTGTTCACAAAGTGTCATGGTCACCTTATTCTCTTCTAAATTATCCCTCCACACTTCCCTATTGCTAGGTTCTGAGTCTTCAGCAACAAAAAGATTTGCTTGGCTGCTTTAAGGAAACACAGACAGAAACCTTTGAGATAAGATGACCAGTTTGTCCCAGTTTGCTTGGGACTTTCCTGTTTTTAGCACTGAAAATTCCACTTTCTGAATAGACCATATGGTTGGTCACCCTCCCTCTGGATCTCTTTTCAGTACTGTTCTTGTACATTCCCTTCCTCACCCTGAGTATAGGGAGGCAGAGAAGAAATGCCTCTCACCATTTGGACATCCAGTTCTGTATCAGCTATTAGCTGCGAGAAATACTCTGAGCATGTATCTGTAGCCTTATTCTTACTTATATCATCCTGTGACCCCAGGAACCCAGCCCCATTATTTTATCAACTTAAAACTCTAAACATACAAAAGGAAAACTTTTCTGCTTAGTCATAGTTATTACTTAAGTGACAGGTACACCAAGAATAAGCATGCTGGTTTGTTTCAAGTTTGTTTCTTACAGTGTGGGTTGTTGTTCAGTCGCTCAGTCGTGTCCAACTCTTCGCGACCTCATGGACTGCAGCACACCAGACTTCCCTGTTCTTCACCATCTCCTGGAGTTTACTCAAACTCATGTCCATTGAGTTGGTGATGCCATTCAACCATCCCATCCTCTGTCGTCCCCTTCTCTTCCTGCCTTTAATCTTTCCCAGCATCAGGGTCTTTTCTAATGAGTCAGCTTTTTGCATCAGGTGGCCCAAGTATTGGAGCTTCACTTTTAGCATCAGTCCTTTCAGTGAATATTCAGGACTGATTTCCTTTAGGATTGACTGGTTTGATCTCCTTTCTGTCCAAGGGATTCTCAAGAGTCTCCTCCAACACCACATTTCAAAAGCATCAGTTGTTTGGCGCTCAACTTTCTTTATGGTCCAACTCTCACATCTATACATGACTACTGGAAAAACCATAGCTTTGACTATATGGACCTTTTTGGCAAAGTAATACCTCTGCTTTTTAATATGCTGTCTAGGTTAGTCATAGCTTTTCTTCCAAGGAGCAAGCGTCTTTTAATTTCATGGCTGTAATCACCATCTGCAGTGATTTTGGAGCCCAAGAAAATAAAGTCTCTTACTGTTTTCCTTGCTTCCCCATCTATTTGCCATGAAGTGATGGGACTGTATGCCAAGGTCTTAGTTTTTCACATGTTGAGTTTTAAGCCAACTTTTTCACTCTTCTCTTTCACCTTCATCAAGAGCCTCTTTAGTTCCTCTTCACTTTCTGCCATTAGGGTGGTATCATCTTTGTATCTGAGGTTATTGCTATTTCTCCCAGCAATCTTGATTTCAGCTTGTGCTTCACCCAGCCTGGCATTTTACATGATGTACTCTGCATATAAGTTAAATAAGCCGAGTGACAATAGCGTGGATAGTGGAATTAAACTGGAATCTTCAGTTAAAGGGCTTATATCTGGGTGAGGAACTTTAAGACTTCTGTGGTAATAGTGTGTTTGGATTTATAAAATAAAAAGACAGTACACGGAATCCTTGTGATGCAATGATCCCGTATCTTGACTTTGGTACACAAAAAGTGATTACATAGATCTGTGCAAAGAATAAACTTGCATAGAACTTAATCTACAGACAAACACAAATGAGTCCTTGTCAAACTGGTGAAGTCTGAGTAAAATTAGTGGATTGTATCATTGTTCATTCCTGGTAGTAATGTTGTGCTATAACTATGTAAGATGTTACCATTGAGGAAACTGGTTAAAGTTATGAGAGATCTCTTTGTATTATTTCTTAACCATGCACATGGATTTATAATGACGTTAAAAAGTTTAATTAAAATTTTAAAAAAGAATATTTCTTAGAAGGTAGCTTTGAAATCCTTGTGAGATATTTATTCAGTAATATCTTGTACATAGTTCATTTTTCTCCTTCATGCTCTTAAAGAATCCTTTCTTTTTAGAAAAAACAAAATGTCAAGGGAAAAACTGAGACAGCTAGTTTATTTCTGAGTTTGTCCTTTGATATTCTTTGATATCTTCAGAAAGCCATTTGCGAAGATAGGCCCTCATGTAGTACAAAAAGGATAGTGCAAACACATCAACCAGAGGAAAGGGAAATCCTGTGAAGGGTCAATTGCCTCTAAGTGGTTCGAAATTGCTAGTGTCATCTAGGAGGTTAATGGATGACTTTTCATTTAGTGTCATTTCTCTCCCTAGTTATAAGGTTTCTATGACTTTCATCTTAACAGTAGCTTTCAAATCCTTTTACTACACCACTTAGTAAGAAATACATTTTTCATCAAAACCCAGAATAGATATAATTTCATATGTACATATATCTGAAACTAAAGTTTCACGAAACACTGATCACCCTCATATATGATATATTCTGACTTCTTTCTTTTTACTTAATTTTTTAAAATGCTGATTATAGCTCAGTAATTTGAGTTCCTGATTCTCGATCTACAGTTTGGAAAAATATTGCCTCATCCCTCCATGTAAAGTGGTCTAAAGCCCATTGGCATGACATTCGGGGCCCTTCCCAGCCCTTCCTCCCCCAGCTAAGTGGCATATTCAGCATTTCCTGGCTGGCCTCACACTGTCCCGTTCCTATGCCTTGACTTTTACTGTCCTTCTCCTAGTGCCCTTCCCATTTTGTTCCTATTCTTGTCTCTTGGCTTCTATGGTCGAGCATATATTGCATTTTTAATATTTATCACTAGTAGATGGTGTCTGTTCTTCAAAGTTGCCCATGAGTTTAGCCACGTGCCTTAGTTGTCTCTAGTTCAGACGTTACTCCTGTGAGTTCTTCCCTGACTGTTGGCAGGTGTTTTCAGTCTTTTTCATCAAAAACCACAGGATGTTTTATATTGAACATAGTATATATTACAGTTATTTGTATAAAACTGAAACAAGTCTCATGACATAATGCACTATGTGCACTTTTGTATTACCTGCTCTTTTAGTTCATATTTCTTTTCTTTAGCCTATAACTTGATTTTAAAACAAATTGACAAACATTGATTAGACCATCCTTCCGTACTTTGAATGTCATCTGTGAAAAACCTTTGTATTACCAGCTGTTACAAACCTTTGTATTCCATAATCACTGTTGGGAGGAATTTTGTAATGCTTCAAGACTTGAGAACAGGACCCTTTTATCTTTTTTTCCCTCACAAAAAGACTTATAGAGAATATTGCAGATTTTTTTTTCATAGTTAAAAAAATTTGAATATAAGTAATAGGTCAGTGGAGAAATAAACTCTGTTTTTAGTCATACAATTGAATACTATGAAGAAGTTAAAATGAACAGACTAGATATACACATTTTAACATGGAAAAACTTAAAATAATAACGTTTAATAGAAAAGCAAGTTGCAAGGTAATACACTGTAAATTATCAGTAATGTACATTCAGTTCAGTTCAGTTGCTAAGTCATGTCCAACTCTTTGCAACCTCATGGACTGCAACATGCCAGGCTTCCCTGTCCTTCACCATCTCAAGGAGTTTACTCAAACTCATGACACTGAGTCGGTGATGCCTAACCATCTGATCCTCTGTCACCCTCTTCTTCCCCTGCCTGCAGTCTTTCCCAGCACCAGGGTCTTCTCTTCAGGTGGCCAAAGTATCGGAGTTTCATCTTCAGCAGCAGTCCTTCCAATGATTATTCAGGGTTGATTTCCTTTAAGGTTGACTGGTTTGATCTCCTTGCTGTCAAGGGGATTCTCAAAGAGTCTACCAGCACCAGAGTTTGAAAGCATCAGTTCTTCAGCACTCAGCCTTCTTATGCTCCAACTCTCACACCCGTACATGACTACTGGAAAACCATAGCTTTGACTATATGAACCTTTGTTGGCAAAATGATATCTCTGCTTTTTAATATGACGTCTAGATTTGTCATAGCTTATCTTCCAAGGAACATAATTTCATGGCTGCAGCCACCATCCAGTGATTTTGGATCCCAAGAAAATGAAGTCTGTCTCCGTTTCCATTTTATCCCTGTCTATTTGCCATGAAGTGATGGGACTGGATGCCATGATCTTAGTTTTTTGAAAGTTGAGTTTTTTATTTTTAAATTATTTATTTAGTGTCTGTGCCATGCAGCATGTGGGATCTTAGTTCTCTGACCAGAATCGAACCCGTGCCCCTGGCATTGAAAGCACAGAGTCTTAACCATTGGACACCAGGGAAGTCCCAAATGTTGAGTTTTAAGCCAGCATTTTCACTCTCCTCTTTCATCCTCATGAGAAGACTCTTTTTCTCTTCACTTTATGCCATTGGGCTTCCCTGGTAGCTCAGCTGGTAAACAATCTGCCTGCAATGCAGGAGACCCCGGTTCAATTACTGGGTTGGGAAGATCCTCTGGAGAAAATACAGGCCCAGTATTCTTGGGCTTCTCTGGCAGCTCAATTGATAAAAAAAAAAATCCCCCTACAATACGGGAGACTTGGGTTCAATCCCTGGGTTGGGAAGATCCCCTGGAGAAGCTACCCACTCCAGCCTTTGCCCTGCTTCATTCTGTACTTCAAAGCCAAACTTGCCGGTTATCCCAGGTATCTTTCAACTTCCTGTTTTTGCATTTCAGTTCCCTATGATGATGCTGGAGAAGGAAATGACAACCCACTCTAGTATTCTTGCCTGGAGAATTCCATGGACAGAGGACCCTGGCAGGCTGCAGTCCATAGGATTGCAAAGACTTAGACACGACTGAGCGATTTTCACTCACTTCACTCCCTATGATGAAAAGGATCTTTTCTTGGTGTTAGTTCTAAAGATGTTAGTTCTAACATCTTTTTTTGGTGTTAGTTCTAAGAGGTCTTATAGATCTTCGTAGATCTGTTTGACTTCAGCTTCTTCAGCCTTAGTGATTGGGGCATAGACTTGGATTACTTTGATGTTGAATAGTTTGCCCTGGAAGTGAACTGATATCATTCTGTCAGGTTTTTTTTTCTTTAGATTGCACCCAGGTACTGCATTTTGGACTCTTTTGTTAACTGTGAGGGCTGTTCCATTCTTCCTAAGGGATTCTTGCCCACAGTAGTAGATATAATGGTCATCTGAATTAAATCCTCCCATTCCTGTCCATTTTACTTCACTGATTCCTAAAATGTCAGTGTTCACTCTTGCATCTCCTGTTTGGCCACATCCAATTTACGTTGATTCATGGACCTAACATTCCAGGTTCCTATGTAATATTGTTCTTTGCAGCATTGGACTTGACTTTCACCACCAGGCACATCCCCAACTGGGCATTGTTTCCGCTTTGGCTCAGCCTCTTCATTCTTTCTGCAGCTCTTTCACCACTCTTCCCCAGTAGCATATTGGACATCTGCCAAGCCAAGGTTGGGGGGTGGGTCTCATCTTCCAGTCTTTATATCTTTTTGCCTTTCATACTATTCTGGGGGTTCTCAAGGTAAGAATCAGTTTAGTTCAGTTGCTCAGTCGTGTCTGACTCTTTGTGACCCCATGGACGGCAGCACGCCAGGCTTCCCTGTCCATCACCAACTCCCGGAGCTTACTCCAACTCATGTCCATACAGTTGGTGATGCCATTCAACCATCCCATCCTCTGTCATCCCCTTCTCCTCCCGCCTTCAATCTTTCCCAGCATCAGGGTCTTTTCCAGTGAGTCAGTTCTTCACATGAAGTGGCCAAAGTACTGGAGTTTCAGCTTCAGCATCACTCTTGCCAATGAATATTCAGCACTGATTTCCTTTAGGATTGACTGGTTGGATCTCCTTGCAGTCCAAGGGACTCTTAGAAGGGACTCAAGGGAGTCTTCTCCAACACCACAGTTCAAAAGCATCAGTTTTTCAGCGTTCAACTTTCTTTATAGTCCAACTCTCATATCCATATATGACTGCTGGAAAAACCATAGCTTTGACTATATGGACCTTTGTTGGCAAAGTAATGTCTCTGCTTTTTAATATGCTGTCTAAGTTGGTCATAACTTTTCTTCCAAGGAGCAAGCGTCTTTTAATTTCATGGCTGCAGTCACCATCTGCAGTGATTTTGGAGCTCCCCCCAAAATAAAACCTCTCAGTGTTTCCAGTGTTTCCCCATCTATTTGCCATGAAGTGATGTGACCAGATGCCATGATCTTAGTTTTCTGAATGTTGTTTTAAGCCAGCTTTTTCACTCTGCTCTTTCACTTTCATCAAGAGGGTCTTTAGTTTTTCTTCGCTTTCTGCCATAACAGTGGTGTCATCTGCATATTTGAGGTTACTAATATTTCTCCCGGCAATCTTGACTCCAGCTTGTGCTTCATCCAGCCCATCATTTCTCATGATGTACTCTGCATATAAGTTAAATAAGCAGGGTGACAGTATATAGCCTTGATGTACTCCTTTCCCGATTTGGAACCAGTCTGTTGTTCCATATTCAGTTCTAACTGTTGCTTCTTAACCTGCATATTGATTTCTCAGGAGGCAGGTCAGGTGGTTTGGTATTCCCATCTCTTTAAGAATTTTCCACAGTTTGTTGTGGAAAACTAACTGTGTGTAGAAAAGGCAGAGGAACTAGAGGTTAAATTGCCAGTATCTGTTGGGTCATCGGAAAAGCAAGAGAGTTCCAAAAAAACATCTACTTCTGCTTTATTGACTACGCCAAAGCCTTTGCCTCTGTGGATCACAAGGCAAGAACACTGAAGTGGTTTGCCATTCCCCTTCTCTAGCGGACCGTGTTTTGTCAGGTACACTAATGAGACACAAACATGGCAAAATGTTAGATTTGCTAAATCTAGGGGGTGGATATAAGAGTATCTACTACATTATTTCTTTATCCTTTTATCTAAAATATTTTGTAATGAAAATCTTTGTAATAAAAATTGATATGTCATCTGCTTATAAATCTTTACTATCTTGCTATCTTATAATACTATATTGTCTGGCTCCAAACTGCTTGCCTGAACTGTAGGTCACTTTAGCCATGATCTGTGTTGCCCGATTTATACTTAGATCTGGTCTCTCTTAGAAGCCAAATTTGGATAAGGAACTTGTAGTTTGTAAGTATTGTATATCCTGGACAGTGTTTGCAGTGAGTTCAGGTAGTATAGCTATTTCCTAGGCAGAGCTGAAGAGACAGTCTTCCTGAATGAGACCATTTGCATTTTCATGTGGTAAGTCATTGTTTTTTTCTGTATTAAGTATTAAGGCAGGAAATACTTGTCTTAAAAAATCAGGAGTGTTGGAACCAGAGAGAGGAAAGATCATACAAAGATGTCAGTGGCAACCAGAGTCCTGTAGAAGCCTGAGGTGTTTGGGCATCACTGTTTCCCCCAAAAATATTATAATTTGTAAGTTTTTTTTTTTTAAAGGATCTGCCACTCTGTTTCAATTTGATCTCCAGTCCTAATTTGTTTTCAATCACTTTTTCCTCAGTCATTATTTGCTTTTTTTTTTTTGGTCTTAGCTGCTGCACACAACTTTCTTTAGTTGCTGCAACAGGGGCCACTTTCTGGTTGTGGTATGAGGGCTTCTCATTGTGGTGGCTTCTTGTGTTGTGGCTTACAGGCTCTAGAGTGCTCAGTAGTTGCCCTAAGTCATGAGGGATCTTCCTGGACCAGGGATTGAACCCGTGTGCCCTGCATTGGCAGGCTGATTCTTAAGCACTGGACCACCAGGGAAGTCCCCCAATCATTCTTTATTATTATTATTACCACTTTTATTATTGTTATTGGACTATTTTTTAAGAGCAAGTTGAGGCTTACAGAAAAATTGATCAAATAATTTTTGATGGGAAATGGGAATCAGAGAATTCCCATGTACATCCTCTCCCTTCTGTATAGTTTCCCTATTATTAACATCTTGCACAAGTGTGGTTTATGTATTATAATTGATAAACCAATATTGATGTATTATTATTAACTGAAGTCCATAGTTTACATTAAGGTTTACTCTTTGTGCAATTCTGTGGATTTTGACAAATGTGTAATGCCATTTATTACAGTATCATACAGAATAGTTTTACCACTTAACCATTTCACTTTTATCTCTACTCCAGTGCTTAGCATAGGGCATGTAAATATTACATGCATGTGCAATGATTATTTCATCTAAAATTAATATAACCAATCAAATTTAGTAGAGTTTAAAAAACATTTAAAGAACAATTTTCTACCACCAAATAGAGCCTATATTAGGAATAAAAAGATGGCTTAAAATTGTAAAATGTGTTATATCTCATTAATCTGTCAAATAAGAAAAATAAAACTCAATATATAGAGACAATCAGAATTCAAAGCATATAATGTACGTGTTAAGTCACGTCAGTCATGTCCGACTGTTTGTGACCCTGTGGACTATAGCTTGCCAGGCTCCTCTGTCCATGGGATTCTCCAGGCAAGAATACTAGAGTGCATAGCCATACCCTTCTCCAGGGGATCTTTCCCACCTAGGGATTGAACTTGTGTCTCTTATGTCTCCTGCATTGGCAGGTGGGTTCCTTACCACTAGTGCCACCTGGGAAGCCCCAAAGCATATAATATTTCAGTCTAACAATCAGCATCATGTTCAAGGATGAAAAACTAGAGGCATTTTCTAATGGGAACAGAAGCTTGACAACTCTAATATTATTTCATGTAATTCTGGCAGTTCTAGCTAATATAGGAAGATGAGAGAAATAAGAGTTACCGTTTTAAGAAAGAGGCTCTCATTGAGATTATAGAACCCCCCCAAAATTCCTAAAAATGTGTTAAAATCAGTGAGTTCAGTAACATAGGTAAATACATAATAAAGATACAAAAATGAAAAGCTTTCCTAATATAGCAATAACTGGTTAGAAAAATTAACAGTATAAAAGGTAAAAATCTGGAGAAGGAAATGGCAACCCACTGCAGTATTCTTGCCTGGAAAATTCCATGGACAGAGGATGGCAGTAGTCCATGGGGTCGCAAAAGAGTTGAACATGACTTAGCCACTAAACAACAACAACTATCCATCCATATTCCTACCTGTTAGAGGTAATTCATGTACTCTTTTGGAGTGATGCTAAATAACTTGTTTGTTAACATGTGAATTCAAAGCCCTAACTGGTTTGCTCTTGGAACATCTGAAGCTTCCAGTTTGAGGAATTCTCAGGTTTCTCTAGGAAGAGGCATGATCCATGAATTGGGAATGACAACAGCCAAGTCAAGAGGTCCCCCGAGGGGCGAGGTCAGAACCACAAGAGGGTGGTCCTTGAGCAGGGTGGAGACAGAACCAACGGGTAGACACCACCCCTTCCCCAGCTGTGGCCACTGCAGGAAAGTTCCTGAGAGTCACAGGTCCACTAACCTCCTCGCCATCCAAGTGACTGCTCTTCTACTGCTTTCTGTGAGATCAGTCTTAAAGAAACAGTCTCTGTTTCACAAACGATGGAACTCTGTAAATACAAAAAATAAATAAATAAAAGGTAAAATCTGCTTAATTTTTATCTTAGTAGTGTAGTAGTAAAAAGTTGCAAACAACTGAAATGTCCGCCTAAAAGAGGGTGGTTTATTATTTATACCCCATCCTTTTCCAAAATGATTTTAAGGTAGCTTTCACAACATACCTTATTATATAAAAATAAGTGACGAATTCAAGCAGAGAGAAATCTGAGGGTTGGGCCACAGATTTCATTCTGAGCTTTCTAGTGCCAAAGTAAAGATCATAATCAATTATATGATTCATATTCATACTTATAATACTGAGTTGATTGGAAGAAGCAACTGTTCTAATACTAAGACCAAAAAGAGATTTTTCTCATGAGTCCTAGAGGATACCATGCAGAATAGAGAATGATCATTTTGACAACTGTAGAGAGCTGTTTCATATAAAATTCCTTGTTAATAACCACACAGAACCAATGAAATATTTGGTAAAGAGTATATGAGCTTCCCAGGTGGCGTAGTGGTAAAGAATCTGCCTGCCAATGCAGGAAACACAGGAGACACAGGTTCAATCCTTGGGTATGGAAGATCCCTTGGAGGAGAAAGTGGCAACTCACTCAAGTATTCTTGCCTGGGAAACTCCATGGACCGAGGTGCCTGGTAGGCTACAGTCCATGGGGTTGCAAAGAGTCGAACATGACTGAGCACACACACATAGATATGCAGTGGGGCGAGGAATGCAGTGATGGTTATGGCTAGGATGAACATAGGGATGGTTCAGTACACTGCTCTGAGGAGCAGCTCAATGGAGTAATACATTTTAGAGACTAAAATTATGGCTCTCAGTTGATGTGTGGTGCCACCGTGGTGTCCTGTGAATCTTCACAGATCCACCACTGAGTTTTTCTAAATGTGTTACATTTATTTTTGCTACAGATGAGGATCCACATTGCTAAGAAGTCTGTCAGATGGTGGTGTAGGATATGAATGCAGCAGCCATCAGGGAAGCCAGGCAGGAGGCAAGAGGTACTACTTAGGCCAGCACTAAAAAGAATTCATTGTGGATGGACTGAACAGTCTCTATAAATATTCTCTCAAATTAGATTTTGGTAAGTGTTATGGAGAGCAGATAGGCTGTGTCTGGTCAGATACAGGTCCATATGCTTTAATAGTTGACTTAGAAATTAACCTCTCCCAGGTGGAGCTAGTGGTAAAGAACCCACCTGCCAGTGCAGGAGACACAAGAGACTCAGGTTCCATACCTGGGTCAGGAAGATCCCCTGGAGAAGGGCACCATCCATAGGGTCACAAAGAGTTGGAAACAACTGAAGCTACTTAGCATGCATGCATGAAAGTTGTGAAGCCTCATGAGGTGAGATGCTTCAACAGATGTTGCAAAGAGTAGTCAAGGTTTCTAAATTCCTGCATTGTAGAGCATAGCCACAGGGTTTTCCTGATGGCTCAGTGATAAAGAATCCGCCTGCCAATGCAGGAGATGTGAACCCATCCCTGAGTTGGAAAGATCTGGAGATTAAAATGGCAACCCTCTCCAGTATTCTTGCCTGGGAAATCCCATGGACAGAGGAGCCTGATAGACTACAGTCCCTGGGGTCACAAAAGAGTCAGACATGACTTAGCAACTAAACAACAACAAAAGAGCATAGCCACATTAATTGTAAGTTTGGAAGAATTGATTTTTTTTTTTTAGGTTTTGATACCAAACCTAGATGTAAGTAACAGGGGGGAAAAAGGTTGTAAGTTATCTGTAGAACATCTGGCTTTAAGCCATATAGCTTCCTGGTTAATCCTTCAAGGTAAATTGTGTCCAAGTAGACAATAACCAGAGTGGTTTAGAAAGATTTAGAATCTGAGTCCTACCTTCATCTTTCTTTGAGTCTCAGTTTATTCATCTGCAAAATAAGGATATTAGTACCCATTTTAGAGCTAATCAGTTGGTAAGATTTAAATTGAATAAAACCCCCTGTGGCCTCTCCTGGCCACCATCACCCCAATACCAAAACCAGACAAGGATACCACAAAAGGAAGAAATTACAGGCCAGTATCACTGATGAACATATATGCAGAAATCCTCAACAAAATACTAGCCATCTGTATCCTATAATACATTAAAAAGATCATACACCATGATCAAGTGGGATTCATCCCACAGATGCAAGGATGTTTCAGCATCAAAAAATCAGTGTGATATGCCATATCAACAAATTGAAGAATAAAAGCCATATGATCATCTCAATAGATGCAGGAAAAGGTTTTGACAAAATTCAGCGCCCATGTATGATAAAACCTCTCCAGAAAGTGGGTATAGAGGGTACATACCTCAACATAATAAAGGCCATATGTGACAAACCTACAGCTAGTTTCATAATCGGTGGTGAAAAGCTGAAAGCATTCCCTCTAAGATCAGGAACAAGACAAGAATGTCCACTCTCAGCACTTTTATTCAACATAGTTTTGGAAGTCCTAGCTATAGCAATCAGAGAAGAAAAAGAAGTAAAGGGAATCCAAATTGGAAAAGAAGTTAAACTGTCACTGTTTGCAAATGACATGATACTATACTTAGAAGATCCTAAAAATGCTACCAGAAAACTACTAGAACTCATCAATGAATTTGGTAAAGTTTAAGGTTACAAAATTAATACACAGAAATCAGTTGCATTTCTATACACTAACAATGAAAGATCAGAAAGAGAAATTCAAGAAGTTCCATTTACTATTGCATCAAAAAGAAAATACTTAGGAATAAACCTATCTAAGGAGACAAAAGACCTATACTCTGAAAACTATAAGATGCTGATGAAAGAAATCGAAGAGGACATAAACAGATGGAAAGATATACCATGTTCATGGATTGGAAGAATGAGTATTGTCTAAATGACTATAGTACCCAAGGCAATTTACAGATTCAGTGCAATCCCTATCAAATGACCAATGGCATTTTTCATAGAGAACAAAAAAAATCTAAGAATTTGTATGGAGACACAAAAGACCCCGAACAGCCAAAGCAAGTCTTGAAAAATAGAGCTGGAGGAATCAGGCTCTTTGACTTCAGGCTACACTACAAAGTTACAGTCATCAAAACAGTATGGTACTGGCACAAAAATAGAAATATAGATCAATGGAACAGGATAGAAAACCCATAAATAAGCCTGTGCACCTATGGTCAATTAATCTCTGACAAAGTAGGCAAGACTATACAATGTTGGAAAGACAGTCTCTTCAACAAATGGTGCTGGGTAAACTGGACAGCCCCATATAAAAAAATGAAGTTAGATCAGTCCCTAACTCCATGCACAAAAATAAGTTCAAAATGGATTAAGAACATAAATGTGAGATTGGACAGTTTAATCCTAAAGGAAAACATAAGGCAGACCACTCTCTGACATAAATCACAGCAACATCATTTTTGATCCATCTCCCCGAATAATGGAAATAAAAGCAAAAATAAACATACAGGACCTACTTAAGCTCAAAAGTTTTTGCACAGCAAAGGAAATAATAAAATGTGTAGACAACCCACAGATTGGGAGAAAATACTTGCAAATGATGTTCCCAATAAGGGATTAGTCTCTAAAATTTATGAACAGCTTATGATGCTTAACAGCATCAAAACAAAATAACCCACTTAAAAAATGGGCAGAAGACATGAATAGATTTTCTCCAAAGAGGACATAGAGATGGCCAATAGACACATGAACAGATGTTCCACATCGCTAGTTATTAGAGAAATGCAAATTAAAACTACAATGAAACTCCTCTCTCCAGTCAGAATGGTATCATCAAAAAGTCCACAAGCAACAAATGCTGGAGAGGGTGTGGTGAGAAGGGGACCCTACTGCACTGTTGGTGGGAATATAAATTGGTGCAGCCACTTGGAAGTTCCTTAAAAAACTAAAAATGGAGCTATCACATGACCCTGCAATCCCACTCCTGGGCATATATCCAGAGAAAAACATGGCCCATTCATTGCAGCACTCTTTACAATAGCTAAGACATGGAAGCAACCTAAATGTCCATCAACAGAGGAATGGATAAAGAAGATGTGGTACATATATACAATGGAATATTACTCAGCCATTAAAAAGAATGAAATAAGGCCATTTGTAGCAACATGGATGGACCTAGAGAGTGTCATACTGAGTGAAGTAATCAGACAGAGAAGGAGAAATATCATATGATACCCCTTGTGTGTGGAATCTAAAAAGAAATGATACAAATGAACTTACTTACAAAACACACTCACAGACTTAGAAAACGAACTTATGGTTGCTGTGGGGGAAGGGATAGGTAGGGACTTTGGGATGGTCATGTACACACTGTTGTATTTAAAATGGATAACCAACAAAGACCTATTGTATAGCATACGGAGCTTTGCTCAATGTTATGTGGCAGCCTGCAGGGGAGAGGGTTTTGGAGGAGAATGGATAGATGCCTATGTATGGCTTTTTACCTGAAACTACCACACCGTTGTTAATCAGCTGTACCCCAATATAAAATACTTTTGGTGTTAAAAAATACTTAAACAAACAAACCCTAGTGGCCTCTTCTAAGTCATTTTGTGTATGTGCTTCCCTAGCCAGAGTTGTGTTTTTGCTACTAGAGGGTCTTGGTCTAATGACTCATGAAAAGAGTGAGCCTTGTGTTTGCTGAGATACAGTTCAGATAACTCTTTTAAATTACTGCACTGATTGGAAGGGCCATCAGATTCTCTACTTTCAGGTATCTGAAGTGAAATTTTTTTAAGTTATGAGATAGCAAAAGTTTGAAAGCCCTTGTCCTTTTCATCCTGGTCATCTCTAAAGTCCAGTCACAAGAACAGGTATCTGGTGATAGCCAAGCCACAGGTTAAAGGCAAAGGGCAGTTGTCCTGAGGGTAATCAAATCTGAGCAACTCCATCTCATGCTGCCATTTACTACATTGGGTACTCAGATAAGTTTTGAAGACTTTTCCATTTATCTTCACATTCACAGGAAAGTTCCTTATCATAACTCCAAGAAGACCCCTACCCAGCTTCTTCTGATTCTGACATTTACATTTCAGATAAATAAATATCATGATAGGAAAAATAAAGTTGAAAGACCACAGTGTGAAATGTCTAAGAAGGTAACAAGAGATAGGAGGAATGTATATCTTAG
This sequence comes from Bos taurus, assembly GCF_002263795.3. Lineage (NCBI taxonomy): Eukaryota > Metazoa > Chordata > Mammalia > Artiodactyla > Bovidae > Bos > Bos taurus. Next base: position 52,072,813 of record NC_037340.1, read on the forward strand.
TGGAATCAGTGCCTTCCACTAAGGAATCAAATCAGTACCTCAGTGGGTTAACATTGTTACCTCTGCCAGAGTTTGTTTTTTTCTCTGAACACACACAGAATTCACTCAGTTGTGTCCAACTCTTTGCAACCCCATGGACTGTAGCCCACCAGGCTCCTCAGTCCATGGGATTTTCCAGGCATGAATACTGGAGTGGGTTGCTGTTTCCTTCTCCATTTTTCTCTGAAAGGCAGAGGAAGGACCTAACATGTGAACTGTGGGTATAGAGATGATTGCATTTGTCTTACTAATAGGAAACTCTTCTCAGTATTTTGGTATTATAACACAGTTTCTATCTCTATTTTTTCTTACCAAAGCCATCCTCTATCAGGGCAAAGAAGGGAGGAGACAAGTGCTTGTGGCAGTGAAAAGAAAACCCTCACAAATGCTGGAGCTGGCTAACTTCACCAATTTACCTAGGACCAGCTTAGTTTTGCACTTGCAAATTGGTCCTCTCACCATCTGTTGATATCATATTATCTGTTTTCCTTTGGCAAATCTTAGGCTTGCTTTCTTAGGAGAAATGTTTTGTTTCCTTGGTCTGGACTATATAATCATTTATAATTGTATATAATCACGCTTCAGTTGTATTCGACTGTCCAACCCTATGGACTGCAGCCTGCCAGGCTTCTCTGTCCATGGGATTCTCCAGCCAAGAATACTGGAGAGGATTGCCATGCCCTTCAAGGGGATTTTCCTGACCACGAGATCGAACCCAGGTCTCTTACATCTAACTTGCATTGGTAGATGGGTTCTTTACCACTAATGTCACCTGGGAAGCCCTATATAATCATTTTAATACTCTATATTAAACTAAACTGAGTGGCTTAATTTTTCATTTAAAACAAAACAAAAAGTTAACAAGAAGCCCCTGCCCTATTTGGGTGGGAGGATTTAAGGAAATGCTGCTCGAAATGAATTCTAGTTTCCTGACTAAAAGGAGGTACATACAAGGGCCCTGAGAATATTTGGAGATGTAATTCCTTAGATACTGATTTTTGAGTTATTATGGAGAACAAAGAGATGGGAATACCAGACCACCTGACCTGCCTCTTGAGAAACCTATATGCAGGTCAGGAAGCAACAGTTAGAACTGGACATGGCACAACAGACTGGTTCCAAATAGGAAAAGCGCCGGGGACCAGCCCCGGCTGAACCAGGGTATTCGAAGGAGAGACGGCGTAGGCGAAGATCAGGAAACAATTGCTTAATTAAATGTTAATTAAGGATATAAAGAGTAATAGAATGAGGATAGCTCAGTAGGAAAATTCAGTGAAGAAAAGAGGCTGAAATAAGGATAGCTCAGTGAGGAAATTCAGTGGAGAAAAGAGGCTGAATAATTCAGCCAGAAGGTAAGAGAAAGAACGACATGGTGAGACCAAGTTTTGGTGAACAAGGCCCGCACTTTATTTTTCAAAGTAGTTTTTATACCTTAAGTTATGCACAGAGGATAATGGGGGAAGGGGTAGAGTCTTGCAGCAAACCAGGCTTTCTTCCTGCAAACTTATCATATGCAAAAGCTTAGGTGATTTGCATCATCTTCTGGCCCGGAGGCCTGTTAACATTTTAAGACCTTTTCTTCAGAAAACTTATTTTTCTCTAAAGGTGATTGGTCAGGAGCCACCCTCCAAAAGCATTAGATAAAGTTGCATTCGTACAGCGCAAAGGTGTGGTGGGCTACAAAAAGAATTAACTCAAGGGTCCCAGGTTACAAACATTAAAGCTACTATTTACACCAATTATATTAACCAATACACTGCCAGGGACACAGCAGGTAAGGGATATGGAAACTTAGCAGCAAACATTGGCCCAACAAGTGAAAATCCCTTCACCAATACAATTTCTAATCAATCTTTTAACTACTCAAAAGAATCTGTGTTTAGACAGTTTAGAACATCTCCTGCCTCTCACAGTTGGGAGGCTCTGAACAATCACATGTGGCCGGAAAAACCTATTCAGGCAGGCTAGAGGATTTCCAAAGGAGTTTGTAGGTTAAACACTGTCACACCCAGGAATTATTAACTGGAGCTGTAAGCTAACTTTTTTCAGAGAGGTAGTGGGGGACAGCCCCCCGTAAAGTCAGAGGTGTAGGTGAAAGCACAAAGCAGAAAGTAGGCAGACTCTGGTTTTGGGGGTATATGCTCGAGAATTTCCAGGGGGACTCCTGAAGCTCGATCCCGCCTTTGCGTATGCCGAGCCTCCTTCCTCATGACCTTTGTCATGGGCGGAGTTCCTCACGCTGGCTACCGGCAGTGATAGAATTTCCAGTTGAGCTATTCCAGATCCTGAAAAGTGCTGCACTCAATATGCAATATGCACTCAATATGCAATATGCCGGCTCCCGGCAGAAAAGGAGTATGTCAAGGCTGTATATTGTCACCCTGCTTATTTAACTTCTATGCAGAGTACATCATGAGAAACGCTGGGCTGGAAGAAGCACAAGCTGGAATCAAGATTGCTGGGAGAAATATCAATAACCTCAGATATGCAGATGACACCACTCTTATGGCAGAAAGTGAAGAGGAACTAAAAAGTCTCTTGATGAAAGAAAAGTGGAGAGTGAAAAAGTTGGCTTAAAGCTCAACATTCAGAATATGAAGATCATGGCATCCGGTCCCATCACTTCATGGGAAATAGATGGGGAAACAGTGGAAACAGTGTCAGACTTTTGTTTTTCTGGGCTCCAAAATCACTGCAGATGGTGACTGCAGCCATGAAATTAAAAGACGCTTACTCCTTGGAAGAAAAGTTATGACCAACCTAGATAGCATATTCAAAAGCAGAGACATTACTTTGCCAACAAAGGTCCGTCTAGTCAAGGCTATGGTTTTTCCAGTGGTCATGTATGGATGTGAGAGTTGGACTGTGAAAAAAGCTGAGCGCAGAAGAATTGATACTTTTGAACTGTGGTGTTGGAGAAGACTCCTGAGAGTCCCTTGGACTGCAAGGAGATCCAACCAGTCCATTCTAAAGGAGATCAGCCCTGGGATTTCTTTGGAAGGAATGGTGCTAAAACTGAAGCTCCAGTACTTTGTCCACCTCATGCGAAGAGTTGACTCATTGGAAAAGACCCTGATGCTGGGAGGCATTGGGGGCAGGAGGAGAAGGGGACGACAGAGAATGAGATGGCTGGATGGCATCACTGAGTCGATGGACGTGAGTCTCAGTGAACTCGGGGAGTTGGTGATGGACCGGGAGGCCTGGCGTGCTGCGATTCATGCGGTCGCAAAGAGTCGGACATGACTGAGCGACTGAACAGAACTGACTGTTAGAGGACTGTTAAGAAGGACGTTAAGAGCCTGGAAACATTAAAACAATCTTCCAAAAAAGGAGTTCTGTCAACTGTCCATATTGATTCCAGGACAGATTCTAGAAGGCTGGCAAAGAGACGGCATGTATGCCTCCAAAAATGAGAACAAGGAGTTTTCAGCACAGGTTCTGAACAAAGACTGGGAGACTTTAGGCCAAGGATTTTCTACTCCATCAGATTCATCTCTCTCTTTTAATAATACATATTTTGTAATGTACTGTCCTGAATTTAAAGTCAAAGATAATATAACCTTACTATGTAGTTGTAAAACAAACACATATGTGTGCACACAAAAGACTTAATAGTAATTTAAAGTAGACATTTTAAAGTGTGAAAATTTATTCTCATGTGTGAATGTTTGGATATGACCATACTGGAAGGCATAAAGGAGTAATCAGGGGAATTCCCTTGTGGCTCAGTGGTTAGGACTTGGCTGTTTCACTGCCAGGGCACAGGTTCTATCCCTGGTTGGGGAACTAATATCACATAAACCTCGTGGCATGGCCAAAAAAAAGTAATCAAAAGCTTTTACCAACATATAGAACCATCTAGAATGCAGACTGCTACAAATGTGGACTGTCAGATATATTAGCATTTCTCTCAGTGATGTGGTTTTCAGAAGTGAACTCCTCTTGGTAAAAACCTGAAGTAAATGAAGTGTGATCTTCCTATAATTTACATGGAAGTTCCCTTCTTAGAAAATTCTTTCATGTATTAAAACCATGTTAAAAAATATTTCGTGTTCATATGTAGAACAGACATAGGGGCTAGGCTGAGATAACAAACCTTCAAAAGTCTCATGGCACAGCTTCCCTGTGCAGAAGCTGCTCACTAAAATGTTGAAGAATGCCCGACGTGCCTGGCCTCTGCAAGTAGCACCTACTGAGCACGGCAACACAAAGACCACAGTGTGGCCCTGTCCCTACTGGGGGTTTCTCGTGGCCTTGTGTGTTAGATGGAAAAGCGTGGAATGGCTGGCCTTTCCAAGGAGTTCAGATCCGTCGGAGAGGCTTGCCACTGGGAGAGATGTTTCTAATGGCTTCCCTGCTTCTCTATAGAGAATATAACAAAGGCTGTTGGACATTAGTATATTAGTCATTTTCTTTCTTTCAGTTTTATTGAGCTATAATTGACATGTAACATTGTGTAGTTAAAGGCGTATAAGTTAAGGTGTACAACATAATGATTATATATATATATATATATATATATATAGTGAAGTGGTTACCATAACAAGCTTAGCTAATGTCTATCACCTCATGTAGTTACATTTGTGTGTGTGTGTTGAGAACTTTTAAGACCTACTCTCTTGGGAGCTTTCATATATGCAGTGCAGTATTGTTAACTGTAGTCACCATGTTGTATGTTACATCCCCAGAACTTACTTCTCTTTTAAGTAGAAGTTTGTACTTTTTGACCTCCTTCATCCATTTCCCTTTCCCTGGGTATTGGTCATCAAAATGACTACAGATGACCCTTGAACAGCACAGGCTTGACCTGTGCAGGTCCACTTATATATGGATTTTCTTCACTAAATACATACCACAGTACCACACGATTTGAGGTTGGTTGAATTCACTTATGTGGAACCATCAATACAGAGGGCAGACTATAAAGTTATATGTGGATTTTCAACAGTTGTGTGGAAGGTCAATCCCTTAATCCTTGCCTTGTTCAAGGATGAGTTGGATTTGAACTAGATGTTCTTTTAAGATGTTTTCAACTCTAAGATTTTCTATTTCTCAATAATAATATTTTTTACTCTTCTAATTGTTTTCACTTTAATAAAACATAAGTGCGTTAACAAGTGTTAAATGAAAGATGCATAGCACCACTATGATTATTTTCTGTGACCATTTTCATTCTAAACCTTCTGGCTAAGTATTCCTCTTTTTACTTTGAGCTCATCTACTTTTGGGAGAAGGCAATGGCACCCCACTCCAGTACTCTTGCCTGGAAAATCCCATGGACGGAGGAGCCTGGTAGGCTGCAGTCCATGAGGTTGCTAAGAGTTGGGCACGACTGAGCGACTTCACTTTCACTTTTCACTTTCATGCATTGGAGAAGGAAATGGCAACCCACTCCAGTGTTCTTGCCTGGAGAATCCCAGGCGCGGGGGAGCCTGGTGGGCTGCGGTCTATGGGGTTGCCCAGAGTCGGACATGACTGAAGCGACTTAGCAGCAGCAGCAGCAGCATCTACTTTTGACCCTCCCTTTCCTGTTGGGAGCTCCTTGCAGAGCTGATAGGCTCTTGCCTCCACTGGGGCTTTAGAATGACTATCAGCTAGAGAACCAAACCACACAATCTGCAAAAGAAATCTCCCTTGTAATCATCGCATGTTGTATAGAAAGAGAATAAATATAGACCATGAGAGTGCATGTTTGTTAAATTTTTGTTCTGTTTAACTCTCATCTCTTAGGAATCAACTCCTAAGAGTTTAGATTTGAATTTTAACTTGTCTAATACTAAGTTTTATTTTTTCATTTAAGGCTGTTTCTGATGCTTGGAAGCTATCCTTTCAGCCATAAAGATGGTAATAAATCTTTGCCTCCCACAGTTCAGACCAAGAATTTACTGCAACAAGGTAAACAGAGCAAGTATATACACATAAATAAATAAATGACATCTGTTTTTCATGTTTTCCCCCATTTCCTGCCTTGTATATTAAGACAATTCAGGCTTAATGTGCTTTCACCCTCATTGTTTTAGAGTCTACCAGATGATATTCAGGTAAGCATGGGTCAGGCTGCACCTCTAAAGTCAGCACTGTTACAAGCTGAGTTGTGACTCATTTTGTTGAGGGTTCTCTCCTCTCCAGTTCTCATCAATTTATCATTTATGATAAATTTTAATTTCACTCAAGGTCATAGTGAAGGTAGAAATTCTCTCACTGCCGTTCTTGCTAACTTCTCATGCTAGAAATAATGGCTTGTATTTGTTGTATGGATTCCTTGTGCTTTATTATTTGGATTAAGCTGCCTCCCCTTTTGTGCAAAGGAGGGTATGTTTCCACAGTCCAGAGCAGGGAGTAAGGAAACTCCAAGGGGAGAATTGAACTTCTCCCCAGTTTGGAATTTCTGCATGCAGCACATTATTTCAGGTTCCCAGATTATTAAGCTGACTCCTTCAGACAATGATACCTTAAAATTTCCATTGCTTATGACAAGTATTGGAAATATTAAGAGGGAGAAAAAGCTACTCATAGTCACACCCTTAGCACATTGACTGTTTGAAATTCCCCATAGTCTTTTGTGGTCCTTGTTCCTATGCAAACTGTTTTTCCCCAAGTCTCACCATTCAGAGATTTACAAGAAGCTCCTTTGTTGTGCCTTCCTGGGGAAACTGTCATAATTGATAGAGTCCAAATACAAAATTGGAAACTTCAGTGAACATCTTCATTTCCCCCGAAATCTGTACATTTTCATCCTCTGAAATTTAAAAATAAGATTAAAAAAAGCTTGTACATCTGCTGCTTTTTCATAGAGATGTTATTTTGAAGGGATTTTGGTTGATTAGGCAGAGTTTTGTTGCTCATTTTTTAAGGATGGGCAGTATTTAGGGGCACAGTTGCCCTCAGCCTTTCCTCTGATCTTGGATGCATGCCAAAAAAAGAAAAGGAAAACCCAGGAAAATTTGATATAATAGAGGAAATTTCAAATGAGGACCTTCAGATTTTCTTTAGAGTTTTACTAGAAGTGACAAGTTCTTGAAAACTCACCTTGATTTAGAGCTCATCAAATCAATGTGTCTCATTTTTGTCATTAAATCTAGATATCAGCTGATGGCTATGAAGTAGAAAATCTCATCTCTGAAGACCTCACAAAGAGAAGTCATGGTTTCAGGACAGAGTATTTCATTAAGCCACCGGTCTATGTGACAGTTTCCTTTCCCTTCAGTGTGGAAATCTGTAGGATTAACATAGATCTCTCAGCTGGGGGAGGCCAGAATGTCACTGGCCTGGAAATGTACACATCTGCCTTATCCAGGGGAGCATCTTGGAATACCCCTGAGTGCCGGACCCCAGACCCAGATGAGCCATCCATTCCGGACAAGGAAGCGTTCACTTTGGTGGGCAAAGTCTTACTGAAAAACCAGAGCCAGGTGGTATTTAGCCACAGGGGCTTCAAGGCCAGGCCACCTTTTGGCCCAGTGGAAGCCACACTCCCCTCCCCTGCTGTTGTGGCCCAAGAGCTCTGGAATAAAGGGGCTCTTTCTCTTAGTCATGTGGCCCATCTCAAGATCTGTATCACCCATGTGACAGGTGGTGGTGTCCCTTGTATCAAGCGGTTGGAGGTATGGGGTCAGCCAGCCAAAACCTGCTCTCAGGAAGTGATAGACAGTGTCCTGCTGGTTGCTTCAGAGAGCCTCCCTCAGGACTTGTCTTTACAGGCCCCAGCGTTGCCCATGGAGAGTGACTGTGATTCTGGGGGCCAGTCTGAGGGCCAGCAGGCCCCCTCTAGCCTACAGGAGCTGGCTGAGGTAATTCGGGATATACCTGAAGAGTTCTTAGATCCCATCACCCTGGAGATCATGCCTTTCCCCATGCTACTGCCCTCAGGCAAGGTCATTGACCAGAGCACGCTAGAGAAGTGTAACCGCAGTGAAGCCACATGGGGCCGAGTGCCCAGTGACCCTTTCACAGGAGTAGCCTTTACTCCACACTCCCAGCCCCTGCCTCACCCCTCCTTGAAGGCGCGAATCGACCATTTCCTGCTCCAGCACTCCATCCCTGGCTGCCACCTGCTCGGGAGAGCACAGACTGCATTGGCAGTGACCCCTTCTTCCATTGCTCTGCCCTCTCGGAAAAGGAAGATGGAGCAGGCCGAACATGGCCCAGACAGTAGCCTTGGCTTAAATGCTTCCTGTTTTTCTACCACAAGCCTTCTGGTCTCACCCTCTACCTCAGAGCACACTGCTAAGAAAATGAAAGCTGCCAATGAGCTCATGGATTGCTCAACAGGTAATCCCCTGTCCTGTGTCCAAGCCCGTTGTCTCTACTCCTCCTGGGTGACCCTTGGCACTGGCACTGTGTTTTGTGCTTTGCCAACTTAAATTAAACCAAAATTTACTAGCTTAAAGAATCACACATTGATTATCGCTTCTCTCTCAAGGATCCAGGCATCGCTTAGCTGGATTGTCTGCTTTAGGGTCTCTCAAGGCTGCTGTCAAAGTGTTGGCAGGGCTGCAGCCATCTCACGGGAAGGATTAAGTTCCTTGCTGAACTGTTGCGCTGCGGGCTTCACTTCCTTTTTGTCTGGTAGCTGGATTCTGCCCTCAATTCTGTGCCACGTGGGCTTCTCAAGGGCAGCAAACATGGTAGCTATATAAACCAGCCTGTGCAAATAAGTGGGAGTCAGTCTTGCAGAAGCTAATCACAGAGTGACATCACTTTTATTGTATTCTGTAGGAAGCAGGTCACTGAATCCAGTTCACACTCAAAGGACATGTGTATCAGGAGGTGGGGTTCACTGGGGGCTTCAGACACTTTCCCACACCAATGATTCCTATTTTATTCATTGTTTTTACCCAAGATTGAATTTTGTCTGATGCCTTTTCAATATCAATAGAGATGATATTATGATTTTTCATCATTAGATCTTTTAATACAGTAAAGTGATTGATTTTGTGCCACATTCTTACTCACATCCTTGTACCTGCTCAGTCAGGTCTGATTCTTTGCAACCCCATGGCCTGTAGCCCACCAGGCTCCCCTGTCCATGAAATTTTCCAGGCAAGAATACTGGAGTAGGTTGTGATTTCCTATTCCAAAGGATCTTCCTGACCCAGGGGTCAAACCCACATCTCCTAAGTCTCCTGCATTGGCCTGCGAATTCTTTTCCACTGCGTCACCTAGCTGGAATCAAGATTGCCAGGAGAAATCTTCAACTTCAGATAGGCAAATGAAATCACTCTAATGGCAGGAAGTGAAGAACTAAAGAGCCTCTTGATGAGGGTAAAAGAAGAGAGTGAAAAGCTGGCTTAAGACTCAACATTCAAAAAACTAATTTCATGGCATCTGGTTCCATCATTTCATGGCATATTTGTATATCTATTGAGGGGGAAAAAGTGGAAATGTGGCAGATTTTGTCTTCTTGGGCTCCAGAATCACTGTGGATGGTGACTGCAGTCACAAAATTAAAAGACGCTTGCTCCTTGGAAGAAAAGCTATGACAAACCTTGACAGCATATTAAAAAGCAGAGACATCACTTTGCCAACAAAGATCCATATAGTCACAGCTATAGTTTTTTCAGTAGTCATGTATGGATGTGAGGGTTGGACCATAAAGAAAGCTGAGTGCCAAGGAATTGATGCTTTCAAATTGTGATGCTGGAGAAGACTTTTTCGAATCCCTTGGACAGCAAGGAGATTAAAGCAGTCAATCCTAAAGGAAATCAACCCTGAATATTCACTGGAAGGACTGAGGCTGAAGCTGAAACTCCAATCCTTTGGCCTGATGCAAAGAGCCAACTCATTGGAAAAGACCCTGATGTTGGGAAAGATTGAGGGCAGGAGAAGAGGGCAACAGAGGATGAGATGGTTGGATGGCATCACCAACTCAATGGACATAAGTTTGAGCAAACTCTGGGAGATAATGAAGGACAGGGAAACCTGGCGTGCTGCAGTCCATGGGGTCACAAAGAGTTGGACACAATTTAGCGACTGAACAACAACGATAATGCAGTGAAGTATACTAGTAGGCTTCTTAATATTGAACTATTATTATATTCCTGTACGAAATTTCATTTGTTCATGCTTCTTTTAGTGTATTCTTGGTTCTGCTTGCTAGTGTTTTTATTTAGGATTTTTGCATTCATTAATGAAATTGAACTGCAGTTGGGTGTGTGTGTGCACAAGTGTACACCATCTTTGGTCAGATTTTGGTTTCGATGATTTGTTCCTTAAGAATTAGGAAATTCTCCTTTTCTAAACTCTGGAACGACTTAATAGTTTTAGAATCATTTACACTTTGCATGTTGGTAAAACTCCCCTGTGATTGTCAGTGCTTGGTGCTTTTGGAGAAAGCTCTTTTTTTTTTCCTTAGGAAAACTAGTCCGTTTAGATTTTATCATTCTATAAAGTTCCTCTCTTAGTCTAAAAGGGTTATGCAGATCGTAACTTAAAGATTACATCTGTGTCTTTTCTGACTTTGAGTGTAAACTTTAGTTAACAAGACCCCCAGAAACTCCTGGAAGCATCTGAGGTGCAGTGGGGCAAAATGAAAAGAAAGGTGGTTAGACCTTGATGTTTGTGGAAGTCTCCATTGGTGTTAGCCTCAAGAGATCTGTTGGTGACACAGGAGCAGGCTGACTAGTACTCCTTCAAGGCCGCAGGCTGATATCCTACATCCTATATACTGTAGGACAAACATTCCACTCCCTACTTTGGGGTACTTTTAGCGTACCACTTTGGGGAATCCTGCTATCTGGCAAATCTCTGGGTTCTCTTTTGGGCAGCTGTCCCCATCCCCTGCTGCCTTCACCCTTAGCCCATATCCAGAGAAGGCCCTCTAGATAGTGAAATGGGTAGAGAGGTCTTCATTATTCCACTCGGTAATAACTGCTTTGCTTTACCTAAGGAGGCGAGAAGATTGGAACACCGAGAGAGTGCAGGCCAGTGGCCCTGCCCTACAGAGCTGAGGAACTAGCAGATGGGAACGAGTAAACTAAGGCTGTTGAGGAGGGAGTGGGGGCAAGGAGCAGAGTTACAAGGCTGGGCATTTGCTTACCCCAGTTATTCCTTGGCAGGTAGGGACGCTTCAGAAAGTAGGGTGCAGTTCTGCAGAGGAGCCACTAGGTGGCCCAGGCCTGCCCAGTAATTTGTACAGGAGGAGGAAAGCTGGCAGAGAGCCCAGGAATCCTGAAAGCAATGTGAGATGGGTAAGAACTGCCAGGAACACCAGGGCTTTACCTCCCGGTATCCTGTTATCACAGTCTATTAGTGGAAACTAGGGAGGACTTTATGTTTGTGTCTATTTGAAGTTAAAATACCATTCTGTGGGACTTCCCTGGCAGTCTAGTGGTTAGGACTCCACACTTGCACTGCAGGGCTCACATGTTCTATCCCTGGTCGAGGAACTGAGATCCCTCATGCTGTGTGGCTTGGCCAAAGACAAATAAATACATAAATAAATAAAATGAGAATGTTTAAAAAAGAAGAAACACTATTTTGTGGTCTTCAGAGGACTTTGTGTTTTGGTTTTCTCTTTTGCCAGAGCTCTTTCTGGATATTGTGGTCTGTGTATCTCTTAACAGGCCCAGTGTCCCATGAGCAAAAACTGTCACAAAGCTTGGAAATTGCCTTGACATCAACCCTTGGCTCCATGCCCTCCTTCACAGCCCGGCTGACCAGGGGACAGCTCCAGCACCTCAGCACAAGAGGGAGCAGTACTTCCTGGAGGCCCAGCACCAGCTCAGGTAAGAGGGGCCCTGTCCATCTCCTCTGGGATTCTGTGGACCTCCAAAACCAGGCTCCCCTAGTTCCAACAGCCAGGCCATTCCTTTTCTAGGGGGAATTGAGGGGTTGCCTATGAGTGTAACTCTTCACAGGAAAGGCTTTATTTAATTCTTAGTAATTCTGTGGTGTTGGGGCTTGGTGATTTTGGTAAGATCTAATGTTAATTACTCTGTCCTGAGGACATTTGTTTGTTTCTCCCTTTTTGCTTTTTTTTTTAAATGTTGTCTGTCTCCCGTCTGACATCTGTGGTACTTTATGTAAATGTGGAGAGTGATTTCTAGTTGAGTATGTCGTCTTCATCCCTCCCTATTAACCAGCATCTTAGAACAGTGGTAGCTTACTGATTCAAGTTTTGCCTAAAATGAACTTGGGACCATAATGGACAATAGACTCAGTCAGGATACAAAGCAAGAGAACCTGGGGCATTTTTTACAAGGTGAAGTCTGGTGGGGCTAATGATAAGGTGTACACTTTCTTCCTCTTGCCTGTCTAAACTGAGTCTGTTCTCATTGCCTGGATCCCAGGCCAACTTACTTTTCTGCTTCTTGTCCCCACCTCCCTGTTTCTCTGATTATGTTTCCATCCTGATCATTCCCAGAACCTGACTCATCCAGGTGGCCAACAGTTTCCATGACCGCAGATTCGATGGTCACTTACCTTCTTGGCAGCATTTATTGTGGCTAACCCCTCCCTCCTTTCTGAAACACCTCCTGTCTTGGTCTTCCAGATGTTATGCTCTTTTTCTCCAGTGTCTCTTCAGTTTCCAGTGCTGATTCTTTCTTCTCTTCCAGACTGTGGTCTTGGACCCTCTTCGCTATACTCTGTATCACTCAAGCGAGAGCCCGCTTGGCCAGTGACCGCCCATGTTCATATAGCTCCTACCTCTTCTTGGAAATCAGACCCTGACCTCCCTTACAGCTACTTGGCCCCCCTATAGAGGAAACTCATGGATATCTTAAGTGAATTTCTAACTCAGAACTGCAGGCGCCTCCAAAGATTGTCCTCCAAAGCACCCCCATCATCCAGTCACTGGTAAAGAGCAAGCATCTTCTACCCCGTGGTCAAGCCCATAACACGGGAGGTCATCCTTGGTTTCCGTCAACATTCCTGACGTTCTGTTCACCATCAAGTCCTTTTCCCACTCCTCCAAAGTAGATCTCCGGGAGGTCCTCTCTGCTCCATCACTCTTGCTGCCACCTTGGCCCTGGCTCCTGTACTGCTCCCCTAGATTCCTGTAGCAGCCTCTGCTGCTCCTCCGCAGTCACCCTTACCCTGCCCGTCCTCTTCACAGGAGCCTTCAGGATCTTCTTATAATGTCAGCCAGGTCATGGTATTCCACTTCTTAGAATTCTTCCAAGATATCCTGTTGAACTTGGAATAAAGTAGAAATTTCTGCCTGTGAGGTCTTGCATGTTCTTCTGCCATACTCTTGAAGCTGCACACTTTCGCATCACACCTCTGTCTTTTCTGGTTCTTTAATGGACCAGCCTCTCTTTGTACATGGTGTCTCTTTCACCTCATGCATGGCTGGCTCCCTTTCATTCTTATGGCTCTTCACCCAAGAGGCCATCCTTGCCCTCTCCAGGTGGGTGTGGATTGATGGAGAGAGAGCAGCAAGCCTAGGCAAGGGCCATGAGAGAAGGAAGAGCGGCAGGTATAGCTTGGGGAGGAGGGGTGGCAGGACCTGCCCACTGTGGCCTTCATTCAGGAAACCTTGTGGGAAGCATGAAGGAAAGAGCCTGAAGCACAAGAAGGGGGTTGACGGACGGGTTGGGAGGGGAGCTGCTGGGCTCCAGGGCTCCAGTGATGCAGGGCCAGGTTCAGCAGGCAGGTCTGCCACAGACAGACCTCAGCCCTGCCCCTCTGGTGACCTCCGTCCCCTCTTGACCTGCTCAGCCTGGGTATATCACACCATATTTTGCTTTTTCCTCTGCTTGTCACATCTCACCTTTCTTGCAGTTTATCAGGGTTGTCAGGGTGAGCATGTGCCTTGCTCTGACCTTGGCAGCCTATCCAGGGGAAAGTCCATCTTGCTGGAGAGCCGCAGGCAGGACCCAGTGCTGCCCAGCAGCCCTCGAAAGCCAGCTTTTCTTGAGCATTCATTGGAGCACTGATGATCGAGAGGAGGCTCCCCAGATTCTCAGGCTCCCTAGAACCCTCTCCTCCCTGATCAGTCAGGGGTGACCTAGGGAGGGAGGAGGCCAGGCTGCTGCAGGGTGCAGGGTAGAGAAGCTTCTTATTCTACTCCAGGCACATGCCTTGCCTCCCAGATGGAGTCTGGACTGGGGACCACTTCCCTAACCCTGGTCTGTTTTCCTCCCTGATTCACCAGAGCAGTCTGGGAGCAGCCTGGGCCCTGAATGCACATCCTGCAAAAGAGTGTTCTCTCCCTACTTCAAAAGGGAGTCTGCATACCAGCTTCCCTGTGGTCACCTCCTGTGCCGGCCCTGCCTGACCGAGAAGCAGCGCTCCCCGGCCATGACATGCACAGCCTGCCAGCAGCCATTCGCCAGCCAGGACATTCTGCGGGTTCACTTCTGAGTGACCAGCCTCAACCTGAGAAGACCCATCGCTGGGAGGAGCTGAGGAGGAGTGATTGGGGGGTTCAAAGCTCCTGAGGTCTGGCCTGGTCCCAGGCACAGGGTGGGGGGTTGTTCTGCTTTCTCCAGGGCTTTCCCTTTGTCTCCTCCCACAGTGTAGCGCGTGGGCCTGCGGAGTGAGGGGTGGGGAACGGGCCCTCCACACCCACTCAAGTGGCGATAGGATAGCAAAGCCATAGTTTGGGCTGGGAGGGATGGGGGAGGTGTCCCTGCCCTCCGGTGCCTCCCTGCCAGCACCCCTGCCAGAGCCCAGGGTCTGCTAGAGCCAGCCCCACGCTCTGAGCCACACTCTCTGCACACACGTCTCATCCTCCAAGGTGGATGTGAGTGTGGCTCCGGATCTCAGAGAGCCTCCATCTTAAGTGTCACCCACAGGTGGAGCGCGGTGAGGATCTGTGGAGTGAATGCCTCAGCCCCTCTGACTGGCAAACCACTCTGAGCCTTAATAAAGCGATGGTTGACGTCTGCCATGGACTTCCTCTCGTCTGTGTCGTCATACTCCTGTCCCCCACCGCACCCATACAGAGTGGGACTGTCCCAGGGCAGCCGTGAGCAGTCACTGTAACCCTGTTGGACTGTAACGCGGGTCAGTGACCTGAAGGGACAGGTGCCTCTGATGCAGGAGAGTCTCTGTGGACATGCACGCCGATGGAGAGGGCTGAGCAGCCCCCTCGGCGGGTGACCCTGGCTTAGCTCTGCATTGGCAGAGCTGCACTGCCCTCTGGGTGGGGGGGTACCTTTTCTGTGTGGGGCCTATTTCAGAAAAGATACTTGTTTATAGACTGCATCTTTTTTTTTCCATTCAAAATTTTGTTTTATGGAAAATACACATTCTGACAACTGTTTGCTGTGTGGAGTAGGTCCTAGTCATGGGAGAGTTCAGTGAGGAAATCCATTGTGCTGTTCTCTGTTCCCTTCTGTGCATGTTGGGGAAGGAGGAGCCGAGAAGCGATGCTTCTTATTTTGTATTTGAGGTTTCATCACGAGCACCTGTGGACAGGCATGGGGGCTCTCAAGCCACTCAGGGTCTTGAACCACTGATCTCCCCAACTCCCACAGGCCTGCTGCCTCCACTTTGCTCTAGGGGGACCCGCAGGGGAGGAGGCCCACATTCTCCCTAGTTTCTGTGCTTTGCACACAGGGCAGAGAGAACTATACTTCTTAGACTAATGGGGGAAGGAGGAAGCTTATTAAAATTCCATTCTTGGATTCCATATCTAAGACTCGAGAGAGATGAGGTTGGGGTTACAGGGCGTGTTTTTAGGGTGTGTATGTCTACAAAGGTGGCTGCAGAGAGGCAGTCCCACCCTCCCCTCTGCCTCCTGGTGACACTTCCCTTGACCCCTCACGTGACTCTGAGTCTCCAGGGTCTGCATTGGTGGGCTTTCGATGCTCCTGTGTATCCTTTGGCTTTAAATGTCTGAAACACTCCAGATTCTTTCCTTATTTTCCTCGTGTGCTCGTATTCTAGGAAAAGCTCCACCATTTGTAGCAAAAGCACAGCCTTGGGGAACTAACAGCCTAGTTCTCCAAAAGCAAGTTCACTGCTGAGAGGCCATCCCTCTGGGGTTTGTCCTGTCTCTCCCAACCTGGGAGCCTGAGGAGGCTCCAGCACGGGTCAGCATAAAGCGCAGAGTGCCCAGATGAGGGCAGAATTGCCTCCCCTCCTGCAGGGCGCCTGGTGATCTGCATTTTGAACACACTTATGCTCCCCAGGGAGCTCTGGGGGGAAACCGGGCCTGGGAGCCCCTGTGATGGACAGCTGGAGACACATCCATATCCTTGAAGATGCATCCATTTGTATCTCAAGGAGTCCCCTAGAATGAAGTGTTCTTTTCTCCACCCTTGCCAGCAACACATTGAGTTTCTCTTCCCCAGAAAATGAGGATACCTTCTCTTGCTGCCAACTAGACTCAAAGGGTAGTTTGTTTCTCACCAGAGCTGGGGCCAGGCACAAAGCAGCTACCAACAATCTCAGGGAGCTGGACTCTACTGACTGAGACCCAGAACTTCAAAGCCTTGATGTGACCCTTCTGCCCTCTCCTGACCACAGGTTCTGTGGGGGCACAGTTCCCCTTTTCAGTAGCATTTTCTCAACACAAAGTTCATTTTGAGGACATGCAACTGTGGGCCCTTTGAGGGCAGGAAACAGCCCCAGTGGCTGGTCTCCAAATCACCCTCAAAAGTGCAGCGTGAGATCTTGCCCCACATCCTGGCGTCCTCCTTGGGGGCCCCAGCCCCCAGTCCTTGGCTAGTCTGCCCTCACTCATGCCTGCTCTGCCATCGTCCTCCAGCCCCAAACAGAAGGGAGGGCCACTCACACTCCTGAAGTAGAAGTAGGAAAACCAAATTGCCGAGATGAGCTCTGTACCCAGGGTACTGTACCTCCAGGTGGCGTCTGGGTCCTGAGGCCAGGCCGGCTTCCCCAGCCCCTCTTCAGTCCTGCCTCCTCCCGTGAGTCTCCAGCCTGAGGCCGCTCAGCTGCCGGGTGCTTTTCCATTCCCCGGGAAACAATGCTCCCTGGGTTGCTGTTAAGTAGGTCTACAGACAAAGAGACCTGCCCCTGGAGGAGGCTGGCTGCCCGGCTGCCAGGCTCCTGCTTACCTCCCACCTGCAGTATTGTGATGCTGGGCAGGCTGCTGCTGTGCTGGCCCCCTTCTCCAGCCCTCTCTCCAGCCTCACCAGCCTGCCTGGCCTCTCAGTCCACCTACACAGGCAGGCTCTTTTCTTCCAATTCTAGGTTGGGAATTGGCCAAAGAGGCACTGGCCGGTAGAGTGGCTACATAAATTAATTAAAAATAAATTTAAAAAGTCACACCAGCCATATTTGAAGTACTTAATAGTCACATGTGCTAGCGGCACCCTGTTGGACAGCGCAGAAAACAACATTCCACCCACCATCAGAGAAAGTTCTATTGTACATTGCTGGGCCGGAGTAGGAACTTGTTGAGAATGGCCCTTGGTGTTCCCTTAACCCTTAGGAATCTGCCTCCTGGTCAATAAGGAACACAAGGTGTAGAGCTTTGAATGGAGAGCAGGACAGGGGTGGGGAACCAGGTATGCCTGAACCTTCCCTACCACCCCACCCCCAGATCTGGCAGAGGCCATAACCCTGGGCTCCTCTGGGCTGTAATGTGCTCCCTCCTTTACAAAGAGATGCTGTGGCCCCGACCCATGATAAGATCTCCAGAGTGGCACAGGGAGGAGGAGAGGAGGAAGGAGGATGAGACAGCCACGTGGCGGTTAGCAGAGATTTTCCATTAAGGTTTGCATCAGTAACAAGATAATGCTACCCATAGCGGTATTACTGAAAGATAACCACTCAAACCAGGCTCTCCTGGCTCTTTCCCTTCCACTATTTTTCTATAAGGAAAAAGACACATGTATATACTGTGTGGTTCTGTTGTCTGTTTTCTCTCCTAACGTTCTGTCATGGACATTTGCCCTTGTCATACACACTATTCTTTTTGTTGTTGTTGCATTGAGTCTTTGTTGCTATGTGTCAGCTTTCTCTAGTTGTGGTTCATGGGCGTCTCGCTGCAGTGGTTTCTCCTGTTGCAGAGCACAGGCTCCAAGCACATCAGCTTCAGTAGTTTCAGCACACAGGCTCAGTGCAGCTCTAGGGCCCTAGAGCTCGGGCTCTGTAGTCGTGGCACACGTGCCCCGTGGCATGTGGAATCTTCCTGGACCAGGGATCGAACCCATGTCCCCTGCACTGGCAGGCAGATTCCTATCCACTGCACCACCAGGGAAGTCCCACACTATTCTTATTATAAAGATCATTTTGAAGAACAGGCCAGAATAACCACACACACACAAAAAAAAACCTTTAAAATGAACAGTTTGAGTTGGGGGTTGGGAAAACTAAAGAATATACAAACAAACCAATGAAACATTAAAAAAAAAATCCAGAAACAGGCTCAACTGCATATGGAAATTGAGGGGGGTGAGTATCTTTCAGTAAGTAGTGCCAGAGTCACTGGAAAAAGGAAATCATCTAAGAACTAGAAGAAAATGGAAAATGAGGAAATTCCTATAAACCTGAAAATGAGAAAAACTCCTGATTTCAGAATCCACATATAGTAAGGGGAAAGACTGATAAATCTGACTACATAAAAAAAACAACATATATAGAAAAAGAAATCCACTATTAGCAAAGTAAGAACATAAATTACAATCTAGACCAATATATAGCTTCTAAATATAAGAAAGACACACAAAGAAATGCAAATGGCCTTTTAACCATGTCAAAAGATGCTCAACCTTGCTCATAATATGATGAAATTTTTAGAAAAGACTGAAATACCATTTCTTGTTTAGTAGATTAACACAAATCTCAAAATTTGACCACAATCTGCTATTGAGGCTGTGGGAATGCAAGCAATATTCAAGGGAATGCGAGAGGCTGTGGGAATGGAGGGAAATAGCTAACAAAGCTACAAACACATGATCCCTCTGACCCCGCCATCCCACCTATAGGATTCCAGCCCAAAGATTCCTTGGCAAAAAATGAAGAGAACAATTCCAGCCCCATCCACAGGCAGCCTGAGCAGCCAGGACTGATCCCTGTGGGCTTAGAGCCACATTCCCCCTGTGGGAGGGGACAGCAGTTACAGGAGGTAGGTCCAGGAACAAGTGGTTTATACACACAGGATTCTGCATGTGTTTTCTAAGAGGTTACAGAGACTGTGAAGCCCACCCACGTATGAAAACAAACAAACAAAAGACCTTTGCCTTCAAAAGTCTTTTAGAAAGTTCTGTTATTGAGCACACCTGTTCTGGGCATCATGCTAAGTGCTTCATATGTATTATCTCATTTAGTCCTCACAACTCTCCATAGAAGGAGGAAGCTGAGGCCTAGTTCCATGAAGAACTCATCTCATTGACTCTAAGGTCACCAACTTAACCCCTGTGATGTTCTGTAGGTAGTAGAGCCTGGGAAAGAGCAGACTCAGGTGCCCTCTACAGAGGTGGCCTGGATATTGTCAGCACAGAGCCTCTAAGGATCCCTCCATTGAATGGGAACCTAGTGCAAGGCACAGGGGCACTGCCAGCATCGATCTGGTGGGAGACCATCCCACTCCACAGCCTATAGAAACCTATCCACTTTGGCCCAAGTTCATCACGAGACCCAGAACTAAAGGCATAAAAAGTATGGAATGACCACTCATGACCAAGCTACAGCACAGCTTTTGAAAATTCAAAAATATTACACCTCTAGGCCCCAAAATAAGAGAATTCCCCTCACGTCCCCATGAAGTCTCAGCGGCATTAAATTCATGTAAATGGATACGTCTCCTGATTGAAATGTTAATGGAAAAGTACAGATACTGAAAGAGGAAGGTGTGGGAAGAAGCAAGGAGACAGATGGGAGAGAGGCTTAGGAATGGTCTCTAGCTCGCTTTGCCAAGCACAGTGGGTGCTAGGATCCTGAGATGGGGCTGCCATGGTATAGACAGCCGCTCCAGTTGTGTGATGTATGTGGCTGGGCGAGATCCAGTTTAAAAGAGAAACTGGGTGATTGGGAACCAGTAATCAATGTGGTAACCTACGTGGTCCTGGTGGGTGGGCGGGCGTAAGGCATGGACAAACGGGGGGACAGTCCTGGGAAAATATCAGTAAGCAGAGGTGGGAGCAGGGACACCCTCTGACTGATACCCTCTAAACTGGTAAGAGGAACTGGGTTTGAAAAGAGAGGGGCTAGAGAATCAGCATGGGGGAGGCAGAGACACAGGCTAGCCTTCCCTTCCCATGATTCCTCCGAGTCTCCCCTCGGGCCCAGGCCCAGACATCAACCGTGACTCAGCTGATGAAATGCAACCCCACGGCTCATTAATTAGGAAGTCTGTAATTAGCCTGTCTCAGAGACCAGGATCCCCCAGAGAGAGCCCCTCTCACCTGCCTTCCTCTCCCTCCCACCCCAAGAATGAGATCAGGCTTGAGGGGATCTGGCCCCTGGGAACAAGGAGCGGGAGAGGAAGCATGAACACGGGGGAAAATGAGATGCCGGGGCACGCGTTTCTGCGCCAGGCAGCCTTGGCAGATTGACCTTCTGTAATGAGACGACGGAAATGATAGTGTCTCAGCTCCTGAAAGTTTCCTCGACTCAAGAAACCCCTGGGCAGGTTTGGGTGGCCTGGCTGGATCTGTTCAAGCTTGGTCTGTTTGAGGCCTGAAAACCATGGCCCACGAGGCTCGGTCTGGAGCAAAAATATAGATTTAGTTGCCAAAATGCAGTTTCACATGATGGGTGATGTCAGTCAGCAACTCTTCAAATCCCCCTGTTATCCTCCCCTCTCCCTCCTGCAGAACTTTGTGTGCATGCTCCCATACCTCTTTTCAGTGCTTCCTGGAAAGGTCTATTCCAGACCGTAGTCTCCAGACTTGCCTCCTGACTTCACACCACTGGGATGATTTCAAATGATGGGTTGCCAATTATTCAGCACTCCTCCCACCCAAAGGAGCTCTTTGTTCCTTCTCTTGACCCTGTGGACAGGCTTGTGGCTGCTTCAGCCCATGGAATGTGGCAGCAGTGACCCTACATGATTTCTGAGGCTGTCACTCTGCTTTGTTTGCTGAAACACTCACGCTTGAAGCCTTGAGCCACCAAGCAAAAAGTCCAACTGTCCCAAGGCTACAGGCATGAGAAGCCACACAGAGAGGCCATAGGCAAGCAGGCATTCCAGTCTGTAGTCCCAACCTAGCCCAGCCTCTGAGTCATCTCAGCCCAGGCATGTCCATGAAGGAGTCTCCAGATGAATCCAGCCCCAAACCATTCATTCTTTCCAGTGGGGACACCACACACTGTGGGCAGAGAAAAGGTGTCCTTGCCGTGCCCTACTGGGACTCCTGACCTTCAGAATCCACAAGCATAATGAAATGGTGGTCATCTGGAGCACTGCGTCACACATGCAGTTACGCAGCAGCAGGAACCGGAACAACCACAACATCCTAGGCAATCGCTGCAGAGGGAGCTGGGGAAGAAGGGGGAGAGCCCGGGGTACAAAGCCAGAGAGGGGAGGGGAAAGCCTGAAAACGTTCCTGTGCTAATACTTTGTACTTGACCATGGGAACCAGTGCAGACGGAGGACCGTGACGCCCCTGGGCTGGCTGGCACACGGGATCGGCCATTTGCTGAAGAGCCAGTGTAGGGCCAGACACAGGGTCCAGGGGACACACTGATGGAAGGAACACTGTCTAGTGGGGAAGAGAGACGGCGAAACTCATGATTAAGGGGTGTCTATGCAGGGCAACACACAGACCTACAAGAAGAGTCGGTTCCGCTAAGGTCAAGGGTGGAGCAGATGCGACTCTGGTACCCATTTCAGAAAAATGTCTCAGTGGATTTTGAGGGATGGCCTCCATTGACCTGTCATAATAGCATCCTGATTTTGTGGGGTTTTTTAATATTTATTTAATATTTATTTGGCTGTGGCAGGTCTTAGTTGTGGCACTCAGGAGCTCCGCTGTGGCATGCAGGATCTAGTTCCCTGGGACCAGGGATCAAACCCAGGTCCCAGGCACTGGGAGGGTGGAGTCTTAGCCCTGGACCACCAGGGAAGTCCCTTCATCCTGATTTCCTTTTAAAGCACTACCCTTTCTCTGTTGGCTACAGACCAAGGGAGCTTTGTTCAGTCTGTAGCCTAAGGAGTGGACATATGACTCTCAAGAACATGAGGGACAGGTAAGACTGGTCAGGAAGGGGCAGAAGGCAGTGAAATGGGTGTTTATATTCTGGTCTGGACCCTCGTGTCCTAAGGCAGGTGAAGAGGAAGCAGCTGAGTCGTTGGAGCCATGTGTCTCCTGAGGGCAGGGTTCTGGCAACTCAAAGGACCAGTAATGCCTAAGACCCAGACAAGAGAAATCTTTAAAGCCCTTCTCTGGATCGCCTTAGGATAAGACCAGGGGATATGCCCACCCAGAATCTGTGCACTGCAGGCTGTGGCCTGGAATGCCCTACCTGGCTTCCCTGTGACCGTCCGCTACTGGAAGTGTCCTCTTCCCTGGGTCTGTGGCCCAGGTGGACTACACCTCAGGTGCACAAATGTGCCTGCACAGAGGAAAGAGGAGGCAATTTGTGAGGCCCACAGGCAGAGCCCAGCGTGTCCACGTGTGTGCCTGTCCCTGCGATGCGAAACAGAACAAAGCTGTAGGGAGATACCAGCCCCCCAGGTTGCCAGGTTCTGCTACTTGAAGGTGGGCTTCAGATCATTGTAAACAAATATTTGTCAAGGTAGGAGGACAGAACATGTTTAATTTAACATTGTGTTAGCTTAACTTACAACTTTTATATATTTAGTCATATTTTACCACAGGGCCTAAAATGTGGGGCTGACACTTAAAAAACAAAACCTTTTTATTACGGAAAATTCCACATACATACAAAAATACAGATTAGTATAATCAACTCTCATGTATCCATCACTCAATTTCAACAACTCTCAATTCATGGCTAGTCTTGCTTCTTCTTACTTTTGTGTGTGCTAAATTGCTTCAGTCGTGTCCAGCTCTTTGAAACCCTATGGACTGTAGCCCATCAGACTCCTCTGTGCATGAGATTCTCCAGGCAAGAATACCAGAGTGGGTTGCAATGCCCAGGGATCAAACCTGACCCAGGGACCAAACCTGAATCTCTCAGTCTCCAGAACTGGCAGGCAGGGTCTTTACCACTAGCGCCACCTGGGAAGTCTTCTTGAAAAGTGAAAGTGAAAGTGAAGTCGCTCAGTTGTGTCCGACTCTTTGCGACCCTGTGGGCTTTAAGCCTACCAGGCTCCTCTGTCCATGGGATTTTCCAGGCAATAGTACTGGAGTGGATTGCCATTTCCTTCTCCAGGGTATCTTCCCAACCCAGGGATTGAGCCCGGGTCTCCTGCATTGTAGACAGACACTTTACGGTCTGAGTCACCTGGGAAGTCTTCTTACCCTCACCTAATTCACCCTTCTCATGTTATTTTGAAGCAAGTTAAGACAGCATCAGATTAACACATTTAGGACATGATGTGTAGGAGCTCCTGGAGCTCCCTCTTCCCAACAAAACAGCAAATCACAACCTGGGATAACCCATCAACGCTTTGAAAGGCGCAGGAGTGGGGACCCCCTCCCTCAGGGTGCTCTGGCATTGGGGTCCTGCTCCTCGCTGGCTGTGTCACTTCAGGAAATTGCTCAACCCGTTTGGGCCGCAGTCTCTGCATCGATAAAATGGTGATAAGTGTCTCCTGACGTTGTTACACGGCTTACAGTGGTAGTAATGGGAACACAGTCAGCCTGCGGTAACTGTTAGCTGCTCTCCATCACCCCTGTTCAGGAGTTTTCCCTGTTTAGTGCAGAAGATGGACAGATAAGTTTCTCCTCCCTGGGAAAGCAGAGGCTTGGAAGAGGGGACCCATTTTGTGGCTGCCTCCCTGGCCATAAGGAGGGACACCCAGACATAAAGTAGCTGCAAGAAGGGAGTAAGGAATTCCCAGTTGACATCCCTGAACCCCAGCCAAGCATAGGATCATCAGCCTTCAACCTTGAATCCTAAATAAGTTGTAAATGTCCTGGTGGTTTAGTCACGTCTGTGGGTTTTCAGGCAGTGGAGTGGTGAGGAGCACAGACTCTGGGGCCTGTGTCTGCTGTTTATTACCTGGGCCTCCTGGGGCAACTTCTCCTTCCTCTGGTTTCCTGTCTACAAATGGAGATAAAAATGACTTCCTCCTTCCTAGGGTTTTATGGGGATTCAAAGAGGAAAGGTTCGTAAAAGGCTGTGAACAGTGCAGTGAAAGTCGCTGTTGTTGTCTGGGGCTCAACAGGCCTATTTGTCCTGTGTTATGTCTTTACTGCACACGCGTGTGTACTAACACACACACTCACACACAGATCTACTTCCTTCACACCTTTGCACACACAAGCTGTTTATCCGGGCCAGCTGCATCCGCTCTCTCAGAGCTTCCCACTCAGCCTTCACTCCCCAAACTACAGGTATCGAAGGTGTTCGGGGACCTGCCCTGCGCGGCTGTCCGGAGGCTTGCACGTCTGCTCCGCCGCCCTGCGCGCGTCTCTCCGCCCACTAGGCGGGGCGGGACCGGCCGGGATCGCCGAGGGCGCAGCGAGGTATATTCTGGAAGCCTCAGCCGGCCGGCCGTGAGCCCAGGCAGCGCCTCCCGATTTGCGCTCGACCCCATCGGGTCCCCTCGGCCCACAAAGCTTCCTGACTGCGCTTCTGCTCATCTCGGCCCGCAGCCTTCCTGGTCACTCGTCTGGCTGCGTCGGGGAAGGGCGTGTGGTCCTCTGGCTCCTCCCCAGCCGACCCAAGGGGGCCACTTTGGTTGCCCCAGAGCAGCAGCCACTGTGCCCAGCGGGGCGCCAGGCCGGCCTCGTGGGCCCTGGAGCTGGAGCCCACAGACCCCAGAAGGGAATCCACTCACTTGACCATTGTACAGGCTTTTAAGATAGAAAAAGTCTGTCAAAAATAATTTTCCGAGGTTATGTTGCTTTTTATTTAGGTTATTTTTGCAAGTAAGCCTTTTTATGATGTCCTCTCATTTCTGATTTCTTTTAAGCTTAATGTAACCCCCTTAGAGATCTGATAAACATTCACATTCAGTTCCCTCCTGTCTGATGAAGAAGTGAAAGCCTCTTTTCCAGCTTACTCCTAGTGCAGACCCAAGGCAGTTTCATACCAAGGCCCAGCATTTTCCCTGTTTGTCACCGCTGCTCAGCACACCCTCTTGGAGTCGATTCAGTCCTGGTTCTTGGGCTCCTACAGTGTTTGCTGGCTTCCGGTCCTCTGCACAGCTCACAGAGCACTTGTGTGACCACACTGCCAAGAGTCCTTGACCCAGACTGATAGGAAGGAGGTGAGATGCTAGCAGACCTGTTTGCGAATGAGGCCACCCCCTTCCGAGGGTGGCAGAGATGTCATTGGAGTACAGCACTAGGTTGACCCTGAGAAAAGAGGAATAAGAAACAAGAGTGGGGAGTAGTTAATTGTTACCTGTTCTCAGAAAAGATGGTCTCAGGGTAAGGAGGTACTTTAAGAACATTCTGAGATTTCAGGTTTAATCTGGAGGTTTGCAACTCTTTGTTACATAAAGATTTCAGACAATTCTAACGTCTTATAGCATCTTCAGATCTGAGTCACCTAAGACCTCAGACAGGACTTCCCTGGTAGTTCAGTGGTTAGGAATCCACCTGCCAATGAAAGAGACATGGGTTTCATCCCTGCTCGGGGAAGACTCTATGTGCCGTGGGGCAGCTAAGCCCGTGTGCCACAACTACTGAGCACCCCTGCCCTACAGCCCATGCTTTGCAACAAGAGAAGCCACCTCAGTAAGCCCACACACCGCAGCTAGAGAGCAGCCCCCGCTCGCCCCAGCTAGAGACAGCCCATGCACAGCAACAAAGACCCAGCACAGTCAAAAATAGGTAAAGAAATAAAAAAAAAGACCTCAGTGAGATAAGACATGGGGTCAGTACATCAAGCAACCTTGAGAACAGGTGTGACTCACTCAAACGCACAGAGTAATTCCCTGGAGAGCCTTTCCTTCTTTTAGTAATTTATTGAAAACCCACTGTGTGGCAAGTACTGTACCAGGAGTGGGCTTTCATTCTAGAGGGGGCACAGCCATATATACAAAAAATAATAAATAATACATAGACAAACATAAACTGCAAATTGTAGTAGGTGCTATTAAACCCGTCAACATAGACCCAGGTTAGAAAGTAACTGAGGTAGGTGTGAGGGATGCTCCAGGTGGGTGCTCAGGGAAGGCTCCTCTTGGGAGGTGACACTTTAAAGCAACCAGTGAACCCTAGGATGGGTGACAGTAGGCAAACCGTTTATGAAACAGCAAGCTCTGAAATTCCCAAGCAGGGGTGGAAAGAAGCAGATAGTTTGAAATGATAGATTTTAGAGGTAGGACTAACAAAGAGTGAGGGAAAGCACTGGATCAGGGTGAGTCCCAGGTTCTGGGAGGACCAGTTGGCTGGATGCTGGTGTGATTGCAGAGCAGGAGAACCCTGGGAGAGAGCAGGCGAGAAACTAAGACTCAGGAGTTGAGTCTGTCCACGTTAAGTTGGAAAGGCTTATTGAATATCCAAGGGTAGATGTCACTGGGCACTTGGGGGAGAGGCCCAGGATGGAGGTATGGATTTGAGAATCATTAGTTTGTAGGAAGTATTAAAAAACTATGGGGTTAGAAGCAATCACCTAACAAAAGAAGAGAAGAGACATAAGACTGAGTCCTGGAATTCTCCAATATTTAGAAGTCAAGGTCAAAGAGGTAGAGCCAGAAAAGGAGACAGAAAGAACATCCAGTGTGGTAGATTTTTAAAGCCTATATTTAAAAAGGACAAGTGCAAATTTGAAATCCCTGGCAGTCCAGTGGTTAGGAATCAGCAACTTCACTGCTGGGGCCTGGGTTCAATCCCCGGTTGAAGAATTAAGGTTCTGCAAGCCAGGAGGCATGGCCAAAGAAAGGACAACTGCTCAACCATGTTGAATGCTACTAGGGGATAATGTAAAATGAGGACATGGATGTGACACCAAATTTGGTAATACAGAGGTACTTTATGACATTGATAATAGGAGTTTCTGGGGTTGGTTTGGGCAGAAGCCTGACTGGAGGGAGTTGAAGAGGAAATGTTGACTTCTGAATAAAAATGGCAGATGGATGACAATGAAAAGCAAAGGTGATCATTAACTCGAAGGAACAAAAAGCTATGACATTATTATATCAAGAAAATGGTGAATGGGAGGGTACCTGTTGTGAGTTGGGGTACGGAAGGACAGGTGAAAGAGCTAAATTCTCTCTAAGTGACATTGAATCAAGATCATGAGCTAAGGTGTAGGAGATGTAAGGGTGGAAAATATGTGAAGAAGTACTTTTGGAAAGGGAACATATAAGGAAAGTGAAGAAGGGGTGGGAGTGTCCCAAAGGTCCACAGGACCTGGGAGGTGTTATATTGGTAATGCAACCAGTCCCAACCACTGAGACTTTCCCAGCCAGTGTGGATTCCAAGAAGGTGGTACTGGGAGAAGCAGGCCCTCTGGTATCTGTTGGAGGTGGGGTTTGGGGTCTTTAAGGGGCCCTAGTGTGGGAGGCAAGTCTTCGATGATCCAGGTAGACATGGCTGGTTAGCACACAACTTGTACCAGAGCCTGAGCCCTTTATTTCCTGTAGCCCCTTCAGTTTTCAGTTGGTAACTCAGACCTAAAGTGCAGAGAGGGTAAGTGCTGGACCAAGGCCACACAGCTGGACTAAGCCAGGCCTCTGACTTTCTCCTGGGTCTGCCCCACAGCCCAGAGACTCAGGAGAGCAGTGACCAGACCAAGTTTATTTTTTGGCCATGAGTGGAATGAAAAGGTTCATCCTGGGTTAACTCAAGAAGGTACTCTCTCTGGAAAAATCTCTTAAGGTCTTATTAATAGTAATATGGCATTAATTGGAGAAGGCAATGGCACCCCACTCCAGTACTCTTGCCTGGAAAATCCCATGGACAGAGGAGCCTGGTAGGCTGTAGTCCATGGGGTTGCGAACAGTAGGACACGACTGAGCAACTTCACTTTCCCTTTTCACTTTCATGCATTGGAGAAGGAAATGGCAACCCACTCCAGTGTTTTTGCCTGGAGAATCCCAGGGACGGGGGAGCCTGGTGGGCTGCCGACTGTGGGGTCGCACAGAGTCGGACACGACTGAAGTGACTTAGCAGCAGCAGCAGCATGGCATTAATAATACTACAATACTACAATTAATTAACTTCACAATGGTACAGGCACTTTTCCAAAGCTCTCATATAGTACATTATCTTAGTCCTCATGACAACTTGGTGATGTGGCTGCAAGTATTTTCCCTACTTCACCCTGGAGGAAAATGAGGCTCAGAGAAGTCAAGTGATCCACCCTAGTCATGATGTTTCGAGCAACAGAGGCCAGATTCCAACAGGCTGCTGGGCTCCAATGTCCTCACGGCTCCCCATCCTTGGGACCTGGGACCCCATACTGCGCTTGGTGGGCAGGAGGCAGCTGGAGCTTCCCGCCGGCACCTTGGAGAAGAGGCCAAGAGTCTGGGGGTGGGGGGTGAGCCAGGGGCTGTGCAGAACCTGAGAGGTACAGGGTGGCTAGCTTAGGTCCAAGGATCAGAGAGCCACTTAGGTGGCCCAGAGAGGGAGACTTCCATCCCTGAAGCCCACCAGCCTGGGGTCATAAACCAAAGGCTGCTTTCTCAGGCTGGGCCCCTTTGGCTGTGGCTTTGCCCCTCCCCCAAATCCCCTTGAGGCCCCAGGCCTGAGCTGGTATCTGCCCTAGTCCCCACAAATCAGGGTACTGGTCAGGGTAGGAATTGGGGTGCTGGCTGTCAGTTTCTCCCCCGACCTTTGAACTTTGCTGGGTCAGGATTTCTTCTTTTCCTGTAGACACTCACTCTACTGCTGCCTGGAAGGGGAGTGGTGGGGATATGCCAAGAAGCTGTCCCCAGGGTCCCCAGTCCCTCCAGGAAACTTCCCCACCCACCAAGTAGAAGGGCCCCTGATTCCATGTTGCTCCCTTGCCTCCATGACACAGGGCTGCGGGCAGCATTTCCTCTTCTAGGGCAGCTGGTACAATGGCCTCTGTCAGCACCACCGAGGGTGTGTGCCATTCTTGGTCACTTGTCCTCTCACGGGACTAATCCCCCAGATGGGGTCCTGCATACCGACTGTCCCCTGCCCACCACTCCTGGGCTGGGGCCTGACTTACTCCTTACCAGCAGCCCCTGGGTCCCCTTGCCCCCTTCTCTGGGGTCTGTGTCAGGGGACAGGGCCTGTTGACCCTCAGCCTCTTCTGGACACCAGAAAGCTTGGAGACAGTTTCCAGGTGACCCCCCCTCATTCCCCGTCTGTCCACCTCCCCAAGTCTAGAGAGCCGCAATCATAGCCGCAGCAGCTCCTGTCACACCGCAGCCACACCGCTGCCTATGACAGCCTGGAGGCCAGCATCCCTCCCCCACCGTCCCCTGCACAGGTCCACGTGCGTCCCCAGATGCCTGAATCACTGCTGACGCCTGGGGACCTGGAGGCCACGGGCTCCTGGGGAGCCACTGGGGAGGGGGTGGCGGCCACGTCACTTCAGAGGGAACACCTGCAGACATAAATAGGCAGCCAGCGAAGACATCGCAGCACAGTCCACAGAGCAGCACTGCGCACTGTGCCCACCCGTGCCAGGATGCCCGACGCCACACTGCCCGCCTGCTTCCTCAGCCTGCTGGCCTTCACCTCTGCTTGCTACTTCCAGAACTGCCCAAGGGGCGGCAAGAGGGCCATGTCCGACCTGGAGCTGAGACAGGTATGACCATGACCGCTCTCAGAGCTGCAGGGAAGGGGCAGAGGCCCAGGGACGGCACCACCGTGCAGGGGCTAGCAAGGGAAGTCGTGGGAGAGGCAGGCTTTAGGGGAAGTGCCCAGCAGAAGAAGGGAGGCTTGGCATGGCCAAAGGGGACCAGGCTGTCAGGCAGGCTAGGACAGGTTGCAGGACTTCCGGAACATTGTCCCTACCAGAGAAGGGATGCTGGCAAGAGGTTTCCCTAGTTCCTGGGCTTGGAGCTGCAGCAGGGAGAATGGGCAAGGCCTTCTCTGTGCCCATGGGGCCTCTCCTCTAGGACCAGCTGGAGCTTCAGAGGCTCTGTCCTCCCAGCACTCTAAGCCTTCCCCGATCAGCGTCCAGCTTCTCCTAGCCATGGGCCCCAGCATTCACCCCGGCCCCGAAGCTGGCCATTGCCCTGAGCTTGCCCGAGTGACAGGTGCCACTCAAGCATCCTGTAAAGAAGTTCTTCTGGGTACCTAGCCCAATTCTTTCATGCTGCATGTCCAATGAGTCCCTCTTAATCCATCTTCAGCAGCACTAAAGGAAACCCAATCACCGTGCTCAATTCTGCCATGGTCAAAAGTGGCCAGTTTTGAGCTGCTGAACAAACTTTTGGGAAGGTGGGCAGCCCCCACTGACGGCCCTTCCTCTGCTCGGCAGCTTTGGAAGCTGGAGTCACCTAGGTGCCTCATACCCTCCTCTAGGGCTCAGATCCTTGCCACTCAGGGTCAGTCCTTAGACGGACTAGCAGAAGTCAAGGTCCCAGTGAGACCCACTGGCTTGAGGGGCAGGGCAAGGGCAGAGAGGGGACAGAACAGGATAAGGAGGGGCGGGGGAGGGAGGGCAGAAGGAAGGTCTGCTTCAAGGGGAGGGTAGTGGGCAGCTGAGAGAAGGGTGGACACCAGGAGGCCCCAGAGCTGAGGGGGAAATTCTCCCCCAAATAGCGCATGAGGGTTCCCTTTGACAAAGCGGGAGGACGCTGAAGGGTGTGACTGACAGCTGTTCCTCAAACATCTGAAAACCGAGGGAGCGGAGAAGCTTTTTTTTGACTGCTCTCCTTCGACCAATTTTGGGCCCAAAGAGAGCCAGGGAGACCCGCCACCTCCCGCGCTCCTCCGGCCGCCCTCGCCCGCCCGGCTCAGCCCCCCGCCCCACAGGGTCTCCCTCCCCGGCCGCTCCCCTCCCGCCCCCGGCTCATCCCTTCCCTCCCAACAGTGTCTCCCCTGCGGCCCCGGGGGCAAAGGCCGCTGCTTCGGGCCCAGCATCTGCTGCGGGGACGAGCTGGGCTGCTTCGTGGGCACGGCCGAGGCGCTGCGCTGCCAAGAGGAGAACTACCTGCCGTCGCCCTGCCAGTCCGGCCAGAAGCCCTGCGGGAGCGGGGGCCGCTGCGCCGCCGCCGGCATCTGCTGCAACGATGGTGCGCGGCCCGGGCGGTGGGGCGGGGGCGGGGAGGGGGGCGAGGAGGGGGCGGGGCCGGGGCCGGGGCGGGGCGGGGGCCGGGTTGATCTGGGTCCGGGTCTGGAGGGGGTGGGAAGCGGGGCCCGGTCCCCGAGACGCGCCCGCCAGCTGCGCGCTCAGCCCGTGCTCCCCGCAGAGAGCTGCGTGACCGAGCCCGAGTGCCGGGAAGGTATCGGCTTCCCCCGCCGCGTTCGCGCCAACGACCGGAGCAACGCGACCCTGCTGGACGGGCCGAGCGGGGCCTTGTTGCTGCGGCTGGTGCAGCTGGCGGGGGCGCCGGAGCCCGCGGAGCCCGCCCAGCCCGGCGTCTACTGAGGCGCGCCCCCCCCTCCCCACCCCTGCCCTCGCAGCACGAAAAATAAACGTTTTAAAGGCACTGCTAGTGTGCGTCTCTGCCTCTGGGGGTGGAGAGGGGAGACGAAGGGAGGGCGGGGGATCAGTTCCTGGACCCGAAGTCGCGCGCAGATCCACCCCCAGAAAAGGGACAGATGCTGGGGGAAGCGATCTTGGGCCAGCATGATTCTAGATAGAACAACGGCCTGGGAGACCTGGGGAGCGCGGAGAGGGAGGCCGCCGCCTGGGAGTGGCCGCGGAAGGGGCTGGGCTGGGGCTCTGGCAATAGGATGGAAATAAAAACAGAGAGAGGGGAAAGACAGTGGTGGGCAAGATAGCAAGAGAGAGCGGGATAGCAGAACGGTGGAGAGAGACGTTGAGAGTCACAGAGAGAAGAATGAGAGAGGGGCAAAGGGATGAGCCAAGGGTGACCAGGAGTTCCTGACTCTTTTTACATCCCAGGAGACTGAGGCAAAAACAGCTCCAGGAATTCCCAGACTTTCTCATCCGAGACTGTGTTTTATGTGCCCGAGTGTGGGGGACGTTGTCACCCCAGATCCAGCAGAGAGGAGGGCCAGGTACTGTCTGTCCAGGAGGAGACTAAGTACCCCCATTCAGGCCACTCAGCCAGGGTGAGAGACGGAGCCTACAGAAACCCTGGGTACATTCCCCGCCCCCATACAGCCACACCAACCCCCTGCCTCCTCCAACACACACTCGCAATCAAGAAAAAAAATCATTAGGTACGTGCCCCATGATCCTTGACCACAGTCATAGATACGGATCTGAGATTCACATTCAGAAGCACAGACACACGCAGAGAAACAGAGCCGACTGGACCACACACAGGCACGTGTACACACACACACACACACACACACACACACACACACGCTCACATTAGGACCTTCCAGCCTGGCCTATGCAGCTTCAGGGCAGATGTCTGCTAGCATTTGACAGATGCTCTTCTATGTCCCTCAATCCTTTGTCCCCTCTATCCCATTCAACCCTCTATCCCCCCTCGCCTCACTCCTCTCTTTCCCCTGCCCCCACCCCAGCTCTTTGGCCCTCTCCTGCCTCTTGCTTCTCTCCTTTCCCCGCTATATCCCTTCCAAGCCTCTTCTCGCCCCTCTTGCCTTTGTTACCTCCCATCCTTCTCTCTTTCTCCGCTCTCTCTTCTTTGCATCCTCATCTTGGGATTTCTTGCTCCATGTCTTGGGACCTCAAGGGGCTGCATCTGCTCTGGAATCTTCTGAGACTTGGAGGCCACCGAGAGAGCACAGGCAAAGAGAATTCTTTCTGAGCCCTGACCCCGAGCCCCTGCCTCGGGGCAGAGCCTAGTGACACAGTCCTGTCAGCCCCAGGCTCTCTTCTGCTCTTAGAGCCCTAGCTCTGCCGTCACCCTGACCCACCTCAGGGTCCAGCATGATTAAGTCTGGCTGGGGCAGGGCACACTCCGGCTTCTCTCCCTGCCATGGCCTCACCCCTCTGCCCTAGTGTGGTGCACTCAGGGCCAGTATTTAGGTCTTCCCAGACCTGGACCAGACTTAATAGGAATTTAGTAATTTTTCCAGGCAGAGGGAGATGGGAAGAGGCAAGCTGGTGTTTTAAAAATGGATCATATGCTCAACATTGCTAATTATTAGAAAAACACAGATCAAAACTACAGTGAGGTATCACCTCATGCCAATCAGAATGGACATCACCAAAAAGTCTACAGATAATAAATGCTGGAGAGAGTGTGGAGAAAAAGGAACCTTCCTACACTGTTGGTGGAAATGTAAATTGGTGTAGCCACTATGGAGAACAGTATGGAAATTCCCTAAAAAAACTAAAAATAGAGTTGCCATGTGATCCAGCAATCCCACTTCTGGGCATGGATCCAGAAAAGACAAAACCTCTAATTTGAAACGATACATGCACCCCAGTGTTCATAGCAGTGCTATTCACAGTAGCCAAGATGTGGAAGCAACCTAAGTGTCCATCAACAGATGCATGGATAAAGAAGATGTGATATACACACACATACACACACACACACACACACGGACTGTTACTCAGCCATAAGAAAGAAAGAAATAATGCCATTTGCAGCAACATGAATGGAATTAAAGATTATCCTTCTAGATGAAGTAAATCAGACAAATATCATATGATATTGAATATGTAGAATCTAAAAAACTGATACAAATGAATTTATTTACAAAAGAGAAACAGACTCACAGACATAGAAAACAAACTTATGGTTACCAAAGGGGAAGGGGGGGATAGACTAAGAGTTTTGGATTAAAATATACATACTACTATATACAAAACAGATAAACAACAAGGACCTACTGCTGCATAGGAAACTATGTTCAATATCTTGTAATAAGCCACAGTGAAAAAGAATCTGAAATATATATATATTCATATATATGTAAAACTGAACTACTCTGCTGTATACCAGAAATTAACACAACATTGTAAATCAACTATACTTCAATTAAAAAATGGATCGTAGACCTCAATGAATCTAAAATTGTAAAACTTCTTGAAGAAAATACAGGAGAAATTCTTTATGACCTCAAGTTATGTAAAACACTCTTGACACTCTGACTCCACAAGAGCCAGAGAAGAAGAAATGTGATATGTTTGGAATTCACCAAAATTAAAAACTTCTGCTCTTTATTTTTTGTTCCTGATGCATCACATCATGATTTTTTTTTAATTATTTACTTGTTTTCGGCCGTGCTGGGTCTTCATTCCTCTGCTTGGGCTTTCTCTGGTTGCGGCAAGTGAGGGCTTTCTCCTTTGCGGCGCACTGGCTTCTCGCTGTGGAGGCTTCTCTTGCTGTGGAGCACAGGCTCTGGACTCAGGCTCAGGAGTTGTGGCGCCACATGTGGAATCTCCCCAGACCAGGAGTCGAACCCGTGTCCCCTGCATTGGCAGGTGAATTCTTATCCACTGTGCCACCAGGAAAGTCCTTGCATCATCTTTAAGAAAATATATGATGTTTTTATAGCAGAATTACAAGTTGAGTACAACTAGAAAAATTTTGCCCACTAAATATATTTTTTTTAAGTTTCAAAGAATAGACATCTGCTTTAAGAATATTGATGACTGTATTATTGAATGTCACTAAAAAATTTGTGTCAGAAATATGCATACCTTATCCATGACCATGTAGCCATATTCCTTTGTAGAAATTCTAAAGTTTGTCTTTCATACATGTGGTAACTGCATCCTTGGAAGACAAGACACGATGAGCATGCGTTAGCTTCAGTCGCAGGAGTTACGTCAGATCTGGAAAATCTACCTCTTAGAATGTCCAGATCTGACTTGAGCTTGCCACACCCCCAGAGGAAGTACTCCTGGACAGGGAAAAAGTGCACTGACACCCAGCCCCATTTCCATTCCAATGTCACAATCCTCCAGCCAGATTGGGGGAAAGACAGCTAACCATGAAAACAAATGTCTAAGGGGGTATGAGAGGCAAAGGGACCCTGCCACAGGACTGGGGAGCACGGAGAAGTGCAGCTGCAAGGATGAAACTTTACCCTGATCAAGTACACAGGACCGGAACAGGACAGGTTTTTAAACTTCATATGAAAAGCCTGGCGTGCTGCAGTCCATGGGGCTGCAAAGAGTCAGACACGACTGAGCGACTGAACTAAACTTATATGAAAATAGAACATTCTGAAGTTCCTTTCATACTTTGTTAAAGTGAGAACTGCCCTAAAGTTATCGTAAGTCTACTTTCAACTCATGAAATGCTATTACATGGGAAAAGATTCTGTGCATGTGGAAATGAAGTTAGTTAAGATGGATTATCCATGTGATCCCTCCCTGTCATCTAGTGTTTCTATGACAGAGACAGTGGCAGAGGGAGATTGGACTATAGACAGCAGGCAACAACTTCTCTTTAAAGGACACTGTGAAGAGAATGAAAAGGCAAGCCACAGACTGGAAGAAATGATTTACAAGTAACATAGCTTATAAAAGACTTATACCCAGAATATATAAAGACCTCTTTCTCAAAACTCAATAATAAGAAAATGATTCAATTTTTTAAATGGGTGAAAGATTTAAAGAGATATTCACCACATAAGATATACAGATGACAAATAAACACAAGTAAAATCATTAGTGAAATGCAAATTAAAGCCATAGTGATATATCCATTTCAATGGTTAAAAAAACAGGGGGCTGCCAATATCAGGTGTTGACAAGGATATGGAACAATGGTAACCTTCACATATTGTTTGTTGATGTGGATGCAAAATCATTCATCTACTCCTGAAAACTGTTCTATGGTTTCTCATAAAGTTATTATTACCACTAACCCAGCTGTCCCATTAACAGGCAGTGGTCCAAGTGAAATAAATATCTATATTCACACAAAAAGCTGTATGTGAATATTTATAGTACCTCTCCTGTAATCGTC
Organism: Bos taurus; assembly: GCF_002263795.3. Lineage (NCBI taxonomy): Eukaryota > Metazoa > Chordata > Mammalia > Artiodactyla > Bovidae > Bos > Bos taurus. The sequence goes on from NC_037340.1 coordinate 52,108,754, forward strand.
AAAACTTTATAAGTTTTAAACAGATTAGAATTTTAACTATGGTCCATTTGGATTTAATTTTTATATAGGGTGCAAGTCATGAGTTGAAGTTCATTTTTTGCGTCTGGATATTCACTTGTTCCAGCTCTATCTGTTTAAATTTTTTTTGGCCACATGGTTTGCAGGATCTTCATTCCTCCACCAGGGATTGAACTCTGGCAGTGAAAGTGTGGAGTCTTAATCACTGGTGTGTATGTCCTAAGTCATTCAGTTATGTCTGACTCTTTGTGACCCCATGGACTGTAGCCCACCAGGCTCCTCGTCCATGAGATTCTCCAGGCAAGAATACTGGAGTGGGTTGCCATTTCCTCCTCCAGGGGATCTTCCTGACCCAGGGATCAAACCGGCATCTCTTATGTATCCTGCATTGGCAGAGAGGCTCTTCACCACTAATGCCGCCAGGGAAGCCCTTGTCAATAAAGCATGAGTAAAAAGAATAGTGAACTTGGGGGTCTTAAGACAGTGTGAGCCTGCTCCACACTCCTTTCCCTTCCCACCCAGTGGAATCCACAGGATACTGGTCTCAGACACGCAGACAAAGATGAGGCCTGGGGATGACATAACTATATGACAGAAGAAACCCAAGTCCCTAAATGATGAAGTGGAACAGAGCCAGGAATTCTCACTGAGGACTGATATGACAGATGTAATTAAACAGCGACCTTCTCTAAGTCCCTAACATCTCCTTACCCCTTTGATGTCTTTGCTATAACAGCCTAGCTTTACCTTAACTCCTGAATTCTGAAACAATTAAAAAATGAAACAAAAGAATGTGACATTTGGAGCCCTGAAGACTACCTTTATTATTGATAAAACTGATCCTAGAGAATGCAACTTCCATCTGCTGGCAAGGCGGCTTCATAGAACTGAATAACAGAGCTGTTTACCACCCAGGACACAAGGAGCTGGACCTTCACAACCCTTTCCTCCCACTCCAAGAGTTCCTGCGTTTGCACTGTGACAGCCTGCTTCCTGGCAGGGCACCCTCATCCCAAGAGGGACTGGAGAGGAAGGGGTGGGATTATGTCTGCTCCTATCCTCTCGCCCTCCCCCTCCCCAGATCAGCTGCTCTCTGGGAGGAGTGTTACCTCAGGGAGAGCTCTCTATATGGAAGAAAATATTGGGAAAGGGAGAAAATATTTCTGACCTTTGCCCCATGGATAATCATCTTTTATGATGCTGGAAAAACTTCTGGTATAATTTCAAACCATTCCAGATTTAAAAACTCAGTTCAGTCAGTTCAGTCAGTCATATCCGACTCTTTGTGACCCTATGGACTGCAACATGCCAGGCTTCCCAGTCCATCACCAACTCCCAGAACTTGCTCAAACTCATGTCCATCGAGTTGGTGATGCCATCCAACCATCTCATCCTCTGTCATCCCCTTCTTCTTCCACCTTCAATCTTTCCCAGCATCAGGGTTTTTTCCAATGAATCAGTTCTTCACATCAGGTGGCCAAAATATTGGAGTTTCAGCTTCAGCATCAGTCCTTCCAGTGAATAGTCAGGGCTAATTTCCTTTAGGATGGACTGGTTGGATCTCCTTGCAGTCCAAGGGACTCTGAAGAGTCTTCTCCAACACCACAGTTCAAAAGCATCAATTCTTTGGCGCTCAGCTTTCTTTATAGTCCAACTCTCACATCTATACATGACTACTGGAAAAACCATAGCTTTGACTAGATGGACCTTTGTCAGCAAAGTAATGTCTTTGCTTTTTAATATGTTGTCTAGGTTGGTCATAGCTTTTCTTTCAAGGAGCAACTGTCTTTTAATTTCATGGCTGCAGTCACCATCTGCAGTGACTTTGGAGCCCAAGAAAATAAAGTCTGTCACTATTTCCATTGTTTCCCTTCTATTTGCCATGAAGTGATGGGACCAGATGCCATGGTCTTAGTTTTTTGAATGTTGAGGTTTAAGCCAACTTTTTCACTCTCCTCTTTCAATTTCATCAAGAGGCTCTTTAGTTCTTTTTTTCTTTTTGCCATAAGGGTGGTGTTATCTGCGTATTTGAGGTTATTGATAATTTTCCGGGTAATCTTGATTCCAGCTTGTACTTCATCCTCCCCAGCATTTTGCATGATGTGTTCTACATATAAGTTAAATAAGCAGGGTGGCAATATAGAGCCTTGATGTACTCCTTTCCCAACTTGGAACCAGTCTGTTGTTCCATGTCTGGTTCTAACTCTTGCTTCTTGACCTGCATATAGATTTTTCAGGAGGTAGGTAAGGTGGTCTGATATTCCCACCTCTTGAAGAATTTTCCACAGTTTGTTGTGATCCACACAGTAAAAGTTTAGTTTAAAATCTACACTACACTAAATTTAGTAGGTATGGAAATAGGGCAAACTTATTTTCCACATAGATCCTACTGAAGACTGAGATTGCTGTCCTTCAGTGTTGTGCTGGAGGAGCTGAATAGTACAGTGTGACATAAAAATGAATCACAGCAATGAATGCTCAGTGATGATTGTATTTTTCAGACTGGAATGTTCTGTCCTAATGCTTCTCACAGCTGTGAAGAGCTCATCGCTGAGGTTGCCCACAGAATTCTGGCATGCACACATATGCATTTTTATTTTACAAATGAGTATTATTTAATCATGTATAGATACTAATTCACATTTCTTTTAAACAGAGTAAATTTGGGGTATCTCTTAGTATCAGAACATTTACCTCTACCACAATCTTTTTGTTTTTTAGTTTTTATTAAGAGAAATTTCAAATATACAAAAAAGTATAGCCACTAAATAAAGACCCATGGGGTACCACTCCCCTCCTCACTCTCACAGTTTCAGCACAAGATCCTTTTCTCATCTCTACGTCTGCCCCCTCCTCCCACTCCCAAGTCACCCCAGCAGACATCCCACGTTATCTATAAATGTTCCAGTGTACATCTCAAATAAGAGAGTTTTTTAAAAAGTTGTTTATTTTTAAAATTAATTCTATTGGAGTATAGTAGCTTTACAATGTAGTGTTAGTTTCAGCTGTACAGCAAAGTAAGTCAGCTATTCTTTAGGTATATATACATATAGCCCTTTCTTTTTGGATTTCCTTCCCATTTAGGTCACCACAGAGCACTGAGTAGAGTTCCCTGTGCCATACAGTAGGCTCTCATTAATTATCTATTTTATACATAATAGTGTACATATGTCAATCCCGATCTCCTAATTCATTCCCCCCCATTTTCCCTTTGGTGTCCATACATTTGTTATCTATGTCTCTGTCTCTATTTCTGCTTGCAAATATATTCATCTGTATCATTTTTCTAGATTCCACACATAAGTGATGTGATACAACATTTGTTTTTCTCTGTCTGACTTACTTCACTCAGTATGACAATCTCTAGGTCCGTCCATGTTGCTGCGAATGACACAATTTCATTATTTTTTTTATAGCTGAGTAATATTCCATTGCATATATGTATCATATCTTCTTTATCCATTCCTCTGTTGATAGAGATTTAGGTTGCTTCCAGAGAGGGACTTTTCTTTAAGATATGACTATAGACTATTATCACACACATGCAGGCCCCAAGCCCAAATTCAATAAAATATATTATTATCAAATATTCAGGCACTGTTCAAATTTCCCCAGGTGTCCCATGAATACATTCTGTGTGAGTGATTCATTGATATTTGAGTCCATCTTTTTTTAAGGTACAAAAGAGAATACTGATTTTCATGGTGCTTCAGCCGTCTTATTTTCCTGAATGTCTTGTAGAGAATGGGTTCCAATCTCTTTTTACTGCATTTGTTATAAGAAGGCATAACCATGAGATGACCTTATTGTGTGTGTCACCCAGTATAGCCTGATCTGTTTAGCTACATATTAAAATAATGTTATTTTGTACTAAATTACTTTCCTTTTCTCTGTATTACTGCTAGGATTTGAAATAAAAGACCCTGATGCTGGGAAAGATTGAAGGCGGGAGGAGAAGGGGACGACAGAGGATGAGATGGCCTCACCGGTTTGATAGACATGAGTTTGAGCAAGTTCTGGGAGTTGGTGATGGACAGGGAAGCCTGGCATGTTGCAGTCCATGGGGTTGCAAAGAGTAGGACATGACTGAACTACTGAATGGAACGGAACGGAACTGAACAGAGTGAGACAGGCTTCTGTTTTATTTGGAGTGGGTGTGCACCTTCTGAAATCGTTGGTCCCACAGCACGAGTAAGTGAAGGGGAGACACTTTCTGGGGGAGAGAGGTTAGGCTTTTACAAATTCTCCAAAATGGTCTTCAGTCCAGGAACAGATGGAAAGCACAGGATGCAAGCATCTCTCTGTTCATGTCTTCTGCTTTTGTGGTCATTTCTGAGGCTACGGGCTCTCAGGAACCCCTGTCGTGCAGGGTCCCCAGTGCTGTCACAGTCCTTTACTGCACAGGCAGGAGCAGGGCGCCTGGCTTCCTCACAACACTGGGGACCCAGGGTCTTCCAGCCCAGCCCCTCTTGACCACCACCCCTTCTGAGAGTACCGGCTGCCTCCTATGGCCTGAGAGGCCAGCTCCTTGAAACCGGAAAGCCCTTCAGCTGCCCCCCCGCCAAGCTCCTCCCCCACCTTCGCCCCGCCCCCGCCTCCCCCACCTTCGCCCCGCCCCCGCCCCCGCCCCCGGCTAGCCTTCTAGTGTAGCTCAAGCCTGCATCCAGATGTCAAGAAATCTCACTCTCCCTGACTGACCGCCAGCCCTTCCTCTGGTCCCCTGTCAGACCCTTGTCGTTGTCTGCCCAACTCTTCCTTTAGACCTCAGAAAGTGAAAGAAAGTGAAGTCGCTGAGTCGTGTCCGACGCTTTGCGACCCCATGGACTGTAGCCAGCCAGGCTCCTTCGTCTATGGGATTTTCCAAGCAAGAATACTGGAGTGGGTTGCCACTTCTTCGCTAGGGTATCTTCCCAACCCAGGGATCGAACTCGGGTCTCCCGCATTGCGGGCAAACTCTTTACCGTCTGAGCCACCAGGTTCCGCCCATGTCCAGCCTGTTTGGAGTTGGAAACTGGGGGCTGTTTCCATCTCCCTGGGAGCCCGCTGTGTAGTACCCCCAACCCCTTTCTCCATCCACCCCTATAGGATGGCACCCTGGACCGCGGCTCTAATTCCGTTTGAAGCGCCGAGAGCCGAGGATCTTCGATTCCCCCAAAGCCCTCCCCTCCCCGTTCTGACACTCAGATGCGAGGCTTGTTGGAGGGGGAAAAAACCGGCTTTATTTCATTGTCATAATTCCTGGGGATGATTACAGAGGGAGTGAGGGCTGCGCTCCGACGGTATCGGGGGCCGGCCGGTCTCAGTGCTGGGAGAAGGCGGCCTCAGGGTCGCAGGCGGGGTCCTCGTGGCAGCCGTCTGCACAGAGAGACGCCGAGTCAGGGCCGCCCTGGCCCAGCCCGCCTGGTCCTGGAGCCCCGGTCCCGTCTCGACCCCTGCCCGACTCACCCGGGCTGCAGCAGATGCCGGCGGCGGCGCAGCGGCCCCCGCTCCCGCAGGGCTTCTGGCCGGACTGGCAGGGCGACGGCAGGTAGTTCTCCTCTTGGCAGCGCAGCGCCTCGGCCGTGCCCACGAAGCAGCCCAGCTCGTCCCCGCAGCAGATGCTGGGCCCGAAGCAGCGGCCTTTGCCCCCGGGGCCGCAGGGGAGACACTGGTGGGAGGGAAGGGATGAGCCGGGGGCGGGAGGGGAGCGGCCGGGGAGGGAGACCCTGTGGGGCGGGGGGCTGAGCCGGGCGGGCGAGGGCGGCCGGAGGAGCGCGGGAGGTGGCGGGTCTCCCTGGCTCTCTCTTTGGGCTCAAAAGCGGTCGAAGGAGGGCAGTCAAAAGCTCCTCCGCTCCCTCGATTCCCAGGCTAGGTGGGGCCGGTACGCGGTCAGCGCGGGAAAGGGGGCGGCGGGGGCGACCCTGTGGCAGCGGGCCGGGCAGCCCGGAGAGCCACGGGTCGAGGGCGGGGCTCTCACCGTGCGCACGTCGAGGTCCAGCACCGCGCGTTTGCCGCCCAGGGGGCAGTTCTGAATGTAGCAGGCGGAGGTCAACGCCAGGAGGCCGAGCAGGCAGCAGGCGAGGCTGGAACCTGCCATGGTGCAGACGCGCTGGTCTCCGGGCCGGGGACTGCGGCCGTCTCTCGGGTCTGGCCTTTTAAGCCCGGCGGCCGCGTGGGCGGAACGGTGTCTAAGAGGGCAGCCGCATGACTGGTCACAGCGCGCCGCTGCGGGTCAGGCCCTGCGCCCCCGGCGCGCCCCCTCATTTGCAGAGGCTGTGCCGGGTCAAGGTTATGTCGGCTAATGGCTAATGGTCCGGGAGATGATAGCGAGTGCTGCTTGGGGGAAGCAAGCAGCTCTGGGCAGGGAGCCTAAGCGGTGGCCTAGGTCCTAGGGTGGGACAGGGAGTATGGGGGCTGCGGCCCAACCGAGGACTATGGAGCCCACTCTCAATCCCTTGGGGTGAGGGGTCAGGATGAACACTCGGGCCCTCCAGGAGAGAAGAGATTCGTTCAGAACTTCCCCATCTGCCCTCTTGGCCAACCACATACACTCCCTAGCTCCCCTCTGCAAGCAAGTTCTCTTCCTGAAATCTGATTTCCTGGAACCCCAGCCCGGCTCCCCACACCAACATCCAGCAGGCACTTGGATATGAAAAGATTTTATTTTCTCTCATTTCTAACTGAAATCAAGCCTTTCCTTCAGCTATAAGGTAGGCAACAAACCACAGTGGAATTCGCAATACCTGTGACTTCGTCACAAATTGAAATGGCTGATATCCTCCTATCCCATTACAACAGCTATTGCAAATGTCTCTAAACATCAGGCTCATTATCACTGTGAAATTATGGATTATTGGACGGACCTGCCACTAAATCTTGTTATCTAAATAAAGCAGCACATTTGTGACTGTATCTCAAACGTTTTAATATTTTGATACCTGATCATAAATATAGCTGGTTTCTTTTGTAATTTCATGTCTTTTGTTTGATTGTTTTGCATTTTTAATATACAGTATCTTAAAATGAAAATAATTAAAAGAAAGAGAGACTACCTCTGAGGAGTGTTGGTCATTGCTGCCATGAACAAGGAGGTGCTCAGCATGGATCCCCCTTCAAGAAGGGACTTGCCACCCAGCTTCTGGGAGAGTGGTCAGCAGATAGCCTTTGGCTGATAGCCCATCCAAGGCCTGCCTCAGCTACAGATAGCTGCCTCATCTAAGGTCATGGTCACACCATTCTCTGGTGGCCCGTATTCAATGACTGGTCCATTTTGGCCCAATGCTGGACAACTCTGAAGGATTATTTCAGCTTAGGACATCCTTGTGGGGTCAACTGAGGCCTGCATGGAATTCTCTCTCTGTCTAGCTCTGTTTCCAGCCCGTCCCTCTCGCAGGTATGGGTCCCAGGGACCCTTGGCAATAAGTGTGTATGTGTTAGTTGCTCAGTCATGTCCGACTTTTTGAGACCCCATGGACTGTAGCCCACCAGGCTCCTCTGTCTGTGGAATTTTCCAGGCAAGAATACTGTAGCAGGTTGCCATTTCCTTCTCCAGGGGTAATAAGCATCTTGTATGTTAGACTTCATTTCACTCTGCTCTCTGGGGACTTCAGTGTGCAAGAGGGAAAGATGAGATCATTGTCACTCGCGGAAGAGAGGCAGCCTCCTCTGCACTCTTGCTGACCCTCTTAGAGGAGGGTGCTGAGGCTCCCAAGCTGAGGAGGTCAAGCTGACCTGGAATATCAGTCAGCAGCTGGTCTTGTCTCTCACCCAAATCAGTTCATTGGCATGGCTGGTCTAGAAGGCCAAGGGCTTGACCCTGGAGGCAGCCCCAGAAAGTCCTCTTGCCTGCCCTGTGGGGATATTTTTGACCTCACCCAAATTAACAAATGCACAGAGATTACTTTGGCCTCATGGCCCTCACAGGGCCGGCGTTCCTTTATCTGTTCAACAACTGTCAACTGAAGATGCACCAGGTCCCAGGACAGATGCTTGGAAATACCAGTGACCCAAACAGACAAAAATCCCAGCCCTCAGGGGCTTATACCCTAGTCGAAGAGGAGAGGCAATAAGCATATTTCAGTAGGTTAGGGGTGGTAAGTGCTGTGGAGGAAAGCGGGGGGCACATCACAGTTTTCCTGAAGTCTTCAGCCTAGGCCTGTTTGTGAAGTGATATCTTGACATTTGAAGGAGGCAAAAAAGAAGCCACGTGGATATCTGAGGGTGGCCTAGTTTTCTATCGCTAAGTCCCAAATGACCACAAATTTAGTAGCTTAAAACAGTATCCACTTATTATCCCACAGTTTCTGTGGGTTTGGGCACTGCTCAGCTGGGTCCTCTGGGTCACAGGGCTACAGTCAAGGTGTCAGCCAGGCTGCATTCCCTTCTGGAGTCTGGGATATTGCTGACATAATGCATCGCTTACAGCTGTAGAACTCATGTGATTTGCATCTTCAAGGCCAGCAACAGAAAGAAAGAGTCTTTGGTGCTTCAAGTCTCTAAGTGCAAGCAACCTTCTTTTAAAAGGTCTCACCTGATTAAGCCAGCCGCAGGATCAACTTTGAACTCAAAATCAAAGTGATTAATTTGGATAATTGAGCCCATAATTACATCTGCAAAATCCTTTCATATTTAGCTTATAGTGTAATCATCAGAGTGACTTCCCTTTTACTGTATTCTTCTATGGGTTAGAAGAAAGTTACAGGTCATACCTGCATGCAACAGGAGGGGATTGTGCAAAGGTGTGGATACATGGGGCTTCCTAGGTGGTGCTAGTGGTAAAGAACCCATCTGTCAATGCAGGAGACGTAAGAGACTAGGGTTTCATCCCTGGGTCGGGAAGATCCCCTGGAGGAGGGCATGACAACCCATTCCAGTATTCTTGCCTGGAGAATCCCAAGGACAGAGGAGCCTGGTGGGTTACAGTCCATGGCTCACAAAGAGTAGGACATGACTGAAGTGACTTAGCATGTGTGCATACACACAGAAGAGTACCAGGGATGGGAATCCCAGGGCCATTTTAGAATTCTTATGTCGGACCTGTAACTTTCTTTTGAAGGGAGATTTATCTAGGCAGGGAAAAGAGCAAGTGCAAAAGAACTGAGGTGGAATGTCTGACACGTTCAAGGAACAGCAAGAAGGCCAGTGGGACTGGAGTGGAGTGACTGAGTCCTGAGGTCAGCATGGTCACATGGGACCGAGTGAAATGGGAAACCGAGAGGGTTCTGAGATGGGGAGTGAGGTGGAGAGGTGACGTGATCCGGCTCAGATGTTATTAGCACAGATTTGGATATCGTGTTGCAGAAAGGCTGTGGGGAAAAGGTGGAAGCAGGAAAGAGGAGGCTCCTGCAGCAATCCTTGCAAGGGATGATGGTGGGCTGGACCAAGGAGGAGGGTGCATGGGGGTAGAAGTGACCCGATTCTGGATGTATTTAGAAGAAAGTACCAACTGAGGTTTGCTGATGGGTTGGATATGGGTGAGATAGAGAAAGAGGAGTCAAGCAGTGGGAAGTATGAAGCTTAGCGTGGACTAACAGATGCTCATCACACACCCAAGGAGACAGAGCAGGCATTTGGGTTTTAGAATCTGGAGTTTAGAAGAGAGGACTGGGCAGCAGATACGTAAATTTGGAAATCATCAGTACCAACAGTTAAAGGCACAGACCTGAGTGAGATGGCTTAGGGGGAGTGATTTGAACCCCAAGTAAGGTAGGAGAAAACAAGAGGATGAAGACAGGATTACAAGGAGGAGGAAATGATCAGATGTGCAAATGCTGCTTGACATGAAAGTTGAACTTCTTTATTTAAACAACTTCAATAAAGTATAATCTATACAGGGCTTCCCTGATGGCTCAGTGGTAAAGAATCCTCCTTCCAGCGAAGGAGATGTGGGTTCAATCCTTGGGTTGGGAAGATCCCCTGGAGAAGGAAATGACAAGACACTCAGTATTGTTGCATGGAAAATGTCATGGACAGAGGAACCTGGCTGGTTACAGTCCATGGGGTCACAAAAGAGTCAGACACAACTTAGCAACTAAACAAAAACAACAACATAGTTTATACAACATAAAATCCACCCATCGTAACAGCAGCATTTGATGATTTTTATTACAGTAAACAGTTATGCAACCATCGCCTCAATCCAGTTTTAGAACGCTTGCATTCTAGGAAGAAGTCCTTCATACCTGTTTGCCATTACTCCCTGTTCCTACCCTCAGCCTCAGGAAACCACTGACATAGATTCAACTTTTCTATAAAGTTCCTATAAATTTAACCATACACAGTATATAATCTTTTGTGTCTGGCTTCTTTAACTTGCCATTGTGCTGTTGAGGCTCATCCAAGTGACTGTGTGTGTCAGTGGTTTGTTCCTCTGTATCACTGAGAAGTAGTCCAAAGGCTGAGCGCTGAAGAATTGATGCTTTTGAACTGTGGTGTTGGAGAAGACTCTTGAGAGTCCCTTGGACTGCAAGGAGATCCAACCAGTCCATTCTGAAGGAGATCAGCCCTGGGATTTCTTTGGAAGGAATGATGCTAAAGCTGAAACTCCAGTACTTTGGCCACCTCATGCAAAGAGTTGACTCATTGTAAAAGACTCTGATGCTGGGAGGGATTGGGGGCAGGAGGAGAAGGGGATGACAGAGGATGAGATGGCTGGATGGCACCACCGACTCGATAGACGTGAGTCTGAGTGAACTCCGGGAGTTGGTGATGGACAGGGAGGCCTGGCATGCTGCGATTCATGGGGTTGCAAAGAGTCGGACACGACTGAGTGACTGAACTGAACTGAACTGAGTCCATAGATGAACCACATTTTGTTTATCCATTCATCAGTTGATGGACAAGAAGCAACAGTTAGAACCAGACATGGAAAAATAGACTGGTTCAAAATTGGGAAAGGAGTATGATAAGTCTGTGTATTGTCACCCAGCTTATTTAACTTACATGCAGAGTACATTATGCGAAATGCTAGACTGGATGAATCAAAACTGAATCCTAGAATGCTAGGAGAAATATCAACCTCAGAAATATCAACATTTGCACATCTGATCATTTCCTCCTCCTTGTGATCCTGTCTTCAGGATCCTTGTGATGCCACTTGAATGGCAGAAAGTGAAGAGGAACTCAAGAGACTCTTGAGGGTGAAAGAGGAGAGTGAAAAAGCTGGCTTGAAACTCAACATTAAAAAGACTAAAATCAGACTTCCCTGGTGGCACAGTGGATAAAGAATCCATCTGCCAATGCAATGGACAAAGTCTCAATCCCTGGTCCAGGAAGATTCCACTTGCCTTAGATAGTAGGAAACAGGAGTCCAGAATGGCAGTGGCTAAAAGACAAGGAAGGGAAAAGCCCGCAAAAATAGAACAAAGAAAGGTCATTTCTTTGTAAAAAATGTAGTCAAATTTACCAACTTTTGAAGGCCCTGGGCAAAGGCTAATAGAGTTTTGCCAAGAGAACGCACTGGTCATAGCAAACACCCTCTTCCAACAACACAAGAGAAGACTCTACACATGGACATCACCAGATGGTCAACACAGAAACCAGATTGATTATATTCTTTGCAGCCAAAGATGGAGAAGCTCTATACAGTCAGCAAAAACAAGACCAGGAGCTGACTGTGGCTCAGATCATGAGCTCTTTATTGCCAAATTCAGACTGAAATTGAAGAAAGTAGGGAAAACCACTAGACCATCCAGGTATGACCTAAATCAAATCCCTTATGACTATACAGTGGAAGTGAGAAATAGATTTAAGGGACTAGATCTGATAGATAGAGTGCCTGATGAACTATGGAATGAGGTTCATGTCATTGTACAGGAGACAGGGATCAAGACCATCCCCATGGGAAAGAAATGCAAAAAAGCAAAATGGCTGTCTGGGGAGGCCTTACAAATAGCTGTGAAAAGAAGAGAAGTGAAAAGCAAAGGAGAAAAGGAAAGATATAAGCATCTGAATGCAGAGTTCCAAAGAATAGCAAGAAGAGATAAGAAAGGCTTCCTCAGTGATCAATGCAAAGAAATAGAGGAAAACAATAGAATGGGAAAGACTAGAGATGTCTTCAAGAAAATTAGAGATACCAAGGGAACATTTCATGCAAAGATGGGCTCAATAAAGGACAGAAATGGTATGGACCTAACAGAAGCAGAAGATATTAAGAAGAGGTGGCAAGAATACACAGAAGAGCTGTACAAAAAAGATCTTCACGACCAAGATAATCACGATGGTGTGATCACTCACCTAGAGCCAGACATCCTGGAATTTGAAGTCAAGTGGGCCTTAGAAAGCATCATTACAAACAAAGCTAGTGGAGGTGATGGAATTCCAGTTGAGCTATTTCAAATCCTGAAAGATGATGCTGTGAAAGTGCTGCACTCAATATGCCAGCAAATTTGGAAAACTCAGCAGTGGCCACAGGACTGGAAAAGGTCAGTTTTCATTCCAATCCCAAAGAAAGGCAATGCCAAAGAATGTTCGAACTATTGCACAATTGCATTCATCTCACACACTAGTAAAGTAATGCTCAAAATTCTCCAAGCCAGGCTTCAGCAATATATGAACCGTGAACTTCCAGATGTTCAAGCTGGTTTTGGAAAGGCAGAGGAACCAGAGATCAAATTGCCAACATCCACTGGATCATCGCAAAAGCAAGAGAGTTCCAGGAAAACATCTATTTCTGCTTTATTGACTATGCCAAAGCCTTTGACTGTGTGGATCACAATGAACTGTGGAAAATTCTGAAAGAGATGGGAATACCAGACCACCTGACCTGCCTCTTGAGAAACCTATATGCAGGTCAGGAAGCAACAGTTAGAACTGGACATGGAACAACAGACTGGTTCCAAATAGGAAAAGGAGTACGTCAAGGCTGTACATTGTCACCCTGCTTATTTTACTTATATGCAGAGTACATCATGAGAAACCCTGGACTGGAAGAAACACAAGCTGGAATCAAGATTGCCGGGAGAAATAATAACCTCAGATATGCAGATGACACCACCCTTATGGCAGAAAGTGAAGAGGAACTAAAAAGTCTCTTGATGAAAGTGAAAGAGGAGAGTGAAAAAGTTGGCTTAAAGCTCAACATTCAGAAAACTAAGATCATGGCATCTGGTCCCATCACTTCATGGCAAATAGATGGGGAAACAGTGGAAACAGTGTCAGACTTTATTTTGGGGGGCTCCAAAATCACTGCAAATGGTGACTGCAGCCATGAAATTAAAAGACGCTTACTCCTTGGAAGGAAAGTTATGACCAACCTAGATAGCATATTGAAAAGCAGATACATTACTTTGCCAACAAAGGTCCGTCTAGTCAAGGCTATGGTTTTTCCAGTAGTCATGTATGGATGTGAGTTGGACTGTGAAGAAAGCTGAGTGCCGAAGAATTGATACTTTTGAACTGTGGTGTTGGAGAAGACTCTTGAGAGTCCCTTGGACTGCAAGGAGATCCAACCAGTCCATTCTGAAGGAGATCAGCCCTGGGATTTCTTTGGAAGGAATGATGCTAAAGCTGAAACTCCAGTACTTTGGCCACCTCATGCAAAGAGTTGACTCATTGGAAAAGACTCTGGTGCTGGGAGGGATTGGGGGCAGGGGGGGAAGGGGACGACAGAGGATGAGATGGCTAGATGGCATCACCGATTCGATAGACGTGAGTCTGAGTGAACTCCGGGAGTTGGTGATGGACAGGGAGGCCTGGCGTGCTGTGATTCATGGGGTGTCAGAGTCAGACAAGACTGAGCGACTGAACTGTCTGAACTGAACTGTCACTGTCTTTGTGAGGCTGCCCTCTGCTGGCCACATGGGCAGCTGCAGAGTGGATCTGAGTTTCCTCCAGCAATTGATTCTCAGTTTGACTGTATTTGGCATATAATTCTTTTGAGGAATCATCATACTATTTTAGTTCATGGTATGAGTTTGAGGTCATTCTCTAGTTTCACTAAAAATAGTATTTAACATGTATTGAGCACCAAGCCCCAAGCACTGAACTTAGCTTTACATGAATGTCTCATATATTCACAACAATCTTACAGGTATCAGTATTATTTCTACTTTACTTTTAGGAAACTGAGGAATAGAGAGACTAAGAAGTGTTCCTCAAAACACTCAAAGTAGTAAGAAGGGGAGCTGGGCTTCAAATCCAGGCAGACTGCAGCAGGTTTTCTACACTAAGCTAGGTAGCCTCTCACGGTGTTTCTCTATTTTTAATTTATTCATATCGATTTCTGGATTGAAGCAGTGAGTAAGGCAATCATGCAAACACTCTCATATCTCTTGGAGATTTTTTATTTCTCCAATAAATTCACAAAAGTGTCCAGAAAGCCACAAGCTGTGACCCAATTAGCTCAAGTCATCCCCAAATTAGTCTTCTGGAGCAGTCTACTTGCAAAAATCATCCAAAAGCAAAAACTTAAATTTTGCCAGGTCAGGAAGTAACTGAAATACTAGCAATTTGCTGTTATTGGCTATATGATTTTTATTTATTTTTATTGAAGTATATAATTGATTTATAACGTTATTTTAGTTTCAGGAATACAGCAAAGTGATTCAGATATATACATCCAAATCATCACGTGGGCTCAGTAGTTGTAGCAGATAGGCTTAGTTGTCCTGTAGTATGTGGAATCTTCCTCGACCAGGGATCAAACCTTTGTTCTTTGCATATGTATAATATGCTCAGACGCTCAGTCATGTGCAACTCTCTGCGACCCCATGGACTGTAGCCTGCCAGGCTCCTCTATCTATGGGATTTTCCAGGCAAGAATACTGGAGTCAGTTGCCATTTCCTTCTCCAGGGGATCTTCCCAACCCAAGGACCCAACCTGGGTCTCCTGCATTGCAGGCAGATTCTTTATCAACTGAGCCACCAGGGAAGGCCAACTATAAATATACATATATGTGTGTGTATATTTAAATATATATCTTTATATACACATATATGACATTATTTATATTTTTGGCTGTTCTGGGTCTTTGTTGCTGCACACAGGCTTTCTGTACTTACAGCGAGTGGGTGCCACTCTCTACTTGCAGTACATGGGTTTCTCATTGTGGTGGCTTCTCTTGTTGCAGAACATGGGCTCTAGACACGTGGTTTTCAGTAGTTAAAGCCCGTGGGCTGTTGTGGCACACAGGTTTAGTTGCCCCGAGGCATGTGGAATCTTCTTTGACCAGGGTCAAACCCTTCTCCCTTGCCTTGGTAGGTGGATTTTTAACCACTTAACCACCAGGGAAGTCCTGTATTCTTTTTCATTATAGGTTTTTACAAGATACTGAATATAGTTCCCTGTGCTATATGGATCTTGGTCGGTTATCTATTTTATATATATATAGTAGTGTATATTTTGGAGAAGGCAAGGGCAACCCACTCCAGTACTCTTGCCTGGAAAATCCCATGGATGGAGGAGCCTGGTGGGTTGCAGTCCATGGGGTCGCGAAGAGTTGGATATGACTGAGCGACTTCACTTTCACTTTTCACTTTTATGCATTGGAGAAGACAATGGCAACCCACTCCAGTGTTCTTGCCTGGAGAATTCCGGGGACAGAGGAGCCTGGTGGGCTGCCGTCTATGGGGTCGCACAGAGTCGGACATGACTGAAGGGACTTAGCAGCAGCAGCAGTGTGTATTTGCTTATCCCAAACTCCCAATTTATTCCTTCCCCTGATCTTTCTCCATTGGTAATCATAAGATTGCTTTCTATGTCTGGGTCTGTTTTGTAAATAAGTTCATTTGTATCATTTTTTTTTTGATTCCACATGTAATTAATATGACATTTGTCTTTGTCTGACTTACTTCACTTAGGATCATAATATCTAGGTCCATCCATATTTCTGCAAATGGCATTATTTCATTCTTTTTTTGTGGCTGAGTAATATTCCATTATATATAATGCAATATCTATATTGGAAGCCATATATATATTATATATATAACGGAAGCCATATATATATATATGACATCCCTAGCTCAGGCTATAAAGAGTCTGCCCACAATGTGAGAGACCCAGGTTCGATCCCTGGGTCAGGAAGATCCCCTGGAGAAGGAAATGGCAACCCACTACAGTATTCTTGCCTGGAAAATTCCATGGACAGAGGAGCCTGGCAGGCCACAGTCCATGGGGTCACAAAGAATTGGACACAACTGAGCCACTAACACACAGACACTATACATACACACACACACACACACACACACACATACACACACACATATATATATATATACCACATCTTCTTTATCCATTCATCTGTGGATGGACACTTAGGTTGCTCATGTCTTGGCGATTGTAAATAGTGCTATGCACATTGGGGTATGTGTATCTTTTCTAATTAGAGTTTTCCTCTCTTCTGGATATATGCCCAGGAGTGGGATCATACGGCAACTGTTTTTAGTTTTTTTTTAAAGAAACTCCATACTGGTCTCCATAGTGGCTGCACTAACTTATATTCCCACCAACAGTGTACGGGTGGAGGGGGTTTCCTTTTCTCCACACTCTCTCCAACATTTATTATTTGTAGATTTTTTAAATGTGAGGGAATAATGATTTATTGAAGGCCTACTATGAGCCAAGTGACTTATCTGTAGACCTTTTGATGATGGCTGTTCTGATCAGTATGAGGTGATCCCTCATTGTAATTTTGATTGCATTTCTCTAGTAATTAGTGGCTCAGTGCTAAAGAATCCACCTGCCAATGCAGGAGACTTGGGTTCGATCCCTGGGTTGGGAAGATCCCCTGGAGAAGGAAATGGCAACCCTCTCCAGTATTCTTGCCTGGGAAATCCCATGGCCAGAGGAGCCTGGTGGGCTACACTTAATGGGATCACAAAGAATCAGACATTACTTAGCGACAGAGCATGCACACACCAGTTACTCATCCATAGCTTTCAGTTCCACAGGAGGCTGGAAGTGAAGTGAAGTCGCTCAGTCGTGTCCAACTCTTAGCAACCCCATGGACTGCAGCCTACTAGGCTCCTCCGTCCATGGGGTTTTCCAGGCAAGAGTACTGGAGTGGGGTGCCTGCACATATTTCCCAGCTTTCCTTGACAGCTGGCTTCCATTGTGACAATAACATGGGAGTCACTGACAAGATCTAAGGACAGAGAAAGGGCAAATGCACATTTCTCCTCAGCTTCTGGCCCTTTTGGCAGCTGCAGCAGCAGTGGAGGTGGCCAAGTGTGGCTCCTGCATTCTTTCCTGCACAGGGACTGCAGTTCCAGCTGCAGCACCAGCACTTGCAGGCTCGGCTCTGGCACTGACGGCAAAGGTGCAGTAGCCAAGGTTGACATTTACACCTCAGACACAAAGCCCCTCTCAGACCATCTTCTCCAGTAGCCAGAATTTAAAAAAAGAGACAAAGAGCATGAATACGACATTTCCCTCAGTGAGGGGAAAATGCCAAAGAATGGTGGAAGATTACTGAGCGTCAGTGATGCAGTCACTGCAGAGTACTGCTGATTATGCGTACATAATCCCCACGATTATGCAGCTCTGCCCTTCCCCATATCACTTAGTTGGGCCCTGTGGCAGGATGCTGTTCCTTCTTACAGATTCTTGATCTCAAGGCCTTGTAGACTGCACTTCGAATTTATCCAGACAATGCTGTTTTTTGATATGGATATTCACATTTATAGCTTATATGCACTTACCTGCACTGAGGAAACAGTCATCAAAGCACCCCTCAAGAGAAATGCCTGCTTGTCTCAAGATTTGGGATTGCAAATATCTCTTTTAATTTCCCATTTGGATTTCAGCAATCAGCTAGGCTTGGATCCTAGGTATCCATTTCACTTCAGTATTTGTTGGGGAAATAATCACAGGGTTAAGTTCAGGGGGAACTTTCCCAAAGATTTCTGGGAATATTAATAGTGGATACACACAGAAAATCTTGTGTATTCTGGAAAAATATGGGGGAATGACGATAGGCTTACTCAGGCCTAGATGGTTTCCTTGATGGAACAGTATAAGGAGGCATCTGGCACCCACTCATGTGGCAAGTTCATTCTTTTTCTGTCCACTTGGATTACTACCAGCAATATAGTAGTAGGATACCACCCTGGCAGCAGTGCATCACCTCAGCCAGGGATTGAACCCAGGCCACAGCAATCAAAGTTCTAACCACTAGACCGCCTGGGAAAACACTGCTCACTCAGCAAAGCTCTGGGGGTCAGCATACCTCTCCCAAGTCAAACACAGGTTCTGCTTGTTCCCTGCCCTCTCTACACCGCATTGTAGACCTCTTCAAATCTTGCTGAAAGCATTTACATTTGGATGTTGTGCTTCAGATGCATTTATTGGGTAGCCCTCGAATCTACTACTCACAAGTGGGGCCTCAAACAAGAGGTTCTCTACGTGATACAAGTTCACATAGTCTGCAGCACATACAAGCTGAATCTGAGACTTGAAGTCAAGAATCGGAGACCATGGTTACCTATCAGGATTCTACTGGAGATCAGGCATGTTCGTGGGACACATATATCTGCAACGTGGACTGGGCATGACGTGACAGCTGACCTGTGCGCCTAGCAGCATTCTACAACCAATCAGATGCAGGTACAGTTGAGATTGGGCCTGAGCTGCCTGCTGCTGCTGCTGCTGCTAAGTCGCTTCAGTCGTGTCTGACTCTGTGTGACCCCATAGACAGCAGCCCACCAGGCTCCCCCGTCCCTGGGATTCTCCAGGCAAGAACACTGGAGTGGGTTGCCATTGCCTTCTCTGACTAAACTGGCTATTTGTACCTAAACCAATGAGATGGCTGTGGGTGAAGAAAATGTTCAAGGTTGGTTTACAGGTAGCTCTGCATGACATGCTGACATCAGCAGTGAATAATAAGGAATTACAGCCCTAAATGCAGGACACTAGTAAAGGAAACATGGCCCAAAGTCAGATTCAAGAAGGTATGATACTCTTCTGTACCTGAAGACAGACGGCTTGTCTGGATCCTGATAGAGGACCAGGGACTTGTCCAAAATGAAACTGAACTTCCTCCAACAGGCTCAATGTCCCAAGTGAAAGTGTACCTAAGGTTTCCTCAAAGTTCAAGGCTGTGGGCACAATCTTGGTCCACAACATGTGCCCATCAGCCCTCAACCTAGAAATTGCACTGAGCACCTGAAATCAGGGCCCCACTATGCTGTGCCTGGGCTCAGTGCCAGGAAAGAGAAGAGCTATTGATCAGCCTGAGGGAGGCCATTGCCCTCAATGGTGCAGTGCCCTGATGGGGACTGAGTCCTAGGTCCTCTGCTTATACCTCTATTAGCCACTTCCCTACCTGAATGTG
Organism: Bos taurus; assembly: GCF_002263795.3. Lineage (NCBI taxonomy): Eukaryota > Metazoa > Chordata > Mammalia > Artiodactyla > Bovidae > Bos > Bos taurus. Next base: position 52,128,025 of record NC_037340.1, read on the forward strand.
AGCAATTATCCACTTTCCCTCAAAGGTTTTTGTGTTGTAAGGTTCTCAGGGCCTATTTACAACGTGGGAGTTGGGGAAAGATTGTTTTTTCCCTCTGGTGGTATTTAGTGAATGGTGGCAAAGGGACAGCAGCTCTGGTTCAGAGAAATATTTCTCTTCCTCATCCTGGATGTTCTTTGAGGGCCTGCATCTGAGTAAGGGCCATGGACCTATATGCCCACTTATTCAACCTTGTGAACTTTAATCACAAGTACTCGTTTGCTCCAAGTACTTGACAAATGGGGTCTTCCTGTCTTCTGTCTTGGGCACACCACTCCCTGGCCAGCAAAATTCAGCGTCAAGCAGGAGCAGGTCTTTGGTCAGTGGTTGCTTTGTTTCACTTACTGGGTGATACCTGACTGGAGCCTGAAAGCTCTGTATAAGGAAGGGGTCAGCAAACTTCTGTAAAGTCATATAAGACTTCCCCAGTTCTGTAAAGTCATATAAGACTTCCCCAGGTGTCCAGTGGTTAAGACTCCATGGTTCCACTGCAGGGGGCCTGGGTTCAATCCCTGGTAGGGGAAGTTTGACATACAGGAAAAAAAAAATCATATAATGGCGGGGGGGGGGGGGGGGGGGGGCGGGGAGATAAATTAGGAGCTTGGGATTAAAATATACACACTACTATATATAAAATAGATAACAAGGACCCACTGTATAGTACAGGAAACTGTACTATATATTAAAAAAATTTTTTTTATTTTACAACATAATATTATGTTGTGATAACCTATGATAGAAAGGAACCTAAAAGATGTATGTGTGTGTATATATATATATAACTGCATCACTTTGCTGTACACCTGAAACTAACACATAAATCAATGACATTTCAATTAAAAATCATATCAATATTTTAGACTTTGCAAGTCATAAGGTTTCTGTTGCATCTGTTCATCTCTGCCATTGCAGTATGAAAGCAGTCAATGAATGGGTGTGGCTGTGTTCCAATATACTCTCTTCATTACAGCAGGCGGGATCTTTGGTTGTGGAGTGTACTCTCCAGTTGCAGCATTGTGACCTCTAGAATGCAGGGGCTTAAGTAGTCCCAGCGCGGGGGCTCAGTTGCCCTGAGCATGTGGGATCTTAGTTCCTCAACCAGGGATTGAACCTGCATCCTCTGCACTGGAAGGCAGATTCTTAACCACTGGACCACCAGGGAAGTCTCTGTGTTTCAATATATTTTATCCACAAAAACAAGCAATAGGCCAGATTTTGTCCAAGGACTGCAATATGCCAACCACTGATCTTGAGGATACTCAGGAGACAACCTGGCTGTAGAGGGGACTAAGCTTCTCTGTGAGACAGAAACTTCTCAGGCCTGGCGCTTTACTGAGAGGTGCACATGGGTGCAGAAGACAGTACTGCGTGTGTGGGGCTTCTGACCAAGCGGCAGGAGCTGAGGCCCCAAAGTGAAGCCTGCACCGGAATAGGTAGAACCTTTTCCTTCATCACAAACACCAACTGCTTTATTTCAGATCAGGCCCAACCCCTTTCTTTCCATGGTCCCTGGGTGGGTACTGTCCTCACTGGGACCTCAGGAGCCCTTGTGCTGTGGCGTGACCACCTGCCCCTCTCTGGTGACGGCCCAGTTGTAGCTCTTGGGGGAGTCCAGAGCTTCTTCCACCCGCGCCTCCAGATTCTCTCGGGTGATGAAGTTTTTTGCATCCTCCTATTGGAAAAGATGAAAGTGAAAGAGGAGAGTGAAAAAGTTGGCTTAAAACTCAACATTCAGAAAACTAAGATCATGGTATCTGGTCCCATCACTTCATGGCAAATAGATGGGGAAACAGTGTCAGACTTTATTTTTTGGGGCTCCAAAATTACTGCAGATGGTGGCTGCAGCCATGAAATTAAAAGACACTTGCTCCTTTTAAGAAAATTTATGACCAACCTAAACAGCATATTAAAAAGCAGAGACATTACTTTGCCAACAAAGGTCTGTCTAGTCAAAGCTATGGTTTTTCCAGTAGTCATATATGCATGTGAGAGTTGGACTATAAAGAAAGCTGAGCTCCAAAGAATTGATGCTTTTGAACTGTGGTGTTGGAGAAGACTCTTCAGAGTCCCTTGGACAGCAAGGAGATCCAACCAGTCCATCCTAAAGGAAATCAGTCCTGAATATTCATTGGAAGGACTGATGCTGAAGCTGAAACTCTAATACTGTGGCCACCTGATGCAAAAAACTGACTCATACGAAAAGACCCTGATGCTGGGAATGATTGAAGGTGGGAGGATGACAGAGGATGAGATGGTTGGATGTCATCACTGACTCTATGGACATGAGTTTGAGTAGGCTCCAGGAGTTAGTGATGGACAGGGAAGCCTGGCTTACTGCAGTCCATGGGGCTGCAAAGAGTTGGACACAACTGAAGTGAACTGAATTGGAAAAGAGAAAATTCAGCTGAATGGGAGCCCCCAGAACAAGCCTCCCGGCTTTTAGCTCACTGAGGGAGGGGCTCCAGCTCTTCCATGGGAAAGATGTCTGGCGCCTAGGTCTTCTCTGAGCGCCCGGGTGATGTTCCAGTGGAAGAACATTAGGCAGATTTGTCACCTTGTTTTAAGACACTCATTCCCTGAACACTTAAGCCAAAACCCAGGCACACCAACTGTGACACTTCACTGGGCGGAATCCGTCTCAGAGTTGTCTAGGTCTCTCAATCTCTCTCAAATCGTCCTTCTCCCTCTATCAAGCCTCATCCATTGTCTCTGGATCACTGCTAATTGGTCTCGCTGCTTTTAAGTCTCACACCTGCTATCTCACGCCAAAACGTTTAAGCTTCGGTGACTTTCTCACCTTCAGGACAAAGTATAAACTCCTAGGGAAACGCGGAGGCCGTCTCACAGACCCCGTCTAGCCACGTGAATACTGCAGTGGCAACTTGACAGGCGCTCTCGCTGCACGCCTCCTCTCCCAAACCCTCACCTGCGAGCCCCGTCTCAAGACTCAAGGCTACTCTCTTCCCTCTGCGTGTAGCTGCATCTCCCGCCCCCGCTCACCGCGCGCTGGTCTAGCAGCCCCACCGTCTGGAGACGCGGCCCACCTGCAGCTGCAGCACTTCCTGCTCCTTGAGCCGGGCCCAGGCCTCCGCCTCTCGGGCTTCCCGGGCCGCCTCCTCCGCTTGCCACTGCTCCTGCTCCCGCGCCTCCTGCCGCAGCCTGGCCATCCTGGGAGGGGCGAGAGACCCAGACTGAGCGTGGCTGGGTGTCTCGGGGCCGGTCAGGCGGCCCCGCCCCGCCTCCTGCCCCACTCACCGCAGCTCATGCAGCCGCTGGTTCTCCGCCTGGTTCCAGGCCATCAGCTCGCGGTGCTCAGCGGCATCCTGCAGCGCCTTGCGCTCTGCCAGGACACCGGCCCGGGCCTCGTGCACCTTCCTGCGCACCTCGGTCACGAATTCCTGTCTGGACGGAAACGCGCCCAGGGTCGGCACTGTTTTCAACTGCCCGCACTAACACACACGCCAGAGGGCGCCGCTTCCTCATCCATCACACATACCTGAGGGCGCGCACCGTCTGGCGGTACTGCCGGTAACGCTCTGTCAGCACGAAGAATTCCGCAGGATCCACGGCGGGCGGGGTCGCCACGCGCCCGATCTTGGACTTGGCCGGCGGATCGTGGCGGGTTTTTCGGCCGCGCGCGAGGAGCAGAAACTGGGCAGGAGGGCGGCCCAAGGGCCGCGCGCCAAGGGTGCTCAGCGCGCGCAGCATGGCGAGACGGCCCCGCCTCCGGCACGCCGCAGGGAATCATGGGGACCCGGAAGTGGCCGCGGGGCACCACGGGACGTGTAGTCCGCGGGCTCCGCCCCAACCCTGTGGAGCCCACAGTTTTGCTTCCGCCCTGGGCCGGGAACATGGCTCTTGTCCTCCGCAGGGTCGGCTCCCGCCCGCGTGTCCGTGACCTGCATCCCTCCAGCTCCCATGCAGGCAGTAGGGATGAGGGAGAGAGGAGACCAAGAGAGAAGTGTCAGCAGGGGTGAGAGAGGAGAAAAAAAGAGAACTCGATGCAAGAACTTTAGGGGTCTCACACCTTTATTGGAGGGCTGCGGGGCGTGGCCCTCGGGGTCCAGTCTGCAGAAGGGGGCGGTCATTCCAGTGGACGTTCTGGTCACCTGACCGCCGAACTGTGGCTTTACCCGCCCCCTCTTCTCCGCCCCTCCTGTTTCTATTCCTTCTTTCTCCTCTCCCAGCTTGGCTTCTTGCGCAGGAGCGGCCAACCGCGTTTTGCGACTCCCACGTCCTGTCGTTGCCTCTTGCCTCTTAGAGGTTTCAGCGTGCGGGTTTTCTAGCTCATTGGGCGTACAGATTCTTTACCTACTGAGCTATCAGGGAAGCCCAACAGCAGGGACACAGGGGGCATCTCATCATAAATTGTTACTGTCATATCATCATAAATTGTTAGTATATCAAATTGTCGAGAATTCTGGAGTATCAGATAACGGCGCCCACAGCTAGCTATACCAGGAGGCATCTCAGTGGTGTATCATCCCCCGAGCCCCTCAGTTCTTAGCTGGCCCTGTAGTGGCCAAGGGTGGGGGCCTTCCACTTTACTTATCAGCAGTGTCTGCACCAGGTGCTGCTTCCCACGGAGGAGCCACCGGGTCATGGTCCTGCTCTTCCAGGGCACACTGTCCTCAGGCCAAGCCAGAGCATCACTTGGGAGGGTATGGGCAATTTGGCCTGGGCTTTGAGCTGCAGTTCCCAGAACCTTTTCTTAGAAGGGAACTGAGGCTGTAGCCTGCCTTCCCCCACCCCCACTCAAAGCTTGACGTAGGGGAAAGAACCCCAGCCAGCACCTTCTTCTTTCCACTTAGGCTGGGGAGATTCTTCACCTACCTGGGGGCCTAGGAGGATGCTGAGGGTCCCGGGGTAAGCTGGAGGCTCGTTTTCCTCCAGGGTACCAGCCGTGGGACCGGTGTTGAGCCTTTGAGGGTCCAGGGTAGGTGGTCAGCAGCAGCAGCAGCAGCAGGAGGCCTAGCCCAAAGGTGGCCCATAGCAGGGCTGCTCCCATAGACAGTGGACAGCACTGGAGTCTGGCACTCCCAGACAGACCGCCTTCCTCTTCCTCCAGGGTCCCCTTGGACAACTGGCACTTCTAGGGCAGATTTATTGTCTCCTAATGTTCTTCTCTCATCCTGTTATTGCTTCTTATCCCAGGACTACAGGGGTCTGGACTCTGAGGGCTCCTGGCAACGAGCCACCTCCCAGAGCCCCTGGGGCAGTCTCCCGACTTTGCCAGCTGAGGGCCCTCCCCAGTATGGCAGGCCTACCCTTTCTTTCCTCAGGGATCCTAGAAGTGAAGTTAGAGAGGGTGTAGGGGAGATGTCCAAGAGACAGGCAGCAGTGTGGAGGCACTTGGGCCCCCCACCCCCTCCCGCCCCCCATGTTGGGAGACCCTTTTCCTTGTGAGTTGCTTTCTCTTCCTTCCATGGCAATTGGGGATGTGAAATGGGTGTGTGGATACAGGGCCAAGGGCTTCTACCCTTTGTCCCTGCCATGCCAGAGGCAGTGGGCACAGGCATAGTGTTGCTGGCAAGAGATGAAGGGGGCTTTTCTGGGCATGGGCTGGGGTAGAGGGGCTTGGGAGGGGGAAGAGGAGCAGCGTGCCATGCACCTAGAAGAGAGCTGCATCTGGACAAGCCTCAGCCTGGGGGAGGGTGGCTCTTCACTCACTGGGGAGGGCTGTGGGCCAAGTGGCTCCTTGCAGGTGGCTCTTCCAGGCAGCAGCAGAACCCAGCCAGGCAGCCCCAAGATTTATTGAGCAGGTGGTTCTACCCCCTGCTCTGGGCCCACAGGCTCCAATGACGTCTTGGTGGGGGACAGCTTGCCACCAATCCTCTTCCCTTCCTAGTGTATGTTCAGCTGCTGGCCCCGGGGTCATCAGATGCCTCCTCCTCCCATCTTCCCAGGGATCTGAAATCATTGGACTCTTTCTTCAGCCTGGCCTGTGTCCGTGAGGTCTCATCGATCCACTTCCCTGGCTGCTTTCTCAAGCTCCTGCCCTTAGATCTAGAGACCTTTCACAGCCCTCTCTGACACACCAAATGGTGGCCCTAAGAGAGGCAACTCCTGGGGTCTCCCTGAATCCCACCTAGCTCAGGGCTTTCCCTGGTAGAAAGGTTGGGGGCCGAAGAGGGAGGGGCCCAGCAGCTTGTTAGTAAGTCTGAGGAGATCTATGACCACCCTTCCTGAGGGCTTGTTTGCTCACCTGTAAAATGGGTTGAGTGGGATAATCCTCCTCACACCTGGACACCGGGGCCGGGTCACTCCAGTGAAAGGAACTTTGGGCGGGGCATAGCTATCCCCTCTCCTCCAAGATGGCCCCTCCTCCAAGCAAGCCCAGTTAAAGGGGCAGTGCGGCCTTTGTGGGTCTATCTGTAGGTAGTAGGAATAATTCTGCCTCTCAAGGTTCCAACCACTCCTCATCCTGTGCTCAACCCAGGACCATTTCATGGAATTGGGCACAGCTGCCCTGGAATGCTAGAAACAGGCTTCCGCCTTAGTCTGCATCAGCTCAGCTTTCTGCCACCAGCCTCTGAGGGGCAGAGGCCAGTTTATGGGGTTATAGCCTCTCTCTCTTTGGACAGCAATTTGAACACCAAGTGCAAGGGTAGGGTCAGGCTATGCATTCACAGTGGCCAGTCATCAGGAGAGCAGGTGCATTAAATCCTGTGGCAAAGATGGGGGAGATGACATCATGAGTACCTAGACTTCTGCTGCCCAGGCAGGAGGGCATGGGTCAATTTCCGAACTGACTTACCAGAAATGAGTATTTGGACTGTATAATAAGTTAAATTGTTTGGGAAACAGACTTTTTCCCTTTATGTATTGGTTAACCAAGAAACTTTTAGGATAACATGTGCTTTGTTCAGTTCAGTCGCTCAGTCCTGTCCGACTCTTTGTGACCCCATGAGGCTTCCCTGTCCATCACCAACTTCCAGAGCCTGCTCAAACTCATATCCGTTGAGTCGGTGATGCCATCCAACCATCTCATTCTCTGTTGTCCCCTTCTCCTCCCGCCTTCAATCTTTCCCAGCATCAGGGTCTTTTCCAGTGAATCAGCTCTTCACATCAGGTGGCCCAAGTATTGGAGCTTCAGCTTCAGCATTACTCCTTCCAATGAATATTCAGGACTAATTTCCTTTAGGATTGACTGGTTTGATCTCCTTGCAGTCCAAGGGACTCTCAAGTCTTTTCTCCAGCACCACAGTTCAAAAGCCTCAATTCTTCGGTGCTCAGCTTTATGGTCCAACTCTCATATCCATACGTGACTACTGGAAAAACCATAGCTTTAACTACACGGACCTTTGTCGGCAAAGTAATGTCTCTACTTTTTAATATGTTGTCTAGGTTTGTCATAGCTTTTCCTCCAAGGAGCAAGCGTCTTTTAACTTCATGGCTTCAGTGACCATCTGAAGTGATTCTGGAGCCCAAGAAAATGAAGTCTGTCACTGTTTCCATTGTTTCCCCTTCTATTTGCCATGAAGTGACCAGATGCCATCTCTTAAGTTTTTTGAATGTTGTTTTAAACCAGTGTTTTCAGTCTTCTCTTTCACTTTCATCAAGAGGTTCTTTAGTTCCTTTTTCTTTCTGCCATAAGGGTGGTGTCATCTGCATATCTGAGATTATTGATATTTCTTCCAGCAATCTTGATTCCAGCTTGTGCTTCATCCAGCCTGGCATTTCCCATGATGTACTCTGCATGTAAGTTAAATAAGCAGGGTGACAGTATACAGCCTTGACATACTCCTTTCCCAATTTGGAACCAGTCCATTGTTCCATGTCCAGTTCTAACTGTTGCTTCTTGACCTGCATACAGATTTCTCAGGAGGCAGGTAAGGTAGTCTGGTATTCCCGTCTCTTGAAGAATTTTCCAGTTTGTTGGGATCCACACAGTCAAAGGCTTTGGCATAGTCAATAAAGCAGATGTTTTTCTGGAACTCTTGCTTTTTCTATGATCCAATGGATGTTGGCAATTGGATCTCTAGTTCCTCTGCCTTTTCTAAATCCAGCTTGAACATCTGAAGTTCTAGGTTCACGTACTGTTGAGGCCTAGCTTGGAGAATTTTGAGCATTACTTTGCTAGTGTGTGCTGCTGCTGCTGCTAAGTCACGTCAGTCGTGTCTGACTCTGTGTGACTCCACAGACGGCAGCCCAACAGGCTCCTCTGTCCCTGGGATTCTCCAGGCAAGAATACGGGAGTGGGTTGCCATTTCCTCCTCCATTACATGAAAGTGAAAAGAGAAAGTGAAGTTGCTCAGTCATGTCCGACTTGTAGCAACCCCATGGACTGCAGCCTACCAGGCTCCTCTGTCCATGGGATTCTCCAGGCAAGAGTACTGGAGTGGGTTGCCATTGCCTTCTCCGTGCTAGCGTGTGAGATGAGTGCAATTGTATGTTGTTCGAACCATCTTTGGCATTGCCTTTCTTTGGCATTACCAAATGGAAACATTTGCTTTGTGGGTTTAGTGCAAATGACTAAGTTCAGCAAACTAGCTTAATTCTGGTATGGGTTTACAAAATGTTTTGTTCAAAGGCCCTGGTGTTCATTTTAAAAGAAGAATGGAATGCCTTTATTTTTTCTGTAATTTGAGTGTTATCGTGCCTGAAAAATCCAAACATGAAGCTCTGGTCCCTTTCTTTCTAGCCACATACTCAGCCTTTTAGGAATATTTGCTGTCTGCTTCCAGATTATAAATTCTGGAATAGAATTCATCCTTGTATCCCTCTCAACAGGACACAGAAAGTCATTTGTTCACCACTGAACTCTTAACTCCTACTCAGCCCTGAGGCTACATCATTCCAGTCTGGGGGCTGCTGTAGTCAGCTGGAAAAGCAATTTTGAGTTGAATGCTCAGGTGCTGCAGCAGCAGAGTGGCACCCTCCCTGGGGCACCTTCTCCCCTCCCCCTCAGCAGATGGCCTGGGTGAAGGATAGAGCATTAGCTAGAGTCTTGGCAACAGGGCTGCAGTGGATGCTCCACGGTAAGGAACAAAATGGAGAAAAGCCAACATAGGCACTATTGGGGGAGTGTGTGTGTGTGTGTGTGTGTGTGTGTGTATGTAGGGGGAGGTCTGGGTTTGGTGCCGTGTGTGAACTATTGTGGGAGTGTGTGTGTATGTAGCAGGGAGGTCTGTAGTTTTGGTGCCCAGTAAGGAACAAAATGGAACACAAGAACTATTGGGGGGAGAGAGTGAGTGTGTGTGTGTAGTGGGGAGGTCTGTAGCTTTGGTGCCCAGTAGAACTGGGATGGGTGGGGGCAGAGGATGCTGGAGGCTGCACAAAGGGCAGTGGGCTATTGTGACTGGGCAAACCCCTGAGTGTGGGAAGCCTGATCTGCTGCCTCTGGGCTAACCTGTGGAGTCACAGCAGGAAGCAGGGTATGTGGACTGGAAGCTCAGGACTGGAGAAAGGCTCAGGGTCCACAATACAGACTGCAGTAATGCCTGACCTCTGAGGAAGGGGCTGTGGAGGAAGGCAGTCACTACATCAAGGGGGGAGCTAGTGCACAGGAAGACTGGATCCTTGGGGCTCAGCACTGAGGATGAAGGGGTAAAAAAAGAATGTGTGGGAGTGAACTGAGGGTGGGGGTAGAGGATGAAGGAAAACCCAACACAGAGACTATCTGATGAAGTGAAGTCTCTGTGAGTGTAGCAGGTCCCACAGGTTTGGGGAGTGCGCTGCGCATGGTCACAGGTGACAGGCTGAGGGGTAGGCACTGGGTGAAGTGGGCTCCCCTGCCCTTCCCACATATTTGTGCCACGTGAGCCTCAATACACTTCCCTCTGAGCCTGTCGGGTTTATGTCTCTTGATGCCAGGTGAGCCCTGAATAGCAGGAAAAGAGAGGTGGATAAGGAGCGATGAGGGAGAAGGGGAACAAAGGGCTTGGATAACTCCCACTTGAAGATGTCTGTTTAGCAACCTGGGGATATGTTCACTGTATGGCTTGCTGACCCCAAGGCTTGCCCTCTTCCATGGGCTTGGACATGATCACACAGAGGCACCAACAGGTAGTACGCAAAGAGACGGATTTCCTTCCCAAGCATGGCACCCCTCAACAGAAATTCTTGAGATTTTTGTCTTTGCTTAATTTATTCCCACTTCTTATAAACCTATTGACTTTTGAGTTTATCATCCCTTACAGTTCCTTGCTTCCTATAGGAAGCCCAGAGTACATGTACCGACTTATACGACTTACCTCATGCAAGCTTTCAGAAGGTGATCTCTTGTGGCGGCCCCTGCTCCCTGCAGACATCCTGAATATGTGGGGGGAACTTGGGTCCCATCTTTAGTGCATCTTTGTTTGCCTGGAATCTGAGGCCCTCTGATCAGCTGCTCCGCTGACCTTTCCTTTTCACTCATCTGAGCTTCTAGCATCTCTCAGGTCCAGTTTAAGTGCTACCTACTCCCGGAAGCATGGCACCACTGATCTCTGAGCATTCCTCCATGGGCCAGGCTGGAGTGCTACCTTTCACTTCTGACAGCCCCCAAGGTGCCCCTGGTTCCTCAAGAAATGCCCTGAGGGCTGCAAGGCTTTGTCAGCCCTGCACTTACAGTCATGGCAACTGGTTTCTTCTCCTGTTCCTGTGAGGGGCTGATCATAAAGAAAAGAGACTACAGACATGCCCTCCCAGCTCTGCCCTCAACTAAAGACCACATTTCCCAGTGCCCTTTGTAGCTCAAGTGTGGGCTTACAACTAGGGTTTAGCCAATAGGGTATGAGTGGAAGTGGAAAGTGCAATTTTTATTTCATGTCCTTAAAAATGAAATTGCTTACCCATGCTCTTTTTGCTTCTCCATGGGAAAAAACAGTAACCTCAACTATCAGGATGAGAACAACGGCCTAAGGGTCTCTGGGACCATGAGATGAGGATACTGGGTCTCTAGACTGGGCAGACTGTTACATGAGAAATAAACAAAATGGATGTTCAACGTGTGCCTGGAATCTGAGGCCCTCTGATCAGCTGCTCTGCTGATCTTTTCCTCCTTTTTATGCATCCATTTTATTTAACACACTCTGACAGGTTATGCTCAAACTCAAACTGGGATCTAGACTTTCACCATCGTGACCTCTGGATCTGAGGCACTTCTATCCAAGAGTTCTGGAAATGAGGACAGATATGTAAGGAAATGGAAGTTGTTTAACACAATAAATGAGGATATAAATACTTACTCTGGACAAAGTGACATGATCCAGATAGTTCTGCAGCAGAGCACCAAGGACTAGAGAGGTCAAACTGATCCAGAGCCCAAAGCCAAGCCACCCCTCTCCTCCATGCCCCTGCACTCAGGGAAAGAGCGAGGACTCAGGCTATCTTCCCTAGGGAGTGAGGCTGGCTAGGACGACTGCACCAAAGATATTCTGGGAGTGAAAGAAGGGTGTGGCAGCTACCTAAGAGGTAGAGGGACTGTGTATATTGGAAAAAAGGCAGACTGTGCCCTCTCTGCAGCCAGCTAAGACAGATGGGTAACAGTGGGCTAGGAGTGGCGCAGGAGAACCCAGCCCTGGTGTGACTGCCCCGGCCCACACAAAGGGAGAGACATTCCTCAGGGAGTCAAAGCTTTTATTACCTGATAATCCCTAGTGTGGTGCCAGAGATACCACTCTGGTCCCTTTACTCCCCATGGTGGGATATGGGCGGTATGAGAAGGGGTCAAGGGTAGAGAGGGGAGAGATTATTTACAGAGCAGGAGGGGACAGTGGTCTGACTGGGGGCACTGGGACAACCGATTTCCTCAAGAGCTCTAATAACTTTGTGCTTTTTTTTCTTAGTTAATGCCTAGCTACCTGGAATGAGTTTTGTGTTTCTTCTTTAGGAAAACATGTATTGATATAAACCAAAGAACAATCAAGCCCAATTTCCAGGCAGAGGATTTCATGATATCAATCCAAACATCACACTATTTAATTCCCCAATAAAACATTGGAAAAAGGACTATCAGTGCTAACACATTTACATATAAAATCTCCACCTAATAGGTAATAGAAGCCTATGTACCAATTTCTAAAACAGTTGTAAGATATATACACAATTTAGGGTATATTAACAAAACAGAATATTACAAAATATTAAAGGCAATTCTCCTGTCCACGGGGCCTCATTGCCTCTCACTTGAAGTTGGCATAATCTGAGAATGCGTCAATATATTCCTGCACCACCTTGTAGCAGAACTCATACTGTTCCTGCAGAGTGAAAGTTGGGGGAAAAGGCCAGGGTTACTGAAGAGAGCAATATATCTGCAGCTCCTGACAAACCCGTTCTTTAAAAAATGGAAAATTAATAAGCACTTTTGCATTTCCACCTGAACCCTGATCTGCCTGCCTGCAGAATTCTGACAGCATTCTTTTCTGGGCTGAGTGAAGCCACCTTCTCCAGAAAGCAGAGACTGGAGGTGCAGATGGTGGTTCTAGCCCTTCAGAGGTCAGACGTGAGTTCACATCCGAGCACATACTCAGTGCTTACTGGTCATCTAGACTGTCAAGAGAACTGCTGAAAGGGAGCTGAGGAAAGGAGGTAGTCCTGAGTTCTCCCCATCTCAGACCTGTGGAGAAGTGAAGAGCCCTGACAGGCACCCCTTCTAGTCTGCACTGAGGCCACCAGCATCTCTTACTGGTATGGGGCTAGGCTATGCCCCCAATGCTCTCCTGCCTCCCAAAGCTTATTCTGTTTTTCTGAGGCACCTTGAGGAAGAATGAGTCTGTGGTTACACAGCCTTCTCTCTACCAGATAGGCCCCTCAGAACAGCCTCCCCCTGAGCTGGCTCTGGCAGAGAGGAGCTGTGGATGGTGTGTGGTGGCATGGATAAATAGGCAGGGTAGCATACCAGTGTCTGGACCATGTGTGGCCTCTGCAGTCGCAGGCTCTTGACGGTCTGGAAGACATCCAAAATCCCCTCTGCTTTCACCCGTTCCAGGACTGTGCTCAGGGCACAGAAGGTCCCTGTCCGTCCTGCCCCCGCACTGTAACAAAGAGATACACTCATCACACCTGCGTGGTGCAAGGTAGCTAGAGAATCTGGGGTTAGCCAAGAGAGGGTGACCAAGGGAGAGAGGAGCATGGGACACTGAAAAGTGTGGGCAAGGAAGTGTTTTTCGAAGTCAAGGAATCCTTTTAATTTGTCAATCCAATGGGCTAAAAGCCATGTTTTCATCTCCATTTCTCATATTGCTAATAAGAATTAGCATCTTTTAAAAAAAAAAATTAGCATCTTTTCATGTTTACTGTCAGATGGTATCAGCTGATATACTTTGCCACTTTTTCTTCTTATAAATGTTTTTTTGAATGATTTATTTTTGTATGTGTAATAAATTAGCACAGCTCAAATTTCAAAAGGTTCAAAACATATAAAGTCTCCTTCCTACGCCATTTCTCCATCCTTTCAGTTTCCTCCTGGGAAACAACCAATGTCATCAAGTCCTTGTGTGTCCTTCCAAAGATAATTTATGCATATACCACACATATTTTTTCTGTCTCCCACTGCTTTCCTCACTAAACAATAAATCTAGAGGACTATTCCAAACCAGTACATAAACAGATTCTAATTAATTTTCTGAAGCTCTGTAGTATAAGATGTATCAGAGCTTATGGAACCAGTCCCTTATTAATATGTTCAGATTATTTACCATCTTTAAAAAAAATTTTTTTTTTGGCTGTGCAGTGTGGCATGTGGGATCTTAGTTCCCTGACAAGGGAATGAACATGTGTCCCCTGCGTTGAAGCATGGAGTCTTAACAACTGGACTAACAGGGAAGTCCCTACCATCTTTTACTATTATAAATAGTGCTTCAATTCTCGTAATTACAATTTCATTGTGGCCATCTGAAGAACATTTACTGGGTCATTTCTAGAAGTTCCTTTGCTCATTATTTTATCTTCAGAACAAATTTGCAGAAATTTTAAATATATACTTTCTTCCCCTTTAAGAGAGATTCCCTTCTCCCAATTATAAAAGCAATACAAACACATGGTAAAATTTTATTTCTAAAATGCAGTCTCAAACAATGTGCCCCAAACTAAATCCACTCCCTCCCCCATGAGTTCTCATACTATCTTTCTTCTGTCAGTGACACCAGCATAACTATAGCCAGGCTAGGACACCCCTCTTTTTCACAACTATGTCTTATTCATTTTTCTTCAAACTGTTCTCTAAATCGTTGCCCTTTTCTCTTTTCCTATGTTTCTTAAGGAGGCAGGCCTTCCCATGTTGCGCAGCTGGTCTTCCCTACTGTCGGTCTCCCCTTTGTTCCCCTTCCCCAGCACTATTTCCTGCTCAGCATCTTAACTTAGAGACTGTTGTTCCCTAGCACTGGAAATGTCGAGTTCAAACTCCAAGATCTTCTCTTATCATCTGGGCCTGTCCTAGTCATCAAACTTGATTGCCATGTCTCACCAACATCCCACTCTTGCCTGGCTTTCATCAGAGTCTGATAGAGGCTCCCATCTCGCCCCTCTGCCTGCCTTTTGTGTCTTTTTCTCTCTTCTCCCTGAGGGCTGGGGTGGGCGTACCTGCAGTGCACGGTGATGGGGTGGTTCCCTGACTGTTGCTGCTGCTTCTGCACGGCTGCAATGATGCTGATCATGCCCTTTCCATCACTGGGGATGCCCACTTCAGGCCAGCCATGGAAGTGGAACTGCCGGATCTGCCGGCTCTTGTTCTCCTTGGGAGGAAGGAGGATCAGAGAGGTAGGTGCAACCCTGCTTTCCCTATGGGAGGAGCCCACCCACCAGGCATCTTACCCTGGTGTTGGTGACCAGGAGGTCTCTGACGGTATAGCTCTCACATTCTTCCTCCTTCTTCAGCTCCACTGTGATGTCTCCATATGACACCAGTCCATCAGAGGGCCAGTACTGGGCACATTTCTCCTGGGGGACAAATGGGAGAGGTGAGAGGCTGAGAATACCACATGTGGTAAAAGCAGGGCTGCTCTATGAGCAGACTGCTCCTCTCAATACAGTCCTTCTTACAGCAACACACTTCTTCCCCAAGGTATCAAAAACTCAGGGTCATTCTATTACTTACCATCACTGTAATTAACTTCTGATCCTCAGCAGGACATCCATATTTAACAACTTAAGTCTACCAATCACTTAAGAGATAATCACTTAACCTTTTACTGTTACTTATTTATAGTCTAATTTGCAACACTGACAGGATTTATGAAGACTTCTGACCATCAGCTCATAGCTGCATCTAACGTTTAATGGCAGGGTGGAGGGAGAGGAGGAGTGAATGTCTTTGTTTCGATTTCTTCTCCCCCCGACCCTCTTGAGGTGCTGCCACATTTGTAGTGGCTTATACACGTCAGATTGCTAACCCAGAAAAAAGCACCAGCTATGGCGCTTCAGAGCCCGGTCCACAGTGTGTTTTCATCCCTCTCCTCTTCAACTCTCTGCAGTGGCACCTTACAATCGCTAGTTCTTGTGTTTCTGTTCTTGTTAGCACAAGCTGGTTTACTGCGTTGTCTCTGCTTGCACCTGGCTCAGTTCCTTCTACAGCACCTTGCACACTGCCTGCATCTAGTAGGTTCTCAGTAAGTATCAGGGCCCCAGGTGGTGCTAGTGGTAAAGAACACGCCTGCAATGCAGGAGATGTGAGACACAGGTTAGATCCCTGGGTTGGGAAGAGGCCCTGGAGGAGGGCTAGCATCCCACTCCAGTATTCTTGCATGGAGAATCCTATGGACAGAGGAGCCTAGGGGGCTATAGACCATAGAGTCGAAAAGAGTTGGACATAACTGAAGTAACTTAGTATGTAAGCAGTAAGTATCTGGTAAATGACTTTTAATGTCTATAGAACAAGCCAGGGTATAAATACATGAACAAAATAACAGTTATGCTGTCCTTTTTTTAGAGCATTTTAGGCGATATCCTAGATCCTGTTGACAATTTAAAGATACTCAGCCATAAATATACTCTATGCTCTATGTTCACTAGGAAAGATCTGGGAAAATTAAATACAAAAATAAAAATCACCAATAGTTTCTCAGTCCAAATAAAATCAATATTAAAAGTCCAATTTAATGACTTTAAAAAATATTTATTTGGCTGCGCTGGGTCTTAGTTGCGGCACAAGAGATATTTATTTGCAGCATGTGGGATCCAGTTCCCTGACCAGGCCCCCTGCACTGGGAGCTCAGAGTCTTAGCCACTGGACCACCAGGGAAGTCCCTTAATGACTTGCTTTTCATATGTGTGATCATTCATTACCCCCTTTATAAATGACCCTTAGCTCATTTTAAAACACAGGATTATTAAAGTGGTGGATCAAGGAAATGCCATAGAGCAGTGCTTTTTAATATGTGACTAGGAGCCCTGGGGATACCCTGAGAGTCAGAGCTCTGGACCCTCTCTTCAACAGAACAGTTTTAGAAAAGTCAAACCTAATTTAAGTTTTTGAAAAACCAAAACCCTTAATTAAGGCTCACCTTAAATGAGACTATGCTGGTTTTCAGGGATTCATGGGCAGAATGAGCTTTGCTATCACAGTTCCTTCCCAACACTACCTTTATAGAGTTTATCAGTCAGAACTAAAGACTGGGCTTTAAAACCATTAGAAACACTAAGATACAAAGGGCTTGACAGCAACAGACTATAGGAGCCAGAATCACACTATGACAAGAAGAAATTATTAAGGTTCCATACTTAACAGCCTTCAGATATTTTAGATCTTCTTAGTTTAGGCAAAGAGGCATAACAGAGAAGAAAAGGGGCAGCCTGGAAGGAGGACTCCCAGGGATGTACCACTGAACCATTAAGAGTCCCCTCTTCAGGGAGTTCCTTGGTAGTCCAGCAGATAGAATTCCATGCTCCCACAGCAGGGGGCACAGGTTTGATCCCTGGTTGGGGAACTAAGATTCCGCTAGCTTTGTGGCATGGCAAAAAAAAAAAAAGTTCCCTCTTCAAACTATGGACAAAGAGTTGGTCAACAGTGAAAGCCATGTAGCCAGAGCAGGCTGACTAATGGGGACAATCTGCCATGATTATCTGTGGCAGGCTCGAAAAATCAGATTAGTGCTACTGTAGGGTGAATGTCAAGGTGACACAGCTACTCCGGGGAAGCAGGTATCGTGTGCTGAGAAAAAACAAGCACACTTCTGGGGATAGGATTTAAGGAATGATATAAGATAAAGAGAAGGCACATAAGGTGATTTTAGATGTTGGACCAATGGCAGGAAATTATCCTACTCAGCCAGGTGAAGGCTTACTGAATTTAGCTTCTGTGTGGGCTCCACAACAGAAACAGAAGAATCAGGTGGGGCTTAAATGGGACTTGACTCCCATGGTGCCGCTCAAGGGTGTGGGGAGACGTATGGCAAAAAGAGCTGTAAGAGAATCCAGAGCAGGGGCCAGCAGTGCCAGTACCCACTGTTTCCCAAGGCTAACATGCCTTGGTGTCCTGCTGAGAATGGAGACATGAGAGCTGAGTTGGGGAATGCAAGGCTGACAAATATGGGACCCTGCTCTCAAGGAGTAGAGGCTAAGACTCATCTCAGAACCCAAGCTCCACTCTGCATGTGAGGGCCGAAGGGGATGAGGGAAAATGGCAACTAGAAGACCTAAAAGAAGCAATGGAAACAGAGAGGAAAAAGGACCCAATTCAAGTCTTGGAGTGGATACCTCAGGAAAAGTTTCTAACTTTTGTACGCATGGGTAGATTTTCCCTCAAGATAAGGAAGCTCAAAGAGGATTTTTAAACAAGGAATGATATATTTAGATTTATATTTTCAAAAACATGCTGGCCTCCATGTGGAAAAGTGACTAAAAGGGGATGGGAATGGGAGTAGGCGGACTGGCTGCCAGGCTACTTAAGTGATGGAGGAGAGAGATGATTGTCTATATTGGGGTGACAGGAGTTACACTGAAGAGAAGTGAATATAATACTCAGCCTATGTCAAGACTCAGTGACAGACTGGTTGTGAAGAGTAAGAAAAGGAGAGGAATAAAGGTAACTCCTAGACTTCTGATATGAGCATCTGGGTGAAAGGTGGTACAGTGTACTGAGATGGGTAAGGATGGAATGAACCAGTGTGAAGGAAAGGAGGAAACCAAATTTTACTTGGGGCATATGAAGTTTGGGATTTTTAACAGACACCCATGAGAAGATATTACATAGCTATGTGGTCAACAGCTGGGAATGCTGGTGGTTTATTTGCTAAGTCATGTCCAACTCTTGCAACCCCATGGACTCTAGCCTGCCAGGCTGCTCTGTCCATAGGATTTTTCTAGGCAAGAGTGCTAGAGTGGGTTGCCATTTCCTTCTCCAGGGGATCTTTCCAATCAAGGGATCGAATCCAAACAACTGGGAAGGTGGGGGGGAGGGGGTAATTGGGCTAGAGGCATAGATGTGAGAGTTCCTGGCATATACATAGTATTTAAAGCCACAGAACTGGATGAGATCCCCAAGGAAGTGTGTCAAAAGGGAACAAAAGTGGGTTAAGGCCTCAGTGTTGGACACTCCAATAATTAGAGGTCATTCAGAGGAGGAGGAAGTCACAAAAGAATAGCAAAGGAGCTTCCAGGCCAGTGAGTACAGGAGTGACATCATGGAAGTCAAGGGAAAAAAGTGTTCTGAGGATGGAGTGTGTGTTGGCGTACAAAGGAACTGCTACAAAGGAACCAGAAAGATAAGAAAAGAGAAGTAACTTTTGGATTGTCAAGATGGCAGTCACTGGTGACCTTGACTGAAGTAGTTCCCAGAGGACTCAAGCCTAGAAGGATGAGGAAGCTGAGAAGCTGAAAGACAAAGGTAGATGGATCACCCACATATAAACATTGGCCTCCAAGAACAGAGACAGGAACAGGAACCAAAAAAGGGGCAGCAAGCCAGGTGTTGGAGTCATCACTGGATGAGAGATCAGAAATGAGGAGTAGGTGTTCAAGTCTAGTAGATGAATGCTTGGAAACTTGCAAACTATGTAATCTAAAATTTACATTGTCGGGTTATGGACTCTAGGTATTGGAATCCCCAAAGAAGTGGAAACAGAGAAGTTTTTCAGTCTTTTCTCCTGCTGTCTTTGTTTACCTTCCTTCCACTACATAGCACTAAGTCTCTTGCTACGGTCTAGGGCTGACAACAGTGATGGGGATACAGAACTCTGTGGGCTGGAGTCTGATGCGATCGTGTTTTATTGTCTCTCTGGAGAAGTAGAATGTGTCCTTGGGTTGAGTTGACCCCATGCAGAAACTGCTAGGACTGCTCTGATCATGGTCCAAGCTGCAGCTGATGAGGGAATTCAGGCCTTACCAAACATCTTGGTGGACCATTATAGTTAAAATGATGGAGAAAAATAAAACAGGGAGAAGAGAATTTTTGGTTTTAATTCCTTTGGAATTTTAATATATACAGAATTTACATTTTTGGATCAGATGTTTTCTCTGGGAATTTAAACTGGGGGTGGGGAGTGGTCTTAAAGGAGACACTCTTCACTGTCTCATTTAGGCTTATTGTGTTAGTATCTCTTGAGAGCTACACCTGACAAGACGAATGGGAGGTGGAACATAAAGTAAAATTTTCTCTCAGAGGCCAATGAGGCTGGTAAAGAATGTTACTATAACCTGTACTGATCCATTTCAGAAGCTTCTGTTTCACTGGCCCTAAGACAGAGCACAAGGCACAGCGCTAGTAGGCAGAGGGGAATGGGCCACACCACCTGAGACCAGTGTGTGCATGCCCCCTCTCTCCCCACCTCTACCCGTAAGAAATGTTTCCTGCCTCTCTGCCCTGTACTCTTACTAGGTCTGCTTCAAGGATGGAAAAGCCTGAAAAATCTGACTAGACAGAGTCTGAGGTATTCACTGGGCCACTTTTTATTACGGGGCAGTGGACAGAGAATGTGCTTGTCACTCCAGCATTTTCTGCCTACTCTTTGCATCTGACTGCCACAGATCCAGGGGGCAGAAGTGTGGCATGTAGGTCCCTATTTGCATATTCCATCACAGCTTATCAGAGAGAGTCAGGATACTGCACCTCATTCCTGACAATAAAGGAGCTCATCCCCCAACTGGCCTTTATTACACAGGTGTACACTTCCCCCAAATTTCTCACCTCATCAGTATTGTTATTAATGATAGAGGAAGATCAAAGATCTATTATGTATGTCTGTTGATTAGGTACATGATACAAATCCAGGAAGAGAAACCTTTCAAATTTAAATGATTAAATTTGAAGAAAATCTTGACAAATCAGAACATCAGGTAAGCAGATACAAAGCCTGTATCAAGGTTAAAATAAACAAACTGTCCAAGTACAGAATGGGAATGATGTGGTTTGGAACAATTAACATAAAAAATGTGTTTAAATCCCCGCTCCCCAGGCCCAGTTCAGTCCAGTAGCATCCCTGTGGCAGCGTCCTCTCTGCTTTTGGCTTGCTCTTTTCTAATGTGTCCTTCTAACTGCAGTCAGAGAGATTCTAAAAAACTTACAAATCTGAGACTGTTAAGGGTTCTTAAACTGCTTTACAAAATTCAAACTCTTCACTCTGGCTTAGAAGGACCTTCTCCCCAGGGCCCTTGCTGGCCTCTTCTGCTTGTTCTCTCGATTGTGCCCACTGCTAAGGCGTCATGAAGCAACCATTTACTGCACTGTCATCCACAGCAGAGAGAGTGTGAACATAATAAGCACTATCTGAACAAAGACTGGGCCTCTCTGTAATACTGGGAGAGGTGGGGTGGGAAGTGGACAGAGAAAGAGCGACCCCTGAGATTGAACGTACTCAGCAGAGGCTTCAAGGTTCTGACTCAGGAATGGTGTTTGAGATTTCCTACACTGAATGTGAGCTGGCCTAGGGGCCTCTAAGGTCCCTTCATATTCTGAGTTCACTGACAATTCTAATTTTTAATTGACTCAGGGCTTTTAAAAAAATATTTCCTTGTTATTGACTGTAACTTGTAAGTTTCTTGCTTCTGGAAAAAGAAAAAAAGCATGTGGTATATAAACAGGTCTATAAACAGGTCAGCAAATGTGCTATGGAACTAGCTATTGGATATATATGAAGAAACCATAATATTATTCTCTGTCATCCAATTAAAAAATAAGTTTCTTGTTTTTATTTCTCAAATTCTATTGTTTTCTTTTGGGCAGTTGGCAAAGAGGTGACCCATCTTCCCATCAGTCTTCTGGTTAATTTCTCTGGCTTGGAAGGCTCCTTAAGGGACTTCACACAAGCTCCGATGGAGCTGCAGTCTGACTCTGTATCCCTCATCTTGCTAGCTCTGCTCTGCCCATGGAGGTGGGGTGTAGCAGGTACAAAGCTAGGCATGAGGAGACTGTATTTAGAACAGAAGTGAGAGGTTTGGGAATCGAATGGAAACTCAGACCAGTCCTGAGAGAAGCTGACTGTTCAAATACCAAGAGGCTGGGCAATGGCTATTTTATTAAATCAAAGAAAAATCCTCTTAGCTTCCCCCCCTCTCCCTGCCTTGTTGCTTGTCTCCCACAGCCCAGGATCTTTTGAACTCACCTGGCCTCTCTCCTCCAGTTCTGTTAGCATCACGATAGAGCAAGATTTCCACTCCCAAATCATTCGCCAGAAGTCCTCAATTGTGTGGAACAGAGGGCCTTGGCTGGCGATATAGGAGTCCTTCTGCCGGTACCCCTATGAAGGCCAGGTCAATGTGAGATGACATGTGAGTAAGATGGTTTGATCACGGAGGGGCTAGTAGAGAAGACAGGCCACTGGGCTGGGGAGGGGGCTGCCTAGAGGCAAACAAATCCCAGGCAGAGCTCCTCTTTGGTCAAGGACCAAATTCTGGATGGCACACTGGTTTCCTTGCATGAGGGTGAAGGAAGTGGGGCTGGGGCTACGATGAGCACAAATGGGAAGGTCCAGAGGTTAGTGTTTTTAGCCTTTGGTTTGTGCTGTGAACTTTTCCTTCCAGCTCTTACATTGGTGTTTACCCTCTGTTACCCCACCTTCTACTCTTGGGGGGTCTGACAGACCTAGTGCACAGGAAGGGTATCAGTTCTGCATTTGATGACTGACTCAAAGACCATCCTTTCAAGCAGTGAGAGGGCAGCACTGCAAGGCCCAGCCCAATCTCCATGAAGTGTTGGGAGCTCAGGGGACACTGCCACAACTTACATCAATGAAGGATGCGTTCACGTAGTCTGTGTTCTCCTCACCCCTCTTAACTGGAATGATCACTCTGTTGAATTCATCTGCAAGAAGGACAGCAGCTTGTGGCTCCCCAGCATCACCTGTCCTCTCCTCCCTCTCTTTTCATCTATCCCCGCCTCTTCTCAGGCTCTGGGCAGACGTAATTCCAGCTGGGTAACAACATGCCTATTCCTATCCCAGGAGGCAGAAAACTTTGGCCTTCCTGCTCTTTGCAAAAGCCACTGAAGAACTGGGAGCAATAAGAGACAATGTCATAATTCTTGTCTCCAAGCTGATCATTAACTAGTACAGAAGAAGGCTGAAGGGTTAAGGGAAAGGGGGATGGGCATTAGGGCTTTGGGGTCAGGAGAGGGCTCTTACATGGAATGATCTGTAAAACCCTATTCTTCTTCATGTTGGCTGGAAGGTTTCCGGTCCGCATCTTGTCGTTCTGGATTTTGATCGATGTTAATTTCTGAATTGGGAAGGGGAAGGGAAACATTACTGGTCTCAGTAACTGAACTTGACAAGATTATGTCTGTCACTGGACCTGCATCCAGGCCACACTGGTTGCACACTGCTCTTCTCATCAGAGCCCTGATCTCCATTTCCACATGCTCTTATCAGACCATTGTTTTTTCAACTTTAAGATCAGTGAACAAGACAAGAACGTCTGGGAAACACTGCTTTCCAGGGCCCTGTGGACCACTGTGTTATTTCCTTGGACTGGCACTTTATGATCCTGGAGCAAGGAATCTAGTGTGCCCTTCCTCCCTCCCTCCCTGCTGTTCTATTCCCAGAGGCTGTCTTACCTTCTTTAGAAAAACCTTATTAAGATGGTTTCTTCTCCTGATTCCAAGGTTTCTTCCTGATCTTTGCTACTCAAAGTGTATCCTATAAACCAGAAGCATCAGCCTCATCTTGTCAAATATGCAGAATCTCAGGCCCCAACTCAGAGTTGCTGAATCAGAGCCCCGAGGTAACCTCTTAGTTTCAGGAGTGCTTATGGAAAGTGGTCCTCCCCGTCCCAACCCAGAAATCTCTTGCTTCTGGGAGCACTTTTATTGCTGAGACTGTGACACATCCCATAAATGTGTTTAGAACCATTGTCTATCTGAATACGGCAGGGTCAGCAACCTACGGTCTATGAGCCAAGCTGGTCTACTGATTGTAAATGAAGTTTTATGGAAACACTGCCGTGTTCATTTGTTTACATGGTATCTATGGCTGCTTTTGTGCTAAAACATTGCAGAGTTAAGTAGTTGTGAATAGACCATATGGCCTGCAAAGCCAAAAATATTTATTCTGCATAAGTTTATTCCTGCTGTACATTGTAATCACCTGGGAGGGGCAGCTGAGGGACTTAAAAAAAAACAAACCACTGCCTGTTTTTGTTTCTTCACCCACTCCCTAAATGCAACCCAAGTGATTCTAACATGCAGGATTGAGAATGACTAGGGTATGAGTCCAGTACTTTTGCCTAGAAAATCCCATGGATGGAGGAGCCTGGTAGGCTGCAGTCCATGGGGTCGCTAGAGTCGGACACGACTGAGCGACTTCACTTTCACTTTTCACTTTCATGCATTGGAGAAGGAAATGGCAACCCACTCCAGTGTTCTTGCCTGGAGAATCCCAGGGATGGGGAAGCCTGGTGGGCTGCCGTCTATGGGGTCGCACAGAGTCGGACACGACTGATGCGACTTAGCAGCAGCAGCAGCAGCAGCAGCAGGGTATGAGTAACAGGCCACAGACACACCTCCCTAACTATCCACATGCCTTGAAAGAGGATTTACCATTTGTTGGTAAACTCAAAAGCAGTCAAACATTCTGTATGCCGCAGGTCACACAGATCCTTCTTTCTGAAAGAAGACAGTTCAGCTCCAACTCACCTTAAACTCCTCCTCTAGTCCATTGTTGCTGGTCCCTGGGATTTTGTTATAAATTTTCTGCAGATGTGTTTCTAGAGAGGTGACTTCCAGTTCTGTATCCCCATATAGATAATGCTCCAGAAGGGCTTGGTATATGAAGACGTATTGCATCTGAAATATGGATGATGCAGAATTCCTAGTTACACACTGGTGGTGCCGGAGCACTCTCTCCCACACTCCTGTTTCACTTCAGTCCACTTCTTTGATCCCAACACATATAAAATGATTTGCTCTTGTCCAAATTCAAGGAGGTAGGACTCAAAATGCCTGAGTCCCTCTAGGGGTGCTTAAACTTGGGAGGGAGAGTCCTACTCTGATACTCTCCTGGAGAGAAGGACAGATCCAATCCATTCATTCATCCATATCCAGAGCATAGATGGATAGACTGAGGGGCTGTCAAACCCCAGTGACACAGAAAGCCCATGCCAGCCCTCTTCCCAGTGCTGTGCCCTCTGCACCCCATTCCCTAACCAGAGTTGATCACACTGCTGCTCCTGGACCTGGCTGAGCTGTGTCACCACTCTGGGGCAATGGCTCTTCCCTTAGGACCTGTTCCATATCCTTAGGGCCTAGTGCAAATGACATCTGCCCATCTTCCTGACTCCCCGAGGGCACACCCTTCTCTGTGCTCCATATTCTTTTACTACATAATTTATAAGGCCCTTTGTCACACTGTATGATGATCATTTACAATAACCTGGGAGATTGAGTAATCTACGAGGTGGATAGATGTTTTGGTCCTAATATGCCCCCCACCTTTGTTTCAGACACAAACCACTCACGTCTGTTTGCACCATCTGGCAGCGCTGTGCCCGGATCCGGCTCACAAAGCCATAAACATCCACTTTCCGCTCTGTATGCATCATATCCAGCATGGCATCGATGACAACAAAGGTACCTGTACGTCCTACACCCGCACTGTGGCCAGAGAGCAGGAGTATTACTGGGATGGCTAGCATGCCTTGGGGGAACACAAAGGGAGGGGGAAGCACAGGGTAGAGCTCTTTCTTCAAGCCTTTACATTCTAATTCTGTATGGAACAGAGCTGGGACTCTCATGGAACCAACAACCCCACTGTATTGTGAACTCCTTACCTCGAGTTATCAGGACCAGGGACACTTAGAATGGTCTGCAGAGTCCACGTACACAAGGCAGCACTCAACTTAGCTTTCTGGCTTCACAGCAGTGGTCCCCTCACCCCCAATCTTGGAGGACTGCCCTTCCCTCTTTCTTCAAGTGCTTTCCACCTAGCACCCAAACTTGAAGAGTCTCTCTGGCTGCTGCTCTGGGGCCTAGGTAATTCATCTGCTCTGTGCCAGCCTCCTTGGCCAGGGCTCCTATGCCTGCCCTGCTCTCAGTGTGAGAACAGAATGTGGTATGAGTGGGGAGCCAAGGGTCAGGCCACACTGACCTGCAGTGTACCACGATGGCCCCTGCATACTGAGGGTTACAGGCCTTCACCTTCTTAAGGAACTTGAGCATGCCAATCGGTGTGAAAGGCACCCCAAAATCTGGCCAGCTGGTAAAGTGGAACTGAGTGATGAGGCGCTGTGGCTTTCTGTTGGTCACGTCGCCCACCTGTGAATTGAAGAGATCTTGCATGTTGGCCCTGATACCCTGGGGTAGGGCAGCACCAGGGGAAGGAGGGTGAGACTGAAGGGGCCAGGGCCAGCTGTAGCTGTCACTGACAATGGGGAAGTGAAGAGTAATAAACTTCTCAAGAAAACAATTATCCTCCAATTATAAATAAATAAATTTTTAAAAAAATTAAAAAGAAAAGTTTTAACCATGGACAGAGAACCTTCCCAGGAACCCCATGGGGTAGTCAAGGCTGTTATTGTTATTTATTTCTACAGACATGGAATGTGAAACTCAAAAAAGTTAAATGACCTGGTTATGGTCCCAGGATTAGTAAAAGGCAAGGTCAGAACTAAAGTGCAGGTCTCCTAATTCTTGGTAAGCTCTCTTTTCACAGCAGCACACTGCCCTCAGCTGAAGGCAATCTTTGCTCAAGCCTCCAGGGTCACTCTGAAGGGTCAGGAGCAGGGCCCACATCCTTGATGTCAGGAGTCTTTGGGGTAAGAAAGGAGATGAGTCAAGTACCCAGAAGATTACACTACCTCCTGACACACCCAGTTGATACTTAAGATGACCAAACTCCACCTGAGTAATACTTTTTCTCCCAGTCATGAAAATGTTCCTCCCTTGGCTTTGATCAAAACGGGGGGAGGGGGGAAGATAAAATTCTGAGAGCCTTGATTTCTGATTTCAGAGTCCAAACATACTGCATGCTCAGTGACTCCTGACCACCCTGAGTAAGAGGGGGATGACCCAGCCTGTTCTGCCCTCTTAATGGTCAGCAGATCCTAAATGAGAACCAAGAAAAGAGGCAGGAGACAGTACCTGTTGAATGCAGAACTTCCGTACTGTGTAGTCCACCAGCACGGTCACATCCTCTACTGACACACGGATATTCCCGTAAGTCCAGCAGCCTTGGTCTGGCCAGTACTGGGCACACTTACACTGGAAAGGAACAGACATGCATCCCCCTGACTTCAGGCCTCCCACCCCTAAAGGAAAGGACCACAAAAGCCCAGACTGAAATCTTCAGAAAGCCTTCTGGCCTTTTCTCACACCTCTGTCAGCTGCAGACTTTAACTGTTTCCCTTTTTTTCTTTGGCTGTGCCATGCAGCTTGCAGGATATCAGCTCCCCGACCAGGGACTGAACACAGGCCACAGCAGTGAAAGCCCGGAATCCTAATCACTATGCTGGCAAGAAACTCCCTGTTCTTTTTTTAAGTTCTTCAGTTTCCATCCCATTTAGCACAATCTCTTAACTTACACATAGCCCCAGCCACATATTTCCTCATTCTTTCCCAACTCTAGTGTTTCAATTCAGGGCAAATCAGAAGCCATTTTATGTATAAAATCTGTACTTCCACAATATTCCAGGTCACGCTCTAAGGGCAAGTCCACTGATCCCCTGGAAAAAGCAAGCTGCTATGAGGAAGTCACTAGGATGGATTGATACAGACTGTAAACTTGCCATGAGAGGCCCAAGGCCTTCTCTGGGGATTAGGCCTTGAACAGCTCCCAAGAGCCACAGGTAGGGATGGAAGAAACGAACTTAAAGTCCAGCTCTAAAGCTAACCCTCCTAAGCTGATCAACACACCCAACAGCCCAGCATGGGTATTAGATTGACTCCGGCGCCATCCTGGAGAGAGACAGTTATGAATTGGGATTCTTCTCTGGGGCCTGATTCAGGACTCAGGATTGGTGCTGGCTGTGGCCCAGTGATGGAGCTGACTAGGCATGGACTTAGCAGTCACAGAAAGAAAAGGGCCAGTCAGAAGCTTTGCCTGAAGGATGAGGTCGGGGTTTCACATTTCCTTGGGCCCAAACAGCTCCCTCTGCTGACTCGGGAGGAGGGACAGAAAGAAAACAAAAGCAAGAAACCCAGGGGAGTGAGGGACAAGAGAAGCCAGGGGAGAAAAGCCTCACTGAGGCTTTTCCTTGGCTAATGGTCCAAGTCTTTCTTCTAAGATGTTTTGGATCTAAGGTGAGTTATTTGGTTACCAAACACAGGCCGTGTCCTAGGAATATCCCTCAGATCATCGAAGGCGTCCAGGCCACAGGAAAATGTAGTGGGCACCCTGGCCTGGAGTCTGTCTGGATGAATGACTGGCACAGAAGCCAAAATAGGTGGACACCCTAGGCTCAAACACAGAACACCAAAAAAGCAGTCCCTCTGTTCGTCATGCCTGTATCAGAGGCCATTCTATCTAATTTCTCCACTCACCTCCTTTCTCTCCTTCAGATTGGTCACCATGACAATAGTGGCTGTGTTTTGTTCCCAGATCATCCTCCAGAAATCATTCACCGTTTCTTCCTTTGGTCCTACAATAACCAACAGCAAAGATGAGAACACACAGCAAGAGGAAGAAGGATGCTGGGAAATTAGGAACATTCATTCCTGATTTTTGGAAGCCTGTACCCACATGTCCCCAGTTAATTATAGAATCCATCTACCCATCCACCCACCTACTAACTGAACATTTCCACCATGTATGTGTCAGGTACTTCAATAGGAAGTGAACTGGGGGTGTGAAGTTGTCAAAATAAAAAGAGACCCATACAATGTTTCCCAAGGATACTACAGTTGAGGATTAGGAATCATGACTCCTAATGAATACCAGTGTTAAGGGCAAGATAGTGAGCTACGTGCTTTATATCTCATTTACTCTTCTTATCATGCTGTGAGGTGAGTATCGTTAGTGAAACAGGTTGGGTAAATTGCTTAGGCTGAAATTTAAAATTTACTTCCTATACAGCCTTTTCCAGAAAGCCACTAAAAGGGCATAAATAAAGAAAAAAGTGGGATCTAATATAGGACAGAGACTAACAGAATCCCCAGGGTATTGGAAAAGGGAAGGCTCAGGATAATTACTCTGCTAGAGGCTAAAGGGCAATCAACCCAGAATGGAACGAAAGAAGGTTCTAGAAGGATCCCAAGAGAAAAACTTAAAAAAATTAAACCTCATGTATCTGAGGGTACCAAGAGAAAATATGTATTTCCAGCAAAGAGTTTGGAGGGGAAAAAAAAAATCAGTGCTAGGTATATACAAAATTAAGTAAATAAGGAAAAAAGGTAATTATTAACACTTGGGAAAGAAGAAAACCAAAAACTGTATCCAATTAAAAAAAAATCATATAATACTATGTGCTTTAGCTGTGAATAACACTGGCCTAGTAATAAGAATGTAAATAACAAGTATTATCTTCACTCCAAATTGTGATTTAACTCCACTGGGAGAATAGGGAAAAGGGACACATCTGAGTGTGATGTAGTTTGTAAGATTTAATAAGTTATGTAGTAATACAATAGGGCTTCCCAGGTGGCGCTAGTGGTAAAGAACCCACCTGGCAATGCAGGAAACATAAGAGAGTCCGAATCCTGGGTGGGGAAGATCCCCTGGAGGAGGACACAGCAACTCACTCCAGGATTTTCGCTTGGAGAATCCCATGGACAGAGGAGCCTAGGGGTACAGTCTATGGGGTCGCAAGGAGTCAGACATGACTGAGCTATTCAACAGCAGCAGCAGCATGCATTAGTATAAGAAGAGGTCAACAGATAAAAATGGTTGAATTAGACTAAAAAGGTGAAGATAAAATTTTGAGGGGAGAACTTGTTTCTATAGATCTTGTAATACCTTTTTTGACTTTCTTCAAGAAATTTTGTACTCCCTTTGGTAAAAAGAAAAATATTAAGACGAGAAACAAATCATGTCAGAAGTGGACACATGCCAGAAAGATGTACAGAGGGAAACTGTTTCACTGCCTGGTAAAGTTAGGAAAAATCTCCTGAAGGAGGTGACATCTTAGCCATGTGTTAGGACAGATAAAGCAGACGTGAATTTAGAAAGGAGGCGCAGGGAGAAGAGGCACTCCAGGCAGAGGGGCCGGGGGCTAACAGTGTGAAACACACATGGGCTGAAGGTGAGCTCACTGTGTTGGCGGTATGGAGGAGAGAAGACGAAGCTAGGAAGATAGGTGAGGTACCAGAATCTAAAGAGCTGGAGGCCAGGTCTTTACAAAGGCTTGTTTTACAGATAATGAAAAATCATTATAGGATGTTCATGCGAGTCTGACAGAAGTTTTACATTAAGAAAGGTCATTCTGGTGGAAGAAATGCAAGGAACAAAGCTAGGGCCTACAGGGATCAATCAGTGAGCTACTGCAACAGAACGAGAAGAGCTGAGAGCAAGGGCGCGTGTCAGAGAAGGCCGATTTTGGAGATAGAAACCGGAGGACTAATCGTATTTAAAGCAAGGGACAGGTAGGACATCTGAATGATCCTAAATTAGGCTTGGTGATTAGGTCTCCAAAGAAGTTATGAGAAAAAGCAGCTCTGGGCTGAGGAAGTCACATTTCAGCTTCTGATGTTGAATCTAAAGAGTTTGTGAGAGTATTCAAGTGGAGGGGCACAAAGTTAGTTTGAAAATGTGGCTCCAGAGCTCAAGAGAGGCAGCAGCCAGTCAAACAGAGGTGGGTATTAGATGAACTCTCTCAAAGAGGGGGTGGGAGTGGGGAGTAAAGAAGGGGTAAAGAATTCTGTGTAAACACAGAATGCTGGGGATCTTTGAGCATTATTCAAGTTCAGACAGAACAAAAAGCTGAGGAGGCAGAAGAATGGACAGAAATGTGCCACGAAAGACAAGAATGGAATTTTAAAGAAGTAGCCATCTACAATTTTCAAGAGAAACTATATTTAAGATGCAGAAAGAAGAATAACAGCTAGAGAGAGAATACTTAGAGAAGTGAGAAAAATCAAGAGAACAGAATGTCTGGAAATAACAGAGTTTCAAGAAGAGCGAAGTTCTGTGAAGTTCAAGAGGGAGTCTGAGAAAAGGCCCACAAGGAAATCAAAGGTGACTAAGAAATATTTTAGCATCAAAAAGGCACCATGACAAACAGAGGAAGAGACTGTATGTGGTTGTTGGTGCCAAAATCACTGAGTAGGTGGCAGATGAGCTGGGCCTTGGAGAGTGGCCCTGAATCGACAGATGGCTATAGAGGGAGGGTAGTGGGGCTTGGTTAGGCAAGGGCCAGGCCCTGGTGGAAGATTCAAGAGCAAGGAGGATATAAGGCTTTTCCTGACCACTCTACTTTATTTTATCTCTATCCCTATTTTATCATGCTCACAGTACTGTCCAACAGAATTTTAGGCGATGATGGAAATGTTTCATATCTGCACTAATACGGTAGTCTCTAGTCACTGTGACTAGTGTGACTGAGGGACTGAATTTAAAATTTTATTTAATTATTTTACTTTGGCTGTACCATATGGTTTGCAGGATCATAGTTCCCTGACCAGGGACTGAATCCATGTCCTTAGTGGTGAAAGTGCAGAGTCCTAACCCACTAGACTGCCAGGGAACTCCCTAAAATCTTGTTTTAAATAGCCACTTGTGGCTAGTAACTACTGTATTGAACAGAATAGCCACTTACCAAAGTTTCTGTTTATTTTGCTACAAATTATCCTCTAGGGGTAAAGAACCTGCCTGCCAATGCAGGAGACTTAAGAGATGTGGGTTTGATCCCTGGGTCAGGAAGAGCCCCTGGAGAAGGAAGTGGCAACCCATTCCAGAATTCTTGCCTGGAGAATTCCATGGACAGAGGAGCCTAGGGGGCTACAGTCTACAGGGTGGCACAGAGTAGGACATGACTGAAGCAATTTAGCACAGCACGGCATCCTCTACCAACTAAAGGCTCCTTAAAGGCAGAGACCATACTCTATTTTATTCCTGTACATATTTCCATCACCTAGGCCAGTGCGTGGCACACAATAAATGGTCAATAAATATTTGTTGAATGATTAATTGAATGGGCTTTGATGGACCATAATAACATCAATTACTTCACAGTGCTACAAACATCAAGATATTTTTTGCTAGGATCCTAAAAGTGAGGACACTTATTAGAACTTTACACTGTGGAAATGTGTACAGAGCATGTATAGCACATTGGGTCCCTGATTTGAGGGTTTTTAGACCACTTTTCTGTGAATAATAGTAGAGCTCAGGCCCATGAGTGGGTGGAGATGAGTCAGACTGGACCTTTGAGTCTCTAATCCTCTTTAGAGAAGCTCACTAGACTGTGTTGTGAGTGTGTGTGTGTGTGTGTGTGTGTGTGTGTGTGTGGTGTTCTCCAGGATTTTTTATGTACATATAAAAAAGAATTTATTTCAAAGGACCCCTGGACACTAAATCATCAAGATGAAGCCCCTTAGTTAGAAACCTGCAAGGTAAATTGCTTTTCTTTCAGGTGGTAATAATTACAGAAGCTAATACAGTCTGTGTAATCTATTTAGGATTTGGAAGAAAAAACCCAAGCCCATTCATGGTTAAACCCAAGAGTAAAAAATTATCTTATTTTACCTTGTGCAGCAATGAATTTGTTCTTTTCCTGGTAGCCCTGGGAGTGGGGTAGGGGGAAATAGAGGAGAAAAAGAAAGTGAAAATCCAAAAATGGATAAGAATGAAATTCTCCAGACTCCCAACCAGTTTACAAAGCCTCCCTTGTGAAAAGGGCCAGGCAATTAACAAGAATTTCTGTTCTAGAAATTTTCAAGGTACTGATGTTTGAAACAACATCAAGCTTTGGATGTTGTTGTTTTTCAGTTGCTAAGTCATGTCCGACTCTTTGCAACCTCATGGACTGCAGCATGCCAGGCTCCTCTGTCCTCCACTATCTCCCAGAGTTTGCTCAAACTCATGTCCATTGAGTTGGTGATGCTATCTCACCATCTAATCCTCTACCGCCCCTTCTCCTTTTGCTTTCAATCCTTCCCAGAATCAGGGTCTTTTCCAATGAGTTAGCTCTTTGCATCACATGGCCAAAGGATTGGAGTTTCAGTATCAGTCCTTCAAATGAATATCCAGGATTGATTTTCTTTAGGATTGACTGGTTTGATCTCCATGCAGTCCAAGGCACTCTCAAGAG
The DNA here is from genome assembly GCF_002263795.3 of Bos taurus. Classification (NCBI taxonomy): domain Eukaryota; kingdom Metazoa; phylum Chordata; class Mammalia; order Artiodactyla; family Bovidae; genus Bos; species Bos taurus. Next base: position 52,160,590 of record NC_037340.1, read on the forward strand.
TCTTGTCCAGCACCACAATTTGAAAGCATCAACTCTTCAGCACTCAGTCTTCTTTATAGTCCAACTCTTACATCCGTACATGAGTATTGGAAAAACCAAAGCTTTGACAATACAGACCTTTGTCGGCAAAATGATGTCTCTGCTTTTTAATATGCTGTCTAGGTTTGTCATAGGTTTTCTTCCAAGAAACAAGCATCTTTTAGTTGGATAGCAGGAAGCAAAGCTTACATGGTCTAGGCAGTCTTCTTAAAGTGAATTATTAATGAACACTAGTATAAGAACATCCAAATAACAACTACTAGGCTAGATCCCATGGACGGAGGAGCCTGGTGGGCTGCAGTCCATGGGGTCTCGAAGAGTTGGACACGACTGAGTGACTTCACTTTCACTTTTCACTTTCATGCACTGGAGGAGGAAATGGCAACCCACTCCAGTGTTCTTGCCTGGAGAATCCCAGGGACGGGGGAGCCTGGTGGGCTGCCGTCTATGGGGTCGCACAGAGTCGGACACAACTGAAGCGACTTAGCAGCAGCAGCAGCAGCAGGCTAGATCCTGTTTTGATGCTCTCTCAGCTGCTGACAATCTGAGTCTTAGTGTTAATGGATAGGAAACTTCCAAGTCAGAAGCATGTGAGGCTGAGCCCACACTAAGAAGGTAAAAAGTCTTTTGCTTGATGATGCTTCACCCAGGTGCAGAAGATTTCTGGGAATAGTCCATGGGTATGGTTAACAGCTCCCAGGTGTTTGACAACAGGGTTCTCCTTTACCGGAAACGGGAGACAAAGAAGCCAAGCAGCCTGGGGACATCACTTAATAAGATATCATATATTGTCATACATATATATATATCTTAATAAGATTTATATATCGTATACTGACACATATATATGGAATCTAAAAAGATGGTACTGATGAATTTATCTCAGGGCAGCAATGGAGAAAGACAGAGAACAGATCTATGGACATGGTGGGGGGAGGAAAGGGGAGGAGGGAGAGGGTAAGATGTATATAGAGAATAACACGGAAATTTATAATATGTATATAAAATAGACAGCCAATGGGAATTTACTGTATGACTCAGGGAACTCAAACAGAGGCTTTGTGACAATCTAGAAGGGTGGAACAGGGAGGGAGATGGGAGGGAGGTTCGAGAGGGAGGGGACATGGATGTAACTATGGCTGATTCTTGATGTGTGACAGAAAACCACAAAATACTGCAAAGCAATTATCCTTCAGTTAAAAAAAATGATAAGGATCCTCTGAGAAACTGACACTAGCAGTAACTTTCTTTTTCAGTATTTACTGTTTAGTCACACACCTTTTCAACCTCATTGTTTAAATGTAGTGTTCACTTGAGAAGTCCTAGGTAAATGAAAAAATCATTTGATTTAAAGATTGTAAATACCTCTGTTTTTTTCAGACAGCATTAAGATGGGCAATGAGGGCAAGACAGTTTCATGGATGGGACACCATGTCACACCAAGGTGACGATGTGAAATACAAGTCTGCAAGGCAGTGGCAGAACTGCTGCTCAGCACTGGAGAAAGCTTTAGGCCTCAAGATGGAGATGTTCAGAATTAACAAGAAGCTTATTAAAATTTTTATTTAGAAGAGCAATTTAAGTTTTTCCAAATATTTTTAATCAGTAGAAGATGAAAACTGATAAGACCTTAATTCAGGATGCTGCACTTTGGTTACAGCACTAAACGTGTAATTAAAACCGAGAAGTTCTTAGATTATGTTAAGCTATAATATATCCCCGCTCCAGGAGAAGTAGCTGCCAAACTCTCACTGGAGTGTGTGGGTCATGAATAGCTTAAAAGCACAGTTGGAGGGTCCGGCCCGCAAGTGCTTCCTGCTCCATCTTCATTAGGAGTGTGCTATATATTCCCTATGAAAACATGCCTACATAATGATATGGTGATATTGCTTAACCAATAAGGTAAAACTAGAATGAGGCCAAACTACTGATCTTCCCTGTGTTATATTCAAGGGAAAGAAGAAATGTGGCTCCCGAGATCTTGAGACATCTTTGGATTCTGAAAGTCAAATGCCAAGTTGGCTCCATGTGGCATCTACATTTCTACCAGTTTAAAAACAAAAACAAAACACTTCTAAAAAAATCCTGTAAATACTCTTAGACACCTAAGAGTAAGTGAGGAAACTGGTCTCTCCTAAGACTTCAGGCGGAAAGCCCAGCTGCCACCTGTTCCACTGTCTATTTCATCTTCTCTTGTTAACAATGTCAGGTTCACTTCGGACCTTTGTAGTCTCCAAACCACAGGTCCCACCTCCTCCCCAACTGCTGCCACCATTCCCTTGTACCTGACACCACTTCTCTTTAAGATTCATGTGTGATCTTGGTTCTCTGTGTGCACAAAGGGCTCAGTAAGTGATTGCCAGGACTGGGAATGTTGATAAGAAGATTCTTTTGGGGGTAAGCAAAAAGTTCTAAAACTAATAGGCAATAGCTAAGAGGTACAGTGTTTCTTTTCTGCGGTGATGAAAATGTTCTAAAAGTGATCACTGTTGCACATATCTGTGAACAGACTAAAACCAGTGAATTGTAAACTTTAAGTGGGTGAAAATTATGGAATGTGAATTACATCAATAAAGCCATCCTAGGTGGTATGTGATAAAGAGGCTGCCTGCCAATACAGGAGACCTAAGAGATGTGGGTTTGATCCCTGGGTCAGAAAGATCCCCTGGAGAAGGAAATGGCAACCCACTCCAGTATTCTTGCCTGGGAAATCCCATGGAGAGAGCAGCCTGGCAGACTACAGACCAAAGGGTCGCATAGTCAGACACGACTGAAGCAACTTAGCATGCAATGGAAGCATTAACTTGGTAAACTTACTAAAATTCAAGGAATTCTATTGTTTCAAATGTCTGAATTACTGTTATATAACACTTACCAAACCCTATTTTTTCTCCCAACATGATTGAGGTATAGTTTATATAAACTTACCTTATATACCTCAGTCATGCTGGGAGAAAAAATAGGGTTTGGTAAGTGTAACTGGCAGCCCACAACAAATGGCCTCAATGTGCTTCAGCAAAGGCTGCTGTCTGACCCTCCCAGTCCAGAGCACATGTGCTCCCTCTTTCCCACTGGATCTCTCATCTGCACTCAACTCTGCTGACCACTGAACACCCTTCTCCATGCTTTTCTTTGTCCTCTGAGATGCTCTTCTCTCCTGGTCTTCTGTCTCACTCACGAGCACCTCTTGCCCAGTGCGCCTTGGCAGAGGTTTTTGGACTCCCTGTCTCTAATGGCTTTGGAATCTCTCTCCTGAGCTCAGATCAATGCCCAACTATGCTGGATACATCCACATGAATCACCCTATACTTTTTTTTTTAAATACAAGAAAGGCACAGGTTGGTTTTCTTTCCCCATAATTAATTTTTCACAGCATCTCTCCAATCACAAGTATTACAAATGAAAGTGAAAAAAATCACATTTTATAGATTTTAGATTTGTCTTCAGCATTTAGTTCAAATCTCACCATCTTCAAAAAACATTTCTCTTGCAAAACTCATCAGCTAAAAGTTCTACCCAGGCAGTAGGAAGATGGTCTTTGCTAGTCCATGGCTATTCTTCTGCCATTTTCCCTAACCAGTTAGGGTTGAACAGCAGAGTGAGGCACAGATGGTGGGGGTGAGGGGAAGGGACACAAGGGCTAATTTCCTCTAGTACAAGATGGCATCTGAAGCTTGATGGAAGAGCAGAACTGGAGAGACCCGAGGAAGGGTCCAGGCCCTGTATTCAGTCAGAGTCATGGCTGGGAGTGGAGGAGCAGGAGGAGGTATGTCGCCTGCCATGCTTATGGTGTTTCTGCTGCTTTTTATGATCGTTCTTCATTTTCTTCTGCATCCTTTGTCTGTCACCATTCCTGGTGCTACCATGCCAGGAGCCAATGGGTTCACAGGATACATGCCAGGGGCAGGTGGTGGGTATGGGCAGGGGTAGAGACCTGAGGGCTGGCATCCTAAAGACCCTGGTTGTGGCACAGGATAACAGGGCCCACCAGGGAGAAGAGCTGGATTCCCCTGGGGTGCTCCTGGGGGAGTGGGAAGGTGGGCCTAGAGGAAAGGTAGTGTTGGCGGATGGTGGATGAGCAGGATTGCAACCTTCAGGGTGCTCAATGTTAGGCAGGTGTGGATGTGGCCCTGGCTGCCCAGCACTGGGATTTCACACGTTCAGTGTTTCCTCCAGCTCAGGTCAATATACTCTACAGAGTATCACGCTATACTCTCTCATACATAATCGATCACCACGTCCTACTAAATTCTACCTCCAAAGTCGTTTTTACTTTGATAATTCTCCAACCCTTCTACCCTCACCATCCAGAGCCTGATACTGTAACAGCGTCTAACTGGCCCTTCCTAAGTCCATGCTGCACACAGTAACCTGAGTGATCAATATTCAAATGTGGCCATGTCACTCCTTATCTTTAACACCTTTCAGTGTTATCCCACTGCCTAGAATAAAAACTCAGCTGTACTGAAAATTTGCAGATATTTTAAGGTAGCTCAATCAACATCCAGTCCCACCCACTAACAGCCTGACCTCCTTTCTATAGAGGCTGAGAAACTAAAAGCTGAATTCCCCAGACTCTCTTGCAGCTCTGTTCAGCCTAAGAACTCAGTTTCTTCCTAGTCCCACATAAGACTTGGGACAGAAGTGAGTAATGTGAGACGGTGACTGCTAAGAAGATGTAGTCTCTGGGCAAGCATGGCAGCAAAAGCATTGAGTTCTTCTGAAGCAGCTGTAAAGGAGTTCCACTCCGAGAGTCATACGGGGCAGCTGGGTACATCTATGGCTGCTCTGTTCCTCACTGAACACCACCTTGCAACTCTCCCACAGATTCTGTAAGCTACCTAGTATCTAATAATAAACCCCTTCTGCTTAAAAGAATAGAAAGCTGACACTGCTGTCTGAAACTAAGAACCCCAACACACACCTGACATTCAGCACCTTATAAGACTGAGCTCCTACCAATTCCTCAAGCCTCCTTCCTTCCCACCTTGTACCTCATAACTAAGACTACTATTTCCAGTCTCTGACTTCACTCTTACTTTTCTTTTTGCTTTAAAATTTCTACCTGTCTTTCTTCTCTTGAATGTAGACTTACCCTTTAATATTCAGCTCTACTGGATCACCAGGTTGGCTGAATGTTTCCTTCTCTTAAGTCCCAAAGAATCTGGCAGTATCTCCTTTGCACATGTTGCACACTAAAGATAATGATCTACCTGTAGGTAGATCACACTAGGGACTACATCCTATCTCTGTAACCTCTAAGCCTATCCCCAGTGCTTAGCACACAAAAGGTGATCAAAAAATGTTGCTTGAATTGAATAAACCTAAATCTTCTTTAAGCCCTGACTCTTACTCATGGTTCACCATAGCTTTTTCTTGCGTTTCTACTTTCACTGAATTTGTAAGTGCCCCCAATTTAACCTCTTCATCTGAACTTTCATTTCACCTATTAATAACCTCCAATAAACACCATGGCATTACAGGATGCCCTACTGTGAGCTCCAACTAAGCATGGCCAAAGCAGAAGGCATGCTTCCTTTTAGTGCCTTGCTTATTATGATCATAAAGACCCACCTTACTTGCTTACCAGTCTTCACATCCAACTTACTTTTGTCTGTCTTCACCTTCAGTGTGGGAAGGATCCAAACTAGTTACAGTGACAGATGCTGCTGATTACTAACTCAAAAGCTATTCCTCCCCATTCTTCCTTGCCATCAAAACCATGCTTTTGTTTGGATATTTACCTTCTACTGGCTTGGAAGATGACAATTCCTCAGCCCCAGAAGGGTAAATCAAGATAATTCTCAGTGCCTTAGCCAGTGACTAGAGACAGGGTGTAAGCATGTGATCCGATGCTGGCCTGTTGGCTCTGAAGGGCACTGTACTGGACAGGCTTCTGAGAAAGATCATGCTCCCAAATAAAGAGGAAAGCATATGTACAAATTCTCCACCTCCTCCTCCTCTGTGCTGCTTGTTGTGTGTATAAGAAATGTTTGAAACTGCTACAGCCATCTTGTGACCAAGAGACACTGCCAACAGGATGAAGACATCTGAGTAGAAAGATGGAAACACCTGTTTTCTTAAGGATGTCACTGAGTCACAGACTCAGCCAACCCTGGAACTGCTGTATATTTGCTTTCAGATTATATGAGAAGTAAATGTTCCTGTCCAGACCAATTCTAGCTGAGTATTCTGTTACCTTAAGATGGAAACATTTTGACTGATACTGCTATACTCTTCCATATAATATTAAACTCAATCTATTCCTCCTTACCTGTTCATCATAATCTTTGATCTAAATTCTGGGAATCTTATCTGGTTACTAGCCTTTTTCCACTTTCCTTTATCTACCACAGCAATCATTTCTTGTAGGGTTCTTTTCCTTCTAACTATAAACATATGACCATCCCTATGAAACATAAATACAGGAATTTCAGCAAATCCATTCTAGTGAGGATGCCTGCACCGCTCCATTTCTGAACTCCATCTGATAATCTATTCATTAGCCACAGCCTCTTTTCTTCCACCTTTCTCCTTTTTTATCCCAAGACTGCTCTTTCAATTTGTTGAAACCTGGTCCTTGATCCCTTCCTTTCTCCACCGAACCTGAAGCCCTTAGCTGACTACTTAGAGGAGCAACTGACTTCTCTAGTCCTTTTAACTGAGTTACCTAATGTTTTCTACGTATCACCAATCCTAGGTACAATCGGAGAAAATCACACAACTGAGGCCCTTATACATCAATGATTTCCATCTTAGGTAGGTCCTCAGTGCAGCTAAACATGTTTTTTTTCATGCCCTTTTCCATGTTCTTTCTTACTGATCTCAGTACTCTCATGTCACAGTCCCATCCCCCCTTTTCAGCAGATAACCCTGACTTAACTTCTCAGAAAACACAGATGAGTTCCTTCAGCTTGATTTATTCACACTTACAAACCAACTCTATCTATTCTATATTCCTTTACCAGCAAATTAAGAGGAAAAACTTCCTTTTTTATGTTCAATGCTAATCTATCAGCTTAAAAAAAAAAAAAAACTGTGGTAAAATATATACAACATAAAACTGACCACTGTAGCCATTTCTAAGTGTACAGTTCTGAATAAATAAGTTTATTCACATTGCTGGGCAACCATCATCACCATCCATCTCCGAAACATTTTCATCTTCCTAAACTCTGTACCCATTAAATGATAATTTCCTGTTCCTCTCTCCCTCTAGTTCCTGGCAACCACCATTCTACTTTTTGTCTTTATGAATTTGACTACTCCAGCTACCTCACATAAGTAGAATTAGAAAGTATTTATCTTTTTGTGACTGGCTTATTTCACTTGCCATAATGTCTTCCAAATTCATGCATGGTGTAGTATATGTCAGAATTTCTTCCCTTTTCAAGGCTAAATGATATCCCATTATATGTATATACCATATTTTACTTATTCATTCTTCCCTTGATGGGCTGCAATCACCTTTTAGCTATTGTGCTTAATGCTGTTATGAATATGAGTGTGCAAATTTCATCAATATTCTCTTCATGCTTCAGTAGTCAGGCTTGCTCTTTTTAGCTCTCTTGCTTACTCTCTTTTTTTTTCAAACTCTCCCTCTACTGATTCCTTCCTGTGAGCCTATAAAACATACTCATGTCTCTCATACCATCTCTATAAACATTCTCTAAATCACCCTAAAAACCTCCTTCCAATTTCAGCTCTCCTCTTGAAGTAGACATGACTAGCCAGACTCATCTGGAGTCATATATCCTTGTCCTGTTTCCCTACTTTTACTGTAGATGGCAAGGTGTGATTCTGTTCTTAGTTATCCGAATAAGCTCAATAAAGGATTCACTGACTCCTACTGTGAGGTATACATTTAGATTCTGATTTCTGCGTGGGAAAATTTTGGTAATGATGACAGGTAAACATAAGAATACATTTTAAACTATCTGTTTGATCTTTAAAAAAATTATTTTTTAGTCTTTTAAAAAAATTATCCTCAGGGAAAACTTGTAATGACAAGTAATCCTCCTTATATGCAGCTGGAAAAGAGCCAATGATCAGTCAAGGTAACAATGAGAAAAACTCAAGTTTCTTACATTGATGAATGAAGCATTGATGTAATCAGAATCTGGAACTCCTTCAACTGGTGTCAGATGGACTCGAGAGTGGTCATCTAGAAAAAAAATTTTTTTTTCAATTAAATTCAATTTTATTTTTCCCTGGTCCCAATGCAAGCAGGCCAGTTGTGACGATGCAGAACTGTATAGGTTGTATATACACCTATATAGGTTGTCACTGCAACACTATTTATAACAGCAAAAATTCAAACATATCTCAACCATAATATGGAATAGTAAGCAGATGATAAAAAAGAAAGTGAATATTCCTATTTCTCGACAATTGCCAATATATATTAGCTTTGTTTTTATTTTACATTTCTTTATAGTCTCAGGTATACAACCTTATAAGTCAACATCTGTAATGACTACAGTGATTACCACAAGTCTAGCTACCATCCATGACCATGCAATAGACCCCCTCCCTTTCATTCATTTTACCCACGTTCAACCCCCTTCCTCTCCAATAATCAATAATCTGTTCTCAGAATCTATGAGCTTGTGTTTGTTTTGTTTTTTTTTAGATTTCATGTGAGTGAAATCATACAGTATTTATCTTTCTCTAATTTTCCAAGATAACAGCAATGTATACAGCATACCAGTTATACTAAAAAAATATATACACATTTATACACAAATAAGAAGACAAAAGTATCTATAAACGGCTAGTATAGTGGTCTCTAATTATATTATGCACCCAAAAATACATCAGGAATTTTTAAAAGAATTAATTTTTAAAAAAGCAATTATAAAAATAAAGCAAAGTTCAAACATTTTGCTCTTGCATCCCACTGGATTATGTATATTCTATTCTGGAGGCCACTAGCCTAGAAAAATGTCCATTAAGTTATAGATAAACAGATTCATAATGACTAACTCTGGGAAGGAGTTATGAAGAGAACTCTAAACAAGAATTTTTTTGCAATAAGCAGCAAAAAACTCCACAACAACCTCTTTCTATCTGGTCTTAGTGAAATTGTTCTCTTTAACCTCCTAGAAACTTTAGGTCTGCCACAAAAACCTGGTTAAGTACCCCAAATGACTTGATGAGCACCTGGGGATGCCTGGGGAGCCATAAAGACTCTTTCATTCTATTCTTATTACCCAAAGTTTTCACTCTATTCTTATTACTTGTCTTCCCATGATCAATCACCAGATTCCTTCTATCCTCAGAAAACCTGGCTACAGATGCAGTTTCAGTTTGTATCCCAAGAAACCCTACACTCACAAGGCAAGATGTTTACGTATCGATTTTTTTCCTTGTTCTCCTCCTTGGAGGCAGCTTCACAGGTGGCCTGGATAGGACAAGCAGGAAGAGCCTAAAAGGTTAAGAGAAATTACAAGAGTTATTCATAGGGATAAGTACCAGGCATGTAAACTGCTGCACCATACTCTGACCTGGCAGCAAGTTCTACCTTTTCTTGGGGAGAAAAAAATATGCCCACATGAATTGCTACAGCCTAATAAAGACAGCGCACCTCTTTTCTAAATAGCTCCTAAGCTACGTAGAGTCCGAATGCCCAGAGGGCTGAATGCCCTTTCCATTACTATAAGCATGCTCTTTACATGATTACTCTATGGTTAGGGGCCCATTACAATGCTAGATCAAAAGGCACCCCCTACCCCTTACTGTATATAGGAGTGGGCAGCATAACTGAAGGGATGGGCCATTTATACCCATGCTGACCACCATGCAAAGTCAATATGCATTTCAAGAGTAAACCACACAGGAGGGGTCTGGATGGTCAGCTGGGTTAGGGGCCTGACAAGCAGGTATGGCAGCCCAGCCTCTAGCATCATGTGGATAAGGTTGGTGGGTGAGACGGCATTCACGGGGATGCAGCAGTTAGAAAGCAGAAGACTTGGATGACGTGACATGGAATCTGCAGCAGTTTTGGAGCAAATGTAAATTAGCTGGCACTGGGAGGTATGGAACAAGTATAAATGGCTTGATATAAGATAGTCTGGACTACATGAACTTGAGCAAATTGGGCAAAGTTTCCCATAAAATTGGGATAATAATATCTGCTACATAAGGAGTAAACAAGATGATCTCATGTCTGGCATAGAATAAGCATTCAATAAATTAAGTTTTAATTTATTATTTATTTATTTAGGAGGAGGAAGCTAAACTTTATTATTTGAACTGTTTTCTTCTTCTATGTTCTATATATTCAAAACTAAGAAAGCAAAAAAAAAAAAAAAAAAAGAAAGAAATAGTTTAAAATTATAACCTAGACAACCTTCCTGATAAGTGATTTGGAAATATGCTTTAGAAGCCTTAAAAATATTCATACTCTTTGACCTAACAACTCTGGATTCTAGTCTAAATAAAAATCTCAATGCTCAGATTACTTACTTTATTATTGTTTAGAACGACCCCAAACTGAAAACAACCTTAGTATTCAGCAGTAGGGGAACAGTTAAGTAAGTATGGTTTGTGTGTTACTTTTCATTCACTCTTTCAACAAACATAAAATGTATACCTCTTAGGTACCAGGTTAGGCACAGAGCAAACAGTGGTAAATCAATCATATACATAGCTCTTGCTCTCATGAACAATGCAAACTTGTGGGTGAAAGATGGATATTAAATAAAACAAATAAAGTTACATACCAAGGTATATGCAATGCAAGAACAGAATATTACTAGAGAAAGAATCAAAAGCCCAAGAAATTCCCGAGTACAGACTGAGGGGTAGGTCTCTATGAGGAAGGATGAGTACGGAAAAAAGTATTCCAGGCACAGAAAAGAGCATGTGTGATGATCCAGAGGCAGGAGAACACTTCGTTTGTGTGGGGAAATAAAGTGCCAGGGAGGGTGTTATGCACAAAATGTGTTGTGCAAAAAGGGTGTTATAAACAAAGTGTGGTTGGTGGGAATGGCAAGAGGAAGTGGGAGGAGCTTAGTTTAACAAGATCATGTATTTCCATGTAGGTCCTTTAATAGGAAGTTTGAGTTTTACTTTAAGTGCATGAGGAAACCGTTTAAAGTTTTTAAATTGCAGTTCATTCTACATGTTAAAGAATCACTCTGGCTGCTGCATGGAAAACGGGCTGGGAGGAAGGCAAGTATAGAATGTAGAAAGGCGATAGTGCAAGGAAATAGTCACATCTGCAATGTATCACACAGTTAGAATTATTATATTTAGAGATGGAATGAACAAAAGGGAAGTTGGGGAGAGAAAGAGACAGGAATGAAAGACGCTTGCAGGTTTCTAGCTTGGATAATAATAATAAAGATTAAATTAAGTAAATGCGAGCCTAAAAACAATCAATTTTGTCAGACAGAAGCAAGACTTTTATGAAGGAACGAATATATTTCCTGGGAACCAGCAGTATAGTAGTAGGAGAAACTAAAGTGAAAGACCACAAGATAACAATAATCATCAAAGTCTCATAGTCCATCTACCTTCACTTACTCAAGAGATTTTCTTTTCACAGTTAAAACCTCAGAGGTCCTCCATGTTATTTCTCTAAGAAAAGCAATTTATTTAGACCCAGTGCTGTCAACCCATTAAAGGCGAAAAAAGTTTCCTGGGCTGGAAGATTGGAATTTCCCAATTCACCCACAGTTTGCATTCTCTTCACTAAGACAGGCTAGATTTCCACAGGTTTCCACCTTGATGCAGGATAGGATGAGACAAGATTTTAAAAGCCCTCACGACTAATCATAAGGCATAACTGTTACATCCCTTGTCTAAAATGATATAGAACAGATGTAGAGACAACAAGATTCTTGAAAATAATCCTCAAGGTCAGTAATGACAGTGACCACATCTCACAGTCCTGTCAGCATCCCTAACTCCCCCAGTCTTGATGAAGAAAAGTTAGGTCTCCAGGTCGGTTGAGGCTCCAAAAAGCAAAGTTAGGAAGAAACAGGAGCCACTGTTTGACGAGAGAAAATAAAAAGTTTCCTTTTGAGGACACGTGCTAGATGCAAAATGTCACACTAAAGAGCTGAGGTCAAGGATGAAAACAAGGGGAATCTTATTTCTTTCAGTTTCTACTCTGACAAACTGAGCCTGGATAGCTGGACAGAAGCAGCTAAACCAGAAGGCTCTAAGATGTTAAATTCTCCACAAACAGGAGGTGGCATCAAAGACCATTTCATCCCTTGCTTCAGCCTTTACAGGATGCAAGGCTTTTTTTTTTTTAATGTCAATTAAAGTTTTTTCTTCAATTTTTACATTTATCTTTTAAAAAAGTATATCCACCACCCAATTTAACTTAGAAAGATGTTCTCTTTAGGTCCTTCCTCATCATGTCTTCTTCCTTCTCTCACAAGTAAATTTGGAATTTTGTACTTATTATCCCTTTGCTTTATTTGTATCCCAAACATTCTGTATCTATAAAAATACATTTTTTATTGTTCAGTCTATTTTTTTTTTTTTATAAAAATGGAATGATTATCAAGTGGTGACTTGCTTTTTTTGCCCGACATTACATTCTTAAGATTCACTCAGGTTGTTCCATGCAGCTGAAGTTCATTCATTTTAACTACTTGGTAGTCCTTCATTTTTAGTCCATACCAACATTTATCTTTCCATTCTCCTATTGATGAACATTTGGGTTGTTTACAGTTAACAATCTGCTTTGAGCACTAACTGTGTTTCCTCATGCATATGCACATGAGTTTTAGGTATGAGTATGAGTAACCTTATCAGAAGAGGCCAAACAGTTTTTCCAAGTAGTTACACCAATTCACACTCCCACCATCAAAGTGTTCCAGCTGTTATGTATCCTCAACAACAGTTGCTATAATCAGACTTTAAATGTATCAATATAGGTTTACTTTACATTTCTCTGATTATTATTATTAACCATCTTTTCACAGTTTACTGGTCTTTCCTCTTCTGTGAAGAACCTGGTTGAGTGTTTCCCCATTTTTCTACTGGACTGTTTCTTACTAATTTGTAGGGAGTTCTCTATGTGTTCTGGATACTCATTCTATTATCAGTTATAAATGTTATAAGAATTTTTTTCCCCAAGTTTGTGGCCTGCCCTTTCATTTTATGTTATTTGTTTATAAAGAGAAGTTCTGCATTTTAACGTAGTCAAGTTGATCAATCTTTCCCTTTATAAACATTTTAAATCTTAAGAATGCTTTCCTATGAGAGATCATGGTATATTTTCCTACATTATTGTCTCCACATTTTGTCTTTTAAATTTCAGTGTTTACATCAACTGGGATTGATTTTTGGTATGAGACAAGAATTCAATTTCATTTATCCCTACCCAGTCGTCCGAGCACTGTTTATGTAAGGACCCTCCTCTCCCCCTGCGAAACTACAACAGCATTTGTCACCAATATGTTTCCCTTTACACATGAATCTGCTTCTGGGTTCTCTATTTTTTCTGCTGGTCAATCCATCTATTCCAGTGCCAATATAAAACTATCTTACTTACTACACTTTATAATAATTCTTTATATCTGGTAAGGCAGGTCTCCTCACCTTGTTCTTCTTCTTCAGGAATGTCTTGGCTATTCTTGAATCTTTTCTCCTCCATATATATTTTAGAATCAGCTTGTCAAGTTCCACAAAAAACCTGTTGGGATTTTTATTGGAATTGCATTGAATCTATATATCAGTTTGAGGAGAATTGACAACTTTACAATATTGAGCCTTCTAATTCATTGATCTTATCTCTTTCACTAATTAAGGCTTTTTTCTTTAATGTCTTCAAACATTTTAATAATTTTCTCCAAATATTTTATAAATATTGTATTAAATTTATTCCTAGGTACTTCATATTTTGGATGTTACTGTAAATGACATCTTTTAAAAACTATTAGACTTCCTGATTTTGGTTTTATGTATAGAAATGCATTAATTGTTATGCTATTTTTGTATCTATCAACCTTGTTAAGATAACATTAATTCTAATAATTTATCTGGTGAATCTATGAATTTCTCTGGAACAATAATTTCCTCTGTGGGAAAAAAACAAAACTGATTTGTCTCTTTCTTTCCAATCCTTCATACCTTTCATTTCTTTTCTTGCCTTACTGTGCTGTCTAATGTCTCTAGTATAGTAATGAATCTCATTCACTTTAAGTTTGAATCCCCTTCCAAATATCCTGACTCCTCACCAGTGTCTGAACACCCTGCTGTGATGGGGATCCTACTACCTTCCACAGCAGTTCCCCTTATCTTGGAACAGTTTGGTTTAGAAGGACTTAACACCTCGATACACAATTTGTTTCATTTTTCCCTTGTACTGACTATTGTAAAATCCAAGTGGTCAGCTGGTGTATTCTCTGTCCCCTGGAAATCCTGAACCCCCAATTCCCTGCTGAAACCCCAATTCCAAAGCTCCTGACTGCTACTGATAACTCCTGTAGCCTTTGGCTCTGATTCATTTATTTGGAGACAACTCATCCATGTAGAGGCTATTCTGTTTCTGATTCATTCAGTTGCCACACAGTTCTGTTACCATGTTGCACATAAATGTGTCTTTACTTGGAAATTCAATAATTAAGATGTCTCTAAAGATGCAGGGCCCTGACTGGGTTGTGTGTGTGGGGGTGTGGTTCACATTTCACAAATCACAGACTTTGACCACTTCACTGCCCCTCCAGTTCTTTTCCTCACTTATTCCTTTCACTTCAGGAGCTAACTAAATTCTATCTATTTATTAAACCTTAAACAAGCTTTAGGGACCTCAATAAGTGACTTTTCAAACTCTTGCTTAAAAAAAAAAAAATTCAATACTTTCTTCTGAGACAAATGCTGGTCAGTAAAAAAAGTTCCAGCTTGTAACTTTAAGACAAAGTTCCATTACCCATAACTTTCAACTATGGTGGGGCTTCATAGAAATGAAAGGCCACACTCTCTGGTCTGTCAGATATCTGAAAACAGCTGTCATTTCCTATGCTTATTGTTTCTTCAGCTGTTCACCTCCATGGTCCAGTTTTTCTCTAAAACAAATTCCCTTTTAATGTTATTCCTTTTCACAGAGACCTAATCACAAGACTCTTGGCACAGCTCACTCTGGGTACACAACTCTTTATTCTATATGCTACACATTCATTAAAGCATAATGGATATTATGCTAAAGCTAATAAGCTTGAATAGCTTTATTTACTATATTAAAAGAACTTTTTTATTTTAAAGCCTGCTTTTAAAAGTATTATCTGAAACTATGCTTGCTGTAAAAGAAAGTCAAATAGTTCAGTAGAAAGTGGAAGTTCCCTATCATCTTTATCTTCTACCCATCCTTGTAGGCAACCACTGATTACAGTTCAGTGTTCCTTCAGACTTAAAAAAATAAAATAAATAAAAGCATTAATACACTCACACACAGACATACATATATTTTTTAAAGGGGATTATACCATGTAATGGAGAAGGCAATAGCAACCCACTCCAGTACTCTTGCCTGGAAAATCCCAAGGACGGAGGAGCCTGGTAGGCTGCAGTCCATGGGGTCGCTAAGAGTCGGGCACGCCTGAGCGACTTCATTTTCACTTTTCACTTTCATGCATTGGAGGAGGAAATGGCAACCCACTCCAGTGTTCTTGCCTGGAGAATCCCAGGAACAGAGGAGCCTGGTGGGCTGCCGTCTCTGGGGTCGCACAGAGTCGGACACGACTGAAGCGACTTAGCAGCAGCAGCAGCAGCATACCATGTAAAGTCACCAAAATAGTGATTTTTTCCCCCATATTTTTCTATGTTGACATTTATTTTAACGACAGTACAGAATTTCATAATAGATGAGAGAAATCATTTAGCCACTTGGCTATCTAACAAATACTTTTCATTTTATTTTCTTTGCTATTATAAGTAATGCTATAATGAACATCCTTGTAAAAATATATGTGTGGTTTTTCTTGTTAGAGTCTCATAAATTAGGTCAGATAGTATAAGCATTTGAAATTTGGTTGATACTGCCAAATTATCCTCCCAAAGCTCTATCAACTTAAAACTCCTCCTACCTGTGTGTAAGATTGTCTTTACCCCCATACCTGTCCATACTTGATATGAATCTTTGAAAATTTTCAAATCTAACAGGCCCCCCAAAATGGTTAGTTTTAATTTGGATTTCCTGATTACTAGATATAGCTGAGTTTGTTTTCCTACGTTTATAGACCATTTGCTTTTCTTCCCTGAATTTTTCTTCCCAATTTTTCTCCTGAAATGTTTACTTTTTTCTCATAGGTTTGGAGAATCTCTATACATTATGGAAAATTCTCTTGTCTACCTGTGGCAAATAGTTTCTTCCAGTTGGCCACTTTTTTAAGGTGTCATTTTTAAGAGACACTTAACATTTTAATACACTTATTATCTTTCAATCTATTCCATTCTAGCTTCTGAATTTTGAGTTTTGTTTACAAAGGCCTTTCTCACTCTATGATTATAAGAATATTATTCTATGATAGTGGACACAAACTGGTGTGTTTGTCCTATGGTTATTTCTCCCCTTTCCTGTCAGGGCTGACCAATGCAAGCACAGTCACACCGTACCTACACTGTGCCATCTAAATTCTCTCTTCTAGGATTTTGAAACTCAGGAAGCAGCAGAGGCTTCCCTAGAGGGCCCAGAACCACCAAGATAGGATCTGCTCAGTCCAGGGGCTGGTTGTCTATCTCATCTTTTGATTCTGCCAGGTTCCCCAGTATCTTCCCAATTGATGGTTTTAATTTTTTGCTTAATTGAGATGACTTCTCTTGCTTTTAAGCTCACTTAGCAGTTAGTAACAGAGGGTGGGGTTGTAGGTGAGAGACTGATGGGGGAAATGCAGGTGATGTGAACCTAATCACTGAGTTCAGATGAAGGGAAAGAACTGTTAGTCAATTTTCATTATGGGAAAGAGCAAGCCACTTATACCTCATGACTCTACAACAGTTACTTCAGTTAATGACTTGCTTGCCATCACCTGGGATGTGTTCTAGCTGATGGTAAAGGAATTTAGGGAGAGGGGAGTCCCAACTAAAAGGAGAGAAGAGACACTGAAACCAAGTAACAGAATTATTTCTAACAATTTTAGACAACAAAACAAGAAAAAGACCAGCTCCAACATCAAATATTCATCTCCAAAGACACCATAAAATTCAGGGCCCTTCTATGATTGTGCTATGTATTTTGCTGAACCAAAAGTTAAGGTTTCAGAATTTTGCTGATTACTAAGTGTTAACACCAATGGAATTCACATCTTTTCTTGGTTGGTCATGTGAAAGACAAGGCTTTAAATTATCTAGTGAGAAAATTATCTCTTGAATTATCAAGTGAGATAACTGAAATGATGCAAAAATGAAACAACAGTTGGAGAAAACTAACTTCTAAAAATCTCTATTGTGCTCTTCACTGCATCCTGCTTTGATGATGAAAACTGCCCCATAACCCAGCTCTCATTGCTCATGGATAATCAGGATGCAAGCATAACACAATCTGGAGGAAATATAAAAGAAGGTAGAAAAGCAAAGAACTAACACCCAGAAGAAACTACAGGAATTCACTGAGTTGGATCATCAAAAACCACAGGAATAACTGTTGAAATAGATTTTGAGAATGTTAGATCAAGGACGGATCTAATTCTAATTGTTGAATAGGGCCATATTTCTAGTTATGGCATGGTTAACTGAACTTCTGTGTTAGTGTACCTGCTTAGGAAACTGGCCACAATTCTAGTGGTGGAGTGGCCAGTGGGAACCTAGACTGAAAGCTGGGTTCAATGAAAAGCCAGAAAGCCCTTGGGACAAAGTAGAGGAGATCAGTGTTATAGGGGATCCAACAGGTTCAACCTTCTTACTGACATCTTCATCATGTCCTTGATGGGCTCTATAATGCATGCCTTAATAGAGGGTGCACACTGGTGAGGAAAGCACCTGAATCTTTTAGAAGAAGGAACTGACATCAAAATGGGATTCTTGATCTTAGTGAAATGAAAAAAAGCTTCAGAGGCCACACCATGACCTCCAGAACAAATGCAAGCTGCTGGAGTAATAATCTCCCTTTATCAAAAGGCTAGGTCCCAGGCAAGTCACAGAGATCCTAACTGTGACAGGAGACTTAAAAGTTGTGGGTAACAATGAGATAACCCATTTACATGTGTGAGTTTACTGATAGCATGAAGCAAGTGCTCAGTAACTACTAGTATTAACTATTCTGATGCTTCCTATTACTCCCCATATAAGTTACCAAATAGATGAGATGACAGTTTTTAGGAATGTCAGTATAACAGCATACACAAATCATGTGGAGCTGCAGATTTGCAGATGCTTTTCCACATGTGCTCACATTCCTAAAGATTAATATAACCCTGAGTACCTGGAATTTCACTATTAATAAGGCAAGTGTACTTATTTTTTCCTTTACGATGCACAAAGACTACACATGCAGTTTCCCTTCCTCATGGCAGGAGCAGCTTCAGTGATAAATCATCTTGACCTCTCTCTGCTGTGATCTGGTTCACTGGGGTTTTGTCTTTGTTTCACAGGACATCACCCTGATAACTATGCTGATACAAGAAGCTAACAGGACTTGGAGAACAGGATATTATGTATCTTAGATGTACATGATAGACATAAAAATAAAAGTATAGTGGCTTGCCACCTAGGCCAAGTTTTCTGAAAGTCAAAGGCCCACAGCACGTCACTGTCTACCGTAAAGAACAAGTTGCTACTCCTTGCCCCTGTGCCCCCAACCTCTGCCCACTTGAAGGAGGAGGAGTGATGCTTGCTGTGCCATTACAGACTTTGGAGACAACACCTATCTCATGCTGGTGTCCTGGTCTGACTCATTTGTTGAGTGACCTAAAGAGAAGGCTCTTTAGCTGATCCAGGCCAGAGAAATGAATTCTGGTAGGTTTTGGGGGCCCTAAGTGTCTCTGGTTAAAGCTGAGCAGGAGAACTGCAATGAAATAACCTTAGAATCTGGGGAAAAGATCATGATCCTGTCAGCAACATCACGTTTCTAGTTCAACATTGGGCTCTGGTAATGATGTAAGCCTGGCCATGGGACACTAGATATCCATGACCTTAACTGCTCATTATAAACTTAGTGTTGCTCAGTCGTGTCTGACTCTTTTGCAACCCCATGGACTGTAGCCCACCAAGCTCCTCTGTCCATGGGATTTTCCAGGCAACAATACTGGAGTGGGGGTACTTTCCTGGAAGTTCAGTGGCTAAGATTCCACACTCCCAATGCAGGGGGCCTGGGTATGATCCTGGTCAGGGGACGAGATCCCACATGCCACAGCTAAGAGTTCCCATGCCACAGCTAAAAAGATCCTGCATGCTACAATGAAGATCAAACATTCCGCATGCTGCAACCAAGACCTGACACAGCCAAATAAAGCAAAATAAAAAAAGAACACTGGAGTGGGTTGCCATTTCCTTCTCCACGGGATCTTCCTGATTCAGAGATCGAACCCACGTCTCCTGCATTGGCAGGCAGATTCTTTACCACTGAGCCACCTGAGAAGTCCAAATTTAGTATTATGTAAGTCTATAGGCTATAAATTGGGACATGTCCAGAATTCAGCTGAAATGGATGTGTACAGAACACACGCCACACACCCGCTCCTTCAATAGATTCCACTGACTTCCTGATGATACTAACAGTTGACTAAGGGAGAAAAAAAGTCCAGCCTAGTGTACTAATGGCTCTGTGAGTCATGCTAGCCCATTCTGGAGGTAGACGGCTATGGGATAATCTACTTAGGTATCACTCCGAATAAAAGAGAAATTCATCTGGTGAACAGAACTTCAAGCAAGGTATCACACTATCCACTTCACTGGATCTCAGGATCTAAGCTGACCCCTGGGTAGTAGATAACTGGGACAAGAAAGACAGGAAATATGTATTACACTCCCTGTGTATGCTCACCAGATGGCACGCACTGTAAGAAGCCAAGAGACGCTGATCAGCTCTTCCCCTCACCACCCCAACTGCACATATGTGGCCATGGTAGCACAGCAATTGGCTGGCACAATACCTATCTGAATTTGCCTACCATGCCTCTTAGGAACACCACCTCTACCCAGATATTTGTTATGGATCTCAGGGAATTATCTCCAAACAAAGAATTCATTTCACAGAAAAAATATGGCTACAGGGCCACCTACTCATTACTCAGAAGTAGCTTACACCATAATTACAAAACAACAGAATGCCTACTGGAAACCTAGCTTAGTTGAGGCTAGAGTGCTATCTTGTGGGATAAGGTGAAATGTTCTTAATCAATAATGAGTATTAAATGGTGGTGTTATTCTAACAGCCAGAAAAAGGGGTCCAAGTTATTACTTAACTCTTCCCTGGTAAATGGTCTTCTGCTTTACCTCTTGCTTCCCTGCCATCTATTCTCCAAATTGTAGCTAGTGATTTTCTCAGACTGTAAGTCTGACCACACCACTCTCTACTCCAAGCCCTTCAGTGGTGGAGCAAATATCCCAATAATCATTCCTCCTTTCCTCCTTGCTACAAGAGCTTCCATTCTATGGGTTATCCACCCATCTTCTACATGACACAGGAATAACCTGGACTGGTCTCCACCAGGTGCAGTAAGTCTATTTCTTCCTTGCCTATGACTAGTTTGTGACAGAATATGTGACCAGGTAAGTCCCCAGAAGCTTTTGGGAAAGTTTTCCTCACTAGTAAAAGGAAACACACAGGAAGAAACAGTCACCCTTTTCCCCCTGGACTTGTTTACCTCCATTTGTGCCTACAACTAGGGCAGCCATTACTTTTTTAGGGGGCCGTGATGCATGGTTTATGGGGTCTTAGTTCCCCAACCAAGGACTGAACCCAGGCCCTCAGCACAGAATATGCAGTGTCCTAATCATTGGACCACCAGGGACTTCCCTGGGCAGCCAGTTTGGCAACATGAGGGGACCCAGCCTAAGAAACAGGGCTGACACATGGCTGAGTGGAAAGGTTTAAAGGAGACTGAGAGTTCAGCAATGCCCAGGTTGATGAATTAGCCAATTCTGGAACTGTTCTTGTATCTTCAAATCCACTCCCCTCTCCCTAATCATTACCACTTTACATCAGTTGGATCAGCACCTCTGGTCTAACTGCTGCAGCCCCTAACTGTATTTCCTGTTTCTATCCTGGTCTCACCATTTTCTTTTCTATCCTGGCTATTCCCTAACCACCAGAGTCATTTTTTTCAAAATACAAACCTGGCTGGTCTGTGGCTTTCCACCTCTCTCACGACAGTCTACAGGATCTACAGTCTGGCTCAGTCTTATACATTTTCATCTCCCTCAAGTCTCTGCCTTTCAGCCACTCACAGCTTTTACTATTCTTTGAATGTGCCTTCCCTCACCCACTGTCACTACTGACAGATTGATTCTGATATTCCCAGTACCTGGAATGTTCCCCATCTGCCTTTCCCCAACGCCCTTGCCTATGATTGGGTCTCAATTAAAACATTGTTTTTTTTTTTTTTTAAAGTAAATTCTGAATTAGTGGACTGGGATCAGCAACTCGTAGATTCACAAACATGGTCTGCTTTCTTGAGGGATTTATAAAACATACAAATGTAAACACTACCCAAAATGAGGCCTGTGCTCTGCAATCTGCCATGGTCCTCATTTTCCACAATGACTTCCTCCTGTTGTCTACTCAAGATACCCTGGGACCCCTTGGCTCTAGACTCTAAAGGCCACGCCTCTTAATATAGGTTCCCATGCCTCAGCACCAGTTCTTCATGTTCTCCAGTTCTTCATGTTCTATACTGCTGTTTGAACTTATACACCAAGTTCCCTGAATGCAGGGACTATCTGCTTTTGCTCCCCTTGCACCTCACATATATTAGATGTCTGGATAAGTAAATAAAAGTAACAGACGCAATGATGAATGAATGGATAGATGGGTAGATGAGGGAGGCAAGGCAATTTTTTTTTTCATTTCCTGTCCATGATCACATAGAAAAGAAGTTAGATGAACCTGGTAAAAACTCCTCACCTCTTAACCTATTAGAAACCTGTTTTCTACCCCATCACTCAAAAGGCTTGACTTAGGTCTGCCTTTCTCCCTGCTGATACACCAGCCTCAGTAAAGAACTCACGTTGAATTCCTCTCTGAAGAGCTTATTGTCATCAGCCATTCTCCGGTTAATCTCCTCTTCCAGCTTGTCCACAGGCAGGGGCGGATACTTCCTGTTGGTGCTCGGGGACCTGGCCAGAAGTGGTACGCTCTGGGGTTCTGCAGTGCATAAGGGGGAAGGTTGGTCAGGTGCCTTTGGGACACAGCCCTTCTCTGGAGACCAAATTATGGGCTCTAGCTCATGGGCCAGTCCTGCTCTCAATTCTTTTTTTCTTTTAGGACGGGGAAACTCCTATTTTCTCCATTTTTCTTCTCCATGAAAGTCCCCCATGTCATTCAGGGATGTCTTACCCACATCCTCAGTGCGGCCATTGGATAAGCGGAAAGAATTGGAATGGCTCCCAGCTTGCTTGTATTTCTTAAACCTAATGAGAAAATGTTCACAGTGAAACACTAAGCATGGAGTCAGAGAGACCAATCACTGGTTTGTAGTTCCACTTATCAATTCAGCCTTTATACACTGAAGCAGCTCCAGTGGAGACTGAGCACCTCAGTGTGCTCTTGCTTAAGCAAGAGAATTCAACCCCACAGTATTTTCTCATTGGAATGGCTCCTTTGCACAGTTCCAGGATTTGCTGCAAATCACAGCCACATCAGGTGGAGACACTGGGTAGGATATGTGGGTATAATAAAGTGGAGGGAGATCAAAGAGTATCAAACAAAAATCCTGGTACTTTCTGGGTGTAATAAGAGAGAAACTTAGAGCTTCAGACTTGTTGGCACAGGTCTGGCCAAAAGTCTTCTGCAGAAAGATAGGAGACACAAGACAAACTATAGGGGTGTACGAGGTGTTCCCCTCGTAGGGTGTTCCCCTATCTTTATCCATACAGAAGAACAGAGGGAGCCCAGAGTAGCTTAAGCCAAAAATAAGAGCAGAGTTAAACTCAGTCAGGGCAGTGACTCCAGTAGGAAAAGAACAAATGTACCTCCCACTTCCCTCCCTTGGGTTTCCCTTCCTGGCTTTTGCTCCCTGTTTGAGGAGCAGTATCTAGAAGACCCTGGAAGAAAGTCAGGAAGAGGAACCCTGTTGCTTACATGGTTCAGTTCAGCACACCCAGTCAGGGGCGTAGCTGGAGGGGTATGGGGTCAAAGCCACAACCAGAAATAAAGTAGACCTTAACTGAACACATAATCTCCACTGGGGCGCTTTCAGGGGTTGTTTCAATAGGGCTAGGTCTGAAGACCTTAAAATGCCGATCGGTAACAACAGACTGTGGCATCTTCCCTCAACCTCTAAACCACGGTCCTGGGCTTTAGGATGAACTGGAGTTGAGGGACTGGACTTGGGACAGATGGAAGCAAAAAGAAGGGGCTGGGTGTTAAGACTATACAAAATTTCAACAACATTTTTAAGCAGAATTTTAATCTTAGGAAAGCTACCATGAGTCATTCCCTCTATCCTACTCATTGTCCTTATCCTACTGTCTTTTGGACTTGTGGGCTTATCGAGAACCTGGGGTAATGAAACAGAGTCCACAAGAATGCAGAAGCATCAGCATGCTCACCTTAACATGTACAAAACTATGATAATAAACACGATCACTAGCAGAGAGGACAGGGCCACCATCACTGCAATAATTGGCGTCTCATCTGAAATCAAGAGAACAAAACATGTTGTTAACCACTGTAGGTAATGGAAGGCTTCAGTCCGCTGCTCAGGGAAACACTCAGATGAGGAAGAACAACTCTTCCAAATGCTTATGTATTGACAGATGGAGGAGGAAAGGGAGAAAAGAGAAGAGTGCCAGCCCAGGGCTACTGGGCGAAGAGGAGGGTAGAGCAAGGTAAAGGCCCAGGGTGACATGCCCACCTGACCTGACTTATCATACATATGTTTATTCTCCGTTTTCCTACATTAAAATGAAAGTTCTTTGAAGGCAGAGACTGCTTCTTTCACTGCTATAGAGCCTAAGACAAAACCAGTGCTCAGCATGTAAGAAATACTCAAATATTTGAAAGCATGAACACATCCAATCCTGATGGCAAGCTGGGGTGCAGGCCCAACAGTGTACTTTCTCCCAGGCTCAGTGGGCTCCATGAAGATGGGAGAGAAAGGAAAAAGGACAATTTTCCTATCATAAATGCAAACAGTTTCCTGGAACAGAGAATACTGTTCCTGATTAAAGCAAGGAGACATTATTGGATCTTTAAGCGCTGTGTGTCTAAAACAGCTGGTTACTCTGATCTACCTCTTTCCACAGTCATCCTTTTCTACCTCTTTCCACCAGGACCCCAACTACAGCTACATCTGGCCTGGAGGAGACACAGTAACTCTGCCCTCCATTCCACAGGGCCTGGCTTCCTTTCCACCCCATAATGAGCCTCACCCTCCTCCTGCACTTTCATGCCCCTGCCACAAACTACACAACCAGTATGAATTTGTAACTATCTTCACCGTTTTCCACCCTTTCTAGCAGCATCACTTTCTGCCCTCTGCAGCAGATCCCTCCATGTAAAAGTCAATCCTGTCACATGTGGTCTGTATTACATCTGTTACTGTCACCTCAAGTATCTGTCTTCTTGACCTCACTGACCTTCTTCCTACCACCAATAGCCAGTCCCATGTCTCTCTTCACAGTTATCTTATAAAACAGTTGTCTTCTCTAACCTCTTACCTCTGGGTACTCCATACTCTATTTTGCTCTGACACCTACCCTGAATGCACCCTTTAAATACATTCCTCATGAAGGACACCAATAAATGGCAAATTGCCAAATCCAACGGAAACATTCCCACCCTCATCTGATTCAACCTCTTACTAGCATTCATCCAAAAAATATTTATGGACCCACACTGTATGCCAGACACTGTTCCATTGACTGTGAATAGAGAAGTGATTAAACAGACAACTGACAGTGAGCTGACATTCTGGGGGAAGAAGGAGAAAACTGATCATAAACAATTTCAGAGATAAGATACATGATGAAAAGAAGGGTAAGGGGATACAGAATGATGGGGTTTGGGAGAGGGCAGTGGCTGGCTATGTTAAGAGTAGTCTGGGAAGGTCTGAAGTAGTTACCACTGAAGTGAAGTCGCTTAATCGTGTCCGACTCTTTGCGACCCTGTGGACTGGAGCCTTACCAGGCTGCTCAATCCATGGAATTCTCAGTTACACTGAGCAGAGGTATGAATAATGTGAAGAAGTGTATCACAAAAAGGTCTGTGCAAAGAGTTTTCTAGGCCCAGGGACTAGTGAGCATAAGAGTCCTTAATAGTTTTGTGGGTTCAAGAAAGAGCACAAAGACCAGTTTTGGTACAGGATGTGGCTGGAGAGGTTGGCAGGAATGAGAAGACTCTGTACACCACAGTAATGAGTGTGGATTTAATTCTGAATGTGATGAGAAACACTATGTGACTGGTGAGTTTGAACAGAGAAGATATATAAGTAGACTTACATTCTTAAAAAGATCAGGTAGGCAAACTAACTTGTAAGTAGCAGTCTTAAGGTAGGAGATAACCCAGGAGAATGTGGTGTCATGAAAGCCAAGAAGAGTTTTTCAAGACGGCGGGAGTAATCAACTCAATCAAATACTATAGACAGATTAAGTAGGAAGAAAACAGAGAAGTGAAACTTGATTCGACAAGAGGGCAGTTATTGGTAACCTTCTCAAAAGAGCGGTTTCAGTTAAGTCATTGAGAAAGCCTGAATGGAATGAAATAAAGATGGAAAGAAAAGACAGTGAAACACCGATTCCTTATCTGAGGTGAGGACTTTCATCATCAAGAGATGCAGAGAAAAGCAGCAGCTGGAGGCAGAGGCAAGATGGAAAGTTTGTCTGTTTTTAAAGAGATGGGAAATATTATATCATGCTTCTTTGTTAATGGGAGCTGGCATGCAACACATACCCTGGTATGTGAATCTCATATTAAAATGAGCATTCAAACTGGCTGACTACTCCCTCCTCTTTGAAGAACTTTCTTCTCTTCAGTTTCCACGAGAAAGCACTCTTCTTCCAGTCCCTTGGCTGCTTTATATTTTCCCTCATCAGTTGTTCCTTTTCTCACACAGAACTTTAACTGTCTGATTTACTCAGGGCTTTGTCCTTGGCACTCTTCTCAATACTCATCCAGTTGATCAGACCAGGCTGGAAGCTTAAGTTATTATGCTAGCAATTTCCACATTTGCACTGCTTGGTCAGACTTTTCTTCAAACTTTTCTGAAACTACCTTACCTCTACTTTAAATTTCACAGGCAATGCCACCTTCCTGTGTTAAAAAAGTTTCCTTCACCAGTAACTCAATAGTTAGCACTGCCATCCATCTACTCTACTGCTCACCTAAGAATTTTAAGAATTCCCTTAATTTCTTCCTTAGGCTTATCTTCTATATGCAACTCAGCTGCAAGTAGTATTTTATTTATTTTTTAAAAATAGCCTCTCATATTATTTATTTATTGTGCTGCGTTGCATCTTAGTTGTGGGGCTTAGATGCTCTGTGGCATGCGGGATCTTCGTCCCCTGACCAGGGATTGAACCTCCATCCCTTGCATTGCAAGACAGATTCTAAACCACTGGATCACCTGGGAAGTCCCTGCAAGTAATGTCTTGGTACTAAAACCAACACCTCAAATTTGTCTGCCTTTTTTCCCTTTTGTTGCTATCACTCTAGTCTAAATCTCTGTCTTTTCTCATCTGAATCACAGTAAGCCACTATCCCTTGCCAGTCCATTTTCCACAAAGCAGGGACAGTGATCTTGAAGAAAGCATATCAGATCATAGTCTCCACTTATGTAAAACCTTCCAAGGTTTCCCAGGCCTTTAGACTGAAATCTAATATCCTTACCTTGGCCAGAAACAACCTCCCCCATTTAGCCCCTGCTTTTTCTGTCTCCTCCATTCTTTCCTTGCTCACTAAACTTCAGTCATTGGCAGTCTTCCATGCTGGGTTTGTTCTTTCCTTGGGCCTTTGAACCCTATTCCTTCTGCTGTATTTAGCCTCCCTCCATTCTTTACCTGGCTAACTCCTAGTCATTTGAAAAGACCCTGATGCTGGGCAAGATTGAAGGTGGGAGAAGGGGACGACAAAGGATGAGATGATGGCATCACCAACTCAATGGGCATGAGTCTGAGTAAACTCCAGGAGTTGGTGATGGACAGGGAGGCCTGGCATACTGCAGTCCATGAAGTCATAAAGAGTCGGACACGACTCAGTGACTGCACTGAACTCCTAGTCATTCAGTTCTCATTTCAAGTATTACTTTTTCCAGAGAGGTCTTTCCTGACTTAACATTAAATTAGGTAGGTCTTAGTTTCCCTATCTCTAAAATCAGTTATTCTAAAGATTAAATGAGATTATCCACGTAAAGTTCTCGGCACAGTAATTCGCACACAATTACGTACACAGTCAATATTAGCTATTTTTTTTTTATTATTTGCACAGACCACTGTTATTTCCTTTGAAAATACCCCTCACATTCTGTATTTATTTGAGTAAAGCTGATTATGAGTATCCCTCCTTTATACCCTAAATTCCACAAAGGCAAGGATTATATACTTGCTTTGCTTCTCACTATATACTTAACACCTAGCACAGAATTTCACACATACTAGGTGCTGAACAAATACTAGATGGACTACACCGAGTGAATGAATAGAAGAATTAATGATTTATCACCATATTATGTCTCAGTTCAATGCTAATCACAGAGGGCTGTATGCTGCTGCTGCTGCTAAGTCGCTTCAGTCGTGTCCGACTCTGTGCGACCCCAGAGACGGCAGCCCACCAGGCTCCAACGTCCCTGGGATTCTCCAGGCAAGAACAGTGGAGTGGGTTGCCATTTCCTTCTCCAATGCATGAAAGTGAAAGTGAAAGTGAAGTTGCTCAGTCGTGTCCAACTCTTAGCGACCCCATGGACTGCAGCCTACCAGGCTCCTCCGTCCATGGGATTTTCCAGGCAAGAGTACTGGAGTGGGGTGCCACTGCCTTCTCCAGAGGGCTGTATATCAGGTATTAAAAGAAGGTAATTAAATCCCACTGCTGGGCATACACACTGAGGAAACCAGAAGGGAAAGAGACACGTGTACCCCAATGTTCATCGCAGCACTGTTTATAATAGCCAGGACATGGAAGCAACCTAGATGTCCATCAGCAGATGAATGGATAAGAAAGCTATGGTACATATACACAATGGAGTATTACTCAGCCATTAAAAACAATACATTTGAATCAGTTCTAATGAGGTGGATGAAACTGGAGCCTATTATACAGAGTGAAGTAAGCCAGAAGGAAAAACACCAATACAGTATACGAACGCATATATATGGAATTTAGAAAGATGGTAACAATAACCCGGTGTACGAGACAGCAAAAGAGACACTGATGTATAGAACAGACTTATGGACTCTGTGGGAGAGGGAGAGGGTGGAAAGATTTGGGAGAATGGCATTGAAACATGTAAAATATCATGTAAGAAACGAGTTGCCAATCCAGGTTCGATGCACGATACTGGATGCTTGGGGCTAGAGCACTGGGATGACCCAGAGGGATGGTATGGGGAGGGAGGAGGGAGGAGGGTTCAGGATGGGGAACACATGCATATCTGTGGCAGATTAATTTTGATATCTGGCAAAACTAATACAATTATGTAAAGTTTAAAAATAAAATAAAATTAAAAAAAAAAAAAAGAAGAAGGTAATTAGAAGACATCTGGCTCAAGATAGTGGGCTGAATCCATAACTGTATTTTTTCCTCTTGCCAAAAGGACACTGAAATGATAGAAGAAACAGAGTGGCATCAGTAGACCAGAAACTTTGAGGGATTTGTGGAAGACAAAGCAGATGGACTTAGACTGCTAAAGAGATGAGAGCTAAAGAAACTCCAGGAGAGAGGTAGTACTAGTTCTACCAGCCTGGGCTGAGAAACACCTCAAACTCAGAGTCAACCAGGACTAGGGATAAAAGTAGGCTCTGAGATAGCAGAGTATTTAACCAAAGGCTCACCAACCACAGCTTGTATACAGACAAGCTGTGGTTCAGTTGGAAAAACAATGCTCTATACAGAGAGGAAGTGTGCTGATGGCTCCTTTATTAAATATACATAAATAAATAGAAGTTGCATATATATTTTATACCTTATTATGGAAAACTTTCAAACTCCCACAGGGAAAAAGAGAACACTACAATAAATCCCTATGCACTTATCATTTCACTTCAATAGTATCATCACATGCCAGCTTTTTCCATCTTTACCAGGTCTGGGGTTCTCAGCTGCACACTAATTAACACTGTGGGATAACTAATTCTCTGTTGTAGGGGGCTGTTGTGTGCACCACAGGATGTTTAACAACATCTCTGGTCTCTAGCTACTAAATGCCAGTAGAAAACCCTTATTTGTGATGACCAAAATCAGCTTCTGTGGTTTAGTTGCTAAGTCGTGTCCTACTCTTTGGGATCCCATGGACTGTAGCCTGCCAGGCTCCTCTGTCCATGGGATTTTCCAGGCAAGAATACTGGAATGGGTTGCCATTTCCTTCTCCAGGGAACCTTCCTGACCCAGGGGTTGAACACGGGCCTCCTGTATTGCAGGTGGACTCTTTAACAACACAGCCACCAGGGGAAGCCCAAAAATCACCTTCAGATGTTGCCAAGTGTTTTCTAGGGGAAAAGTCACCCTGAACTGAGAACCACTGGTCTATACCTGTTGCATATATTAAGGCAAATCTGAGACATATCATTTCAACTGTAGTTACTTCAGTATGTATCACTAAAAGATAAGAATTCTTAACATATTCACAATGCCATTACCCTACTGTGAGCACATTCCAATCCCCTCAGCACTCCAGAGTAAAGCTCAACCAGAGTCCTACAGAAGACCGCCACAAACATCAAGGACAGAAGACGTAATATAAGAAATAGGGTAAATCTTCAAAATATACTGCAATTTGTGCAAGAGGACCCTGCACAATTTAATTTAAAATAGCCACTATAAAATGAGGAGCAATCTCACACTTATCAGGATGGCTATTAAAAAAAGGTCCTAGAAAATAATAAGTGTTGGCCAGCATTGGTAGAAAAGTAAAAATGGTGTAGCTGCTGTGGAAAACAGTATGGCAGTTCTACAAAAAATAGAATTACCATATGATCCAGCAATTCCATTTCCGGGTATATGCTCAAAAGAATATCCATGTTCATAAAAGCATTAGTCACAATAGCTAAAGTGTAGAAGCAACCAAATGTCCTCTGACAGATGAATGGATAAGCAAAACATGGCATATGTATACAATGAAATATTTTTAGCCTTAAAAAGTAAGGAAACATATGTTACAATATAGGGATGAATCTTGAAGACATTAAGCTAAGTGAATAAGTCAGTCACAAAAGGACAAATACAGTATGATTTCACTGATATGAGGTACCCAGAGCAGTGAAATTCACAGAAACAGAAAAGTTTCAGTATACAGGATGATGATCTGACTTACATCATGAAACAATCATCACAGTAAGTTTAGGGAACATCCATGATTTATATGGACACAAAATTAAATATATAGAAAACATTTTTTCTTGCATGAGAACACTTAGAATTTACTCCCTTAACTTTTGTATTTAACATACAGTAGTGCTACTTATAAGCAATAGTTAGAACTGGATATGGTGCAACGGATTGGTTTCAAATTGGGAAAGGAATACGTCAAGGACATATATTGTAACCACGCTTATTTATATATGCAGAGTATATCATGCGAAATGCTGGGCTGGATGAGTCATAAGCTGGAACCAAGACTACCAGGAGAAATATTAACAACCTCAGATATGCAGATAACACCACCCTAATGGTATAAAGTGAAGAGCAACTCAAGAGCCTCTTGATGAAGGTGAAAGAGGAGAGTGAAAAAGCTGGCTTAAAACTCAACATGCAAAAAACTAAGATCATGACATCCAGTCCCATTATTTCATGGCAAATAGATGGGGAAAAACATGGTAACAGTGGCAGATTCTATTTTCTTGGACTCCAAAATCATTGTGGACAGTGACTGCAGCCATGAAGTCAACAAGACACTTGCTCCTTGGTAGAAAAGCTACCACAAACCTAGACAGCATATTCAAAAACAGAGACATCACTTTGCCAACAAAGGTCTGTATAGTCAAAGCTATGATTTTTCTAGTAGTCATATACAGATGTGAGAGTTGGACCATAAAGAAGGTTAAGTGTCAAAGAATTGATGCTTTTGAATTGTGGTGCTGGAGAAGACTCCTGAGAATCCCTTGGACAGCAAGGAGATGGAACCAGTCAATTCTAAAAGAAATCAACCAAGAATATTCATTGGAAGGACTGCTGCTAAAGCTCTAATACTTTGGCCACATGATGTGAAGAGCTGACTCATCGGAAAAGACCCTGATGCTGGGAAAGACTGAAGGCAAAAGGAGAAGGGGGCAACAGAGGATGAGATGGTTGAACGGCATCACTGACTCAATGGACACAAGTCTGAGCAAATTCCGGGAGATAGTGAAGCCTGGCAGGCTGCAGCCCATGGGTTTGCAAACAGTTGGACACGACTTAGTACTGAACGACAATAACAAGTGCTAATTACGTACATCCCTAGGACTTACTGCCTTTATCCAATTCCCCCTCCCCCTACTCCCCACCTCTGGTAACCAAAATCTGATCTCTTTTTCTATGCGTTTGCTGGAAAAACATTTTAACTCTCCCAAGCTTTCAGGCCAGAACAGTCCTCTATCATTAAAGTCAGATTTTACCTCTTGACATCTAAATTATACCCATGTTTTTTTAAATACAGTTAGAGATAATACAGAGAGTAAAGATGTCCCAGCCCTGTGTGAAGGAAGGAGACTCAGATCTATTAATAAAAGAGTAGAGAATTTACAGCTCCCTGTATCAAATCTCAGACTTGGAGACAGGCTCATAATCCAGTCACTATACTAGGTAGGGCTCCTCCAAACCAGACAGACTCATCATCTCATTGTGCCTTGTCCTGGTCTGGGCTCTCTGGAGATATGGCCTTATATGATGCAGCCAAGGCAGGAACGGTAGCCCATTCCCTGCTACTCCCACCCCAACACCCCACTCCCCAACCATCCATTCTAGCAGAAGTTCAGCATTTAAAGGGCAGCATTTTAAAAGTACTAAAATGGTGTTCTGGGACAAAAGGTGTCTATTTGCTTATACTCCCTTTCCAAGAAAACAAAGGGCATATTATTCTAAGGGCTCATAAATGGCAACCCACCCCAGTATTCTTGCCTGCAGAATCCCTTGGACAGAGAGGCCTGGTGGGCTACAGTCCATGGGGTCACAAAAGAGTTGGACACGACTGAAGCAACTGAGCATATGTAGACAAGTGAATCATCCAAAGTCTTAAGACACCCCCTGGTCAACTGCAACATAATCAGTGAAGTAAAGTTCGTACTCCTCTAGCCTCAACTCCTAAGGCCCAATTTTTTGTCTTGTCTTCATACTTTTTGGCAAATATTTATCAACTCTCAAAGGCACCATCATTTTAAGAGCGTCTTCATAGGTTGTAAAGTGCTCTAAAAACAGTGAAAGTCATCAAGTTGCCTCAAGTGCCCAAACCTCTGGGGTGAACCCAGTCACTGTTGTCTTGGGCCAAATTACCATTTGGAAGCCTTTATTTCTATTACTCATCCATCTTCCCTAAGGCCCCTGGAGTTAGCTTTCTTAAACAATAATCTGACCATCTTCCTTCCTTCCATCACATCACCAGGAGACACCCTGAGCTTAACACACCACTAAGGCTACCTCCTACCACTTCCCACCTCAGGCAAGTTAACCACGCACAATTCCTCAAACACATGACTGGCTCTTTCATGTCTCCTCGCTTTTACCCTATCTCATGCGCCCTCATTTTCCTCAGTTACTATATTAATTTAAACTGCTCAAAACTCACCATCGTGCCTCCTTCCCACTCCTCATGTACAGTGAGCCTTTTAAGCTCTCCTCATAGCACTTTGTATGGTATATCCAATAGTATGTAGCTGAGCAGACTCTGATTCTTGGTGTTCACATGCTTCTTCCATGAGACAGGGAACACTGCCCGCCCACAGAATCTTCAGCATCTTATAGGTGCTGAGTGAACATATTATTAAAGGTGCTTCAGAAAACCACTGGGCTTCCCCGGCAGCTCATCAGTAAAGAATTTGCCTGCAATGTAGGAGATCCGGGTTCCATCCCTGGGTCAGGAAAACTCCCTGGAGAAGGAAATTGCAACCCACTCCAGTATTCTTGCCTGGAAAATTCCATGGACAGAGAACCCTGGTGGGCAAGAGTCAGACACGACTTAGTGACTAAACCACCAAAACAGAAAGCCATTATAAATGAAGTTCACTTAATAATGTCACTTACATCAAGATATCTCTTTAACAAGAATGTCAGGCCCTTTCTAGATTCCAACTCTAGAAAAGAACTGAAAGAGAAAGCCAGGGGGAGCAGGTGATCTGATCTGAGAGCTGAGAAACTTAAAGGCGCCTCTCTCTAGGATGCAACAGAATATTTATCCTGCCTGGTTGTAGAACTCTGTAGTTCCAGAACTCCTTCACAAATACTAACAGGGTACTATTTCAAATCTAAAAAAAAAAAAACAAATTCAAGTTAAATAAATGATTACATCTAAAATAATTTATGGTTAGAAAAGTTTTAGCCTGTACTCTTGCTATTTAACAAATATCAGTTATAAGGTCTTCATATAAAAACCCTACTTTTAAAAACATTCAGATGGTCAAGAATCTACTTACAATGCGGGAGACCTGGGTTTGATCCCTGGGTTGGGAAGATCCCCTGGAGGAGGGCATGGCAATCCACTCCAGTATTCTTGCCTGGAGAATCCCCATGGATAGACTATGGAATCTGGTGGGCTACAGTCCATGAGGTTGCAAAGAGTTGACACTGAGTACTAAGCACACAGCACGTTAAAAAGTAAGATGAGACAAGTTTATGCAGAATTTTGTTTAAAAGATACAGGACAGAGAATGACCTAATGTCGACAGTTGTGGTAGTAAGCTGCAGTGTAACCCTGCCTTGGGATACCATGGAGCACCCTTGTTCCCACAGTTCTGACTGGATGGCTGAGATTCCTGATCCCTTACTCACCCATCTAAGTAACAGTAACAGAGTGGCAGCGGTAGCAGGAGTTGCTGAGCAACTGCTATATGCCGACCCAGCACTGGTTTAACGTCACTTCATTTCTCACGACAACCCTATGGAGGAAATTTTGTTCCCATCCTATCTTGCAAATGGCAAAAGAAGACAAAGTACCTACCCCCACCCCTGCCATAAGTTGTAGAGTCAACACGCAAACTCAGATGGTCTAGCTCCAGAGCCCACACAGACTAATGCCTTTGCTCTGATATCATGGCATCTTATTTCCCAACCCCTACCCAATTCTCCTGCCATCACTGCCTCACAGGTACATGAAATCTCTATCTCAGAGTCTACTTCCCCTAGAACAAAACTAATAAAATTGGGATCTCAAACTAGCAATGACTAAATAACAACTGGAGCGTATACTCATGACCACTGTATTTTGGTAGATGATGCTAGAATTAGGCTTAATATATTATTGTATATTACACAAATCATCCAGTCACACAAACTAACACCAGTGAAAATGTTTTAAAAGAAAAGCCTGTTACAAAACAACAAATATTTGAATCCACTTAAATGAGGTACACAGAACAGACAAATTTATAGAGATAGGAAGTATATTAATGGTTACCAGGGGCTAGGGGAAGAAACATGGAGTTATTGCTTAATGCGCTACAGAGTTTTAGTCTGAGATGATTAAAAAAAAAAATTGGGGGGACAGATGGTAGTGATGATTGTGTAACAATGTGAATGTACTTAATGCCACTGAACTATGTGGTTAAAATGGTAAATCTTAGTATTTTTCAAAATTAGGAAAAGGCTGGCTCTACCAAAATAATTTGGAATACATTTAATAAATACACATGAGAAAATAATTACTGAGTTGGCCAAAAAGTTTGTTTGGTTTTTTTGGTAAGATGGCTTTAGTAGTGCTCAGTTGTCTTTAACTTCATTCGAAACAATTTTGTTAAGACTGTTGTGACAGCTATCATGTCAGTATGTATTTTTCTTTTAATATCAAAATTGGTGAATTTTTGTGTAGCTATTTTAATAACTAAAGACGGAAGGAAAAAAGCAACATTTTCAACATATTATACTTATTATTTCAAGAAAGGTAAAAATGCCGCTGAAATGCAAAAAAAGATTTGTGCAGTGTTTGGAGAAGGTGCTGTGACTGATCAAACATGTCGAAAGTGGTTTGCGAGGTTTCATGTTGGAGATTTCTCAATGGACGATGCTTGACAGTCAAGTAGACCAGTTGAAGTTGATAGCGATCAAGAGACATAACGTTACACCACATGGAAGATAGCTGACATAGTCAAAATATCCAAATCAAGTGTGGAAAATCATCTGCACCAGCTTGGTTATGCTAATTGCTCTGATGTTTGGGTTCCACATAAGTTAAGCGGAAAAAAACCTTGACTGTATATTCACATGTGATTCTCTACTGAAACGTAATGAAAATGTTCTGTTTTTAAAACAAATTGTGACAAGTGATGGAAAGTGGATACTGTACAATAATGTGGAACGGAAGTGACTGTGGTGCAAGTGAAATGAACCACGACCAATCACACCAAAGGCTGGTCTTCATCCAAACAACGTAATGTGGGTACATGGTGGACTGGAAGGGAGTTCTCCATTAGGAGCTCCTTCCAGAAAAACAATTAATTCCAATAAGTATTGCTTCAGATTAGACCAACTGAACGCAGCACTCAACAAAAAACGTCTGGAATTAGCCAACAGAAAATGCAAAATCTTCCATCAGGATAACACAAGACCACATGTTTCTTTGATGGCTAAAACTGTTACAGCTTGGCTGGGAAGTTCTGATTCATCTACTGTGTTCACCAGACATTGCTCCTTCAGATTTCCATTTATTTTGGTCTTTACAAAATTCTCTTAACGGAAGAAATTTCAATTCCCTGAAAGACTGTAAAAGGCACCTGAAACAGTTCCTTGCTCAAAAAGATAAAAGTTTGGGCAAGATGGAATTATGAAACTGTCTGAAAAATGGCAGAAGACAGTGGAACAAAACAGTGAATATGTTGATCAGTAAAGTTCTTGGTAAAAATGAAAAATATGTCTTTTATTTTTACTTAAAAACTGAAGGAACTTTCTGGCCTACTAAATAGCTTCAACTTTGAAAGAAAGGAAGCAAAGCAGCTTGCCTCCCTTCCCTTCTTTTTATTCTTTTATGCCCCTCCTGCTGTTCAAAAACATATCAAAGATCAATGCATAAAAATTTACAACCCTTAATCACCTACATAAGACATCATTTGCTTAGCAAACCCAACATAATACAGATGCTTCAAAACAATAGCCTCATTTGTCAAAAAGCACTTGGCTTTAAAATTACAATGTGATATCAAAATTTATAGTAATACTTCTAAAGATAGGCTCTAGTAAATCATCATTACATATGAGGCTGAGACTACATATGCGTCTTCACTTTCCTATTTGGTTAAAGGCAGTTACACAAAATTATTTTTTAAACTTAAAACATTTATTACATTGTCGTTCAGTCGCCCAGTCATGTCCAGCTTTTTGAGACCCCATAGACTGCAGGATATCAGGCTTCCCTATCCTTCACCATCTCTCGGAGCTTGCTCAAACTCATGTCCATTGGGTCGGTGAGGCCATCTAACCATCTCATTCTCTGTCATTCCCTTCTCTTCCTGCCTTCAATCTTTCCCAGAATAAGGGTCTTTTCTAATGAGTTGGCTCAGGTGGCCAAAGTAATAGAGCTTCAGCATCAGTCCTTCCAATGAATATTCAGGACTGATTTCCTTTAGGATGGACTGGTTTGATCTCCTTGCAGTCCAAGGGACTCTCCAATACCACAGTTCAAAAGCATCCATTCTTTGGCACTCAGTCTTCTTTATGGTCCAATTCTCATATCCATACATGACTACTGGAAAAACCATAGCTTTGACTAGATGGACCTTTAGCATGTCACAATTAGCAATAATCTAGATAATTAAAGTAATTTATTTCTTTTTAATCAGAGTATTAAAATCCATATTAGTCAGGTAGATAAAACAGGGATAGTATCTAGGGCAAGAAAAAGGCTGAAGAGTAAGAAAAGAAAGTGAAAGTGTTAGTCACTCGGTCGTGTGACTCTTTGTGACCCCGTGGAGTGTAGCCTGCCTGGCTCCTCTGTCCATGGAATTCTCCAGGCAAGAATACCGGAGTGGGTTGTTACTTCCTTCTCCAGGGGATCTTTCCTACCCGGGGATCAAACCCAGGTCTCCCACATTGTGGGCAGATTCTTAACCGTGTGAGTCACCAAAATACACACTAAGTAGGAAGTAGGAAGGAATCACAGATCTTATGTTTAATTTTGAAGCCTACCACTTTGACTTTTGATTTTATTGTAAGATTGGTTAAAAGAGCAGTTTTAGGGAGCAAATTCAAGTATATATTGCAACATAAATCTAATTAAGTTCTACATTTGATAGTGAGACTCCAGTAACTGAAAGTGAATAACAAGGACACTGCATTAGTCAAACCAAGTTCCCAAGTTTAAGAAAGCAAGAGCTGGAAAATCAAGGGAAATCTATACATAAGATGGTAACACTTCACTGTTCCTCACCAAACACAGTGGTAGACAGACAATAAATAAAGGGCTGGAGTATCTACTTTTATTTCCTAGTATATTAAAAAAAATTATAGTTGCTGTACAGAGTATTACCTACTTTTCTGATTCAAATGTTCTCTACTTAATAGACCTTCATAAGCATGCAAGTGTTTGCTTACTGATGCAGAAAAACTGTGCATGATTAAATAATGGAATCAGAAAAATCTCAAGAAGTCTGATTTGATAAACAGGAAATCAGAATGAGAAAAATTGCTTCATAGATTAATATTTTCCAAACAAATGAAATGATCATTTCTTAGACCATTTGATAGTCTACCTTAAACTGGTATTCTTGTGTGCATGCTCAGTTCTCAGTCATGTCCAACTCTTTGTGACCCACGGACTGAATGAAGCCCATTAGGTTCCTCTGTTCATGGAATTTTCCAGGCAAGAATACTGGAGTGAGTTTCCATTTCCTACTCCATGATGGCAGCCTTACTATTCCCTAATCAAATGTGCACTTATACACATGAGGATCCATGCATTCTATTCTCTGGTAACCAGGGATTCCACAGTCCTGCTTTGACTACTGACACAGCATCTTCTGCCATAGCGACTTTACAGGAGACGGCTGAAAATCCATATAAAGTGACAAAAGGCCAACATTTTATAGGCTACAGAAAAAACAACATCTACATTTAAAAACAATGAATATTTGTTTGTTACTCTTCTCCATGAGGTTATTATGGAAACAATTTAAGGAAAAATAAACACGTAACAGCCAGAGATGCACAAGGTTACATAGATTGAGCAGAGGAAACACAACAGATATTATATACTGTAAAAAGGACAAGAGACATAAGGTGAACGGCTCACCTCTTCTGTCCTTCGAGTCAGAATTACCTGTGTAGTGAGTAAAAAAACAGAAATGTTCACTCAGATTAAAGAAAAGCATTATTATTCAACCTAATGTAAGTCAAAATAAGCTCTAGGAATATGGATACTTTTCCCTTGTATATGCTGGAGCTAGAATGAGGCACCCGCAAACAACTGGGAAATAAGACTGCCCAGATTCATTAAACTTTTATCAATGATCTGGCCTTCTCCCTGAGGACAAAAACAACACAGCATTAATGTTCATAAAATGTACAAGAATGCAAAGAGTAATATAAACACAATGGTTCTTGTGGTCTTTATGTCCTTTTAGGCCATCAAAATGCATCAGGGCAAAATTAAGTTAAAAATATAAAAGACCTAAATGATAATAGATAATGAAATCTAAATGGCATAAATCAAACTCTATATATTAACAGAGAAAACTTTTTCAAAGGCTTATGGAATATCCACAAGCTTTTATAAATGCCTCATAGGAGAAACAGCACAGACAACATTCTTTTATCATGATGCAGTAAAACTAGAAATTAACAAAGTAGGAAAATACTTGAAAATTAAAATCAAAACCAAATTGCAAAGGGAAGTTCAAGAGGGAGGGGGCATATGTATACTTATGGCTGATTCACAGTTATATGGCATAAACCAACACAACAAACTAAACTGCAAAATATCTAAAAAATAAAAAATCACATTTGTGGCAGTAATCTACCACCTTTCCCCCAATATCAATTAGTCTCTTCCTCTTCTTGCCCTTAGTAAAGAACATCCCTCCTTTTTAGGTGAGCGCAAAGCTGTCCAGTTAGAGACTTAATTTCTGATACTCCAGGTATAATCATGTGAAGAATTCCAGTCAACAGGATGTGAACAAAAGGGAGAAGAGTAACTTCTGGGTTCCACCCTCTAGAAAATAAATTGTGCTATTTTCTCTGTTTCCCCTTCCCAGGGGCTGGAACCAGAATCCAGTGATAAGAGCCATCTCTGATCAAGCAGATGAGGGCAACTGTCAGGATGCCAGAGCCACAAGAAAAAAGGAAAAACGTGGTTTCTGACAAAGCAAAGCACCAGGCCCCCCCCCAGCCCCCCACTTACGGAATGTGACAGGGGAAGGACATTTTTGTGTAACCAAAGAATTTTGGTATGTCTTTGCCAGAATAGCTTAGACCACACCCTAACTATCTACCTACAGGAGCATTTATGGGTTATGCCTAAAGCTGTGTTTATAAAAAATTCACAGCATTACATACATATTAATTAAGAATGAAAACAAACCAATGAAGCATTCAATTA
This sequence comes from Bos taurus, assembly GCF_002263795.3. NCBI lineage: Eukaryota > Metazoa > Chordata > Mammalia > Artiodactyla > Bovidae > Bos > Bos taurus. The sequence goes on from NC_037340.1 coordinate 52,200,603, forward strand.
GGGAAGATAGAAAAAGTGTAAAATAAATCTAAGAAAAGCAGGAAAAGAATAAAAGAGAAATTAATGAAATAAAAACTGAAAAATGACAGAACTAATAAAATATACAATATTTATTGCAGATTTCTGAGAAGGAAAAAGCAATAAACGATGAAATAGGTTAGTCAACCTAAACAGGAAAAAGGACTTAAATATATAAAATACTCATAGGGATGTAAGAAATTAACTCTAAGGGATGACTTTTTCTCAAATCTATTTAAGTAATTTTGAAAACATGAACAAAATGAAAAATTTAAGTGAACTTCAATTATTTTCATAAAGCAAAGCAAAACATCGACTAATAAAACTTATCAAAACTAGCTACCTACAAAGGAAACACATATACCAATCTCACTTAGAAAAAACTTGGAAAAATTTACAATAGAAAATAGCAAATAAATCACAACACTTCAGTCAAGAAAAATATAAGACCAAGTGGAGCTGTTTGTGCAGGAATGTAAATAGTTGAAAAACAGGAAATCAATTAATATGATATACTGTAGCACATAATAGAAAAAACCATACAGATCTTGCTCATTGATGCTGAGCAGGCAACTGGCAAAATTTAACACCCTTTCTTAACATAAATATTCTTTAAAACAGGAATGAATCGATAAATATCTAGAAATAAACTGAATAAAACATGTGCCACACAAGTGGTAAAAATTTTAAAATACTTCCAAGAAATACAAAATAAAAGACTTCAGCAAATGGAATATATAGCATTCTTAGATAGGAAAAATTAAAGATATCAACTGTCCCTGTTAATCTAAAAAGTCTACAAATAATAAATGCTGGAGAGGGTGTGGAGAAAAGGGAACCCTCTTACACTGTTGGTGGGAATGCAAACTAGTACAGCCACTATGGAGAACAGTGTGGAGATTCCTTAAAAAACTGGAAATAGAACTGCCTTATGATCCAGCAATCCCACTGCTGGGCATACACACTGAGGAAACCAGAAGGGAAAGAGACACGTGTACCCCAATGTTCATCGCAGCACTGTTTATAATAGCCAGGACATGGAAGCAACCTAGATGTCCATCAGCAGATGAATGGATAAGAAAGCTGTGGTACATATACACAATGGAGTATTACTCAGCCATTAAAAAGAATACATTTGAATCAGTTCTAATGAGGTGGATGAAACTGGAGCCAATTATACAGAGTGAAGTAAGCCAGAAGGAAAAACACCAATACAGTATACTAACGCATATATATGGAATTTAGAAAGATGGTAACGATAACCCTGTATACGAGACAGCAAAAGAGACACTGATGTATAGAACAGGCTTATGGACTCTGTGGGAGAGGGAGAGGGTGGGAAGATTTGGGAGAATGGCATTGAAACATGTGAAATGTCATGTATGAAACGAGATGCCAGTCCAGGTTCAATGCACGATGCTGGATGCTTGGGGCTGGTGCACTGGGACGACCCAGAGGGATGGTATGGGGAGGGAGGAGGGAGGAGGGTTCAGGATGGGGAACAAAAAAAAAAAAAAAAAAAAACCCCACAAAAAAAAAAAAAAAAAAAAAAACTTAACATGATCAATAAGAACTTTTTCCAGCTATACAATAAGTTGATTCTAATGTTCATGAAGAAAATAATCAAGAACTACTAGCAAAATTCTGAAAAATAAGATTAACAAGGGATGACTCACTTTATCAGATATTAAGTATTTTATAAAGTCCACAGTTCACACTTTACATCAGAAAAAATTCCAGATGGATCAAAGATTTTAGTGCAGGCACATACAAGCACATGCACACACACAGAAGAAAAAAACTGTAACAGTGTAAAAGAAAAACATAAGACAATTATTTTATAATATTGGTGTAAGGAATGGCTTTTTATATATGATCTAATACCTAGAACACATTTAGTTAACACAAATCCATTTTTTTCCCACTGCGCAGCATGCAGGATCCTGGTTTCTTGATTCAGGATTGAACCTGCGTCTCCTGCAGCGGCAGTGTAGAATTTTAATCACTGGACAGCTAGAGAAATCCCACAAACCGGTAAGTTTTTAATTAAAAAAATTAATAGCTGATAGTAACAGTTTCTACAATGAAGAAAAGTTAGATGAACAACTAGGGGAAATAACTGCAATCTTATTATAGGGCTAATTTCCCTAACATCAAAGACCTTCTATAAATGAGTTGGGTCACATCCTCTGGAAAAGAAATTGTACTATTTCCTCTGTTCCGCCTTCCCAAGGCTGGAACCAGAAACTAGTGATAAGCCTGACACATTAATAAAAAAAAATGGGTAAAGGACAGCAACAGAGTTTTCTCAAAAAAAGAAAAGAAAGAAGGAAATATAAATGATCCTTCTAAATATGGAAAGATGCGCAACCTCACTCAGTAAAATGCAAATTCAAGTCACACTGAGATACTAATTTTCACCTGTCAGTCTGACATAGATCCAGGTGTTTGATAATTTATTGCACTGAAGAAAATGTAGGAAAACAGGCATTCTGACACACAGCTTAATAGAGGGAGATCTCACAATATTCAATTTAAATTTATAAATGCGCACTAAAAATAACTTATTCAACCTATATTCTCCCAAGACTATTGTCAGTAAGTGTAAAATCAGCCTGAATGATGGCCAATATGGCAGACTGGACAAATATATCAAAGTAAAGCCATACAACGAGGCAGCTCCTTACTATAACATAGAAAAAGTATGACAGGCTAATTGAGAAGAAGTAAGGTGAAGAAATATACACAGTACATTTATTATCTGTGTTATAAATGGAAGAAAAAAGGTATGTTTAAGTATGTATGTATGCTTATTTTAAAAAAGAAAAAACTCAAAGGTCAATAGGAAAGAAAAATTAAGATTAAAAAATTAATCCAGGGTAAGTCCAATATCCAAATAATAAGGATTTTTAGAACAAGACAGAGAAAATGGAAGGGGGAAGAACATTTCTGAACAGATATAAGAAAATTTTTCAGAACCAAAGGACAAAAACTCCAAAGGTCCTATCCCAAAATAATGAACGGAAGAAAAAGACCCACATCAAGTTCCATTTCTATGAGATTTCAAGACACCAGTGATGAAGAGTAGATCTTTAAAAACACACAAACAATTAGGAATCAAGACAGCAGTACAATTCTCCAAGCCTGCAAATTAGAAGTCAGGACAATGCTTTAAAAATTCTAGGGAAAAAAATATTTCCTCAAATTCTATACATACCCCTGAAGATATTTTTAGACATGTAAAAAAGAAATAACAGATTATCTAGTAAGTCTGACTTTACGGAAAACTGTATTATGAAGCTATGGAAAATGCAGAAGAACTGGCCATCAACAGTAAATAGAAAACTAAACAAACAAATAAAAGGCAATTTCACATTATACCCACAGCTCAGCAGGGAACAGTATTACAGAAGTTATGATGTAACAATTATGGGGGGATTGGTAAAATGGTGGTAAATGAGGAGGATGTGGGGTTACAGAATGTAACATCCTGATGTGCCATAAAGTTTTCCTTTTATTGATCTTGAATAACAGTCACCAGTGAAATACAGTCTCAACTTCCTCTGAGATATGAAATGTGTTAACTGTTCAATAACTGGCTTCTCAGCTATGGCATAATTTGGACCTACAGCAGATTACAGAAAACTCAGTAGCAGTGTGCAAAGATTACTGAAGTGAGAAACAGGCCTAATTCACTACCTGACAGCCTTCAGATCTAAAGCAAATTATTTAACCTCTAAGGTCTTACATCAAACATCTACTAAAAAAAGAGATAATTACCACTGGTCATCTCACAGATTATTAAATGAAAGACAGAACAGAACATAAGTTAAGAACATAAGCCGTGGGACTTCCTTGGTGGTTCAGTGGTTAAGAATCTACCTTCCAATGTAGGGGATGTATGTTCCATCCCTGATCGGGGAACTAAGATTCCACATGCTGTGGGGCAATTAAGCCCGTGAGCCACCACTACTGAGCCCATGTGCTCTAGAGCCTGTGCACCACAACTAGAGAAAGAAGACACAGCACAGCCAGAAAACAACAAAAACATAGGCTGTGAAGTTAGTGACAGTCTCACCTTTTCCATTTACTAATTCAGCTTGCACAAGTTTTGTTTTTCCTCTCTAAGCAATGGCCATAATTTACAGAAAGAAATACATTTTTATACCATTACTTAGTATATGTTTGTGTATAACTTGAACAGAAGTTCTATAAAATAAGTTAACAGGAAAAGAATAAAAGTTGAAAAGGACAATACACACACACACAGATTTGTAGTGGCCCACTAAACTGATTTCATGAATCAGTCATGATTTGTACTTTGAAAAACACAGTAAAACTCCTTCACCTATAAAACATAAAACAGAACCAACGTAACAGAATCCATAGGATACTTCATATGAATTACTTCTATAACACTCTTAGTACAATGCCTAACACTTAAAATTAGTGCTTACCACATGCAGGTCCCACTATAAATGCTTTACCCATAATAACCTGTTTAATGCTAACAGCTCCTTCATGAATTAAGTACTATCAACATCATTCATTCTTATATACTGATGACAAAACTGAGGTAGAGAGGTTAAATAAACTTGCCTATTGTCACACAGCTAGGGTACAGCAGAGTTAGGATTCAAACTCAAGTGGAAAATATGGGATTAAAGCTGGCAGGTGCAGGGTCTGAGTTGTAAGGTCTAGCTAAGAGATGTCATCAGCAAATGACACTCAGTTCATGAGCCATATGTGATTCCACCCAGGGGCACTCACCATCTAACAAGTGAAAAATATGAGCCAAGGGGATGAGACCAAAGAAGAGTAACTAATTTTTGCTAGAAAAGGAATGACAAGTATACAGCTGTCAAGGAATAATTATTTCCTTTTACTACTCATAGAAGCCCTAAGAGGGACCTTCCCAATCCTTGGAAATTTGCCCTACCCTACATGGTCTCGTACTCAGGTCTCTGATTCTGTCTTCAAAGCCACTTCCACTTCAGTGATTGACTCAAGGAGAAGTGGGTTGGGTTCAGTCCTTGAACAAACTGGTACTGTAACTTAACTGTTTTTCCTGATCTTCTCTTAATAATTCTACTCCTGGCCACAGACCTTCCACTCTTACCTAACTGTTACAGATAAGGCCCATTCTCCCTCCCATGGTCTCCAGGGATTCCTTTCTTTTCAAGGCTAATCCTATTATTCAATTATACTTTCCTTTCAACCTCAGTTTCTAGCATCATCAATTACCTATTCTCTTTCTATCTTCTCTATCTTTAAATATTAATCGTCCCTAATCTAACCAGGATTCCATGCAAAGCAGAATATCCTCCAGATCTACCTTCTTTCCTTTTTTTTTGACCATACCATGCAGTGTGCTGGATCTCAGTTTCCCGAACAGGGATCAATCTTGTGCCTCCTGCGCTGGAAGAATGGAGTCTTAACCACTGGATGACCAGGGAAGTCCCCTATCTTCTTTGCTCTTAATTCTATGTTAACCAGATATTCTTGAGAATCCCCTATATCTAGGTTTCATTACTTTGCTTGGGCAATTTTACTTATTTCAAGAAATTTTATGGCTAGAAAACACAAACAATAACAATAAAAGGGTGAATAAACTCAAAGAGCCAAAGAAAGAACAAACAGAAACCATCTCTAGTACCTGAAGGAGGAAAAGTTTCTGGAGTGGTTGCTGCAGTGCTGGCATTCCCCTCCCAAGGTTCTGTTCTGGTATCTGTGAACTGGTTATCTGGAAGCCATGTTCCATTTGGTGAAATTGTAGTGACTACAGAATTGGTGCTTACTGTTCTTGTGGTTCCATTGTCAGAGTCTGAAGAATTGACAGTGGTTACATATACAGGTCCCAGAGTTAGATTTGGGCTGAATGTTGGTGTCAAGGAAGAAGTTACTGAAGGAGTAGGATTTGAAGTTTTGGTCTCTTCTTTAAGTGATTCTGTTGTAGATGCTTTCACAGATCTTGTAACGCCTACTGAAGGTGAAACTACAAAAACCAAAAAAACCAAGAAAACATCACACAAAGAATTGAGATCTCAAAAGTTATGAGACACAAAGCAGCAAGCCCTACTACACCTCAAACACTTGGAGACCAATAGACACACCACACACACATTTTTTATTATCTTTTTAAAAAATTAAAGTATAGTTGATTTACAATGTTGTGCTAATCTCTGCTGCACAGCAAAGTGACTCAATTACATACACACACACATTCATTTTTAAATATTCTTTTCCATTATGGTTTGTCCCAGCTCATATTTCCCTGAGCTATAACAGTAGGACTTTGCTATTTATGCATTCTAAATATAGTAGGTTGTGTCTACCAATCCCAAACTAACAGGCAGTCCCTCCCCTCACCTCCATGGCAACCAGTCTGTTCTCTATGCTGTGAGTATTTCTGTTTCATAGATAGGTTCATTTATGCCATAGTTTAGATTTCACATATAAGTGATATATGGTATTTGTCTTTCTCTTTCTGACTTACTTCACTTAGTATGATAATTTCTAAGCTGCTGCAAATGACATTATTTCATTCTTTTTTAAGACTGAGTAGTATTCAATTATATATATGTACCACATCTTCATTCATCCGTTGATGGACATTTAGATTGCTTCCATGCTTTGGCTATTGTGAATAGTACTATTATGAACATAAGAGTGCATGTATCTTTTTGAAGCAGAATTTTCTCCAGGTGTATTTCAAGGAGCATACACTCTTTAAATGGTGAATCCTTCCCTCCAATTCTAAAAGTTTACTGTCTAATGGAGGGAAAAACTGGTCTCTTAGTTAGTTCCTCAGAGTCAATATACAGGATCTTAAATAGTAACCATTTTGTCTTCTTTAACTTTTCAGGAATGAATATAATCTCTTCATTTGAAATAGTATGGGGTATATAGAACAATGCTGAGTGTGGCATACAATATGACCCAGAGATTCCCAAAGACAACTTACTTTGCCATCACTTTTAAGTAAAACTTAATATTAATTTTTTCTTTCTTTAGTACCACCAAGGTCTTCAAACTTGGGTCACTAAACATAAATACAAAATTCTATTCCAAGTACCAATCTTATCAAATGGCAATTTACCTGTGGTAGTGTTGCTGGCACCAACATGTATCAGACCACTGCCAAGCAGAGTAAGAAGGAACCAGGAATCCATGCTGACCTGGAAAACAGAGAGTCATTTTAGATACAGTACTGAAATACTGTAAAACTATGTCCAAACAACTCACCAAAGGAGGTATTTTGGGCAAATTCTTCCTAGCTATTGAAGTACACACACAGGACCAATGATCTTTTAGGAGTCTGATAAGCACAACTCTCCAGGAATCCAACTACTTAACTGAAAGTTTATACAACTATAAGTAAGAGCAGTCATTCTCAATCTTGGCATACTTTAGAATCACTCAAAGAACTTAATAACAACAAAACTCTGTGCCGGACTGTATCTCTGGGAGTGAGAGGCAGGTAGCAGTCCTTTTAAAAGCTTCCTAGGTAACTGCAGCTTTAGTATCTTTAGGATGAGAAGCACAGAGAAGGTAGGTTGACTGCAAGGATGTACTGACCTCCAAAGCAGACATTATACAGCTGTCCTCAAACTTTATTTCCCTTCAAACCATATCAGAGGGCTGTGCCCCATTCACACTGGTAACAGAGGTTTATTCATCCATTCAGATGTCTGTGCCTGATACTAAGCTAGGTATCAGGGAAACAACTAGGGAACAATATACTCCAAGATCCCATTTTCATGGGACTCATAGCACAGAGGTAATTTAATGTGGCAGTGACTCTCCAAATCAACCAAGACAGGCCTCTCCGAGTGGAACATGAAAATCTCTGAGGGAGGGTGGAGAGATGTAGGTGGTTTATACACAGCCCAGGAGATTGCCTTTAATACCAGCAATCATGCTTAGCAGGGAACTGGGTTCAGCCAATGGCCTTCCCAAGGTATAACCATATGTGATTTGACCAGTTCCCCACTCTTCCTACCTGACTGTTAACCCAAAATGGGGAGAGCACAAAATTTCCTCCATAAGGGTTAAGAAACAGATTGGAAGGCTGATTATTATGTATGTATTCATGTATATGCTAGATAAATCAATAGGAAACGGTTTTGTGAAAAATAACAATGTATTTGGAGGAAGCAGGCTAGATGATCACTTCATTCCATATATCAAAATAAAATCCAGATGGGCTGAAGAATTAAATGTTTACAGACACATTTTAAGAGGAAATAAATGAGTATGTTCATAACAAGGAAGGATTTTCTAGACATAAAGGCAATGTAAGAAATCACAAAGGTGTAAAGCAAATATCTTTCAATAGAAAAATAAATTAATTAAAAAAAAGAAATCACAAAGGAAAAATGGAATATCTGGCAATAGAAAAAATTATGAAAGAAATCAATCAAACAATGTTAATGGACAGGAAGATTCCACACTGTCAAGACATCAGTTCTTCTCCACTCAGTTTACAGATTCAATGTAATCTCAATCAAAATACTACCAACCTATTTTGTGGATGCTATGCTATGCTATGCTAAGTCACTTCAGTCGTTTCTGACTCTGTGCGACCCCATAGACGGCAGCCCACCAGGCTCCCCCGTCCCTGGGATTCTCCAGGCAAGAACACTGGAGTGGGTTGCCATTTCCTTCTCCAATGCATGAAAGTGAAAAGTGAAAGTGAAGTCGCTCAGTCATGTCCGACTCTTAGCGACCCCATGGACTGCAGCCTACTAGGCTCCTCCGTCCATGGGATTTTCCAAGCAAGAGTACCGGAGTGGGGTGCCACTTTGTGGATAGCAACAACTAGTTCTAAAGTTTATATGCAGATGCAAAAGATGGAGAACAGCCAACTCAATACTGAAGAAGCAGAGTAAAGTCAGAGAATTACTATTAATTTGAAAGCAAATAGTAATACAAAAAAGCAAAGAAAGATACAGCAAAGAGTGGCAGTGTGGTACAGACAAGACAGACCAATGGAACACGAGAGAACTCAGATAAAGACCCACACAAATAGAGTCAACTGATCTTTGACAAAGGAGCAAAGGCAATACAATGGAGCAAAGACAGTCTTTTGAACAAATGGTGCTGGAATAATTCAGCACACACATACCAAAAAAACAAAAACAAAAAACTAGACACAGATCTTATACTCTTCACAAAAATTAACTCAAAATGAATCACAGACTGAGATGTAAATGCAAAAGACTCCTGGAATATAACACAGGAGAAAAATCTAGATGACCCTGGGTATGGCAATAACTTTTAAGATACAATACCAAAGACAGAGCCATCAAAAAATAATCAACTGCACTTCATCAAAACTAAAAAATTCTGCTCTGTAAAAGACAAAACCAATAGAATGTTAAAACAAGCCACAGACTGTGAGAAAATACTTGCAAAAGACACATTAGCCGAAGGACTGTTATCCAATATAAACAATAAAACCTCAACAATAAAAAAATTATCAAGCTGATTAAAAAATGGTCAAAAGCCTGAACAGACACCTCTCCAAGGAAGAGAAACAAATGGCAAACAAGCAAATGTAAAGATGTTTAACAGCATATGTTACTAGGGAATTGCAAAGTAAAACAATGAGACACCACTACACACCTATCAGAATACCAAACACTAACACCACCAAAATTAAAAGACGCTTACTCCTTGGAAGGAAAGTTATGACCAACCTAGATAGCATATTGAAAAGCAGAGACATTACTTTGCCAACAAAGGTCCGTCTAGTCAAGGCTATATTGGAGAAGGAAATGGCAACCCACTCCAGTGTTCTTGTCTGGAGAATCCCAGGGACAGGGAAGCCTGGTGGGCTACCATCTATGGGGTTGCACAGAGTCAGACACGACTGAAGTGACTTAGCAGCAGCAGTCAAGGCTATGGTTTTCCAGTGGTCATGTATGGATGTGAGAGTTGGACTGTGAAGAAAGCTGAGTGCCGAAGAATTGATGCTTTTGAACTGTGGTGTTGGAGAGGACTCTTGAGAGTCCCTTGGACTGCAAGGAGATCCAACCAGTCCATTCTGAAGGAGATCAGCCCTGGGATTTCTTTGGGGGGAATGATGCTGAAGCTGAAACTCCAGTACTTTGGCCACCTCATGCAAAGAGTTGACTCATTGGAAAAGACTCTGATGCTGGGAGGGATTCGGGGCAGGAGGAGAAGGGGATGACAGAGGATGAGATGGCTGGATGGCATCACCAACTCGATGGACGTGAGTCTGAGTGAACTCCAGGAGCTGGTGATGGACAGGGAGGCCTGGCGTGCTGCGATTCATGGGGTCACAAAGAGTCGGACACGACTGAGTGACTGAACTCAACTGAACTGAACAACACCAAATCCCAGTGCTTCTGTGGAGCAACAGAAACTCTCCTTCACTGTGGGAATGACACTTTGGAAGGCAGTCTGCTGGTTTCTTGCACAACTAAACTTACTCTTATTATATGATCCAACCAATTGTGCTCCTTGGTATCTACCTAAGAAGAATTGAAAACTTACACCCATATAGAAATGTGCTTTATTCATAATTGCCAAAACTTGGAAGCAAGCAAGCTGTTCTTCAGAAGATGAATGAATAAGCAAACTGTAGTACACCTAGAACATGGAATATTATTTAGCACTACCAAGAAATGATCCATCAAGCCACGAAGAAACATGGAGAAAAATGCATATTACTAAGTAAAAGAAACCAATATGAAAAGGCTACAGTCTGAATGATTCTGACTATATGATAATTCTTAAAAAGGCAAGGCTCTGGAGGCAGTGGTTGCCAGGTTAGGGAGGAGAGGGGAATGAATAGGTGAAGCACAGAGGATTTTAAGGGCAGTGAACTATTCTGTATGGTAATACAATGGTGGATACATGTAATTATACATTTGTCCAAACACAGAAAATGTATAACACCAGAAGTGAACTCTAATGTAAACTATGGACTCTCGGTGATAATGATGTCAAAGTAGGTTTATCAACTGTAGTAAGTGTATACTGTGGTGCAGGATGTCAACGGCGGGGGAGGTTGGGTGTATATGGCAACAGGGAAAATTTGGGAACTTTTTATTCTTTCTGCTCAATTTTGTTGTGAATATAAAACTGCTCTAAAAAATAAAGTCGATTTCTTAAAAAAGGTAATTAACTGGGAAAATTGTCACACAACAAATAATTAAAACAAGAACTCATATTAATATGGAATACATTAAGATTCCAATTCTGAAAAATGTGAAAAACCTAATGTACAAAAGAGAAAAAGAAACAGCTAAGAAAATACACAAAAAAGTGCTGACTAATCAAAGGAAAATAATAAAGAGAGAACATTTTTACTTGCAGGAAAGACCAATGGCATGAAAATACAATGTTTCGAAGAGTCAAATGAAAAGAACTGAAATAATGATGGAAATACCAATTAGCCTATAATAACAAACTCCTTTCCAGAAAGATTATACAAGAATCTTAAAGGTGCCCACATTGTTTTCTGACCGATTTCCAAGGTTCTATTCTTGAGTATAAGTAAATAATCTGAAATTCAAGATTAAAATGATAAAGAGCTATTTAGTCATTAAGTGGAAAAACAGGGAAAAGCTGGTAGTGAGTATCATGCTGCTAGTCCAAACAATAATTGTGGCTACATGGTATGCTATGGGCTTCCCTGGTGGCTCAGATGGTAAAGAATCTACCTGCAATGCAGGTGACCCAGGTTTCATCCTTGGATCAGGAAGATCCCCTGGAGAAGGGAATGCCTACCCACTCCAGTATTCTTGTCTGGAGAATTTCAAGAATTTAAGGAAATGGAACAAGCTTGTCATTTTTAAGCTTAAAAAAAAGTCAGATCAGGACTTCCTGGTTGTCCAGTGGCTAAGACATCACACTCTCAATGCAGGAGGCCTGGGTTCAATCCCTGGTCAGGGAACTAGATTCCACATGCTGCAACTAACAGTTCACATGCTGTGAAAGAAAAGACCTGGGGAAGGCAAAAAAATAAAAATAAATATTAAAAACCAACCAGATAAAAACTGAATAGCCCATTACTGAGGGCTTTCTTTGCCTACTGGTTTCCTGGCACTCACTGAGGACAATACAATGTGGCTCACAGCTTTCTTCCTATCCCAAAGTCCTGATATCCTTGGAAGATTTTTCAACATCCTCACAGGTGACAGCCACAATTCACATCCAGACACATCTCTGAGTTCTCTGATTTCAACTCCAACGACCTTAAGGGAAATATACTGATTTGAAATCTCCACACTGGCCAGGCACTATAGTAACCATTTGCATTAGTTATTTTATGACAGGCAGTTACAGTAAGGAATACAGAACTAATAAGCCACAATCAACCAGAAGAGTTCAGGAAAGGTCAAAAGGAGAGGCCATGTGTCCTACCACCTCCCAGAATCCTCCTTGCTAGAATCCATCTTGGCTGAGGAATGCATGTGCTACCAGGAAGGTAGAGTTAGAATGACTGGCCAGACAACTTGGAAATTAACCCCATTACCATAAAACCAGAGACTGTGACTTTGAGCCATGTGGCAGAGCAGTTCTCCTGGGTTCCCTTACCCTCCCACTCTCTGCCTGGGCGTCCCTTCCCAATAAAGTCTCTTGCTCTGTCAGCATCTCTATCTACTCAGACAACTCATTTCTGAGTGTTAGACAAGAGCCCACCTTCAAACTCTGGAAGGGGTCCCCCATCCTACAACACTTACACAACTTCCACTCCACTGAAGCCGGTCGTGACAATGGCTGTACTTTAGACTTTGTCAGCACTGGGAAAAATGCTCATACTGAATCTTACTTTCCCACTCTCCAACCATACTCCCTTACTACTAAAGCCTGGGACCTCACTCAGGCTTTCAGTCCCTTGATCCTCTAATTTTCATCCCAATATCTCTGTTCTATTTCCTTCTCTACTCAGCCAAGAAAAGTTGGTGTCAGTTCAATCACTGCCTTGCAAATATCCTAAATTCTTTTGCTACACTGTTCTTCTATTATACCTATATGGGAAAATAACCCCCAATCCTGAACAAATCCAACTGTCAGTCAACGTGGGCTGCCAAATGCTTCTTAAGAAAATCAAACTACCCCTAAGGTTGAGATTTGCCTCATTGGAACTCTGAACACTTTCTGCAATCTTTCTATATTTCCCTACTTAGCTCTCTCTCCAATTCTCCACTGCAGTGATTTCAAAGAACCTCCTCTCCTCTCCAACATATCCTCTTCTCACATCCTTGGCCGTTGGCCTTGCCTTCAACTTCAAAGAAAACAGAAACCACTAGACTGGGACACCCTTACCTACCAGTCACCTTATTTACTAATTTCTTCCTTCTCTGCATTTCCTCCCAAGAATCTCAGTTCCTTAGGAACCTTGTCCTGTAGATCTTCTAACACCATCTTCTAGCTTTAACACCTCCCTTTCGTAACAACATTTAAACACAATTAAGAATTTCTTACAAATAGCTGAGAAAAGAAGCGAAGCGAAAGGCAAAAGAGAAAAGGAAAGATATATCCATCTGAATGCAGAGTTCCAAAGAACAGCAAGGAGAGATAAGAAAGCCTTCCTCAGGGATCAATGCAAAGAAATAGAGGAAACATAGAATGGTAAAGAATAGAGATCTCTTCAAGAAAATCAGAGATATCAAGGGAACACTTTATGCAAAGATGGGCACTATAAAGGACAGAAACGGTATGGACCTAACAGAAGCATAAGATATTAAGAAGAGGTGGCAAGAATACACACAAGAATTACACAAAAAAGATCTTCATGACCCAGATAACCATGATGGTGTGATCACTCATCTAGAGCCAGACATCCAGGGATACAAAGTCAAGTGGGCCTTAGGAAGCGTCACTACAAACAAAGCTAGTGGAAGTGATGGAATTCCAGCTATTTCAAATCCTAAAAGATGATGCTGTGAAAGTGCTGCACTCAATGTGCCAGCAAATTTGGAAAACACAGCAATGCCACAGGACTGGAAAAGGTCAGTTTTCATTCCAATCCCAAAGAAAGGCAATGCCAAAGAATCTTCAAACTACGGCACAACTGCACTCACTGAAGAGTAATGCTCAAAATTCTCCAAGCAAGGCTTCAACATATGTGAACCAAGAAATTCTGGATGTTCAAACAGGATTTAGAAAAGGCAAAGGAACCAGAAACCAAATTGCCAGCATCTGTTGGATCACAGAAAAGGCAAGAGAGTTCCAGAAAAACATCTACTTCTGCTTTATTGACTACACCAAAGCCTTTGACTGTGTGGATCACAACAAACTGGAAAATTCTTAAAGAGATGGGAATACCAGACCAGCTTACCTGCCCCCTGAGAAATCTGTACACAGGTGAAGAAGCAACAGTTAGAACCAGACATGGAACAACGGACTGGTTCCAAACTGGGAAAGGAGTACGTCAAGGCTGTGTAGTGTCACCCAGTTTATTTAACTTATATGCAGAGTACATCAAGCAAAACGCTGGGCAGGATGAAGCACAAGCTGGAATCAGGACTGCAGGGAGAAATATCAATAACCTCAGATATGTTGATGACATCACCCTTATGGCAGAAAGAGAAGAACTAAAGAGCCTCTTGATGAAAGTGCAGAGGAGAGTGAAAAAGCTGGCTTAAAACTCAACATTCAGAAAACTAAGATCATGGCATCTAGTCACATCACTGAATGGCAAATAGATGGGGAAACAATGGAAACTGGCTGACTTTATTTTCTTGGGCTCCAAAATCACTGCAGATAGTTACTGCAGCCATGAAATTAAACAATGCTTGCTCCTTGGAAGAAGACCTATGAAAAACATAGACAGCATATTAAAAAGCAGAGACATTGCTGACAAAGGTCCATCTAGTCAGAGCTATGGTTTTTCCAGTAGTCATGTATGGATGTGAGAGCTGGACTATAAAGAAAGCTGAATGCTGAAGAATTGATGCTTTTGAACTATGGTGCCAGAGAAGACTATTGAGAGAGTCCCTTAGACTGCAAGGAGATCAAGCCAGTCAATCCTAAAGGAAATCAACCCTGAATATTCACTGGAAGGACTGATCCTGAAGCTGAGGCTCCAATACTTTGGCCACTTGATGCGAAGAACTGACTCACTGGAAAAGACCCTGATGCTGGGAAAGGTTGAAGGCAAGAGGAGAAGGGGATGACAGATGATGAGATGGTTGGAAGGCATCACCGACTCAATGGCCATGAGTTGAACAAGCTCCGGGAGTTGGTGATGGACAGGGAGGCCTGGCGTGCTGCAGTTCATGGAGCTGCAGAGTCGGACGTGACTGAGCGACTGAACTGAATTGAACTGAAGAATTTCTCAAAGAAAAGAAGAGCCCCTTTTAATCTATATCAGTCCTCCAGCTAGCAATCACTCTACTCCACCTTGCAGCCAAATTTCTAGAAAGAGTTGTCTCCATAGCAATCTGGCT
The DNA here is from genome assembly GCF_002263795.3 of Bos taurus. Classification (NCBI taxonomy): domain Eukaryota; kingdom Metazoa; phylum Chordata; class Mammalia; order Artiodactyla; family Bovidae; genus Bos; species Bos taurus. Next base: position 52,216,049 of record NC_037340.1, read on the forward strand.
TCTTTTCCCACCAGTCCACTAAACAGCTACCTCCATATTTTTAAAGCATTATAAAAATATTTCCAACTAATTCACAAAACTCTAATTTCCTTGATATAATAAAGGACTCCTACAGATTAAGAGATGACAAAAGAGATGAAACAGATTCACAGAAAACCAGATAGTTCTCTTAAAACATAAGAACAAATTCTTAACCTTACTCGCGATCAAAGAAAGTTAAATCAAAGCTACACTGCAATGTCATTTTTCACCTATCAGATAGGCAAATACAGAAAAACTTTACCACCACCACACTGGCAGATTTCCCTGGTCCAGGAAGATTCCACATGCCACAGTGAAACTAAAACCCATGTGCCATAACTACCGATGCCCAGAATGGACTCACTGGAAAAGACCCTGATGCTGGGAAAGACTGAAGGCAGGAGAAGGGGACAAGAGAGGATGAGACTGTTGGATGGCATCACCGACTTGATGGCCATGAGTTTGAGCAAGCTCTAGGAGTTGGTAATGGACAGGGAGGCCTGGTGTGTTGCAGTCCATGGGGTCGCAAACAGTAGGATACGACTGAGCGACTCAACTGAAGTCTAGAGCCCCATGCTCTAGGGCCTGTGCTTTGCAATAAGACACCACAATGAGAAGCCCACACACCACAGCTAGAGAGTAGTGACCTGGCACAGCCAAAAATAAATAAATTAAAAAAAAAAAAAAAACAAACCACTGTGTTGGCAAGGGTTTGTGTAAACAAATACTCTTATACAAACTATAAATACTTACCAGAATTACGAAAGCATAAGCTCTTTCACACAATTCTACTTGGGAACTTTACAGATATACCCATACTTTTAAAGTGATCTTTTAAATGTTATTCAAAACAATACAGTTTGTGACAGAAAAAGACTGAAAATAACCCGAGAGGACATGTTTAAATAAATTACTGCAGATTAATAAAATGGAATACTATGCAGCTGTTAAACAGAATGAGGAGGTTCTTTGGAGATCATTTTATTTCAGCATACAAGACTTTAAAAATTTTGAACCATCTTGAAAATAACATTTTCAAAAAAACTCAATTAAAATTCACAAGAGGAAAAGCCCACTTGTATTTCTTTTTCCTTCGCCCATTTTCCTTTCTCTTCCTCTCTCCTCCACCCTTCTCTCTGGGTATGTGTCACACACGCACACAACACCTTTCTGTTGTTAAATCCCTCAACCTCTCTGTCACATCTTATTTATCCACACCCCATACTTCCCCAAATTCATCTCTTCCCCATGCCTCTCTATGAATTGAGGATTTTTAAAAAGTTGGTTCTGTGATGAAGGCCTAGTCCTGACAAAGATGAACAGTTAAATAGTTTGAATCTGAGGGAAATGTGCACTACCAAATGTCAGAAGGTAACCAGCCCTGTTCAGCTGAAGTCTGCACAATGCCAGGAAGCCTGTGCACAAACTCTCATAGCAGAAATGGTTCTGCCTTGTCACAGAATGATTTTTAGATGAGTAATCTGTGATACTTTTTGTCTGACTTACAGACATGTAACTTTGTGATCCAGTAATTCCACTTCTATATATTTATGTAAGAGAAATAAGAGTATACGTCCAAAAAATAAGTACAATAATGTTTGTAACAAAAAGCTGAAAATAACCCAAGTAACCACCAATAACAGAATATATAAACAGAAGTGCAGTTTTCCCCCTCACAATGAAATGTTACTCAGTGATTAAAAGGAAAGAACTCCAGATACACACAAAAACATGCATGAATCTAAAAACCACTCAGGAAACTCAAACAGGGGCGCTGTATCAACCTAGAGGGGTGGGGTGGGATGGGGAGGGAGATGGGAGGGAGGTTCAAAAGGGAGGGCATATATGTATACCTATGGCTGATTCATGTTGAGGTTTGACAGAAAACAACAAAATTCTGTAAAGCAATTATCCTTCAATAAAAAAATAAATTAAAAACCATCATGCTGAGTGAAAAAAGCCTTACAGAAAAGAGTAATATATGACTCTACACAGCAAGGACCTAAAAGAAGCAGAAGAGATTAAGAAGAGGTGGCAAGAATACACAGAAGAACTGTACAAAAAAGATCTTAATGACCTGGATAACTATGACAGTGTGGTCACTCACCTAGAGCCAGACATCCTGGAGTGTGAAGTCAAGTGGACCTTAGGAAGCATTACTACAAACAAAGCTAGTGGAGGTGATGGAACTCCAGTTAAGCTATTGAAAAATCCTACAAGATGATGCTGTTAAAGTGCTGCACTCAATATGCCAGCAAATTTGGAAGACTTGGCAATGGCCACAGGGCTGGAAAAGGTCAGTTTTCATTCCAATCCCAAAGAAGGGCAATACCAAAGAATGTTCAAACCACCACACAGTTGTGCTTATTTTACATGCCAGCAATGTAATCCTCAAAATCATTCAAGTTAGACTTCAGCAGTACTTGAACTGAGAACTTCCAGATATACAAGCTGGATTTAGAAAAGGTAGAGGAACCAGAGATTAAATTGCCAACATCTGCTGGACTATAAAAAAAACTAGAATTCCAGAAAAATACCTACTTCTGCTTCACTGACTACTTCATTCAGAGTCCCTTGGACTGCAAGAAGATCAAACTAGTCAATCCTAAAGGAAATCAACCCTGAATATTCACTGGAAGGACTGATGCTGAAGCTGAAGCTCCAGTACCTTGGCCACCTGATGTGAAGAGCTAACTCACTGGGAAAAAACCCGTTGCTGGCAAAGATTGAGGGCAGGAGGAAAAGGTGGCAAAAGAGGATGAGGTGGTTGGACAGCACCACTGACTCAATGGACATGAGTTTGAGCAAACTCTGAGAGAAAGTGAAGGACAGGTGCAGTCCATGGGGTCACTGAGAGTTGGACACGACTTAATGACTGAACAACAACAAATTAAAAGATTACTTTTCTTATACAGGAAGGACACTGGTTCTCCTTTCCTTCACTGAAATTATAAACTATTAAAATAAGTCAATAAAGCATGCTCATTACAAGACATATAACCTGGGAATTTCCTGGCAGTCCAGTGGTTAGGACTCGGGGCTTTCATTGCCATTGTCTTGGGTTCAATCTCTAGTCAGGGAACTAAGATCCCACAAACTGTGTGGTTCAGCCCAAAACAAAACGAAGATATCAAAAAGAACAGAGGGATATAAAGAAAACTCTGAAAGTATCATTCATCTCCTGCCTGTCCCATTATCCAAAAGTGACCACTAAATACTTTCCTTCATATCCTTTTGAAATAGATACCCACACATAAAAAATAAATAAATAGGATAGTAGACATACTGTCTACAGCTTGCATCTTTTACTTAAAATAATAAATCCTGGATATCTTCCACATCAATACTTTCTGGTTACCTTTCTTTGCAATGGCTGCGTAGTAGGTCATCATACAGGTGTACCACAATTATTTTTCAATTTATTTTTTAATTGGAGGAGAATTGCTTTACAATGTTGTGTTCATTTCTGTTGTACCACAACGCAAATCAGTCATAACTGTACCTATATCACCTCCCTCCCCTCCCTCATCCCATCCCTCTAGGTCAACACAGAGCATCAGGCTGGGCTTGCTGTGTTATATAGCAACTTCTCACCAGCTACCCACTTTACACGTGGTGGTGTATATATGCCAATGATACTTCCTACATTCGTTCCACTGTCTCCTTTCCCAATGTGTCCACAAGCCTGTTCTCTATAGCTGCGTCTCCATTCCTTCCCTGCCAATACGTTCATCAAGATCATATTTCTAGATTCCACATATATGTGTTAATATACAATTATTTTAACCAGTCTTTCTATTTTTGTTAGGTAGGAGATAACTGTAAATGATTTCCTCTTCTGTCTTACACATTATTTTTGATTCGGCAACAGTGGATTGAATAAAGACAGAATTATATACTCTAGGAGAGCCAAATGGGAGGAAACTCAAACTTACACGTTTTTCATTTTTCAAACACGTTTGTGAATAATAAGCTTTTCGTTATGTGAATATAGCACAAATAAGCAGGGAGGCTTCGGGAGATGAGTCATGAAGTTCTGGGCAATTCCCTATTTTATTTGACACAATGGCATACACACTGCATCCTTTTGCCCACCCCACCACACCCAGACAAAGGGCTAATACACACCATTTTTTTTTAATTACAAAAACATTTCTTACTTAAAAAATCTGTTTCTACTGCACATTAGGGAGATAAACCAGGAAAGTTTAACATTCAAATAACAAAGGAAAACCAAGATGCCAACAGCAAATACTTAAAAGCCTTATGACAAACAACAAAGTAAGTTCTAAAAAATTACAGCTATTGTTTTTCTGATAACTGAGAGTCTAAGAATATTTCCTAAATGTTCTTAGAGTGAGAGAGTCTCTCTTGAATCACAGAAATTCATAAGCAATCAATTATATATGCTTACACACATTTCAGGGGTATATTATTTGAAATATATGTACTGCACTCGAGATGAAGGAACCATCACAGGTATGTTGAATATCTTGTAGAGAAAGATTTTGTGAGCTTCTGGCCAAAGAGGAACATTCCTTGCCCAGATGTACACTCACCATCAGTGGACCCAGAAGTCCAGAGAGAAATGCTATCCTTTCCTAAGAAAAGGAGAGGAAGAAAGAAAACTGGATGCTAGGAGAACACATCCATTCTTCAGTTAGGGGTGGACAAGTACTAAATTCTGGCCAAGGATGTATAAGCTTAAGTATATCATGCGGGAAAAAAGTTTATTATGAGATCTCTAGGAAGGTGGTTTAAGAGGGAGAGAGGGAGTCTTTTTTTTTCTCTGTCCTTTTCCTTGTAATCTAGAATTCAGATGTGATGAGTACAGACCCAGCAGCCATTATGAACTTTGAAGTGAGTTCCAGGATAACAGAATTAGAGAGCCAAGGAAGAGACTGAATTCTCTGATGACACTGTTGAACTGTCATACCAGCCCTGCTTACTTTCAGATTTCATATATACAAGAAAGAAATAAACCTATACTCTGAGATACGCAACCAACCCCAATCCTGATAAAGAATAAGACCAATGGCACCCCACTCCAGTAATCTTGCCTGGAAAATCCCATGGACGGAGGAGGCTGGTGGGCTGCAGTCCATGGGGTCGCTGAGAGTCGGACACGACTGAGCGACTTCACTTTCACTTTTCACTTTCATGCATTGGAGAAGGAAATGGCAACCTACTCCAGTGTTCTTGCCTGGAGAATCTCAGGGACAGGGGAGCCTGGTGGGCTGCCATCTATGGGGTTGCACAGAGTCGGACATGACTGAAGCGACTTAGCAGCAGCAGCATGACTTATAATGGATGAGGAATGGAAATGATGAGGGTACTCTGAAATGCATTTTTCTTGGTGCTCTTGTTAGGAAGCACAAGGCTGCATATGTATATGCTAAAGAAAAAAATGTTACAAGGAATCAGTATTATGAAATTCCCAGGAGCAAAGGAGAGCTTGGCCAATACACACATTCTCTAGAGTTTAGACTGGCTGTGATAACTTCTAATAAAAGTCCACCTGTACAAAGCTAACCATTCAGTATTAAATACATTGATAAATTATGATCAAGTGTCTGGTACAATTTATCTGAATATCTGGCCTTTTACCTCAGTTAAATCTCAGAGCAACTCTACAAGAGAGATATTCTTACTCCCATTTTGAAGATTGAGAGATGGTCACATAGTTGGCAGTTGTACAAGTAGAATTCAAAAAGTTTACAGACTGTTGAAGGATACTCCTAGGTGTGAAAGAAACAAAGGAGTGGCAGCTAGGAGTGTTAAGCTCTGTCCGAGCCTTCTTCTAGAGCTGTTCAGGTTCACTTTGAGAAAAAGGCACCCAGATGGAGAGTTCAGTTCCTTCAGCTGTTACTCAATCAATATTATGGTATTTATTATTAAGAACAAAAACTATTTTTACAATTATAATCCTTGGTTGTCTGCTATGTGCTAGGCACTTGCACACAGGCATTCTGTATACTTTAACCTAATTATTCCCCACAACCACCTTTTGAGTTAGGTATTGTTTTTCCATTTTACAAATGAATAATGATCAAAGAGGTCAAGAAATTTGTTTAAGGCCACGTATCCATTAAGTACCTACTTACTAGGATTCAAACTCAAGGCTTTTAAAACTCCAAAGTTCATGTGCTTTGTACTTCATCATAATGGGAATACACAGGTTAGATATGGACTAGATATAGATTGTCGTCAAGTGGTGAGGGACAAATAAGCTATTTGTTCAAACCCTGAATTATCTTGTGGCATAATGTTGATCAATTAACACTAAGATGAGGTAGTAAAACTGTAGTCCAGAGAAAGAATTTTCAGAGGAGGTAATGCTTGAGATAAACTTGGGAAGATAAAAAGTAGTTAGCCAAGAGAAAGATCAGAAACAAGAAATAGTCTTTAGAGCAAAGAGGACTCTGAAACTTAAAAAGGTCTATCTTGCCCCAAGAATGGCAAAGCAGGAAAGGTATCAAGCAGGACCTCAATAAACATTTGCTGAATGAATGTGAAAATGGTAAGCATTAAAGAGTGGGGTCTGTGAGGATATATGGAGGAAATACAGGAGATGAGGCTAGAAGAAGCAATGAAGAGATCACAAAGGTGCCTGTTAGGATGTAATAAAAAGTTCTGACTTTCCACTAAACTCACCGAGGAACCACCAAAGGCTTTAAACACAGGGAGGTTGACAATAACAGTCTGGATTTTAAAAACAATGACCGACAGTAGGAGAGAGGATCAACTGGTGTGGTTTGACGTTTGGAGGGCCACTGACGGAAGCTTTTCAAAGTAACCTAGCCAATAAACCAGAAGGACCTCAGAGCTATAGCAGCAGAGTATAGGGGTACAGATCTCAGAGCACAGGGGCAGAACTAAAAACTTAACAATGAGATGCCAGAGGTAAGGAAGGCCCAGGTTTCCGACTTAGAATCTCAATGCTATACGCAGGAGGATGATTGCTTTGGGACACACTGCAGGGAAGGTGATGAACTCAGTTCTGAACCCTGAGAATGACACAGTACTACAGTACATGCTACACCTAAGGGGGAAGGGATGAGGGGGTGAAAGGCTGGATATGGGGCAGAATGGCAGACAGGCAATGATAGAGCAGCTGCCACGGAAGTCAGGCAGCATGCCAGAGAAAGGAAGAAGACAGCTGTAGAGCCTGACAAAAGCAGCAGTGAGTAAGCCAGGCAGGAGACATCTGACAAACACAGGAGGGAGGAGAAGGTGGGTGCTGATGAATAAAAAACTGACACATGTCACCAAGGGAGGGTGGAGTAGGAATGGCACACACTGCATACTTGCTAGTGAGAAAAAAGAACCTGAAAAACTGCTGAAGGGCTCCTCAGTGAGGCCTGGGACACCAGAAATCAACTTTTGTTATAGGTCTTCCATGGAGAAAGACAATGTGATAGAGGTAAAATTAACAGGAATCTGAACCTCTAGAAGCAGCCTGTTTCCAGAGATAAGCCTATATACAGAATGAAAACAATGACAACGCAAAAACACTAAGGCTGTGAAACAGAATGTTAAACTCTATTATCTCTGAGTTACACCTAAGGCAAGATTCAATTTGGGTCCCGGAGACAAGGAAATCAATTAGACTACTTCAATAAATAAAATAGTTTGGTATAAACTTATACTGCAGGTTAATTAAGACAAAGAACAATATGGAAAACTATTTGTCCTACTTAAATCACATATTGGAATAAACTACTGGATATATAAAACCAAAATATAGCACAGGTTATATGCATAAAGTTTAAAAACAAATTAGAGACAGAGCGTGGCCAAGATGGTGAAGTAGGATGGTCCTGAGCACCTCCTCTTGCAGGCATACCAAAATCAGAATTATCTCCAGAGCTACTACTGATGAGAAAGACCAGAATCTAGCAGAAAAGATCCACAGAGATAAGAAGGAAACCACAACCAGATGGGCGGGAGGGCTGGCACTGTGACATAGTCGAGACCCATACCCCCTAGTGGAGAATGGATACATGTATATGCATGGCTGAGTCCCTTCACCTGAAACTATCACGACACTGTTAAATATATAAAAAGTTAAAAAACAAAACCATACACCCAGGTGGGCAAAACACAACAGGAGGATAATCATAATTGCAGAGGTTTTCCCCAAGTGGCAACCAGTTTTTGCTACACATTGGGGTTCCCAGTCCAGGGGGCCTGCACCAGGGAAAGTCTCCAGAGTGCTCGGCTTTGAAGGCCAAGTGGGCTTGCTTGCAGGAGTCTCAGAGAGCTGTGAGAAATAACCTCTTCAAGGGTACATGCAAACTCTCACATGCTTCAGGATGAAGGGCAGAAGAAGTAATTTGGAAGGACACTGGTCCGACCCACCTGCTAATCTTGGAGAGTCTCCTAGAGAGGCAAGAGGCAACTAGAGCTCACCCTAGGGGCACAGACACTGGCAGCAGCCATTTGGGGGAAACTGTTCTACCACATCCACACTGGTGCTAGCAGTACCATTTTGGAATCCTCCCTCTAGCTTATCAGCACTGGGACATTGCTCTGCCCGCCAGCCTGTCAGTACCAGTACTGGGACACCCCAGGCCAAGCAACTAGTAGGCAGGACACAGCCCCACCCACCAGTAGGTGGTTGTTGTTCAGTTGCTAAGTCCTGTCTGCCTCTGTGAACCCATGGACTACAGCATGCCAGGCTGCTCGCTCCTCAACTATCTCCTGGAGTTTGCTCCAATTTCATTGAGTTGGTGATGCTACCTAACCATCTCATCAGGTGGCCACAAAGACAATGGAGCTTCAGTTTCAGCAGCAGTCCTTCCAATGAATATTCAGGGTTGATCTCCTTTAGGATTGATTGGTTTGATCCTCACAGTCCAACGGACTCTCAAGAGTCTTCTCCAGCACCACAGTTTGAAAGCATCAGTTCTCTAGTACTCAGGCTCCTTTATGGTCCAACTCTCACAACTGTACATGACTACTGGAAGAACCATAGCTTTGACTATACGGACCTCTGGCTATGAATACACTGTCTAGGTTTATCATAGTTTTCCTCCCAAGGAGCAAGTATCATCTGCAGTGATTCTGGAGCTCAAGAAAACTAAATCTGTCACTGCTTCTACTTTTCCCCCCTCTATTTGCCCTGAAGTGATGGGATTAGATACCATGATCTTGGTTTTTTTTAATGTTGAGATTCAAAAGACCCTAGGACCCAGCTCTATCCATCAGTGGGCAGGCACACCAGTGAGCCAATACACCAACTCCAGGACCCCCAGAGCCCTGCAGCCAGAGACCCTGGGAGACACAAGTAGGCAGGCACTAGCTACAGGACCCCCTGGGCTCCAGCTCTAACCACCAGCAGGCCAACATCAACTCCAAGACACCTTGGGGCCCTCGGCTAGCCAGCCTGGTATCTGATCTATACAGCAGAGGGCAGGCATAAGCCTCAGGACAACCCAAAGAGAACAGTCAGCTGTGTTGGGAATTGGACCCACACCAATTCCAGGACCCTCATGGCCCTGCAACAGAAATCACAGCAGCAGGTGTTCAACATCAACTTTGGGATCACTCAGCCCTGTAACCAGAGACCCAGGGACCCAGCTTCACTCACTGGTGGGCAGGCCCTGTGTCCTGGGAGCTCATGTCCCAATCTTACCCACCAGCTACTGAATACCAATCGTAGGCCCACTGCAGCCCTGCAGTCTGCCCTGTCAGGACCCAGCTAACAAGTGAGCAGGCTGGCACCAGCCATGGGGACCCCTGCACCCAGAACCCAGCTGTGCCCACTAGTAGGTCAAACCAGCTCTGGGACATCTTGGGCCCCTCAGCCAGCAGCCCCGCCCACCAGCAGGCTGAACCAGCTTTGGAGACCTCAGGGCCCTGCACTCAGAGACCCCAGGACCTAGCTCCTCCTAGCAGTAAGCTGGCACTCGCCCCAGGAATCTCTGGGCTCTGTCTCCCTCCACCTACTAGCTGGTCAATACCAGCCACGGGCCCACATGCCAAAAGGTGAACGCCAGCTCTAAGAAGCCATTGACTCCTCACCCAAGTGCCCCAGGGTCCAGCCCCATTCACTAGTGGGGCAGCACCAGCTTTGCAACACCCTGGAACCTATAGTCAGGCATGTCAGGAATTGGCCCCACTTACCAGCAGACTATACTATATCCAGGAACCCTTGTCCTGCAACCACCCACCCCAGAATCTGGCTCTAGCCGTGGTATCCCCTTAGGCTTCCATAACCAGCTGCCTCATGCTCTAATCCAGCCAACCAGTGGCCAGCAGCCTCCATACAAGGCAGGGCCTGGCAACCAAATGGACCAGGGACCAGCCCCATCTACCAGACCACCACAACAGAAGGATCAATGCAGTCTACACAGTGGGCACCCCTAGAGCATATAGCTCTGCTGACTGGAGAGGAGTGCACTGCTGGGATGCACAGGTCATGTCATATGAAATGCCTCATATCCAAGGTTGGGAAATATAACCTACCAGATACACAGAAATAAAGTCAGCATAGTAGGCATAAGGAGGTGTCAAAGGAACTTGCTCCAAATGAATGAACAAGATAAAACCCTAGAAAAAGAACTGAAGTGCAGATGGGCAGTCTACCTGATAAGAGAGTTCAAGGTAATGATCGTAAAAATGATCAAAGAACTTGGGAAGAGAATGGATGAAAAGAGTGAGAAGTTAGCAGTTTAAAACATAGAGTTAGAAAATATAAAGAAGAACCAGAAATAAAGAGTACAATAACTGAAATAAAAATGTACTAGAAGGCATGAATAGTATATTAAATGATAAAAAGGAACAGATCAGCAAGTTGGAAAACAAAATAGTGAAAATCACTGAAGCTGAACAACAATAAAAAAGCATAAAAAGAAATGAGGACAATTTAAGAGACTGCTAGAACAACAACAGTACTGACATTTGCATTACAGAGGTCCTAGAAAAGAGAAAGGGGCAGAGAACACATATGAAGACATAATAGCTGAAAATTTCCCTAACCTGAAAGAGGAAACAGACATTTTCTATACTTTCAAGTCCAGGAAGCACAGAGAACTCTAAATAGATCAATCCAAAGAGGACCACATCAAGACACATTGTAATTAAAATGGCAAAAACAGAAGATAAAGAAACAATATTAAAAGCAGCCAAGGCATGTTGCTTTGTATGCATTACTGTTTGTGCATCTATTCAACAGGGAGCTACAGTATTTAAACTGACCAAACTAATGATACAATTACTTTTGAGCTGCCCAAATACAAGCCCTAATTAAAATGGTGCCATTTTGTACAACTTAGCATCAGCAGGTCACTAAACTTGGACCATGCAATAAATAAATAAATAAAAGCAACAAGCTATGTACAAGGGGACTTCCGTATGGCCATTAGCTGACTTTTCAGAAGAAACTCTGCAGGCCAGAAGGGAGCCACATGATATACTTAAAGTGATGAAAGGGGAAAACCTACAATCAAGAACATTCTACCTGGCCAGGCTTTCATTCAGATTTGATGGAGATCAAAAGTTTTATAAACAAGCAAAAGCTAAGAATTCAGCACCACCAAACCACTTTACAGGAAGTGTTAAAGGCACTTCTTTAAAAAAAAAAAAAAAAAAAAAAACAACAACTAGAAACATGAAAATGACGAAAGGAAAAAGCTCATCAATAAAGGCAAATAAACAAAAAAACATTAAATAAACCATGTACAAAGCTACTAGGGAAGTTAAAAGACAAAAGTAATGAAATCATCTGTATCCACAGGAAGTAGACAAGGGATACACAAAACAGATGAAAAATATGACATCAGAAACAGTAATCGTGCTTTTCTGGTTGCGGCACTGCACGGTTAGGAGCTCTAGCTTACACCCACAGCCATGCTGTCCAAGAGTTCTGTCTCAAAAGCAAGAAGACTGTCACAGCCACTGTGCACTGAAAATGAAGTAACGACCTCATCAAGGTGAATGGGCACCCCTGGAGATAATATACTGTGATCCAGCCATTCTACTCTTGGCCATTCATCCAAGAGGAAAGGAAAGATATGTTCATATAAAAATTTGTTCATTACTATTCACAGAAGCTTTATTTGTAATAGCCCCAAAGTGGAAATAACTCAATGCCCATTAATAGATGGATAGAAAAACAAATTTGGTATAGACACTACATATAAACATATAATGACATACTACTCAGCGCTAAGAATGAATGAATTGTTGATACACAAAACATGGAGGAATCTCAAAATAATTATGCTGAATAAAAGAGTAAGAAAAAAAGAGTTCATACTTGTTTTAAAATATAGGTTTCATTATTATTCACACATGCTGTGACGAACAAATCAGAGGACTGTCCCTGAAAAGGCTTGCTTGTCACTCACAATTCTCAAAAAGAGACGGAGTGAGGGGAAAAGTTGAGTAAGAGCCATTACTGTTGTTTCTTCAGGAAGGAATGGACAACAGAAGGAAAACAGGTTTAAGATTAGCTCTGGGGCTTAAAGGTTGTCCTTAGTCAGCTGGTACATGGCCCTGGGGAAAACTGACCAGGTCAACAGTGACCATGGGTGTGTGTGTGCTCAGTTGCTTCAGTCGTGTCTGATTCTGTGACCCTATTGACTGTAGCCCATCAAGCTCCTCTGTACAAAGATTTTCCAGGCAAGAATACTGGGGTAGGTTGTCATGCCCTCTTCCAGGGGAGAAAGAGTATAAGAGCCCAATAACTGAGGTATTTAGGGTGTGGGCTCTGGACTGGTTGGTTTGCATATGAAAGGTACTCTAGCAGGTGAGTGTTTTTTTTTAACTATCTCTAGAAACTGGCTAAGCCAGGAAGTGCAGTCTCTCCAAGGTCAGCAAGGCTCCAGAAGTCAAAGCATTCAGTTCAGTTTAGTTCAGTCACTCAGTCGTATCCGACTCTTTGCGATCCCATGAACTGCAGCACGCCAGGCCTCCCTGTTCATCATCAACTTTCGGAGTTCACTCAAACTCACATCCATTGAGTTGGTGATGCCATCCAGCCATCTCATCCTTTGTCATCCCCTTCTCCTGCCCCCAATCCCTCCCAGCATCAGTCTTTTCCAATGAGTCAACTCTTTGCATGAGGTGGCCAAAGTATTGGAGTTTCAGCTTTAGCATCAGTCCTTCCAAGAACACCCAGGACTGATCTCCTTTAGAATGGACTGGTTGGATCTCCTTGCAGTCCAAGGGACTCTCAAGAGTCTTCTCCAACACCACAGTTCAAAAGCATCAATTCTTTGGCGCTCAGCTTTCTTCACAGTCCAACTCTCACATCCATACATGACCACTGGAAAAACCATAGCCTTGACTAGACGGACCTTTGTTGGCAAAGTAATGTCTCTGCTTTTTAATATGCTATCTAGGTTGGTCATAACTTTCCTTCCAAGGAGGAAGTGTCTTTTAATTTCATGGCTGCAATCACCATCTGCAGTGATTTTGGAGCCCAAAATCAAAGCATTAGAAACACATTACCAGGCTTCCAGGGTGGCTCACTGGTAAGGAATCCACCATGCAAGAGACAAAGCTTCTATCCAGGAAAATCCCACATGCCCTGGAGCAACTAACCCAATGCGCCACAACTACTGAAGCCCGTGAGGCTACAGCTTGTGCTGTGCAATGAGAAGCTACCACAATGAGAAACCTGAGCACTGCAAAGAAGACCCAGCATGGCCAAAAATAAATACATACATACTCAAAATTATTTTTTAAAAAAGAAACACGTCATCCACTTATATAAAAACCTAGAAAACGCCTATAGTGACAGAAAATAGGTCCCTGATTGCTTGGAGATGGAGGAGTAGGCACGGGCAAGGAGAAGAGATTACAGAGAAACACAAGAAAATTTTGAGGGGTGATGGGTATGTTCACACTCTCTTGATTATGGTGAGTTTCACCGCTGTATATTTATGTCAAACCTATTAAATTTTAAACTTTAAATGTGCATAGTTTATTGTATGCCAATCATAAAGTTGTTTAAAAATTATAGAAATAATAATACACAATAAAATACATAAAATATACAATAAAAATGAAATAAAGCAAAAGGATGGTTCTTTGATAAACTAACAAAACAGATAAAAAGAGAAGGAACAAAACATTCATTCTAAGAGATGAGGAAAATCTGACATTAAAATTGGACAAAAATATTATAAGAAATAAAATAAGATCATTTTGACTCAATATAGATTCAAAAATCCTCAACAGAATACTAACAAAATGAATTCAGTATATGAAAAAGATAACCCACAATCAACCTGAGTTTATCCAAGGTATACAAGGATGTTTTAATATAAAATCTATAAATATAATTCACCCATATTAAAGAAGATAGATCATATAATCTTTTCAACTAATGTAGAAAAAGCACTGGATTAAAACACATGAATTCACAATAAAAAAAGGAAACCCTCAATTAAGAATTGAAAATTTCATAACCTGGTAAAAACAGTTACTTTCAAACAACGAAACTTAACAATTATCATCTTTAAAGGGGAATCAAAAAGCAATCTCTTTGAAATGAAGCATAAGGCAAAGTGATGCATTATTACTCCTATTCAGTAATGTATGAGAGATCCGAGTCTATGCAATAAGAAGAAATCAGAATCATAAAAAATTGGTAAAATCACATATTTATAGGAAATGCTATCATTTACAAAGAAAACTCACAAGAACCTATATGCAAATAATTAGGGGGTTATTAACATGACTAGATATAGGTTTTTATATCCTACAAAAATAGCCACTGATTTGCACAAGACAGGGTTTGTTTGTTAGTGTAAGAGAACACATCATGTATAAATGCTGGTAAGAAGGAATCAGAAGGGAAGGAAAAGATACGTAAGAAAGATAGGAAGAGATAAAGAGAACTAGTAGAAAACTGAGGGAGCTTTCATTTTCAAGGTTTCCTGTGAAGTACACAGCAAAATTAAAAGCTAAAAAGGAGGAAGAGACAGTGGGATAGAGTTTTAAGAAGTGATAAGACTAACACTGCTGCAGCAAAAAGTGGTAGTATGTGTTGGCACTGGGAAGCCCAGAGGGCCCAGGTAAGATGAAATTCATTTTTTTAAGGACTCTTTTTTTTGGAAAAATGCTCTGAGTAGTAACGGCTTAGAAAACATATAGAACTGAGGTTTTGCTGGGTGAAAGCAATATAACTATAAGCAACAGAGTTATAGTTATACTAGCAAGAGAACAGCTGAATTGCTGAAAAGTCTATACTTAACAGGAGAGGAAGGCAGATGTTACAGATGATTTGAGAAAATAAAGGATTTAAATGACTACAAACTCAGAAGCTGTTAGAGAATATTTCATATTGGGAACAACAGAGTAAATAAACTGGAAGCCTCCCACCCTTCAAGAAACTAATTTCATCAGAATTGTTTGGAATTCATTGTAAATGTTAGACTGTAGTCCTTGAAAAACCAATAAATGAATGGTTAACTTTACATACAGTTAACCCTTAAAAAATATAGGCGTTAGGAACACCAATCCCCCATGCAGTTGAAACTCTGCATATAAATTATATATGTGTATATGTGAACCACATATCTGTATATGTGGTTCATTACCCTTGGAATTCAACCAACTGTGGATCATGTAGTACTATAGTATTACTATCGGAATAAATCCATGCAAAAATGGACTCATGCAGTTCAAACCCATGTTGTTCAACAGCTAACTGCAATTATAGCTTCCTTGAGGCATATGGAGTGTCAGTAAAATGCAAATCCTTTACTACCAGATGATGCCACAAGCAGCTTGCTTAATATCCCTTTAAAATTTCATGCTTACTTTCCTCCTTTACTTCTGCAGGCAAAAAACTATTTCAGTGTTGATTATCTTCTTTTAAAAAGCCAATTATTCAGAAAGCAGCAGAATACACTTTCTTCTCAAGCACATATGGAACATTCTCCATGATAGCTCACATCTCAGGTAACAAATCAAGCCTAGATAAACTTAAGAAAATTGAAATCGTTATCAAACAACTTTTCCAACCACAGCACTATGAGATTAGAAATCAATTACTGGGGAAAAACTGTAAAAAAAAAAAACAAACAAAAAACCAGAAAACCACAAAACATATGGAGGCTAAACAATATCAAATAATTAAGAGATCATAAAGAAATCAAAGAGGAAATAAAAAACCAGAAACAAATGACAAAGAAAACACGATAATCCAAAACCTACAAAATGCAGCAAAAACAGTTCTAAGAGGGAAGTTTATTCAGTCTTACCTCAAGAAACAACAGAAATCTCAATAAACCTAACCTAACACCTAAAGCAACTAGAGGAAGAACAAACAAATGCCAAAGTTAGTAAAAGGAGCCTCTTGATGAAAGTGAAAGAGGAAAGTGAAAAAGCTGGATTAAAGCTCAACATTCAGAAAACTAAGATCATGGTATCCGGTCCCATCACTTCATGTATAATAGATGGGGAAACAGTGGAAACAGTGACAGACTTTATTTTGGGGGGCTCCAAAATCACTGCAGATGGTGATTGCAGCCATGAAATTAAAAGACACTCACTCCTTGGAAGAAAAGTTATGACCAACCTAGATAGCATATTCAAAAGCAGAGACATTACTTTGCCAACACAGATCCGTCTAGTCAAGGCTATGGTTTTTCCAGTGGTCATGTATGGATGTGAGAGTTGGACTGTGAAGAAAGCTGAGCGCCGAAAAACTGATGCTTTTGAACTGTGGTATTGGAGAAGACTCTTGAGAGTCCCTTGGACTGCAAGGAGATCCAACCAGTCCATTCTAAAGGAGATCAGTCCTGGGTGTTCACTGGTAGGACTGATGTTGAAGCTGAAACTCCAATACTTTGGCCACCTGATGCAAAGACCCGACTCATTTGAAAAGACCCTGATGCTCGGAAAGATTGAGGGCAGGAGGAGACGGGGACGACAGAGGATGAGATGGCTGGATGGCATCACTGACTCAACGGACACTGAGTTTGAGTAAACTCCAGGAGTTGGTAATGGACAGGGAGGCCTGGCATGTTGCAGTCCATGGGGTTGCAGAGTCAGACACGACTTAGCGACTGAATACATGAAATAGAAACAAAGAAAACAATAACAAAAATCAATAAAACTAAAAGCTGGTTCTTTGTGAAGATAAACAGAATTGATTAACCTTTAGCCAGACTCATCAAGCAAAAAAAGGGAGAGGATTCAAATCAACAAAATTAGAAATGAAAAAGAAATTACAACTGATATCACAAAAATACAGAAGATCATAAGTAATTAAGCAACTATATGCCAATAAAATTGACAACCCAGAAGAAATGGACAAATTCTTAGAAAAGTAAACTTTCCAAGACTAAACCAAAAGAAACAGAAAATATAAACAGATCAATCACAAGTAATCAAATGAACTACAATTAAAAATCTTCCAACAAACAAAAGTTCAAGACTAGATGACTTCACAGGCAAATTCTATCAAACATTCAGGGAAGAGTTATCACTCATCCATCTCAAACTCTTCCAAAAAACTGTAGAGGAGGGAACATTCCCAAGCTAACTCTAGGAGGCCGCCATCACCCTGATACCAAAACCAGACAAAAATATCACACAAAAAAGAAAATTACCATGTTAATGTCACTGATGAACATTTATGCAAAAATACTAGCAAACAGAATCCAAGATTAGGTAAATTAATAGAGGCAGAAAGCAAATTAGTGGTTGTCAGAGATTGGAAGGAAGGGGAAATGGAGGGTGATTTTAAATAAGTATGGGGTTCTTTTGGGGTGATAAAGATGTTTGGAACTAGATAAGGGTCAAATACTACAAACAGTATTTGTAGTACTATGTAGTACTATGTATTTACTACAAATGTAGTAAATGTACTACATTTACAAATAGTAAATGTACCAAATACTATTAAACTGTCCAGTTTTTTAAAAATTAATTTTAATTGGAAGCTAATTACTTTACAATATAGTGAAAGTGAGAAAATGAAGTCGTTCAGTCGTCTCCGACTCTTTGCGACCCCATGGACTGTAGCCTACCAGGCTCCTCTGTCCATGGGATTTTCCTGGCAGTAGTACTGGAGTGGATTGCCATTTCCTTCTCCAGGGTAATCTTCCCAACCCAGGGATCGAACCTAGGTCTCCCTCATTGTAGACAGACGCTTTACTGCCTGAGCCACCAGAGAAGTCCTACTTTACAATATAGTAGTGGTTTTTGTCATACATTGACGTGAATCAGCCATGGGTGTACATGTGTTCCCCATTCTGAACCCCTCTCCCTCTTCCCTCCCCATCCCATCCCTGAGGGTTTTCCCAGTGCACTGGCTTTGAGTGCCCTGTTTCATGCATCGAACTTGGACTGGTGATCTATTTCACATAGGGTAATATACATGTCTCAATGCTATTCTCTCAAATCATCCCACCCTCACCTTCTCTCAGAGTCCAAAAGTCTGTTCTTTATATCTGTGTCTCTTTTGCTGTCTCGCACATAGGGTCATCATTATCATCTTTCTAAATTCCACATATATGCGATAATATACTGTATTGGTGTTTTTCTTTCTGACTTACTTCACTGTGTATAATAGGCTCCAGTTTCATCCACCTCATTAGAACTGACTCAAATGCATTCTTTTTAATACCTGAGTAATATTCCATTGTGTATATGTACCACAGCTTTCTTATCCATTTGTCTGCTGATGGACATCTAGGTTGATTCCTTGTCCTAGCTGTTGTAAACAGTGCAGCAATGAACATTGGGGTACACATGTCTCTTTCAATTCTGGTTTCCTCATTGTGTATGCCCAGCAGTGGGATCGCTGGATCATATGGCAGTTCTCTTTCCAGTTTTTTAAGGAATCGCCACACAATTCTCCATTGTGGCTGTACTAAAAACTGTCCAGTTTTAAAGGTTAATTTTATGTTATGTAAATTCCATCTCAATAAAAAATTTTTTTTAAAAAGCAAAAAAAAAGTTAATTATCAGTATGTAGGTTGTTTGAAGCATCCATCAATCTCTCATTCAACTGGTTATACAGAAATTATCTATAGGACAATTTTATATATAAGCTCTGGCTTATATAATTTATATATATATAAATTATATATAAGTATATATATAATATATATATATAAATGTTATATATAATTTTATATATAAGCTCTGGCCCAATAATTCTGCAAAAATTAGGCTGCAAGTCACTATATTAGATACTAGTGGACACTAAGTTTTGTGGCTAGGACACTAATTAATATTGAATTCTCTTGTCTGGAAGGAGGATTTTTCATATATTCAGGGTCTGCAGAGTTCCTGCTGAGCTAAAACATAGTGCAGTGCGTACTCCATGAAAGAATCCATGAGACAGGCATGGGGCAGGGGGTAGTTTAACTCTTTTATAATGCCTGCAGAGAGTCTGGCAGTGTGAAAGCCTAGAAAACTCATGAAAGGCCCTTTTATAACCAGGGTGAATGTGGAGCACAAAAGCCAAGTCAGGTGACCTACTTAAAGCTTTGCTTTTACTGATGAGAATTCATTCTCATTCCAGTTTAGTCTCTTTCTAGAAAAAGAAAACCTTACATAATAGGTGTAAAATTAAGAAACAGGGAATGTAACTCAAATTACTAAATTCCAATCTTTTCCTCTCAAACATCAGCTGAAGCCCTACAGTCTAAGGCCAGAGACAGAATACTTTCTAAGGTTCCAAGAGGTATGATCTTGTTCACTTCAGTTTAACAATATGTTCTCTGACTGCTGGCTATGAAGAAATCTAAGCTGTATATCCATCAATCAAATCAGAAGTTTGGGCTAACAATATTATGAGAGGAAGTAGTTTCTTAATCCCTCCCTGGAATTTATACAAAGCTAAGGGATGCTAAACTGTATGGTAAGGTAAGGACAAACCAAAATTGCCTCAAAGCAGGGAACCACTCATTTGCTAATTTGTTCAGGCAAACTCTTATCTTGTGCCAAGTGGGGCTGCAAAGGAGAGGGGTGCTCCTGCCCTTGAGGAGCTCACATCTAAAGTATTCTCTCACCCACCATTCTCATGTTACTCAAAACATTTCAGCTTAGTCAATAAAATCCTTGTACTCCAGGAGGTAGATGAACATGGCTTTTCTTCATTTTGATTCATCTATTTTCTTTCCTTTAAGTAGAGGGATAAGATGGAAAATTCTCATTCTTCTCTGCTATGATTAATTCCCCATTAAAAGCATGACCTGATCTGTTCTCATTTTGCTAAATCAACAGGTGCAATGCTTACTATACACACCAAACAGTGCAAACACTTGTAAGGAATACAAAGAAACCTGACATGCTCTCTCTCCTCATGTGCTTCTTTCATTACTTCCCATTCCATCTCCACGTGTGTCCCCTCCTTCTCTCCCTCCATTTTGCTCTGAATGAAGAATCAGGTAACTGGTCTAAGATCACAGGACTAGATCTAGTACCTAGATTTGTCAATTCCCAATTCATTAGTCTTTCTGAAACAAAATGAAAGTAAAATGGTGGTGGAGGCAGGGTAGGGGGGTGTTGTTTCCCAGACTCATTAGTATGGTTCTAAATCAATCTCAGTCATCTGGAGATTCCCTATAGCTCAGTTGGTAAAGAATCTGCCTGCAATGCAAGAGACCCCAGATCAATTCCTGCGTTGGGAAGATTCGATGAAGAGATAGGCTACCCACTCTAGCATTTTGGGGCTTCCTTTGGGGCTCAGTTTGTAAAGAATCTGCTGGCAGTGCGGGAAACCTGGGTTCAATCCCTGGGTTTGGAAAATCCCCTGGAGAAGGGAAAGGCTACCTACTCCAGTATTCTGGCCTAGAGAATTCCATGGACTCTATAGTCCATGGGGTTGCAAACAGTTGGACACGACAGAGCCATTTTCACTTTCAAATCAATACCAACTCTCTCCCCCTACCCAAGTTTTTTGTTGCCATCCATTCTCTAACTGGCACTGCTGCTATTTGAACACTTCTGCTCCCAGTCTTGTCACATCAGCCAGGTCTCAGTTTTAACAAAACTTGCTCCAGTTAGTTAAATAGGACCATTCTCCCTCCTTCCCTACCCCAAATATTCACTACCATAAAGATCTATTCATTGCTTTCCAAAAACTTAATTGCATACACATTTACCTGTGAATCATAATCAATACTCTGTGCTCCATGTGAATCAAAGACTATGACTACTCTGCTCACAGGATCTACCCAACACCTAGCAAAGCTCCCCACACATAACAAGTATCCCAGGTAGTGGACTGCCTCTGCTTAAAAGCAACACAAACCCTTGAAACTGGATTAAAACAATTCAAGACCCCCAAGAAAGACTAGTAACAAATTTAAATCCTCCAGAAAAAGATACCATACTAGGTCTCATATTATTTCTATAAGCAATTTTAAAAATAAAATGTTTGGTTCATGAGAAAATAACAAGAAAAACAGTAAAAAAACAGACAAGAACAGTACCACAGCATTGAGAATTTCAGCCAAGTGTTAGTGCCACTAAAAAATGTAATAGAAAAACTAGGAAAAGAAAAAAGACAGAACAGAAGTTTTAGAACTGAGAAAACAATTATTTGAAACAAAGATCTCAATACAAGGATTTAAGAACAGATAAAATACAGCTGAAGAGAAAGTTCATGAAATGGAAGATAGGTCAAAAGGATGTACCTAGAATAAAGCAGAGGGAGGCAAGAGGATAAAAAACATACAAGAGAGGATAAGAGGTATAGAGAATATGAGTAAGATGATCTAATGTACATGCAATATGAGTCCCAGATAAGAGGAAAGAGAGAAATGAGACAGAAGAAATATTTCAAGAGACAAAGGCTAAAAATTCCCCCAAACTGATAAAAGACATCAAGCAACAGATTTACGTAGCTCCAAGAACCCCAAGCAGATAAACAAACATGAAATCTATGTATAGATACACCAAGTGTATAGATACACTTCTGAAAAAGAATTTTTAAAAAAATTAAGCATTAAGAAAGGGGAAAAAAGATACCATGGTAGACTGCAAAGACGGCTACAAACATTCCTCCCATTGTTGTACATATATCTTTTATAATGAGACTAGTATTCCTCCTACCAAAAAGTGAAATATATTTCCCCATCTCTTTTGAATTTAAGCTGGCCTTGTGACTCAGGCTTCCCTGATAGCTCAGTTGGTAAAGAATCTGCCTGCAATGCAGGAGACCCAGTTCAATTCCTGAGTCAGAAAGATCTGCTGGAGAAGGGATAGGCTACCCACTCCAGTATTCTTGGGCTTCCCTTGTGACTCAGCTGGTAAAGAATCAGCCTGCAATGTGGGAGACCAGGGTTTGATTCCTGGGTTGGGAAGATCCCCTGGAGAAGGGAAAGGCTACCCACTCCAGTATTCTGGCTTGGTGAATTCCATGGACTGTATAGTCCATGGAATTATAAAGAGTTGGGGTTATAAAGAGTTGGACACAACTGAGTGACTCTCACTTTCACTTGTGACTTGACTGAACCAATATGCAACAGAAGTGATGGTGTAATTTTTAAGTTGAGACCTAAAGAGAACTTAAAGCTTTCATTTTGCTCTCTGGGAACACTGTTGCCATAATGTGAAATAGCCCATGCTGACCTCTTTACATAGACAGCTCCAGCAAACAGGTAACACCAACTGTCAGAGATGTACTTAAAACAGTCTCAGTCCCAGAATAACCACTAGCTGACTACAGCTACACAAATGACTCTAGTCAATACCACAGAGGAACTAAACAGCAAACCCAGCATGGACTGCTGATTCACAGAATCATAAGCTAATTACAGATCTTCCTCAACTTACGGTGGGGTTATGTCCAGATATTCTTACTGTAAGCTGAAAAAAGTCCAATTCAAAAATGCATTTAAGGATGGACCCAGAGTGTCATACTGAGTGAAGTTAAGTCAGACAGAGCAGAAATATCATATGACATCCCTTATATGTGGAATTTAAAAAGAAATGATACAAAAATGCATTAAAAATGTTTCTTTTAATGCATTTAGTAATTTAACCTACCAAATGTAAGAGCTTATCTTAGTTTACCTTAAATGTGTTCAGAACACTTAACATTAGCCTATAGTTGAGCAAAATTTTATAATAAAGTATTGAATATCTCACATAACTTATTGACTACAGTGGGTGGCTAAATCTAATCAGTTGAAAGCATGAACAGAACAAATAGCTGATTCCCTAAGTCAGGGAATTCTCTAACAGACTACCTTCAAAATTCAACTTTTTTGAGTCTCTCATCTATTGCCCAACCCCTCATCAGATTTTGAACTAGACAAGTTGCCACTATTGGGTGAGTCATTTCCTTAAACTGCATCTTTTTATATATACATGCACATGCAACCTACTGGTTCTGTTTCTCTGGAGAATCCTGACTACTACAGACAGAAGCCAGAAGACAATGTAATGATAATCATAAAAGGGAAAAAAAAAAAATTGCCATCTTAGAATTCTATAGTCAGCAAAAATATCTTAAGACTCTTGAGGTGAAATTTAAGAATTTTCAGATCAAGAAAAGCAGACAAAATTCATCACTGGCAAAACTACAGTAAGAAATCACTAAATGACATTTTTTCAGGCAGAGGGAAAACAATTTCAAAAAGAGTCTGAGAGAAGACTCGGAAATGAAAACGGTAATATGTAGATACATCTAAATGTATACCAACCATATAAAAAAATAATAGTATCTTTTGGAGTTTAAAACAAAAATAGGTATACATGGAGAGGGAAACTGAAGAGGTCAAGTGTTTCAAGGTCTTTACACTGTTTAAGAACCAGTGTACCAAAGTATTGTTAACATTAATCTGATAGTCTAACCTGCTTGTTGTAACCTCTAAAGTAATCACAAAACAATATATAGAGTTTATAACTTTAAGGATAAGAGGGGGGGGAATTCAGTAGTAAAAAAGCCAGTCAATGCAAAAGCAAGAAGAGAGAAAAAGGAACCTAGAACAAATGGGTCAAATAGAAAGCAAGGAGTAAGATGGCAGATTTAAATTAAAATATATTAACTACGGGCTTCCCTTGTAGCTCAGTTGGTAAAGAATCTGCCTGCAGTACAGAAGACTCAGGTTTGATTCCTGGGTCGGGAAGATCCCCTGGAGAAGGAAATGGCAATCCACTCTAGTATTCTTGCCTGGAGAATCCCATGGACAGAGGAGCCTGGCAGGCTACAGTCCATGGGCTTGCAAAGAGTCAGACACGACTTAGTGACTAAGCCACCAACCATATTAATTATATGAAATGAACTAAATATTCCAATTAAAATATGAAAATTATAAGACATAAAAGCAAAAAAAAATGAACTACGTGCTGTTTTTAAGAAACACTGAAAATACAAATACATATAAAAGTTGAAAATAAAAAAGCAGAATAAAATAATCTATGAAAATAGAATAACTCTGGTATCGATATGTGACAAAGCACGCATGCACACATATACGCACACACACAATAACTGTAAAGATCTTAAAATTCTAACCAAGAAAATATAGCACATGTTATAATTATACTACAATGAGACCAAGTAAGTCTTACTTCAGAAATTTAGCAACAATCTGTTCTTAGGAAACATATTAATAAACATTCTCACAAAAACAATTCAAAATATAAAAGCCACATGATTACCCTGATGGTTGCCAGAAAACCTGCTTGTAAAACTCTTGATCTTTAAAAATGCATTCATTAGACAAAAACATTTACTGAGCACTCATTTTGTGCCAGGTCCTACTCCTGGTACTAGAAGTGAAATCGTAATAAGCAAAACCTAAATGAATCCCTGCCTTCATGAAACTGCAGTCTAGGAGCAAACAAAACTGACATTAAATAACTCACCTGAGAGATAAACTCTGAAGGAAGTGAGAGAAGAATTACAAGACTCTTAACAGCCTATAAGAAGAAAATCTGACCAAGATCAGGGAGCTTAGTAAAGCTCCTTGAGGACTCCTGACTCTTGAACTGAGAAGTTAAGGATGAACAGGAGTTGAGCAGGCAAGGGGAACCCTATTCCATCTAGCCAGTGGTCTCAGAAATGGTGGAAACAAAGCCAAAAAGCAGCCATTGTGTCTAGAGCACAAACAACAAGGAAGATCATGGTACCAGAGAAGAGTGGAGATGTATCCAGGTCAGGACCACATATGTGGGATTTTTCTTTGTCCTAAGAGCATTAAGAAGCCTCTAAAGAGTAGAAGCATGAATTCTATTTCTACTAGAGGGTGACTTACCTCATTTTGGAATGAATACTCTGGCTGGGTATAGGACAGTGGTCCCCAATCTTTTTGGCACCAGGGACCAGTTTCGTGAAAGATAATTTTTCCAGGGACCCAGGGTGGTGATGATGGTGAAGAGTTTCAGACTGATTCAAGTGCATTACATTTATTGTGCTCCTATGAGAATCTAATGCCACCGCTGATCTGACCAGAGGTAACGTGAGCAATGAAATACAGATGAAGCTTCGCTCACCCGCTGCTCACCTCCTGCTGTGCAGCCTGGTTCCTAACAGGCCATGGACTGGTACTGTGGGGATCACTTGTATAGAGGACAGAGTTCAGGACCTGAGGAGAAATCCAGGCTACTGGCAAAGATGTTAAGTATTACAAGTAGGAGACATTTAGAAGGTAAACTGCACAGGACTTGATTAGTGGATTTTCTCTTAAGCTGAGAGAGAGGAAGGCGTCAAATGCTACTCCTCCGACTTCTGGTTTACTGAGTTTGTGCCATTAGATGAGTCAAAGAACAAAGGAAAATAATCACATTTGTGAGGGAAAGTTCTCAGGAATCCTTAAAAACCAGAAACAAAAGAATCTTTCAACTGAAAAAATTAAATATCTCAAAATAATGGTCAACAACATATTGAAAAGTAAAACACTTAAATCATTTTCATTTATCAATAAACCAGGACAAAAAAAGCACATAAGCTATCACTACAATGATTTAATCTTCTACAATAGAGGTTGGCACACAATCTCTGTTGCAACTACTCAACTCTGCTGCTGTACTATAAAAGCAGCTGTGGACAATATGAAAATGAATGAGCATAGTTGTATTTCAAAAAAACTTCATTTATGAACACTTAAATTTCATGTAGTGTTCCTACAGTATCCTTTTGAGTCTTTTTCCATCCACTTAAAAATGTAAAACCCATTTTGTGCTCATATGTCATACCAAAAAAAAACACAAAAAGGCAGTAGGCTGAATATGGGAGATGGGCCAGTTTGCTGCCTCTGTTCTAGAAATTCCAGTTAATGAGGTGAGGAAACAAAATGAGCTGTGACTATTGGGGAACCGCACCTAAACTTAACACATGCAAGGCCGTGTACTTATGAAAAATAAGTATACAGGTGTTAAACTAGTGTCCATAAACTCAAGTTTATAATTTAAAACAAACTGGACTTTCAGTTCAGGACAAGAGATGGAATAAGCATATTTCACCCTATTCCTCCCACCAATTAGAACAACAAAAAACTCACACAAAATTCATGAAGCAACTGACAGAAGATTACAAAAAAGGAGAAAAAATAAGGTAGATTAGCTAGGGACCATGGAACACAAAGACTGACACAAGGACAGAACTTCCTGCAGGAAGTTTCCTATTTTTTGTTTGGCTTGGTTGGGATTGACTCCTAATATGTCCTGTCCTGAGCTCTGGAGAGGCCCACAACGTGAAAACAAAAATGAGCACAAACAAAAAAGTACCAAGAAAAGCCTGCTTTCTATAGACAAAAGACCAGGAAAAGGGTGACACAGCAAGACAGAAACATTTTGACACACACAATCCAGGCAAACAACAACAGAAAAGTGGCATCCCTCCACCTCACGAGGCAATGTTTCCCAGTTCTGTCCAGTATCAATAAGGCAGCACCTCCCCTCACCCATTAGGCGGCAGTTTTAAAGAATGTGGGTAGAGCTCTGTCTTCCATTTCTACCCTGGAATATTAAGGTAGAGCTTCACCCCAGTACAACTAGAAAATGGGGTGAAGATTATGTGAGGAGAGAGTTAGAAAAATGAATCTTTTAAATATCAGTACAAAATCCTAGACCACCTCTGAACAACCTATGTATAAAAGTGACCAGAAACAGCACAGTAAAAGGTTTCAGTACTAAACTCTGGTATGAATTAAGGCCCAGGTTTCAGACTGGTCTCCTGGTAGCACACAAGTAGGGCAGAGCAGAATAACAGAGCAAGATTTCGAAAATTAAACTGATTTTTGAACCACAGTCAGCAAAAGTAGGCCAGGGTGTGTGCTCCAAACCTAAACAGGTTGACTGCCTATTAAATAAAAAGGTTTAAATGGGAACAGAACACTCAAAATGGATAGGATGCAGTTCAAAATCACTTGTCACACCAGGAACTATGAAAGTCTCAACTTGAATGAAGAAAAAATAATAATAATTATAAATAAATAAATAAATACAATATATTGTATTATTGTATTGTATTATAAATAAAAACATAAAACCCACTTTGTGCTCATATGTCACACTAAAAAAAAAAGGCAGTAGGCTGAATATGGGAGATGGGCCAGTTGTATTACAATACAATAATACAATAAATATTTTAATAAATATTACAATAAGATAATACAGATTTTAAATTATTTGGAAATTATTTTAAAGCAGCTATCCTAAGAACTCTCCAAAAAGAAATCATAAACACTCAGGAAGCAGAAGATATAAAGAATATCAGATAGAAATTTTAGAACTAAAAGCACAAAAGTTGACACTGAAAAAGAAACAATCAAAGCAAACAAACACTGGATGGGGACTTCCCCGGAGGTCTAGTGGTTAAGCTTTCACCTCCCAATGCAAGTGGTGCAGGTTCAATCCCTGGTCAGGGAGCTAAAATTCCATATGCCTGACTGTGGCCAAAAACCAAGAATACAGACAAGAAAAGCAATATTGTAACAAATCCAATAAAGACTTAAAAAAACTCAATAGCAGAATGGAAATGACAAAGGAAACAATCAATGAACTTAAAAACAAATCAACAGAAAAGGTCCAATCTACAACCGAGACGAAAGAGATTAAAAAACAGAAATGAATAGCACCTCAGAGTCCTGTGGGACAATAATAAAGATATAACATGTTCACCACTAGAGTCCTAAAAAATGAGAAGAAAAAGAATGCAGAGATAAATATACATATATATATTTGAAAAATGATAGCTGAAAATATTCCAAATTTAGTTATGGATTATCAACCTTCAAACTGCTGAAAACTGATGACAAAGTTCTGAAAGAAGCCAGAGAGAAATGATATGCTACTTCTAAGAGAATAACAATTTGAAGGACAGTATATTTTCCACCAAAAACCACGGAAACTAAAAGGAAATGTATAATATTTTTCAAATGCTAAAAGGATCAAGCCAAAATATTCAGTTCAGTAGTTCAGTCGTGTCCAACTCTTTGCAAGCCCATGAACTGCAGCATGACAGTCTCCCTGTCCATCAACAACTCCTGGAGTCCATCCAAACCCATGTCCATTGAGTCGGTGATGCCATCCAAACATCTCATCTTCTGTCGTCCCCTTCTCCTCCTGCCCTCAATCTTTCCCAGCATCAGGGTCTTTTCAAATGAGTCAGCTCTTCGCATGAGGTGGCCAAAGTATCAGAGCTTCAGCTTCAACATCAGTCCTTCCAATGAACACCCAGGACTGATCTCCTTTAGGATGGACTGGTTGGATCTCCTTGCTGTCCAAGGGACTCTCAAGAGTCTCCTCCAACACCACAGTTCAAAAGCATCAATTTTTCAGCACTCAGCTTTCTTTATTGTCCAACTCTCACATCCATACATGACCACTGGAAAAACCATAGCCTTGACTAGATGGACCTTTGTTGACAAAGTGATGTATCTGCTTTTTAATATGCTGTCTAGGCTGGTCGTAACTTTCCTTCCAAGGAGTAAGCACCTTTTAATTTCATGACTGCAATCACCATCTGCAGTGATTTTGGAGCCCCAAAAATAAAGTCAGCCACTGTCTCCCAATCTATTTGCTATGAAGTGATGGGACTAGATGCCATGATCTTCGTTTTCTGAATGTTGAGCTTTAAACCAACGTTTTCACTCTCCTCTTTCACTTTCATCAATAGGCCCTTTAGTTCTTCTTCACTTTCTGCCATAAGGGTGGTGTCATCTGCATATCTGAGGTTATTGATATTTCTCCCAGCAATCTTGATTCCAGCTTGTGCTTCTTCCAGCCCAGCGTTTCTCGTGATGTACTCTGCATATAAGTTAAATAAGCAGGGTGACAATATACAGCCTTGACGTACTCCTTTTCCTACTTGGAACCAGTCTGTTGTTCCATGTCCAGTTCTAACTGTTGCTTCCTGACCTGCATATAGGTTTCTCAAGAGGCAGGTCAGGTGGTCTAGGATTCCCATCTCTTTCAGAATTTTCCACAGTTTATTGTGATCCACACAGTCAAAGGCTTTGGCATAGTCAATAAAGCAGAAGTAGATGTTTTTCTGAAACTCTCTTGCTTTTTCGATGATCCAGCAGATGTTGGCAATCTGATCTCTGGTTCCTCTGTTTTTTCTAAAACCAGCTTGAACATCTGGAAGTTCACGGTTCACATATTGCTGAAGCCTGGCTTGGAGAATTTTGAGCATTACTTTACTAGTGTGTGAGATGAGTGCAATTGTGCAGTACTTTGAGCATTGTTTGGCATTGCCTTCTTTGAGACTGGAATGAAAACTGACCTTTTCCAGTCCTGTGGCCACTGCTGAGTTTTCCAAATTTGCTGGCATATTGAGTGCAGCACTTTCACAGCATCATCTTTCAGGATTTGAAATAGCTCAACTGGAATTCCATCACCTCCACTAGCTTTGTTCGTAGTGATGCTTTCTAAGGCCCACTTGACTTCACATTCCAGGATGTCTGGCTCAAGGTCAGTGATCACACCATCGTGATTATCTGGGTCATAAAGATCTTTTTTGTACAGTTCTTCATATTAGAGTAAAATCATCCTTCAGGAATGAAGATGAGAAAAAGACACTGGCAGATGAAGGAAATAATGTGTCATCAACAAAACAGCTCTGAAAGAATGGTTAAAGGAATTTTTTCACACAGGAAATAAATGACAGAAACCTCAAACATCAGGAATAATGAGCAGTAGAAAGGGTGTGTGCCCACACGTGTATGTATGCTACATATGTATTGTGTATGAACATATACATAAATACATATATACTAATTAAACAGTTTTCCCCTTGTTCAGTTTTTAAAATTATGTTTGATGATTGAAAGTAAAACTGTAACACTGCCCTGTGGTTTTCAACATACATAAAGGTAACACTTAAGACAACTGTTTCATAAAGCGCGTAAGGGCCTAAAAGGTAGTAAGGTTTCCACCTTCCACTTAAAGTGGCAAAAGATCAATTAGCAGATTGTGATAACTTATGTATGTGTATTTTAATCCCTAGAGCAATCACACAAAAAAACTATACAAAGAGATACACTAAAGACATTACAGAAAAACCAAACCGGAGTACTAAGAAAATGTTCAAGTAACCCATAGGAATACAAGGAAGGGCAAACAGAAGAAAAATATGAAAAAGAATTCCTAAAATGGCAAACTTTGCCATTCATAAAATGGTAAACAAATGCAAAATACTGAAAATTACATTCAATATAAACAGTCTAAATACACCACCTAAAAAGACAAGGATGAGAAGAATTGGTTAAAAAGGAAAAAGACCTAACTAACTATATGCTGTCTAGGGGGCTTCCCTGATAGCTCAGTTGGTAAAGAATCTGCCTGCAATGCAGGAGACCTGGGTTGGGAAGATCCCCTGGAGAAGGGAAAGGCTACCGACTCCAATATTCTGACCTGGAAAATTCCATGTATAGTACATGAGGTTGCAAAGAGTTGGACATGACTGCGCAACTTTCACTTCAATTCACTTCATATGCTGTCTATAATAAACTTACTTCAAAAATAATGATATAGAAAGGTTAGAAATAAATGGATTCCATGTTTTAGGAGGAGAAAAGGAAGGATAAAAAAGTATAGCACAGAAGGTGTTTAGGGTAGTGAAACTATTTGGTATGATACTGTAATGGATATATGTCGTTATGTATTTGTTAAAATTCATAAAATATACAATAAAAAGAATAAACCCTAAAGTAATCTATGAACTTCTAGTTAATAATAATGTATCAATATTGGTTTATCAGTTGTAACAAATCAACCACATGAATGCAAAATGTTAATAAAGGAAACTGGTGGGAGTTGGTAAGAAGAGGGTATATGGGAGCTCTGTATTTTCTACTTTGAACTGCCTAAATTTTTTTGTCAATTAAAAAAAAAAATGGATGAGGAAAGACATACCATGCAAATATGGAACAAAAGAAAGCTGAAGTAGCCATGTTACACTGGATAAAGTATTTTTCAGAACAAGGAAAATTATCAGAAACAAAAAGGAATAATACATAATGACTAAAAGGCCAAAATAGACATAAAATTCTCAATGTGTATGCTCCAGAAAACAGCTTCAAAATACAAGAAGCAAAAATTGGCCTAATTGAAAACAGAGAAAGACAAATCAATAACCCCCTCTCAGTAACTGACAAAAACCTTAACTGAAAATCAGCAACAGAAAGAACACTACCATCAACCAACAAGACCTAACTAACATTTATAGGACACTCTATCCAACAGCAGGCTAGACTTTTTTTTGTAAACTCCTATGGAATACTCTCTAAGACAGACCACATCCTGGTTCATAAAGCAAACCTTCACAACTGTAAAGAAGGGACATCGCTATAGAAACCACAGACATCAAAAGGATAAGGGATGCTAAGAACAACTCTGTAAACAGAAATCCAACAACTCAGACAAAATGCACAAATTCCTTGAAAATCACAAACTCCTATAGCTTTTAAAGAAATGTTTAACTTCAGAAAAACAAATCTTAAGGCCAAGATGTCTTCAATGGCAAGTCCCACAAATATTTAAAAAGGAAATAATACCCATTCTACACTTGCCATAATAACACCCATTCTAACTCTTCCAAAAAATAGAAGATGAACACTTTCCAATTCTCATTTTTATACTGATATTATCCTGATAAAACCAGATGGTAAACAAAAACAAAATTACAGATCAATTCCCCTTATGAACACAGAAACAAAAATCCTCAGCAGAATATTACCAAACCAAATGCAGCAATACATAAAAAGAAAAATATACCATAAACAAGTGGGATTTATCCCAGGAATATAAGGCTGCTTCCAAAAAAACTGTCAATCAACAGATCCTATCAACAGATGCAGAGAAAACGTTTGACACAAACTCATGAGAAAAACGCTCAGCAAACTTGAAATTTAAGGAATTTCTCCCACTACCTGATAAAAGGCAGCTAAACAAAACAAAAACAAAAAACCTAGTCTGACTACTTCCTCCTAAAATTATGAACAAAGCCAAGATACCTGCTCTCACCATTCCTATTTAACACAGTACCCCAAGTCCTAGCCAGTGCAAAAAATAAGGCAAGAAAAGGAAATAAAATTTTCCACAGATTGTAAAGTAGGGGACATGATTAACCTCATAGAAAACCCCAGGGAATCAAATTAAAATCTCTTTAAACTACTTAGTTTAATAATGTCACAAGATATTAAGATCAACACAGGAAAATCAGTAATATTTTAGTATACTAAGAATGACTAAAGAAAAAACAAACTTAAATGTAACACCATTTACAATCACTTCCCCAAATAGAAAATATTATTTAAGTATAAATTTAACATAACAGGTTTAGAATCTGGTATGCTGAAAATGATAAAGCACTAATGAAGTAAAGCCTAAATAAATGGAAAGACATACTGTGTGCATGTTTTGGACCACTCAACATTAGTATAGCTGTCAACTCTCCCTAAAATGATCTACAGATTTAACACAAATCCTATAAAAAAAGCATAGCAGTTTTTTTCCCCCTTTTTTTGGCTACACCATGCAGCATGCTGATCTTCCCCAGCCAGGGACTGAAACTGTGCCTTCTGAAGTAGAAGTGCAGAGTATTAAACACTGAACCACCCACCAGGGAAGTACCACAGCATTTTTTTGGGGGGTGGACACAGACAAGTTATAGACAATTTTTTAAAACAGACAGACAAGTTGATTCTAAAATTTATATGAAAAGATAAATGATTCAGAATAAAACAATACTGAAAACTTGGAGGAACCATATTATCAAATTTAAAACTTACCATATGGCTTCAGCAATCAAGAGTGTATGGTGCTGAAGAAGGGACAGACACAGAGATCAATAAAACAGGATAGAGAAACTGGAAATAGACTCACAAGTATGCCTAACTGATTTCCGGCAAAGATATAAAAGCAATCCAAAGAAGGAAGAAAAAATCCAAAGAAGGAAGAATAAATGGGGATGGAGCAAATGGACTTCCATAGGCAAAGAAAAAACAGAGATCCAAAATTTATGTAAAAATTAACTGCAAATGGATCTTAGATGCAAAGATAAAGGGTAAAACTATAAAAAATGGTACAGGAAAACACAGGAGAAAACCTTTGTGACCTAGAGTTGGGCAAACAGTTTTTAGACATGACACCAAAGCAAGACTTATAAGAGAGGATTGGCCTTCATCAAAATTAAAAATCAAGTTTATCAAAGACCCTGTTAGGAAGATTAAAAGACAAGACACAGACTGGGGAGAAAACACATATAAAGAACACTTATCCAGAAAGTCTCTAAACACAAAAATGAGAAAACAAAGAATCTCATTAGAATATGGGCAAACACATGAAAAAATATTCACTGAAGAATATATTCACATGGCAAATAAGGACATGAAAATGTTCACTATCATGAGAAATCAGGGAAATGCAAATTAAAGACACAATGAGATACTATTACAACACCTTTCAGAATGACCAAAATTTGTTAAATATTGACAATGCCAAATGCTAGTGAGGATAGAAACTTCATCTTTCATATAATGCTAGTGGAAATGCAAAATTTTTATAACTTGTCCAGAAAGTAGTTTGGCAGTTTCTTTAAAAACTAAACATACATTTACCATACAACATAACAATGGCACTTCTGGGTATTTATCCCAGAGAAATGGAAAACATGTCCACACAAAACATGTGTACATGAATGTTCGTAACAGTTTTTTTGTATACCTCCCCACTCCAGTACTCTTGCCTAGAAAACCCCATGGATGGAAAAGCCTGGTGGGCTACAGTCCATGGGGTCGCGAAGGGTCTGGTGGGCTACAGTCCATGGGGTCGCGAAGGGTCGGACACGACTGAGCGACTTCACTTTCACTTTTCACTTTCATGCATTGGAGAAGGAAATGGCAACCCACTCCAGTGTTCTTGCATGGAGAATCCTAGGGACGGGGGAGCCTGGTGGGCTGCCATCTATGGGGTTGCACAGAGTCGGACACAACTGAAGTGACTTAGCAGCAGCAGCAAACTGGACTTAATACAAATGTCTTTCAACAAGAACATGAATAAAATGCAACATATCCATACAGTGTA
Source organism: Bos taurus (assembly GCF_002263795.3). Classification (NCBI taxonomy): domain Eukaryota; kingdom Metazoa; phylum Chordata; class Mammalia; order Artiodactyla; family Bovidae; genus Bos; species Bos taurus. Next base: position 52,250,528 of record NC_037340.1, read on the forward strand.
GTACTACTGAGCTACAAAAAAAGAACAAATTACTGATACACACAAAAACTTGGATGGATCTCAAAGGCATTATGTTGAGTGAAAAAGCCAATCTCAAAAGGTTACACACATTCCATTTATATACCACACTTGAAATGAAAAACTTGTGATTTTCATTTCACTGATAGGTTGCTTCGCTGGTAGCTCAGCTGGTAAAGAATCCGCCTGCAATGCAGGAGACCCTGGTCTGATTCCTGGGTCAGGAAGATCCCTTGGAGAAGGGATAGGCTACCCACTCCAGTATTCTTGGGCTTCCCTGATGGTAAGGGAAGATGGTAAAGAATCTTGGGCTCAGATGGTAAAGAATCCACCTGCAATAAGGGATTTGATCGATCCCTGGGTTGGGAAGATCCTCTGGAGAATTCCATGGACTGTCCAGTCCATGGGGTTGCAAAGAGCTGGACATGACTGAGCGACTTTCACAGAGATAGGCTGCCACAGTTACGTTGGGGAGAGGATCTGGTGATTATAAAGGGGTAGCACGAGGGATTTTTTCCTTCTTTGTGGTGGTGGAACAGTACTGTATCCTGATTATGGCAGTGGTTATACAACCTGATAAAATTTCAGTGCTGGGTTCAGAAAGCCAATTAAAACCAGTCCTTGTCTGGGATTTCCCTGGTGGTCTAGTAGTTAAGATACTCTGCTTCCACTGCAGGGGTTGATGCCTGGTAGGGGAACTAAGATCCAGCAGCCAAAAAACAGGAAAACAAAACAAAAACAGTTCTTGTCTTCAGTGAGCTCATAGCCCACAGGCAAACTTCTTTTCTGTGTCCCTAACTTATGCTATACACTCCTTGAAAGCAGAATCTTCACTCAGCAAATGCCCAATACATGAAGAACAAAAGACTAACAATGCTTGGTTTAGAAACATATTGTAGTTTTCACCATACATGAGAAATTGAGAAAGCAATTCTTTTCCTTAGAGATCCAACATAGTAGAGTGAAAAAAACATGGACTGTGAAGTCACACATACTTGTATATGAATCTTAGCTCTGGGATGACTACAGCTTAGAAAAAGCTCTTGGTTTTTATGTTTTGAGTTTTCATTTCCTTATCTTTAAAATAGCAATGTCTCCCACTGATAAAAGGGGACTGCTATGAGTACTATAAAAAACATAATGTAGGGAATTCCCTGGTGGTCCAGTGGGTAGGACCTGCAACTAAGATCCCACATGCCACAGAGAATGGCCAAAAAAAAAAAAAAAAAAAATAATGTAAATATATCTACACATAAAACTCCATCATAAAATCTAGTACACAGCAGGCATTTTCCAAGTTGCCCCTACACCTGTTCCTTATTCACTAATCCTTCACTATGACCAAAATGACCATTTGTACTCAAATTACACATTTCTTTGCCTTGACTTTTCTGGCTTCAATTAAGCCCTTACCTTAATGTACACCTTCAAGATGAGGAACTCAAATTCTATATAACTCAATATCATAACACTCAAATTTGTAAGACTTTACACTTAAACTTTTCCCCTAAGAAGCATTCTATAGGTTCCTTGAACCTCAAAATTTGCACATGTAGTGATGAGGATGAAAACAGTAATGCATTCATGTTGGTAGTAGCAGCTCACTCTGTTCCTCATTTCCACAGCCACTCTGGAATGTGATCAGCAGTTGGGAGCTTACTTTGGGGTTCCTGCTGCCACAAACTAGAAATCTTCGGACTCCTACCAGCCTGGGGTTAGAGTATCCACAAACGTTTAAGTAAATTTTCTTCAGTCAGTGCCTGCTTCACTGCCAATATTTCCATGTCTTGGGCCTTTCCTACTACAGATCCCTCCTGATCGAGAGCTCATCCCATCAATTTTCCTCCATTTAGTTCTTCTCTCCCAATTCCCTTTCTTTCACCTACTACAGGCCCTACTGCAACTTTCTCACTGTTAAATTATTTTATATTTACTTTTTTTATTATTATTATGTAACTTGATTTTTCTTTTTTTTTTGTCCTACACTATTTTATGGTCATTTTTTGATGTCAGCACACACAATCTTACCTCACCCTCATTAATGATAACACTGTTCAGAAGCAGAGATGTACATTAAGTAAATAATAAAGAATTTGTTTAAACATACAGCAGGAACTAAAGTTGGGAGAATAGGAAAAACAGAGAGCTAATGCTATGGTCAAGTCCTCTGCATTCTTCAAAGTTTAACAGCCAGCTCATGCCCACTTACTCTGCCAGCTGACAAGTCTTTCCTATGTACTCAAAGCTCTTACTCAACTTTTCTAAACTTTCATTCTTAAAAATAAAGAATAGGCAAGGATCACCAAAGATAAACAGGAAAAGAAAATGACTAGAGGAAACAGGAATGATTCCAGAAAAAAAAACAAAACTTTTAAAAACTATCTTCAGAGATAAAAATAGAAGTAAAATCATAAAACAAGAAACAGCTCTAGAAAAATTTTAAACAAACTGAAGATAATTCAATAGAAAGAGAGGAAAAAGTCATGAAAATCTCCCAGAAGAGAGACCTGAAAAAAGGAAACCAAAGAAAAAAAGTTTGAAAACAGGCGAGAATAGATAAGAACATTATAAGAGCAATCCAAGAGGCCCAAATTAGAATTTCTGAGAGAAAAAAGTAAGAAAACGGAGTGGAGGATATCATCTAAGAAAAACATAAGGCAATCATTAAACATGAAAAATACGAGTCTGCAGATTAAGGGGGGCTAGGACTTTCCTGGTGGTCCAGTGACTGAGAATTCACCTTCCAATGCAGGGGACATGGGTTCGATCCTGACTGGGGAAACAGGATTCCACATAACAGAGAGCAACTAAGGCTGCATGCCATAACTAAGAAAGCCCGTGTGCTGCAAAGAAAGATCCCTCATGCTGCAACCAAGAGCCAATGCAGCCAAATAAATAAATACTTTCAAAAATTTAAAAAAAAAAAAAACAGATTAAGGGACCCATCAAGTACACCACTATGGAATTCTTAGAAAACAACTGATCCTTGAACAACTCGGGGGGTTAAAGGTGCCAACCAGACCCCCATTACCACCACCAGTCCCCCACACAGTCAAAATCCATGTATAAGAATCCATCTGCTAGACATAACAGAGAACAGACTTGTGGACACAGTGGAGGGGAAGGAGAGGGCGGGATGAACTGAGACTAGCACTGAAACACACACAGTACCATACATAAAATACATAGCCACTAGGAATTTGCCATATGACAGAGGGATCTAAACCCAGTGCTTTGTGGCAACCCAGAGGGTGGGAGGCGGGAGAGAGGGGACATATGTTGATGTATGGCAGGGACCAACACAACACTGTAAAGCAATTACCTTCCAATTAAAAATTTAAAAAAAAAAAAAAAGCATCCATCTGCCAATGCAGGGGACAAGGTTCAATTCCTGGTCCTGGAAGATCTCACATGGCCTGGGGCAAAAAAGCCACATGCCACAACTACTGTGCCCCAAAGCCTGTGCTGCACAAGAAAAGAGAAGCCACCACAACAAGAAACCCAGGCACCAGAACTAGACAGCAGCCCCTCATCTGGTTGAAACTAGAGAAAAGCCAACACACAGCACAGAAGACCTAACACAGCCAAAAAAAACACTCATGTATAACTTTATATAGTTGGCCCTCCACATCCTAGGTTTGGCATCCTCAGATTCAAGTATCATATGATGCTATATAGTGCTACATTCAACATACCTTTTTTTATTGCATTCGACACTACCATGCTTTGCAGAAACTGTTTTTTTTACAAACTGTAGGTCTGTGGCAATCCTGCATCAAGCAAGTCTGTTGGTACCATTTTCCAGTAGCATTTGCTTACTCTGTCTCTGCACCCCGTTTTGTTAGTTCTTGCAATATTTTGAATGTGTTCATTATTATTATATTTGCTACACTGATCTGTGATCTTTGATGTAACTACTGCAAAAAGATTATGGTTGACTGAAAGCTCATTTTTCACCAATAAAGTATTTCTTAAGTTACTTAGATTTTTTTTTTTAGACTTAATGTGATTGCACACTTAGTACAAATTTTTCTTTTTTTTTTTTTTACTGTATCACATGGCTTGTGGTATCATCACAGTCATACCAGGGATTGAAGCTGGGCCCTCAGCAGTGAAAGAGTGGAGCCCTAACCACTGGACAACCAGGGAATTCCCCCTAAACATACCTTTTATATGTACTGAGACACCAGAAAAAAATTATGTGACTCACTTTATTGCAGTATTTATTGCAGTGGTCTGGAACCAAACCCACAATATCTTTGAAGTATACCTGTATTTATTTTTAAAAATTTGTGAATAAGAGGAGTTCAAGCGTGCAGTTAAACCCGTACTGTTCATGATCAACTATGTATGGAAAAAAGAGAAGTTTTCAGAGAAATGATAGAATAAATTTCCTACAGGAAACAAAATGAGACTAAATTTCACTTCTTATGATGAACAATGAATGCCAGAAAAAAAACCGAGCAATGACTTTCAAAGTTCAGAGGGAAAATAACCTGCAATTTAGAATTCTAAACCCAACCATCACTCAAACGTGAGGGGAGAACAGACATCAGAAGAATCAGTTTATCTGCTGAGTACTCTTTCTCTTAAGAAGTTACTTGAGAATGAACTTTAGCAAAAAAAAAAAAAAGCTTTTAATTTTTATTTTTATTTTTTTTTTTAGGTTCAGGCATGTTTTTTAATGATTTTATTTATGGTTGTGCACGGTCTTCATGCTGCGTGGGCTTTTCTCTAGCTGTGGCTCCTCTTGTTGCGGAGCATGGGCTCTGGTGCCCACAGACCTCAGTTCTGCGGCTCCCGGGCTCGAGAGCCCCGGCCCAGTGGCTGTGATGCATGGGCTCAGCTGCTCTGCCACGTGTGGTCTTCCCAGACCAGGGGTGGAACTCGCATCCCCTGCTTTGGCAGGGGGGCGATTCTTTACCACTGAGCCGCCAGGAAAGCCCTCAGGAGTATTTTAGACTAGTTTTCCATGCTCCTATCTGGTGAGAGAGGCCTGGGAGCCAGGAGTCCTCAGCCACGGTGCTGGCTCTGCCATCAAAAGCTCTGGGGCCTCTAGCGAGCACCTGCCCCTCGCTCAGTCGTGTCTGACTCTTTGCCCACCAGGTTCCTCTTGTCCATGGGATTTCCCAGGCAAGATTACTGGAGTGGGTTGCCATTTCCTTCTCCAAGGCTTTTAATTTTTAATTAAAAAAAAAGAAAACTGAGATCTAAGATTCAGGGGGAAGGATACTACTCAAAAATGCAATGAGGAAAATCACAAGAAAACAGCCATGCAGATGACCTCAAGAATAATAGACTAGAATGTATATGATTGACAGCATGGGGAACAGTAGGATAATAATAAAGATAGATCAAAAAAAAAAAAAAGACAAGAAAAAAGAAAATCAGGAACTCCAGAAAGAAAATTCCAGTTGAGCTATTTAAATTCCTAAAAGATGATGCTGTGAAAGTGCCGCACTCAATATGCCAGCAAATTTGGAAAACTAAGCAGTGGCCACAGGACTGAAGGTCAATTTTCATTCTAATCACAAAGAAGGATAATGCCAAAGAATGTTCAAACTACCATACAATTGCGCTAATCTCACATACTAGCAAGGTTATGCTCAAAATTCTTCAAGCCAGACTTCAGCAGTAAGTGAACCCAGATCTTCCAGGTGTACAAGTTAGGTTTTAAAGAGGCAGAGGAACCAGAGATCAAACTGCTAACGTTCGCTGGATTATGGAGAAAGCAAGGGAATTCCAGAAAAACATCTACTTCTGCTTCATTGACTACACTAAAGCCTTTGTGTGGATCACAACCAACTGGAAAATCTTAAAGAGATGGGAGTACTGGACAACCTCACATGCCTCCTGAGAAACCTGTATGCAGGTCAAGAAGCAACAGCTAGAACCAGATATGGAACAACAGATTGGTTCAAAACTGGGAAAGCAGTATGACAAGGCTGTATATTGTTACCCTGCTTATTTAAATTAAATGCAGAGTACATCATGTGAAATGCCAGGCTGGATGAATCACAAGCTGGAATCAACACTGTCAGGAGAAGTACCAACAACCTCAGATATGCAGATGATACCACTCTAATGGCAGAAAGTGAAGAACTAAAGAGCCTCCTGATGAGGGTGAAAGAGGAGAGTAAAAAAGTGGGCTTAGGCTTAAAGCTCATCATTCAAAAAACTAAGACCATGGCATCTGGTCCTATCACTTCATGGCAAATAGATGGGGAAACAGTGGAAACAGTGGAAATAGTCACAGGTTTTATCTTGGGCTCCAAAATCACTGCAGACGGTGACTGCAGCCATGAAATTAAAAGACGCTTGCTCCTTGGAAGAAAAGCTATGACAAACCTAAACAGCATATTAAAAAGCAGAGACATCATTTTGCCAACAAAGATCTATATAGTCAAAGCTATGCTTTTTCCAATAGTCATGTACAGATGTAAGCGCTGGAAGGCTAAGTGCCAAAGAACTGACTCTTCTGAACTACGGTGCTGAAGGCGGCTCTTGAGAGCCCCATGGACTTCAAGGAGATCCAACCAGTCAATCCTAAAGGAAACCAACCCTCAATATTCACTGGAAGGACTGATGCTGAAGTTCCTATACTCTGGCCCCTGACGTGAAGAGCCGACTCACTAGATAAAAGACCCTGATGCTGAGAAAGATTGAAAGTAAAAGGAGAAGGGGTGGCAGAGGATGAGATGGTTAGATAATATCACCAACTCAATGGACATGAATATGAGGAAATTTCACAAGATAGTGAAGGACAGGGAAGGCTGGTATAACGTCCATGGGGTCGCAAGAGTTGGATATGACTTATCGACTGAACAATAACAATTGTTATTAACAATTCATATAACAATAACAACTCATAGTAACATTACTCACAACAGCCAAAAGGTATAGACAACCCAAATGTCCACTGAAGGATGAATAAACAAAATGTGGCATATATGCACAGTAGAAGATCATTTGGCCTTAAAAAGGATGGAAATTCCGATCCGTGCTACAACATGAATAAACCTTGAAGATTATACTAAGTGAAATAAGCTAGACACAAAATGACAAATACTGTACGGTTCCACTTACATGTGTACCTAAAGTAGTCAAAGCAGTCAGGGAAAGCAGAATGTGGTTGCCAGGAATTCAGAAAAAGGGGAAATGGGGAGTTAGCTATAAACGGTACAGAATTTCAGTTGAGGAAGATGAAGTTCTAGAGACTGTTGGTGGTGATGATGGCTGCACAACAATATAAATATACTTAATGTCAATGATTTGACACATAAAACTGATTTAAATGCTTAATTTTTATGTTACGTATTTTTGTACAACAAAGAAAAAAATAGGTATATGAATACTTTAACATGTAACACCTTTTCCTGCTCCCAACTCCTGCCAGAAGAACCACTAGTCTGATTTCTATCATCATATCTCCTGGCAACTGAACTGTAGCTACTTTTTTGTGTATCTGGCTTCTTATATATATCTGTGAGATTCATCCATATTGTTGCACAGTAGTTCATTCCTCTCTATTGCTGAGTACAATTCTATTGTATGAATGTATCACAATTTATTCATCTTTTCACCCATTTTTAGACATTTGATTATTTCCTTTTTCTTTTTTGCTATTATAAATAAAGCTACAGTGAATATTTACATGCAAGTCTTTATGTAGACATATATTTTCATTTCTCAAGGGTAAATACCTAGGGGTAGAATTTCTGGATTATTGGATACATGTATATTTAGCTTGTAGAAAATACTCAATGATTTTCCAAAACTGTAGTGTTGGTGCTGTTTAAAACTTAGAATGATGGGTAAGTTGATAATGAAATTCTGCTTTTCCTTTTTAATACAAATTGTTGTTTAATGCTACACAGACTGAGTACTGAATTCTTTGAAACTCTCAGTGCATCAGCTCTTCAACAAGGATCCATATCAATTTCAACTAAAAAAAAAATGCACAATGTGAGTTGTGAGTTAAGTTTTATTTGGAGCAAAATGCCAACTATAACCTAGGAGGCAGCAATTCAGACAGCTCTGAGAAACCCTTCTGAAGAGGTGGTAGGAAGGTCAGCGTATTATGTGATTTTGGTGAAGGCAGAATACATACAATCAAGCACACATTTCTGCAGAACATTGCTGCCAGTCTTATAAAGGTGACTGCTAGTCACGAGGAGCACATGTCACCATGAAAGATTTTAGTGCTTTTCTAGATATGAGGAGATGCAAGAAGTGGGCTCATAAAATCTTCTTCTGAAAATATCTAACTATCTGAAGGCCTGTTCTGCAGGTTTTTCCCAGAGCACAGAGTACCTCATTCCTGATCTCCACCCTGAATCCTTTCAGAGTGGGGTTGAAGGTCAGCGGTCACAACTTGTAATTTGATCCTTGCAGAGGCAAACGACAAGTGCCAATTTGTAGTTGACATCAGGATCATCTCTGCTCTACCCACAGAAACTTTGATTCAACAGAGAAGGACAGCAGGGTACAGACTTTGGTCTTTTATTTCTTAAAGCTCTTTAAGTGATCCTGATTCATGACCCGGTTGAGAACCAGTGTCTTAACCGATGAAAATTATAATATTTTTAAACATTAAAAAAAAAAACCTACTCTTGGGACTTCCCCAGTGATCCAGTGGCTAAGACTCTGTGTTCCCAATGCAGGGGGCCTGGGTTCAATCCCTAGTGGAGAAGCTAGATCCCACAGGCCACAACTAGGAGTTCTTATGCTGCAACTCAAGAGCCCGCATGCCGCAACACAGACTCGACACAGCCAAATAAATAAATAAATAAAAATAGTCTGTAAAAAAAAAAAAAAAACCTACTCTTATAGCTTGGAAATTAAATGGGAGTGGGAGAAAATCTGATTTTAGCTATATTTTGTGAAGACAATAATTTGGGTGACAAATGTTTCCTTGTACTTCAGGTTTTACCTCTTTAGCTACTTGAACTGCATCATCCATCAACACTCATTGGAATTCCATTAAAAATTTTTTCAGTTGTGCCACCTGCAACTAAAGAAAAAAAAAACCTTTAGAAAGATGAAACAGCCCTATTTAAAGAGCACTGGTTGTTCTGGGGGAGAGGGTACACTCTACCAAGATATCTCACAGAGTTGTAATGAACATTCCAGGAGCCACAGCACAAAACTTCATCTTAAATAGTTAATTCAGATCACTGACAAGCTCATGAGAACTGAATTCAACGATATCTTAGGTCCTTACTGTAGGAGATAGGATGGAACACTCCTCCCTTGTCCAAAAACCTGGATTATTCCATGGTAGGGGTATTTATGTACCATAACATTCCGATAGGGGACATTTGGCAATGTCTGAAGACAGTTTTGATAAACAAATCATAGGATGGCCCTTCCAAAACAAAGAATTATCCCCAAACGCCAAAGCTGAAAACCCAAGCACTGGTCAAAAACACCCTCGGGTCTAACCTTTGCAATCTAAGTGTCTAACTAAGTGTCCCAAGCCAAATCTATAAACCTCCTTAAGCCTCAGTTTTCTCCCTTGGAAAAACACTATAGAGTCTGCATTCAATATTCTCTGCCTTTTCTAACTCCAGCTTCAACAGCTGGAAGTTCACAGTTCATGTACTATTGAAGCCTGGCTTGGAGAATTTTGAGCGTTTTTACTTTGCTAGTGTGTGAGATGAGTGCAATTGTGCAGTAGTCTGAACATTCTTTGGCATTGCCTTTCTTTGGGATAGGAATGAAAACTGACCTTTTCCAGAGGAACCAGAGATCAAACTGCCAACATCTGTTGGATCATTGAAAAAGCAAGAGAGTTCCAGAAAAACATCTACTTCTGCTTTGTTGACTATGCCAAAGCCTTTGACTGTGTGGAAAATTCTTAAAGAGATGGGAATATCAGACCACCTTACCTGCCTCCTGAGAAATCTGTATGCAGGTCAAGAAGCAACAGTTAGAACTGTACATGGAACTACAGACTGTTTTCAAATAGGGAAAGGAGTACATCAAGGCTGCATATTGTCACCCTGCTTATTTAACTTATATGCAGAGTATATCAGGAGAAATGCCGGGCTGGATGAAGCACAAGCTGGAATCAAGATCAGTTCAGCCCAGTCACTCAGTCGTGTCTGACTCTAAGATTGCTGGGAGAAATATCAACAACCTCAGATATGCAGATGACACCACCCTTATGGCAGAAAGCAAAGAAGAACTTAAGAGCCTCTTGATGAAAGTGAAAAAGAAGAGTGAAAAAGTTGGCTTAAAACCCAACATTCAGAAAACTAAGATCATGGCATATGGTCCCATGACTTCATGGCAAATAGATGGGGTAACAATGGAAACAGTGAGAGACTATTTTCGGGGGCTCCAAAAATCACTGCAGATGGTTATTGCAACTGTGAAATCAAAAGATGCTTGCTCTTACGAAGAAAAGCTATGACAAACCTAGACAACATATTAAAAAGCAGAGACACTACTTTGCCAACAAAGGTCTGTTAGTCAAGGTTATGGTTTTTCCAGTAGTCATGTTTGGATGTAAGAGTGGGACTATAAAGAAAGCTGAGCGCTGAAGAACTGATGCTTTTGAACTGTGGTGTTGGAGAAGACTCTTGAGAGTCCCTTGGACTGCAAGGAGATACAACCAGTCCATCCTAAAGGAAATCAGTCCTGAATATTCATTGGAAGGACTGATGCTGAAGCTTAAACTCCAATACTTTGGTCACTGATGCAAAGTACTGACTCAATGGAAAAGACCCTGATGCTGGGAAAGGCTGAAGTCAAGAGAAGGGGATGACAGAGGATGAGATGGTTGGAAGGCATCACCAACTCAATGGCCATGAGTTTAAGTAAACTCCGGGAGTTGGTGATGGGACAGGGAGGCCTGGCATGCTTCAGCCCACGAGGTTGCAAAGAGTTGGACATCACTGAGCTGAACTGACTGAATCCATCAGAAGAATGTCCACAAGTTGATCACGCCCTCTTTAAACAATTACTATAAAACTTCTCACTATCTTCCTCAAGTTGGGACACATGGTTTTAAGGGCATTAGCCCACTATGGGCCTCTTTCCCTGGCAAAATAACAAAGCTACCCTTTACTACTTCACCCAAAATTTTGGCACCAGTGTACAGGGAAGCTGAGCTTTTGGGATCGCTTTCGATTCTTTTGGGCATATACCAGAAGCAGAATTACTGAACCATGTGGTAATTATATGTTTAATTTTTAAAAATATCTCCAAACCATTTTCCACAGCTGCTATATACCACTTTACATTCCCACCAACAGTGCACAATGTTCTAATTTCCCCACATCCTCACCAACACTTGTTTTCTGGTTTGATAGTAGCCACCCTACTGATGTGAGCAGGACAGACACAAAGCTTTACTGCTCAGAACCCTCTTCAAGAAGGGACTTCTTATTTAGTTGTGGAGACTGGTTAGCTGACAGCTTCCTGCTGTTAATCCCTTTAGAATTCACCTTAGCTTTCAAATAGAGGGTACCCTTTCCTCAGGACTGTCCCTGGCCAATGAGTGGACAAGGTGGGGTGGTACAATGGCCTAGACCTTTCCAACCAGTCAATTTGGCAATCTGGGCTGACAGATTTTGTCAGGTGGGCACTGCATTCTGACAGCCTCCCATGCCCAACCTAATCTGTTCTGCCACTTCACAGGCATTACTCCTCAAAAAGCCCCTTGCTCTCCTACTCCATCTCAATCTAATTCCTGGAGAACCCAATTGGCACATATATTAAGTATACTATTTACACTGATGGAGTGACAAAAACCACTGGGGAAAAATACAACTCCCAATTAAATAAACTAAAATGTTAACAATGGTGAGACCTCTGTACTATTTATGTATTCCTTATTAGTGTTAGTTGCTCAGTCATGTCCAACTCTGTGTGACCCCATGGACGGTAGCCCGCCAAGTTCCTCTGTCCATGGAATTCTCCAGGCAAGAATACTGGAGTGGGTAGCCATTTCCTTCTCCAGGGGATCTTCCCAACCCAGAGACTGAATTGGCTCCCCTGCACTACAGGCAGATTCTTCACCATCTGAGCCACCAGGGAAGCATTCCTTAACCACCATCTATTAATTACTTATACAAATTAATAATAAAACCATTAGAAGATGCCATACCTAATTCTGCTCCTAAGGAAATATTCTAATGGTAGGATAAAATGGTGTATTTTGTAATTTTGTACAAAATTATGACTAATTAGTGAGTCATAAACAAATTGCTGGTGTTCTTAAAAAAAAAAAAGCATATGCCCAGGTACCAAGGAACTAAAAGATCAGGCACTGGGCTTCATAGACTTTTCATAGGTTCCTCATTTGTTTATAAAGACTTTCAGAAGAGACAGTGGAGCCTGTTCATTCACCCTCATGTTTTCATAGATGAGATCAATGCCCCAGATAGGATGAGGGAAGAACATTTGTTGGCCTTGTTTCTCAATGCCTATGTCCAAAGAACGCTCAAACTACCACACAACTGCACCCATCTCACACGCTAGTAAAGTAATGCTCAAAATTCTCCAAGCCAGGCTTCAGCAATACGTGAACTGTGAATTTCCAGATGTTCAAGCTGGTTTTAGAAAAGGCATAGGAATCAGAGATCAAATTGCCAACATCCACTGGATCATTGAAAAAGCAAGAGAGTTCCAGAAAAACATCTATTTCTGCTTTATTGACTATGCCAAAGCCTTTGACTGTGTGGATCACAACAAACTGTGGAAAATTCTGAAAGAGATGGGAATCCCAGACCACCTGACCTGCCTCCTGAGAAATCTGTATGCAGGTCAGGAAGCAACAGTTAGAACTGGTCATGGAACAACAGACTGGTTCCAAATAGGAAAAGGAGTATGTCAAGGCTGTATATTGTCACCCTGCTTATTTAACTTATATGCAGAGTACATCATGAGAAACACTGGGCTGGAGGAAGCACAAGCTGGAATCAAGATTACTGGGAGAAGTATCAATAATCTCAGATATGCAGATGGCACCACCCTTATGGCACAAAGTGAAGAGGAACTAAAAAGCCTCTTGATGAAAGTGAAAGAGAAGAGTGAAAAAGTTGGCTTAAAGCTCAACATTCAGAAAACGAAGATCATGGCATCTGGTCCCATCACTTCATGGGAAACAGATGGTGAAACAGTGGAAACAGTGTCAGACTTTATTTGGGGGGCTCCAAAATCACTACTGATGGTGACTGCAGCCATGAAATTAAAAGACGCTTACTCCTTGGAAGGAAAGCTATGACCAACCTAGATAACGTATTCAAAAGCAGAGACATTACTTTGCCAACAAAGGTCCATCTAGTCAAGGCTATGGTTTTTCCAGTGATCATGTATGGATGTGAGAGTTGGACTGTGAAGAAAGCTGAGCGCCAAAGAATTGATGCTTTTGAACTGTGGTGTTGGAGAAGACTCTTGGAGTCTTGGAGTCTTGGAGTGTTGGAGAGTCCCTTGGACTGCAAGGAGATCCAACCAGTCCATCCTAAAGGAGATCAGTCCTGGGTGTTCTTTGGAAGGACTGATGCTAAAGCTGCAACTCCAATACTCTGGCCACCTCATGCAAAGAGTTGACTCATTGGAAAAGACTCTGATGCTGGGAGGGATTGGGGGCAGGAGGCGAAGGGGATGACAGAGGATGAGATGGCTGGATGGCATCACTGACTCGATGGACGTGAGTTTGGGTGAACTCTGGGAGTTGGTGATGGACAGGGAGGCCTGGCGTGCTGCAATTCATGGGGTCGCAAAGAGTTGGACACGATTGAGCGACTGAACTGAACTGACTGATGTCCATTTCTCTTTCCAGCTAAAGGGGTAATATGTCTAAATGTAGGAACCACATTAAACATACAATTCCAGAAAGGGTAAAGTAAGATTATCCCAAAACTGTTCAAAATGTATCTCTTTCTATGAAAAATTGAATGGTGGCCATCTAATACCAACATTCCAGGCAGTTAGCAAGTGCTGACTCCCTCAGTGCATGAACCTTTCAAATGAAATCTCTAATGCCTTTCATTCCCAGCTATCACTTTCTCTCCTTTCCTTCCCTGCCAATCTTCTCAATAATACACTTAGTGTCCCTCCTCCTCTACTTCATACCCTTTGACATACACTCTCACTTTGTCTCCACAGGAACTCCTCTTGATAAACAGTCAAAAACAATCTTCAAAGAAGATTTCACAATCCTTATTTATACCACCAAATTGTGAATCTGACCACTGCCACAAGTCCCATCATTACTCAACCAGAATCAACAAGCTGGCATCAACATTACTGGGAGAAATATCAAGCAGCTCAGATATACAGGTGATACCACCCTAATAGCAGAAAGCAAAGAGGAACTAAAGAGCCTCTTGATGAAGGTGAAAGAGGAGAATGAAAAGGCTGGCTTAAAATTCAACATTCAAAAAACTAAGATCATGGCGATGAATTCAACATTTAAAAAACTAAGATCATGGTGATACTTGCTCCATGGAAGAAAAGCTATGACAAACCCAGCGTAAGCATATTATAAAGCAAAGACATCAATTTGCCAACAAAGGTCCATATAGTTAAAGCTATGGTTTTTCCAGTAGTCTTGTATGGATGTGAGAGTTGGACTTTAAAGAAGGCTAAGCACTGAAAAATTGATGCTTTCAAACTGTAGTGCTGGAAAAGACTCTTGACTATCCCCTGGTCACGAGTCCAGGAGCATGGAGACCAAACCAGTCAATCCTAAAGGAAATCAACCCTAAATATTTATTGGAAGGAACAATGCTTAAGCTCCAGTACTTTGGCCACCTGATGTGAAAAGCCAACTCACTGGAAAAGACCCTGATGCTGAGAAAGACTAAGGGCAAGAGGAGAAGAGGGTGCCAGAGGATGAGATGGCTGGATGGCATCACCACCTCAATGGACATGAATTTGAGCAAATCCAGGACACAGTAAAGGACAGGAAAGACTTGTGTGCTGTAGTCCATGGTGTCGTAAGAGTTGCACACAACTTAGTGACTGAACAATAGTAGATAAAAATCACCATCTATCCCAGGAATCAGCAAACTTTTTCTGTGAAGAGCCACACAGTAAACATTTGGCTTTGGAGGTCATACAGCCTCTGTCACAGTTACTCAGCTCTGCTGTTTTAGCATAAAAGCTGCAACAGACAAAAGGTTAACTGTAGCTATAGTTCAATTTCATTTCAGAAAACTAAAATTTGAATTTTATATAATATCCATATGTCATAAAATATCATTCTTCTTTTGATTTGACTTTTCCCAACCATTTAAGGACGTTAAAACAACTCTTAGTTTGTGGGCTATGCAAAAACTATCAGTTTGCAACCTCTGGTCTCCCCTTTACCAAAGCCAGAGATTCTAGGTGTCCCAACTCCTTCTTCTCCCTTAGTCAGGAGAGTCAGTCCTTACCTCTAGTAAAGTACTTGTCACACACTATTCTAACTGTTTATGGCCTCCTTCAACTGACAGTAAGATCCTTGAAGGTAAGAAACATGTCTGTTCTAAGACGATCCTTGAAGGTAAGAAACATGTCTGTTCTTTTTAGTTTGGCTCATTCTTGAACTTAACAGTAACATTTAAAGGAAAAAGAAAAACACAGCCAATTTTAAAATGCATTATCTAAAGGCTCAGGCAAACGTGGAACATGTTTATTAAGTACAAATAGTAATGATCTTTATTCAATGCTTCAGTAACTGCTCCATTTGTTTTCTGGGTGCTTTTTGTGCTTTCCAAGGCCTTGAAATGCTGTATGGGTCTTGAAACAATGAATTTGAGATGCCAATACAGTGGCTAGCTACCACTACAGTTGGGTCTATGAGCAGCCTTTATGCCTTCTACACATCTCTCCTTTCTAAGTGGCACGTTCAACCGTAATCACATCTTCAAAGTCATTCAATTAAAGAAAGAAAAACAAGGCATAGTAAAAAAAAAAAAAAAGACATAACCAGACACATCTAAAAAAACAGCAGCTCAACAAAGATTGTAATAATAACGATTTGTTAATGCTTAGTATGTGTTAGGCACTGTATCAAGGCATATGATGCACAGTGTTTAACATATCTTCAAAGCACAGAAAATAGATGCTTCATTTTGCAGATGAAGAAACTGTGGCACAGAACAGTTAAATAACTTGTCCATAGTCAAACAACTAGTAGGTGACAAGACTAAGACTCAAACTGAGGTATGCTGCTTTAGTCGCTAAGTCATGTCTGACACTGTCACGCTATGGACTATAGCCCAACAGGCGCCTCTGTCCATGGAATTTTTCAGGCAGAATACTGGAGTGGGTTGCGGTTTCCTTCTCCAACCCAGGCACACATGATTCCAAAATCTATGCTCTCACCACTGGTTGAATAGGGCCTATAACCAAGGTACATCAATATCCACTGGAGGAAAAGCTTCCTTCAGAAGGAAAGTTTCAAAGCTCTATTTGAAATGTATCATACTTGTCATATAATTACAAAACTCCTAAGTATGGTGCAATGTACACAGACAGTGAGGCTTTCTAATCACTGTCTGACTAAATAAACTGGAAGAGTCAATTCCTTGTATATAGCAGAACCTCTTACTCTAAAGATGGGAAACAAAATCTTATGGCAAATTAGAACACTCCCATGGTTCCATTTCCTACTGTTAATAGAGCCACTGTCAGGAAGTCCCATGCTTACTATAGCAACCACTGGTCTTACTATTCACCAAGTTTCTGCCTTTTTGCTTCCTCAGGAAACAGACAAGAAAACCACGCTCCTGATGTTTTTTAAAAGAGGAAGCTGCCATTTAAAACTGAAAATTAATAAATGAATATGTAAAAGTAATTTTGTATTTTGGATGACACCCAATATTTCCATATATTAAACTCAATCTTTAAAGCACACAATCTTATCTTTTTTTATCTTCAAATAAACCTCTTTCAAGTGCACATAATTGTGGTAGAATTCAGTTCCTTGCAGCTGTAGGACAATGGGCCCTATTTCTTTGTTACTTCTTATTCAACTGTGGCAGAAGGGGGCATGAGAGAATGGTTACATCCTAGGTCTTAGGGGAGAGTCACTGGGATAGGCGCTAAGTGAGAGTCCTTGGCTTTGTACAGGGAAGAATTTAACAGTAAGTCAGAAGCAGAGTGAAAACAGATTTATTCAGGGAGAATCACACCCCACAGATAGAATATGGGCTTGTTATCAGAAGGCTACAAGGTCCTAGGAGATACACATTCCATAGACAGAAAGTGAAGGTGAGATAAGAGTGGTTAGTTTTTATGGGCTAGGTAACACCAACTATTGGGGGGGGAGGAGTAGGGATTTCCAGGAATTGGGCCACTGCCGACTTTTTGGCCTTTTATGGCCAGCCTTCGATCTGTCCTGGTACTGGTTGGGTGTGTTATTTAGCATAATACATTATAATGAGCATATAATGAGGTTCAAGGTCTACTGTAAGTCATCTTACACCATCTTGGGCTTAGTTGGTTCTAACTAGTTTTTGTCATATCCTCAATGGCTGTGTCATTCTTTAACAGTTGGGCCCTGCCCGCTTCCCTCCTATCTCACAAGGGCCATTCTCAGCTGCTAGAGGTCATCTGCAATTCTTGTCATATGGACTCTTTCATCTTCAAAGTCAGCAATGGAAAAATCTCCCTCTAATTCAATTCTTCTCATGTTTTAACTTACCCGACTCTTTCTTGCTCTGACTCTGGACCCAAATTTTAAGATAGGCCTTTCTGCATAATCTCCCTTTTTACTGACTCAAAGTCGCTTTATTAGTAACTTGATCACATCTTTAATATCTCTTTTGTAACATAGTGTAACATTAAGCACTGAAATAAAATTTCAGCAAATTCACAGGTACAGTACACATTCAAGAGAAGAAATTCTACACAAGTGTGGGTCATCAGGGGTCTTTTTAGGGTTCTGTCAACCAAAGATAGATGAAGACTTCTTAGATTGGACACAAAAAGCATGAATCATTTAAAAAAAAAAAGTAATTAATCTGTGGCTTCCCTGGTGGTTCAGTGGTTAAGAATTCACCTTGCAATACAAGGACACTGGTTCAATCCCCAATCTGGGAAGATCCTACACGCTTCGCGGCAATTGAGCCCATGTGCCACAACTAATGAGCTTGTACTCTGGAGGCCACAAGCAGCAACTACTGAAGCCATGCACCACAACTACTAAAAGCCCGCATGCCTAGAGCCTAAGCCCTGCAACAATGGAAGTCATCACAATGAGAAGCCCTTGCACGGCAACTAGAGTCACCCTAGCTCGCAGCAACTAGAGAAAGCCCACGGGTAGCAACAAAGACCCAGCACAGCCAAAATAAATAAATAGATATTTTTTCAAGTGATAATTTGAACTTCATCAAAATTACAAGTTTCTGCTCTTTGAGAAACACCATTCAGTTCAGTTCAGTCACTCAGCTGTGTCCAACTCTTTGTGATCCCATGAACCGCAGCATGCCAGGCCTCCCTGTCCATCACCAACTCCAGAGTCCACCCAAATCCACGTCCATTGAGTCAGTGATGCCATCCAACCATCTCATCCTCTGTCATCCCCTTTTCCTCCTGCCCTCAATCTTTCCTAGTATCAGGGTTTTTCAAATGAGTCAGCTCTTCACATCAGGTGGCCAAAGTATTGGAGTTTCAGCTTCAGCATCAGACCTTCCAATGAACACCCAGGACTGACCTCCTTTAGGATGGACTGGTTGGATCTCCTTGCAGTCCAAGGGACTCGCAAGAGTGTTCTCCAACACCACAGTTCAAAAGCATCAATTCTTCGGCGTTCAGCTTTCTTTATAGTCCACCTCTCAAATCCATACATAACTACTGGAAAAATCATAGCCTTGACTAGACGGACCTTTGCTGGCAAAGTAATGTCTCTGCTTTTTAATACGCTGTCTAGGTTGGTCATAACTCTCCTTCCAAGGAGTAAGCGTCTTTTAATTTCATGGCTGCAGTCACCATCTGCAGTGATTCTGGAGCCCCAAAAAATAAAGTCTGACACTGTTTCCCCATCTATTTGCCATGAAGTCATGGGACCATATGCCATGATCTTCATTTTCTGAATATTGAGCTTTAAGCCAACTTTTTCACTCTCCTCTTTCACTTTTAAGAGGCCTTTTAGTTCCTCTTCACTTTCTGCCATAAGGGTGGTATCATCTGCATATCTGATATTTCTCCCGGCAATCTTGATTCCAGCTTGTGCTTCTTCCAGCCCAGCGTTTCTCATGATGTACTCTGCATATAAGTTAAATAAGCAGGGTGACAATATACAGCCTTGACGTACTCCTTTTCCTATTTGGAACCAGTCTGTTGTTCCATGTCCAGTTCTAACTGTTGCTTCCTGACCTGCAGATTTCTCAGGAGGCAGGTCAGGTGATCTGGTATTCTATTCTCATCTCTTCCAGAATTTTCCACAGTTTATTGTGATCCACACAGTCAAAGGCTTTGGCATAGTCAATAAATCAGATATAGATGTTTTTCTGGAACTCTCTTGCTTTTTCCATAACCCGGCGGATGTTGGCAATTTGATCTCTGGTTCCTCCGCCTTTTCTAAAACCAGCTTGAACATCTGGAAGTTCACAGTTCACGTACTGCTGAAACATGGCTTGGAGAATTTTGAGCATTACTTTACTAGCATGTGAGATGAGTGCAACTGTGTGGTAGTTTGAGCATTCTTTAGCATTGCCTTTCTTTGGGATCGGAATGAAAACTGACCTTTTCCAGTCTTGTGGCCATTGCTGAGTTTTCCAAATTTGCTGGCATACTGAGTGCAGCACTTTCACAGCATCATCTTTCAGGATTTGAAATAGCTCAACTGGAATTACATCACCTCCACTAGCTTTGTTTGTAGTCATGCTTCCTAAGGCCCACTTGACTTCACATTACAGGATGTCTGGCTCTAGGTGAGTGATCACACCATCGTGATTATCTTGGTCGTGAAGATCTTTTTTGTACAGTTCTTCTGTGCATTCTTGCCACCTCTTCTTAATTTCTTCTGCTTCTGTCAGGTCCATACCATTTCTGTCCTTTACTGAGTCCAACTGTGCAATAAATGTTCCCTTGGTATCTTTAATTTTCTTGAAGACATCTCTAGTCTTTCCCATTCTATTGTTTTCCTCTATTTCTTTGCAGTGATCACTGAGGAAGCTTTCTTATCTCTCCTTGCTATTCTTTGGAACTCTGCATTCAAATGGGTATATCTTTCCTTTTCTGCTTTGCTTTTTGCTTCTTTTCACAGCTATTTGTAAGGCCTCCTCACACAGCCACTTTGCCTTTTTGCATTTTTTTTTTCCCTTGGGGATGGTCGTGCTCCCTGTCTCCTATACAATGTCACGAACCTCAGTCCATAGTTCATCAGGC
Organism: Bos taurus; assembly: GCF_002263795.3. Classification (NCBI taxonomy): domain Eukaryota; kingdom Metazoa; phylum Chordata; class Mammalia; order Artiodactyla; family Bovidae; genus Bos; species Bos taurus. The sequence goes on from NC_037340.1 coordinate 52,270,877, forward strand.
ACTTTGTCTATCAGATCTAGTCCCTTAAATCTATTTCTCACTTCCACTGTATAATCATAAGGGATTTGATTTAGGTCATACCTGAATGGTCTGGTGGTTTTCCCTACTTTCTTCAATTTAAGTCTGAATTTGGCAATAAGGAGTTCATGATCTGAACCACAGTCAGCTCCCGGTCTTGTTTTTGCTGACTATACAGAGCTTCTCCATCTTTGGCGCAAAGAATATAATCAATTTGATTTCAGTGTTGACCATCTGGTGATGTCCATGTGTAGAGTCTTCTCTTGTGTTATTGGAAGAGGGTGTTTGCTATGACCAGTGTGTTCTCTTGGCAAAACTCTATTAGCCTTTGCCCTTTACTCCAAGGCCAAATTTGCCTGTTACTCCAGGTGTTTCTTCACTTCCTACTTTTGGATTCCAGTCCTCTATAAGGAAAAGGACATCTTTTTTGGATGTTAATTCTAGAAGGTCTTGTAGGTCTTCAGAGAACAGTTCAACTTCAGCTTCTTCAGCATTACTGGTCAGGGCATAGACTTGGATTACCGTGATAGTGAATGGTTTTCCTTGGAAACGAACAGAGGTCATTCTGTCGTTTTTGAGACTGCATCCAAGTACTGCATTTCGGACTCTTTTGTTGACTGTGATGGCTATTCGATTTCTTCTAAGGGATTCTTGCCCACAGTAGTAGATATAATGGTTATCTGTGTTAAATGCACCCATTCCAGTCCATTTTAGTTCGCTGATTCCTAAAATGTTGACGTTCACTCTTGCCATCTCCTGTTTGATCAACTGCAATTTGCCTTGATTCATGGACCTAACATTCCAGGTTCCTATGCAATATTGCTCTTTACAGCATCAGATCTTGCTTCCATCACCAGTCACATTCACAACTGGGTGTTGTTTTTGCTATGGCTCTGTCTCTTCATTATTTCTGGAGTTATTTCTCCACTGATCTCCAGTAGCACCTACTGACCTGGGGAGTTCATCTTTCAGTGTCCTATCTTTTTGTCTTTTCATATTGTTCATGGGGTTCTCAAGGCAGGAATACTGAAGTGGTTTGCCATTCCTTTCTCCAGTGGACCACATTTTGTCAGAACTCTCCACCATGACCCGTTCGTCTTGGGTGGCCCTACACGGCATGGCTCATAGTTTCACTGAGTTAGACAAGGCTATGGTCCATGCGATACCTTAATATTAACTGATGTTAAATATGCTTTCACTTGTAAACCTTGTTAATACTTTCTGAGGGACAGAAGGGGATATAAGGAAAGTTTCAGTTGCCACAATTTGTCCTTAACTTTAACTTGTTAGACAAATATTTCTGGAGTTCCTACTGTGTGTCAGATACAGGTATAAATATTCTTTTACTATAGGGCCTTAATCATGGATGTTTCACAGGCACCTATCACAAGCAACTTCTGTTTTAATAGTGTGGTAAATGAGACTCAAGTGATGAACAAATAAACAAGTAGTAGACGGACAAGGTAATTTCAGAGCACGATAATCACTACGGAGAAAACAGAAAAGAATTATTATCACATACTATGCAGTTGTTTACAAATGCGGAGATTTCTTATCAGCAGAGTCAAGTGACACCATCAGCATGGCTTGGTGGTAAAGAAGGTATCTCTGTAGGCAGATTTGTTGGGCTCACAACCCTGCCTCCCTCACTCCCTATGTGGCTCTGAACAAATTATTTAACCTTCCCCGGCTCCTCTTTCCCATGCTCTTAACAGTATCTATCCTGCATGAGGTGAATCAAAGATTACAGAGTTGGTATGTGAAGTGTTTGGTGCTATGCCTGGCAACCCAGGAAGCGGTTGGTAACTGTTAGTAAACATTATCATTGGTCATGTTAAGAAAACTTAGAGACCAGAAAAACAAGCAGCAGTTCAAAAATTATAAGAAAATTTTTGTTTACTTGCTTGCTGGTTTTTAAACATTGAAAAATGTAGTAGTATTTGCTTCCTGTAAAAGTCTCAAGCAATATTCAAGTTGTATTAAGTGAAAAGTGAAAGCCTGCCATGTTTTCATTTGCCTTCCAATACTGGTTCAGTATTGGATCAATAGTTCACACAGTTACTGACATTTGTATTTATTTGGTAAACCACCTTTGCCCATTTTTCTAATAGAGTATTGGTCTGTTTCTTTTCTGTAGCTACTCCTTCATACTAGGATGATATTATTAACCCTTTCCTGACATACTGTTGCAAAAATTTGCAGTTCATCATCTAGTTTTGCTTATATTATCTTTTCAAGCAGTCACATTTTATGCAACCTTTTCCTTCTTGATTTTGGCCATGTGTAATGCTTTACCTTAAATAAAGATGAGTGAACTATCTGATAAGATCTGCAAGTTAATAAACATTTTTACATTTTTTAATGTTTAAAAAAATAAGAGTACTATTTCATGATATGAAAACTATATGAAATTCAAACTCCAGTGTCCACAAATAATATCAAATGCAGTTGTACTCATTCATTTACATGTTGGCTATGTATGGCTAGCTTCATCATTACAACAGCAGAATCAAGTAGTTCCTTGTATATGTGGTGCTCAGAGCTTCACACTGCTGTTCAGTGTACCACAAATCACAGTGACCAAGTTACAAGTCAACAGCATTTTGAGTGTCACACACCCATATTGGCATACTGTGATAGTTTTTTTTTTTCTTTTTTTAATTACCAGTACATAGCTGTCAAGTTAAAACGAGAAAAGAGAAAAGTTGACTCTTTTCAACGTGCAGTGGACAGTGTGGATTATTTTGCTATCAAGTCAGATAAGAAAACATTGTTTATTATGCAATGACACTACAGCTTGTGGTAGAAGAAGTCAATATATATAAACATTACCAGACTAAGTAGTCATCTCAATATTCCCAATTAACAGGAAAGCAACGGTCAAAAAAAGTAGAAAATCTGAAGTAGAATATCTCATCACAGCAGAATTTCTGGAAGAAAGAAAGGGAAGGAGTATATAAAAAAAAAAATTACGCTGCAACAAAAGTAAATTTCCAAGAAGCTCATTAATTAGCCAAGCAAGGAAAGTAATTTTCTAATTTTGAGTGAGTAAAAAGCACCTAGGAGTTCCCTGGTGGTCTGGTGGTTAGGATTCTGTGCTTCCACTGCTGGGGTCCTGGTTTGATTCCTGGTCGGGAAACTAAGGTTCTGCAAGCCAACTGGCATGACCAAAAATAAAAGCAAAATAAAATAATAATGCTTGACTGCCGGAGCTCAAGAAATGTATTCAGAGAAACTAAGCTTGAGATTATTATTAGCCTTTCAGCAAAACCAGCTGCTCCAAAGGTTGAAGACAATGGGAATAAAATTTGTCATCTTTTTTTAAGGCAAATGATTTCAAGTAAATTATCCTGTCCGTTGATGAATTAGATGTTACTAATACAGCTCAGTTGCTGTTGTTTACTCAAGGAATTAATGCCAAGTTTAAAGTATTTGAAGAATTAGCTTCTGTTAATAGTCTGTGTGGTGAGAAACTAAGAAAATACTAATTTGGAACAAGCTGAAATAGAAAGATGAGTTATAACTGATGATGTTTGTAAAAATATATATGGAGTAGAAAAAGGCTTAGTTGCATAACTTAGAAAGCTTGTGAAGATATAAGGTGGTTGTTTATTATTTTTCATCAGCAGGTACTCTGGAAAATATCTAAATTTATCATGTTACTCGGAGAAGGCAATGGCACCCCACTCCAGTACTCTTGCCTGGAAAATCCCATGGATGGAGGAGCCTGGTGGGCTGCAGTCCACGGGGTCGCTAAGAGTCGGACACGACTGAGCAACTTCACTTTCACTTTTCACTTGCATGCATTAGAGAAGGAAATGGCAACCCACTCCAGTGTTCTTGCCTGGAGAATCCCAGGGACGGGGGAGCCTGGTGGGCTGCCGTCTATGGGGTCGTAGTGACTGAAGTGACTTTGCAGCAGCAGCAGCATGTTACTGAAGGAACCAATAGTGTCAATGGTGAACCTAATTCGCTATCATGGGCTAAATCACAGTCAGCAACAGAAGCAGCATAACCTGTCTTGCCTGCTCATGTAGTTATGGCTTAGCAACTGTAAAGTTTTACTGTGATAAAATTTTTTTAAAGCTCGGGGCTGAGATTCCAGTTTCAGAACACTAAGACCTTTTCAGTCACTATTATCACTGATGGCTTTGAAACTTAGCTTCTGTTGCAGGTTTTATAATATTTAATAAAATCAACCTAACATTATAGGGCAGAACTGGACTTACATATGAAATCTAAACTGTAGTTAATTCATTTAGACAAAAACTATTATTCAAATCGTAAGTAATGTCAAGCTGTTTTATATACTTCCAGTGCTGTCAAAAAGTTAAAACAAAAAGTGAGATCTCAATTCTCAATAAATTTGCAGTGAATACATATTTTAGATTAAATTATAATTTTGGAAGCATTTTTAAGACTTTAAGGCAAGTGCAAAGAATATTTCCATGTCTCAAAATCTATTTAACAGTGCAATTATGGCACTCACATCTAACCTTCAATTGGAAGTAATTAATCTACAATGCAATGATACACTAAAAGGCAAATACTAAGAGAAAACTACAATATAATTCTACAAATGTTTCCCAATGGATTAATATGCTCAATTAAAACCATACGCTTGTGGGCTGATTTCAATTGGCTATATATCTGTGTGAAGATATTTCCAAAGATGAAATTTGTAAAATCTCATTATAGATCAGCAATAAGAGATGAACATTTGCAATCAATTCTGATGACAGGAAACACTAACTCTGAACCCCAATTAAGAAAATGTATCACCATTTTTCTCATTAGCGTACATATATTACAAAAAGTGTACTCAGTAGTAACAGTAATTATCATTACTATTACTATATTTGAATTTCATCAGTAATAAATTTGTGGAAATGTATTTTCTCTCTGGTTATAAAGTACCCACATAAGAGCCTCAATTTTGCTTTTTGGACTGCAAAATCTAGAATGTTTACTCTCTGGCTCTTCATAGAAATTGTCTGATGACCACAGAAATTGTCTAATGTCTATGAAGACAACAGTCCTCACAGACATCAAGGCAGAAAGGTTTTCTTTAGCCTAAGCATATAAAAGCACTACGTCTATTTCTTCCAGGGACAGGTAAAAACTTTTATCCAACACAAACAGGACCCAGGCCTGGTTGGTTACATGAAAAAACACAGTAAACCAGGTCATCAAAATAAATATATATATATATGTAACTTAAATATTTTTTACTTAAACCCATTTACTTTCATACACAGCATTTTCTTTAAGTACAGATATGCTAATTAATGCTTCACATCTTCTTTCCTGCATAGATCATCATGTCCCTAATACATATCTATGATTTTAATTTCAATAACTTAGACATCTGTGAAACAATTGAGCACAGAAGGATTAGTAAGACTTTTATGGTTCTTTCCCTTAATCTTTTAAAGGATTAAGTGCCCAAAACTAGTAAGAAAGTGGGGGACTAGTAAGAAAAAGGGAGGAAGGGACTCATATGTATCCAATTCTTTCAGGATCTTCAACTTAACTTTCTTAAAAACAACTCTTTTTATATATTTCATTGGTTTATATAATATTTAATTAGGTTACAATAAATGTAACTGGCAGGTTTAGAACACACTGATCCCTGAAAGTATAAATTCAACTACTGACTGCAGAAGGCAAGGTATACTAGAGAGTAGTCTATCAGCCATGAGTGTTTGGATTATTTTAAGAACCACTCAGTATATTCTAAAGAATGAAAAGTGTAACTGGGAATTCCTTGGTGGTCCACTATAGGGGGCACAAGTCCTAACGTGGTTGAGGAACTAAGATTCTGCATGCTGCGTGGCACAGTCAAGAAAAAAAAAAAAAAAAGTCTAGTTAATTCAGTATTATGCATACTGATTTAGCATATTAAAAAACAGAGACATTACTTTGCCAACAAAGGTCCATCTAGTCAAGCCTATGGTTTTTCCAGTAGTCACGTATGGATGCGAGAGTTGGGACTATAAAGAAAGCCGAGCGCAGAAGAATTGATGCTTTTGAACTGTGGTGTTGGAGGACTCTTGAGAGTCCTTTGGACTGCAAAGAGATCCAACCAGTCCATCCAAAAGGAGATCAGTCCTGGGTGTTCATTGGAAGGTCTGATGTTGAAGCTGAAACTCCAATACCTTGGCCACCTGATGCGAAGAGCTGACTCATTTGAAAAGACCCTGATACTGGGAAAGACTGAGGGCAGGAGAAGGGGATGACAGAGGATGAGATGGTTGGATGGCATCACCAACTCAATGGATATGAGTTTGAGTAGGCTCCAGGAGTCAGTGTTGGACAGGGAGGCCTGGTGTGCTGCAGCTCATGGGGTCGCAAAGAGTTGGATACAACTGAGCAACTGAACTGAACTGATGCATACTCTATAATTTCATGATTATTCGAGCATAGTCTAAATTAGCAATCTTTATATATTTTCCTCCAAAACAGCCTACTATTGCAGGACCACTCACTGAATACTCCATCCTTCTCATCCAGATTTTTTAAAATTTTTATTTATTTATTATTTATTATTGTGGCTGCACTGGATCTTCACTGTAGTGTACGGGCTCTGTGATGCAGCATGCAGGCTTTTCTCCAACTGCAGTGCACGGGATTCTGTTGTTGCAGAGCATAGGCCCAGCAGTTACAGCGTGTGGGCTCCCAATTTGTGGCATCTCGTTGATTTTTAAATGTTATTTTTATCACATTCTAAATTCCCAACATACCCAGGTCTGTTTCTGAACTTACTGTTCTGCTCTAAACACTTGTTTTGTCTATTTTAACACAAATGCCATGCTCCCTAAATACCTTTAACCTTCTGATATGTTACTATCTGGAGGGTCAAATGTCATATACCCTCCCCATTTCTACGGTCTTCCAACTACTGTTCTTTTTCAAAGTTTTTTCAACTACTGAATTCATCCTTCCAAATGAACCATGCATGCGATTTTTTAAGCTCTAGAAAAGGCTCACCCCACTGCTTATTGAATGTTATTTATCTCTTAAAAAATCCTTTATATTCTTTTAAAAAGTTTTCATTTTTTCACATTAATTTTACATATTTTTTATTAAGTTAATTTGTACTCTCCCGTATCACATAATTTTTTTAATTTAAAATTCTACTAGTGTAGCACCCCACTCCAGTATTCTTGCCTGGATAACCCCATGGATGGAGGAGCCTGGTGGGCTGTAGTCCATGGGGTCGCTAAGAGTCGGACACGACTGAGCGACTTCACTTTGACTTTTCACTTTCATGCATTGGAGAAGGAAATGGCAACCGCTCCAGTGTTCTTGCCTGGAGAATCCCAGGGACGGGGGAGTCTGGTGGGCTGCCATCTCTGGGGTCGCACAGAGTTGGACACGACTGAAGCGACTTAGCAGCAGCAGCAGCAGCATTTAACACAATTTTTAAAAATAATTTTATTTTTGACTGTGCTAGGTCTTCATTGCTGTGCAGGCTTTTCTCTAGTTGTGACGAGCAGAGGCTACTCTAGTTACAGTGTGCAGGCTTCTCCTTATAGTGGCCTCTAGAGCAGAGCATGGGCTCTAGAGTGGGCTTCAGTAGCTGCAGCATGCAGGCTCAGTAGCTACGGCTCCCAAGCTCTAGAGTACAGGCTGAGTAGTCATACTGCAAGGGCTTAGATGCTCCTCAGCATGTGGGATCCTCCTGGGTCAGGGCTGGAACTTTGTCTCCTATACTGGCAGGCAGATTCTTTACCACTAAACCACCAGGGAAGCTCTTTAACACAGTTTATAAAGAATTAAGTTTTATAAGAATAGGTCATTCTCACTTCTTCACCCTTCTCCATTCACACCCCTCCAAACAGAATGTTGTCTCATTCACCTTTGAAATCTTAGCACCTACCTAGTATGTAGCAATCAATCAAACAATTACTGTTTCCCAGACTGACAAATATCTTACTAAATGTTTAAAAGGAAGAAAAAAGCAGATGATTTACTCTGCTAAATCATAGGGATAGGGAGGAGATTCCTATATCCTCTATCACCTAGTTAACTTAAAAAGCAGTACATATGTCAAAAGGCATCATCCTTCCTTTTGGGGTCTTTCATAAATGAACTCAGTACAAATCATCTTTGAATTTAGTTATTTTTCAGCTTTTTTTTTTTTTTGTAAGGCATTTTTCTTTATTATTTTTCGGTTTATCTTAGTAATGCCAGAAAAATAACAGCCATTATTTTCACTTTATTTATTTTTTTTAATTTTTAATTTAATAATTTTAAAACCACCTGACAAAGATCCCACAAAAAAAGAAAACTACAGGCCAATATCACTGATGAACATAGATGCAAAAATCCTAAATAAAATTCTAGCAATCAGAATCCAACAACACATTAAAAAGATCATACACCATGACCAAGTGGGCTTTATCCCAGGGATGCAAGGATTCTTCAATATCCGCAAATCAATCAATGTAATACACCACATTAACAAATTTTTCAGCTTTTACAACCTCATCAATAATTCTATTCTTTATGTATAAATTGAATGGCCAATATTAGTTTCATACTTCTGATAAGTTAGGTATGCTACATAATTTAGCTCATTTACTCCCCACCACAACCCTGCTACTGCTGCTGCTAAGTCACTTCAGTCGTGAAGTGGATATTATGATGTCCCATTTTGCAGAGGGGAAACTGAGACAGAGAGATTAATCAATTTAGCAGATGGCTTCATAATCCACAAAATATTTTAAAGAATACATTATTTCATATTTTTATTTCATGAGTAAATAGCATTTAGTGGGTAAGTTGAAAATCTTGTGTGTGCTCCGTTGTGTCCGACTTTGTGACCCTTTGGACGAGCTGCCAGGCTCCTCTGTCCATGGGATTTTTCAGGCAAGAATACTGGAATGAGTTGCTATTTTCTTCTCCAGGGTATCTTCCTGACCCAGGGATCAAACCTGCATCTCGGATCCACCAAGGAAAGCCCTAAGTTGAAAACCTCCATTGCACTAAAAAAAAAAATGTTCAGCATATCTACAACTCTTCACATTTTAAATTCATAAAGCTAAAAGCAAAAAATAAAATCCTCAAATTATACTTAGGAATGTTTTAAACTATTCTTTAAAAGGACTAACCACAGCTTCCCTGGTGGCTTAGTGGTAAAAAATCCACCTGCCAATGCAGGAGACAGGGGTTTGATCCTGTCTGTATGTGGTCCAGGAAGATCCCACATACTGCAGAGTCCATGGGCCACAACTATTGAATCTGTGCTTTATAGTCGGAGAGTTGCAACTACTGAGCCCACCTGCCACAACTACTGAAGCCCACTCTAGAGCCCATGCTCTGCAAGAGAAGCCATGGCAATGAGAAGTCCAGGCACCACAACTAGAGAGTAGCCCCTGCTCGCTGTAACGAGAGAAAAGCCAGAGTAGCAAAAATACATAGCACAGACAAAAATAAACAAATAAAAATTATTTTTAAAAGGACTAAATATTAATAATTCTATACTTTATAGTTCTGCTTAAATTAGGCATACAAATCTCTCATTATCACTGTAGTTTTGTTTAGCAACTTGTTAATACTTAAAGTGAAAGTCGCTCAGTTGTGTTCGACTGCCTGCAACCTCATGGACTATATGGTCCATAGAATTCTCCAGGCCAGAATACTGGAGTGGGTAGCCTTTCCTTTCTCCAGGGGATCCTCCCAAACCGACCTGGGATCGAACCCAGGTCTCCAGAATTGCAGGCAGATTCTTTACCAGCTGAGCCACAAGGGAAGCCCAACAATACTGGAGTGGGTAGTTAGTACTTAACTGAATGGCATCTATTTGACAACATTCCCAACCCCCCTCTGGGATGACCTGGAATCATTTGGCCCCAATCTTCCCAAAACGAATTATTAAAGAATCTCATGCTTTTAAAAGAAAGGATCAGACCAATGGTGGCAGCTGCCAAGAATGAGTTTACTGCTTGGTTTCCATGACTACATCAATCTGAGACCAGTGTAAGAGAGAAGATGTATCCTTGGAAACCAACTCTTTGCTTCCCTCAATTAAGAAAAGGAGTGGAAAAAAAGAGCGAAAAGGCTTCAGAATAATTTAACTTGTGTTTAATGTGTTCACTGCGCATGATAATCAATGGCAAAAGTTCTGTCCCAATCAAATCTGTGAGAAAATTATATGATGTTAGTGGAAAACTCCAAACTGATTTTACAGAGGTTATCTTATGACCCATGAACAATTATTTTGGTTTCAGTCTTTAAAAAAAGATCACAATAGAAGCTCCACTAGTAAGAACTTCATAAATGATATCTAACTGGGAACAATATTTGGTAACCCTCAAGTGCACAACTGCATACTATCACCTGAACTCTCCACACACATCCATATACTCTAGAAGAGTCCTTTGTTTTAGGTGTCACAAATTGTGAAATTTCAAAATGGAAGTTTTTTTTTCCAAATTCAGGAAAAGACTGAATATATTTATGAAAATAACTATGCTTCGTAACATATGCTGCAAGTCCATTCATCTCAACTTCACTTCCTATGAAGTGCAAATGAGCTTCAGTGAAATATATTAAGTACAGCCTCACAGGTTTTCTTAAAACCAGGACCCTATTTCCCTGGAGCTATAAATATACTTCCTGTCATCAATAGCAATGGCTGGAGCAACCCCTCTGTTCAAAAGAACTAAAAATACATTTTTGTACATATCCTCTCTTTTCTACCCACCCACCATTCCAAGAGGAACTGACAGAGGGAAATGCAGAGCTGTGTAAAGTTCAGCTGAGAGCAATGCAGAGACTGCAATTTTCCTTTAAAAAAAAAAACAAAAACATGCTACCTTCAACTGAATATTGTTCAGGGGAGATAGTAATCACAGCTATTACAGAGTCAAAGTAAATTTTAATTCTTTTGGAGAAGTTATTTCTGATCACAAGTTATATTTAGTTACATTAACTGTTATTTGGGGACTGGTGTCATCTAAACCATGGTAACATAAATTCATGCATATGGACTATGATAAAGGCACTTATCCATATTTTCCCCTCACTCCTCTGCCTCCTGACTGACTTTAGTGCTTTTCCCATGTAACCCTGCATAACAGCTTGGTGCCTGCTCCCTCTGGGGAACTATGAGCAATGAACTTCCTTCAATGGCACTGACCTCTTCATGCCATCACTCAGTCATACTTATAAATTAAATCCTAGGTACATTTAAAAACACTATCCTATCTCTAACCTCTAACAGAGCCTAGGAGCAATGACATCTCAGAAGCAAAGAACACATCTGGTATTCAGATCTTATTTCCTAAATACATCCCCTAATAAAAGGAACCAGAGCTCCCTGATAGACATTGTTGATTTCGGACTGGGGCAGTGAAAGTACAAGATGAGCATGGAAAATCTTACTGTGTAAAAAGAAAAGTAAGTGATCAAAGAAGGATGGGGACATGAAAAAAGACCACAGGAGCCAGCCTGAAAGGGTGTCTATGGCCAAATCTAGCACAATATGAGCATCAAATAAATGGTAAATGAATAACATAGGAATCCAGGAGTTCATGTTGATACGTTTAAATGATTTTTAAAATAAATTTCTTTTCTGGCTGTACCGAAGTGTTACTAGCTTGGACTTTTCTCTTGTGGAGAGTAGGGGCTAATCTCTAGTTGCAGTGTGAGAGCTTCTCATTGTGGAGGCTTCTCTGCTTCAGCAGTTGCAGCATGCAGGCTCTAGAGCGCAGGCTCAAGAGTTGTGGTGCATGAACCTAACTGCTCTGCAGCACGTGGGATCTTCCCAGATCAGAGATGGAATCCATGATCTCTGGCACTGGCAGGCAGATTCTTTACCACTGAGCCACCAGGGAAGCTCCTAAATGATTTTAAAAGAGAAAAAAGAAACTTCCCTGGTGGTCCAGTGGTCAAGACTCCATTGCAGGGGGCATGGGTTCCATCCCTGGTCAGGGAACTAAGATCTCCCATGCCAGGCAGCAGGGTAAATACATAAATAAAAAGGGGTAGAGAAAGCTTTTTCTTACAGTGAAATGCCAAATGAACTCAAAAGGAGTGATGAAATTTTATAAATTTTATCATTTGGTAACACTATATTAATAACTGACTTAGGCACAGATCATCAATGAATGGGTGCTAAAACATAGTAGGTAAAAAGTGGATGAGAAATGAACTATTCATACAGCCTCAAAGTTATCATTTCACAAAAATGGATATTATTTACTTACTAGAAAAGGTAAAATATTTTTGAACTAACTGTAACTGAAGAGACATGATAACTAAATGCAAGACATGTTCCTAGATGGTTTCTGAACTGGAAATAAAAGGAGGAAAGGAAGAGGTTTTCCTGGTTTTCTTTCTAGAAGGGTTGCTGTTGCTGTTTATTCTCTAAGTCGTGTCCAATTCTCTGCAACCCAGAGAACGCAGACTGTAGCTTGCCAGCTCCTCTGTCCATGGGATCACCTAGGCAAGAATACTGGAGTGGGATGCCATTTCCTCCTGCAGGGGATCTTCAAAACCCAGGGATCAAACCCAAGTCTTTTGCTTGGCAGGTGGATTCTTTACCACCTGAGAAGCCCTTTTGGAGCGGAGAGTTGGGTTTTTGGTTAATCTTTTAGCTTTTTTTTTTGTTTTTGCTGTAAAAAACATAATTGGAAAATCAGTGAAATTTGAGAGGTATCTGTGAATTAAACAGTACTGTATCAATATTTATTTCCTGATTTTAACGAGTGTGCTATGATTAAACAGAAGAGTATCCTTGTTTTTAGGATATATATACAGATTTAAAAGTTACAGAGCCTTTTGTCTGCAACTTATTTCTTAAATGATTCAGAAAACTTGTATAGCTAGAAGGATATAGTGACAAAGATAAGGCAATTATAGTACAATGTTAATAATTTAACATTAATAATGTGGAGAACACACTCAGCCAAACAGCAAACAAATATTAAAGGACTAAAATCATACAGGTCAATCCTTTAACCACAATGCAGTTAAATCTATTAATCCATATTAAAAAACCTCACAGTTGAAAATTAAAAGACACACTTATAAATAACCCATGAATCAAAGAAGAAAACCACAATGGAAATTAGAAAATGGCCTTAACTGTTATTGAAAAAATTCCAACCAAAATACTAGTAATCTGATGCCATCAATGTGTAAGATAAAAAGATACTACTGTAGACACCATGATCAAATTGTGTTTCATTTAAAAACTCCCTTTTTAATTAATGAAAGGTAGGTGCCAAGGGCTAGAGGGAGGGAGAACTGGAACATACTGGTAAAAGAATACAGAGTTCTAGTTGGGAATGATGAAAAAGTCCTAGAAATGGATGGTGGTGGTGCTATCACAACAATCAATATGAATGTACACCAAACTGTAATAAAAATGGTATATTTTGTTATGTATATTTATAATAAAAATTACATGAGTCTAAAACAAAAAAATAAAACAATATTTTCTCATGAAGAGTTGATTAATGTAATTCATTATATTGACAATTTAAAGAAATATCATATGAACATTAAGAGATGCAGAAAAAGCATGATATACAATTCAACATCCACTTTACAACAAGGAAAAAAAGGGAAGTTCCTTAATCTGACAAACAGTGTCCACAGCCAAACTGCCCTAAAAGCACAGGGCAAGATTCAAAAAACTAATGCCAGATCAGATAACGTGGCATACCATATAAAATTCTGCATTCCTCTTTTAAAATTCTTTTAGAATTATTTGAAATGTAAAAGACAGAAAATGCAGTCATCTCTTCTGTGCTGATAAATACTGTTTTGATGTCAAGAACAATTACCTTAACAGAAAAGTGATTCTTTTAAGCAACTAACAAAAAAATTGGATCCAGATCAACTTTAAAATCAAAACCATTTAGAGCATCCAACAATTTTTTAATATTTAATTTTAATAAAATCCAACAATATTTTAATATTTATTTTTATTTATATTTGGCTGCACTGGGTCTTAGTTTCAGCATGTGGGGTCTACTAATAGTTCCCTGATTAGAAATCAAACCTGGTCCCCCTGCATTGGATCACCTGTGAAGCTCCCAACAGCCAACAATTCTAAAGAACAGAACAATTCTGTTTCTTGTTCAGTCACTCAGTTCTGTCTGACTCCTTGTGACCCCATGAACTGCAGCACACCAGGCTTCCCTGTCCTTCACCATATCCGAGAGCTTGCTCAAACTCATGTCCATTGAGTCGGTGATGCCATACAACCATCTCAACCTCTGTCATCCCCTTCTCTTCCTGCCTTCAATCTTTTTTTTTTTAAACACATCAGTTTTAATTGTCAAGATTATTCCAGGGCAAGGGTTCACTTCCAATCACTTCTCTCTGGCTTGCATTCCTCTGTGGCCCAGCCAAGACCATCATTCCAGTTTATTCTTGAATTTGCTCTCTCCTGCCCTCCCCATGAGGCCAGCGAGAGAGGCGCGGCCCTGCTGAATCTGCAGCAGCCAATCAATCACCATCAAGTCCAACAGACTAGCCGATTGTGGCCAGCGCAGAACGCACCATCTTGCTTCGAGCCCGGAGGTGAAGACAGATGTGTGTTCTAAGCGATGCATAGGCCTCTTCACAGCCCAGTGTCAGCGTCCACCGGCCGGCAGCCAGGGTAGATCTGAGGTCATAAGGCCACTCGGATGCAGTGGTGCTTCAGTCTGCAAGGTAGGACCCTTTTTTCAGCTGCTAAAAGTCAACAAGCTGGATCAGGTCAGAGAATTTGGTGTTCCCGTTGTCAAGGCTGAAGTATGTCTGCCCATGATCCTTGCAAGGTAAGATCTGGAAATTTTTAATTTTCTGATGACGACACGGTCTGAAGACAAATGCCTTTGGATTACTCTCCTGCCTTCAATCTTTCAGTGAAGCCCAAGAATACTGGAGTGGGTAGCCTATCCCTTCTCCAGGGGATTTTCCCCACCCAGCAATCAAACCCGGGTCTCCTGCATTGCAGGTGGATTCTTAACCAGCTAAGCTACCAGGTAAGCCCAATTCTGTTTCTAGAGAAACCTTGTCCAAAAGAGTCGTCCTTATTAGAGGATTCACGAGAAAATTATGCTACCTGAAATTAGGTAATTACTGATACCTTTCTATAGCTAAAATGAATAGCCAGGTACATCAACTTTGACATTTTTTTCAGACTAAACTCATTCAAGCCATGCTCTCTTCAATTGGGAGGGTTGGAACCTGTGTATCCATTCATTTGTGGATTAGAGCAGTGAACACTTTTCTGATAACCATCTCAGCCTTTCCTATGGTTGTTTCATGTAAATAGATGGAGTCACCATCTATGAAAACTACCATTATCTTCAGACTTCTTTATTTTCACAGTAAGTTGGATTTGTCATTAATCAGCAACTGTACTCATGATTTCAAAGTCTTTTTCTAATCAACAAAATTCAATTATGAGAAATGACATTTAGAAAACTGCCTCTTATTTGGGCATCTGTGGACTCCGTTGAGAATAAGCAAACCTGTAATAAGGTCATGGCAAAATCACTACTGCAGAGCTTCCCTGGTGGCTCAGTGCTAAGGAATCCACTTCCCAATGCAGGAGACATAGGTTCGATCCCTGATCTGAGAAGATCCTACATGCTGAGGAGCCACAACTGTGGATCCTGTGCTCCAGAGCCCGGGAGCCACAAGTGCTGAGCCCACATGCCACAACTACTGAAGCCCACACACCTTAGAGCCCGTGCCCCATAACAAAAGTAGCCACCAAAATGAGAAGCCCAAGCACTGCAACTATAGAGTAGCCCTTGCCTGTTGTAACCGAGAAAAGACCAAGTAGCAACAAAGACCTAGCATATGCAAAAATAAATAATTTTTTAAAAAGTCACTATGGCAGGAGTTCTCAAATTTGAGATACGGACTACCTTTTAAATGAAGCAAAATTTTTAACAAACCTTCACTGCTAATTAAAAGTTTTATTGATGATTAAATATAAATGTAACACTGTGCTATTACACAGCTATAAAACCAAATTTATAAATATAAAAATATAAAACCAAGATTCAAATTAACAATATTAATAGATAATAATAAATTCAATGCTGAAATTAAGTCACCACTCATAACATAGCTACTGTATGACCTACTACAAGTTTTTGTGTGTTTGTTTAAGCTTGGCAAGCCTAAACACATATGTCATATAACACCAATTCTCCCACCACTTTCCCATTCAAACAACTACAAGCAAGTTGCCCACTGTGCCCAGCACTACTTGGCCTTCCCTTGGTCCCACAAACTACTTACTTACAAATAAAGATGTAGCTTGATCCTAAACATACACAAACATGGGGGCTGAAAGTGTGTGGCAACAATCAGTTACAAAGTCAGCAATCTACATACTTAAGGCTCAGATTATTGAAACTTCTAAAACTGTTAGAGTCTACTCAGAGAAACTCCTCTCCAAAATATATCCAAGGCCTTCCATTTGAGAAACTGCACTACAGTATGACTGTAGAGGTACTACTGAAAACATTCACCGTATCACACAATACCCCTTTTAAGAGGAAAATGCCTCAAACCATAGTGCCAGGAAAGGCTGTTTTTCACTGCTGATGATAGTTCATATCTTCTAAGTCAAGTCAATATCTTGGAATCTTTGGCTACTAAAACTTGAGAGCTCAATATATAGTCTTCTTTAAATAAATGCACAGGATCTAATGAACTGCACCATCATTCCCATTATTGGGTAGATAATGAACCACACACTATATTGGATAGTCCTTATTGGGTAGATAACGAACCACACACTATAAAGTCAAAGAATACCAAAGAAAATATGCTAAATAGAATGTATCCTTCCCACCAATAATCCAGTTCCCCACTCCTCAGTAATGATTATTATTGACTAGTTTTTTGTCTTTCTAGAGAGCTCCTAAACACAACCTCTCCAGAAACACATACACAATGGGTATTATACGAACTTCAGTAAATTCCTTCAAATTCTTCTTTGAATGAACAGTATTTCCTTCACTGGTCCAAATATTTTGGAAATTAGAGTGTTTCAGACTAAATAATTTTAGGGAAAGATTTGAAACCATCAAGTCCCTTATCACTTTACAGAGGAAGAAACTGTGACTAGGAAAGACCTGACTGAAGTCACAATGTTAATTAGTACTGCCAGAAATAGGACTGAGGTCTGTTTATTCCAAACTCTTTCTTTATCCAAGGTCCACTCAAATTTCTTTATATTTTCCACAATTATCAGGTGATTTATGAGTCTTAACTGTATGAAATTAGAACAGGAAGTTCCCCTTGTAGGGATTTTTTCTCAGGAGGCTGAACCATTGATTATTTGGAATTAAGTTTAGTCATCATCCGTACACAGATCTGTCTGCACCAAAAAGAGCAACACATATCAATCATGACTAACATTCCTGGTAATTTCCAAGAAACAAAGCTGAAATTAGTATAGCCACACAGCCCTTCAAATCATCAAAAGAGAAGGAAATGTTATAGGCTCCCACATTTTGGTTTTAATCAGTATCTGTTCATGGATAAACATGTCTGTTTACTATATCCTAGCACTTTACTCAATGATAAACACCAATGTATTGAACTCCTAATGGAATCAATAAGATGTTCCTCAATACATAATTCTCTTCAATAAACTAACAGGAAATTAAGACATGAAAGTGAGTAATTAAAATACATTTAGATCAATACTTGTTATTCCAACCCCAAAAGGAGGAAAGAACAATTCCGAGGAGAATTCAGGAGACTTCACTAAGTAGGTAATATTTCAGCTGGGTCTAGAAGACCAAGTAGTAGTATGGCTACTTAAGTTTTTACTTATTTAATGAGTTTAGTTTCATAAAGATAAACTAAATCATATAGGTACAGTCTTTAGCAATTACACTGAAGTTTCAAAATGGCAGCACAGTGTATAATAAAAATGTTAAATATGAACTTCTTTAGATAGACCATGGAGAAACTCCAGTGTAACATGAGACCCAACAGATCTATCTTTCTCGTTCACATAAGCTGCCTGGCTTCCAAAGACATATTTGAGTTTGTATCCCCTAATTTAGTGCCAAAGATAAGGGAGATAGAAAGAGAAGAGAAGAAAAAGACATCTTAAAAACCACCTGGATTTTCAAGTCATTACAGGGACTTAAGTTTTCTGTTTCAATTTTCTAATTTTGGAATCAGAAAACCTACAAAACTAGAAAATGAACAGGAAAAAGCAGGAAATAAAAAAAGACAGCTTAAGATTCTTAGTGAGGTTAGGCTCACTGAAGAACTAAGTGAACTCAACTGCTGCCATCAAACTCAAAGTCCAAGTAATATGAATCTGTGCCCAGCAAAATTACATATTATGACACATCTTGGACCACCAGGATCCTTCTAAAGTTGTTAATCTGCAAGTGTCAACGTACAGATTATAAATGTCTGGATTATCACACAATATGATTAACTGACTTGATAGAAATAAGCACAGGATCTATAACTAGATCCCCCTTTATGGATCACAGCCTTGTCCTATAGAAGGGGCTAATGTAACTCAATGAGGCCATGAGCCATGCCGTGCAGAGCCACCCAAGAAGGACAAGTCGTAGTGAAGAGTTATGACAAAACATGGCCCACTGGAGAAGGGAATGGCAAACCACTCCAGTACTCTTGCCCAGAGAACCCCATGAACAGCATGGAAAGGCAAAAAGATGTAACATTGGAAGATGAGTCCCCCCGGTCAGAAGGTGTACAATATGCTACTGGGGAAGAGTGGAGTGCAATTACTAATAGTTAAAGAAAGAATGAAGCAGCTGGGCCAAGGCAGAAATGATAGTCAGTTGTGAATGTGTCTGGTGGTGAAAGTGAAGTCCAATGCTGTAAAGAATAAGATTGCATAGAAACCTAGAATGTTAGGCCCATTAATCAAGGCAACTTGGATGTGGTCAAGCAAGAGACAGCAAGAGTGAACATCAACATCTTAGGATCAGGGAACTAAAATGGACAGGAATGGACAAATCTAATTTAGATGACCACTGTATCTACTACAGTTGGCAAGAATCTTTTAGAAGAAATGGAATAGCCCTCATAGTCAATAATAGAATCTGAAATGTAGTACTTGGGTACAATCTCAAAAATGACAGGATGATCTCGGTTCATTTCCAAGGCAAACCATTCAATATCATGATAATCCAAGTCTTTGCTTCAACCACTCTAACGTCAAAGAAGCTGAAACTGGTTCTACGAAGACCTACAAGACCTTTTAGAACTAACACCAAAAAAAGATGTTCTTTTCATCAGAGGGGGCTGGAATGCAAAAGTAGGAAGTCAAGAGACACCTGGAGTAACAGGCAAGTTTGGCCTTAGAGTACAAAATGAAGCAGGGCAAAGCTAACAGTTTTGTCAAGAGAACACACTGGTCATAGCAAACACTCTCTTCCAACAACAAGAGATGACTCTACATATGGACATTCACTATACTGAAATCAGACTGATTATATCCTTTGCAGCTGAAGATAGAAAACTCTATATCAGTCAGCAAAAACAAGACCTGGAATTGACTGGATCAGTTCCTTATTACAAAATTCAGGATTAAATTGAAGAAAGTAGGGAAAATCACTAGGCCATTCAGGTATGATCCAAATAAAATCCCTTATGATTATACAGTGGAGGTGACAAATAGATTTAAGGGGTTACATCTGTTAGAGTGCCTGAAGAACTGTGGATGAAGGTTCTGAACACCCTACAGAAGGCAGTGACAAAAACTATCCCAAAGAAAAAGAAATGCAAGACAAAGTGGTTATCTGAGGAGGCTTTACAAAGCTGAGGAAAGAAGACAAGTGAAAGGCAAGGGAGAAAGGGAAAGACACATCTAACTGAATGCAGAGTTCCAGAGAATACTAAGGAGAGATACAGTGAAAACGAAGTTGCTTAGTCGTGTCCGACTCTTTGTGACCCCATGGAATGTAGCCTATCAGGCTCCTCAGCCCATGTGATTTTCCAGGCAAGAATACTGGAGTGGGTTGCTATTTCCTCCTCCAGGGGGTCTGTCCGACCCAGGGATCGAACCCGGGTCTCCCACATTGTAGGCAGATGCTTTACCATCTGAGCTACCAGGAAAGCCCAAAGGAGAGATAAGGCCTTCTTAAATGAACAATGCAAAGGAATAAAGGAAAACAATAGCATGGGGAAGATTAGAGATCTCTTTAAGAAAACTGGAGATATCAAGGGAACATTTCATGCAAGGATGGGCAGGATAAAACAAACAGTAAGGACCTAACAGAAGCAGAAGAAATTAAGAAGTGGCAAGAATACACAGAAGAACTATACAAAAAAGATCTTAATGACCCAGATAACCTTGATGGTATAGTCATTCACCTAAAGTCAAACATCCTGGAAAAGGTCAGTTTTCATTCCAATCCCAAAGAAGGGCAATGCCGAATAATGTTCAAAGTACCGCACAATTGTGCTCATTTCATATGCTAGTAAGGTTATGCTCAAAATCCTTCAAGCTAGGCTTTAGCAATACATGAACCAAGAATTTCCAGATGTCAAAGCTGGGTGTAGAAAAGGCAGAAGAATCAGAGATCAAACTGTTAACATTCGTTGGATCATAGAGAAAGCAAGGGAATTCCAGAAAAACATCTACTTTTGCTTCATTGACTACACTAAAGCATTTGATTATATAGATGACAACAAACTGAAAAATTCTTGAGATGGGAATACCAGACCACCTTACTTGTCTCCTGAGAAACCTATATGTAGGTGAAGAAGCAACAATTAGAACTGGACATAAAATAGCTCATTGGTTCAAAAACTGAGAAAGGAGTATGACAAGACTGTATATTGTCACTCTGCTTATTTAACTTATATGCAGAGTATATCATGCAAAATCCCAGGCTTGTTGAATCACAAGCTGGAATCAAAATTGCCAAGAGAAAACATCAACAACCTCAGATATGTAGATGATACCACCCTAATGGCAGAAAGCGAAAAGGAACTAAAGAGCCTCTTGATGAGAGTGAAAGATGAGACTGAAAAAGCTGGCTTAAAACTTAACATTCAAAAAACTAAAATCGTGGCATCCAGTCCCATCACTTCATGTCAAATAGAAAGGGGAAAAGTGGAAGCAGTGACAGATTTTCTTTTCTTGGGCTCCAAAATCTCTGCAGATGATGACTGCAGCCATGAAATTAAAAGATGCTTTCTCCTTGAAATGAAAGCTATGACAAACCTAGACAGCATATTCAAAAGTAGAGACATCATTTTGGCAACAAAGGTCCATATAGTCAAAGCACTGAAAAACTATTGCTTTCCAACTGCGGTGCTGGAAAAGACTCTTGACAATCCCCTGGACAGCATGGAGACAAAACCAGTCAATCCTAAAAGAATCAACCCTGAATATTCATTGAAGGACTGATGCTGAAGCGCCAATACATTGGCCACCTGATGCAAAGAACTGACTCACTGGAAAAGACCCTGATGCTGGGAAAGATTGAAGGCAAAAGGAGAAGAGGGCAGCAGAGGATAAGATGGTTGGATGGCATCATCAACTCAATGGACATGAATCTGACCTAACTCCAGGAGATTGTGAAGTACAAGGGAGCCTGGCATACTGCAGTCCATGGGGTCGCAAAGGGTGAGACATGACTTAGCAACTAAACAACAAAATACCTACATCAGTCTTGAGACAGTCAGTCAGACAATGCTGACTAGAGGAGCTGATCCTTACCTAAGAAATTATAATGTGAAGTAAAAAAGAGGGAGATGCACAGCCAGTCAGAGTCTGAAAGAGCATAGCACAGTCATGGATACAGGGAAAGGTTAAGGCTAAAAGATTAAGAGGGGTTGGTCACAAAAGCTTGCACTGATAAGGACTTTGGATTTTATCCAGAGGATTTCAAACTGGGGAGTGCTGTGATTAGATAAGGAAGTCAAAAAGATCACTCTTGGCAGCAATGTGACACATGATCTGGAATAAGGAAATAATAATGGGCACTCATCTAAGTAAAAAGAAAACCAGAGCTGAGGGATAGAAGAGGTGGGGGAAAGCAGGCAATTTTGAGAAATATTAAAGTTAAAACAGGACTATATCATCAACCATAAGAACAACGTCATTCAAGTTTGATTTACTGGGTTGTTTACTGGTTTGATTTACTGGGTGGTTTCACTCATCAAGATGGAGAATATAAAAATAACACATTTAAAGGGAAGAAGATGGGGTCAGTTCTGAGCCTGTTACAGGTTCCTGGGAAACTGTCCAATGACGATGAGAGGAGGTTGATGGTCATCATCCAGTGCTAAAGACGAATTTTCTCCTAATTAGCAAAGAACTGGAAGCTGAAACCCTAGGCATAGGCATGTAGCTTAAACACAAGAGTACTCTTTGGTAAGTCAAAGAGTGGTCAAAGTGAGGCCTAAGGAAACTGACATGTGGCAAGAAAGGAAAAGAAAAACAAAGAAAGTATACGACAGAACTCCAGGGAAGATGGTTCAGGGAGCAAATGTTCTACAGTTTATCCCATTTACTCCATTCTTCTCTTGTCTCTTCCTCTCCCATCCTTGCCACAATACCCCGCACTGAAACTCTTGCAAGATAAAAATTACTCTGTGATCAATTATACAGCTAGAGCAATACTGTATCCTCATCAACTACTAGCGAGGAAAGACAAAATCAAGATCATTATAATACTGAAAACTTTATTTCAGTAAAACATTTACTCAAAGTTTACTACACACTAAGCACTTGGGGTGCACTATCTAATCCTTAAAACAAACATGCAGTAAAAGAGTACTACTGTTGAACCCATGTATTAGATAAGGAAACAGTCCCAGAAAGTTAAGGTTAAGTACTTTGCCCATGTTCACAAAGAACAGCAAGTAATGGTATGGCACAGGGCCCTGTAGGGCTCCTGGGCACAAGGCCTTTCTGTTTCTCCCATTTCTTTGATTATAGGCAATAGCTTTCATTCAGTCTCCATGACCTTCTCTGAGTTCCAGTGGGCAGATTCAAGTAGTTGTTGATTAGGGAGGGGAGGGGATGTGAGATGAGGGAGAAACAGTCAAAAGCAGCTTTTGGGCAGGGTCCTGTTTCCCCATCAACAGATACGTATAACTGTTGGGCTTCCCTGGTGGCTCAGACAGTAAAGCGTCTGCCTGCAATGCGGGAGACCTGGGTTCGATTCCTGAGTCGGGAAGATCCCCTGGAGAAGGAAATGACAATCCACTCCAGCACCCTTGCCTGGAAAATTCCATGGACGGAGGAACCTGATAGGCTACAGTCCATGGGGTCGCAAAGAGTCAGACACGACTGAGCGACTTCACTTCACTTTCACTTTATGCTATTTTGCAGACACCGAAATCCCCTCCAGGTGGGAGAAGTTAAAGATGGTAATCTGCTCACAAGCCATGACCCAGACCCGTTGGATCTACCTGAAGGTTGATGATGCTGACTCCTACTTACCTTACCACTAACTCATCAGAAGAATGTCCAAGGACCTATCATGCTCTCTTTGAACAATTACTTTAAAACCTCTGTCTTCCCCAAGTGGGGACACAGTTTTGAGGGCATTAGCTCACTGTGGCCCCCTTTGCCTGGCAAAGTAATAAAGCTACTCTTTTCTACTTAACTCAAGCTTTGGCATCAGGTATAGGATATGAACTCTAGTCGCTTTCAACTCCCCAAATTAAAATAACTATGGGGGGTGGGGTGGGAGGGAGGTTCAAGACAGAGGAGGTATGTGTATACTTATGGGTGATTCACAGTGTTGTTCGGCAGAAACCAACACAACATTGTTAAGTAACTATCCTCCAATTAAAAATAAATAAATAAAATAACTATAAGGTCTGACAAGGAAAAATGAAAGAAACACAAGCCCAATCTGATTCAGAAAAAAAATATTAAGAGGTTAATTTGAAAAAATACAAAATAAAACACACAGAGGGTTGTAAAACAAACCTCAAACATTGATTCCCCTATTGATACCCAATTCAGAACTCTAATATAGGGAAGGGCACCTCTTAAGAACTATCCTGGAAACAAAAAGCCTTTAGTTTTCTCAGTCTTGATCCTTTGACCAACAAATAACTGCATTGTGGTTCTATATTTTCAATCTAGTAACTCAGGCTCTCTTACAGATGATAAAGCTGTCCTCCTTAATTGGCTAAGTGGCATTACAACTCCAGCAGAAAAAGGTGTTAGCAACAAGATGAGGTATATCAAACTCACAGTTCTTCTGAGTTAAATTTAGGATGTGTGTTTTTTAAATGCTGGTAATTCACGTGCTGGAGAGGACTTGATCTCCTTGTTGTCCAAGAGAGTCCCTTGGACAGCAAGGAGATCAAACCAGTCAATCCTAAAGGAAATCAACCCTGAACATTCATTGGAAGGACTGATGCTGGAGCTGAGGCACCAATCCTTTGGCCACCTGATGCGAAGAGCTGACTCTTTGGAAAAGACCCTCATGCTGAGAAAGATTGAGGGCAGGAGGAGAAGGTGGTGACAGAAGATGAGATGGTTGAATGGCATCATCAAACCAATGGACATGAGTCTGAGCAAATTCTGGAAGACAGTGAGGACAGGGAAGTCTGGTGTGCTGCCATCCATAGGGTTGCAAAGAGCTGTACTCGAATAAGCAACTGAACAATAACAACAAATTCAGATTCAGCTATTGAAAAGTACAGGAAATCTTAAAAGATTCCGTTTTACTACATTTATAAGTTTAATTTCTTAGTACTGCTCAAGTGCTTAAGGAGATTATGCTTAAGGTAGTAACTCTAACTTGTCAAGGACTTGTATTTGACAGATTAAAAGTATAAATGTTTTTTAAATATCTAAGAAAATTAAATTCACTAACAAAGGAGTATGAAGGAATTTAATCAGTTAAGCTGAATTAACACTAAAGAGCAAGTGAAAGTTATTGGTCTTATTTCTCTACAAAAACTGCAAAGCTAAAATTACAGTAACAAGACTAAAGAAAAACTAAGTGCAATCCAGAACACCATCATCCCTAGCCAAACTTGCTTTAACAATCACCAAATGAGTGTCACTGCTCTGTTCAATTCATTATCCACAGTAAGGACAAACCTTTGACAGCACACTGGCCAATCAATCAATGTGAACATCCTCAAAACGTTTCCCAATAAATATGACAAAGGTACTAATATATACAAATACTACAGAAACACACATTCATTTCCAAATGTAATAAAATAATGACAGCAATAATGGTTCAACCATTACTACTACTACTAAGATACTAAACTTGTTTTAAAAATATTTAGTGTGATCCATAGGATCAAATATTTCTCATTATGCTTGAAAAATCTCATTTTAATATTTTGTGACAAAGCAATCTGCAAGTCTGGTTTCAAACCAGTATTTGACTTTTTTTTTTTGGATGTGGACCAGTAAACTCTTTGTTGAATCTGTTACAATACTGTCTGTTTTATATTCTAGCTTTTTTGGTCATGAGGCATCCTAGCTCCCAGATCAGGGATCAAACCCACACTTCCTGCATTGGAAGACGAAGTCTTAACCACTTGACCATTAGGGAAGTCCCAATGGTTGGTTTTAACAGCTATCACAGTCAGAAAGAAATATGGATCCAAAAGGAAGAAGTACTATGGCTGTGCTTACTAAATTGTTAATATTTATTTTTCCAACCCATTCAATTATACAAACATTTCCCTTTAAATGTGGCTAGCAAATATCTATCTTCCCTTGAAAAGGAAACTGCTCTTAAAATTACTCCTGAAAACTAGTCAAAAGATGTTACTTTTTCTAACGAACGGATGTGAAACCCACTAAAACTAAAAGCAAAAGCAAACTCTATAACCAACCCTTATGTACCAAGTACCCAGTGTCAATGATTTATCAATAATAGTAAATAATCTACAACCCTCAGATACACTGAGTTATCTCAGAGCAAATCCCAGACATCATATCATTTCATCCATAAATACTTCAGTACTTATCTCTAAGGAAAAGAAATCTTTTAACATAATACTATTATATCTTTATGATAATAAAGAAAATATGAAAATAATAAATTTTCATAATTCTTTATGAAAATAAAAAATATGATTATATGATAATAAAACAATTGTTTAAAAATCATTTAATATATTAAGTGGTATTCAAATTACTCCCAAATGTCTCATAAATATTTTTTAGTTGGTTTGTATGAAACAGGAGCTAAGCAAGATCTAAGCATTACATTTAGTTAATATGTCTCAAATCTTCTCTACTACTACTACTACTAAGTCGCTTCAGTCGTGTCCAACTCTGTGCAACCCCACAGATGGCAGCCCACCAGGCTCCACCGTCCCTGGGATTCTCCAGGCAAGTACACTGGAGTGGGTCGCCATTTCCTTCTCCAATGCATGAAAGTGAAAAGTGAAAGTGAAGTCGCTCAGTCGTGTCCGATTCTTCGCGACCCCAGAGACTGCAGCCTACCAGGCTCCTCTGTCCATGGGATTTTCCAGGCAAGAGAACTGGAGCAGGTTGCCATTGCTTTCTCCACAAATCTTCTCTAACCTGTTATATTTCTCCACTTTTCCCCTTGCCATTTATTTGAAGTAACTGGCTTAATCTTTCCTATCAGATCCCTCCCACTCTGAATTTTCTAATTACATTCTGTAAACTGACTGTTAGATCTAGGTACTTAATTTGAGTCAGGTTTGGCAGAGAAAGAATATTTCATGAATGGTGTTATATTTTTTCTATTGTCTCACATCAGAGGAACATAAAGTTTGGTTGTACCCATTTTAGAGATGTTAAGACTGATTAGAAGACTATCTGATCCTTCTATTATAAAGTTCCCAACTGGTTTTAATAGCAGCTGATGATCAATGCCAAGGTGCTTTATTTCATTAGTAGCTCATCTGGAAAATTTTCAGAAATATATTTGAGTATGTTTATCATGTAAGAAATTTGTTTCCAAGGTTCTTCATGTGTAAAAATATGAGAGTTTTTATGGCTGCAACAAAATCACAATGAAAAGAGTCACCAAGGAAATGCAAATCAAAACTACAATAAGGTATTACTTCACATCACTAATAGTCAAAGACAGCATAATAAATGTTGAGTGAGGATGTGGAAAAACTGGAAACCTAGTGCACTGCTACTGGGAATGTAAAATGACACAACTGCTTTAGAAAACAGTTTGGCAATTCCCCCTCAGAAGTTTAACAGAACCATTTAACCCAGCAATTCCACTCAATATCCAAAAGAAATGAAAACATGTGTCCACACATGTACTTGTACACATATGTTCACAGCAGATTAATCATAATAGCCAAAAAGTGTAAACAACCCAAAAATTCACTAACTGATGAATAACTATATATCCATACAATGGATTGTATTATTCAGCTATTAAAAAGGAATGAAGTACTGATATACGCTACAACATGAATGAACTCCCCTTCAAAATATAAGGCTAATTAAAAGAAGTCAGCCAATGAAGACCGCATTTTATGATTCCATTTATAAAACTGTACAGAAGACAAAAATTGACAAAGACAGAAAGACTAGAGGCTGCCAGGGGCCAGAGGGAGGATGGAATGGGAAGTGAAGGTAATGGCTGCAGGACTTCTCCTTGGTGTGATGAAAATGTTCTGAAATTAGATAATGGTGAGCATTTGCACAACTCCACAAATATACTAAAAATCACTGAACTGTGCACTTTAAAAGGGTGATGTTTATAATATATAAATTACATCACAATAAAGCTTTTTCTTAATTACAAAGAAAATGCTATCCCATAGCACACTTTTAAGAAAGAAAGATATTAGGCAATTAGTCCATACAGCAATGTTATGAAGGCAGTCACTTATTCTTAAGAATGTCTTCTCCAGTGTAACTTTCCTCCAGTTCAGTTCAGTCGCTCAGTCGTGTCCGACTCTTTGCGATCCCATGAATCGCAGCACGCCAGGCCTCCCTGTCCATCACCAACTCCCGGAGTTCACTCAGACTCATGTCCATCAAGTCAGTGATGTCATCCAGCCATCTCATCCTCCGTCTCCTCCTGCCCCCAATCCCTGCCAGCATCAGACTCTTTTCCAATGAATCAACGCTTCGCATGAGGTGGCAAAGTACTGGACTTTCAGCTTTAGCATCATTCCTTCCAAAGAACACCCAGGGCTGATCTCCTTCAGAATGGACAAGTTGGATCTCCTTGCAGTCCAAGGGACTCTCAAGAGTCTTCTCCAACACCACAGTTCAAAAGCATCAATTCTTCGGCATTCAGCTTTCTTCACAGTCCAACTCTCACATCCATACATGACCACTGGAAAAACCATAGCCTTGACTAGACAGACCTGTGTTGGCAACATAATGTCTCTGCTTTTCAATATGCTATCTAGGTTGGTCATAACTTTCCTTCCAAGGAGTAAGCGTCTTTTAATTTCATGGCTGCAGTCACCATCTGCAGTGATTTTGGAGCCCCCCAAATAAAGTCTGACACTGTTTCCCCATCTATTTCCCATGAAGTGATGGGACCAGATGCCATGATCTTCGCTTTCTGAATATTGAGCTTTAAGCCAACTTTTTCACTCTCCTCTTTCACTTTCATCAAGAGGCTTTTGAGTTCCTCTTCACTTTCTGCCATAAGGGTGGTATCATCTGCATATCTGAGGTTATTGATATTTCTCCCAGCAATCTTGATTCCAGTTTGTGCTTCCTCCAGCCCAGCATTTCTCATGATGTACTCTGCATGTAAGTTAAATAAGCAGGGTGACAATATACAGCCTTGATGTACTCCTTTTCCTACCTGGAACCAGTCTGTTGTTCCATGTCCAATTCTAACTGTTGCTTCCTGACCTGCATATAGGTTTCTCAAGAGGCAGGTCAGGTGGTCTGGTATTCCCATCTCTTTCAGAACTTTCTACAGTTTATTGTGATCCACACAGTCAAAGGCTTTGGCGTAGTCAATAAAGCAGAAATAGATGTTTTTCTGGAACTCTCTTGCTTTTTCAATGATCCAGTGGATGTTGGCAATTTGATCTCTGGTTCCTCTGTCTTTTTTAAAACCAGTTTGAACATCTGGAAGTTCATGGTTCACCTATTGCTGAAGCCTGGCTTGGAGAACTTTGAGCATTACTTTACTAGTGTGTGAGACGAGTGCAACTGTGTGGTAGTTTGAGCATTCTTTGGCATTGCCTTTCTTTGGGATTGGAATGAAAACTGACCTTTTCCAGTCTTGTGGCCACTGCTGAATTTTCCAAATTTGCTGGCATATTGAGTGCAGCACTTTCACAGCATCATCTTTCAGGATTTGAAATAGCTCAACTGGAATTCCATCACCTCCACTAGCTTTGTTCATAGTCAAGCTTTCTAAGGCCCACTTGACTTCACATTCCAGGATGTCTGGCTCTAGGTGAGTGATCACACCATCATGATTATCTTGGTTGTGAAGATCTTTTTTGTACAGTTCTTCTGTGTATTCCTGCCACCTCTTCTTAATACCTTCTGCTTCTGTTAGGTCCATACCATTTCTGTCCTTTATTGAGCTCATTTTTGCATGAAATGTTCCCTTGATATCTCTAATTTTCTCGAAGAGATCTCTAGTCTTTCCCATTCTGTTGTTTTCCTCTATTTCTTTGCATTGACCACTGAGGAAGGCTTTCTTATCTCTTCTTGCTATTCTTTAGAACTCTGCATTCAGATGCTTATACCTTTTCTTTTCTCCTTTGCTTTTCGCTTCTCTTCTTTTCACAGCTATTTGTAAGGCCTCCTCAGACAGTCATTTTGCGTTTTTGCATTTGTTTTCCATGGGGATGGTCTTGATCCCTATCTCCTGTACATGTCATGAACCTCCGTCCATAGTTCATCAGGCACTCTATCTATCAGATCTAGTCCCTTAAATCTATTTCTCACTTCCACTGTATAGTCATAAGGGATTTGATTTAGATCTGAATGGTCTAGTGGTTTTCCCTACTTTCTTCGATTTAAGTCTGAATTTGGCAATAAGGAGTTCATGATCTGAGCCACAGTTAGCTTCTGGTCTTGTTTTTGTTGACTGTATAGAGCTTCTCCATCTTTGGCTGCAAAGAATATAATCAATCTGATTTTGGTGTTGACCATCTGGTGATGTCCATGTATACAGTCTTCTCTTGTGTTGTTGGAAGAGGGTGTTTGTTATGACCAGTGCATTTTCTTGGCAAAACTCTATTAGTCTTTGCCCTGCTTCATTCTGTATTCCAAGGCCACATTGGCCTGTTACTCCAGGTGTTTCTTGACTTCCTACTTTTGCATTCCAGTCCCCTATAATGAAAAGGATATCTTTTTTGGATGTTAGTTCTAAAAGATCTTGTAGGTCTTCATAGAACCATTCAGCTTCTTCAGCGTTACTGGTTGGGGCATAGACTTGGATTACTGTGATATTGAATGGTTTGCCTTGGAAACGAATAGAGATCATTCTGTCGTTTTTGAGATTGCATCCAAGAACTGCATTTTGGACTCTTTTGTTGACCATGATGGCTACTCATTCTTCTAAGGATTCCTGCCCGCAGTAGTAGATATAATGGTCATCTGAGTTAAATTCACCCATTCCAGTCCATTTTAGTTCGCTGATTCCTAGGATGTCGATGTTCACTCTTGCCATCTCCTGTTTGACCACGTCCAATTTGCCTTGATTCATGGACCAGACATTCCAGGTTCCTATGCAATATTGCACAGGAAATATGCAACTTTCCTCCAGTAGCCCACAAAAGTGATTCTTCTTGGATTTCTTTCAATAAAGAGAATCTAGCAAATACTAAGACATGCTACAAGCTTCTATACTTTTAAAACCATGTAACCCACTCCAGTGTTCTTGCCTGGAGAATCCCAGGGACGGCAGAGCCTGGTGGGCTGCTGTCTATAGGGTCGCACAGGGTTGGACACAACTGAAGCGACTTAGCAGCAGCAGCAAACCTCCCACACTGGAAGATTTGTTCTAATATTGCTTGTTCAAATCTTCAGCAACATTTTCTATGCATCTTACAAGTTATAAGGGATACATTTTAGTTTCTTGACATATTATTTTCCATATACAATATCAGCGGGGTTTTTTTGGGGGGGTGGGGGGTGGGGCACCATTGCAGACAGGAAGACCTGCCAATGGTATATGCTTTTCTGTTGTTTCTAAGAACAGAAAACTCTAATATAGATACTTGAATCATTAGGTTAGTAAAATTATTTACAGCATCTGATTGAATAGCCTACATCTTTTTTTCTTTTTCTTTCTGGCTGCAATGCCAGGCCTTGTAGGGATCTTAGTTCCCCCACCAGGATTGAACTTGGGTTGGGGCAGTGACGGGCCAGGGAACTCCTCAGCCAATGACTTTAAACATCACAGGGGGAGGACTTCCCCGGTGGTCCAGTGGTTAAGAATCCGCCTGCCAATGCAGGCGACATGATCCCTGGTCCAGAAAGATTTCACATGCTGTGGGGCAACTAAGCCTGTGCATTCCAACTACTGAGCCTATTCTCTAGAGTCCATGCTCTTCAACAAGAGAAGCCACTGCAATGAGAAGCCAGGGCACCTCAATGAAAACTACCTCCCACCTGCCCCCAAACCTGCCCAGCCAACTAACCCCAGTGCAGCAACAACCAACCAACAGAGCCAAAAAGTAAATAAATTAAAAAAAAAAAAACAAAATCATTAGGAGAAAGAAAATGCAGAGCTTCTCTTTATGCTCCAGATGCTTAGTTTTCAAATGGCTTGGTACTAGCGATGACCTCATATTTTATTATTTTACATCTCAGGTTCTACACAATCTTAAAGCAAGATTCCTATAATAACAGAGGATGTAAGTCCATAGGGTTCTTTATACTTTCCAATGTAATACAAGCTGAGTAGCTCACTAAGACTTCATAATAGGAGCTAGACAAAGGTCAACTGTGCCATTTTGCTTGTTTCCTTGTGCTTGCATTATTTTCTTCAATCACTGGTTTCTTTGCAGGGATCATTTTAAGCCACTTCTTCATTTTGTGAAAGTCAGTTTAACAAAACTTGATAATATAAACTGTTATTAATGTATGTATACAGCTCTGCTCGCTTACTGCAGAACTCCCCTCTCTTACTTCTGGACATCTAAGGTTCTGCAGTTAACATGTTAACATTGTTTGACCTATAGACACAAGGAGATACCAGTGACAGTCTCTAATGTAATATTTTATCAATTTTTAGATAAAAATAATTAAAAATTCAGCATCCCAGCATCTTATCTACCTCACTCTGAAAACTACTGCTCTGGACTGCAGCCACAGTGAACTTTTCATAACTGCAAATCAGATCAGTTTACTCCTCTTTGAAATCTCTTAAAGGCTTAGTTCTGCCTTAAGGATCAAGTTCAAAATACTTGCATGGCATACAGGGCCTTGAACTCTGGTCCTTGCCTCTCTCTAGCCCAGTGGTTCTTAACTCTGGCTGCATATTAGAATCACCCAGGGAGTTAAAAAAAAATATATATGTATATATACTCCCTCAGTCCCTTAATCAGAACTATTATGTAATAAAAATTCCTGGGGGTGGGCTATTAAACATCCCTGATCGTTTAAGTTCCCCAGGCAAACTCAAAGTGCAGCCAGGATAGAGAATTACCCGCTACTACTCACCATGGTCATTCAGCTTTTGATACTAACCAAGCTCTCAATTAGGCCTTGCTACTCAAGCATGGTCCACCCACCAACAGCATCTTCCTCACCAGGGAGCCACTTAGTAATACAGAATCCCAAGTCCCACCCTGTTGTTTAGCTGCTAAGAATTTCCAACTTTGCAAGGCCATCGACTGTAGCTGCCAGGCTCCTCTGTCCATGGGATTTCCCAGACAAGGATAGTGGAGAGGGTTGCCATTTCCTTTTCCAGAGGATCTTCCCCACCCAGGAATCAAACCTACATCTCCTGCACTGGCAGGCAGATTCTTTATCATTGAGCCACCAGAGAAGCCCAAGTCCCACTTCAGACCTGCTGAATCAAGACTTGGTATTTGAACAAGACCCCTAAGATGGTTCAGGTGAACTCTCAAGTTAGGTACCTAAGGTATCAACACCCTTCCTAGCTCAGGGATTTTGTGTTGTTTAACCGCAAGTGTTGTTTACCTGTTGAACTTCTCTGGCACTCCCAAGACATCCTATTCTTCCCCTCTGATCGTATCTGTAATTACCATAAGGTAATTAATGTCTGCCTACTGAATTAGTCCATAAGGATAGACATCACATCCATGTTGTTGTTGAGTCACTCAGTTGTATCCAGTTCTGCATCCCATGGACTGCAGCACACCAGGCTTCCCTGTCCTTCACTATCTCCTGGAGTTTCCTCAAACTCATGTCCACTGAGTCTATAATGCCACCCATTCACCTCATCCTCTGTCACCCGCTTCTCTTCCTGCCCTCAATCTTTCCCAGCATCAGGATCTTCTCCAGTGAGTCAGCTCTTTGCATCAGGTGGCCAAAGGACTGCCACCTCAGCTTCAGCGTCAGTCCTTCCAATGAATATTCAGGACTGAATTCCTTTAGGATTGACTGGTTGGATCTCCTTGCTGTCCAAGGAACTCTCAGGAGTCTTCTCTAACACCACAGTTCAAAGCATCAATTCTTCAGCACTCAGCCTTCTTTATGGTCCAACTCTCACATCCATATGACTACTGGAAAAACCACAGCTTTGACTATACAGACCTTTGTCAGTAAAGTGATATCTCTGCTCTTTAATATACTGTCTAGGTGTGTCATAGCTTCCCTTCCAAGGAGTAAGTGTCTTTTAATTTCACAGCTGGAGTCACTATCTGCAGTGATTTTGGAGCTCAAGAAAATAAAGTCTGTCATTGTTTCCCCATCTTATTTGCCATGAAGTGATGGGACAGGATGCCATGATCTTAAAGTGTTTTGAATGTTGAGTTTTAAGCCAACTTTTTCACTCTTCTCTTTCACCCCCATCCAGAGGCTCTTTAGTTCCTCTTGACTTTCTGCCATAAGGGTGGTGTCATCTGCATATCTGAGGTTATAGATATTTCTCCTGGCAATCTTGATTCCAGCTTGTGATTCACCCAGCTCGACATTTCTCATGATGTACTCTGCATATAAGTTAAATAAGCAGGGTGACAATATACAGCCCTGACATACACCTTTCCCAATTTTGAAGCAGTTCATTGTTCCATGTCCAGTTCTAACTGTTGCTTCTTGACTTGCATACAGGTTTCTCAGGAAGCAGGTAAGATGGTCTGGTATTCCCATCTCTTTAAGAATTTTCCAGTTTGTTGTCATCGACAAAGGCTTTAGTGTAGTCAATGAAGCAGAAGTAGATGTTTTCCTGGAATTCTCTTGTCTTTTCTATGATCCAATGGATGTGGGCAATTTGATCTCTGGTTCCTCCACCTTTTCTAAATCCAGCTTATACATGTGGAAGTTCTCAATTCACATACTGTTGAAGCCTAGTTTGAAGGATTTTGAGCATTACCTTGCTAGCAGGTGAAACACATCCATATTACTCTGGGGTATCCCTAACTCACAGCACAATGTCTGATATTTTCTATTGAATAGCACCCAGTTTTCTATTTCATACTAATATGATCTTATCCTAAATTTCCTCAATATTTCTGTCATAAACTATGTCCTTCTTCAAAAACAAGTTGGCTTTAGCTACATAACTCTTGGATATGATATATATCACAGTACAATAGCTAATTCAAAATCTAAATGAGCTACTAAAGCTCATTTAGTAGCTCATTTACTTTTCTAAAGTTTTTCTGAAGAAACGTACATTTAACCTAATTCAAAGTACTATTACATTTTTTGTAATTAACAAAATTGATTTTTAGGTTATATTTAATAGTACTGATTATATTGTCAGGATATAGAGCCACATAAATTGTTAATGGTGTTGTAAACTAGTTCAATCTTTCTAGACACCAATTCGGCAATGAAATCATATTCTGATACAGTGAGCCCATTTTAGGGAAAGAATCCAAGAAAATAATCCAAAAGAAGTGTTTCAGGGATACTCAAAAGTACCATTCAAAATAGTAAAAAGGAGAGAAAAAAAGAAAACAAAAACGATTGTACAAAGTACAGTTATCAATGCATGGACTGCTATTTTGTGATTTAAAATAATAAACAAAATGAGTAAAGATAAAATGTTTGATGTTATTCAAAAACACAAAAATCAGGGATTCCCTTGTGGTCCAGTGGTTAAGAATCCGTTGCAACTACTGAGCTCTCACGCCCTACAGCCATGCTCTGCAACAAGAGAAACCACTACTGCTTGTGCACTGCAACTGGAGAGTAGCCCCCACTCTCTGAAACTAGAGAAGGACCACACTCAGCAATGAAGACCTAGAATAGTCAAAAATAAAAATCAATAAATTACAAAAAAATACAAAAATCATATTCTGCATGTACTTTACCTACCAAGTACAGATAAAAGGTAAAAACAAACAAACAAAAAAAAAAAAAAAAAGAAGGAAATGGCAACCCACTCCAGTATTCTTGCCTAGAGAATCCTGAGAATCCTGTGGATGGAGCCTGGTGAGCTGCTGTCCATAGGGTTGCACAGAGTCAGACACGACTGAAGTGACTTAGCATGCATGCATAGCATGTCTATACAATGATACAAATAGATGTGAATTTAAAGTACCTACAATTTCATATTTAATGGATTCTCTTTTCTATAGAGAATATATTAAAATAAATTTTAATGTTGGGTTATTTATGGATTTGTTGCTCAATTGTATTGTTAGTGTTACAGTATTGCTACTTTTGTTGTACTCAGAGTCACTAAAAAAATTTCCTCAGATTTGGCATTTGTTAAGAAGTAAAAGGACAAGACTCTACATTTGGCCAAATTCTTGCTTAAAACTGGAGTTTCACTGGACCTCATTTTTCCCACATGAGGGTGGAGAAAAACAATGCAACAATGTTTACAAATCAACTCTAACTTCCAAAGATAGATGCTGGGCAAATACAAATAACAGGGCTGCTTAAAAAAACCACCACCACACACCATCTTGCACAAGTCACTCTATCCTTCTGAGACTCAATCTCCCTCTGCAAATTCAAAGAAACAGGATAAAATCAAACAGGGGGAGAAGGTTAGGTGAGAGAAAGCATGTGGAGAAGCATCCCAGGTTATCCTGATATATACCCTGATAAAGATTCATTTGAGTTCCATTCACATCTTTAGAGAGAAGATAAATAAGCACAATGGGCTTCCCTGGTGGCTCAGAGGTTAAGAATCTACCTACAAGGCAGGAGATGCAGGTTCGATCCCTGGTTCAGAAGATCCCCTGGAGGGGGACATAGCAACCCACTCCAGTATTCTTGCCTGGAGAATCCCATGGACAGAGGAGTCTAGCGGGCTAGTCCACAGGGTCGCAAAGAGTCAGGCATGACTGAAGCGACTTAGCATGTACTCTAAACTTCAACCATCTCTGAGGAGGTCAGGTAGAAAGAAGATATTTCTCTATTACATACTTTCAAACAGCTGTAATTTTTCTCCTAAGTATTATCTTTTTCTCAAAATTCTGCAGTATTCTCTTTGGACCTCACTCCGGGTTTAAGAGGCCATGATTCTGCCTCTGTGCGTCCTGGCCATTGCCTCTTAAATTGGAAGGGCATGAGCATCTGGCCCCACATTGCCCCCGAGTGACTTTTCCAAAGCCTGGTCTGCTCAAGTCCCTGACCGCCTCTAAAATCCTCCTTTAAAGTCTCCACTGCCCAAATTTTGGGGCTTCCCAGGTGGCTCAGTGGTAGAGAACCCGCCTGCCAATGCAGGAGATGCAGCAGATGTTGGTTCAATCCCTGGGTCAGGAAGATCCCTTGGAGTAGGAAATGATATCCCACTCCAATATTCTTGCCTGGAAAATTCCATAAACAGAGAAGCCTGGTGGGCTACAGTCCATGAGGTTGCAAAGAGTTGTACATGGCTGAGCATGCACACTCAAACTTAAACACAGCACTCAC
The DNA here is from genome assembly GCF_002263795.3 of Bos taurus. Taxonomy (NCBI): domain Eukaryota; kingdom Metazoa; phylum Chordata; class Mammalia; order Artiodactyla; family Bovidae; genus Bos; species Bos taurus. Next base: position 52,307,799 of record NC_037340.1, read on the forward strand.
AGCCCTTCAAGCTGACCTAATCTCATCTCCCACCCTTCTCTCTACCCAATCCAACTATGTTTAACCTCTCCTCGTTCCCCAAGGGCAATGGATTCCTTCCACCTCCAAGCCTGCCTGTGCTGCTCCCTCGTTCCCGTATCCTGTCCACCATACAGAAACTCCTATCCATCCAAGGCCTCCTCCCAGTCAAGTTTTCTCAAGCCACCCAAAGAAGGAATGCTGTCTATACAGCCAGGTAGATACTCTGGAACTGGACCGCCAAGATTCAGATCCTGATTATTCCCTCATCAGCATACTGTATGGGCTCAGTTTCCACCCTTGTCTAGTAGGAATTAGCCACTATTAGAAGGTAGAAAGGAGTAAATAAGATAATTCATGGAAAGCATTTATTATCTAGCCTAACACAAGGCAAATAAAAGGTATTATCACATCCTAACAATACCTGTGGCAAGTATTTGTATCCACCTGTCCTGCTTTAAGCTGTGAGCCCCTCAAAGGTAAAAATGTGACTTCCTCACTTTTATTCTGTATCCCAAGCACTTTGTCTGGCAAATAGAACACCATGAATGTAGTTAAGTCAGAGATGTGGCTTTTCTGGTTCTGGATTTCTCCTAGATGGTAAATCAGCATCTAAAAAGTACCCAGTGAACAGCCTCCTAGATCGCACTCTGCCTCAGAGTATACATTAGCCAGTGCACTTCAGATAGGCAGAGGTGAAAAAGAGACCATAGCGCTTTTGGCCTTTCAGAGACAGTGGAGCAGATTGAAGGTCGTGGGATATGAGACCTGTCAGTTCCTACCTGCTAATTAGTTATGGGGCTGGATGGGATGGACATGGGTAGATGGGGAATCAAGGTACTAAAAGTCCTGTCTTCAACATTCTATCTGCCTGGCTGCATGCCAAGCAGGAAACACTCAAGAAAGATTCTCTCAGGAAGTGGGTACCTGGAAGTAAACATAAGGGGAAAAGATGGGACAGGACCTATAAGACAATTGGGAGGAAGAAGCTCTCAACATGGGAGATGAACAGCTGAACAAGACACAGCTCCTACATCTAGCCTCTCAACTGAAAACGGCTTTAAAGAGGTGGAGCTCAGCAGGTAAAGGTGGGGAAGAAAGAGCAAGCAAAAGTATCCAAATGTAAAAAAAGGCAGGCAAGCAATTCTGAATGACCAGAAAAGAAGATGAAGGGAAGGAGAATTGAAGGATTAATTTAAAAATAAAAGAGTAAGTTGAAGCAAGGCTGTCAAGGGTCTTGTATGACTTGTTAAGGCATTTTGGGCTTCATTCATCCTATGGCAAAAGAAAAGCAAGGGAGTTTTAAGTAAACAAGTGATAGCATCAGATCTGTGTTTTGTTTAAAGGAGTGGCCAGGCAAGGGGCTTCCCTAGTGGCTCAGACCATAAAAAATCTGACTGCAAAGCAAGAGACCTGGGTTCGATCCCTGGGTTGGGAAGATCCCCTAGAGAAGGGAATGGCTCCCACTCTAATATTACTGCCTGGAGAATTCCACAGACAGAGGAGTCTGGTGGGCTACAGTCCATGGGGTCACAAACAGTAGGACACAATGTTCATCCATCTTTCACCACCAGTCCTCTCCTCGCCTACCATCTTCTGGTTCTAGAGCTGCCTAACAGCAAGCAGGTGGCAAGAGATCTTTCTGGAGATGTGACTGGTTCTAGAGCAGGGATCTCCAAGCAAGGGCTTCTAAAGGCATTCACCCTCCTAGAGAGGTTTTGAATATTCTTCTTTTCCTGTCTTACAAACATCATTCACTGACCTCAAAAAAAAAAGAAAGAAAGAAAGCTCAACACTGGGCTCAGCTCTGCCATTATTATTTTTATCTTCAGGAAATACAATTAGGAACTAATTTCTCAAGAAACGATATTCTTTGTGTTATTCACGAAAGTCAAAAGGAGGGGGGCATGCATTCCCAATTGGCTCATTTTGAATTCTGGGCAGCTCTGAGCCCGTTTTCCTTCTTTAGCAGCCTCAACTGCAGGGAGTGGACAGAAAAGAGAGGGGCTGGGGAAAGAAAAGTTGGTCACTGCAAGAGCAAATTTTCTCATGCCAGGAGTTCTCCTCTTTCTTCCCATTAAATGGACCTGAGCAAATTCTGATCTCACTGTCCAAATTTCTTCTTTCAGAATGAACTATGGCAGCGACCCGGCCCCAGGAGGATGCACGCAAAGTTCCTGGGCTGTGGAGAGGGGTCGGCCCCTGGGCGGGCGCGTTTCCGGGGACTCTCCCCCTCCCCCGCCCCAGCCCCACGGACAGCGCAAGGATGTGGAATCCCTGGAGAAGCCGGATGGATCCTGCCCGGAAAAGAGGGATTTGGGCTCAGGCCGGGGACCCCCTCCCACCCGCGCCCGGGAACCGCCGCCCCACCTCCGGAGCCCGTCGGGGTGGCGGCGGCCGTGAACACTCACCGAGTCCAGCGTTGGGCGGGACCGCTGGGGTCGAGGACTGCGGCTCCGCCTCGGTGCCGCGACGGCGTCTCGGCCCGCCACACGCCCTCAGGGCCACCGCCCGGCCCGCGGCTTGGAACCCCGAGGCGGCGGTGGCGGCCTCGCCTCCATGGCGAGGAGAAGCGGCTGAGGAGCAACTGGGCAGGCGGCGGTGATGGCGGCGACGGTCCGGGGTCCGAGCTGGGTCGCGCGCGCGCGTCTCTGTCAGCGCCGCACTCGCCGCAGCCTCGCTCCCGACCTGGCCTTGGCTGTAAGGAGCTTCCTCATTGGCGGTTCAGAGACGGGCGCTGGTTGGCCCAGATCGAACGGGCGTTCCCCTGGCCCTCGTGGGCCCCGCCCTTACGCGTCTCCGAACGCTTGCTAGCCTGCTGGCCTGGGGCGCAGGCCCGGGTCTCTCAGTCTCACGGTCTCATTGACCGCCAGGGAGGCGGTCCCCCCACCGCGGTCCAATCCTGGGAGAAACAGGACCCTAGGAGCACCGGGCGACTGTGCACCAACACCTTCCGTTTCTCTACAGTCCCACCTGGACGTAGGTCTTCTTCCCAGTTTACAGACGTGAAAACTGAGACCAAACACAAGTTACACCAGTGTTTAGCGATCGGGGCGACCTGGAGCTGAAAAATCTTTCCACTCTCTCCAAACGGGTTCCCTAGAGCTCCCCCTCCCTCCGCTTTTTAATTGCTGCAATGTATTTAAAAGACAGAGGTTCTCGGTGGTGAAGGTGGTGAACGTGCATAGCCCCTGGAAGACGCCTAGCACCGTGGCTGTCATCTTAACAAGTCAGCCCACGCCATCCCCACCCGAGCCCAAGGGAAATCTCCGCAGCTTTCCAGATGCGCGTATCCGGGCCTGACTCGCGTCGAGCTGGGTAGAAACACTACACACGGTGCTCTGCGGAGGGTGTTTGCGACAGGTCTGGCCGGGAAGGAGAAGTGCACAGCTTCGAGCGGATCTGGAGACGCGTCTCCCCCTGGGGTCGGGGACTGGGACCGGGTGGAAGGCGCGGACCTCCTCCCCAGCGCTCCCCGCCGCGCGTAAGCACCTCAAAGCCATCCGTGGGTATGCCTGGCAAGTGGCTTCCCAGGCTGCAGGACTAAAAGAATCGCTGAAGGCCGATTACAGAGCCGTGGTGGGTGGCGAGTGAGACACCCCAGATTGTAGTCCTCAGGCAGGGTCCTTCGGACGGAGCCGGACCCGCTCAGGAGTGACCATAAGTCCGTAGGCGGGAGACATTGCTCAGCAGTGTGTAAGCACAGCTTGCTGGGAAACCCTTCATTCCTGACCCGCAGCCTGAGCTGCCAGGGGTGAGCGGCGGCCAGCCTCCCTCTCCCATCCGTGGCTGGGCAGAGTCCCACGATCAGCGCTCCCGAGGGAACGGGTCTGTTCCTGGTAGCAATCCTTTTTCTTGGAGGGGACATTTCAGCAAAGGAGAAGGAGACCACATGAGCTGCCATTTCCACAGGGCTGGTGCTTCTAGCACCTCCAGTCCGTACCACCGCCAGCAGTTGCGGCGTCAATTTGGGACTGTATGCACCCCGCTGCCCGTATTTGTAGAATCAGTGTGTGCTGACCAGAGCCATGACCTGGGAATACGGGGTGCAGCGGGCCTCCTTCGAGGCATCCCCTCTGCCACTGGAAAGTCCCTCCTTGAGAGGGAGGTGTATCTCCCACTACCTCTCAGCGGGGCTGACCCAGAGGTGTGAAATGACTGAATCCTAAACGCCTCTGAGTGACAGATCCTACAGCCGAAAGACCCACACACCAAGTCTCCTGTTAGAGCCTAAGGGCAGCCAATGAGGGCAGGACTTTCTATACACCAACGGTTCAGTTACCCAGGAAGCAGAAAAACTCACTCTATCCACACACTGAACGCAAAAGTGAAAAAGCCTGAACTCGGGAAAAATAATGATTGACTGCTGGAGACACCTGGACAATCTCATAAAAGAGTTTGACGTGCTACTTATATTTCCTAATCTATGTGGAAATAAATAGCTATTATAATAAAAAGCATTCATCCTTGGGATTATCTGAAAGATCCCCACCCAATCTGACCATACTTGGGAAAATGCTGTGGTTGAGCCCTGAAATTCAAGCCCTGCCACTGGCTGCTTGACCTGAGTCCCCCTCTGCTACTCTTCCTGGAACCTCCCAAGGCTGCATGAAGAATTACAGGCATGTACAGCTTGGCAAGTGGCCCATTCTTAGGAAATGCAGTTCCTTCTCTCCAGGAGACAGCTGCAGTTGGGTCAGAGCATGTGTGGGGTGTGTGCAGAGGTGACAGGACCTCACACCAAGGAGCCTTGCATATTCCATCCTGGAGACCCTGAGAAGGAAATTTCAGTTTGGTGACCACACATACTCTATTTTCAATGAGAGAAGACAGACTCTTATCCTCAGCTGCCCAGCTGTGGAGACCGTCCATATTCCCCATCCTACCTGATGCTCAGGGTATTCACAGCTCCCCCCACCACCACAAGGCAAATGGCTATCTTCAAAGAGAAGAGAGGAACTGAGAGAGGGCAGGGAGGCAGTCTTCTGCTCCAGATGCTGCTTTAGTCCCAGCCCACAGGAGCGCACACCTAGTGGTAGGCACTTGTCAGTCACCACACAGGTGCCCCAGAAGTCACAGGTTTCGTGAGAAGAGGACTGGACTAGAAGGAGAGCTGGAGGGCGGGAGTAAAGGATTCCTGTTTCTTTAGGCAAGTCACTTCTCTCATGGCCTCCTTTCCCCATCTAGTCAATGGAACAATTAATCATTCCCTCAACAAATACTTTTTGAGTGCTAATGGTGTGCTGGACATAGCAGGGGAGTAAGATAGAAAAGGTCTCTGCTCTTAGGAACTTACAGTCTGGATGGGGAGACAGACAATAAACAAGTGAACAAGAAAATTTCCTAAATGGAGTAATGAAAATAAAGCAAGACAGTATGATAGAAAGTTGAAGTAAATGAGAGCCTAGGGACTTACCAGGCCATTCACTGTTCTATTCCTAAGGGTCACTTGCTGGAGTACAGTACCTAAAGAAACTGCAGCCCCCTCACCCTGAGAAGGTGGCTTACAGGAGCCTTTGCCCCAATTTCCACTTCAGGACTGCCACTGATGTCCTAAAGCAGTAGAAATGTTTCTAGATTCACTACCCTCAGGCCCCAAATCCTGGTCCAAGGCTCAATTCTAGTTCCATCCATTGGCCAAGATGACTCTTCCTGTGAGTCAGGCCGAGGCCTGTGGTGCAAACTGCTCAGGGTAGAGGAGGCATTTTTACACCAAGCACAGTTAAGAAACCAAGATTTGAAAAATGAGTTCTAGTTATTTTTGTATTGCAGGTGAGGCTTGAACTAGTTTTTTTTTAAATTAAAAAAATCACTATTTAGAGACTTCCCTGGAAGGGAGCGTGGGTTTGATCCCAGCTGAAGGAACTAAGATTCCACATGCCAAACAGTGTGGCTGACCACCCCCCCTCCACAACCATTCATAAGTGTATAGATTTGTCAAAACTCAGCAAATGTACATTTATGAGATGAGAACTATATATTTTTGGTCTGAAAAGAAAAAAATTGCACAGATAATGAACTCTAGTTAACAAAATGCATTCTGAAGTATTTAGAGGGAAATACTAATGACTGCAACTTTGAAATGTGTCAAAAATAACATGAAATAATAAAATGGATAGAGGAATAGACAGATATATAAAAATTAAGCAACAGTCCAGTTCAGTCGCTCAGTTGTGTCCAACTCTTTGCAACCCCATGAATCACAGGACGCTGGCCTCCCTGTCCATCACCATCTCCTGGAGTTCACTCAAACTCACGTCCATCGAGTCGGAAATACCATCCAGCCATCTCATCCTCTGTCGTCCCCTTCTCCTCCTGCCCTCAATCCCTCCCAGCATCAGAGTCTTTTCCAATGAGTCAACTCTTCGCATGAGGTAGCCAAAGTACTGGAGTTTCAGCTTTAGCATCATTCCTTCCAAGGAACACCCAGGGCTGATCTCCTTTAGAATGGACAGGTTGGATCTCCTTGCAGTCCAAGGGACTCTCAAGAGTCTTCTCCAACACCACAGTTCAAAAGCATCAATTCTTTGGCGCTCAGCTTTCTTCACAGTCCAACTCTCACATCCATACATGACCACTGGGAAAACCATAGCCTTGACTAGACAGACCTGTGTTGGCAAAGTAATGTCTCTGCTTTTGAATATGCTATCTAGGTTGGTCATAATTTTTCTTCCAAGGAGTAAGTGTCTTTTAATTTCATGGCTGCAGTCACCATCTGCAGTGATTTTGGAGCCCCCCAAAACAAAGTCTGACACTGTTTCCACTGTTTCCCCATCTATTTCCCATGAAGTGATGGGACCAGATGCCATGATCTTAGTTTTCTCAATGTTGATCTTTAAGCCAAACTTTTCACTCTCCTCTTTCACTTTTAAGAGGCTTTTTAGTTCCTCTTCACTTTCTGCCATAAGGGTGGTATCATCTGCATATCTGATATTTCTCCCGGCAATCTTGATTCCAGCTTGTGCTTCTTCCAGCCCAGCGTTTCTCATGATGTACTCTGCGTATAAGTTAAATAAGCAGGGTGACAATATACAGCCTTGACATACTCCTTTTCCTATTTGGAACCAGTCTGTTGTTCCATGTCCAGTTCTAACAGTTGCTTCCTGACCTGCATATAGGTTTCTCAAGAGGCATGTCAGGTGGTCTGGTATTCCCATCTCTTTCAGAATTTTCCACAGTTTATTGTGGTCCACACAGTCAAAGGCTTTGGCATAGTCAATAAAGCAGAAATAGATGTTTTTCTGGAACTCTCTTGCTTTTTCAATGATCCAGCGGATGTTGGCAATTTGATCTCTGGTTCCTCCGCCTTTTCTAAAACCAGCTTGAACATCTGGAAGTTCACAGTTCACGTATCTCTCACATTTAGAGAATTTTGAGCATTACTTTCCTAGCATGTGAGATGAGTACAATTGTGTGGTAGTTTGAGCATTCTTTGGCATTGCCTTTCTTTGGGATTAGAATGAAAACTGACCTTTTCCAGTCCTTTGGCCACTGCTGAGTTTTCCAAATTTGCTGGCATATTGAGTGCAGCACTTTCACAGCATCATCTTTCAGGATTTGAAATAGCTCAACTGGAATTCCATCACCTCCACTAGCTTTGTTCATAGTCATGCTTTCTAAGGCCCACTTGACTTCACATTCCAGGATGTCTGGCTTTAGGTGAGCAATCACACCATCATGATTATCTTGGTCATGAAGATCTTTTTTGTACAGTTCTTCTGTGTATTCCTGCCACCTCTTCTTAATACCTTCTGCTTCTGTTAGGTCCATACTATTTCTGTCCTTTATCGAGCCCATCTTTGCATGAAATGTTCCCTTGGTATCTCTAATTTTCTCGAAGAGATCTCTAGTCTTTCCCATTCTGTTGTTTTCCTCTATTTCTTTGCATTGATTGCTGAGGAAGGCTTTCTTATCTCTTCTTGCTATTCGTTGGAACTCTGCAATCAGATGCTTATATCTTTCCTTTTCTCCTTTGCTTTTCACTTCTCTTTTCACAGCTATTTGTAAGGCCTCCCCAGACAGCCATTTTGCTTTTCTGCATTTCTTTTCCATGGGGATGGTCTTGATCCCTGTCTCCTGTACAATGTCCACAAACCTCAGTCCATAGTTCATCAGGCACTCTATCTATCAGATCTAGTCCCTTAAATCTATTTCTCACTTCCACTGTATAATCATAAGGGATTTGATTTAGCTCATACCTGGATGGTCTAGTGGTTTTCCCTACTTTCTTCAAATCAAGTATAGTAAAATGTTAACTGTAGAATCTAAGTGGTGGGTATACAGGTGTCCACTGTAAATTCTTTCAATTTAGTTGTATGTTTCAAAGTTTTCAGGATAAAATGTTGGCGGGAGAGAATCAGCATTTAACTTTATAAGAAAATATACAAAACTGCTTTTAATTTTCAAACACATCTCTTCATGGACAATTCCATTGCTTCTCCACATGCATGCACACTTTGTATAAAGTTGTAATCAGTTTATACAGTCGTCATTGTTATTTCTCATGTATTTCTAAAACTTCACGTGTACTATGCTTAATGTTTGCACACTGCACATTAATATGCTGCATGTTTGGGGACATAGGCTTTTTTCTAATGCAGGCTGTTTTGTTTTTATTTGGCTGCACTGGGTCTTAGTTGTGGCACACAGGCTCTTCCTTCCTTGTGTCATGTGGGATCTTTCATGCTGTGCAAGGACCCTAGTTGTGATGCTCTCACTCCACAGCATGCGGGCTCAGTAGTTGTGATGCAAGGGCTTAGTTGCTCCACGGCATGTAGGATCTTATTTCCCTGACCAGGGATCAAATCCTCATCTCTTGCATTGCAAGGCAGATTCTTGACCACTGGACAGCCAGGAAAGTCCTAACATAGGCTTTTATTGTGTAGCTTCTAAATGCACTGCACAGGGCCTCCCTTCCAGAAAAAGAGGACTGAGTTGGATGGTTCCAGCCCTTTTTCTAGTTAGAAAAGCTGGAGAAAACATTTGTTAAAGGCACTGAAGGGAATTCCCAGCTGTCCAGTGGTTAGAACTCTGTGCTTCCACCGCAGGGGGCATAGGTTCTAATCCCACATGCCACATGGCATGGATTAAAAAGCAGTGAAGAGGTACCAAGGCAGGGAAGAAGTGTGGTGCCAAGACTGAAGAGAAAACAAAAATACCAGAATGACCTCAGTATTGGAAATCTTCTGTCCTTTCCCCAGAAGGGTCTGCTGATTCTGAGAGAGAAGGCTGATATACTGTGCAGATCATGACTCCCAAAACTGGCCACATTTCCAGTTCTACTTACTGTTCCAAAGCCTTGCTACTTCTCTCTCTAGAGGCAGAATCTATTTCCCCTTGAAGTTGGGTGAGGTAGGCCCACGTAACTGCCTTGACAAACAGAATGTGGCAGGTATGATACTGCTGCTGCTGCTAAGTCGCTTCAGTCGTGTCCGACTCTGTGTGACCCCATAGACGGAAGCCCACCAGGCTCCCCTGTCCCTGGGATTCTCCAGGCAAGAACACTGGAGTGGGTTGCCATTTCCTTCTCCAATGCATGAAAGTGAAAAGTGAAAGGGAAGTCGCTCAGTCATGTCCGACTTTTCGTGACCCCATGGACTGCAGCCTACCAGGCTCCTCCATCCATGGGATTTTCCAGGCAAGAGTACTGGAGTGGGGTGCCATCCCCTTCTCCGGGTATGATACTATGACTTCTAAAACCATGTTAGGGAAGGCAGTACAGCTCTACCTGGCTCTTCTTGGATGCTGCCCTTGGGACCTGGCTGCTGGTGTTTGAGGAAGGTGTTCTGGCTAACAGAACTAAGGTTCCAGTCAACAACTAGCTTCAATTGCCAGACGTGTGAGTTGCCAAGCCTTCAGATTCCAGTTCCTAGCTGTCAAGTCACCCCCAACCTTTCAGTCTTCCAGCTAATGCCCTAGACATTGGGGAACAGACAAACCATCCTGTTTCATCCTGTTCAAATTCTCTAAGTGGTGAGCATAACAAATGATTCTTTTATAATTTGATTTATATCCCCAAGAATGCCAACAGAGGAGCCTGGCAGGCTATAGTCCAAAGGATCGCAGAGTTGTGAAGAGTCGGACATGACTGAAGCAACTTAGTACACGTGCATGTGGGATTTTCACAAACTTACAATCAGGTAGGGGAGGAAAAAGAAACATCTTGCCAAGCTTGAATCTCTCACTATTTTTAAACACAGCCCTAGGGGTGTCAAAGAGGGAAAAGCCGAAAGTTCCAGGGAGGTCTGCCTTCTCTTGGCTTTGGTTTCCTCCGTCTTCCATCTAGACTAATAAGAGCAACAGGAAGAAAGGTAATGCCCTCAGTGTTGGGTAACACTGCTGGGGTATGAAGCCAAAGTGCACTGGAGTGCAGAGGCTAGAGGCAGGGAGCCTGGAGGGCCATGAAGGCATTCTCACTGACTGTAGGGAAGGCCTCCACTGAGCCAACTGGGGAGCCAGGGGTCTCCAGTTTGCAGCTCTTCTTTGGCAGAATTGCCAAAGGGAGAATTCCCTTCTTTTTCTCTTCAGTCCAGTGACCGTTCAGGAATTGCTCACCACTATTCAGTGGGCAGGGTTTCCAAAGTCTCCTTCTCGATCTCTCCAACCCAATGGCCACATGCTCCTCATCCGTCCTCCAGTCCTCACTGTAGGGCAAACCAGGGGCCTTGCCTCAGGACCCTCTGCTCAGAGGGCCCGGTTTCAGGTCCGGCTGAGTCATCCTTCCTCTGTCACAACAGCCAAGGAGAAGCTCTAAAATCTCCAAATGTCCAACATGGTTTCAAATTCCAGTCTTGCCATCTAGTTGCTCCCCAGTCCTCAATCCTCTTCTGTAAAATGGGGTGGTATTACCTCTCTCATAGGACTGTCTTGTAGAAAAAATGAAAGCAAGGTAAAGTGCTGAGCTTGTACCATGTGTGCACGTGTGGGTAATGCTTTCAGTGTGGTGCTTAGCACGTGTGCTATCACGTCCCATAATCTTCCTAGGGGCTGTGAGTTTGAGAGGACTTTGCCTGGTAACTGTAGACCGGGGTCTGTGAATATCACTGGGGAAGCTCTCTCTCCAGACCCCCACAATCAAACACATGAAGTTCTGCTGAGATATCTGGATGGTTCTGCCTCCAAGCTGTTTTTGCTTAGACTGCACTGCATAAAACAAGTGCTCTAAAACAGGGGTCTCCAACTTCCTGGCCAGGTACCTCCTGTCAGATCAGAAGCGGCATTAGATTAGAAGTAAAGTGCACAGTAAATGCAACTCATTTGAGGGACTTCCCTGGTGGTCCAATGGTTAAGGATCTGCCTGCCAATGCAGGGAACACAAGTCCAATCCCTGGTCCAGGAAGATCCCACATTCTGCAGAGCAATTAAGCCCGTGAGCCACAACTACTGAAACCCTTGCTCTACAGCCCATGCTCCACAGAGAGAAGCCACCGCGATGAGAAGCCAAGTACTGCGAGGAAGAGTAGCCCCTACTCACTGCCAACTAGAGAAAGCCCACGCACAGCAATAAAGACTCAGTGAAGCCAAAAAATAAATTTAAGAAAAGGTAATATGCTTGAATCATGAAAACATCCCCTCACCCCAAGTCTGTAGAAAAACTGTCTTCCACAAAACCACTCCTTGGTATCAAAAAAGTTGGGGACTGCTGTTACAAAATATTTCAACTTTATTTACAACCAGAACCCTGGCCCCAACCCCAGCTTTTCGGGCTTTGCTCTGTGGGAAGATCTAGATGAGCAGGGACACTTCTGACAGGTCCAGGGCTCAGGAAGATGAGCAGGTAGGCTCCTCATTTCTTCTGGGCTTGTGCCCGGGCCCGTTGAATCTTGTCGGCTGTGGCCCCATCTGTGGATCCAGTGCAGTGGGACAATACGAGGCTCATCTCCGCCTCATTCCGGTGTTCAATAGCAACGTCCGCAGCCTGAGCCACATCCCTGCAGTTTGAGTAGGAGGGGAGATAAGTATTGAGCTGCCCAAGGGCACAAATTGTGCCTCTCATCAGCCCACTGGCTCTGCCACCCAGCACCCCAGGGCTCTCAGCAGACGCACCCAACAAGAAGCAAGGCCTTGACCTTCTGCTCAGGACCCACACGGGAAGCATACTTCTTGGCCTCATATTTATTGTGTTGCTTCATGCAGATCTCCACAAAGGGCTTAGGAGAAGAGGGTAGAAAGACATCAGGCAAAGCCCTCCTGTTCTCTCTTATGAGCAAAGCCTGTGTGTCAAGTCACATCAGTTGTGTCTGATTCTTTGCGACCCTATGGACCATAGCTCTCAAAGCTCCTCTGTCCATGAGTAAAGCCAAGTGGCTGCATTATCCCAATGTATCTTATATACCCTTCTGTCTGTATAATCCCCCCAATTCCTATCCCACACCCATACAACAGTTGTGATCTCAAAATTCTTTGGGTGAAAACCACCTACCCCAAGCTCTATTAGAGCTTTGAGATCAATTATTTCTATGCATCCACGCCATCATCTACCGTTACCCCTCACAGCAGGCATTTCCCGCCTTCCCAGGGCCTGAGTTTTGGGCAGTTTATAGCTGCCCTTATTTGACCAACCTACCACACCTCTTAACTGCCTGCCACAGAAAACAAACAACTCAACATCCTCCACTGCTTTGCAAATGTACTCTCCCCTTCCTCCCCACCAACAGGACTTTCCTTCAGACACTGGTGTCCCCTATGGCCCTCCTTGGGGAAAAGCAGCTCAGTCTCCTTTCCTCCAGCATCTGCAGGCGGACTTGGGCCTGTCCTCCCCTGTGCCTGACTCCGAAATGTGCCCACCAGTTCTGTAGGATAGCTGAGCAGATGTGTGAACAGACCACTGGAGCCTGGCCATCTCCTCAGCATTGCCTCACTGGAGATGGGCTAGAGGGAGGTCCCCACCTCACCAGGTAGCCAATGGGTGATTTCTTGCTCTTAGAAAACTTCTCTAGCTCCTCCCAGTCTTCCAAATCTGCCAGGGCAGTCAACTTCAGCCACCAGAGCCTGTGGGAAAGCTGGGCATGGAGGCATTGCAGGAGGGGCAGGGGGTCCCAGGACCTACATGCAGATCAGGCCCTCATCTACCTCTTGTCAGGGATGCGAAAGTCACGTGCCAGCTGCTCCGCACGCTTGTTTTGGCCACTGAGAATGAGGGTGGTGACCGTGTCATGTAGAGACAGGTCTAAGAACTGGCCCCCCAGCTCATCTTCTAGGCGTCGCTGCAGCCGTAGGAGCCGCATCTGATCCTCTGTAGCCTGGGAACAGGGATGTGGTGGGACAGGGATGAGAGGGACAAGGAAGGAAGACTGGGAAGTGAGGAGAAGAGGTTTAGAGAAGAACGGGCCAAACCTTGGCTGCAAACTCATTTTTGGCCTTGTAGAAGGCGTCGGCTGCCGTCTGTAGAGCTGCAACTCGCCCCTCAATTCGCTGCAAAGGCCAAAAGGGAGCTCATAGCACAGAGAACCTCGGCCGTCACCACTCATGCTGCAGTTTTCTCCCCAATCCTTGTGCCTAGGGTCACCAGTGCCAGCTCTTCCTGCTGGGAGCACTGTGCTGGTATTCCTAATGGGAATGACTAGCTCCTCTGGGACCAACTCATGTGCCTCACATCTTCTCAAGCTCTCCCTCCACAATGAGGACCAAATGGGGTGTGTGACACATTCAAGGCCTAGACTCCTGGAGAAGCCAGACCAATGGCCCAGTTTGTGGGCCCCACGTGCCCTGTGGCCCTCAGACCTCCTCTGCAGCGTAGCTGGCTCGGATGTGGAAGCTGCCCAGCTCCTGGTGGTTGTCATCCTGGTTGTAAAGGTCCTTCAGTGTCTCCAGCTCCTGATGCTTACAGAACTGGGGACAGCAGGTGGGCAGTCAGCAAGGCCAACTCGGGGGCTCCTCAGGCTCCACCCCACCCTGCCCCTGCACACACCTGTCGGTACAAACTTAAGGCCATAGGCTGGTTCCGAAGCGTCATGAAAAAATCTCCTCGGTTCAGCTCATTCTTCAGGTGCAGCAGCACTGTGAACACTGCGGGACGATAAGGTGGGGTGGGGATTCAGCCCAGCCCCTTACTGAGCCCAGGGTCCCCAGCCTCGTCCTCACCCAAACCCTGCTCACCCAGATCAGTATCCCCACTCTCGATGGCCTTGCTTAGTGCCAGTTTGCTCCTCTTCATCTTCAGGAGAAGGGGAACTTGCTCCCCAGAGCGTGGCTCATATTCCAGCAGCTGTGGGACGAGGAGGAAGGCACAGAGAGAAGGAGCTGGCCTGGGGGCCTCTAACACCCACATCAGAGCATCCAGGGAGGGCTAAGCACCCACACCTTGATGGCCAGCTCCGTGCGGCCACAGCCATAGGCTCGTGCAGCAATGTCAGAGTAGGAGACACCAGGCGTGTCCCCCAGCTTCTGATTAATGGCCCGAGCAACATCCTCGTCAGACACATCCTTCTGTTGTACCTGGAGAGGGAAGGAATGTCACCAATCTGGCTCTCACCCCTTAAACCCGACCCCCACTGCCTTGATCAAGACCCACTCTTTCAGCTCTACACATCTTTTCTACACCTCACCTTGGCCTGTAAACCCTGAATTGCCCTTGGACTCCGTTCTATATCCTCACCTTGTAGCAGGCCCAGTGGGCCAGGATTCTGCTGACGCCCTGCACTTCAGGAAGCCGCAGGTACTCACATATCTGAATGGCCAGGGGGTAAAGCCTTCGCAACACAAGCCTGGCAGACAAGGGAGATAAAGGGAACAAGGGATAAAGTAGGGTAGAAAGAGGACAGAGTGGCCCGACCCTGTAACCCCAGCCTCCCTGACCCCAAGCAAATGGATCACAAGCAGTGACCAGAAGAGCAGAGCAAGGGCTGTAATGTCTGCCCACCTACAGCCCTCCGCCCAGCACCCTTGGGCTAGCTGTACCTGTCTAGCAACACCTGGATAGTGAGCTGCTTGTATCTGTATTTCATTTTGTTAAGGATCCAGCTGGGAGATAAGTCCTATTTGCCAAGGACCTTTAGGTGGCATCTCCATCCCCTTGCCCTTCCACCCCTGGAAGTAAACACTCTGTCAGCACACTTGAGGATACTGGCTATAGGTGAGGGGGATTCCGATGTGATAGTCCCGAATAGCATTGAGTACACGAAGGTCCTGACACATGCGCACAAAGCTGTCAGGTGGAAATCTGTCCAGGAAACACTTTCCGAAGGAGGCCGCCTAAAAAGAGCCAGAGAGTAATGGAGGGCTTTCCCCTCTGCCAGCCAAACCCTGCCCTCCCTCCAGCCCTGCCATCCAGGCCAACCCTGAGCAGACTCTTCTGCATATCTGGCCAGTGCTCGTGTCCTGCAGCCTCGATGCACTGCTGCACAGCCTGGGGCAGCTGCCCCAGCTCCTGGATCTCCCGCAGGTACTCATCCGCCTTCTGGCTCTCTTTCTGGGGTGGAGGGAAAGTGCCAGGGACAGTGCGTCATGACCGAGAACACCTCTATGCCTGGCTCCCAACCCACTGGGCTGTGGTGGCAGGTCTGGAAGGTTGCAGAGGCCGGAGCCCAAATCCCCTCAGCCCCACCACCCGAGGTATTCACACACACCCCCAATCAGCGCAGTTGCCTATGAAGCCCTGAGATCTCTCGATAGAGCCCTGATTTGTGACTAGACTGCAAGGGTTCCCTGCCCCTCCCTATCACCATACAGAAGACACCAAGTCCCTTCAGTGCAACTGAGCCAGCTCTCTCTACCCCAGCCCGGCCCAGCCCATGTCCTGCCTGAACCCCCATCTTTAAAGGTAGCACTTGGCTGCAGAAACAGGGGCTGGTCAATTCCCACTCGCTGGGAAGGCGAGTGGCTTGGGGCCCCGGGAGAGGCCCAGGGCTTTACCTCATACTCCTTCTGAGCCTCCAACAACAGCGCTCCAGGGGCCATCGAGGCTATTTTAAAGATCTCCTCACTGGCCACTAGGGGAGGAAAATGGTAAGTGGGAGACAGGGAGTGTCAGGAAACCCTCAGCCCTGCCTCAGTGCCCTGATTCTGCTTTGGGGCACTAGTCCGGCAGCTGTGGTGTTGAGGAGCCCCTGTCCTGGTCACTCAGAGCTTTTACGAGGGCCTCACCTGGAACCTCATGCAGGAACTCGTGGGTACTGCGGGAGAAGACTCGGACCCCGTCCAACTCAGGCACCAGGTAGGAGTCCTCATCTAGCACGAACCTGAGCGTGGTCAAGGTTCCTAAGAGTAACCAGGGATGGGGCGGGGCAGGCCACCCTCCCCTAACCCCTGGCAGCCCTCCAAGGATACTGGATGCTCTCAGGGGCATCGCCCACCACCATTAGCCGCCTCTCCCAGGCCACCACAACAGCCCTCTCCTTGCTGCGCGGACGGCTACACCTGTGTGCACACACACACACATCTGGGATTAATACACAGGATGCCTGGCCCACAGTCATGTCTCTCACATCACTGTCTGTATCACTTTGCCTTGGGGAACTCCGCACAGGCTTGCTGCCCTTCATCTTACTTCTCTGGCTGACTTATTTGCTTCTCTCTCTCCCTGGGCCCATCAGCTTCCTGGCACACCTGGGGCCCACCGGGAACTGGGGTTTCCCTCAAATGTGCACTAGCAGGGAAGACAAGATTCAAGCTCTGCTTGCTCTGGTCAGTAGACAGGATGAATCAATGTGTCCCAGGAGGCAAGGCTATGTGCATGTCCACTCCCATGAGAACAACACCCCTCCCCCATCCTTACCAGACCATCTGCTTCGGGGGGGCCCGGATGTTGCAGTTGAACTCACACAGCTTCTCCTGAAAGAGTGCAGGGAATGTCATGGCCCTATCCCAGCCATCACCAGTCTGGCTGAAAAGTCCTTCCCCTTTGCCCCACACATCTTTCCTAGACAAGGCACAGTGCCCTGAGAGATGTGCCTTATACCTTGAGAGATGCTGTCCCCATCCAGATGTAGCCTGTGTCTGTGAAGAGCGCCAGGTGTCTGTAGGTGAAGGAGACAGCCATCTGCAGGAAGCTGCTCACTCCTGGGGCCAGGCCAGGGGGTGTCTGGGGCAGGGCCAAGGGGAACACCAGACAGACTGACTTTTCAGGATCTCCCACTGGCTTCTACAGTCCCTCCGGTTCACTCCCAACCCAGGCTCCTCACCACCGCAGAGCAGGCTGCATGGTCTAGGAAGGTAAAGATCAGGTCCTACAGCCAGGAGAATGTGCGCCACTCGGTCCTGGCACACTGTGGTCCAGCATGAGGGTGCACTCTGCAGACCTATGGTCGTGGAAAAGGACAACCTTAGACTGCCCAAAGTCCAGTTTCTGCCTCTGATGGTCCCATGGACAGGAGGCACATTTGTGGGCAGTGAATGCTGCTCCAGGGGTGTCAAGGCTCACCTGGCACCTCTGGCATCCGGCGGAGTTTGAGGTCACCCACGTTGGCACTGAGGGTGAAGCGGTGAGCTCCTGTGAGGATGGCCACCCCAGAACCAAACTCAGTATGGAAGATCCGGGCATCCAGAACCCGGTTCTGGAGCACCTCCTGGAGAGAGGGGTCGTGGGTTGAGGGAGTGAGAGAGTCCCAGACTCCATCCCTTTTCCCCAGCCCCCAGGGCCCCCTACATTGCCCATGCTGAAGTGTCTCCGGAAGTCACCATGCAGCCCGTAAACCAGCACAACTCCGTCTTCCTGCACGCAGAGCAGCTCCTCCTCAGCTGACCAGCCCAGGGACACCACGGGCCCACTCTTCCACTGCAGATGAGAGAGAGGCTCCAGAGGCTGTCCTCAGGATGCAGAATCCTGTAAAGCCCTCAGCCCCAGGGAAGGCAGGGAGCTCACCAAGAGACTGGCCAGAGGCACCCCGGAAGCTGAGTAGATCTCGAGAACCGGCCTGGCACTGGCGGGCTTCTCCTTCCGCCAGGGGTTCCTCAGCAGTGCTGTGGTTTGAGCAGAAACCTTCTGTCCTAGTTGCCCAGGCCCACTCCATGCCAAGCAGGCCTATGAACTAGTTCTGAAGGCCCACACCACATGTGGCAGGCCTCACGAGAACCACAATTAAAACATCTCAGTAAGGTGGGGTGGGGGTGGGTAGCATAGGCCAGCAAGAACCCCTCAACAGCAAGGCCCCCAGGAAACAAGGACCCTGAGTTCATCCCACAGTCCCTAAGCATGCAGTGGCAGAGGGGTGACTTACCAATGGGCCCCCCATAGGGTGCAGCAGCCACTAGGCAGTCCCTCAGTTCCTCCTTCAGGTCCCAGTCCATGCTATACAGCTCATATTTCCTGCCCACACAGAGACAAGCAGATATCAGCCTCGTCATGACCCTGCATCCACATGGAGTACGCACCAGAGGAGCTCCCTAATGCTTCCAACTGTCCTGCACAGGTCCCCTCGGGAAAGGAGGAGGGTGATGACTAGAAACTGTGAGGGACATCCTAGGGACAGCAGGCGAGGAAGCAGAGGGTGTTGGGAGGGCAGACTATGTGGCCACTACGTAGAGCACAGAGTGAGGTGGGACTAGGGTGAGGTGGTTGGCTTGGGTCTCCATTGGCAGAAAATAAGACCCTGCAGGAGGTCCTCTCAGCTTAGGCAGCCTTTCTTCTATTTCTGGTTCTTAACACTGAATCTGGCTATGGGCCTTATACCCAGGGCTCCAGCCTGTTGATAATGAACTCAATTTTAGAGGTACTGAGTGAACACTGCCTGAAAGAAATCCAAGAGGAGCTCCTTAGTGAGCCCAGAGCTAGGAGAGTCGTGGGCTACAGATGCCAATCTGTGAAAGCTTGACTCAGAGAAGGTAACTGAAATTACAAACTGCCACAAGATGACTGCAATCTGAAGCGCATATGGATCACCAAGACATGTGCTGCATGAGAAGACAGAGTAGGAGGCTTGAGGAATGCCATAATTTGATGGTTGGAGGTGGGGAAAAGGGTACAGAGAAGGAGTGGACACTCCTCCAGAATACAAGAGAAGACAAAGTTCCAGAAGCAAGTATTTTAGCTAGGATCATTTCAGGAGCCTTCCCATTAAAGACCAGGAAGATGCCATCGTCTCTCTCTTTTTTTTAGGATAGGTGAGAATCGGATTTATTTAAAAAGCAACATACTCCACAGACAGAGAGTGGGGTCATCTCAGAAGGTGAGAGAGGCTCCATTATCTCTATTGACATTCTTCTTGGAATTCTAGCCAAAATAATTCAAGAGAAAAATGGTATTCTAGCCAAAATAATTTAAGAGGAAAAAAAAAACAGGCTTCCATTTTGAAGAAAGAAAGAGACTGCTACTATTTATCAATCCAAATGATCAGACTAGCTACTTAGAAAATCCAAAGCAGTCTATGAAACAAAGAGCTCAGTAAATAATGAACAAAAATCAATATATTTTCTATACCAATGAGTTTTCTATACCATGAAGTGAAGTCGCTCAGTTGTGTCCGACTCTTTGCGACCCCATGGACTGTAGCCTACCAGGCTCCTCCCTCCATGGGATTCTCCAGGCAAGAGTACTGGAGTGGGTTGCCATTTTCCTTCTCCAGGGGGATCTTCCTGACCCAGGGATCGAACCCAGGTCTCCCGCATTCCAGGCAGATGCTTTAACCTCTGAGCCACCAGAGAGGCAGTTATACCATAGCAAGAACTAATTAGAAATATAACTTTTAAAAAGATCCTAATTGTGATATCAGTAAAACTATTAGATATCTAAGAGTAAGCCTAATAAAATTTTTAGCAAAATCAAATTTCTTTACTCAAGGATAGAGAAGACATGGGGAAATATTCTAAAGGATCTATAGACGGGTAAGAATTCCAATAAAAATCAGCCCAACTTTTTGGTGGTTAGGGCAGCACAAACTGATTCGATAGTTCATTTGGGTGGTGGAGGAGGAAGATCTTCTGAAAGAGAAAATATTTAAGAATATTTGAAAATATGAAAACAGAAATACATCAGATACCAAATACATTTAAAAGCTAAAGTTAATTAAAATTTGTTTTCGCACAGGAATAAGCAAACAGATCAATGGAAGAGAAGACAGTGCAGAGAAAGACCTGAGACTAGACAGAGGTTGTACTGAGTTGGCCAAAATGTTCCTTTGGCTTTTTAAGTAAAAGTAAAAGACACAATTTTGAATTTCACCAACAACTTTATTGAACAACGTATTTACCATTTTGTTCCACTACCTTCTCTCATTTTTCAGGTAACTTCATAATTTCATCTTCCCAAAACTTTAAAAATGTATTTATTTATTTTTGGCAGTGCTAGGTCTTCGTTGCTACATGTGTGCTTTCTCCAGCTGCAGTGAGCAGGGGCTACTCTTTGCTGCAGTGCCTGGGTTTTTCTTGCGGTGGGCTTCTCTTGTCCCGGGGAGCACTGGTTCTAGGCGAGCAGGCTTCAGTAGCTGCAGCACAGGGCCTCAGTAATTTGTGGCTCGCAGGCCGGAGAGAGTGGGCTCTGTAGTTGTGGCACACAGGTTTGGCTGCTCCAAGGCATGTGGGATCTGCCCAGAACAGGGATCGAACTCGTGTCTCCTACACTGGCAGGAGGACTCTTATCCACTGTACCAACAGGGAAGTTCTTCCCAAAACTTATCTCTCTGACTAAAGAACTGTTCCAGGTGACCTTTATCTTCCAGGGAATTGAAATTTTTTCCCACTAAGAGAATTCTGTAAAGATCAAAATAAATGGACATCCAAAGGTGCAATGTCTGCTGAATACAGTGGATGCCTCAGAACTTCCCGCCAAGTTGTAACAGTTTTTGCCTGGTCATCAAACAAATACATGGTCTTGTGTTATCCTGATAGAAGATTATGTGTTTCCTACTGACTAATTCCAGATGCTTTCTGTTAGAGTACAGTTGGTCTAACTGGGAGCAGTACTTGGAATTAAATCATTTTTCTGGAAGGAACTTGTAATAAAGGACTCCCTTCCAATCCACCAAATACACAACATCACCTTCTTTAGATGAAGACCAGCCTTTGGTATAGTTGGTGGTGGTTAATTTCGGTTGCCTCATGATCACTTCTGTTCCACATCATTACACAGTATCCAATTTTCATCATCTGTCACAATTTGTTTTTAAAACGGAACATTTTCATTAAATTTCAGTAGAGAATCATATGTGGAAATATGGGCAAGAAGATTTTTCTTCAGTCAAGAAGGTTTTTGTTCACTAAACTTACGGGAACCCCAACATTAAAGCAATTAATGTAACCAAGCTGGGGACTTCCCTGGTGGTCCAGTGGTTAAGAATCCGCCTTGCAATGCAGGGGACACAGGTTTGATCCCTGGTCAGGGAACTAAGATCCCACATGCCACAGAGGAACTGAGCCTGAGAACCACAATGAGAGAGTCCATGCATCACAACACAAGATCCAATATGATGCAATGAAACACAACCAAGACCCAATGCAGTCAAAACAAAACATAACCAAGCTGATGCAAATGGTTTTCAATGCTTGATTTGGGTATTTTGAATATGTTGGCTATCTCCCTCGTGGTATAACATTGATTATTCTCAATGAATGTCTTGATTTGATTGCCATCAACTTCAACTGGTCTACTGGACCATGGAGCATCATCCAGTGAGAAATCTCCAGCACAAAATTTCACAAACTACTTTTTGATATGTTCAATCAATCACAGCACCATTTCCATATGTTGTACAAACCTTTTTTTGTGTGTTTCAGATGCATTCATACTTTTCTTGAAATAATAAAGCATAATGTGCTGAAAATGTTGCTTTTTCTTCCATGATCAGTATTAAAATGGTTACACAGAAATTCACCAATTTTGGTAAGTTTTTTTTAAAAAATGCACGCTGATATGACAGCTGTCACAATACAATCTAACAAACTTATTTCAAATGAAGTTAAAGACAACTAAGTGCTACTAGCACCATCTTACAGGAAACACTGAAGGAGCCTTTTCATCCCAATGATAAAGATGGCATTTCAAACTGGGGCAAACTGATACTTGCAATGAGACAATGGGCCATATAGGAAGAATCACAATAAATGCTATTTCATTACTTAATCTCTGTAATAAAATTTTCTAGATGAAATTCAAGATTTAAATGTTAAAAAATAAAGCCATATCAGAACAAATCTTGTTTATTTTTACAATCTCAAAATAGGAAAAAATTCCATGAACATGATATAAAGTCTGGAAGTCACTAAGAGAAATAACAAGTGCTTCTAAATAAAAATTAAGACCTTCTGTATACTTGTATGTAAAAGGTGTAAAAACAATACATATTTATGCTTACTTCTACTTGAAAAAAGAGACTCTGGAAAAGGTTCTAAGAATTAATAACAGTAGTTACTTGCAGGTGAGGGGTGCAATCAGTTGAAGAAGAGAAGAGATGGGAATGAGACTGAGCTTTTAAACTACAGTCATAGCTATTAAAATAATTAACATTAAAAAATTTTTATAGGGACTTCCCTGGCAGTTCAGTGGTTAAGACTCCACAATTCAGCCCTTGTGGGGGAACTAAGATCCCACATGCCATGTGGCACAGCCAAAAAAAATTTATATGCTAAAGAAATCTATCAAAAGCAAACTAGGAAGACAAACTATGAGAAGGGGGAAAAAAATGAAAAAAATGTAACACATGTGAAAAAGGATTGCTGTTCTTTAAAATACAAAAGGCTCTAATTAATTGTAAAATAAAAATGAAAAGAAAAATGATCAACGGTTGTATCATAACTATGTGAAAATATGTTAAAATGAAACATAAAAAACTTGAGACTATAAAAGCTGATATTTTCATAATATGAACTATGGAAAATTCTTTTAGCACAAGACACAAACCCCAGAAATTACAAAGGAAAAGACTGATAGAGTTTATAACATGGACTTTTAACATATATATGTTAAAAATTAATACACACACTTTCCTTGTGGCTCAGCTGGTAAAGAATCCACCTGCAATATGGGAGACCGGGTTCGATCCCTGGGTTGGGAAGATCCCCTTAGAGAAGGGAAAGGCTACCCACTCCAATATTCTAGCCTGGAGAATTCCATGGACTATATAGTCCATGGGGTCGCAAAGAGTCAGACACGACTGAGAAACTTTCACTTTCACTTTGAAATGAACACAGATTAAATAAAATGAGCACTCCATAAAAATTAATACATAAAAGTCAAGTGACCACAGTGAGAAAATTTTTAACAAAGAGTTATTATGGAGAACATGTAAAGAGCTCCTTTACAAATCAACAGAAACAACACAACAGAAAAATAATTGAAGGATATGAACAGACATACTTAACAACTAGGTAAACATGAATTTAAAAGTTATTTTGATGTTTTGGGCATCTGAATAGCAAAACTTAAGAGGTTAATAAATAACATGCAATATTGCTGAAGGTGTGGTAAAAATGAAAACTTTCTCACATATTGGGAGTGTAAAATGGTTCACCCTTATGGAAGAAAATGAAGCACTATGTATCCAACTTTTAAATGTGTACACACTCTAACTTAGCAATTTCTTTTCAAACATCTAACCTATGAAACTACTTGCACAAGTACACAACAGTATGAATACACTGCAGCACTGTTTAAAATAGTTCCAAAAAAACAAATCCTGGAAAAAAATCTCCTTAAATGCCCATTCAAACGAGACTGGTTAAATAAACTATTGTATGCCCATTCTGGGGAATATTTTGTGCCCATTAACAAAGTGACCGTGTATACTGACATGAAGTGACCTTGAAAATATATTAAAAAAAGATACAATACAATGTAGTATGAACCACATGAATCCACTTATGCAATAAAAAAGTGAGCACACATTTTTACAGGCATATTTACATATACTCACGTGTATGTGTGTCAATACAAAGAAAAACTCTCATAGGCCTCCACACTAAGCCAGTGTGGAGAGACAGTGGCTACCTCTGGAGAAGGTGGTAAATGGGGGAGGGGAACAAGGAGACGGACAATTTGGCTATACAGGCTATCAGTTCAGTTCAGTTAAGTTGCTCAGTTGTGTCCAACTCTCTGCAACCCCATGAACTGTAGCATGCCAGGCCTCCCTGTTCATCACCAACTCCCGGCGTTCACTCAAACTCATGTCCATCGAGTCGGTGATGCCATCCAGCCATCTCATCCTCTGTCATCCCCTTCTCCTCCTGCCCCCAATCCCTGCCAGCATCAGGGTCTTTTCCAGTGAGTCAACTCTTTGCATGAGGTGGCCTAAGTACTGGAGTTTCAGCTTCAGCATCAGTCCTTTCAATGAACACCCAGGACTGATCTCCTTTAGGATTGACTGGTTGGATCTCCTTGCAGTCCAAGGGATTCTCAAGAGTCTTCTCCAACACCACAGTTCAAAAGTATCAATTCTTTGGCATTCAGCTTTCTTTACAGTCCAACTCTCACATCCATACATGACCACTGGAAAACCATAGCCTTGACTAGACGGACCTTTGTTGGCAAAGTAATGCCTCTGCTTTTTAATATGCTATCCAGGTTTGTTGTAACTTTCCTTCCAAGGAGTAAGCGTCTTTTAATTTCATGGCTGCAATCACCATCTGCAGTGATTCTGGAGCCCCAAAAAATAAAGTCTGACACTGTTTCCCCATCTACTTCCCATGAAGTGATGGGACCAGATGCCATGATCTTAGTTTTCTCAATGTTGATCTTTAAGCCAACTTTTTCACCCTCCACTTTCACTTTCATCAAGAGGCTTTTTAGTTTCTCTTCACTTTCTGCCATAAGGGTGGTGTCATCTGCATATCTGAGGTTATTGATACTTCTCCCGGCAATCTTGATTCCAGCTTGTGCTTCCTCCAGCCCAGCGTTTCTCATGATGTACTCTGCATATAAATTAAATAGGCAGGGTGACAATATACAGCCTTGACGTACTCCTTTTCCTATTTGGAACCAGTCTGCTGTTCCATGTCCAGTTCTAACTGTTGCTTCCTGACCTGCATACAGGTTTCTCAAGAGGCAGGTCAGGTGGTCTGGTATTCCCATCTCTTTCAGAATTTTCCACATATCTGGTCTTTATCACTAGGTCATGTCTGACTCTGCGACCCCAGGGACTATAGTCCACCAGGCTCTTCTGTCTATAGAGTTTTCCAGGCTAGAATACTAGAGTGGGTTGCCATTTCCTTCTTCAGGTATCTTTTCAACCCAGGAATCAAACCCACATCTCCTGCAGTGGCAGGCAGATTTTTCACTGCTTTACTCATATACTTTTGTTATTTATTTGAACTTTTATACCACATATGCATTTCTTCTGACATTTTGGTACTAAAATCCTTAGATGAAATCTGATGGAAAGATAGATATTTAAATAGCACCCCACTCCAGTACTCTTGCCTGGAAAATCCCATGGACGGAGGAGCCTGGTAGGCTGCAGTCTATGGGGTTGCTAAGAGTCAGACACGACTGAGCGACTTCACTTTGACTTTTCACTTTCATGCATTGGAGGAGGAAGTGGCAACCCACTCCAGTGTTCTTGCCTGGAGAATCCCATGGACAGAGGAGCCTGGTGGGCTGCCGCCTATGGGGTCACACAGAGTCGAACACGACTGAAGCGACTTAGCAGCAGCAGCAGCAGCACGCCAGTTATCAGTTCACTGACGCTCAGCTCCCTTCCATGTGTTCTGTGGTAACAGATGGTATTTCTTCTAAGCATTTCTCCTTCACAATGAGCATGATGTTGAGGCTTCTCAGCAGAGGGCGCTGGAGGAACACTACATGAGGAACAGGCTCTCCTGTTGATTCCAACCGGGCAGCTGGCTAGCAGCCAGGATGTGAGGACATCTGGCAATGCTCTGACTCCGCCATGCAGCAACCTCCAAGGCTTGCCCAGACTGACTCCCTGGACAGACACAGCATTTCTGGCTTCTTGCCTCCACCAGGGCCTACTTCCTCTGCATGCCACGATGCCTGGCCACTGGCTCCCCTGCCCGTGCCCTGGAGCATTTCCACTGATCCTCTCTGCATAACCATGCACCCAAGTCACTAGTTGTGGCTTGCCTTACAGATACTGTATGCTCCAGGCTACGAGCATCAGCTCCCCAACTCTCTACATGCCCACACCACTGATCCCTAGTTGTAGTTCTCCTGTGCCCCGCTACCCTCTGAAACCCAGAGGACTGCTTCTTGCTTGCCAATCAACTGTGGACCAGCTCTGGCCCAGTGAAGTGAAAAGTGAAAGTCACTCAGTCATGTCTGACTCTTTGCGACCTGATAGACTATACAGTCCATGGAATCCTCCAGGCCAGAATACTGGAGTGGGTAGCCTTTCTTTTCTCCAGGGATCTTCCAACCCAGGGATCAAACCCAGGTCTCCCACATTGCAGGTGGATTCCTTACCAGCTGAGCCACAAGGGAAGCCCAAGAATACTGACTGGGTAGCCTATCCCTTCTCCAGACAACCTTCCTGACCCAGGAATTGAACTGGGGTCTCCTGCATTGCAGGTGGATTCTTTACCAAATGAGCTATCAGGGAAGCTCTGGCCTGGATGGCCTGCAACTGCATTTTCGCTGGGGTTCAGCTGGGGAAGGGCCTCCTTCCCACGTTTGTTGTTCCTTGAGTACTCTCCCTTAGTCCTAAGCTACCATATAAACTTTTCTCACATCTTATAGTTAATCTTTATCACAGTATAATAATCCCTTATATTTATTAAAATTTCCCAGTTTACATCTCCTCAGTGGACCCAGACTAACTGATACAGGGAGTGGCCCCAGGAGTGGTAGTGGTGGCAGTTTAGCTGCTAAGTCGTGTCTGACTCTTGCAACCCCATGGACTGTAGCCCGCCAGGCTCCCCTGTCCATGGGACTTTCCAGGCGGGAATACTGGAGTAGGTTGCCACTTCCTTCTCCAGGGGATCTTTCTGACTCTAAAGATGGGATTTGAGGATTGGTATGGTCATGTGCTTAGGCTTGGGTGCAGTGCTGTGTTCCCTACTGATGAGAACGGATGCTAGTAAAGTAACCCACTGCATGCAGCAGCATCACAATTAGTCAAACCTGCAGTTCAATATGGCGAAATGCCAAGTCAAACACATGCTTTGGGAATGACTTCTGTGCTTGATTGTATGGCAGTAATGATGATTATAAGGGCCATGGTGTGGATGAGTTATTTTGAGTGCATTTGAACATTTTCAAAAAGGAAATGACAAGGTTAGGTCCATTAACTTTCAGCTCAAGTCATGGTCTGAGAAGCAGAAAGCTTCTATAACAGCCTCAAAGAATCTCTTATTTCTTGTACTCACACAGCTGTTACTGCTGAGAATCAAAGACAGTTTAATTGTATGGGTTGTTAAACAATAACAGTTAAATTCCCCAGCACACCATCTCTCATGTGAAAGTGAAGGCACTAATTAGAAGAGAAAGGAATCCTGAAACATGGAAGGAAGATAACTGGTTAGACCCAGAGGAAGCTGACAATCTTGAACCCCCCAAGTCATCATGGGTCTTCCTCAGCAGTGGAAGCAGCTTGCCCTCCTGTGTTGAGGAGACTAGCCTTCCTCTGCTTGAAAAGCCTGTGATGACCTCACTTCAGGCAGATGTCTTGGGAGCCTCCCTCTCCGTGGCTGACCTGGCTAACATCCCTGCTGAGTGGTTATCAGCTAAGTCAAAGAAGCTCAGTCGTGTCCAACTCTTACGGACCCCATGGACTGTATAGTCCATGGAATTCTCCAGGCCAGAATACTGGAGTGGGTAGCCTTTCCCTTCTCCAGGGGATCATCCCAACCCAGGGATCGAACCCAGGGCTCCCGCATTGCAGGTGGATTCTTTACCAGCTGAGTAATCAGCTAAGAGCAGAGATCAATACGTGGCCCCAATATGGCACTGTTCCTGGGGGAGAAGCCTACAAGTCGATTACACTGGACTTCTTCCATCATGGAGGAGACAAAGATCTATCTTCATTGGAATACATATTCTTAATGTAAATTTGTCTTTACCTGTAATGCCTTTGCACTAGCAAACTTCCACCATCTATGTACTTAAGGAAAGTCTCATCTACCATGGCAGCAGTCTGCCAAGCCTTGCAATTAATCAAGGATCTCATTGCATAGCAAAGGAAGTGCAGCAGGGGGCTTAGGTACATGGAATCAACTAGCCTTACCTTACATCCCATTACCCAGAAGTGGCTGGTCTAAATGTACTGATGACTCAGTTATGGGACCAACTAGGAGACAGTAACCTAAAAATATGGGGCTCTGTCTTACAGGATGCAAGTCTAGGCTTTGCATCAAAGACCATTACATGGGATTAACTCGACAGACAATATGCAGGACTGGGAGTCAAGGGGTGAAGTGGGAGTGGCTCCTCTCACTATTACAAACCTAGTGACTCTCTTATTAAAATACTGCTTCTAGGACTTCCCTGGTGGTCCAGTGGTTAAGACTCTGCCCCCTCCATGAAGGGAACATGGGTTCGATCCCTGGTCCTCGATGATTCCACATTCCATGAGGCAACTAAGCCCGTGCACCACAACTACTGAGCCCACACTCTAGAGAGACTGAGAGCCTCAACTACTGAGCCTGTGCACCACAACTAGAGAAAGCCTGCACACAGCAATGAGGACCCTGGGTAGCTACAATTTTTTTTAAATAAAATTTTAAAATATTGCTTCCAGTTTCACTAACTTTGAGACCTATTGATTTGTATAGCTTAGTCGCCAAGGGAAGAATGTTTCCACCAGAGGATAAAAACATTGGATTCACTGAACTGGAAGGTAAGAGTGCTACCTTGCCATTTGGGTCTTCTTATGCCACTGAAGTGGAGAAGGCAACGGCACCCCACTCCAGTACTCTTGCCTGGAAAATCCCATGGACGGAGGGGCCTGGTAGGCTACAGTCCATAGGGTCACGAAGAGTCGGACACAACTGAGCAACTTCACTTTCACTTTTCACTTTCATGCACTGGAGATGGAAATGGCAACCCACTCCAGTGTTCTTGCCTGGAGAATCCCAGGGATGGCGGAGCCTGGTGGGCTGCCGTCTATGGGGTCGCACAGAGTCAGACACGACTGAAGCGACGCAGCAGCAGCATGCCACTGAAGCAACAGGCAAGAAAATGGGGTTAATCCACTGGCTGAAGTAATTATCCTGAGGGCCAAGGGGAAATCAAGTTGCTACTACATAATGGAGGCAAGGAGGACTTTGTCTAAAACCCAGGGATCTTCTGGGGCACCTCTTGGTACTTCCATGTCTAACGGGAAACGTTCATGAAAAACCTCAGCAATCAAAAAAAAGCAGAATGACAGGTTCGGGTCACTTCGCTATGTAAAGAACAGAGCAGTGAAGGTTCTGGCTGAGGGCAAAGGAAATACGTGATGGGCAGTTAAGAAGGAAGCCATAGGTATTAACTATGATCTTGTGAACAGCTACAGAAATGAAGACTGCAGCCACTTCGTGCATTTTCTCTGTGCTTGTTATGTGCTTGTGTTTATATGCATATACTAGCCATTATGTTCTCTCCTTGCCACTTTTATTTTATACACAAATTATTGAAGGTTAATTTTTAAATTCAATTTTTAGGTAACAAAATATCCAGTAATACTGTAATTCATTCGAGAAGTAACTAATATAGTGATTGATACAATGACTTAAGACGTGTGTCTCCTCATTTGGGGAAAGAGTAGTATACTTATAAGAAGGATGGTAGTATCCTGTGAAGCAGAAATACAGAGCTCTTCGGTTATAGTGAGGGAGTTGAAAAGCGTGTAGAGGGTGCTCGTTGAAGCTGATCGGCCAGAGAAAGGATCCTGCTAGTTATCAATTTATTACCTCCCAGAGCCAAATTCAACCTTCAATATGTGCTCCACAGCGAGCCAGATGTTAAACTTTCTCAGTAGTTGGTCCTGTAGAAAAGGGTCTTTGTAGGAGGAAGGGAGTCTTTGGCTGTTTCCAGCAGGTGCAAGATCAGTCAGCAGTGTGGGCATGAGGGTATCTGGGGACACTCTGACCCAACCACGCACCCAGAGCACACAATCCCTCACAACCTTGGCCTGGACTGGCCATCTACCTTCCTGTGGTTCTCTTCACAAGATATTGCATGCTCTAGGTGTCCTGCTCAGCCTGGTGCTCCCTGTGCAAGGCCATAAGCCTGGCCACCAGCTATGGATCACCTGCACCCTATCTAGGCCCAAGAGGGCTGCCTCCTGCTTATCCAGTGGCTGTGGACCAGCTCCAACCCAGCACACCAGCAACTCTACCACCATTCAATGAGCTGCAACTATATCTTCTCCAGCAAGGTCGGAACCTTGTTTGGGGAGGGCACCCCCCTTCCAACTTTTCCTTCCTTTATCCTCAGCCCCCAGGAAAGGACAGTTTTATCTTATAGCTACTTTGCTATCATAGTTTAATAGTTCTTTATGTTAAACTTCCCCTATTTAGTCACTGTATGGTATCTCCTAACCAGAATCATAGAAATATTACCAGTGTCACATTCCACAGACCACTTGCTTGTCTCAAGGGGGAAACACGAATATATGGCAGAAGATGAAGCCGTCAGCCTCAGAACACTTCTCAATCTCAAATTCCCTTCCCTCGTAGCAGACAACCTGATACAATGGCCCATAGCTGTGATGCAGCATGAACACCACACAGTTCAGTCACTCAGTCGTGTCCGACTTTTTGCAACCCCAAGCATGCCAGGCTTCCCTGTCCATCACCAACTCCATGAGCTTACTCAAACTCATGTCCATCAAGCTAGTGATGCCATCCAACCATCTCATCCTCTGTTGTCCCCTTCTCCTCCTGCTTTTAATCTTTTCCAGCATCAGGGACTTTTCCAACGAGTCAGTTCTTTGCATCACGTGGCCAAAGTACTGGAGTTTCAGCATCAGTCTTTCCAATGAATATTCAGGACTGATTTCTTTTAGGATGGACTAGCTTGATCTCCTTGCAGTCCAAGGGACTCTCAGGAGTCTCCTCTAACATCGCAGTTCAAAAGCATCAATTCTTCAGCAATCAGCTTTCTTTATAGTCCAACTCTCACATACATATATGACTACTGGAAAAACCATAGCCTTGACTAGATGGACCTTTGTTGGCAAAGTAATGTCTCTGCTTTTTAATATGCTGTCTAGGTTGGTCATAATTTTCCTGCCAAGGAGTTTAAGCGTCTTTTAATTTCATGGCTGCAGTCACCATCTGCAGTGATTTTGGAGCCCCAAAAAATAAAGTCTGCCACTGTTTCCACTGTTTCCCCATCTAACTGCCATGAAGTGATGGGGCTGGATGCCATGATCTTAGTTTTCTGAATGTTGAATTTTAGACCAACTTTTTCACTCTCCTCTTTCACTTTCATCAAGAGGCTCTTTAATTCTTCAGTTTCTGCCATAAGGATGGTATCATCTGCACATCTGAGGTTATTGATATTTCTCCTGGCAATCATGATTCCAGCTTGTGCTTCATCTAGCCCAGCGTTTCTCATGATGTAGTCTGCATATAAGTTAAATAAGCAGGGTGACAATATACAGCCTTGATGTACTCCTTTTCCTATTTGGAACCAGTCTGCTGCTCCATGTCCAGTTCTAACTGTTGCTTCCTGACCTGCATACAGATTTCTCAAGAGGCAGGTCAGGTGATCTGGTATTCCCATCTCTTTCAGAATTTTCCACAGTTTGTGGTGATCCACACAGTCAAAGGCTTTGGCATAGTCAATAAAGCAGAAATAGATGTTTTTCTGGAACTCTCTTCCTTTTTCTATGATCCAGTGGATGTTGGCAATTTGATCTCTGGTTCCTCTGCCTTTTCTAAAACCAGCTTGAACATCTGCAAGTTCACAATTCACATACTGCTGAAGCCTGGCTTAGAGAATTTTGAGCATTACTTTACAGGCATGTGAGATGAATATAATTGTGTGGTAGTTTGAGCATTCTTTGGCATTGCCTTTCTTAGGGATTGGAATGAAAACTGGCCTTTTCCAGTCCTGTGGCCACTGCTGAGTTTTCCAGATTTGCTGGCATATTGAATGTAGCACTTTCACAGCATCGTCTTTTAGGATTTGAAATAGCTCAACTGGGAATCCATCACCTCCACTAGCTTTGTTCATAGTGATGCTTCCTAAGCCCCACTTGACTTCACATTCCAGGATGTCTGGCTCTAGGTGAGTGATCACACCATCATGGTTATCTGAGTGAGTGGTTGGTGGGAAGAGAGAAAATGGAAGTGAATATAGATGGCAGTTTCCAGACCCTTGGTGAGGTGAAAAGGGATTTGTTGGTTTTTTGAATAGGGAACTTTATTTTCTGTTAGGCTGGGGAGATTTGAATATAGTAGTTGAGATCTGATACAGCCCTTGTGGGTAGGGATGGTGGAAAACAATATAGAGGTCTTCTACACTGAAAAACACCTGGCTGCTTATTAAAGTACACATCAAATTCAAAGGACCCACGCCAGAGACAACAGAGATCTGCCCTAGGAAGCTACATGCAGCAGCACCTTTGGTGACCTGATGCAGGGAGTCCTATGCAAGAGTGGCTAGAGAAACCTGAGGCGACATGAGAGCGGGTAGACAGCACATGGTTTCTCAGAAGACAGGGAGGTGGGGCATATCTCCTCAGCAGGCTGGGAACACAACAGGCAGATTCTGTCAGGGAAGCCTAGGCCCTTCTAGGCCATGACTTTCAGCTCTCTGGGAAGCACGAGGTGAAGTCAGCAACTGGGCAGAGGGATCAAGGAGCCTTCAGTTGCAGGCTAGGACATTAGCATCGACATAGACTGGAGTGGGAAAGAGGTGCAGGGGTGCAGGAGTAAGGCTCTGGGAGTGAAGAGCAACAAAGTACAGGCCACCTCCTCAAGCCTTCAAGGTAAAGAAGGCTTCTCAGGGACAGTGAGGTGACTCAAGCTATGCCATAAGGTTGGCATGGGGTACAGATGGGCAGACTGAGAGCAGCAGAGAGAAGAGCATCTCAGAAAAGTCTGGAAGTGAGAACTTTGTAAGGATAGGTCATATTTTCAGTGAGGAAAGCCAGCTACATATTCCTCTTCTACCTGCAGGTCCTGGAAGTGGAAATTCCCATAGTAGCAGTAAATGAACCCTGGATTTGAATACCAGAAAATCACTAAAGCAGGTCCTGTTCTTTAGTCACTATGTCGTGTCCGACTCTTTGTGACCCCATGGACTACAGCATGCGAGGCTTCCCTGTCCTTCACTGTCTCCCAGAGCTTGCTCAAATTCATGTTCATTGAGTTCGTTATGCTATCTAACCATCTCATCCTCTCCTTTGCCTTTAATCCTTACCAGCATTAGGTCTTTTCCAATGAGTCAGCTCTTTGCATCAGCTGGCCAAAGTATTGGAGCTTCAGCTTCAGCATCAGTCCTTCCAATGAATATTCGGGGTTGATTTCCTTTAGGATTGACTGGTTTGATCTCCTTGCAGTCCAAGGGACTCTCAAGAGAGTCTTCTCCAACACCACAGTTCAAAAGCCTCAATTCTTCAGCACTCAACCTTCTTTACGGTTCAACTCTCACATCTGTACATGACTACTGGAAAAACCATAGCTTTGACTAGACAACCTTTGTCAGCGGGGTAGGTTTCAATCCCAGCCCCTCCATGAAGCACTGCCAAAATCCCTGCTGCAGTGCAGCTGAACTGCTGGAAAAGCATGACTCAGTGCAGTAAGAGAAGAGCTGTGTGAAAACAGATGATCTCCAGCCTCTCCAGGCTGGGCTATCAGAACACTGAGGAGGAAGAAACACATTAGGTTTAGCATGGGGAATATTCCATCAATTCAAAAATGCCCAGGCCCTGAAGAGAGACCACCTTCGTTGTTGTTCAGTCAGTAAGTCATGCCTGACTCTTTGCAACCCCATGGACTGTAACCTGCCAGGTTCCTGTGTCCATAGGATTTCCCAAAAATACTGGGAATATTGGAGTGGGTTGCAATTTCCTTCTCCAGAGGATTTTCCTGACCCAGGGATTGAAGCACGTCTCCTGCACTGGCAGGTTTATGGATTCTTTATAACCCCTTGATCCCAGACTGCCTTAAAAAGAAATACTACTGGACTTTTCTGGTGGTCCAGTGGGAAAGGAACCCATCTACCAATGGAGGGTACGTGGGTTTGATCCCTGGTCCAGGAAGACTCCACCCGCCACAGAGCAACTAAGCCTGTGCATCACAACTACACTGAGCCCAAGCGCCCTAGACCTGTGCTCTGCAACAAAAAAAGCCACTACATTGAGAAGCCTGTGCATCACAATAAAGAGCAGCCCCTGCTTGCTGCAACTAGAGAAAGCCCATGCACAGCAACAAAGACCTAGCATACCAAAAATAAACGAATAATTTAAAAGACAAAAAAATACTACTACAGTATCCTTGTGCATTGTTTCTGGAAATGTAAAATGGTGCAGTTGTCATGGAAAACAGAATAGTTCCTCAAAATATTAAACACCAAATTACCATATGATCCAGAAATTCCATTTCTGGGTGAAAATAGGATCTCAAAGAGATATTCACACACCATTGTTCATAGCAGCATTATTCACAATAGCCACTAGGTGGAAGTAACCCAAGTGTCCACTGACAGATGAATGCACAAATAAAATGTGGTGTATACATACATTAGAATGTTATTCAGTCTTAAAAAGGTAATTTCGATACATTCTACAACACAGATGAATCTTGATGGCAGTATGCTAATGAACTAAGCCAGCCACAAGAAAGCAAATACTGTTATGATTTCACTTACACAAGCTATCTAGAGTAGTCAAATTTATGGAAACACAAAACAGAATGGTGGCTGCCAGGGCTGGGGCAAGGGGAGAATGAGGAGTTAATATTTAATAAGTCAATTTTGCAAGATGAGAAAGTTGTGGAGATTGGCTACACAACAATGTGAATACACTTAACACTCCTCGATCATCCTTTATAATGAGTAAGATAGTAAATTTTATATTATGTGTATTTCACCACAGTTTTTTAGCAGTTCATGTTTATACATGCAAAACAAACATACCAACACATAAAACCTACTAAAACAGCTAACCTTTCTCCTATGAAGAGTACGAAATGTAGTATCTTCAGTCTCCTTTCTTTCACCATACAGATGTTTCTTAAGTACCTGAAACACTGTATTCAGTACCAAGCTCATTCTCTTCCCCAACGAATTCACTCTTCCTTTCTCATTATTTTTAAGACTCAAATCTAAGTCATCCTGGATTCACTGCTCCTCCTCCTCCCTATCAAGTGCAACTCATCACAGTCTCCTTCAATTTTCCGCTGTTACCATCTGTCAGACTGCCCCCCTTCTCTCCATCTCTGGTGTTCACCACCATCAACTTCTCCCTGGTCTAGTCCATGAGCCTCCTAACCTAAGACTACAACCTAGTCTCCCTTGGCTCTATTCTTGCTTGCGCCTTTCAAGTTGCCCCCCACTCCCACTGCCTCCAGAATGAATTTAAAACACACACACACACACAAGCAAATTCAATCACATTAATCCTTTCATTTAGGCTTCCCATCGTTCTTCAAATAAAAATGGTCTATAAGGCCCTGCAGGGTATGGCTGCTAGGAGAAGACATTTACCTGTCTCTTGTCCTGGCCCCTTGCCTTTTGAAAAACACGTATTTTCAAAAGTAATACAAGTCAATATTTTTTAAAGTATATGTTGTGTTGAAAACACTAAATTACATGGCAACCCATGTCAAGTTATATCCTTTTTCCACAAAAATAGTTTAAATCACTGTTATTTCCCACTGATTTCACTGACTTAAAATTTTGGCAATTTTTTTCACAATGTACAGGCATATTAATAAGAATTAGAAACAAAGGACAAATGCAACAGTGTGACACTGCGGCCACGCTGGCTCTATTTAGGTCACTCAGAGTGTCCCTGTCTCTTCCTCCTCAGGACCTTTGTATATATTCTTGGATCCCATTCCTGCATTTAAATCTTCCTATCTTCTGGATGGGGCATTGTCTACTTCAGAAAGTCTTCTTTACCTCTCACTTACCAAACTGTTATATGCTTTCTGAGGGTCCCACATAATCTTTTACCTCAGTGAAAAGTGTGAAAAAATGTTAAGTCAGTCATGTCTGATTCTTTGTGACGATATGGACTCTAGCTTGTCAGGCTCCTCTGTCCACGGAATTCTCCAGGCAAGAATAGTGGAGAGGGTAACCATTCCCTTCTTTAGGGGATTTTCCCTACCCAGAGATTCAATCCAGGTCTCCCACATTACAGGCAGATTCTTTACATCTGAGCCACCAGGGAAGCCCCAACCTCAGTGCACATGATCAAATAAACAGAGTTATTCATATGGTCAGTAGTGCCCAATTTTTTTCGGCTCAATGTACCGTAGCCCACCAGGCTCCTCTGTCCATGGGATTCTCTAGGCAAGAATACCAGAGTGGGTTGCCATTTCCTCTTCCAGGGGATCTTCCCAACCCAGGGATCAAACCCACGTGTCCTGCATTGCAGGTGAATTCTTTACCACTGAGCCATCAGGGAAGCCCAGATAGAGTCATTGGTGGTAGTGGCTTAGTTGCTAAGTCATGTCCAACTTTTGTGACCCCATGGACGGTTGCCTGCCATGGTCCTCTGTCCATGGGACTTTCTAGGCAAGACACTGGAGTGGGTTGCCCTTTCTTTCTCCAGGGGATCTTCCTGACTCAGGGATTGAACCTTGGTCTCGGGTATCACAGGCAGATTCTTTACTGACTGAGCCACCAGGGAAGCCCCAAATAGAATGATTGCTGCTACTGCTAAGTTGCTTCAGTCGTGTCCGACTCTGTGCGACCCCATAGATGGAAGCCCACTAGGCTCCCGTGTCCCTGGGATTCTCCAGGCAAGAACACTGGAGTGGGTTGCCATTTCCTTCTCCAATGCATGAAAGCGAAAAGTGAAAGTGAAGTCGCTCAGTCCTGCCCGACTCTTAGCGACCCCATGGACTGCAACCTACCAGGCTCCTCCGTCCATGGGATTTTCCAGGCAAGAGTACTGGAGTGGGGTGCCATTGCCTTCTCCAATACAATGATTACTGGTTACCAACTGTCTCCATGCTGGCTGTAAGATCTGAGGGCAGAAAGGGCCCATGTCTTTTTATTGACCCAATATAATTTCTGCCTGGCAATGGGTTGGGCAAAATTATTTAATGGTATTATCCCAAATTGGGTTTTTAGGATAAAAGTGGCTACAATTCTGGAGCCTCACAAGAATCAACACCATTCCTTCTCCTTGCCCTCCTAAATTAGTCATTTTTTCAGAACACCACTTCCAATGCAAAAGAATCCTATCCCGTAGACAGAACCTGAAATGTGTGACAGCTGTTTATCATTCATTCACTTATGTGAACATTTATTTAAGTCCTGGCATAAGACTATGCACAAATACAAATAAAACCAAGTATCTGCACCTAAACTTTAAATTTTTGTTTACTCTGGCAGAGAGCCTATAAGGGTTTCCCAGGTGGCACAGCGGTAAAGACTCCACCTGCCAATGCAGGATATGCAAGAGGTATACCCAGGGTTCCATCCCTGGGTCAGGAAGATCCCCTGGGGTAGGAA
Organism: Bos taurus; assembly: GCF_002263795.3. NCBI lineage: Eukaryota > Metazoa > Chordata > Mammalia > Artiodactyla > Bovidae > Bos > Bos taurus. The sequence continues at coordinate 52,345,255 of NC_037340.1, forward strand.
ATGCAACCCACTCCAGTATTCTTGCCTGGAAAATTCCATGGACAGAGAAGCCTGGTGGGTTACAGTTCATAGGGTCCCCAAAGAGTCTGACGCGACTGAGCACACTTATGTCTGTCTAGTACATAGAAAGGCTCAACACCCATTACCAAGAATAACACATCTTCTATAGTAGGGCTAACACTTTTAGTCCTTTCTGCAAGTACAGGGTAGGCTAGGGTAGGCTAGCAACAGTGGTCATGTCTATAGCATTCACTCAACACTTACACTTATTTAAAACTTTATTAGTGTATAAACAAAGCTAAGACTTCATATGATAAACAGAAGTTCTATGGTAATGAGGTCATCATTTTCAGTACTGTAACAAGCCTGTGTATGCAACACATATTTTCAAAAGTAATACAAGTCAATACTTTTAAAAGTATATTCTGTGTTGTAAACACTAAATTACATGGCAATCCATGTCAAGTGACATCCCTTCTCCACAAAAATAGTTTGCTGCCAAGTCGCTTCAGTCGTGTCCGACTGACTCTGTGCGACCCCATAGACAGCAGTCCACCAGGCTCCCCCGTCCCTGGGATTCTCCAGGCAAGAACACTGGAGTGGGTTGCCATTTAAATCACTGCTATTTCCTACTGACTTCACGCTAAGTTTTTGCCATTTTTTTTCACAATGTACAGGCATATTTATAAGAATTAGAAACAAAAGACAAATGGAACAGTTCTCTAAAAAGTGCATCAAGGCATTTGTCCATTTCAGAAGTGTTAAGAGCTGACATTTTATGCATCAAAAATTACACTGAAAAGTTTTAATATGTGAACAGCAATGATATATGGTTTCACTAGCATGAACAGCTGTCTTCTATTGAAGTAAGACTCCAACGTGATTTCTTTGTGATCTTCAGTTGCAATCAATAAAGTATTTTTTAAAAAACTTTATGGCACTAATGGTAAAGAACCTGCCTGCTGAAGCAGGAGACACAGAAGACAAGGGTTCAATCCGTGGATTGGGAAGATCCCCTGAAGAAGGGCATGGCAACCCACTCCAGTATTCTTGCCTGGAGAATCCCATGATAGAGGAGCCTGACGGGCTTCAGTCCACGAAGAGTAGAACACAACTGAAGCAACTCAGCATGCAGCATGCACGCACGTAGCAGGCACTGTTCTAAATACATAACAGGGATAAAGGGATGCAAGAAATATGCACTCAGCCCTCAAGGAATTTGGTTTAGCAGAAGAAACCTATATAAATATTGCCCTAATGTGTCATAGGTAACAACCTTAGCACTGAGACCCAAAGGAAAGTCAGCTGAAAGTCACTCTATTGGGATTGGATCAGGGAAGGTTTCAGAAAAAAACCCTTAAACTAAGCCCAGAAGGATGAGCTAGAATTCTCCAGTGAAGTAAAGAGGGAAATGGCAGTGCCCACAGAAGGAACTGCAGGCTGGTGCAAATACAGGGAGCCAGGAAACATCATGGTGTGTTGAGATCTTGTTCTGCCCAACTGAACACAGCTTTGGGTAACAGTTGAGGAAGCTGAAGAGACAAATGGGGCCGGATTATAGATATAATACGATAAGGAGTTTGAACTTTGTAAGAGAAAGTATTGCAAAAAGTCTAATTAGGGTAATGATATGGCTAGTCTACATTTAGAAAGATTAGTGGTTTAAGGACTCCACAACTCCCATGAGAGGGCTGACCTTAGCAGGGAGTGCTCACTCGCCGTCTGATTTATTGACGGTTCGCTTTCTCCTAGCCTTGATCAGTAATGTCACCTGCAGCAGTGCAACCCCGCCCCCCCAGGAGCATCCAGTGGTCTGACATCAGCAGCACTTCCCGACAAGAGATAAGGCACTCACTGTCTCCAGAGGGCGGCCACCCACAGAGTGATGTGAGCATTCTTCCAGAGGGTGACAGCCCTGGGGTTGAGTTGGGCTGTGCCCCTACTTGTGTGACCACCAGGTTTGCCTCATTTTCCTTCTCCGCAGCAGGGGAAGGCCCGGCCCTAGGAGGCTGCGCGTTATGCCATAGATACAGGGCGAGAGCCGGCGAAGGGCAGACCCACCGCCCGTAGAAGCGGGGTCGCGCGCCGCCGGCTCCGCCCGAAGACCAGAGCCAGAAAGCTAGCGGGGTAACCAGGCCGTGGACAGGAGGGCTGGGCGGCTCACCGGTAAAAAGCAGAGTCCCCGAGTGGGTTCCAGTTCGCGGTGTAGCAGTCCATGGCTGGTAAAAGCGGCGACTTGCCAGCGCCAGGTACACTCGCCCAGCTTGGGCTCCAGGCAGGCACTTCCGCTTCCGCCCGTCCGGGTCACGTGATGAGGCCGCGGCCACCAGACTTCACCGCTGTGGGCGGCTTTTCTTGGCCGTCGCTGTGCCCCCGCCCACACGGGGGCGGGCTCGGCCCTGGCTCCTGCTCCCTACGGCGGCCACCCGCGCTGCCTTCTTGTCCCCTCGGACGTTGGGGGGTCGGGCAGGGCAGAACATGAGTGACCGGAAGTGGGAGTTGTGAGCGTTGTCGCCCGGGGCGGGGAGGCCCGAGGCGTCGTCGGGCCTCCGCGACTCACGTATGGAGAGAGCTGGGCGAAGGGCTGCGCGCCGACCACTAACCGGGACGCACAAGCTCTGCGAGGCAGGAGCAGTGCTGAAGCGACCAGCTCTTTTGGCACGGGAACATGAGGCTAGGCCTGGCGCCCGCTGCAGGCGACGCGCGCAGTGTGGGGGCCTGCCCCAGTCGCTGGTGAACGGCGCGGAGCCCCGGGACTCGGTAATTGGCGCGAGCGAGCGCGCGCATGCGCGGGGCGGCGACAGGCACGTGGCGGGGCGCAGGGCGGCACCGCGTGGGAAGCGGCAGGGTATCCCGGAGGTTCGCGGGCCTTGGCTCACTGTGCCAAGTGCAACAGAGGCTGGCGCCACCATGGACCCCACTCTAATGCTGCCACCTGGTACCTGTAACCCTGAGCAGCTTGAAAGGGGCCAGCGCAGGTCTCCTCTATCCCAAAGTGGGCCCTGGAGCTAGTTGAGTCCCCTCCCTCGTGCAGCTTGGTGGCCTTTCCCTGCAGCCCGTCGTTGTTGGCGGCAGCATGGTCTTCTGTCTGGAGAACGAGGAGCCGTGCCGCCCGCAGCGAAGCAACATGGTCCGTTTCCAGGCCTCGGAAGTCCAGCAGCTGCTACACAACAAGTTCGTGGTCATCTTGGGGGACTCAAGTGAGTGCTAGAATCCCACTTCCTGGTCCCGCACCTGCGGTCTGTTTTCTGCGTCTGGACGTTTGGTCTCCATCTCAAACCTCTTTCCTGATCCCCAGTCCGTTCCAGTACAGAAGGTTTATTTCCCCAACGCCTTCCACAGGTGTCCTGACAGATGTAGCTTGTCAGGCTTTTCACCCCCACCTTGCTCAGCATTTTTCTTCCTGACAGTGCCCCACAGTGTCCTCATGGAAGCAGTGTATTGTCTGTTTCTTGGGTGACTTGGCCAACTTACTCCTGCCAGGTCGCTATGAAGGTATACACCTGGAAGGAACAAAGTCAGTGCCAGGACTTTTTAACTTCACCTTTTCTCATACCTCTAAGTCAATACTCCACAAAGGTGGTGTTGGGCCACCTCAGCAAGAGGCCTGGATTTGAAAGGAGCTGGGGGTGGAGTAGGGCCTGCCTCAGCCTCAGGATCTTTGTCTCCCTTCAGTCCAGCGGTCTGTGTATAAAGACCTGGTGCTCCTGCTCCAGAAAGACTCACTGCTCACAGCTGCCCAGCTGAAAGCCAAGGTGAGGGAAGCTTGGTGGCCATGCCAGTGATGGGCGGGCACAGACTCTGGCCTGGTAGGGGCCTCCTCCCTGGCTTGGGTCTGACCAGCTGGGTGGGGGGGTGGCAGGGGGAGCTGAGCTTTGAACAGGACCAGCTGGTCGCTGGGGGTCAGCTGGGCGAGCTGCACAACGGGACACAGTACCGGGAGGTCCGCCAGTTCTGCTCGGGTTCTGGCCACCACCTTGTACGCTTCTACTTCCTCACCCGCGTTTACTCCGAGTACCTCGAGGGAGTCCTGGAGGAGCTGACATATGGGCCTGCCCCGGACCTGGTGATCATCAACTCCTGCCTCTGGGATCTCTCCAGGTTGGGGCGGGGGGAGAGGGAAATACTGATTGGGGGTGGAGGTATGGCTCAGAGGCCACCCACCCCTGTCTTCTTGCTCACCCTTTGTGCTACCCAACAGGTATGGCCGCTGCTCAATGGAGAGCTACCGAGAGAACCTGGAGCGAGTGTTCGTGCGCATGGACCAGGTGTTGCCAGATTCCTGCCTGCTGGTGTGGAACATGGCAATGCCCCTAGGAGAGCGTATCACTGGGGGTTTCCTTCTGCCTGAGGCAAGTGACTGGAGCACCTCAGGATAGAAGATGGGGCAGCTGATTGGTAGATAGAGGACCCTCCCTCCCGATTCTGCATCATTCAGTGGCTCTTAGATGCTGCATTTTCTCACTCAGCTCCAGCCCCTGGCAGGCTCTCTGCGGCGGGATGTGGTTGAAGGGAACTTCTACAGTGCTACTCTGGCTGGGGACCACTGCTTTGATGTCTTAGACCTCCACTTTCACTTTCGGCATGCAGTACGGCACCGTCACCGGGATGGTGTCCATTGGGACCAGCATGCCCACCGCCACCTCTCACATTTGCTTCTGACCCATGTGGCCGATGCCTGGGGTGTGGAGCTGCCCAAGCGTGACTATCCCCATGGTGAGCCCTATCACAGGTGGGGAGGGTAGTGATGCAAAGAGGGCCCTCAGAGCATAGGTCTCATAAACAGCAGGACAGAGATCCTCAAGGGGAGCAGAGCCCCCTGAAGGACCATTGTGAATCCTGAGTGTGCCTTCCTTCCCCTAGCCCTGTAGTCACCTTTGTGTACACGAATTGAGTATTGAGTACATAAGGCAATATGTCAAAAGATCCATATGCTACAGATAAACAGGAAAAGAATGGGAGTACTTTTAGGTAGAAGTGGATGTAGGGCGTGGAAAAGCAGAATCAGAGGAAAGGTAATTCAGGCAGAGTGGTAGAAGCAACAAAGCCCCTTGGCAGGGACTGTTAAACCCTCAGTTCCCGCCTGCCCTCAGTTCCCGCCTGGTTTTAAAGGGGACGTCATGGTTTATTGTTCCATGTCTGCTTCTGCCCTGGATCATGTCCTGCAAGGGTAAAGTACCTGCCTCACTTGTTAATAACTCATCCCTTTCAGCCCCAGTATCTAGCACAATTGCTGTGTATATAGTACCTGCAGGATGGTGTTTATTGAATTGGAGACGTGAGTCATGTTAGAAGGCTGTAGTAGCACTGGAGGATGTGAGGGCAGAATGGCCAAGAGTGTCACTTTTAGCCTGGAGTTGGAATATCAGGAAAATGAATTAGGACCTTGATCATATAATGGTCCAATTTCTTTGTTTTTTTTAGGTGAGAACTAAATCTTATCTTCCTTGGTGGCTCAGATAATAAAGAATCTGCCTCCAATGCAGGAGACCTGGGTTCAATCCCTGGGTTGGGAAGGTCCCCTGGAGCAGGGCATGGCAATCCACTCTAGTATTCTTGCCTGGAGAATCCCCGTGGACAGAGGGCCCTGGTGGGCTACGGTGCATAGGGTTTCAAAGAGTCAGACACAACTGAGCAACTAGCACACAAATCTCATCTAAATCAGTTGGAAAACTGATCCTTAACAGAGAAAGGGATCCTCTAAAGGTTGTAAGGCTAGTTTGTTGTGTCTCAGGTCTTCTGAACTCAATTTGGAGCCACAGAAATAGCAACATCAAAAGGAACAGTTAGGTGGAAGGATGAGTTGGTGAGTTTGATGAGGGCAGATCTCTTTGAAGTACTATGGAAATGTTGAGTAGATTTGGAGTCAGTGGTCCCCAGCAGGGAAATGGCCGATAAGGGCGTGAATGTGAACAGTGACAGAAAGAGCAAAACAATGGCCATGTTTGGGAGTTGGAAGAGAAGAGAGACTGATGGGGGAAACAAAAGGAGATAAGGATAGAGGCACTTTCAGGGAGGGGAGAGGCTTTTGGCCATGTCATGTGATAGTTAGGAAGTGAAGAAGTGGTTACATTTTTGTAGGAAAAGTATTAAAGAAGTGGAGTAGGGTTAAAAGAGGCAGTGAACAGTTGAGAAGGGAATGGTGCCTGGGCAAAAATATACTCTTTGTGGGAGGAAGTGTGAAAGGAACCCATACCTGCTGGGAAAGGAAGTGATAGGATCTTTGTTTTTAACAGAGACTTACTAAACTTAGTTATTGGTCTTTGAGGAAGAGCTAGGAGAGGAGAGATAGACAAGCTGGGCACTAGAGGGAGAAGACTGGAAGGGATCATGAGGTCAGACTGGAGGGAATCATGAACAAAGACAGATCCACTGACTACTGAGACACAGGGAAGAAGGAGCATAGCTTGGGCTTGGCCTGAAATGAGAGGGGATGAGGAAACCTGAGTATGAAGTAGAGGGTACTGTGTTCTCCAGAAGGAGAAAGTAAAGGTTTAGAAGCGTAGGCTGCCAGAGTTCAGGGTGACCTGGCTTCCTAGGCCTACTTAAAACAACCATCCTGTTTCTAGACCCATGGATTAAAGACTGGCCAGAGCCGGATCATCTCTTCCAGGGGAGCCAGGGGCAGCCCTCAGACTTCGGGGAGCAGCCGGCCTTGCCCCCACTCTCTCCCTTACCTCCTCCCATGCCTTTTCCCTATCCTCTTCCTCAGCCTTCCCTACCTCCACTGTTTCCACCCCTGCCCCAAGAACCCCCTTTTTTCCCAGGCCAGCCCTTCCCACCCTGTGAATTCTTCAATTTTAATCCAATGGAAGACTTCTCGATACCACCCCACTTAGGTATGTGCCCCCACAACTTCCCAGCACACCTTTTCCAGCCTCTCCTTGAACCTCCCTTAACCTGGTCTCCTGTGTCCAGATGGGCTGAGAGAAGTCAGAGACTCCTTGTGCCCTACCCTGGATTGGGTTCTGTCACAGCTGAGTTTGGAACAGCATCTGTAGACTCATGAGTTAGCTCATTGATTGTCAGTTTCCTGACTTGGCAGTACGGGAAGCGGTATTGCCATTTTGTAGATGGGGAAATTGAAGGCCAGAGAAACTCACCCTGAAGAACCAGAACTGCCTAAGGCAGAGTTGTGCTCACCATGGCCAGAAGCCCACTCTGATGATGGCTGGTTCTTTTGTAGGATGTGGCCCTGGAGTGAACTTTGTGCCTGGCCCCGTGCCTCCTCCAGTCCCCAGCCCTGTCCGCCATGGTCAGCACCAGGGCTTGGCTGTCCACCGGGGGATGTCACGCTGTGTTCACAACAGCCCCTACCATGTGCCGAGGATGGGGGCGCCCTGCAGGCAGCGTCCAAGACACTCAGACAGGCTGATCCACACATACAAACTGGATAGACGACCTCATGCCCATTCGGGTACATGGCCGGGGTAGACTGGTTCTTGCGTTTGGGCTGTGTGTGCCAGTGGCCCTGCAGTGCCTGTTTGCTACACCAGGTGTTGGCGTGGCACCTGCTATGCCTGACGTTGTTGTACATTGCTGTCACCAATAAAGGCATGGAAAAACAGAGTGACATCTTTTTGTGAAAGGGAGTGAGTCTCTGAACTGTGATCTTAAGAGTTGAGGCTACCTCTGGGTTCTCTCCAGTCGGACCTTGCAATCCACACTGTTTAGAAATCATTGACTGCATCTTTCATACTGTCTCACACGCTCAATTATACTCCTACCAGAACACACGTGTACTTAACAAAGACCCTGGAGGGGTTACCTATTGTCAGCAGCTCTTTGGGATTGGGAAATGTCACAGGCTGAGCTGTAATTGAAACTTAATATTTTGTATGGAGTTTGGAATCTGGCTAGTTCTCACCTGTACTAGTCTCACCCATTCATATGTATGTTCAACGTTCACCTACTCCGGGAGATATACCAACCTTGCCTTGTATAATTTCTTGGCTCATGGTAGACACTCAGAAGTGGTTGGAACTAAGCAAGAAGCTCCCAGGCCCAAGTGGGAGACTGATTAGAAAACCATTACTTAATAGATACAATATGCAGTAGTAGTAAAGTGAACGCAAACCTATTTGGTGGGTGGGCAGGAGAAGAGGAGCAGAGAGAGAATTCCAAGGTTGGGAGTAGGGAGTGGGGAGCTGTGCCAAACTTAATAAGAAAGTTAAAAGAATTCAGGGACTTCCCTGATGGTAGTGACTAAGACTCCATGCTCCGAACGCATGCAGAGGCCCAGGTTCAGTTTGTGGTCGGGGAACTAGATACTTCATGCTGCAAATAAAGATCCTATATCCCACATGCAACTCAGACCTGGCACAGCCAAATTAATTAACTTTTTAAAAGTATAGCATCTCAGCTTTGATAAATGATCTTGACCCTGGGTTGGGTGTAGTATGAGGTGGGGGCTGAAACAAGGCAGTAAGTACACTGATAAGCGATGTGAAGCAGGAAAATAAGGAAACAGACCCACTAAACCTTAAGTAGAATAGGCTGGAGAAGAGGATGCAGAATTACTGCATTATCTTTCCTTACTTTTTATTGACATTTTACTTTGTCAAAGAACGTAACATCTTACAGAAATGGAAATAGCGGACCAAAGAAGTGTTGATCCCTGGTGGATAACTATTAAGTGCAAATGAAAGGAATCTACTAAATAAACACACACTGGTGCTGGGGAAACTGGTACAGACAACATAAGTTAATAAAATCCTTTAGAGAATAATGTCATCAGGGCTACTGAGACTTACTGAGAGTGCTTGAAATGAGCTTGGTTTTCTTTGCTGTAGACAGTGGATGGGAACATACAAAAGTGAAAGAAAGCCTCTTGTTAGGAAGATAGATTTTAGATAATTTTTATTGTAAAAACTGTTTTTTTGTTTTGTTTTCATCAGTGTGGAGAATCCCTTGTTCAGTCATTTATTCCTTGACACAAAAGCCTTTTCTTTGCACCTCTGAAACTGGGGCTTCTCAGTGTTTCTATGGAAAATTGTGCACCTAACTAAACTGGTTTATGGAAGGAAGTAATATGAGTTACCCAGCTTCACGGAGCCCTCTGTTGCTTGCCATCCTGTTCTCTAAGAAAACCTTGCGTGCATGCTAAGTCATTTCAGTCGTGTCCGATTCTTTTCGACAGGCTGGTCTGTCTAGGCTTTTCCATTCCCTCCCAACCCCACCCCAAGTCTGGCACGCTCACACTGTGAGCGCTTTGAGACTTCAGTGTGCTCCAGATCCCTGTCAATCTACCTGTGTGTTTCTCATTTTCACCCCATCTTGCTGTGTAGCTCCCATTGCTCACAGGTTTTATAATCTTTTCCTCAGCATCCCAATGTAGATTTGAAATCTATTGTAAGGATAAAATGGGGATAAATTATTTTATTTTCAGTTTGCTGTCATGTAAGCACATAGTACACTTGACTCCTTTATTAACAAATTTTTTATTAAGTTGTGGCTGGGAAACAAGAAACTTCAAAATAGCTGCATACAAGTCATTACATGAATTTAAATTGTTTCCTGGATTTTGTTTTGAGATTATAAAAACAAAATCTTACATTTCTCCAGTATGTAGGCACATAGTATGTAGGCTAGTCAAGCATGAGAGAACTCAAACTTCACTGACAAATCGTGTAAGAAGAAAAGTGTACATAGACTTCCTCTCATTCATGGAATTTTGGTTTTTAAAAGTGACTCCAATATTCTTTCCTTTGCCAAAATAAAGTATTTCTGAAAGGGTTAACAGATGCACCAGCACAGCATGTTACACAAGCCTTTATTTTTCAGGGGAGAAAAGTTTTAAGAAATTTGGAAGATTATTTTTTTCAAAAAACTTTAACCCAGGGACTTTCCTGTGTGTTCCAGTGGTTAGAACTCTGCCTTCCAATGCAGGGGGTCTAGGTTTGATACCTGGTCAGGGAACTAAGGAGAAGGCAATGGCACCCCACTCTAGTACTCTTGCCTGGAAAATCCCATGGGTGGAGGAGCCTGGTAGGCTGCAGTCCATGCGGTCGCTAGGAGTCGGACACGACTGAGCGACTTCACTTTAACTTTTCACTTTCATGCATTGGAGAAGGAAATGGTAACCCACTCCAGTGTTCTTGCCTGGAGAATCCCAGGGACAGGGGAGCCTGGTGGGCTGCTGTCTACGGGGTCGCACAGAGTCGGACACGACTGAAGTGACTTAGCAGCAACAGCAGCATTCCATTATATTCGATATCTGTGTTTATCCATTTACCTGTTGAGGGACACGAGTTATTTTCAGTTTTTGACCCTATAAATAAAGCCGCTGTGAACATTTCTGTATAAATCTTTGTATGGACATATGCTGTCTTTTTTTTTTTTTAAACTTTACATAATTGTATTAGTTTTGCCAAATATCAAAATTAATCTGCCACAGGTATACATGTGTTCCCCATCCTGAACCCTCCTCCCTCCTCCCTCCCCATACCATCCCTCTGGGTCGTCCCAGTGCTCTAGCCCCAAGCATCCAATATCGTGCATCGAACCTGGACTGGCATCTCGTTTCATACATGATATTTTACATGTTTCAATGCCATTCTCCCAAATCTTCCCACCCTCTCCCTCTCCCACAGAGTCCATAAGACTGTTCTATACATCAGTGTCTCTTTTGCTGTCTCGTACAAAGGGTTATTGTTACCATCTTTCTAAATTCCATATATATGCGTTAGTATACTGTATTGGTGTTTTTCCTTCTGGCTTACTTCACTCTGTATAATAGGCTCCAGTTTCATCCACCTCATTAGAACTGATTCAAATTCATTTCTCTTGGGGAAATATCTAGGAATAAAATGTCTGGATGGTACGGAAGATGTATGTTTAACTTTTTAAGAAACTACCAAATGATTTTCCAAAGTGGTTGTCCCATTTTACATTCACACTGACAGTGTCTAAGGGTTGAAGTTCTTCCACATTCTTGACAACACTTGGTATCAGTTATCTTTTTAATATTAGCCATTCTAATAGGGGGAAGGTATGGTTTTAATTTGCATTTACATAATGACTAACAATATTGAACATTTTCCTGTGCTTATTTGCAATCTATATGTCTTTTTTGGTAAAGTTTCTGTTTAAATTGTTTGTTCTTCATCACCATGCCCCCTTTTAAAAACCTTACTGGGTTTTGAGAGTTCTTTACTTTGTATCCAAGTCTGTTATCAGATATATATTTTGCAAATACTTTCTCCCAGAGTGTGGCTTGTCTTTTGAAGGACAGAACATTTTAATTTTAGTCAAGGACAGCTTATCAATTTTTCTTTTATGGATTATATTTTTGGTGTCATGTCTAAGAAATCTCTACCTAACCCAATGTCATGGCTATTTTCTCTGTTTGCTTCTAGAAGGTTTATAGTTTTAGGTTTTACATTTAAGTCTATGATATGTTCTGAATTAATTTTTGTACATGGTATAAGGTATGAATTGAAATTCATTTTTTTGCATATGAATATCTAATGGTTCCAGCCCACTTGTTGAAGACTGATCTTTCTCCACTAAATTCCGTGAACATTGTTGTAAAAAATCATGTATGTATTACACGTAGATCTATTTCTGGATTTTCTGTTTCATTTATCTATTAATATTTGTCTAACTTAGTGCCAGTACCAACTCCCTTGATTTCTATAGCTTTATGATAAGTCTTGGAATCAGGTAGTGTTAGTCTTCCAAATGTTTTTCTTTATCAAAGTTATTCTGACTCTTCTAGGACCTTTACATTTCCAAATGAGTTTTAAAATCAGCTTATTAATTTCTACACAAATTCTGAGATTTTGCAATTGTATTGAGCACATAGATCAATTTGAAAACACTTGAGATCTTACTGAGTCATCTAACCCAATGAGCAAGATATATCTCTCCATTTATTTAGATTTTCTTTAATTACTCTCAGCAATATGTTGTTGTTATCCATGTATAGATCTGTCATATCTTTTGTCAGATACCCCCAGGTCCCACGTTATTTTATTGTAAGAGAGATTTTAAAGTATCTTTTTCTGATCATTCACTGCTAGTACAGAAAAATACAATTGATTTTGTATTTTGACCTTGTATCATAACTACAATCATGTACACATTACTTTGCTAAATTCAGTTATTCTAGTAGCTCTTTGATAGACTCCATCAGAGAAGGCAATGGCACCCCACTCCAGTACTCTTGCCTGGAAAATTGCATGGATGGAGGAGCCTAGTAGGCTGCAGTCCATGGGGCCGCTAAGAGTCGGACATGACTGAGGGACTTCCCTTTCACTTTTCACTTTCAAGCATTGGAGAAGGAAATGGCAACCCACTCCAGTGTTCTTGCCTGGAGAATCCCAGGGACGGGGCAGCCTGGTGGGCTGCTGTCTCTGGGGTTGCACAGAGTCGGACACAACTGAGGTGACTTACCAGCAGCAGCATAGGATTCTCTACTTACACAATTTTGTTGTCTGTGAATAAAGACACTTCTTGCTTTCCAGTCTGTATGCTTTTTATTTATATTTCTTGCCTTATGGCCTGGCTAGGACATCCAGTACAATGTTAAATAGAAATGGTGAGAACAGACATACTTACCTTGTTCCTGATCTCAGAGGAAAAAATATTCAGTTTTTCACCATTAAGTGTGAGATTAACTGTAGATTTATCATAGATGCCCTCTGTAAAGTTGAGGAAGTTTCCTTCTACTGCCAATTTGCTGAGAGGTTTTGTTTTTATTTTAAATCAGAAATAGATATTGTATTTTGCCAAATGCCTTTTCTATGTCTAAGGAAATAATCATGTATGCTTTTCAGTTTGATAATATGGTGAAGTCCATTGATTATATTTGAATGTTAAACCAATCATGCATTCTTGGCTTTAAAAAGGAAAGAGAGGGACTTCCCTAGCAGTCCAGTGGTTAAGGCTCCAAGCTTCCACTGCAGGGGGCATAGATTCCATTCCCAGTTGGGGGACTAAGATCCTGTTTGCTGTGCCGCTAAAAAAAAAAAGAGATTGTACAGTCTGAAGGTGACAGAGTAAAGATGCTATTTCCTTCTCTCAGAAATCACCCAAGCAAAAGTGAAAACAAGAAACAGAAATGTAAATACCATATGAATTAGCTGGATAGGCTGAAAAAAAGCAGTGGAACCACTGCATGGTACAACTCACTTTGGAAATTATTGGGTAGCATTTACTAAAGTTGAACATTTACATTCTCTGTGATTTGACAATTTCACTTCAAGAGATCTGTACATCTAGAAAGATCTACCAAAAAACTTGCACAAGAATATTCATAGAATGTTTTTTCATAGTATCCAAAACTTGGAAACAAGCCAAATGTCCATCAACAAGCGTGAATAAATAGTTTTCCCATGCAATGAGATTGATATAAAGGAAAGCAAAATCCTGATAGATGCAAAGATACGGGTAAATCTCACAGATGTAATCCTGAAAGAAGTCAGACACTAGAGTACATTTTGTATGATTTTATTCTGCACAGTTTCAACAATAGGCTGCATAGATTCTGCACAGGTTTCAACAATCTATGCTGATAGAAATCAGAATCGTGATTACCTTTTGAGGGAGATACTGATTGGGAAAGGGCATGATGGAACTTTCTGGGACAATGGGAAAGTTCTATCTGGGTGGTAGTTATCTGGGTACACACACAAACAGACAAATATGTAAAAATTTATTGAACCCTCAATACTTGTGCATTTATTTGTATGTAAAATGTATGAATTATATGTAAGTTAAGAGGGAGCTAGGGTAGTTCACTGGTGGCTGGTGGACTAGTGGTTAGGATTCTGGGCTTTCACTGCTGTGGCCTGGGTTCAATCCCTGGTCAGGAGATCCTGAAAGCAATGCAGTCCAGCCAAACAAACAAGAAAAACAGGATGTGCTTCTTTCCGGTAGTGGTTTAACATTAAAAGACACCTAAAAATTTAATTCACCACATAAACAGAATAAAGCAGAATAAACAGTCCTTGTCAGTTTAGTTCAGTGACTCAGTCATGTCTGACTCTTTGCAACCCAATGGACTGCAGCACGCCAGGCTTCCCTGTCCATCACCAACTCCTGGAGCTTGCTCAAACTCATGTCCATCGAGTTGGTGATGCCATCCAACCATCTCATCCTTTGTCGTCCCTTCTCCTTCCACCTTCAATCTTTCCCATCATCAGGGTCTTTTCCATTGAGTCGGTTCTTCACATCAGGTGGCCAAAATATTGGAGTTTCAGCTTCAGCATCAGTCCTTCCAATGAATATTCAGGACTGATTTCCTTTAGGATGGACTGGTTGGATCTCCTTGTAATCCAAGGGACTCTCAAGAGTCTTTTCCAACACCACAGTTCAAAAGCATCAATTCTTTGCCGCTCAGCTTTCTTTATAGTCCAACTTTCACATCCATACCTGACTACTGGAAAAACCATAGCTTTGACTAGACCTTTGTTGGCAAGGTAATGTCCCTGTTTTTCAGTATGCTGTCTAGGTTGGTCATAGCTTTTCTTCCAAGGAGAAAGCGTCTTTTAATTTCATGGCTGCAGTGACCATCTGCAGTGATTTGGAGCCCCCCAAAATAAAGTCTGTCACTGTTTTCCCATCTATTTGCCATGAAGTGATGGGACCGGATGCCATAATCTTCGTTTTCTGAATGTTGAGTTGTAAGCCAGCTTTTTCAGTCTCTCACTTTCATCAAGAGGCTCTTTAGTTCTTCTTCACTTTCTGCCATAAGGGTGGTGTCATCTGCATATCTGAAGTTATTGATATTTCTCCCAGCAATCTTGAGTCCAACTGGTGCCTGGCATTTTGCATTATGTGCTCTGCATATAAGTTAAATAAGCAGGGTGACAATATACAAGCCTTGACATACTCCTTTCCCTATTTGGAACCAGTCTGTTGTTCCACATCTGGTTCTAACTGTTGCTTCTTGACCTGCATACAGATTTCTCAGGAGGCAGGTAAGGTGGTCTCGTATTCCCATCTCTTTGAGAATTTTCCACAGTTTGTTGTGATACACACAGTCAAAGGCTGTGGTGTAGTCAATAATGCAGAAGTAGGTGTTTTTCTGGAACTCTTGTTTTTTCAATGATCCAACGGATGTTGGCAATTTGATCTCTGGTTCTTCTGCCTTTTCTAAATCCAGCTTGAACATCTGGAAGTTCATGGTTCATGTACTGTTGAAGCCTGGCTTGGAGAATTTTGAGCAAAATAGTCCTTGGAGTAGATGCAAAAAAATTTTATCATTTAACCTCCACTCATGATCAAAACTGCTAGCAAACTAGGAATAGAAGGGAATTTGACTGGATAAAGGTGAACTATCAAAACTTGACAGTAATTCTCAATGGTGGAAACTTAGAAGCAGTTCTTTCAAAATCAGAATCCAGTCAACGGTACCAGTGAGCAGCATTTCCATATGTCATTGTCTGTGAATTCCGGCTGGTACAAATCAGAAGTTGAACATGAAGAAAGAGGTCCTATCCTCTTATTTCTGGCTTTTAGACGGAAGTGGTATCTTTGGGCTTAGAGGGCTTTACAACTTTCATATATGTTACAAATATTTTTAAGTATGCAGTATCACATATCAGTTTTAAAACTGTATTTTGGTTAGACATTTGAAGACACAGGCCAGAAAATATGGTAAAAGCTACACCTCTTAAGTTCTTTTATTTTTAAGATGAAAATATCTGAAAGGTAATAGAGATGTTTGCACCGCAGCAAATGACTTGTCCAAAGTGAGCTGATGTACATCTAGATCCTGACGGAACCTCACAAAATACAGCTCTTTACCCTAGGAAGAATGGAAGAATAGACTAGGATTAGGACAGCAGTCGGGGACAGTGAAGCTCACGAGATTGGGCTCTTCCTTCTCCAGGATTCTCAGGAGCTCTGCCCTTGTTGTCTCTGGGTTTTTGGCTAGGGAACCTAGGCTAGGGATTTGGGTTAAAGAGATTTTGTAGTCAATGAAGCCGCCACTGTGAAGACAGTGGGCGGGAGAAGCTCCTTCCCGGCCCCAGGATCTACCCGTTCACCCACCGCCCGTTTTAGGACCGGGCCGTGAGACACGTCTCCTCCTCTTCGCTTCCGTCCCACACGCAGCCAAGTCCGACTCTTCGAAATCAGAGCTGGAGGTCTCCGCCAGGGGGCCACGCCTGGCATCTAGTCTGCAGACTATGATTCCGGGGGTGGGGGAGCGGGGGGTGAAGATGGAGGGAAGGTGTTGATTTACGGGGATAGCTAGCACTTCCCTGCGTGGGTGCCCACAGCCCTCTGATCTCTGGCTAGGTTTGGGATTTTCTTCCCAACAACAGGCCCTTGCTCACTGCACTGCCTCCACGGTCAACGCGCCAGCTTGGAGCTCTCCAGCTGTCGCCCAGACCCCTCTCCGGTGCCCCTGAGCCTATGCGCCCCTTACCCGGCCCCTGCACCTGGGGCAACCTCCCAGAGCAACTTAGGCCCCCCCTTTCTCCTCCCTTCGGGGCCCAGTCGCCCCCTCCCGCCCCTCGGCCCCGGCCCAGGCTCGTGGCCACCGACTGCGAGCACGGTCGCTCTGCTCACCCTCTAGCGCGCGGAGCCGCGTCTGGGTAAGAGCGCCCCCTCCCGGCTCCCCGTAGCTGGTCCAGAGCGGTTCCCTGGCGCCGCCCTGACCCCTTCCAGGGATCCCTCTTTTTCCCACCAGGGTGGTCACTCACACCTCTAGCTGAAGTGGCGCCCGCAGCTTTGTGAGCTCCCTTGACACCGTCCTCTGGGACCCTCCCGCATCCTGGCCGCTCTTACTCATTGCTTCCGGGTCTTTGGGGCAGGAGAAAATCTTACCGGGCGCTCCTGCTCCTAGTCGCCCCCCAGGGTGCGTGTGTGTCGCTGTGGAACCCGTCTCACTTTCTCAAATGCAAGACCCCTCGCGGCTGACACCTCCTCCGCTCCGGTTCTTTATGCTCCACCTGATCGGATTTACTTTTCTGGCCAGGCTACAGAAGTTACTGGATCCCCACCCCTACCCCAACCCCACCTGAGCTCGCTGCGGGGTCGGGCCTCAAAGAAGCCCTGGTGACTCAGGCCTGTGGAACAGCTTTCCTTTCTTGGCCCAAATGGAAAGGCTTAGAACTTCTTTCCAGCATGTTAATTCTCCCCAGGCTTGCATTATTAAGTGATTTAAGCCTAAACGGATGACTTTGTCTACATTTAAAGTAATTTCAAGAATTACGTTTTTCTTTCCTCTCTGCAAGGTTCCTCACTTTCCCTTTACCTGCATACTCCATCCCATTTGCCTGACTCTAGAGTTGGCCATCCCATTCTATTTTTTATTCTTTTTTAAAAGTGTCTGGTTTTACTGGCATGCGTTTTAAATTTGTGTGAAAAGAATTCTATTATTTCTCGTTCAGCTATTTTTCACTCAATGCTGGGATTTCAAGATCAATCTGTATAACTTCCACCCCTTCTAACTGCTGCCTCATCTCCACAGTGCTCCATTCTCAGACATATCCCTTCAACATATTCCCCCACCTGTAGTGCTTCTCAAACTTCTCCCAGTGTATCCTCTGGGAGTTTTGTTAAAAATGCAGGCTCTGATTCATGACTCCTGGGGTGAGGCCTGGAACTCTACATGTGTAGCCAGTTTCCAGGTGATGCTGATACTGTTGGCTTTGGGACCACACTTTGAGGAGCAAGACCATCTTGGGCCTTTGGGAGAATTTTTCTTGGGTTGCTGTGTGTCACATAGCATTTTGGGTCACAGGCTATGTGTTAATCTAATTTGATAGGTATTGCCCATTTGGTCTCTGGTCTGCCTGTGCCACCCTACCTCACACCAGCAATACAGGAGGGTAGAAGATATTTGTTTACATGGTGAAGGGAAGAAGGCTTTCTCCTTGCTCCTGCCAAAATCCTGCTCCTCAGTGTGCCTGGTTTGGGCCAAAACCTCCTCTCTCAATTAGAATGGTTCCAAGGCTCCAGAGTGATATCCCTGGCCAACAATGCACAGCCAAGTTAGCGAGGGGCCCAAGATTGGCATCCAGGCTTCATCTCTGACAGGAGCTTAAACAATGGGCACTGAGAAGCCCTGGGGTCTTTAGTGAGGTTGTATTTCCTCCATTGGTTTCTCTTTAGTAGCCTATCAGGCTGGACTAGGACTCAAACAACCTGACCTTACCATAGGCAAGTAGCTATCCTGTGCCTGACTTCTCATCTCTAAAATGGAATAGTAATAATAGCATAGCTACAGTTTGTGGTGTGAGGAGTCAGTCCAGGAATTTTGCCCACATACCAGATGCCCCATGGGTGCCCCAGGACAGGTATGCTTGCCTTTATTTTAACCAACAGAAAAATTAAGTTCAAGAAGGGTTAGCAATTTTTGCCAAAGCTGTGGGACTGGAAAGTGCAGTGCTGGGATTCGAGCCCAGCTTGAGCTAATACACCAGAGCCCATGCTAGCTATGACGCTTTGCCACTTCCATGGCCTGCCTTGCCCTTGCTACCAGGCCATATTTCAGGGAGAACAGGAAGGAAAAAGGAAGGAAGGACTGTGTCTTGGGTTTCAGGAGCTGATGCTGAAGGCATCTGATCAGTGGCACACAGGGTTATGAAACTCCACAGCGAATGGGTTTTAGCAAAAATGAACATGGGTTCTAGGGGCTGGTTCACAGGGCTTGAGTATTTAGGTGGCCAGAGAGGAGGCTTTTAGTTGAGGGATACAGGAGTGAGGGTTTTAGGGTGATGTATGTAGTGGGATCAAGTCTGGCTAGGAATTGGAGAGGGTCAGGGACTAAGTGGAGGCCTGGAGTGGGGTGAGGGTCAGGTGGGTGGGTCTTACCTATCATGTGTCTTACTTGTAGTGACTAATCACTCACTGTTTTGTCTGGAGGGTTAGCTGAGATGTGAAAAGCCAGCATCCTGGGCATCGAGGGATGCCACCTTCCAAGGCTCTCCTGGTGTTGTAAACAGCTTGTTGGGTTGGTTTTAGAAACCCCTGGGCTATGTTTTCCGCACTCACATGGCTGTGCAAGCCGTCTCCCGGCACCAAGCCCCACCGAGCATTTCACAGTCAGAAGAGTTCAACACCTGCATATTTTGAGATTTCATGGCATACGACCTTTTACCTCTTGTTCACACTCATCCATCCTCTGTTTACCATTGTAGGGTCCAAACTGTATCCAGGACAGAACATTTCTCTGAAGGCCTAGAGAAGCTTTCTGCTCTTTAGAGTTCCATACAATAGCTTACAATTTTCTGGTCTTTACAAAGTACTTCACACACAGATATTATTGCCTTTGACTCACAGCAACTCCATGACAGGACCCACTTCATACCAAGGCTCAAAAGAATTAATTGGCCAAGGTCACACACTGCATAGGTGGGTGAAATGGGATTTCTTGTTTGTTTTTCCATAGCAAACCTCAGGAGTCTTAAAGAGTAAGCTCTCCCTGGGAAACTCACTGTGTTGGTTGGCTCATTTCCCAGACTTGGGGATGTGGACGAGGCAGGAGGTAGGAAGTCTAGGGAGCGGGGAATGCTTGGGCAGAAACATCTGGAAGGTGAAAGCTGAGGTCTCATGAGGATTCTGGCTAGCCCTCTCTCAGCTACATTTCTGTCATTGAGCCCTTTCTAGAGCCTGGGCAAGTGAAAAGAGGCGGTTGGTGGGGGAAATGGTAAATACAGGTAGAAGTTGCTATGAGTCTAATGCTGAGACAGTTGAGCAGCTGCAAGAAAAAGATACTGCCAGCTGCTAAAGGGGCCCCAGTAGCATCAGCACATGCACGTGGAAACTCTTGATGGCTTGGCCACGCTCTGCTCCTGGTTGAGCCTTCTGCCCTAACATCTCTTCCCAAAATTTCTGGCCTTCCACACCAAGTACCTGCAGCATCAGCTTGAGGGAGGTGCCCAGAGGTCAGGCCAGTCTATATCCTGCCAGTTCCAGCAATATCACCCATGTCCCGCCCAGTCCCAGCTAGAGACTGTAGGTTGGGGGCCTGCTGACACAGAAAGGCCCTGGTCCCACTGCCCTCCCTTTCCCCTGGGCCTCAGGCCCTAGGCCAGGGCTCAACAGACACAAGCAGCGGGATGGGGTTGCCCTTCTATTGGTCTAAGTCCTGAGCGTTGCCTGGGTGAGACATGGAGGTGAGGAGGCCCACGAGGCTCAGTAGTGTGGAAAACAGCAGCAGGAAGGAGGCGGTGAAGAGCAGCGCAGGGAGGGCACTGAGCAGCAGCAGCAGGACAGCCGGCAGCAGATGGCGCCACACCGCAGCCGCCACGGGCCACAGGGAGCTCAGGAGGTGGGAGCCGGTGGTGAAGAGCGCGTGACACAGCATCAGGGCCAGCAGCAGGTAGAGGACCCCCTCCAGACCCCACAGCACACGCTGCAGTGGCTGCCGCCAGCCAGATGTAGTCCACCACTGGGTCCAGCTCGGGGGCACGTGACACATGCACCAGCGCACCCAGCCCTCCCGAGAGACCCAGGCTGACCAGGGCACCGCACGCTGCGGCCCCTCACCGGCCCCGATGGCATCTGTCTCCATTCGTAGCTGCTGCATCGTGGTTGGTGCACCTAGGGAGAGGGCCAGGCCAGCTGCAGGAGCAGCCCTGGAGATGCCTGGGACCTCAGGGCAGGTGTGGGTGCAGAGGGATCAGGAGGGACCAGCATGGGTGTGGTGGGGCTTTGAACTGGGTCCTGGGTCTTACCTCTGGGCAGAGCCACCTAAGTCATGTTGCTTCCTGCCGCACCCAGGACAGCCTGGCAGCCAGAGTTGAGCCCCCACTCTCAGTGCCCCCACCCTCCCCAGAGGAGCCCTATTATGACCTGGATCAGGGTGGGGGCCAGCCAAGAGAGGGACCATTGCTGGGTGTGAGGTTTACCTGAGCCTCTCTCGTGGACCCTTCAGGCTTTAGGGGAGCCTGGTGAGCCCACAGATGTAGTCTGTCACGTTTTCTTGTGGAAAGCCCTCTTTGGAGCCCTCCCTTCCCTGCTGGCCTGTATCCAGCCCTGCTTCACTCTTTTAATTCTTTCAAGAGAAGTTCTCTAGAATCACAGAGGAGGCCAGAATAGCCTCCCCCAACCTACAGGTTCTGAGATGGCTCCATACCCTGCACTGGGCTCCCTGTCCCTTATCTCACATTTTACTGATGCCCTCAGACTCAGACTTAGGTATCCACTGTCCACATTGTGAGGCCAGAGGTCCCCCGAGATGCAGGCTGGGGGATAAAGGAGTATCCTCCCACCTTCCCAACCTAGGGTGGAGGAAAGGAAGCCTGAGGAAACAGCATGGCCAGTGTATTTCCGGAGGACACTCAAGTCCAAGGATGAAGGCAAAAAGCAAGGGCAAGCAGGGTCAAGGGCACACCGCGGGCTCCCAGGAGCAACCCTGCGCCCAGGCACAGCAGCAACAGAGCCTCCTGGAGGCTGAGTCGTCCTGCGACTGCCACTGCGGGTGGAGCCTCCTGCTGTTCCGGACCCTCGCCGGCCCCCTGACTCTGGCCTCTTGTGAGATGTGTGTGCTGTGACCAGGTGGGACCTGCAGGCCTGTGGAGAGAAAGGGCGGCAGCTGGGTTTGGGGAGGCTGATGGTTTGCTCACCTGCCCAACCTGTAGGCTGCAGTCCACTTACCGGTGGAGCATGTCGAAGGCCAGGAAGCTGACCAGTAGCAGCAGCAGCAGCAAGGCTGGGCCAGTTGTGGAAAAGATGGCCCGAATTGTCAGCCCCAGTGCCCCCAGTCCGAGGACACTATCCAGGACCTGGGCCCAGCTAGGGCCCCAGGGGGACACACACGGACCCACTGGACTAGCTGATCCCTCCCCTGCACCCATGCCCCTGGGAGGGCCTGGGGTAGGAGAAACAGCAGCTTCGGGCCTGGGTAAGCAGAGGTGGGTCATGGAGGAAGGTGGAGGTTACAGGAAGGACTAGTGCTGGGCGAGAGGAGGAGTGGGAGCGTGGGAGGGGGTGGTGGCAGACCTCAAGGGTAGGCTCAGGCAGTGGGGAGTTGGACTGTTTAGGAATCTCCCCCTCCTCACACGCCCACTCACCAAACCCTCCTCACCTCCTCCCACTTTGGTCAGTCATTCTGGTTGGTTGGGCAGCTGGAGCATTGTGACCTATTGCCAGGTGGGGTCCTGGGATAAGCGGGGTGGGGTGGGGTGGGGTCGGGGTTGCTAATGCTGGCCCTGGCCTCATAATTAGCTGGTGGTGTAGCCAGAAGGAGGTCTGACATTTAAGAGCTAAGACTCATCCTCTTATCTTTGCTAATTCTCCACCCAAGGGGTCTGTGGGGATCTGAGTTGCCAGGAGGCATTGTAACCCCATCACCACCTGGGCAGCTGACCAAGAAAGGAAGAGCCACTTTATCTCACAGGTTCCCAGGACTAGGTGTCCAGGGGCAAGTCGCTCAACCTGTCTGTCCCCAGTTCTTTCCCTTGAGAGCAAGGTGATGCCTGTGGGCATTCATGTGGGGGATTATTCAGAATTTCAATCCTGGAATGCACAGATAGACTCTGCCAGGAAGCAACCTGAGGCTTTCTGGAATGGGGTAACCACATGACCTGCTAAATGGGGGTGGGGCAGGAGGGCTGTTTAGGTGTTAGAAGCAATGTGGTTTGTGGGAGGTGTTCTGGATACTGGCATTCCAGAAATGGCACAGAGAATGTGACTGTGAGAGGGCTACAACATAGTAACCCCAAAATGGGAGGTTAAGGTTACCCTCCAAGAATGAAATTAAGAAGAATGAACATGTATAAAGGGACTGATCTGGAAAAGAAACCTGTCTCTAACTGGTAATCTGTAAATGGTTACAGAGGTTCCAACACATTTCAGTTTATTGACTTGAGAGGCAAGAGTGAAAATGGGTCGTAATCAAGAGAACTTAATCCTTGTTCTCATATCATATTTTGAAGGTAAACTGATGGAGTTAGGGGTAGAGGGACAGTGGCCATACAGCCCCTAGGAGAGGAGACAGAGCAAGCGTCTCGCTGCATATCTGTCTCCAGGGGACTCTGTTCAAAGATTCAAGCCTAGTGACCTTGACATATTTGGTGATGGTGGGCTCAACAATGATACAGCCAATGCCACCACCCCTGGGACCTTTCATTGGTTGCGTTTTTCTGAGTCAGCCCCAAATAATAAAGCAATGCCCACAAAATTTTGAAGAAAATTATTTACAACTTAGTAGATTTGGAGAAGGCAATGGTACCCCACTCCAGAACTCTTGCCTGGAAAATCCCATGGACGGAGGAGCCTGGTAGGCTGCAGTCCATGGGGTCGCTAAGAGTTGGACACAGCTGAGCGACTTCACTTTCACTTTTCCTTCATTTGGAGAAGGAAGTGGCAACCCACTCCAGTGTTCTTGCCTGGAGAATCCCAGGGATGGGGGAGCCTGGTGGGCTGCCATCTATGGGGTCACACAGAGTTGGGCACGACTGAAGCGACTTAGCAGCAGCAGCAGCGGTAGCATATATCTGTCTACATGATTATTAAGTATGAGGGTAAAGACATTTTTGGGCTTCCCTGGTGGCTCATAGGGTAAAAGCATCTGTCTACAATGCAGGAGACCTGGGTTCGATCCCTGGGTTGGGAAGATCCCCTGGAGAAGGAAATGATAACCCACTCCAGTACTCATGCCTGGAAAATCCCATGGACTGAGAAGTCTGGTAGGCTACAGTCCATGGGGTCACAAAGAGTCGGACACCACTGAGTGACTTCACTTCACTTCACTTCAAAGACATTTTAAGCCAAACAAGTTCTCAAAAACTTGACCTTGCATACACTCTTTCTTAGAAAGCTACTGGAGGATGTGCTTCAGAAAAATAATGAACTAAACTAGGAAAGAAGTGAGGCTAAACACAGGAAAGGGATGATGAGAAAGACCTGGGATGTCAGCAACGTTTCCAGATAAAGAAAGCAAGTAACCCCAGCCTAGAATCAAAAGATAGATACTCCAGGAGGGATGTCTCTAGAAGAAAATAAAACTGATTATCTGCTGTTTTTAAAGATATGCAAAATATTTAGTTCATTTGGAAGCTTTGGGATTGAATTAACTAGTGTATTAAAAACCAAGGAAATGATAAAATAATTGCTAAATCCAGGGAATACAAAAAATTGAACAATAATCATGATCATAATATAAGAACTGAATATTGACTCTAGTGATTCAGCTCTTTTGGGAGGATGGCAGGGGGAAATGTATATGTATATTTTGGTGTATGTTGAGGGGAGGGCTGGTAGGAAAGCTAAATCTTTAATTCCATAGCAGGAAATCTACAGATAAAGTCTAAACATAAAAGTCCAAAAAATATACCCCAATACAAAATGAAAAGTTTAAAGTTTAGGTGGAAAAAATTCAAGAAATAGCAATAGAAAGATAAAAGTAAATACGAGGAGAAATAAAAAACACTAAAAGTAGTTAACCTGGTAATAGGGAAGCATAGAGAAGAATCGTCTCATACAAATCTAAATGTGATGTACCTTTAAAATCATATTCTGTAGTATTTTGATTAAAATGATTTCTTTTTTTTAATAGCAAATCAATATTAGTGTCCTATGGTGGAGATCAGGAATATACTCTCCCAGGATGAATGAAATACTGATTTTCTAAAGTAATGTGGATATACTCTTGTGGCTTGAGATAAAATTTCCAGTAACAGTATCAAACACCATCAAACTCAGAAAGCTGTCTTATGCATTTTAGATGGAGTTGCTCTAGACCGCCATCTAGTGCTTCTCAGCTCACATGTATCTCCTGGGGTTGAATCCTCTGGGAATTTTTAAAAATGCAGATCCTTGGACACACTTTGAGGAGCAAGGCTCTAGAAGACATTGATGTACAGAAGAGAGATAGCTGGGGGAGGAAGTGGTGAGGGGAGAGAGGCATGTAGGAAGATGCATCTTGGTCCCGGGGGAGTCCCCATCCGCGCTCACCTGCATCGCAGGGAGAGCTTGTAGTGGGGAGTGAGAGCCAGGAACAGATTAGGAAGCACAGAGAGGCAGCAGATTAGGCTACTTCTCAGTTTGTGTAACCAGAGACATAGCCTCTTCTCTTCTCTTGATACTGTTTTATTCTATCTATGTATGTGGGAGCAAGAGGACTGTATTAAGCTGTTTCCCTACCTTTAGTTCATCCAGTTAATTAGGGGCCCCCAGGAACCACATATAATCTCACTTCATCACAGCAACCCCAAAAGGAAGACATTATTGTTCCCATTTTACAGATGAGAAAACAGAAACTCAGAGATAAAATTACTGTCTAAGGATACCCAAACAAAATGAACAGCAGAAGTGGCATGTGATATTAAGCTTGTGTGGCACCAAAGTCATCTATCATCTCTGCTTCCAGCCACCTGATCACACTAGGGAGTGTCCAGGAGAGTCCTGTAGGGAAATTAAAATGGAGGAAGTCTTGTTCAGGCTTCAGAAGCAGGAGAGCAGGCCTCTGACCTGCTTCTGACCTGCCTGGACACTGCTCAGATTCTGTGCCTACCCACAAGCACAGCAAGTCAGGCAGTACTTTAGATAAGAGAGGGAATGGTACTTCTTGAGCTCCTGGAGGTCTGGCCAACCATGCCTGAGGTTTAACAAAAATTTTATGGGCTTTCCTGGCAGCTCAGATGGTAAAGACTCTGCCTGCAATGTGGGAGACCTGTTCAATTCCTGGGTTGGGAAGATCCCCTGGAGAAGGGAATGGCTACCCACTCCAGTATTCTGGCCTAGAGAATTCCATGAACAGAGGAGCCTGGCAGGCTATAGTCCATGGGCTCTCGAAGAGTCGGATACAACTGAGCGACTTTCACTTTCACTATGACTCACAAGATAAAACAAACAGCATTGCAAAAACGTTAAAGTAAAACCAGAGCTTCATTTTTGCATGAACTGATATTAGTTTGCAGCCTGGGATTATAAGTGGGAACCGCCCAAACAGCAATTTGAAGTCTTACCCCAGACTTTTTCCTAACTGGGACTCCAGGTTGCTTTTACTTGGGACTTCTCAGTTCGCTGCTTAAATCTATATGTTGGTCATCGGCCCAATTTGCTGATGTATGTGGTGTTTCTCTTCTCTATGGTTTCTATTTCTCTTTTCTTTTAATCATTGTACTTTGAAATTAAGTTAAATACTCCTCTATTAAATCGGAGAAGGCAATGGTAACCCACTCCAGTACTCTTGCCTGGTGAATCCCATGGATGGAGGAGCCTGGTAGGCTGCAGTCCATGGGGTCGCTAGGAGTCGGATATAAATGAGCGACTTCACTTTCATGCATTGGAGAAGGAAATGGCAACCCACTCCAGTGTTCTTGCCTGGAGACTCCCAGGGATGGGGGAGCCTGGTGGGCTGCCGTCTCTGGGGTTGCACAGAGTCGGACACGACTGAAACGGCTTAGCAGCAGTAGCAGCAGCAACCTTTCAAAACTAACACAGAAGTCAAACTTTGGGCAAAATATAAATTGGTGCTGTGAGCAGTATTTGTGAAACAAAATACCACTCTTTAAGAAGAAAGAGGTTAAGATTAATGAAGTTTTCATTCCATGATGGGAAGATTTGCCTTACTGCTTATTAGCAGTAATAAGGGGGCATATACACTGGATTGTGTGAGAATGGGACTCCAAATTAAATCAGGCCAAATCTTTTGAAGTTATTGAATGTTTGTGCCAATTTGGCTTGTGCCAATTGAGAAAGGACAAGCATGGACCTCACTGGGTCAGAGAGGCTGAATCCTCCTCTCTGCTTACCATAAGGTACAGGAAACCAAATTAAAACTGGTTGAAAAGAAGTCACAATTAAAGAATTATGTGATTTGCAAGGATGATTATCCATGTTAAAAAGTCAAATCTACATTTTAGCTGACCAAGTCTCCACTTTCCAGTTGGTAGCTGAAAAAGTCACTAAAGTTTGCACAAGCTCAATATTGAAAGAGGTGCAGCAAAGTTAACAAAAAGAGAGTTCATTTGATAATAGCTAATGCAGGGGTAGACTGGGACCCCAACACTTGGGACTGGAGATTAACCCCTCCAAATTTCAGGGACCAGCCCAGACTATAAAGTTTTGGGAAATACAATGGGCTAAATAATATAGAGAGATTTTACATAAGGCTAAACAAAAGACAGTGGAGGGATGGGGAACACATGTATACCTGTGGCGGATTCATTTTGATATTTGGCAAAACTAATACAATTATGTAAAGTTTAAAAATAAAATAAAATTAGAAAAAAAAAAAGACAGTGGAATTTAAAACTCTCTAGACAAAAAGGGGAGAAGGCAATGGCACCCCACTCCAGTACTCTTGCCTGGAGAATCCCATGGACGGAGGAGCCTGGTGGGCTGCCGTCTCAGGGGTCGCACAGAGTCGGACACGACTAAAGCGATTTAGCAGCAGCAGCAGCAGCAGACAGAAAGGGAGGCTCAAAATTTATAGGGCTATTTGGCTTCTGGCAACATCATATTCCACAGTTGGGCCAGATATTGAGTCCATTTTACAAAGTAACTTGATGTGAATAGACTTTTAAGTAAAGAAAATGTAAATGAGATAAGAGCTTTTAGATGAACTCTATTAAGAATAATTATGCTTTAGGAATGTCTACCTAAAATAGTTTCTCCAGGTTTTGATAACTTGAATTCTAGGGCTGTGCTAAATTAAGTTAAATGATAGAAGTTTGAATAATTAGGCCATTTCCAAATGAAATAATATGCTGAAACAGTAATTACTAAACACTAGCTTTCTTTTTTGGAGAAGGCAATGGCACCCCACTCCAGTACTCTTGCCTGGAAAATCCCATGGACGGAGGAGCCTGGTAGGCTGCAGTCCATGGGGTCGCTAAGAGTCGGACACAACTGAGCGACTTCACTTTCTCTTTTCACTTTCATGCATTGGAGAAGGAAATGGCAACCCACTCCAGTGTTCTTGCCTGGAGACTCCCAGGGATGGGGGAGCCTGGTGGGCTGCCGTCTCTGGGGTTGCACAGAGTCGGACACGACTGAAACGACTTAGCATAGCATAGCATAGCATAGCTTTCTTTTTTACAGAGAAGTGAAGGGTTTAGAAGTATTAATGAATATGTTTGGTACCATCCTCAGATGTTCTCTAAGAAAAACAAAAATTTTTAGAAATTATCACTGGTATTTATGTTCACCAATCTACCATTGCTAATATAAAGGACAGTTCATGGTTGCTTAAGGAAAGTGGGATAAGTTATGAGGAATGGAATTGCATTTTGTGAAAGGAAAAATAAATAGGTCTGACTTTCAGGTGTCTGTTTTTAAATGGGAGACTAAAGTGTTTACTATAGAAAGTGATAAGGATTTGTGGAAAGTGGAAACCAAGAAAAGAATCTTACGTATGGTACAAGTTTTCTTGGGACGTTGAACTGTCTTTTGATGACAGATTTTAAGTTTCTTTACCTCTTAAGAGATTTGTTCTGTATTTGCTTTTGAAATCTTTTATTGTTACTTCGACTGAGTGAATAACTATTGTTTCATAGATCTATGATCTTATCTGACTGAGTGTTCTAAACTCTTTGGTATTTTTGACAGAACTTCCTAAGATCAAATTCTAATGAAGTTCTTTTGACTTCTAGCTAACTTTGAGGGTGCTTCAGAAGGCCCCTGAGGCATTCCAAAGAAAGATATTAAACTAATTAGGTTCATTATATTATAGGTACGTGAGGAGTGCTGTCAAAAATCTTCTTGGGTTATTTTGTATGGTAAATCTTACTAATACAGATATTCTAGAAATTATACAGAATTCAAAAAGATCTGATATGTCCTGGTGAAATATTATCAGTCATAATTTTAGTTACTATCTTAAAGTGTTATGTGTCACAGCAGTAACCAAGTTACTTTGCCAATTGAATTGTAATCAGATTTTAAACCTGTCTTTTTAAGCCTTTTTGTGATTAGAGAGAACTATGGTTTCATTCTGATGTCTTTGCAAAAATACTACCTCTTCAAGATTTACAGAAAGGACTTTCTAAGATTAAACTAAAATTAACTAGATAAACAAAAATTGTTATTAACAGTAAGTTTGTATCAGACTGGAATTTGGTTTTCTCTCTATGTTAAGAGAAAAAAGTTTTCTTGGACTGTGGCTTTTGATAACATTATGTGAATTTCTTTGCCCTTAAGTGATTTATATTTGTTTTTAAAATATTTTGTTACTTGGCAAAGTAAATATTATTTCACAATAATCTATGAAGATTGTGACACACACAGATAAGGCTCATTCTGCTTCTACAAAAACAAATTTACCCCTCATTGTCAGACTTTTGCTATCCTGATGTCCTTAGAACATGGCAACAGTCTACTCCTAAATCAAGGAATTTAAAATGGGTAAACAATAGCTATAAATCAAACAGTTGTAGCTATGGAAATCCAAGATAGCCTCTTGGTTTTTTCTGATTCCCTGACAAAACTCATTTTTTATTTGATGGGATAAAGCTTCCCCTGGCTACAGGGTTAATACCCTCTTTCTCTCTCACACACACACAAATTTTATGTTACACTGAATATTAAATTCTAGTTTTATTATCAGATACTCCATGAGCTACGATAAAGGGACATAAAATTACATGTATATATCAATGAACTATATGCTAATTGAAGCTTATAGCAAAAACAGCAAGACAAAAGAATGCCTTTGGGCTTCTGAAGTAGGAAATTTCCAGAGGCTGGGAGAAATAACACTACCTTTGAAAAACAGTTATTGGCCTGTTATTGGGCTTTGATTGATATGGAATAATTGACTATGAATCATATTGTAATATTAAGACCTCAAGTGCCAGTCATGTTATAGGTACAAAGTTCACCCAAGACCCACAGGATTGGGCAAGCTCAGGAATCCAGCATAATGAAATCGAAATGGTATATTCAGGACCAAGCCAAACCTGGGCCACATGAAGTTGCTGCCTTAAATGAAAAGATTTCTGAAGTTCCTACTAAAGATTTCCAAAAATTCCTATTAAAAGCTATAGTTAGGCCTGAGATAACTGAGTTGCCTGTAAAATGGAGAAAGCCCTTGGACTCTTCACTAGTGGCTCAGCAGAAAAGAATCTGCCTGCAATGCAGGAGGTGCAGGTTCAGTATCTGGGTGGGGAAGATCCCCTGGAGAAGGAAATGGCAACCCACTCCAGTATTCTTGTCTGGGAAATCCCACGGACAGAGGAGCCTGGCTGGCTACAGTCTATGGTGTCGCAAAAGAGTCAGACATGACTTAGCAACTAAACGATAACACAAACTTTTGACTCTTTAACTGCACTAGAAAAACAGCATGCATGTTTCACTGATGGATCAGCCAAATACATAGGATCCATTCACTATTGGAAAGTGGTGGCACATAATCCCGTCACTATTAAATCACTGACAACTACCGACGAAGGTAAAGGTAGCCAATTTGCTGAGTTATATGCGGTTTATCAGGTATTAAAGCAAGGGAATGAGTGCTATATGTCCACAGATTCTTGGTCAATCAATGGATTGGCCACTTGGCTTTCCCTATAGGTAAAAACTGGGGCTTCCTAGATGGTAAAGAACCCCACTGCCCATGCAGGAGAAGTAAGAGACGTGGGTTCAATCCCTGGGTTGGGAAGATCCCCTGGAGGAGGGCTCAGCAACCGAACTCCAGTATTCTTGTCTGAAGAATCCCATGGACAGAGGAGCCCAGTGGGCTACAGTACATGGGGTCACAAAGAGTTAGACACAACTGAAGCAACTTAGCACACATGCACGAGGGTAAGGAATAGCTGGCAAATCCACTCCAAAGAGCTACGGGGAAAGGAATTATGGTTTGACATTTGGGAAACTGTTCAAACTACTAATGTTTCAGTCTTTCATGTAGATGCTCACAGTGTCCAAATTCTATGGAACGATGGTATAACTATTACAGAGGAACAAACCCGAATCCAAGCAGTAGAAGTTGATCCAGACTCCAGTGACTTAAAAGGTTTGACTTTGTGGGCACACCAGAAAATGTGGCCATCTGGGAGAAAAAGCAACATACAGGTGGGCTCAGGATACAGGTACTTCCTTAACTATGGATCTCATTAACTCTGTTATTTCACAATGTCCAGTTTGTCAACATATCAAGCATAGACACTTGACACAGTTTGTCGAAGGACAATTGGCACTTGACAAGAAGCCTGGGCAAATATGGAAAATTGATTATATTGGCCCATTAATTCGAGATAAAGGATGCCAATATGCGTGTACTGCTGTGGACACCTATTCTGGATGTTTAGTCGTCATTCCCTTCAGCAAAGCCAATCAGACTAATACTATTAAAACATTGGAGATAATTTATATTATGGTATTCTACTTCAAATTTAGAGTGACAATGGGTCATATTTTAAAGGTAAATTAATACAAGAGCTTTCACAGGAACATAACATATAATGGATCTTTCATATTACTTATTATCCTCAAGCAGCTGGTTTGATTTAAAGAATGAATGGTTTGGTTAAACAGCAATTAATTAAACCTGGAGAGGGCTATTATAAATATTGGAGGACTAGCTTGAATATTTCCCTCAATATTTTAAATAATAAACATCCAGGAGAATCAGAAACTCCTTTGATGAGAATCACTATTCCACGTTACAGATGTATAAAACAGACTTCCATCCAAAAAAAACTGAGTATTGGGAAATTGGCCCAGGAGTATTAGTTCCTTTCTGAGCTACTCCTGAGGCGCCAGACTGGGTTTATACTCTATATCTGAACACAGACTTACTAAAAGATTAATATGCGTTATTTCAACTGGCATTGAATTAAAAGGCCTCCTGGACACTTTGGATTAATCATAGAACACTCCAGGTTAGCGTTAAAAGGGATCTGCGTCCATGGGGGAATGATAGACTACCAAGAAGAAATCCAAGTAATTCTACAAAAAGGGGAAAGGATGATCTATTTATTAATCTACATGATCAAATTGCCCAGTTGCTGATTCTTCCATGTGTAATTGTTGTTGTTTCATCGCTAAGTTGTGTCTGACTCTTTGGGGACCTCAGGGACTGTAGCCCGCCAGGCTCCTCTGTCCATGGGATTTCCCAGGCGAGAATAATGCAGTGGGTTGCCATTTCCTCCTCCAGGGGATCCTCCGGGACTCAGCGATCGAACTGCATCTCCTGTATTTCAGGTGGATTCTTTACTGATGGACCACCAGGGAAGACCTTTCATGTGTAATTGGCAAAGTACAAAAAGGAGAACCTCCCACTTTATTAACAGTTAGAAGTGATGGAGAGTTTAGACCCACAAATGAAATAAATGCAATTGGAGCTAAAGTCTTGGTGAAGCAGCCTAGAGGTCCTCCCACACCTGCTGATGTGATTGCACAGAGGAAGGGTCATTCTATATTAGTGATGATCCCCGAACAGGAAAGATGGAAATATGTGCCATTAACCCACTGTTGTTCTCATGAATAGATTATTCTTAGAAGCCTGACTGTAATGTGGATTGTCATTCACTCCTCAATCTTCAAGGATATGTTACAATTAAAAGAAAAATATGAAGAAATCGACTGGGGAATCTTCAGTTGGAGAAACCTAAGCCAGACCTGAACTCAGGATAACTTTGCCTGCCCAGTAAATAAGGCCTGTTCTTTCTTAACTTTGCCTCTCTATGGACAAGATTTATCTGTCTGCTAGATTACACAGCACTGGTAAAGAAATAGCTCAAGCCTTGAACACAAGCATTATGTGCCAATTTCATGTGTTACTTTAATAGTCACAACCACTTACTGATAAGTTGTGACAAGGCTGACAAGGGACTGCTATGTGGACCAACTTCTCGAATTTGGGGAACCCTGCTTATTGAAGAACTTCATCAGCTATTGTGAATGGACTGTTTTCCCTAAAACCTACAATATGTTTTTTGAAAGAGCCCCTCAATTAGCATGTATTGTGACTGATTATGTAAAAACACTACCTCTATGTATCAGTTAGGAACCCCTTTCTCTGGATTCCTAACACATGTTGATGATTTATACTGGAAGGGGACTACCTATTATTCCCCCCTCCATGAAAACTCAGGTGTTATTGACTCTAATGCTATTTCCTACTTTGTCTGTTTCTAATACTAGCTTCTCCTTAGAACCCCTGCTTAAAATTTTGCAAGGAACCAAAGTATTACAAAATTTCATAGAAAAATGTAATTGTACCTTGATAGAAGGTGTCACTTGGTGCAAAAGTAATTGCAATTTTACATTGTTGAAATTTGCTGTTTGATATTGGAATACATCCTTAATTAAATGTGGTTATGTTTTACATCATTTTAATGTGCATTCCCCACTTTATATTTTTTTGCTAATGACTTACTGCTGCTGCTGCTGCTGCTGCTAAGTCGCTTCAGTTGTGTCTGACTCTGTGCGACCCATAGACAGCAGCCCACCAGGCTCCCCCATCCCTGGGAGTCTCCAGGCAAGAACACTGGAGTGGGTTGCCATTTCCTTCTCCAATGCATGAAAGTGAAAGAAAGTGAAGTCGCTCAGTCATGTCCGACTCTTAGCGACCCCATGGACTGCAGCCTACCAGGCTCCTCCGCCCATTATTTTATATTTATTTTAGACTATGGAAATGATGTTAGACAAAAAGCAAATTCAAGTGATTTTCTTATTTGAGTTCAAAATGGGTTGTAAAGCAGCAGAGACAACTTGCAACATCAACAGTGCATTTGGCCCAGGAACTAACACACATACAGTGCAGAGGTGGTTCAAGAAGTTTTGCAAAGGAGACGAGATCCTTGAAGATGAGGAGTGTAGTGGCCAACCATTGGAAACTGACAACAACCAAGTTAGAGCAATCATCAAAGCTGATCCTCTTACAACTACAGAAGTTGCCAAAGAACTCAACGACAAACATTCTAAGGTCATTTGGCATTTGAAACAAGTTGAAAAGGTGAAAAAGCTCCATAAGTGGGTGCCTCATGAGCTGACCAAAAATTTTTAAAAATGTCATTTTGAAGTGTTGTTTTTTTTTATTCTATGCAACAATAATGAACCATTTCTCAATCAAATTGTGACATGTGATGAAAAGTGGATTTTATACAACAACTGGCAATGACCAACTCAGTGGCTGGACCGAGAAGAAGCTTCAAAGCACTTCCCAAAGCCAAAGTGTCATCAAAAAAAGGTCATGGTCACTGTTCGGTGGTCTGCTGCCCATCTGATCCACTACAGTTTTCTGAATCCTGGCAAAACCAATAGATCGGAGAAGTACGCTCAGCAAATTGATGAGTTGCACCAAAAACATTGCAGTGCCTGAAGCTAGCATTGGGTCAACAGAAAGGGTCCAATTCTTATCCACAACAGAGCCTGACCGCATGTTGCACAACCAATGCTCCAAAAGTTGAATGAATTGGGCTACAAAGTTTTGCCTTATTCACCATGTTCACCTACATCTCACCAACTGACTACTACTTCTTCAAGCATTTCAACAACCTTTTGCAGGAAAAACCCTTCCACAACCAGCAGGATGCAGAAAATGCTTTTCAAGAGTTCATCAAATCCTGAAGCATGGATTTTTATGCTACAGGGATAAACAAACATTTCTCATTGGCAAACGTGTTGATTGTAATGGTTCCTATTTTGATTATTAAAAATGTGTTTGAGCCTAGTTATAATGAATTTGAAATTCATGGTCTGAAACTGCAATTAGTTTTGCACCAAGCTAAGTATTACTGCCGATAAGTTAACAGATATAGGAGTTAATGTACAAAAATATATTTCTCATTCACGGTGGGACTTTTTCTTTACTACATTCTCTACTGCTCAGAAATTGTTTTCTGCAGTTTAACCTCTTGCTTGTATCTTTATCTTGTTTCTTTTGACCCTTTGGAATTGTTATTTGACCTATAGAATTAGCAAGACTGCTTGTGTTATATTCCTATGCTCTTCAGCCTAAACAATCCTAAGGACAACTGTTAGGGAAATTAAAATGGAGGAAGTCTTGTTCAGGATTCAGAAGCAGGAGAGCAGGCCTCTGACCTGCTTCTAACCTGCCTGGACACTGCCAGGATTCCGTGCTAGCCCGTGACTAGCCCGCAACCGACAGCTAGTCAGGCAGTACATTAGATAAGAAAAGGAACGGGTCTTGGAATTTCTGAGAGCTGGAGGCCTGGCTAAGTGCACCTGGGGTTTAACAAAATCCCAGGACTCACAAGATAAATGGCTTGGTAAAAATGTTAAAGTAAAACCAGAACTGCATTTTTGTGCGCCAACACAGTTTGCAGCCCAGGATTATAAGTGGGAACCACCGAAACTGCAATTTTAAGTCTCACTCATGGAGTGGACCCACTGCCCAGACCTTTTCCCAGATGGGACTCCAGACTGCTGTTTACATGTGAAGGATGGAGCTTACTTTTGTCAGAATGGTCAGGGAAGAGAGTGACATTGAAAAGCCATCTGGGGGCTTCTCTGGTGGCTCAGTGGTGAAGAATTTGCCTGCTAATGCAGGAGACTGGGATTTGATCCCTGGTCTGGGAAGATTCCACATGCTAGGAGCAGCTAAACTTGTGCACCACAGCTACTGGGAGCCGTGGAGCAGAAACTACTGAGCCCTGAGTGCCTAGAGTCTGTGCTCTGCAATAAGAGAAGCCACCAAAGTGAGAAGTCCCAGCATTGCAATGAAAAGTAGCCCCCTTCTGCTGCAACTAGAGAAAGCCCTTGTGCAGCAATAAAGACTCAGAGCAACCAAAAATAAAAAGAAAAGCCATCTGAATGTTGGGTGAAGGATGCAAACGTGGTGATCCAGTGCAAAGGCCCTGAAGCTGGATGGGTCTTGTGCCTTCCACAAACAGCTAGGATGCCTGTGTGGCTGCAGAGATATGAGCTGGGGGAAAACACAGGGAAATGAGCTGAGAATGGTGTGGTTGGGGAAGAACCCTTTCAGGAACCGCTGGAAGGTGAGCTCACTAGGATTTGGCTGCTGTGTGGGGAAGGGCTTGGAGGCTGTGGGAGCCTTAGGAGGCTGACCTGCCCTCCCAGTTTCGGCCTTGACCCCCTCGCACCCCTCTGTGAAACTTGGATGAGGGTGGAGCAGAGCCGGGAAGGGGCCAGACTGGGCTTTGGCCAGAGGTGGAGAAGGCCTCAAGACCTGCACAGACCTGCTTCTAGCTCCACCGGAGTCTCTCCTGGCCTCCCACCTCTGCGAGGCCTGGGGCCGCAGTACTGTCTTTCTGCCGCTGACTTGGCCAGGGCATTTTGGGGCCCTCAGGTTTGGCACGCCTTCCTTGAGTTTTACTAAATCCTCCTCTGGTGCCTGGTACTCAGCAGTGGCATCCAGGCCGGGTGCTCTAAGGCGGGAGCAGGACCCATAGGGGCCCTGTCCCCGTTGCTCCCTTTCGGAAGTTCTCTACCCAGAGTGCATAGGGTGGACCACAAACCTCCAGGAGCTCCGGGACTTGTATCTATGAGACTGGGGGTTGTTACTGAGGGTGGGTCTCAGTTCCGGGAGCGCATATTTCTTTGGAGAGATCTGGCGAGATGGGTGCTGACACGCCGATGAGGTAATTCAAATTGTTCATATGGGTAGTGATCTTGCAGAAAACATTTGCTCAAGCCCCTCCCCACAACATCCCCCCACCCCCCATATCCTACCACACTCTAGAGTTTTCCCGGTCACCTCTGGGCACTGCATCTTACTTGGGGATGGCAGTGTATCCCTGGCAGGATCCTTGCAATGGTAAAACACCGGCCAGAGGCGCACAGAGAACGAATTCCTTCCCGCTGGGGAGGCGACCCTGGAATGGGGAGCCAAAGGGGGCCTCGGAGAGGCATGGGGAGGGTCCTACGCTCTGGAATCCCGGAATCCGAGGTGGTCCCGAAGACAGAGACCCAGGGCTGCGGGCTCCCAGAAAAGCTTGGGGTGGGGCAGGGCAGGATGCGCATCAAGTCTCTCCCTCCCCCCTTCCCCGGGCCTCAGCCCGCCGGGTATCGACTCGGTCTTCTCTACTCGGGTTATGTAACCCCGGAACGTGGCAGCCGGAGGAGGGGAGGCTAGGGAAACGAAAAGAGCAGAGAGGCCGGGCGCCGGGGTGGGGGATGGGAAGCATAGCCTCTGGCGGGGCCCCTCGGTGTCCTTCAGAAAGATCCCAGCCCTCCCCCACCCCGTAACCCTGCCTCCGCCTCAGTTTCCCCTCAGCCTCTTTCCGTCCCAACCTTCCTGGCAGGGGGTTCTGGCTCTGGACAGATTTCCCTCCCGGGTTGTAGTTTCCGCCCCAAAGTTCTCGGCTTTGCTACCTAAACTGTCAATTCGCCGTTCTAAGCCTCAGTTTACCAGTTTGTGAGACAAGGTTTGATTGTAGGCCACGGGTAATGTGCCCGGCGCCGGGCATGGTACACAGTAGGTGCCCACTGTGGGACGGGCTCACAGGACTGAGTGGAATCCAGGGTGCCTGGGGCCTTTGCCGACGGTAAAGGGCAGAGCCCGAGCGAGGCGGGTGAGCTCGAGGGGGTATGCGGGGGGGAGCGGAGATGAGGGCAGAGTCGGTGGGTGCGGAGACCCGGGGCGGCCGGTCTGGGCCCTCCCCTTCCTCCTCCCTTCCCTCCTTCCCTTCCCCTCCCTTCCCAACCCCTCGGCTCCCGGGGTCCGAGGCCAGCGAGCGGGCTGTGGGCGGGCGTGCAGCGGCGGCAGGAAGGGGCGGGGGGCTCCAGAGCCCCAGCAGGAAGAGGCGAACCCACCGGCCACCGCGAGCCCAGTGCGTCCGCGCCTTGGACCCCGCCATGTGGGGTCTCCTGCTCGCCTTGGCCACCTTCGCGCCTGCCGTCGATGTGGGTTTAGGGGCGCCCAGCACCTCCGTGCTGGGCCTGGCGTCGCCCGCGACCACCAAGGTCCCGGTCCCGACCCCCCATAGCAGCCCGGCACAGCCGTCCGCGGGGAAGGAGAACGGTGAGCTTCCGTCCTACCCAATGCCCGCTTCTCCCGCTAATCGGTTGTCCCACTCTTCCGACCCCCGTGTGGCGACCCCTCCCCAGCACGCGCGCACACACCTCACACACGCCACACACGCCGCACTCTGCCTAGCGCCTGGGTGGCGACCCTGCCCCACGCGCACACACTCCCTGCGCGGTACAATGGCTGCTGACTCAGCAGCCCTAATTCCCGGCCAGACCAAGTCAGCAGTCCTGGGACAGGAGCCAGTGGGATGCTGCCTCTTCCAGCCCCAAACCTTCCTGTTTCTCGGATGGGGAAACTGAGGCTAGAGCCAGGAGGAGGGTAGAGAGAGGTGCAAAGACACCGAGGAGGGTGCAGAGCAAGACTGTGTGGGCCTTGAGCCAGCGGCTGAAAGGAAAAGAACAGAGGAAGGGAGGAAGCGCTCTCTGCCAGGTGCCCTGGAGGGACGCGGCTCTGCCTGGGGTGGGGACTGGGAAGGCTGCCGGACTTCCCAGCTTCTCATATGTGGCAATAGAGAGGAGGAAGGCACGGGGATTGGCAACCTCGGAGGGCTTCTTGGGAGAGGCAGGTGGAACTGGTTCTGAAAGGTAGCTCTGAATTAGGAAGAGCTGAAGAGGAGGGCAGCCAAGAGGGAAACAGTGTGTGCAAAGGTACCAATCCC
Source organism: Bos taurus (assembly GCF_002263795.3). Lineage (NCBI taxonomy): Eukaryota > Metazoa > Chordata > Mammalia > Artiodactyla > Bovidae > Bos > Bos taurus. The sequence continues at coordinate 52,383,720 of NC_037340.1, forward strand.
TGACAGTTATGTACAGTGTGTGTGTTGGGGGGAGGGAGGGGCAGCTGTGGATCTCAGTGGGGAACCAGTGGCATCTGGCCTGTGCAATGAATGCTTTATACTGAAGGGCAGGCAGGGCAGGGGTCCAACTCTGGAAAGCCTGAACACCTGGACAGACATGGGTTTGAGGACAGGACCTCTCAGCACAGTGATGGAAGTGGCACAGAGGCTTTGGGGGCATGAGACTGAGCCTGGAGCTAAGGAAGGCTCCCTGAAGTGCATCTGGACTGAGATGTGAATAAAGAATGGGAATTCGAAAATAAAGTCAAAGGTGGTGGATATATGATAGGGAAGGGGACAGCCAGGCAAAGAAGGAGTTAAAGAACCAACTTCAGCTCTTTGGAGCAAGCAAGTAGTTCCTAGTGGCAATGTCACATCAGAGGGGAGAAGGAATCAAGGAAGTGGCTGGAACAGTAGGTTGGGGTCAGACTGAGGGCCTTAAAGTCCATGCTAAGGTCCTTGGATACGTGTGGTAGGGCCTCCTGTGAACTTGTAGGTTTTCTTAGGGTGGTAGACCTCTCCATTTGAGGTTTCCTGCCATCATTTCCTTCCCTGCTTCTCTGCCTCTTTGGTCTCCAGGGACTTCAGAACAGCATGTCCGGATTCGAGTCATCAAGAAGAAAAAGATCGTCATGAAGAAGCGAAAGAAGCTAACTCGCCCCACACCCCCAGTGACTGCCAGGCCTTCAGTGACCACCAGCCCTTCAGGGACCCTTGACCTCCCTGAGAAGCAAGAACCAGGTACCACCACTCCAAGGGCCTTGCCCAGACTTGCAGTCTCTGGGACATGAACTAATGTAGCTCTTGGCCACACGGGCAAGTGTGGGTTCAGCTTTCCACTTGCCCTGACCACTGTTTCTCTTTTCCCAACTTACTGCTTTGTCCCTGTCCCAGACTGTCCCCCTTTGGGCCTAGAGTCCCTGCGAGTTTCAGATAACCAGCTCGATGCATCTAGTAGCCAATCCTTTGGTCTTGGACCACACAGAGGACGGCTCAACATCCAGGTCAGCAAGGCAACCCCTAGGACCTTCTTCCCTGCCCTTCCCACCTTCCCTTAAGGCCTACCCGGTTCTGATTGCTGCGTCCTGTGCCCACAGTCAGGCCTGGAAGATGGTGATCTTTTTGATGGGGCCTGGTGCGCCGAGCAGCAGGATGCCGAGCCATGGCTTCAGGTGGATGCTAGGCACCCCACCCGCTTCTCGGGCATTATCACACAGGGCAGGAACTCCATCTGGAGGTGAGGCAGGACAGCTCCAGGCCAGGGAAATTATGGGCAGACTCAGGAGGACTGGTGTGGGAGGCTTGGGGGCCACCCATGATCTCTGCCCACCTTTCCTGCCAGATATGACTGGGTCACTTCATACAAAGTCCAGTTCAGCAATGACAGTCGGACCTGGTGGGGGAGTAAGAATCGCAGCAGCGGGATGGATGCGGTGAGAAGTCCCATGGTGGCTGGGGCCCTCTGTGCTGGGAGTTGGGCTCCTGGCCCACTGTAGGGTGCTGGGCTGGGCTTGGACTCCTCTGAGGACAGGACACAGGTGCCCACTTGGGCATCCCAGGAGAAAGGATGGGTGGCACCCGGCAGACAGCCTCAGGAGCCAGGTTGCTTTGGACCATGCCCGCATCCTTCCCAAATACTTCCTCATGCCACAGCTTCCTGCTGGAACACCCCTTCTGGCGATGGGGTTCCTTGCATCACTTCTCATCTCCTCAGGCTACAGTGTGGGATCCTGGCCAGCTTCAGGATTGCCTGCTCCTGAGTCACATGGCCATATTGGTCTAATGAGCTGTGACTAAACTGGAAAGTATGGCTGCCTAGGGCTGCCTGTTGGCAAAGGATGTGGGCAGCGATCTGTGTTTGACACAGCGAGCAAGTGTCTAGCTGAGCCCACTAGGGTGGGTTTTTCATTGAGCTCACAGGCCTGAGCATCTTCCTGGGCCCTGAGCCAGGCTGCTAGGGTTCAAGCGGCCCTTACAAAGGACTTGATGCCCTCAGGTATTTCCTGCCAATTCAGATCCAGAGACACCAGTGCTAAATCTCCTGCCTGAGCCCCAGGTGGCCCGTTTCATTCGCCTGCTGCCCCAGACCTGGCTCCAGGGAGGTGCCTCTTGCCTCCGGGCAGAGATCCTGGCCTGCCCGGTCTCAGGTGGGGAGAAAGACAAGGGTTAGCTGGGCAGGGCACACCCTCCCCTGGGAACTCACCATTTACTGTGAATTCATCCTCTACCAGATCCCAATGGTCTATTCCCTGAGGTTCCCATGCTGGGATCCTCCGACTCACTAGACTTCCGGCATCATGATTATAAAGCCATGAGGAAGGTAACCCCTATGACCCAGGAGGAAGGATCTGCTCATCTCAGGTCTCCTGCCCATCAGGGCATAACTTGCTATGATTGCTCTCATGTCCCCCTCCATCTCACCCTCCTTTTGACCCCTAAACTTCCACGATTTCCCTTGCTTTGGTGCTTCTCTTATTCTGACCGTTCCTTCCATGGCTGCTGCCCCCTCCTGTACTGTGCCATGGTGTACCCATCGTATGGGCCCTCGCAAACTTTTGAAGTCCCTCCGTGGCCTCGTGTGGTCTGAGCCCTGGGTCTGCTCCTCCCATGCCCCTCACCATGCTACATTCACCCCCCAGCTGATGAAGCAAGTGAACGAACAGTGCCCCAACATCACCCGCATCTACAGCATCGGGAAGAGCCACCAGGGCTTGAAGCTGTATGTGATGGAAATGTCGGACCAGCCCGGGGAGCATGAGCTGGGTACTGGCACGTGGGGTGGAAGAGGTGGGCACAGCAGCAGGGAGGGGCAGGTGCGTGAGCCAGCTGCAAGCCCCTGTTTGTTCCCAGGAGAGCCTGAGGTGCGCTATGTGGCCGGCATGCATGGGAATGAGGCCTTGGGGCGGGAGTTGCTCCTGCTTCTAATGCAGTTCCTGTGTCATGAGTTCCTGAGAGGGGACCCGAGGGTGACCCGGCTGCTCACCGAGACGCGCATTCACCTGCTGCCCTCCATGAATCCTGATGGCTACGAGACTGCCTTCCGCCGGGTAGGCCACTTGGCCTGAGGGCCAGCCTGCTCCTTCTGCCATGGTGCCTGGAGCCTGCTTCGCTTGAACAGACTTCCTCCCCGGCAGGGCTCAGAGCTGGTGGGCTGGGCAGAGGGCCGCTGGAACCATCAGGGCATTGATCTTAACCATAATTTTGCTGATCTCAACACACCACTGTGGGAAGCAGAAGATGAAGGGCTGGTACCTGACACTGTCCCCAACCATCACCTGCCACTGCCCACTTACTACACTCTGCCCAATGCCACTGTGAGTATTCTGGACCACCCCGGGGGCCTTTGTCTCTGTCTCCCACTCCCCTGACCTGCCCTTGTCCAGGTGGCTCCTGAAACATGGGCAGTGATCAAGTGGATGCAGCGGATCCCTTTTGTGCTAAGTGCCAACCTCCACGGGGGTGAGCTCGTGGTATCCTACCCCTTCGACATGACTCGGACTCCGTGGGCTGCCCGTGAACTCACGCCCACCCCGGATGAGGCTGTGTTTCGCTGGCTCAGCACTGTCTATGCGGGCACTAATCGGGCCATGCAGGACCCAGATCGACGACCCTGCCACAGCCAGGACTTCTCCCTGTACGGCAGCATCATCAACGGGGCTGACTGGCACACAGTTCCTGGGAGTATGTGCCCGAGGGTGGGGTTATCCCATTCCCATAAAAGTGAAAAAAAAGTGTTAGTCACTTAGTCGTGTCTGACTCTGCAACCCATGGACTGTAGCCCGCCAGGCTCCTCCGTCCTTGAAATTCTCCAGGCAAGAATACTGGAGTGGGTTGCCATTCCCTTCTCCAGGGGATCTTCCTGACCTGGTAATCAAACCTGGGTCTCCTGCATTGCAGGCAGATTCTTTACCAGCTGAGCCATCAGGGAAGCTCTAGCCCCATCCCCATCACCCTGCCCCAATGAGACAGTCTGCTCTCACATACAGCGCCAGTGTTAGTTGTCACCAGGAAGTGTCTCCCAGAGGAGGGCGCTGGGAGGGCAGGGCTCCCGTCCCGCCTGCTTAGGCTCCAGTGTCTGTGGTACCCCTAGGCATGAATGACTTCAGCTACCTACACACCAACTGCTTTGAGGTCACTGTGGAGCTGTCCTGTGACAAATTCCCTCATGAGAACGAACTGCCCCAGGAGTGGGAGAACAACAAAGATGCCCTTCTCACCTACCTGGAACAGGTTGGATCTGAATTTCCCCCACTCTCCACCTGCCCGAGTCACTGCTGACTGGTCTGTTCTCCATGTTGGACACATCTCCCAACAGGGAGGTCTCCTGAGGTCAGGCTGAGCCATTCTGACTCACCAGTGCCATGGGTCACACTCACTTGGCATCAGACTGCCTTGGAGGGATACAGGATAGGAAGCAGAGTTTGCCAGCAGGGTGGTGTCAGACATTGTTGGAGAGCGGGAGTGGACCTGACTGCACTCCAGGCAGTGTCCATGGAGCAGACCCAGAGCTATTCTCAGAAAAGACTGATTATGCAAGTGCAGGAAGTACCCTGGCATAGACTCTTCACTTTCCGCAGGAACTCATGTCCCTTGGAACAACTCCGTAAGTATAGTTTCCAAAGATTTTAAAAGACAAGCCCATAACGAGAATCAGTGAACTCAGGGAAAGCCCAAAGATACGCCCTCCTGCCAGGCGTTTATATTTGTCTTGGTCCAGATGCCATTTATCAGTCAGGAGATACTTCCACCAGAGTATTGTCACCTAGGAACAGAGTAGATGCAGCACCTCTATCAAATTTGTAGGATACAGAGCCAGAAAATAAACTGGTCGCGGAAGCAAAGGGATTTTGATAACCTTTTCCTGCACAGGTGCGCATGGGCATTGCTGGAGTTGTGAGGGACAAAGACACAGAGCTTGGGATTGCTGATGCCGTCATTTCTGTAGATGGGATTAACCATGATGTAACAACAGGTGGGTGCGTGGGGGAGGGGATAGGGGCAGTGTGGGAGGCGTTAACCAGGTCAAAAGCTGCAGGCCACTGGACGCTGATCTTGCCCTTCACTTCTCTCAGCATGGGGCGGGGATTATTGGCGCCTGCTGACCCCAGGGGACTACATGGTGACCGCCAGCGCGGAGGGCTACCACACAGTGACACGGAGCTGCCGGGTCACCTTTGAAGAGGGCCCTGTGCCCTGCAATTTCCGCCTCACCAAGACTCCCAAACAGAGACTTCGAGAGCTGCTGGCAGCTGGGGCCAAGGTGCCCCCGGACCTTCGGAGGCGGCTGGAACGGCTGAGGGGACAGAAGAATTAACACCTCCAGCTGAACAGCCCCAGAGGCTTGGGCAGGCTGGACCTGTCCAGAACTGGAGGAGGGGTCACTGAGTGGGGAGGGGAGGACAGGGTGTAGGGGAAAGGTGCTTGGGCTCATTAAAGCTAGTTGGCACCTCAGCCGGTCTTCCTGTGGTCTCTATGTTCCAGATCCTCTTCCCTGATCTTATTCTGCAAACACTTGGCTACTCTCATCAGTTAACTTCTGGAAAAATAGTTTTGGAAAGAGGATCCCACCTGGGTTCTTCCCGAACTAGGGCTTGGCAGAGCAGCTCATCCCATCAACCCATCAGCTTCTGTGGCAGGTGACACTTGGTGCTGTGAAACATTCTGTAAGCACCTCCTCAGTGCCAGCCATGCAAGGAGTCAAGGGTAAACACTGCTTCTCAACCTCCCGGGGCTCCCAGTAGAGAGAGGGGACACGCGTGCCAGGTGGAGGCTGGCTGCTGTGGGAGCGGAGACAGGGGAGTTGCACACATGGGAGTGGAATACAGCACTGAGTGTCAATCAGGATGCAGTAGAGGTGACAGTTCTCAAAGTGTAGATGGGAGGTGGTGTGGGGGCCCGGACAGGGAGAGCTCCAGGGAGAAAAGCAAAGAGAGCATAGCCGAGAGCATTTGGGTTTGCTTCACCAGCCCTTCTGGAGAATGCTGATAAATGATGGGATGCGATTTGTTTCTTTCAGACAAGGAGAAGTTGTGCATCAGTCAGTGTCTTGCCAGAAAAACAACCAACTGCAGGTAGTTCAGTTCAGTCACTCATGCGTGTCCAACTCTGTGACCCCGTGGACTGTAGCATGTCAGACTTATTGTCCATCACCAACTCCCGGAGCTTGTTCAAACTCATGTCCATTCAAGGTATTTCAAGAAGAAGGGAATTTAATGCTGGACCTTGGATATAGAGATGTTGAAAGAGCTGGATGAAAAAAAGGGACAAGGGAGTTCTACTTAGAAATCAAGAAGCTGATAATATCCTTGATCTGGATTTATAAGCCTGTATTTGGTACTGGACCCACCACCACCTGTGGCCACCAATAGCTGTAATCACCTGTGGTCGCCTGCTGTGGCTGGAGACAGAAAGATTTCCTCCTTCATTCTGCTTTCTATTTCCAACATATGAAGTCCACTGTGCAGTCCAATCTAGCTGTAACCTAGTTTGCAAAGGAGCCCACAAAATGTAGTTTCCAGGCTCCTAAGCCCCCGGCAATTCAAAGGAGAGCTTGCAAGGGCAGGAATGGGGGAAATACTAACAAGCAAAATATGCCACAAAGATATCCATGTAGCCTATTGTGTAACCTTTACCTAGTGATGGGCTGTTGCATTGTCCTTGTCTCTGTCCCTCTCTCATTTTCAATCTCAGATCACCACGAGGGATTTAGTGCCACACCTCCCATCTCCCTGCTCCTTTTCTCCCCACCTCTAATGCTTCCTGTGCAGCAAAATGTTTTTAAAAAATTAGTTTTATAAGTTTAATATATATAATGAAAAGTACACATAAGTGGACAACTTATTGGCACAGTGAATAACTCAACCGTATATTACAACAAACATTTCAGGTGTAAAGATATATGCACTTTGAAAGTAAAAGGATAAAAAAAGATATATCGTGCAAATATTAATCAAAGGAAAGCAGGAGTGGCTATCTTAATAGTAGACAAAGAAAGTTAAAGAAAAAGCAGACGAAGAAACTTTGCCCTGAAATTTCTTTCAGGGCAAAGAAAGTTAACAGAAACAGAAGGGGATATTATATAATCACATAACTGAACACACCCAGGCTGAACATTTCCAGTGAATCTTTTCCCTTCTCTCTTGGGTACCCTAGAAACAGCTAGTTCAGCATAACTGAAATGGCATGTGAACTCCATCTCTGGCTTTCCCCCACCTCTAGCAAGACATTCCCCTGGCCAGAAAACTCCCTCTGTTACGTAGTGGTCAAGGGATTCTAAGGTGCCGTCTACTCTCCTCATATATATGCCAAGTGGCCCCTCTCCTGCTCTTCTAACAGCAAGATCAGCCCTTCCTGGCCTAGCAAGCCATCTTTTGTATAATGGAACTTTGAGGCACTGTATGCATGATCTTAGCTCCTTGCTGAGAAGTTCCCTCCAGTCCTAACCCTAAACCTTGTTTGTGTCTGTACCATTTGTCGTTGCATTACACTTGACATACATGACAATACGAAGATGCACAATCTAGTAAAACTGAAGGCGTTCCTGGGGAAACATTATATACTACAGGGAAATCCTTGCACATGTTACTCAGCGGTATGTGGAATCTTTCTGGGATCAAACCCGTGTCTCCTGCATTTGCAGGTGGATTCTTTACCACTGAGCCACCAGGGAAGCCTAAAGAGAGAATCTTCAAAGTAGCAGGAGAAAAGCGTCCTGTATAAGAGACCAAGAAAATAGTTATTTTTCCATTTAAAAATCTAGCGATTTATTTTCTTATTTTTGAGTTTTGAGAGTTGGATATAAACCCTTTATCTGACAAATGACTTGCAAATTTTATCTCCAATCTCTTGCTTCATCTTTTAATTCTTTTGCTAGTGTTCTTTGCAGAGAAGTTTTACATTTTGATAAAGTTTAGTTTATCAGTTTTTTCTTTTGTAGATGGTTCTTTTTGTGTCCTATATGAGAATTCTTTGACCAACCAAAAATCATGAAGATTTTTCCCTATATTTCCTTCTAAGAGTTTTACAGTTTTGCATATCACATTTAGGTTTATGATCCCTTTGAGTTAATTTATATATATATGAGATATAAATCTTTTTTTTTTTTTGCATATGGAAGTCCAGTTTTTTATAGCACCTTTTGGTGAAAAGACTGTTCTTTCTCCATTGAAATGCCTTTATACCTTTATTAAAAATCTGTTGACCTTATTTGTGTGGGTCTATTTCTGGAATTTTTAGTCTTTTGCATTGGTATGTATCTATTCTTTCACCAATATCACAATATCACACTGTCTTGACCTTTGTAGCTTTATGATACATTTTATAATCGGGTAGTTTGCACATGCAAAAAAATGAAGTTGGATCCTTATATTATATACACAAATTACCTAAAAATTGATTTAAAAAAAATCTCAGACTTTCCTGGTGATCCACTGGTTAGGAATCCACCCCCAATGCAGTGGACATGGGTTTGATCCCTGGTCCGGGAAGATCCTACATGCCTTGGGACAACTAGGCCCGTGCACCACAACTGCTGAGTAGCCTGTGCTCTGCAACAAAAGAAGCCTCAGCAGTGAGAAGCTTGTGCACTTCAACAAAGAGTAGCCCCTGCTCACTGAAACTAGAGAAAGCCTGTACTCAGCAACAAAGACCCAATGCAGCCAATAAATAAATAATAAATATTATTTAAAAAAGGATAAAAAATCTAACTTAACAGCTAAAACTATAAAACTAGAAGAAAACAGGGAAATCTTCATGACATTGGGTTTGTCAGTGATTTATTGGATATGATAAAGCACAGGCAACAAAATAAAAATAGATAAATTAGATTTTGTCATAATTTAAAACTTTTGTACATCAAAGAACACTGCAAAAGACTGAAAAGATAACACAAAGAATGGGAGAAAATATTTACAGAAACTTAAATATACAGAATACATAAAGAACCCCTACAACTCAACAGCAAAACTAATTCAAAAATGCGCAAAGGACTTGAATGGTGGTGGTGATGGTTTAGTCACTAAGTCATGTCCAACTCTTGCCATCCTATGGACTGTAGCCTGCCAGGCTCCTCTATTCATGGGATTCTCCAGGCAAGAATACTGGAGTGGGTTGCCATTTCCTTCTCCAAGGACTTGAATACATTTCTTCAAAGAAGATACACAAATGGCCAATAAGTACATGAAAAGATGCTCAACATCATTAGTCATCAGGGAAATGCAAATCAAAACCACAACAAGATAGCCCTTCACACCCATTAGGATGGCTATTATCATCAATAAAGTAGAAAATAAGTTTTGGCAATGATGTTGAGAAATTGGAACCTTTGTATATTGCTAGTGGGAATGTAAAATGTTACAGCTGTTGTGGAAAAGAGTTTAGTGGTTCTTCTAAAAGTTAAATATAGAACTGCCAAATGACTTAGTAATTCCACTTTTAGGTATATATCCAAAAAAAATTTAAAGCAGGAACTCAAACAAATATGTATACATGAATGTTCATAGCAGCATTATTCACAATAGCCAAAAAGGCAGACACTATCTTTGTCCATCAAAAAAGAATGAATAAGCAAAATGTAGTAAATACACAATAGAATATTACTCAGCCATAAAAAGGATGAAATTCTGATATGTGTCAATAAAGACAAAACTCATTAACAAAAAGCATGTTAAGTGAAATATGCCACGCATAAGAGGACAAATATTATATGTTTCTATATAATTCTTATAGAAGTTACCAGAACAGGTAAATTTATAGAGACAGAAAGTAGAATAGAGGTTACCTCATTAACAACCTGATAAGAAAAAAAGGAAGACAAAACTTTCCTGCTGTTGCAGTTGCTAAGATTCCCAGGTCCCAGCGCAGGGGCTCTGGGTTCCATCCCTGGTCAGGGAACTAGATCCCACATGCTGCAGCTGAGAGTCCAAATGCTGCAGTAAATCGATCCTGAGTGCTGCAACTAAGACCTGGCACCGCAGTTAAGTAAAAATAAATATTGAAAAAATGGAAAGTAAAACAATTATCCTTAATTAAAAATAAATAATTTTTAGAAATGGGCAGAAGAACTGAATAAACATTTTTCCAAAGAAGAAATGAAGATGGCCAACTCGCATATGGAAAAATGCTCACCGTTGCTAATCATCAGAGAAATACAAGTCAAAACCACAATGAGCTATCACCTCACATTTGCCAGAATGGCTGTCATCAAGAAGAACACACACACACACACACACACACAACACAAATAACAAATGTTGGTGAGGAAGTGGGGAAAAGCGAACCATCCCACTGCTGGTGGAAAAGTAAATTGGCGCAGCCACTGTGGGAAGTGTTATGGAGGTTTCTCAAAAAACTGAAAATAGAACTACTATATGACCCAGCATTTCCACTCCTGGGTATATATCCAAAAAACCCCAAAATTATCTTTTCTTTTTTTATTTTTGTATTGAAGGATAATTGCTTTACAGAATTTTGTTGTTTTCCATCAAACCTCAACATGAACCAGCTGTAGGTAAAGATACTTGCACCAAAGTGTTCATAGCAGCATTATTTACAATTGCCAAAACATGAAACCAAACTGTGTTTGTCAACAGATGAATGGATAAAGAAGATTTGGTATGTATACATATTGTAGAATACTACTCAGCCATAAAAAAGAACAAAATTTTGCCATTTGCAGAAACACAGTTGGTCTTGGAGGGCTTTATGTGAAGTGAAACAGGTCAGAGAAAGATAAATACTATGTGATATCACTTACATGTGGAATCTAAAAAAAAATATAATGAACTAGTGAATATGACATAAAAAAAGCAGGCTCAGAGATACCGAGAGCAAACTGGCTACCATCGAGGGGGGAGGGGCATTACAGGTGTGGGGAAGTGAAGGGTATGAACTGTTAGGTGTGAAATATTCTCAAGGATGTATTGTACAACATGGGGGAATTGGTCAATATTTTGTATATCTGTAAATGGAATACCTTTAAAAAGTGTATAAAAATTAGTAAAAATTTTAAAGAAAAAAAGAATAGAGATTACCAAGGATTGGGGGTAAGGGGAATGGGGACCTATAACTTAATGCATACATGTTTCTGTTTGGGATGATGAAAAAGTTCTGGAAATATTGGGTTGGCCAAAAAGTTCCTTCAGTTTTAAAGTAAAAATGAAAGACACATTTTTCCTTTTCACCAAGAACTTTATTGAATAACATATTACTGTGTTGTTCCACTACCTTCTGCCATTTTCCAGGCAACTTCATAATTTCATCTTCCCCAAAATTTTTTATCTTTTTGAGCAAAGAACTATCCCAGGTGCCTTTTACAGTCTTTCAGGGAATTGAAATTTTTTCCACTAAGAGAATTTTGTAAAGACTGAAATAAATGGAAATCCAAAGGTGCAATGTCTGGTGAATACAGGGGATGAATCAGACCTTCCTAGGCAAGCTGTAACAGTTTTTGCCTGGCAATCAAAGAAACATTCGGACTTGCATTACTTGGATGGAAGATTATGCATTTTTTGTTGACTAATTCCGGAGGCTTTTCGTCAAGTGCTGCTTTCGGTTGGTCTGATTGGGAGCAGTTGGAATTTATCGTTTGGTTTTCTGGAAGGAACTCATAATAGAGGACTCCTTTCCAATCCCACCGTATACACAACATCACCTTCTTTGGATGAAGACCAGTCTTCGGTCTTCTGTTGGTGGTGGTTCATTTCTTTTGCTTCACAATCTCTTCCATTCCACATTATTGCACAGTATTCACTTCTCATCACCTGTCACTATTTGTTTGAAAAATGGAACATTTTCATTACATTTAAGTAGTGAATCAGAGATGGAAATAAGGTCAAGAAGGTTTTTTTCACTTAACTTATGTGGAACCCAAACATCAAAGTGATTAACATAACAAAGCTGGTGCAAATGATGTTCAGTGCTTGATTTGCATATTTTGAGTATGCCAGCTATCTCCCATGTGGTATAACATTGATTGTTCTCAATTACTGCTTCAATTTGATCCTTATCAACTTCAACTGGTCTACCCTATCATCGAGCAACGTCCAGAGACAAATCTCCAGCATGAAACTTTGCAAACCACTTAAAAAATAATTTTACCTACTTATCTATTTATTTTTGGCTGTGCTGGGTCTTCCTTGCTGTGTGAGCTTTTATATAGTTGCAGCTAGTGGGGGCTACTCTCTAGTTCTGGTGTGGTAGCTTCTCTTATTGTGAAGCATGAGCTCTAGGGTATATGGGCTGCAGTAGTTACAGCTCCTAGAGCACAGGTTCAATAGTCGGAGGGCACGGGTTGAACTTCTCTGCAGCATATGGGATCCTCCTGGATCAGGGATCAAACCTGCATCTCCTGTATTATTAGGCAGATTCTTTACTACTGAGCCACCAGGGAAGCCCCGCAAACCACTTTCAAACACTTTTGATCTATCATAGCACCTTCTCCATACACTGCACAATTTTTGTTTTGCATTTCAGATGCCTTTTTAGATGGCATCTGAGCACTACTAGAGTCATCTTACAGGAAAAAAGAAAGAATGAATCTTTTGGATAACCCAATAGATAAATATTTCTAGCATTACACCTCTGTGAATGTACCTGATGCCACCAACTGTGCATTTAAAAGTGATTACAGTGATAAATATTCAGTTCAGTCACTCAGTCATGTCCGACTCTTTTTGACCCCATGGACTGCAGCACGCCAGCCTTCCCTGTCCATTGCCAACTCCTGGAGCTTACTCAAACTTATGTCCATCAAGTGAGTGATGCCATCCAACCATCTCATCCTCTGTTTTCCCCTTCTCCCACCTTTAATCTTTCCCAGCATCAGGGACTTTTCCAATGAGTCAGTTTTTCGCATCAGGTGGCCAAAGTATTGGAGTTTCAGATTCAGCATCAGTCCTTCCAATGAATATTCAGGACTGATTTCCTTTAGGATGGAGTGGTTGGATCTCCTTGCAGTCCAAGGGACTCTCAGGAGTCTTCTCTAACACCACAGTTCAAAAGCATCAATTCTTTGGTGGTCAACTTTATAGTCTAAATCTCACATCCATACATGACTACTGGAAAAACCATAGCCTTGATTAGACAGACCTTTGTTGGCAAAGTAATGCCTCTGCTTTTTAATATGCTGTCTAGGCTGGTCATAGCTTTTCTTCCAAGGAGTAAGTGTCTTTTAATTTCATGGCTGCGGTCACCATCTGCAGTGATTTTGGAGCCCAAATAAATAAAGTCTGACACAGTTTCCACTGTTTCCCCATCTATTTGCCATGAAGTGATGGGACTGGATGCCATGATCTTAGTTTTCTGAATGTTGAGTTTTAAGCCAGCTTTTTCACTCTCCTCTTTCACTTTCATCAAGAGGCTTTTAAGTTCTTCGCTTTCTGCCATAACAGTGGTGTCATCTGCATATCTGAGGCTATTGATATTTCTCCCGGCAATCTTGATTCCAGCTTGTGCTTCATCCAGCCCAGCATTTCTCATGATGTAGTCTGCATATAAGTTAAATAAGGAGGGTGACAATATACAACTTTGACATATTCTTTTCCTGATTTGGAACCAGTTTGTTGTTTCATGTCCAGTTCTAACTGTTGCTTCTTGACCTTCATACGGATTTCTCAGGAGGTGGGTCAGGTGGTCTGCTATTCCCATCTCTTTAAGAGTTTTCCACAGTTTGCTGTGATCCACACAGTCAAAGGCTTTGGCGTAATCAATAAAGCAGAAGTAGATGTTTTTCTGGAACTCTCTTGCTTTTTCAATGATCCAACAGATGTTGGCAATTTGATCTCTGGTTCTTCTGCCTTTTCTAAATCCAGCTTGAACATCTGGAAATTTATGGTTCACGTATTGCTGAAGCCTGGCTTGGAGAATTTTGAGCATTACTTTACTAGTGTGTGAGATGAGTGCAATTGTGCAGTAGTTTGAGCATTCTTTGGCATTGCCTTTCTTTGGGATTGGAATGAAAACTGACCTTTTCCAATCCTGTGGCCACTGCTGAGTTTTCCAAATATGCCAGCGTATTGAGTGCAGCACTTTAACAGCATCTTTAACAGTACATTTAAAAATGGTTACAGTGCTAAATATTACCACAAATAAAAAACTAAATTTAAAAAACTCTACAAAAATTGGTTAATGTGAATCCTATATCTTTGTTTTTATTTTTCAAAATGGTTTTGGCTATTCTAGGTTCTGTACCTTTCAGTGTACTGTCAGCTACATATTGGCACTTGTGGAGGGCATTTGCTGTCTCCCTCTGTGGGGACTTAATCCTGTGCTGCTGCAGCTGTTGATCTTCAACACACCCTGAAGGGAGTTCAGGGTGGAGAACACTTTGTGCCCCAGGAGAACTGGTGGGACAGGTCTGATAGATATTTTCAGGAACTGGTTCATGATCCCAATCCTTGCATCTCCTCGTGTCTCAAAAAGCACTAAATCCCTTCATCCCTTCATGATGACATCAGCCCCCCATAACTAGCAGAAAACCTTTGGTAAAATAAGTGCTTGATTACATTGAACTCCCTCTTCATCAAAATCATATATATTGACTTTTCCCCATGACCTCTTTGGAATTTCTCAGAGCTATTGGAGGTGCTATCTCCCAGGCTGCAGTCCTCATTTTGATACAAATAAAACTTAACTCGAAGCTCTCACATTGTGCATCTTTTTTTTTTTTTTTTAAATGGTGACTAATGAAGTGACTCAGAGTGGACTTTCCTCATTTGCTTGGGCTCTATGAGGAACCAGAACTTTGATATCAGCAGTGTCCCTTTGCACTTCTCCACCTCCTCAGGGAGTCCAGATGAATTTAGTCATGTCTCTCCTGGTTCTCAGATCTCCCATATTGGTTGATGATCCTGAATTTTATTTGATGGTGGAGCAGGTTATTTGCCCCCTTCCAGGTGGAAGACACTAGGGGGCAGGCTCAGCTGAAATATACCAGGGCATACCCACTCATGGTATAGACACTGAGTGGGGCTTAATTGAAAGATATCGAGGAATACCTTCCCAGTTAAAAGATACTTGTGGGGGGCTGGTTGGAAAGATACCAGGGAATACCCACCCAGTGGAAAGGTAATGGGGAGGGGGAATCAGTTGAAAAAAAACCAAGGTTGCTCATTTGTAGGAGACTGAGTGGTCTTTGCTGAGTAGTTAGGTATGAAGCTGATCTGATGCTTTTCCTCAGTTCAGGTGCCTTAATAAAATTTGTCAGGATAAAAGTGAAGAGTGAATTTCATCCATGAAAAATTCAACTTAAACTGGGAAATAGAGCTTCTCAAACGCAGAAACAGGGGGTATCAGAAAGCAGCCCTAACACTCCATTCAGGGTTATGCATGTACAAAACTTATACTTGCAAGTACCTACTTAACTGGGGAAATTACACTAAAGGAGATCGCAACCTAAAATGTCCAAACTGAGGTTCTTTTGATATTCCAAAACTGATATTTTTGCACATATAGTTAGAAAAAGCTGGCTGTAAAAGCAGACAGACTGAATGGAATGCTTACTTTGGTATCTAGAAAGTTCTAAAAGAGGAAACAATAGAGTAACTTCTTTCCAAGAAACTAGCAAGAAATTGCCTGAAACTATATCAGAACTAAAAAAGGCCACTAGCATTGACTCTGCCAGGTCCAGTGGGAAGTCACCTTTGGGGTATTTATGCCATTTGACTTTTGACTTCTGGGGATCTCTTTGTTACCGTCTTGGGGAATTTTTTTGCCATTTGGCTTTTGCCTTTTTTTTTATTTGGAGTGTGACTTCTGGCTGGTTAGGTTCTGGTTTGGTTTGGTTACTTTGGTTTGAGCATGCAGACTGACTTGAGTGTGCAGATATCTGGTACAAACTGCTCAAGCTAAAACGTGAAGTGCTTCCTAAAGGTTCCACACCTAATTTGGGAACATTTTGGGAAAAACTTTAAATGACTGGTCAACCTATAGCTATGATCCAATGACAAAGAAAAATGGCCTAAAAATATCATATCTTTGTTGCCACAAGATGGGAAAATGGACCCACCTCTCAGGAGGAACAATCCATGCTGGGGACCAGTCTGACCTTGTTATCAAGGACAATTTGAGCAAATATTGTTTAAATTTTGGCTATGATACCATGACCACAGGGGAAAAAACACAGTATGGCCATGATATTAAGACTCTGGAGAAAACTAGTTAAAATGAAATCTTTTTGAAATTACAAAACTGGTTCTTCTTGCATGTACAATTAGAGAAAACTAACTTGTTGAACTAAAATATGCCTAGGAGAAAGTTTGAAGTTAAGTTTGTTAAGTTAAGTTTGAAGTTATCATATCCTTGGAAAACACAGTCCTCTTTTGCCTGAGACTTCAGCCTTGGGCAAATTAGTTGAACTTCAAGTCGAGTTTTAAAAAAAGTAAAGAAACATTTTAAATCTCAAGACGAAAACTATGAGATCTCTGTCTGGTTTATGTATGTCTCAGTGTGTCTTTGTCTTTGGATGATATTGCTGAGGTTAATTTGTAAATGAGCTGTAATTTAATTGGCCTAAAGAAAAGTAAGCACTTACAAAGCAAACAATTATAAATACAGGAGAAACTAAGCTGAGTGAATTTCAGGTTCATGTGAACTGGTAATCCAGTATCAAATTAATACTTGGTTTTAATGTTTGTTTGTTGATGTATGTGTCGGTATGGTCAAATAAGACTACTCTATCTGTTACAAATATGTCAACAAGAAAAGTAACTCAATATGGAAAACTTTAAGAAAACTAAAATTCATGTTTCAGTAAAAGAAAGTGTGAGGAATAAACAAATAGTGAAAAGAGTTATGCATAATCAGGATTTCCTGAGACTGGATGGAGTTTAGTTGGGTAAACAAATCTTGTTGGGAATAAGCTAAGACTTGGATTTGGCTTTTTCTTTCTGCTCAGAGAGGAGTTTTATGAATGCCATTTTTGATAACAGATTATATGAATCTCTTTGCTTTTAAGTGATTTGAGATCTCTGGTTAATTTGATTAAGAAATAAGTGTTGTCTCATAATGACTGATCTTATTTAACCAAGTGTTTTAAAACTTTTTGACAAGCTTCCCAAATATCAAATTTTAATTAAAGTTCTTCTGATTTCTAGCTAATTTTGGGATGCTTCAGAGGGCCCCTGAAACATCCCAAAGAGAGATATTAAACTAATTAAGTTCATTTGGTATGTTGAATTGCATGGAAAGTATTGTCAAATGAGTAATAAATCTTCTCAGGCTATATAGTATGGTGCATGTGTGCTAAGTCGCTTCAATCATGTCCAGCTCTTTGCAACCTTATGGACCGTAGCCCACCAGGCTCTTCTGCCCATAGCATTCTCCAGGCAAGAATACTGGAGTGAGTTGCCATTTCCTTCTCCAGGGGATCTTTCTGACACAGGGATCGAACCTGCATCTCTTACGTCTCCTGCATTGAAAGGCAGGTTCTATACCACTAGTGCCGCTGGGAAGACCTAGATAGTATGGTGAATGTTACTAATATAGACATCCTAGAAATTACATGGAGTGCCTAAAATTCTGATATGTCCTGGTAAAATACTATCAGTCATAATTCTAGTTACTATCTTCAAATGTTGTCACAGTAGTACCCAAGTTTCAGATTTTAAGCATGCCATAAATCTTTTGTCATTATAGACAGTTATGGTTTCATTATGATGCTTTTGTAAACATGCTTCCTCTTTAAGATTTATAGAAAGGACTTTTGGATAAATACAAGTTTCTGATTTTTAAACTATAATGCTGAGCTGGGTAAAAAATTAAAGAATTCTAATGGGAAATCTGATGGTTTCAAAAGATGAACAAAAGGACTGAATGAACTGGTGAATATGCTTATAACTTTTATGGTTTCTATCTGAAAAACTACTGGTTTGAATCTGTGTTTTCCCTCAAACTAATTATGACTTACAGTAATTTGGCAAAATTATATACTTTTGTAAGCAAAATTGAAACATTTACCTTTTCTCTCTATCTGATACCTCCAGATATTGGAAACTATTAGGTTCCAGTAGATTTATCAGATAAGTTAGGAAGGCTATCTCACTAACAGGTACAGAAATTTCAAGGAATTTTGGAGACCTGAGACCACTTCATGGGAAATAGATGGGGAAACAGTGGAAACAGTGTCAGACCTCATTTTGTGAGGCTCCAAAATCACTGCAGATGGTGACTGCAGCCATGAAATTAAAAGACGCTTACTCCTTGGAAGGAAAGTTATGACCAACCTAGATAGCATATTCAAAAGCAGAGACATTACTTTGCCAACAAAGGTCCATCTAGTCAAGGCTATGGTTTTTCCAGTGGTCATGTATGGATGTGAGAGTTGGACTGTGAAGAAGGCTGAGCACCGAAGAATTGATGCTTTTGAACTGTAGTGTTGGAGAAGACTCTTGAGAGTCCCTTGGACTGCAAGGAGATCCAACCAGTCCATTCTAAAGGAGATCAGCCCTGGGATTTCTTTGGAAGGAATGATGCTAAAGCTGAAACTCCAGTACTTTGGCCACCTCATGCAAAGAGTTGACTCATTGGAAAAGACTCTGATGCTGGGAGGGACTGGGGGCAAGAGGAGAAGGGGACGACAGAGGATGAGATGGCTGGATGGCATCACTGACTCGATGGACGTGAGTCTGAGTGAACTCTGGGAGTTGGTGATGGACAGGGAGGCCTGGCGTGCTGTGATTCATGGGGTCACAAAGAGTCGGACACGACTGAGCGACTACACTGAACTGAAGTTTGTTACTGAAGCTTATCTCAGTAATCTATCTTTGGATGAAGATCAGATGCCTCATGACCTGCAACCAAGACTGGAAAAAGATAATTTAAGGGATTTTCTCCAACCTGGAATGGAAGGACTTTTTAATCAGGTACTCTTAACTGGCTCATGCACAGTGAAACTGAAGGGAGATTGACTCTTTTCCAGAACTACATATGAGCCTTCCTAGCAACGTGGGACAAAATGGTCATGAAATATCTCCCAAAGTGTGGTCCAATTTATTACCAGGAGGCTGCTACTGCTGCTAAGTCGCTTCAGTTGTGTCTGACTCTGTGCGACCCCATAGACGGCAGCCCACCAGGCTCCCCCGTCCCTGGGATTCTCCAGGCAAGAATACTGGAATGGGTTGCCATTTCCTTCTCCAATGCATGAAAGTGAAAAGTGAAAGTGAAGTCGCTCAGTCGTGTCCGACTCTTAGTGACCCCATGGACTGCAGCCTACCAGGCTCCTCGGTCCATGGGATTTTCCAGGCAAGAGTACTGGAGTGGGGTGCCATTGCCTTCTCCAGGGACGTGGCTAGTTAATCCCAATCTCCTTGTTACCAGGAGGAGACCCTGCCAACTACAAATCGGTGCTTGCTGAGGGAATTTGCCGGAGAAGGCAAGGGCAACCCACTCCACTACTCTTGCCATGGACGGAGGAGCCTGGTAGGCTGCAGTCCATGGGGTCTCGAAGAGTCGGACACGACTGAGTGACTTCACTTTCATGCATTGGAGAAGGAAATGGCAACCCACTCCAGTGTTCTTGTCTGGAGAATCCCAGGGACGGCAGAGCCTGGTGGGCTGCCATCTATGGGGTCGCACAGAGTCGGACACGACTGAAGTGACTTAGCAGCAGCAACAGCAGAGGGCATTTGCTGTCTGCCTCTGGGGGGACTGAATCCTGTGCTGCTGCAGCTGTTGATCTTCAACACACCCTGAAGGGAGTTCAGGGTGGAGAATACTTTGTGCTCCAGGAAAACTTGTGGAACAGGTCTTTAGATAGATATTTTCAGGAACTGATTTCATGATCCCAATCCTTGCATCTCCTCATATCTCGAAAAGCACTAAATCCCTTCATGATGACATCAGTTCCTTGTGACTAGCAGAAAATCTTTTGTAAAATAAACACTTGACAGCACTGAAATCCTTCTTCACCAAAATCATGTATGTTGACTGTCCCCTCAATCTCCTCAGAGCAGTCTCTCAGAGCTATCTGAGGTACTGTCTCCCTAGCAGTGCATTGTGCATCTTTTTTAGTCGACAATACACTTTTCAAATAATTTAATTTAGTTAATTAAGTTATTTTGGCTCTGCTGTGTCTTCACTGCTGTGTGGGCTTTCCTCTGGTTGCAGTATGTGGGTTTCTTCCTGCAGTGGTTTCTCTTGCTGCAGAGCATGGGCTCTAGAGGGTGCAGGCTTCAGCAGTCACTGTGTATGGGCTCAGTAGTTGTGGTTCCCAGGTTCTGGAGCACAGGCTCAATAGTTGTGGCGCACGGGCTTTGTTGCTCCATGGCATGTGGGATCTTCCGGTCTTTTGTATTGGCAGGTGGATTCTTTACTGTTGAGCCACCAGAGAATTCTCTCTAGATACATTTTAGATTTAGCTTGTCCATACATACAAAGAGTCCTGCTGGAAATTTGGTTTGTGCTGTGCTTAGTTGCTCAGTCGTGTTCAACTCTTTGTGACTCCGTGGACTGTAGCCTGCCAGGCTCCTCTGTCCGTGGGGATTCTCCAGGCAAGAATACTGGAGTGGGTTGCCATGCCCTCTTCCAGGGGATCTTCCCGACCCAGGGATAGAACCCAGGTCTCCCCATTGCAGGCAAATTCTTTATCATCTGAGCAAGGGAAGCTTTACTGTTTCAGGCAGGGAAGGCTGGAAATTTGGTATGAATTACATAAAATTTATTGGCCAATCTGGGGGAGAATATATATCTTAAATATATTATGTCTCCCAATCTATAAACATGGTATGCTCTTCCTTTTATTAATTTTTCTTTGCTTCCTTTCATTAGCATTTTGTAGTTTCTAGCATTTAGATTCTCTATGTTTTCTTAGATCAACATCAAATCATTTCATTCTTTGGAGATATTGTAAATGGTACTGTATGAACTCAAATCTGTTCCCCTCAAATTCATATGTTGAAGTCCTCTCCCACACACATTTCAGATTGTTACTGTATTTGAAGATAAAGACTTTCAAAAGGTAATTAAGGTTAAATGAGGTCAGATGGGTGGGCCCCAATTCAATATGACTCATGTCCTTATAAAAAGAGGGAGCCATACTAGGGATGTGGCCATGTGAGAAAAGGCCATGTGAGGATACAGTGAATAGACATCCACCAATAAAACAGGGAGAGATAGGACAGGAGAAAGCAAACTTCAAACACCTTGATCTTGAACTTCATACCCAGAACTGTGAAAAAATAAATTTCTGTTCTTTTACTTACCCATCTGTGGCAGCTCTAGCAAACTAATACTATTCTCAAAAATGTCACATTCCAGTTCTTCATTGCTAGTATACTGAAGTATGATTGAATATTGTATATTGATCTCAAATCTGTGACCTTGCTAAACTTGCTTATTAGATCTAGGAGTTAAAAAAAAAGAGATTCCTTAGAATTTTCTGCACAGATGGTTATATCATCTGTTAATAGGGATAATTTTATTTATTCCTTTACAATATTAAGCATTTTCTTTCTTTTTAAATTTCTTTTTCTTGCTTTACTGCACTTGCTAGAACTTCCAGTACTAAGTAAAAGTGGCTGAAAACTCCCCAAGTTTGGTGAAAAACAAAAACCTGTGGATCAAAGAAGCACAAGACTGGTAAGAGTGGATTTCTTTGCCCTGTTCCTGATTTTCTCTGATCAAACAGAGAAACACTCTGTTTGATATTCAGTTCAGTCGCTCAGTCATGTCCGACTCTTTGTGACCCCATGAATTGCAGCACGCCAGGCCTCCCTGTCCATCACCAACTCCCGGAGTTCACTCAAACTCACGTCCATCGAGTCTGTGATGCCATCCAGCCATCTCATCCTCTGTCGTCCCCTTCTTCTCCTGCTCCCAATCCCTCCCAGCATCAGAGTGTTTTCCAATGAGTCAACTCTTCGCATGAGGTGGCCAAAGTACTGGAATTTCAGCTTCAGCATAATTTCTTCCAAAGAACACCCAGGACTGATCTCCTGTTTGATATTAGCTGTTAGGTTTTTTTTTTTTTTTAATTTTTTTAATTTTTAAACTTTACATAATTGTATTAGTTTTGCCAAATATCAAAATGAATCCACCACAGGTATACATGTGTTCCCCATCCCGAACCCTCCTCCCTCCTCCATCCCCATACCATCCCTCTGGGCTGTCCCAGTGCACCAGCCCCAAGCATCCAGCATCGTGCATCGAACCTGGACTGGCAACTCGTTTCCTACATGATATTTTACATGTTTCATTGCCATTCTCCCAAATCTTCCCACCGTCTCCCTCTCCCACAGAGTCCATAAGACTGTTCTATACATCAGTGTCTCTTTTGCTGTCTCATACACCGGGTTATTGTTACCATCTTTCTAAATTCCATATATATGCGTTAGTATACTGTAAAGGTGTTTTTCCTTCTGGCTTACTTCACTCTGTATAATTGGCTCCAGTTTCATCCACCTCATTAGAACTGATTCAAATGTATTCTTTTTAATGGCTGAGTAATACTCCATTGTGTATATGTACCACAGCTTTCTTATCCATTCATCTGCTGATGGACATCTAGGTTGCTTCCATGTCTTGGCTATTATAAACAGTGCTGTGATGAACATTGGGGTACACGTGTCTCTTTCCCTTCTGGTTTCCTCAGTGTGTATGCCCAGCAGTGGGATTGCTGGATCATAAGGCAGTTCTATTTCCAGTTTTTTAAGGAATCTCCACACTGTTCTCCATAGTGGCTGTACTAGTTTGCATTCCCACCAACAGTGTAAGAGGGTTCCCCTTTCTCCACACCCTCTCCAGCATTTATTATTTGTAGACTTTTGGATCGCAGCCATTCTGACTGGTGTGAAATGGTACCTCATAGTGGTTTTGATTTGCATTTCTCTGATAATGAGTGATGTTGAGCATCTTTTCATGTGTTTGTTAGCCATCTGTATGTCTTCTTTGGAGAAATGTCTATTTAGTTCTTTGGCCCATTTTTTGATTGGGTCGTTTATTTTTCTGGAGTTGAGCTGTAGGAGTTGCTTGTATATTTTTGAGATTAGTTGTTTGTCGGTTGCTTCATTTGCTATTATTTTCTCCCATTCTGAAGGCTGTCTTTTCACCTTGCTAATAGTTTCCTTTGATGTGCAGAAGCTTTTAAGGTTCATTAGGTCCCATTTGTTTATTTTTGCTTTTATTTCCAATATTCTGGGAGGTGGGTCATAGAGGATCCTGCTGTGATGTATGTCGGAGAGTGTTTTGCCTATGTTCTCCTCTAGGAGTTTTATAGTTTCTGGTCTTACGTTTAGATCTTTAATCCATTTTGAGTTTATTTTTGTGTATGGTGTTAGAAAGTGGTCCAGTTTCATTCTTTTACAAGTGGTTGACCAGATTTCCCAGCACCACTTGTTAAAGAGATTGTCTTTAATCCATTATATATTCTTGCCTCCTTTGTCAAAGATAAGGTGTCCATATGTGCATGGATTTATCTCTGGGCTTTCTATTTTATTCCATTGATCAATATTTCTGTCTTTGTGCCAGTACCATACTGTCTTGATAACTGTGGCTTTGTAGTAGAGCCTGAAGTCAGGTAGGTTGATTCCTCCAGTTCCATTCTTCTTTCTCAAGATCGCTTTGGCTATTCGAGGTTTTTTTGTATTTCCATACAAATTGCGAAATTATTTGTTCTAGCTCTGTGAAGAATACTGTTGGTAGCTTGATAGGGATTGCGTTGAATCTATAAATTGCTTTGGGTAGTATACTCATTTTCACTATATTGATTCTTCCAATCCATGAACATGGTATATTTCTCCATCTATTAGTGTCCTCTTTGATTTCTTTCACCAGTGTTTTATAGTTTTCTATATATAGGTCTTTAGTTTCTTTAGGTAGATATATTCCTAAGTATTTTATTCTTTCCGTTGCAATGGTGAATGGAATTGTTTCCTTAATTTCTCTTTCTGTTTTCTCATTATTAGTGTATAGGAATGCAAGGGATTTCTGTGTGTTGATTTTATATCCTGCAACTTTACTATAGTCATTGATTATTTCTAGTAATTTTCTGGTGGAATCTTTAGGGTTTTCTATGTAGAGGATCATGTCATCTGCAAATAGTGAGAGTTTTACTTCTTCTTTTCCAATTTGGATTCCTTTTATTTCTTTTTCTGCTCTGATTGCTGTGGCCAAAACTTCCAAAACTATGTTGAATAGTAATGGTGAAAGTGGGCACCCTTGTCTTGTTCCTGACTTTAGAGGAAATGCTTTCAATTTTTCACCATTGAGGATAATGTTTGCTGTGGGTTTGTCATATATAGCTTTTATTATGTTGAGGTATGTTCTTTCTATTCCTGCTTTCTGGAGAGTTTTTATCATAAATGGATGTTGAATTTTGTCAAAGGCTTTCTCTGCATCTATTGAGATAATCATATGGTTTTTATTTTTCAATTTGTTAATGTGGTGTATTACATTGATTGATTTGCGGATATTGAAGAATCCTTGCATCCCTGGGATAAAGCCCACTTGATCATGGTGTATGATCTTTTTAATGTGTTGTTGGATTCTGATTGCTAGAATTTTGTTAAGGATTTTTGCATCTATGTTCATCAGTGATATTGGCCTGTAGTTTTCTTTTTTTGTGGGATCTTTGTCAGGTTTTGGTATTAGGGTGATGGTGGCCTCATAGAATGAGTTTGGAAGTTTACCTTCCTCTGCAATTTTCTGGAAGAGTTTGAGCAGGATAGGTGTTAGCTCTTCTCTAAATTTTTGGTAGAATTCAGCTGTGAAGCCGTCTGGACCGGGGCTTTTGTTTGCTGGAAGATTTTTGATTACAGTTTCAATTTCCATGCTTGTGATGGGTCTGTTAAGATTTTCTATTTCTTCCTGGTCCAGTTTCGGAAAGTTGTACTTTTCTAAGAATTTGTCCATTTCTTCCACGTTGTCCATTTTATTGGCATATAATTGTTGATAGTAGTCTCTTATGATCCTTTGTATTTCTGTGTTGTCTGTTGTGATCTCTCCATTTTCGTTTCTAATTTTGTTGATTTGATTTTTCTCCCTTTGTTTCTTGATGAGTCTGGCTAATGGTTTGTCAATTTTATTTATCCTTTCAAAGAACCAGCTTTTGGTTTTGTTGATTTTTGCTATGGTCTCTTTTGTTTCTTTTGCATTTATTTCTGCTCTAATTTTTAAGATTTCTTTCCTTCTACTAACCCTGGGGTTCTTCATTTCTTCCTTTTCTAGTTTCTTTAGGTGTAGAGTTAGGTTATTTATTTGACTTTTTTCTTGTTTCTTGAGGTGTGCCTGTATTGCTATGAACTTTCCCCTTAGGACTGCCTTTACCGTGTCCCACAGGTTTTGGGTTGTTGTGTTTTCATTTTTATTCGTTTCTATGCAAATTTTGATTTCTTTTTTGATTTCTTCTGTGATTTGTTGGTTATTCAGCAGTGTGTTGTTCAGCCTCCATATGTTGGAATTTTTTATAGTTTTTCCCCTGTAGTTGAGATCTAATCTTACTGCATTGTGGTCAGAAAAAATGCTTGGAATGATTTCTATTTTTTTGAATTTACCAAGGCTAGCTTTATGGCCCAGGATGTGATCTATCCTGGAGAAGGTTCCATGTGCGCTTGAGAAAAAGGTGAAATTCATTGTTTTGGGATGAAATGTCCTATAGATATCAATTAGGTCTAACTGGTCTATTGTATCGTTTAAAGTTTGTGTTTCCTTGTTAATTTTCTGTTTAGTTGATCTATCCATAGGTGTAAGTGGGGTATTAAAGTCTCCCACTATTATTGTGTTATTGTTAATTTCTCCTTTCATACTTGTTAGCATTTGTCTTACGTAGCTGTTAGGTTTTTATAGATGCCCTTTATCACATTGAGAAAGTTCCATTCTAATCCTAGTTTGCTGAGAATTTTCGTCAAGAATGAATGTTGCATGCATGTGTTAGCTGCTCCGTTGTGTCCGACTCTTTGCAACCCCATGGACTGTGGCCCATGGGGCTCCTCTGTCTGTGGGATTCTCCAGTGAAGAATACTGGTGTGGGCAGCTATTCCCTTCTCCAGGGGATCTTCCTGACTCAGGGATTAAACCCAGGTCTCCTGCATTGCAGGTAGATTCTTTACTGTCTGAGCCACCAGGGAATGAATGTTAGATTTTGTCAGATGTTTTTTTCTGCATCTACTGAGATGATCATTTCTTTTTTAAATTTGTTAATACAGCGAATTCCATATTAGAATTCCATTTCAGTTTGAAAGAGGATCAGAAACAGTTCTAGTTCACAAAGAATGGTAAAAAATACTTAAAGTTTTGCACTTGGGGTTATGTTAGCTTTCCTGGTCTTTATCATAATGTAGTCTAAAGACAACTGGACCATTTCACATCATGCAGAATGCTACAATGGTCCTTTACACTGCTGACGTCATACTGGTTGGGCAAGATGAACATGATATGGCTGGCACACTAGAGGCCTTGGTAAGACACATGCATTCCAGACAGTGGGTAATAAACCCTATGAAGATTTAGGAAACTGCCACTTCAGTAAGGCTCTATGGGATCCATTAAGCAAGGGCATGCCATGGTATCTCCTCCAAGGTAAAAGACTAATTACTGCATCTTGCATCCTCTACCACGAAGAAGGAAGCACAGTGACTGGTGACCTTTTTGGGTTCTGGAGACAAGACGTTCTTCATTTAGGAATACTGCTCCAGCCCAGGTATCAGGTGACACAAAAGGCTCTCGGCTATGGGAGGCATCAGGTGCTTCTGTATGTTTGTCTTAATTATTATTGTTAAGAAATATATAATATAGTACATTCTTTTACTTGACAAAGGAACATCTTTTTCTAATTTGAATAAAGACATGATATGTACTAGAATGTGCTTGAGATGAAACCTGTTCGATATACATGGAGAGAAAGACAAAAGTGGTTCCAGTCTGTGAGAGAAAAGATACAGGCTAGGGACTTCCCTGATGGTTCAGTGGTTCAGAATCCACCTTCCAGTGCAGGGAACTCGGGTTTGACCCCTGGTTGGGGAACTAAGGTCCCATATGCTGTAGTAAAGTAGCAGTAAAGTCGCTCAGTCATGTTCGACTCTTTGCGACCCCATGGACTGTAGCCTACAAGGCTCCTCTGTCCATGGGATTTTCCAGGCAACAGTACTGGAGTGGGTTGCCATTTCCTTCTCCAGGGGATCTTCCCAACCCAGGCATAGAACCCAGGTCTCCAGCATTGCAGACAGACGCTTTACCGTCTGAACCACCAGGGAAGCCCCCATGTGCCGTGGGGCAACAAATAAGCCTGAGGGCTGCAACTAGAGAAGCCTGAGTGCCGCAACAGAGATCCAGCACAGCCAAAAAAAAAAAAAAAAGACACAAGCTAAATGTCCCCAAGTCTGTTAAACCTTGGAAAGTGTGGAGGAAATAAAAGTCAAAGGCTTAAAATTTAATGTCAAGGTATCACTTACTAAACTGCGTGTTGGAGGAATTGCAGGAACAATGCAGTAATCCAACTCCTCAAGCTGCTTGGCACTCTGAAGTTACAGATGTTCTTTTAATTACAGCTTCATAAGAAACACAGATATATGGAATTCGCTTACTAATTCAACCAAGACAAGTCTTTTCCAACAGTGTCTTCCTCAGAGGTTGGGGTCCTTAAGACCTGAGTGAGAAGTGAACATTTTTCAATTATTTCTTCAAGTACTCTTTCAGTTGTACCCTTTTTCTCCTTTCCCTCTAGGACTCTGATGACACTAATGTTAGCTCTTTTGTTATAGCCCCACAGGTTTTTGAGTTGCTTTTTATTTTTTTCAGTCTGTTTCCATTTGGTTCAGATTTGGTCATTTCCATTATTTTGTATTCTATCTATTGATTATTTCCTTCATATCCTCAATTCTGTTGTTGAGCCCATCCTCTGAGGTTTTTATGTCAGTTATTGTATTTTTTTGGTTGTAATATTCCCACTTGGTTCTTTTCTTTACAGGTTTAATTTCTCCACTGATATTTTCTAATTGTTTGCTGAGGCTATCTTTTATTTGTTTTAAACATATTTGCGATCTCTTGTTGAAGCATTCTGATCACGACTGCTTCATCTTTGTCAGATAGTTCTAATATCTCTGTCATTTTGATGTTGCATCTAGGGATAGTTTTTTTCTTCCTGCATTTTACAAACTGCCTGGTTCTTGGGATGAGGACTGTTTTACAACTGAAATGTGGACAGTTTTGCACTATATTGTGAGACTCTAGACCTTATTTAAATTTTATATTTTAACTGGCTTTTTCCGACACCAGTTTGCCAGGTGGAGGTAGAAAGTCTAAGTTTCTCACTGACCTCTGCTAACACCCAGGGATGGTGCTCCTTTTCACTGATGGGCAGAGGTGGGAAGCCTCCCTCCAACTGGGATCTCCACTGACACCTCAGGTTGCGGGTTGCCTTGTTCCCTCTGGTCCATGGTCAAAGTCCTGACTCCTATTACGGTTCCTGCAGCATCATCCCAGCAGGGAGAATGAGAAGCCCCATTTGTACTGCTGAGTGGGGTGGAAAGGCAGGCTTTCCACATGGTTTCAGCTGATGTGGTGAAATACATGAGTAGGGGCCCGGGGGAGGCCTCATCGCTAGCAGGTCGGGAAGAAAGTCTTGGCTCTCTACTTGGTTTTCTCCTGCATCACAATGGCGGGGTACTGGGGTACCTCGCTGCACCCGGGGCACAGGTGGAAGTTTAGGCTCCTCACTGGGCCTTTGCTGCCGTGAGTGCAAGTGGGGCCACAGATTCTTCCGGGCAATTTGGCTAGGATATAAACTTCTTTTGTCTGAAAGTTTCTATCTTACCAGCTTGCTCCTGTCTTAGTCTGTTGACTAGAGAGGGAGCAGGTTTTTGCTGGGGCCTTCTGCTGTTCTTCACACCTATTGGCATTTTCTGAGTTGTCAGCTTCTTCACTTCTAAATCTGGGTATGTAGGGCAAAAAGAAAACCCACAGAACTCACTGATGGGTCTTTCCTCAGATATTGAGGTCCTCAGATAATCTGCCTCCCTTTTTCAACCTTTCAGAGTCCTTATGCATTTGTTTTAAATTATACTCAGCAGAAGGAATAGGGAAAACGCTTCTACTCCATCTTCTCACAAGTGGTAGACTCTGTGGCTCTTTTTGTTTATTTCACTTGTTTATCTGGTTTTGTGTGTGTGCATAAAGGGCTTTCCACATGCCTCTTATTTCCCCTGACGCTTGCTCCTGTCAACTTTGCTGGTGAGTGTCCCCTTCTCAGGTTCGCGCTGCTGGAGCCTGCTGCTGTGTTTCCTCTGGACACCGCACTGCCTCCTTGGACTTGCCTCCTTCTCCCTTTTCTCATTTCCATGATCTTCCCCCTAGTCAGTCAGTAAGGTCCACATGGCCGAGAGCAATGTGGAACAGAGCAGGCTCAGTAGTCTTTGTTTTGTTTTAGGAATTGGCTCTCAAGTGTGAAATGGAAAGGCTTGAGGGAAACAGGAGTTGATGCCAAGTTGACACCTTGGAAAGAGACTCAGGACAGCAAGACTGCCATGCCCCTTCCTAGGGGACCAGCTGAGGGTCCCCTAACTTAGGAGGTAGAAGAGAAGGGAATGAGGCCTAACTTGGGAGAGGGAGAGGGACAAGCATAAGAGGGTGGGTCAGTTTTTGGAGACATCTGTGGCAAAGAATGGTGAGCCCAGGTCAGCAGAGCCAGTGTAGACCCCACCCACCAGCATCCGAGTGAGTGACCACAACTGAGTCAGCTTCTACTGGCTTCGTGCCCCTGTGGTACAGAGCTGTGCAGAGCCTCATATGATCTCCCTGGGTGGATCCCTGCCCTTTGTTGATGGGTCAAGACACTTCTTAGAAGCCCTGCCTGAAACAGAAGGGGAGTCCTTGCCACCCAAGTAGCTGTGGTGCCATCAGATCAGATCAGATCAGTCGCTCAGTCATGTCCGACTCTTTGTGACCCCATGAATTGCAGCATGCCAGGCTTCCCTGTCCATCACCAACTCCCAGAGTTCACTCAGACTCACGTCCATCGAGTCAGTGATGCCATCCAGCCATCTCATCCTCTGTTGTCCCCTTCTCCTCTTGCCCCCAATCCCTCCCAGCATCAGAGTCTTTTCCAATGAGTCAACTCTTCACATGAGGTGGCCAAAGTACTTGAGTTTCAGCTTTAGCATCATTCCTTCCAAAGAAATCCCAGGGCTGATCTCCTTTAGAATGGACTGGTTGGATCTCCTTACAGTCCAAGGGACTCTCAAGAGTCTTCTCCAACACCACAGTTCAAAAGCATCAATTCTTCGGCGCTCAGCCTTCTTCACAGTCCAACTCTCACATCCATACATGACCACAGGAAAAACCATAGCCTTCACTAGATGAACCTTTGTTGGCAAAGTAATGTCTCTGCTTTTGAATATGCTATCTAGGTTGGTCATAACTTTCCTTCCAAGGAGTAAGCGTCTTTTAATTTCATGGCTGCAGTCACTATCTGCAGTGATTTTGGAGCCCAGAAAAATAAAGTCTGACACTGTTTCCACTGTTTCCCCATCTATTTCCAATGAAGTGATGGGACCAGATGCCATGATTTTTGTTTTCTGAATGTTGAGCTTTAAGCCAACTTTTTCACTCTCCACTTTCACTTTCATGAAGAGGTTTTTGAGTTCCTCTTCACTTTCTGCCATAAGGGTGGTATCATCTGCATATCTGAGGTTATTGATATTTCTCCCAGCAATCTTGATTCCAGCTTGTGTTTCTTCCAGTCCAGCGTTTCTCATGATGTACTCTGCCATAGAGGACTAAAGGCCTTGTTCCTGGAGGCTCTAGGTAAGTGGGGAGAGGGGAGGCCCTCAGTGTCCCACTGGGTCCTCCTTACCTGCCAGTGTACCTGTCCCCCGCCTCTGGGAGTGTTGGCCACTACCCTTCCCTCAAGTACTGCTTCTGGCCCAGTGGGATCTTCTGGACCCAGGGGTTCCAGGCTCCACCCCATCTGGCAACCTGTGGCCAATGACCAGCTGGCCCAGGGGTACTACAGCCATCTCCTTGCCGACTGTCATGTGGCATCATGTTAGGCCCCCCTGACCCCCATGTTCTCACTGAGCTCTTTTGCTCACCTTGCTCTGCCTCCCTCAGCTCCTTTCTTCCAGAGAGCGCATCCACATGCATTCCAATCCCCATTTCAGGCTCTGCTTCCAGGGAATCCACCTAAGGGGATGGGCTTATGGCAAGGGCTGCATCATCAATGTCACCTTTCCTCCTGGGCTGTGTTAAGGGAAGAGGAGGCCTTGCTGCTGCTCTTTCTCCTGCTCTGGCAGCTCCACTGCACACGTCTACACGCAGGCACATGTGCCTCCTTGCAGCCCTCCTCCCCCACCTTCTGCAACTAAGCTGCTCCTCTTGCAGAAGTGGGCTTGGAGGAGTTCTGTCAACCTAGAGGCTTGATTATGAGTTTTTGGTTTTCAGGTGAGACTGAGAGGGGATGGCCCTACGTCACTCAAAAAGGGGCAGAGCGCTACCTGGTAGCCTCTCGTTACCTGCTCCCGGCCCGGCCTGCCCTGCCCCTGGGGATCCTCTAGGGCTCCATTGTACAGAACCATGCGAGCACCACTGACAGGCGTGCCAGGCTGGGGCCTGCAAGCAGCCACTCAACCACATTCCACGCGGCAGGCAGTTTGTCTTGGCGAGGTGGCCCTCCGGGCCTGGCTCCAAGAAGGGCCTGGGGAGCAGCCCAGACAAACTCGCTTTCACCACAGAAGCCAAAGCTGGCTGGGCTTGAGTCAATGCCAGTCCCAATGGCCAGACCCTCCTCCACCCACCCTCAGGTGGACTCAGGCCCTGGGTGAGGGGGATGTGTGGAGGAGGGCTAAGCTCCCAACTGGGTGGAACCCCAAAAGAGGCCGCAGGGGCAGGGAGCCAGGCCAGAGGGCTTTCCTGCCCAACCCTCCACACAAGGCAGGCCTTCAGGAACTGGACTCATGGGATGGCTGCGCATTATAGCATGGCCTTTGGCCATGGTGCCAGGTGGACACACTCTTACACCCTGGCCATGGGGAGGCACCCACACCTCCCCTGGGAGCCCTGGCAGCTCACCCCAAGGGGCCCGCAGCACAGCCAATGGTCCTCAGGGCAGTGTTCATTCCCAGGCTGGCAGGGAATGAGGAAGGAAAGGCTTTGGAGAACCGAGATGCCAGGATGCTAGGCTCCAAGGAACAACAGGTCTCTGCTTGACAGTGTTTTTCTTCCCCTTTGTTAAACACTTGGCTCTTTCTCTCTCAAGGAATAAAATTGCCACAAGAAATGTGCATAAATATCTTGTTTGTCTTGAAAGTCCTGTTTCTGTTACTGCCCTGCTGGGAAGTCTCTTCCATATCTTTAAAGTCACCAAGTCTCTTCTACTCTGTCTCCAGTGGGGGCTGTGTATGTACTCAGAACACTCCCTTTCCCTTGACAGTCCCTTCAGCTCTAATCCCAGCAACTGCCCCTTCTCACTCCCCATCTCCTCAGGACTGAGGCAAGGCAGGGGCAGGGGTGGGCTTGGACACCTTCTCCTTTGAGAAGTGAGTAGAAGCAGGGGCCCCTGGACAGAGGGTCCATGAGTGTCTTTCTGGAACTCCAAAAGAAGGGACCCAGAGCTAAGGGCTCAGCTGAGGGGAGACAGGTTTGCATCGAGGTAGAATGACTTAGTGAGCGCTTGATTTGTAATGGTTTAACATTAGACATATAATGAATGCAATTCAGCACATTAACAAAATAATGGAGAAATTCATATGAATCTCTCAATTATATGCACATACGCATTCCATAAAATTTGGCATCCATTCATAATTAAACTTTTTTTTCTTAGAAAATTAGGAATAGAAGGATGCCTATAAAACCAAACATGACACTAATGTTAAAAGTTTGCCTTTCATGACGAGGAATGAAATGAAACTGCCCACTAACACTACTTCTATTTAACTTTGTATTGAAGGCACCAATGGTGTATTTAGGAAAGAAAAGGAAAGAACAGAAATAAGGATTGGGAATGAAGAAATAACACTGATGATAACACAGATGACAATATCAACTTAAGAAAATCCAAGATAATCTGTGGACAAAGTATTACTATGTGTGAGTTAAACTTGACCCCTTGCTCACACCATATATAAAAATTAAAGTATCTTCTTGATTTGGGGATAGGTGAAGATTTCTTAAAAAGGACACAAGAAACACTAACCATAAAGAAAAGATTGATAACTTAGACTACATTCAACTAAGAAATTCCAGTTATCAAAAAATCCCTTAGTGAGAGTGAGCAGGAAAGGGTGGAAGAAGTGGTAGGAGGACCTGAGTGCATAGGAGAGGTCAACGCCCACACCAATCAGGACTCTCACTTTGGGGGTCTTCTTATGAACACCAGACTTCAAAGTAGCTGGCTTCAAGGTGGCTCATTCCCTTCTGTCACCTGAAGTCTGTTGTTACTGCCTGCTGGAATGGCAGCAGAGGAAGGAAGCTCGTGGGTGTCTGTGCAAAGCTATGGACAGGGAGGGGAAGCTAGTCAGAGCAGGAGTAGGAGCAAGGAGTCTCTGAGAATCACTGAAGAGCCTGGCTCTTCTAGAGCCGGGGCACAAAGACACTGTGTGTGATCTGTGAACTTCTTTCCATCTGGAGAAGTCATCTTAGGGAAGAGACAAGAGATTTGGGGGCCCATTTGAAACACCTCAACTATGTATAATGCTTGTCTCATTCTAAGCAGACCATGTGGTGCGGGAAATAGACCTTAGAGGTTACTCTGGCAAACAACTAATAATTTACATTCAAGGGCATGAGGTTTTACTGTTTTAGCTTTCACATTTATGTCCACAGTTCATCTTAATTGATTTTTGTGAATGCTGTGTTAATAGAGGTCAAGTTCCATCTTTTCATATAATACCTGATTGACCCAAAGTCATTTATTGAAAAGACCAGCCTTTCTGCATTGCACGTCAGTTTCCATTTTTCTGGGAGATTTTTCTCTTTTTTTTGGTTGCACCATGTGGCTTGTGAGATGATAGATCCCTGACCAGGAATTGAACTCAGACCACAGCAGTGAAAGCTCTGAGTCCTAACCACTGGACTGCCAAAGAGTTCCCTGGGAGATTTTTCTTTTTGGAAGAAACTAAGGGCCCCTCCAATATGGGCAGGGATGGCAAGAGGAGGATGTTTAGCAAAACAGTCAGTGTCAGGGTTGGTCAAAGCTGCAGTTGGACTTCCTTGGAGTCAGTGAGGCCTGTTCACAGTGGGTCCCGTCTGAGCCAAGTACAGCCCCAGAGGCTGCTGGAGGATACAGAACACAGCAGCCTGGTTCTGCTGGGAAACAAATGGGAAGGACACAGAGGATTTCCTGTGAGATGCTCTTTCTCTAAAGGTCAAGTGACCAAAAATGTGACCCCCACCTTATTCCCACCCCATCAGCCCTGTGGGAAAAAAAAGCCTGGTGGTGGGCTGATGCTGAGAAGGATCCCTTTGTCATCTGGCATCTTGGTACCTCCACCAGAAACAGTCTGAGCAGAGTTTGTGTCATCCGGTCCCAGGACAGGGAGGACCTGCAGATGATGAAAAATTCATAAACTGACTTCAACTATGAAAAACCAACTTCCTCTTCCACTGCTGGACTGCCTGGGGCCACCTCCAGTGCACACAGTCATTCCTTATCCAGAGCACCTCATCTTTGCCTCTTCAGTGTGCACCTGTCTGACTCCATCTGCCCGCACTGCATCTCTTTGCCTGAGAGCTTCCTCTAGCTTCTGGGGCCTGCTGTCACCCTAGAAGTTCCAGGAAGGTGGTGCTCTCCTCTCACTGCCCCCTAGAAGCTTCCGACCACTGACTGACGCTTGCTCCTTGACCCTCAGGTGGGAAATCTGAGGCATGTGTTTTACACGGTTTCCCAGAGTTCTCTGGTGGGACTAAGCCTCAGATAACTCACAGAAGTGACTTGCTTACACACACACAGTATTGGGCTTCCTTGCCTCCCCTGCCTCCCTTCCTCTGTCTCTCACTACTGCTCCCTGAGATTACGCCCCAAATAAACCCTCCAAGACCAAATCTTTGTCTCACACTCTGCTCCTGGGGGAATCTGCGTGAAGACAACCCCCATTCCAGGTGCATGATGCCACCCTAACCAATATGAACATAGGCACAGGGTTAGAACTTTCACCACTGGCCTGTTGCGTCCAGCACCTCCAGGTGTCAATCCTCGGGAACCAGTCTTGTCTTGTCAACAAAGCCTCAGGACTGTCGCTAGAATAGGACCTGGTTATATGCTAGCATTTGTTGGGCAGTGGGGTCTCCACAGAGATTTATGTAAGATCAAGACCGAGCTTCTGTCACTAGTTTAACACCACCCTGACTCAGGATGGCTGGACAAACTTTATTTTCTTGGGCTCCAAAATCATGGTAGGCGGTGGCTGCATCCACGAATTTATTTATTTATTTATTTATTTTGCATCCACGAATTTAAAAGACACCTGCTCCTTGGAAGGAAAGCTATGACAAATCTAGACAGCATTTTAAAAAGCAGAGACATCACTTTGTCAACAATGGTCCTTATAGTCAAAGCTATGGTTGTCCCAGGAGCCATGTACAGATGTGTGAGTTGGACTATTAAGAAGGCTGAGCACTGAAAAATTGATGCTTTTGAACTGTGGTGTTGGAGAAGACTCTTGAGAGTCCCTTCGACTACAAGATCAAACCAGTCAATCCTTAAGGAAATCAGTCCTGAATGTTCATTGGAAGGACTGACGCTAAAGCTGAATCTCCAATACTTTGGCCACTTGATGCGATGAACTGACTCATTTGAAAAGAACTTGATGCTGGGAAAGATCAAAGGCGGGAGGAGAAGGGGGAAGACAGAGGATGAGATGGTTGGATGGTATCACTGTCTTGATGGACACGAGTTTGAGCAAACTCTGGGAGATAGTGAAGAACAGGGAAGCCTGGCATGCTGCAGTCCAAGAGATTGTAGATTCGGACACGTCTGAGCATCTGAACAACAGGATGGCTGGAGCTATGGAGAATGGAGTACCTTTCAACTAGAGAATGCTGGAAGTCCAGAGACATGTTCTGACTGTGAGACCCAGAAAAAAAATGCCTTTGTTGCTTTGCTAGAAGTGCTGCAGACCCAGAAGCAGGCCCAGACTTGCTTGCAGGCTTGTCTTGTACTGATCCATGACTCATGGTCCAGATTCACTCACTCACTAATTTATCAGCTACAAAAAGGCTTGGTGTGATTATTTGCCAAATATGGTTAATAGTTGTCATCTCAAGGGACAGCCCTGACTAGAGACTGTGTTAAAAAGGATTTTGTGACCCTGGTGGTTCTGTGGAATAGTAGAACTGTTGGTTATACATGTCCATGTCCCCTCAGACTCACTGTTTCAGAATTTGTTTACAACATCCTACAACAAAGCCTACTGGTGGCTTTTTCCCTGCAGGAGGGACAGGCAGCCGGAAGTTTCAGAGTTAATCTCCTGGGAGCAGCCTCTAGACAGTGACAGATGAGGGCTGGAGGATCAATATCCCAGATCCTCGGCCCTGTGGGTGAGAAAACTCAGATGTGCTCTACACTGTCTTCCAGAGTCCTGCAGCAGGGAACCTGTCCCAGGTTCTGCCTCTAGGGGTACCAAAACCAAGATACATGAGAAAGAAAATTGTGTTAGTCAGCCTAAGCTGCCAGGACAAAATACCATAGACTAGGTAGCTTAAACAAAGAAATGTATTTTCTTATGGATCTGGAAGTTAGAAGTCCCAGATCAAGGTGCAAGTTGATTCGATTCCTGGTGAGGACTCCTCCTGACTTGTGGGTGGCTGCCTCCTTGCTGTGTCCTCACACAGTGGAGAGAGCTCTGGAGTCTCTTCCTCTTCACAAAAGGTCACCAGTTTTATCAGATTAGGGTCCCACTCTTATGACCTCATGTAACCTTAATCACCTGCTTAAAGGTCCTATCTCCAAATACAGCCACAAAGGTGGAGGGGTTTGGGTTCCGTGTACGAATTTTGAGAGTGCACAGTTCAGTCTAGAGCAAACATCATAAGTGATTGGCTCTGCCTGTTATGAATGAGGGAGTGGGAAGTGTCTTTACCGACTGACTGGCTGCACCGAGCAGCTTGTGGGATCTCAATTTCCTGAAACTGGACCCCCAGCAGTGGAGGAAGTGCAGGGTCCTAACCACTTGACCCTCAAGGAATTCCCAGGTGTGGGCAGCATAGACTCAAACTGTGGCTTGGGCACAGTTGTGAGATCTATGAGGACAAATACCACATCTTATTTACACCAGCCACAGCACCTGACCCATTCCAGGTACTGAGCTACCTCTACTCAGTAATAACCTGTATCTCGTAAGATCAGCATGTAGCAGGTAATCAGCTTGGGAGGGCTCTGGACTGTAGAAGCTGCTCAAAGCCTGCATGGAACAGGGTGTGGCTGCCAGGCTTTGGGGCTCTGCAACACAGGCTGAAGGCAGGAACTGAGGGGAGGCCAGGCAAGCACTAAGAAGGCAGGATGACCCAAGGCTACCCCATCACGGGCCCAGGTGAGATGAACCTCAGGATTGGCAGGAACACAAGAGAAGCAGAGGCCTCTGAGGGACAGGGCCAGCCCATCTGCCTTGGCAAGTGTATTTGTCCAGAGGCCTGCAGGGTGCAAGCTCATTGGCTGGGGAAAGACAGAGTTTCCAGAGGCCAGAGTCAAGGAGTGCTGTCAGGAGAGAGAAGGAAGCCTTAAGTCTGGAGCTGGACCCTGGGCTCTCTGGACAGTGCCTCAAAAAAGTGGCTCCCAGTGTCATAGAGGCAGACCTTTGGGGTCTAGGGAACACTGGTCGGGGGAGGCGGGGGGGCAACTGGGATTCATCCTATGAGTTGGGTGAATGAGCCTGGGAATCTTGCCTTTCTAACCACCTCTCTTCCCAAACTCTGGGACAGGAGAGCTGGCAAGTGCCTAGACCTGGGGAGGAGGGAAGAGGTTAGGGGTGTTAGGCAGCCCTAGGAGCGAAGTTTCCCCATCCAGAGGCCTCTAGTCAGGAAGGATTTCACTTCTGAGCCTCTGTACATTGGGGTAGTATTTAGTTTGCTCTGTTCTAGTTCCCAGCAATGTCCTTCTGACAACCTCCCCTCCAACCCGCTTTGGTCCCAGTCAGACAGCTGAGGGACTGATTCCTCAGGCCCCAGAATGTGTTCCCAGTCAGTGCTGAGCCCACGTCCTGGGTCTTCAGGCTGCTGGCTTCCCACCCCTCCAGGGCCCCCTGACACAGTACCCGAGAGCATATATTGGGCAGGGAATACTTGTCAGTTGAACTCTGATGCTATTGAAAAAGTCCAAGGTATAAGAAGGCTGCTCAGGAGCATTTTAGAGCTGCAGAGTGAAGCAGACCCATGCCAAGGAAGCAGACAGAGAGGCCAGGTGGCTAGCTGCATTTGTGTTTATTGTTTTTTTCCAACCTCAGCAGAACATGAGGCCAGGGGCAGCTGGACCCATGGTTCTATCGGGCCAGCTAAAGTCAT
The DNA here is from genome assembly GCF_002263795.3 of Bos taurus. NCBI lineage: Eukaryota > Metazoa > Chordata > Mammalia > Artiodactyla > Bovidae > Bos > Bos taurus. The sequence continues at coordinate 52,422,174 of NC_037340.1, forward strand.
CTGTGTGGAGGGCCAGAGTCCATGAGACATTCACTGAGGGCAAGATCAACCAATCCAAGGGGCCTGGCACCTCCTCTTCTGTGTCCTTCATGCCCAAAGCCCCCTCAGGGATTCATGATGCGGCAAGAATGAGTGAGCAGGTCCCAAGGAGTGGGGCAGCCATGGGATCAAGTAGCTGTCAGAAGCTCCATGGGAGCCTAGCCAGGCTGCTGGGCACCACCCCTTGCCCCAGAAAGAATTGGGATGCTGGGATGGTTGAGATGGTCAGACGCAAACAGGGCCTTCCCAGGCCACCTCTCCCTGAGCTCTTTCCCACAGTCCCCATCCTGCTCGTATCACCAGATGTCCTTGGTCTGTACAAGGTCCATCTCTTTCAGAGGAACTGACCCAGCAAGTAAGGTCAGGCATCCCAGCACCTCCCTAGGATGCTCTCCTAACAAGAGCATCAGCACAGTGCTGGGGCTTCCAACAAGCCCCAAGAAAAGGGAGGTGAGAGAAGCCTGTAGGACTGAAGTGCCCTTGAGCACAGGGAGGAAGGCCTCTCCCCGTTCAGGGCTGTGGGTTGAGGTCTGCCTGCAGCCCTGGCCCTGCATCTGTCTGTGCCGTCATCCACAGCATGGGTGTGAATCCTGGAGGGACCACTAGTCCGAGCTCAGTGGGGGCAACACCTGTAGACCTGGTGGGGAAAGGAAAAGATGAAGATCCTGGAGGAAGGCTGGCCACAAGGCGACAGAAAGCCACTTCTCTCTTCTTGTTTAGCCTGGGCCACTGGGTTTTGTGGTTCTGACAACTGTCTAGATGGGCCCTGGAGAGGGAGACCTGGACCTCAACTCCCCATCCCTGCTAAAGTCTTTGGAGAGAGCCCATCCAAGGGCCGGGGGGTTGGGGGGGAGGCAAGACCCAGCCAGACACCTACCGTAATTAGGAGTATGCCAGGCCTTGAAGTCCCCGAGCTGGAGAGTGAAACTTGTCAGAATCTTCAAAAGGCTGGTCTACAGTAACCAAGGAGGGGAGCCATAAGCCATGTGTAGCCTGCACCCCTCTTGATTGGAAGCAGCAGGCACTTTTTCAGGGCAGAGCTATCAAGAGCCTTGAAGGTAGTCAGCCACCCCAACTCCTAGCCTGGGCCCAGCACTGCAGACAGTTAGGTGAGGTATGTCCCCCAGACCTCTTGGGAGGTGCAGCCTCAAGCCCTTGCTCCCCTAGTTTCTTCAGTCAAGAGAGACGACTCGGGGTCGTCTTCTTCTTTCCAGCATGTCTCCTTCAGAGGGCCTCTCTCACGGTGAGGAAGCGGACAGCCATGTATCAGGATGGGAAAGGACAGAGGGCAGCCTCCAGAAGTACTGATACCTAATGCAGTGATGGCAGCAAGTCTTCCTCCCACATCCCACGAAATTCACCCCTTCCATCACTCTTGCCTCTGCCTAAACCCCTCGCTATGGTTTGCTGCAAGAGAAACTGGTGGTTCTCTGTCCTTTCTATTCCCGGCATTTTAAGCTTCAAACACACTTAAAAATTATCCAAAAATTGGAAATAAGGACAAACATGACCATGTTCTACCTCAAATCATCCTAGAGCATCATCTAACAAGCCCACCCCAAGAGTCATCTTATCCGAGGGGATGCAACTCTTTTTGACTTGCTATATACATTACTGGTTAGAGCCCAGGCTTTGTTAAGTTGGATGTTGACTTGGAAGAGATTGATAAATGGTACATAAATTATTTCACTAATGGACTGTGGGAGGGGTGACCTGGTCTCAATTCCCTATCTATAAAACGGGGAAGGCAAAGCCAGGCTAAAGTTTATCTAAGGTCAGCCTCCCTCCATTGAGTGAGTGACCAGGTCGCTCATGATGGTGTATGCTACCCTCCGGTGGACACAGGGAGGTACAGGTCAAAGGCATGCAGTCCACGCTACGGTTCCTCCAGCTGTGCGTTGGGTCTTTAATCTGGGCTCAACTGGATGGGGGTGAGGCCCTGGAGTGGTTTCCAGACCTTTTCCAACTAGTATCTGAGTCTTCTTGATGGTCCAGAGTGAGACCATCCCAAGCTATGAGGCCCAGGGAAGAGGGTCCAGATAGGCCTCCTTGGACCCCTGCAGAGCTTCCTTCTCTGCACCCCCCAGGGAGAACTGGGCAACTGGCTTGAAGCTCTTGTGAGATACGGATGGAGTGGGCCCCACAAGCCCAGCTGCTCTACCAAGTAGGTCCCAGCGAAGCAGCACAGAGCACTCACCTGGAAGCCCCTCTCCGTGGGTTCTGGGGCAGGCCTGGGGTGGGGAGCTGGGCGGGCGCAGCACGGGGGCAAAAGCGCTCCTCTGTTTGACAGCGGAGATCATGTGGACAGGCGAGAAGGAGAAGACGCTGGTGGTAGGGGCAGCCGCCGGGAGGGACATGGAGGAGGCAGAGGCCAGCGGGGGGCTAGAGGGCATGACTCCGGGGCGGGGCAGGGAGGGGCAGGCGCAGCAGGGAAGGCAGTGGGAGACACAACAGGGAGACAGCACCAGAGTGAGCAGCCTGGCTGCTGTCCTGGCACGAGCAGTATGTCCTGTGCGGGCTGCTGAACTGGGTGCCAGGCTCAGCCCTCAGTGGGAGGCTGTCAAGGTTTTGGGGGGACCTCTGGAGGCAGCCTGAGAACCTCTAGGGTTATGGGCTAGCGCTTGCTGTTTGGGGCAGGGGGAATCTAGAGCCCCTTTTTCTTAGGGTTGGAGATGATAAGACCAGAAGAGGTTAAAAAAGAAAGAAAGCAAGCAAGCAAAATCAGAACATCCAATGAAACCAAATACAGAGAGGTGTCCATAAAGATAGGAATGAAGATGAGATGGAACAAGTTAGGATTCCTGCTGAAAAATCACTGGGATTCTGAGACACTCAGAAATACTGATGGGCCCTGGGGCATTAAGGTTAGAGTCAAAGGTCAGGGTTCACAGCAGAGCTGGGGCAGGTGGTCAGGGTGAAGTTTGGGGGGTTCACATAGGCTCCTGTGATAAAGCCCCTCTGTCCAGGATCACAGCTCACACAAGAACCCTAACTCCCCCTGACAAATATGTTCCCCTTACCAATTACACTCCCTTTGACCCCTAACACTTTGTTCTCTTCCAGCTTAATGCCAGTCCTCATCATCTTCAGCCCTGGTCCTAGAGGCCTCCTCCATCTCCTCCTTCCAGCTCGTTAATTTTAAGGAAATGTACAAAAATCCACATTCTCAGATCATCCTGTTCTCTAACCCCCTGACCTCCACAGCTGTGGCTTGTTCTCCTGGGAATAACCAGGGAGCCTCCCACACACAGCCTTTGTCTGCCCCTCCTTCTTCTGCCTCACTTCCTCTCTTGGGGCTCCTGCCCAGGTCATTTCTGGATCCCTCTTTCTACATCCTCATCTGAACCCAATTCCCCACCTCTCTTTTCCAAACACCAATAGGACTGTGATCTGAGTGTTGTTTAAGCAGGGGGCAATGGGGTGAGGGTGTGGGTTTCCTGAAAGAAACCAGTAGCCTGAGAAAACTGCTTTTGGCATTTAGAAAACACTCTCATCCCCATCCCCCACCTTCTACTTTGGAACAGTGATGCCTTCAACAGCTGTCCCTATTCCAAATGTGCTCAGCCCCATGCATCATCTTTAAGACAATGCTGACTGCTAGCTAATGAGGCCCAGGGAACTCTATGGAGGGTTTGACATGAATGGCAGAAATGTACTGTATCTTTCAAGGCCCAGAGCTCACAGCTGCATTTTGCAGCTTGGGTAGTACTGGGAGTTGTGGGTCAGTCCAGAGCTGCTGGTGGCTGAAGCAGAAGGCAGATAAGAGGTCTAAGCAGACAGCTTCTGGCAGGGACAGTTCCGGATGTCATTACAGGCACGCCCTGGCAAACTCATACACCCACTGGAGTGCCACCACAAAGCATGCACAAGGGGAGTGGATGGGGACTGGACAGGACACTACTAGATGGCACTGGAGTGGGGCTGTGATGCTGGAGTAGGGCATAAGCAGCTAGGGAATTCTTGACCTCTTGGCTGAATGGGAAGACTCCAGGCAGTTGGCTTTGGCCCTCTGGCGCACTTTGTTTCTCCACTGCTGACTGATTGTACTGTGTGTGTGATGGATAAGAGGGGCTGGTGTTCCAAATTCCACCAGCTTTGATCTGGGGGGAACCCTGAGACAGCTGGTAAGAGTACTGTGCAGAACTGAAGCAAAGTGGGAGCACTGTAGCCTAGCTAGAGCAAAGAGGAGACAGGAGTCTTGGTGGGGACACCAGAGGGTCATGTTTTATGTGGACATCAGCACAGGGGGCTTCTGGTCCCAGATACTGAGCCCAGGCCAAAGGCAGAGCCCCAGAATCCAACTCACAGCCAAAAAGAGAAGTACCGAGGATGTAGGCCATGGCAAGGAAGTCTAGGCAGGTGCCAGATACGTTGGTCTTCAGCAATAGCAAACAAAAGACAGGGGATAAGCTAAGGAAAGGCAGGAAAAGCCACACAACCAGCTCCTTCTTGGCCGGCTTTCCCATTCTTCTGGCACAGCAGTGTCTCCCGGGAATCAAGGTGCATGCTCTCTTACAATTGCTGGGCAAGCTCCTTGAAGGTGAGCAAGGGTGGAACTATCCCCCAAGCCAGGTGCTTTACAGAGTTAAGTGCTTCATACATGTCTGCTGAATAGCTAAGCTATAGGAACCTGTAGACAGGCTCTTTTGGAACTTCGTGTTGGAAGGAGGGAGTTGAGGGCCATGCATGGTAAAAGCATAAATGCCTTCTGCTCATCTACCCAGCTCTGAGCTGCACACCCTAAGAAACCATACAGAAGATGGTTAGTGCCCACAGCTAGTGCTGGGATGCACAGTCACTGCACTCTTTCTGAATTGTGTCCAAGCCCTTTATGTACACTTGCACATTCAGGTCTGAGAACAACCTTAAGCAACAGATGATACTGATCCTGTTTTACAGAGAAAATTGAAGTAACTTGCTGAATGTCAGCTCCTCATTTCAACAAATGCTGAATCCAGGTGTCTGACTATACAGAATTCTCTTGCTCTGCACAACCAGATTGTGGGAGCTACCTCTTCCCTCCTCAAGCCCCCGCGTCTCCTGGGGGCCGTGGGGCCAGGTGGACACCTACTTTTCTTGCGCCCTGAGTTTCCTCAGGCTTCCGGCAGGGGGCACCAGCCCTCCTCCTGAAGCCCTGGCATACAAAGGGGGAAGGCCGGCGGTCCACTAGATTTAGGGAGGATACCCTGGTGTTAAAGCTCATTTCAGCAGGAGGGAAAAGCTAGAACCGATGTGCACAACTGCGGTCAGCAAAGAGATAAAGGTGCGAGAAGTGCCCTGGCCCCAAGGTGGCGGAGTGGGTCTCCAAAGGCAGAGAGAGGTCGCACACAGGAGGGCAACGCCAGGGTAGACGCTCAAGGGACAGGTGCCGGGAGTTCCTCCTTCCAACCCCATAGGCTAGGAGGGGGCCAAGCTGAGCCTCATTCTGCTCCCCGGGGCCTGGTCCTTCCCCCCACCCCCCGGGCAGGGGACACTCACTGGCGAAGGGTGAGGTGGCCGTGGAGCCATTGAGGAAGCTGGGGGACCCGGGCACACCGAGGCCGGTCACGCCCGGGGCCCCGTAGCCGCCGAGGCCAGCTCCGAGGCTGCCGCCGTAGCCGCTCTGCTGTGAGCCGGGGCTGGGCGCGAACCCGCGCGGGGACGCGCTGCCACAGCTGCGCGCATACCCTGCGGGAGAGCGGCCGTCAGTGGCGCGCGCCCGCAGGGAAGGGGCCTCCGGGCGGCGGCGGACGCACCTGGCTCCGGCCCCGGCGTGGCGTCCCCGACGGCGATGGCCAGCGGGCTGCTGAAGGCGTTGATGCCCACGACGGCAGGGTGCGGGTGGCTGGGCGCCAGGGGTCCTAGCGGCGCCGGCGCGCGGGGGGCGCTGTACAGAGCCTCGGCCACGTCCGCCGCGCGCTTCAGGAGGAGCTCCTGCGAAGACAAGAGCGGGCACGGCCGGGGCAGCAGCGGGCGCCGGGAGGCGGGCAGCACCCGGCCCAGCGCGGGGAGGCGGGCGGAGGCGCCATACCTGGTTGCCGCTGGGCACTCCGTACAGGGCCTCTGCCAAGTCGGCCGCCCGCTTCAGCAACACTTCCTGGGGGCAGGGGAGGAGACGGCGGACGGAGGGGCGGCCCCGGGCTGGGGTGGCGGTGGTGCGGGGGGCCCGGAGCTACCTCTTCCCTCCCTATCCCCCCTCCGGCCACCGGCCACCGTCCTCCCTGCCTCGCCCTTTTGAGTACCTTGGGCAGCCTCTCGGGGTCTCCGGGGTGTCTGGGAATAACTTTCTGCAGCCTCTGGAATCCGTAGTCAATGGTGGGCTCATTCAGGGCTGGGGAAAGGGGTGGTGTTTGCAGGACGCCCCTCCCCGCATAGCGCCTACCAGCAAGCAGTCCCCGAGCCTGGATGCAGAACCCCTCCTCCGAGCCCAGCCCAGGCCTCTGGGAAAACTCTAGGCACGTGGGTCAGCAAGGTTCGGGAAATTTCTTCAGTTCCTTTCGTGCTCATTGATTCAACAAATGTTTACTGAGCCAGGCCCTGTGCCAGCTGCTTGGCATTAATACACATGCACTATAGGATCTCATTTGTGATTTGAAAAAAGACAACTGTATAAATATTAACTTAAGTACTCCTAGGGACAAGACTGGAGAGTTTTGTCTGCAGCTTTTGTCTGAGCTTATAAGGAGTAAACTATTTATCATAAAAAGATAAAAAAAAAAAACGCGCAACAATCTCCATTTATCACCGCTCTGGTGGACTCTCAGCGGCGCCTGACCGTTAGGGGTACGCCTGTGCCCCAGGAATGGGCTGGCCCACACCCAGAGCTCTGGGGTGGATGCTGCAGCCTCCTGACCAGGCTTCCAAGACCTCTTCCCTCTTCCCCTCCCCTCCCCCCTCCTCTGGTCTGGTGGAGACCTATCTCACCAGCCTTAAAGCCCTACCTCCTTCTCCACTTCAAACTCTACATTTAGTGAATTTCCTTTTTTGATGTTGTTTAGTTGCTAAAGTTGTGTCGGACTCTTTTGCGAGCCCATGGGCTGTATAGCCCACCAGGCTTCTCTGTCGGTGGGATTTCCCAGGCAAGAATACCTGAGTGGGTTGCCATTTCCTTCTCCAGGGGATCTTCCCGACCCAGGGATAGAACCCACGTCTCCTGTATTGGCAGATAGATTCTTTACTGCTGAGCCACCAGGGAAGCCCATCTTAAGGCACTCCTTCAAGTGTCTTCGTACTTGCCATCCCTTCTCCTGGGACACCTTTTCCTCCTCACCTCTACCTCCTTATTCACCTCTCTGGTCCCAGCTTAGCAGTTTAGCCCACACTCGCACCTGGAGGTTTTCTCTGACCATCTACCAGCTCTTCCACCGTGTAACTCTACCAGCCCATGTGGTGTTCCCTGCTTGTCCCCTCTCACTCTTATATTGGAGCTCCCCAGTAAGCAGTAAGTAGGGTGCCTCTTGAAGGGCTCAGTGAATATCTCTTGGGTGGGGTGGGGCATTGGGGAGAAGTGCTGGAAGGTGGCAGTGGAGAGCATACTCTATTTGGCCAGGGGTCAAATAGAGCCAGGAAGGGGGATGAAGCCACATCTTCAGGAGTGGCCTACACGCCTGTCTTCTGTTAACTTTTTGCCCTGGCTTCATGCAAGGTATGTATGTGTGTTTGTGTGCATGCAGAATGAAGCCTGGGGTGGCTTGGGGGAACCAGGAGAACCAGGAAGATTTGGGAAGCAGCAAGTTATCTGGGGGCATCTTTTTTTTTTTAACTTTTTATTTTGCTTTGCAGTATGGAAGGGGATGACAGAGGATGAGACAGTTGGACGGCATCACCAACTCAATGGACATGGGTTTGGGTGGACTCCAAGAGTTGGTGATGGACAGGGAGGCCTGGCGTGCTGCGGTTCATGGGGTTGCAAAGAGTCGGACATGACTGAGTGACTGAACTGAACTGAATAGCCAATTAACAATGTTGTGGTAGTTTCAGGTGGATAGCAAAGGGACTCAGCCATACATTTATATGTATACATTCTCCCTATTGGGGGGCATCTTTGAAATAAATCTCCCCATGGAGATGTTTTAGACACTGGGGAGTGCAGAAGGTAAAGCAGGTGCAGGGAGTTGCTCTGGTGGAGGCCAGGGAGGGAAACAGAAGTGAGGGAAAGAAAGTCCAGAGAGGAGGTGTCCTGGGGTGTGGGGTGAGCACCAGCAGGGGCTTAGGGGGTCTGGCCGCCTGGTCACACCACAGCGATTTGCCGACTCCCATACCAGGGCTAGTGTGTGTGACGTGGGGCTCCTTCCCGCAACCCTGGGCCTCCCCTCACCCACCTGACTCCTTACCTGTGTAGACAAAGCGTCCCGGGGCTCCCTTGCAAAACTGCTTGGATTTGTAGGACAGAGTCACCTCCACCACCCCAGGGATGTGCCGTGGGGGCGTCTGAACCCGTATGGCGTGGGGCGTGATGAGCTGCGAGGGGAGAAGGGAGGCCTGCGGGTTCTGACCCGGTGAGGGCAGGGTCCAGCCCCAGGCTGGGAGGGAGACTGGCGGGAGTGGCCCACCTCACTCCACACGAGCACGTTCCCAAACACGACCTGTAACCCGTCGAAGAAGTTGTCGCCGATGACAATGACGGTGGCGCCGCCTGTGGTCCAGCCCTCCCCAGGACTGATGGCCTTGATGCAGGGGGTGGCAGCTGGGAGGCAGGAGAGGAGCCAGGTCAGGGGCCCACGCCAAGGTGGGGACTGGGGCTAGGGTGTGGGCTGGGGGGTCCTGACCTTCGGAGGGGTCCAGGCGGCGTGCCCTGCGGCCATGCTTGGAGTTGTTGTGCACAAACATGTTGTCTGACACAGCCAGCACGTGTCCGTCCACGCTCACTGTTGTGGACACCACCACCTGTGGGGAGAGCCAAGGCCAGCCTGGCTGGGGCTCCCGGTAAGGGACTGCTGGAGGGCACTGCCAACTTGAGGCTGGTGGCTGGATACTGTAACTGTAGTTCAGAGTCACTGGCATGAGGAAGAGCTTCAGCCCCTCTGGGGCTGAGCTGGTGGAAGGGGGACCAACTAGATCAGGTGACCCTCTCACATACACAATCTCTGGCTGCCCAGGGGAACGGACCCCCAGGAGCTAGAAAAATCAAAAGCCCTGAAAAAAAAATCCTCTGACTCCTTGGGCAGAGTGGCTACTGTTTCTGCGCTCACATGCACCACAGGCTGTATCCCTGGGGCGCCAAGTCAGGAATGGGTCTTAGGCAAGTGCGAGTGAGCCTTTTGATGGGGGAGGGGGGCATCAGCTTGAGAACCCGTTGGCAGGAGCCCCACCCTTGGGAGGAAATTGGGGCTACTTCCTTCTTCCCTCTACCCTTCACTGGGAGGGGTGTGCAGGTTGGGGATGTGCTAAGGGCAGCTGCTCTCTGCTTCACGCTATGCAAATTAGCTGGGTCGTTAATCATGTAAAAATGTCACAATTAGCATCTCCTTAAGTGGGACTCTAATGAAGCCTTCCTTGGCAGCCAGAGTAAGTGGAGACAGAGCTGCCCCACCCCCAGCAGGCGCCAGGCTCCAAAACATGGGTCTGCGCAGAGATCAGCCCCTGGGGCCTTAGGGTGGCAGGGTCACATCATGCCCGCCACCCCCCCTCCCAGCAGGAAAGGGCAGGTTTGCAGGGGAGAACCCTCTCCTCAGACCCACCTGGAAGCGGCGCATGTCTCGGGGATTCCCCGCGTTCTTTAGGCAATTCTGGTTGCATTTGAGGAAGAACTTGAGGAAGAACCTGAAACAGTGTGGTGGGTGGGCTCAAGGGTCTGGGGGTTCTAGAAACAGATGGAGATCCAACTGCTTTCTGCCATGCCGCCTCCCAGCAGGGCAACTTCCCCTCTGCCTGCTCACACAAGGTACACCCCCCACATTCCCATCCTAAGCTCCATATGCACAGGGTACATGTCACACATCCAGGAGACCTGTCCCAACAACAACTTCACTGTCCAGAAAATCTCCCACCTCCACAGTCTGTAGATTACATAGTGCTTAATTATCTCACAAAGTATATACTCATCACATCTATACACAGTATGTTCATCCTAGAGAACACATCCATTATATATATACCAAATATACTTAGTACTCATGAATTATTATATACTCCACATGTAGCAGGTACTCCCACTTACCTGTAAACTTATCCCATATCATGTATATTTGTCATAGTATATGCTCATCACTGGAGAAGGAAATGGCAACCCACTCCAGTATTCTTGCCTGGAGAATTCTGTGGACAGAGGAGCCTGTTGGGCTACAGTCCATGGGGTCACAAAGGGTGGGACACGACTGAATGACTGAGCACAGCACATGCTTATCACATACATAGTGTGTTTGTATCACATAGTGTGTCCTTCCCCTAGAGCGTACCTATCAGTCTGGAGATGTTACTCATCAGGAACAGTAAATATACTATATGTACTCTGTATATTGGAGAAGGAAATGGTACCCCACTCCATTATCCTTGTCTGGAGAATCCCACGGACAGAGGAGACTTGTGGGCTACAGTCCATATGGTTGCAAAGAGTCGGACATGACTGAAGTGACGTAGCATGCACACACACTGGATATGCCTTATATACTACTACTCACAAGATACAGCCATCACACATAAAGTAGACCTATCGCACTTCACAGAAGCATATATAATATGAACTCTACATCAGCCTGGACCCATGATGCACATGAGGTATGCTAATCACATACGTCTATATCATCATGCACAGCGTATGTCCATCCTACAATGTATATGCACTGAAGGAATATGAGTATATGCATGAGTACACCATTTTTATGTTGTATGTGATTTCCCAGAATAGTCGCTGCAGACATTGTGCTGTCATCACATGTAGCAGATTCCCCCTTCCTTCTTGACCAGCACGTCCCCCAACAAATTCCCCTCACACACAACAGACCCTCTGTCCCACTACATCCCCAGCAAACAGATCTCCTTCACACACATTCTATATCCCTTAGGAGTATGCTTAGTCTCTCAGTCGTGTCTGACTCTTTGCAACCCCATGGATAGCCTCCCAGGCTCCTCTGTCCATGGGGATTCTCCAGGCAAGAATACTGGAGTGGGTTGCCATGCCCTTCTCCAGGGGATCTTCCCCACTCAGGGATCAAACCCAGGTCTCCTGCATTGCAGGCAGATTCTTTACCATCTTAGCCACCAGGGAAGCCCTATATTCCTTATACACATAGCAAACACTACACAGAGCATATCGTCAGCATATACACGTGGTGTACCTGCCAGACACACTGTACAGATACACAGTGGATACCTTCTTTTGCACATACAGTAATTAGAAAAAAGCACAGTATATGCAGTGATGTGACTGACTGTTTTTTTAGATAAACACATGAGAACTTGATCCTTCTTTCAGGCAGTTGATGGGGATGGTGAGACCTTCTCTTCCCCCGCCCACTCTCCATGAGGTAACCATGGATAATACTCTGGTTTTGTACTGTTAGTAAACTCAGGATACTATCAGTCATCTGCCTTCACCCCTGCAGGACTCTGTGAGCATCCGGGGAGTTGCTCTTTACAAACTGTAGCATTCTGGGATACAGTCTCTGGGGGTCCCAGTACAAAGCATAGCCTCCTGGGCTGCTCTATGAGCTGAGCTACTCCAGTCAGCTGCCTCAGTTGATCAGCCCCCTGGTTTTGAACTCCAGATGTGTACATCCATTTAGCTCATCAGAGTTGCCTCCAAACTCTATGAGCATAAAATCAGATTTGTAGCAGGCTCTAAAAGCCTAGTCCCCAAAGCGGAAGTCCCCAAGTCCTGGGAGGGGTGGGCACCACCCCTGGATAGAGGTGTCCCCAGGGGCCACCCCTCAGTGGAAGGTGGCAGCAGTCGCTTTCCTGGAGATGTGTCTCCCCTCCCACCTCTGAGCCCTTAGCCCTGTCATGTTCCCCCACACAATGGGTCCCCTTCTGGGAACCCCTTTTAGTTCTCTTTCCATAGAGCCGTTCCACCAGCACACATCTGCACCCACAGTGGACACCACCCAAACACTTTCATGTAGTGTAGACCTTCTGAACACCTCCGCAGAGCATTCTGAGGTGCAGTCACCTCCTGTGACCCTGAACAGTGCATACCCCACAGGATACCCTGTAGCACAGACAACTTATATGGCCCCCCAATTGTAGTCACTACAGTGTAGATCCCCTATATGCCATAGTAATAACTCCCTAGACCCCTATGAGGGCCCTGTGGTGTATAGCCCTATACCCACAGTAGTTACCTCATACATGTCCCACATTTACATGACATAGAGTGTAGACACCCTAGTCACACGTGGTGCAGACCATTTCATTTAAACTCCATATCCATGTGCTTAGGCCTTTACACAGAGCTAGAAGGAGGAGGACAAGACACTGGATAGGACTCAGTCTCTGTCCTAAAGTGGATTAATGCTAGCCCTTGGACATCACTGAAGATTCAACAAGCATGGGACACACTTCCCTTATATCCACACATGTGCCCTGGACACCCCACCCCACTCCCAAACCTGCAGAACTCTGGGATGCAGCTGGAGATGAAGACTTCCCAGGTACTGCCTCACTGTGTGGCCTGGGGTAAATCTTCTCACATTTCTGGGATCCTTCCTCATCCATGAACCAGGAGAGAAGCAATTGATGCTTGCTGAGGTCCCTTCTGATCCCACCTTCATTTCAGCCTCCCAAAGCCTCAGGCTGCTGCTTCCTGAAGGATCCTGGCTCCCCCTGGGAGGCTCCCTCATCAACCTCTCCCATAACCCTTGCCTGGCAGGTCTCTCACCCTCTCCCTTCCCTGTACAGGTTGCGTCTGTCCTTTGGATCCACGCCAATTCCCAGTCTCTGTCTGGCCAACCTCTTCTGGCCCTTTTAGGCTACAGAGACCATCCCTCCCTGAGAACCCCAAGACTCTGCTGGTACCTCCATCTTTGCAGGCCTTTCCTGGGACATCTCAGTTTCTGAACCCCTGGTTGGCATCATCTGTAGGGTAGTACTGAATAAGAAGCAACCACACAAGGCCTGGGCTCTCTGTTGGGGGTACTGAGGCCAGTCCCCCTTTTCTTTCTTCCTGAACCTCTAGCTCAGAGCTGCACACAGTCGATGCCATCAGTGGTGGAGAGGCTGACGTCTCACCCACCACCATCTGGTAGTTGCTGAGGCTGTGTCCAGATAGCACCCATCCAGTCAGAGGCCAAGCTGATGCTAACATTGCAGATAGCCTGCAGGTCCACCAGGGATGTTAAGCAAAATCATCTACGACTTGGAAATAAGGCAAAAAGATGACAGTGAGTTCTTTCCAAGTCATCCTGGAACAGTGGTTTTCAAAGTGTGGTGCCCAGACCAGCAGCATCAGCATCACCCGGCAACACGCTAGAAATGCAGAATCTCAGGCTCCACCTGAGACTCACTGAACCAGACACTCTTGAGGTGACACTTAGCCATTTGTGTTTTCATAAATCCTCAGGTAATTCTGATGCACCCTAGGGTTTGGGAATGACTGCTTTAGAGTGGCACTATCCAGTACGGCTGCCACCAGCCCTCAGGGGCACTGAGCACTTGAGATACGGTTAGTCTCAATTGCGGTGGGCTCTAAGTATAGAATACACGCTGGATTCCAAACATTCAGAAAAAAAGGAATGTAACAACATCTCATTAGTAATGTTTTGGTATTGATTACATGTTGAGATAATATTTTGGATATCTTGAGTTCAATAAAATATATGATCACAATTAATTTTACCAGTTTTTGTTTTTTAAAATGTGGCTACTAGAAAATTTTAAATGACAAATGTATAATGGCTTATGTCATATTTATATTACACAGTGTTTTTCCAGACTATTATGTTAACAAAGCCACCTAAGAATTAGCTGACTCTCTAGGGGAAAAAAACTTTGACTCATATTTGCTATTAATTGGGGCCAGACTATTAATTTAGGTGCTAATTTGCAGAAAACTGATGAGGTGCAAAATCATTTTTGTTGGGAGAAACAAATAACTTCTGCTTGGTAGAGAAATGAGCCCTAAAGATTACACTTTTATTGTTCTATGGACATTAACTAGTTTTGTGTCTAACTTGGCAATCTTATTTAAGTATTTTTCACATAATCTGTTTTTTCTCCCTCCCTCTCTCCTCAACTCTTTCCTCAATGGTCTATATCAGTCCTCTTAGCCTTTGAACCAGCCTTGTCATCCTGCTGGTTCTTCCATCAATAAGTTACAGAAAACTTCAATGCATCTTGAGTAATAATTTATATGAGAATCATATTTCTAACATATTGAATATTATGCTTTAACAAGGGTGACTAGCACCCAAAGGGTCCTGTCCTCCAAGGTTAGTCTCAGGAATTCTGTAGCACAGGGCCTTGAGTCAGGGGGACTGTTCTAGTCTAGAGAACCAGAAGTAGTGCCCAGATGTGTCTCCCCTCTCAACAGTACCTGGCTACCTTCAGCCTTGGAAAGGTGTCTCTGGGCCCCTCTTTCCCCACCCCGGGACAGTGACGCACCATCCACGTCCCCGGAGGCTGGAAGGCTGGGGTGGGGGGATTAACATGAGGACAGTCCAGGAAACCTCTCCATAGGCTGGCACCATAGGTGACACTTTGTTCCACTCTGAGGAGAGGAGGAGAACCCAGAGCAGTCTGAGAAGGATGAGAATGAGAATGGCATTGGCAACAGGAAGGAGGAGCAGCAGATCCTTTGAGCCATGTCTGTACAGAGGTCAGATGTGCAGGCTGGGAACTGGAGAGGGCCAGGTAACTTGGTGGGAAGGGGAGCTGTAGGAGGTCACCCTATAGGGACCTAAGGCAGGAAGGCATGTGCCCTTCGTTGAGGGCCTGTGAGACCCTGCTTGTCACCAGGGAAGCATCCCCCACCCCCCCAGCCTGGATGAGTCCTGGTGCTGGTGTTTCTGAGCATCTCCCCTCCTCCACCCCATGGAACTGGAAGAGAGCTGGGGGAGGCTCCCCTTCTCTGGCTGGGATGGGCCACAGGCTTGGGGAAGCAAGATGAGGCCAAACTCACAGAGCTGGCTGACTTGTGGGTGAGCATTTTAGGATGCCGCCTGGGTTGAGGCAAGGATCTGTGCCTCACAGAAAAGTCAAGTACTAGAAGCTGCCACTAGAATTACTAGAAGAAACCACCATAAATACAAACATCAGTTACAAATATAATGCAAAACTATGCAAAAAAAAATTTAAACAGTGATCCAAGTTTTATTAACTGAGCACTTAACTAGTGGCTGGAATTCTGCTGAACCTACAACTTGCATTATGTTATTTAATCCTCTTATAATCTTGCTGTAGGTCTGCAATCATCCTCACTCTATGGATGAGAAAACCAAGGATCAGCAAGGATAAATGACAAAGTCACAGTAGATGCAAAGTCAGGATACAAACTTGGGACTTTGATGAACCACTGATACTGACTGAAAAAGTGAAAATGAAAGTTGCTCAGTCCTGTCTGACTCTTTGTGACCCCACGGACTATACAGTCCATGGAATTCTCCAGGCCAGAATACTGGAGTGGGTAGCCTTTCCCTTCTCCAGGGGATCTTGTCAACCCAGGGATCGAACCCAGGTCTCCTGCGTTGCAGGTGGATTCTTTACCAACTGAGCTATGACTAGAGTCATGGAAAAGTACTTTTAATTGGGGTTCCCTCAATCCAGGCCTGCCCTAGCCACAGGGCTGCCACTGCAGGACAAAGCAGCAAACCTTCCTTCAAAAGCAGTCCTGAGAGGCAAGCTGTGCAGGGACCAGGTTAGCCATTTCATGGGGATTTCCTCAAGGTGACAGATTCATCAGGGGTGCAAAGAAGACACTAAGATTCCCTTGCTCCTAGTGTGGGGCCTTTGGCTATTGTGACAGCTGCTCTCAGTCTGAGAAGATTTTCAGGATTAAAGATCAGGACTTTAAGATGAGCATACAGTTGATCACTATTGAAGTTCAGTGAAGGAATAGATGTGGTTCATTATTTTATTCTGCCTATATGTTCAACATTCATTATAATAAAAAGCTTAATAAATGACCAGATGAGTTGTGAACCGTGGTCATCCAACTAACAAAGCATTTAAAAGGTGGAAGTTCTGCATCATGACTCTGATGCCTATGATTTAAGTGAAAGGTAAGAGTAATTCACCTGCACGCCTACCTTGCCACATCCTGAACTCAGTCTAGGCTTCCTAATCATCTCTATAAATGCTTTTTATTTCTCTCTGTAAACACAACTCAAGATGAAATTAAAATGAACCTTCCTTGTCAATGGAATATTCCATACCAAAGAAGCAAATGCTGAATTGAATGTGACTCAAGTGCAAACATTTGACTTATATATAACTTCTCAAGTGTGACACCACTGCATAAGGAAAGCTCCCCTCACACAATGCTTTACTCAAGAGACACTCAATACATAAGGGAAATGTGGAGGTGACTGATGTGAGTCCTCTGGCTTCTCAAGGGGTGGAGAGCAGAGTGGGATGGAACTGCTCTTTGGAAGGCTGTGTCCAGGTATCAGGTGGGCTGGTGCCTGCCTGGATTCCCCCACTCACAGCTCCTGAGAGTGTTATTAAAAGGCTCACAGCCAGGGAATTCCCTGGGGGTGCAGTGGTTAGGACTCAGTGCTTTCACTGAGGGAGCCTGGGTTCAGTCTCTGGCTGGGGAACTAAGATTCTGCAAGCTGTGTGATATGGCCAAACAAATAAACTAAAAATAAATAACTAAATAAATGGCCTATAGCTTTCCCCACTACTGGAAGATTATCCTCAGCCAGAAGCATATGCTCCTCACCAGCAGGCCGTGGCCAAAGAAGGACCGACATCACAAGGAGGACCAACTCTTAGTACTGTTCATATTCAGAATTCCCCAAAGGGGATTTCCCTGGCGGTCCAGTGGCTAAGACTCCATGCTCCCAATGCGGGGGGCCTGGGTTTGATCCCTGGTCAGAGAAGGCAATGGTACCCCAGTCCAGTACTCTTGCCTGGAAAATCCCATGGACGGAGGGCCTGGTGGGCTGTAGTCCATGGAGTTGCTAAGAGTCGGACAGGACTGAGCGACTTCACTTTCACTTTTCACTTTCATGCATTGGAGAAGGAAATGGCAACCCACTCCAGTGTTCTTGCCTGGAGAATCCCAGGGACTGGGCAGCCTCTTGGGCTGTCGTCTATGGGGTCGCACAGAGTCAGACATGACTGAAGCGACTTAGAAGCAGCAGCAGGAAACTAGATCCCACAAGCTGCAGCTAAGAAGTTTGCATATTGCAACTAAAGACTGAAGATCCCGTGCGCTGGAACCAAGACCTGGCACAACCACATAAATAAATACTAAAAAAAAGAGAGAGAGCTCCCCAAAGGATCAGGCTGATGCTAGACTTCAGCTGAGACTATCTCCTGGCTAAGCTGCCTCTCATGCCCGGTCCTGCTTCCCTCACTCATTTCACCCCAGAGCTCTCTTCCAATAAATCATTTTCCCAAGAAACTCTATCTCCAGCTCTGCTTCTAGGAATCTCATCCTAAAGAAATTAAGGCAGAGAGCTCTCACCAGCTTTTCCCTCCCTACATCCTGGTGAGATAAATACTTAGAGCTGAGATTATGTTCACACTTCCAAAGAGAAAGCTGTCAGGAACTGAAAGAGATGGGCTGAGCCCAGGGGCACTTGTAGCTACAGGACTGTCAGCAGCAAGGAAACAGAAATCTGATCATAAATGCTGTCTGATAGAACTTTTCCGAAAGTCATATCCAGCAGCCACCTGTGGCTTTCTTTTCCATTTTATTTTAAAAGTAGTTTATTAATTTTTATTGGAGTACAGTTGCTTTACAATGTGTTAGTTTCTGGTGTACAGCAAAGTGAATCAGTGGCACATATACATGTATCTACTCTTTTTAGACTCCCTTCTCATGTAGGTCACCACAGAGCATTCAGTAGAGTCCCTGTGCACATGCGGCTTTTGAGCATTTCAAATGATGCTAGTGTAACTGAGAAACTAAAATTTCAAAAAAAACTTTTCTGCTATGCTGCAGAACTTGTGGTATCTTATTTCTCTGACCAGGGATCAAACCTGGGCCCTTGGCAGTGGAAGCATGGAGTCCTGACCACTAGACCACCAGGAAATTCAATAAAATTGAATTTGGCCTTGGGGGTGAAAATTAATGGAGGACCCCTCCTCCCACTTCTCCATCCCAGGTTGCACTTGGCAATAAATATCTAGTGTGATTCTGCCCTTTGCCCTCAACCTGCTTTCTCTCCCAAAATCTTCCTAGGATACTTGTTTTGAACACCTGCTTCAACCCATGTATTAATATCTTTTGCAACACTTCCTCTTTCTAGGTCTATACTGTCTGATAGGGTGGCTATGAGCCACCTGTGACTAAGTTTAAATTAATTAAAATGAAATAAAATATCCTGGCTTAGCAGGGGGTGCCTTATTTGGAAGAGTTATTTTGCTTCCAGGGAGAGTCAGGCACCAAAGGGCCTAGGCCAGAGAAAGGATGGTGAATGAGGAGGTTGGTGTGACAGTCTAAGCCCAAGTGCGGGTGGCCACAGTGGCGGTGGCCCATGCTACTTCCTGGTCTTGGCCTGGGGCAGCAGCCAAGGCTGAGTGTCCCCAGGGCCATAGCCACCTGCCAGGCCTGGACCTTGCCTTTCCACCATGATTCCCACTTGGGGCAGAGGTGGCTGCAGTGCAGATGGGCTGGGGGACTATAAATAGCTGGGGCGCATACATTAGCATGCCAATTCACCCGCACCCCATCCTCTATGCTAATGGCCCACCATGCGCCTGAACACCTTCTGTTCCCTTGCATGCATTTGCATGCACAATTAGCATAATCTTGTATAATTAATGAACAGCGTCAATTTTAGCTCCTAAGTAATTTGATTAACATGTTGATAGGGCACTTACTAGGCTCTCCAAACCTCAGGGCTGGGCATGAGGCCTGAGGAGAGGGGGAGAGGAGGTAGAGAGACTGCTAAGGGGCCCCCAGCTGCCCATGAAGAGTGGTGGTAACTCCATTTTCCCTTCATGGGGCCTGAGGGGAGAGGAGGAGGGATGAAGGGGC
The DNA here is from genome assembly GCF_002263795.3 of Bos taurus. Lineage (NCBI taxonomy): Eukaryota > Metazoa > Chordata > Mammalia > Artiodactyla > Bovidae > Bos > Bos taurus. The sequence goes on from NC_037340.1 coordinate 52,441,273, forward strand.
TGCTAAGGGGAGGCCTCTGGGCACACCATGTGGAGAGTCTGGGACAGACTGGAGCAGTGGGTCACCTGAGCATGAAGCCCGTTTATTTTTGTGTGGACACAGACATACACACAGTCCCCATGCATGTCTCCCCAGCCTGGGGAATCTTCTGTGAATGTGGAATATTGGATTTCAGGGGAAGAACAGAACAGGAGGAGCGACTGAGAAAAAGTAGGAGGGCTGGGGGAGGGGGGATGGATGGGCAGATGGAAGCTACAGAGAAGGATAGTGTGCTTATGAGTGATTTAGGGATGTAAAGAGGAAGGTGGGGGTCCCAAGACTAAAGGGAAGAAGTTGTGTGTCCCTCTGGCCTTGGGTGGGTGAGTCAGGCTCCAAAGCCAGAGACCCTGCACTTCCTATCTGTGAATCATGTGAGGAAGAGGAGGGAGGTTGGCATGGCTTGGCAGCTTCCACAATGTGCCAAGCAAAACAGGGTAGAGAGAACAGACAGAAGGTTGAATGTTGCCCCCATCCTATTAGAGAAGGACTCATTAGCAGCTCAGACCTCCCAGGGCCCCTGGCAGAGGCTCACATTCTTCTCTTGCTCAGCTGTGTGGCCAGAGTCAGGAAGTACTTCTTTGACTCTGAATGGACTTCCCTGCTACTATCTAGGCTCAGTTTACTTACCCTCAAAGAGGATCAGTTGGGGTGAGACTGGGATGGGGGCAGTAAATAATACTGTGGCAGGTTCTGTGCTGGTATCTCATAAATACATCTTACCTAACTTACAACGTCCTTACCGACAGGTCAGCTTCGTTTGACAATGAGGAAACTGAAGCTGAGGGAAGTGAGACCTTGCTCAGAGTCATATGATGAGACAGTCCCGGTTGGCACGAGTCCCCCAACATTGACTAGCCCTTTATGGAGGGAATTTATCACTGAAATTGTAGACAGTTTACTCACTAGCCACCTCCCACTCCACCTATTACGCTCCCCAGGCCTCCTCCTGCCTGTACTGTCTCTCTCCTTCAATATCCTTTAGAGGCATTGACCACAGCTCTACTCGTGCCTCAGCATGGGAGCCACTCTGACCCCGAGGTTGGCTTCAGTTGCCTAGATGTCTTCCCATAAGTCCTCGCTCTGGATTAAGGGTAGCTTGGGGACCCTTGTCCTTGTGATTAGCATCTTGTCCACGTGACTCCCAGGGCACATGGGGAATTTCTTATTAAACCCTTTTGATTCTTCTTCCCTTAAATGCACCCAGCTCTGAATAGAGTGAGGAAGGAAGTGAAGGTCATTCTGCAAGCAAGAGGGAAAACCTTTGTCCCACTTTGGCACTGACCTAGCAAGGAGGTTATAGGACTTCTATTTCCTCAAGGGGAACTACCAGAATGGGTCCTAGACAAAGAGCTGTGTTTGCAACATTGGTGTGGGAATAAAGACATCTTACTGGAAATCATGGAAGGAGACAGATACTACTGTGAGCTTGTTTTGTGGCTGCAGAGAAAAACAGTGACATTGACCATTGGGTTAGGAGGAGGGGCTTATTCTTTCACAGCCCCCACAACCCCTTCTCATCAGATTGTATTTGTCAGGTTGTCACTTTCATGCATTGGAGAAGGAAATGGCAACCCACTCCAATGTTCTTGCCTGGAGAATCCCAGGGACGGCGGAGCCTGGTGGGCTGCCATCTGTGGGGTCGCACAGAGTCGGACATGACTGAAGCGACTTAGCAGCAGCCTGATCTAGGCATTGGGGTCTAAGTTTGTCCATAGTGGGGTGGACTAGAGCTTGCCTCTACCAGGTGGCTCAGACACGATTTGTTTCAACAGTGTCACTGTACAACATCTACTGTTCACCAGACACAATTACATACCAGAGAGTATCCACAGCCCACAATGCCTTTCCACCCACAGGAGCCAGAGGAAGAGAGCTGTGGGCCTCTCATGGGAGAAAATCTTCCCCATTCCCTCCTATACCACAGTCATCCTGGTCAATTAGGTAATTATTTAGTTTTAGAGCTGTGGCATCCAATTAGGTAGCCATACGTGGTTATTTAAGTTTGAACTAATTAAAATTAAATAAAATTTAAAACTCAGTTCCTCTGGTGGGCTGCCATCTCTGGAGTTGCACAGAGTCAGACACAACTGAAGCAACTTAGCAGCAGCAGCAGCAGCAGCCACAGTAGACCAAATGCCCAGTAAGTACATGTGGCTAGTGAGTACCATATTGGTCAATGCAGAACATTTCCATCATTACAGGAAATTCTTTTGCAGAGTGTGTCTTAAAGTCTTATATTGTTCTCTAGTTCCTCTTATCATTATGTAAAGGCTCATGTAATTACATTTTGTGTCCTCAACAGCTCTGTAAGCTTTCAGAAGGCAGGAATCATTGTTTGAACCTCTCTATCTTTTCCTAAGCCTCTATCATAGTGCCTACCCCACAGCAGGTGCTCACGGATTCATAATTACTATGACAGGATGAATGCTGTATCAAGCCCCCAAATAGAACTCTGAGAATTGAAGAGCAAGGATCTTTGAAAATCTGTTCCTCCACAAAACAACAGGAACATAGGCAAAAACTGTCAAAATCAACTTTTTCAGAATTCTGAAAATTAACAAAAGGTTTGCAACAGTCCAGGGGGTATTTATTTAAGAAAAATGGCTGAATCTTAGTAAGAACGAAGAACTTTGCAGTTGTTGTTGTTTTTGGCCATGCTGCACAGCTTGTGGGATCTTAGTTCCCTAACCAGGGATTGAACCAAGGGCCTCAGCAGTGACAGCACAGAGTCCTAACCACTGGACTGCCAGGGAATTCCCTGCAGTGTTTTAATTTGCCCTATTCCCAGATCTGTAGTAGTCTCGCAACCATAGTAGTTGTAAAAACTAGCAGCCTAGTAGCCACTAAAAGGGACAGATTGGGTTTGGATCTTCTCAACAAGTTGTATTTTCATACAACTGTCACAATTTGATCTGCCTGGCAGTTCCCTGACAGCCCTATTTTCAGGACTTGTTATCTGGCCTGACTCAGAACTTGCTTAGTGGGAAAAACCCTATTCTTAGGGTATTTGTTGAAAACAACCAGTAGCAACTATTGAACACTGCTGTTGCTTGAGACAGTGATAGTGGTTGAGGCAAGACAATAAGTCTGGCCAAAAAGCCTTACAGGAAAAAGTGGGAATGAGATGTTTACGGGGGGCTCTGAAAAGTTCTTATATATTCCTCAGTATCTAAATGGCCATGAGTATGTGTAGGGAAGAGCACATGCCCAGGAAAGATCCCCAGAGGCCTGAGTCTCTCCTCTTTGGCTGACCGTGAAACCCTGCACAAGCAGAAAGTCAAGGTTAAAGCAAAGTTGAAAATTGCTGGAGCATTGAATGTACCTATGTGTGCCCCAATACACACATAGAACATTTTGGCAAAAGTTGAAGACTTATTGGTTCAAGGATTTAAGGAAATGCCCGTCCAATCATGAGCTGACTGCTAATCTAACTCAATAGAAACTTTAGTGGTCACACATGACAGAAAATATAGACTTTCTATAATTAATCCAGGAAAGTCACTAAACAAACAAACAGCAACAAACACTGGGAAGGGGAATATGATATCCAGAGTTACCACACTATATTATTAAAATATCAAGTTCTCAGCAAATAATCATGAAACATGCAGAGTAACAGGAAAGTGTGGTCTATATGTGAGACATAAAGTAGTCAACAGAAACTGTCCGTGAGGAAGTCCATATCTTAGACTTACTGGACAAAGATCTTCTATCAGCTATTATAAATGTTTAAAGAACCAAAGGAAACCACGTCTAAAGAACTGAAGAAAAGTATGAGAATAATATCTCACCAAATAAGGAACATCAATAAAAGATACAAATTATTATAAAAACAAAATTTAAAAGAAAATTAACATTCTTTATTCTAAAATAAAAATTTCCCAGAAGAACTCAACAGCAGGAGAAAATGAGTTGACAAGAGAAAAACATCAGTAAACTTAAGATAAGTCCATTGAAATTATCCAGTTCTGGAACAGAAAGGAAAAAGAATGAAGACTGAACAGAGTCCATGATATTGTGAGATACCTCCCAACAGGAGAGAAGAAAAGGGGGCAAAAAGAATGAAGAAATAATATCCATAAACTTCCTAAGTTTGATGAAAAAACTTATCTGATATATAAGAAGCTTAAAGAACTCTAAGCAGTATGAACTCAAAAAAATTCACATGTAGATACATCATAGTCAAACTACTGAAAGACAAAGACAAAGAAGGAATCTGGGAAGCAACAAGGAAGAGAAGCAACTCATCATGTACAAGGGATCCAGAATAAGATTAACAACTGACTCATTAGCAGAAACCAGGGAGGTCAGAAGACAGTGGGATGATGTAGTTAAATTGCTGAAAGAAAATGATGTCAACCAACAATTCTATATCTAGCAAGACTATCCTTTAAACATGAAGGATAAATTAAGCAAGTTTACATGAATAATAAAGATGAATTAAGACATTTCTAGTGACTTCTCTGGTGGTCCAGTGATTAAGAATCCAGGTTGTAAAGCAGGGGACATGGGTTTGATGCCTGTAGGGAAACTAAGATCCCACATGCTGTGGGGCAATTAAACCCATGTACCTCAACTAGAAAGTCCACGTGCCACAAACTACAGAGTCCATGAACTTTGGAGGCCATGTGCTGTAACTACTGAGCCTATGTACCACAACTAGACAGAAGCCTATTTGCTGCAACAAAAATCACTTATGCCAGATGCTGCCAAAAAGTAAAGAAAAAAAAAATTTTTTAAAGGCATTTCTAGATAAAGACTAAAAAAATTCATCACCAATAGGTCTTCCCTATAAGAAATACTAGGGAGTCCTTTAGTATGAAATGAAGGGTACAAGACAGTAATATGAACCTATACAGGTAAATATAAAAGACATTATAAAGGTATTTTGTTTGTAAATATCTTGTTTTTATACCTAATTTAAAATACAATTGCACATGTGTGAGGGCAGGAGATATATTGAACACTGTACTTTTTGCTCATATTTTTTATAAATCTGAAACACTCTAAAAATAAAATCTATTAAAGAAAACATCAGAAAGCAGTATTATAAAACTGTGTTGAAGAGTTTATAATGTGTAAAGATATAATCGATAAAGATGTGATAAAGAAGAAGAGGGGGAATGGAGCTATATTGGAGCTATATATTAATCCATTATATATTGTTTTATATACTTGCATACTTTGAAATTAATCATCTAATATATATAATCTTAAATTAAGATACCACATGTAATTCCCAGGGCAATCACTAAGGAAAAAAGTATTAAGGGAGGAAGGGAGAAACTAAATATATAACAGAGAGAAAACATAGCAAAATGGCAGACATAATCCTACTTTATCAGTAATTACCTTAAATATAAATGGATTAAACCCTTCAATTAAAAGGCAGAAATTGGAAAAATGGATTAAAAAAAATCCTTCATATGCTATCTATGTGAGGGATAGTTTAGATCCAAAGACAGAGAAATAAGCTGATGATAAAAGGGCTAGAAAAGATATATTAAGAAAACTCTAACCCAAAATTGCTGGAGCAGCTTTATTAATAACACACAGAATAGACTTTAGGACAAAATTGTTACATAGGAAAAGAATGACATTTTATAATTATAAATGTGTCAGTCTATTAGAAAGAAATAACAATTATAAATATGCACACCTGATAGTAGAGCTCCAAAATACATGAAGCAAAAAATGACAGAACTGATGGAAGAAATAGATAATTCAACAACAATAGTTGTAGATTTCAATGCCCTACTTTCGATAATGGATAGAGTGACTAGATAGAAGATCAAGAAGGATCTTCATCTTTCATAAAGATTTAATTTATTATGATCAATCATAAAGATTTCATTTCCACCTAGATTGATCTGAATTAAACATGATCTCCATTAAAATGTTACACAATCAAGACTGGGAAGACAATCTTCAAAATGGGAGATAACATTTGCAAATCATACATCTGATAAGGGATTAATATTCAGAATATATAAAGAATTCCCACAACTCAACAACAATAACAGAACAAGTAACTCAATTAAAAATGGGCAAAGGAATCCAACAGGCATTTCTCCAAAGATGATGTGTAAATGGCCAACAAGAATCTAAAAGGATGCTCGGTGTCACCTATCCCTAGAGAAATACAAATCAAAACCATAATGATATATCATCTCACACCCATTAGGGTGGCTACCGTAACACTTTTTTAAAATACAGAAAATAACAAGTGTTGGTAAGGATGTGAGAAATTAGAACCCTGTGCCCTGATGGTGGGATTATAAAATGATGCAACTGCCATGGAAAACTGTATAGTGTTCCTCAAAGAATTTAAAAAACAATCATGACTCAGCAATCTCACTTCTGGGTATATATATCCAAATGAACTGAAAGCAGGGTCTCAAAGAGGTATTTTCATACTCATATTCATAGGATTATTCATAGTAGCCAAGAGATGAAAGCACCTGAATGTCTATCGATAGATAAATGTGGTAAATACATAAAATGGAATATTATTCAGCTTTAATAGGGAAGGAAATACACGTAATATATAGCATCCTGTTACTTGCTACCACATGGATGAAACTTGAGGACATTATTCTAGTTACAAAAAGACTAATACTGCATGATTCCACTTATATGTGGTATCTAAAGTAGCCAAATTCATAGAAACAAAAGTAAAATGGTGGCTATGAGGACTAGAGAAGGGAAAAATGGGGAGATGTTTAATGGGTATAGAGTGCTTTGTTTTGCAAGAAGAAAATTTTTGCAAAGAGATCTGTTGCACAACAATATGAATATACTTAACACTACTGAATTGTATATTCCAAAATAGAAAAGATGGCAAATTTTATATTGTGTGTTATTTTATCATAATTTAAAAATGACATCAGGAAATCATTTTTTGGTAACCTAGACAATCTAACTGTAAAGTTAATATGAAAAATATGATTAAGAGTAGTTGGGAAAACATTAGAATAATGAGGATGGAGTACTAGATCTACCAGTTACTAAAACATTTTATAAATCTTTGAAAAGTAAAACATCATCATATTTACACATAAATAAATAGATAGTAGATGTAATAAAATAGGATGGAAAGTTCAGAAATACATGCAATTACATTTAGACTATAGCATGGGTGACATTTATAGTCTATCCATGGGGGAAAATGGATTATTCAATAATTGCTATTGGGACAACTAGTAGCTATCAGAAAAAAGTATGGATGGACCCATATTTCCTACCTTATACCAGGATAAATTCCAAATGTATGTTTTCCTCTTCCAGCATTATGGCAGATTACATGTCTTGAAGTGCCTTCCCATTACAACTATTAATAGATCCTGTCCTTTAATCTAAAAAGTAAGAATAATCTCCAAGGATATTAAAAAAAAAAAAAAGTGAGTCAAAATCTGAGTGGAAACCATGAACTATAAGGTAACACAAATATTAGGGCTGTGTGTGTTTGTGTGCTTAGTCACTTAGCTGTGTCCAACTCTTTGCAACCCTTTAGACTATATAGCCTGCTGGGCTCCTCTGTCCACGGGATTTTTCAGGCAAGAATACTGGAGTGGGTTGCCATCTCCTCCTCCAGGGGCTCTTCCTGACCCAAGGAACAAACCTGTGTCTCCTTTGTCTCCTGCACTGCAGGTGGATTCTTCACCTGCTGAGCCGTGGTGGCAAATGCCAATATAAACACTGGAATGGAGAATAGAGACAACTCAGAGGAAGGACCTGGATCCTCTGAGGAACTTAGAAAGGTCCCAGGTTGATAGCACCCCCTGTTCCTGTTAGAATCAAATACAAATCCTTCCAGAAGAAAGCATACCCTGTTTTGGACCCAATTTGGTTAAACAAAATATGAGCTGAAATTATCACTGCCATAACGATAATGACAGAAACACCAAACCAAGAAACAAGCTTCATGGACGGTACCAGAAGTAATGAAAAATAGATTTAGAACCCTAAGGACTTCAGTGTTGGAACTACCAAAAACAGAATGTAAGATAAGCACAAAAACTTTAAAGGGATATAAAACTAATTTTAAAAATGAGTAAGCAATAAGAGACTACCCAAGTAGTCTGAAAAAGAACTAAGTAGAAGTTTTCTAACTGAAAAATAAAATCACCAAAATTATAAGCTTACTATAACTAAAATTAAAAAATTATTGGGTGAATTAAACAATAGTTTAGATATAGCCAAAAAGAGAACCAGTGAGTTGGAAGATGAATAAAAATATTTACCTAGAATATAATACAGCAAGAAAAACAAGCCAGAAATAGAGAATTATTTAGGGTATATGGAGGAGAGAATAAAAGTCTAAATTGAGAGTCTCATTTAGAATGCCAGAGAAGAAAAGAGAGAAAATGAATGAGATGTAACATTAGACAAAAGCTAAGAAATTTTCAGAATTGATGAATGATATAAATCCATAGATAAAAGTAATTAATCAAATTCAAAGCAGGATTAAGAAAAATCAACAACTACACATATCAGAGTGATACTGAAGAACTCCAAAGACAGATATTCTTATATACAGCCAGAGAGAAGAGGAAATTTACCTATAAAATATGACAACTGTCAGAGAAGGCAATGGCACCCCACTCCAGTACTCTTGCCTGGAAAATCCCATGGATGGAGGAGCCTGGTAGGCTTCAGTCCATGGGGTCGCTAAGAGTCGGACACAACTGAGCAACTTCACTTTCACTTTTCTCTTTCACGCATTGGAGAAGGAAATGGCAACCCACTCCAGTGTTCTTGCCTGGAGAATCCCAGGGACGGGGAAGCCTGGTGGGCTGCCATCTATGGGGTCGCACAGAGTCGGACACAACTGAAGTGACTTAGCAGCAGCAGCAGCATAGTTGTTTTACAATGTTGTGTTAGTTTGTGCTGTACTTTTCAACAGCAATGATGGGAATATTTTTAAAATGCTAAGTTAAAAAAATAACTAAATTAATAGAATTAAGTTCCCAGGAAAACTATTTTTAGAGGACAGTGATATAAAGATATTAAGAGCAAAACATAAGTGAACACGCTCTTTACCACCATAGACCTTCACTAAAGTACAAATTTCTAAAAGATATACTTCAGAAAGACAGAAAATGACCACAGAGGAAGTTGTGAGAAGCAAGAAGGAAAAGAGCAAAAAAATTTGGTAAGTCTAAAGACAAATTGTTCATATATAAGAAAAAGAATAATAACAATGAATTGAAGTGAAGTGAAGTGAAGTCGCTCAGTCGTGTCCGACTCTTTGCGAGTCCATAGACTGTAGCCCACCAGGCTCCTCCGTCCATGGGATTCTCCAGGCAAGAATACTGGAGTGGGTTGCCATTTCCTTCTCCAGGGAATCTTCCCGACCCAGGGATCGAACCCAGGTCTCCCGCATTGCAGGCAGACGCTTTAACCTCTGAGCCACCAGGGAAGCCTATAATAACAATGGCAGAATTTAAAAAGAGCTAAAAATCTCTGCTACATGGCTTATAAATCCCTTGGACTGCAAGGAGATCAAACCAGTAAATCCTAAAGGATATCAACCCTGAATATTCATTGGAAGGACTGATGCTGAAACTGAAGCTCCCATACTTTGGCCATCTGATGCGAAGCACTGACTCACTGGAAAAGGCCTTGATACTGGGAAAGACTGAAGGCAAAAGGAGAAGAGGGCAGCAGAGGATGAGATGGTTAGATAGCATCACCAACTTAATGGACAAGAATCTGAGGAAACTCTGGGAGATAGTGGAGAACAGTGGAGCCTGGCAAGCTGCAGTCCGTGGGGTCAAAAAGAGTTGGCTATGACTTAGCAACTGAATGACAACAAGATCAGTGGTGTGCTGGTAAATGTTTAACAAACACTTCTAGAGGGGGGAAAACCCCTTATTTATGTTTGTTGATTTCCATGGTTTTATATATATATGCTTCCCCCATGGCTGATTTCAAGCTACCAATGTGATGCTACTAAATAAGGTGTTAAGAAGAGAAGCTAACAATTTGCTCCTGTGGAACAGTATGAGCCAGCTGCAGCATACCACTGTCAAAGATCCTAATATTAGTCAGGAAAGGAATTGCAACTTTGTTAAGAGTATTTAGTAAACTTCAAGGGTAATAAATAAAAGCATAGAAATGAAGTAAATAAACTTCTAAACCAGTGAATGGAAAAACTGAATAAGAAATATACTCACTACATCAAACAAAATATTCATTTTTTTTAAATAGCAAGAAAGGAAAACAGAAACAAAAAAGTGGAACAAATACAAAGTGCAAAGCAAAAGGGTAGAAAAGAGTAGAAGTAAATCAATAATTTCAATAAGTACATAGATAAACTTAGTTAAATAGACTAGATTTAAAAAATAAGCCCATCAATATATCATTAAAAGAGAAATATCTGAAACATAGGGACATATAATGGTTGGGGAAAAAAAGGATAGATGAAAAAAGGGTATATGAGACAAATATAACCAAAAGTTGAGAGATTCTTTAAATAATATCAGATAGGGAATTCTTTGGCAGTCTAGTGGCTAGGACTCACTGTTTTCACTGCTGGGGGGCCCAGGTTCAACCCCTGGTTAGGGAACAAAGGTCCCATAAGCCACGAAGTGTGGCCACAAACATATAAAAAGCATCAGATAAAACAGACTTTAAACAAAACTATTGTTAAGAATGAAGGATCAATGCTAATAAAAGGTTCAATTCAAAAGGAAGCTGTAAAATTTTAAAACTTGTTCACACTTAATAAAATAGTCAATATATATACATACACACATATATATTACTAATTATATATTAATCTTCCACATTAACTTTTAGCTTATCTTTGTAGGATAAAATAAATGAAACCCACAATGATAAGCTGAAAGTTCGTGTAGAAGATCATAATCTCATCACTCCGTTTTTAATAGGTCAAGCAGACCTATTTAATAAATAAAGACAGACCTGAACATCACAATGAACAACTTTGAAAAAACAGGCACATATAAAATGGTAGACCCAGTTAGACACACAATGAGGTTGTGAAATTAGTAACAAAAATAACTAGGAAAATATCAAACGTTTGGAAATCAAGAAACACATTTCTACTTTTGCTTCTTTTTAAGATTGAGCCATAGTAATGGCTAATCATGGTATTACCGCGTGGTAATAAATCACCACATTACCTGCGGCCTGAAAACAAAACAACAGACAAAATACACAAAGCACCATTTTTAGAGACATCAGACAATAGAGAACAATGACTCCTGAAAGACGGGAAATAAACAAGGTGAGCCTGACAAATTCCTAGCGTACTGCTTTGAGAGTCTCCAGGCTTCAGCACTGGGATGGGACACTGAGGCAGAGCACAGCACACTCCTAGTGTTGAGGAGGCAGAACGAAGTGTCCAGGGAAACCAAGGGAGCTAGACTCCATAGGATGGAGTCTCACAAAAGAGAGAAGTGCATAGAAGGAGAAACTAGAAACTTGGGCATGGGTCCCCTTGGGCATGTGAGGAAACTAACCAATGGCAAAAGGAATAAAGGGAACACATGGTGTTCACATGGTGATGAAAACAGCCCCTATTTCTAATAACGAGACTGAAAAAATTCACAATTCATGGGATATTGGATAGAGTTCTCAGGAAGGTATTACTTTAGTAGAGGGGAAAATTAGTCCCAGATTGAGTACTGCTGTGGACCCATCTAATAAATCATTAAAATAAGACTGAGAAAGATCAAACTGTTTCCAAGTAACTTAACTGCATCCGAGAATAAAGAAGATTTACAGGAATACGAAATTATCCACCACCGGCAAGGAAAAATTCACAGTGTCTGGCATCCAATCACAGATTATGAGCTAAGTCTAGATGCAAAAACAATATGGCTCAAAATGAGAATAATCAATCAATTGATACTGACATAGAATATATACAGATTTTAGAATTAACAGGGAAAGACATTAAAAGAGGTATTTTAATTGTATTTGGTATGTTGAAAAATTTAAGCAGAGATATGGAAGATATAAAAAGATATAGATCAAACTTGTAGAGATGAAATTTAAAATATTTGAGATAAAAAAATATTGGAAGCAATAAACCATAGATGAAACACTATGGAAGAACATTATAGATTAGTGGGCTTCAAGGCAGAGCAGTAAAAAATATCCAAAATGAAAAACAAGAAAAACATCCCCCCAAATGAAAGAATTATTGGTGAGCTACAGGACAACCCAAGAAAAAAACTTTCCAAATGTAGTGAAACTGTAAACTCCTAGATCCAAAAAGATTAATGAACTCCAAGTACAAGAAACATGAAGAAAACTACACCATAGCACATCATAGTCAAATTGCTAAAAATGAATAATAAAGAAAAAATTTTAAGGCAAAGATAAAAGAAATGTTATGTACACAGTAAGAAAGATAATGATGGTATCATATTTCTTATTGTGAATGCAAGAGAAAAGACAGGGGAGCAACATTTTAAAAATAATGATAATTACTACTACTACTACTGCCAACCTATAAATCTATACCCAGTGAAAATATCTTTCAAAAAATACATGAAATATTAAAGGATGCCATTCAGGCATAATAAAAATAATACCACATGGAAACCTCAAATCTATGGAAAAGAACGAAGAGCACTGGAAATAGTTACTACATGGCTGAACGTATGTGTATGTGTGTGTGTGTGTGTGTGTGTGTGTGAAGTTACTTCAGTCATGTCTAACTCTTTGCAGTTCTATGGACTGTAGCCCGCCAGGCTCCTCTGTTCATGGGATTTTCTAGGCAAGAGTACTGGAGTGGGTTGCCATGCCCTCCTCCAGGGGATCTTCCCAACCCAGGGACTGAATCCAAGTCTCATGTCTCTTGCATTGGCAGGTGGGTTGTTTACCACTAGTGTCACTTTGGAAGCCCTGGGTAAATGTATATTTTCCATATAACTCAAATCTCTTTAAAACTAATTGACTTTGAAACTAGTATCAAAGTACTGTGGGTTATAGAACATATATAAAATAAAATTCAAGACAATAGTATGAAGTGGTATAATTGAAGATAGAGGGCAATAAGTTAAAGACATGTCCTAAATTAATATTAAAATAACAAAATAAATAATTTTGCTAATAAACCAACAAAGGAGACAATGTTGAATAATTTTAAAAACCTGAATAATCTAAAAGAGTAGAAAAAAGGGAAAAGAACAAAAAAGAGACAGAAAACACAGAAAGAAAATATCAAGGTGATAAGACTCAAACCTAATCATATCAATAATCACACTAAATGTAAATGATCTAAATGTACCAATTAAAAGGCAAAGATTATCAGATTAGACAAAAAGCAGAACTATATGCTGGCTATAAGAAGTGTATATTAAATATAAAGACACAAATAGATTAAAAGGATGGAAAAGATTTATCATGCTAATAGTAGTCAAAAGAAAACTTGAATGATGATATTACTATCAAAGTAGATTTTATGGATTCATAATAAAAGGGTCAATTAAACAAAAGGGCATAAAACAATCCTATATATCTATATACCTAATAACAGTTTTCAAATTATATGAAGCAAGACTGATAGAACCTCAAGGAAAAACAGACAAATCCAGAATATCAGTTGGTCATTCCAGTACCCTTTTCTCAATAACAGGAAAAAAAGGCAGAAAATCAGTCAGGATATAGACTCAAACAACACATCAACTAACTTAACCTGTTTGAAAGTTATAGGTCACTCTATCTAAAACAATAAAATACACATTCTTCCCAAGTGCACACAAAACATTTACCAAAGTAGGCTGCATTCTGGGCCATAAAATTAGTTTCAAAAGATTCAAAAGGATTAAAATTATACAAAGTGTATATTCTCTGACAATTGAATTAAATTAGAAACCAGCAATGGAATTATCCTAAGAGAATCCCCAAACTTTTGAAACTAAATAATACATGGGTTAAAAAAATTCAAAAGAGAAATTAGAAAATATTTTTAATTAAATGGAAATGAAAACATAATTTGTGGCATGATACTAAAGCAGTACTTAGGGAGAAATGTGTAGCACTAAAGGCTTATTTTAGACAGAAAAAAAGTATGTTTTAGACAGAAAAGTCATTCAAATAAATGACCTCAGCTTCCACTCCAGGAGACCAGAAAAAGGAGAGGAAATTAAGCCCAAAATAAGCAGAAGAACTAATAAATATGTAAATAGGAAATAGATAAACAATGTAGAAAATCAATGAAACCAAAAGGGTTCTTTTAGAAGGTCAGTAAAATGGATAAACCTGTAGCCTGAATGATTAGGAAAAAAGAGAGAAGACATAATTTGCCAATATCAGACATGGGAATGGTGACATCACTGCAGATTCTAAAGATATGGGATAGGGAATACTACAAATAATTTTATGTCGACAAATTCAACAACTTTAAAAAATGGACAAATTCCTTGAAAGATACGAATTACTAAAGTTCATTCTAGAAAAAATAGACAGCCTATTCTATTAGAGACATTAAAATTATAGTCAAAATACTTGCCACAAAGAAAAGTCCAGGCTCAGATGACTGCCAAACACTTAAGGAAGAAGTAATACCAATTATATACAAACTCTTGCAAAAAGTTGAAGAGTCAGAAATACCTCCCAACTAAATCTATAGGCCAGTATATCAGCATAAAAAGTGAAAGTGTTAGTCACTCAGTCACGTCCGACTCTTTGTAACTCCATAGACTGTAGCCTGCAAGGCTCCTCTGTCCATGGAATTCTCCAGGAAAGAATACTGGAGTGGGTAGCCATTTTCTTCTCCAAGGATCTTCCCAACCCAAGGATTGAACTCAAGTCTCTCACACTGAGGGCAGATTCTTCACCATCTGAGCCACTAGAGAAGCCCCATATATCAGCATACCTGTCTGGTTTTGATATTTCAGTATATCTGATATCTGATATATCAAAACCAGACAAAAAGTTATAAGAAAATTAGAAAATTGCCAGTGGCTTTTTTCATAGAACTAGAGCAAAAAATCTCAAAATTTGTATGGAGACACAAAAGATCCTGAATTGCCAAAGCAATTTTGAGAAAGAAAAACAGACTTGGAGGAATCAGGCTCCCTGACTTCAGACTAATAAAAAGTTACAGTCATCAAATCAGTATGGTATTGGAACAAAAATAGAAAAATAGATCAATGAAACAGGATAGAAAACCCAAAAATAAACCCATACACCTATGGTCAATTAATCTATGATGAAGAAGGCAAGACTACACAATGTTGGAGACAGTCTCTTCAACAAATGATGCTGGGAAAATTGGGCAGCTATATGCTAAAAAATGAAATTAGATCATTCTTTAACTCCATACACAAAAATAAGCTCAAAATGGATTAAAGACCTAAATTGTGAGACTGGATACTATAAAACTCCTAGAGGAAAACAAAGGCAGAACAGTCTCTGACATAAATTGCTGCAATATGTTTTTCAAACTGTCTCCCAGCATAATGAAAATAAGAACAAAAATAAGCAAATGGGACCTACTTAAACTCAAAAGCTTTTGCATAGCAAAGGAAACAATAAACAAAATGAAAAGACAACCCACAATTTGGGAAAAAATATTTGTAAATGATGTGACAGATAAGGGATTAGTCTCTAAAATTTAAAAATATCTCAAGATACTTAACAAGATCAAAACAAACAACACACTCGAAAAATCGGCTGCTGCTGCTGCTGCTAAGTCACTTCAGTTGTGTCTGACCCCATGGACGGCAGCCCACCAGACTCCCCCGTCCCTGGGATTCTCCAGGCAAGAACACTGGAGTGGGTGGCCATTTCCTTCTCCAATGCATGAAAGTGAAAAGTGAAAGTGAAGTCATTCAGTCGTGTCTGACTCTTAGCAACCTCATGGACTGTAGCCCACCAGGCTCCTCCATCCATGGGATTTTCCAGGCAAGAGTACTGGAGTGGGGTGCCATTGCCTTCTCTGTGAAAAACAGACAGAAGACATAAATATACATTTCTCCAAAGAAGACATACAGATGGTCAAAAGGCACATGAAAAGATGTTTAATATCACTAATTATTAGGGAAATGCAAGTCAAAACTATTAATACAATGAGATGTCACCTCATATAACTAGAATGGTTATCATAAAAAAAATCCATGAACATAAACGCTGGGGAGGGTGTGGAAAGAAGGGAACCTCCTCTACTGCTGGTGGGAATGTAAATTGGTATAGCCACTATGGAGAACAGTATGGCGGTTCATTAAAAAACTAAAAATAGAGCTACCACATGACCCTGCAATCCCACTCCTGGGTATATATCCAGAGAAAAACAAGACCTAAAAGTATACATGCACCCCAGTGTTCACTGAAGCACTGATTACAATAGCCAAGACATGGATGCAGCCTGAATGTCTATTGACAGAGGAATGGATAAAGAAGATGTGGTATGTATATACAATGGAATATTACTCGGCTAATAAAAAGAAATAATGCCATTTGCAGCAACATAGACAGTGTCATATGAGTGAAGTAAGACAGAGAAGGAGAAATATCATATGTTATCATTTATATGTGGACCCTAAAAAGAAATGATACAAATGAGTTTATTTACAAAACAGAAGCAGACTCACAGACTTAAAGAACAAACTTATGGTTGCTGGGAGGAGGGGTCAAGGATCAGGGGAAGGGATACTTAGGGAGTTTGGGATGGACATGTGCATACTGGTATATTCAAAACGGATAACCAACAAGGAACTGCTGTATAGCACATGGGACAATGTTACACGGCAGCCTGGATGGGAGGGCGTTCGGGGAAGGATGGATACTTGTATATGAATGGCTGAGTCCCTTTGCTGTTCACCAGAAACTATCACAACATTGTTTGCTAATTGGCTATACCCCAATATAAAATTTTAAAAGGTTTTAAAAAGAGAAAAAAACAAAAAAGAAAATCAGAGACAACTATTCATCAGGAACATGCAAAGACTCTAAACAAAATTTTATTAAATCAACAATATAATGGCAACCCACTCCAGTATTCCTGCCTGGAGAATCCCAGGGATGGAGGAGGCTGGTAGGCTACAGTCCATGGGGTCGCAAAGAGTTGGACATGACCAAGCGACTTCACTTCACTTCAATACACCATGACTAAGTGAGGCTCATCTTGGAAATGCAGGGTTGGTTTAACATCAGAAAACAAATTGATGTAATTCATCACATCAAACTAAAAAAACACACAAGATCATCTTAATAGATGTGGAGAAAGCCTCTGACAAAAGTCTAATATTGATTTCTGATAAAAAAAAAACAAACCTGTCAATAATGAAAGATAGTAGAGAACTTCCTCAATCTGACAAAGGCATCTATGAAAATCCTACAGCTATACACACACACAAACAGACAAAACATACATAAGGGCAAAAGACTGAGTACTTTTCACCTAAGATCAGGAGCAAGATAAATATCCATCTTTTCCCCTGCTACTATCAACACTGTACTGGAAGTTCTAACCAGTACAATCAGGCAAGAAAGAGAAATAAAAGACATCCAGATTGGAAATAAATAAATAAAAGTGTCTTTATTTGCAGATGACATGTTGTCTATAAAGATAATCTGTTGGACTCTTTAAAAAGCTACTAGAACTAATAAGTGGGCTTAGCAAGGCTGCAGACTACAGAATCAGTTACATAAAAATTCATATTTATGTGTACCATAAATAAACCATTGGAAATTGAAATTTAAGACAGCATTTACAATAGCATCAAAATAAACAAATAATAAGGGATAAACCTGAACAAGCAATGTGAAAGATCTGTACTCTAAAGACTATAAAATATTGATGAGAGAGATTGAGGAAAATGTTCAGGGGTTGGAAGACTCAATATTGTTAAGATGTCATTTTCTCCAAATTGGTTTTTAGATTCAAAGTAGTACCAATCAATAGCTCAATGGGATTTTTTGTAGAAATTAACAAGTTGATGCCCAAATTCATATGGAAATGCAAAGGAAAAAGTTGCAATGAAGAAACAAAGTTGGAGGACTTATATTACCTTATTTCAAGAATTATTATAAAGTAACAGTAATCAAAACAGTGTAGAATTAGCATAAAAGCTAGAGTAAGGAATCGATGGAACAGAATAGAGTCCAGAAATAACTCCACATATAAATAATTGATTTTTTTACAAAGTTTAAAAGAAATAGTACTAGAATGAGTGAATATATATAGTAAAACAACAAAATGTCTTGATTCTATACCTCTCATATCTACAAAAATTAACTCAAAGTGGATCCTACACCTAAACAAAAATACCAAAGCTACAAAACTTATAGAAGAAGGGGGAACTTTTCTGTGACCTAGCTGAAGATTTTTAGCTATGACAACAAAAACACAATACACAGAGGGAAAAATGTATAAATTGGACCTTAACAAAATTAAAAACTTGTGTTCTTCAAAAACACTGTTAAGAGGGCTTCCCTGGTGGCTCAGTGGTAAAGAATCCATCTGCCAATGCAAGAGACATGGGCTCAATCCCTGATCCAGGAAGATCCCACATGCCATGGAGCAACGAAGCTAGTGCGCCACAACTACTGAGCCTGTGCTCTGGAGCCCAGAACCTCAACTACTGAGTCCACGTGCCACAACTACTGAAGGCCACGCCCCCTAGAGCCCGTGCTCTGCAGCAAGAGAAGCCCCCGCAATGAGAAGCCCGCACACCCCAGGTAGAGAGGAACCCCTGCTTGCTGCAACTAGAGAAAAACCTGGGCAGTAACGAAGGCCCAGCACAGCCAAAAATTAATTCACTAATTAATTTTTTAAAAAACTGATAAGAATGAAAAGACTAGTTATGGATTGGGAAATTTTTTTAAATTAACTTCTCTTTGGCTGCTCTGAGTTTTCATTGCTGCGTATGGGCTTTCTCTAGTCGCGGCCAGCAGGGGCTACTCTCTAGTTGCAGTGTGTGGGCTTCTTGCCGCGGTGGCTTCCTGTTGCCGAACACGGGCTCTAGGATGCACCGGCTTCATTACTTGCAGCACACAGGCTCAGCAGCTGTGGTGCATGGGTTTAGATGCCCTGCAGCATGTGGAATCTTCCCAGACTAGGGATCGAACTCATGTTCCCTGCATTGGCAGGAGGATTCTTAACCACTGGACCACCGGGGAAGTCTGGGAAAAATTTTTTTGTAAAATATTTATCTAATTTTTTCCACAGTATATAAAGAACTCCCACTCAGTAATTAAAAAAATAACCCAAATACTTGACCAAAAAAAAAAAAAAATACGAATGGCAAATAAGCACATGGAAAGATGTTCAACATCATTAGTCATTGCTGCTGCTAAGTTGCTTCAGTCGTGTCCGACTCTGTGCAACCCCAAAGACAGCAGCCCAACAGGCTCCCCCGTCCCTGGGATTCTCCAGGCAAGAATACTGGAGTGGGTTGCCATTTCCTTCTCCAATGCTTGAAAGTGAAAAGTGAAAGTGAAGTCGCTCAGTCGTGTCTGACCCTCAGCGACCCCATGGAGTGCAGCCCACCAGGCTCCTCCATCCATGGGATTTTCCAGGCAAGAGTACTGGAGTGGGGTGCCATTGCCTTCTCCTTCATTAGTCATTAGGGATATGCAAATTAAAACCATAATGAGATATGACTATACATCTATTAGAATGGGTAACATTAAAAAGAGAGATTATTCTTGTGCTGATGAGAACGAGCGGAATTACAACTCTCATACGCTGCTGGTGGGAAACATAACATGGTACCACTACTTTGGAAAACATAGTTAGCCAACTACTTATGGCAAATGATCAGTATCTAGGATCTATAGGATCTGTAAAGAATTGTTAAAATCAATCATAATTCCTGGCGATTTCAGTGTTAAGCTAAATACATAACTCTTCCAATACATTCTTCTCTCTATTCCTTTTGTATCTCTCCTCCACTGACCTTGCCTCTACACTCCCCTGGCCACACATTACCAATAAACACAACTTCCAAATAATCCTACCTACAGGCAACCACTCCTTACCACCAGCTCCACCCCCTTCTAGTACCTCAACTCCAATCATTCTTTGGTCCCATCAGAACCTGTGCTCCATTCATCATCCTTTCTCTTCACTCTGCCATACTCCTCTCCCTTGTGAGCTTAAATTCCTTGTTCTGTTTTTGTAAATACCCTTTGCTTATACTTTTTACTCTCTTGCCCTCTCCTTTCATTGTATTCACATAGCAAACGTCTAACTCTGGCTATATGCAACCACTCACCTGTTCTGCACATGCACTCCTGTGGCTCAGCAGAGCTGGGGAAAATTGCTCACTTAATTTATGGCCACAGGACTTCCTTAGTGGTGCAGTGGATAGGAATCCAGCTGCCAATGCAGGGGACATGGGTTCGATCCCTGGTCTGGGGCGATTCCACATGCAAGGGAGCAACTAAACCTGGGCGCCGAAACTACTGAGCCCGTGTGCCACAACTGCTGAAGCCCGCATGCTCTAGAGCCAGCAAGTCACAGCTACTGAGCTGCATGCAGCAACTACCAAAGCCCGTGGTCTACAACAGAAGCCACTGCAATGAGAAGCCTGTGCACCACGAGAGAGGAGACCCTGCTCTCCACAACTAGAGAAAGCCTGCATGCAGCAACGAAGACCCAGTGCAACCAAAAATAAATATAAATGAACAAACTAAAAAATTCATGACCATAGGGAATTCCCTGGTAATCCAGTGGTTAGGACTCGGTGCGCTGCTTGGGGAACTAACATCCCACAAGCTATGTGGTGAGGCCCAAAGTGAATAAATTTTTAAAATAAATAAATAGATAAGTAAATTTATGAACATATCTCAGGTGGGCCCTTAGTGCCACTTGGCAATCACAGAACATGTCCATAGTCCCCTCACTCTCCTGGACAACTATTTCATGCCCTAGTGTCTCCCTCTCCATCCTCACCCTCAACTGTTGACCTTGTTTCTTATTTCACTGAGAAAACAAAGCAATCAGAAAAGGACGTCTGCAAGCTCCTGTGTTGGATATATCCATTTACCCACTTCCATGCCCAGATTCTCTGTCTTCCCACTGTCTCCATGGATAACTGTCTGTGCTCCTAGGTAAAACCAGTCCTCCACCTATGCAGGAGACACCGTGCCCTTTGCTGTCCAGAGGACACTGCTGCAGCGATTCTCCCTTCTAACTCTTGCATCATAATTTTCCATTTCCTACTGGATTTTTGTCAGTAGCATCTGAACAAGCTACATTTTTTCTTAGCCTTACACTGTGCTCCTGCCACCACCCTATTTCTTTGATCCCTTTAGGGTGAAAGTCCAGAGTTCCTCTGGTCACTGTCCCTAGTGTCTCCTCTCATTCTCTCTTAGACATACTCCTATCAGAATTCTGCCCCCTTTGCCACCGAAATAGCTCCTGTTGAGGTGACCAATGTCCCCCACACTGCTAAATCTAATGGTTAATTCTTATTCTTTTTATCATCTCCATGAGCAGCACTTGATGCAGTTGACTATAGCCTTCTTTGGGGAAAATTTTTCTAGCTGGACTTCTGGGACTCTACCCCCCTGATTTGCCTCCTACTTTACTGCAGCTGCTTCTCAGGCTCCTTTGCTGGTTCTGCATCTCTAGACTACAGCAACAGGCATTCTCAAAATAGCTGGTATGAATATCAATTGGTATAATTGCTACTGAGGACAAATTGGCAATAACTATCAAAAGTACAAATGTACATCTCCTTTGACCCAGAAATTCTGCTTCTAGTAATATCCTTCATATAAATGCACACACATGCTAAGTGACACATGGACAAAGTAATTCACTACAGCATATTTTATCCCTGAAGAAGAATGAAAACAGCCAAAATGTCCAGCAATAGACACTAAAGAAATTACGGTCCATCCATACAATGGAATATTTTGCAGTAGCAAAAAAAAGAATGAGGAGACTGTCTGTGTCTGCATTTTCTTGCACAGGCTAGCTCAGGAAGGATACTCATGAAACTGGGGACAATGCTTGCTTATTTGGAGGGCAATGGATGAGTCAGAAGCAGAGGTGGAAGACTTTGCTGTCAACCCTTTTAAATTTGAATTTTAGTACACTGTGAATGATTTATCTATTAAAAGGAGAAGAAGGCAGGGTTTAGTTCCAATATGGAATGCGTTCTAAGATATTAATAAAAAAGGTAAGTATTAAATACAAAAGATTGTGTACAATATGCTATACATAGGTGTAGGGCAGACTTATTTTTCCTTAATTACTCTTCTGTGTTATCTTTTGAATTTTGTACCTTATATATATACATATTTCCTATTCAGAAAGAAAAATGCATTTTCATATGCATCACCTCTACAATCCTATGACTGAAACTCACCAAGTATTTCCCTATTTTTCTAACAAAGGAAATGAACAGAGAAGTTAGAGGAGGCACCAGGACCAGAGCCCACTTTCCCTGCCACTCCCTGTTAGCTCCTCCAGCCGTGGCATCCTCTACCACCTCCCATCCCTGTCTTCTCTGGCTTCTTCCCTCAGGAAGCACAACTCTTAAGTCCAGCCTCAGAGAGTCTGCC
Organism: Bos taurus; assembly: GCF_002263795.3. Lineage (NCBI taxonomy): Eukaryota > Metazoa > Chordata > Mammalia > Artiodactyla > Bovidae > Bos > Bos taurus. The sequence continues at coordinate 52,463,812 of NC_037340.1, forward strand.
ACCAGGGGCTTCACTCAGGGGACCGTTTCTCTTGCTCAGAGCCACCAAAGGGTGGTGGGAGCCACTGTGCTCTGTGGCTGGTTCCAGCCTGCCCTGACCTTGCAAGCTGCCAGGCCCTCCTCCCCTGGCCTGTACCTGTCAATGATGACGGGGTCTGAGGGCGTCTCATTCCGGTTGCCACAGCTCTTCCGGTCACAGCATCGGCTGAAGGAAAGGTGAGGAGGGAGGGAAGGAAGAAAGAAGGAGAGGGAGATTACAGTGTGGGGTGTGTTTGTGTGCGCGTGTGCACGTGTGTGTGTATGTGTGGCTCTAGGGTGAGGATGCTGATGTCCTGTCTCTGAGTGTGGAATCCCTGGCCCAGAAGGGCTCACTCCCAGAACCCAGCCCTGGGGATAAGGTTGGCCAGGAAACCCTTGTCCCAAAGGCGTGCTGCTCCTTAAGATCCAGGAAAGGGTAGAATGCTGACCATCTACTCTCTCTGTACCCTTTTTATACAAAGAGCTCCAATTGTAAGCATGTAACACATGAATTTTCACAAAATGAGCTCACCCATGTAACCAGACCAAGAAATACCATATGACCAGCATCCCAGAAGCCCCATCCTGGTCACTGCCCTTCCCAAGAGTAGCCACTGTTCCAACCAGATTTTTGAACTCTAGTTTCTTTTCCATGTGTGAGGAGTTGCCTAGGACGACCTTGTCCAACTGACACCTCCTGGGGAGCCCTTGCCTAGAAATGCCAAGCCCTGGGGTAATGGGGAAGGGGAACCAAGAGCTGTGCTCCTCCTTCCCCATCCTGCCTGCCCAGGGGGTTCCCTGAAGGTCACATAAGAGGCAGAAAAGTTTCCTCCTTCAGCTCTGGAGCTAATCCAGGAGGCCCAGGCCCTGCCCCCACCTCCCAGCGAGCCCTCTCCAGAGCTTTATTAGTTAAGCTTCCCAGTAGCAGCAGGAGGCCTTTCTTGCACAAACAGTCGGAGAAGCCACATAAACAGGCCAGGCTAATGGGGCCTCAAGGACCCTCTCCTCAGCCAGAACTGTGCCCAGGGACCTCACTCTTCATCACCTCCCCCTACCAGGCTTCCCTGGGGATCAGTGGGGAGGGGGTTGGGCCAAGAGGCCAGTGCCAGCGCTCCAGCCCTTCTCACCTGCACATGATCTCATGAGTGAGCAGCACACGGCACATTTCGGGGTTCTTGTCCTGCCCTTCATAGATGATGGCCTGGGAAAGAAGAAGTGCACGAGCTTGGGGGGAAGGAGGCTCCTCTTGAGGCCAGGTGAGGGGCAGGTGGGCCCTCCTCCCAGAGAAGAGTATGCCCTCCAACTCTCTCTGAGGGCCCAGGAGTGCAAAGCAGGAGCTGGGAACCTAGCTTCCCAAATCCGGACGGCCATCAGAATGGGCAAGAATGGGGTGAGGTCTATGGATTCTGTCTGTCCACAGGCAGCACTTTCTGGAGCCAGTTCTGCCCTGGGGCAGGGAGGTCCACCGATCACCCTGACCAAGACCAGGCACATGCCCCAGCCTCCACGGTTCTCACAAGCATCGTCCCCCCAGGGTCTCCTGCCAGCTCCTCGGCCACGCTCCCCATCCGTCATCTCCGCAGGCCAGGTCAGCGGCTTCCTCTGGGACCGCTGGATCATTCCCCGACCCCTCAACCAGTCCCCAGCCTCTCCTTGGCCTTGAAGCAAGGAGTAAGCTTCCCAAACACACATTTGACTTCCAACTTAAAACGTCTGGGCCTCTCAGCCATCCCTCATTTGTGGGTCTCTTTCTCTGTGGACAGTCTCCAACCTCTTCCACGCTTGTTGGCCATACAATCCCACTTTGCCACTTCCCAGTCTGCCTCCCAGACCATAGTGACCACAGGCATCCTAGAAACGCACGACTTTTTCCTCTACCCTGGGACTGGGTGGAGGCTGCTGGAAGCCTGTCTGTGTGGGAATGCCCAAGCCTCCACCTCCAGTTCAGGCCACTGATTTTCACATCTGAGACTCAGCCCTGTTCCTTACCAGGACACAGAGTTCTGAAAAGCCTAAGGCTGCACAGTGCATGAGGGCTGACTCAGATTTCAGTTGCCCAGCGCTCCTCTGGCTGGCCCCAAGCCTCCTCCTTTCATCTTTTCAAAGCAGCAAGTGCTGAGGGCCAGTGTTGGAAGCTCTGGGGCCCCACCCAGTGCTGGACCAAGGCACCCATCCCTGTGTTAGCTGCTAAGGTCTTTCTCTTGAGAACTGCTCTCAGCAGATAGGAGCTGCTTCCCCTGAAAATGCCTGGAAGGTTACACACTTCCCTCGGGAGTGGTCCCCAGCCAGTAACTAACCAATACAGGGGACAGAATCTTGGCCTCCTTGCCTCAAGGGGCAACAACTCGGTGACATTCCTACTCTAGCCTGAGGATCAGGCTGAAGCTAGACTCCAGCTGACACCACATCCTTGCTGAGCGTCCCCTGCTCTGTCTTGCTTCTCCCTGGTCCTCTCCTGAGATCTTCTCTCCTCTTCCTCAATAAACCCACCTGAATCTCCATCTAGGCTGAATTTCTAGATAACAGGACCCAAGAGCAAAGTCTTTGTGAAAATGTCTTTTTCTTGTCTAGAGGACAAAAGCCACACATCCTCCTCCTGTGGACTGTGGGGAGCTAGATTGGTAAGGATGAAGTGCACGGGGGATACGGAAGCAGGGACAAGGATGCTTGTTCCGATCTCAGGGGAGATGGTGGCTGGCTCACCTGCTTGGACATGGAGTCAATGAGACGCACGTAGAGATCCTGTTCTGTCCGAAGACCTGAGGGTGGGAAGGCGGAGAGGTTTGTTATTTAGGGAGCTCCTGTGGCTTCTGACGACTAAACATACTCCACACCCTTCCCAGCTGGAGTACGGTGGGGTACTGTGTCACATGGTGCTGTGGTACCCCATGGGTGGTGGGCTTCGCTCACCGTTGTTATATACCAGCCGGAGGCGGTAATGGATTCCGTTGTTTGTCTTTTCAGCCCCAGGCTCCTGCAGGGACAAGATAGGGAGGATGCTCGGTGCTCCCAGGGATCCTCCAGTCACTCCCCTCCCCCTCCACTCCCCACCCAACCTTCCTCCCTCTCCTCTCCCATCCGTTCACCACCCCCTTCTCCACTCCTCCACGGCCTATCCGTCATCTGTTCCAGTGGGAAGGGGTTCCCTGAAACCACCCCCCCCACCTCCCCACCCTCTTCCTTCCCGGTGAGCCCACAAGCCTCTCACTCGGTCCTTCTCCACAAAGTCGATGAAGGCTGTGCGCTCCACCTCCACCGGCTGCCCCTGCCGGTCATACATGGCCAGCACGAAGTGGAAGAAGTTGGATTTCCTGAGGTTGGAAGGGGGCTGCTTCTCAAAGTGTGCTCGTGCCAGGCCCACACCACTGTGGGGAGGAAAGCTGCTGGAAACCACCGGAAGTGAGTGCCCTTCAGAAAGACACCTATCACCTCTGACCAGGACTCGGCTCTGACATGTCAAGAGTTACACTGGACGGGCCCATGCCACCCTTGACAGGGCCATCTCAGTTTCAGACAGAGGTCTCCCAGTGCTGAGATCACCGAACCTGCTCCCGTGGGGATAAGTGGCACATTGGAGGGTATCCCTGGCAGACTCTTTCCTAGACTTTTCTCTGGACCCTACATTTTGGAAGCTGGTCCCTAAAACCAAATGAACACATGTTACTGACCTGAGAAACACATCTTACCGACCTGAGGCTCCTGTGACTGCCCTTTAGGGCCTCAAGGGGCAGCTGCGTGGTTTGGGAATGAATATCTCACTGTACCCAGTTCATAGCTGTGCGCACGAGCCTATGGCATTGCCTGGGAGATGATGAAGTCCGTCAGATACTCAGAGACACTGAACTGGCTCAGGGCACTAGACTGCCCAGCCTGGACTCTGGGCTATGGCTAAAGGTGGAAAAGTCCTCCTCAGGTGTAGGGGAACCTGCCTCCACACTTTAAGAAGGATACCACTGGCTCCTTTGGGCAGAAGCATCTTGTGATCTGGTCTTGCTTTCTCCTGGCTCATCAGAAACCAGCCCCAGAAACAAAGCCAGGGTTGGAGCACAAGTAGGAGAACCAAGGCCCTATTTACCAAATATTTCCTGAGCCCCGGTGATGTATTAAGCACTGGCCACATGGCACCATGTGGGGCCAGACTGAAACACCTGGAAGGGGAGAGAAGACAGATTCAGAGAGCTTACTTAACACGAGACAGAGTGGTGAGTCCCCCCTAAGAGATGTGCCTACATAAAAAACAATAAAACTAAAGGAAGAAAAAATTAATTCTGTGTGAGATGAAGGGAAGACTTCACAGAGATGGTTGCATTCCCTCTGGTCTTTGATGAATGAATAGGAGCTCGACAAGGGCCGGAGGCACAAGGGCAGAACTAATAGCATAAGAAATGGCTGTAGGTGTGAGTGTCACTGGATCACAGGTTTCAAAGTGTGAAGTGAGGAGAGAAAAGGTTTGTATTGAAAGTGCCAGACTATGTAGGCATACAAAAACCAGGCCATGGAGTGTAGACTTTCTTCTCTGGGTCAAGATCTTCCAAAATGTTTTCTTTAGCTCTCTCATGGCTCCAGATCTTCGTTCTATGAAGGAGTGCTATAGCCATAACTGCTGGGAGATGCGGCTTCATGGAGTACTCATGAGTGTGTGTGTGGGGGCGTCCTTGGGGCACCCTCCAGGAAGAGACTGTCTTTGACTCGCTCAGGCCAGTGGTCCCCACGTGTGGCAACCAGCCTCCAAGCTGGTTCCCATGACGCCTGCCTCCTGGAGCTCAGGTCCTTGCACAGTCCCTGCTACACACTGTCAGGATTGGTCTCTATGGCCAATAGAATCTGGCACAAGTGAGAACATATGATTTCCAAGGTTAGGTCATACAAGATACATGGCTCCTGCCCTAAACAATCAGTGACTTGGGCAAAGCTGGCTGTCATGTTGTGAGGATACTCAAGCAGTCCTCCGGAAGGTCCACACGGAGAAGAACCGAACACTCCTGCCAACAGCCGGCACTAACTGATCAGCTGGGTGAGATCCACCGGCCCTCGGCCAGCCTTCAGATGACTGAAGCCTCATAAGAAACCCTGAGCCAGAACTACCCAGCTACACTGCTCCCTGCTTTCTAACTTTAAGAAACTGTGTGAGATAATGAATGTTGTTTTATGTCACCGAGTTTGGGAATAACTTTTTTTTTTTTTTAACGTGGCAATAGATTACCAACATACCATGCTTACTTGACTACGGAGCATTTTGGTGGAGGCATGTGGTTTGGGAGACATGACTAAAGGCCTCCAAGAGGTTCTGAAGTTAGGCAGGGCTTAGAAGATGCTGCAGGCAGGGAGTGCCGAGGGTGCTGATAGCAAGAGGCCACTGCAGGGATGCAGAGGTGAGGATGGTAGAACTGCTTTGAGAGCCATTTAGACCAGAGTCCGTCCTGGACATGCCATGTGACGGCCTCTGCCATACTCAACAGTGCTTACTATTTTTCTTCATATAATTGTAAATCAACTTATCCTTACTTGGCTTCATGCAAAGCTATAATATCTGAAATGTCATGGCCTTGAGAAGCTTGTTGTATTTTTACTTATATGCTGCTAAGTCACTTCAGTTGTGTCCGACTCTGTGTGACCCCGTAGACGGCAGACCACCAGGCTCCCCCATTTCTGGGATTCTCCAGGCAAGAACACTGGAGTGGGTTGCCATTGCCTTCTCCAATGCATGAAAGTGAAAAGTGAAAGTGAAGTCGCTCAGTAGTGCCCGACTCTTAGCGACCCCATGGACTACAGCCTACCAGGCTCCTCCATCCATGGGATTTTCCAGGCAAGAGTACTGGAGTGGGGTGCCATTGCCTTCTCCGTTTTACTTATATAGATTACAGTAAATATATAACCAATAGAATGAAAATTGTTCCTCCTCCTGAAAGCCTGCTTGGGAGCCTCAGTGGTCCATATGAAATGCTGATTTTGGAGGCAAAAGTGACAGGTCTTGCTTGGGGGATGTGGTTTGGGAAACATGACTAAAGGCCACCAGGAGGCTCTGAAGTCAGGCAGGACTTAGAAGATGCTGCAGGCAGGGAAGGCCCAGCATACGGACGTGAGAGGCTGGTCAAGATGAGGGGGGCCACCAATACCTTCTCTTCCCCACCAAAAGTTATTTCTACATGTTCTTTCCTCCAGGATCATCCTCCTCCCTCCTCCAGGGTCCCTCCCTTCTCCTCTGCCTCAGGCTTCATGTCCAGGCCTTGACTGTCCTGTTTTCCACTTGCCAGGAGGCAGAGAAGCCTGAAGAACTTCGATCGCAGCAGGTCCCTGATTACTGTTAATGAATATACTAAAGGTGGCAGTAACCCTGACTCCTTCCTCTGCCCCCTCTCCCACCCAGGACCAGCTTCAAGAGAGGTTCCAGGACCACCTAGGGGGACATAAGGCCAGAAGGGGGTGGACTGTGAAGCCATCCCAGATCACTCTACCCTTTATTCCATCATCTGGCCCAGAAAAGGAGCTGGAAGTTTCTCAGACAGTAAAAAGAAGGGGCAGAGAAAGAAATAACAATAACAGGGGTGGAGGCTGAGCAAGAACACAATCCCATGTCTACACAACATACCCTATCTACACAGCTACTCCTGCAGTTCCCAGGCCAAGAGTCAATCATTGATGCTAAGCCTCCTCTCCCATCCATCCCTCTTGGCAATTACCAGTCAGTCCTGGGTCCCAGCTGCCTGCTGGTTCCTGCCAAGCTCCTAAGGACCAGAGCTGGGAAGTCTGCCCTAAGCCCCAAGCCAAGCTTGCTTCACAGGGCCTGCCCTCTCAGCAGGAGGGGATTCCCAGGGAGAGAGGCTGGGGGGACTCAAGAGGGAAGGGAGCAGGTGCCCCTGCTTGGGGTCTGTATCCATTGAGGGGCTGCACTGACCTACCCCACTGTGGGATCAGGCTCAATCCCACTTCCCTTGAGGTAGCCCAGCATCACCCTCCATGCTCCACCTCACTTAGTGGAGGCACTAAGGCACACACACAGTCACACACATCCAGGCAAAGCAATGGGACAAGGTGGATAGCTTACAGTTCTGGGACAGGGATTACTATCACGAATGGCAGCAGAAAAATATGAGTGACCCCAGCAGACCAAGAGAGGACGGCAGAATGGGCAAGACCCCTGCTTGCACGCCCAGGACTGCTCCTGGTCTGCAAATGTCTCCAGTTTACTCTGTTCATACCCCTGCAGGACAAGTGAGACCAAGGTGAAATAGAAAGGGCTTTGGTTTAAAGAAATCCTTGTGGGACTTTCCCGGTGTTCCAGTGGTAAAGCATCTGCCTGTAAATGCAGGGAACATGGGTTCAGTCCTTGGTCCAGGAAGATCCCACATGCCATGGAGCAACTCAGCCTGTGCGTCACAACTACTAAGCCCATGTGCTGCAACTATGGAAGTCCGTGCACTCTAGAGTCTGTGCTCCGCAACGAGAGAAGCCATCGCAAAGAGAAGCCTGAGCACTGCAACTAGAGAGGAGTCCCTGCTTGTCGCAAATAGAGAAAGCCCATGAGCAGCAACAAAGATATAGAGCAGGTAAAAAACAAACAAATAAATGCAATTAAAAAAAAAAAAAGTAAGGAAGCCTATGTGTCATCCCTTAAAAAACAAACAACAGAAATATCCTCACATTTCCTATGAACACAGAGAATGACCTGAGGATTAGCACAGCGGCTAAGTACAGGATGCAGGTCAGTCTAGACTGTGCCTTCCTTCTCCTGGTTCCCCTAGGCAGCTGCACTGCCTCCCTGCCCATGCAGCAGATGACCAATCAGCATCCCTGAGCAGAGCTGCAAGCCCCAAAGGAAGACGGAGGGAGGGGGAGACTGTTGTTCTTCTCCCCTTGGGAGGAGCTGATGCTCTTGTTACAAGCAAACAAACCAAGATTAAAGAATGGAAAGAAAGAAATATAGACATACGCTCAAATAACTCAGATGATAGACCCAGGGCATGGAGAGGTCTGAGAGGCCTGCTGGGGCCCCTTGGAAGCAGACGTGTGCTCCTACACTAGCTTAGAGGCAGGGATGTGAATGAAGGCCAAGGTCCCTGATTCTGTGGTCTCCAAAGTGGGATTGCCCAAGACCCTCACTGGAGTGTGGGGAGAAACTGAAAGGGTGTCTACTGATAGGAGTCTGTTCTCTAGAAGAAAGAAGTGAGGCAGGAGAGCCTGGGAGGTCTGGAGAGGCAAGTGTTTTATCTGGGTTTCCCCAGAAGCAGAACCTGAGACAAAGATTCCAGTGCAAATACTTTATGCGGAAACCCTGGTGGGGGTGGGGAGTGACCAGAGAAGGAAAGGCAGTCCTATTGGGTGCATCAGCCGGGAGGTACCACTGTGGGCAGCTGCAGCTCAGTCCCCAGGGAGCCCTGGAAACAAGCCTAGAACTTGTGCTTCAGCTACCCCGTCAGAGGGCTGGGCATGGAAGTTGAGGTTTTTATCCACCAATGCCATCAGTCACCGGCTGAGGGCCTCTGGGGTGTCATTTCTCAGTGGGATTGGCCTGGTGTGCAGGTGTGCAGAGCAGACTCTGGTGGTCTAAGAAAGTCTTAGGAGGCAAATGCTGGCAGAGGAAGCAGACCCTTTCCTAAGGGTCCCTAGGGGACATGGGTGGGGTAGCAATTCCCAGCCACCCAAGGGCCTGCGGTGTGACGGAAGCCAGCAGAGCTCCACCTGAGTGCAGCCTGGCAGATGCCTCACCTGGTTTGTGAGCTGCTGGAGCCTATAATTCAGAAACGTCTCATTCACTTAGCATGATTAGTGTACAGAGCATGCTATATGTGCGCCTTTTCTGGATAAATGCGGCTGAGTGACGAAAACAGCCACATTAACCACTTTTGTAGGATTCCAAAATGATTTACGCATCTCCTTGCTTTCTTAAGAGCTCCCCTTGTGGCTCAGCTGGTAAAGAAGCCACCTGCAGTGCAGGAGACCTGGGTTCAATCCCTGGGTTGGAAATATGCCCTGGAGAAGGGAAAGGCTACCCACTCCTATATTCTGGCCTAGAGAATTCCATGGACTGTATAGTCCATGGGGTCGCAAAGAGTCGAACACAACTGAGTCACTTTCATTTGCTTTCTTAAAAAGGTTGTTTTCAACCAAATATTCAAAACACTTTCCTATCAATCCCAGAGTGTGCTGAGGTGGTGAGTTCTTTGCTCCTGTACTAGAGAGCTGGGATATGGGAGGAGAAAGTGCTCATTTTCATATATCCACCAGGGCCAAGTCATCCCCTTCCTATTTCCTGTTCTGAAATAGCCCCCAAATTAAAGGAGACTGTGACAGAAAAGTTCGGGGAACACAGCTGTTTTTTGGCTGGAGGACATCCAAGCACGGGCATGTGTGGGCTTCCTTAGTACTTCCCTGGGAATCCAGGTTAAAGGTGACACCGAGAGCAACCTGATCTTTCCAGCCTGAGTCACTCAGGTAACCCGTGCTTCGGAGTACAGGGGGATGCAAACCTGGGGGCTGCAGAGTTGTCTGGTTGCTATTGCTTGGGCACCCAGGGGTCCCTGGAGATGCTCCTTTTCGAGGTGAAACAGGATGCCCCAGGGCCCTTCTCATAGCAGCTGGACCTTGCCAAAGCTGTCTAGGACAGATGATACTTCCTTCACAGTCAGTCTCTGCTCTCAACTCAGAAGGCAGTTCATATGCCTTTACAGCCTTGATTACATGCTAATTATTCAGTTCAGTTGCTCAGTCCTGTCCAACTCTTTATGACCCCATGAACTGCAACACGCCAGGCCTCCCTGTCCATCACCAACTCCTGGAACTTGCTCAAACTCATGTCCATTTAGTCAGTGAGGCCATCCAACCATTTCATCCTCTGTTGTCTCCTCCTGCCTTCAATCTTTCCCAGAATCAGGGTCTTTTCCAATGAGCTGATTCTTCACATCAGGTGGCCAAATTATTGGAGTTTCAGCTTCAGCACCAGTCCTTCCAATGAATATTCAGGGTTGATTTTGTTTAGGATTGACTGATTTGATCTTCTTGCAGTCCAAGGGACTCTCAAGAGTCTTCTCCAACACCACAGTTCAAAAGCATCAATTCTTCCACACTCAGCCTTCTTTGTAGTCCAACTCTCACGTTTGTACATGACTATTGGAAAAACCATAGCTTTGAGTAGATGGACCTTTGTTGGCAAAGTAATGTCTCTGCTTTTTAATATGCTGTCTAGGTTGGTCATAGGTTTTCTTCCAAGGAGCAAGGGTCTTTTAATTTCATGGTTGTAGTCACCATCTGCAGTATTTTGGAGCCCAAGAAAATAAAGTCTGTCACTGTTTCCATTGTTTCCCCATCTATTTACCATGAAGTGATGGGACCAGATGCCATGATCTTCATTTTTTGAATGTTGAGTTTTAAGCCAGCTTTTTATTAGCAGGAGCATTTTAAAACAAACATCCAAACCCCACAGACAGTGGCTGAGAATGAAGCTCTGGCCCTTCCTCAGAGGCACCCTCAGGCCTTCCGTCTCCCCACCTACCCATCCTCTACCAAATCCTAACTCTTGCCTGCCTTGGCAGCCCAAAGTTCTGAGCAGTGCCTTGGCTTGGGCCTGATCCATCTTGGAATCTGGGATGCTGGGTGATGGAGAGAAGTCCTGAGGTCATTAGCAGGGAAGGGAGGCTCCTTTTTAATCCCCCTCCACCCAAGAGGCGGAAGGAGTAAAACTGTATATCTTCTGCATCTCATCCTTTGTCTCAGCTTCCCTAAGGTCTCTGCTAAATCCAGCTCTTCTTTCCCCCATCTTAGCATGACTACATAAGTCTCCCTTTCCTCTCCTCTGGAGCCTCTCTTCCTCCAAGCATTTCACAGGCCCCAGCTCTCCCTGCAGGCGTCCCTTGGGTCCCTGTGACTGCTGATAATCATCAGGCTGGGCCTGGCATTCCTGGCCTCAGCCAAGATCTATTGGCCTAGCCCTGCCCTGAGCCTAGGACAGTACAGGCAGAAGGAGGACCCGGTGCCTAGAGGCAGCTGCCCAGGACCTGTGTCTAGAAGGGCCAGGTAGAGATGATGCTTTGGGGCTGCTTCATATCCCCTACTCCCACTATCCCAGAGGGCCTCTGCTTATCTGCCCCAGGAAATTCTCTCAGCCCCAAGGCCCCTGGACCGGGGGAGGAGAGTTGGGAACAAAACTCACTAGCTAGCTCTCCCATGCTTCCTCTTGCTCTTGCTTCTACCTAAAGACAGTCCACCCTGCTTCTCTCTGCCCACCCCCTCGCCACCCACCCACAGGCCTGCCTGCCAGGTCCCAGGCTGAGGAATGGCTATTAATTATTAAAGCAAACAAAAGCATTTCCTAGCAGGGAGGCTAGCCTGCAGCTACTTACAGGAAAGGCAGCCCCAGTTGGCTTCCCTTTCAGGGCGCTGCTAGTGTTCTGCGACCAGCTCACGGGGGAGGGCTAGCCTTGGTCCTCCAGGAGTCTACCCAGGCTGGGAGTCATATCAGGAGAGGAGAACTGAATTGCTTCTGTGCTGGGCACCCCAGCAAGAGCTTGTGGAGTCCAGAGAAGGTGGGCTAGGGCTGGGGTATGGGTCTCTGAGATAAAGTCCTGTTGGACCAGGGGATGGATGGTCATGGCAACAGCCAGGGATTCTTGGGCAGAGTTCCCCACTGGGAAGACCCTGCCAGCCCAATGCTCCAGCCTTCCCTATCACCTCCAGGGTATGGTACGAAGCCTCTCTTTTCTCCTACCTCTCTTTCACCCAGAACTTTCCTTCCTGTTGGCAGATCTTCCCTTACTGATCTTAGCAGGCTCTGGGCCTTCTCCTCCTTCTGAGAAACCTTGGTGCTGCAAAGCTGGGCAGCAGTAGCTGTTCCAGTGCCTGGTTCCTGCGATCAGGTGGACCATCAATGTGAACAGGGGAGTCTAACCAAAACAGACTTGGTAACCTTCTAACACACACTCCTGCTTCCTTTAGCAGATACTCGTTACCCCTCTGACTGCTCAAGCCTGGTGCCGAGGACCACCATCCAGGCCCTAAAGGAAGGTGTAGGCTGGCTGGGCAAGGAAGTCCAGGACAGCAGGGCACAGCTGACTTTGGCCTGTGACAAGCATCCTTAGACAGTACCCAGAACTACTCCCCTTGGCTGAGTGAGAGAGCACAGAGAGAGCAGGTGCTAGGGGGAGGGTCCCAGAGGTTGTAAAATGTTATCCAGTGTGTGAATGGGTCCTGGGAGGAAAGGAACTGTTTCAGGAGACATTGTTGAATGCTGAGTGTCACACAGAGGCTGAGAGGAAGCTTGGGATCGAATCGGACTGTGACGGGCCTTGAATGCTCAGTGTCTGGGAGGAATTGGGGAGGCGGGGGGCGGTCACTGAAGTTTTTAATTGGGGAGGGACACGATCAGAGAAAAGTTCTTTGGAAATCTTCTTTGGCCCCCTGTGTGGCAGATGCTTTGGGGGGCGGGGGCGTGTGGTGAGAGGCTAGGGCAGTGGACTGGCAGGCTGAAGTGATACACTGGGTAGGTTAACTTCAGGCCAGGGAGGAAAGTCTTGGAGGGCACATCTTTGTGTTGAGTATGTGTCATGGTTAAGAGCTGGCCATGGGTGCTGGGATTCAGAATAGGATATGGAGGGACCATCCAGAAGCCCTGACAAACAGGTGGCTATGGAGTGAAGGCATAGAACACAGCAAAGACAGCTGTCAGACCTCAGGCAGGCTTGCAGGGAATGTCCCAGGGCAAGTTCTTCTGAGACAGAGGGAGCGGAGCCTGTGGAGGTGGAAGAAGGTCAGGGCAGGGAAAGGAATTTCTGTCATTGTGGTTTTAGGATGAAAAGACCCAAACAGAGGACTGAAGAAGGATCAAGAGCCAACCGGTGAGATGATGGCACCGCAGGAAGAGTAAGAAAGGAGTATCCCCCCAACCTGCTCTCCTTGGAGCCCAGAGGCAACCAAAGGTGTGGGGACTCCCAATCCGTGTTCTGAGACAGAGAAGTCTCAGGACTTAGAGATAAGCAGTCAGGCCTGAAGAAATGCCTCTCTCCAAATTGGGGGTGGGAGGGTGGGCATTCTTAGTCCTGGTGATGTAGCCCTGAGGACTCAGACTGGACCGTCCCCCTTACTCAAGATCTCTTTCCTATGTGCAGACAACACTGCTAATGCTCCATCTTGTGGGAAGGGCCTCATCTCCACACTTCCTGAACCTGCACAGGATACAAGGGCTTCCTCCTAATCAAACCTGCTGGCAGGGTCAGAGGGGAAGGTCAGAGACAAATAGGAACCATAAACCCTGAGGCCCTAATGGAACCCTCCATCCACTCCTACAAGGAGCTCTCACCACACAGCCAGTGATGGAGAAAAAGACAAAGAAATTGACCCCCTCAAATTAAATGAGGGCTTTCCTCATAGCTTAGTCAGTAAAGACTCTGACTGCAATGCAGGAGACCTGGGTTCAATTCCTGGGTCAGGAAGATCCCCTGGAGAAGGAAACAGCAACCCACTCCAGTATTCTTGCCAGGAGAATCCCATGGACAGAAGAACCTGGCAGGCTAACAGTCCATGGGGTCACAAGAGTCGGACATGACTTAGTGATTAAACCACCACAAGTTAAATGAAAAACCAGAACCAACAGAAAAACAAGCAGGATACAGAACTGTATGTATAACACAAGAAAAAAAAATATGTCAATGGGAAGGAAATACATTAAAATATTGACAGTTTGTTGTATTAGAGAGGGGGGTTTTTGCTTTCTATTTTCATTTTTTTCCCTGGAATATAGTTATATCATGAGCGAAAGTATGGAAATTGATTCAAAGACAAGATCCCTTCTCTTCCCGAAGAGGTGAGCTCGGGAGAGAAGCCCCAGTGCTCCCTCTGGACAGTCATGAAAGGACAGGAGCGCAGGAACACCATTCAGTTTGAACATGAAACAAAGTGTGTGTCTGTTAAGAGGTTAGGTAGGGGTTGGTAGTGAGGTGGTATCCCCTGAACAGGACTGGGGATGTGAATGTGTGGCTGGCGTTCAGATCTGGTCTGCCCTGAAATCTCCTAGCAGAATCCTTTCCAGCGGCTGGACAAGCAGTTGCTCAGACCTCTGGAAAGTTCAGCTCCCATGTGCCGCAGGTGTCTGCAGAGGCACCACCTCCTTAGTCCCAGCCACTGAGATCTCCAAGTAGGATGTCCAACGTCCCCTCCCCTTGTTCACAACTGGGGATACAAAAAGCCCGGAGCCCAGGTGTTGGGGGGGGGGGCGGATCCATAAACCTTTATACTTCCTTCCTAAATCCAGGAGTCCATCCCCCACCCAGGCTCCTGCGCAGACTCCTGCAGAGGAGTCAGAGGAGATGGGCGTGGGCGCTGGGTTCCTAGGGACCCCTTGCCTTGGGTAGGACCCACTAGAAAAACACCTGGCCAACCTGCCCCATCCTCAGTCCCGATCATTCCACCAAGCCGATTGCCCACCTCATGTCTTCCCCACTCTTCAGCCTGCAGCCGCTTCGCCGGCTCCCGCACACCCCCATCCTCCAACTCTGAGGGATTATAGAAAGCAGTAAGGTGGCTGGGTTTTGTGCCTTTCCTGGCAGAGATCCGTGGAACTGGACAAGGAGGGGCACTTAAGCTGCCTGAGAAGGAAGGGTCAGCAATTCCTTGACGACTGGTCGCTGGGGGACTGCGGGGAGCCGGGAGAATTCCTCCTCTTGAGCCATGGACCACTGGGCACGCGAGCGATAGTCAGAAATCAGAGTCGGGACATCCAGGAGTGGAGGCAGAAGCCCCGCCCCGGCTGCCCCCTCCCCCATGCTCTGGAAGAAGCACAGGCGCTCAGGGCAGGGTGGGCGCAAGAGCTTGCTGGGACAGTGCAGAGTTAGGGCTTCGTCCAACCCCTCGCCCCAGCAGTTCAGCAAGCTGAGCGAAGGCGGCACGGAGCCGTCCAACCGGAGCGCGCCGAGTCGCGTCCGAACGCTTACCTCTGCGCCGCGGTACTGGCGTCCAGGATGCCCGCGCCCTGCATCCAGGAGCGCACCGAGCCCAGGCCCGCGGGCAGCAGCGGCTCCTCCTTCAGGTTCAGCCCGCCGCGGGGCACAGCGTCCTGAGCAGGGAACATAAGGGCGCGCAGTCAGTGGGCGCCCTCACCGCCGGGGATCCGATCCCGCCGAGGCTGCCGGGCGTCCTAGCTCCGCGCGCCTAACGGCACCCGGCGACTGCAGGAGTGCAAGCAGCGGCCGTCCCGGCCACTCAGTGCGCGCCAGCCTCCTGGGCGCTCCCTCGGAGAAAGCGGGTCCGCAAGCGCTGTCCCCTCCCCTCCCCGGGCGCGGGGCGGGGAGATGGAGGGATTTCCCCGCGGCCTGAGCTCCAGCGGGCGGACTGCGCGCGGGGCGGGGAGGGCGAGGAGCGGAGCCGGCAGCCGGTCCGCGCAGAGGCGCGCTCTGGCGGCTGCCCAGGGCCGCGGTCGTCGGAGGGGGTGGGGGGCCCGAGGCCCCGGGAACTGTCTCAGGCGAGGCGGGGGCGCGGGGCTGCCCGCCCTTTCCCCTCGCCGCCCCCACCCCCCGCTCGCCCGCCCGCCCGCGGCGCCGGCGCGGGGCGCTGATTACCATCCGGGAGGAGGATGCTGCGGGCGCGGAGCTCGGCGGCGGCGGCGGCGGCGGCGGCAGGAACAGGAGCAGCCGCGCGTCCCGAGGAAAGGCAGGGGCAGCGCTGGGCCAGCAGACACCGCCGGCGCCCCGCGTGCCCCGGCGCCCCGGCCCTGCCGCAGCCCCGGGCGGCAGCACCTGGAGCAGCAGCAGTAGCAGCCCCGCCGACTCCCCCCGGGGGCCGGTTCCCGCGCTGCCCCGCCGCGGCCGCCGCCGCCCGCCGCTCCCCGGGGCCTGGCCGCGGGCCCGGGCCATCCCGCCGCCGCCGCCGCCGCCGCTCCCTGGGGAGCGGGAGCAGAAGGGAGGGAGCGCGGGCGGGAGGAGGGATGGCGGGAGCGGGCGGGCCCAGGGGACTGGGGGCCGGGGGAGGCGGGGGCGGGGCGGCGCGGCCGGCCGAGGGGCGGCCAGGGACGTGACATCATCGGGGGAGGAGCGGCCGGGCCCGGGCCGCCGCGGCGGGGCGGACCCTGGCGAGTCGGTCGCCTACGCTAGGGTCTGCGGCCTGGTCGAGGCCGCGGGAAGGGACTGGAGGGACCAGCGTGGACCCGGGAGGCCCAGGCAAGGAGCACACGGGCCTGCGCGGTGGGGGAGCCCGGCCGAAGCCAGAGGAGCCAGCGGCTCCGCGCTCAGAATCCGCCGCCGCCTCTAGGTCGCCACTGGACTAAGCCCCGGCTTGGTCTCCGCTATCTTCGTCTCCCAAGTGCCCGCCTCACTCGGCGCTGATGCCCAGTTCCTGCACTTGCCGCTCAATTCGACGCCTTCCAGCTTTTACTCTTGATGTTCTTTGCTCTCCCGGGCCGTCCTTCCCGCCTTTCCCCTGACCTCGGTTTCACCTCAGCCTGGGTCTCAAACCTTTTTCCCTTGCTGGGCCCCGGACGGGCAGAACGCAGTCGCTGCACCCGCCACACTTAGTTCAGTCCGTGACTTGCCTAAAACGAAAGCATTCTTGTTTCCAACCTCTGCCTTTCAAACACCTCTTAGGTTTTGATGAGAGTTGGATACTGAGTTAAGATTCATTTCTTCTTGCTCCCCAGCCAGAGAAGTTTCCCTCTTAGATTTCATGCCTCTTAGTTCCCGGCCCAGAAATCATCTCACCCTTGATCCCAGGGCTGAGCCATTTCTACCGTTCTCCCCACATTTTGGCCTGGTGTGTCCTGGCCAAGCTTTAAACAAGCTCAGAAAGAGTCCAGCACTTTCCTGCAAAAGAGCATGGGGGTGGCCTGTCCAGCCTGCTGCTTCATTCAGACACCCCTGGAATATCTCTTTTCTGTCCCAGCTGACTCCCATCCTCTTTTGGGGGGCTTCCAGATGTGCAGTTAGTGGTCCACCCCATAAGGATCCAAATGAGGTCCAGAGCCACTGCTGAGCTTCCTACCACTCTAGGGGCACACCCCTCCCCCTGCACCTCCCTTCCTGACCTCTGTCCTCTACCATCTCTCTCTCTCTCCAGGCTCCCTCACCTGCCAGGGCTGTCCCTCCCACTCAGACTTCTCAAGGTCTCAGTTTTTATGCCAGGTGAGATTATCAAAGGTAGTCTCCCCTGAAGATGAATTCTTTTGCCAGTCTTTTTCTCCACCTCCTTCAGTTCAGTTCAGTTCAGTCTCTCAATTGTGTCTGACTCTTTGCGACCCCATGAATTGCAGCACGCCACTGAGCGACTTCACTTTGACTTTTCACTTTCATGCACTGGAGAAGGGAATGGCAACCCACTCCAGTATTCTTGCCTGGAGAATCCCAGGGACAGAGGAGCCTGTTGGGCTGCCGTCTGTAGGGTCGCACAGAGTCGGACACGACTGACGCGACTTAGCAGCAGCAGCAGCAGCACCAGCAGGCCTCCCTGTCCATCACCAACTCCCGGAGTTCACCTTATCTGACTCTAAATCCTTGCTCCTCCCAATGTGGTCCTTCGACCAGCAGCTTCAGCATTAGTGAGAGCTTGTTAGAAATGCAGAATCCTTGCCCAGACCTGCTAAATCAGAACCTACTTTTTACCATGATCCCAGGTGACTGGCATGCACATTACACTTGAGAAGCAGTGCTCTAGAGAAACCCCCAAGGCTGTTCCATACTTGCTCCAACCCTCTCCCCAACCTTCAAACCTGCCTCTGGCTCTAAATTTCCAGCAGACAGCCTACCTGTTATTTACTGGAGAGATTACAGGGAATCTTGGCAGAATCCTGCTGTCTTTCTCAGCTGTCCATGTTTTTCCTCCTTTCTCAGTCTTCTCACCCATCCTTTTCCCCCCACTGTGTCCCAGAGAAGCATGTGGGCTTAGAGACCTCTTTGCTCAGTCCCTTCTTCTGCACCTCCTGATGTTGTTCCATCTGATCTGTCTGATTGTTGATCCTCCTTCTTTCCTCTGCTCAGACCTCCTCATTCTTGAAAGAACCCTCCTTTTGTCCCCGCCTCCTCCTCCTCCAACTTGTGCCCCTCCTGTTTCTAAGAAAGTCCACAGGCACACTCCACCAAGGCTGCCTTGTCAGCACCCAGCAAGCCACTCTTGAAACCCGCATAGTCTGGCTCCCTTCCAGCTCTGCTGCTGTTTGTTCCTCTCTGCTTCAGGCCCTCTGACCCCCTATGCAGCACCGAGCTCTGCGCCTGCCTTGTTCACACACTTGAGAAGGCCATCCTGATGACCAAAGCATACCATCTCTCCTCTTATCCCTGGGTGTGCCCCAGCCTGCTGTGTGCTGCTCCCTTCTTCCTTTCTTTCAGAGAACTCAGGCTTTTCCATAGTCTCAGAGGCCATCTTTGAGGAAACTGTGTCCTAGTGTGGGCCTCCATCTGCTTCTGTTGGCCCTGAACACCCATTGGTGAGGACAGAGCTGGCCTTGACCCATGGGGAGGAGGGGCGCTCCTGCTTCCAGGGAGCGACCCTTTCCCAAGTATATCTGCCCTTGAGCTGGAGTTGGGACTGCTTCATCTCCACGTGCCCAGGCCACACTCATGCCCATTCCCAACAAACCAGCTCTTCATCTGTGGCCCTAGGTGATGAGGGTACCAATTGGACCCAGCAAGTAGAAAGCCACTGGGCAAATTTTGGGTCAGTTTTTGGAGTCAGAATTAGGTATTTCTGCTTTAGATCCAGCAAGTCTGTTTCTTGGAACTCTTTGTTTTTATTTTGTATTACTTATCTTAGTTCCTTTGACAAAATTCTCTGAAACTGTTGTAGCTTCATGAGAAAGGGCTTTGGGGGCCTGTTGTAGCTGTGTTCACAGAGAGCTGGAGGGGTGGTGGTGATGGAAGATGCTGGTCCAAGGCTGCCAGAGAATCTTCCCTTTCAGATTTCATTCCTCTTAGTTTCTGGCCCAGAAATCATCCTGCCCTTGACCCGATAGCTGAGACATTTATGCCCCCTTCCCCACATTCTGGCCTGGTGTGTCCTGGCTGGGCATTGAACAAGCCCAAATTGATAGAGAATGTCTTTCTGGCCCAGGCAGAGGCTCACCATAGACCACCAGCCCAGAGCCTCTGACCTCATCCTTCTCCATCATGGACATTTGTGCTCATCCCACAGGGAGGGCTCTTGTCATGTGCCTGGTGCTAGATAATTAGCAAAGCCTAAAACACAGGCCGTCCTTATGGGTGCCACAGTGTGGTGGTGGGAGATGTGTAAGTCCTCAGTGTCACTCCGGAGTGACCTGAGCTGCTGGAAAAGATGCAGGTGCCAGTACTTGGACCAGCACAAAAAGGCCTGAGCCTGAGAGGGGAGAAGCAGTCTTGGGCAGAGGATCAACATCTATAAAGACTAGCAGAGCTGAATGAGTGGGTTTGTAGCACTTGCTTCAAAGTAGAAGCTTTTAGCACCTGGAGCATCACGCTTGTGCTTAGGATTCCATGCTGAGGCGCTTGGGCTCTTTCCTGTAGGCGTGGGCCTTAAAACAATATTTTAAAAATCGGCAGAACCCCCTCCTTTCTCTAAAAGTTAGAGTGCAACACCATAGAAAACAAATCCAAAGGGGTGTATTAGGCAGAAGTGCCCTTGGCCAGACTGTGTTGGGCCATAGCGCCCCCTGGAGGCTCCAGAGTGTTAGCTCAGCACTTGGATCCACTTCATATCAACTTCCCTTGCCTGATGGGAATGAAAATATAGGAAGAATGTAAAAACTAAAGCATGCACTAGATATGACTGTTCACATTGTTCTAGGAAGAAACAAAAATGGCTAGGGCCATCACAAAAGGCTTCCTGGTGGGCATGCCCCAGCTCTTAGCCTTACTGTCTTTTGTCTCCTGAGGTCTCTTCAGCTGCTCTAGGGAAACCTGCACTACAGGTGTTATTTGACCTCAAGATGATTCATCATCCTATTGCCCACATTGAGGCTGAGTTACTCAGTCTTATATAATGATACAAGTACTGGTGGTCACTTGGTCAGGAGTGTTGTACTCCCACCTTCATTCAGTCTCTGGGCTGGAGCAAAGGCTGTGTGTCCCCTCAATATTCCAAGTTGTCTACATCCTTTCCAAACACAAACCATCTCGAAGACAACCAATCTCAATTTCAGTCCCCATTGAGGAAGAGGAATGGAACCATTCTCCTGTGGAGCAAGATCTCCACAGGGCTGACCCTTTGTTCACCCTCCATCTTTCAGAGAAGGTTCAGGAACTAACTGCAGGTTTCTCACCTAAAGCTGTAATATCACCAGCAGTATCCCTGAAGGGCTGCCCCTTAGCTACCCACAAGCAGTGGTGGAAAATTTGAAATGATAGTGTGTATATATATATATATATATATATATATATATATATATACACATATTGCCCTCGCCCCCCGCCCCCCGCCCCCCGCAATTGTATGAGCTTCAGTCAGCAGGGACGAAGGCTACTAAATCTTCCCTTAGGATCTGGATTTGAGTAGGAACAGTTAGGTACTCACATACTCAGTCCCATACTGTTCGTCTTTGGCCCTGACTCATCTTGACCGCTTCACCCCCAAAACATCTGCCACACTCTTCGAACCCTTCTTTCTAATTAGCCAATTTCCTCATATTCTCAACATTTCTTTAAATGGTTTCTCTCATCTCTAGCCTTAACTGAAACCTGATGTCACCTGTTATAGACTATATGTTTATGTCCCTTGGAAATTCATATGTTGGAGCCCTAGCTTCCAATGTGACTATATTCAGAGACAGGCCCTCTGAGGAGAGGATAAAGGTCAAATGATGGTCAAAGGTCAAAGGATGGTCCTGACTTGATAGGACTGTGTCATTATAAGAAGAGGAAGAAATAACAGAGTTTTCTGCCTCATGTGAGGATACAGCAAGGAAGCAGTCATTTGCAAGCCAGGAAGAGAGTCATCATGTTATCAGATTGAACTCAGATTTGCTCTCCTGGTGTGAAGCAAAGCAAATCTACTGACATTCGAGTGTGGTGATGGAAAGTACAGCCTTTATTGGCAGGGTACCAAGTAAGGAGAATGGGTAGCTAATGCTCAAAAGACCCAAACTCCTTAACGTTTTTTAGGGAAGAGGTTTTAAAGGCAACATTGGGGTGAGGGTTGCAAGGTGCATGATGTGCTCATGGAAATTCTTCTGATTGGTTAGTGGTGAGGTAGCAGGATGTTTCAAGAATCTTTGTCATTTATCTCCTGATTCTAACAAGTCTGAGGTCTTTATGCTTGTGGTCAGCAGTTTCTGTTGGGGGGGGGTGTAAAACAACTTGAGTAAAACAACTCAAGAATATGTGTCAGATTGTTATCTTTACCCCTTGAGAAGCAACTAGGGGTCCCGTGCCTGTTTTACAGCTGAACTATTGCTTAAGTTATTACTTTTCTTGTTTGACTGATTTTCCTTTATTCTCTGCATTCCCTCACTTCTCTGACTAGTAACTATGTGAGTCTGCTCCTTGGAATTCAGGGAAGGCCTAGGTGACTAAAACCCTCTTCTTTTCCTTCTGTTTTTTTTTTTTTTTTTTACAAACAGGAACAGGGGAACACAGAGCAATCTGCCACTGGGGAGGCTTTGTAGGCTCCTGCTCAGTTTCACTGGAGAAGGCAATGGCACCCCACTCCAGTACCCTTGCCTGGAAAATCCCATGGATGGAGGAGTCTGGTAGGCTGCAGTCCATGGGGTTGCTAAGAGTCGGACACGACTGAGCCACTTCACTTTGACTTTTCACTTTCATGCATTGGAGAAGGAAATGGCAACCCACTCCAGTATTCTTGCCTAGAGAATCCCAGGGATTGGGGAGCTTGGAAGGCTGCCGTCTATGTGGTCGCACAGAGTCAGACACGACTGAAGCGACTTAACAGCAGCAGCAGCAGCAGCTCAGTTTCACTCACCAGAAACTGAATTGACTAGTGCCTTGATCCTGAACTTCCTAGCCTCCAGCACTGTAAGAAAATAAATCTCTTTGGTTAAGCCACCGAGTCTTTGGTATTTTCTTATGGCAGCCTGAGCAGACTAAAGCAACACCCTAAGACACCCTTTCTTCTAAAGGCCCTTTCTGGCAGCTACTGTTTATTCTTTCACCTCACTACATGTAACTACTTGGAATTTGACTTTGCCCCACTTTCAAGCTAATTGATTTACCTGTTACCATTTCATGAATCCTGGTAGAAGACATGAGATTCCTGGATCAGAGACAAAGAACAGCAAAGTACTCAAAGCACAGCAAGTAGCAAAAGCATTGTTTTCATCAGTTTCTCTTGCTCCCACTCCCAAGTCCCATAGGAACAATGTGAAGGAGCCCTGTGGATGCCCTGCATACAGTGGGTTTGTTTTGCATTTGAGGAACAGGAGAATGGGGAACCCACTTCTTTTATAGAAGACAATAAGCAAGCTCTTTGTCCTGGAGAGAGAGATTGCTTTATTCCTCAAGATTGCTGTCTGCACACACACCCTGAGAAATAGTGCAGGCAGAGTGCTCAAGACCTTATATTCTTTGCATGCCCCGTAAAAATGTGCAGTGATGCACAAGGTCTATGGCATCTAAACTCTCTCAACAACTGACCTACACACTGTTGGCTGAACTTGACTATTTACGTGAATATACCACTCCATTCACCACTCTCATTAATCTGATTAAATAGAGACTGAGACCAAATCTGCTCAATCTGTCTCAATCAGAATTTAATTAAGGCTACTATCAATAGACCTGGAGAAGCAAATGGTAACCCACCCCAGTATTCTTGCCTGGAGAATCCTGTGGACAGAGGAACTTGGCAGGCTACAGTCCATAGGGTCACAAAGAGTCAGACATGACTGAAGTGACTTAGCATGCATGCACACACTATCAACAGAAACTCAAGAGACTTCCCTGGAGGTCCAGTGGTTAGAAGTCCTCCTGCTAATGCAGTGGGACATGGGTTTGATCCCCGGTCTGGGAAGATCCCACATGCCTCGGAGCAACTCAGCTCATGCACCACAATTACTGAGCCCACATACCTAGAGCCTGTGCTCTGCAATAAGAGAAATCATCACAATGAGATGTCCAAGTGCCGCAACGAAGAGTGGCCCCCATTTGCTTCAACTAGTGAAAGCCTCAACATGGCAACAAAGACTGAGCATGTAGCAGTAGGGTGTGTGGACCAAAAGGAGATGAAGGAAGTAGTCAGAAGTGTTTTGAGTTTATTTATTTTTAATTAATTAATTTTTTATTGAAGGATAATTGCTTTACAGAATTTTGTTGTATTGTGTCAAACCTCAACATGAATCAGCCATAGGTATACATATATCCCCTCACTTTTGAACCTCCCTCCCGTTTCCCTCCCCATCCCATCCCTCTAGGCTGATGCAAAGCCCCTATTTGAGTTTCCTGAGCCATACAGCAAATTCCCATTGGCTGTCCATTTTATATATGGTAAGGTAAGTTTCCATGTTTCTCTTTCCATACATCTCACCCTCTCCTCCCCTCTCCCAATGTCCATAAGTCTAGTCTCTATGTCTGTTTCTCCATTTTTGCCCTGTAAATAAATTCTTCAATACCATTTTTCTAGATTCTGTATATATGCATTAGAATATATTTATCTTTCTGTTTATGACTTACTTCACTCTATGTAATAGGTTCTAGGTTCATCCACCTCATTAGAACTGACTCAAATGTATTCCTTTTTATGGCTGAGTAGTATTCCGTTGTGTATATGTACTGCAACTTCCTTATCCATTCATTTATTAATGGACATCTAGGTTGCTTCCATGTTCTAGCTATTGTAAATAGTGCTGCAATGAACACTGGGATACATGTGTCTTTTTAAATTTTGGTTTCCTCATGGTATATGCCTAGGAGTGGGATTGCTTTGTCATATGGTAGTTTTATTCCTGGTTTTTTAAGGAATCTCCATACCATCTTCCATAGTGTCTGTATCAATTTACATTCCCACCAACAGTGCAAGAGCATTCCATTTTCTCCATACCCTCTCCTGCATTTACTGTTTGTAGACTTTTTGATGAGGGCCATTCTGACCAGTATGAGGTGATATCTCATTGTAGTTTTGATTTGCATTTCTTTAATAATGAGCGATGTTGAGCATCTTTTTGTGTGTTTGTTAGCCATCTGTATATCTTTTTTAGAGAAATGTCTGTTTAGGTCTTTTCCCCACTTTTTGATTAGTTTGTTTGTTTTTCTGGTATTGAGTTGTATGAGCTGCTTATATATTTTGGAAACTAATCTTTTGTCAGTTGTTTCATTTGCTATTATTTTCTCCCATTCTGAGGGTTGTCTTTTCACCTTGCCTATAGTTTCCTTTGCTGTGCAAAAGCTCTTCAGTTTAATCAGGTCCCACTTGTTTACTTTTGTTTTTATTTCCATTACTCTAGGAGGTGGATCATAGAGGATCTTGCTTTGATTTATGTCATCGAGTGTTCTGCCTATTTTCCTCCAAGAGTTTTATAGTTTTTGGTCTTACATTTAGGTCTTTAATCCATTTTGAGTTTATCTTTGTGTATGGTGTTAGGAAGTGTTCTAATTTCATTCTTTTACATGTAGTTGTCCAGTTTTCCCAGCACCATTTATTGAAGAGGCTATCTTTGCCCCATTGTATATTCTTGCCTCCTTTGTCAAAAATAAGGTACCCATAGGTGCATGGGTTTATTTCTGGGCTTTCTGTCTTGTTCCATTGGTCTCTATTTCTTTCTTTCTTTTTTTTTTTTTTTTGGTGCCAGTGCCATACTGTCTTGATGACTGTAGCTTTGTAGTATAATTTGAAGCCAGGAAGGTTGATTCCTGCAGCTCCATTCTTCTTTCTCAAGACTGCTTTGGCTATTCGGGGTATTTTGTGTTTCCACATGAATTGTGAAATTTTTGTTCTAGTTCTGTGAAAAATGCCATTGGCAATTTGATAGGGATCACATTGAATCTGTAGATTGCATTTGATAGTATAGTCATTTTTATAATATTGATTCTTCCTACCCAGGAACATGGAATATCTCTCCATCTATTTATGTCAACTTTGATTTCTCTTATTGATGTCTTATAATTTTCTGTGTACAGTTCTTTTGTCTCCTTCAGTTCAGTTCAGTTCATTTCAGTTCAGTCGCTCAGTCGTGTCCGACTCTTTGTGACCCCATGAATTGCAGCATGCCAGGCCTCCCTGTCCATCACCAACTCCAGGAGTTCACTCAGACTCACATCCATCGAGTCAGTGATGCCATCCAGCCATCTCATCCTCTGTCGTCCCCTTCTCCTCCTGCCCCCAATCCCTCCCAGCATCAGAGTCTTTTCCAATGAGTCAACTCTTTGCATGAGGTGGCCAAAGTACTGGAGTTTCAGCTTTAGCATCATTCCTTCCAAAGAAATCCCAGGGCTGATCTCCTTCAGAATGGACTGGTTGGATCTCCTTGCAGTCCAAGGGACTCTCAAGAGTCTTCTCCAACACCACAGTTCAAAAGCATCAATTCTTCGGCGCTCAGCCTTCTTCACTTGTCTCCTTAGGTAAGTTTATTCCTAGATATTTAATTCTTTGTTGCAATGATGAATGGGATTGATTCCTTAATTTCTCTTTCTCATTTTTCACTGTTAGCATATAGAAATGTAGGTGATTTCTGTGTATTGATTTTGTATCCTGAAACTTTGCTAAATTCACTGATTAGCTCTAGTAATTTTCTGATACTATCTTTAGGGTTTTCTGTGTACAGTATCATGTCATCTGCAAACAGTGAGAGCTTTACTTCTTCTTTTCCAATCTGGATTCCTTTTATTTCTTTTTCTTCTCTTATTGCTGTAGCTAGGACTTCCAGAACTATGTTGAATAATAGTGGCAAAAGTGGACACCCTTGTCTTGTTCCTGATCTTAAGGGAAATGCTTTCAGTTTTTCACCATTGAGAATAATGTTTACTGTAGGCTTATCATATATGGCCTTTACTATGTTGAGGTAGGCTCCTTCTATGCCCATTTTTTTTTAAGAGTTTTAATCATAAATGGGTGCTGAATTTTGTCAAAGGCCTTTTCTGCATCTATTGAAATTATCATATGGCTTTTATCTTTCAATTTGTTAATATGGTATATCACATTGTTTGATTTGTGTATATTGAATAATCCTTGCATCCCTGGAATAAACCGAACTTGATCATGGTGTATGAGCTTTTTGATGTGTTGCTGAATTCTGTTTGCTGAAATTTTGTTGAGGATTTTTGCTTCTATGTTCATCAGTGATATTGGCCTGTAGTTTTCTTTTTTTTTGTGTTGTCTTTGTCTGGTTTTGGTGTCAGGGTGATGGTGGCCTCGTGGAATGAGTTTGGAAGTGTTCCTTTCTCTACAATCTTTTGAAAGAGTTTTAGAAGGATAGGCATTAGCTCTTCTCTAAATGTTTGATAGAGTTCTCCTGTGAAGCCATCTGGTCCTGGGCTTTTGTTTTTTGGGAGATTTTTGATCACAGCTTCAATTTCAGTGCTTGTAATTGGGTTGTTCATAATTTCTATTTCTTCCTGGTTCAGTCTTGGAAGATTGAACTTTTCTAAGGATCTGTCCATTTCTTTCAGGTTACCTATTTTACTGCCATATAGTTGTTCATAATAGTCTCTTACAATCCTTTGTATTTCTGCAACGTCTGTTGTAACCTCTCCATTTTCACTTCTAATTTTGTTAATTTGATTCTTCTCTCTTTCTTTCTTCATGAGTCTGGCTAAAGGTTTGTCAATTTTGTTTATCTTCTCAAAGAATCAGGTTTTAGTTTGATTAATCTTTACTACTGTTTCTTTCATTTCTTTTTCATTTATTTCTGCTCCAATCTTTATGATTTCTTTCCTTCTATTAATTTTGGGGTTTTTTGGTTCTTCTTTTTCCAGTTGTTTTAGGTATAAAATTAGGTGTCTATTCAATGTTTTTCTTGTTTCTTGAGGTAGGATTATATTGCTATAAACATCCCTCTTAGAAGTGCTTTTGCTGCATCGCATAGGTTTTGATTGAGTATATTTTTGAGGAGGCCATTCCAGTGCTCAGTAATACAGGACACTGGCAGATTGTAGTGAGTATGGCATAGCCATTGGATACTTGACTATTGGCTCATTGTTGGGTGGCTTTTGCAACAAAGTGTGCATTGTTGCTAGGCAGTGGATGACCTGAAAGTCAAAAACAACATGGCTTAGTTACAAGGGCTACAATGGTGAGGCCATAGTCTCCTAATCAAACTATAACAGCAACACTGTAACTTGAAAATGTGCCCCAGAGTAGTGAGGCACCAGTGATAGTCCAGAGGAGAGGTCAAAGGTCTGGGATAGTCAGTCATTCAGGAGTAGGGGGAACAATGCCCTGTGCAGTGTCACCTCTTTACTATAAGACAAACAGCTTAACTTTTGGGAGGTGTCACAAGTCTGTTTGAAGTGGTGCTTTCTGCATCAGAAACATATAGTTCTTTACTTTGTGCCCCATTCTTGCTGGTGGATGTGTTGCCACATCTGGTGCAATGATGGATCCAGGCAGTCATGGTGGTTATATGGGTGGTACAGGCTGGATCAGCAGCATGATTTAAGTTGATCTTATTAAATAAGGGCCCTTAACCATGGGCATCTCCGTGAGAGCCAGATTATCTGGTTGGCAGCTGAATTTGTTGCCACAGTTTGTAGTTCCAAAGACGAATGTCTTCAACTTGCCAGTTTTGCAGACAAGACAGTTAGGCCATTGGCAACTACAAAAGGCAGTAAAAATGTACTAAGTTTCAACAGGGGAGGTATGGCCAGAACTATGAGCACTGCCTTGAGTGATGCCCATTGAACAGAATGACTATGCCTGGTTCTGATTCTGCATAGCTGGTGCTGAGGTTGAATATGGACATCGCTGGTGTCAGCTGAAACACCAATGAACCAAGCAGGCACTTAGCAGATCCTCTGTGAATTGAAGGCCCCGTTGAGCTAGCACTTATGCTCTGGGTGATGAAGTGAGGAATAAAGTTTTCCCCAAAGGGATTACTGCCACCCTTTCATGTAAAACCCAGATAATGTTAGAACTAGGTCAGGTATGCTCCTAAATACAGCAAATCTCCTACATACAAATGAGTTCCATTCTGATAGCACATTCACAAGTCCAATTTGTTTGTAAATCCAACAGCATTAGCCTTGGTAACCAACTAACACAATGCACGATATAATACCATACTGTATTACTGTAATGTAATACCATTACTGTACCACACGTAAGAGGTTTATAATACTTTTCACACAAATAATACATAAAAGAACAAACACAGAAAATAAAGAAAATATTTTGAATCATAGTACAGTACCTTGAAAGGTACAAAGTGTTAGTCACTCAGTTGTGTCTGACTCTTTGTGACCCCATGGACAGTAGCCCACCAGGTTCCCCTATCCATGGAATTCTCCAGGCAAGAATACTGGAGTAGGTTGCCATTTCCTTCTCCAGGATATCTTCCCAATCCAGGGATTGAACCTGAGTCTCCCTCATTGCAAGGAGAATCTTTACCAACTGAGCCACCAGGGAAAATCTTGAAAGGCACAGTAGTAGAGTATAACAGTTGGCACACAGTGGCTGGCATCAAGTGAACAGGCAAGAAGACTTACTGACTGGAGGAGGGAGAGAAGGTGGTAGAGCTGAAGAGGGCAAGATGCAATCTCACTCATACCTGATATCGACGGCACAGGTTTGGGTTCTTTGCTGGATTCAGTTCAATCTACCCTCTTGAAAAAATGATCCAGGGATATCTGGGTAGTAGCTCTTTTTTCTCTCTTCATAGATGACCCTTTAACACTGGATTGCATTCTGAATGGCTGCTGCAACCTTCATGTACCATTCTGCATTTGGGTCCGGTGCCTCAAAAATTAAGTGTCTTTTCAAATGAAGAAAATCCCCTTGCCATTTCCTGCATCATGCATCTCTTTGGTTCTTCAGTTACTTCTTCTTTCTCTCATCTCTCTTCATTCTTTCTTTAGGCCTCCTATTCCATCAGGTCTTCATTAGCAAGCTCCTCAGGCTGCACACAAGGAGTTTAATGAAGTCATCTCCTCTTGAAGACCTAGCTCCAGCTTCTTGCTGAAGGTCACTAAGTTGCTGAAGACCTCTTTTGACTCCTCATCCACCTTCTCAAATCCACAAAAATTGTGAACAAACTTTGTGCAAAGGTTCTTCCAAACCCCAGTCATGGTGATGGTTGTAACCTCATGCTAAGCAAAGTCGATTTTGTTTATAGCCTTGTAGATGCTATAGTTCTTCCAAATTGTCACAAAGTTGTTCCTCATTTATCACTCACCCTTACTGCTTGATGAAAAGTGTGACATAAATTATATTTCTTGAAAGTCCCTATAACTCCTTGATCCCTCGGTTGGATGAGCCACACTGTATTCAGTGGCAGATGCACTACTTCAACATCGGGATGAAAGTCATCCGTGAATGGGCGTGGCTCAGAGCATTGTTGAGTAAAAAAAGAATGTTGAATGGGATGTCCTTCTCCAAGTAATATTTCCGTACCCCAGGGATAATATCCCGGAAAATAGGATAAAGTCCTGAAAAAACCAGTCCAGAAAAAATGGCCTGTGTAACCCAGGCTTTGGCATTACTCTTCCACACAATAGGAAGTGCTCTTGAGTTGTCTGAAGGATCAAGGAAGAGCAACTTCAGCTTCATATCCCCAGCAGCATTGCCACCAAACAACAGAGTTAGCCTATCCTTTACTGCTTTAGAGCCTGGCATCATCTTTTCCTCCTTCCTTACTGATGTAACTTCAGTCTGGCATCCTCTTCCAGGACAGTCCCGTCTCATTCACATTAAAAGCTGGTCGGATAAACACATACCTTCATCAGTAATTTCTCAAAGTGTTTCAGGAAATTCCTAGGCAGTTACCATATCTGCACTTGCTACCTTGCTACTTACTTATGGTTGGCTCTAGCCTTGAACTGGTGAGAACAGTCATGGCTGGCAGGAATAGATGTGCCCTATGATTCTTCACCATGATTCTTCTCCAGATCTTCATAAAATCTTTTAGCTTTCTCTTGAATCAGCATTAAGCTGAGCAGGACTCGACACAGATGCTTATCCTGCATCCACACACCGAGAAGTTTCTCCATTTCCTTCATCACTTCCACACTTCTTCAATATTATTGTTGACAGCATTAGCACAGCAGACTTCACATGTTCCATGATCTTGTCCCTGTTCTTTAGGACTGTGCCAATGGTTGAATGATTCATGTTATAAGAATTAGCAGTGTCTACCATCTCTTTGCCTTGCTCCATTCTCAATTATTTTCACTTTTGTTTCCTTTGTTATTGCTTGGCACTTCTTAGCAGCACCAGCTACATCACTGCTGATTTTACACTTGCTTTTGGATATCCTGGCCTTGAAATACAGATATTGTCCTACTGTACTCTATTCAGTACTGTGCAGGAAAGTACACAAAGGCACAGCCACTCAAAGAGGATACCTGCATGTGACAGTGTACACCAGACCCCTGATTGTACATGGAGTGCATATTTGCATGTTTGAAAGTTTGCAATATGAAGGTTTGTATGTAGGGGACTTACTATATAGCATTTCCATTTGATGAGCAAGGCCTTTGACTAAAACAAACCGTGGAAAATTCTTCAGAAGATGGGAATACCAGACCACCTGACCTGCCTCCTGAGAAATCTGTGTGCAGGTCAAGAAGCAACAGTTAGAACCAGACAGGAAACAACAGACTGGTCCCAAATTGGAAAAGGAGTACATTAAGGCTGTATATTGTCACCCTGCTTATTTAACTTAAATGCAGAATACATTGAAATGCCAGGCAGGTTGACGCACAAGCTGGAATCAAGATTGCTAGGAGAAATATCAATAACCTCAGATATGCAGATGATACTGCCCTTATGGAAGAAAGTGAAGAGGAGCTAAAGAGCCTCTTGATGAAAGTGAAAGAGAAGAGTGAAAAAGTTGGCTTAAAATTCAACATTCAGAAAACTAAGACCATGGCATGCAGTCCCATCACTTCATGGCAAATAGATGGGGAAATAATGGAAACAGTGACAGACTATTTTCTTGGGCTCCAAAATCACTGCAGATGGTGACTACAACCATGAAATTAAAAGACACTTGCTCCTTGGAAGAAAAGCCATGACCAATCTAGACAGCATATTAAAAAGCAGCGACATTGCTTTGCAAACCAAAGGTCCATCTAGTCAAAGCTATGGTCTTTCCAGTAGTCAAGTATGGATGTAAGAGTTGGACTATAAAGAAAGCTGAGCACCGAAGAATTGATGCTTTTGAACTGTGGTGTTGGAGAAGACTCTTGAGAGTCCTTGGATTGCAAGGAGATCCAACTAGTCAATACTAAAGGAAATGCAACTTCAATACTTTGGCCACCTGGTGTGAAGGACCGACTCATTGGAAAAGACCCTGATGCTGGGAAAGATTGAAGGCAGGAGAAGAGGATGACAGAGGATGAGATGGTTGGATGGCATTGCCGACTCATTGCAGACTCATGCCGATGGACAAGAGTCTGAGCAAGCTCTGGGAGTTGGTGATGGACAGGAAGGCCTGGTGTGCTGCAGTCCACGAGATCACCAAGAGTCAGACATGACTGAGTGACTGAACTGTCTGAGCAAGGCCTTTTTTTGTCTTTCCATAGATAGCCACCAAGTCCACATTTATGTGTGTGTGTGTGTTAGTCACTCAGTTGTGTCCAGCTCTTTGTGACCCCATAGACTGTAGCTTGCCAGGCTCCTCTGTCCATGGAATTCTCCAGGCAAGAATACTGGAGTGGGCTGCCATTTCCTTCTCCACGGGTTCTTCTCAGCCCAGGGATTAAACCTGTATCTTTCATATTGCAGGCAGATTCTTTACCATCTAAGCCACCGGGGAAGCCCAGATCCAAGTTTACCCATCCCTAGTCACATAGACCTCTATGGATCAGTTGGGCTTCCCTGGTGGCTTATATGGTAAAGAGTCTGCCTACAATGTGGGAGACCTGGGTTCCACCCCTTGGAGGGGAAGATCCCCTGGAGGAGGGCACAACAACCCATCGCAGTATTTTTGCCTGGAGAATCCCCATGGACAGAGGTGCCTGGTGGGCTATAGTCCATCGGGTTGCAAAGAGTTGGACACGACTGAGCGTGGGTCAGGAAGTAAGAAATTAGGAGGTTCCAAAAAGAGAGACTTCTCCGGCAGTCAAGTGGTTAAGATTCCGCTGTCTCATTGCAGGGGACACAGATTCATTCGATTCCTGGTTGAGGAACTAAGATCCCGCATGCTGCATGGCACAGCCAAAAAGGAAAAAAAAAAGAGGCCAAAAGGGAGGTACCGACTATGTCCGAAAGGTGGTGCTGTTGTGCAGGAAACTGATCTCTGAGTAATCGCAGCCATCGAATTGACTTTTTCCTATTTCCCTTTCTCTTTTTGGAAGCTCATGGGCTTTCTTCTGGGTTGTCTAGAGGGTTCAGGAATCAACTCTATACACATAGCAGTCTCTGAATGAGTGAATCCCCTCTGACATTTATGGGCATTCACAGTACAAACCTGTACAAACTTCAGTACTAATTACACTTTCAGCAGTGGCAGCCCCAACAACAGTACATTGAGCTGACCTCAAAAGATCCACCTGTGGGGCTTCCCAGGTGGCGTTAGTGGTAAAGAACCCTCCTGCCAATGCGGGAGACTTAAGAGATGCAGGTTGGATCCCTGGGTTGGGAAGATCCCCTGGAGGAGGGCTTGGGAACCCACTCCAGTATTCTTGCCTGGATAATTCCATGGATGGAGGACCTCAGCAGGCAGTCCATAGGGTCGTAAAGAGTCAGACACGACTGAAGTGGCTGAGCACAGCATGCGTGACCCAGGGTCATTTAAATTACAATTAAATTGTAGGGTCAATTTAATTTCCTGTCCCCACTAAACTTCGCTCATAGCCCATCAGTTGAAATTGGATGATTTTTCTTTTTAGTACCTTCATTGAGATATATTAATAATTGATGTTTGGTGCTGTATAAGTTTAAGGTGTAAAGCATACATAGTGAAATGATTATCACAATAAGATTATCACATCATCTCATAGAGATGCAAAATTAAAGAAGTAGAAAATTTTTTCCTTGTGATGAGAATTCTCAGAATTTATTGTTTCATATATAACGTATTATAATGTTAATTATATTTAACGTGTATACATCCTGAGTACTTATTTACCTTACTGCTGGAAGTTTGTACCTTTTGATCACTGTCATGCAATTTGCCTTCTATCCACCCCCTCGTGACCACAAATTTGATCTCTTTTTCTATGAATTTGTTTGTTTTTGAAGTATAATTGACCTATAACACTATGTTAGTTCCTGTTATACAACAAAGTGACTTGATATTTTTAAAATTTAAAATGACCACAAATAAAAGTCTAGTTACAGTATGTCACCTTGTAAGGATATCACAGAGGTTTTCTTTTTGGAATCTTTGGAAGCTTTCATCTGTTCCGGCAATGCATGTAACATGGCATAAAGACTTAGGCCCTCAAGCTAGGCAAGGCATCATGGCCGTTGGAAGAAGCACCGTGGCAGCTGGCAGGAGGCGGTAACACGGACTCTTGTTGGGAAAGGACTGAGCTACACAGATGAACCAAAGGAAGGTTTTAGGTATCAGGGCCCCAGCGAAAAGGAGGATGAGGATGGACTGCCCTAGCCTTAACCTAGTGCTTTAAAAAGAAAAAAATACCCTTCCCTTCAGTCACTAGGAGCTGTCTGAAGGGAGGGAGGCTTCCCTGGTGGCTCAGGTGATAAAGAGTCTGCCTGCAATGTGCGAGACCCAGGTTCGATCCCTGGGTTGGGAAGATCCCCTGGAGAAGGAAATGGCAACCCACTCTAGTATTCTTGCTTGGAAAATCCCACAGATGGAGGAACCTGGCAGGTCACAGTCCATGGGGTCACAAAGAGTTGGACACGACTGAGCAACTTCACTTTTCTTTCCTTTCTGAGGGGAGGGCATCTTATTACTTGCCCCTCCACGGACCTATAGGATCTGAGAACAGGGGAGAAGAATGGAACGAGGCTGATAGGAAAGCCAGAGTGGGAAGAAGTCACACAGTTCCCTGGGTGGATGAGTCAAAACCTGGGCTTGGACTTCAGTCCCCCTTGGCCAGAACAGCATCTTTTCCTTCTGAAGAGGTCAGGTCACTTGAGCTCGCAGGACCAGGAATATCAGCTCTTTGGCCCCTCTTGATCCCTGGTTGTTGGGATTCCCTTGTGTCTCAAAAGCCCTGGAGCAATAAAGTTTCTGTCTAGGAATTTCTTTCCTAGTCAGCAAGCAGCAGGCCCTCCTGGCAGAAATGTCCTTTCTGCCCAATCTGCCCCCCAGGAGGGTGGGAATGTGGCCAACCCTCCGGAAGGGTCCCAGAAGCTCACATGGCCCCAGATGGAAAATGTGTACCTTCTTCATAGGCTTAGCACTCCCAGTCTTCCCCTCCAGCTCTTCCAGGTTTGGTACCAGGCCAAAGATTCCACTGTGATCTGGAGACTAGTGGCCTTCAGAACTGGTTTTGGGGGTGACAGGATGAAGAAAGTTAGGCAAAGTTAGACATTCTGAGGCATGTCACTTGATCTGCTTAAAGGAAGAATTGTTCATGAGGGAGCTGGCACTTGGTCTTATATCTGGGTTGCACTGAATGCACTGCTCCACAAAGTGGAGGAAATGGGGTGAGCAGTTGTGGTGATAAGGGTGGGATGGAGAGTCGCCATTGGAGGTCCCGGGAGTGCTGGTGGCCAGGTTGTCACTCAGGCCATAATGGCTGAATATGAGGTGCTCATGGTCAGCTCCTCAGGGAGGTTGGTGCTGGTGTCCAGCAGGCAGGACATTGTGCTGTTCAGCTTCTCCAGCAGCATCTAGGTGGCGGGCATATCTTTAAAGGGGACGTGGCCATCAGCCACTTCACAGGCTGTGATTCTCACACTGCAATGTCAAATTTGGCAACATAAACCTGAAGATTCTGCCAGAGGACTTATGAGCTGAGCCAAGGCAGAACCTTGATTCAGCACTTGAGGAAGTACTGGGCTGCTACTGCCAGTGACTGATCGTGCTGAGCTGCTGTTAGGATCAGGATGTAAGTGGCTGGTTTTGACTCCTGTGCACGCATCCCAAGTGGTGGGTGTCGTGGACCCTGAGCGCCCCCTGCAGACTGTAAGCAATTTCCAGTTCATTCATACCGAAGTGTGTATAGATGGCCTTTGCAGAGCCATATGCTGTGAATGCTGTGACAACCCACACCTCATTATCTGCAATAAAAGTGGCTTGATATGGCAAGGTATTGGGATGGCTGAGAAACTTAGAGACATGGAGCTCCCGCTGCAAGAATGTCACCATCTCATTGGAATGAACTTCTAGATTAATCCTTTGTATGGTCACATACTCTCCCATTGGTGTGTACTTTGTTAGATTCACTATTATCAGGTCCTCAAATCCTTTACCTATAATAATGAGAAGTTCATAACAACCTCCCTCCGGCGAAAACTTACTCATGATCTCCTGTTTAGAGAAGGATGCTATCAACTCTGAACTTACCATATTGGTCTGCAAACGGTTCCAAATCTCTTAGGCACCCAACAATGAACTTTTCAGAAACCTAGCGCCTAATTCCATTTACTTACAAGAAAAGACATAACATGTAGACCTACTTTAATTTCAAAAATTTAGACCCAGTCTCAGCTCTGCCTCCTTGATTTAAGGTTGCACTTCTGCCAGGCCTATTTCTGGGAGGCCAGAGTTATTGACTGTATCTTCCATACTGTACATTTCATACCCTTGACTCATTTATTTTGCAACTGGACATTTTTACCTCTTAATCTCCCTCACTTATTTCTTTTCTGCCTCCTCTACTCTCCCCTCTGGCAACCACCTGTTTGTTCTGTGTATCTGTAACTCTGTTTCTGTTTTGTTATGTTTGTTCATTTGTTTTGATTTTTAGATTCCATATTTAAGGGAATTCATTTGTCTTTCTCTGTCTGACATTTCACTTTAGCATAATACCCTCTATGTTGTTGCAAATTGCAAGATTTCATTCTTTTCATGGCTGAATAATATTCCATTTCTTACATATACCACATCTTATTTATGCATTCATCTATTAGTGGAATCTTAGATTGCTTCCATATCTTGGCTATTGTAAATAATGCTATAATGTACATAAGGGGATATATGTCTTTTTGAACTAGTGTTTTTGTTACTTTCAGATAAATACCCAGGATGGAATTACTAGTTTATATGGTTTTTGTTGTTCAGTCATTCAGTCACTCAGTCATGTCTGATTCTTTGTGATCCCATGGACTGCAGCATGCCAGGCTTCCCTGTCCTTCACCATCTCTCAGAGTTTGCTCAAACTCATGTTCATTGAGTCAGTGACGCCATCCAACCATCTCATCCTCTGCTGTCCCCTTCTCCTCCTACCTTCAATCTTTCCCAACATCAGGGTCTTTTCTAATGAGCTGACTCTTTGCATCAGGTGGCCAAAGTATTGGAGCTTCAGCTTTAGCATCAGTCTTTTCGATGAGTATTTAGGGTTGATTCCCTTTAGGGTTGACTGGTTTGATCTCCTGGCAGTCCAAGGAAATCTCAAGAGTCTTCTCCAATATCACAGTTCAAAAGTATCAGTTCTTCAGTGCTCAGCCTTCTTTAGGGTCCAACTCTCATAGTTTATATGGTAGTTCTATTTTTAATTTTTTAAAGGAATCTCCGTACTGTTTCCATAGTGGTTACACCAATTTACATTCCCAACAACAGTGTACAAGGGCTCCTTTTTCTCCACAACCTAGCCAACAAGGTTATTTGTTGTCTTTTCTTTAGTAGCCATTCTGATGGGTGTGAGGTGATACCTCATTGTGGTCTTGAATTGCATCTCCCTGATGATTAAGTGATGTTGAGCAAATATTCTCTCCTATCCAGTAGCTGACCTTTTTGTTTTGTTGACATTTTCCTTCTCTGTGCAAAAGTTTCTTAGTTTGATGTAGTCCTAAATGTTTGTTTTTGCTTCTGTTTCCCTCACCTGAGGAAAAATATCCCCCCAAATATTAGTATGGCCTATGTCAAACAGTGTACTGTCTATGCTTCCTTCTAGAAGTTTTATGGTTTCAGGTCTTATATTTAAGTCTTTAATCAATTTTGAATTTATCTTTGTGCATGGTGTGAGAGAGTAGTCCTGTTTAACTCTTTTGCGTGTAGCTGTCCATTTTTCTCATACCATTTATTGAAGAGCCTTCCTCCACTGTATTCTTATCTCTTTTGTGGTAGATTAACTGCCCATATAAGTGTGGGTTCATTTCTGGGCTCTCTACTCTGTTGCATTGATCAGAATGTCTGTTTTTGTGCTGGTATCAAGCTATTTTGATGACACTAGCTTTTATTTCTCAAGATTTTGGCTATCTGGGATCTTTTGTGTTTCCATGCAGACTTTAGAATTATTTTTTCTAATTTTGTGAAAAACGTCATTGGTATTTTGTCAGGTAGTCTACTGCATCTGTAGACTGTGTTGGGTAGTATGGTCATTTTAACAATATTAATTCTTCCAATACATAAACATGGTATATCTTTCCATCTGTTTGTCTTATCTTCAACTTCTTTCATCAGTGATTTATAGTTTTGTGAGAACAAGTCTTTTACCTCCTTAGTTAGATATATGCCTAGGTATTTTATTATTTTCGATGCAATTGTAAATAGGCTTATTTTTTCATTTCTCTATTTCTGAGTGTTCATTGTTAGGGTATAGAAATGCAATAAGGACTTCCTTGGTGGTTCAGTGGCTAAGAATCTGCCTGCCAATGCAGGGTTTGATTCCTTGTCTGGGAAGATCCCACATGCCTGGGAGCAACTAAGCCTGTGTGCCACAACTACTGAGCTTACACTCTGGAGCCTGTGCTCCCCAACAAGAGAAGCCACCACAACCCACAATGAGAAGCTTGAACACCGCAACTAGAGAGTAGCCCCTACTCACCACAACCTGGGCACAGCAACAGCCACAAATAAAAATAATAGGAGTGCTGGGTGGTAGGGGGTGCTAGCTCATGGCAGGAAGCTGGGAAGCTGGAAGACTTTCATTTGCTCTTGCCTCTGATTTCAGGGTTGGTGTGCCACTGCCTTCTTCCTCGTGAATCTCCAGCATCAGTCCAGAGAGAACCCAAGCCCAGGACCATTTTGCCCCCACTTCACATTGCATCCCTTGGTGACTTCAGCCACCTCTGCCTGCATTCATCCACAGGACAGGGTAAGATGGTGACACGGACATTGAGTCCTACAGAGCTGTAAGCATTTGAGGTCCTCAGTTCCATGAAGTTCTCAGCATAGTTCGCTTTTTAATCAAAGCAGCTGAGTGTGGTGTGTGGATGGGAGTGAGGGATGGGGAACACAGCATCAAAGGGCAGATCTATGCCAGAAGCAAAGATTTTTGTTCACTTTGGATTTGAATGCCATCTGTGGGGCTCAATCAAATAAACTTGTCATGTTTTGGGGCTCATTTAAAGCTCTGTTCCAAACATCCCAGCTGATACCATTTATTTCAGATACTGGGACCCTTTATTCAGCAGCCTCATCCACATTGACCTCTGGGTGAGGCTGTGCAGCTTCCTGCCCCATTGTCATAATATCCCCCCTCCTCCTGCATGGGGTTGAGTGAGCAGGAACCAAAGCACCATTCAGGTGGCTTTTTTCAATCCTGCCTCTCACTGCTTAGCCTCATTAACAGGTAGGACAATGTGAGACCCTCACTCTAGCCACCCTCATCCTGCTCACCATTTGAGTGAGCAGATTCACTAACATGTGCCAGCGAGTCTTGGCATATACCCTGATATGATCGACAGTGCCCTTGTCCTTCCTTTTCCACAATCCATACCCCTGTCAGCACCCTATCCTCATTGCCAAAACTGTCAGGGTCTGGCATTTGAATTTTCCCTGCTGATAGTCAATAATTAGCCTCTTAATGTTTCATAGATGCTGGCCAAGTTACGATTTAAGGACAGAGACAAAGGATCTATTACTCACAGCAAGCAGCATAGGCATAATGTTTACATTGGCTCCCTTGCCCCCCAAGTCCCACAGGGGCAACATGAAGGGCCCAAGTAGATGCTCTGCATACAATGGGTTTATGTTGCATCTGAGGAATACTGAACTTGGAGAACCCACTTGCTTTATAGCAGGAAATAAGTAAGACTGCTTTTTGTCCTAGAGGGAGGTGTTAGTTCATCCCTCACTGCAAACACAAGCCTGAGAAATGGCAAAGAGCCATTAGGACCCTGCATCCTTGGCTTACCCAGGAAGACACACACACATGGACACCCAGGGCTCGTGGCCGGTTGCTTCTCCTGGTAGTTCCTACTCCATGTCTGCTTCCAGGCCATGCTTGTCTCTTTGAAAATCCCTGATTCTCAGTCCTAACACCCAGATTGGATTGTGGCAGCAGAAAGAAATAAAAGAGAAACCCAAGCTCTTTTAAGATCACAGATGCAAAGGACTTACATAGATCTTAACAGATCAACTAGAGCAGTATACTTAAAGAATACTGTATTATAACCAAGTTTTTCTAACATATAAGGATGGCTCAGTCATGAAAACATTTATCAATATATATTAACAAACATAGAGATAAATTTCATTCACTCATTTAGCAGATACATATGAACCCAGTGTTGACAAAAACGACAAAATTCCAGTCCTCATTGAACTTACATTCAAGCGGCAGACACAGACAAAAACAAAGAAACAAAATATGACATCTAATAGTGACTGGTATAACTAAGAAAATAAAGCTCCAGTGAAGTGATAGATATCAGCACTTTCACATTGTTTGACCTAATATATATGTGGGAATTTAATGATAAAAGTAGAAGTTCTTATCTGGAGGAACAGATAATAAATGATGCTGGGGCAATTAGCTAAACTTTCAGAAAAAAATTAAGTTAGATATTTATATTTCACATTTTATATAAAACTACATTTCAGATAAATTAGTGACCATTACAGCACTTGAAAAAACATTGGAAAATATGCTTATTGTCTTAAGGTAGAGGAGACCTTCTGAAATGAAAGCACTGACTAAGACTGACACATTGCTTTCTGTATTATGTGGGAGGAGAGAGAAGTGGTGTGTGCAACTGGCAGGAAGTGTCATTAAAGGACTGGGGCCTCGGCTCTCCTCCCCTATCCTTCTTCTTGCTGGCTGGAATACATAAATGGTGGCTGGAGCTGAAATAACTGTTTTGAATAAAGTTGGGAATGGAGGCCTTGCATGGCGGATCTACAAGATAATGAAGCC
This sequence comes from Bos taurus, assembly GCF_002263795.3. Classification (NCBI taxonomy): domain Eukaryota; kingdom Metazoa; phylum Chordata; class Mammalia; order Artiodactyla; family Bovidae; genus Bos; species Bos taurus. The sequence goes on from NC_037340.1 coordinate 52,504,031, forward strand.
TGAGCCTCTGACAGGATGGAGGCCAATCTAGCCCTGAATCACAGGATGGAGGCCAATCTAGCCCTGAATCACAGGATGGAGGCCAATCTAGCCCTGAATCAACTATCATTGAACTTTTACTTGAGCAAGAAGTAAAACCCTATCTTGTGTGGGTTGTGGTTATGTTGCACATGGTCACTTGCACCTGAATCTAATCCTAACTGATAAATCTCAGCCCCAGGAAGAAGATCATGATTGGTATAAGCCACTGGTTCTCAGCTTTGATTGACTTTTTAGTCATACAGGGAGTTTTTAAAGAACACCAGTGTCTGGAACTCACCGAAGACCAAATTACATCAAAACCTCTGGCAGTGGGGTCCAGACATGGGTATTTTTAAATAGCTCACCTATGAGGCTAATGAACTTCCCTGGTGGCTCAAATGGTAAAGAATCTGCCCAGGTTCAATCCCTGGGTTGGGAAGATCTCCTGGAGAAGGAAATGGCATCCCACTTCAGTATTCTTGCTTAGATAATTCCATGGTCAGAGAAGCCTGGTGTGCAATATAGTCCATGGGGTTGCAAAGAATCAGACATGACTGAGTGACTAACATTTTCACTTTCATATGAATCTAATATGCAATAAGACTTGAAGAATTGGTTTAAGCCCATCAGGACAAGCTTCTTCCCTCTTTCTGAGTCTCCATTACAGTAGGAGAGGTCAAGGACCTAGTTCTGGCCTGCAATACCTAAGTGGAAATTCATTGAGATTGTTTCTTAGACAGTATTTGTACTTCTGATAAGAAGGAACATAAATGGCTATGATCTTTCTTTCTTCCCCTTTCTAGCTCTGATCCCAGAAGTGATGTCCAGAGCTGCTGCAACCATATGGTGAGTATGAGGCACCATATGATGATATTAGACAACATACTAAAGTTGGCAGAGTGAAAAGTTAGAGAGCCTGGATCTCAGGGTGCATCACCACACAACTAAAGCAATCCCAGTTACTCTTTACCTTCAGAAAAGAGGGGGGAAAACCCAACAACCCTTATTTGTTTAATGAGTTTCTTGCTTATTGCAGCAGATCATATTCATACACATTTTTCATGTATACAAAGAAAATTGTACAGGGATAAGCACAGCATCATCACTGGTGATGGCCCAAACTAGAAATCACCTAAGGCTCCATCAACTTGAGAAAGGCTCAATAAATTTAGTAAATTCACACTATAGAATACTATGCAACAAAATAAAACAATGAACCTGCCCATTTTCCAAAACGTGGTATCTTAGATCTCTAAGACATGGTGTTGAGGGAAAAAAAGTAAATTACAACACAGTAAGTGCTGAAAAAAAAAAAGCAAATATATAGAGTATGAAACAATTTATTCTGAAACACACACCCACGCACTAAAAACAATACTTTATTCTGTGTGTATAAGGGGGAGGGTATATGCACATAGGAAAAAGGTTTCAAAGGAGACAACCAGCTGCTTATGGGGAAAGGGCAAAGGACTGGGGCTGTGGCTGGGGTGGTAGGAGACTTTGGCCTTATTTATAAGCTATACAATTTTTAAAACAGGAATGTGATCATTTACCTACAGTCCAATTAAAAATACTCAAGCAAAAGTTTATATTTTTGGAAGGGAGGTGTTGAAGATGGTGGAGGAGTAAGATGTGGAGATCCTCTTCCTCCCCCAAAATACATGAAAAATGCACATGGAACAATTCCTACAGAACACCTACTGAATGCTGCCAGAAGGCTTCAGACTTCCAAAAAGGCAAGCTAATCTCTATAGCTAATCTTGAATAAAGTGGTAGGGAACAGCAATAAGAAAAAAAAAAATAGAGACAAGGAAAATGGGAGGAATCCTGCACCTCAGGGAGAGAGTCGTGAAGGAGGCAAAGTTCCTCTGAACCCTCCTCACAGGAGCTTCGGAACCTCAGAGGCGGGTGCAGCAGGTCCTCTGAAGGCAAACAGGAGAGAATTCAGCACAGAGATTTTTGCTGACCAGCACTCCCAGCTGAGAAGCAGTTTTCATGCCCACTGCAGCAAGTGGGGGTTGGGTGCTGAGGTTCAGGCTTCAGGAATCGGACCCCAAGATGAGGACTGGGGTTGCCTGCCTTGAAGTTACTCTAAGGGTACTAGTACAACATGCAGAAAGAGCCCAGGGAAAAGCCTGGGTCTGCCAGAGAGGCAAGAGATCATCACCACTGGGACCATCTAACTCCAAGTGCTCACAGATTACAGGACTGTGCCTTTGTGAGTGTCATAAGGTGGGGTGAGCTGGCTGTGGTCTGTGACCCCAGAGGTGGGCATGCCCGGGGACCTACTGCCATCAACGATGGCACGAGTGTCAAAGGAGGTGGGGCATGGCATGAGGGTATGGTCTGCGACACCAGAGGTGGCTGTGACGGCTGCCACAGTGGCTGCCAAGCTGTGAGTGGGAGCAGGTCACTGTCCACAACTTCCTGGAAGACTGTGTAGCTTGGTTCTTCCAAGGGACCCAGGGTCAGTTCGCCTGGGAGAGCACGTGACCCACTTCTGACTCTAGCAGCTTTCAGCAGGTCTCTACTGCCACAGGCACTGCCTCATTGTGTCTGCCCTACCCCTTTTACTCCCTAGCCTGACTGAGCAAGTGAGCCCGTGGCCTTATTAGGGCCCTCTTGTCTGTGGCCTACACGCAGAGCGGGGGCCAAAACCAAAGCGGAACACCAGGGGCTGTGTGACCAAAGAAGAGGAAAGGAATTCACTCTGGCAGGAGCGGATGCAGCAGATTAAATCCCTGCAATTGGCTTAAGACTGTGAGCTTTGGGGGCAACTGTGGACTTTGGAAGCAAGTACGAGTTGGAGTAAGGCCAGATCTCAGTCGGAGCTGATCCCACATCACCAACATCAGGTCCAGAGACCTTCTGAGAACCTTGCAGCCTGCGGAAAGGAGACCCCAAACCCAGTAAATTAAACAAAATGAGAAGACAGAGAAACATACAGCTGATGAAGGAGCATGGTAAAAACTACCAAACCAAACAACGAAAAAGGAAATAGGCCATCTACCTGAAAAAGAATTCAGAGTAATGGTAGTAAAAATGATCCAGAACCTTGGAGATAAAATGGAGGCACAGATAAATAGAATGGAGACAAGGATTGAGAAGATATAAGAAATAATTTACAAGGACCTAGAAGAACTAAAGAACAAGCAATCAACAATGAACAACATAGTAACTGAAATTTAAAATACACTAGAAGGAACCAATAGCAGAATAACTGACTGAGCTGGAAGATAGAGTGGTGGAAATAACTGAAGCAGAACAGAATAAAGAAAAAAGAATGAAAAGAAATGAGGACAGTCTCAGAGACCTCTGGTACAATATTAAATGCACCAACGTTCGACTTATAGGGGTCCCAGAGAAGAAGAGAAAAAGAAAGGGTATGAGAAAATATTTGAGGAATTATAGTTGAAAAATTCCTTAACATGGGAAAGGAAATAGCCACCCAAGTCCAGGAAGCCCAGAGAGTCCCATACAGGATAAATCCAAAAAGAGCAACATGCCAAGACACATATTAATCAAACTAACAAAAATTAAGCACAAATAAAAAATATTAAAAGCAGCAAGGGAAAAGCAACAAATAACATACAAGGGAATCCCCATAAGGTTAAAAGCTTGATTTTTCAGCAGAAACTCTGCAGGCCATAAAGGAGTGGCAGGATATGCTTAAAGTGATGAAAGGAAACGCCTACAACCAACAATACTCTACCCAGCAAAGATCTCATTGAGATTTGACAGAGAAATCAGAATCTTTACAGACAAGCAAAAATTAAGTGAATTCAGCACCACCAAACCAGCTTTACAACAAATGCTAAAGGAACTTCTCTACACAGGAAACAGAAAGAAAAGACCTACAAAAACAAATCCAAGGCACTTGCCCTTTGCAGTGGCCCACACTCTGTCTGCGGAGTGTGCTTCTCTCTGAGTCTGAATAAAACCATTTCTTACCTAAAAAAACAAAACAAAACAAAAAAACCACACCCAAATCAATAAAGTTAATGGTAATAGGAGCATACATATCAATAGGTACCTTAAATGTAAATGGAGTAAATGCTCCAACCAAAAGACACAGACTGGCTGAACGGATTGAAAAAAACAAGACTCATATATATACTGTCTAAAAGAGACCCACTTCAGATCTAGGGACACATACAGACTGAAAGTCAGGGGCTGGAAAAAGATATACCATGCAAGTAGAAATCAAAAGAAAGTGGAAGTAGCAATATTAATATCAGATTAAATAGACTTCAAAATAAAGACTGTTACAAAAGACAAGGAAGGAGACTACATAATGATCAAAGGATCAATCCAAAAAGATATAACAATTATAAATATATAATATGCACCAACATGTGAGCACCTCAATAATAAGGCAAAGCTATTACCTATAAAAGAGGAAATAGACAGTAACACAATAATAGTAGGGGACTTTAATATCCCACTCACAACAATGGACAGATCATCTGGACAGAAAATTAATAAGGAAACACTAGCCTTAAATGACACATCGGACGTGACAGACCTAATTGATATTTATAGGGCATTCCATCCAAAAACAGCAGAATACACTTCTTTCTCAAGTGCATAGGAAACATTCTCCAGGATAGAGCACATCTTGGGTCACAAATCAAGCCTTGGTAAATTTAAGAAAATTGAAATTGTATCAAGCATTTTTTTCTGACCACAATGCTATGAGATTAGATATCAATTACAGGGGAAAAAAAACTGTAAAAAATACAAACACATGGAGGTTAAAAAATATACTTCTTAATAGCCAAGAGATCACTGAAGAAATCAAGGAGGAAATAAAAAAATACCTTCAAACAAATGACCATGAAAACATGCCAACTCAAAACCTATGGGATGCAGTAAAAGCAATGCTAAGAGAGAAGTTTATAGTAATACAAGTCTACCACAAAAAATGAGAAAAACATCAAATAACCAACCTAACCTTACATTTAAAGCAACTAGAAAAAGAAGAAAAAAAGAAATATAAATATCAGAGCAGAAATAAATGGGAGAGAAATGAAGGAAAACATAACAAAGATCAATAAAACTGAAAGCTGGTTCTTTGAGAAGATAAACAAAATTAACAAGCCATTAATTAGACAGACTCATCAAGAAAAAAGGGGAGAAGATTCAAATTAATAAAATCAGAAGTGAAAAAGAAGTTACAACAGACAATGCAGAAATAAAAAGGATCATAAGAGATTACTATGTGCAACTATATGCCAATAAAATGAACAGCCTGGAAGAAATGGACAAGTTCTTAGCAATGTACAACCTTCTAAGACTGAACCAGGAAGAATTAGAAAATATGAACAGACCAATCACAAGCACTGAAATTGAAACTGTGATAAAAAATCTATGCAGAGAAAGCTTTTGACAAAACTAATTGCTCATTTATTATAAAAAAAAAACTCTCCAGAAAATTGGCATAGAAGGAACATACCTCAACATAATAAAGGCCACATATGACAAACCCACAGAAAACATTGTTCTCAACAGTGAAAAACCGAAAGCATATCTTCCTAAGATCAGAAACAAGACAAGTGCTCTCAGTTCAGTTCAGTTCAGTTTAGTCACTCAGTTGTGTCCAACTCTTTGCGACCTCATGAATCGCAGCATGCCAGGCCTCCATGTCCATCACCAACTCCTGGAGTCTATTCAAACTCATGTCCATCGAGTCGGTAATGCCATCCAGCCATCTCATCCTCTGTCATCCCCTTCTCCTCCTGCCCCCAATTCCTCCCAGGATCAGGGTCTTTTCCAGTGAGTCACCATGAGGTGACCAAAGTATTGGAGTTTTAGCTTTAGCATCAGTCCTTCCAATGAACACCCAGGACTGATCTCCTTTAGAATGGACTGGTTGGATCTCCTTGGAGTCCAAGGGACTCTCAAGAGTCTTCTCCAACACCACAGTTCAAAAGCATCAATTCTTAAGCACTCAGGTTTCTTTATAGTCCAACTCTCACATCCATACATGACCACTGGAAAAACCATAGCCTTGACTAGACGGACCTTTGTTGGCAAAGTAATGTCTCTGCTTTTCAATATGCTATCTAGGTTGGTCATAACTTTTCTTCCAAGAAGTAAGCGTCTTTTAATTTCATGGCTGCAGTCACCATCTGCAGTGATTTTGGAGCCCCCCAAAAATAAAGTCTGACACTGTTTCCACTGTTTCTCCATCTATTTCCCATGAAGTGATGGGACCAGATGCCATGATCTTAGTTTTCTGAATGTTGAGCTTTAAGCCAACTTTTTCACTCTCCTCTTTCACTTTCATCAAGAGGCTTTTTAGTTCCTCTTCACTTTCTGCCATAAAGGTGGTGTCATCTGCATATCTGAGGTTATTGATATTTCTCCCGACAATCTTGATTCCAGCTTGTGTTTCTTCCAGCCCAGCGTTTCTCATGATGTACTCTGCATAGAAGTTAAATAAGCAGGGTGACAATATACAGTCTTGACGTACTCCTTTTCCTATTTGGAACCAGATACCACTACTTAAACATACTATTTAAACATATAGTTTTGGAAGTGACTACTATTTAAACATAGTTTTGGAAGTCCTAGTCACAGAAATCAGAGAAGAAAAAGAAATAAAAGAAATCCAGATTGGAAAAGAAGAAGTAAAACTCTCACTGTTTGGAGATGACATGATACTATACAAAGAAAATCCATCAAAATGCTCACCAAAATGCCAAAACCACCAAAAATCCCACCAAAAATGCTACCAAAAAACTACTGGAGCTAATCAATGAATTTAGTAATGTAACAGAATATAAAATCAATACATAGAAATCACTTGCATTTGGATACACTAACAATAAAAAATCAGAAAGAGAAATTAAAGAAACAATCCCATTCACCATTGCAACAAAAGAATAAAATACCTCAGAATAAACCTACCTAAAGAGACAAAAGACCTATATGCAGAAAACTGTAAGACACTGATGAAATAAAGATGACAGAAATAGATGGTGAGGTATACCATGCTCTTGGATTGAAAGAATCAATATTGTCAAAATGATTATATTACCAAATGCAATCTACAGATTCAATGCAATTTTTATCAAATTACCAATGGCACTTTTCACAGAACCAGAACAAAAAATTTCAAAATGTGTATGGAAACACAAAAGACCCCAAATAACCAAAGCAATCTTGAGAAAGAAAGATGGAGGGAGGAATCAACCTCCCTAACTTCAGATTATTCTACAAAGCTACAGTCATTAAGACAATATAGTACTGGCACAAAAACAGAAATAATCAATAGAACAAGATAGCCCAAAGATAAACCCACACACATGGACACCTTATTTTTCACAAAGGAGGCAAGAATATACAATGGAGAAAAGACAGCCTCTTCAACAAGTGGTGCTGGGAAAACTGCACAGCTGCATGGAAAAGAATTAAATTAGAACACTTCCTAACACCAGACACAAAAATAAAATGGATTAAAGACTTAAATGTAAGTCCAGAAACTCTGAAGGTCTTAGAAGAAAACATAGATAGTATACTCTTTGACATAAATCACAGAAAGATTCTCTCTGACCCACCTCCTAGATTAATGGAAATAAAACCAAAAATAAACAAACAAACATAAACATTAAACATATAAACATAAACAAATAAACAAAAATAAACAATTGCACTCATCTCACACGCTAGTAATGAACCGTGAACTTCCAGATGTTCAAGCTGGTTTTAGAAAAGGCAGAGGAACCAGAGATCAAATTGCCAACATCTGCTGGATTATGGAAAAAGCAAGAGAGTTTCAGAAAAACATCTATTTCTGCTTTATTGACTATGCAAAAGCCTTTGACTGTGTGGATCACAATAAACTGTGGAAAATTCTGAAAGAGATGGGAATACCAGGCCACCTGACCTGCCTCTTGAGAAACCTATATGCAGGTCAGGAAGCAACAGTTAGAACTGGACATGGAACAACAGACTGGTTCCAAATAGGAAAAGGAGTACGTCAAGGCTGTATATTGTCACCCTGCTTATTTAACGTATATGCAGAGTACATCATGAGAAACCCTGGACTGGAAGAAACACAAGCTGGAATCAAGATTGCCAGGAGAAATATCAATAACCTCAATCTCACATTAGGTCAAATAATATTAAAGTAGTGATCAGAGTAAATAATATTTGAAGATATCTGTGAAAAATGAAATGCAGCATGAATTATAATTCCTATTAGTGATAATATCAAGGGTACTACAAATAGCACTACACTATCACTCTACATTCATTTAAAAATACATTTATTTATTTGGCTGAGCCAGGTCTCAGTTGTGGCATGCAGGATCTTTCTCTAGTTGTGGTGCTTGGACTCTGGAGAGTGCAGGTTCAGTAGTTGTGGTGGTGGGCTTAGTTCCTCTGCGCATGTGAGATCTTAGTTTTCCAACCAGTGATCAAATCCATGTCCCCTGGATTGCAAGGCAGAGTCTTAACCACTGGACCACCAGGGCAGTCCCTCACTTTACATTCGTAATGATAGGAAACACTAAGTTTCAGTTAAAGGTCATTGAGAATAAAGAAGGGATTTTTTTATTTTCCTCATCCAGGTTCATGGTACTGATTTCTACTGATGGATACCTGGAGCTCTGGTTAGGACCCCTGAACTGGAGTTTTTATAGGCCTAGGAAAGTGACATTCAAATCATCCAGCCTCACACTGAACACTAATATATGCTTCATAACAACTCGAAGGAACAAGATGGTTTAACTTCTCTCACTTGTCCAAGAGTCTGGTTAGGGAACTATTCAAGGGTCCAGACTGAACTTCCCTATTCTCAGGTAATATCAGTAAGAGATGCCTTAATAAGAACTCAGAGTCCAGGAGAGCTCACCAAACTCACCAGAATACAATGACCTGAAACAGTGATGATCACATTTCCTTGGCCTGAGTCGTTTGGTACCATTCATCAATTCCTTTCATTCTTTTGACAGCCACACAGCTTGATATCATGAGCAGATGTTGTTTGTCAGACTGGACTCAGATTTGTGCAGAATTTAGGTATGGAAATAATGTTGTAGTTGCCCTCAAGGAAATTAATATTTTCTGGGATGAAAATTAGATTATCAGAGATTAGACTAAGATGGCACATATCCTTTCCTGCCCTCAATTTCCTAAAGTAACGGAAAACATAGCTTTGAGAAATTGTAAATCTCCCACTTTTTCTCTACTAGAAAGAGCAATATTTGGAAGAAAAAAAATGGTGGTGAATGGCAAGAGCAGTGTGTAACTTGGGACTAGAGAGTCTATGAAGGCAAGATGGTGCTGTTCTCTGGTTTTGATTCTGGAGATGGAGGAGTTTGTCACATTAATATTGATAATTATATTATCAATTATAATATCAATTAGCTATATTATTAACAGCCTTTTATTGACACAGAACTTTTCATGTGTTCAAGTTTCTTACACATTTATTTTCTAATTTAAATCTTTTCACCTCACAACAGTAGAGAACGCCCTGCCTAAAGGAATGCAGAGAAGAGACACAAAGCCTGTTCTTGGTCCCCAAGATTAGAACCACTGCATTCTTTCCCTTGGGCTGGGAGAATACCTTGCACGCTTTTGGAAGGATTAGGTACATAAATCACAGACAACCTAGTTAGTGGTTTTAAATTTGTGTGTATCATCTGAAGGAGCCTGTTAAATATGCTTTCTGGGGACCCAGTCCTGAAATTTGGATTCAGCAAGTCTGGAGTGACGTAAGTCTGCATTTTTAACAAGTGCTCCATGTCCACTTGTGTCTTGTGCTTTAGGCATGTGACTGAAATTTGGAAAATCGGCCTGAACTTTCCTTTTAGGGTCACACTTACTAGGTTGAGATAATTTGTCTCTAATTACTATCCTGCTCAGGGGAGTTCAAGCCTGGGCTACACTATTCGAAAACAAAGGTCAGAGCAAAGAACAAGATCACCTAGGAAAAAACAACGAGGAAACTTGATTAATACAGATTAATAACCGCACAGGCTCCGAGACTGAAGAAGCCAGGCACATACACACCATCTCCTATGCATTGTGTGGTGTTCATTAACGTCTTTAGTGTCGGACATACGATTGTTCAGTGAGAATGGATGAAAAGAATAACAAATACGAGGACACAAAAACATTAAGACATATTCTCCAGTATTGTTTTCAACTTGCTATTAAATTTAGGTCACCGTTTGATAGAAATGAAACCTCATATTCGCCTTTAATGTTATTTTCAAGTTTCAACATAAATACGGTGAATGAAAGTAAAGCAATAGACAAAGCAGCTCTCTGCCGCATCAGTGGGTACCGGAAGAGGTGAGCCCAAGAGGATGCCAGCGGAGGAAAACCATCAGGTTAGCTGTTTTGGTTGGAGGAAATAAGGTTACCGCCCAACATCCCTGCCGGGCCGGAAACAGGGGCCCTGGGCCGCTCCAGCTTCCGGCGTCACTTCTCCGCGACTTCCTGCGAATGACATGGCTGCCCTCAGCCGTGTCCGCTGGCTGACCCGAGTGAGGCCCGGGACACGCAACGGCAGGCGGGAGGGCGGCGGGTTTGTACCGGGCTCACGGAAGTATTCGGGGCCTGAGGCGCCCAGATCCGACTTAAAAGGCTTGTGTGTCTGTTGCAGGCACTGGTCGCCGCTCCGAATCCCGGAGCATGGAGGAGCCTGTGTACCTCAACCGTGGCGCAAGCCTCCTCGCGGACCCAGGTAAGCGCAGGCCCGGCTCCAGTCTCGCTCAGTCCCCTGACATCTCCTTTCCTGGTCATGCCCTCCACCCCGCCCCAGAACCCCTTTCCTCGCCCCAGCTCTAGCTCTGCTGCCCCTGCTTGCAGGGCGAGGACGTGAGGGTGGAGGGCGCCTTTCCCGTGACTATGCTGCCAGGAGACGGCGTGGGGCCTGAGCTGATGCACGCTGTCAAGGAGGTGTTCAAGGTGAGTGCCCTGGGGCGTGACAGGGACGATTGCTTAAGTTGCAAAGGATTTACTCGATTCTGATCCTGTGATGTTTGGCACCTGTTCTTGAAGGCTGCCTCTGTCCCAGTGGAGTTCCAGGAGCATCACCTGAGCGAGGTGCAGAATATGGCATCTGAGGAGAAGCTGGAGCAGGTGCTGAGTTCCATGAAGGAGAACAAAGTGGCCATCATTGGTATGTGTGCCGAATAAATGCACATTAAGCTTCCCTCAGCACACACTAATACATTAACTCTTCTGAGTTCTCACCACTGATTGGTGACCATTAGTGGGAACCCAGTTGGAAACCCAGGAGCTAAGAGATCATGTGCCTCATGCTCTATGCAAGAAGGCTTTATGAATTTGTAGTCTGTCATGGGGCTGCGTCGTGGGTCATGGTGCTCAGTCCCGTCAGTCTCTTTGCTTGTAGCTCGCCAGGCTCTTCTGTCCATGGAATTTTCCAGGCAAGAATATTGGAATGGGTTGCCATTTCCTTCTCTAGGGAAGTGGTCATCAAGTCTTGTTAATTGTGTCTTCAGAAATGCCATTTTCTAGCTGCCTCTTTTCTGTCTTTCCTTCTGCTTTCCTATAGTAACTGCCTCATTAGACTTTTTGGCTTTCAGTTCTGCCCCTACAGTCCATCCTCTACAGCTCTTCTCTTGGAAAGACCACCATGACTTTGCCAGTCCCAGCCCTAGGGTAGGAAAGTAAGTTCGTTATGAGTTTTTCTGCCTCAGCTTTTCTGCCTTTGTTTATGCAACATGTGTTCTGTTCTTTGGTCACTCCAGGCTGTGTTAGTTTCCAAATAATGTGTATTGTCTTGACTTTTGCTGTTCCTTCTGCCCACAGTATTCTCCTTTTGATTCCTCCTGTCAGAATCTTCCTTACTCACTGTATGAGTTTCTGAATGCTGCCACACATTACTATAAACTTGGTGGCTTAAAATAATAGAAATTTTATTCTTTCCCAGTTCTGGAGGCCAGAATCCCAAAATTAAGGTGTTGGCAGAGCTTCGCCTAAAGACTTGAGAAGAATCTTCCCTAGCCTCTTCCAGCTTCTCTGGTGGCTCCTGGTAGCTACTGACATTCCTCAGTGTTTCTTGACTTGCAGACGTGTCACTTCAGTCTCTGCCTCTGTCTTGATATGGTTTTCTCCACTCTGTGTCTGTGTATCTGTTTCTCCTTCTTTTCTTGTAAAGGACTTGTTACTGGGTTTAGAACCTACAAGGATCCAGTGTGAATCCATCTCAAGATCCTTTACTTATTATCTCTGCAGACACTGTCTTAACAAATAAAGTCACATTTACAGGTTCTGGGAGTTAAAACATGGACATATCATTTTGGGGATCACTATTTAACCTGGTACACTCACTCAGACTAAGGTCTGGCTGAAGTGCCAGATGTTCTATGATACTTCCTGGTACCACCAGATCCCTCTGTGCATCCCTTTCTTCTCTGCGCTCCTGTGCACGTTGGTAATACCTCTCCCACGGTATTTATCATGTCCTTCCTATGACTTTCTTCCCCCAGTGCATTGTTTGCCCTTGAAGACAGGAGTTTGTGTTGTTTTTTGGTTGGTATTCCTAGTGCCTGACACATGTGTTGGTTGAAAAGATGTCACATATGTAGACACAGAAACATCAAGAAAGGTCACAGATCTAAGTTGTTTCTCAACCTATTTAATCCAGGCCCTTTGAGAACATGAGAAAATTTTTTTCTGTTCTCCTCTTAGGTTATTTTGAAGTTTCAACATATATCTGGTGACTAGAAATGAAACAGTGGACACAATGTTTCTGGTTTTAACTACATTATTCTCCTTTGCCCCTTGCCTCCAAAGGCATTTAAGGGTCACTTATTTGGGAGTGTGAGGTGGGAGTGTGGGTTGCATTATGTCACTGAGGGGACACCACTCCGGGTTTCCTTGAACTTGGCCTGTGCTTGATTCTCCCCCCACAACCTCTCCTTTTTTATGCAGGAAAGATCCACACCCCAATGGAGTATAAAGGGGAGCTAGCCTCCTATGATATGCGGCTGAGGTAGGTGATGGGAGGCTATTGGTGAGGGGGTACTGGGGCACCAGGCACAGTGTTTATGGCTCTGCCCTATCCCCAGGCGGAAGTTGGACTTGTTTGCCAATGTGGTCCATGTGAAGTCACTTCCTGGGTACAAGACTCGACACAACAATCTAGATTTGGTGATTATTCGAGAGCAGACAGAAGGGGAGTACAGTTCTCTGGAACACGAGGTGAGATCCTAGAAACTGTGGGGAGCAGGGGTGAAGAGGGGAGAGAGGCTTAGCTCCTTCTTCCCTTCTTTCCAGTGTCACCCAGCTGCTTCTCTCTTATGCAGAGTGCGAGGGGTGTGATTGAGTGCTTGAAGATTGTCACTCGAACCAAATCACAGCGGATTGCAAAGTTCGCCTTTGACTATGCCACTAAGAAGGGGCGGGGCAAGGTCACGGCTGTCCACAAGGCCAATATCATGTGAGGGACATAACTTTGCATGGGGTAGGGTCCTGGGAAGGTAGCCCCCAGCACTCTCCCAGCTGAATCTGTTCCCTTTGGCCCATGAACAGGAAACTGGGGGATGGGTTGTTCCTGCAGTGCTGTGAGGAAGTTGCTGAACTGTATCCCAAGATCAAGTTTGAGAAAATGATCATAGACAACTGCTGCATGCAGGTAAGGCCCTCCCAGTGTCTCTGTTCTCAGTGAGAAGCAAGGCAAGGAGTTGGATTTATGTCTCTTCTCCATGCCCCCAGCTGGTGCAGAATCCTTACCAGTTTGACGTGCTGGTGATGCCCAATCTCTATGGGAACATTATTGACAATCTGGCTGCTGGCCTGGTTGGGGGAGCTGGTGTGGTCCCTGGTGAGAGCTACAGTGCAGAGTACGCAGTGTTTGAGACGGTGAGTGAGGTCATCTCCTCCCTCAGCCCTCTTGTGTGCCCTTCATCTGACCTCATATCCCCGATAGCTCTCCACCAGTGCATTCCCCTGGCCTGCTCATGACCGTGGCCTGCTCTTGTCCCCCCACCCCTTGCATCTTCTCAGTGTTCCTCGCCTGACCTTGCATGTAATACCCTTTCCTGGCCTCAGATTCTGCAGAATGTCTGCTGCTAGTGACTCTGGCCTGCTCATCTGTCCACAGGGTGCCCGGCATCCATTTGCCCAGGCAGTGGGCAGGAATATAGCCAACCCCACAGCCATGCTGCTGTCAGCTTCCAACATGCTGCGGCATCTCAAGTAGGTCACTGCCAGGCTAGGATGGTGGCTGGGTGGTTTGGGAAGCATGGGTGGGGAAATCAGGAAGATGACGTGGGGGTAATTTAGTTTCTGTCCACATTGGCAGTCTCGAGCATCACTCCAACATGATTGCAGAGGCAGTGAAGAAGGTGATTAAAGTTGGCAAGGTAAGTTTAGAAAGGCTGTGGGGTTTAGGGTCTTGGGCACTAATTTCTGGGAACCTGAGTTGGGGCCTCCTTTCCCTCCAGGTCCCCAGAGCTTCTGCTCTTCCCCCAATCCTGTCAGGGCTGTCTCATTCTCTTGATCATGTTTGCCTCTTAGTTTCCCATCTGCTATTTCCTCTTTCATCCACTGGCAGAACTTGTAGCTTCCTATCTAGCGTGGGGGGAGATGGAGCAGCAGAGGGAGATAGCTGACAGGATGAGGCACCACTTTCTCCACACCTGGAAGCCTATCCTTATCTGCCACCCTGCAGTTAGGTATCTTCCTTCTGTCTGACTTGCATTTCCCATCTCACTCATGCTGAGCTTAACCTGCTGAGGCTGCAGCAGAGCATGAATCGTGGCTCTGGCCCTCAGAAGACAGGAGCGCACAGGTTTGTGCTTTTCCAAACCTGGCTGCCTCCTTGCATCTCTGCTGCATCGCATCTTGTTTTCCTGGCCTTGTCACCCTCTTTGGATTCCATTTCCATCACATTGCCCTGCCCCTCACCTTCATGGGCTCTCTTCTCTTCTTCACCACGGTTATTGCCGGTGGTGGCTGTAGGTACGGACTCGAGACATGGGCGGCTACAGCACCACAACCGACTTCATCAAGTCTGTCATCGGCCACCTGCACCCCTATGGGGGCTAGAGCCCTTTATTCCCTCCAACCTCACAAGGACCATACACCTCCCTTCAGTACTGTGGACCAGAGAAGAGCCCTATACTTCTAGACCATAATTACCTTCTGGGCAGAGCCTAGGTTGTTGGGAGCTGGCTTCCTTAGGGAACAGTTAGGTGGTGGGGGGTTAGGGATGGGGCCCAGGCCACAGAGATGATAACAATTCTCCCCTACAGGTTCGAACTTCTGACATGGGTGGTTATGCCACCTGCCAAGACTTCACTGAGGCTGTCATTGGTGCCCTGTCCAACCCATAGGTCCCACCCACACCCATGTTAAGATGTCCAATAAAACATGGTATGACTCTTTGTGAATCTGTTTTTATTTTTATTGGGCTCTAGGGAATGGGATGGGGAATACCTGTGTTAAGTTATGCCCCACTAGGGTCCATTCTAACTTTCCTGGGATAGCTTTCGGAGCTTTTTCTTTTTCTTGGAGCCACTGCTCTTACTGGCAGCAGCCTCTTCAGGTCCGCTGCTGAGTGGCTCCTCCTTGGGAGACAATTTCCGCTTTTTCTTGGGGACCCTCTTGTTTTCTGACTCATCAGGGTCAGTAACTGGTTCCTCTTTGGGAAAAGATTTCTTCCTCTTGGGAAGACTTCCAGTACCAGCTGTCTCTTCAAGATCACTACTAACTAGCTCTTCCTTGGAAAAAGATTTCTTTTTCTTGGGTTTGGAAAAAGACACAGAAGGGTCTTCCATTCCATTCTCCTGAAGAACCTCCTGGGGCTTTTGCTTTTTCTTCTTTTTGGGTCTTTCACTTGTCTCCTGATGGCAGAAAGGGAAAAATGGGCATGAAGTGTCATCTGTTTTATTAGAATTCCAGCTGTTAAGTACTCAGGGAAGAAAGACTAGTGAAAATGGCATTAAAACTGCTCACTGTTTCTGGGATGATTTTTAATGGAATGGCTCTAGCTTTGGAAATCCATGTCAAAAAAAGGTAGAACACACAAATATCCTTAGGTAATTTACAGAAGAACCTCACCATGCTGGTCACA
The DNA here is from genome assembly GCF_002263795.3 of Bos taurus. NCBI lineage: Eukaryota > Metazoa > Chordata > Mammalia > Artiodactyla > Bovidae > Bos > Bos taurus. The sequence continues at coordinate 52,520,115 of NC_037340.1, forward strand.
AAAAAGAATCATGATGCCAAGTTCCAGAGGGGACCCTGAAACACTGGCACTGCTGACACTCCTAGGGAGAATGATTCTACCATAGCAGCACATTGGAGTCCTCCCTGTTCCCCATTCCCAGTATGAGCTGCTATCATCTCTAGATACATCTGAGAATAAGCAGAGCAGTTTGCACTACCCCTGATTAGGAACTTCTGGAAGGCAGCAGAGGCAGAACACACTTGCCCAGGGAATGAACAGGTGTTGCTACAAACCAGCTCTCTGGGCTCTTGAATGAATTCTCTCAGCACCTATCTCCTTCCTATAGAATCAAGAGGTAGACTTCAAGACTTCAATTCAATCCATAAGCATGTACTCTAGACCCTGACTTGAGATGCTATATTTTCTGTTCTGCTGTTTTCTGTCCTACAACCTAAGATCTTTACCTAGGGCTGAGGGCTGACAGTTTACTACTGACCTCACACTCCTCCGGGGCACTGCTATTTTCTGAAGAAGCCAGGGCAATCGCAGCCAGCCTTTTCTTTTCCTTCTTCAAGCGTTTCTTCTCCTGTTTCTCGAGCTTCCTAGTAATCTCAGCAGCCGCTTCCTCTGCCTGGCCAAAGAAAGATGCTGAAAATGCTTGAAGACTTCTGGTTCCCTAGGTCTCTCTCATGGTTTTGTTGGATCAGGCTCATTAAATCAGTTTTTTTGCCTCCACACTTCATGGTCAGGGTAAGACAGTTCATCACCTCCAACAGCCAACTCTTATTCTACCCCACCTGACCTGACCCAAACTGACCTGAACCATTGCCTCCTTCATGACATCCAGATTCTTTCGGGGAATCTCTCCAGTCTCATAGAAGGACAGCCGCTCCTCAACTTGTTCTCGAAGCTTCTCCCCAAAAACACTGGTGGGCACCTCTGGATGTGTTTATATAAGTAAAAAAAGCACATCAGCCCCCAGAAGGACAAACTACTAGTTCAACCTCCAGTATTCCATCTACCCTCAGCTTTACTCAGACCCAAAGTATCAACACTCACTAGGTGAACTGCTGTTGACGAAAAATACTGCCATCATTGTAGAAGCTGCTAGGGTAGTCAGCCTCCCCACCCTCCCAAATGCCCACTCCCCCACCCATACCAGAGAAGCAATCGATTCGTGAGGCAATACTGCATTTGTTTGCCAGGTATCGGGAGATGCGACCTTTGTTCTTGGCAGCTGCTCGGCCAATGAAGGTAGAGTGGAAAATGAGTCCGTATTTTGGGGTGTTACCCCTTGTCTTCAAGGCTCTGGGAGAAGAATATTCAGCGGAGACTTTTAAGATCAGAAACTTCAACGGTGTTAGCTAAGGCAGTGCCTCCCTTCCCTTTCCCCGCAGTTTCCAGAGTGAGCCTCAGGCCAGGTTGGGTTGCTACCCCACCTCATGCCAACCCACCGCTCCCAGAGGCAGAGGGAAGGCATCCAATGTCGCTGACCTGGAAACTTGGTCCCTTTGCTGGGCCCAGGGAATCACTCAGACACCAGGACTGGCCATCACCCCCATAGCAGAGGCCTGTATAGGTCAGGGAGCCCTGGTCAACCATCACTGTGATCCCCAAACAAGCAAGTGGGCACCAGAAGTGGCACCTGAGTGTGAGCAGGTGCCCTCACTGGTACCTGAACAGGGCCTTTTCAGCCCCAAGGATCTGCACTGTGGATGCTGGATACTTGGCCAGATTGGTGAGACTGCCAGCGTGAGCAATGAGACGTGCACCTACCTAGAGAAAGAGTCAAGGAGTCAATGAAGCTGGAATTGCCAACGTACCAATTGTATAACTTGCTTCAACCTCCTTCCCCATCAAGTTCAACTGGGGAAGATATGATAGGTCACGAAATACAACAACAATATGACGAATATACATGGTAATCCCATAATCCCCCATCTTTTGGTTTCCCATGACGCACCGCTTCCCCAATCAGGGCAGACAGGCTGGGGGCTACTTGGCTCATCTTGGATCGCAAGTAAGTGTGTAGACTTTGGCGGTACTCTGACAAAGACACCACACGACTGGAGAAGCTCTCGATGTTTATCAAGTCAATGGCTGATATGTCCATGCCTAAAGAATGTCAAGTGTGAATGCAGAAGCCCAATATTTAGAGCCCCATACCTTATTTTCACTGCTAGGCTCTGTACTGACCCATGGAAGACCGTGAGGCATCCAGAATAGCCTTAGCCTTGGCTGCATCCATTGTCAGCTCCTCCAGCTTCTCCAACTTTTCTTCATTAAGCTCCTTCCGGTTTCCAATGAACTGAGCAAGGCGGCAGTACGTAGCATTGTCATTGATGATCTTTACCAGCTCAGGAAAGTGATACCCATACCACTCCCTGCAAAGAACCACAATCACTCCCTGGCCCAGCTGCCATGCCTCAAAGCTACACTCAGCCCTCTCCATATCTACTTCATGCCTGGAGGAAATGGGAACAAATCAGATCCAAAAACCTCCATGTCTCCCCATTCACAATGCAGACCAGGTAAAGGGCCTGCCTGGGCTGAGGTGTATATGGGGTGGGTTTACTCTGCCTCCTCTTTCTATACAGTCAGTGTAAGAACACAGCCTGTGGTAAGCATCAGGAGGCCCAGCTCTACCAGTTCTGATTTTAGGATTCAAAATTAGCTAACCCACAGACCCAAGACCTTGTTTCTCAGGTCACCCCTGCACTTTACCTGACACGCATGGAGAAGGTATTGATATCCTTATCCAGCTGGTCCAGGAGGCTAATAGACTGGATAATCATGTTGTCCACTCGGTTCACATTAAACTTAACTTTTGCACGAGAATAGCTGTGTCCCAGCCCCAGTTGGGCTTTACAAGCAGACAAATCGGTCAGACCTTTCACCAGGTTGTGGAAGTGCAGACGAACTCCTAGAAGAGGGTGAGACTGTGAGTAAGGAAAGGCTCTGAGCTAGTTCCTGCACACACACGCACCAGACAAGCAGGAGGGCTTCTAAAAAGCAACCTGCTAGGTTTCCAGAACCACCCCCACCCCCAGATTTCAAAACTGTCTCACCTCGAAGGATCTCGGCTATGACACCTCCAGTCTGGCAGTTGTACCCTAACTCCTCTTGTATAGCCGCACCTATCTTGGGGTCCCCAACTCCCAGAAGTACTTTCTTCTTTTTGGGTGGCAGGTGAGTCTCCAAGAGCAGGCGGAGGTCCTCATGAACAACACCTCAAGGCAAAGAACAGAGCTCCCACTAACATGCTGAAGGATATTTAAATCGTAAAAAAGCAACTACTGATCAGTGAGACTGATCTTACATTGGTCTTGCAGAGCATGCTAAGATGGCCTGTGCCTACAGACCTCCTCTTACTCAGAGGCTTTGCTCAGAGACATGGAGACATCAGTGATTAAACTCACTCAGGGGATTGACAGACTCAAGTCATCACTGCAAAGCCAGCATCAACCATAGGAGAACAGAACTCAGGCCCAATAACGTAAATGTAAAATATATTACTGAAAGCTTGAAACACACCCTGGAGCACAATGGATGTATTTAGTACCAGATCTGCCTTCTGGGACTAAAACTCTTTCTCCAGGCTTTTGGCATCAAAATTGCCCTTTGCAATCAACTGAACAAACTAGCAGAGAACCACATTTGATTGGATCTACCATTATACCAGCCCCTCAACCCCAGCCTGATTTCACTTAAAAATCATTTATTACTACAGTGCCCACAAGAAATAAAGCCTACATCCTAGGTTGTTAAAGGGTTAACAGTAGCAAGAACTACATCTCGGCTCATCTCCCTACAATATTTAGTGGCCAACTCACTCACCTTCAGACACAGCGTTGGCATTTTCCAAGGCAACTTGGGACGAGGAAAAGGGACAAAAGGCCACAAGACGAACGATGTTGTGGAATTTGCCCAGGTTTAGCACGCACTCCTCCACCTGGGGGGAGAAAGATGAGTGATTTTCTTCCCTCCCTCTTGCCTCTAGGGCGCAGTAAAGCAGCAGCAGCTCTTGGACCTGAACGCACTTTTAGGACCAACCGAACACTAAAAATGGACAGATCATGGGTCCTAAATCCAGGTTCCGCTTCATCGGTACGGGGTGGAGTCCGGGAAGCTTACTTTTTAATGCTTCTAACGCAATTCTAATCACGAATGCAGGTAAGGACCCCCTGCTTTGGAACTGTCGGGCCCAGCGCACCTCCCAACGCGCGGCGGGCCACGTGGGAGCGCGCGGTGCATGCTGGGGCACGCGCGGCCCGAGGGGCTGCGGAGCCGCCGGCTAGCCCACCACGTCCACCCACCTGCGGCAGCAGAAGGCTGATCTCCTCCACCTCCTTCAGCGCCAGAAGCGCGTAGCCGACCGCGTGCTCGAAAAGCACGTGCAGCAGCACCTGAAAAGGGAGCCGGAACGCCAGAGTAAGCACCTATCTCACGTTTGCCTAGCCCCGTCCCCGGGGAAGGCCCTGGTCCCGGCCCACGCTCCAGCCCAAACCCAGGCCTAAACCACGGCCTCCACCTGGCCCGCAACCTACAACCACTCCTCACCATGGCGCTCGCTCCTGGTCCGGCTCGCACTGCGGCGAGCGCGCTCTGGCGCGCGGAACCAGGCTCCGGAGGCCACGCCCCCGCCTCGTCTGCCAATCAGGGGCCGGGGACGGTACCTTCTGTCGGGAGGGGTCGCCCGGGGTGGTACGGCCCGCAGGCGGGAATGGGGCGCGAGCGCCGGCAAGTCTTCCTTTTCCGATCTGTGCTGCGGCGTGGTTGCTTGGTACGCGCCGGCCGGAACGGGCCCTGCAGGCTGCAAAACGGTTTGGAAAGGCGCTTTTCTGGCTAACTGTCCATTCACTCTTGTTTTCGTCCTGTAAATTACAGGCAGCAGAGCTTGGTGGGATCCGGGCTGGAGGCCCCCGCACTTTTCGCGGCGACACTTCAGAGCAAAAACTGTTGCGGAGCCCAGTCTCCGCAGCGTTAGGCATCTCAGGACCTAGGCCCGCCCCCGCCCCCAGGATACCAGGATCCCCTGCTTCCCCACCCAGCAATAGGGGTCTACACTCTCCTGGGCCAGGGTTCTGCGCGGGCTTTCCTCATTACTGGGGCGGAAGCTGGGCCTGGGGCGCGCTGGCGCGGACTTTGAAGTCGTGATTCCCATTACCTGACTTCGTGCTTTTCAGTTATATTTTATTTTTAAAAATAAGGGCTTCAGGCGCTGAAGTAGGAAAGAAAGATGATCCTATCTTTTTTCGGTTCGGTTTATTGTTCCCTGCTTCGGCAGAACCTTTCTTTTGCGGGGCCACGTGTCACTCGCCCTGGGGCACTTCCCAACTTCTTAGTACCCCGTTAGTTCCAAGTGAACGGGAGCTGCTGTCGTGTCCTCTGGGCAGCTTTAAGGCACTCAGGAGACTGTTTTGAAATTATTGATAGTTTTGTTTAATAATGTCTGAGTTACAAGTCCAAAACCTGGTTACCCCAAAATGGTATATATATGTTGGTAAATTTAAAAATAAATCATCTTAAGGGGATTTTTACAACTTAAATTCCCACAACTAGCGTGCATTTATAAATTCAAGGTATTTTCTTAAGCCAGTTCAGTTATTTGACAAGATTCGAGTATTGAGCTCTTAAAATCTGGATTAAATTTAATAGATTAAATTTTAATCATAAATCTTAAAATCTCATAGTCTTAATATTGCTTACAAATGTGCTTACATTTTGTTGCCTGTATCCACTTAGAATCATGAGTTCAGACTCCATCTCATGTTTTTAAAATGGAATTGGATTAGTTACTCCATCTCATGTTTTAAAATGGAATTGCAAAATTAATCTGTTACATGAGAATGTTAACGCATTATAAATGCCAAATTAAATAGAAGTTTCCAAAATGTACTGGAAAATATTACTGCTATGACTGATTTACTTGATTACTTCTATACTTAATCCTAAATATTCCTGGGGTTACAGGTGCTTGTCTGCTAAAGTAGGGAATTTCAGAGGAGAGGTTGGAATCCATTAATCGGTTTGCAGAATTAATTTATAGACATTCTTGGCCAGCATTAAAAAAGTAGGATGAAAAAATAAGGAAATAATAGTCCATCACATAGAGTAAGGAGTATTGATTTGTTAAAATTTTTGTTTTAAACATGTATATATACATATGTGTAAATATACATATATACATGTATATACAAATATATACATATATATACACCATATATATGTTATGTATATGCACATTTCTGTGGATTATGTACTAAAAGCCTGAGAGTCACTGAGTTGAAAGTTTACCTCATGGCTTTAGATAGATTTGAGTCCTCTGGTTATAAAGGAACTGTGTTAAAGCAGTTTGCTAACTTAGAGGGGTAGCTGAAGAAAAGTGCACTTCAACTGCTACTGCTAAGTCACTTCAGTCGTGTCCGACTCTGTGCGACCCCATAGATGGCAGCCCAACAGGCTCCTCTGTCCCTGGGATTCTCCAGGCAAGAACACTGGATTGGGTTGCCATTTCCTTCTCCAATGCATGAAAGTGAAAAGTGAAAGTGAAGTCGCTCAGTTGTGTCCAACTCTTAGTGACCCCATGGACTGTAGCCAACCAGGCTCCTCCGTCCATGGGATTTTCCAGGCAAGAGTATTGGAGTAGGGTGCCATTGCCTTCTCCGAACACTCCTTTATCTCCCTCTCTTTGCTAAATTATCTCCCCTTGTGCTTCATAATCCTGACCTCCATGGGCATCTTTGCAGTATGTGATGTCAAAGATGATATCTCCTTTGCCTTTGAGCTGTTTGTTAAATTCACTGAATTTGGGGATAATTTTTTAAGTAGCAGTAAATATGAATCAGAGTCAGCAAATCTGGGTTCAGATCTGAGCTCTGCTGCTTACAACATGACCTTAAGTTAATCACCCAACTTTCCTAAGCTTGCTTTCTTTTTTTTTTTCAGAATGAAGATGGAGGATTCATTCATCCCTCAACATACATTTTACTGAACATAGGCCAGGTGTGACACAGGTGTGGTACCTGGCATGTAGTAGGAACTCAATGAATATTGGTGGGCTTTTTTTTTTAATCTCTTTTATCAGTGAATAGTGATAATTTTTTATCACATTATTTCATTTTACCTATTCTCAGTTGAGTCCCAGTTCTCCCATCACTTCTCATAAAATCTATTAAAACCCCAATCTTTATAAACCCAACTACTCTGATTCATTTCTAACATTAACTTACACACATAGACAGAGCACTTCTAAAACTAAGTTTAGTTTCACATGGTAAAACAGTTACACATTCTGTTTTTCAACTTCCAGTGGCAGTAGATAGACGGTTTACTGGTTAAATGTTGTTGAAACCTGAAAATATGTTCAATATATATATAAACCTGCCAGTTTATATACTGAACATATTTTATATACTGAACATATATACTGCTCCTCCATCCATGGGATTTTCCAGGCAAAAGTACTGGAGTGGGTTGCCATTTCCTTCTCCAGAGGATCTTCCCAACCCAGGGATCAAACCCAGGTCTCCTGCATTGTAAGCAGATGCTTCAGCGTCTGAGCCACCACGGAAGACAGCTTACCTGCCAGTTATTGGTATCTCGGTTGTTTTTTTATTTAAATAGGGTTGCTAAGAATCTTTCAGGTTTCCTCTGTCTTCTTCAGGTCTTTTCAAAATGGCAGTGGGATTTGTGGGAGCACTCTTATACCCTAGTTGCAGGGGAAGAGGGGGGATTTCTCAGTTCTCTGTGCTTAGGATCTGGTGCTGTGTCTTGGGACACCATCAATCCCTGCTATAAAATGGCTGCTTTGGACTGGTCCCTGGACCTGTATACTTTTATCCTCTGAGCCACACTGATCTTAGCCAGATACTTGAAATCTCTGAGCTGTATCTTCTTATGTCAGGCCTCTATTGGTGGAAATACTCCTCACTAAGGCATGTGTGGTCTTTGGGGTCACCTGTCTGCCGTGTATAGGCTGGGAGGACCACACTTATTACCAGAGGAACTTTTATCCTAACCCTTTGCTCATGAAGGACATCCCTGGTGTCTCAGACAGTAAAGAATCTACCTGCAATGCAAGAGATCTGGGTTTGATCCCTGGGTTGGGAAGATCCCCTGGAGAAGGGAATGGCCACCCACTCCTCATGAATGCTCTGTAAGCTTTCCTCTGCTGCACTGACCATTGCATCAGGTTGAGTGTGGGACCGATAGAGCAGGGGTCAGCAAACCATGACCCTGGGGACCAAATCTGGCCTGTGGCTTATTTTTGTAGGACCTCAGAGCTAAGAATGATTTTCGCATTTTTAAAGGGTTTTAAGTTTTTGGGGAGTGTGTGCAGAGGCTATATATGTGGCCCACAAAGTCTCAAATATTTATTATCTGACAATTTATGCAAAAGGATTGCTAGTCCCTATTCTGAGATCAGACGAGATTGGGTGTTTTCAGGGTCGTATGGCTGTCCCTGTTCTTGGAGGTAGGCAGTTTCATCTGTGCCATGTTTGGGGAGCATGGCAGAAGTGAACAGATAATGGTATTTGTAGAAATGAAAAACTTGTTGAAATTTAAAAGAAATGCATTGACTCGTTAGCAAATAGGCATGGCTTACGAGAGTATTAGTGAACTGGAAGATCTAACCAAATAATTTATTGAGAATGCAACAAGGTTAGGAGATGTCTAGCCTAGAAAGCCTAGAAAGCAGGAAGGATTTTAGTGAGGGTTCTCGTCAGAGAAACAGAAGCAATAGGGTATAGCTATAGATTTTCCTGTGGTCATGTATGGATGTGAGAGTTGGACCGTGAAGAAAGCTGAGCGCCGAGGAATTGATGCTTTTGAACTGTGGTGTTGGAGAAGACTCTTAAGAGTCCCTTGGACTGCAAGAAGATCTAACCAGTCCATTCTGAAGGAGATCAGCCCTGGGATTTCTTTGGAGGGAATGATGCTGAAGCTGAAACTCCAGTACTTTGGCCACCTCATGCGAAGAGTTGACTCATTGGAAAAGACTCTGATGCTGGGAGGGATTGGGGACAGGAGGAGAAGGGGACGACAGAGGATGAGATGGCTGGATGGCATCACCGACTCGATGGACATGAGTCTGAGTGAACTCCGGGAGTTGGTGATGGACAGAGAGGCCTGGCATGCTGCGATTCATGGGGTTGCAAAGAGTCGGACACGACTGAGCGACTGAACTGAACTGATAGATACAATGAATGGGGCTTCCCTGGTGGCTCAGAATGGAGTAAAGAATTTGCCTGCAGTGCAGGAAACAGCCGGTTTGATCCCTGGAGAATCAAAGGATCGGGAAGATCCCCTGGAGGAGGGCATGGCAACCCACTCCAGTATTCTTGCCTGGATAATCCCCTGGGCATAGGAGCCTGGTTGGCTACTGTCTATAGGGTCACAAAGAGTCAGATGTGACTGAAGCGACTTAGCATGCACGCACATAGATAGATATAGATAAGAGGAAATTTATTATAGGAAATGGCTCACATGTTTGTGGAAGCCCGGAAGTTCCTGTCTGCCATCTGTGGGCAGGAGACCCAGGGAAACTGATGATGTTAATTCAGTTTGAACCCAAAGGCCTGAGAATGGGGTTGAGGGCAGCTGATGTAGGCCCAAGTCTGATACTGAAAGCCTGAGAACCCAGAGTGTCCGAGGGACAGGAGGAAATGGATGTCTCAGCTCAAGCAGAGATAGAACTAATTTGCCCGTCCTTCACCTTTTTGTTCTGTTCTTGTTCTCAGTGAATTGGTTGATGACCATCCATGTTTGGGAGGGCCATCTGCTCTACTCAGTTTACCAACTCTGATGCTAATCTCTTCCAGGAACACCCTCACAAACACAACTAGAAACAGTGTTTTACCAGCTATCTGGGGGCCCTTAGTCTAGCTGAGTTGACAACGTAAAATTAACCATCATCAGGAGGAACAATATTTGAAGAGCTGGTGGATGCAGTTTCCCCAGAACTGATGAAAAACATTGAGCCAGAGGTACGGGAATGCGTCTCAAACAGGATAAAAAAGTCCAGGCTTGTACCCTTGTAAGAAACCAGCAAAACACCAAGAACAAAGAGACGGTCTTGAAAGCATATTTTAAATAATTCAAATTTATAATGGTCACAAATTGTTCGGGATTTCTACTTGTACCATTTTTGTTAGTTTTCTAGGAATTTGTTCATTTCATATATTTTGTTACTCAGTCGTGTCTGACTCTTCATGACTCCATTGACTCCAGCACACCAGGCTTCCCTGTCTTTTACTATCTCCCGAGTTTGCTCAAACTCTTGTCCATTGAGTTGGTGATGCCATCCATTTCATCCTCTGTCGTCCCCTTCTGCCTTGAGTCTTTCCCAGCATCAGGGTCTTTTCCAGTGAGTCGGCTCTTCACATTAGGTGGGTAAAGTATCAGAGCTTAAGTTTCAGCATCAGTCCTTCCAATGAATATTCAGGATTGACTGGTTTGATCTCCTTGCTGTCCAAGGGACTTTCAAAAGTCTTCTCTGACACCACAGTTCAAAATCAATTCTTCAGCACTCAGCCTTTTTTATGGTCCAACTCACATCCATACATGACTACTGGAAAAACCATAGATTTGAATATATGGACCTTTGTAGGCAAAGTAATGCCTCTGCTTTTTAGTATGCTGTCTAGGTTGGTCATAGCTTTAATTTCAGTGAGCAAGCCTCTTAATTTCATAGCTATAGTCACCATCTACAGTGATTTTGGAGCCCAAGAAAAATAAAGCATTTCATCTGTGCTTTCACATTTTTTAGTATAGATAGATTTTTTTTTATGTTTTGTGTAGCATATATAGCTGTGATCTTTTTTATCCTTAATATTTATTTTTACCTTATTTTCATCATTCTCAGAAATATGTTAATTTTATTTTCCTTTTCAAACATTGAACTTTAGATTTTGTTGATTCTATTGTATTTTTTTTTACTTTTATTCTTGTATTATCCTTTCTTCTACTTGATGGCTTTATTTTGCTGTGTTTTGTTTCTTAATATGGAAGTTGGTTCTTTGGTTTAAAATATTCTCCTTCAATAAGCATTTCTCTGTAGACACTTCTTTAGCTGTATTCACTAATTTGGCATGCAATACTTTCATTATAATTCAAATCAAATTTATTCTAGTTTCCATTATGATTGCTTCAGGGACCCACATGTTGTTTAGATGGGTATTAAAGGGTGAAGTCCTCCTTGCTTTCCATTGCTGCTTTCTAAACATCATTTCCTCTTTCTCTGAGAAAACCCCCAGCCACCCATTACTGCCTGGTAGCATTCAATTTCGTACTGGGAAGGAGTGTACTTTTTGGATGAGGAGGCAAGATACTATTGATCAAAACAGTTTTGGGGTGCTACAGGCTGTTGTACTTCCTCATCTCAGATTTACTATCCTGATTGTATTGTTCCAGCTTCTGTCAGTATCCACCTAGTTCTTTAAGTGCTGGTGTGGCCCTGACAGCTGGCATCATTTTATGTGTTCACATGAGGCCCAGGGATTCATTTGTAGTCTGCAGATACCTCACAGACAGGAAGCTTAACTGGTGGGGGTGGTGGGAGGGTGCATGGAGAAATGAGCCTAAAGCTGCATCTGTTCATCTTCTCAGAACCCTAACTAAGTCATGTAATTCAACTGGTCTTTTTGGGGCCCCTAAGAACAGCTAAGTTTTTAGCTAGTGGGCATCTTGAAGACTATGTGATCTAACATCTTTTGTGGATGAGGCATCAGCTGTAATGAATTTCAAGAAGCTACAGAATCAGTTTTTCCATTCCTTAGAAGAAAAAAAATGGTTTTTATGTGCCTACTGTATGCCAAATATCTTTGTAGATGCTGGGGGTACAGTGGTATACAAAGTCAAGTCCCTGCCACTGTGGAGTTTACATCCTAGGAGGCAGGGAATCAAGTAAATATGTAGCACATACTTGGTACCATAGATGTTGGTACATGTTAAGGAGGGTTGCATCGAGTCCCTCAGTGGAGGGGCAGCATTTCGAGCAGAGATGTGGAAGGATGATGAAAGCAGTGATAGTGCTAACCCATGGCCTCTTCATTCAGAGACTTCACTAGATGTGGCAGTGTGGGAGGCTGACCAGGGTTCCTGAGGAAGATTTCAGGGGCAGGAAGTTAGGTGTTCACAGAAGGATGTGTAGGTCGTTTAGAGATGGAGGGTGGAAAGAGAGTTGAAAGCCAATCCAGAGAGAAGAAACTCCTGGAGGTGTAAGAGATTCATCCTGCTCGGTAGTTAGATGAAAGACTGAAGGATCTAACATGAAAGATCTAGAATGCATGAAGCCTCAAATGAAGCCCAGGGTGAGGGGCTTGGGCCTGATGACTCTTACTCTCCATAAGGCAGTCTTAGCAGATTAGTTTGGAGGTAATGTGCAAAACATTTCCCACCAAGTTCCAGCTGAGAAAATGGCAGCAGGTCTGAAGGAGGCTACTGGCTTGCCAGGTGTGCTCCAGGCTCAGCTTTGAAAAGCCATGTGGGCCTTTCTTGTCTCTGTTCACCCATTGGGAAGGATAATACACTGCAGCATCTCTTCCTCTTTTATTTAGCCTGGTGTGTAAAATATGGCTCACTGTGTCATTTTGGTGTAATTAAGCCAGAGGTTTTACTCTGAGCAGTGTTAATGGGGACTTACGGAAATTAATGTGCTATTTAAGTTCAAAGGACTAGGCAGAGCTTCAGGAAAGGAAATTACATGAAACAACCACAGGATGGCAGCACTTAACACTCATTTCCTGAATTTTTCACATCAAATTCCAAAGGCATCTGGCAATTCCTAGGCCAAATAAACCCTGCAACATTCTTTGGTAATGATTTATACATATTTGCAGCATTTCTTTACAGAGACACATACGAATGGGAAGCCTTCTAGAAAGATCATTTAGGAATACTGGGTAAAAGTTTTAAAAAGTCAATGCTGTTTGTGTTCATGACCTGAGCCTGAGGATGTTTGATCTTACCCAGGCCTATGATGATATCTGTTGCTTATTGAGCACTTAATCTGATGCTTGGCACTTAGTCTTATATGTGTCAGCTTGTTGAATCTTCACAACAGAATCTGGAGGTCCCCGTGCACCTGTCCTTAGGTTGCTGCTGCTGCGTCGCTTCAGTCGTGTCCGACTCTGTGCGACCCCATAGATGGCAGCCCACCAGGCTCATCCATCCATGGGATTTTCCAGGCAAGAGTACTGGAGTGGGTTGCCGTTGCCTTCTCCGGTCCTTAGGTTAATTCCTGATATATTTTGATTTATTTCTAGTGTCATATATGCTTTGTATTTGTGCTGTTTTTTGTTTCTTTGTCCCCTGTCCTTTTTCTTAGAGGCACTAGTAACCTAAGATCACTTTATTTTTAATGTTTTAGTAACGTATTTTTTCTTTTTTTATTGAGGTATAGTTGATTTACAGTGTTGTGTTAGTTTCAGGTATATAGCAAAGTGACTCATGTATATATATATTTCAGATTCTTTTCCATTAGAGTTTATTAGAAGATATTGAATGTAGTCTCCTGTGCTATACAGTAGATTCTTATTTATAGCACTGTGTATCTGAGGCTCCAATACTTTGGCCACCTGATGTGAAGAGCCGACTCATTGGGAAAGACCCTGATGCTGGGAAAGATTGAGGGCAGGAGGAGAAGGGGATGACAGAGAATGAGATGGTTAGATGGCATCACTGATTCAATAGACATGAATCTGCGCAAACTCCTAGAGATAGTGAAGGACAAGAGAAGCCTGGCGTGCTGCAGCCCATGGGGTTGCAAAGAATCAGACATGACTTAGCAACTGAACAACAACTTATCTGTTAATTGCAAACTTCTAATTTATCCCCCCTTCTCCTTTGGTAATTACAAATTTGTTTTCTACGTGAGTCTTGTTTCATAGAGAGGTTTATCTGCATAATAATTTTTTAGATTTCACATATAAATGATATAATAATATGATACTTGTCTTTCTCTGTCTTAGTGTGATAATCTCTAGGTCCATCCATGTTACTGCAAATGGCATTATTTCATTTTTTATGGCTGAGTAATATTCCATTATATAGATAGATAGATGTGTGTGTGTGTGTACTGGCTCCTTGTATTGGGAGCATGGAGTCTTAGCTATTGGACTACCAGATAAGTCCCTACCATATCTTTATCCATTTATCTGTTGATAGACCTTTAGGTTGCTTCTGTGTCTTGACTGTTGAAAATAGTGCTGCTATGAACAGTGAGGTTCATGTACCTTTTGGAATTAGAGTTTTTGTCTTTTCTGAATATATGCCAGGAGTGGGATTGCTTGATCATATGGTAACTCTAGTTTTTAAAGGAACCTCTCCATAGTGGCTGTACCAGTTTGTATTCCCAAAAATATTTCAGGAGGGTTCCTTTTTCTCTATACTCTCTCCATCATTTATTATTTGTAGACTTTGATAATGGTCATTCTGACAAGTGTGAGGTGATACCTCATTGTAATTTTGATTTGCATTTTTGTAATAATTAGTGATGTTGAACATCTTTTCATGTGTCTGTTGGTCATCTGTATGTCATTTTTGGAGAAATGTCTATTTAGGTCTTCTGCCCATTTTTTGGTTAAATAGTTTTTTTTTTCTTTTTTTCTTAATATTGAGCTGTATGCACTGTTTTGGTATTTTGGAAATTAATCTGTTGCTGACTGCATTGTTTGCAAACATTTTCTCCCATTCTGTAGGTTATCTTTTCATTTTGTTTATGATTTCCCCTGTTATGCAAAAGCTTTTAAGCTTACTTAGGTCCCATTTGCATATTTCTGCTTTTGTTTGCATATCTCTAGGAGATGAACCCAAAAAACTATTCCTGTGATTTATGTTAAAGAGTGTTTTGCCTGTGTTTTCCTTTAGGGGTTTTATAGTATCTGGTCTTACATTTAGGTCTTTAATCTATTTTGAGTTTATTTTTGTATATGGTGTTAGAGAATGTTCTAGTTTCATTCTTTTACATACAGTGGTCCAGTTTTCCCAGCACCATTTCTTGAAGAGGCAGTCTTTTCTCCGCTGTGTATTCTTGCCGTCTTTGTCGCGATTAATTGGCCGTAAGAGCAGGGGTTGCTTCTGGACTGTCTGTCCTGTTCCACTGACGTGTGTGTCCGTTTTTGTGCCAGTACTGTACTGCTTTGATTATTGTAGCTTTGGAGTTTATTTTGAATTCAGATTCTTTCACCCCTGTTCTTCTTCAAGATTGTTTTGGCTAGTCAGGGTCTTTTTGTTTTTTTCCATGCAAGTTAAATTTTGGTTTTGTTCCAGTTCTGTGAAAAATGCCTCTGGTAATTTGATAGAAACTGCACTGAACCTGTAGATTGTCTTGGGTAATATGGTCATTTTAACAATATTGATCCTTCCAATCCAAGAACACTGTAGATCTTTCCATCTGTTTGTGTCATCTTTAATTTCTTTCATCAGCATCTTATAGTTTTTTGGAGTACAGGTTTTTGCCTCTTTAGGTAGGTTTATGCCTAGGCATTTTATTCTTTTTGATGTGATTGTAAATAACCTAAGGTCACTTTAAATTAAATTTTCCATTTGAACTTTTAAAATATTTTTTTGTTTGTTTATTTGGCTGGGCTGAGTCTTGGTTGAGGCACATGGGATCTTCAATCTTTGTTTCAGCATACGGGATCTTTATTTGCAGCATGTTGGATCTAGTTCCCCAATCAGGGATCAAACCCAGGCCCCCTGCATTGGGAGCATGGAATCTTAGCCACTGGACCACCAGGGAAGCCCCCTTGAGTTTTTCTGACACACAGCTGGTATGGGGATTTTTGATTCTCTGTGTGAGGGGTGTCTTGAGATATAATTTCTCAAAGGAGACTTTTCGTCTTCCACTTTCTGCTGAGGTCAAAATAGACCAATGTCCCTTTCTGCATGGCAGGTTTATTCCTTATTGTCCCTTTTACAGCATATGGAACTTTGGTGCCCCAGCTTTGGGTGGGCTCTACAAAGCGTATCTGAATTGAGGGTCACCAGTGTAGTGGGTGCTGTTGGTACCTTGCCTAGGTTCCTGCTGGCTGGTGCATCACTTCTAGTTTCTGTGAGTATCTGAGTCATGGGGCAATCAGGTGTCCCCCTCGATCTTCAGCAGGAGTGTGTTTTTACTTATATGCTTCTTTGTATAATGGACCTGTTTATGGACATTAACCATGTAGATTCTTAGAAATGAAAGAATCAGCCTTCAAAAATAGTGTCTGACAGAAAATTTCAGTGTCTGTTTCATTTCCCTCCAGTAAGGAATGTGCAGACAAACTAAGGTAATATTGGTAAGATAACAATTATAGTTCTCTGGATAAACTATTAAATAGACTTGCTAGTTCAATCAGGCTTTCCTGGTGGCTCAGACGGTAAAGAATTTGCCTGCAATGCAGGAGACCTGCATTTGATTCCTGTGTCAGGAAGATTCCCCTGGAGAAGGAAATGGCTATCCACTCCAGTGAAAAGCAGAGATAGTGCTTTGCCAACAAAGGTCTGTATAGTCAAAGCTATGGTTTTTCCAGTAGTCGCGTATGGATGTGAGAGTTGGACCATAAAGAAAGCTGTGCGCCTAAGAATTGATGCTTTCAAACTGTGGTGCTTGAGAAGACTCTTGAGAGCCCCTTGGACAGCAAAGAATCAAAGCAGTCAGTGCTAAAGGAAAACAGCCCTGAATAATCATTGAAAGGACTGATGCTGAAGCTGAAGCTTCAGTACTTTGGCCACCTGATGCAAAGAGCCAGCTCACTGGAAAAGAGCCTGACGCTGGGAAAGATTGTGGGCAGGAGGAGAAGGGGGTGACAGAGGATGAGGTGGTTGGATGGCATCACCGACTTAATGAACATGAGTTTGAGCAAACTCTGGGAGATAGTGAAGGACAGGGAAGCCTGGTGTGCTGAAGTCCATGGGGTCACAGAGAATGGGGCACCACTTAGTGATTGAACAGCAACAAAATTCAAATCATTCTTAGGTGAATTGAGGAAAGAAAGAGGAAGGAAAGAAAGGAAAGAGGGAAGGAAGGAAGGGTGCTCTTCATGCTTGATGATCCCTAGGCTGATAACTGAAGCTTTAAGATGGAATGAGCTGGAAGATCAGCCCTGAGAAGGCAGAGATGAAACTCCCCTCACACCGTTTTCTAATGAAATGTCCCAGCTATAAAGTCACACCAGATGAACATCCCTTCTCTCTTACCCATGCCTTCTTCCTCTACCCATCTCCCTAGATCATTAGAAGTTTCCTTTTGCTTGATGATCCCAGGATCTACCATTAACAAATCCACTGATGGATCTTTCAGAAAAGCTTCAGTGTTTTCATGACAGAGATCTGGTAACCATTTAAATTAAGAAACCTGTTAAAATGTGTCCAAAAATTCTTTGACCACTCTTCATTCAAGAGCTGGAGCCTAATTTCCATCTCTGAGTGTAAGCTAGACTTAGTGACTCTGTTCTAATGAACAGAAACTGGTGGGGTTGACAGTGTAACTTTTGAGAACAGGTTATAAGAGGTGTGGCTTCCTCCTTGCTGTCAGATCACTGGGGGGAAGTGAGCTGCTGTGTGTGAGGATACCTAAGCAGCCCTATGGAGAGGTCAGTGTAGAGAGTAAGCAAGTCTGTGGATGGCCAGCAAGGATCCCTCCTGCTAGCAGCCACGAGTGAGCCACTTGTGAATGTATCTTCCAGCTCCTGACAAATGTTCTGATGACTGAAGCCCTGCCTCAGATTGTGACTGCAATGTGCAGAACCAGAATTTCCTGGTGAAGCCAATCCCAAATTCTTGATCCACAGAAACTGTGAGATAACAAACGTTTACTGTTTTAAGCTGTTAAGTTTGGGCGATAATTTATTATGTAACAATAGATAACATACATTCCTTCACATACAGTTATGTGTCATCAGAGCAGGATAATTTGTATTTGTGGTGGGTGAGTAGGGATATTGGTCAGCCTTGGAAGCCTGAGGGTAACCCTCTGGGAGTCCTGGACTGAGACTGGCACCCTGCTGATACTTGTCCCATGCTGGCAAGGCCTCCTCAGTGGTCTGGCCTCCAGGGCTGATGCCCCCACAGGACTTTTGCACAGAACCGGGATGTGACATGCAGGATGTGATCACCAGAGACAAGGCTCTGCACTGTACTCTTTGCAGAACTCCGCCCCCTCTCCCCCCCCAAACCCTTTATAGTAAACAATCATTCATTTTAGTATTTTTTGCATGAGAAAGATTTTTCTGCCCTGAGCAGTATTTTGTTTCCTTCACCAGGTCTTCCCTGATGGCTCAGAATGTAAATAATTCATCTACAATGCAGGAGGCCCAGGTTTGATCTCTGGGTCAGGAAGATCCTCTGGAGAAGGAAATGGCAACCCACTCCAGTATTCTTGCCTGGAGAATTCCATGGACAGAGAAGCCTGGTGGGCCACAGTCCATGGGGTCTTGAGTCAGACACGACTGAGTGACTAACACTCTCAGTTAGGTCAGAGGAACCATGCTGCTCTCTCTTTGCCTTGCTGCCAGGGAGGCTCCAGTGCCCTTTTGATGCTTGATGGCATCAGCTCTCCTCCAGCTGGTTTCTGGAGAATCACCATCTTCCCACTCACCAAGGCTGGACTTCATTTTACTTTTATTTTCATTGGCTTCTTGAACCTTTTGTTTACACTGCATCACCCCCTTTGGAAGGAAGTGGTTGGTGGTCAGGAACATGTGTCCCTCTGCAACCTGTTACCAGTTGGTGGAGCTGGTAGAAACCTGTCCCCAAGTGGGCTCCATGCAAAAAGTCTATGATGGTGATCATGGCCCTGCACCTGCTCCCGAGTCTGGAGCTGAGGGAATCTGCTGTGAGTGCAGGGTCCAGAGCTGCCTGAGCCAAGACTCTGGGATGGATAGTTAGTGGGGGGAAGGCTCAGCTCTCCTAAGAGGTGGATGAAGCCATCGTCCTCTTTTGGTAGCTAACAAGAGCCTGAGACTGAGTAATCAAAGTTCCCACATTCAGTGAGAGTAGAGAGAACATGCATGTGTACTAGAGAAGAGAGGAAGAGAGACTGATTTGGGGGGTGGGGTGAGTTGGTGGGGTCTGAGGATCAGCCCCAGGACCATGCTCCATTAGTCCCAGCTGTCAGTGGGGTGGTCTCCAGGCCCGCTTTCCAGAGGTTGACCTCCAAGGATGAGCCTGAGGCCGGGCTTGGCCAGAGTCTGGTCTGACACCAGGGGCCCGAGATACAGGGAGGTGCTGGGAGGCAGGCAGCACAGTCTTGCCGGCAGAACTGGAGGCCCCAGGGCCCTGCGCCTTCTGGTCCAGGGTCAGGCTTTGGCTAGCAGAGTGATGGGCAGTCCCTGGAAATGAACAAGACAAGAATGAGGATATAGGAGATTTCCCTACAGTGTCCTGGTGTGGAATTGGAGTTCTCGGAAGCTGCCCCGTGCTTTAGGTGGATTCCAGTCCTATTTGGTGATGTGAGAATAGTTGAATCACCCTTTGGGCACCTGGGGGCACCTTGGCCCATTCTTGGTATAAACAGCTGTGTTGGAGGAGTGTGATCTGCTAGATAGGGAGCTAGATTTTGAATGCTGGCCTTAAGCTAGACTCTCTGAGCCTGGTTTTGTTGAGAATAAAATCGGAGCTATAATAACAGCTCACAAATGGCTACCAGGGTCAAATATGATGATAGAAAGGGTTGTGGAAACTGGATCAACCCCAGGACAGTGCCTTGCTAGTCAGATCCATTTCCAGCCCTTTGACCTACTTGTTTCCTTCCTTTCCCTAACTCCGAGTTGGGGAAAATTACTGGCTTGTTCTTCACCAAACCCAGTTCCAGGACGGAAATAGACTAAATTTCCATTGTGGATAGTATGGCCTGTGGCTGAAGTCCAGGCTTTGATGGGCACTGTATCCATGTGTGACCTCTAGGCTCCTCCCACTCCCAGCCTGATGCAGGTATAGTCACAGGATGAACAGAGCCAGGCTTCCCCACATCACTACTTGGGAGGAGAGTGGCCATCAAGTGGAAATACCCAATTTGGGCTTTATAGAGTGAGAAATTTTTATTGTGTTTGAGTCATTAGCTGTTTTAGGCCTGCTTGTTAGAGCAGTGTCATATTAGTGAATACTTCAAGAAAGAGAGGGCTTCCCTGGTGGCTCAGATGGTAAAGAATCTGTAGTGTGGGAGACCCAGGTTCAATCCCTGGATTGGGAAGATTCTCTGGAGAAGGAAATGACAAGAGAAGTTAAATGAAGGCAGCAATAGCTGCTGTTGGGAGTTTTCCAGGTGAAAGTTTAACACTCCTCAGTTTCCCCCAACATCCTAGTCCCACTGATGTGTTCTGATAGCCCATTCATTAAAAAAAAAAAAACAAACACTGCAATATTGATTTAATTAGCATAAAATCAAAAGAGCTTCAGATCTGTAATAAAAAATTCAAATTTGGAGAGGAGCAAACTTTAGAACAGCAGCCAGTAAAGAAAGTAGAGGAAGGGAGTGGATAAGGGGCACAGGAACCTTGGTACTATGGGGCCATGAAGGGACCACTGTCAAACCAACGTTAGTTTCTTGCTTTCTCATGGAAAATGTTTTATAAACCTATTTTTTCTCTTCCATTGATGTTCAAATACATGCACTCCATTTTTTGTCTTTTTTTTTGTTGGTGATACAGCAACATAATATCGCATTTATTCCATTTCCTACCCCTTGTGAAAAAAATCAGGTGAACTCAAACACTTTCTTCAGCTCCATGATAAATACCAACCACTCGCTCTGTGGCATTTCATCTCTGAACCAGCCTTCCGAGCTGTGGACGGACTGCAGCTGATCTTGCTAAGAGGGCTGTAGCTTTGAAATGCCTTCCATACATTTTTGAGACTCACCAGGAATAGGTTCTGTGTTCACACAGACTTCTTGTCCTCTTTTTGCAACCCCCATTTGTTCATGGCTTATTTTAATAACCTGTTGCTATTCCAATATCAATGAGCATTTGCTAGGAATATCCACACAGGTGCCCTTTTTCCTCCTGACTTGCTTCTACAGTCACTCTCTGCACTATTGCATCTGGGGAACTGAGGGTTTTCACCTTCGGGGAAATACCACTGTGGGATTAGATTCTTGGTTATGTTTCCTGAAGTCTTGCCTATACGTTATAAAGGCATCAAATAAATGGCAAGTAATTTCCGTACTATAAATTCTAACTCCTAAACTCTCAGCCATTTCTTGTGCATCTCATTGAGTTTCCACATGAAAGGTCAAAATTGCTGCATGCTGATACTTAAATTTTGATACAGGGACAATCCTTGGAAAACAAGAACAGCTCAGAGACGGTCTCCTTCAGTTTGCTTTCCTCACTGCGGAAGCAGAGGTGGTCTGTGATGACTCCCCTCTGAAGCTCTGTCACAACTTTGGAATGTGTGTGGCCCTTCCTCACCATGTAATTCTAGCTGTTCTAGTGCTTCTTGTCTTTTAAGAGAAAATGAATTGGTTCTGGTGGGAGTAGCAGCAGCTAGATACAAATGTCCCTATTTCTTCTCTTTAAAAAACCACTCAATACAGCGCAGAAAACAAGTAGCTCCTCCATCCCTGGCAGCTGCCAACCTCAGGGCATCTTAAAGGGATCTGGGTGGGACACCAGGCATGCTCTTACAGTGGTTTAAGTAGCCAGATACTAAGAGGATATGACATGGGAAATGATGGATCTGGAGTGAGATGAAGGCAAAGTCACTTCAGAAATGAAGAACGATCACCATAGAAAATGTGGCACAAGACTCAGGATAGAAATGAGGGAAACAACCCTGGTATTTCCCCATTTTACAGACATTCCTCCTCCCACTGGTTCCAGGAAGTCTGTAAGCCCTTCACATGCATAATCCCACCTCATTTGCACCACCCTGTGAGGTTACCTATGATTTACTCTTGCTTCTATTTGCCCAACTTCATACAGCTAGTTAGTAGTTGTCAGAATTCTGACTTCAGTCCCACATGCATCTGATTTCATAGCATTTGCTCTTTTCACTTTCCATGTCGCCTTGTAAAAATCATCGTGAAATAGAATATACCTTCTTTGGTGAGCTGGGTGTCATTTTTGGAGTTGTTTTTATCCGTGTCCTCTGAATCTCTGGCTGTGGCTCTGCCTTTGACAGATTTATGGCTCTTTTCAACTTCACGGAGCTGCAGAGAAAAAATGAATGGTTGGTCCTGGCCAGGGAAATGGGTGTTTTGAGTTTCGGACCCCAGGATGGTGAGATCCAGAGGGGAGCCACCTTAAATCACTGGTTCTTGTTCTCACCACTGGTCAGAGAGGGCACCCCAGGACTCAGGTTTGCATAGCATTTGAAGGAACATCTGGCTAGGGGAAGACACCCTCAGCCAATCCTGTATTTCAGTGGTTTTCTACACCTGGGCAGGAGGACAGTGAGAGTGGCAGAAGGAAGTGTGGGTGGGGAACTGGCAGCGAGGCTGACGAGATTAGTTCCAGAAGAGAGGGTGAGAAAGCAAGGACAGGGCTTAGGGAGGGTTGGGGTCCAGCTTTTTCCACATTAAAGAGGTGGGGGTGGGTGTTGTGAGAGCAGGAGAGGAGTCAGGGTGTCATGGGATGTTGAGAGAGGCTGTGCTTGTGTGGAGGGGACTTACAGAGGCTCCTTAGGCCATGGGGCACAAGCACTATGTCATTCTGACAATGCTGTTTTCTTTAGTATTTCTAGTACTCGTTTTGAAGAAGGAATTCATAGGGCCTGGACTCCATCTTAGGCCTGTTCATGCTGATCATGCTCGGCCACCTTTCCAATGGACTCTGAACTCTGTGTTTAGTGCCTATGAAAACAACAACCGAAGGATAAGGCCCCTCCAGACCGGGGAACCTTGAAGATCGTATCTGGGTTACTCATCGCCTAAGAGTAAACATACACTAATCACCCCTTCCTCCAGACAGGCCATAAATTTTTCCGTATCAATCGGAGTGTAACCTTGGGTTTATTGATTATTGGCTAATTGTTTGACTGTTTGAGCACGTGAGCACATAGTATGTGAACGATGGGGTTATTGGGATTGTATTTTCCTTGGTTTATGTAAGTCTCAAGGAATTTGGAGTGGTGGGTTCAGACACATACACATGGGGTACAAAAGATTTTCACAAATGCTGGTCGGGGTCCTTGGCTAAGAGGAGACTCTGCCTTGGGCCCGCCGGTGTAATAAACTGCACTCCACTATCTGCATTGTCCTGAGTGAGTATGTTTCCTGGAACGTGTGGCTACAACAGTTTTAATCAGTAGGAGTTATTGTGGGTACTAGTTTTATTATGTTTGAACACCGGTTTAACCCATTGACTTTTCCTGTTCTTTAGCAACTGCTCAAAATCTAAGTCGTTACTGTTGAAAGAAAGTGAAGTGGTTCAGTCATGTCCGACTCTTTGCGACCCTATGGACTATTGCGTGCCAGGCTCCTCCATCTGTGGGATTTTTCAGGCAAGAATACTGGAATGGGTGGCTATTTCCTTCTCCAGGGTATTGTCCCAACCCAGGGATCAAACCCCAGTCTCCCGCATTGCACCCAGACTTTACCATCTGACCCACCAGGGGATTACTATTATGTATTCCCAAATACCCTCAGAATATAAATGGGTGTCACTGAATCTCTCAAGGCTACTTCCTACCATACAGATAACTTGGGGTTTGGTTTAGGAGAAGGCATTTAAAGAATACAACTTGGCTCAAAAGGTGAATTAGCAAAAGCCAAAAACACAACATTTTGTTTAATGAAAACTCCCGACAGACTTACCGCTTGGATTTTCTTTCTCAGCTGGGCATTTGCTCGAGAAAGGCTTTTGGAAACTGAGTTCAAGTAGTAGATGGCCAGGCTGCAAGAGAAAAGAATGCTCCAGGGGTACTGTGATCTTGGAAGATGATGAGAGCTGGACACCTTACCTAGGAATCATAGCTGGCTTCCGGGAATAGGTGACCTACTTTGTCTCTGGGCAGGGTGGTGGGAAGTCTAACCATCCTAAGTTCCCCGCCTAATATCAAGAAGGTCTTAGATATCCCTGTTCTCTCTATTTTATTGAACACATTTTTAGTTCTCTGAGTGTTTAATAAAGGTTAGCTAGAGGAATCAGTCCCCTTCTTGGAAATCTGAAGAGGCAGGGCAGAGGCAGGGCAGAGGCAGTGTTTCTTGTCTGCAGGAGCAGCCTGGGTACCAGGCTCTGTGCCATGTGGATCCCACTCCACATCTCCATGGTTTTGCTGAAACCCTGTAAGAAGAAATGATGACTTCCATCTTTAAGGGTCAGCATCCCGGAATGCAGAGAGTTAAGTCATTTGCCCAAGGCCACCTTATCTGTTAGCACTTGTCAGAGGCCAAATTTGATGCCAAAGCCCTTTCCACAATCTTCACATGCAGAGGGAGGAGAGAGAGGTGCTAGGTGACCTGCTCCAAGTTTGCCTAGAAACACAAGTGCATAGACCCTGAAGGCCCTCCCCCAGGGTACACGGACAGGAATGTCTGTCCTGGACTTGTGGTTTTCAGAGGCCAGCCCCCGCTGGCTGACTGGGTGTCCTTAAAGCTGTAGCCTGGTTTCTCTTTCATGGGACCTGGGATTTGGGGTTATGACCTGGATGTACCACTTGAGAGTGAGGGGCCACAAAAGCCTGGGATGCCTCCTGGAGTAGGTGCTCTGACAGCTTGTCCTTATCTGTTTCTTTTCTTCCTGCATTTCAAGCCTCAGCTGCCCAGCTTGGGTCATCTGATCCTTGCCCTGGGGCCACCCTGAGTCACTTCAGCGGGGTCCAAGAGCTCTCTTGCAGGCAGAAGGGAGGAACTACTTTGCCTTTGGCAGAGTATAGGTCAGAGGTGTCCTGTGAGCCTCCTAAAGCAAAGACTCAGAGGACTATGGGTGATGAGAGGCCAAAGGGAGGACAAGTGAAGGGACCACCATCTGTCGGGAAGGCGCCCAGCCTGCTCTCCTAATTCACAGCCCATTCTTTAGGGAGGAGCTGGAGATGAGAGATGATAAAATGCTCCTCGGTGGCTGTTTCTTTTGAGGCTGTTTCCAAGCTTAGCGTTTCCCTGTGCAGCCTGCAAGGTCGGGTTTGGCATTTGGGTTGCAGCATTTCCTCAGGTGGTGGTCACGACCATGTCAACCTTCCCTCACATTCAGACTAGATGCAGAGGATATTTGAAATCAAGGATGTAAGGAAATATACCTATTTTGGAGAGCAATTCAGCACTGTCTACAAAGATTGAAGAAACACATACCTATGACCCAGCCATTCCACTTCTGGAAGTCTGTTTTAGAGAAAACTCTGTGTACAAGGAGACATATATAAGGAGAGCATTTGCAATAGCAGAAGAGTGGAAACAACCTATCTCTATGCAGAGAAATGGGTAAATTATGGTTTATTCATACAACTGATAAAAGCAGTTTTCACATATTAAGGTTTGGGGAAGTCACTCTGGCTTAAAAAGGAGTTAACTTGAATTTTATGCTAACTGAAATAGCCCGTTTGTGGCCTATGAAACATACACTGTACATCTGCTTTCTTTCTTTGTTTTCTCCTCTTGGCTTATAGGATCTCAGTTCTTGACCCGAGATTGAGCCAGGGCAGTGAAAGTCCAGAGTGTTAACTACTAGGCCACCAGGGGATTCCTAGATCAGCTTTAATTATGAAAGAAAAGCGTGCATTGACTAGAAGTAAAGAATGTCCATGTGAAAAATAAAGATTAAATGTCTCCTTTCCTAGGATTCCAATTCCAGTCCTTCTTCGATGATAAGACTCTCTTCCCAGGTGCCAAGGCCATACCAACTCATTGTGTATGTGCTGATCTATTTCTTTTTTTTTTTGAAACCTTGAAGGAATGTATCCCTGATTTGTTTAATGTTCTTTGTTCTGACAAGATATAAAACTGTGCTGAAAACCAGGATTCTCTGGAGCAGCTTCTCAGAGTTATCTAAGAGGCTGTCTTCCAGGATATAGTCTTCAGTTTGGCTCAAATAAAATCCTTTTCTCTTCCTATTATAGATTGTTTATTGATTATTTTTGAGACACAGTGGAACACAGAAGAGTCATTAAAATGTGTGTTCATGTATCCACATGAGAAAGTCCCCCAAACATAATGTGAGTGAGGGAAGCTATGTAGTCTGAACCAGTCATGAAAAATTTTATAACTCAGAAGCAATAGTACATGCATGTGATTAAATGGTTCAGATTGAAAATGATTAAAATTAATCCAAATAGCGGTTACCTTTGGAGAGGGAGGGAGAGAGAAAATTAGGTGGGCTTGACGTGGACTGTTTATTTCTTTTAAAAAGAGGCCAATCGGAAGCAAATATTGCTAAATGTTAACATCTGCTTAATCTTGTGGTCTTGCACATGATTGTCTGTATATGTCTGTACGTTGGGAATATTTCATACTGCCCTCTTCCTTCCTTGAACATTCATTGCCTTCTGTGCCCCAGCCATGGAGCTGGTACTGGGCACACAGAGATCACCAAGCCCACTCACAGGTTCGGTCTGTGAGGATGATGGTGACAAATGTAGCAAATGCGCTCATGTACAGGGTGCTCTGCAGAGAAATCCCGTGAGCCCAGCCAGGCACAGGCTGCATCAGCCTCGGCTTTCTTGAGGGGTGGGTCTTTGATATTTCTGGTGGACGTTTTGGAGAGAGCTGTAGCTGCTGCCAGACTCCCCTTATCCTTGGGCCCTGTCTTCAGTGTGTTCCCTGAAAGACATACATTGCCAGTGCCTGATGCCTCCTCTCCAGCCTGCATAGAAATCATTCTGCCCATGGATGCCGCTGGCCCAAACTGCTGGGGAGTTAACCAACACCTCTCCCCTGCCACATCCAGCAGCGCTCAACCCGTGATGGATGGGAACTGACCTAAAATGTCCCAATCTTTCACCCTTGAGCAGGATAACTCAGAGGCACACTGTTTCCCAGAGCTTCCATCAGGATTAAAGTCACTGCAGGAGTTAGAATGCACCTTCCTGTCCCTTCTCTGTCTTATGTCCCTACACACACTGCCCCCTCCAAGAAACTGCTTGCACTTAAATCCTTGTCTGAGGATCTACTTCTGGGAAATCTAGATTGAGAGGGCAAGAAAGAAGGACCTGCCAAGGAAGTCTCAACTGCAAGGGGAGGTCTCCATGAGGCAGGGCCATGGCTCCTGGCTAACTTACAACATCAGCAGGATGGCTGGAATGATCAGGCCTGGATTGGCGAGGAAGGCAAAGATCTTGCCCAGGAAGGTTGGGAAATCATTTTCAACTGTCTCTTGGATGACGTCATACATTCTGTTTTTCCCACTGGAAAGAGGAGAGGATACATTATAGCATATTTCTTAGCTCATATGGCATGAATGACTGTGTCCATACCTGGAGGGTCCAAGCCGCCACTCACCACTGCTCTCCTGGAAGAACAGAGCTCTTCTGCACAGGGACTGCAGTGAATTGACACAGACACCAGTATGTATGAAACATAACTAATGAGAACCTACTGTGTGACACAGGGAACTCTGCTCTATGCTCTGTGGTGACCTAAATGGGAAGGAAATCCAAAAAAGAGGAAATACATGTATACAAACAGCTGATTCACTTTGCTATACAGCAGAAAATAACACAACATTATAGTCCAATTAAAGTTGAAAAAAGGAAAAAAGCTCCACGAGGGGATGTCCTGTAGGTGAGAGAGGGCTGCCCCAGCATCCTGACTCCCCAGCCCACCATGCCTCATGATCTCTCAGCTACCTTGGTTTCCTGTGCCTGGCCCCTTCCTTGGCAAGATGAAAATGTTTGTTTTTTTCCTTATGTACTCTCATGGGAGAAAATGGTCTGTGATGTGGCTTAGAGACCAACATGGAGCTTCCTCTGGGCCCCTGGACTTGGGGGCAGCTCTCCAGAGACTGATGTGATGGACACCCTCATGGTGACTCAAAGATACCTACAGTTAGTCATCAGGTTGTAATTCCAGGAGACTGATTGCCTAGGGTAGGCTCCTGGACAGTTTACAACAGTAACTTTGATATTCTTTGAATACCTAACAACTATTTTGTAGGCTGCCTTCCATAAATACCCGCCCAGAGATTACTGACTGCTGTTAGCTTTTAATTGGTAGTTTGGTGCCAAGAAATGAAATTTGTGTTTTGAAATTCCTGATTTAAATCCTCATTTCTCCATTTATTAGCTGTGGGACACCACAGACAATTTTCTTACCTTCTGCCTGTATTTATACCCTCACTCTCCCTGGTAGAGCTGTACTGTCCAATGTGACTATTAAAATTAAATTAAAAATTCAATATATTAGTCACACATTTCAATTGCTCAGTAGTCATGTGACTAATAGCTCCTATATTTGAGGAGCTGATGTGGATTTTTTTTCCCCTCATTTAGTTCTATTGGGTAGTGCTGCAGAGATTTGATATCTTTGGGTAAGGTACTGAAAATTTCTCTGCCTTGGTTTCCTCATCTGTATAATATAGTACAGTAATGATATAGTATAATATGGTATTATAAATATAATAACAGCATTTGCCTCAGAAGGTTGTTTAGAGAATATAGACATGAATTCATATGAAATATTGAGGTTGGGGCTGTCAAATTATAAGTGCCCTGCAAAATGTTGCATCTAGAAGCTTTGCTTTGCTCTTATGTGTCAATTAGGACTGGCCAACAAAGGCCCATGAACCAAATTCTGCTTGCTACCTGATATTATAAGGCCTGGGGGCTAAGAATGATTTTTACATTTTTAAATAACAGGAAAAGATCAAAAGAAGAATAATATTTTGAGACTTATAAAAATTCAGTGTCTGTAAATAAGTTTTACTGGCACACAACCATGCTCATTTATTTGTGTATTGTCTGTGGTTTCAAGTGCCATACATATCACCATATTAAGACATTTAATTTATTATTTTTAAAATTACCAGTGCATACCCATTTTCTTGTTTGTAAAAACAAGAAAAGTGGACTTCAAATGGTACGCTTAAGTCACAATAGAGTGTAGATTATTTTGTCATTGAATTATAATGTATTAGATGATGTATCAGTTTTCAGTGATTACTCTATAACAAATTACTACATAGGTGGCTTAAAACAAGACAAACTATTCTCTTACAGTTCTGGAGCCCAAAAAGTCTGAAATGGTTTTACTGGACTGAAACCAAGGTGTTGGCAGGTCTGCTCCCCTTTCAGAGGGAGGCTCTAAGGAAGACTGTTTCCTTTCCTTTTTCAGCTTTTAGAGATTCATTCCTTGCATTCCTAGGCTCATGGCCCCTTTCTGTTTTCAAAGTTAGCAGGATAAAAGCTTCAAATCTCTTCCTGCTTTCAAAGTCACACCACTTACTGATCTTTTATAGTCAAATCTCCCTCTGCCTCCCTCTAATAAGGACACTTGCTATTTAGGGCCCATCAGGGTAATTCAGACAATCTCCCCATCTCAACATCCTTAATCAGATAATCAAAGGCCATTATGATATATAAGGTAACATTCCGGGAATTAGGACCTAGATATTTTGGGGAACCATTATATAACCCACCAGTCTGCTCTCTGGGTTCAAAGATTCATACTCATTCTACCTGCAAAATACATTCACCACCATCTCTACATGGTTTGAAGTCTCAGCTCACCTAAATATCATGGACTCAAAGTCCCAAATCTCATCATCTAAATCAGATGTAGATAAGACTCAAGAGTATGATACATTTTAGGGGCAAAATTCCTTTCTATCTCTAATGAGAGCTGTGAAACTAGAAAGCGAGTTGTACATGCATGCTCAATCACTTCAGTCATGTTATTTACTCCCAAAACACAATGGTGGGCCAGCCAGGATAGCAGTTATAGACATTCCAATTCAAAAAGGAGAAAAAGGAAGGAAGAAAGAAATCACAAGTTCCTAGCAATTTTGAAATCCAATCAGCCAAATTCCATTAGATTTCAAAGACCTGAAAATAATCTTTCCTTGGCTTGACATACCTGCCTGCATGCAGCTCTGCCTTCCAGGTCCAAAACTCTGGCCTTGGAATTATCCTTCCTTTTTCTTGAAGAGTAGCACATGTTTCAGCTAAGGAGATTTAATTAGCCTGTTTACTGTCTGTAGAATATTTGGAGTCCAGCAGCTTCCTTTGTTTTGTCTTTTTTATTCCCCTTTCAGGCCAAGCTGTGTTACTGCTCATAACACATTCTCAAATACCTGGTGGATCTTCTACCCATGTCATGGGAATTCAGTTCACTACACAAGAGAGTCCTACACAGATCATTCCTGGATATTCTATTTCTTCTGCTTCTTCAGGCTTCTGCTGAGATGGTTGAGGGGATCTGAGTTGAACAACCTTCTTTAAAGATTCTTAAAAGAATCCTCTGTGTGAATGAATATTCAGATCTTATGATCCTTTAGAAGTGCTAGCAAAAGGTTGTCCAGCTTCCCCCTTGACTTTCTCCTTAGAGCATGTTTTCCTGACAGAGAATCTGCTCTTCGTGTCTTCTGCAGTCTGACTAGGCTGAGAATTTCTAAAATCATCAAGTCCTGGTTCCTTTTTGCTTATCAGTTCTTTCCTCAATTTATCTCTTTCTTACATTTTAGTATAAATGGCAAGAAGTAACCAGGCTGCACCTTCAACACTGCTCAGAAATATCCTCCTGAGTTGGTGATGGACAGGGAGGCCTGGCGTGCTGCGATTCATGGGGTCGCAAAGAGTCGGACACAACTGAGCGACTGATCTGATCTGATAATATCCAAAATATACGAACAGCTTATAAACTCAACAACAGAAAAACAAACTACTCAGCTGAAAAATGGACAGAGGATCTTAATAAACATTTCTCTAAAGAAGACACACAAATGACCAGTTGGCACATGAAAAGATGCTCACCACCACTAATTATTAGAGAAATGCAAATAAAAACTACAGTAAGGGATTTCCTTGGTGGCTCAGTGGATGGGAATCCACCTGTCAACACAGAGGACACAGGTTCAATCCCTGGTCCAGGAAGATTCCCCTTGCCTGCGAGCAGCTAAGCCGATGCACCACAGCTTCTGAAGCTCGTGTCCCTGGAGCCTGTGCTCTACAACAAGAGGAGCCACCGCAGTGAGAAGCCTGAGCACCGCACCTAGAGAGTAGCTCCCACTCTCAGCAACTAGAGAAAGCCTGCACGCAGCAATGAAGACCCAGCACAAACAAAAATCAAATAAAAAGTTAATTAATTAAAGAAAACTACAATGCGGTACTACCTCACCCTGATCAGAATGGCCATCATGAAAAAGTTTACAAATAAACGCTGGAGAGGGTGTGGAGAAAAGGAAACTCTCCTACACTGTTGGTGGGAATGTAAATTGGTGCAGCTACTATGGAGAACATTATAGAGGTTCCTTAAAATAACCGAAAAAATAGAACTACCATATAACCCAGCAATTCCACTCCTGGGCATATACCTGGACAAAACTGTAATTCAAAAAGATACATGCAGCCCTATGTTCATAGCAGCGCTATTCACAATAGCCAACACATGGGAACAACCTAAGTATCCTCTGACAGATAAATGGATACAGAAGATGTGGTACATACATACAACGGAAAACCACTCAGCCATTAAAGTGAATGAAATAATGCCATGTGGAGCAACATGGACACAATTAGAGATTATCATATTAAGTGAAGTGAGTCAGAAAGAGAAAGAGAAATATCCTATGATATCACTTATATGTGGAATCTAAAACATAACAGAAATGGATTTATCCACAAATCAGAAACAGACTCACAGTCACAGAGAACAGACTTGCAGTTGACAAGGAGCGGGGATTGGGGGACGGATGGATTGGGAGTTTGCGGTTAGGAGATGCAAGCTATTACATTTAGAATGGATAAACAAGGTCCTACTTATAGAACAGGAAGGTATATCCAATCTCCTGGGATAAACTATAATGGAAAAGAATATTTTAAAAAAGAATGTATGCATGTATATAACTACTTTGTTGTATAACAGAAATTGGCACAACATTGAAAATCAACTATACTTCAATTAAAAAACAGAGAAAAATAGTTTTTACTAAGATTGATCTCGAAAAAACATCCTCAGCTAAACATTCAAGTTTATCGTTTACAAATTTATCTTTCCATGTAACGGAAGGACATAGTTTAGCTAAAGCTTTCTGTCTCTATACAACAAGGATCCCCTTTCCTCTAGTTTCCAAATGTTTCTCATTTACCAGTGATGAAGTAATTAAATCGTAGGAGCTAAAGAAATGTATTCAGAGAAAATAAACTTAAAACTTTTAGATTTTCCACCAAGAGCAGCTGCTTGAGGAGTTGAAAATATTGAGAATGATGTCCTATTCAGACACAAGGCAAGTGATCTCAAGTGGTTTACCTTGGCTTTTGATGAGTCAATAGATGTAACTGATACTGATCAGTTATTTATTTGAGGAGTTAATGCCAAGTCTAAGATGACTGGAGAATTAAATCCCATGAATATTCTGTGCAGGACATATATGGGTGAAAGTTTCTCAAAGAAATTGAGAAAACACTAATTTAGTACAACTGAATTGACTGGGATTCAGCACAACTGAAATAAAGGAGAATCTGCTATGATGTGCTACAACTGACAATGGTCAAACTATATACAGTGAAGAAGAAGGCACAACTGAACAAATTAACATAGCTTGTGAAATTTTCAGTTTGTGCAGACTATGGTTATTCTTATTCATCACTAAGTAATTTGCAGAAAACATTTGAATCTATCGTGTACAACTGAATCAACAATGTCAATGGTAAACATTTTCTTTCATGACTTTTAATCATTTTAATATTTGTAAATTTTTATCAGAAATAGAAACAGAATATCCTGACTTGTCCTACTGCACAGCAGTTCAATGGCTTGGCAGTAAAGAAGCTTGTGTCAATTTTTTTTCCTATGGTGGTAGATGTGTTGCCATGTTACTAAAGTGGATCCAGGCAGAAAAGGCAGCAGTCTGGGCAGGACAACTGACTTTTTTTTTTTGGCCGCATGGCCTGTGGGATCCTAGTTCCCCAACCAGGGATTGAATCCACACCCCCTGCAGTGGAAGTGCAGTCTTAACCACTGAACCACCAAGGAATCCCCTAATTTTTGACGATAGAGAATAGCAACTTTGAACTTCTATTGTGTGAAATATCACCTCCTTTCCCTCAGAAGAATTCCATTCTTCTCATGCATAGCCCTGTATTACAAAAATTTATACTCTATTATTATCATATTTTTGTCAATAAAAACTTTGTGGATGTTTGTTCCTCTCCTGTTATATAAGTACCTACATAATAGTCTTGATTTTTGCCTCTTGATCCCCAAAGCCTAAAATATGTACTTTCCGGCTCTAAAAGAAAAAGTTAGCTGATCCCTGGTATAGATAATGCTCACCACCTCGTAGTATTGTTATGACTACCAGCTACCCCAGATTTGGGCAGGACTGAAACTAACAAACTTGTATATATGTCCTACAATGGATTAGCATACTTCTCCTAGTACTTAATAGATAATAGCCCACTAAATCCTTATAGCCACCCTATGAAGGAGGCACTACCATTATTTCCATCTCAGAGATGATGAACTTGCAGTGTAACTTGTTCAAGATGACCCAGCTGGCAAACAACAGACCAGGCTCTAGACTCTATGCTCTAAATCATGGGGGTGGCAATTTTTCTCTGAAAAGATTTTAGACTTTGTGAACCAGGTGGTCTCTGTTGGAACTATTTAAATTCTGCTGTTGTAATTAGAAAGCAGCCATAGATTATATGCAAGGAAATGCATGAGGCTATGTCCCAATAAAACTTTATTTACAAAAACAAGGGGTGGTCTGGATTTGGTCCATGGCTGTAGTTTGCCAATCCTTACTTTTAACTTCATGCTATACAATGCTGTCCACCTCACTCATTTATGTTGCCTGCCTGGATTTGGTCCAAACCCTAAGTCCCTCCCTGGAAAAATGAATTTCTGCAAGGTGAAGGGGCTGGTTTAAGCATTGACCATAAACCAGGTGTTTTCTCCTAGATACTGGGTGTAAACCAGGGAGAAAGGAAGAAAAAGAAAATCATACCTTCATGGAGCTTATGGTCTGGTCGGGGCAACAAATAAGATTAAAAAAGGAAAAAGAGTGGCGTGCTAGATGTTGATGAAGAGATGTGATAATCAGAAGTAATGATAAGGGGTGTGTGTGTGTGTATGTGTGATTTTAGTTACCATTTCTAGGGAAGGCCTCACTGAAAATGAGACCACCGAGTAAAGCTCTGAAACAAGTGGCTTCCCTGATGGCTCAGTTGGTAAAGAATCCCCCTGCAATGCAGGAGACCCTGGTTCAATTTTTGGGTCGGGAAGATCCCCTGGAGAAGGGATAGGCTACCCACTCCAGTATTCTTGGGCTTCCCTTGTGGCTTAGCTGGTAAAGAATCCACCCACAATGTGGGAGACCTGGGTTCAATCCCTGGGTTGGGAAGATCCCCTGGAGAAAGGAAAGGCTATCCACTCCAGTATTCTGGCCTGGAGAATTCCATGGACTGCATAGTCCACGGGGTCACAAAGAGTCGGACAGGACTGAGCAACTTTCACTTTCACTGAAGGAAGTGAGAGAACAGCTGTGATGAATGTTCTAGCTGTTGCTGGGTTTTGATCAGAAGACGGATAGGAAGGAGGTGGCAGCCATATGTTCTCCTGGCTCCATTTTCAGGTCCCTTCCTCTGCCATCTGGGGGTCGGCTGTCAAGGGCCTCAGGAAGCAGATGAAGCAAGAGTGGGGCAGGTGCTGAGGGCCAGACGTGGTGCGGGCCCACTCACTGACCTCCTGCCTGGGACAGGTGGGCGGTTTGGAAAAAGGGGCACCAGAGTTCACTTCCAGAGCCCAGCCTTCCAAACCTTGCTCAGGAAGAAGCCAAAAGAAGCTTCTGCCACTTCTGCCGCTGAGGTTGTCCCTCAGCCTGGCACGTAGGCCTCCTACGGCTCAGTGTGGTGCTCCACTCTGGATTCAGCCCCCCTTTTTCTTCTGTCTGGACCCCTTTTCAGCCCTATCACACTCTGCTGTGAGCCTTCCTGCCAAGAACTCCTCAGAACTCCAGGCCCTTGCTGTGGGGCACAACCACAGGCTTTCTCAACGTCAGTCTGTTATAAACTAAGTTCCAGCTCAGCATTTCCCAAAGCATGTGGACCCACGTTAGCAGGCAGGGCCAGGACTGGAGTGAGGTGGGTGAGGCCTTGGGGTGCACAGTTTAACGAGGTACTGCCCTTGGGGTTGAAAAAGTGCAGGGTGGGCACCTTACTTGCCTCACCCTCCTCCTGGCCCTGGATGGTGTTCTGTGAAGCAAGGGTCTGTGGTTAGTGGGGATAGAGGCACCAGCTTGCACACCATATCTCCCTGCACGTTACTGCAGAGCCTTGAATAAAGGAGTGTGCACTGCGTATTTCTAAGTAAGGAGGTGGCTGATAAGAGGGGCAGCATCCCAAACTCTTGAACCACAGTCTTTTTTTACACAGGAAAGAAAGGGCTTTGTTTTCAGAGGGTGTTGCATTTGGAAGCAGAGCAGTAGATACACATTACCTCTCCATCTACCTCTTTACATAATTATCTCTTTATATACTGTCTCTGAACCTAGTCTGGCCCATAGTGCTCTGTAGAGCATGGGGACCCAGTCAAGAGTCTCGGCAGCTGCTTCACATTTGAATGGCACTTGTAAACGGATGGTCATTTCATTTTCAGAATACTCCCTGTTAACTCATCCTAAGGTAATCCAGGGCAGTAGATTACCCATATGTTAAAAAGTTAGAACTGCACTTTCCAATATGAGTTGGAGAACTATAACCATACCATAACAAATATAGTAGCCATTAGCCACTGCTGGTTATTTACATTAAAATTAATTAAAATGAAATAAAATTAGAACTTGAACTTCTTGGTCCTGATTTCAAGTGCTCCACAGCCAGATGTGGCTGGGGGCTACCATGTTGGATAGCACAGACATAAAACATCTCCATCCTGCAGAAAGCTCTGTTGACAGTGTTAATAACTTGCCCAAAGCTCCACTCCATGGCCTTTTGCAGGCTGATGTGATATCAGAACTGGAATTCTGGGCCTGAGACCTCTGAGCAGACTGCCCCAGGAAAGGAGCTGCTCCCCTCCAACCGAGACTGTGCACCTGAATGGCCCGCAGTCGAAGGAGGGCGGAAGGGACATGATGGTGTAGGCCACGGGCAGGAGGCTGAGGAAGAGCACCAGCAGCAGGAGGCCCATGTAGAAGTTGTTGGAGCGGGAGGCCTTGAACACGCGTTCGTGGGGGACGTTGCTGCTCATCACTGCCCAGCACTGGAAGTACATGGAGGTCAGCAGGCGCAGCACATTAATGCCCACCAGTCCTGGGGCGTAGAAGGAACCCATCCTGGAAGGGCAGAGATGGCACACCTGGTTGACTAGACAGCAGGAGAGGCCAGGGAAAGACGGCAGAAGGAAATGGGGCTGATGGGCTAGGGGCAGGAGGCCTTGCTGCTTTCCCTGTAGGTCCCAAGGGAAGGGATCTCCCACTTAGCCAGGACATTTATCACCAAGCCATAGCCATCCATTCCTCAGGACAGGGATGTTCTAAGCATTACTGGCTTGGGTTCTGGCCAGGATTTTACCACTGCCCCACCTCCAGCCATGAAGCAAATTACATGGCCTCCTGTTACTCTGTGGTCTCCATTAAACTGCGCTGCTGCTCAGAAAAGTATCGGAAGTCCTTAAATTAAAAGAATTGGATATTGGCTTGCAATGAGCCCGTGGAAGCCTTTGCCCAGTTCCCTGGTGGCTCAGATGGTAAAGAAACTGCCTGCAATGCAGGAGACCCAGGTTCAATCCTTGGGTCTGGAAGATCCCCCAGAGAAGGAAATGGCAACCGACTCCAGTATTCTTGCCTGGAGAATCCCATGGACAGAGGAGTCTGGTGGGCTACAGTTCATGGGGTCACAGAGTCGGACATGATTGAGCAACTAACACACTTGAAAGCCTTTGGCTGAAGTCAGGCAGCTTCCTTAGTTCATGTGTCTCCCTCTTTCCTATCTTTCCTCCCCACCACTTCCTCCTGCCTCCCTTTCTTTCTCTTCCTTCCTTCCCATCCTACTTTTTCCTTTTTTCTTTCTTGCTTCTCTCCTCTCTCTTTCCTCCCTCTTCCTTTTTTCCTTCTCTCTCCTTCACTCTTCTCTCCTCTTGCTATGTACATGGTAGCAACAGAGTAGGCCAGACACCATCCTGGTTCAAATCTAGTCCTGCTCAAGTGAAGGAAAGGAGGTCAGAGAGGCCAGATGACTTGCCCAGCTTCTCTCCTGCTGACTGAGAGGCTAAGCCTGGGATTCCAGCTATTTGACTTCCCAGATGAGCTGATGCCCAGAGGAAATGGATAACTCACCAGATCATTCCTTGGTTGAAGATCAAACCAAGCACGTTTCCACTAATATCAAACTCAGCATATGAGGGCTGGAGGGAAAGAGAGAAAGAGGAGAGAGAGAGAAAGTCTGTTAGGTGGTGTCAGCCAGATCCCACCACCAGCCAACCGACCAAGCCACTCCACCCCAAAGAGCCTGCTCTGGTGAGCAGAGAGGAACCTCAGATTCAGGGTTCTATTTCTTTAACATGTTTTCAACTTTTTAAAAAGAGCTTTTTTTTTTTCTTAAGATTTATTTATTATTTATTTATTTTTGGCTGTGCTGGGTCTTCATTGCTGCTCGTGGAGAGCTTGTTGCTGCTCTTCGGTTGTGCCAAGCAGGGGCTACTTTCCAGTTGCAGTGCGCGGGCTTCTCATTGCAGTGGTTTCTCTTGTTGCAGAGCACATGGCTTTGCAATGTGCCTGGGCTTTGGTGGTTGCAGCTCACAGGCTCAGTAGAGAACAGGTTCAATACTTGTGGTTGAACCACGGGCTTAGTTGTCCCGTGGCATGTGGGATCTGCCCGGACTAGGGATTGAAACTGTGGTCCTGAACTGGCAGGCAGATTCCTTACCATTGAGCCAACAGGGAAGCCCCTAAAAAGAGTTTTAAATTTCTCAAACTTGAAGCATTCTTCAATGTCTTCTTCAATTTAAAAAATGAGATTTATTTTTTTGGAAAATCCATGGTGGTCCAGGGATTAGGGCTCCTTCCTTCTGCTGCTGGGGGTCCAGGTTCAATCCCTGGTAAGAGAACTAAGATTCCACAAGCCACAGGGTGTAGTCAGATTTTTAAAAAATGAGAGAGAATTTTACCTTTTAGGGCCTGCAGGTTGACAGTGTGTTCTTGGGACACCCCCTAAGAGAATGTTTTATCAATGCTTTAATCAGAAATGTATCTTGAAATTATGATCAAGTAATCTAAAGTGTAAATAAAATAAATAACAAAATGCAAATAATTAAACGAGGAGTCAAATGTAAAGAAAGCTTTAAAAGCAAACAAAATAAATCAATCACTCCTCCAATTCTCTTTTCTCCTTCTCATCTTCCTCTTGGAAAGGAGTGAGCTCAGACAGATTCACATTTTCAACCTGACTCTGATTTTCAGAGTTTTGGAGATTAGTCAATTGTTTGAAAGGATACAAAGTGTGTGAGCACAGGGGAGCTGCAGTGGGGAGCTGGGGTCTTTGTGAGGCCAGCTTAAACCTGCTTCCTGATTTGTCTTCCAGCTATGGAGATAAAAAGTGACAGGAATGAGAGAAGAGGAAAACAAAGTTAGGAGAGAGAAAAGGAAGGTCACATGAGTGTGGATCAAAGGAGGAAACATGCCAAATCCAAATACAGGAAGGTTAAATCTTGGGGATTTAAAATTTGAAAATATTTTTTAAAACTTCTTTATCTATTGAATTTTGTGACTTGCCTAGAAAAAAATGAAATACTTTACTACTTCACAGAGTGGAGATTGACATTAAACATCTAAATGTCAGAATAATATAATGCATCTAACTATATCAGAGAGGATGGTTGGAATGCCTTTCTGCAGAATGTTCAGGAAATAGTGACCTACAAATCCAGCCTCCAGGTCCCAGCACCAGCAGTAGTTCATGAATCGGACAAAACAAGCCCGCAGGAAGTCGCCCAGCAGGATGGTGATATACGTTACCAGCATGTCGGACACTGTCAGCCTCATGAATTCCTGCAAAAAGGAACAAAGCGAAAGGGGGTGGTCAGGGTTTGACCATGCCCACTTCTCCCAACTGACTGCAGCCATGCCATGCCCCCCAACTCCATATTCTTTTTTGTGACTCTCTGATTGATAGTAGCAGAATGGTGGTGCAGATAAGACTCCATGCTTTGAAAAATGCTTACTACAGTTTCCAGTTAAGTTAGTTACAAGTTACTAATTTATTGCTTTGAATAGTCTCTGAACATTTTGATGTTGACATTAACCTTGCAAGTTTATTGGGAAGCTTAATGATTATGCATACAAATTTTCTGGCAGTTGGTAACACCCAGTATTTGGTAGTTATCAGCACTATTGCATAAATGAAAGATCTGAAGGCTTACTCCTTGCTTCCCCCACCTGCTCTGAAGTACCATCTGTACCAACTAAGACTGAATCTGACCACTGTCCTTGGGGACAGCCGCTGACATTCTTCACCCCCTGCTGATTGATTTTTTTTGGGGGGGGGTATGTAGAGAAAATAATCTAGGTTTTTTACAGAGGCATATGGAATAAGAGCTCAATGCAAAGAAACAAAGTTTTCTCTGCTTTGCAGAGTACATATAATTTATTAATTTTTTAAAAAGTTGAAAAGATCTACCAGACATCATTAAGCCTTCAAGACATCCAATAGACTTGGAGTTCCCAGGGGCATAGGGCCTGCTTTATTCATTTTTGTGTCTTCCAAGATGATTAATAAATGTTTGCTGGATGAACAGCTGATGAGTTTTTATGGTTTTTCCTCAATCCTAATGCTGTTAAGTAAAAGGCAAACCAACTTGTATTTGATCTCCACATCTGTGCAAGGTGATGCTCTGGGGCCTGGGGTGGAGAAGAACATGGGTAAGCAGGACATAACATTTCAAACCTATCATCACCAGCAAGCTCAGAAAGAAGCAAGCTTTAATCAGTGATGGGCATTCAGGGAGGAGTCAAGAGAGATGCCCTCCAAGGATGTGAGGTGGGAAAAGAGAAATTCTACAGCAGAATATTCCAAAGGAATCATGTAGGTAATGAACTCTTCTGTCTTCCAAAGAGGGTGGGTTTTACTCATGTGAAGACTTTCTCTGTTACACAGCTGTGATGGGTTTAGAAATGTGAGTTGCTCTTCACATTAAAGATGAAGAGGACTTGATGAGAATGGGGTACTCTGAACCAGAGGACATGAGAAGTGGTGAGTCTTAGCCCTCCATGAAGCAAGTAGAGAGAAAATCCCCCAGGACCCTGTGGGAAACAGACTCTGCAGCAGGAAAATATCTGTTATTGGACCTGCAGGCAGTGTTTGTCAGGGTGTATGATTAATCCCCTCTTCCACTGGACTTCACTACCCTCAGTTAAAAACATTATTTTCTAAAGCTCTGCTGCTGCTAAGTCACTTCAGTCGTGGCCGACTCTGTGCGACCCCATAGACGGAAGCCCACCAGGCTCCCCCGTCCCTGGGATTCTCCAGGCAAGAACATTGGAGTGGGTTGCCATTTCCTTCTCCAATGCATGAAAGTGAAAAGTGAAAGTGAAGTCGCTCAGTCGTGTCCGACTTTCAGTGACCCCATGGACTGCAGCCTACCAGGCTCTGCCGTCCATGGGATTTTCTAGGCAAAAGTACTGGAGTGGGGTGCCATTGCCTTCTCTGTCTAATGCTCTAGGGGTGCATTAGATTATTCAGCAGTGACAGGTGAATAGAAACCCCATGCAAAGAGATGCAGCTGAGGAGGAGATGGCAGCTGATCCCTATGTTACCCGTGAATACTTCAGATTTCTGCCTGTGAAAACAAAGAACACTAGCCCTAGAAATCTGCACCGTGAAAGTACAAGGACAGTAGTGAAAGTGGGTAAGCAGAAATGGTTGTTGTTAATTTTTGACTTTCTAATGAAAACCTTTAATTCTCTTTACAGAAAAATGCACAGATGCATATACACACAAAATCCTGTACCCAGTTTTTAGGATTATCTATTTATGATTTCCAGGTGGAGAACCTCAGGCTTTTAGTGAAATCTGCAGTAAAACTCTAAATAAATTCAAGTGGTATAGATTGGCAGATGGAAGACATAGAGAAATGTGTGAGACGCTGAGAAAAAGGGCAATGTGAAAAGGTGGAACTTTCCTAAGACATGCTGGCTTGATATTTTGGAGACATGGAAACATCAAGGAAGGGATAACAAAGAACTGAGAATAGGGACCATCTTTTCAGGAGAGCGTAATTACTCACAATGCCCACAGCCGTCTCCCAGCAAGAACCCCGGGGCACATCTGCAGGGTGCAGGGGGGGCCGGGGGACACTCTCATTCCAACCTGAGGAGTTGTAGTAGTGAAACAGAGTCCAGTGAGTGATGTTCTTTATCGTCTCTTCATTAGAAAGCTAGAAGGGAAGATGGAGATGTGGGGTTGGAAAGAGCCAGGGAAGGTTCAACAGTTTCTACAGAAAGAACAATTCAAGCCAGCATATGCCACAGCCCTACCATCTAGCCTCTGCCCTATCCCTTAACAGGGTCTTTCCAGAACTGCCCTCCCCAGCCTTTCAATCTATAGAGAAGAGGCGGGGCAACTGGCTGAAGTCCCTGGGTCTTTTCCAGGAATTTTTCTTCTTTAAATTATTACTCATAAGTAATAACTCATCCATCCAAGTATTCATTCTTATTTTGAGATTAATTTATTCTGGGCATATAAGGCAATGGAGATACAAGAGTGACATAGAAATGAACGGAGTTTACCTCAGAAAATTGCCAGTCTAGAAAATGATACTTACACTTCCTCAGTCTAGTATTAAGTGAGAGAGATGAACAGACACTTGCAGAACAGAGTGTAGAAGCTG
This sequence comes from Bos taurus, assembly GCF_002263795.3. Lineage (NCBI taxonomy): Eukaryota > Metazoa > Chordata > Mammalia > Artiodactyla > Bovidae > Bos > Bos taurus. Next base: position 52,561,969 of record NC_037340.1, read on the forward strand.
TGGGAAATTTTCTCTGGGGACTGAGGAAATCCACTTCAGACCATGGGGCTCTTTCCTGGAGGTGGGGACATCTGAGCCAAACTGCAGAAGGATAACTCAACTAGTCAAACACGGGGAGGAGAGGGGAGAGTGAGGCAAGAGAGGAGGAAATGTGAGCTCAGAAGGGTGAAGCAGTTTTTTAGGGTAGGAGGGAAGTGAGAGATGCAGATGGAGGGCAGGCAAGGGCCAGATCCAGTCACTACTATGCTTAGAATCTTCCAGCAGCTTCTTGTTAATCTCAGGAAAATTCATGAGGAGGGAGGCATGGGAAAGAGGAGCATCACCATCTGACCCTTGTCCAGTTTCATCTTTCACTTCCTGCCCTTCATGCACTTGTTCAGCTAATTCACAGTTCTCTATTTGCATAAGCTCTTTCCTCTGATTTTTTCCAGTGTCCGCTAAGATCCCTCATGGTGGGGTCTGCAGCCCCTCCTGTGCACTGTCCTGCTACCCTGGGCTCACCCCCACTGAAGCACCTGGCCCAGAGTGCTGTGATGAATGAGTCTGTCTCCCCTGGAACAGGACTGTGTCTTGCTGTCTGCTGTACCCCCAGGGCCTGACTTGGTGGGTGCGCCATAACTAGTGAGCAGGGATGAAAGGGTAACTCAACCATCACTTATCATTTCAATGGACACTTGTCAGCTAGTAAACATATGGCAGCTAAGAAACAGTACTGGAAAGGCTGCAGACAAAATATTAAGGTTATCAAAGGACTAGAGGAAGATGTGAAAAAAGATAGCCTATGAAAAAGACAGTAAAGAACTGAAGCAAAACGTTAACAGTTGGGTCATAGGAATCTGGTGACATTTTTTCTTCATTTTATTTTTCTGACCTTTCTAAAATTTACTTAATATAAATCATACACAAGGAAATTATTATATTTAAAAAAGCAGCATGTTGGATACTAGGAATTGGGAAGAAGTTTGTGGTCTCTACCTTCAGCTGGATGTCATCCATCAGGGCCAAGAGAAAGGTGTAGAGATTTCCCAGGAAGAGTGCAAAGATGCGCCCCAGCTGCCACTTCAATCCAATGCGTGGGTGGTAATTCTCCAGGGCGGCAATAGTTTCAAACAAAGGGGGACAAAACATCCCAAGCAGAGACATCACAATTTCTACCTGGAAGTCAGGAGAGCTGGGCTAGCTTGTCATCAATGTCACTTGGTTGTCCACCGCCTCTGTACCCTCAGGGTCATGCATCTCCATCTCCCGGTTGCCTGCCCCCTCCTCTGCCTCTAGAAAAGCCCCACCTGGGGCCTCCACAACTTGCTGTGTGACCCTGACATAGGAACCAATATGCCCTGGGACTGCTTGTCACAATGTTTGTTACCAGCAGCATTGATAAAAATAGCAATCTTTGAGAAGGAAATGAATTAACACATGGGACAGTGCTTTGTGTTTGGTAAAAGTTGTGTATCATTAAGAGTCATCTCATCTCAGGAGAATGGAAGACCAGAAGCTGAAATCATGGAACAAAACCAACAGTAGAGGCATGTGGTGTGGGGTGTGACCTTTGGGGTCAGCTCTCTGGGTTTTGGCCCCTGCTCTATTGCTTGCTGACTTTGTAATTTAGAGAAAGTTACATAATTTCTCTGAGCTTCTTGTTTCTTTGTGTGTAAAATGGTGATGGTGGACTTCGTTGTAAGAATCAGGGGACAAGTCATAAGCCGACAGCACAGAACCGGTAAGAACTAAATTTTGGCTTCAACTTTGGGAAAATCCTGACTCGAATAATGGAACTGCCAGCCACAGTAGAACATTCTCTCTGCCACTGATTCTGCCCACCTAGTGGAGAGTATCCTGAACTGCTGATCAAAGTGCAGGTTGATCAGCTCTTCTGGACTGCAGCTCACTCCCCTCCACCCTCTCACACTGACCTTTGGGTTGGCTTCTCATGACCTTCATTCCTCCAGCCCTGCTCACGCAGTTCTTCCCACCTAGAAAGCCATCCTGGCATCACATCCACCACGGCCCTTCTCTAACGTTTGTCTGATGCTCAGCTTGATTCCTGCCTTTGCCATAATATCCCCCAGTCTCTCTGGCTCACATGGGCTTTCCCACCTGTCACACATCTGAAATGCAAAACATCTTATTTGATCACATTCTTCCTGCCTATTACTGGTTGTGCCAAAGTTTATTCTTGCCAAACCTGCTTCCTGAGGAGACTGGCAATCCCATTAAAGGCAGAATTCATCTTGAGCATCTTTGTATTCCTCTCATAGCTTAGTGTTTTAGAAATTAAGTGTAAATATCATTTAAAAAAAACTCAATCTGATTATCACTGACTTTGAGCTATAGCTTTCATTCATTCACATTCATTGAAATCACTGATACATTTATATTTAAGTCTATCTGATTTTGTGCTTTATATTTGTCCTGCCAGTTTCACATTCCCTTTTTTATCCTTTCTTGCCTTATGATGGGAGGAAGATTCTTTCTTCTTTGGGTCAGTAATATTTTCTGGGCTTAGCAAGGTGGTTCTTCTGCTGGTCTCACCTGGGTTCATTCATGTATTAATATCTATAGTCAGCTGATGGCTGATGTTTTCATTTATACATCTGGTGGTGGATCTGCTATCACCTAGGGTGATGAGAAAATTGGGCCATGTGTCTCTCATCATTTAGGAGGGCAGCCTGGCATCATCCACATGATGGATATTTCAGGTTCCCAAGAAAGCAAGTTCCAAAACACAAGCACTTTTCAAGTCTGCTTGTATCATGGTGATGGAAGCAAGGTCTGATGCTGTAAAGAGCAATATTGCATAGGAACATGGAATGTTAGGTCCATGAATCAAGGCAAATTGGAAGTGGTCAAACAGGAGATGGCAAGAGTGAATGTCGACATTTTAGGAATCAGTGAACTAAACTGGACTGGATGGGTGAATTTAACTGAGATGACCCTTATATCTACTACTGTGGGCAAGAATCCCTTACAAGAAATGGAGTAGCCATCAAAGTCAACAAAAGAGTCTGAAATGCAGTACTTGGATGCAATCTAAAAAATGACAGAATGATCGCTGTTCATTTCCAAGGCAAACCATTACCATCATGGTAATCCAAGTCTATGCCCTGACCATTAATGCTGAAGAAGCTGAAGTTGAACGGTTCTATGAAGACATACAAGACCTTCTAGAACTAACACCCAAAAAAGATGTCCTTTCATTATAGAGGACTGGAATGCAAAAGTAGGAAGTCCAGAAACACCTGGAGTAACAGGCAAATTTGGCCTTGGAGTACAGAATAAAGCAGGGCAAAGGCTAATAGAATTTTGCCAAGAGAACACACTGGTCATAGCAAACACCCTCTTCCAACAACACAAGAGAAGACTCTACACATGGACATCACCAGATGGTCAACACCGAAACCAGACTGATTGTATTTTTTGCAGCCAAAGATGGAGAAGCTCTATACAGTCAGCAAAAAACAAGACCAGGAGCTGACTGTGGCTCAGATCATGAACTCTTTATTGCCAAATTCAGACTTAAATTGAAGAAAGTAGGGAAAACCACTAGACCATTCAGGTATGACCTAAATCAAATCCCTTATGATTATACAGTGGAAATGAGAAATAGATTTAAGGGACTAGATCTGATAGACAGAGTTCTTGATGAACTATGGATGGAGATTTGTGACATTGTACAGGAGACAGGGATCAAGACCATCCCCAAGAAAAAAAAAAGCAAAATGGCTGTCTGAGGAGGCCTTACAAACAGCTGTGAAAAGAAGAGAAGCAAAAAGCAAAGGAGAAAAGGAAAGATATACCCATTTGAATGCAGAGTTCCAAACAATAGCAAGGAGAGATAAGAAAGCCTTCCTCAGCGATCAATGCAAAGAAATAGAGGAAAACAATAGAATGGGAAAGACTAGAGATCTCTTCAAGAAAATTAGAGATACCAAGGGAACATTTCATGCACAGATGGGCTCGATAAAGGACAGAAATGGTATGGACGTAACAGAAGCAGAAGATATTAAGAAGAGGTGGCAAGAATACACACAAGAACTTTACAAAAAAGATCTTCATGACCCAGATAATCATGACGGTGTGATCACTCACCTAGAGCCAGACATCCTGGAATTTGAAGTCAAGTGGGCCTTAGGAAGCATCACTACGAACAAAGCTAGTGGAGGTGATGGAATTCCAGTTGAGCTATTCCAAATCCTGAAAGATGATGCTGTGAAAGTGCTGCACTCAATGTGCCAGCAAATTTGGAAAACTCACCAGTGGCCACAGGACCAGAAAAGTCAGTTTTCATTACAATCCCAAAGAAAAGCAATGCCAAAGAATGTTCAAACTACCACACAATTGCACTCATCTCACATGCTAGTAAAGTAGTGCTCAAAATTCTCCAGGCCAGGCTTCAACAATACATGAACCGTGAAGTTCCAGATGTTCAAGCTGGTTTTCAAAAGGCAGAGGAACCAGAGATCAAATTGCCCACATTTGCTGGATCATCAAAAAAGCAAGAGAGTTCCAGAAAAACATCTATTTCTGCTTTATTGACTATGCCAAAGCCTTTGACTGTGTGGATCACAATAAACTGTGGAAAATTCTGAAAGAGATGGGAATCCCAGATCACCTGACCCGCCTCTTGAGAAACCTGTATGCAGGTCAGGAAGCAACAGTTAGAACTGGACATGGAACAACAGATTGGTTCCAAATAGGAAAAGGAGTACGTCAAAGGTGTATATTGTCACCCTGCTTATTTAACTTATATGCAGAGTACATCATGAGAAACGCTGGGCTGGAAGAAGCACAAGCTGGAATCAGGATTGTCGGGAGAAATATCAAAAACCTCAGATATGCAAATGACACCACCGTTATAGCAGAAAGTAAGAAGAACTAAAGAGCCTCTTGATGAAAGTGAAAGAGAGTGAAAAATTTGGCCTACAGCTCAACATTCAGAAAACTAAGATCATGGCATCTAGTCCCATCACTTCATGGCAAATAGATGGGGAAACAGTGGAAACAGTGTCAGACTTTATTTTTCTGGGCTCCAAAATCACTGCAGATGGTGACTGCAGCCATGAAATCAAAAGACGCTTACTCCTTGGAAGGAAAGCTATGACCAACCTAGACAGCATATTAAGAAGCAGAGACATTACTTTGCCAACAAAAGTCTGTCTAGTCAAGGCTATGGTTTTTCCAGTAGTCATGTATGGATGTGAGAGTTGGACTATAAAGAAAGCTGAGCGCCAAAGAATGGATGTTTTTAACTGTGGTGTTGGAGAAGACTCTTGAGAGTCCCTTGGACTGCAAGGAGATCAAACCAGTCCATCCTAAAGGAAATCAGTCCTGAATATTCATTGGAAGGAGTGATGCTGAAGCTGAAACTCCAATACTTTGGCCACTTAATGAGAAGAACTGACTCATTGGAAAAGACCCTGATGCTGGGAAATATTGAAGGCAAGAGGAGAAGGGGATGACAGAGGATGAGATGGTTGGATGGCATCACCAACTTGATGGACATGAGTTTGAGTAAACTGTGGGAGGTGGTGATGGACAGGGAGGCCTGGCGTGCTGCAGTCCATGGGGCTGCAGAGTCGGTCATGACTGAGCAACTGAACTGAACTGAACTGTATCATGGTTGTTATTGTTTCACTGACTAAGGCAAGGTGTTGGGAAACAGATTTCACGTCTTTATGGGAGGGGCTATAAAATCACATTTCAAAAAAAAATGTGCATATAAGGATGGGAAGAACTTGTAGCCATTTTTTCCAACTACCACAGATGTCAAATTCCTGAGATTTATAGGTTCAATGTAATCACAATAAAACCTTAATATGTTTTATTGTCAATCTTGATGAGAGAACTCACTCTATCAGGTATCAAGACATACTACAGAGGCACAGTTTATCAATATGTTATTAGTGCAGGAATAAACAAATAGACCAGTGGAACAGAAAGGCAGCCCAGAATCACACCCATGCAGTACTAGACAACTGACTTATGATCTACGGTTCTGTAGAGACCTGAGGAAAGGACCATCTTTTTAAAAAATTCATGTTATGACAACTGGCTACTTAGCTGATTGACATGTTAATTGAATCCAGCTTTATCCAGCTATGAAAGCCTAATAACAGGTGACTGTTCAAGATGTTCATGTTACTTGGCTTGAAAGCAATGTAATTTCACTTTTTAAAATAAGTCCCATGGTCCAGATGAATGGCATAGGAACAGGGTAATTTCAGGATATTCACTTCAGCAGGTATAGCATCTTACCTCATTTCTTTCATACCAGCTGACATTCTGCATTTTGGAAAATTCCTGGGATCGCTTCACCACAAAGTAAATGAGGTACCCACTTCCACACAAGCAGCAGATGATGAGAAAGTTGGCCAGGACACGGAGAAATCTTGTCAGATGGACATTTTCTTCTTTGTTACTCTCTTGTTCATCCACTATTGACTCCTGGATGGTGAAAATGAAATGTGAATTATAACAAGGAATTGTCGTTCGGTTCCTGAGATGACTACTTTTTATATTTTCAGAAATTAAATAATTGGGGTGGTAGAGAGCACTGCTGTCTCGTGGGAGTTAGTTCTTTAAGAAAATATACTTTGAATAGGTGAGGGAGATTAAGAGGCACAAACCTCCACTTGCAAAATAAGTGAGTCATGAGTATGAAATGTACAAATGTACAAAATGTACAAATATCTTTGGTGACATATTATGACTAGACTTACCACGGTGACCATTTTGAATTGTATAGAAATATTGAATCACCATGCTGTACAAGAAGAAGTAACACTGAATTGTAGGTCAGTTATATTTAAACAAACAAACAAACTTATAGAAAAAGAGATCAGATTTGTGGTTACCAGAGGTAGGGGTTGGAGGCAGAGGGAGAACTGGATGAAGGTAGTCGAAAGATACAAACTTCTAATTATAAGATAAAGAAGTCCCAAAGTACAACATGATGAACCTAATTAACACTACTGTGTATTATATATGAAAGTTGTTAAGAGAGTAAATCCTAAATTCTCATTACAAGGAAAATTTTTTCTTTTTTTTGTATCTATATGAGATGATGGATGTTCACTAAACTTATTGTGTTAATCATTTCATGATGTAAGTCAAAGCATTATGCTGTACAACTTAAACTTATACAGTGCTGTCTTTCAATTGTATTCCAATAGAACTGGAAGGAAAAAAAGGAATCTTAAAAAATTACATTTTTTGTTGTTACTGCTATTTCGGTACATGTAATGACAAAAGCTTAGATTTATTGGAAACTTACTGTATGTCAGCTGCAGTGCTAAATGCTTTCCATGCATTATTCTTCTTAGTCCCAACAACAAACCAACTGTAGTTACTGTTATTACCCAAATTATAGATACTAATGCCCAGAGAGATTTTTCTAAGCCATTGGGATTGTTTTAAATCTACAGATCAAATAGATTAAAATTGAATCTTAAAATATTGAGTCTTCTAAGCCAGGGGCTGGCTTTTTCTATAAAAAAGTTCTGGCCAAACTTTTTTCTATTAAAAAATCAGAAAGTGAATAGTTTTGGTTTTGCAGGCCACATGGTGTCTTTCATAACTACTTAACTGTGTTGCTGTAGCATGAAAGCAACTATAGACAATATATAATAAATGGGCATGACTTTATTTCAATAAAATGTTATTTATAAAAATAGACAGCAGGCTGGATTTGGACCCAGGGCTATAGTTTGTTGATCCCTGTTCTAATCCATGGGCATGGTATATTTCTCCATTTATTTAGAGTTTATTAATTCCTTTCAGCAATGTTTTATACTTTTTTGGTGTAGGCAGCTTTGCACACTTTTTTTGGTGTGTGATATCCACTCCTTGAAATTTTTTATACTTTATGTCATTTTATTGTACTTTGTGTCATTTTATTATAAATGGAATGAAATTGCTTTCTATTTGTTTGCTGCTAGTGTATACAAATACAATAGGTTTTTTATTATTAAACTTATACCCTGCATTAGTACGTTTTTTATAGTATGTGAAATTAGAATGTGGCACAATTAGTATGTGGCAGAATAAGGGTGGAAAACGAGGTCCCCTGGACACAAAAGTCCTGGAAGGAGATCTTTCTTTACTTTTTCAAAGTTGAATATAATCTACAATGTTGTATTAATTACAACTGCACACCAAAGTGATTCAGTTAAATATGTATACATTCCTTTTTAGAAAAACATTCTTTCCAATATTGTTTATCACAGGAAATTGAATATAGTTCTCTAGGCTATACAGTAGGACCTTGTTGTTTATCTATTCCATATATAAAGGCTTACATCTGCTAAACCTGAACCCCTACTCTACCCCTCCCCCAGCCCCCTCCCCCTTGGAACCACGAGTCTGTTCTCCACGTCTGTGAGTCGGTTTCTGTTTCATAGGTAGGTTCATCTGTGTCATATTTTAGACTCCACATATAAGAGATCTCATACGGTATTTTTCTCTTTCTGACTTGACTTAGTATGATAAGCTCTAGTTGCATCCATGTTGCTGCAAATGGCATTATTTCATTCTTTTTTATGACCAAGTAGTATGTGTATATATTACATCTTCTTTATCCATTCACCTATAGTTGGACATTTAGATGTTTCCATATATTGGCTAATGTGAATAGTGCTTCTATGAACACAGTAGTGCATGTATCGTTTTGAATTATAGTTTTGTCTGGCTATATGGCCAGGAGTGGGATGCTGGATCATATCATAATTCTACTTTTAGTTTTCTGAGGAACATCTATACTGTTTTCAATAGTGGCTATCCCAACTAACATCCCTACCAACAGTGAAGGAGGGTTCCCTTTTCTCCATACCCTCTCCAGCATTTGTTATTTGTAGATTTTTTTCATGATGACCACTCTAACTGGTGTGAGGTGACACCTCATTGTAGTTTTGATTTGCATTTCTCTATTAATTAGCAATGTTGAACATCTTTTCATGTGCCTGCTGGCCATCTGTATGTCTTCTTTGAAACCATTCAGAGTTCTTGATAGTCCAATGCTTCCCCTGTCTGATCAGTCAGACTTTGTTACTCCAGGACCTTACAGGGGTCAGATCTACACCACAGCAGTGCTTGATGGTCTTGTCTTCTTCCCTCTCCTCTCTCTTGGCCCTTCTGGGAGGAGAATGGACTGCTGCCCACTGATACCAGTTGTTGCTTGCAGAAGGCAGGTAAACCCACCAGGGACAGGGCTTGAGTCATGAGCCCCAGAGTCCTCTAGGTTTGACAGTTGTTGGAGCAGGGAGCTGGCTCAGTTCTCCCATCCACAGCAACAGGGAGCCTGTGATGGAGCATCTAAGGGCAGGGTAGGGATCAACAGGGGTTTTGACCCTTCCTCCAGTACTACTAGAGAGAGGCAAAGCAGGTCAATGCCTATGAAGCACTTTGAACATCTAGGAAGGAGAAGGCTTCTCCTTTGAATATGTTAAAAGCCAAAATAATATATAACAGGGCACATGTTGTGAGAACTGTGTACATTAATGTATTTTAACTGCCTGATGAGTTAGTTGAAGCTGAACCTGAACACAATAACTGTTAGCTGATTGAAAAATTTCCTTCCTTCTCTTAAGGCAATAAAAATAACAAAACAAAAATAAATAAATGGGGCCTAATCAAACTTATAAGCTTTTGCACAGCAAAGGAAACCATAAAAAAAAAAAAAAAAGACAACCTACAGAATGGGAGAAAATAACAAATTTTGGAGAGGATGTGGAGAAAAGGGAACCCTCCTACACTGTTGGTGGGAATGTAAGTGGTTGCAGCCACTATATGCATGCATGCTAAGTTACTTCAGTCGTGCCCGACTCTTTGTGACTCTATGGACTGTAGCCCTCTAGGCTCCTCTGTGCAAGGGATTCTCCAGGCAAGAATACTGGAGTGGGTTGCCATGTCCTCCTCCAGGGGCTCTTCCTGACCCTGGGATCAAACCCACATCTCTTATGTCTCCTGCATTGGCTACCTGGGAGCTGTCACTATGGAGAACAGTAAAACTAAAGTAGAACTACCACATGATCCAGCAATCCCAATCTTGGGCATATATTTGGAAAACATGAAAACTCTAATTCAAAAAGATATAAGCATCCCGATGTTCCAAGCAGCACTATTTACAGCAGCGAAGACAAGAAAGCAACCTAAGAATCCATTCACAGATGAATGAAAAAAGAAGATGTGGTACATATGAAAAATTATATATTAAAAAGGATGAAAGTTTAAAAAGCCATAAAAAAGAATGAAATAGTGCCTTTTGCAGCAACATGGATGAATCCAGAGATTATCATAGAAAGTGAAGTAAATCAGAGACAGACAAATGTCATGATACTGTTTATATGTGGAGTCTAAAAAATGATAAAAATAAACTATTTTTTTCTCAAAACTGAAACAGACGCACAGACTTAGAAAACAAACTTATGTTTACTAAAGGAGATAGCAGGGGGATAAATTAGGAGTTTGGGACTGGTAGATGCAAACTACTGTTATATATAAAATAGATAAACAGCAAGGTCCTACTGTATAGCATAGGGAATCATATTCAATATCTTGTAATAACCTATAATGGAAAAGAATATGAAAATGAATATATACGTATAATTGAATCATTTTGCTGTACAACAGAAACTAACACAACGTTGTAAATCAAATATACTTCAATTAAAAGTAAAGAACCCTGAGTGGTATACACGGTCATGGAGGGAAAAACTGAGATGTGCAGTGCTTCCCCCTTCATTCCAACTGCTTACCCTCAGGCTTGTTTTTGTTCTTTACTCTGTAGGCCACCTCACGTCTCTCTTGTGAGCAAATTAATAAGATAATTAAGTGTGGAATTATACATTTAACTGATTCCTTTATTCCCACACCCCCAAACCAGGGTTCTCAACTCTCTATGGGTGTTCTAGTTGCCTGGGGAAGTTTTTTAAAAAAACCAATGCCAGGACCCCACCCTAGACCCATTATATGAGAATCTCTGGGGGTGGGGCCCAGAAGATTTTTTAAAGTGCCTCAGATCAAGCAAATACGTGTTAAAGTTGAGAACAGCTGCCCCACATGATTCCTTTCACTTCCTCCAGCAGAAAGCAGTTCTGAGAGGAAAGAGGCAGGGCCCAGCATCCATGATTCTCAACCGTATTAAGAAACAGATGGTGAGTACCACCCATGAGCATTCTTTCCTGAAGGTTTGAGAGCTAGGCTCCCACTTCAGGGAAAGTTCTTACCACAAACTAATTGGGGATCTTGTTTCCCATGCCCCGGCTGGGAAAATTCTCCCAGTGACCAGAGGGACTCAGAGTTCCCCAGGAAGTGGGAACGGCCCTGAGGTGACTACCTTGAAGCTGGTGGTGATGGAGGCATATTTGTTGTCAGCGGTCTCTGAATTCCCAATCAGGTAGTCCCAGCTGGTGAACATCTTGAAGCTGAATGTGAAGTTATCACTCTCCCCCTCGCTCGTGCTGCCCTGGTTGTTGCTGGCCATCCTGCAGGGCATAGACCGCTGTCGTTAGGTCTGCTCCGTGTCTGCTGTGTCAGCCCAGTCTTGGGCACAGGTGGCAGATATCCAGTGAAGGAAAAGAGCTAAGATGGATTTGAGTCAGGCTACTGACAGCCAGAGCACCTTCCTCTCAAAGTCAGAGTGCCCTGTGAGCATACATGGAGTCAGTTGGACAACAAGAATCCAGCATGGGTTCAGGACACGTAACCATGTTTTCTACCCTGACGTCTAAATTCTTGTGACTTGACTCATTTGCCAATGTTTTAGAACTCTTCTCACAGAGAACATCCCTTCCTTTTTTAAAATTTATTTCCATTACTTCTTTGCACATGTATTTTTTTTAATTTTTAAACTTTTCTGTTGGGGTATTTTATTGGGTTAGGAAGATCCCCTGGAGAAAGGAAAGGGTACCCACTCCAGTAGTCTGGCCTGGAGAATTCCATGGACTGTATAGAGCCTTTGTGACATGGAATCACAAAGAGTTGGACACAACTGGGCAAATTTCACTTTCGCTTTCACTGGGGTATAGCCAATTAAAAATATTGTGATAGTTTCAGGTGAACAGCAAAGGGACTCAGCCATATATAAACATATACATGTATCCCTTCTCCCTTGAACTCTCCTCCCATCCAGGCTGCCATATAACCGTGAGCAGAGTTCTCAGTTGTTCCTTGTTGGTTATTCATTTTAAATATAGCAGTGTGTAGATGTCTATCTCCCTAACTATCCCTTCCCCTCATCCTTCCCCCTAGCAACCATAAATTCAAGAACATCCCCTTCTAATTCATCTATTTTCTTGGATAAAAATTATATTTTTCTGATACAAAATTCAATACGCCCTGAGGCAGTTGGTATTACGGCCGGATCATGCACACATCCTTTTTTTAAGCAAGCTTGGAGGAAAGTACCTTGGGGCTGCTTTAATAGCCCCCTATTTCAACCTCCCTGTCCTCATTCTCTTTTTGTGCTTCCTGGAGATCCACCCTGGGAGAACCACGGAATTCCAGGCAGGGGTTCCATCATATGTAATGGGGGGTTCGCTTCTCTCTGACTCTGTCTGACATATTGGCTTTTGGGATTTGCTGTTTCAGGGGCCTGGTTGCTTTCGTTAGCTTTTTGGTTCAACAGGGAAACATTCCATATCCTTACACTTCTCTGGGAAAAATGTAACAATGTCAGGGCTAAGAATAAAACCAACCCTGTCTCGCCTGCCCCCTTGTTTTTTTCCTTTTGCTTGATAGAGCTGGGTAGCCACATGTCATGTAGTGGTCACTGTCTCATGGCAGATAGGCTCTCACGAACAGCAGCATTTTCCTCTGAGTGGATGAGATAGAAAACCCAGCTGGGCCCGTCCATCGCCTTGCGGGGGTCCTGGCTGGGCTTCAAGGGCTCTCCGCTTCTGCTGCATACACAGCTGCTCTGCTCTTCTAGGATACGTGACCTCCGGTGGCCCTGCTGAAGGGGGGGCCTGGTGGTCAGGTCTGTGCACAGACTGTGCCCCCATCCTGCACAGCCTGTGCTGACTGGGATCCCCTGACTTGGAAGAAGGCAATCCGGAGGGGTAAGCCAAGTTTTTTTCTTCAGAGAATATGAATTAAGAGGCACAAATGTATTAAAGCACCATTTCTGACCACAGAGAAAAGCAGAGTTGGGGTCAGAGAGGACACCAAGGTTAGCCACTGCCACATACGCTGTGTGAAGCCTCATTGGCCTCATTTAGCCTCTTCGTAAGTGCCTCCTCAGCTCTCATGTGAGCTTACAGCAGAGGGTTTTTCTGAGGAAGCCAGGCTCTGAGGAAAACCGAAACAGGCCTCGAAAACTTCTCCAGCATTTTCTTACCAGGTACCATGTTCCTCTTCAAGCCATACTGTTTTGTTTTGTTTAAGATTTTAATCATTTCTATGTATTTATTTATGGCTGTGCTGAGTCTTCCTCACTCTGTGGGCCTTCTCTGGTTGTAGATAGCAGGGACTACTCTTTGCTGCGATTGCAGTGGTTTCTCTTGCTGCAGAGCATGGGGTCTGGGCATGTGGGCTTCAGTAGTTGTGGCTTCCAGGACCTAGAGTGCAGGTTCAATAGTTGTGGCACATGGCTTAGCTGCTCCATGTCTGGTAGGATCTTCCTGGATCAGAGATTGAATCTGTGCTTCCTGCACTGGCAGGCAGATTTTTTACCATTTAGGCACTAGGGAAGCCCTACACTGGCTTTTTTACTGTTTTGGGGGCCCAGTAGGATATTCACTGCCTCAGGGCCTTTGCACATGCTCTTGCTTTGTCTAAAGTGCTGTGCCAGCTTCTTCTAAAGGAGTGTCTATCCCATTTTCCAGAACTTCCCACATTAACCTGTATATATCTTTCATGCCTCGTATGACAATCTGCATTTGCTTTATTTGTTTCCTTGTTTTCTCTCTAAATCCTTGAGAAGACGGTAAGTAGGCACAGTGTGACCATAGGAGTGGGCTGTTTGTGGGAAGATTAAATACCTGTAAATGAGATAATCATACTTACGATCTAATGACGATCATCAGACTGTAGCCGAACACGCTGACCCCCACCATGAAGTAAGCCATGGGCAACCTGTACCTCAGCCACCCGATGGTCCTCTGGTTGTTGTAGTAGCCATAGAAGAGAGCAGAATACTTCATGTAGCCCTGGGCGTCAGCAAAGCAAATGCTCTGGGTTAGTGAGCTTAGAGTGACAGTCATCAGACCCTCCTGTCCGACCTGGGGTTTCTTTTTCAGAGGTATGATGGGAGCTGGAGGGGAGGAAGGAAGGGCTCTGGACATTCTTGTTCTTCCCTTCACTCCCCTGGTTTGCTCCAGAGTCTGTGCAGGTCTCCACTCTCCCCTCTTTCCTTTCCCCTTCTATTTCTCCATTACACTGAGTACAGAGGACACGGAGATACAGAAGGGGGAGGAGATTATGGTTAACATTTGGGATGAATTAGGGATGAGGGATATTTGTGTGTGTGTGTCTGTGTGTGCCTGCACACACCACTCCAAGCTCCCCTCCGCTCTGCCTCCTGTGCCCAGGGTCTTAATTTAATGCTCTCGAACTAGATGGAAATCCATGAACTTTCTCAGTGTCTCAAAACTTCTAAAGAAAACTGTGTGATAAAGCTCACAATCTAACCTGAGTTTTAATTTCAGTTTGGTTCTGGGTATAATTTACTTTCCTGGAGGAGGGCATGGCAACCCACTCCAGTATTCTTGCCTGGAGAATCCCCATGGACAAAGGAGCCTGGTGGGCTACAGTCCATGGGGTCGCAAAGAGTCAGGCATGACTGAGAGACTAAGCACAAAAGCACAGGCACATAATTGACTTTAAGTGTAATTTTTAGGTGTATTTAGGTATAATATTAACTTAGAATTTTAGCACTTCTTTTGTATCTTTGCTGAACATAAAACATGGGATTATTCTGGCTTCACACAGATGTGTAGTTGGAGAGAGGAGCCAAATTTTAATAGTATTTTTCATATACTTGTGACTATTTCTTCTTTGATATTTTACCTCAACCCCATAACTAGTTCTTAAAAGTTAGCTATCATGTGGAATATGAATCATATAATGAACTTTTTATACCTTAAGATCCATTGCTCTCCCCCAAGTACTAAGTAATTGAAAAGGGAAAAATACTCACTTTACAGTAGAGAACTCTGGCAGATACCACTTTAACCAAGAGCTCAACATAATGTAACTCTGATTTGACACCCTGAGAAAGTCACATTACCTCTGTGGTATCCTTCCCAATGATGCATAACCTTAATACAATCATGAGAAAACATCAGACAAACCCAAATTCAGGGGCATTTTCCAAAAACAACTGATCAGCTATTCAAATGTGTCAAGGTCACTGAAAGATAGAGAACAGTCACAGGTTGGAGGAGAGTAAAGAGACTTGACAAATCAATATGAGATTTTGAATTGGGTCCTGGGACAGAAAAAGAACATTAGTGGAAAAATGGGTGAAATCCAAATAAATACAGTATTTCAGTTAATAATACTGGATGAAGATTAATTTCTTAGTTTTGATGATTGTTCTATGGATATCATAGTGAATGGGTGAGCGGTATATGGGAACTCTCTGTAATATTTATGCAACTGTTGTATAAGTTTAAAGTTATCTCAAAATATAAAGTTTTAAAAAATCAATTGCTCTATCTTTTGCTATCAAGATGTGGGATCTTTCACTCACACATCATTTTGTATTGGGCATCTGGAAAGTTCACTGAGTTATGAACATACACCAAATGTCAACACATTTCTTATACAAGCAATGTATAAGAAAATTTCTCTTTTGTTTTAGCTTTGGCTGTGCCTCATGGCATGTGGGATCTTTAGTTTCCTGACCAGGGATTGAATCTGTGCCCCTGAAGTGGAAGCAGAGTCTTAACCACTGGACTCCCCAAAATCACATCTCCATTGATCTCATCAGAAAAGTATTTAACTACTGAGAAACTGCCATTGTCATGGTGGTGGATGTAAGTTTTCCAAAATTTCTATTTTTACTTGAAATATAAAAATTTATCCTTGGCAACAACAACAATACAACGTAGGATTATTGCTGAAAAAATTGTTGGTCTGGGGTGGGTAGGACATTTCAACAAGGGTTCTTGGGTGAAATAAAGAATAAAGAAGGGTTTCCTGATGGTCTAGTTGTTAAGAATCCTCCTGCCAATGCAGGGGATGTGGATTAGATCTCTGGTCTGGGAAGATTCCACGTGCCATGGGGCAACTAAGTCTGAGCCTATGTGCCTGGAGCTTGTGCTCTGCAACAAGAGAGTGAAAGCTGCTCAGTCGTGTCCAACTCTTTGCAACTCCATGGACTAATACAGTCCCTGGAATTCTCCAGGCCAGAACACTTTCTCTTCTCCAGGGGATCTTCCCAACCCAGGGATCGAACCCAAGTCTCCCTCATTGCAGGTGGATTCTTTACCAGCTGAGCCACCAGGAAAGCCCAAGAATACTGGAGTGGGTAGCCTATCCCTTCTCCAGCAGATCTTTATGACACAGGAATCAAACCGAGGTCTCCTGCATTGCAGGCGGATTCTTTACCAACTGAGCTAACAAGGGAAGCCACCGCAAATAAGAAGCTTGTGCACCAGGACTAGAGAGTAGTCCCATTTGCTGCAACTAGAGAAAGCCTGCACACAACAAGGAAGACCCAGAGTAGCTAAAAATAAATAAATGAATAAATAAATATTTAAAAAAAAAGAATAAAGGAAATTCTCAGTAGCAGCATATAGTAGTGGTGGTGGTGTGTGTGTGCGCTCAGTTGCTAAAGTTGTGTCTGACTCTTGTGACCCCATGGAGTGTAGCCCGCCAGGCTCCTCTGTTCATGGGATTTCCCAGGCAAGAATACTGGAGTGGGTTGCTATTTCCTTCTCCAGAGGATCTTCCTGACCCAGGGATCAAACCCGGGTCTCCTGCATTGCAGGTGGATTCTTTACTGCTGAGCCACCAGGGAAACCCACATATAGTAGCAATAGTATGCAATTCTTAGTGGTATAGTAATTATTTGAAACACTCCTTTCCAAATAACTTGAAAAAAAATACTCCAACTCACTTTCACACTTTTCTGAGGGAGGGATGGGCACAGGACCCTGAGCAAAGGCACGGGGCACTGGACTTCCCCCCAGGTTGATAATATTGTGACACAAAATATGAGGTCTTAGACAGACTGGGACTGGCAAGATAGAGGGCAACTGGGTCATGAACAATTCTTTTGTAAACCCAATTCAGAACACTCAGTTTTATTCCAGCTGGAAATGGGAATGAATGAATATTGACCATGGGGAGTCACAGGGTCACGCTTGTATTTTAGAAAGGTCCCTGGCAGCATAGGGAATGGAGATGTGAGGAGCCAAGAAAAGGCTGGGAGCACAGGCAGAAGATTCTGACAGTGATCTTGGTACAGTGTTATTCAGAGCAGAGGTCCAAGGGAAAGAGAAAAGGAGACTAAGAAATATTTAGTAGACAGGCTCAGATTTAGTGACTCGTTGGATGTGAGGGGTGGTAGTGATGACAGAAAAATGTGGGATGACTTTCAGGTTTCAGACTTGAATGACTGGATGACTGGTGGTTCCCATAAAAGAGATGAGAAAAGATGATGTGAGTTTGGTTGGATAGCTGTTGGATTTGAGAAGCAAATTTGATACTTAGTTGAAGATGTCAAGTGAAGCTTGGGGAAAGGTTGGACTGGCAATAGCCCTGGGGTCTTACTGGGTTATAATGAGATAAAACCATCTTGCAAGATTGCCTTACATAGATCTGGCAGAATGGGGGGAGCAGTGACCTTGTGGGGAACTTGTGCGCATCAGGATGTGTGATGGAAAGACCCATGAAGGGGACCTAGGTGGCCATGGTTGGCTAGCTTATTCTGCACAGTGCCGGGATCCCGCTGGTTGAAGCACTGGCTTTCCAATAATTAAACATTTCAACACTTATACACACTCACAACATTGTGCACATTGGCAATGGTACCTCAAAATCCCAAAGAACAGAAAAATCCATGGCTTTTTCTTCCTCAGCCCGAGGCACCGTCTTTCTGGGAATACTTCCATAGGGCATGCCCATTAGCACCTTGTGTTGGGACAGAATGACACAATTACATGTGGAGGAGATACAAACACACAGAAATGTGCACACAGTGGGTTAAATTCCTTCTCAGAGCAGGAACACTCATTAAAAAAAATAACATTAATTACTTTCCTGATTTAAAACAGTATATACTCATTGTA
The DNA here is from genome assembly GCF_002263795.3 of Bos taurus. Taxonomy (NCBI): domain Eukaryota; kingdom Metazoa; phylum Chordata; class Mammalia; order Artiodactyla; family Bovidae; genus Bos; species Bos taurus. The sequence continues at coordinate 52,580,202 of NC_037340.1, forward strand.
GAAAATGTGAAAAAGTAAAGAAGAGTGTTTAAAAAATTACCTATCACTTTCACATCTTAAAGATGATTGATAGATATTCATATATTTTCTTTCAAAGTTTCTGAGTTTTATGTATGTTTTAGCTTGGCTATTTAGCTTACTATTATTTTATGACCAGTTCCTTATGGCATATGGTATTTTTCAAAATAAAATGACTTCAAAATACCTAATCACATGTATGTACCCCAAACCTATTTTAAAAATCCTGTATTGTTGGATTAATTAGAGTATTTCAAGTTCTTTGTTGTTGTTGTTCAGTCACTAAGTCGTGTCCCACTCTTTGAGACCCTATGGACTGGAGCATGCCAGGAAACTGTCCTTCACTATCTCCTGGAGTTTGCTCAAACTCATGTCCACTGAGTCAGTGATGCCATCCAACCATCTCATCCTCTGTCACCCCCTTCTCCTCCTGCCCTCAATCTTTCCCAGCATCAAGGTCTTTTCCAATGAGTCAGCTCTTTGCATCAGGGGGCCAAAGTATTGGAGTTTCAGCTTCAGCAACAGTCCTTCTGATGAGTATTCAGCGCTGATTTCCTTTAGGATTGAATGGTTTGGTCTCGTGGCAGTCCAAGGGACTCTCAAGAGTCTTCTCCAGCACCACAATTCAAAAGCATCAATTCTTCAGCACTCAGCTTTCTTTATGGTCTAACTCTCACATCTGTACGTGACTACTGGAAAAATCATAGCTTTCACTACATGGACCTGGTGGAATCATTTTGTTGGCAAAATGATATCTCTGCTTTTTAATTTGCTGTCTGGGTGTACATAATTCTATTATCTATATAGATATATACATATATATATGCCTTGATTCACATTGCTATTTATTAAAAAATCAGAATTATATTAAATTTACATACTGATTTAGAAAGGATTGATCTTTTTTAAATGATATTAAATCTTATCTTCCACGAATGTGCCTCCTGTTTATTTGGTGATATTTTTGTCCTGCCTTGCTTTATAATATTCCTCATCGAAATCTACTTTGTTAAATTTATTGCTAGTTATTTCATAGATTTATTACTATTTTGAGTATGAACATTTTAAATTTAATTTCAAACTTGATACTGAGAATGTAGAAAATATCACTGATGTTTGTTTATTTAAAATGACTCTCAGTTCAGTTCAGTTGCTCAGTCGTGTCCAACTCTTTGCAACCCCATGGACTGCAGCACGCCAGGCTTCCCTGTCCATCACCAACTCCTGAAGCTTGCTCAAACCCATGTCCATCGATTCTGTGACGCCATCCAGCCATCTCATCCTCTGTCGTCCCCTTCTCCTCCTGCCCTCAATCTTTTCCAGCATCAGGGTCTTTTCCAGTGAGTCAGTTCTTCACATCAGGTGGCCAAAGTATTGGAGGTTCAGCTTCATCATCAGTTCTTACAATGAATATTCAGGAGTGATTTCCTTTGAGATTGCCTGGTTTGATCTCCTTGCAGTCCAAGGGACTCTCAAGAATCTTCTCCAACCCCACAGTTCAAAAGCATTGATTCTTCGGTGCTCAGCCTTCTTTATAGTCCAAATCTTTTCCTGAGAGAACTCCAAAATTACAACTTGCTGCTGAATAACTGTTGACAGGAGAATGTTCAGTTCAGTTCAGTCGCTCGGTCGTGTCTGACTTTTTGTGACCCCATGAACCACAATACACTAGGCCTCCCTGTCCATCACCAACTCCCAGAGTCCACTCAAACCCATGTCCATTGTGTTGGTGGTGCCATCCAGCCATCTCATCCTCTGTCATCCCCTCTCCTCCTGCCCTCAATCTTTCCCAGCATCAAGGTCTTTTCAAATGAGTCAGCTCTCCACATCAGATGGCCAAAGTATTGGAGTTTCAGCTTCAACATCAGGCCCTCCAATGAACACTCAGGACTGATCTCCTTTAGAATGGACTGGTTGGATCTCCTTGGAGTCCAAGGGACTCTCAAGAGTCTTCTCCAACACCACAGTTCAAAAGCATCAATTCTTCGGTGCTCAGCCTTCTTTATAGTCCAACTCTCACATCCATACATGACTACTGGAAAAACCATAGCCTTGACTAGACGGACCTTTGTTGGCAAAGTAATGTCTCTGCTTTTTAATATGCTGTCTAGTTTGGTCATAACTTTCCTTCCAAGGAGCAAGCATCTTTTAATTCCATGGCTGCAATCACCATCTGCAGTGATTTCAGAGCCCCGAAAAATAGTCAGCCACTGTTTCCACTGTTTCCCTATCTATTTGCCATGAAGTGATAGGCCCGGATGTCATGATCTTAGTTTTCTGAATGTTGAGCCTTTAAGCCAGCTTTTTCACTCTCCTCTTTCACTTTCATCAAGAGGCTCTTTAGTTCTTCTTCACTTTCTGCCATAAGGGTGGTGTCATTTTCATATCTGAGGTTATTGATATTTCTCCCGGCAATCTTGATTCCAACTTGTGCTTCTTCCAGCCCAGCGTTTCTCATGATGTACCCTGCATAGAAGTTAAATGATCAGGATGACAATATACAGCCTTGACGTACTCCTTTTCCTATTTGGACCCAGTCTGTTGTTCCATGTCCAGTTCTAACTGTTGCTTCCTTACCTGTATACAGGTTACTCAAGAGGCAGATCAGGTGGTCTGGTATTCCCATCTCTTTCAGAATTTTCCACAGTTTATTGCGATCCACACAGTCAAAGGCTTTGGCATAGTCAATAAAGCAGAAATAGATGTTTTTCTGGAAGTCTCTTGCTTTTTCGATGATCTAGATGATGTTAGCAATTTGATCGCTGATTCTTCTGCCTTTTCTAAAACCAGCTTGAACATCTGAAAGTTCACGGTTCACATATTGCTGAAGCCTGGCTTGGACAATGTTGGATTCCACCAAAAAAAAAATACCCCACATCCAAGGGCAAAGGAGAAGCCCAAGCAAGATGGTAGGAGGGGCAAAATTACATTTAGAATCAAACCCCATAGCCATCAGAGATGCTCAGAGAGCTCAAACAAAACCGTGTGCACACCAGGAGACCCTATAGAGACTGAGCCAGACCTGCCTTTGAGTGTTTGAGTGTCTCCTGTGGAGGTATGGGTCAGCAGTGGCCTGCCTCAGAGGCAGGGGCTCTGGGTACAGCAGACCTGGGTATGGCATAAGCCCTCTTGGAGGAGGTTGCCATTAACCCCACCATAGAGGTGCCAGAACATACAAAAGACTGGGGAAACAGACTCTTGGAGGGCACAAACAAAACCTTGTATGCACCAGGACCCAGGAGAAAGGAGCAGTGACCGCACAAGAGACTGAACCAGACTTGCCAGTGAGTGTCCAGGAGTCTCCAGCAGAGGTGTCGGTCGGCAGTGGCCTGCTACAGGGTCAGGGGTGCTGAGTGTGGCAGTGCCTGCACAGCACCTTTTGAAGGAGGTTGCCATTATCTTCATTACCTCCATACTTTCATTACCTTCATCACCATAGTTTGGCCTCAGGTCAAACAACAGGGAGGGAACACAGCTCCGCCCATCAACAGAAAGTTGGATTAAAGTTTTACTGAGCACGGACCCGCCCATCAGAACAAGACCCAGTTTCCCCCACAGTTAGTCTCTCCCAACAGGAAGCTTCCATAAGCCTCTTATCCTTATCCATCAGAGGGCAGACAGAATGAAAACCACAATCACAGAAAACTACTCAAACTGATCACATGAACCACAGCCTTGTCTGACTCAATGAAACTATGAGCCATGCCATGTAGGGCTACTCAAGATGGACGGGTCATGGGAGAGTGTTCTGACGTGGTCCACTGGAGAAGGAAATGACAAGCTACTTCAGTATTCTTGCCTTGAGAACCCCATGAACAGTATGAAAAAGTGAAAACGACTCTAGTCTTCTCTATATATTTTTTTATTAATTCAAGAAACTTTTGATGCACTCATTGGTACTTGGGGGTATATGATAATATCACCTGCAAATTAAAAGAATTTTGTATTTTTTATGTAAAATGTATAAGTTTATTTTTCTTATTGCATTAGGTAGAAATTTGAAAATAAAGTTGAAAAGTGCTGGGATGGGCATTCCATATTGCTCTTGAGTTTTACTAACATGAGCTTTATTGTTTAGTATCTAATGTAACATTTGTTTTTTAATTTATAGGTTCATAATTTTTAGGTAATTCACTCCTATTTCTTTTTGCTTGCTTTAAAATTTATATTATTTTAAAATATATAAAATTTATATTATATCTGTGATTGTGGTTTTCATTCTGTCTGCCCTCTGATGGATAAGGATAAGAAGCTTATGGAGGCTTCCTGTTGGGAGAGACTAACTGTGGGGGAAACTGGGTCTTGTTCTGATGGGCGGGTCCGTGCTCAGTAAAACTTTAATCCAACTTTCTGTTGATGGGCGGAGCTGTGTTCCCTCCCTGTTGTTTGACCTGAGGCCAAACTATGGTGAAGGTAATGAAGGTATGGAGGTAATGAAGATAATGGCAACCTCCTTCAAAATGTGCTGTGCAGACACTGCCACACTCAGCGCCCCTGACCCTGTAGCAGGCCACTGCTGACCCACACCTCTGCTTATTGGGAAACATATTGTATATAAAATAGTATATATATATATGTATGTATATATGTCTGATCATAATGAAAAGAAAATTAACTAGCGTATATTCACTACCTTGTTTAAGAAACAGAATACCACCTGGTTTTCATAACACCTTGGATAAGCCCCTCCTAATCCACAGAAATAGTGAAATAACAAATGTTTGTTTTTTTAGTAAAAATTTCGGGATACCTTTCTTACTCAGCAATAGATAACTAATACAAACTCAAAGACATGAGCAGGAAAGAAACTATTAATTTATGAGTAGAAATTAAGGATGTAGAAAATAGAGATACATAAGACAAAGGCCTGAAAGGTGAATGTTTACAGTAGCTTTGTTCATCATAGTCCTCAGCTGGAAACAACCCAAATATTCATGGACTGGTGAACAGATAACAAACTATGGTACATCCATACAACAGGATATTACCCAGCAATAAAGGGACAAACTATTTGATACATACAACAACATGGATGAATTTCATTGACACTGTGCTAAATGAAAGAGGCCAGGCACAAAAAGCTACAGAGTGCATGATTTTATTCATAGGATATTCTGGAAAAGGCAAAAATTTAGGGTCAGAAATCAGATCACTGCTGGTCAAGGGCTGGAGGTAAGGAGAGATTTCTTGCAAAGGGGGCATCGGGGAACTTTCTAGGTGATAGAAGTTGTGGTGATAGTTACTTGACTCTATATATTTGTCAAAACTTATCAAACTGTATACTTTAAAAGAGTGAGGTTTACAATATGTACATTATGTCCTGCTCAACGTGAACTAAAAAAAAGACATGCCAGAGAATCAACAAAGCCAGTTGTTTCTTTAATAAAATAACTAAAAGAGACAAACCTTCAATGTAAATGAAAGAGGAAAAAAATTACACTATCATGCAAAAGGGAATATAACTTCAGATACATGAGTGATTAAAAAAAAAGAAACCATGTTATTTAACTTTAAGCCAATATATTTTAAAATGTAAGTTGAAATGGAAAGTTCAGGAGACTGATTACATGTGAGAATTATGTGGGTAATACAATTACTTTGCCAACAAAGGTCCGTCTAGTCAAGGCTATGGTTTTTCCAGTGGTCATGTATGGATGTGAGAGTTGGACTGTGAAGAAAGCTGAGTGCCAAAGAATTGATGCTTTTGAACTGTGGTGTTGGAGAAGACTCTTGAGAGTCCCTTGGACTGCAAGGAGATCCAACCAGTCCATTCTGAAGGAGATCAGCCCTGGGATTTCTTTGGAAGGAATGATGCTAAAGCTGAAACTCCAGTACTTTAGCCACCTCATGTGAAAAGTTGACTCATTGGAAAAGACTCTGATGCTGGGAGGGATTAGGGGCAGGAGGAGAAAGGGACAACAGAGGATGAAATGGCTGGATGGCACCACCGACGCTATGGACGCGAGTTTGAGTGAACTCCGGGAGTTGGTGATGGACGGGGAGGCCTGGCATGCTGCAATTCATGGGGTCACAAAGAGTCAGACACAACTGAGTGACTGAACTGAACTGAACTGAACTGAATACAACTGGGGAGAAGCAGATGGAGGACTTTAGTATGCATGTAACTTTTTATTCTTAAACTTAGTAGTAGGTGAGTGGGCTCATTCTTTATACCTTTCTAAATATCTGAAATTTTTAACAGTTATGTTTAGAAGAAGTATCAATACGAGGCTTCTCTGTACTGGAGAGTGACAATGGCTTGAGAATATAGGACAAAGTGGACTAACTCATAATCCTTGAGTGCTGCCTATGTGAATCCTAGAGCAGAATTTACAAGGTATTTTAAAGAATTATTTAGGCTAATTAATTAATGTACACCAGCAATGTACACCCTGGCTGCACATTAAGATCCCCTGGGGAACTGGATCCAATGTCTGCTGCTGTGCATCAAATTACCATACAACTATCTCTTGGTTTCTGCAGGTCTGGAACCTGGGTTTGGTTTATTTGGGTCCTTTAGTCTCATCTGTAGGCCTGGTGGGGAAGATCTGATTCCAGATTCACTAACATAGTTACTGGCAAGATTTAGTTCCTTGTGGGCTGTTGGACTGAGGGTCTCAGTTCCTTGCTGGCTCCTGTCCAAAGGTCACATCAGTTACTTGCCAGTGGGCTTCTCCAATCTGGCAGATTGCTTCGTCAAATCATGTGAGCCAAGAAGGGAATCAAGAGAGAATGCCAGATGAAAGTCATGGTTTTTTATAAGCTAGTCCTGTAAGTGACAGTTTGTTATTTTGGTTATATTCTATTTGTTAAAAGCAAGCCACAAAGTCTAGCCTTTACTCAAGTGAGGGGATTATACAAAGGCATGATATCAGGAAAGGGGGATCACTGGGGGCAATCTGAGATGCCTGCCTACCATAGGAGCACTTAACATAGGGGTAAAATTTCATCACCATAAAATTTCAGCAAATTCACAGGTCCAGTCCACATTCAAGAGAAGGAAATTCTACACAAGTGTGGGTTATTGGGGGTCACTTTAGGGTTCTGTCAACCAAAGATAGATGAAGACTTCCTAGATTGGACACAAAAAGCATGAATCATTAAAAAAAAGTAATTAATCTGTGGCTTCCCTGGTGGTTCAGTGGTTAAGAATTCACCTTGCAATACAAGGACACTGGTTTGATCCCCGGTCTGGGAAGATCCTACACGCTTCGCGGCAATTGAGCCCATGTGCCACAACTAATGAGCATGTACTCTGGAGGCCACAAGCGGCAACTACTGAAGCCATGCACCACAACTACTAAAGCCCGCATACCTAGAGCCTAAGCCCTGCAACAATAGAAGTCATCACAATGAGAAGCCCTTGCACGGCAACTAGAGTCGCCCCAGCTCGCAGCAACTAGAGAAGGCCCACGTGTAGCAACAAAGACCCAGCACAGTCAAAATAAATAAATTGGTATTTTTTCAAGTGATAATTTGAACTTCATAAAAATTACAACTTTCTGCTCTTTGAGAAACACCATTCAGTTCAGTTCAGTTCAGTCACTCAGTCGTGTTGGACTCTTTGCGACCCCATGAACCACAGCACGCCAGGCCTCCCTGTCCATCACTAACCCCCGGAGTCCACCCAAACCCATGTCCATTGAGTCAGTGATACCATCCAACAATCTCATCCTCTGTCGTCCCCTTCTCCTCTTGCCCTCATTCTTTCCCAGCATCAGGGTTTTTCAAATGAGTCAGCTCTTCACATCAGGTGGCCAAAGTATTGGAGTTTCAGCTTCAACATCAGACCTTCCAATGAACACCCAACACTGATCTCCTTTAGGATGGACTGGTTGGATCTCCTTTCAGTCCAAGGGACTCTCAAGAGTCTTCTCCAACACCACAGTTCAAAAGCATCAATTCTTCAGTGCTCAGCTTTCTTTATAGTCCAGCTCTCACATCCATACATGACTACTAGAAAAACCATAGCTTTGACTAGACAGACCCACTACCCTAATTGAGGGCATTTTGAGATACCCTATATTCTCAACTGTGGTTGTCCAACCCATCATCAAGTCTTCTCTGTTCTATTCTTTCCCTGTCTCTCTCTCTCTTTTCTTTCCTCCATCTTATTCCAATACAGCTTCATAAACACCTGCCAATGAAATCAAGGTACTCTTGCCTGGACAGTTAAGGTCTTGCCTTCTTCACTGAAAGCACCAATCACTAAATTTTCATTTTTTTCAAACAAACGTCCACTGGATATTAATTTATATAAATTATACAAGATGTAAGGTTTTCTTTGAGAAGAAAAAATCCTCAGTATTTTTAAAATTATTCAACTTCTGTAACACACAGCCTTCTTGGACCATTGTATAGCAAAACTCTAGGGATGTCTCATAGGTTTACAGCATTTAAATGTACTCTCTTCTTATGGAAGTAAAGTCGTTTGGAATCAAAAACTCCCAAGAAAAAAGCAAAGAGTCTGAGAAGATAAAATTCCTCACTGACTACTGCAGAAAACTTTTACTTCCTAGGTTATGGAAAGGAGAAGTGAAACTTAACTTCTGACAATATTTTCCACTTGAAGAGACCCAGATTTGTTTCAAGAACATCTGCATACATTTACCAGAAGGTTAAAATCATTTTCTTTGTATGCGAGAGTGACAATGGCTTAAGGCTATAGGACAAAGTGGATTGACTCATAATCCTTGATTTTCAGGTGTGCACTCTTTAGGTAATGTAGAAAAGAATCCAATGATTTTGTAAGTAATATAACACTCCTTTGCTACCAAGTATTAATACTATTATAATAGATCCTCATCCTTTTCTAACTAATTTAATTCACATTCTGTGGAAGTCTTTTAATTTCATGAAAAATAGATATTTAGGAACGTTTCCCAAGGATGTGACTACAGATAGAATTGACTCTAATATTCTCATGGAATTATTTGTAATTAAGTAGGAATCAGTAATCTATCATAGAGCCGATTAATAAATCTGGAAGAAAAAACTACTAAATTCATAAATATCATTACCCTCTAAGCTGTAGAGGTAAATCCGCCGCTGTGCCCAGCACTAGTGCCAGGAGGTTCAGACAGGACTATAGCAATTACTGTGCTGAGTGCTAGTGGGCCACAGTCACCCCTGGAAAGGGACCCAGGACAGCACTCTGGAAACCTGGCATTTCATTCACCACAAGTTTATCATGTAGATTTGCACAGGTCATTTGTTCGTTTTTTGTCTCTCTATTACTGATTTATAGGTAAGGATCTATCTACATCCATAATAAGATTGTATATGGGAGAATAGTGAGGAGCGCTATTCAAATGCAGGGTTTCTTTGGGGTAATAAATTATAATGTAATGCGAACTCTATCTCTCTTTTTTTTCAGGGTAAAAGAAAACACCTCACTGAAGTATTAATTCTTGACTAATCTCAAAGTAAAATAAAAGGTAGAAAAATGTAGGGTCCACATATTCATTCAGACATGCAAACATTCTGGTTCCATTCTTCATACTGGGTTCTCTGGGCAATTGATGTGAGCATCGAATTAAAAACAAATGATGGATTCTTTGTAAAACAGAGTATTTGTTTCATATAAATGAAGATGGTAGTCATGATAAGCCTCATAACACTATCCAAAGTTATAGGCAGTTCTTTTCTTACCTCTGGGATTATGACTAGACCAAATATTAAGCCAAAGAGGACAAGGTTAACTCCATACATCCATCGGAGGAAGATGAAATATGATGCCACTGAAGAACCAAAGTGACCTGAAGAGAAGACGATGGTGGGTGTAAGTGTTACAGAAGGAGAATGGTAACGTTGCCAAGCACTGTATGTGTGTGATGGGTACAATTTGCATGTCAGTCTGTGTAACACATATCTCTTCTTTTTTTCCCAAATAAAAAGGGCTTAACCTATCTGCCTAAGTTCCTACAATCAGAAAGTGAAGAAGCACAATTTAAATTCTGGTCTAACTAGTCCAAAGCCCATTCCTTTTTCTAATACAACAGAACCTATGATAAACTAACCCGTTGGTCCAGGACACAGTCCAAACCCTTGGAAAACCCTTTAGCAAACCAACTAAAAACAGGGACACCAAAATACTCACTTTCAATGTCCTTGATCTTCATTTCCCAGGGGATACACTGAGTCTTGAAATTATGAAAGTCTCTTTTAAACTTGACCCATTTCTGAAATGAAACAGACAACACCCTCAGTTCCTTAACATGCTGCTTTGGGGCTTGGAGGTGCATGTGGATGTTGACATGTCAACACGAGGTCAACAGGTGAGTGAGGCTGTCATGCTGGAGCTGTTGAGACCAGGCTGTCTGAGGTGGAGGCTCACATCATCACTTTCAAAGCTAGGTGTGAGTGAGAGAGAAGCCAGGGCAACACAATGTCTTGCAATTTTCTATAATGCTGGTAAAATTTCAGGTTTAGCAAACTCTTATGTAACTTCCTTCATCTAAAACCAAAAATTCAAGGGAAAAAAAAACCTCACACCTACAATTGGCAGACGGTCGAGTGCCTTAATCTCATAGAAACTGTTGCTAAACTATAAGACTGAAGGCAGTGCTAAAAGCGATCTCAGCCCCAGGTGTCCCATTCTTCTTCCAGTGAAATGGCAGCCTGTGTTTTTTTTTTTAACCCCACTAACATTAGTTAGGAAGGCATTATGCACCTTTCCAGGGTCTACTCCAGCTCCAACACTCACTTTTTACCAATCAGAAACCTGAGCAGCTGTCTGCTGGCTGCATGAAAATCTGTCAACTCTTTCAGGGGATGCTCTTCAACAGTCCTATCCCCTGAAAATAAATCCATTTGGAATTTTTTTTAAAAACTTATAGAAAATAGCAGGCAAAGATAAAGTAAAGAGAAAATTCTAAGATCAGTTTCTATTGTTACAAAGGTCTCAGAAGAACTTGTTCATGAAGGAAATGAGATTTTCATTTGTAAATTCACTAAAGCATAAAAGGGAAAATTTATCTGAAGGAACCAGATGGACTTCCAGATGTAAAGGCTTTAACTATATAGTTATTGGATAATTACTATATAAGGAAGGAAACCACCTGTCAGAAGGGAGATGGTCACAGATGCCAAGGAGAAGAGGGACCCATCAGCAAAGGACAGGTTCATAATAATGGCAAAGATCTTCTTAAGATGAGCAGGGATGTGGAGACACTGGCTACCCCAATCCCATTGCTTCTTCTACCTTTCCTAGTTCTGATTCTGTGCTTGAAAACCATCTTTGGTTTATTTGGCTTCTTATGTAGGTCTGTCTATAAGGAAAGCATTTGCCCATCACCTGGGCTGTGAATATTTTGATTTCTATGGCAGTAATTTTTTTCACTGCAAATTAGTAGATTGGAATTGGAATAATAATTCATGTGTACATGTTAAGTCATGTCTGACAACCCCATGGACGGTAGCCCACCAGGCTCTGTCCATGGAATTTCCCAGGCAAGAATACTGGAGTGGGTTGCCATTTCCTACTTCAGGGGATCTTCCTGACCCAGGGATTGAACCTGCATCTCCTCCAGTGGATTCTTTACCACCGAGCCACTTGGGAAGCCTGGGATTATTGTTTAGCTTCCCATAAAACTGTATTGGGATTCCCTGGTGGCTCAGATGGTAAAGAATCTGCCTGCAGTGTGGGAGACCTGGGTTGGGAAGATCCTGGAGGAGGGCATAGTAACCCACTCCAGTATTCTTGCCTGGAGAATCTCATGGACAGAGGAGCCTGGCAGGCTACAGTCCATGGGGTCGCAAAGAGTCAGACACGACTGAGCAACTAAGCATAGCACATAACTGTACTATCAAAAATAAAAGACACTGTTATGGACTTCAAATTTTTCAGTTCTTGCATTGGTTATTCCTCCTTGTAAATTAGTAATCTGGTATCTGATTTTACATATTTGTCTCATAAGCTTTGTTAATGTAAGTCCTTCCCTGAGAGACAGATCCTCTGTCAGGGTGCTGATAAAATCAGTATAAAATATAGCTTTGCGAGGCTAAGGATCAATGGAGTAATGCATGTTGCCAAGTGAGGCCCTTGGAGACACAGTCTGCCAGTCTGGTCACTTGGCAACCACTTGCAGCCCCTCAAGGCTGAGGGCATCTCAGCCTAAAAGTGATGCCTGGAGGTGGGGGGCATAGGCAGAGAGAGGTCTGGGAGAAGCTCAGCATTGAAACTCTTATTCTTCATTGATTTAGAGCATCAGAAAACTGAGCCTGGGTGTGGGTGGGAGAAGACCTCAACTCCCCCAGAACTGTGTGACATGGTAGCTGCCCCCTCGGACGGGGTTCCTGGCTGTGTGTGTCATCTTGCTCTTCAACTGTATATAGGAGAAAAGATTTCAAACAGCAGTCAAATGAGACACGGCACATCCTGCCTGTGGATGATACCTGAATCTGAATAACCAAAAACAACCAGTGAAGCCTGAGAAATAGTGTGAAAAACAAGGAAAAAGAGATCCCTTTCTTTCAGGTTTTTAGAAAGTATTTCCTCCAGGATACATAATTAAATTTTGAGAGACGGTTCAATATTCTTGCTTGCATATGTGCTTAGTCACTCAGTCATGTCCAACTCTTTGTGACCCCACAGACTGTAGCCCTCCAGGCTCCTCTGTCCATGAGATTTCCCAGGTGAGAATACTAGAGTGGGTTACCATTTTCTACGCCATCAATATTAGCAGGATACAAAAAACATGGCTTCTAAAGTACAGGATGGCAATTAGAGTTTTAAAAAAGAATATGGGGTATGTGTATGGGGGGCAGAATTCCCTGGCAGCCCAGTGGTTTAGGACTCTGCATTTTCACTGCTGAGGGAATGGGTTCAATCCTTGGTCCAGGGAACTAAGATCCCACAAGCCTTGTGGCTGGAAAATAAAAGAATACAGGTGAAGTATGGAAGAATTGATTACAAGATTGCTAAAAGTTCAGTAATAGAATGAAAATAAACATTATACTTTAACTGAGACAAAAGAAAATTGATCCAATGATACTGAAAATAAACCTGAGAAATTTCTGAGATGCAAAGAGAGAGAATAAGCAAAGAATTAAAAATCGTGAGGGAAAGTAAATGCAAAGAGTGAGGAATTGGCAGCCATCCTTCTCCTAGTGCAGAAGCTGGAACTGTTTGAACAGAAACAAATTAGATCATTTATCAGACATATTTGAAGAACACGTTCCTCAGTTGAGAAGAAAATTCTGAGTGTGCAGTTAAATGATAAATAGTTTTTAGATAAAAATTAATGTGACCCATAGATAGTTGTCAGGCAACTATAATGGAAAAGGAAGAGAAAATAATATTAGGGATAAAAAAGATTTAAACTCAACATATATAAAATGTAGTTACAAAAATTATGAGACTATCTATTTGCAATTTTCTGTTAATACATATGAAACTCTTAATGAAAGGATCAAGTCTGGGAAGATAAAAAATATCAAAATGACCCCAAGAAGAAGTTAAACCTTGACTATCCCAATTGGAAAAACATTAAAAAATTATCAAGATATTCTATAAAATGCTTCCTGACCTGTATAGTTTTGAGGATGTCATCTTTCAATTTTCCAAAAAAAAAAAAAAAAAAAATCATGCTCCTCAAGCTGATTTACAGCATAAAAGGGAGGTAATGCTTGCTATTCATTTAATGTTACAAAGCAAGTACAACCCTAATATTAAAATATGCCAGGACAGCATGCATGTGTGTGTGTGCACACATAAATTCAATCAATCTTGTGAAATTTTATGTAAAAATTATAAATAAAATACTTGAAAATCAGATGTGCCTGACAAAACTAAGTTTATGAACATATGGAAAAGTATTTAACAAAATCTAACATCTATTTATCTTAGGAAGTATCACTATGAACAAAGCTAGTGGAGGTGTTGGAATTCCAGCTGAGCTATTTCAAATCCTAAAAGATGATGCTATTAAGTGCCTCATTCAATATGCCAGCAAATTTGCAAAACTCAGCAGTGGCCACAGGACTGGAAAAGGTCAGTTTTCATTCCAATCCCAAAGAAAGGCAATGCTGAAGAATGTTCAAACTACTGCACAATTGCACTCATCTCAAACGCTAGCAAAGCAGTGCTCAAAATTCTCCAAGCCAGGTTTCAATAGTATGTGAACCAAGAACTTCCAGATGTTCAAGCTGGATTTAGAAAAGGCAGAGGAACCAGAGATCAAATTGCCAACATCTGTTGGATCATCGAAAAAGCAAGAGAGTTCCAGGAAAACATCAACTGCTTTATTGACTATGCCAAAGCCTTTGACTGTGTGGATCACAACGAACTGTGGAACATTCTTAAAGAGATGGGAATACCAGACGACCTGACCAGCCTCTTGAGAAATCTGTATGCAGGTCAAGAAGCAACAGTTAGAACCAGACATGGAACAATGGACTGGCTCCACATTGGGAAAGGAATACATCAAGGCTGTTATATTGTCACCCTGCTTATTTAACTTATATGCAGAGTACGTCATGAGAAATGCTGGGCTGGAAGAAGCACAAGCTGGAATCAAGATTACCAGGAGAAATATCAATAACCTCAGATATGCAGATGACACCACCCTTATGGCAGAAAGTGAAGAAACACTAAAGAGCCTCTTGATGAAAGTGAAAGAGTAGAGTGAAAAAGCTGGTTTAAAACTCAACGTTCAAAAAACTAAGACCATCACTTCATGGCAAATAGATGGGGAAACAGTGGAAACAGTGACAGACTTTATCTTCTTGGGATCCAAAATCACTGCTGATGGTGACAGCAGCCATGAAATTAAAAGATGTCTGCTCCTTGGAAGAGAAGCCAGGACAAACCTAGGCAGCATATTCAAAAGCAGAGACATTACTTTGCTGACAAAGGAGGTATGTTTAGTCAAAGGTATGGTTTTGACTATACTGGAAAAACCATAGCTATGGTTATATATGGATGTATGGATGTATGTATGGATGTAAGAGTTAGACCATAAAGAAAGCTGAGTGTGGGAGAATTGATGCTTTTGAACTGTGGTGTTTGAGAATACTCTTGAGAGTCCCTTGGACTGCAAGGATATCAAACCAGTGAGTCCTAAAGGAAATCAGTCCTAAATATTCATTGGAAGGACTGTTGCTGAGGCTGAAGCTCCAATACTCTGGCCACCTGATGCAAAGAACTGACACTGGGAAAGACCCTGATGCTGGAAAAGATTGAAGGCAGGAGGAGAACGGGATGACAGAGAATGAGATGGTTGGATGGCATCGCTGACTCAATGGACATGAGTTTGAGCAAGCTCCGGGAGTTGGTGATGGACAGGGAAGCCTGGTGTTTTGCAGTCCATGGGGTCGCAAAGAGCTGGACACAACTGAGCAACTGAACTAAACTGAATTGAATATCTATTTGGAAATTCCAATAAAATGGAAGTCTTATTAAACTAGAAATAAAAGGATAATTTCTTATCATAAGAAAGAAAATCTATTTCAAAGTTGTCAAGGTAACAACTCTCATCAATCTAATGTGAAACATTGGAGTCATTTTCATTAAAGTAATGGAAAAACAAAGAGACTTATGATCACCATTATCAACTGAAACAGTTCTAGTATTGCTAATCTGCAGTTCAGGACAGGAATGACTTAGAACTCAAGAAAAATATCTTTACATACACAATTGGATGAAAATGATTAAAACTAATAAGGAAGTACAATAGAGGAAGCGGATTAAAAATGAATATTCAAATACACAGTTTTCCTGCATACCAGCAATATCTAGTTATTAAATAAAAGGAAAAATGATCTCACTCACAAAAGCAACCAAAATGTAAATATGTACAAAAATATATGTAGAAATAACATATAACATAGAAAAGATCTATATGAAGAAAATGACAAACTTTGCTGAAGGATATAAAACTAAAGCTTGAGAAATTATGATATTCTTAGATGTGAAGACTGGATATTCTACAGATAAGTTTTCCCAAATTAAACCAAAGATTTAAAAAATTTCCACTCTATTTTGTGGTTTAAGGAGAACAAAATTGACTACATTTAAAAAACAATTTCCAACCAAAATCTCAATGGACTATATTGGAATTGGCAAAGTGATTTTAAAATTGCATATGGAAAAAAAAAATAATGCTAATAAAACATAACAAAATGCAAATGGAAACATAGGAAAGACTGGCCAAGACATTTTTGAGAAAGAAAGGTAAAAAGAGGAAGCCTTATGAGCCATTAGACTGAATCAATAGTTGAAATGATGAATTCAAATAAAAGTTTCAAAAAAGGCCCTATACAAGAATTAAGTGAATGAAAACGATAGTTTTTCAGATTAGTAGGTAAAGGAAAGATACTTCCATAGTTTCATAGTTAAATATCCAATTAGAGGTCATTACTTAAGCTTGAATCAGAAGCCCAGGTTATGACATAACACACCAGAGCTGTCCTTGATGCCCTGTTGACATCACTGTTTGTCTTCTGTATGACTCTGATTAAACCATGGCCCTTCTGGGTCTCCACCAAACCAAAGTCTTGATTTGGGGGCTTGGAAAATAATATCCCAGTAGATTCAACACCATTAATTCTGTGAGTTTAGTTCTTCACTGGAGGGAAACAAATCTCCAGTATATTGAAGCCCTCACAGTTAATCAGAGAGAAATGGACAGTTGGTTTCATTCCTGGATAAATTAGAATGACTGACTGGACCTCAGACTCAGGATTCTGGGGGAGGTGGACACAAGTTGTGAAGCCAGGCAGGTGCTTGCGATGGTCAGGAACTGAGCAAGTCCTCCCATAGGTTTGCAGCTTCCGAACCACACACCTTAGCCATCAGCATCCTATAGGCGTAGAGTCGCTTGCCTTTGCCCTTTCCCAAGGCTCCTTCATACTTCTCCACAAATTCTTGGGCCTCCCTGGTTAGAGGAGGGAATAAGGCAGAAATTTAATTAACACCCAAGCAAAAGAAATCTGAACTATGAAGGTATATATATGGCCGAGGGCCTTGAGTGTTTTATACCCCTAGTTTAGAATGTAAGTTCCACAAAGGCAGGACATTTTGTCTGTTTTGTCCACTGAAGTTTCCCAAATGCCAAGGACAGTGATTGGTACATGGTTGGCACCTGTAGGCAGAATTTCTGCTTCCATGACCTTCACCCCCTTGTGAATAGCAAAAGGAATTTTGCAGATGTAATTAAGATTACTGACTTTAACCTAGCGAGATTACACTGGATATTTGGAAGGGCCCATACATCACATGAGCCCTTAGAAAAAGAAGAGGAAGGCAGAAGAGTCAGAGAGAGATGTGGCAAAAAAGGAAATCAGAGAAATTAGAATAAGGAGAATCCTCTTTCCTCTGTTGCTGGGGCCCTTCTGGAGGATGCCACATTGGAGAGCAAGAGAAGAAAATGAATTTCTATCAAAAGTCAGTGAACCTGGAAGAGGACCTTGAGTCCCAGGTGGGAGGGAACCACAGCCCTGCTGATACCTTGATCTAGCCTGGTGAGACCCTGAGCAAAGAATCCAGCCACACTATTCTGAACTTGTGACCAACAGGATTGTGAGCTAATAAACTGTCTTAAGCTATTAAATTTGTAGTATTTTGTTAGAGCAGCAATAAAAAAAAATACAGCATTCACTAGATATTTTTAGAGTGCATGAACATTGAATGAGTGAGTGAACATCCAAGGAAGACTGCATGAGAAACACATGGATAGGCCTCTCTGTTAAATACTTTGGGTCAAATGCTGGAGCTAGTGAGGGCTGGCTTCTGAGAACTGATTGTTAAATACTCAGAAACTTGGTCCACCAATTATTAAACTGTTGATGACTTGAAACTGGCCATGGTGGGAGTATTTAAACTATGGGAATCAGCAAGTGTTCCACATCAGGGCTTTCCCATGCCAACACCCAAAGAATCAGTTTATCAGCAACCACTGGATAAGACCATACAAGTAGTTGAAGAATTAAATCCATCTCAGCGTGGGTGGAAGAAGACATTGGGTGTCTGGCTGCTGTTGCTCGGGCTCTCCTGCTGGCAACATAACCTACACCACCTCCAAAGTGCAAATGCAGGTAGTTGCTACCTGTCAAAGTTACATTCTAACCTGGTTTAATCCCAGGACTGGTTTTATTAGGATGTCTCAATGATGTCCCAATGTTAATGAGGCCATCTGTGTAGCTTCTGGGTCTGGGGTCAAAAGCAGGGCTGTATGGGATTAAGGCTCCTTTGTGGGGTCAGCCCCTGCTCCCCCCAGGCTGCAGTCATTCTGGCAGTGAGTTATCTGTGACTACCAATGACTCCAGGACAACAAAGAATGTTTTCATGAAACTCATATTTTTGTCCTCTTCCTATATTTCATGAGTGGGTAGGGACTCCTAAGCATTCAGGGTTTGTGAGTTTGAATGTGACAACGTTTTAAGATTTGGTAACTTTGTATAAAAGAATCTCAAACGTAAGAGCCAGATCTTATGCCTGAGCCACTGAACCTGGCACCAAATGCTTCTTTTCTTGACATTCAGACTGTGTCCAGAAACCCAGAGAGCCCTCAGAAGAACAGAGGTCCCTGCTCAGAATTGGATACAAACTCTAAGGATCATTCACTGCAAACAGACCAAGCAGTCTAACAATTTTGATGGATGCAACAAGCTTTTTTGGATCAGTAAAAGTGTATAAATAATCATAACTAACATTTTTATAGCAAATCCTTTTACATCTGTTATCTGTGATCCATGTGCTTCCTTACTAGAAATAGTAGTTGGTTTATGGAAACACTGGCTCTTGCCCTGCACTTCCCAACTGCTGCAAATCCTCTTTTTTTTTTTTTTTGGTCATGTTGTGTGGCTTGCAGGATCTTAGTTCCAAAACCAGGGATTGAACCCATGACTTTGGCAGTGAAATTGTGGAGGTCTAATCACTGGACAACCGGGGGAAGTCCCTGCAAATCTTCCTTCTGTAGGGTGCTCCTGTCCCCTCCTTTTCCCCTCCTTTCAAACGGGGAACTTCATGCAAGCTCATCTCTCCTCTTCCTCAAACCAGATGGTGTGTGAAAAATGAAGCAAAAAGACAAAAGAGATGGGATCCTTTGCTTTGTGTAAAGTTCTAGGGGCCTGAATCTCAAGGTCACTTTTTTTTCAAGGTCATTTTTGACATGTGGTTATCAACCCCTCAGGCCCCTCCAACACTCAGGAGAGGAGGAAGCCATTGAGGCATGGCTTTCCTCAGTAGCCACCCACAGACAGCACTTCAGGAGCCCCTCACATTGCCCTAGAATGACCCTCCTTGTTGATAAAGTGGCCCAAATAACAGCTTGAAAGACACATCGGGGTGGCCAGTGATTACTGCTGGGAGAAAAGGGGTTTATTGTGTGGCTTTAGTGCCAGAGAGAGCCAGGCAAGATTCTGTGCCTCCTGGGGTGGCAGTTTTCATCTAGAAATGGGCCTGATGTTATGAGATTTAAATATGTGGATGCAGACCATGTGAGCACAGTGGTTTCATTTAGCAAGCAGTCACTCTTCTCCTTCTGGGGAAATATCAGCTCCTAAAGTAGACAGCTGATAAAGAGTCTTTGCTAGCACAGGGGGCTGCTGTGAAGGGCCTTCTTTTCCGCAGGGGTCTGGACAAGGGACTCAGCAATGCAGCCTTCCACAACAGGGATACTCTGAAGTTGATCCAAAGTATCTCTCAGAGAGACCAGATACATCCAAAAACCCACCGCTGGTGAAGCAGATCAGATTCAAAATCACACTTAATTTTGCAATGCAGAGGTACAAATAGACACAGGGCAGCCTGAGTTTGACAGCATCCTTGCAGAGCTTTGCTGTCCCATGCAGAACACTGGGAAAGTGTATGAGTCAGCCAGAAATCCAGAAGACATCTAGATTAAGGTAGGGGACACAGATGGCCAAAGAGAGGTGGCCAGAGATTGGAGATGGCCAGATGTTGAAGGTAATTTGGACTACGCTGGTTTGGTGTCTCCCTTTGGCTCCAAGCGGTTTTTATTTTTCAGTTGTGGAGGCCAAGATCAAACAGATGCTGAACTCACTCTGAGTGGAAACTCAAAGCCAGGCCTAGAGATGTCACTGAATCAATCTAAAGGTACCTGAGGCTAACCAAGCATACCTGACTTCCCATATGTGTTGGTTTTCAACTATGTCAACAGATTTCTTGACATTCCTCCCTTTAAAATGGAGAAATGAATTTTTCTCTCCTTGAATGTGGGCCAAACTCAGCAATGTGCCTCCAAGGAATAGAAAGTGGTAAAAGTGACAACTTATGACTTCTGAGACTAGGACTTCTGAAACTAGGTGTCGTGACTTTCCCCTTGAAATCTCCCTCTTTTGGAGGAAGCTAGCTGTCATGTTATGAGGATACTTAAGCAGCCTATGGAGAGGCCCATATGGAGAGAAACTGGGGCCCCTACTAATAATCAGAACCACCTTGTCATCCATGTATATGAGCAACCTTGGAAGTGGCTTTGCCACCCCCAGTCATCTGAAGGCTGAAGCCCTGACCAACAACTTGACTCAACCTTATGAGAGACTGTCAGGAAGCATTTAACAGGAGGCTTCCTGTGTGCTGTTTTGGATCTGTCAGGAATTCTCTGCTCCGTATTAATTCCTGAATATTTAGGAATTAAGAGGAGAGGCAAGCCTCTCCCGGGACTGAGGAATCCAGGCATTTCCTTCATTAGTGTTTCTATACGGTGATAAGTACCCTCTTCCTTCTTGTGAGTTCAGTTCAGTTCAGTTCAGACACTCAGTCGTGTCTGACTCTTTGTGACCCCATGAATTGCAGCACGCCAGGCCTCCCTGTCCATCACCAACTCCCGGAGTTCACTCAGACTCACGTCCATCGAGTCAGTGATGCCATCCAGCCATCTCATCCTCTGTCGTCCCTTTCTCCTCCTGCCCCCAATCCCTCCCAGAATCAAAGTCTTTTCCAATGAGTCAACACTTTGCATGAGGTGGCCAAAGTACTGGAGTTTCAGCTTTAGCATCATTCCCTCCAAAGAAATCCCAGGGCTGATCTCCTTCAGAATGGACTGGTTGGATCTCCTTGCAGTCCAAGGGACTCTCAAGAGTCTTCTCCAACACCACAGTTCAAAAGCATCAATTCTTCGGCCATACGGTAAAAGTGATTGTTTACAAATCTCTCTCTTTAATATGGATTGCCTATGTTTTGTAAGTCTGGAATTTTAATCTTTATCTTTGCTGAGAATAACTACTTTGTAAGACAGTATATATGCCCACACCATGTTGATTAAAACACCTTTGCTCCATCAGAGCTCTGGTCCCCGTGTCTTTCTTTCTTTCTCTCTCTCTCTTTTTCAGGCTGATCCCCTGCAGCGCAGAGGCTCTCTGAGTTCACTTTCCTGTCCGGCTTCTAAGACCCTCTCGAGAAGGTGCTCTGCACCTTCACCCCATCGAGAGGCGCTTGAGGCCTCCGTGAACAGAGCAAGCCCCGTGCAGGGGCTTTATTGGCTTTCTGTGTAAACGAAGGAATATCAGCCTCTTTCTCTCCTTTACTTTCTTTTCATCGACTCTGGACCACCAAGTTCCGGTCCATTAAAGGACCTCAACAAGAGACTCCAAGTTAGAGCCGCCAGCTAAACTGATCCTGAATTTCTGACTAACAGAAGATAACACATGTTTTTTACTGTTTTCAATTATTAAGTTTTAGGGTAATTTATTACATAGCACTGGAAAATTAATAACCGATAGAATCCAAACCACTGATCTCTTTGGTGCATATACATTTAGGATTGTTCTGTTTGCGTGGTATATTGACCCTTTTATCATTATGTTTTCTTTCTTGCTCAGCTGTGACCAACTCTTTGCGACCCCATGGACTACAGCATGCTGGGTTTCCCTGTCCTTCACTATCTTCTGGAGTTTGCTCAAACTCATATCCAGTGAATCAGTGATGCCATCCAACTATCTCATCCTCTGTTGTCCCCTTCTCCTCCTGCCTTTAATCTTCCCAGCATCAGGGTCTTTTCCAATGAGTTGGCTCTTTACATCAGGTGGCCAAAGTATTGGAGCTTCAGCTTAGCAAGAGTCCTTCCAATGAATATTCAGGGTTGATTTCCTTTAGGATAGACTGGCTTGATCTCTGTCAGGGACTCTCAAGAGTCTTCTCCAGCACCGCAGTTCTAAAGCATCAGTTCTTTGGTGCTCAGCCTTCTTTATGGTCCAACTCTAACATCCTTACATGATGACTGGAAAAAACCATAGCTTTGATATATGGACCTTTGTTGACAAAATAGTATCTCTGCTTTTTAATATGCTGTCTAGGTTGGTCATAACTTTTCTTCTAAGGAGCAAGTGTCTTTTAATTTCATGGCAGCAGTCACCATCTGCAGTGATTTTGGATCCCAAGAAAATAAAGTCTGTCACTGTTTCCATTGTTTCCCCATCTATTTGCCATGAAGTGATGGGACTAAAAGCCATGATTTTAGTTTTTTGAATGTTGAGTTTTAAGCCAGCTTTTTAGTCTCCTCTTTCACTTTCATCAACAGGCTCTGCAGTTCATCTTCACTTTCATAAGAGTGGTGTCATCTGCATATCCAAGGTTATTGATATTTCTCCCAGCAGTCTTGATTCCAGCTTGTGCTTTATCCAGCCTGCCATTGCCTATGATGTACTCTGCATATAATTAAATAAGCAGTGTGACAATATACAGTCTAGATGTTCTTTCCCAATTTGGAACCAGTCCGTTGTTCCATGTCTGATTCTAACTGTTACTTTTTGAGCTGCCTACAGGTTTCTCAGGAGGCGGTAAGTGTTAGTCACTCAGTCGTGTCCAACTCTTTGTGATCCTATGGACTATAGCCAACCAGGCTCCTCTGTCCATGGGATTCTCCAGGCAAGAATACTGGAGTGGGTTGCCGTTCCCTTCTCCTTGGGAGCTTCCTGACCCAGGGATCGAACCAAGGTCTCCTGCATTGCAGGCAGATACTTTACCGTCTGAGCCACCTGGGAAGCCCAGGTAAGGTGGTATTCCCATCTCTTTAATAATTTTTTATAGTTTCTTGTTATCCACAAAGTCAAAGCCTTTAGTGTAGTAAATAAAGCAGAAGCAGATGTTTTTCTGGAATTCCCCTGCTTTTTCTATGATCCAACAAATGTTGGCAATGTGATATCTTGTTCTTCTGCCTTTTCTAAACTCAGATTGTATACCTGGAAGTTCTCAGTTCACATACTATTGAAGCCTAGCTTGAAGGATTTTGAGCATTACCTTGCTAGCCTGTGAAATGAGTGCAATTGTGCAGTACTTTGAGCATTCTGTGACATTGCCCTTCTTTGGGATTGGAATGAAAATTGACTTTTTCCAGTCCTGTGGCCAGTGCTAAGGCATATTGAATGCAGCACTTTTACAGCATCACCTTTTAGGATTTTAAATAGCTCAGCTGGAATTCCATCACCTCCACTAGCTTTGTTTATAGTGATTCTTCCTAAGGCCCACTTGACCTCACACTCCAGGATGTCTGGCTCTAGATGAGTGATCACACCATCGCAGTTATCTGGGTCATCAAGGTCTTCTTTGTACAGTTCTTCTGTGTAGTCTTGCCACCTCTTCTTAATATCTTCTGCTTCTGTTAGGTCCATACCATTTCTGTCCTTTATTGTGCCCATCTTTGCATGAAATGTTCCCTTGGTATCTCTAATTTTCTTGAAGAGATCTCTAGTCTTTCCCATTTTGTTGTTTTCCTCTATTTCTTTACATTGTTCACTTAAGGCTTTCTTATCTCTCCTTGCTATTCTTTAGAACTCTGCATTTAGATGGGTATCTCTCTCCTTTTCCCCCTTTGCCTTTCACTTCTTTTCTCAGTTGTTTGTAAGGCCTCCTCAGACAACCATTTTGCCTTGTTGCATTTCTTTTTCTTGGGGATGGTTTTGATCACTGACTCCAGCACTCTGTCCATAATTTTTCTGGCACTCTATCAGATCTAATTTCTTGAGTCTATTTGTCACTTCTACTGTATAATCATAAGGGATTTTATTTAGGTCATGCAGTTTTCCTCGCCTAGTGGTTTTCCCTACTTTCTTCAATTTAAGTCTGAATTTTGCAATAAGGAGTTCAGTCAGCTCCTGGTTTTGCTTTTGTTGACTGTATAGAGCTTATCCATTTTCAGCTGCAAAGAATATAATCAATCTGATTTTGGTATTGACCATCTGGTGACATCCCTGTGTAGAGTTGTCTCTTGTGTTTTGGGAAGAGGATGTTTGCTATGACCAGCACATTCTCTTGGTAAAAGTCTGTTAGTTTTTGTCCTGCTTTATTTTGTACTCCAAGGCCAAACTTGCCTGTTGCTCTAGGTATCTCTTGACTTCTTTCTTTTGCATTCCAGTCCCCTATGATGAAAAGGACACCTTTTTTTTTTTTTTTTTTTTGGTGTTAGTTCTACAAGGTCTTGTAGGTCTTCATAGACTCATTCAAATTCAGCTTCTTTGGCATTAGTGGTTGGGGCATAGACTTGGATTACTGTTATTGAATGGTTTGCTTTGAAATGAATCGAGATCATTCTGTCATTTTTGAGATTGCACCCGAGTGCTGCATTTTGGACTCTTTTGTTGATTAGGAGGACTAGTCCATTTCTTCTAAGGGATTCTTGCCCACAGTTGTACATAAATCTGAATTAAATTTGCCCATTCCCGTCCATTTAGTTCACTGATTCCTAAAATGTTGACATTCACTCTTGCCATCTCATTATATAGTGTCCCTCTGTAACCTTGGTGATTTTCTTTGCTCTGAAATTGACTTTGACATTTACATAGCTTCTCCTACTTTCTTTTGGTTAATTTTTCATGGTGTATTTTCTGCCATTCTTTACTTGCAGCTTATGTATATCATATTTAAAGTGAGTTTCTTATAGACTGCATGTACTTGGATCATCTTTTAAATCCAGTCTGCCAATCTCTGTCTTTTAATTGATATATTTAGACCACTAACATAATTATTTAGATGTTACAGTTTAAATACAACATTTTATTTCTTGTTTTCTGTTTTTCATTTCTACTTGCCTTCTTCCCTGTCTTCCTGAACATTTTTTTAGAATTCAATTTTGTTTAACCTGCAGTGTTTTTTAGTATATCAATTTGTATAGCCTTTTCAATAGTTGCTCTAGGCATTACTATGTGTCGACCTATATCTGTTGTCCATCTATCTGTTATCTACCTATCTATATGTATTATCAAAACTTATGGATTCATTTTACTAGCTAGAGTAAAGTGTAGAGCCTTATTTCTCTTTATGTCACTTTATCCTACTCATTTATAATGGTCTTAACTATTTTCTCTGCATTTTTGAGAATCACATTAGGTGGTGTTTTCATTTTTGCTTCAACTTTCAAACATAATTTTAAAAATCAAGAGGAGAAGGAAAAAACATGGTATTTCTCAAGATTTTCTCTCTTACCATGTTCTTCCTTCATGATGTTCCAAGATGCCTTCTTTTATCATATCCTTTATTTTTAGAGAACTTTTTTTAGTTATACTTTAGGGTATACCTGGTAACAGATTCTTCTAGTTTTCCTTCATCTGAGAATGTCTTGATTTTTCATTTATTCTTGAAGGATGTTTCTGCTGGATATAGAATTCTGGACTGACAATTCTTTTCACTTAGTACTTCTGTTCTCCATGGTTTCTGATGAGAAATATGCTGTCTTTCTATTTGTTTTTTTTTTTTTTTCTTTAGTAATGCATTGCTTCTCTCAGACTCTTAAAAGTATTCAGAAGTTTGACCATGATATGTATGAGCATGGATTACTTTGGATTTATCTTACTGGGGTTTTGTTTAACTTCTTGAATACTTAAGTTTTGTCAAATTTGAAAATTTTTCAGTCCTTATATATTTGAAGACTTTTTTTCCAGCCCCACTCTATGTTCTGACAACTCCTTTTTTTCTTTCATATCTAGGGATTTGGAGGAGATACCAAGGTTAGATTTTTTAAAAATAATCCTACATGTCCCTGAGGCTCTATTCACTTTCCCTCCAGGCTGTTTTCTTGCTATGGTTCAGATTGAGTGATCTGTCTTGTTCTACCTTCACTGATAATCTACTCAGTTTTCTCCATTCTGCTGTTGAGCCCATTCAAAAATTTTTAGTTACTGTATTTTTTATTTCTAAAATTTCCAGTTCCTCTCTTTTATATCTTCTATTCATTTTCTGAGACTATTTCTTTATTTGTTTTGTATGTTCATAACTGCTCAGTGAAACATTTTTATGATGATTTCTTTAAAATCTTTGTCAGATAACCCTAACATCTATATAATCTTGATGTTAGCATCTGTTGATTACCTTTTATCATTCAGTTAGAGATCTTTCTGGTTCTTGGTATGATGAGTGAGTTTTCAATTGAAGCCTAGACATTTGGGATTTTTTGTTATGCGAGTCTGGATCTTACTTAAATCTTGTGTTTTAGCAGGCCTCTTCTGACACTGCTTCAGTAGGTGAAGGGGGATGCTGCCTGGTTACTTCTAGGTAGAAGGCCAGATTACTCACTTGGCCTCCTTTGACACCTGGAACTGGGCTGGAGCTCCTTGTTACTGGTGAGTCAGGATGGGAGTTCAGGCTTCCACAAGCCTTCTACTCATACCATCCTGGCTTGAAGGTATAATTTGTTACTGCCTGGTTGTGGTGAAAGTTCATGCTCCCTGTGTGGTCTCCACTGACACCACAGGGAGAGGGAGAGCTTGCTACTACAGTGGATATGAATGTCCCTGCTCCTCACTTGGCTTTCTCTGATAATTTATTGATAAGGGTGTTGGGATATCATGTTAAATCCTGGCAACAGAGGAAATATTGACTTGACTTTTGCTGCCAGGAGTGGGGCTAGAGATGTTTTTTATTTATGGTGTTTGGTTGGAGAAGGATTGTTTTCATTGCTAAGTATTCTGTCTTTTCTGGTCCTTTGGCTAGAAACAGCAGACTTTTGAGGTGTTTTTGTGAGTATCTGTCCATATTTGGGGGCTGCCAGCTTCTCCAATATTCCCAGTATCCAGTTTGGATACATAGACAAAAAGGAAACCTAGAACTTGATGCCCTGTCATCCATTTGACCCTGAGGTCCTTAGCCAGTCTGCTTTCTTCTCTCCACCTTTCTGAGTCTCTTATGTTTGCTTTACACATACTGTCTGGGGTTTCAGTTGTACTTCATGGGAAGACTATGGAGAAGTATGCCTATTGCGTCTTTTTGGAAGTGGAATTCTTCAGATCTCTCTGAAGAGAGCAAGCACTTTGGCTAATTTTCTAGCACATTGGGTTTCTGACAAAGCTGAGTGACACACCTAATTAATTCTATGATTAAAGCAAACATCCCAGACTCAAGGGCACAAGAAACTCATTTACCAACATCATCAGCCTGCCTTGTGCCATTATTGATGTGCATCACTAGTGAAGTCTCCTCTGATTCACCTTTGTTCCCCATCCTCATTTCTCAGGGTTTAGCACAGTGTCTGGCACAAGATGTTCAACCATTAATAATAGCAATAACTACTATCTATTAATTGTACATTACATGCTGGGCCCTTAAATAAATATTTTGAATTTGTCAAAATAACTCTGAAGGTAGATAATATTATTCCTAATTTACAAAAAAGGCTGTGAGGCTCAGAGAGTTTAAGGGAAGGAAGCCAGCCTGAGGGGGATTGAATAGCTAGTCAAATCACCCAGATATGGTAGAAGTGTGAATGCAGGCTTGCCCCAGTTCACTGCTGCTGCTTTTTATCCCTTACCACCCTTCTTCAATTGTCTACAACAAGTATGCCAAAGTCAGCCAGCTGCCTGAGTCGGCCAGAGACTGGGGTCCCCACACCATTGCTTTTAAAAAAAGATGTAGTCTGGGGATGCTATCTGCAGATCTGCAGTTGAAGACTTTATGCCAGAAGAGGAAATCATACAGGAGGCAAAGGGTGTATTCTAGAATGTCTAGGAATTCTAGAGAGGCAATTATAATTTAAGAGTGCAAGTTCTGGAGCCAGAATTCCTTAGTTCAAATTCTGGCCAGGCCTCTAAACTCACTGTGTGGCCTGGAAAAATTATTAGATTGCTCTGTGTCTCAGTTTGCCATCAGTAAAATGGGGACAATAACAATAGTATCTACATCAGAGGGTGATTAGGAAGATTAAATGAATTTTTACACATCCAGGCTCAGAACAATATCTGGCACATAGGGAGCATGCAGCAAATGTTGGCAAAATATAACAAAGAAAGAAATTAAAAGATGAATAAGACACAGCTTTGCAAACTAGAGCAGCCAGTCAAGTGAGGGATAGGGCCTTAAGGCTCAGAGAAGTGGTAACTAACTCAGCCTGAATGCAGGTGGGATCAGTAGGGACTTCCCTGCAGAGGCAACACTTGGCCTGAGTCTCAAAAGGTAGGACCTCGCCAGGTGGGCAAGGCAGAGGCATTACTGGAGCTGAGACCCAGAGGCTGGAGAGCCTGAGACTTGAGTCTGGGATAGGGAGCCTTGCAAGAGGGAAGAGGAAGGCGGGCAGGCTGGAGGGAAGAGATCACTATTGTCAGGAGGACTTGCTCCAGTGGGAGAGATGAGAGTCCTTTCAGCTTCTCGGGCCTTAGCCACTTCCCACACTGACCACGAGCAGGAACTCTGCCCCCAGGCCTGGAGGAGATACAGACTTCTCCTCTGGGCAGCTCAGGGATTTTCATGGTCCCTGAGAGTTCCAGTCAGCTGGCTATCTCATTTCCATAAACAGCAAGGTTGCTCTTTTTCCACTGTTAATAAAAGATGTGTCCCAGTGACACTTGAGTGGGGATGAGGTTCTGTTAGAGAGACAGATGGAAGGAGGAAGAACTTGGCCCTGGGGGAGCAGGAAGAAGAGACTCAGAAAAAGGGAGCTGGCAAGGCAGACAGCCCACTGCCTGAAGCTGTACCTACCGCTTAAACTGTAGCTACCTGTGACTACCTGCTGCAGCTGCTAAGTCGCTTCAGTCATGTCTGACTCTGTACGACCCCATAGACGGCAGCCCACCAGGCTCCCCCGTCCCTGGGATTCTCCAGGCAGAACACTGGTGTGGGTTGCCATTTCCTTCTCCAACGCATGAAAGTGAAAAGTGAAAGTGAAGTTGCTCAGTTGTGTCCGACTCTTAGCGACGCCATGGACTGCAGCCTACCAGGCTCCTCCGTCCATGGGATTTCCTAGGCAAGAGTACTGGAGTGGGGTGCCATTGCCTTCTCTGTGTGACTACCTAAGTTTAAATAAGTTAAAATAAAACATAAATTCAGTTTCTCAGTTGCGCTATTTTCTAAGTGCTTACTAGCTACATGTGACTGGTGGCTACTTTATTGGCATAGAGTTAGAACATTTCCATTATCTCAGAAAGTTCTGTTGGTCAGCACTGGCCTGGAAGCACTGTGGGGAGGCATTTCTTCCAGCAACTGACTTTGAGAGAAGGTAATATTCTCAGGGCAGTGGCGGGTGTGTTTGGTTGCTCAGTCATGTTCGACTCTTTGTAACCCCATGGACTGCCAGGCTCCTCTGTCCATGTCATTTTTCAGACAAGAATACTGGAGTGGGTTGCCATATCCCCTTCCAGGGGATCTCCTGACCCAGGGATAGAACCCACATCTCCTGCATTGGCAGGCAGATTCTTTATCATGGCACCACCTGGGGAGCCCTCAACACAGTGGAGTAAGCTCTATTTACCAGATTACTTGTCAGGGCCGGACCCCATTTGCACAGCCAACATCCTTGCTGTGCCTTGGAGACACAAACAGAGAGGCTGAAGGTCAAAATACGGCTGCCAAATTGTTCTGTGATAAAGGGTGAGCCATTTGAGCAATGAGGAAACTCAGGTGTGAGAAGAGCTGAGAAAAATAATAGCTTTATATAGAGGGAACGAGGAAGGGAGTCACCCAATCTTATGGCAGAAAGATTGAGGCAGGACTTGGGGGAAGACAGTAAAATCAGATTATAGTTTTCTAGTAGAAACATCCTGCTCTTCTTTCAAAACTGCAGCAGAGACTGAAGAGCCATAAAATGAGTGATGAGCTGGCCGGTCATATGGAAACCAGGGAAGCAGCTGAGCTGAAAATAGAATTCAGGGGCATGGGCACGAGGCCAGGCAATATTTATGGAGCGTCACTGCAAGCTTGGCCCCATGTTAGGCCTCCGGGACACAAGTGTAGCTAAGACAGCCCATCCCCCTGTTCTCCACACTGCAAGGGTGAGTGTGTGACAAGGGGAGAGATTCTGGTGCTTAGAGAACACAAGAGAGGTAGGAACTTGTTGAGGCGGGGGATCATAATCGCCCCCCACCCCACCACCACCACCAAGGAAGGCATGGGCTTCCCTGGTGGCTCAGATGGTAAAGAATCTGCCTGCAATGAGGGAGACCCAGGTTCGATCCCTGGGTCAGGAAGATCCCCTGGAGGAGGGAATGGCAACCCACTCCAGTATTCTTGCCTGGAGAATTCCATGGACAGAGGAGCCTGGCAGGCTACAGTCCATTGGGTCTCAAAGAGTTGGACATGACTGAGCAATTAACACACACACACATACAAAGAAGGCATGTCTGTTTAGTTGTGAGGGAAGCGCAGAAGCCACCAGATGGGGTAGGGTGTGAGACAAAGGGGTGACGAGGCAGTGGAGGCAGGGTGTAGCCCAAGGGCCATGATCCTCCTTGTCTCCTACTAGGCCTGGCTCGGTGCTAACCAACAGCAGGGCCAGTGGCCAGTCATGTGCTGGGGACAGGGGGACCGAAGCAGGGTGGAAGGGTGAACCCCCATTCTTGTTGAGCTCTTTTAGGTGGAGAGGAGAGGAGAAGGGATTCCCAAGCCCATTAGAGGAGCTGAGCCTTCTCAACTGGGAGAGCCCTGGCCAACTGCCACCCCTCACCTGAGCTCTGCCAGCTTCCTCGCCATGGGCCAGGGCTTGCTCCGCATGCTGGCGATCAGCTTCTTCTTATCTTCCACCTGCTCCAAGATACGGGCCAGTTCCTCCTCAGACAGAGACTCCCCACTGGAGGTGCTGGAGGCCACGGAGGATGACCTGGAGCAGAGGCGGGGTGGAGTGGAGGAGAGTGGGGAGGAGGGCGGGGTCCTCGGGGATTCTGTGGGATGCAAGGAGCCCCACAGAATGCTGAGATGCTCCCAGCTGCCACCTTGCACAGGCCTGCCCTGCTCAGAACCCTCTGTGACTTCACCCATCTGGCAGAGGAGGCCACTACTCTTCCTGCAGCCTGGAGTGCCTTGAGGGCTGCATCTCCAAACTCCATGCCTCTGAATCCTACCCACACAGACATCCTCACTTGCGTAGGGTTGCCCAATGGAAACGTATCATAATTTTAAAGTTTCTAGTGGCTATATTATAAAATAACATGAATATATTATTAATAATTTTAATAATACACTTCATTTAACCCAATATATTAAAATTTTATAATTTAAACATATAATCAGTGAAAAAATTATTAATGAGACAATTTACATCCTTTTTGTTCTGTCTTCAAAATCCAGTGTTCACCTTGTACTCACTGTCAATTCAGACATGAAATTTTCATTGAACATATTTAATCTGTATTTGGATTTCATAAAATTTAGTTGAAAGAGTAGATTCACATATCTAAATTGTTTTAGACATACTTAGAACTTTTCTCATAAATGAATCAAGTGATAGAATATCATTTTCCTTTGATGTTCACATCTGCACTGATGAAACTGTCTTTTTTGGGGGGAAGAAATGCTTTGGTTTCAAAATTAAATCAACCTCAAAACTACATCTGTCCAAGTAAATTTACTAATTCTTGGTGTGTGTGTGTGTGTGTGTGTGTGTGTGTGCGTGTGTGCATTCAGTGCGTCCAACTCTTTACAACCCTTTGGACTGTAGCCCACCAGGCTGCCCTGTCCATGGGATTTTTCAGGCAAGAATACAGGAGTGGGTTGCCATTTCCTCCTCCAGGGGATCTTCCTGACCCAGAATTGAACCTGTATCGCCTGCATTTCAGAAGGTTTCTTTACCTGCTGAGCCATTGGGCAAGGCTAATTCTTGTTTTAACTCAGTAGTATTAACATCAGATTAAAGTTAAATTGAATTCAAAGTTCAGTTCCTCAGTTGTAGCAGCCACATTTCAAATGCCCAACATGTGGCTAGCGACTGCTGTATGGGACAGCACAGCTGCAGAACCCTTCCAGCTGGAGGGTGTGAGGACCCTCACCATCTGACCAAGACTGTGCGCTCAGTTGCCACAAAATCCAAGTTCTTGTCTGTGTGGCTCACAGCCTCCTTCACTCATAAAAACAGTGACTCTCAGCTGAGTTGGCAGCAACCGACAGAGGGTAAGGGAGGGGCTGGAGAAGGGTTCTCCTGGGCAGCCTGCTTAGCAAGTCATAATTGGAAATATCAGGATGTGGACTTGGGTTACCATGGGCTTTAGAGACCAGTTTGCAGCAGACTCTGTGAGTTTAGCTTCTGATCAACTCCTGAGGAGCAAGGAGCGGTCATAGGAATGAGGTGGAGAGGAGGGACCCTAGCTCTTGAATGCTAGGAAGCCTAGAGCACAGGGGCTTTCTGCCATGCCTCACGCACACCCCAGGACATCTGCCCTTGAGTTTCTGTATAAGGTGTTCCCTCAGTTTGGGTGGTGGTGGAGGTGCGACATTCAGTCACTGTTCAAATTCCATCTGGTCTTCCAAGTCTTACTGAAATGTTTACCTTCTCCATAGAGGAACCTCAGCCTCCCAGCAGTACACTCTTCATCAAATCCTTTCTGGTATACATATTGCTTTCTCTTTTGTGCTATGATGATGGCTCAGACCGTAAAGAATCTGCCTGAAATATGCAGGAGACCCAGGTTTGAATGCTGGATCTGGAAGATCCCCTGGAGAAGGGAATGACTGCCCACTCCAGTATTCTTGCCTGGAGAAGTCCATGGACAGAGGAGCCTGGTGGGTTACAGTCCATGGGTTCTCAAAGAGTCGGACACAACTGAGCAATTAACACTTGTGCTATGATAGCTGATAACCCTGTCTTATTTCCCATGTCAGACTGTCAGCCTCTGGGGAAGAAGGCTGGATATTTTTCATCTCTATGCCCTGCTATGGCATGAAGCTGAAAATTGCACAATTGAGTCCTTATCCCTTACTTTGCATCTGTCTTCCAGACAGGAGACTTCCCTGGTGGCTCAGATGGCAAAAGCCTCTGCCTACAATGCAGGAGATCTGGGTTCGATTCCTGGGTTGGGAAGATCCCCTGGAGAAGGAAATGGCAACCCAATCCAGTATTCTTGCCCGGAAAATTCCATGGACAGAGGAGGCTGGTAGGCTACAGTCCATGGGGTTGCAAAGAGTCCGACACGACTGGGTGACTTCACTTTCACTTTTTACTTTCATGCATTGGAGAAGGAAATGGCAACCCACTCCAGTGTTCTTGCCTGGAGAATCCCAGGGACGGGGGAGCCTGGTGGGCTGCCATCTATGGGGTCACACAGAGTTGGACATGACTGAAGTGACTTAGCAGCAGCAGCAGCAGGGACAACCAGACAATAAACAAAAGCCCTAAGGGAGCCAGGAATGGTTGGCAGGGGTGATGGAAGAAATCAGTGGCCCCTTTTGAGGGCCTTAATTTCCCCTCTGTAAAGTTGGAGATGTACAGTGGAACACCTGAGTGAGAGTGTGGGCAAATAAGGTTTATTAGAAATGGGTGGAAGGAGTATCAACTCTTTGCCATAATCCTAGTATCTGTTTCCAAAGCCTCTTCACCCATTATCAATGGGGATTCTTAAAACATCCTCAGAAGTGATGCAAAGTAAAGTGGAAGAGGGAGGCAAAGAGAGGGAGATGGTTCATCAAAATTGGTAGCAAAAAAATGAAACTAAAATCCCAACCTGTTGATTCCATACACCGACTCTATCAATTAACCCCCCGTGTGCCAATGCTAATAGAGCAAAGGAAATACAGCAAATAAACCCCCTAATCCTGGAATTTCAGAGCTGATGGGACTCTTGAAGTTCTTCTAGATCAAAACCATATTTCACAGAAGAGGATGCAGGTCAGGTTGGGAAACGGCATGCTTAAGCCCTCTTATGACTCCTAAATTCAATTTTAATTTTTAATTTCCAATTTTAACTAGAAATGTAAAATTTTTAATTTTTAATAATTAATTTTAGATTTCTCTCAGCTCCTCTTCAAGAGCTGTAGTGAGTCACCACTACAGCTGAAATTCAGGAGATTTGGGATCTTGTCCCACCATGCCGCTGTGTCACCTCCCCATTCACAGCCTCCGCTTGCACCTGCCCTACTGGAGGGGTTGGGACAACAGTGCGCAGGGCCACTCCACCTGGGATGAGTGTGATCCTCATCCAGGTTGGCCCCAGCGGTGAGCCGGGCAGGGACGAAGGTAGAGGCAGAGGGAGGCTGGAGAGAGCAAGGGCCGTCCATTCGTGGGAGGGGGTAGGGAGGATGGCACCTGACCCTTACAAGGGAGGGAGCAGGGCTGGCAGGAGGGAGAGGGCGCATTGAAACGCGCCTGAAGTCGGGTCACAACACACCTGTGTTTCTTCAGCTGCTTCCACATCTCTTCCTTCCTCCGGACCTCCTTTTCCTTCTTTGAAGGAGCTCTCTGCTCCCTGAGGGAAGCCCTCCCATCCTTCCTCCTCCCTCCGCAGGTCTTCTCTGCTGACCCCCGCTCCCGGTCCCCCAGCAGCTCCCGGCGTCCCCTGCGCTCTGCCTGCTTCCTCCGAGGAGACCCGGACCCTGGGCTGCCCCCGGTCCGCTTCTTCTGGCCTGGCTGGGCTCTGCGCGGAACTGGCGCCTTCTCGGCTCTATGAGGCCGCTTCATCGAGGGGCTCCTCCTGGACCTGTCACCTGCAAGGGCAGAGAATAAGTAGTTCTGGCCTCAGGGGCCTCCTCCCCAGGAAAGTGCCCCCAGCAGTGAGACGTCAGTGGTCCAGTGGCTAAGACTCCTCCTTACAACCAGGAAGCCCGGTTGGATCCTTGGTCAGGGAACTAGATCTCACCTGTCACACTAAGAGTTAGCATGGCAACTAAAAGATCTTTCAGCCCACAACTAAGACCTGGTGCAGCCAAAATAAATAAATATGTTTTTTAAAAATAGATGCTTCCTGGAGCTTACTGGCTCCAAAGGCTCTTTCAGATAAAGCCTCTGGTCTGGGGTGAGAGCTAAGGTCTCTCTCCCTGAGCAGCAGGCACTCCCACACTCTCATCTAAACCTCAGCTAAAGACCCAGGCCTTCCTCTGCTTGGGGTGCGGTCCACTGGGGTCACAGCTGAGTCCTCTGCTTCTGCCCAGGACCAAGGCCAAGCGTGGGCCTCTGTTTGGTAAGGCTGGACCACTGGCCTGCTGGCTCCACTCTCCAGGGGCTGTCCCCTTATGTGTCCTGCCTGGCATGAGAGACAGGGCAGGTGCCAGAGCCTATCCTGCTCCTCAGCACTGCCCCAACCTTGATGCTGTTATTTTATTTTTTGATGCTGTTATTTTAAACTACTACTTTATAACACTGGCAAAAGGCTCTTGCTTGGAAAATCCCATGGACGGAGGAGCCTGTTAGGCTGCACTCCATGAGGTCGCTAAGAGTTGGACACGACTGAGCGACTTCACTTTCACTTTTCACTTTTATGCATTGGAGAAGGAAATGGCAACCCACTCCAGTGTTCTTGCCTGGAGAATCCCAGGGACGGGGGAGCCTGGTGGGCTGCCGTCTATGGGGTCGCAGAGAGTCGGACACGACTGAAGTGACTTAGCATAAACAGAATCTGCTCTACAGTGTGATCTTTCTGCAACAGCTTGCCCAACTCCTTGTTTAAGAACAACTATCCTATCTGGGCATTTACAACATTAAACACAGGAAAAATTGTAATGAGATTCTAGTATTAATAAGCAGCCTCTCCATCACTTACTAGCAGGATGTCTGAGCCAGTCACTTAACCTCTCTGGGCCTCAGCTCATCTCTAACATGGGGATGTTACCTCTCCAACAGCTTGTTAATGAACATGACACAGTGACTGACATCTGAGAACAGACATCATTACTCTGATACTCTTATCCAGAAATAAGATCTTCTTACTTGTAAAAAGAACACAGGTTTGGAGCTAGGCCAGTCTGCATGAAAATATCAGTTCTATCTTGTACTTATCTCTGTGACCACAGATAAACTACTTAGCTTTATCGCACCTCAGTTTTCTCATCTGTAAAACGGCTCTGCTGCTAAGTCACTTTAGTCGTATCCGACTCTGTGCGACCCCATAGACGGCAGCCCACCAGGCTCCCCTGTCCCTGGGATTCTCCAGGCAAGAACACTGGAGTGGGTTGCCATTTCCTTCTCCAATGCATGAAAGTGAAAAGTGAAAGTGAAGTCGCTCAGTCGTGTCCGACCCTCAGCGACCCCATGGACTGCAGCCTATCAGGCTCCTCCATCCATAGGATTTTCCAAGTAAGAGTACTTGAGTGGGGTGCCATTAGTAGCTTCTATTCCCCTATGTGGTTGGGTTAATTCAAATAGGAATAAAGGGGAGGGAGGAGGGAGGAGGGTCCAGGATGGGGAACACATGTGTACCTGGGGCGGATTCATTTTGATATATGGCAAAACCAATACAATATTGTAAAGTTAAAAAATAAAATAAAATAAAAAAATCAATTAAAAAATTAATAGGAATAAAGGATCTGATTCATGGGAGGAACACAACAAAGGCCTTTCCCTTACTGCCCCTTCAGCCTGCCTTGCCACTTTTGTGCTCTATGTGGGCACCTAGAACCCGATTGGCTGCAGAGCACAGTTTCTCACTGTTCACAGAGGCTCCCCACCCAGGCTTTTCTGCCTGATTATGACCAGGCTGATTTTCCCAACAGAGTTGTGAGAGCCCCAACTTTGGGCAAAACAGAACAGAGTGGAGTTTTGTCACCCAACATCCCCAGTGGCAGTCACATCAGCGATGGAGTCCAGGACAAGGAGTCCCAAGTTCTCAAATTCTTGCCTCTGTCCCACTCCCTTTCCAGCCTCTCAAGGTTGTGCATGTAATGTAGCAGCCACAGAGAGTTTTCTTCACTGCTCCCCTGATCCCTGCACTTTACATTCTGAGAAGCAAGCCACCCTGTGAAACAGCAACAAAAACTGGTCACTGGTGGATTTGGGCAGACTGAACTGGGGATTTAGAGTCTGGGTATCTGAGCCTGAAGCCTTGTTCTGCTGGTTACTACCTGGGTAACTCTGGGCAGGTTGCCTAGTCTCCCGAATCAGTTTCCTCGTGGGTATGCTGTTGGTGGTCTAACCAGATCTCCATTATCTGGCCACTGCATTGTTCCTTAGCTGCTCTGCATCTTGGCCCTGACAGTTCACAGCTTCTCCCTTTCCAAGGGAGCCCAAGGTTGATGGAAACCATCTTGCTGGTAAATGCCTGGGAGTTTACATCTGTCCCCTCTCTTCAAGTCAGCTGACAGACAATTGCTAACTGATATGGAATACAAATGTCCAGTCCTCTGGCCTCCAGGCAGAGTAAGGCTGGTGGTTCATTCATGTTCCAGGGCTCCCCATGGGATCAGGCAGAGGCTAGGCTCCAGCTGAACGCACATCATTGCTCAGCTTCTTCCCTTGATCTGTCCTGCTTCCCTTACTGCTTATCACCTGAGAACTGCCCTCAATAAATCACAGGCACAAGAATCCCCATCTCTTCTAGATACCTGATCTATCTATAGACACCCATCTCAAAGTGTGGTAGGTAAATTCAACTGAAAAAACATGTCTACAAGTGTGATGTAAGCTGTAACATGCTGGATTTAGCAAGCAGAATTTACTTTGCGTTTCAAAGAAAAACTACCCAAAATTCTCTTCTTGGATCTCAAGCTAGGATACTGTAGGATTCAAGAAGTACTGTGGTGAGTTTTACCCAGACCTGAGAAAAATATACTGGAGGAAGAAACTTCTAAACTAGGACCTGAAAACAGAGTTTGTGTGTGTTGAGGTGTGTGTGTGGGCAGTGGGTGGGTATAGGGTAGGGTTAGGTAGTGAGTGGGTGGGAAAGACCCAGAAATATTTTAAGCAGAGAAGATATGGTCAGTTCATGCTTTTATAAAGGTCCCATTCGGTATTCAAACCCCAATGGAGGGAGTTTATTGATAAAGATACTTGGAGAAACTATAACCACAAAGGATACTGGGAAAAGAATTGTTCTGCCTTGGCTAAGAAGATAGAGAAAATAGGTAAGAAAATTAAATGATTGGGCTTCTGGGTTTCACACCAATCTGTAAAGAGCTCCATCCTAACAATAAGAAAATAAATCTGAGTGAACTAAAAAACAATTATAAATAGATCCATCAGAGAATTGGGTTTGTAGGGCAAGCTACTGTCCAGAAACTGGAGAGAGAGGCAGAGAATCATAGCTTATCTTGAGCAGAAGCCCTCCATGGAAGCCAGTACCCATAGTGCTTAAAGGAAGAGTTGTTGTTCCACTGCTAAGTTGTATTCGACTCTTTTGTGACCCCGTGGACTGTAGCCTACTAGGCTCCTCTGTCCATGCGATTTCTCAGGTAAGAATACTGGAGTGGGTTGCCATTTCCTTCACCAGGGGATCTTTCCAACCCAGGGACCGAACCCTTGTCTCCTGCACTGCAGGCAGATTCTTTACTCCTGAGCCACCAGGGAAGCCCAAAGGAAGAGCATTCAGGGCTTATTTTAATTAGATACTCAGACACAGAAATGATCATCATGTACTTACAGATCCCAAGAGACACCATGCCACATAGGGCTACATGAGGCAGCAGCAGTTTCAGTCGATGGCAAGGTAGAGAGGAAGGATGTGGGGAAGAAATTTTATTATGGTTTCTAGGGAAAGGAAAGGGTGAGCCAGCATATGCAGAGCTATAATTGGCTATTTTGAATACTTTCAGTGGGCCCTGAAGCATAGGGACTTTCCCTAGTTTTCTGGTAACAGGTCCTGGGTTGAATAAGGTAGGTGGATAGAAGTCCAGAGTATGAACTTGATAAGGAGGTGGTTGAGCTTATAAGCTCTGGGTTGGTGGGTCTGCATATGAAAGGAAAGCTTGCTGATGACTTGTCTGCTATTTCTAAGAATTAGCTAAAACTGGGAGGGCTGTCTCTCCAGGGCCAGCAAAGCCTCAAGGTGTTATAGGATCAGACTTTATAAGATAAAAAGCATGGCTATTACTGGTAGGAATACAAACTGTAATTGATGAAATGCTGGAGGTTCAGTGTGGACTAACTTGAGAGTTAAAAACTGCAGGGTCCAGTCTTCGGAGGAGGTTCAGTTCAGTTCAGTTCAGTCGCTCAGTTGTGTCTGACTCTTTGTGATCCCATGGACTGCAGCACACCAGGCTTCCCTGTCCATCACCAACTCCCAGAGCTTAGTCAAACTCACATCCATTGAGTTGGTGATGACATCCAACCATCTCATCCTCTGTCATCCCCTTCTTCTGCCTTCAGTCTTTCCCAGCATCAGGGTCTTTTCAAATAGGTCAGTTCTTCACACCAGGTGGCCAAAGTATTGGAGTTTCAGCTTCAACATCAGTCCTTCCAATGAACACTCAGGACTGATTTTCTTTAGGATTGACTGGCTGGATCTCCTTGCAGTCCAAGGGACTCTCAAGAGTCTTCTCCAACACCATAGTTCAAAAGCATCAGTTCTTCGGCGCTCAGCTTTCTTCACAGTCCATCTCTCACATCCACACATGACTACTGGAAAAATCATAGCTTTGACTAGATGGACCTTTGTTGGCAAAGTAATGTCTCTGCTTTTTCATATGCTGTCATAACTTTCCTTCCAAGGAGCAAGCATCTTTTAATTTCATGGCTGCAGTCACCATCTGCAGTGATTTTGGAGCCAGAAAAATAAAGTCTGTCACTGTTTCCACTGTTTTCCCATCTATTTGCCATGAAGTGATGGGACCGGATACTATGATCTTAGTTTTCTGAATGTTGAGTTTTAAGCCAACTTTTTCACTCTCCTCTTTCACTTTCATCAAGAGGCTCTTTAGTTCTTTTTCACTTTCTGCCATAAGGATGGTGTCATCTGCATATCTGAGGTTATTGATATTTCTCCTGGGAATCTTGATTCCAGCTTGTGCTTCATCCAGTCCAGCGTTTCTCATGATGTACTCTGCATATAAGTTAAATAAGCAGGGTAACAATATACAGCTTGACGTATGTACTCCTTTTCCTATTTGGAACCAGTCTGTTGTTCATGTCCAGTTCTAACTTTTGCTTCTTGACCTGCATACAGATTTCTCAGGAGGCAGGTCAGGTGGTCTGGTTTTTCCATCTCTAAGAATTTTCCACAGTTTGTTGTGATCCACACAGTCAAAGGCTTTGGTGTAGTCAATAAAGCAGAAGTAGATGTTTTTCTGGAATTCTCTCGCTTTTTCTATGATCCAACGGATGTTGGCAATTTGATCTCTGGTTACTCTGCCTTTTCTAAATCCAGCTTGAGCATCTGGAAGTTCATGGTTCATGTACTATTGAAGCCTGGCTTGGAGAATTTTGAGCATTTACTTTGCTAGTGTGTGAGATGAGTGTAATTGTGTGGTAGTTTGAGTATTCTTTGGCATTGCCTTTCTTTGGGATTGGAATGAAAACTGACCTATTCCAGTCCTGTGGCCACTGCTGAGTTTTCCAAATTTGCTGGTATATTGAGTGCAGCACTCTAACACCATCATCTTTTAGGATTTGAAATAGCTCAGCTGGAATCCCATCACCTCCACTAGCTTTGTTTATAGTGATGCTTCCTAAGGCCTGCTTGACCTCACACTCCAGGATGTCTGGCTCTAGGTGAGTGATCACACCATCGTGATTATCTGGGTCATGAAGATCTTTTTTTTTTTAATTCATTTTAATTGGAGGCTAATTACTTTACAATATTGCATTGGTTTTGCCATACATCAACATGAATTCGCCATGGGTGTACATGTGTTCCCCATTCTGAACCCCCTTCCCACCTCCCTCTCCATACCGTCCCTCTGGGTCATCCCAGTGCACCAGCCCCAAGCACCCTGTATCCTGCATCAAACCTGGACTGGAAATTCATTTCTTATATGATATTATACATGTTTCAATGCCATTCTCCCAAATCATCCCACCCTCTCCCTCTCCCACAGAGTCCAAAAGACTGTTCTATACATCTGTGTCTCTTTTGCTTTATCGCAAACAGGGTTATCGTTACCGTTTTTCTAAATTCCATATATATGCATTAGTATACTGTATTGGTGTTTTTCTTTCTGGCTTACTTCACTCTGTATAATAGGCTCCAGTTTCATCCACCTCATTAGAACTGATTCAAATGTATTCTTTTTAATGGCTGAGTAATACTCCATTGTGTATATGCACCACAGCTTTCTTATCCATTCATCTGCTGATGGACATCTAGGTTGCTTCCATGTCCTGGCTATTATAAAAAGCACTGTGATGAACATTGGGGTACACGTGTCTCTTTCAATTCTGGTTTCCTCGGTGTGTATGAAGATCTTTTTTGTACATTTCTTCTGTGTATTCTTGCCACCTTTTCTTAATATCTTCTGCTTCTGTTAGGTCCATACCATTTCTGTCCTTTATTGTGCCCATCTTTGTATGAAATGTTCCCTTGGTATCTCTAATTTTCTTGAAGAGATCTCTAGTCTTTCCCATTCTGATGTTTTCCTCTATTTCTTTGCATTGATCACTAAGGAAGGCTTTCTTATCTCTCCTTCTTATTCTTTGGAACTCTGGATTCAAATGGGTATATCTTTCCCTTTCTCCTTTGCCTAGGGGGCACACTTAAATGAGTTTTACCTCCTGAGCGCCCTAACAGGTTCTCACTGTGGAGACTGTAGAAAAATCCCTGGTGCTTCTAGCAGAGGGAGGAGAAAGTTGTTACTTTAAAACATGAAAAGTAACTCAGAGTGTCCTGTTCTCTTTAACAAAGGCCTATTGTGAGATAATGGAAAATGTGTATTGGTCTCTGTCCCCACTTTCTGGCACAGAGGTCCCAAAATCTCTGTAAAACCCTAACAGCATGAGAAGCATCTATTGTTCTAAAGAGGTGACTCTGGTGGGCTCCTGAATGGCTGGATGGGGGCTGGTCACCAGAAAAACCACTCC
This sequence comes from Bos taurus, assembly GCF_002263795.3. Taxonomy (NCBI): domain Eukaryota; kingdom Metazoa; phylum Chordata; class Mammalia; order Artiodactyla; family Bovidae; genus Bos; species Bos taurus. The sequence continues at coordinate 52,622,240 of NC_037340.1, forward strand.
ATGATTAGAAGCGTGGAATTGTCATCCCCACCCCACTCCCATTCTCAAGAGATGGGAGAGGGGCTAGAAAGGAAGGTAAAAAATGCTAATGTCTACATGAGGAAGTCTCCATAAAATTCCGGTAACAGTGGATTTGGAGAGCTTCCAGATGGGTAAACACATCCACAGACCAGGAGGGTGACATACCCCAACTCCCAGACTTGCTGTCTGTATCTCTTCATCTGTATTCTTTATCATGTGCACACATGCTAAGTCGCTTCCATTGTGTCCGACTTTTTGTGACCCTGTAGACTGTAGCCCACCAGGCTCCTCTGTCCATGGGATTCTCCAGGCAAGAATACTGGAGTGGGTTGCCATGCTCTCCTCCAGGGGATCTTCTTGACATAGGGATCAAAACTGTGTCTCTTGTGTCTCCTGAATTAGCAGGAAGATTCTTTAGCAGGCTTTCCTGGTGGCGCAGATGGTAAAAAATCTGCCTGTAGTGTTGGAGAAGGAAATGGCAACCCACTCCAGTACTCTTGCCTGGAAAATCCCATGGATGGAGGATCCTGGTAGGCTACAGTCCATGGGGTTGCAAAGAGTTGCACACGACTGAGTGACTTCACTTTCAGTGTGGGAGACCTGGGTTCAATCACAGGGTTGGGAATATCTCTAGAGAAGGGAGTGGCAACCCATTCCAGTATTCTTGCCTGGAGAATTCCATGGGTAGAGGAGCCTGGAGGGCTACACTCCATGGGGTCACAAAGAGTCAGACACAACTGAGCGACTAACTTTTTCTTTACCACTAGTACCCTGGAAAGCCCATTCTCTACCATGTTGTTGTTGTGTTAGTCGCTCAGTTGTGTCTGACTCTTTGCAACCTCATAGACTGTAGCTCACTAGGCTCTTCTGTCCATGGAATTCTTCAAGCAAGAATAATGGAGTGGGTAACTAGTCCCTTCTCCGGGCGATCTTCCTGACCCAGGTATCAAACCCACATCTCCTGCATTGGCAGTCAGATACCATCTGAGCCACCAGGGAAGCCCATTTTTTATTATGTCTGTTAGTAAATTAGTAAATGTAAATAAATATTTCTCTGAGTTCTGTGAGCTAAACTAGCAAATATAACTGAACACAAGGAGGGGGTCTTTGGAAACTTTGATCTATAGCTGGTTGGTCAGAAGCACCTGGGCTTGTGATTGGCATCTGAAGTGGGTTGTAGTCTTGAGGAAATGAGTCTGTGGGGTCTGATGCTATCTTTGGGTAGGTAGTGTCACAGTTGACTTATATTGTGGGACACCCAGCAATGTCATTGAGAATTGTTTGTTATAAGGAAAACTATCCACACATTTGGTGAAAGGTCAGAAGTGAAGTATTCTGTGTAAGTGATAAAGGAGACACACAGGGAAGAAACTCACAGTAGGGAAGAATTGGGTATTTCCCTAGGTGGGAAAGAAAAAACTGAGTTTTTCTTTTATACCTAGGCTCCAGGGAAACTATTTTCCCAGAGTGAGCCTAACTGACCAGAGTTTACCAGTTTAACTGACCTGGAGGAAGGGAAGTACCCCACTCCAGACCTCTAGATAATTTGTCTCACTGAAGGCTAGCAGGAGAAGGCTGAGAAACATTTGTGAAGGTCACAGCCCAGAGGCACAGGCTCACGAAAGACTGAAATCTAGTCACAAGATTATAGAACTTCCCCTGCCCCGTATCTCACCGCTACATCAACAGAATTCTGATACAATGACAGGAGATGACAATGGAAAGAATTGCAAGGCCCAGACTAAAAAAAAAAAAAAAAGGAGTTCCCAAGTAAACTCAAAACATCTGGAGAGACAAGAACAAGAACTTTAAAGGAAATTGGGTCCTCTTACACCTACAACTACAATGAACAGTGAACACGATCTAACATCTAGCCAGACAAAAATAAAACCTCATGCTAAAGGCCTATTTACCTCAATTCTTTTTACCCAGTACATCATGCTGACTCTCAACAAACATTACAAGGGACATTAAGAGGCAAAAAAAAAAAAAAAAAAAAAAAAATTTGTAGAGACAGAGAAAACATCAGAATCAGACTCAGATATGGCAGAGGTTTTAGAATTATCAGGCCAATAATTTAAAAATAACTATGATTAATAAGCTAACAAATCTAATGGAAAATGTGGACAGTATACAAAAACGTATGGGTAATGTAAGCAGAGAGATTCAAACTTTTGAAAAGAATCAAAAGGAAATGATCGGAACAAAAAACACCATAAGAGAGATGAAGGATATCTTTGATGGATTCAGTAGTAGACTGATCATAGTCAAGGAGAAAAAAATCAGTTGAGTGAAAGATATGTCAATAGAAACTTCCAAAACTGAAAAGCAAAGAGGAAAAAAGAAAGATAACAGAATATCACAAGAATTGTGAGACAATCACAAAATGTGTAACATAGAGTAATGGGGATACCAGAAGGAGAAGAAAGAGAGAAAAAAATAGAACTATTTGAAGCAATAATGGCTGAAAAATGTCCAAAATCAATGACAACCACCAAACCACAGATGCAGGAAGCTCAGAAAATAACAGGAAGAACAAATGCCAATATGCTTTAATCTAAAAGCATATTGTATTGAGACTACAGAGAATCAAAGACAAAGAGAAAATCTTGCAAGAAGCCAGAGGGAGGAAGAAAAAAACTCATTTTACCTATAAAGGAGGAAAGATAAGAATTACATTAGATTTCTCTTCAGAAACCACACAAGCAAGAAGAGAGTGAGGTGAAATATTTTAAAGCAATAAAAGAAAAAAAAAAACCCCACAGCCTAATCTTGTATTAAACAAAATTATTCTTCAAACATAAAGGAGAAATAGACTTTCTCAGACAAACAAAAGTTGAGTTGATTTACCTTGCAAAAAATGTTAAGTTCTTCAGAGAGAAAGAAAATGACGTAGGTCATAAAGAAAGAGCACTTAAGAAGGAACAAAGGACAGGTAAAATATTTTATTTTTCTTATTCTCAATCTAACAGATGAGTTTGTTTAAAATAATAATAGCAACAATATATTAGATGATTATAGCTAATAGGTAAGCGAAATGAATGACAACAATGTTAAAGAGATGAGAAGGAGGAATTGGGAACACTGTCATAAGGTGCCTGCACTACCCATGAAGAGGTATAGTTTTGTTTGAAAGTGGACTTGACTTTGTCCTAACTGTATATTGCAAACTCTACGACCACTAAAAAAAAGTGAAAAAGGAGTGTAATTGATATGCTACAAAGGAAAGAAACTGGAGTCATAGAAAATGCTCAATCAAAAACCACAAAATACAGGAAAAAGAGCGGAAGACAAGAATAGGAACAAAAAACAAGGGCAATGAATAGACAACAGCAACAAATATGGTCAGATCAGATCAGATCAAATCAGTCGCTCAGTCGTGTCCGACTCTTTGCGACCCCATGAATCGCAGCACGCCAGGCCTCCCTGCCCATCACCAACTCCCGGAGTTCACTGAGACTCACATCCATCGAGTCAGTGATGCCATCCATCCATCTCATCCTCTGTCGTCCCCTTCTCCTCTTGCCCCCAATCCCTCCCAGCATCAGAATCTTTTCCAATGAGTCAATTCTTTGCATGAGGTGGCCAAACTACTGGAGTTTCAGCTTTAGCATCATTCCTTCCAAAGAAATCCCAGGGCTGATCTCCTTCAGAATGGACTGGTTGGATCTCCTTGCAGTCCAAGGGACTCTCAAGAGTCTTCTCCAACACCACAGTTCAAAAGCATCAATTCTTCGGTGCTCAGCCTTCTTCACAGTCCAACTCTCACATTCGTATATGACCACAGGAAAAACCATAGCCTTGACTAGACGAACCTTTGTTGGCAAAGTAATGTCTCTGCTTTTGAATATGCTATCTAGGTTGGTCATAACTTTCCTTCCAAGGAGTAAGCGTCTTTTAATTTCATGGCTGCAGTCACCATCTGCAGTGATTTTGGAGCCCAGAAAAATAAAGTCAGCCACTGTTTCCACTGTTTCCCCATCTATTTCCCATAAAATGATAGGACCAGATACCATGATCTTAGTTTTCTGAATGTTGAGCTTTAAGCCAACTTTTTCACTCTCCTTTCACTTTCATCAAGAAGCTTTTTAGTTCCTCTTCACTTTCTGCCATAAGGGTGGTGTCATCTGCATATCTGAGGTTATTGATCTTTCTCCCGGCAATCTTGATTCCAGCTTGTGTTTCTTCCAGTCCAGCGTTTCTCATGATGTACTCTGCATATAAGTTAAATAAACAGGGTGACAATATACAGCCTTGACGAAATCCTTTCCCTATTTGGAACCAGTCTGTTGTTCCATGTCCAGTTCTAACTGTTGCTTATCTGCATACACATTTCTCAAGAGGCAGATCAGGTGGTCTGGTATTCCCATCTCTTTCAGAATTTTCCACAGTTTATTGTGATCCACACAGTCAAAGGCTTTGGCATAGTCAATAAAGCAGAAATAGATGCTTTTCTGGAACTCTCTTGCTTTTTCCATGATCCAGTGGATGTTGGCAATTTGAACTCTGGTTCCTCTGCCTTTTCTAAAACCAGCTTGAACATCAGGAAGTTCATATTGCTGAAACCTGGTTTGGAGAATTTTGAGCATTACTTTACTAGCGTGTGAGATGAGTGCAATTGTGTGGTAGTTTGAGCATTCTTTGGCATTGCCTTTCTTTGGGGTTGGAATGAAAACTGACCTTTTCCAGTCCTGTGGCCAATATGGTAAATGTTGTCAATGGTCTAAATATAGCAATTAAAGATACAGATTGTCAGAGTGAATTAAAAAAGACAACTATGTGTTGTCTATAAGAAATCCACTTAATATAAAGACACATATAGACTAAAAGTAAAGGAATGGAGAAAAAATATCATGGTAACAGTAACCAAAAGAAAGCTAGAATAACTGTACTAGTTTCAGACAAAACAGATTTCAGAGCAGGGAAAGTTACTAGGGATAAAGTAGGGCATTAGGGGGATTTGGGGGAGAATGGATATATGTATATGTATATATATGGCTGAGTCCCTTTGCTGTTCATCTGAATCTGTGACAACACTTTCGGTTAATTGACTATACCCCAATACAAAATAAAAAGTTTAAAAAACTAGTAAACAGGCTGGTTCTCCAAGATGACATAACAATCTCTCATATCTACACACCTAACAACAGAGCACCCAAATATGTGAGGCAAAATCTGATAAAACTGCAAGGAGAAATGGACAAATCCACTATTACAGCTGGAGACTTCAACACACATCTATCAGTAACTGAAAGATAGAACAGGCAGAAGATCAGTAAGGACATAATTGAACTGAATAGCACCACCAATCAAGTAAATCTAATTGACATTTATAAAACATTTCATCCAACAACAGCAGAACATACACTCTTCTTGAAGAATTTACCAAGATAGACAACATTCTGGCCCATAAAACATAAGTTAACAAATTTAAAAGAATAGAAATTATTCAAAATATGCTGTCAGATCACAATGGAATTAACTTAGAAATCCCTAAGAGAAAGATAACTTAAAAAATACCAAAATGATTGAAGACAGAACAACACACTTTTAAATAACATATGGGATAAAGAAGTCTCAAGAGAAATTTTAAAATACTTTGAACTAAATTTAAATGAAAATAAAACTTATCAAAATTTGTAGGAGGGACTTTCCTGGTGGTCCAGTGGTTAAGAATCCACCTGCCAATGCAGCTGATATGAGTTTGATCCCTGGTCTGGGAAGATTCCACTTGCCACTGGGTAACGAAGCCTGTGCACCACTACTCAGCCTGCTCTCTAGAGCCTGTAAGCCACAACTACTGAAGCCTGTAAGCCTTAGAGTTCAGGCACCACAACCAGAGAAAGTGCACACGCAGCACTGAAGATGCAGTGCAGTCATACATAAATACATGAGTAATAATAAAATAAAGGAGCTCATTTGATTGGTTCATAAGATATCAGTGTGTTTATATAAATTAAATGTTCCAAAAAATCCTAGGAATTTAATAAGCATTTGGCAAATGAATTAATTTAATGCATGTGTGTGTGCGTGCTCAGCCACCGAGTTGTGTCCAACTTGTTGCAATTCCACGGACTGTGGCCCGCCAGATTCTTCTGTCCATAGATTTTTCCAGGCAAGATTACTGGAGTGGGTTGCCATTTCCTACTCCAGGGGAATTAGTTTAATACTTCTGGTTTAATAAGAACAAACATGTTTTTTGTTTGTTTGTTTTTATTTATTTTTTTACTTTACAATATTGTATTGGTTCTGCCACACATCAACATGACTCCACCACGGGTGTACGCATGTTCCCCATCCTGAACCCCCCTCCCACCTCTCTCCCCGTACCATCCCTCTGGGTCATCCCAGTGCAACAGCCCCAGTCATCCTGTATCTTCTTTGATTTTTCAGCATTAAATATAATGCAATATTGTAGTTTTATTCTACTTAGGTTCTTCCTAAACTTACATTGGTTCATTGATTAAATATACTAGCATTATTTCTGTTGTTGTTTAATCACTAAGTTGTGTCCAACTCTTTGTGACCCCATGGACTGCAGCATGCTAGGCTTCCCTGTCCCTCACTATCTCCTGGAGTTTGCCCAAGTTCATGCCCATGGAGTTGGTGATGCTATCCAACCATCTCATCCTCGCTGCCCTCTTCTCCTTTTGCCTTCAATCTTTCCCAGAATCAGGTTCTTTTCCAGTGAGTCAGCTCTTCACATCAGGTGGCCGAAGTACTGGAGCTTCAGCTTCAGCATCAGTCCTTCCAATGAGTATTTGGGGTTGATGTCCTCTAAGACTGACTCGTTTGATCTTGATATCCACAGGACTCTAAAAAGTCTTCTCCAGCACCACAATTTGAAAGCATCAATTCTTTGGCACTCAGCCTTCTTTATGGTCCTACTCTCACTCCTACATGACTACTGGAAAAACGTAGCTTTGATTATATGGACCTTTTTTGGCAAAGTGCTATCTTTGCTTTTTAATACACTGTCCAGGTTTGTCATAGCTTTCCTTCTAAGAAGCAATCGTCTTTTAATTTCATAGCTGCAGTCACCATCTGCAGTGATTTTGGAGCCCAAGAATAGAAAATCTGTCACAGCTTCTACTTTTTTCCTTCTATCTGCCATGAAGTCATAGGACTGGATGCCATGATCTTTGTTTTTTGAATGGTGAATTTCAAGCCAGCTTTTTCACTCTCCTCTTTCACCCTCATCAAGAGGCTCTTTAGTGCCTCTTCACTTTCTGCCATTAGAGTGGTATCATCTGCATATCTGAGGTTGTTCATATTTCTTCCAGCAGTCTTGATTCCAGCTTGTGATTCATCCAGCCCAGCATTTCACATGATATACTCATCATAGAAGTTAAACAGAGTGACAATATACAGACTTGTTGTACTCTTATCCTGATTTTGAACCAGTCCATTCCATGTAAGTTTCTTACTGTTGCTTCTTGATCCTCATACAGGTTTCTCAGGAGATAGGGTAAGATGGTCTGGTATTCCCATCTCTTTAAGAATTTTCCACAGTTTTTTGTGATCCACACAGTCAAAGGTTTTAGTATAATCAATGAGACAGAAGTAGCTTTTTCTCTGAAATTCCCTTGCTTTCTCTATGATCCAACAAATCTTGGCAATTTGATCTCTTATTCCTCTGCCTTTTCTAAACTCAGCTTGTACATCTGGAAGTTCTTGATTCAAGTACTGCTAAAGCCTAGCTTGAAGGATTTTGAGCCTAACCTTACTAGCATGGGAAATGAGCAAAACTGTCTGGTAGTTAGAACATTCTTTAGCGCTGCCCTTATTTGGGGTTGGGATGAAAACTAACTTTTTCCTGTTCAGTGGCCACTGCTGGGTTTTCTGAATTTGCTGACATATTGAGTGCAACACTTTAACAGCATCATCTTTTAGGATTTGAAATAGCTCAACTTGAATTCCATCACTAGCTTTGTTCACAGCAATGCTTCCTAAGGCCCACTTGACTTCACACTCTAGGATGTCTGACTTTAGGTGAATAACCACACCATCATGGTTATTCAGGTCATTAAGACCTTTTTGTATAATTCTTCTGTGTATTCTTGCCATCTCTTCTCAACCTCTTCTGCCTCTCTTAGATCCTTACCGTTTCTGTCCTTTATTATGCCCATTCTTGCATGAAATGTTTGTTTGATATCTCCAGTTTTCTTGAAGAGATCTCTAGTCTTCTCCATCCTATTGTTTTCCTCTATTTCTTTGCATTGTTCATTGAAGAAGGCCTTCTTATCTAGTCTTGCTTTTATGTTAAACTCTGCATTCAGTTGGGTATATCCTTCCCTTTCTCCCTTGCTTTTCAGTTTTTTGTTTTTTTTTTTGGCTACTTGTAAAGCCTCCTCAGACTGCCACTTTGCCTTCTTGCATTTCTTTTTCTCTGTGATGGTTTTGGTCACTGCTTCCTGTACAACGTCACAAACCTCCATCCATAATTCTTCAGGTACTCTGTCTATCAGATCTAATCCCTTGAATCTATCTGTCACCTTCACTGAATCATATGAGATTTGATTTGGGTCATATGTAAATGAGCTGGTGGTTTTCCCTACTTTCTTCAATTTAAGCCAGAATTTTGCTATATGGAGCTGATGATCTGAACCAGTCAGCTCCAAGTCTTGTTTTTGCTGATTATTTAGAACTTCTCCATCTTCAGCTGCAAAGAATATAATTAATCTGATTTTGGTATTGACCATCTGGTGATGTCCACATGTAGAGTCATCTCTTGTGTTGTTGGAAAAGAGTGTTTGCTATAACCAGCATGCTCTCTTGACAAAACTCTGTTAGCCTTTGTCCTGCTTCATTTTGTAATCTAAGGCCTAAGTTGCCTGTTACTCTAGGTATCTCTTGACTTCCTACTTTTGGATTCCAATTTCCTATGATGAAAAGGACATCTTTTTTGGTGTTAGTTCTAGAAGGTCTTGGTAGGTCTTCATAGAACCAGACTGCTTCAGCTTCTTAGGTATTAGAGTTGTTGGAGCATAGACTTGGATTACCATGATGTTGAATGGTTTGCTTGGAAATGGACTGAGATCATTCTGTCATTGTTGAGATTGTACCCAAGTACTGTATTTTGGACTCTTGTTGACTATAAGGGTTACTTCACTTCCTCTATGGGATTCTTACCCACAGTAGTAGACATAATGATCATCTGAATTAAATTTGTCCATTCCTGTCCATTTTAGTTCACTGATTTGTGCTCCACTCTTCCCCAGTAGCATATTGAACACCTTCCAACCTGGGAAGCTCATCTTTTGGTGTCATACCTTTTTGCCTTTTTATACTGTTCGTGGGGTTCTTGAGACAACCACTGGAGTTGTTTGTCATTCACTCCTCCAATGGACCTCGTTTTTTCAGCATTATTTCTGCATCATGTTTAAAATTATGAAGTACCTAAATTTGTGCTTAATTCATTATTATGAACATTTGATTTCATTAGTATTTCTATTTTATAGTATCCCAGCTGTAAGATTAATTTCCAAGATCTAGGACTTACCTGGTGGTATAGGGGTTGCGAATCTGTCTGCCAATGCAGGGACATGGGTTTGGCCCCTGGTCTGGAAAGATTCCCCATACTGCAGGGCAGCTAAGCCCATGATCCATAACTACCGAAGCCTGTGTGTTGTACAGCCAGTGCTCCACAACAAGAAGAAGCCACCACAATGAGAAGCCTGTGCACTGCAAGTAGAGAACAGCCCCAGCTCCCTGCAACTAGAGAGAGCCTGAAGGCAGCAACAAAGACCCAGCACCAAAAATAAAATAAATTAATTAATTAATTTAAAAAATTCCAAGATCTTGAAACTTTGGACTGATATTAAAGGGAATTAATGAATATTCATTGGATGCTTATCTCATTCTAAATAAGATGGAATTCTAAAACACTGATTGTGCTACATGCTAAATTGTTTCAGTTGTGTTCAACTCTTTGTGATCGTATGGACCATAGCCCGCCAGGCTCTTCTGTCCATGATTGCTAAGCATTATTTTAAGTATGGGCTTCCTTTATAGCTCAGTCAGTAAAGAATCTGCCTGCAGTGCAGAAGACCCAGGTTCAATCCCTGGGTCGGAAAGATCCCCTGGAGAAGGAAATGGCAATCCACTCCAGTATTCTTGCCTGGAGAATCCCATGGACAGAGGGGCCTGGCAGGCTACAGTCCATGGGGGTGCAAGAGTCGGACACGACCTAGTGACTAAAAATCGCCATCATTTTAAGTATATATACTTCTGCTTCTTTTTAAAAAATATGCTACATAGAAGTAATAGCTTCATGTCTATAAATGAACATGTACCTTCCTTTCCCTTTGAAAAATTATGTGTGGGTTGAGTTTGTTTGTAGAAAGCTGTGTTAGTGTACTCATGAGTTCTGCTAGTCTAAAGTGCTGATGTGTGACACCTGACAAGTCTCCATCTTCCCAGCTTGTTTTGTGAACCAAAAGCTTCTTCAGTTAAGGGTCATAACTCAGTGAGACTCTACCATGATTCATTCTGACAGAAAGGTACAACTCTGTATGCAAAGTAAAGAAATGTGCTTTTGTTAAGGGAAAAGGAATAGGTTTGTCCTAAAATGATATAACAGGTTGTTGCAGAGCAAAAGGAGCATGGTGAAGGGCAAAACCTGAATGGTTACAGGAAATAACAGAAAGGTCATGGAAAGTGAATTTTATTGGCCTCGGATTATAGATGAGTAAATAATGAGTCTGAGAAGCTATTAAGCATGTTAAAATTCTAACAAAATCTGCTCAATTTTGATGGGCTTGTTTCTGTTTATTTTTATTGTTTACTGTTTGTTGCCTTCATCTACAGTATAAAGGATCCTCCCATCACTTATCTGCCTATATAGCAAAGATTCTGAGTCTTCCCACAATAATTTTCTGTGTTTTGTCTTGATTTCATTATGGCTTTGGTTATTTAGGGGAAACAAAGCTTCGTCATTTTTGAAAGTGCTAAGGTTCTCGTAGGTGATCATGTTACCTTCTAAGTATATATACATATATATATATATATATATATATATTTTAAAGTCTTTTTGTCACTTTCAACTAAATAGCCAAATACTGTTTCCAAGGCACCCATGATCCTATCTTGTGTTCAAATCCTATTTTTTTTTTTTTGTGGTTGCACTGCGTGGCTTGCTGGATCTCAGTTCCCTGACCAAGGATTGAACCTGGGCCCACGGCAGTGAAAGTGCTGAGTTCTAACCACTGGATCACCAGGGAATTCCCATCAAATCTGAAAAATTTTGATTTCATTTTTCTTCCTAAGGCTGATTTGGAAGTGTAAAATGAAGTATAATTACTTTCAGAATATCTTTTGTATCTAAAACTATCTTTGTGACTTCCCAGATGGCCCTGGGAAGTCACAAAGATTTGCTCTTCCATTTCCTAAAAAAGAGACGAGCCAGAAACTATTAGGGTTATTCGATATGTTACTGGAATTACACGGGCCTCCTTCCTCATGACCTTTGCCACGGGTGGAGCTCCTCACGCCGGCTCCTGGCAGAATTACTTGGAGTTTCACGGGAAGAGGTGTCAATCAGAACAGATGCTGAGACTTTTCTAGGTTAAACTGGTAAAGGTCAAATGTTAATAAATATTTCAGCAATTGTATGCTCTATGGGCTGCTCCTAGAGATTTGTCAGTGATTTTTCTGCCATGATTTGTTCCTATTTATCAGAGTCCTGATGATGATTTTCTCCTGTTAGGCAGTACTATAATTATCAGTCACAATTCAGTTATCATTTAAGATGTTTATTTGATAGCAATTTAAAATTTTGAAGCTAACTTTTTAAGATCAGTGCTTCATCTGACCTCCAGTGTTCAACTGGAAATGAACATCAGCCTTACCTATGGAGTTTTATTAAAATACAGATGCTTAGGACCTACTCCAAATTTATGAAATATCTTTACTTGATATAGTCTTGAAATATTTTTCTTATATGCTTGGTGTGTCTTGGTATGTGTGTATATGTTTTAAATTGTGTATTATACTTCAAGATATTTTTATCTATAAAGACATGTCTTTATCTGTTCAACCACCTATAAATCTGACATAATGTTCATTGTCTATAAAAATGTACTTAATCATTATAGATATTTTGTTCAAAGATTGCCTTAACTGTGTTTGTTTTGAGTGCTATGGAAGCAAACTCTTGTCAATTTCATTATTGCTATGAAATATTTCACTTTTGATGGTTAAAAGTTAACCTAGCTGTTTTATGTCTCTGTTACCTCCAGATACTACTTGTATCCCCACAGCTTTCTTGAAACCTCAGCTGTGGGCCAGAATTTCTATTTTCTACAAGAAAACTTTGTAGAGGTTTCTACTTTCTCAGAACCCTGTCTGGAAGGACTCTGTCAGGTTCTGTTAACAACTAGCACAGTAATGAAATGCTTAAGTGGTTTGATTCTTAGACTCATGTCCTTCAACTAAAGAGACATAAACCATCCTCAAATTATTGGAAGACTGTCCTTACTGGTGACCTCAGACTGAGGGTTCTCAGGAGCCATCCTGAAGCAGACAGCCTTTGGATGTAGACAGCTATGCCCAAGATCTATGGCACAAGATCACAGATTGTTACTTTATAATCTGTACTCCTCGGCTTTCTGTTCTTTTACCTATATTCTATCCTCTTATTCACTTAAGTCTACATTTCACTGTGTTATTTATAATCCCTATTTCTAATATTGCTGTTTGCATCCTTATCCTTCCTTGGTATCACTCTCATGTTGTTGCTATTGTTTAGTCGCTTGGTCATGTCCAACTCTTTTGTGACCCCATGAACTGTATTCCTCCAGGGTCCTCTGTCCCCATGAGATTTCCCAGGCAAGAACACTGGAGTGGGTTGCTGTTTCCTCCTCCAGGGGATATTCCCGACCCAGAGATCAAACCTGCATCTCCTGTATTTTTCAGGTGGCTTCTTTACCACTGAGCTACCTGGGAAGCCCATGACTCTCATATCAGCTACAATTTACCCATGAACTGGTGAAAATGCCAGCTTCTCTTGGGAACCAACCAGCTTTGCTTGGTCCCAGTTCCTTGTAAAAAAATCAGTTGGTTTTCTAGGTAGCTGGACTCACTTTTTAGTTGGCAAACTTCACAGCAGGCAAAGTGGCCAGAAATCCTGCCTCTACGGAAATAATACTTGGGGTCCTTTTGTGATAACTAGTCTTTGCAACTGAACTTTCACTGAAATAGAACTTGGAAGGGGATCAGGGAACAGGTAGTGGCAGGAGAGTATCTCACATTCACAGATGTTACAAGTTAAGATATATCATTTTTCTTTTGACACCTGCCCCTCCCACCAATGATCTTTGATACTACAAAATTCACTGCCTGACACCAGACTATTCTTCATGAATCATGTCAAAATTTTACAGCATTATTTGATAATCCCTTAGGAGTATTTGGCCAAAACCAGATTACTGGGCGACTCCCAATGACTGGTATTTAATCTGGCACAGAAGTCTATTAGCTGCTACCCACAAATTGGACAGGAACTTGTTACATTGGTACACTAATCCCTACTCTCAAGATCACCTCTGACATTACCTAAGGTCCATTTTGGCCCATTGGTTTGTCTGCTAGGAAAAAGAGATCAGTTGGTAGTTTCACTGAAAAAGGAGAAACAGTGGCCCTGATTCCAGAACTGAAACCCTAACCACTCTACAGGAATTCTGGATTCCTCTCTTCTCTCTTCAGAACTCTTCATTTCATACTTTGCAAGAAGCCCAGATAGTATGAGGAACCTTACATGCTAACATAGAGAGGAAAAGCTATAGGACTCAGGCAGTGCCACCATGACTGGAACCTCCGGAGAGCTTCAGAATGAGAGGTTATGTGAAAGAATGTTGTACTTACATTCCTACAGGCCACTCAGAGATCTTGAACATTACTGAAAAGATCCAGGAAGTAAATGAAGATATCATAAAGCTGGGTAACATGCCCAATGGCCCCATGCATAGTTCTGTGGACTCCTCCTCATTGTTGGGCATGAGATCTGTTCTCTTGTTCAGTCTGAGCACTTGGCTCCTGCATGGCAAGTGAGCTACACACACTCTGGCCATAATCCTCTTACTCCAGGGCTTTGAAGCTGTTGCACAGCTGCTGTGTGTCAAATGATCCAGCAAAGGGTCCTCCATCAGAAGGAACTGGAAAACCTGACAGACAGTTTGAAAGGACCATCAGCAGATACTTGACACATACTTATGACACCTTAAACAGCAGTGAAGATCTGGGTTGGTACTCTCAGCTATTAGTGGCTAGTCCTTCAGTTCAGGCTAAAGAATGAGAAACTGAGAACTGAAACCATTTTCCTATACGCAGCCTGGACACAGAAATCAAACTATATCTTAGTGTCTATATGAAGATGACATGTTGTGCTTCTGTCTTCATTCAGGTCAGTTCAGTTCAGTCGCTCAGTCGTGTCCGACTCTTCGCGACCCCATGAATCGCAGCACGCCAGGCCTCCCTGTCCATCACCAACTCCTGGAGTTCACTCAGACTCACGTCCATTGAGTTGGTGATGCCATCCAGCCATCTCATCCTCTATTGTCCCCTTCTCCTCCTGCCCCCAATCCTCCCAGCATCAGAGTATTTTCCACTGAGTCAACTCTTCGCATGAGGTGGCCAAAGTACTGACTATTTTTCCAGGAATATCCTGCCTGGAAAATGGCTTGATTGCTCATTATAGAATTTTCTCAGAGACCCATCAGCTCTTCAGCAGAAATCATCACAGACGCTAATTTGCCCCCTAAGATCCTTTTGATGCTTTGATTCAAAATCCTGGCCTTGCTGTTTGTTGTGGACTGTTATATTGTGATTCTTACCCAATCTTAATTAAGCCCTCACTTTGAAAGTCCTATCCTAAACCAAACTTCTATTTCTTAATAAATTCTGACCTTATTTTCCTTCTGTAGGATATTGTCAAGACTTTGCTTGCTGTAAGCATTAAATCAGTTTTGTCTTATCAACAGACTGTGTTGGTGATATTTAGGGAGCCAGCTCTTGACAATAATTTAGGTAAACATCTTTTAAAAAGAAGGAATAAAAGATGAACTAAAGGAAAAAAGATCTTGGAAATATAGAGGAAGAGTGATGAATTATGGCTAGGATGGTTGAAAATGCTTCACAAAGAACTGATGTTTTCCTTGAATGTTGAAGAATGAACAAGGGTTTGTCAAGAAAAGAAAGGGCTGAAAATAGAGAGAGTTGGTGGTGAGATGAGCAGATTCCAGGCAGAGGAAATGGGGGTTTAAAGGGCCCCAGTGAAAATGCCAAGCAGTCTGGGGGTGTAGGTGCCCAGGGCAGAGCTGAGTCTTGGGTATGACTGATGCTGCGGCAGGGAGCATGGGGAGAGGAGGTTGCCCAGAGAGCAATGCATACCTTTGGGGAGCAGGAGGAAATCTACAGGGAGAAAATATAATACTGGAGCATCTACCAGATATAATCACATCAAAGGATCATGACAGCAGCACTAAAGAAGTTGTTGAGGGTGGAGACACCTGATGTAAACACACTGAAAAGTACTGAATGCTAGTTACAGACTCAGAGATAGACAATCACATGTGTGGCAGGAAGGTTTTCTTCACCCACTCCTGCCCTAACCTTCTTACCTCTTAGGGGAAGAGGGTTTTGGGTAAGACAATGTAACAACAAATTCTTTAGGTGTAATAATAACTCATCAAGTTAGGAAGATGGTTAGCATTGGCCAGTGAAAGATGGGCTTGTCCTACAGATGCTCTTTGCTGTGCTTGGAAAAGCTTTGGGCAGAAACAAATCTACTCTTTCCAAAGATGTGGGAAGGAGTGTGAAAAAGTGTGTGTCACCACAGCTGTGATCTCAGGGAAGAGTTCTAGAACTGAGCTCTGCTCTCAGAGAGGGCAGAGGAACAGAGACAGGGGGCAAGGGATTAATGATTCATCTGACTGCTTCCAGTCTTGGTTGAAAAGACTGGATAAGAAAGTCAATATATGTTTGTGTTCTCTTCTGAACTGTGTATCCTCAATTAGCTAAGAAGTGGTTTTCTCTTTGGTAATGAACTGTGCCAGGCATTCTTCCAAGCACTGTAGACATTACTAGAGGGTTCATAAATTTTTTCCAAACTGTAATTCCTAATGTAATCTCATTTCCCAGCTGAATGAAATTCATGTGGAATGTGGAAAGCAAGCCAGAATTTGCCTTTCAATCTTCCCTAACCTTTTTTTCACAGAAAGCAAACTGCTTTAGTTTTTCTTTCATAGTTTTCAATAGACTTCACATAATGCATAATTTAGGAGCTGGGAGAGCAGCTGTCACATTAGGAAGAACTCCAAGCCCTGAACGCACTCACTTACACTTAACAGGCCTTCTCACGTGTATGCACCTGACTCAAGTGAAAAATTCAGAACGAAAAATAGGCTGAAAGGAAAAGAGAGAAGCTGGGAGACCGAGTGTGTCTGGCTCACACTCCAGTTCCTCACAGTTAAGTATGTTCACCAAATGATACAAGAGAAGGGAGAATTCTGACCCTCCTTTTTGATGGATGGAATAAAAAATTGTAATTATTTTGAGAAACACACTTTGTATTCTCAGACATGTATTTTCCTTCTTGTAGAACAGAAGCTGAAGGAATAGGATTTGGGTCCCTCAGAGGTGACTCCAGAGGACATTTAAAATGGAAATCTTTATGTAATTGGGTTTCAGTTCATTGAATGAATTCCCATTATTTAACTTCACTGCATCCCTTGACCACTGGGGTCCCTGAAGTGAAAATTTTCACTCAATTCCTTTTTCCTCTGCACAAGGGAAAATGGCAAGGGGGGAGAGATGTGTATGCGGCATATTTCAGTAGAAAAAGGTTTGTGTTTTAGGCAAAATGACTTTGTATTTCAGGACCATTTGCCCACAGGAGGAGTTGGGATGAGAGGAGAATGGACAGAAATTGGAAGACAGCAGGGAAATGGAATGTGGACCTGACCAGCATCAACACAGTGTTACCCAGGGCTTGGACCCTCCATGAGGACAGGGCCTCATCCAGCCCCACTGGGATACTGTGCTCTTTCTCACAGTCGCTCCTGACACTCTGGAGGGACGGGAAGATTAGACAGGGAGGGGGGGGGGTGGTGGGGAGAAGGGACAGTGGCCATGTGGCAGCTCCGGGGGCAGGAAGGAGTGTTGAGATGCTAGTGGTGCCTCCATAGCCTCTCTCTCTGCCCAGAGTCATAGCTCTGCTACACACCTTGCTCTTGGGTGTCCCCCCAACCCCATTATGGACTGCCTCACCAAGGGCTCAGGCCCCAAGTAGTGGGTGAGTAGTAGGTGCAAGAGGGAAGGGGTTGGCAGATGCAATGGGGTAGATCCTGGGGCCAGATCCCCTATGCTCCATGTGTCAGCATGGGGTCAGGACAAGTCCTTCTCCTGGGAATGAGGAGAGGGATCTCTCCCAACACCCTCCCTCAAGAAGTCCATTGCCTCCTGAGTCTCTGCTTCCTCACCTACAAGCAGGGCCCTGCCTGGGACGCAAGGAGGAGAAAACGTACCATAACCACATGTCTCCTGACCTGAAGTGCAGGGTGCCTGACCCCTGGGTGTGGCTCAAGCTCCCCTGATGGCACTGGAGGGTTTTCCACCTGTGACTTCAGCTCTTCCTGGAGCAGGTTGTCCCCTCTGTGCAAAACCCTCACTGGCCCACGGAGGAGCTGTGTCCACATTTCAGATGGGAAGGTGACCCACTGCTGCTGGCACTTTGTGAGGGTAAGAGCTTGTCCTCTGGAGTCAGGTTGCCTGGGTGTGAGCTCTGGCTTCACTCCCTACTGGCTGCCTGGAATGGCATCCCGACCCCACAAGCTGGTGAATGTTCACTGATCTTTGAGGATCAACTCAGTGTCACTCACTCTCAGAGCTGAGGGCAGGCCCTCTCTAGCAGCCCTTGCCCTCCTCCCCAATTGAACTATTATACCTGCCTTGGGAGAGCTCCTTACAGTGAGTCGGGGGGAAGGCAGGAAGCAGGAGGATGGAAGAGAAGGTTGAGTGGATGGCTGGACTTCCAGCCCCCCAGGATACCTCACCCCTTCTCACCTGTGCCCAGAGAGCCGCTCCTTGCCCGCCCCCTCGTGCCACCTCCTCCTGTAAGAGATGGAACAGGTGTGAATGGCTGACCTCTGGAGAGCGCCCTTCCCCACTCTGCCCATCTCTCCATGGGGACCCTTAGCAGGTTGATAGGGCCTCAGAGGGAACTGGGCTCCAACTGTTTAGCTCCACAAGCTCCAGGACCCATCGTTCTGACATTTCTCTGGCACCCCGGAAACTTGTGAGGTCAGAACATCTCCACAACCACAGAGAGAAAGAGAAATCTGTGGAGAGGATTGCTAAGGAAAGGTGACTGTTACCAAGGCAGGGGAGGCTGAATGAGCCCGGCGGGCACCGATGGCCTCTGTCACTCAACCTTAACGCAGGCACAGGCTGTTTTTAATCCCTCCAACAGCCCTTCAAGGAGGCTATGGCTGCCTTTGCTCATGGATGAGGCAGGGAGAGTTGGGATAACCAGACTGAGGTTGCTCAGCAAGCAAGTGGCAGGCCCTGCAACTCAAACCTGGGTCCCGCAAAACATCCCATCTGCTTCCCTGTCCCCTGCTGCCCAGGAAACCTGGGAGGGGGCTCTGCAGAGATGAGGATAAACTCACCTTCCTCCCCTTGGCCCTTTAGCTGATGGCTCATGGTCCGCAGGGCTCTGTCGGCCCCCAGGCCAGCTTACAAGTCTCGCTCGTCCACGGACAGCTTCGGCCTGGGATATTTTGGGGCTCTCATGGTGGTTGGCTTCCTTTCCTGGTAGCCAAAGCTCCTTGGCTTGTTTGAGATTGAACGTGGAGGTGGGTGAAGTTTGGGAGATAGGTGGGGCAGGAGGCGGTGAGTTCCCAGCCCTTCAATCCGGCTGCACAGTCCTCTGCTCAGGTTTCTCTGTGGAGGCGCTGCGGTCTCGGGTTACAGGCATCACTTACACACGAAGGGGCCCTGAAGGGGCCAGAAGCTGCTGGCTCATTTCCCGACAGTGATGCCACTTTTACTCCAGCCAGGGGAGGTGCGAGGAGCTTCCCAGGGCTCTTTCCCTCCATCTTGGGTCCCTGGTTGGGGCAGGCACTGGGGAAATGATAGGATATTTGTGAAAGTTATCACCAGGACTTTTACTTAAAACACAAACTCCCAGGGTACCAATGGACATTCAGATTAGTCTGCATCTGAATCCTGATAAGGAGTCCTGAGCCCACTCTGAGGAACTGTTTCTGTTCACACCATCTGCTCACTTGCTCGCCAGCTCTTCCCACTGCTGCCTGGCTTCAAAAAGGGCAGATTTGGCTGGGTTGTAAACCACCTTTCAGGGTGCCCCTGAAAGGTGATCACAGTCCTCAGCATTCTCTGTTCTTAACCTGGGGTCCCTGGCACTCCAAGAGTCATGAATGGAATTTTGTGGGTCTGAGAACAGGAATGGGGGAAAACATTGTATCTTCATTTTTCCTTGCCTTAAACCAAAATTTAGCATTTCCCCCCAAAAAAGTGTGATTTTGTCCCCAATAGGAGTCACAAATATTTTCTTTTCTTTTTAAATTGAAGTATAGTTGATATACACTATTATATGAATCATAAGTGTGCAGTACAGTGATCCACAATTTTAAAGGTTATGCTCCACTTATGGTTATTATAAAATATTGGCTATATTTCCTATATTGTGGAATATATCCTTGTAGCTCATTTCATGGAGAAGGCAATGGCACCCCACTCCAGTACTCTTGCCTGGAAAATCCCATGGACGGAGGAGCCTGGTGGGCTGCAGTCCATGGGGTCGCTAAGAGTCGAACACGACTGAGCGACTTCCCTTTCACTTTTCACTTTCATGCACTGGAGAAGGAAATGGCAACCCACTCCACTGTTCTTGCCTGGAGAATCCCAGGGACGGCGGAGCCTGGTGGCTGCCATCTGTGGGATCACACAGAGTCGGACACGACTGAAGTGACTTAACAGCAGCTTATTTCATACATAAGAGTTTGTACAGCTTAATCCTCTTCCCCTATGTCGTCCCTCCCCCGATTCATCTCTTCACAGGTAACCACTAATTTGGTCTCTACATCTGTGAGTCTGTTTCTTTTGTTATATTCACATTTGTTGTGTTTTGCAGATTCCACATATAAGTGATATCATATATCTGACTTATATATGATATCTCTGTTTGTCTTAATTCACTTAGCATGAAAGAAAGGTGAAGGTTGTGTCTGACTCTTTGTGATCCCACGGACTGTAGTCCATCAGTCACCTCTGTCTATGGAATTCTCCGGTCAAGAATACTGGAATAGGTAGCCATTCCCTTTTCCAGGGGATCTTTCTGACCCAAGGATCAAACCCAGTTCTTCCACTTTGCAGGCAGATTCTTCACTGTCTGAGCTACCAGGGATGCCCTCCACTTAGCATAATACCCTCCAAGTCCATCTATGTTGCTACAAATGGCAAGATTTTATTCTTTTTTATGATTGAGAAGGATTCCGTTGTGTATATAGACCACATCCTCTTTATCGATTCATCTGTTGATGGACACTTAGGTTGCTTCTACATCTTGGAAATTGTAAATAATGCTGTGATGGACATTGGGGTGCATGTATCTTTTTGAATTAGTGTTTTTGGTTTTTTTAAGATAAAACCCAGGAATAGAATTTCTGGGTTATATGGTAGTTTTTTAAAAAAACCTCCATACTGTTTTCCACAAAGGCTGCACAAATTCACATTCTTACTACAGTGTATGAAGGTTCCCTTTCCTCCACATCCTTGCCAACATTTGTGTTCTTTTTGATGATACCCATTCTGGCAGGTGTGGTGATATTTCCTGATTGTTTTGATTTTGCATTTCCCTGAGGATGAGCATCTTTTCCTGTGCCTGTTAACCATCTCCATGTCCTCTTTGGAAAAATGTCTATTCAAGTCTTCTGCCCATTTTTTAATTGAGTTATTTGTCTTTTTATTGTTGTTGAGCTGTATGAGCTATTCGTATATTTTGGATATTAACTTCTTGTCAGTCATATCGTTTGGAAATACCTTTTCCATTTCTGTAGATTGTCTTTTCATTTGTTGATGATTTCCATCGTTGTGCAAAAGTTTTAAGTTTAATTAGGTCCCATTTGTTTAGTTTTTCTTTTATTTCCTGTACTTTAAGAGACAGATCTAAAAAAATATTGCAATGATTTATGTCAGAGTGTTCTGCCTATGTTTTCCACTAGGAGTTTTATGGTTTCTGATCTTACATTTAGATCTTTAATCCATTTTGAGTTTATTTTTGTGTGTGGTGTGAGAGTATATTCTAATTGCATTCTTTTACATGTAGCTGTTCAGTTTTCCCAGCACCACTTTGAGAAATAAAATGTTTCCTGTCATGTCAATAAACAAACAATGTCACAGTCAGAAGTGATTGCAGCCCTCCAACGTGAGCCATTGAGTACTGTGGGAACTCAGGAAAGAAAGAATTCCTGCCATCTAGCTGCCGTCAGACTGCAGCCATTCCCAATGGTGAGCCCTGGGGAAACTCAAAATAAGAAAACACAGGATACTGGCCCCAGATAGCTTAGGTGCATAGCAAAGGAATGATTTCCTGAGCCCAGACTCTTGTATCTTCTCATATACAGAAAAGCACTAAATTCCTTAACTTGAGATATCTGGTTTTCTTTAATTAATGATAATAATTTGATGTTCAGACTACCTGCCCTTGGTTGCAAAACTTCTATATATTTTGGGTCCCCTCCTTTGCTCCTTGGAGCAGTTCTCTCAGGGTTACTTGAAATGCTGCTCCTGGGATTGAACATCTCAGTGTGTCTGCTGAATAAAACAGAACTCTCAACTTTTAGGTCATGCATATTTTTTTAGTCAACAACTTATTGATGAGACTGTCTTTTCTTTATTGTACATTCTTGCCTCCTTTGTTGTATATTTTTGCCTCCTTTGTTGACCATGAGTGTGTGGATTTATTTCTGGATGGAGTCACAGATATTTTCACATCATACCTTCCAGGGCCCAAGAGTAGGCTTTTGTCTAACACTCAGAAATGAATTGTCTGAGGAGACACATGTGCTGACAAAACAAGACAGATGAGGCGTCCCTTATTGGGAAGGGGTGCCTTGGCAGACAGCAGGGGTGTTAGGGAACCCAGGAAGACTGCTCTGCCATGGGGTTCACAGTCTCAGATTTTATGGTGACAGGATTAGTTTCTGGGTTGTCTTCGGCCAGTCATTCTGACTTAGGGTCCTTCCTGGTGGTACATGCATTTCAGCGAGGATGATTCTGGGAGGTGGTAGGACACATGGCGTCTCCTTTTGACCTTTCTTGAATTCTTCCAGTTGGTGGTGGCTTATTAGTTCTGTGTTCCTTACCAGGCTTCCTGTTGTAAAATAACTCAGACAGATGGTTACTATGGTGCCCAGCCAAAGTGGACAGTTTCAGTCACTGTTTCTTCTAACAACTCTAAAGCTGTTGGAGATCTCTCAAAATATCATTTATGTTTATCACCACTTTGAAATTATGATAGTTTTATATTTGCCACTAGATCTTGCTGCTTAATTTTGAGGAAGCACATATGTCACTGTTGACAGATTTTTAAAATTATTTCAACGCCAATTTCAGGATCATTAGTCTCTTTTGTAATCCTAGTACTTTATCACATGGAATTAAAATCAATGTTCTG
The DNA here is from genome assembly GCF_002263795.3 of Bos taurus. NCBI lineage: Eukaryota > Metazoa > Chordata > Mammalia > Artiodactyla > Bovidae > Bos > Bos taurus. Next base: position 52,644,957 of record NC_037340.1, read on the forward strand.
AGAAGGGTAGTCTATATATCTCACCAGGATTCTCACAATAGGATTATGAACTTACTCCAGGGCAAGTCTTACAGGGGTGTTAGAACAGACCCAATCTGGGACTTTTACTCCCCTAACAGGGTCAGGAGTAGGACTGTCTGCCACATGGGGACCTTGGCAAATGGCAAGGGCAAAAGAACCACCAAGTGTGGTAAAACATCTGAAATGCACACAAAAATTCAACTCAAGCTTTAAACTTTTTCTCTTTGTCACTGACGCTCTTCTCAGATCGTGTTGCTGGTTTCTGCAGCATGTCCTTGCCCCACACTGGGGTTCAGGGGAAGTGAGGGGACTCTCAGTTGCATTCTCTGGCCTCTGCTGCCTCTCCCCATCTCCTGATGAGGAAGACCCTCCCAGCAGACCTACCCTGCCCTTCCCTATTCTCTGCCATTGGAGGAGGGATGCTTTCTGCCTCACCTTCCTCTCTGGAGGGGAAATCCCTTGTGTCTCAGCACTTGCCCTGTTTACACCATGAAATGTTCCCCTTCTCTGCTTCCCTCAGAAAATTTCAAGCACTCACTAGGGCCAGACCCAATTCTAGGCATTTGGGGATTCATCAGTGAATAAGACAGAGACCTATGGCCTTGGGAACTGATGTGTTTCTGATGTGTTAAGGTGATTAGTTTTAGCCTGTGGTGTCTCAACATGTGATCTCAGATTTAGAGATGTCTTCCCTCTCACAATAGTGTCTATTTTCCACAATTATTTCTATGGAATTCCAAAGTCAAGTTTGGGAGTCAAATAAATAATATGAGTATTTTGCTTAATTTGTTGCATGGCACTTACACCAATTTCAATATTTCTAGAGGGAAACACATCCAGGGGAGAATGAGAAGGTTCCTGAGGAAGGGAGGAAGGCTGTGCCATCTTTGTCTCCATGGGGCCCACCCACAGGGTTCCTAGGCTGCAACAGGGATGCAGAAGGCTGATGACATCTTGTGAGGCAAAGGGACCCAGGTTAGAGCCACTTGCTCAAGGAGTGAGAAGAAGAGAACAACATATGTGCTTTAAAACTCTTACCCAGGTAGCATGCATGCTGTATGCTGCTCTTTGCTGGGTCCTGCCCAGGAACCCTCTGCAAGACTCCCATGTTCTTTCTGCCAGGCTGTTGGCAAGGCCTTATAAGGATTCGTTTAGAGCAGAAGCAAGAAGAACTACAACTGCAGCCTCCAGAACAAAAACCACAATCACAGGAAGTTAAAATGAAAAGGCAGAGGATAATGTCATAGATGAAGGAACAAGATAAAACCCCAGAGAAACAACCAAATGAAGAAGAAATAGGCAACCTTCCAGAAAAAGAATTCAAAGTAATTATAGTGAAGATGATCCAGGATCTTGAAAAAAGAATGGAGGCAAAGACTGAGAAGATACATGATATGTTTAACAAAGACCTAGAAGAATTAAAATACAAACAGAGAAGAATACAATAATTGAAAAATATACTAGAAGAATCAATAGCAGAATAATTGAGGCAGAAGAATGAATAAGTGACCTGAAAGACAGAATGGTGATAATCACTGCTGCAGAACAAAATAAAGAAAAAAGAATGAAAAGGAATGAAGACAGTCTAAGGGACCTGTTGGACAACATTAAATGCACCAACATTCACATTATAGGGGTCTCAGAAGGAGAAGAGAGAGAGAAAGGATATGAGAAAATAAGTGAAGAGATAACAACTGAAAACTTTCCTAACATGGGAAAGGAAACAGTCAACTAAGTCCAGGAAGTGCGGAGAGTCCCAGGCAGGATAAACCCAAGGAGGTGCATGCCAAGACACATTGTAATTAAGCTGACAAAAATTAAAGACAAAGATAAAATATTAAAGGCAATGAGGGAAAAAAATGACAAATAACATACAAGGGAATGCCCATAAGGTTATCAGCTGATTTCTCAGCAGAAACTCTGCAAGCCAGAAGGGAGTGGCATGCTATATTTAAAATGATGAAAGGGAAGACTCTACAACAAAGAATACTCTACCTGGTGAGGCTCCAGTTCAGATTTGACAGAGAAATCAAAAGTTTTAGATAAGCAAAAGCTAAGAGAATTCTATACTACCAGACTAGTTTTGCAACAAATGCTAAAGGAACTCCTCTAGGTGGGAAAGAGACTAGCAACTTAAAAACCAAAAAACAAACAAAAAAATCTTGTACATATATGTACCGTTATATCAAAACCTCACGAGAGCAGCAAACCCCAAAACAACAATAGACAGACACACAAAAGGAAAAGCAACCCAAACCCAACACTATAGATGGTAATCAGACCACAATAGAAGGGAACAAAAGAGGAGGGGGAGAAAAAGACAAACCCAAAACAATTAAGAAAATGGCAATAGAAATACACATATCGATAATTACCTTAAAAGTAAAAGGATTAAATGTGCCAACCAAAAGATGTAGACTGGCTGGGGGGATTTGCAGACAAGACCTGTATATATGCTGTTTACAAGAGACCCACCTCAGACCCAGGGAAACATACAGACTGAAAGTATAAATGGAAATCAAAAGAAAACTGGAGTAGCAACTCATATCAGACAAAATAGACTTTAAAACAAAGACTGTTAAAAGAGACAAAGAAAGACACTACATAATGATCAAGGGGTCAATCCAAGAAGAAGATATAACAATTATTAATATATACACCCAACATTTGTTGTTGTTCAGTCGGTAGGTTATGTCCAACTCTTTGTGACCCCAAGGACTGTAGCATGCCAGGCACCCAACATAGGAGCACCTCAATACATAAGGCAAATACTAACAGATGGAAATGGAGAAGTCAACAGCAACACAATAATAGCGAGGGAATTTAACACCCCACTGTCAATGGACAGATCCTCTAGACAGAAAATTAATAAGGAAACGCAGGCCTTGAATGACACATTAGACTGGATGGACTTGATATTTGTAGAGCATTCCGTCCAAAAGCAGCAGAATACACGTTCTTCTCAAGTGCACATGGAACATTCTCCAGGATTGACCACATCCTGGGCCACAGGGTGAGCCTTGGTAAATTTCAGAGAACTGAAATCTTATCAAGCAGCTCTTCTGATCACAAAGCTATGACATTAGAAGTAAACTACAAGAAAAAACTATAAAAAACACAAACATGAGGAGGCTAAACAATCTACTACTAAACAACCAATGAATCACTGAAGAAATCAAAGAGGAAATTAAGAAAAACTACCTAGAGACAAACGAAAACAAAAGCACAATGATCCAAAACCTGTGAGACGCAACAAAAGCAGTTCTAAGAGGGAAGTTTATAGGAATACAATCTCAAGGACTTGTGACCCCATGGACTGTAGCCTACCAGGCTCTTCTGTCCACAGGATTTTCCAGGCAAGAGTACTGGAGTGGGTTGCCATTTCCTTCTCCAGGAGATCTTCCCGACCCAGGGATTGAACCTGGGTCTCCCGCATTGTAGGCAGATGCTTTACCATCTGAGCCACCAGGGAAGTCTCTATTCAATTACTACAACAACCATTTGAGGTGGGCAGTCTCATTATCTTTTTTTTTTTTTTTTTGTAAACAGATAGGAAATTGAGGCTGAGATAGTAAGTGTCCTTTAGTCCCTGGAGGCTGCTCTTACTCCAGGACACAAGCTTTTATTCCCTACGCTCTCTGACCTCTCAGGAAAAATCTGGGTCACACCACATCCTTCCTTTCCAAGGACCCTGCATTTGCCTCCCACTTGGGAGGCCTCTAGAGCAGAAATCTGACTGCATCTCTCCTCTGCTTAAAGCTCTGCCCTAAAACCTTATGGTCTGGGATGAAACTCAGACTCCTTACTGTGCAAAGCAAGGCCCCTGAGAGCTCCGGGTATCTCCAGCCTCCTCTGCCTCTCCATTTCAGGCCAGCTTTCCACCTTAAAACTGAAATTGGGTCTTTACTCCCAGTGCTATCATGTTCCTTTGCTGTTGGGGGCCAGAGTGAGGTACTCCGCCCATGGCAAAGGTCATGAGGAAGGAGGCTCGACATATGCAAAGGCGGGATCGAGCCTCAGGAGTCCCCCTGGAAATCCTCGAGCGTCTACCCCCATAACCAGAGCCTGCCTACTTTACTACTTTGTGCTCTTACCTACACCTCTGACTTTACGGGGGGCTGTCCCCCACCACCTCTTTCGGAGAAGGAGTTAACCTAGAGCTCCAGTCAATAAAAACTCTTGGGTGTGACAAGAGTGTTTTAACCTACAAACTCCTCTGAAGGTTCTCTAGCCTGCCTGACAGGCTCGTCCGGCCACATGTGATTGCTCACAGCCTCCCAACCGTGAGAGGCACAAGATGCTTTAAACCTTCTAAAAACAGGTTCCTTAGAAAAGTTAGAAAACTATTAGTATAAGTATAATGGGCTAATTAGAAATTGTGTTGGTGAAGGGTTTTTCATTTGTTGAGCCAATGTTTGTTGCTAAGTCTCCATATCCCCTGCCCTTACACACATTAATGAATATATAGAATTAACCTTTGATATTAATCACGTTAGACCTTAGGCTAAGTAAATTCTTTCCTTAACTAAAACCCACTACACCCTCACCCTGTAGGAATGTAACTTTATTTGGGTGGCATCTGTTTTGAGAATAATCAGCCCTGGAGAAATAAGTGTCCTGATTGACTGACCGCTGTCACAAGGAGAGGGTCGTAAATTGTCAGCAGGCCCCCCTGGCCAGAAGATGATGTAACACCCCTAAGACCTCTGTATACATTTGTGTGAAGCACCTGACTTTAATAAAAGTCAGGACTGCTGTCCCCACGTGACTTTTGTATAACATCTTAGTGTATAAAAACAGACTCTGGAAAATAAAGAATTGGGATCAGTTTCTCGAAATACTGGTCTCCCCATGTCGCTCTCTCTCTCACTCTGGCTGAGTCTCCATCTGGAGCGCGGAACCCACCATGCTTACTAATTATGCCTGGGCTTCTAAGATCCGACCGGGGAGGCCTCAGTGTCTCCTCTCCTTCGGGAGAACGGAAGGACGCCTGCGGCCTACGTAAGTGGTGCAAACTTCTTGTCTTGAAGTTTTATTGGTCTCCCGCGTAAACCAAGCTACTCAGCCTCTTTTCTCCACTGAATTTTCCTACTGAGCTATCCTCATCCTATTACTCTTTATATCTTTGATAAAATATTTAAATAAATAGGTCGCCGACGCCATCCCCGCTTCGAATACCCTGGATCAGCCGGGGCAGGACCCCGGCACTTTGCTTTGCTTCCTCTCAGCTGAGGATACAACTCTGAAGGATGCTGCCATCAGGACTCGTGGCAGAGCCCTGGGCACACCAGCCATTCAACATTTAAAAGTAAGTCTTGGAATGATGTTTCCTCACAGAGTTTTTGAGTGCTGAACAAGGGCAGCATATAAAGGTGATTTAGAGCACAAGCTGGAGTATCAGGCAGAGTTCAGTCCTGTATGACCTTATGCATGTTATTTATCCTTCCTGAGCCTCTGTTTCTTTATCTCAAAAATGGGGTTAAGAGGGCTCCTTCTGGGACTTGTGAGGGACAGATGGACAAAGGTAGGTAAAGGAACCTGCACAAGTTCCAGTAAATAAAGAGCACGCCCCACTATCCACTTATGGGAGGTGCTTGCTTCATGCTCTGAGTCCTGTGGGGCCTGATTTATCTCCCCTCACTCCATGTTCTCTATTCATGCCCCTCTGTGCCCTTGGCAGCAGGGCATAGAGGGCTGTCTCTTACTTGTCACAGGAAGATCCCAAGGCTGGTTCTGGATCAGCCAAGAAACTGCTTGCTGTCAATAGGGAAGCACCTGAATTCAACCCGAGCCAGAGTCCAAGAACAGCTCCTCCTAAAAGCTGTAGCCAAGCCCAGCTAAAGTGGATTCTCCACTTTGAAGTGATGTTTCTTAGACTTTGAGTAACATTCTTTCCAACCAGAGAAGAACCTTGTTAGAACAGGAGAAGCCACATCAGGGAGTCTCAGGATCACCTGCAGTCTTTCTCTTGCTGTTCCTGCTGGAAGGGGTTCACGTCCTTCCTTATTGGTTTCTACTTGTCTTCCTCCTGCTGGAGGACAGTGGGGTTCTTGTGGGCAGGAGTCCAATACCTCAGGATGAGGAGCTTACTCCCTCTTTAAGCTGCTCTTTTCACCAACACCCATACTGGTTTGGGGAAGAATTCATTCTGGGGCCTATTTATGAAAGCTTCACAAACACAGAGGGCTAACCATCAGAAGCACCCAGCGTACTCCTTTCCAAGGGATCAGCCACACACACGTTTTGGTCGCTTGCATCCATAATGCCTAAGCCAGCCCCTAACCCACTTCCCACAACTCTTTGATCGCACTGACCACATTTGACAACTTGAGTCTTCCTCTCCTGTGTTCCCTCAAGTGTGAGGCAGTTCTTGACCCTCCACAATGCTGGGGAAAGGAGGCAGCTTGTCTTGTTTGTGGGGAGGGATCGGGGACCCCCAGGAAGCAGTGTGCTGAGTTGAGTTTTAATGTGAGGCAAAGGGAGAGTATCTTGGGCAGAGGTAATGGGTAGGGCAGGGCAAGAAGTCCAGTGTGTGTCTTTTGGTGGTGCTGCTGGGTCAATGGAAGGTGAGGCCAGGAGGAGGGTGAGGCTGTCAGGCAGACTGGGCAGATGGTGAAGGAGACCTATAATCATCTTTCAAGGATACAGAACACCGAAGGGTTTTGATCAAGGGCACAAGAATCTCGAACAAACAGAATGGTTAGAAGCAGGTGAGTTATAACGTCTGTGATACTGACTCATTGAGTTCCAAAGGTTTTGCTGTCCTTGAGGCAATCCAACCACTGGATACGGAATATCAGAAAACAATATCCAACCCCAGCTACCAGCGGGAGAGAACAGGCATCCTGCTTGGTGGTCGCAGGGCAGGTGGGGCAGCCAGGGCTTTGGAAGAGCTCTCTGGGTGGCAGCGTGGGTATTATAGTTACACTGTGTCCACATTCTTTATATTTCTTTCCTGTGGAGCTTCCAAGTATACTTGGGATGGTCAGCACTTAGGCAAACGTCTGATTCTGACTTATATCCTTCTTGTATCATTGCCACTGTTCCAGGCTGGTGGGTACATGAGGACTCAGACACACAGCTCTGCTGGGATAGGTGGCAGGTTTCTTTCAGTGGATGAGAAGGTGGTGTACCTGATACCATCTTGAGAAGTTCTGTAAGAACTTCTGCTCTTTACTTGGGGAGATGCTGCAAGGCAGAAGTCAACACTCCATCCATGGGAAGGAACTGCATCCTGACTCGTCACATGGTGGCTGATGTCTGAGATCCTTTGAGCCTCTGGGAATATTCCTTCTTCCCTTTGCCCTTGAGTTTTGTCTCGATATTTGCCTTTTCTTTGTGGTGATTTCACCATAACTATAAGGTGAAATCTCTTAATTTCACATATTTGCAAGTTTTCAGCAAAACAATCTACTTTGTAGACAGTAAGACCAAAACAGGTGGTGCAAAAACATATCTTTCAACTTTTCATAAATATTCTTCTTATTTTTCATTCTGCTCAACACCGGCTTTAGCTAATTAATACTTGAGTTGCATTTATTGGACATTCAACTCAACATAAATAAACATTGCTCTGAAGAGTAATAATGTTGTGAAACTGCTAGATGGTATTTTGGGGGCAGTTCCAAGGAGCTCCAGTTCTTCATGTCTCAGCACAGAAAGAATTCAGTGGGAGGCAAAGTGATAGATAAGAAGTGATTTAATAGGAATAGGATGCTTGTGAAGCTTACCAGTGGGTGGGCAGGAGGGTGCCTCAAGCAAGAACTTATTGGTTACAGTGTTATAATCAAAGGAAAAGAGGGGAGAGGGAAAACACCATCTCCTTCCTCATTCCTGAATAGATGTCACACTTCAACCTTCTGTTCCACCTCCATGTCGGGTGGGGAAGTTTTCTTGTCCCTCTGTGGTCAAGTTAGGACTGTCATGGTACTATGGAAAAATCATTTCAAGTCTCAGTACAATGAGGGTCTTTCACTTTGAAATTTTTTACCTTCCCATAAACTATTGTTTTTCATGTATGCAGAGAGCATGTTCTAGGGATCATTAATTTACTTAGCTCACTGGGCAGCAGGTGGGTCTCATGCCCATATTGTCTTGGGGCCTCTCTTGCGTGGTTTTGTTGCTAAATAAGCCTGTTCGATTTTGTGGTTAAGCAAACCTGGTTTCTAGAGTGATCATTAACTTACAGAATCTCCTATACTTTTTTCTTTTCCTGTAATCCCCTAGAGGAATTAACTATTTAATAACCTACTTTGTCCTTTTACTCTGTCCTTATCAATAGGAATAGTATTTTACCATGATGGTGAATATTTCTATTGCTAAGGTGACAGGTGGTAAGCTCTATAGTAATCCTCTTTCATGAGTGTGGCTTGATCTGAGAAAACCCTAAAACCCAACATAACAACAACAAAATGACATGTGCAATTTCAACCAGAAGTCCCTGGGCATCCAAATCTGGTGGTGATTTTGTCTCAAAACCCCTCATTAATTGGGAACTTCTTGGATCACCTTGTTAATTTAACTCCCCAATTAAAAAAACATCTCTCTCTCTATAATTAGCTATGGGTATCTTCTTACAAACATCCAGTATTGCTCACAGAATGTTGTAAACCAGCACAATAGAGAAGCTCCAGTGACAGGAGGGAATGCCTTCTCTGGATAAGGTGAGCTGGTGTGATGGCCGGGCTCTTACCCTCCACCTACAGGCTGCACCAAAGAGCTTCCTACAGGGAAGTTTGCAGGGGCAGGGCAGCCACGGGGCCATGGAGATCTGGATGGCAGCCACGTGTCCTTGCAAATTTTGCGGTCTGTATTATGAGCGGCTGATTCTGAGGTTCCTTTGTACAGGCTCTTAGTTGGTCGACTTTCCTGGATCAGTAGGAAAAGGGTGGGGCAGAGCACTGAAGGTATTTACAAGGATACCCCTGCCATCCCAGGGACGGGGGAGCCTGGTGGGCTGCCGTCTATGGGGTCGCACAGAGTCGGACACGACTGAAGTGACTTAGCAGCAGCAGCAGCCTGCCATTCTGGCCTCTTTATTAGGAAGGGAGAGCCACATCTGGTATTTGGAACCTGAGGGTGCACTACTCCCAGGGAGGGGATGATTCTGGCCAGATATTAGCTGGGCAGATGAAGAGATCTGGCTGGGCATGGCTCACGATCCATGAAGAAAACTGCAGCCAGGTGGTATCCGGGGCCATGGGTTTTATGCACCTGCTTCTTTCCCCTCCTCTTCAGGAGGCAGAGTCAGGCAAAGAGAGCTGGGAACCAGGATTCCGAGGCCTTGTTACTTCTGCCCATAGGGGATAAGGACAATTAGTAACTGGAATGTTCCCCACAAGCTAGTTGATAACAGATGTCACCTGGATCAAACAGGTGACAAATCCCTCTTCAGCCCCCATTATATACAGGACATAAGCAAGATACTTGATTTCTTCATCTGTTTGGTGGAGGTAATTTTGCTACGAGTCCTACAAGGATGCTTTGGGGGTAGAGGGTGTAATGTGGCTATTAACAGGAACACCCTAAAACCCTGAGGCGTTCAGAGGGGTTCTCTTGCTTATAGCCCCACTTTTAGGAGAGCACGGACCAGGCCATTTCCTCTGTTCCTCCATGCACCTGTCTTGATGCTCTTCACCAAGGCAGAGAGGGGTTAACTTCACCCTGCTGCTGCTCACCTCTGGCCTCTGCTGTGCTTGCTTGTGCCCATGTGGCTCTGGCGGGGGCAGGGGTGGGGGGGTGAGCAGCTTCTCCTCCAACCCACGGAGCAGCACTAAGCCCAGGATGTACTGCCTGTCATCAGCAGCTTGCAGATAACCAGGTGTGGCTGTAGCAGAGCCCAGGGCAGGAAGTCTCAAACAGGGACAACTCAACAGCTCGAATTTTCTTGGCTGCTTGTGCCCTCCCCGCTCCCCAAGTGTTTCAATGCTACCTGCCACTTGGTTTCCAGAGCTCAATCTTCCTAGCAAGATGCCTCTCATCTGATAAACTTGATCATGCACAAGTTGATCATGCACAGACTGGGAGTTTACTGAGCTGTAGACTCCCCATGGTTTAAGATTCCTGGGAAACTACAAGTCGTGTGGTTGGAATGCTGCTTGCTTGCTTGGTGAGCAGGGACCATGGAAAGGAACTGGGAAAGGTACAAGGGGACTTCACTTGTTGGGATGCAGGTGTCTGCCTAACGATAATTGAGTGAGGACATATGGGTAAACTCATGGGTAAGGTCTCATGAGTTCTCACTCTTGATGTTTGTTTTTTATCATCTAGAGGTTCTTGGCTATCTATTTAACCTTGGGGTACTGAAAAGCCTGGGGAAGCTTTCTGCCCATGGGTGGGCATTGCTGATTGGCGGGGTGGGGGTGGGGGTCTCACTTTAGGACAGGGTTACTCAACCTGCACATTATTGACATTTAGGACCAGATAATTCTTTATGTGGGAGCTGTCCTGTGACTTGAAGATGTTAAGCAGAGTCTCATTAGATACTTATTAACTTCCACCCCCACCTCAGGTAAGACAAACAACAGGGTCTCCAGAGATTGCCAAGTGTCTCCTGGGGGCAAAAGTGCCATGGGGTTGAGAGTCACTGTTCTAGAATGATGAGGCAGGGATAAGAGACACCCATTCAGTGTCCATGCGCCTCGTCTGTCCCAGAGAGAAATCTTCCCGTCTCCTGCCTGAGGAAGATGACCTTGGCGCCAGTGTGGGAAGCTGAGGCAGAGGAGGCCGGGAGCCCCACTCTTCAGCACGTGGTTTTTCACTCCAATCTGTTCTGTCTGTGCTGCTTTGTCTTGCTCTCAGTCCAGAGCTCCCCACTGTCAGCCTCTCCAGTCAATGCTGAATCTTTTGCAGGGGTCTAACATTGTTTTAAAATAACAGCTTTACCAAAAAATTCATCCTTTTAAAGCGAACAATTCAGTGGGTCTTAGTACATTCACACAACATTTGTCTCTGGTTTTCAGAAGTGATTGCTTCATTCTTTTTCAACTTGGTGCTGACTGTGATCATAGTTAACACGTGGAAACCCTTTCCTGGTGAAAGTTCTGTTAGCCCCCCATGCCCCAAGTCCAGAAGAAGAGAGGGAGCAGAGCTGGCTGGTGTGTGGGAAGGGTGAGCCTTGTCTGGGGCTTCCTCTCCTCTTGATTCAGGAACATGGCCCACCTTCATCTGCTCTGCACTTTGTGGAGGGCAGGAGTTCACAGCCATCTGGTCCTTTCCTGGCTGTTTGGTGGGGCGCTTCCCTATAGAGGCTTGTAAAAGTTGCAACAAGGAGGACACCAAGGTAAAAAAAGTGGGGACCTTGCCTCTGGGCAAAAAGTGGGGACTAGGTTGGTGGCCATTGGCACTTAGCCTCTGGTGGTGGGGTATGGGGAGGATGACATACATCTTTGTCTCTGGAGCAGAAGGTCAGGACTTAGACCTCGGATAAAAAGTTCTGAATTCAGGTTATGGGGTGAACAATTAGAGAGTACTGAGGGAACAGAGGGACCCTAGCCACTGGAGGGAGAGTGGGGACTAGGCATTGGGAGTGGTCACTGGGGATTCAGGTGGACTTTGGGAGGGAGACTCAGTGTCTAAGTTGGAACCAGGAAACTTGGCCTCTGGGACCAGCTTGCGAGGGTGTCACCTAGAAGGCCCTGTGAGTGCTGTGGACACCCCTGGAGGTTTGCAGGTCAGACTCAGTGCTCTCCATCCTTAGAAGGGGCCAGAAAGGGACCAGGTGAGGGAGGCCCCTGACTTACGGCCCTGGGAGGAAGCAGGTGGCCGGGCTGAAAGGTCCCACATCCTCTGTGAAGGCCCCTTGGCTTCCCCTGTGGTTCCAGCCGCTCTCCTACCCCAAGTGGACGGGAGAAATTGCGCTTGGGTCCTGGCAGTCGGTCGGACGCCCCCTGTCGGCCAAGCCGGGACTTTGCCTATGGGGCGACGCGGGGCGACAGACGAGCCAGAACCAGAAACAGCTTCTACAGGTGCAACGCAGCCTATCTGGGCCTTGGCAGCTGGAGATTCCACCAGTGTTTGTACACTGGTGAAAACAAATTAACATTTGTTCCTTGCCAAAGTAAGAATCTGTTGTGAATTAGAGAAACTTCACATGAATCTAAGCAGTATAATTAGAAGAGGCTCAGATCTTTGATCTCAAAAGTAACTTCCTGTGAATTAGAGCACATGCAAATGTAACCAAGCAATTTATGTTGAAATGAAAAATAAGCTATATTGATTTCTTTGATTTCTTATAGTGAGTTATAGCACATTAGCTCAGAAAGGCAAATTAGCTCAGAAACACACATCTCAAACTAAAGATCTTTTAACAAGTTAGAGCAATTTAATATACATCTAAGAAGTATTCCTAAACCAAATTTTCTATTTATCAAACTTAAAACCACTCATTTAAAATAAAATGTCTTATCTTTAAAGTGCTATATAAAATTTTTGGCTTCTGGTTCAAGATGGCAGAGTAGAAGGGCATGTGCTCATCTCCTGTGAGACAGCCAAAATTGCAACTCGCTGTTGAACAGCCATAGACAGGAGTATGCTGGAACTCACCAAAAAAAGATACCCAATGTCTAAAGACAAAGAAGAGCTTGCAGTTAGATGGTAGGAGGGGTGTAATCACGATAAAATCAAATTCCATACCCGCTGGGTGGGTGATCCACAAACTGGAGAACAATAATACCAAAGAAGTTCTCCCACTGTTGTGAAGGTTTTGAGCTCCATATCAGGCTTCCCAGCCTGGGGATCCAACAAAGGGACTGGGAATCCCCAAGGAATCTGACCTTGAAGGCTGGTGGGATTTGACTACAGAACTTCTACAGGACTGGGGGAAACAGAGACACCAGTCTTGGAGGGCACTTGCACACACCAAGAGCAGTCAAGGAGCTGTCACCTCACAAGAGACTGTCACCCAACAAGTCACCCCACAGGAGACTGAACCAAAACTACCTGCTAGTGTGGGAGGGTCTCATCTGGAGGTATGGGTTGACAGCGGCTCACCACAAGGACAGGGGCACTGGCAGCAGCAGTCCAGGAAGATCCCCCTTGGCATTAGCCCTCTTGGAAGTCACTGTACCATACAGTAACTGTACCATACAGCCCATAGACCCCAGGGTGGGCTGCCTCAAGCCAAACAACTACCAGGGAGGAGCACAACCCCATCCACCAGCAGATAACTGGATTAAGGTTTTGGCTTCCCTGGTGGCTCAGACATTAAAGAATCTGCCTGCAATGAGGGAGACCTGGGTTTGATCCCTGGGTTGGGAAGATCCCCTGGAGAAGGGAAAGGCTAGCCACTCCAGTATTCTGGCCTGGAGAATTCTATGGAAGAGGAACCTGGGAGGCTACAGTCCATGGGGTAGCAAAGAGTTGGACACAACTGAGCGAATCTCACTTTTACTGAGCAAGACCCTGCCATCAGAGTAAGACTCAGTTTTTCCTACCACCAGTCCCTCCTCTCAGGAAGCTTACACAAGTCTCTTAGTGTCCTCCATCAGAGAGCAAACAGAAGAAGCAAGAAGAACCACAGTCCTACAGGCTATAACAAAAACCACATCATAGAAAGTCGATCAGGATGAAAAAGCAGAAAGTTATGTCCCAGATGAAGGGACAAGATAAAACTCCAGAAAAATAACTAAATGAGGTGGAGATAGGCAACCTTCCAGAAAAAGAATTCAGAATAATGATAGTGAAGATGATCTAATATCTCAGGAAAACAATGGAGAAGATGCAAGAATTGCTTACCAAAGACCTAGAAGAACTAAAGAACAAACAGAGATGAATAATACACTAGAAGGAATCAATAGCAGAATAAGTGAGGCAGAAGAATGGATGAATGACCTGGAGAATAGAATGGTGGAAATCACTGCTGGCAGAACAGAATATAGAAAAAAAGAATGAAAAGGAATGAAAGCAGCCTAAGAAACCTCTGGGACAACATTAAATGCACCAACATTCAAATAATAGGGGACCCAGAAGGAGAAGAAAGAGAAAAGACCTGACAAAATATTTGAAGATATAATAGCTAAAAACTTCCCTAACCTGGAAAAGGAAATAGTCAAAAAAAGTCCAGGAAGCACAGAGAGTCCCAGGCAGAATAAAAACAAGAAGGAACACGTAGAGATACACAGTAATCAAACTGACAAAATTAAAGACCAAGATAAAATATTAAAAACAATAAGGAAAAAAAACAAATAACATACAAGGGAACTTCCATAAAGCTATCAGCTGATTTATCAACAGAAACTCTACAAGCCAGAAGGGAATGGCACAATATATTTAAAGTGATGAAAGGGAAGAACCTACAACAAAGAATACTCTACCCAGTAAGACTCTTAATTCATATTTAATAGAGAAATCAAAAGTTTTCCTGACAAGCAAAAGTTAAGAGAATCTAGTACCACCAAACCAGCTTTACAAAAAATGCTAAAGGAAATTTTCTAAGCAGAAAATGCAAGGAAAAGACCTACAGAAAATAAACACAAAACAATTAAGAAAATGGTAATAGGATCACACATATCAATAATTAACTTAAATGCAAATGGATTAAATTCACCAACCAAAAGACACAGACTGGCTGGGCAGATGAAAACATGTGAATGTATGCACTTACCACATCACTCTGCTTGACCCACCAAACTGTATGTAATTATTTTATATTGTTAGGTTAATCATGTTCCCATTATGGCTTGCAGTTGCAATTATCTTTTATTTTTTGTCTGGCTATTGATTGTGAAAACAGATAAACATCTTTTATATTGTGATTATGTAACTATTATTCACTTAATACCATTGTATCATGATTGGTCCACAGAAAAATAATAGAACCCTATATCATAAAAATTACCATTTAATAGAAAATCCTGTAGTCACTTTTGAAAATCCAGATGCATATCACAAATATCTTGGAATTTTTTGAAAACTACAAATGCCCAGGTATTGCTTTTTTTTTCCACCAGAGCTTCAAATATGTTTGTAATGAGCAGTCATGTTTAAAAACAATTGAACTATACGCTGATCTTTTACTTTTATCTAGTTTGTTTCACTTTTTCTATTTCATATTCAGTGCTTCCATTTCATTTAGTTTGTTTTTCATTTTCTCCATCTCTTCTTTTTTGTAAAGTGGTCTTTCTTAAGCCTTCATCAAGTGTAGTAGAAAAGCTTTTGTATACATATATATATAAATAACATGTATAATATATATATTAGAAAATTTATGAAATTTTGCCTAACAAAAAAAATTTATGACATTTTTATTCCACTTGTTTGACTTAGTATGAATAGAATGCTAGATTTCTAACTAAAAACAGATATGCAACAACAACAAAAAGGTTTACTGTATAACAAAGGGAACCATAGCCAATATCTTATAATAACCTGTAATGGAAAATAATTTCAAAAATAATATATATGTATATGTATAATAGAATCATCTTGTGCATCTGAAACACTGTAAGCCAACTATACTTCAATAAAAAATATATATTTAGAAAAAAATTAAGAAAAAAATATTTTTATGTGCAAATAAGTTCAGAAACACATCATCACCTCAAAAGTACTATTTTTGTGCAAATTAAAGCAAATTAAGATTAATTTATA
This sequence comes from Bos taurus, assembly GCF_002263795.3. Taxonomy (NCBI): domain Eukaryota; kingdom Metazoa; phylum Chordata; class Mammalia; order Artiodactyla; family Bovidae; genus Bos; species Bos taurus. The sequence goes on from NC_037340.1 coordinate 52,660,566, forward strand.
GCAAATTAAGTAGATTAAGTAGTGTGTTAATCATACACTTTTACTTATATAAATCAAAAGTTCCTTATTATGTTGAGTTAGTGAAAATAAAGATGATACTACACTATGTGTACAAATAAACAGTATGCCTACAAACAAACAGTATCTTTATAAACAATCTAAGAATCAGACATTGCCCTCTAAGGAAATTTCTAATGGTGAGAGAGAGCAAGTAAGAATGAGGTAGAACTAATTTAGAGAAATCTAAGCAGTAGTAGGGAATATGTCATTATTCTTTAATTTACCTTGTGAGGAATCAGAGTAAATATAGTCAATTCTAAGCATTGTAGGTGAAATCAAGCTCAAAATCACTCATTCATTTCAAATGAAATTTCTTATCGATTCTCCAGGTAAGAACACTGGAGTGGGTTGCCATTTCCTTCTCCAATGCATGAAAGTGAAAAATGAAAGGGAAGTTGCTCAGTCGTGTCCGACTCTTAGCGACCCCATGGACTGCAGCCCACCAGACTCCTCCATCCATGGGGTTTTCCAGGCAAGAGTATTGGAGTGGGGTGCCACTGCCTTCTCCCCTTATTGCTCCTTAGAGATATTCATACGTAACTGTTGATACATTAAAACAAGTACACACTCAAGTGTGATCAAAAGGACCTTCTTGGGATAACTTAGAGTGTATCTAAGAGTTTACGTGAAATCAAGATAAAAATCATTCATTCATTTCAAACAGCTTCAGAAGTACTTTGTAAATTTTATGTATGCAAACAAGCTCAGAAAACACATTCATCTCAAAATTTCCTGCTTCCCTCAGTCACCAGGGGAGCTCCTCAGGCCTGGCACAAAGGCCACTCTTTTCCTCATGACAGACAGAAGCTGATTTGACTGCTGCCAAAATCTCGGCTCTCTGTCCCTCTCCAGAGGCTGAGTCCATATTTCAGCTCCAGAAACCAAGTCCTACTCTCCCATTTCAGAAGCTAAGACCCCACTCCCCACACCAGAAGTTAAAGACCCCACTTCCCCATCTAGAGGCTAAGTTCCCACCACATGCCCTTCTGGCTAGGTCCACACATCCCCTTACAGAGGCTGAACCCCAGTTTTGGCTGCAGAGGTCACCTGATGCCACAGAGACTACATCCTGCTTCTCTCCTCTGGGTCAGTCTCTGCTTCTGCATCCAGAACCTAGGTCCTCAGAGCTCTCATTAGAGGTTAGGTCCATACTCCTCCTTCTAGAGGCTGAGTCTGGACTTTGGCTCCACAGGCAGTCCCTAGCTCTCACCTGAGAGGAGGTGCGCCTTTCTCTCCAGAGGATGAGAACTCACTGCTGGCCCCAGAGCCTGAGTCCCTATCCCTCTTCCAGATGCTGAGTCCCCATTTCAGATCCAGAGTCTAGTGTCAACTTGTGCTGCCAGTGACTGTCCCCATATTCTGCTATATATGTGCCCCTTGTCCCATAGTCTTAAGTTGCTACTTTTCCCTGCAGAAGACAAGTCCTTACATTCACAAGTACTTTTAACAGGGTGCCAACAAAACTACTGGAACCAGAGTCAATCAGTGATCTTCCCAGTTCCCTTCTCCTTAAGGTGAGTTACAGTGTATTTAGTTAAAATTAAGCAACATATTAATAAATACAAGCTCAGGATCAGACATTGTTTTCAAGAGTAACTGTAACTTCTTAGGCAGTTAGAGTATTCAGTTCATCTCAGTCTCTCAGTCGTGTCTGACTCTTTGCGACCCCATGAATTGCAGCATGCCAGGCCTCCCTGCCCATCACCAACTCCCGGAGTTCACTCAAACTCATGTCCATCAAGTCGGTGATACCATCCAGCCATCTCATCCTTGGTTGTCTCCTTCTCCTCCTGCCCCCAATCCCTCCCAGCATCAGAGTCTTTTCCAATGAGTCAACTCTTCGTATGAGGTGGCAAAAGTACTGGAGTTTCAGCTTTAGCATCAGTCCTTCCAAAGAAATCTCAGGGCTGATCTCCTTTAGAATGGACTGGTTGGACCTCCTTGCAGTCCAAGGGACCCTCAAGAGTCTTCTCCAAAACCACAGTTCAAAAGCATCAATTCTTCGGCACTCAGCTTTCTTCCCAGTCCAACTCACATCAATACATGACCACTGGAAAAACCATAGCTTTGACTAGACGGACCTTTGTTGGCAAAGTAATGTCTCTGCTTTTCAATATGCTATCTAGGTTGGTCATAACTTTCCTTCCAAGGAGTAAACGTCTTTTAATTTCATGCTGCGATCACCATCTGCAGTGATTTTGGAGCCCAGAAAAATAAAGTCAGCCACTGTTTCCACTGTTTCCCCATCTATTTCCCATGAAGTGATGGGACTGGATGCCATGATCTTAGTTTTCTGAATGTTGAGCTTTAAGCCAACTTTTTCACTCTCCTCTTTCACTTTCATCAAGAGGCTTTTTAGTTCCTCTTCACTTTCTGCCATAAGGGTGGTGTCATCTGCATATCTGAGGTTATTGATCTTTCTCCCGGCAATCTTGATTCCAGCTTGTACTTCTTCCAGCCCAGCGTTTCTCATGATGTACTCTGCATAGAAGTTAAATAAGCAGGGTGACAATATACAGCCTTGACGTACTCCTTTTCCTATTTGGAACCAGTCTGTTGTTCCATCTCTAGTTTTAACTGTTGCTTCCTGACCTGTATACAGGTTTCTCAAGAGGCAGGTCAGGTGGTCTGGTATGCCCATCTCTTTCAGAATTTTCCACAATTTATTGTGATCCACACAGTCAAAGGCTTTGGCATAGTCAATAAAGCAGAAATAGATGTTTTTCTGGAACTCTCTTCTTTTTTCCATGATCCAGCGGATGTTGGCAATTTGATCTCTGGTTCCTCTGCCTTTTCTAAAACCAGCTTGAACATCAGGAAGTTCATATTGCTGAAGCCTGGCTTGGAGAATTTTGAGCATTACTTTACTAGTGTGTGAGATGAGTGCAATTGTGTGGTAGTTTGAGCATTCTTTGGCATTGCCTTACTTTGGGATTGGAATGAAAACTGACCTTTTCCAGTCCTGTGGTCACTGCTGAGTCTTCCAAATTTGCTAGCATATTGAGTGCAGCACTTTCACAGCATCATCTTTCAGGATTTGAAATAGCTCAACTGGAATTCCATCACCTCCACTAGCTTTGTTCGTAGTGATGCTTTCTAAGGCCCACTTGACTTCACATTCCAGGATGTCTGGCTCTAGGTGAGTGATCACAGCATCATGATTATCTGGGTCATGAAGATCTTTTTTGTACAGTTCCTCTGTGTATTCTTGCTACCTCTTCTTAATATCTTCTGCTTCTGTTAGGTCCATACCATTTCTGTCCTGTATCGAACCCATCTTTGCATGAAATGTTCCCTTGGTATCTCTAATTTCTTGAAGAGATCTCTACTCTTTCCCATCCTGTTGTTTTCCTCTATTTCTTTGCATTGATTGCCGAGGGAGGCTTTCTTATCTCTCCTTGCTAAGAGTTAGAGTATAGCTGATCTAAATTAGTCAATGTATGTGAAATCAAGCTCAAAATCACTCACCCGCTTATAAATGAAATTTACAAGCTTCATAAGTGATATGTAAATTTTATATGTACAGGCTTACTCAGAAATACATGTATGACACAAATATACAATCCCACATCACTCTACCTAACCCTCCAAACTGGATGTAATTATTTGGTATTAGGTTAATCATGTTTCCATTATGGCTTGTAATTGCAATAATCTTTTATTTTTTGTCTGGCTACTGATTGTGAAAACTGATAAACGTCTTCTACTATTGTGATTTTTGCTTAATACAATAATTACATCATGATTAGTCAACAGAAAATAGTAGAATTCAGTAGAATTCTAGAATAGAATTCAGTAAAAGTACCATTTAATAGAAAAACCTGTAGTCACTTTTTAAAATCCAGATGCATGTCACAATTATCTTGGAATTTTTTGAAAAATACAAATGCCCGGGTATTGCTCTTTTTCCTTTACAGCTCCAGATGTGTTTCTAATGAGTCAGATCAGATCAGATCAGTCGCTCAGTCGTGTCCTACTCTTTGCGACCCCATGAATCGCAGCACGCCAGGCCTCCCTGTCCATCACCAACTCCCAGAGTTCACTCAGACTCATGTCCATCGAGTCAGTGATGCCATCCAGCCATCTCATCCTCTGTCATCCCCTTCTCCTGTTGCCCCCAATCCCTTCCAGCATCAGAGTCTTTTTCAATGAATCAACTCTTCGCATGAGGTGGCCAAAGTACTGGAGTTTCAGTTTTAGCATCATTCCTTCCAAAGAAATCCCAGGGCTGATCTCCTTCAGAATGAACTGGTTGGATCTCCTTGCAGTCCAAGGTACTCTCAAGAGTCTAATGAGTAGCCATGTTTAAAAACAAGTGGACTATATGATTATTTTTTCTTTTATCTAGTTTGTTTCACTTTTTCTATTTCATATTTGGTGCTCCCATTTCTTTTAGTTTATGTTTTCCAATTTCTCTCTATTTTTTTTTTTGACATTCTTTCTCAAGACTTTACCAAGCATAGTAGAAAAGCTTTTGTATACATAAATATATATATATTAATAGTATGTATAATATATACATATTTAGAAAACTTGCGAATTTTTGCCTAAATAAAAAATTTGACATTTTGATTCCACTTGTTTAACTTAGTCTGAATAGAATGCTAGACTTCTAATTTATATTCACTTAAAATTCTGAAATACTTCCATGTATTTTGGCATCCAGAAAAAAAGTCTAAAAAGTTTATTATCTTAGTGATTAAAAAAATTTGAATTAGGCTTGACACTTCTAATTCAGTTCTGAATATATAAAGAAATATTATGTTGCCAAAAAACAAGAAAATTATCATGTGATACAGTATTATTAACTGAAGTACAGATTTTGTCCAAATCTCAAAAATACAAAAAAAATTTATGGAAATTCAAAATGTAAAAAAATTAAAATATTAATTTTCTTTTTTATGTCTTTACCTGAATGGTCATATTTTCTGTAATGCATTGGAAATACATTTTGTGTGTGTGTGTTAGGACATTTTAGTAAAGGTTATTATTGAAAAAAGTCATGGGACTGGATGGATCATGGGATTGACTGATAAATTCATTCATTCAAATATTTATTAAGCCCTTGTTTTGTGCTAAGCAGTGACGTTCTTCTAGGCATTACAGCAATAAACAATGCACAAAGAAAAATTCATATCCTTTGAACTCACATTCTAATGCGGAGGGATAATAAAATAACACACATATAGTATGTTAGCAATCAGTGTTAAGGAGAAAGGTGTTAATAAAACAGGGATTGGGTGGGAAGGTTTCAGTTTTAGAAAAGGACGGCCAGGAAAGCCCTCAGTGGGAAAACATTACTTGAGCTTAATTCATGAAGGTGAGTTAGCATTCTAAGCAGAGGCAACAGAACATGCAAAGGTGCTGAGCAGAAGCAGGTCGAGTAAGTTCACGGAAAAGCAGGGACTGTGGCTGTAGACAAGAGATTAAAGTGAAAGTCTTTCAGTGGTGTCTGACTCTGCGACTCCATGGACTGATGCAGTCCATGGAATTCTCCAGGCCAGAATATCGGACTGAGTAGCCCATCCCTTCTCCAGGGGATCTTCCCGACCCAGGAATCAAACAGGGGTCTCCTGCATTACAGGCAGATTCTTTACCAGCTGAACTACCAAGAAAGTCCTGTAGACAAGAGAGCCGGGATAAAGTGCCGGGAGATGAGGACCGAAAGTTAACGGGCTGGGACGCGGGAGAATGGGTAGTGAGGGTGAAGAGGAGCAGCTCTAGTACGGACTGAAGCTAGGAAACTGTCCAACAAAGAGGATCCGAAGATAGCACCGCCCAAAGCTCCGCCCTGCTCTAAGCTCATAACTCAGCGCCTCGGCCGGAACTCAAGGGCCAACTCCGGGACCGGAAGCAGCTTTCTACCCGACCCCATTTTGCCCGCGGTTGTATTTCCGGTAGCGGCGGCGGGAAGCGAGTTACTCGCGGGCTTCTAGGCCTCCGAGGAGGCGAATCCGGCGGGAATCCGAGCCATCAGAACCGCCACCATGGTGAGGAGGCGCAGACCAGCAGCACGGGAGCTCCTGAGTCTCTTGGGGGGTGGGGATCGTGATTAACCGGGAAGGAGGTCATGGGTTGGCCCCTCAGGGGGTGAAGGCCCGGGCCTCGGCGCCTCCGTCTGGGTAGGAAAGACTCACACCGTCGTCCCTCGGTGGACTGGGCGGTGGGGGAGCGGGGGTGGCGAGAAGGCTGGAAATAAGGGACCGAGGCTAGAGTCGCTTGGTGCGCGCGAGGGTAGCGCTGGGGCTCTCCAAGCCTCTGTGGCCTTAGTGCTTGGGATCCCATAGGCGCTGAGTAAACTTTGCGGCATATATGTGTGTGGGGGCTTCTGAGCGGGCACTAGCGCCGTAAAAGGACTGATTAAGACCCGGTGAGAGGCTCAGACTTGGGAAGGGTGAGGGTCCGAGGAGTTGCGGAAAGACGTGGAACGACTTGTGGCCGGAAACAGTCTTGATTCTGGTAGATGGGGAGGAGGGAACGGAGGATGAGTGAAGGGAGGAAAAGTTCAACTCTTTTGTTCAGCATACATTTATGCTTGAGTATGCCAGACTTTTCAGGCCCTGGGGCTACACAATGAAGTGTTTCCTTTCTTCACCGCGTTCACTCTTATTTGGAGACACGGGTAACATAATTCGGAGTGGTAATTCAGCGTTAAGTAAAAGTAACGGCGGGGAGCGGGATAAGAATGTTTTCTAGACTTGGTGATCCCTGTCAGAGTCCTAGAAGACGCAGGCTTTCCCCCAGCGAAAATGGGAGAGAATGGTATAGATTCGAAGGACTGCAAGGCCAAGCGTGAAGGGTAGCATTGTTGAAAGTTCTTAGAGGGAAAGGGAAGAATGGGGGTGGGAGGAATTGGCGGGAATCTGATTATTAAAGGCTTTACATGCTATTTAATTTTGTTGGTGGTAAGGGATGCCATTGAAGGATTTTTAACAAGCAAAAGGACACGTACTTACTTGTGTTCAGAAAGATAACTGTTACGTAGCTGTTATATATTGGGTGAACCGGAAGTAGGATGTTGTTTAGAGAGCTGGTTAGAAGAATAGGCACTGGATTCAGGCTGACTAGCTTTCAGCACAGCTTAACCTCTTACAGCCTCTTGACCTTATCTGTAAAGTCTGATTTTAAGGATTAAATGAGATAAGTAGTGTTTGTGGCAGTGCCTGCCAGTGAGCGCCCAGTGCGAATTAGCTGTAGAAGACAAATGGAGCAGTAAATGTTACTGTAACGGTTCAGACCCGAGTGGTTAGAAGCTGTGATTACAGTTTGGTTAAAATGGTCATGTAAAAGAAACTGCACCACATAACTTGAGTCTCCAGGGTGACAGGAGTCAAGATTCTGATCCATGCATTTGTAGGTTCAGAAAACCTGTGTTTGTCCAACCTCACAGAGATGAGTAGCAAGCATAGTGCCTGGTACCTCAAAGGCTCTTGGATGAGTTAGGACTGGTCAGACTGATGGGAGGCTGATATAACAAATGCCAGGTTGTTTATTCATAGAAATGTAACTGCCAAGGGCACTTGACAGTCCTCTTCTGAGGTCTATATACTCTATTTTAGCACAACTACATTTGAAGCCAGGCTGTGAAGCAGAAAAGGTTGTTGGGTTAAGGAGTATGGCAGCATATATATTCTCATTATGTGTTCAAACTCATTAGCACTCTGACTACTAGGAAGTTTTAACGTTTCTAAATGTAGTCTTGGAGACACACTAACAAATCACTGATTTGGGGGTTCCATTCTCTTCTAAGCTGATCATCTCCTTTCTGATAACAGGCTCTTCACTGATTGGGTTCTTAGTGCCAGTCTCATTCCAGCTCTTTTACTCAGTCTTTTTTTTTTTTTTTTAAACTCAGTCTTTTTAATGGGATGTTGGTGTTCCACAGCACCGGAGTCACCTGTAATCTGCACAGTGGCAGATGGCCACTAATCTCTAATATGCATGGGTGTCAGTAGTTTGGAGCCATCTTACCCTCTCACTTCTGAAACATATACAACATTCAGTCCAGTTCAGTCCCTCAGTCGTGTCCAACTCTTTGACCCCATGGACTGCAGCACACCAGGCCTCCCTGTCCATTACCAACTCCCGGAGTTTACTCAAACTCATGTCCATTGAGTTGGTGATGCCATGCAACTATCTCATCCTCTGTCGTCCCCTTCTCCCACCTTTAATCTTTCCCAGCGTCAGGGTCTTTTCCAAGGAGTCAGTTCTTCACATCGGGTGGCCAAAGTATTGGAGTTTCAGCTTCAGCATCAGTCCTTCCAATGAATATTCAGGACTGATTTCCTTTAGGATGGACTGACTGCTTGGATCTCCTTGCTGTCCAAGGGACTCTCGAGTCTTTTCCGACACCACAGTACAAAAGCATCAATTCTTTGGCACTCAGCTTTCTTTATAGTCCAACTCTCACATCCATACATGACTACAGCATAGACAAAGATATACAATATAGACAAAGGCAATTGTTATATAAAAAAGATGATTTTACGGGAAGGGGGACTAACAGGTCAGGTTTGAAAACAGGTGAGAGAATTCCTAGGAAATGGCTGTGGTTGAAAGATAGAATACTTAGAAAGACAAACAGAAAAGAAGGCTGCAGCAGAAGTTTTAAGGAAAGACAACAGTTTTGTGGGTCCAAAGGAGCTGAGTCTCATTCCTGCTGATTTCTCCTTGCAGACTGTGGGCAAGAGCAGCAAGATGCTGCAGCACATTGACTACAGGATGAGGTGTATCCTGCAAGATGGCCGTATCTTCATTGGCACCTTTAAAGCTTTTGACAAGCATATGAATTTGATCCTCTGTGACTGTGATGAGTTCAGGAAGATCAAGTAAGGAGTGGGCTGTTGGGGAGGGGTTGAGTGGATGGGGAGTGGATTGGGTGGGTGGGGCAAGTGATAGGTGGTGACTAGCTGGCTGGTTCCTCTCAGTTTGCTCTCCTGTTTTACAGGGCAGATTAAAATGGAGAGTTTCTTAAATCTCTTTCCTTAGTCTTGCTCTTTATTTCTAGCAGAGTACAAGTTGTAAGGAGGGCTTCCAGGCTTTTTATTTCTCTGATTTTGTGTGCCCCTGGGTACTGGGGTAAAGGGCTCTCATGTTCTCCCCACAGGTGTGTAAGGGGGGAGAGCTTGATTTTCTGGCCTCATTGCCTATTTGTAAAGCTGTAGCCTAAAGGGCTCTCACAGTGCAGCCTGGTCTGAAACTGCTTTAAGAAGCCTCTGACCCTCTTCAGGGTAAGTGCTCAACTCCCCTTGTGGGTTTGGGGCCAGTGATTTTTGTTGTCATTTATAGAAACAATTGGAGAATACAATCCCATAATTTGTTAGATGATTCCCTTGTCTTAGGACTCACAGATCTTAAGCTTCTAGCCTAGTAAAAGATGTGGTCTAGTGCTTCATTCTGTTTTACAGTCAAGGCATCTTGAGGCCCAAAGAAGTTATGTAATTTCCTTGACCATCCAGCTCTCTTTTGCCACTGGAGTGTCCATAGTGTGTTGCCAGTGGCTGTTAATTCCCTTCGATTCTTTTTGGGACTTTTGTTTTCTTTGTGGCATGAGGTCAAGAAGGATAGGACAGAAAATGGTAGTGATGGCTGAGTGCCAGGTGCACATTAGAGAGTGGCCAACATTTTTGAATGAGACTAACTTTATTCTGGTAATGAAAATGTGCCCATTAGAAATATTTTTTAAAAGTACATAGAAGTATATGAGAAAAAACTTAAGATACCCATAAAGGATTTTTTTTTAAATTGTGAAAGGGCAGTACATGCTTTTTTTAAAAAATAAGAACTATAGATAAGTTTTTAAAAAGGAAAAAATGACCACCCACAGAAAATTTATATAAAAATCATTAAAATGAAACCTTTAAGTAATTTTTAAAAATCAAGGTGTTTTGTATTTCCTTTAATTTTAGGATATTGGCTTTGACTTTCCTTTCCCTATCTTGTTGCAATTACTTTTTCCCAGTCTTATCTCGTTTATATTTTGCTCATCCTTTTCTGCTCGTGGGTATTTGGAGATTCGTTTTTGTTCTTTGAGGATAGAAGTGTAATTTCTATGTAGCTAATCTCAACCTTTTCCTTTATGGCTTCTATTTCTAATGGGAGGTGAGAGACAGAGTTATAGTTCTGTGGGGTTGAATTAATACTAGAAGGATACTGCATGCAAGTAGAGTGAATGGGATTCAGTTGACTTGAGGAATTGTTTTGACTGTCTTCCTGACATTGTTAAAGCCTTAAGCTGAAGGAAGAAAAAGGGTAATGGCAACAAAGAGTTGACTGAGGAAAGGCTCTCATGGTGGCTTTGTGAGTGAGCCAGGGCTGGGCTTTCTTGAATCTTGTCCTGTCTCTCGGTCTGTGCATTCTCGTGGCATGGGACACAACCATCTGATGGGGGGAGGTTACAAGTTTAGCCTGTCAGTAGATTTAGTGTAAAACAAGTCTTTGAGGGCCCCTAGGTAGGTGAATATGAACTTTACCCTTTTTCTAATGCTTTTTTTGTTTTGTTTTGTTTCTTCTCCTAAACCTGTCTTTAGACCAAAGAACTCAAAACAAGCAGAGAGAGAAGAGAAGCGAGTCCTCGGTCTTGTGCTACTTCGAGGGGAGAACCTGGTCTCAATGACAGTAGAGGGACCACCTCCAAAAGACGTAAGTCAGAACTGAGAGCCAGTGCAAGGCCAGGAACCTTGTGCAAGGGAGGTGCCACCCTGAGCTGGGCCCTGTGTGGGGTTCTCTGTTTCATTGCAGTACTCACAGGTATCTTCTGGTTTCTGTTTCCCTTATACAGATAATAAACCAGAATCTTAAAGAGGTTACTTTGCAAGTCAGAAGTAAGGAGCTAGGATTTGAGGGTTTGTAACTTTAAATCCCTCTTTTCTTAGTTGATGTACATAGTCAATAGAAGAGGCACTTAAGGCCTCCTGGGTCAGTTCTTAATGTGATGACAGTCTGCTGCTGCTGCTAAGTCGCTTCAGTCGTGTCCAACTCTGTGCGACCCCATAGACGGCAGCCCACCAGGCTCCCCTGTCCCTGGGATTTTCCAGGCAAGAACACTGGAGTGGCTTGCCATTTCCTTCCCCAATGCATGGAAGTTGGACCATAAAAAATTGTAACTCCAAACAATAGAATACATGTATATTTTTTGTAAAGTTGTGGAATAATAGTTAATATTTAATTAAGCATCTGCTATTTGCCAAGCCCTTCAGTATTTAATCCATGTAACAGTCTTTTGAGATAGATTATTCCCACTTTATAGATAATGCAAATTGAAGTTTAGTAACTTGCACAAGGTGGCACAGCTGGAAAGTAGTGAAACTGTCATTTGATTCCAAGCAGTAAGGCAATGGCACCCCACTCCAGTACTCTTGCCTGGAAAATCCCATGGACGGAGGAGCCTGGTGGGCTGCAGTCCATGGGGTCGCTAAGGGTCGGACATGACTGAGCGACTTCACTTTCACTTTTCACTTTCATGCATTGGAGAAGGCACTGGCAACCCACTCCAGTGTTCTTGCCTGGAGAATCCCAGGGACAGGGGAGCCTGGTGGGCTGCTGTCTCTGGGGTCGCACAGAGTTGGACACGACTGAAGTGACTTAGCAGCAGCAGCAGCAGTATTGGTTCATTAACATCAGCCTCCCTTTAGAAATAGAAGAGGCTTTAGAGAATCTAACCAAATTTGTTTTCCCTTTTTTGTTTTTAAGATATTGTTTGTTAAAGGAATAATCTTGTTACCTTGTTTTAATTTTTGTCCATATATATATGTTGGGTTTTTTTTTTTTACTTGTAATAAGTATGTATCAGTCTGCTTTTTAACTTAACATTGTAAACATTTTTCCAAAGTTGCTGTATTCAAAAGTCATGTTAAAGATACTTTCAAGTGAGTGCAGAGTAGTTTATCCTAGTTCTTTCCTTCTGTTTAGACTCTTATATACAAAGGATGTTACCGTGTTTCTGATTCAAGGCCTATGGACCTATTCATAGCTTTGGTATCTATTTCCAGTAGAATTTGCTACTCTAATGTAGCCAATTGTAAACCTTCAGGACCACAACCAGTTTTGTTAAAACCTCTTCATTGGCAGATAAGGAAGCAGTACTAGAATGGTGGGATTACTTGCCCACTATCCCCACTATCACCCACCAAGTGAGAATCAGAGCTGGGACTGGACCTCATATCTCTTTGTCAGGTCAAAACTCTGATCTAACATAGACACCCTTTTGGGTGGAGGCTTAGCTGTTTGTTTATTTAATTTTCATAAGAATGCATATTGGTTGAGTTGTGTGTGCTTCTCTTGACTTAAAACTCTTAAGTTCTTTTAGCCTGCTAGGCATATAATCTTGGATGGAGGAGGAGTGGTGTTAACAGGAATGGATAGTGTTTATAAGAAGGTGTTTTGATGCCCTGTAAATCTGAGGGGTTCTCTTGGCAGTGATATTCCAAAGTGTACTTCTTATTCTCTAGGCCACAAGTGTATTAACATATATTTATTTTTCAGACTGGCATTGCCCGAGTGCCACTTGCTGGAGCTGCTGGGGGCCCAGGGATTGGCAGAGCTGCTGGTAGAGGAATCCCAGCTGGGGTTCCTATGCCTCAGGCTCCTGCAGGACTTGCTGGGCCAGTCCGTGGGGTTGGTGGTCCATCCCAACAGGTGAGGAGTTGGAGGAAGGGGCACCACCTTCTGTAATTAAAGGATAGAGTGAAGATCTGAGTCCAGAATGACCAACTAGGCTGTGATTGTCAAGCTATCAGTATTTCACTGTGCTTCATACACGGTTGGAGAGTCAAGCAAAAAGGAAAGCTTGCTATTATGCATTATTTTGATGCTGTAAGAGATGCATGAAAAGTTTTTGACCAACTGTATTAAAGTATTTCCGTGACAACATTTGAAATCTTGACCCTTGCACAATATGGGTGTTAGGAATGCCAACTCTGCAGGTGAAAATTTGTATATAACTTTACAGTTGGCTCATTATGTCCATGGATTCAAGCCAAGAATGTGCACAGTATTGTAGTATGTATTTAGGGAGAAGAATGCCTATAAGTGAACCCTGGCAGATTAAAACCATGTTCAAGGATCAGCTGTACTATAGCTTTTACAACCTATTGTCAGGCCTGTTTGAGCATGCAAATGCCTTATCTAATTTGGATTGGGCATCCTTAACTTAGGCCTGGAAAACAGGAATTGAACTTAAGATCACGCTTGATCTCCTCTGGCATAATAGGTTTTGATAGGAAGTCTGATGCTTTGAGTTGTAGCTCAGTGGATTTGGTGTCTGCTGTTTCTTTACCAAGTTGGAGAGGAGAGAGGGGTACTGTATTGCACTGTACTGTTCTGCCTAACTTCTTTCCTGTGTCTTCCTAGGTGATGACCCCACAAGGAAGAGGTACTGTTGCAGCAGCTGCAGCTGCAGCCACAGCCAGTATTGCAGGGGCCCCAACCCAGTACCCACCTGGCCGTGCAGGTCCTCCACCACCCATGGGCCGAGGGGCACCCCCTCCAGGTGAGGAGCCCAGGAGGAGTCCATTGTTAATTGATAGAAGATGCCTTAGCTGGATTTATGATGAGACATACCCTTGACTGAAACTAATGACGAGTTTGTGTAATTAAGCAGGATTACTCTGAGATCCAGCTTGGTTGACTGACTTTGGAACTAGCCAGACTAGAGCTCTATCTCTGTCTCAAGTCCTAGTGCTAGGAAGGACTGGAAGGGTGGAATGGTCCCTCTGTCTTAGAATGTGGTGAACAGTTTTGTACGTTTCCTGCTATCTTTTGTACTTTTCCTGCTATGATGGACACTTGGGCTGTATTCTTGGGATTTTTCTCTTGCAGGCATGATGGGCCCACCTCCTGGTATGAGGCCTCCCATGGGTCCCCCAATGGGGATCCCACCTGGACGAGGAACTCCTATGGGCATGCCGCCACCGGGGATGCGGCCTCCTCCCCCAGGGATGCGAGGTAAGTGCCTGTAGCAGTGGCCTTGATTCCCTAGGGCTAGGTTGGGTTAGGAATTGGAGAGAAGGTTGGATTTTGATCATACCTTCTTGGCTTTTATGCCTTAAGTTTAGGGAAGTGAACACTTAGAGGACAGCTTTGTTCAGAAAGGAAAGAGGGAGCAAGCATTTCTTAAATGGACCTTACCTCCCTCTTAGAATAGTGAGAACCTCCCTGTACACAGTACTTCCAGTATCTAAGGCAGTATTCTCTGGTCACTGTAAAATAGTGCATTTTGTTGCATGACCAAGAAAGGTCTTAGGCCCTTTGGTTTGGGAGTGGCTATTAATTAAGGAGGGACTCTGGGCTTTGCTGTACTATTTATTATGGATTATCTGTTTAACTCCAGTTTGAGAAATGCTGATGCAGATCAGTTCTTTTGTTTTGTAGGCGAGAAACAGGCCCATAGAGAGCTCATTGTCCAGGCCAGTGTTCTTTTCATGAAGCCATAATGGCCTATAAGTTAACCCGTGGCCAAACTGGCTGATCACTGTATTTATAGTTTTCCATTACTGAGCTTTGTAAGCTTAGGAGCCCATGGCCCCAGAGAAGTACCCCTCTGAGCATTTGGTAACTGCCGGGTGTGGGAGGCTGGGGTAGGGTGGGGATTTGAGTTGCAGATCAGGCACTGACTAAACTTCTTACTCTTACTTCAGGCCTTCTTTGACCTTGGCCACAGAGTTATGGAAGTAGCTCCACAGAGGCTTGGGCCCGATTCTCCAGGGCCACGTTACCACACCTGTTTGTTTGTTAAGCCGTTGTTCGCGGAGTCTCACCGGATTGTCTGGTTTCCCTTACAGGGCCCCCTCCCCCGGGAATGCGCCCACCAAGGCCCTAGGCTCATCTTGGCCCTCCTCAGCTCCCTGCCTGTTTCCCGTAAGGCTGTACATAGTCCTTTTACTTCCTTGTGGCCTGTGACACTAGTTTATAATAAACTCTTTAAGAGAATATTACAAATGCACCTAGTATGTTTGTTTATTTTCAGAAAAACTGTTGATGTATTGGGTGCTTGATAAGAATCAAGAAGGGTTGCCTTGGAAAAACTAGCCCTAATCCTGTTTCCTTAGCCCTAATCCTTAGCTGTTTCCCTTGTAAAATACTGTATTTATTTGCAGGGATGCACAGTCTCATTCAAGAGAATTACAAAATTGAACTGTAAGCAGACATTTTCACCTGTTATACTGGCAAAAATCATCTTGTTAACTTTAATACTGTATTGGTGAGGGTTGTGAATTGGTATATCCTCTTTGGGGGCACTAATCAAGATAACTTCTTAAGCAGCACTTTATTTTCTTTAGAAACTAAATTTACAATTCCATCTTAAAGTTGAAAGTTGGCAACAAGTCTTTTACAATTTAGGATCTTTCTCCATAGCCTCTCTAAAGATCTTAATTCCTAAACTACTCCATGAGCTCTGAAATGGTGTTCCCCACACCGTTCTGGAAGTTTTCACATCTTAATGTGAGATCTGACACCTGTTGTTAACGAAGGGAACTGTTAAAAGCTGTCTTCCTCTTGGCTAACGCAGTCCACCAGCAATGTTAACAATTAATTTACTATTTAAAAACAAAACTACTCAAGCATTGCTTGGAACTGTTACGCTGGGAATCCTTTCCAGAAAATTCACTCCCTGAGAGAAAAGAGAGATCCTAACCAGTTGCTTCTACGGACGATCACCCTAGTTTGGTGCATGTAACGGAATGTCCTTTGAAGTATAACTCAAAAGGTCAGGAATCCTTGGTCATCCTGACAAACCTAATGGCATTTACATACACGATATATCTAAAACTGATCCTAGATCAAGTATTGCAACCATAATCCCAAATAATTCCATTATTTAGCACATGAAGTTCCTGCTGAGTTGCCAGAACTAGCTAGAAGCAAAGAGTGATGGTTCATCATCTTTTACAAGTAAGGAAAAAGCAAGAAGGAAAGGAAACTTCTCCTTCCTAAATTTGTCAAATTGATGGCTATCTTCATGTCTTTGATATGATTGAGAGTCCTCAATTTCCTGATCTGAGGAGTCCATTTTCAAAGTTACTGTCAAGATCAAGAAGCACTTTCAGGTTTTTCTTTGCCATGGCCCAAGAACTCCAGTCTTTCAATAGGAATCTTCTCCTTCATTGCTTTCTAAACACACTGCTGGTAGCACTTGAAGAGGCCAGTGCATGGATCCCTGGAGCCATTCCCCTTGAGGAAATTACTGGCAAACCAGTGATTGAACCACTGGTTGTATTCAGCTTTCAAGGTGGTGCAAGCCTCCCCTACATTGTTCACGATGTCAGTGTCTGTGGTGGTTGAGCAGTGCTTTATCATTTTTCTATAATAAACTATGAAGCAAATACTGAGACATCTCTGATCCAGTGGCTAAGAATCCACCTTCCAAAGCAGGGGACAATTCCTGGTTGGAGAACTAAAATCCCATAGGCCTTGGAGCAACTAAGCCCGTGTGCCTCAACTACTGAGCCTGCACACTCTAGAGCCTGCATGCCACAAGAGAAGCCTGTGCACTGCCAAGAAGACCCATCGCAGCCAAAATACAAAAAGTGTGAAGCAAGTAATAAAAATGAAATGAATCCTATTGGAAGAGGAACAGTTTTGGTATAACTTTCTCCTGGGGTCATATGCATGTATATAATCTGATTTTTTGAGTTGTGGGGTATCAATTTCTTCCACCCAAAGTCTGTTCGATAGGTCACTAAACAGTACTCTATTAGTACATCAAGCTTAAAAAGGCTACAGAAATAAAGTGAATACTCTAAAATTACTGCATGGGATGGAGGACCATCCTAAATGTAAAAGAACTTAGTGGAAAAGGAGAGACTACCGTTGTAGAATGAAGGTGTTTGTCCAGGGAAATAAAAGTGGTTCAGTATAAAAACAGTCAAATGTAACAAGTTAATAGGACAAGGAAAAAGCTGTATGGTCATCTCAGTAAGAAGACATTGGATAAAATTATAACAGGAATAGAAGGGAAATTTATAAACATGATACAGGTGTGTGTGTGTGTGTGTGTGTTTTAATGAAAAGCCCACAGCTAACATAATGAAA
The DNA here is from genome assembly GCF_002263795.3 of Bos taurus. Taxonomy (NCBI): domain Eukaryota; kingdom Metazoa; phylum Chordata; class Mammalia; order Artiodactyla; family Bovidae; genus Bos; species Bos taurus. The sequence continues at coordinate 52,677,657 of NC_037340.1, forward strand.
GGTTGAAAACTTTACCCTTAAGATCAGAAATAAGTGTCCCCACTTCAACCACTGCTATTTAAAATTATACTGGAAGGTCTACCCAGAGTAATTAAGAAGGAAAAAGCCAAATTGGAAAGGAAGATTGTATTCTTCCTTTATGTGGAAATTCTGTATGTGGAAAATCACAAAGAATACATAAGAAAGCTCCTAGATGTGATAATTGAATTCAACAAAATTGCAAGTTAGGAGAGTGCAATTGTATTTCTATATACTATCTATAGTCTGAAAAAAGGTCCATTTACAACAGCATCCAAGAGAATAATATACTTAGGAATCAATTTAACCAAGGTTGTGGAAGATTTGTATGCTGACAAGAACATCCTGAAAGAAAAAATGGAAATACCTACCATATTCATGAATTGAAAGACAGTATTAAAATGGCTGTATTTCCCAAAGAAATATAGATTATATGCAATCTAACAAAATTCCAAGAGATCTTTTTGCAGAAATGAAGCTCATCCTCAAATTCTATGAAGCTGCAAGGGACACTGAATAGCAAGAACAATCTTGATATCTCACTTCTTAATTTCAAAACTTAACTACAAAGCTTGAGTAATCAAAACTCTGGTACTGGCATAAGGATAGATACAGACCAGTGGAATAGAATTGAGAACCCAGAAATAAGCCGTTGCATATTTGACCGTGAAAGTGTCAACACCTTTCACTGGGAAAAGGGTAGTCTGTTGGACAAGTGGTCCTAAGACAATCGCAAAACCACATAGAAAAGAATGAAGTTGGTCACCTGCCTCACTTCATATATCACTCATTAACAAAATGGATTAACAGTTTATAAGAACTAAAACTAAATTGCCAGAAGAAAACAAGTCTTGATGACCTGGGGTTGCATTCTTATCAGATCAGATCAGATCAGTCGCTCAGTCTTATATTTGACACTAAAAGCTCAAGGAAAAAACAAAAAAAATGGATTTCATCAAATTTAGAAATTGCATCAAAGGACATTATCAAAAATGTGAAAATGTAGCTTACAGAATGGAAGAAAATATTTGCAAAGCATATATCTGATTTGTGTTTAAAATCCAGACTACTAATTTTATATAAAGAACTTTCAAAACTATAGATAAACAGCCCAATTAAGTCAACAAAGGAATACACATTTCTTCAAAGAAGATACACAAATGGGCAACACATGAAAAACTTCATCATTGGTCATGAAAGAAATTCAAATCAAACCCACAATGAGATATCACTTCAACCCACTAGGACGACTTTAATGGGGGAAAAAAGCTGGCAAGGATCTGGAGAAATACTGCATTACTGGTAAGAATGTAAAATGTTGCAGTGACTATGTAAAATGATTTGACTGTTCCTCAAAAAGATAAACAGAATTACCATATGATTCTACTCTTAAGTATGTATCCAAGAGAAATGAAAATATATGTCTACACAGAAACTTGTATAGGAATGTTTATAGTAGAATTCATAACAGGCAAAAGGTGGGAACAGCCCAACTGTTGCATCAGTGGATTAATTGATAGGTAAATTGTGGGCTGTACATTCAATGGAATATTACTCAGCCATAAAAGGAATGAAATATTGATTCTGCTACTATTTGGATGAGCCTTGAGAATATTCTGCTAAGTAAAAGAAACTGATCTCAGAGAGACAACAGGGAGCAGCCCTGAAGAGGGATCTTACTTCCCTGCCCAGGAATTGAACATGGGTAGCTTGGAGAAGGGGCTTCCCAGGCGGCACTAGTGGTGAAGAACCCATCTGCCAGTGCGGGAGACATAAAGAGATGCGGGTTCAATCCCCTGGAGGAGGCATGGCAGCCCACTCCAGTATTCTTGCTTGGAGAATCCCATGGACAGAGGAGTCTGGTGGGCTACAGTCCATGGGGTTGCAAAGAATCGGACATGACTGAGTGATTTAGCACACACCCACGAAGCCTGGATGAAAACCAGGAATCCTAGCTACTAGACCACCAGGGCCTAGAGGTTGGAAGCAAAGTTTCCCTCTTACCCTTTTGAAAGGATTTTTCAAAGAGGCAGAAACTGAAAACATGTGTGAAGTTTATTATTTGAGACAGCATGAGATGTGGGAGAGCACAACAGAGAAACAGTTTGTTTATTTAAGACAGGTGAACGAATCTAGAGCATGTTATACAGAGTGAAGTAAGAAAAATAATGTATTAACACATACAGAATCTAGAAAAATGATATTGATGAAGCTATTTGCAAGGAAAGAATGAAGATGCAGGTGTAGAGAATGGACTTGTGGATGCAGTGGGGGAGGGAAAGGGGGACAGAGAAAGCAGCATCAGCATATATATGTATACTATCAGGTGTAAGATGGATACTAGTGAGAAGTTGCTGTGTAGTGCAGGGAGCCTATTCGGGTGCTCTGTGATGACCTGGAGGGATGGGATGGGGTGGGGGGGGGTGCGGGGAGAAGGGAAGGGTTGTGTGTATAATTATGGCTGATTTTGAGTTGTATGGCAGAAACCAACACAGCATTGTAAAAATTTTTTAAAAAGTTATATATACTGTATGGCATTAAAAAAAAGATACTGCAAAAATAAATAAATAAATAAACACTGAAGCAAGCCAGAGATACACAGCTAGAGAGAAAGAGTATGGGCACCCTCTACTGAGGCAGGACACAGATTAGAGGTGATTTGTTGTTCAGTCGATCAGTCATGTCCAACTCTAACCCCATGGACTGCCGCACACCAGCTTCATCTCCTGGAGCTTGCTCAAACTCATGTCCACTGAGTCAGTGATGCCATTTAACCATCTTGTCCTTTGTTGTCCCCTTCTGCCTTCAACCTTTCCCAGCATCAGGGTCTTTTCTAATGAGTCAGCTCTTCACATCAGGTGGCCAAAATATTGGAGCTTCAACTTCAGCATCAGTCCTTCCAATGAATATTCAGGGTTGATTTCCTTTAGGATTGACTGGTTTGATCTTGCTATCCAAGGGACTCTCAAGAGTCTTCTCCAACACCACAGTTCAAAAGCATCAATTCTTTGGCGCTCAGCCTTTATGGTTCAACTGTCTATGGTTCAAGTCATCCATACATGACTACTGGAAAAACAATAGCTTTGATTATACAGACCTTTGTTGGCAAAGTAATATCTCTGCTCCTTAATAGACTGTCTAGGTTTGTCATAGCTTTTCTTCCAAGGAGCATTTTTAATTTCATGGCTGCAGTCACCACTGCAGTGATTTTGGAGTCCAAGAAAATAAAGTCTGTCACTGTTTCCATTGTTTCCCCATCTATTTGCCATGAAGTGATGGGATCAGATGCCATGATCTTCATTTTTTGAATGTTGAGTTTTAAGCTGGCTTTTTCACTCTCTTCTTTCATCTTCATCAACAGGCTGTTTAGTTCCTTTTCACTTTCTGCCATAAGGGGGTGTCATCTGCATATCTGAGGTTATTGATATTTCTCCCGACAATCTTGATTCCAGCTTGTGTTTCTTCCAGCCCAGCATTTCTCATGATGTACTCTGCATAGACATTAAATAAGCAGGATGACAATACAGCCTTGACGTACTCCTTTCCCTATTTGGATCCAATCTGTTGTTCCATGTCTGGTTCTAACTGTTGCTTCTTGACCTGCATACAGCTTTCTCAGGAGACAGGTAAGGTGGTCTGGTATTCCCATCTCTTTAAGAATTTTCCACATTTTGCTGTGATCCACACAAAGAGGTGATTGAAATCACTCATATAGGACAGTCCTTCAGTGTCTTTGTTTACATTTGGCCAATTATCTTGTTTCTTTCTTCACTCCTAACTAGTCCTTGGACTCTCCCCCAGATGCCTATGCAACATTTTTCTAAGATTCCACCACAGAGGCTTGTGGGTACATGTCTACACTTATTATGGGAAGGTGTTGCTCCCTCCCCCAACCCCCCCACTTTTTTAAGCTTTTTTTTTCACTGTCTCTCCCTCCTTAATCCTCCCTCTACTTGTCCTGGTGTTTCTTTCTTTTTTCTTTCTCTTTTTGGCTGTCCTGGGTCTTCATTGCTGCCAGACTTTTCTCTGGTTGGAGTGAGCAGGGGCTGCTCTCCAGTTGCAGTGCACAGGCTTCTCATTGTGGTGGTTTCTCTTGTTGCAGAGCACAGGCTCTAGGGTGCGTGAGCTCAGAGGTGTGGTTCCTAGACTCTAGAGCACAGGCTCAATAGTTGTAGTGCACAGGCCCAGTTGCTCTGTGGCATGTGGGATCATCCTGGATCTGGGATTGACTTGTGTCTCCTGCATTGGCAGGTGTATTCTTTACCATTGAGCCACCAGGATAGCCCTTCTTCCCTTTCTGACCCCCAAGGAGCCTTCCTCTGCATGTGCAGACAGGGAAGTTTCACTTGACCTCAGGAGTGGTCATCTTATCTCCACTTTAGCAGAGCTCAGCTTCTGCCATTAGCTTTGTCCTTGGAGTGTCTGGGTGAGAACAAAGCTCCAAATTTACTCCACTTAACAAGCACCGTCTGTCTAGTGCTGCTGCTGCTGCTGCTAAGTCGCTTCAGTCGTGTCCAACTCTGTGCGACCCCAGAGATGGCAGTCCACCAGGCTCCCCTGTCCCTGGGATTCTCCAGGCAAGAACACTGGAGTGGGTTGCCATTTCCTTCTCCAATGCATGAAAGTGAAAAGTGAAAGGGAAGTCGCTCAGTGTCCGACTCTTAGCGACCCCATGGACTGCTGCCTACCAGGCTCCTCCGTCCATGGGATTTTCCAGGCAAGAGTACTGGAGTGGGGTGCCATTGCCTTCTCTGTCTGTCTAGTGCAGGGGCCTGTTTATCTCTTCCCTCAAAACTAGACCCAGCAGGGCATATATGGCTCCTTTTTGTTTTTAGTTTGCATGTTCTTTTTTTTTAAAATTGAGATATTTGTTGTTGTAATTGTTCAGTCACTAAGCCATTCCAACTCTTTGTGATCCCACGAACTGTAGCACGCCAGGCTTCCCTTCCTTCACTATCTCCTAGAGTTTGCTCAAACTCATGTCCATTGAGTTGGTGATGTCATCCAATCATCTCATCCTCTCTCACCCCCTTCCCCTCCTGCCCTCAATCCTTCCCAGCATCAGGGTCTTTTCCAATGAGTTGGCTCTTCACAACAGGTGGCCAAAATATTGGAATATCGGCTTCAGCATCAGTCCTTCCAATGAATATTCAGGGTTGACTTCCTTTAGGACTGACTGGTTTGATCTCCTTGCTGTCCAAGGGACTCTTAAGAGTCTTCTCCAGCACCACAGTTTGAAAGCATCAGTTCTTTGGCACTCAGCCTTCTTTATGGTCCAACTCTCACATCCATACATGACTACTGGAGAAACCATAGCTTTGACTATATGTACCTTTGTTGGCAAAATGAGGTCTGCTTTTTAATATACTGTCTAGGTTTGTCATAGATTTTCTTCCAAATAGCTTTCTTTAAAATATTCATATTTTAATTTTATGACTGCAGTCACCATCCAAAGTGATTTTGGAGCCCAAGAAAATCTGCCACTGTTTCCATTTTTTCCCCATCTATTTGCTATGAAGTGATGGAATTGGATGCCATCATCTTTGTTTTTTAAATGGTGAATTTCAAAGCTAGCTTTTTCACTTTACTCTCACACTCATCAGGAGGCTCTTTAGTTCCTCTTCACTTTCTGCCATTAGGGTGGTGCCATCTGCATATCTGAGGTTGTTGATATTTCTCCCAGGAATCTTGGTTCCAGCTTATGATTCATCCAGCCTATCATTTCACATGATATACTCTGCATAGAAGTTAAATAAGCAGGGTGACAATAGAGCCTTGATGTATTCCTTTCCCAATTTTGAACCAGCCCGTTGTCCCATGTCTGATTCTAACTTGCTCCTTGTCCTCCATACAGGTTTCTCAGAAGACAGGTAAGGTGGTATGGTATTCCCATCTCTTTAAGAATTTCCCATAATTTGTTGTAATCCACACAGTCAAAGGCTTTAGTGTAGTCAATGAACCAGAAGTAGATGTTTCTCTGGAATTGTCTCACTTTTTCTATGATCCAGTGAATGTTGGCAATTTGGTCTCTGGTTCCTCTGCCTTTTTGTAAATGCAGCTTGTACATCTGGAAGTTCTCTGTTCTAGCTTGAAGAATTTTGAACATTACTTTGCTAGCATGTGAAATGTGTGCAATTGTACAGTAGTTTGAACATTCTTTGGTATTGCCCTTCTTTGGGATTGAAATGAAAACTGACAGTCTTATGTACCTCTTAAATTGTCACCCCTTTATTGCCCTCACCTCTTTCCTCTATTTGTTGGTAACCATAAATTTGCTCTCTGTGACAGAGTGAGTCTGTTTCTTTTTGTTATGTTCACTAGTTTGTTGGATTTTTTTAGATTCCACACACAACTGATATCATACAGTATTTGTCTTTATCTGATTTATTTCACTTAGCATCAGTTCAGTTGCTCAGTCGTGTCTGACTCTTTGCGACCCCATGAATTGCAGCACCCCAGGCCTCCCTGTCCATCACCAACTCCCGGAGTTCACTCAAAGTCATGTCCATCGAGTTGGTGATGCAATCCAGCCATCTCATCCTCTGTTGTCCCCTTCTCCTCCTGCCCCCAATCCCTCCCAGCATCAGAGTCTTTTCCAATGAGTTAACTCTTTGCATGAGGTGGCCAAAGTACTGAAGTTTCAGCTTTAGCATCAGTCCTTCCAAAGAACACCCAGGACTGATCTCCTTTAGGAGGGACTAGTTGGATCTCCTTGCAGTCCAAGGGACTCTCAAGAGTCTTCTCCAACACCACAGTTCAAAACCAGCAATTCTTCAGTGCTCAGCTTTCTTCACAGTCCAACTCTCACATCCATACATGACCACTGGAAAAACCATAGCCTTGACTAGACAGAACTTTGTTGGCAAAGTAATGTCTCTGCTTTTCAATATGCTATCTAGGTTGGTCATAACTTTCCTTCCAAGGAGTAAGCATCTTTTAATTTCATGCTGCAGTCACCGTCTGCAGTGATTTTGGAGCCCCAAAATATAAAGTCTGACACTGTTTCCACTGTTTCCCCATCTATTTCCCATGAAGTGATGGGACCAAGTGCCATGATCTTAGTTTTCTGAATGTTGAGTTTTAAACCAACTTTTTCACTCTCCTCTTTCACTTTCATCAAGAGGCTTTTGAGTTCCTCTTCACTTTCTGCCATAAGGGTGGTGTCATCTGCATATCTGAGGTTATTGATATTTCTCCTGGCAATCTTAATTCCAGCTTGTACTTCTTCCAGCCCAGCGTTTCTCATGATGTACTCTGCATATAAGTTAAATAAGCAGGGTGACAATATACAGCCTTGACGAACTCCTTTTCCTGTTTGGAACCAGTCTGTTGTTCCATGTCCAGTTCTAACTGTTGCTTCTTGACCTGCATATAGGTTTCTCACTTAGCATAGTGACCTCCAAATCCATTCATTTTGTTGCAAATGGCAAAAATTCCTTCTTTTCTATGTCTGAATAGTATTCCTTTATATATACATGCATATGATATATATGTATAATATATATACCACATCTGTAGTTGTATCTGTATGAATGCGTTAGTTCCTCAGTTGTGTCTAACTCTTTGCGACCCCGTGGACTGTAGCTGGCCAGGCTCCTCTGTCCATGGAATTCTCGAGGCAAGAATCCTGGAGTGGGTTGCCATTCCCTTCTCCAGGGGATCTTCTTGACCCAGGGATCGAACCTAGGTCTCCTCTGTTGCAGGCAAATTCTTTAACATCTGAGCCACCAGAGGAGCCCCTATCTGTATCTATATGTCTATATCTATATATACCAGTTCAGTTGCCTGTGGGAAAAGAAACCTAGTTCAAGGGAAACAGAAATGGACAGGAGAGTTTCCACTCTATGCCACTTAGAACTTAAAATATTTAACAGTGTGAGTTCATTACCTACTTTAAAAAATTAAGTGCATTTAAAACATTCAAAATTGTAAAATAATGAGTGTACTTAAAAAAGTAAATCCACCAGGAGGCAGCCATGCTCTGTCAGGAGGAAGGAAGCAGCAGATATGTGAGCTCAATCTTATTAATGGATGCTGGGATTGTGGGGTTTTTTTTTTTTTTTTTTCCTCCCTAATACTCTGTATTTTCTAATTTTCTACAAAGACCTATACAGAAATAAAATACACTTAAGGAAAGAAGGAAGTGTAAAGCCCTGCCCCTTTATAGCTATGTCTGTATGTATAAACTCCTGAAAGTAGGGTTACCGAGGGAGAGTGGGGCTGCATTTAAAGTGTTGATAGACCTACCAGGTATCCCTCCAGTGGTATCACCCTACACCACTCACAGTGGTGTGTGCAGGTGCTGGGAGTTTGTAGTTACAGTGTTACATCTTATTCAGTTTAAGTTAAAAATAGCTCCTTGTTTTAATTAATGTGTTTAGCTAAAGGGACACTAGTTATATTTTCATATATTTAAAAGTAACTTATGTATAATCATATAAGAAATGAATCACCAGTCCAGGTTTGATGCAGGATACGGGATGCTTGGGGCTGGTGCACTGGGATAACCCAGAGGGATGGTACGGGGAGGGAGGTGGGAGGGGGGTTCAGAATGGGGAACATGTGTATACCCATGGCGATTTCATGTTGGTGTATGGCAAAACCAATACAATACTGTAAAGGAATTAGCCTCCAATTAAAATAAATAAATTTAAATTAAAAAAAAGTAACCTGCTTTTGTTTTTCAGTAAACTACTTCCTTGGCTCTACCAAGGGCTGGAAATCAGTCCATGTTGTTTCCTACTTTGTGCACTGAACACATGCTGTTGAATAAATTAATGATGAGTAACTTTTCCAAGCTCACTTTCCTCATCTATTAAGTGGGAGTGTGTCTTCTTGTCTCATGGGGGGCGGCATTGTGCCCTTCGCCAGCTTTGATTTGGATATCTGAGACTGATCTATCTGTGCACCACAAGTGTTTGAAACGATTTATTGTAGACATAATGAGGCTTTCTGGGGAGGCAGGGCAGGGTCCCGAACAGGTCTGAAAATGTTTTGAGAGAGCAGGGTGGGGCAACTCTCCCATTTCACTGTGGTTGTTGGGGTAGGGGATGCTGTGGTGAGGTCCCATAAAAGGGCCAGGGCATGTATGGCTTGGACATCCCACAGGTGTCAAGGGAGGGTGCCCATAGTTTTCTTATGAGCTTTGAAGCTGTCAGCAGTCAAACAGCAAAAATGAAGTGGGCCTTGGTATGACAGAACCTTATCTCTTGTTCTTTAGTCATTAAGTCGTATCTGACATTGACTCCATGGACAGTAGCATGCCTTAAATCACTGAAGATTAGATGAGGTAATATACACAATAAGCTTGCCATAGAGGAAATGGTCAATAAATATTTGCCATTATTATTGTTATTCTTGAGTCTTTCAATTGTAGCTTTGTAAGAAGTTTTTTTCCCTTGTTTTTTTCATTTTGAATATAACCTTAGAATTTTTTTTCCTACTGATCTGCTGTCACTGTAGATCTCATTATAGAGTGAGATCTATAGTGACAATATTGACAAATCTTCTTACATATCATATGGCTTACTTTGAACCATACTTACTTTGAGTCTTTGTTTCATCACACTTTTAACCAGGTACAGTGCTTTGCATGGAGTCTAAGAAAGAAAATGCCTGTTTCCAGAATCCTCATATTGAACCCAGCCCAATGCTGGGTGCTTCATATATGTCATGTCAGGGAATGTATTTGACATGAATGAAAGAGACTATCCCTGTGGTATTGGCTGGGGAAGCTGGTTGATAAATCTGAATATGATATATCTGCTCCTAGATAAACACCCAACAGAAATTCTGACATATGCTTACAAGAAGACATGTGCAGGAAAGTGCATAGTGACTCTATTCATAACAGCCAAAACTGGGAAGTACCCAAAGATTCATTGACAGTACACACATAAACTTGTAGTATATTCACACATTGGAATGTTGCACATCAAGGAGTATGAAAGATACACAGTATGAAACATACACAGAAATACGGATGAATCTTCTATAAAAATGTCAAGTGACAGAAGCCAGACCAATCACAAAATACATATTGTGTAATTCCACTCATGAAGGACAAAAACTAATCTTTGATTCTGCAATCTAGGATAATGTTTACCCTTAAAGGGGGCACAATGGGAATTTTTAGGGTGCTCGGTAGTGTTCTATTTTTTTGATCTGAGTGCTGGTTATGTAGGGGGTTCAGTTTGTGAAAATTCAGGAAGTTTCACATACAAATGCATTTCTGTGTCTTTGTTAAGCCCCTAAAAAACCTCATAGGGGAAAATCTGAAAGGAACAAAATATTAATAGAATTCTTTGTACTTGATGAGCTAACATCCTTGAACGTGGAGAAGGATAATAAATAATAAATAGCCAAATAAATAATTGCTTTGGAGAAAAGGATGAGGTCTGAGTTGCAGAGTGCTGTGAGTATGGTGCTATTTAATGAAGTTGGTTAGAAAAGGCCCTACTAATAAAGAACAATTTGAGCAGAAACCTGTTGGATGTAAGGGAGCAAGTCATGCAGAAAAGATTGAGGATCGAGAAAAAGGATTCCAGATGGAGGGCACAACAACTGCAAAGGCACTAAGGTGGGAGTGAGTTTTTCAGAGACTGTCAAGAAGGTCACAGGCCACGTATCAATTGATTCCAGTTGTTAAGGTTTGTCAGTGGAGGATACTTTGCAGGAAGACATTGCAGGAAGAGAGGGCTTTCTGTCCTGGTTCTACTGTGCTCTAGAGGATTTCTGCAGGGAAAGTGACTTTAAAAAAAATTATTTTTAATTGGAGGATAATTGCTTTACAATGCCGTGTTTGTTTCTGCCAAACAACAGCATGAATCCGCCGTAAGTATACATATGTACCCTCCTCTTAAACCTCCCTGCAACCCCCACCCCACCCCACCCCTCTAGGTTGTCACAGAGGACGAGATTGAGCTCCTTGTGTTATATAGCAACTTCCCACTAACCATCTGTTTCACCTATGGTAATGTATGTGTTTCAGTGCTACTCTCTCAATTTGTCCCACCCTCTCCTTCCCCTGCTGTGACCACAAGTCTGTTCTCTATTTCTGTGTCTCTATTCCTGCCCTACAAATAGGTTCATCGGTACCATTTTTCTAGATTCCATATATATGTATTGTATACAATATTTGTTTTTCTCTTTCTGACTTACTTCACTCTGTATAACAGGCTCTAGGTTCATCCACCTTAATAGAATTGACTCAAATTCATTCCTTTTTGTGGCTGAGTAATATTACATTGTATTTATGTACCACATCTTCATCCATTCTTCTGTTGGTGGACATTTAGGTTGCTTCTCTCTGACAAAAATTGTAGTGATATCTTTTTCAATCCATCTCTCTGAGTAATGATAATAAAAACAAAAATAAATAGGAGCTACTTAAACTCAAAGGCTTTTGCACAGCAAAGTCAACCATAAACAATATGAAAAGATAATGCACAGAATGGGAGAAAATTTTGCAAATGATGCAACTGACAAGGGATTAGTCTCCAAAATTTACAAACAACTCATGTGGTTTGTAAAAAACCCAAGAAAAAATGGGCAGAAGACCTAAACAGACATTTCTCCAAGGAAGACGTACAGACGGCCAACAGGCACAGGAAAGTGATGCAAATCAAAACTACAGTGAGATATCACCTCACAGTCAGAATGGATATCATCAAAAGTTAATAAATGCTGGAGAAGATGTGGAGAGAAGGGAGCCCTCCTACACTGTCGGTGGGAATGTAAATTGGTACAGCCACTGTGGAGAACAGTATGGAGGTTCCTTAAAAAACTAAAAATAGAGTTATCATATGATCCTGCAATCCCACTCTTGGGCATATATCCAGAGAAATGTGGTCCGAAAGGATATATGCACCCCAATGTTCACTGCAGCACTGTTTACAATAGCCACTTACAATGTAATTATTGACAGGTATGTTCTTATATTAATAATCTCAGATACGCAGATGACACCACCCTTATGGCAGAAAGTGAAGAGGAACAAAGAGCCTCTTGATGAAAGTGAAAAAGGTGAAAAAACTGGGTTAAAACTCAACATTCAAAAAACTAAGATCATGGCACCTTGTCCCAACACTTCATGGCAAATAGATGCGGGAACAATGGAAACAGTGACAGACTTTTATTTTCTTGGGGTCTAAAATCACTGTAGATGGAGACTGCAGCCATGAAATTAAAAGACGCTTGCTCCTTGGAAGAAAAGTTATGATCAACCTAAACAATGTATTAAAAAGCAAAGACATTACTTTGCCAACAAAGGTCTGTATAGTCAAAGCTATGGTTTTTCCAGTAGTCACGTATGAATGTGAGAGTTGAACCATAAAGAAGACTGAGCACCAAAGAATTGATGTTTTTGAACTGTGATGTTGGAGAAGACTCCTGAGAGTCTCTTGGACAGCATGGAGATCAAACCTGTCAATCCTAAAGGAAATCAACCCTGAATATTCATTGGAAGGACTGATGCTGAAGCTGAAGCTTCAATGCTTTGGCCACCTTATGCAAAGAGCTGACTTGTTAGATAAGTCCCTGATGGTGGGAAAGATTGAAGGCAGGAGGAGAAGGGAATGACAGAGGATGAAATGGTTGGATGGCATCACTGACTCAATGGACATGAGTTTGAGTAAGCTCTGGGAGATGGGGAGGACAGGGAAACCTGGCATACTACAGTCCATGTTGTCGCAAAGAGTCGGACACAACTGAGTGACTGAACAACAACTGTTCTTATTGCTATGTTGTTTAGTATCTTTTGGTTGTTTCTGTATTGAAAGTTTTTTGTTCCTTCTTTTGCTCTCTTCATTTGTGATTTGATGGTTATCTTCAGTGTTATTTTGGAATCTTTTTCATTTTTTGGTGTGTATCCATTATAGGTTTTTGGTTCATATACAACTATATATATAACTATATATACACACACATACATATATGTGACTATTTTAAGTTGATGTTCTTTTCAGTTTGAATGCATTCTTACAATCTTGCATTTTTACTCTCCCCATAGTCAGTGTTTTTGGCATCATATTTTACATCATTTTTTGTGTGTATCCCTTAACTACCTATTGTGGATATAGGTGGTTTCACTGATTTTGTCTTGTAACTTTCCTACTAAATTTATAATTGGTTGATCTACTACCTTTACTGTATGTTTGCCTTTACGAATGAGATTTTCCTTTTGTAATTTTCATTTTTTCTGATTGTGGTATTTTCTTTTCTACTTAGAGAAATCCCTTTAATGTTTCTTGTGAAGCTGGTGTAGTGTTGCTGAACTCTTTTAGCTTTGCTTGTCTGTGAAACTATAAAGTCTGAATGATAGCCTTTCTGGATAGAGTATTCATGCTTATAGGTTTCTTCCTTTCATCATTTAGAGGGATGGACCCTATAGGGAGGACTCCAAAATGGCGCCAGCCAACAGTACTGTCCTTGTAGTAGAACAAACTCAAAAATGGTCATCATGAACATCCCTTTCCCCAAGGGGAGTTCCAGTTACCTCCTGCCTCTCCAGGAGGCTTTCCAAGATCAGCAAATGGGTCTGACCCAGGATCCTTATATTACTCTTTCTGAGTTGGGCCTCAGATTTGTGGGTAAGATTTTGAATGAAGTCTCTGGTTCCTACAGCCCTTGCTTTCCCATACTCAAGCCCCATTGGTCTTCAAATCCAGGCTTCTGGGAGCTCATCTTTCTGCTTCAGGACCTCCAGACTAGGGAGCTTGATGTGGGCCTCACACCCCTTGCTCCTTGGGGGAAACCTCTCCAATTGTGGTTATCCTTCTATTTGAGGTTACCCACCCAGGTGGGTGAGTCTTGACTATACTGCATCTCCACCCCCTCCTTCCTTTCTAATTGTAGTTTCTTCTTTGTGTCTTCAGTTATAGAAAGTCTTTTCTGCTATTTTTCAGGTCATTCTCATAAAGAATAAATAGTTGTAATTTTGGTGTGCTCATAGGACAAGGTAATCTCAGGGTCTTCCTACTCCATGATCTTGGCCACATTTTGAATAATTCCAAGGTTTTTGACCTGAAAAGCTGGAAAGAAGGAGGTTCCACTAACAGTGGGAAAGGACAGGAGTCAGAGATTCAGTTTGGATATGTTATGTTAGACACAACAACTTGAGAAACATTTATTTAAGAACATCTACCAAGCCTTGATGTGAACAATGGGAATTCATGGCATATTAGCTGTTCTCCCACTACCCCCACCCCCACCTCTGTAGTCCTATGAGGACATGGTAGGCCATGAAGGCTAATGAAAGGGACAGACTTTATGGGAGAAGAGTACAGAACCACTTGCCAGGGTGGTTGTAAAAATCAGCAGTGACATCAGTGGCAAATAATTAGAGAAGGCCAACAGTACAGCTAATCTAAGGTCTCTGTAATGGTTGGGACAAGCAACAGAAAGATAAACCAGCCAGAAATTTAACAAGGGAGATCTAGGTAGGAGTCAACCAGAGTGGATCTTTGTAAGATCTCTGCTTAATTCCTGGTGGTCTGAAAGGCTGTGCTCATGCTCAAGGCTGTGAGCTCCTACGGAGAGACCAGAGAGGACACCAGCCAGCTGCTCCTTCCTTGTTGAAGGTGAGGTACTGTAAACACAGAGCATAAAATGTGGACCCCCCCCCTCCCCGAAAGTTGCTTGAACTTTAAACACGTTCTCTAAACCACTCACAGATCCATCAGCAAAGAATGGATGTCTTACTGGCTCAAGGTGCTTTCAGCACAACCTCTGACTAATCATATGTTGGCCAAGAGTGACCTCTAGGAAGTCAGGCTTAAAAGTAAAAGCAAGAACTAAGAAGAACCCTAAGTAAAGATATCAGCGCACAATGTGAGGGAAATAGATTTCATGGAATTAATCCAGGCAAACAAATCCAGGACACACACAGAAAACACTACTAACAATCACCCCTTCTGGTGGGATTAGAATTCAGAGTTGCAATGATACATAAAATGTCCAATCTTCAACAGAAAGTATAAGACATGCAACACACACATACACACATACCCACACCCAGGAAAGTGTGACTCCTACAGAGAAGAAAGCAGTCAATAACACAATCTCTTTGGGGACCCAGATGTTAGACTTAGCAGAACAAGACTTCAAAGCAGCTATTATCGTTATGTTGACCTAACAAATCTGTAGAACACCCAGCAACAACAGAACACACATTCTTCTCAGGCACATGTGGAACGTTCTCAAGGACAGACTAATTGCCAGACAACAAAAAGAGCCTCAATCAATTATTTTTCAGATTAAACTTTTTATTTTGAGATAAGTATAGATTCACATGCATCTGTAAGAAGCAATATGGAGAGATCCCACATATTCTTTACCTGGTTTCCCCTAGTGGTAGCATCTGGCAAAACATCTTGTATGGTATCACAACCAGGATATTAACGAAGCAGTCAAGAGAGAGAATATCCCATCACAAGGATCCTTGTTATGCCCTTTTATACACACACTCACTCACCTTCAACTACCTCCTTAACCTCTGGCAACCACTAATCTCTTCTCTATTTCTACGACTTTGTCACTTCAAGAATGTTACATACTGTTGGCTCTCTGCATCTATGGGTTCCACTTTCATGGATTCCACCAACCATGGACTGACATTCTGCAACTGATTGAATTCATGGATGCAAAATCTCTGGATGAAGACAGTTGACAGTACTGTGCCGTTTTGTACAAGGGACTTTAGTGTCCTTGGATTCTGGCATCTGAGAGGATCCTGGAACCAGTCCCTCTAGATACTGAGGGATGATTGTACATGGGATCAGATAGCAGGTGACATTTTAGAATTGACTTTTTTCACTCAGCATGGTTCTAGGAGATTCTTCCAGGTGTTGCATGTATCAAGTCTGTTCCTTTTTTATTGCTAAGTAGTATTCCACAATATGGATGTACCACAGTTTAACTACTCACAGCTGAAAGACATCTAGGTTGCTTTCCATTTGGGTCTACTACAAATCAAGCTGCAATAAATATTTATGTACAGGTTTTTATGTGATCACATTTTTCATTTCTTGGAATAAGTGCCAAGAGTACAATTGTTGGGTTATGTTAGTTGCATGTTTTTTAAAAAAGGGTTTTTTTTGTTGTTGCCAAACTATTTTACAAAGTAGCTATAATGTTTCATTTACCCCAGCAATGTAAAGAGTTATCATGTTCCTCAGTATCCTTGCCAGCATTTGGCATTGTCACTATTTTTAAAGCAATTTTGTTGGTATGTAGTGCTATCTCATTGTGGTTTTAATTTGTAATTTCCTAATGTCTAATACTCCTTGGAAGGAAAGTTATGACCAACCTAGATAGCATATTGAAAAGCAGAGACATTACTTTGTCAACAAAGGTCCATCTAGTTAAGGCTATGGTTTTTCCAGTGGTCATGTATGGATGTGAGAGTTGGACTGTGAAGAAGGCTGAGTGCCGAAGAATTGATGCTTTTGAACTGTGGTGTTGGAGAAGACGCTTGAGAGTCCCTTGGATTGCAAGGAGATCTAACCAGTCCATTCTGAAGGAGATCAGTCCTGAGTGTTCTTTGGAAGGAATGATGCTGAAGCTGAAACTCCAGTACTTTGGCCACCTCATGCGAAGAGTTGACTCATTGGAAAAGACTCTGATGCTGGGAGGGATTGGGGGCAGGAGGAAAAGGGGATGACAGAGGATGAGATGGCTGGATAGCATCACCAATCCGATGGACGTGAGTTTGAGTGAACTCCAGGAGTTGGTGATGGACAGGGAGGCCTGGTGTGCTGCGATTCATGGGGTCGCAAAGAATCAGACACGACTGAGTGACTGAACTGAACTGAACTGAATGTCTAATAACATTAACATCTTTTCATGTGCTTGTTTGCCATCTCTATCCTACTCAAGGAAAAGTTTATAGATTTTCAGGTTTTCTTAGAGAGCTTTTATGCTGTTCTTTACATATTCTAAATGCTAGTTCTCTGTCAGATATGTGGTTTGCAAACATTTTCTCTCAATATGTAGCTTGTCTTTTCATTCTCTTAACAGAATCTTTTTGCAGAGCAAATGTTTGATTTTTGATGAAGTCTAATTTATCAGTTTTTCTTCTTGGAATTTTGATAGAAATTGCATTAAACCTGTATATCAGTTTGAGTAGAACTGACTTTTTAATTATGTTGAGGCTTTCAATTTATGAACATGGTATGTCTCTCCATTTATTTGGGTCTTCTTTGATTTCTTTCACCAACATTTTATAGTTTTCAGCATATAAATACATATGTTTTGTTAACTTTACATCTAATTTTTTTTTAGTGATTATAAATATATTTTAAATTTTAGTTTGGATTAGTCATTGATGGTACATAGAAATGCATTTGATTAAGGAATTGGCTCACACAACTATGGAGGCTGACAAATATAAATAAAATCTCCTATTGATTCTGTTTCTGTAGAGAACCCTGACTAACATGAGCATCACCACTACCACAATCACCCTTTGCCTTTTTTGCTTCAATTTAAGAAAGAGTCATAAATTGGAGGGAAGGGCTTGACTACAGAGGGGCATGTAACAATTTGGGGGAGATAAAAAAAAAAGAGTCTGATAGCCCACTCTGCCAGACCAATAGATAGCATGCCAAGGATCTTTCTGAGGGACAGCCTTTTAGGCCTACTGAGAAGATGACACAAATGAGAAGCTATTGAAGTGGTCAGGTTCAAGGTACTGGCCTCTGAATCCCCTCTTGTTGGTTGCTATACAGGAATTGAAGATTGGGCCACTGACCAATGTTAGAAGGAAGGTATTGAGCTGCATAACACTTTGGGTGCACTGGCTTTCTCTTTGTCCCCTAGACACATCATGCTTATTTCTACCTCTACCTCACTGCCTGGGTGAGTCAAGGTTCTTGGTTGCAACCAATAAAAACAAAAACAAAAACTGACTCTTGTCGACTTAGGCAAGAGGTGATGGAGTCAAAATTATGTATAGATTAGAGAGGATGCTAACAGGCCAGACACAGGGAAATATGGGATTCCATGAGTATCCACAGAATTAAAAAGCAGGCAGCAGGTAACAGTATGGCAGACTACTTATTTCCAAAACTATCTACAGCAGTATTTCCAACCCTATAAGCTCTTCCAGAATCTTTCCACTTCTTATCATGAATTGGGTCTATTTCTCCTCCCCTTGAACCAAGAGAAACTTTGTAACTTCTTTGATGAATAGAATATGGCAGAGTGACACTGTTGACCCCCAATCCCAGGTCATAAGGGCAATATGGCTTCCATCTGACTCTTTCATGAGCTACTCCCCTTGAAACCCAACCACCATGTTGTGAGGAAGCCCAGGCTATGTGGAGAGATAGTAGGTACATGTTTTGGCCCATATCCACAGCCTAGGGTCAGCCAACAGCCAGCACTGACACCAGAAATGTGAGTAAACAAGCCTTCAAATGATCCCAGACCTAGTTTTTGAGCAGCCCCAGCTTCATTAGGTTGAGCAGAGGTGGCTGTCTCTACCAGTTCAGTCAGTTCAGTTGCTCAGTCGTGTCCGACTCTTTGTGACCCCATGAATCGCAGCACGCCAGGCCTCCCTGTCCATCACCAACTCCTGGAGTTCACTCAAACTCACGTCCATCGAGTCAGTGATGCCATCCAGCCATCTCATCCTCTGTCATCCCCTTCTCCTCCTGCTCCCAATCCCTCCCAGCATCAGAGTCTTTTCCAATGGTTCAGCTCTTCGCATGAGGTGGCCAAAGTACTGGAGTTTCAGCTTCAGCATCAGTCCTTCCAATGAACACCCAGGGCTGATCTCCTTCAGAATGGACTAGTTGGATCTCCTTGCAGTCCAAGGGACTCTCAGTAGTTTTCTCCAACACCACAGTTCAAAAGCATCAATTCTTTGGTGCTCAGCTTTCTTCACAGTCCAACTCTCACATCCATACATGCTCATGAGAAAAATAATTATGGTAATTATTTTGAGCCTTTATGGGTTGGTTTGTTACACAGTGACTGGTAATAGGAACATTCACAACCATGTCGTAGCATAAATCACATGGTTATGACACTGCCCAAGGCTCTACCACCATTAAATAAGTTAGTATGTGTAAAGTACTTGAAACAGTTTCTGGCATGTAAGGAACTCTCTAGGAAACACACTCATTTAGATTTTGATCATTATTTTTATTATCAAAATTTCAGCTTAAACATCACTTCCTCAGAGAATCTTTATCTGATGCCATTATCTCCCCACCATCTGGGGACAGATGGCCTTTAGTTTTATTTATTTGTTTTTTGTCATGTGTCACTAAATTTAATTAGCTTATTTACTTAAAAACTTGCTTACTTATTTACCTGTGTCTCTCACTTTACTTTTTATACTTTTAAAAATGTGATTGAATACCTCTGCATACCAGCTGGAAGGTAATCCCTTTAGTGCAGGGAACTTGGGATCTCACCACTCTGTCCTTGGGTTGAGCAGACTGCAGGGTGGTGGACAGGCAGATGTGCTATCCAGACCATCCATCAGTGGAGGACTTCTTTCCCCAAATGCTAGAAGTGCTGTCTGCAGACAACCCTCGGCTGTCGGCCACTTTCAGAATGGCCTTAGCTGTGCTGCTGCTGCTGCTAAGTTGCTTCAGTTGTATCCGACTCTTTGCGACCCCATAGATGGCAGCCCACCAGGCTCCCCTGTCCCTGGGATTCTCCAGGCAAGAATACTGGAGTGGGTTGCCATTTCCTTCTCCAATGCATGAAGGTGAAAAGTGAAAGTGAAGTCGCTCAGTCCTGTCTGACTCTGAGCGACCCCATGGACTGCAGCCTACTGGGCTCCTCCGTCCATGGGATTTTCCAGGCAAGAGTACTAGAGTGGGGTGCCATCGCCTTCTCCGGGCCTTAGCTGTAGAGCTGCCCAAAGTCATGCTCATTTTGGGCCAAATTGGTGGCAGATGATGGTAGATAAAAAGGCCCAGCCATGTCAGCTAAAGCTGGGATAACTCTGACAGGTCATTCTAGCTCTAGAGCTGCCCATATGTACCCAGGCTGTCACTAGGCCTGCATCATGGGTTGATTTCTTCTCTGGTCCTTTCTCTTCCTTCCAACCCTCTTCCATGAGGTTGATCCCTAGGTCACCCCTCAGTCAACACCCTGCACCCTAAGTTCTATCCCAGAGTCAGCTTCCTGGGAAGCTCAGTCTAGAACATCTGAGCTTAAGGGAGATGGGTAGTTGGTGTTTGCAGGGAGATTGAGGTATCTGGGGCCCCCATAAGATGATACCATCTTGGATGACACATGGAGCCTCCTTGCTGACAGGAGTGTCCTTTGTAATAAGAGTGGGAGATGATCTCCTGCCTTGGTGGCAGGTGTTCAGCAGAGCTCCTTCTGTTCTTGGCAAACATGTAAGAGGAGTGAATGCACAGGGTGGAGGAGAGAGCCCTGGTCAGCTGCCAGGCTTTTATATTTATTCCTGGAGAAGTGGGCTGTGAGTGCACACTCTCACAGAACAACAGAGCTGGAAGGATCCAGGACTTCACCATGCTTCTCAAATATTTCTTCCCAAGTACCTCAAAGGAAAAGGAAGGTGAACTCAGACCCCTGGTGCAAGAAGACAGGTCATGTTTGCTAAATGACATCAAATATACTGAAGGGGTGTGTGGGTCCCCATTTGAGAATCTTGGATCTGGATTCTAAATCCAAAGCCAAGGCCTAGAGCTCAATCTAGCTGGGGTCTGATGGAGGTCAGGACTTGAAATGAGGCTGGATCAAGGCTTAATGTGGGATCAGAATTCTGTTTGGGACCAGGATTCGGCCTGGGTTCAGGAGTTAATCACAAGTCAGGATTAGAGCTTTCTGGGACTAGGATTGTCTGGAGCTAGGTCAGGGTTTGATCTAGGGTTAATCAAGTCATAGTTTAGCTGTGGTAGGAACCAGGACTCAATGTGAGGCCAAAATCTAGGACTCATTCTAGCATCAGGGTCTAACCCAGGCTAATCAATCATGACTAGTGATGGTTCCATCTAAGGTCATGAGCACAAGCTGGAACCTCATCTGAGTTCCTTGTGAGGCCTGCTCAGGGCTTGGCCTCAGTCCAGGTAGGGGCTTGATCTTAGGCTGAGTGTAGCCTGGCATCAGGACTCAGTCCTGGAGCAAGCAGGTAAGCCAGCCTGTTGTTCTGCAGCAGAGTCAGCAAATCACAACCTGTGGGCCAAACTTAGGATGCCACCTGTTTTTATAAATACAGCTTTATTGCAACACATCCACACTTATTTGTCTACCTCTTGCTTATGGCTGCTTGCACGCTGTGACAGCAGAGTGAAGTAGTTGGAACAGAGATCGTATGGCCTGCAGAGTCCCAGGTATTCACTATCTGGTCCTTGACAGTAAAAGCTTGCCAACCCCCCATCTAAAGGCTTGGAGGCCTCTCTGGCATGAGAAAGCCAGAGCATGCCCTAACTCAGTGTTGAGAGCCTCCCTAAAGGTTATGGTGATGTTTAAGAGACCCCTCAAAGGACCATGGAGGCCTGAGCCATGGTCCCCACAGCCAGCTGACTAAGGTTTTGCAATCTTGAAATCCCTGTTTGGCCTTTCTCCACGAAGGGCGCTGTCAGGGTGTTGCCCTACCACCTGACAGGTAATCGCTACCTGTGCATTTTTCTTTGCAGCTTCCAAAGTAGAATTTCCATCCACACTCTCCCTTGGGCCATCTTCTCTCAACGTCCCCACATATCCAACCTCTGACCATGGTGCTTTCATTGGCTGCTGGGGTGTCTTCTGCTTTCAGCTGGAGCTGTAAGGGCCTGGTCAGTTTTGTCCCAGTGAAGCACTACCTTGGCCCAGCTGAGAGTGCAAAGGGGTCGAACTAGAGACATGACTACCTGGCAGGTACCCCTATCACCTTCAGCTACTTTCCCTTCTTCAAACACATGCCTGTGGGTACAACCAGGCTGTCACTGGGCCTGTATCATGGGTTGATATCTCCTTTCTCCTTCTTCCTCCCCTTCCCTTCCATGAGGGTTGATCCCAAGGTCACCCTTCAGTCAACACCCAGCATCCTAAACCCCATCTCAGAGTCAGTTTCCTGGGAAGCTCAACGTGTGACAATTGAACTTAAGGAAGACAGACAGTTGGTGTTTGCAGGCAGAAGTTGGTGTTTGCAGCTCCCAAGGCCCGTTCCTGTTGCTCAATCTTAAGGAAAGGGCTG
Source organism: Bos taurus (assembly GCF_002263795.3). Lineage (NCBI taxonomy): Eukaryota > Metazoa > Chordata > Mammalia > Artiodactyla > Bovidae > Bos > Bos taurus. The sequence continues at coordinate 52,699,837 of NC_037340.1, forward strand.
CCTCCTCTGAACCTCCACCTGCCTTTCTTATATGGGCTGTTATTTAGTTGCTAAGTTGTGTCTGATTCTTTTGCAACCCCATGGACTGTAGCCCACCAGGCTACTCTGTCCATGGGATTTCCCAGGCAAGAATACTGGAGAGGGTTGCCATTTCCCCCTCCAGGGGATCTTCTTGACCTAGGGATAGAATTCATGTCTCCTGTGTTGTAGGTGGATTCTTTACCATTGAGCCACTCTATGGATCAGCATTCAAAACCTCTGGATGGTTTGGAGAGGGGTCCTGGAACTGAGGACCTGATACATTAAATGTACCCACTCGTCCGGATTCTCCAAGCTGTCCCCGTGTTGTGTGGAATCACCAGAGAGATGTCTTCATAAGGCTTTGGTCACTAAGATCACCCATCAGACACTGTTTATGTGTTTGTCTGACCACCTTTTTGCAAAGACCCACTACATGAATTGTTCTCACCCAAATCATGTCCAGGAGGTGTCTCACTGCAGATCTGCCTGTTTTGTTGTTGCTCAGATTACTTAAATTATATGCTTAGTTACAGTTCCTTGGCTATCTAGAGCATTTCGGAGCCGATTTCCATGTCTGATGCAGTCATCTTCAGGGCCTTGTGGTGTCCTCTCTACTCATCCTAGTAATTCCTGTTCTGCTTTGACACTAAGAGAGTATGTAATTGTGTGTAGGGTAAGCTGCTGGGGAGATTTTTCAAAGTCAACACTACTCTAGTTTCTAAGAAGTAAATAAACACTTGGTGTACTGAGCTGGTCATATGTGACCATAGCTAGATTAGATTTGGGGCTCTATCCCCCAACACTCGATGATCCCTCCTCTATCTTCAGCTTCTTTCAGGCAGCAGTAACTCTCCCCCGGCCCCCAGCTGCTAGGCCTGTGTCTTCACTGAGGGAAATTCTCACATCACTTTAAGCCCAATGCTTTTCAGGAACATGACTTTGGGGTATAATTTTGCTGGTGTAAATGGCATGTACATGGGCCCCAGATCTGCCTCTAGCTCACCCCATGGTCATAAGCAAGGTTCTCTCCTCTGTGTAGGGTGGAAGTGTTGAGGAATGTTTAGGTGTCAGTGCCAACACTTTTGGGTTCCCTGTCAGAGCTAGGAGGAGTTTCTTGATCTGGCTCTTGTCAGAGCATTGAAGAATTGAGAGACAAGCAAGGTGAGCACAGGGATCAGCCAGGGTGATGGTGAACTGGCAGGAGGTGGCACAGCTGGGTGGGTCAAGGTTACTGTGACACTCAATTCATCAGTCTCCCAGCAGCGAGGGTGAAGAGATGGAGGTGGGAGACCCAAAGTTTAAGGGTTACTGAGTCTAACACCTCATTTTACAGATGAGGAAACTGAGACTCGGGAAAGGAGGGACTTGCCCAAGTTCACAGAGTATGGCAAAAGCTGAAGTGGGACTGGAATCCAGGCCTCCTGACTCCCATATGGGAAGAGCAGAGAAGTGGACAGGAGAGGAATAGGGACCTTCTCCTCCCTTCTCAGCCCTTCATGCCTGTTATTTAGCTGTGGCCACGTGGATGATCACAAAGCCCTTGATGTCCGGGAAGTGGGGGCTGACGAAGTCTACCTGCAGCTGCCGTGGGCCGCTCTTGAAGGGGGTGATCTTGAATTGGACCGAGGCCTTCTCTTGGGGATCCAGGCTGGGCACACTGGGGAAAGAAGATGGAAGAAAGACAGACCATCAGTCACGTCTCCTTCCTGAGCCTGGTCTGCCAGTCCATGGCACTCCAGAGCCCTCAGGATCAGGTCATACTTTGTGGCTTGACATTCAAGCCTTTCAATGTGCTTTCAGCTTAGTGGTCCCTTCCATTACTTCTCACTTATTTCAACCAGTCAGGCTAGTCTCCTCCCCGTGCCCTGAACATACCTTATACTTACCCTCCTCTAGGCTTTTGGATGGATTGTTCCTCCTACCTAGGGTGCCCTTCCCATTCCAATTACATCCAAGGCCCAGATTAACTTTTTCTTCTTCCAGGAGACTTTCCTTGACAATACCAGCCATAGAGACCTTTGACTGGGAAGGTCTCCACCCTTCTTGATTCCTGAAAAGCTCCCCAAGTCATCATTTAAAGTACAGTTTAAATATCAGTTCCGCTGGGGCTTTCCCCTGGTCCCACCCCACTCCCACTCAAAGGCTGCCTCTGAGCCCCTAGATTTTGGGGAATCCATCCTTTTGCATAAATCACACTGTCTTCATTTGAAGGGCCATATGTTGCTAGAGTCCTTCTCCAGGCAGAACTCCATCTGTTCATCTTGGTGTTTCCAGCAGTTGACATATGAGTCAGGGTACAGGACCATGTGAGTGTGACTGAGTGAATGAATGAAAGAATGAATGAGTGAATGAATGACTGAGAATGAATAAGCAAATAGGTGAGTACACGGATAATTTGAATATGTGTGAATGAGTGAATGAATGTATAAATGAATGAATGAGTGTGAATGAATAGGTAAATAAGTGAGCAAATAAAGAAATAATATGGATGAATGAACCGGTCAAAACTGAGGTGAGTAGATAAATGAATGAATGAGTGAAAACATGACTAGAAGAGTGAGTGAGTGAAGGAGAGAGTAAATGAATAAGAGTGAGTAAATGAATACATAAATGGGTAAATGAGAGAAAATATGAATGTGAATGAGTGGACGAGTTACATGATTGAATAAGTTAAATGATTAAATAAATAAATGAAGAAATGAAAGACTGATGTGTTTAGACAGTGGGCTGGTTTCTCCCTCCTCCCCTTGCTGGCAGTGTCTTTATGGCCCGTTTTATATGGAAGGCAGCCCTCCCACCCCAGGCTGACACTTACTCGATGCTGAGCTGTCCCTGGAGAAGGCCACTGCCCTCCACCATTAGCGAACAGTCTTTCACTCTCTCCGAGAGTGGGTTAAGCACCATCACTTCTACTGCAACTGCCACCCCCACCACGGCTGGGCCAAGCACCTAGAGGGACAATATCCATAAGTCATACTCCCTCCTCCTCATTCTCCCAGGAAACCCACGATCCTGGCTGGGTCAGGGAATGGGGAGTTAAACTTGGCTATCCTTTGCTTCTACCTACCCCATCACTGAGTCAGTCAGTCAGTTCAGTCACTCAGTTGTGTCGGACTCTTTGCGACCCCATGAATCGCAGCAAGCCAGGCCTCCCTGTCCATCACAAACTCCCCCCTCTCCATTCACACCACTTGTCCCCACCCTTGAGAGCTGAAGCTAGAGCTAAAAGCACAAATCCCCAGCCTCTGATGCCCTCCTTCAGATCTGAAGGGGGCCTGCCAGGAACAGGTGGCCGATCCAGACAGTAGTCACCTTGATGGTAATGAAGTCCTCCAGAGTAATGTCCTTCTCCACCAGGAGCTTCTCTCCTTTGGTCACAAGGCACATGGCAGCCAACAGGATCTTCTTGTCCTCTGTCAGGTCTTCCTTATATTGAGAATAAGATATTGCAATTGGGATCTTTTTCTCTGGAAGGGAAAGCAGAGGTGGGAGTTGGGAGTCCAGTGTTCTTTTTCAAAGAACCCAGAAGAGGAACTCTATGAACCTTGCAACCAATGTGAGACAGTCATTATTATCATCAGTTCACAGGTTAAGAAACCTAAGGCTCAGAGAGGGTAATTTCTTGTCCAGTGTCACATAGCAAGTACATCAAGGGGCCAGGATAAGGTAGGATTCAAATTCAGGCCAGTCAGCTACCATGACACCAGACTGTCTCTCTAAGAGTTTCTGGAGATGTGTTTAAAATTCCCCCAATCATTTCAGGTGGAGATATCACAATCCATCAGTGATTCATCCATCAGGAATTCACTCACTGTTCAATGAGCACCTACTATGTCTCAGGTGCAGAGAAGAAGGAGGCCAAAGGCCTCCATCAAGCTTCCTACTCAATGCAGAGGCCAACTCCTTACAGCTTCTCTAAATCCTCTCTCCCCAGTAAGGCCCAGTTCCACCAGCTGTGGAAAGCCTTCACTGATGCACTTACCCAATGATCTTGTACCCTCTGCCTTCGGAGCGCCTACGGTTCTGACCATGTCTGTCTCTTTCTCATCAGCCACAAACTCCCTGCTTATGTAATCTCTTTTTTTGAGCACGTGTCACACAGGCCATAGGTGACTGTTAGTCATATATATATATTTGATCACTGTATATTTTTTCTTTAAGGTACAACACATTCTTTCCAGTTTGCCTAAGCTCTACCATCCCCTACTGTTCTATTGCCACTGCTTCTTTTATTTCTGTTTCCTTCCTGTCCCCAAAGGCGTCTGAATATTCACCCTGTGGAAAAGATCCATAAATGTTTCAAACTCTCTGTTCCTCAGAGCTCTGAGTATAATACATGCTTCTTGAAAGATCCACGAGTCAAAGTTCTACCTTAACAGGTTCTCTAAGTCTAGCAGGTTCTACCAGGAGAATCTTTACTACAACAATAATAATAATTAATAATTTTAAAAGCTAAATTTTACTGAGAGATTAAAGTGTGCTAGGGACTTGCAAGCACATTCGGGGATTATCTCATTTAATCCTCACAACAATTGCATGAGCAAGTATTATTATTCCCATCTTATAATAACATCAACAATACTGATGATCACTACCATAAATTAAATGTTCTTTAGTGGTAGGAATTGTTAGAAATACTTTATATATGTTATGTCATTTGTTCCGTGTATGGTAGGAGATGAGTGGTTCTCAAAGTGTGGTCCTGGGGCCAGCAGCATCAGCATCTCCAGGGAACTTATTAGAAGTGCAAATTTTACGGCTCCAGAGTAAAGAATCACCAGATACTCCCACTTATGCACATGAAGAGAGCTTTGGATATTAGTTCAGACCATGGGAGAAGGGAAGAGAAAGACTGTTTCATACAATATTCAGAAGAGAGCTTCATTAAGTTCTCTGGATCATGAACTCCACTGACAATCTAATAAAAGCTGAGACTCTGTTCATTAACAAATGTTCCCAACAGTCCCATCAACCATTAGATAGAACTGATGACTATAGACTACTTCATCCAACAAGAGCAGAATATACATCCTTCTCAAGTTCATACTGAATGTTCCCCAAGAATGATCACATTGTGGGCTATGAATAACACATGAACAAATTTTAAAGAATAAAAATTAAACAGTGTATCCTCTCAGACCAAAATAGAGTTAAACTTGATATCAGTAACAGAAAGATAGCTGGATGACTCCAGAATATTTGGAGATTAAGCCACACACTTCTAAATGACACTTAGGTCAAGGAACATACATCAAAAAATTTAAAAACATTTTGAACTAAATGAAAATATAACAATTTGTGGAATGCAGTAAAGCATTGCTTATATAGAAATTTGTAGCACTGAATACAGATATTAAAAAAGAAGAAAGACCTAAAATCAACAAATCTTAAATTTCCATCTTAAGAAATTAGAAAAAGAAGAGCAAATTAAATCCAAAGTAAGCAAAAAAAAAAAAAAAAAAAAAAGAGAGAGAGAGAGAGAAATAAAATTTGGAAAAAATTTAAATCAGAAATCAATAAAATTAAAAACAAGAAATCAAAAGAGAAAATCAACAAAACCAAAAGCTGTTTTCTTAAAAAATGATCAATAAAACTGATAAGTCTCCAGCCAGGTTAAAAAAGAAAAAAGGAGAAGACACAAATTACTAACAACAGAAATGAAAGAGGTGATATCACTATAGGTCCCATGGATATTAAAAGGATAATTAATATTATGAAGAACTATATGCCCACAAACTTTATAACCTAGATGAAATGTACCAATTTCTTGAATACATTTTCTGCCAAAAGTCACAGAAGAAATATACAATCTGAACAGGTCTATTTTTATTTAAGAAATCAATAGTGAATCAAAGAATCAATAGTGAATAACCTTTTAAAACATAAAACATTGTGCCCAGATGAGTTCACTGGTGAATTCTTCCAAGCATTTAAGGAAGAAATGCCATCAATTCTCTACAAACTCTTCCAGAAGATGGAAGCAGAAGGAATACTTCCTAACCCATTCTATGAGGGCAGCATTACTCTAATACCAAAACCAAAGACATTATAGGAAAAGGAAATTACAGACCAATATTTCTCATGAACACTGATGCAAAAATCCTCAGCAAAATGTTAGCAAAATGAATCCAACAATGTATAAAATGAATTATATATATTGACCAAGTGGGATTTATTACAGGTATATGAGGTTGGCTCAACATTCCAAAGTCAACTAATGTAACCTATCACATCAATAGGCTAAAGAACAAAAGTCACATGAGCATATCAGCAGATGCAGAGGAAGAATTTGACAAAATCTAGCACCATTTCATGACTAAAATTCTCAGAAAACTAGGAATAGTTGAGGAAGTTTTCAACTTGACAAAGAACATCTACATAACTATTACTCCAAAAAAAAAAAAAAAACTACAAAAACCTACAACTAACAACATACTTAATAGTGAGAAACTCAAAGCTTTCCTACTAAGAAGGAACAAGGCATGGCTGTCTCTCTCACAACTCCTTTTCAACACTGGACTAGAAGTCCCAGCTAAGACAAAAATACAAGAAAAGGAAATAAAAGGTGTATATATTTGGAAGACAGAAATGAAACTGTTCATAGATGACATGATCATCTATGTAGAAAATCTGAAATAATCAGCAACAAAAAACTCCTCAAAGTAATTATACTAATTATAATTATAGCAAGGACACAAGATATAAGGTTAACATGCAAAATTCAGTCACTTTTTTAAAAATACCAGCAATAAACTAGTCAATTTGAAGTTAAAAATGCCACTTATATTAGCAGCACCAAAATGAAAAACTCAGGCATTAATCTAACAATATGTCAAAGATATACATATATGAGGAAAGCTAAACAAACAAACAAAAAAACTGATGAAAGAAATCAAAGACTAAATTAATTAATGGAGAGATATTCCATGTTCATGGATAGGAAGACTCAATACTATCAAGACGTCAGTTCTTCCCCACTTGATCTACAGACAAGGTAAACCCATCAGAATCTCAAAAAGTTATTTAATGTATTTCAGCAAACTGATTCTAAACTGATTTATGTGAAGAGGCAAAAGACCCAGAATAGTTAACATCATATTGAAGGAAAAGAACATCAGAGGATCAACATTACCTGACTTCAAGACTTAGTATAAAACTACAGTAATCAAAACAGTGTGGTATTAATGAAAGAATAGACAAATAAATCAGTGGAACAAAACAGAGCTCAGAAGTAGATCCACACAAATACAGCCAGCTGATCTTTGACAAAGGAGCAATGCAAATAAAATGGAGAAAAGATAGTCTTTTTAATATATGGTGCTGGAACAGCTAGACATCCGCATTTAAAAACAGATTCTAGACACATACCTTAACCACTTTACGAACATGAAATCAACATTGATCTTAAGCCTGAATGCAAACTGTGAAACTATAACATGTCTAGACAATAACAAATGAGAAAACCTAGATAATCTTGGGTATGATGATGATGACTAATTTTTTAGATACAACACCAAAGGCATGATCCATGAAAGAAAAAATTGATAAGTTGCACTTGATTAAAATTAAGAACTCCTGCTCTGTGGAAGGACTGTCAAGAAAATGAGAAGACAAGCCACAAACTGGGAGAAAATATCTGCAAAATACACATCTGATAAAGGACTATTATACAAAATATACAAAGAACTGAAACTTCAATAAGAAAATGAACAACATGATTAAAAGATGAGCAAAAAATCTATACAGACAACTCACCAAAGATGTATAGATGCACAAGAAAAGATGCTCACATCATACATCATTGTGAAATTTCAAATTGAAACAATGAGATAGGACCACATATCTATTAGAATGGCAAGAACCCAAAATACTGACACCACCAAATGCTGGAAAGGATGAGGAGCTCTTCATTCATGAACTGCCATTCATTAATGGTGGGAATGCAAAGTGTTAGAGCCACGTTGGAAGATAACTTTGGCAGCTTCTTAGAAAACTGAATATATTCTTATCATACCATTAGCAATCATACTCCTCAGTATTTACCCATATAAGTTGAAAACTTATCTTCACACAAAAACCTGCACATGGATGTTTATCGCAGCTTAATCCATGATTGCCAAAACTTGGAAGCAATCAAGGTATTCTTCAGTAGGTGAATGGGTCAGTCAACTGTGGTATATCCATATAAAGGAAATTCAGTGATGACAAGAAATGAGCTGTCAAGCTATAAAAAGCCATGGAGGAATCTTAAATATACCTTCCTAAGTGAAAGAATCCAACCAGAAATGGCTGCACACTATATGATTTCAACGATATGACATTTGGGAAAAGCAGAACTGTGGTGACAGTTAAAAGATCAGTGGTTGCCAGAGATTTGAGGCAAGGGAGGGAGAAGTAAATAGAGGAAGAGCAGGGAATTTTAGGGCAGTGAAACTATTCTGTGTGATATTCTAATGTTGGATACATGTCACACACTTGTCAAAACCCACGGAATGTACAATACAGAATGAACCCTAGACTATGGACTTTAGTTAATGATAATGTACCAGTATCAGTCAATTGTAACAAATGTACCACACTCTTGCAAGATGTTAGTAACACGGGAAGATGGGAGGTGGTGAGGGAATATATGGAAACTCTTGGGACTTTCTGATCATTTTTCTGGAACAAAAACTGCTTTAAAAAGACTGTTAATTTAAAAATTATAAATTTTTAATAAATTACATATATTAATAGTTACACCATTTGGCTTAGTAATTCCATGTTTGTGAAGCTATTCTGAAAAAAAGCAGCCCAAAAATCTAGACCAGAATACAGGAATTTTTTTCACCAGAGTGCTTGCTGCTGCTGCTAAGTCACCTCCGTCGTGTCCGACTCTGTGTGACCCCATAGACGGCAGCCCACCAGGCTGCCCTGTCCCTGAGATTCTCCAGGCAAGAACACTGGAGTGGGTTGCCATTTCCTTCTCCAGTGCATGAAAGTGAAAAGTGAAAGTGAAGTCGCCCAGTCGTGTCCAACTCTTAGCAGCCCCATGGACTGCAGCCTACCAGGCTCCTCCGTCCATGCGATTTTCCAGGCAAGAGTACTGGAGTGGGGTGCCATTGCTTTCTCCGAGTGCTTACTTTAGTCTTTTTTTAAAAATAGCAGGATGGGGGACACAAGTACACTCATGGCTGATTCATGTCAATGTATGGCAAAAACCACTACAATGTTGTGAAATAATTAGCCTTCAATTAAAATAAATGAATTAATTAAAAAATAGCAATAGATAATAACTACCTCAAAGAAGGTAACAGATAAAATAAATCACCACATATTTACTTACAGATTATACATCTGTTAAAATGATGTGAGTGAAGAGCTTATAAAAATATTTATATTATAATGTAATATGAAAAGAGCAGAGCACTAATGAGTTTTTCAAAAAGCAACAGGCTTTAAAAATTTGGAAGGAAAACATGTTAACAATTTGTAGGTGGGTGGCAGGATCATAGGTGATCTTTCCCTTGTGCTAAATCTTTAATGAATATGCATTACTTTTAATAAGAAAAAAAGTCAGGAAAAAGTGTATGTTAATCAATAAATCCTTGTGAAGTGTTATTTTGTGATTTAGATTCTGTGAAAAATAAGTGAGAGAAAAGCAAAAAATATGGGACACCTCCTTCACATATTTTCACACCTTGTCAAAAAACACAAGCTTCACTTACTGGAAAAGTGGTTCAGAGAACAATGTCTTTGATTGAATCCTTAGGGTTCAGAAAGTGTATGAGAGAGAGAGGGAGAGATAGAGAATATATGGTGTAAGAGGAGAGGGGAGAGGATTAAGGGTGGTTGTAGGTTGTGCCTGATGCCTGCAGAATTCTCAGGACAGGGTCTCACATAGGTAGGCACTTAATAAACACCTTTTACTTGTCTCTTGAGAAACACTAGAGCCAGATGAGCTCCAAAATTTGTTGGATTTTAAAAAGGTAACACAAGACATATTCCACATGTTAAGAAATGCTCCCAGCAGGTATTTATTCATTGGTAAGTATTCAAACTGAGTGGGAACACTTGAGCATTACATGTTTGCCACGAGATGATTGTGCACTTTTATTATTATCCTTATTATTCAGTCCCTCTGAACCTCAGTTTTCTCATCTGCAAATGCTCAGAAATATCCCCTTCTCTTCTGGGAAAAGGGGCTGGGCCGACCAGGTCCCACCCAGCTGGGGCATTCTTACCTTCTTCTGGCCCTAGCTTCACTGTGTGGGATTCGTGCAGGATCTCTGCCACTGGCCTGCGGGTGTAAAGGATGGTGGCACCGCTCAAGTTGACTTGGACCCGCTGGGCCCGGGAGGTGAGGCTGGTCAAGCACAGGGCCAGCTTCAGGTCGTGACCCAGCACCGGTGGCTCCAGCACCTTGAACTTGCCGGTGATGCTGGGCTTGGTGGCAGGCTCCAGGAGGTCATCATGCCAGAGACCACGGCCGCCCCCTCTGCGGACCCGGGCCCTCCTTCCAGAGGCTTCCACACTGAACAGCTTCTTCACGGCCTTGCTGTACACCTGCCTCTCCTTCCGGGACCCTGCAGGGCATGGGACATCATGAGGCAGGCACTGTCTTCTCTGCCACCTCTCCCAGGGCCAGCTCTCCTCATTTCCCTCTTCTCTAAGCACAACCACTACTCCATCCCCACTTTAATTTACCATGGCTGTCGGAGGTCTCAAATTGGCAGCCCAAGAGCCATATGCAGACCTCAGCATTGTATTTGGATCTGGGACTACTTAAATAAAATTTTAATCAGTTACCAACTTCAGATTAGAAAATTTCACATAACAATAGAGATTGGTAGCCCTCTGACATATGGATGTGAAATCTCATATAATAAAGATAGCTGACACTTCTGTAGACTTACTATGTGCCAGGCACTGTGGTTCTAGATGATATATATATGTGTGTGTATATATACATGTATTTCCTCCCTGGCCCAGGATGAAGGTACTATTATCATCCTAATTTTACAGATAAGGAACCCAAGGCACAGGAAATGAAGAAAACTTGTAAGAGAGCTAAAATTTAAACCCAGGCAGTCTGGTTCCAATTTCTGTGTTCCTAATCACCCCCTCTTCCCAACCTCTACATGGCAGTCATGGCCTCGAGCTGAGGAAGCTGTGCTTTCTCCGTATGGGAACATACTCGCTGGTTCTCCACAGTCTCCACCTGTAATTCTCCTGCTGCTGGTCTGCCACACTGGGGTGCCATCTGCAAGCTCCTGAAGACACGAGTTTAGGATCCCCAATCTCCTACTTTCCCTGTTGCTAGCACAGACCTGTCCTCTTTTTTGATCTCCAGACCAATATATGACTGGTCCACTGGCCCACTTCCACCCCCCGGGATGTCCCACAGGCGCCTCCAACCCAACCAAATACGCCATCTTCTGCCTGGCAGCATTCCCATGTCAGCAAATGGCTCCACTGTTTACCCAGCATCCAAGTCAGAAACTGGACATGTCCCTGACTCTTCCCTCAACCTTACTACCCACAACTGGTCAGGCGATAAGTTCCGTCCAACATCCTCACTGGTCTCCGGAATCTGCCCCCTTTTCCCCTCACTCCTTTCCCCTCAGACCACCATGTAAACTGTCTCACCCTCAGGTCAGTTTGCCGCCAGGCGATTGTGAACTTTGTTTTCATTTACAGTCCCTCCAGGTCTCCGTTTCCCATCTATAAAGTGGGGAGAAGAGGTGCGCAGGCGAGGCCTGAGCACAGTGCTCAGGAATGTTCCTCCCTTCTGGAGGATGTGGGCTCCATGTCCACTCCAGTCTTTCTTCTACCCTGACCTGTTCAAGACCCACCTCTGATGCTTCCTCTTCCTTGAGCTCTGGGCTGTCCTCCTTCCCAAACGTTCTCCCAAGTACCTCACTACTGTGTGGCCTGGGCTTGAAGGGATTCGTGTGGACCTAAAGGTTCTTTAACATGTCATGTTTTATTATTAAAATTTATGTGAAGTTTTCAGTTTACTCCATAATTTACTTATAAAATATTTTTTACTAAGAAAATGTTTCTTTTCTCTGCCAAAAATTCTAATGTGACTTTCTCAGGGAGGCCTTCTCTGACCACCAGATTTTTTAAAAACAGCTTTATTCGGCTATGTGTTAATTTACCAACACACAATGTACAGATTTAAAAGGACACAAGCCAATGTTTTTTTAATACATTCACAGAGTTGTGTACCCATCACCACAATCTAATTTCATAACAATTTCTGTCACCCTTAAGAAACTCTATAACCATTAGTGGTCACTTCCCATTCCTCCCTGCCCTGCCCCAACCCTAGGCAACTGCTATTTTAATTTCTAATTTGCCTATTCCGGGCATTTCATATAAAGGGAATCATATAATGTGTGGTCCTTTGTGACTGGCCTTTTTTTTCACTTAATATTTTTAAGGTTCATCCATATTGTAGAATATATCAGTACTTCATTCCTTTTTATTGCTGAATAATATTGCATTATTGGAGAAGGCAATGGCACCCCATTCCAGTACTCTTGCCTGGAAAATCCCATGGGTGGAGGAGCCTGGTGGGCTGCCATCTATGGGGTCGCACAGAGTCGGACACGACTGAAGCGACTTAGCAGCAGCAGCAGCAGCAGTGGCTGTGAAGCAATATGTTGTTGTGGCTTTGAATATTATTAATGCTGTTAAGCATCTTTTCATGTTTTTTGGACATTTGTATATTGTCTTCAGAGAAAGGTCAATTTAAATCCTTTGCCCATTTAAAAATTGGGTTATTTATCTTTTCATTATTGAGCTATAAGAAGTATTTATACATTCTGGATACAAGTCCCTTATTGGATACATGATTTGAAAATATTTTCTGTTCCATGGGCTATCTTTCTTTTTTATTGATGGTACCATTTGTAGTACAAGTTTTTAGTTTTAATGAAGCCCAATTTATCAGTTTTTTCTTCTGTCATTTGTGTTCTTGATGTCATATCCAAAAAGGCTCTGTTAAACTCAAGCTTATAAAGATTAGCTCCTGTTTTCTTCTAAAACCTTATAATTTTAGCTCTTTGATACAGATCAGTGACCCATTTGAGCTAATTTTTGTGTATGGTCTGATGTAAAAAGCCAGGTTTATTCTTGTGCACGTGGATAATCAGAGGTCCCAACACCATCTATTGAAAAAGGCTATTCTTATTCACCCTTCATGGAATTGTCTTGACATCCTGTCAAAATCAATTGAGCATAACTATAAGGGTTTATTTCTGGATTCCTCATTCTTTTCTATTGATCTGTAAGTTCATTTTCATGACCATATCACACTATCTGGGTTATTGTATATTTATAGTAAGTTTTGAATTTGGGAAGTTTGAGCCTTCCAACATTATTCTTCTTTTCTAAGATTGTTTTGGTTATTCTGGGTCTCTTGCATTTCCAAGTGAATTTTAGAAACAGCTTGTCAATTTTGGTAAAAAAAAACTCAGCTGAAACTTTGATATGGGTTTCATGGAGACTGTAGGTCAATTCTGGGGCATTGCCATCTTAAAAAAAAATCTCTCAGTCCATGAAAATGGGAAATCTTTCCATTTATAATTTCTTTCAACAATGCTTTGTAGGTTTCAGTGTACTAGTCTTGTTCTCCTTTTGTTAAATTTATTCTTAAGTATCTTATTCTTTTTTTGCCATGCTGTGTGGCTTGCAGACCCTAAGTTCCCCAACCAGAGATTGAACCCAGGCCCCGCCAGTGAAAATACCAAGTCCTAGCCACTGGACAAACTACCAGGGAATTCCCAAAGTATTGATATTTTATTATTTTGGATACTATTGTAAATGAACTTGTTTTCTTAATTTCATTTCAGATTATACATTTTTAGTATCTTGAAATACTATTAATTTTAAAAATTGATTTTGTTTTCCACAATTTTGCTGAAATCATTTATTGGCTCTATTAACTTTTAGTGGATTCCTTAGAATTTTATGTGTACACGATTATATCATGTGCAAGAGATAGTTTTACTTCTTCCTTTCCAGTTGGGTTTTCTGCATCTATTGAGATGATCATGTGGTTTTTGTCTTTTTTATTGTTATAGCATACTATATTAATTAGTTTTTAATATTAAATCCATCTTGCATTCCTGCAATAAATCCCTTCCTCATGGCATATAATCTTTTTTATATGTTGCTAGATTCAGTTTGCTAGTATTTTGTTGACAATTTTTGCTTCTATGCACATAAGGGATATTGATCTCTAATTTTCTTTTCTTGTGATTTCATCATCTGGTTTTGGTATCAGGATAATACTAACCTCATAGGACAAATTAGGAAATGTTCCCTCCTCTACTATTTTTTGAGGAAAAGTTTGTGAAGAATTGGTATTAATTCTTCTTTTAATGTTTGGTAGAATATTCACCAGTGACATGTGGGCTTGGTCTTTGTGTATGTGTGTGTGTGTATTTTTAAATTATTACTGCATTCTATTTATAAACCTATTCAGATTTTCTAATTCTTCCTAAGGCAGTTTAGGTAATTCTTAGAGAAATTTGTCCATTTTATCTAAAGTTATCTAATATGCTGGTATATAGTTGTTCATAGTATCCCCTAATGAACTGTTTTATTCACAACTCTTCTGACACCAAATGTGTGGGAGTTTCCCATACATACACAAGAAGGAAGGGAGGGAGGAGGGCACAGCACAGAAGTGGAGAAACAGATAGCAGAGTAACAGAGAGGGAGGGAAAGGGTGGAAGGGGAGTTCCCTAGGGGCTGGTCACTGGGTCTCTATGGATCAGCCTCTGAGCTCCAGCCCCACAGTCACTGAATGCACTGTCCTCTGCCTGCCTGGCTGGCCAGGGCCTGATCAGCATGTGCTGGGTCTTCCCCCATCACAGGCTGAGGTGGGCAGAATAGTGTCCCACTAAATGGTATGTCAAAGTCTTAATCCCTGGTACCTGCGAATATAACCTTATTTGGAAATAAGGTCTTTGTAGATGTAATTAAGACTCGTGGGATAAGATCATCCTGGATTTAAGGTGGGATGGAAAGCCAATGATTGATGTCACTGTAAGAGAAAGGAGATGGTGATTTGAGACACATAGGAGGAAAGATGGAGGCAGAGACTGGAGTGATACAGCCACAAGCCAAAGAATGCAGGGACCACCAGTAGCTAGAAGGATCAAGGAAGGACTCTCCCCTTAGAGACTTTGGCGGGAGTATGCTAACACCTTGGTTTTGTACTTCTGGCCTCCACAACTGTGAGAAAATAATTTTCCGATGTGTTAAGTAGCTACATTTGTGGTAATTTGTTATGGCAGTCCTAGCAAGCAATATGCAGGCTCAGAGGCAGATGGCTGAACCGCCAACCTGGCTCCCCTGCAAGCCCCTGGCACCAGTCTCTAACTGAGATCTTGCCTCTGTGCTTAGAGCCTCTGACTAAAGATCAGTGGGGGGAAACTGCCTTCCTCCGCTCTACTCTAAAGCCTGTTGCAGAAAGCCCACCTGAATCTGAGGACAGCCAGTGTGTTCTTTGTAAATACAGTTTCCTTTGCTTGGAAAGCTGGTTCTTCTTTGCTCAGCATCCAGGCTGACTCAGGGGTAGGGACAAAGCACATTGCCCCAGGGGCTCTGAATCTATGCTTCAGTGAATGGAGCAAGTAGACAGGCCTTGCCATTTCATCCATGGAATGGGAGGCCTGTGGTTTGGTTGAATAGCACTTCTTAGAGTCAATCTGGAGTCAAGATGCAGAGGGTCCTGTCTTCTCAGAATGTCTTCCCAGCCCTTTATCTCCTGGCTAAATCTTGCTCCCTATAGATGCTCTTCATGAACTCTCTGCCCTGGCTGGATTAGCAACCCTTTCTCTGCGCTTCTCCAGCCTTCTGGCCTCCCCTACACTGTGCTGATCACCCTGCACTGTCCTTACACTTACTGGATGGTGAGTTCTCTGGGCTCTTCTCTTTCTCCCTTGCCTCTGAATCATACCTGATACTTAGGAGGTGTTTTATATTTCTGGAATACATAAAAGAACCTGGCACAGTGCATGGCACATTGTGGGTAGTCATGGAAGAGACAGCAGTCTAGCAGAGTGGAGGACCAGAGGCTCTGAGATTAGACAGAAGCTCTAGTTAGCGCCCTGCTCTTCTAGGTTTTGGAAACTTGGAGAAGCTACTTAACCTCTCTCTGATTCAACTTGCTTACCTGTAAGATGGGATATTTATGAATATTAAATGAAACAAGTCATGGACATTGCTTACCACGATGCTTAACACAATTTAGATACTATTATTAGCCTAGATGTAAAATCAGCTGCCCCACAGTGGGCAGTCAATCAACAGTAGATTATATTATAATTAGATAGTGCAGCCAAGTGTAGAGGAAGAGCATCGTTGTGTTCCTTGGCTGAGTCCACTTTCCTCTCTGCACCTCTGCCTTTCCCTCTGTCAAATAAACGTTATATAAGTGTCTACCTTACAAGCTTGTGGGAACTTCTTTGTAAACACTTGTTAAATAAAAGCATGTGAACATGGCCAGCCCACAATTGGCACTCAGCATGGTGACTGCGGTTATTGTCATCACACAGCAGGATGTTGATTTCTCTCGTGGCCATGGCTGATGCTTAGGACAGAAGGCCCCAAAGACCTTGTATTCTAAGTTCTAGAAACTCCCAGCAGATGGGACCAGGCATCAAACTGCGGGACATATGAGAGAAGTAGGAGTTTAGAAGAAGCCTTGCCACATACCACCCCTCTACTCCCCACCCCGTGACAGTGAGGAAGAGGCCTGAAGAGGAGAAGGTCATCAACATCAAGGGCCATGTTTCTAGAGAAGGAACTGAGGGAATATGGTAGTGTGTGTGTTTATGTGTGCATGTGTGTGCATATGTGTGTGGGGAGGTGTTTACAGATAGAATCAGTGTTAAAGTTTGGGGTGTTTGCAATAAGAAGAAGCTGGCTGGTAAAGGCTGGCAATGCCTACAGGAAGAGAAATCTGGCATTTCATTCTGGTGGCATTTCATTTCATTCAGCTCATTACTGAGCTGTGTATTCCATGAGCACAGAGGAAAAAATTGAAGGAAGATGGCAGGTGGATCACGGCCCGTCAAGAATTCTCTCTCCACCAGCTTCTGAGGGGGACACAGCAGCTGGATGAGTTTGGAGGCCACAGCCCTCCAGAATCTGGGGACAGAAATGACTACACATCAGAGAGAAGCTGTGGGACGGCCAGTGGGGCGGGAGGGTGTCTGCCGCAAGAGGGGCCAGTGTCTCAGGAATCAGCAGTGCCTGGGGCTGGCATAGGCGTGAGTCCCGAGACTGCAGGCCATAATAGAGACACCATCTGTCCTCCCAAAGCTTCGGAGTGAGTAAGACAGCAGCACCCGCCTGGCTTCAGGCCTTGAATCCTTGCCCCATGAAGTCAAAGGTGTTTCTTCTCTCCTCTCCTCCTTGGCCTAACACACTAGAAGACTCAGACTGGTGTTCTCAACTTGGCTGCACATTGGAATCGCCTGGAGTGCTTTTAAAAGTCCTGATGGCTGGGCCACACCCTCTGGAGACTGCAATTCAGTTAGCCTGGGTGCAGTCAGCTTGCTGTGGTAGGTTAAAATGGCCATAATACTTTCTTTGCAACTCTTCTCATCAAGAGGTAGAGTGTACTTCCTGTCCCTTCCATCTGGGGTGGTTGTTTATTGTTTGACCAACAGAATGTAGCAAGGGTAAGTTCTAAGTAAAGCCTCAAGAGACCCTGTAGCTTTCGATGTCACCCGCTGGGCACACTGCCAGGATTCTGTGGGTCTGTAGTTGACCCACGGAATCCTGAGCAAAGGGTAATTGTTGTTCAGTCTGTATAACTAAGACTGTACCCTAGGTGACTCCGATGTATATCCGGTGCTGCAAACCACCATACTAAAGGGGAGATAGTGGACAGTTGGAGGCAGCCAGAGCACACGCTGTCCCCTCCTTATACAGCAGCCTTCTGGGGTCACTGCCCCAGTTTGTGCTCAGAGGAGGGGAGGAGACTAGCTCTGACTCAGATTTGAACTTGAAGTCTTGATTACCCAAACAACATCCTTTTAACAGGCAAAAATGGCTGAAAAATGCACAGTCAGATCACAGCATTATTAAGGAACCTGTTACTTAGTGGGAAAAGGTGATTTTTAAAGTTTATAGCTGGAGGCACTGACCAGAAAAAATACATGTGTTTTGTGTTTGTACCCCAACAAGCACAGAATCTTCAGTAAGCCACTGACCCCCTAAATTAGTGACCATGGCTTAGGCCTTGGCAGATGATAAATAGGAGTTACTATTATTATTTGGTAGGGCCTATTGGTATGGACTTCCCTGGTAGCTCAGACGGTAAAGCGTTTGTCTACAATGCGGGAGACCTGGGTTCAATCCCTGGGTAGGGAAGATTCCCTGGAGAAGGAAACGGCAACCCACTCCAGTACTCTTGCCTAGAAAATCCCATGGATGGAGGAGCATGGTGCAGGCTACTCTCCATGGGATCGCAAAGAGTCGGGCACGACTGAGTGACTTCACTTCACTTCACTTCTCTGGTATGTATCCTGTTGTTTAGCCTCTAAGTTGTGTCTGACTCTTTGTGACCCCATGGACTGTAGCCCACCAGGTTCCTCTATCCATAGGATTTCCCAAGTGAGAATACTGGAGTGGGTTGCTGTTTCCTTCTCCAGGGGATCTTCCCCATCCAGGGATCAAACCTGAGTCTCCTGCATTGGCAGAGGGATCCTTTACCACTGAGCCACCAGGGAAGCCTCAGTATGTATCCTAAGTGTTCAATAAATAATACATGTTACTATCATCACTATTATTAGTGATTATTATTATCACATGTCAGAATACCTGGCACAGTACATGCAATATATATGTTAAAGGAAATGTAGCTATTGATATTGTCAGATGTGAGAAATCTATTTAGTAAACAAAGGAAGCTGTTAATATAAGCTAAAGACACTTGGCTCAAAGCAGAGAGACAGTGCCTAACCAGGCTGTCACCAACACATCTTATGAGAAAGGGCCTGGCCATGTTGCCCATCTGCAGCAGCCTGGCCACTGGGGAGGCTGATGGAGGCCACTGTATGCCCTTACCTTCCGGATACTTGTAGAGGCTGGTGATGTCCACGCGGGAGTCGCTGCCCACCGCCTTGGTGCTGATGCACCGCCCGATCTTCTTCGTGTCTGAGTACACACGCTCCCGGCTCTCATCCTCATTCCAAAGCCAGGTGATGTAGTCTGCGTTGACCTCCGCAAACACGAAAGGACCATCGTGGGCCAGATGCACGTCGCCCTCGCGGATGGCGGTGACGGAGGCCGGGCCACACCGGAACACGCCTGCGCAGGAGGGGTGGGCGTGAGCATCTCCAGGAGTCAGAAAGCGGGAGTCCGGGACCCACCCGGCTGAGCCCGTACCTTCGCTCTCCTCCTGGGGGGTGGCATCCAGAACCTGCCAACCATTGTAAGAGGGGCCCAGGTCCCGCCGGGCAAACCAGCTCTCATTCCAGACATGGAAATTCCTGCCGCAGAGAGGAAGGGGCAGGGTGGCCTCTGGTGAGCAAGAGAGGTTCCCCAGAGAGGGCAAGTGCCTGTTGCCAGCCAGACCCTGGGCCCTGCTCTGTGGTTGAGTTTGTGAACCGTCATTCAGCTGTATTGATGAATACATATCATCCACACAGGTACAGGCAGACCTTGTTTTATCCTGCTTCATTCACTTTATCCCGCTTTATAGATAACTGTGGTTTTTTTTTTTTTTTTTTTTTAATAAATTGAGTGTTTATGGTAACCCTTCCTCATGTCTGTCTCACCTGTTTTCCCAGCAGCATTTGCTCACTTCGTGTCCCTTTGTGTCACATTTTGGTAATTTCTGCACTATTTCAAACTTTTTCATTATTATATTTTTTATAGTGATCTGTAATATTTGATATTACTAGTATAACTCGCTGAAGGCTCAAATGATAGCATCTAGCAATAAGTATTTTTAAAATAATGTATGTATATCATTTTTTAGACATAATGCTATTGCACACTTATTAGACTATAGTGTAAACATAACTTTTATATGCTCTTTTGGATTAAAAAATTCATGTGACTCACTTTATTGTGATATTCACTTTATTGAAGTGGTCTGAAACCTAACTGGCAATAGCTTCAAGGCCTGCCTTTATGTATACATATATATGTCTATATCTATATCTATGCTGCTGCTGCTAAGTCGCTTCAGTCATGTCCGATTCTGTGCGACCCCATAGATGGCAGCCCACCAGGCTCCCTCGTCCCTGGGATTCTCCAGGCAAGAACACTGGAGTGGGTTGCCATTTCCTTCTCCAATGCATGGAAGTGAAAAGTGAAAAGTGAAAGTGAAGTCGCTCAGTCATGTCTGACTCTTCGCGACCCCATGGACTGCAGCCTACCAGGCTCCTCCATCCATGGGATTTTCCAGGCAAGAGTACTGGAGTGGGGTACCATCGCCTTCTCTGATCTATATCTATACCTATGTCTATATCTATATCTAGATCACCTATATCTATATCTTGTTGTTCAAGGTCCAAAAATGCAACAGCCAATAAGACAGAAGATCCTTGTTCTCATGCAGCTTACATTCTAAGGAAGGAGACAGATAGGAAGACAGACAAAATTAAGTAAGCAGATAACTAATAAAACAATAAAGTAACAATAAATGCTGTGAAGAAAGAGAGGAGCTTGAGATGGAGAATAACTTCTGGAGATCTTTTCTAAGTAAATGACATCTAAGATGGGACCTAGAATAGAAAGAATTAGTCATAGGATGAGTGAAGGAAACAGTGGCCCAGGAGGAAGGAACAGCATGTGTAAAGGCTCTTGAGACAAGAAAAAACTTAGTGTATTCAAGGAACAGAAAGTATGTGTCTTTGGGCTATGTCAAGCACTAGGGTAGGTAGGTTTCAGATTATGCAGAGTTCTGTAGGCCTTGGTAGGGACTTTAAGCTTTAAGTTTCCTATGTTAAAGATGAGAATATGAGGCTAGGAAAAGTGACACCATTTGCCCAACATCACACAGTAGAAAGCAGCAGAGAGAAACCCTGATTGGCCTGAGTTGGTGTCTTTTGTCTTTACAGCTGGCCTCCAAACTGTTCTTTGGAAAATATTATAAAAAGCCTTTGGAAGTAAAGGGGAGAACATGTATAACCTGCATGGCGACAGAGATCCCAATAACAAAAGAATGACCTGTCCATTTTGCATAAATAAAGAGAAGAATGAAAATGTTTTTGGTGCTACTGCAGAGAGGGAGTGAAAAGAACCAAAAATAAGAGAAGAAAAGGGGAGAAGAGAGGCAGAGAGATGGTCTGAGGCTGGACACTAGCTTGGGGGGAAGCTCCCCTGGGGAGGCTGGACACTAGCTTGGGGGGAAGCTCCCCTGGGGAGCTGAAGGACATCCTAAGAAGAGGGATGCTGAGGCTGGCTGTGTTTCTTTCTGTACCATATGCTCTTCACTATTCCCCTGCTCTTTAGAAAGTTGGTTTTTCTTGGCAACTTGCACATGTATGAACAGACATTTGGACAAGGTTATTCATGGAAGCCTTGTTTGTAAAGGCAAATGTTTGGTCCGGCCACATGAGGTGGTTAAATAAGCAATGGTTTTTCTGTCCAATTGAAAAGCAGGCCAGGTTTGTAACTTCTCTTCCACTCACTAGCTGTGTGGCCTTAGGCAAGTCACTTGATTTCTCTGTGCCTTGGTTTTCTCATCTGCAAAACAGGGACAACGATACTACGTTGCTCACAAGGTTGTTTGGAGGAATACATGAATTTGTACACAGGTACGCCTTGGAGGTATAGTGGACTCAGTTCCAGACCACTACAGAGATGTGGATAGTGCAATAAGATGAGTTACAAGTATTTTTGGTTTCGCAGTGTGTATAAAAGTTATGCTTGCACTATGCTGTCATCTATTGAGTGTGCAACAGCTTTGTGTCTAAGAAAACAACCTACATACCTTAAGGAAGCTGTTGAAAAAATGATGCTGATAGACTTGCTTAACACAGGGTTGCCACAAACCTTCAATTTGTAGAAAAACGCAATATCTATGAAGCACAGTAAAAAGAAGAGTAATAAAATGAGGTAAGGCTGCATTGCAGCACTTAGAACTGGGCCTGGCATAGACTGTGCTCACCGAGTATGATGTTATTAAGTTTAAAACACTATGAAAATAAGGAAACTTTGTATATACTGATATGGGATTGTTAAATGTAAAGCAAGATGAACAGTATTACGTTATATTGCTGATATTAAGTAGGAGGGAGAGGTGGGGGTGCGTGGGGACCGTGCATATGTGTGCGCCTGTATCTGCAGGGCTTCTCTCTGAAGAGATGTAAGAAACTAATTTCAGCCTTGCATCCAGGAGGATGGGAAGGCTTGAAATGGGGGAGGGAGACTTAAACGCTATAGCCCATTTGGTACCTTTTGAATATTAAAGCACTGAATGTATCTTCTACTTAAAAAAATTAAATTAGAATGAATTTTGTGAAGCGTTGTGCAAAGAGTTTTGTTTGAGGAGGTTGTTCCCACACAGCATAGTGCACAAGCAGCCCAGAGAGCAGGATCAGGCTACAGAGGTGACCCTGCAGAGGGAGTCACAAGAATCTAGGGGCCGGCTCAGAGTCCTGCGGAGCGGAGAGCTGGGGGTACAAGGTCATTCAACCTTGAGGCCTGTTCTTGGTCTCTGAGTTACATGTCCAGAGGCCCCTGTACCTCAGAAGAAGAGTCATCCTGCTGGGGACCAACCCCTCCTCTGCAGGGTGCCTGTCACCCCTTCCAGAACTGGCTCAGACCCAGTGGAGCTGGGCTGCAGATCTGGGTGGGCTGCAGATCTGGGTGGGCCACAGGGTGCCCCTGGGACCCAATAGCCAGGGACTCACCACATGCTGTCTTCTGTCAGGTCTTCCAGCGTTCGCCCGAAGGAGTCCACGTACTTGTCCACACTCAGGTTCCTGTCCGTGTCATGGGCCGAGTTAAAGTTGGACACAACCCGTGTCGCGATTCCCAAGCACCTGAGGACTGAAGAGCAGGACACTCATGAGGCTCCAGGACAGGCCGGGACCCAGCCTCAGGGACAGGTGGTCTGGCCCCCCTAGCAGGCAGCCTGTCTCACATCTGGCCACAGCCCCCTCCCTATCTCTCCCAGGGCTGATGCCTGTCTCCAGGCTCAGAAACACCTCCATCTCCTGGACATTCTCTCAGGGGACTTCGAGAGTCACCACTGCCACCCCCTTGTGAATAGATGGGCTCTGAAGCTGACAGGACCTTGGAAGCTGTATAATAACCCTATAATAGCCATACCAGCCCATGAGGACTGGGGGCCCAGGACCACAAGACTCTCTCAAAGGCACTCAGTGAGCTTGAGATTCCTCAAAGATCAAAAGTTGCACAAATGAGGAATCTGGTTTCCCTCTTCATTAGCCTGTCTTCTAGTTCCCCATCACTAATAAAGATATTTTTGGTGTGGGGGAGGGATTCTTATGAAAATATATGCAACCAAATGCAGTTGAGTTGGTCGGGGGTTGGGGATCTTCTTTCTTGGGGTACCTGTGCACATGACTCCAGCGAAGACCCAGCACTGGCCGTACTTGACGGGCTTGAACCTGCCCTTGAACCACTTGTGCAGAATGGCCACGCTGCCACGCCAGTGCAGAGGGCTGGTGCCGCCGCCGTACTTGCCCTGCCACTGGCCTTGAACCACGCCCCGGTCGTTGTTGCTGTTCACCTGGACAGAGGAGGCCACAAGTCCACCCTCCGGCAGGGCTTCCCCCTTCAGGAACTTCACCATCGTAAAATCTCCAACTTTGGGCCACCCCCTTATTTGGGGCTACTCCTTCCTTTTAAACTGTCTGAAAATTGGGGTCATCTGCTCTCTTAAAATACTTACCTTTTGGTGCCATTTATCATTTTCAATTACCTTCCTTTGGGATGTTCTATTGTTGAAAATCAAATATAGTTTTTGAGCATTTCTTGTTTTAAGTGATCTGTTTTGGGGACTGTTGGTGGTAATAGCTATAGAGACCCTTTGTTGTGGTGGTTTTTAGTCTCTAAGTCATGTCCGACTCTTTTGCAATCCTGTGGATTGTAGTCTGTCATGCTCCTCTGTCCATGGGATTTTCCTGGTAAGAACACTGGAGTGGGTTGCCATTTTCTTCTCGAACGGATCTTCCCAACCCAGGGATCAAACTTGCATCTCCTGCACGCATCTCTTGCACTGCAGGAAGATTCTTTACTGCTGAGCCAAATGTTTACCGTGTACCAGACACCGTTCTAAAGGCTTAGTACACACTATATTAATCTTTTAAACCTATGATGTACATTCTATTATCTTCCTTTTTTTTTCAGATGAGGAAACTGAGATGCATAGAGGTTAGGGAACTTGCTCATATTGCACAGAAATTTAGAAAGAGGTGACTTGCGAGTTCAGTACTTTGACTTGGGAGCCTGTCAAATCCCACAGGCTTGTAACGCTCTACTGTTTGGGACTGGTCACTGCTTTTGATTCTCTGTGCTCTGACATCTCTCTGAAATCTTGGGGAACTGAGAATATCAAATATGAAAAAACCAGTTTTATCTGTTTTTGGAATCACAGATACCCAGGCACTGACTTTAACAGACACTTACTATAGAGAGAGTTAGTAGGCCCTGTGGCTGCCTTCTGAGGAGGAAGCACTGGCCTGTAACAGATTAAAGATGGCATTCTTCCCACAGCGAGGTGGTTCCATGTACCCTCTCCCTGAATCTGGGCTGGCCTGTGACTGCTTTGACCAAGGACCATGGTGGAAGTGATGCTGTGCCTGTTCCCAGGCCTAGGCTTTATGAGACTGGCAGCTTCTACTTCTTCTTTTTAGAATAATTTCCTGGGGAGGCACCAGCTGCTTTGTCTGGTTACCCTCAGACTGCCACGCTATGAGGAAGCCCAGCCTATTCACATGGAGGCACTACATGGAGAGACAGAGTGATGACTGCCCAGCTGCAGCTCATGCAACCATCCCAGCCCAGGGGCCAGACACGAGAGTGAGCAAGCGCCTGGGTGTTCCAGCTCCAGCAGACGTGGCATGGAAGAGAACCAAGGAAACATTGACTGCTGGAACTAATGCCCTAGATGTATAGTCCCCACAAATCTTCCAGCTTTCAGACACCCCAGCTGAAGCATCTGGGAGCAGAGATGTTCTGTCTTCCCAGTGCCATGCCCAGTTCCCAGTTCCTGCAAATCACTGATTTGCAAAATTGTCAGCATAGTAAATGGCCGTTTTACACCCCTGAGTTTGGGGGTGGTTTTTTTTATGCAGCAAGAGAGAATTAAAACAAAAGGTGACAGGAAAAATCTTAGGGTTGTTCCTGAGGTTTGGCCTAGGGACCTATGAAGAAGAGTGCGTGCAGGGATGGCAGGTCTCCTCACCATGGCGCTGACGGCTCTGGTGATGTAGACGGGGTCATGGCGGTGGGACACGTCGGTGGCTGGGTCGTCTTGGTAACTAGGGGTTCGGTCCAGGATGGAGAGGCAGATGTTCAGGATGTCCTCCTCAAACTGTCCCCAGAGAGGCTGCTCTTAGAGGTCAGAGTCACACCCACAGTTCAGACCCTCTCACAACCTCCCCCAGTCATTTGTGTTGTGCAAGGGAGCTTGCCTACACTTCCTGCCCCCCACCCCACTCCAGGGACAACACAGAGGACCCCCAAGTCTCAAAAACTCAAAGAGTTACCAGGAACCATATGCTCAGCCTTAATCACCTTTTTCCCCATGATTTTTTCAAATACACTTGAGTTAGTTGATAACATTTACGAACTGGGAGATTTTTCACATACAATTTAAGATTTCTGGTCTTTGAATATTTGGAAGGTCTGGGAACCCTGGTCTGATTTTCCCACGTGTTGAGATGGTGTTACCCCTTAGATGGAATTAAACCTTCTGGTATATCATCCCTGCCCAGTCCTGAACCCTCAATGCTTTCAACCCCTGCCCCTCAGCCTGAGAGTCAAGGTTCTCTACTTGCTCGGAGTCCAGGCAGACAGAGCTCCTCCATAGAACCTCCGCTACTCCCTGACTCCCCTCCTCCACTGCTCTGACTGCTCTTCCTCTGACTGTCCAGATTCTGCCTGACTTTGGGGACCCAACCCCAATATCATGAAGTCTTCTGTACTCCTTGAGGTGGTTTTCCTTGACAGTCTTTTAAATTCTTTCTGCTGCCATCTGTACCATTCTGACCGTGCCACCTCCTCCCACAACATTGCACCTTGCATTGTAACTGTTTATCTAAGCCAGTGGCTCTTGAAGTGTGGTTCCAGACCAGCAGCAGCAGCAGCACCTGGTGACTTGGAATACAAACTCTCAGGCCACCTCAGACCTAATGAATCAGCAACTTGTTGGGGAGGCACATGGATCCCAGCCACCTGTATGAGCCCTCTGTGTCCTTCCTGTCCACACTCAAGATTGAGAGCCCCTGATCTAAGCTATTTATGTATACCCAATGTACCTTCCCTTCCCAAGGACCCAGTGTAGGCCCTGGTACAACTAATAGTAGAGACTGGATAAGTGGGCTTGGTCTGAGAGTCGGTCTAGTTGTACCTCTTGGGAAGAAGAGGACACACAGAAGGGCTCCTGCACTGACTTTTCTCATGTCCCCAGCCCTCCTTCTGCCTCTCATGCCTCTCACCCCCCTTTTGGTCTGGGCCCCTGGAGACCTGCCCGAAGTTCCAGCCTTGGGCTCGGATGCGCTTCTCCACACCCCGGAAGATGATCCCGCTGTCGTTGAGCACGTACTCTTGTCTCTCTTCCTCTGAGTCCAGGAACACGTCGTCCTCTGAAAGGCAGTGGTCAGGCCTGGCGTGAGGGATGGGAACGTGGAGCCCTGGCCTCACCGGCCTGGGGAAGGGGCTACATCAGGCATCAGCTGCAGGATGGTGCCTGGAGGCAGCTGGAATAGGAGCAGGCAAGAGGGGCTTGCCGGCTCCCAGGCTGCCCCCTGGCCAGGCCCTATTCCATCTGGCTGGTCTTTCCTCAGGCAGGGACCAACCCCACCCCAGGCCCAGATGGAAGGAATTTAGGAGCCCTGATGTCTTTGGATAACCTGACTTAATGCCAATTAAATATTAGTAAGAATTGTCATTCAAGTTCCTGCTTACTAACTTAACCCTCAGTAAGAGTACTGACCCCAGTACCCCTTATGATGTACCTTGCATACTACAAGCATTAGCTCAATAGATTCTCACCAAAACCCTAATAGGTAGGCACTATTATTATTCACATATTACAGATGAGGAAACTGAGACTCACAGAGGGCAGCAACTTAGCAAAGCTGGGACTAAACCAAGGCTGTCTGTTGGCTAAAGCCTGATACTTATCCACTTTTAGGTCTTTCCTGCCATTAAGCCCCATTTTTGCCCCCTGGCCTTCACACGCTAATTCCTGTCCCTCTGGCACAGCACCTTTGGAGTGTCTGCTACCAACTTCCTCTGCCCAGGCCTGCCCCTACCTGGGCCCCAGGCTCTTGCCAGGCCTTAGCACTCATCCCCCGGTCCCCTAACCTGCCTCCCAGACTTTCCTGAAGGACAGTTTCTGGGAAAACCTCAGCCTCAGGCTCAGGAGCTCTTACCTGGGCACCATGGGTTGAAAAGGAGAACAAACTCGCCCAGCTTCCGGTCACTATGTTTGCGGCGAGAGGAAACCCTGGCGCTCAGCTGGTAACGGCCAATGACGGCATTGGGAGGGCTGGCAAGGCTGAAGGTCGTGGTGTTCTCTGTCTGAGCCTCCTTCACTGCCATCCAGGTGTCACCCCGCTCCAGCTCTGATGTCTGGAACACGGCTTTGGTGTGGAGGGCCTCAGAAGCCTGGGGTCCTGGCAGAGAGGAGAGGGAATCAAGAGAGCCAGCCGGCTCCAGGAAGCTCAGCTCTGGAGAAATGGAAAAGCCACAGGCCCGGAAGGCCACCCTTCAGCACCTGAACTGCTGGACACTGCGGTGGGGAAGGGCCTGACCAAGATGCAGGAGGTGGCAGAGTGGAGTCCACCTTGGCTGTCCTGACTCCTGCCCATTTGCCAGATCAAGGAGGAAGTAATAAGCCTCTCTGAAACCAAAGAGTGCTTGAGGAATTTCCATACCTTCCCAGAACCCTGGACTTCTTGGTGTGCATAGAATTCCAGAGTTGTCATCTTGCCTGTCCTACTGCCTGCTGGCAGCACCTTCCAACCACCCCAGAAAGCTCAAACCACCTACAGGGACTTGTTTTCTGCAAAGTCTGGGCTGATGACCACAGGGTTTCAGGTTGCTGGTCACCAGACCCATCTTTAAGGCTGCAGATTAGCAGCAGAACGCACTGACCAGTCAGGTACCTGTCTCCACGGTGAAGATGAGGGTCTCCTCGCTCTCCAGGGGTCTGTTCAGCTCCAGTGTGAAGGTGAACCTCTGGCCCCTGCGGACCACCAGGTTGGAGCCGGGGTACTCCTGGGTGTGGTGTGCAGTGCCGTTGCGCAGCCGCTGCCAGTCCACCTCAGTGACTCTGAGCCCTGGGCAGGGAGAGCACAGGGAGATGGGACCCAGCTCTCGGACATTTCCCATTTACGCCTGGCTCACTTTCCGACAGCTGCAGGCTGCCTGTCATTTGCTCTTGGAGTCACTATTTACCAGGTACAGTAGTTTCTGGTAAATTGTGTACCAGAAGTAGTTATTCTCGGTTGTTCTATAGTGTTCACAAACTAAGTCTGGGTTGATGTCCACTGGGCTAAGCTCTGAACTAGCCAGTACTGAACCATTGTTCCTGGGCGAAAATACAGGGCTTGGTTCCTGTGAGCCTCTGGTCACAACTTTTTCATCAACTGAACAAAACATAACCTTGTTTTATGTGTTTCTGTTTAAACACACCTTATTTAGTAAATTGTTGATTCGTTAATATTGAACTCATGGACAACAGCGCTGTAATTAATGCCCGAACAAAGCTTATCCAACACGTGTGTTTTCTCCATAAGGCATGTCACACCTTCCTGTGCCTAGGAATACTGGACAGCACTTTAGAGCTAAACATGGAATCATTTTAAACAGCAAAAATCAGCAACAAAAGGGACAAAAATGCAAATTACATAGCACCAGATAGACCATGAAAGCCACTTGTCTGAGAGCTGAAACAGCAAGGCAGAGTGTGCTCATCTCTGGAAGGTACTCAACGAACACGTCTAGGATGAATGAAGATACCAGGGCCAAGGGAAGTGAAGCCACTTTCCAAAGGGCACACAGTCAGGCTCAGGCCAGAGTTGAGTCTGTGAGCTGGTTTCCTACTTTTGACCACTGGTCCGCTGGCTTTCAGTTTCCTTCATGACCCACTGAAGAAATAGTGTTACCTGTTGCCCCAGTGCCTGCAAACATATAAACACGTTCAGATATAGATAAATCGGAAGTTTCACTAATATTTTCCCTTATTTATTATGATGAGTAATGAATGCTGAAATTTTATGTCCTTTTCTGTCAAAGCTCTTGAGCCACAGACCACCAGGGACACAGTAGAAGTTGAACTAGTCTCGTGGCTGTGAGAAAGCTCCATCCTCCTGGGGAACCAGGAAGTGCCTCAGAAAGGGGGTCCTGGAGAGGGCTTATTGTGGGATTTGGGCTGTTTTTAGGTGGTTTTGGTGAGAGTTGAAGGAAGCAGGGCTTTGATCTGGACTGGATGCTGTCAGGAAGCAAGACAAGTCTATGTTTATCTTAATTATTCTTCTGTAGAAGGTGGGAGGGACGGATGGAGGCTGAAGCTGTCGGTGGAGTGGCAGCATTCATTAGCCAGAATACAGGGGTGTTTACTCATTCTAGGGTGTGGACAACATTCGTGCTTTTGTCTGGTTTCACACAGGATTATGGAGTGCTCTTTTTTGTCTTGACCTGTCACGGCCGCATTACATTGGTGGTGTTGCTGCTGCTGCTGCTGCTAAGTCACTTCAGTCATGTTTTCTCTACTTCCAGAGGTGGAGAGAGAAAGTCAGCTCAGAACAGATTTTATTTGGAATGAATTCCCTTGAGTGACTTCCATTACTTACACCTGTCTTTGGGCACCAGGTACCCACTCTCTGGGGTAAGGCACACAGAACCTATGTGGCCTGGCAAAGACGGCTCCTCTAAGTCCTGCTTGGTATATGAAGCTAGACAGCTTGCAGGTACATTCACAATAAGGAGGATCTCAGGAGGAAAAGGATCGAGGTCCCTAAGCTCTTGCCTTTTGAGGTTCAATATTACTGGAAGTTTTTTGATAAGATGAATTTGTCTTGATTGAGGGTGGCAGCTGATGTTGCCCAGGTTTACATCTCTACTCTGACTTCTTTGAAATCCAAACAATATATCAATCATCTACTTGCATTTGGTGGTCTTCTAGGCAAATCCAATCTAATGTGCTCAAAGCAGAACTCTTGATTTCTTCCTCCCTGATCCCCAAATCCATGCTCTCATGCATCTTGGTAGACAGCACCCCATCTGCCCTGATGCTCAGGCCCAAACCAAAGAATCTTCTTTGATTCCCCTTTGCTCTCACATCCCTCATCCAAATCACCATCAAGCTCAATCACCATCACCACCTCAAAGGTGTGTGCTCAGTTGTGTCTGACTCTTTTGCAACCCCATCAACTATAACCTGCCAACTTCCTCTGTCCATAGAATTTTCCAAGCAAGAATACTATAGTGGGTTGCCATTTCCTTCTCCAGGGGATCTTCCTCAACCAGGGATCGAACCTGTGTCTCTTGCATCTCCTTCATTCTTTATTGAATTCTGGCAGATTCTTTACCACTCCACTGCATACCCCAATGGCTCAGTGCATTAAGAAGCTGCCTGCAATGTAAGAAACACAGGAGATGTGGGTTTGATCCCTGGGTGAGGAAGATCCCCTGAAGTAGGAAATGGCTCCAGTATTGTTACTTGGAAAATTTCATGGACATAGGAGCCTGGTACTGTCCATGGGGTTGTAAAAGAGTCAGACATGACTGTAGTCAGTGACTCTAACTCACCACCTCTAAAACCTGCCCCCAATTCACCACAGGTCTCCATCTCCACCACTAGCCTGGGCCAAGCTACCTGATGTCTCTCTTGTCTAGATGGTACCAGCCTTCTAACTGCTCTCTACTTATGAGCAGCTGGGCTGTTGCTACCATCTCAAACTCAGGCCTGGGACTCATAGAAAAGGCTACTCTTGCTTGAGCTCAGCTGGCAGGCTTAGACTGACATCATGGTTTGGGGGTAATGACTGAACATGAGAAGGGAACTTACACACTGGCACGTGGCCCAGTTTGAGAGCTCCTGCAGGCACCACTGTGGTGAGTGAGTGAGAATTGTGCAGGACCAGTGTTCAACAGCAACCCCGTGAGTCAGGAGCCCAACACTAGTGCCAGGGACTTCCCCAGAAGCTGGCCCATTCTCCCATTTGAAAGTAGAACGGAAGCCTTCACATGTAGTGAGTCCAGGAGCTCTTGGGCAGAATAGACCACTCAAGCCCCAGAAATTTGAGCTCAGATGGTCTTTGTTTAGTCTGAACACACAGGAAGAAACTCCATTTACCTTGTACATAAGGTTGTCTAATCTAATACCAGCAAAGCTGGAAGGGCCATGAGAAGCCCAGGTTTCCATTTTATTGACAGAAACTGAGACCCAGAGAAGATAAAAGAAGGGCTTCCTGCTTGAGGGCAGATTGGAGCCACAGCCTATGAAATTTAGCCACTTCCTCTGTGGGGACTGGCTGGAACAGAATGCAACTGCTGGCTTTTTTTTTTTTTTTTTCCTCCGTAAGATGAGTCAGGAGCAGGGGATGAGGCTGTTATGTGATAATTATCTCCAGCATGCCCCAGGGCTGCTTGGTGGGTGGGGGGAAGGGCTTAGGATGTGGTGAGTGTTCCTGGACCCTGGGTCATGGGTTCAAGCCCTGAGGAGTCCATCTCAGCATCCTCTTTCCCTGTCACAGCCCAAACTGGCTCCTACCAGCCTAAGGGCATCTGTAGGCTCATTATAGGGAGTGGGGTGCATGAGTGGGGTGCATCTGTGGTTGATGAGTAAGAACTGCCATCATCACTATCCTCAAACCTCAGAGACTGTCTCTCTCACAACTTCCTGCCTAGATCAACTCCCTCAGCCGAATTCTCAATGGAAACTTGATCATAGTTCCAGCTTCATACGTCCAAGAAGTGGCTCGTCTGCTGCCCCGATGTTAAGAAGTCTTTCCTTCTGCTGAACCGAGGTTTGTTTTCTTACAACTTCTCCCCACTTGTCCCCACTCTTACCCTTACCCCCACAGAAGACACCTGTTCCAATTGCCCCTTGATGATTTTATAGTGCAATTACTGAGAAGTCCTGACCTGTCGCCTCCACCAGTTCTACATTTGCCCTAACCCAGGAGGTTACAGATCTGGTCCCTGGGTGATCCGTCCCTGGAGCTGCTACTTAGATGATCTAAGTCACCTGTACTGGTCAACATTACTCTCCCATGACCTGGCGGGCTGATGGTCAGGGCTGGGGGCCAGGACCCAACAGGGAGAAAGCAGCAGGTCCGAAGTTACAGCCAATTCTTCCCTAGGAGAGTCCTCCCCAGCTCTCATGGGGACTGATGGACTCAGGGGAGGGGAGTTCTATGTACGGGGCAGCCCAAAGAAGGGAGATAGATGTATATGTAGGAGGATTTCTGGGGCCCCATCAAAATAAACCCAGTGATTACCTCCTCTATGTGCTCAGCTTGAATTTTCCTCTCTGAGACATATGTTTCTGTCTTCAGAAAATCATCAAGGCATTGGGATTATAGATGTTTGCCTACACATTTCTCTCCTCCACTGAAAGGTAAGCCCCATGAAGGCAAGGTCTGGGTCTCATTCTCTGTGGGTCATTAGAGCCTGGCTCAGGGCCCAGGGCATAGTGGATGCTTGGTGAACGCGGTTGGAGAATGAATGGCTGGGATAAGAGCAGCTGATGCTCACAGCTTCCTGGCACGGCCTCAAGGATCAGCATCCTTGCCTCTCCACCTGCTCATGCCCCAGCTTCCCCACCCATAATCCCTCTGTCTTAAGCTGTCACATTTCAAAGCCTGCCCTTCCTTCCAGACTTCCTTCCCTCTGCAGCCCTCCTTCCCTTCTCCATCCCACCTTCCTCTCTTAGCCTTCCTTCTCACACTGCATAGTGGTTAGGAGCCTGATTTCAGAGGCACACAGTTGAGTTTAAATAAAAACTTTACTGCTTGCCAGCTGTGTGACCTGAGGCAGGTGACTGACCCTTTCTGAACTTCAGTTTCCAGATGAAAATGGTGGGATAATAGCTGCCTCCTTGGGTGGTGAGGATTAAATGAAATAATTCACACAGAATAATTAGAAAAGCACATATGAGGTGCTCAGTAATTGTGCATGTTATTAATCACATTATTATTGTTATATTTGCACAAGAACTCCTGGCTGCCATTCCAGGGTTCTGATAATCAATGCAATTCTGAATCTTTCACTTAATGGCTATGTGACTCTGGATAAATTAGTAGACCTTTCTGAAGTGGCTTCCCTGGTGGCTCAGACAGTAAAGCGTCTGGCCTGAGTGCGGGAGACCTGGGTTCGATCCCTGGGTTGGGAAGATCCTCTGGGGAAGGAAATGGCAACCCACTCCAGTACTCTTGCCTGGAAAATTCCATGGACTGAGGAGCCTGGTAGGCTACAGTCCATGGGGTCGCAAAGAGTCGGACACCACTGAGCAACCTCACTACTTTCACTTGGCAGGCTGTGGTGGCTTAGAGGTTAAAGCATCTGCCCACAATGCGGGAGACCCGGGTTCGATCCTTGGGTTGGGAAGATCCTCTGGAGAAGGAAATGGCAACCCACTCCAGTATTCTTGCCTGGAGAATCCCATGGATGGAAGAGCCTGGTGGGCTATATTCCACGGGGTTGCAAAGAGTCGAACACGACTGAGTGACTTCACTTTCATTTTCTGAAGTACAGATTTCCTTACCTGAAAAGTGCCAATAACAATACTTTCCTCATAGGATTTTGGGGGAGGATATGATTAAATAGGGTAATGGGGAAATGCATTACCTAAATCCGTAAACTTCGAGAGTGAAAGTAGAAGGCATTAATAAACACCCTAGGACAACAAGCTTCAGCCAGGTGAGTGGTCTCCTTACTTGTACTTAGCACAGTGCTTGGTTCACAGTTTCGAGATCTGTAGATGGGGTTTTATATCATCACCTCTTCCTTTCTCCCCCACCACTTTGGCCCTCTTCTCCCAATTCCTACACACATTGTTTTTCTTTTTGTTCCCTCTTCACCTCTTGCTTAAATTACTTCATGGCCCCAAGAACCTGAGAACATTTTCAACTGTTTGACCCAGCCCGTTACTATGGAGAAATTGAGGGTCAGTGAGAGAAGGGATTTCCCTGTTGCATGGGGGTCAGCATGTCATTTCCCCTGCTCAAGAGCCATCAAACCCACAACCATTATGCTGGCATTCAAGGCGTACCTATCACTCCCTCCCCTACCAACCTTGCCTTCTGCTCCCCAATTCACTTGCTCACCAGCTGGCCTAATAAAGAGTTCCCCTTAGAGAGAAGGGTCCGTGTGCAGAGGATTGCCTGCTAACCACAGCCCCTAGCTCACCCCAGCTGTTTTTCCTCTTTCCCTTGGGTGACACCAAGCAGCTGATGATGCTCTGCTCCCTGGATCTCTGCTCCAGCCGGGGGATGGAACCTAGTGGGACCAAACCCAGGAGTCTCTGCTAAAGCCAGCACCATCTCCCAGACTCTGGACTCCACATAACTGGTTTTTAATGGGTCCCATTATGACTCTATCCTTACTGTGCATTATGGGTGCTTGACCTTCACACTAAGTGATTGAGGAGTTGCTGACCTCAGAAGCTGCTGACCTCTCTCTCATCAGTAGGCAGTGGCCCATCAACTCCAACCCAGTGTCCCAGACAGAGACAATCCCACATAGAATATCCTTAGACTGAGCTGAAAGATTATTGTAACTCAACAATGACAAAAAGGGTCCAATTTCATTTGCTAATCAACTGGTAGGGACTACCTGAAGAATTATGTTGAGAATTCTGGGGCCACATCCAAGCTCTTGTAGGGAAGAGCTCTGGCATCACCTAGTGATGTCTGTCAGGGACAGTATGAAGGAGGGTGAGAGAAGGAGAGACCTGCAGGCCAGAGACTTTAGATCCAGCATCTGAGATCTGTCTTTCACACACAGATTGCATAGTAGGCTTGGCCTACCGCTCTCAGGAGCAGGTTCCCAAGAGGCCAGAAGGACCCAAAAGATTGGGGAGTTGAATTCAACCTACTAGTCAACTTATACACTAGGCATGATGGATCCAACCTTGATATTTTACAGGTGGAGAAATCGAGGTTCAGAGAGAGGAATGATCACCCAGTGAGTTAGTAATGACCTGACATGGAGCCCCCCATCCCCAACTTTGCTCATAGAAGGATCCTTTCTCAGCAATTAAACTTGGCCAGATTTAAGGCTGATAGTATACTAAATACTGAGGGAAGAGGGACCTCTAGGTGAGTCCCAAAATATACATCCTGAAGGAAGCAAAACCAGTATCTCTCATCCAGAACTAAAGTGAGAAGCCACCCTAGCTCTTGAAACTGAAGCCTGGGGTAGCAAGGCCTGGTTGTCAGAGAGCAGACCTTCCCAAGAGCCAGAAGGGCCCAGGTTGCCAGTAATGTTCCCAATTGCCAGGCGACAGTAAGAAGAGGAAGTTCAAATATGATAAGGAAATTAAAATACCTGCCTTAAAAGTCAAAAAGTAAACAGGACTTGATTCATATAACTGTTACACAATACTGATCAATCGAAAATAGAAACATCTTTTAAAAAGCCTGTGAAAGTAGGATCCCTGCTTCCGCTGACCTGCTCATCACTGGAGCCCAGCTCCCAGCACAGAGTAGGTACGAAGTAATTATTAACTAAAAGACATATTCCTGGGGAAGGCAGGGAATTTACCTCTCACTGTATTTGGGCCCCCGGGGGAGGCACATTTTCTGAGTGTTATGTTGACAAGGCCCCACATGAGATACTGCTGGGGCTGTGAATACTTGGTCTCATCAGTTCCTCACTGCAGGCCTGTGAGATGATCTGAATTATAATACCCATTTTACGGATGAGAAAAGTGGAGGCACCAAGGGCAAATTCTCTTGTTCACACTCATATTGCTCTTTTCACCTGGGCTAGAGCTGCACTTACCCTCAGCTCTCTGGAGTGGGGATTAGAAGAGGATGCAGCCCATGGGTGCCTCACTCTCTTCACCCAGCCTACAACCCCCAGCTCCGCCCAGACATGCTTCTGGATCCTTGTAATGTACACAGAGTGTGAGAAGATTTCAGACCTTCTACGCTTCCCTTTCTGCTCCCCCTCCTCCAGTCAGTCTCACAGGATGTGTTGGGGAGGCCTGGCCCCAGTTCAGGAAGGACTTGCTTGCTGGGTGGTCGGGGCAGGCTCTTACTGTCTCTGGGCCTCTACATCCTTATGAACATGAGGAATAACTCATGGACTGGGCCACACCACAGTGCTAAGAAGCAGTGACCTGAGTTTCTTTCCACAGACACCTGCTTCCCGAAGTTCCTCTCATGGGCCTGGTGCCCTGAGGCCCCCAGGCCCTGCCCACTCACCTGCCATGACAGGGCTGCCCAACTCCTTGCTTCCTCTGCTTGGTGGTGTGTGAACCGTCAGAACAGCGTTTTTGAGCAGCAAACCAGACCCACGTTAACGAGGCAAGTGTTGGGACACTCCTAGGCAGGACAGTCAGAACTCAGAAGGAGGCGTGGCCCTGCTACTCTAGCCGTGACACCTACGAGACACCTAATCACCCAGTAATTGCCTTGGTTTGCACCTAGAATTTGTCCAGTGTGGGAGGGGCTCCAGCTAAGAGGCTTCCAAATGCAAAGTTGAGAGCCAGACTGTGAGAGAAACAATCCCACAAGCCTGGGAACAAGTTTTATGGTCTGCTGTTCTTACAAGAAAACAGAGGCTCAGAGAGGGGGCCCTAAATGTACATGGCTACCAGTTGCAGAGCTGGAATGGGCCAGGCCTCATGGCATCCAGTCCAGGGCAGTTTTCTCCCCTTCTGGTTGAGGAGAGAAGGTTCTGGAAAACACAGTTCTCTCTTGTGTGGGCCCCAGAAGCGTCTACAGGAGCAGTGACCTACCACCCTCTCCCAGGGATGTGCCCCCACCACGTTCCCACCCATAGGCTCAGCCTCCACAGAGGAGCCCTTAGGTTCAGAGGAATAAACTTTAGATCCAGCTGGCCCAAGTTTGAAGGCCAGCTCCTGCCCCTGGTCACTCTGATCCTGCAGAGGTCTGTGATCCCCTGAGTCTTAGTAAAATGAAGACAGCAACCTCTCTTTATCTGGTGACTAAGGGAATGAGAGGGGAAACTCTGGGGCAGGGCCTGGATGCTTAGAGAGCCTGGCTCACAGGTCCCCTGCTCTTACAGTCACCCATACTTCGGGAGTTGAACCATTCCTGAGCTTGTCTGGCCCTTAAGTGTTGGCATCTCTGAGCTCTGTAGAACAGAGGTGGGGACATCATGCTGCCTGGGCTAAATCTACTCTGGGGATTGAAAGGAGACCCTCAGTCTGAGTTCTTGTGGGATCTTCTATCCTTTGGACTCCTTGCAGGGCCTCCCTGTGACAACCCAACTGCCTGGAGTGGTGTCAACCTAGGCTTTTGGGAGGAAGTGAATAATAAAGAGGGGAGAGGCCCTCTGGTTCAAAGCAAGGCTAATTCACTGATCTTTGTGAGCTGGCTCCAGCCTGGAATTTAGAGACCTGAAAGCCACTGGTGCCCCATGACCTTGGATAAGACCTCTCCATCTGAGAATGCTGTCTTCCCACCCTGTGAACTAAAAAGGACTTGGCTAAAGTATTCTCAAAGGCATTTCTAGCTCAAAGTCTAAGATTCTAGGGCCCAAAGACTCTAGACTTGTGTGGAGTAAAATGGGGGGAAATTTATTTTCAGGGGAGCTGGGAGGGGAGTTTCTCTTTGTCGGGGAGTGCCTTGAGAGGAGGCCCTGGGGCCATCAGAGCCCAAGTAGGGTGGGCCAGGGAGGAAAGAGGAAGTAGGAGGGAATAGACTCCCTGAGATGGGCACAGACAGGCAGGCACTGGTCTATGCCATGAACCCTTGCTCCCCACTTGCTCGTGTGATCATCATTTGGGAAAGTGTATAAAAATTCCAAGGTGTTTGATGTGGTTGGTTTTCTTACAGAAAGTGGCCAAGTGGTTGCGTTCTGTCTGCTGGTTTGATGCAGGCCAAACATCTTTATGGGCTCTTTGCAGGCTCACATGCCTTTAATTACTGACATCTGGTATCTGGCTCCTTCTTTCACGCCTGCAGCCTGCTGCCCTGGGCTCTGGGCAGACCTGGGCCCTCCGAAGCTGTTCTTCTGCCTATATAGGGTCAGACTCCTCCCTGCTAATGATAGTCTCACTCAGGGCCCTTTTATCTTTCATCTTGGGTTTGCTTGCCTGGACTGGGGCTTCCAGAAGAGGCCAGGGCATTCCAAAATCACCCCTTCAACAAACCCAAACAATTCATTGTCAGATTTAGGGGAAAGCAGCCTGGCAGTAGAGCCCTGGGATGAAAGCCAGGAGATTGGGCTTGGTATCTCTGGGCCAAACTGGCTGTGTGGCCCACAACAAGTCACTTACCATCTCTGAGACTCTGTGTCCTCATCTATGAAATAAGGGTGTGAGCTGGATCTTATCGGTTCTAACATTCTCTGATTCTAAATGATCAGACTAGAGACGGCAGACAGGAGCCAAAGACTGGGAAAACTCAGGATACTCCAGTGTCCAGCATACAGTGGGTGTTTCACAAGTTAAAATCTGTGCTATGAAATAAAAATGCTTTAAAATAATTTAATTATTTTTCTTGCTGTAAAGAAAACTATACTTGTAGAAAATCCAAGCAACACAGAGGAAGAAGAAAGCATACATGCATATTGCCTCAAACATATGTAAAATAAATTTCCATAAATCCCATTGTCCAGAGAAGCTCGTTTGTTGCCTGCGCTTTATGCTTAACCGTATAAATGCTCATTCGATGCTTTCTTTTCCAATCA
Source organism: Bos taurus (assembly GCF_002263795.3). Taxonomy (NCBI): domain Eukaryota; kingdom Metazoa; phylum Chordata; class Mammalia; order Artiodactyla; family Bovidae; genus Bos; species Bos taurus. The sequence continues at coordinate 52,738,912 of NC_037340.1, forward strand.
CGGACTGCACACGCATTGTCGTCAGCAGTGGGGTCTCTTGCGTGAGCTTACAGAATTTAGTTAGCCTTCCCCAAATCGATGGGGATTTACTTTGTTTCCAGTATTTTTGTCCTTGTAAAGAAACAGAATACTATTTTTCCTGGTATTTGTGAGTGCTTCCTGTTTCAGTCTCCTTGACTGAAGAGCATCTTGAGGGCTTTGGAGTTCCCTGTCCTCTCACCTGCTCCCAGCACCAAGCCCAAATCTGGTGGAGAGGAGGTCCTGTTAAGTAGCCCTGTCCTTTTGGTGGTGGTAGTACAGAAAAACAGAGGCCTCTAGGTGGGCCTTGGAGAATGGGGAACTTTCTCCAGGAAGCGAAGCAGCTAGAGGACTAGGCAGAGCTCCTGCCCTTTAAGCAATAATGGTTTATCCACATGCTTGAGACCAGCAAAATGTGAGCACCAAAAGCAGTTTAAAAAATAATTAAAAATTAAAAAAATCAAACTGATCACCTTGGGAAAAATAATTTTGTTGGGTTTGTTTAATCTCAAATTTACTTGTATTTTTAGTTATAGGGATATTGGGAGGGCATCATGGCTTTTCCAGGACTCAGGGCAACTATCTGGCCCTGCTTCAGAGAGTGGCAGAGGCACAGCTAAGAATCTGTGAATGTGGTCTGCAGACTAGCAGCATCAGTATCACCTGGGAGATGGTTAGAAATGCAGGCTCCTGGGCCCTACCCCAGAACCCCTTAACCAGAATCTGCATTGTGACAGGTGATTTGCATGCATTCTAAAATTGGAGGAACTCTATTCAGACCTTCCCTGAATGAATAGAATTGGAGGAATTCTATTCAGACTCTATTCAGGGGCTTCCGTGGTGGCTCAATCAGTAAAGAATCTGCCTGCAAACTAGAGGAGAGCTTGGCAACCCAACCCAGTATTCTTGCCTGGAGAATCCCCATGGACAAAGGAGCCTGCTGCCTGGCTGGCTGTAATTCATGGGGTTGCAAAGAGTTGGACGACTCAGTGACTAAGCACACACAATTCAGACCAGCTATTCTCAAAAGAAGGTCCAGGGTTCCCAGGACTCCTTTGGCGAATCTGCGTGGTCAAAACTATTTTCATAATATTAAAACTTTCTGGGGCCTATTTCACTCTCATTGTCTCATGAGTGTACAGTGTTTTCCAGAGGCTACATGATATTGCAAAAAATTGAATGCAAAAGCAGATATGAGAATAGAGCCTTCTATTTAAAGAGATTTGCAAAAAGAGTAAAACAATGCTATTCTTATTATTTTTTGTTTTTGAAAAAAAAATTATTTTTCATAAATGCATGTTATTTGTCTTCAGATGCAATGAGCTTATTAGTTTTTAAATGAGTTAATGAATAACATTTTATAAGTTTCTCAGTGTTAATTTCCAACTTGGTAACTATTCAGAAATATAACCCACATAAACAAGTGTTCTTTGGAATTCTCAATAATTTTTAAGGATATGAAGAGGTCCTGAGACCAAAATGTTGGAGAACTGCTGGACTAGAATATGGTTCCCCTCTAGGATTTCAGTTCTGTCCCTCAAGAGAAAAGCCATAAACTGACAAATCAGAGAGGAGGGGCCTGAGGCCATGCCCTCAAGTCCAGATGAGACCATAGGACAGACAAGTCCAGGGGCAGCTGTGCTGTGCTTGGGGCAGCCCACAGAGTGCCCTGGTGCTGGGAATCTTCATTTCCAGAGCCTTGTGGCTCCAGCAAATATGGACAGGTGCTGCTTATGGGTGAATCCAAAGGTCTGAGCAGTTGGCTGGAAATATGAGTCCCTGTGTGCTTAGGATAGAAGTTACCTCCACTGTCTTGAGAACTCATCCTCATAGGATCGTGGTGGGTCAGAGGGACCCACCAGGACTAGACCTGGACTGGTCTGGTGGTAAGCCATCCCTTCCCCTCTCTGGGCCTCTGACAACCCAGCCTGTAAAATGGAAGATGATTCTTTTCCCCTCCCACCACTGGGTGAACTCACTGGACAACTAAGACTGTGAAGCTCTAACTCATTGCTGCATCACCTTATCCTGAAAGCAATAACCATGTTGATGTAGACAGAGTTCAGACTGTGAGAGGGAAGTTCTTGCCCAGTAAGAAAGCAAGTTTCTCTTCTACTATCATCAGGAGACCTTGTTACTGCCTGCTGTGGGTGGACCAGCAGCTGCAGGGCAAGCCAGAAGGTTAGAGGTGGCCTCATCTGGCCCTCAGTGTCCAGGTATTACCTTGTTTATCCATCTGTACTTCTGTCTAAGATCACTGAAACCACTAGGTGGTGTTTCAAGGGCTCCAAGGAACTCCAGTCCTTTATGTTCCAGTGAAGAAAGAATTCAGCAGGAGGCAAAGAGTAATTTGTTAGAATAGGGCACTTGTGAGGCTTACACGTGGGCGGGTAAGAGGGTGCCTTACCCTGACAACTTCGTGGGCTACAGTTTTATAGTCAAAGGAAAAGTGGGGAGGGGGGAAAAACCACTTTCTTCCTGATCCTTGAGTAGATTTCGTGCTTTTAACATCAGCTCCTCCTCCAGGTTAGGCAGAGGAGCTTTTTTGTCCCTACATGGTCAAGCCAGGACTGTCATGGCTCTGTGGAAAAATTATTTCAGGTCTTAGAACAACGAGTATCTTTTATTTTGAAATATCACCTTTCTATAAATTATTATTTTATGCATGCAGAGAGCATGTCCAGGGATTATTAAGTCCCTGAACTAACTGGGCAAGATGTGGGTCTCAGGCCACCATTATTTTATTGTTTTACAATATGTCTCAAGCTTCTGTTGCATGGTTTTGTTGCTAAACAAGCCTGCTAGGTTTTGTGGTTAAGTAAACCTGCTTTCTTGAGTAATCAGTAACTTGCAGGGGTCACTCACATTTTTTTCTACTTACAATCCCCTAGTGGCATTAACTATTTAATTTTCTACGTTGTTCCTTTACTCTATCATCATCAGGACCTAGAAGCTGCTATGAAAGTATTTAGAGCTCACTGTGTTCTTGCTTTGGGCGCTCATGATCCACTCATGATTAATTTTTCATTCATTCACTCCTTCCAAATTAGTTCGACAAATACTTCTTCATTCCCACCAAAGGGCAAATCACTGTGAAGTCTCCAGAGATATCAGTGGTTGGTGCATTTTTTCTATCAATGTCTAGATAGCAACTGATTTTAACTTCTCCCCTTGGTTCATGTGGATTCACTCATTCTGTAATGGGGACAGTGTTTTGAAGTATTTTGAACTGTATTTCCTATAAATTATGTTGCCTGGAACTCCTCGTCCACTGAAGCCAAAGATGGAGGAGGATGAGAACAGTGGGCTACTGCTCAGCATTGGCTGCCGGATTGAGTGTTCTGGTTTCCGTTTGTTTTGTCCCTCACAAGACAGTGGTCTTCTGGCTTTGCTGGAAAAGGGCTTAATTAACCCTAAATTTGCATTAAGAAGAGCCAGACCTAATGGATTTTACCCTCAAGGTTACTATAAGCCAAGGCCAGAGATCTCTGGATGTACCATTTAAGGGAAGTTCTTTCCATCCAGGAAGGGAAAGAAATCAACTTCTGCTGATTGTGAGAGGAGGAAGGGGGATCAAATGAGACGAAGCAGACAGATTTATCCACCTGACTTCACTTCTCTGGACCAAGTTTCCAGAGCAGCAGGAGGAAAGGTGGGGAAGTGTTGGTAGCTCCTACTTTGAGGGAAAAGCCAAAATTAAAAAGGGTTTTGCCAACTGACCTTTGATGGGAAAAGATCAGAACAGTGGTTGCCTTCGGGGTGAGTTGTTGATAGGGGTTGACTTGGAAGGGTCAGGAAGGAATTTTCTGCTGTGATGGGTTGATTGAGATAGTTGATTGGGAGTCTCAGGTGTTTGTTAAACTTCGATAAATGTACACTTAGGATTTATATATTTTGTTGTATGTAAACTTAATATCCAAGAAAAAAGCTGTAAGCAAATTTCAAGCTTTAGTTAATGATAGGCATGCTGAAGTGTTTAGAGAGAAGTGCATCACCAAAAAATGATATGGATGGGCAGATGTGTGCTAAAACAAATAGAGTAAAATGTTAAAGGAGAATCTAGGGGATGGTATACAGTACTTAATAAACAATTCTTTTAACTTTACTGCATGTTGGACAATTTTCATGAAAAATTGAAAAAGGTTTTTTGCTTCATGTGATATAACCTGGTGTAGCTCCTGAGCCCCTTTTGAATGCCCTTGATGTGTTTTGTGAATTTCCAGGCTTGAGTCCCAGTATCCAAAGGCAGGACACAAAAAACTGAAAGCCCACCCTCCTTTGCAGCTAGGATACCAGCCTGAGACCCATATGCATCAAATTACACCCAGACTGTAGCTCGGAAGTGTGTGATTTGATGAGACTGACTCCTCACACAACCTGTGTTTATTGGCATGGGTGGTGGCAGGGACCAGCTTCTGTGGTGATTGTGCTTTTCCAGACACTGTCAAGATGAGTTCCTGCCCCAAAGGTGCTATTGGCAGGGTGGGGAGGTGGGAGCATCGGTAGCAACTGTTGTTTCTTTTTGTGAGGCTAGTTGTGAGGTTCCAGACATCATTCCTGGAAGCTGAGTACTTCTGATGATTCTGTGGGTCCTCCTTGTACTTTTAATAAACTCATTTTCTGCTGAAAACAGCAGTTGCAGAAAGAGGATGCCTAAGAGGCAGGCCTGAAACAACCCTGTTTTATATATCAGGTAGGAATCCAGATGTTCCCACATATCTCAGGAAGTAGAGATGCTGAAAGGGCCCATGGAGGAGGTCTTCTGGCTCCTGTATGGCACGTGAGGAGCTTTGCAGTGCTCATGATGTCCTTAGAAAAAGTAAACAACCAAATCAACAACTCTACTTAGATCCATCAGAGAAATGAAGTTACAGGGAAAACTGCTGCCCCTTCGAGTTCGAGGAACAGACAAGCAGATACAGAGAATGCCAATTTACTGGAACAGAAACCCACCAGTAGAAACCATGGCAACCTATCCAGGAATAGAAAAACCTAAACTGTGATTGATGAATTGCTGGAGGCTCAGTGTGGATAAGATTGAGAGCTACAAACTCCAAGAGGCTCAGTCACAGAGAGGACCATGCGCTTTTGTGAGTTTTACCTCTAGGAGCCCCACTAGGTTCTCACAGTGAACAATGGAGAAAAAACCTCTCAAGTTTCAGGCAAAGGGAGAGGAAAAGGAACCATTATGAAACATATCCTAGCTTTTCATCCTTAACAAGGCTTGTCTGTAAGAGAAACTGTTTCATTAGATGCTAGTGAAGTGAAGCTGCTCAGTCGTGTCCGACTCTTAGCGACCCCATGGACTGCAGCCTACCAGGCACCTCCGTCCATGGGATTTTCCAGGCAAGAGTACTGGAGTTGGGTGCCATTGCCTTCTCCATCATTAGATGCTAACCTACTGGATAAGAACCTAACTGATCTGGGGCAAGGGAAATACCCAACTCCAGCCCACCCTAGCCATCCTGACTAAAGGGGTGGGGGAGAGACTGAGAAGTGCTTGTGAAGGTCACAACCCAGAAATGCAGGCTTCCTAAAAGAGTGAGACCTAATCGAAGGATAATAGAATGCCTCCCCACCCGCTCAGCTTTATTTATATTAATAAAGGTGTATTTTACCAGAATTCTTTTTAACCAGTCCAACTTTCAACAAAAAATTTTACAGCATACTAAAAGGTGAAAACACAGTTTTTGAGAGAGCAAACATCATAACCAGATGTTTGATATGTCAAGGATTTTGGAATTATAAGACTGAGAATTTAAAATAACTAAGATTAATATGCTAAGGGTCCTAATGGAAAAAGTAGACAATAAGCAAGAACAGATGGATAATGTAAGCAGAGGGATGGAAATCCTAAAAAAGAATCAAAAAGAAATGTTAGAAACATTATAACAGAAATGAAGAATGCCTTTGAGGGCTCATTAGTAGACTAGACACAGCTGAGGAAAGAATCAGTGAGCTTGAGGTTATGTCAACGGAAACTCCCCAAACGGAATAACAAAGAGAAAAAAAAGTGAAAAAAGAAGAGAACAGAATATTCAGAATTATGGGACAATTACAAAAGGTGTAACAAATGCACGATGGGAATGTCAGAATACCAGAAAGAGGAAAAGGAACAGAAGAAATATTTGAAGCAATAATAAGTGAGAATATCCGAAGCTCCAAGGGCACCAAGTAGGCTAAGTAAAAGGGCTAATTGAACTGAGGTGGCCTAGGACTGAGACAGAAGCTGCAGAAAGCAAGAACTTCTAACTGGAGGCACATGGTTGGAACCACAGCCTCTAGTCCTGGGAGCCACTCTCATTCCCAGAAGGCCAGATGGGGTCATGGATACATCAGCTGTCACCAGTAAAGACTTATCAGGTCAGATAAATCTCTCTATAACAGAGAACTCCCTGAGGTAAGCCCCCACCCCAGGGCTCCCAGACAGACCTGGAGAGGAACAGGAAGAGGAGAAAGATCCGAGAGACTGAGCATTTGTCCGTCCTGCAGGGGTTGGATCATTACTGTACGTCACATGAGCTGGAAGTGTCCAAGGTATGGTTGATCCAAGTTTTAAAATGTGTCGTTCCTGGGATTCAGCAGGACCAGGGCTCATGAAGATTCGATCAATGATAGAAAATTTAAAAGCCGTATTTCCTTATCTTTTGAGAAATTCTAATAGCCACCATTTACTGTGTGCCACCGCTCTAATCTGCTTCTTATAGATCATTTGGCACGTGTTGTCCTCATTTTCCAGAAGCAGAGACTGAGGCTTGGAAAGGACACACATTTCTTAGGGTCACAAATCTAAATATTGGTGGAATCAAAATTTGAACCTGTGTAGCCTGAGTTTCGGAGAAGGCAATGGCACCCCACTCCAGCACTCTTGCCTGGAAAATCCCATGGACCGAGGGGCCTGGTGGGCTGCAGTCTATGGGGTCGCTAAGAGTCAGACACGACTTCACTTTCACTTTTCACTTTCATGCATTGGAGAAGGAAATGGCAACCCACTCCAGTGTTCTTGCCTGGAGAATCCCAGGGATGGGGGAGCCTAGTGGGCTGCCGTCTATGGGGTTGCACAGAGTCGGACACGACTGAAGTGACTTAGCAGCAGCAGCAGCAGCAGCCTGAGTTTAGAGCCCATATTCTAAATATAGTGTTACACAGTGAATTAACTTTCCAGCCTCACTGAAATTCTTCCATTTCCTTATTTCTGCAACAAAAAGCAAGTGCTATTTGTTGGGAAAGGAACAGGTATAGCTGGAATACAGCAGGAATACAAGGAGGTAGCCATGCTCTTGCCTCTCTGGTCCAGGCATCACTGTTTAAGATTCCTCTCTTTCTCTTGCCAGCCACTGAACATACTAGATCTTGTGTCAGGAAAGACACCGTGGAAGGTTGAGTTAGACACACTCCTGCCACCAGGCGTTACATAGTTCAGAATCCCTTAATTAATTCACGTACTCATTCTGAGACAAGCTGGGACCTGGGACCCGGGACCCTGTGCTGCAGTGCTAGAACTTGGACAAATATCTCCTTGAGCAGCAAAATGCAAAGAAACTATAAGGGACTAAAAAAAACTTCGTGCAGGCAGAGTTGGGGCAAATTATGAACAATAAGATACGAAAGACCAAAATAACCCAACTGCTACTTCTGAAGAATCCAGAGCAAAAGCACAGTGATGGGAGCAAAAGCAGGGTACTGTACATGACCCGTGAATACAACACTGCCAAAGCAGTGGGCAGACCACTTAAACCACCCCTCTGGCCTGACCCCTACCCTCATCCTGTGTAAGGTACCAGCTCGCCCCCACCTTGGGGAGTGAGCAAGCAAAGGAAGCTGTTACTTGTTCTCATTCCCCTCTGCTGCATCATGGGCCCCAGTGAAACCTTGCCTGAATTTGTCTGGCCTCTTATCAATTTCTATTGATTTAGGACGCCAAGTAGGCTTCCCTGGTGGCTCAGATGATAAAGAATCTGCCTTCAATGTGGGAGACTTGGGTTCGATCCCTGGGTTGGGAAGATCCCCTGGAGGAGGAAATGGCAACCCACTCCAGTATTCTTGCCTGGACAATTCCTTGTACAGAGGAGCCTGGCCAGCTAAAGTCCATGGAGTCACAAAGAGTCAGAGTGACTAACACACACACACACAAGGAGGCCAAGAACAACTCGATCATTTATAAAATGCTTATTAACACCTGCTCTTGGCAAAGTGATAATGAAGGTCTGGGGAGGTGGGGGAGATAAAAATGAGTAAGAGACACTCTCCAGCCTTAAGGAAACTCAACATTTATAAGAAAGAGAAAACAAGTACATAAAATAATTATGGACATGGTAGAAATGGATAATTCCTAAGAAGTGCATAAACAGAAAATGTGTTAGAAGTGAGAGAGGCCATTACCAGTAAGTTTCTTGGGAAACATAAAAAAAAGTAATTTAATTCTACTGGGAAAATTATGTTCTTTTTGTGAATCCTTAAGTGCTCTTTTTTTAAAAAATTAAATCTCAAATCTAAAATACTCTTGCACCTAACTTCCCACTTTCCTGTCCTGAAGCATTCTTCAAGCTCTCAAGGAGAGGAAAACAGAAGAAGATGATGAAACAATTAAAAGTGATAGTCTCTTGGCTCTGACTATGTTCAGGCCAGCACAGCCTGGATGGTTCTCAGACCAGTAACTTCAGAAAGCCAGATTCTCCTCATTAACCTTATTGAGAACTCTGCGGAACAGAGAGGTGTGAGGGGTGACTTCCAGGTAAAGATGTTAAGAGTGAATATATACAGTCATTTCCTGAAACCCTGCCAAAATGGCAGGAAGGAATTCCTATGCAAAAATCATAAATGCACAAGGATGGGATAACTAGGGTGAAGGTCACAGCAGCAAAACTTTAAAATCTAAATAACAGAAAGAAGAATGGCAACTTACTGCTGCTGCTGCTGCTAAGTTGCGTCAGTCGTGTCCAACTCTGTGCAACCCCATAGATGGCAGCCCAACAGGCTCCTCTGTCCCTGGGATTCTCCAGGCAAGAATACTGGAGTGGGTTGCCATTGCCTTCTCTGGGGCAACTTACTAGCAGATCTGAAAAAAAGAAAACCTATTCCTTACCTGGCAATAGAGAAATCCAGGTAGTGGAGGAAACCAACCCAACAGTCATTGTGGAGTTTCCCAAAGACTCCAGAACTGACAGCACCAGGCACCTCTGTAAATGGAGGTTGGAGTTGGAGATGGGGCTTATGGTAATAAGTGAGATTTGGTTGAAAATCTGTTTATGAAGCAGTCAGCGCCAGGTCCCTCCCTCATTCTGTGAACTGAATGATTTCTCCTTCCCTTTGCCAGGAAATCTTTACTCTTTGCATAGAATACAACAGCATGCACATTTGAGGTCTAGAGTCCTACAGTGAAGCTAAGGGTACTGGGGGGATGTTTCCATACTAGGTGTTGAGATGCTGGCCCATCACACCTCTACCTTCTTCTCACACTTTCTACCTATGATGCTGGCAGCTGGGAGGAAGCACTTTTCACAAGGCTGACCACCTCAAAAGATCTAAAAATACTGGGTTGGAGTTTCCCCAGTGATCATCCTATGACACTTGGTCCACAAGCTTCACCTACCCTCTTGGAGCTTCCCATCACCAATCACCACGTCAGTTCCCACTTTTTTTTTTTTTTGAAATTGATGTATCATTGATTTGGGCTTCCCTGATGGCTCAGTGGTAAAGAGTCTGTCAGCAATGCAGGAGACCCAGGTTCGGGAAGACCCTCTGGAGAAGGGAATGGCAACCCACTCCAGTATTCTTGCCTGGAGAATTCCATGGACAGAAAACCTGTTGGGCTACAGTCCATGGGGTTGCAAAATGTCAGACACGACTGAGCAATTAATACTTTTACTTTCCATCATTGATTTACAATGTTGTATTAGTTTCCTGTGTACAGCAACATGATTCAGTTATGTATATGTGTATATGTACACACACACACACACACACATATACAGGCTTCCCAGATGGCTCAGTGGGTAAAGAATCAGCCTGCAATGCAGGAGATGTGGGTAAAGAATTCCTGGGTTGGGAAGGTCCCCTGGAGGAGGGCATGGCAACTCACTCCAGATTTCTTGACTGGAGAATCCCATAGACAGAGGAGCCTGGAGGGCTACAGTCCATAGTGTTGCAAAAAGTTAGACACAACTGAAGTGACTGAGCACACATGCATGTATATGTATATTCTTTTCCAGATTCCTCTCCATTATAGGTTATAGAAGATATTGACTCCAGTTCCTTCGCTATGCTTCCCTGGTGGCTCAGACGATAAACATGTCTGTCTACAATGCGGGAGACCCGGGTTTGATCCCTGGGTGGGGAAGATCTCCTGGAGAAAGAAATGGCAACCCATTCCAGTATTCTTGCCCGGAAAATCCCATGGACGGAGGAGCCTGGTAGGCTACAGTCCATGGGGTCGCAAAGAGTTTGGACACGACTGAGCGACTTCACTTTCACTTTCCTTTGCTATGAAACAGGTCCTTGTGTTTCTCCTAAGGAAATGGCAACCCACTCCAGTGTTCTTGCCTGGAGAATCCCAGGGACGGTGGAGCCTGATGGGCTGCAGTCCATGGGGTTGCTGAGGTCGGACACGACTGAGCGACTTCACTTTCACTTTTCACTTTCATGCATTGGAGAAGGAAATGGCAACCCACTCCAGTGTTCTTGCCTGGAGAATCCCAGGGATGGGGAAGCCTGGTGGGCTGCTGTCTATGGGGTCGCACAGAGTCGGACACAACTGAAGTGGCTTAGCTTAGCTTAGCTTAGCTTAGCTTAGTGTGTATCTGTTAATCTCAAACTCCCAATTTATCCCTCCCCCCCTTTCCCCTTTGGTAACAGTGAGCTTGTTTTCTTTGTGAGTCTCTTTCTGTTGTGTTCACTTGCATCATTTTTAAAGATTCTACATATAAGTGATGTTGTATGATATTATTCTTTGTCTGACTTATTTCACTTAGTATGATAATCTCTAGGTTCATCTATATTGCTGCAAATGGTATTATTTCATTATTTTTATAGCTAAGTAATAGTTCATTGTGTATGCATACAACATCTTCTTTATCCACTCATCTGTTGATGGACACTTATGTTGCTTCTATGTCTTGGTTATTGTAAATAGTGCTTCTGTGAACATTGGGGCACATATGTTTTTTCAAATTAGAGTTTTCATCTTTTCTGGATATATGCCATTAGTGGGATTGCTGCATCATATTTGTAACTCTATTTTTAATTTTTGAAGGAACCTCCTACAATTCTCCATAGTGGTTGCACCAATTTACATTTCCACATTTTCTCCACACCCTCTCTAGCATTTATTGTTTGTAGACTTTTTGAGGATGGTCATTCTGATTGGTGTGAGGTGATATACCTCATTGTAATTTTGATTTTCATTTCTGTAATAATTAGTGATGTTGAATGTCTTTTTACATGCCTGTTGGCCATCTGTATGTTTTATTGGAGACATGTTTGTTTAGGTCATTTGCTCATTTCTTGATTTGGTTGTTTGTTTGTTTGTTTTTGATATTCAACTCTATGGGATGCTTGCATATTTTGGGAATTAATCCTTTGTTGGGTGCATTGTTTGCAAATATTTTCTCCCATTTCAAACATTGTCTTTTCACTTTTATAGTTTCCTTTGTTGTGCAGAAGCTTTTGCATTTGATTAGGTCACTTTTGTTTACTTCCACTTTTATTTCTTTTGCCTTGGAAAACTGACCGAAGAAAACATTGGTATGATTTATGTCAGAAAATGTTTCACCTGTGTTCTCTTCTAGGAATGTCATGGTGTCATGTCTCATATTTAACTCTTTAAGCCATTTTGAGTTTATTTTTGTGTGTGGTGTGAGGGAGTGTTCTTACTTCATCAATTTACATGTGAGTATCCAGCTTTCCCAACACCACTTTCTGAAGAGACTGTTTTTTCTCCATTGTATAGTCTTGCCTCATTTTTTGAAGATTAATTGACCATATGTGTATGAGTTTATTTCTGGGCTCTCTATTCTGTTCCACGTGTCTGTTTTGGTGCCAATACCATGCTGTTTTGATAACTGTAGCTTTGTAGTATTTGCTGAAGTCTGGGAGGGTTATTCCTGCAGCTTTGCTTTTTTTCCTCAGGATTGCTTTGGCAATTCTCAGTCTATTTGAAATCTGTAGATTGCTTTGGGCAGTGTGGCCATTTAAACAATATTAATTTCTTCCAATCCAAGAACATGGGATATCTTTCCATTTCTTTGAATCATCTTCAATTTCCATAATGTTTCATAGTTCTCAGTGTTAAAGTCTTTCACCTCCTTGGTCAGGTTTATTCCTAAACCCAGGAATTTTTTTTTTTTTTTTTGGTGTGATTTTAAATGAGATTGGTTTTTAATTTCTCTTTCTAATATTTCATTATTAGTGTAAAGAAATGCAACCAATTTCTGTATGATAATTTTGTATCCTGCCACCTTGCTGAGCTCATTTATCAGTTCCAATAGTTTTTGTGTGGTGTCTTTAGACTCTTCTATATAAAGTATCTTGTCATCTGCACATAATTGTGATTTGACTTCTTCGCTTCCAAGTTGGAAATCTTTTATTTCTTTTTCCTTTCTGATTGTTATGTCTAAGACTTCCAATATCATGTTGAATAAAAGTAGTGAGAGTGGGCATCCTTATTCCAGAATTTAATGGGAAGGCTTTCAGCTTTTTTTCTTTGGTGTGTTGGCTGTAGGTTTCTCATAAATAGCTTTTATTATGTTCAGATAGTTTTTTTTTCTACCCACAGTTTGGCAAGAGTTTTTTTTTTTATCATGAATGAATGTTGAATTTTATGAAATGCTTTCTCTGCATCTATTGAGATGATCGTGTGGTTCTGTCTTTTCTTTTGATGTGGTGTGTCACAGTGATTGATCTGCACATGTTGAACCACTCTTGTGACCCTGGGATAAATCCAACTTGATCATAGTGTATAACCCTTTTTGTGTGTTATTTGATTCAGTTTGCTAATATTTTGTTGAGGATTTTTGCCTCTATGTTCATCAAAGATATTGGATTGTAATTTTTCCCTTTTGGTAGTGTCTTTTTCTAGTTTTGTTATCAGGGTGATGGTGGCTTCATAGACTGACTTTGGGAGAGTTCCTTCCTCTTCTGTCTTTTCGAAGAGTTTGAGAAGGGGTCATAAAAATTCTTTGTATATTTGGTAGAATTCCCAGTAATCCATCTTGTCCTGAACTTTTGTCTGTAGGGAGTTTTAAAATTACACATTCTACTTCACATTTAGTGATTGATCTGTTCAAATTATCTTTCTTCTTGATTCAGTTTTGACAGGATGTATGTTTCTAGAAACTTGTCCATTTATTCTAGGTTGTCCATTTTTTGTTGGCTCTTATGGTATTTTGTGTATCTATAGTATAGGTTGTTATTTTTCCTCTTTCAATTCTTCTTTATTTAGGTCCTCTCTTTTCTTGGTGAGCCTGGCCAGAGATTTGTTGATTTCATTTATCTTTTCAAAAGACCAGTTCTTGGTTTTATTGATTTTTTTCTATATTTTAATGTCTATTTTAATTTCTCTCTAATCTTTATTATTTCCTTCCTCTGCTGTGACTTTAAGTTTTATTTGTTATTCTTTTCTTAATTCTTTTAGGTAGTAGATTAGGTTGCTTGTTTTGTATTTTTCTTATTTTTTTAAGGAAGGCCTGTATCACCATGAACTTTCCTTTTAGTATGGCTTTTGCCACATCCCATATTTTGTATGATTGTGCTTTCATTTTCATTTGTCTTACGGCATTTTACAATTTCCTCTGTGATTTCATTGTTGAATTATTAGTTTTTTAGTAGAATGTTTTTTAGTCTCATGTAATTTTTGCTTTTGTTTCTTGCTTTTCTTTCTGTGGTTGATTCCTAGTTTCACGTTATTGTGGTCAGAAAATATGCTTGAAATAATTTCTATCATCTTAAATTTGTTGAAACTTATTTTGTATCCTAGTATGTGGTCTATTCTTGAGACTGTTCCATATGCACTTGAAAAGGATATGTGTTCTGTTTTCTTAGATGTAATGTCCTGAAGATTTCAATTAAGTTTAACTGTTCTATTGTGTCATTTATTTATTTATTTTTTATTATTGTTTTTTCTTTTCTTTTTTTTATTTTTTAACTTTACAATATTGCATTGGTTTTGCCATATATCAACATGAATAACATGAATCCGCCACAGGTATATCTCTGTTGCCTTATTGATCTGTCTGAAATATCTGTCCATTGAAATCAGTGAGAATGTTAAAGTCTCCTACTATTATTGTATTCCCATCAGTTTCTCCCTTTACATCTCTGTTAGTATTTGTTTTATGTGTTTAGGTGCTCCTCTATTGGGTGTAATATGTTAATGAGTGCAATACTCTCTCCTTGTATTAATCCTTTTGTCATTATATAATGTCCTTCTTGATCTTTCTTTGTGGCCTTTGTTTTAAAGTCTATTTTGTCTTACATGAATATGGCTATCCCCACTTTCTTGTCATTTCCTTATGCATAAAATATCTTTTACCATCTTCTCACTTTCAATCTATATGTGTCTTTTGCCCTAAGTTGGGTCTCCTTTGGCAGCATATTGTATAGTTTTGTTTTATTATCCAATCTTCCACTGTTTGTCTTTTGATCAGGGCATTCAGTCCATTGACATTTAAAGTCATATTGATAGATGTGTATTTATTACCATTTTAACTTTGTTTTCCAGTTGACTATGTATTTCCTTTGTTATTTTCTTCTTTTTTTGTTTTTCCTTTTGTGGTTTGATTTTTTTTCTATTATGCTTGAGTACCTTTCTGTTTGGTTTTGTGAATCTATTGTATGTTTTTGAGTTGTAGTTGCCCTGGTTTTCAAGTATATTAACCTGTCATTATATCTGTGTACTTTAGACTGGTACTCATATAAGCTCAAACACATTCTAAAAGGTCTACATTTTCTTACCCCTTTCCCCACATTTTGTAATTTTCATGTCTTATTTTACATCATCATGTTTATCATCTTGCTATTCACTGTAGTTAAAATTGCTTTCACAGAATTTTCTGATTTTTTAAAAAAATGTAGGTACTGGCTAATTTAAGTGGTCTTCAATCCTTATGTATTTTTACCTTTCTTATTGTCATTTTCACTTTCCTATAGATTATCTGTTTCTTTCTTTAGGTTTGAGAAGTTTTCAGTCATAATTTCTTCAAATAAACTTGATCCCTTTTCTCTTCCTTCTTTTGATTGTCATGCTTTCTATTATCCCATAGATGTCATATATTATTTCGATTTTTTCATTTTTCTTTCTGCTGTTCTGAGTGGCGATTTTCACTATTCTACCTTCCAGATCACTTACTCATTCTTCTGTATTATTCAGTTAGTTATTTGTTGCCTTTGGTTTGGTTTTCATCTTGGCAATTGAGTTGTCTAATGTTGATTGGCTTTTCTTTATAGTTTCTAGTTCCTTGTTACAATGATCCACATTTCTGTCAGCAGTCTTTCTTAATTCCTTCAGCATTTTTACTACCTCCCTTTTGAACTTGGGATCTGGTGGTTTGGAGAGGTCTGATTCACTGTTATCTCAGGGGATTCCCCTTGTTCTTTTAATTGAGGGCGGTTCCTCTGCTTTTTTCATTTTATTTGTACATTTCTGGCTTTATGAATTTAGAAGCAGCAGTTGTCTACTATGGTCTTGAAGGGCTCCTTTTATGTAAGAGTGTCCCCGTTGCCTACGTGAGTCCAGTAGTTTTGGTGCAAGGACTGTTTTTGGTGTGGATGCCTACTGCTTCTTTCTTCAGAGTGTGCTGGCCATTATCTCCTTGATAGGGGTATGTTTGTTGTTGTGGTGATGACAACGCACAATGGATGCTGGATGGGGCCTCCTCTTTACTCTGTGGATGTCATGGCCCAGTTGGGGTCAGAGTCTACTCCCAAAATATTGTAGTAGAAGTCCCCAGATGCAGTGTGAGGTAGGTGGGACTGGAGTGCTCATGCTGGGAAAGGAACTGCTGCATATTCCTCCCCAGGAGCTGTTTCCTGGGTTATGCACTCTGTGACATCACCTGCCACCTGGTATGTATGCCCACAACATACACTGTTATTCACACTGCCCTTAGCCCCACCCCTACTGTGGGAATGTTGATACTAAGCTTAGATGTCCCTCAGGTGCTGTGCTCACAAATCCGGTGGTATAACCTGCTGAAGCCATGCGCCCACACCTACTGTAGGAGTGCTGAGAATTGGCTTGGATTTTGGCCCTACATGTGTGTGTGCCCTCAAAGCCAGCTGCTACTGGCTCCAGACGTGCCTCAGCTACAGGCACCAGTAATCAGCTTAGATGTCTCTCAGTCACTTTGGTCACAAAGCTGCTGGTGTAAATCCACTGAAGCTGCATGCCCACACCTGCTCTAGGAGTGCCAGAAACTGGCTTAAACTTCAGCCCTGCCTCCACTTGTGAGAAGCCCACTGGCTCATGCATGGTTCCAGAGCTTGCAGCTTTGGACTCATCCCCACTGTGAGCACTCAGAGAGTGAGGCTGCTAAGGCAGGACCACATACTTTCATTTGTATCCTTTGACAGTGGAGTTCTATGGTGGACCTGGACTCTATCTTGCACACACCCCAAGTTATGGCCCAGACCACACTAGTCTCTTTGGACTGGCTCCATGCAGCTGAACTTAGTCCTCGCCCTGGGTTTGTCCACTGAAGCTGGAGTTTCAGTTGCTGTGGACTTATCGGGCTGGGAAGTGAAGCCAGATGGCTAGGACCACCTGTGCTGGTTTCTTTCTGTCCTGCCCGCTATGAAGAAGCTGCTGTCCTTTCCTCTGCATCTCTGAAGCTCCCTATCCAACCCAGTTGACCTTCCAGTTGGTGAAGGAGGTTCCCAGGGTGAGGGACCCTTCCCTTTGGGGAGGATGGGGAGTCGTGTCTACTTCATTTCATCCTTGCCCCTGATCTCTTTGCTCCCTACAATAATGAGTGGATTCTTTGGTGAAGTTGGCAACTCATCCTGAGTTTTATAGGTTGCACTCTTCAGGAGAGCAGGTTGTTGCCTTTCTTGGAGAACTGCCTTCTGAAAGAGCCCAGAGAGACTTGGTGGCTGTCAGGGGGTGAATAGATAGAACAAATTCACTTTCTCTGCCTCCCTTGTGTAAGCCCATGGCAGACAATGTCCAGGTGTTGGGCAGGCCTGGCACAGTTAATGTCAGGAGGATGGAACAAACCTGCCCTTTGAGCTGGGTCTTGAAAAATGCTTCCAGCAGGTACAGGGTCATCTTCATGACCCTGTGTTTGGTTTTCTTTTTTCATTCTCAACTCTATAGATAAATGTGTTTAAAAGAACAACAAAAAAAGTGTATTTAAAAACAGAAAGTGGGAAGAACAAGATGGGGGAGGAGTAGTTGTACGTGGAGTACATCTCTCTCCACGGATACATCAGGAATACACCTTCAGACACAGAAGTGCATGCACAACACCAGCTGAGAGCAGATAGGAGTACCTGACTAGCAGAAAAGAATATATAGAACTACACAAAACTCAGTAAGATGAAGGAAATAGGGGGGAAATAGGAGTGTTACTAGGACTGGACTTGCCCTTGGTGGGTGGGGGAACTGAAGTAGGGCTCTGATCCCCACATTGGGGCAATTGTCTGAGTCAGAGGAGAAACATTTAAGGCTGAGAATGAAACAGCTGATCTGTGGCAACCTAAATGAAATGAGAATCAGACAGTCCTTGCTGCAGCCATATGTACCCCAGACAGGGATACAGGTCCCCTAGAAGGTGCAGCAGCTGGGAGTTGGACCTTAGGGATTGTGGAGCAATCCTAGGGCAAGGGCTGCTGTTGACTGCAGCAGAGATGGACTGAGGGGATGTGAGGGAGGAGACTGTGGTGGGAAATGCCTGTGGAGAAAAAGCCAGGCAACCATGGAAGCCAGCGGATACTGCTGAGTCATGTGGAGGGGGTGGAGCCATCACCAGAGCTTCTCCCTCCCCACAGGCCAGCTTCGACAGCTGAACTATAGAGAGGCTGGCCCATCAAGCGCCTGATGCAGGGAACTACAGAGTAGGACCCCACCCAGGGTGCTCCTTTAATTGACTTATGCACCAATCTACAGAATAGGACCCCAGTCCGAGGGGGCCCTGTATGTGCCTGATGTGCTGAACAACAGAGAAGGACCCCAGACAAGGGAGCCCTCTAAGTGACTGAATGGATGGAGCTATGGAGAAAAACTAGTCAAAGAGTCTTTCAGATCGCCAGCTACAAGAGGGTTGAAAAAAGACTCTGATAGGGCCATAACTCCAGTGACTGAGGCAGTCCATATCCCTGCACACTTGGTGCCCCCAAGGTCCCCACAAACCAAGCAGCTGCACTACCCTCATGCTCAACCCTTACTGGGACAGAGCTGCCACAGTCAAAAGAAAAAAGTCTTGTGTCTATGCATGCGGGGTTGCTTTGGTCTTGTCCAACTCTTTATGACCCTGTGGACTGTGGCCTGCCAGGCTTTTCAGCCAGGGGGGTTCTCCAGGCAAGAATACTGGAGTGTATTGGCCGATATTGGTTGCTATACCCTTCTAGAGCTCTATATTTCCTGCTGCCCTAGCTGCCAACTCCCCTGAGTACCTGGTGCTGCCAGAACCCCTGTGACCCAAGTAGCTGCACCACCTCCACACCTGGCCCTCAGTGGGGCAGACCCAAGTCCTCCAGAGCAGCCTCAGGAGCAAACCCCAGTGGATGACCCACATGCAGAGGTGGAAATAAAACCATAATTGAAACCAGAGGCAGTGTAGTTAAGGAAGAAGAGCCAAAACCTTCCCACTAGCTGTACAAGCTGCAGATTAAATCCACATGATCAAACTCTGTGTCTACAGAATATGTAAAAGGACACTGAGAGCTCCCACAAAAGAAAACTCACTAGTTCTGATAGGTGTGGACACTGGAGGTAAGAACACACAGGAGTAGGACCAGATTAGAATCTGAGCTGCCCCCACAGCAGGTCCAGAGACCAGCACAGTGTTGGAGGGCATCCTAGGGAGGTGAGATGGACTATGACTTCCAGTGAGGGAAAGGATCCTGACAGCAGTGACTCAAGAAAAACATTTATTATTCTTATGCTTTGACTTGTTCTGTAGTTTCATTTGGATTTTTAAATTTTTCCTCCCCCTCCCCCTTGTTATAGTTGTCAATTTTATTGGCACTATGAAATCTAATTAAGCTTTTGAGCTTTTTTTTTCTTTTTCCAGTCACACTTTTTATTGTTGTTATAAACCTCTGCCTCTACATTGGTCTTTTGCAGTTCTGTGGAGTTTTCCTTTTTTTGTCTCCTTTTCTTCTTTTATTTTTTAATTTTTTAAACTTATTATTATTTTTTTCTACATTTATTCCTTTGTTTGCTTTTCCTAATGTTCTTTTCCCCTT
The DNA here is from genome assembly GCF_002263795.3 of Bos taurus. Lineage (NCBI taxonomy): Eukaryota > Metazoa > Chordata > Mammalia > Artiodactyla > Bovidae > Bos > Bos taurus. Next base: position 52,758,331 of record NC_037340.1, read on the forward strand.
GCAATTAATCTTTAATATATACAAATCTTATTTATCTAACTCTATTTAGCTTTGCATGTCTATTCTTTCTTTCCTTTCTCTCTTATCCTCTCAACATATGTTAGTTTTGCTTTCATTGCTTTATTCCCCAATTGGCGTCTTGCTTTAGTTTTGTTTTCCAGTTTGTGCTTTAGTTAGTTTTGTTCTTAACTGGTGGCTACACTTTTTGGTTTCCTTTGTTGGGTGGGTCAATCTATTGTGCTTTATTTTTGTTGGACTGCTTTGATTTTGCTTATGGATGTATATGTATATATTCTGTTATTTTAATTATTATTTGTCCAATTTTGTAACTGCCATTTGTCTGGGGTTCATCTTTTGTTTCTCATTTTTGGATATATGTTTTAGTCTCAGTGCCATAACAAACTGCTTGTGGAATCTTCATTCCTGACCAGAGATCAAGCCCTGAACCTTTGGAGTGGGCGCACTAACTCCCAGACCCTAGACTACCAGAGAACTAACCACAGTGGGTATCAAATAATGAGGACTCCCACAAAGGAAATCACATGAATACAAGACTCAGCATCACCCAACCACCAGCAGCACCCTGTGCAGGATGCCTTATCCAAACAACAAACAAAACAAAAATACAAATCCAATCATCAGCAGACAGGATTACCACCTCACTCAGCCTTGCCCATCAGAGGAAAAACAAGCAAACAAAAAACTTAGAACAAATTTCACACTATATGAAGTTTACACAAACCACTGCACCAACCTTAGGGGAGCAGAAACCAAAAGGAAGAAAGAATTCAGCCTTGAAGCCTGGGAAAAGGAGACCTCAAACACAATAAGTTTAAAAAAAATAATGAAAAGGCAGAGAAATACTGCACAAATGAAGGAACAAACTAGAAACACAGAAGTCCAAATAAATGAAATGGAAATAGGCAAACTACCTGAAAAAGAATTCAGAATAATGATAGTAAAGATGATAAAAAACCTTGAAAACAGAATGAGAAAATGCAAGTATCAATTTTAAAAGACCTAGAAGAATTAAAGAGTAAACATACAGAGAAAAATAACACAATTACTGAAATTAAAAATACTCTAGAAGGAATCAATAACAGAATATCTGAAGCAGAAAAACAAATCAGAACTGGAAGATAAAATAGTGGAAATAATTTCTGAAGAGCAGAATAAAGTAAAAAGAATGAAAAGAACTGAGGATAGCCTCAGAGACCTCTAGGACAATATTTAATGCACCAACATTCAAATTATAGGGGTCCTAGAAGAAGAAGAGAAAAAGAAAGGGTATGAGAAAATTTTTGAAGAGATTATAGTTGAAATTTTCCCCAAGAAGGAAAAGGAAATAGTCAATCAAGTCTGAGAGTCACAAAGAATCCCATACAGGATAAACCCAAGGAGAAACACGCCAAGACACATACTAATCAAACTAACAAATACTAAACACAAAGAATATTAAAAGCAGCAAGAGAAAAGCAACAAGTAACATACAAGGGAAACCCCATATGTTTAACAGCTGATCTTTCAGCAGAAACTCTGCAGGCCAGAGGGAATGGCAGGATATATTTAAAGTACTCGAAGGGAAAAATCTACAACCAAGATTATTGTACCTGGCAAGGATCTCATTCAAAATTGATGGAGAAATCAAAAGTTTTTCAGACAAGCAAAAGTTAAGAGAATTCAGTACCACCAAACCAGCTTTATAGCAAATGTTAAAGGGAATTATATGGTCAAGAAATATAAGAGAAGAAAAAGATCTACAAAATCAACCCCCAAATAATTAAGAAAATGGCAATAGGAACATATATATCAGTAATTACTTTAAATGTAAATAAATTAAATGCTCCAATCAAAAGACGTAGATTGGCTGAATGGATATAAAAACAAGACCCATATATATGCTGTCTACAAGAAACCCATTTCAGACCTAAAGACACATATAGACTGAAAGTGAGAGATTGGAAAAATATATTCCATGCAAATAGAAAGCAAAATAAAGTTGGAGTAGCAATCCTCATATCAGACAAAATAGACCCTAAAGAATATTGCAAGAGATAAGGAAGGACAGTACATAATGATCAAGGGGTCAATCAAAGAGGAAGACATAAAAATTGCAAATATTTATGCACCCATCTTAAGAGCCCCTCAATGTATAAGATAAACACTAATAGACATAAAAGGAGAAATTGACAATAATAGTAGTTGACTATTATAACACAATAACACAGTAAAACAATGATAGTAGGAGACTTTAACAGCTCACTCACACCAATGGACAGATCATCAAAACAGAAAATTAATAAGGAAATGCAAGTCTTAAATGATACATTAGATAAGATGGATTTCATTGATATCTTCAGGACACTCCATCCAAATGCAGAAGAATACACCTTCTTCTCAAGTGCACATGGAACATTCTCCAGGATAGATCATATCTTGGGTCACAAATCAAACCTCAGTAAATTAAAGATTGATATTGTATCAAACATCTTTTCTGACCACAATGCTATCAGACTAGATATCAGTTACAAGAAAAAAACTGTAAAAAACACAAACACATGGAGATTCAACAATACATTTCTAAATAACCAATAGGTTACTAAGATATCAAAAGGGAAATAAAAAATTTCTAGAAACAAATGACAATGAAAACACAACAACTCAAAACCTATGGGATGCAGCAAAAGTAGTTCTAAGAGGGAATTTTATAGCAATACAATCCGGCCTCAAGAAACAAGGAAAACATCAAATAGACAACCTAATTTTACACCTAAAACAACTGGAAAAAGAAGAACAAATACAACCCCCAAAAGTAGCAGAAGGAAAGAAATCATAAAGATCAGAGCAGAAATAAAGGAAAAAGCAATGAATTAAACAGTACCAAAGATTAATAAAACTAAAACCTGGTTCTTTGAGAAGATAAACAAAATTGACGAACCTTTAGCCAGACTCATCAAGAAAAAAAGAGAGAAGAATCAAATCAACAAAATTAGAAATGAAAAAGGAGAGGTTACAACAGACAATGCAGAAATACAAAGGATTATAAGAGACTATTATGAACAACTATATGTCAATAAAATAGATAACCTGGAAGAAATGGACAAATTCTTAGAAAAGTTCAATCTTCCAAGACTGAACCAAGAAGAAATAGGAATTATGAACAACCCAATTACAAGCACTGAAATTGAAGCTGTGATAAAAAATCTCCTAAAAAAACAAAAGCCCAGGACCTGATGGCTTCACATGAGAACTCTATCAAACATTTAGAGAAGAGCTAATGCCTATCCTTCTAAAACTCTTTCAAAAAATTTGCAGAGGAAGGAACACTTCCAAACTCATTCTACAAGGCCACCATCACCCTGATACCAAAACCAGACAAAGACAACACACAAAAAACTACAGGCCAATATCACTGATGAACATAGATGCAAGAATCCTCAACAAAATTTTAGCAAACAGAATTTAACAACATATAAAAAACCATGATCAAGTTGGGTTTATTCCAGGGCTGCAAGGATTCTTCAATATATGTAAATCAAGCAATGTGATACACCACATTAACAAATTTAAAGATAAAAACCATACAATAATCTCAATAGATGCAGAAAAAGCCTTTGATGAAATTCAGCACCCATTTATGATTAAAACTCTTCAAAAAATGGGCATATAAGAACCTACCTCAACATAGTAAAGGTCATTTATAATGAGCCTACAGCAAACATTATTTTCAATGGTGAAAAACTGAAAGCATTCCCCCTAAGATCAGGAACAAGACAAAGGTGTCCACTTTCACCACTATTATTCAGCATAGTTTTGGAAGTCCTAGCTACAGCAAGAAGAGAAGAAAAAAAAAAAATAAAAGGAATCCAGATTGGAAAAGAAGAAGTAAAGCTCTCACTGTTTGCAGATGACATGATACTGTACGTAGAAAACCTTAAAATTACTATCAGAAAATTAGTAGAGCTAATCAGTGAATTTAGCAAAGTCACAGGATACAAAATCAATACACAGAAATCACTTGCATTTCTATATATTAACAATGAGAAATCAGAAAGAGAAATTAAGGAATCAATCCCATTCATCACTGCAACAAAAAGAATAAAGTAACCAGGAATAAACTTATCTAAAGAGACAAAAGAACTGTACCCAGAAAATTATAAGACACTTATGAAAGAAATCAAAGATGACATAAACAGATGGAGAGATATTCCATGTTCCTGGGTAGGAGGAATCAATATTGTAAAAATAACTGTACTACCAAAGTCAATCTACATATTTAATGTGATCCCTATCAAATTACCAATGGCATTTTTCACAGAACTAGAACAAAAAATTTCACAATTCATACGGAAACACAAAGTACCCTGAATAGACAAAGCAGTCTTGAGAAAGAAATGGAGCTGGAGGAATCAACTTTCCTGACTTCAGGTTATATGACAAAGCTACAGTCATCAAGACAGTATGGTACTGGCACAAAAACAGAAATACAAACCAATGGAACAAGATATAAAGAACCAGAAGTTAACCCATGCACCTATGGGTACCTTATTTTTCACAAAGAAGGCAAGAATATACATTGGGGCAAAGACAGCCTCTTCAATAAATGGTGCTGGGAAAACTGGACAGCTACATGTAAAAGAATGAAATTAGAATACTTCCTAACACAATACACAAAGATAAACTCAAAATGGATTAAGTGCCTAAATGTAAGACCAGAAACTATGAAACTCTTAGAAGAAAACATAGGCAGAACATTCGATGATATAAATCAAAGCAAGATCCTCTATGACCCACCTCCTAGTTCAGTTCAGTTCAGTTCAGTCGCTCAGTCATGTCCAACTCTTTGCGACCCCATGAATCACAGCACGCCAGGCCTCCCTGTCCATCACCAACTCCCAGAGTCCACCCAAACCCATGTCCATTGAGTTGGTGATGCCATCCAACCATCTCATCCTCTGTCGTCCCCTTCTCCTCCTGCCCCCAATCCCTCCCAGCATCAGAGTCTTTTCCAATGAGTCAGCTCTTCACATCAGGAGGCCAAAGTATTGGAGTTTCAGCTTCAACATCAGTCCTTCCAAGGAACACCCAGGACTGATTTCCTTTAGGATGGACTGGTTGGATCTCCTTGCAGTCCAAGGAACTCTCAAGAGTCTTTTCCAACACCACAGTTCAAAAGCATCAATTCTTCTGCACTCAACTTTCTTTATAGTCCAACTCTCACATCCATACATGACCACTGGAAAAACCATAGTCTTGACTAGACAGACCTTTGTTGGCAAAGTAATGTCTCTGCTTTTTAATATGCTGTCTGGGTTGGTCATAACTTTCCTTCCAAGAAGTAAGTGTCTTTTAATTTCATGGCTGCAATCACCATCTGCAGTGATTTTGGAGCCCAGAAAAATAGTCAGCCACTGTTTCCCCACCTATTTGCCATGAAGTGATGGGACCAGATGTCATGATCTTCGTTTTCTGAATGTTGAGTTTTAAGCCAACTTTTTCACTCTCCTCTTTCACTTTCATCAAGAGGCTCTTTAGTTCTTCTTCACTTTCTGCCATAAGGCTGGTGCCATCTGCATATCTGAGGTTATTGATATTTCTCCCGGCAATCTTGATTCCAGCTTGTGCTTCTTCCAGCCCAGCATTTCTCATGATGTACTCCGCATATAAGTTAAATAAGTAGGGTGACAGTATATAGCCTTGACATACTCCTTTTCCTATTTGGAACCAGTATGTTATTCCATGTCCAGTTCTAACTGTTGCTTCCTGACCTGCATACAGCCTAGAGTAATGGAAATAAAAACAAAAGTAAACAGTGGGACCGAATTAAACTTAAAAGCTTTTGCACAGCAAAGGAAACTATAAGCAAGGTGAAAAGACAACCCTCAGAATGGGAGAAAATAATAGCAAATGAAACAACTGACAAAGGATTAATTTCCAAAATATGCAAACACCTGAAACAACTCAATATCAGAAAAACAAACAACGCAATCAAAAAGTGGGGAAAAGACCTAAAAAGACATTTCTCCAAAAAAGACATACAGATAGCTAACAAACACATGAAAAGATACTCAACATCACTCATTATTAGAGAAATGCAAATCAAAACTACAATGAGATATCACCTCACAGTGTGGTCAGAATGGCCACCATCAAAAAATCTATAAACAATAAATGCTGGAGAGGGTGTGGAGAAAAGGAAACACTCTTGCACTGTTGGTGGGAATGTAAATTGATACAGCCACCATGGAATACAGTATGGAGATTCCTTGAAAAACTAGGAATAAAATCATCATATGACCCAGCAATCCCACTCCTAGGCATATACCCTGAGGAAACCAAAATTGAAAAAGACGCATGTATCCCAATGTTCATTGCAGCACTATTTACAATAGCTAGAACATGGAAGCAACCTAGATGTCCATTGACAGATGAATAGATAAAGAAGTTCTGGTATATATACACAATGGAATATTACTCAGTCATAAAAAGGACACATTTAAGTCAGTTCTAATGAGGTGAATGAACCTAGAGCCTATTATACAGAGTGAAGTAAGCCAGAAGGAGAAAGATAAATATCGTATACTAATGCATATATATCGAATCTAGAAAAATGGTACCAAAGAATTTATTTGCAGGGCAGCAATCTAGAGACTAGACTTATGGACATGGGGAGTCTTGGAGGGTGAGATGTACGGAGAGAGTAACATGGAAACTTACATTACCATATGTAAAATAGATAGTCAACAGGAATTTGCTGTATGTCTCAGGAAACCCAAACAGGGGCTCTGTATCAACCTAGAGGGGTGAGATGGGGAGGGAGATGGGAGGGAGGTTCAAAAGGAAGGGAATATATGTATACCTATGGCTGATTCATGTTGAGGTTTGACAGAATACAACAAAATTCTGTAAAGCAATTATCCTTCAATTAAAAAATAAATAAGTTTAATAATAAATATATAAATAAATAAATTTAAAAACAGAAAGTGAAAAGCTCATAGAAATAGAAAGCAGCAAAATGGTTGCTGGCGGCTGGAGGTGGGGGGTAATAAGAAGAGGTCATAAAAGGGTACAAAGCTCTGAGCATCTAATATAAAATATGGTGGCTTTAGTTGATAACATTGAATTGTACGCAGTAAGTCCTCTACATATGAACCTTCGAGTTATGAAGTTTCCAAGATTCACACATGTATCTGGTTCCAGCAAGGAACCAGAACCTGTGCCATCAATATCAGGCATGAGTGAAATTGCAGCTTGCCCTCCATCTCCTATTGCTGACGATCTTTCAGCTCTACCGTCTGTCACCTGATCTCCCTCCTCCAGTCAGTAACTCTTCTTGCCTCTTCACTCTACGCAGCCCTGTACGCCAGTTGTTGCACTATACTATTGTACATTTGAAGGTATTGTACTGTAAGATTTAAAATGTTTTCATTATTTTTGTTTGTTTTTAAGGTATTATGTGTATGAAATGTATTAGAAACCTATTATGGCACAGTACTATATAGCCAGTTGGGTTTCCCAGGTGGGACTAGTGGTAAAGAACCCACATGCCAATGCAGGAGACCTAAGGGACACAGAGTTCAGTCCCTGGGTCAGGAAGATCCCCTGGAGGAGGGCATGGCAACCCACTCCAGTATTCTTGCCTGGATAATCCCATGGACAGAGGAGCCTGGTGGGCTACAGTCCATAGGGTCACAAAGAGTCGGACACAGCCGAAGTGACTTGGCACCCATGTCTCAATCTTGACTGGACATGGAAAGCACCTGGTTTCCGGGTCTGGCGTTTGCTAGTTGCTGAATGCTGGAAGCTGACTCTGGTCTAGGTCTCCCTCTGTTGGTTATCAGAAGGATTGCAGTGGGTTCAGAGCAACTGAGTCTTTCAAAATCCAGGCTGCAGCTCAGCATCTATCCCTGTGATTCTTCAGAGAAGGAAGCCTTTGCTTTACTCTGGGCAGACCCTCAGAGCTCTGAGTTGAGCCCCAGCCTAAGTTTCTCCCTGGAGCCACGGATTCAGCCTTGATTAGACCTCTTCTGACCAAAGGAGAAATCAAATCTCATCTCCTTCAAAAGTCCTCCCTGTAACCTCTAGGCAGAATGATTGTGTCCTCTCTAGTACTCTCAAATCCCGGTGCTCTGGGGTGGGAGTGGGGATGGGGAGCTCTTTGACTAAGATGAATGCGTGAGCCTGGAAATAATAATTAAAGGTGACCTTTTTGCTCCCCACCCCCCACCCAGATTTCCCATGTCTTTATTTAGTGATGGATTATGAACCATCTGCTGGCAGGCTATGTGAAGGGTTCTTCAAACACCTTATAACAGCTATTCTTTAGAAGCACATTCCTAGTTCTACTTCATTAAGTTAAGCCTCTGTCAAGAATTCCTTCCCATCTTTCTCCAGCTTACTTCTCACTAATTTTAAGTGCCTACCGTGTACTGAGCATGCTGCTGAAGACTTCACGTGGATTATCTCATTTAGCTCTTAGACAAGGCCTCTCAGTTAGATTCTACCATTGGCACCTGATGCAGATGAATAAATTGCAGTTTTGAAATGACAAATTGCTTCTTGAAGCTGTGTCGCTAAAGAAGAATGAAGGCAAAGACATTTAAGTAACTTAAATACCCACCAACAGAGGAGTGGATAAAGAAGATGTGGTACAAATATACAATGGAATATTGCTTAACCATTAAAAAGAATGAAATAATGCCATTTGCACCAACATGGATGGACCTAGAGATTGTCATACTGAGTGAAGTTTAAGTCAGGCAGAGAAGGAGAAATATCATATGACATCCTTTAGTTGTAGACTCTAAAAAGAAATTATGCAAATGAACTTACTTACAAAATAGAAACAGATTCACAGAAAATGAACTTATGGTTGCTGGGGGAAGGATGGGGGAAGGGATAGTTAGGAAGTTTGGGGTGGACATGTACACACTGTTATATTTAAAATGGATAACTACAAGAACTTACTGAATAGCATATGGAACTCTGCTCAGTGTTATGTGGCAGCCTGGATGGGAGGGGAGTTTGGGGGAGAATATATGTACGACTGAGTCCCTTCACTGTCAACCTGAAACTGTCACAACATTGTTTGTTGGTTGGCTGTGCCCCAATACAAAATAAAAAGTTTATTAAAAACGTAAAATATAAGAGTTAAGGCAAAACTAATGCAGTTCTTGATGATTCTATAATTCTTCACTTTAGCTTCTATGGTCCTGCTGCTGCTGCTGCTGCTAAGTCACTTCAGTCGTGTCCGACTCTGTGCCACCCCATAGACGGCAGCCCACCAGGCTCCCCCGTCCCTGGGATTCTCCAAGCAAGAACACTGGAGTGGGTTGCCATTTCCTTCTCCAATGCATGAAAGCGAAAAGAAAGTGAAGTTGCTCAGTCGAGTCCGACTCTTCGCGACCCCATGGACTGCAGCCCTCCAGGCTCCTCCGTCCATGGGATTTTCCAGGCAAGAGTACTGGAGTGGGGTGCCATCGTCTTCTCCATCTATGGTCCTACTGAGGCTAATTAAGGAAGGAAGTTGTTGATATTAATAATATTAAGGGATATAAACAGTAAAAAACAAATCAAACAAGCAAAGTAATATTGAGAGTTGACTTGAGTATACATTCCGATATGTATAATGGATGACCAGTGCAAGTTCGATGAGTGAAGTAGGGCAGCCAGAGCCAGTGCTCTGTGACAACCTGGAGGGACGGAATGAAGAGAGGAGTGAGGGGGGCGGTCAGGATTGGGGAGACACATGTATACACATGGCTGATTCATGCTGATGTATGGCAAAAAACAATATTGTAATTACTTTCCAATTAAATAAGTTAAAAAATCAAGAAGTGATATTTTCAAATGAAGATTTTATATACCAAATGCAAACATTGTGTGTGTTTCTAGAATATGAATAAGTCATTTAAGTAGAGAATGTAATCTTGTGCTTTTAAGAGTAAAGGACAATTTAGCATTTGATTTTTTTTAACTGGGTATTTTGGAACCATTTGAGTTACAGAATCATTTTTAAAATAGCACAGAATACATTGCAAAAATGGACACCTCTTCCTTGGTGTTAACATCTGTTAGATGTTAACTTCTTTCAGACTGAGAAATTAACTGACAAATAAAAGGGGAAAAAATGGAATCAGTGACAGATTTTATTTTCTTGGGCTCCAAAACCTTCATGGATGGGGACTGCAGTCATGAAATTGAAAGATATTTGCTCCTTGGAAGGAAAGCTATGACAAACCTAGACAGTGTATTAAAAAGCAAAGACATCCCTTTGCTCACAAAGGTCAAAATAGTCAAAGCTGTTGTTTTTCCAGTAGTCCTATATGGATGTCAGAGCTGGACCATAAGGAAGGCTGAATGCCAAAGATTTGATGCTTGTTGAACTGTGGTGTTGCAGAAGACTCTTGAGAGTCTTGGACTGCAAGAAGATCAAACTAGCCAAAAATCCTAAAGGAAATCAACCCTAAATACTCATTGGAAGGACTGAGGCTGAAGCTGAAGCTCCAATACTTTGGCCACCTGATGCAAAGAGCCAACTTATTGGAAAAGACCCTGATGCTGGGGAAGATTGAGGGCTTAAGGAGAAGAGGGTGACAGAGGATGAGATGGTTAAATGGCATCATCAACCAATGGACAAGAATTTGAGAAAACTCTGGGAAATAGTGAAGGACAGGGAAGCCTGGTGTGCTGCAGTCCATGGGGTTGCAAAAAGTTGGACATGACTTTGTAACTGAACAACAACAAATAACCTGAACTAAACCACAGACTTTGTTTGTACTTCACCCATTTTCCACTTCTGTCTTTATTCCAGGTTTCAACTCAACATCTCAAAAAACTGACCTTCACTGAACACTTAGCTTTTTGCCAACTGCTGTTCTAAGTGCTCAACACATTTAAGTCACTGATCACAACTCTATGAGGTGGGTACCTTCATTATCTGCATTGCATAAATGAAGGAATTGAGGCACAGAGAGTTTAAGTAATTTGTCCAAAGTCGTACAGTTAGTTTGTGAGACAAACCAGAATCTCCAGGGTATCTGGTACTATAAACTGGGGTCAGATCCAGTAAAATTAAGATTGATGTCAAGGAGATTACCACCTATTTTTTCTTCTAGGAATTTTATGGTTTCAGGTCTTATGTTCAAGTCTTTAATCTACCTTGAGTTAATTTTTGCATATGGTGTAAAATAGTGGTCTAGCATGTAGCTGTCCATTTTTTATCAACCCGATTTTTAAAAAAGACTGTCTTTTCCTCACTGTATATTTTTTTTACCATTTTATTATAAATTAGCTCTTTGTATATTTGTGGTGTTATTTCTGGACTCTCAATTCTGTTCCATTGATATGTTTCTATTATTATGCCAATATCATACTTTTTTGATCACTATAGCTTTGTAATATAGTTTGAAATCAGAGTGTATGATACCTCCAGCTTTATTTCTCCTTCTCAAGATTGTTTTGGCTCCTCAGGGGTTTTTGTGGTTCCATACAAAGTTTAGAATTATTTGTTCTAGTTTTGTGAAATATGCCTTTGAAAAATTTTTAAAATTATTTATTTTCTTGATTTTCCTGGATCTGTGCTGTACTTGGTTTTTCTCTAGTTATGGTGAGTGGGGGGCTACTCTTTAGTTGTGGTGTATGGTCTTCTCATTTTGGTGATTTCTCTTGTTCTGGAACATGGGCTCTAGAGCATGGGCTCAGTGGTGCATGGGCTCAGTTGTCCCTTGGCACGTAGAATCTTCCTGGTCTAGGGATCAAACCTGTGTCTCCTACGTTGGTAGGCAGATTCTTAACCACTAGACCACCAGGAAAGTCTGCCTTTGGAATTTTTATAGAGATTACATTGAATTGAATTTGACAGTAGGTTACTTTGGGTAGTATGGACATCCAAACAAGTTTAGTTATTCACATTTATGAGCATATACTATCTTTCCATTTACTTGTGTCTTCAATTTCCTTCATCAGTGTCTTATGGTTTTCAATGTACAGGTCTTTAATTTCCTTGGTTAAATTTTTCCTGTGTATTTTATTTATCTACTTTTGATGCAATTGTAAATTGGATTCTTTCCTTAATTTCTGTTTCTGATAGTTCATTATTTGTGTATGGAAATACCACTGACTTCTATAGCTGCTGCTGCTGCTAAGTCACTTCAGTCATGTCCGACTCTGTGCGACCCCATAGACGGCAGCCCACCAGGCTCCCCTGTCCCTGGAATTCTCCAGGCAAGAACACTGGAGTGGGTTGCCATTTCCTTCTCCAATGCATGAAAGTGAAAAGCGAAAGTGAAGTCGCTCAGTCATGTCCAACTCCTAGCTACACCATGGACTGCAGCCCACCAGGCTCCTCTGTCCATGGGATTTTCCAGGCAAGAGTACTGGAGTGGGTTGCTATTGCCTTCTCCAACTGATTTCTATAGACTGATTTTCTATCCTATAATTTTACTAATAGTTCTTTTGATAGAATCTTTAAGGTTTCCTATAATATATAAAGTATCATACCATCTGCAAATAGTGACATCTTTACTCCTTTCTTTCCAATTTAGTTGTATTTTATTTCCTTTTCTTGCCTAATTGGTATCATTAGGATATCCAACAAAATGTTGAGTAAAAGTGATGAGAATGGACATTCCCATCTCATTACTGATCTTGGAGGAAAAGGTTCCAGCTTTTCACCATTATGATGTTAGCTGTGGATTTGTCATATATAGCCTTTATTATGTTTAAATATGTTCCTTTGACTCCCACTGTGTTGAAAGTTTTTCTATAAATGGATGTTGAATTTTGTTAAATGCCTTTCCTGCATCTGATGAGATGATCATATGCTTTTCATCCTTTATTTTGTTAATGTGGTGTATCACATTGATTGATTTGTGACTGTTGAACCATTCTTGTGTCCTTGCAATAAATCCCACTTAATCATGATATATGATGCTTTTAATGTATTGTTGAATTGGTGTGCTAGTATTTTGTTGAGGACTCTTGCATCTATCTTCATGAAGAATATTGACTTGTAATTTTCTTTTTTTATGATACCCTTGTCTGGTTTAAATAGCAGGGTAATGCTGACTTCATAAATTGAGTTTGGAAGTACTCACTGTTCTTCAATCTTTTGGTCAAATTTGAAGATAGGTATTAAATCTTTTTCAAATATTTGGTAGAATTCACCAGTGAAGCCATCTGGTCTGGAATTCTATTCATTGGGAGATTTTTGATTACTAATTCAATCTTTGTACTAGTAATTAACCTATTCAGATTTTCTATTTCCTCATGACTCAGTCTTGGAAGAGTGAATGTTTCTATGAATTTATCCATTTCCCCTAGGTTGTCCAATTTGTTGGCATATCATGCGGTAGTCTTTTATCTTTTCATATTTCTGTGGTATCAGTTATAAGGATTCCTCTTTCTTTTCTTATTTTGTTTATTTAGGACTTCTAGTTTTTCTTGGTTAGTCTAGATAAAGATTTGTTAATTTTGCTTGTCTTTTCAAAGAACCAGCTCTTAGTTTCATTGATTTTTTTGTTTCTCTTCCATTTATTTCTACTCTTATCTTTATGATTTCTTTTCTTCTCCTAAAGTTGGACTTCACTTGTTCTTCTTTTTTTAGTTCCTTTAGGTGTGAAGTTAGATTGTTTAATTGAGATTTTTCTTATTTCTTGCAGTAGACCCATATTGCTATCAACTTCTCTCTCAGAACTTCTTCTGTATCTCATAGATTTTGGTATGTCACATTTATGTTTTCATTTCACAAATGAAATTTTTTGATTTCCCCTTTGATTTCTTTGATGACCCATTGGTTGCTTCTGTGTGCATGCTTAGTCACTCAATTGTATCCAACTCTTTGTGACCCTTTGAACTGTAGCTCACCAGGCTCCTCTGTCCATGGGATTTTCCAGGCAGGAATACTGGAGCTGGTTGCCATTTCCTCCTCCAGGGAATCTCCCCAACCCAGGGATCAAACCCACTTCCCCTGTGTCTCCTCCTGCATTGCAGGCAGATTCTTTACTCACTGAGGCATAGCATGCATTAATCTCCACATTTCTAGGATTCTTCCAGTTTTCTTTTTGTAGTTGATTTCCTGTTTCATACCATTGTGGTCAGAGAAAATGCTTGATAGAATTTCAGTCTTCTTGACTTTCTTGAGACTTGTTTTGTGACCTAACATGTGATCTATCCTGAAGAATGTTCCTTGTGACTTCAGAAGAATGTGTATTTTGCTGCTTTTGGATGGAGTGCTCTATGTATATATCTACTAACTCAACTGTTGCAATGTGTCATTTAAGGTCAATGTTTCCTTGTTTATTTTCTGTCTGATCTATCTGTTGATGTATGTGGGATGTTAAAGTCCTCTACTATTATTGTATTGCTGTCAACTTTTCCCTTTAGGTCTGTTAACATTTGCTTTACATATTTTGGTGCTCTTTTGATGGGTGCATATATGTTTATAAATATTATATATTTTTTCTGGATTGATCATTTATCATTATGTAATTCCCATCTTTGCATTTTATTACAGTCTTTGTTTTTAAGACTTAAAATTTTTTTAATTTATTTTTATTTATATATTTTTGGCTGCACTGGGTCCTTATTGCTGTGCACAGATTTCTCCAGTTGTGGTGAGCAGGGGCTTCTCATCATGGGGGCTTCTCTTGTTGTGTAACATGGGCTCTAGGTGCTCGGGCTTCAGTAGCTGTGACACAGGGCTCAGTAGTTGTGGCTCATGGGCTCTAGAGTGCAGGCTTAGTAGTGGTGCACAGGCTTAGTTGCCCTGCAGCATATGGAATCTTTCTGGAGCAGGGATCAAATCCGTTTGCTGTACATTGACAAGTGGATTCTTAACCACTGGGCCACCAAGTAAGTTCTGTTTTAAGACTTTTAAAATCTGATATAACTATACTAGCTTTCTTTTCATTTTCATGGAGTTTCTTTTTCTATCTTTAACTTTTAGCCTGTGTGTATACTTACTCCTGAAGTTAGTCTCTTGTAGGCAGCATATAAATGGGTCTTGTTATTTAATTCACTACCTATTTTATATCTTTTGATTGGTGCATTTAGTCCATTTACATTTAAAATTATTATCAATAAGCATGCACTTATTGCAATTGCAATTTTGTTAATTGCTTTCTGCTTTTTTTTCATAATTCTTCTCTGTTCCTTTCTTCTTCTCATTCTATCTTCCCTTATGGTTTGATGCCTTTCTTTAGTGTTAAGTTTAGATGCTTTTCTCTATTTCTTTTCTATATTTCATTTTGTAACTACTGTGAGATTCATATATAAAACTCTGTATGTATGATGCTTTTGAATTGTGGTGCTGGAGAAGACTCTTGGAGGATTCTGCAGAGTCCCTTAGACTGCAAGGATATCAAACCAGTCAATCCTAAAGGAAATCAACCCTGAATATTCATTGGAAGGACTGATGCTGAAGCTCCAATACTTTGGCCACAAAGTATTGAAGAGCTGACTCATTGGAAAAGACTCTGATGCTAGGAAAGATTGAGGGCATAAGGAGAAGGGGGTGACAGAGGATGAGATGGTTGGAAGGCATCACTGACTCAATGGACATGAATTTGAGCAAACTCGAGAAGATAGTAAAGGACAGGGAAGGCTGGCTTGCTGTAGTCCATGGGATCACAAAGAGTTGGACATGACTTAGCAACTGAACAACAAAAAAAAATGTTTATAACAATCTGTTTAAGTTGATAGCAGCTTAAATTTAAACACATTTTTACTCCCTCCCACTGAGCGACTTCCCTTTCACTTTTCACTTTGATGCATTGGAGAATGAAATGGCAACCCACTCCAGTGTTCTTGCTGGGAGAATCCCAGGGATGGGGGAATCTGGTGGGCTTCTGTCTACGGGGTCGCACAGAGTCGGACACTACTGAAGTGGCTTAGCAGCAGCAGTAGCATGGTGTTTTATATTTTTGATGTCTCATTTTCCATTGCTTTATTTTGTGTATCCCTTAATTAATTATTGTAGTTTTAGTTAATTTTTACTATTTTTGTCTTTCAACCTTTGTATTTGCATTATAAATAATTGATTCACTATCTTTACTATATATTTATCCTTTTCAGTGAATTTTTGCTTTTGTATGTTTTCTTGTGGTTAATTAGTGCCATTTCTCTTCAGCTCAAAGCAATCTCTTTAACCTTTCTTGAAAGGCTGATTTAGTGGTGATGAACTTCAGCTTCTTATTTGGAAAGCTCTTGATCTCTCCTGATCTGCTGATAGCATTATGAGGTTTCCCTTGTATATAAGAAGTTGTTTTTCTCTTGCTGCTTTTAAGATCTTCTCTTTAACTTTTACCATTTTAATATAATGTGGATTTCTTTGGGTTTATTTTATTTGAAACTCTCTCTGCTTCCCCACACTAGGAAAGTTTTCAGCCATTATCTCTTCAAATTTGTTTTCTGGTCCTTCTCTCTCTCTTCTTTGTCTGGGACCCCCCATAATGCAAATGTTACTCTCCTTGGTGTTGTCCCAGAAGTCCCTTAAGAAATCTTCACTTTTTAAAATTCTGTTTTTATTTTTGCTGCTCTAGCTTGTCTTCCAGTGGGGCCCAGAAACACAAGCCCTCCTGTCCACCAACACCCAGTGTTCAAGTAGTGTCCCTCGTATGGGATGCATGCACCTCTAGATCTAGTGGGGTGAGGCGGCTGTGGATGAGAGCCAAGATGGGGCAAGCCTGTCTGCTGGATCTGGTGGTGCAGGGGCTGTGCTGAACAGGCGCTGGACTGGGGTGAGGTCACACTCTGAGTCTGGTGGGATGGGGTCTGTGGTGGGTGAGCACCAGGCTGGGTAAGCAGTGCTAGTATAAGATTGAGTGCCGAAAATGATGCCTGCTAGCACCAGGCTAACAAGGCAGAAGTTGAGTTAGAAAACCGGCACTTGCCAGCTCCTCTGTCCCTGGAGAGACCTCCAAAAGACCTTCACCCTCCAGTATGCATCCTAAGATGAGTTGCAAATCTCCCTCGCACATGGCACAGGTGCAGCTCAAGCTACTGCTTCTGTGTCAGGACTTGGAGAGAGTGAGTCTGTGTGTAAGCAAGAGAGGAGGCTCAGTTTCCTCCAGTTCTCCTGGGAGTAAGCCCTGCTGGACTTCAGAGCCCATCATTCCAGGGGCTCACCTTTCTGGGTCAGGTCTCACAGTCTAGGGGCCCCTGTGTGGGGCTGAACCACTCACTTCTTAGGGAAGAGCTCTGTGTTGGCAGCATCCCTCCTGCTTGTGGGTCACTGTACTGGGGCGTGGTGGGGAGTCCTAGGAAGGTGGCACCTCTGCCTCTCTTATCCATCTTGATGTGCACTTATCCTCCTCTTTTGTCTTTTGTTGTGGAATAGCTGTTTTGCCAATCTTCGGGTCTTTTCTGAGAGAACTGTTCTATAGTAGTTGAAACTTTAGTGTGTCCATGGGAGGAGGTGCGCTCAGGAGCCTCCTCTGTCACCATTTTAAACCCTTTCCCTGTGGTGAAGTTTTGACTGTCATGCCAGTTACGTGGCCATCATTTGCTCCTGCTCATTTTCTAAGCCTAGTCCTCCGTCTTCTCTCTTTAATGAGAGTTCCCTTTGTCCTTTTCTCCTCTCCAGCCAGAGTCATTTTCCTTTGCTTGCAGGCAAGTCTACCGTGCTTAGGTTCTTCAGATCTCAGCTGAAACAACCCTTCAGAGAGACCTCCTCCAACCAGAGGGGAAGTAGCCTATTACTCCCCAGGACAACACCTGTGTTTTTGCTTCATTCCACTTATAACAAACTGTCATTATTTTATTTGCTTGTTTACCTGCTTCTGTCTGATTCCCCATTATGATGTAAACTTCATGAGGCTATGGATCATTGTGTTCTCATGCGTGCAGTGTAGGGCCTGACAGTAAGTGTTTAAGATGGTTGTGACTGAATAAATGCATAGATGACTGAGGGATGCATGGGTGGTTAAAGAGGCTTGTTTTGGGACAGAGCTGACCTGGGAGGCACCTGACAGGCAGATAAGCCTTAAGTCACATTCCTTCCTCCAGAGTCACCTCAAGTCTCCCAGTTCTCTTCCTCCACGATGAGCAAGCATATCATTTCTACAAGACAGCATCATACAGAGAGAAACTTATTCTTAAGCAGAACCGCAAGGGTTGTTCCTGTCCTTCACTGGGAGTGTTCCTGCTTTCCCAATAAACAGCCAAGCACAACGTGGAACAATAACAAGATACTATTTAGATAAAAGGTTATAATTGGCTTTAATGTTTTTGCATAATACCTACTTAGACATTGATAACCCTGTAAATGATAGGGACACATTAATGACACTGGAAAATTATTCACCAGACTGACATGCACTGAAGCTGGTGACAGTTACTATAAATGCATAACACATTACCTCCGAACTTTGTGGGGTAAAATGTTCATGTATTGTTCTCATGAGTGAAGATTTCAGACAGGGCAAGGTGGGGATGGCTTGCCTGTGTTCCATGAAGTTCAGAGCATTGGCTTGAGGACTTGAGGCCTGAGGGTAACTCTGTCTGGGGCTGTAGCTACTGGAGGTTCACTTACTTGCGTGGTTGGCAGTTGATTCTGGCTGGTGAACCTTAGCTGGTTCACGCCTACATGAGGCCTCTCCATGTGCTTTGGGCTTCCTTACAACATAGAGGCTGGGTTCCAAAGATGAGTGCTGAGAGAGAGAGAGAAAGAGAGAGGAAGAGATAGAGCCAGGCAAGAGCCACATTGTCTTTTAAGCTTTAGAAGCCCCATAATGCTACCTCTGCTGTATTCTGTTCATCAAGGTGGTCTCAACGGACCACTCTGACAAGGGGAGAAATTAGATTCTACTTTTTGATTTAGTCTGCAAGAACACGTGAAACTATACTTGTGATCTGGTTTGGAAAATATTATCTGCCGTACTGTTGCTCCCCAGCTCTGCCCTGCCAAGTTGAAATGAACTGGCCAGTCAGAGTCAGGCTTTTCCGAGTCTTCATCTACTTGCCTCTCCAGCCTCACATCTGTCGAGTTTAGCAACACATCTTCCCTTCTCATGTCTCCCTATGCCAAGGTCCAAGGCCTCCTGCCTAAATATGACGAAGTCCCAACATCTTTCAAGGTCAACTCATCTAAGAAGTCCTTCTTGATTGCTCCAGTCTCCCATCTGCACCTCAAGTCTTTTCTCTCTGAAACCTGCTCTTCCTTCCAGGACTGCTCTGGAACTCTGAACACCTGGGACATCAATCACGGAAGATGCTTCCTGTGCTTAGGCCAGGGTCCCAGCACAGTGGATAGGGAGCTAGACACAGAGAGATCACCAGAGTGAGCCTAGAGGGAGAGATAAAGAGCTTCTATTTTACAGTCCCTCACAGCTCACCTGGTGGTTGTTCAGTCACTCAGTTGTGTCCGACTCTTTGCGACCCGATGGACTGCAGCATGCCAGGCTTCTCTGTCCTTCACCATCTCCCAGAGTTTGCTCAAACTCATGCCCATTGAGTCGATGATGCGACCCAGTGATCTTGTCCTCTGTCATCCCCTTCTCCTCCTGGCGTCAATCTTTCCAGGGAAGAGCAAAAGAGCTTGCTCCATAAGACCTGGAATCACTGAAATGCTCAGGCTAATAGGTGTTGGTGTCAGTTACATGCCTCCTTTCTTCATATCCCACATCTAATCCTTTGGGATGTCTTATGGGTTCTGTTTTCTTCACTACTTCTCAGTCAAGGCATTGCTACCACCCTGGTCTGAGCTACTATCACCTCTCACCTGGGTGGTTACAGTAACCTGATTACTGGACTCCCTGCGTCAGCCAGAAGATTTCTTTTGAAACACAAGTTAGATCCTGACACTTCTCTGCTCAAACCCCCTCTGGACCCCCCCATCTCACTTAAGATAGAAGCCAAAGTGCCACGGTGGTCTCAAAGACCCTGTGGGATCTGTGCCCCCCACCCCACCTCTCTTTCTTCATTCTGATCACTCTCACCCCCACTTCTCCCCTACCAGAGCATTGCTTCCTTTGTTCTGATTACATACCAGGGATACTCCCATCTCAGGGCTTTGGCCTGCTGTTCCTGGAACTCACCCTTTTAGATCTTTACATGGCATTCCTTCACAGTCAATTTTAGGTTTCAATCTAAACATCATCTGTCAGAGGGTTGCCCTGCCCAGTCCCTCCCCAACCCATACCCCTATCCTGACTTTTATTAATTAGTGTACTAATAGTTACTTAAAGATATTTTTATTTATTGGACTGTGCATTTTATTATCTATCTCCCCACATCTACTCCCATACCTCTGTCTCCCCATGACAACGAACTTCCAGAAAACACAGATGATCATCTGTGCTGAGTCCCTAGAGCCTGATCACAGTAGGGGTTCATGAATCATCTATGATTCAATAAAATCTTGGAATTTAATGGCTTGGTGACCTGGGAGTTTACTCACATCAGGTGACTTGGATTGCCCATGTCATAAACAAAAATGCCAAAATCTTGTAGAGTTATGCCCCTGGTCTCCACAGGGGTATCAAGATTAAACAGAAGGTGGGACTTTCAGTCTGAAGTGTGGACCATCAGATGATTTTACAAAAGCCTGTAATTCTCACCACAGCACAGTAGGAGACCTCAACTTCCCTCAAGAGCCCAGAAATTGGGAGGTGCACCACCACTGACAACTTGTGTGTTTTCTGGGAAAAAAAGAGTAGATGAGTGGGGAAGAGAACTGTTTTCCCACTCTCTTATTTGATTAAGCATTTAAGGAATTTTTATACTGTGACTATATTTGTATGAAATATTTTAATAAATGTATCTGTATATGTTAAACATATAAAGCTTCCAATACTTTGGCCACCTGATGCAAAGAGCTGACTCATTAGAAAAGACCAGGAAGCTGGGAAAGATTGAAGGCAGGAGGAGAAGGGGATGACAGAGGACAGGATCACTGGATGGCATCACTGACTCAATGGACATGAGTTTGAGCAAGCTTTGGGAGATGGTGAAGGACAGGAAAGCTTGGCATGCTGCATCCATGGGGTTGCAAAGAGTCAGACATTACTGAGCAATTGAACACCCCACCAACAATTTACTACAGGTTGGCCATCAAGTTAAGAGACATAAGCAATATTACTTAATTTCATTCCAGATTGAACGCCCTTGGTTGCATCTCCTGAAGCATGCTAAAGTTGTGGGTTTATTCAGCAAAAGTTGGAGACACAGTTCACCTGGGAAAGCATGCAGGACTCCTGGAATTTCTGTGTTAATGCTTTAATTTCATTGCTGTTTTGCAGAAGACAAATTATGGTGTACAATAATTCATACATGTTGAACTTATGCAATGTCACTGAATAGATCGTATATTATAACGTGATATCAATAAATCATTTTTATACACATTTGCCTATGTTTCTACCTTGCATAATGGCAACTATTGACAGATAAATGACTGCAATAAAGGTGATCATAAAGGTATGTGAAGGCTAGTATGAGAGCAGAGAATGGAGAGAACTTGCTAAACCTCTGTTTCTGCACTGGTATAAGGAGGGGGGTAAATAATGTCTGCCTATGAAAGCTGCAAGGAGGGGAAATGACATAATGGCAGGAGGACCCCCTACTTATGGGGTAGGTTCCAGGAGATGCTGGTTGAATTCAGCTGTTTGAGGTTTGCTTCTGAGGCAGATATGATCAAGGTTAGGAGGAGAAGTAGCCGGGAGCCAAAAGCAGGGCGGGTGAAGAGGCTGCTTCTGGGAAGAGGGACTCTTAGCTCCCCTGCTAATGACATGTATTCAATGTGGAAAGACAGAGCCTGGAATCAAGTCATTGCAGGAAAGTAGCCTGGGAGGAGGCATCCCAGGATGCCTCTCCAGGGCTGGGTTCTATGGCAGAGGCACACTTCCTTGAGTTTCTCGTCTTTTACCTCCCTATCTCTTTGTAAACCTGTGATGGCATTTATTACTGGATACCTTTTCAGAATTTGTGTAGGTAGTACAGCATAACACAGAGGTTAGGCACTAGAGCCAGTCCACCTAGGCACTAGCACTGCCACTTACTAACTCTCCTGTGACCTAATTAAGTCTTGAAGTCTTGGTTCCCTTATTTGTAAAGTGAAGATTATTGTTACTCCTTTCCTCAAAGATTTGTTGGGAAGCTTAAATCAACAAACACCTATAAAATGCTTAGGATAGACTTCTAGCTTCCCTGTCTAGCATTTAAGAAGCTTGGAAGTCACCACTCTGTACTGTCAACAAGTAAAAATCTGAACAAACTGATAAAAAAAAAAAAAAAACCCTCTTAGATCCGTAAGAGATGTGAGGTCACAAGGCAAACTGCTGTCCCCTAAGTTGGAGAGACTGGTGAATACAGAGAAATCCCATGAGCACAACCTCTACTGGAACCAGTGCCAGAGTAGGAAAATCTGAACCGAAGTGACTGTTTTGTTCTTTTTTTTTTGCTTTGTTTATAAGATTTTAAAGGTAACTCATCCTAAATGAAGTCAGTTTTTACAGGATTAATCTAAAGTAAGTAGCTATTGAAGGAGGCTCAGTGTGGACAAGTCTGAAAGTTAAAAACTGCAGGGGACCAGAACTGAAAGAGACACGTGTACCCTAATGTTCATCACAGCACTGTTTACGATAGCCAGAAAACGGAAGCAACCCAGATGTCCATCGGCAGATGAGTGGATAAGAAAGCTGTGGTACATATACACAACGGAATATTACTCAGCTATTTAAAAAAATGCCTTTTAATCAGTTCTAATGAGGTGGATGAAACTTGAGCCTATTATACAGAGTGAAGTAAGTCAGAAAGAAAAACACCAATACAGTATATTAATGCATATATACGGAATTTAGAAAGATGATAACAATGACCCTATATGTGAGCAAAAGAGACACAGATGTAAAGAACAGTCTTTTGGATTCTGTGGGAGAAGGCAAGGGTGGGACGATTTGAGAGAATAGCTTTGAAACATATATATTATCATATGTGAAATAGCTCGCCAGTCCAGGTTCGATGCATGAGACAGGTGCTCAGGGCTGGTGCACTGGGATGACCCTGAGGGATGGGATGGGGAGGGAGGTGGGAGGGGGGTTCAGGATGGGGAGCACATGTACACCTATGGCTGATTCATGTCAATGTATGGCAAAAACCACTACAATATTGTAAAGTAATTAGCCTCCAATTAAAATAAATAAATTAAAAAAAAAAAACCTCCAGGGGGACCCAGTCATAGAGGACCCCAACACTTCTGTGGGCTTTCCCTCCAGAAGCCTTACCAAATTTTCTTGGTGAAGATCAGAGAAAATTCCCCTAATGATTTTCTTGTTTTTATTATTATTAATTGATCTA
Source organism: Bos taurus (assembly GCF_002263795.3). Taxonomy (NCBI): domain Eukaryota; kingdom Metazoa; phylum Chordata; class Mammalia; order Artiodactyla; family Bovidae; genus Bos; species Bos taurus. The sequence continues at coordinate 52,781,626 of NC_037340.1, forward strand.
AAAGATAGTAGTTTATTCAAAATAATAATGGCAACAATATATTTGACTGTGTATTTATATATCATGTATGGTGTGTATATATATGTATATATATATATATATGCTTGCATAATAACAAAATGAAGGACAGCAGTGATATGAGGGACAGGAAGAAAGACTTTGGATTATTATTATAAGGTACTTGCACTTAAAAAAAGAACAAAGGGTATGCTATGCCAGGAGATAAAATGGAATAATATAAAAGGATCAATTAAAAGCACAAGAAGCAGAAAAATAGTGAGAGAAAAAACTGGAAACTATGAACAAAGACAACAAATAGAAAACAGTAATAAATATGGTAGATAGTAACCCAATTATATCTAGTTAGTTTGAAAGTCAATGATCTAAATACACCAATTAAGGCAGAAATTGTTAGAGTGGATTGAAAAACAAGATCCAAATATGCTTTGTCTAGAAGAAATCTACTTTAAATATAAAAATGTATATAGATTAAAAATAAATGAATGGAGAGAGATACACCATATTAACACTAACTGAAAGAAACTGGGAGTAGCTATATTATTTTCTGGCAGAAGAGATTTCAGAACAGGAAAATTATCAGAAATAATAGAGGGCATTATATAATGATAAAGGGGTCAGTTCTCCAAGGAAACATAACAGTCCTCAACATGTATGTGCCTGACAATGGAGCAACAAAATATGTGAAATAAAAATGGATAGAACATGAGGAGAAATAGATAAATCCACTATTATAGTTGGAGACATCAGCATGTCCTTATCAGAAATGGGCAGATCCAGCAAGCAGAAAAGCATAAGGATTTTCAACAATGCCATCAATCAACTGGATATAATTGGCAACTATAGATTAATATACCTAACAACAGACTACACGTTTTTCTCAAGCGCATATGAAATATTCACAAGATATAACATATTCTAGACCATAAGACAAGATAGACCATATTCTAGACCATAAAACACCTAACAATTAAAGGAATAGAGACTGTGCAATGCATGCTCTCAGACAACACTAGAATTAAATTAGAAACCAAAAACAGAAAGATAACTAGAAATCCCAAGATGCATGGAGATTAAACAACACAATTCTAAATACACGAGTCAAAGAGGAAATTTCAAGAGAAATTAAAAAAAATTTTTGAGCTAAATGAAAATGTAACTTAAAATTTGTAAGATGCAGCAAGCCAGTGCTTAGGTGGAAATTTACAGCACTGAATGCATATATTAGAAAAGGAAGATCTACAATCAATAATCAAAATTTCCACTTTATGAAACTAGAAAAAGAACAAATAAAATCAAAAGTAAACAAAATAAAGGAATAAAACTTAAAAATAAAGTAATTGAAAAATAAGAAATCAAGAGAGAAAGCCAACAAAACCAAAAACTGGCTCTTTGAAAAGATCAGTAAAATCAATAAGACTCTAGCCAGGCTAAATAAGAAGAAAGAGAGAAGACACAAATTACTAATATCAACATGAAAGAGGGGACATCATTAAGTTCCATGAGCACTAAAAGGAAAATAGATAAATATTATGAATAACTCTATGCCCATAAATTTTATTAATATAATCTAGATGAAATGGACCAATTCCACAATCTGTCAAAATGTACAGAAGGATCTGAAAGGCTTACATGTATTAAATTTCTATCAAAGAAATTGAATCAGTACAAAACAAAATGCACCAGTCCAGATGGGTTCACTGGTGAATTCTACCAAACATTTAAGGAAGAAATTATACCAATTCTCTACAATCTCTTTCAGAGAATAGAAGCAGAGAGCCTACTTCCTAACCCATTCAATGAGGCCAGACGAATACCAAAACCAGATAAAGACATTACAGGAAAAGAAAATTATAGACCAATATCTCTAAGGAACATAGATGCAAAAATCCTTGACAAAATAATAGCAATATAAATCCCACATTGTGTAAAAATAATTATGTACCATAATCAAGTGGGATTTATCCCAGGTTTGGAAGGTTGGTTCTACATTCAAAAATCAATTAATGTGGAAGGGATAAATTGGGAGATTGGGGTTGACGTATACACACTATAGTATATAAAATAGGTGACTAATAAGGACCTACTATGTAATGCAGGAAACTCTACTCAGTACCCTGTAAGGACCTATATGGGAAAAGGATCTTAAAGAGTGGCCGTTTGACCCCTGTGTCAGGAATACCCCTTGGAGGAGAGAATGGAAACCCACTCCAGTATTCTTGCTTATAAAATCTCACGGACAGAGGAGTCTGGTGGGCTACATCCATGAGGTTGCAAAGAGTCGGACACAACTCAACACTATCTATATGTATAATTGATTCACTTTGCTGTGCAGCAGAAACCAACACAGCATTGTAAAGAAACTATAATCCAATAAAAATTAATTAAAAAGCAATTAATGTAACCCATTACATCAATAGGCTAAAGAAAAACCACATAATCAAATCAACAGGTGTAGAAAAGGCATCTGACCAAATGCAACACTCAATTCAAACCTTCAGTAAACCAAGACTAGAGGGGAATTTCCTCAACTTGATTTAAAAAACATCTACAAAATCCTACAGACAGCATCATACTAACAGCTTTCCCACTAAGAACAAGAACAAAGCAAGGATCATACTATAAGCTTTCCCACTTCTTTTCAATATGGAAGTTCTGGCTAATGCAAGAAGGGAAAAAAAAAAAAAAAGAAATATATACAGATTGGGAAGGAAGAAATAAAGCTATCTTTGTTCATAGATAACATTATTATTTATGCAGAAAATCTGAAAGAATCAGTCACAACAGCAGCAAACTCCTGGGACTAAGAATCTATTAGAGCAAAGTTGCAGGATTTAAAATTAATATAAAAGTCAATCATTTTCTTATATACTTTCAATGAAAAGCTGAATTTGAAATTTTAAAACCCATATTATTTAATTCACCACCCTCCAAAATAAAATAGATAAAATTCTAAGAAAATAATACAAGATCTATATAAGAAAAACTATAAAACTCTGATGAAGAAATCAAAGTACTAAATATAGGACGGTTGCTGCTGCTAAGTCGCTTCAGTCGTGTCCGACTCTGTGCGACCCCATAGATGGCAGCCCACCAGGCTCCACCGTCCCTGGGATTCTCTAGGCAAGAACACTGGAGTGGGCTGCCATTTTCTTCTCCAATGCATGAAAGTGAAAAGTGAAAGTGAAGTCGCTCAGTCGTGTCTGACTTTTCGCGACCCCATGGACTGCAGCCTACCAGGCTCCTCCATTCATGGGATTTTCCAGGCAAGAGTACTGGAGTGGGGTGCCATCACCTTCTCCAAAATATAGGACACATAGTCCATATTTATGGATAAGAAGACTTAATACTGCCAAGATGTAAGTTCTTCCCAATTTGATCTGTAAATTCAAAGCAATTGCAATCAAAATCTCATTGAGTTATTTGGTCTATATCAACAAAATGATTCTAACGTTTATACAGAGAGGCAAAGACCCAGAATAGCCAACACAGCATTGAAGAAGAACAGAGTCAAAGTACAGATACAACTCAACTTCAAGACCTGCTGTAAAGCTACACGTATCAACACAACATGGTATTGCTGAAAGAATAGACAAATAGATCAGTGGAATGTAATAGAGAGCCCAGAAATAGACCCACATACATATGGGGTCTGTACACAAAGCTAATCTTTGACAAAGGAGCAAAGACAAAACAATGGAGAAAAGATAGCATTTTCAACAAAAGAGTCTGAAACAACTGGACGTTCACATGTAAAAAAAGTGAATCTAAACACAGACTTTATACCTTTTACAAAAATTAACTCAAAATGAATCACAGACCTATATTAAAGATGTAAAATGCTAAAACTCCTAGAAGATAACATAAGAGAAAGTCTAGATGACCCTGGGTTTGGCAATGGCTTTTTAGATACAACTCCAAAGGCATGATACATGAAGGAATTAATAAGCTGGACTTCATCAAAATTAGTAGTTGCTCATCTACAAAAGACTATCAAGAGAATGAGAAAATGGCCACAGACATTAGTAGAAAATATTTGCAAATGATATATCTAATAAAGGACTATTATCCAAAATATACAAAGAACTCTTGAAACTCAGCCATAAGAAAATAAACACCCTGACAAAAATATTGGCCTAAGACATTTGCCAGACAATATACCAGGGAAAATATATAGATGGTAAATACGCATATGAAAGGATACTCCACTTCATATGTCATCAGGGAAATGCAAGTTAAAACAATGAGTATATGGAGCAACAGGAACTCTCATTCATTGTTGGTGGGAATGATAAGGTGTAGCTACTTTGGAAGAGAATTTATCAGTTTCTTATAAAAATAAGTATACTGCTATCACATGATCCAGCAATTAGGCTCTTTGATATTTGTCTAAAAGAGTTGAAAACATATGTCCACACAAGACTCTGCCAATGGATGTTGACAGCAACTCTATTCATAATTGCTGCAAGTTGGAAGTATCCAAGATGTCCTTCAGTGGGGCACATCTAGACAAAGGAATATTATTCAGCAGTAAAAATAAGTTAGCTATCAAGTCATGAAAACACATAGAGGAAACTTAAATGCGTATTACTAAGTGAAAGAAGCAGAGCTGACAAAACTACCTATTGTATGATTCCAACCATATGGCATTCTGAAAAAGGGCAAACTATGGAGACAGTGGTTGCCAGCCATTAGAAGAGATGGAGGGAGCACAGAGGATATTTTGGACAGTGAAACTACTGTGGTACTACAGTAGTAGACTGTACCACTGTATTATAAAATTATCTGAACCCATAGAATGTACAACAGCAAGTTCAGTTCAGTTCAGTCGCTCAGTCGTGTCCGACTCTTTGCGACTCTATGAACCGCAGCACACCAGGCCTCCCTGTCCATCACCAACTCCTGGAATCCACCCAAACACATGTCCATTGAGTCGATGATGCCATCCAGCCATCTCATCCTCTGTCATCCCCTTCTCCTCCTGCTCCCAATCCCTCCCAGCATCAGGGTCTTTTCAAATGAGTCAGCTCTTGGCACCAGGTGACCAAAGTATTGGAGTTTCAGCTTTAGCATCAGTCCTTCCAATGAACACCCAGGACTGATCTCCTTTAGGATGGACTGATTGGATCTCCTTGCAGTCCAAGGGACTCTCAAGATTCTTCTCCAACACCACAGTTCAAAAGCATCAATTCTTTGGCACTCGACTTTTTTTATAGTCCAACTCTCAAATCCATACATGACCAAAGGAAAAACCATAGCCTTGACTAGATGAACCTTTGTTGGCAAAGTAAGGGTGAATCTTAATGAAACAATGGTCTTCTGTTGATAATGATGTGTCAAAATAGGCTCATCAATTGTAACAAATGTACTATTCTAGTTGTTGTTCAGTTGATTAGCCATGTACAACTCTTTGTGACCCCATGAACTGCAGCACACCAGACTTCCCTGTTCTTTGCCATCTCCAAGAGCTTACTCAAACTCATGTTCGTTGAGTTGGTGATGCCATCCAACCATCTCATCCTCAGTCATCCCCTTCTCTTTCTGCCATCGTTCCAAGCATCAGGGTATTTTCTAATGAGTCAGCTCTTTGCATCTAGTGGCCCAAGTACTGGAGCTTCAGCTTCAACATCAGTCCTTCCAATGAATATTCAGGGTTGATTTCCTTTAGGACTGACAGGTTTGATCTTCTTGCAGTCCAAGGGATTCTCAAGAGTCTTCTCCAACACCACAGTTCAAAAGTATTAATTCTTCGGCACTCAGCCTTATTTATGGTCCAACTCTCACATCCATAAATGACTACTGGAAAAACCATAACTTTGACTATACAGACCTTTGTTGGAAAAGTAATGTCTCTGTTTTTTAGTATTTTTTAATGTCTAGGTTTGTCATAGCTTCTCTTCTAAGGAGAAAGCATCTTTTACTTTAATGACTGCAGTCACCATCCACAGTGATTTTTGGAGCCCAAGAAAATAAAATCTGTCACTGTATCCCCATCTATTTGCCATGAAGTGAAGGGACCAGATGTCATGATATTCACTTTTTTAATGTTGAGTTTTAAGCCAGCTTTTTCACTCTCCTCTTTCACTTTCGTCAAGAGGCTCTTTAGTTTCTCTTTGCTTTCTGCCATGAAGGTGGTGTCATCTGCATATCTGAGGTTATTGACATTTCTCCCAGCAATCTTGATTCCAGCTTGTACTTCAGCCAGTCCAGCATTTCCCATGATGTACCCTGCATGGAAGTTAAATGAGCAGGGTGACAGTATACAGGCTTGACATATTGCTTTCCCAAATTTGAACTAGTCTGCTGTTCCATGTTGGGTTCTAATTATTGCTTCTTGACCCGCATAAGGTTTTCTCAGGAGGCAGGTAAGGTGGTTTGGTATTCCTATCTCTTTAACAGTTTTCCACAGTTTGTCATGATCCACACAGTCAAAGGCTGTAGTGTAGCCAATGAAGCAAATGTTTTTCTGGAATTCCCTTGATTTTTCTATGATCCAATGGACATTGGCAATTTGATCTCCGGTTCCTCTGCTTTTTATAAATCCAGTTTGAACATCTGGAAGTTCTTGGTTCACATGCTGTTGAAGCCTAGCTTGGAGAATTTTGAGGATTACTTTGCTAGCATGTGAGATGAATACAATTGTGTGGTAGTTTGAACATTCTTTGACATTGCCTTTCATTGGGACTGGAATGAAAACTGACCTTTTCCAGTCCTGTGGCCACTGCTGAGTTTTCCAAATTTGTTGGCATATTGAGTGCAACTCTTTCATAGCATCATCTTTTAAGATTTGAAATAGTCCAGCTGGAATTCCATCACCTTCACTTGCTTTGTTTGTAGTGATACTTCCTAACGCCCACTTGACTTCTCACTCCAGGATGTCTGACTCTAGCTGAGTGATCATCATATTTATCAAGATCTTTTTGATCTTTAAAAAGATCATCAAGATCTTTTTTGTATAGTTCTTCTGTGTATTCTTGCCACCTCTTCTTAATATCTTCTGCTTCTGTTAGGTCCATACCATTTCTGTCCTTTATTGTGCCCATTTTTGCATGAAATGTTCCCTTGGTATCTCTCATTTTCTTGAAGAGATTTCTAGTCTTTTCCATTCTATTGTTTTCCTCTATTTCTTTGCACTGATCACTGAGAAAGGCTTTCTTATCTCTCCTTGCTATTCTTTGGAACTCTGCATTCAGATGGTATATCTTTCCTTTTCTCCTTTGCCTTTTGCTTCTCTTCTTTTTTTCAGCTATCTGTAAGGCCTCCTCAGACAACCATTTTGCCTTTTAGAGTTTCTTTTTCTTGGGGATGTTTTTGATCACCACTTCCTGTATAAAGTTATGAACCTCCATCCATAGTTCTTTAAGCCCTCTGTCTATCAGATCTAATCCCTTCAGTCTATTTGTCACTTCTGCTGTATAATATTAAAGGATTTTATTTAGGTCATACCTGAATGGCCTAGTGGTTTTTGCTACTTTCTTCAATTTAAGTCGAATTTTGCAATAAGGAGTTCATGATCTGAGCCACATGAGTTCATGAGCTGAGCTGATCTGAGTCAGTTCCTGGTCTTGTTTTTGCTGACTGTATAGAACTTCTCCATCCTTGACTGCAAAGAATATAATCAATCTGATTTTGGTATTGATCATCTGGTGATGTCCATGTCTACAGTCATCTTCTACGTTTTTGGAAGAGGGTGTTTGCTATGACCAGTGCATTCTTTTGGCAAAACTCTGTTAACCTTTGCCCTGCTTCATTTTGTATTCCAAGGCCAAACTTGCCTGTTACTTCAGGTATCTCTTGTTTTTCTACTTTTGCTTTCCAGTCCCCTATGATGAAAAAGATGTCTTGTTTTTGGTGTTAGTTCTAGAAGGTCTTTAAGGTCTTCATAGAACTGTTCAACTTCAGCTTTTCCTGCACTCGTGGTTGGGGTATAGACTTGGATTACTGTGATATTGAATGGTTTGCCTTGGAAATGAACAGAGATCATCCTGTCTTTTTTGAGATTGCACCCAAGTACTGTATTTTGGACTCTTTTGTTGACTATGAGGGCTACTCCATTTCTCCTAAGGGATTCTTGTCCACAGTAGTAGATATAATGGTCATCTGAATTAAATTCACCCATTCCGGTCATCCATTTTAGTTCACTAATTCCTAAAAGGTTGATGTTCACTCTTGCCATTCTCCTATTTGGCCACTTCCAATTTACCTTGATTCATGGACCTAACATTCCAGATTCCTGTGCAATATTGTTTACAGCAATGGACTTTGCTTCCATCACCAGTCACGTCCACAACTGGGTTTTGTTTCCATTTTGACTCAGCCTCTTCATTCCTTCTGGAACTATTTCTTTGCTCTTCTCCAGTAGCATATTGGGCAACTGCCGACCTGGGTGTTCATCTTCAGTGTCATATCATTTTGCCTTTTCATGCTGTTCATGGGGTTCTCAAGGCAAGAATGCTAAAGTGTTTTACCACTTCAGTAGGAATATTTATAATGGGGGAGGCTATGCATATGTGGGAGCAGGGGATATGTGAGAAATGTCTGTACCTTTTGTTCAATTTTGCCATGAATCTAAAACTACTCTAAAAGATAAAATCTATTTAAAGAGAAAGGGAAAGAACAAAAATAAGAATAATAGTGATTGCTACTCAAGAATGGTATATAGGATTCAGTAAGATAATGGATGTGAAATATTGAGCACAATATCTGGCACATAAAAAGCACTCAATAGATTTTCAAAAATCCTTAGAACAGTAACTTACAGATTTACCCTCTCAATGAAGGTTAGATATTACATTTTTTTTTAGTGATTCCAATTGGTCACTTCATTCATTCATTCATTTATTCATCTACAATATCATTCACTTCTTTGGTCTTTAGTGAATATCTATGAGTACTTCATCTACACCAGACACTGCTTAGCGTGGAGGATGCAGGGCTAAAGGAAACCTGGTTTTCGCCCATGACAAGTACTTGTCTAAGATGGGGAGAGATGACCCAGATGACTTTAAGCCAGGTGGTCTAAAAAGACACAGTGAAGGGAGCCATAGATGAAGGAGAGGCCAACTGTGTTTGGGTGCAGCAAGTTGGGAGGGAAATGGAGAAGGTTTCTCAGAAGAGGAGAGCACATAAATGTATTCATGGAAATGGAAAAAAATGGATCCTTTCCTGTATAACTAACAGCAGGAAAACATACTGATAAAACAGCCACCTGCTCTGTGGCTGGTTAGGCTCCTGAGCAGTTCCTGCTGGTGTTCACTCCAATTTCAATTTCTTCAATAGATACAGAGAATATTTACTTTTCTTGAATGAATTTTGATAGTTTGTGTCTTTGAAGCAATTCATTTTATCTAAGTTGCCTGATTTATTAACAAAACGTTGTTCACATATGCCTCCATATCCTTTAAATAGCTGTAGCTTTTCTCATCGGAGAAGGCAATGGCACCCCACTCCAGTACTCTTGCCTGGAAAATCCCATGGACGGAGGAGCCTGGTAGGCTGCAGTCCATGGGGTCGCTAAGAGTCGGACACGACTGAGCGACTTCCCTTTCACTTTTCACTTTCATGCACTGGAGGAGGAAATGGCAACCCACTCCAGTGTTCTTGTCTGGAGAATCCCAGGGACGGCAGAGCCTGGTGGGCTGCCGTCTATGGGGTCGCACAGAGTTGGACACGATTGAAGTGACTTAGCAGTAGCAGCAGCAGCAGCTTTTCTCATGATATTTGTAATTTGTATATTGTTTAATTTTTCCCAGTCAGTTTGGCTAGAAATATATCAGTGTGATTCATTTCAAAAAAACCCACTTTTGGCTTCACTGGACAATAGGATGTTTGCAGAAATAAAATGTATAATTTAAACTTTTGACTTTCAGATTGTCCCCTTGATGGGAAAGAGGGTACCCATTGATTTGCCTTTTCTTCCTTCCTGCTGGACAGCCTGTGGCTTTTGCCTTCAGCTGTAACAGTCACCTGGAACCGGTAGGTGGAAGCTACACGTGGAGGATGACAGTGAGGTAAGATGAGGAAGCCTGTGTCCCCCTAACTGTTTCCCTTGGCTCTTATACAAGAGAAATTAATGCCCATCCTGTTTAGGACCCTGGCAGTTTGGGTTTCCCTGCTGTGGTTGCTAAGCATAGATCCTATCCAACAGAGCAAGACCACCTAATTTTGGGGTTCAGCCAGCAGACCCACTGCATCTCACACTTCACTACCACCTCTAACTTTAAGTCTACCAGAAATAAATGTGGTGCTGTGGCATTGGCCTGCTATTATGTTGTTTTATTGTTAAATTCTTCAGAAGCCAAGTTGCAGAGGGGTATTTAGCTATAGCTCTAAGACACATGTGCTTGGGGTTGATTAGAAATTCTACATGGACTTTTCCCATCACACCTTAGGAAATTTCCCTGAGGATGGAAACCCAAAGGCAGGGTCATGCTCTTGTTGGTTTTTCATCTCCCTGGAGAGAGACTGGCAGAAAGGATGCGCTCAGGAGACACTGGCTGATGCTTGATAGAGTTAAGGTCTGAGACAGGCCTCATGGAGATGGGAGGAAATGGAAACCTCTGGATTTCTTTGTTTCTGATAGAAACCAGAGCAGAAGTATGTCTATTTAACCCTTCCCCTCCTCACTCTGAACTGGAGCCCAGCCCCAAGGGGCACTTGAGAGAGGGGCAAAGCTTCAGGAGATGAGATGAGCTTCCCCATCCACAGCTCGGAGCCTGCTGTCCTGCAGAGAATGGGAGGCCCAGCTGCATTCAGACACCAGAAACAGACCCTGGTCAGAGCTCCTTGACACCAGGAGCAAACATGGACACAGATTCTGACGCTGACTGCCCACCTGGGGAACTTGAATTGGGCAGCTGAGGCTGGACCAGGTTGAGACGAGAAGGGGGAGAGGAGGCAGCTGGGGCAGGGCAGTGGAGCCCATGAATGGAACTGGCCTCAAGCCATCACTATAAGACCGCACTTCAGTGCACTTAGAGGTAGGGCAGAACTCGGGGGGCCCAAATCTGGGGGGACACACAGTGCAGAAAGTCTGCATTTATATACCAGCCATGTGGTGGGCTTCCATGGCCATACTACATCAGCACCAGTGAAATGGAACTTTATGGTTTTTCTCTAAATTTCCTCTCTCCCTGCTCCAACTCTAATGGATCAAGCAACAAAAGAAGAAGGAGGAAGTAAGAAGAAGGCATGGACAGTGCTTCCTACAAGCCTGGGTCAGGCCTGAGTTGAGAATAAGGAAGAAACTTGGAGCTGGATGTGAGGCTGAAGCTTCTGTTTAGATGGGACTGGTCCCTTATGTCCCAACAGTGAGCCATAATCGCCAAAATGAGGTTAGTCAGCACCGGTGACGGAAGGCTATGGGATCTTCTTGGGGTGATTTCAAGGGGCACAAACTGAGGAACCACGAGAGCATGTGTGAAGGTAGAGAAGGTTCCTGTGGAGTTAGCATTGCTTTGGCTGCAAGAGGAGGAGTGTGGCACAAGTTGGGGCAAGCCCAGTGTGAACAGAGGCTGGGCCACCACCCACAGCTGCTCTGCAGAAGGTTCCAGTGAAGACTGAAGTCCCTTCTCACTCTGATGCCCATAGAGGGTCCTGGAAGGGTTCACTTCGCCCTACAATGTCTGAACCTGCCTAGACAAGTCACTCCCTCCCAAGGCAGTCAATCTATTTTTGGACATCATCCTAGTGCAGTTTCCTAAACTGACTTGAAGTGTCTCTCTAGTTTTGCACCTGGAGCCACAAGGAACCAGCCCACTCCTTTTGGATATTGGAATGTGGAGAACACGGCTTCCCCAATGCCATCCCTCCTCCAGAAAGATATGGCCCCAGCCCCACTGTCTCCTTTTCCACCACCTTAGGCAAAGCAGCAGTCTTGTAGAGTCAGTGCTGTGTGATCACACTCTTTTTAACATTTATTTTGAGGGTAGTTGTGAGTGTCACAATGGATGGCTAACCATCATCCCCCGCACCTCCACAATGACCCAGGGGAGGAGCAGGAAAGTGCCAACTGCAGGCTGGGGATCAGCACACAGTCCAGACCGTCTTCTCCCCCAGTATCCATTTGGAGAATTGCTGGGTCAGGTGCCAGTCCGTGCCCACAACACTGAGGGTATGAGGGCTGAGCAGGGGCATGGGGCTCACACACTAGGCAGCATTGGGGAGAAGCTCAGGGAACGTGCAAAAGTGATCAAGTGATGGGCCAGGGTGGAACCAGCCCAGCCTGGGAGCGAGGCAGGGGTGTGTGCTGGAGGCTGGAGTTCCGGACCCAGGCCGCCTTGGGGTTCGGAGTGAGTTTCCCAGGCTGGATAGTGAGTATGGCAGGGGCTCACTCCACAGGCAAGTCCTGCCTGCTGCTTGTTCCCAAGTTTGTATGGGGCCACCTGGGCCCTTCACTCAGCCACATCAACGGACAGCATGGCCTTGATTGCGGGGAACTTGTTGCAGGAGAAGTTGGCAAGGAGCTGCTTGGTGCCACTCCGGGTGGGCAGGATCTCAAAACGCACGCGGGACCGCTCTTTGGGACGCAGGGCTGGCACGCTGATGGGGAAGGGCAGGAGTCAGTGTGAGGCCTCAAGTCCTGCTCTGGTCAAGGTCACTGCTCCTTCAACTCCCTCTAGCTGCCACCCTGGGTCATTGAGCCCCTTTAGCCCTGGGACCCCTCAGCAGGGAAAGTAGGAGTCCCATGAGCTCCCACATATAAGGACCAGCTCCAAGCACTGAAGACCTGGACTTCTCTTAAGTTCAAGTTTGGTGAACCCCTAAACCAAATGCAAGTGTGCATCCCTATGGGCAGATTCCCAAGTTCAGAGCCTAGCAGAGTTCTGTCTACCCTGCCTGGGGCTTTGGGGAGGTCCCTCTGACCCCCTCCCCGCCATCCCCTACCAGCCCTTCAGTGTGGGACTCACTCGATCTTGAGATTGCCCAGCAGCAGGCCGCTGCCCTCCACCATCAGCACGCAGTCCTTCACGGGCTCATCCAGTGGGTTGGAAAAGAGCATCTGCACGTTCACAGGCTTCTGCACCCGGGCCTCATCCAGCACCTGCAGGGAGAGGGCTTGACAGAGTCAGGGCTAGACTGCTCATCTCATCTGCCCTTGAAAGCCGATGGGGCGGTGCCTGAGACTTGGTCATGGGAAAGATATCGCTGGGGACAAAGGAAGGGAACACCATTTGGTTTAGTCCTCCTAAGTGCCAGTGCCATCCATGCAGGGGGTTCCTAAGAAATTGCTGTCATCCCCAGGCTACAGACAGGACACCCAAGCCCAGAGGGAGAGGCGGCAGGTCGCAGCAGCTGAGAGCACTTAACTTCCCAGCTGGGTTTGTGGGCCCTTTCTCAGTTCATCTTGGGAAGGGCAGCCCCCACTTCCCAGACATGTGGTCTGCACAGGGTCCTTTATCAGGGGCTGGTCAGAGAAGCAACCTGGACTATCTGTTTGCTCCTGAAGATGAAAGCTTGCACTCCTGCTGAGAAGCAGCCAAGCCTGGGCAGATGCGTCACCTCCCTGGGCCTTGACTCCCTCCCTGATAAAGAGGGCTCATCCCTCCCCTCCTCCTTCCTTGGACTAGAAGGAACAAATGAGATCATGGATGCAGAAGAAAGCGCTTTGGAAACAGAAACCGAAACTAGGTGACGGGTGGATTTTTCTTTTGAGGATCCCTAGAGGTAGCTACTTTGTGTTCATTTGGTTTTCCTTTTTGTTGTCACCAATTCTCCCTGCAACCCTTTTATAGTAATAAACCTGCAGTTCAGGTTGACTCAATAACTGAGAGATTTCTGGTTCCAGAGCCGTTTTCTCTTCTTACTAAACTTTGCAATGCCTGCCAATAATTTGTGCATAACTGAAAAGTTTTAGAGACCATGGTCTATATCACAATTTCTCCCATGGAACTCATTTAAGTGTATGACATGATTTGAAGGGTGAAGCATAATTTTATGCCATTGGGACCCAAGAATATATATAAATGTTGCCATATTTTTCACACTGATATTCAATTTGAGATTTTCCTATATTTGTTTTCCTTTCTTTATGGCTGCTTACCACTCTATCCTGTTGACCTAAATCTATACATACACCCAAAGAAGAGGATAAGAGCCACTTCAGAAACCTGTGTCTGACATTGTCAGTAGGTCACAGGCCAATGTGAAGGACCTCAGTCTTTGAAAGATTGTATAATCTGGTTCAAAAGTCCTCAATGCCTACTCCCAATCATAAATAAGACAATAGGGTGTTGCCCAAATTATTATCTTCTCATACAGATCACCCATGTGCCCTGCTCTGAGTCAGCTATGCATTAATTCATTCAATCACAATTAGATCATCTTGATTCTCTGAAGTCTAAAGTAAAGGAGAAGTTGTGTTAAAGGGCAAATGCATACAAAGATGTCCTAAAGAAGAAAGAGCAGATATTTATTTAAAGGATTAAATAATTTCCAGGCTGTGTGTATTCTGATTTCCTTTTAAAAGATGTTAGATTCTCTTGAAAGATGAAGCTGATTTGATATGGACATCTAAATGATGTACAGCAAAATTTTGAAAAAGAGAGAAAGCTATAAGCAAGTTTGAGGATACTGGATAAGGGAATATAATGGTGGAGAAACTAACTTTATCAAACATTGATAACTTTCACTCAGAATGTTTCATTTCTTGAAAACACCCTAGGAAACAGGGGCGGCTTCTACAATCATGGATGAAAACTTGCTGGGTGGGAAAGAAGGCAAGCCCGGAGCCCAGAAGCTCTGTTTGGTCCTGCTCGTGGAGGGGCCTCTTTCTGTTTCACAACCACTGTGATGGGCCTAGAACAGGGGTGGCTCCCTCTCCCTAACCTTGGAGATGATGGATCACTCTGGCCCCCATTCTGAAGCACAGCCCAGACTAACCAGGACAGTTAACCAGAGAGCTCTATTTCAGGCTAGTGTCAAGGAGCAGGCCCTGGGTCCCCCTGCCTTCTGTCTGAAATCAGGAATCCCTGAAGCTGGGGTGTAGCTTAGGGAGAGTGGGACGAGGGCAGTCACAAGTTACTCTAGAAATCTGGGGCTAGGGATGCTAGTGACATTGTGATGGAACAGCAATAACAAAAAAGGCAATTGCTGTCTAGACTGCTGGGGCAGATGGTGCTGCAGATTTGTGAGGAGTCTGACCCATGAAGCTCTCTATGGGGTCCCAAGGGAAGACCCATCTTCCTCATCCACTCATCTGCCTCTCCTTGCCTGCCAGCCCCTCATCCCTAGATTTGTGCTATCTGGCTCTGGCTGCCTCCACCCTGGGCTGAGGTTGGTGTGGGTAGGGACAGGCTTGGAGTCAGCCCCATACTTCCAGCACCAGTGCTGAGGAAGGGACAGAGTGGCTCCAAGTGCCTCCCACAGACCTTTGAGAGCCCACATGCCTGCATTCCTGAGAGGCAGCCTGGGAAGCAGAGCCTGCTGCCACAAAAATGAGGCATCCTCATTATCAACTCTTGGGAAGATGCTGCTGCTGGGTATGGACTGGCCAGATGTCCTGGAAAGGGCCCTGAGGTCTAGCCTTTGCTCTGGCAGTATTTGGCAATTCTTTTCTCTCTGGGTCTCAGTTCACTCATGTGTGAAATGGAAGGGCATGAAAGCTTGAGACCAGGTTTCTAAGAGTCTTCACTTCTGTAACTCTGGGGTCTAGAGTCAGGAGATGCATGTGAGTTATGCCCATTTCTGATTTGCCCTACAAATGTGTCTGGGGGCTGGGCTGTGGGTTCCCTGAAGGCAGGACCCAGACCTTGAGGTCTTCTGTGATTCCTGAGCCTAGCACAGCCCAGGACACAGCAGATGTTCAAAGCAAGTGAGCTGAAGAGCCCTCCAGCTGCTCCTCAGCTGGCATTCCCAGTGGGTCTAGAGCTGCAGCCAAAGAAGCCACAGGGCAACGTGCCCGTGGATCCTTCCAGAGAGGGAGCAAGGACATGCTTTGCTGCGCCACTGGCAGGATCATAGTTCCCTGACTGGGGATTGAACCTGCACCCTCGGCAGGGACAGCATGGAGTCCTAACCACTGGACCACTGGGATTTCCCAAGGACACTGCTCTGAGCAGAACTCTTGGCTGATCCTTTTGGTAGAGGCTGGAGCCGAGCTGGGCACTATGCTTGTCCTGTCGGCAGACAGGGCTTTCCCTGTGGTCAGGGAGGGCTGGACTAGCATGGAGCAGCGCCCCTTCAGCATCCCTTTACCTCAAGGGTCAAGGTGGGGTTGTCCAGGATGATGTCCCTCTCCACCACCACCTCAGGCTCATCGGTGACCTGGCACACGGCTGTAGTCCGGATCATGTTGTCCGCCTTCAGGTACTTCTCGTACTGAGCATATGCGATCTTTACAGGGTGCTCTATTTCTGGAAGAAGAAACCAGGGAGCAGCGTGAGAGGTGGGGTTGGCTTCTGAAACCTTAAAAGCTGATGCCAAGCCGCGTCAGTGTGGGCTGGCTGGGAGTACCTGGAGCCCAGGCTTGCCTGAATCTTCCCTACCAGGCCCTGGGGGAACACCCGCCTGCTCCACACCAGCTGCAGAGCGGGGGCCCTGGGACCAGGATGCCAGCTGGCTGGGCGGATTCCAGGAGGAGGAGCTCATGGGGGCTCAGACTTCCTCCCTGTCCTGGTAAATATCAGAGGGCGAATTTCCATCTAAGGGGCAGGGAAGAATATGAGTATTAACTCATTGCCCAATAAAGAAAACAGTAATGATGATAGCATGATAATAACTAGCAAGGGAAGCCAGGGGCTGTCTACGTAAGAGCTTGGTCCTCTCAGGTGACTGTATAGCCTGGGATCCTATTGCAACAGCATTGGAACCACCACCCTACTTCTGGTGTCTCCTGCTTCTAAGTCACCCGCATGCACCAGTCAGGTGGGCTTTAGAAGCACTTTCCCCTCAGATCATGTCACTCTTCTGTGTCACCTGAAAAATCTCCTGTGGTCCCTCGCTGCCCCAGGAATAAAGTTCAGACCCCTCAGTATGGCCCTGTGTCACTCTCTTCCTCAAAAGAATGTTCCTTCCCACAGTTCTCTTTGTCCTTTTAACAACACAGGTGCCTTACCACCTCCATGCTCTGAGTCACAAGGTCCCCTCAGATGGAGAGGCCTTCCCCAGCATTTCTCCGTTTCTCAAGCTTCAAGGCCCCTCTCTGACTCACTGGGCAAGCAAGGGTGGGGGGCTCGCCTGCCTCTGGGTGGTCTCCCCCTCCCTCATGCAGTCATGCTAGGTGGCTGGGGGGTGCCCGGCACCTACAGGTCACACACGCCTTGAGGTGAGGCTGTAAGGAGGGAGCTGTCTCTGTTTTTAGCACTGGAGGGATTTACCCAGCCTGCCCCAAATATGGAGATGACAGGCCCTGGCATCAGCTGGTCCAGCTCCCTTGAACAGTGAACCCTGAGGCTCAGGAAAGGAGGGAGACTTAACAGAGTCATCCAGAGAGTAGGTGATGACGTCAGGACTCCAAGACCATTTTGCCTGTTTCCTTCTGCCTTCCCATTTAACTCTGTTGCTTCTTGCAGAAGTACAGTTTTTTTTAAAAGCATTTCCCTCACATAAATTATTTTTGTCCTACAAAAATAGCTCTTCCCTTGAGCTTTGAAGGTAAATAACAGCCAGCCGGGTGCTTTTGTTATAGGGAAGATTTCTGCTCAGTTCTGCCAGAAGACAGGTTGCTAGGGGATGCTGCCTCTGACAGGTGTGATAGCTTTCAGTTTTTCTGCAGACAAAATTTTTTCAACGATGGGCTGTATAAGTAATCAGTTTTTATTAGTTCCTTATGTGAAGCAAATAGCCACCCCACCCTTATTAATCTGCTTTGTACGTCTAGACTTTCCATAACAGCTTGAAGGATTTTGCCATCTTGGGCACACCTGCCTGCTAGTCCTTCCACAGCCCCAGCCTCTCTCTGCTCCATCTTGTTCCCCTCCCATCTGTGCTACCCAGGAGAACCAACTCACTCTTCCTCCCGGAAGCTCAGGCCTCCAAGAAAACCCATCACTGTCACTGGAAATCAAGGAACTTCACCCACCCACTGGCAGCTGTGGGGGAACACTGGTGGGAATTCAAGCCCTCGTGGTATATTGCAACCCCTCTAGGGTCAAACCGGGAAAGTGATTCATTGTGGGATGGGGGTAAGGTAAGGTGGGAGCTGGAAAGGGGAAGGGGTCGCAGCAGTAAAACCGAGAAAATGGGTGGTGGCACTGGATTTCACATCAGGAATTCCAGGACCAGGATCTGGCATTGCCACCTAGTAGCTATGACACTTAATCTTTTAAGTGAATCACAATCTCTCCAAGCCTCAGTTTCTGGCTCTGTAAAAGGAATGCTGAAATCTGTTCTTGTAGAAGGTCAAATGTGATAGTACATAAGAGTATATAAGGAGCACTCTGCACACTGGGCAAAATGTATGTAAGGGGTATTGTGGTTTGTCTTTAACTGCCAAAGTCCTCTTCCTTTCTCCTCCAGGGCATGAAAGTATTTTGGTTGGCACCACCCCCACTTGTACTGCTCACCCTGTGCTGTTTCCTTCCTTAATCAGTTGATTTGGTTCCAATAGGAACTCTCCAACCCCAAGAGAATACCAGCTACCATGAGTGTGTGGCATCCCAGCAGCCTACAGGTTGAATTACCTTCTTCGGGATTCAGGGATTTAGTGACAGAGTCCTTCCACACCTCGTGTACAAGTGTGCCGTTGTAGACGATGGTCCAGGCTGTCATATTCACTGTCACTGTCTTTGTATCACTTGTTAGGTTTTTGAGCATTAGGATCAGGTTGACTTCTTTGCCCACTGTCAGTACACCAGCGACCTTGAACCTCCCAGAGATGCTAGGCTCCCGTTCCTCTCTTGCCAGGCTGCTTGCAGATGTTGCACTAAATGACATTGTGGGTTTAAGTTTCCTCAAAGCCTTTTCAAATACTTGTCTTTCCTGGCTGGAACCTGTGTGGTGGGAAAAGAGAGAAGTATCTCAGAGATGCGGTGGCAACGTGAACAAAGAACAGTGCCCTGCCTGGAAAGGTGGCCTGGAACTAACACTGGTTCTGCTGCTTGCGCAACGATTCTAATCCAAGCAAGTGTCTGACCTCCTCCAGGTCTCCATTTCACCCTCCTTAACATATGTCTGACCTCCAAGCAAGTGTCTGACCTCCCTCAGATCTCCATTTCATTCTCCTTAACATGAGGCTCACAGCCCAGCTCTTCCAATCAGCTCAAATTTCCATCGAGCTGTAGGGAAAGCTGCATAAAATACATAGCTTGATATTTTGCTTAGGTTAATTAGGTTAGATCCCTTCCTTCCTTCACTCTCTCCGTCTCTCCCTCCCTCCTTCCCTCCATTCCTTCCTCCTTCCCTCCTTTCTTTTAATAAAAGCTCCTTTGTGAGACTTAAAGAACAAAGCGTGTGTTAGTTGCTCAGTCATGTCTGACTCTTTGCAACCATGGACTGTAGCCCACCAGGCCCCTCTGTCTATGGAATTCTCCAGGCAAGAATACTGGAGTGGGTATCCGTTCCTTTCTCCAGAGGATCTTCCTGACCCAGAGATTGAACCCAGGTCTCCTGCATTGCAGGCAGATTCTTTAACATCTGAGCCACCAGGGAAGCCCAAAGAACAAACCGATAATTTAAAAAATAACAAGCCTGAGTTTAAAAAGATTAGAATGAGTTCATAAGTGAGAAAACTATGATTTAGAATTGCCTCACTGAAAAAAATTCCAAACCACTTTATCATGTTATTCTGTTTTATTTCTAATCATGCTTTGAGAATTAGAGAGTGGAACTTCTGTCTAGGTCAGTTGACAAGAACTTCCCACAGTTGGTATGGTTCCAGGTTATGACTAGTTTAAATTGTTGAGAGAGTTCAGGTTTCAAAAACACAAAGGTTGAACCACAGGATGGGTTCAGCCTTTGTTGTGGGTGCTGCTGAATGTGATACTATAAACAGTCCCCAGAAAGTGGCCAAGATTGTGGCCAAGAAACCATGGCTCTTGGGGCACTAAGAGCTGATAACCAACTCCAAGCCTCTGAGCCAGGGTAGACCACACAGTGCACATGAGTCTCCTTGCCTTGACTGGGAGATAGATCCACTAACGAGGCGAAGATATTGACTTTCCAGTAACATGGACAGAGATACTGAAAGAAGAATGACCATGTTTACCCTTCTGCCCCTAACGTCCCCTACAAACCTGTGAAATTTTAAGATGACTTATTAGAAGCACTTTATCATTTAGTGAAATCTTTCCTATAAGTTACATGTAACAACTGGCAGAGACCCCGAAGACATCTAAGCACATCATGTTAGAGTTAAGGTCCTAAAGAGGAGGAGTGTTTGGTCCAAGTTGTTGGTAATCTGAGAATTAGGGGTGGAAAGAGGGCCAGTCCCCAGAAGTTTAGACCTGAAGTCTAGTAGTTCCTCCCACACACCCCTGAAAAGAAGGCAGGCAGCCAAATTACCCGAGTTGATCGCTCCTGGTGGGCTGGGTTCCTTTTGGTGCCTTCCCATTCTCTAGCCGAGCTGTAAATCCACACCCAGGTCTGACGGCTGAGCAGGGAGCTGAGCCTCTGTGCCCAGAACCTCGAAGCAGTTGCGTTTGCACAATGAGGCTCAGAGCCTAGATACCTATATAGGTCACCTGCCGGGCTTACTCAAGACTAAGCTTCCTGCTACTGTTTTTTCCTTTGGTGTTGCTGTTGCGCAAATACTTAGCAACCCATTTTATGGGCTTTTCCTCCCTGCGGCCATCAGACACAAGCATCATTAGGTAAAGGAGACTGAGCAACAACAGGTGGAGTGATCAGTCCTGCTGTCACACAAGGGCTGGGGCATTGCCAGGGGTCTGGCAGGGATCCCTCCACCTGGCTGTGGCCCCTCCTCATTGCTCAGGAGGTTTGGCTGGGACAGCCAGAGCCCTCAAGAAGTGGAATTAAGGTGTAACACTCAGATAAGGGGCCCCACAGAATCACACAACTGTATAGACAGTGCGTTTTAAAAGTCACTTTGGGAGGTCATTCCGATGAGGCTGCAGATGTTCAAGTTGATAAAAATCATCACTATTTATTAAGTCCTCACTATGGGCCAGGCACTGCCCTTGATACTTTCTATACACTAGCTCATTTAAATCCCATTGAAGAGAGGCCTTGCTCTTCTCATTTTACAGGTGAGGAAGTGAGGGATCAGAGATGCTAAGAATCGTGCTTGAGGTTGCACAGCTATAAGGGGTAGGGCAGAGTTCACCTCCTGCCCGGGGTTATCAGTTCCTTGGCCCCTACTCTGGTTTCTACATCAGAACACTTTTGAGAATGCTTGTCACACTCAAGCCTGACCCCCAGCCTGTGAGCTCTGGAGGGGCAGGCACCCATCTGCAGGGTGCTTCCTGGCCTCCTGGAGTTGAGCATGAATGGGCACTCAGGGAGGTCTCAGTACATGTTTACTGACTGAGAGAAAGGCCATCTGACCCCAGTGGGAGGAATGGGCCGCAGAGGTACACTGGGGTCTAACGGAAAGCACCAATCTCATTACTCTGATGCCTCCAAAGGACCCACACCCAGCAGCTCATCCACCTGGACTTGGAGCCTACCCCCTGCTCAGCTCTCCTCTTTTGTATACGGCAGCCAGCAGCAGCAGCCATCCAGGGCACCGAACTGTGGGGTTTACTTTAGGGTGCACATGGGTACCTTCTCAAGAGCACTTTTCTTGACACCTCAGAACCAGCAGTGAGGACCCGCTAAAGCAACTATTCCAAAGCGTTTAGAGTGACACGTCGATCCCATTAAGGAGCGACTGGCCTGCTAGAGCAAGCATTAATTCACTGCGGCCTATTTCTAAAATGAACATCACCTTCAAATGTAGAATTTTGTCACTATTGAGATTCCTCAGAGATATTAATTTGCTAACACTGAAAGCAACTTCTGAAACAGAGAAACACACGTAATTTGTGTTAAACGTGGCCTCCTACCAGCTTCTAGGTGACTTTAGGGGGCTCGGCACTCAAGTGGATGCTGACGATTTCAGGGACTCGGGCATTGTCCTCATGGTGTAGGAGGTGTCTGCACCTCATCTGGCTTTCAGGGAGCCCACTGAAGCAGACAAAGCAGTCCCCATGTCTCTGGGGACTGTCCATTTCTTTTTTCAGAGGATGTTTCCTGCTTTCGCTTCTTAGAGGCAAGGGGAGTGGACTGACAGAGACCCTAGGGGGTCTTCTGTGGGGGCCATGTTTCTCCCTGTGATGTTCAGTCATGGTGCTGTCATCCTAATGGTGCAATTGGCAAAGGGACACAGCTGGAGACGAGCTAGACTGACAGCTGCCTGAGTCCTTCAGCACATTTCCGCTGGCACTGTGTCTGCCCCTGATGGTTTTGTCCCCACAGGAAACAGTCTGGGGAACTGGGCATTAGATGCCAGGGAGCAATCCTAATATTCAGGCACAGCTGGCTGAGAAAGCGGGAGGAGCATGAGCAAGTTTTCCTTCTCCCGCCTCAAAGCTGTCTTCCCACCGTCAGGCCCTGGGTGGCACAGCCCATCCAAGCCCCTCCTACCTTCTGGATACTTGTACTTTTCGGTGACATCCATGCGAGAGTTGCTGCCCACCGCCTTGGTACTGATGTACTTGCCGACGCTGTGAGTGTCTGCGGAATTCTTCTTCAAGGCACCGTTCGACTCGTAGATCCATGTGATGCGGTCGGCATTGACCTCCGCAAAGATGAAGGGCATGTCGAAGTCCCAGTCCACATTACCCTCTCGGATAGCGATCACCGAAGCAGGGCCGCACTGGAACACCCCTGGGGGCCAGGGTGCAGAGGTTGGATGTGTGCCAAAGCAAGGCCCCTCTGCAACAGCCCGCCTCATAGCCTGCTTCTCTGGGGGCCCTCCCCACCGCCCAGCTCCCCTGCCTCTACCGCAAACTCCTTCAACCCTGACTGTCTGCTCTCCTCTTGGGGCACTCAGCAGGACCCTCTGGGGCTACCGTTATCTTGTGCAATAGCACTCTGGTCAGACTCCAGCTCCACAGAAGACGGCCCACTCCCACATTCTGTAGGTGCATAATTGGTGCTAACTCCCTGCCCTCAGTCTGTTTCCTAAAGAGGAAAGTCTGACTGTCTTGTGCTCAGGGCTGCCTCTTTTCTACTCTGCAAATCATTCTTCCCAAATCACCCCCCAATTTTGGAAGACTTCTCTGCAAACCCAGCCTACAGAGATGTCCTGCTTCTTTGGGCCCCCAAGCCCTGACCATCACCTCCCTTCTTGAGCACTCAGCATAGCTAGCTCAGACAGCTAGGTAGGTAGGTGGGTGGACACATAGAGAGATGGACAGATAGGTAGATAGATTCATAGATGGATGGGTGGATGGAAGGACATAGATGTAGATACAGGTATAGATACACAGATACAGTTTTCTTCATGAAGTGCCCAGATGAAAAAGTAAGTTACAGCAGAATAGAAGAATATTATTCCATTTGTGTTTATAAAACAAACACACATTTATAAACCTGAAACAGTGACAGTGACTTTCAGCTTTTTTTTTTTTTTTTACCATGATCTCTAGAAATAAGATTTTACATCATGGCACATATATGGTCCTGAAACAAAAATTCCACAGGAAAATTCTTATTCTTAATGTCCAATACACTCTGATAGTTTCTTTTTCTTTCCTTTCCTCACTTCTTTCCATGCTATTCTATTTCATTTCTTAAAACAATGGTCACAACCCATTAACTTGATTTCATAACCACTAATGAGTTGCAGTGAGAAGTTTAAATAGTGGCCTAGAAAATATCTGGAAGTTACCCTCCTCACACCCAAATTCCCTGAATCTCATTGCTTCTGGTATAGATGTTGCAGCAAGGGAGGGGGGTAAGACTTCATTTTCATTGTAAATCATTTTGGAATGATTTGAATTTTTTTTAACCATTCTTAACCATGCATATATGACTTTTATAATTTTTTTAACTTTGAAAGAAACAACTGAAAATGAAGGTAATGGACAAGAATGCTCTGGAGATCAGGGGAGGGACGAGGAAAGGTTCCTGGAGAGCCCAACGCCTGAGATCTGATGGGAGAGTGGCCATCAGGGGCGGGGAAGGGCCAGCCTGTGAGAAGGAGAGCTCAGCCTGGCGGGGGACACCCAGAAGGTGAGAGGGGTGCTGGGGGCCATGAGCACAGAGGCCTGGAGCTGAGCCAGGGAATCTGGGCTAAGTCCCAAGGCAAAGGGAAACGGAAGGTTTCTGTGCTGGGAGGGATGGGCTACTAGAGGCTGTGTGGGAGAATCACTGTTGGCAGGGGACCTGTTACTCTTCCCTATTACCGGGCATGGGCCAGGGCCTTTGCGGCAGTTGTGTGGGAGCAGGGATGTCAGTCATTTAAACAGCAGCCTGAACCAAGCCAATTAAGAGGAAAATCTACTTTGAAAATACTTTTGTTTTAATCCCTCTCTGTGCCCCCAAAGGCAGAGAAGATTTAGGTGATCTTGCTGTGCCGCTTCCCACCATTGTAAAGATTGAGAGGTCATGACTTAGAGCCAAACCCAGAGAAGGGGGGCACCAGCAGGCTGACAGAGGATTGGTTACCTTGGCTTCTCTCCTGAGGGGTGGCGTCCAGAACCTGCCATCCATTGTACGAAGGGCCCAGGTCAGACCGCACAAACCAGGCTTCATTCCAGACGTGGAAATTCCTGCAGACAGAACCACAGGCTGCAGAGCGTGGCCAAGGCCGCTCAGCAGAGGAACGGTGAAGCGCCACACCTCTGACCTGACGGTGCAGCGCCCTCGCACTCAAGTGAGTTTACTCTGGGCCAGCTATTGTGCTAGACCTCCGCGAGCACCGTCTCCTTAAATTCTCACAGCACGGTTAAGGGGGTACTCTTTTTATGCTCATCTCATAAAAGGGGAAACTGAGGCTCAGAGAAGCCAAGCAGCTAACAATGCAAAGTCAAAGTGTGGCCCCAGATATGCCTAACTCCGAAATCACCATGTTCTCCTGCCTTTCTGAGAAGCAGAGTGGATCTAGGTTAGAGCCAAGACCCAGTGAGCAAACCCACACAGCTTTCTCTTGTGCATCCTGTTGGGGTACACTACTGTATTTCATGTGGGGTGAAAATGAATGGGGTGCAGCAAGATTAACAGGTCTGGCTAAGAGCCACAGAGCCCTGCAGTTGAGATCTGGATAAAAGAATGCACACACCAGTCCTAAAATATTCATCAGTGGAGCCCCCCCATCTCCCAATCTGCATGTTCTCAGTCATTGGTCCCCTCCCTCACCAGGTGTAAACAGTTATCCAGAGCTTTCTTCATTCTTTATTCTGCCCTCTATTCTCCTCCTCTCCAATCCCACAACAACTACATTAGCATTGGCAGTGTTGGGTCCAACTTGGAAGAAAATGTAAGTCTGACATAAATTCAAGTTCTATTCAACTTGAAAAACATTTTTTTTTTATATTCATGAGGTGGAAAAGATAGTTTTAAGCAGAGAACCAACTTCAGAATGATACATATGACTAGGTAAAAATATTAAGCTTTCATATACCAAGTAAACAAAGAGACTATCGTTCTGTGTCCAGCATAGAAGAATAAACTCATAATGAATGGATAGTCTCTTATGCAAAAACAACACACTGACAAAAGATAACTATCAGAGAGTAGACAGAGTAGGAGGATTTTGGAAGGGTGTCAAACTTTGAGGAAGAGACTAGCATGGAGGAAGTTGTGCTTTGGTGACCTTGCTCCCAAGGACAAGCTGCAGTAGATGTACAGAGCAGGGCAGTAAAAATTCCAACAGACAGTCCACATCTTTCTGACCTGAGGAGTTAAGAAACAAACCCTGGGTTAACTAGAATCACTAGAGAGTGTGGCAGAAGTCTTGGAAAGGAGAGTCAGAAAGCGGAACCTAGATTTGTATATTAACTCCACCTAAGCTTCTGGGTGACCCCTGAGCTAGGCATATACAAGGCAAACCACAAACAGTCCAGATAAAAGTTTTAAGAATGAACTGAAACTTGAGCTGCTGCCTACCACAGGTGAGACAGAGTTTGCAGTTTGAGTCTACCCCAGGTAGGCTCCTAAGACAAAATGCAGAATCAAGACAGCCAATGACCAGGATACAATCCCCAATTAATGAACATCCAAAGAACCAGAAAAATGTCACTTATCCTCAAAGCAAAAGACAATCAACAGAAATTAACCCTTAGATAATCCAGATGTTAGAATAAATAAAGAATAAAACTTTAAAGCAGCTATGATAATTATGATCAATGGAATAAAGGAAAATATGCTCATAACAAATGAAAAGAGGGAACCTCTTAGCAAAAAAATAGAAAATATAGAAAAATAACCAAATGGAAAATGTTAACTGGAAAAAAACACCTGAAATTAATTCAATGGATGGCTTACTAGCAGAACAGAGATAACAGAGGAAAGAGTAAACTTGAAGACAGATCAGTATAAATTATCCAGTCTGAAGAAGAGAGAGGAAAAAAGGTTGAAAAAATCAATAAAATAGGGAAAATATATGCAACATGTATACCAGACACTTACTATAAAGAATATTATAAAGTATTTACAAATCAATAAGATACAAAAGAACCTGTTCCCAGGTGGCTCAGTGATAAAGCCAGATTCTCCTATCTGCAATGCAAGAGACACAGGTTTGATCCCTGGGTAAAGAAGATCCCCTGGAGAAGGAAATGGCAACTACTCCAGTATTCTTGCCTGGGAAATCCCATGGACAGAGGAATCTGGTTGGCTGCGGTCCTTGGTGTCACAAAAAAGTTAGGAACTAAACAACAACAGGACACAGAAGAAGTCAAGCATGCCAGTAATGGGCAATGCGCAGGCAGTTTTCATAAGCAATAAAAATGATCACTAAACATATGAAAATAGTTTTAGCTCCACCACAATGAAAAGAAAATTAAGGCTGATTTGTGTTGTTGTATGGCAGAAAACAAGATAACATTGTAGAGCATTTATCCTCCAATAAAAAATTATAATGACAAAGAGATATTATCATACCTATGAGACTGACAAAGATGAAGGCATAGGATGATACCCATTGCTGTGTGGGAAAACAAGCACTGTCATACGCTACTGGTGGGAGTTTAAATGTGTATGACATTTGTGAAAGGCAATTTGGTAATCAGTGTGAAAAATCTTTAAAAATCTACATACCCACTGAACCAGTAATTCCACTTCTAGAAGTTTCTCCTATAAAAACCCTCAGATACATGCACATGGATGTACACGGAAAAATGTTCACTGAAACATTGTTTGTAATAGCAAAAATAATGGAGGAGAAGTTTACCAATAAGGAGATGGTTAGATAAATTGTGACATAACCATCCAAAGGAATATCATGCAGCCGTCCAAAAGAATGAGCAAAATCAATCTAGCATTTACATAGAAAGATGTCTAAATTATATCACCAAGTAAGAAAAATTACAAGAGCATGTATGTGTATGCATAAGCTTATAAAAATATATACTGATATGATGAACCTATTTTGATTTAGAAAATATATATTATTGAGATTTCTTACAATTATGAAAAAAAAAGTCATCATAAAAAAAGTAGTGGAAGTCCCCCGTAATTCCATTATCTTAGATAACCACAGTTTAAGTAATGGTTTGGTGTAAGTATTATGCATATGGACAGATTTCGGTGCATATGAACTAAGTTGTACATTATTTATTTCTGCAATGTTTTCATTTTCTATAATGAAAATTACTTATTACTTCTATAATTCTGTAATTACAAAATATGTGTGTTAGGTTGTTTCAGTCGTGTCTGACTCTGTGTGACCCCATGGAGTTTAGCCCACCAGGCTCTTCTGTCCATGGGATTTTCCAGGCAAGAATACTGGAGTGTGTTGCTATGCCCTCCTCCAGGGGATTTTTCCAACCCAGGGATTGAACCCACATCTCTGAAGTCTTCTGCATTGGCAGGCAGTTCTTTACCACTAGCGCCACCTGGGAACCTCTAATTACAAAATAAACGAATATTTTAAAATACGTGTATTATATAAACACTAATCGCTAACACAGTTAAGTGTCAACACAGAATAATACTAAGTGTCTGTGTTATATCTTAATCTTCACAGTGTTCTTATAAGGGAAGATAAGAATAAGTGTTATCCTCTTTCAACAATTATGGAAACTGAGGCATAGAGAAGTGAAGTGACTTGTTTAAGGTCTCAAAGTCAGTAAATAGGCAGAATGGGATTTTAACCCAGGCAGAAGGGCTGCAATGTCCATGCTTTTAACTGCCAAACATTATCTCTAAATTTTAATTTATTGATACAGGAAGATATTAAATGTTGTAAAACAGACCATTTAATTTGGTCCCATTTGGGTAATGATTACTCAACACACATATATCTGATGTGTGTGAGTATAAACAGCATGAATGTCTGGAAGGCTCTAACTCATAATATTATTAGTGTTTTCTTTGGGTAGCTGTATTACTATGACCCCCATTAATTTATTTTTTATTGTTTTATAATCAGGGAAAACTGTTTGCATTTTACATGTTGTAAAATGAAACTTGCAAGCCTTTCCGTAGGGACCAGATCCAGAGTTCTACACTATACAGTTGTCAGGAGTTAGAAGTGCTTCCTAAGTACTTATCAGGTGCACTATGACCCTGCTAGATTCTCCAGGGAAAAGGGGAAGAGCTAAAAAGTCAGTTCTAAAACAAGACAGAAGGGATAAGGCCTTGAGAGGTGAACAGATAATGAAAAAAAATCAACCAATGATAGGAGTGGGAAGAAAGCAATCCCTTACTCACTACTGTAATGAAACATAGCTCATTACAAAATTTCTGGAAGGCAATAGCAATAGGTTCATAAGCATTTAAAATGTTCATTCTCTAACCTAGGATATACATTTCTAGGAATCTTTCTCATAGGGCTAATCACTGACATGCTCAAGATTTCCATATAACAATGCCTGTTACAGTGTTATTTAAAGTAGGAAAAAAAGGGGGAATAGATAGGTAACATAAGGAATAGGAAACAGTTTACCATTATAGTGGGAAAAGAGATAATGGCTTTTAACATTCAATGGAATATAATACATTTAAAAATCTTATTTTTGAAGATTAATGACATTGGGAAAATGTTCATAATACCCTGTTTAGTCAAAAACACATGATTTAAAACTATGAAGTGGTTAGTTTCCAAGTATGGGGAAAAGCAGGATGTGTCTATTACATGCTCCGCCTTGTGCCCAAGTCTTATAAAATGCATGATCCCAATTCTATAAAAACAACAACTCATAAAAGATTGCATAGAAAACTATCAAATATTTAAAGTATGTGAACAATAGGATTATAGATGATTTTTACTTCTTTATATGTTTTGTGAGATTTCCTACAGTTGTAGGAGAAAAAAGTCATCAAAAAAATTATCTCCAAGCAGACCCACAAAATCTTTTTGGTGGGTTATATTTTTTGTCGGTTATATTTTACCCAGGAGAAAGCAGGAGGAGTGTGGGAAGATGATCTTAGAAGGGTAAGAGGGCAAGAGAGGAAGAGAAAACATTTTGAGGAAGAAAAAAATCAAATTTCAGATTCATTTTGTTTCTGGCAGAGAACCTTAGGAGAAGGGTGAGTTGGTTAAGATATACAGGTGAGTGGCTATGTTTGAATATTTATTTGCAAGGCAAGAATTTAAGACAAAGTAGATAATAAGCACATCCTGGTTCCTCCCTTGTTTGAAAGCCAGCACTTTGCTCACACTTACTTGGGTGTATGTGCCTTTCAAGTGCATCATCAAGCATGTGCTGGTTTGTTTCTGGTTGTGTGTCACACTCTTTTCTACCTCCCAACCTTGGGTTCCGCTCCTGTCTTGAGGGTTTCCCCAGTAAGAGCACATAGAAGCGCAGACTGAAGCATTTATTTTACAAGAAGCTGATCCCTGCCCCTCCTTGCTCCTCCATTCAAATCAATTCTAATTCGACCTTTGAAGTTTCTAAACCACTGTCCCTAGAGACAGCAACTGAGTTATGCTGACATTTGAATTCATGGGGTTAGGGGACCCTCTCTAGAAGTGACCCAGATTTCCACCCCTTACACTGATAAAAGCTTATTTGTCTTTCCAAATGCAGTTCAGATACTAACTCCTTCAAAAAATCTTGTCCTAACATACTCAAGAAAATTAGAGATGCCAAGGGAACATTTCATGCAAAGATGGGCTCAATAAAGGACAGAAATGGTATGGACCTAACAGAAGCAGAAGATATTAAGAAGAGGTAGCAAGAATACACATGGGAGAAGGCAATGGCACCCCACTCCAGTACTCTTGCCTGGAAAATCCCATGGACGGAGGAGCCTGGTAGGCTGCAGTCCATGGGGTCGCCAAGAGTCGGACACGACTGAGCGACTTCCCTTTCACTTTTCACTTTCATGCATTGGAGGAGGAAATGGCAACCCACTCTGGTATTCTTGCCTGGAGAATCCCAGGGACGGCGGGGCCTGGTGGGCTACTGTCTATGGGGTCGCACAGAGTCGGCCATGACTGAAGCGACTTAGCAGCAGCAGCAGCAACAATATACAGGAAAACTGTACAAAAAAGATCTTCATGACCCAGATAATCATGATGGTGTGATCACTCACCTAGAACCAGACATCCTGGATTGTGAGGTCAAGTGGGCCTTAGGAAGCATCACTACAAACAAAGCTAGTAGAGGTGATGGAATTCCAGTTGAGCTATTTCAAATCCTAAAAGATGATGCTGTGAAAGTGCTGCACTCAATATGCCAGCAAATTTGGAAAACTCAGCAGTGGCTACAGGACTGGAAAAGGTCAGTTTTCATTCCAATCCCAAAGAAAGGCAATGCCAAAGAATCTTCAATCTACCACACACTTGCTCTCATCTCACACATTAGTAAAGTAATGCTCAAAATTCTCCAAGCCAGGCTTCAGCAATATGTGAACCATGAACTTCCAGATGTTCAAGGTGGTTTTAGAAAAGGCAGAGGAACCAGAGATCAAATTGCCAACATCTGCTGGATCATCGAAAAAGCAAGAGAGTTCCAGAAAAACATTTACTTCTGCTTTATTGACTATGCCAAAGCCTTTGACTGTGTGGATCACCACAAACTGTGGAAAATTCTGAAAGAGATGGGAATACCAGACCACCTGACCTGCTTCCTGAGAAATATGTATGCAAGTCAGGAAGCAACAGTTAGAACTAGACATGGAACAACAGACTGGTTCCAAATAGGAAAAGGAGTACGTCAAGGCTGTATATTGTCACCTTGCTTATTTAACTTATATACAGAGTAATCATGAGAAACGCTGGGCTAGAAGAAGCACAAGATGGAATCAAGATTTCTGGGAGAAATATCAATAACCTCAGATATGCAGATGACACCACCCTTATGGCAGAAAGTGAAGAGGAACTAAAGAGCCACTTGATGAAAGTGAAAGAGGAGAGTGAAAAAGTTGGCTTAAAGCTCAATATTCAGAAAACTAAGATCAGTGTCTGACTTTGCTTTTTTGGATTCCAAAATCACTGCAGATGGTGACTGCAGCCATGAAATTAAAAGACGCTTACTCCTTGGAAGGAAAGTTATGACCAACCTAGACAGCATATTAAAAAGCAGAGACATTACTTTGCCAAGAAGGTCCATCTAGTCAAGGCTATGGTTTTTCCAGTAGTCGTGCATGGATGTGAGAGTTGGACTCTAAAGAGAGCTGAGGGCCAAAGAATTGATGCTTTTTAACTGTGGTGTTGGAGAAGACTCTTGAGAGTCTCTTGGACTGCAAGGAGATCCAACCAGTCCATCCTAAAGGAGATTAGTTGTAAGTGTTCATTGGAAGGGCTGACGTTGAAGCTGAAACTCCAATACTTTGGCCACCTGATGTGAAGAGCTGACTCATTTGAAAAGACCCTGATGCTGGGAGGGATTGGGGGCAGGAGGAGAAGGGGACAACAGAGGATGAGATGGTTGGATGGCATCACCAACTCAATGGATATGAGTTTGGGCAAACTCCAGGAGTTGGTGATGGACAGGGAAGCCTGGCATGCTGCAGCCCATGGGGTTGCAAAGAGTTGGACACAACTGAGCGACTGAACTGAACTGAACACACTCAGAGAGTGCCAACCCTACCTCTATGCTGTCTCTGATTTAACTTCTGTTCCACAATCGCCCAGCTTCCTGTGCAGCTGGGAACTCCTCTAGTGAGGTTCGCGTATCTCACTCCGCTTGCTGCCCAGTGTCCAGTGTGGGGTTTGACATGCAATTCATGCATCATGCTCTCTGAATTGAATTGTTCCGGAGCCCTGCCACTCTTGCAGCCTTGGTTTCCGTGCTGTGGGTCTAAGCAAGCTGCTCCAGCTACTTTGGGGACTGGCTAACTAGTAGTGGAGGTTGGTGGCCACGGAGAGATAGATGCCTTAGGAGTTAGGGCTCATGTAAGGGTGTGGGTTATGACAGTTCTTCTCCAGTACTGACCAACTCCACTTCCCTGATCACAAGAATGAGCAATCACCATTTGCCTTCCACCTCGGAGCTCTGTAAAGGCTACAAATAGAGTCAAATCTGTGACTTGAGAAACTGGGGGATCAAGTCAAATGAACCAGGAAAACAAGCCAGAAATGTCAAGATTAAGATAAAGTTGGCCAAACTTTTCTAAAATATTTGTTTTCAGGCTTCAGAGACCTCCTTCACAGTGGTACAGAGGGGAGCCGTAATAAAGAAGCTTTTCCCAGAGTGTCCCGACTCCAAAGAAGTAAAAACTCCGGAGCCTTGTGCCTTTTAAGTCAAACCACTGGCATGAGCAGAATGGCTTAGAAGAAACCAGACCCCACTGGATGCTATAATGTGATTCAAAGAGAGCTCCAGAAGAAATTGCTGAGGTCCCCTGACCTAGCCCTTCATTTTACAGACAGGAAACTGAGGTACAGAAAGTTAAGGAACTTACATAAAGTTAGACACTTATTGAGAGCACCCAAATGTCTCCAGTTGTTTACCAGTGCTTCTCCCTGGGCCTCTGGTTTCTCAGGCATGAGATAAGTGGGTCCCTCTCTAAGATCCCTCAGAGATCTTAAAGCTCTTTGACCTGGAATAGTCTTATTGACAGATACCTGTGTCCACCTCTAGCTTGGACACTATTTCAGTTCTACTTTGGGCAAATCGTTTCTCCCCACTGAACCCTGAGATAGCATCTAGTGTCATAGAAAATTTTCATTTGCCACCTAAGTGTGAACCAAAGAACCCAGATTCTTCAGCTGGTTGATGTCCAGCCACTGTCCCAACCCCTATTCTGGAAAATCTCAAGTTATGCGGTCAGATTTCTCAAACATCAGTCAGGAATAGTGATAACATTCTTTGGCATCTCTCTGGTGCTTCATAGTTTACAAAGTGGCCTGGGTTCAAATCCAGGCTCCATCGTTTCCAAGTTATCTGCCCTTGAATGAATGACACTATGTCTCAGGTTCCTCAGCTGTAAAATGGGGTGATCACAATAGCGCCTACTTCATTGTTTCTGAAGAGTACATGCAGGCATTCAGAAAGGGACCTGAAGCACAATTGCTCAGCAAATTATTATTGCTGCTGTTTTTATTATTAAGCATTCTCAGGTGCTTAACCTCACTTGATCCTTACATTCTATTACTTTAGGCAAATCTGAACAAGGTTGTAAAAGCTTTTAACGTTTGCAACATACAGATTCAGATCGAAGAATTTCTGTCCAAACTCAAACTGTCCTTTTAATAATAGGCAAGGAAAAAACATAGGTTAGTAATTTCACTCCAGGCATAAAATGACTTGTGAGCTAATTCCCTCCAACCCCTGGCAGGAACCACTTTGAAGTGACTCTTGGGAGGTGTAGCTCTAACTCAAAAAGTAGGGTGAGCTGAAGAGTCACAGAATCAAAAAGTTAAAGAGGCTTAAGCGAACATCTAGTTCCAAGCCAACATTTACATTTCACTGATGGGAAAACTGGGGGCCAGAAAGATGGAGTGGCTTATACAAGTTCTAGAGCTAGATGGTGGTGGGACTGGAACTGGGGTTCAGGAATCCCTGTGTACACACCATCCAGTGCTGGTTCCCCACCCACAGTTGACAGGGAAGGGGGAGGAGGGGGAATGCTCAGCACCCACTGCTTTCTGAGGAGGGTTCTGATGAGGGACCCCCAGGAAAAATCAGAGTTTTACGGCCTGACACTCTGCAGCGAAGCCAACAGAAATGTCTCCAGGGGTCCAGACTTGCCCCAAGGTGATTATATTTAGAATAAATTATGAAGCTAATGTGTAGCATGAACCAGTAACCAAGAGATCTCAGGTCTAATTCCAAATTCAGCTCAAAGGCCCCAACTTTCTGTTCCCAGGAGGTCTTCCTTGATGGCTCCCTCTCTGAGTTCCCACAGTACTAACTGTCTGGCACACTGCATCACTGCTGCTGCTGCTGCTAAGTCGCTTCAGTCATAGACGGCAGCCCACCAGGCTCCCCTGTCCCTGGGATTCTCCAGGCAAGAACACTAGAGTGGGTTGCCATTTCCTTCTCCAATGCATGAAAGTGAAAAGTCAAAGTGAAGCCGCTCAGTTGTGTCCGACTCTTAGCGACCTCATGGACTGCAGCCTACCAGGCTCCTCTGTCCATGGGATTTTCCAGGCAAGAGTACTGGAGTGGGGTGCCATTGCCTTCTCTGACTGCATCACTAAATAGCCTCTAATGGCCTCCCCACTTTTTGTGCACTAACAGCACCAGAAATGCTCTCAGCAGAAGGACTGAGCCTTATGCTTTCTGACCCCTCTGCAGTTCCTAGTGTGCAGGATAATTACAGAAGGGTTAAGCCTAAGGGGACCACCCTTTCCCCTCAAATCAGTCATCTTGTTGGAACAAGCATCTCTTTTTCTAAAGGAAGACAAAGCCAGGAATGGCATTGTCCCAAGGATCAGAAAAGGTTGCAATGGGATTTTGGATACAATAACAAAAGGAAAAAACAGGGAGAAGAAAAGACATTCATTTATGAGAAGTTGGAAAACAAAACCTCACGGTAAGTAGCAGCATCACTAGAGAGAACATTATGCATGTGTAGATTAAGGAAAAACATCTGAAATAAACTTTCTCTCCCCCATTAAACACTAGCATCCATGTGACCTTGGGTGAATTACATACGCTTCCCTCCCTTCAGAGGGGAGGGGATGCTTACAGTATTCAGTGCCATTATTGGTACGGGCTGTTGTTTATTTGTTTTAATATCTCTTTCTGTTAATTTTAATATTCCATTGACTTTATTCTATTAGTTACCCTAAATACATTTCAGTAAAGTTGCATCTACTTATTCTGGGAATAATAAGCAATAAAGAATTTTTTATGCAGACTATCTCAAAGTTGAACATTTGGAAAAAAGATGACATCTGTTATTAAGTTATCTAGCCATGTATATGCATGTGAATGATTATTATATGTATATCCTTTGAGGATTCAAACAATGAATTATTGACATATGCATGTAGTACTTTATATACGTAGACATCTATGTGTATATACACATATAGACATAATTATTTTCATATAATATAATTCAAACAATGGATTATTGACATATGCATGTAGTACTTTATATACGTAGACATCTATGTGTATATACACATATAGACAATTATTTTCGGTTGCCATCTGGTAATAACTTGTCATATGGTATAACCTTAAATAGCTGTAACCATATCTATTTTATGTATATAAGCAGCTATACAAAGTTATAGACATATGTCTGTAAGTTTTATTTTTATTTTTATTTTTTTTGTCTGTAAGTTTTAGATAACCTACTTTCAGTTAGCATGTATTATATATTACACACATATATGCACATGTCATATTTATGGTTTAGAAATATATATATTTCCAGTTACATATAAAGTTTCTTATTTTCAGTTGAAATCCAGAATAAGCTAACATTTTATTCTATCAATCAAGGTACAAAGAAAGTGTATATATATATATATGTATATATATATATATGAGAAAATATGTCACTTTTCTTTAAGAAAGCCCGTTAAGTCATATGGGTTGCCCGAAATGACATACATTATTCTTCTTACTAGAAAATCAATGATTTCAATGTTTCTCTTCCAAAATATCATAGGGTCTAGGGGCCCCTATAAATTCAGGGCAGTTTCACAGAGCCCAGGAATCATATTTTTCACTGGTATCAGAGCTTTCATCTGGTGGCAAGATAAAATGGACCATCAGCATTTGCAGAACTCTGAGAAGGGTTATTTTGGGTCTTGCTAGCTTCGGCATTTCCTTTCTACACTTAATCTTAGCCAAAAGGCCAAGATATGACAGCATTTCCATTCTAAACCATGTGTTGACATGGTACTTGCCTCCTGATTCCTGTTGGGAGCTGGTCCCAGGAGCTGGGGAGAGCTAGGGAGAAGCTGCTCGGATTGGTGCTCAGAAAGGATCAGATACTCACCACACACTATCACTGCCTTTGTCCATGGGCCGTCCCAAGGGGTCGTAGTAGACATCCACACTGAGGTTTTGGTCTGTGTCATGAGCTGAGTTGAAGTTGGTGATCACTCGGGAGGGAATCCCCAAACATCGCAACACTGCAAGTCAAGGGCAGTCTAAGGACTCAAGGTGCAGTGGAGACAGTACCTGGGGGCACCCCACTGCTGCCCACCCATCCAGCAAAGGCACACCTCATCCAGAATACCTGTGTTGAGGGTTCCAGCAAAGACCCAGCACTGGCCATATCGGACAGGCCTGAAGCCAGATCTTTGCCACTCCTTGAGGATTTCCACGCTGCCATTCCAGTTCCTAGGATCCCGGCCACCAGTGTAGCTACCGCTCCAGTTCCCAGAAATCACGCCACTGTCATCATTGCCATTGATCTGGGAAGGAATAAACCCCAAAGGAATCAGCACAGAGAGTGACAGGCAGAATTCAGGGGGCAAGATAAGGAGTTAAAGAAGGGAGACTCCCTCAAGTCTCAGTGTCTTTCTGGGCAATTTGGATAATAATTGTGATAATGGGTATCAAGAAGTTTATGAATTTGAAAGTGCTTTCCTTAACAGGCCATGTTTGCCCCTAATTCACATGTCATTCCCAGCTCACAGAGAAAATGAAGGCTCCATGGCTTGTCAGTGATGAAGCAGGGGTAGAAAATCAGCTCACAGTCAATTCCTGGCCAGAACTTGCAGGCTGCTGCCGCCTGACTTGAAGATCCATAGTTTGAAGCTCTCTTTTGGTGTCCTGGTCTTCTAAAAAGATCACTTTAAAACTTTAGCAACTAACTTATTCTTGAAAAGAATAAAGATGGACTTCCGCTTTTCATCCATCCATTCATTTCACTCAGCTTAATGCATGATTCTTGTATTTGGGTGTTTTTGTGTGTGCTCAATCACATCTGACTCTGCAATTCCATGCCAGGCTCCTCTGTCCATGGGATTTTCCAGGCAAGAAGACTGGAGTGGGTTGTCATTCCCATCTCCAGGGTATCTTCCTGACCCAGGGATCAAACCCATGTCTCCTGCTTCTCCTGCATTGGCAAGCAGATTCTTTACCACTGCGTCACCTGGGAAGCCCTTGATTCTTGAATAAGTCACATGAAAAGAGCACTAGGCTAGAAATCAAGAGACCTGAATCTCTTAGTCTGAGTCTTTTAGAGACTCCTATTGAAATATTTAGGGACAAAATGATGTGATATCTGGAATTTATCACATAATCCATGGAGAAGGGGACACAAATGAAACAAGACTGGCCTTGGGTAGGTATAATGAAGCCGGTGACAGGCATACAGAAGTTCACTTTACTTTTTCCTCTACTTTTGTGAATGTCTGAACTTTTCTATAATAAAAAGTTAAAAGAGGGACTTCCCTGGTTGCCCAGTGGTTATAATCTGCCTTGCAATGCAGAAGATGTGGGTTTGATCCTTGGTCAGGGAAACTAAGATCTCATGTGCCACAGACCAACTAAGCCTGTGAGCTGC
The DNA here is from genome assembly GCF_002263795.3 of Bos taurus. Classification (NCBI taxonomy): domain Eukaryota; kingdom Metazoa; phylum Chordata; class Mammalia; order Artiodactyla; family Bovidae; genus Bos; species Bos taurus. The sequence goes on from NC_037340.1 coordinate 52,819,558, forward strand.
ACTGGGTCCAGGCACCACAATGAGAGAATCTGTGCACTGCAACGAAGATCCACAACTGTGTGCCACAGCTAAGACCCAATGCAGCCAAATAAGAAGAAAAAAAAGTTAGAAAGAAGAAGGAGAAACTTGAGTCACGAGCCCAGCCTGGCTGCTTGTCAGCTGGGTGATTGCTGACAAGCCGATGCATTCAAGCTCACCTTCCAACACAGGAAACAGAAGAAGCAAGTATGCCCTTATGAAACTGATTAGCGTTTACCCCTACGTCACAGTGAGAACTGCTCCCTCACTCTGTGGGGGTCACAAGACAAGGCCTGTGAGAACCAGCAGTCTGGAAATGCAAGGATCCTTGCCCACGACCAGCTGACCCAGCCTTCACAGCCCCTCTGTGTGCTGGGTAAGCTCTGCACCCTCTCCAGGATGGCCGGGCTGGAATCACAGGATCAGGGCCACGGGGCTCCTTCAAGATGGAAGACTGCACGGCCCATCTCCATCTCTTGAGTCACAGGTGCTCCAGCCTCCAGTGTGGTAATCACAGGCTCATCTCTGACTGAAAGCCGAGTGTTTCAAAGCCCCACACAGGCCATAATTAGCTCGTGGTCCAGCCCAACCAGGAGGGCTGGAGAGAGAGCAGGGAGGTGCAGCTGAGGAGCCTGGCTCTGAGATCAAGTGTTTTGTCCCGAGGGCTGGAGTGAGTCAGCAGCTGCTAGGGCCAGCTTCCTCCCCCACCCTCTCCTGAGCTGAGGAGGCTCAACTTTCTAAGTGGCCTAAACACCAGCTTTCCTAGACCTTGGCCTGGGCTTTAATCCCACCCTTCTAGGACCACTTGGTTTCCAAGGTTCAGCCCAGGTCCACTCCCTCTCTGGACTCTTCCTGCCACCCTGGTTCCCACCGTCTCCTCAGTGCCTCCACACTCTCTGTGCCTCCCCACACCTGTCCTGCCAGGTTCAAGTTAAGAAGCCCTGTCTGATGACCCCCAATATCTACCATGTAGTCAGGAGGTCGTTCAATTAACCATGTAACTAGCTCATTAGCTTGGATATTCTCCAGCTCCAAAAAGACTGGAAATGCCTAGTCCATTAATCACACACACACAGAAGTTGACACTTCTGAGTAATTATTTAGTTTCAGAGGGTTAAAGTTCAAAACTCTCTGACTTTTAGCTTTCTAACTTTTGAGCAGGTTATCCCTTGTTTGGACATTTTTCTGATGGAGATGTTTTCTACCCACTGAGTAGAGAGCATTCCTCCAGCATTCAGCTTGTGTATGTGTCCAGCTAATGTGTGTGTTTGGATAGGTGGGGTAGGTTTCTCACGTGGAGGGAGTGGGTGAGTGAAGGTGGCTCTAGGCGGGCAGTTGGAGGCCTTATTCTGGCTGGACTCACTCGAAAGCTAAGTTGTGAGTGATTTCCTTCAGCCCCCTGGCTTCAGGTTCCCCATCCAGAAGACGACCATGTCAACCTCTGTCCTCCCTGCTGGCACTCAAGCCCTCTGTGCTGAGGAGGGGATGAGTCAGAACAAAGGAGCATAGCCCCTTCCCCAGGAGCCCCAGGGATGGAGTAATGTCTCAGGTTTGTGTCCTCCCAGCCCTGGTGGACCCCCACAGATCAAGTCCTTGTCATCTGAGGAAGGCCTCACAAAACAGTGGGAAGGGCTTGGGAGCCGGCAGCCTGGGTCTGGTTCTGCCTCTGCCACTCACTCCTGTGTATCTCAGGCAAGTCCTTTAATTTAGAGGTGTGTCATACTCTGTGTGTACAAAACGGGGATATAATAACCACCAACTTTATTTTGTGAGACATCAACCAACAAGATGAGTGGTTGTGCCTAACCCATAGCTGAGTTTGATATAGGGGAACAACTAGTTATTATGGTTTTCTCATCACTCACCATTGCACTGAGAACCCGGCCAACATATTTGGGATCGTTTCTGTGGGCCACATCCGTAGCAGGGTCACGGCGAAAATTCAGACTGTTATCCAGGACTGAGAGGCAAATGTTCAGGATGCCTTCTTCAAACTGTTCAAAATGGGGCCATATGTTACTATGAAAGAAATTGCAAGTAGTATCGGCTAATTGAGGGCATGGAGGCTATGCTGGTAAGAGCCACGGGCACTGCCCATATCTCAGCCCCCGCTCCATGGCCCCCAGAACTGAGAGGCTGAGGAACAACCACCCACCTGGCCTTTAACCCTGAGAACTCATCCAGACCTCTTGCTGTACACAAGGCCCTGTACTGAGGCCCCTCAAGTTTAATGAGACTCCCTCACTGTTACGAACTCGAGAGCAGTCACTTGACCTGTGTGGGCCTTAATTTCACCAGCTGTATAACAAGAGATCAGGCTGAGCACATCTCAAAGTTTCCATCTAGTTCTGACATTGATCTCTAGCATATCACTTAGACTTTGGGGAACTGATTATAAAGTGCCTCACTAAAATTGGAATTTGAAGCCATTTTCACAAAATGGAGAAGGCCAAGCTCTTTCTTGCCTTAGAGTCTTCATATATGCTGTTCTTTCTTCCTCCAATGCCTTTCCCCAAGATATCTATCCAGCTCCCTTGTCTCCATTAAGTTTCTTATCCTAAGTTCCTTTCTAAGCAAGGTTCTCCCAGATCACCCCATCAAAAATATCCTCCCTTCCACCCCTCAGTGCACCCACCCCACCCCTTTTTCTTTTCTATGAAATTTAACACAGAACACAACATTTAAAACTCAACATATAAAATATATGGCATTATACTGAAGATAGAATACATGGCAGATGTGCCCTGGTTGACTCCAGAAAGGGATCTGGACATGGCAGAATGTGCACCTGTCCACCCTCTGCTGGACATCCATGGCACTCCATCCAAGGTGCTTCATTGAAATACTTTATTTGTCTGCCGGAAAGAAGAAAATATGGAGGGAATCCCTGGATGTGGCTAGCTGAGCAAACTCGGGAATTCTGTGGATTCAGATGTCATAGTACCATAGGACCCTTGGAAGGTCGAATGCTCACACCAAGGAAATTTCATCACATTATGATGCGGAATGAATAACAGAAACTATACTGTTGTGCAAGTCTCTACTGGGCCTTATCTTCATTCATGCATCATGGTACCAATAACACGTTGTTGCATCAATTTAGTTATGTGTCTGTTTTGCCCATGAAAGTGTGACCTCTTCAAAGACATGAAATATGTCGTATCCATCTCCTGTATCCATAGGTGTACCTTGGCCCCTGGCACATAGTAGGTCATCAATGAATGGATGAACAAATAAGAAGCAGGCAAATGGACAGATTTGGGAACTGCCACCTATCTGTGGGGTCTGCTGTGGAGCTTCTTTGGGTAGAATAGGGACATTACTGCCAGCCTCTATGACCCTTTTACCTGTCCGTAGTTCCAGCCAATCATGCTAATTCGATTTGTGCTTCCCACAAAGATGATGCCAGCATCTTCCTGAACATATTCCTCTCTCTCAGCATGGTTACTCATAAAGACACTATCAGCTGTTTGACAAGAAAAAAACAGATAGCAGGGGATAGAATCTTACAGAGAACTATAGAGACTCGTCCTTTTCTCAGTCCTGAGTACCCACATGGTGGCTGAAGCAAGCCACACCTTCAACCCTTCCCCCAACTCCACTGAGGAATGAAGCCTTGGGCTAAAATGCTTCCACGTCATATCATGAGAACCATAAACTTGAAAGAGAAGCTGGGATGACCTAAGAATCTGAAAATGAGATCTCTGGGAATGAAAAACTTGCTTCTTCGGGCACAAGCTGTCTCCATGCTGCAGAATGATGCTGTAGTCATGACACCATACTATAGAGTTTTCAAAAACTCATGAGATCCTTGCAATAGCCCCAGAAATAGCAAGCTGTCCATCTAATGGTGAGGAATTTGAGGCTCAGAAGGGTAGAGAGACTGCCAGACTCACATAGTGGGTTCAGAGGCAGAGCTGGGCCAAAACCCCTGGCTTCTGACTTCTAGCTTCTGTGCTCGTCCCCTATTCCACAAACTTCCCCTAATCAAACCTGAGCCCATGAAAATCATTCCCTCCATCTCTTTTCCATGGACATCCCTTAGCTGATGGCTGGGAGTGTGGGTGTTTGGATGCCTACCTTGCAACCAGGGGTTAAAGAGCAGTATGAATGTCCCAAGTTTCAGCGTGGAGTCACTGCCCTGGGAGGAGATCTGCATGTTTAGCGTGTACCTTCCAATGGGTGCATTTGCAGGACTAAGGATGGAGATGTTCAGAACATTGTTCCTGCTGGACACAAGTTGTGCACCCCAGCCGCTGCTACTTGTCCCATTGGAGAGTGGAAACACAGCCTTTGTATTGGCCGACTCTGAGGGGTAAGGCCCTGGAAAGACATAGGACAATGGAAACCAAGTAGTCTTGGCTGACTGTGGAGAAACCAGATCCCAGTATAACTGCAGAGATTCTTTGGGAGATGTTATACAAAGAAGCAGCATGTTATGGCACTGGAAGCAACTGGAGATCACGTGGTCCAAATCCCTCTTGAGGTTAAGACTGTGACCCTCAGAGATAGGTGAAACTTGACTCTGCTAAGTCAATGGTAGATCTGGGTTAGAGCCTGAGGCCACCACCACCGCCGCCCCTTGGATGCACAGCCCCAAGGTTTCCTCAAGGTGTGTATGTGGGAGGGGGGCAGGGAGCAGTGAGCAGGTACCTGTGGAAGCTGTGAATGTCACACGTCCTCCAGAGCTGAGACCTTGGGATAAGGTCAGTGACACTTGGAAGAGTTGGCCTCTCCGTACCAGGAGATCCTTGCCATAGAACCTCTCTGTGTGATGTGCCTGCCGGTTGGAGGCTATCTGCCAGTCGACACTCTGGAGTCCTAAAGCCATGAGACAGAAAAGAGGACTTGAGATACTGGGAGAAAAGGGATGGTGGCATATAGGAAAAGGTGTAAGTTACCAAAGAGACAGCTTTTGGACAGGGCTAGCTGGGGAAGAATCTTCTTGGAAAAATCACATTAAAACGCAAGATGGCAAGCACTTCACAACCTACTCCCACCCGCATTTTCAGGTGGCTGATGCTTTGCACACACTACCTCGCCTCCCCTGCCACCTGGCTGACTGTCACTCAGCCCTCAAGGAAGTAGCTTCCCCCAACCAGCGAGGAAACTGAGTAAGCCATTCTGTCCACGCTATCCTCCTTCCATTGTAGACAGTGGCGCACGTAGGACCGGGAGGAGGCCGCTTCTCTTGAATCTACCGCCCTGCTTGGGCTTCCTCTGTGTCTTCCCAGACGCCAAGTGCCTTCTATCACGCCAACACCCAGCAAATGATTACTGTGTCATCTGTACTTTATATGTGCAACACCTTGTTGTCGGCCTATGCCCCTGATGCTGAGAAGGATTCTGGGAAGCATTTTGAGGCCCAGAGATTGGGAAACCACTGGCCTGGAGGGCCTTTCAAAGGCTCACTGGTAAGAGTGGTCTCAAGCCATGAGATCCCTGGATAAGACCCTGAGGACAAATGCCTCAAAATCTACCTCCAACTTCTCAGATGATTGTGTAGGTGAGGGAGCTAAGCTGAGAAGGGTCATGAGAGATTCCATGGGATATGAGGAGTTCAACCTTTCTAAAGCTTTTGAGATATTTAATTCCTTTGAGTTATGTTTGAGACTTTACAACATCCAATCTTCTGCAAATGAAACTGGTCTCTGTCTTTACGATGTGGTCACAGCTATGATGGGAGTGTGACGACTCAACTCTTATTTATATATGTCTGCCTCTGTTCATTAGAATGTGCCTTCTGTATCTTTATATTCTAATGCCTGGCACATTGCTTGACTAGATTAGGACAATCAGATAAACAAATGAAGGGCTAAATGAACAAACAAACATAAAACTAATGTCATGCAATGACCTTCATGACTAGGGCTCCAAATTTAGTCTATAAGGAAAGGTGTATATGGGGTATTCATTAATGTTTATAGAGAGATTACCTGTTATTTGTAGGACACTATGTAAGGTACATGTTGGGGTGTGAAAATGTATGAAAATTAGTTTTAACCCTCAAAGAGCTTCAGCAGTGCATAAGACAACATGTCAGAATGAATGATGAGAGAAATCCAATCTCCTCCTCCAACCCAAAAAGATGTCTAGGAGATGCAGGCAAGAATCACTTTCAGTTATAGGAATCAGAAAAAAAATTCATCGAAAATGCCAGGCCTTGAAGGAAGAGAGAATTTTGTCAAGCGCATTTCAGACAACAGGCAGAGAGACCGAAGGCCCAGAAGAGCAGGCGTATTTTTGGCTGGAGCAGAGGTCTTGTCTGGAAGAGAAAGGGGAGACAGAGGGCATGGCTCCAGGGCAGGCCTGGGGCTGGGGATCCTCCAAGCAGCTCCAGGGGTGGGCACAGGCTCATCATCGACTCAAGTGGGATGCAGAATCTGGGGTGATGAACCAAGGTTGCTGCTGAAGCAGGCTTAGAAGGTAATCGTGCCACCTGCTCAGTGTACTAAAGAGTCATTCATTCACACATCCACTCATTTATTTATGCATTGAGCAAATAACTATTGAAAGAATAAATTAAAAAGCTTTTTTTCTTAAACTCAGGGAAACGAAAACATTCATGCAGCCAAGTATCTACTGATTGAAGAGAAAGGCACAGAGGGAAAGGTGGGACAGAGGGAGATGAACATTCCTGCCCATAAATGTTGAACGGTGAGAGCTCAGATCTTGGGTGGTCTCTGGCAAGCATCAAGCTCTATATGACCTGCAGAGACCTGGCTTACTGAAAGTTAGGACCCTCTAGGGCAAAGTCCCCACCTTCTAAACCCTGCCTCTTACCAACTGCACTTACTATCATCTGTGCATGGGATTTGGTAGAGATTTACTCACTGTCTCGCTTTAGAAAAAAGAAGAGCTCTTAGGTACAGTGGTCTGAGGTCACACAAGTCTCCCCAGAGATTCCTCTCCACTCCCAAATCCAAAAGGATGTGTGTCTTCTCCCCAGGAGAAGCTCACTATTCTCAACCATGGGTTGAGAACAGGAAGTATGTCCCCAGACAGCCCTCTGATAGCACAGGTTAAGGAATGGGGGGCAGCAGGGATTCCCATCTGTAGCTGGTTTCTGCCAAGGCTTAAGCACTGTTTGCTAGCGCTGTGTCAAGAGCAGAGGCGTCTCCACAAATAACAAATGTTGACGAGGGTGTGGAGAAAAGGGAATCCTTGTATACTGTTGGAGGGAATGTAAATTGGTACAGCCACTATGGAAAACGGTATTGAGGGTCCTTAAAAAACTAAAAATAGGACTATCATATGACCCAGCAATTCCATTCCTGGATATCTATCCAAAGAATAAAAAAAGGCCAATTCAAAAAGATACAATGTTCATAGCCGCATTATTTACAATAGCAAGCTATGGAAGCAATCTAAGTGTCCATTAACAGATAAATAAAGAAGATGTGGTATGTATGCACAATAAAATACTACTCAACCATAAAAAAGAATGAAATTTTGCCATTTGCAATAACATGGATGGACCTGGAGGGTCTTATGAAATCATTCTGACAGTGGAAGACAAATACTCTGTGTGTGTGTGCGCGTGCGCGTGCGCGCGCATGCCCATGTGCTCAGTCACTCAGTGGTGTCCGACTCTTTGTGACCCCCATGGACTATAGGCTGCCAGGCTCCTCTGTTCATGGAATTTTCCAGGCAAGAATACTGGAGCATGTTGCCGTTTCCTACTCCAGGGAATCTTCCCAACGCAGGGATCAAACCCTCTTCTCTTGCATGTTCTGCATTGGCAGGCAGACTTTTTACCACTGCACTACCCAGGAAGCCAAATACTATATATTATCACTTACATGTGAAATCTAAGAAAATGAAACAAATGAATGAATACAACAAAACAGAACAGACTTATAGATACAGAGAACAAACTAGTGGTTACCAGTGGGAAGAGAGGGCAAGATAGAAGTGGGGGAAAAGAGTTACAAACTGTTAAGTATAAAATGAATATAAAGATAGATTGTACAGCACAGGAAATATAGCCAATATTTTATAGCAACTTTAAATGGAATGTAATCTATAAAAATTGAAACCCCATGTTATAGATATGAAATTAATATAATATTGTAAATCAGCTACACTTCAATTTTTAAAAAGAGATTTGCAAGAAAAGGGGGGAATCAACACACAGAAGTACACACGGCCAGTTCACATAGGTTTGCCTAAGTCCTGAAAAATAAAACAATTCTAATTATTAAAAAAAAAAAAAGTAGAGGTGTGTCTCTTTCATCCCAGAACCCAGCGGCTTGTCTGTAGGGAAAATGATGAAGAAAAGACTGGGCTCTAGGGTGCCTTGACTGCAGAGACACTGAAAGGAGATAAAGGGCACTTTGCACACACTAGGTGGGGTCCTCGGCTGACAGAGATCATCTCTGCCTCTCCCACCGTGAGCGCTGGATGAGAGAGTCTTGCTTCTCCCTGGAGTGCTTATGGGATGTGCAAGGCTTCTCTGAGCTGCAGGGTGAGGAAAAACAGGACTCACATTTGTCATTAGTGTCCTGTGTGTCAACTGCTGTTAACAGAACACAGAGCAACTTACACACACCATGGATGAAATCTTTATAGAAACTAGAAACTGGGTTGGGGGGATAAACTAGGAGCTTGGGATTAGCAAATACACACTGGTATATATGAAAGAGATAAACAACAAGGTCCCTGGGTAGAGTACAGGGAACTATATCAATATCTTGTAATAACCTATAATGAAAAAGAATATATATTTATGTATAACTGAATCATTTTGTTGTTCATCTGAAACTAACACAACATTGTAAATCAACTATACTTCAGTTGAAGAAAAAAAGAAACTGGAAACTAACACTCAGAGAGATAAATATCTTAAAAATTTTTTTTTAATTTTATATTGGAGTATAGCCAATTAGGAGAAGGCAATGGCACCCCACTCCAGTACTCTTGCCTGGAAAATTCCATAGATGGAGGAGCCTGGTGGGCTGCAGTCCATGGGGTCGCTAAGAGTCGGACACGACTGAGTGACTTCACTTTCACTTTTCACTTTCCTGCATTGGCGAAGGAAATGGCAACCCACTCCAGTGTTCTTGCCTGGAGAATCCCAGGGATGGCAGAGCCTGGTGGGCTGCTGTCTATGGGGTCGCACAGAGTCGGACACGACTGAAGTGGCTTAGCATAGCATAGCATAGCTAATTAACAATGTTGTGATAGTTTCAGGTGGACAGCAAAGGGACTCTACCATACATTTACATGTATCCATTCTCCCCCAAACTTCCCTCCCATCCAGGCTGCCACATAACACTGAGCAGAGGTCCCTGTGCTATACAGTAACACCTTGCTGGTTATCCAATTTAAATATAGCAGAGTGCACATGTCGATCTCAAACTCCTTAACCAAAGGAGATGAATGTTTTATTTGAGGTCATGTACTTAGTGACTGACAGGCCTTACCCTCTCTGTTGCCATGGTCTCCTGTTCTCCACCTGAGAGGGGAACCCTGGCAGTTCCTTCAGTCCAGAATACACCCAGGTGGTGAAGAACCTCACTACACATTGTCCTCCCTTCTGGCATTTGTATTCTGATACAGAGGAGAGGATGAGTCACTGGAAGGCCAATGCATCCCAAAGGCATTCTACATGAGACGTGAGAGAACGGGAACATCCCTGAACCCCCAAGTGGGATGGGCAGGTTGAGAGCATGCTCGCAAAGCTCCCAGGTGGTTCCTGAAACCCTTCTTCGGCTGGCTGCCTTCAGTTGTCACCCCACTTCTGAACCCTAGGATCAGCTTGCCAGTCCAAATCAGTGATCTGATGATCCTGTTTGTGGATTATGCAGGGGCCTTTGTTTTCCCACCTGCCACCCCTTCATGTAGCACTAATCTCAGCCTGAGTTTGTTCTAGAAAGGAAAGAGCAGGGGATAACCTCAGATATGCTGATGAAATCACCTTAATGGCAGAAAGTGAAGAGGAACTAAAGAGCCACTAATGAGGGTGAGAGAGGAGAGTGAAAATGCTGGCTTAAGACTCACTATTAAAAAAAAAAGCTAATAAGATCATGGCATCTGGTCCCATCACTTCATGGCAAATAGAAAGGGAAAAGGTGGAAGTAGTGACAGATTTCCTTTTCTTGGGCTCTAAAATCACTGCAGATGGTGACTGCAGCCATGAAATTAAAAGATGATTGCTTCTCGGCAGGAAAGCTATGACAAATATAGACAGTGCATGAAAAATCAAAGACATCACTTTGCTGACAAAGGTCCGTACAGTCAAGGCTATGATCTTTCCAGTAGTCAGGTACAGACGTGAGAGTTGGACTATGAAGAAGGCTGAGTGCTGAAGAAACGATGCTTTCGAACTGTGGTGCTGGAGAAGACTCTCAAGAGTCCCTTGGACATCAAGGAGATGAAACCAGTCAATCCTGGTTTCAGAGAATCAATTTTAGAGAAATCAACCCTGAATACTCATTGCGAGGACTGATGCAGAAGTTGAAGCTCCAATTCTTTGGCCACCTGATGCAAAGAGCTGACTCACTGAAAAGACCTTGATGCTGGGAAAGATTGAAGGCAGAGGCTAAGAGGTCGACAGAGGATGAGTTGGTTGGATGGCATCACCAATTCAATGGATATGAACTTGGGCAAACTCTGGGAGATGGGGAGGGACAGGGAGGCTTGACTTGCTGCAGTCCATGGGGTCACAAAGAGTCGGACATGCCTTGGTGGGTGAACAACAGGGCAGGGAATAGGGGAGGTGCACAACCATCTGAGTTTACAACTTCATGGATGTTTATGAGCTTCAGAGCTGTTCTTTGTGCCTGCTTGGATGAAGGGCAGGGATGAAAGGAGAGTGGCTTCACCCCTACAATTGACTCATCAACAGAGACTCTCAGAAACATCAAAGAGAGTAACATTTTGGAGACTGAGCATCTCCCCCGACTATTATTCTGGCTGTGAGGACTTGGAGTCCCAGGAAGTGATTTTCCCACAGTGGGATGTCTCTGGACTCTTATCCAGGGCCCGTCTCACAATCCCATGCTGCCTCTTTGACTCACTGCTTAACTCCACCAGCAGGCCAGGGGCAGTTTCCCCATCTTCTTTATTCTGAGAATATCAGTGCCACCAGCACCACTGATGTGGTAGTGACTGCTAAATGTCTATCACAGTGTACACTCACTCCTCCTTTCTTGGTAATAAAATCCTTCACGCTAATGGCCAGGCTCCCCTGCAGCTGGGAGTCATGTGAATGAGTTCTGGCCAATGACTTATAGGTGCAAGTTAAATGTATTAATTCTTAATTCCTAGGAAACCTCTTTGGTAAAAAGTGAGGTGAAATTCACCATTTTAACCACTTAAAGCATACAATTCAGTGGCATTTAGTACATTCACAATGTTGTGCAACCATCAACACTTTCTAGTTTCAGAACTTTTTCTTCATCCTCAAGATAAATCCCCCACCCACTAGCAATCACTTCCCACCTCCCCAACTCTAGCCCCCAGCAACCGCTAATCTGATTTCTGTTCCCATAGATTTGTCTGCTCTGGTCATTTCGTATCAATGGAGTCATATAGTCTCTGAGTCTGGTTTTTCACTTAGCATTATGTTTTTAAGGTTCATCCATGTGGTAGAGTGTATCAGAGGTTCATTCCTTCTTTATGGCTGAATAATATTCCACTATGTTGATACACTGTATATTGATAATCCATTTACCAGTTGATGGATATTTGGGTTGTTTATACCTTTTGACTCTTCTAAATAGTGCTGCTCTGAATGTTTCTTTGCAAACATTTGTTTGAATACCTGTTTTCAATTCTGAGGAAACCTCTTTTTCCAAAATAGTTGGCAAAGGCCCTTAGCCTGCTTATTTCCATCTTCTTCCACCTGCTGTCCCAGGTCTGGGTGTGATGTGGACTCGGTCTAGACCACACATGCCTTTCGGATGACAGAGTAGGGGCCTACAAGAGCCCAGGCCCCTCAGGATTGTGCAGCTGCCCCACCCACCAGAACTGCCTACATCCAGTAAACGTCTGTCTTGTTCATTTCTTTAAGTCATTGTTATTTGGGATTCGCTGTCATTTACAGCCAAACCTAGCTGCATGTAACTGGTAGTGTAATGCCCTCCCCTCTTATTCTGTGGCCCACTCTTGGCAGGGATAAAAAGAGAAGCACAGAACAGATTCTAGACTGTGAAACGTGACTCACAGGACAGATACATTAAAAATCATCTAGCCAAATGTCTTCAAGTTTTTTGTTAGAGACTGCATTAAAAAGGACATTTTGTACATTGCTTACACACATGGGTTTATAATTGATGTGAAGTTTCCCAAAACAGTATGAACCCTTACTATGCACAATGCACAGTGATATTTTCTACTTCATTTTTAAAATAATTTGCTGGTCCCAATCCACTAAACTGATTTTACAGCTTGCTAATGGTGAAAACTGGCAGCTTGAAAAGCAGCGATATGATGCAATATTCCCAGTGACAGGTAAAACAACTGAGGTCCTGGAAGGTCTACTGAGGTCACCGGTAGTTGAAAGTCAGAGCTTGGCCCACAAACCGGGTCTTAGATCCTGGTCACTGGGAGGCTGTTACTTGCAACACACCCCTCTCCTCTGGGCATCAGGATGTCTCCAGCTCCTGGCCAGGTCCTCCCTCACCCCAGCCCTCACCAGTCTCTTCTTTCTCTCTCTAGCCTGTGCTGCTTCCCTTCATCTTTCCTCTGCATTCAGACATTTTCAATCCTGTGCAGCATGGGTGGTACAATCTCTTGGTGCTCAGGTGGTGGGGAAATAGGGATTCCCTGGGGGGCACTGAGCAAGGGGCTGGCAAGGGTGCCAGGACAAAACTGAGTGAGCCCTGAACTGGTGGTTCGAGCAGCCTTGAGCAAGGTCTCAGCCTCTCTGTAGAAGGGAACAGTGAAACCAAATATCCTTCCTTGTAGGGTGTTGGTTGGGACCCCACAAGCACCCATCACTGGCACCTGGGCTCCTGTCAGTAGTACAGAGGTCTTAGGATCCCACACATAATGGCACCAGCGACACAGGAGGGAGAAGGGTTTGAGCTTTTTCTGGGCTGTCATGGAGGACCTCAGATGGGCAGACAAGGTGCTGAGTGTTTTACTTGCATATGTCCCTTCACAGTTACAAACCCCTCTGATGTTGTCATTCCCATTTCACAGATGAGGGATTTGAAAGTCCAGTCAAATGTCATCACTTGCCAAACATCACACGCTCAGGCAGAGACCGGCCCAAGCTCACACTGAAGCCAGTGCAGCCTGACCATGTGCCACTCCAGGCTGCACCCTGCATCTAGCCGAGGGGGTGGTGGTGGCGGCAATGGGCATGAGTCCAGGAAGCTGCCAGGGAGAGGGGAACACCCACAGCCTCCTCCTTGCCTCGACATTACACGGTTCGCATGAGAGAGGAAGGAAGGACTCCTGGGTCCCCTTCACTTCCAGAGAGAGTTTCAAATTTCTTAAACCCTCACCGTGCACGAGGAGCACCTGGAGAGTTCATATTAGCCTAAGCCCCACCACTGGGACAGCACTGGTTGCTTAAACTCTACTGGTGATTCTAATATGGAACCAGAGCTGGAGTTGAGAATCACTACCTTAAGCCTACGCAGTGTCTATTTACACTACGCAATCAAAGCTACTTTCCACGAATTCTCTCCCCCAAGCCACGTGGCCACTCTGAGCGGGAGGCAGGGGGGCAATCACTATCTCCTATTTACAAAGGAGGAAAACAGGCTGAGATGGAGGACTGCAGATCCTTCTGAATCCCTTTCAGCTCCTACCAAGATGAGAGGCCTCGTTCCCTCTACTTCCATGCAATGGGGAAAGAATTTCCTCTCTTCATCTCACACCCAGGCTGGCATGCGGGCCCTGGGGACCAGAATGATTGCCCCATATGTGGAGCACAGCCCAGCGGGGTGGAGGCTGAGCTGGGAAGTTATTTGAGGTGAGCAGAGCAGCAGGGACACAGGCGTGGGGGCCTGGAAATGGAGAAGGAGCTGCCGGCCTCTGAGCTCCCAGGAAACGTGCAGACCCACAGCCCAGAATGATATAGGTCCTCTGTAGGTTGGGGCCTGAAGCCAGAGAGGGTGAGTCCTGAAGTCAGCACTCTGCCTAGCTAAGCTGATGGTGGAGACACTCACCGGCCTAGTGGGACAGGGCGCCTGTCCCCGACACAGAAGTGCTGGACTCCTGTAGGCAGAGGTCTGCATCCATATTTGACCCTTAGGGACTCTGCCTCAGGGCCTCTGTGTGGGCTCTAGGATGGGGAACCCCTTCGCACTGGGCCCAGGGTCTGTGTCCACAGCCTGCATGTCTGTCCAACATGGGGCTCTGGCCTTGGTGCATGGAAGGCAGAGGGTGACAACCACTGTGGGTAGAAGGCTGCCAGGCCTTCCTCCACCATGTCATCCACCCAACCCAGGCTGCCGTCTCCACTGGGAGGCAGAATAATCACACCCCACAGATCCCAACAAGAACCTTAACCTGGGAGCCAGAAACAGCCCTCTCGCACCAGCACGCTGCAGCCCCGCTAGTCCCCGGGTCACACGCACCCGACCACCCATGTTTCTTTTCCTTTTCCCTCCTGTCAGAACACTCCTCACCCCCAAAACTACTTCTGACCAAGTCCAGCTCATCGTCCACACCAGCGCTACCTGGTGCTACCTGGGGCCTAGGGTCTCCCCTACCCTAAACCGCCACCAGGGTTAATCCCTTCCTCCGCTTAGGTTGTATAACGCAACCTAATGACAGTCCACTGTGAACCCACCATGGGAAGAGACTGCCCTCTCGATCTCTATGCTTCTGCTGCGCATCGTGGCTCCTTCCCTGAGTGTCCAGTAAGCAAACTCATTCATTCAGGAACTCAGGAATTCATTACTGAGCCCTGCCTGGCTGCATGACTGGGACAGGCCAAGAACCACAGGTGTGACAGCTTCAAGGGAATGAAGGTGTTTCCTTGTCTCTCTTTTTTAAAAATTGATTTTCTCCGAATTGACCATTGTCCACATTTCTCTGTGACCTTTGGGCATCTGGTGGACCCAGAAGTTGAGTCTTAAGAGTGCAGTGTCCCCAGGAGTCACAGACATGGACACGCTGGGCCCCTGGGGATGCCTGCAGGGCTCTCAGTGGGTGGGCTGCTGTGCGTGCACATGCTCCAGGACTGAGCCCCTGCCGAAGCCCATCGCCCTCCGCCCCCTCTTTCCTTTCATGCAAGAGAGCAGTCAGTACTGGAAGGAACCTGGAAGTCCCTCCATTTCAAGCTCTTCATCTTGAATTGGGAGCTGGAGGCTCAGCAGTAGCAGTTGGTAACAGAGTTCAACTGAGAAACCAGGTTCAGTATTGCTTTCCATGTCACAGATTTCACCCACAGTCATGGATGAGCTTGGAACTGGTGGCAGAAAAGATGCTACTAAAACCTAGTCTGGGCCCAGCTATCAAATTTCTGTGGGACCCAAGTAAGGGCAACTCATCATCTGGCAGGAGGGAAGTAGGGAGGGAGATGGCCTATCCCCTCTTGCTAAAGTCTACAGAATCCAAGGTTCCCCTTCTTAGCAACCCAGCACTGTTGCATATTCATGGGAAGAAGTCCGGGATAAGGGAAGAGTCCATTTTTGCAGCCACCCTATCCTGGTCTTTGTGACCTCTGAAGTAACCAGCATTCCCCTTTTGCATCGTGCTCAGCGATTTCTTGGGCAGACCTTCCTGCAGCCTTAACCTCCATTCACAATATTTTACTGGTTTGACTCATGCCTTGTTTGGGTTTGGCATCGCTGCCAACCCACTAGGCTGAGCACCCACGACAGGCAATAATTAGCCTGCTGCTGAGCGGGGGCGCTGTCTAAGCAGAGCCCAGTCCTCAAAGTGACCACAGAGTCAGAGAACCCGTGCTCCCCAGCAGTGCTTTTTCACACCCTTCCCTGGTGCCACTCTTAGGGACTGTCCTCGGCATACCTGCTCCTTCTGCTCCTGGTGGTTTCACTCATCAAGTCACTTTCAAAGAGCCTGCCAGCGCTTCCGGATGTGTAGTTTACTTAGGAGCATTCCAGCACCGCTGATGGTTTCTGTTAAATCGACTTACACGCTGTCATCCCTCCCTCCCTTGTAGCTCTGAGACGTGCTTTTCTTTGCCTACATTACTGACAGCTGGTAAAATGACATTGAGAAACAAGGGAAGCAGGTGCCAACTGGCTTGAAAGGGCAAAGCTTGTCCATCTAGCTAAGGGGATATGCCTCTGGCTGCACTGAAGAACCTGCCCTATACTCAGGACTTCGTCCCAAACATGCTCTAACCCTGAGACCACACTAGAGGGACTAGGCAGGCATGGAGAAAGAGTTGCCTCTGAAGAGAACCTTAAAAAAAAAACCAGGCTCTAGCTTTCAGAGCCCCAAAGGCAGCTGTCATGAGCTGGGCACTTTGGCCCCTCAGTAGGCCCAAGAGAAGCATGGGAGTCCAGCGGGGACTAGCAGAGAAGATGCCATGCACTCACCAGACATGTTTCGCTTTCCTCTGCCTCCTCTCTGGCTCGTCTGGGAATGGCACGGATGGTGTGGGGAGACTGACTGCCTTGCTGGGATCGCCTTGCCATTTATAGAGGCCTCTCCTACACACCCCAATTAGAATTCTAATGAGGTAGGCGAGGCACCAGGTCATTCCTGTAGTGCCTGTAAACGTTTCACTTACGACATACTTGTCACCCAATGGAAGGTCATACCTGCTTGTGCAAGACCAGTTTGGGAAGAAGAGGGGAGATAAGAAAAAAAAATGCAGAGTTTGATTTTATTATTTTTTTCAAGATGAACTACTTCCTGGATCACAGGTTTCAGGAAATGATGTAATGCTTGTCCAGAGCTGATGCTGAGAAGTCCCCTGGGGTCAAAGAAAAGTCTCTGCAGAACCTAGAGCAGAAAATTGCCTAATGCTTTCTCATCGTCCTGACATGCCAGTGGTCTCCACTTGCACGAGGGGCGTGAGATACTCATCACAGTTCACTGTACAGGTTGCTGTGTGCCAGAAATGGCGTGTGATTTGTGGTTAGAAGCACTTGGTTCCAATGCTGGCTGGGTCCTGGCCATCACTGGACCTTGAAGTCTTGGAAGCCTTGTCTGTGACTTGAGGGGAGGCCCATCCACTCTTCTCAACTCAAGATGTGGGGGAGTAATCAAATGAAGTGATGTGAGTGGAAAGTGCATGGATGTGTACCATGTGGATTAAATCCAGTTGTCATCTGGAATCAGACGTCAGTTTAATTCCAGATGTGGGGTTGGGGTCAGTGTTAGTCATTCAGTTGTGTCTAACTCTTTGCCATCCCTTGAACTGTAGCCTGCTAGGCTCCTCTGTCCATGGAATTCTCCAGGCAAGAATACTGGAGTGGGCTGCCATTCCCTTCTCCAGGGGATCTTCCCAATCCTGAGATTGAACCTGGGTCTCCTGGGAGTGGGGGGAGGGAGGATCATTCTTTTCAGTGAGGCAGTGAGGACAGCCAGTGAAGCTATACTGTGACACGACTTCATTCTGGTTCTGCCACACGTTGTCTGTAAAACTGGAGGGCAAGTCACGGGCCTTCTCTGAGCCCAGCTTCTACACCAGTTTTAAAAAATTAAGAGGGGGGGGAGACTCTCATTCTACATTTTTTGTTTGCTTGTTTGTTGTTTTAAGGGTATATGTATATATATATATTTAAAGATCCTATGGTGGCTATATACAAGTTCCAAGCTTTCCTGTGATAGACAAGGGAGTTTTAAAATATAATGATAATGCTCCAAGGGTTTGTGACAGAGAGGAAACTTCTCAAGGCTTCCGCCAGACTTGGAGTGGGAAAGCACCATGACACAATTAGGTCTTTAGGGAGAAGATGGGAACGCTGGACCCTGAGAAAGATGAGACTGAATAAGGCGGATGGGAAAAAGGAAATCCACGTCATCTCTCTGTCGTCTGGGCTCCCACAGCACTTGGTGCCTGTTAGGACCTCTCTTACCACATGCATCTCCCGCACTGGGGCCGTCTGGTTACGTCATCTCTCTGTCATCTGGGCTCCCACAGCACTTGGTGCCTGTTAGGACCTCTCTTACCACATGCGTCTCCCCCACTGGGGCCGTCTGGTTACGTCTATCCTCTCTGTCATCTGGGCTCCCACAGCACTTGGTGCCTGTTAGGACCTCTCTTACCACATGCGTCTCCCCCACTGGGGCCGTCTGGTTACGTCTATCCTCTCTGTCATCTGGGCTCCCACAGCACTTGGTGCCTGTTAGGACCTCTCTTACCACATGCGTCTCCCGCACTGGGGCATCTGGTTACATCTATCCCCATCACTCACTCTCGAAAGGCCCAGGCTATGTGTTACTCACGTCTTCTCAGAACCGAACATGGGCTTGTCGCATGGCAGGAGCACACCTATTTTTGAATGCGTGGATCAATCAATCGATGTAAAGTTGGAAATAATAATTCCCGTCAGTGTAGAACCCAACCTGGGTAGGCATTGGCTAAACACTTCACGTGTGTCACCTTTTCTTGTCTTCAGATCAGTCCTATGGCATAGGTGCCATTACCTCTGCTGTCTTACAGGAGGGAGAAATTCCCACCCCTATGTGAGTGACTCCAGAGTCTTTCTGCTTAACCTGGAGGTTGGCTGCCTAAGTGAGGTGGTAGGTCAGCCATTCCCAGGCCTGGCCGCTCTGCATCCATGGCCCCATGGAATGTGGTCGCTGTTGGCTCCTGCAGATGATCCACAAGAGAGCAGAGCATAGAGAGGTAACAGCAAAGTGAGCTGGACCCTGATCAGCAGCTGGGTGTGTGGCATGGGTCCTGGCCCCTGCCGTGGGATTGGCTGAGACTCTGGGCAAGGGTCTCACTACGCTGAATCAGTCCTGCCAGAAACCCAAGAGCTGTGTGAATCCAAGGGAATGAGTGGATGTAAAGGGCTGTGCATGCCCTCAAGAGAGGGATAAAGAAATGGATGGGGGAGTTGCTTATTACTGCTGTTGTTGTTGGCCTGAGAGCCAAGAACTAGACCCTTGGCATCTCTTTCAGTGACCTGGCAGGGAAACCTGTCAGATGACAGGTAGGCAGCTCTGCCCTTATACTCTGAGATCACACAGATCTGGGTCCAAACTCTGGCTCTGACATAGCCCTCCTCTCAGAGTCCTGGTTTTCACATGGGTAAAGCTAAGCTAGAAGCTCAGGGAGGGTCAAAGGAGAGCATGAACACAAGTGCTCAGCACCGCCTCTGGCACCGCTCAGCGTAGCCCCTTCGTGCTGATGTTATTGGTGTTCTCAATGCCCTTAAAGCACTCCCAAGTGTCATAGATTTTGCAACGGGACCCACAGTGTGGACAATGGTGCCTGCCCAATGACCCCTTGGCATCCCCTTGGAAGGATCTGTAGCTGATCACTCTTGACCCCAAGGTGGTGTGGCAGAAAGATGCCCATGCTGGATTCAGAAACCCCAACTGAAAGCCGGGCTCTGGGGCTTGCCCGCTGTGTGGTTTGCAGAGTCATTTTCCTTCTCTGAGCCTCAGTTTTCCCGTCAGCCTACCCAGACACCTCTCAGCACTGTCGTGAGGCTTCAAACCCTGAAGTCATAGATATGACACTCCCCTATAGATAGGGTGGTGCCGGGTTGCCTCCTCCCATGCCTGCCACTTGCTCGCTGGTCCCTGCAGCTTCTAGCTGCTCAGCAGCAGGGCCTTGTGTCCTCAGCCTGAATCGACTCCCTGTTAGCAGCTGGAGGATTGCACCATGGCTGCAGCTGCAGCCCCAGCCTGCAGGCGGGCCGTAATTTGCATGCTGTCACAATCTCAGCTAAATGATTTTCAATTCACAGGTGGAGTCACCCAGCTACACGCAGGATGAAATTCCTGCTTGGCCACCCACTTTGCACCTCAGACTCCAGTTAGAATGGAACGTGCAAATATGGACTTAAAAAAAAGAGAGAGAGACACTAATTGATCATTTGCCTTTTTTCTCCCTCTAATTGAGAGATTTAGAGTTGCTGAAAATTTCACAACACATGTAAAGGTACAGAACCTTATAAGAATCATCTAACCCCCAGCCATTCTCCCATAGTAAGAATCCTGTTTCCTGACACATATCTCTTGAAAACTCCGGTGACAGGGAATGCACAGTCTCAAAGCAGTCCCTACATGAAACAGGCAGCTCTGCCTGTAACATCCATGTCGGGGATGATTCTGTTTAAGGCACGTGTTCCCCTTCCTGTTTTACAGGAAGTCTGTGAGGGCAGGGGCTTTACTGTATGCTTCACTGCTCCATGCTCAGTGCATCACTGTGCCCAGCGCATGCGGTGGGCTCTCAGTAACTGGAGTTCAAAGTGCATTGAGAGGACTAGAAAGTTCCTCCTTTTTTTTCCTAAACGTTTTATTTTGTATTGTGGTATAGCTGATTGACGATGTTGTGAGTTTCAGGTGAACAGCAAAGGGACTCAGTCATACATATACATGTATCCATTCTCCCCTCCCATCCAGGCTGCCACATAACATTGAGCAGAGTTCCCTGTGCTATACCGTGGGTCCTTGGTTATCTATCTGAAATACAGCAATGTGTACATGTCCATCCCAAACTCCCAAACTATCCCTTCCCCTCATCCTTACCCCTGCAACCATAAGTTCTTTCTCTAAGTCTGTCTCTCTGAAAGTTCCTCCTAAAAAGTCTATCTCCCTTGAGCTTCTGCCCATTGATCTTCACTGCTTCTCTTCCATCCATCACTGACCCCACACAAACCCACCTGTCCCCTCTTCACCCAACAAAGATCACATGCTCCCCCAAATATGCCAAAAAAAAAAAAAACCCTTCCCTTCCAACAAGTCTTTTCTTCTTCAGATTAAGCATCAGTTTCTCCAACCATTCCTGGGGAGTCACAATTTGGAGACCTCTCATCTCCTTGATGAGATCAGGTCATCCCCTCTTCTGAAACCTTCAGTGGCTCCCCAGGGCCTCTCGCAGCTCAAGTTCTTTAGTCTGGCATTCAAGACCCTCCAGTGTATGTCCAAATGAATTCTGTTTTTTTTTTTCTGCTACTCTTACATTAACTCTCCTATTCAGCAAAACACACCTAATCATTTTTCCTGGAATCCCATATGTTTTCCCTGCCTCTACACCCATTTGTAAAATGCCCCTGCCTGGAACACCTTCTCTATTTCCTCTGCATCAGGATCTCTCACTACCAAGCCAAAGATCTTCCCTCCTCGTGCTCAATGCAGTGTGCTGTTCCAGGAAAGAGGGCTGGTGCTAAAAGAGGCAAACTGAGGTTTAAGCCTCAGACACACTCTTACTTATCACAAGCACACATTTTTATAATCACACAGACCTTAGGCAAATCACTTAATCTCTCTGAGCCTAAGTTTTCTCCTCTGAAAAATAGGTCTGGTGATGCCAGCACCACTCACCCTCCAGAGCATCCTGAGGAATCCTGTGATGACACATGTAAGTGACAAGATGCAGTGACTTCTCTCCACCCGAGCCTCTGCAACTTGCCCTGTGTCACTCATCAGGCACCTAATGATACATGATCTGACTCAGGAGGGGAGCGTGTGGGTCTGGATGGTTGGCCACCTTTTCCTGACACCAGGCTCTGTGCTGAGTTTCACATCAGTTGACTTTTAAGTGTCACAACAGTCCTCCGAGGAAGATATTTTCAATGCAATCCCATTTAATAAATAAGAAGCCAGAGGCTTAGAGAAGCTAAGGAACTTGACAAGGGTACACAGCTAACCAAGTAGCAAAGCAGGATGTGAACCCAGGTCTGCCAGACAGCAGAGGCCTCTCTATGCTGCCCTGTCCCTGATGAATCCTCCAGTTCAGTGACATCTGAGTGACTCTGGACCTTGCATTCAGGAGAGTGTTTCTGATTCTGGGGATGATAGTATTAGTAACTCAGGGCTGAACAGAAGGAAGCGTCCCTGCAGAACTAATATGAAAGCCTCGACTTTAATGTGTTTATGCCCACATTTCCCACTCTCACCCAAACGAATAAAGCAAAATGCTGGAGGAAGAGTAGAAGTGTAAAAGTCCTTCATAGCTCATGTCAGCACTGATTTCTTACAATGCCTGTTGAGGGGGGTCAAAGGTAGTCAGAACTGCAGACATCCAGCCTTCAGGGAGCTTCCCTCAGGGAGGAAGACAGGAAGCAGTTTAGGGAGAAGCTGAACTTTTCTTAAACACAGAGACTGATAAGAGCTGAAAAGAGGTGCAGAACGAGTGACGGGCTCCAATTACAGAGATTAAAAAAAGACCTACTTATTGAGGAGAAGGCGGGAAAAGATCAAAGAGAGGACAGCAATCAAGTCGTTCTGGGAAAAGACTGAACATGAGGTTATGGGGAGCACCCAGTGTGAGAACAGTGGGGGAGGGTGGGGGAGGCTAGCCACGCCCCAGAACAGGGTGAGGACATGGATCCTGGGCATGAGGAAGGGACCGCAGGGGGCAGCCCCGCTCAGCACACGTGTGTAATCTCTTAACAGGAGGGGTGGTTCAATCTGTCCAGCTGTCACTCAGTCACCTCTTTCCGGTTGGGGCCGGAAAACCAACCAGGAAAGAGAGGAGGCCACAGCCCACCACCTGGTGGCTTGGGGGACACCACCCGGAAGGCTGGCGATTTGCCCAAGAGCACAGGCACCAGAAGGGCACCAGGAAGCAAAATGGACAGAGGGCATGTCTCTGGGGTTGAGTCAATCCTCAGAAAGGAAGCGACCCAGAGAGGTCATCCAGCCCAACCCTTTCTTTCACAGATGGGAGAACTGAGGCCTTTAGAGAAATGATTTGCCTAAGGTCATGGAATAGCTGGCGTGGGCTCAGAGCTTGGAAAGTGTTAAAGGTCATTTGTCCAACTTCTTTATATGCAGAGTACATCATGCGAAATGCCGAGCTGGATGAAGCACAAGCTGGAATCAAGATTGCCAGGCGAAATATCAATAACCTCAGATATGCAGATGACACCACCCCGATGTCAGAAAGCAAAGAACTAAAGAACCTCTTGAGGAAAGTGAAAGAGGAAAGTGAAAAAGCTGGCTTAAAGCTCAACCTTCAGAAAACTAAGATCATGGCATCCGGTCCCATCACTTCATGGCAAATAGATGGGGAAACAGTGGAAACAGTGAGAGACTTTATTTTCCTGGGCTCCAAAATCACTGCAGATGGTGACTGCAGCCATGGAATTAAAAGATGCTTGCTCCTTGGAAGAAAAGCTATCACTAACCTAGACAGTACATTAAAAAGCAGAAACACTACTTTGCCAATAAAGGTCCATCTAGTCAAAGCTATGGTTTTTCCAGTGGTCATGTATGGATGTGACAGTTGGACTCTGAAGAAAGCTGAGCACCTAAGAATCAATGCTTTTGAACTGTGGTATTGGAGAAGACTCTTGAGAGTCCCTTAGGCTGCAAGGAGATCCAACCAGCAAATGCTAAAGGAAATCAGTCCTGAATATTCATTGGAAGGACTGCTGCTAAAGCTGAAACTCCAATACTTTGGTCACCTAACACAAAGAACTGACTCGTTGGAAAAGACCCTGATACTGAGAAAGACTGAAGGCGGGAGGAAAAGGGGATGCAGAGGATGAGATGGTTGGATGGCATCACTGACTCAATGAACTTAAGTTTGGGTAAACTCCAGGAGTTGGTGATGGACAGGAAAGCCTAGCGTGCTGCACTCCATGGGGCTGCAGAGTTGGACACGACTGAGGGACTGAACTGAACTTCCTTCCTCCGAGGAGAGCACTGAGGCCATGACACCCGAAATTAGAATGCATGCTTCCAGTTCATCACCCTCTTTCTGCTGCCAACTTTCTGTTAAGAAACCCACCTTAGAAAGGCCTCTTGGTTGAGCTGGCAAGAGTAGGGAAATATTTTTCAATCTTATCAATAGCAGAAAATATTAACATTGTTAAGAAGTAAAGTGAAGTGAAAGTCACTCAGTAGTGTCCAACTCTTTGGGACCCCATGGACTATACAATTCATGGAATTCTCCAGGCAAGAATTCTGGAGTGGGTAGTCTTTCCCTTCTCCAGGGGATCTTCCCAACACATGGATCAAACCCAGGTCTCCCAAATTGGAGGCAGATTCTTTACCAGGTGAGCCACAAGGGAAGCCCAACAACACTGGAGTGGGTAGCCGATCCCTTCTCTAGCGAATCTTCCTGACCCAGGAATCAAACCAGGGTCTCCTGCATTGCAAGCAGATTCTTTACCAACTGAGCTATCAGGAAAGCCCCAACATTGTTAAATACAGTACAATTATCACAACATCTGCTTTTATATTCACCATCTCCCAGATCGTTACCTGGTTCCTAAGGAAGCAGATTTTAGTACAATTGCCATGTTACAGGGGAGAGAATGGAGACCAGATTCAAATTTAAAATTCTGGCCTCCAAATTTTGTCCTCTTTCTTCTGCATTTCAGGTCAAGTGCTAATAATAAATGGGAAAAAAGATTTTCAGGGTCACTCACGTGCTGGATGATTTATAGTAAGTAACTTGTATGTACCATGTTTCACTTTATTGTTGCCACCTGACATAAGTTACTTGATATAAATATGATTTATGAAGAATCTACAGGTTTGGGAAGAGGTAAAGGGCTGTCCAGGGGAGTATGAAGGGGGAAGGAGGGCTGGGCTAGGAGTCGATAGCCTCAGGGCCCTCTCTGACACTTGCTCAGCTGCTCAGCCACAGGCTGGCTCAGAACCAGATGCTCCCTCTCAGGGCCCATTTCCCCAGCCTCCAAAGTGCTAAGGGAATTGAGGCAGTTACTTTGCACTGGTCCTGCCTCTAACCTGGGCCCTTCCCATGGTGCCCGAAGAATCAACAGATCTTCCACTGAGGTCTCAAAAGAGAAGAAGAAAGATTAGAGAGAGAGGCAAAGATTTTTCTATATTCCATGCATTTATCCCAATTTATTATGTCCACAGTGTGCAAGGCTCTCTTTAGACACTTTGGGAAATTCAAAGATGAACACGTCTCAGAGGGCAATTTGTACCAAAACATTTCAAAGTACACATATACAAATGTATTTAACACAATGATCCATAAAATTTGTTAATAAGAGGAAATATTTTGGAAAAAAAAGAGTCCATGTTCAGTAATAGGAAGTATATTAGATTGTGGCAGATCCACACATTGGTCCAGTGATGGTAGAGTGATTCTGTCTGCCTGTGCAGGGGATGCAGGTTCTATCCCTGGTCTGGGAAGATTCCACAAGCCAAGGGCCAGCTAAGACTGTTCACCATGACTATTGAGCCTGTGCTCTAGGGCCCATGAGCCACAACGACTGAGCTCGAGGGCCACAACTACTGAAGTCCCCTTGCTCTAGAGCCTGTGTTGCAAAACAAGAGAAGCCACTGCAATGAGAAGCCCGGGTACTGCAACTTGAGAGCAGCCCCTGCTCGCTGCAACCAGAGAAAGCCCCAAGTGCAGTAACGAAGACCCAGCGCAGCCAAAAATAAATTCATTCATTAGTTTAAAAGAAAAGGGATGATGTAGATATGTAAGAATTTGACACTGAAAGATGTTAATATTAAGTTAAAACACTTACATGAATGAATATATTTAAGTAAGTATACATGAGTGTGATACATATACATACACTTGCTCTCAGAAGAAAATCTAGTATTCCAGCCTATCGAGGGCTATATACAAGAATGTTAATAGTGGTCTATCTGTGTGGTGTGATTAAAAGATAATCTTGACACTGTATGCAATTTTCTATTCTCTCAATTTTTATAAATCATATCACACTTTTATAATCAGAAAAACATATTACCATTCATTAAAAATTACCATATTATCACTGACGTTACTGATATACAATAACATGAAAGAAAATCTTAAAACTTTATGTATAGAAGGACCCAATTTTGATACACCTATAAAGGTAGAAATTTTAACTGTATGAATTTTTAAAAATTGACGTATAGCCAATGTATAATATTATATGTTACAGGTATACAATATAGTGATATAGTAATAAAGTAACTCACAATTTTTACAGGTTGTACTCCATTTATACTTACTATAAAACATTGGCTATATTCCCTGTGTTGTATGATATATTCTTGTAGCTGATTTCATACCTAATAGTTTGTATCTCTTAATCTCCTATCTCTATATTGCCCCCCTTTTCCCTCTCCCCACTGGTATCCACTAGTTTATTCTCTACATCTGTGAGTCTGCTTCTTTTTTGTTATTAAATATAGGAATTTTAAAAGCCTCGAATGTACAACAAAATGCAAATGATTTGCATTCCCTGATTTTGCTTTGCTGTATTGTCTGCTGTCTAGAATGAATGGGCAATAATAAATTATTAACAGGCAAGTAAAATTATGTAACAAGAAGGTTTTTATTTTTCTTAAAAAAAGTATTAATAAAATAGAAGAAATGTGAAAGTGCTAGTCGCTCAGTTGTGTCTGACTCTTTGCGACCCCATGGACTGTAACCTGCCAGGCTTCTCTGTCCATGGAATTCTCCAGGCAAGAATACTGGAGTGAGTAGCCATTTCCTTCTCCAGGGGATCTTCCCGACCTAGGGATTGAATCCAGGTCCCCCGCAATGCAGGTAGATTCTTTAGAGCCCCTGCCTCTAAAATGTTGATAGTCTAACAGAGGAGATGAGAAGAGAAATGGGATGACATGGTACAGCAACATTCTGCGAACTCACCGAGATGGGAGCAATCACAGTGGAAAGGGGCTCAAGGAAAGATTCATGGAAAAGACACATTTGAGCCACACCTTAAAAGGTAGGTGTGAACAAACAAAAATTGGAGGAAAGGGCATTCTCAGCAGGGAAAAGGCCTGGAATAGGCTTAATCACACATGACCAGCTCTCAGTCTTTCTTTCCCACCCAACCACCATGCTTAGTCATCAGGGTCATCCACACCTTTTCAAACAAGGCAGTTCTGAATGAGTGCAAAGGGTGCACTTTCCATTCTGGTTTGATCTTATTGTATACTGGATAGGGAAATGAACATGGATTCATTATATATATGTGACTTATACTCATAAGTCACTTAGTTTTTTTATGTGACTTATGTCACATGAATTATTTTAGTTTGAATTATTGGTTCTTGGCAAACGGGTTTGATTGGCAGTTTTCATCTTCACCAATTGCATCTGATACTAACAATTCTTTAATTCTCATGGACAAGTGGGGATTTACTAATTCATCAGATTCAGATCTTAGTTTCATGCATCTATAAAGAAAGCTATAAATTATAGAGGGCTCAGGCTTGTCCTGGCATCCCTCTGCATAAAGCTTTTCCTAGGCACCACCTGCTTCCAGCAGGCCCCAAACACCTGGCCTCTCTTCAGCTTTGGTCCCAGGAAAGCAGCTAGGAGCACTTCCTCTGGCTCACAGTCTCTGTTCTTAATGATTACATTTCAGTGACATTTGAGCAATAAATTGACTAGAGACTTGGATGCTAATCCTGGCTCCATCACTAACTCAGTTGGAGACCTTGGAAATGAGGGGCTTGGTGTCCGTTAGTAGGCCAAAGCTTCTCTTCAGTCCCCACACCATCACACATTCTACACACTCTCATCCAAATGCTTATTTGGACACAGTGATTGTCAACAAGTGTGGTCCTTTCTCTGAGCTCCCCTGAGAATCTCAACAAAATGGTCTTCATGTGTTTCACACCTGTAAGTCTTAAGGTTTGCTGCTGCTGCTGCTAAGTCGCATCAGTCGTGTCCGACTCTGTGCGACCCCATAGACGGCAGCCCAACAGGCTCCTCTGTCCTTGGGATTCTCCAGGCAAGAATACTGGAGTGGGTTGCCATTTCCTTCTCCAATGCATGAAAGTGAAATGTGAAAGTGAATTCGCTTAGTCATGTCCGACTCTTAGCGACCCCATGGACTGTAGCCTACCAGGCTCCTCGGTCCATGGGATTCTCCAGGCAAGAGTACTGGAGTGGGGTGCCATTGCCTTCTCTGCTTAAGGTTTAGGATTCTAGATTTAAATGATCATCAAAAGAGCACTGAAAAAACAGACACACACAGTGATGCCTGCACATACTTGTATGTGCTTAAGCAATAACTGAAAAGGTTTAAGTAACAGTGATTTTCCTCTAGGGAAGAGACGGAGAGTCTGGTGGTTAAAGAAACAAAGACACAGACTTTTCACTGTATACTCGTTGAATTTGTTTACTGAATACATATTAAGTTAGGAACATCAATTGGTTGCATGTAAAAGAGACCTGAGAAATGATGACTTAAGCAAACATCTTTTGTATTCTTACTAAATAAGAATTCTGGGCCAGGCTGTCCAGAGTTGATACCAAGGACCCAGGATCCTCCCAGCTCTCTGTTCCCCCTTCTGAGGTTCCAGCCTAAATCAGGCCTCAAGCTCATAGACAGCTGCTCCAAGTATGACCCCTGTGTTTCTGGCAGGAAGGTGAAAGGGCAAAGAGTATTGCCTGCTGACTGTGATCCTTTAAAAAAGCTTTACTGGAAACCCTCCTCAGCTTACTTCTGCTTACATCTCATTGCTCAGAACCTGTGTGGCTCTGTCATTTTGGACTGAAGGGATGCTGGGACTCATGCCACATCATGCAATACTGGGATTCTTTTAGTAAGAATGGATATGAGCTTTGTGATTATCAGTGTATGTGCTGTCTTTTTGAAATTAAGACTATCTTTTACAGCAGTTTTGAGTTCACAGCCAAATTTAGGGAGAGGTGCAGAGACTTTCCATTCACCTCTGCCCCAACACATGTATAGCCTCCCCTACTATTAACATCCCCCACCAAAGGGTACATTTGCTACAACTGATGAACCTACATTCAGCTCAGTTCAGTCGCTCAGTCGTGTCCAACTCTTTGCGACCCCATGAATCGCAGCACGCCAGGCCTCCCTGTCCATCACCCACTCCCGGAGTTCACTCAGACTCATGTCCATCAAGTCGGTGATGCTATCCAGCCATCTCCTCCTCTGTTGTCCCCTTCTCCTCCTGCCCCCAATCCCTCCCAGCATCAGAGTCTTTTCCAATGAGTCAACTCTTTGCATGAGGTGGCCAAAGTACTGGAGTTTCAGCTTTAGCATCATTCCTTCCAAAGAAATCCCAGGGCTGATCTCCTTCAGAATGGACTGGTTGGATCTCCTTGCAGTCCAAGGGACTCTCAGGAGTCTTCTCCAAGACCACAGTTCAAAAGCATCAATTCTTCATCACTCAGCTTTCTTCACAGTCCAACTCTCACATCCATACATGACGGCTGGAAAAACCATAGCCTTGACTAGATGGACTTTTGTTGGCAAAGTAATGTCTCTGCTTTTCAATATGTTATCTAGGTTGTTCATAACTTTTCTTCCAAGGAGTAAGCGTCTTTTAATTTCATGGCTCCAGTCACCATCTGCAGTGATTTTGGAGCCCCCCCCAAAAATAAAGTCTGTCACTGTTTCCACTGTTTCCCCATCTATTTCCCATGAAGTGATGGGAATAGATGCCATGATCTTCGTTTTCTGAATGTTGAGTTTTAAGCCAACTTTTTCATTCTCCTCTTTCACCTTCATCAAGAGGCTTTTTAGTTCCTCTTCACTTTCTGCCATAAGGGTGGTGTCATCTGCATATCTGAGGTTATGGATATTTCTCCCGGCAATCTTGATTCCAGCTTGTGCTTCTTCCAGCCCAGCGTTTCTCATGATGTACTCTGCATATAAGTTAAATAAGCAGGGTAACAATATACAGCCTTGACGTACTCCTTTTCCTATTTGGAACCAGTCTGTTGTTCCATGTCCAGTTCTAACTGTTGCTTCCTGACCTGCATACAGGTTTCTCAAGAGGCAGGTCAGGTGGTCTGGTATTCCCATCTCTTGAAGAATTTTCCACAGTTTATGGTGATCCACACAGTCAAAGGCTTTGGCATAGTCAATAAAGCAGAAATAGATGTTTTTCTGGAACTCTCTTGCTTTTTCCATGATCCAGCGGATGTTGGCAATTTGGTCTCTGGTTCGTCTGCCTTTTCTAAAACCAGCTTGAACATCTGGAAGTTCACGGTTCACGTATTGCTGAAGCCTGTCTTGGAGAATTTTGAGCATTACTTTACCGTATCATAATTACTCAAAGTCCATAGTTTACATGAGGGTTCACTCTTGGTTTTATATATTGTGTGGATTTGGATAAATGAATAATGATATGTACTCATCATTATAGTATCACACAAAATAGCTTCACTGCCCTAAATTACTCTGTGCTCTGCCTATTCTTCCCTCCCTTCCTCAATCCCTGCAACCACTGACCTTTTTATTGTCTCCATAGCTTTCTCCTTTCCAGAGTACCATATAGTTGGAATCATACAGTGCTTAGCCTTTTCAGATTGTATTAGTAATTAGGTTATATTAGTAATATGCCTTTAAATCTCCTCCATGTCTTTTCATGACTCCATAGCTCATTTCTCTTTAGTGCTGAATGATATCTCATTTTCCTCACATAAAACAGGTTATTTATCCATGTACCCACAGAAAGACATTTTGGTTGATTCCAAGAGGTAATTATGAAGAAAGCTGCCATAAACTTCTGTGTGCAGGTTTTCATGTGGACATAAAATTTCAGTTCCTTACAGTAAGAGTATGTTGAGTTTTGCAGGAAATTGCAAAAGTGTCTTCCAAAGTGGCTGTGACAGCTTGCATTCCCATGAGCAATAAATAAGAGTCTCCGTTGCTCCACAGCCTCTCGAGCATTTGGTGCTGTCAGAGTCCTAGATTTGGGTCATTCTGATATATATGTAGTGGTCATGTATTGTCTTCAAATATATACATTTAAATATATATTTAGTACATATTTTATATAATGTCTGGGAGTTGTTCCACATGTGGATGTAGTTTTGGTATCTTTGTGCAGAGAAAATGAGCTCCTCGTCTTACTCTTCTGCCGTCTTGTTCCTGTCATCTGAGGTTATTCTTAAGAACTGCTTTGGTTTTCCTAGGACTGGAAAGCCCAAGTACCCCAGTATGACAGAATGCAAGAAATAGGACCAAGAAATGAGATATTCAGGTTTAAGTTCCTGTTTTTGTGAGCAAATCACTTCCTTTCCCTGAATTTCTACTTCCTCAAGAGAGAAAACAAACAAAAACCCAGAACAATTAGGAAACAGGAAGACAACTCAGGCCAGTCCCAAAGACTCAAGAGCCAGGACCTAAGTCTGAAGGCCCACAATCTCCCCCTCCTGAATTCTGCTTCCTCTCCTCCCATAAGTAACACATGCTCTCTCTGTCTCTTTCTCTCTCACATCCATTAAAATGTTTAGCTCCCTCTCTTTGTGCCTAGCACAGCCTCAGGGTCCCAAAAAGCACCTGAATTGCAGAGCAGCTCCAAAGAATTGGATGCTGGATAAATTGACTGGTGTGTTTGCCCCCCATCCATCTACCAGTCCCCACAAGCTGAGGGAATGTCTCCCTCTAATTATTTTCCTAAGGAACAGACTTAAGTTCTAAGGAACAGACTTAAGAAGATGAAGTAAAGATTTGCATGCAACATGTCATTAAGATTGATGGCAAAGTCTGCACTGATATAATCTACCCTGTTGGTTTTATGGATGTCATCAGCATTAATAAGACTCAAGAGAATTTTTGTTTGATCTATGACACCAAGGGTCGCTTTGTTGTTCATCGAATTACACTTGGGAAGGGCAAGTACAAGTGTGCAAAGTGCGAAAGATCTTTGTGGGGACAAAAGGAACCCCTCATCTGGTGACCCATGATGCTCACATATCTGCTACCCCGATCCCCACATCAATGTGCATTGACACCTAATAAATGAACTTGGAGACTGGCAAGATTACTGATTTCACCAAATGTGACACTGGTAACCTGTGCATGGTGACTGGAGGTGCTAACCTGGGAAGAATTGGTGTGATCATCAACCTGGAGAGACATCCAGGTTCTTTTGATGTAGTTTATGTGAAAGATACCAACGGCAACAGCTTTGCCACCTGGCTCTCAAACATCTTCATTATTGGCAAAGGCAGTAAACCATGGCTCTCTCTTTCAGTGGGAAGGGTACTAACCTTACCATCGCTGAGGAGAGCAACAAGAGACTGGCACCCAAACAGAGCAGTGGATAAAATGATCTCTATGTGACATGACTGGAAAAGTTTTTGTACTTACATATGATAATACATTTAAAAAAACCTGTTTCTCTCCTGCAAAGCTCCGAAGGATTGTTGAACAGTGCTGCAGATGAGGATTTAGAATAGGTAGAATTTATTATATAGGTATTGTTAGAATTTCCAATACCTGGTTACATCAGAAGACTTAGGCAAGAATCATTTTCTAGTAGGAAAGCTAAGAGATGCGTCTGAGAGGAAACAGAGGTAAGCAGGCAACTCCTACATAAAGGGAAACTATGGAACTAAAGGGTAGGGCTAAAGTAGACTTACAAATCAAGTAGGTACATAAGTCAGTCAGTTTGCTTCCTCCCTCCTTCCTCCCTTCCTTGATCTTCTTCATCTCCTGGGAGTAGAAGAGGAAGAAGGAGAAAAGCCCTTCAAGGCCTGCCATGTGCCAGCCACAGTGTTGGGTTCTGGACAGTTTCCCACCCTTGTTCACTCACGTAACATATTCATGGGTTTTGCCATATCTACACACCAGGTATGGCATCATCTACTTAGTATTTTTCTTTGAATCAGCTCTCTTTTCTTTTTTTCCTTTAACTTGTATAGCTACTTTAGCCTTCTACCAATCAATGGCATCTATAGAAGGGCTTGGTAGGTTAGTTATTTTTCTAGTGCATATTTAAATCAACATATAGCTACTAGAAGTAAAACAACATTTGTCCCCATGTCATAGTTACTCATGCCATACTTCAGGATACATCTAGATTAGCTTCTTCAGTCTTGGCTACCACTCCCTGGTGTAGAGATGATGGTCCTCCTCCTACACATGCAGAAGCCAAGGTTCAGAGGGGTTGTAACTTGTTCAAGGTCACAAAACTAGCAGAGGCAGAGTAAGAATTGAAGCCAATTACATTTCTAAGGCCCGTGCTCTTTCTCTTAACACTGCCCTACAGTGGGAAGGAAGGAAGAAAGGAGATACACAAAAACGAGATCTTTCTGCAGAGTTCAATGCATTCATCCACCCAGCTTGCTCAGTTCCTAGGAAGAGCCAAGCCCCACAGCCCATTCTTGCCTCCCTGGAGAACTGGTTCCCTTCATCATGATCAAGCCCTGTACCTGGCACAGACCTGGTGCTTGATTTGTCTGTCAAGTGGTGGCTCTTCTCCAAGGGCAGATCCTGAAACAACTGTCCTGGTGCCAAGGCTCCTAGAAGCCATCTTGAACCCTGCCCTTTTTTGCTGCCATCACTCAGACCACTGCTTTTGTTTCAGCTTCTGGTCTGGGCAAACAGGCCAAGGCTTTGCCCTCAAGCTGGGACTTGAGCAGGGTTTGGTATTTTAGGTAGTGGATTTATGACAGTAGCCATTTCTTCTGGAACATTTTGACAGCATTCCTAATCTTTTCTTTCTACCAACAGCATCTGGTTGCCTAGTATAGAGAGAACACACTTGCTTGGCAAAGAAGGGCAGGAGCTTCTGCCGCCTCTCCTTTGGCCCCTTCACCTTGGTCCTGCTGACGTGTGGTCCTTCCATGAAAGTGACAGAACACAGTCAGGGTCATGTGGAGACTTAGCCTCAGCGTACCTCCTGCTACATTCTCTGCCCTGCCAATGGCTGGCTCTAGGTCTGGGGGATGCGGGGTGAGAGATGAGAGAAGAGGGTCACGAGTAATGGGGCAAAGGAACTGATATTTATTATGGGCCTCCTGTGTGTCACACACGGTACTAGGTGTTCCATACCTGTTATTTCATTAAATTCTCTCAACAACCTACAACCTTAACAAGTAGGTGTTATCATACTCATCTTATAGATGAGGACATCCAAGCCTAGAAAGTTAAATGACTTGTTTAAGGCCGCACAGCTACCATAAAACAGGGCCAGGATTCAAGCCCAGCTCTGTCTGCCTCCAAAGTCCCTGGTCTTTTCCCTACATCAGGCTACCGTGTCTCTGGGTAGGGTATATTATGAGGGGACTTGGAAATCGTCTAGTTTGGGATCCCCTAGGCTGTGTGCATCAATACACCAGTTCTTCAGGGAGGAGGAGGAGGCCAGGAGATTTTGGAGAAAGTTGGTTTAAATAAATTAAATTGACATCTTTTCTTTGGGATTTCTCAGAGCTTTTAATATCCTACTGTGTACATGAGTCTCTGAGAGGGAGCTGTAGTATGCCACATCACCTAAATTACTGTTTTTTTGCCTGAAAAATACCAAGAAACCCATGTTTTTACAGCATTTTGGAAGCAGAAAAATACAAAGAGACTTGTGTTCTTAAACCTTTTTGGAAAATATTCATCTAATCAGACTTCTTTATTAAACTGGAGGCAGGAGACTTGCCCAAGTAATACAATAAGCAGAAGCAGGGTAATTCCAAGCACCCCCACACCTGCGTTTCTGTCTCTGTGGAGAGGCTCTGCCCATTTCATTAGTTGTTAGGAATAAGGTAAATACCCAGCACATGCCAGGTGCTGGGGTTAACATGGCACTGTGGAGAGGCAGCCACATGGCAGTGCAGAGATGGCACTGGCGATGCTGTGGCAGCATGTGGACCTCCCGTGAACCTGGCTCAAAGGCCTGGAGAAGGCTTCCTGGGAGACTGAACAGATCAGGGACTGGCTCCTGTGAGGTGCCGTCTCAGCCCATGGGAAGCTAGAGCCTCTGCCCCTGGCCCACACGACAGGAACAGCAGAGCTGCCTTAGGACCTCCAGTCACATCCACAAAGCCCTTCCTTCTCTCGTGACAGTGAAAGAAGCAATTGGCAGAGGCAGAGATTCCTGAGGAATTCACTGACAGTGGTTGAAATCCCTCTGCAATGTAAGTAAACATTCCTGGCCTGACCACAGAATGATCATGGAAAGTCTGAGCTGGAAAAGAAAGCTCAGTGACTAATCTGGTCCAGGCTACATGGGGGCATGAGGCCTGGAGGCTGAGGTCGCACGTCACTGGGATCCAGTGAGGGCACCCCCCACAGTTCATGTGCAGTGTGAGACCTTAGGCTATCGAGGTGGAAAATCAAAATGTGATGGTTATGAGGCTGCCTCCTACCTGTGGGGATTGGGTGAAGAAAGGGGGAACTGAATCAAGTGCCTCCGGCCATGGAGCCTTCCCAATTCAGTTCAGTCACTCAGTCTTGTCCAACTCTTTGCAACCCTATGGACTGCAGCATGCCAAGCTTCCCTGTCCATCACCAACTCCCAGAATTTGCTCAAACTCATGTCCATTGAGTCGGTGATGCCATCCAACCACCTCCACCTCTATCGTCCCCTTCTCCTCCTGCCTTCAATCTCTCCCAGCATCAGGGTCTTTTCCAGTGAGTTGGCTCTTCTCATCAGGTGGCCAAAGTATTGGAGTTTCAGCTTCAGCTTCAGTCCTTCCAATGAATATTCAGGGTTGATTTCCTTTAGGATTGACTGGTTGGATCTCCTTGCAGTCCAAGAGACTCTCAAGAGTCTTCTCTAACACTACAGTTCAAAGGCATAAATTCTTCAGTGCTCAGCTTTCTTTATGGTCCAACTCTCACATCTATACATGACTAATGGAAAAACCATAGCTTTGACTAGACGGGCCTTTGTTGGCAATGTCTCTCCTTTTTAATATGCTGTCTAGATTGGTGATAGCTTTTCTTCCAAGGAGCAAGCATCTTTTAATTTCATGGCTGCAGGCACCATCTGCAGTGATTTTGGAGCCCAGGAAAATAAAGTCTCTCACTGTTTCCATTGTTTCCCCATCTATTTGCCATGAAGTGATGGGACCGGATGCCATGATCTTCATTTTTTTGAATGCTGAGTTTTAAACCAGATTTCACTCTTCTCTTTTACTTTCATCATGAGGCTCTTTAGTTCTTTTTCACTTTTTGACATAGGCGTGATGTAATCTGCATATCTGACGTTATTGATATTTCTCCCGGCAATCTTCATTCCAGCTTGTGTTTCATCCAGCCCGGTATTTTGCATGATGTATTCTGCATATAAGTTAAATAAGCAGGGTGACAATATACAGCCTTGATG
The DNA here is from genome assembly GCF_002263795.3 of Bos taurus. Taxonomy (NCBI): domain Eukaryota; kingdom Metazoa; phylum Chordata; class Mammalia; order Artiodactyla; family Bovidae; genus Bos; species Bos taurus. The sequence goes on from NC_037340.1 coordinate 52,855,609, forward strand.
TACTCCTTTCCCAATTTTGATCCAGTCTGTTGTTTCTTGTCTGGTTCTAACCATTGCTTCTTGACCTGCATACAGGTTTCTCGGGAGGCAGGTAAGGTGGTCTGGTATTCCCATCTCTTTTAAGTATTTTCCACAGTTTGTTGTGATCCATGCAGTCAAAGGCTATAGCATAGTCAATGAAGTAGAAATAGATGCTTTTCTGGAATTCTCTAGCTTTTTCTATGATCCAACCGATATTGGCAATTTGATCTCTGATTCCTCTGTCTTTTCTAAATCCAGTTTGAACATCTGGAATTTCTCAGTTCAAGTACTGCTGAAGCCTAGCTTGGAGAATTTTGAGCATTACTTTGCCAGCATGTGAAATGAATCCAATTGCGTGGTAGTTTGAACATTCTTTGGCATTGCCTTTCTTTGGGATTGGAATGAAAACTGACCTTTTCCAGTCCTGTGGCCACTGGTGAATTTCCCAAATTTGTTGGCATATTAAGTGCAGCACTTTAATGCATTATCTTTTAGGATTTGAAATAGCGCAGCTGAATTCCATCACCTCCACTAGCTTTGTTTGTAGTGATGCTTCCTAAGGCCCATTTGACTTCACACTCCAGGATGTCTGACTCTACATGAGTGGTCACACCATTGTGGTTATCTGGGTCATTAAGATCTTTTTTTTTTTTTGTATAGTTCTGTGTATTCTTGCCAGCTTTTCTTAATATCTTCTGTTACCTTCTGCATATCTTTCTTAATATGCTTCTGTTAGGTCCATACCATTTCTGTCCTTTATTTTGTTCATTTTTGCATGAAATGTTCCCTTGGTGTCTCTAATTTTCTTGACGAGATCTCTAGATTAGAACTTTCATCCATAGTTCTTCAGGTACTCTGTCCATCAGATCTAATCCCTTGAATCTATTTGTCATTTCCACTATATAATCGTAAGGGATTTGATTTAGGCCATACCTGAATGGTCTAGTGGTTTTCCCTACTTTCTTCAATTTAAGTCTGAGTTTGGCAATAAAGAGTTCATGATCTGAGCCACAGTCAGCTCCCAGTCTTGTTTTTGCTGACTATATAGAGCTTCTGCATCTTCGGCTGCAAAGAATGTAATCAATCTGGTTTTGGTATTGGCCATCTGGTGATGTCCATGTGTAGAGTCTTGTCTTGTGTTGTTTCAGGAGGGTGTTTGCTACGATCAGTGCATTCTCTTGGCAAAACTGTTAGCCTGTACCCTGCTTCATTTTGTACTCCAAGGCCAAACTAACCTATTACTCCAGGTATTGCTTGACTTCCTAGTTTTGCATTCCAGTTCCCTATGATGAAAAGGACATCTTTTTTGTTGGTGGTGGTTAGTTCTAGAAGGTCTTGTAGGTAATCACAGAACTGTTTAACTTCAGCTTCTTTGGTATTAGTGGTTGGGGCATAGACTTGTATTACTGTGATATTGAATGGTTTGCCTTGGAAACAGAGACCATTCTGTCGTTATTGAGATTGCACCCGAGTACCGCATTTCGGACTCTTTTGTTGACTATATGGGCTACTCCCTTTCTTCTAAGGGATTCTTGCCCACAGTAGTAGATATAATGGTCATCTGAATTAAATTCACCCATTCCAGTCCATTTTAGTTCACTGATTCATAAAGTGTTGATGTTCACTCTTGGCATCTCCTGTTTGACCACTTTCAATTTACCTTGATTCATGGACCTAACATTCCAGGTTCCTATGCAATATTGTTCTTTATAGCATCGGACTTTGCCTCCATCATCAGTCACATCCACAACTGGGTGTTGTTGTTGCTTTGGCTCAGTCTCTTCATTCTTTCTGGAACTATTTATCCAGTAACTTCTCCAGTAGCATATTGACTACCTACCAACCTGCGGAGTTCATCTTTTAGTGTCATATCTTTTTGCCTTTTCATACTTTCATGGGGTTCTCAAGGCAAGAATACTGAAGTGGTTTGCCATTCCTTCTCCAGTGGGCCACTTTTGGTCAGAACTCCCCACCATTACCCATCTATCTTGGGTGGCCCTTCTCAGTAGGTCCTAGGAAAACATGACTAACTGCTTTGGACTCCAGGGGTGGGTACTGAGCCCTTCTCAGACTCTGCCTGCAGAGCACTGTGTGCCCTTGTTGGGGTGCAGGGGTCACTTCCCATCTCTCTGGGCCTGTTTCCTCATATCTAAGAAGGAAGAGGTTGGGTTTGTGATGTTTATCAGTGAATGATCCATGGAAAGGAGTTTCATATCAAAGACACAGCATAGCTGACGTCCTTCTGTCTTTCACTGCCCTGTTCTACAGCCTTATCCATTTAATCCCTGGCCATTTACCTGCCATGTTTTCTGTCTTGAGATTACAGAATCTGTGTTCAGGAGACTCAAGGCCCAGTCTGGACAGGCCATGCTATTGGCAGAGAATAAATTAAATTTCAACTAACCTGCCAGAGTGAGACTAGGCCTGATGGGGCCACTGCCCAAGCTGCAGGAAGGAGAACCAGCCTGCCCCAAAGGACCCTCTGAAGAACATGGCCCCTCACCCTCTTTTGGGCCCACAGCCACAGGCAGGGGCCAGCACCAGGAACTGATGGCCAGAGCATTGAGGTATTGACATGGTGCTGCCTGTTGCTGTGACAACCCAGAACAGTTCCAGGTCATGGACCGTGCCATTTCTAAAGCTCTAAAGTTTCCTGAGCTCAGAGACCATCCTTCCATCTTGCACGCACTCCCCTCTCAGTGGGCATTTTTCTGAGGTCGGAGGTAGGCAACGAGGAACCAATCTAGAGAAAGTGCCTGCTGCAGTTCAGACTATCTTTGGAGCCCAGTTTCAGTTCTGAAATTTGGACAGGAGGACAGCCATAATGACAATGGGACTGGAAACCCAATTCTTCTTGGAATGTGTTCAGGGAGCCCCCTCTGACTGAGATACTTGTGTAGAGCTGAGTGGCTGCATGAGACAGAAGTATCACAATTAAGGTCTTCAGCAGCTGACAGGCTGTCATGTTGAAGAGGGATTGTCTTTGTTTGGAATGAGCTCCAGTGTAGAAATATCAGGGTGGCAGGTTGGGCTCAACATAAGGGCAACACTTTCCAGAACTCAGATCAAGAGAAACAACACTTCAAAGGATGGTGGATTTGTCCACTGCTGTGGGACAAGTGGAGGCTCAAGGACATGACAGAAACGCTTTGAAAACGGTTGGCAGACAAACCAGGGTCAAGCAGGTTACCCTAGAACGTCAATTTCAGGAAGGGCCCTTTCAGTTTGGAGACTTGATTTCTAGAATATCCCTAATAGAAGATGCTTGCCCTTTTGGGTGCCCAGTAGTGCCTGAAACCTTCCTGAAAGAAATCACTATCCAAACATCTTTGGATTTATAAAAAAAAAAAAATTACATCTTTTCTCTCATCATTGGCCATCATTCCTCCTTTGGGGCCTCCTTATAAACACTGGGAGTTTTAAACTTCTTTTAACACTTCTCGCTTCACCCTTGAAATTCCTGGAGAATAAATAAACAGTATCTCCCTTGTTAAGGCATCTGTCCTATAAAGTGGGATTCCAGTACCAGGTGCTGCTGGGGGATTTTACGTGTGGGTGTGTGTGTTCGTGTGTGTGTGTGCGTGTTCGTGTGTGTGTACTTCCCCCACTTTCTTTGCCAAGTTGGCTTTATTTTACACCTGTGGTTGATGGCTCTTGGATTAATTCCTCTGCTCTGGATTCTTGATGAGATGATTAGAAATGTGGCTACTGTTCACTGCCATCTTCACTCTGCCTTGGGCTATTTAGGAAGCAGAATGCCAAGTTGATCTTTTGACTGCTCTTCCAGAGACAGTGAATAATGATTTAATTTATAGAAATGATTGGGAATGACAGAAGAGACTTGAGATAACCCCAGATCCTCACATCATGGAAAGTCTGACTGTTTTCCCCAGTGATATTCCATGGTGCAGGTTCAGAAACCATATCTTAAGGGAGAACTCATATAGGAACAGGATCAGACTTGAACTCAGAAAATAAGGGATTCAGTCTTGTGTCTCCCCACTTCAGATCTCAATTTTCTCATCCATAACATGGAGATTCATTTATTCATTAACTCAACTCAACAGAGCATTGTAGGCAAGAAGTAATAACTTTCTCTACTTGTGAAGTTGCTACACATATGAACTGGTTGAGCCATGTCTGAAAAAGTTTTATAAACTATAAAGTGCTTTGGGAAGGAATGGGTTATTATACATAAGATGGGATCCAAAATTTTTTTTCCTTTCTAATAAAGTCCATTATGTCCAGTTCTAGGGAACTGTGTCTTAGCAATGATCCTACATCTTCTGTGGCTGACATCACTGGAAAAATCGCCCTTTCTTCCATCCTGTCCAAAGTGAAAAGTCAACACATATATGAGAGAACAGAGGCTGACCTACGTCTATACTTGAGTTCTCTTTCAGCAATTAGCTGGAAGCCTAGTTGCTGGGATCTCTCTAGACATACAGTCTTCTAAGAAGCTCTTCACATGCCCCAAGTTGTATAAGGCATCAAGGCCACTTTTCTGTTCTGGGGAAGCTGAGGAAGGCAGCAAGAAGTAGTGACAACCAACACAACAAACTGTATCACTCTTAGAGACATCTTCGTCATTCACTGTGGTCCTGTCTCCCTATCTTACCATGAAGAGCTGTTGTGATGCTCCAGTGAGACAATGTTGCAAAAGATCTTTGCAAAGTTAAAGAGCAGGTACTATTTTTCAGGTATTATTTTTCTATGCTTACCACCTGAACTTGAGTTAGCCCTTGTGATGCCTGCCTATCTCCATGCCTCTCAATTACCAATACTGGCTTGGCCTGCAACCACAAGTGATATTTGATATTCTGATCAGTATCTACTAAATAAGTTTCCAACACTTTTATTTTTTAAGAGTTGTTCTCTCTCTTTCTAAATAACTTTGAGAATCATTCTCCCAACACAGAAGTTAAAAACTGATTTCACCTGATAGCTTAGCTGTCTGGCTAATGCCACCCTGTTATCAGGAAGTAGAGCTCTATTTCCTTTTTTGTTTAAGCTGCAGTCATTCTAAGTCATGACCATCTACAAGTTAATGAATATGACTTAATTTCCAAGCCGATGACGGTACTGAGATAGTACACCACTCCTTGCAACACCTCCCAGACAACTTCCTGCAGTTAGACCTACTGATAGATGGGAAGGATTACTTAACATTTCTAAAGCACAAAGGAATTTATGACTTGTTTTTATTAGTTCTTCCTCAAATGTCCCTAAAAGTATGGTCCATAAAACATTGGTGAAGAAATCTGGGTCCTGGGTAACACCATCAACATGACAAATCACCATTTCCATGGATAAGACTTGTGTGATTAATTCCTCCAGTAAATTCCTGTGGGGTCAATCAAGTTTTGACATTAACAGTAAAGGGATTGTGAGAGTGCCATCCAACTATCAATGAAAGTGACTGGTGCCGATGGTCTTTCAAAACTCCACCAAGTAAGCTAATGATTTTCAGATGCATTTTCCTCCAGCTGGGTTTCTCTCTTTCCTACATGGATATCTTAATTTTCTCAAAGGTGGAACAGGGAATCTGGAGCCCTAAGAAGAGAAATAACTCGCCCACATTCATTGAGTAAAGTGGCTGCAGAGCCAAGACCATAGCACTGGTAGGTGCTTGATAAATAAATACTTGATAAATGAATGACTGAAGGAACTCAAAACTGGTACATGTTTCTCTACCCTGACTTGGCTCTACAAAAAGCTAAAATGTGGCAGGTCCAAACAGATGGGCTATAGATGAAGCTCAAATTTTGAAGGTTTTGTATGAAAAAAAAACTGTAAAATATCTCATTACTAATTTTTAAAAAACTATTGTTCAATCAATAATGTTCAACCAATAATAGTTTGGATATACTGGGTTAAATAAAATACTATTTTTTTTTAAATGACAAAAAATAGTTTATTTCTTTGATACAGTATATACAATATTGCACTCATGTTGCAAGTAGTGTGTAAAAAAAGAACTCTATTTGGACTGCCGTAACAATTGTCTGGGCCTGATATTTCATGGCTCACCAACAATAACTGTAGCACTGCCCTTTAACCCACTGAAAAGAGCAACGCTTGATAAAGCCTGCTTTTTATTCCAGCGTCAGTGACCAGCAGTTTAAAAACTATATGCATAATGAGGAAACTTCAGTTATATAACTACCTTTCAGTCACATAACTACCTTTAAGTCTGAGGCACTGGTAATCTGTATCCATATATTAAAGAACTAAATACTGTCAAGCTATTTTCCAGGTTTTATCAATTATTTTTCAATAACTTTTCCTTTCCATTGTACTTAATCATATTACCTAATATGCTATTCTTTCCTGAACAAATGAAACTATTTTGCAGCAATAACTATTGTTCATCCTTGTGAAACCCATTATAAACTTTTTTATTCAGACTGAGCTACAAAGTCTGATTTTCTCAGAGTCACTCAGCAATTTGGGTTAATTCAGAGTTAGGAAAGGATTTCCTGCCACCAGCCACACACTCAGCCCCTGAGCTGAGGCCTGAATCCAGACACACAAGAGGGAGTGTTAACCTGATCCTGCTGGGGTCTGGGGACACCCTATTCCTGCCTCACACACACCCCTGACATTTACTTCATAGAGTCACTGTCATTGATACACAAATGCTTCTGGAAGATCTCAGTGCTTTTAAACAGTAACCAATTTGTTTTCCTGGTTTTCATCTATTACATGGGTGGTTGGTAGCTATTTCTGCTGCTTAGTCACTTCAGTCATGTTGGACTCTGTGCGACCCTATGGACTGCAGCCTGCCAGGCTTCTCTGTTCATGGGATTCTCTAGGCAAGAGTACTGGAGTGGGTTGCCATGCCTTCCTCCAGGGGATCCCCAGGACCCAGGGGTTGAACCCGTGTCTCCTGCATCTCCTGCACTGCAGGCAAATTCCTTACTACTGAGCCACCAGGGAAGCCCACATGAATATAAAATACTATTAAAATCAATCATATTTGTTTCTTTTTTTAATATGGCAAGAAAATTTTAAATTCCATGTATGGCTTCCCTTTGTGGCTTACATTATAAATCTATTGGGCTCTATTGCAATCTAGATTAGAGAAGCTTTAGAAAAAGAATTATTGCAGGGTTACAGGAGATGAGTAAAATAGGTGAGAGATTAAGAGATACAACCTCCCAATTATAAAATAAGCCACAGGGATGTAATGTGCAACATTGGGAATATAGCCAATAACATTGTAATAACTTTGTATGGTGAGAGAGGATAACTGCTAGATTATCATGGTGATTATTTTATAATGCATAAAAGTATCAAATCACTTTGTTGTACAAAAAAAGAAAAAAGCCTTAAAAATTAACCAAAAAGAATTATATATGAATTGTTAACCTTTCAGCAAAAATTACTTTTTCAGTCTAGCTGAGAAACTAGGAAATAAAGATAAGGGTAATTAACTTTCTTGGCAACAACAAAAAGATTCCTCCTTCTTTTTTCTACCTTAATTCTTTCCCTAAAGTTTCCTTTGCAGTCTCTTTAACCACATACCTAGAAAGCTGGGAAATCCACTGAAGTATTGGTAGCTTGTTGGGTGGCTGACCAGCCAACCCAGGAAGCCAGGCATCTAACCAGAAGAACAACCACCCCAATTCCAACTGCCACAGGCACAGAAGTCATATTCGAACCAAGGAAGTATTTTTGGAGTATACTCTTGGTGAATAAGTTTTCATAACAATAATTGCCATAATAACTGACATTTTTATAGCACTTTGCAAATTTATCACGTATTTTCATGTATCATCCCATTCGATTCTTGTAATGACCCTATAATATAGGCGTTATTATGATCCCATTTGATACAGACACAAAACTCAAAATGATTAAAAGCTTTGCTTATGCCCACACAGCTAGAAGGTGGTAAATGTGGTTGGAAACCCTGGCCTCCGAATACAGGTCTTTAGTTTGTATCTCAGGGCATCCAGAATCCAGCGTGTGAGCTCCCACCGGCCTGACTGAGGGTTCAGCGGCCCCAGTGTCCTTTTCCTGAAGTGCTTCTCTAGAATAGGCAACAGCAGAGGAGGAAAGGAAAGATTTAAGAAGAGAAGAAAAATTCAGGTAAGGGAACACAAATGTAACATCTTGATGCGAAACTCCCTTAACAGCACACCATAATCCTCACTCTAATGACCTTTTATGCTGATGCACACGGAAAAGGAAGTGTTATCAAGGCCAAATCCTTACTAGGGGAAATCTTACCTACTGCTGGGCAGACGCCAGCATTACTGTGTCCATCTGAAAGATGAGGAAACTGAAGCTCAAAGGTATTAAGTTCAATGTTCACTCCACCACCCTAAGTTGGTTTGTACATCATTATGCAAATCATATGCATCTTTATTACTGCCATCTATTTTTTGTCCTTATTCATTAATATTCAACAATTATCTTTATTTTTATACTAGTTTCTATTCTAGTTTCTTTGGATTTACCTTGTTTCCTTTCTCTGGCTCTTAAAATAGGTTTAGGGTCTTAAAATTTTTTTTGCTGTTTTTTTCTGGTAAATGCACTTAAGGCTATGAATTTTCCTTCAAGTATCACTTTTACTGCATCCATGTGTTTCCATTACTTCCACTGCATGTGATAATATCAAAACTCATTTCTTTAATGCTACTTCATTAATACTTTCTTATTATTCAGTTCTAAATATTTTTAAATTTTCACTGGCTTTCCTCTTTAATATGGATTTGACATGGAAGTATGATTTTTATTATCCAAAAATAATATCTGTTTTTTGAATACATGGTGCAAAATTAAAGAGATATGAAAAAGCATGCAGTGAAAAGAGCAGTATGGAGATTCCTTTAAAAAGCTAGTAATAAAGCTATCATATAACCTAGCAATTCCATTACTGGACATACACCCTAAGAAAATCATAGTTCAAGAAGACACATGTACCCCAATGTTCATTGCAGCATGATTTACAATAGTCAGGACATGGAAGCAACATAGATGACCATGGACAGATGAATAGATAAAGAAGTGTGGTACATATATAAAATAGAATATTATGCTCAGCCATAAAAGGAGCAAATGTGAATCGGTTGAACTGAGGCGGATGAACCTAGAGCCTGTTATAGAGTGAAGTAAGCCAGAAAGAGAAAACAAATTGTGCAGATTAACACATATATATATAGAATCTATAAAAATTATACTGATGAACTTGTTTGCAGGGCATGAATAGAGATGCAGATGTAGAGAAAAGATTCATGGACACTATAGGGGAAGGACAAGGTAGGACGAATTAAGAAAGTACCATTGACGTATATATATTACCTTGTAAAATAGATAGCTAGTGGGAACTTGCTGCAAAGAGCAGGGAACTCAGCTTAGTGCTCTGTGAAGACCTAGAAGAGTGGGATGGGAGTGAGTGGGAGGGACTCTCAAGAGGGAGGGGAGATATATAGAGATATATATAGAGAGAGAGAGAGAGAGAGTTATAGTTATGACTGATTAATGTTGTACGGCAGAAACAACACAACATTGTAAAGCAATTATCCTCCAATTAAAAATAAATTAATTAAATAAAAAAGAAAAGTCTCTCAAAAGCTACATATGTGTGATTCTATTATGATGCATCACAAAAAAGGCAAAACTATAGGGAGAGAAAGCAGATCAGGGGCTAAAGATGGTGGGAGCTTGGCTCTAAAGAGACGGTAGAAAAGCTGAGAGGTAATGGAACTGTTCTATGCCTGCACTGTGGTGGTGATTGCATGCTGTATACGTTTGTCAGGGCTTCCCAGGGGGGGGCGGTGGTAAAGAATCCGCCTGCCAGTGCAGGAGATGCAAGAGACCCAGGTTCAATTCCTGGGTTGGAAAGATCCCCTGGAGTAGGAAGTGGCAACCCACTTCAGTAGTCTTACCTGGAAAATTCCATTGACAGGCTTCAGTCCATGGGGCTGCAAAGAGTAGGACATGATTGAGAGTGCACACACACACACACACATTTGCCAACAGTTGGAGAAATGTTTAATAAGAATGGTGTGTTGCACTGTACATAAATTACATCTTAATTTCTTAAAAAAGTCTCCTTTGCCTCTCCAGAATTAAACACTACCTTCCCCTTTCATCTAAAATTTATAGCTTTGTTTTTTCTCTTCATAGTACAGCAACATCTATTTTAGTTACAAGGAAATTTTTAAAACTATCTAATTTTAAAAAACTGACTATTAAAACAATATTCTGGACTAGAACATGTCCTTTGCAATCATCACAATTTGCATACTGTGATTCACTGGTAAAAAATTATCTTTAACACATAGACCCCTATACCTGGGATCTACCATGTGTGCTGGAATCCATTAGCACATCTTGGAAAGCTCAGGGGACTCTGGCAAAGTTCTGAACCCTCCTCTCTGTGTCATTGCTTGAAATACAACCAGAAAGATCAGGTTCACAGTGTGCTTAAGCCCTGGACAGCATCAGCTCTGGTGACATGAGTTAAGTAGTCATAGGAGAAGCTTGCTAAGATGACATAGTTATACTCATCCATTCCCAAACTAAAATAATCTCATTGTCTTTAATATTGCTGGGTTATGACAGCCAAACAATAGGATTAAACAGGGAGTGGGTGAGGTCCATCAACAGTATCATAATAATCCCTCCTGTGCGGGAGGATGCAGTAAAAGAAAGCCCTGCTCTAGGAGGACTGCTCATTAATGGAGTCTTCACCTTAATCCAGAAAGTCTTTAAAGATGTTGAACCCTTGCTTAGTCATTAAGTACACAAGTATGGTTGGAAAAATCACTCTCCCTATGCCTTGTTTTCTTCTTCCATAGAGAAAATTCCACCCATTTCACTTGTCACCAGAGAGACTGAGAGGAATTGTGGGCAGAGTCCAAGCACCAGAGAAGATTCCTTCCATAACCACTGTATTTGTCAAGTGAGGATCTCTGATTCTCCTACTGTAATGATGAGGGTAGCCTCCTATCCTAGTCCCTCAATGGTCAGGAGGTCCAAAAGAAACTCTCATCTGTGAATTTCTCAATAAGCATCATACCATCACCAAATGAAATAATGGATGGATAAGGGCTTTGGACCTTACAAAATGCTGTAATGGCGTCAATACCTCCCTTACACACCCACACACTCTTTCCTACATAAATAATTCAAGCCTGTCCTTCAAAAATCAGCTCAAGCACCAACTCCTCCAGGAAGCCTTCCTGGAATGCCTGGCTGGAGCTTTAGTGGCCCTCCTCTGGGTTCCCAGAGCCTCTCATGCTACACTGTGATTGTAATTTGCTAGTCTGTCACCTCCTCTGATCTGGAGGCTAATGGTCCAAGTGTGCATCCCTCCTGTTTTCATCTCAGGGGAGGTATGATGCCCAGCAGAGTGGGCATGCAAACACGGTTGTCAACAAATTCTTACTGATGAAATTTAAGGTGTTGCTTTTACAAAGTCTTCCCATCTCTCGACCAGATATAATTTTTCTTTACTCTGAACTCAGAGTGTTTTCTGTCTTCTTCTCTTATGAGATTGTAAGCAAGTCACGTCACTCTCTGAGCCCAGTGACAGCCACAATACTCATGCTAATGCTGCGGGAGCAGAGAGCTGGGAAGGTGCTCTGAAGGGACTGAGGGAGAGGAGCAATGGGGAAAAGGCTCAAAACTTTTAAAATTTATTTTATTGAAGTGTAGTAGATTTATAATGTGTTAGTTTCTGCTGTACAGCAAAGTGATTCAGTTTTACATATGTATATGTTCTTTTCCATTATGGCTATCCGGGATATTGAATATAGTTCCCTGTGCTATACTGTAGGACCTTGTTGTTTATCCATCCTATATATAATAGTTCAGGGTTTCCAGGTGGCACTAGTGGTAAAGAACCCACCTGCCAACACAAGAGACTCAGGAGACACAGGTTCAATCCCTCGGTTGGGAAGATCCCCTGGAGGAAGAGCATAGCAACTCACTCCTGTAACCTCGCTTGGAGAATCCAGTGGAGAGAGGCACTTGGTGGGCTACAATCCACAGGGTCACAAAGAGTCAGACATGACTGAAGTGACTTGGCCTGCACACACACGCATGCTAGAATGCTAATCCCACACTTCAAGTCCTCCCCTCCCACACTCCCTCCCTTGGCAACCACAAATTCGCTATGTCTGTGAATCTGCTTCTGTTCTTTGGATAGGTTCATTGTGTCACATTTTTATTATGGATTCCGCATAGAAGTGATATTATATGGTATTTGTCTTTCTGGCTTACTTCATTTAGTATGATAAATCTCTAGGTCCATTCCATGTTGTTTCAAATAGCATTGTCTCATTCTTTTTTATGGCTGAATAATATTCCATTGTGTATATGCACCACATCTTCTTTATCCATTCATCAGTTGATGGACATTTAGGTTGCTTCCATGTCTTGGCTGTTGTGAATAGTTCTATTATAAATCTAGGGGTGCATGCATCTTTTTGAATTATAGTTTTCTCTGGATATGGGCTTCCCTGGTGGCTCAGATGGTAAAGCGTCTGCCTGCAGTGTGGGAGACATGGGTTCGATCCCTGGGTAGGGAAGATCCCCTGGAGAAGGAAATGGCAACCCACTCCAATACTCTTGCCTGGAAAATCCCATGGATGGAGGAGCCTGGTAGGCTACAGTCCATGGGGTCCCAAAGAGTTGGACATGACTGAGCGACTTTACTTTCTTTCTTTTCTCTGGATATAGGCCCAGGAGTGGGATTGCTGGACCATATGGCAACTCTATTTTTAGTTTTTCAGGAACCTCTATACTGTTCTCCATAGTGGCTATGGGAAAGCCGCTCAGTCACGTCTGACTCTTTTCGACCCCACGGTCTGTCCATGGAATTCTCTAGGCAAGAATACTGGAGTGGATTGCCATTCCCTTCTCCAGGGGATCTTCCCAACCCAGGCATTGAACCAGGGTCCTCTGCATTGGCAGACAGATTCTTTTCCTTCTGAGCTATCAGGGAAGCTGCAAATGTCTATTTAGGTCTTCTACTCATTTTTTCATTAGGGAAGTGGTTATACCAATTTACATTCCCACTGACAGTGTGGGAGGGTTCCCGATTCTCCACACCCTCTCCAACATTTGTTATCTGTAGATTTTTAAATAGCGGCCGTTCTGATTGGTATGAAGTGGTACATTATTGTAGTTTTGACTTGCATTTCTCTAATAATTATAGACATTGACCTTCTTTTCTTCTGCCTGTTGGCCATCTGTATGTCTTCCTCAAGGAAGTGTCTATTTAGGTCTTCTACTCATTTTTTCATTAGGTTGTTTGCTTTTTGGGGTTGAGTTGTATGAACTATTTGTGTATTTTGGAAATTAAGCTCTTGCTGGTTGTATAATTTGCAAATATTTTCTCCCAGTCCATAGGTTGTCTTTTTGTTGATGGTTTCTTTTGTTATAGAAAAGCTTGTGAGATTTATTAGGTTTCTTTTGTTTATTTTTGCTTTTATATCTTTTGTCTTGGGAGACTGACCTAACCTTGGAAGAATGACCTAAGAAGACATTGGTATGAATTATGTAAGAGGATGCTTTGCCTATGTTCTCTCCTAGAAGTTTTATGGTGTCTGGTCTTGTATTTAAGTCTTTAAGGGCTTGAATTCTTGCTTCATCTTTCCTGTGTACCCTTTTCCTGTGAAACCAGGAACACAGTTTAGAGACTGAGTCAGGATTAACTCTCAGCCATGCATTCACTTCCCTCCCTTCTCTGGAATGCCTGACTCTTCACAGGGCTGATCTCTCTTCTGTGGAGGTCCCTGACATTCCCACTGGCTTCCTGTGGGTGACACACATCTTGCTGATTTCCCAGCGTCCGCAAAGACAGAGAGGCTCTGAATCCTCATTACACCCTGATTACTAAAGAGTGTTCAAAGATTCCTCTCTACAGCCCTACTCACAAACTCTGGCTTGATCAATGTGCCATAGGTCTATGAATGTCCCAACTTACATGGGTCACAGCTGGGATCCCAATAGAGGAGAACATATTATTTAGAAAGTTTAACTAAATGGTCTCCAGAATGCCTCAGGCCTACAACCTTACATGTTTAAGCACATTCCCTGCTTCCCAGAAATGTAGAATCTTAAAAGTCAATGCTGAGAAGGCTCTTGGAGATCAGCCAGCCCGGCCCATTAATTCTTAGATTGGGAAACCGAGGCCCAGAGAAGGTATGTGAGGTGGCAGGACCAGAACTTGAACACAGCTTTCCCGACCCAGATTAATGATTCTTTCCTGATCCTTTGGCTGCCTTTGGGGATAGCAAATAGCTCTCTGCACCAGGGAATTGAGTGGCGAGGTTCTTAACATTTCTTTCAAATGAACTGCAGAAGCTTATGTGTGCTTTGACTAAAGCTGTTCATGACTATTGTCTAGACAATCTTGAACAGGAAAATTCTGAAATCACTTCAGTTAGAAAGTCATCAAAGAGGGATGAGTTTGAGCCGCAGCTCTACTACTGACAAGATGACTGACTTTGGACAAATTGCTTGCGTGAACCTCAGTTCTCTGTCGTGGGCAACTGAGTCATCAGTGGCACATCACATCAGTGCTGCCCAACACAAACCCTGTGAGCCATGCTGGAATTCTCTAACAGCACAGCAGTTGCCAAGTCCTGCTGATTCCTACACTGATGTCTTTATCTCTTCCATTTCTCTCTTTCCCCTGATCCTTTTCTCGTTCAGGCTCCTGTTTCTGCTGCTCTGAATTATGGTCATAGCTGACCTCACTTGCAGCTCCAGAACTGGGACATCTCAGCTGCCATCCCACAACTGAAAACCTTCCCACCAATCTCAGGGTAAATTCAGACTTCATACTAGGCCCTCTAGGGTCTGCTGTCTGCCTACCTCTCCGGCCTCATTCCTCATCTTCCCAACCCATCATCTCCATTCTTCTATCCCACGCCTGGTCCTTTTAGTTCCTTTAGGAAATCTTGCTTTCCCCGGGTCTGAGTTAACCCATTAAGTTAACACTCTGAGCCACTTCTATTATGACCACAGGACACACTGTATCTTCCCTTTACCTGACTATCCCCCACAGCAAGATGGTCCCATAGAAGGGACCTTCTTGATCATGAGTTTCATTGTATCTCCAGAGCCAAGTATTGTGCCAGACAATATGGCAGACACTTCATTTCTTTTGAGAAATGTGAATGGATCTGTAAAATGATATGATATGATAAGAATGTCACACAGAGTAAATGAAATACGTCTGCACAGTGTGTAACATGCAGAAGTGACTTTTAATCAGTTTTTTCTCATCCCTGTTTCCCTTTTTGATCTGCTTCTAAAAGGGTAAAAACTGGAAGGGTGACAACACAGCAAAGAAAGTAGAAAAAGACTTGAAAAAATTCTTCATAAAAGATGATATCCAAGTGGCAGAAAAGTGCTCAATTTCATTAGTCATCAGGAAATACAAATTAAAACCTCAATGTAATACTGCCCCCACCCACCAGAATGGCTAAAATGAAAAGGATAGATAATAGCAAATGTTAACAAGGCCGTGTAACAACTAAAACTCTCATACATTGCTGTGGGGTGTGTAAAGCAGAACAATTACTTTGGAATAGTGTTTGGGGGAATCGAGTAAAATGAACATATTCATACTCCGTGACTCAGCAATTCCACTCCCAGATGTGTGCCCAACAGAACTGCATTCATATGTTCACCAAAGATGTGCTAGAATGTTCATAGCAAGGACTGGAAACAACCCAGATTTCTATCAACATCAGAATGGATAGACAAACTGCTATTTACTTACACAAGAATATTACATAATAATTAAAATGACAACCTATGCATGACATCATGGTTTAATTTCATATATATCATGATGAGCAAAAAAAGCCAGACACAAAAGCATACCTGCTATATAATTCCATTCATATGAAGTTCAAGAACAAACAGAAAAATTATGGCCTTAGAAGTCATGACAGAGTTTACCCTTGGAGAGATGCAGTAATGATTGGAAGGGGCTACAAGTGGGGCTTTGGGGATTCTGGTAATTTTTTTTTCTCTATTTAGGTGGTGGTTACCCAGATGTGTTCACTTGTGACAGTAAGTCTAGAACTTCGATTTGGGGGAGATTTCTGTCATTCTTAATGAAAAGAGTGGCTCACTGTGCTAAACTATTGGGAGGAACCATGTGGTTTATGCTTTCCTTCTGGGAATCTGTATTTAGTACATGCTTGGCAGAAGGTGCCTATGTGACCTCCCTCTACTTAAAGATCTAGGCCTCTGAGCTCAGGGAAGCTTCCCTGGTAAGCAAGATTATATACCTGCTGTTGCAATTCATTGTTGAAAGAATTAAGTACGTCCTGCTAGACTCCACTGGGAGAGGACTCTTGGAAGTTGGGCCTGGTTTGCCTCTGGGCTTCACCGCATGCACTTTTTCCCTTCACTGATTTTGCTTCGTATCCTTCCACTGTAATAAACCTTAGCTGTGAGTACGACTATATGCTGAGTCTTAGGAGTCCTGCTAATGAATGATTGAGGGCCTCCCTGGTGTCTCAGATGGTAAAGAATCCACCTGCAATGCAGGAGGCCAGGGTTCAGTCCCTAGGTGGGGAAGATCCCCTGGAGAAGGGAATGGCTATCCACTCCAGTATCCTTACCTGGAGAATTCCATGGACAGAGGAGCCTGGCAGGCCCCAGTCTGTGGCGTCACAGAGATGGACATGACTGAGTGACTAACACTTTCACTTCAGTGAACGATTGAACCTGAGAGCAGACCCTGGGACAGAGTTAGAAGTGGATTTCCCTAGAAGGAACCTGACTGAAATACAGTGAAGGGGCTGTTGGGAAAGAAGGAAGGACAAAGGGGCAGGAGATGCTGCACACCTGCTGTCAGGATGGCTTTGGAGATAGGGCTGGAATAAAATAGCTGCTGGTTCCTGCCTCTTGTTAGAGGGAAAAGTTACCTATAGCATTCAAAAACGTGAGTTCTACTCCAGAAGAACTGGCTTGCATCTCCCCTGGCTACTTGCTGGCCAGAGTGAGAAGGGAAATCCAGACTGAGAGATGCCTTTGGTTTCATCCTCTCCTCCAGAGCCCAACTCTTCCAAAAGGGAAGCTCGAGGGGGCTAAGGAGGTTGACATTGCAACGTCCTCTTCTCTAAGGCAGAGGGCAAAGTGGTTGCCAGGAGTAAAACTTTGGATAAACTAGGGAAAACCAGAGGAGGCAATGCAGCCAATTCTTCAGGCCCACATCCCCCTTCCAACCATGATCTCCTGGCAGCTGTAATGTTAGCCGTATAAATGCTGAATGCTTGGGACTTGTGTAAATATGCAATTTTTTGAAAGGGGGAATTTTTGTAATGGCTTTGTATTTTGTGGCTAGAGCATCTGGATGTTTGGTTAAAACTGAAGAAAAGTCCTAGCCATGTAAGTTCATAAATGCTAGAGAGATCATCCCAAAGAGGGAAACTGAAAAATTAACAACAAAAAGTATTCGTGAAATACATCCTTACTGATGATTTTCACTTTGAGTTTTGCCTATTGAGCCTCTGGCATGACCAAACCAGGTCTGTTTGCCTGGTGCTCAGCCAGCCAAACTCTGATATGCTGAGGTTTGCAGTGGAGAAAGCATTTATTCACAAGGTGGCCAAGCAAGGAAGTGGGAGAACAAGTCTCAAATCCGTCTCCTGGAAGGCGAGGGGCTGGGGATACTTATGGGATAAAGAAGTAGGGTAGTCTGAGGTGTGGGGACAGATGACTGGAGGTAAGAGAAAGGTGAAGTAATCGATGTTCTGTACAAGCATATCTGTCTTACATGCTTCTTTGTGGGACATTGTTCAGAAAATAGCATCATTAACATGATCTGAGAATGGAGTTTTTGGCCTCTGAAGACAAAAGGTCATGAACTGGACACTCACACAGGCCCAGTTGAATGGTCAGTGGTCTCTACTGATTTGAATTGAACAAGACTAGCTCCACGTTCCTGGAAAACAATTCAAGCAACCAATTCTAGAGTGACCCACACATCAGAGGTGTTATTTATAACGGGAAGTTAAAGGAGTCTTGTGATATACTATCTAAGTTACCTGAAGCTTGGAGGACATATGTTTGTGAGAATAATTAAAGCAAGTTATTAAAGCAATAATAAAAGCAATAATTAAAGTAAGTTATTCAATGAAGGATATTATTTACTAAGCAACTTATGGGCTTCCTAGGTGGTACTAGTGGTAAAGAATCCACCTGCCAATGTAGGAGCCACAAGAGATATGGGTTCGATTCCTGGGTTGGGAAGATCCCCTGGAATAGGAAGTGGAAACCCACTTCAGTATTCTTGCCTGGTAAATTCCACGGACAGAGGAGCCTGGTGGGCTATAGCCCATGGAGCCACAAAGAGCCAGAGTCAACTGAGCACACGCACAAACAAGCTAAAGTTTAAGGGATCTAATTAATAGTTGCCCTTGGTTTCATGGGGAAAAGGCAATTGACATGAAAATATAGGCACTCACCGGCTGAAAACACACTTTGGAGTTTTAAAAAGCAGTTTTTAGTAGCTAATACTCATCTGATAATATCAGATCTTGCAAATGCCGATCGTAACAGGCTTATGTTTTTGCCTGCTGTGCATATATTTGAGTGGGTCGGTTTGGACTCTAAGAATCTGGACTCTCAGAAAGTGCTTGGGAAAGACTCGCTTGTCACTGGGCTTAGAACCTGGCCCTTTGGTCCACTAGCATCAGCTATTTCTGGCACCAGGGAAATGCCATTGGCCTTTGGGGTCCTAAATCCACTGATCCTAAGGGCCTACGCCTAACTCTGACCTTAAACCTAACGCTCTCTGCTCTGGGTCTTTATAGCCTCAACTGGAGCTGGGCTGACCTAAAAGCTGGACTCAAGCTCTAGAAACTCTGGTACCCATGTAGATAAAAAGTCCTAAACAAAGAGAATGTCATGGATTCTGGCTGAACTGTCTGGTTCGCATACAAGTGTCCACAGGAAAGGGCTTAGGATCAGATGGGACCATCTGAGAAGGAGCTCCTGCAGAAGCTCCTCAGTGCTTCTGACACAGACTGATGGCATTCTCACTTGAGTTTTTCCTGCTGGCAGCTGCACCTCAGTGCCTGCAACCCCTCAGCTTCCCACAGAAAAATGGGAGTCTCACGCCCACTTCAGAGACGTCTGCCTGCTGTTCCCAGAATACGCACTGATGGCCCCTCCCCTCTCTTCCTGGGCCAACACCTTAGGAGGTAGTTTGACTGTTGAATGCAGCTGCTCCAGAAATTGCTGCTCGTTGGATGAAAGATCAGGGTGAAAGGATGGGAAGTTATGGAAGCCCATTCTTAAAGGTGTTAAAGATTCTGGGTTTCATCCCAACCACTTCTTGAACAGGATTATCTTTCTGGTTCAGTTGTGTAAGAATGTTTTTCTATAAGAATGCTTTTGATCCTTCCACATACAACCCTTCTGGTGAAAGGTCTGGAGGACCCTAAGGGATGATTTCAACATGTTAAGTTATGATTCCTAAATGGGACACACTGAGTTTGAGACAAGAGAGGAAAATCCAAAACCAGTACCTAGGGAGCTCAGGGCAGCACCAATGCTCTGTTTTTCAGAACTTCCCTGGAAGCTTCCCTGTTTCTGAAGGAAAATTCACTTTCCAAGTGGCTGAAACCTTTCAATTCTCACTAAGCCTGGAGCACATCTGACATTGCGGAGCACGGTGCAACCCAGCCCCACACTTCCCATGGAGAATGCCTTCAGATGCTGTCCACTCGAGGTTGGGTGAGCTGCTGTTTCAGACAAGCCCAGCGTTTGTAACTGCCAGCCTTGGGTAGCCCCTCCGAATGTGAGGACTAAACTGAACTAACTGGATGGAAGTGGAGACCTTTGAAGGGAGCCCCATGATTGGGTGGGGGGCACACTGGGGGCCCTATGAACCTGTACTGCCTGCCTAGTGGCTGTCCTATTTGGGGTGCCCTGATAATCACCAGCTCTTGGTTTTCAGGAGTTCCAGGTACGCTCTCTGGGGTGCTCTTCTTGTGTGTTGCACCTCAGCATCACTTCACCACTTGGAAGCCTTCACGTCAGCTTCAACTTTCTATCTGCAGCTGTGCTAAACTTCAGCTGATGCCTTGGACCAGTAAAACTTGAGGAGAAAGCCACCTGCTTTCCTAAAATAGCCCTTTCTGGTTACTGGGCTTTAACTGGCAGAGTCCTGAACCTCTAAAGTACATGACTGAGGTCGGTGCTGCAGGCTGGGCTGGTCTCACCCTGTTTCATGGGCTCCTAGTGAGAATAATTTTGCTGCAAAGACGTCTTGGCCAATAAGGGAGGAAGTGGACAGTGCAGAAAAGAGTGAATATAGCAGGCCTGAGATTACATTTCAGAAAGACAGGCCCTCGGCTGGCACTGGGCAACATGAATTTCTGGAGGGTTCCCTCCAGACCTGAGATGATGAATGGTTGTCTATCCTGACCTGTTTGTACAAATGACATGGTTCACACTGAACATCTGCTTTCCTTCTGGGAACCTGGTGTTTGGGGACCTGCCAGGCAGAGGGTACCCATGTGACTGATCCCCAACAAAACCTCGAACCTCTATGCTCTGGTGAGCTACCCTGGTAGATAAAATCTCACATGCATTGTCACAGTTTGTTGCTGGAGGAATTAAGTGCATCTGCTGGGAGAGAGTCTATTAACGCTCCGGGAAGCCTGAGCCTGGTGCCCTCTGGATTCTGCCCCACGTACCTCTTCCCTTCGTTGATCTCACCTCATGTCCTTTCACTGTAAATAAATCATTGTGTGAGTCCTCATAACAGGTCACAGAAACTGGGAGTGGTCTTAGGAATACCCACACAGTATCGAAAAAGGACAAGAAGGATTAAGAGATTTGTAAGAAGGATGAAGAGAGCTCAATGCAAGATGGGGAAAGGGACAAAGACAGGAAACGAGGCAAGAATTAATACGGCAGCAGGACTGAACTTGTGGCTCCTGGGGCTGCCACCCGCAGTGTGAGCTCAAGGGCTCACAGAATTGTCCAGAGGACAGTCCTCAGATGACCCCGGCGCAGCACAACTGCCAGAGGGAACACCCTAACCCTCAACTCTACTGGCAACATGAGCAGATGGGATAATAATCTATTATAGGCTGTACCATTATATAGGATTGAGACCTTTTGTCCATTTTGTTGAGCTTTTGTAACCACTCTGTGAGGAAGAATAGACAGGGATTATTATTGTTCCTAATTCACAGGGCATGTAAAGGCCTCCTGTCCCTAGAGTCACAGTTTACTGTCCCAGCTGTTGCTACCTCTTTGATGAAACTCACCATGATCTTCCACAAGCGCTGGTTCACTGTGCATATCTGTCTCTTCTACTAGACTTCGACTTCCTTTTTCCTTAACTTTTTTTAAGATGGGGGAGAGGAAAAGATCTTCTCATGATAAATTAATTGTGGGAAAATACTAAAATAAAATAAAAATCACATGAAATCCCTATTTTAGTCATCTTTGTGTGCCACCTGTTTCCAAGAATAAGCTGGCACACAGTAGGTGTTCAATGAACAGTGCATTGATCTGTTGTCAGCTGAAGGGTTGTCAGAGGATTAAATGAGACAAGACCTGGCACTTAATAGGCACTCTATCAATGTTAGTTGAGTTTCTTTGGTATTTTTATTGCTGTTATAAGTTGAAACGGAAGGAAGAAGATCATCATTTTGGCTTGCAGAACCTAAGTGAAACCGGTCTAGCAGGTCACTTGTGAAACCAACCTCAAAAGTTCTTTCCCCCAAGAGACCACACAAATAAAAAGTTAAAGTCAGCAGCTTCCACCCCTGAGATGAGGCACAGAGTAGAATCAACAGTCTCATGCAGGTGTGAGGCTTCTTTTCAGGATCGGCTTCACTGTGACTCATTCAACATGGAGACAGGAGTAGGAATGGCTGCCTTTGTCATCGCATCTCATGAATAAGTGTCTGGAGCAAGGACAAAGGAGACAATTAGGGTGGGGAAGGGCAATTAAAAACTTCAATGAAGAAACTGAGGAATGACCAGAAACAAGCAATGTACAGAGGTGAGACATGTCGACTTGAGATCACATCATGATGGTACCTCGGATATTTTAAAAATGCAACGTGTGGGGTCAAACTGCAGTGGACAGAAAATATGAGAAAAAAAAAAAAAAAACTATAACCATAATCAAAAAGGCCAAGGTCAACAAGCAGAGAGGGAGATCCAAGGTCACCTAGAAGTTTTCGCTGCAGGCAGAGGGGTCTTCAGAGATGCCACAGGTACTGCCAATCATTAAGTATCTCTTGCCAAGAAGACAGCTTGCTGCTTGTGGAATCTCAAGCTTTTAATCTGTTTCTGTTCCAGTGCTAAAGATCTAAAAATTAGTGATGTATGTCAGGCTTATTTTTTATAGCTAGGAATCTAAAGCCTAGAGAAGACAATTAACTTGTTCAGAAAAACTCAAGGGCAGGCCTGGGTCTTCACAAGTCTTGCTTCCCTACCCAACATGGGGGTAAATGGATACAACTGATAGACACACTGGTGACCGATTCCAGGTGATGTGCGATGCCAGATGTGGGCCTCTTCCTGCCGCAGACCTAAAGGAGGTCTTTAAGGGAGCCCTCCTCTTGTCATCAAGCAGTGACGCTCAGCAGTGCTTCAGGTTTTGGGGATCAGAGGGGATTTGAAACATGGCCTCCCCAGATTGCTCCTTCCTGCTTACAACAGCTTAGCTCCAGCTTCTAATCCATGCTGCTCTGGCCCAGCGTCTTCACCTTCTGCTCTCACCTTCCTGCCCCCAGGGGCTCAGGCTGTGTGGTGCAATGCACAGTGAGTGAGAGGTCTTGGATGTCTCAGCTCCCTGTTTTGTCAGCTCTCTCTCAGCCTGGACAGGCTATACCTCCTTGTAGTGCCCTAGGGCAGTTAATCAGTCCCAGTCAGAAGAATCCGAGTTCTTACAGCTTGAAGAAAACTTCAAGACCTTCTAATTCAATCCTCTGATTTTGCAGATGAGGAAACACAGACAAAATCACACAGTAAAACTAAGATTCATATTTAGGCTTTAACAGTGAAAAAGCTGGCTTAGAATTCAACATTCAAAAAACTAAGATCATGGCTTCCGGTTCCATCACTTCATGGCAAATAGAAGGGGAAAAATGGAAGCAGTGACAGATTTTATTTTCTCACTCTTCAAAATCACTGCAGATGGTGACTGCAGCCACGAAATTAAAAGATTCCTGCTCCTTGGAAGAAAAGCTATGACAAACTTAGACAGCATATTAAAAAACAGAGACATCATTTTGCCATCAAAGATCCACATAGTGAAAGCTATTATTTTTCCAGTGGTCACATATGGATGTGAGAGTTGGACCATAAGGAAGGCTGAGAGCTGAAGAATTAATGCTTTCGAATGTGGTGCTGGAGAGTCCCTTGGACCACAAGGAGATCAAATCAGTCAACCCCAAAGGAAATCAACCCTGACTATTCATTAGAAGGACTAGTGCTGAAGCTCAAGCTCAAGCTCCAATACTTTGGCCACTTGATGTGAAGAGAGACTCATTGGAAAAGACCCTGAGGCTGGGAAAGATGGAAGGCAAAATGAGAAGTGGGCGGCAGTAGTTGAGATGGTTAGATAGCATTTACCAGCTCTACAGACATGAATTGGAGCAAACTCTAGGAGATAGTGGAGGATTGAGGAGCCTGGCATCTGCCAGCCATGGGATCACAAAGAGTTGGACATGACTTAGCAACCGAACAACAACAACAATCCAACACCCTCATCCAACATCCTTTCAATAACCACACCAGTATTCTCCCTTTTAATTCCACTCAGTTTAAATCAACACACACTTACAGAATGTCTAACACGTGAATTTTAGGAACGGGAGAGAAGGAGGAAAGACACATGAGAAAGGAGCAGGAACCACAAAATGATCCAGAAGAAGCTGTGAGGGGGACAAGGGTGTGGAGGATGCACTCATCATCCTTAAGAAGCATGTGGACTAAAAGGAAAGTCGAGACAGGTATATATATCCCAAGGAAATATATGAGGGCTCTAAAAAGCTTTACCCAGGTTAGATTAGAGCAAAGGGAGTTTAAGAGGCTTTGCAAAGTCTTTGGGGGAAAAGGCAATATTTCAAACAGGTTCCATTCCCTTCTAGCTGACCCTTAGAGACTAGAAAGTCAGAGACCTTCCCCAACTCCTTTGCAGTTGGGATGGCAAGACTCCTTTCTGGCCAATGAGACATAAGCAGGTTCCTTCGAGGACAGCTTCTATAACTTCTGCTTCATTCTTCCAAGAACTTGGGTTATGCTTAGAGTACAGCAGACATCACTAAGGCAGGTACAGTCGGGAAGATGTAAAGAGCCTGGTTCTAGAAGGAATTCAGGATGAAGGGCACCCTAGACGGCCTGCCCCTGGG
Source organism: Bos taurus (assembly GCF_002263795.3). Lineage (NCBI taxonomy): Eukaryota > Metazoa > Chordata > Mammalia > Artiodactyla > Bovidae > Bos > Bos taurus. Next base: position 52,880,001 of record NC_037340.1, read on the forward strand.
CTTCCTGTTGCACGAGATACTTTGACCCTATTGGTTTGACCTCTACAGTAGAACTTCTCTAATATGCAGCTGAACCCAAAACTGGTTGCTTCGCAGACCTTGGAAAAGTGATGGGATTTCAAACAAGCAGAGGTGGAGGGCAAGATAAGTGAGTACACCAGGATGGGGGCCTGTATGGGGCATGTTCTCAGAAAGCAGGGGCAAGTACAGAGGAGAGGTTGAGAGAGGCAGACTGGCTCTGGGACAGAACCTAGAAGCTTGTGGACTTCGTTCAGAAAGCAGAGAGGGATTGCTGAAAGGGAGCAGTACTCTCTCGGGGAGCTGATGTTCGTTCCTCGGCACTGAACACCAGGCACTTGGTGAACAGGCTTGGTGGCTGGTGAGGAGCCTGGAGCAAGAGTGGGTGGCCTATTTCCTTCTAATCCACAGCATCTGTACTACATTCCTGTTTGCTGAGTGAGTACATGGAACCTCAGGAACCACAGTACCGCAAATTCCCTCCCATCCAGAGGTGCTGCTCTCATCACTTTCCTCCCACAAGCCCTTCCCCAGCTGGCGAAGCACAGCCAGAGCCCTCTGGCTCTGAAATTGCACCCTGCTCTGACTGTGGCCCGTGTCCGGCCACAGGCATCCTCACCAAGCTGTTCAAAGACGGAAGTCATGAGACAGATGTACACAGAAATAAACCTGATCTGGGCTCATTGATGGGAAAGTGGAAGTGGGGAAAATATCCAACCTGTGATGGTCCTGAACAGGCTCAAGACCCCCAGGCAGCAACAAGGAGTAAATTCTTCCCAGACTGGACGGTTTGTGTATGTGTGTTTCTCTGATTCAGACACTTGGGCCCAGAGACAGCATGAGACAGTGGAAAATACTGCTTCCAGTTTGCTTCCAAAATAAGTTTGGACTAAATATTTTATCAGTTTTGAAAATCTTTAAATTTTATTTTATTTTTTTCAAAAGGATCACTTTATTCACGTTTTTAATTTATAGTCTTTCCTACCATTTCTTGTTTGTTTTTATTTATTTATTAGTATTTTTTTTTACTTTACAATATTGTATTGGTTTTGCCATACATCAACATGCATCCGCCATGGGTGTACACATAATTATCCTTCCCTAGATTTCTATCTCCTCGTATATTCACCTGTACACAGAGAGGTCTGGAGGGGAAAACGAGCTTCACCCTCCAAATTCCCAGAGCAACCAGCAGAGGGCCGCACTCTCTCCACATCCAGCTCTGGGCCCTGTTCTGAGTCCTCAGTTCCTTGATCAGCAAGAATCTTGTTGTCTCCCCAGTCAGTTACACAGCAGAAACTCAGTGAATCTTTACTGAATGGATAAATGAGCTGCCACAGTTATCTTTAATAAAAGATACTTTATTTTGTACTTTAGGAGAAGTACAAACAGCCTACAGGCCTGGGACCGTAATAAGTACAACCAAGCCCCAGGCCTGTTGGCTCGAGGAGAGAATGAGGCTAACTTAATGTGGTTTTTCACCACCTACATTCCATAGAACTAGTCCCCCTAGATTTTGATAATGTTTTAAGAAAAAGGTCCTCTGGTCAAAAAAAAGTTTAAAAATTTGCCAATTTTACCTGGCATTCTACCCATCCCCTGGGCATTAATTAGCCTAGGAAAGCCTATAGGAAAGCCACTCCAAGAAAGCCTATAGGAAAGATACCTGGTTAATTGTGTAACCTAGAATTTCCCAAACTTATTTATCCATGGAAACAGTTTTTGGAAAATACCTATGAGCATTACCATGGTTGGAGAAACACTGTTTTAATGTGAATGGTTTATACGGTGAAGTTTTTACATACAAATCCTATTGAGCAGTAAAAAGCCCCTCTAGGACAAAAACTCTTTGACTGCTGTATAAACAAATGGACAGGATGAGGAAATGAGGACAGATATAAGAATTCAGAATTATTAACAAAATTACTATCTCATCCTTCAGTGAACATTTACTCAACATCAGCAGATTATCCACTCTGTTAAATGCAGAGGATATAAAGAGAAATAAGGTAGGGTTCCATTTCTCCATAAGATCACTGACTAAATGGAAGAGACAGTAAGTACAGAATAATGTTCAAGCATCCAGAAAGAAAGACCTGAGCGATCATGGAAACTAGACCTTGAATAAGATAAATAATAATAGCATTAACAGCAATATGTTTGTATAGTTCTCACCACACTACCAAGTACTATTCTAAGCACTTTACATACATTAAGCCATTTAACCTCATAAAAATCTTATCAGGTACCTTTAGTACCTGCATTTTACAAATAAAGTCAGTGAAGCTCAGAGAGATTAAACAACTTGCCCGAGATCACACAGACAGAAATGGGGCACAGTCAGGTGGCCAGGCAGTAGGCTGTAGGGCTTCTCTAGCAATGAGGAGTGTACCAGATGGAGGACAGAAACTTCCATGTAAAGGGAATCAGGAGTAGAGAGTAGTTCTGTGTACATGAAACAGAGAGTACATGCAGGGAGAAACAGCCCATAGGTAGACAGACAGACAGATTGAGACCAGAGCTTAAAACTAGAACTCTCAAACCTATGCTGAAAAGTTCCGAATGCATCCTGTTGATTGGTGTCCTCAGACTGTTCCATTAATGCCCTTTAGACAAGAAAGGAAAACATAAGCCTTTAGGAGAATTGGAGAGTGTAGCCTGAAGTGCCTCCATGGATTTTTTTTTTTTAATATTTATTTACTTGGCTGTGGCGGGTCTTAGCTGTGGCACTTGGGATCATTAATTGTGGCATGTGGGATCAAACTCAGTCCCCCTGCATTGGGAGCATGGAGTCTTAGCCACTGGACCACCAGGGCAGTCCCCTCCGTGAGTTTCTTTTGAAGTTTGTTGACAAGAGCTGAAAACCTGAGAATTCTATATTTTATACCATAACAGAATTGTGTTGTTTTACTATAAAATATTTTATTCACGTACAAGTTCAATGATTCTTTTTCTACATGGAATCCCAGGCAGATCTATCTGTATCCCTAATTCCCAGAGGGAGGCATAGCTGTCAACAATGGAAGTCATTTAAGATGCCCAAGCCAGGGAGGGGCTCATGGCAGACACCAGTCAGATCTGTGTCTTCACAGATAACGAGTTAGAATTTCTCAGATCTGAGAAAAAAATTTAAATATCCTTCAAGAGAGAACTGGCTGCATAAATTACACTGATATGATGGAATACTCTGGTATTTAAAAAATATGCATGAGATCAGCATGTACACATAAGGAGAGCCCTCTAAGGTAAGGCCAAGTGAAAAGAACAGCGTGGACGTGTTTGCAGTGTCTTCCTACTGATGTGGAGTGAGAAAGCACATGTGTTGTAAGGGTGTCCCTTGGACAGGCAGAAAGGGTCCGCAGTAAACCATCAACCTCTAGGGAAGGATGCCGAGAACACGCAGTGAGAGAACTTGGTTTTCATCCCATCCTCTTTAGTACTATTTGAATTTTTACTGTGAGGCCTGCTTTGCTTTCTCAGATAAAAGGAGCAGCTCAGTCAGTCTTAAACTGCTTCAAAACAAAAAGTGCAAGAAAATAGTTTTTAAGAAAAAGACACACTGAAAAGAACTCTGGCAGCACCGCGTTATGGATGATGGATGGGGAGATGAAAGAGTGGTTATTCAGAAAGATCTAATGAAAAGCCACTGCCCGAGAGCAGGTCTGCAAAGGAAGCAGGGACGAGGGAGATGTTCAAGAGACATCTGAGCAGTGAAGCTTCAGGACTTGGCAACCGGTCAGTTGTGGAGCGTAGGACAGAGGCAGAAATTAAGAATAAGTCTGGTGATAGGAGAGATGGGGAGCTGTTCACTAATGGAAGGTGGGCAAGAAAAGGGGGCAGAACATGGGGAGATAATGAGTCCAGTTTTGAACATTCAGGTAGAGATGACATATTAGAAGCGTGAGTCTACTACTCAAGTCACTTAACTTTTAAATTATTTGTTGGTCCCATTTCTCCATCTACCAAATGAAGAGCTTGGCAACAAATTAAATGAAATGGAGATGGAAGGCACAAGGGAAATTCTAAAAAAAAAAAAAAAAAGTTCAGGGATAAGAGAGTGGAGCTGCCCATGGAAACAGTTCCATTCTCTTCTCAAACACTTGCTAACTTTCCAGCAGAGAGTTTTTAAAAACGGGAAATAGATTTTTGCCAGAAGAGCAACTGATACCAGACAAATAAACAAATATTGGTGAGTTGAAAATACAAAAAAAAAAAGACGCATGAGTCTAGAACATATGATGATAAACAGTCACGTTTACCTTGCTGATGCAGCACTAGGTTCTAACAGAACTTTCCATGCAGAAAAGACTTAACACAACAGGCCTAAGATGGGTTATCTTTAGAAAGTCCTGCCTGGGACTTTCCTGGTTGTCCAGTGGTTAAGGCTCTGTGCTTCGCAGGTTCGATCCCTGATCAGGGAAATAAGATTCCACATGCTGTGCAGCGTGGCCAAAAAAAAAAAAAAAAAGGCCTGCTTTGCAAGGTTGACCCTTGGCTGACATCTGGGAACCTGACCTGAATGGCAAACAGCTCCCTGCACTGATAAGAGACTCCCTAAATGATGAAGGTGTTCCTAGACTGTTTATACAGACACTGCGCATGCTGAAAACCATTTTCTTCCTGGAAGTCTGGAATTTTGATATGTGTTAGGCAGAGGGTGTCTATGTGGCCAGCCCTGGGTAACAACCTCGGGGATGAGCTCTCTAATGAGCTCCCCAGGTCGATAACATTTGACATGTGTTGTCACTGTGTTGCTGAGGAATTAAGCACAGCTTGCATCATTCTACTGGGAGAAGACTCTGGGGAGCTTGGGCCTGGTTTCCTTTGGGCTTCACCCCATCAAGCTTTTCTCTTCGCTGATGCTGTTTGGATCCTTTCTCTGAAATAAATCTCAGCCACAAGTACAGCTACGTGCTGAGCCCTGTGAGTCCTCCTAGCAAATGATCAAACCTGGAGGTGGTTGCAGAACCCCTGCAGGCCTTCCCTCAGGTGGTGGTGGGCTAGGAGGTACACTCCAAACCCGCATGGCCTCTCTGTGTTATCCTGGCTATCCTCTGGCTATCCTCCCATCACTCTCTGTCGCAGTTCCGAAGGAATACAGAGCATCACGTATTTCTTTAAAATAAGCCTAGAGCTTCTCAGATAAAGGTAGGGTGCGGGTGACAACTTGTGTTCCTCCAGCCCCACCTGTCCTATGACTGCATCCAGAGCACCAGCCAGATAGCACCCAGGCCTGGTGCTCATCTCTGGGAGCCTTAGCAACACACATGGATCAACCGCGTGTTCTCTGGGTACCTGTTCACTCCAGTGGCCTGTGATTGTGTGACTACTCCATAATGGAATGGTCTGGGATTCTCCTGAGACAGATCCCAACAGAGGAGACAAAGGCTGATGGTCACAAAGCTTGTAAAAGGAGGTGCAGGGCGAAACTTCCACGCCCGGTCAGAATCCAAAGTAGCCCCAATTAACATGTGATGAGTGAAGGGTGATGCACCCAGACCTCTGATCTTTCTTGTCCCCAAGTTCAGGAATCTGCGTGTACTCCCAGCCAGGCCCTAGCTCCAGGGGTCTCAGTCATAAAGGTGTGTCTCAGGGAGGAGCTGTCAGGACAAACCCTGGCTCCTCGCATGGGCTCTGCTCTGAAAATCGCCAAGGTCCCCAATACTAAGCTTGTCTGAGAAATGGGGGTAGGGAGTTGAGGGTGGAGAGCTGAGAGGGGGAGGGTTGGTGGCCTATTTGTACTGCAAGTCATAGCTTTTGTTGCTGCCACACCTTTAAGATATGAGCTGGGGTAAAAAAAGAAAAATGAGTTCTAGCAAGCTCTTCACTGTCAGATCCCCATCCCTCAAGGGACTGACTTTCTTCCTAGAGCTTCAACATTGGCAATAGAGATGTTTTCTTTTTATTCTTTCCAGAAATAGTCCTCATTCCTTCCAGGAAAACAGAACACCACCAATCTTGAAAGTAGCAGCCTATTTAACTGCAGATGGAAGAGTCTACAGGGTTGCGAAGGGCGCAGAGTGCCTCTCACACAATTCCATACCAATATGTGAGGGTAGGTACCTGATTTTCTTATATGACCACGAAGACCATCTGAGTCTTTGTAAGAAATAGTCGTCTTTTTTTTTTTTTTTTTTTTTCAGATAGTCCTTAGTCTTCGCTCTTTGATATAGTCATCTGAGGCTAGCCTTGCCTAATCTAGATTTTCCTTTTGGCAGTTCACTAAGAAATTTCTATTTTCTTCTTAGTTGCACCCAAATTCTATTTTCCCCCAAACTAGAGTATTCCTTCTGTAATCTATTACCTTGCAGAAACAACCAGAGTTCTGAGTTAAGATCCAAAAGGGCTTGGTTAGAAATGCCACCTGTGGACTTTGGCAGGTTCCATAATCTCTCTGGGCCTCGTTTTTCCCACCTGTAAAATAGGAGCAAATATAATAATCCACATGACACATGCTTAGCCTTGTGCCCTTCACACAGCAAGCCTGGAATAAAAGGTGGCTGTTATTATATTATTTGCTACAGCAAAGACTTTCTCCAAGTCTCCTTAACCTCAGATTTTAGAGGACTACCTGCAGACAAAAGTATTGACTTTTTTCCTATTTCTCTCTCATCATTTTTTAACTCCCGATTTATTTTCTCTCCTCTTACTCCTAATGGATTACTCTCTGACATCTGAGTCCCATGGGCTCTTTGTCGCCTCGATTTGTTGTTGTTCAGTCGTTTCGTTGTGTCCAATTCTTTGCAACCCCATGGACAGCAGGACACCAAGCTTCCCTGTCCTTCACCATCTCCCAGAGTTTGCTCAAAGTCATGTTCATTCAGTCAGTGATGCCATCCAACCATCTCATCCTCTGTCGTCCCCTTCTTCTCCTGCCTTCAATCTTTTCCAGCATCAGGGTCTTTTCCAGTGAGTCAGCTCTTCCCATCAGGTGACAAAAGTATTGGCGCTTCAGCATCAGTCCTTCCAATGAAGATTCAGGACTGATTTCCTTTAGGATGGACTGGTTTGATCTCCTTGCCATCCAAGGGACTCTCAAGAGTCTTTTCTAACACCATAGTTCAAAAGCATCAATTCTTTGGTGTTCAGCCTTCTTTATGGTACAACTCTCACATCCATACATGACTATTGGAAAAACCATAGCTTTGACTAGACAGACCTTTGTTAGCAAAATAATGTCTCTGCTTTTGAATATGCTGTCTAGGTTGGTCATAGCTTTTCTTCCAATGGGCAAGTGTCTTAATTTCATGGCTGCAGTCACCATCTGCAGTGATTTGAGGGTCCAAGAAAATGAAGTCTGTCACTGTTTCCATTGTTTCCCCATCTGTGTGCCATGATGTGATGGGACCGGATGCCATGATCTTTGTTTTTTGAATGTTGAGTGGAAAGCCAGTTTTTTCACTCTCCTCTTTGACCTTCATCAAGAGAGTCTTAAATTCCTCTTCACTTTCTAGCATAAGGGTGGTATCATCTGCATATCTGAGGTTATTGATATTTCTTCCCAAAATCTTAATATCAGCTTGTGCTTCATCCAGCCCAGCATTTCATATGATGTACTCTGCATGTAAGTTAAATAAGCAGGATGACAATATACAGCCTTAATGTACTCCTTTCCCAATTTGGTACCAGTCCCTTCTTCCTTGTCCAATTCTAACTGTTGCTTCTGGACCTGCATTTAGGTTTCACAGGAGACAGGTAAGGTGGCCTGGTATTTCCATCTCTTTAAGAATTTTCCCCCTGATTAGCAATCTTTGTCATAAGTACACTACTGGTGCTTCTTCCCCACAGCTCTCAACATGCCCATCTTAGGCCATCTTGCTGTTGTTTGGTCGCTCAGTCTTGTCCAACTCTGAAACCCCATGGACTACAGCACGCGAGGCTTCCCTGTCCTTCACCATCTCCCAGAGCTCGCTCAGACTCATGTCCACTGAGTGGGTGATACCATCCAACCATCTTCTCCTTGTTGTCCCCTTCTCCTCCTGCCTTCAGCCTTTCCCAGCATTAGGGTCTCAGTCACTCAGCAGGTGTTCATAGAGAACTTTCCAGACTACAGACAACATTTTCATGACAGATAAGACACATTACATTTTTCTTCAGTCAAGACACTTGGAGTTAATAATTAATAAGAGCTACTAGAAAAAGTTTGTTTCCTGATTTATCTCTGTTTTGTATTACCTATAACAAAGATTTTATGGTTGATTGAGATATCTAAATTACCAGTTTTCTTTTTTGATCAGTCACATGCATTCTAGATGCTTCTTTCCTCCTAAGGGTCTAGCAACGTCCCAACCTTTCTGCCAGAATAACAATGGCCACACAACAATTGTCTAGTTGTGTGGACTTCTGGGATTGGCAGGGAAAAAGTAGGTGTGAAACCCCATCACAAATCCAGCCAGAGTAGCTTCAAGGAGAAGCAAAAGAGGGCATTTAAATATCATATTCAAGATGTAGAATAGGTTTAGACGTCAGTGAAATGTAAATCAAACCCATGAGATATCACCACACCTACAATTATATAAGAAGCTGAAGAAGCTGAAGTTGAATTGTTCTATGAAGACCTACAAGACCTTTTAGAACTAACACCCAAAAAAGATGTCCTTTTCATTATAGGGGACTGGAATGCAAAAGTAGGAAGTCAAGAAATACCTGGGGTAACAGGCAAATTTGGCCTTGGAATACAGAATGAAGCAGGGCAAAGACTGATAGAGTTTTGCCAAGAAAATGCACTGGTCATAACAAACACCCTCTTCCAACAACATAAGAGAAGACTCTACACATGGACATCACCAGATGGTCAACACCGAAATCAGATTGATTATATTCTTTGCAGCCAAAGATGGAGAAGCTCTATACAGTCAGCAAAAACAAGACCAAGAGCTGACTGTGGCTCAGACCATGACTCCTTATTGCCAAATTCAGACTTAAATTGAAGAAAGTAGGGAAAACCACTAGACCATTCAGGTATGACCTAAATCAAATCCCTTATGATTATACAGTGGAAGTGAGAAATAGATTTAAGGGCCTAGATCTGATAGATAGAGTGCCTGATGAGCTATGGAATGAGGTTTGTGACATTGTATAGGAGACAGGGATCAAGACCATCCCCATGGAAAAGAAATGCAAAAAAAGCAAAATGGCTGTCTGGGGAGGCCTTACAAATAGCTGTGAAAAGAAGAGAAGCAAAAAGCAAAGGAGAAAAGGAAAGATATAAACATCTGAATGAAGAGTTCCAAAGAATAGCAAGAAGACATAAGAAAGCTTTCTTCAGCGATCAATGCAAAGAAATAGAGGAAAACAACAGAATGGGAAAGACTAGAGATCTCTTTAAGAAAATCAGAGTTACCAAAGGAACATTTCATGCAAAGATAGGCTCAATAAAGGACAGAAATGGTATGGACCTAACAGAAGCAGAAGATATTAAGAAGATAGCAAGAATACACAGAAGAACTGTACAAAAAAGATCTTCACGACCCAGATAATCACGATGGTGTGATCACTGACCTAGAGCCAGGCATCCTGGAATGTGAAGTCAAGTGGGCCTTAGAAAGCATCACTACGAACAAAGCTAGTGGAAGTGATAGAATTCCAGCTGAGCCATTCCAAATCCTGAAAGATGATGCTGTGAAAGTGCTGCACTCAATATGCCAGCAAATGTGGAAAACTCAGCAGTGGCCACCGGACTGGAAAAGGTCAGTTTTCATTCCAATCCCAAAGAAAGGCAATGCCAAAGAATGCTCAAACTACCGCACAATTGTACTCATCTCACACATTAGTAAAGTAATACTCAAAATTCTCCAAGCCAGGCTTCAGCAATATGTGAACCGTGAACTTCCTGATGTTCAAGCTGGTTTTAGAAAAGGCAGAGGAACCAGAGATCAAATTGCCAACATCCGCTGGATCATGGAAAAAGCAAGAGAGTTCCAGAAAAACATCTATTTCTGCTTTATTGACTATGCCAAAGCCTTTGACTGTGTAGATCACAATAAACTGTGGAAAATTCTGAAAGACATGGGAATACCAGACCACCTGATCTGCCTCTTGAGAAATTTGTATGCCGGTCAGGAAGCAACAGTTAGAACTGGACATGGAACAACAGACTGGTTCCAAATAGGAAAAGGAGTTCGTCAAGGCTGTATATTGTCACCCTGTTTATTTAACTTCTATGCAGAGTACATCATGAGAAACGCTGGACTGGAAGAAACACAAACTGGAATCAAGATTGCCGGGAGAAATCTCAATAACCTCAGATATGCAGATGACACCACCCTTATGGCAGAAAGTGAAGAGGAACTCAAAAGCCTCCTGATGAAAGTGAAAGAGGAGAGTGAAAAAGTTGGCTTAAAGCTCAACATTCAGAAAACGAAGATCATGGCATCCGGTCCCATCACTTCATGGGAAATAGACGGGGAAACAGTGGAAACAGTGTCAGACTTTATTTTTCTGGGCTCCAAAATCACTGCAGATGGTGACTGGAGCCATGGAATTAAAAGACGCTTACTCCTTGGAAGGAAAGTTATGACCAATCTAGATAGCATATTCAAAAGCAGAGACATTACTTTGCCAACAAAGGTTCGTCTAGTCAAGGCTATGGTTTTTCCAGTGGTCATGTATGGATGTGAGAGTTGGACTGTGAAGAAGGCTGAGCGCTGAAGAATTGATGCTTTTGAACTGTGGTGTTGGAGAAGACTCTTGAGAGTCCCTTGGACTGCAAGGAGATCCAACCAGTCCATTCTGAAGGAGATCAGCCCTGGGATTTCTTTGGAAGGAATGATGCTAAAGCTGAAACTCCAGTACTTTGGCCACCTCATGTGAATAGTTGACTCATTGGAAAAGACTCTGATGCTGGGAGGGATTGGGGGCAAGAGGAGAAGGGGACGACAGAGGATGAGATGGATAGACGGCATCACTGACTCGATGGATGTGAGTCTGAGTGAACTCCGGGAGTTGGTGATGGACAGGGAGGCCTGGCGTGCTGCGATTCATGGGGTCGCAAAGAGTCAGACATGACTGAGTGACTGATCTGATCTGACCATTATATAATGGCTATAATCAAGAGGCCAGATAATTACAAGGGTTGACAAGGAAAGAGAATTTGGAAGCCTTATACGGTGCTGGTGGGAATGTAAAATAGTGGAATTGCTTTGGAAAACAGTTTGGCAGTTTCTTAAAAAGAAAATGTTAAACATAGATTTATCATATATATATGTGTATATATATATGATTTATCATATATATATGATCCAGCAACTTCACTCCTAGGGATATATATCCAACAGAAATGAAACGTGTGCACAAAAATTGTATGAATAGTCATAGCAGCATTATTCAGAATAGCCAGAAACCAGAAATAAGCCATATGTCCATGAACTCATGAATGGATAAATAAGATGTGGTATGTCACAATGGTAGAGAATCTGCCTGCCTATGCAGGAGATGCAGGTTTGATCCCTGGGTCGGGAAGATCCCCTGGAGAAGGAAATGGCAACCCGCTCCAGTATTCTTGCCTGGGAAATCCCATGGAAAGAAGAGCCTGGCAGGCTCATGGCATTGCAAAAAGTCAGACATGACTGAGCACACACACCCACCCATGTCCAATAGTGGGATGTTATTTGACAATAAAAGAGAGTAAATACTGGTAGATGTTAAAATATGGATGAACTTGGACAACAGTGTGCTATGTGAAAGAAGCTGGTCACAAAATGTTACATGTTGTCTGATTCCTTTTATATGAAATGTGCAGAATAGGCAAATCCACAGAAACTAGATTAGTAGTTGCTCAGGGCTGAGGAGGGTTAGAGGGAAGTGGGAGTGACTGCTCATGAGTATGGGATTTCCTTATAACGTCATTAATATGTTCTAAAATTGATTGTGGTGATGGTTGCTCAACTCTGAAATACTGCAAAAACATTGAATTGTGCTCTTTGAGTGGATTGTGTAGGTTGTCAACATCTCAGCAAAATACATCTCAATAAAATAGGTATACTACAAATAGATAAACAAGCAAGAAAGAGTCTTATCTTGATAATAAAGACTAAAGGTCTTTAACCCCTAAGTGAACCTAATCATCAGTGCAAAATGGGAGATCAGTGCAGAATGCTGTAAGGAAGGCACACTGAGAAAACCAAACCTTCAAAACTAGATAAAAGTGGATCATCTAAAAAGATAGTTTAATGTCAGCTTCCCTTGGCTCTTTTAAGCCTTGTAAGCCAATCTGGATTGTTCAGGATAGTAATTATGAGGTAAAAGCTAAACCTATATGAAAAGCTACGTGGCAAATAAAGATGTTATTGGCCATTGTGTGCTCCACACCCTCAGACAACTCCCAGGTTATTCGAGGCCCTGCCTGGGAGTTGTTTGCAGTGTCTGACACTGCTCTGCCTGTTACATGGTAACCAAATCAGCTTTGCCCTCTGCCTCAGAGTCTCAGCTCACCTCTTACCACCAGTAGCAAAAGTAAAAGATGTTGTTCCCATATCTAGTAATAACCAAAAATAAAATAATTGTATAAAATATAAAACTAAGTATATTTATTTTGTAATATAATATGAATATAATAAAGATCTATTGACAATGGCAACAAAGAATATGAAATGTGTGAGACATAGAGAGGAATTATAAAATTTTACTGGAGAATAAAAAAGATCTCAATAAAAGGAATAAATATTCAATGTACCAGTATGGGATGATTCCGTACTGAAAAGAAACCAGTCCCTTCTAAGTTATTCTGGAGGTTCAGGAAAATCCCAGTGAAATTTCTAGTGGAAGCAAGTGTGTGTGAGAATGTGTATGTGTGTATGCACCAGTGGGCATGCGTGTAGTATATGAAACAAGCACTTTATCAGGGGCACAGTCTGGACAACTTGAGTCTCAACATTTCTTGGGTGAGACTAGAGCCAAGAGTTTTTTTAAAAAATAAGAACAGTGAAAGTGGGATAAAAGAATAGCTACAGAAGTAGAGGAGAAGAGAGTCTAGAAATAGACCCTCATATTTGTAAGAAATTTGTAAATGGTATTGGGATGGCTGCCTAGTGTGAGAGGCCACGACTGGCCTGCTCCTGGGACAGCGTGAGGCTGGAGAGGCTCTCCAGAGCAGGGAAAGCCCTCGGGTCAGATTGAAAAGTCCTAGGTCTGTGACACAGCTTAGCTAATCTGAGAACAGGAACCCAGACGTCAGGACATCTAGACATGGAATCTATGTTGGCAGGGACAGAGCAGTTACATTGCTGCATAAGGCAGGGTTAAGAGCTATTGTATTAATCATATGCCTGCCTACAATACTGGGAATAATAACTCAAGCAGAGGAGATACAGAGGTTCCCGCAAATCCTAATCTCTGCCACCCTAGTTAGCCTCAGAGACAGAAGGTGGGCTGTGAGGAACTATGAGAGATTTCCATCAAGGTACCCTTCACCTGGCTTCAGTAAGCACTTGCCCTCACTGACTCTACATCTGAATGTCTGATTTTTATGCACCCAGAAACAAACAGGAGCCTTGGCCTCTCACAAGTCTCCATTTGGAAAAGTTGATCTCTCCCTTAATCTGTTCACAAAGATTAATTCCTAATAAATTAAAACTTCTGATGCAACAATCCAACTTCTAGGAATCTCACCTATTGCAATGATCATAAAAAGTATATCAAGACATACATAAAGGAATATTGATTACAGCAAGGCTTGTATTGGCTCAAAGAGTGGAAAATAGTAGTCCTGATAATAGCTAACAGATACTGAGGACTTACTGTGAGCCTGGCTTTGCTTGAAGTCTTTACCAAGGCCCTCATTTGACCTGTGCCACATCCTGACCTGAGAAGTGGGATTATCGGTTCCATTTTACAGACAGGGAAACAGTGGCACTGAAAGGGGGCGGGGGTCACATAGCTGGTTTGAGTCTAAATATTTGACTCCAAAGCTCATGCTCTTAAGCTGTACTTCTCACTGTGTGTGCATGCGTGCTATGTTGCTTCAGTAGTGTCCAACTCTGCGACCCCATGGACTGTAGCCCACCAGGTTCCTCTGTCCATGGGATTCTCCAGGCCAGAATACTGGAGTGGGTTGCCACTCCCTCCTCCAGGGGATCTTCCTGACCCAGGGATCTAACCGGCATCTCTTATGTCTCTTGCATTGGCAGACAGGTTTTTTAACACTAGTACCACCTGGGAAGCCCCAGTCCTCCTCACTGCCTCAACCCAAATGTCTATGACACAGTCACTCATTCATTCATTCAAAAGCGTTTCTTGAGCACTACTCTAGGCCAGGCACTGGAGACAGTGAAAAAAGTAAACAGGGTCCCTACCTTCACTGAGCTTACAGTCTAATGGTGCGGGGAAGGATACAAAGCTTAACTGTAATGAGTGCAAATAGGTCACACGATGAACCCAGGGTTCTGGGAAGGCTTCCCTGAGGAAGCCACATCAGAGCTGAGATCTGGTGGGGCAGTAGTAGGCTGGGGCAGGTAAGGGTGTGTGTATGCAGAGAACAACCTTTGTAATGATCCTGTGACAGGAGGGAGTGTGATGTAAACACTTATACCAGTAACTATAAATGCTATTTTAAGGCCCTGGCTTCTGAGAAACCTATGCATGTCACCCTGTTTTCTCCCAACCAGAGAATACTGGTGCTGGGTAGGGTGGAAGGCGATGGCAATTTTGCCCGAGTCCAGAGTATATGCCTCTAGGGCTTGGCAGGGAAGCAGGTGCAGATACCTCCAGTTCCTGGGTGGGGGCTTAGCATGGTTCACCTGCAAAGGGTACCTTTGGAGATACACATCTGCAGGAGGGAATGAGTCTAATCTGGCCTGGAGGGAGGCCACTCCTTCTCCAGAAAGGAGAGAAAAATTCAGATAGGTACAGAAGACCAGAGACAAACTCATGTTCAGAGGACTATGCCGTGGGCACAGCTGGGAGGTCCTGGCTGCTTTCTGAAGTCAGATACAATCGTGAATCTGCTCTTCACTGAAAAGCAAGCTTCCATGTGCACTGAGCAGGGGTAAGGCACAGACTTGCCTGCTGCAGGCAGTTGAGAGAAATACTGTTCTTCCATATCTCATAGGGCTTCAAATCCTTTTTGAAATAAGAAGCAGTATAAATAAACATAACACTTGGAAAATGCAAGGCATACACACATAAAAAGATCAAATTCTACACAAAATATATTACAAATATAACCATATGAAACAAACCAACCAAAAAACCATAAATAGTAAAAGGACAGGGGAGAAACATCCTTAAAAAAAGAGTGTAAATTATGTTTTGCCTTTTAAATGTGAAATTATATAAGGGTTTTCCTATTTTTTGTATTTCCTAAAGTTCTAAAATAAACACAGACTACATTTTTGATGGCAAGAAGAGTAAACTTTATTTAAATCCTTTAATTAATGCAGTCAGATTCTCACTGAGTGCCTCTCGTACCAGGCACGGTTCTAGGCCTGGCATTCAATAGTGTGGGTTTGACAGGACAACGCAAGGATCAGGAAGGTCTGTTTGGCAAAGGCAGAGGGAGGAGGTGGGAGGGAGGAGCTTGGGTGAGGGGCCGGGGAAGGTGGTGGGTGAGGAGGTTATAGGCTAGTGGGATCCTGTAGGCCCTTTAGAACATGAAAAGATTTGGGACTTTACTCTAAATGGGTTTAAACAAAGCAAGAGTTAAAAGTCCTTGCGGGAGAGAGAGCAAAACAGCATATAACAGTATGGTTCAGATGCCACAGTGAGGAGGGCAAGGGCCCTAGGCAGAAGAGAGAGGAAGGCTTCCTAGACACAGCAATCCCAATCCTTGGGAAACAAGGAAGGAGGGATTCACACCGAAGATAAGGAAGGCCACTCTGGAAGGAGGACATCTATTTTGTCACAGCATTTTCTTTAAAAAAATCAAAACCAAAAGCTTAATATTACAAATAAATATTTTAAAGGAAGGAAGTTCTGTGTTAATAATGGACAACTAGACTTTTATTGGAGATTAAAAAACACACCAAAAATTTCAGGCAGTTTGCAAGATGCTGTCTGATATAATTGTTTCTTAAGAACTCAAAATATGGTAAGCCTCTTGACTCTTAACGAAATGTCCACACCAGGGAGGAGAAAGAAATTCTGCTTAGAGGGCAGCCAAGCACCTTTGCAAACGTGTGAAACAACAAGGAAGAACTTTCCATCCCTTCCGCCACCCCCTGGCATTCTTGGCACCTGCTAAGAGGGACCTGCCCAGCCATCAAACACAGGCTTGTAGTTGAACATGACACAAGCATTAGCCATGTGTTCCGAAAAGACTAGTGGCGCTTTACTCCTAAAGTCATCATATGAGGGTACAATTTCAGAGCACTTCAGACCCAGGTGAAGTGCCAGGCACAATACTGCGTCACCCGGGAGGGTCACTCAAGAAGCAATTACTGCCCAAGGACCAAAGGAAGAAGAAAAGCGCGGAGGAGGCCACGGTGCTCTTATGAGAAGTAACAGAAGAGCTCTTGGTTTATGTTCCCCCACCAAACAGAAGGTGACCTAGACCCAGCATTTCTAATCCCCAATCCAGCCACAGAAGGCAGCCAGGTAAGCTCATTCCTTCCCCAGATCTAGCAAGAGTCCCTCCACCACCACCAGGGGAGCCCAGAAGCACTGGCAAGTCAAACAGCTTTGGAGCCCTGCTGGGCAAAAAGCGCAGCCAGGAAAAGTGCTCTGTTTCTTCACTGGCCTGGACACTTCCAAGCCCATCAGGGGAATACTGGGATGGTGGGTGTGACTGGCAGGAGGGACTCTGACATCACAAGCAGACTGCCCAGGAAGTATCTTTGTCCCTGTGGACCTCAAACTCCATTCCCCCATCCAAAGATGGGGTTAGGCCGGTGATATCGACAAGAGGGATTCTGCCACAGCAAGAGTATGGCCTAAGAAGCCTTTTTGTCCCTTTGGACCTTGTCCTTTTCCTAACCGAGAGACACTACAGCCCTTTCCTCACCTATAGGCAGCACCAGCAGGGGCCTATGGGAACAGCATCAGAGAAACCAAGCAGAGCCAAATAACATTGCAAAGGCTCTGCAAATTAAACTGCCAAGGACACTACAGCCCACCAAAGTAAGCCAGGACCTGTGTGCTAAACCTGAGCACAATGAATACCTCCTAAAATTAAAAAAATATATATATAAATAGGACCTCAAGTATCCTAACACAGTAGACAGTATGTCCAGGAAATAATTTTTAAAAATCTATTGCATCAGACTTCCCTGGTGGTACAGTGGATAGGATCCACTTGCCAGTGAAAGGAACAGGGGTTCAATCCCTGGTCCAAGAAGAGTCCATATGCTGAGGAGCAACTAAAACCCACGCACCATAACTAGTGAGCCTGTGTGCTACCACTACTGAAGCCTGTGAGCCTAGAGCCTGTGCTCCATGACAAGAGAAGTCAACACAATGAGAAGCCCGTGCCTGGCAACAAAGAGTCGCCCTCACACATTCTAACTAGAGAAAGCTCTCTTGCAGGAACAAAGAGTCAGCACAACCAAAAATAAATATTTTTTAATTCATTACATCAAGAACAAAGAAAATCACAAGTTGAATGAAAAAAGACAGTCAACTGATACCAATAAAGATGAATTCGATGCTGAGAATTACCTGATAAGGATTTAAAAGCAGTTGTCATAAAAATGCATCAACAGCCAATTATAAATCCTCTTGTAACAAAAGAAAAGAATAGAGATTTTCAGCAAGAAAAGAAATTACAAAAAACAACCAATGAAAATGGTACAACTGCAAAAACAAAAATAAAAATCTTTCCAGATGGTCTCAGATTAGAGAGGGAAAGACAGGATAGAATCAGTGAACTTAAGGAGACCAACAGAATTTAAACAGTTGAACAACAGAGAAAAATAGAAAAATAAAAATGAACAGAGCCTCAGACTCTGGTGGGGTAATAACAAAAAAGTCAACATTCATCACTGGAATCCCAGAAGAAGAAGAGCTAGAAGAGTATTCAAAAAAATAATAATAAAAACCAGAAGCTTTTCAAGTTTTATAGACACAACCTATATATTCAAGATTCAAGAAGCTGAGTGAATGCAAAGAGGATAAATCTAGAGAAATCCACCCTAAGACACGCAATAATTAAACTTTTAAAAACTAAAGACAAACACAAAATTGTGAATGCAGCCAGGGAAGAATAACACATTACCTATAGGAGAACACCAATTTGAATGACAGATTTCTCATCTGAACCCATGAAGGCCAGCTGGAAATTGTACCACATTGTTTCAAGTGCTGAAAGAAAAACCATCAATGGTAAACTCTACGTCCAGTGAAATGATCCTTCTGAATAAAGGAGAGATGAAGTCATCCTCAGACAAAGAAAAAAGAATTCAATGCCAGCAGACCTCCTGTAGGATGCTCTTCAAGTGGAAATAAAATGATTTTTCTTAAAGAAAAGGAATCCCAGAGCATCAGGAAAGAAGATAGAAGAATGGATAAAACAGAAATATGAGTATATATAATAGACTATTCATCAGTAAGGATATATAAGAGCTGACAAACACAATACTGATTTTAGGATATGATTTCTATCCTCTGGGAGAACTGGTTCTACCTCAAAAGGATTATTCATACTTTGAGAAAAGTCCTTGAGGAAATCACCATATCCCTGCCTCCTGAGAGCACAGACAACATTGCAGAATCATCAAAGAAACTTTATATCGACAACTGGTCAGAAAGTGATAAGCATCATACATAGATCATTAAACTTGAAAGAAATCTTAAGATAATTTATAGCATCTCTATATACATCTCATGTAGTACTTCTTTCAACAACATTTCCTCTACCAAGTAATCTAGCTCAGTGATATCCAACTATGGGCCAAGAGGAAGACTCATTCTTTTTAGAAGCTGTTATAATTCATGCTCAGTATTAGGAAAAAAGAGCTGAGACCACAACTTTAGCTTATGTTCCAACAGTCTTCTTGCTAGAGAGCTCATGGCATCCCATTCTTTCTTTGACAGCCCTGTTAGAAAGTTCTTCCTAATAAAATAAGCACTCTCCTTCAATGTCATCAGCAGTCCCAGTTAGCACAAAATCTTGAGACAATAATATACATATAGAATCTGCCTGCAATGCAGGAGACCTGGGTTCAATCTCTGGGTAAGGAAGATCCCCTGGAGAAGGGAATGGCAACCCCACTCCAATATTCTTGCCTGGAGAATCCCATGGACAGAGGAGCCTGGCGGGCTGCATTCCGTGGGGTCACAAAGAGATGGACATGACTGAGTGACTAACACTTACTTACTTACTTATACATGTATGAAAGTGAAAGTGAAGGTCACTCAGTTGTGTCCGACTCTTTGTGACCCCATGAACTATACAGTCCACGGAATTCTCCAGGCCAGAATACTGGAATGGGTAGCCTTTCCCTTCTCCAGGGCATCTTCCCAAGGTGTTATGGCACCTTTTTATTTTGGGTACTTTTGTTTTCCTTATAGGCTTGTTGGTCTAAATAAAATGGTTAACTGAGGCAAGCTCAAAATTATCAAAAAGATGAGTTCCTGCAGGAATAGGAGAGGAAATGTAATTCAGGACACAAACTGCAGCAAGCAACAGGTGCTGAGGGTTGGGGGAAGGCTGTATTGATGGGCAGGAAAGCAAAGAAGGGAGAGTTCACACAGAGTCAGTTAAAATAAAAACAGAGACCAGCGTGAAAATTCCTTGAGCACACAGAACGAGTCCAGTCATACAAAGTTCAGTTCAGCTTGTTTTTTGAGACCAACCTCACCTGGGTTATTTCTTATTCATGCCTCTGGAAACCATAAGCAAAACTTCCCAAGGCTGATATGAGGCAACCATGACCAAGTCCCCTACCATTTAAGAAAATGCCAATAATATCAACTTTCTGTAGCCAGGCATTTACAAGAAATCTGTTTCTCAGTCCTTAAGTTTTGTTTTCCTGAAAGCAGATGTGTGAGATTGTTAATTTTGCATCCTCTGGCCCCATTTCAGACTGAAATTCTTTAACAGTTTATAAAATGTTTACTGCTATAATCAGTCCATCCTAAAGGAAATCAGTCCTGAATATTCATTGGAAGGACTGATGCTGAAGCTGAAACTCCAATACTTTGGCCACCTGATGCGAAAAACTGACTCATCTGAAAAGACCTTGATTCTGGGGAAGATTGAAGATGGGAGGAGAAGCAGATGACAGAGGATGAGATGGTTGGATGGCATCACTGACTTAGTGGACATGAGTTTGAGTGAACTCCGGGAGTTGGACAAGGAGGCCTGGCATGCTGCAGTCCATGGGGTCGCAAAGAGTCGGACACAACTGAGCGACGGAACTGACTGACTGATAATCGGAATATATTCAAGTTAAGTTTTGATTTTGATAAGAACTTTACCTTTATCATTATGGCAATCAGCCTACCTCTTACTATCTTACGTCTTTCCATCATCAAAGACCCTATCCTTATGATTCTCAAAGTTTGACTTACACCTCCTTCCTTTTGCATTGTGAATGCTAAGTCATTTCAGTTGTCTCCAACTCTTTCGACCCTATGGACTGTAGCCCACAGACTACTCTGTCCATTGGATTCTCCAGGCAAGACTACTGGAATGGGTTGCCATGCCCTCCTTCAGAGGATCTTCCTGATCCAGGGATTCAAACCTGCATCTCTTATGTCTCCTGTGTTGGCAGGTGGGTTCTTTACCACTGGTGCCACTTGGGAAGCCCTTTTGCATTACTTTAGTTCTAACACAAACCCAAATCCTCTTTTTTCTTTCTCTTCAGCAGGCCATGGCAAGGTGGCATTTTCCAAATTCAATTAAATCAATAAAAAAGGAAAACAATTATAGAAAAAGCTAGTAGGAACAAAACATTTATGATGAGACACTGTTGGTCTGCTCACTAGCACGCTGTCCACACCTGCGCTACCTGGTCACCTGTGCAAGGGTCGCTGGTCCAAAGCGAGATGTGCTAAATAGACACCAGGTTTGGAAGATGTCATACAAAAAAGTCCTAATTATCTCATCAATAATTTGTATACTGATTACACGCTAAAGTGATTTAGGGATCTCCAGTATTCTTGCCTGGAGAATTCCATGGACAGAGGAGCCTGGTGGGCAACAGTCCCAAAGAGTCAAACACAACTGAGTGACTAACACTTTTACTTTTCCATGTTAAATATAACATATTTTAAACATTTATTTCAACTGGGGTTTTTGTAACACCTTTTAAAAAGTGTGCTAATAGATAATTTAAATTACATAATGGCAGGCTTCCCTAGTGGTCTCATGGTTAAGAATTCACCTGCCAATGCAGGGAATATGGGTTTGATCCCTGGTCCGGGAAGATCTTACATGCCATGGAGCAACTACTACTGAGCCAGCACCCTAAAGCCTGCGAGCCAGTAACTCCTGAGCCCTTGTGCTGAAACTCCTGAAGCCAGTGCACCTAGAGCCCATATTCTGCAACAAGAGAAGCCACTGCCATTAGAAGCCCATGCACCACAGCTAGAGAGTAGCCCCTGCTCACCCCAATTAGAGAAAGCCCACGCACAGCAACAATGGCCCAGTGGAGCCATTAATAAATCTTAATAAAATGAATTACATAATGGCTCAAGTTTGAGTTTTACTGGGTAGTGCTGCCCTACCCATGTGCCCCTTGTCTGTATTTACAGGAAAGGCTGCAAAGTGAAACATTTTCCAGCCTCACTTTTGTATGGGGGACATCATGGGACATGGTCTTAGCCAAGGCAAACTATAGGGGTCTGACAGGGATGGCATCCTAAAAGATCATGCTGTTAAAGTGCTGCACCCAACATGCCAGCAAATGTGGAAAACTCAGCAGTGGCCACAGGACTGGAAAAGGTCAGTTTTCATTCCAATCCCAAAGAAAGGCAATGCCAAAGAATGTTCAAACTACCACACAATTGTGCTCATCTCACACGCTAGCAAAGTAATGCTCAAAATTCTCAACATTCAAAACTCAACTTTCAAAAAGCAAAGATCATGGCATCAGGTCCCATCACTTCATGGCAAATAGATGGGGAAACAATGGAAACATAGACAGATTTTATTTTCTTGGGCTCCAAAATCACGGCAGAGGGTGACTGCAGCCGTGAAATTAAAAGACGCTTGCTCCTTGGAAGAAAAGCTATGAACAACCTAGACAACATATTAAAAAGCAGAGACATTACTTTGCCAACAGAGGTCCATCTAGTCAAAGCTATGGTTTTTCCAGTAGTCTTGTATGGATGTGAGAGTTGGACTACAAAGAAAGCTCAGTGCCAAAGAATTGATACTTTTGAACTGTGGTGTTGGAGAAGACTCTTGAGAGTCCCTTGGATGGCAAGGAGATCAAACCAGTCGATCCAGAAGGAAATCAGTCCTAAATATTCATTGGAAGGACTGATGCTGAAGCTGAAACTCCAATACTTTGGCCACCTGATGGAAGAACTGATTCATTGGCAAAGACCCTAATGCTGGAAAAGATTGAAGGCAAGAGGAGAAAGGGGTGACAGAGGATGAGATGGTTGGATGACAGCACCAACTTGATGGACACGAGTTTGAGCAAGCTTTGGGTGTTGGTGATGGACAGGGAAGCCTAGTGTGCAGCAGTCTGTAGAGTCGCAGCATCGGACACGACTGAGCTCCTGAACTGAGTTGAAGGATGGCATTCTAAGAAAGCTTTTGTTTTCCTGATAAAAAGAGACAGAACCAGCTGGCTCTGCCCCTTCCCCTCTTTTTCCATTTCTGGCTGCCTTGAATGAAGGTTTAATGCCAAGAACAAGTGTGGAAGATTTGGACCTTGATAACAAATGCCAGCCTGCTTGCCAGGAAGAGGTAGCAAGGCCCTGCAGGCCCAAGAGCTGAGATCTGCAACTGAGCCAGTACTGACAACCACCTGATCCACATCTCTTGTCCCCAGATTCTGATTTTTACTGTTAAAGACACCTGTGGCGGTCTTCTCTTACTTGCCCATATTCCTAGCTGACAGTGAAGCTTCCAAAGAACAATCCTCTGCCCTCAGCCAGCCCATGTGCAGCCTACTTGGCCCATCTCAGCCACCAGCCCAATCTTGCTCTCTTCTCCCTCGGCTCTCCTCTACCTCTGGTGAGGCCCCCACCTTATCTCAGGCCCATAAGGGAAAAATCTCATCTCCTTCCAGGTTCAGACCTCAAAAAACCCAGTTCAAAACCTTACAGCCCCAGGTTGTGCCAATGCTCAGACTGGAGACACACGTGGGTTAGATGTTGGCATAGCTGTGGTGACAGGAATGCAGCCCTCACCTGCAGCTCGCATACCTCCCATCCACGGGGAAGCAGTCAAACCCAACAGGAGCGAAAGGGTAATACTTTAATTAACGAATAATGCTTTAATGAATGAATAAATAATGAAAACCACAAATTATATATAATCAGAACCAGCAAACACAGAGCAGGAAGCACGCTCTCAGAGGAAATGCTCAAGTCCCACTGACTCGTCTCCAGGCAATACCCTGGTTCTCTGGGCTGTCCCTGGTCAGGGCATGGTGTTCTGAACATCCTCTCCTGAATGTCCCATGGTTTGCCTGATTCTCCTTCAAGTGTGCCCCTGGGAGAAAAGGAAAACCCACTTGTTGATCTCCACGCCTGAGCTCTTCACAGCCTGAGCCATCGGGGCACCAGAAGGCACTTCGGGCAGCCGGCTGCCCCAGGTCACAGTTGTTGCCCCTGAAGTGGAGCCAACAGAAATGAAAGTGTGTTGACATTAATAGACACCAGGCGGCTTCCACACTGGGGATCAGTTGACCCAGCTTCTAGATCCAGCTCGTGCGCCCTCGGTGAAAACCACGATTATGGGAAAACCTCCGCTAACACCCACGTCTGGTCTCAGACCTTATAGCATCACTGCACAGCGTCTTTCCTGCGTCATGAGAGCAGCTGAACTGACAAAGTGGGACCAGTGTCTGTGTCCCTCTTCGCTCCCTCAGTAAACGGCACGTTTCCTCCAGGTGCTCAGCCCCGAACCTTGGCGTCTTCCTTGATTCCTTTTTCTCTCCCACTGGACATGGAACTATTAACATAACTTTTAAGCTCTACCTTTCCAATGCATCCAAATTCGGTGCCTCCTACCTTTCCTCCCTACTATCCCTGTCCAAGCTATCATCACCTCACACCTGGAATCTTTGAAAAGCCTCCCAACTTGTCTCTTCCTCCCGAAACCCAGTCACCAGAATGGTACTGTCAGTCATACGGTTGTTCCACTGCTCTTTCCTCCTGTGTCTTCCCCACCCCTTTGGAAAGAAAACCTAAAGTCCTTTCCATTGTCTCTAGGGTCCTAGTGCAGACTCAAGCCCTCCCTGCTCCCTCCACTGGCTCCATCATTCCCCCCTCGCCAGAAACTCTGATCTCCCACCTCAGTGACTTTGCACAGCCACCCCTCTGCTTGGAACGTTCTTTCACTGTTTATCAATCTTCACTTCCTTCAGGTCTCTGCTCACACGTCTCCTCCTTGGAGAGGTTATCCATGGCACATACCTTATTGTCTGTCTCCTCCTAGTACAGTATAAGCTACTTGATGGCAGAGACCCACTGCTGGGTCTCCAGCACCCTTGTAGGGTCCAGGAATGAGTTTAATGAACAACCAAGTGTGTAAGAAGCTTGCTCAAAGCCTCTGTCTGATGACTGTGCAGACTTGCTACTAAAGTTTCTACTGAATAATGGGAACAGACCTGTTCCTCAATATTTCATAGATATTTCATAGCTCACTGTGATTGAACCAGAGGTAGGGTGCCCCAAGCTTTGCCTCTCTGGGAAGTTCTCCCCAAAAAACTCCTTGGGGAAGGGGCCCTCTGAACCCCCAAACCCCTACAGAACAGTACTAAAAGCATGGGATTAGGTGATTCCTAAAGGATTCTCTAACACAACAGTGCAACACAGTGAGGGAATCAGGAGCAAAAAGACCTTCCCTAGGACTGCTGCACTGCTCTGAAAGTGACCAGAGAGGGAGAAGGAGGAAGCTGATGCCGTGTGATGCTGTCCTGGTAAACAGGGCCTGTGCAAGCTGAAGGGCTGCAGTGATGATAAACTGTCATCGAGCCCTGCTGTCTCAAGAGTATAACGTCAAGCAATCCACTAAGAGATGAGGAAATTGCATCAAGAAAGCCAGCTCACTCTTGGGTAAATGAGAACACAGG
Source organism: Bos taurus (assembly GCF_002263795.3). Taxonomy (NCBI): domain Eukaryota; kingdom Metazoa; phylum Chordata; class Mammalia; order Artiodactyla; family Bovidae; genus Bos; species Bos taurus. The sequence goes on from NC_037340.1 coordinate 52,905,146, forward strand.
GCCTGACGTCAGTATAACACGAGACACTTATCTTAGCAGAGCCTACGTCACAGAAATGATGCTGCTGCCAACCTCATTATGAAAATAGTACAGAAGTCTACAACAGATGTCACTGTCAGCTTCTGGACTGTGAATCAATGACACTAATGCTTCAGTCAAATTAGAGCTAAACAAGGTCATTGCACTTGACTATTAGATGAACTAATGGGACATAATACAGTTCCTGGAACAAATGCCCAACAATGCTGGGTGTTAATTGCTAATACCCAGCAATGTGAAATCGACTGTTTACTAGAGTTTCCTGTGTGGATTTGCTCATTCAGTCCACAAACATTTGCTGGGCCCCCTATGTGCTGGACAATAAAGAGAGGGAAAAAGGCTATAAAAATTACCCACCTTTTGTAAGCTAACAATATAATAACAATGATGGTGGTGATGAAAAGAGCAGCTAGCATTTTTTGAGCATTTGCTCTGCATCAAGGACTACTGGATCCTTTCAGTGTGGTATCTCATATGGATATCACCATTCTTGTTTCAAAGATATGGAAATTGAGGCTCAGAGCCGTATCCAAGGTCACACAGGGGCTCAAATCCCCTTCGACTTTCAAAGTCATCTGTGACCTCCATGGAACACGGTTTACGATCTGCCCTAGTGGATTAACATTTAAGAGGAGTTAAGGGAGGGTTTGGAGAAGGCAATGGCACCCCACTCCAGTACTCTTGCCTGGAAAATCCCATGGATGGAGGAGCCTGGTGGGCTACAGTCCACGGGGTCGCTAAGAGTTGGACACGACTGAGCAACTTCACTTTCACTTTTCACTTTTCATGCATTGGAGAAGGAAATGGCAACCCATTGAACACTTGACTTGTGTCAGAAACTGAGTCCAAAAACTGTACAAGTTCTATTATCTCGTTTAACACTCATAGTAAGCCTGAGTAATTACTGTTATTACTACCACTTGGAGATGAAGATCGTGGGAGTGGGGAAGGTAACTAGCTCAGAGCGCGTGCTTTTAACCACGTGGCTAAGTCGAAGCGTGCAGAGCAGGAGAGCGGACACAGCCTGGGCTTGAGCGGAGAGACCTGTTCGCTCCAGACATGGAACGTCATGATGGAATCCTCAATCTGGGCCGCATGGGGTCAGATCTGAGTGCGAGGAGGGCCCTCGGCGTCCTCAGATCTCCACGCCGCAACTTGGAGATTTCCGCACAGGGATGCTGCGAGCACCGCTAGCCACTACTGCCCCCTGCCGCCGGCCCGACCCGAAGCCCAGGCAGGCCCCGCCCATCTCTGTCCTCCCGGGAGAAATTGGTCTGGAGGTGATGGCTGAGGCCCGGGTCCCGGCCCGCTCGCAGCCGCGACCACCACACCCGGGTTGCCACCCCTTGCCCCAGCCGCTCCTCATACCCAGGAAAATAGACCTGGACTGCCCTGCACTTTCCGCACGCTTCTCTCTGCCCTCACTTCCCTTCCCACACCTCCGGTCTGCCACTCCTTCCGTCCCTTTCCCTGGGACACCAGGCCATGCCTGGCTGCCTCGCCTAGAATCCGCGCGAGCCCACAGCATCTGACCCCCAGTTGCCATGGTGATGCGGCGCAGCCGAGAAACGCCGGAAGAGGTGGCTGGGTCCTGGAGCGAGCGCCTAGGACCTGAAAGTTGGCCGACCACCCTGGGTTGCCATGGTGATATGGAGCCCTGGAGAAGAGTAGCTAGGGGCCGGATCCGTTGGCTGACTGAGCTAGCCAGAGATCGCAGAGGCAGAGGTCCTTCCTCCACTCCGGCCCAGGTACTCTTGTCTCCCGGTAATAGGGGGAAGTTCCTTGCGGCTCTCACCACCCGGCTCCTCTCTCTGCAAGGAGAGAGGGGGCTGGGGTCGCAGACACTCCCTGAATCTCCGGATTGCAGGGGTGGTTGGGGCCGAAGTCGCTCAGCTCCGGTCCTCCTTTTCCCTCTGTCAGGGCTGCTTAGCTCGCGGTTGCCATGGTAATGCAGGCAGCCAAGGCGCTTCAGGCCACAAGTGACTGGAGGTTCCCTCTCCGCTCCCCGCCCCCCGACTCTTCTGCTATGGGTGGTAGACGGCGACCAGAGCCCCAGCAAGATTCTCAAGATTGTGAGGTGGAGAGCGGTACTGGGGGATGGACACCCTTCTGGGGGGCCTCTTGGCTTCTCATCGCGGGTTGAGGGTGCAAGAGAGTGGATGCCTGTCGTCGCAGGACCGCCTGACCTCTTGGAGGCCGCCTAGGTTTCGGTGGGGCTTCCCTGGTGGCTCAGTGGTAAAGAATTCGCCTGCCAATTCAGGAGACGCAGGTTCCATCACTGGGTGGGGAAGATCCCATGGAGAAGGAAATGGCTACCCACTCCAGAATTCTTGCCTGGGAAATCCCATGGACAGAGGAGCGTGCTGGACTACAGTCCATGGGGGTGCAAAGAGTCTGACACAGCTTAGCGACTAAACAACAGTTTTGGGTGGCATGAATGTGCCATGAAAGTGTAACCAGTCCCCTTCAGGAAGACATTTATATCCAATCTTTTATTACTGCAAAGCTTCGACTATACCTCTGTGTACATGTGCAGTTTTCTCTGTAGAATAAATTTCCAAAAATAAAATTGCTGTGTCAAAAACCAAATGCTATTTTAATCTTCATGGTTATGGCCAAATTGCCCTCCAAAGACAGTAGCAAATTAACACCCCCAACAAAACTGGAATCCAATAATTTTAATTGGAATTATATCAACAGTGATAAACTGCTGCAAAAGAATTTTTCCAGAACCAATGCCATTAAGCCAACTTAATTCTTTGATCAGTTGTTTTTAAATACAATATAATAAAATAGTGTAAAATCTCATTTTATTTTATGGAAATTATCTCTGAGTGATTCTTTTACATGTAGATTTCACAATAATAAAATTTTGCTTGTTTAATAAATTGTGTAAAGCATTTTAGTTTTTTTCATAGTGAAGTTTTTTATGTCAACATCCTTTTACTGAAAACAAAAACGAAAAACCAGTCTTAGACATTCAGAAGGTGACTTGACATAGTTTGGCCATGTTATTCTCCTGCTGAACATAAGCAATATTACAGAATACTAACCTCAGACAAGCATCCTCTGGAAGCATGCTAAAATGAGACAGAGCTAGGCTACCACACAATTTTGTCCCAGCACAGACAAAAAGATGGTCACTGTCTCAACCACAAAATACCAAACATCCCCCTCTCTTGGCCAAAATGAGTGACTACAACTTCTTTACCAAGTGGAGTTTCTACTGAGTGAAGTCAGACGGAGAAAGACAAATATCATATGATATCATTTATATGTGGAATCTAAAATCGGGTACAAGTGAACTTAGCTGAAGCTCCAATACTTTGGCTACCTGATTTGAAGAGCCAACTCATTGGAAAAGACCCTCATGCTGGGAGAGGTTGAAGGCAAAAGGAGAAAGGGGAGGCAGAGGATGTGGTTGTTAGATGGCATCACTGACTCAATGAATGAATATAGAAAATTATGTAGAAAATAAGCTTACAGATGGGAGAGAGAGATTGGAATCTGAGAAAACCCTGGGAGATAGTGAAGGACAGGGGAGCCTGGCATGCTGCAGTTCGTGGTCTCAAAGAGTCAGACATGACTTAGCGACTGAACAACAACAAAAACAGAAATAGAGTCACAGATGTAGAAAATAAACTTACAGTTTCCATGGGGTACAGAGGGGAGAGACAACCTGGAAGATTGGAATTGCATATACACACTACTATATAAAAAATTGATAACTAACAATACTCTGTAAAGGCCTATGTGGGAAAAGAATCTAAAAAGAGTGGATATATGTATGTGTATAACAGATTCACTTTGCCATACACCTGAAACTAACACAGCATTGTAAATCAACTATACTTCAATAAAATATTGTTTAAAAAATTAGTTTATCCTCCTGTAGTTCACCTTCCCATGAGATTAGATTTATTGAGATACCCAGACACAGAATTGCACCTGCTTTCTTAAAGCAGCCAATCTAAAGCAAACCCCACTTTCATAAACCTTCCCCAAATCAACCATCCAAAGTTCAAATCCTATGAGTTTCTTTCTAACCCTTTTTCTGAGATACTCAATATTTCCCCTGTGGTGTGTGTTCTCCCTGGCTGCAATAATTAATAAACTCAACTTGGTCAATTACATGTGTGTTCCTGGGGGTCTTTGACTAGAGGGCATTGCCACTAGCAAGTTCACTTTTCTTTGGTAGAACTTTCCAGGTCTAAAATTTGTTGATGGTAGTCTTCCATAAATGTTTAATAAGGAGCGAGTTTCATGTGGACTGATTTTTCCCAACTTTTGCAATTTTCAATGTTATCTTCAAGATATGAGTCTTCTGAGTTTTTTTAAAATAATTTTGCAGCAGGTGCATCTTAAACATTATCAATTTTATTCTATATTGTTTATTTCTACCAATAATTGTCATTGTGAATCAGACTGAAGATTGGTAATTGGTATCTACTTCTTAACTCAAGAACTATCACTAGGGCAATGATGTAGGACTTGGATACACAGCAAAATAAACATGTTTTGCTTTAATTGGCAGGTTTATCATATGCTACCATGCCCTTATGTGGCACAAACACAGACCTTGGCGTGAAGGAATTCAGAGTCTAATCGGAGAGATAGAAGACCTGGCTGGGCTCTATTTGCCAGTTGGATGAGAATGGAAAAGGCCTTCCAGATGGAGGGAACAGCCAAATGTTGTTGTTTAGTCACTCAGTCATGTCCGACTCTTTACGATCCATGGACTGCAGCATGCCAGGCTTCCCTGTCCTTCACCATCTCCCGGAGCTTGCTCAAACTCACGTCCATTGAGTCAGTGATGCCATCCAACCATCTCATCCTCTGTCATCCTCGTCTCTTCCTGCCTTCAATCTTTCCCAACATCAGGGTCTTTTCTAATGAGTCAGCTCGTCACATCAGGTGACCAAAGTATTGGGGCTTCAGCATCAGTCCTTCCAATGAATATTTAGGACTGATTTCCTTCTGGATCGACTGGTTTGATCTCCTCACTGTCCAAAGGACTCTCAAGAGTCTTCTCCAACACCACAGTTCAAAAGCATCAATTCTTCAGCACTCAGCCTTCTTTATGGTCCAACTCTCACATCCATACATGACTAATGGAAAAACCATAGCTTAGACTAGATGGACCTTTGTTGGCAAAGCAATGTCTCTGTTTTTTAATATGTTGTCTAAGTTGGTTATAGCTTTTCTTTCAAGGAGCAAGCGTCTTTTAATTTCATGGCTGCAGTCACCCTCTGCCGTGATTTTGGAGCCCAGGAAAATAAAATCTGTCACTGTTTCCATTGTTTCCCTATCTATTTGCCATGGAGTAATGGGACTGGATGCCATGATTTCGTTTTTTTGAATGTTGAGTTTTAAACTAGCTTTTTCATTCTCCTCTTTTACTTTTATCAAGAGGTTCTTTAGTTCCTCTTCGTTTTCTGCCATAAGGGTGGTGTCATCTGCATATCTGAGGTTGTTCATATTTCTCCCAGCAATCTTGATTCCAGCTTGGGATTCATCCAGCCTGGCATTTTGCATGATGTACTCTGCATATAAGTTAAACAGGATGATAATATACAGCCTTGATATACTCCTTTTTCAATTTGGAGCCAGTCCATTATTCCATGTCTCGTTCTAACTGTTGTTTCTTGATCTGCATACAGGTTTCTCAGGAGGCAGGTAAGGTAGTCTAGTATTCCCATCTCTTTAAGAATTTCCCACAGTTCGTTGTAATCCAGTCAAAGGCTTTTAGTGTAGTCAAAGAAGCAAAAGTAGGTGTTTTTCTGGAATTCTCTTGCATTTTCTATGATCCAATGGATTTGTTCAAAAAATGTTTATTGAGTAATGCATACTCTGTGTCAGGACCTGGGTTGGGCACTGGGGATGCAGAGATGAACAGTTCCATGGGGTCCCAGCTCTTCCAGAGCTCTCAGTCCAGTGGGAGAAATGCATTTTAAATAATCATACCAATGACAACGGTGAGTGATAACTGCTTCAAACAAAACTTGGGTTCTGTGGGAGGCAGGGGCGACAGCATCCACCAATGGGGTTTGGGGAAGTCTTCTTTGAGAGAGTGATTGTTCATCTGAGATGAGAAGGATGAACTGGAAGGTTGCTCGTGTCCAAGGAGACAAGTCACGCTCTGAAGTGAGAAAATGCTCGGCTATTTTGAGGGCATGGAAGTAGTAAGTGTGGTTGGAATAAAGCAGACTAGGGGACATTGTTGAGGATGAAGTCAATGGGCAGGTCCTGCAAGGCTTTGTCCACTATGCTAAGGAGTTTGCATTTTTAACTTAAATCAGCAACAAGCCAGGGAAGAGTACTGAGAGGTTGCTATATGATTATATTAGATATACATTTTGACAATGTCTGTATGGAGAATGGATTGGAGGGGGAGGATTAGATTTGCCATGAAACCAATTAAGAAGAGATTTGCAGTTGACCAAGGAAGCATTAATGGTAACTGGACTGGGTGATACTCAGAGGAAGGAAAGATTCCATGGAGCTTTGAGGATGGAATGAGATTTGGAGTGGATTGAGGAATGCACCAGGTGAGGGAATATCTAGTAAAAACTGTGGAAATCACCCTCTTATGAACTGAGTTGTGTCCCCCTCAAATTCATATGTCAAGGTCCTAATTTCCAGTCCCTTAGAATATGCCTATATTTGGAGATAGGAACTTTGAGGGAGTAATTAAGGTTACATGGTGGGGAGTCCTAACCCAGCGTGACTTGACTGGCATCCTTATTGGAAGAGGAAGAGATACCAGGGATGCAGAGACAAAGCCAGGTGAGAAAGCGGCTGTCTGCGAGCCCAAGAGGGAGGCCTTAGGAGAAACCAAACCAGCCCATATCCTTGTCTTGAACTTCTACATCTAGAGTCATGAGAAAATAGATTTCTGTTGTTTCAGTCACCCAGTCTGTGATACTTTGTTATGGCAGCTCTTACAGACTAATGCAAACCCAACTGCCCAATTAATAGGGGAGTGGGGAAGTAAATTATGGTGCATTTTATCATGGAAAAGAGTCTCACCCCAAGATATGCCCATGCAAGTTCAAGATTTTGACTCGTGAGGAGCTTGAACATGCTCTTGAACTGAACATGCTCTCTTTGACTTGGAGGGTTCCAGTGCATTTACAAGGACTAATGCAGAGCTTCAGGAGCAGCCACTGGTCCACAGTGGCCTGGCTGGTGCAGGCTGCACTTAAATTTGCTACTTTATTGCAGTGACAATCTCAGGCATCGCTCTTATTGCTTCCCTTGCTCTCCTTTGTCTCTGTTTTTTAGGGAATTTTTTTTTTCACTGCTCTGAGAATCAAACATATGTTTTGTTTATGAACTCTTGCAGTAGTTGCTGTATACCATCAGTTTAAATAGTCATTATCTTTTCCATTTATGAAACTTCACCCTACAAATTTTTTTAGGAACAATTAGTCTTATAATAAGAGGGAGGACTATTCCATGAGCTAAAGCTATAAATACTGGCATGAAAAGTTGTGGGAAAATGTATGCAGGATTGTGAACCTATTTTTGCTTTTTTAATAGAACCATTTGTTAGTGAATGCTTAGGAAAAAAATTTGGAACTATATGTGGCAAACTTTTAAAGTACTGTAAAAATTCTGCCATTTAAAGATCTGAGTTCTGTCAAGTGAATCCTGTTGGTGACTTCCTATAGCAGGGAAACTGTGGTCCATGGTAATATGCTGATGGCTAGTAAATGACCAAGAGTCTCAGCTCCTTACGCTGGGCCTCCCATGCTTACTGTCCATGACACATGACTGAGTATGGCCTCTGGGGTCAAACCACATAGTAAATACTAAATAAAGCTTAATGTCCATCTCATTTTAAAATAAACACAAGTATAAATCCTAATATTCTCTTCCCTTGCCCAATGGACCACCTTGTGTAACCTACATATGCTGCTTAAGAGATAAAGTGAAAGTGTTAGTCACTAAGTCGTGTCCAACTCTGTGCAACTCCATGGACCATAGCCTGCCAGACTCCTCTGTCCATGGAATTCTCCAGGCAAGATACTGAGGTGGGTTGCCATTCCCTTCTCCAGGGTATCTTCCCATCCCAGGGATTGAACCCAGGTTTCCTGCTTTGCAGGCAGATTTTTTACCAACTGAGCCATCAGGGAAACTCTCAGTGTTTTTCTAACTGTACAGATGGTGATTCTTTAGAACAGCATGGTGATGCAGTTAGAACACAATTTTGTGTATATAGCATCCACTATGTATGATTCAGAGAACACAGCTGTTCTTAGAAAAGAGGCAGTTAGTGGGTATTTTCTTCCTTGAAGAAGATGGAGTTCAAGGCACTCTCAGAAGGCTTCGCACTGGCTTTCTGACACCACTGGCCTTCTCTAAGCCCCTGATTAGTATGGTTCCTTGAAGGAAATAGTGTCCAGGATGACCATTCAACTGAATGATATGTGATATGAGTGATATGAAATAAAGGTCATTTATTTCACAAAAAGTCATTTTGTGTTATTTAGTGTGATTCCTTCTTGAAGATGATCTGTTTTATAAAACTTGAAATTAATAAAAGAATTATATAACTATTCTCTCGTAATACATTGAAATATTGGTTTTCAGGCTTTTCACTACTTCTGTTGGAGATGGAGAAAGAAGCTTAAGCTAAATGCTAAGTGCTATTACCAAGTTGGAGAAATGAAAGTTGCACATTGCCACATTGATTGTTTGGATTTTTGAGAAATTGTTTAGTTTATCAAAATGAAATTCAGAGAACTTTAAGCAAAAAGTATACAAATAATCAAAATGGCAGTGAACTTGGGAAAGTTAACGAATCAATAGAACAGTCTTTATTGAAATTTTCTGTGCTAGGATCGGTGGAGGAAGCACAGTAATGCTGGCTGACTTTTATCATGACATTTATTGTGCTGTGAGACAGGCTGAGCTAGATCAAAGACTGAATTATTTGCACAGGTGCCCAAAGCACTGATGCATAAGCACCACTAAAACATCAAGGGGACAAATGGGAACATGGTGTCAGTTACTTGTGAATTTCACACAGGATTCTTTCAGAGTTTGAAAGTTGTTAAGTGGTCCCACTCCCACTGATACACGCAGCATGTGGTGGACGTGAGGGGGCTTTAGACCAAACTGAAGGGAACTTTCAAGCTAGGATTACTGAAGGTAAAGGAGCCAGCCATGAGGGAACCAAGAGAAGAGTGAAAGTGAAGTGGGAAAGTGTGAGGCAGACGGAAAGTGAAGTGAAAGTGTGAGTTGCTCAGTCTTGTCCAACTCTTTGCAACCCCATGGACTGTAGACTGTCAGTCTCCTCTGTCCAGGGAATTCTCCAGGTAAGAATACTGGAATGGGTTGCCATTCCTTTCTACATAGGATCTTCCGGCCCATGGATTTTAGCTGGGTCTCCTGCACTGTGGGAAGATTCTTTACCATCTGAATGAACCACCAGGCAGGTAGGTCCAGGCAGAGGGACAGTGAGTGAAAACACTCTGGTCTCAGGGTTTCAGGAGGGAGAAAGGAGGCTGCCATGCCTGAAACACAGAGAGCCTGAGAAGGAGGTGTCTGTGGGGTTGGGAGGTGGTCTGGAAACTTGGGAAAGAATTTTAACACTATTTCAGCTGTGCTGGAAACACACTGAAATGTTCAACAGGGGTCTGGCATGAGCTGACTTATCTGGAGAAAGGCTTCTGGAAGACAAGAATGGAGAGAGAGTAGATAAGTAGCATTATCCAGTGAAAGATGATGAAGGCAAGAGGTAGGAATGGTGGGATGAAGGGAAATGATGATGCTTCTAGTTAGCACCGACGAGGTTCGCTGAAGAGAAGACAGAGATTGAATAGGACTCTTAGGATTTGTCCACCTGGGTGGCTGCTGGATAGGGTGGCCATTTACTGCTCTGTGGCAAACCTGGGAAGACAGAGCTGTGAGCAGAGTGTCAAGGGTTCTGTATGGAATGTGTGAAGTATGAGGCATCTACTAAACATCCAGGTGACCATGTCAAGTAAGCAGTTGGGTATCCAAACCTCCAGGGACAACTCAGGGAGGAGGCCAGAGCGGAAGACAGGCATCTGTGACTCAGCATACAGATGCATTAAAAACTACAGGGCAGAACTACTTCCCTGGTGGTGCAGTGGATAAGAATCTGCCTGCTACTGCAGGAGACACAGGTTCTGTCCCTGCTCCAGAAAGATTTCACATGCCATGGAGGAACTAAGCCGGTATACCACACCTACTGAGCCCAAACTCTAGAGCACTCAAACTGCAACCACTGAGATTGCGTACCACAAAACTCCTTAAGCTTGTGACCGTAGAGCCTGGGCCCCGAAACAAGCGAAGACATCACAGAGAAGCTTGTACACTGCAACTAGAGAAAGCCTCATACAGCAACAAAGACCCAGTGCAGCCAAAAATAAATAAATAAGTATTTTTTATAAAGTTAAAAAACCACAGAGCAGAATGAGATCCTCCAGGGAGAGAGGGAAATGTAGGCAGGGAAGGGTGTGCGTATGTGTGTGGCGGGGCGGGGGTGGGGTGGGGCGGAGGGCTGGTGAGTGTTCACGCAGCTGATAAAGGAAGCCCTGCAAAGGAGACAGAGAAAGAGCAGCTATGAGATCAGAGGAAATTTCTTGGGACAAATTCCACTCAGACATGGGAGGTAGAAATTTCTAAATAATGGTTTTGTTACATTTAGTGCATATAATGCATGCTTTTATTTTTTTGCTGTTCTTGGCCACAAAAGAAAAGTCTAAGTTTCCTGTGAGGATCCATCCTTTACTGCCAGTTCTACATTTACCGCTGGTCCCATTCGCAGAAGTAAGGCATGAGATGCTGTTGAGAGAATAAGGGAGTCTCACGTTCAGTCACTTAGTCATGTCTGACTCTTTGCAACTCCATGGACTGCAGCATGCCAGGCTCCCCTGTCCTTCACTGTCTCCTGGAATTTGCTCAAATTCATGTCCATTGAGTCGGTGAGGCTATCTAACCATCTCATCTTCTGTCTCCTCCTTCTCCTCCTGTCCTCAATCTTTCCCAGCATCAGGGTCTTTTCCAGTGAGTCAGCTCTTCACATCAAGTGGCCAAAGTATTGGAATTTCAGCTTCAGCATGAGTCCTTCCATACATATTCAGGGGTAATTTCCTACAAGATTGACTGGTTTGATCTCATTGCTGTCCAAAGGACTCCCAAGGTTTTCACTAGCATCACAATTTGAAAGCATCAATTCTGTGCTCAGCCTTTTTTATGGTCCAACTCTTACATCCACATATGACTACTGAAAAAAAAATAACTTTGAATATACAGACTATAGCTTTGACTATACAGATATGACTTTGATGTACAGTCAGTGAAGTGGTGTCTTTGATTTTTAATATGCTGTCTAGGTTTGCCATGATTTTTCTTTCAAGGAGCAAGCATCTTTTCATTTCATGGCTGCAGTGACTGTTGTCCTCAGAGCCCTAGAAAATAAAATCTGTCACTGCTTCCACTTTTTCCCCTTCTATTTGCCAAGAAGTGATGGGACCAGATGCCATGATCTTCGTTTTTTGAATGTTGAGTGTTAAACCAGCTTTTTCACTCTCCTCTTTCACCTTCATCAAGAGGCTCTTTAGTTCCTCTTCACTTTCTGCCATTAGAATGTTTATCATCTGCATATCTGAGGTTGATGATATTTCTCTTGGCAATCTAGATTCCAGCTTGGGATTCATCCAGCCTGGCATTTTGCATGATGTACTCTGCGTATAAGTTAAATAAACAGAGTGACAATATACAACCTTGTCGAACTCCTTTCCCAATTTGGAACCAGTCCATTGTTCCATGTAAGGTCCTATCTGTTGCTTCTTGACCCACATACAGGTTTCTCAGGCAGGTAAGGTGGCCTGGTATTCCCATCTCTTCAAGAATTTTCCACAGTTTGTTTTGTGATCCACACAGTCAAAGGCTTTAGTGTAGATAATGAAGCAAAAGTAGATGTTTTGCTGGAATTCCCTTGCCTTGCCTATGATCCAACAAATGTTGGCAATTTGATCTCTGGTTCCTTTGCCTTTTCTAAATCCAGATTGTACACCTGGAAGGTCTCAGTTCATGCACATACTGCTGAAGCCCTGCTAGAAGAATTTTGAGCAAACTTTACTAGCATGTGAAATGAGTGCAATTGTCTGGTAGTTTGAACTTTCTTTGGCACTGCCCTTATTTGGGATTTGGATGAAAACTGAACTTTTCCAGTCCTGTGGCCACTGCTGAGTTTTCCAAATTTGCTGACACATTGAGTACAGCACTTTAACGTATTTTAGGATTTGAAATAGCTCAGCTGTATTTCCATCACCTCCACTAGCTTTGTTCATAGTAAAGCTTTCTGAAGCCCACTTGATTTCACATTCCAGGATGTTTTGCTCTAGGTGAGTGACCACACCATTGTGGTTATCTGGGTCATTAAGACATTGTTTGTTTAGTTCTGTGTATTCTTGCCACCTTTTCTTAATATCTTCTGCCTCTGTTAGGTCCATACTGTTTCTGTCCTTTATTGTCCCCATCTTTGCATGAAATTTTCCCTTGATATCTCCAATTTTCTTGAACAGATCTCTAGTCTTTCCCATTCTATTTCCCTCTGCTTCTTTACACTGTTCATTGAAGAAGGCCTTCTTATCTCTCCTTGGTTGTCTATGCATTTAGTTGGGTATATATTTCCCTTTCTCCCTTGTTTTGCCTTCTTGCATTCCGTTTCTTTGAGATGGTTTTGGTCACTGCCTCCTGTTCAATGTTCCAAACTTCCATCCATAGTTCTTCAGGTACTCCACCATTTCTCTTCCCTTAAATCTATTCATTATCTCCACTGTGTAGTCATAAGGAATTTGATCTAGGTCATACCTGAATGGCCTAGTGGTTTACCATACTTTCTTCAATTTAAGGCTGAATTTTGCAATAAGGAGCTCATGATCTGAGCTACAGTCAGCTCCCAATCTTGTTTTTGCTGACTGTATAGAGCTTCTCCTTCTTGCAAAGACTATAATCAATCTGATTTTATTATTGACCATTCGATGATGTCCATGTGTAGAGTCGTCTCTTGTGTTGTTGGAAGAGAGTGTTTGCTATGACCAGTGTGTTCTCTTGGCAAAACTCTGTTAGCCTTTGCCCTGCTTCATTTTGTACTCCAGGGCCAAACTTGCCTGTTACTCCATGGATCTCTTGACTTCCTACTTTTGCATTCCAATCCCCTTGATGAAAAGGACATCTTTTTTTTGGTGTCAGTTCTAGAAGGTCTTGTAGATCTTCATAGAATTGGTCAACTTCAGTTTCTTTGTCATCAGCGGTTGGGGCATAGACTTGGGTTACTGTGATAATGAATGATTTGCCCTGGAAACAAACCAGAGATCGTTCTGTCATTTTTAAGTCTGCACCCAAGTACTGCATTTCGCATTGTCTTGTTAACTGTAAGGGCTACTCCATTTCTTCTAAAGAATTCTTGCCCACAGTAGTAGATACAATGGTCATCTGAATTAAATTCACCCATTCCTCTCCATTTTAGTTCACTGATTCGTAAGTGTTGATGTTCACTCTTGCCATCTCCTAATTGCCACATTCAATTTACTTTGATTCATGGACCTAACATTCCAGGTTCCTATTCTATATTGTTCTTTACAGCATCAGACTTTCACCACCAGACACATTCACAACTGAGCATCATTTCTGCTTTGGCCCAGCTGTTTCACTCTTTCTGGAGCTATTAGTAATTGCGCTCTGCTCTTCCCCAGTATCATATTGGATACCTTCTTACCTGAGGGGGTCATCTTCCAGCATCATATGTTTTTGCCTTTTCATACTATTCATGGTGTTCTTGCAGCAAAATGCTGGAGTGGTTTGCCATTCTCTCCTTCAGTGGACCATGTTTTGTCAGAACTCTCCACTATGACCCATCCATCTTGGGTGGCCCTGCATGGCATGACTCATAGCTTCATTGAGTTACACAAGCCCCTTCTCCATGACACAGCTGTGATCCATGAAGGGGCAGTCTTGCCATTCCCCTAATTCCTAGAGCTCAAAGTTGTCCTTGATCCCATTTTATTTACCCCTCCTTAAATAGCTCTCCCTAACTGGGCAGTTCAGAGAAGGTAATGGCACCCCACTCCAATACTCTTGCCTGGAGGATCCACTGGACGGAGGAGCCTGGTGGGCTGTAGTCCATGGTGTCGCTAAGAGTCGGAAACGACTGAGCGACTTCACTTTCACTTTTCACTTTCATGCATTAGAGAAGGAAATGGCAACCAACTCCAGTGTTCTTGCCTGGAGAATCCCAGGGACGGGGGAGCCTGGTGGGCTGCCGTCTATGGGGTCGCACAGAGTCAGACACAACTGAAGTGACTTAGCAGCAGCCGCAACGGAGCAGTAAGATTGTGGCTTCCGCTCTCTCTCTCCTTTGAGCCATCCTCCATGCAGCAGAACTTTGTCTAAAATATAAATCTGAATGAATATTCCTTCCCCTTAAAGCACTCAAGTGAAATATCCTAATGACTATCACTAGAGAGTCAGTTAAATAAATACTGGTAGACCCACAGAATGGAAAACTTGCAGACATACCCCAAAATGATCATGAGAACACTCTATCAGTGCTGATACAAGTGACTGCCAGGACAGGAAATGAAAAGAACAAACTGTGTTAAGCCACCATTTGTAAGGGTGAGGGGACAGTATGCATGTATGTGTGTGATTGCACATGCCTGTGATAACTTGCAGAGACATTAAACAAACACAAGAAATCAGCTCCTAAATGGCTTCCATGGAGATGATCTGGTCAGGGCTTGAGGAGATAGCTTATCTTTTGGTAACTTCTGAATTTTGAATGAAATGATCATATTACTTGTTCAACAATAAACCAATTAAAATGTCCACATGAGTTGAATCATTAACTCATCTCACTTAGAAAATCTAGTCTCACTGAAACCACTGGATATAATTTGGGAAGTCTCTGAAGAGCTCTGGCACTGCAGTCTTTTATGTCTCAGCACAGAAAGGCTTCAGCGAGAGGCACATTGATAGTGAGAAGTGATTTATTAGAATAGGGCACTTGGGAGGTTTACAAGTTGGACAGGTGAAAGGATGCCACACTCCAGGAACTTCTTGGGCTACAGTGGTGTAATCAAAGGAAAAGTGGGTCAGGGAGATGTCACGCTTCCATCATCAACTCCTCCTCCAGGTTGGGCAGGAGAGTTTTCTTGTCCCTACATGGTCAAGCTAGGTTCACAAATTATTGTTTTTCATGTGTATAGAGAGCATGTTCTGGGGATCATTAACTTACTGAGCTCACTAAGCAGGATATGGGTCATACCATCATTGTTTTATTGTTTGGGGGCATGTCTAATGCTTCTGTTGCATGGTTTTGTTGCTTAGCAAGTCTGCTTAGTTTTGTGGTTAAGGAAACCTGTTTTCTTGAGTAATCATTAACTTACAGGGGTCTCCCATTTCTATTTACAATCAACTTCAATATTCTTGCCTTGAGAACCCCATGAACAGTATGAAAAGGCAAAATAATAGGATACTGAAAGAGAAACTCCCCAGGTCAGTAGGTGCCCAATATGCTACTGGAGATCAGTGGAGAAATAACTCCAGGAAGAATGAAGGGATGGAGCCAAAGCAAAAACAATACCCAGCTCGGGATGTGACTGGTGATAGAAGCAAGGTCTGATGCTGTAAAGAGCAATATTGCATAGGAACCTGGAATGTTAGGTCCATGAATCAAGGCAAATTGGAAGTGGTCAAACAAGAGATGGCAAGAGTGAATGTCGACATCCTAGGAATCAGCGAACTGAAATGGACTGGAATGGGTGAATTTAACTCAGATGACCATTATATCTACTACTGTGGGCAGGAATCCCTCAGAAGAAATGGAGTGGCCATCATGGTCAACAAAAGAGTCCAAAATGCAGTACTTGGATGCAATCTCAAAAACGATAGAATGATCTCTGTTCGTTTCCAAGGCAAACCATTCAATATCACAGTAATCCAAGTCTATGCCCCAATCCAGTAATGCTGAAGAAGCTGAAGTTGAACGGTGCTATGAAGACCTACAAGACCTTTTAGAACTAACACCCAAAAAAGATGTCCTTTTCATTATAGGGGACTAGAATGCAAAAGTAGGAAGTCAAGAAATACCTGGGGTAACAGGCAAATTTGGCCTTGGAATACGGAATGAATCAGGGCAAAGACTGATAGAGTTTTGCCAAGAAAATGCACTGGTCATAACAAGCATCCTCTTCCAACAACACAAGAGAAGACTCTATACATGGACATCACCAGATGGTCAACACTGAAATCAGATTGATTATATTCTTTGCAGCCAGTGATGGAGAAGCTCTATACAGTCAGCAAAAACAAGACCAAGAGCTGACTGTGGCTCAGACCATGAACTCCTTATTGCCAAATTCAGACTTAAATTGAAGAAAGTAGGGAAAACCACTAGACCATTTAGATATGACCTAAATCAAATCCCTTATGATTATACAGTGGAAGTGAGAAATAGATTTAAGGGCCTAGATCTGATAGATAGAGTGCCTGATGAACTATGGAATGAGGTTTGTGACATTGTATAGGAGACAGGGATCAAGACCATTCCCATAGAAAGGAAATGCAAAAAAGCAAAATGGCTGTCTGGGGAGGCCTTACAAATAGCTGTGAAAAGAAGAGAAGCAAAAAGCAAAGGAGAAAAGGAAAGATATAAACATCTGAATGCAGAGTTCCAAAGAATAGCAAGAAGACATAAGAAAGCCTTCTTCAGCGATCAATGCAAAGAAATAGAGGAAAACAACAGAATGGGAACGACTAGGGATCTCTTCAAGAAAATCAAAGATACCAAAGGAATATTTCATGCAAAGATGAGCTCGATAAAGGACAAAAATGGTATGGACCTAACAGAAGCAGAAGATATTAAGAAGAGATGGCAAGAATACACAGAAAAGATCTTCACGACCCAGATAATCACGATGGTGTGATCACTCACCTAGAGCCAGACATCCTGGAATGTGAAGTCAAGTGGGCCTTAGAAAGCATCACTACGAACAAAGCTAGTGGAGGTGATGGAATTCCAGTTGAGCTATTCCAAATCCTGAAAGATGATGCTGTGAAAGTGCTGCACTCAATATGCCAGCAAATTTGGAAAACTCAGCAGTGGCCACAGGACTGGAAAAGGTCAGTTTTCATTCCAATCCCAAAGAAAGGCAATGCCAAAGAATGCTCAAACTACCACACAATTGCGCTCATCTCACACACTAGTAAAGTAATGCTCAGAATTCTCCAAGCCAGGCTTCAGCAATATGTGAACCGTGAACTTCCTGATGTTCAAGCTGGTTTTAGAAAAGGCAGAGGAACCAGAGATCAAATTGCCAACATCCGCTGGATCATGGAAAAAGCAAGAGAGTTCCAGAAAAACATCTATTTCTGCTTTATAGACTATGCCAAAGCCTTTGACTGTGTGGATCACCATAAACTGTGGAAAATTCTGAAAGAGATGGAAATACCAGACCACCTGATCTGCCTCTTGAGAAATTTGTATGCAGGTCAGGAAGCAACAGTTAGAACTGGACATGGAACAACAGACTGGTTCCAAATAGGAAAAGGAGTTCGTCAAGGCTGTATATTGTCACCCTGTTTATTTAACTTATATGCAGAGTACATCATGAGAAACGCTGGACTGAAAGAAACACAAGCTGGAATCAAGATTGCCAGGAGAAATCTCAATAACCTCAGATATGCAGATGACACCACCCTTATGGTAGAAAGTGAAGAGGAACTCAAAAACCTCTTGATGAAAGTGAAAGTGGAGAGTGAAAAAGTTGGCTTAAAGCTCATCATTGAGAAAACGAAGATCATGGTATCCAGTCCCATCACTTCATGGCAAATAGATGGGGAAACAGTGGAAACAGTGTCAGACTTTATTTTTCTGGGCTCCAAAATCACCTCAGATGGTGACTGCAGCCATGAAATTAAAAGATGCTTACTCCTTGGAAGGAAAGTCATGACCAACCTAGATAGCATATTCAAAAGCAGAGACATTACTTTGCCAACAAAGGTTCGTCTAGTCAAGGCTATGGTTTTTCCAGTGGTCATGTATGGATGTGAGAGTTGGACTGTGAAGAAGGCTGAGTTCTGAAGAATTGATGCTTTTGAACTGTGGTGTTGGAGAAGACTCTTGAGAGTCCCTTGGACTGCAAGGAGATCCAACCAGTCCATCCTAAAGGAGATCAGTCCTGGGTGTTCTTTGGAAGGACTGATGCTAAAGCTGAAACTCCAGTACTTTGGCCACCTCATGCGAAGAGTTGACTCATTGGAAAAGACTCTGATTCTGGGAGGGATTGGGGGCAGGAGGAGAAGGGGACGACAGAGGATGAGATGGCTGGATGGCATCATTGACTTGATGGATGTGAGTCTCAGTCAACTCCGGGAGTTGGTGATGGACAGGGAGGCCTGGCATGCTGCGATTCATGGGGTCGGGAAGAGTCGGACACGACAGAGCAACTGATCTGATCTGATCTGAATGGGATTAACCATCTAATCACCTACTTTGTCGATTTGCTCTGTCCCTCTCATCCTCTCTCTTCCTTCTCTACAAAGCCTCATAATGGGACCTGCTCCAACTCTGCTGTTGTCTTCCAGCACTTTCTTACCAAGTTACAGTCACTCTGCCTCTTCTTGAACCTCAGCAGGACAAGACAGTCCCTCCCTGGGCTTTTGCTCTTACTAATTCTGATACCTGGACCTCCCAATAGTCCTCCACAGCCCACTCCCTGTGGTCTCTATTCAGAAATCACTAGCTCAGAGATGTCTTCCCTGACCTCAGCTTAAATTTGCTAACCCTCACCTCCCATTACTGAAAATACACCTTCTACTGTCTTTACAGCAATTAGCACCTTCCAAATTAATTTATTTACTTGCTATTGTCCATCTCCCAGGCTGTTTTTTTTACTGATGTCTGGAACAGTGCCCAGATCATACTATACAATAAATATCTGTTAATTAATTAATTAATGCCTTTCTATGTTGGCTACAACCTCCTGACAACCATAACATTTATAATAGCGCTTGTCATGGTTCCTTACAATTCATAGAGACAGCAGACTAGAGTTCTAATCTCAGCCTCTCTTCTTTGCTCTGAGGACTTGGGCATGTGCCCAGGTCACAAGCTCATGAGGTTTGTGAAGATAAATGACATCTGAGGAGTAAAATCCCACTTCTGACAGATATCCCTCAGTGGAGCCTCAGGGCGCCCAGGAACAGGTGAAATGGGAGAGACAATAGATCCCTCAGGGAGGGGAGTGACTCGCCCCAGACCAAGGAACCTAGGCAGCAGGAGGTCTCCTGTCCCAGGTCTCTGGATCCAGGCTCAGCCTCTGAGCACCGAAGGCCTTTCTTTGTATTGTTCTGCTGGAGTCCAAGCCCCTCCCCTGGGAATGGAGTCTGTGCCTACAATCAACCGCCACCATAATTTCCCACTTTACAGGGAATTGGTCATTTGTCTTTTGGTTTTCTTCTCATGAATGGTTGCTATGTTTTGGCCCAGAAAACAGTACATAGAATTTCTAAACAACATCATCAAATTAAATGCGGTGACACACTGATTTAGGGCAGCCGTTCATCTCATCGTTTTCTTAAAAGCAATGAAACGGTTGATCAGTTTCGTCTCCGCATATTTATTTGTTATAACCAAGAGAAACACCAACATTTAAAGCCAGAGAATTGAACCTGCCTTCTAATCTAAGTGCTGAAATTCAAAGTCATTTTCCAGACACTGTGTTCATATTTTATTTTCTCAATTTAGACCGCAGGAACAAGGGCTGGATTTGTAATGACCTAGAGGAAGTAGTGAATCTCTGGAATTTGACAACAGATGTCACCCGTGTCGTGTTGCTCACGGAGCCATTGGCGATACCTAGCATTTCAGCCCTCATATATTTTATTTGGCATAATAAAATCTTTTTGTGAGAATGCAGGGGCTTATGTACAAAAATCTCTGCCTCCTTGTGCCATCACATCTCACCTTGTTTACCCCTACAATGATCTTAGAAAGTTACCAACGTCTTATCTTATAGGTGGGAACCCGAAGTTCAGAGGAGCATGGTATTGCCCAAGGTCATGCAGAGAGGGACCCATGCCTGTCTGTCTCCAAAACTGTGGTTTTTCTGCACCATCTTTGGTTGAAGTCCCCGAAGGGTAGCAGCCCTGAAGAGTACCTAACTTGCAGCAGTCCTTCTGGGCCAATTAGTACTACTCAGATTAGAAAAGTCAGACTGAAGCCAATCAATAGAGGCAGAGTGGGCTGAAATGCAGAATTTAAATGAGCAAGATGAAGACCCAGAAGCTCCGGAAGCAGAATCCCAGTAGGCTCTTAGTTTGCAGCTCTCTCTGCTAAGTCACTGACACATGAAAAGCCTTAGAGTGTGCGTCCTGTTTTCCTTTTCTGCCTCCTCTCTGTGAAGCAGCAATCAGCTTTGTCATTCATTCTTCAGGAAGCCACTCAGGGTGCGCCAGGGAGAAAGCAATTGAGAACTTAAGATGTTTGTTTCTAGCAAAATTTGGGGGACAAAGAAGCTGTTTTTGGCTCTTTGATTCATGTTCTCCCTTCAATACAGAATGATCTTCTTGCCGCCAAAGCGGCAAGGCTGTAGGGGGCAGAGATGGAGGATGGTGAGCATGGGGGCCATCCTTGGTTTGGGAGTAGGGGGCAAGGGGTACAAACATTTCCTAGTCCCTGCAGTGGGCTAAAGCCCTGTACATGTGGTCCTACCTAATCCCAACAACCCTGCTAAGCAGCTATAACCTTCCTCCTCCCTTTTTACAGATGGAAACTGTGGCTTGAAGGTCACAAGTTTTAGCCAGGAGCCAGATCCTGGACTCAGAGCAAGTCCCTTGAAATTCTTGTCTCTTCAAATTCCCACTTTTGGTGTTTCCAGTACCAGGCCTCTCCCCCAGGCCCTTCACTATGGTGGATCATCAGAGATGTGATTTCTACACCTGAGTTCTGGTCTAGGCTGTGCCAGGGTTGGCTGGGCAGGATGGACAGGCCACTTCCTTCCTATTTCCCTCAGTTTCTGATGATAAAGCTAGGATGACTCATCATAACAGTCTCAAATCAGATCATTCAGCACCGCTGCTGGAGTTTGGGCTGGGAGCCAGTGCTGGTGCTGGGTTCTAGGGGTATCTTATACCTGGGCACAGGGATGGCTAGTGGAGGCAGGTTTTGATCTTGGATGGCCTTGGCCTGCAGCGCCTTGAAGCAGGATTTCAGTTCCCCGGGCCAGAGACCGAAGCCTGGCTGCAGCAGTGAGGCTGACGAATCCTAGCCGCTAGACTAGGGCCAGTAACAAGAGCCTGGCCCATTGTTGTAGTTGCTCAGTCACTCAGTCATGTCTGACTCTCTGCGACCCCATGGACTGCAGCACGCCAGGCTGTGCTGTCCTTCACCATCTCCCAGAGCTTGCTCAAACTCAAGTCCGTTGAGTTGGTGGTGCCATCCTACCATCTCGACCTCTGTCATCCCCTTCTCCTGCCTTTATCTTTCCCAGCATCAGAATCTTTTCCAATGAGTCAGTTCTTCGTATCAGGTGGCCAAAGTGCTGGAGCTTCAGCTTCAGGATCAGTCCTTCCAATGAACATTCAGGACTAATTTCCTTTAGGATTGACTGGTTTGATCTCCTTGTAGTCCAAGGGACTCTCAAGAGTCTTCTCCAACACCACAGTTCAAAAGCATCAATTCTTCAGCACTCAGCCTTCTTTATGGTTCAACTCTCACATCCATACATGACTAATGGAAAAACCATAGCTCTGACTAGACAGACTGCTGTTGGCAAAGTAATGTCTCTGCTTTTTAATATGCTATCTAGGTTGATCATAGCTTTTCTTCCAAGGAGTAAGCATCTTTTAATTTCATGGCTGCAGTCACCATCTGCAGTGATTTTGAAGCCCAAGAAAATAGTCTCTCACTGTTTCCATTGTTTCCCTATCTATTTGCCTTGAAGTAATGGGACTGGATGCCGTGATCTTCATTTTTTGAATATTGAGTTTTAAACCAGTTTTTTCACTCTCCCCTTTCACCTTCATCAAGAGGCTCTTTAGTTCCTTTTCACTTTCTGCTGTAGGGCTGATGTCATCTGCATATCTGAGATTATTGATAATTCTCCCAGCACTCTTGATGCCAGCTTGTGCTTCATCCAGCCCAACATTTCGCATGATGTATTCTGCATAGAAATGAAATAAGCAGGGTGACAAAATACAGACTTGACGTACTCCTTTCCCAGTTTGGAACCAGTCCTTTGTTCCATGTAATGTCCTAACTGTTGCTTCTTGACCTGCATACAGGTTTCTCAGGAGGCAGGTGAGGTGGTCTGGTATTCCCATCTCTTTAAGTATTTTCCAGTTTGTTATGATCCACACAGTCAAATGCTTTAGCATAGTCAATGAAGCAGAAGTAGATGATTTTCTGGAATTTTCTAGATTTTTCTATGATCCAACAGATGTTGGCAATTTGATCTCTGATTCCTCTGCCTGTTCTAAATCCAGCTTGAATATCTGGAAGTCCTCGGTTCACATACTGTTGAAATCTAGGTTGGAGAATTTTAAGCATTACTTTGCTAGCATGTGAAATGAGTGCAATTGTGTGGTACTTTGAACATTCTTTGGCACTACCTTTCTTTGGGATTGGGATGAAAACTGACCTTTTCCAGTCCTGTGGCCCCTGCTGAGTTTTCCAAATTTGCTGACATACTGAGTGCAACACTTTCACAGCATCATCTTTTAGGATTTGAAATAGGTCAGCTGGAATTCCATCACCTCAACTAGCTTTTGTTTGAAGTGATCCTTCCTAAGGCCCACTTGACTTCTCACTCCTTAATGTCTGGCTCTAGGTGAGTGATCACACCATTGTGATCACATTGGTGCATTGGCTTTGTAGAAATGAATTTTCACAAAGAGATGGAAACTGGTGAAACGAGTAAAGTGGAGGAGAAAAGATCACAAATAGACTCACATGGACAGGTTCAGAGAGTTTGCGCCCTCGAGGTAGTTTGAATCACTAATATGGGGTATTTCTTCCAGGTTTCCTCTGGCCAATCATCTCGCTTTGCCTGGCTCTGAGTCCACATTTATTTTTTCTCAGGGTCCTCCCCTGTGTGTGTGCTCTTACAGATGGATTCTAGCAGTGAGGCCGATGGGGAGGTTGACATCACCTACTATGGGGGTGGCACTCCTCCCTTTTTATGCATGTGTAGTTGGAAAGGTCTCTTTGACCTGGAGAATGAGAAATATGTGATCTCTTTGTCTCTTATCTAGGCAGGGCTCCACTCTTCCTCACTCCTGTTATTATCTTCATCTTTGAGTATCTGTCCACAAGGCACAGACACCAGCTGCTCGGCCTGGGGTCCATCTATTTCTTGCCTCAGTTTTGTGATCTCTAAAGCACCGTAGGAGAAAAAGTCAATATTAAGTGAATATTGCTCTTTATTGAAATATAGAGAAGTTTCCTTTTCTTAGAGCAGCCTGAGACTAGGTTGAAAAATTTCAAATAGAGCATCAAGGGAACTAAAGAAACATACACCCTCCAAAAGCATGGGGAGAGAGATTTCAGGTCTCACGTTCTCAAGCCCTTTGAGACTGGTGGATGACTAGGTAGCCGAAGAGTCAGTGAAGGTGGGAGGAAGAGCGCTTTTCCCCCCAGTCCCACGTGTGTCTTTCAAGCCGAGCTCTGCTGCCACCCACTCTCTGCGCAACTGCCTTCCCTTCCTCAGTGAGGACTTCCACCTGTGTATGGCTTCATTCATTCATTCATTCATTCTCTTATACCCAGCACTTGGCATTAATGGTTTACACTCTCAAACAACTTGAAACGAATAAGTATAGTTCAAACATGAAAAAAGCATGCTTTTTCTTAAGAAGGCACTTATAATGGGAGTAGTCCTGTTTCCTCTATGAAATCAGTTCTGCCCTTACCCATCCCAGCTCCCCACCTGAGTCCTTACAGACAGGATGCCTATAACCCTGGGCTGAAGGAAGGAAGAGAAAGAAGAGGGCCATGATGACAGATGGGAACCCAGGGAGGAGCTAACCCGTTAGAACCTGGGTGCATCCAAGTCCAGTTCTGACTGTGCTGACATGGGGCCTCGTCTGGTGCCAGCTTGGTAGGAAGTCAGTCTTCTGGAGGAGTCAGAAAAGCCAGCAGTCCCCACGGGAAGTCGTAGAGCACTCCTGGCATGCCAGGCCCAGGCTGAAGGCTCCATGTGCTGGTCACGACAGTCTGGTGGCTGCAGCCTCTGTACCACTTTAATATACAAGGTTCCTGGGGTCCCAGGGAAGTGCCTTGCTCAAGGCCACTCCACAACAGATGCCTCAAGTGGATTCAGACCCAGGCTTCATCAATTCAAGCTCTTGTTCTCAAGCTGTGCTGCGCATCAGAATTACCCAGCAGAGAAAAAGTCACCCAGAGATGCTGGTAAAAACTGCAGAATCCAGAGCCTCACTCACCCCCTCAGATTATGATCCAAGAGTTATGAGGTAAAGAAGGAATGCTCCTTTAACAAGTACCCAGGTGATTCTGTTAAGAACTGTCCAGAGCACCTTGGATACAAATAAGAAGGGTTTAACAGTTGGAACATTCACCAGAATGGCCCCAGAATAGCTAGAGCTAAGATTAACTCAAAATTTACTATGCATCAGGCACTGCTCTGAAGGCAGATTAACTCACTGAATCCTCCTAGCAAATCCATGAAGAGTAAGCTATCTTTATCTCCATATTACATTATATTATATTATAATAATATTGTAAATAAATAATATTAAATTATTCTATTATAAGTGAGGCAAAGGAACAATAGAAATTGAGGCTGGGGGGACCTCTCTGACCAGTTAGAAATGAGGAAATTGAGGTCAATGCCACAGAAATTTTGATAGGCAAGCCTGAGTCTGGCCATCTGGGACCAGGTCTCTGAATTTCCATGCTAAACAGCCTCTTGAAACACGTGCTGAAAAGGCCCACTAGGGAGTGATCAGCAATTCCTCGGATGCTGGCTGAGGAGAGGGCAGTCAGGGAGAACTCTGGGCAGACACAAGCTAGGACTCCCACGCACAGAAGCAGACCCACAGAGAAGTCAGGAGAGGGCGCTGTGGACTGAGATAATATAACTTGCAAGAGACCTGGGCAGGCAGGGGGTGTCCTCCATGGGTCATGAACAGCGCATGAGTGTAGAAGGGAGTGGCCACCGGTGGGGCTGGAGGAAAGCCTGCTGATCTGAAACTCTGGGGGTGGGGCCCGGCCCCCTGTGCTTCCACACTTGCTCCGGGTAATGCCGATGCTCACTTGATCACGAGGTGTTCTGAGCTAGAGCATCTGGAGAGGCTCCTTCCTCGGGGCCTCATAGTTTCTGCGGATTTCTCTTAGTCTCCTGGTTGCCTTCTCCAGTTCACTCCACACACATAATCACAAGGTTGGCACAGGAAAGTGGAGAAGGAGGAAGGCTGGATTCAGAAAGTGCTTCCGTTTTGTAAACAATGATTCTGAAGCCAGACGCACTTCCACAGCAAAGTACCCTAAGTGAGTGTGGCAGCAGGGACCTGCTTGACCCACGCAAGGGTACTGGCGAGTGGGCACAAGCAGACTCATTTCCCCCTCCATTGTCTACGAGCGCAGGCTTCCAGCAGAACCTCAAACAGGTTAAGCACAGTAACAACCGTTTGTAGCTGTCAGCCTCCTCAGCGTTATGTACTGGGGTGTGACCCCCAGCACCCTGTGCCATCCTTGCCCAGTCCCCCGACTCACTGCTCCAGGCATATGGGCCTCCTGCCCCTTGGCGGATGAGGGAAGGCTGCTCCTTACTCAGGATCGTGGCCCCTGCCAGTCCCTCTGCCTAGAATGCTTTTCTCTAGGCTCTGTCACTTTCTACAAGTCTCTGTTTTGGTGCCGCCTCATCAGAGAGGCCTCCTTAGCCACTCTAGCAAAAGTGGTCATCCATTCCCCACTTGATTCCACTTTCCCTGTTTTGGTTTTCTTCCACTAGACAGTATTTGACTATTTATTTATTATATACCATCCACCTCAACCAGAATATTAGTTCCATGAAAGCAAAGATTTTTTTTTTGGTCTACCACTAAAACCCAAGCTGTTAGAAAATACCAAGTACACGAGGACTAAATAAATCTTTGTTGGATGGAAAAAAAATGTATGAGGCCTTTTTGATATCCTTGGCTAAGGTAAGGAGCTGCCCTGGGCAGTATAGACACAACTCTGGGATTCTTACCTTTGAGCCGAGGATGAGCCCTGGGCTACAGTCTAGGTCAGAGGCACCTATTAATTATTCATTCATTTGTTAATATTCCAAAATACATAAGTAAGGCCTTGCTAAGTACAAAGCTCTAAGGTAGATGCTAGCAATGCTGATTACTAAATGCAAGCAGTGCCTTTGACATCCTAGAACTTACAATTCAAATACTACAAAATAATCACACAAATAAAATACAAATGTGCTTCAAGGAGAGGTAACCTGGTACCCCAAATCCCTCTAATGGAAGGACTTGATCTACTCTAGGTCGATGGGGAGAGCTTCCCTGAGGAAATATAGGATGAGCAGGAGTTAGGAAGTAGAGAGGAGGAAAGATGATGGGGAAAACATTCTAGACAGTGGGAGCAGCATGGGCAAAGGTCCTGTGGCAGGAAGGGAAGCCTGGTGAGTTTGAGGGAACAGAAGGAGGCCAGGGTTCCTGGAGCAAAGAGAATGATGAGGAGGTGACCTGGGAGTGCCTGGGGTGGGATGGGTTTAGAGATGCAATAAGGAATTTTGCCTTGATCCTAAGAGTGATGTAGACCCACCAACACATTTTAAACTGGGTAAGAGGGTGTAGATGAGTGGAATAAGCAGATTTCTTGTTTTTTAAAAAAGATCTCTCTGGCAATTCACTTGAA
The DNA here is from genome assembly GCF_002263795.3 of Bos taurus. Lineage (NCBI taxonomy): Eukaryota > Metazoa > Chordata > Mammalia > Artiodactyla > Bovidae > Bos > Bos taurus. Next base: position 52,932,099 of record NC_037340.1, read on the forward strand.
TATGTATATTGAACTCAAAATGTTATATATATATATATATATATATATATATATATATATATAAAATAAGTGGTGGGTAAGAACTGTGGGTGGAGAAGGCAATGGCACCCCACTCCAGTACTCTTGCCTGGAAAATCCCATGGACGGAGGAGCCTGGTGGGCTGCAGTCCATGGGGTCGCTAAGAGTCGGACACGACTGATCGACTTCACTTTCACTTTTCACTTTCATGCATTGGAGAAGGCAATGGCACCCCACTCCAGTGTTCTTGCCTGGAGAATCCCAGGGACGGGGGAGCCTGGTGGGCTGCCATCTCTGGGGTCGCACAGAGTCGGACACAACTGAAGTGACTTAGCAGCAGCAGCAGCAGGAACTGTGGGACTGGGCACTTGGGTTCAGATCCAAGAATTATCCCTCATTACCTGTGTATTCTTGGGAAATTACTCAGTCTCTCTGCCTCAGTTCTGTTATGTGTAAAATGGGGATAGTAGTAAGTACGTACTTCATAGGGTTGTTGTGAAGATTAAATTAGCTAAAACATAGAACAAGTGTGTACTTCACTATATGCATTTATAACACTAGTTATTGGTATCTCCATGGAACAGATTAAAATCTGCAGCACAAAGTTTAAATCATACATTCAAGATTGTTCAGCACAGTGACAGAAACCTAACTCAAACGCTGTCTATCAGACGTCCCAGCAGCCACAGCTTCCCAGGTGGTGCTAGTGGTAAAGAAGCCACCAGCCAATGCAGGAGGCGCGAGAGACACTAGTTTGATCCCTGGGTCAGGAAGATCCCCTGGAGTAGGGAAGGGCAATCCACACCAGTATTCTCGCCCAGAAAATTCTACAGACAGAGGAACCTGGCGGGCTACTCTCCATGGTGTCTGGAACTATAATCCATGTGACCTCAAAGAGTTGAATAGGACTGAACCACTGAGCACCACACAAAACATAGAGTGTGTACTTTATGATATGCATTTATAATACTAGTTATTATTATTGACCCCATCAAACAGATGAAAAACTGCAGCAGAAAGAAGTTATACCATACATTCAAGGTTGTTCAGCAAAGTGACAGAAACATAATTCAAACTCTGTCTAACCCCCACATTATCAGACATCCCAGCAGCCAAGATAAATAGGACTGGCTGGATTTTACTGAAATATTCCAGCAAAGTCACTAACCAAATAAACAAGAAAACAACTCTGGGGAAAGTTAGGGCACTATATTTAGAGTTGCTATAATATATTGTCTAAAATTGTGGTCACTGCCTCCTGTACAATGTTACAAACCTCTGTCCATAGTTCTTCAGGTATTCTGTCTTACCCTCTTGTTCCCTCCACTGTATAATCATAAGGGATTTGATTTAGGTCATACCTGAATGGCCTTGTGGTTTCCCCTACATTCTTTGATTTAAGCCTGAATTTTGCAATAAGGAGCTCATTTCATGAGCTCCAGGTCTTATTTTTGCTGACTGTACAGAGTTTCTCCATCTTCAGCTGCAAATGATACCACTCTAATGGCAGAAAGTGAAGAGGAACGAAAGAGCCTCTTGATGTGGGTGCAAGAGGAGAATGAAAAAACTGGCTTGAAATTCAACATTCAAAAAACTAAGATCATAGCATCTGGTCCCATCAATTTGTGGCAAATAAAAGGGGAAAAACTGGAAGCAGTGACAGATTTTATTTTCTTGGGCTCCAAAATCACTGAGGATGATAATTGCAGTCATGAAATTAAAAGATGCTTGCTCTTTGGAAGGGAAGCTATGACTAACCCATATAGCATATTAAAAAGCTGGCAAAGGTCTGTGTAGTCAAACCTATGATATTTTCCAGTAGTCATGTATGGATGTGAGAAGGGGACCATAAAGAAGGCTGAGCACCAAAGAACTGACGCCTTCAAATTGCGGTGCTGGAGAAGACTCTTGCGAGTCCCTTGGACTGCAAGGAGATCACATCAGTCAACCCTAAAGACCAGGGATGGGGGAGCCTGGTGGGCCACCATCTATGGGGTCGCACAGAGTCGGACACGACTGAAGTGACTTAGCAGCAGGAGCAGCAGCAAAGGAAATCAATCCTGAATATTCATTGGAAGGACTGATGCTGAAGCTGAAGCTCCAATACTTTGGCTACCTGATGCAAAGAGCCAACTCATTGGAAAAGACCCTGATGCTGGGAAACACTGATGGGAAAAGGAGTGACAGAGCATGAGATGGTTAGACAGCAGCACTGACTTAACGGACATGAACTTGAGCAAATTCTGGGAGATAGTGAAGGACAGGGAAGACTGGCGTGCTGCAGTGCATGAGGTCACAAAGAGTCAGACACAACTTAGCAACTGAAAAACAGCAATAATTAACTAAAATGTCCAGTTTTCAAAAAAAGTAAAACTAATGCAAAGAAGCAAAAAGTATGACCAATCAAGAAGAGAAGTAGGAAACAAAACTGCATGTGAGAGGATCCAAACAAAGAGTTCTTAGCAGCTGTAATAAACATGCTCAAAGAACTAACGGAGACCATACTTTCAGAAATAAAGGATTAGGTTAAGGCTTATTGATAGAAGTTAGAGTAAAAGCTGGGAACCTAATAGAGGAAGAGAAATTCTTAAAACCAGACAAAAGAGCATGAAAATTTTGGGCTGCTGAGAAAATAAGCCAACTGCTCTCAACAACTATCTGCCTTCTTCACATTCACTTCAGTTCAGTCACTCAGTTGTGTCCGACTCTTTGTCACCCCGTGGACTGCAGCACGCCAGGCCTCCCTGTCCATCAGCAGCTCCCAAAGCTTGCTCAAACCCATGTCCATCAAGTTGGTGATGCCATCCAACCATCTTGACCTCTGTCATCCCCTTCTCCTCCTGCCTTCAGTCTTTCCCAGCATCAGAGTCTTTTCCAATGAGTCAGTTCTCCCCATCAGGTGGCCAAAGAATTGGAGCTTCAGCTTCAGCATCAGTCCTTCCAATGAACATTCAAAACTGATTTCCTTTAGGATTGACTGGTTTGATCTCTTTGCAGTCCAAGGGACTCTCGAGTCTTCTCCAGCATCACAGTTCAAATGCAATACATGGCTCTTTTCATAAACGGGTATTCTTTGCAACAGTTATCATTTTTTTAAAAGTCTAAATATGTTTGGTGTTGTCTCAGAAGACAAGAAAACATAATATATTTTAGATGGATTTCATCAGTTAATGTGTAAGACTTAACTATCTAGGGAGTTCACATAGGCAATAAATATCTTTTCTAAGTGCTTCTAGCTAAATGAGGAATACTGGTTGTATTTTTCATGCCAGTATTAAAGATGTGGACTATAATAGGAAAATAGGAATTTCCCTAAGTGCCTGCCTACTCCTGTTACTCTTACTGTTTAAAACATTAGATACAATCAACATTAAAAATATATACATAAATCCATCAAGAACATTTTGCTGTTTCAAATGAAAGGTTTGCTCCCAATTCTCAAGATGTGGAAAGCACTTTATGTGCCCCAGTATTTTGATAACCAAGCTCTCTAGGAGTTTCCTCATTTGGCTGCTGGATTTTTGAGCAAAAACATCAAAAAAAAAAAAAAGGGGGGGGTTGTTTAAAAACAAGACAACTTTCTTTCACCACTGACTGTTTTTGCATGCAATAGTCGTAGGAGAAGGGTCTCCTTATAAACAATAAAAAATGAGATCAGAGATATATTTGATATTAAAAATAAACATTGAAGTTGTAATTTAATAACAGCTCTAATAAATATGTTTTGGTTTTATTTTTAAAAAGAAAATGGAAGGTATAATGATAATGCCTCATCAAACAGAGCATATCAATTAAGAGATAAGAATTATCAAAAAAAGACAAATGGAAATTCTAGAGTTTAAAATACAATAACTGAATTGAAAAAACCTACTAGCAGGACTCAGCAGTGTATTTGTGCTGGCAGAAAAAAAATAATTAGTGAATTTGAATATAGATTGATAGAGACTATACAATGAAGAACAAACAGAAAACAATAAATAAAAATGAAGAGTTGCTCAGAGACGTATGAAATACCACCAAGCCTATGAATGTACACATAATGGGAGTTCTAGAAGGATAAGAGAGATTAAAAGGGGACACAAAAGCCAAAACAATATCTAAAGAAAGAGTCGCCAAAAACTTTCCAAATTTGTTTTTTTTTTAAATGTGTAAAAATATCAGTAGATTCCAAATAAGATAAACTCAAAAAGATCTACATTAGACATACCATAATCAAACTGTTGAACAGTGAAGACAAGGAATCATGAAAGCAGCAACAAAAAAGCAATTCATCACTTATATGGAAACTTCAATAACATAAATAGTTGATTTTTCATCAGAAACTATGAAGTTCAGAAAGCAGTGGGATGACATATTTAAAGTGCTGGGGGTTAAAAATAAAATTCTGTATCAAGTAAAACTATATTTGTACATGACATAATTTTGTATAAAGAAAATCCTAAGAAACCCGTTAAATCAATTACAACAAATGAATGATTTCAGCAACTTTTTAAGATACAAGGTATATAAATCAATTGTATTTCTATATACACTAGCAATGAACAATATGAGATAAAATTAATAAAACAATTTCATTTATGATGTCAAATGGAGAAATACTTAGAAGTAAATTTTATAAGACTTTTGCTCTAAATTCTTAAATAGATGCAACAATATTTCATGTTGCTGAACTAGAAGACTTAATATCATTAAGAAGGAAACAATCCTCGATTGATCTATAGAATCAGTATGTGTGTATGCTAAGTCAGCACACACATACAATCCCTATCAAATCCAAGTTATCTGTCTTCCAGAAATTGACAAGGTGACGTTAAAATACATATGGGGTCTCATGGGATGCCAAATAGCAAAAAAAAAAAAAAAAAAAACCCTTGAAGAAAAACAAAGTTGAGGATTTGTGCTTCCTAAAATCAAAATTTACTTCAAAGCCACAGTGATCAAGACAGGGCAGTACTGGCATAGGATAGACAGGTCAAAATTGAGAAGTCAGAAATAAACTCTGACACTGATTATCAGTTGATTTTCAACCGTGGTCCCAAGATAACTTAATAGGGAAAGAAGAGTGTTTTCCACAAACGGTGCTGAGACAAGTGGGTAGCCTCAGGCAAAGGAATGATGTTGGACCTCTACCTCACATCATCTACCAAAATTAATTCAAAAGTGATAATAGACTTAAATGTAAGAGTTAAGAGTATAAAACTCAGAAAAAAAAATAGGAGTAAATCTTCATGACTTAAAGTTGGGCAACGTCTTCTTATACATAACACCAAAAATGTTTGGTAGAGGAAAAAAAGAGATAAATAGGATTTCACGAAAATTAACAACTTTTGTGCTACAAAGGACATCATCAAGGAAGTGGAAAAGACAACACAAGGAAAGAGAGAAAGTATTTGCAAATCACATATATATAATAAAAAGGAGTTGTATCCAGAATATATTATAAAGAACTCTTCCACTCAGAAATAAAAGATAAATAACCCAATTTAAAAATGGGCTAAGGATATGAATGAACAGACATTTCTCTAAAGAAGATAAACAAATGGCCACTATCATATCATTCACATTGCTGCTGCTGCTGCTGCTAAGTCACTTCAGTCGTGTCCGACTCTGTGCGACCCCATGGACGGCAGCCCACCAGGCTCCCCCGTCCCTGGGATTCTCTAGGCAAGAACACTGGAGTGGGTTGCCATCTCCTTCTCCAGTGCATCATTCACATTAGGAAACTACAAATCAAAACCATGAGATATCACTTCCCACCATCAGGTTGGCTGTAATAAAAAGACATAGAATAGCAAGAACTAGCAAGGAGGTGGTGAAATTGTTACTCTCAGATATTGGCAATTTGAATGTAAAATGTGCTGTCACATTGCAAAGCAGTCAAGCAGCTCCTCAAAAGATTAAACAAAGTTGCCATATGGCCCATATATATAGTTACATATCCATGAGAGATTAAAACATGTCCTCACACACACAAAAATTGTGCACAAATGTTCACAGCAGCATTATTCATAGTAGTCAAAGCCAAATGTCCATCACCTAATAAATGGATTTTTTAAATGTACTACAGCTGTATAATGGAATAAAACTCAGCAATAAAAAGGAGTGAAATATTTATGCAGGTCCTAACATGTATGAGCCTTTAAAACATGCTAACTTAAAGAAGCCAGTCACCAAAGACCACATACTCTGTGATTCCATTTATACAGTGTCCAGAATAGGCAGATCTATAGAGACAGAAAGTAATTTAATGGTTGGTTAGAGCTGAGGAGGTTGAGAGGAAATGAAGAGTGATATGAAGAAATGAGAGTGCTAATGGGTAAAGGGTTTATATTTGTGGTGGTAAAAGGTCCCAGATTATTTGAGGGGATGGTTGCACAATGCTGTGAATATATTTAAAACCATTGAATTTAAATGAGCTAATTGTATGGTACCTGAATTATATCTCAAGCTGTTAAAAAAGAAGTTTCATCTTTGCCATGTTTAGAGTCAGCTTGTTTTCAGGTAGCTTCTTAATCATCACAAAATGACTGCCATGGCTCCAGGCATCACATTTTCATGGGGCAATATCTAGAAGATAATAAAAACGTGTGTGTGTGTCTGTGGGAGTTGGGGTGGTGGTGGTATTCTTTCTCATGCTTTCTTTCAAGATCTGGGAAATCTATCCCAGAAACACTAGGGCAGATTTCCTCTCACAATCCATTGGCACAAACTGGATCTCAAGTTCACCATTAAAATAAAGAGACTACCACTTCTCCACTCAAAACTCTTAAGTGTTTCCCCTCAGAGAGTCAAAGTCCTTATGATGGTCCAAAATATTCTGGAGGATATCCTCCTCCTCCCCCAATCATTACTGCTCTACTACTGCCTCTCTAGAAATTATGGAACTTTAGCTCACCCCATCAGTGCTCAGGCCTGATGAGTGGCCTGCTTAGACCTCAGCCCAGTCTTTCCAAGTCCATCCGTACCCTTTGCTCTGAAACAGGGGTCTGCCTCGCTTGGAAAGCCATGTTTCCTAAGCAGCTAAGAGTCTTTTAACCCCAAGAAGTTTCAGCATTGTTAATAGAAAGAATGACGCAAACCATACTCACAGTTTGGATATATTTTTGTGTGTTTGCTTTAGGAAAATTTATGTATATTTGATATTTTTTAAAGTACTTGAAATGTTTAAAGTTACTTGGCATATTGGAGTATATAAGAGATCAATTTATGATTCCAATTAAAAATGTAATTGTGTAATTGATTTAGATTTATGATTTTACATTAAATAGTATGTGATTTTATTAAGTTTGTAAACTGATTTGAAATATGTAAGAAGACTTAAAAGTCACCATATTGCAAGTGTTACTTAAATATTTCAAAGTTTTTATTTATTAAACAAGCAATTAAAGGACTCAAAAATAAAATCAACTATATTAAATTTAATAGTGCAGCTTGATATATTTATTAATTGCAAAGGCCCCCTGAAATTGATTATTCTAGATCTAGAAGTAGAATAAAGATTTATGAGATTTATGAACTTAACAGTTTAGAGAACTAGGTTTTTAATTGCTAAGCTTAATGTGTTTAAATGCTAAATGTAAAGTTAATGTAATAAAAAATAGTATTTGCTGTTTATAAAAGTCATCCTCAGGGAACCCACACTGATATTTTTGGGAGCAGGCACATGACCCACCAGAGCCAATGACATGTAAGCAAATGCTTGCTAGAATTTCTAGAAAGGTGAAGCTGTTTTCCTCTCCTTTCAACAAGGGGTACCAGGATATATCTTCTCTCTTTCTTCAGTTAATAGTGTAGATGATATGAAATATGGAACAATGGGATCATGGTGTACACAGAAGAATCTAGACCTATTTTGTGATGGGGCAAATGTGGAGCCAGAGGAAAAAGCTAAGCAACAAAGCACTTTGAGATCAAAAGAAATTAGGCCTTTGGTGAATTCATTTGAACTACTAGATCAACACTTACCTGAATCCACACTAGACTCTTTGGTTACATGGTCCTGTAAGGATCTGTCAAAGACAGATTCAGTTGGATTTTCTGAAGGTGCCCTAACAGTAAAATGAGTCAGTATAATCTTGTATAATGATTTAGGTCATGCCTGAATGGTCTAGTGGTTTTCCCTACTTTCTTCAATTTCAGTTTGAATTTGGCAATAAGGAGTTCATGATCTGAGCCACAGTCAGCTCCTGGTCTTGTTTTTGCTGACTATACAGAGCTTCTCCATCTTTGGCTGCAAAGAATATAATCAATCTGATTTCGATGTTCACCATCTGGTGATGTCCATGTGTAGAGTCTTCTCTTGTGTTGTTGGAAGAGGGTGTTTGCTATGACCAGTGCATTCTCTTGGCAAAACTCTATTAGCCTTTGCCCTGCTTCATTCCGTATTCCAAGGCCAAATTTGCCTGTTACCCCAGGTGTTTCTTGACTTCCTACTTTTGCATTCCAGTCCCCTATCATGAAAAGGACATCTTTCTTGGGTGTTAGTTCTAAAAGGTCTTGTAGGTCTTCATAGAACCATTCAACTTCAGCTTCTTCAGTGTTACTGGTTGGGGCATAGACTTGGATTACTGTGATATTGAATGGTTTGCCTTGGAAATGAACAGAGATCATTCTATTGTTTTTGAGATTGCATCCAAGTACTGCATTTCGGACTCTTTCGTTGACCATAATGGCTACTCCATTTCTTCTAAGGGATTCCTGCCCACAGTAGTAGATATAATGGTCATCTGAGTTAAATTCACCCTTTCCAGTCCATTTTAGTTAGCTGATTCCTAGAATGTTGACGTTCACTCTTGCCATCTCCTGTTTGACTACTTCCAATTTGCCTTGATTCATGGACCTAACATTCCAGGTTCCTATGCAATATTGCTCCTTACAGCATTGGACCTTGCTTCTATCACCAGTCACATCCACAACTGGGTAGATCAAATTGCCAACATCCACTGGATCATGGAAAAAGGAAGAGAGTTCCAGAAAAACATCTATTTCTGCTTTATTGACTATGCCAAAGCCTTTGACTGTGTGGATCACAATAAACTGTAGAAAATTCTGAAAGAGATGGGAATACCAGACCACCTGACCTGCCTCTTGAGAAACCTATATGCAGGTCAGGAAGCAACAGTTAGAACTGGACATGGAACAACAGACTGGTTCCAAATAGAAGAAGGAGTACATCAAGGCTGTATAGTGTCACCCTGCTTATTTAACTTACATGCAGAGTACATCATGAGAAACGCTGGGCTGGAAGAAGCACAAGCTGGAATCAAGATTTCCAGGAGAAATATCAATAACTTCAGATATGCGGATGACACTACCCTTATGGCAGAAAGTGAAGAGGAACTAAAAAGCCTCTTGATGAAAGTGAAAGAGGAGAGTGAAAAAGTTGGCTTAAAGCTCAACATTCAGAAAATGAAGATCATGGCATCTGGTCCCATCACTTCATGGGAAATAGATGGGGAAACAGTGGGAACAGCGTCAGACTTTATTTTTGGGGGCTCCAAAATCACTGCAGATGGTGATTGCAGCCATGAAATTAAAAGATGCTTACTCCTTGGAAGGAAAGTTATGACCAAACTAGATAGCATATTCAAAAGCAGAGACATTGGTTTGCCAACAAAGGTCCATCTAGTCAAGGCTATGGTTTTTCCAGTGGTCATGTATGGATGTGAGAGTTGGACTGTGAAAAAGGCTGAGCGCCAAAGAATTGATGCTTTTGAACTGTGGTGTTGGAGAAGACTCTTGAGAATCCCTTGGACTGCAAGGAGATCCAACTAGTCCGTTCTAAAGGAGATCAGTCCTGGGTGTTCTTTGGAAGGACTGATGATAAAGCTGAAACTCCAATACTTTGGCCACCTCATGCAAAGAGTTGACTCATTGGAAAAGACTCTGATTCTGGGAGGGATTGGGGGCAGGAGGAGAAGGGGACGACAGAGGATGAGATGGCTGGATGGCATCACTGACTGGATGGACATGAGTTTGGGTGAACTCCGGGAGTTGGTGATGGACAGGGAGGCCTGGCGTGCTGCAATTCATGGGGTCACAAAGAGTCGGACACGACTGAGCGACTGAACTGAACTGAATCTTGTGTATTGAGCCTGGATTTGGATTCAAGTATTCATGCGTGCTAAGGCACTTCAGTCGTATCCAACTCTTTGCAACCCTATGGACTGTAGCCCATCAGGCTCCTCTGTCCATGGGATTCTCCAGCAAGAATACTGGAGTGGATTGCCATGCCTTCCTCCAGGGGATCTTCCTGATCCAGGGACTGAACCTGCGTCTCCTGCATTGGCAGGCCAGTTCTTTACCACTAGCACCACCTGGGAAGCTGATTCTAGTAGATCTGGGTTCAAACCCTGACATATCATCCACAGACAATACTTTTCTGAGTCTCAGTCACCTTTTGAAAAGTGGCAGTAACCCCTTTACCTATATACCAAAGGTTTCCAGCATGGTGCCTCTCAAACACTGCAGGTGACTAGGAAGTACACTCATTTAACATGTTGCATTTGTTGGGGACCAATGCAGAGCACTGCATCTTTTCTTCCTTTCCCTTTTATTTTTGTATGCTCATATCATATGTACCTTCAACAGTAACTGTGCAGTTGAACTGAATCTCTTCCTCCTGTCTGCTGGATACAGTTACCTCACTTCCCAGGACTCTAACACATGTTATTCCTTCACCAAAACTCCAGAGATCCCTTTGTTTTATTTTGTAATTATTTGTGTCCTTGGTTTATTAACTCCACTACACTCAAGAGTATCTTGCTGACAAGCAGCCTGGGAGCTGGTATGCAGGAGGTACTTAATAAGTACTTCATGAATAAGTCAATTCGTTTATACCCAAACAGAGCCCTTAAAACTCTCATCCTGTCTGCTTTCTCATAAATAAAATAGTGACAATAGCTGCCTATTCTTGGTTGATTTTTCCTGCCCATGAGTGCCTGCTCCTGTTCCTGCAAGCTAGAAGTGCCATGCCTTTTCCCAGCTCTCCTGTTTGATCATGTCTTTCTCCAGTGGGATCCTGACGCTGTCAATGATGAAGGGACTGAAACCATAGCAAGTGAACAGCTGATACGGCAGCATCCATCACCGGCTTCATTTTGCTGCCTTGGCTTTGCTTGTGGATGAGTTTGAGATACACTATTAACTTTGATGCTTCACTGGAGGGCTGCTCTGTGCCTTTGGTAATGAGATTTGGCAGTTCTCTTCTGTTCTCACTGGAGCTGGAGCTGTGCCTTTTGGTTCCAGGCATCTGATTAAATTGTCCTCTGAATTTGTCTTTAATTCTCAAACATGAGTAAAATCCAGTCATTTGGGGAGCAGTTTCCTTCAGCCACCTCTGTACTGTTAGAAATGTGTTTAGTACAAGAAACACAAAATCTGACTCCAGAGGCTATAATCCAACAGAGGTTTGTTTTTCTAATATAATGAGACCAGAGATAGGTGGCTGTCGCTTTTGGTTCAGTAGCTCAACTATGTCAGGACACCTGCTTTTGTGATTCTCTTCACCTTCCCCTCGTAGTAACAAGATGGCTGCCACTACACCAACCATCATGTCTATGTTCAAGGCAGAAAAAGAAAGCAAAAGCTTTAAGAACCCCCAAACCCACACTACACTCAAGACAGCAGAATTTTGCTTAGGTCTCATTCACCAGCGGAGAAGGCAATGGCACCCCACTCCAGTACTCTTGCCTGGAAAATCCCATGGATGGAGGAGCCTGGTGGGCTGCAGTCCACGGGGTCACTAAGAGTCGGACACTGAGCGACTTCACTTTCACTTTTCACTTTCATGCATTGGAGAAGGAAATGGCAACCCACTCCAGTGTTCTTGCCTGGAGAATCCCAGGGACAGGGGAGCCTGTTGGGCTGCTGTCTATGGGGTCGCACAGAGTTGGACATGACTGAAGTGACTTAGCAGCAGCAGCAGCATTCACCAGAATTGGGACATGAAGCCACCCTTAATTGGGAAAGTGGGGAACAGGACTGTTGCAATTGGCTTAGATCACTTGTAATCCAAGGGTCTGGATACACAGTCTTCCTGGGAGTGGTTACCTCAGCCTCCAGATGCTACTGCTGTTGTATTTGGGGGATGGTGCTTGTGGTTGCAATTTTTAATGCTTTTATCGAAATCCTGTATTAGCTGGGCCTCCCTCCCTCTTGAGATAGTAATAAAATCAGCTGGAAACCTTGGCTCTGAGCCCTGTTAAAGATTTCCTTATGGTATCTGTGAATTTCCAAGGTAAGGTAGGAATATGGCTGATGCCCTCAATGTCAATTCCAGCTTTGGATTCTTGCTTCCCGAAGCGTTATCTCTGTTTCGCTCTGGGTCCCTTCAAATGCTCCCATAACTGCTCCAACCTGTGTACCACCACCACCATCCCCTGCCAAAGAAAAGAAAACCAATCCACACAAGCCTCTGTTGAAAATAGCAGACCTTAATCAACAGCAGGGGTCATGAGGAGGTGTGCGTGGTGCACTGTACACCATTCCATAAGCAACATCGCATCTTTGGTATCCAACATTGTTCTCCAAAGCTACCTGGTCTCCCGTCACCAAGGGTTTCCTGCAGGTCCTTTGCCTTCTGCAGTCCAGGCCCAAGTATCTCTGCAGGGAATCCCCTCCCCTCCTCTGCTTTCTTTTCTCTCTTTTCCTGCCCCTTGCTGGGGAAAAGTACACATCTCAGGCAGGGCAGTTTGACTTTTCCTCATTGGTGTCATGACCCTGCCAACACCTAAGCCCTCACCTTCTACCCTGAGGTATTTTCCACCCTCCTACTCCCCACCAGAGAAATTCTGATGCCAAATATGAATACAGTTTTATTTTGTTACATGCTCAGTGTTAACGGGGATCAGGTAAGACCAGATCAGAACACACTGGTTTGAAGCTATTTTGTCTTGACCACCTTAAGAAAGGAGTGGCTTACCCTAATCCACATCACTCACTAGGTTCTCTTTGCTGATATTTATGGCAAAGCTCAGTTAATCATAAAGGCTTACCATGCCCCTTTTGTCAAAATGTTCTTTATGAATATACCTATTCAGGATGAGATTATAGAGGGTTTTCATCTTCTTTTCGCTTACATGCAATGAGCTTGAATAAATAAGCACACTAATTTGTGTGTATCTACACCCACACACACACATATATTTCAAAATATAGTTCTCCTCTCTCTGCTAATGTCCTCATACCACTTTATTCTAATCAGCTGAACTACGGAAGAGGATGAGGGTGGTTTGGGGGCCCAGAGGTCTTTGAGTTCCAACCCTCAATCTTAGAGAATCCAGCGACAGTAGTTAGGATTCTTGGCTGTAAATAACAGTGACCCTGCCCCTCTCCAGGAGAAGGCAATGGCACCCCACTCCAGTACTCCTGCCTGGAAAATCCTGTGGATGGAGGAGCCTGGAAGGCTGCAGTCCATGGGGTCGCTGAGGGTCGGACACGACTGAGCGACTTCACTTTCACTTTTCACTTTCATGCATTGGAGAAGGAAATGGCAACCCACTCCAGTGTTCTTGCCTGGAGAATCCCAGGGACGGGGGAGCCTGGTGGGCTGCCGTCTATGGGGTCACACAGAGTCGGACACGACTGAAGTGACTTAGCAGCAGCAGCAGCAGCCCCTCTCCAACATAGCTTAAGGGAAAAGAATTGCAGAGATAGAGACCTTTCTCCTGGAGCTCCCAAGGCAAAGGTATGGCACAGATTTGGGTTCCAGTCCTTCAAGAAACTTTGTCCCCATGTTACTTAATGTGTCTCTGCTATACTTGTTCTTCTCTGCCATGGCTGTCAAGAACCATAATGTTTTTAGAGCTCCTCCATTCAAGACATTGGTCCAAACTAAACTCTCGGTCCCAAATCTCTATTTCCAAAAAAAGAGATTGGTTCATCCAGGATCAAGAGTCTACCCTTGGTCCAATCAGTTATGGGGGTTGGCTGGGTCACACTGCTTAAACATGACAGCCTGGGTCCTATTCTGTGGTTTGGGTGAACAGTTTCCAGAGAAAGTTAGTCAAGGTGTTCTCAGAAGTGTCCTCTGTACTCAAGAAACACAAAGCCTCTCGTCTTCCCCATCCCCAACACATCAGATATTTTAGCTTCTATAGTTGTGGATGGACAGACGTGGGACTTTTCATTTCCACCTAAGGAGCTAGCCTGGCCACAGAGATGCTTCTGGTGTGTCCCCTTGCCCCTCTCCACCTCATCAACATCTAAGCAGCGGACTTAGCTCCAGCCCAAACATGTGAAAACCATCCCCACATCTCCCAGTTCTAAGGAGAGCAAAGTTTATTCATCCGTGGTGGACACAGGGGATTGGCTTGATTATAATCAAAACTCACTAACAAATTTAACAATTTGGATGACATGAACAAATTCCAAAATGAACAAAAACAGCAAAACTGACACAAGGCGAAATAGAAGATGTGAGTAGCTCCGTAGCTGTTAAAGACGTTGAATCTGTCACCACAGATCTTCCCCAAAAGAGTACTATGCCTCACGTAGTTTCTCTGGTGAAATCTAACAATATCTAGTTGAGCCTACTTCCCGTGTGACTTACTCTACCGCAGTGAATGGAAAACTAGGAATGCATTTCTCAGACTGCTGTGCAGCTAGGGGCTTGAATATAATTCCAGCTGACCAATCAGATGCATTTTAAATGTAGAACTGAATGAGGTGGGGAGGGGAGCGGGACACAGGCATTTACTTTGCCTGTGTGGATCACAGCAAAGGCAATGTGGTTCTGGAGTCAGGAAGCAGGGTAGCTGTTCCTCGATTCTGCAGGCAGCTTCCTCACTGTGGTAGGGACAGTCACTCGCTTGGTGGCCCAGTTCTGCAGTGTGACTCTAGGAGTCACTTCTGGAAGGTAAGCACAGAGGTCGATTCTTCAATCCTTACAACAATTCTGTAAGCCACTCACTACTCTGGTGTAGATTCCTTTCTATACAAGTTGTGCGTGTGTGTTAAGTCACTCCAGTCATGTCTGACTGCTATTCTATGGACCGTAGTCCACCAGGCTCCTCTGTCCCTGGGATTCTCCAGGCAAGAATGCTGGAGTGGGTTACCATTCCCTTCTCCAGGGGATCTTCCTGACCCAGGGACTGAACCTGTGTCTCTTATATCTCCTGCATTGGCAAGCAGGTTTTTTTTTTTTTTTTTTTTTTTTACCGCTAGCACCACCTGGTTTAGTAAGAGCAATTCTGTACCCTGAAACTGACCAATACATAATCTTTCAGATTCAGACTCTGGAGTTGCCTCCTCCAGGAAGCTTTCCTGGATTACTCACGGAGCCCCTTCTCATCTGAGCTCCTGCAGCCTTGCCCATCTGGGCTTTTCATCCATATTTGCTAGCTGCCTTGTACTGTGAGCTCACTTTTCTGAGACTGAGCTCCCTGAGGGTGGGATCTGCTGCCACATGGGTGGCAACATTTATCATGGTGCTTGTGTCCCTTTGCAAATGACTAGTGGAATGAATGTAAGACCAAGGTCTAATGAGGTGCCTGGGAACCACGGGGGCTTTCAGTAAGATTTTTGTCCCAGGAAAAAAGAACATTTAGAGAAAATGGTCCCTTTTGGATCCATCCCCTTCCTCCTGCCTTGACTTTGGTTTTATGCAGCTATTTTGTAACCATGAGAGTGAAGACAAACTAAGGACAAAAACCCAACACAGCTGTTATCAGTTAGCTTTTGATGACTGGAAAAAAAAAAAAAAAAAACCCTCAAATGTAGTGGCTCAAAACAACAATCATTTACTTGTGGGTCAAAATGTGGGCTGGGCTCAGCAGGGATGCTCTGTGTCTGCACCACATGGTACTGCCTGGGATGGTCTTTATGACCAGGGCCTCCACTGGGATTGCTGAGTCTCTCACCATGAAGTGGAGGTTGGTCCAAGCTTGTTTACAGGGCAGCAGCGTTTTAAGGGGATGAGAAGAAGGCTCAAGGTCCCCTGGGGCCTAAGCTTAGCACTCTCTCACCCTCACTTTCATTGTATTCAATGGATCAAAGACAGGCTGGCCCAGACTTAGGAGCTGTGAAAACCCTCCAACTCTTCACAGGGCCATTTGGAATTGGCTGGAACAGACAAGGATGATTGCACAGAAAGACAGAACAGGTCTGGTCAGAGACAATGCCTGTGAGCTGCTCACCAATGTAGAACTGCCTTCCTCAGACTTGACTATATGATATAGGCAGATTTCCTTTTTGGGGAGCTGGGGGAGGGATTTCCTTTTTTTTAAAAAGGCAGCTTTTTTCTTGCAGCCAAAGGAACCTCTAGCTTATATATTAGAGGGAAGAAGAATATATACTCATTGGACCTCTGGGAGATGAAATGAGGTCTGTATGTGTGTAAAGCACTTGGCGGGTAAGCATGCAGTATGAGTTAGAAGGTATTTCAATTAAAAACCATTCTCAGTGTACATCCTAAACACAAGCCATTCCCATTATGGGCTTTTAGTAGCAGTCACCAAAGGGGAAACACATACACTGAGCCTGGGCCCCACAGGCCAGTTACTAGGGGTCAGTATGGCATTCAGCTGCCAGCTACTTTAGAGAGCTGGTGTCCATGCTGCTGCTGCTGCTAAGTCACTTCAGTCATGTCCGACTCTGTGAGACCCCATAGATGGCAGCCCAACAGGCTCCCCCATCCCTGGGATTCTCCAGGCAAGAACACTGGAGTGGGTTGCCATTTCCTTCTCCAATAGAGAACCTACAATCAAGGATGCTGATAACTTCAGGCTCACAGAGAGGGGTTAGGGTTAGGGGAAATCATTAAATTTTTCAGATGGGGAATCTGAAGTCCAGGGAAAAGAAGTGACACAGCCAAAGTCACAGAACCCAAACCTCCAGACCCCAGTCCAGGGTTCTTATGTCATTAAACTCTGTCTTCCTGGAAACAGTGGGGTTTTCCCCACCAAGAATGGAAATTTACCCTGAGGGTAAAGTGAAAGTGAAAGTCGCTCAGTTGTGTCCGACTCTTTGTGACCCCATAGACTGTAGCTTGCCAGGCTCCTCTGTCCATGGGATTCCCCAGGCAAGAATACTGGAGTGGGTTGCCATTCCCTTCTCCAGGGGATCTTTCCGATCTAGGGACTGAACTCAGGTCGCCCACATTGTGGGTGGATTCTTTACCATCTGAGCCACCAGGGAAGCCCCAAGGGTAAAACAGCCACTAAAGGTCCAGCTGAAAGTGAAAGTGTTCCCCAGGGATTGTGACTGGGCAGCGACGGCAAAGCTTGAAGAGCCTGGGGAAATGTTCTGTTCCTTGACCTGAATTAAACCTACGGTAAAATTTTGTGAAATTCACTGAGTTTGAGATGTGCAGGCATGACCCATGTTTGCTTGTTTTTAAATCTTTATATTTCAGTGGAAAAAGAAACCCCAAAAATGAAAACCACTTCTCCCAGATCTCATCCTCACCAGAGGCTCACGGAAGGTGAACAAAACCTGCTATGATGGACGAGGCACTGGGTCAGGGCTCAGGCACTGAGGCTCTAGACTAGCTCGTCACTTTGTCTTAACCTGCCTCAGGGTCCACTGCCCTCTTTCTGAAAGAGGGAGAGTCATACTTGTGTTGAATCCATAAGATTGCACTGGGGCAAATGAGATCATGGGTGTGAACAAACTTTGAAGACAATGGAATATAAGAGTTATGTGCTTTCCATGCAGGGCTCACAGTTCTCCTTTCTTGAACTATTGTGAGGAGGGTGGGGGGTGGGGGGCACTCTGTGGAGACTGCCCCGCAGACACACCGGCCCCAGTCTCGCTCCCTTGCAGCCCATTAGGACCTCGCAACACTGCCAGGGGGCGGGCGGGTGCCTCCTCCCCCTCCTTTCTTTAGCAGTTCCTCTCAGAGGGCGGGAGACAGCCAACCAAAGGGCTCTCCAGGCCAGCGGGCCAGTGCGGGGATTGTCAGAAGCCGAATTAAAAGTCTCTAGCAATTTAGGGCCTCATCTCTCATGCCATTGGTGCCTATGAAATTGTAATATATGGTCCAAATTAAGGGCTAAAAAGAAAAACACCATTGCACTGGGGAAGGGAAAGGGAGGAGAGGTCACTCCTTACTTTACTTATCTCTCTGTCATTGCTTATTGCGTGTCCAGCCTGCCCATCTCCCTCACTGCTCTCCCAGCCAGCTCCCTGCCAGTGGCTGTAGCACCAAAGACTCGGCCTGAAGAACCCCTCCAACAGGAGCAGCTCAGCCTGCACCCAGTCCAGGCCAGGGGATCCGAGTGATGCTCGAGTACAGGAGGCGGAGGACCAGTCCCCTCATTGTCCCACTCGTCCTTCGGGTGGGAGACCGCTTCACAGAGTCCTGCTGGAGGTGAGCCCCTGTGCCGCAGTCACCTGCTGCTTCGCTTCCTTGTGTGGCTTCTCTCCCTTTCCTGTTTCACTTGCCTGGTCCCCTCCAGGTGCTTTCTGTCCCTCACAAACATCCCGTTAGGACTCAGCTCCTAGCTCAGGGTCTGCTCTTGCCTGGACCGACCTAAGACAGTATGTATCTTAAATGCTAGAATGCAAACTCTACAAGAGCAAGGGTCTCTTTGACTCAGGAATTCAGCTCCCGCACGTAGAATCATGCCTGACACATCAGAGGCTCTGCCAAAATATTTGCTGAACAGATTGTTTATACATTGAATGACATTCAACAGATCTTTAAGGAGTGCCTACTCTGCCAAGCTTGGCACCAGGCATCTGGGACATTCCGGGAGCAAGATAGATGCAAATCCTGCCCCCTGTGCTCACAGTCTAGTGGGAAAAGAAAAAGAGTCACCATAAGTGGTCATTACCAAGACGGGACATACAGAGGGCTGTGGATTAGAGGAGACAGCAAGTGAAGACACTGGGGTTCCAGCCTGCAGCAGAGTGGGCTTCAGTGATATGCAGCATGTACAATCACACGGGGCCACAAACACGGTTTAATGCTTTGCTGTTGCATCTTGAAATTCTGAATATATGTTGAACAGGAACCCCCATGTTTTCATTTTGCATCAGGCCCAGGACTCATCAGAAAAGACCCTGATGCTGGGAAAGATTTAGGGCAGGAGGGGAAGATGACGACAGAGGATGAGATGGTTGGATGGCATCACCGACTCGATGGACTTGGGTTTGAGCAAGCTCTGGGAGAAGGTGAAGGACAGGGAAGCCTGGCGTGCTGCAGTCCATGGGATTGCAGAGTCAGACACAACTGAGCAACTGAACAATAGGAAATCACATATGCAGTACTTGCTGGTGTGGGATCCACCCTGAGACTGGAGAAGGTGCACGGAGAGTGGGGGTGAAGGGGACTGCAAAGGTCATGTTCCAGGCTCAGAGGTGAGAGGGAGCCCAGAACATTCTGGAAACTTTAGTCCAGCTGGTGTATAGAGGTCACGGGGTGCCAGAGAAGGTGGTGGGAGCCAGATGTGAAAGGTCATGTGGGTGTCCCATGCTCAGGGGCGTAGACTTTATCCAGAGGTGTTCACTGTGGGTCAAGAGGACTTGGGGGCAGGACCAGAGGCAGAGAGCCCAGCTGGAGCTGCTTCCAAGGATCCGGGCCAGAGAGACAAGGAGAGCATGGCAGATTTGAATGATATTTAGAAGGTGGAAGCCAGTTCTCAGTGATGGATTGGATATGGAAGGAGAAACTGTGCCAGTGTGTGTTTACCCAAAACCTTCAAAGTGAGAGTCCCTGGGGAGTGGCTCCCACGGGCCCGGGCATTGTGCCTTTCAGATGCTGGTTTGTGACACATCGCAGCTCAAGCAGGGCAGAGAGCCGGGGGGAGGCCCTGAGTGGGGAGACTTGGCTCTGGCCTCTCCTCCCGGCTCTAACACAGGCTCCAAATGAGCTTTCTGCCTGGAACTTTAATATGTTAAAAATGACTGTGGCGCTGCCTTTGCCTCCCAGCACCTGATGCTGCCGATGCCACAGACTCCCTGGGGAGAGGAAGCGAGAGGAACTGATGGTGTGAGGGGCCTGGCTTGATACCAAGATCAGTGGCTTGAATCCCTAAGATTAGTGAATTCTGAAACACAGAGTATTAAAGCCAGAAGAAAGGTTAGCCATAATCTCATCCAAACTCCTTCCCATTAAATAGATGGAGAAACAGATCCTGCAGAGAAGAAACAAATTGCTCAAGGTCACAAGGGAGGGATGGAGTGTCCCAGGCTCCTGACTGCCATCTGGCACTCATGCCATCATCTGTGTTGCCTCCCTGACCCATGACCCCTGCCCCACCCAGAGGATCTGAGAGGCACAAAGCTCCAGTTACAGAATGCCTCAAGATGCGTTTGGTTTCATGGAACAGAAGCTTAACTCAAAATGCTTTAACGAGTGGTTCTCAAAGTGTAGTCCTCAGACCAGCCAGCGTCAGCATCACTGGGAACTTGTTAGAAATGCAGTTTTGGCTTTGCCTACTGAATCAGAAATGCTAGGGGTGGGGTCCAGCCATCTGTGATTTAACTGTGATGTTAGTGCTGCTCAAGTTTGAGAAACTAAAGCAGTAAAAATGTTTGTTAACTCACAAAGCTGGACACCCAGAGCTGGTTATTTCAGTAGCTTTATGCCCATCAGTGCATGGGCCTGTCTTCAGACTTGGCCCCTCCTGGTCGCTTGGTGGCTGCCTCCACTGACAGCTTCACAAGAAAATATTGGGAAGAGCAGAGACCATATTCTCTGGACATCCCCCTCCCTTTATTTTTTGCCATGCCATGGGGCTTGTGGGATCTCAGTTCCCCAGTGATTGAACTCCAGCCACAGCAATGAAAACTCTGAATCCTAACCACAACACCACCAGGAAACTCCCTGGACATCTGTTTTAATTAATAAGAAAACCTATCCATACCCCTACACACACACACACACACACACACACACACACACACGCACACACATGCCCCTGCCAGACATTCTCTCACATCTCATGGGCCAGAAGTGCAGCATGCTCTTCTCACACCAATCACTGATCAAGAAAACAGAACTCTTATGATTGGTTAGGGTTAATCGCCAGCTACAGAAAAGAAATATAATAAAAAGCACGGATTCTCTGGCTTTTCCACCCTCCAAATCCTGGCTCTGCCGTTTACTCATTTTATGACCTCGGTCAAGTTACTTAACCTCTCTGTTTCTCAGTTTCCTCATCTGCAAAATGGGTATAACAATAACCCCATCTCATAGAATTCTTAGGAAGACTAAGTGAATTTATAATTTAAAAAGCACGTAAGACAATTGGCTATACAAGTTTGTTAAATAAACGTACAGATAGTTCTTTATTCTGATTTTTACTTATCATATTTTTTAATAACCTAACTATTAAGGGTTAAGAATCATCCAGTTAATAGTACAGATGGGACTTATTCGTTCTCTTTTTTGTTTGTTTGTTGGCAGGCTATTTCATTATATGGGTGTGCATATAAGGTTATTTTAATTTCTTTGCTGTTACAAATAGAGCTGCAATAGATGACCTTGTGAATGTGTTGTTTTATGTATGGGTGAGGATATACACTGGACAACATCCTAGGAATAAACTTGCTGGGTTGAAGGATTACTGTATTTGTAGTTTTGATGGATCCTGCGACATGGCCCTCCTCGGCAGTTATGCCAATTTACTCTCCCACCAGCACCATGTGAGGGGGCTCCTTCCACCCAGTCTCACTACCACAGTTAGTGTCTCTCAAGTCCTCCACTCCTCACAACAATTCACAGGGTTCATTGCTCTCACCTGCCCAGAAGAGGTGAGCTGACCTGCCTGCAGGTGATCAGTGAGCGCAGATGAGATGAGGCCTGGTGCAGGCCTTCACGGTCTCCAGAGCACTTCCCTCCTACAGCAGGTGGTCCCTTGGTGCCAACTGCCAGTGTGATTTCACGCCCAGCATCCAGCACCCACGTCTTTCAGAGGACAGCCCTTAGCCAGCGCTTACAGAGAGGGAAGTGCCTGGAGAAGTATGTCCTCCCCCAAGGAATTTACTTCCTCTGATCACTGATGAGTACAGAAGAATAAATACTCCAGCTCCCTTGCTCTCCAGATGCAACAGCTCTGAGATGCCACCAGAAGTATCTCCAGATCTTGCTGCAGGATCGATCCAAAGTGGACTTTGAGATAACTCGTCCTTGTTTGGCTGCTGTCCATCCTCTCTCTTGACTTCCCGTCCTCTTTCCTGGGAATGCTCCACAGTCATCATCCTGTATCATATCACCTTCTTTTATATGGAATCTTTACTCTCTGGAATCCTTGTCTCAGGGTCACCTGCCATTGTTTCCTTCATGCTTCCTTACCATTGTACCCATTATACACAGGAGAGAACAGATTGGCAAAGGGACTAGCTGGAAGTTACAGAGCTACCAGGGGGTCCAGGCAGGGGGTCCAGCCCAGGACTTCTAACTCCTCATCCACGTTCCTTCAAAGGAAGGAGGGAAACTCCAGCCCCAGGTGAGAAATGGAATTTGTCCCTTCCTCTTTTCTTACCTCCTGAGAACAGTGGATCTTCTACAAACACCTGCCTGTGTGTGCCTCTCCCCACATGGTGTGTCTGGGTCTCTGAGTTTGGCCTCATCTTGTCTCCCACATGATTCTGCTGCCTGATACTAAAATCAGCTCACCATTTCAGGTCGGTCACATCCTGAATGCTGAGTTTGACTATAATTGCAGTAGGCAGATCATAATACATTTATTTAACATACCTTGAATTAGGACCTCTTGCATATATTTGCATGCTATTTGCATCTATTTGATTAGATTGGAAAAAAATCAACAGATGTAGCTCTTGAGTCAGGTAGGCTGGAAAGGGGCTGCGCCCAAGGCTGCACTAATCAGGGGCTGAGCAGACCCCCACCTCTGCTCTCCCCACAAGGCTACCTTGGCAGGAGCTGGAGCGCTATCCCGAGTCTCTTCTCATCCCAGGACTCACCATGCCTAAGACCAGGGTGATGCCCTTCTGAGCCCAAATCCCCATCCTACACATCACCCCAGACCATGCTTCGTGAAGGCCAACATCACCTCTGTCTCGTCGCTGCTGGATTCCCACAGACTGTTGGATGAATGGATGAAGGAACAAATGGACACACGTGGTCCGGTCTATTTAGATCCTGTCCCTTCCTTGCTTGAAAACTTGTGGTGGCTCCATATGAACACAGGATAAAACCCAGGGTTTCATTCTGGCATTCAAAGCCTTTCACAACTGATTCTGAGTGTATGAAGTATAAACAGTGCTTACATCCTACTATGCCAGGCCCGTGACAATGATCCTGGAACTGGGCTTGGAGAGAAGAGGTGAGCTGACTTGTCTTTTTCCCACTTCCCTCCTCCTTCCTTCTGCACAGCTGGTTGGAACATCTTAAGGTTCAGGCCCAGGGTCAAAAGCCTGGGTAGAGAGGGAAAGCCCAGAATGTTAGAGAGGTCCCACCTGGAAGGCTGGCAGGAGTCCCAGGGATCTGCAAGTGAGCCTCTAGTGGGCCCCATGAACCTGGCTCCACTTCCCAGATTGGGCCAGGAGGGGGCGGCAGTGTCCCAGCTTGCAGGTACAAAAACCACCCCTAGCTTCTGAGTATGATGCAGCTGGGAACATCTGAATATGTGAGCCAGGCGTGGATGAGTGCATGTGTTTGCAAGTGTGGGAGAGGGTCCAAGCGTGTGACTGAGTGCCCTGACTGAGAATATGTTTCATGAGTGCATGTATTCATTCAACTCTGTCGCTCATTCATAAGTGTTTATTAAGTGTCCTCTCCTCCCCAAGCCCTGCTCAGATGTCTAGGACACAGCAATGAGCACAATGAATGTGGTCCCTGCCCTTATGAAGCCAGGGCTGGGCAGAGAGGAGACAAGGAAGAAAGCAGGCCAACAAATCAGTGATGTCACAGGATGGGAAAGATGACCTCAGGCCAACTGGGCATAGAGCACCTCTCCAGGGAAGTGACATTGGAGCTGAAACTAGAAGGACCAGAAGGAATCAGCCAAGCAAAGTGGGAGATCGCCCCTGGCAGAGGGAGTGAAGAGGGTAAAGGGTTGACAGCGTCTGTAGAAATCTGAGCTTAAAGAGCTTGAACTTTATTCTAAGGAAAGTCCTCAGACTTTTTAAACTGGGGGTGATGTGATGTTGATTTACAGTTTTAAAAACGCTCTGGTTCTTGAGTAGAAAATGGTTGAAAACTGGACAGGGTAGACAGTGAGGAACCTCCTGCAAGGATCCAGGCATGAGCGGACAGGGGCTGTACCCCAGTGTGACTGTGGAGCTGGGGGGACAAATGTGGACTCCACATTGTGGAGGTGACCCGACAGTGGGCGAGAAGAGAAAGCAAGGGCATCCCTGGGCTCTGGGCCTGAACGGCTGGGCTTCTAAGTGGGAGCAGCTGTGTCAGGGGCTGCTTTGCATTTTGCATGCGTGCGTGCTTAGTCACTCATCTGTGTCCGACCCTTTGCAACCCCATGGACTGTAGCCCACCAGACTCCTCAGTCCATAAAATTCTCCAGGCAAGAATACTGGAGTAGGTTTCCATTTCCTTCTCCAGGGACTCTTCCTGACCTAGGGATCAAACCCGCATCTCCTGCATAGCAGGCACTAGCTATCGGGGAAGCCCACTTTGCATTTTAAAGGCCTGTTTCTGCCTGCAGCCTCTGTGTCTGGCTCCCTGGCCTGTCTGACCAGCTCAGACCCCCTGGGGCCAGTCCCTCCTGCCTCCTCTGCTCCACCCCTGCCCTCCAGGCTTACCCAGGCTCCAGGACACAGCATTCCGCTTGGATCCTGTGTGGAGGGACCTGCCAGCTCCAGGCAGATCTCTCCCTTCCTTGCTACGCTTTATTACCCACACACTCCATCCACTGGGGGCGGGGCACGGTGGGGGCGTCAGCTCAGAATAGGCTTTGGAAACAGAGAGACTCTCCCAGGACTCTTGCTCCAAGGCCCCAGGGAGAGCCACTCAACTAGTCTCAGCCCACCCAGCCCAGGAGTGAAAACACCTTTTCGGGGACTGGAGCCCAGCCCCCAAGTTACTCATCTAATGCCTACAGGAGAGAGCTGAGTGGTGTCTGCCAGGCCCTGCCAAACTGCACATTCAGGTACACAAAAGGTTGCTGTTTTAAGTCATTACTTAAAATGTGTAGTTTGTCACACAGCAAACAGGTATTCAGATACCTGAATAAATAACCTGGAATCCCAGCCCTGCCCACTAGCTGTGTGGGCTTGGGCAAAAGCCTTAACTCTCTTGAGTCTCAGTTTTTGACTGAAAATAAGGACACTCATTATGAGGTGTTCCCAGGAGAAATCCTCATCATACCCAGAAGGATCATTACACTCACGTGACCCTTGTCACATGACACCTCACCTGCCCCTCAGATACCTCATGTGACCCTCATAGCATGACACCTCACGTGACCCTCATCTGTGGAGGGTCACATAGACAGTAAGCAGAGACGAGGACGCCTGGCCTGAGGCCCGTGCTGCCTGTACTGCTGGGTTTCTGTGCCACACCCTGAAGCAAGGCCTAGAGACCCAAGCTGGGCTGGCCACCGAAGGAGCGAGGTGGTGTCTGAAGAAGGGTCAGCATCCAGAGACTCAGTGCCTCTAGGTCCGTGACCTCAGTGTGTCTGTGGAGGGGGCTGCCTGCTGGAGCCACTGCTCAGGTGCCGCATAGGCCCCTCCCACTCCAGGAAGTCTAGGGCCTTGACCACTTGACCTCTGGAGCCTTCACTTACGCTGCAGTAATGCTGCACCCTACATCACCAGGGCTTGGGAGGCATTAGGCCCACAGTTCAGTTCAGTTGCTCAGTTGTGTCTGACTCCCTGTGACCCCATGGACTGCAACACGCCAGGCTTCCCTGTCTATCACCAACTCTCAGAACCTATTCAAACTCATGTCCATCGCTTCGGTGATGCCATCCAACCATCTCATCCTCTGTTGTCCCCTTCTCCTCCTGCCTTCATTCTTTCCCAGCATCAGGGTCTTTTCTAATGAGTCAGTTCTTCACATCAGGTAGCCAAAGTATTGGAGTTTCAGCTTCAGCATCAGTCCTTCCAATGAATATTCAGGACTGATTTCCTTTAGAATTGACTGGTTGGATCTCCTTGCAATCCAAGGGACTCTCAAGAGTCTCCTCCAACACCACAGTTCAAAAGCATCAATTCTTCGGTGCTCAGCTTACTTTATAGTCCAACTCCTACATCCATATAAGACTACTGGAAAAACCATAGCTTTGACTAGACAGACATTTTTTGGTAAAGTAATGTCTCTGCTTTTTAATATGCTGTCTAGGTTGGTCATGGTTTTTCTTCCAAGGAGCAAGCATCTTTTAATTTCATGGCTGTAGTCACCATCAACAGTGATTTTGGAGCCCCCAAAATAAAGTCTGTCACTGTTTCCATTGTTTCCCCATCTATTTGCCATGAAGTGATGGGACCAGATGCCATGATCTTAGTTATCTGAATGTTGAATTTTAAGTCAACTTTTTCACTCTCCTCTTTCACTTTCAACAGGAGGCTCTTTAGTTCTTCACTTTCTGCCATAAGGGTTGTGTCATCTGTGTATCTGAGGTTATTGATATTTCTTCCAGCAACCTTGATTCCAGCTTGTGCTTCATCCAGCCCAGCATTTTGCATATGTACTCTGCACATAAGTTAAATAAGCAGGGTGACAATATATACTGACTGGTGTACTGGTGTACTCCTTTCCTGATTTGGAACCAGTCTGTTGTTCCATGTCCAGTTCTAACTGTCACTTCTTGACCTGCATTAGGCCCACAAGCACTCCCCATCTTCCTCCTTTCCCACAAAACCCAGTCTGAAACCTCCCCATGACCTCTGACCCCTCTGTCCTCTGTCTCCTCAGGTCACAGTTGTGATGGGGGGGCGGGGGGATGCTGCCTGCCGACCCACCATAAGCTCCCGGGCGGCACCCTCGGCCAGGCTGTTTGTTTCCTCACCTGTGCGGAGGGGATGACAATCCCCATTTGCTGGTTCTCATCAGGATTTAGGATGATAATAACAACAGGAGCATCTGTGTGCTTCTACGAGGGCCACACGCAAAGGCCCAGCAGCTGGAAGCTTTGCTGCCAAGCCTCCACCGACACTCCACCTACCCTCTCCAGCGCCCAGCAGGTCTGGTCTGGTCTGGTGACGTGGACCACCAGCGGAACCTGTGGCCACCCACGGTGTGTGACGGTGCCTGTTGCCAGGCAACAGGGCTCCGCTCAGGTTCTGTGTTGTGGGGTCAGCCGCCCACTGACTGGCCTGCTATTTCCGGGCTGCGGGACTGTCAGTGTACCGCTAGATCTCTCTCCTCTATCCAGCCTGGGAGGGAGGAGACGGCAAGCTGTGCTCTGGGGACTCCTTAAGTTGCCATACCTCTCAAGAGGCAAACTCAGGTAGGGGTGCTGGAAAATAAGGAATCCCATCACGTTTGGGGCCCACCAAAGAGAAGGAGCTCGCCAAGATACAGAGCAAGTCATTGATGGAGCATGGGTTCTAGAACCCAGAGCTATCTCCTAACTTCCATCCCCACTGGAGAGATGATGTAGGTGGTTCAGAGAGGTCAAGTGACCAACCCAAGATCACACAGCAAGTAAGGAGCACAGCGAGGCTTCCCGCCGCCCTCCTCTGTTCCAAGACATCATTTATGTACCTTGTGATTTGCAGCTGGGATTTCTTGGCACCTCAGGTGTCTGCAGAAGTGTCTTGGGGCCTCAGGGTGAGGGGGAGGTGACAGAGAAGCTGACTCATGTCGAACTCTTCTCCCACTTTCATCTACTTTTTTGGGATGTCGCAAGCAGGAAGGCTAAAATTTTTGAAAAATTGCTGACTGATTCAGCACCTTAATCACATCAATGTGAAGACCAAGGCTCACAGAGGGGAAGGGGACTTCATGGAGCACAGCAGGAGCCAGGGCTACTGAGCCCTCAGCCAGGGGCTTCCTAGGGGCCGGGGACAGGAAATGACATGGATGGAGTACAAAGGGTCTTTGTATACACCAAGCAGCAGCTAATAAGACACTAAATACTCTCTTTACACCAGTACACAAGTATTTTCTTTCACCCCATCACATTACCTAAGCAGCCTTTGTCCATTTCTTTCCCATTCACCTTGGTATTTGGTGTCCTCAGGAGTCATCCTGTTAACAATCAACTCACTTATTCAGTACAACCTCTTCACCACCAGAAGGTGGGCCTGGGGACAGGGACAAGGTCCACCTCCCTGTGCAGTGCTTGGTTCAGTTACCAGAAATGATGAAGTCAAGTCCTCGCAACACCTCAAGCAGGACATTTGTCATTTTTGGTCACCCAGTATCCTTCCCAGCAGAACCTCAATTTCTTTGGGGGGAATTACCTTCCCCACCCTGTGTAGAGTCCTGGTGATTTGACAAGTCATGGAAGATCATTGCTGAACTCTCCCCTCCCAGAATATAATTATAAAAATGGCAACTAGCACTTGCTGAGTGCTTTCTGAGTGTCAGGTCCTATTCTAATTGGTTTGCACATATCACTTCATTTCATGTTTGCAGTAAATCCAGTATGCAGAGGCAGCTCTCCCCACATTTACACAGGGCCAAAGCGAGCTCAAAGAGTAACTTGCTTGGACACAGCAGTCTGGGGAATGAACTGAGATAGGCTTGCTCCAGAGGCTTCTTGCTTTCTCACTTCCCTGTGTGTGTCTTTCCCTCAGGTCTTGCTTCTTACCTGCTTCATGGTACAGCCAAGGTTGGACACATGATCATGTGCAGAGCCTTTAACTCTTTGCGTCCCGGCACGCAAGCATGAAGGCTTTGGTGGAAAGGTCCTTTCTATAGGCAGGGCCCTGACAGTCTGGTTCCTGCCTGATTCCAAACCTGGCCCTTTAGCCTTCACTTCAATTCTGTGATCCCCAGTAATCTCCCAATATATTCACTTTTAACCCAAGCACCAAAATCCTTAGCAGATTCAAGACCAAGAGGAGATCTATCAGTTAGCTGCTGTTGTGGAACAAAACAGTTCCTGAATTGAGTGGATTAAAACAAGCATTTATTTCTCGCAATCCTGTGGGTCTACTGGACACTTCTGATCTGAACCAGCTCCTTGGGGCTCATTGGTCTAGAATGGCCTCCATCACCAGTCCAGCTGTTGACAGGCTGGTTGGTCTGGGCTTCGGCTGGTCTGGGGCTTCGGCTGGTCTGGCCGGATTCTGTCTCCTCCAGTGGGCTAGCTCAGGCTTTTCACAGGGTGGTCTCAGAGTCTCAAAGAGAGTGAAGCCTCCGCTTGTGTTGCGTTTGCAATTGTCCTGCTGGCCATAACAAGTCACATGGTGAGCATGGACAGAGGGAGGGGCACCGTGTTTCCATTCTCAGCATCTGCTGCTGGAGAGGATTGTTAGCGGTGGTGATCACCATTGTCCAGAGGAGGAAACCAAGGCGCAGAGCAGCAGAGTGACGCTCAGCCGCCCTGGGAACCGGCAGAGCAAGGATTTCTCAGCCTCCTGGAATCTCTTGTTTAGATCCTCTGGTTAAAGCAGGGCCGGCTTCTTTCTCTCTGATGTGAAACAAACTGATACAATAATCCTTCTTGCAATAAAGAAAAGCTACAGTGAGACATTTGTTGTGCAAAATTAGTGAGTCCCATTTCCTGTATGGAGAGCTGACCTGGAATAATTGCCTTTATGCACAGAAAAATAAGAAAGGGACCTGAGATCGCTTTCCAGGGCCCAGAAAGGTCACTTTGCTTAAAAAATCAATTACCTATTCCCACTTCAGAGAAAACACTTCATACACGCATTTTACATTCTAAGTAGAACCCAGTGCTCCCGGCTGAAACCTACCTGAAAATTCTTTTCAGGGACTGAGTGGCCAGACAGAGGTCCCCAGTTACCTTGGCTATTGGTGTTTCAGGTGGTGGAACGCAGTGGTCCCCTCAACAATGAACTACTTTTTCTATCCAGATGAAAACCCCAAAGTGTAAAATAAGCCTTGGATTTGGTTCCCCTCCATCTGCCTGGTCGGCTGCCCCTTCCCTCTCCCCTCTGCACACACTTACTGGTCCTCTGGGTCTGCATGAGCTCTGCTGTCAGACAGATGCAAGTCTGATCCCTGTTCTGCCTCTAATTGTTTGAAATTGGCTAACGACGCTTGCTCCTTGGAAGGAAAGTTATGACCAACCTAGATAGCATATTCAAAAGCAGAGACATTAGTTTGCCAACAAAGGTCCGTCTGGTCAAGGCTATGGTTTTTCCAGTGGTCATGTATGGATGTGAGAGTTGGACTATGAAGAAGGCTGAGCGCCAAAGAATTGATGCTTTTGAACTGTGGTGTTAGAGAAGACTCTTGAGAGTCCCTTGGACTGCAAGGAGATCCAACCAATCCATTCTGAAGGAGATCAGCCCTGGGATTTCTTTGGAGGGAATGATGCTAAAGCTGAAACTCCAGTACTTTGGCCACCTCATGCGAAGAGTTGACTCATTGGAAAAGACTCTGATGCTGGGAGGGATTGGGGGCAGGAGGAGAAGGGGATGACAGAGGATGAGATGGCTGGATGGCATCACTGACTCGATGGACGTGAGTCTGAGTGAACTCCAGGAGTTGGTGATGGACAGGGAGGCCTGGTGTGCTGTGATTCATGGGGTCGAGAAGAGTCGGACATGACTGAGCGACTGAACTGAACTGAATGACTTAACAGCTCTTGACCATGGTTTTCTCGTCTGTAAAATGGGCACTGCCGCTGCTGCTGCTAAGTCACTTCAGTCGTGTCCGACTCTGTGCGACCCCATAGACGGCAGCCCACGAAGCTCCCCCGTCCCTGGGATTCTCCAGGCAAGAACACTGGAGTGGGTTGCCATTTCCTTCTCCAATGCATGAAAGTGAAAAGTGAAAGTGAAGTCACTCAGTCGTGTCTGACTCTTAGCAACCCCATGGAGTGCAGTCTACCAGGCTCCTCTGTCCATGGGATTCTCCAGGCAAGAGTACTGGAGTGGGGTGCCATTGCCTTCTCTGAAATGGGCACAATAAGAGCAAATATCAGAGTCAGGGACTACAGCGTCTTAAGGGGTCTTCCAGGTGGCAATGCCCTGTACGGAGGCACAGAGGAGGGAGCAACATCAGTTAAGCACTCTCTGTGGCCTCAGCCTCCCTGACTGTTGTTGAGGCTAGGTTTAGGCTCTGGAGCAGAACTGCTTGGGTTCAAATCCCTCACCAGCTGGCAGATTTTAGGCAAGTCATTTCGATCTTTGCTTCGATTTTCTTATCTGTACAGTAGCGGTGCCTGCTTTAAAGAGCAGACGTGTGGGGGAGCAAGTCAACTAATACCTGGCAAGTGCTGAGGCAGAGACTGGCTCCTCGCCCTGGGGGTGGGAAGAGGATGGGTGAGAGAGGGCGTTGGCTCCACTGCAGCACCAGCCTCCCACCTACCCAGACAGCCCATTCAGGGCCTTGGCGCTTGCTGCTCCCCTCCCCAGCCACCCACCTGGCTCGCCCCTCACTCCAGCCAGGCCTCTGCTCAACGATCACCTCTGCAAGGAACCTGTCCTGCTGCCCTGACCCCTCCACCTCGTTGTTCTGATTGCTTTTCTTCCCAGCACTCATGTTCCTTTATATCTGTCTCCCTGAGCTGGGCTCTAAGAGCCAAGAAGGCAGATGACGGTGGGATGCACAGATGACTCTGGTCCCCAGCAGCTGGCCTGAGCCTGGTTTGGAGTAGCCCCTCCATGATCATGACCCTCACTCACTGACTCTGAGAGGGAGCCCGGCCCTTGACATGTGTGCATGGTGCTATGAGGCCAGTCACCATTACCATTGCCTAGTAGCAGAAGAGGATGACAAGGCTGGCAGAGCCCCCGCCTGGCCTGGGTCACACTGTGGGCAATAGAGGCTTGGGCCTGGGCGGTGCCTCACCCAGCAGCTCAGGCTGTGAGCCCTAGTGCAGGAAAAGTCAGTGGGCAGACAGGCAGAGTCTCAAATGAGGCCTTCAGCCCAGGAGTATGTGGGCAGGGGTTATAGGTGGTGACCTCTTGGTGTCCCCACTGCCCAGGTTGGGCGAGGCCCTGGACATACCAGTGCCCCAGATCCTCCCAGGCCCTGGGTGTCTGTGCAGCCTCCCTTCAGGGCCAGTGGGCACGGTGAATGGGCGGTGGGGCCTGTCGAGGCGATTAGGGAGCACAAAGCTGAAGGGTTGGCAGCTCTGGATGTGGCTGGGGAAGCTTCTCCGGGCAAATGCATAACAAAGGCCCTGCCTGCCCCTCTCGCCCTGCCTGATGCCAGATTATGTAATGTGTTGATGCCGCAGGTGGCACCCACCCAACCCTCTGAGAACTCTGCCTATGCCCAGGAGATGGGTC
Organism: Bos taurus; assembly: GCF_002263795.3. Classification (NCBI taxonomy): domain Eukaryota; kingdom Metazoa; phylum Chordata; class Mammalia; order Artiodactyla; family Bovidae; genus Bos; species Bos taurus. Next base: position 52,964,362 of record NC_037340.1, read on the forward strand.
TCAGGAGAGTACCCAGCTGGCCCAACAGGCATGCATACATTTGCACACACACACCACTGTCCAAAGGGAAGCAGGGACTGGCTTTGGCATCAGTGACTCCAGAAGTCTTTATTGAGCACCTGCTCTGTTGCAGGCACCCTTCTAAGTGCTGAGAATACAGCAGTGATGGGACAGACAAACTGACTGCCCTGGGGACGTGGCATTCTGGTGGGAGAGATGGGCAAAAAACAGGACAGATAGATGGCAGGTGAGGTGGTGAGAAGTGCGCAGGAGAAAGACAAGACAAAGCCAGATGGGAGGGGAGTGGAGGGAGGACCCTGGGAGCTGGCCCAGAGTGGAGTGGGGAGACATTTCCAGAGAGAAACAGTGCAAAGCCCTGAGGGAGCATGGCCCTGCTGTGTGTTCTCAAAACCGCCCAGAGGCTGGTGGGGCTGGAGCAGAGTGAGTGAGGCCAGGAGGAGAAGAGACTGGCAGGGTGGGGATGGTGGTAGACTCAGGGCCTGTGTGCCACGGTAGGATCTCAGCTAGCATGCAGGATTTCTGAGGGCGAGCCAGGCTGTAGGCACACGATTTCCCAACTACAAGAAGAACTGGTGGCCTGGCACCTCTTGAGGCCGTGGCCGGGGCAGGAGACGATGTCCTCAGCCACTGGGCTGCTTCTCCACACCTGCCCCCTTCCTGAGACTCACCCATGCTTTATTCTGAGCTCCACCGGGGGTGGGGGGCTCCAGGAGAACAGGGGCAGCAAGAGGAGCCGAGCAGGAAGTGACAAGTACCCTGCCACCAGGAGCCCAGGCTGGACAGGCCAGGTGGGACTGTGGCTGAGAAGAGAAAGAAGTGCCAGAGACCCCTGGTGCTCAGAGATCTGAGCCCTAAGCTGACTCGCCCAGCTGGAAGGACCCCTCTGGGCCAGCTACCCGTACACTACCTGTTCTCCTTCAACTTTTAACTCTAGCTTCAACTTTACACTGACAGAAAAGTTAAGAAACATGCTACAAACACCCATATACCCTTCAGCTAAACTCACCAGTTGTTAGAATTTGCTGCAATGCACACACTCTCTCCCCTCCTCCCCTCTTTGCTTCCCTTCCTTCTTCCTTCTCTCCTTGAAGGGGGCTGAGGACAGCTAGGATGGAGGTATATAGATGGAGCTATCATACCATTTCACCTCTAAATACTGCAGCGTGTACCCAGGTATGGCCCAGAAACGAGGGCATTCTTCTGTACAACCAAAACACCAAACACCAAAATAACCAAAATGTTTCATGTTCTTACAATACATTGTCATCATCCATTGTTACAATAAAATCAGCATGTATAATAACTTCATAGAGCCCAATTCTGAATTCCCCAAATGTCTTGATAATATCCTTTATAGCTGTTTTATTTGGACTTTTTTTCAACCCTAGATTCCATCAAGATTGGGAACATCACTTGCTTGTTTAGCTCCTTTAGCGCCTGACCTAGAATGGATCCTGTCCACTTCAACTCCCACACTGCCTATTTTTTCTTTCATGACGTTGATAGTTTTAAAGAGACAGCCCAGTTGTCACGTTGAATGTCTCTTCATTTGAGCGCATCTGATTGTTTCCTCGTGATTAGATTCGGGTGGAACATTTTGGGCAGTAACACTACAGAGGTGAGGTCGTGTCCTCTCCAGCATGTTATGTAAGGATGGAGCCACGCCAGTTGTCCTGTCATCAGTGATGTTAAATGTAGATCTCTGCACTCTCAAGTTAATTTCCCACTTTGTAAACAATTAATCTGGGTAATGGATGATGATATTTGATACTGCAAATATCCTGTGCAAATTTTCCCCAAATTTTCCCCCAGTGATTTCAGCAGCTATCGATCTCTTGCCTGAATCAATTATTGCATTGGTGGCTGCAACATGGGAATTTTCCTATATTGGAGTATAATTGCTTTACAGTGTTAGTTTCTGCTGTACAACTAAGTGAATCAGCTATATATACACATATCCCCTCTCTAGGACTTCCCTTCCACCCTGATCATCCTATCCATGTAAGTCAACACAAAGCTCCGAGCTGAGCTATTACTCTTTGTACGTTTTTCTGTAAAGAAAAGTTTTCCTCTCCTTCTTCTCCTCTCCCTCTTTTCAAACAACATTTTGTAGTATTACCACGCATTTATGGATTCTTTTATTATTACTACTGTTCAATGTATTAAAAATCCATTACCATCATTGTTCTTTTTGATGTTCAAATTGTTCCAAGTCTGACCTGTGGGAGTCCTTTCAAGCTGACTCTTATATCCCCCAACTTCTTTAAATAGCAATTTTATTGAGGCATAGTTGACACAGAGTAAATTGCACATATTCAAAATGTGCAATTTAATAATTGCTGATGTATGTACATAGCCATGAAGCCATGTTTATAGTCAAGATAGAGAGCACATATACCACTCCCAAAGCCACCTGCTGCAGCCCCATTTTCATTTCATAGCCGTCCCTCCAGCCCTCCACCATCCCCAGGCAACCACTGATCCTGCTTTCAATTACTATTGCTGAGTTTGCATTATCTAGAGCTTTATAGATCCTGTGGATCATAGAAAAAGCAAGAGAGTCCCAGAAAAACATCTACTTCTGCCTTATTGATTACGCCAAAGCCTTTGACTGTGTGGATCACAACAAACTGTGGAAAATTCTGAAAGAGATGGGAGTACCAGACCACCTTACTTGCCTCCTGGGAAATCTGTATGTAGGTCAAGAAACAACAGTTAGAACTGGACAAGGAACAACAGACTGGTTCCAAATTGGGAAAGGAGTAAGTCAAGGCTGTATATGGTCACCATGTATATTTAACTTATATGCAGAGTACATCATGTGAAATGAAGGGTTGGATGAAGCACAACCTGGAGTCAAGATTGCTGGGAGAAATATCAATAACCTCAGATAAGCAGATGACACCACCCTTATGGCAGAAAGCGAAGAAGAACTAAAGAGCCTCTTGATGAAGGTGAAAGGGGAGATGAAAAATCTGGTTTAAAACTAAACATTCAGAAAATGAAGATCATGGCATCCAATCCCGTTACTTCATGGCAAATAGATGGGGAAACAGTGGAAACAGTGTCAGACTTTATTTTAGGGGGCTCCAAAATCACTGTAGATGATGACTGCAGCCAGGAAATTAAAAGACTCTTGCTCCTTGGAGAAAAGCTTTGACAAACCTAGACAGCATATTAAAAAGCAGAGACATTACTTTGCCAACAAAGGTCCATCTAGTCAAAGCTTTGGTTTCTCCAGTAGTCATGTGTGAATGTGAGACTTGGACCATAAAGAAAGCTGAGGGCTAAAGAACTGATGCTTTTGAACTGTGGTGTTGAGAAGACTCTTGAGAGTTCCTTGGACTGCAAGGAGATCAAACCCATCCCCTAAAGGGATGGATTGAATATTCATTGGAAGGACTGATGCTGAAGCTGAAACTCCAATACTTTGTCCACCTGATGCGAAGAACAGAGTCATTGGAAAAGACCCTGATTCTGGGAAAGATTGAAGGCAGGAGGAGAAGGGGACAACAGAGGGTGAGATGGTTGGATGGTATCACTGACTCGATGGACATGAGTTTGAGCAAGCTCCAGAAGAAGGTGAAGGACAGGGAAGACTGGCAGGCTGCAGTCCGTGGCGTTGCAAAGAGTCATACATGATTGAGGGACTGAACTGAACTGAGAGCTTTATATATGAGAAATAAAATACTGCCTGCCATATCAGAAAACAAAGGATGTTGCAGCCATTGAGCCATCACATTACAGCTGCCCAAGCGGTGAGCCCTGAGGGAACTCAGAATGGAGACACACAGGGGCTGCCCACTGCCAAGCCCATCTGGCAGTCAGCCACAGAAGCCACCCCTAGCGGTGCACCCAGAGGAAACTCAGGATGACAGCCCCAGACAGCTGAAGTGAAAGTGAAAGTTGCTCAGTCATGTCTGACTCTCTGCGACCCCATGGACTATACAGTCCATGGAATTCTCCAGGCCAGAATACTGGAGTGAGTAGCCTTTCCCTCCTCCAGGGGATCTTCCCAACCCAGGGATCGGACCCAGGTCTCCCTCTTTGCAGGCAGATTCTTTACCAGCTAAGCCACAAGGGATACTGGAGTGGGTAGCCTAACCCTTCTCCAGGGGATCTTTCTGACCCAGGAATTGAACCAGGGTCTCCTGCATTGCAGGCGGATTCTTTACCAATTGAGCTATCAGGAAACAGCTGAGGTGTACATCAAAGGAGTGATTTCAGCGAGCTCAGGCTCTTACATCTACTCATACATAAAAAAGCACTACATCCCTTAACTTGAGATGTCTGTTTTTCTCTTATTAAACAGTAATTCTTTGATGTTCCTACTACCTGGTCTTTCGCTGAAAAAACTTCTGTATCTCCCGACTCCCCACCTAGCCTTTCTGGAACAGTTTTCTCAGCGTTATCTGAGATGCTGGGTCCTGGGCTTAAGCCTTCAGAAAGTCTGCGGAGTAAAACAACTCTCAACTTTTCAGTTCAGTTCAGTCGCTCAGTCATGTCCGACTCTTTGCGACCCCATGAACTGCAGCATGCCAGGCCTCCCTGTCCATCACCAACTCCCAGAGTTCACTCAAACTCACATCCATCGCTTCAGTGATGACATCCAGCCATCTCATCCTCTGTCGTCCCCTTCTCCTCCTGCCCCCAATCCCTCCCAGCATCAGTTTTTTCCAATGAGTCAACTCTTCGCAAGAGGTGGCCAAAGTACTGGAGTTTCAGCTTTAGCATCATTCCCTCCAAAGAAATCCCAGGGCTGATCTCCTTCAGAATGGACTAGTTGGACCTCCTTGCAGTCCATGGGACTCTCAAGAGTCTTCTCCAACACCACAGTTCAAAAGCATCAATTCTTCAGCGTTCAGCTTTCTTCACAGTCCAACTCTCACATCCATACATGACCACTGGAAAAACCATAGCCTTGACTAGACGAACCTTTGTTGGCAAACTAATGTCTCTGCTTTTGAATATGCTATCTAGATTGGTCATAACTTTTCTTCCAAGGAGTAAGTGTCTTTTAATTTCATGGCTGCAATCACCATCGTTTAGGTTGTGTATTTTTTCAACCCACAATATATACAAAATCACTCGTTTGTATGACTTTTTAAAAAATGTCTGGTTGTTTTTATGTCTAGTTCCTTTTACTCAGCATGGTACTATGAGATTCATCCATGTTATTGTGTGTATTGCATTCATTCGTTTTTGTTGCTGAGTAGTGCCCCATTGCCAGAGAAGGCAATGGCACCCCACTCCAATACTCTTGCCTGGAAAATCCCATGGATGGAGGATCCTGGAAGGCTGCAGTCCATGGGGTCGCTGAGGGTCGGGCACAACTGAGTTACTTGACTTTTACTTTTCACTTTCATACATTGGAGAAGGAAATGGCAACCCACTCCAGTGTTCTTGCCTGGAGAATCCCAGGGACGGGGGAGTCTGGTGGGCTGCCGTCTATGGGGTCACACAGAGTCGGACACGACTGAAGCGACTTAGCAGCAGCAGCAGTACCCCATTGCATGGATATATCAAAATTTTCTTGTGTGTAAGTTGATAATGTTGATGGGGATTTGGGTTGTTTCCAATATGTGGCTATTACAAATAAAATGTTTATGAACATTCATGTAAGTCTTCGTATAGACGTGTATTTCTTCTTCTCTTGGGTGAATATCCAGGAGTGGAATAGCTTGATCATATAGGAGGTTTATGTTTAATTCTTAAGAAACTATCAAAAGTGTTTCCAAGGAGGTGATACCATTTTCCATTCCTTTCAGCAGTGTATACGACTTCCAGTTCCCCCACATACCCACCGAGATTGCTATGGTCAGCCTTTAATTTTAGCCACTGTGTTAGATGTGTAGTGATTATCTCATCGGAATTGTATTAATGACAAGTGATGTTGTGTATCTTTTCATGTGCTATTTGTCATTTATTTTCTCTTGTTAAATGTCTTTTCAAATCTCTGGCCAATTTTTTATTAGACTGTTTGCTTTCTTATTGTTCAGTTTTGAGAGTTCTTGAAATAGTCCAGATACCAGTCCTTTATTAAATATATGCTTTGTAAAAATTTTCTCCCCAGTCTGTTTTGTCTTCTTTCTCTTGCGTCTTAAAATGCAGAAGTTTTATCTTTTGATGTAGTTCAATTCATCCATTTGTTCTTTTATGAATTGTGCTTTTGGAGGCATTTTTTTTTAATTGGAGGATAATTGCTTTACAATATTGTGTTGGCTTCTGCCGTACAATAACCCAAATCAGCCATAAATATACTTACACCCCCTCCGTCTTGAGCCTTCCTCCGACCCCTCCATTCCGCCCCTCTAGGTCATCACAGAACACAGGCTGAGCTCCCTGTGTTATACAGCAACTTTCCACTAGCTTTCTATTTTACACATGGTAGTGTATAGGTTTCAATGCTACTTTCTCAATTCATCTCACTCTCTACTCTGCCCTCTGGGTCCATACGTCCATGGACTTGTAGCAGTCAGCCACAGCAGCCACCCCCAGCCTCTATCCCTGTCCTGCAAATCCGTTCATCAGTACCATTGTTCTAGATTCCGTATATAGTTGGTGGCATGTCTTTTAAGAGGTACTTCCCTAGCCTACTGTAGATCACAAAGACATTCCTGTTTTCTTCCAGAAGTTTTATCATTTCACATTTCACCTTTAAGGTTATGATTCATTTTGAGTTAAATTTTGTACATAGTGTGAGGCATACATTGAAATTTTTTTTGTTTGTTTTTGATGTGTATTCAGTTCTTCCAGCACCATTTGTTTAAAAGGCTATCCTTTCTCCATGGCACTGACTTCATAACTTTGTCAGAAATCAGTTGTTCAAATATGTGCGGGTCTGTGTTTGGACTCTATTCTGTTATACTTATCTACATGTCTATATTTTTGCCAGTACCATACTGTTTCGATTACTGTAGCTTCATAATAATTCTTGAAATCAGATAGTGTTAGTCTTCTAACTTCATTCTTTGTCCAATCTTTTTTGACCATTTTATGTCTTTCCATATGAATTTCCATATGAATTTTAAAATCAGCTTGTCAGTTTCTATAGAAAATTCTGCTGGGATTTTTATTGGAATTGCCTTGAATCTATAAATGAATTTAGGGCAAATTGCCATCTTAATATTGAGTGCTCTGACCCATGTACCAACCAATACAGTTGAGTCTCTTTATTCCCAGTAGTTATTGTCTATACAATCTCCATGAACACTAAATTGGTGAATCTGAGCCACTGCTCCCACGGGAAATACAGGGTTAGGTCCTGTGAGCGTCTAATCACATTTTTGTCAACTGATCAATAAGTAAACTTGCTGTATGTGTGTTTCTGTTAAAAGATGTCTTTTGTCATATCTTCTGGTGATTTATTAACAATGAATTCACAGTCAACAACATTATAACTCAGGCCTGAATGAAGTTTATCTGACATAACAAGTTTTTGCAAAAAGGCACCTCCCAGACTTCTTGTACAGAAAAGCACCAGACAGCCTTTCCCCACTATTCTTGGGGGATCATTTTAAAATTACCAACAAATAGTACAAATGTGAAAACATAGCATCAAATAGGTTGTGAAAAGGACACTTGCTGAGGGTCTGAAACAAGAGGCAGAGCGTCACCTTGTTGACCTCAGCTGGGAACATGTGCGTCATGCGGTCCTGGGCAGCCTGCAAATCTGCAGCAGCACCGGCATCACTGACTTGGGGTCACAAATGAACTTAAAGAGCGTGTGAATCCGCAAATGTAGAATCTGCAAATACAGAAAAGTGACCCATATCTCTCCATGTGTAGATTTTCTTTAATTTCTTTCGGCAATGTTTTCTAGTGTTCACCGTACAAGTCTTTCACATGTTTTATCCCTAAGTCATTCATATTTTTTGATAATACTGTAGATGGCATACTTTTCTATTTCAATTTTCAATTATTCATTGCTAGTATACAGAAATACAATTGATTGTTGTATATTGATCTTGTATCCTGGAACTTTGCTAAAGTCAATTTTAGATTCCATTGGATTTTCTATATAAATGTCACATGCTAATTAAGAGTTTTACTTCTTTCTAATCTTATGCCTTTTTTTTTTTTTTTTTAAGTTTTAAAGAACCTCTTTGCACTGGCTAAAACCTCCAGTACAGTGTTGAATGGTAAGAGTGGATATCTTTTCTTATTCTTATCTTAGGGGGAAATCATTCTGTCTTTTACCATTAAGAATGATGTTGCTGCTGCTGCTAAGTCGCTTCAGTCGTGTGCAACTCTGTGCGACCCCATAGACGGCAGCCCACCAGGCTCTGCCGTCCCTGGGATTCTCCAGGCAAGAACACTGGAGTGGGTTGCCATTTCCTTCTCCAATGCATGAAAGTGAAAAATGAAACTGAATTCACTCAGTCATGTCTGACTCTTAGCGACCCCATGGACTGCAGCCCACCAGGCTCCTCCTTCCATGGGATTTGCCAGGCAAGAGTACTGGTGGTAGTTTTTTCATAAATTCCCAAGGAAGGACAAACTTGTATGATGTTTAGACCATGTTGGAAAACGTATAGTTCAGTCACCAGAGAGCAGAGAAGTTTGATGATTTAGCCAGCTGGAGCTGGTCTGAAACTTCTGAGCAAGTCATAGGCATCGCTCCAGAGTGGATACATGTCGGGCAAGAGAAAAGTCAAGTTGCTCGGTCGTGTCTCTTTGTGACCCCATGGCCTATACAGTCCATGGAATTCTCCAGGCCAGAATACTGGAGTGGGTAGCCTTTCCCTCCTCCAGGGGATCTTCCCAACTCAGGAATCGAACCCAGGTCTCTGCATTGCAGGCAGATTCTTTATCAGCTGAGCCACCAGGGAAGCCCAAGAAGACTGGAGTGGGTAGCCTATCCCTTCTCCAGCAGAGCTTCCTGACCCAGGAATTGAACTGGGGTGGTCATCAGGCCTTTAGCCAACAGTATCATGGGCTGTGGGAGACTGCAGGTGGCCTTCAGACTACCTGGGCTGCACATAGGCTTGCGGAGGGGCCACTACTGGGTCTGTAAACTCCAGGCCAGAGGCAAGTGTGCACAGACTATGAAGGGGCCGTGGTTTCAAGGGGGCTCTGGACAGGTTATCCATGGGCCGAGGCTGCAGTCACACATGGACCGCGTTCTGTGTCCTCGGCTGGAGTTGGAATTCACCTCCTGTCCTGAGCTGGGAATTACAGGAAGACTTTTCCTCCTGCCATGTCCCTCCAGAGTCTTCTACTGAGAGCTTAAATTCATGGTCACCTTAAAAGGGAAGTGCTTAAAGGAATTCTGTTGTTTACCATAGAGCACATATTGAAGGAAAATTTAGAACTAACAGGCAATTAATTAATACATGACAAAGGTGGTCAGAGCTCACTGTTTTAACCACTCCCCAAAGCTGGCTGGGGAGGGTGTGTGATAGTCTCATGAACAGGGTTGGGTGGAAGGAAATGGTCATAGAAACTGCTCTGGGAATTGAGTCTGGGGTCCTGAGAAAAGAAAACTGGCAGGGCTCTGAGGTGAAGGCAACTAGCTCAGCTCCACAGCATCCATGGCTGATCACCTTTTGTCCTCAGATTACTGCTCATCTGATAACCTAGGAAAACAGAGGATTACTTTTCTGTGTTGGAATTGGGTGACCTTGTCCCCTGGGTCCTGTCCACAGGCCTGACTGCCTGCCCAGAACTATGAGACACAGACGTGGGCAGGCCGCATCCCACCTGGGCCTGGGGCCAACCCCAAGTCTCTTAGCCCCTTGGATCCATCTTGCCTGGACCAAAGTTCTCAGAATACGTCCTCTGTGTGCCCCCCCCCCTCAACCCCACACCTCTGCCTAGCCATCTTCAGGACGGTCAATGTGGTGCACAGCTGGAGGCACAGGAACATCCCTGTGATGAGGGAATCAGGTTGAGATGGATTTCATCTTTGAATCTGCAGTGCCCAGCAGAATGGTGGTTCAATGAATGATCTGATCCAGGCAGCAGGAAGAAAGCCAAGTAGGTGTTGAGGAGCTTCACGACCCACTCAAGAGATCCCAGTGCTTCTTATTCAGTGTTCAAAGCACTTTATTTGTATTAATTCATTGAACTCTCTGAATAATCTTGCGATGGTATTTATTATATTCTCTAACTTAGAGGTGAAGACAATGAAGCTCAGAGAGGTTAAGTAAGTTGCCCAGGATCACACAGGAAGTGGCAGACCTGGGACTCTACCCAGAAAGGGTATTTCAGACCCCAGTCTTAATTATCATAAAATACTGCCTCTTCAGCCATCTCTTGTCTATCCTCAGTCCCAGAATAGCAGTGGATACATAACTATTGACTAAATACCCAGCACTGGGTAGTTCCCCAGTACTACACAGGTGGCCACTCTGCCAGCTCTGAATAAGGTGCCCTTGTATCTCTTCTGGCTAATTTTTTTCTCTCCTTTTTGAGCCCAGATCTGCAGCACTGTTATTAATAATGATAATATGTGTGTGTGTGTTAGTTACTCAGTCGGTCTGACTCTTTGCAACCCCATGGACTGTAACCCACCAGGCTCCCCTGTCTGTGGAATTATCCAGGTAAGAATACTGGAGTGGGTTGCCATTTCCTTCTCCAGAAGATCTTCCCCACCCTGGGACTGAACCCATGTCTCTTGTGTCTCCTGCAGTGCAGGTGAATTCTTTACCATCTGAGCCACCAGGGAAGCCCAATAATGATGATACCTTACCTTTATTAGATGAGCCAGAGGCATCCTCAGTACTTGCCTTCCCAGTATCCAGTCTTCCCTCAACCTTCGTGACAGGTCCACTGCCCTCTCTTGTGCCAGCCTCCTCGGCAGCAGATGTGGCCCTGTGCTAATTTGCCAAGTCAGTGAGATACAAGTGGTGACATGGGACTTCAGGGAAGCCTCCAGAGAAGGAAGGGCGAGCTCTTTTCCTCCTTCCCTCTTTGCTATCACTTGGATGAGGAGACAATGCCTGAAGCTCCAGCCGGCTTCCTGGACTGGAAAGTGACCTTAAAGATGAACCTGACTGGGAAGCTACTTGTGGAAGGTGTTGCAGCAGGAAGTCAACAGGAGATGGGAACCCTGATGACTCCATATCACCAGCACCATAGCCCTGGACTGCACACGCCCCGTTATGTTTGTTTCAGCTGCTGTTCTTTGGGGTCTCCGGTTTAGGCAGCCATACTGAAACCTCAGAGACACAGATGCAGCTGTCACTTCCATTTTACATATGGGGAAATTGAGTCCTGAAGGAGGCAGAGCCAGCTGGTTTGAACCAGCGGGTCTCATGGCAGGGCCTGTGTGCGGCTCCATTAACTACAGGTGCCTCCCAGCAGAACGCTAAATGCTCATCACACTGGGTAAACACTAGCTGGAGGGTGGCGGGGCTTTGCCAACATGGGGAGCAGGAATTTGAGGGCTTTGGCAATGGCTTTGGTCTGCTGGCGGGGGGGATCTGCTCTCTGTGTTCTCACCACATTTGAGTTGGCTGAGCTGGGGCCCTGCAGCATTTTGGCAGGGTACCCAGACCGTGGTTATTAAATTCCTCATATTCTGATCTGCCCTCAAGGAGCCAGTAGACTAAGCAGAAGCAATTATTGGAGTCTTTTGCAAGAGGGAAGTGATTCTGGCCCCATGTGAAACAGGATAGGATGGCTAAAGTCCCTGGACAGGGAATTAGGATCTAAGAGCTGCAAAGATTCTCTTGTTTAGCATCTCTCAAAGTGGGCTTCAAAGCATTTTCCCAGAACACTGGTGTCAAGAGATGTCATTGGCATTCGATGTGGAAGCGCTGATGATCCACGAAGCTTGAGAAACAGGACTTCTCAGAGCCTTTACGGTGCGTTAGGACATGGAGTGGAGCATTGCTTACTGGTATCTGAACTTTGAGCCCCCTTCCTTTTTTTAAGAAGCACCTTGCAGGATGTTTCTGCTCTTTAAAAAATACCATCAATATATATTATTTATGGCTAATTTACTGCATGCCAGGTGCTATACTCTGGAATATACACGCACTGTCATTAATCCTCAGAAAAATCCATGAAGTGGGTAATGACACTACTGCCATTTTACAGATGAGGAAACAGAGGCTCAGAGAATGATACATCATGGTCACAAGGCTGTCAGTGGTAAAGGGATTATCCTAACGTTTCTGTCTGGCCCCAGAATCCACCATACTATTCAACCCAGAGAGGAGAGAATTTGCCACATCCTGCAGCTGGCAAGAGGCCACGCTGGATGTGGGTGCAGGTTTCTGGACTCCTGTTCCGATTGTATTTCATGCTTTTCTAGATTCGAGAACATATGTCCATCTCCCTGCACTCTACTTTCCTCCCCCACACCCAGAGCTGCAGCCAACAGACCAGCTAGAGATGAAGCAAAGCCTCTGGGCCTGGTTCTCCCCCATCACCCTACATGACCTCTCACTCACCCCTGTGGACATAACACGTGACCCAGGGACACAAGTCTGAGCTGGACCCATCAGTTCCAGGCCATGCAGTCTACCACAGGTCCAGCTGTAGACTGCTCTGGATATGCGGTTTTACATTTTTAAATAGTTGAAGAAAAATAATATTTTGTGACACTGTAGTGGAAATCATGTGAAATCCAAATTTCAGTGTCCATGACCAAAGTCTGATTGATTCAGAGCCACACTCACCTGATTACATACTGTGTGTGGCTGCTTGTGTGGGAACACGGTGAAGCTGAGTGGCAGCAACAGGGCCCAGGGCCTGCAAAGCCTAAAGTACTTACCTCTTGGCCTCTGACAGAAAAAGCTTAAAGATTAAATTAGTATCATCATCCACAACTGGTGATTCCTCCTCACATAGCTTGTTTTTTTCCTGCTTCTCAGGCACTGGTGGGAATGGGTGGACTGTGACTAAAACCTCAGGAGCAGACAGGAGTTGCAGGCCAAGCCACAAGGGTGGCCAGGCTCAGGAGCCCTGGTTCAAGTGCTGTGGCCTGCCCTACCCTGCAGGCCCCTGAGCAGGTTCCTCCCATGGGGCCATGTTCCTGCAGGTTCGATGTGCCCTCATCCATCTACTTCATAAACATGTGCATGCTAAGTCGCTTCAGTCATGTCCCACTCTTTGTGACCCCATGGACTGTAGCCCACCAGGCTCCTCTGTCTATGGGTTCTCCAGGCAAGAATACTGGAGTGGATTGCCATGCCCTCCTCCAGGGGATCTTCCTGACCCAGGGATCGAACTTACGTCTCTTATGTCTCTTGCATTGGCGGACTGGGTTCTTTACGACTAGTGCCACCTGGGAAGCCTATAAACATGTGAAAATGAAAGTGAAGTCGCTCAGTCATGTCTGACTCTTAGTGACCCCATGGACTACAGCCCACCAGGCCCTCTGTCCATGGGATTTTCCAGGCAAGAGTACTGGAGTGGGGTGCCATTGCCTTCTCCGTTAACAGCGGCTAGGCATATTATATTTACTTGGAGCTGGTATACTTGGTGACAGCCTTAGTGCCCTCGGACACGGCGTGCTTGGCCAGCTCCCCAGGTAGCAGCAAGCGCACGGCGGTCTGGATCTCCCTGGATGTGATAGTCGAGCCCTTGTTATAAAGCGCCAGGCGCTATGCCTCGCCAGTGATGCACTCGAAAATGTCGTTGATGAAGGAGTTCATGATTCCCATGGCCTTGGATAAGATGCCGGTGTCCGGATGGACTTGCTTCAGCACCTTGTACACGTACACGGAGTAGCTCTCCTTGCGACTGCGCTTGCGCTTCTTGTTGTCCTTCTTCTGGGATAAACATGTAGTGAACACCAACTATGGGCCATGTTGGGTCCTGTTTAATGTATTTATATACATTCACACACACGCTACCCACTCCAGTGTTCTTGCCTGGAGACTCCCAGGGATGGGGGAGCCTGGTGGGCTGCCGTCTATGGGGTCGCACAGAGTCGGACATGACTGAAGCGACTTAGCAGCAGCAGCAGCACACACACGCTTGTATATTATACACGTGTGTGACACCTAAAACTTTCTGCTAGTAGTTAAGTTCTATAAAGAAAAAGAAAGCAGGTTAAAGGGCTTGAGATAGTGATGGGGTGTTTCTTTGGATAAGGGGACCAGGAGAGCTCTCTCAAGGGCATGAGCAGAGACCTAACTAGAGCAATGAAGCGATGCCTTCCAGGCAGCAGGAATATCAAGTTAAAGGCCCTGAAATGGAAATGTCCTGTGTGTGCTTCTAGGAGAGCAGTGAGGCTGAGATGGCTGGACGGTAGAGCCTGAGGGGTGCTGGTAGCAAAAGGGTCTAGGGAGGATGATGGAGCAGGGCCTGACAGGCCAAGGAGAGGGTCTGGGTGATCCCATGAATACAGTGGGAGCTCAGAGGGTTTGTGCCATGAGCTATTTTGATGATTTAAAGGGGAATCTGCCATGCAAAGGCTGGATTGAGCAGTGGGTCTCAATGCCACAAGCTCTCCTTTGGGTCCTCAGGGTGGGATATGATGCAAAGACCTCCTGGGTAGCAGGAAGATGCTGCAACTCTCCAAGTTGAAAGGCTAACAAAGGCTGGGTGCTGTGCCCACTGCAGCCTGTCAGGGCACTGTGGGCTGGGGACTGCAGTGTGGCCTGGAGAGAGCTGGGGGCTCAGGTCAGACCACAGGTTGGACCAAGTGTGGCATCAGGCCTTACCTCGTCCAGCACGTCTCCACCACAACCACCCTGTAGCTGAATGTCCATCTGCCTCAGGCCAGGCATGCCACGACGCACCTGTCTTCTCTGAGTCCTTCCTCCCCTGGATGTGGAGCCCACAGGCCCCACTTGGTTCACAAGCAACGTGCTGGTGGCTGGAGCAGCTATTTACCGAATGACTGAGCCAGAGGCTGGAATTGGAGGGACATGTGGAAGCAGGGCAGGAGGGGATGGGGAGTGCAGGCCTGGATGTGTGACCTCTCCTTACCTGGGGGAAGGGCGCCCAGATCCCCCTCTCCAGAGACCCCATGTCTCAGTGGTGTGCCCAGGTTCAGCACTCACACCCACACCCACACCCGACACAGTGAGCCTCTCAAAGCCCCTCCACTTTGATCCCAGTTCTAATGAACCCACAGTGCCTGGGAGATGGGGAGAGAAAGAAATGCTCTGGAGTGCCCACCATGAAAATGTTCAGACTTGCCAACTCTCACACGAAGGGGATGTTTACTACTTTGCAGAAGAGAAAATCAAGTCAGAAAGGTGATCTGCCTCAGGGTCAAGGAGCCAACAAACAGCAGAGCCAGTTTGTGTTCTCTGAACTCTGCCCCCCATGCCTGCTGGAGTAGTGACTGGATGGGAATCTGAAACGGAGAAGGCAATGGCAACCCACTCCAGCACTCTTGCCTGGAAAATCCCATGGACGAAGGGGCCTGGTGGGCTGCAGCCCATGGGTCGCTAGGAGTCGGACACGACTGAGCGACTTCTTTATTTTTTCACTTTCATGCATTGGAGAAGGAAATGGCAATCCACTCCAGTGTTCTTGCCTGGAGAATCCCAGGGACAGCGGAGCCTGGTGGGCTGCCATCTCTGGGGTCGCACAGAGTCGGACACGACTGAAGCGACTTAGCAGCAGCAGGGAATCTAAAGTAGCTATTCACTGTTCTCCCTTGTCCGCCATTAGCAGTATAGGGGTGTAGACATCTCTTAACACCCAAGAGGACGACTGCAAAAAAAGACAGTAACAAGTGTGGGAAAGGAAGTGGAGAAAGTGAAACCCTCTGATATCGCTGGTGGGAATGTAAAATGGTGCCCCCTCTTTTTTAAAAAATTGGTTTACAGTGTTGTGTTGGTATATCCTTGTGGAGACCAGCTTGGCAGATCCTCAAAAGCTGCTGTTACCACTGGATGCAGTCTACTGCCGGGTATGTATGTGCCCAAGAGCATTAGAACACAGGTCCGCGTAAACACCTGTACACGAATCTTCATTGTGGCCTTATGTGTAATAGCCAAGATACTGGAAACAATCCAAACGTCAACCAATTGGTGAGTGGATAGATAAAATCTAAGATGTGGTATTTCCATACAATGGAATACTATTGAGCAATAAAGAGGAAGGACACCCTGGTATACGTAAATAACAGGGATGAGCCTTGAAAACATTATGAAGTGAAAGAAGCCAGACACAAAGGGCCACCTACTATGTGATCCCATTTATATGGAATATCCAAAGAGGCAAATACAGACACAAAGGCAGATCAGTGGTTGCCTAGGTCCAGAGGGGGTGTGTGTGTGGGGGGGGGGCCGGTGTGAGGAGCATGTTTGGGAAGGGATGACAGCAGGTGGGCATGGGTTTCTTTTTTGAGGTGATAAAAATGTTCTGGAATTAAGAGGTGATGGCTGCATAACTCAATATACTAAAAACCACAGCCGTGTACCCTTCAAAAGGGTGAAATATCTCAGTAGTTATTTAAAAACAAAAAAACCAGAATGCTTGCGGGTTGTTCTTCAAGCTCCAGGTTAAGCACAGAAGTGTCCTTTGCTAGAAGCTTCATCCCCAGCAGCTGCTGGACACCAAGGCTTGAGCCTGGAATGCAGCCCGCTCACTTTCAGATTAGGCGGGGAGCCTGTCTTATCTTTTCCTCTAAACCCACATTCCAGAGTCCTGACTCTGTCCTCCTGCAGCTCCAGGACTCCTGGGCTTACCAGATCTCCTCAGGAAAAGTCTGAGTGGTAGGTCCCATGTCAAACACCAATTCTTTCCTGATTTTTAAGCTTTACAGACGCTGTGCAGTACCAGGAGTGAGGGTCCGGAGTTCAGCAGACTCCCAGAGAATCCCAACTCTGTCCCTTTGGGAAAAGGAAACTAGAGACCCATTTTTTGAGAGCCTTCTAAATGCCAGGCCCAGGACTACGTTCTTATGGAGCCCTCAGCTGCTCTGAAGGTAGCGATCACCACCGTCACTGAAGAGGAAGGGACATGCAGCCCGGCTGACACCTGTCCCAGCGACTCGTGGCACGTGGCTTTTCCTGTTCACCAAGTGTTCACCCCGCAGCCTGGATTTCTCTGGGCTTTAGTGTTCTCCTCAGCAGAGGGGCACAAACACCATGCAGGTAACCAAGCATCTGAGTTTTAATGCCAGTCCTCACTCTTCATGGAACGTGCTCTGTGCTGGCCAGGCAGAAGGCGATGGGCTGTATGCTCATTCTTCCCTTCCCCAGAACCTCCAAGGCCAACCGATGCTCTCCGCACAGGGCTGCTACCCCCACATGGCTGTTCCACCCTGCTCCTCTAAACGGCCACCTCCCGGCTGAGCTTCCCAAGAAAGTCCTCTTCCCCTTGTAGCCAGGGTTGGGAGACTCCTCTCATTTCTACGCTAAAAGTCCCTAGGGGCAGAACTTGCGGAAGCACAGAGCTGGGGCTGGAAGGAAGGGTCTCTGGCTGTCTGGGCAGCTGGCAAAGCTGGCTAGGCCTTGGACCCCTGGGGAGAGAACAGCAAGCCTGGGGTGGCTTCTGGCCCCAGGTGTGGAGGGGGAGAAGCCCACTCAAGGCCACGAGGCATTTTCTCACCAAGCAGCAGAGAATCCTTTTCTCTTGCTGCTCACCCACCAGGACCCACACAAGTTCCTCTGCACAGGAGACGACAAAACCACAAGGCACTCCGTTTCAAATCACATATGGCTTCTTTGACCCCATCAAATAACTTTATTCACACAAACGTCCCTTAATTTACAAAGCCTCAGTCATTCATACACATTAGGGGGATCCACAGTGTTCGAGGAACTTAAATATAATGTATCATACCAACCCAAGTAAACCAAGTACAAAAAATATTCATATATAAAGTTGTTCACACGTAGGTCCTAGATTACCAGCTTCTGTGCAAAAAAAAGAAAACAAAGAAAACAGATTAACTAGTCTTTGAAACTAACCTTGTGCCTGGGTTAAAACCTCCCTTGCACCCAAGCTGGCCCCACACGAGTGTAAATCACTCCAACATCCTCCCTGCTCTGATGGAAAGAGGCACCTGGAGAACAAAGACTTCTTTAAAATGTCCCTAAATGGACTCCCTTCCTCCTGAAGCCTCTCAGGGAAAAAGATGCAGGGGTCTCCTTCCTGTTTACCCCCCAATCTTAGGGACTCCGGGAGCCACTGGCAGCGGACTCAGCCCTTGACTGTGTGTGCTGACATTAGCCAACCTCACGACACATCCTGGTGCTCCACTCCCAGTGCCTTCTCTCCAGATGGCCTGGCCATTGAAGCCTGGCAGGGCAGGATCGGAAATGGCCCACACTGTTCCTAAGGCTGCGCCTCAGCCCCAAGCCGGGGGTCTGGAGCCTGGAGCCGCACAACTCAGCTCTTCTCAGGTTACCAGGTCTTGGAGACTCCAGCGGCTGGACCCCCTGCCCAGGCTCAGGATGGGGAAGGGGCAAGAACCTAAAAGTCCCACTTAGAGGCAGAGCCAAGACAGGCAGGGAGAGGTCGGCACAGAGGAGTAAGGTGGGCGCGCATTTGGTGGGCAGGGCTGGGAGCCTGGGCGGCAGGAGCAGAGAGTTAGGGGGTGGAGGCTTGATCCTACCTCTCCAAGCTTCCTAAGGATAACCTGAGGCTGAAACCCAGATATCCATCCAAGTTAGAGCTGTTTTCTAAAAAGGTAAACAGCAACACCAGAAAAAGAAAGAAGATTCCCACAATGTCTGCTCTTTTCCTTTTTTTAGAAAAGGACTCAAGCAAAAAAAAAAAAAATCTTATTGCTCCAAACACTGGTTTTCTAGGAAATAACTGATATGTTAAGGAGAGAGATCTTGGAGGAAGGGAATGAGAGGCGGGGAATGAAGGCTGTGAGGAAGGTGGCAAGTGGTCTTAGCACCGCAGGGTCAGGGGCAGAGGGCTTGTGGGGCCTGTGCCCCAGCCCTGGCCCCCTGCCTTCACTCGCTCTGGGGTCACCATGGGCAGTGCCACAAAGGAGGCCAGGAGCCGTAGAGAGTCAGATCTCTACCCAGCAATGGGCAAGCTTCTCCTCCAGCTGTAAACAGGGTATTTCTTAAGTAAACATTGAATACACTCCCTCAGAAAGGCAGCCATGGGGGGCATGGATCACAGCGGGTTAGGGGGAAGAATTCCACTTTTGACCCATTGCCTCTGGATGAGAGGAGGCTAAGGTCCACGGCCTTAGTCCCTGTGCCCAGGAGGGGGTCAGATGGAGCTGGCCTTGAAGGCCTAGAAGAAAGAGACGTGCATCCTTCTGGCTGGAGGGAAGAGGTGGGGATCTGCTGGGGAGTAGAGCAGAGCGCACACCCGTCTGCAGCACAGCTCTGTCCTCAGCGAAGCTGCTAGTGGTGCCCTGTGGTGGGTGGGGACACTTGGCTGGCTACAGCTGAGGAAGGGATGGGGAGGTCGCGGGGAAGCCATCCTCCCACGTGGCTATGTGTGTGGGGGAGTGAGTTTAAAGGACAGATGGACACAGACAGGGAGACAGAAGCCATGTACTAAGCCAGACGGTCTGGCGGAGAGGGCAATGGAATAAGGCACTATGATCTGTCTTGTTGATTCCTCTCACTGAGGGAGAATGAAGCTCAGATCCTCCCTCCAAAGACTCTCCTTTCCACAGATCCCAGGAGAATAACCGACAGTTATTTTAAGGACTAGAGATTTCTACAACTTGCACAGAACTAATAAATTGGTGGTGCTGAGATGATGTGCCCCAGGGCAGCTGCCAGGCCCGAGACCCAGGTGAAAAGGCAGGAAGGGACAGGTGGCTGACCCCAGCGAGAAGAGATGCAGAGTGGCTGAGCCACAGGCAGCTAGCTACCCAGGCAGAGCCAGCCTTGACTTCAGGCTGCCTTCCACTGGCTGCTGGGTGCCTGAGGCAGACGAAGTGGAGAGCAGGGGAGGGGAAGAGACAGGCACTTGGGGCTGACAAGCTGGGCCTCAGGAGCTAGGGAAGGAGGTCCTGCCACCAAGCGAGGATGGGCTGGGAGTCCTGCAAGACCAAGGTACGTGGACGCTGCTACCTGACCGAGGCCACCCACCTCGCCCAAAAGGTATGGCCACCTGGGACCTTACTCAGAGCTAAGACACCTGGGGAGGGGAGAGGGGAAAGATAAGCAAAAGGTAAATATCCTGTTAGACTTGAACCCTCGCTAGGATTTCAGAGTGCGGGCTGTGGCCAGGGAGAGGTGGGGGCGCCAAGTCCAGGGACTGCTTCCCCATGTGCTCGTGGACAGACAGCTGCCCCCAGGGGAGGGCAGGGAGGTGGGGCAGAGAAGGGGACCAACTGCAATCAGGGGCTGCGCTCTTCCAGCTGCAGCTCAGCGCATCCCCAGGGGAGAGAGGGGCCTGGTCACCACCTGCCGCCTTGCCGGACCCTGCTAACCACAGCCAGCCATCTGCCCAGGAGGAGGAAGAAGCCTTGAGAAAAGGCGGAAAGAATGTGAGCAAACACATTGCTGAGTTTGCAAGTCTGGGCTGATGCTGTGCTGGTCTCTTCCAGACTCCCAGGGTGGAAGGACTGTGGCTCTGGGGGGAAGCCCCCCTTGGTCACATACCAACTTAAATGCCCTCCAACATCTCCCTCTATCCATTCTACGCGGGTTTAGAGAAAACAACAAAGATAAACACAAAAGAAGAACTCCTTTTCCCTTCCTTGCCTTGCTGTTCTGGGGTGAGAAGCCTGTGGAGCAGCTGAAGGGGCTTCTGGGTATGGGGCAAGAGGAACAGCTCTCCTCCTGGCCAGGGGAGAGGACACGCCTCTTCGAAAGCCCAAGAGGGAGGCTGCGTGAGCACTGATGGAGAGCGGAAGAAAGGCTACACAGACAGACACTGGAGGTGGGGTCGGGAGTCATGGCCACCAAGCCCACGGTCACCTGATGGCTGTGGTCCACCCGCTCAGCCAGGTCCATCCTTTCCCATCAGACATGTTCACACTGAGGGTGGGCACCTAAAAGGAAGTCTCTGCGGGGAGGGAGACGACGCTTGGCATTGTCACCATATATGACAGCACGGGGCCTGGCTCACAGGGCACACGCTGCACTGTGAGGAGATAACAGCCAGTTTAGGACACCCTGTTCTTATGGCAGTGGTCACAACTGGGTCTCAGGGGGCTCTGACACCCTGGACATCTGGCGGGCACATCTGGGAAGATGATCCTGGAGGCAGGAGGTGGTGGGTGCTGACTTCACAGGAGTGACAGATGCCAGCTGAAGACCCTGCTGTATCCTAGGCAGAGGTTTGGCACGACATTTTTTCCCAGGGAATCATCGTCTGGGAGGAAGATCACTGACAGAAAGGTAGGCTTGTAGAGCTGGGGTGGGCTGGCCGCTCAATTACCGGGGAGTAAGAGATGGTCACCTTCTGGCCCTCCCCCGTCAGAACCCCTGGTTATGAAGGGCAGTAGAGGGAAACGATTCCCTCTGTAAGTCCTGGTGTGACTCTGGGTTTCCAACCGCTTAAAGAAGACAAACTCCAAACAGGGATCTTCTTTCTTGAGTTCTCCTGGCCAAGCTCTGGTCTTCCCCTTCTCGGTGGTTCTTGGCCTCTGATCATCTCCAAGGCCCAAGGGCCAGCCAGGAGCAGCCCACCAGGGAGTCCAGCAGTTCCTGCACCTGGTGGGGAGGCGGCACAGAGGCCTGCTTCTGTCCTCATGCTCCCTGATCCAGGAGAGGTCCCCAGATTCTCCACGGAGGGGTAGGCCTTCTCTGGGGAAGTGAGGTGTTATAAGCAGAACTAAGAGATGGGTAAAAGAAAAAAGACAGGGAAAATAAAGGACAAAAACAATATAGTTCCCTAACCCCTTATAAAAATTAAAAATGAAATTTATACATATGCTTTGTCCATATTGAGTTTCTTTAAAGAAAGTGGTGCCTGTCCACAGCATAACTTCCTGCTCTTCTGAAGTCTTAATCATTTAAATTAAAAAAAAAAAAAACAAAGGCAGGGGGACAAAAAATAAAAAATAAAGCAAAAGTAAGAGGAGGGGGAAAACCCAAACGAAAGCTTCACATTGCTGGAGACCCGGCTGTCAGGAGATCACCAACCGGCCAAGCCGCCACCTGTGCCCTCTGCTGAATTCTGTGCGAGACACGATGAGACTGTGGGTCCCGAGGGTCAACCTGAAAGACAGAAGGCAGGGAGTGGACGTGGGTCAGTGGGTGTGGGTGCCTCCAAGCTCCAGATGCCTCCCTAGGTGCCAGCACCCAACCCAGATGAATTCAGGAGCTGTGCAGGGGCGGGGTGGGGGAGTTGGTTTCACTCTCAGGGGTGAATCCAGCCTCACTACAGACACCAGGTGCCGGACACGCTATCCCCACCTTTCCAGATCAACTGTGATGCAGGCTAAGCACCACACGTCAGATCACCTCACTGCCTGAGGGGCAGGCTCCGGCTGGAAATCCACATGTGAGGCCCTGGCTACAAATTTGAGTCCCTCTCTCCTGGCTTCCCCACCCTGTTCAGAGAAGATGAACAGGATCCTAGTCATCTGTCCCTGAGCCGTGGCAGCCAGGATGCCCTCATCCCCCCTACCCCCCCTTCCCTAGTGACTAATCAGGCTGCCCTGAGCATTCACAGCAACCCTCTCATCCCATTTCAGAGACAAGAAAAGTGAGGCTCAGGGCTCTGAGAACCTGCACTAGGCTACCCGCCCAGGTCATAAGGAAGGCCAGAGTCCCACAGGCAGTGGCGCTGTTCATCTCACAGCCACCCGCTGGGCCCTGTGCTCAGGACACTGCCGTGCTTAGGAAGGAGGCTGGAGCCAGAACTGCGGCCCAGTCCACAGGCTCTGCCACTTGACTGTGAGCAAATCTGAGTCCTCTGGCTCTTTGGTCTGGTCACTGTACCACATCACAGGTATTATGAAACCCCAATAAACTAATATGTGGAAAGCTTACAACAGTGCTTAGCTGTACTGTTACTAGCTATCTGGGAATGGCAAGACCAGTGGCCTATGCTTCAGGAACCTGTTCTAGTGGAGGCCTAGAATACAACAGCCTGCAGAGATTATCTCTGGGCGGTCCCCACCCTGACCAGCCCTACTTTCCCAGTCTGAGCCTGAACAGAGCTAAGCATAGTCTAAGCCTGGCAGGCGGGCCACCCAGGGTGGTAGTGTTCCGTGGCAACCCATGGTCTCATCAGTTTCTAAATGCCCATCTGAATGACCGAATCAGACCAGCCTTACCCAGAGTGCTTGACTCCCCCACTGGCTTCAAGGCTCCGTGAGCTGCTGCAGTCCGACAGCACGGCGTGGGTCCCAGCCCCACCTCCGACCCCCATTACCTGACACGTGTACACTCAGAGCACACTGTAATCCTCAGGTCCCGGGGAGGTGCCTGGCTATCCTCACTGGAGGCGGCAGGATATGGTGACATTGGACAATTTACTTCTCCAGGTCAGCCTTCCTTTCCTCTTCTGTGAAATGGGGGCTCTTTTTTGAGGTTTGAATGGAATACGACTGTGTGAAGTACCTGGCCTACGGCAGGACCCGACTCCTTGCCGAGCCCATCCTCTCCCAGCCATTTGTCCCCAACCAGAAATTACGAATGTGTCAGGCTTACGAGGCCATGGCCCTTGGCCACTGAACCATCCTAACTGCCTCCAGCCCCGCGAATGACGGCAAGGACATGCACATCCCTGGAAGAGTATGACAAAGCCTTCTAGAAAGCAATTTGGCAACGTTTTCAGAGCTTCAAATGTATTTAGACCCTATGATTCCACTTCTGGAAATCTAGTTTAACTGAATATACTAAATATGGAAAAGACTTTATGAATAAAGATGTCCACAGAAGCAGTATTTAAACTGAAGCAATAACCGCAAATCCAAAAATGAGAGATTGAAGCAAATGATCCATCTACTCAATGATACATTACAGAGGAAATGAGAAAACTGTGTGGCATTCTAAACAAAGTGTGGCAGAAGCATTTCCATGGGTTAACTGGGAAAAAAAAAGGCTTTGAAGTTCTGTGACATACAGTATGATCATAGGTATGTAAAAACCAAAAACCTCCAAGTATAAGAAATCTGGCAAGAAAACACATCAAAATACATCAAAATGTACTTGTCACGGGTGGATTTTCCTCTTCCTCTTCTCTCCCTCTGTATTTTTAATACTGAGTACACATCACGTTGTCACACTGTACTTTTTAATGGGAAAAACCATGTCCTTTGATGAATAAGAAAGGTCCCTGGGAGAGGTCCCTAGAGTAGTGAGGGATCCCAGAGCCCAGACCCAGGCTCTTCTCTGGGCTCCTCCACACACAGTGGATGGTGGAGAATCTCCACACCTTCAGATGAGAGACTAGACTGTGGGACCCTTCCTCCACGGCACAGGGGAGGCATGACCTGGGGTCCCTGCGTGAAGTCGTGTGAGATTGGATGATAAAGGCACTGGAGAAGTTATCTGATCTCAGAAGAAGAAGCTGGGACCTCTTCGCCCCAGCCTTCTTTTGTGCTGCTTCTGTTGCCCTGCCTATTAATCCCCCTCAACAAACCTCCACTGGTGGGTCTTGTATGCCAGTTTTTGACTTGGAAAAATACAATCATCACAAGCACATCCTGGGATGGTCCTGCAGCCATCCCCAATTCCAGCTTCATTCAGTAGGCAGAGTGCCTTCTCCCTGCTGCTACCCGTAGATGAAGCAGAGCAACCAGAAGATGGGGGAGGGAAGGCTTGGGGGGAACTTCACCATATAAGACATTAAGTCCTTGTGAGACACAAGGCCTGGGAAGTGGTACGGTCACGCTGACATAATTTTGGAATCAGTGATGTCCTTTTCAACACTGCTTTCCTCCCTCCCCTGGCTGGACCCAAGCTGAGGACAACCTCAAACGGATGACCGTCAGTCACAACAGGAAGGTGGCCCATGGCAGCTGAAAAGCAGTGCCGGCAGGGAAATTCAGAAGCCAAAAGTCTTTTACATAAGAAACTAGTAGAACAGAGTGTGTCTGAAGGTCAAACCATGTGCCCAGCACTTCGTGAGAGTGCCGGAGACACCAGCCTAATGACTGCTGTAGCCACTGGGTCCCTTGCCAGGACACGGCTGACATTTCCACAGGCTCCTCCATACTCCCTCCAGCTTTGGCACTGGCCCTCCTGGTAGGACATCTCAGGACAATCCACAGGTCTGCCTGCTTCTGCCCAGTGGGCAGGGACAAGAAAAATACGACCCTTTCTTCCATAGAGAGGATGCTGGCTTTGCACTCTTCTCCATCTCCCATAAGAGAAGGTGCGCCTTCCCCAGGGAGCCCATGGCTGCAACCTCCCTGGAAGACAGCAGGGGTGGGGGTGGGGGTGGGGGTGGGGTTCCCTACAGCCTGGAGTAGGAAGGGCTCAGACCACATGGTTTGAGGTAAAGCAGCAGCAGGCCCTCCCGGAACAATGAATGGTCTGAGCCCAGCCCAGTGGGCCCTCGGGATTCCTCCTAGCAGGCGCCACCCCTCCGTTCCCTGACTGCCTGGACTGCAGCCTGACTGCCTGATTCTTGGCATCAGTCACGGCTTGCCTTGTCCGTTTTGACTGGAACACTGACTGACCATAGTAGAGCCCTCCAAGTAGGCGAAGCCATCCCTCTGAGCACAGTGAAAACTGGTGACGTGGTTGGCCTGCAGGTCAGGTGCCATCGGCACTGCACTCCCGTCTCCCACCTGCCCGATGAGCTCACCCGTGAGGAGTTAACAAGGCAACAGACCCAGAGATGGAGCCACTTGCCCCACAACAGAGCAGCAGGACCAGCCCTCAGCCCCTCTTCTCCAGCCTCACAGCCCAGAGCCTTTCTACTACGAGCCTCCATTTAGTGCTTCCCAAGCCAGCTCCGTCAGTGGCTCTAATAGTCCGTATTTGAGATGTCTTCTGGGGGGAAGGTGCCCAGGAAGGTGATGGCAAATTCTTCCCCTTTTTACATGAGCTCTAGAACTAAGTTCCCTCAGCACATCCGACTTCCTCATTTCTCTATGATTGTAACAGCAATCACTTGGTCAGCACTGATTATGTACCAGGCATGTTCTACGACATATAAATGTAGGCCACGTTCATAGGTAACAACTTAGTAAGGCTGTCAATCCTCTTACACGCTGCTTCCTACTCACTGGACACACATGTTTTACATCTATTGCCTCCTCTCACTCAACCACCATATTACGTAGGAGCTGTCGTGGCCCCAGTTTCAGAGACAAGGAAATGAAAGTCCAGAGAAAAGATCTGCATGGCTAATAAGTGGCGCAGAAAAGGGCTGAGCCTAGCTCTGACTCACTCCAAAGCTCCTGCTTTTTATTACATGTAACATCCCTCCCTAGAGAGACAAGAAGAGCTTAAGTAGAGTTTAAAAGCCATTTAATCCCTTTGCCTATAAACAGACTCACTCAGAAAAGAATTGTGGAAGGCTTGGCTGAAGTACCTCTTCTGCATGGGTCTGGGGTCCAGAGCACAAAGGGGCTGTGGTGCCAACCAGGCAGTGAGCAGCCTTCTGGCAGCTTTCTCTGCCAGCCAAGCAGTTGTCTGGTCTGTCCGAGGAAGCTGAGGAACCAAACTGCTCCCGTTAAGGCCATCAGCAGGCTGGAGAACAAAAGCTGGGGAAAGCAGAGGTAGGAGCAGGCAGCCATGGGGCTGGGGACAGAACAGGCTCACACAGCCAACTCCCTCCCCTAGTCCTCGGCTCACAGACTGGGAACAGCCGGGTGAATAGACGATTACCCTTTATCCTAAAGGTATGGCCTTCCTATGTTGGTCAAAATGTCACTTCTTTGATGAAATGATAATGAAAAGTAAATGGGAGTGGTTTAAAAAGTTGTCTTCCATATCCTATCTCCAGTTCTCAGCTTTTAAACTCTACTGTCCTTCAAAACATGTAAGTCTGGCAATCACAGGATTGAAAACTATCTGGGAGCCACAGCTACACTTTAACTTGGCACTTTCACCTCAGCCACTTACATTACCCAAACCTCTTTTTCCCTCCTAACAAACAGGGAATCTATTTGCCCTCTGGGGTCAGCTGTGAGGGGTGAGGATTCCCAGCAGTGGGGCATGGAGGGAGCTCTCTACCTTATTAGTTATCTTTCTCTCTCTAACTCATCTGGAGTCAAAGCTTAATTTGGGAACTTTCTATGTTTTCAAGTTGTTTAATGGACTTCCCTGGTAGCTCAGACGGTAAAGCATCTGCCTACAATGCGGAAGACCCGGGTTCAATCCCTGGGTCGGGAAGATCCTCTGAAGGAAATGGCAACCCACTCCAGTACTCAGTGCCTGGAAAATCCCATGGACGGAGGAGCATGGTAGGCTACAGTCCATGGGGTCGCAAAGAGTCGGACACGACTGAGCAACGTCACTCACTCACTGTATTTTCATAACGGAAATTTAAGAATAAGGCCAGGCAGGGTGGTGGTGGAGCGGGGAGGGTAGCTTTTCATGGCCACGCCTTTGCCCCAAGGACAGGCAGATGGTGGCAAAGGTATCCTCAGCACCTTTCAACCTGCTCAGGCCTAAAGGTGGATTTTTGAAGTCCAGGGACCTAGAAATCTGAAACACAAGAGTCCTTGCTCTGTGCTGCTAAGCTGAGTGGGGAACAACTGAGCCACAGTCCTCACAATACTCTACTCTACAGACACATCTATCCATGAAAAAGGCTCTCCTACAGATGAGGGATTTTAGTCTCAAGAGGTTACATATCAAGTTGTAAAAGGTTAAATGGTTGGTAAAGGGTGGTTGTTGTTCAGTTGCTCAGTTGTGTCCAACTCTTTGTGACCCCATGGACAGCAGCACGCCAGGCTTCCCTGTCCTCTACCATTCCCAGAATTCGATCAAACTCACGTCCATCGAGTCAGTGAGGCCACCCAACCATCTCATCCTCTGTCATCCCCTTCTCCTCCTGCCTTTAATCTTCCCCAGCATCAGGGTCTTTTCCAATGAGTTAGCTCTTCCATCAGGTAGCCAAAGTGTTGGAGCTTCAGCTTCAGCATCAGTCCTTGCAGTGAATATTCAGAGCTGATTTCCTTTAGGGTTGACTGGTTTGATCTTCTTGCTGTCTAAGGGACTCTCAAGAGTGTTCTCCAGCACCTCAGTTCAAAGGCATCAATTCTTTGGGATTCTTTACGATTAGGGATGTATTTGACCCCACAGCCATCTGGGATGAGTCGCTTTTCTGCCACCATGTTCTCAAATTCATCCGTGTTGAACTTGGTAAATCCCCACTTCTTAGAGATGTGGATCTTCTGGCAGCCAGGGAACTTGAACTTGGCCCAGCGGAGGGCTTCAATCACATGTTCCTTGTTCTGCAGCTTGGTGCGGATGGACATTATGACCTGGCCAATGTGGACCCTGGCCATTGTGCCCTGGGGCTTTCCAAAGGCACCGCGCATACCTGTCTGGAGTCTAGATTGGGAAACAGCAGGCCAGTCATGAATGCCCACTAGGAAGAGTTGTCTCCAAGGTCCCTTAGGGCAACCTGTACAGGCAGCAGGTTGCATACACTACCAAGGAGGCTGCTATTTGCAGCCACTGCACACTGGGCCCCTATGGGGAAAAGAGCACAGTCAGCTTAACTGGCTGCAAATGAATGTTGAGTTTTAAGCCAGCTTTTTCACTCTCCTCTTTCACTTTCATCAAGAGGCTCTTTAGTTTCTCTTCGCTTTCTGCCAGAAGGGTGGTGTCATCTGCATATCTGAGGTTATTGATATTTCTCCCGGCAATCTTGATTCCAGCTTGTGCTTCATCCAGCCCAGCATTTTGCATGATGTACTCTGCATATGTTAATAAGCAGGGTGACAGTATACAGCCTTGACATACTCCTTTCCAATTTTTGAACCAGTGTGTTGTTCCATGTCCAGTCCTAATTGTTTTTTCTTGACCTGCATACAGGCTTCGCAGGAGGCAGGTAAGGTGGTCTGGTATTTCCATCTTTTTAAGAATTTTTCACAGTTGGTTGTGATCTACATAGTCAAAGGCTTTAATGTAGTCAATGAAGCGGAAGTAGATGTTTTTCTGGAATTCTCTAGCTTTGTCTATGATCCAATAGATGTTGGCATTTGATCTCTGGTTCCTCTGCCTTTTCTAAATCCATCTGCAAGTTCTCGGTTCACGTACTATTGGAGCCTAGCTTGAAGGACTGTGAGCACTTTGCTAGCGTGTGAAGTGAGTGCAACTGTGCAGTAGTTTGAGCATTCTTTGGCCTTGCCCTTCTTTGGGACTGGAAAGAAAACTGACTTTTTCCAGTCCTGTAGCCAATGCTGAGTTTTCCAAAACTTGCTGGCATATTGAGTGCAGCACTTTAACAGAATCACCTTTTAGGATTTGAAATAAAAACCAAAAAGATGTAAAGGGTTGACTGGGATTCAAATTGAAACTCTGGTTCTCTCTATTCTTCTCTGCCTCTCATGTATTTATCAGAAAATAGTCACCTGACTGGCATACACAAATCGTGGTGTCATTGGGTGGGAAGCCAAGAATTCACCCTTACCTAAGCTCTCCCAACGTCCTAGCTGGTGGTCTTAGCACTGCAGTTAATGATGTTTGTGAAAAAACTAGACATCGTGCAAGGCCTGCTATACAAAGCTTCCTTTTGTTCAGGCAAAGGACCCTGTAGGAATTATCTCCATTTTATGGATAAGCGCATCGAGGCTCAGGTTATTCATTTCCAGCATATCATTCTGGGGAAGCTCAGAGGCAAGGTAATCTCAGGGTCACAGAGGGCTAGCCTCTCGTTCTAAGCAGGATTAGCTTCAAAAGGAGTCATTTTCATTTGTTTTACATACTGGACAGCTGGCTTTTCATTAAAGATATCAACATGCCAGCCCTGGCCAGCGGGGGCGGCGGGGGGGCGAGGGGGAGAATGGGGGGCTGTCAGCGGCTCCTGGACTAGTGTCTAATCTGTCAGAGGGACTGAGGCCAGGGAGCCAAGCTTCCTAGCATATCACTTCTCTGAGGCTCGGCTAAGCCAATACTGGTGCTCAGCATAGGGCAAAACCGGGGACGACTGTACTGTGGACACGTCATAGCACAGCATATGAGGTCGAGGTCCTATCGTCAGGGTAAAAGAAAATGGAGCAGACACTACAAATGGGATAACGATGTCTCCAGGTACCCAGAAAGGGCACGGTGTCAAGGAAAGGGAAAGTTCAGAGAGCACCAAAGCCTACCCAGCAGGAGCTTCACAGCAGGTTTAGACAACCTGGAAGGCCTTGGCGCTGGACTCTGTGGCCTCTGAGTCCTGACCAGGGGACCAAAACAAGGCAGAAGCCCAGGAGCAGGTCCCCAGTGTGGCAGGAGTGCCATTCAAAGAGCACAGGTTACAGACTGGCACAGTCAGTGCTCTGTCAAGGGCCTGGGTTTTAAAGTAGAAAGATCTAAAGTTTACACCCCAGCTCAGTCAAGTCTCAGTTTTCTCAACTTACAGTGTGGAAACGTCTATTTTGCAGGTGTGAAGCCCAATGATGGGCTCAGTGAGACACACAGCAGAAACCTAAACAAGCCTCAAAGACATCCCCCAAACCAACATCTCTTATCCACTCAGGCAAAAACTCCAGACAAGACGAACTGGCCTCGTGTCAGTCTTCTCTGGAGGCAACAGCGTCTGTCCTGCTCTGAGGATCCATCTTCCTTTGGGCCTCAAGAACCGCAGGTCTGGTTGTACCGCTTCCTTCCCTGCCCCTTGCTATCAGCTCAGATGGCGCATGCCTCCTCCGGGAAGCATTCCCAGGGGCCCGGCCACCTCAGGGACTCTTCTCTGTTCTCTGGTGAGCAGGCATAGGATGACCAGAGACCCTCCCACTAACCACGCTCCACATCTTCTCATCACCCCCTAAAAACAAGCTTCCTGTGGGAAAGGGGCAGTTCCGTGCTTCCCTGGAGCCTCTCAGGTTGCCAAGTGCAGAAGGATCTGGAATATTGCGTGATTGATAGGAACTGGGAGTTAGCACTTGGCAATAAAAAATTAATTTACGAACTTCATGGACTCATTCATTCAACACGACAGGAGCTTAACATAAAAATATGGCTTTGAAACCCCTGCCTCTGGTTGAGTTCTGACTGAACATCCAGCAAGCCAGGTGCAAAGATGGATGCTCACCCCACCCCAGGAGGCTGGCCACCTCTCCAGACTCCAGTGGCTGCAAAGGGACAAGCTGGGGTTTGGCTGGTGCTGTTTTTCTCCCATGCTACACTGTGCTCCCCCAGTCTGGTATCCCCATACCCTCAGAAAGAAGTGGGCACACAGGGACGAAGGGTTTTCCTGACACAACAACAGCCTATCAGCGACGGAATCAGGAGGCTCCTCCACGACTACCCCTCTTACTGACTTCACCACAGAACGCCGGCTCTCACGGGAAAGAAGACAGCCCACAGACTGCAAACAAGTCTGCGTCAACCGAGATGGAGCCTGAAACCTGGCTGTGGCTAGCTGGAGCAGCCTGGCTTCATAAAACGTCCCCAGTCTAAGTCAGTCACAGTAAAAGGTTAACGAGAAGGACTGGAAGACTTGGCCTCAACTCTGCATATTTCCCAGATCTTAAAGTCCCGCTGTAGCCTTCTTCTAGGCCCAGCCATCTGCCAAAAAACGTCCAGCAAGTCCCCTTAGCTGACATGGCTCAAGAGGCTGTGGGTTCATACCTAGCCCCTCCCATTCTCCACACTGGGAGGACATGGACTGTGGAAACAGGCGGCGGGACAGGGCAGCCCCGTGCGGAACTAAGCAGCAGCCCCTGTGCAGCCAGAGGCCTTCACTTTGCCTAAGAAACCATCCCTCCCATTTTCACATCCTCCTCGCCTACTGATGCGCATCCAGTGCAAGTGCCCCGTGAGTTCTCCGAAAGGCAGACTGTCACCCAGGCTGTGACAGCACGAACACAACCGGAGGAGCGTACCCCCACGTGGCAGTCTATTGAGACACTGACCCGCCTGGTGGCGAGAGCACAGGCGGGGAACCTGGCTCCCAGTCTCATCAAGCCCGCCCCCAAACTCTTTTCTCGGGACCCAGTTTCTCCACGTGCTGAGGGGCTTGGGACCAGGGGTCCTTCTAACCTCAAGAATGGGCAGACACCCTCCTGAAGGCACAGGACACATCTCAGAGTATGTGAGTCATGTGAATTTTTCTGGGGAAATATCCTCAACACGCAGAGTCTGAGGAGTCCAGGACCCAAGGAGTACTGAGAACCAAGATGAGCTTTGTAGGCTCCGTCTCCATTGAGGAAACCCTCTAGCTAGAAGGCAGCATGGGGGCGTCTCAGGCAAAGGAGGACTGGGCACTGTGCGCTGGGGGTCAGGGTGGGAGGGCGACTCCAGCTCCTGCACCGGGGCCCCTCCACACAGAGCAGTGGGATGGTGAGGCCCGTCTCCTACAGGCTTTCAAGTGGAACCCAAGATGCCCTTACAGTGGACAAATGTCACTAAGAGGAGGTGGGCTCTATGCACGTCAGTCAGCTGAGCTCAAGCTGTGCCCCATGCAGCAGAACAAGGACCCATGCTCTCATGGCAGCAAGTGGCAGGCCCAATATACAGAAAGGCACAGCTACAGGGAGACAGGGAGTGAGCAGAGCTTAAAGCCAGGATGGTGTGTGGATGCAAACACAAGGCATCTTTATCTCAGGAACGTCCCAAATTCAGTCAGGGCAGCCAAGAGTACCATGCAACTGTAGCATGGAGACTCGTTCATGTTACAGCAGTGTTTGTGGTGTGACCACTGCTGACCTGATCAATACTGTCTTAAACCTTCTCATTCCCTGAAGCATGCTGCTAGTATTTATATGTTTGCCAAATGTACGAAAAGAAGAACCATGGGGCAAGACCTAAGATTCTGCGATTTGGAGGTCTCTATGGATCTGCGTGCAGTCACCCACCTGGGTCTGAGGACCCAGATCCAATTAAACCCAGTCTTTTTGGCCTGGAGAATTCACTGGGCTGTCAGGGTCTGGGGGTTGGGGATCTCCCTAAACCAGCTCAGGTGGTGAACAGGTCCAGGTGGAACTCATTCAAGACAAACTAAGGGGGAACTTTTTTGTCTCCAGAAACAGCCCTGGTAATTGGCAGTCAGCTAGGGAGATACCCTAATTCCGCCCCCCTCAACTTATTAAATAAGTGCGAGGATGAAATGAAAGCTGCCGACAGCCTCAATTGGCCCCTAAAGAGACTGGGGTTCAGATGTGGCTGCTGTGATTAGCAGAGAAAGGGCTCAGGGGAGAGGGTGGGCTCCCGGGAGAGTTCTCCTCACCTCTTGGGCCCTTAGCCAGGAGGAAGATGTCTAAGGAGCTGTCAGAGCTAAAGGGGAGAGGAGGCTCACCATATGGGGATGGAACAATTTGTGGTTGTGAACGGCACAGGTCGTACCCAGAGTGGTCTGGGCCAAAGGAGACCATATGGACTCTGGTTACAGCAAGAAGTCTGAAGCCCAGTGTGTCGAGGGGAACTCACGAGGGGCACTTGCTAAAGGCTTGGCACTCTCTTAGGGAAAAGAAGGGCAATGAAAATTGTTAGTGAGAAATGAAGCAAAAACGAATGATTAGCCTGAGAGATTTGGCAAAAACAAACACAACAAGGAACTATACAGAGGCAGCCACCACTTACTGAACTCCTGCTGTGAGCGAGAAACTGCACTGGGCTCTTCATGTTTCTTGTGCATTTAGTCCTCCCAACAGTATACAGTAAGCATCAGTGTTAAAGGGGCATCATTTAATGGATAAGGAAATAGGGGCCTAGAGAAGTTAGGTGACTTGCCCAAAGCACTTCATTGATAAGAGGCAGAGCTGTGATTCAAACCTAGGTGTATCAGCATATCAGATTCAAAAGCAAAAACGGGAGCACAGGGTCTCTACTCACAGGGCAGGCCTTGTACCTTCTGAAGACAGGGACTTTTGGGTGCAGCATCTCATCTCCCTCTCTATCTCTGCGACAGACTCATCTGTCAAAACCCGAGCAGTGCACACCACTGCCACCTTTTCTGCAGGATGAGGTTCACTCTCCTTAGACCAACATTCAAGGCTCTTGGCAGACGGCGTTACTTTCCTCTCCAACTTGAGCCTCTGCATGGACCAACCCAAAGATCTGCTCCTTCTACAGATCCCCAGTGGTCTGTCTTTGCTCACACTTCTGCTCAGAAGACCTTGCCTGCTCTCCTCTCTCCAAGGGCCACCTGAAGTCACACATCCTACTGTTGCCACTACTTCTTCAACAAAAAGCCAGCACATGGTCCTGAGTTCCTGGGAGCACCGAGACACCACTGTGTTGCCACATCTTTGGAAGCTCGATGGAAAAGGGCATGGATGCCCGAGCTGTAGCCTGGAGCTGGCGGGCACTAGCCATGTGCCCTGTGGGAGCAGGGTGGACACAGCACTTAGGAAGCCGCCCATGTGAGGATTTAACAAGACAGTAAATGGGGAGGGGATGAATCTGGCAAACAGCCTGTGCTCAGTAAGTTTAGGTGAGAGAAGGCGCTCCCTGGCACCTCCCCCACCACGCCTGACAGATGATAAAGGCTCCAGGCTGCAGCAGGCCTGATGCTATTCAGAAGCAAACACAGTGCATATAAGACCAGCAGCAAGCTGCAAAAGCTCTTCTTAAGCATTTGTTAAACAAGTGCAAAAAAGGACTCAGGCTCTCTTGGGTTCCAGAAAGGAGATCTGTGGAAGGCAGGTGGGGCCATTCTCCACTCCAAGGCCTATACAAAGTTCAAACCAAGGTGTGACAGGACAGCTGAAGGGCTGAACTTAAGGGAAGGGCCACCCCTCTGCTTCTGGTATTTGCACTTAGAAACCCGAAGGCAACAGACTACAGACCTTCTCTCTTCACCTCCTTCCTCAGTATTCCTTTCCTTAACCCCCAATACAGAGTATTTCCCAATTTACAAATTGGGTGGCTCTCAAAATCAATTTCGTAGCCAACAATCATGATTCCGATGTATAACTATTAAAAAAAGAAAAAAAGTGATGCCAGAGCTGACAAAGATGCTCTTTGTCAGAACAACCAGCCTACCCATGTGACAGGACACTGCACAAGTTTTCAGCTCTGAAAAGCAAAAGTAAATGCAAAAACAAAACGCTATGTTCTTGAGACATAATTACAGCAGAGTGAAAATGCAAATAAAGACCCAGAAGAGCTAGACCCATCAGTCAACTAATCAGAAGCTGATTACAAAGAGAAGGAAGAACACAATACAGCAAGACGCAGTCACCAAATGAAGGCTGTGAAGGCGGCCCTGGGTCTATGGAGGTCACCTTGAGCCCAAGAAGGTGTTTCATTTTCAGTGTTTTTTTGGGCAGGGGCGGAGAGGGGGGACAAGAACCTGCACACATTCTGAGATACTTCTCTGTTACTGTATTATGCACAGCAAGAGCTGGTACGAAAGAACAGCAAGACTCAACAGCTGTGCAGTACCTACTGCGTGCCCAGCACCCCTAGGCTAGTTTTACATGAATTTTTCAATTTACTCCTCCTGAAAAACCTATGGGCAAGTGCTGGCAACCTCACTTTATAAGTGAGGACTCCCAGACTCAGCTGTCTAAGGTTTAGATGGACTGAGGCCAGGAGAAATTTTCATCTCCACGGCCCATGCCAGGCACACAGCAGGTGCTTAATACATGCCTGTGGAACAAGTAAGTGCAACTTCCTAGTCTGGTTCAAAGCTATGTCTACGATTCCACTCAAGAGACAGAAGCCCGTCTCCAGTGCCATCACTTCTCCCTTTCCTGTGCCTGCTGGCCCTCAACTTCCCCTTCCTCTTCTAAGAGCCACCTCCTGTCCCACAGTGGCCTCACACGATCTGTTACTCCCCCGAAGGACTCTCGCTCACTGTTACTATGGCGTGGAAGCCCCTTTTCCCAGGGTCTGGGAAGCCTGAGGAGAAGTTCAATTGCTTTCCTTCCCCCTCTCTGACAGGAGGCCACAGGGCTTCACCTCAGTCTCAAGACACACGCACAAGGAAGAAACTATGCCAGAATCTGGAGTCCCCCTCCTAGGACCACACCCACTGTGGACCTCTGAACATGCCGGAGCTGGGCCGAGTGGTCCTTTCATACTACTAGTTTTCTGGATGAGGCATCCAGGACCCACTGTGTGTGACCTGTCCAAAGCCCCACGCTAGGGTAAGTATATTAGACAGAGCCCGGATTGGAACCCGGCAGCCCCTCCTAGTTCTCAGGCCTCGATCCAAGCTTCCTGCGGGGCCATGGCGGGGGCCGGGGAGGAGGAGCAGGCAGGTGTCACAGGACAGATTCTGGATCTGTTAAGCAGAAAACTTCTTAGCCCCAACACTCCCAGTTCCCGCCACTGAACTCCACCGGCCGTGCAGAAAGAGGCTGCAGATTCTGAAGATGCACCTGGGTCGGCCTATGCTGTTACTACCGTAACGGCATTTCATCTCATCTCAGTGAAATTCTAAAGAGCAAGTGGGAAACTGGAGTTCTGGGGGCTGCTGTCCTCCTGCTACAGGGCTTCCAAAACACCAGCCTGGAGTGATGTGCTTCCGAAGGCTCTCTGTGATACGCCTGGTAGGTGCCCGTGCCCCGAGATGCTCAGGGTGGGGGGACGGAGGATGATCTCTGGATCACGTCAGTGGTGACATCTGGATTTCAGGTTAGGCAACTGGCCTAAACTCCCAAGCAACTCTTCTTTTTTTTTTTTTCGTGGAGGGAAGGTAGAAGTCACCCTGTTGTTTGGTTTTGGGTGTGGTATATTCACACTCATTTCTGCTGTCCCATACAAACAAACGATTCCATCCAAACATTCATCACATCCAAGCCTGCAATCTGGTTACTAACAACAAATCAGTCTTTGGTTGTGACTTCCAGCTCTCCTTACGTCTGGTACAAGGCTGGGCTGGGCTGGAAAGGCCATGCATTCTGCCAAGATCTGACAGCCCTCCCCTCTTTCTGTCCATGCCTTAGCTCTGCCCTAGACTGGAACTCTCCGGGAGGACATGTCTTAGACATGTCTGAAAAAAGCAGAAAGGAAAAACACAAAAGGGTGCTGTACACGATATTTAAGAGTTTCCTTTTTGCAAAAGGATGGAAGTAAACACAGAATGAGTCAACTGGCTCACATCATCTGTGACTCTTCCATTGGAACAGAAGGTTAATACCAAAACCCAACGTGATATACCATATACCCCGCCTGCTTTCCACTACTTCTCCAGGGCCAGGTCTCAGAATGACAAAAAGCCAAGGTTATCTACCATTCATAAGATTACCTGTCCAGGCCCCACATTTGGCTCCTTTGTGCAGTCTGGGAAAATAGAAGCATTTTCATCTTCCTCATTATGCCCTAAGGTGTGCCTGGGTGGCTCTAATCCATTCCTCCTGAGTCCCCAGACATCACTTTCTTTTACAAAGAAACAAAATACAGAATTCTGACCTGTGTACGATGCAGGCTGAGTTACAGCTTTCCCCTGGCACCTCTAACTGAAAGTGAAATTCCTTTAAAGTTAGGAAATTCATTGCAGTATTTTATGGTATTGATTTATTTTAAACTCAGCAGGCAGTTTTAAGGCCTGCCATGCCTCTGAATCCTAGAAATGCTGAAGGAGGTCTCCATTTCCTTTGATTCTGTAAAATCACAGAAGACTCACTAGTGGAAATGAAAAGAGGGGCTGAGAGCTTATATGCCACTGCCCTAGTTTATCAAGACAGACCTTGGGCATTCTCTCCAGGCCCTGGTCTCGAATGCCCCTCTAGTTGGGGATTTCACTACAACAGTCCTCTCTCCCCTCACCAGCCAAGTTCCTATACTCAACAAGGCCACAGTGTGCCAGGGCGAGTTTC
This sequence comes from Bos taurus, assembly GCF_002263795.3. Lineage (NCBI taxonomy): Eukaryota > Metazoa > Chordata > Mammalia > Artiodactyla > Bovidae > Bos > Bos taurus. The sequence continues at coordinate 53,002,007 of NC_037340.1, forward strand.
AGACAAACCCTGAGATGTGATCACCTCACTTACCACCTGGCTTACAAAGTGCCCCTAAATCTACCTTCAAGAACCAGCCCAAGGCACCACCTTCTCCAACAAGCTTTCCCTCCACTCTCTGCAGGCTTCCTATATTTCTCCCCAGCCACGCCTACTACAATTAAGTGTTCTCAAGTCCGTGGCTAACTTGGGAGTCTTAGAGGACAACAGTGGGGTCTATGCTATCAAGACCACTGCTAGGCAAGTGTCTGCCATAAGAAGGCTCTTGCTCACCAATCTGACTTGGCCTCAGAAATTACTCAACACAGGGCTGCAGACAGCTGTATCAACAACAAGGACAAAATCATGAAAGCCCTCCAGTCTGGTCAGTAAATGAGCTGGAAAATGGGTCAGGGAGAAACTCAGTAACCCTTGCATTTTGCTTTAGATCCTCATCAACCTTTACCTAAAGCTCACTGAGAATGGGCTTCTTCCAGGCCCCAGGGATCAGAGACAACAGGATGCTTGTGAGTCCCATCAGAGCCCTTCCCTGTGCTGGTGTGTAGACTGTCCTGTCCCCGCGGTGCCTGTGCTTTCCTGCTGCCCCACCTGGGGCGTGCTTTGGGTCCCCCGCTTTCCAATGTTAACCTCTGTCTGCTTGTGTGGCTTCTGCCTACCGTTGCCTGGCCCCTGGTCCTATGGGCGCCTCACCATGCCAGTCTTGCCTCGCCTGCCCATGTTTGAGGCTGTGTCAATGTGACATAAGACGAATCAACGTGCAGGTGATCTCACCTGAAGGAGAAGGTGGCCCTGCTGCGGTGTGCTGTGCCAAGGCCGTCAGGCTATGAAGGATGCCCACAGGCAGCACTGCTGCTAACACCTGGGGGGCCTCTCGTGTGGAGCTAACAGGATGGGGACCCAGCATCTGCCTCAAAATATACACACACCAAAGCTGCTTTTAAAGAGGTTCTAGGAGGCAGGATTGAACAGTGGAATTTCCAGTCAGGTACCTAGTCTCAAATTCTGACTCTCACAACTGTAGTGAATTCTCAACTTCCTCATCTACAGAATGATGGCAGAGAACAGAATAGTTGCCCAGATGATGTGATAAATAAGATACTGTACGTAAAGTGTTTAATTCAGGACTGGCGATAAAAGGACAGGGCCTCTGCCCTGCACAAGTCAGAGGGCCCCTGAAAAACAAGTTTTTATAACCAGGAGCTGCTATTGCTGGGGGAGTATCTGTGTCCCTGGGGTAAGAGGAAATGGGAGTTGAAAGGACCTCAACCATCAGGAGCTTGGCTCACAGCTGGAGGATTATAAGAGCTATTTTGATTTGCCCAAAGGGATGCTGCCTAGCCTAGGAGGAGCTAAGGATGCCAAGGAGGAGGAGAAAGTGAGCAACAATAGCCCTGGGGCAGGCCTGTCCCCTCATGGATTCTTTGATGTCCTGCAGAGCTTCAAGGGACAGATTATCCTTGGGAGCAACCAATCCCGTTACATAACAGACAGCTCGGCTTCCTCATGTTGATACAGCAGGAGCTCAACAGACAGAGAGGGCAACAGCAGGGGCAAAAGCTGGCACCCAGGGAGCGGCCTGGCCTTACTACCACCAGCGTTCCCCGACTGAAGCTCCCAAGAAGCACCAGCAGACGGACGCAGAGCAAGGGGCAGCCTGCACACTGCATACTGGCGGCACCTGGAGCTACCAGGTCTTCAGTGAACCCCGAGCTTGACGTTCCCGGGGAAAAGAGAAGCAAACCCACACCCCTCTGCTCCCACAGCTCTGTAAAAGCTAGTGAGACAGGGTAGGACAAGGCTGGGGCCCCCACTGATAGACAGGGACTCAAAAGAGGCTCAGCAGTTCTAGTTCTGCTTGAACCTAAGATTAACAGTCACTGTCTAAATACCCTTGCCTCCATCTCTCTACTTTAACTAAAGCTTCCATTCTTTCCAAGGACCTAATCATCTACTTCAACTTCCCTGGTGACTCAGATGGTAAAGCGTGTGCCTACAATGTGGGAGAGACTGGGTTGGGAAGATCCCCTGGAGAAGGCAATGGCAACCCACTGCAGTACTCTTGCCTGGAAAATCCCATGGACGGAGGAGCGTGGTAGGCCACAGTCCACGGGGTCGCAAAGAGTCGGACACGACTGAGCGACTTCACTTTCACTTTCAATCATCTACTTCAGGGTGAGGTTGGCACTTTCCTCTTCTGTTCCTCGCATCTTCTCTCAGGGCTGTTCAAGATTCTCCCAGATACTAAAAGGGATGCGCCTCTGGGGTATGAGAACCAAACTTCGGACCTTGGTCTCTTCAGCGGTTGCACTGACTCTGAGAAGCCTTCCTTGCTCACTGTCCTCTGGGCTGCCTAGTTGCTTACCAGCACACTCTGAACTTTCTCAGAGTAGAAGAAACCACCTCCCAACTGGAAACTGACTAAGTGCCAGGCACTCAGGACCAGGTTACTCATCTCAGAATGTGTGGTGGTAGGGAGGCAGCAGTGCAATCTACATGATGCTCAGTTGTTTGTTCAATTTTGAAAACATTTGAGATGTATACACAATTCCATACACATTGGCTAAAGCTATGGATTTAGACCTAGGTTCAAACCTAGGCTTTGACCCTTACAAGCTCTGTGGGCTGCAGGAAGTTACTTGAAAAGAAGTAAATGAAATAATGGTCATAAAGCACCCGGCCCAGGGATGGTCATTATCATCATCATCTCTGGCACTGCTACGCTCCATCAGAGCCTGAGACTTCTAGACTCAGGAAGTAATGCTCTGAGTGGAGGTCTCAGAAGCTAAGTGTTGTCCATGGTCTCCTCCTGCCTCTTCCCACAGCGAGGGCAGTCCTGGGAGAGAAAGGCCTGTCAGTTCCTGGGTTAGTTCTGATGCTTGGGTCAGGAAGCTGCTCTCGGGTGCAGGCTGGACACTAATCTAGTCTTGGGTTCTCAACCACTCACTTAAAATCTTTCAAAAATTTATAGCCCCACTCCTACCCTAAGACAAAGTTTTGAAGACTTTGTCATTTAAAACAAACCACATTAAATACTGCACCCCCCCCATTTTAAAGTTTTTAGTCTTATTTTTGATGAACTTGATACCTATAAGGTGACATAATTTGGGTTTAATTACAGCCAAAAGGAAGAAAATAATCTGAATGGGTTTCTACAGCTTTACTGTAAGCACGTGCTGCTGCCTGTGAGATGAGCAGATAAAACTTTTGAACCTCCAGCGAAGGGGCTCAACTAGAGCGCCGTGTTAAAAAACCTCAAATTCATAAAAGAGAAACGAAACCTGAAGGCCAGGTCAAGCGGCCAACCGGATACCCAGCATGGCAGCCCAGAGCCACATCTTAGGACTTCAGGCCAGTGAAAAATACATCATTTATTATTTCAACATTACTCTTCCCAGGTGGCGCTAGTGGTAAAGAACCCACCTGCCAATGCCCGAGATGTCAGAGAGCCAGGTTCGATCCCCCGGTGCGGAAGATCCCCTGGAGGAGGAAATGGGCAATCCATCCCAGTATTCTTGCCTGGAGAATCCCATGGACAGAGGAGCCTGGCGCACTACAGTCCATGGGGTTACAAAGAGCAGGACATGACTGAAGAGACTCAGCACACGCACACATTACTTCAAGAAATTAGGCTCAATTTCTTTCTGATGTGGAGCAGCCACCAAGATAGCATATGGTACAAAGAACATTTTCTATGACCCTCAGATCTACCAACATCTGAGTTCCTTCTTCAGGTCTGAACTGCCCACTCCACATAACGTCATTCAAGGCCCTGGCTTCAAAAGGCCCTAGTAACAGGTCTGTGTATCAGACAGCAAACTTGGCCGTGAATGCAGAGTCCCTTATCCCTCAACACCCTCCCTGGTAACATGCGGGCGGTGGCACCTGGAACATTAGTTTGGCTGGCTTCCTGCTTTGGGTAAGGCTTTTGGCTGGCTGGTAGGGACCATTACGAATTATTAAACAAAGGTGACAAATAAGGGAGTAGTAGGACCCATCACTGAATAACCTTTTACAAAATAGATACATTTTTCTGGAACAAGCTATTGGACAGTTGCCTTGACTATAGCTTTGCTTCAAAAAAGAAACTATTTATTTGGTAATCCTCAGAAGCAAGGCAACTAAAGACCACTGTCTTCAGAGATAAGACAATGCTTCCACCTCAAGCCCAAGTGGGTATCTAAAACTCTACCGTTTAGTGTTTCATTTAGACAGTTTATACAAGGCACTTTCACAGCCTCTTGCAATCCCCCCAACAGCCTCACTCAGATAAATATGATCTACTCCATTTCACAGACGATAAAACCCAGAGAGGTAAATAACTTGCCTGAGGTCACACAGCCTAAAAAGCACAGATGGGACTCAATTCTAGACAGTCTACGAGGCAACACTCCTTTAAGAGGAATCCCATGTTTCCAATCCAAAGTGTATTTCCATTCAAGGTTTGCAAAACACTGAAACCATTTAGCCCCAATTTAAACATTACTCTGAAATCTACAGTCCTAGATTGCTGAGGCATTCTTTCATCATGCTGATACTTGGGACAACCGGGTTTCCGTTATGCAGCTAGAATGTGATCCATGACCACAGGTTTGGTACGAAAGCTGGCCAGGAATCAAGTCACACAAGTTCTGACCATTCATTTGGAACTTTGAATAACTTCTTCTAAGTCTCTCCTACTTCTCAGCTCCCCATCATGGTAACAGGAAGAGGCATCAAAATCTCTTCTGCTGCTTGGCAATACATGAAGACAAAACTTTTCAGTTATCTGTCTTTTTCACTTTCATTCTCTTATAAGTATATGGTGAAGTCTTCCAGAAGTTACATGATGAGTGATGTAGCACCAGGGTACACAGCGGAAGCAAATGAGAATTCAGCTGACTATCAAAGCAGATGCTGATTTGCAAAAATAGAAAACAATGCCACCCTACTGACTAAACATGGGCTTTCCCCAGTGGCTCAGCAATAAAGAATCTGCCTGCAATACAGGAGATGCAGGTTCGATCCCTGGGTTGGGAAGATCCTCTGAAGAAAGAAAAGGCAACCCACTCCAGTATTCTCACCTGGGAAATCCCATGAACAGAGGAGCCTGGTGGGCTACAGTCCATGGGGTCACCAAAGTTGGATGGAATTTAGCAACTGAACAACTCACTAAATGTTTTTGGAAAGTTGTTTTTCATAAATTATGTGTGATAGCATGTAACTAAATTATTCATTTGAAAGAAACATTTAAAACATCCTTGGCCATCTCCACACTTGTACTTCTAGACCACTCTCTCCCCTGAACTTCAGACTCCTCCACCTGCCTACTTAACTTCTGTACTTGGATTCTGAACAGGCATTCCAAACTTTCAGATGATCAAGACCTAAACTCCTCCACCCAAACCTGTTCTTCCCCATCTCATTTGATCCTCTCTATCCTTCCAATGGTTTACGAAGCCAAGAACTTGGAGTCATCCTTAATTCCTTTCTCTCACATCTTATGTTCAATCTAGCACGAAATCCATCGGTTGACTTCAAAATTCACCCCAAATCCGATCATTATCTTCCCTGCTCCACTGTTCAAAGCCATCTTTATCTCTCACCTGGGTTATCAGAGTAACCTCCCATCCTATCCCCTCGCTTGCCCCCTCCAGTTTACTTTTAGCACAGTAGTTACAGTGATCCTTTCAAAAGATCAGATATCACACAGCCGAAAACACATCAATGACCTTTCATCTTACTGAAGATTAAAAGCCAAAATCCTTACAGTGGCCTACAATGTCTCTTCTGTTGTTCAGTTGCTCAGTCTGAGTCTTTGTGACCCCACTGCTGCTGCTAAGTCGCTTCAGTCGTGTCCGACTCTGTGCGACCCCACAGACGGCCTCCCACCAGGCTCCCCCGTCCCTGGGATTCTCCAGGCAAGAACGCTGTGACCCCACAGACTGCAACAAACCAGGCTTCCCTGTCCTGGAACTTGCTCAAACTCATGTCCATTGAGTCAGTGATGCCATCTAACCATCTCATCCTCTGTTGTCCCCTTCTCTTCTTGCCTTCAATCTTTTCCAGCATCAGGGTCTTTTCTAATGAGTTGGCTCTTCGCTTCAGGTGGCCAAAGAATTGGCGCTTCAGCTTCAATACTTCCAGTGAATATTCAGGGTTGATTCCTTTAGGATTGACTGCTTTGATCTCCTTGCAGTCCAAGGACTCTCAGTTGACTCCGAATTCTCTCTCCAGCTTCTTTTCCTATACTCACCTCCCTGATCACTCTGTCTAGCCTTCATGCTGTTATAATGGTTATTGCTTTTGAGATTTTCTTCCTCCAGAAATCCTAGTGCCTTACTCCCTCAACTCCTTCTAACCTTTGATCAAAAGTCACCGTCCTTAAGGAGACCTACCCCGATCTCTTCCACTTGGAAGTACACCCCCATCCCTCACCTCTCTGCATTCTAATTTCACTTATCCTGGTCTACACCACCTCCACCCCGACCCTGCCCTGCTAACCCATAGCTAACAGTTATGTCTGTTCATCTCTCCAGGAAATATAAGTTCTACAGTTGCAAGAATTTGTTGGCTTTGTTCACAAATGTTATCTTTTGGGTCTGAAATAGTCCCTGGCAAACAGTTTCTCAATAAATATGTTGAATGAATATACAGAACTAGTTTCTCCATCTATATATAAAGTTTGATTGGCAGAAAGGGGAGTTTAGACTCTACAGATCTTCCCAGCCCAAGCCTCTGATTCTCTAACCAGCCAGATACTCATTTATACCACAAGTGATCTGAACCTGTGGCACAAGGTTCAGCTCCCGGTCACAAAGACTTGTGCCCTGAATCCGGCCCAAATTCTAAGTGTTCAGCTAAACAGAGCAGGACAGGCACCACTGACCAACCCCTGTCCTCATTAGCTGTCAGAGTGTGGGACACTTGGCCATAACTATGTTCCCGATCTTTTCTCAAGGTCACTTATTTCTCCTACCTGAAACAATACTCCTATTTAGCTTTAACTTTGCCCTGCAACGCAGCACAGATCCAAGAGTGGGTGTCCAAATGGGAACCACAGTTTCAACTAGTTAGGACAACCCCATAACCCTAACCCAAATTCAGGTCCCTCTTCCAATGATGACCTTCTTCGTACCCCAGGGCACACTTGAATTCTAAGCAGTTTTTTAAAAGTGGAAAAGATGAGGTGGGAATTGCCAGCATGAAATACAATTAAAGTACTGTCCAGCCAACTCTTTTTAGGCTTGAACATGGTACTACCCCAAACCTAGCTTTAAGAATGCTGGGCAGTAGGACAAAGTGGCCTGACACCTGGAAGATAATAAATGTTTGTGGAATGGAAGAATTAAACCTGGAGTGACTCACTTGAGAAGTTCACTGACTCAGCATTAACCAACTCCAACCAGAAATCTAAGGGTGACAAAGGGAAAGAGGGGACTAAGAACCCACCCGGGTAAGGGAGGGCTCTGTGCCCCAGGTGCTGAGGCTCCTTGCTCATGACCACAGGGATCGGCTTCTACCTATCACCTCCTCTCAAGGCTTCAGCAAAATCTAAGACTAGCTTATTTTCAGCTTGCCATCTTGCTATTAAGAAAAAAAGGGGCTGGGGAGGAGGGGGCATGAGTAAGATGTTGCTGTTTAGTCGCTACGTAGTTAGTGTCTGACACTTTTTGCAACCCCTCATGGACTGTAACCCACCAGGCTCTTCTGTCCATCGCCTTTCCCAGGCAGGAATACTGGAGTGGGTCGCCACTTCCTTCTCCAAGGGAATCTTCCCGACCCAGGGTTCGAACCTACATCTCCTGCATTGGCAGGTGGGCTCTGTACCACTGAGTCACCAAGGAAGCCCCTATTTTTAAATTACTAGGATCTTAGGTAAATGACTTAACCTTCTGCAGGGCTGCAAAGATGAAACAAAATGGTACATGTGAAAATACCTGGCATTCAAGGTGATCAATGTCCTTTTCTTTTCCCTTTAAGGAAAATAAATCAAGTCTGACCAATACATGAGCCAGCAAGTACATCAATCTCCCAGTATCTCTTATTTCCACACTGGCCAGCTGCCTTGCTAATTCTGCCCCAAAGATCCAGGGCATCCATCCATCTACCCTCAGTGCTCTCCATTTAGGTTCAACAACATCTTCTTACTAGTATGAATCAAACAATTGGTCCAACTGGTCCTCTAAACTCCAGTTCAAATCAGCACGCACATGCTGAAGTTCTTAATGCACTGTTCTGCTCCAGCTTATAGATGGCTCCCAAATGCCTACTAAGTCAAGGTCAGATTCCAGGGTCCCATATTTCACCTTATTTCTAACCTTTGTGCCTTTGCTCACATCTCAGACTCTGGTCCAACTGCACTCCCACTGCTGTTCCTGGTATACACTTCCATATGCTTTTACCTCAGCTCTATTCCTGCTCTTGCAGGCCCTCAACTACTCCCTGTCTTCATCTTTCACTACCCCAAACTGCTAGGCTGCCGCTGGCTTCAGCTCCCTTGCAGAGACTAGGCCTTTTACCCGAATGCTCCCCTCTGCTTCCAGTTCCCTACTCTTGTCTCTGGGCACCATTCTCTGGAAGGTCAATTTCCTTACATCGTAAAGCAACTATGATAAATAATGATTTAATGATTCTCTCCTTGACTAAGCTGCAGAAGTCCCAAGGATGGGGCATGTTTCCGATTTTGCTTATCATCATTTTTCCAAAGCCTAGCACAGTACTTGACAAATTAAAGTCCACCACCAATCTGTTAAATAAGCAAAGATTTCTCTATAAGAATTCACTCACCCACAGTTTATAGTATCTAAAATGAAGAAACCATTTGCTATCTGAAGTGGGAGAATAATTACATTATGGCACCTATAATGGAACATCAATTACTTTCCAGTAGTCATGTATGGATGTGAGAGTTGGACTATAAAGAAAGCTGAGTGCTGAAGGACTGATGCTTTCAAATTGTGGTATTGGAGAAGACTCTTGAGAGTCCCTTGGACTGCAAGGATATCAAACTAGTCAATCCTAAAGGAAATCAGTCCTGAATATTCATTGGAAGGACTAAAGCTAAAGCTCCAATACTTTGGCCACCTGATATGAAGAACTGACTCATTGGAAAAGACCCCGACGCTGGAAAGATTGATGGCAGGAGGAGAAGAGGATGAGATGGCTGGATGGCATAACCGACTAGATGGACATGAGTTTGAGCAAGCTCTGGGATTTGGTGATGGTAGGGAAGCTTGATGTGCTGCAGCCCATGGGGTTGCAGAGAGCCGGACACAACTGACTGAACTGAACGGATGCTTTCAAGGAATGACATGGGGAAATGTTCAGGTTAGAACTGAATGGAAGAACAGAAAACTAAACCTAAAACAGCATGATCTAAACTATGCAGAATTGGATGTACACGTAGAAGGATACAAACTGGGGACAGCGTTTATTCTGAAAAAAATTGTCTGTACTTTTGCACATTTTCTACAGTAAGCATTTATTGAGAAAAAGTGTTTCTAAAAATCTTAAGAGACTCAGTTCAAATGCAGTGTCCACTCAAAACTTCTCTAGACTTTCTAATTTGTACTCAAATAATCCCATGACTCCTCATGGAGACTTGGGAGGAATCTGTGGTATCGAGCACTTTATTTCTCTTCCACCCTGCATTTCCCCCCAACTCCATTCCCCATCTCTCCTCCCATCCCTCAGGGCCAAGTCTGAGGAATCCAGCAGTCCAGGAAGTGCACATGCAGAGCAAACAGAGGTACACTCACCTAGTTGAAAAACACCCAAGATGCTTTGCCCTGAATTTTAAGCAGCACATGTGACCTGGTCCATTCTGGTTTCAAGTTCAAAGGCATCAGGCCGGTCCTGTGGGTTAGCAGCTAACATATCTTTCAAGAGCTGCTTGATCCCCTCAGACATGGAAGTCCTGCGTTTCTGGGGGATGTGCAACTCCATCTTTGGGTTTTCTAGCAGCGCCTCACCAACAGGGACGATCTCAGTCCCCTGTTTGATATAGGTCCCCAGGAGCTCCTTCTTGGTCTCAGAGTCAATGAAAGTGATTCTTTCTATCATTGCCCAGATGATAATGCCCAGGGCAAAGATGTCAGCCTTGGCTGTGTAGTGTCCCTCCCAGACTTCAGGGGCCATGTAGAAGTCTGAGCCACAGGCTGAGGACAGCCAGTACTTATTCACATTCACATTTTTGTTGTCTGGATTGCCCTCTTTACCTCGGGGGGCCAGACCAGCACAGACCTTGCTTAGTCCAAAGTCTGCCACCTTGAGGATGGGGGTGCCAGACCGCTCTGTGATGAGGATGTTGTCTGGCTTTAGGTCCCTGTGCACGATGTGGTTTTTGTGCAGGAAGGCAATGGCGCTTGTGAGCTGCAGCATGAAGCTCTTGTTGGTGGCTGGGTCCGGCCTCCGGGACAGGACATACTGATTCAGGTCTCCACCTTCACAGAACTCCATGACAAACCAGAGATAGCAGGGTTCCTCAGCATAACCCAGGATCCTTTCTCCTAAATCAAGGGAAGACCAGAAAGAGCCTGAGTGAGATGGACAGTCACACCACGTACAGACTACAGAGATGCAGCACACGGGAGGAGGAGCGACAGTGCTGACTGCTTTGATCCAAGGACCAGCGGGACTGGCAAGGGGCTAACTACACAAGAAGGCCCGCCTCTACTCACTCAGGGGAGTCAGGGATAACACGAGAAGGGAACCCGGGCTTACCGCTGATCAGCCAGGAGTGCACCCTGCCCAGTTTCCGCTTCTGCTTCTTTACCTGTCAATGGCCATGTGTGAGGCACAGTACCAATACAGGCACCTGACATTCCATTCAAAATTTACCAGCACCGTAGAAGGAAAAAAGTAGGCCCATCTAATGGAATGAACCCAAGGCTCACAGAGACTTAAGAGTGCAGACTCAAATCTATGACTGCAGAGCCACTGCATTTCATTATCCTGTGTCCAAATAGGTAGCATACTCCAGGGATGCTGCTGCGATGAGTGAAAACACGTGAGAAGACCGTTAAATGTCTGTTACCCCATGCGAGGCCAAAGGCCGTCCCTCCATCCCTCCCTGCTTTGCACAGGATTCTCGTCATCAACGTATCTAGAATGGCACTACAATGTTATTTCAGATATCTTTCACTCAGTGTGTTCTGGTAGCCCCCCACACACCAAGCACCAGTTAGATACGTGATAGGCCCATCTCTATGAAGTTTAGTTTGAAAAAGAGAATAGATCTTTAAAACAGCAAGCATCCTAAGTTGTGCATCGGCATCGAGGTCAAGTTTTATGAACAATGAAGAGGGGGCAGGAGTCACCAGATCTTAAAAAGTCCAAAGGGGCAGGACTTGAGTGACCCTAAGAGACAGGCAGTAAATCAGCAGGGGAACAGCCAGATGGGAACTCTACGCTGAGATGGGATGGATAATGAAGCCCAGGAACAAAAGGACCAGAGAGGTGTAATGAGGAAGTCTGAAGTGGGTATAAGATATAATCAAGTTGTGTGGGCTTGAAACTCTAGCTCTGCCTTCTCCAGAAAGTCTTTCCTTTTGAAGCACAGAAACTCCAGGAAAGCTGGTGACTGGCACCCAGACAAATCCCAATATCCTTTATAAAGCAGTGACAGTTCACTGAAACCTTAGCAGGAAGCTATCTGATGACTGCAAGAGCCCAAATAGCTTGAGCCTAAGTAGGCAGGTGTCTCATCCTGCTGATGAGGAGGCTGGGCCTGCCCTGGGTGGTCACACGGATCTTTCATGACAAGTCCTCTGACCCCTAACACGGTATCTTCATTCTACCAAAAATGAAGGCTGCACCCCGTCACACAAGTCTCTGCCAGAAGGTTCCTTTTACCATTTACTTTATTACAAGGAGAACAGGTGATTCAGATGAGACCCCACTAAGCCCCCAAATCACCAAGGCACACAGTCAACAAAAAGCCAGCGGTTTGGGAGTTTTAGGTTGATGCAAGAAGGTGACTAGATGGACAAGGCAAAAGCTTTAGGTTTTTGACCATCATCTGACAGACCACACTGCCCCTGTAATTATATAATTTGTTTATATTGCTCACAATCAAAAGCAATACAGGTAGAACCAGTTTAGGGCAGATGGATTTTTTTTTTTTTTTTAAACCAGTTGTTTCCCGTCTCCTAATCCTCTTTCTAGGTCATCAGCTCTAGCGGCTTGAGGCTCTATCTAAAAAGACTGCAAAATAAAGCAATGATTTGAGCCCTGATCAATCTAGACTCTAGAGTAAAGATCCATAAAAAGGAGACCACGAAATGTTTGCTGATGGTAGAGCCAGAAAGGAAACTATTAAAAAGCCATCAGACTCCTTCTGCAAAGGCCACATCAGAAAACAGTGAGACTTCTGGTGGGGTAACAGAGGGTGGGGATGATTATTTTATATACAAAGTTGGTAACTATGGCAACTGAAGTAAAAAGAAAACAACTCTGCAAAAATGACTACATAACTGTTAAGCTCAGGTTATGAGAATCCAGGGAAAGAAAACAAAAGGTGAAAAAGCGCCCTTAGTCGGTGGGTGGGTGGGTGGGTGGGTGGGGACACCCAAGACTGCGGGACTTGATCTGGAGAATAAGCTAAGGTCAGGAGACACCTGAGGAGGGGCCTGTCTGTTAAGATGCCAGTGCTGGACAGGAAGCAGACACATCAGTGAGCGTGACGGAATGGAAGGTGGGGGACACGGCGACATGTCCCAGGGACAAACAGCACTTCTCTGAGCAGGCAAGGGCCTTGGGCTCATTTTATGAGAGGGTGCAGCATGTTTTCATGCAGGAATCCCAGCTGCCCACAAAAACTAGGAGAGGCATGTCAGAATTCTGGTCCCTTCCTTCAGGCAGACTGCCTCCCTGGGCCTCTTTTCAGTGACCTCACATCACAGCAAGCTGGAGGGAGGGCACTGGATGCGCTGGGCACATTTCTGTCGAGAAGCCAGCAGCAGCAGAGTAAGAGAGGGCCGGAAGTCAGGTCCAGCTTAGACCCCAATTCTGCTCCGTGGTTTACTGGGTGACTTTGAGACCGAGTATGATGGGCAGTTGGCTCGAACAGGGGGTGAGTCCCTGAACCGCTCAGCCTCCATTTTCTCATCCCTGAGATGAGAACGCCATGCCACGTTTTCCTGAGGGAAGCCACAGTCAGCAGAGTTTAAGGTGCTGTGGGGGAATCACACCCGTGCCATCTTCTGCACCATCATTCCCGCAGACCTCAGCCAGGGCCCCGCAAGTCACTGATTTCAGCCCTCCCGAGTGCTGGAGGCCAGAGAATTCACCTCTCACATATCAGGCGAAGAGGAAACGGAGACCAGAAAATGACACTGGTGATTACATCACATTTCTCAGGCTCTAACAGCTAAAACTCATATGCTACCTAGAGCAGGCCACTTTCACGGGCATTGTATTACCTCCTCCAAGTCCAGTAGCCAGAAGACCACAAGATAAACTTTGTACTTCAAAACATAACCTGTGCCACAGTTCACAGGGATATAATTAAAAAAAAAAAAAATCAAGCAGGTGTCTCACATCTCATTACTCATGGGCATAAGTAGTGTTCAAATCGTCCAACAAAATGGGCTCTATCGAGAAACTTGAGGCCAGCAGACTAGGCATAAGGATAAACCAATATGAGCTATGGAAAGGCAGGCACTTCCTGGAAAGGGATACAAAATACCCGGAATTTTATGAGCCTGTTTCCAAGCATCCTCCAGAAATTAGACTTTTTTAAAAAAATTGAAATATAGTTGATTTACAATGTGTGCCAATCTCTGCTATATAGCAAAGTGACTCAGTTATACACATACATTCTTTTAATATTCTTTTCTATTATAGTTTATCACAGGAGACTGAATATAATTCCCTGTTCTATACAGTAGGGACTTGTTTATCCATCCTATATATAATAATTTATTTACATCTGCTATGCTCTAGTATAAGTACATGGTCATACTAGAGTACATACTGCTTCTCAGACACTAGAGATGTGATAAGCGGCAGTCTCTGCCCTTATGAAGGCTTCCAGTCCCTAGAAGCAGAATGACTGCAGCTATGTGAATAAATAGGAGGCAGTTCTGCCTGAGGAGTAGGGAAAGGTGGTTAGGATAAGAGAAAGGAAGGCTGAGAGTAAGTGGCTTATGTATTGTGTCTCCCAGGATGGAGAGAGTGAGAGCACCCAGCTCAGGGGGCTGCATACTTGCAGCGAGGGACCCATGTAATCTGGGGTAATCACAGAAGAGATGTGGTAGGAGACGGGAAGAAATGAGGCTGGAGATGGCCTGGAGTCAGGTCAAAAGAAAGGGCATCTGGCAGACAAAGAATGTGAACTCTAAGAAATGGCAAGTGACTAAAAGTTCTTGAACTATTTTAGAAAAATAAGCTACTTATTGAAATTAAGAAGTCACTAATGTTAAGTAAGGCATACCATTTAAGTAAGACATCCAAGCTGACAACACTCTGGCTTGCCACTAAGTGCTGATTTCAGAGATGTCAACGTGTAGAAGAACACATCTGAGAACCAGGTTCCCTCTGGAGGCAGGAGTTAGAAATGGAAGACAGACTAGCGGCCAAGAGACCCATCAGAAGAAGCAAGAGCAAGGGAGGAGGCAAGAAGGGGATGGGAAAAGGTCTTGGATATTTAGAATCAACAGAACTTAGCAATGTATCATGTGTCTGTCACATGTGACAGGAAGGAAGAAGCCAAGCCTCTCCTCACTCCAAACTCGCATCTACTCACACAATCCTTTCACAAGTGAGGAAACGGAGGCTACGGTCTCACTACAGTCTCACAGAGGCAGACCTCAGCGTCTCCACAGCCTGGGTTTCTAACCATGATGCTTTCCTGCCGCCTCTTGCTGCCAGCAGCAGAAGTTAACACCTGGATGTCCCATTTCCCACTTGGATGCAATTCCTTAAGTACTCTTATGTATGCCCCCAAGGAGTTTAATATTCATCAAGGCCAATCACACAACATGCTGATGCATTTTTCATAAAGGATTAATTATGATTTTGGTAAGTATGCTGAGATAATTCAGCAATATTTATCACAAGTCTTCAAAATGCTCAATGTGACATAAAAATCCCATTCCAGGAATTTATTCTAAGAGAAGAGAACCAAAATGACAAAACAAAAATCTACCAGCATCAAAAAAGCTGCACACCAAGCACTAAAACATGCAGAGCTGATCTCCACACAGCACAGTAAAAGTGAGGAGGCAGAACGACCGTCCACGAGTAGGTAATGATTAGTAATGGCGTTGCCAACTTAGTTGAATGCTTACAGGGTCATGCTTTACTTCAACAAAATTTACTTAGCCAAAAGAGAAAGGTCATGTAACACATCATAAGCACAGTTAATGTGAAATAGGAAATAGGTACAAAATTTTTAAGTTATGTTCAAAAAACATTATAAAGGAAGCCAGAATTGAGGTTTGAAAATTTGTTATGACCATAGCCATCCCTATTTTGTATTAAATAAAAAATTTAATATATAACTTTTAACTGAAGAAGTGGCTCAGAAGATCAGTCCCAAGAAGATGCCAGAGACAAGGACCACCCAGCACGTACTCCCAAGATGAGCTCATAGACCAAGCCCTGGTCCCGGCCTCAATGACCTTGAGCTGTGTCACTATAAAGAGGTTGGGTCCAATGTCAACACCACAGGCTATGTTCAATTCAAAGTACTTCATTAATCAAATGTCACTGTGCACTAGGGAACAGACCCCCTCCGAGTGGCTGCCAGGGCAAGATACAGTGTCCAACAGAGGCTGCGAGGCCAAATGCTGAAGTCTCTGGCCCAGTGGTCCTCCTGGGGTCAAAATCACCCACTCTGACACTGTCATGGCTACGTCATCCCAGGCCAACTTCTAAAAAAGACCCCACGAATGGTTCATTTCTCATAAACTTGGAAGAGACATGTACCCCAATAGGCGGGAATAAGGCTTAATTGTGACACACAAAGCATCTTGCAAGGTGCCTGGACACCAGGGCAGATAACTATCCAATATTAATCATGTTAATGCGTCATAAAGCAGGATAGTCATACAGCAGCATGTCAAGAACTGGAAAGAACATCTGGATATAAACCTAGACCCTGACCCTACACCGCTACAAGTTACTAGTAGTATGACAAGTTACTCAAGTAACGCTACAACACTGTATGTTACTCAGCTTGACGGATCTTGATTTTCTTGTGTGTAAAACTAGGTAACAGAAACTCTAACCTAAAGTGGAGAGGATTAAATGAGAGGATGAACCATGAAAATCTAAGGTTAGTTATTAGGACTCGGAACATTCCAAGGATCTTGTTAAAAATGCAGATCCCACTGGCCAGGCAGACGGGCCAGTAACCCAGGGCAGCCCTGGTGGTTTCTCTCCCCATGTGCAATGGGCCCTGCCAGGCCGCCTTCTGATTTGCCCCTTTATAACTCAGCCTTCCCTTTGCTCAACTTAGTCCACATTCCTGCCAGCTGTCCCCCCAGAGCGCCTCTCACGGGCTG
The DNA here is from genome assembly GCF_002263795.3 of Bos taurus. NCBI lineage: Eukaryota > Metazoa > Chordata > Mammalia > Artiodactyla > Bovidae > Bos > Bos taurus. Next base: position 53,018,494 of record NC_037340.1, read on the forward strand.
CAGTCAAGTATCACCAGCTGTGCTGTGCCCGTCTGTCTCCTCCCTTAGACTGGGCACCACAGTGGAACAAGGCCAAGTCTCTGGGCTCCCACGATGTACCTCAACACACTGAGTAGGTGATCAATAACTAGGTGAAATGAATCAAGATGAGAGCTCTTAGCTGAAAAGGCGTAAAACAGAGAAATAACAGAACGTTCTAGTATAGGACCTGCAGAATATGTAGATTAAGACAACTAAGCAAGCATCCAGAATTTGTGAGTCCGTGAGGAGGGCCACTGGTTAAATACCACTGAAAGCCAAGTTCAAGTTGAAAATAAATTGATGTTCTATTGAGACCCTAAGCTCTCCTTGACAGTTTGTTTATGCCATAAAAGGTCCTATCCAACATGATCCCAATTAATCAAACCTCTCAAGTAAGGGCTGCTTCTATCTCCTGGGGCTGGTATCTAAAACCCCCACTGCACATAGAAGGAAGGCAGTCTGCCAGTAGCAAGAGAAAATAAAAGTCTGCATGGCTGTCCCAAGACAATCAAGAGAACAGAAAGGAAGTAGAGGGTCCCTGGCAGCTGAGACATAGGGGAGGCACTGGTAGAGATAAGTAGTGCTACAAGTACTGGCTAATACAGAATCTGAAATACACAGTAGTCATTGGTTTTTCAGTAAAATATCATTACACCCATTTAACAACCAAGAGAAATAAGAGAGCTCAGACATAAGCCACCTGTCTCAAAGTGCAGCACAGCTTTGTGAAGGAAATCAGGCTTGATCCAGAACGCCAGGGCTTTGAGCCTGACTTGGCTATGGCTTAGCTGCTTTATATCGGGCAATTTCACTAACCTCAGTGCCTCAACTGTCCTACCTGTAAAATAGGGATAATCACAGTATACACTTCAAAAGGTACTTGTGAGGACTAAATCAGTTAATTGGTAAGCCTTCAGAACAGCTCTGCGCACACAGCAATCGGTGAGGTTTAGCGTTTTGTTGAACAGGGTGAAACTGAGGCTAACAACTTCTGACAATACCAATGTTCTACTGTATCCCACTTATTTCCAGGGCCCCTAATGCCGCCTTTTTATCTATGTCAGGGTAGCCAAAGATTACCAGTCAGCTCTCTGCCTCTACCTAGGGGATCCTCTATACTCTGAGGCCCCAAAGCTGCAGTAGAGAATTCAGAGCTGCTTTCTAGGGGCCTGGAAGGGGGCAACCCAGCTCTGAACCCAAGGTTTCCCTGGGTTCTCAACGCCTGAGAGGAGTCTGAAGGCCAACAACATATCCACTAAGATCCTGGGCCCTCCCTCTGGGATCCTGGCTCCCCCTCAGCTTACTGAGGTCCACCTCCCTCGCTTCCTCAGGCCTCTCTGCTCCCAGAGGGAACCTCTACTATTTTCCAGGAAACCCACCACTTGTGACCTTTCACCTTTCACCCTTAAGAGTAAGACCTTATAGGGAAGTCTTCCGCATGCCTTGTGGAGGAAACTTTGTATAGCTTCTTCTAGAACAGTATGTGGCTCATAGTCATCACTAGGCATCAGGGTGCAGACAAGATTACCTCCCAGGGGCCAAGATTCCCACCCACCTGAAGACCCTCAAGGTATCTTGAATATCGCTACTGCTGCTAAGTCGCTTCAGTCGTGTCCGACTCTGTGCGACCCCATAGACAGCAGCCCACCAGGCTCCGCTGTCCCTGGGATTCTCCAGGCAGATAATCGGTCAAATGGAACAAGTTTTACCAAGCTGGGATAAGCCAGGTTCCTAGCTTTTCCAAACTTCTAATTCTTCAGTTTTATGAATCTCGAGGGTTTGTCCTGGATTTTCTTTTTGGTCCTTTTTGTTGCTATTTCTTAGAAGGATCAGTGTGTACCTTAGAGACAGCATCCGAATTTCTGAGTTTGACAGTGAGCTCAGGCTTGGCTGCCATCTTTTAAGTGGCAGTAACCTTGAATTAAGTTTTAGGTGCAAAAGACAGGGTGCTTTGGCAATGAAAACAAGGGAATAAAAAGCAAACCGTAAACTCCTTTTTAACGAAAAGTTCTTAAAAGCTAAACAAAGCCACCAACCCATCAACCAAATAATTTACGAGACTGTTAATTTGTTTTTTTAAAAGAAAAAGCCTGACAGACTGGTTTGAATACTACCACTAACTCACTTGGGGTAAGTCCTGTCCCTTTTCTGGGCTTCAATTTCCTCCCCTGTGAAACAGAAGGCCAGATGAGACATCTAAGATGGCTCACTGCTGACTGTCAAACTTCTGTTCTCTATACAATGCTCTGGGTAGGACCTTTTGGTCTATATTCAGAGAGAAAGGAAGGACATAAAACACAGAAGTCTACCAAAGTTGGACAAGATGAAGAACTGCATTAAGAAGTCCTCTACCCCTTTTCTGACACTGGTTTATTCATACATAACTTTTTAAAACTATAGAAATGTCTTCGGGTAGAGTTGACACTGGAGTGGGGCTTGGGGACAGGGACGAACCAGTCTCTTTTCAGCTGAATTATGAAATAAAATGCACTTTCTTTCTACCTACCCGTGTGTTCTCAGGCTCCCTTCTTTCAAAGCCCACCTTCCCTGCTACCTCCCGGTTCTCATTCTTGCTAATCTGCACAACACAGTACAAAGCTGTTGTTAATGAGCCAACCAGCCTTTTCCTCCTCCGGTGACCCCGATTAGCATTTGAGTTTTCTACAGCTCCTCAAACTTTTCAAATTAAGTTCCCTTGGGGTTAAGAGTTGTGCTTTTTTTTTTTCCCTCTGCAAATACCACTATACGGACCTCAGTAAGTTTGTGGGTTTGGTTCATTGAGACTTTAAGGGAGATTAACACTTTTTAGTCTGTTATTTATTCTAAATTACAGGAGACTGGTCAAGAGGCGACCACAAAGGACATTCTGTTTACAGACAGAGCTGAACCAGGTTATCTGCAAACTGAAGGAATCTGCCCCGGGGTATATCAGGACTGCTAAATTTTGGAAGTTGAAGTCAGGGAAACTTAATTTGGGGTAATCTGGATACTTATTGTTCTCCACTTTAATACTGACAGTAAAAAACAGGCTTATTAACTGCTTATTAACACTCTGAGCATCAGCCTATAAGCAGAGGCAATATACACTGCCTTTACTGTTCTTTCCCTGGGCCCAGAACATTAACTGACCCATAGCAGAGGCTCATATATTTAAGACTTCAAATAACTGAAAGGGATGTATTAAGTGTGTGGCCTAAAGCAAAATATTTCATTTCTTTTAGGTCTCAGTTTTAGTCACAAAGGGAGGAAGAAAATATCACTGTTTCTGTCAACTTGGCGCTGCAGACAACCCAGGAAAGACAAAGTGTTCCACGGTCCACTTGGGGAAACTTGTACAGGAACTTTGTGAATCTTGAAGGGGATGACGCTGGAAGGTTCACAATGTAGCCTGAATTTATTGAAGCAGCGGCTCTCTCATCTGGAGCACTTGTGGACATTCCCAGGCTGCACAGCAACCCTATGACAGAGGAACCCTCTCCCTATGAATAAAAGACTGCTCCCCACAGATTTGAAACAACCTGTCCCATGTTTCATGCAGTCAGCTCAGACAAACCATGTCTAAAAGCAAATCTAAACCCCAAAGCCCATGCTAGGCTGCCACTGTTTACTGTGGAGTTGCCAAAGCCAAGACTTCCAACCCAGGCTGGAGTTTCAAGACTGACATGGGGGACCCTTTGGCAAAGCAAATTGCTACATCCCAAGAAGTGGTGTAAGACAAAGTCCAGACCATTCATTAACCACAGAGAAGACAGTCTAAGAGTGAACTGAAGAGCTGGAAGAATCTCCTAGAAAGTCTTTTCAAAACAAATATATTCACTGTGGAGAGAGGGTGGGCTTTTCAGGACAGATGGGGCAGAGATGGGCATAAAAAGTGGAAGCCTATTTTGAAAAAGGACCCCAGGTAATATTGAGCATGTTCTCAATCCTCTATAAAACTGATTTGAAGTGGGTCAAGGAGTTCTCTTGAGATGGGCCTTGCAGAATCTTGAGATCAGGCAAAAGCTCCAAACAAAACGCACTGGCTGATCCCACCCCACCCCAGATCCTACCCATCCTAAGGTCAGATCTAGTTCATCTTCAGGGGAGAAGAGCAATTGTTACCCCTCTTAAAAGGACTGAGACCTTGAATCAAGACAAATCTGGGATCACATCCCTTAAGCTATGAAAAACTGTAAAGAAAGCAGGAGGACAACCCTACCTCCCTTACAAGCTGATTAACCTTCATCAACTTACCTTCAAGTTCATCTCTAATCCTTAGTTTCTCTGTTTATAGAAAGAGGAGAGGATTTACTTTTAAAGTTATTACCTCCAGTCACTGTAAGAGATCTAGGGCAGAGCTGGGGCTCAGATTAGCAACCTCTCCCCTGAGAACACTGCTCAGGCCTTCCTAGCCCACTGGCTAGGAAGAGACCCCCCGGCTACTTGAAGTGTGAACAAGACACGTGAGCACTCAGGATGCACACACCCCCTAACTGCAGTTAAAACCATCAAACCAGACTTGCCCTCCCCAGGACTGCAAAACCCCTTTGCCTCACTGAGCCCTACCTTTTCTAGAAATAAAACCACTTACAAGTCAGCCTCAGAAAGTTAAGAACGTGTAAAACAAGAGGATGTTTTTCGATGTTGTTGTGTGACAGTTCTGGCCCACCTGTGGGGTTATTATGCTGCAGGTCCCAAGAGGACCTAGCCTAAAAACCACCAGTTAGCTTGAGTGCCCTGGGAAGAAGAGCTGGGGGTCTCAGAAGAAAAAGACGAACCAGAGTCTGCAGGGTGGAGCCCGAGGGTTCGGGGATTTTTGGAACCAGACAAGGAGTGGGTGTGGGTAGGTCCAGCTGAGTTTTTTTCTTTTTGTTTGCTTTGGGAGGGAAAGAGAAGGGGCCCAAGCCTGTGAAGGGGCTCGGTCGGTAGTTCTTCCACTAACTCTGAACCCAACCCCCTGCACTTCCAAATCCGACCTTCAAAGTGCTAGACGTTTCATAATAATGGCTCACACTTAAGGAGCACTACTACTACAATGGTTAGCACTTAATGAGCCCTTGTTATGAAAATACCAGCTAACCTTAGGGCTGGGAACTGATTCCAGATTAGGAGAGGGGAGGGAGGACTTTTTGCCTGGCGCGGAAAGGAGGGTGTGTCGGGTCCAGGGTGACAGGACTGGGACCGGGTTCTAGGGGTCCAGGGGTCAGTTTGGGTCTGGCCACCAGACTCGGGCCCAGGCCCGGCGTGGCCCGGGCGGCCCTCGGCGCTCCTACCTTTGAGCGAGGTCTCCACCAGGCGCAGGTAAAGCTGCGAGCTCTTGTTGCCGTGGCTCATGCGCTGGGCGAGCCCGTTGCGCTGCAGGACGCACTCTTCAAACTGCACGACATTCTGGTGGCGCCGCTTGAGGCTGGTCAGGGCCCAGAATTCGGCCAGCGCCAGCTCCACGTTCTCGGGGGCGTCGCAGCGGATCTTCTTGACCGCCACCCGGGCCCCGCTGCGCCCGGCCACTGCCTCGTACACCACGCCGTAGCTGCCGCGCCCGATCTCCGCCAACAGGCTGTAGCGCGGCCGCGCCGACCCGCCGCCGCCCTCCGGCCGCCGCCGCGCCAGGTAGGCCTCGCCCGGGGCCTCGGCCGCCACCGGATCCATGGCCTGGGCCGCCGCCGCCGGCCTCAGCTTCGCGCTGAGCGCCCGCGGCACTGGGCTTCGCCTTTTCCGCTCGGGGCTTTGTGTACCTCTGCGAGCGCCGTCCTCCTCCCCCGTTTCCATGGCTGCGGGCGGCGGGGGGAGCAGCAACGGCGCTGCCCGGGACCCCCCTGCCTCATCCCTCCGTCCGGCCCCGGGACGCGGAAGAGCGGGACCTTGGATTGTGACCTGCGGGGGAAAAAGTCGGTTAAACGACCAGGCCTAGGCGGGGAGGCCTGGAGCGTAAGCCTCAGGGCGTCCCACCTCCTCCTCCGGCCGTTGCGGCCCCTTTAAGACGGAAGCCACGGCTGCAGAGCGAACGGGGGAGGGGAGGGGAAAGCGGGAAAGACGAAACCACGGGGCACTGGCTCAGAGGGGGGAGCCGGAGAAAAGAGCAAAAAGTCCCCGCCTTTTCAGTTAATTTATCGTGTAGCAGTACGAAAAACAAGAACCAGTAGTTTCCAAGACTGATGAAAATCGCCTTCAGAAGCAATTCAGACTGTGGAAATCTTTTTCCGCTGCTTGGCTCCCTCTGGGATGCCCCTCCCCGCGTCCCGCCCAGAGTTCTCCCGGGTGTAAACAGTCCATTGAATTAAGCCTGAGCAGAGCCCCGCGGACCGACCCAAGTCCCGCCGGACTGCGGGTGTAAGAGGTTGGCTTAAAAGTTCGGCGTCCCTGAACGCGCCCAACCTGGGGCCCAACTGCCCTCACAGACGCCCGAGGCGGCAGGCGTAGTTCCAGCTTCGGTGCTAGCTTTTACGCCGTGGACAGCGCGCTTACCTGGCCGGCGCCCTTCCACTTCCGGGCAGCGCGTTTCCCTCCTAAGGCCCCCGGCTGGGGATGATCCGCCCCTGGACAGGGCTGCCTCGGGTACGGAGCCGCGCGGGAGGCCGCGGCCCGAGTCGGGCGTGCGACGGCGCCTGCTACTGCACGAGTCACGGCAGCAGTGCTCTCGGGGGACAGCTGGGCGTCCGGGCTCCCGCGGCTCTCCACGTGTTCGCGCCAGCTGAGCCCTTTACGTAACCTTTTTATATAAGCCGCACGTCCGGCCCTCAGTCGGGCCAGCGGAGGCTCCTGGTGGCCCATCCCCCGGAAGGCCGGCTGAGTGCTGCGCCGCCGGCGTCTTGCCAGGGTCGGCCGACCAGCCGCAGCCCGGCGCACCCACGCGGGGCGGGGGCCCAATCACAGACGAGAACACCCAACCAACAAAAAATAGGCGCCAAATTCCCGCGATTCGGCTGTGGCCTCTGGTCTCCGCAGCCGCCTGTGCACCGCAACCTCCTCTCTTCGTCCGCTCTGCGAGAAGAGCTGCCCGCAGTAGGCCCTAATAAATACTGATTGGTCGATTGGATTGGTCCGTTTAATTGATTCATGGGTCTTGCCTGGGAACCGCCCGGACTGGGTTGGACTCCATATCCAATCTCCTATTAAACCTGTTGATCTTGGGCAAACCATTGCCTCCACTTGGAGCCTCAGTTTCCTCTTCTGCAAAATGGGTAGACTGGCCCTTACCTCCCAGGATTGATAGTCCCAAGTTAAATAAATATATTTTATATAAAATGTTAATATGTAAATATTTAGATGTAAATAGAAAGTGGCTAATTGGCAGGGCTGAGAGCGCTGAATGTAAGCTCCGTTTAGGCAGGAATTTAAAAATATCTTGTTCACTAGTGCTCCGTATTTGTAAACTGAATCTACAGATATTTATGGAGTGCCTATAATGTGTGAAAGTGAAGTCGCTCAGATGTGTCCGACTCTTAGTGACTGTAGCCCACCAGGCTTTTCCATTGAATTTTCCAGGCATGAGTACTGGAGTGGATTGCCGTTTCCTTCTCCAGAGGAGGATCTTCCCAACCCAGGGATTGAACCCGGGTCTCCCGCATTACAGGCAGACGCTTTACCATCTGAGCCACCAGGGAATCTCCCATAATGCGTGAGGCGCCCGTTTTTTAAGTTGCTTCCCAGGTTGCTATGATAAAGAACCCGCCTGCCAATGCAAGAGACATAAGAGATGCTGGTTTGATCCCTGGGTGGCGAAGACTTCATTGAGGAGGGCACGCAACCCACTCCAGTATTCTTGCCTCGAAAAGCCCATGGACAGAGGAGCGTGGTGGTCTAGGGTCCATAGGGCCGCAAAGAGTCCGACAAGACTGAAGCGACTTAGCACCGCATTCTCGCTGGGGAAAGAGCACTGAACAAGACAATCTCTACCTTAGTTGAGGTTCTGTGCCTCATCAAATCATACGCTGCTACTGCTGCTGCTAAGTCGCTTCAGTCGTGTCCGACTCTGTGCGACCCCATAGATGGCAGCCCACCAGGCTTCCCCGTCCCTGGGATTCTCCAGGCAAGAACACTGGAGTGGGTATCAAATCATATGGGTGACTGCAAATTAGTTAACACACTTTGTGTCTCTCCTCCTTATCTGTAAAATGCGAAGAGCAGTATGTGAGAATTCACTGAGTTTAGAAGGTTAAAGCACTTAGGACAGGGCCTTCGCACACATTAAATGTTAGATATTATTAAATAAATTAATACACAGAATCATTTTACAATGTAAGTGTGATAGATGAAAAGAATGAGCTAAAGAGTGCCGGGGGGCTGGGGACAGGCCACTTTTGTTGGTGTGATCACTAAAATAAATTTTGGGGGTAAAATTTCAAATTTACATATAAATTGCAAGCATGGTAAAGATTCTCATACATTTTTTAATCAGGATAATAGTTTGCTATATTTTACTACATTTGCATTGTCGTATTCTCTTGTGTATTTGTGTATGTATTATATATAGACGTGGGTGTACTTTTTCCCCCCACACCACTTTATGTTTCAGACATCATGCCCCTTTAATCCCAAATACTTCTGTGTGTATTTCCTAAGAACATGAATATTGTCTTGCAAAACCTTGGTACAACTATCAAAATCAAGAATTTTGACAATAAAACGATTTTTAATACATCTTCCATACTTAAATGTTGCCACTTGTCCCAAAAGTATAGCTATTCCCACGATCCAATCAGGATCACATATTTACATTTAGTTGTCATGCCTCTTTGGTGGTGGTGGTTTAGTTGCTAAGTCGTATTAGACTCGTTGTAACCTGCATGGACTGTAGCCTACCAGGCTCTTCTGTCCATGGAATTTCCCAGGCAAGAATACTGGAGTAGGTGTCCATTTCCTCCTCCTGTGGGTCTTCCCGACCCAGGGATTGAACCCAAGTCTCCTACATTGCTGGCAGGTTACCATTGAGCCACCAGGGATTCCCCATGCCTCTTCAGTTTCTTCAGAAAAGCAGCTTTTCTTTGTCTTTGTGACCTTAACGTTTTCAAAGAGTACTGGTGAGTTATCTTCTGCTGCTGCTGCTGCTAAGTCACTTCAGTCATGTCTGACTCTGTGCAACCCCATAGATGGCAGCTCACGAGGCTCCCCCATCCCTGGGATTCTCCAGGCAAGAACACTGGAGTGGGTTGCCATTTCCTTCTCCAATGCATGAAAGTGAAAGATGAAAGTGAAGTCGCTCAGTCGTGTCCGACTCTTAGCCATCCCATGGACTACAGCCCACTAGGCCCTCCGTCCATGGGATTTTCCAGGCAAGAGTACTGGAGTGGGGTGCCATTTAGATATGTCTGATATTTTCTCATGATTAGAATCAGGTTATGCATTTTTGGTAGGAATGGTACCAAAAGAAGTCAAGTCCTCCGTGGACCACATCAGGAGGCATGTGATGTCGTTTTATCCCAGTACTGATGATGTCCACTTTGATCACTTGGTCTCTGCCAAGGTACTCCACTGAAAAGTTACTGTTTCCCCCTTTTTAGTTATTAAGTATCTCACGGGAAGATATTCTGAGACTGTCCTGTTCTGCCTCAGATCCTCACCCAGTTTTTTTAACCATTCATTGATGATTCTTGCCCGAATCAGTTTTTCCAATGGTTACAAAATGGTGGTTGGAGAGCCTCTAGTTTAGTTTGCTAGGGCTGCCATAACAAAATATCACTGACTGGGTGGCTTAATAAATTTATTTTCTCACAGTTGTGGAGACTGGAAGTTCAAGATCAAAGTGTGGGCATTTTGGCTTCTCCTGAAACCTCTGTCCTTAGTTTGTAGATGCTGCCTTCTGGCTATAAGGCATAAGACCATCCCTCTGTGTTGGTTATCTTTTCCTCCTCTAGAAAGGACACAGTCATACTGCGTTCGGGCCTACCCTAACTGGCTCATTTAGCTTAATCACCCCATTAAAGACTTTATCTCCAAATATTCTAAGGTACTGGGGGATTGTGAATTCCATGGTGAAGTACAGGGAAACCTGGCATGCTGCAGTCCATGGGGTCGCAGAGAGTCGGACACGACTGAAAGACTGAACAAGAAAGGTACTGGGAGACTGTAAATTCCACACGTGAGTTTGGCAAGGGTGTGGAGGGGGAGAGTGACACAATTACGTCTTTGACAGTGACAGGAACTGGAACCTCGAGGTAGCTGTGCTCGTGGAAAGGCATTTCAGAAAGAGGGAATAAGTACAGAAGCTGTGAGACAGGAACATGATTGATGTCAAATGTAAGCCAGTGGGTGAGAATGTGAAATGGTACAACCACTTTGGAGAAAAAAGTTTAGCAGTTTCTTATGTTTACCCTATAGCCCAGTAAGAATTCATTAATACCCTTACATAAGAGTGTTTATAGTGGCTTTTTCTTTAAGAGTCCCAAATTGGAAAGCACTCCAATGTTCAACAATATTTGAATGAATAACCAGATTGTTGTATTCTTGTACCAAGAAACGCTGTTCACTGGGTGAAAAAAAGGAATGAAATATTGATACAACAACATGGCTGAACCAAAATAATTATGCCAAGTGAAAGAAGTCAGGTACAAAAGTGTATATACTGGATAATTCTATATATAATTCTTGAAAATGCAAACTAATTTATGGTGACTAAGAAAGCAGATTAGTAGTTGGGGTAGGGAGGAGGAGATGGAATATAAAGGGACTTGATAAACTTTTTGAGGGGGTGGATATGTTCGTGACCATGAAATTATCTTACTATACTTTCAAGAGGGGAATATGTTAAAAAAAACACAACTGTCTGCTTTAAATAAGTGCAGTTTTTGTACATCAAGTTTACAGCTTTACCTAAATAAAGCTACTTTATAAATGGGGGTGGAGGGGAAGAGTACATACTGTGTAATTCCATTAACGTAAACGCAAGCTGCACTGATCTATGGTAGCAGAAATCATATCAGTGGTCATCTTTGGGTGGGAACTGACTGCTTAGGGGCACAAGGGAATTTTCTGGGTGATGAAGTTTTACTGTATGTAAATTATCTTGCAGTAAAGTTGATTTAAAAGATGAGAAAACAAACCATACTGTGCCACCATGAACACCCATCTTTACTTAGAGCTTCTTTTTTATTAAATAATTTATTTTTATTTTTAAGATTATTTTATTTTCGGCTGCACTGGTTCCTTGTTGCTACCAGCGGGCTTTCTCTAGCTGCGGCACACAGGTGTCTCGCTGCGGTGGCTTCTCTTGTTGCAGAGCGTGGGCTCTAGGGCGCGCTGGCTTCAGCAGTTGCAGCATGTGGGCTTAGTACTTGCGTTGCCCAGGCTAGGTTGCCTCGCAGCATGTGGAATCTTCCTGGACCAGGGACCGAACCTGAGTCCCCTGCCTTGGCTGGCAAATTCTTAACCACTGGACCACCAGGAAAGTCCTACTTAGAGTTTCTAAGGGCAGACGGCTGCATCGCGCTCAGGCACAGCTCTGGCTCCACTCCTGTCCTCACTGGCCTCATGTGTTGAACAAGCCCAGTGGAGTCTCCCTTCCTGTAGTTTTCCTACTTGAACTTTCAGTTCAGTTCAGTTCAGTCGCTCAGTCCTGTCCGACTCTTTGCGACCCCATGAATTGCAGCACGCCAGGCCTCCCTGTCCATCACCAACTCCCAGAGTTCACTCAAACTCACGTCCATTGAGTCGGTGATTCCATCCAGCCATCTCATCTTCTGTCGTCCCCTTCTCCTCCTGCCCCCAATCCCTCCCAGCATCAGAGTCTTTTCCAATGAGTCAACTCTTTGCATGAGGTGGCCAAAGTACTGGAGTTTCAGCTTTAGCATCATTCCTTCCAAAGAAATCCCAGGACTGATCTCCTTCAGAATGGACTGGTTGGATCTCCTTGCAGTCCAAGGGACTCTCAAGAGTCTTCTCCAACACCACAGTTCAAAAGCATCAATTTTTCAGCGCTCAGCCTTCTTCACAGTCCAACTCTCACATCCATACGTGACCACAGGAAAAACCATAGCCTTGACTAGACGAACCTTTGTTGAGAAAGTAATGTCTCTGCTTTTGAATATGCTATCTAAGTTGGACATAACTTTCCTTCCAAGGAGTAAGCGTCTTTTAATTTCATGGCTCCAGTCACCATCTGCAGTGATTTAGGAGAGATCAGATCTGAAGCTCTGGGAGAACCATAATGAGTGTAAACTCTTTTTCATGCTGTGAGAAGGGCCAGGCTACTTGAAAAATTGTTGATAGCTTGATGTTTTTTCCCTACACTTTGGTTTGTTTAAGTTACAGAAATAACCTATTCTTATTATTATAACCAATAGCCAATATTTATTAAAGTTTTCTGTCCAGCACAGAAATTAACAGAGAATTCTCATGCTCATTCTGTGAGGTAGTTACTATCATTAGCTGCATTTTACAGATGAAGAGACTGAGAGAGGAGTTTGATTAACTGGGATTTGAACTGATACTTCAGGCTCTTCACACCACCTTACCCAGCTCAGCTTCCCCACGGTAAGCATTTACTTGAACAATTATGGCAAACCTTCTTTCACGCCTTTCTCCATCGACAAACAGCCCTACCTCCAGTTCCCTGGAGCCTCGCACAGTGCCAGACATGACTGGAGCTCAATATTTAGTGACAGAAGAGATGAAGGAAAAGGGAGGCGAAGCAGGGAGGCTTTACGTCCTTCCAGTAGAACCCTGCCTCTGAGGGGCTGACATAAAAAGTAATAGTGGGATTATGTGGTTCCTAATAACATTAGCCCTACAAAGGACAATAAAGCAGGTGAAGGAAGAGCAAAGGGTGTTCTATGTTAGAATGGAGGGTTCAGGAAAGGAGTTGACTATTGAGCAGAGTCCTAGTAGAAGTGAAAGAATCAGCCAAATGGATACTGACTAGAAGAACATTCCGTGTCAGGGGGAAGAGCAGGTGCAAAGGCCCTGGGATTGTAGCAGGTGAAGAGGCTGGTGTGATTGGAGCACAGGGGAAAGAGAAGAGTAGTGGGAAGCAGAATGATGATGCTTCCTTCTCATCCCTGGTACTTCAGTTCAGTTCAGTTCTGTCGCTCAGTCATGTCCGACTCTTTGCAACCCCATGAATTGCAGCACGCCAGGCCTCCCTGTCCATCACCAACTCCCGGAGTTCACTCAAACTCAGGTCCATCGAATCGGTGATGCCATCCAGCCATATCATCCTCTGTTGTCCCCTTTTCCTCCTGCCCCTAATCCCTCCCAGCATCAGAGTCTTTTCCAATGAGTCAACTCTTCACATGAGGTGGCCAAAGTACTGGAGTTTCAGCTTTAGCATCAGTCCTTCCAAAGAACACCCAGGACTGATCTTTAGAATGGACTGGTTGGATCTCCTTGCAGTCCAAGGGACTCTCAAGAGTCTTCTCCAACACCACAGTTCAAAAGCAAGGGTGAGAATACCCAAGGGGCAGCTGACCCTGGGTTGGTGGGGAGTGATTCTGTGAGGAAAGCATTAGGCTCTGGCCTGAGAGGGAAAGGTTGGGTGAGTGGAGAAGTGTAGAAGGGATGGAAGCTGACAGAAGGCTGAGGCTGCTCCAGTGGGCTGTGTGAGAGGGTAGTGAGAATGAGAAGAAAGCTTGGGGGTTGAGGGTTGGGGGCAGGAGATGGCAGGGGGCCATGGTGGAGAATTATCTGAAATAAATTGTAACAGGGCAGCTCAGGGGGGTTCCCAAGGAGGGAGAAGCTGATACAGGGTATGTGGAGAGGACTGTGGAGGTGCTGAAGGACAGAAGCTTGAGGTGGATGCCTCAGGTAGAGGGTGTACTCTGAGCCGGGGACCCTGGGAAGAGCTGGGGGGAAGACTATGCAGTTGGCTTGAATTCCCCTCCCTTGACAGAACTGTATTTCTGAGGCTCCAGGAGCCCTGTCCCCAAGAAAAACTGGAGCCTGTCATGCTTTCTAACTAGTCTCTCGCAACTACAGGGAGAGACGGTTGACTCCATTTTATGAATGGGAAGACAGAACCTCAGAAGCTGTCACATCACAAACAAGCTGAATGGCTGAAATCTGATCCCCAACAGCCTTGTGTTTTGGTATCCAAACTCTTAGTTAGTTAGTTCAGTTGCTCAGTCCTGTCCAACTCTTTGCCACCCCATGGACTGCAGCATATCAGGCTTCCCTGTCCGTCACCAACTCCCAAAACTTACTCAAACTCACGTCCATCAAGTTGGTGATGCCATCCAGCCATCTGATCCTCTGTCGTCCCCTTCTCCTCCTGCCTTCAATCTTTCCCAGCACCAGGGTCTTTTCTAATGAGTCGGCTCTTCGCGTGGTAGCCCAAGTATTGGAGCTTCAGCTTTAGCATCAGTCCTTCCAATGAATATTCAGGGTTGATTTCCTTTAGGATTGACTGGTTTGATCTGCTTGCAGTCCAAGGGACTCTCAAGAGTCCCTTCTCTAACACCACACTTCAAAAGCATTAATTCTTTGGTGCTCAGCTTTCCTCATAGTCCAACTCTCACATCCATATATGACTACTGGAAAAACCATGGCTTTGACTAAACAGACCTTTGTAGGCAGAGTAATGTCTCTGCTTTTGAATATGCTGTTTAGATTGGTCAAAGCTTTTCTTCTAAAGAGCAAGAGTCTTAATTTCATGGCTGCAGTCACCATCTGCAGTGATTTTGGAGCCCAAGAAAATAAAGTCTGTCACTGTTTCCATCTAAACTCTTAACTGTTATACAAACCAAGGTTCTCCAGCTTGAGTGCACCTCAGTATCCCCTAGATTGCTGGGTCCCACCCCCAGAGCCACTAACCAGTGAGTCCTAGATTGGGCTTGATTATTTACATCTCACTGGTCCCAGGTGATGCCGATGTTGATGTTGCTGGTCCAGGAACCACACTTTGAAAACTAATGCACACACTATACTGCCCCTGGACTGAGCACAACAATGATGCAGTTGTAGAGGACTGGAGTTCTGGCAAAGAATTTGGGGATGGATTGAAGATATTACATTGAAAATGTAAGCAAATAAGTCACAAGGTGATTATTGAAGCCAAGAAAATATAAACAATTTTTACCAAAAACATTGTAATCATCATAAACTATAACACTCAGCTGGAAATAATATTACATTGTCATTATAATGTAAAAACAGTACATTGATTTAACCAGAAATTATGATATAATTATTTGGAGAAAATTGGAGTGGGAGCATGTGTACATGTGAGTGCGTGCACGCACACGCGTGCACACGTGTGTGTGTGTGTATAGAGAAAGAGAAAAACCGTATCTTTATTCTTTACAGCTGAAAGAAATAGAAAAAGTCTAAAATTTTAAAATCTTAACGTGACACCACAATCAGGTATAAAGAAGTAAGCAGGGACTTCCCAGGTGGCAGGTGGATACCCTGCAATGCAGGAGACTTGGGTTCGATCCCTGGTCAGGGAACTAAGATCCCACATGCCACGGGGCAACTAAGCTGAGCACCGAAACTACTGAGCCCACGCACCTTGACTCGAGAGTCTGTGCACCTCAACAAAAGATACTACCCCAAGCACCACAACGAAGACCTAGCACAGCTCCTCGCCTCCAGAAAGTAACCACAGAATGAGATGTTGCTTTATAGGATGGGTCTCAGTGGCGAGAAAGGGATTTTTGTTTTAAGCCTTGTAGTACCTAACTTGTAGCAGTAACTGACTCTTAAACATTGTATATATTTATTACCAAGATTAAAATTGAAATTAAAAATAAAAGTGGATTTAGCCACCGCTGAAACAGCCTGTCAGCTTGGTGGCGCTGTTCAGCTTCTGGCCACAATACCCACCTCTTGTCCTTGAATTGCCTAGAAGCATCTGGAGGGCTACAAGCAGTAAGTATCCAAATCACACCCTGGGGACGCTACACTGGAGACTTTACATCCAGTGAGACTCAACAGAGGAGGCCTCTTGTCTATTTACTGAGGACCTGAGTCAGAAAACAAAGACAGAAGCAGATACAGCCACTCTGTTTCCCAAACTTAACGGATTGTTCTCATTTCAAATGTTCTTCCTATCAGTGCTCAGAATTTCCACTTCTCTCTTCTGGGAATGGCATAGAAATTCTTTGTTCAGCTCTCATCTGAGTATTTGCTGCAGAAAATTTGCTGTTAATTTCTCAGGAGTTGTTTTTGATTCTTCGAAAGGTAAAGGAATACAATGAGCTAGCTGGGCAAAGTCCTTGATTCTATAACTATTGTGGGACATTCAAAATAAACTATTGAGGAGTCTAGTTGAAATGCACATGACTGGAAGGCACCAAAGTACACAAAATGATCAAAGTGTGAAGCATACAGCCTTTTACGAAGGGAATTTGAAAATTCATTGTTTATTAATATATTTAAAAATTCATACACTTTGAACCAGGGATTTCATTTCTAGGATTTATCCTATAGAAATACATGCCCATGCGTGGAAGAGTATGTATGCTACAAGGATTTTTATTCTGGTCATTTGTAATAGTAAAATATTAGAAATATTCAAGGGCCAGAGACAGGGGATTACTTACATACAGCCACACATTTGAATACAATGTAGCCCAAATGTATGAGTTATCTCCTATATGCTGTCACAGAATAAGAATTCACAACAAATAGCTGAGCAATTTCAAATCCTAAAAGATGATGCTGTGAAAGTGCTGCACTCAATATGCCAGCAAATTTGGAAAATGCAGCAGTGGCCACAGGACTGGAAAAGGTCAGTTTTCATTCCAATCCCAAAGAAAGGCAATGCCAAGGAATGTTCAAACTACTGCACAACTGCACTTATCTTACACACTAGCAAAGTAATGCTTAAAATTCTCCAAGCTAGGCTTCAATAGTATATAAACTGAAAACTTCCAGATGTTCAAGCTGGATTTGAAAAGGCAGAGGAACCAGAGATCAAACTGCCAACATCCAATGGATCATAGCAAAAGCAAGAGAGTTCCAGAAAAACATCTACTTCTGCTTTTATTGACTATGTCAAAGCCCTTGACTGTGTGGATCACAACAAACTGTGAAACATTCTTCAAGAGGTGGAAATACCAGACCACCTTCCCTGCCTCCTGAGATACCTGTATGCAGGTCAGGAAGCAACAGTTAGAACTGGACGTGGAACAACAGACTGGTTCCAAATTGGGAAAGGAGTATGTCAAGGCTGTATATTGTCACTCTGCTTATTTAACTTATATGCAGAGTACATCATGCAAAATTCTGGGCTGGATAAAACATGAGCTGGAATCAATACTGCTGGGAGAAATATTAATAACCTTAGATGTGCAGATAACACCACCCTTATGGAAGAAAGTGAAGAGGAACTAAAGAGCTTCTTGATGAAAGTGAAAGAAGAGTGAAAAAGCTGGCTTAAAACTCAACATTCAGAAAACAAAGATCATGGCATCTGGTCCCATCACTTCATGCCAAATAAATGGGGGAACAATGGAAACAGTAAGAGACTTTATTGGGCTCCAAAATCACTGCAGATGGTGACTGCAGCCATGAAATTAAAAGACACTTGCTCCTTGGAAGAAAAGCTATGACCAACCTAGACAATATATTAAAAAACAGACACATTACTTTGCCTATGAAGGTCCGTCTAATCAAAGCTATGGTTTTTCCAGTAGTCATGTATGGATGTGAGAGTTGAACGATAAAGAAAGTTGAGTGCTAAAGAACTGATGCTTTTGAAATGTGGTATTGGAGAAGACTCTTGAGAGTCCCTTGGACTGCAAGCGGATCAAACCAGTCAATCCTAAAGGAAATCAACCCTGAATATTCACTGGAAGGACTGATGCTGAAGCTGAAGCTCCAATACTTGGGCCACCTGATGTGAAGAACTGACTCACCTGATGCTGGGAAAGATTGAAGGCAGGAGGAGAAGGGGGGACGGAGGATGAGATGATTAGATGGCATCACCGACTCGATGGACATGAGTTTGAGTAAGCTCTGGGAGTTGGTGATGGACAGGGAGGCCTGGTTATTCTACAGTCCATGGGGTCGAGAAGAGTTGGACAGGACTGAGTGGCTGAACTGAACATAGAAAGAAGAAAAGTCGGTCAGTTGTGTCTGACTCTTTGCAACCTCTTGCACTATACAGTCCATGGAATTCTCCAGGCCAGAATACTTGAGTGGGTAGCCTTTCCCTTCTCCAGGGGATTTTCCCATCCCAGGGATAGAACCCAGGTCTCCCGCATTGCAGGCAGATTCTTTACCAACTGAGCTATCAGGAAACTGAACATATTGTTACATAAAATGCAAATATAAACTATAAACTAGCATAACCTCAAATTTTGTTGAAATATATATATATGGCTGCTAGCCTTCACTGAGTTTTTCTCTGTATTTGGGACTGTCCTCGGTGCTATAATGGAGAAGGCAATGGCACCCCACTCCAGTACTCTTGCCTGGAAAATCCCATGGATGGAGGAGCCTGGTAGGCTTCAGTCCATGGAGTCGCTAAGAGTTGGACATGACTGAGCGACTTCACTTTCACTTTTCACTTTTATTCATTGGAGAAGGAAATGGCAACCCACTCCAGTATTCTTGCCTGGAGAATCCCAGGGATGGGGGAGCCTGGTGGGCTGCCATCTGTGGGGTCTCACAGAGTCGGACACGACTGAAGAGACTTAGCAGAAGCAGCAGTAGGTGCTATAAATAAATACTAATTTATTCCAATACATCTATAAGTTTTTTCATTATTATCTCCATTTTCCATAGAAACTGAGGCTCAGAGAGGTTAGGTTACTTTCTCAAAGCCATAGCACTAAGAAGTGATGGAGCTTGGTTTCAAACTGAGGTATATCTGATTCCAAAGCTGGTGGTACTTACATGTACTCATGTTAGTTTCTACATACATAAAGGAAACATTTGGATAAATAATACTCTACATGCCAAAAAGAATTCTCTCTAGGTGATTCTTTCAACATTTCTGTATTATTTGAACTTTTTATGCATTTAATCTTTAGTATTAGTTTTTAAGTACTTTTTTGTAGATATAAAAAGAAATAAAATTCAGTTTACTAGAATGTGCAATAATGTAGACTGCACTTCCTTGCTCACTTGCTTAGTGAATATTGATTAAGCTCCTACTGTCTGCTGGATTAGGGACTGAGATGAATGAAACCCAGTTCCTGTCATGGAGGAACATAGGATCTCAGGAGGACCAGAAAGAAGCACTGGGTCCTCAGTCTTCCGGCTGTATTGCACTGAGACTTTCCTGGAGACTTTCGTTGGCCAGAGAGCAATGAGGTTGCAGCATTGGTATCAACATTCAAAGTGTTGCCTCTTTCAACTTATGGTACCAGGTACTGTGCAGAGACCTGAACATAATACACTTTCAGGATCTTGTTATGAATAAGGCACACTTTCTGCTGGCAAAATCTGGTATTGTGAGGAAAACTGCTATTTTTCTAAATAGTTACAGTTCCCCACTGGTGAAAATAATGATAATAACTAACACTTAAGAAGTACTCACTAGACACTGGTTCATATACATTTTTAGGTGGTTTTTTTTTTTTTTTTTAGTTTTCTTTTTTTTTTTTAATTTTATTTTATTTTTAAACTTTACAATATTGTATTAGTTTTGCCAAATATCTAAATGAATCCGCCACAGGTATACATTTGTTCCCCATCCTAAACCCTCCTCCCTCCTCCCTCCCCATACCATCCCTCTGGGTTGTCCCGGTGCACCAGCCCCAAGCACCCAGTATCGTGCATCGAACCTGGACTGGCAACTCGTTTCATACATGATATTATACATGTTTCAATGCCATTCTCCCAAATTTTCCCACCCTCTCCCTCTCCAACAGAGTCCATAAGACTGTTCTATACATCAGTGTCTCTTTTGCTGTCTCGTACACAGGGTTATTGTTACCATCTTTCTAAATTCCATATATATGCGTTGGTATACTGTATTGGTGTTTTTCTTTCTGGCTTACTTCACTCTGTATAATAGGCTCCAGTTTCATCCACCTCATTAGAACTGATTCAAATGTATTCTTTTTAGTGACTGAGTAATACTCCATTGTGTATATGTACCATAGCTTTCTTATCCATTCATCTGCTGATGGACATCTAGGTTGCTTCCATGTCCTGGCTATTATAAACAGTGCTGTGATGAACACTGGGGTACACGTGTCTCTTTCCCTTCTGGTTTCCTCAGTGTGTATGCCCAGCAGTGGGATTGCTGAATCATAACGCAGTTCTATTTCCAGTTTTTTAAGGAATCTCCACACTGTTCTCCATAATGGCTGTACTAGTTTGCATTCCCACCAACAGTGTAAGAGGGTTCCCTTTTCTCCACACCCTCTCCAGCATTTATTGCTTGTAGACTTTTGGATCGCAGCCATTCTGACTGGCGTGAAATGGTACCTCATAGTGGTTTTGATTTGCATTTCTCTGATAATGAGTGATGTTGAGCATCTTTTCATGTGTTTGTTAGCCATCTGTATGTCTTCTTTGGAGAAATGTCTATTTAGTTCTTCGGCCCATTTTTTGATTGGGTCATTTATTTTTCTGGAGTTGAGCTGTAGGAGTTGCTTGTATATTTTTGAGGTTAGTTGTTTGTCAGTTGCTTCATTTGCTATTATTTTCTCCCATTCTGAAGGCTGCCTTTTCACCTTGCTAATAGTTTCCTTTGATGTGCAGAAGCTTTTAAGTTTAATTAGGTCCCATTTGTTTATTTTTGCTTTTATTTCCAATATTCTGGGAGGTGGGTCATAGAGGATCCTGCTGTGATGTATGTCGGAGAGTGTTTTGCCTATGTTCTCCTCTAGGAGTTTTATAGTTTCTGGTCTTAAGTTGAGATCTTTAATCCATTTTGAGTTTATTTTTGTATATGGTGTTAGAAAGTGTTCTAGTTTCATTCTTTTACAAGTGGTTGACCAGATTTCCCAGCACCACTTGTTAAATTGAAGTATAGTTGATTTACAATGTTGTGCTAATTTCTGTTGCATAGCACAGTGACTCAGTTATATATGCGTTCTTTTTTGTAGTCTTTTTCATCATGGTTTGTCCCAGGACACTGAATATAGTTCTCTGTAGGACCTGTAGTTCCCAGTAGGACCTTGTTGTCCATCCATTTTATGTGTAATAACTTGCACCTATGCTCCATACTCCCCATACATTTCTTACATATACTAATTTGCTGAATTCTTAACCCTCTGAGATACTGTCTTTATCTCTATTTTACAGATGAGGAAACTGAGGCAGAAGAGTTTAGGCAACTTACCCAAGATCACGCAACTAAGAAATTCCACTGAAGACTAGGAAATTCCAATCCAGGTAAGTGCTTAGAAGAGCACAACTAAAGAACCCAATGTGTGGGAGAACAATCATGATTAAAAAATTGTATTATCAGCCCTAATAGTACCTGTCACAACCACACAGAGCTTTGTGAGTTTTAAGTGCTTTTGAATAATGTCTCCATGATAGACGATCCCCAATATAAAATGATCCTCCCATTTTTCACAATGAGAAGTTTGCAAAAAAGAAAATATTTGGAGGCCCATCTTGAATATATAAATTCTTAAGACGTCGATGAAATTATCAAATGTCTATGTATAATATGTATTATTTTAGGTATGTACATGTTTTAAATATTGTTAATATACTTAAATGTTATTTACATATATTATATATTAATTTAGAAATACTGTTTTTTTCCCCCAAACTGACACTTTACAAAACATCTTTATTGCATCTCATCCTGTGCATCTTTGACCTCATATCTTTATTACCCCTGGAATAGGAAATAGCAACCCACTCCAGTATTCTTACCTGGAAAATTTCATGGGCAGATGGTTTCTGAATCACCCAACTCACTTTCTAGATGACATACATTTCACTCCTATATAATTTGTTTGTTATCCAGAACTTTCTGAGCTTTATATGATGTTGTCACTGAGATATTTTATACTTAAAGTCCCAGTTCACTTAATCTTAGGACAGTATTTTTTTGTGTGTGTCCTGTTGGTTGATATTTGTGATCACAACATCCTTTTTAAAGTCCTCTTTATGAGGCTTGCATCTTTGCTAAGTCGCTTCAGTCGTGTCCGACTCTGTGTGACCCCATAGACGGCAGCCCACTAGGGTTACCCCCATCCCTGGGATTCTCCAGGCAAGAACACTGGAGTGGGTTGCCATTTCCTTCTCCAATGCATGAAAGTGAAAAGTGAAAGTGAAGTCGCTCAGTTGTGTCCAACTCTTAGTGACCCCATGGATTGTGGCCCACCAGGCTCCTCCGTCCATGGGACTTTTCAGGCAAGAGTACCGGAGTTGGTTGCCGTTGCCTTCTCTAGTATAATGACTACATCTGTGTCAAAAACTCTTTTTAAACCCCTTCGTCAGGTGACTTCTGTAAATTGGTCTTTTGCAAACAATACTTTGTTGTTTAAAGTAATTGAAGAGGGACTTCCTTGATGGTCCAATGGCTAAGACTCTCTGGTCAGGGAAATAGATCCCACCTGCCACAGCTAAGAGTTCGCATGCTGCAGCTAAAGATTCTGCGTGCCACAACTAAGACCTGGTGAAGCTGAACAAACAAATACATAGAAAATAACTTAAAAAATATAGTAGTTGAGATAGTCTGCTGCTGCTGTTGCTGTTGCTGCTGCTAAGTCGCTTCAGTCGTGTCCGACTCTGTGAGACCCCATAGACGGCCTCCTACCAGGCTCCTCTGTCCCTGGGATTCTCCAGGCAAGAACACTGGAGTGGGTTGCCATTTCCTTCTCCAATGCATGAAAGTGAAAAGTGAAAGTGAAGTTGCTCAGTCGTGTCCGACTCTTAGCGACCTCATGGACTGCAGCCCACCAGGCTCCTCCGTCCATGGGATTTTCCAGGCAAGAGTACTGGAGTGGGGTGCCATTGCCTTCTCCGTGAGATAGTCTAGGTAATACGAAAGACTGTGAGGCTTTGTAAAAAATGAAATACAAAGCAATTCCCACTTTCCTCTGAGGGATAATTTATGGTGAAAACCACTTGCCTTATATCCAGGTGTAGACCACACATTAACCTTATCTATTAAACTTGGCAAACTTGCCTGTACAAATCTGTATAGTGGGCCCTGTCCTCACTTAACACATGAGTAATCTGAGACTCAGAGGTGAGGTGACTTGCCCGAGGGACCTCACAAATGGCAGAGCTGAAACACAGCTCAAACCAGAGTCTGTCTGATCCTCTCACTCACCCTCTCCCATTAAAGCCACCAGAGAAGAAAAAAAAAATCAAGCCACCGGGAGAGTTTCTAAACCAACTTCCTAATTTAGATGGCTGGCCCTGGTAGGAATGTGGGGCTGTGTTGACAGAATACTAACACTGATTTATTTATTGTTCTCTTATTGCCTTATGTTTATATAGCTGTGTGCAGTATTTCATAAAGAGAATGGCAAAGCAATTTGCAAATATAAAACCCAGATGCTTAATTTTAATTTCTGGGTTTCTGTTTCAAATTTAGTGCAAGCAGGTTGTTTATACTGTAAGTAAATGCCCTAGTGTCTATAAAGATCCCTGGAAGCTGCTCTTAGGTCCTGAAATGGTTTATTTGCTTACATTTGTTTTGTTGTAAAATAATCACTTCAGGTATGAAGTGGGAAGAGTCAATGGTGCCTGGTTTGGGGGTGCAAGTTCCCCTACAAGGCTGTGCTGGAGCTGTTTCCTCAAGGCTCATGAGAGCTGTTCATGCACATCTCTCCCAAGCTCTGCTCAGTGACGTCAGGGTGGCAGCTGGAAATCAGCCAGGGGGAATATTTACAAAGGAAGTCCTTCCATTCCCCCTCTGCCCCTTCCCCAAATGATTTAAGCTCCCTGTACATTGTGAATAGTAAGAGTACTTTCTTTCCAGGTTTTCTGAAGATTTAGTGAAATAAAACATGGCAGTGCTTCTATGTTTATTTATTTAGATAAATAATGCATATGCAGGGTTGAAATAATCAAACAAAAAGGCTACAGTGAAAAGTAAGTTTCCTTCCCAACCTGGACTTCCATTCCAATTCCTATCCTGAGAGGCAGACTGTTTCTTGAAATCCTTTCAGAAATGTACTCTGCATTTATAAGCATATAGTGAAAAAGGAAAGTGAAGTCGCTCAGTTGTGTTCAATTCTTTGCAATCCCATGGACTGTAGCCTACCAGATTCCTCCGTCCATGAAATTTTCCAGTCAAGAGTACAGGAGTGGGTTGCCATTTCCTTCTCCAGGGGATTTTCCCGACCCAGGGATCGAACCCACGTCTCCTGCATTGCAGGCAGATGCTTTACCATCTGAGCCACCAGGGAAGCCCATAAGCATATAGACATGTATACAAATGTAGATCTATAAGCCAGTTTAGAATAATCACAGACAGACAGAGATAAAATATATGTCTCAGTGTGTGTGTGTTCTGCCCCTTGACACACATACTGAGACATATGTTTTATCTCTAACTGTGATTATTCTAAACTGGCTTCTAAGATCTGTTTTTTGTTTTTTTTTTTTTTAATTATTTTTTATTTGGGTCTTCATTGCTGCTCCAGCTTTTCTATAGTTTCTTTGAGTAGGGGAGACTACTCTCTAATTGCAGTGCATGGGCTTCTAGTTGCGGTGGCTTCTCTTGCTTCAGCTCACGGGCTCTAGACCACAGGGTCAGTGGTTATGGCACACAGGCTTAGTTGCCACGTGGCTTGTGGGGTCTTCCCAGAGCAGGGATTGAACCCATGTCTCCTGCATTGATAGGCGGATTCTTTATCACTGAGCCACCAGGGAAGCCCTAACGTTATTTTTAAGGGTTGCCATTATTCCATTTTTAGATGCACCATGGGTTATTTAAGCAACCTTCTGTGGGTGACATTCAGATTGTTTCTCATCTCTTGCCAGTACAATGAGCATTAAATAACCTGTCTTTTGCACATAAACATGAGTGTATCTATATGCTCAATTCCTGGAAATGGAACCATTGGGTCAAAGAGTATAGGCGTTTAGAATTCTGGTTTGATTGTCAACTGCCTTTCAAGAGTTGTACCGCTTTTCTCTCCAACCTATGGGATAGATAAGTGCGAATCCCTACAGCCTCGGGACATTGTCCAACTTTTTGATCTGTCTCATCTGGCAACCTGGGCACATAAATGGTCCTCATTATTATTATTGATGGAAAAACTTAGGTGTGGGAGTGGCACTTGGGCACTGGAGTTCCATGAACTCTGCTTTGCAGGCTTTTTGTCATCTCCATTTTTCTTGAATGAAATTTCTCAGGAACATTAAGGATCAAGAGGGTGAGAAGCTCTAGTACTCTGGGAAGTTCTGGTACAGTTTGTTCCCTGTCACTGTAACAGAATCAGCTTTCTGAAATACAGACTTGCTCTTCTCTTGCTCTTCTGTCTAAACTTACCGTGGCTCCACATTTACCAAAGTTCTTGAACCAGCAGTGCCCTTGAACTGGTTGGAAATGTACATTTTCAGACTCCTCTGCAGACCTACTACATCAGACACTCTGGAAGAGGGGCTAAGCTCCAGCAAGGGTGATGCTGCTGTGAGCTCAAGTTTGAAACCCCTGACTTACAGAATGAAGTGGCCCCTTTCTAACCTGTGACTCAAGTCTACCTTTCCTATTCTGTCCTACAACTTCTAAACACACCTAGTTATTGGCTTCTCAAAACTCCCTCCACTTTCTCACCTCTGTGCTTGGGGCAGGAACCTCTAGTTGTCTCCCAATTTCTTATAGAGCAATAGACGGTTGCATTTTAAAATTGCATTTCCCAGACTCCTTTGCAACTATGCTCTGGCAAATGGGAAGTAAAGTGTACAACTTCCGAATTGTGCCTTCAGAAGGAAGGAGCGTGCCTACCTTCTGCTTGTGCACTCCCACTGGCTGACTTGATGGTTCTGAACCACAAAACAGATGAGGGCCAGGCCTCAGGTGTTGGGGGCATCAGGAGGGATAGGCCTGGGTCCCTGACCCTGTGGGGTCACTATCGGGGCCAGAAGACCACTTAAGCCTAGACTGTGATGGTAGAAAGGGATAGACTTTCATTTTACTTACCCCACTGTTCCCTGAGGTTGGCTTGATCACCATCGACCATCTTCCCTAATACAATGCTTTCTGGTGTGCTGTTCCTCCACCTGCCTGGCAACAGTCTTCTCTTTCCTTTCAAGGACACAATCCACCTCTCTCCTGGATCCTATGAGAGGTGATTTCTCCTCACCAGGAACTCGTTTCACTTCAGAGTCCCTGTTCCCAGCCAGTGTGGAGTCAAGTCATATCCCCACTAGAGCCGGGGCTTCCTGAAATGGGGGCAAGGGTCATCATCTGAAACTATCCCACCATCTGATTGAGTGTCTGGCACAAAGCAGATACCAAAAAGCATTTTTTAGAGGCAGTTTTAAGCCAGCCTGTGCCTTTTCTACGTTCTCTGATAAACTGTGCTTTGGTGAATACCTTGGATGAGACTGAGAACAATTGGCAGCCTAGTGACTAGAAGCTGTTTTCCTCTCCCCAGAGCAGCTGTGGACCAAGTGGACCGAGACGGGCCACTGAGGATGCTGGTGGGGGTGGGGGGGGGGTGACCTAGGGAGTCAGGAGCACGAGGGGAAAGAAAGAAGGCAAGAGAGAAGTGTTTACTGTGTCTCTGCACAGCCCATTTAGCCATGTCCTCACCATGCTAAGGCTAAGCAGCGTGGAGAGACCTCAAGTTCAAGACTATGAGAAACTGACACTGCGAGACCTTTCTCAAAAGGCCAATCAGTCATTGCAGACCCAGGTTTCATGCTCCAGGAGCCAACTGATTTCTCAGAGCAATGTTTGTTCCATGGGGCCAAGCTACACCAGAACATGCTGACCTTTATTCTGACTCAACTGAATGTCTGAAGTAATACACGGTCGACCAGATTGGCGATATCTGTCCCCTGGCCCCTCCTTTCTCCTTCCCCTCCTCTCTTCTCAGCCTTGTGCCAGTCACCGTGCAAGGTGCTTGGACATAGAGATGAAGATGTTCTCTGGTCCTCACTCCGTGCAGGAACACATGTGTCACACAAGTGCAGGGGTTTCTCAGCTGTGGTCCCTGAGACCCTTTTAGGGGATCTGTATTATTTTCATAAGAATATTGACTCTGTTTGCCCCTTTTACTCTCAATGTTCCATGTGTGTACAATGGAATTTTCCAGAAGCTGCATGATATGTGATATCACAGCATATAGAAATGGACATGAGAATCCAGTTGTCTCTGAAGTCAGACTTTTAAGTGGTTTGTCAACTTGTAAAATATGGTCATTCTTCTCAATATTTTTGAAAATAGACTTGTATTTTACCAGAATGTTTTGTTATGTATTTATACATTTTAAATTTATGCATATTATTGTTTCAAAGATAAGTCACTAAATAAATACTGTTAAAATGTCCCCCTTTTTAACTTCAAATTTGGTAATATAGCCTAAATATTGCTTCCTGGTGGCTCAGACGGTAAAGAATCTGCCTGCAATGTAGGAGACCTGGGTTGGAGACCTGGGTTGGTTCCCTGGGTTGGGAAAATCCCCTGGAGGAGGAAATGGCAACCCATTCCAGTATTCTTGCCTGGAGAATCCCATGGATAGAGAAACCTGGTGGGCTACAGTCCACGGGGTAACACAAAGTCAGACACGATTAAGCACAGCAGAGCAGAGCCTAAATAAACAAAAGACTCTTATGGCCTTTAGTTCTTTTTTTAAACTTTTAATTTTGAGATCATTGTAGGTTCACATGCAATCATGAGAAATAATATGGTGAGATCTGAGTACCCTTCATCCAATTTCCCTGAATGGTAATGTCTTGTATAACTTCAGTACAGTATCACAAATGGGAAACTGGCCCCTGCACCCATCTTTTCCAGATTTCACCCATTTTCCTTGTATTTGTGAGTGTGTTCAGTACTGTGCGGCTCTATCATGTGTGGAGATTGGTGTGACCACCCCCAGAGTCAAGACACAGAACAGTTCCGTGACAAGGGTGCCTCAGTGCCCTTTTGCAGACACAGCCACCTCCTTCCCTCCCTCCCTAACTCCTATTCTCCCACTCTGTAGTTCTGTCAGTTCAAGAATATTATATAAATGGAATAATTCATTTATATTACATAACGTTTTGAGGTTGGTCTTCTCAGTATATTTCCTTTGCAACCTATCCATGTTGTTGCAAGTGTTAATAGCGTGTTTCCTGCTACAGCTTAGGACTGTTCCAGGCACAGATGGGCCACCGTTTGTTTAATTGTTCTACATTAGGGTTGTTTCTGATTTCTGGCTATTATGAATAAAGTTGCTTTATTATGAATAAAGTACCTGAATGTTCATAATTCATGTACAGACTTTTGTATGAACTTAAGTTCTCTTCTCTGGGATAAATGCCCCAAAGTACAGTTACTGGGTGGTATGGTAAGCACATGCTTAATTTTGTAACAGATCACAGCAACTTTTCCTGAGTGGCTATACCATTTACATTCCTACCAGGAATTTATGAGTGATCTGATTTCTCTGCATCCTTACCAGCGTATAGTGTCATTGGTATTTTTTATTTTAGCCATTCTGATAGTTGTGTAGGGATATTTCATTGTGATATTAATTTGTATTTCCTGATGGTAATAATGTTGAAAGTACCTTCACATGTTGTTCCTTCCCTAAGTTGTGTCTGGCTTCTGGCCACCCCATAGATTGCAGCACACCAGGCTTTCCTGTCCCTCACTATATTCCAAAGTTTACTCGAATTCATGTCCATTGAGTCAGTGATGCTATCCAACCATCTCTTTCTCTACCTCCCCCTTCTCCTTTTGCCTTCAATCTTTCTCAGCATTGTTGTAGGAGATGGATGGGCCCCTGGGCCAGGCAGCTGATGTTTGTCAAATGGAGCAAAACTGAAGTTTTTGTCTGCAGTCAGACAAGAACAATGCCTGTTTCCTTTCCTCCACTGATAACAGAGGCAATAACTAACGGGGGGAATTTGTTGCAGCAAAACAGAAATGAGTGAACAATCTTTGGCACATACAAGTCAAACAGGCCTAAGAGAGTTAAACAATCTTGGTTATTCTTTAACTGTTACTACAAACAAATACTTGTAGTTGGATTTGTCCTTCACAAAGCTAATTACTCTCTGATTCGATATAGATTATACTCTGCCCCTGGCATACTTTCCTCCATACACTCTCTTGTAGCATTCTGCATTTTGGCAAGGTCGTGGGCCAATAACTTCAGGGACACAAGAACCAGTTGCTGAGTTGCCTGATGCCAGCTGTGGCCATTCAGAAATTTTGCAGGAGAGAAAATTAAGCAAGACCTTCAAGAGGATATAAAACCTCTTCCTTTTCCTGAGAAAGGAGGGCACAGTTCTTGAGGTGTTATCCTGCTATGTTTCTCTTTTGCCTGGTAAAAATAATAAACCTATTCTTTTCTATTTCCTCCAAACTCTGTCTCCATATTTCAATTTGGCATTGGTGGACAGGGAGCCAAGATTTTGGCAACAGCATCAGGGTCTTTTCCAGTGAGGCTGCTCTTCGCATCAGGTGGCCAAAGTATTGGAGCTTCAGCTTTAGCATCACTGCTTCCAATGAATACTCAGGGTTAATTTCCTTTAGGATTGACTGATTTGATCTCCTTGCTGTCCAAAGGACTCTCAAGAGTCTTCTCCAGCACCACAGTTTGGAAACATCATTTCTTTAGTGCTCAGCCTTTACATTCAGTTCTTACATTCGTATGTGACTATTGGAAAAATCATAGCTTTGACTATAGGGACCTTTGTCAGCAAAGTGATGTCTCTGCGTTTTAATATTCTGTCTAGGTTGGTCATTGCTTTTCTTCCAAGGAGCAAGCGTTATTGTTCATGCCTGCAATCCCTGTCTGCAGTGATTTTGGAGCCCAAGAAAATAAAATGTCAGTGCTTCCACTTTTTCCCCTTCTATTTGCCATGAAACGATGGGACTGGATGCCATGATCTTAGATTTTTGAATGTTGAGTTTTAAGCCAGCTTTTTCTCTCCTCTTTCACCTTCATCAAGAGGCTCTAGTTACTCTTCACTTTCTGCCATTAGAGTGGTATCATCTGAATATCTGAGGTTGTTGATATTTCTCCTGGCAATCTTGATTCCAGTTTGTGATTCATCCAGTCCAGCATTTCACATGATATATTCTGCATATAAGTTAAATAATTAGGATGACACTATATACCCTTCTTGTGCTTCTTTCTCAATTTTGAACTAGTCTGTTGTTCCATATCCAGTTCTAACTGTTGCTTCTTGTCCTGCATACAGGTTTCTCAGGACACAGGTAAGGTGCTCTGGTACTGTCTTGGGTGGCCCTGCACGGCATGGCTCATAGCTTCATTGGGTTATGCAAGCCCCTTTGCCACAACAAGGCTATGATCCAGGAAGGAGTTTATTTGCCAACTGTATATCCTTTTCATTGCTATATCTGTTCATGTCTTTTGCTCATTTTCTAATTGGTTGGATTATTTGTTTTCACTCTTGAGTTTTGAGAGTCCTTTATATATTCTAGATACCAGACCTTTTCAGTTATGTGATCAGCAAATATTTTCTCCTAGTGTTTTTATCCCCTTCACAGTCTCTTTCTCAGAACAAAAAGTTTTAATTTTGAATGATCCAATTTATCTTTTTTTTTTTTTTCTTAATGAATCATGCTTTTGGTGTTAAATCTAAGAACTCTTTACTCAGCCCTAGGTCCTCAAGATTTTTTTTTTTTTCCTCTAAAAGTTTTGTAGTGTAACATTTTACCTCCAATCTTTCATACATTTTGAGTTAATTTTTGCATAAGTTGTGGGGTTTAGGTGAAGCTTCATTTGCTATGAATGTCAATAATTCATAAGGGATCCTGGGACCAAAGATTTGAGAACTTCTACAATAAGGTATATAAGATACTCTGAAACACGTAAGTGCAAAGAGCTATGGGAAGGTTAACTTTGAGCAAGGTAGTATTGGAAGACTTCCCAAAAGAGGTGACATTTGAGTTCTACTTTGAAGGATGGATAGGGTTATTGGTTTTCTCTGTCTCCCATATCCAGAGATATTCTCAGTGTTGGGGTTAATTTTAAAAGAGGGAGATGTGGAAAATAAAGAGAAGGACCTAAGAAATCAGGCAGATCTTGGTTGAAATCCTTCTTAAGAAGCTAAGTTACCTTCCTTAAGCCTCAGTTTTCTTATCTGCAAAGTGGGGGAATAATTCTTTTCAAGGAAGCTGAAGATTACATAAATATGTAAATGGGCAAGCATGGTGCCTGATACATGGTTGCCAGTCTATGAATTACCTACTACCCCACTTTCATGATTTCCTTTACCTTTTCTCCATGTAATGGAGTTATATCCTCCCTTTGATGTTCAACCTATGCTTAATTTCATTCTTTCCCCCCATATTGCTCTAGATGAGTGATTCTCACAATTTAACTATTTATCAGCAGTCACAAAGCTAACACTCAATATTTAGTTGTGGAGAGGCTTTTAAAACACAGATTGTAGAATTTCTGATTTAGTAGGTCTATGGTAGAACCAGAGAATTTGCATTTCAACAAATTTCTAGGTGATGCTGATGTAGCTGGTCTGAAGACCACACTTTGAGAACCACAGCTTTAGATATTCCCTGTAATTATCTCAATAAATTGTATAGAAGGAATAAAAGTATCCACATTCTACACGTAAGTAGATGTTCAAGGAAATGGCTTGTTGTTTTTGTTTTTCAAAATTCATAGAAAACCGAACAGGGAGACTTCTGGTTTTAAGATGGCTGAGTTTTGTTTTGTTTTTAATTTTGGCAAAAGACCAAATAACGTTAAATTTAGCATCTTCACCATTCTTCAGTGTGCAGTTCAGTATTGTTAAGCATATTTAAGAGTAGCTGAGTCTTATGTCTATGCTGTTCTCTCTTTATAAAATATAAAAGCCATTCCAGACCACAGGGAGAATGTGCAAGCACCCTCTCTATCTTTGATGAAACCAGGAGACAGCTCCAACCCTGAGACAGCAAATGGAGACAGTAAGTTGGCTGGGGAGTGGCAAACGATTTGGCAAAATGGAGGAGAGTCAACCGTCCTACCTAAGGAGGGGCGTGTATCCAGGAACAGCCCATTCACCCCGGAACCCCGGAGGGCTCAGGCGCTGGGAGAACCAGGTAGTGGAGGAAGTGAAGACGAGGCAGAGGATTGACCCCAAGCCTCTGTGGCATTTTGACCCATTGCAGTCAGGCACTCACCCCTCAGAGGATACCCGGGATCGAATATCTACAGAAACTGCACCTGCGAGGGCCCAGATTTAGTGGCCACAGTATAGGGAAAAGGTGAGGGTGTGGTAGAGGCTGGACTGCGACTTAGGGATTAACTGGAAATCTGCACCCTGAATGTTGACACCCTGAGTTCATTCCCAGACAAGCTCCAGAATATTTACTCCTAAGCTTATTCTGCAACATGCCCTGCCCACCCCCACCCCCACCCCCTTGCCACAAGGAGGGGATTTGAGCTTCCCTATATGAAGAAAACCAACTGCCTCAGAGAAAAGACTGGCTATTGTGGTGTTTGGGCCTTCTCAGAAAAATCTGACTTGGCACTTAATTACCCCGCAGTGAAGCACATCAGCTGTCAAGCTGTCTCCATGCTTGCCAAGCTTGCAGTCAGCTTTCACCTGCTTCGCTTTGAAATAAAGATCATTAGTCACTTAAGGTGAGTTTCGAGTCTGAACAAGAGAGACCAAAGAAAATACTGCTGCAGAGGCAATGCTTTGCTGTGACTGCCACCTTGACATTCTCTTGGCCTATTTGGGCATCTGTGAATGAAGAATTGACTTACATAAAGAATTCTTAACTGGAGATCCTTGGACAGTGGATGTCAGTTTCTGTGTGTGTGCGTATGAGCTCAAATCTGAGGTAGCACTCACCAGGTCCCCAGGGGGTCTGAGATGCACTAAGAAGTGATAAGCCACCTATTGACTAGATTTCTGAGCTCTCTCCCAGCACTTATTCCTTGAGTATATTTTGCCCTCTCACACCTCGGGAACTCTGCACACACGGGTACTTTGAATGGAGTACCTTTTCCTTCACAATGGAGTTAATTCCTATTCTTTCTTCTAGACTTATCAGAAATATTGGGTTTTCTAGGAAGTCTTCCTTGACTTTAGCCTCCCTTCTGGGTTGGGTGACCGACCCCTTGGGTTTCCTCAGACCTCTGTACACTGTCCTCATCTCCCTTAAAGAGATGTGTCTGCTGCTTCTGGATGCAAAGGCCGCTCTTCTCTCAAGAGCCTGGCTGGAGAGCTGAGTAATAATATCCTAGCAGCACCCGCCTGCCCAGTCCCAGGGCAAAGCACTTGTTAATTGGGTTGAGAGCTGGACTGGATGGATGCTCAGGAGTAAATCAGCTCCAGCCTTTGTGATACACTTCAAAGTGCAGCAGAAGGCAGAGTGAGCTGACTGGAAAAAGGAACAGGGAAAGATAGGACAATTACTAAAACTCTTTTTGCCTCTGTCCTTAGGTTACCTACTAGGCTGGGCTTACTGAGCCTCTTTTGAATACTGTGAACATGAACTTAAACTTGGTGAAGGAAAATCAAGGTCAAGGCAATACCTCCATCCTCTGATTCAGCCCTTCTAGCATCTGTCAGGAGAAGGGTGAGACGTGTCTGAGTTGGTCCAGCCTGAACCCACATGATATGTGGAACAGACATTTTATCGGGGGGTTGCCCTCTATCTGAACCCTTTTGTTCTATTTGGAAAGTTTCTTATGTTATGCGTCTTCATGGAGGGCAGAGACCACTTCATTTCTGTTACAGACTTTTTTATCCCTAACGTTTCTGTTTCATTCTTTCTTAGAATTTCCATCTCTTTTCTTACATTGCCCATCTATTCTTGCAGGTTGTCTACTTTTCCCATTAGAATCCTTAGCATATTAATCAAAGTTATTTTGTGTTCCCAGTCTGGTCGTTCCAACATCCCTGCTCTTTCTGAGTCTGGTTCTGATGTTTTGCCTGTATCATCAAACTGTGTTTTTGCCTTTTAGTATGCCTTGTAATTTTTTTGGTTGAAAGCCAAGCTGCATAAAAGGAACTCTAGTAAACAGGTTTTTAGTGAAGTGGTGATAAGGTGTAGGGTGAGGGGAAGCATTCCACAGTCTTATGAATGGGTCTCAGTCTTCTAGTGAGCCTGTGTCTCTGGGCCATGAGCTTCATAAGCATGTCTGTTTTTCCCTCCCTTAGATGGGGCAGAATGGGTAGAGAGGACTGGAGTTGGGTATTTTCCTTCCCCCAGGCCAATTAGACTCCGATAAAACCGCAATAGGTTCAGTTCAGTTCAGTTCAGTCGCTCAGTCATGTCCAACTTGTTGCGACCCCATGAATTGCAGCACGCCAGGCCTCCCTGTCCATCACCAACTCCTGGAGTTCACTCAGACTCACGTCCGTTGAGTCGGTGATGCCATCCAGCCATCTCATCCTCTGTCATCCCCTTCTCCCCTTGCCCCCAATCCCTTTAGATCAGATCATTTGCTCAGTTGTGTCCAACTCTTTGCGACCCCATGAATCGCAGCACGCCAGGCCTCCCTGTCCATCACCAACTCCCAGAGTTCACTCAGACTCATGTCCATCGAGTCAGTGATGCCATCCAGCCGTCTAATCCTCTGTCGTCCCCTTCTCCTCTTGCCCCTAATCCCTCCCAGCATCAGAGTCTTTTCCAATGAGTCAACTCCTTGCATGAGGTGGCCAAAGTACTGGAGTTTCAGCTTTAGCATCATTCCTTCCAAAGAAATCCCAGGGCTGATCTCCTTCAGAATGGACTGGTTGGATCTCCTTGCAGTCCAAGGGACTCTCAAGAGTCTTCTCCAACACCACAGTTCAAAAGCATCAATTCTTCGGCGCTCAGCCTTCTTCACAGTCCAACTCT
The DNA here is from genome assembly GCF_002263795.3 of Bos taurus. NCBI lineage: Eukaryota > Metazoa > Chordata > Mammalia > Artiodactyla > Bovidae > Bos > Bos taurus. The sequence goes on from NC_037340.1 coordinate 53,053,286, forward strand.
CACATCCATACATGACCACTGGAAAAACCATAGCCTTGACTAGACGAACCTTTGTTGAGAAAGTAATGTCTCTGCTTTTCAATATGCTATCTAGGTTGGTCATAGCTTTCCTTCCAAGGAGTAAGTGTCTTTTAATTTCATGGCTGCAGTCACCATCTGCAGTGATTTTGGAGCCCAGAAAAATAAAGTCTGACACTGTTTCCACTGTTTCCCCATCTATTTCCCATGAAGTGATAGGACCAGGTGCCATGATCTTCATTTTCTGACTGTTGAGCTTTAAGCCAACTTTTTCACTCTCCTCTTTCACTTTCATCAAGAGGCTTTTTAGTTCCTCTTCACTTTCTGCCATAAGGGTGGTGTCATCTGCATATCTGAGGTTATTGATATTTCTCCCAGCAATCTTGATTCCAGCTTGTGTTTCTTCCAGTCCAGCATTTCTTATGATGTACTCTGCATATAAGTTAAATAAGCAGGGTGACAATATACAGCCTTGACGAACTCCTTTTCCTATTTGGAACCAGTCTGTTGTTCCATGTCCAGTTCTAACTGTTGCTTCCTGACCTGCATACAAATTTCTCAAGAGGCAGATCAGGTGGTCTGGTATTCCCATCTCTTTCAGAATTTTCCAGTTTATTGTGATCCACACAGTCAAAGGCTTTGGCATAGTCAATAAAGCAGAAATAGATGCTTTTCTGGAACTCTCTTGCTTTTTCCATGATCCAATCCCTTTAGGCTCTGGTAAAATAGTTTCTCCTGAAGGCAGATCTTTTTAAGAAGAACAGAATGCTCTAGCATATTTAAAAATACTATATATTTCCTCTTCCCCTGTCAGAGGCATTAAGGAATTTCTCTCTCACATTCACTGAAATTCCAGTATTCACTGTGAAAGCTTGGTCAGGTTCCCAGAGGTGAAGTTCACAAAAGTGAGGTGTCTCCTGATGACTAGATTCCACTAGAGTTTGTATCTCTCATTCTCATCCATGAGGAGTCTCCAGCTATCTGTCAATTACAGTTCAGGTTTTCCTACCCAAGGTTTCTGTGGAGGTTTCTGCTCCAGTAAGTCTAACCCTCTGTATCTGCCTGTCTCTTCAATTCTAGGGGCTGAAATTTTCCCTGTGACCTCATTCCTCGTACAGACCTAAGAAGACATGTTGATTTTTTGGCTTTTTACTTTCTGTTAGGACAGTAACAACTTCTGAGTTTCTTGTGTGCTAGACTGGAAACGAAGTCAGTGATTTTTTTTTTTACATTGTTTTCATTGTGGTAAAAAACACATAGCATAAAACTTATCATTTGAACTATTCTCAAGTGACCTATTCAGAGGCGTTCAGTACAGTCACAGTGTTGTGCAACCGTCACCACCATGCATCCTCAGAACTTTCTCATCATCCCAAACTGAAACCCTGTTTTCATTAAGCAATGACTCCCTGTTATATAAAGTGCTGGCTTTTATATTAGTCTTGATGCTATTGTTGATATTATGTAGTGTTGTTGTTCAGTTGCTCAGTCGTGTCTGAGCGTGACCTTTGTGACCCCATGGACTGCAGCATGCCAGGCCTCTCTGTCCATCACCATCTCCTGGAGCTTGCTCAAACTCATGTCCTTTGAGTCGGTGATGCCATCCAACAATCTGGTTCTCTGTCATCCCCCTCCCCTCCTGCCTTCAATCTTTCCCAGCATCAGGGTCTTTTCCAATGAGTCAGCTCTTTGCATCAGGTGGCCAAAGTATTGGAGCTTTAGCTTTAGCATCAGTGCTTCTGAGAATATTTAAGGTTGATTTCCTTTAGGATTGACTGGTTTGATCTGCTTGCAGTCCAAGGGACTCTCAAGAGTCTTCTCTAATACCACAGTTTAAGCATCAATTTTTCAGCACTCAGCCTTTTTTATGGTCCAGCTCTCACATCCATACATGACTACTGGAAAATCCATAGCTTTGACTAGATGGACCTTTGTCAGCAATGTCTTTGCTTTGTAATATGCTGTCTAGGTTTGTCATAGCTTTTCTTCCAAGGAGCGAGTGTCTTCTAATTTCATGGCTGCAGTCACCATCTGCAGTGATTTTGGAGCCCCCGAAAATAAAGTCTGTCACTTTACAATGTTTCCATCGTTTCCCCACCTATTTTCCATAAAGTGATGGGACCGGATGCCATGATCTCAGTTTTTTGAATGTTTAGCTCTAAGCCAGCTTTTTCACTCTCCTCTTTCACCTTCATCAGATTATGTAGTGAAACAGCAATTGTTCTATTAGGTTGTTAGGCATCGTTCTTAAGAACATTTGGAATGGGGCATCATAATTTAAAGAGATGGGAATACCAACCCACCTTACCTGCCTCCTGAGAAATCTGTATGCAGGTCAAGAAGCAACATTTAGAACCGGACATGGAACAACAGACTGGTTCCAAATAGAGAAAGGAGTATGTCAAGGCTGTATATTGTCACCCTGCTTATTTAACTTATATGCAGAGTACATATGCAAAATGCTGGGCTAGATGAAGCACAAGCTGGAATCAAGTTTGCAGGGAGAAATATCAATAATCTCAGATATGCAGATGACACCACTCTTACGGCAGAAAACAAAGAGTAACTAAAGAGCCTCTTGATGAAAGTGAAAGAGGAGAGTGAAAAAGCTGGCTTAGAGCTCAACATTAAAAAAACTAAGATCATGGCATCCGGTCCCATCACTTTATGGAAAAGCTTGAAGGAAAAGCTATGACAAAGCTAGACAGCATATTAGAAAGCTGAGACCTGACATTACTGATAAAGGTCCATCTAGTATGGATGTGAGAGTTGGACCATAAAGAAAGCTGAGCACCAAAGAATAGATCACTTTTGAACTGTGGTGTTGGAGAAGACTCTTGAGATTCCCTTGGACTGCAAGCAGATCAAACCAGTCAATCCTAAAGGAAATCAACCCTGAATATTCATTGGAAGGACTGATGCTGAAGCTGAAGCTCCAATTCCTTGGCCACCTGATGTGAAGATCTGACTCATTGGCAAAGATTGACGCTGGGAAAGATTGAAGGCAGGAGAAGGGGATGACAGAGGATGAGATGGTTGGATGGCATTACCAACTCGATGGACATGAGTTTGAGCAAGCTCTAGGAGATGGTGGTGGACAGGGAAGCCTGGCATTCTGCAGTCCATGGGGTCAACAAGAGTTGGACATGACTGAGACACTGAACTGAACTGAACTGATCATAACATACTTTTTGAAGGGAGCTGATGAGATCAACATGTTTGAAGAAGGAAGGGTCAGTGATCAGGAAAAACTGGGGACTGTGATGTTGATGCTTCTTCAAGTCAGAGCTGAGGAAGCTGCCCTGAAAGGCTGTCCTAAATGGAAACATTTATGAGTGTAAATGTGGTAGGTTCACATTAACTTCATTCCAGCAGTTTTGTTTTATTGTTTCATCTGCCCAGGAATGGAACCTTGAAACTCCAGAGAGATGAGTGGGAAGATTCCATGTACTAATCTCATTTCCAAATGTAATTGACAAGTAACTAGGAAGCTCTCTGCTTCCAAATGCTGTGTTTACAGAGCCACCCATCCTCTTGCCCATCTAGGTGGGCCAGCCTGCCACTGTGATGCATTTTCATTGCTCCAGCAGTGGAGATATAGTGGAGTTGGTACCACCTTTCTGGAGGACAGTTTGGCAATATGGATCAAAAATATTAATTTGCAGAAACTTTGGCCCAGCCATTTCATTTCAAGGATTTAATTTATCTCAAAGAAGTAATTGGATAAATGGGTAAGGATGTTTGCACAAAGATGTTCAAATGAGGTTGTGTTTATAATTGTAAAAAATTGGAAACATTCTAAATGTCCAGCAATAGAGAACAGTTTATATCCATTATGGCATAAACAATGACATATTTACTCTGGAACTGTTACCAAAGTTGACATAGAATTGTAGGTAAGGGGAAACCTCCACAGTATTAAGGCTTATCCTGCAGAACATTTTCCTGGTTAATGTTTGCCCAGTAGAATGACTGTTCATTTATAGCACACAGACTTAGTGTTTATGTGTCTCTTCATAGCAACTTTTTTGGCAAATGTTTTTATAGGAAAGCATATCTATTGACATCCCTCTAACTCAATAGAGCATTTTAAACCAAATTACTTGGGAGAAAAATGTCTTGTGTTTTATCCCAAATAAAATTGATAGCTCAGAATTACATGTAGAAGTATTGAAAAATTAAACAAGTGACCCAGAACCTCTAGTACTGGAAGATTCTGGTTGATGAGTGCAGAGGTCACTGGGTGAGACTCCCAGGAAGGCCTTTGTAGAGGAAGAGACCCCACTTTCTTGAGCCCTTTGGCCATTCTTCCTGCCTGGAACACTGACATGATGCCTAGAGGTACAGCAAACATCGAATAATTCTGAGGCTACAATGCTGAAGATGAAAGTCTTTGCACTCTGACAGAGGGGAAAGAAGGAAAGAGAGGCATACTCAGGGCTCCTTGTTACATGAGACATACAAGGCTGCAGTCGTTCATTCCTCTTTTTTTCTTTTTAAAAAATCTTCACCTTATTTATTTACTTTCTAATATTTATTTATTTGGCTGAGCTGGGTCTTAGCTGTGCATGTGGGATCTAGTTCTCTGACCAAGGGTTGGACTCCAGCCCCCTGCATTGGGAGCCAAGAGTCTTAGCCACTGGACCACCAAGGAAGTCCCTGTTCCTCTTTTTTCTTATCTTCTGTCATATACTTCCAAACACAATCCCAATACAATTGTTTTCAGTTCCCCTTTTATCTTTCTAACAACAGATGATAAAAATCATGTACCAATAAATATATCTGGCTAATGAAATAAAAGAAGATATAATTTTAAAAGTCAACGGAGTGATAACAAAGCATTTTGTGCACCTTGGCTGTCATTAGCAGAGAGGGAGGCCATGTTACAACAAGTTTGTTGATGATCTGGAAGTAATGCTATGCGTCTTACAACCTAATGTGTATAGTTTTAAAAAAACATGTGTCACTATTGGCCTGAAACCATCACATTTTGTTAATCGGCTGTACCCAATATGAAATAAAAGGTTCAAAAAAATGTATGTGTGGTGTGTGTGTGTGTGTGTGTGTGTATACATTTTACTGAGTTTTAGTAAAATTTCAGGCAATTGGTTGAGGGTTTTGAGCTAATATGTGTATGATTTTTCCTATTCAATATAATGGAAATAGGTTTCCTTTCAGCATTGTCATTAAGAATACCTTTTTTTTAGGACCTGATTACTAAGTGAGACATGCCAGGTCTGGAGGGGATCCTGCTGCCCTGAAGCCAATTCCTATCTGCATAGGCTCTCTTGTCCCCAGTTCCAGTTTCACCTTTCCCTCCCTCAGGGCCTTGGATCTGCCTACCTGCTGGCCTTTGCAGGTGCTCTCTAGACCCTGACCTCATCTGGCACTTGCTCCTGCAGCTGTGCAGGGCCTTCCCCTTTCTAGGATCTCTCCCTTCTGCCCTCCAGTGGCCCTAATCTGGGGAGAGTAGCTACTTTCCAGATTCCCTGCTGGAGCCCGGCAGTTGCCTGACCAGGTTTTTTTTTTTTTTTTAATTAATTAATTTGGCTGTGCCAGGCCTTAGTTGTAGTGCACAGGATCTTTAGTTGCACCACGTGGGATCTAGTTCCCTGACCAGGGAAAGAATCGAGGCTCCCTGCATTGGGAGTGTGGAGTTTTAGTCACTGGAACCCAGGGAAGTCCCTACCTGACCAGTTATTAATCCTCCCTTCTAATGGATTGACCCCCAGAAGGGGGAGCTGGGAGCAAATGAGTAAGAAATGCAAAACTGCAATAACAGTTTTTTAAAAACTAAGTTAAAAAGCAGGTTATAGACAACTTTTATACTGAACCAGTCAGGAAGCTTTTGGCTGTTCAGTTCAGTTCAGTTCAGTCTCAGTCGAGTCTGACTCTGCGACCCCATGAACTGCAGCACATGAGGGCTCCCTGTCCATCACCAACTCCTGGAGTTTACTCAAACTCATGTCCATTGAGTCGGTGATGCCATCCAACCATCTCATCCTCTGTCATCCCCTTCTCTTCCCGCCCTCAATCTTTCCCAGCATCAGGGTCTTTTCAAATGAGTCAGTTCTTCACATCAAGTGGCCAAAGTATTGGAGTTTCAGCTTCAACATCAGTCCTTCCAATGAATATTCAGGACTGATTTCCTGTAGGATGGACTGGTTGGGTCTTCTTACAGTCCAAGGGACTCTCAAGAGTCTTCTCCAACACCACAGTTCAAAAGCATCAATTTTACGGTGCTCAGCTTTCTTTATAGTCCAACTCTCACATCCATACATGACTACTGGAAAAACCATAGCCTTGACTAGACGGACCTTTGTTGACAAAGTAATGTCTCTGTTTTTTAATATGCTGTCTAGGTTGGTCATAACTTTCCTTCCAAGGAGTAAGCATCGTTTTAATTTCATGGCTGCAATCACCATCTGCAGTGATTTTGGAGTCCCAAAAAATAAAGTCTCCCACTGTTTCCACTGTTTCCCCATCTATTTGCCATGAAGTGATGGGACCAGATGCCATGATCTTCGTTTTCTGAAAGTGGAGCTTTAAGCCAACTTTTCACTCTCCTCTTTCACTTTCATCAAGAGGCTCTTTAATTCTTCTTCACCTTCTGCCATAAGGGTGGTGTCATCTGCATATCTGAGGTTATTGATATTTCTCCCGGCAATCTTAATTCCAGCTTGTGCTTCTTCCAGCCCAGCGTTTTTCATGATGTACTCTGCATAGAAGTTAAATAAGCAGGGTGACAATATACAGCCTTGAAGTACTCCTTTTCCTATTTGGAACCAGTCTGTTGTTCCATGTCCAGTTCTAACTGTTGCTTCCTGACCTGCATACAGGTTTCTCAAGAGGCAGATCAAGTGGTCTGGTATTCCCATCTCTTTCAGAATTTTCCACAGCTTGTTGTGATCCACACAGTCAAAAGCTTTGGCATAGTCAATAAAGCAGAAATAGATGTTTTTCTGATATTCTCTTGTTTTTTCAATGATCGAGTGGCTGTATGGCTGTATGGACTTTTGGCTGTATGTAAAAGTGAAGTCACTCAGTCGTGTCCGACTCTTTGCGACCTCATGGACTGTAGCCTACCAGGCTCCTCCCTCCATGGGATTCTCCGGGCAAGAGTACTGGAGTGGGTTGCCATTTCCTTCTCCAGGGGATCTTCCCGACCCAGGAATCAAAGCTGGGTCTCCCGCATTCCAGGAAGACACTTTAACCTCTGAGCCACCAGGGAAGCCCAACTTAAAATGGTAGAAACATTAATGAAATCTTATTATCTCACTTCATAGCAGAGGCGTGGGTCAGTGGTGACCTGTTGCAGGGTTGGGGTGCTGAGTGTAGCAGTACATGCATGGGATCTTTTGAATGGAGGTTATCTTCATTACCTCCACCATAGTTTCATCCCAGGTAAATAGCAGGGAGGGAACACAGCTCCACTGATCAACAGGAAATTGGATTAAAGATTTATTGAGCATGGCTCCACCTATCAGAACAAGACCCAGTTACCCCCTCAGTCAGTCTCTCCCATCAGGAAGCTTCCATAACCCTCAAATCCTTCTCCATCAGAGGGCAGACAGACTGAAAACCACAATCACAGAAAACTAACCAATCTGATCACATGGACCACAGCCTTGTCTAACTCAACGAAACTATGAGCCATGCCGTGTAGGGCCACGCAAGACGACAGGTCACGGTGGAGAGTTCTGACAAAATGTGGTCCACAGGAGAAGGGAATGGCAAACCACTTCAGTATTCTTGCCTTGAGAACCCCATGAGCAGTATGAAAAGGCAAAAAGATAGGACACTGAACGATGAATTCCCCAGGTCAGTAGGTGCCCAATATGCTACTGGAGATCAGTGGAGAAATAGCTCCAGAAAGAATGAAGAGGCAGAGCCAAAGCAAAAAGAACACCCAGTCATGGATGTGACTGAGATGGAAGTAAATTCTGATGCTGTAAAGAGCAATATTGCATAGGAACCAGGAATGTTAGGTCCATGAATCTGGGCAAATTGGAAGTGGTCAAACAGGAGATGGCAAGAGTGAACATCGACATTTTAGGAATCAGCGAACTAAAATGGACTGGAATGGGTGGATTTAACTCAGATGACCATTATATCTATTACTGTGAGCAAGAATCCCTTAGAAGAAATGGAGTAGCTGTAACAAAAGAGTCCAAAATGCAGTACTTGGATGTAGCCTCAAAAACGACAGAATGATCTCTGTTCATTTCCAAGGCAAATGTTCAATATCATGGTAATCCAAGTATACGTCCTGACCAGTAATGCTGAAGAAGCTGAAGTTGAACGGTTCTATGAAGACCTACAAGACCTTCTAGTACTAACACCCCAAAAAGATGTCCTTTTCATTATAGGGGACTGGAATGCAAAAGTAGGAAGTCAAGAAACACCTGGAGTAACAGGCAAATTTGGCCTTGGAGGACAGAATGAAGCAGGCCAAAGGCTAATAGAGTTTTGCCAAGAGAATGCACTGGTCATAGCAAACACCCTCTTCCAACAACACAAGAGAAGACTCTACCCATGGACATCACCAGATGGTCAACACTGAAACCAGATTGATTATATACTTTGCAGCCAATGATGGAGAAGCTCTATACAGTCAGCAAAAACAAGACTGGGAGCTGACTGTGGCTCAGATCATGAACTCCTTATTGTCAAATTCAGACTTAAATTGAAGAAAGTAGGGAAAGCCACTAGAACACTCAGGTATGCCCTAAATCAAATCCCTTACGATTATACAGTGGAAGTGAGAAATAGATTTATGGGATTAGATCTGATAGACAGAGTGCCTGACGAACTATTGACAGAGGTTCCTGACATTGTACAGGAGACAAGGATCAAGACCATCCTCATGGATAAGAAATGCAAAAAAGCAAAATGGCTGTCTGAGGAGGCCTTACAAATAGCTGTGAAGAGAAGCAAAAAGCAAAAGAGAAAAAGAAAGATATACCCATTTGAATAAAGAGTTTCAAAGAATAGCAAGGAGAGGTAAGCAGGCCTTCCTCAGTGATCAGTGCAAAGAAATAGAGGAAAACAATGGAATGTGAAAGACCAGAGATCTCTTCAAGAAAATTAGAGATACCAAGGGAACATTTCCTGCAAAGATGGGCTCAGTAAAGGACAGAAATGGTATGGACCTAACAGAAACAGAAGATATTAAGAAGAAGTGGCAAGAATAGACAAAAGAACTATACAAAAAAGATCTTCACGACCCAGATAATCATGATGCTGTGATCACTCATCTAGAGCCAGACATCCTGGAATGTGAAGTCAAGTGGGCCTTAGAAAGCATCACTACAAACAAAGCTAGTGGAAGTGATGGAATTCCAGTTGAGCTATTTCAAATCCTGAAAGATGATGCTGTGAAAGTGCTGCACTCAATATGCCAGCAAATTTGGAAAATGCAGCAGTGACCACAGGACTGGAAAAGATCAGTTTTCACTCCAGTCCCAAATAAAGGCAATGCCAAAGAATGCTCAAACTACTGCACAATTGCACTCATCTCACACGCTAGTAAAGTAATGTTCAAAATTCTCCAAGCCAGGCTTCAACAGTACATGAACCGTGAACTTCCAGATGTTCAAGCTGGTTTTAGGAAAGACAGAGGAACCAGAGATCAAATTGCCAACATCTGCTGGATCATTGAAAAAGCAAGAGAGTTCTAGGAAAAACATCTATTTCTGCTTTTATTGACTATGCCAAAGCCTTTGACTGTGTGGATCACAACAAGCTGTGGAAAATTCTGAAAGAGATGGGAATACCAGACCACTTGACCTGCCTCTTGAGAAACCTGTATGCAAGTCAGGAAGCAACAGTTAGAACTGGACATGGAACAACAGACTGGTTCCAAATAGGAAAAGGAGTACTTCAAGGCTGTATATTGTCACCCTGCTTATTTAACTTATATGCAGAGCACATCATGAGAAACGCTGAGCTGGATGAAGCAAGCTGGAATCAAGATTGCTGGGAGAAATATCAATAACCTCAGATATGCAGATGACACCACCCTTATGGCAGAAAGTGATGAAGAACTAAAGAGCCTCTTGGTGAAAGTGAAAGAGGAGAGTGAAAAAGTTGGCTTAAAGCTCCACTTTCAGAAAACGAAGATCATGGCATCTGGTCCCATCACTTCATGGCAAATAGATGGGGAAACAGTGGCAACAGTGGGAGACTTTATTTTTTGGGACTCCAAAATCACTGCAGATGGTGATTGCAGCCATGAAATTAAACGATGCTTACTCCTTGGAAGGAAAGTTATGACCAACCTAGACAGCATATTGAAAAGCAGAGGCATTACTTTGCCAACAAAGGTCTGTCTAGTGAAGGCTATGGTTTTTCAGTAGTCATGTATGGATGTGAGAGTTGGACTATAAAGAAAGGTGAGCACCGTAGAATTGATGGTTTTGAACTGTGGTGTTGGAGAAGACTTTGAGAGTCCCTTGGACTGCAAGAAGATCCAACCAGTCCATCCTACAGGAAATCAGCCATGAATATTAATTGGAAGGACTGATGTTGATGCTGAAACTCCAATACTTTGGCCACCTGATGTGAAGAACTGACTTATTTGAAAAGACACTGATGCTGGGAATGATTGAAGGTGGGAGGAGAAGGAGATTAGAGAGGATGAGATGGTTGGATGGCATCACCGACTCAATAGACATGAGTTTGAGTAAGCTCTGGGAGTTGGTGATGGACAGGGAGTCCTGGCGTACTGCAGTCCATGGGGTCTCAGGGAGTCTGTCATGACTGAGTGTCTGAACTGAACTGAACTTAACTGATTATCTCACTCAAGAAGTTGAGAAGTAGAGTATTTCCGCAGTTGGCTGAGCTGGCACCACAAAACGACATCATAAAGAACTCAGATCCTTTCCATAGTCCTGCTCTGCCATCTCCAGGTCATTGCCTCATCCTCTTCGTTTCATTCCCCTCATGATCTCAGGATGACTGTCATGTACAAGGATTGTCATTCTGCTGTTAGTGCATACAGGCAACAGAAACCTTAAGCATATCCTTTTCTAAGATTGAAGAAAACTTCCCCAGAACCTCCATAAGCTTTCCCATCATTGCTCATGGCAAGAACTGGGTCGTGTGTCCCACTCTTAAGCCAATCAGTGGCAAGGGGAATGAGTCCAGTAGTTCTCAATGCCTGGGGCATATTAGCAGTACCCCGAGCTCCTAGCAGGCCAGTTTTGAGTAGTATCTCTGAGGATTGGACCTGGGGCTTTGTATATATTAGTATTTTTAATTCCCTAGGTATTTTTGATGGGCAGCAGGGGTCAGAACCACTCTTTTACACTAAACATAATTCACCTTCTGGAGCTAGGGAAGGGGTATTTTCCCTGAAGCACGTGGCATTAGACACCTGGAGAATAGTAAGGTTGTTAGCAAGGAAAATGATGGAAAGTGTTTGTTGTGTAGGCAAATAATAGTGTTTGACATTTAGGGTGTGCCCCTATTTCATGTATAATATGACCTATATGCCAAGAAAAAATTGTGGAAGACCATGGATCAAACTTTTAATAGTTACTATCATGGTGTGATGAGGGAGAGAATTAATTATAGCTGATTTCCACTTAGTTGAACTTTTACCATGAACATTAATCAAAATGTTTTTTTTTAAGAAAAAAAAAAAAAAGCCATTGTAAGGAATGAAATGCTGTTTTTTCCTCTATGGGGTAACTGCTATGGAGCAAGCCCTGTTTCTTGTTCAGCAACTTGTTGCTAGGAGCTTAGAATTTATTACTGACCCAGTAAGGATACTTCTCTTTCCCACCTGACCAGGAGAAAAATAAACTCTCATCTGGACAGTCTCATTTCCCTTGCCAGTAATTGGGTTAAGCCAGGACCTATGATGCAGTTGTAGCCAATAAAATGTCAGGAGGCATCAGCTGGGGGTATGGTGTGTGTTTCTAGGAAACATTTCTTTACTTTTCAAAAAGACTCATGAGAAAAGGGTCTCTTCTTCCCCAAAACATATTCTTGACTATATATGATGCCTGGATATTGCAGCCATCATCTTATGGTTATGTGGGGACAAAGTCCATATGCAGGGATAACAGGGTGAAAATCCTTGGTAACGTTTTTAAACCTTAAATATAATTTCATACAATAAATTACAAAAATCTTAAGTGTACAGTTTGGTGAAATTTTATGTTTGTACACATCCATGTAACCACTACAAGATCAAGATTCAGAACATTTCTAGCACCCCAGAGAGCTCTCTCCTGCCCCTTCCCAGCCAACAGTAAATAGCCAACATCTACTGTACTGATTCCTATCTTCATACATTATCTAACTGTTCTTGAACTTCACATGAATGGATTCATACAGTACATATTATTCTGCACAGGGCTTCTTTGCTCAATGTTTTCTTTGAGGTTCATTCATGTTTTTATGTATGTCAATAGCTTATCAAACCACTGTGTGATATTCCATTGGTACCACAATTTCTCCATTTCCTGTGGATGGGCATTTATTTCCAGGTTTTGGCTGTTATTTTTTTTTAAAGGTGCTATGAACATCTATGCACCTGTCTTTGAGTGAATCTTTGTCCTTGTTTCTCTTGTGCATATACGTGGGAGTGAAATTGCTAGGACTTGGGGTAAACAGCTATTTATTTAGCTTTAGTTAGATACAGCCAAACAGCTTTCCAGAGTCATTTAACCAATTTACATTTCCACCAGATGTGTAGGATTTTTCAATTCAATTGTTCTACTATCTTAGCAACACTTGGTATAGTCAGTCTTTGATTTTGTCCGTTCTGGTGGATGAATCTGATTCATCTGATTATAGTTTTAGTTTGCATTTCTCTGAAGACCTTTTCAAGTGCCTTTTGGTCATTTCCTCTCCTAAGAGGTGCCTGTTTAAGTCTTTTCCTCTTCTTAAAATTTTGTCTTCTGCTATCAATTTGTAGGAGTTTGTTTACATTCTGCGTATAAGTCTTTGGTCATATACATGAAATGCAAGTATCTTCTGTCAGTCTGTAGATTGCTTCTTCAGTTGCTTAATAATGTGTTCTGATGAGTATAAGTTCTTATATTTAATGAAGTTCAAATGATCCATATTTTTAGTATGGTGTTTTTTGTGCTCTGTTTTGGAGGTATTTGCTTACTCTTAAGATCATAGAGATAGTTTCCTCATTTCCTCTGCAAGCCTGATTCGTTTTAACATTTATATTTAGGTTGGTGATCCCTACCACATTAATTTTTAGGTACAGTGTTGGGTAAAGATTAATTTTTCTAATACATATTATTTTCTGTATGGATAGCAGTGGCACCCTTGCTGTAAATCAAATGAACACACATGTTTTGCTCTATTCCTGGACTCCCAATTCTGTTCCATTGGTCTATTTATCTATGCTTGTATCAATACCACCCTGGTTTAATTATAGCTTGATATTAAGCATTCATATCTGGTGATGTATATTCTTCTTCAAGATTGTATAGGTTGCTCTAGGTCCTTTGTATTCTGATATAAGTTTTAGAATTGACTTGATAATTTCTAATATAAACTTAGGAAATTTGATTGTGATTGTAATAAATCTATAAGTCAATGTAAGGAGGACTGATCTAACAATATTGTCTTCCAATCCATTTATTTAGATCTTCTCTATGGCTTTGTTGAACATCTGATTTTATTTACTCAACCATGGAGTTACCTTACCTTTTTCTTGTTATTATAAACAAGATTATATAAATGTAATATATATTTTTTCATTACTGCTTAAGGCATTTTTTCTGGTTACTTGCAGCTAAAAACATCCCAAGTGATATAACATTCTTGCTCTGTGGTGTGATGGATTGATTAAGTAGAAGGCTTGAATCAGTGCTACTCCCTGTGTGGCCATGGTAAGTCACCTAACCTCTCTGGGCCTATTTCCTTATCCATGGAAATCTCATAGGGTTGGAAAGTTCTTCTCTTTTTCACAAACTAGTGAATTCTGACTCATATTTTTTGTCTCAATTTAAGTATCATTTTCTTTGGGATGTCTCTTTTGATTCTTCCAGTAAAACTTCCTAGATATTTTTTTCTATGCATGCCTTTCAAAGCGATCAGTACACTGTAATATCATTGCTTGCATACTTGTCTCCATCAGTACCTTACTAATCAGGGAACAGAGGGTGCGCTTAAAGGGCTTAATTGAAGAGAGTTTAATGAAGGGACAATTATAGAGGAATAGACAGGATTAAGGAAATCCGCACAGGATGATGAGGAACCCCAGGGACTAGCCACAGAGGCAAGTCATTACCATTCTTGGGTCTGAAGGATTGAGATAAAGGAAGTATTATTGGAACACAGTGAGACCTGTAGCTATGGGGGAGGGGCTGTCTGACAGGTGCTATGAGCTATAGGGGAACATAGCTGTTGGGAGAACCACGGGCAGTTAGAGAGGGGAGAATAAATACCCCATCCCCTCTGTCATCCTCCAATTTCCTTCAGCTCTCATTCGGTCAACCCAACCAGAGAGAGAAGGCAAAAGAGTCCAAGTGATATGGTTGTAGAGATCAGCCTCCTGGGGCACAAAATAAAGCAGCAAGAGGCAGAGAATGGATATAGGAGAAGAAACAGGTACTGATTAGTATACTCATCTTCAGCATAAGCTTCTTGAGAAAGGACAGAAAAATAATGTTGCCATAGTTTTTCATACACCTGTTAACAAAAATCTGAACGTATCGTAGAAAATAAAAGGCCCTTACTTCCCGCGTAGCTCAGTCGGTAAAGTATCTGCCTGCAATGCTAGAGACCTGGGTTCACTTCCTGGGTCAGGAAGTTCCTCTAGAGAAGGAAATGGCAACCCACTCCAGTGTTCTTGCCTGGAGAATCCCATGGACAGAGGGGCCTGGCAGACTACAGTCCATAGGGTCGCAAAGACACGACTTAGTGCTCTTTCTTTCTTTATAATGCTGAGAACTAACAATAGCTACCTATTTGTTATATACCATTTCAGACTTAATGTACATGCACACTTCCCAGGCGGCCCTAGTGTAAAGAACCTGCCTGCCAATGCAGGAGATGTAAGAGACGTGGGTTCAGTCCCTGGGTGGGGAAAATCCCCTGGCAAAGAGAATGGCAACCCATTCAAGTATTCTTGCCCAGAGAATCCCATGGACAGAGAAGACTGGTGGGCTACAGTCCATGGGGTTGCAAAGAGTTGCACATGACTGAAGTGGCTTAGCATGCACACTGAATATGTGGGTCTGTGGAAGATTGTATGTCCAAAAATTACCACAGCAATATTTCTGATCTTGTGTGGTCTTTCTGATACTGGCACTCCCCATCACGAAGTCAATGTGTATGCTCTCTCTTTGAGCCTGGGGAGGCCTTGTGATGGACTTGACAGATGGGATGAGGCAGAAATGATGCTGCATGGCTTCAAAGGCCAGGTCATAAAAGGCGAAATGGATTTGCCCGGAAACCTCTTTCTCTCGGGATGCTTACCACGTGAACACACCACCACGTTGTGAGGAAGCCCAGGGCACATGAAATGCCACGTGCAAGTATCCTGGCCGGTTGCCAGCTGAGGCCCCAGCTGACATTCAGCGTTAATTGCTGGATGAGCGAAAGAATGGGCCTCTAGATGACCCCAGCTTCCAGGCTTTGAGCCACTTCAGCTGATGCTGCATGGGGCCAAGGCATGTATCCCCATCAAGCCCAGCTCAGATGGAAGGTTTGTGAGCACAGTAAATGTTGTGTGTGTTTTCTAAGCCACTGAGATTTTGAGTGCTTTGTTACATAGTAATAATAACTAGAATAGAGGCAATATTAGAAAGTTGTGATCTCATGCTGTGGCACTAGACTTCTTGGTTTCAGTGTGACCTCTGTCACTTATTCCCTGGGTAATATTTGGCAACTTGCTCGAATTCAAATCCTCGGTTTCTTCATCTGTAAAATGGGAATAATATTAAAAGTCTTACAGAGTTGGATTGGTCTACAAAACAATCAGCTTAGTTCTCAGCACATATTTAATTATAATTATTGATCACCAATTCCCTCAAAGACCACCAGAAAAAACTTGATGATAGAACAAAACTAAGTATATTAAACTTACCACAGAAAGGGAGAATAACATCATGAAAAAAGTCTCAGTAGTATCTCCAAGTGAAAATGTTAAGGAATGATACTTACAGGGTTTTGAAGGCTGCACTGGATGGTTTTAAGGTGGGTCATACAAGGCAAGTAACTGGTTGGGCTTGGGCAGAATTTGTGACATAAGAGCTTCAGATTGGTGAACACAGTAGGGCAAGGGAGACTTGCCCCCTAGACTCACTTAAAGTGAGTCTAGATGAGCAAGTTTTCTGTTTTGATAAGTAAAGTGTTTAATTTTTCTCTGTCTTATCTTCAAAGAATGGATACTTCTTGGAGCAAACCCCTTAACTATTACTTGGTCTTAGTATTATTTAACAGTGGAACAGAAAAGTGTGTTGCTTTCAGTTCTCATTAATATAATTACTTTTTTTCATGGAAAAGGGATCATAGTCTTCCCAACTCATTACATTGAAACGTTCCTTTTCATTGAACAACATATCTTGGATATCTTTCCTTGCTGCTGCTGCTGCTAAGTCGCTTCAGTCGTGTCCGACTCTGTGCAACCCCATAGACGGCAGCCCACCAGGCTCCCCCGTCCCTGGGATTCTCAAGGCAAGAACACTGGAGTGGGTTGCCATTTCCTTCTCCAATGCATGAAAGTGAAAAGTGAAAGTGAAGTCGCTCAGTCGTGTCCAACTCTTAGCGACCCCATGGAGTGCAGCATACCAGGCTCCTCCGCCCACGGGATTTTCCAGGCAAGAGTACTGGAGTGGGTTGCCAATTGCCAATTAATTTCATTCTTTTTAACATCTGCTCTGAAGGAGATCAGCCCTGGGATTTCTTTGGAAGGAATGATGCTAAAGCTGAAACTCCCGTACTTTGGCCATCTCATGCAAAGAGTTGATTCATTGGAAAAGACTCTGATGCTGGGAGGGATTGGGGGCAGGAGAAGGGGATGACAGAGGATGAGATGGCTGGATGGCATCACTGACTCGATGGACGTGAGTCTGAGTGAACTCCAGGAGTTGGTGATGGACAGGGAAGCCTGGCGTGCTGCGATTCATGGGGTTGAGAAGAGTCGGACATGACTGAGAGACTGATCTGATCTGATCTGATCTGATATTCACTGGTACAGCTGCATTGTGACTTGTTTGCCCTTTCATATATCAACAGATACTTGGTGTGTATGTGTAGTAGGGTGGGGGAGTCCTAGACCCTCAGAACAGTGTCTGGCATAGAGTAGGCATCAGAAAGAGTTTGGTGTTGAAAGGAGAGTGTACCTGAAGTCTGTAAAATGCCATATACATGTAAGGTAAGGATGGACGGCTGGAATCCCCATTACTGCATCTTATCCCATCCCACTTTTGTCACCTGTGTTAGGGATCATCTCAGGTTGCACACAGCATGAAAGAGGTCTGGAAGACCTTATATGCTCACAGTGAGGAATGAAGGAGATTGCTGAGAGGCATAAACAGCAGTGAGTGTGAAGAGCTACTGTATGGTAGCCAGCCAAGGCAGAGCTGGATGGAGGATGCAGCTGAGACTCAGAGGTGCTCAGGTGCCCAGGAGAGAGGCGGTGGCATTGAGTCAAGGTCAGTGAGAACAGATCATAAGTTTTAGTGGCTGCGGGCTGTAACAACTCATGACAAGCAGGCAGGGCAAGGGGTACCTCATGAAACCAGCAAGGACTCAAAAGCAAGAGGAGGGCCACCTCTCCCCATTGCCATGAGGACATTACCCTACATCCAGATGTTGTCTTCAGGAGAAGGAAGCCAAAGAGGAAACAATTTGAAGAAAAAATAGCAGCCCCGTGGCAGTTTAAAATTAAAAACCAGACCACAACATTTATGAAAATGAAGCTGATACAAAATAAAAATATAGGTTTTCAACCAGAGATGTTAACACACCAATAAGGGACATTTGGAAATAGGTGGGGCATTCCCGCCCCCCACAACTTTTTGTCCTGAAAATTTTCAAACAGAAATGTAAAAAGAATAATTGAACAAATGCACATACATCCATCACTTAGATCTCTCAATTGTTATGGGGATTTGGGGGGCCATAATTGTTTTATCTATTTTCTCTGAAGTAGTGTACAGTAAATTACAAACAGTTTGACATTTCACCCCAAATACATCTCTGAAAAATAAGGACATTTTTCTGCATAATGCGGGGGTATTCTTGGACGACAGTGGAGAGTGCTCCTGGAGGCAACATGGGCGAGGGGCAGTGCTGGGTTCACCTCAGCTCAGGGAAGAATTGTCTACCCAAAACTCGGACAGCGTCACCTTGTGGAAAGCCTGCTCCACGGAAAGACACACTTGTGTGGCAGTGTGTGTGTGGGAGGGGGCGGCGCAGGTAGGACGGGTGCTATCCTATGTTTATTCATAAAAGTCACACACGAACTGATAAAATATTAGGTGTGTGTGTATGTTTTTTTTGTGTGTGTGTTAGTCGCTCAGTAATGCCTGACTCTTTGCGACCCCATGGACCATAGCCCTCCAGGCTCCTCTCTCCGTGGAATTCTCCAGGCAAGAACACTGGAGTGGGTTGTCATTCCCTTCTCCAGGGGACCCTCCCAACCCAGGGATCAAACCCGGGTCTCCTGCATTGCAGACAGATTCTTTACCAAGAAGAGCCACCAAGGAAGGTGCTCTAAGACATGAGGACGTACATTCAACAAGATTATAAAGAAACAGCAGGAAAAAAATCAGCTATAATCCTACCCTCCAGGATCAACCACAGTGAACACTTGGCCTTATTTCCTTCTAGCCTCTATCTATTTACATAGTTGAGATCAAACCATGTTTGATGAGATCATACATATTCAGTTTCTATCTTAGACTTCTATCAAAAGTCTCCTGACTCCTGTCCACTCACACCACCTAGTAGGTTGAGGGCCTGGAGAGTAAGAGATCTGTTTCTGAAATGAACAATATGCCACATTTTAAATAATGAGCCTGATTGTGCTTAGTCGCTCAGTCCTGTCCTACTTTTAGTGACCCCAGGGACCATTGCCTGCCAGGCTCTTCTGACCATGGGGATTCTCCAGGCAAAAATACTGGAGTGGGTTGCCATTTCCTCCTCTAGGAGATCTTCCAAACCCAGGGATCAAACCCAGGTCTTCTGCACTGCAGGCAGATTCTTTACCACCTGAGCTACCAGGGAAGCCCTGATGAGCCTGATTGGTGGCTTGTTAATTTACCCTGCTCTAACTATTGCCTGGAAAATCCCATGGATAGAGGAGCCTGGTAGGCTGCTGTCTATGGGGTCGCATAGAGTCAGACACGATTGAGCGACTTCACTTTCACTTTTCACTTTTCATGCATTGGAGAAGGAAATAGCAACCCACTCCAGTGTTCTTGCCTGGAGAATCCCAAGGACGGCAAAGCCTGGTGGGCTGCTGTCTCTGGGGTTGCACAGAGTCGGACATGACTGAAGTGCCTGCTTAGCAGCAGCAGCAGCAACTATTTGTGACCTCAATTAATCCTCAGGGAGACTTTATGATGTAGAGTTTATCATGCTATTTTCCAGGTGAGACATCTAAGGCTGAGGGAGTGCAGGAAGCTAGCTAGAGGTTCCATAAACTATGAGCTTCTCTACCCTGACGTACAGCCCCTAATACAATGATGGGCTCCCTGACCAGCTCTGAGGAGGGGGAGACAGGAATACTGGGGATGCAGAGCAGACTCTTCACCCAGGGTTCTTGGAAAATGAGAGACTCCCGGACTCTCTTCTGGGGAATCCTAAAGAGCAAGTAGGACTTATCCAGTTTTTTGGGTGTGTGTGTGTGTCTCTCTCTTTCCCCTTTTGGTCATCTACATCTCTGTTGGAGCATGGTTTAGGAAAGCAGAGTTCACCCATTTACGTCTGTGTACGTGTGCCTGGGGCCAGTACTGGAGTGAAAACACAAACTATCTGTAATAAATTAAAGATGGCTGAAAATTCTTTGACATTCTTTCCATTCAAGAGGAGGGATCTATGTGCTTCCCCTGGAGTCTGGCAGGTTCAATGACTACTTGACTAACAGAATGCAGTAGAAGTGAAATTGTGTCTGTTTGTGGGCCGAGACCGAAAGAGACTGGAAGCTCCACATTCGTTTGCACTTGCCCTTAGAACGCAGCTGCCATGCTGTGAGGAAGCCCAAGCAGTCGTGTAGAGAGACCCAGGTAGAGATAATGTGGGCCACTGGTCTATAGCCCCAGCTGAACTCCTAACCATCAGCCAGCACCAACCTGCTACCCACGGGAGTGAGGCATCTTGGAAGTGAATCCTTCAGTTCTATTCTAACCACTCCAGCTCATGCTTCATGGAGCAGAGATGAGCCAACTCTGCTAATCCCTGC
This sequence comes from Bos taurus, assembly GCF_002263795.3. Lineage (NCBI taxonomy): Eukaryota > Metazoa > Chordata > Mammalia > Artiodactyla > Bovidae > Bos > Bos taurus. The sequence goes on from NC_037340.1 coordinate 53,073,690, forward strand.
CCAAATCACAGATTTGTGGGCAAAGTAATTGACTATTGTTATTTTAAGCCGCTACATTTTGAAATGGTTTATTATGCAGTATTAGATAACCAGAACACCATTGTTTTCTGAGCTGATCTAATAAGCCAAATTATATGTGAAACCTTTTACACATGCTGCCTCCTTTAATCCTCATACTTCTCACCAAGGTAAGAAAGACAATAGCTAACATTTACTGAGTGCATGCTATATGCCTACTGCAATTCAAAATCCTTTTGCAATTCATTTAATTTTGTTGTTCTAATAACTCTTTTTTATAAGTACTCTTATCCTCCTTTTACAGATAAACAGGAACAGAGAAATGGAAGAACTTGCCCCAAACCATGCAGAAGGTGGTAGAGCCAAGGACTCAATAACCAGATTTGAAAGCCAGCAATCCAATCACTGTAATTGTTTGCCTCTGACAGAAGATTGATGAGAAGACCCCTCATAGAGGCGAAGTGACTTCCCCAAGGCTGCACAGCTAATGGGAGATTTTGAACCACTTATTCTCTGGGTTCCTCCATTGAAGCTGCAATTGCCCTGACAGCACTGCCTGCCCTTTTGGGCTTACGTCTGTATGAGACACGGCTGTCTCTCAATCTTCGTTGGTGTCCCTTAACTTGATCTGCGTCCTTACTCTGCAGCTGTGGTCCCCAGTGACCTTTGGCTGTTCCCACACATTTAATTCCATCCTCAAAGCACAGGATTTTTCCAATCAAGAAAATTCTTTAGAAGAATGTGCCTCAGGCTCAGAAGGACTTTCCAGGAGAACTTTCCAACATTCCAAAGATACTCTGTGCTTTGAGCACAGCCTGGCTCTAGACCTCTCGCCCTTCCTGCTGGTCCCTGGCCTTTCCTGCACCTTCCTCCGTCTGCTTTGCAAATGAGGAATGGGGGTGAGCTGGGCAGAATGTCAGGGATAAGAGAAAGTGACCATGGGCTCTACTGTCACACAGGCATGTGCCCTAGGGCAACTACTTAACCTCTCTGAACCCCTACTTACTTACCTGTAAAATGGGGTTTTGAATAACCTTTTCCTCGTCAGGTTGTCGTGAGGATTAAATGAGGCAGTGTATGTGTTTCTCAGGACTCCCTTCAGAGTAAGCCTTCTTGCCTGTTTGCCTGTCGGTCCACAACTGCCCGTAGCTCCCACGCTTGTGAGAGAAAGTCTAGAGGCTGCTGCAGGCCCCTGCGAGGCCATCACTGGAGCCCACGTTTCTGTCCACTAGTACAGAGGAGCACATGCCTTCTGCTTCTCTTCTGCCTCCCAGCACTGCTGTGAGTGCCTTTTGTTGGCACATCCAACCTACAAACCTGCTGGCCAGGGAGTCCTGGGAATGTCCCGTCTACGCATCTAGTCCCTGCCACGGGGGGAGAGCATGGAAGTGGGGAAGCGGTGCTGAGTTGCCAACAGGAAATCTAGCATATTTTCATTTCTACAGAACCAACAGGCAAGGGCAGTGCTTAACCCAGATGGGAACAACAGTCCTCACTGAATGAAGATACATGAGGCAGTGTAGAGTGGAAGAGAGCAAAGGAGAGCAGGGCTTACCTTGTGAATGGCCTAGGAAGCCAGAAAGACTGGTGTCTGGGTCTCAGGCACTTTGGAGCTGAGTTTGAGCATCTGCACTGGCTCAGAAATAAGATGTGTGCTACGCTTCGAATCAGGGGCTAGGAACACAGAGATGAGGGAGGGGTGGCGAACTTGCTGAGGGGCAGAGGCAGCCATGACTACAGTGCCGTGTTTCTGGGGGAAAGTGGAGCATTCCAAGACTGCAGTGTGTCCTGTGAGCAGTTCCGTCAGGTGCAGTGGTGTGCAGGACGGGGAACCACATGGAAGCGTGTTCTCATTTGACTAGTTCTATGGCACAATTTTTGGTTGTAGAGTTTCCAAGCCTCATTCTCCAGGCTTCCCCTTCCCAGTGACTTCACTGAGTTAATCAATATCTTTTTAGTAAGTTCATTTTCTGCTTAAATTAGTCAAAGTTGGTTCTTGTGCTTGCCACCAAGTCCTGGACTATAGTGAACTCAGGCCACTGTGAAGATTAAATACAAAGACTTAGCACAGGTGGGGTATATCACAAGCACCCAGTATTAGTCAGATTCTGCTGCAGATAACTCAGACTAGGTTAAGCTGAAAGAGACTTAATACAGGGGATTAGGTGCTTGCAGGATTGTTGGACGTGTTGGATGAACAAATTCTAGGAAGAACTTTCAGGAATGTCTCCCAGAATATATCAACAAGATTGGTGCACCAAGGGAGCTTCTAAATTTTCTATGATGAGGAGGATGGATTTCAAGAAGTCTCTGTCCCTATTGCTGGCTCCATGACCATGTTGCCTCAGCTGAGAGGCACAGATCAGGAAATTGTGTTACTGCTGTTGTTTCCAGGGCCACGCTGCCTCTGCCTTGGTTGATGGCAAGAGAACATATGTGCATGACCTTCCTCTCAGTAATACAGAACGAAACATCCATCGCTGGACCTCTGTTATCACCACTACAGGAAAAAACAAATGCTTACAGCATATGCTTGCTAAAGCGGAGAACGGAAATACATTCTCTACTGCACTTTCGGCTTTGCAACAGTGCATCCATTTTTGAAAGACACGTGTATCAGGCACCCTTGACTTGAACTTGCCAGGTTTTTAGTCTGCACCCCACTCCAGTACTCTTGCCTGGAAAATCCCATGGACGGAGGAGCCTGGTAGGCTGCAGTCCATGGGATCACGAAGAGTCGGACACGACTGAGCAACTTCACCTTCACTTTGCACTTTCATGCATTGGAGGAGGAAATGGCAACCCACTCCAGTGTTCTTGCCTGGAGAATCCCAGGGACTGTGGGGCCTGGTGGGCTACCATCTATGGGGTCGCACAGAGTCGGACACGACTAAAGCGACTTAGCAGCAGCAGCAGCAAAGCATGTACTCCATCCAAGGAGCAGCGGCTGCAGGGGCGCAGGAAGGCCGAGAGGAGATACTCCACGTTCTAGGTCAGGAGGGGCGACCTCGTCCAAGGTAAGGAGCAGCAGCTGCACTTTGCTGGAGCAGCCGTGAAGAGATAACCCCACACCCAAGGTAAGAGAAACCCAAGTAAGACGGTAGGTGTTGTGAGAGGGCATCAGAGGGCACACACACTGAAACCATAATGACAGAAAACTAGCCAATCTGATCACACGGACCACAGCCTTGTCTAACTCAATGAAACTAATCCATGCTGTGTGGGGCCACCCAAGATGGATGGGTCATGGTGGAGAGGTCTGACAGAATGTGGTCCACTGGAGAAGGGAATGGCAAACCATTTCAGTATTCTTGCCTTGAGAACCCTATGAACAGTATGAAAAGGCAAAATGATAGGATACCGAAAGAGGAACTCCCCAGGTTGGTAGGTGCCCAATATGCTACAGGAGATCAGTGGAGAAATAACTCCAGAAAGAATAAAGGGATGGAGCCAAAGCAAGAACAATACCCAGTTGTGGAAGTGACTGGTGATAGAAGCAAGGTCCAATGCTATAAAGAGCACTATTGCATAGGAACCTGGAATGTTAGGTCCATAAATCAAGGCAAATTGGAAGTGGTCAAACAGGAGATGACAAGAGTGAACGTTAACTTTCTAGGAATCAGCAAATTTAAATGGACTGGAATGGATGAATTTAACTCAGATGACCATTATATCTACTACTGTGGGCAGGAATCCCTTAGAAGAAATGGAGTAGCCATAACAAAAGAGTCCGAAATGCAGTTCTTGGATGCAGTCTCAAAAATGACAGAATGATCTCTGTCCATTTCCAAGGCAAACATTCAATATCACGGTAATCCAAGCTTATGTCCTGACCAGTAATGCTGAAGAAGCTGAAGTTGAACGGTTCTATGAAGACCTACAAGACCTTCTAGAACTAACACCCCAAAAAGATGTCCTTTTCATTATAGGGGACTGGAATGCAAAAGTAGGAAGTCAAGAAACACCTGGGGTAACAGGCAAATTTGGCCTTGGAGGACAGAATGAAGCAGGGCAAAGGCTAATAGAGTTTTGCCAAGAGAATGCACTGGTCATAGCAAACACCCTCTTCCAACAACACAAGAGAAGACTCTACACATGGACATCACCAGATGGTCAACACCGAAATCAGATTGATTATATTCTTTGCAGCCAATGATGGAGAAGCTCTATACAGTCAGCAAAAACAAGTCTGGGAGCTGACAGTGGCTCATGAACTCCTTATTGTCAAATTCAGACTTAAATTGAAGAAAGTAGGGAAAACCACTAGACCATTCAGGTATAACCTAAATCAAATCCCTTATGATTATACAGTGGAAGTGAGAAATAGATTTAAGGGCCTAGATCTGATAGATAGAGTACCTGATGAACTATGGATGGAGGTTCGTGACATTGTACAGGAGACAGGGATCAAGACCATCCCCATGGATAAGAAATGCAAAAAAGCAAAATGGCTGTCTGAGGAGGCCTTACAAATAGCTGTGAAAAGAAGAGAAGTGAAAAGCAAAGGAGAAAAGGAAAGATATAAGCATCTGAATGCAGAGTTCCAAAGAATAGCAAGAAGAGATAAGAAAGCCTTCCTCAGCAATCAATGCAAAGAAATAGAGGAAAACAACAGAATGGGAAAGACTAGAGATCTCTTCAAGAAAGTTAGAGATACTAAGGGAACATTTCCTGCAAAGATGGGCTCAATAAAGGACAGAAATGGTATGGACCTAACAGAAGCAGAAGATATTAAGAAGAGGTGGCAAGAATACACAGAAGAACTGTACAAAAAAGAGCTTCGTGACCCAGATAATCACGATGGTGTGATCACTCACCTAGAGCCAGATATCCTGGAATTTGAAGTCAAGTGAGCCTTAGAAAGCATCACTACAAACAAAGCTAATGGAGGTAATGGAATTCCAGTTGAGCTATTTCAAATCCTAAATGATGATGCTGTGAAAGTGCTGCACTCAATATGCCAGCAAATTTGGAAAATGCAGCAGTGGCCACAGGACTGGAAAAGATCAGTTTTCATTCCAATTCCAAAGAAAGGAAATGCCAAAGAATGCTCAAACTACTGCACAATTGCACTCATCTCACATGCTAGTAAAGTAATGCTCAAAATTCTCTAAGCCAGGCTTCAGCAATACATGAACCGTGAACTTCCAGATGTTCAAGCTGGTTTTAGAAAAGGCAGAGGAACCAGAGATCAAATTGCCAACATCTGCTGGATCATCAAAAAAGCAAGAGAGTTCCAGAAAAACATTTATTTCTGCTTTATTGACTATGCCAAAGCCTTTGACTGTGTGGATCACAATAAACTGGAAAATTCTGAAAGAGATGGGAATACCAGACCACCTGACCTGCCTCTTGAGAAACCTGTATGCAGATCAGGAAGCAAGTTAGAACTGGACATGGAACAACAGACTGGTTCCAAATAGGAAAAGGAGTACGTCAAGGCTGTATATTGTCACCCTGCTTATTTAACTTATATGCAGAGTACATCATGAGAAACGCTGGGCTGGAAGAAGCACAAGCTGGAATCAAGATTGCCGGGAGAAATATCAATAACCTCAGATATGCAGATGACACCACCCTTATCGCAGAAAGTGAAGAAGAACTGAAGAGCTTCTTGATGAAAGTGAAAGAGGAGAGTGAAAAAGTTGGCTTAAAGCTCAACCTTCAGAAAACTAAGATCGTGGCATCTGGTTCCATCACTTCATGGCAAATAGATGGGGAAACAGTGGAAACAGTGGGAGACTTTATTTTTTGGGACTCCAAAATCACTGCAGATGGTGATTGCAGCCATGAAATTAAACGATGCTTACTCCTTGGAAGGAAAGTTATGACCAACCTAGATAGCATATTGAAAAGCAGAGACATTACTTTGCCAACAAAGGTCCGTCTAGTCAAGGCCATGGTTTTTCTAGTAGTCATGTATGGATATGAGAGTTGGACTGTGAAGAAAGCTGAGCACTGAAGAATTGATGCTTTTGAACTGTGGTGCTAGAGAAGACTCTTTCGAGTCCCTTGGACTGAAAGGAGATCCAACCAGTCCATCCTAAAGGAAACCAGTCCTGGGTGTTCATTGGAAGGACTGATGCTGAGGCTGAAACTCCAGTACTTTGGCCACCTCATGCGAAAAGTTGACACACTGGAAGAGACCCTGATACTGGGAGGGATTGGGGGCAGGAGGAAAAGGGGATGACAGAGGATGAGATGGCTGGATGGCATCACGGACTCGATGCACATGAGTCTGGGTGAACTCCAGGAGTTGGTGATGGACAGGGAGGCCTGGTGTGCTGTGATTCATGGGGTCGCAAAGAATCGGACAGAACTGAGTGACTGAACTGAACTGAACTGAAAGCATGTACCAGTGGAGATGAGTGGGCCAAACTGTGATGTCAGAAACACACCAAATATAGGAATCACTTGTCCTGCTTAGTGCCCATGCTTTGCACCTATTTACTGTCTTTTGGGTGCCCTGCTTTGCTGGTACCCTAAGCATGTCTGCTCCTGCTAGACCAAGAACCCAAAGAGGAGAAGATGAGCAGCCAGGGCTTGGGTCTTCCAAGGCAGACAGAGAGAAAGTGGGCAGGATGTCAATTCCTTCTGTGCTTGGATGAACTAATTTGACAGAACAAAGAGCCTTGCCATGTCGCTCGTCTCTGCAAGCCTTGAGGCCTAGATTCAAAATTCATTCCCCCAAGGAGGTGCTTCGAGATGCCCCTGCCTCTGGGACATGTGTGGGCCAAAGAGGCAAAGCCTGAGGCAGAAGGGAGGAAGACTTTCTCCCACCCACCTGAGCTATCTTGGTGGGACACCAATTAAGAAGGCAGAGCAGCAGCAGACATACCAGTTCCTGGCAGCCGCTTCTCCCGAAGCTAATCTGGGTCATGTCTGACAAGGGAGGGTGCTGACTGAGACATCTGGCATCCATGCTCTGAAATAAGTGCAATTGAGCAGCGTGTCAGAATCAGCCCTTGGCAGCGTGGGGCAAGGTAGAGCTTAAGAGCAGGGGCCTGGAGTCAGACAGACACGGTGCTTATGTGCTCAGGGAGGGGCCAAAGTGACTTAAGCTCTCTGAGCCTTTGTTTCTCTTCTGCATATGACAGAAGAGTTAATACTGTATTGGTTAATACTGTATCATGGGTGAGGGTAGCATTGATATAGTGCGTGGCACCAAGTAAGTCCTCCATAGAGTAAAAGTGAAAATCATATCTGGTTCTTTGTGACCCCGTGGACTGTAGCCTGAGGCTCCTCTGTCCATGGAATTCTCCAGGCAAGAATACTGGAGTGGGTTGCCATTCCCTCCTTCAGGGGATGTTCCCCACCCAGGGGAACATTGCAGGCAGATTCTTTACCTTCTGAGCCAGCAGATATGGTGAAACAATTATTCAATGAAAAGGGGGAAGGAGTGGACTCATACTGAGGGCCTCCTCTGTGTCAGCTATTTGCTTGTTCTCCTTTAATCTTCACAGCCACTTAGGGCCTCCAAGTCACCAACAGTAACCCCTGGACTTTGCAGTTCAGCAGCACAGAGGCAACTCTGTGAGGCAGAAATTCTCCTCACCTTTTGTAGAGAGGGAAACTTGGGTGCAGTGGACAGTTTCAGGGCCTCGCCTGTATCCTTCTGCTCTCGCTACCTCACTGACTTCTGATGGCACCTGCATTGCTTTGCCCAAGGATTTCCTGTTGCTGTCAGGCTGATTGTCTGGGAGGATGGGGACATTAACAACCCCCTTCCCAGCAGCTTTCAACCACTGACTGATGGGAATTTGTGCAGAAATACCCTGAGGCATGAGGGCTGCACCGTCTCCCAAAAATTCCCAATAGGATTAAGCTTTTCATCTAATCAGACATAGTTATCCCTGTTACAAGTGAAGAAGTTTGCACCTTCTCCCTAAGGTGAAGCACCAGCCTTGTGGTCATGGTATCCACTACTAGTTTGCTTTTCTAAATTTTTATATTGGAGTATAGTTGATTACAGTGTTGTGTTAGTTTCGGGTGTACAGCAAGACAATTTAGTTATACATATACATGTGTTAATTCTTTTCCTATTTTCATTATTATAGATTATTGAGCAGAGTTCCATGTCCATTGCTAGTTATATTAATTGTTCTTCGCAATCCCACTGAAAAGTCTGTTACCTAAAGACCAAATATAAAATTGAAGTTAAAATTTTGTACATAGGAATAAAAATAAGAAGAAAGTAGCACATAAAAATAAGCACAGGCATGTAATAAGCAAAGAGAATATATGCAGAGTTGCACATATTACAATCTTTCACTCTGTATTTGGTCGGGGGCTCATGGTTGATGTCTGTGGCTTCCTTCTTTGCTATACATTCTGTGTTTTCCTTACTCTCAGACAAAGCCTGAGCTAATTAAAGTTCTTTTATTTAATGGAGTGACCCAAACCATCCCTCTCAAAGGGTCTGGGTCCCCAATTATACTACGTTTTGTCTGTTCATTTTCTATAGTTTTTTCTTAACATTGACTATTCGGCGTGGACACAGTAAGTGATGATCTGGAAAATCCACTGCATTGCAGACATAGTTCTTCTTGTCCCCATTTTTTAGCTGCAATCTACTTTCCTCTTGGTAATCGAGATCAATCATTCCATCCTGTAAACAACCTCCTTTGTGTTGATTGCTTCAGTGCCATAAGGAGCTCAAAACTGCCGAGTTGACAGTCTCATCTTCCAATTCAGTGGAGCTGTTCTTGTGTCCTCTGGTTGAAGTGTTCCCACCTGGAGACTAAGACCTCCAACCCAGCAGAGTTCAAGTTTCCTCAGACGGGAAGTGGGTTGTTGGGTATAATAGTGAGAGGAGACACTTCTGTGTCTATCCCTTTATTATTACGGTTCTTCATAACTAGGATCAGTGGTCTCTGATTCAAAGCACATACAGTATCCTGTAAGACAGAACCCAGTCCTTTCAGGATGTTGACTCACAACGGGTGCAGTAACTGAGCCCTCAGCAAGTTATTCCACCTTCTGATTAGTCCAGCCACTTGCAGGAGATAGGATGTGTGGCAAGAACAATTAATTCCATGGGTATGATTCCATTTCTGCACTGTCTTTGCTGTGAAATGAGTTCCTTGATCAGAATTAATATTACAGGGAATGCCAAAATGGTAGCTAAAGCCCTCAGTGAGTCCACAGATGATGGTTCTAGCAGATGCAATATGGCTAGAGAAGGCACACATGTCTTCAGAAAATGTGCCTTTTCCAGGGAGGCTGGATCTCTGCTCCCTCCGAGATCAAAGAGACTCAATGTAATCAACCTGCTACCAGCTGTTTGGCTGGTTTCCCCGGGAATGATGCTCGTTGGGAACTCAGTGGTGATCTCTTCTCTTGATAGATCAGGCACTCAGCAGGAGCTTTAGCCAAGTTGACCTTGTGGGGAAATTCAAGTTGTTGATCCCATGTATAGCCTCCATTTCTGTTGCCATGGCAATTTTGTTAATGGACTCGTTAAGCATGCACGGGATGCTTTGGGAAAGGGAATGACTAACATTCACTGAATGCATCATTTGGTCTACCTGATCATTAAGAACCTCCTCTGCAGTGGATCCTCTTTGTGAAGAGTTTCCTATGGGCACCAATGTCCTTATAGTGCGTGCCCATTCTGAGGGGGTCTATTCATATGTTCCTTCCTCAGACTTCTTTGTCACCAATCTTCCAATTATGTTCCTTCCAAGTTCATGACCATATGGCCAAACCATATGGTCTACCTTCTCTCACTCTAGACATAGTAGACAACCAGATGTACTACTGGAAATTTTGCCCATTGGGAAGGTTTTTCTTTATTATTGCTGTTCAGGATCACTCATGAGTAGGGCTGCAGTCCTATGACTATCTACATTCAGGAAGTACCAGAATTTTGTTCATACTCTCTGTAAAACAGATTTGGGTTTTTCGTCCTTAGTCAACTGATTATTAAAAAAAAAAACAAACAAAACACTCAAGAAGCCAAAGGCATTGATTAAGAGAGGGGAGGTGATGCAATAAAAGTTTATGTCAAAGGAGTCTGAGCCATCTGCTCATGCACCTTACTTGTACCTTCTGGACATGTGTGAGTTTGGCTTCATATATGCCATTTTCATTTTATGGTAGATTTATATTGCATATGCACAATTAGGCTGCAGTCCATGGGGTTGCTAAGAGTCAGACACGACTGAGCGACTTCACTTTCACTTTTCACTTTCATGCATCGGAGAAGGAAATGGCAACCCACTCCAGTGTTCTTGCCTGGAGAATCCTAGGGACGGGGGAGCCTGATGGGCTGCTGTCTATGGGGTCTCACAGAGTCGGACACGACTGAAGCGACTTAGCAGCAGCAGCAGCACAATTTTATGTTTAGATGGGTTAGGCAACACCCAGTTCATGATGAGAAGCTCAGCTTCTCATGTCCTGCAATTAAATGTTCAGTCTCTACTAAGGCTCAGTGGCAAGTCAGAAGCTATTTCTAAAAGGAGAATAGTTATCTGTGGAAAAGGTCATAGATTTGCTCCATAATCCTAGGGGTCTGGGCTGTGATTCTCCTGTTGGTACTTTCCAGAGGCTCCACAGAGCATCCCTATTTGCACTTCAGATATTACTGGATATGCTAGATTACAAGGCCAAAGTGGTTGAGTGGCTTGTATTGCAGCCTAGACTTGCTGTAGAGCCTTCTTGTGCTCTGGCTTTCACTTGAAGCTGATTTACAGGCAACTCTTAGAGGGGTCTAATCTCATACTTAAAGGTGATATACGCTGTGCTGTGTGTTGTGCTTAGTCGCTCAGTCATGTCTGACTCTGAAATATGATATATATCACCTCCAAAATCCAAAAAAGGCCTACTAAGTATCGTATCTATTTTCATTGTAAGTGGTAAGGTAGAGTAACCTGTTTTTCACTTTAGAGGAGATAATCTTCTTGACTCCTTGATAATCTATTGACTCCTCAACACTTTATCTCCCACTCTTTATTCATATAAGTTTTTCTAAGGCATCTAAAGTACCTGCTAATTTCTGCTCATGAGATCCAGTGAGCAAAATGGAGTAGCCCAGTGTAATGTTTCATGGAACGTCAAGACAAATAAAGATCTCTATGGTTGGTTACGTGATCATGGCAGAGAACAGGAGAATTGATGTATTGAAGCTTGACTGAGAAGGTAGACTGTTTTCCCTACTAGGTAAAAGCAAGCTGCTTCTGATTGTCCTTGTACTTTGGTATGGGGGGTAGGGAGGCATTAGGCAATTCAGTAGCTGCTTATTGAGTGCCAGGGCAATGCTGGTTTGTTCCAGTAAAGATACTACATCTGAAATAGCAACTTCAATGGGAATCACCACCTGATTAGTTTTATAATAGTTCACACTCATTTTTTTCCAGATCCATATGACTTCTGTCTAAGAGAAACTGGAGAGCTAAATGGGAGATAAAATAAGTAACAATATTCCTACTTTTTCGAAAGCATTCATCTTTGCAGTTTCCTCAGTGATGTGATACTGCTTCAGGTTCACCACAGTAATAAAAGGGAAAGTTGCAAGGACTTCTTTGTAGTCTTCCCTTTCATAATGATCCTCACCCTATTACTCAGAGAGCCAACATGCGGGTTCTGTGAGTTTTCAAGTGTGTCAACTTAAATGATAAATTTAGAAACCGAGAACAGAGCTCAGGGTGGAGATGTGAACAAGCTGGGTCTCCCACGAGTCTGACTTGAGCTGAATGGCTATCACTTGACACTACAACCCCCACTTCAGGCCACAGGAACATTTTGGAACCCCAGGAATTAGCATCAGTTCAGAGCTCATGTAATCTCTGAAAATTTCTTTTTCCTCCCAACATAGTCACTCTAGCAGATGGCTGCAGGTCCTTTTGGGGAATGCTTAGAGGAAGATTTACTGTATGCTCTTGAGACAATGGCACAGAACAACTCTTCAGTAACACCGAGCCTCCCTTACAATTGAAGCACTGTTGCTGTGTAAATTGATGTAGGTTTCAAAACTGAGTGAAAGCCATGATTCTTCGTGGTGGAGACTGTCAGATTTTTGGCTGCTGGATCTAGACTTTTTCCAGTTACAGAAATCAAATAGTTTTCTAGTAGGGTACCCATCTATTTCATTCCTAGGACTCTATGATCAATTAAACATTATCAAAGCCCTCTGTGGACCAAGACAGTCTAATAACTGGGACATTCCCTCCTTCCCTTTAAGATAGATGTGTCCACCTGGTCCTCATTAAGTCTTACCATTTGTCTTCTGCTACTTTAGGATTCCATCATTTTGACTGAAATCAAGGAGGCTGTATCAATAGTGACATTCCCCATGATTCAACCTATCATTCAAAGAGATCAACCACAGAGCTTTCAGGGACACAGGTGCTCCCATCTCAAGGCCTTAGTCAAGGCAGTGTCTCCTAGGCCTTCTCATGAACACAGTCGGTGGGTGGGTGTGACAGCTGCACATGATAAATCCAGTCAAACTTCTCACATCCCCGTGCCTTTGAATTTCCTCCTCCATATAATTCAGGCATATAAACCCAGCTCTGGCATCCCAGTCTCATTCGATGACGCTCGCTCTTGGTTTGTTTTAGTCAATCACCAAGTAAGCAGAGACATCTCCAGGGGCATGAGATGACACATATCTGGAGTCTCTATTAAGATCAACTATGTCAATGAATTTGCTCACTATGGCATTATATTTCACCATTCTTGGGGTCCTTACTCAGGGACAGGGGCTGGTTATCCCTCTCTAGCTATTACTCGGGACCCTGTTCATACCCTAGGTGTGTCTTTTAAAAAATAATAAATTTTTTGAGATATAATTGATACACAACATATACTACTACTACTACTAAGTCGCTTCAGTCATGTCCAACTCTGTGCGACCCCAAAGACGGCAGCCCACCAGGCTCCCCCATCCCTGGGATTCTCCAGGCAAGAATACTGGAGTGGGTTGCCATTTCCTTCTCAAATGCATGAAAGTGAAAAGTGAACGGAAGTCACTCAGTCGTGTCTGACTCTTAGTGACCCCATGGACTGCGGCCCACCAGGCTCCTGCTTCCATAGGATTTTCCAGGCAAAAGTGCTGGAGTGGGGTGCCATTGCCTTCTCTAATACAACATATATTGTGGTATAATTGACATACAACATATATTGTATACAATATAGTTATTTGCTATTTATATGTATTGTGAAATGATTACCATTTCAATTCCACATACAAGTGAGATCATATGTGAATTTCTGTTCCACTGGGTTCCCAACAATGCCTCTGCCCATTCACCTGACTGGCCCTGTCTCCTTCCCCTTGTGAACCTATGAGGCCTTCAGTTCAGTTCAGTCCCTCAGTCATGTCCGACTCTTTGAGACCCCATGAATCGAAGCACACCAGGCCTCCCTGTCCATCACCAACTCCCAGAGTTCACTCAAACTCATGTTCCATCGAGTTGATGATGCCATCCAACCATCTCATCTTCTGTTATCCCCTTCTCCTTCTGCCCCCAATCCCTCCCAGAATCAGAGTCTTTTCCAATGAGTCAGCTCTTTGCATGAGGTGGCCAAAGTATTGGAGTTTCAGCTTTAGCATCAGTCCTTCCAATGAACATCCAGGACTAATCTCCTTTGGAATGGACTGGTTGGATCTCCTTGCAGTCCAAGGGACTCTCAAGAGTCTTCTCCAACACCAAAATTCAAAAGCATCAATTCTTCAGCACTCATCCTTCTTCACAGTCCAACTCTCACATCCATACATGACCACAGGAAAAACCATAGCCTTGACTAGACGGACCTTTGTTGGCAAAGTAATGTCTCTGCTTTTGAATATGCTATCTAGGTTGGTCATAAGTTTCCTTCCAAGGAGTAAGTGTCTTTTAATTTCATGGCTGCAATCACCATCTGAAGTGATTTTGGAGCCCCCAAAAATAAAGTCTCCCACTGTTTCCACTGTTTCCCCATCTATTTCTCCATGAAGTGAAGGGACCAGATGCCATGATCTTAGTTTTCTGAGTGTTGAGTTTTCAGCCAACTTTTTCACTCTCCACTTTCACTTTCATCAAGAGGCTTTTTAGTTCCTCTTCACTTTCTATCTGAGGTTATTGATATTTCTCCCGGCAATCTTGATTCCAGCTTGTGCTTCTTCCAGCCCAGCGTTTCTCATGATGTACTCTGCATATAAGTTAAATATGCAGGGTGACAATACACAGCCTTGATGTACTCCTTTTCCTATTTGGAACCAGTCTATTGTTCCATGTCCAGTTCTAACTGTTGCTTCCTGACCTGCATACAGGTTTCTCAAGAGGCAGGTCAAGTGGTCTGGTATTCCCATCTCTTTCAGAATTTTCCACAGTTTATTGTGATCCACACCGTCAAAGGCTTCGGCATAGTCAATAAAGCAGAAATGGATGTTTTTCTGGAACTTTCTTGCTTTTTCGATGATCCAGCAGATGTTAGCAATTTGATCTCTGGTTCCTCTGCCTTTTCTAAAACTAGCTTAAACATCTGGAAGTTTGCAGTTCACGTATTGCTGAAGCTTGGCTTGGAGAATTTTGAGAATTACTTTACTAGTGTGTGCTACCGCTAAGTCACTTCAGTCGTGTCCGACTCTGTACGACCCCATAGATGTCAGCCCACCAGGCTCCCCTGTCCCTGGGATTCTCCAGGCAAGAACACTGGAGTGGGTTGCCATTTCCTTCTTAGTGTGTGAGATGAGTGCAATTGTGTGCTAGTTTGAGTATTCTTTGGCATTGCCCTTCTTTGGGATTGGAATGAAAACTGACCTTTTCCAGTCATGTGACCACTGCTGAGTTTTCCAAATTTGCTGGCATATTGAGTTCAGCACTTTCACAGCATCATCTTTCAGGATTTGAAATAGCATGAGGCCTTAGCATGCTCTAAATTACAGGAATTGTAAGTATACATTTGAAAGCTGCCTATGTTTACTTACGGGCTTCCCTGGTGGCTCAGTGGTAATGAATTCACCTGCCAAGCAGGAGATGCATGTTTGATCCCTGGATCAGAAAGATCTGGAGAAGGAAAAGGCAATCCACTCCAGTATTCTTGCCTGGGAAATCCCATGGACAGAGGAGACTGGCAGGGCTAGAGTCTATGGGGTCAAAAAGAGTCAGACGTGACTTAACAATTAAACAACTCTGTATGCTTATGGCTCATATATATGATACAAAGAGAGCAACAAAAATGAGCCTGCAAGATGCCAGCCTTCAGCTGCCTCCCCTTCTAACTCTTTTTTTTTTTTTTAACATTAGTTAAACAGTGGAAACAGTGTCAGACTTTTTTTTGGAGGGGGGGGAGGCTCCAAAATCACTGCAGATGGTGACTGCAGCCACAAAATTAAAAGACGCTTACTCCTTGGAAGGAAAGTTGTGTCCAACCTAGATAGCATATTGAAAAGCAGAGACATTACTTTGCCAACAAAGGTCTGTTTAGTCAAGGCTATGGTTTTTCCTGTGGTCATGTATGGATGTGAGAGTTGGACTGTGAAGAAGGCTGAGCGCTGAAGAATTGATGCTTTTGAACTGTGGTGTTGGAGAAGACCTTGAGAGTCCCTTGGACTGCAAGGAGATCCAACCAGTCCATCCTAAAGGAAACCAGTCCTGGGTGTTCATTGGAAGGACTGATGCTGAGGGTGAAACTCCAGTACTTTGGCCACCTCATGTGAAGAGTTGACTCATTGGAAAAGACTCTGATGCTGGGAGGGATTGGGGGCAGGAGGAGAAGGGGACAACAGAGGATTAGATGGCTGGATGGCATCACCAACTCGATGGAACATGAGTTTGAGTGAACTCTGGGAGTTGGTGATGGACAGGGAGGCCTGGTGTGCTGTGATTCATGGGGTTGCAAAGAGTCAGACACGACTGAGTGACTGAACTGAACTGACTGATGGTACATCTATTATAGTCAATGAACCAATATTGATACATTATTATCATCAGGTCAGTATATTTCTCTCCATGGGTTCTTGCCTCATTGTAACAAAGATTTGGAATGATGGACTAATTACAGCTCAGACAGGATTCCTAGGCTCCTGTGTTATCATAGCAAGGATTCAAAACAACAGACTAGTTACAGCTCAGTTACAGCTCAAGCAGACAAATCCTTTATTAAAAAGAGCAGAGTACACTCCTGTGACATGGAAGTGGGCTGACCTGGAAGGAGCGGCCTGAACTGGCTCTTAAACCTGCCTACTTCTCTATCCTCACCACCACGTGCCAAAACAGGCACCATCATCTCTTATCTTTTACCTGTAAAGGCCTTCTAATTGTCCTCCAACCCGAACTATTCCTTCTTGATAGCAAATGTGTTATTTTTAAAAGGTATTATTCATTAAAAAAAAATAGGGTTTCCCTTGTAACTCAGTGGTAAAGAATCTGCCTGCTAATGCAGGAGACGCAGGTTTGATCCCTGACTTGGGAAGATGCCCTGGAGAAGGAAATGGCAACCCACTCCAGTATTCTTGCCTGGAGAATTCCATGGACAGAGGAGCCTGGTGGGCTACAGTCCATGGGGTTGCAGGGTCAGACACAACTGAGTGACTGAGCACACACACATCCATAGAAAATAAAATTCACTGAACACTAAATAGTGTGCAGTTCTGTGAATTTTGACAAACACACAGAGTCAGGTAACTGCCACTATAGTCAAGATATAAAACAGTTCTGTCAAGCCAATATGTTCCCCTATGATCCTTTTCAGTCAACCCCACCCTCTTCCCTTACTCCCTGGTAGCCACTGATCCTTTTTCTATCCATGTAGTTATGGCTTTTCTGAAGTATCCTGTAAATAGGATAATACGGTAAGTACTCTTCTGAGTCTGTTTCATTCAGTATAATTCTTATGAGATTCATCCATGTTGTCGTGTGTATTGTTGTTATGGAGGAGCATGCCATTGAAAGGCTGTCTGTGGTTAGTTAATCCCTTGATCAGTAAATGGGCATCTGGATTGCGTCCAGTGTTTGGTGATTATATATACATAAAACCACTGCAAACATTCATCTCTATTATTTTTTTGATGTGTGTGAACATGTGTTTAATTTCACCTGGTAAATACCTAGAGGGATTTCTGGGCTTCATAGTAAGAGTATTTTTATCTTCATAGAAAACTGTCAAACTGCTTTTCTTATTTTTTGTTTATTTATTTACACTGAAGTATAATTGACATACACCATTATATTAATTTCAAGTGTACAGTGTAATGATTTTCAAAGTATTAATAGTTGTGATCATTTGCACAGAGTTGTATGAGAGGTCAGTTGCTCTGCATCCTTACCAGCTAGAGGATTCTTTCAAAAATTCTTATTTGATCACTTCACACTCTTGCTGAAATCTTTTATTGCTTATCACTCAAAATTCTCAAAGAGGCCTTAAATATTCTATACTTTTGCTGTAGAATATTTTTGCTAAGGTCGGGCTTGTTCTCAGACCAAACGTTACTTCCTCACCTGCCCTTTACCCCATATATCAGACTGCTGCTGCTGCTGCTAAGTTGCTTCAGTCGTGTCCGACTCTGTGCAACCCCACAGACGGCAGCCTACCAGGCCCCTCCATCCATGGGATTTTCCAGGCAAGAGTACTGGAGTGGGGTGCCATTGCCTTCTCCAATATATCAGACTAGGTCCCTTTATGTCATCATGTTTGCATCACAATTATAAGAAGAAAATTAACTTTGTAGCTAGACATGGAATATTCATCTTCTTCTTTAAAACATCAGCCCCATGAGGGCAGATCATGATCACTGTCATCACTGTATCTGAAGGGCTAGAACAGAGCCTACACATAGTAGGTTCTTAATAAGAGTCTCTTGGGCAAGCGATCTCAGTTAGTTGTCTCCACAACCTTGAATGGGGAAGATGATGATAATCACTTTACGGAAAAGCTCAGAGAGGTGTGGTAAAGCTCCCAAGTCACTCACCTGGAGCCAAGATTTGAGTTCTGGTCATGTGGAAGCCATTCCTCTCCCCTCAGTCATCTGGTTTGGAGGTCCTCTGCTCCCAGGTTTATAAATTGCTGGGAGGAACCGGAGCTGAGAGAGGAGGAAGCCACCTGCAGGAGTCACTCAGAGCCTTTCCTCTCTGTTGGAGTTCCCTTTACTATAAAGATATGCATGTTTCCAAAGCCAGTGAACTAAACTGTTAAACTAGCAGGGGACTACCTTACCTCCCCAGAGACATTTTCCTAAGGACTTCCAGGAAGACAAAGCAGGTAGAATGGGCCAACAACAGGCTTGTCATTTCCCTGACTTCGGTGGCTCTGCACAACAACCCTGTGTTTTCACCCATTTCATCCATTTTACACTTTACAATGGCTCAGGCGAGAGAAAGACCCACCTGAGTCATCGCCACTGCAACTATGTTTGTCTGTCTTAAAGCAGTCACCATGAGGGGTGTTTTAGGAGACATGCTTACAGCTCTCAGATTTTATCATGTATCAGTGTCACCCAGAGGGTCTGTTAAAGCCCAAATCTGTGGTCCCCACCCCCAGAGCATCTAATTAGTGGGTCTGGGTAGGGCCTGAGAATTTGCATTTCTAACAAGTTGCCTTGTTAGAAACAAGCTTGGTAAGGCTGGGATGGGAACACACTTTGAGGATCACAGTCTTATGCTATACTTATTTCTTTAGGCTAGTGGGGACTCTCATGGCCCCTGGAGCCCCAATAATAATGATAATCCAACATTTTATTTAGCAATTACTATGTTGTTCAGTTGCTCAGTTGTGTCTGACTCTTTGTAACTGCATGGACTGCAACACACCAGACTTCCCTGTCTTTCATCATCTCCCAGAGCTTGCTCAAACTCACATCCACTGAGTTGGTGATGATACCCAACCATCTTATCCTCCTCTTGCCTTCAATCTTTCCCAGCATCGGGGTCTTTTCCAATGAGTCAGTTCTTCGAATCCGGTGGCCAAAGTATTGGAGCTTCAGCTTCAGCATCAGTCCTTCCAATGATTATTCAGGGTTGATTTCCTTTCAAATCGACTTGTTTGATCTCCTTGCAGTCCAAGGGATTCTCAAGAGTCTTCTCAAACACCACAGTTCAAAAGCATCAGTTCTTCAGTCTTCTTTATGGTCCGGCTCTCACATCCATATACGACTCCTGGAAAAACCATAGCTTTGACTGTACAGACATTTGTTGGCAAAGTAATGTCTCTGCTTTTTAATATGCTGTCTAGGTTTGTCATAGCTTTTTTTCCAAGGAGCAAGCATCTTTTAATTTCATGGCTGCAGTCACCATCTACAGTGATTTTGGAGCCCAATAGAATAAAATCTGTCACTGCTTCCATTGTTTCCTCATGTATTTGCCATGACGTGATGGGACCGGATGCCATGATCTTAGGTTTTTGAATGTTGAGTTTTAATTACTATGTACTTGTACTGTTGTACTGTACTATGTACTAAGTACTATGTACTAGGTACTAAGTTCTATGTACAGTACCATGTACTATGTACTAAGTACTATGTACTGTTCTTATGATGTCACACACAATGACTCACTCAAACACACCACATCCACATCCACATGGGGAAACCGAGGTACAGCTATGTTAGGTAACTTGCTCAAGGTTGTATCACCTGTAAGAACTGGAAGCAAGCTTGGGATACAGGCAGTCTGACTCCGAAGTCCACATCCATGAGGCCCACACTCTTGTCCCACGCTCATTAGTACCTGTCTTTCCACTAAGACTGAGGGGTCAGTCCTACTCAAGTACTCTTCAGGGCACAAGCCAGAGGCCGTGTTCATTATTTGGTTTACAACTATCCTCCCACCCTGCTTAGTTCCTGATGCTGCTGCTACTGCTAAGTCACGTCAGTCGTGTCCAACTCTGTGCGACCCCATAGATGGCAGCCCACCAGGCTCCCACATCCCTGGGATTCTCCAGGCAAGAACACTGGAGTGAGTTGCCATTTCCTTCTCCAATGCATGAAAGTGAAGTCGCTCAGTCATGTCCGACCCTTAGCGATCCCGTGGACTGCAGCCTACAAGGCTCCTCCATCCATGGGAGTTTCCAGGCAAGAGTACTGGAGTGGGTCGCCAGTGCCTTCTCCAGCTTAGTTCCTAGACTGCATTTAAATGGAGTGTGAACTTTCCTCAATTCTCAAGGAAGTGACTGTTGACACGTCTGCGGGCATTTGGGGAGCCAATCTCTGGTCTAATGCTACTTGTTGATAACTCCTCAGCTAGATGCAGTTAGCAATTATACTCTGTCAGAGGTTTATAAATAGCTTCTTCCTTGGAGTTAGTGGGTCTGGAAGGCCAAGGTGTCTTGAAGAGGATTGTGTAGAGACAAGCTGGCAATGACGTCAGAGGGCCAGGAGAACAAAGCTTTATATTGAACAGTGACCAAAAATAACTCTTCTATGCTTTGGAACTTCAAGATAGTGCAGAAAAAAATTGCAGATGTCAACTTTCCTGAGGTTGTTATGAGTGGCAAAACGTGGCACATTTAGTCACATAATCCCAGAGAACAGAGGGAAGTGCAATGTCAGAGCTGGAGAGAGCCCTAAGAATCTATGAGCCAGCCCCTTCCTATCCTGTGAAAAATCTGAGGTCCAGTGAGGTCAGGTGCTATCTAAGGTCACACAGCAAGTTAGTTGTCTTGGCTTTTCATCCAGTCACTAAACAGACTCAGGGACCTGGGAGGTAAAATGCATGTCTTGCCTGGAGAATCCCAGGGACAGGGGAGCCTGGTGGGCTGTCGTCTCTGGGGTCGCACAGAGTCGGACACAACTGAAGCGACTTAGCAGCAGCAGCAGCAGCAGCAGGCAAAGGCAGGCATGCAGAAATGGTGGACTTACAGAAGAGACCAGTTTTGTCTTACTCTGTCCAACCTGCATAGTCATCAGATGGGATATGTCTAATGTATACATTATTCAGGTTGTTTCCTGTTAAAAGCTTTCAATGGCTTCCCATTGGACAGGATGAAAATAAAATTCTTATGGAATGGATAAAGTTCGAGTTCACACAGGGCAGTATAGCATGGTGGTTAAAAGCATGAACTCTATAGTTAGAGAGACCTGGGTTTCAAGTCTTGACTTTGCCATTTTAGCTATGTAACCTTTAGTAAGTTATTAAATCACATGCTCAGCTTTCTCAGCTGCAAATTAGGGTAAAAGTAGCAATTAGTCTCACATATTTGAGAGGTTAAGATGAGAGGATACAAGTAAAAGCAGCTAGCAAAGAGCTTGACTCATAGCATTCATTGCTACTAATATCACCATTAATCATTCTGTCTATGGCATTCAAAGACCCTCCATGACTTGGTCCTAGCCTACCTTTTCTATCTTGTCTTTTTTCCTGCTTCCTTATCACCTGTAGGAAGGAACTGATATAGCACTAGGCTCTCTGTTCTGTCTTGAAAGCCCTTTATTCTCCTGGCCTTTAAGACTTGGCTCAAGTGTCTCCTTCCCTGATAGATATTTCCTGACTCCTAGACGGTGTTATGAGCTTCCTCATAAAGAAAAAGTCTATCACAGAAACTGACCACACAGGTTAAGAACAGAAGCTTGGAGTTTTTAGCAGCCTGAGTCCTGATTCTGCCAGCTACTTGCTGTATATCTTGGAGCAGCTCTGTAAGCTCTAGTTCCTTTTCAAATAATATTAATGACCTCAGGACGTTTGTGAAATGATCTCTGTAAAGGGCCTAACACTGGTTTTGGCACATAGCAAGTACTGAACTATAGTATTTATCAACTACCATTAAGTAGATGTTGTTTTAACGAGGAGCAACAGAGCTGTTAAGTACCTGGCTGTACTTTGTTGCACTTTACCCTGGGCTACTGTCATGAGCTTATAAGTACAAAGCAAGTCTGTGCCTCTGTCCACATATCTTCCATCCATCCATCTCCTCACCATCAATTTATCTTTCAACTACCCTACTATCCATCCACCTACCATTCTTCCAGGCCCCATCCACCCATCCATCCACTCTACGTCTATCTAGCCACCATCCATCCATCTATCTACCATCCTTCATCTCTCCTCTACATCCTATTCATGTTCCATCCATCTCTTCACAATCTACCCACCACACACCATCTATCCATCCTTCCATCCTCTCCACCAATATAGGATGGGCAGCTGTTATGCTTCAGAACTTGTGAGGATGTAGAGAGAAATCAGTGAAGACAATGGGATGTCATAGAAAGATTAGGAGCTTTGGCATCAGGTAGATCTGAATTCTAGACCAGGCCAATTCCATGATCTCTAACATTACTTTCCTGCGAGAGTTCGGCAGGACACATCTCAAAACATGTTTGTCTGTAACAGATGTCTTTGTATTCACCTGAGCATCAGCATGAGATTGATTCTAGGCTGATTCCCAGTTAGAGATGAATTAGTTTCCATTCTCTGGAGAAGGCAATGGCACCCCACTCCAGCACTCTTGCCTGGAAAATCCCATGGACGGAGGAGCCTGGTAGGCTACAGTCCATGGGGTCGAGAAGAGTCGGACACGACTGAGCAACTTCACTTTCACTTTTCACTTTCATGCATTGGAGAAGGAAATGGCAACTTACTCCAGTGTTCTTGCCTGGAGAATCCCAGGGACGGGAGAGCCTGGTGGGCTGCCGTCTATGGGGTCGCACAGAGTCGGACACAACTGAATCGATTTAGCAGCAGCAGCAGCAGCAGCGGTTTCCATTCTCACTCTGTGGAGCTCACTCCAACGCCTACTATTTGCATGAGCATCAGTGCTACCTCAAAACATCTTTTATAGGGGACTCCTTTTTAATTGCTTGCATTATTGTTTTGCTTCCTGCTGCATTTTGCCCTAATTTGCATTTGCCCTTCCCCTAATCTAAAGGTGAGATCCTTAAGAGCAGGACAGTTTTCTTGCCTCTGTGTCTATCTCCGTGTCTAACACCACATGCAGATCTCCCCGATTGCTCGTCCACCTCTGTCACCCCAGGACTGTCTGTAAGAACAATAATAGTAATAGCTATTGTTTATTGAGCCCTTGCTGTGTGCCAGGTTTTGCTATTGCATTCATTATTTCATTTGAGCTTATGACAACACTATGAAGAAAGTACTTTTCACCTGACTTGATAGATCAGGGAACTGAGGCTCAAAGAAAGAGTCCCCAAGATTACAAAGCTGCTACTTGTCAGCACCAAGAGTGATTGCAGGCAGTCTGACGCCAGAGCCCACGCTTCCCTCTGCGACACTGCACTATCCTCTCTGCTTTCAGAGGAACGGATATGACTATATTTGTTCCACTTGCGTCAAAGGATGGCCTGAACACAATAAAATGAAGAGTGCATTAAAAAAAGAAGTAAGGAGTTCAAAGGAAAAGCATTGCCATTAAACCTTGGGAATTTTCAGAAGTTATTTAATAGTGCAGGTTCTCTGACATTATCATCCGGTACCATCTCCCCTTTAGTAATGCCTCCCAAGGGAATGGTGTTGATGAGAAACTCATGGTAATTGGGAGGAAATTACCTTCAGGGTCTTCTGGAGGGAACCTTAAATCTCTGCCTTGCCGATAAAGCCCATTTCTGAGAAGTTCAAAATCCAGTTGCTTCATTTGAAAAAATGACAAAGAAGTGAAAGCCATTGATATTTTGGGGATTTGGGATTCTGGAGAGCTGGATCTGCAGCTTGTCAGTCTCCACTTCTAGACTCAAGGGGATCCTGGGGCCAGGGCTGGGATATATCCACTTCTGTATTTCTGGGTCACCGTAGGTGTTTTCTGGATTGTGGCAGCAAAGGTTTCCCAGGAAGAACCCTGGGCAAGATGTTTCTTATCCTTAAAGTAAGCACTGTGGCTTGGAGGAAGGAGCTTTATGTGAACCTGGGTGGGTGGCTGCTCTGGTAGCAGTAGAGGAAGCAGGGTTAACCCAACTCAAATCACATTGAGTTGATTCCCAGCTATAAACGGGTTTTTATTAATCAAAACAGGTGGAGGAAGGGGCCCTAAACCACAGGTGTCCAGCAGTCAGGCACCCAGATTCAACAGTTGGAGTGAGACCTCCTTCTGCTCCACCCCACAGCACAAACTGTGACCACCTTATCTTGTGCTGACAAGAAAGCAGCACTCTTTAGCTGGGTGATGACTTTCCTGCTAAATCAAGAGAAACTCAAGACAATGGAATTATGTATCCATTAAAAGGAAGGAGGCAGATGATAATGACAGTTAACATTTACTATGTCAGGAACTCTGAAAAACACTTTGCAGGCATCATCTCATTTAACTCAACAGGTTCATGAGGTAGGTTTTATTATTATCACCCTGTGACAGAGAAGCTCTTGGAAAAGTTGAGTCACCTTCCCAAATGGATCGTGTAGATCAGACTCCAGAGTCAACTGCCTTATCCACCAGCTTTTTATTTTGAAAATTTTCAAGCCTACTAAAGACTTGAAAGAAAAGTATAATGAATGCCCATTCATCTTTTACCTGGTTTCACCGTTTATGCTACACTCAGAAAATTCGACATTAATACATTCTATATTCAACTTTACATTCCATATTCAAATTTCTCCAATTGTCCCTCAGAGTTCCTTTTTAGCTAGTTTCTTCCCAGTCTAAAATTCCCCTACATTTAGTTGCCAAGTCTCTTTAGTTGCCTTCAATCTAGAAGGCAGCGCTAAAGAGATTTCCAACTTTTTTCCCCCCTGCTCCCATAATATTGACTTTTTTGAAGCATCTAGGAGACTTTCTCACATTCTGGATTTATCTGTTTCCTCTGGGTTAGGTTCAGGATGTGTGTTTTCCGTAAGAAAGACTTGGAAGTAATATGTCCTTGGTCGTGCAACACATAAAAAGACACGTGGTATCAGTGATGCCAAAGTTGAGCCTTTGGTTAAACCAGTGTTCATCAGATTTCTTATTGGAAAAGATCCCCCCCCCACCAACTTTGGTAAATAAGGAACCTCTGCAGTGACATTTGGAGACTACATGACTATCCTGTTCTTCATACATATAAGTCTATTGCACATAAATGCTTAAGTGTACAACATACCCAGGCTGTGTCCAAAGTATATAATTAGATTAAGAAAACAAGTGTCAGAACAATGTGGATAATTACAGCCTTGCCCACGTTGTAAGTATTATATATGTAAATAAATGCATAGGAGAAAGGTGATGATTGGGAAAATCCTGATTGGCTGGGCTGTTTATTTGAGGGAAGCCTCAACTCTGAGTACTTGGAGGCCTTTTCTCTTGGATTGCTCATTTTTCCCATATTAGAAACCTTCCAGTTACCTGCCTGGTGGAGTAAAAGCCTGATTCTCAGAGAAGAGAGGATAATGAGGTCTCTGCCTTCAGATTATACCTCTCTCTTAACTCAGCCTCTCCCTGATTTCCAGATGGAAATCCCAAGGCCAGAGTCTCTTGCTTCAAGCCAGAAAGACACCGTCTAATCTGCTTGACCGAGAGGTCCTCACACGTAGGCCTAATCACTTCTTTTAAGGACTTTGAATAAACTTGCCATTTCCTTCCCTCTCTGTTCCCTATTTTAAAAGGCACATGACATCTCCAATTCCTGAGCCTTTGGGAGGATCCAGAGCATAAATCTGATGGGTTTTCTGCTTCTCTGAGGCCTTGTACAGGGTTCAACTTTCTTAGACTGGCTGTTAGTCACCATTTGCCCATTGCTACAGAGTGTCTAAGTGTTATTGCTGTCATCTTCATCCTCATTCTCCCCACCCTGTGGGCCACATCTTTTACCTCTTTAATTGTAGTGGGAATTTAGGAGGGTCAGAGGAAGCCCATGTGCTTCACTGGTTATGTGCATATAACCATAGAGTTGCTTAACCCCAACTCTATACCTTAAATAGTTCTGTATGATTTCGGTTTTTTAAATGAGCAATTTGTAAAACAAGAACTAAAATGTTATATATATAACATTTAGTGTATATGTATATTGTTGTTTAGTTGCTCAGTCATGTCTGATTCTTTGCGACCCCATGGATTGTAGCCTGCCAGGCTCCTCTGTCCATGGGAATTGCCAGGCAAGAATACTACAGTGGGTTGCCATTTCCTTCTCCAGGGGATCTTTCTGACCCAGGGATCAAGCCCGTGTCTCCTGGTTGGCAGGCAAATTCTTTACCACTGAGCCATCTGGGAAACCTTTTTTCTTCTTTTTAAAGACACTATATACAAGGGGCATAATAATCAGAAGACTTGTAATTTCAAGTGAGAGAAATAAATTCAACTCAAGCTGGTTTAAGTAAAGGGGAGGATTTATTGACTTACATAGCTGAAATGCCCAAGGTGAAGTCCGGGGAACTCTCCAATCACTGATAATGTCATTAGCCTGCTCTCTTTCCATCTTTGAATTTCTCTTCCATTTTTGGTTTCTTGTTACAGCCTTTTTCTACCGCTCTCCATCTGCATATTTTCCCACCTGCAAAATGGAGCTGTCAGGAAGCATGAGTGAAGGAAAGGGCTGCAAATTAATGCACTCAGCAAACAGAGAAGGTTTCTGAAATCCTAACCAGTAATAAGCATAATTGCTTTTCAGAAATCTACCCAAAGCCCCCGCCCTCAAGTACAGGCACACAATGAGGTAGCAGAGAATTTTCAGCTCTGCATCAGAAACTGCCTGCCTTGAGAAAATGGGAGAGATCTGGGTGGATGAGTCAGTCGTCAGCCTTGGTACAGACTGCTCCTTGGCCCCAGGGAGATGTGCCCCACTCAAGGGTGCTCAAGCCTCCTTGTTCTCAAGGCTGAGCTCTGGGAGGGCTGGAGAAACAGGTCTCAAGGTCACGTTTTCCTACCTTTCAAGCTGACGTGGGTGTGTGGCTGTGCTGGAGTTCTCCAACCCTTACAGGCTGAGCATTGTTCTGCAGGTTGGAGGATGTGATAGGGTCTATTTGTGCAGTATATACTGGGAGAATGAAAGAATGTTGTACATACAGTCAGTGAGAAGCACAGAAAACAGCAGGAGGGAAGGCATGGGGGCAGGAAGATGTGCTGCAAGTTCAGGGTCAGTAGATAGTTCCTGTTGCAGGGCAGCATCTTTTAGAGTTTCTGAGATGGTGAAAGGGTAGGACTGCAAACAAATTATTGCAGTTCTTCTAACCTCAGTTTTTTTTCACCTATAAAATGAAGCAGCACCAGCCCTCTACTGGCCCTCTAGATGTTAAAAGCCTGGGAGAAAATTTTATTTTCCATTTCCCTCCTGTTATTTGTATGGAAATAAACACTTCGATAAGTCTATGGAGGATGATGGACACATACTCACCCTCACCAGGGCATATTTGAACCACTAAGGCGGTTCTATGCTGCTGTACAGAGAGAGA
Organism: Bos taurus; assembly: GCF_002263795.3. Taxonomy (NCBI): domain Eukaryota; kingdom Metazoa; phylum Chordata; class Mammalia; order Artiodactyla; family Bovidae; genus Bos; species Bos taurus. The sequence continues at coordinate 53,100,929 of NC_037340.1, forward strand.
GAGGAATGTATTCTGCTCCTAAGAGGGACAGAGAAAATAAGAATCAATGAGGTTGCCCAGACAGTGTGCAATAAGCCTCTTGACTGCTTCCTGTGGCTCCCATCTTTATTCATGTTGACAAAACTTAAAAAGTGCTCAGTGTGAGTAGAGATCTTGGACAAATACATGAAAAAGCAGAGTAGACAGAGGATGAAACCTAGACTTTTCTGCAGAGGGCACACTAAAGAAAATCCCTTTGCAGAAGTTTTGAGGGAGATTTGATAACCATGAAATTGGGGTCCCTGAGCAAAGCTCCAGGTCTTCAAGACCCTAATGGATGTGGTAATCAACAATCAACATGGAGGCTAACTGTGATGGTGACTGGAGAGTGTTGGGCACAAAACTTGATCCTAGTAAATTGTCTCTGACAGGCCTTATGATTATTTCAATTATCATTACAATTAGCAGTCTTGTTACTCCCCACTGCCTCTCAGGGGTTGGGGGCTCTGAGACCGGCCACTCTGACGGGCATTTTGCTTTTCTACCAGGAAATGCAATTTGTACAGGAGGAATTGAAATTCACTGAGCCTCACTAGCAATGAAAGAAATGCAAATTAAAACCACAAAGTATCATTTTGTCTGTTTGGCAAAGATTTTGTTGCTAAAGTGTTAGTACCCAGTATCAGTGGTGGAAATCAGGGATCTTAAATCGTGTAGGTGGGAGTATAAGTTGTTACATTTTGTGAAGATGATTTGATGAAAAAGCATCAAGAGCATTAACAACATGCATGTCTTTTGACTTAGCAATTCCACATCTAGAAATAATATTTAGTGGATGTTTGCACAGATTTAGTTAAAAGGCATACTGTACTGATGGTTGCAGTGAAAAATTGGAACTATCAGAATGCTCAACAACAGGGAACTAAATTAAATAATGGTGCATCCCCTCATAGGGCTACAAAGCAGTTATTCTAAATGATGTTATTGGAAGCATATTAATAGGCATGAATATAAAGTTAATCAGGAAAAAAGCAGAGAACAAAGCTGCCCGTGGTGGACATGAGCTTTTCATCTCCTCAGGACGCTCTTGGGCAGGCTACTCATTAAAGGATGCCCTGGGATCATACCTCAAGCTGGGCCAAATGAAGGTCATCCCTAGAATGGTGATAAATCTCTCAGGAGAGAAGCAACTCTCTTTCTACAAGCATAAGGACTGAGGACCATGCATGCCAAGAGCTGTAGTGTCCCTTTTGGCACCATGTGGGAGAGCGTGCCTGAGATGAAACCAACTAAGAGAAAGAAGAACCAGGAGGTGCAATAAGATAGATCCTGGTGACACTCATCAAGCCTCAGGATCCACCATCTCTTGAAGTCAGCTCTGTGGGATTTGCACCTCTAGGAGCCAATACATGTCTTTTATTGCTTTGTTGTTGTTCAGTTGCTCAGTCATGTCCAACTCTTTACGACCCCATGGACTGCAGCACACTAGGCTTCCCTGTCCTTCACCATCTCCCAGACCTTGCTCAAACTCATGTCCATCGAGTCCATGATGCCATCCAACCATGTCATGCTCTGTTGCCCCTTCTCATCCTGCCTTCAATCTTTCCCAGGATCAGGGTCTTTTCCAGTGAGTAAGGTCTTTGCATCAGGTGGCCAAATTATTGGAGCTTCAGCTTCAGCCTTCCAATGAATTCTTCAGCCTTCCAATGAATTCAACACTTCCAATGAATACTCAGGTTTGATTTCCTTTTGGATTGACTGGTTTGATCTTCTTGCAGTCCAAGGGACTCTCAAGAGTCTTCTCCAGCACTACAGTTCAAAAGCATCAATTCTTTATTGCTTACATTAGTTTAAATTGGATTTCTCCCACTTTTAAGGCAAAGAGTATTGACTTAAAACTAAACCAGTGTTATAAAGTAAAAAACAGAAAAGTATCCATAAAGGTAGCCACGAAGATTTTGATTGTGATTTTCCCTGAGTGGGCACGGTTGAGTTGTTGCTATGGTCTTTTCACATGAATATTATGGTAGTTTTAAATATGTCTGCAAATTCTTTGATTCCCTTGCTGGCAAAAGATGGGGTCTGTGGTTTCTCCCACTGAATCTGGAGTGACCCTAGTGACTGAATGTCCATTGGGATGTGGTAGAAGTGATGCTATGTGACTCCCAAAGCTGAGTCAGAAAAGGCCATAAAGTTTTGGTCCAGTTCTTTTAGAACATAAGCTTTGAGCTTCCATGTAAGACTTCTGAGGCAGCCATGCTACAAAGAAGCCCAGGCCACACAGACAGTCCATATGTATGTATTCCAGCCCCAACTGAAGTGCCAGCTAACAGCCGCATCAAAGGCAGACATGCAAGTCTAGTTACCTCTAGATACACTTCTGCCCAGGTGGTGCTAGTGGTAAAGAACCTGCCTGCCAGTGCGGGAGACGTAAGAGATGAAGGTTCAATCCAGGGTCAGGAACATCCCCTGGAGGACGGCATGGCAACCCACTTCAGTATTCTTGCCTGGAGAATCCCATAGACCAAGGAGCCTGGTGGGCTACAGTTCATGGGGTCTCAAACAGTCAGACACGACTGAAGTGACTTAGCATGCATGCATGCATACTTCTGCCCGAACAATCAAGTCAGTCCTCACATCTGGTCTTTCCAGTTGAATAAATGCATGGTGGAGCAAATACATGCCATCCCCACTGTGCCTTTTCCAGATTCTTGACCCACAAAATGTGGTAGCTTAAAAAAATTGTTATCTTAAGCTGCTCAATTTTGGAATGGTTCCTTACAAAGCAGTAGGTAGTTGAAATATAGTATTTTCTGATTTTTCTGTAATGAGCAAGGGTTGTTTTATGTTTAAAAAAAAACAGAAAAGATTATTCTTAAAATTTTTAGGCGTTAAAAAAAATTCACAGCATCATCTGGGAACAGAAATTTGTCTTTCCTCTACTGTTCCTCCAGGTTAGGGGTGACAGACATCACTTGACTTTATACTCTACTGCTCACTGGGGTGGAGGAAGGGGCGGCAGTGTGATTGAATCACTCCTAGAGTCTTTGTGACCCCTGATATCCTGAATTATTGAATTCTTAGAAGCAGCTGTCTTATCTAACAAGATAAAGACAATTTCAGCCTAGTTGCAAATGTTGACAACTCTTTGAAAAACAGTTTGGCAGTACTGTAGTACATGAGTTAAGATGCTTTTGAAAGTAAATTTGAAAATAAGTACAAACAACAAAAAATCGAATTTAAAGTGTCTTAGACAAGAAAGGAAATTTACTGACTCACATAACTCAAAACCTGAGAGGTAAGTTTCAGGTGAGGCTTAATCCAGCAGTAATGTGAGCACAGCAGTTCCTTTTTCTGAATTTTTCTCTTCTGCTTCTTTGTAGGGGCAGGGGTATGTGCTAATTCTTAGATTTCCCTTTTGGCCACAGGATTGGAGTCACCAACACCAGGGTTATTATATGCTTTTTGGCTCCTGTCAGAAGAATACATATTCCTAATAGTGGGGAAAAAAATTCGGATCTGGTGATGATCCTACATCCATCACTGTTGTGGCAGTGCGTGGGTGTAGGGAGTGGTAGGTTATCCTGATTGGACTAAACCACAGATTTACTTGAGGGATTAGGTTTGGGTCAATCCCATCTAAACTCTATGAGTGACACACTCTGGGTATTGTTGACACATATACCTACAGAAATAGACACAAGAATCTTTATGCCCTTGTTCCAGCAGCCCTACTTTAAGGGAAATATTCTAAAACACAATAATGAACATATTTATGGATATATTCACTATTATTTTTAAGCGCAGAAAGCCAGAAGCATCCTCACTGTTCAATCACTCATTTATTCCACAGTTACTGAAGCTTTTTTACAATGGGGTAGACTTTTGTACTAGACTTGGGAAATGTCTGGGGAGATGCCCACAATAAGATACAATATGGATGTAACACTCGAGGTTCAGAGTGGAAGAGAAAGTAAATGCACAACTTCACCAAGATCATGAGTTTGAACGTAGTAGACAGAGAATGTGCCATGGGAGTTCAGAGGAGATGTACCCAATTAGGAGTTGTGGAATAACAGCCGGGAGGCTTCCTGGAGGAAGTGAGACTGAAAAGGCCAGTGAGAGTGAACCACTCAAGGGGAGTGGAAATGGTTATGGATAGTGGTGGTTGTGGTGGTGGGATTAAGAAAAGTACCAACACCTGGGTCCTACCCCTACAGGTTTGGTTTGTATTGGACTGTGTGGGGCCTGGAGAGCCCTGTAATTGTTTAAAAGACTACATTGATAAGCTCCTTGGGGTAGGTGGATAGAACATGGGACCCTTCAGACCAAGGCTTAGGGTCGGGAGGTGAGTGCTAAGGTGTGGACACTGAGACTAAGGGGAGAGTACATTGGTTCTGAAGTAAATTAGTAAAGGTGATGAGGTTGACCATCAGTGTTTATGGTCCTCTCTCTCTCTCTCCCTCCCCTCCTCCTGGAGTGCCTGCAGGATCAGGCAGTTCCCAGCTACCATCCAGCCCTTCAGGACCCCTCCCCTCCCCATGAACTCAAGTTAGATTGTTCATCTGGTAACTGTTGTTATGAATCTTTTCTTCTACGTAAGAGAAGAGCATGGATTCGGTCCATAAACACTGTACAACACTGTACCTTCTATATAAAAAAAACTTGGCACTCAACAATAATTGATGATCAAAGAAGCAGTTTCCCTCTATCCTCAAGGTTGGGCCAGGGGGATCATTGCAGTTAAGAAAAGGGTACCAGAAGGGTGCTAAAGGAATCCTGGGGGTGGATCCATAACCCTCTGGATCTGGGTTTGTATTCTGAGTTTGAGGCCTGATTCCACCAGTTAGTAGAAGCGTGACCTTGGACAAATCACTTTACCTCTTTATGTCACACCTTTTTTCATCTGAAAAATGGGGGGGAGTGTGGGGAGGGGAATAATAATATCTCTCTTCTAGGGCCTGTGGGAGGATTAAGTGAGTAAATACACATAAATACCTCTTGTCCCTGGCACATACTGAAAACTGAAAAAGTGTTAGTTATGATGCTAATGATGATGATGATTCTTGAGTGTTTACTCTGTGCCAGGCTTTATAGGCATTGTCTTGTTCTAGACTCATGCAAACTCCAGAAGACAGAAAAAAAATATATATATATGAAAGAAAGTGAAAGTGTTAGTCACTCAGTCGTGGCCAACTCTCTGTGAGTCCTTGGACTAAATATATATATATATATATATATATGGATAAATATACATATATGTGTGTATGTATGTGTGTGTATGTGTGTGTGTATATATATATATATATATATATATATATATATTTACCCATAGAAGTGAGAGCTTGGGCTCAGAAACTTTAAATAACTTGCCAAGGTCATGCAGCAAGTACATGATGAAGCTGGCATTTGAATCTCCATCTATTTGATTTCAGAGTCTAAATTCTTAACCACCTACCATCCTTCCTCCTGTCAGTCAGCAGCCCCACCAGACTTTGAATAACATGGGGGCGAAAAGCACGTCGTATTAACTTTCGAACCTTCCAACACCCCACTCTCATTCCCAAGTGCTCCTCCCAGAGTCAGAATCAGGAAACATTCGCTGAATGAATCGTTGATCTCTCCTCCCACTCCTGGCACTCCCAGTCCTTCAAGGGCCTTCATCTCCACATCCTTGAACCAGCTTTGTCTAAACACAATAGGAGGAGTGATGAAAAAAGTCTTTCTCACCAAGGATACAATTAATCAGAACACTTCAGTTGCGCACATACCTCTGTATAGATACATATACTTGTATCTATATAAATAGTAGCGCTCACAAAGGTTGCTGGCTCAGTGATGCAGTTGAATGGGAGACTGACAGCATGATTCATGGCTCAGGTCAAATTTAACTCTAACCTGTTTGTGCAAGACAGATTTACTTTGAGAGCTCTTTCTGTTGCATAATTGCCTTGGGCCCACCTTCTCCCCAGGGAGAGGATATTTTCACACCAGCCCACAATGTCTTATCAGATCAAGTCAGATCTGGAGTCTCTTGGCTACTTGCCAAGCAGTGTGGGCCCAGGTAAGATCCAACCAGGAACTTTTTGCCAGCAAAAGAAGGAGGAGTCATCAAAAGCTGTAGCAGGAGGCAGCCTGCCAAGAAACATGGGAATATGAGATGAGAAGCATCAGGAATAGTGGTCTAGAGAAAGCCTCTCGTCTGTCCACCCATCCATCTATCCATCCATCCATAGCATCTGGCTGCTTATCTATAACATCAATCTGTCTGTTTACTCATCCATCCATCATATTCATCCATTCATTTAATTACCTATCCATCACATTCATTTATCTATCCTTTCAAGCATAAAATATGTACTGAGAATCTACTGTGTGCCAGACACTGTGTTGAAGATTGGGGATTTATAGAGTGAAAGAGTCAGATACTTGGCCTTTATGGAGCTTACATTCTAGCTTGAGTTTAGACAGATAATCATGCTCCTATCTTTTTAGCCATAGGCTCAGGGAAGTGCTATAGAAGGGATAGGTGGTGTTAAGATACCCTAGGGGATCTGGGGAACTTGATCTAGTTTTGCAATTGGGGGAAGCCTCTGAATGCTGATGGATGAGAAAGAGCCATCCATCCACTTGGGAACTGCTGGATGGAGCAAAGTGACCTGAGGGCAGCAAGATGGGGAGAGTGACAGGACACTGGATTGGGAGGTAGAGAGAAACCAGCTCACACGGTGTATGGGAAGCTACGGAAGGAGTTGGCCTCTGGAAAGGGTCCAGTTTTCCCAGTGGTTCCATTTTTTTCTGAAGAAATGGGAGTTTCATAGCTTTATTTAACAGAAAGATGATAGACCATGGTAGAAAAGCACAGAGCTAAGCTGAAATCTTGACTCTACCATTCTACAAATGTATGACTTTAGATTAGGCAAGCCATTTAACTTCTCTGAACCTCAGATTTTTCACCTATAAGATAATAATAATCCTGCTTTTCTTTTTTATTTTGTTCAATATTTTTAGAGCACCTACTATGTGTCAGGTGCTTTTCTGGACACTGGTGCAATTCCAATGACTAAAACACACTAAACTCACTGAGTTGTTATAAAGATTAAATGAGATAACACATATAAAACTTTTGGTAATATGCCTAGTCCAGTGTTTGTGCTTATTAAATGTTTTTTTACATTAATTAAGGAACACTTCCTTAGTGTTCAATACATTGGGAGCCCCAAGTAAATAGCAAGTAACATTTTCCCCTGCAGTCCAGGCATCCCTATCCTCCTATTCCACCAACTCAAAAACCTGAGAGGTTTCCTTCATTCCTGTTTCTTTCTCATACCTGATAGCCAATCAGCCACCAGGGTCTGCCCTTTCAGTCTTCTATGTAGCTCAAATGTATCAGCTCACTTTCAGTCCCCATTCACTGACATAGTTTGGGGCTATTAAACTCATACCTATCTGATAGACATTGTTAATTGCTTACCCAACATATACTTCCCTCCATCTTCCTTTCTAAAAACATCATGATTTTGTTTGCATCTATAATGTGCTTAATCTCAGATTAAGTACTCACTTTCTGAGTCTCTTTTGCCCTTAAAAGTGACCGTTCTGACCAAGGAGATGAAAGCAAACATTCTTTTAATCTCCTGGATTAAAAGAAATAGACATAGAGCCTTATATATATTTTGAATTTTTCTTTTTTCTTTTTTTTTGAACATCGATGTGATGTTTGGAGCTGTGGCAGCCAACTTGGACTATGAAGTGACAACTGTGAAGATGACTGTCTATGTAATAAAACAAAAAGACAAATAAGAAACAAAAACCACCTGGCTCCTTGGTGAAATAGTGAACACCAGTAACTGCTGTCCCTTGATTTTCTTGTGAGAAGAATAAGCCTCTCTTTTGCATAAGCCACCATTATTTGGATTTTCTGTTACTTAGATCCAAATGGATTCCTAAATAGTTTACCTATTTTTATTATAACAGCCTCTCAACTTGCTTCCTCCAGACTTAGCCCTCTAATTCATCCTCTACACAGCAGCCAAGGTATATTGTGAATGATACAAATTCAGTAACTCCTGTGCTGAAAATTTTTCCAAGTTTTCCCATCACCTACAATTGTCCCTGGGCACTGTGTGGCTAGTAAAGATTAGATTTTCAGAAAACATCTCAGCACCTTGATCAGTTTTTTTCCTAATGAATATTGATATATTAATCCTTCAACTCCTGTGACACTGGTGTTATTACAATAGAGTTCCTTGGTGTTTTAGATGAAAATATAATTTAACTTTACCTGAATTTAAAGAAAAAAGAAACTGAAATGAAATGGAAGTAATTGCTGATTTTCAAGTAATTTTTCTTCACCTGAGGGTTATAATTTCTTAATGATTATGAGAATTATTTGGGAGATATAAGAGCAATTAAATATGAGGTGGGATCCTGGATTGGATTCTGAACTGAAAATTTTCCCACATTAGTGGAAAAATTGGTGATATTTTAATAAAGTCTGTAGTTCCATTAGTAATGTTGTATCAGTGTTGACTTCCTGGTTTTGATCATTGTACTGTGGTCATGTACACTAATGAAGAGCATATCACATTCTCTGTATGATTGTTTTCAACTTTTCTGTAATTCTAAAATTGTTTCAAAATAAAAGACTTTAAAAATCAGTTTAAAGCTAAGAAAAAAATTATAAAATACAAGAGATTAGTTTTTAGTTACTATTTTCCTAGACAGTATGGAATTACTCCCTGTTATGAAACATGATAGCTTTAGCACCCTTAAAATTCTTTTCATTTTCTTTTCTCAAACTTGCAAATTTTTGTTATTTTTATATTGTTAAGATTTAGAATGTTGATATCTTGGCAATCATAATTATTACTAGAGCTGTTTAATTTTAATTACATATTTAAATAATTCTGTGCTCACCACTAGTCCTTTTGTTTCCTGAATTTTTTATTTTGATTTATCTCTTTGTTGGCCGGATTTAATAAATGAGTCTTTTTTCAACAACGTCTTATTCTCCTGCATTTCTTGGATTCACACTTGAAACTGTCTGTGTGTTGCCATTTCATTCACACAAGTTAAAACAGCTGGGTATAAAAGTATAGGGTTATAGTTCAGAACTTCGTGATATTGCTCTACAGTTTTCTGTCTTTGAAACTTTAGCAAATGTTTTGGATACAATGGTTTTCACTTTTTTGATATACTGTTTTTATAACATGTAATGTAATATATGTAATTTTTATATAACCATAACTAAAATCAGGCTGGATGCCAGGCTGGATGAATCAAAGCTGGAATCAAGATTGCTAGAAACATCAACAACCTCAGATATGCAGATGATACCACTCTAATGGCAGAAAGTGAAGAGGAACTAGAGCATCTTGATGATGGTGAAAGAGGAGAATGAAAATGCTGGCCTCAAACTCAACATTTAAAAAACTAAGGTCATGACATCTTGTCCCATCACTTCATGGTAAATAGAAGGGGAGAAGGGGAAGCAGTGACAGATTTTATTTTTTGGGGCTCCAAAGTCACTGCAGATGGTGACTGCAGCCATGAAATTAAAAGACGTTTGCTCCTTGGAAGAAAAGCTATGTCCAACATAGACATCATATTAAAAAGCAGAGACATTACTCTGCCAACAAAGGTCCATCCAGTCAAAGCTATGTTTTTTCCAGTAGTCATGTATGGATGTGAGAGTTGGACTATAAGAAAGCTGAGAGCTGAAGAATTGATGCTTTTGAACTGCAGTGTTGGAGAAGACTCTTGAGAGTCTCTTGGACTAAAAGGAAATCAAACCAGTCAGTCCGAAAGGAAATCAGTCCTGAATATTCATTGGAAGAACTGATGCTGAAGCTGAAACTCCAATACTTTGGCCACCTGATGCGAAGAACTAACTCATTGGTAAAGATCCTGATGCTGAGAAAGATTGAAGGCAGGAGGAGAAGGGGATGACAGAGGATGAGATGGTTGGAAGGGATCACTGACTCAATGGACATGAGTTTGAGTAATCTCCAGGAGCTGGTGATGGGAAGCCTGGCGTGCTGCAGTCCATGGGGTCGCAAAGAGACATGACTGAGTGACTGAACTGAACTGAACTGTTTCTTAGAAAGAAAGCTACGACACACCTAGATAGCACATTAAAAAACAGAGACATCACTTAGCCAACCAGGGTATGTATAGTCAAAGCTTGGTTTTTCCAGTAGTCACGTACAACTGTGAGAGTTGGGCCATAAAGAAGGCTGAAGGCTGAAAAATTGATGCTTTTGAATTGTGGTGCTGGAGAAGACTCTTGAGAATCCCCTGGACTGCAAGTTCAAGTCAGTCAATCCTAAAAGAAATCAACCTTGAAAATTCATTGGAAGGACTGATGCTGAAGCTGAAGTTCCAATACTTTGCCCACCTGATGTGAAGAGCTGACCCATTGGAAAAGACCCTGATGCGGGGACAGATTGTAGCATCACTGACTCAATTCATGTGAATTTGAGTAAACTCTGGGAGATGATGGAGGACAGAGGAGCCTGGTGTGCTGCAGTCCATGGGGTCACAGAAAGTCAGACGTGACTGAGCAACTAAACAACAATAACAAAAAATCAGAATACAGAACCGTTCCATCATCCCCTCAAGTTTCCACAAACCTTCCCTCAACCAGTAACCCCTGAAAACTGTGGATCTATTCTTTGTTTCTATAATTTTGTCAGATAGATGTCATATAAATGAGAGTGTACAGTATGTACCCTTTTGATCCTGACTTTTTTCAGTCAGAATAATTCTTCTGAAATGCATCTGTATTGTGATGTGTATCAGCAGGTCATTCTTCTTTATTGTTTAGTAGTAGTATATTTTGTTGATGATCCACTGTTGCTTATCAGCTGTTGAGGAACAGAATGGCTGTACCATTTTTTCCCACCGTCAGTGTATGAGAGTTCCAGTTCTGAATCCTAATCAGTAGTTGGTATTTTTGGATTTTTCCTTCCTTCATAGTAGTTATTCTAATAGGTATTTAATGGTATCTCAATATAATTTTAATTTGCATTTCCATAAGGGCTAATGATGTTGAGCATCATTTCATATGCTTTATTTACTATTCATAGATCTTTTCTGGTAAAGTAGCTGTGCAATTATTTGGCTTACTTTTTTGTCTTATTGTTGAATTTTGAGGGTTCTTTGTACATTTTGAATACAAGTCCTTTATAAAATATATGTTTTTCCAAATATTTTCTCACCATATGTATCTTGCTTCTTCATTCTCTTGGCAGAGCAAACATTTAAAATTGCATGAAGTCCAACTTATCAGTAATTTTTAATAGATCACGATTTGGGAATCATATGCTTTACTTAACTAAAGATCATGAAAATTCCTCGTATGGTTTCTTTTAAATGTTTTATATGTGTTGCATTCTTCTGTGGTTATTTTGAGTTAATTTTTGTGTAAGATGTGAGGTACAAGTTGAGGTTTATTATTTTTTTTCTTTGCAGGTGAATGTCTGATTGTTCCAATTCTCTTTGTTGAAAAGACTATCTTTTCTCCATTGAATTGCTTTTATGACTTCCTTGAAAAGTGGTTGACCATGTTTATTTGGCTCCCTCTTCTGTACCCCCTGTTCTGTTCTATTGATATTGTCTTGGCTTTTGTTGGTACAATGGCTTTGTTACTATAGCTTTATAATAAATGTTAAAACTGGGTAGTGTGAGCCCTCCAACATTTTCTCTGTCAAGACTGTTTGGGCTATTCTAGTTCTTTTGCATACTTATATAAATTTTAGAATCATCTTGTGTCCATCTGCAGAAAAATTCCTGCTGCAATTAATTTAGGGATAATTGATATCTTAACCATGTTGTTTTTAAATCAGTAAACATGATATATCTTTTCATTTATTCAAGTCTGCAGTGTTTTGGAATTTACATCCTATACATATTTTGCTAGGTTTATACCTAAATAGTTTACCTTTTGAGGACTTGTATATGGTGCTATTTTTAAAACTTCAGTTTCTGATTGTTTATTGACAGTATCCAGAAGTAGGATTAATAATAATCTACATATTGACCTTACACATTGTGACTCTGCAAAGCTCACCCATTAGTTCTAGAGACTTTTCTTTTTGTAGATGCTTCGGAATTGCCTATATAGACAATTCTATTGTCTGTGAACAGTGATAGTTTTATTCCTTCCTTTCCAATTTACATGCCTTTTATTTCTTTCACTTGCCTTTTGGCAGTGGCTAGGACTTAACAGTACAATGTTGAATAGGAATAGTGAAAATGAACCTTCTTGTTTTGTTCCCAGTCTTAGGGAAAGCATTTAGTCTTTCACCATTAAATATGATGTTAGCTGTAGTGTTTTGTAGATGCCTTTTATTGGGTTAAGAAAGCTCCCTTCTAATCTTAATTTGCTGAGAGCCTTAAAAAAAGTCAAATGGGTGTTGGGTGTGTCTTAATGGTTTTTTCTGCATTAGTTAGTATGATCATGTGGTTTTCTTCTTTACTATGTTAATATAGTAGATTATGTTGATTTTTGAATGTTGAAGGAGCATCGCACTTCCAAATTAAATCCCACCTGATGAAAATCAGTTATGTGGTTGTGTGCCTCTGTGTGTACATATATATTATATGTAGATGCATATATGTGATTTGCTAATATTTTTTGAAACCATATGAGCCTGGAGTCATATTGTTCAGGATGTTTTTAACTATGTATTTGATTTCTTAGACATAAGGATATTAAGGTCATCTATCTCTTCTTGGGTGAGTTTTGATATTTTAGGGCTTTTAAGAAATTGGCCTATTTCAACTAAGTTGTAGAATGTAAGTTATAGAGTTGTTACAGTATTTTCTTATTATTCATTTATGCCTGTGGGGTCTATAGTGATATTCTCTGCTTCACTTTGAATTTTGTTAATTTATGTCTCTTCCCTTTTATTCCTTGTTAGTCTGGCTAGAGATTTGTCAATTTTATTGACATTTTTATAGATGCGGCTTTTGGTTTGATCAATTTTCTCTGTTATTCTTACTTTCAATTTCATTGATTTCTGGCCTTCTTTATTATCTCCATCTGTATTTTTGATTATTCTTTATTTTTATATCTGTCTTTACTATTTCCTTCCCTCTTGTTGCTTTGTGTTTATTTTTTGCTCCTTCCCCCCTAGCTCTTAGATTGTTGGTTTGACACCTTTCTTCTTTTCACATATATGCATTTAATCGTTCATATATGTATTGAATTTAGTTCAATTTCCCCCAAACACTGCTTTAGCTGTATCCCACAAATTTTGAGATATTTTCATTTTCCTTCATTTCAAAATTTTCTCATTTTCATTGAGACTTCCTCTTTGACCCATGGATATTTACAATTTGAAGCTGTGTTTGTTTGTTTGTTTGTGTTTTTGGCCATGCCACATGTCTTGTGATTGAACCTGGACCCTCAGCAGTGAGAAAGCAGAGTCCTAACCATTGGACCACCAGGGAATTCCTTATTTACAAATTAAAATAAAAATTTTTTCTAAGTATTTGGAGGATTTTCCAGATAACTTTTTGTTACTAATTTTTAATTTAGGTCCATTATGCTCAGAGATATTGTTTGGATGATTTCAGTTCCTTAAGTTTGTTAAGGTTTATTTCATGATGCAAAATATGGTCTATTTTGGTGAATGTTTCTTGAATATTTGCAATGAATGTATATCCTACTGTTCTCGGATGGAGTGTACTGCAAATGTCAACTCAATCCAGTTCCTTGGTGGTGGTGTTCATCTCTTTTCTATCCGTGTTGATTCTTTTACTTGTTCTAGACATCACCTAGAGAATAGTGTTCACGTCTCCAAATATAATATGGATTTGTTCATTTCTCCCTCCAGGTCTAGCCATTTTTACCTTGTGTAGTTTGAAGCTATGTTGTTAGATGCATACACATTTAGAATTTTTTCTTTTGGTGAATAGCCCCTTTTATCATTATTTAGTTCCTCTCTAAAATTATCTCTGGTAATTTTCTTTTCTCTAAGGTGTACTTTGTCTGATACTAATAGAACCACTTCAGCTTTCTTTTTATTAGTATTGGTATGCTGTATCATTTTTCATCCTTTTGATTTTAACCTTCCTATGTTATTAATTTAAAATGGGATTCTTGTAGACAGCTTATACTTGAGTCTTTTTAATCCAAGTCTTATAACTTCTGTCTTTTTAACTGATATGTGTAGATTATTTTTATTTAATGTAATTATTGATAAGCTTGAATTTAGTTCTCTTATTTAAAATTTTTTCTATTTTTTACTTCTGTTTTTCTTTGCTCAGTTTTCCTTTTCCTGACTTCTTTTGAAGGGCTTCCCTGATAGCTCAGTTGGTAAAGAATCCGCCTGCAGTTCAGGAGACCCTGGTTTGATTCCTAGGTCAGGAAGATCCTCTGGAGAAGGGATAGGCTACCCACTCCAGTATTCTTGGGCTTCCCTTGTGACTCAGCTGGTAAAGAATCCATCTACAATGAGGGAGACCTGGGTTTGATTCCTGAGTTGGGAAGACCTCCTGGAGAAGGAAAAGGCTACCCACTTCAGTATTTTGGCCTAGAGAATTCCATGGACTGTATAGTCCACAAGGCCTCAAAGAGTTGGGCAGGACTAAGTGACTTTCACTTCACTTTCACTTTGAAGGCTTAAATACTTTTTAGTGTTCCATTTTCCTTTTAACTTTACTATATCTCTTTGTATAGAGATTTTAGTGATTGTTCTAAAGATTACAATATTTATACATAATTTTTACAACATAATTGTAAACAATAACCCTGTGTACGAGACAGCAAAAGAGACACTGATGTATAGAACAGTCTTATGGACTCTGTGGGAGAGGGAGAGGGTGGGAAGATTTGGGAGAATGGCATTGAAACATGTATAATATCATGTATGAAACGAGTCGCCAGTCCAGGTTCGATGCACGATACTGGATGCTTGGGGCTGGTGCACCAGGACGACCCAGAGGGATGGTATGGAGAGGGAGGAGGGAGGAGGGTTCAGGATGGGGAACACATGTATACCTGTGGGGGATTCATTTCGATATTTGGCAAAACTAATACAATATTGTAAAGTTTAAAAGTAAAATAAAATTAAAAAAATAAAACAGAATTGTATTGATTTTTATTTATTTGTTCATTTATTTGCTGTGCTGGGTCTTCATTATTGTTCGTGGGATTTTCTCAAGTGTGGCAAGTGGGGGCTGCTCTCTAGTTGGGGTACCCAAGATTCTCACTGCAGTGGCTTCTCTTGTTGCAGAGCACAGGCTCTAGGGCACTCGGGCTTCAGTAGTTTCAGCACGTGGGCTCAGTAATTTCGGCTTCTGGGCGCTAGAGCACAGGCTCAATAGCTGTGGCATATGGGCTTAGTTGCTCTGAGGCATGTGGTATCTTCCTGGACCAGGGATCAAACCCGTGTCTCCTCCATTGGCAGGCAGGTTCTCTACCACTGAGCCACCAGGGAAGCCCTTGTACATACTTTTAACAGTTTGCTAGAATCAAGATGATGTAGGAGTGGGGAAATAAAGGAGCTAAGAATAACACTGAAGTTTCTGGATCAGGAAGATGGGTATAAGGTGATGTTATTCATTACCAAGGTGAATTTAAATGGAGGATATCTAGGAGAAGAGAGTTTTGGAACACATAACTTGGGATATTTGTGAAACATTCAAGTGGTGATGTCAGATGGCAATTTATCACATGGGTCGTAAGTTAACAGAGGTGTTTTGGGCTTAAGGATAGATTTGGATGTTTTCAGTTGTAGTTGGCATCTGTTGGTTTTGCCACCCAATGTTTTGTTTACTTCTGGTAACCTATCCCTGACTCTTGACCACAGGAGAGGCACTAAACCCACTTTTAAGTGGGTTTAACCCACTCTACAAGTGGATCTTAGGTAAACTCAGCTAATTACTATCTCATTCCTCCTGGCCACAGGGATTGGTTCAGGGTTAGATTTCTAATCGAATTTAGCCAATGATATTAAGATCCAATACTCCTGTCCCCTTATCTTGGAAAGACACGCTTTCTTTCTAACTGGAGTTAATCCAATAAGAAGTAAGATCTGAAGATGCTTGTGGAAGGAAAATGTTTGCTTCCCTGAAGGAAGAGCCACCTGAAAACACACCAGCAAGGGAGGTAGCAGAACTGAGGGATGGTGGGAATGAGTAGGTCCAGGGGAAATTGAGCCTCTGGTCAATCTGTGCTCAGCCTCTGGACTTTGCAATCATGTGAGCTAATTATGTTCCATATTTCCTAGATTATGTTCAATCAAATGAGAGTTCTAATTGATATATAAGCATCTAATGGGTATGGAAGCGATAGTGGTAAATGAGAGCATGTCAAGAGACAGAAGAAAAGAAGGAGCCCATTTAAGGAAAAGGAGCCCATGAAGGAGCATGAGAGGAGTGCTCAGAGAGACAGAGGAGAGTTCTTTGTCTTGGGAGCTCCAGAAAGTGAGTCAAGAGATAGTAATTAGCGGTGTAAAATACTTAAAAGGTATCAGTAAAGGTAAGGACTGAAAAGGGCCCTTTGGAACTATCAACAAGGAGGCTGTTGACAAAACATTTGGAATTACCAAGCTAGAAGGATCCTCTGAAATCATTACATTATACCCTCTTCTGAGGATGAGGAAATTGAGGCAATGCGATACTTAGATTTTTTTTTTTTTTTTTGGTAGCAGATACAAGATTACAAGTAGAAAGTAGGGCTTTAAAGGTCCTTAAAGATCACATGATCCAATTACTTATCCAATACTAAATCTCTTGTATAACATCTCTCTGAAGCCTGTACTGAAATACAACTACTGAGAAAGAACTCATTACTTCTCAAGTCTAATGAGAACCCTTGATTTCTGAGTTCTTATATCATGATCTCTTTACACCACAGAGTAGGTAGACACATGAAAGGAGAGTATATGCATCCCAAGTTGATCCTTGGAAAAGCTGGTTGTGTTTGAGGAATTCAACAGGTTAAGCCAGATTTTTTAGTTTTTAGGAGGTTTTAGGAGGTTAGAATATTCCAGTTTCAGATGAGCCTAGTCTTTGAGCCACGGTAGCCCAGAACTATGTGAGTGAATGATAACTTCCAGGTTATTCCAGCTGCCAGTCTTTTAGATTTCCCCCTTTGAGGATACAGATTTCATGCAGCAGGAACAAGCCATACCTGTTATGTCCTATCTGAATTCTTGACCTAAGAATCTTTGAGCATAATAAAATGGTTGTTTTGTTATGCCACAACGTGTTAACATGTTATTTTCTTTAGACAGGAATAGATAACTGGAAGGGTAAGTATTATTTTCCCATTTTACAGATGAGGCTAACTGAGTTTCATAAAGATTAAACAACCCAGGTTGTATAGGTAACCAACGGCAGGGCCAATATCTGAACCCAGGTGTGGCTAATTGCATAGTTTGCTTTCTTCCAGTTATCCTAGAAACCTCCTGCTGAGTTAGACCCCTTAACAAAATCTCCCCAGCCTACCATCACTGTTCTTCAATCTGGAGACCATCCTTGACCAACCTAGAGTTCAACGACTAAGATGTGGTTAGAAAAACAGCCTTTATTAAACAGCTGATTCATATTCTTTTCAAATAATTGAAAGATATTCACTGTGCAATCAGTTCTTTCCTGATTTTATTTTCTCCTCCACACCCCCAGGCAGGAGCCAGATACTTCTGCCAAGCCTGGCAAATCTGCTCCTCCTTTCCCCGCAACACCCAGTGTACAAATACCCATTGGCCCCCATTAAATCCCAATCAGGCTTGGAGAGAGCTGATTCAGCCCCCTCTCCTGCCTCCCGGGAAGAGTTAGGGATGAGCAAATCACTTATTGGAGTAATTCTGGGAGCTGAAGCAGAGCCGTGGCTGGAAGCCACCCACTAACTAGAAACCCAGGACATCAATCAACCAAACTGATTTTTCCGCTGCTGCAGCCATTTAAACAGTTATCTTTGCTTGGGGCTTTGTCCAAAGTTACTCAACCAGTGGGTTCCTGGGTGATAAGTCACCGCAGCCTCATTCCACTGTCTCTGTATCCTGGGGCTGCCTCTTTACTCACTTCTCAAGAGGGGTTGAAGTTCATTTGTTGCACTCTAAAAAGAATAGATCCTGCACGGCTGGCGCACAAGTTCTGGTTATAGCAGGAAGATGAAAAAGGAGCCCGAAGTCTGTGGGGATGTCAATACAGTACTTCTCATTTGACGCCCTGCTGAGGCAGGGGGAGGACGTTTCAAATTCATTTTATAACGCCCCCTGCTGGTATGCTTCCCCAACTGCTACAGATATCTGATCGAGTTTGGGAGAGGACAGCTGGGCAGAGTCGGGGGTTGGTGAGAGCAGCTTACAAGCCAGGTGCGGGGAGAGGGGAGCCCTTCGCCTGTACCAACCTGCTTTCCTCGTTTTACATATGGGGAAACTGATGCCAGGAAGAAAAACGGTTTTTACTCAAGGTTGTGATTTACTCAAAGTCTATATTAAGGCCAGGACTAGTCTCTCTGTCAGAGAAGGCAATGGCACCCCACTCCAGTACTTTTGCCTGGAAAATCCCATAGACGGAGGAGCCTGGTAGGCAGCAGTCCAGGGGGTCGCTAGAGTCGACACGACTGAGCAACTTCACTTTCACTTTTCACTTTCATGCATTGGAGAAGGAAATGGCAACCTACTCCAGTGTTCTTGCCTGGAGAATCCCAGGGACGGGGAAGCCTGGTGGGCTGCTGTCTATGGGGTCGCACAGAGTTGGGCACGACTGAAGCGACTTAGCGGCAGCAGAAGTCTCTCTGTGGGTAGAATTTTTTTCTAGAATCCAGTAGTAATTGTCTCTGATTGGCAGCCTTGTGTGAAATCTGGGGACCCTGGTTTCAAATCCAAGCTCTACCACTGAATAGTTGTCATGAGAAGGTAGTTCTCTGAGCCTCAGATTTCTCATCTGCAAAATAAGGGTTAAAAGACAAACCATGAAATAGGATTTCGTAAGAATTTCTTCATACATTCATTCAAGAACTGTTGAGTATCTGCCACGTGCCAAGCACCGTGCTGGGCACTTGGAATATAACAGTGCGTAGGACATTGTTGTACCTGTTCTCTTTAAGCATGGTAATCTATTGATAAAATCAGATGACATACGTGGATGCACAGCAGAAATTCAACAATTGTTGGGAAATAAAGAATTTCCCCTTTGATTCTCCCCACTTTTCAAGTATCAGAAGGCTTGGGGCCTTGCCCCAGCTGTGTCAGTCTAGGAATGCTGATGACTTGAAGAGATTAAGTTATTTAAAGGTCAGGACCACATAAATCTTCGTATTCTCCAGTATGCCTGGCCCCAGGATGTGCTCCAGTCAATATTTGTTTGGCTTCATGGATGCCCGAAGTTCCGGCTCCCTCTGCTTTCTGGCTGCCTGCAGATTGCTGTCCGTGGTGCTGAAAAGCAATTCCTGCTTCTCAGTATGAGGCAGCGCAGGTGCTGAGGCAGAAAATGGAGCCCAGGGGAAGTGAGTAGAGAGGGGAAGAATGAGCCAACTTTTCACTGGCTAATAGTGACATCTTCATTTTATCATATCTTGGAATTCAAAGCTGATGCCTCTTTTTCCATCTGTCTTCATTTGGCATTTCTTGCTAACTGGAAACCCTGCAGAGATAGGTGTTCTTAATAACTACACAGGGTAATAATCTCTACAATGGGAGAGGTATTGGAAGCCCATAGCCTTATAAGCCCTATTTGCAAGTGTTGTTGGAAATTGGTAGCTCCTTCTTCTAGCTTATTATTAGGCTAGGAAAAAGTATCAGTCACAGATGCCTCTCCTAGCTGATTTCACCTATGTCTACCACCCAAGACTGTGGGCAGCTCTGAGTCAGAACTGACTATAGGGAAACCAGAGAGTTAGGGCCTGAGATTCATGGCCTGGAGTTGGGTGCATATTCAAAGAATTCATTTTGACCAGTATTTAATGTAATAATATGTTTGTTCATTCATTCACTCTATAAATATTTATTGAGTGCCTACCATGGTCTGGAAGAAGCACAAGCTGGAATCAAGATTGCCAGGAGAAATATCAATAGCCTCAGATATGCAGATGACACCACCCTTATGGCAGAAAAGTGAAGAGAAACTAAAAAGCCTCTTGATGAGAGTGAAAGAGGAGAGTGAAAAAGTTGGCTTAAAGCTCAACATTCAGAAAATGAAGATCATGGCATCTGGCCCCATCACTCCATGGGAAATAGATGGGGAAACAGTGGAAACAGTGTCAGACTTTATTTTTCTGGGCTCCAAAATCACTACAGATGGTGACTGCAGCCATGAAATTAAAAGACGCTTACTCCTTGGAAGGAAAGTTATGACCAACCTAGATAGCATATTGAAAAGCAGAGACATTACTTTGCCAACAAAGGTTCGTCTAGTCAAGGCTATGGGTTTTCCAGTGGTCATGTATGGATGTGAGAGTTGGACTGTGAAGAAGGCTGAGCGCTGAAGAATTGATGCTTTTGAACTGTGGTGTTGGAGAAGACTCTTGAGAGTCCCTTGGACTGCAAGGAGATCCTACCAGTCCATTCTGAAGGAGATCAGCCCTGGGATTTCTTTTTTTTTTTTTTTTTCAGCCCTGGGATTTCTTTGGAAGGAATGATGCTAAAGCTGAAACTCCAGTACTTTGGCCACCTCATGCAAAGAGTTGACTCATTGGAAAAGACTCTGATGCTGGGAGGGATTGGGGGCAGGAAGAGAAGGGGATGACAGAGGATTAGATGGCTGGATGGCATCACCGATTCGATGGACGTGAGTTTGAGTGAACTCCGGGAGATGGTGATGGACAGGGAGGCCTGGCGTGCTGCAATTCATGGGGTCTCAAAGAGTCGGACACGACTGAGCGACTTGAACTGAACTGAACCATGATCTGGCACTGTTAGAGGAGCTCCACATACAGTCAGATACAAGAAAGACAAGGTCTCTGACTCCATAGAACTTACATTCCAGTAGGGGAGACATAAAATAAGCAAATATACAAATGAGTGTGTAGCATAATTCCAGGGAAGAAAATAGATAATAGTAGGAAATTCTCTCTTAGATAAGATTATCACAGGAGACCTCTTTGAGGAGTGACATTTGAGCATAAATGTAAACTAATTGAAATAATAAGACATATAAATATTGAGGAAAGGAAGTGCTCCAGGCAGAAGGCACAAGAGGACCAAAAAAAAAAGAGGGAATAAGATAGCATTTCCAAGGAACAAAGTGGCCAGTGCAGATGGAGCAGATTTATCAAAGAGGACATTAAAAAAGACTGGATAAATACACAAGACCAGCTCTGTATCTTGAGGAGAACAAAAAAAGATGCTCAGAATGGAAGAAACACTTATAAATTGACATTTACTGCTGCACCTGCTGTGGATAAACCACAACAGTCTGGATGCCACCAGGGACACAAGGATAATTAGAGCTCCTGTCTATAGATCTCATTATGTTTAAAGATGTAATTAATGAAGGCTAGTGGGAGTTAGTGATGTACTATTTATTCAGCCAACATCTTCTGAGTACCTACTATGTACCCAAAGATCATAGTCTAGGAGCTGAGGAGAAGAGAGAATGAGTCACTTGATGAAACCAGAACGTTTAAAGGCAAGTAGGAAGCTCCAAATGGCAGAAACTCAGGCAAAGCCACTTCCCTCTGATTTCTCTTTCTCTCCAATAGGACCTCTTGAGAGACAGAAACAACACTGGACTAGAGTAGGCTGCACCTTATAAACAAGTGCTTTGGAAGCATGCCCACCACTGAGGCTCAGTAACCAGAGTAAAGCAGTATGGACTACTTTCTGCCAGATAGCATAGGTAAAGAAATGTGCATTCTAGGCATCTTTGCTGAGAATTTCATGCAGTCTTCAAATCAGCTCTATAAGGTGATTGGAACTTCCTTATCATCCCCATAAGGAGACTCCTAAGACCCAATAGAATCCTGTCAAACAAGAAGAGTTCCCCCCACACTGGTCCTGCAAGGAACTTTATACCTTTGGCCTTGTTGCTGCAGGATCATCAACATCTTTGAGATTTGGGCAGAATGTTTATTTATCTGACAAATGAGAAACTAAAGCTTGGAAAGTTTAACCAACTTACCCAGGGTCACAGAATGCTTAAGAGATAAAATAGGACTCAATACAAAATCTGTCTGACCCCAAGCCATTTGCAGTAATTTTTTCTTGGATCTCAAATGTGGAGTTCATGTTTGGCTTTTTTTTTTTTTTAATGGCCAACCCCCCACAGAGCTATCTTTGATCATGGTAGCACCTGACACCTCTGCTTCTTCCATGTGCAGTCTTGTTCTTAATCTCTCTTAATCCTCCCAACAATGTTGGAAGTAATAAGAAAAAGAATATTCTCAATATTCTTATTAAGTAATAAGAATATTAGCTAGCACTTATTGAACACTGAGTATTTGCATTAATTTATACTTGCAACAACCCTGTAAGGTAAGTATCATTGTTATTCCTATTTCAAAGGTAAGAAAATTAAAGTCCAGAGAGATTAAATAGTTTTCCAGAGATCACACAGCTAGTCAGGAGCAGAGCCAGGCAGTCTGATTCTGGAGCTCTTACCTTTAATCACTGTACTCTGTTGACAAAGCAGCTGTTACTTAGAGAGGTAAGTTACATAGTCCAGAAATGATCAGACTTGAGCCCAAGATCAAACTCCAGAATATTTCCACTGCTCCACACTGCTTTTCTCACTGGTAAGCAGAAGAAAGGAGAGAAGCTGTTTAGAGACACCTCCATAGAGGCATAGAGTGATTTAAAGCTGCCAAGGAGCCCCCAGGGGATTTAATTTAAATGATGATCTGCACTGCACAGTTGTGTGATATTCCCTCCCACTTACTTTTCTCAAATGTGGAAACTACGTTGCTCCATGCACCCTCCCTAGCACATAAATGCTTCACTAAGGAAGCTGAACTTTTCTGTACTGATCTGTGGTGTTCAGAAAGCTTCTTCCTTAAATGCCGTTATTCCAGGGACTTGTAAGGATGACTCAGAGAGGGAGAGGCTATAATAGAAAATTAATTATTTTATCTGAGATGGATCCTAGACCGAAGATCCAGAATTAGACTGATAAAGGCCCTTCTACAAGGGCTCTGGGGACCCTTGAGCTGTTGCCAACCAGTTATTTAAAGGGAAGTCAGGAACTGGGCTTCCCAGCTGCCCTTCCTGTGACTTTCAATATTCCTGGATGTGCCATAGCACTGGGGGTGTGAGGTGTGCATCGGAGGGCTTATTTGCATGTATGCTTATATGTATGCTGTGGTTACTCTGTATGTTCATGTGGGGGTGGGGAGGTGTGTGTGTGTGTGTGAGTGTGTGTGTGTGTGTGTGTGTGTGTGTGTGTGTGTGTGAAAGAGAGAGAGAAAGAAAGCGGGAGTCTGGGGGATGTGATTATGTTAGTTTATGTGTCACTCTGTCGTTCCTATCCAAATGTGTGTATATTTGGTGTGACTGTGTGTGTAGGGGCCTGAGGATCTCTGGGTGTGATTTCTGAGTACCTTTAATGGGGGGAGGAATCTAGATGTTTGGTTAGAAAATGATAAATGTCAGTTAGTTAGGATGATGGAAGCTGTTCCACGGCAGGTGTTTTGATCCTGCTGTGATGTAGGAGAAGAAAGAGAAATGCAGGTTAAATCACTATCAAACCTTTAAATTTTTTCATCTTGAAATGGGGAAGATTATCTACTAGTAATAATAATGATGATCAGATCAGATCAGATCGGTCGCTCAGTCGTGTCCGACTCTTTGAGACCCCATGAATCACAGCACGCCAGGCCTCCCTGTCCATCACCAGCTCCCGGAATTCACCCAGACTCATGTCCATCGAGTCAGTGATGCCATCCAGCCATCTCATCCTCTGTCGTCCCCTTCTCCTCCTGCCCCCAATCCCTCCCAGCATCAGAGTCTTTTCCAATGAGTC
The DNA here is from genome assembly GCF_002263795.3 of Bos taurus. Taxonomy (NCBI): domain Eukaryota; kingdom Metazoa; phylum Chordata; class Mammalia; order Artiodactyla; family Bovidae; genus Bos; species Bos taurus. Next base: position 53,124,824 of record NC_037340.1, read on the forward strand.
AACTCTTTGCATGAGGTGGCCAAAGTACTGGAGTTTCAGCTTTAGCGTCATTCCTTCCAAAGAAATCCCAGGGCTGATCTCCTTCAGAATGGACTGGTTGGATCTCCTTGCAGTCCAAGGGACTCTCAAGAGTCTTCTCCAACACCACAGTTCAAAAGCATCAATTCTTCAGTGCTCATCCTGCTTCACAGTCCAACTCTCACATCCATACGTGACACAGGAAAACCCATAGCCTTGACTAGATGAACCTTTGTTGGCAAAGTAATGTCTCTGCTTTTCAATATGCTATCTAGGTTGGTCATAACTTTCCTTCCAAGGAGTAAGCGTCTTTTAATTTCATGGCTGCAGTCACCATCTGTAGTGATTTTGGAGCCCAGAAAAATAAAGTCTGACACTGTTTCCACTGTTTCCCCATCTATTTCCCATGAAGTGATGGGACCGGATGCCATGATCTTAAGCCAACTTTTTCACTCTCCACTTTCACTTTCATCAAGAGGCTTTTGAGTTCCTCTTCACTTTCTGCCATAAGGGTGGTGTCATCTGCATACCTGAGGTTATTGATATTTCTCCCGGCAATCTTGATTCCAGTTTGTGTTTCTTCCAGTCCAGCATTTCTCATGATGTACTCTGCATATAAGTTAAATAAACAGGGTGACAATATACAGCCTTGATGAACTCCTTTTCCTATTTGGAACCAGTCTGTTGTTCCATGTCCAGTTCTAACTGTTGCTTCCTGACCTGCATACAGGTTTCTCAAGAGGCAGATCAGGTGGTCTGGTATTCCCATCTCTTTCAGAATTTTCTACAGTTTATTGTGATCCACACAGTCAAAGGCTTTGGCATAGTCAATAAAGCAGAAATAGATGTTTTTCTGGAACTCTCTTGCTTTTTCCGTGATCCAGCGGATGTTGGCAATTTGATCTCTGGTCCCTCTGCCTTTTCTAAAACCAGCTTGAACATCTGGAAGTTCACGGTTCACATATTGCTGAAGCCTGGCTTGGAGAATTTTGAGCATTACTTTACTAGCGTGTGAGATGATAGCAGTTAAAAAATGAACAGTATTGTAGAACTAGTCATACTAGGTCCGTTTAGAGAGTGCTTAACTCTATGCCCTCTTATATGTTTTAGCTGTGTTCTCAACACATCTCTGTACTGCCCTCACACCCACTTCATAGAAGAGGGAGCTGGGCTCAAGTAACTTGCCCAGGGCCATGCTGTTGGAGGAGCAGAGCCAGGAAGAGAACTCTGGTCTGTCTGACTCCAGAGACTGAACTTTTCCCATCTGCACCAACCGCCACCACCCCCCAGCTCCAGCCAAGCCTCAGACCTGGCAGAGTGAGCCCCAGAATGTGAAGTGGAGGTAGGGTGAGCTGGCAGGCAGAACAGAGTGATACAGTGGGAGCAACTGAGTTCTAGGCTCAGCTGGCTGTGCAACTTTAAGACAGTAGCTCCTCCTCCCTCGACCTCAGAATTCCCATCACTAAAATGACAGTTCAGATTCATTGGTCTGATAGGTTCCTCTACTGTGTGGGCCACAAGGCAGGGCTTGGGGGCGGCCCCCACCCCACCTGGGGAGTGCTGACCTGGATGAAGGCTCGAGGCAGGGGATGTGGGGCAGGGAAAGTGGGGGCGGGAGGCAGAAGAAGAAAGAAGACGTGTGTCTGCCTGGCCTATGACACTCTCTTCTTTCTTTCCCATATGCAGTGTGTGTGCCTGCTTGGCCTCAGCTCCCAATCCCCCTCCTTCTGCTTCTTTATTATGTACCTTCCTGGACTGCAGAGCTGAAAACTGTTCCCCTCAGATGCCTGTGAAGCTACTATATTCTGCCAATAGCTAGACTTGTGTGAAGCCAACATGACGGAATGAAATGGAGGCCGTCTTCCCACTGCTTTGGTCGCTTCCTCCAGCCAGAGCAGACATGGAGTGGGGGGTCTGCAGCAGCATCTCAGAGCCCAGTGTCCACCCCAGGGGTGCTGAGAGGCTGTAGTGGTGGCTCCCTGGTCCCAGCTTCGGGACCCCTGGATTATAAGGTCGTTGTGGTTCTTCAGCTCATGCCATGCCGGGATAGCATCCTGTTGGCTTGCTTTCTGTCGTGTGGCTGGAGGCCTTGCAGTGCTCTGGGAGACCCAGTCTACTCTTCCAGCAGTCCCGCTCTACCTATCCCCCACCCCCAGTCCCTGTCAACACCTTTTAAAATTCCCCAATTCCCTATGTTGAATTTGTTTGTGCTTATAAAAGCCTGGACGTTTCCTTCTTTACGGAACCTGACCAATCACCATGGTGCACCCCTACACAGTCTCCAAAACCCGGCTCCTGGTCTCCAGCTCTAGCATGATTGACCTCCGCTGCCGGGTTGATGTGGGTACCTCTCCTCTTGGCCAGAGGGACCCAGCTCCTCCACAGTCACCCCTATCTTAGACTTCCCCACATGACAGTGAAATTTCCTGTTTACTTTCTGTCATCCCCACTGGACTGTGACTCCCAGAGGTGGGGACTGGGTCTTCTCAGCCATGCATCTGAGTGTTTAGCAGAGAACCTGGCCTCTGGCAGGCACCCTGGGAGCATTTTATGGAATGAATGCAGAGAAGGTAGCAACTTGTCAGTTCAAAAGGATTTAGGAGAAACTGTGATTCATAGATTGAGGGGGAAAAAAGCAATTTAACCTTCCCCTTTGGCAAAAAGAAATTCACTTCTTATTAAGAGCTGTTATTAAAAGCAGTGTACCTGGTGGAGCTCATGGCTGATGAGGGGCAGCTCTCAGATCAAGGGTCGCATTTCAGGTCTAATATCTAGGATCCCTTCATGGACCTGTCCTCCTGCTGGTGCCCAGGCTGCTCTGGAGGAATTTTGGAACTGACGGCCAGATTGATGAGGGAAAACAGCTCTGGCTTTTGAGGCAGAAAGAAAGTCCTGGCTCTGCCACTCACTAGTACTGTGACCTTGGGCAAGTGACTGCACTGCCCGAGTTCAGTCCCCATCTGCAGAGTGGTGCTGATGACATCTACATGATAGGGTTGTTGTGAGGGGCAAACGTGGTTTAGAAGAAGCACCTATGACTGAGACATCATCTGATATATGGTGGCTGGGAGAAGATTTCAGTGACTTGAGATTTCGGGCTTTTCCCTTTCTCATTTGGGCAAAAACGGTTCCCACCACTGACCTCTTGTTGGACTGAGGCTGAGGTCAAGGGGTCCCCGCATGTGGTTATGAGTATGAGGCCTACAGTTCTGGATTCAGAACACAGGAAAAGGGTGGTCTGTTCGTCCTAAGCGCTGACTGGACTCTGGCTCAGGACCTGTTCCCAGGTGGTTTGGAGTGACAGAGGAGCATCATGGGAAATAGCACAGCAGAGAGGGTCACGCTTTGGAGAGGTGTCAACTTCAGGGTGAGTCCTGGCTCCACACCTGACCCGCTGTGCTCCCTGAAGTAGTACCTGTGCTACTTCACCTCTCTGGACCTCATTTTCTTTATATGCAAAGTGGGACTTACAGTGCTTCCCTCATAGGGCTGCTGGGAACTTATTAAAGATAATTTATACCTGATCCTGGCATCTTGCCTGGCACAGTGAATAATGGCATCTATGCACCTGCTGCTTATGGGCATCAGTGAAGAAGGAGTTCACAGCATGGGCTTTGGAGTCAGATTAACTTGAGCTTGGTTCTCATCCATCTGAGAGCTGTGTGCCCTTAGCTGAGTCACTGCCTCTCTGAGTGCCGCTTCCTTTGACGGAAGAAGATAGTAATGGCACCCACCCTGGGGGTTTGCTATGAGGATAAGATGATGTCACACGTGGAGACGACTCACTGGGGTGTGGGGCATCAGCAGATGCATGACAACTATTAGCTGGAATGATAAACTTCCACACCCAGCTGAGGCGAAGCAGGAGAGAACGGGAGGTTTGGCCCATTGGGAAAGGGACATTCTCTCCAGTTCCAGTTCATCTCGGCTGCTGGCATCTGTCTGCACTCTTGGCTGAGGGAAGACAACACAGCTTTCCCTCTGCCTTCTCATTGCTACTGCAGAGCTTTCCTCCCCAGAAAAGCAGGCACCTGCTTCCCCAGCCCTTTCCTGCTCCCTCCATTCTAAGTGTTTTTAAGTGTACAACTTATAAATACATTCCTAATGCTGGGTAGCCATCATCACTATCCATTTCCAGAACTTTTTTCATCCAAACAAAAAGTCTGTGATGTTTAAGCACTATTTACACCTCCTCCCAGCCCTTAGTCGGAGAAGGCAATGGCACCCCACTCCAGTACTCTTGCCTGGAAAATCCCATGGACAGAGGAACCTGGTAGGCTGCAGTCCATGGGGTCGCTAAGAGTCAGACATGACTGAGCGACTTCAATTTGACTTTTCACTTTCATGCACTGGAGAAGGAAATGGCAACCCACTCCACTATTCTTGCTTGGAGAATCCCAGGGACGGCGGAGCCTGGTGGGCTGCCGTCTATGGGGTCACACAGAGTCGGACACGACTGAAGTGACTTAGCAAGCAACCAGCCCTTAGTAACTTCTATTCTATTTTCTGTCATTATGAGTTTGCCTATTCTAAATACCTCTAAATATAGACATAGAATTATACAGTATTTGTCTTTTTTGTTACAGGCTTATTTTACTTATCATAATGTTTCAGTGTTCATCCATGTTGCGGCAGGTATCAGAACTTCAGTCCTTTTTATGGCTGAATAATAGTCTATGACACTTAGAGACTACTCCATTCATCTGTTGATTGACGCTGGTTTGGCTCTTGTGAACAATGCTGGTGTGAACTGGTGTACCAGTATTTGTTTGTGTCCCTGTTTTCAGTTCTTTCTGGCATACACCTAGGTGCAGAATTGTGAGGCCATATGGTGATTCTATATTTAATATTTTGAGGAACCACCAACACTTTTTCCACAGCAGCTGTACTGTTTTACACCCCACCACCACAATATGCCTGCCTTCATAGTCTCCACTCCACCAGCATGTACACAGGTAACAAGCAGACAAACTGACATCTCTCATCAGCCAGAGACAAACACCACGAAGAGAAATAGAGCTGGGCAAAGGATCAGGGTTGATGGGGCAAAGGGTGGGCAAGGGGCCTGTTTGAGGAAGTGAAGTTTAAGCCAAAACCTACATGAAGTGATGGAGTGAACAGGAAGCCAAGAAGTGTTCCAGATGGAAGGCACCACACAAAGTCTCCGAAGCAGAAACGTGTTCGGTGTGTCTGAGGAGCAGCCAGGAGCCGAGGTGGCTGCTGAGCAGTGAGTGGGCATGAAGCGGGAGGTCGGCAGAGAGAAGGCCCTGCAGGGGAGGTGTGTGGAGTGTATTCCAAGTGAGATGAAAACTACTGGAGTATTTTAAACAAAAGTATAGTATAATCCCAGGGATGGGGGAGCCTGGTGGGCTTCTGTCTATGGGGTCGTACAGAGTCGGACACAACTGAAGCGACTTAGCAGCAGCAGCAGCATAGTATAATCTGAGTTACATTTGTGAAAGTATCTCTCAGGTTGCTGAAGACCCAAGTAATAGGTAGGGGCTAAAGCTGGAAGGAGGGGCCAGTGGGGCTGGGGCTGTCATCCATGACAGAAGTGATGGGGACCAGACCAGAGCGACGGAGCCACAAACAGTGAAGACATCCAGTGACTTGGATGTGGGGCCAGAGAAAGAGGGCAGTCAAGGATGGCTTCTCAACTCTCCCTGCTTCCAGGCCTCTGCCCACAATGCCCTTCCCTCCCTTTGCTGGACAATTCCTACTCCCACACCAGCTCACCTGGCTCTCACCTCCCAGACTCGGCTCCCCCACCCCCACCCCCCACCAGGCTGGGTTGGGAGCCCCTCTTCTGTCTTCCCACAGTGATCCTGGTCTTCCAGACGGGTACTCATCACACCTCTAAGAATGGCCTCTTCCTACAACCGGCCCCCAGTCGATCACGAGCATAGAGAGGGCAGAATTGCATGCTGTGCATTGCACTTCTAGGGCCAAACGCACTGTTACATTTCAGTATGAGAGTAAGAGAGAGAGAGACTGAGCATTGCTCCACCTCAAGCACAGGCCTGGACTTTGTCTGTCCCGTGGCAGCCATGCAGACATGGCTCCCACAGCCAGCAGCTGGTGTGGGTCCTCTGAGAGCCGTGCCAGGCACACTGTGAAGACTGGAAGCCAAGCAGAGGGCGGGGACTCAATTCCCTGGAATCCTCCCGAATAACTCATGGTCAGCGGCTCCCACCTTCCAGGGCAACAGGTGGATAAAGGAAAGACACAGATCTTCGTGAGTGAGACGGAACCAGGGTGGGGAAAGGCTGGGAAGTAGTTCAGCTTGGGTCAGGGCACAGGCCTGAAGTTCACGGCTTGGCTTGAGGCCATGCAGGCGGTGCTCTGCTATGTTCTATCTGCACGACTTTGAACCTTCACACAGCCTCTGTCCCCTAAAGCAGGGTAGGGATAACATTCTAATTGCAGGGCTGTTGGGAAAAATCAAGGGTGTTAATAACTGTGAACAGTTGACAACAAGGCCTGGCATGTAGGGTGGCCTTAAGATGCTGCCTTTATGTTTTCACTTTTCTGTCTCCTGCCAAGTTCTTTCTTATTCCTCCCTAACAGAATGGTTTGAGGGCTGGTGGTTACAAATGCCTCTTTCTCTTCTGCCTTTGATTTTGGTTCCTGTCAAGATCTGAATCAGAGACGTGTGCCCTGAAGACACGGCAGAGATCGGGGTACTCCTGACCCTGCACAAGGTGGGTGCTGTCCCCGGTCTCCAGAAGACTTGGGGGCTCAAGGAGGCCAGGTATCCACCAGTCATCACCAGAGTAAGCGGGGGCGTCGGGATTTGAGCCCAAGTTAGCTTGTTCCAGTTCTATGGTTTCCCATCCCACGTGCTGCTGCCGTGGGGTCTGTGATGTGATGGAGCATCTCTGAGCCCAGAGCGGGGGAGTTTTGTGACAAGCTCTTCTAGGATAGGGGAGAAGGCTGTTCCTGGCCTTGTCCTGTATGTGCGTAAAAGAAGGAAAAGAAAAGCAAGTGAATGAACTATTTGCTCTCAAGGCTGACAATAGACCCTGGGGGTGAAGGATAGGAAACATTAATGACTTAAAGCAGGACTATTCATAGCATCTCCATGCCTGCTGTTCTTACTTCTCTTTATGATGAACAAAAATCAAGAGAAGCCCTATGCCTCTATTCTTCCAGTGCCTGCTGGCTTTCAGGAATGGGTATCCCATGTCTTAGGGCCTTTGTCTATTCAAGGTTATTACCAAGAGCTTCTAGAGGTAGAGCCAAGGGGGAGGAGGTGATGGTGAGCAGGAAGAGGACAGAGCCACTGGGGTGAGGACTTGGCCTTGGGGGTAAAGAAGCTACTGCAGGTCCCAGATACTCAGGTGGCAGTGAGCAGCCTCTTAGCCAACCCCTCTGGGTTGCCAGGTGGGGAAGCAGCCTGAGGTGCAGCCACTCACTCACTCAACTGGAGTACCCCGGGTCTTTGCATCTGCTGTCAGCTCCAACACGCTGTTTGGGAAAAGGGACAAATACAGAAAGGAGGACAAGATCAGATCCCAAAGAGTCCTCTCTGGAAGGGAGGAGGGAAACCTCCTCTCAAGGCTGGAGGGGGATGTGAGGGAGCTGAGCTTGGGGGCCGAGGGACTGGGTTCAATTCCTCCCCTTTCCTTGTGTGTCCGGGGCCTCCCTGAACTTCAGCTGCCCAAGGGGTTCAAGGATGCACTGTGGTATCCACACCCCCTGTTTGCTTGTTGTGAGGATACAATGAACAGTGCAGAAGTGTCTGAAACATTGCCGGTGCCCAGAGAACAGCCCTTTGCATCTTCCAGCTTGTAATGAACCAGGTGCCGAGAGAAGATGATGCCCTGGAGAACCGTGGGGGTGTCAGAGCAGGAATGATGTTATTGATCATCAGGACCCATGGTCACGGAACTCTCGTCATGCGCGCTGTGGCACATCTCTTGTTTCAGCCTCACAATATCTAGATGCTGCTATCCCCATTTTATAGATGAGCAAACTGAAGCTGAGCCTGGAAACTTGTCTAGGGCCTCTCCCCTCGTAAGCGAGAGCTGGGAGTCCAATCCACAACCTAAATAGTATTAGGTGCAGCCTCTGCTACACTGTGCAGACGGAGGGACAGTCCCAGGGAAGGCAGCTCCTGCCCCCAGCCCTCCAGGGTAGGCAGAGTCAAGGCTTCACGTCCAAGGAAGGGGTCAGATGAACCTGAGTTTGGATCCTTGCTTGGTGACTTACTTGCTGTATGTCTCTGAGCAAGTTTCTCAGCCCTCAAGCTTCCTTTCCCTCACCTGCAAAATGGACATAATATTCACTACCTGGCCAGGTCATGGAGATTAAACCGAGCAACACTGGCTAACTGCCCAATACAGCATAGGTTCCTGTGAAATGGGCAGCCCCCTCCTGACCTCTGAAACAACTGTGCTGCCCACCATAAACTGCTGATCTGCTGCTGACTGAGGGGAGAAGCGCGTTCTCTTCCAAACTCGGAGATCCCCTATATGCTAGAAGGTATCTGGAGCCACAAAAGGCACAGTCTTCAAACTGCTCCCTGCACAGGCTGAGGGTGCCCACGAGGTGGGTTTGCTCCCCGCCCATAGTGCATGCAAAGGCACACTGTAGCCCAGATTTTGAGGAGGATTTCATGATATTCATTCTGTGTTGCCGCCAGAGAAAAATAAACCGTGGCTCCTGGCTGCTGGGGAAGGGCTGTGCTTCTGCCAGGGCTGGTTGTGCCTGGCACCAGCTCAGGCATGTACTGTCGACTGTCAGTTGCAGGCAAATGTACACAAAAAAACATTCCAGCACACACATGCGCCAGCCGTGCACAGAGCCGCCACAGCACGCAGCCCAGGGCCGCTCACGCCCCTGCTGGCTTCCTCTGCCTCTTCCCTTTCTTCTCACAGGACTCATAGCCTCTGTCTCTGCATCTGTTTGTCGTGTGGCTCTTGAGTTTGTCTTCTGCCCTGGCTTCTTTAGCTCGCTTCCTCTGACTGTCTCTCTGTTTCGACCTGTCTCTCCGGGTTTCCTCTCTCCGATAGTCGACCCTCTCCTTGTGTCTCTGTGTTTGACTCTTTCTTCCCTGCTTTGTCTGTATCGCTCCCTGTCTTCTGACACAGTCTCTCTCTGTTACTGATTCTCTCTGAATCTTTGTTTTGCTCTCTGTTTCTTTGACTCTCTCTCTCCCTCTGCCTCCTTCTGTCTCTATGTCTGTCTGAATCTCTCTGTCTCTTATCTGTTTGTCTGTCTGACTCTGTGTCCATCTGTCTCTGTATCCCTCTGACTGTTTCTGTCTCTTGTCTCTTTCTGTCTTTATATCTGTTTTTCTGTTCCTCCCTCTCAGTCTCCCTCTGTCTCTCTATCTCTGTCTGACTCTCTGTGTGTCCATCTGTCTATTTATCTCTCTGTCTCTCTCTGACTCTGTCTCTTGTCTCTTTCTGTCTCCATATCCATTTGTCTGTTTCTCTTTCTCGGTCTCCATATCTCTCTCTCTCTCTCTCTGAGTCTCTCTCTGTCTCTCTAACTCTTCCTGGCTCTGTCCTTCCCCACCTCTCTCTCTTTTTTTCTGTGACACTCTCCTGGAAATGCATCAAAGACTGAAGTGGCCGGATTTCAAGTGACAAACAGCACTACACACAGGATCCTCCCCCCTCCCAACGCGGCTGCCTTCCTCCCCCACATCCCCTGTCACGAAGAGAAGCCTATTGTGTGGGGCCCAGGGAGTTCGAGTTGAAGGGCCCGGGGGTCTGCGCCTCTGACTGCTCTGAGCTACTTCCCCATTGGCTCTGAGCAGCCTGTGCTGAGCAAGGGCTGAGCGACAGGGGGAGGCTCTAGTCCATAAAAAGGGGGCCGAGGCACCAGAACTGCCATTCTGAGGGGCTTTGGCTGTGCTCACAGCTGCCTCTTTGACACCTCCTTCTGAGCTGGAGTCAGGACAGTCCCTGAGTCTTGGACCAGTCACCCGCTGCCACCACCCTCCGACCTGCTGGGCCTGAAGCTGCTCAGGGACAAAGAGGAATACAGGTAATATCCAGAGGGTGCTGCAACCCTCTCTTGGTTTTATTTATTTTTTCCTGATTCTCTGAACCTGGAGAAGGTGGGAGCTTGGGCTGGGGAATTTCAGGTTTGGGTCTGACTGTCTGGCAGAGTTAGTAAGAGTTATGCGGTTAGTTTACAAAAGCCAGATCAGTGCGAGACAGACTGCTCTTCAGAATTTCCTTCTCTGTACAGCCCTGTCTTGAACAGGTGGGTTGCTCCCTCCCAAGAGGACCACCCCTAGGTTTTGTCTGCGGGGTGCTTCTTCCTCTGGCAGGCTGCCTCCCCACAGCGGTGTCCATGTGAGAGCAGGATGCCCTGGATGAAAGAAATGAAAGGTTTAGCTCATCAGGGTAATTTTAAAGGTCAGTGATTCTCACTGGACTTACAGAACAAGAGCTTGGGGACATTAATGAGATGTCAGAGCTCTGGCATTTACCATGTATCATGTACATCAATGTATAACCAAGTTCAGCCTTTTCATTCTTTTTGGATCGTGTTTAATTGCTGACAGGGTGCTGGCTTGAGGGCTTCCTATGATGTGATTTTACACAGAAGTGAAGTTTGGGGTTGTTTTGTTGGGAGGGAACAGGCAGAGAGAATGACAGCATGCCAGGAGACATGGGCATAGCAGGATATTTCTTGTCGGTCTTACTTTGAGAGGACTTGTTGCTTTCTTGTAAATTATAGGCAGGGAGTCAAGGCTAGGTGGGGAGGAAACTCAGACGGGAAAGACATTTGCTCTGGTAAAAAGATATCTGCATTCAAAGAAAGTATTATTGAATCTCAAAGTTTGACTTGCAAAAAAGGCTGGTGAGCTTTGGGGGTTGGTGGGGGGGAACTTGCTGATGACTCCCAGATTGAATAGTAAGTTCTGTGACCTCAGACTTTTTCCTGGTTATCTTTTATATAGAATCTCTCCAAGCTTTACAAACATTCCTTAATTAAACCTCCAAGCTTCCCAAGAGAAACAACCTCTTCAGGTTATTGGATCTGATTTCAGTTCCCTTCCCACAGACCAAAAGTCTTCATTACCATTTTTTTCCCCAAGGGTTGGGAAAATATACAAGTCTTGTCTTTCTAATTTGACAGGCTTTCCAGTGAAGATCTGTTGCCAAACGTTACAGCATGTCAATCCTCTTCTCTGCATTTTCTCCCCCTGCACCCCTGAGCCACCACTGCACCTTCCATCTCTTTCCCTCACCTTCTCCCCCCCAGTGCCCCCCCACCTTGTCTTTTGTTCTATTTTTACAGGTCATTTATCTCCAGGCTTTGAGATCTGCGTGGGGGAGCTGTTGCAGCAGCCCTAGCCGGGGGAGCTGTGCTGCCTGGGGGAGGTTGCTGAAGGGATCTCAAGCCCACTGCTTTGCCCCAGAGGAGCTAGAGGTGTGATGGGTGGCAGGTGAATCCCGTGTTTCCACTACAGCTGGGAGGGGATAACCACAGAGACTTCTTAGCAGAATCTAGCACGTTTTTTAGTAGAGTGGGCAAAGGGACCAGCTCTGAGGCTTGTCCCCTTAAGCATATGGAGAGGAATTAGGGTCTTGAAGAGCCAGGAGATTTTCATTTGACATCTAAATGAGCATCTCACAACACCCAAGACAGTGTTGGGTTCAAGTCCCAGATCCACCACTCATTTGCTGTGTGACTGGGCCTACAGTAGTGCTTCCTACTGAGCAATTGCTCCTCTGGGCAATAAGGACAGTAATTTTACCTCCTGAGGTTATTGTGAGATTCTCATGGGATAGATACAGTAAGATGCCTGGCATTTAGTAGGTGCTCAGCAAATGCTCCTGTGACTCCTCAAGTTTTCACTGTTCAAAGTGTCAGAAATGGAGCCATCCCCGCCCCCCAGCCTATCATCCCACTGCATCACGCTGTGTGCTACAGCCAGGAAATGTGATGTAGTGTCTAATACTTCTGTTTGTGGGGCTGGCACTCCCCTCCCTGCCCCCTCCCTTCTCTCCACACCAACAGAAGACTTTTACGTCTTCAGCTCCTGCCTCAGGCTTGAAGTGTCTTCTTGATTGATCCTCTCTCCCACTCCGCCCACTGCCCACTTCTCGGGCCATTCTTGCACAATTATTGTATTTATTAGATGTCTTCCATCTTCTAAGCGGGATCAATAGTTGGTGATTTGATTCCATCGCATGTCTGAGAAAGTGCAGTCAGCTAGCTGATATCTTTCACCGTTTTCCCTCATCCCAGCCCATAAATGTTGGCTAATCTCACTGGATCTGACAAAGGGCTAAAACGATTTCACTGCGACAGAGTTGGCCTTTGTGACAGACAGTAAACATCGGAGACACTCAGGTAAGCCCAGGATCAGGCCCTGGAGATGGAGAAGTGTCCCTGGCTACTACGAAGTTAGATGTCATTAATCCCTCCAGCCTGGGTCCAGATGGAAGCTCCTGGGGGCAGGGCAATGGCCCAGGGCCATGAAGCACATCTCTTGGCTCAGTAGGCCTCTTCCTGGATCTTTCCAGCCATCCCCCTGGCCGGAGTGGTTACGGCAGGTCACAGGCTTGCTCACCAGGGCCAACGTGTTCATCAGCATTGGGTCCCTTGGCCTATTACTGGACAGTTTGATTTAACCTGACAAGAGCTTACAGAGCAATCATTGTGTGATTGGACCTCTGGTCCACTGGCCACTGGAAATGCAGGGCAGAACAGAGGATTGAGGGAGAAGGGAATTAGTGTTTGTGATTCACATAGGAGGTCAACCTCCTGATCAAGGTCCACTTGCTCTCTGCTTTCTCTCCATCCCACCTCTTGTCCCCTCTCCTCCGCCTTCCTCTTCTTTGTACCTTCTTCCTCTCATTCCCGTTCACCCTCTCCCCATCTGCGTCTCCTCTGTATTTTCTTCTCCCTCATGGCCTGTCATCTTACTCTCTGCTTTTCTAGGCACTTCATCTCTTTCTCTCCATATGCAACCCTCAGCCACTCTCCTTACTTCTCATCCTCTCTTCCCTCTGTCTGTCTTTTCACCTCCATCTCTCTGTCCACCCTCCACTGCTTTTCTCTCCATCTCTTAATTGCATCTGATAACAAAGGGTCGGAATTCCATAGGAATCCTGCTCTCAAAAGGCATTCTTTCAAAACTATACTTAATGATCCAGTCATGACCATGGTTTGCAGGGTGGTCCCTCTGTCCAACCTCTAGGTTGATGGTCCATTCTTTGTTAATGACTCTAAGGGCCTAACAGAAGTGCCGTTTTCCAGTCTGGGGTGGGGGGATTCTGCTAGCCAGCCCACTGGAGACCCACAAAGGTGAACTTTATGTATTTTTGAGTGGGGTCAAAGTCCTGGAACAGTCTGGTCTTCAGGACCGTGATCATGCCTAGAGTTCAGGTGGTTTGTGGAGCAGAGTCTCAGGCTGGCGCTAAGCAGCCTGCGCCCTGTGCCCTGGCCTCTTGGCCCAGTCATTTTGTTTCTCCAAGCCTCTGTTTTCCCACCGAGTAGATGGGCTAATAGTGCCCAGGCTACCAGAGCCTGCTAAAGGATGTTGATGAGATACAGGCCTTTGCTGGGCCCTCAGAAGGCCATGAGGAGGACTGAGTTCTGTCTCAGCTACACACCTGCTTAGGCGTTGGGGTGGGGGGTGGGGGGCTCTGTCACATGGTCCTCCCTCTTCCACCAGGAGCCTGAGCCTATAATACTAGCACCACCCTGGAGGGTCCATGGGAGACTGGGGTCTGGCCCAAACTGGCAGCGCAGCGCTTGCTGGAGTCGTGGCCTGGGTGTGGGAGGCTCCAATTCTGTCTCCATTTCCCTCCTGACTCATGTTGTGACCTTAAACAAGTGACTTCATTTCTACCTTTTCCCATTTCCTCTTCTATCAAATAGGGATAATCATATGCGATAAAGTGCTCAGAGAGATAATTGTGATGTTAAATCAAGCCATTATTATTCCTTGCTGGCTTTTTAAATGAAAATGCTCGCTGCTCCTCAGAGCCCTCTAACTATAAGGTAGAAATATTGAGAGGGGAGAAGAGGGCAAGCAGTCCCTTACCTTTGAAGGAACTCTGGGCCCTTGGTGAAGAAAGATCTATGGTGCGCTGGCCTTTACTGGGTCCGTCCAGGGGTCCGAATGGAGCCACGATGGCAGGCGACACACAGCCCATTGACAGATGAGAAGACAGGGGCTGGGAGGAGGGGGTGATTAGTCTCTGATTTCCCCAAGAAAATCAGCTTCAAAACTGTTAGAATAATTAGAATTATAAAAGGGCTATAAAATAATGAAAGCAGGGATCAGCAAGCTTTTTCTGTAAAGGACTAGACGGGAACACTTTTGGGCAGTCTTGTACCTGCTTCAGTGCTCAGCTGTGCTTTTGTCACAAGACAGTAAACAAACAGGATGGTGTATGAATCAGGGTTCTCCAGAAACAGAGAATGCAATGGCAATCCACTCCAGTACTCTTGCCTGGAAAATCCCATGGCCGGAGGAGCCTGGTGGGCTGCAGTCCATGGGGTTGCTAAGAGTCGGACACGACTGAGCGACTTCACTTTCACTTTTCACTTTCATGCACTGGAGAAGGAAATGGCAACCCACTCCAGTGTTCTTGCCTGGAGAATCCCAGGGACAGAGGAGCCTGGTGGGCTGCCATCTATGGGGTCACACAGAGTCGGACACGACTGAAGCGACTTAGCAGCAGCAGCAACAGCAGCAGAGAAACAGAAATGGTGGGATGTGTACATACAGAGAAAGATTTATTAGAGGGAGTGGATCATGTGATTATGGAGGCTGACGAGTCCAAAATGTCCTTTTCCCTTAGGAGAGAGTCACCCTTCTCCCCAGCCAGCCCCTGCTTTCCTGGCTGGGCTGTCACAATGTGCCTCGAGGTGGTGGCTGAGGAAATGCTTCCTAAACTAGCAAGTGCAGAGGTTTTCCTTTGGGAGGCCCTTCGGAGGCTCCTTCAGCATAGATATCTCTGCAAGCCCCATACCTCGGCCCCGTCCCCGGGGTCTGTGCGCTGACTCACTGCCCCTCGAGCTCATTCAGCAGACTCACTTCCACATCTCACACAGAGTTGAACAGCAAAGTTCCTTTTCTCCTGACTCCTCCCAAGTCGGGGATGAGCCGGCAGGGCTATCTCTGATGTATGACTTCCAAGCTAATCCTCACAGCAAAGGCGAAAAGGCTCCCGGGGGACTCAACTGACGTTACTCAATAATTTGTTTATCCTACACAAGGAAGGAAGCAGGGCTGTTTAGGAAAACCTCAGGGCTGATATGTTGCTGTTAGACACCAGAGAGATCCATTCGAAGGTCTAACTCTCCCCCTTACAAGCCAAGGAAACCTGGGCGAGGAACTCCTCTCCCAGCCTCAGTCTTGCCCCACATGCAGTGGGTACGCCAGCCTGAGTGTTGTGGGGGTGAGAATAACACGTGTAAAGTGGTAACACACAGCCTGGCACTGAGTAGGCTCTGTTATTGGATTGATGAACACAGAGCTCTCAACCCATCAGTACATAGTAAGGTCTCTGAAGTGAAGTGAAGTCACTCAGTTGTGTCCGACTCTTTGCGACCCCATGGACTGTAGCCTACCAGGCTCCACTATCCATGGGGTTTTCCAGGCAAGGATACTGGCGTGGGTTGCCATTTCCTTCTCCAGGAGATCTTCCTGACCGAGGGATTGAACCCAGGTCTCCCACATGGTAGGCATTGTAGGCAGACGCTTTACCGTCTGAGCCACCTGAAAAGATCAGTAAGGTCTCTACTCATGGCATTTAATTCGTTCAACACCTTTTTTTTGTTTGTTTCTCCGATGTTCTAGGTCCTATGTTATTACCCCTTTTTGCCTTTTTCGTTTCCATCTCCTGTAGCCCAAGTGAAGTTGGAATGGATCCTTCATACTCCCCATTTCCTCCTCTGCCCCCATCCGCTCTTTCTGCGTCTTCCCCTCGACAGCCTTGCCTCTCTCTCCTCTGCTTCTCTGTGTCTCTGCTTTAGCTACTTCCCCCTCTCTCTCCCTGTTCTCTGTCTTTGACTGGTTTTCACTTCCTCCCTGTCCCCTCCTTCCCTTACTTCACTCCCTTGGTCTGATTCCCCTTCTTCCTCTCTCCCCTTTCCACTCTGCCTCTTCTCTACCCTGGGCCTGCCCCCACCTCTCCCCATGGTTTCATTAACACCTGCTGAATTTCTTTAGCAGGTATTGGTTTTAGAAGTCCTATGGATCAGTGGGGTTTCTCTGGGGGCACGGAAGTGTGAGTCAGAAAAATTCAAACTGGGTTTCTGAGAGATCCAGGGTTGTCTGTTATTCATTCTACACATGTGTAGAATGTTCTTGTTCCTATTCTAGCTCTGCGTTCGGTGCAGGGGACATCATCGTTCATTCATTCATTTAACAATCTAACTTCCTTAGTTTTCCCATCACATTAGAATGAAATGCAAGCTGCACGTTGGCCTGCAAGGTCTGACACCACGTGGCCTCTGCCCACATATCCTCTCTCCTCCCTATGCTGTTCCTTGTCATCCTCACACACAGCCTCTCTCACCTCAGGGACTCTGCACTTACAGAGTCTGCCCCGGCAGGGAACTTAGAAGGAGGCAGTTGTGTGATACACAGAGAACTTTGAGCAGTCAGAGAAGCCTAATCTAGACAGACTTCCTGAAGGAGGTAACTAAGATTGAGTTTCAAAGAACAATGAGAGGCAGGCAGGTCAGAGGGAGACGGGAGTGCGGAGGTGGTGATAAATGTGCAAAAGTTTGGGGGACAGGGCACAGAGGGCATTTCTTGTAGAACTGCAGGTGATATGGTCAGGCCCAGGTCAGACGGAGCTCACACCCAGCCTGCCTGCGTGTCCTTGCTGGGGTTCCTTGCTTAAATAGTGTGATCTCTCTGTGCCTCTACTTCCTCACTGTAGAATGGGGAGAATATCAGTCCCAGCCTTAGGGGGTTGTTACAAGCACCCCTTATACTGAGACACATACAGGACTCAGCAGAGGGCCCAGTACATGGTAAGCTGGTCAACGGCGGCTCTCCTCGGCAGGAAAGCCCTGGACAGCCTGGCTAAGGGGCAGGTCCTCTCAAAGGTGATGGAGAAGCTGAATGCAGGGCAGGGTGCAGTCAGACTAGATTCAGAATTGTCCTCTGGGTGCTTGTGCAGGGTTCTCGGGGGGCAAGATTAGAGGCAGTTCTGGAAGCAGGAGGAAGGAGCTGGAGGCTGGGGTGCCTTGAAGGAGCTGGGGCCATACCTGTTGGTTAGGAAGGTGGGCTCTGGAGCCAGACTGCCTGGGTGCAAATTCCAGCTCTTCTGCTAACTAGCTCTAGAGTCTTTGCAGGCGTCTTAACTCAGTTTTCTCATCTGTGAAGTGGGCATGACAATAGTACCCACCCCACACAGTTGCTGTGAGTATAAATGAGTTCATTCATGAACATTACTCAGAACATCATGAATGCTCACCAACCATCAGATTGGCTAGAATGATCATTGCTAAATATAAAGGAAATGGATGAAAGGAAGGGATATTGTCACTGTATTTGTGTGGGACGGTGAGATCTCAAATCCAGCTTCCTACTGTAGCCACTGACAGGAAGCTTCCGGCCAGGAGAGAGAGGGTGGTGCTGCTGCCCGTCCCCAGTGGATGAGCAAGACCTTGCTAATCTTGTACCAGGCCAGCCCAGCCATCGCTGATAGGAGGAAAACATGAGCTGCTGCTTTATATCTGCACATAAATAGCACAGCTCACTGACCTGGAACCCAAATCCGCTCAGCAGTTGATAGAGCATGAGAAAAACTCGAGGAAGGAGAGAGGCATGGGATGGACCCAGGCCCACCTACGTGAGGTTTATTCTCTGAGCTTCTGTACCTAGGAGAACAGAACTAGCCCAGCCTCAGATGAGCCTGAGTTCTCACCTTTGATCGCTGTGTGGCCTCAGGAGATTTGCCAAGCCTCTCTGAGCACCAACTTTCTCAAATACAAAGTGGGGATAAGAAGGCCCACCTCTTACACTTGGCAGGTGGGTTGGGAATAATATGCAAGTAAAAGCCTTGTGCATGAGGCCCTCTGGAGGGAGGTTCAGCTGTTAATAAGTCAAAATGGTTCTAGAAACTGTAGTCATTACAAGCACACATGTGGTGAGTCAAAGAGAATGGGCCTACACCCCACTTTCACCACTCACTGGAGGGCACGGGGAACTCACAGAACTGGAAGTGTCCTTCTCCCTGGGCATGGATGGATGAGACAACAGACGTAGGGGCTCAGTCAAGGCCCGAAGCACAGGAGCAGCTCCATCGATGGTGGCCCGGCTCCTTGTCAGGCATGCTTTAGAGGGAAACCTCCTATGTGCTCTGAGACCAGCTCTGGGCTATGGCATGGAGCCCTGGAGCCACAGGTGGAATCTTATAACTCCCCCTCATCACCTGAGCAAACAGGGCAATGTGCAGGAGGATCTGGGGGATGGAGCGGGGAGGGAGGAGACAGCTGTCTCTGAGAGCAGTGATGGAGGCAGCAGATTACAGAGACCAAGCTGGAGAGAGTGTTACAGCCCTGCCCATTTCCAGCTCTGTGCTCCTACTTGGCAGCTTTGCATCTTGATATTTGGTTTATAAGGAGTTAACTGTGAAAGGAACAGCCTTTAATAGACTCTTTGCGAAGCATTAATTCATCTGCTTAGGATTTATTGAGGGCCTGCTATCTGCTGGTCAGATTTGTGCGTGCTGGGTTATAGTGGGGAACATGCCAGTTAAGCTCTGTGCCTGCAGGGAGCTAATATTCTAGGGGAGAGATGTAATAAACAATGACAAGCATCGAACAGTAGGATAGTCTGAGATGGTGAATGTTCCGATGAAAACAAAAGCACGGGAATGCAAGAAAACCAGGAAGCCATGCTAAACCCTGGGGTCAGCCAACACCTCCCAGGGGATGTGACACTGAATTCCTTTAGTTACAAGGAGTGAGCCAGGTAAAAATCTGAGGCCACAGTACCACAGATGGAGAAACAGGGAGTTCAAAGGCCCTGAGGTAGGGGCAAGCCTGGCATGTTTGGGGAACACAGAGAAAGTGTTTCAGAGATGAAAACAAGTCACAGCTCCTGCCTTCGTGGAACCAAAGTTTAAAGACTCACATAGGTAGTTACTGAGAAGTGGAATAGTTTAAAGGAGGAGGCACAAATCTCGGGAAAAATACAAGAAGAAACACCCCTTCCACGTAAGAGATCAGAGAAAGCTGCCTGGAGGAGACGACATCTACTCTAGGGCCAAAATGACACATAACAGGGGAGGACAGGAGGGTTTTCTAGGAAGAGGATTTTCTAGGAGGATTCTCTGGCACTAGCATGTGCAAAGGGCCAGAGGTGGGACAGGTGCCACTCCATTCATTAGGGGATTTACAAGTAGCTAAATGTGGTCAGAATACAGAGTTGAAGAGCTGGCTATAGGGTCAGAATTGAGGGTGTCTCTGACATTTAGTACTTCCCTGGTGGCTCAGATGGTAAAGCATCTGCCTACAATGCGGGACACCCGGGTTCAATCCCTGGGTTGGGAAGATCTCCTGGAGAAGGAAATGGCAATCCACTCCAGTATTCTTGCCTGGAAAATCCCATGGATGGAGGAGACTGGTAGGTTACAGTCCTTGGGGTCACAAAGAGTTGGACACAACTGAGCATCTTCACTTTTCTGACATTTAGCAGAAGGCCCAGCCTGACCCAATCCAATGGTTCTGATCCCAGAATTGATACACCAAGAAGGGCATGTCAAGGTGGGCAGGAGGGACCAGCAAAGGAGTGGAGGCAGGGGGGCCAGCATGGAGAGCGGTGAAGGTGGAGCCATGGCAAGGAGGAGTGCTGGCATGGGGAATGCCCACAGCAGAAAGGACTGGGCTGGGGCCAGCCTGGGGAAAAGGGGAAACGGGCAACGGGTAGAAGCTTCAGAGGATGCAGAGAAACAGATAACCACGTCTGGCTTGGTGAATGGTCAGAGTGGGTTTTGATTCTTGTCCACTTCCTGGCTGTGTAAGCAATCACTTCCCCTCTCTGAGCCTCCACTTTCCTATCTGTCTAACAGTACAACCCACATTAAGAGCTGTTGGGCAGATTGAATGTGAGCATGTAGGAAAGCTCTTAGTACACTGCTGGCACTCAGCATGTTAGTTCCCTTCCTTGACCACTGGCCTTGGGCACCCACTGCTCCTCCATAGGCCTGTATTCTTGGCTGTAGAATGGGAACACGAACGGTTGCCTTGCAGTGCAGTGCTGCCAGCGAAAGTTGGCTTTGCAGGCTAAGGACACACTGCACAGAGTAGGCGATCACAGATTTCCTTTCCTCTTTCTCCCTCTCCAGCAGGAAAAGCCAAGACAGAATGGTGTGGCAAGGTCTGGTACTGGCTGCTTGCCTGCTTGCACTCCCCTCTGTCACAGCGGACTGCCTGGCCCAGTGCTCCCTGTGTGCTGTGAAGACCCAGGATGGGCCCCAACCCATCAACCCCCTGGTGAGTTTCAGGCAAGGCTCCTCAATGCCAAAGTGCATGGAAGGGGCAGTCTGTTTGTGGAACCCAGAGAGGGAAGGTAGCAGGCCTGGGCAGCTGCGAGCCTGTTCTGTAGACTCATCCCAGAATGTGAAGACTACGTGCTGCCCTGTGGTCAGTCTGGGCAGCTAGGGACAACTGTTTTCCAGACTCATGTTCCCTCTCCAGACCTTACCACCATAGGCTCACTCAGGTCTGGGAGCAAAGCTCAGGTTTCCAGGAGCCTGTTGCCTGATAACAAGGAGTGTCATTTATGAGGTGATGTTGACTTTGGGTATTGGCAACCCAAGATGAACTTTTCAGGGCTTCTCACAACCAGGCTGATGGGCACTCCCAAATATAGTCAATCTCATGGAAGGAGCTCTTTACACCACCACTTGGCTGGCCTTGCTGGCTATACTTTGCATCAAGCTCCTCCCTGTGCCTCTCCCACAACAGCAGACAGCTGTAATAAAGGTTCAAGGGTATGGTGGACAGAACATGGGCTTTGGTTCTGCCAATTTCTAGTTCCATGACCCTGGAACCCCCTCTCTGAGCCTCAGTGTCCTTGCATGCAAAATGGGAGTGATTCCATGAGCTGATGATGCAAAGTATTAACTCTAGCCACTCTTCACTGAGATGCGCACAGCACACCATGTGCTGCCCATGTATTGGTCTGATCTCAGAAGTGCCCAGTGCTTAAGTATGGTGATTCGTGGCATTAGAACGTGGGTTCAAGTTCCAGTACTGTCTAGTATTGTCATTGTGGTCACTGTCATTATCAACACCATCGTCATCATGTTTGACTCCTCCCTACTTTTATGAAGTATATAGTCATCCCAGGTTTGGTGAGCCTTTAAACAACTCCTTACATGTGTTCTTTCCACCATTCTGCATTGCTTCTATTCCTCTGTGTAAAGTGTGTGCAGCATCCTTTATACCCAGGAAAGGTTGGGGGAACTAACTAGTCCCTCTGGAGTCAGAAGCAGAAGATTATGGGTGAGCCTAGCAGAGCACTATGGGAAGATTTTCCTTCCAATTTTGACAGTGTCATCTGTAGCCATGGGCCCTTGGAAAAGCTGGTTCATCTTTCCTCATCCTCCACATGGGCATAAAGTCACTTACCTTTAGGCACCATTGGGAGCATGAAAGTGGGTGCCCTGTTGCTTAGTAATGGTTTTTTAATTTTCTCAGACACTGGACAGGGGACTCTCTGGAGCAGGAGCTTGTGGCTTGATAGTTTGATGGAGGTGGCATTACCACTGTGGTCTTTTGGGGTTTCTTGCAGGTTTGCTCCCTGGAATGCCAGGCTGCTCTGCAGCCTGCTCAGGAGTGGGAGAGGTGCCAGGGCCTTCTGTCTTTCCTCACTCCCTTCACCGTTAGGCTCAATGGCAAGGAAGACTTGAAGAGCAAGACAGTTTTGGAAGAGTCCAGCAGTGAGCCAGCCAAGCACATCAGGCCCTACTTGAAGGAACTAGAGAAAAACAGATTCCTTCTCAACACCCCAGCAGAGAAGAATGCTCTGAGCAGCAGCCTGGCGGAGAAGCTCAGGGGTCTCTCTGGCAGGTTGGGGGAGGATGCAGAGTCTGAGTTGATGGGGGATGCTCAGCTGAATGATGGCGCCCTGGAGGCTGAAGCGCGGGATTCCAATGAGGAGGAACCCAAGGAGCAGGTCAAACGCTATGGGGGATTTTTGCGCAAATACCCCAAGAGGAGCTCAGAGGTGACCGGGAAGGAGGCTGGGGAAGGGGAGGGGGGTGAGGTGGGCCATGAGGACCTGTACAAGCGCTACGGGGGATTCTTACGGCGCATCCGTCCCAAGCTCAAGTGGGACAACCAGAAGCGCTATGGTGGCTTCCTCCGGCGTCAGTTCAAGGTGGTCACTCGGTCTCAGGAAGACCCCAGTGCCTATTATGAAGAGCTTTTTGATGTGTAAACACCTCCCCATCATGGAGTTGAGTCAGGAGCTTTCCATAATGCCCTGGAGCTTGGAGTGAACTCATTCATCTGCCCCTATGGTCCCCATTCCTCGTGCTCAGTTCAGCATTGTCTACAAGACTTCCAAACCTTGTCTGCCTCTCTTCTGCCCAGATGCAGTGTTTGTCTGGGTCAGTGAGGAGGGAAGAGAGACGTTTCCCTCTCCAATAGGCTTAGTGCTTGGCTTCAACCCTACATCTCTAAAACTACCACCAGCAGCAGCTTTGCTATCAATTCCCTTGATATGACTCTCCAGTCCCAGGAATCCAGACTGACCTCTTGATCCCTCTGGATCTATGATCAAGTATTCTGATCAATGCCCCTCAGAAGAAAAATGAACATTCCCCTCCCATGCAGATATATATATATATCTTTCTATATAGATAGATAGCATAAAACATATAAAAGGTAGAAATTTAAAACAAAATAGATATATAAAAAATCCTAACAGTTTATTCTCAAACCTCAAAAGCTCTCCCTACTATGGAGACCACGCTTTAGGCAAAAAGCTCAAACACTGCTTTTTATTGGAGCAGGAATTCCTACGCTACAGAGTTCCGTCTCCCAGTGGATTAAATGTTCAGTCAGTGTACTCTGAGTTTGCGTTGTTTAGAAACACACCTTTTGAAGAACCTGGTTCCTGGACTCCAGTCCGTGTTGATACCCTGGACAGCACCCAACTTCTCACAGGAGAGGATGGGAGTGAAAAATCTTTTTCCAAAATGGTTAATGAGAGCCGCTCGCCTTCTGAATGCTGAAACAATCAAGCAGGAGTGAGACAAACCAATTTGTTCTGTGCAACAGATTCAAAATGTGGACCAGTTCCCTCAGCCCTCATTAAACTAATTAAACTGATCGGTATCACACTCCAACCCCAGGATGAACTGACGCTGAGTCAAGTTGATGAGGTTAAGCACAACCATGTTCTTGAGCAGCTGAATCCGCCGCCAAGAGTCCAAGCCATCTGGCCAAACATATGCATTGGGCCTTGGGTAAGGGAATCCAGAAGCAACAGCTAGAAAGAGGAAAAGGCCCTCTTTAGCTCCCATGGCGATTCTTTCCTCTTAATGCCTCAAAATAAAACTAGAAAGAGGAATGAAATGATTAAGTGCTTGAGGCCAAATGAGTTGATTCAAATAACACAGAAGCAGAGGAAGCAATCTTAACCTAAGTCCTCTCCTGTCCTCTCTCTCTCCCTGTCTCTCTGCCTTCCTCTGTCCCTGTCTGTCTCTCAAACCTCTCTCTCTCTCTCTTCACTGTCCCCAGGAATTATGGTTCGGTTTGTGGATCCAGGAGTCTGATCTAGATGGGGAGGAAATGAACTTGACTTTGGTTATTTTGTATAAGATGCTACTGAGCACACTTCTTCATGCATAACCCTCAGGCCTCTCATGATGTTCTGAAATGTATAGATTGTTTTAGAATTATTTTGTGTGTTTTTCAACATCCCATTTTTTCAACTTACTTGGAATTTCCTTAGTTCTTAAAACAGGCTTGTGTTATTTCCAACTCCTCCAGTACAATAAATAAAAAAAAGATGCTGATAACTTGGGCTCTGTGTGTGTGTGTACCTTAGTCCCCAAGAGTAATAAGATCCTTTTCAGAAAAGAGTGCTGGGGAAAGGGGGAAAAAAAAAAAAAAAAATATATATATATATATATATACACACACACACATACACACACACATATTCAAGTTGAAGAACTAAATGTAGGCTAACAGAAAGAGCACAAACTTCAGACTACCCTAGTCCTAATTTTGAAATCTGTTTGAACTTAGGTAAGTCACATGACCTCTCTGAGCCTTTGTCCCCTCCTCCGTAGAATAAAGATGAACAATGCCAGTTTTGTAAAGTGGCTGTGAGGGTCAGGTGTGATCACATATGTAAAGCTACTAGAACATGGTAGGCACTCAGTAAATGAGGGTTTTCTTTCTTACACTGCCTTAAGGAATGGTGACAAAGCTCAAACATCTGGCAACACAGTGGGGAGAGAGAAGAGGGATGCTGTCTCCCGTGCTGCATGACCAGGCTGGAGGGCAAATGTCTCCAGACAAGGGGGAGTGTCCTAGGGATGAAGACTACTCTAGGAAATGTGGGCACAGTGTCCTTTACTAAAATGATATCTTTCATTAAGCAACATAGATGAGATGTCTTTAATTAAGACTGGAAGATTCAGTGGCTACCGACCTATGGGTTCTGCTTGGACACTGGTTTTCTGAGTAAATTCATAGAAAATGCAGAGTCAGGGAGATCTCATTCATTTCCTCAATTATTCAACAAAGTAGTAACTGAAGGCATTTTGCCAGGTGCTAGAGGTACAAGAAAACAAGATGGATAAGGTCTCAGCTGTTATGGAATTTATAGCCTGGTGGGGGAGACAGAAATAAACAAGTAGGCAATTATTAGTATAAAGCTAAAATTTAAAATAAATTTAAATATAAATAAAATTTAAAACATTCGTAATTGCTGTGAAGGAGACAACTGGGGCTTGGTGATAATGGAAAACTGTGGTAGGAAAAGAATCTCCCTAAGGTATACAGGAAATCCTTCTCAAGAAATATTCCATTCTTGATATTCATAGGATTAGCAAGTTGGAAAGAACATAAGGTTGAGATTATCTCCTCCAACCACCTACTCTCTGCCCAAACTGACAGACTAAGAAATTTTGATCTGCCTGAACACTTGCATTGACTTAGATTTCACAACATATTGCTGCTGCTTAATAATTCCATACTGGAAGTTTCCATCTTTATGTTGGGTTAAAATTTAGATTTCTGTTATTTTTACCCCTTGGGTCCTGATCCTGCTGTCTGCTAGCCTAGGAAGTTCTCTAAGGGAGACTTTTCTGTTACATGCAAACAAATGATGCCTGAAAAGTGAAAGTGTTAGTTGCTCATCGGTGTCCAACTCTTTGGGATCCCATGGACTGTAGCCCATCAGGCTTCTCTGTCCATGAAATTCTCCAGGCAAGAATACTGGAGTGGATTGCCATTTCCTTCTTCAGGGGATCTTCCCAACCCAGGGATTGAACCTGAGTCTCCCACATTGCAGGCAGATTCTTTACCATCTAAACAACCAGAGAAGCCATTCAGACTTTTCTGCTACTTGCCTAACCATCTCAAATAGATTATAAAAACAAAGAAAAAAAGGGTAATTTGTTGACTCACACAAAAGACAGAGCCAGGATATTTAGCTTCAGGTGGAACTTGACCCAAGTGTTCAATAAAGACACTAGCACCTCTCTGTCACTAGGCTCTTTTCTCCTCTGTCTTGGACTCAGTTCTGAGACTGAACATGCTCCTAAGATGGGTGACAGCAGCTCCAGGCTATCCAGGCAAGGTTCAGATATAGCATGCTGTTTTCACAGAAAATCACAACCTAAGTTTCATTGCCCCCATAGGCTGTAAGTAGGTCAAATGTCCAATTTTCAGCTAATGCCAATCATTATGGACATGATGCCTTGATTGGTCAGAACTGAATCACATGATCACCACCAAAGACAGAGTTGGATTCAACCCAATTCAAAGCAGCTGGACAAGGAGGAAGAAAGGGGTGGTTCTTAAGAGGAAAACTGGAGCCTGATTCCCAGTAGGACAGTGAGTGAATGCCAGCCCACCAAATAGGATGGCCATCACCCGACTGAGTGAGGGTGGCTGGGTGGGGACAAGACAGACTGGAGAGTGCATGCCAGGGGAACATGGGCCTGGAGTAGTCAGACTTTATTTTTAAGACTAGAAATATTGGTTGTGGGTTTTTTCAATGTAGTCAAGTAACATTTTTTAAAGGTACTGAGCAGAGCAAGCAATAATATGTTCATTATTCTCACCACTATTTTGTAATTCTTTTTTTTTTAATGAGAACATTCCTTTTTTTGGTTTTAAGATTTTCTCCATATGCTATGGATTCTAGAACACTATTGTTCTGAATTCCCTTTTTTGGATGGATTTCTTTTGGTCAAGGAGGGTTGCCCAAATAAGGTGGAAGGAGTATGGCAAGGAAGGGGTCAGAGACCTGGGCTCAGATCCCTTTGCACTCTGGGAAAGCCACTGTGCTTCACCAAGCCTCAGTTTCCAATCTGTCAAATGGGGAGAAAAATCCCGACTTCTCTGGACAGAGGTGAAGGGTTAGTAACAGCTGACTTACGCTACGCCCCAGGGTATGTGACACTGGTTGCTGCCTCCTCTTGAGGAGCAGTGCCTCTGATTATGGTATTTCAGATGTCACCTGAGCAAGGCGCACACCTGTTGAAAGGACAAAATTCTCCTGGTAGTAAGAAAAGAATATTAAAAAAAAAAATTTTTTTAAATCAAGCTATAGCCTACTTGCTGTAAAGTGTCCTTAATCTTAAATGCATGGCTCAGTGGATTCTTACATATGTACACTCCCGTGTGACCACCACTCAGATCGCAATGTAGAACATTTCTAACATCCCAGGGGGGTGATCTTTTTTTATGAGCTATTTGCGGCAATGGAGAGTAAGCCAGAGGAACAATTGGAATAAAGACATCACAGGCCTGGTGGAGTTCTGGTTCTTTTTCCACGTCACCAAGGCCACACTGGGCAGTGATCACAGAGCAGGCATTGGTTAAGGGATGCCAACATCCCAGTGGCCTTAAAAGAGTGTGTTCCTAATAAGCTTGGGGTTTCCACGACAACGCCATACACCAACGCCAGGGAGGAAAGTCTTGTCATAATGATCATGACAATCCTAACGATCCTTTGTGTTTGGATCACCCCTCCCCCACTCAACTCCAGGCCCTTCACAATAAGAGCCCAGCAATGGGGCTTGTCTATTAATTAAAGGCCCCAAAGCTGAAGACAACAAAATCCCCATGACAGTGGCAGGAACAATGGTGCCCTAATAGATGTCATTTCGGCATTTCTGATTCATGTGCTGAGTCCCTGTCGCCTCCCGTTATAGAAGTAAGAGATTTATAACAAAGACTTATAATTACTCTTCTAATATGTAAATTTACATGAGTTGCACTCCCACCCTATTTGTCTTACCTCTGTCTAACTTAAGCCAAACCCCATTATTCTTTGTCTCCAGGGCTTCCCTCATCCTTAATCACCTTTGAGTTTTGCCATCTGAAAATGCCCTCCTGTCTCACTCTTAACCCCATTGCACCAGCATAGCTCCTGAGCAACCTGCCATGGTGCCGACGAGGCAGGAGCAGTTTCCTGTTCTCTGTGAGATCCATGTAGCAATTGGACTTGCAGAAGAAGCACTGGGCTGAGAGTCTGAGGACCTGGGGTCTGAGAGTGGTCCCGGCTGTGCTAACTTGCTGTGGGAGGTGGGTTTTGAATCCTGTAGGACACAGGTTTCTCATCTGTGAAACCACGTGTATGATTTCATAAGGACTTTTGCCTTTTTGAGAACTGACATGCAATACCTGCTCTGCTTCAGGCACTAAGTGAGCAATTGATGAACAAAGCAAAGGACCCTCAACTTCCTTGTCTGAAAATGGGGGTAATGAGTCCTACCGTGGCAGGTAGTGCAGAGGTTGCATGAGAAGACTCAGGGCCTGTGGCCCAAAGTTGTTGTGTAATTAGTACTAATGTCCTTCCCATTCAAATTCATCCCAGAACCTGATGAATGTTTATTGAGCACCTGTGGTATATCCTGCCCTGGGGTAGTGGCAGGGGATTCCATAGGGATTAAGCAGAGTCCCTACTTCATGGGGCCAACTTTCTACTGGGGAAACCAATTGCCTATAAATGAAGGAATGGGTCAATATCTCTAGTGGGCACGAGGGCTGTGCGGGAAAATAAAAGGGTAGGAAGATGCCGGTGATGACTCAGAGGGGTCACAGAGGCCTGTCTGACCAGGGGAGAAGTTGATCAGAGATGAGTAGGAGGTTGGGGAGACTTGTGGGTGTCAGTGGGTGGGTAGCATTCCAGGCAGGGGAAGAGCAAGGGCAAAGACCCAGAGGCGGGTCTGTGGTTGTATAAAGAAGTTAGGAAGCAAAGGGGACTGGTGAAGGTAGAGGGGAGGAAACAGGCTGTAGAGCAGACAGGCACCAATCTCCTAGGGCTTCCCAGATCCCGGCACAGCATCCTGGTTTACACTGTTACCTCATGGGATTAACAGAGCCCTGTCTGTTCTCAGTGTGCCCTGGTCTGGGCAATCTATTATATTCTTGCCCAACTCATGGGCCATGGAAAGAACCCTGAGTTTTTGCTTTGGATGAGAGGGAACACTGAAAAGTTTGAAAATGACTGAGAGACATTACCTGATGTGGATTTAGGGGGATCAGGCTGACTTCTGGGTGGACAGCAGGTTGCAGGGAGCATGAAGGAATGTCCTGTTGGCAAATGCCCTCTAAAGTGAACTCCAAGGCCGCAGGATGCCAGGAATGACTTAGGAGCTTTCCTGTCATGGGAACAAGGCTCTAGGCACAGCATTCTCTCCTTAACAGACCGTGATGGGCATCAGGCCCATCATGAGTGGAAGTGGTGGTGGGTTGCACGTAGGAAATCAGTCTGCAGAAGCCAGATTCCGTGATCACTTCCCACCCCCTGACCATCTCAACCATGAAAAATGTAGGCTCAGTGTTTTGAGCTTTGAACTTTACGGGGAGAAAAGTCCTTGAATTGAGACTTGCTTTATAAAAAAGATGGCTCTTGGAAAGTATATAAATTAAATTTTTGCAATCAAATTTTAATACACTAGGGAATATTGCCATTTAACTTTCTTATTCACTTTATATATTACAACAGGGTTCCTTGCCCACTTAGGGACATTTGTAAAACTCAGAAAAGCATCAGGGTTCAGATATCAAGTGCTTACTCAGCCATGGGGTCAAGGCCCAGTGGGGACTGAAATGTGAATAATCTTTGCCCTCAAGAAGTTTGTGTGTGTGTGGCATAAGTCCTCTTGGAGAAGGTCGTCATTAGCCCCACCACAGAGCCAATGGGTGTGTGATCCACAAATTGGAGAACCATTATACAAAGGAAGTTCTCTCACTGTTGTGAAAGTTTTAGGGCCCGCAACAGACTTTCCAACCTGGGGAATCTAGCAAAGGGACTGGGAATCCCCAGGGAATCTGACTTTGAAGCTCAGCAGGATTTGATTACAGAATTTCCACAGGACTGGGGAAACAGAGACTTTTGGACAGCACAAACAAAGTCTTGTTCACAGAAGGACCCAGGAGAAAGGAGCAGTGACCTACAAGAGACTAAGCCAGACTGTCCGTGAGTGTTTGGGAGTCTCTGGCAGAGGCGTGGTTGAGAGGGGCCTACTGCAGGGTCAGGGGCACTGGCAACAGCAGTCCTGGGAGGTCCAGCATGCTAACATAAGTCCTCTTGGAGGAGGTCACCATTACCTCTACCCTAGAGCCTACAGCCCTGCCATAGAGACTGCAGACTCTAGATCTGGGCCACCTCAGGCCAAATTCTAGGAAGGGAGCACAGCCTCACCCATCAACAGAAAATTGGATTAAAGATGTACTGAGCAAGGCCCTGCCCACCAGAGCAAGACCCAGTTTTTCCCACAGCCAGTCCTTCCCATCAGGAAGCTTGCACAAGCTGCTTATACTCCTCCATCAGAGGGCAGACAGAATGAAAACCATAATCACAGAAAACTAACCAAAATGAGCACATGGATCACATCCTGATGTAACTCAATGAAACTATGAGCCATGCCTTGTAGGGCCACCCAAGATGGACAGGTCATGGAGGAGAGTTCTGACAAAACGTGGTCCACTGGAGAAGGGAATGGCAAACCACTTCAGCATTCTTGCCTTGAGAACCCCACAAACAGTATGAAAAGGCAAAAAGATAGGACACTGAAAGATGAACCACCCTCCCCCCCAGGTTGATAGGTGTCCAATATGCTACTGGAGAAGAATGGAGAAATAGCTCCAGAAAGAATTAAGAGGCTGAACCAGAGAGGAAACGACGCCCAGTTGTGGATGTAGCTGGTGATGAAAGTAAAGTCTAATGCAGTAAAGAACTATACTGCATTGGAAACTGGAGTGTTAGATCCATGAATCAAGATACATTTGAACTGGTCAAACAGGAGATGGCAAGAGTGAACACTGACATCTTAGGAATGAGTGGAACTAAAATGGACTGGAATGAGTGAATTTAATTCAGATGACCATTATATCTACTACTATGGGCAAGTATCCCTTAGAAGAAATGGAGTAGCCTTTATAGTCAACAAAATAGTCTGAAATGTAGTACTTGGGTGCAGTCTCAAAAATGACAGAATGGTCTAGGTTCATTTCCAAGGCAATCCATTGAGATTACATGAGAGTAATCCAAGTCTATGCCCAAATCACTAATGCCGAAGAAGCTGAAGTCAAATGGTTCCATGAAGACCTACAAGACCTTCTAGAACTAACACCAAAAAAAGACGTCCTTTTCATCATAGGGTACTGGAATGCAAAAGTAGGAAATCAAGAGATACCTGAAGTAACAGGCAAGTTTGGTCTTGGAGTACAATATGAAGCAAGGCAAAGGCTAACAGAGTTTTGCCAAGAGAATGCACTGGTCATAGCAAATATCCTTTTCCAACAACACAAGAGATGACTCTACACATGGACATCACCAGATGATCAATACCAAAATCAGACTGATTATATTCTTTGCAGCTGAAGATGGAGAAGCTCTATACAGTCAGCAAAAACAAGACCTGGAGCTGACTTGGCTCAGATTATGACCTCCTTATTGCAAAATTCAGACTTAAATTGAAGAAAGTAGGGAAAACCACTAGACCATTCAGGTATGACCTAAATAAAATCCCCTATGATTATACAGTGGAAGTGACAGATAGATTCAAGGAATTAGATCTGATAGACAGAGTGCCTGAAGAACTATGGGCAGAGGTTTGTAACATGGTACAGCAAGTGGTGACCAAAACCATCCCCAAGAAAAAGAAATGCAAAAAGGCAAAATGGTTGTCTAAGAAGGCCTTACAAATAGCTGAGAAAAGAAGAGAAGTGAAAGGCAAAGGAGAAAGGGAAAGATATACCCAACCGAATGCAGAGTTCCGGAGAACAGCAAGGAGAGATAAGAAAGCCTTCCTAAGTGAACAATGCATAGAAATAGAGGAAAGCAATAGAATGGGAAAGACTACTGATATCTTCAAAAAAATTAGAGATACCAAGGAACATTTCATGCAAAGATGGGCACAATAAATGGCAGAACTGGTATGCACCTAACAGAAGCAGAAGCTATCAAGAAGAGGTGGCAAGAATATACAGAAGAACTGTATAAAAAGATCTTAATGACTCTGATAACCGTGATGGTATGATTACTCACCCAGAGCCAGACATCCTGGAATGCAAAGTCAAGTAGGCCTTAGGAAGTATTACTACAAGCAAAGCTAGTGGAGGTGATGGAATTCCAGCTGAGCTATTTCAAATCCCAAAAGATGATGCTGTGAAAGTGCTGCATTCAGTATGCCAGAAATTTGGAAAACTCAGCAGTGGCCACAGGACTGGAAAATGTCAGTGTTCATTCCAATCCCAAAGAAGGGCAATGCGAAACAATATTCAAACTATTACATAATTGCATTCATTTCACATGCTAGCAAGGTACTGCTCAAAATCCTTCAAGCTAGGCTTTAACAGTACATGAACTGAGAACTTCCAGATTTACAAGCTGGTTTTAGAAAAGGCAAAGGATGAGAACAAATTGCCAACATTTGGTGGATCATAGGAAAAGGATGAGAATTCCAGAAAAACATCTACTTCTGCTTCACAACAATTTGGAAATGTTTAGAGATGGGAATACTAGGCCACCGTACCTGTCTCCTGCAAAACCTGTATGCTGGTCAAGAAGTAACAGTTAGAACTAGACATGGAGCAACAGTTGGGTTCAAAATTGGGAAAAGAGTATGTCAAGGCTGTATATTATCACCCTGTTTATTTAACTTACCTGCAGAGTACATCATGTGAAATGTCTGGCTAGATGAATCACAAGCTGGAATCAAGATTGCTTGGAGAAATATCAACAACCTCAGATATGTAGCTGATACTACCCTAATGGCAGAAAGTGAAGAGGAACTAAAGAGCCTCTTGATGAAGGTGAAAGGGGAGAGTGAATAAGCTGGGTTAAAACGCAAGATAAAAAAACTAATGTTGGCATCTGGTCCCATCATTTCACAGCAAACAGATGGGGAAAAAGTGGAAACAGTGGCAGATTTTCTTTTCTTGGGCTCCAGAATCACTGCAGATGGCAACTGCAGACATGAAATGAAAAGACACTTGCTCCTTGGAAGAAAAGCTATGACAAATCTAGACAGCATATTAAAAAGCAGAGACATAACTTTGCTGATAAAGGTCTGTCTAGTGAAAGCTATGGTTTTCCAGTGGTCATGTATGGATGTGAGAGTTGGACCTTAAAGAAGGCTGAGTGCCAAAGAATTGATGCTTTTGAATTGTGGTGTTGGAGAAGACTCTTGAGAGTCCCTTGGACTGCAAGGAGATCCAACCAGTCAATTCTAAAGGAAAACAGTCCTGAATATTCATTGGAAGGACTGATGCTGAAGCTTCAATCTTTTGGCCACATAATGTGAAGAGCCGACTCATTGGAAAAGGCCTTGATGCTGGGAAAGATAGAAGGCAGGAGGAGAAGGGGACAACAGGGGATGAGATGGTTGGATGGCATCACTGACTCAATGGACACGAGTTTGAGCAAGCTTTGGGGGATAGTGAAGGACAGGGAAGCCTGGTGTGCTGCAGTCCATGGGATCGCAAAGAGTCGGGTATGACTGAGTGACTGAACAACAACAAGGAGTGTACATTTCAGCAGGGAAGAACTTGTAAAGCAAGCAAGTATGAAAAATAAATGAAGAGTTACTCCAGAGATGAGTGTAAAATAAAGGAAGCAGCAGGGGTGGAGGACAGGGGCCTGAAGATACCACTTTGAAGCTGAGATCTGACAGAGGAGGAGGGGTTGGCCAGGTGGGTATGTGTGTGGGGACTGGGAGGGTTTTCAGCGGAAAGAGTAGCATGCGCAGAGGTGAAAGGAGCACTGTGCACAGGAGAGTCTAGAGGAAAGCCAGGGTGCTGAGCAAGGACATGGAGAGGAAGCTTGATCCTGCAAGATCCATAGGCCATGCTGTGATGGGTGGGCTTTATTTTAAGAACAAGGGAGTAAGTAGGGGATTTTAAGCAAAGAAGTGACATGGTCAAATGTGCTGAATCAGAGTTTTCTGGAACAAGATGATCAGGCATACGTATTTCTACGTAAACCTCCAACAAAGAAAAAAATACCACCTTTGATCCCATCTCTTAGTGATAGTTGCAATTGCTTGTAGCATGTCTCCTCCCAGGCTGGGTTCTCTGCTTGTCTCTGAACACTGAATGATATGCTTTTCTCAATTAGCATTATATGTCTTAAGCATTTTTTACATATTCTTCATAAGTGTCATTTATAAATCTATATAATCATAATAGTTCACAAATTGGATCCACTGTAATTTACTCAACTATTTCCTGATAATAAAGGGATTGAACATCACGTCTGATTTTCCTGTGATACCTTTGCTCTGTTGTCATTAATAGTACTTCTTTCATTTTTAAGAGAGCCTTGGATAAACAATTATATGGCCACCCTTCCTATGGGATGAACATTTGAGTTGCTTACATTATTATTAATAGTAATGTTATTGCTGTTGTGAATAACCCAGTGATGGATATATTTCAGCCAATCAGCTTCAACAAACCATATAATCACAAACAATCCTTGTTAAAAGGATGCTCAGAATTTCTCTGGTTGTGTTTCTCAAACTTCAAACATTCACATGCCATCTGCTCAGCCACCTACTGCCAACACTGGCCTGTACTTAATGTTTTCCTTAAATTCAACTTAGTTTTTAAAAACTTCTGTGAATGAATTGATTAAAGAAGGAAATGTTATGTTACTAGCATGAGTGGAAAACCAGTAATGTATTCTATTAATAGAAATAAAATGGTATAAAAATCATTCAAAGAACAATATTGTGAAGGACCAGCTCTGGGCCAAGCCTGCAGTGAGAAGGCAGCTTTGCAAACATGGAGGCATGTTAACGATTCTAACATCTGACAGAACCTTTCACTTTAACAGAATCAGAAGGTTTCAAAGAAACCTTTACCTTCCGGTTTCTGGTGGCAAAGCTGGGCCCATCGTAACCTGAAGGAGTGGTTTTCATTGAGGTCTGGGGTGGCCTGAGATGATGGCTTCGTGCACTTGGCAATGAGTTTGGAATTTCCTCCAAGGGTTTTAAGTGTAAAGCGGCATGGTTAGGCCCTCTCCAAGGGATGGACGCTGCCCTGAGCTGTCAGTCAGTTCACTTGGTCATTGATCATCCCTCCTGTGGCTCAAGGCCAGCTCTTTGTTCTTCTGGGGTTCACGCTCTAGAAGATGAGACAGTGACAATAGAACCCCATTTTAACTGCACACATTTATGTGTGGTTAAAATATATTTAAAAGTGCAGTTTAAAAATATATTTAAAATTAATATAGACTTTTTTTAGTTTTAAGTTTACAGAGAAAAATGAACAAAGGTATAGAGTTCCCATCACCTCTCCAAATACACACAGTTTCCCATTATTAATGTCTTACATTAGTGTGATGAATTTGTTACAATTAATGAGCTAATACTGATACATTATTATTTGGGCTCACTGTGCTGTATTTGGGTTTTTACAAATGTGTAATAATGTGTGTCCACCACTGCAGTATTGTCTGGAATGATAGTTTCACTCCCCCAAATCTCCTGTTCATCTTTCCATCTCTGTCTCTTCTAGCTTGTACAACCATTGATCTTTCATTGTCTCCATAGTTTTCCCTGTTCCAGAATGTTATGTTGTTGGACTTACACCGTGGGTAGTCTTTTCAGACTGGTTTTTTTCACTTAGTCATAGGCATTTAAGAGCCCTTCATGTCTTTTCATGGCTTAATAGTTCATTTCCTTTTAGTGCTGGGTAATATTCCATTGTTAGATGTACCACAGTTTATTATTCATTCACCTACCAAAGTACATCTTAGCTTTATCAATTATGAATAAAGCTATAAATATCTGTGTGCAGGTTTTTGTGTGGACATGTTTTCAACTAAGAGCTTTACTTTTTATTAAAGTTATAATTTAATTGTTAAGGTTATTTTCTTAGGTTGGGGTAAGATAGGACAGACTGGACCTTTTGACAATATGATCAGGAAAATGACTCTCAAAATAAGGCCTGAAGGGTGGGGAAGGAGCCAGGTACAGAAGAGCCAAGGGGAGAGCATTCCTGGCAGGAGGAACAGCAAGGGCCAAGGCCCAGAGGTGGGAACACACATGGGCTTGAGGAAGTGCGTGAGGCCAGTGCAGGGGTGGGGTGAGGGGGTGGGGGGTGGGGGTGAGAGCGGGGGAGAGGGTGGGAGGGGCTTGCAGCGGCAGAGGTGGAGAGCCACCCAGGCCTCCAGGCCTTGGCGAGCCCTGAGATGTGCCAGTGCCCTGGGGCGTCATTCAGGGACACCGAGAAAGGGACTGAGGGCTGCAAGCTGTTTGTAGATGTTTTCTCAAGGATCTCCCAGCAACTGCTTTAGGTCTGATCCAGTCTCTGCCTACAGATCAGGACACTAAGGCTCAGTGCAGGAGAAGGTGCGCCATCCCTGTCTAACTCATCTTCAGGGATGATGTAGCAGAGAGCACAGGAAGAGATACAGAATCCAAGAGGCAGCCTCTGAGTATCTATCAGAGTTAAGCCTGGGCAGACAGCAAGGGTAAGAATTCAATTAGGTTGTAAGGAGATTAGCAGAGGAAGTCGGCTTTGACCTCCCGGGCAAGGCTCAGAGTGTGAGGGGGGTTTGTAGTTTCAGATCAGTCAAAAGAATTAGGTAATGGGTATGGCCAGAATCGAATTGTCTATGAGACCAACCTTTTTAGAGGAAATGGAGTCCCTTGTCGTCATGGCAACCAATTCAAAAAGGGCTCAGCCTGTCATTCAGTGGCCACAGAGCATCACCCTGGCCTCTGCGGTGTCACATCCGAGCGTACACCTCTGGTCCACCGGTGCATCGGGACCTGGCCCACCTGAGACCTGCGACAAGAATGGCTTCAACAAGAACAAGGTTTCTTTCTCATGAAAAGGTCAGAGGTGGGCAGCCTAGGGGCTCTTTTATCCAGCCTTTTCTGCATAAACAAATTGTCTTAAAATTTAGTGCCTGAAAACAATGACAGTTTATCTCCTCCATTCTGGGTGGTGTTGGAACTCCTCCCCCATGGGCTTCTCCTGAGCTCAGCTGGAGGGCAGCCTCACTCTCGTCCCTGCAGCTGTAGCTCCCGGCTGAGACCCTCATATCCTCTCTTGGGGTCTCGAGTCAGCCCTTCAAGATGGCAAATGTGGAAGCTGTGCAGCCCCTGTGGTCACTCAATGCCAATTCTGAAACATGTTACTGATCAAATCACAGGACCAGTCCAGATTCAGGGCAGGGAATAGACTTTGTTTCTTGACAGAAAGAGGGCAAAGTCACGTGGCCCAGAGGTATTGGGACAGCAGGGGTCTTCCTAACAATCTACCACAGGCTGAAATGGACCTTCTGCTCCATGAAGTCCTCCAATCCCAGGAGATCCTTCCCGCTAACCCCTCCACCATTCCCAGGGGGCCCCTGGTCCTCTGGGTCCAAAAGTAGCTAGATTCCTACCATCACACCCACAGTCCAGGTGGCAAGATGGAGGAATGGACAAAAGAGAGAAAGGACACACACACCAACTGTCTTTTCAGAAAGGCTTCTTAAAGTCGCCACTTAATATTTCTGCTTCTCTCTCACCAGCCAGATCTTTGTTACATGGTCACACTGAGCTGCAAGGGAGGCTGGGAAATACTTTCTTTATTTCAGGTGGCCAAATGCCAGTTCAGAAACTGAAGTTCTGTTTCTAAAGAGGAAGGAGAGTATGGATATGGGGGTCCAGCAATTTCTGCCATAACATGAAACCTTTTCCCCTGAGATGGCCTAGCAAACTGAAGGAAGTCACCTGCAATTCATTGAGGAAGGAGGCTGTCCCTTCACTATGCAAATACCTGCAACCCAGCAAAGGTTAGAAATCAAACCCATATCATTATGTATTTGGTATTTAAAGTATTCATAACATCGAAGAGACTTTTTTTTTTGCATATTAGAGTATGAACAAATTAGCCTTGTGACTCCAATTTAAAAATGTGTAATTGATTTTAGACTCGTGATTCTTCTGCAGAAAAGCATACAAATCTTCTTATACTAAATTTATAAATGATACCAGAATGTATACACGATCTTGAGATTAACTGTATGTATAAGTTTTTAAATTAGATTCTCCAAAGTAGTTTAAGTACTTTGGAAAGTTATGCTTGTCAGGTCAGGCAATGAAAGTGTTTAAAAAAGGAAATTGAATGTGTTAAATTAGTAAGTCCTATGAAAAATGTTGAAGATAATTTAATTAACCAAGTTTGCAAATGGGATGGATCATTTAACTGACTATGAGTGGATTGGTCATTAATCAAAAGCCCCTTAAAAGTGACTGCATAAAAATAGAATAATGGTTTGTAAATTGAACTTCAAACTTAAGAATGACTAGTTTTTTATTTAAGCTACTGTAATACAATGAATATTAATTAAATAACAAGCACTCATAGGCAAACTTTTCTACATACAAAAAAAATCTTTCTGACACTGAAATTCCCAGGCTTACTCAGGAGCTAAGCTGAGGTTTTTGTGGGTGATCTCAAAGTCCCTGTTGGCTACCTAGTGATGCCAGCTGCGTGGGGAGCATGAAAAGGATGGAATGGGCAGGACATGGCAACTGACTGCATGAGGGGAGGCAAGAGAAAAGGCATCAAGAATGAATTGCTTCAGGTCAGCACAGGTGTGTGAGCTCAGGGAGCCCACGCAGGTCCCCACCGCCCCACCTCACTCAGTTCAACTTCCCGAGGTCACACACTGACCTTCCTGGAAGCTTTCCCTTTGGAGCAAGGAAAAAGGTCATGGGAGACGCTTGTGCAAGTGTTGGGGTGCCAGCGAGGTCCTCAGAGGAGCTCTGAAAGAGGGGCTTCTCTGAGAGCCATCTCCGCACTCTGTGGCTGGGAAGGGATGAATCCAGGACGTGATAATAACCTGAGAGCGATCACGCTGACTTCCGTAGTCAGTGCTGTGCGCGCCACACCCAAACCCCCACTTGAGGCTGCCGCACCTCTCTTTCACTGCTTCGAGTCCATTGCTCACCATTGTGCCCTCTTCTCCATAAAACTGCCCTCTCCCCGGCAAGTCTACCCTTCCTTTCCCTGGCCTGGGGTGCAAAAGCCCCTCACCTTGTGTGGTGCACTTCGCGCTCCAGAGCTCACCTGGAATTAGGCTGAGGCTAGTCCGCAGCCGAGACTGCTTTCT
The DNA here is from genome assembly GCF_002263795.3 of Bos taurus. Classification (NCBI taxonomy): domain Eukaryota; kingdom Metazoa; phylum Chordata; class Mammalia; order Artiodactyla; family Bovidae; genus Bos; species Bos taurus. The sequence continues at coordinate 53,163,609 of NC_037340.1, forward strand.
TGCTTATTAACTTACGTGGTGAGTGTTACTGGCTGCCAATGAAACTCATCCGAGGGTCAAGTTTCCGCCTCGACCCTCAGCTTCCTCCCATAGGCCCTCAGTGTTTGTAGAGTGAACAACTTGAGGTATGTAAAGCCTTGGCACATAGTAGGGCCTCAGTTTAGTTCCCATCGCTTCCTCTTGAGGCCCGGTATGTTTCACAGTGATCCAGAGAAGCCTCAAGGAACATCTGGTTCCTCTGTAGTGACTTCCAGTCTTCAAAGCTGCATGTGGTCTTCATGGTCATCTTCAGAAGGCAGGAGTTCTCTGGTCCACCTCTTTTGGATAGGTCTGCAAAGATGCTACATCCACAGAAGGTGGCAGCAGAGAGGCAGGTGGCCAGCACCCACCTGTGTCTGATCTGGGAGCGCCCCCTGGTGGTGAGACTCAGCAATACATGTTGAGGGATTTGGGTTTTTTCCCCACCATCCTGGTGGTCTTGTGGTTCAAACTCCAGGAGACAAGAAGAAAATGAGGATTTAAGATCAGAGCTCAGAGGCCTATTTAATATAAATGGGAAGTCATTAGCATTAAGATGAGAGGTCTCTGTGCTTCCTATTAAAATAGGCTGTTCTTCGGTGCCGTCTTTTCTCTTTGGCTGCAAATGATTAAGCAATTTCCTTACTGCAAAGTAAAGAATATAAGGCTTGCCAGAGCTCCCATCTGCATGAGTAAAGAGTGAGCTTGGGCAATTGGCTTCAGAAATTTAAGCCTCACTCGAGAACAAAGCATTTTTCTTTCTCCACCTGTTCCATTTTTTCCTCCACTCAAAGTTTAAAATAAGATAAAAACAGACCCAATTAATTTTGTCCATCTATCCTTATCTAAAGCTCTGGGGGAATTTTTTAGATAATAATGATGATGATAAAAGCAACAATAATAAACCGTAAATGCTGAGGACTCTCAACTGAGATTTAAATGCTTGAGTGGATGAGCATTCATGAGTACGGATCGGTATCCTGGAAGGTGCTACAGGTTAAATTCAGCTGCTCAGATGTATAAATTAGAAAGTGTGTTTCTGTGAGAGAGGAGACATGTTGGGGGCTTTAATATTAAAAAATATCCAGTAGATATTTAAAGTGGTACAAAAAGAGTGGGGGTACTGGAGTAGCTTTTGTTAAACCCCTATCATTGCCAGATGGCTTTTATTATTACATCTTTATAACAACCTTGACAAATAAAATGATCACCCCATTTTACAGATGGGGAAACAGAAGCTTAGAGAAGGAATACGATAAATTCAAAATAACATAATTGAAGAATAAAAAATTGGAATTAGAATCCAAATCTTTTAAACTGACTTCAGTGTTTGCCACGGTACTTAGTCAACTGGTCTACCAACATTCTTCTGTTCATTCAACAGATGCTTAATTAAGTAAATGGCAACTCACTCTGGTACTCTTGCCTGGAAAATCCCATGGGTGGAGAAGCCTGGTAGTCTACAGTCCGTGGGGTCACAAAGAGTCGGACATGACTGAGCGACTTCACTTTATGCACCCGACACAGTCCTAAGGTACATTGCTTGGGCGGCCCAGATACCCATGGCATTTCCTCATGCACCACTTTCATTCATCAACTCATTCATCCACTTACTTGTTTTTTTATTTTATTCAGGCAGAGAGTTTATTCATTCATTCATTCATTCTTTTACTTATTTCCCCATTTACTTATTCATTCACCCACTCATCAATTTATTCACTCATTTATTTTTATGATTATTCACTTATTTGCATACTCATTATTTGCTCTTTCTCTTACTCTATTGTTCGCTCACTCCTTTACTAATCTTTTAGCTAATTCATACATTCACTTAATTATATAGCTCTCCATCTATCCATTCATTGCTTTGCCTTTCCCATATGTATCCATTCATCCCTTCCTCCAACTGTTATCTCCATTTATCCATCCACTCATCCATCCAGCTACTTTTTTATCTACTGATTCCTCCAACCATTCTTCCATCACTTCCTCCTTCTGTTCATCCATGCCTCCATCAACCTCCGTCCTTTCAGGCCTCAAGTTGACTCTGAAAATTGAGAAGTAGACAAAATCCAGTTTCATCCAGTGAATAAAAGAAAGGCCACCACTTCACTGTCATTAGAACTATGACAAGGGGATGGTAGAGCACAGAAGGAATCCTGTCATCTGGAGTGGGGTTTAAGAAATCCGAGAGGCAGTAGAAATTTCAGGCAGAGGGAATAGCATGTACACAGGCTTGGAGGCAGAGCAGGCATTGTGAAAGGGGACCTGTAGGTGTGGCTGGGAATTAGAAATAAACCTAGAGAAAGATAGAGAGGCAGTGAAGAGTGGGTCCCACTGCCTGGAATCACTCCTGTCTCTCCCAGGTGACTTTTGGCCTTTAAGATTGTGAGGATGGCCATGTTTGGAGCTCTGTCTGCCCCCAGCAGCTTCTGGTCTCCATCAGCTCTTATCAACCCTGCAGGACTGTGAGAAACTCAGGCTCCTGCAGTGTCCTCAGTGACAGAGCCCACCTCTCCCGATCGGTGTCAGAGCCAGTGGTTAAGAGTCATGTTTAGCTGTTCCATCTGCCTGTGGTCACACTCTGGGCAGTGTTGCCTCTGCAGAAATATCTTTTAGATCAATCACAGAACAAACCTCCACCCCTGCCAGCTTCCGCTTCTCTCCCTGAGTCTGATAAGCCTCTAGGGCCTGCCCGTTCCACCCCTTCACTCCATTCACACCCTCCTTAGCCAGACTGACATTTACTGGATTCAGACCCATGTTATCTCTTGCCAACATCTCCTTACCAGCCTCCTTTCTCCTCTCCTGCCTTTAGTGCCTTCCCTCAGTCCCTGCGTGGCCATTCCTCTGCCTCCAGAGTGGCCTCTCTGAACCGCCAATAGCCTCATGTCACTCATTTGCTGAAACCCTTCAAGGTGTCTTGTTCCAGACCAGGAGGGCAAGTCCAGACTCCCTGGCCAGGCTTTCAGAGCCCTTTCTCACCTGGCGCCTTCCATTTCTCTGGCTTGCCTGGCTGCACCTCCTCACTCACACCTTCCATGCCTACAGAAGCCTCGGAAGCTCCCCACCATGTCCCACTCCTATGCCTCTGCTTCTGCGCCTGCCAGCCCTCTGCCTGTGACAGCTTTCCCTACCTTGAATCCCCAAAAGACTCCTGCTCACCCTTCAAACTGTGACTGGGTGTGTTCATTGTACCTTCTCATGATGGCTGTTTCATCAGTCATCATGCTTTATTGCCAATATTTATTTTCCATCTGTCTTTCTCCCTCCACTAGACTGTGAGGCCCTGGCAGGCAAGGCCTTTTCACAGTTCTCACTGTGTTTTTGAGCCAAGAATAGTGCCTGGCACATAGAAGGTCCTCAATAAATTTTTTACCAAACAAAGAATGAACAAGATAACTTTATATTATTCCTGGGTCCTCTGAGGACTGTCTCTCCTGCCACTGGAGCGGTTCTGCAGACCTTTGATAAAGACCCACTCTGAATTCCCTGGGGTTGCTAGGATAATCTGGTTGCTTGTGGCATTTGGAAATGGTTTCCAAGGACTTGTCTTCCCAGAGAGATCCTGTCTCTAGTACTGGCTGGCAGAATAACCATCTGAGGGTGGGACAGGCCACCGAGAGATTACCCAAGTATTGGGTGGTCCGTCAGGTGAACTCTGGAATCAGAACCAAGGCCTTGCGGGAAGAAGATGGAGGCAGATGAAGATTCATTCGGGTGTGCCCGCAGCTGCTTCTCAAGGCTAACTCATTGCTATTCTATACTGACATTCCTGTAGCACATGCTGGGAAGTCTTCTCCCTTCTCAGCCTGGCACAGATGGTCCTGCCTTCTGCTTTGGCCCCACAGGGAAGGGCCCATACATCCAACAGGTGGCAGAGTGTAGTGTTAGAGCAGCTGCTGGGGCTGCCTGGGTCCACCTCGGATTAGGAGGTGACCTTGACACATTCCTTCACTTCTTTAAGCCTCAGTTTATAACCTCAGCCATACTGCAGGGATGACATTAGTACCTGCCTCGTGGGGCTCTTGTGAGGATTAGATGAGATAATACATCTCAAGCCCTTAAAAGCTACAAGGCACACACTGGAGATGTTCAGTAAGAGTTAGCTTTCATCATTTTCTGAGTCTCTGCTGCTGCTGCTGCTGCTAAGTCACATCAGTCGTGTCTGACTCTGTGCGACCCCATAGACGGCAGCCCACCAGGCTTCCCTGTCCCCAGGATTCTCCAGGCAAGGAGAGAAAAACTCAGTGCCCTAAGGGGCCAAGCATATTATGCGGTCTTGATTTTTAATCTAACGGTTTCTTTCCCTTAACTGGGGCATTTAGACCATTTACATTTAATGTGATAAGTAATATGATTGGATTTAAATACATCATCTTGCTATTTGTTTTCTATTTGCCCCATTTGCTGCTTGTTTCCTTTCTCCTTTTCCCCCTCTGTTTTCTTTTGGATGGGATGTTTCTTATTATTCCATTTTCATCTATTTTGTTGTCTTTTTAGCTATAACTTTATTTTTTCATATTTAAAATCTTAATTTTTTAGAACCGTTTTAGGTTCACAACAAAACTGAGAGGAAAGTACAGAGATTTCCCACAGACCTCTGCTCTCACACATACGTAGCCTCCCCCGTTACTAATGTGTCCCACCAGAGCGTTACATCCGTTTCAGCTGATGAACCTACATTGACATATTATTATCGCTCCCAATCCATAGCATGTAGTAACTTGGAATCTGTTTAATCTTTGTTTTCAAGCTTTGGAAAATAGGACCAGAGCGATGTTTAGTTTAGAGCTAATTTTATCCCACTACTGAGACATAGGTCTTCTCTGGTGGCTCAGTTGGTAAAGAGTCAGCCTGCAATGCGGGAGACTGGGGTTCAATCACTGGGTGGAGAAGATCCCCTGGAGGAGGAAATGGCAACCCGCTCTAGTATTCTTGCCTGGAGAATCCCATGGACAGAGGAGCCTGGCGGGCTACAGTCCATGGGGTCACAAAGAGTTGGACACAATTGAGTGGCAAACACTTTCACTGAGACATAAACCTTGTAAGCACTCTGCTTATTGCCCTGTGAATTATGAGATTTTTCACCCAGTCTCCTGGGAACAGAAATCAGTCCCAGTCCTGTGTGGGCCCTTGAGATCGTTCTCTTTAACCTTTTAAAGCAGGTTTTCGGTGGCTTCATGTAGTCTCCATACATGTGTGTTGTGCTGGTTAATTTTATGTGTCAATTTGACTGGCTAAGGGATGCCCAGAAAACTGGTAAAACATTATTTCTGCGTGTGTCTGTGAAGGTGGTTTTGGAAGAAATTAGCATTTGATCAGTAGGTAGATTGAGTAAAGAGCACTTTCTCCAAGGTGGGTGCACATCACCCAACTCCTCAAGGGGCAGAATAGAACAAAAAGCAGAGGAAGGACGAATTTGCTCTTTGCTTGAGCTGAGAGCATCTTCTCCGGCTCTCAGAAATCAGTGTTCCTGGTTCTCAGATCTTTGAACTCAGACTGAATTAGATTACCAGCTTTCCTAGTCCTCTGGCTTGACAAGAGTGGAACTTCTTGGCCTCTATAATTGCATGAGCCAATTCTTACACTGTTGAGTTGGCCAAAAAGTTTGTTCGGGAAAATTCAAACTTTTTGTCCAACCCAATAAATCTTTATATATATATATATATATATATATATATATATATATATACACACATACATACACACGCACACACACACGTGTGTGTATTCTATTGATTCTATTTCTCTGGAGAACCCTGACTAATACAGATTTTGATACCAAGAGTGGTTCTATAGGAACAGAGTTTTAAGTTTTGTGAATTGGTTCTGAGGTTTCTGGAACTGATTCTCTAATATGATTAGGTTTATATATACTAATGACTGTATCTCATATTTATATATACTAATGACTGTAAATGGCAACCCACTCCAGTATTCTTGCCTGAAAAATCTCAGGGACATAGGAGCCGGGTGGGCTATAGTCCACAGGGTTGCAAAGAGTCAGACACAACTGAAGTGATTACATGAGTACGGCGATACTCATGTATTGCTCATGTACTGCTCTTTACAGCAGTAGTAGTTTTGATGTGAATAGCTTATAGAGATATACAAAATATCTGTATTGGATACTTCTAAACTTAGCAGCAGCAGCAGCAAACAACCATTTCTAAGGATCAAAAAGCTAGGTGACTCTGATTATGATATTTTCAAACATTTTTTGTAAAACTAAGAATATAATAATGCTGGTTGGTTGCTTCTAATGCTGTTGGTCAAGGTGGTGAAGGAAAAGGATGAGCTCAGGGATTCAAATTCCCAGCTCAAGCATTGCATAAATGGCCTAAGAGCATCTATGTGTGACTTGAAGGAGAGCCTTATCTCTTGTAGCCAGTGGTCTGAAATTGCTGAAAATCAAATGCAGAACATCATCCTATGGTTGGATGAATTGCAATGCAAGTTGAACTCAGCCTCACCCAGTAAGTGCTATTAATGTGAGGGCATTGATTGGGAAAGAACAAGATCCTGTAAATTGGTTTGGGGATGTGTGGGAAGACCCTGATAAAGGGAAGGGGGAACATTAAACCCCTAAATTTTAATGAGTCTTCTTTGCCAGCAGATGAGATCTCCCCACCCCTAGTGGAGGAAGTGGCCTCTCCACCCCCTTGGTATAGGCTTTTTCACCTCCAATAGAGGGGATTAACCCTGTGAAAGTGAAAGTGTTAGTCCCTCAGTCATGTCCAACTCTTTGCGACCCCATGAACTGTAGCCTGCCAACTTCCTCTGTCCATGGGATTCTCCAGGCAAGAATACTGGAGTGGGTTGCCATTTCTTTCTCCAGGGGATCTCAATCCAGGGATCCAACCCAGGTCTCCCACATTGCAGGCAGATTCTTTACCATCTGAGCCACCAGCTGCGGGGATTAAACTCCATACTGCCTGAGAAAACTATAACGGCCTTCCTGGAGGCAGTCTTCATGCAAGTCGATTCTGATTCTCTTCAGGACCCACCCCCAGGACCCCTCTTTGCTTCTAGACCTATAACCAGACTAAAGTTCCACCAGGCCCCCAAAAGTGAGGTACAAAGTGTGGATCCACTGAGGAGGTGAGCCACACTTCAAAAGAACTAGTTAAATTCTCTGATTTGTACAGAAAAAATTCCTGGGAACATGTGTAGAAATGGTTGCTTAAGGAGTGGGATAATGGTGGAAGGAATGGAAAGCTGGACCAGGTGGAATTTACTGACATGGGCTCACTAAGTGGAGATTCTGCATTTAATGTTGCAGTTTCTCCAAAGTGCTGGAGAAGACTCTTGAGAGTCCCTGGGACAATAAGATCAGTCAATCCTAAAGGAAATCAACCTTGAATAGTCATTGGAAGGACTGATGCTGAAGCTGAAGCTCCAATACTTTGGCCACTTGATGCGAAGAACCAACTCATTAGAAAAGACCCTGATGCTGGGAAGGACTGAAGGCAGGAGGAGAAGGGGACGACAGGATGAGATGGTTGAAAGGCATCACCGACTCAACAGACATGAGTTTGAGCAAGCTCCAGGAAATGGTGAAGGACAGGGAAGACTGGTGTGCTGCAGTCCATGGGGTCGCAAAGAGTCAGACATGACTGAGCAACTGAACAACAACAAGCGGAGATTCTGCATTTAATGTTGCAGTCTGGGGAGGTAGAAAGACCTCGAACAACTGGTTTGGTTGATCAGCTGAAACATGGACCAAAAAGTGGTGGGTGAACTGATTTAATGTAGAGGAAGGGGTTCCGAGGCATGGGCTTCCCTGCTGGCTCAGATGGTAAAGAATCCTCCTGCAATGCGGGAGACCTGAGTTCGATTCCTGGGTTTGGAAGATCCTCTGAAACAGGACAAGGCAACCCACTCCAGTATTCTTGCCTGGAGAATCCCCATGGACAGAGGAGCCTGTGGGCTGCAGTCTATGGGGTTCCAAAGAGTTGACACAACTGACCAACTAAGCACAGCACAGCACAGAGGAAGGGGTTCAGAGGCCTAGGGATATTGGAATGTTAGAGTGGATTTGTCAGTTAATAGCCACTCACTCTGGAGAAGGCAATGGCACCCTACTCCAGAACTCTTGATGGAGTACTGGATGTACTGGAGTACTGGATGGAGGAGCCTGGTAGACTGCAGACCATGGGGTCACGAAGAGTCGGACATGACTGAGCGACTTCCCTTTCACTTTTCCCTTTCATGCATTGGAGAAGGAAATGGCAACCCACTCCACTGTTCTTGCCTGGAGAATCCCAGGGACAGGGGAGCCTGGTGGGCCGACGTCTATGGGGTCGCATAGAGTCGGACATGACTGAAGCGACTTAGCAGCAGCAGCAGCAACAGCCACTCAATCACACTGGGAGGGTCCAGAAGACATATCTTTCATCAATGCTTTGAGAAAGAAATTTGTAAGAGAAGTCCCAGCATCCTTGAAGAGCTCCGTGATCACTCTTCTCTGTAGCCTGGACCGTATGGTGGGAACTGAAGCCAACCAATTGGAAAACCTGGATACAATAAGAACAACTGAATCCTGGAGTGGCTAGGGCCAAATGTGACACTCAACCACCAAAGTCAAGGTGGGCATGGTTACCCACCTTACCCTAAGCAGAATCAAAGCATCAAAATAGTGTGACTTGTTGATTAGTCTCTAAATTGTGCCCAACTCCTTTGTGATCCCATGGACTGTAACCTGCCAGGCTCCTCTGTTCATGGGATTTCCCAGGCAAGAATACTGGAGTGGGTTGCCATTTCCTTCTCCAGGGGGTCTTCCTGACCCAGGGATTGAACCCATGTCTTTTGCATTGCAGGCAGATTCTTTATCCCTGAGCCACCCCGGAAGCCCAGTGACTCAAGTACACCTAGCCCATATCAGGCTAGTTAATAGTGGTGTTCCTAGAAGTGAAATAGATAGGGAACCTACTAAATTCTTGTTGTATCCATGTAAGCAAAAGAGTTCTAAGTCAAGTGAAACAAATTCAAACTTGAATCAAAGAAACGGAGTCATGACCTCTCAGTTAATCTCCAGATGAGTCAATGAACAGCCTCAGAACTCCTTGAATGAAAAGAAGGCCAGGTCCCCTTGAGGAAGGATCCCAGTACACTACTGAAATTTTATACTGTTAATCTTTCTCCCTGCCTTCCCCAAAGAGACCTACAGCCTTTTACCAGGCTAACTGTTCATTAGGGAAAAGGAAATAATCAGACCTTTTGGGGACAACTGGACGCTGGTTCTAAACTGATGGTAATTCCAAGAGACCCAAAATATCACAGTGGTTCACCAGTCAGGGTAGGGATTTATGGAGGTCAGGCAATCAATGGAGTTTCAGATTAGCTCCATCTCTCACTGGGTCCCCGAAGCCATCCTGTGGTTATCTCCCTAGTGCTAGAATGCAAAACTGGGATAGATATACTTAGCAGCTTGTAGAATCCCCACACTGGTTCCCTGGCCTGTGGAGTGAGGGCTATTATGGTGGAAAAGGCCAAGTGGAAGCCATTAGAACTGCCTCTACTTAGGAAACCAGTCAATCAAAAGCAGTACCACATTCCTGGAGGGATTGCAGAGATTAGCGCCACCATCACAGAACTGAAAGATGCAGGGGTGGTGATTCCCACTGTGTCCTCCTTCAACTCTCCTATTTGGCTTGTGCAGAAGACAGATGGTTCTTGGAGAATGACAGTAGATTATCATCAGTTTAACCAAGGGGTGACTCCAGTTGCAGCTGCCGTACCACATGTAGTTTCATTCCTTGAGCAAATTAACACATCCCCTGGTACCTGGCATGCAGCTATTGGTTTTGCAAAGGCCTTTTTGTTCATACATACCTAAAAGTGTCCCCAGAAGAGTTTGTTTTCAGCTGGCAAGGCTAGCAATGCACCTTTACTGTCCTAACTCAGGGGTACATTACCTCTCCAGCTCTGTGTCATAGTTTCACCTGCAGGGATCTTGATTGCCCTTCTCCTCCACAAGATATCACATTGGTCCATTACATTGATCACATTATACTAATAGGACCTAGTGAGTAGGAAGTAGCAGCTACTCTAGATTTACTGGTAAGACATTTGTGTATCAGAGGGTGGGAAGTAACTCTGACAAAAATTTAGGGTCTTTGACCTCAGTGAAATTTCTAGAGGTCTAGTAGTATGTCTAGTAGTATGTCAGGAGAAGGCAATGGCACCCCACTCCAGTACTCTTGCCTGAAAAATCCCATGGACGGAGGAGCCTGGTAGGCTGCAGTCCATGGGGTCGCTAGGAGTTGGACACGACTGAGAGACTTCAGTTTCACTTTTCACTTTCATGCATTGGAGAAGGAAATGGCAACCCACTCCAGTGTTCTTGCCTGGAGAATCTCAGGGACAGGGGAGCCTGGTGGGCTGCTGTCTCTGGGGTCACACAGAGTCGGACACAACTGAAGCCCCTTAGCAGCAGCAGTAGTATGTCAAGATATCCTTTCTAAGGAAAAGGATAGTTCAGTTCAGTTCAGTTGCTCAATTGTGTCCGACTCTTTGCAACCCCATGAATCACAGCACACCAGGCCTCCCTGTCCATCACCAACTCCCGGAGCTCACTCAGACTCACGTCCATCGAGTTGGTGACACCATTCAGACATCTCATCCTCCGTCGTCCCCTTCTCCTGTCCCCAATCCTCCCCAGCATCAGAGTCTTTTCCAATAAGTTAACTCTTCACATGAGGTAGCCAAAGTACTGGAGTTTCAGCTTTAGCATCATTCCTTCCAAAGAAATCCCAGGGCTGATCTCCTTCAGAATGGACTGGTTGAATCTCCTCGCAGTCCAAGGGACTCTCATGAGTCTTCTCCAACACCAAAGTTCAAAAGCATCAGTTCTTCGGTGCTCAGTCTTCTTCACAGTCCAACTCTCACATCCATACATGACCACTGGAAAAACCATAGCCTTGACTAGACGGACCTTTGTTGGCAAAGTAATGTCTCTGCTTTTCAATATGCTGTCTAGGTTGGTCATAACCTTTCTTCCAAGGAGTAAGCGTCTTCTAATTTCATGGCTGCAGTCACCATCTGCAGTGATTTTGGAGCCCAAAAAAATAAAGTCTGACACTGTTTCCACTGTTTCCCCATCTATTTCCCGTGAAGTGATGGGACCAGATGCCGAGATCTTCATTTTCTGAATGTTGAGCTTTAAGCCAACTTTTTCACTCTCCTCTTTCACTTTCATCAAGAGGCTTTTTAGTTTCTCCTAACTTTCTGCCATAAAGGTGGTGTCATCTGCATATCTGAGGTTATTGATATTTCTCCTGGTAATCTTGATTCCAGCTTGTGCTTCTTCCAGCCCAGCGTTTCTCATGATGTGCTCTGCATATAAGTTAAATAAGCAGGGTGACAATATACAGCCTTGACATACTCCTTTTCCTATTTGGAACAAGTCTGTTGTTCCATGTCCAGTTCTAAGTGTTGCTTCCTGATCTGCATATAGGTTTCTCAAGAGGCAGGTCAGGTGGTCTGGAATTCCCATCTCTTTCAGAATTTTCCACAGTTATTTGTGATCCACACAGTCAAAGGCTTTGGCATAGTCAATAAAGCAGAAATAGATGTTTTTCTGGAACTCTCTTGCTTTTTCCATGATCCAGCAGATGTTGGCAATTTGATCTCTGGTTCCTCTGCCTTTTCTAAAACCAGCTTGAACATCAGGAAGTTCACAGTTCACGTATTGCTGAAGCCTGGCTTGGAGAATTTTGAGCATTATTTTACTAGTGTGTGAGATGAGTGCAATTGTGTGGTAGTTTGAGCATTCTTTGGCATTGTCTTTCTTTGGGATTGGAATGAAAACTGACCTTTTCCAGTCCTGTGGCCACTGCTGAGTTTTCCACATTTGCTGGCATATTGAGTGCAGTACTTTCACAGCATCATCTTTCAGGATTTGAAATAGCTCAACTGGAATTCCATCACCTCTGCTAGCTTTGTTCATAGTGATGCTTTCTAAGGCCCGCTTGACTTCACATTCCAGGATGTCTGGCTCTAGGTGAGTGATCACACCATCGTGATTATCTTGGTCATGAAGATCTTTTTTGTATAGTTCTTCTGTGTATTCCTGCCACCTCTTCTTAATATCTTCTGCTTCTGTTAGGTCCATACCATTTCTGTCCTTTATTGAGCCCATCTTCCCATGAAATGTTCCCTTGGTATCTCTAACTTTATTGAAGAGATCTCTAGTCTTTCCCATTCTGTTGTTTTCTTCTATTTCTTTGCACTGATTGCTGAGGAAGGCTTTCTTACTTCTTCTTGCTATTCTTTGGAACTCTGCATTCAGATGCTTACTTATATCTTTCCTTTTCTCCTTTGCTTTTCGCTTCTCTTCTTTTCACAGCTATTTGTAAGGCCTCCTCAGACAGCCATTTTGCTTTTTTGCATTTCTTATCCATGGGGATGGTCTTGACCCCTGTCTCCTGTACAATGTCACGAACCTCTGACCATAGTTCATCAGGCACTCTATCTATCAGATCTAGTACCTTAAATCTATTTCTCACTTCCACTGTATAATCATAAGGGATTTGATTTAGGTCATACCTGAATGGTCTAGTGGTTTTCCCTACTTTCTTCAATTTAAGTCTGAATTTGGCAATAAGGAATTCATGATCTGAGCCACTGTCAGCTCCCAGACTTGTTTTTGCTGATTGTATAGAGCTTCTCCATCTTTGGCTGCAAAGAATATAATCAATCTGATTTCGGTGTTGACCATCTGGTGATGTCCATGTGTAGAGTCTTCTCTTGTGTTGTTGGAAGAGGGTGTTTGCTATGACCAGTGCATTTTCTTGGCAAAACTCTATTAGTCTTTGCCCTGCTTCATTCCGTATTCCAAGGCCAAATTTGCCGTTGCTCCAGGTGTTTCTTGACTTCCTACTTTTGCATTCCAGTCCCCTATAATGACAAGGACATCTTTTTTGGGTGTTAGTTCTAAAAGGATAAGTTGTTGCATTTTGCCCCTCCTACAGCCAAGAAAGGGGCACATGCCTACCTCATCTCTTTAAATTTTGGAGGCAACGTATTTCTCTTTTGGGGCTGTTGCTCCAGCTCATTTAGTAGGTGACCTGAAAGGCTGTTAGTTTTGAGTGAGGCCCTGAACAGGAGAACACTCTGCTGTGGGTCCAGGCTGCTGTGCAAGCTGCCGGGATACTCAGGCCATGTGGTCCAGCAGATCCAGTTATAGAAATGAGGACTTCAATTGTTGTATTTCCTCCTTCTTTTATTATGAATGTGTTTGTGAGTGTATGCACATGTATTAAGTAAATACCTTTGTTTTTTTATTTTATTATTACCTTATCATGTAACATAAGATGTATTGACTTTATACAGTGTTTAAGTATTGCTATTTTATATCAAAGTATTTAAGTTATGGGATACCAGGAGAGGAGTAAAACTCACTCAAGAACATTATTTCCTCTTCTAGAGAAGAGATGAATGCATTTTTGGTTCTATAGGGTAATTTTATGTTACGAAGAATTTTGATCTTTTATTGTCTTTATCTGAGGATTAACTGTATGTGTGCCAGATTGACAAGGGGAAGACTTACAACCTCAGATAATTCCCACACACGCATGCTGTGATGGTTAGTTTTTAGTCAACCTGACTTGCTGAGGAATGCCCAGAGAGCTGGTAAAACATTTCTTGGTGTGGCCATGAGGCTGTTTCTGTTGAATTGTTGAACTAAGTGAAGAAGATGACCTCACGATGCAGGTGCGCCTCATCCAGTCCACAGAGGACTGGACCAGGACAGAAGGGTGAATTGCTCTCTGCTTGAGCTGAGACTTCCATCTTCTTCTGCCCTGGGACATTAGACTTCAGCGCTCCTGGTTTTCTTCTTGGCATTTTTTCCCCCGAGCTTTTGGACTTGGCCTAGGTTTTGCACAGTTGGCTCCCCAGCTTCTCAGGGCATCAGACTCTGACTGAATTGCTCCTTGGCTGTCCTGGTTCCACAGCTCACACATGGCAGATTGTGAGATTCTTGGCCTCCATAACCACATGAGCCAATTACTATACAAATCTCCTCTCATCTTTATGTGTTGTTGTTCAGTCGCTCAGTTGTGTCCAACTCTTTGTGACCCCATGGACTGTAGCACGCCAGGCTTCTCTGTCCTTCACTATCTCCCAGAGCTTGCTCAAACACATGTCCATCAAGTCGGTGATGCAATCCAACCAACTCATCCTCTGTTGTCCCCTTCTCCTCCTGGCTTCAATCTTTTCCAACATTAGGGTCTTTTCTAATGAGTCAGCTCTTCGCATCAGGTGGCCAAAATATTGGAGCTTCAGCTTCAGCATCAGTCCTTCCAATGAATATTCAGGATTGATTTCCTTTAGGATTGACTGGTTTGATCTCCTTGTAGTCCAAGGGACTCTGAAAAGTCTTCTCCAACACCACAGTTCAAAAGCATCAATTCTTCAGTGCTCAGCCCTCTTTATGGTCCAACTCTCACATCCATACGTGACTACTGGAAAAACCATAGCTTTGACTAGATGCTGGCAGAGTAATGTCTCTGCTTTTTAATGTGCTGTCTAGGTTGGTCATAACGTTTCTTCCAAGGAGCAAGTGTCTTTTAATTTCATGGCTGCAGTCACTGTCTGCAGTGATTTTGGAGCCCAAGAAAACAAAGTCTGACACTGTTTCCATTGTTTCCCCATGTATTTGCCATGAAGTGATGGGACCGGATGCCATAATCTTTATTTTTTGAATGTTGAGTTTTAAGCCAGCTTTTTCACTCTCCTCTTTCACCTTCATCAAGAGGCTTTTTAGTTCCTCTTTGCTTTCTGCCATAAGGATGATGTCATTTGCATATCTGAGGTTTTTAATATTTTTCCAGGCAGTCTTGATTTTGGCGTGTGCTTCATCCAGCCTGGCATTTCACATGATGTACTCTACATAGAAGTTAAATCTTATATGCACATCTTTATGTGTATGGTTGACCTTTGGTGCAAACTCCCTGCACAGTCAAAAATCTGTGTGTAAATAGACCCAGGAAGTTCAACCTCTGGTGGAAGGCATGGCAACCCACTGCAGTATTCTTGCCTAGAGAATCCCATGGACAGAGGAGCCCGGCAGGCTATGGTCCATATGGTCGTAAAGAGTCAAAAATGACTGAAACAAGTTAGCAGGCAGGCAGTTCAAACCTGTGTTTTTCAAGGGTCAACTGTATTTCTCTCTACATGTATCCTATTGTTTCTGATTCTCTGGAAAACCCTGGCTAATGCAGATGTGTTCCTTGGTACTCAGAAGACTTGAGGGCTCATCTGCAGATATCCAAGGCCGGCTCTTGCTCTTTCTTTCCTCTCAGTCCTTCTCCCTTTCTGTACTGCTCTCTGCTCAGTGACACTCTGCCCTGTGAACTGCAGCCATCTTGGCCTCCCAGCTGCATCCTCAAGGAGACCATGGGGCTCCACCTAGATTCCCGCTCCTGCGCGGTGATCTGAAAGCCCCTCCAGATATGAGGCTGGGGGCCCCTCTCTTTTGCTTTCTCTTTCTCTAGGATCACTGCCTTCTTTGTCTGATGTCTGAGGTGTGGAAAACTGTTGTTTCATATATTTTGCCCAGTTTTTGGTTTCAAGTGAGAGGACAAACTCCACTTATAACTCCTTTTAAGCCAGAAAGAAAGTCGATGAATGAGCTCAGATCTCTTCTCAAGGAATCGATATAGATTCAGATGTTTCTACTGGGCAACTCGGATGGAGAACCTCTGTAATTTAAAAAAAAAAAAAAACACTGAATGAATGAAACAGGACATTTCACAGGCTATATTTTGCCCTTGGGTAGCCTTGAGACTCATAACCTACATATTTCTAGATTTTTTTTTTACTTGTTATTCTAACTAGTTTAAGCCTCAAAATAGTCTTCACATTTTACAGGTGTGGAAATTAAGACTCAGAGAGGTTAGGCAACCTACCCAAAGTGAGGAGTTGGACAAAACAGCATTTGAACCCAGTTCCTCTCTGACTTCAAAGCCAGTGCCGTTTCTTGCCATTTTGTCCCGATTTGCGCTGTTGGGTTCTGTGCCGTTTTCTGTGTCTTTCCTGTGTGCTTCTTCCCTTCCCTCTCTGACTTTGAAACTCCTGTCTTTTCATCCACATCTCTTCATACTTAGCAGAGAACCTGACCTATGGGCAAAGATGAGGAAATTTTTGTGGAACGAATGACTCTTCTCCTTTTGTTTGCATTCTTAATGTTTGATGCCTTCTCTAGTCCACACCTGTCTATTAAGTGGGAGGTGTGTTACCAGCAGCTCAGGTGGGATTTAAATCAGGCAGCTGTTAACAGTGAGATGAGGCCTCTGCTACCAGAGGTGTGAGGAGCATGGAGTGACACCAAGATGGAGGTGGTTCATTAGAGAGGAAAAGAGGTGGTTGACATCATGTAAACAAGATCTTTGAGGGATTAAAAAATTTTTTTAAGTCCTAGGACATTGCCAAGGGGCTATTCAACTTCAGTAGTCATCAAAAAATTCAAATTAACAAACAAAATATTAGCATAATTAAGAAAACAACACAGGCATTGATGAAAGTACAAGGAGAAGGTGCTCTCATATGCTGCTGATGACATTATAAATCAGTACTATTTTTCTGGAAAGCCATTTAGCAAAGCTTATCAAAAGCCTTAAATATGTTCATCCCATTGACTCAGCAATTTCACAACTAGAACATTCTATCCTAAGGTGATAATCGGACAGGTGCACCATGATTTATCCAGGAGAATGCTCATTGCAGCTCTGTTTATATTAGTTGAAAACTGGGGACTTGATAAATGTATCCATTCAAAAGACAACGCCACAGCCTTTAAAAACAAATATGCAGAAGAAGAATGACTTGAAAAATGTTTACGAACAATTGCCGAGTTAAGAAAACTCAATTATAAAAGTATATGCATATCCATCATAATTAATTCTTCCCACATGCTTTGCTTAATTAATTAACCCATTTGGTTCTTACAATAATCTTCTGAGGCAGGTGCTGTCCTTGTGGCTTGTAGAAGCTGGAGCATGGGAGACCGATTGACTTCCTTGCAGGCAGGAGGCTGGTGAAGGAATTCAACCCCTGACACCAGATCCCATAGTCAATTCTCAAAATGTGGTCCTTGGGCCAGGAGCTCAGTATCACTTGGAACTTTTTAGAAATGTTAATTCCCAGGCCGTCCAATCAGAAGTTCTCCGACTGAGGCCCAGTGATGTATGTTTGAACAAGCCTACCAGGATCTACCCTATTCCACTTTTTCTTGCAGTTTGGATTTTAAAAATGTATGCAGGTGGATAAAAAGTGTCCAATGAATTAGTCACTAAAGTATCAAGAACATCATCTCTGGATGATGGCATTCTGGGTGATTTTTATTTTCTTGGAGTTTTTTGTTGTTGTTGTTAGTTTGTTACTTTCAAAAGTTTCACAATGAACATTTATGAACAACAGCAACAACAAAAAGCATTCTTAAAAAAAAAAGAAGAAGAAATGTCCCCAGGGAGAAGGAACCCTCCTTTAAAACTCAGCGAGTGGG
Organism: Bos taurus; assembly: GCF_002263795.3. Classification (NCBI taxonomy): domain Eukaryota; kingdom Metazoa; phylum Chordata; class Mammalia; order Artiodactyla; family Bovidae; genus Bos; species Bos taurus. The sequence goes on from NC_037340.1 coordinate 53,181,139, forward strand.
TACATATTTGCAGGGTAGGGGGATGGACAAAAGGAAATGGTTTTCCTAAATCATGTAGAAACTTAAGCAGTGCTTTTTGATCATGTATGAATCAGCAAGGCTTCTTGTTAAAACACAGACTCTGATTCAGCAGGTCTAGGTGGCTGAGGTTCTGGATTTCCATCCAGCTCCCAGATGATGAGGTCCAGGGACCAACCACACTTTGAGAAACTTTGAAATGTAAGCCCTCAACTCCCAGAATGCAAGCTCCATGAGGGGAAGCCTTTTCTGGGTCAAAGGATGTATTCCCAGTGCTGAGAACAAAGAATAAATATATGGAGGAATCACAAGACCAGGGGTCCTGCTGGGGATCCAGGAAACTGGGTTTTGACCATGGTTCTGTGCCAGCTTGGAGAAGGAAATGGCAACCCACTCCAGTATTCTTGCCCAGAGAATCCCGTGGACAGAGGAGCCTGGTGGGCTACCGTCTATGGGGTCGCACAGAGTCGGACATGACTGAAGCCACTTAGCAGCAGCAGTAGCAGCTGTGCCTGCTGCTGGCACCCCCCTGGGCAAGCTGTGGCCTCCCCATGTTCACTGGGCAGAGAGACAGCCCTGGGCCTCCTTCTCTAGACCTGATGTGTCAGTCCCACTCAGGCTGGCCCAGTGAGATTTCAGCCTGACTCAAGACAGAAAGTTCCAGGAACTTGGCAACTCATGACCAGGAGTAGTTCTAAGAAGCCAAGGAAAGCAGTTAGAAATGAAGAAATCTCCAAGTTGAGGTTTCCGTAGAAACATTAACTCATCCACAGAGGCTGCGTGCTGCATTTGGATTACAGGTTAGGCTCGTAAGCCTGAAATAAATTATATACTCTTCGTATTATTCAGCACTGTACTGTATAATAATAAATTATACAGTTATAGGCCTCAGCCCAAGTTATAACAAATTATGCCATAGCATATAATTACCCTGCACTGCACCATATAATAATAAATTAGACAGCTACGAACCTAAGTTGTGATTCCAGAAAGTGATATGGGAATGAACAGGGGCTGTTGATCCATTCCTCTGATCAGAGCCTTGTCAGACAAGCCTGGGGCTGAAGGAGAAAGGAGTCGATCCTTTTTCCTTCCTTCCTCCTTTCCTTCCACGTATGTAGATGCTTCCTTGATTCTGAGTACAGACTTGGCCTTGGAAACCTGGGCTGACTGGAGCTAAAGCTCGTCCCTAAGGGTTCCCAGTTGGTCAGGAAGGGTGGTGGGGGAGAGGTAGGAAACCATTTGTAACCTGAAAATGCAACCCTGTGTGACAACAGCCATTTACTACTCACAGTAAAATAGCAAAGTGGCCAAGTATTTAATGTGTTAGCCCAGGTGTTGACTCCTTATAGCTCTGCAAAGTGGGCATCAGCATTTATTTATTTTTCTTTTTTTTTTAATTGGAGGATAATTGCTTTACAGTATTGCTTTGGCTTCTGCCATCCATCAACATGAATCAGCCACAGGCATACATATGTCCCCTCTCTCCTGAACCCCTCTCCTATCTCCCACCCTATCTCCCCACTCTAGGCTGTCACAGAGCACTGGATTGAGCTCCCTGGGTCTCAGAGAAAATTCCCACTGGCTATGTATTTTACATATGGTAATGTATATGTTTCCATGCTTTTCCCTCAGTTCATCCCACCCTCTCCTTCCCATCCCTGTGTCCACAAGTCTGTTTTCTTTGTCTACAGGTCATCAGCATTTATTGACAGGTGAAATGAGCAAGGCTGACATGACTTGTTCAAGGTCACACACTTAGAAATGGCAGAATGGGGATTCTAGCCCAGGACTATCTGCTGGTCATACTCCTCTGAGAGTGTTAGAAAGTGGAGTCAGTTTGGAAAGCAAGATCAAGCATCATCAACATGACACTTGACACGTCCCTAGGAGACACCAGCTTGGAACTGACATGTCATCCCCCTGTGGGTCCATCATCTCCCAATGGGTCCCAGAGCAGTCAGGTTTTCCCACATGGGTGCAGAGCACCACGCAGAGTGGCCGCCCCGCATGTTGTTGCTGACCTGCTGCTCATCTTTAGGTGTAGGGAGGTCGGGGGCAGACCCTGCAGCTCCCACCAGACCTCCCTGAGTGGCTGGAGGCCGGGCATGGTGCTTGGGTAGCCCTGAGGGCAACAGCACCGGGTTCCCCTACAGATCACTGCGGCATCAAGGTTGGGGATGGGGGCAAACAGGTTCCTGTCTGTCCCTGCTCTCCTCTCCTCTCCACTGAGCTCCTTCCTGACTGCTGGTCTATACAAACCTCAGCTCACACTAAATGCAGAGAGGGCAGCCTGCAGAGATGCCATGCCATGTCCCCTCCTATATGAGAGCACAGTTCTATGATGGCTCGCTCCCCTGATCACTTGTTTATCAGAGAAGTTGCTTTTCCTTCCCCAGAGCTCACAGGCCAGGTGTAAGATGAAGTGATAATGCTGTGAGCATGTCACATATTGTAAGCTCATTTCATTCTCTCAACAATGCTATGAAGTTGGTGCTCTTCTTACACCCATATTATAAAAGAGGAGCCTGAGGCTCAGAGGGGTCAGCGACTTGCTCAAGGTTAGTAAATGGCGGAGTTGGAGTCTACATTTAGGCAAGTCTGGTCTGCCTGATTTCTCATTATACACTGCTGGTTTAGAAAGAAACAGAACACACTTATCTTTAAAGTCTAAGCCAGTCCTCAGATGGTTGTAGGATGAGAGGCCTGGGGAACTGAGCCCCAGAGAGCAGCTAAGCACCTGCATCTCCCATCCACTCAGGACATATGTCTGTCCGCTGGGCCACTGGTGCCTTATTTAATGATTAGTCTTTCTCTTTTCTTTTGTCTTAAGAACTTTTTAAATATATCATGCACACGTGGCAGCTGCAGTGTATTCAAAGGTATGAAAGAAGCTGGAAGGAGCAGAGAAGTGAAGGCCAGCCCTCTGCCTGCAGTCAGGAGAGCTTCCGGGAGGAGATGGCAGAGGCCAATAGGAGTTTAAATGGCACTCGAGCAAGGGAGAGGCGTTTCAGGCAAGGAGAGTAGAGGTAAAGCCAGGTGAGCAGAGATCATCTTTGGCGAATATCAGGTCCTAGGTGGTTGCATGAATTGGACAGGAGTCAGATGGGGGGACAGGTCAGGGCCTTGGATGTACCATTAAGGAGCCAGGACTTTATTCTGTAGGCAGTGATTATCAATGTGTACACTTGAGGTTCCATAGGGTCTTCCCAGCTTCACACTGTAGCCTAAGAGGGGGAAACTGAGCCCTGCCAGGACCATCAGCCTGCCCTCAACCTACTCCATCCTCCAGGGCTCTCGCATGCTGATTGAGTGCTGACTGAGTTCTTCACAGCTGAATAATATGCTGCATGTTCTTCTTGTCATGTCTGGCAAGTGAAAGAGGCTCAGTTATGTGGGTCTCCCTGGAGGGGCATCTATTATCGAATGAAGATACAGGATACCCATGCCCAGTTAAATTCAAATTTCAGATAAACAACAAACATGAGTTTCATAAAAACATATTCCCAGTATTACATGAGCTATAAATACTTGCACACTAAAAAAGGTATTCAAATTTAATTGGGCATCCTATATTTTTATTTGCTAAATTTGTCAAATTAAAGGGGGAGGGGGAGCAAGCCACTTTCCAAATAAAATTCAACCCCCCATGCTTCAGTCGGGATCTCATCAGAGAAGAAGAGCCTTTACAAGTGATCAGGGGAGTGAGCCATCATAAGACTGTGCCCTCATATAAGAGGGGAGATGGCATGGCATCTCTGCAGGCTGCCACCTCTGCATCTAGTGTGAACTGAGGTTTGTATGGACCAGCAGTCAGAAAGGAGCTCAGTGGACAGGAAAGCAGGGACAGACAGGAACCTGTTTGCCCCCATCCCCAACCTTGATGCCGCAGTGATCTGTAGGGGAACCCAGAGCTCTTGCCCTCAGGGCTACCCAAGCACCATGCCCGGCCTCCAGCCACTCAGGGAGGTCTGGTGGGAGCTGCAAGGTCTGCCCCCGACCCTCCTACACCTAAAGATGAGCAGCAGGTCAGCAACAACATGCGGGGCGGCCGCTCTGCATGGCGCTGTGCACCCACTCCAGAGCATCACATGATGGTGACTTCTTCACCTGTGCCTTAGAAACCTTGAACAGAATGTGGAATGTGGCCAGTGTCAAACCAGAACCATACAGGAGGGGAATTCTGGGACACGAAGCTTCAGCTTTGCTAGCCACAGTTCAAGGCCCCGGGGCCAGCGAAAATCATGATTACAAAGAAAGGGAGTACTGGATTTGCATCCAGTTCTGCCCTTGACTAGCTCTGTAATCTCGGGTAAGTTAACTTCTTGATGCCTCAGTTTCCTCACCTGTAAAATGTATACAAAACTCTTACATCCCTTATAGAGCTACTGAGAAGATAAAGTGAGACAAGGTGACCTATCTCACAGCTGACACCTTCTAATTAGTTCAGTTCGGTTCAGTTGCTCAGTCATGTCCGACTCTCTGCGACCCCATGAATTGCAGCACGCCAGGCCTCCCTGTCCATCACCAACTCCCGGAGTTCACTCAAACTCATGTCCATCGAGTCCATGATGCCATCCAGCCATTTCATCTTCTGTTGTCCCCTTCTCCTCCTGCCCCCAATCCCTCCCAGCATCAGAGTCTTTTCCAATGAGTCAACTCTTCGCATGAGGTGGCCAAAGTACTGGAGTTTCAGCTTTAGCATCATTCCTTCCAAAGAACACCCGGGACTGATCTCCTTTACTTTTTTATTTATTTATCTTTAATTTATTTATTTTAATTGGAGGCTAATTACTTTACAATATTGTACTGGTTTTGCCATACATCAACATGAATCCACCACGGGTGTACACGTGTTCCCAATTCTGAACCCCCCTCCCACCTCCCTACCCGTACTATCCCTCTGGGTCATCCCAGTGCACCAGCCCCAAGCATCCTGTATTCTGCATTGAACCTGGACTGGTGATTCGTTTCTTATATGATATTATACATGTTTCAATGCCATTCTCCCAAATCATCCCACCCTCTCCCTCTCCCACAGAGTCCAAAAGACTGTTCTATACATCTGTGTCTTTTTTGCTGTCCCGCATACAGGGTTATTGTTACCATCTTTCTAAATTCCATATATATGCGTTAGTATACTGTATTGGTGTTTTTCTTTCTGGCTTACTTCACTCTGTATAATCAGCTTTAGAATGGACTGGCTGGATCACCTTGCAGTCCATGGGACTCTCAAGAGGCTTCTCCAACACCACAGTTCAAAAGCATGAATTCTTCTGCACTCAGCTTTCTTCATAGTCCAACTCTCACATCCATACATGACTACTGGAAAAACCATAGCCTTGACTAGACAGACCTTTGTTGGCAAAGTAATGTCTCTGCTTTTCAATATGCTATCTAGGTTGGTCATAACTTTCCTTCTAATTAGTTAGTGAATAATAATGACCTTTTGTGTCAAAGAGTTTGCTATCCATCTATTTCACTATGAAAAAAAGCAATCATGTGTCTTAAAATATTAAGAAGCATTCTGCTGCCAAAATCCTCTCTTAATTAACTCACTAGATCAGCCTTGGAAAGATAACATAAACCACCTTCAAAAGCATCTCCAAATGCCAAGGGTAAAATCAGACACTGCATGAGCACTAGTTATGAATCTTTGAGATCCTAGCAGCCCTTCCCCATCCCCCGAATAAACCACGCAGATAAGCCCTAAGTGATGAGAACAGAGTAAAATTATGCTTCAACACTGCTGCAGATGCTGTGACTGCTTGTAAGAAGAAGGCACTTTCTTTATAAAGGCCACTTATGGGAAGGAAAAGTTTGGCAGCAGAGCCAGAATGGAACAGAAGCCAGGAGTCCGGCCAGCAGGTGGTGTGTCCAGGGGACTCGATGAGGTGTGAGCCAGGGAAGCAGGGTGGGGCCGGGGAGGGTGAGGGGCAGAGGGCTCTGAGAAAAGCAGCTGTTTCCATTCTTGGTGCCCAGAGAGTGGTGGGGAGAACGGTTTTCCAACTGGCCCTTCATCATTTGTAACTCAGGGCCTGCTTCCATAGCCATCTTGGTGCTGTGCCTCATTTTCACAGCTGAGCAGCAAAAAAAAAAAAAGCTGGGAAATTCTCTGTGGTTGAAAAAATAGAGGTAAATTGGTCCTCTTTGAGGTGTAAAGACCTCCCTCTGCCCCCTGGGCAGTCTTTTTAGCCACTTAGCCTGATTCTGAGGTCTTCTTCTTGGCAACTTGTAATTCCAGATAGCAGCAAGAAATATAACTGCACCTGAGCCTGGAGGGTTTGTGCCAGGGCTGGAGAGGTAGGGGGGCATGTTCCTAGAAGCAAAGCAGGCAGAGAAAGTTAGCTCCATTGGAACCTGGGGCTCCTGTGTCTGGAAGGAGTGAAATGGAGGGCGACGTGGCAATCTGGATATGATAACAAGTGTCCGTGTGTTAAATCCAGCCATCCCACTTCTAGGAGTTTCTTCTGTACAATGATGTTCTGTGCAAAACTGTTTGGAAGTAGGGAAAGAAAAGAAACTACCCAAGTCTCCATCAGCAGGGAATCTGTGACCTTCCTCCTTCCTTTATTAGTGCCTCTCCGACTCATTCCTTTCCAGCAGCCAGAGTGGTTTGTATAAATGCATATTACAGCAGGCTGCTCCTCTGCTCCACTGGCTTCCTATTTCCCTCAGGATAAAATCCTGGCTCCCCACCAGGCCTACAGGGCCCATGACCTGGGGCCCAACCTCCCTTTCCACCATCATTTCAAAATGCTCACCTTCTCCAGCCAAACCACACTGAGTTCAGTCCAGTCTCACTGTCGTGGCTCTTGCTGTTCCCTCTGCCTGGAATATTTGAGCCTAGGTTCTTACCTTACCTTTCTCTTTCTTCTTCTGCTGGTGGCTTTATAAATGCCATATCCTTTAGGGAGTTAGAGCACCGTTATTCCACACCCCCCGCCCCAATCCAGGGTCTCTCCATCACTTTGTCCCATCTTGCTTTCTTCATAGCACTCAGCAGAAGATGAGTTTTTATTATTATACAAATAATCTGTTATTTGTATGCTTGTTAACTGTCTCTTCCACCAGAACTGAGAGCAAGGACTTAATGTGTTGTGTGCTCTCACCTGGTGCCTAGAAACTGCCACTATATGCATGTTTGGCAAATGGATGAATAAATTAACAAATGTGTAAATATACAAGGGCATCCCTGGTGGTTCAGACAGTAAAGAATCTGCTTGTAATGCAGGAGATGTGGGTTCGACCCTTGGGTCGGCAAATCTATTACATAGACTTTTTTTTTAACATATTTTATACAGTAAGAATAGCTCCCAGGTTTTGAGAGCTTAATGGTCATTCAGGCCCAGTTGTAACCACTCTTTTATTGATTGTCTTATCTCATTTGATCTTCACAGAAACTCTGGGGTAGTAACAGTTTTAGGCACCTTTCTAAAAGAGGGAGAAACTGGCACAGAGAGGTTAAGAAACTTGCCCAAAGTCACACAGCTGGAAAGTTGAGAGCCATAGAATAGATCCAGAGTCTGACTTCCAAAACTATATTCACTAAATGGGTATAGAGTGATCACTGAGTGATCTCAGGCAAGTCAGCTCCCTTCTCTGTGCTCACCGGGGAACCCAGGCTGGCAGTCCAGAGCCACTGAGAAAAATGAGTTGGACAATGTAGGCAGAGTGCACAGCACAGGCCCTCGACACGTGGTAGCCACCCGCAAAGACTGAATGTTTGGGGAAGCAGACTGGACCTTGGCAGCCTGAAAGCCTTGTTCCATTTTTTGGAGCCAATGCCACACGGGGTCTCCCCAGGGCTTGGGTGTTTGGTTCAAGGTCATTGTCCTGTGGGGTCCCAGGGCTTCCATCTGTTGCCGCTGTGCTGGAATGCGACTCCCGGGCAGCCCAGCCAGGGGACCACGCACAGCGATCATTCTTGACATAGCTGAGCTCTGGGCACAAGGTGCTAAGAGCAGGGCAGGCAATTTCAAAGGGCCTTTGCTGCATCTTTCTTGAGAGACGAGACTCTAAAACTTGTCCTGCTTCAGCAGAACACACAGCTTGGAAAGGACGTCATATCAGGGGCAGGCGGCCCAGGCTTGGTGCCTGCCGGGCAGCACGGCCTCCGCACAAGTGGGTGAGGGAGTGTTCTGGGCGGCTTCCAGTGTGGATTGCGTGTGTGGGTTCCTGCGCCTCCCCCCTAAAGCCTCAAATTCACATCTATTTTTGGGATATTTGCTGACACCCCGTTGTCTCCTCCCCTTCCCCCAAAGGTCTGGGATCTTGTCGGTTGCTCTCTGTGTGTCCACAGAAAATGCTGAGTAAATACTCCTCAAATGAATGGATTGCCCCTTCTGCCAGTTTCATCATGTTAGAAGGCCTTGGAATTTAATCCTGCTTTTGGGACGAGTTGGGTAACTTTGAACTCTGCTTTCAAGGCTGAAAGTCTCTGGAGTCAGGCTGCCTGGGTTTGAACCCAGACTCTGCTTCTTACTAGCCATGTCAACTTAGGAAAGTTTCTGAACTACTCCGTGCCTCAGTTTCCTCCTCTGGGAAGTGGGACCCTTGCAGTGCCTTCGTCACAGATTGGCATGAAGATAAATGGCTCAGCACATGGCAAGTGCTTACAAGGTGGCCAGGCACAGAGTAAGGTCTAGATAAATATTAACTCATATTCTTTTATTATTATTATTAAATCAACTTTATTAAAGAGTAACTTTCAAACAATAAAATGCACTCGTCTTAAGAATATGGTTAGATGAGTTCTGATAGATATGTACACCCATGGAAGCACCACCTCAATCGAAGGACAGTCCCACCTCCACAAATGTTCCCTCTGTCCTTCGGTCAAGGCCCTCCTCTCCCCTGGCGCACTGGTCTGCTCTCTGTCTCCATAGCTCAGTTTGAAGGTTCTGGAACTTTAGATAAATGGACTCTTATGCCATGTGCGGGAGCCCCGGGTTCCTTCTTCTCAACATGTTTTTGTCCATGTTGTTGTGAGTATCGGTAGTTTGCTCCTCTTTACTGTTCTAACTCATGCTATTGCCAGTGATTTCCTCAGTCTCGGTTTCCTCTTCTGGGAAATGAGGTTAATAATTTCCACCTCATAGAATGTGGTGAAGGAGAAACGAGACCCTGAGTGGTGCAGCCGCATCCCCGATCCCCAGACGGAGGACCCTGCATCCTGGGCCCAACCAAGCTCTCCCATCGCCGCCCCCTGGTCCCCAGTGAGGGGCCCTTCCAACTTCACAGGAAGCCTGGAGCCCGAAGGGTTGATGGGGGAGGACCTTCTGAATAGATGCACAGCTGGGAGATGATGGCCATGTTTATAAAGCAGATTGTTATTTTTTAATTCTTTGCCTTGTGTCCTTTCCCCTACTTCTCTCTTTTAAGGATAATTAAAATGCAAGCTGGCACTCCCTGCGAGGAGACAGCTGAAGATTTAATTGCCCCAAGAAAAATTTTCCAGTGAAAGGTCTTGCGGTAATGGCAGCTCCCGGCCTGGTCGCCTGAGCGCTTTCGCATTGCGCACATAATATTAGCGGTAATGCCTTCATCTGCATGTGCACAGGGTCCATTTACTGGCACGGAAGAGCTGGGGCAGAACGGAGCCGTCGGCCTCAGTCAGGCCACCGCCTGCTCACCATTAAACTCTCACCCGGCCTCACTCTGGAGACAGGTCTGTGTCCCAGATCCACGCAGCCGGCTACTGCACCAGCTGACCCTGCCCTGAGCGGGCCTGCGGGGCAGGAGGCCCGGGCGCCTGGGAACGGCCCCTTCCACCACGAGGGTTTGCCCTGTTGTCCTTGAAGTGCGGCCAGGAGGACACGTCTGCTGAGTGGCCGAGCCCTGCCAGCTTTCCAAGCCGGGCCATTTGCCAGCTGTGCCTGGGTCATGCGATTTCAGGGGAGAGAACGATCTTGCAATCTCTCATTCTGTTCTCTTAGTGCGGCCCAGATGAGGCATCAAAGGCTCAGAGAACGGTCACGGGCTCCTTGTCCGTTGGGAAGCGTGCATCAATTTTTAAAAAAGTGATTACTCTGAACCCAGGATCACGATGAAAGGCAGAGAGACTCAGTAGGGAAAGTCAGACGGACTGGGGTTTGAGTCCTAGTTCCAAACCTACCAGTGGGTGCAGGTTTCAGCTCTCTTATGATGCCGTGATGTCTCCAACTTCTGAGTCTTTGTGCACTCTCTTCTTTCCCTAACCTTCTTCCCTGTCTCTTCCTTCCTTCCTCCTTTCCAGGCCTCCATCCCCCCCGACCCTTCTACTCACTCATCTAATAAATATTTATTGGGTGCACCCTGTGGACTGAGTGCAGGAGTTACATTAGTAAGCAAAGGTGACAGCCCTTTGCCCTGAGGCGGCTCCCAGGGCAGTGGAGGAGGGTGTTAGGCCATCACAAGGTCAGTATATACTACAAACTGTGACCAGGGCTGCAAAGGAGAAGCTGTGGACAGGATTGTTACTGTGGTGTCAACAAAGGAACCCAAGCCCTCTTTGATTTAGAGGACTAGCAGGAAAGATCCCGCAAGTGCTCCTGGCAGGAGAACAGCATGTGCAAAGGCCCCGTGGTCCCGCCAGCAACTGTCAAGTGATTGGTGTTGCCAGAGCAGGGCGACATGGGGGGAGTAACACTGGGCCAGCCCACACAGGGAAGGCATAGCCTTACCCAGTGCCTCCACACCCTCTTCCTCTGGCTCATTCTTACTCATCCTTTAGGGCTCAGCTCAGGAATTTCCCCTCCAGAAAGCTTCTCTGCTCTGTGCAGGCTGAGAGGCCTATGACTTTCTGCTATAGGACAAAGTGTCCAAAACTTAGAAATGAGGCAAATAAGGTGGCGTTTCCTTTCAATACCGTTGTTTAAAAGACCCGCTAAAGGATCAGTTAATTCTGTGGGAAGTACACCCGAGTTTAACTTTGTCATTCTGTATTTGCATCATGTTTTATCATTTCCTGAAATTGCAAGTTGACATCCTCTTGTTCTAGTGGTGCTCCAGCAGTGTCGGGATTGCTACCAGTGCTCTGGCTTCCTCACACCCCAGGAGCTCACAAGGGTGTGGCTATCGTCTGTCAACATTTTATCCTCAGAATTTTGCACAGGGCCAGCTTCACAGCAGGAGCCTGAGAAATAATTATTGGCTGAATGAGCAATCTTGACCTTATCTCTTCATGTCTCTGAGCCTCAGTTTTCTTATCTGTTAAATGGACATCATAGCATCCATCTTCAGAAGAAGTAAAAGTTCAGTGAAATACAGACTTCAGTTCCCTGTGATCCTGTGGGCTTCAGTGCCCCTTGTCCCAGGGCTGGATTCCAGAGATAGGAAATGAAGATCTGGTGTGGGGAGCTCAGGCTGGGGGGACACTTAGTCACTGGACGAAGGAAGGGTGACTCTCTGTGGGGCCAGGGCAGCCAAAGGCAGCTCCACCTGGTATTTGGTGGGATAGGGACACCAGCCTGGCTGGAGAGTCAAGTCTGGGCTGGGGAAGAGCAGAAAGTGTCCTTAAATAGACCAGGTGGGGTATAAGGAAGAGATGCTGGAAACCAGGCTGGCGTGTTGGATTCCCCAAAGTTGGTAAGAGGGGGACATCCTAGGCTGAGGGAGGGAGGGACTTGATAAAATCATTTCAGCCAGGAGAGGAGAGCCACCATCATTGAGTTCCTCTGAGAATCTGACCTTGGTGTGTGCATGTGTGTGTATGTTAGTGTGTGTGAGACTGTGTGCATGAATCTGTATATGTGGTGTGTGAGCGTAGAGGTGTGAATGTGTGTGTGGGTATGAATCTGTGTGAAGGTATATGTAAATACGTGAGTGTGGGTGTGAGAGAGTGTGAATGTGTGTGTGGACTGCTGTCTGTGCCACAGTGTTGCAAAGGGCTGATCTATTCTCTATTTAACCTTCACAAGAGCCCCCTGGGCTTTCCAGGTGGCTCAGTGGGTAAAGAACCTGCCTGCAATGTAGGAGACATCAGAGATGTGGGTTCAATTCCTGGGTCAGGAAGATCCCCTGGAGGAGGGCATGGCAACCTACTCCAGTATTCTTGCCTGGAGAATCCCATGGACAGAGGAGTCTGGAGGGCTACAATCCATAGGTTGCAAAGAGTTGGACATGACTGAAGCAACTGAGCCCAGCACATCACAGAACCCTCTGAAGTGAAGACTACCACTCCCTGCCCCATTTCACAGGTGACCAAACGGAGGCTCAGAGGTGAAGCCCTTTGTCTAGGGTCAGGGTAAGGGCTCTGAGCAACTGTCTCGACACCCGTGGGTGGAGAGAGGAGGGGTGTGGGCACAGGGTGATAGGGGGGTAATTAAGGGAGTCTCACTAGACCAAGTGATGATAAATGGTTTATCACTGTTTTGTGTGCTTATTTTGGTTGTGTCTGCTCAGACGATCAGTGGTGTCCGACTCTGTGACTCCATGGCCTGGAGCCTGCCAGGCTCCTCTGATCATGGGATTTCCCAGCCAAGAATACTGGAGTGAGTTACTGTTTCCTTCTCCAGAGGATCTTCCAACCCAGGGATCGAACGTGCATTTCCTGTGTCTCCTGCATTGGTAGGTGGATTCTTTACCACGGAGCCACCTGGGAAGCCCTGCTCTTTTGGTCACCTGGATGTTATTTTTCAAAGGAATCTAGCAATGCTCTCTAAGCTCTCACCTGGGCAAGGCCCAGGGCTGGGCTCCTGGACCAAAGATAAAGAACTGATACTATCTTAAGAAAGTGTCAGGTTGGGACAGGCATCAACTTGGGGGTGGGGTTGAATCCCCCCTGGGCAGTAGTCTCTTTCAGACTCTGAGGTGTAACTTGTTTGTAGAGAAATGCAGACCTTGAGTGTGTACTTGGATTTTCACATTTGCAAGCCCCCATGTAACCACCATTTGGGTGGGGAAACAGCTTCCTGTCACCCCAGAGGGCCCTTAGCCTCCTCCCCTCCACTGCTTCCTCCAAGGGTAGCCCTCCACTGACCTCTGTCACCAAGCTTTTGCCTGTTTCTGAACATCTGGGCCCCATATCTTTTTGGAAAACACTTTAAATTTCATAATCCTGTATTCAGAAAACAAATCCAGCCCCTAATCAAACACAGTGTAATGGTTAAGGGAGCCAAAGCAGGGACCCCAGTGGTGACAGGCTGAACCCTGGGGAGGCCTGAAGTTGCCTGGGCTGGCTGTTGACCAGGCAGGAGAGCGAGACCACCCTGGCACTTTGTGGGTAAGACCACATGGTGTTTCCTGGCTCCCAGTAGAGCCCAGTGCACCCCATCATTGTCTGTGGCCCCCACTGTCTCACCAGCACCCCCCAGCCCCCAACATGCCTGTCTGGTGCCCACCCATACCCACAGCAGCACCACTGCCCAGGCAGATGTTGGCCCTTGAACAAAACTCCTAATCTCTCTGCTAAATGGGGGATAAATCATAGGACCTACCTTAAAGCTTTGTTAAGAGGACAGATGAACTGATATTAAATAAGTTAATATTTGTACAGAGTTTAGGAGACTTTCTAACATGCAGTAAGGGCTTATGTTAAAACTAAATAAAATAAAGAAATCTGGATTGAATCTTGGCTGGTGGGAACATGCTGGAAGACGCAGGGTTTTTTTTACTGTTGAGCATTAGAATCTTGAGAGTGAAGTGAAAGTCGCTCAGTCGTGGCAGACTCTTTGTGACCCCATAGGCCAGAGATAGCCAGTCCTTCTCCAGGGGATCTTCCCAACCCAGGGATTGAACCCAGGTCGCCTGCATTGCAGACAGATTCTTTACCAGCTGAGTCACCAGGGAAGCCCAGAATCTTGAGAAGGAGCAGAGATTTTCCTGATTATAATGTAAAGTGGGCAGGGGCTGCAGAAGTCAAGCCCAATGGGTCCTCCTGGGTGGGGCAGGGTGGGGGTGTTATCGCTCTCCTTTGCTCAAGGAATGCAGAGGAGATGCCTGATAAATGCCAAATGCTGGCAGGAGGGAGAGGGTCACTTGGCTCCCATCAACTAGAGGTTGCTCACCAACCTAAGCCCCAGAGATCTGGGCTGTGGAGAAGCAAGGCCCAGGTGCTGCGTGAATTCTATCCCCACTTCTCCTTGCCTGGACATGCAGTCCTCCACCCCCAACTTCCCAGAGAACAAAGACATTTCCCCACCCACTGGGCCTGGATTCCTGCCTGGAACACCTCATCCCAGGAACACACACATATTTCACAGGTTGGGGCTGAGGAAGGGGAGCTGAATTCTCTGTCACCTGCCAAGGTCCTGGCCTGTGAGGCAAGCAACCTCTCCGAACCCTGCAGGAAGTTCGTTGCCTCCTGTGTGACCACATGGACCAGGCCAAGGTCTCAGGACTGATCCTCGGTGGGCTTGTGGATCCAAGTACAAGTCCAAACTCCACTGAAGATTCATTGTGTGAGATTGGCCAGGTCATGGGTACTTCTGAGCCTCAACTTTCTCTCTCTGCAAAATGGGCACACAGCTGCCACTGCTATTGGACAATTAGGAGAATTAAACGTGATGGGGAAGAGCCAGACTTCTAGTGCTCTGCTGTGGGGCATTAGGAAAAGGACTTCACTTTTTTGTGCCTTGGTTTACTCATCTGTAACATAGGGATAAAAAGAGTTCCTACCTCACATGATGGTTGGGGGGATTAAATGAGTTAATAATTACAAAGCACTGGCATATTACTTACCATAGCAGGTATTGGCTTTTATAATTGCTAATAATTTTGCATAGTCAGTGCTAATATGTAATGTGATGCTATTAACTCAGTGGCTAGAAGTTGGTCTCTGAAGCTGGCAGCTGGAGTTTGAGTCTTAGCAACGTCACTTATTAGCTGTGTGACCCTGTATCAGTTACATCACCTCTCTGTGCCTTGTCTATAAAATCAGGTCAGTACTATTATTTACTTGGACTTGTGAGGTATGAAAGGGTTAATCAATGTACAGTGCCAATACACAGTAAGCATTGACTATAAATGTTATGTTGACATCATTATATAATTGTCATTCATATTGTTAATATTCTTATGGAGGGTACATCAACATTTATTGAGCACCTACTAGCACTAGACATGAATTATCCGGCGGGGATAGTCTAGGACAAGCATTAGCTCCTCATTTGGTAGAAGAGGAAAGTGGGGCCCCAAGAGGGTGACCCATTTGTCCAAAATCCTACAGGTAGTGAGGGCAACCAGTCCCCTCTGTGCAGTGTTTAGGGCAGAAAGGAAAGAACCAATGCTCAGCGAAGGCCTGTTATGTGCCAACCCTTTAATGCCCACACTAACCCTGGAAGGGTATTACTGTCCCTATTGTGCTGATGCCTGCCCTGAGTCTCAGCGAGGTGAGTGGTTTGTTCTCAGAGCTACAAAGTGGCAGATCTGGGATTCAAACTTGGTTTTCTGTTGGAATTTCGCTCAAGCGGGTGTTTTGGGCTTTCTTACACTGACTCCCTATGAACCAAGGGAAACGAAGTCTTTGTGTCTATAAAACCCAAGTGTGCATGTGTGCTTGCTCAGTCATATCTGACTCTGCGACCCCATGGACTGTAGCCTGCCAGACTCCTCTGTCCATGGAATTCTCCAGGCAAGAATACTGGAGTAGGTTGCCATTTCCTTCTCCAGGGGATCTTCCCACCCCAGGGGTAGAACCTGTGTCTCCTGCATTGGCAGGCGGATTCTTTACCGCTGAGCCACCTGGAAAGCCCCAGAGAGAGGCCCAAACGCTGAGGCTGCTTCCAAGCCCGGGGGCCCAGGCGATCTTCTCCCAAGCTCACGTGGACAGGACAAACTCACAGAGACAAGGATACTCAACATCCAAAGGGGCTGTTGTTACCCAGAAATCTTTATTACAAAAATATTTTGCAAGCCAAAAAGTTTAAGTTGCAACTATATACAAAATGGGGCCTGTTTCCTTCCCCACAGTCTGAAAATAAACTCCCAAAACCATGCTCCTTCCGTACTGTTGTTTGGACCGTTTCCTTTTCCTGGGGTTCGATACACAAGGTATGGGAATCTCCAGGCTGCCAGGCTAAGTCTAAACTACATGACTTCCTTGGCCTCATTCCTTACTCCTCTTCCAAAATTCAAAATAAAATTAAAGTGGCACCAAGAAAACATTCTTTTAAAATTCTGTATGTGCTTGTGTGTGCTCACACACGTGTGCTCTCTCTGGGTAAAAGAGAGGGAGACCAGGGTTTACAAGCCAACCTTATGGAATTTGGAAGTAGCTCGAGCCAGGTGGCTGGGACACTGAGCTCCCAGATGCCACAACTCGGCTCATGGGGCCAAAGCTGCTCACATGGCCTGTTGGCTCAGCCAGTTCCTGGATGCCATCATGTAATACAAATCACTGTTCCCCAGAGAGGCAGGTCTGTGCTGGCCTCCCAGGGTTCCACCTGGAGGACCTGCTGATGGGCAGGATGGCTCAGCTTCTGGCTCTGACAGCCTGTGCCAGGACTCCCTTGGGCATCCAATGGCTGGACCCAGGGGGCAGTGAAGATTAGCATCTCAGCTCTGAGAGTGGATCAGTTACATGGGAAAACTGAATAAACAGGGCTTATGACACCTGCTTGCCCTGGGCCCAGCTAGGCTGCCACACTGAATTGGAAGGGCCAGGGTTCTGAGGGTAATGGGGTCAGAGCCTCTGCCCAACCTCTTGAGACAGAGGGACAGACGGTGGGTCATTCCTGGCTTCACAGATGTCCAGGCCTCCTGGCTGTCTTTGATTTATTCCAGTTTGATCCAAATAGGGTTTGGGAACATAAATGAAAGATTCTGTCTTCAGAGAGCTGGAATGACAGGGGATGGGACGGGGGGTACAGCCAGGCACAGCTTCCTACCCTGCATGGCCCTAAAGTGCTTGTGAGAGATGGAGGGGAGGGACAGCGTCTTTCCTCCCCCCTCTTTACAGGTAAGCATACTGAGGCATGAGGTCTCAACCAGACCTTGTGGAGAAGGAGGCAGCCTGGAGAAATAGGGGCAGGTTCAGACTTACCACACTGGGGGCTCAGGAAGCAGAAGAACCAGCCACGTGGAGGGAAGGCTAAGTGTCTCCATGGAGCAGCCAACCTGGAACCGTCTGCCCCACCCTCAGGGCTCTGGGACCGGGAGGAACTCAGTTTCTGCCATGAGTGATTCTCTCCTGGACAACTGACCGTTCAGCCCCAGACTGTGCAAGACCAACCACGCACATCAACACATGACAAAGAGCCAAGATAACGCTGCTGTTGTTTTAAGAAAAAAAAAAAAAAAAAACAGAACAAAACACCACAGATCAAATTTTCTAACACCTCAGTTTCAAGATTGCACATTTCACATTTCTCAATAATTTACAGGCGTCCACAGCGAGATGTTGTGAGTTAGTGCTTGCTGAAGGAAGCGAACTCAGGTCTGGAAAGGAGAGGTGGGGCCACATGGAGCGTCATAGTCAAGATGACGGGTCCTCTAGGTCTCGAGGGCTGCGAGGAGAAAGGGTGTTTCTGTCCCTCAGTCCTTGGTGGTGGAGGAGTTCCTCAGAGGGTCCTCTCCTCCCCAGGGCTTGTGGCCGGTCACTCCAGGGCGGGGAAGGCCAGAACTGCTGGCAGCCACTGCACCAGGTCTCAGGAGGCGGGTCCAGCTTCCCCATGGACAGGCAGTTCAATCTAAAGGGGATAGCTTTCCCCAAAGCCCCAGCTGGTAGTTCTGGGGGGAGGAGGAGGTATGTTTTCTCCCTCCTCACTCTGGAAGATCAAGCCACGGAGCGTCAAGGAGGCAATCAGAGGTCTCTAAGACCATGACCAAGACCCACAGTTGATGGACAGAGGCGTGAGAGTTCTCGCACCCACAGTGGCTCTGGCCAGTTCCAGGCCAGCTCCCCGCCTGGTTTGGCAACACCAGCCTCCATGTGTGGCCACGTTGGAGGGTCATGGCTACCCTGGAAATGCTGGTGAGCCAACTGGGTTGAGGAGACAAGAGCTACCCTCACTCCTGGGTCCCAGGGCCTCTGCCACCCTAGCCCCCCAGGAACTGGGCTGGTTGTCCTCACCACGGCTGCTCCGTGTGGGACAGGAAGGCTCATGGGGACAGACCCTAGAGATGACCACGGCCCTGTTCACTTCCTCTGGACCTGGACACTGGCATACTCTGAGTAGGATGGCTCAGGCTTGGGGGCCGGTTGCTTGGGGGTCCGGTTGAGGTGGACCATGTCCAGGTCAGCGTAGGTGAGGGTGTCCTCAGACACAGGTGGCGGGCGGGCCTGAATGCTGGCATACTCCGTGTGGTTGTTCGGTTCATTGGCCTTGGGGGTTGATTTCTTCCCCTTGGGCAGGTTCAGGTCTGCATATGTGATGTCATTGTTGTCTTGGATCTAAATGAGATAGAGAGAAGGTCATTCTGGAGCCCCTGCCAGTCACCACTGGGATCAAGTCCGGATGCTCTGTCTCCTCTTGGCCTCCACTAGCTCAGCCTTAATTCATGTCCCCTCTTCTCCAGCTGAGGTCACCTGTCTCCAGCCTTGCCCTTCCAATCAGCCTCCTCATATAGCCTGAAGGCTCTTCCTAAACGTCAGTGTGGTCACTTCATAGCCCTGCCTCAATGTCACCCCTCCTGCAGTTCTTGCTTGCCTTTCCTGATGCGCTTTCCTCTGCTGAGAAAGTCCAGCCCCCTTTCTCCTTGTGATGAAGCCCAACGCACCCTGTCAATTTCATCCTAAGACCTTCTGCTCAGCTGGGTCCAGGACCGTGACTCTGCACTTCCCTCTGTGCTTCTCCATCACAGCACCCACCCCTTAGCTAGGACCGCCTGTGCCTGTCCAGGGGTGTGCATAGATGCTGATCCCCAGTGGCTGGGGACATTCATTTATTTACTCATTTATTAAACAAGTATTCACTAGGCATTTGTTATGATGCAAAAATCAAGGCTGGCACAGAAAAAACCAATCAATGTTAAATGAATAAATGAATGAGTGGTAGATGAATAAACGGATGGCAACTCTTCCAGCCCCACTCTAGCTGAGGCTGGGGACTGGGGAAGAGAGGATGGGAGTTTGTGAGAATGAGGGCAGCAGTTAACAGGAGGCAAAGGTTTTGTAGGCAGAAGTCGGAGTGTGAATCCGGGTTCTGTTCTCTCTGGAGGAGGGACTGGGCAGTTCACTTAGCCTCTCTGGGCCTTGGCTTCCCCATCTTTAAAGTAGGTCTAATAATAGTATCTGTTGCCATGGTCACTGGGAGGATCCGATGAGCTGGTCTCAGGACAGAGCCTGGCTCATGCCGGGTGCGTGGATGTGCGGCACATGTCAGCAATCCACCACCTGGCAAACCTGAGCTGCTCCTATGTGCCTGTCTTATCACTCACAACTGCCATCTTGAAATTACCCATCATGAAAGATACTTCGCTTCTTTGTGCCTAGCAACTTAACTGTGGAAGTGGAGGGGAATGACCAACACCCATGATCCCAGCTGACACACAACAATAACCTCAGACCCTGACGGCTCTCACGTGGATCACCTGATTTAGGTGCTATCACAACCCTGCTTGGTAAGACATATTTATCCCACTTTATGGTGAAGAACCTTATAGCCAGGGAGGTGAAATAATGGGGTCAAAGTCATACAGCTAGAAAAGAGTCGAGGTCTGCTGGCCTCTAAAGCTGTGGTCCGACCACATGGCCCCTGTCCTCAACCCTGCATGCTTGCTCACTTCTCTCTGGGAAATCCATGCCAGCATTAAGGGCTGGGAGTCCTAGTTACAGGGCTGCGAGCTCACAAGAGCCCTGCTCACTGCCCAGGGCTTGGCACATAGTAGGTCCTCAGTAAGTCCCGACTGACTGTAAATTCTGTACAGGATTCAGTGACCAGCTCTTTCCACCATCATTCTTTCCCTGGAAAATTCCAGAAAGAACTTTGACTTTTAAAGTGCCAGAAAGTAAAATGACTGGGGAAAAAGCCTTCCTGACCCATGATTGGAAATTGTCTTGTATTTCTAATCATTGCCTGAGCTGGTGGGGGAGGGGAGGTTGGCATCGAGTCGGGAGAGTTCTGGCCTACAAACACTGTGCATTTTGCCAGCCTGGCTCTCTTCAACAAATTACAGCTACAGCGATGACAACTGCCAGGGAAATGTCAAGGACAGCTGGCTTTTCTCATTCCAGGTTCAGGGCTGGGCCTGTCTCCTTACACGACGCTGAGGAACCCTCTGCCTCCCAAGGTCTGATAGCATCAGCCAGTGCAGACAGGGCCAGAGTTCTCAGAAACAGGCCACCAACCATGGTGACTGTAAAGCCTCCTCAATAATGCTGGGGTGGAACTGCCAGCTCCAGGGGCATGTGCCGTTGCACGAGGTGATCAATGACATGGGGCCTTCCCATCAGCAAAGGCAGTGCAGTGCTGTGTTCCCGCACGTGAGAGACACAGG
Source organism: Bos taurus (assembly GCF_002263795.3). Classification (NCBI taxonomy): domain Eukaryota; kingdom Metazoa; phylum Chordata; class Mammalia; order Artiodactyla; family Bovidae; genus Bos; species Bos taurus. The sequence goes on from NC_037340.1 coordinate 53,201,515, forward strand.
GCTGCAAGGGTGCTCCGGGTAGAGGGGCTGGCCAGGCACAGGCACGGAGGCCGGATGGCGTGAAGAGCACTAAAGCCAAGTCCAGCAGCACCATTTACACAGAACACATGGTGGATGGTGCCCTTCCAAGCTGCGCAGGGATTGGCACTGAGAGAGGCTGGGAGAGACTCTCCAGGCTGGGGCCGGGGCGGGGGGTGGGGGTGTGTGTGTGGTGGTGGTGGTGTGTGTGAGATGGGTGGAAGGATGCGGGGAGGGGGAGGGGAAGGGGAGGGGAGGACTCAGGAATGAATGTAAGGATCCTCCACCCCCGGCACCCACCCACCCTGGTGAAGAAGTCTTAATTTAGAACAGGATCTGCAACTCCTGTTGATGCAAGGAAATCACACCACCGATCTCCCAGGAAGGGCATCTCACCAAGGACTGTACCTGAGTTGTTTCTCTGGTGTTCTTCTCGGGCTCGTGCAGCCTAAAAAGGAAAGAGACGCACAGATAAAAATACCCTCACTATCTCTAGTGCTCATGCACACGGATAAGAATAACATTTAGGTTCCACTTCCTATACGGGTGGAGGACATGGATGAGCCGTTCCCAACAGAAACACAACTGCTGATCACATGTTTGGACCAAAGGACTTTTCAACAATGCACTACTTTTTTTGTTTGTTTGTTTAACCTACTTTATTATCAAGGATCTTTAAAAACTGTAGTACTCGGTGCTGGGGAAGCTGCGGTGAGACTGGCAGGTTCACGAACTGCTGGTGGAGGGGCTGACCAGCATAATGCTCTCTGGAAACAGCTTGTCAAAGTCAAGAGCTTGGAAGGTGTCCTCATCTTTTGACTCATAACTGCACATTTGGGGGTATTGGTATTCAAAATATAGAAAAAGCTTTATGCACTAAGGCATTTACCACAGAACGAGATGGGAGAGGGAGGTTTACATCTCACAGCTCCACCAATTGGGACTGGTTAAGGAAATCAGGATAGATTTTGTAGATAAAGACTTAAGAGGTTTATGAGGAGGCTTTCTTTTTTTTATTACAAATGATTACATTAAAATGATAAGCATAAAATTCTCTGTGGAATGACCCCAATTATGAAAAATGTGTGGATAACACTGTAAGGAAATCTAGTAAAATGCTAACAGCAGTGGTCTTGGGGTGGTATTTTTTCTTCTTTTTAGTTTCCTAATGTTCTATATTCTACACACCTAAGTCTTATCATTAAGAAAAGAAAAGAGGAGGGCCATGTGTTCTGATTAATCAAAGAAGCCGTTCATGCACTTGATTCTGTAATTGGAGGCTGTGGCTTGGCTCACTGCAGGGTCACAGTCAAGGTGGTGAGTAAACCAGAGTCACTGATTCGGCAGTTGTGTAAATTCTCAAGCCAGCCACTCTGGGGACATTAGCCTGGCTCATGTCAGAAATGAGCAATGGGGCTTGGCAGCGGGGTTATTAATGGATTTGGCATGAGTGCTTGGCTCAGAAAGCAGTTCTGGGGCATGACGGGCCCCACGTGGCCACAGCAACAGCCCTCTGGGAGTAGGGACGCTGTCTGGAGAAGACTGCTCACTCGGCTCCATCCATGCCCCTCCTGCTTCCCACCTGTCTGGGTCCCCGCTGACTCTGGTTCAAGTCCAACACCTCGACCTGCTTGTAAGTCCCATGGAGTCTGGTCCTGGCTGACCACCCCGCCTGCCCCCGACACACCAACCCAGACTCATTCACTCCGTCATCCTCATTCACCCACTTATCCACCCACCCAATATTTCTCAAGGGCTACTCAATGTGATGCACTTTACATGTCAACAGCCTTGAAGGACCTCCTGAACAGCTCTTCCTCTTGGTTAACCTTTGTTCATCCTTCAAGACAACTACATTGTCACGTATTTGGGATGGCTTCTGACAGTGCTAAGCTGGCTGGGCTGTCCCTCCGTGACAGTTTCAAACTCCTTGCATATTTTCCCATCGGGTTTGTATGTCTGTCTGTCTGCCATGCTTCCTCACCACATGGGTATAGGTGCTCAAGAGACTTGGAAGGAATGCCAATCAGTCTGCCCCAATGCCTTTGCACACTCAGTCCACCTTGCCTCTTCCTCTGATCCACTCCTTCTCTTCCCCCAGAGTTGTTTCAAATGGTCATTTCTCAGGGAAACCTTCACTATCCCAAAATCCATTCTCAGAACACTGGGCTCCTCTCTCAGAGCGATAATTATAGACGGGAAGCAGTTATCCATTTTGTCATGTCTCTCTCTCCTTGGGTCTCTCCCGTCTCAGTGAATGGCATTGCTATTACTCATCCTTGTGCTCAGCTAAAGAAATGGGAACCGCCCCCCAATTCCCCTTCCTCCTCCTTTACAACCCGTGTCTAATCCACCACAAGGCTTGTCGATTTGCCTCCAAAATACATACCAGACACCATCATCGCCACCATCCAGGTTTCAAATTTCTGAAGAGCTTCCTCCCTGGCGTCTCTGCTCTAGGTCTGCCCCCCCACCCCCCACACTCCACTCTCCACATGTAAAATGCATACGTTATGTCATGTCACTTTTCTGCTCAAAACCCTCAACTCCTTCCCACCACACACTGAAATCCATCTCTGTGTCCTGACTGCCCGGCCCACGTGATGTGCTGTAGCCCCTGTCTCTGGCCTCGCTCACTCCACACTGCTCGCCCTCCCCCTGCCTCTCCCCCGTTCTGCCTCCTCCTTGGTCCATGAACACGTCCAGCTGCTCCTGCCTTGGGGTTTTGGCACTGGCTGTTCCCTCTGCCTGGTCCACCCTTGCCCCTGATGTTCCCAAGGCTAGAGCCTTCTTGCCCCTCAGCTGTCATCTAAATGTCCCCTCCTTAGATGGCCTTCCCTGACCACCCACGGCACACTCGCTCCCGCCTCTGCTTTGAGCCTGTGCATTAGTCCGCACCTGTAGCACACCACGTATTAACCTCCCAGCTAGTATGGTAACTTGCCTCCCTGTGGACCACGAGCTCCATGAGAGCAGAGACTAGGTCCATGATGTTTACCACCGGAGCCTCGACACCTAGTAATGAGCTGGTGCATCATCAGCACGCTAGAGATGTTTGTTGAATGAATGAACGAACATCTCTCCAATCAGATCAAAAGTGCAACCGACCGGGGCTAGTGTCTTTTTATTCCTTTTTGCAATCCCCCCAGCTTAAGGCCTGGTGCTCAATCCAGATGAATAAATGAAAGAATCAGGGAAGCCTTAACTATTCTAAGAATAAACGCAGTGAATGTCTGACAAGTGAACAAATGGCCAACGAAATGAACCCCAGTGCCCAATTAAGGGAGCAGAGCCACATTTTCCTCTCATCTGAGCTGGGGAGGATTACAATGTTCTCCTGTACGTTCCTAACCCAGGGAGTTAGAAATAGCCAGTCCTCCCACTGGCCCTGCAACCTGATGGGCCCTTTGAGTTCAAAGCAGAGGCACCCCCAACTCTTGCCACTGCCCCTCCCCCTCCCGGGAAGCTGGCTTATTACCCACGCCAACATTCTCTGCAAAGTGTCTGATCCCAGCCAGCCGAGCTGAAGCTGGCAGCTGCATGGAAAAGCACCAGTACCGCTCACTAGCTAGCGCTTTGGTTTAGAGAGATCAAAGGGAGCAAGTGATCTCACGGCTCCCTGGGTAGGATCATGCTCAAAAACTGAAAAAAAAAAAAAAAGGCAGAAAACGGTTGGCTTCTCTGGGGAAGAAGAAACAGGCAGCAAGAAGCACTGGATCAGTGATGAAGAGCCTCAGCTTCAGCGTCAGAGAAACCTGGGTTGACTCATAGTCTGCACTTTGCTAGCTGTGGGTCCTTGGGAAGGTCACAACACTTCTCTGAGCCTCAGTTTCCTTAACCACATATAGGGACAATAATAAGCATCTAAAGCAGGGGTTCTCAAAGTCTGGCTTAGAAACAGCAGTGTCAGCACCACCTGAGAACTTGTTAGAAATATAAATTCTGCATCGAAACTCAAGGGAACGGGCCAGTAATCTGCGTTTTAATAAGCCCTCCTAGGGATTCTGCTACACACTCAAGTTTGAAAACCTCTGTTGAATTAAATTGGGATAATAGTAAATCACAGGATTTTTGTGATAATCAAATCACCAATGAGCTAATATAGGTGAAATCATAGATCTGTGCCTAGAACACAGTGAGTGCTCAATAAACGTTAGCTGCTGCTGTTGTCATTATTATTATTGACACAGCCCTTTTCTTCCAGAAATGTATTGATAATTGGGGAGACAAGACAAGTAAAAATAGTGACAGCAGTAAGAATGAAGCAAAAAAGACAGCTCCTTCCATAGTTGAGGCTGTGAAGCCACTGACAGGGATAGTTTTTAGGATTCATGAGGTTAGAGATCAGGGATTACTGGAGTAGTTTGGGGTAGCATTTATTCATTCAACAAACCATTACTGAGCACCTATTCCATTCCAGGCACAGTGCCAAGTTCAGCAGTAATCAGCAATGAACGTGAGGGAGGTAACCCACCCTGCCTTGAAGAGGGGTAGGTCACACTACAGGGACAAGTGCAGAGACAGCCTGGATAGCCCAGTGTACCCAGCTCCCAGGAGGAGACTCTGTCCCTGGAGGAGGTAATGCCCTTGCTGAGCCCAGAAGGAAGAGCAGGAGGTAACCAAGTAAAAGGAGGCTCACCCACGCTAGCTTCCATGTCAGACCACCCAGGGGCGCTGTTCAGAACCTGCTGTGACTGCCAGGCCCTGCAGTTGTGCAGATCCTGGGTGATTCAGGAGCAGGGGTGGGGAGCACAGGGTGAGGAGAACGAGAATGCAGCGTGAGGGAGGAGGTGGGGGCCGAGGCTGAGCCATGGAATTCAAGCCCTGGGAGTGGTAGTGAATGAAACTGTCCAGCTCAGCAGGGCTGCACTGCAAGGGGCTTGGGGGCCTCAGGAGAGCATCTGGACTGTTAGGAGGGCCCACAGGGAATCACTGAGGGGTTCCAGGCAAAGGACGAAAGCCAAGCCTTGCTCTTGGGAAAGAGTGTACTTGGTGTGGGAAGAATGGCGGGTGAAGGCATGGCAACAGGAAACACATTTCTCTGCGGGCGTGAGGAGCCCGGTTTTGCTGGAATGGTGGCTCTGTTTGTTCGGGGACCCGGAGGCTGGGAGGCTGGCCAGGGCTCAGAGCAGGAAGCCACCTGTAGAGGTCAGAGCAGAAAGCAAGGCTTTCTCCCAAGGGTACCACAGACTCCTGGTACGGCAGGAAGGCCCGATGCTTCCCAGGACTCCTCAGATGGGTTAGGTGCTCCTGCTGTGTGCAACCACAGGCCTGGAATTGCCCCCCACCCTACCTGCCACCAGTGACCCCCCAACTCAGCATACAGCACTCCCTTCCCCCAACTGTGGGGTTGTCCCTGACCCTACAATCTGTCAGCAAGTCCCCTTGGCTCTAATTCCAAAATATCTCCAGAATCTGACCATTTCTAAACCCATCCAGGCCACAGCCATCTGCCTGGACCACTGCAGCAGCCTCCTCACTGGCCCCTCTGCCTCCACCCACCCTCCCTCCTACAGCTTGGTCCTCACATGAGGTCAGAGTGGCACCTTGAAAACAAAGTCAGATCAGCTCCCTCTTACGCCCCTTCATCCAACTGGGAGTCAAATCCGGAGTCCTAACAGCCACAGCCCCTAGACAATGGCTTCCACTCCGCATCCTCAGTTCTGTTTTGCAGTTCTGAAATCCACAAAGTGCTAAAAGAATCAAAAGATCTGCAAAACCCATTTGATGGCAAAACCTGTCCTAAACGAACATGAAGCGGTTTATAGTTTGTATTTATCGTACTTAGAGTACGTTCACGTTTCCACACAGGCACATTCAACGTGGTAGGTGATGGGGTGCGGCCTCTACTCTGCTGGGTGAATGCTGGTGGGGGGAGTGCTTCCCCAAAGCTGCAGTCTGGATTAGTCACCCACCTGCTGTGTGGGCTGCAGCTAAGACACATGGGCTGCACCTTCTGACCTCATCCCTTCCTGTTCCCTCACTCCTTCTGCCCCAACTGCTGGCCTCCCCCGTCCTCCCAGCCCACCTTGAGCCTTGGCCTTGCCTGCTCTCCTGCCCAGCCTGTGCCCCCTCACGGCTCCCCAGCTTCAGGTCCTTGCTCATATTCCCTCTTCAGAAGAGGCCCTGCCCTTGCCCCCATCTCCATCCCCTTGCCGTGTTTAATTTGTCACCACCTGACATGACATTACAGACTGTTTCACCTCCACACTTACTGCCTGCTCCTCTCACTGGCGTCTGAGCTTCATGAAGGTCCAGACTGAGTCTTGTTCATTCAGAACAGAACTGGCATATAGTAGGGACTCAGCAAAAATCATGGCAAATGTTAAATCAACCAACTAATGTACCTTCCATGATGTAATGTCATCAGTTTAGCCTCTGACCAAGGCACAGTTTTCAGGAGGCACAGGTGCATACCCACCTGTCATACCCACCTACCCTGGCACTGCCCAGGCTACCTGTGTCAAAGCCCTCCATAAATACTTAATGAACAAAGGAAAGAGCACAGTATACAATTAGATTTGGGGATGGCATGTGCAGGAGTTCCTGCCACAGTCCAAACAGGATTTGGTAAGGGTCTCACTGTTTGTGGGCATCAGTCAGGAAATCAGTGCCTCTATGTGCTGAAATCACCTCATTTGAGGCAGTAATTAAAGACAGATCTGGTGGGAGGAGCTTACAAAGGAAAGACACAGGAAGGCTGACTGGCACAGGAGTGAGGGTCAGTGGGTGCAGATTCTGCTCGGCAGTTTTGGGGGGCAAACAACCAAATAACTGCAAAAGCACTCCAGCCCAGTGACCTACTTACCTTGTAGAAGAAGTGGAGCCCTTGGCTGAAAGAGAAAAGAAAAAAAAGAAGCCAGTTATTCAACTTAGAAACACACTTTTCTTTTATAATTACTTTCTGGAGGGTGCAGAGGCTTGCCCCCAGGGATGTTGGGAGGAATTGTTGCAATCATATCCTCCAAACCACAGGAAACCCCATGCCCACCCCAGTGGGGTGGGTGGTCCATTATCTTTCCGCAGAAAGAGCTGGGCCTGCCAGCTTTCCCACTTCTGGGAATTGCCAAAGGTCAGATCCCAAAGCAACCTTCAGCCTGAGAGGGCCAGCTGCCCTCCCTCTGGCTGAGCCTCACTTCCATCCATCACACACATTACTTGAAACCCTACAGCAAGACTGGGTGCCCATCAGGGCCCTTCACTGCTGGAGAACAGGTTCTGGCAGAACTGCTAATTGGGGGAGCAAGTGCAAATTCCACTTCTGCCACCCACTCACATGCTGCGTGACCCTGGGTGGGTCATTCTCCCTCTCCCAGGTTAGATCTCAGTGCTCTAAGTCACACGGGTGGGCTGGACATTCATTTTCATCTCACCACCTTTGCAAAAAGGATCATGGGAGGAAAGAAAGGGTCTGTCTGGCTCAGAGGTTTTGAGCCTGTGATGTGGGGCATCCCACAGAGAAGCCACTGGGGTTTGCCACCATTTGACTCTGATTTTGCTGTAAAATTGTAATTAAAAAGCAACATGCACAGGCAAGTGTGCTCTGCATCACATATTAGCAGGCTGGAGGCTGCCACACTGCAAGAATTCTCACTGCCAGATGAACGCTTGGTGCCTGGGCAGGTATTGGGTTTTTAGGTGAGTGGTACCCATTAGATGTAGCAGCTCAGCATCTAACATTTGAATGGAGGCTGATGGGCTGCCAAGTGCTGGGACATGAGTCACCTCAGGGAGTCCAATGATGGGACACTGCTCATCTCCATTCCACACTAAGGACACCAGATGACTCCCTAAGGTCACGCAACGGGAAAGTGCTAGAGCTGAAATTAGGATATTTCACTGCGAGTATGAGGTAGAGGGTGGCAGACACCTCCGGGGACTGACAAGGGAGAGGGGGTGTCTCATTAGGATAGAGGCCAAGTGCAGTGTGGTCTCAAACATGGTCCCTGGAGACCCACTGCCATGTGAATCCTGGCACCAGCACTCACCAGCTGTGAGACCTGACCAAGTTCTATAACTCTCCCGTGCCTCAGTTTCCTCGTCTATAAAGTGGAGTTAGGTCTGTGGTGACTTCAGTGCCTGGCACATCAAAAGAGCTGACTGAGGGCCAGCCATCACTGTCACTAAAGTCTACATTTGAGACCTGGACTCTGCACACAAGCAGACCCACCATTCAGGGCTGGGTGGCCTTCACCAGCGTCTGCAGCTCTCCAACCCCCATTTCTTCTCCAGAACACTGGATGGCTGATACCCAAGCCCACGGAAATGAGCTCCTGTGTGCTAGAGCCTGACGTGGTGCCCAGGGATAAAGCTCCAAAGGAGGCTGGGGCTTTATGAACAGGCACTATGAATGCTCCATCCAAGGGCTGGCTCGTCTCCCAAGGTGGGCAAGAGACCCTGTTTCCCCATCCAAAGAGGAGTCCTGCCTGTGTAGGGGCTCCAGGAATGTTAGGGAAACCATCCTGCAGATCACCTGGAAGAACCTCTTCTAGATTCTAGAGATGCCAGCCCTCCCAAATGGGAGTTTGAGGCTCAGGCAGTCTCTCAGGGCTGAGTCCTCCAGGCAGTCCAGCGGGGAGGGAAACTTGGGGGCCAGAGGAGAGGGGCTGCAGGAGGGGTGTGTGGCTGAGGCACAGAAAGCCCGTCAAGCTCTGTCTGGAGGTCTGGGTGCAGAAATGCAGCTCAGGACGGCATCTGGCACTCTGCCGGCTGTGGCACGTGGTGCTGGGTCACAAACAGCATTTTTAAGAGAATATAGTATAAAATATGACAAAAAGGAAAATATCAGAGTTCCAATTTTATAGATGGGGTGTGTGTGCATTGGGTTGAGACATGAAATGTATTTCTATCACTTGTAGCCAAAAAGGTTTCAGAAACACTGGCTTAAAATAGTCTTCAAGAGTGGGAAAGAGGACGTGCATTTTTTTAGGTCTGACAATGTGTCCGCGCTGTTGCTGCACATGAGCTTATTTGTTTCATAACTATCCTCCGAGGCAGGCACTGTCGCGTCCATTTTACAGGTGAGGAAACCGAGGCTCACGGAGGCCAAACTTTAGGGCATAAAACAAGGATCTGGAACCCTGGTTCATCTGACTCCAAGTCAACAGAAACAACTACACAGACACACACAGGCACACACGTGCACGCATGAGTGCAAACAGGGCACAATGTCCTGGACTGGAACTTATACCCTCCTGCTGTAGTCAAAGGCCGCACACCTTGCCACTATGAGGGGAGCCTCCCAGGGAGGTGGTTCATGTTTCTGGTCTCACCTACAACACTGATTACAGGGGCTGACATCGAGAGCCTGCTGCTGTACTGGGCATCTTGCTAACGCTGTTCCCACAGTTACTCATTTAATTCTCCCCACAGCCTGGGAGGTAGGTGGTGGTATTCTCCCCACTGCCTTCCCGCCTCCTGCCGGGGGCCTGGGCACATAATCTGGACAGGTAAGGGGAAAGTAGAAGTCTGCCAGGGGCTCCTGGGAAGTACCATTTCCTCCTTGAGACCCTTTTGCCACCCTGGCATCTCCCCAATTCCCACATCAGCAGTGGTTCTGTGAGACTGTGAGGCCTGGAGCAGTGATGCGGCAGGGTAGGGGGCCCACCCATACTTCAGCCTGGTGAAGGGGCTGCACAGCCAAGGCAATGGTACCCCTGGCCCACCCATACTTCAGCCTGGTGAAGGGGCTGCACAGCCTAGGCAATGGTACCCCTGGCCCACCCATACTTCAGCCCGGTGAAGGGGCTGCACAGCCTAGGCAATGGTACCCCTGACCCACCCATACTTCAGCCTGGTGAAGGGGCTGCACAGCCTAGGCAATGGTACCCCTGGACTTCTTGTTACTGGGAGTAACCAGACGTCCTTATGACTTAAACTACGTGTAGCCCAAAGCAGAGGCCTCTCTCTATCTGGGAAGTACAGCCCAGGGGTAAACTCTCGGGGAGGAACCAGGGAACCCACCCACCTTTGTTCTGTCTGATTCGGAGGAGGTAGAGGGCTGCGATCAGCAGGGCCACCAGCAAGGCACACACCACGCCCACCACGATGAAGATGCTGGTCCAGTTGTTGTCATTCGGGCCTAGGACCACACACAATAGAGGCTTCATGTAGGAAAATTTAAAACAAAGAAAAGGAAAAGCCACTGCCCCTTTTCACCACGAGGCAGGCATCATTAACTGAGAACATCTGGCTCAGATGTTTCGGCCCCGTGGGCATGTTCATGGATCTGCACATACTTCCCCTTGTGGGTTACCCACAGGCAGCGCAAAAACTGTGCCGAGGTGCCAGGAGGGAAACATTGCTGTCAGCCTTGGAGGAACCCTGGCTGCAGGGTGTGGGTGGAATTGCCCTCCTGAGGAATAGACATACGTTCCTCCTCACCTGAGTGAGCCATGGAGCGGCCACCCAGGGACACAGGTCTGCCTGGATCTCCTAATGGCAGCTGGGGCATCACACACGACGGGGGGAAGGGTTGTGAGGAGAGTGACCTGCCATTGGACATGCAGAGCCCCGAGGCAGTGCCCTGGTCCATGCCTGGGGCCTAAGCCCAGGAGGGCTGAGCCTAGGACACTTGACATGGAGACAGTGCAGAGGCTGGCACCAGACACAGGAAGGGGATCCCGCAGGACAGTGTGCAGTCAGGAGCAGGGCTCCGAGCCACAGAAATGCAGGTTCAAATCAATGCCCTCACTGAGCGACCTTGAGCAGGTCATTTAAACCCCCTCACACACTGGCTTCCTCTTACGTTATTGAGGTCAATAGTCATCTCTACTTCATTGAATAGCTCTGAGGAATACCTCACTAACCAACCAACCACTCACTCTTTCATCCTTTCTAAAAGTATTTCTTGGGTGTCAACTACCCACCCAGCCCTGAAGCCACAATGCTGAGACAGCCATGGTCCCAGCAGCTGAGACTCAAAGCTGAGAGGTCACCAGGGTCACCTCCTTCAACACTTCCAGGGGCAGGTGGAGCAGCCCAGAGACAGGCACCGACTTGTTCAAGCTCTCCAGTGACACAGACAGCCCGAGTGGATCCACACATCCTGTCTCCGAGGGGAGGGCTCATGGTGGCATCAAAGGGCAACTTGACAGACCCCAAGGCTTCCTTAGAGCTGTCCCTCTCATGATGCACGAAGGAAGGAAACGGCCTCTATTCTAATCCATTCAAAAGGGTTTGCTATGTACAAGGGTACAGGCGTTGGAACATTCCACAGTGGCACCAAAATGCCAACCAGGCACTGTCATTCTGAAGAAAGGGAGATACGCCGACAACCAGTTGGACAGGGGCTGAGAGAATGACACCCTGACACCTTTCATTCTCCCAGGAGGGTGGCAGCATCGCCATCATCTTAAATGGGCATGCACTTGGGCCTAGCAACATTCCCTGGGGATCATCCCATAGAAATAGCTGCGCATGTAACAGAATATGTACAAGGGCAGTTAGTGCAGCACTGATCACACTTGAGATAAGCCACAGACAGCCTGAAGCCCCCGACCCCATTCCAGTGGGGCAGCCAGCGAGAGTAGGCTCAGGTCACAAAGAGCAAGGGGAGGAGGTGGGCGGGCAGGGAATGGTGAACACAGAAACTGTTAGTAGAAGAAAGCGAGAGAGTACACCATGAGCAGGACAATCCCTCTCCTTCCCTGCTTTCTTTCTTTCAAGGATATTTATGTCGAAAGATCTATAAAGAATACGCCACACTCTTGGTCACTCTTGGAGGTGGGAATTCACTTTAAAATTCTATTTTAATCTATTGACTTCTACATTGTTCTATAAAAAGTATGAATTACTACCTTTAATATTAAAAAAAAAAAAAAGATCAACAGCTGGGTCAGTTGCAGTGGTGACCTCACCAGGGGTTTGACCTGTGTCCTGGTCCTTCTGGGGAGCAGAGACCTCCAGGGTATGGTTTTTGGAGACCGCCGGCTGCCCGTCGTGCTCCACCTGGCAGGTGAGCACCACAGCCTCCCTGTGGGCAGAGGAGTTCACCAGGAGCCAGCTCGTCTGGTTAAAGGTCCCGTCCTTGTTCTCTGCGAGGACTGAGGCTGCTTCCGTTCGGGACATGTTTCCGTTCTCCAGCCAGGTCAGCTGTAGGTGCCGGGGGTAGAACTTGTTCACCTGGCAGGTGACGTTCACCTGGTTCCCAGCTGACGAGTAGCCGGTAATCTCCAGGGTGGGTGGAACTGAAACAGCACAGGAAGAAGTTCTGACCTTATGGAACAGACATGTCATAGGGGAGGAAAGGGATAACAGCTCAGCACAGCCCGGGAGTCACCCAGAGCCAGGCATGCAATAGGGGCTCAAGCACTGAGGCTGTCTCTGCATATGAATGAAGTCACTACGCACAGTGCAGGGCGCACAGCAGGTGCTCAAAGGCTGGGCTCCTGTTAGGTTAACCGTGTGTGCAATCTATAAGCACAGCCCTGGTATGCAGCTGAAATATGATAACTGCAGCAAAATAAATGAAGTCACTAAACACACAGGGGCCTGACTTACAGTAGGTGCTCAGCAGTTGAAGAAGCTATTGGTAAACTATTAGCACAGTGCTTGGCACATGACAGGCATCCACCTGGCAGCTGCCATGAAAACAGTAATAAGTGACCAGCTAGGAGCCTGGTGACTGGGCAGGATTGTCAGGAAGCAGATTCCAGGCAATTCAAGGCCTGGAACAAAAATCAGGGGGAAGGAGCAGGTTGGGGCTTTGGGGGCAGGTATGCGCTTGGGATGACGTGAGGAGCATCTACCTCGGATGGTCTCGGACAAGTTGGCAGTCCCACGGAGAGGAGGGCCCCCCTGCAGGGTGACGTGGGCCACCTCGCAGATGACCTGGGAGTGAACGTCTCCCGTGGCCAGCAGCACTTTGGTTGTGCTGTTGATGCTGTAGGAAACGTTGCCGTTCTCTGGGTCCACGCTGGTCTGGGAGGCTGAGAGCTCATTGCCATTTTTGAACCATTTCAGGGAGATGTTTCTGGGGGAGAAGCCGTGGGATGTGCAGGTGAAGTTCACTGTCTGCTCAGGTGTAGCCCTCACTGTAGGGCCGGATACCACGGGAGGAGAGGGCTTGGCTACGAAAGGAACATTTATAAACACTGAAAACCATTGTGATTATCATCACTAATGAAAAATATGTAACATAGTTAGGAACTATCACATATATTATTATTTTAATTCTTCAAATAGTTCTGGGAGGGCACTGCCATCATCCTCATCTTAAAGGAGACACACGGGTTCCCTGGGGTGACTGAGTCAGGAGTATGGAATTCCAGGTCTGAGTGCAAAGTCCACCTTCTTTCCTCTGCAAGGTGATTTCCCACCAGTCTGGGCACAGGAACAAAAAGTGCTAACTGGTCTCAGACATTCTTCCTATTTGCTATTCCTAGCTGGGTTCTCCTGGAAAACTTAAGTTCAGAGAAAGCATTTATAGAAGTGAATGCAAGGGAATCAAGGGCACAGTGGGACCACATGGAAGCTTAACCAGGCTGGCCATCCAACGAGAGGTGTGACCGAGGTACTTCCTAGCTCCTCATCTATGAAGTGGGACAGCAGGCATTATTCCTCCTGGGGCTCCAGTGGGAGAGTTAAATAGTCAGTGGAAGCATTTTTGCCATGAGTAAAACACAATATGCTTCACCAAACTAAATAAACACAGATTTCTCTTTAACCCAGACTATACTTATATCCAGAGAAGGAAATGGCACCCCACTCCAGCACTCTTGCCTGGAAAATCCCATGGACGGAGGAGCCTGGTGGGCCGCAGTCCATGGGGTCGCTAAGAGTCGGACACGACTGAGCGATTTCACTTTCACTTTTCACTTTCATGCATTGGAGAAGGAAATGGCAACCCACTCCAGTGTTCTTGCCTGGAGAATCCCAGGGACAGGGGAGCCTGGTGGGCTGCCGTCTATGGGGTCGCACAGAGTCAGACACGACTGAAGCGACTTAGCAGCAGCAGCAGCAGCAGCAGCATACTTATATCCAGAGCTGCCCCTTCAGGTACCTATGAATTTACTCCATAGTTTTCACTCTTTCCACAAATATTCCAGTAAGACTAATGTGTACCAATCCTTAAATTTGAAAGAAAGGGAGCAAACAGATACTTTTCTGAATCTGGGTTCTTCTCCTAGATCAGTTTTGGGTTGAAACAAAGATCGCCGAGTGCTGAGAAACCAACGGTGGTTAATTTCTTAATTGTTATTAAATCAGAAGACACACAGAAACAGGCTTATGAAGCAGCAGAAGCACTTTTTGTGTCCTGAAAATATACACAAATCAGCAGGTCAAAAGTGAGGGCAGTTTCTCCCTTTAGAAAGGTCCTGTGGGGCGTCTCTAAATTGTCCATAACTACCTAACACCTCCTGTAAACGTTGGCAGATAGCAACTATAGAAATATCTACGCTTGTAAATATTTAACTTGCTTCTTAAAACTCATCAAACATTTTGAGGACATGGTAAAGAGGTGTTACTTGAGTAAGTCAAGTCATAAAATCATCAGCATCCTGAATGTAAAGGGAGCAGATGCTGTGATTAGTTACCACTTATCAAGAGTTTCTTGGGAGCCTGACACTGGGCTGATCCCTCTAGGAACCTCAGCTCTTTAATCCCTCCACCAACTCTGAGAGGGAGGGCTGAGTGTGGCCCCATTTACAGGATGAGGCCCAGGAAGATGCATTACAGTATGAGGCCAAGAACACCCAGAGAGTAAGTATCAGAGTCCATCTCACTGCACGTGGGGCTGATTGATTTTAGCGTCTCTGATCTTTACTCTTAAGCCTCAGTGACTCTAGACAAAGCGGATAAAGCACCACCTGGTAAGATGAGTGAGGGTGAATATAAAACAGAGAGCCTGGCATATAGTAGGTGCTTAAACAATCATACCCAAGATTGTTATCATATCTGGTCATTCCTAGGTCTGACCAGGTCATACCTAGGTCATTCCGAGGTATTTATTCTCTAGGCAGTAAGAAGGCAAAACAAAAGTATTGTGGAAAAAACAACAAAAGTCTCAAACCTTGTTCCCTGCAGTTGCCATGAAAGACTCGCGTGAATAAAGGAGTAGAAAACCACCAAGTTAGGATCCTTTCCCTCTTTTCAAAACTACCCCCTCAGGAAAAAAGTTGGGGAAACTGGCTTTCAAAACACACAAGGCATCACAGGTGTTTTCCTACAGATCAGCTCTTTTCAGAGCTGGAAGCATTTTGAAAGGACAGAGGGCAGATTTCGTCAGTGTCACTGTGGTTGTTGAGGCAGGAGGGCTCTGGGCTGAGCATGGAGTGCTGTTGGGGATTCCAGCACCTGTTTAGACACACTCATGTTTAAAGATGGGAAGATTTCCCTAGCAATGAAGCCCAGGTATGAACAGGTGGTCTGAGTGGGCAGGAAGCCCCTCTCAGCCTAAGTGAGTTCTGTTGGAAGTGAGGGGTGTCCCTGCCAACCCACTTAGGCTGACTTTCTTGGGCCTCCTAAGAGCTGTCACCATCACAGACTATTCTGAACACCCCAAAGATCTGTTCTTACAACCCAGGCACCAAGTGGAACCTACCTTTTTCAGGGAAAAACTACAGCTCTCCCTCTGTGACCTCAGAGAACACGTAGCTCAGGGCTTCTCTACGCTGGCTAGGCACCAGCATTCTCTGCAGGAGTTAAGACACTCAGCTGCCCAGACCACATCTGCACACTTAAATTAGAATTTCTAGGGTGGACCCAGGGTCCTTGGAGCTTGTCACCATCTCCCAGGTGATTCCAATGAGCAGTTGAGGGTAAAAGTCACCTAGTTCCACCCCAACCCATTACACTTAGTCCTGGAGGGAAAGTGACTCTTTCAAGGTCCTTTGGCTCTGGGACATCAGAGCTCACATTGGTGGAACCTGTCCCACGTGCTCGGCTCTGCTCTAAGCTCTTGACGTGTGTCCTCATTCAGTCCCTGCAGCTACTCTGTGAGGCTGGGGCTGTCACCAGGGGACAAGGACACTGAGCCCCAAGGTGGGGAGGGACTCATCAGAGGTCGCAGAGCCAGAACGGGGCAGAACCGGGGTGGGGGCCCAGGCAGGGGGCTCGACCACTGTGCACTGAGCTCAGGAACACCCTAACCCACCCTATCCAGGGCTTCCTAGACCCTCTCCAGTCATCACAGAGCCTTGCAATGGTGTGATTCCCACCGTTCCACAGATGCATAAACTGAGGAGCAGGGGGAACTGAGACGTGCCCAAGATCACAGAGCCTGAGAGGCCAGCACCATCGCTTCCTGAGGGGCTGTCCTGTCACCAGGCCACTATACTCCTGGAACACCCTGCAAAGGCTGTGTGATTATCTTCTTTCTATAGGTGAGGAAACGGGAGCCCAGCACAGGGAATTGGGTCTCAGCCTGGAAATAACACCTTTAGTTAGGAGTCCCTATTCTGTGCTGGTGATTTAGACAGAGCTCCTCAAATCCTTCCAACTCTCCTGAAAGACATGATGACCACCATCATGCAGATGAGGAAACAGGCTGAGGGAAATGAAGGGTCTGTCTCCTCTCACCCCCTGACTGTGTCCTGGTGTTTCCTGTCAAGTCCAAGCTTTCAGGTCCATCAGCAGAGCAAGTGCCCACCTTCAGGAGCCCCCACACTGACCACCACCCCACCTTTTCCCTCAGATTCTTGAATTCAAGTGACTACAGGGAGGAGTAGCCTCTGAGGGCCCGGCCCTGGGGACCCTGGAACCACAAGGGAAGACGTGGGCTCCCGACGCCTGAGTCTAGAACAGGAACTCTCGCTCACACGGGGCCCCACCACCCTCTAGGGGACACCTCCCCCTCCTCATCCTCAGTCCACAGAACCAGGAGTGGGCGTGCCTGGTGCTGCTGGGGTCGCAGCGGCCCCTCTGGGCTCTGTCCACACCACCCTTCCCGGACCTGCTCCTCAGGGCCCTGGTGAAGGGGCAACATCACACCAATGGGGAGAAAATCTCCTGATGCTTTTAAGTGTGTTTTTTAGGAAAATCATGACATATTGTAGTATTTGTCTGAATTGGTTATAAAGGTAGTCCTGCCTCTCACACAGGACTCTTTTTTTATACTTCATACTGAAGAATAGAACAATACAGGATTTTAAGAGGACAAGGCTGGAATTTTCTCCCCACTTTGACAAGCACGGTGAAGTATGCAGAGAACAGGGTTGTGAGTCAGACTGCTTTGGGTTCAATCTTGGCTCTCCTACTTGCTCACCAGCCATGTCCCCTCCTTGAGCCTCGGTGTCCTCATTTATAAAAGGACAACAGGTGAACCCCTCCCTCAGACACTGGTTATAAGGAGTAAAAGCCATGAGGAAGATTCCGCATCTGACAGGCTGCTCCCCGCCCCTCCCTCTGTTCTCACCCAGGGAATCATCTGGGCAGGCGGCCTGGGGAAGAGGCAGAGCAGCCTCCTGGGAGGCGGCAGATCCGAGTGGTGGGGGGGCCACTTCCTGGCTGTGATTGGTGGGCAAGGAGCCCATCATCTGGGAAATTAAGTAGTATCTGCAAAATCAGGAAAAAGCCACCTTCCTTTTCTATGTCCAGGGGTTGTAGGGAGATTCGATTGTTACCACATCTAAGAGAGAAATTTGGGGCAATTGCTACCCAAATTTAAATCCACATACTGTCTGAACTAGCAATGCCACTTATAGTGGGCGTCTCCCACCAGAGTAGAGTGATGTATAGATAAGGTCATCCACTGTAGTTCTGTTTTAATGGCCTAAGTTTGGGAACAACTTGTTTATTTGTTAACAAAGACCGGTAGATGCTGTCTCCATATGCCAAGTGCCTTGCAGCTGTTGAAATACTGGGCAGCTCCAGGGGATGATTTGGAATGAAGGATTTATGGTTAAAACAAAAGTAAGAAGAGGTTCCCAGTCATCTTGGGTCTCAGGGCCTGCATGTAAGGGGCATTATGAACCTTTGGGAAACCTATGAAAAGGCGCCCTGTTCAATGGTTCAAATTAAGGGGCTTTTATTTTGCTCCCTTCTTGTACCAGGCTCTTCCATGAAACCAGTTTCAATGTTGCTGCAGGAAGGGGACTGGCCTGGAATCGGACTGGGTTCTGGAAGGATCCCCTCACTGACCATGTGACTGTGGTCTGGGTCCCTGTCACCTCTTGGCCTCAGGCCCCCATGTGTACATGAGGGGTTTGGAGGATGGTGTCTTAAGGTCCTTCCTGTGCTGACAGTCCAGGATTCAGGAGTTAGAAAGAGGATCCTGGGCCTCTGGCAGAAAACCCTAAATGAGCACCTTTGCTACCTCAATGGGGCTGCCCCTAAGTCACCCACATGGGGACATTTTCTGAGATGACCCAGCTCTGCTGGAAGCCTTCAGTGAAGGGTTTTCTCAACAGATCCCCAGGAAACACCCAACCTCTGGGCATCTCCTCCAAGCAGGACCATCAGAGTAAACACTAAATGTCTGGCCCCAAAATTTCTTCTCAGTGTGTAGTTTCTGAAGAAGATATAAACACATCTCCCCTCCCTGCGCTGGATGGACTTCTCTCTGGGAGGAAGCAGACATAAGCTTCACAGGAGAGGAGCCCTCGCCTGCTTTGTTCACTGCTGCCTCCACAGCATCCAGGGCAGGGCCTGGCACACAGGAGGTGCTCAGTAAGTGCTGAGCAAATGGAATACTCAGCCACATTGAAGGGAGTACTCTCTGCAGGCAGGTGGTAGGATATGACCTGTGACAGGGAAAGTCACTCAGAGTTTCAGTTCCCTCATCCCTGGAACCAAAGAGCTGGATGGGATGAGCTGGACGAGGAGTAAGTAGCATGACCCCCACAGACCTCAACTTCTCTGACCTGTAGAAGGGAGTGAAATCAGAACATGTCCAGATCATGAGAAAGCACACAGTGCTGCATCTGACTGCCTTTTTTTTTTTTTTTTTTCTTTTTTTTTGCTCACAGAATGAAAAGCATTCCTGTTGACATGTTATTACAGACCAGCGGACAAAGGAGACCCAGGCCATACTCACCGCTCACAGTGAGATGAGTGCCTGGTCCAGACTTAAACTCCACGTCGCCACGTTCTCCTTTCCGGAACTTCACACAGTAGTAGACACCAGTGTCTGCTGGGGTGATGTTACTGATGCGGATGGAAAAGTCCGTGTTGTTTCTCTTTGTGGCATCTGCAACACTTGTTACTCTGGGGAAAGGAGCTTCTTTTTGACTGTAGATTAACTCCCGACCTGGCCCAGTTCCCCTGAACCACTTGATGGGCCCCACGGGGCTCAGGGAGGTCACGGTGCACTGCAGAGTGGCCGTCTCTCCTGCTGCAACTGACACTGACCTCTCAGGCTGAATCACCTGCAGCTCCCCCTCACCTGCCGCTCCTGGAGGAAGACACAAAGCAGTTATTTATTCATCCTCACGTGATCCTGTAGGTTTTCTCAAGTGTTTATCAACGGCAGCTTTCAGTGACTGAGCATAGCATGAGCTGGCCTTGAACTCAGTCCACTGCACATATATCACATGTGACCCTCACAACGAACCTGTAACTTGAGACCCTATTACAAAGGAGGAAACTGAAGCACAGAGAGGCTAAAAATGTGGCAGATAGTAAGTCTGAGTACCTGAGCCATCTATGGAAGTCATGTCTGAACTGGGCTCTGAATTCAAGTCTGAATTTACCAGGAATCAAGAAAGGGGCACAAGTGCTCCTGAGAGAAGGAACTGCCTGGGCAAAGGTTCAGAAGTGGGTGGCAGCAGAGCGTGTGTGAGGGGCTCTATCCTGTTTCAGGTCTGGCTCAGCAAGCAGGCCCTGGACAGAGAGACTATACTCAGCAGTTGGGTCCCAGGTAGGCCATGGTCTAGTGAAGTACTTGGGTACAAGGACCTGGGTGTGAGTCCTGGCTCAGTCCTGCTGAGTGACCCTGGCCATCACTCAGGCAACCACAAAGATCCTACAGGGAGGCCTGCGAGTGTGCTGGATGCTGCCAGGCACTGCGTGGAGTGAGTTACTGCCCTCTGGGCCTTGGTCTCGTCTGTCAGTTACTATGGCCCTGTCTCCATGGATCTCTGGTAGGAACAAACAATATGCCTAGGCCAGAACAGGGTCAAAAAGAAGGGTCTAGTGTCTGGAGCCAACTGAACTGGTTTGAGACCTGGCTCACTTTTTATTCACCCATGACCCGAGCTTATCCATTGCTTCAGTCTCAGTTATGTTATCCACAGGAAGGGTAGAACACCCACAGCCTTCTGTGTGTTCTGGAAGGAGAGTGAGATGACACACAGAAGCCCCTGAGCACCAAGCTGGGCACAGTGACTAAATGGACTTAGCTTCCACTGGCCCTCACTGACGCCCCCGCAGGCCAGGTCCAGGCTGGATGCTGGGACACACAGGGGCTGGATCCAGGTCAGGCCTCAAGGGCTCCTGGGATGGACAGGTGGAAGGAGTCCAGGAGGTCAGTGGGGAGGGGGGCCCGAGCCCCACATTGAAGAGGCCTGGGTACATGATCAGGGATTCCCAGTAGAGGAGGTTGGGGCAAGGGGGACACAGAAGGAAGATGGACAGGCCGGGTAAAGATGCTGTCGGAGGTGCTGTGGCTGCTCAGAGTGAGGTGCAGCTGGGGCCCTGATTCTAAACAAGGTGGGGGTGGGGAGAAAGGGCAGATCATGAAGACCCTGGAGAAACACACACATACACACAGACATTGGCGGAGGGAGAAGCAGAGACGGAGTGAGAGACAGATACGCGGGGAGAAAAAAGAGAGAAAAGACAGAGACACGTAGTGATGTCAAACTGGCAGACGTGCAGATGGGCCAAAGGGCCTCTGCCTGTTGCCCCACTGACCTGACGTGACCCTGTGCTGTCCTGACCTAGGCCACCTTGCTTTGTACATCAGACAGGGTTGTAGCTGATGCCCCAAGCAGGCCCTCACCTCTGGTTGAGCAGGAACAGTGACCTTGTGAATCTGTCTGGCCACAGACTCCTGTATGCCTTCACTGCAGGCAAGCCTGGACCACAGGACAGGCTTCTCATCCCTCTGCCCACGGTCCCAGCTCTGACTTCCATGCCAGGGATTGCCCAGTTCTCATGGCTGGTGATCAGAGATGCAGAGTGGCAGCCTGAGGGCAGCCCAACCCTCACGGTGCAGGGAAGAAACCAGAATCCACAGAGGGCAGGGGCTTGGGGTGAAGCGGGTGGCCAGGTGTGTGGGAGACACAGGGAGGAGGCCCATGGAGACAGGCACGCACCCTGAGACGTTCCAGGCCTCATTAGCAGCCACCAGTAGCATCCATCTAGGAACGTGCCCAATGGGTCCACATCCACACCAGAGACAACACTAGAAACGCAGCTTGGAGTATGCACAGGTGCTGGGGCCAGCAGGCCTGGGTGAGAGTGCAGTCCCCACCCAGCCAGCTCAGCGCCTGCCCTTGTGGGACTCCATCACCCACTCCTGACACCCACCCCCCGGGACAGTCTTGAGGAAATGGTTGGATATAAGTGCCTGCAGCACACGTGCTGATTAAACTTTAGTTTCTGTTCCCATCATTATCAAAGGTACATTATACTTGACTTTCTGTGGATTGACATTTCTCCCCAAGCAGCAAACAGGATCCACAAGGAAGTGTTTCTGACCCCCTGCCTAGGACACTGGCTGGCACACGCTGGGCCCTTGATAAACACACACTGAATGAATATAAAAATGAAGGAAGGAGGGATTTCACTTGCTCCTGGGCAAATCCTGTCTCTGAGCCTCTTTCCTCATCTGTTTAAGGGGCTGCAAGAGGCAGGTCTGGAAGACACCGAGCCTGGAGCCTGGGACTGGGCCTGGACCATAGACGCATGTAATCAGTGGTGGTTATTATTACCCTCATCAATACCACTGCACGGGGCTGTGAGTCAGCAGCTGGCGAGGGACCACGAGCAGGACATGGGGTGCGGAGCCAGGAGCACGGCTGGGGCAGGGTTATTCTTGTGCTGCACCCGGAGGCCTGCAGTCACACCCAGGGAGGCGACAACAAAATCTGGCATTGTGGAGGGCTGTCCCCCCCACATTTTTTTTTAGCTCTTCTCAAGCTCTCTCCACCAACTGCAGCCAGATTTAGGAGGTTTAATTAATTAGCCAGTGTTTATAAAGCGTTTGAAGAATTTTAAAAGTGCGACGTAAGTGCCAAATATTATTTTAATCTCTGTGTGTTTTTTCCCAGCAGAGTCTTTCCCTCATTTGCTTGCTTTTCTTTTTCTCTGCAGGTTCTGTTCTGGGAACTGGGCTTCTTATAAACCACTCCCGCGGTTCTGGGCCCGGGGTCATCACGCTGGCATCACTGACAAACCCATTTCCCACTCTCTCCTGCCCTCCTGGCAATGGTTCAGCAGCCTGCACCGTCTCGGGGAGAGGAGGGCGGCTGGGCAGGCATCCTCCCACGGTGCTAGTAGGACTGGAAGGTGGGCCATCCTTTCAGGAAAACAGTGTGGCGGGAGGTGCCCAGGCGTGGCGGCTGTTCCCCAGCCTTTGCTGGGTGCTCCACAAGGACGCTACCCCAGATACGGAGTGGGGTCCCCATGGAACGATCTTGAGAAAGTTGGGAAAAAACTCAAGTGCTCAGTGACAAGGATGGTTAAGAGAACTGTGGCCTGTTCTCTAGATGGAATTACAAGCAGCCATCACAAAACAGTAACTGTGAAACTGGTAATCTGGACATTTTTGCAAGGCATAATTTTAAATGATATTGTGGTTAGCAAATAAAACCTGTCCATTGCAAAGCATTTAGAGAAAGCAAAAGTATAAAAACAAAATAATAATCTCATAGAATACCATCAAAGATAACTGCATTTTGACATTGGTAAAAAATGAGTGAATAAAAACAATGTAAAATCATACTCATATTACTAAGGATATTTGCAAATATTTTGCATCATTCATTCAGGTGTTCTTATAAAAAATAAAAAATTGCAAATATTGTAATTTCCAAGAAAAGGAGACTGTTGATCCCAAGATGATGAACTTATGATGACCACACCTACATATAAGGATTATAATTATGGACACAGAAATAGATGACAAGATCACAGTCAGTTACTAAGTGACGTTTTTCATGTGATCTTAAACTTCTAATTTTGAAAAAAATGTATATCTGATTTAAAGACTAACATGACTAACTGTGAGTAGCAGACTTCCAAGGGATTCTGCTTTTATGTTTTCTGTTTGCATTACTTGTACAATAGGGAAGCAGGAAAACTGCTTTCAGTATCATCATGACTTTGTAAAATAAACTAAAACTATATGTAAACAAACAACTGCAAGGTACCACACAAGGCTATAAAATGCAACTCTCTTTGTATCGTGAATCTAATGGGCTTTTTCTTTTTTATTCCTTCTATTTGGGGTATTTTCAAATTTTTTAAACTGGATAGCTATTAAAGAATATTTACATGTCAATGTATGGCAAAACCAATACAATATTGTAAAGTTTTTACAATATAATACAATATTGTAAAGTATAATACTGTACTCCAATTCCAATTAAAGTAAGTTAATTTATATTAAAAAATTAAAAAAAGAATATTTACAGTATCCCACCTGTAATAAGAAAAACCTATACATGTAATATGTATGTTACATGGGTATGAATATTTGTTATTTGAATGAACCTTCCTAAGAATTGTCTATTTTGTTCGGTGCTTTCTCCCTAGCTCCCAATATAGGGCCTGGCATAGGGTAGATGCTCAATAAATATCTGCAGACTCACTGATCAAAGCATCTTGGGAAAAGGCCTAGAGTGCTAACCATCATGACACTGAGGTGAGTTATAAACTGGGAAACGGGACGAGTGGTGAGTGGGCACCAGGATGAGCATGTTTTCTATTTCATAGTAAATAATACATTGAAGTCTTCCTCTCTTTTTTTTTTTTTTTGCAGTGAACAAACTTGTTGCTTTTGGAAAAATACTAAGTAATGAATAAAACATGTACGTTATCTATTGGAGGAAGTCATCACAGTGGGTGGAACTTCCCCGTGTATTTGTTGTGAGAGGAACTGCGTGTCCACGGGGACACCGAGCAGGCAGCTCACAGGACAGGGGCGGATAGTGATGAATGATGAGAATCTGCTGTGCTCCGGGCCCTCAGCTCAGGGCTGTGCAGCAGCTGTCCTGGCCTCATGGAGCTCACACACAAGCGGATAAGATAGACTTTAAAGAAATAACTCCAAAGCTTACATTTGGAAAGAGCCCCAACCCTTTAGACAAGAGACTCCTGCTGGCATCTTTGACCGTATCTCCTGTCCCCTCCCCATAACCTGCTCCAACCCCCCTGGTCTTCCACGAGTAGACCAAGGAAGGTGTAAGAGACGAAGTAAGATCGGGACTGAGAACTGACCACTGAACTTGGAAAAATATCTTTGATTTTTTTTTTTAAACAACATTCATGTGTAGTTTTTGAGATTAAGAAAAAGTTAAAAACAATTTAAGAAGAAGTGAAGAAATAAGCATGGATGCTTTTCTAACAGAAAAAAACAAATCAACTTAGAACTGAAACTTGCTGGGAGGGAAACAGGGCCACTGTGATCTCTGGGTGTGATTCCTCCTGCCTCCTCAGGACGCAGAGGCAAAGCTGAAACACATTTCCCAAGAGCCGGCCTTTCCTGGTGGGCGTCACTGCCCCTCGCATGGGAGCCCGGGCCTGGACAGTGGGTCACCAGAGCAGGGGCTTTAGGGACAGGCTGGGGCCACACCTCAGATTTCCACAAACCCAAAGAGCCTGGGGCCTGGGAGGCTATGGCAGAGCTCTGGCAGCACCTGGGGCTCAGTATCCCAAGAAAACATCCACCCTGGCCCCACCTGGTTTAGCATCCCCCTTCCTGGCTTTGATTGTTACTGGCCATCCTTGGGGGTGGGAGTGCTGGTTTACCACCCCCTCAACACAGCAGCACCTCATGAGGCACTGCCTTAGGCATCTTCTGGGTTGCAGGTTGATGTCTGTGTATGAGTGTGTAGTGAGGAGGGTGGATGGGAGTTCGCACACAGGAGAGAAAGAGAAATGTGCACATGCATGCATGGGTGTGCCAAGCACAAGTATTCACACATGTGTGCATGGGTGGGTGCAGGGGTGCAGACACACATAAGCTTGTGTACAAGATGCTCACCTGTGCAGGAACATGCTCTGGTGCAGCTCAGGAGTGTGTCAGAAGGGGACCAGGGACCAGGGCCAGGCAGGGGTGTGAACTGTGCACAGGAGAGTATCTGAATGTGGGTGTGAACCTGTTGGTGTGTGTCTATGCCCAAGGTGTGAACAGTTAGATGTCTGGGAGGGGGTGTGAGCACGTGGGTACATACAAATGTGGGTGCATGCAGGGGAGGAGAGAAGTGGGGTGTGTGCATGAGTGTGTGTATGTGTGCAGGGAGGGCACGTATGCAATGGGAATGGTGTACATGAGTGTGAATGTGAGGGTGTGTGTGCTGACGTAAGTGCTGGGGAGAAGGGGCCGCGGTGTGTGGGGACCACTGTCATGTACACTGTGTGTGTGAGTGCCCAGCTGTGAACGTGCCTGGCACACACGGGCTAGTGAAAGAGGAAGGAGGGCGGGGGAGATGCCCCCTCAAGTCTGGCTCCTGGTGGGCAAGGCCCTGTCTGGCCCCTGGCACAGGGTCCTGCC
This sequence comes from Bos taurus, assembly GCF_002263795.3. NCBI lineage: Eukaryota > Metazoa > Chordata > Mammalia > Artiodactyla > Bovidae > Bos > Bos taurus. The sequence goes on from NC_037340.1 coordinate 53,227,133, forward strand.
CTTGACGGGAGGCTCAAACCTTTACTGAGCACCTACTTACCAGGCAGTAGCCGCAGGGCACAGTGGTGAGGAGGCCAGCCTGGAATTGCCCTGCTGGGGCTCATGACCCTGGGGGGGCAGGCGGCTCCCAGGATGCATTCAGGAGGGGTTGCACGGGTGATGACTGTGTAGACTCTGCAGTTCCCAAGGGGGAGCCTGGGGCTCTGATCCAGGAGTCCCAGCTGCAGCTAGGCGCTGACTTTCCTCTGGAGTCAGGCTGATTCACTTACACCCTTTCAAGCCTCACTCTACATCCTGGTCGTGTCCTGGATGCCATAGGACACAGAGCCAAGTCAGATGGGTTCTCACTCTTGTGGGGCAGAATCTTGAACACAGGCAATAATCATGTGCAGGGTGATCAGTAAGAAGAGGCTTGGGGACAGGGTGTTGGAAGAGATCTGAGAAGACTTCCTGGAGGTGGTGGTCCCTAAGCTGGGTCTTGAAAGCTGACAAAGGCTAGGGAGAAGGAAAGGCATTCAAGAAGGAAGAACCATGTGAGCATGGGTGTAGAGGAGAGAAAAGGGCTTGGCACAATTAAGGGACCAGGGCAGAGTCCTTGGGACATATTCAATAGCTGTGAGCACGCTGGGGAAGGGTTAGCCCAGGACTGAGCTACCTAGCACCCTAAAGGAGGGCTTCAGTTGCCATCTAAAGAGCAGGCCATCACTGGGAGCAGCCTACTGGTACCTGTTGGGTGGAGATGCTCCAGATGCTGCTGTGGAAACTAGCACCTGCCTTGGGACAAGCACAAATGAGGATACACATGGCCTTGTGAATAATACGGGAGGGGGCCCACTGGGATCAGGGTACTCTCTCCTCCATCGCCACTCCAGGCGACTCAGAGAACTGGACACTGTCCATATGCAGGTAAAGGGCAGACCCTGGTATCCCCCTCCATGTAGCAGGTAAACTCTTAAGGTTCCAAGACAGTCTGAAGCTTGGGCGCTGGGGCCAGAAGATGCATATATCAGCCCTAGCGGGGTAACTTAGCAGAGTCACTTTTCTCAAAGCTTCCACTTTCTCACCTGTAAACGAGGGGGTGCCACTGTCTCTCTCCTCAAGGCCAGACGTTCATGGTTGGAAGAGCTGGCCTGAGATCTGTACGTTTCCCCAACTCCCATCTTTCTCCTGACCCACAGCCAGCTATTAGCAGAGCAGCTGGCTCACTTTCCAAGATCTGGCCAGAATCTGACCTCTTCTTACCACCTCTATTGTGCCACTATCCTTCACCTAGATCCTTATCTCAGCTTCCAAACCAGCCTCCCTGCTCCACCTCACCTCTCTGTGACGTACACTCCCTGCAGCCAGAGGAGCCCATAAAACCAAAGGTAACATGATCATTCCTTTGTGCAAAACCCTGCTGCAGCCTTCATTGTTCTCACAGTGAGACCCAGGATCCTTCCTGGAGCCTTGCTGGCAACTGTGCTGGATTCTCAACTCACCTCAGGGCCTTTGCACTTGTCACTATCTCTGCCTGGCACTCTCATCCTCTAGATATCTGCATGCTGGATTCCTCACCTTCTTCAGGCCTGAGAAGCTTCCTTGGCACTGTGTATAAAGCACCACCCCCTCGATGTCCCTTCCTCTGCTTTATTTTTCTACAATACATATCACCCAACACCCTCCATAGTACAAGCATTTGTCAATTTCATCAGCATCCAAACCCCCATCTAGACTTATCAATCCTTTGAGGGGGACTCAGTTTTGTTCCCTGCAGTGTCCTCCATGTTTATACCAGTGACTGGCATTTGCTAAATGTATGTTCTAGTTTAGATTCTAATTCTGCCATGCATGAGACCCCAGAAAGTGTCTTGACCCCCTTGGAACTCTGGTTTCTCATCTATAGAATGAGGATGATGCTGCTGATAATAATAACAATAACACCAGGGCTATTCTAGGATGAAACAGGCTAACGTGTGTGAAGAGCTCAGTGCTGTGCCTGGCACAGAGGAAGTGCTCAGTGCGGGGCGTTACCACGGCAGTGGATATTTAAGGATGAAGAGGAAGACAGACGATTGCAGCCGTAAGCCTAAGAAGCTAAAGATTCTCTCTGAGGCAGAATCAGCTCTGCCTCAATGTCTACACAAGATCACTTGGAGCAGAACCCGTGCACAGGCTGTGTGCACTGTTGGCAGGAGGCCGGGAGGGCCAGAGGCCCTGGTGAGTGTTTGCTGGGTTTAGACGGGACCCGGATGTAATGAAGAAATGCTCACGGCACAGCCCTGTTTTCAAAGCAGCAGGGAAAGAACTACCACTCGATGTGTGCTGTAAGCACCCTCTGCACTCTCCAGGGCTGGTGGGGCCAGGCGAGGCTGGGAGAGCAGGCAGGGGCAGTAACACCCACCATGCACTTTCTTGACAGCCTAAGGACCTTTCCCCTACTTTCGCATTTTGCAGAAGGAGAAACTGAGGCCCAGGAGTGAAGCCGGGAGAGGCTGAGAACCCTCGTGTGTCCTTTCAACCCCAAACCTCCAGGCCCAGCTGTTCCTCTAGGACAAGCCCTGGTGCTTCCCGGCCACGTTCTCATGGGTACAACACACTGGTAAGGCCACATAACAGGAAGCCCTCATTTATTTAACTGTCACGACCTAGTGATGCAACTGTTGTTGTCACCAGCCCCTTCCTCCAGGTGAGGAAGCTAAGACCCGACGAGGCAGGAAGGGGCAGAAGCAGAACTCAAACACAAATGTCAGACACATGCAATCTCTTCCCTCTGTGACCGGGTCCCCTCCAGGTCAGGCTTCTGGATTCTCAGGCTGCCAAGGACACACACACATTTTCCCAGTTGAGACAAAGTCTCCCTTAAAGCGACACGCATTTATTAAATGACATTTGCCAAGGTTTCAGCACATTCTGCGGCCGACAGCAGACAGTCTCCGGACAAGATTTTTCCCCAAGTTGACACTATTCGCTGATGCCTTTTATAGTGCTTTTCGCAGTTCACAAAAGCACTTTCCACAGCTCTTCATTCCCTTAACCCTCAAAGGTCTCTGTGCAAGAGGAAAGACTGGTAGCATTTCCATTTTACAGATGAGGAAACTGAGGCTCAGAGCAGGGAAAGACACCTCCTTCAGAGCACACAGCCAAGAAGCAGCACATTCACCTGGATTCACTCAGGAACGTGTTCCAAAGCGGATGCCTCTTCACTGCCTCCCCTGCTAGACAGAGGGTCTGGGGTACCATCATGATGGAGGGTGAGAGAGGCATCCCAGCTGGAGCATCTGAGCTGGAAGTGACCAGCAGGAGAGCAGCCAAGCTGAGCCTCTGCTTCACAGAAGAGGAAACTGAGGCTCAGAGGGACAGCATGGTGGGTTCCAAGTCCGGGTTGGTAAGTGAAAGAGCAGCCAGAGCCCCAACCAGAAAATGATGACTGCACGATGATAACAGTAATAGTAACGACGGCTAACAGATATTGAGCATGGGTATTACCAGGAGCATGACAGGCCTCACCACCCTCCACAGAGACCCAGCAACACAGGCTGTCCTACCCCACTTCACAGAGGGGAAGACTGAGGCTCGGGGAGGTACAGCCACTTGGTCACGCCACAAGGCTGCAGAGCAGTCTGACTCCACTCACATCCTTACCCACTGCATCAGATGGGCTGGTGTGATCAAAGACCCTCAGGGGAGGCTGGCACTGAGTCAGGCCCTTCAGGCCGAATCCCGGCCAAGAGAGTATAGCATGAACTGCATCGTGTTTCATGGTTTATCTGCTTGTTCACCATGGAGCTTACACTGGGGCAAGCTGTTCAGTACAGCGAGAATTTAGGTACCAATTCTAGGGTTTCTGGCCCCTTACCTCCATCCTAGATGGCACTGATACTTTGTGCTTCCAGATTATCTTGAAGTGAAGTGAAAGATGCTCAGTCATGTCTGACTCTTTGTGACCCCATGAACTATACAGTCCATGGAACTCCCTAGGCCAGAATACTGGAGTGGGTAGCCTTTCCCTTCTCCAAGGGATCTTCCTGACCTAGGAATCGAACCGGGGTCTTCTGCATTGCACGTGGATTCTTACAACTGAGCTATTTCACACGACGGGCAGGGATTTGTAGTCGTGGTCCCCTTACAGAAGCAGAACTGTGTAATGGTTAGGGCTCAGGTCTGTTTTCTGACCAGGATTACTGCCTGTGTGACCTCAAGGTTCTGAGCTCCCTTTTACAAATTGAGGATCTTTCTTCACTCAAACAATATATATTAATCTGCCTACTTTTAGCAGGCCCAGTATAAGGTCCCAGAGGCCCAGCAGTGAATAAGACATGGTCCCTACTCTCAGATAGCTTATATTCTAGTGGGAGAGACAGGGGTGAAATAATGAAGCAAATATAAAAATGGCTAGGAGTGAAAAATACACTTAGCACCACGAAAGAGAATAACAAGCAGAACCAGTTTTAGAATGGGGCAGTTGGGAAAGGCATCTCTGAGGAGGTGAGATGGCAGCTGAAGGAAGCAAAGGCCAGGGAAGGTGCTCTGGTAGGTGAGAAGAGCAAGTGCAAAGGCCCCGAGGTAGGAAAGCAGCCAGCGCATGTGAGGTCCAGAAAGAAGACTGCTGCGGCCGAAGCCCTCGGAGGAAGATGAGTGTGGTCCTAACTGGGGCTGGAGAGATGGACGTTTTCCAGAAAATGCCATGGCTCAGGGATCATAGTAGGGAGTTCGATTTTATTCAGGGAATCACTGAAAAGTTCAGAGAAAGACCAAGAGGATTTGCTTCACTCCAGGTGCTATGGGTAGAGACTGAAGGGGGTGAGAAGGGAAACAAGATAGCAGTGATGGGGATGCTGCAGCGTTTAGGGGCCTGAGTTCAAACCTAGCTCTGTACTTAGGAGCTGTGTGACCTTAGGCAAGTCACGTCACCTCTTTGAATATCTGTTTCTTCATCTGCCCAAATAATAATAGTTCCCATCTCACAGAGCAGTGGTGAGAATGAAATGAGATGAGGTATAGAGTGATCATCCTATCACATGACCTCACATGTTCAATGTCAAGTGCTTGGTGAATTAGATCCTACTTGGTCTGGCCCTGACCTCTCCTAACTCCCACACTGCCTATCTCCCTTAAGTCCAGCCTCACTGGCTATTCTTGGAACACAGCTAACCCATCCCAGCCTCACGACCTTTGCACGTGCTACTCCTTCGTGTGGCCTGCTGAACCTGATATTCCCTTGGCTGCTCCCTCGGTTTTACCCAGGCCTCTGCTCCTTGGAGAGCACCACCACCCCATCCCCACCAACCTTCTATTCTCTTGACCTGCTTTAGCTCTCTTCATGGCACTTGTCTCCACCTGACATACCGTTTACTTGGGTCTGTTTTTCCTTTCTCACTGGAATGTCAGCTCCATCAGAGCAGGTGTTTTTGTCTGTCTGCTATTGTATTCCTAGCACCTAGAGCCACCCCTGGCACATAGACGCTCAAAAATATTTGTTGAATGGATATTTACAATTAAAATGACCATAATAAGGACAGAAAAGTGATTAAGAGTAAACCGAGGCTTGGATTTAGCTTTTTAACTCTCACTGGCCACGTGACCTTTGGAGGAGCCCAACTTAGCTTTGGGGATCCTCAGTTTCCTTATCTGTAAAAGGAGGATGAGGACTTCATACATGTTGGCTTATTATAAGGATTAGACAATGGCACACGTTCAAGTATCGATGGATGAAATGATGCCTCATGTCTAGCAGTCTTTACCCATCCTCCGTCCTCCCGCTTTTCCCAGAAAAACGCGGGGCAGGTGAAACATGACTGGCAGATGAGTGTCGAAGCTGAGGTTCCTCACACCATTCCTCATCTCACAAATGTCTGAAATTTTCTAAAATAAAAAGATAAGGAAGAGGCAGCAGAGAGCCCCAGCTCAGCTAGTGCCCGAGCACACCGTACGTGACTTGCTTCTGGTCTGGGCTGCCACTTCTGAAGGACGCCGCAGGCTGGCATCGTCACCCACATGCTCCGGCCCTCCTGCCGGCAGGCTAGCCTCTCACTCCTGGCTCCTGATCTCCCCCTGGGCCACACACCTGATCTCCCCCAGCTCCTGGCTTAACCTGCAGCCATCTCACACTCTGTGTCCCCAATCGGATGTGCCAGGAAATCTTCCAGACACAAAGAACCAATTCTGTATAACCGCCAACTTCCACCTCAGCTGTTTTGCATCTCCCTGGACTTAGGGCCTGGCAGGGAAAATCCACCTTGTGGAGGGCGCCATCAAAAGACCTGTCCCAGGAACACCCAAGTTAACAGGAAAGCAGTTTCAGCTGTGAAAATAGATGTTTCCTTCTTCGGTATGGGATGGAAACACATCTTGGGAACAGCTGCTGTCTCTGCCTCCCAGAGGGATGGACTGACTGACAAAAATATGCAAGGAGCGCCAAGAGGGCAGGAGAGCAGCAACCCTGTGTCCCAGTCGCTCTGCCGGGCAGGGTGGAGGGACGCCGAGCGAGTGAGTATCATAGGTGCTGTGGTCATCTTGACTCTTAACACTTACTGTGTGGCCTCGAGCAAGTGGCTCTGCCTCTCTGAACCTAGTTTCCTCACTGGTCAGATGGATTTGATGACAACCATGCACATCACCCAGGGTAACTGTACGTACCACTGGGACCTTACGCGCCAAGTGCTGAGCCCAGTAAAGGGCGGGAATGATGGTTCCCATTATTATCACTTTGGTATTTTCCATGGAACGTGGCATCCTGTCAGATGTCTAGCTTTAGTGATGGAAACGTCCAACCCAGCTTGGTTTTAAAGAGCCTTGGCCTGAATGACAGGGGGGCTTGGTGTGCCACGCAAGCCTTGCCAGGGATCTGCTGGGTGAGTCCAGCCAGCCCTGGCCTCTCTCAGGGCTGCAGTTTTCTTGGTTGCACAAAGAGGTGCTGACTGAAGGCAGCTCTCACAGGCCTCCTCCGGCTTTTCAGGTCTGGGAATCCACAATTCCAGCCCTGTGGATCGAGACAGAGACACCTAGAGGCAGTCTGTGCCCACGGCGGGTGCTGAGTCCCAGGAACTATTCAGTCACACCAGCCAGTCTCTGCTCAACTTGTCTTCCCTGACTGCAGAAAAGCCACAGGAAAAAACGTGATGCTCGTGTTCACTTGCGACAGCTCTTGTTTTGTGAGCGCCTCTGCTCTGTGCGCAAGGACTTTTGCAGGGTGCTTTACCAACATCAGTCCCGCTCCCATAGATGAGGAAACCCAAACAGAACGAAACGATGACGACTGAATGTAACGTGTGGTAAGCTGGTACTAAGTACGTACTGCATGCCAGGCACAGCTTCAAGCATGAAACGAGGGCTAACTTAGTCCCTGCAATACAGTTGTTGATGTCATCTCCACTTTACAGATGAGGAAACTGAACCACTGGGCTCAATAAATTGTCCAAGTAGGTTAGGCTGTGCCTGTGCGTGGAGAGGCTACAGTGCAGAACCACTATGCCCACCAGAGTTAAACATGCACTAATATGTAATAAAAAAAAAAAAAAAGGAAAAGTAATAAGTAGCCTCCGATAAATCCTGGGGTGAGGGTTCAGAGGAGGAAGACATCCATGGAACAACAGGCAGCACAAAGGCAAGGCTGAGTAGGTTCGGACATGTAATGATAGGGACATATAGGAAACGGCATCTCGGGTGGCAGGAACGGCATAAGCAAAGGCATAGAGATGAGAAAGTTCAGCTGAGGCTGTGGATTTGTACAAAGGCATTAAACAAACTTTGGTAAAGTACGCCTGCAATGCGGAAGTCCTGGGTTTGATCCCTCAGTTGAGAAGATCCCCTGGAGAAGGGAATGGCAACCCACTCCAGTATTCTTGCCTGGAGAATACCATGGACAGAGAGGAGCCTGGTGAGCTATTATCCACAGGGTCACAAAGAGTCGAACACGACTAAGCAACTCACACAGACACACATTTACCAAACTGGGTTAGGCCCTGTGTTAATGGCCATTAAACAAACCCAATGCCTCTTATTCGTATGTCTGGGGAACCCTGGAGTGAAAAGGGTCCAGCTGGGGCTTCTACAAGTGGAGGCCATCTCAGGGCCTCTCAGGTGCTGATACACTTGAGCTGCCAGGAAATCTCTGGCTGCAGGGCGGAAGTCTGGCCATCTAGCAGCATCTCAACAGGTCAGCTCTTTGGAAAACATGTGGCTTAGAAATAGGGCCTGTCAGGGAGGGAGCCCAGACCCTGTTGTAGGTTTTGCTTTATTTTTTTTAAAGAAAACTTGGACCCACTCAACAGTTTTGAGCAGGAGAGTGACATGATCAGAATTGTGTTGACAGACCAGAAATCTGAACGCATTAAAAAGAGGCGGGGGTGGGGGGGGGCACCTTCCATCAGTTCAGGACTACAAATAAGAAAATAATCTGTCGCACGGAGCCATTGGAAGCAGTGAGCGAATGCGTGTGGGATTCATACAACAGTTTTAGACTGCCTTCCTCTCACACACCCCCTCTCCATCTGTCGCAAAGGGCACCAGGAAGATGCAGGGAGGAAGATTCCAGCTCTAGGGGCTCCAGAGCTCAGCAGCCCAGATCGGGGGCTCTGACAGGAGCCACACTGCTCCATGAGCTGTCATTTAGGAGGGCCAAGGGGCTGCCAGTGTTCCCATCCTCAGGGCACTTTCAGAGAAACAACTGTGGCTCAGTTAAAAACTTCTGCCCCAGAAGGAACCCTTTCACAAACCTCTATCTGAGCTGGATAGGGGGACCCTCTCACACCATTGGAAAGTACCCTTGATTAAGTCATCAAACGTCTCCCCTCTAAGGCTACCCAGCCATAAGGTCAAGATTCAAAATCCAAGCTGCCTACCACTTACCCCTTGGGCAAGTTACTTCCCTAGTCTGGACTCTATTTTTCTCATCTGCAAAATGGGGATAATAGCCAACTCACGCTTTGCTTTGCTTTGCTGACTGATAAGATAGCAGATCACTTGGCAGATAAGGCACTACTTAGGATTCAGCCAGGAATACAGGCAACATTCAAGGAATGCTGGTTCTCCTCCCTTCTCTCAACACGAGGATCTCATTAGGACTTCATACATGCTAAATGATGGCAAGTAAAGGAATGAATCACACCATGAGTTTCCACGGGGTTGGGAAAGGAGTAATTAATGGCAAGAAAGTACCCGGAGAACACCAAGACCTTAAAGGACCTTCCACAAACTCTTTGGGGCCAAGGCACCCCGCCCGTTTTTTCTTCTTGTGAAAGAGGAAGTGAGTTGAACTTCACCACTTAGGAAAGTACAGAGGAATCACCAGCATGCTACCCTCTTCCGAAGGGTGAGAGGTTCACCAGAGCGCTCAGCTGTCCCCCAAAGCCCAACACCCACTTTGGCCTGGCCTTCTCCAAATCAGAGCAAGGAGCGAATGGGAGTTTTTCTAAAGTCTGTCCAGCAGGGGTCCCAGAGGTCCTCAGACCCGGAGGGGCCAAGTGAGGAGCCTGCAGCCTTGGTGTCAGGCACTGCTGCTGCCACTGCAGAGTCCAGCTTCTCAGGTGCCCCCAGTCCAGGCCCCTTGCCCTTCGTGCCACCTCAGAATCTCCCTTGGTGAAGTTGTTTGAGGAAACACTGGCTCCAAGAACACAAGTTGGTGACTTCACTGGCCTCTTTTCAGAACTTCTCTTTGGCAACATTTGTGCTGAAGGCAGTCTTTAGAAACTTCTTCCCTGTCTCCCCTATCCAAGATAATTCACATGAGCAGCCCCCTCCAAACAGTGATCATGTGAAACCATAGCAGTCATGTGACACCTCCTAGGCCGACAGTTCTGCCGGAGACACTAGCAGTCATTCAATCCAAAGATGCCTTCCCAAGCCTGACATTTGAGTTCCTCACTCAAACAAATCCATTTTCTTAGAAAATTGGACAACTGCCTCCTTCTACCTTCCTGCTCTTCTGCCCTGCCTCTCTTCTGCTTTGTCATAAAATCCATGCCTGGAGACCCGAGGGAAGGGTCTGAAGCCCCATTCTTCAGCCAAACCAGATGAATTCCATGCCAGGGCCAAGGGTGACCAGGACTCCTTAGAACCGAGTGAAGGATGCTGAGAAGCTTGAGCTCTGGGAGTGACACCCCTTCCCCACCACCCTCAACCAAGAAATGTATTCTTCCCTCCTAAGATTTATTTATTTCAAAGTTAATCTTGGCCTCTCTGCTGCTCCCACTTTTTCAGGCTATTGATGCTGAATGGATTGGAACGGAAGTTTTACAGCCTAATCTTTACCATTTTATAGATTGTTTTTATAGCAAAAGTGGGAGAATTTCCTCACGAGAAGGGTGTTGGTGCTCCCAAGGCAGCCTTGGGAAAGGCAGCTGCCCACTTGTTAATCAGCATCACCCTGAATTTCCCAGGGATGGAACCACAGGGTCCTGGTTAGAGAAGGGTCTCAAACAGACATTTAGAAATTAACTTGGGCCCAGTTCCCTGCTTCAGGGAACTTGTGAGAGAATCTCGTGCATCCCAGGCCAGGAAGGAGGGCAGGGCAGGGCCTCAGACTTTCACTGGGTGTAAATGGTCAGCTCAGGCGGGAAGGAGTAGATCGGAGACACCACTGGCTCATCAGAGAGACATGAAATCTATTAGGGCTTCCTCGTGCCCAGCAAGGGCCCAACTGTAATTGAAATACTGGGGGTGGGGGTGGGGATGTGTGGGGGTGCCTGCGTGGGTTCTGGGGGCTCAGTGGAAACAGTGGGGCAGAAAGAAGCTGCTGTCCACCCCCACCTCTCCCTCCACCCACTCTTTGCTAGTTCTCCCTTTCTCACCGCTATCAGATGGTTACCAGTCTCTAGGCAAATGCAGAAGGAGGGGGGAGGTGGGTACTGAGCTCATCTTTACCTCCCTCCCTCAAGAGAGGGAGGTGCAGAGACCCCCTCTGCTGACAACACGGCTTCAAGCAGCCAGAAACAAAATCCCATTCTCCCCCCAACAACTCCTTTAACACAGTTTCTCTGCCCTCCACACCCTCCCAGGAGACTCAGGGTGCTGCAAAACCCCTTTAAGAAGCAGGGCTCCTGAATGGTGACCTCACCCTTTGGCGAACACACGGTAGCCTTCAGAGCCCGCCTGCTGGAGACAGCCAGGTGTTTGATGTAGGCCAACAAAAAGACATGCTCAGAGCCACAGGTAACAGCCCCACTGAGCACCTGAGCAGCAGCGAGCTGCCTGGAAACCTGGGGAAGGTGGGAGGAAGGAGGGGGGCCACAGAGCAGCCAGGAGCACGACCATCCACCCAGAGGCTTTGGCAACCACAGGGATAATCCGCTGTGTTTCCACATCGGCATCTGCAGATCGCAGCCGCTCACCCCAGAGTTACCCTGGCCTCCCTTTCTCTTTCCCCCATACTAACACTGTTTTACTCTGCGCACCAGAGGGAGAGCTCACTCTTCCCCAATTGTCATAGCCTGTTTCTGTTCCATCCTGGCCAGTACAGGAAGGATCTCTGCCCCTATCCCCTTCTCTCAGACCCTGAAGTCAAACATATGGAAAACATAAGACCTGGGAGAGAGATTCCAGAGGAGCCAGGGCGCCTTGCTCTGAAAGCCACTGACAGCCTGCCTCCCCCATCAGATTGGGCAGGGACCAGTGAGCCAGCTCTTCTGGGTCTGTTCTGATGGCCGGCATAGTGGCGCACAGTCAGAGTCCAGAGAGACTGGGTTCCATCCTTGGCTGTGTGACCTTGGGCAAGTCGCTGTCCCTCTCTGGGCCTCAGTTTCCTCATCTGTAACCCTGGTTACAGGCACCTGTCCCCCTACTACTGCTAGACATTAGCCGAGTGGCTCCGAGTGGCCGGCTGAGAGGCCTGGGCCGGCAATTTGGGGACGGCAGCGGTGGGCGGTGCGGGTGCTTACCTGTCCAGGCGCTGGACGCGGCGAGCAGCAGGCAGAGCAGCGGCCTGAGGCGGCCGGGGGCCGGGCGGGCTGGCTCCATGGGCCGCGGCTGCGGAGCGAGGAGGGAGAGCGGCCGTGAGTGCGCGCTCGGGCGGGCGCGGGCTGGAGCGGGGAAATGACTAAGGCTCCCCCCTTTCCCCCCACCTCTCCTCCCGGCCGGGCTTCCCCCCTCCCTGGAACGGGCGCCTGGAGCGGCTTAGGAGGCGCCGTGAGCGCCGCGGTTTTCGGAGGAACACCCCTCCCCCGAGCCCCGCCACCCCGGAGAGATCAAGAGACGGAGAAGGGGAGAGACCCCAAGCGCGCGAGAAACGAAGCCAGGGACAGCCCGAGAGAGCCGGCAGGAGAGGGAAACAGACCCAAGGGAGCCAGGCAGAGAGCCAGAGACACAGAGAGGCGAGAGCTGAGGAGAAAGAGAGAGCGCGCGCGGAGTGAGCGAGGCGGCGCGCAGATCGAGACAGAGCGGGAGAGGGAGGACCGCGAGGGCAGGGCGAGGGGCAGCGGGCCCGGCCGCCCCCGCCGCTGCCCACCTGCCCCACCCGGGCTCCTCGCGGCGCCGCGGCTCGCTTCCTCCGGCCCGCAGTCTGGGCAGGGTCCCCCGCCCTCCTTCCCTTCCCCTCCTCCCGCCGGCCCCGCTGGAGGCTGCGGGGCTCGGGCCCCGCGGGCACCTCCGCCGAGCGCCCGCCAGCTGAGCGCCCCGGGGAGGGAGGGAGCGAGAGAGGGCGGTGCGCAAGGCCCGGGCACCCCTTCATCCCCGCCCGGGCCCGGGCTGTGGCCCCGGCCGCCGGCGCCTCGCTCGGCTCGGGACTGGACGAGCTCGGGCTCCGACAATGTGCCAGTTCAGACGCCCGCGCGGTGGCCCCGGCCCCGAACCGCCTCCCCCTCGCCCCCTCCCTCAGCCAGCCGGGCTCGGACCTGCGCCGCCCGGCGGACGAGAGCTGCGAGACAGTGGAAGCGTCGCCGGGGCTGCCCCGAGGCCGGGCCCCTCGCTCCACTTTGCGCAAACTTGTTTTTCTAAGGTCAGAGCCGCAGGCCGGCTACATCGTCCTCTTAAGGTGGACTGGGGAAGTTGCGGCCGGCCTCCCCTCACCTCCGGACTCTGGCCGCTGCCAGTCCCAGCTTCCCGCCCCGGGAGGCTGGAGGCGGCTCCGGAGCGCGGGGAGTGGAGGAGGGGGAAGTCTGCCTTTCGCCCCTCCTCTGCGGCCCTGTCCCCGGGCCCCAGAGCCAAAGCCCCTCTCGGGGTGGGTGAGGGCCAGAAGGGCCCCTATCCTTTCAGATCTGGGCCGAGGTGAAGGAAAAAGCAGGAAGTAAGTGAAGGTAGGGGGAAGGGGGCAGGAAGGAGAGAGTGATGGTACAAAAATAGCGTGTGTGTAGGAAGGACTTCAGTACCGCCTGGAAAAGCGGCGCGGGGAGGAGAGGGAGCTGAAGGGGGGCTGTGGCCAGGAAACCGGGGGGAAGAGTCCGAGCCTCTCTAGGGAGGTGGGCTCTCCCCGCCAGGTGCCTGTCTGTCAAGGAGGTGCCTCTCTGTCAAGGATGGCTGCTTCAGGGATGGGGAGGGGCCAGGAAGAGGTGCGAGGCCAGGGGAACTTGAAGGCCAGGAAGATGGCAGGGGGTGAGGAAGATGAAGGGATGGGAGGAGAGCAGGAGCCAGAGGCCTGGAGGCAGGACAGAGCCTGCTGGTGAGAAAAAAGCAGCCGTTTTCCCTCTCTCAATTCCTCTTTCTGTCCCCTTCTTTGAGGGAAAGCTGTATCCCCAATAGCACTCAGGTCAGGGATGGGGGTGAGAATGCTGTGATCACCAGGCCAAAGAAGGCTCCAGACTGGGGGAGGGAATGGAGTCAAAGACCCTCTAATTGTAAATAAACAATAACCAGTTTGGTTTCAAAAAGCCTTTAGTATGATATGAAGCAAGGTGGGAGAAGGGCCAGTCCTATAAACTGAGGAAAAATTGAAGCCCAGAGAGGGTATGGACTTGCCCAATGTCACACAGCAAGACCTGGGATAGAAACAAAGTTTGACTTTCTGATTCCCAGGTTAAAGATCTTTGTACAGTGACACCCTCATCCCTCCCCGACCCTACTCCAGCCTCCCTGTTAAATGCCTGGTCTTGACGTGGTGCTAAGACAAGGAGGCAGGCAGAGTGCTGCCTCGGTTCAAATCCTGCCAGCCACCTCTTTTGAGCTGTGTAGACTTGAGAAAATACCTGATTTCTGTGGCTCCGTTTCCTGAGCCAACAGGAGTATCAACCTAAAAAGGCTGGAGTGAGCATTAGATGAGTTGGTATTTGTACAACATTTAAAAACTGCCACATGGCATTTGATAAATAAGTCATGCATTTGACAGCAGTCCTCAGGAACCTACAGGGTTCTGGGCAGTATGTGAAGTGTAAGGGGATTTTCTTTGGGCAGGAAATGCAGCAGGGACCCACGCCATATCCCTGTCTATGAAGAATTTACATTCTAGTGGGGAGACAGATAAGTAGACAAGCAGAAATAATTAATGAACAACAGAAGGTCGAGCTTACACAGTGAGAAGGGTGCGCTGATTTGGATAACGGTAAGTCCTCCTGAGACTGGGAGCTGAATCACAAAAAAAGGGCAGCAAGGTGAGGGGTGGGGGATTTGTTGTTCCAGGAAGAGGGACCAGCACATATAAAGGCCCAGGGGCTAGCTTGGCTGGAGGGGAGTGAGCAAAGGATGGGGGAGACTGGTCCAAATGGGTGACCTCGCAGGCCTTGGTAAAGCACCTGCATTTATTCTGCAGGGAAGAAATAATTGGCACTGTTAAGCAGGGGAGCGCCATGGTCTGATTTATGTGTTTAAAAGGCCACTGTGGCTACAAGTGGAGAGTGGGCTGGAGGGAGGAGAGTGTGGAATCACGGAGATGTTCTGGGGTCCTCCTAGTATCTGAGGTGAGGGTAGGGAGTCTCCAACTGTTCAAGGCCACATCTGACTGAAACCATGAAGGTGACCAGTGGGGCTCCTGGGTAAATCCATCACCCGAATCTATCTGGGTGGGAGTCGGGGCAGGGGCTGCTGCTGAAGGTCAGAGATGAGGCAGCCTCCTGGCCTGGGCTTCCAGAAGGCTCTGCTGTTCATTGCACACATACACACAGACCTGCCTGGGATTAGGAACCTGCGGATTAGGGAAGGATAATAATGGAACCAGCTGCTATTTATGTAGCACCTTCGGCCAGGGCACCCAGCAGGGCTTCCCAACAGCCTCCCTTCTTCATCAGGAGGGGGTCTGGGCCTTGTTCTCCTGAATCAGCATCTACATAAAAATCACCCTTGGCCAACTGCCAGGGCTGGGAGATCACTGAGACCAGTGGGCATCTGGATACATACTGAAGTACAGGGACAATTTGCCTGAGGTCAGATAATTGAGGTGAATCAACCCCTTCCATGGGAGGCATCCTGGGCTGCCCCAGATTAAAGTCAAAATGGCTTTGCCCCTTTCCCATTCATTCACACACCCATCCATGTTTATTAAGTGTCTGCTATGTGCTAGGCACTAGGCTGGGCACTAGGGATGCAGCAATTGAGAAAAATAGACAAGAACCTCACCCCAAGGAGCTAACAGTCTTGTGGGGACAAGCAAGTCAGTCTGTAAAATAGCTAGTCTGTCAGAGGGGGGACAGGCTACAGGGGTAAATGAAGCAGGACTGATGATGAGAGGGGAGGGCATCAGGGGAGGCCTCAAACAGGTGATATTTGGGCAAAGACCTGAAAGGTGTGAGATGGAGCCAGAGGCAGCTCCATCAGCCTTTGGTCCTTGACTCTGTAAGTCCCTAGTATAACACGTCAGCACATCCCCCACTGGCCCATGCCTCCACATCCAGAGCCCAAGCACTCAGCCCCTTCCTTCCACCGCTCAGGTCCAGTCCTCTGCCATCTCCCACCCTGTGTGTTCTCCACTCAGCAGCCAGAGGTCAGACCATGTGCCTCTCCTGTTGTCCAGCGTTGGTGTAAAGAAGATGTGAAAGAGTACGAGGAGAGGAGGGTCAGGGTCTTGAAGCCAAGACTCTGCCTATTTGACTCATGTAACTTGGGGGAAAAATTTTTTTTTTTAGCCTCAGTCTGCAGCAGCAGCAGTCTGTTCATCAGTGAAACAGGAATAACAAGGTCCACCCTGGTCAAGGGGTTGGTGGTGGCACAAACGTGAAGCTGCTGTGGTGGGAGCATTTGTGAAATTTGTCGCGGCCGGTAGGGTGACGGCTCCTCTGTGTGTGCCAGGCCCGTTTACAGGGATTGTCTTGTCAAAGCCTTAGAAATTCCACCGTGTCCTCAGAGGTGAGGAAGCAAGGCCAGGGACAGAAAGCGACTGGACTAGGGTCACTCTGCCAGAGCATGCAGGAGCCTGCAGGGACCCAGCTTTGCTGGGCGCCAGCCCTGCGGGCTCTGCTCCTCGTTTCCCATCACCCTGGGCTGGCGTCAGCAGGCAGGCCCGCCAGCCGCCTTTGTGTGGGGCCTGTCAGGAGGCCGGAGCTGCCAACGACCTATTTTTCTGGGCAAGAGGAGCCATTTGGAGTTAGAGGCCTCAGCTGTAGAGCCAGAACAATAAAAATAAAAACAGCAAGGACTCCTGGGCAGCTTGGACCAGGGAACCAACTGCCCCAGCAAGGAGCTGCTGAAGGGCTGGAGGGAAGCTGGTGGGGGCTGAAGGAAGGAGCGTCCTCACTGCGCCCCCTGTTCTCTGACCCACAGGGGGGTCATCTCCAGAGGTCACACGGCTATTTTATAGCTGTGGAAACTGCAGTTCAAAGGGATGGGGTTACTTACTCCGGACATGGGACAGACAGCTAGTGAGCCACCAAGCCAGTTAGGATTTGAACTCACTTCTCCAAATAATAGCAGTTTCCATTTATTCAGCATATTCTATGCTTTGTTGTTGTTATTTAGTCGCTAAGTCATGGCCGACTCTTTTTGTGATCCCATGGATCGTAGCCCGCCAGGCTCCTCTGTCCTTGGGATTTCCCAGGCAAGAATACTGGAGTGGGTTGCCATTTCCTTCTCCAGGGGATCTTCCAGACCCAGGGATCAAACCCAGGGTCTCCTGCATTACAGGCAGATTCTTTAATGACTGAGCCACCTGGGAAGCCTCCTGTTGTGCTTTACTGGCATGTTTTTGTGACATATTCAAACCACACCTACGTACTAAGAATTCCTCTAAGCTGCCTTAGAGGGGTCTCTGCTCACAGGTCACTTTGCCAGACCATCCTTTTAAAAGTCCCTTCCGCTACCCCAGTGTGTTCTGCCTCCTTCTCTACTTTCTTTCGTGTTCATCACAGGCATCGCAACCTGCCAGCACTGTGCCTCTGCCCTGCATGTTGTCCATTTCCTTAATGAGCCACAGGTCAGCCTATCCCTGGGCCCAGTGCCCGGCCTTGGGCACATACTATGGTGAAACCCCCAGCGCTGCCTCTGACCAGTCATGGGGCAAGGTTCTCTGTCCATCTGTGCCTCACTTAACCAGATTCAGGAACTGATGGAATCAGACCTAAAAAGTCTCTAGTAAGGAAAATGAGTTAATCTGCGGAAAGATATTGGCTATTGCCATAGTTTTCTCCCAGCACTGAGGCTCCAGGGCCTTAATAGTGAACAGTAGGTTATCAATAAATATCTATTCAATTACAAAAGCGACCTGCCCACAATCCCACGATAAGACATCTAAAACATCCACCGGCAGAGTCTGGATTTGAAGAAGTGTTTCTCTGAGCCTGTGCTTCAATGCACTCTATAATCACTTCTCCACAGCCCCCACCTTCCCACCACAGAGCAGGTATCATCCTCACCTGGAATGGTTATTAAACCACGGATCCCAGTTTCTGATTCAGTAGGTATCAGGTAAGATCTGAGAACTTGCATTTCTGACAAGGTCCCAGCTGATGCTGATGTTGCAGTCCAGTGGATAGACTGGTAGGACCACTGAATAGACTGGTCGGACTGTTTCATGAGCCCAGTCTCAGCTTTCCTATTGGCTGGTTTTCAGTCTGTCTGTCCTTCTGCTTTCTGTCCTCCCCACCTAGGGGAAAACAGAGGGGGCAGTACTGGTTCAGAGGCTGCAGGTAGTGCCCCCAAAGCTGAGGGGCTGTGACAGATCACAGAGCCAGGGCCTGAAAGAGCCGTGCTGTAATTAGTGCTTTCCAGGGGAAGTCAGCGACTAAGTGACTTGGCAGGCAGGCAGGCAGCTCGCCTGAGCTCGTCAGGGGTGGGACCGCACTGTCAGGCCCTAAACACTGTTCTCAGGCTCTGGAGATCTGGCTCTGCTTGGAGCTGAGCTCAGCTGTGCAGAACCTAACCTCCCCCAACCCTCTGGGCGGCAGGGTCCCCTGCAGGGTGGAGGGGTGCAAGGATGGCATCAGGACAGAGTTGATTGACTCAGCATGCACTGGGGGACCTGAGTTCGAGTGCTGACTCAGCCCAATGATAACACGAATCATAGCTAAAATATTAGGACTGCTTACTAAGCCCCAGGCCTGAAGGATTTCAGTGGATTCTCTCATGCTTCTCACTCAATTCTCTTATGTGGACACAATTCTTATCCCCATTTCACAGATGGGAAAACTGAGGCTCAGAGAGTTTAAGGGGTTTGTGCAAGAACACACAGCCTGTGAGTTGCAGAGTTAGGCTTTGAATCCAGGAGTTATCATCCCCCAACCCCTGTTCCTCACCTAAGCACATTCTGCCTTCTACTTTTCTGTGAGTTTGGAGGCCCCAGAGTGCCCTCTCAGGGTCTCCATCACACCAAGGGGCTTGCTGACTTCTAGGCCCTGGTGCTGAGCACCAGGCCTGCTGATGTGTCGTGGGAATGAAAGTATCTGGTGAATGAAATAAAGAATCAGCAGATAAGTCTGACTTTCCAGTTGTGATGGGACAATACTGATCAGTGGCTGAGAGGCATGCTTTCAACTCAGGCTCTGCCCCTCACTAGCTGTGTGATCTTGGGTGGATCTCAGCCTCCATTTCCTCTTCTGGAAACAGGTTGAGGTCAGGATTAATGGGTAAAAGGGAATGAGAGAGGGAAAGAGGAATAAACCCTAAAGGCCCCTCATGATCTCACCCACTGCCCCCTCTCTGATCTCACTTACCACCTCACCCCCAGCTCACTCTAGTCCAGCCATATTCATCTTCTCTAAATTCGAGGAATCCACCCAGCAGGTGCCCACCTCAGGGCTTTTGCACTTGCTGCTCCCTGTGCCTAGAACCTACTCTTCCCAGCCAGCCACCAGCCTCATTCTGCCTCTGCTCAGGTGTCCCCTCCTGAGAGAAGCCTGTCCTGACCACTCTTTTTAAAAGTCTCCTATTGTTTCTTATTTTTCCTGGTAGCATGTAAATATGACACCCTCTTCGGTTGCTGGAGATTTGCCTACCTGACTCGAGCTCCACCCGGACTCTGTGTTTGCTCTCTAGCACCTGGAGCTGTGCTGCACAGAGTGGCTGCCCACAGAGTGAAGGGAGCCAGGCAGGGAGCAGCTCTGTCCACAAGGTGCTGCCGGCTCCACCGGGCGGCACAGGTTCCTCTGCCCCTGCCCCTGCTTGGCCTGGGTGTCCCCAAGAAACAGATGTCTTCCTTGAACCTGGGTTTCCTTCCTTGGCTGGGAGGCCAGGACTCCAGTTGGCCTCATTCCTGTTCCCAGGAGGAAGTATTTGTCCCCAGGCAGGAACTGGCCTGGCTCTCAGGGGAAGCCAAAGCAACCCATACCACTCTCTGCTCCCAGCTTCTGAGGAGTTGGCACTGTGGCTTCAGGTGGCAGGTGGCCATGCTGGTGCCATGCTACTGGAGCAAGGAGGGTGGTGGGCTGGAGGACCCCCAGAGCTCATTTCCAGAGCTCCTCAGCCTCTTACCTCATGGGAGCCTCACAGTCATGCTGTGCAAAGACTGGGCTTGGATGTCAGCCTCACCTGGCTGGAATTTGTTCCACTTACGTCTACCCATTTGTACAGATGAACAAACTGAGGCTTCAGGAGAGGCAGAGACTGCTGGGCCAGTGGATGTAAGATGGTGAACCCCGATCTTATGATACCA
Source organism: Bos taurus (assembly GCF_002263795.3). Classification (NCBI taxonomy): domain Eukaryota; kingdom Metazoa; phylum Chordata; class Mammalia; order Artiodactyla; family Bovidae; genus Bos; species Bos taurus. The sequence continues at coordinate 53,247,051 of NC_037340.1, forward strand.
AATCCTTTACTCCTCATCTTTATCCCCAGTCCACTCTCTTCCCTGACCAGGAGGAAAGTAGTAACAGTCCCCATGGAATGCATAAGGGGACTGAGGGGCAAAGAGAGAAATGGGGTGGCCCAGAGTCTCCCCCTAGATGCCTGGCTGGCCAAACTGGACGATATTGGTCTGTGTTGTTCTCCTAGTGTTTCTGCTCCCCAGTTTAAAGCAAATATTTGGGTTTAGTAAACAGGAGTTGTAGGGATTTTGCAGAAGGGTACCCAGAGTAAGGCCTTGGTTTTTGTAAAGTCTGAAACTGAAGAAATTGCCAGAGAAGAGTGGGAGAGGCTGGAGGGAGACAGATGTACTGGACGTGGCCACTGGCAGGTCCCAGACAGGAGAGGATGCTGCCCTACCCCCAGCAGGATGGCGGGGGCAGGGCAAGACCTCAGGGCAGGCTTCCTGGTGGCCCCAGGAAGGCTGACCAAGGCCTCCGGTCTCCTCACAGATCCTGCAGCCCCACAGCACAGCTGAGCCAGTGGGGCCATTGGGGTGGGACAAGGCATGGCCTGCATTCATTCAATAGATATTTATGGAGCACCTACTATGGGCTGGGGTGTGTTGGGTGCTGGAGGCATTCACATTCTAGTGCAAGAGGTGGAAAAATGAATGTGTGAATTTTGAGATACACTGCATGTCATGTGAACAGTGATAGCTGCCGAGAAAAAGGAAGCAGGGTGAGGGACACAGACTGATGGTGGGAGGGGGTGCTGCTCTCTGTGCAGGATGGCAGTGAAGGTCTTGCTCAGATAATGGAGTTTCCTGGTGGATATGAGAGGGAGAGCCACACAATGAAAGGAGCAGCCAGTGCAAAGGCCCTGGGGTGGCAAGGTCAAGGACATGGGCAGCCAGGACACTATAGCAGAGGAAGTGGTGGGGAGGCAAGCTTGGACAGGAAGTAGGGCTCACAGTCTCACAGGCAAGGCAAAGCCCTGGGTTTTTACTTGGAACTAGAGGGAAAGCAGTGTAGACAGATTCCTGGCAGCCACCTCTCTAATACTCTGGAACTGAGCAAACTCTTGAGAGAAGGAAGCCCCTAGAGCGACCAAGGGTAAACTTGTTTCTCCTCATTCCAGTGGATGGAATCACAGACCAGGGGAGTTTAACGTCACCAAGGCTTCCCAGATTTTAACCCAGTTAAATGTAGATTCTGACTCAGTAGGTCCCAACGGGACTTGAGATCCTATATTTCTCACAAGCTCCTGGGTGAAGCTGTAGTTGTTTGTCCACAGACCACACTTTGAGTAGCAGGTGCCCAGCCGTGCCCGTGGCCTGAGAATCCTACCTGTTGTTCAGTTTTAAGCTGAAATCATTACGGTGCCCTTTGAACCTGTGGGCCCGTTGTCCACAAGAACCAGTGGGTCTTTCCCTTCTGTGCAAGCCCCACCCCTTGCCTGCATGATGTGGGAGGAGTGGACTCCGGAACCAGCCTTCTGGGGTCCACATTCAAGCCTTGCCAGCTGCAGGTCACGTGCCTTCAGGAAAGGGACTTTGCCTCTCGTGTTCAGTTTCTCATCTGTAAAAAGGAAAAAATACTGCCCCGTTTTAGAGGGCTATTTTGAAGATGTAAAGAAATAATACGTATAACAAGTCTGGCACACAGGAGGTACTCAATAAATGTTACATCACCCCCTCCATTTCTGCCTGTCCTTTAAGGTGCATAATCAGAAGTATTTTCATCTTATTAGTTCAAGTTTTTCTATTTTCGTGTCTGTTCTATGAAGTACATATTAGTCTAAAAGTATATAGCACATTTATAAAATAAACAAATGTACATTAGGGTGCATATTTAAAATGTTTTTACTGATGGGAATATGATTAAAACATTTTAAAACATGACTGATTTTTAAGCCTGGTGAAATTGGGAGAGAATATTAGATCTGGAAGGAATTTCAAAGGCCTTCAGTTCCCCCATCATTCCCTCTCTCATTTGATGTGCAAATCTCTCTGTTACATTAGATTGCCTCCAGCAGTGGGGAGCTCACTACCTTTCTGGGCAATCCCATTGCAGTTCTGGGAACAGTTTCTTAAACTCAGTGCCTACTTGTGTTTCAGCCACTCTGAGCTCCCACAGTCTAACTGAACTGCTCCCTCCCACTTCACGCATCATAGCTCTGCAGTCTCCCAAGGGCCCTAAGCCAGGCTGTGTGCATAGGATGCCTTCAATAATGTCCCATGAATGAGAGGGAGAGGGGAGGGATGAGAAGGGGATGGGAAGGGTGACTTTCCTGTCATTCCTCATTTGGAGAGTTCACTAACAACTCGGTACTGTGTCTTCCTGGTCGTGTATCCACCTATATAGTATGCTTCTATCTGTTTGCACTTGTTTTCATGTGCCTGTCTGTACACAGGTGTTCGTGTGAGTGCCCCTGTGTTTTGCTACTGTGGCCATGTCCTTGTGGATGTGTGTGTGTGTGTGCATGTGAGTGTTGTACTGCAAATATCCCTGTGTGCCGTACATGTTTTTCGCTGAAGCTTTGCATGTCTGTGTATTCAGGAATGTGTCACTTGTAGGGTTGTGTGCCTTCCTTTGGTTTGTTTGTGTGTGTGTGCTGCACGTGTGTGTGCTGTCTGCAGATGTCCACGTGTGGTGCGCATGTCTCTGTCTCTGTGTGTCTGTGTATCTGGGGCCTTTCTTGGTGTGTTTTGCTCTTTGGTGTGTGTCTGCGCGAGTGTGTCTCTCCTCCCCGGCTCAGCCGTTTTCAGGGAGCTGAGTGACTCCCTGCAGCCTGGTCGACTTCAGGCCGCCTGACTGGCAGGCAGCAAGGGTTTCACACCCCTCCTCTCCTGCTCGGCTGCGCTAATCACTGGGTTATATGCAGATGGCAAATGTGTGGCTGCCAGGCTTGGAGGAGGGACTGTGGTGGGGGTATGCAGATGAGCAGACACCGAGGAGGAGTGAGAAGACAATTTAAAGGCAGAAAGGGAGAAAACAAGCCTCCTTGGCTTCAGTGTTAGTTTGAGGTTCTCTCCAGATGCATAATTTTTATTAAGAGGCTATGATGGCTGATTTTTCCTTTCCCTAATCAAGCTAGCAGCTTAGAATCACAGGATCCTAGAATCCTAGAATTTTCCATCTGCAGAATTCTAGAACCTCAGCCTTATGCAACTCTAGACTCTCAGAAGTGTATTCAAGAACTCTAATCCTCTTGGATTAGCATCTTCAAAGGTCATTCTTCTCTCGCCTTTCTTTGTATAGAATCATGGCCAGGGAATGACTTTGAAGGTTCATCTGGTCCACCTAGACCTCCACTTCACCCTGATCAGGGCAGGGCAGTGGAGAGAGAGGCTCAGTCAACTGGGACATTCTTGGGGATGTTGAACTGGAATCTTCCTTTGGCAAGGAGTTGTTTCCTGAATGGTCTGGGCTCATATTACCCCTTCACCTTCTGCAGGGACTGAGACAAAGGCGCCTATGTTCTCAGGCTATGTTTTCAGCCCTTCAGGAACTGGTGTAACAGGCTGCAGGTGTGAGGAGAGCCAAGTGGCAGGGCTCCTCTGAAGGCTGGGCAGTGGAAACTGGAGTGGTCACCAACAAGGCAGCTACTTTCCACCCCAGGATGTCCACTGAGGTGTCTCCTTCCACTCCACTCTTCTCAAGACGACAGCTTCAAAGGTCAGATTATGCCCTATCCCAGTGATCCTGGGAGCCATGGATGGTCCTGAGGGAGCTCACTTCACTTACTTTGAACTCCAGGACTCAAATTCTTTGGCATGGCGGCTTTTCAGGCCCCAACTACTAACCATCTCATCTCTCCCTCCCACATGCAACCAGCTGCGCTGAACTCCCTACTCGCCTTGAATCTATGTTACATCTTCATGCCTCCAAATCTTTGCATAGGCTTGTTCCCCTCTGCCTCTTCTTCATGGCGCATATTCATTTATCCGTGGAATGTAAGCTCCCACTCAATTGTAAGTGCCATGAAGGAAAAAGTTTGACTTATTTAATACTTGATTTCCCAGAATCTACAACAATGTTTGGCACACAGTAGGTATTCAACAAATGCTTGAAAGTATCCTATACCATTTGGAAAAATAATTCTCTGTTCTTCAACCCTTACCACCTGAGGCTGTGGGTCTTTGCTTACATTGTCTCCTTACTAGACCCCTTGAAGCTGAGATCATGTCTGGTTAACCTTTACCTGCAACATCCAATTCAGAGCCTGACACCCAGCAGGTGCCCAGAAAACACAGGGCAGTTGCCAGCAGCCAAGCTTGGTGACTTGCAATCCCCTGTTGGTCCAAACTGTGAGCGCCGGTCCAAGCCGTTGGCAACATCTGCTTCAAAGTCTTATTTGCAATTATACGTTCCTAGGCGCTTGCCACTAAATATTTAATAACTAGGCGGCTGGCCTTCTCTGGCAGCTACTTAAGCCCCTGATTGCCTCTTGTCTGAACTTGGCCCTGAGTGAGGCAGGGACTGCTCTGGGGTTAAGTGTAAAGCCCGTATCCTGAGTTTGGAGCCAACATAAGGCAGTAGCCTCCGAGACAGGAGAAGGGACTGCCCACTGGGTTGAAGCTCCTGAATGACCTTACCAGGCAAGGCAGGTTGAGCACTGACTCCAGCTGGCTCCACCTCCCTTCCCTGCCATGTAGGGCTGTGCCTGCTCATGTCCTCGTGGGCTGGGGAGGAGGAGAGAGGAAAAATGTCAATGGGACCTTCTCTGACTCATATTCTAGCTGGGCAAGAAGGAAGAAAGGGGGATTCTGCCTGGGCTGTGTCCCAGCAGGAAAGGTGGGTCTATCCTGTATAGCTCCGCCCCCACAGTCCAGGGCCAGTCCACGTGGGGGCTGGTGGCGCCACGGAGTGGGTGTTGGCAGCTGTGCTGGCCTCTCCTGGCATAGGGCTGGGGAGTCCTTCCAAGTGGGCTGTGGAAGAGGATGAGGCAATGATAATGACCTGACTTTGGGGTTTGCCCAAGCAGCTGCCTAGTCCTGGAAAATCCTGCAGGCTGTGAGGCCAGCTCCCTCCACAGGCAGACCTCTGCAAGGTTGCTGGGGCAAGAGAAAGGAGTAGTCATGGGAAGGTTCAGGAGGAGGGAGCAGCAAGTGCAAAGTCCCTGAGGCTGGGCTGCTAGAACCACTGCGGTCCAGAGAAGAGTCAGGAAACAGACTTCAGAGCCAGTGTCTCAGCGGATGCTGGGGGAAGGTGCTGCTGGGAATTCATGCCTAGGCGTCATTGACTTTCCAGATTCCAGAGGGGATTTCCAGGGTCAGGAGACTTGGTTTCCAGGGCTTTCTCTGCCTCTGTCAAGCCCAGTGACCCGGGGAAGCCCCTGCCTGGTGTTCACACACGCACTGCACTTACTACTTAGCATTAGTGCCTGACCCCTGCCAGCGAGGGGAGTCTTCCTTTTTTTAGAGGTTATCTGACCCAGCCCAGGAAACCAAGCAGAGACTCTACCTGCAGAGTTGGCAGAGCGGGTTTGGGTGGCAGGCTAGGCTTGGTGCAGAACGTTTGGCTTTTATGATGGGCAGTATCTACTGAGCACTTACTGTGTACAAGGTGCCATGCTAAATAAACCCTTTACCCACATCCATAATCTCATTTCATCCCTGTCATCCCTGTCCCCTCTTTGCCTCACCCCCTTGTCCATTTACAAGTCCTGTTGACCTTTAAAACCCAGTTCTGGTCCATTTGCCTCTCTCCACCTCCCCTAGGACGACTCTTACTGCCCACCATCTGCTCACACCCAGACACTGTACCATCCTCCTCTCAGCTATTCTGTTCTGAAGCTTTGGTCCCTGCAATCCATCTCCAACTAGCCTCCAGGAGGCCTTTGAATAATCTAAATAGGATTATGTCTCTTCCCTGCTTTTGAACCTCCAGGGCCTGCCATGGTGCTTAAAATCAAACCCAAGTCCTACAACTGACCCTGCTCAATGTACCTTGTCCCTCCATCCTCTCCATCATGAGGTGGGACCACTCACTGTCCACCATGCTACAGCCACACTGGCCTGCTCCTGTCGTTGAACATGTTGGTCCAGTCCAGCCTGGGGCTCTGTGCTTGCTCTTCCCTTTCCCTGAGACGTGCCCCTGACGGCTGGTGCAGTGGTACCAAGGATGTGCTTCTCGACTTTGCCTCCAGCTGGGTCTCCAGCCTTGAAGCAGTCTTGAGGGTCTAGGATGAAGCCCAGCTCTGCCCGTACCCTTCTGTCCAAAGGCCACCTGCTGCAGCTTCTGTTGAGGCTGCTCAGCTCCCCTGGAAGCCCCCAGTCTGATTGCTGATTAGCGATCTCAGCTCCTGCCCACCCTGTGGGTTTCCAACACTCCCTTCTCTCTGCCGCAGTCGTTGCTACACAAGTTAATGGAATAACAAGACACTTTACCCATTATCTGATGCAAATACCTTTTGTTGCCAGTGCCAGCTCCCCGCAGCTCATCTCTCTTTGCTACCTAGTCCACGGGCCTCCCGCTCCAGTCTCCAGCTGAAACCAGGTTGGGGGAATCCCCCCAGCAGAAGTCCCTCCAGTGCTTGGGTCCAGAAAGACAGGCACCAACCCTTCTTCTAGCTACCATACGATGAGCCCACTGCATGCTGGTCTTTTGCATTTTCAACTTTCAGATGATTGTGTGCAATTCTGACCTGCGTTGTGCAGACGTGGGAGACAGAAGTCTGTGTTGCCCTCAAACAGGTGTCCAGTTAAAGTCTGTCTGGACATGCACTCCACAGTTTGACTCCATCTTCCATTGGGAAGGGCTTCATCTGTGTGATCTCTTTAGACCCTGTTTCTCTATTTGGTGCTTCATCTGTGTATAGATGAAGATGAGGAGGCAACTTGCTCACTGATGCTAAGTGAGACTCTGCCCTTGCTGGGGAGCCCAGGAGGGTAGACATATGAATGTGGGGGTGCAGTGGGGGTAGGAGAGGCCCCAGAGTTTGCTCCCTTGGAAACTTCCATCTCATGACCCCACACCACCAGAATCAGCTGTTCTATTTCACGTTTAGTGCCTCAAGCATGTACAAGACACCTGGAACTTCACCAGAGAGAAGACGACAGATCTCCTCCAAATGATGGTGTGAGTCTCAGAGGACAGACAGCAGGACAAGTGATGTCTCCCCCTCCTATCCATCTCCCCTACCCTTCTCCAGTCAAAAATGTAGGGATAAAAAGGGTGTGAGACTATGCAGGGAGAGGTCTAGTCTGGGTGGGACACCCCATGTGGGTGAAGTCTCCCCCTACTTCACTTCATCTCGCAGTAGGTGACCTCACCCATTATCAGCCTTGAAGCTCTGCCCACTCTGACAACTCCCACTCAAGTATCCCCACCTTCTTCCTGAATGCCCCTCCTGGTGCCTCTCAGACTCAAAGTGCCTGTAAAGGACCTCACCATCTCCCCTTCCTGCTTTTCTCCTGTGTCTTTGAACTCCCAGTTTCCAGAACATTCACACACCCTTTGTTTGACCTCCTTTCCTCTCCATAGCCACCCCCTACTTGGTCTATCTCAGAGGTGTTTCTCCAGTCAGTCCATCTGCCCCATTCTCACTGTGGCTGCTCCAGCTCAGCCCCACCTGCTCCCTGAGCCAAGGGTCTTCCTGCCTGCAGACTCTTCGACTTCAGTCCAGCCTCTCCATGCCATAGGCCAGGCTTTCTGAATGTGGTGCTCATCCTCCACCCTTCAGGAACACTTCAGGTGTCCTTGGGGTGCAGTCCAACTCCATAATCAGGACTTGAAGGCCTAAGCCATCAAGTGCTGCCCCAGGTCTGTCGTGGTACTTCTCTGAATATGCCTCCCTGTCTTTGTGTAAGAGCACCTTTCTGCCTGGCAAACTCCTGCTCATCGGTCAGATCCTCCTGTAAGGAGGCTTTTCTAACAAGCTCCCCGTCTTGGGTTGGAGTCCGTTCGTGTGCTTCCCCAGCGCATGTATCCCCCTCCATTAGTGAACATCCCCTTGACTTTGGCAACTCGTGCCTGCTTCTTCCTTTTCCAACAGACCTGGACTTCAGGACAAGGCTGGGGTTGGGGGTGGGGTGGCAGTTGAAGATAAAAGCCTGACTTTAGCTTAGCAGTAAGAGGACAGGCTCTGGAGCCCCCTCCTGCGTGGATCTGGGTTCAGACCCTATCTCTGCCACTTTCTAGCAGTGCAACATTGTATAACAGAACTTACATTCCCTGGGCCTCACCTTTTTCATCTGTAAAATGGGTAAAATAATCATATTACCTCCTCAGTGGGGTTGTTTTGAGAGTGAAATGAACATAAAGCACTTAGAAAATTACCTGGCACATAGTAAATGCTCAATAAATAGTAACTCTTATTATCTACATTCCACATAAACTACATTTTTAAAGGTCTATTCATCTAAGAAATAAGAGGCTAGTTCTGTCTAGGTCAGAATTATTTCTAAGTCACTGGTTCCCAAACTCAGATGAGCATCAGAATTAATTGTGTAAGAAAGACATATTAGTCAGCGCAGCAGGTTTGGGGTAGGCCTGGGAATAAGCTTTTTAGCAAGTTCCCTGCATTCTGTTCTGACATAGGTGGTCTGAGGCCAAACACAAACCCACTGCTCCACAGGGGCATAAAGGAGAGCTTTGCCATGGAAACACTCCCGTAACCAGCCTATCTTCACCCCACTCCACTGCACCAGCAGGGAAGTTTGGGAAGTGGCAGAGAAGTCAAAGCCCTCCTCTGAGACAGGAGGCCTGGGTTCTAATCCTGGCTTCCTTCTTCTGGGCCAGTGGCCTCTGCTCTCTGTGCCCCAGTACCTTCTCTGGAAGATGCTGAATCCCACCTCCCTGTTGAGAGGGTTGGAGGCTTCTCTCCATCCAGAGGCCCCCTGAGAGAGACACAGTGAGGGCTCAGCAAGCCAGGGCGGGTGTTAACTTCACCCGGCTGCCGTTTGTCTTCTGAGGCCTGCTCTCCCTGAGTGTTTTATTTTCTGGTGATGGATTCCGGCTCATGTACAGGACCAGCACCTGCATACAAATGCCAAGAGGCCAGCGGGCCCCGGAATCTGTCCTCGCCTGCTCTCTGCCAGGCACCAGGCTGTGAGTTCCCAGCAGGCCCGGAAGTCCCAGGATCTCCCGCGAGGCTGGGACCACCATGCCCCTTCTGTGGCCGGAAGCAGCCAGGAGGCCGGCCCCTTTCAGAGCAAGTGTCCCTGTGAGAGAGTGGCCACTGGGAGGTCTTCAGGGGACTTGGGAGCTGCTGGGACAATCAGTTGCTGTTTGGGGAGTGAGGTTGGCAGGTCCTTGCCCCTCGGCACTGAGCCCTGGCCAATCGCCTGCCAAGCCTGGGCCTGGTTTTCCACTGCCTGCTGGTTCCAGGGCACTCAGGGAGGGGGCCCCGGGGGATGCACTGCTCCTGTCCCCAGAGCCTTAGCTGTGGTTGAGGAGGCCTGAGCAGGTTTGCAGAGCAGTGGACATGCTCTGCCTGGGCCTTACTGTCTGCCAGGCTAAAGGTGGAGCGCTGGGCTCTCAGGGTTTGCGCAGGCCATGGGGATGCCTGAGGCTGTGTAACTTGGATGGCACTGGTCAAGTGTCTTGGTTGGGGAAACAGCAGTGAACAAGACAGTGTCTCCGCCCCTGTGCAGCCTATTTTCTTGTGCAGGGAGATGTAAAGCTGGAGACAGCCTAAGGGAGAAAAATAAAGTGGCATGGGGGGACACAGGTGATGGTGCAGGGGCTGTTTTTACTGGAAGGATGAGCGGGTGTCTCTGAAAAGATGACACTTAAGCAGAGACCCAGCGGGTGCCGTGGAGTGAGCAAGACGTGGGTATCTAGAGGAAGAGTGTTCAGGTGAAGGGAATACCATGTGCAAAGCTTCTGAGCAAGGAGAGGGCCTGGCATGTCTGGCAAGAGCCTGGAGGTCAGAGCAGCTGGAGTGGAGGGATGGAGAGAGAGAGGGAGGGTGATGGAGCCAGAGAGCTGAGGCTCCTTACAACCATCCTGCAGGCAGCCCCGCCATCATCATCTCCATCTTACAGATGGGGTAATTGAGCTCAGGGAAGTTAGGCAACGTGCCTAGGGCCACAAAGCTGGTAAACAGAGGCAGCTGATCAAATACTCACTTGTCCTGGTGCCGGAGCCTTTTATCACCGTGTTACACAAATACTTGATTGTGAAGTACAGGTAGCGCCTTGTAATCAGTTATCTGGGCCTCACTGGGGGGTGGTTGTTTTCTCTTTCACATTCAGCAGGGCTGTGTGCTAGGCGTCCAGGAGCAGGACCATCTCTTAGGAGCCTTCTGGAGATCTAGGGTCTGACAGGCCTGGGTTGTTATCCTTGCTCTGCACTCACTAGTCACTGGGTTTTTCTGGGTCTCAACTTTTCTGTAAACTGAGGCTATTCTCTCTATCTCAGAGGCCTAGCAAGAGACAGATGAGCTCAGGACATGCTGGGTGATTAGAAAACATGTACCCACCCCCCCCACCCCCACTCCATCCAGGCCCCTTAAGCTGTGGTCCTCACACCTCAGAGCAGCCTTCCCTGGGTGCGTGTTCAGGAGGTAGCATCTCTCCCTGGGGATGCTGGTCTGCAGGCCTGGGGGACTGAAACAGGCTACCCAGAGGTGTGGATGCAAGGGGCTGGAGGACCACGCCTGGGGTAAAACCTTGTACAAATGGGAGACGTCCGTGGCCCCTCCTGGTCCCCTCTCAGAGCTCTGCCTGCTTTTCCTTTGTGGCATCCACCACACTTGTAATTACTTGTTTAGCATCTGTCTGCTTCTCTGAGCTGCACGCTTTCTCTACTGGCCTTGTTTGTGGCTGGGTCCCCAGCACTGAGCAGCCTGCCTGGGGCGTAATAAATGTTTGCTGGGAAAACAAACAAACAGACGCCTGGCTGGCTGAGTGAATGCATGGATGCTCTTTGGAGCAGCTGGACTCAGTGTCCCCCCGAGGTCTGGGATTTGACACAGGCTCTTGAGTCACATGCTTCTTGTGTGATCTTGGGCAAGTCACAGTGTCCTCTGGAAGACTAGGTAGGTCAGTGAGGAAGGGTGGCATGCAGAGGATCCCAGAGAGTTCTGGAGGAATGTGTGCTAAGGCAAGGAGGCTTGTTCAGGGGATGGCCAGACATCCGTGGGACTGGGCTGGCCCTGCACTGGGTTGTGTATGAGGAAGTTAAGGCATAGATAGGGGAAGCCCTGGCCTCGTGCCTCTCAGTGGGGGAAGGGCAGGCAGTTCCCACCTCTCTGTGAACCAAGTTCAGGGTGTGATGCCGTGGAGCAGGGGGACAGGGCAACCTCTCAGGCCGGTGCTTGGGGCCTCAGGCTGATGCTCTCAGACTTAGGGCTGGAGGCCTGAGGAGCCCAGGGTGCTGGGGAGGAGGGAGAAGGGGCCACACACCCTTAGATAGGGGCCGGGCACTGTGGCAGCAGCGGCAAGCACTGTGGCTGCAGATGGAGTCACTTCTTCCCTTCCTCTCAACTGGGGTCACAGGACGTTTGGGCAGCTTAGCTCGGTGGCTGGTTTGTGTGCGTGTGTGTTCGAGGGTGACTCAGAGTGGACCTGCGCCTCTGTGAGACAAAATTCTATCATGGAAATCGTTTGGGTAGCCCTCGGGTGGCACAAGGTCGCACAGCAAGCTGGCACTAGAATATTTCGAGCTCGCAGTAATGAAAGCAAACGGCAATTTGACGTGTCTTTAGGCTTGAAAGCCGCAGCGGCGTTCAGTCATTGCGGCCGTTATCACCCATCGTTAATGGGGGCTGCTGCTCCCCAGGCTGGTGCGGGAGAAAGGGCTCAGAGAGGTTAAGTGACTTGCCCAGCATCATAGGGCGGGTAATGGGGAGGGCAGAGTCCAAGGTGCAGTTTGGCCTCTCCCCTCCCCCAAGGCCAGGCTGCTCCCCGAATGGATCTGCTCTGAGCGGTTCCTAAGCACTGGTTTCCATAGCAGCAGGGCCATTCCTGCACAATGGCTCCCCCCATCTTCCCTGGGCTCTGCTGCCGCCTCTGTGGGGGCTGCAGGGGCGGGAGATGCTCTGTTTTGGGGACAGCCAGAGTGCCAGGCAAGGAGGAACTGACAGATCCTTTGGATGGGCTTGGGGCCCCCAGCTCCTACAGAACGGTCACTCTTTTTTAATTTTTCCACTTTGGCTCTGGAGTCGGGTTCACTTTCAGGCAGAGGGTGGGGAGAGAGGAGAGAGAAAGGTATATGTAAACACCAGAAACAGAGGATGGGAAAGACGAGACAAAAGAAATCCTACAAAAGCTATGACAGAAAAAAATGAAGGTGCATGCCTTCTCTTCCAGACAAATCACTTCATCTTTACAGCCTTGGGAGGTGGGTTCTGTTGATACCATTTTACAGATGAAACTGTAGAAGCAGGGCAGCTGCTGTGCTGCTCACAGTGTAGCCCAGGAGCCACCCTATCTCATGCGGAAGGTGGCAGAAGAAGGTGCTGTTTAATATGAGGGTTCCCTGGCTCACCCTGGACTTATGGAGTCAGAATCTCTGAAATGGGGCAGGAACCTGCATTTAGTGAATGCCCCAGGAGAATTTTCTAGAGAGCAAAGTTTGAGGTGTCCCCTGTCAGGACGGCTGCTCTGCCCTCTGCTTAAATTTATGCAGCAGCCCATAGAGAGCCAGGATTTAGGACCCAGAAGGGAGTGAGAAAGAGAGGAGAGTGACAAAGAGAAGCTTTTCAAAGCAAGACAGATATGCCTCATATGAAGAGAAGGCAGAGAGCAAGAGAGGAATAAGGCAAGAGGAGACATGTGTCAGGGAGTCCGCAGACTAAGCGAAGAAGGTGATCCAGTGGGACCGAGATCTAACCATGGACTGTCTATTACTCTAAACACAGCCCTTGCTCGACCCTCACAACAGTCCAATGAGACAGGTCTTCCCATTGTAGACGAGTAAACTGAGGCCTGAGAACAGAGGGCAGAGCCAGGCTTTGCACCCTGGTGCCTGGCTTTGGAAGAGGTCATGGCTCTAACCGTTAGACTGGGTTGCTCCCAGCAGAAAGCTTCTGTGGCGGGGGAGGAACCAGATGGAGGGTCAGGTTTCTGCTCCTAGGGGCAGCGGAGTTCCCAGTCCCAAGGCCACTGCGAAGCAGGGAGCCACAGGCTGGTGGCCTGCGTGCTTTCAGTTCCCCTCCAGGTGGACAGAGTAGGGGTCAGCCATGGGCCCAAAATTGGCTCCAGCAATGACTACCTGTGTGGCCCTGGAGATGCTAGTAAGACTGAGCTCAAAGGGCTATGCGAGGCCTCATGTGAGATGTGCCCAGAGCAGACCTTCTGCCAATATGTGCTCAGTAACTGTCCCCTGCAGTCAGTAAGTTAGCTGCTAGGAATTATCTAGGAGCCTGGGGTCCATACAGAAAGTCCTCACTAACAGGGTATTTCTTGGGGCTTTTGCCCTAAACTGGTTCAATGGAGGGAGAGAGGATCCCAGTGAGTCTTGCTCTTCTCTGATCCCAGAGAAAACCTACCAAACCCAGAATCCTTGATAGAGCAGGAACAAGGACTCGCTCACACCCCCACCTGTTGCTGCAGCCCCCCAACTCCAGTGAGCCTCACCGGGTCTTATCTGGAGCCCCACCTGTGACTCCCAAGAGCTCACACCATCTTCTCTGCCTGGATGCTGGCTCTGGCAGATCACCAGATCCACTGGGCCCCTGCCAGAGATCCTCTGGGTACCTTGGTGAAGTGCACAGCTGAGGCACATGAGCCCTGGCGGTGCCCCACTCACTCCACTGGGAGGAGCGAGTCCTCCCATTTTACAGAGGAGGAAGTGGAAGCTCAGAGTTTTGCCCCAGGCCAAACACTCACCTCTAGCTGTGCCCTTGTTTCCTCCAAGGAGCATTTATTGAGTTCTTGCTGTATACCAGGCATTGGTGATACACGAGGTCATTATCTGCATTTCTCTCACAGGTTGAAGTCAACTGAGGAGGAAGGAGGGCCTTCCCATGAGGTGTGATGCGCAGCTGACACTCACCAAACATGCCAGGCCCACCCCCAAGGACGTGTCACACATGGGCCCATTACCCGCCTCCATGGGTGGTGAGCATAATTTGACTGGTGAGGGGCAGCCTGCCTTGGTCTAGCACCTGTTCTTAAGTGTGGACAGTCCTGAGTTGAGTGGCAGGCAAGTGGGAAGGTTAGGAAATGAACCTTGGGGGGTGGTGGGCAGTGGGAGTTCCATGTCTTAACTCTTATGGCAGCACGGGCCAGCTAACTCTGATGTTCACTAGCTCTATGGCTTCCCTGTGCTTCATGTTATGTGACTGAACCTTTGGGATTCCTCTAAGATGAGGGTGAATCTGTTATTATTACCTCCGTTTTCTAGATGAACAGCACTGGGGCATACGAATTTTAAGTAGGGAGGATTTGAACCTTGTGTTTCAATGCCCAGACCTGTCCCTGATCCTTCTTGTTGTTTCTCTGGGAAGGGAGGGATGAAGGCAGGTTAGGGCTCTGGGCTGGGTTCCCAGAGGAGGTGGGTATGGCCTACTCCAGAAGACAAACAAAAGTCAAGATGGAGAAATAGGAGAGGGGAGTTTGGCCAGAGTCCCAGGCCAAGGGCATGGGGAGTGAGCACGGGCTTGTTCATGGCTCAAGAGGGCTGGAGGGCAGAGTGGGCAGAGCATCTGGTCTGGCGGACAGGGCTTGGGGTTCTTCTGCAGAGGGGAGATGGTAGCTGCAATCTCATCTGGTCACATGGGTTCAGCTCTGTTAGCAGATGACAGTGAGGTCACACCCACCTCTGCTCAGGACGCTCTAGTGGCTCCCAGGGCAGGTGGAGAAAAGCCATAGTCCCTGGGGTGGCTGCAAGGCCCTGTCCCATTGACCCCTGCCACTCCTCTGACCTTGCCTCCTGCAAACCTCATGCCTGAGACACGGACGTGGCCTCCTTGCCTTGCCAAATTCCTTTCCGCAAGCCCATCCCTGGACATCCTATTTAAAATGGCACTGCCCCTTCACCTCACTCTGTTCCCCTTCTTGGCTTAATTATTACTTTTTCACAACAATTATCACCATCTGATATGCTACGTAATTTTGTGCCTTTGTTTAGCGTCTGGTGGCCCCTGTGACGATGTCAATTTCATCAGGACTGGGCTCTTGTCTGTTTTGTTTACTGCTCTATCCCTGGAGCCTGGAACAACGCCCGGCACATAGTGAGTGCTCAACAAGAACAAGTGTCGAATCAATACGAATGGCAACAATGATCTCACATTATCCTCATCACCCCTCCAAAGTCATTTTCCCTATTTTGCTGATGAGGAAATTGAGGCTTAGAGAAAGCAGGTCACAGAGCAAGTAGAGGAACGCGGTGGGTGTCCAGCTGCCCCCCCAGGAAAGGAGGATTTACTGCCTGGCTTTTGGGACATAGTAGGTATAGCCATAAAGATCCAAACGTGTAATCGCAGAGATTCACAGTGAAGCACAGGGCAATCACAGGGTTAATAAAATCAGAGTTTTTAATTGGTTTGCACTGTCATAAGAATAAAGACATGAAATTCACACTGCCCACCACCACCACCACCAGAGGAAGCCCCAGTGGTTATAAGGTGTCACGCACCTGCCATGTATCAGCTCATTTAATTTTCCCAACAACCTTCTAGTGTGTTTACTATTACTGTCATCTCACTTTTTAGATGAGAAAACTGAGACTCATATAATCTAAATAGTCCAAAATCTCACAGCTAATAAGTAGCCAGAGGTGGGATTGGAACCCAGGAGTTCTGGTCCAGAGTTCGCTAATGAGCCATTAATGCTACATTTTGCTGCTTGGACGCCGTCTTCATCCCCGCCCTGTCGTGCAGTTTGGATGTTATTCCAGGAGTCTTCTTCTAGATCCCCAGAGCCTGTCTCTGGTAAGTAGGACTGAGTACAAGGAGTTAACCTTTCCTGAGATGAGATTTCAAGCTTTACCCCAGAATTGTATCAGGCATCCCACACCCACCTCTATACCAAGGCAAGGGTGAGAAGTCTGCTCGCACAGCAAAAGCCTTTGGAATATGATTTTCTGAAGTGTCACCTCACCCTATCAAAGTGCAAACCCTCTGGGACTGGGGCTCCCTTAGAGAAGCAGTGGGTCCCCTCTCCAGCCCTGCTGTGTGTACAGAGTCTGGGGCCAGCCAGGGACCAGAGAGCACTGACTCTGGAGTGTGTGGGGTGGGATGAGTCCCAGCATTCCCTCTGAAGCCTTCGCCAGAACACATGTGTCTTTATTTAGCTCTTTTCTGCTCTGGGGCTGTTTGCTGAGGACCTACTGAGTGTTGTATAGCATTACCATCAGAATCTCACTTGAGCCTCATGTCAATTTTGGGCAGCTGGTCATTTTGCAAAGCCAATCAATCAATATCTATCAAGCCTGGCACTAAACTAGGTCCTTGGGACCCAGAATAGAGGAAGAGGGCAGAGGAGGACCTGGCTCTTGGGGAGCTTATGGTTCAGGTGGAGAGGACAGATGAGGAAGGAGGCAATTGTGGGTCGAATAAAGAGAAACACAGGGGCTACACAAGCACAGAAATAGGAGCTGAATATATATTTGTAGTTGAAAAGCTTTGAGTCTCTGGAAGCATCATAGCTCTCAGATATGATCTCCAAGTGCCACCATGCCGTATTGATCAGGACAGGGCAGCTGCTGTAATAGCAGCTGCCAGATCTTAGTGACTTAACACCATAGTGCTTATTCTCGCTCATGTCAGTCCAACATGGGTCAAGCCTTCACAGTTACTCAGGGGTCCAGGCCCTTCCCTCTGGTGCCTCTTTCCTCCTCTAGGGTCTAGGATTCTTTTCTGAGTCATCCCAGCAGAGGAGAGCAAAGGGCAGAGTGTGGAAGGCCATGCAGGAGGGCAGGCCTGTAGGGGACTTATGACCAACTCACCCACTCTGTTTGGGGATTGTGGTAGAGCTCTAGAAGTGAAGGAGGTGTGGTGTCAGCATCTAGACATTCCTCTATAGTTTTTAATGTTGGAGAGACCATTTTCCTAAACAATGAGGATGGTTAGGAAGGGAGTGAGGATTTGGGGGTGGTCACAAGCTTCTCATCAATAGATGTCCACCCCATGATCAAGATTCTTTTGGAGTCAATTGATATTAATAAAAGCCCAATTTGAACTCACACACACACAAAAAAGAACGTTTTGGCTCTGGTTGAGAAAGGTGTTTTCAGGAATGGCTGGACAGAGAGACTCAACACACTCATCTTTTCGGCTTGGCCTTACCCTACAAGCAGGCTCTCAGAGTGTGGTGGGGAGGATGGCCAGTCACAGGGGGGCCCAGGCCCATGTGCCCCAATGTCAGTAGCCTGGCAGAAGAGAGGGTTCCTTTCCTCACACATTGTATATTCACATGGATGTCTGTATATCAAGCCCAGAAAACCATTTAGGTCCTGCCAGGGACCTGTGACCACCCTTGTTTGGTTGATCTTGATGGAAGCCCACATGGTACAGGGGAGGTCTCATTTTCTCAAAAGGGACCCAGACAGATAATACCGACAAGTCCACTAAATAGGACCTTACTAGAACTTTCCAAGAGCACTGAGCCTATCACAGTGTCCTAGATGCAAAAAGTGGACAGGAAATTTGAGAAAAATCAGTAACTAATTAATATCCTTATTAGAAGGCAATTTCTAGGAGCCAGGTGATTTTGTGGTGTCGACATGACCTTTATTTTTCCCTCGCTTAAGTTCGGGATCAATAGAAGGAGACACATTAGGCGAGAGATAAGCAAATGTGAACTGGGCCTGCAGGCAGATGGAGGTGTCAGCGCCCACCCTCAGCACTGGACAGCTTGCCTCACCTGTCACAGGTAGACAGACAAGCACAGACCGCTGTCCTCAGACCCTGAGGGCAGGAGGATGGGGAGTTCAACTCCCGCTCTCCACTCACTGATGCAGGCTTGTGGCTCTTGTGGTGGCCCCCAGCCCATTCCCATCAGTGCACCGAAGTGGAGGGAAGGCCAGGCCCTGGGACCCTGGGAAGTACCACCAAGTGCCCCCTAATGGGGGGAGCTCCTACTTCCCTTAGAAGCAGATGAAATTTGTGAGGGACAGGGAGTCAGAGAAAGAAGCATATTTGTTTTCGTTTCTTTTCAGAAAATGACTATTCAGATAATACAACCCACTGTGAAATTTTAAAAGACAAAAAACAGAAAAGAATTGTAAAAATGCAAGCCACTTTCAATTCCACCATCTAGTGTTAACTGTCGTTACTAGTGTATATCCCTCGGGCCTTTGTGAGTGTGTGTGTTTAAACAAAATTAGACTCATGCTTTATGCATAATTTCCTATCCTGCTTTCTTTAACATTCTATATAAAGCATTTCAGCACGTCCATGAGGCCGTAGGCAGCATGAGAGTGGGGTAGGAACTGTGTCTCTTGGATAAACGCCGTGCCCCCAGGGCCTCGCATGTGTACCATGCTCAAAAAATACTGTTGAAAAAAAACAATAATAACAGGTAATATTTATTAGGGGACTTCTAGGCATCACAGCACATCACCTAATTGCATCCTCATGACAAGCCTATGCAGCAGGTGCTTCTGGGAACCACATCTTATTACAGACAAGGAAAATGAGGCCAGGAGAGGAGATGTCCCTCCCCTGAGGTCACACATCCCTGATATGTCTCTGCAGAAACACATCCTTGAACACGCAAAATGCCAAACTCTCACTCGATACGTTTTCTTGCCACATTCCACATTTAATCAGGGACTGAGGGGACATCTCTGCTTGGCTGAGACAGGACTCTCTGTTTGGAAATGTTTGGCCCACGCTTTAAGGGTCCTGAGGGTTGCATCAGACCTGCTTCCCAGCACTGGTCAGTTTCCACATGACCAGCCCGAGTCAGCCCCATCCACCATGGCCCTGGGTCCATCCTTCCTTGGGCATATTGCCTTATCCCCGTACCTGGCTGTATGTGCCCCTGCGCCTGCCCACCCTTCCAGACACTGGACTTGTTCACCATGCACACTCACTGGGGCAGAAGCTGGGGAGGCTTCACCCTTGGCCCCTGGGCCTTTCTTCCTGTTTTACGGCACACTGGCCTTTGTCGAGCTGCTAGCACTGGAGTCTGCTGGCACTTTCTCTGGCCCCGGAGCCTGCTCTCCTCTCTAACCTGCATGGCAGGTTAGAAGCGCCAGAGAATTAATGTCTCCTGGGAGCAGCCCTCAACCAATTAATGTAGTAATGGGCATTTAAATACTCCAGCTCCTTCGCCCTCAGGGGGCATGACTCGGAGGCACCCTGGGCACTGGCTCCCTGAACTCCCCAGCAGAGCTCAGCCCCAGCTGGCCAGGTGGAAACTCGCTTAGCAATAACCACTCATTGGCTTCCTTCCCTCCCCTGTCTCACTGCCCCAGCCCCCATCAGCGCTTCCTGGGATCTCCTCCCACGTCAACTCAAATCCTTGGCTCAGGGTCTGCTTCTCCTGGAACTCAAACTAAGACATCTACCCTCCTCTTCTTCCCTGTAGCACCACCCATTCTGGCCACTCGCATTCCCCAAGGTCTGTCTCTATCCTCTCCAATCCATTTTCCATGCGTGCGTGTGTGCTAAATCGCTTGTCCTGCCCGACTCTTTGTGACCCCATGAACTATAATCTGCCAGGCTCCTCTGTCCGTGGGATTCTCCAGGCAAGAATACTGGAGTGGGTTGCCGTGCCCTTCTCTAGGGTATCTTCCTGACCCAGGAATTGAACCTGAGTCTCCAGCATTGGCAGGCAGGTTCTTTACCGCTAGCGCCACCTGGGAAGTCCATACTTGTCCCCAAAGACACCTTCTAAAGATATGTTTTGTCCATCCCACTACTTCGCTGATTTCCCCTTGCTTCTAAGCAAAGTCCCAGCACAGCATCCCAGCCTCTCTGTGTTCCTGCTCCATCAGTCCCTCCAGCATCCCTTCCAGGCACCACGCTCACCTTGTGCTTGGACTCAGTGCATCTGTCTCTCATGTCTTTGCCTTTGCACTGGTGGTTCCATCTGCCTGGCATGCCCTTTCCTATTTTTGTCACTCAGAAAACTTCTGCTCATCCAGCAAGACATATCTCAGCTGTCACCTCCTCTCTGAAGCCTTCTAGACCATCCTAGCTATCGATAACTCTCCCTTCTTTTGTGCTCCTTTGTACACTATTCACCTCTTTTAACCAAGACTTGTCTTAGCTTTTTATAATCATCTGCTTAAATGTCTGTCTCCCCTTGGAAGTGGGCTCAGTCCCTCCTCAGCTGTCTCTCCTCTATGTCCAGCATTGTCCCTGAAACAAATTAGGTTTCCTGTGGATACAGGTATCCCTTGCTAACCAAACTCTTGCTCCTATTTACTCAAAATTTATTAACCAAATGGATGAAAATAGCATTCTGGTCCTTGAGATCCTGATTTGTTGTCCAGCATCCTGCCCCTTGAACTGAGGAGTGGAATGGGTGTGGGTGGCTAGAGATACCTGTATGTGAATAAATTAATGGCTTAATGATTGAGAGAGTTCAAAGTTGAGAGCATTCATCAACTCTGGGCACAGACCTGCGTGAAGTTGGTAGAGAGGAGGGAAGGAGGGAACACAGAGATGCCGAGCCAGAGCCAAGAAAGTTGTTTTGCTTTGGAATATATTATTTTTGCAGGTTGCTATAGTTACCGCTGTGAAATTAAAAATTAAAACCTTGTGAAAGAGAGAGGGTTGACTGAGATGAGGCAGTTCCTTGACAGGCAGAGTTATTTATCTTTTCCCCATGTAACATCTGGTTGTGTGCTTGCAAATTTATTTTTAATTCAGAGCTCCAAAAAAGATTTCGCGGTGGTGCAAGGTGCCCGGATGAACGGCTCGGAGGGGAAGGTGAAGTGAATGGTATCCCAGGGCAACTGGTGACCCTCCGCCTGTCCCCTGGCCCTTGTTCCTGCTTCTGACACAACATCTAGGAACTGAGGGGTGGCTCGAAGGCGTTCCAGACCCCCTGCCAATCAAAAGGCAGCTGTAACCATGGTTCCCAGATGCAGAGCCAGGATGAGGGCTCATCTCTCTTGGTTTCCCGCGGTTCTCTGAGCAGGAGGACAAGCACCACTGGGGGTGAGGCAGGCTGAGTTTATCTTTATCCTGTCTGTCTCTGAAACTCTGTGACCCCCTATGTCTCCTGAGATCTTACCAGAACCCCTAATTTAACAGCCAGAAAGAAAACAAGAGGTTTTGTGGAGGCAACACTGGCTGGAGTTAGGACATATGAAACCTGGGTCCAACCAGCCATTGCTGGCTGTGTGACTTTGGGAAACTCCTTCCCTCTCTGGTTCCCGTTCTCCCAATTCATCAGGGAGGGTTTGGAGTCTGGGATCCCCTCAGGTCCCCATTCCAAGACTCACTAATCAGTGAGTCTAAAGGGTTGCCAGGCATCACTGGTGCCTGGTTTTGTGCTTCTGCCTGACCATGCACTGCAGCAGCATGGAAACCCAGGGCAGCTGCCAATAGGCTCCCTGTCCTTGCCAGCCTTCTGTCTGCCTTAGACCTTGACACCTCCTGTTCCCTCTGCCTGGAGCTCTCTTTCCCCGGGAGTGCACAAGGCCGCCTTCTCCACCCCACCCAGGTCTACCCTCAGATGTTACCTTCTCATCCAGACCTTCACTCACCAGTCAAGCCGAAAGAACCCGTCCACTCCCCTCTCTTCTGCGCCTCGGGATGCAGTGTGCTTTCTGTCTCTGTGCCGTCTGTCTTCCCTTAGAGGATGTAAACTCCAGGAGAGTAGCGACTCCATCTGTCTTGATCATGGCAGGGTCTGGCACACTGTAGGACTTAATAAATGTTTGTCAAATGAATGAATGAATGAATGAGTGAGTGAAGAAAACATTTTTTGTTCCCTGCTAAATGTCAGGTTAGGTTAGGACAAGTTAGACTAGGTTAGGACTTACGGGAAACGAATGGAGCAAAAAACTCACAGGCTAGGAGAAATGAATGTCAGAGGCAACTTTCAAAGATGAAATAAATTCCTTCAAAATGGGTGGTGTGTGTGTTGTGGGGTGTGTGTGGATGTATGTGTGCTTGTGGCATAAGGGGGATTCTTTTCTGTTGTGGTAAAAATGACAATACAGGATAAATTAGAGAAAATAATTGTATACATTAAATCTATATTTTCTATAATAGTAAAAGTAGTCGTAATGACCATGCATTGAGTCCTTATTATGTATGGGACATAATGCTTTAGACATATGAACTGTGACCTTTACAAAAGGCCCACTCTGAGGTCAGGGACTGTCACCCTCACTGCTGTATCCCCAGTGCCTGGCACATATTATGTCTGCTAAGTTGCTTCAGTTGTGTCCGGTTCTTTGCAACCCTATGGCCTGTAGCCTGCCAGGCTCCTCTGTCCATGGGGATTCTCCAGGCATGAGTACTGGAGTGGGGTGCCATGGCTTCCTCCAGGGGATCTTCCCAACCCAGGGATCGAACCCACGTCTCTTATGTCTCCTGCATCAGCAGGCGGACTCTTTACCACTAGCGCCACCTGGGAAGTCCCTGGGACATATTAGGGGTCCAATATTCGCTTATGACATGAGTGACTTTCCATTTTATATTCAAGGTGCCTGTGATCACAATGGTGTGATCACTGACCTAGAGCCAGACATCCTGGAATGTGAAGTCAAGTGGGCCTTAGAAAGCATCACTACAAACAAAGCTAGTGGAGGTGATGGAATTCCAGTTGAGCTATTTCAAATCCTGAAAGATGATGCTGTGAAAGTGCTGCACTCAATATGCCAGCAAATTTGGAAAACTCAGCAGTGGCCACAGGACTGGAAAAGGTCAGTTTTCATTCCAATCCCAAAGAAAGGCAATGCCAAAGAATGCTCAAACTACCGCACAATTGCACTCATCTCACATGCTAGTAAAGTAATGCTCAAAATTCTCCAAGCCAGGCTTCAGCAATACGTGAACCGTGAACTTCCAGATGTTCAAGCTGGTTTTAGAAAAGGCAGAGGAACCAGAGATCAAATTGCCAACATCCGCTGGATCATGGAAAAAGCAGGAGAGTTCCAGAAAAACATCTATTTCTGCTTTATTGACTATGCCAAAGCCTTTGACTGTGTGGATCACAAGAAACTGGAAAATTCTGAAAGAGATGGGAATACCAGACCACCTGACCTGCCTCTTGAGAAACCTATATGCAGATCAGGAAGCAACAGTTAGAACTGGACATGGAACAACAGACTGGTTCCAAATAGGAAAAGGAGTACATCAAGGCTGTATATTGTCACCCTGCTTATTTAACTTCTGTGTGGAGTACATCATGAGAAACGCTGGACTGGAAGAAACATAGCTGGAATCAAGATTGCCGGGAGAAATATCAATAACCTCAGATATGCAGATGACACCACCCTTATGGCAGAAAGTAAAGAGGACCTAAAAAGCCTCTTGATGAAAGTGAAAGTGGAGAGTGAAAAAGTTGGCTTAAAGCTCAACATTCAGAAAACTAAGATCATGGCATCTGGTCCCATCATTTCATGGGAAATAGATGGGGAAACAGTGGAAACAGTGTCAGACTTTATTTTTGGGGGCTCCAAAATCACTGCAGATGGTGACTGCAGCCATGAAATTAAAAGACGCTTACTCCTTGGAAGGAAAGTTATGACCAACCTAGATAGCATATTCAAAAGCAGAGACATTACTTTGCCAACAAAGGTCCGTCTAGTCAAGGCCGTGGTTTTTCCAGTGGTCATGTATGGATGTGAGAGTTGGACTGTAAAGAAAGCTGAGCACTGAAGAATTGATGCTTTTGAACTGTGGTGTTGGAGAAGACTCTTGAGAGTCCCTTGGACTGCAAGGAGATCCAACCAGTCCATTCTGAAGGAGATCAGCCCTGGGATTTCTTTGGAAGGAATGATGCTAAAGCTGAAACTCCAGTACTTTGGCCACCTCATGCAAAGAGTTGACTCATTGGAAAAGACTCTGATGCTGGGAGGGATTGGGGGCAGGAGGAGAAGGGGATGACAGAGGATGAGATGGCTGGATGGCATCACTGACTCGATAGACATGAGTCTGAGTGAACTCCGGGAGTTGGTGATGGACAGGGAGGCCTGGCGTGCTGAGATTCATGGGGTCAAAAAGAGTCGGACACGACTGAGTGACTGAACTGAACTGAACTGATCAGAAAGGATGAGTGACTCATCCAAGGACGCACAGCTAGCAAGTAACAGAGCCAACATTTAAGCCAACATTATTTGGCTCTGTCCATGCTGAGAAAGGAGATCTCCTTGCCTGATGCTTCTTTGAGTCACTGTATCCCACCCATTCCCCTGAAGAAATGACATTCCCACCCTCTCCGCTCACCAACCCTCTCAACTTGCCTGACAGTCTGCTTAGTCAAAGTCTGAAGGACCTTGCCCTGGAAGGAATGGAAATCAGGCCATCAAAACTGCAGCCCACCCCGGGCCCTGGTGTCTTTGAAGCATCCTGGTTTTTTGTCACCCTGCACCGTGCCTGACGGGGCTGCTGTGGGAAGACCGGGGAACATTCTGTGGGCAGACAGATTCCAAACTTCCTGACAGGCTTGGACTCATTACCCAGCTGCCCTACGGGCGAGCTCTGAAAAGTGCGGCTGAAGCTCCGAGCCTGCGCATTCAGCCGGGATGAATGGGATGAATAATTAAAGCACCATCAGGCACCAATAGCTTGGCCAGGGGGTTGCTGTGTAGCTGGCAACACTGCATCCCAGCCTGACTTCATTTCGGGTCAGCACAGGGGCCTGTTTGTTCTGGTGGACAGAGGGCACAGCTTGGGGAGGGCAGTTGCAGCCAGACAGAGCTGGGCTCAAATCCTGCTGCCTCTCAGACATGCTGGTGCTCTTCGGGAAGTCTCTTCTTAGTTCCCATTTGGTGCCTTTGTTTCATCTGTAAAATGGTCCCTATTTTGCAGGGTTGTTGAGGGGATGAAGTTAGATAATGTAAACTGTAAAGTGCCTTGTAGAGGTGAGGGTGGCATTCAGGAGAACCTGTCATTCACTTGCTTACTGTCTGCCTCTGACGTCAGATCTGATGGTGGGGACTTGACTGGTATGTTCACCCTGGAGCATCAGGAACTCAGCCTGCCTTCCATACATATTTGTTTAACAGTGGAATGCATGTGAGTGCAGGTGGTCACTGTGGGCCGAGTCATTGTGCTGCTTGGAAATTCAATTTGCTGGGTATTTGGCACCCTGTAATTTTCAGGCAGGACCCCCAGTCTGTTCCTCATAATTCCCAACTAGGTTTAGATCGGTGGCCTGGTGGCTGGTGGCAATGTGGCCTGAGAGGTGGTTGCTCAGTTTTCTGAGCCCAGCATTTGGTGAAACAGGGAGGAAGAGTATCGCCTGGAGGCAGTGTGAACCCAAGGCCAGAGTGTGATCTGGGGTCATCCATCTCATTTCCATCATTAGGAAAGGTAGAGACATACTCAACCACATATAACAGAAACCCTACTATTAGGTATAACCCAGTGGGTGCTTGTTGCCCTGTATGGCAAGAAGTCCATGGAAGGTCACTGGGACCAGCATGGCTCTCGCTGCTGTCGGCCAGGTTCTGCCATCTTTAACGTGTAGCCCCTTGTCCTCATTTCCGGTATCTCATGGTTCCAGGATGACTGCCACGACTCAGACATTGCCTCTTTGTGCCATGTAGGATGAAGGCGAAGTGATAAGTTCAAAGGAAAGGACTTTCTAATTGTGGAGGAATGCTGTCTCTGGGCTTTTCCTAAAGCAATTGGCCAGATCATTGTCACATGCTGCTGCTGGCCAAAAAGGAAGCAGGGAAAACTAGTTTTCTGGGTTTCTATTTTTCTTTCTTTTTTGTTTTTGGTAGCCAGTGTGAGAAGAGCTGTTGTCTGTGTGGAAAGGAGCTGGCCATGCCCATAAATGATTTCAACAGCTCTAGAATGGTTCCCCAAACCCTGAAGTTCCCTGTACACATGTGCACCAATGCTTGAACTTCCAGAAAGATCCTCTCCCACGAACACAGTGTTGATCAAGATGTGGGTTGTGTAATTACTGCTCCACTGAGTACCAACTGTGTGGTTTCAGGCAGATTGTGTTATCTTGATGTGCCTCATGGGGATCATGGTCCTTCCCCATGGGTTTGTTTCATCAGGACTTAGAATTGCACCTGCCCTATATAGTAGGCATTCAAAAAATGTGGCCCTTAAATTGTTGTTGTTATTATTATGACTATGGTTCCTAGGATAAGGCTTGGATGCCAGTGAAAACAATGAGGACCCAATGTCCGTGGGGTGGTCCTAGCTCTGCCCCTACTTGCTGTGTAACTTTGGGTAAGCCTCTGCCCCTCTCTGGGCTGGAGTCCCCTCTGTATAAAGAGGGTCTGGAACCTGAGGGTTGCTGCAGGCTTCCCCTGACGGGACTCAGACACCACACGTCAGGCCGCCTGTGATCGTCCCTTCCTTGAAACTGGGTCTTGTTGTGAAGAGCTGCAGGGTCCCGGGAGGGGAATCTTGGTGAATGTGGGGGCTTTGCTGGGTGTGCTGACTCCAGGTCCCTCCCCACCAGCTCAGTGTCTGGCACTGGTGGAGGCCCCCCTGCTTCTGGGAGGCCTGAACTGCCCCACCCTCGGCTCCTCACCCTCCCTCTCTCAGGCTCCTGCCACCCTTCCTTCCTTCTCCAAAACTTACTTCCTCTTGCTGACATCCCAGCCAGCACTGACCGTCAGCCAGCCAGCTTCCTACAGTGGGAGGCCCCGCACTGGGGAGAGCGTGCTGAAGAGGCTCCCCAGGGTCCCTCTGTGACCTGGTGTTTGCTTTTGCTGACAAAGGGGCTGGGAAGCCCCTCTGCCCTCCCGCGGTAATACATACTTGTATGTAATACATACTTGTGACCTCAGCAAGTTCCCATTCCTCTCCGGGACTCGGTTACCTCATCTGTGAAGTATGGCAGTTGAATGCAATGGTTTTTGAGAGGCAGGAACTTTTCTGAGCCTCTGGGTGGAGGACGTGCGGTGGCACAGGTCGTGGTTGTCGCCTGTCCCCTTGGCCCTGCAGACCCTTGATGTAGTGCTGATACTATTGTGGGAGGGCGGGGCGGGGTTTCAACAGGGCTCCTGTGCCACCAGCCCCCATCTCCTCAGGCAGGCAGCTTTCTTTGATCTATTTCTTGTGTTGGCATCCACTGAAGTTTTGACTGGAAGAGCGCTCCAAAGTTAAAATTAAAAGTTTGAAAGTAAGAGCTGACGCTTTATAGGTTTACCATGTGTTAGGCTCTCTGCTAGATGTTTCAGACACGTTAATTTGTGTAATCTTACAGCAATGCAGGGAAGCAGGGCCTATTTACTAGTTCCGTTTTAAGGCTAAGGATATTGAGCAAAGAGAAGTTTGGTAACTTGCCCAAGGTCACACAGCAAAGAAAGTAGGATCTGAACCCAGGCAGCTTGCTCTTCACTACTGTTTTCTCCCAGAATGCTATTGATTTAGCTCATCCTCTCTGTGTCCCATCTGATGTGGGAATCCCTGTTGCAACTTCTCCCAAATTCATTGCCTGTTCTCAGCTTGTACACTTGCAGGGATGGGGAACTCGTTCCTTCTCTGGGGAT
The DNA here is from genome assembly GCF_002263795.3 of Bos taurus. Lineage (NCBI taxonomy): Eukaryota > Metazoa > Chordata > Mammalia > Artiodactyla > Bovidae > Bos > Bos taurus. Next base: position 53,274,520 of record NC_037340.1, read on the forward strand.
CTGTAGTCAACTGTACCAGTTTGAAATCTCATCCCCAAACTCATGGGCTCCTTAATAAGTCCTAGGGGCTCAAAATGGTTTCCTGGGAAACAGAGCAGCTTGCTCAGCCCCAGGGACCTGGTGTGGTCTGGACCATAGATGGAGGGATTTAGAGGGGCCAACAAGCCTGTGGCTTTGGGGTGATGGGAGAGGAGGACATTAGGGTTGTGGCTCAGAGCTTCTGAGCTCTGGAATATTTTCCCATTCTCAGCCTTAACCTCATCTTCTCTGAAATGGCACTTATAATACCACTTTATTCATAGAGCTGGCATGAGGATTAAATAAGATAATCCATGTTAAGTGCCTGACACACAGGTAGCATCAAAACAATGTTTGTACTTGGTGTCATCATCAGTATCATCATCACCACATATGAAGTCTATCTTCTCACTCCAGAGTTTAGTAATGATTTGGTTAGTGGCTTAATTGTACAATTAATGAGGTCAGAAACTTCATTCTTGGGTCTAAGCCCAAGAATTCTCTTTGGCATAGAGAAGAAATTGAGTACCAGAGAAGAGTGGTCTTGCTTAAAGCTTGAGCCTAGTCAGTGGCCAGAGAGAATAGAGTTTCCGCAGTGCACAGTGAGAGGTTATTGGTCAGTCTCACCTGACGCTCTTGGTAACATGGGGTCAAAGGTCAGAAGCAGACCCCATGAGAGGGTATAGCTGGTTCGTGGTCATATTGTTTCTGGGAGGATCAGGGAATTATCTCCAGGAACATAGTATAGATGGCATGGCCAGGTGTTCAAATCCAAACACCTAGATGTATTGTCTGACTAAGGGTTTCTATACTGTATCTGGTGTGAGACACAGTTTGGGCCGGTATAGCCTGGACTGGGCAAAAACAGACTTTCTGAAATATTTTTAGGGGATGAGGGACGAAAGAGCAGGGTGTCTGAGTGGTCTAGTGGAGAAAGCAAGGGCTCAGGAAGCACAGGTGGTCTTGGATCCCAGGCTCTCCACAAACTTGGTGGTGAGCCATGAGCCTCACTTTTATCAGAGAGAGGCTAGAGATGGGGTTATTGAAAGGATTAAGTCTGACACTGGCAGCTGAGTAGCTAGAAAAGTTGCCTACCCAGAATTTGTCCAATTTGATTAAAAATTGGGAGATTTGACACATCTAAATTCAGTTTGCCTGTATCTCTCAGAAAGATCTCGGCACCTTGATCTTGGCTGTCTCAAGAGGCCAAGCTGGGCATCTCTGCCCCCTGGAACTGGGTGGAGGAGCGTATGCTCTCTAGTTCATCCATCCACCCCAGGCCTGCAGGTGAGTCAGAGGTCAGATGGTCCATCCTCCTGCCCCAGCAAGCCTGCCCCAAACCCTGGAAGCAGCTCCTTGCTCCCGGAAGAGAGATCCTGGGAGAGGAAAGTTCCCCACCCCTGGAGGTGTTTGCTCAGGGCTGCTACAGGATGAATGTTTCCTTTCATAATGTGGCTAATCATTTTCCCCTCCAGGCAGGAGTGGAGTTTCTCCCAAGCTCCTCACAGATGTAGTGCCCTGTGGGCTCTTAATCAATGTTACATGGCAATTAATAATAGATCCTTCTGCTCCAACTCGGAGCACTCCCGGCTCCCTGCTCCTTCTGACAAGCTGGCATCTTCTCAACCAGATGAGGCCGAAATCAAAGGCCTGAAATTAGAGCCGAAAACTTTTCCTCCAGTTGTGTGTGGGAAGGAATCAGGAGAGCTTGAAGCCCTGCCAGATCCAGGGCTGGGTGAGGTTTTCGTTTTAGCCTCACAATGACTCCATTGGATGATGAGCCCTGCTTTAGGGATAGGGCAATTTGTTGCAGGCTCTTACTCATTTATCCCTGTGGTTCTCACATTCCAGTGTACACTGGTGTGATTCAGGAGTCTGCACTGGAACCCTGCATCAAATTTGGAAAACTCAGCAGTGGCCACAGGACTGGAAAAGGTCAGTTTTCATTCCAATCCCAAAGAAAGGCAATGCCAAAGAATGTTTAAACTACCACACAATTGTACTCATCTCACATGCTAGCAAAGTAATGCTCAAAATTCTCCAAGCCAGGCTTCAACAGTATGTGAATGGAGAACTTCCAGATGTTCAAGCTGGATTTAGAAAAAGCAGAGGAACCAGAGATCAAATTGCCAACATCTGTTGGATCATAGAAAAAGCAAGAGAATTCCAGAAAAACATCTATTTCTGCTTTATTGACTATGCCAACGCCTTTGGCTGTATGGATCACAACAAACTGTGGAAAATTCTGAAAGAGATGGGAATACCAGACCACCTTCCCTGCCTCCTGAGAAATCTGTATGCAGGTCAAGAAGCAAGCAACACTTAGAACTGGACATGGAACAACAGACTGGTTCCAAATTGGGAAAGGAGTATGTTAAGGCTGTATATTGCTTATTTAAATTCTTTGCAGAGTACATCATGCGAAATGCCAGGCTGGAAGAAGCACAAGCTGGAATCAAGATTGCTGGGAGAGATATGCAGATGACACCACCCTTATGGCAGAAAGTGAAGAGGAACTAAAGGAGCCTCTTGATGAAAGTGAAAGAGGAGAGTGAAAACCTGGCTTAAAACTCAACATTCAGAAAACGAAGATCATGGCATCTGGTCCCATCACTTCATGGCAAATAGATGGGGAAACGATGGAAACAGTGACAGACTTCATTTTCTTGGGCTCCAAAATCTCTGTACATGGTGACTGCAGTCCTGAAATTAAAAGATGCTTTCTCCTTGGAAGAAAAGTTATGACCAACCTAGACAGCATATTAGAAAGCAGAGACATTACTTTGCTGACAAAGGTCTGTCTAGTCAAAGCTATGGTTTTTCCAGTAGTCATGTATGGATGTGAGAGTTGGATCATAAAGAAAGCTGAGCGCTGAAGAATTGATGGTTTTGAACTGTGGTGTTGGAGAAGACTCTTCAGAGTCCCTTGGACTGCAAGGAGATCAAAGCTGTCAATCCTAAAGGAAATCAGTTCTGAATATTCATTAAAAGAACTGATGCTGAAACTCCAATACTTTGGCCACTTGATGAGAAGAACTGACTCATTGAAAAAGACCCTGATGCTGGGAAAGATTGAAGGCAGGAGAGGGGACGACAGAGGATGAGATGGTTGGATGGCATCATCGACTCAATGGACATGAGTTTGAGCAAGCTCTGGGAGTTGGTAATGGACAGGGAAACCTGGTATGCTGCAGTCCATGAGGTGGCAAAGAGTCGGACAGGACTGAACAACTGAATTGTGTGGGACCCGAGAACTAATGTTTCCAACAGGTTCCCACTCTAGTACTCTTGCCTAGAGAATTCCATGGACAGAGGAGCTTGGCGGGCTACAGTCCATAGAGTCACTCAGAGTTGGACATGACTGAAGTTACTAAGCAGCAGCAGTTGCATCCAGGGCAAATTACTCCATGCCAGGCATGAGGAATACAGTGATGAATAACACAACAGTAGCACCTGCCCTCTCACTGGGTGGCGTCCACCTGGAGCACCATGCGGTGCATACAGAAGCATGTTCTAGAATAAGACAGGCTTGATTCAAGACCTGGCTCTGCTGGTTACTCTCTCTGATTCTGGGCAGTTTTCCTGACCTTTTGGAGCCTCAGTCTCTGCAGCTGTCTAATGGGAATAATTATATTTCCTGCCTTGGATCATTGATGTGGGGATTCAATGAGGAAAGGAATGTAGAAATATGTCTTTACAAATGGTAGTTACAATAATAATGTACCATTAATAACAAGGTTATTATTATTGTTTGGGTCATTGTCTGAAGTTGTGCAGCTTGCTCATAGGGCAACTGAGATTTGTTCATTCATTCATTATTTGTTCATTAATTTATTGGACACATATGCCTTGAACATCACATATGTACCAGGTGTTAGAAACACAGAAGTGAACCCAAAAGCTAAACTTACTCTCATGAAGCACATCTTCCTGCCATAACAAATATATAAGTCAGAGAAGTGTAAGTGCTATAAGGAGACTCCAAGCAGGGCAGGGTGTAGGTTTTGTGGGTGGCAGAGACAGGCAGGTGATGCTCTTTTAGATAGAGTAATCAGTGGAGGCCCCTCTAATAAGGTGACCTAGGAATGGAAGGAGAAGGCAATGGCACCCCACTCCAGTACTCTTGCCTGGAAAATCCCATGGACGGAGGAGCCTGGTGGACTGCAGTCCATGGGGTCGCTGAGAGTTGGATGTGACTGAGCAACTTCACTTTCACTTTCCACTTGCATGCATTGGAGAAGGAAATGGCAACCCACTCCAGTGTTCTTGCCTGGGGAATCTCAGGGACGGAGGAGCCTGGTAGGCTGCCGTCTATGGGGTCGCACAGAATCAGACACAACTGAAGCGTGGCAGCAGCAACAGGAGTGGGAGGCTGACTGAGGAGGTGTACCAAGGGAGGGTGTTCCAGGCAGAGGGTGCAGAGGGCACCAAGGTCAGGTGAGGAGCAAGGTCAGGGCATGCATGGCACCTGCAAGTCTAATGGCATCGCATCCAGGGGTTCTGGACCTTTGTAGTCCTTGGGCCCCCAGCAGCCTGCATCTCTCTTCTCCCTTCCTCTCTTCCCCATCAAGGACTGACCCACTCGGAGCTGTCTTTTTCCCCCAGGGCTGCCTAGCCTGGTCACAGACACCACAGCTTTGGAGTTGGCTGATCCCTCTGTGACCTCCATTTGATACACCTGCAAAGTAGAGATGCTCCTCTTACCTAAACCACAGGTGTGGTGAGGGTCAGAAGGGTTCCAGGCTGTGACAGTGCTAAGCAAGCTGGGCATTTAGTAGGTGCTCAGTGAATGATTGTTATCACCATTCCCTCCTCTCTGTCTTCTCTTCCTGCTCAGCTCAGTGAGACCCAAGATTCCAGGTGGAAACTCAGACCCGGAATTCTGTTAGCCAGGGAGTGTGTCTCATTTGCATAGCTTTGCATAAGGCCTGGAATGGTGTGTACCTCTTCTTGCCTCTAGTTCCTGTGAACTCACGTCACCATTTAAAAATAGGGTGTTGATCTTCCCCTTTTCCCACCACTCCCTTTGCCTATTGAAAAAATTTCAGGCTATTAATCAGATCTGCCAGGTTTGGAAGCTGTTTTTATTTTGGCCCAGTGCAGTAGGGTGTCACCCATTCTAGGAAGTGCTTGATTATCTGCGTTACTGGAGGGGGATGACAACAGTGATCTCACACAGTAGAGGGTCCTGGAAGCTCTGAAAAGAAAAGTCAATTTTATTCTTTCTGCTTACAAAAGTAGAACATATAGGCAAAATGGGAAAATATAGAACAGCAGGAAAAATTCCCCTAAAACATACCCATAATACTCCAACCAGGCACAATCACAGTTAACACATCAGTGTATTTTTTCCTGGTTTATTTTTGCCAATGCAATTTTTATATAATTGAGATCATACCATATACATATAAAATGTTGAAGCTGGCTTTCTCAATAACAAATATCATATTTCCTTATTCTCTTGCAAACTTTGTAAACTTCATTTTCATGTCCATGTAATATTCCATTCTTAATCATTCCTAGTTTAGGACCTTTATATTTATCTAGTTTTTTTTTGGTTTGTTTTTTCCTGCTATTGTATATGTGGCTGTGATGGCAAGTTCTTAGCTTTTTCTGCTTTTATTCTGGGTTATTTTCTCAAGGGAGATTCTAGAAGTGAGATGACTGGGATGGAAAGGGGAGATAAGTTTGAGGCTATGGATAGATTTTGCTGAACACCAACTGGGTATCTGGGTTCAAGAATGTGCTTTTGTGTTGGCATAACTGAAACCCTCTGAAATAAGCCCTAAAGCAACATTGGGATACCCTGTAATGGCAGTTTATAAGATAGTGGCCCCCTTCTACAGCCTACTGTTTTGTGGCTCCTGACACTCAACTCTCTGCTAGAGTGGAAGGCTGCTTTCTCACAAATATCCCTCGAGAAAAATGTGTTTAAGAAAGTATCTGGGATTCAGTGAAACTTGAGCTATGTCTCCAAGGCTGTGTCTTTATGCTCCCACAAGTCCTAGTTTGCAAAAAGTGACTTGGCTTTGTGTCAGTTAGGAATGCCTTTGGCTTAAACAAATATGAATTTCTATTTTTTTACTTAAGATAGCAGTCCGGGGTATGTGCAACTGCGCAATGATGCTGTGTAGGCCTCAGGCACAATCTTTCTGTTCTGCTATCTCTGGTATGGTGGCATTTGTTTTTGCAATTCTTGCTTCATGGTCCCATGCCACACCGCCAAGTATCAAATTCTCATTCTCGATTTGAAGAAAAAGGAATGGTAATGGGGCAAAAGGACATGCCAGCCAGGTCTGTTCTTAGCATCAAAAAGGCAAAAGCTTTCCTAGCAGCCCCATCTAGCAGATTTTTGCTTGCATCTCATGAGCCAGAACTAAATCATACAGCCATTCCAGAATCAATTGCTGGTGAAGAAGAATAAGGTTGTGTCCTTTGGAACAATCAGAATTCACTCTCAGGGCTCAAGTACGGATCTACCCTCCTTGAGATCAGTGGATTGCGGGCTCCATAGGAAAAAGCAAATTTTTCTTTTCAGGAAAAAATGGGGTGTGGGTGGGTGGGATGAATATTAACAGGGAGGGGACATTGCCATTGTGGAAGACATTATGATTCCATCCTTAGGGAGGCCTCTCACTGGCTGATTCCCATTCCTCTTGCCTGGTAATTGGCTCAGGGATGAACACTGGGCCAAATTAGGATAAAGACATCCAATCCATAATAAGGAGAAGGGAAGGCTCCTCCCCTGTGTTGTGGGGTACTCAGATGTGATACCCAGAATTGCTGCAGCCATTTTGTTGCTATGAGAGAAGCCAAACTGAAGATGAAGCTGACAAATGCACAGGGCGGGGAAGAGCGATCCAAAGGGATCTTGGAAATTCCCTTCCAAAGGGAATTCCTTTGGAAGGGAATTCCCAAGAAATGGTGCTGAAATCTTGATTTAATTATACCTGAGGCCCTCATTACTTCTAGACTTCCAGTCACCAAAGCCAACATACTCCCCTTGTAGAAACAAACTCAGCTGAGGTTTCTGATGCAACTCAAAGAATTGTAACCAATAGAGATGCAAACAGGAACTAAAAAAAAAAATTGTGTGGTTAAATAAGTTTGAAGAACAAGATTAAGCAAGTTTGACATCCTTTTTTTTTTTTTTTTTTTTGCTTGAGTTAGATTCTTTTACATATATGAAAGTGAAGTCGCTCAGTCGTGTCCGATTCTTTGCGACCCCATGGACTGTAGCCTACCAGGCTCCTCCCTCCATGGGGTTCTCCAGGCAAGAGTACTGGAGTGGGTTGCATTTCCTTCTCCAGGGGATCTTCCCGACCCAGGGATCAAACCCTGGTCTCCTGCATTCCAGGCAGATGCTTTAACCTCTGAGCCACCAGGGAAGCCTTACATGTATGCTAATATGTAATATGATGCTGCACAAAAGGGAAGATCTCACATAGCATTTCCAAGACATATTGTCCCCAGAATGCTTTTACCATCAGACATGGGTCATCCCTGGGACCTGTTGAGACTAACCCCTACGGTATAGACCTTGGCTTCCAACAAGAGATGGAAATTAACAGTTATTGTAGACAGAGTTAGGAAGAAAATCGAGAAAGGGTAAAGGTTTCGGTTCCCCAAAATTGCCCCACAATTTTGTGAGTTTCCTCTGAGGGAGGTCTGTGAGTTTCCTCTGAGGGAGGCCAACATCAAACAGATTAGACACAAATGTTAACTGGAATTTGGAAGAAAGAAAATTCCAGGAAGCTCAGTGTAATGCAAAGAGTGTCAGCTCTGCAGGAGAGGTGGAGGTAGAAGTGATTGGAGTTCTAGTCCTGGATGGAGCAGCTCGTCTTTCTGGGTGGCTATGGGTGGAGGCTTTCTCTCTGGACTTTAGTTGTCTCAACTGGAGTGTATGGAGAGGGTCAGTTTGCCTGTGATGTTCCTCTCAGACATCCCAGGGCGTGGTTAGGGCTGGTGTAGGATGAGCCTTGGTAGACACCTTCTCAGTACCAGGCCTCAGTGGTGTCCTAGAGAGAGGGTGGGGGGGTGGGGGCGGGGATGAATAAGACACTTAACCCTACCCTCCAGGAAGCAATTGTCTGAAGGTGCTGGTGTGTGCATGTGTGAATGTGTGTGTGTATGTGGTGCATATAATTAACAACTTGAGATGAAATAAAAGGTTTTAACCTATCTGTTCACCTCCTTCTAGCACTGTTAATCCTAGAATGCTATGGTCCTGAGGCCATACTCATGCTCTATGGGGAAGAGAGCCCTGATGGTTCAGTGGTGTCTGCTGTGGACGGTGGGCAGGGGTGTGCCTGCCTATTTGTCTAGTCCTTGTAACACGGTGTGAATGGGAAAAGGAGGAGTGATCAAAGGTGCTGTGGGAGCCAGAGGAGAACCTGGCGTGGGGGTAGTCGAGGCAGACCTTCTGGAAAAGAGGGCATTAATGAACCAATGGGAGTTTGCTGAGCATAGAGAAGTGGAAAGAGAATTCCATGCTGTTGACCAAAGGCCTCTCTCCTGCCTTTAGTGGGGTGGGTGGAAGAGGGTGGCAAATGCAGAGGTGCCAGGAAGAGGCCCCAGACAGCCAGTCAGGTGGGGGCAGGGGCTGGACTGAGCAGTGCTGTGGAGAAGGAGGGGGAGGGGCCCGGGAATTGAGCATATCGGGGTGTCTTGAAGTGGTGGTCCCCTTCCTCTTTCCATGAGGGTTTAGGGGACTAAAGGGGCCTCCTAGCACTGTGGGGCCAGCTTCTTCAGATGAATCTGTGGTTGACCTTTGCCTATTCTGAGCAAACAACTCAGCCCTGAAGCTGTGGAGCTGGGGCTGTGAGGAGTAGACCTGAGCCTGCCTCCAGCCTGGGGCTGCCTGGAAGGCTAGGAGCCCCACTGCGGGATTGCTCTTGACTACTGGCCACCCAGCAAGATCAATGAGGTTCTCCTGCAGAAGGAACCAGGTGGATTCCTTTGCTCCTGCCTGTCTGGGGGCGGGGCAGGGGATGCCCAGAGAAGGCTTGTGAGGGGCCCTAATAACAGCAACAATAACAATTATGACTCTCCTGACATCGGCCCAGCACCCCATATCTAAAGCCTGCCATTGTCTTTTCTGCCATAACCTTCATTCCTGGTGTTATAATCTCACCTGGATAGTTCCTAGAGACCTCCCACTGGCCTCCCTGCTTCCACCTGGCCCTCTCCAATCTGTTCCACGTAGAAGGATCCTGGCACTCTTCCAATCAAAATCCTCCAACGGGTCCCATCTTACTCAGAGTTGAAGTAAAAATCCCAACACTCTCATCTGCTCCCCTACAGGTAGCCCCCCCTGCCCACTTCCTCTCTCACCTTATTTCTCATCATTCCCAATTATGCACTCTGGCCACCCCAGCCTTCTGGTTTTTCCACTAAATTACTGTAAGCATTCATGCCCCAGGACCTTTGCACCAGCCATTCGTTCTGCCTGGAATGCTATTTCAGATAATCACATGATTCCCTCCGTTATCTCCTTTAGACCTCTGCTCAAATGTTGTCTTCTTATTAAGGCTTCCCTGACCACCCCATCTAAAATTGCATCTCCCTCTACAATTTCTGAAGCTTCCCGTGTTTTTATCCACAAGACATATACCATGTAACAGACTATATGCTTTACTTATTTATTAATATGACTCTTTCCTTAGATGTGAGTTCCATCACTGCAGGGACCTTTGTCCTCTTGATCACTATTGAGATCCCAGGCAGAAAATACTGTCTGATGCATATTAGGAGCTCAGTAGATAGCATCATCAACTCAATGGACATGAATTCTAGCAAAGTGTAGGAGATAGTGGAGGACAGAGAAGCCTGGTGGGCTACAGTCCATGGGATTACAATGAGTCAGACATGACTTAGTAACTGAACAACAACAACGTTTTTGTTAAATGACTGAAGAAATGATAACACTGAGCATCGTGTGTCTGCCTCTGAGCTGCACTATCTTAAACAAATCTAGGAAAACCGCACTATGAATTTTTATTTTCAGTTTGGAGAATTTCTCTTGACCCATTATCCATTTTTCTTTCCTGGGCATAGTCTGCTGACAATCTCATCAAAAGGATTCTTCATCTCTGATATCATAGTTTTGTTTTCTAGCATGATTCTAGCTTGCTAGAAAAGAAAACTCCTTTTTAAAAAGTGTATTCTCTTCCTAAATTCCCCATCTGTTTATATGTATTGTTTACCTTTTCCACTAGATCCTTTAAGCAGCTTATTACAGTTATTTTAAGGTTCTTGCCCGATAGTAAATGACCATTTATTGAGTGTATTCATTGTGTCAGGCATTGGGTTAATGCCCTTTATCTCTTCAACAAGTTGGTTGAGATGAGAAACTTAAAGCTAACTAACAGGTAGGTGACTTGTTCCAAGGTCCCCTGACCAGCAAGCAAGCGCCCCAGGATTCCAGCCCCAGACTGAGAGCAGGACTTTTGTTCTAACCAACTCCGTTGTTATTCCACCTTCAGCCATGAGCTCTCGCAGAGGCCCGGATTCCGCTCACCAATTTATCCACAAAGAAGGATCCAGGTGGCCTGTCCCCATGGCACTTCACTGTGGCCAGGTCTCTGAATAGTGGAGCCAGCTCAGATTCAAGCCCCTCTGCTCAGCCTTCCAGACCCCTGCCATCTGGCCCCATCTACCTTCCCCTCCCCTCCCCAGGGCTTCGCAGCAGGGTGCCAAGCTGGTCCCCTCCTCTGCCAGAATCACTACCCACCTTTTTCTCAGCCACTTCTTTCCACCCCAGACTTTAGTCTTTTGTTTTTAGTTCATTGATTTACTCATTTAATACATGCTTATTTAGTAAATTTAATTCAGTATATGTAACTCAGTAAAAAGCCTGTGTGCTCAGTCATGTCCAACTTTTTGCAACCCTATGGACTGTATACAGCCAGGCTCCTCTGTCCATGGGATTCTCCAGGCAAGAATACTGGAGTGGATTGCCACTGTCTCCTCCAGGGGATCTTCCTGACCCAGGGATCGAACTCGTGTCTCCTGTGTCTCCTGCATTGACAGGTGGATTCTTCACCACTGAGCCACCTGGGAAGCCCAACTCAGTAAAAGAGACGTGAGGAAAGATTGCAGCTTCTGAAGCCAGACAGCTTGGTTTGTGTAACTTTAATAGCAGTTCATCTCTTTGTGCCTAGACTTCCCCATCTGTAAAGTGGGAATAATGGAAAGCCCTATCTCAATACACTAATGTGAGGAGAATTAGGCCATGTGTGAGTATAGGGCCTGACACTGAGCCAGCTCTAAGTGTCAGCTGTCACTAAGAGTGAATCCTGTGATGTGGGGACACAGAGGTGGCTCAGACATGACTGTCCTCTGAGATGCCCCGATCCTGTGGGGCATCAGGTATATAAGCACAGGCCCTGTGGTCAGGACTAGAGTTGGCTCCAGCACAGGCCCAGGGCAACCCAGAAGAATAGCCCCTCCTTTGCTCACCCATCTAGCTGCTTGGCCGCTCAGAGGAAGAGAGCCACTGGGCTGTGAAAAGTCCAGCTGGCCAAGCCATGGCGGGAGCCCCCTCCTGCCAGTCCTTGCCCCGGCCCCCGCATTCACTCTCGTTGGCCAGAGAGAAGAGTATGCACTGCGAACACAGGGAGGAGACTGAGGCTGTGCCACAGACAGACACACAGACAGGGCCGGCACTGGGAGGCACCCCTGCAGACAGAGCCCTGGCGTAATAACATCTCACACATTGCTCTCAGCATCTGCCAGGTGCTGTTCCAAGTATTCCATATGTATTAATTTATTTGATCCTCACAGCCACCTTATGGGGTATGTCTTATTAATGTCTCCATTTTACTGACAGGGAAAGTGAAGTGGAGAGGGGTTAGGCGATTTGCCAAGGTTGTACCTTGGCAAAGTGGTAAGTGGCAGAATATAGATTCCAACCCAGGGAGCCATGTTCCAGAGACAGAACAACTGCAGCACAGGTACGTGCCCCCTGATGGACCTGGAGCCCTTCCAGGATGCACAAACCCAGCCACACAAGGATGCCCACTGCATCACACTCACCCAGACACAGAGGGCTAAGCACACTGCCATCTAACTCGAGACCCCTGCTCAGCCAGAGCATGTGGCTCAGGCAGACACATACTTGGAGGTAGGCACATGAATGCCGTGTGCACATGTGCCCACCTCAGCACACACAGAAATGGAAATGACAATCACATGATTCTGTAGAAACTGGCCCGACTCTCTGCTGACCTCTCACAGGCTCCTCTCAACCCTCCATGGGAGCAGCAGCACCAGGAGAAGGGGCTTTACCAGTGTGATTCCCCAGCACACCCAGTGCAGCGCCTGGCACCTAAGACCTGCTCAACCTGTGAGGTTTCACACGCTAGGGCTTGTGTCAGGCCTTTGGCAGTTCAGAGCCCTAACTTTGCAGTCAGACAAGCTGCCCTCCTCCTTGTGAGGCAAGGGACTCCACCTTTCTGAGCCTCCCTCCCCTGGAGCCTGCCCCAGCCCCGGTGCCTCCTGGTGAGTGCTCCAGCACGCAGGGAACTGGGGTGCTTCTGCTTCTGGGCCTTTGCCCTCATGGATCCACATGGTTCCCTCCTTGGCCCCTTCAGGTCTTTGCTCCAATGTCACCTTTCCAGCGAGGACTTGCCCCTCTTTCCTTCAACTGCAACCCCTCTTCCACTGCCTTCCCTGCTGTCCTACTCTCAGCTGTCACCACTTTGCCTCATCCATAGCATCCTTGTCCCATAGACAAGCTTTACTTATGTGTTTATTGCTTGCCTCCCACTAAAGCTCCATGAAGATGGGACTGTGTCTTCACTCTGGTGTCTCTGAGACCAGAATGGTGCCTGGTGTGTGGCAGGAGCACAAGGACCCCCTAGGGGTAGAGAATGAGATTCACTGTGAAATGATGTTGATAGTAGCAGCCCGAGGGCTTGCTAGGAGGTGAGGTGAGAATATCAGGCATGGATACTTACTACATGGGACAGAGATCGCTCTCTCAGAGCTCTTTAAAAATTATTATAGAGGTACCATGTGACCAAGAAAGGCAATGCCAAAGATTGCTCAAACTACCGCACAATTGCACTCATCTCACATGCTACTAAAGTAATGCTCAAAATTCTCCAAGCCAGGCTTCAGCAATACGTGAACCGTGAACTTCCAGATGTTCAAGCTGGTTTTAGAAAAGGCAGAGGAACCAGAGATCAAATTGCCAACATCCGCTGGATCATGGAAAAAGCAGGAGAGTTCCAGAGAAACATCTATTTCTGCTTTATTGACTATGCCAAAGCCTTTGACTGTGTGGATCACAATAAACTGTGGAAAATTCTGAAAGAGATGGGAATACCAGACCACCTGACCTGCCTCTTGAGAAACCTGTATGCAGGTCGGGAAGCAACAGTTAGAACTGGACATGGAACAACAGATTGGTTCCAAATAGGAAAAGGAGTATGTCAAGGCTGTATATTGTCACCCTGCTTATTTAACTTCTATGCAGAATACATCATGAGAAATGCTGGGCTGGAAGAAGCACAAGCTGGAATTAAGATTGCTGGGAGAAATATCAATAACCAAAATGAAGAGAAACTAAAAAGCCTCTTGATGAAAGTGAAAGAGGAGAGTGAAAAAGTTGGCTTAAAGCTCAACATTCAGAAAACTAAGATCATGGCATCTGGTCCCATCACTTCATGGGAATTAGATGGGGAAACAGTGGAAACAGTGTCAGACTTTATTTTTTGGGGCTCCAAATCACTGCAGATGGTGATTGCAGCCATGAAATTAAAAGGCACTTACTCCTTGGAAGGAAACTTATGACCAACCTAGATAGCATATTCAAAAGCAGAGACATTACTTTGCCAACAAAGGTCCGTCTAGTCAAGGCCATGGTTTTTCCAGTGGTCATGTATGGATGTGAGAGTTGGACTGTGAAGAAAGCTGAGCACTGAAGAATTGATGCTTTTGAACTGTGGTGTTGGAAAAGACTCTTGCGAGTCCCTTGGACTGCAAGGAGATCCAACCAGTCCATTCTAAAAGAGATCAGTCCTGGGTGTTCTTTGGAAGGACTGATGCTAAAGCTGAAACTCCAATACTTTGGCCACCTCATGCAAAGGGTTGACTCATTGGAAAAGACCCTGATGCTGGAAGGGATTGGGGGCAGGAGAAGAAGGGGACGACAGAGGATGAGATGGCTGGATGGCATCACCAACTCAATGGACATGAGTTTGGGTGAACTCCAGGAGTTGGTGATGGACAGGGAGGCCTGGTGTGCTGCGATTCATGGGGTCACAAAGAGTCGGACACGACTGAGCAACTGAACTGAACTGAACTGAACCACGTGACCACATGCTCCACTGTGAGTCTCAGGCAATACCTGGGTGCGCTGAGTAAACCGTGAAAAGTTCTTTGCCAAGCACGGCCCACAGCCCCTTCTGCCCACTCTCCTTCTTGATTCACTGCTGTAGGCCTGTGGGCATCCTGCCAGGCCTTTCCTGCATGTTTACACCTGCACTGACATAAAAAAGTGTGAACAAATATTGTACATCTATGGGATCATCCTCCATTCATGCAACAACTGTTTAGTGAGCACCTACTACTATGTGTCAGGTATTGTTCTAGGGCGACTCACGTGAGATTCCTGCCCTCTGGTCTTGACATTCTAATCAAGTAGAGAGCAGATAAGTACAAAGTGTGATTTCATGCGGTGATCAACACTGTAAAGAGACATAAATTCAGATAAAGGGATAAAGTATGAAAGGAGTGGGACTGGGGGCTGTTAGTTCAGGTGGTTGGGGGGGTACTTCTAAGCGGGTGACATATGACATGGGATCTGGAGGGTGAGGAGGGACAGGCCTTGTAGATTTCTGGGGTAGAGCCTTCCTGGCAGAAGGGACAGCGGGTGCCAAGGCCTTAAGGCTGGAAATTAGTGGGTTGGAAAAAGAACAAGTTCAGTCAGGCCAGAGTGGATGAACCAGGGGAGGAGTAGGAGGCTGGGCAGAGAGGTTGGGGGTGAAGAGCATGGGGTGGGGGGTGCTGTGGGATGTGTGATGGGAACCACAGAAAGATATTGAGCAGAGGCTTGATCTGGGGGGGGGGGGGGTGGTGGTGGTTCTGTGTGTGTGTGTGATGTACATGCAACTTTTTTATAGTGGTAAAATATGTATAACAAAAAATTTACTGTTTTAAGTGTTCAGTTCAGTGGCATTAAGTGTATTCACGAGTTGTGCAGCCATCACAGCCACCCATGTCCAATTTTCATCTTGAAAACCTGAAACCAGGTGCCTATTAACAATAACTCTGCATATTCCCCACCCCCTGCCCTGGCAACCAATGTTCTACTTTCTGTCACTAGGGACCTGACTACTCTAGATACCTTATGTAAGTGGAATCAAAGAGTGTTTGTCTTTTTGTGACTGCTTAATTCACTCAACATAATGCCTTTAAGGTTCATCCACATTGTAGCAAGTGTCAGAACTTCCTTCCTTTTTAAGGCTAAATAGTATTCCACTGTATGTATAGGCCACATATTGTTTACCTGTTTATCCATCAATGGACACTTTGGTGGCTTCCATCTCTTGGCTGTCGTGAATAATTCTGCTGTGAACAGGGTGTACAAGCATCTGTTCAAGTCCCCGCTTTCAGTTCTTTTGGATTTATACCCAGAAGTGAAATTGCTGGATCCTATGTGTTTTACAGAATAGAATCCCTGGACTACTGGGGGAGAGGCCCCATGGAAGGGCAGAAGCAGGGGGTTTCGGAAGCAGCAGGCAAAGGTCTCTTCTCCTCACTCACCACAGATCCCTCTGGGTGGCACGCAGAGGCTCCCTGACTCTCTAATGATTCAGGCTCTTTCACTTCCACCCTTTAATTCACCTCCCTCCAGCTCTGGGAGGCAGGTGAATGAGGGTCATGGTCCCCTCTGGACAGACAAGGATGAGGCTCAGGGAGGGAGGGCTTCTCAGCCAGCTGCCTTGAAGTGGGGCCCGCTTGGGGCTGACTTGAGGGGTAGACCAGGGCACCGTGAGTCCCCCTCAAGCCTCCCTGCTCCCCTCAAGCAGGGCGGGGCAGCCGAGAACTCGAAACCAGAAAGTTGTTTGTGTCAAGCCTCTAACAAGCCTGAAATCCAGCCCAGGGCATCTAGGCCCTAGAGAGCCCTGGGAGCAGCTCCCAGATTAACCTCCTGCTGCACAGGAAATCCATTCTGCTCACCTGGGGCTTAGGGGTTCACCCCGGGAACCCCCTGCTGCACTGTCAAGGCTGGGGTATCTCTGGGCAGGGTTAGGAGCCCCAAGACCAGTTACTAAAGGTCATGCACCCCCTTTCTGCGCTTTCTGAGGCCCCATCAGACCCCCAGCCCCAGTCCACCTTAAGATACCTGCTCAGTTTCCTGAATGTGGATGACCAGCATCCTTTGCTGTCCTGGGACAGATCCTATCTGTACATGTTCCTACTCCATCTTGATATCCCAGGAGGTAGGGTCAAGCCAGCAGCAAATGGGCGGGGGCAGTGACTTGTTCTAGGCTCCACCCAAAGTCATCCTGATTCTGAAGTTGTGGCTGCCACCACCTCTCTCTTTGCATCTTGAGGGCAGCAGGAGCTCTGACAGAGCCACTAGGAGAAATTTGTTCTGACCTGGTCAGGAATCTGTCCTGGATGAGGGTACCTCTGACTAATTTCCTTTCATGGGAACGTCTTTTCCCTCATCCCCCTACTTTTTTACTTTTTGGCTGATGAAGGTTTAGGGGTTAATGGTGGAGATTCTGCTTCCTTGCCCCAGACTGACATGGACTCACCCTCCCCAGTCTAGGCATCCAGGTCCTGTGATCTGTCCCAAACACTCAGCCCCACCCTCTCTTTCTTCTCTCTCTCCTTCCTCTCCTCCCTGCAGTGATCTGCCTGCATCCCACATCTGACTTCACCACAGTCACGTGGACCTCCTGCTTTCCTCAGACCCACTGGGATGATCCTGCCTCAGGGTCTTTGCATTTGCTGACCCTTCATACTGGAAATCTTTGCTCCCACCAACCCCCAATTTCACTCCTGTAACTTGATCTTTCCTCAAATGTCACCTTTTCAGTGAAACTTTTCCCAAAATTGAGGTTTAAAACTACAAACTGACTCATCCCTCCCTGGCCTCCCCACGCTCTCCCTTCTCTGCTTTGTTTTTGTTCGCAGCGCTCAGCACCACCATCACCCACTGATGTATTCTGTTAAAATTATTTACTGATTAACCTTTCTCTTCCCTCTAGACCCTACACTCCAAGAGGGCAGGCATTTCTGTTTTGCTTGCTGCTGTGTCTCCAGTGCCTGCAACAATGTAGAAACCCAATAAAAATGCACCGAATGTGTGAATTCCTGGACCACCTCTCCTGCCATTGCCATTACTGGTCCAGCCTGTGGTCATCCGTCTCCTGGATGCTGCCACAGCCTCGCCTTATTCTCCCCACATCCAGTCTTGCCTCATCCAGGCTGTCTCCTCCCAGCAGCCCAAGTAGCCCATTCAAATGCAGTTCTGACCAGGTCATTGCCTGATGGAAACCCTTCAGTGGGTCCCGCCTCGTACATGATGACACTCACAGTCCGTAACTCAGCCTTCAAGGCCCTGCCTGACCTGGCCCCCAGTTTCGCTCAGACTCACTGCCTGCCCCACTCCCTCTGCTGCAGCTGCCCTGGCCTCTTTGGTGTTCTCGGACCCATGGGGCCCTGCCTTTGGACCTCAGGGACTTTGTACTTGATGTTTCTGCTGACTGAACTTGTCTTCTCTACACTGTTGCATGACCAGCTCCATCATATCCATCTCAGACTAATATTGCCTCCTCAGAGAAGCCTTCCCTGACTACACTAACTCATTTCTATCCCAAGTCACACCTATTTTTATTGTCCCCATGGCAAGTCTCACAGTTTTAAATTGTTTTGCTTGTGCATTTGTTTATTCTCTTCCTGACTCACCTGTGAATTTCCTAAGCTGGTCCTCGTTAGCTCTCTTGCAGCTCAGAGGAGACACCTGGCACATAGCAGAAGCTCCGTCCATACTGTGGATGAATGAAGGTGTCTAAGCACTTGTAGGTATTCCACCCATTACTCCTCCCCTATCCTCCTAAGCTGGGGATTATGGTACCCATTTGACAGTTTACCAGACTGCGTCTTGGAGAGGTTGGTCAGTGTGCCTGGCTCACATAGCTGTCGAGGTGCGTACGTCTATGTGTATCTGCGTGTGTCTCTGGGTGTCTGTGTGTCTGGGCGGCGCCTGAGTATCCCTCTGGATTTCTGCATATGTGTGTCTTTCCCTGTGACTGCTGTGTGCATATCTCTGTTTCTTTGTGTGTGTCTGAGTCTGTGTGTGTCCACATATACCATTGTAAGGACATTTGAGTTGTCCTTGTATCTATGTCCCTGAGCATGTGTATCCACCCCTCTAGCTCTGTTAGCTTTCCACGACCCTACTCAATGCCCCTTCTCATTTCCCAGCCAGCTCCAGACCCCTCCAGGGCTCCAACAGCCCCACAATCTCCCAGGTGTGGAGTCCCTGAGCTTTGTGGTACATAGGAACTGGTGCAGAGCAGAGGGACAGGCAGGCACCATGCATCCTTGGGGTCCCATAGCCCCCAACCCTTGGAAGCCCCCCTCACCCCTTCTCAGGATTGGTTTCTGACTTAAAATTGCCAATCTCAGATTGCGCTGCCAGGAGCCTGCACCAAGCTGGTTCCCATGGCAACGTGGAAGCCGCCAGGCCGGGCTCATAAAACAGGTCATAAAGCCGAGGGATGGGAGGAGGGGGGTGAGTCGCAGGGCTGAAGGAGGGGCCTGGGGCCCTTTCCTTGGAGACCGTGGAGCACTGCACCCATTGCACCCTGCCCCCACAGAGCTAGTGAAGGTGGGAGAGGGCAGCACGTGCTGAGCCGGCTCAGCCCAGGGGCTTCCATGGTGTGGGCCACACAGAGGGCTCCATCAGCCCAGACTTCAGGTGTGTTTCTTCAGAAGGACTTGGGGAGGAAGCTGCAAGGACTATGGAGACCAGCTCCTGCAACACCCCCTACTCCCATCCCTCAGATGGAGTCGTGGAAGCCCAGAGAGGACTAGTGACTTGTTCAAAGTCATGTAGCAAGATGGCAGCTGCTAGGATTCAAATCCAGGCCCCTCTTCCTGAAGTCAGCTATACTCCTGGTAAACCTTCCCACTGCCCAGATACCTCAGGCCATTGGGTATTGGTAGAAGAAAGCAGAAGAATAGCGATTGTATTGAGTGCTTAGTTGGTACCAGGTGTAATGCTGCACCCTTCACATGGCCCTTTTGTAGTTCTTGCAGCAGCCCTATAACTTAGACATCATTAACATAATTTTAGAGGTGAGAAAATTGAGCATCAGAGAGGTGATGTGATTTGCCCCAGGTTACAGGGCTAGACAGTGGGAGAACTGAGATGTGAACCCAGGCCTGTTGATTCCAGAGTAGTACTCAAGAGCCCTAGTCCTTAGTTCTGGGGTCTTTCTGAAGTGTAACTCTTGGGAGTGCTCATGGGGCAGCCTCACACTGGGTCCAGTCAGGGCCCTGGATCAAGTCATTGACAGTAGGAGCAGGAGGGGAAATAGCAGTTACTTGTTTGTTGTTGCTGTTTAAAAAATTCATTTACTTTTTCATTCATTCACTTGACAAATATTTATTAAGGGCCTATTCTGTGCGGGCAGTATTCCAGGCACTGAAGATACAGCAGTGAACAAAACAGGCAGTCCCTGGCCTCATGGACCTCCCTCTGAGTGGGGAGAGGCAGACAGTAAATAGAGAAACAGTAAAGATGTGTGTCAGGTGCTGATAAGTGCTATGGAGAGAAACAGAGCAGGGGATGGGGACAGTGCATGATGGCAGGGTCAGAGAAGGCTTCTCTAAGGTGGTGACATTTGAATGGTGATCCAAAGGAGGTGAGGGTGTGAGCCATATGGGGATATCCAGAAAAGGGTCTGTGGCAGAGGAAATAGCTGGAGCCGAGGTCCTGAGGTGGGAGCGTGTCTGGCATGTTGGAGGAGCAGAGGGCAGGTCCTTGTGGCTGGAGCAGAGCAAGAGAGGGGAGCGTGTTGGTGGGGAGGTCAGTAGGTGTCAGACCTAGCAGGGTCCTAAAGGATTTTCTTCGGAGTGAGTTGGAATCATTGGAGGTTCTGAGCGGAGGAGTGGAATAATCTGATTTCGTATTTAAGAGGATGCTTCTGGCGGCTGGGGTGAGGAGGTGCTGCAGGGAGCGAGGGCAGGAAGGTGGACTGAAAAGTTATTGCGGTAGGTGAGTGTCAGATGATGGAGGCTGGGGCGGCTAGAGGGGAGGAGGCGGTGACCAGCGGGCACCTTTGGTTACATTTTAAAGGTTCAGCCGCAGGCTTGGGGTAGGAGAACCCTGATCCAGGATGACTGCGGGCTTTTTGGCTTAAGCCAGAATAGAGTTGTCACGTACGGAGGTGGGAAGCTGCAGGGAGAGCAGCTTCGTGCCTGGGCTTTGCACATCTCAATTCATTTAAGCCTCACTTTCTACCAGCGGCTCACACTTGAGCGAGCACCGGAGTCACCTGAGAGGCTTGTTAAAACCCAGAATGCTGGGCCCCACAGCTAGAGTTTCCCTTCAGTGAAGGTGGGGCGGGGCCTGGACTTTGATTTCTAGTCAGTTCCCTGGTGATGCTGAGCCTACTGGTCCCAGGAGCTCACCTTGAGAACCACATGGTGACGTGATTGTTACAGCTGAGAGAATGGAGGCTCGGAGAGGGGTAGTGACCCACACAGTCCACACAGCTGAAAGGCGTCGAGTCATGAAGCCGGCAATCAAGACAAGATCTCTTGGGTTTTTGGCCAGCTTCTGCTCCCTGATAGGGAGAGAAGAGAGCCCCTAGGAGTCTAAGCCCAAGACTGCCCCTATCCCTCCATCCATACACATATATTCAAGGCTGGGTTCTAAGGAAAGGACCCAGGGCCCATCTGGTCTCAAGGGTGTTTCTGTAGATAATATAATAAAGCCAGGGAGCAAGGCTGGGGTGCCTTGTATGTTTCTCTAGTTTCTCCACCCCCAGCCTTGACCCTGCCTGGCTTGCTGAGCCTTGTGCCCAGCAGGAAGTCTGGTGAGTTTTGCTGTAACACATGGCATCTCATTTCTTTATTTTACACCCATTCACTGTGTTCAGAGGCTGCAGTTGTCAGGGGTGTTGTCTGCGATCTATTTCTGGTTCTCCTCGTATGGGAACCTGGTGGGATTGTGCTCTCTGCCTCCCTTGAAGTTAAACATGGCCGTGGGACTTGATTTAGTGAAAGATCTGTGCACAGAAGTGAGGCACGCTTCTTCCTGGTGGAGCCTCAGAGTTGGGAAGTGTTTGCTTCCTCTACACGCTGCCAGGGAGACTGGTGGGCTTTGGATGGGAGGGCGGCCAGCTTGGGTGTCTGACTAGGACGATAGATATGGAGCAGAGGCCCCACCAACTGCAGATGGACATGTAACATGAATAAGAAACAAACCTTTTTTTTTTTTTAAGCCAGAGGTTGGCAAACTTTCTTGGCCAGAAAGTGAATATTTTAGGCTTGTTGCAGCAGTTCAACTCTGCTGTTGTAGCAAGGAAGCAGCTGTGCACAAGACGTCGACGAGTGCTCATGGCTATGTTCCGAAGAGACTCAATTTACCGAAGAAAGTGGCCAGCTCTCAGGCCATAAACTTTGCACGCCTGAAGCCTTGAGAATTGCAGGTTGTTTGTTTCTGTGTCGTGAGCCAGCCATACTGACTATGCATTAGTGGCCGTGCTTGTACAGGCAACAGAGCCTGCTGTGCCCATGCAAGGGCAGGGCAGTAAGTACAGAAGGCACACTTGATTTTGGCCAGAGATCTTGTGGTTTCCCTCCTAGGTCCTCTTCCCACCCTGCTCCCTGCTCTTTGTCCTGGGAGGTTGCTCTTCAGGGATCATGTCAATGACTTCCCTTGTCCTCTGGCCTTCAGCTGGACCTGGCCCATGGGGAGCAATGGCAGGCTGTGGGAGGGAGGAGGCGAGGTTAGGGTATCTGTTCCCCAGCTCTATCCCTGCAGGGTCATCTCAGATGGGCCATGTCCCCCAACTGAAAGCACAACTACTCTCAGGGAGCTTTCTGTCTCTGGATGACAGTAGCTTCTCTCTCCTCTCACCCTTTAGGCTGATAATCCATTTGCATCAGTTCTGGGGTACTGCTTTATCCTTTGGGGCTTCCTATACCCTGCCCATTCCCTTGTAAATCATCTCTTTATGAAACTGGGATCAAACGACTTAACTGACCGGTGCCGTCTGCTCTTGCCAGGACCTGCCATGACCCTGACTGGGACCCCTTTGAGGTACACATGTCTGGGTTCCAATTCTGATCTGGTTGCTACCTTGGGTGAATCACTTCATCTTTTTGACCCCCTGGGTTTTATCTTCTGCACAATTGAGTAAAAATAACCTCCAGAAGTGGAGGAGGGGTTTCATAAACCTGTGATGTCTGTACAGTGTCAGGAGGCATCATAATTAGCTTTAGGAAAGAAAGGAGGGAGGGAGGAAGGAATCTCACAACATCTTGAAGAGAAAAGAACCATTAGTATATTTGCCAGCTGGGAACCGAGGCTAAGGCTAGGTGGGATGGTGTGTTCAGGGGCTCTGAAAAGGTCTGAACCCTGAACAGACATCGGTGTAGCCATGTCTGGTTTAGTCTCTTCTGGACATACTGCTGGAAAAGAGTCCCTAAAAGCAGAGGATGAGGCCTCAGCCAGAGCTGGCTCAAATGCGGGCTTTGCCACTCCTTGATGTGTGACCGTGGGCAAGTGATACCCCTTCTCTGTGTCTCATCTAAAAACGGGGATAAGTGTACCTTCAACATGTGAAGATTGGAACAGAAGCTCTAGGAAAGCAGGCATCCTGATTCTTTTTGACAACTGTATGCTGGTGTCTGACATATGCTGATGCCCAGTGTTTATTGGGTGAATGAATGTATTTATGTAGAGCACTTAGTACAGCATCTCCCTTTATAAGTGCCAGTGAATGGTGGCTTTAAGTAAACAATCGTTATTAGTACCTGAGTTTTGTCTTCACCTGTGCAACAAGAGGCAGGCATCTTGCGGTTAACTGCCCGGACCCTGGAGCCTCCCTGCCTGGGCTCAAGTACTGGTTCTACCAGTTTTCAGCCTGTGGCCTTTGGCACCTCATCTAAACTTCCTCATATAGAAGATGGGATTCAGAGTAATGCCTGCCTCATAGAATTGCCAAGGGCTGCAGGAAGTTTAACATGTACCTGGCACAGAGTTAGTGCTAATGAGCAGTAAGCATCACTTTTCCTGCTCATGCCGGGGTAGGGTGGGCAGGCTCTTTGAGCACCTCGGGTTTGCTGGCATTACTCCAGGGCTGGGGAGAACCCCAGGCAACTCGTCAGGTGACAGCGGCCTATCACTATCCTCCAGGAGCCTCAGCTCTCCTATCTGCAAAGTCAAAGGTAGAAGTTGAAGCCAGGGACCTCTGAGGTCCCCAGGCGCTCTCACCTGTACACGGGCCACTCCTCTGGCCAGGGCCATGCTAACTATGTCCCTTCATGCCCAGGAGATGGGCTTTCCGGATGTGAACAGCCCCTGGGCCGGGCGGGGTCAGAGCTCTCCCCAACTCCCCCGGGGCCATTGGCAAGAGTGATGACTTCACAACCTCTACTGCCAGTGGTTTTGTGTCCTTTTTATCATTTTAAAGCTGTGAGGTGGGAGGAGGAAGGCCTCCTGGGAGTGGAGGGTCCTTGCTTTTTCCAGGACCCTCCTCCTCTGAGCCCATTGCCCTGGCCCCAGTGGTAGAATCCAACTGCTGGTGCAAGGGGGAGGCAGCAGCCCCTTGGCACCTGAAGCTGAGATGTGTTCCTCACAAGTGCCATGAGGCTTCTTTTTTTAGCCACCACGAGCTGACTAATGTCTGAGAGTATCAGTCCCTCCCCATCCGGTGGCGGCATAGGTGCCCCAGAGAGCAGGGTGTAAGCAGCTTATAACTCTTAGGGGGCTTTGTGAAGCTCTTGTCCCCATTCAGGGCTCACTTTCCCCATGAAGATTGGACTCTATGAGTGAAGAAGTCCCTTTCTGCACTGAGCAGTGAAGTTTCTCTAGAAATGCCAAGGCCCTTCTGATTGAGTGGGACCCAAGCACCCTAGCAGCCTTTCCTCCGTGGTGGAGTGAGCCCTCCCAGAGTTCATTTCCCCTGAGTATCAAGGGCTCGCAGCAGCTGTCTCCTTGGTATATTTTTGGATTCTCCTTACTGTTGCAAGAGTAGTTCCAACTTCCCCTTCCTGAAGTCAGCAGTGTCTGGTCCAAATGGGCCCTGCTTCGGTCTGCTTCTCATCACATTTTCCACTTTGCATAATCGAAAACTTGTCCAGGGTGTGTTCTTGACGTTGGCCAAGTACCCTCCCTGAAGTTCCACTAGCCAGTGAACTTAGCACGCTGAGGGTGCAGCATGCTGTGCTAAGTTGTTCTGATGGGTTGGCATGGGATTTGGAGACTCTGGTGCTAGGCCAAGTCTGGTTTCTGTGGGAGCCATGAAAACACACCACTCAGGTCTGCTGCTGCAGGGAGCGGGTTTGACCGACAGCTGCAGCTGCTGCCCCTTGGGACATGCCACCTTGTTTCTGTTGAGCCCCCACTTCCTGTGGGCTGCTCTCAGCCACTGACGGAGCAAGGCAGGAGTACTGAAGCAGGACACCCTGCAGAGATGCAGAGCCTCTCTGATTATGCCTTTGCTCAAGGATGCCCCACCAACATAGTGGAACCTTTCTTGGAGTTGTGCTGTAGTCTAAGATTCTTGACTATGCAACCGGCCTTCTCTCCCTTCCCCCTCCCCAAGTGTCAGACCTGCATTATTCCAGTCTGAAGACTCTCCCCGTCTTGTCTATCTCAAAGTCTCTAGCCTATCTCATCCAAGCTTGACATCTCACATGCGGACCCCGCTCACGCAGTCATCCGCTGGTTGAAGGTACTCACAGCAAGTGATAAGAACAATTTATCTAATCCCTACTGCCGCCTCATGGAGGAAGAAGCTCAGAGAAGGAAGTAACTTACTGTAACCCGCAATAAGAAAATAACTGTAGAGTCTCCAAAATTGTTTGTTCATATCTGCTCACCCTCTATACTATGGGAGCCAGCGAGTACAGGCACTAAGTCACTTTTTGTTTATGGTTATGACCTTCTCATCAGAGCCTCACAGAATCCTTGGCAATCAAATATTTGCTGAAAGTACAAACGAATAAAAGAGCAGCCAAAGAGCTGTGAACAGTGGTCAAGTGGCTTATCAACATTGCGAAAACGATGTACTTTCAGCTGTAAGATGAAGGAGTTTTTGTTTGAAAGTCCGCAGCCCCAGCTAAATATGAGGTGTGACTTTGAGTTTCTATATTTATTAAAACGTATTTAGCTTCCCTTTCTTTCTTTTTCACTCCTGTTCTCTCCATACTTATGAAGCAACAACAAAGAAATTAGTCAAATTTAGTTTCAAATTCCTTGTTCTGCCACCTACCACCTTCTGGGCCTCTGTTCCCTCATCAATAAAATGGGGGTAGAAATGTCTACTTCACCAAAAGAGGGGATGGGGTGGTCACACAGCAGGTTGTGTTCTCCTGCCAGCCCACAGAGGTTGGGCTCAGTCCCAGTACCAAGCCTGGGCCGGGTGGAAAGGTACGGTGGCCGCCGTGGTTGGAGCGTCAGTCCCCAGAGGAAGCCTGGTGCTGGCAGCCTGCTCCTTCCCCCAGCTGTGTGGTGGCATCCTGCCAGCCTTTCCAAGCCTGCAGGCGAGTCTCAGGCCCCTGGCTGTCCCAGTTTCAGCTGACAGCAGAGGGACCAAGCGTGAGTCACTGCATCAACACCAGGTTTCCGCAGCTGCCCTTGGGCCAACGAGGCCTGACTGGATTAGTAACTGGATCACAGTCCCCGCCTCTGAGAGCGTCAGGGGCTCAGGAACCCCTAGGCCGGCTGTCCCTGCTGCAAGCGACCTTGGCCTCTGTTATTCCAGCCTCCTTGGACCTTACTTCCTAGATGGGGAAACTGAGGCTTGGGGGAAGGCTTGGCCCGGGTCACACTGGAATTCAGTGGCAGATAGGAAGTAGAACCTACATTTCCCAGCCCCCACTCTAAAAGTATGCCTCAGTTTTCTCCACTCTCCCCTCACCGCTGTCACCCTTGTGAGCCCAGCCACGATAGTTGTCAGCTGATGGCTGCAGCAGGCTCTATCCGATCAGTTCTTACACAGCACAGGGGTGGTGGGGGAGGACATAAAAATAAGAATTAGCTCATGTTACCCCTCTGGCAAACCCATCTCACCCAGAATAAAAATCCAAGTGTGTAACTAGGAGCCTCCCAGTCCCGTGGTCTGTCCTGCCCCTGGATTCTTCCCTTACCACTCTCCTCCCAGGCATGTGATTCCAATCATGCTGGCCTTCTCTGTGCATCTGGAAGATAACAGGTCAGTCCACCTCAGAGCCTCCATGTGTGTTGTTCCCTCTGACTTGTCCCCCAGCCTCCCCATGGCTGGTTCTTTCCATTGTCCAACCACAGGCAAACGTACCCTCCTCAGGGAGCCTGGGCCAAAGCGGCTCTTCCCCCGTGCTAGCCACTCTCTAGCCACCCTGTCTTATTCCTCACAGCTCATAGCTCCAGCTCAATGATTGTGTTATCACATTAATGCATTTGCTTACTTGTCGGCGCACTGTAGCTCCCCCAGAGTGGGTGCCTCCTGAAGACAGGGGTCTCATTCTCCACTGTGGTTCCAGGGCCTGAAAGAGTCTCTGGCACAGAGTAGAGGCTCAACAAGTTTCTTGAATGGAAGAATGACGGAGTGAATGAAAAGACTGAACAATAGAATTGGTAGATGTGGAGGGAGAGGACTGATTTCAAGGGAAAACTACCAAAGAAAAAGTCTACTCATATTTCTTTACTGACTTAATCCCCTTCTATCTGAGTAGTACCCTCCTCCTTCCTTCTGGGTTCCTAGTCGTCCCCTTTCTACTGCTTCCTCTCTCTTACTACTGACTCACCTTTATTCTCAGGAAAAATAATTCACATTCAGATGTGGTAACAGAGCAGTCTCATTGAAATGAAGTTTTTATTTTCTTTTTTTAGCTACTTTCAAAGGTTGAAGCCAAATAAATGAATTGCTAATAGTGGAATCAGGGCACTAGTGAGATTGGGGGACTGTCCTGAGAGCACATTCAGTGTGCAGCTATCCCCCTGTCTCACATACCCTCTGGGTGTCCACCCTCAATTCAGGTTGGACTATATGGCCTTCTGGATTGCGCTGGTCTCTATCACCTCGCTCCCCTCCCTCATCCACCACTTTCCCAAGATAAATCAACCAGGTCAGTCAACACGTTTTGATGAAAAAGAAACAAGTTAGTCTTTTGACTCGACAAAGTGGGCCTTTCTCGAGGCAGAGGGGCTGGGGCATTTGGGAGCATGTGGAATAAGCACTGCCGGGCCAAGACAAGGCCTCTTTTGTACCCCAAGACAAAGATAGAGTGTCCCGGCAAGATGGGGCCAGCGCCTTTCCAACACCAGCTCCGGTAGTTCGGATTGGCTGGCGGTCAGACAAGCCCACCCCGTGACTGGGCAGCCCCGGCTCCTAGCCACCAGCCACCCCCCACCCCCCACTCCTTCGTTTGGCAAACAATTGGATGGGAGTGAAACAAATCATGAAACCAGACTGTCTGCTCTGTCCTGACCACCTGGTACTCATGGAGTTGGACATTCTCAAATCTTAGAGACCTGGTACCTGTGAGGTCAAAAGACTCTGAGGCTTCCATGGCCTTTGGAGATGAACAGATATTTGGGGTTTTGGTTCCAGGTTGGATGGCCTTGGATAAGTCTCACACTTTTCAGAGTTTTGGTTTCCCCATCTGCGAAACGGCACAACGGTTCACCTACAGCTGTTGAATAGATTCAGTGAGGTGGCATTTCTAAAAAACAAGGCCCATGCCTGACACAGAGAGGGTTCTCAGTCATTATGATGCACAGTCCTTTACATTGAGATAACATCTGTTATCTCAATACATGCTCAGAATACCACCACCACTCTCCCGGACTAGGAGGCTATGGGGATAATCATCCCCATTGACTGAAGAAGAAACTAAGGCTTGGAGAAGCAGAACTCCTAGGGAAGCTTTCTGGAAGGGTACCCACAAGGTCATGAGTTGCACAGGCCAACAGATCCTGAGAGGGTAAAAGAATCTCCAAGGCAGACATGTTGAGACACTCAGAGACTAATGCTCAGGGCCTTTGCACGTGCTATGCCTTCTGTGGGGAATGCACTTTCCTTTCCTTTTTGGGTGGAACAGGGACAGGTTAATGCTGCCATACCTTTTGAGACTCAACTTAGTCTAGGGAAGGAGAATATTCACCTTTCCCTGGGAAACTTTTTGGTACTATTTTTTTCCCTCTGTGGAAAAGATTTAAAACAGAAGTATTTTAATGAATGTGTTTATTTACTTAACAGATACTTACTGAGCACCTACTGTTCATCAGATACTGTTAATAAGGATGAGGTCCTCGCCACCAGGAGCTGACATTCTAACTCAGGCTCTCAGGCTTGGCTGCCCATTGAAATCATCTGGGGAGCTTTAAAAAAAATCCTTGATGCCTGGGCCTCATGCCAGTGATCTGGTTTCAACTGGTCTGCAGTGGGTGATCAGGGTTTTAAAGAGCTCCCAGGCGACTCCAGTATACACTGATGTTTAAAGAACCATAGGTTTGGGCGAGGAGATGAATGAAGTAATCACCAGAAATACATCAGGCAGGGATAGGTACTGAAGGAGAACTCTTCAAGGAAGAGGGCCCAGCAAGAGGGGCTCTCTGTTTAGACTCTTGGTCATAGAGGGCTGTTCAGGGAGGTGACACTGGAGGAGGAGGGACCCAAAGAAAGTGAGGGAATGAAACATGGGAAATCTGAGGTTGGGGAGCAGCCAGGGTAGAATTCTAGGTGAACAGTTGGATCCTTGGCCAGAATAAGTTCTGAAACTCTTGCTCTCACCTATCCTTAAGCTCCAACATTCTGGTTTCCTCAGATTCAAAGAAGATAATGCTGTTCTGAGGTCTTGATTCTCCTATTCCTTCCTGGCTATGCCTTCCAGACACATCCTCCTATTGTAGCCCTAGTAACCCAAGTAGAAAAATAAGGAAAACCTGATCCAAATAGTGGGATTGTCTTCACCTCTCCCAGGGTGCTCCAATTGAGATCTCCAAATGAGTCTCTTTCTCCTTCTCCCTCACCAAGTCCTCACTCTACCCCAGCCCATAGAAACATGGGGCTCGGAGGAGAGAGGGGAGAGGTGGCCGCCAGAGGTCAAGGAGTCCCACACTGTGCCTTGGGGAAAGTGGGCCCTCTATGAGGGGGCCATCTGGGTCCATTTGACCTGGATTCTGGGGTCCCCAGAGCTAAGGGGTGCTCTGGCTTCACAGATCAGAAGCAGATTGGGCATGGCCAGATGTGCGATAAGTAGCCTGGTCTGTTTCAAAGTCATGAGCGTGTCAGCCTAACTGAGCTTTTTGTGTCACCTTGTCCAGTGAAATTCAGAGGCTTAGGCTCTCAGAGTCCTCAGTATTAATTACTTAAAAAGTTACTTTAGAGTGTTGCCTTAGAATTGTATTCAAATAATACAGAAATGTCATATCCTTAGGTTAGAATATTGCCTTATAATATTATAGCAGAACATTTGGAGAAGGCAATGGCACCCCATTCCAGCACTCTCGCCTGGAAAATCCCATGGATGGAGGAGCCTGGTAGACTGCGGTCCATGGGGTTGCTAAAAGTCAGACACGACTGACCGACTTCACTCTCACTTCTCACTTTCATGCATTGGAGAAGGACATGGCAACCCACTGCAGTGTTCTTGCCTGGAGAATCCCAGGGACGGGGGAGCCTGGTGGGCTGACATCTATGGGGTCGCACAGATTCGGACACGACTGAAGTAACTTAGCAGCAGCAGCAGCAGCAGGACGTTATGTAATGTTGGGTGTTATAATAGTATGTGCTTCAGAGTGTTAGATTAGAATGTGGGTTAGAACTGTGCTAAAATGTTGAAGTAGAATATTAAGCTGTGTCAGAATGTAGTATTTGAATGTTATGTTATTGTAGTATATTAGAGCATTACACAAAATATTGTTGAAATGTTCTGTTAGCATGTTTTCTAAGGATGGCAAGTGGCATCTTTAGTCAAAAGCCAGCACAGGGAATTTCAGGGTTCTTTGATAGAGTGCAGAGCAAGGGGGGGCCTGGCCATTTCAGGAGGGCTGGACTTGGGTTCAGCTCTGCCGCTGACTCTTTCCCCAACTCTCCCTTTCTCTGGACCTCGGTTTCCCCACTTTGGAGACAGGGGCTGTTGAACAGTGTTTTCTACAGCGTCTCTCACACTGACTGTCTATGGGGCTCCAAGTGCTGGAATTTTGCCTTTTGCCTCCTCCCGGACAGGAAGTGAAAATTCTGTCTAACAATGAGGTTGATCTTATCAGGGAATAAATGACTTTATGGGAGTAAACAGCTTCCTCACTGACAGGAAAAGTAAGAGGATCGAGCAACCGCAGCCAGAACATGGGACCTCCAGCCAATTGCCTCCCTAAAGGTAAAACAATCCCGCCCCCAAACTGAGGAAGAACCAGGATCCCCTGCCTTCCCCTAGGAACACTCTCTATCCCACCTTCGACACCGCTTGGTCCTCTCCTGACTGTAGTCCTGGAATTCCCACCACTGATGAAAGGAAGGAATTGCTGAGTTCTGAGATACCCCCATCCCCACCCCTAGGCCTCGGCCAGACACCCAGCATCTCATGTCTGTCCCTTTCTTCATGTGGATCAGGCCCCTTCAGAAGTAGGTTTTGAACAGAGTTTGAGCAAAAATACCCTGGGATTCCTCAGCCCCAACCCTCACTGCTCCTTACTCCTGAGAAGAAAAAAACAAGTGATGCCAAGGTGACCTGGGAGAAGCCACAGCTCACACACGCCGTTCTGTACATTTTCAGGGTTTTTATCCACTGCCACCACCCACAGACCTCAGGGGTCTATGATCTAAGACATTAAAAGCATGTCTGGCCAGCCAGCTAATGACCATGAGTGTGCTTGTGCAAGCGACTTCTCTTCTGTGTCCTCAGCAGCAAAATGGGGTGGAGGTTTTGATCTTGTTGGGCATGGTGGGCATGAACTTGATATAATACCTGCAAAGCATTTAGCTCAGCACCTATCAAGTGGCAGGTGCACTGAGCTAGTTGAGGTTGAGGATGTCCAGATCTGGGAGACCCCACATCCACACCTATGCCTCCAATCTGGAGTCTGGGCCCCAACTTCTCTGCATGCTTCTTTTTGGAGAGTACTTGGTCATCCAAGGTCATCCTGAGATGAAAGGGGATATCCATAGGAGAACGGGAGCCAGGAATTTTTGTGGTTGGAAGAAGATTTTCCTAGCAAGTTGACAATGAGCGTGATGGGTTTTGCTGAAACAAATTCTTGATATGTGCAAGGATCTGATAAAGCAGACCAGACCTTAAAACCTAGAGTCGAAAACTGGGCAAGTTTCTAGCCCCCCATTTCTTCACTGGCTGACCTCTTCCTATTTTCGCTATTCAGTTATACTATCTGTAAAATGGGACTTACAAAGGCTCTTTCACAAGGCCATTGTGAGAGTCAAATAATAATCTTGTGTGGTATGAGGATGGAGAGCAAATAGTGGCATGCAGAAATGGAGCAGGCAGGGAGGAGTGAAAGTGAAGGACTTAAGGAAGTGCAAGCTATGGCCAGTGCCTTGGGCAGTCCCCTGGGCAACTTTATAGAAGTAGCATGGGGTGGGCAGTCAGCTGAATTGAATCTGAGTGCCAGCTCTGCCATTAGCTTCCTGTGTGAACTTTAGCTGGTCCCCTGACATCTCTAAGCCTCAGTGTCCTCATAGGTAACAGCCAATCAGACTGGATGCCCTCCAGTGATTCACCCTCCCTTGGTTCCTCACATTTCCTATTATGCAGCTTGGCTGAGGATCCTCAAATTGCCCATAATTCTTAAACACCTTCATTCTCATCTTCATGATTTGCCCAAGGATGGCAAAGAAAAGATCTCAAACTTTTGGGAGAGGGTAGTTGGGAGAGTTGAGGACAACCAGTGGCCAGTGCTCCCTGACTGAAGCTTGGTGGCAATCCCCAGATTCTGTCTGCCTGCTTCCCTGTAGTCACTTGCTGGGAATAGTGGGAAGTGAGCTAGACACAGTACCTGACACTGGAGCAAAGCCGTGAGTAATACAGATCCAGTCTTGCTCTCATGGAACTAACATTCAGGAAGTAGGATGGATAATACATTAGAGCACTGATATTTGGTACATATATGTTTATTATTGCTATTATTTTTTTGTTCAATTGACACTGACTAATATATAAAGTCCTTCTTTGTCTCTTATATGTTTGGCTTAAAGTTTATTTTGTCTGATATTAGTATAGATACAAGAGAATGCACTGGGGATAGAAAACACCCTTTTCCAACAACACAAGAGATAACTCTACACATGGACATCACCAGATGGTCAATACCGAAATCAAATTGATTATATTCTTTGCAGCTGAAGATGGAGATGCTTTCTACGGTCAGCAAAAACAAGACTGGGAGCTGACTGTGGCTCAGATCATGAACTCCTTATTGTCAAATTCAGACTTAAATTGAAGAAAGTAAGGAAAACCACTAGACCATTTAGGTATGACCTAAATCAAATCCCTCATGATTAAACAGTGGCAGTGACAAATAGATTCAAGGGATTAGATCTGATAGACAGAGTGACTAAGAACTATGACAGAGGCTTGTGCCATTACACAGGAGGTGGTGATCAAAATTATCTCCAAGAAAAAGAAATGCAAAAAGGCAAAATGGTTGCCTGTGCAGGCCTTAAAAAATAGCTGGGAAATGAAGAGAAGAGAAAGGCAAAGGAGAAAAGGAAAGATATATCCACCTAAATGCAGAGTTCCAAAGAATAGCAAGGAGAGATAAGAAAGCCTTTCTAAGGGATCAATGCAAAGAAATAGAGGAAAACAATAGAATGGAAAAGACTGGAGATCTCTTCAAGAAAATTAGAGATACCAATGGGAACATTTCATGCAAAGATGAGCACAATAAAGGACAGAAACTGTATGGACCTAACAGAAGCAGAAGATATTAAGAAGAGGTGGCAAGAATACACAGAAGAACTGTACAAAAAAGATATTAGTGACCCAGATAAGCCATGATGGTGTGATCACTCACCTAGAGCCAGACATCCTGGAATGCAAACTCAAGTAGGTCTTAGGAAGCATCACTCCAAACAAAGCTAGTGGAGGTGATGGAATTCTAGCTGGGCTATTTCAAATCCTAAAAGATGATGCTATAAAGTGCTGCACTCAATATGCCAGCAAATTTGGAAAACTTAGCAGTGACCATAGGACTGGAAAAGGTCAGTTTTCATTCCAATCCCAGAGAAAGGCAATGCCAAAGAATGTTAGAACTACTACACAATTGCACTCATCTCACATGCTAGTAAAGTGATGCTCAAAATTCTCCAACCTAGGCTTCAACAGTACATGAACCATGAAATTCCAGATGTTCAAGCTGGATTTAGAAAAGGCAGAGGAACCAGAGATCAAATTGCCAACATCTGTTGGATCATAGAACAAGCAAGAGAATTCCAGAAAAAGCATCTGCTTTATTGACTACGCCGAAGCCTTTGACTGTGTGGATCACAACAAACTGTGGAAAATTCTTCAAGAGATGGGAATACCAGATCACCTGATCTGCCTCCTGTAAAACCTGTATGCAGGTCAAGAAGCAACAATTAGAACCAGACATGGAACAACAGACTGGTTTCAAATAGGAAAAAGAGTATGACAAGGCTGTATCCTGTCAGCCTGCTTATTTAACTTACATGCAGAGTACATCACTCGAAATGCCAGGCTGGATGCAGCACTAGCTGGAATCAAGATTGCCGGGAGAAATATCAATAACCTCGGATATGCAGATGACACCACCCTTATGGCAGAAAGCAAAGAGGAACTACAGAGCCTCTTGATGAAACTGAAAGAGGAGAGTGAAAAAGCTGACTTAAAACTCAACATGCAAAAAACAAAGGTCATGGCATCTGGTCTCATCACTTCATGGCAAGTAGATGGGGAAACAATGGAAACAGTGGCAGATTTTATTTTCTTAGGCTTCAAAATCACTGTGGATGGTGATTTCAGCCATGATATGAAAAGACACTTACTCCTTGGAAGAAAAGCCATGGCAAACCTAGACAGCATATTAAAAAGCAGAGACATTACTTTTCCAAAAAAGGTCCATATGTTCAAAGCTATGGTTTTTCCTTTAGTCATGTATGGATGTTAGAGTTGGACCATGAAGAAAGCTGAGCACGGAAGAATTCATGCTTTTGAATTGTGGTGCCAAAGAAGACTTTTGAGAGTCCCTTGGACTGCAAGGAGACCCAACCAGTCCATCCTAAAGGAATTCAGTCCTGGGTATTGATTGGAAGGACTGATGTTGAAGCTGAAACTCCAGTACTTTGGCCACCTGATGTAAAGAGCTGACTCATTTGAAAAGACCCTGATGTTGGGAAAGATTGAGGGCAGGAGGAGAAGGGGACGACAGAGGATGAGATGGTTGGATGGCATCACCGACTCAATGGACATGAGTTTGAACTAGCTCCAGGAGATAGTGAAAGACAGGGAAGACTGGGGTGCTGCAGTCCATGGGGTTGCAAAGAGCTGGACAAGACTGAGCGACTGAACAGCAACAACACGAGGATTACATATAACATCCTAAAGTTATAAAAATTTAATTTGAAGGGATACCAACTTAATTTCAATTGCACACAAAAATTCCAATCTTTTATTGTTCTGTTCATTCTCCTATTTTAGTTACTGATGTCACAAATTATATCTTTAAACACTGCGTACCTATTAACATAGAATTATAATTAATTTTTATTCTTTTGCCTTTTAAATCTTATAAAAATAAAAGGTAGAGTTGCAAACCAAAATTACAATAATATTTGCTTTTACATTTGCCCAAGTACTTACTTTTATCAGATATTCTTATTTGTTCATACAGCTTTGAGTTAATATCTGCTGCTGCTGCTGCTAAGTTGCTTCAGTCGTGTCTGACTCTGTGAGACGACAGATTGCAGCCCACCAGGCTCCACCGTCACTGGGACTCTCCAGGCAAGAACACTGGAGTGGGCTGCCATTTCCTTCTCCAATGCATGAAAGTGAAAAGTGAAAGTGAAGTTGCTCAGTCGTGTCCGACTCTTAGCGATCCCATGGGCTGCAGCCTACCAGGCTCCTCCATCCATGGGATTTTCCAGGCAAGAGTACTGGAGTGGGGTGCCATTGCCTTCTCTGGAGTTATTATCTAATATCTTTTTATTTTAACCTGAAGGATTCCCTTAGAATTTCTCATAGGTTAGGTATAGTGGTAATGAATTACCTCAGTTTTTGTTTATCTTGATGTGTCTTTAATTCTTCCCTCATTTTTTGGAAGGATATAGTTTTTCTATATCCTTTTTCCTTTGGCTGAAATCTTTTTTTTTTTTTGACACAAATATATTCTCCCACTTCCTTCTAGTCTCCAAGGTTTCTGCTGCGAAGTAGGCTAATAATCACATTCAAACTCCATTGTCCATAATGAGTCACCTCTCTCTTGCTGTTTTTCAAGTTTTTTCTTTGGCTTGGGCATTTTACAATTTGATTATAATACAGCACAGAGTGGGTTGGTTAGAGTGCAACAAATTTCCTACTTGGAAATTATTCAGCTTCTTGGATTTGTAGATACATGTACTTCATCAAGTTTGGGAAGTTTTAGCCATTTTCTTCTTCAGATAGTTTCTCTGCCTCTTTTTATCCTCTTCTTTGGGGACTCCCATAATACATATATCGGTCCTTTGTTGCTGTCCTACAAGTCCCCTAGATTTTATTCACTTTTCTTCATTCTTTGTTTTCCCCCTGCTCTCCAGGCTCAAACATTTCAGTTGTTCTTTCTTCAGGTTTACCGCATCTTTCTTTGGCCTGTTCAGTATTGCCCATCATAGGCAGCAGACTAGAATACTAGGAAGCTCCAAACTCTCATCCCTCCCACGGAAGCATCAAGAACAAAATCAAAAACTAGAAACTGCACTGACCTAATATAGGAGCTCTGGAAAACAGTACAAGATTTATAGCAACCAAGTGAATATCCAATCAAGATGTCTGAGGCACGTGATTATGGGTGGACACTTACAACAAACCATCTATGGACCCAGGCGTCTTGGTTCTATCTTCTCCCTGACGCTTTCATGCGTGGTGCCTGCTGCTTCTCCCTACCTGAGATCCAAATTAGATGAAACAAGGACCAGTTCTTCAGGGAGTTCTCATCAGGTCAGAAGGCTGCAAACAAGATCTGCCTTGCAACCTCTGGTTTGAGCGAGGGAACTAGGAACTGGGCTGCTGTCTCCCCCAGACCAAGATCACTGTTATGCCAGGGAGAGGATGGAAGAAGAGCTAATAAAATCACCACAAAACATTTCCTACTGTTTTGAAGGTGGATTTTTCTTGATTGTGTGTTCATTTAGTTGCTATAAATTTCTGATTGTTTTTCAGAGCTCCTATATTAGTTCGGCCCAGTTTCTGGGTCTTTATTTTTGTTTTTGGTGCTTCCGTGGGAGGAATGAGAGTTTGGAGTATCCTCATCTGCCATTTTGCTGCCTCTGATGGACAATATGTTAGAAACACTGAAATATTTAACTGCATGATAAGAGAAAGGAGCAGCATCACTGGTGTGAACATATATACAGCAGAAGCTACTATAAATGATTGGGATCAGGCTTTGGGGAAAAGATGATTTTTGAACTGAGGGAGAAGAAAGAAGAGACTAGGAAAAGAACTGAGGAAAGAGAAAAAGAACAAAGTTCCCAAGGTGGGAAAGAAGCTGGTTTATCCTGAGCCCTGTTGAAAGGTTGATTCTGAAGCTCAGGGAGTCTGGGGGCCAAAGCACACAGGACTTGAGAGCCAGGAGGAACAGTCTGGGCTTTATTCTATCTAACATGGAGGGTTTCAAGAACTAAAGAGGCCTCATGATTTTTGTTTAAGGTCACTGCGTAGGTAAGGCCTAGGATGGAAGCAGGGAGACCAGTGAGGAGGGTGATATAGATGCCCTGGCCAGAGGTGGAGCCAGAGTCTGATAATTAGGGGCCAGCCTTTGGCAGGAGTCACAGTGAGGCTGAGTTTGGTGGAAATGGGCTGGCAGCATCCCTGAGGGCTTTCAGAGGTAGACCAGGGAGTAATCTCAGCCAAGTCTGGTACTGGGGTAAGTGGGGGAATGGACCACTTTTGCTCCTGTGGATGTCTTTTGAAGTTCGATGCTCTGCCTCTCCCGTCCGTGCCTTTCTCATTGGGAAGGTGGGGGGAAAGAAGACAAGCTGTGCTCCTGGGGTTTGCAGAATCAGTATCTAAAAGGTCCATGCTTTTAACAGGAACTGGCTCATTGAAGAGATGGGGAAGCTGGGCCCAAGGGAGGGGCTGTGGCTGTGGGCTCACAGCCTGTGGGCCCCCTTCAGTGGGAATGAGTCAGGGACCTCATCACTCAGTTCCTGCTAATACTGAGGTGTCAGCGTTTTCAGTGTGTCTGAGGTTAAACGCAAGGATTCCAAAGTTGATCTGGTCTGGCCAGAATCCTGAACCTCTGACTCACAGTGTGATATTGTGCCAGCTGCCGAGCCTCAGTTTCGTCCCCTGTACCACTGAGGTGATAACAGTCCCCACGATATTGATTTATGGTGAACTACATGAGATAATGTGGACAAAGCCCATAGCAGGGGCCTGGCTTATAGTAGGTGCTCAATATTTGATCTTTGCAATGATATTGCTAATTACTTTGATAACTGTAATTATTAGCCGAGTATCCTGCCAACAATTTCAGGCACTCATCAGAACCATAGGATCCAGCTTGGTCTGGTTTGGGAGCATGTCAGAAGGACAGATTCCTTCTTCTTGTTCCCTCTGTCTTAGCCACAGAGCTTGCCTGCTCACAGGCCCTGCCACCTATTTCATGTTCAAAGTGAAATGTCAAAGAGAGGGAAAGAGAACCTGCAGAAAGAAGAACAATGAGCCATTACATCCGTTCCTCATAGATGGTGGGTGGCATTTGAGATGGGCCTTGAGTTTGGGTTGGAGATACACAAGCCAAGATAGTAGGCTGGCATTCCAAGAGGAGCGAGGAGCCTCTGCCAAGGTTTGGATATACAAAAGTGTTTCTCATTGCTTTTGGGTAGACAGAGAAAAGACTGGCTCATTTTAGCCATATGAAGAGTTTGTGATAAGAGGGTGAGTATGAAGAAATAAAGTTGTTAGATTGTGGCTATTTGTGGATGCCAGGGTAGAGGAATTTGGTGTCCACCATTCAAGCGACTGGAGATGTGATTGTTTCTGAAGAAGGGAAGATCATTCTCAGAGCTGGGCTCTGGAGAGCTCCATACACAGACCAGAGGCCCTGATCCCTGTTTAGAGCCTTTACAGTGGCCTAGGCCAGGGATATGGCACCCCACTCCAGTACTCTTGCCTGGAAAATCCCATGGACGGAGGAGCCTGGTGGGCTGCAGTCCATGGGGTCACTGGGAGTCGGATACGACTGAGCGACTTCACTTCCACTTTTCACTTTCATGCATTGGAGAAGGAAATGGCAACCCACTCCAGTGTCCTTGCCTGGAGAATCCCAGGGATGGGGGAGCCTGATGGGTTGCCGTCTATGGGGTCACACAGAGTCGGACACGACTGAAGCGACTTAGCAGCAGCAGGCCAGGGATGCTGAGGTCCATCTTTGGGAGTGTGGATGGAGGGATTTTCCGGGGGAGGTGTATAGTCAACAAGGCTTGACAACTAATTAGAAGTGACAGAGGAGAGGGAGGACCCAAGACAGACTCGCACGGCTGGATGGTTGAGATGAAGGCCAAGGACAGAAGAGGTCTGGGGAAGAAGATGGTGATGGCAGCTCTGGATGCTTCTTGCTTGAGGAGCCTGTGAGCCCTTCGCAGGGCCAGTTGGCTCTGCAGCTCTGGACTTAGAGGTCTCAAGATTGGAGATGGGTATTTGGTGATGATTATGTCTGAGTTTGTCTGATCTGTTGAGGGACGTGGGCAGTGGGGAGGGCCTGGCAGGGCCGCTGGCTGATGCTGCCCCCTCGGCCCATGTGTGGCCTCAGAGTCTGTTTCTTCTCTCTGCCACCATCCCCTCCTTCTCATCTTACACTTCCTTTCCGGCCCTCACTCAGCTGCGTCATTTTAGGGAACTTGGAAACCAGACCTCATGTCTTTAACTTACAAAATTATACACTCCAATGAGCCGGAAAGGGGCTTTCTGGAATAATTCTATTGAAAATATGTGGGTTTTCGCCTTGAAATGATCTTCCTGAAATTATCCCCTTTCTCTCTTTATAAATATTAAAAAGAAGGAATCAGAGCTTAGTGCTTTAAATCCCTATTCAGGGATTTCTTGTCTGCCTCCCAGGAAAGCAACCAGTCATTGCTGAGGAAGAAAAGGAAGAGTCTGACTTGGGTCTGTCTAATGCGAGCACCCCGACCCCGGCTTTTGGAGTGTCCCTGACCCATCCCTCCTTGTGTCCCTACAGCTAAGCTGGGATGTGTCGGAATGTGGGGGTGTGTGAGGGAAGGAGCAGGCTGGGAGGGGTGGGGGGAGAGGGAAGGTGAGTAAGGCTGCGGAGACAGAAGCAAGAGAGATGGAGAGCTGGAGTGAGAATGAGAGAGACAGAGACAGAGAGAGACATCAGGAAGAGAGAGAAGAGAGCTGGAGTGAGAGAGAGAAGTGGCTTTAGGGAGAAAGAGACACAAAAAGCAGAGACAGGGGGGCTGGGTAAGAGAAGTAGTAACACAGAACCAGAGCCGGAGGATTAAAGGAGACACAGAATACAGAGAGAGGACAGCACAAGATGCCGAGAGAGAAAGAGAAGGTACAGGGATGGGGGACTGCGAGCATGTGACAGGGAGCCAGAGGCAGACAAAGATGCAGAGAAAGGCCCACAGAAGAGAGGCAACACAGGCTGACAAGCAGGGTAGGGAAGAGCCGTGGGACAGAGACACCGTGAGCCAGTACAGAGGGGGGGTGACAAGGAGGCTGGAAGGGCTGGTGCCACGCCCAGGCTGGGGCTGACTCGGGCTGGGGATGAATGTGTGACGTGTGTGCAGGGTGGCATCAGATGGAGGGAAACTCCTCATTCCTAGCCTGATCCCTCGGGGCCTTTCCTCAGTTCTGTGACTTGGGTGAAACACTGTCGATTTTAATACGCGAGGGAGGGGTAGGGGAACAGGAAGCTGGCTTAGGAGACGGCGGGTCCGAGTGTGAGGTCTGCCAAACCATTGCTGTGTCACCTTACGCACTTTTTCCAGTTTTTGGAGCCTTGGTTTTCTCATCTGAAAAGTGGGGATAATGGAGCCTATATCAGGACTGTTTGCCACTCACATGGGTCACCACCTGTAAGGGGCTTGTCACAGAACCTGGTGGTATGTGCCCACCTTACAAGAATGTCTGGGACTCAGCTACAATTCTGTGATCTCAGAACTAACCAGTGCACATGCTGAAGACCTAGAGGGCAGAACTTGTACCCTATAGGCACCTCGAAAAAAGAAGTCTGTGGGAGGAAGAGAACAGGAAACTTCATGGTTGGGAGAGTTCCTGAGAAGGCTTTCCAAGGCAGTCATGATGGGTACAAGAGGTAAAGGGGGAGATAGGAACATTTAACTAGTCTCCATCCTCCTGAAAGGGGCCCTGGTGAGGAGAGAAGTGCCCTGGCCCATGGCTCCCTCTGTGACCATGAGCCCTCCAGGGCTTCTGCCTGCCTGTCTGACCAAGAGGGTATCAGCCTCCAGGCTCTGTAGAGCTTTGAGGCCCTAACATTCAGGGGTTCTCCAGGTCTATGATTGTAGCAGCCTGATCTGGAGTGGGGGTGGGGGTGGCGAGGATGTCCCCTGTGCCTTCCCGCCACCCCCAGAGCTGCAGCAGGAACAGAGCCCTCTGCCTTCTAAAGGATCTGTCACAAAGCACGGTGGTGGGTTACTGGTTACCACATAAGCCAAGCCCTTGATCTGCCGTGTTTGAGGAAACCCTTTGTTCCTTTCAAGTCTCTATTCTCTCAGCCAGGGTTGGCGCAGAGACCGAAGCACTGTTTTCTCTTTCTTCCTTTTCTTTTTGGATTTTTAAAAATAACTGGCTTGTGCATTCAGGCAGTGTTCCAGAATTAGGTTCCCAGGCTTGGGTTCAGGGCCAGGGACTTCAGCTACCCCTTACTCCTGGGAGCACCTGGAGGAGTGAACCCAGGAAGACTGGGGGGATGGGGAGGGCATTAAAACCATGCCCTCGAGACAGACTCAAGCTGAGGCAGCAGCCCTGTGAGGTGAGGCTAAAGAGTACAGACAGAGTGATGGGGGGTTCCAATCCTGGCTGCAGTAGCCCCAAGCTGGCTGACTCTAGTGTACCTCCATTCCCTTCTGGACCTCAGTTTTGTTAAGTTAGAGGTCAGAGCAGAGATGACACCTTTCTCCATTGCTGGGTCCATGCCAGCCATTACTAATCAATCTCCCCCTCCCCCAACCCTCAAGCTTGGATGAGACCTGAGAATTCTTTTCAACACAGTGCCCTGTGTGTTTACCACCAATTGAATCTGAGCAGTGCAAAATGAGACCTACTTCCCATTCTGGGACATCTCACATGGCCAACATGAAGTGGGTACTCAAAAAATATTTATTAGATGAACAGAAACAAATTTTTTTTTAGTCCCTACTACATCTCCTGCGAAGAGTTGGCTCATTGGAAAAGACCCTGATGCTGGGAGGGATTGGGGGCAGGAGGAGAAGGGGACGACAGAGGATGAGATGGCTGGATGGTATCACCGACTCGATGGACGTGGGTTTGAGTGAACTCCGGGAGTTGGTGATGGACAGGGAGGCCTGGCACGCTGAGATTCATGGGCTCGCAAAGAGTCAGACACGACTGAGCGACTGAACTGAACTGAACATGCCAGATAGTGTTGTAAGTACTTCTAAGCAGTGAACAAAACAGAGTTCCTGACCTCAATTCAACGTGTGGGGGAGACAGGCAATAAGCAAATAAACAGAGAAATAAATATCAAACATCAGGTGGTAATCAGTGCTGTGAAGAAAAATGAACCAGAATAAAACAATGGAGAGTGACAGAGGATGGGTGTGGTGGCGGGGTTGGGGGGTGCATATTGTAGATAAGATCATTAAAGAAGGTCTTCTGAGGAGTTGATAGCACAGCAGAGAACGCAACAGAGTGAGAAATCTCTTAAGATTCCATCACTCTAAGACTATGAGTGGATTTGACACTAAGATTCTAATTTTTGTTGTATAAGATTCTAGAATCCCAGGAACTTAGGAACCTGTAACTAAAATTGCGGATTTTTACTGCTTTCACATTCTCTGACAATGATTCTAGAATTTTGTGACTCTGAAATGCTAGGATTCACTGAAACATCTTTTTTGCTTGAATAGACCAGGATTCATTGCCTA
Organism: Bos taurus; assembly: GCF_002263795.3. NCBI lineage: Eukaryota > Metazoa > Chordata > Mammalia > Artiodactyla > Bovidae > Bos > Bos taurus. Next base: position 53,317,044 of record NC_037340.1, read on the forward strand.
CCCTCTCCTGCTACCCTTAGGAAACGAAGCTGAAAATAGAAACATCAAAACAACAAGCCATTCCAGCTCTAAGTGCCATAGTAAACAAATGGTCCAATGTTGCTCCGACGGTTTAATTGCAGCAGCTCCAGACAAGCTCATTCATGAAGCATCTTCAGTTGATGAAGAGGAGGAGTGAGACTTTGGGGGAAGGGGTGGCTTGTGGCTATCTCTGAGGAAGGATCTGAACTGCCATCCCAGGTGAGGGCGATGCTCTGGGAAGCTGGCTGGGTTTTAGCAGTCAAAGCCTACTTTGGCTGGATCAGACACCCTTTGCTTTGGGGATCAAGATGGTGGATATTTCCTAGGAGATTAAGAAAGGCCTCTCTGAGGAGATGGCATTAGAGCTGGATCTGAAGGACTAGACAATGCCAGGTTGACAGACTGCCAGGGGAGTGAATTACAGGCAGAGGGAATAGCAGATGCAAAGGTTCTGAGGTGAGAGGGAGCTTGGCTGGTTCCCAAAGCTGTTGGAACGCATAAAAACAAGGAGATAAGATTAAAAGGGCAGGAAGGGTCTGGATCATACATGGGTTTGTAGGCCAGGACTAGGAATGTGGAAGCTCCTGAAAGGTTTTAAACAGAGGAGTGACATAATGTTAATTCTTTAATTAAAATATTCCTAAGCACTCTGAGTAGAATGAACTACTGTGGGGAAAAGTAGAAACTAGAAGATTAGTAAGAAACTGGTGTTTGTCCCACTGAGAAATAATGGTGGCTTAGACTTAAATGGTGGCAGTAAATCCATCTGTTCATCTCTCCCTTCTTCCTTCTCTCTTCCTTCCATCCTTCCCTCTATCCATCCATTTGTTAACCAAACACATATTAAGTGTCCGTGGGGAGTTGGGCATAATGCAGGAATCACAAAGATGAATTCAACATGGTTCCTAACCATGAGGAACTCGTAGACCGGCAGGGTGAATGACGTTGCCGTACAATCGTATGAATGCTCCAGGTAAGAAATTCACCAAGTATGGCGCAAGCTCACGGGAGGAAATGTGTTGAGCCTGGGAAGCTGGAAAAGGCCTCGTGCAGGAGGAGTTGATGTTTGAATTGGACCTTTTGGAAGACACAGGGGAAGTGGGCAGCCAGGAGAGTGTCCCTGGCAGGGGGGCAGCGTGAGTAAAGGCAAGGGGGTAGCCTGAGAGAGCATGGTGTGTATTGAAATGTGGAGATGTCCAGGTTGGTGGAATCAACAGGTGTGTGGAGGCACACTCTGGGAGAGGTGGAAGGCACACTTGTGATGGGCCTGCCCCTTGCTGCTCAGTTCTGCCTGCCCCAACCAGAGCTGAGTAATTTAATTAAGTGCCAACTCTCAAATAAGATGCAGCTGTTAAGCAGATGTCGCCTTTCACCCCAGATGGAGGTGCATCTTGGCAACGGGCACAGCATTTCTAGGGCATCTAATTTGTGAAGCTGCAGAGAGGAAGGAAATTCAAGACACTGCCATTATTATCTAACGACCATCATTCGCTCGGCCCCCACCCCCAGTACCTCTGCCACCTGTCAGACATTCCTGTTGGCTTCAGACTAGAGACAGGGAGGTGGGCTTGCAGGTGGACTAGGAACTTGACTTGCTGGTTCTCGCTCAGTAAAGGAGAAGAAAAGTAAATGAAAAAGCTGTCAATCCACAGAGAATCCCCAAGAACTTTTATGATAGTGGAAAGTGACCTATTGCCCCAGTTTTCATGAAAGGGGCACAGACAATAACCGTTATCTACTGAACTCCTACTTAGAGTCACACGCTGAGTGCAGTTCTTCATGCACCTGGTCTCTGGTTCTCTAGGCCCCCCCACCTCCATGCACCAATGTACCCCATGCAGGTACTGCCTCAAGGCCTCTGCCCTTGCTTCCTCCCCTGGGAATGCTCTTCCTCCCCTGGGAATGCTCTGTCCACGTGGCTCATTCCCTCCTATTTTTCAATGTCACCTCCTCACAGAGGCCTTCCCTGACCCCCTGCTTACAGTAGCAGCCTCTCCATCATTCTCTATCCCTTACCTTGCTTTATTTTCCTTCATCACCAGATACGTGTATGTTTACTTGGTGTCTGTTTCTTTCCTCTAGAGTTTAAACTCCTAAGCACAAAGATTTCTGTCTCTTTTATTCATTGTGGCCCCTCCAGCACTCAAAAGAATGCTTGACGCAAGGCAGAACTCTAAATATTTGTTCAGTGGGTGGATGAATGATCAATGGATCTCATTGAACTTCAGGGAGATAAAATCACTTTCCCAGGAGTAACATAGCTGCGAGGGGCAAGCTTGGATTTGAATTTGGGTCTGTCTATTCCAAAACTTTTTCCTTAAGGCTCTCTCCTCTACTCTTTCTCCCTAGCACTTACAACCACTTACTTGTTAACGATCTGTTCTTGTGTTTGGTATCTGTCTCCCCCACTAGAATGGCAACTCCACTGTAATAACAGAGTTCACCTGTTTTATTCACAACTGACTCCTCTCACACACATACTTCTTTAATCCTGGAAGCAAGCCATTTTACAGATGGGAAAATTGAGGCTCAGACAGAGGAATGGTTTGCCTTGCCCAGGATCCTCCACCTAGTGAGTGGAGAGCAGGTTTTCATTTGTCATATGAAAGGGTCCCCCATTTAACACTTGCTGGTTCAGTCCACCCAAGGGACTCCCAGCCTGGCCAGAAGCTCCCCTCACAGCCTGCTTTCCCCTCAAGGTCAGCAGTGTCAGGGCCAACGTCAAGCTAACCCTTAATTCATAACTCCCCAGTTTTGTCCATTCAAGTAAAAACTTTGATGTTATTTTAACTCAAATCCCCCATTGACTTCAATGGAAGCTTTGAATCCATGAGGAAGTTCTGACAGTGATTTTGGAGGTAGCACAAGCACCCAGTGGAAATCACATTAGCATACTCATTATCTCAGGATCCTTTGAATGTGTTTTTCAGCTGTTCCCTTAAAGTGACTGGCAACAATGGATCCTTTCTATTCACGAATTCCCGGGCCTGTATTGGGGCTGTGGTGGGCTCCTAGGTGCTTCTCTGCGCTTTCCAAATGGTGACAATGATGTGAACCCCTGCGGCATAAGGTAAGGTAAAGAATGCCATCCAGGCAGACACTCTGGGGTAAAAGAAGCACATGGTTTGGGTTTGGAAGAAACAACTCCTCAAGTCACTTAGGGCCGGGTGTGGTGGGACCCCCAGGGGTGAGAGTGGGGGCTCAGGTAACAAAACTGTTGCCAAAGGGCAGGGATGGCTTTGGGTTGTCAAGATGGCTGCTCAACTCCGGAAAGTGCCAGAATCAGCTGGGGAGCATCTGCCAACCCTTAGCATCCAGAACCCCCACAGAAGACCATTTAGCTCTGAATCTTGGGACTTGGGGGGACAACTGGGCCTCAAAGGCTTTTGAGTGTTCCCGGATGACTCTAGTACACTGACAGGCAGCTAGTAAGTGGAGCTAAACTGCTCTCTCAGTCAAACCAGAGCGGGGGGCGGGGGCGGGGGGAGCTGGAAATTATGCCGTGGGTGATGGTGGCAGAGAGGGGCAATAGGAAGTCCTCTGAGGATGTGTGGGGAAGAAGGCACATCAGAGAAAACATCCCCCCTTTTTTTCTTTTTAAGACAAATTTCAAGTACAGAAAAGTAGAGAGACTAGTACAATGACCCTCTTAACTATTACCAGTCTCATCGATTACCAACGTGATGCCCCCGTTGCGGGGGGAGGCTGAGGTGTATGTGGGAGGCAAAGCACCCAGCTTCCCTGGGAGCTTCCTGGGAAAAGCCAGCGCTCTTCACCAGTGGTTCTGTGACAGGGATCCCTGGTGGGAATGCAAAGCGCCCCACCAAGCTCTCAGGCTAGGACAAGTTTTGGCAGGAGAGCCAACAACTGGGACACAAGGACTTCTGTAGTAAGGAAAAAAAGTTATACTTAAGAAATTCCCAACTATTTGAAATAATTCCTCCTTGACTAGTTCCTCGGTCCTCGTGTTTTGGGACAGGGCTGTGAGCATCCCCTTTTGGTGGGACCTCTCTGGCTGCTAAGTGCAGACACCTGCAGAAGGCGAGCACAGAGCAGAAGGTGTTGCAGTCTCCCCAGACCCACTGACAGTTTAGCCACTTGCAAATCATTCAGCTGCCAGTGCTCCAGGGACTGAGTTAGTTCAGGGCCCCCTTCTTGTCTTCACTTATGTGCCTTCACGTAAGAGTCTCTGTGTTTTCACACTGTCTTTGTAATATCTGATCCTATGGGGTCTTTCGGTTTTTATGCATTTCTCCAACTCTGAGATCCGGATTCAAACACAGTACCAATACTAGACCAATTGATACTGATCAGTTTAGCTAACTGCGCTCAGCCCTGCTGGGTGGAGATTTTGCACCAGGCCAAACCAGTGGCTGCCGGCTGGCCTCTATTTTGGCAGCCTTTGGCTCAGGTGACACCTCCTGCTCCAATCAGCTGCTGTGGTGGCTATGGAGGCACTATTGGGTACGAATATAAAGTCCGAATGGAATAGTGCATGGATTAAGGTGGACTCTGGGGCAGACTGCCTGTGCTCAGGTTCAGACCCAGCCTTCGCCACTTATTGTGACCTTGGGCTGGGTATTCAGCCTTACACTGGTGAAGAGTATGTAAGCTGATCAATGAAGCACATAGTACAGTATTTAATTAGAGCCCCAAAAGTGTTCATCACCATTGCTGCTACTATCAGGGGACAGTTTATCTGCACTAAGTTAGATGCTTTAAAGGCAAGTTCTCATTCAGTTCTTTAAAAACCCACAGTGAGATAGGCTGTCTTTTCTATCCCATCACATAGGTGTGAATATAGAGGGACAGGGAAGTTACCTTCTGGTTCTAGGGTCCCTCAGCTAGTAAGGATGGAGCTGGGATTCAAACACAGGTTTGTCTAGCTCCAGAACCATTGCTCTGATTCACTGTGGCCCTGACAGGGCACCTATGTATAAACGCCCTCCATTGGCCACTTGTGCAAGGCTTAGGCAGGAGCCTCCCACACCCCAGAAGGTGCAGCACTGCCCCTGACCCCACCCCGCCTCAGCTGGCCCTGCCCTCCAAGGATGCAATCTGCTAAAGTGGAGACTGCATCCTGTCTGGCTCTGGTCTACAAAAGCCGTTCCTATCCCTCGTCCTACGTGGTCCTCAGCAAGTGCCAACAAGTTAGTAGACTGGGAATTATCCCTCCCATTTGAGAGATGCAGAAACTGAGGGTCACCAAAAATAGAATCAGAATTTGAACCCAGGTCTGTCTGTCCCTTTCCCCTTCTCCATCCCCTTTGCAGGGCAAAGCTGAATCCAAGGGGATCCGGAGCCACTGTAGATTCTCAAACAGGGTAAATTAAAGGCAAGAAGAACTTGGGGTCAGAATGGAGGACCTCAGAACTGGAAGGTGCCTCATGTAATTGGGCCCAGAGAAGCCAGAGGGTTGCTGGATTTGTGCCCTGATCACTGCTTAACAATTAAACAGTTGTGTAAACTTTCCTACTCATGACCTGGGGTTCTTTCAGGGTGTAGAGGAAATGGAGTGAAATGAATTCCAGGTGCCAGTTTAATTCCATGAAGTTCAGTATGCCTGCCAAACACGGGGATTTGATGCAGGTTCCCTGACTGAAGGACCGCAGGGAGGAAGGGGTATCTGCAGGCTCTTGGCTCAGGTTTTCCTCTTCTGACACTCACACACAAAGCAGGGCCTTGCTTATCCTCCAGGGTGATTATCGCTCAACAGTCCCTGGGCTTCACATATGTAGGCTTTTCAGCACACCCGTGGAATCAAACAGACAAGGATTTGAATTCTTATGTTGCACCTACTCACTGTGTGACCTGGGGCGAGTCGCTTAACCTCTTTGGGCTTCCATTTCCTCATGTATCAATACAGTCCTCTCCTATTTGGTTACCGTGAGGACCGAGTAAGATATGTTCATACAGTGCTTGCTGTAGTGCCTGGTGTGTGGGGAAAGCTGTTATTGTTATTTTAGGCACTAAAATCCCATGGCCCCCACACAAAAAACTTCAGACACTTGCTGTTGGCATGGGGATGATTAAGAGATTTACCTTTTAGAAACATAAAAGAATGATTAAAAAGGAAGGGTTATTTTTGTGACAGGGTGGAGGATGCATTAGGAGGAACAAGACTGAAAATGAAATATGTCCATTAGGAATGTGTTTGGCTGTTGGTAGCAAAAAAATCCAACAACAAAACAGATTTCCAGTCTTTCCTCAATCTTCACTTTGCCTCTCTTCCTTAGTCAATAGAATTCCTAATTTTATCTGGGCACGTGGCAGCCTGGCATGAAGATTACAGTTCCTAGCTTCCTTTTCATATTTTAGGTATGGCCATGAATTTCTCTTGCCAATGGGAAATGTTTTATGTGATTTCTAGAGAATGTCTTAAAAGAGAGAGTATACACATTACTCCTCTCTTTCTCCTTGCTGGCTGGAATTTGAGATGTGAGGACTGGATCTTAAGCAGCTATTTTGTAAATTAAAGATGGCTGATGATTCTTTGACCCTCTTTCCATCAAGAGGAAGAGTCAATTTGAGTCAATTTTTCCCTTCACTCAATCTAGGCTGGCCTGTGACTTCTTGGACCAAAAGACTAGAGTGGAAATGATGTTCTGCCAATTCTAGGTGTTGCCCTTAAGAGAACTGACAGCTTCTGCCATGGCTTTTTGGATCCAGAAGCTGCTATTGGCAAGGTCAAACCACTCTGCTGGAGAGATCACCTGGAAAGGCCCTAGGACTACATAGAAAAAGAGAGGGACCCAGCTGAGCTTAGCACTGTAGTCATCCCAGGAAAGCACCGGCATCCCAGTAAAATCTTCAGCTGAATATGAAAAGTGACTAGTTGATGCTTACAGATGAGAAGGATCACCCAATTATTGTTGTTCAGTTGCTGAGTCACGTCTCACTTTGCAACCTCAGGGACTGCAGCACGCCAGGTTTCCCTGTCCGTCACTGTCTCCTACAGTTTGCTCAGACTCATGTCCATGGAGTTGGTGATGATATCTAACCATCTCATCCTCTGTTGCCCTTTTCTCATTTCCCTTCAGTCTTTCTCAGCTTCAGGGTCTCTTCCAATGAGTCAGCTCTTTACATCACGTAGCCAAAGGATTAGAGCTTCAGCTTCAGCAACAGTCCTCCAATGAATATTCAGGGTTGATTTCCTTTAGGATTGACTGGTCTGATCTCCTTGCAGTCCAAGGGATTCTCAAGAGTCTTTACCAACACCACAGTTCAAGAACATCAATTGTTTGGTGCTCAGCCTTCTTTACGGTCCAACTCACATCTGTACATGACTACTGGAAAAATCATACTTTTGACTATATGAACCTTTGTTGGCAAAGTGATATCTTTGTTTTTTAATATGCTGTCTAGGTTTGTCATAGCTTTCCTTCCAAGGAGCAAGTATCTTTTGATTTCATGGCTGCAGTCACTGCCCCCAGTGATTTTGGAGCCCAAGAAAATAAAATCTATTACTGCTTCCACTTTTTTCCCTTCTATTTGCCATGAAATGATGGGACTGGATGCCATGATCTTGGTTTTTTGAATGTTGAGTTTTAAGCCAGCTTTTTCACTCTCCGCTTTCACCCTCATCAAGAGACTCTTTAGTTCCTCTTCACTTTCTGCCGTTATAGGGAAATCGTCTGCATATCTGAGGTTGTTGATATTTCTCACCCAACAGAGCACTGCCCAAATTTTTGACCCACAAAGCTGTAGAAAAATAATACAATGGTTACTGTTTGGGAGTTGTTTATTATAAAACCAGAAATAACCAGAACAGAGGATGAGATGGAAGCCGTTTGCTGAGGATGTTGCACCAATTACATTAGCCTTGGTCTGGCGACCTCCCGATTGCTTGTTACACAAGAAAAGTCAACTCTGTTTGTTAAAGCCTTGATGATACCTTGGTTTATTGCTCAAGGCCTCAGTTTCCCCAAAACCATTCAATTGGACTTTAGCTCCTGCCCTTACCTCCCAAGTGCCTGAAAGGATAAAGCAATAATCAAGAGGAGGGGGTCCTTTTTCATGTATATAAACAGTACTTCTATCCAACAAGATCAATAGGTGTTCATGATGGGTGTGAACTCATCATGAACCAATTACAAAGGATTTTGGAATCAGACATACTGGGGCTTGAGGCTCAACTCTTCTCTTTTCTAATGTGATGGATTGGGGCAGTCACTAAATCTCTCCAAGCCTAGTTTCCTCATCAATAAAACACAGATGATGCTATTTCCCTTGTAGAGTCTGTGTGAGGATTAAATGAGATTAATCCATCTACTTGATAAATAGTGAATTTCTCTTATATTCTAGGCCAGACCCACTCCTGATATTGGTGGGGCCTGGGGCCCACTCACTCCCAAAATTTAAATATTATATATCAAGCTAATACATTGTTTTGAAAATGTTCTATCCTTCTCCTCAAGGAATATAACTTCATAACTACTTGGAAAGCCAGGTTCAATTTGGAAACCCTGGACTCCTCAGACTGAGATGTTGAGTGGTGGTGGGCAGAGCTGGGCCCCAGCCCCTAGCTCCCCAGATGCCTTCTCCCTTCTCTCTTCTCATTCCTGGCTCCATGCCACACTGTGCAGACCCACATGCGCTCCAGGCTGCCTGTCCAAGCTCCCTTCACCCATGCTCCATCCTGTTGGTTGATTGACCTATTGGTTACATCCTGGGCCTAGTGTTTTGCTTGCAGACAACAAATCAGAAGAGGCCTGCAGAGGCCCTGGAATCAGCCTGGACCCTTGGGAAGGGAGCTTAAGAATCCTGGGACCCCAGAGTGTGTCTAGAAAGGGAGTAGAGTCTTGGGTGGGCATGTCCCCTTGGCCCTGTGGGGACATATGCAGCTGGAGGAGCCAGAGAGAGGCTCTTTAAAGTATGAGAACCAGGGACAAGGGCAGGGTCCCCTGCCTGGATCTGAGGCCTGCTAGTAGCTGTGCATCAGTGTATGAAACAGATACTGCCCCTGCCCTGTTCCTTCCATTTGGGCCTCAGTCTCACCTCTACTTGTAAAATGAGGGTTTAGCTGATCTGACATCTCCAAGTTTGTGTTGGAGACCAAGGGCTAGGGAATTGGTGACTGCCAACATGAATCTCCTAGACACAGGAGAACAGATGCAAGAAGTGTGTGTTTAAGACCTGAGTGATCAACCTCCTCCTCCAGCCCAAGCCTGGCAGAGCAGGAGGGGCCTCCACTGGCTAGTCCAACCCATTATCCACACAAAACTTTAGCAGCCATAATAGCAATGTGACTTCCTGTCAAACCTGGAATAAAATCCCGGCTCTTTGCCAAGACCTGCAAAGTTTTTTCCACTTGGCCTCTGGCTACCTGCAATCTGCTCACCCACCACTCTTGCCCTTCCTCACTGAGCTGTAGCCCCCTTGACCTTCCTTATATTTATGAAATGTAAAGAGTCCACTCTTCCCACCCCCAGGCCTTGGCCCTGGCTGTTCCCTCTGCCTGGACCACCCAGCTCTTTGCACAGCTGTATCCACTCCTTCAGGCCTCAGCTTAGTTGCCCTGGGATGTAGAGATGTTCACTGACACCTTTCCAAGAATAGCTCTCCTTTATCCCAGTGCTCTCTTTATAATTTTCCATCTTCCTTAGCATGACCAGAAGTGGCAGACGGAGTGATTAAAAGGTCACCCTTGGAGCAGGACTGAGTCCAAAGCTAGTCTCCACCATCTACTGGACTCTTGAGTAAATTCTTCAGCCTATTTTGCCATGAATATATTATTCAACCTCTCATTTTCCTTGAATAGTTGATTCAACCTCCATTTTCCCATCTGTGAAAGGGGGTAATAATCTGTCTCTTAGGTCTGTTGTGAGATTGGAGGAGCAAACACACGTATTTATAGCATTTAGAACAGAAGTCTGGTACTCGCATTTTATTTGTTTTTGCCATTTTATTAGCACTTGTTATCTGAAATTATCTTGTCTGTTTATTTCTTTACTTATTGCCTCGCTTCTCTTCTGAACGGCAAACGTCTCCTTGTGCCTGGATAAAAGGATTCCAGCAAGGAGCAGGCACTTTGCCCAGCCCTTCTGAACATCCCCCGGTGCAGATGGGGAAGCTGAGGCAGGAATAGAGGGTCGGGAGCGAGGGCCTGGCGGGGAAAGCCCACCAAGCTGCTGGGCTCTCTCGGCGGCCCCTCTTGCAGACTGGCACTGAGACGCCCCCAGCGCGGCGCGGCGCGGAGTTCGGCGGCGCCGGCGCTTTGGTTTCCAGCGCTTAGGTCTTTCAAGGCCCCACAGAAGGGAATGCGGGAAAGCCGCCTACAGCCCGCATCAGCTGCGGGCCCATTCTCTTGTTCCCGGTGCACGAACGCAGGTATTTGCATGAGATCAAGAGCTCTGTTTGCTGAGACGGCCTGTTTGCGCTCCCGCGCCCAGAGGACACCCCTCCTCAGACCTCGCGGGACAGGCTCCTGTCAACTCGTTTGTACTCTGCGGAGGCGTGGGAACCCGGGAGCACACGAACTGCCCCTGGGGTATCTACCCCAGGGTCTCCCTCCTGGTCTTGGCCCCCGCTGGCTCCTTCATGCGTAGGAGCGCAAGCGTGAACAAGGCCTAACCCCAGGAGAACGCAGTCTACCCGAAGGATGCGCGCCTGGCACCTAGGAGGGGCTCAGTGAATATGGGCTCGGATGTCCCTCCCCACGCTGTTTCTCAGCCAGCTCTTTGCAAATCCCACCCAGCCGCTACTCTCGGAAGCAAGTCATTAAGAGCAGCGGTTCGGGAACCAGGGAAACCTGGCTTCAAATCTTACTCCGGCCCACACTGCCATCTGTGTAGTCAGAAGCAAATTATTTTGTCTTTTGAGGCCACAACTTCCTCATCTGTAAAATGGGGATGGAAGAGTCTGGAGTGTGCTTAGTTCAGTCACTGTCATAAATTAAGTGCTTAACTCATTCTTACAGTCACCACTTCCAGTTTACAGGGAGTCAGTGGCAAACCCTCCAGATCTCCTTAGAGTCCGTTTTTAGCAACCTAAAGGTCCAGATCCCCGCAGGGTTCTACAGAGCCAGTAAAGATGTGCTCTTCCCTCGTGCTCCCTCCCCACCCCCAAACCCCAGAAGATGCACAGGCTTTCTGTGAACTGAAGAGTAATGGCTGGCTGGTCCGGTGCCCGGGGTGAGGTTCTGGGACGCTTTTCTGCCTAGTTGAAACTCAGTATTATTGTTATAATTCTTTAATTTAATACAGAAAGCCTCCTTTGGAGACAGCGCACTATTCAGAGCAGCCCATGATCCCTCCACGGTTCCCTGCCAGGAAGGAAGCCTCAGGCTGCCCTCTAGTGGCAGGCAGGGTTGTGCAGACCCAGTGAAACTGGCAAACAAGGGAACCAGAGAAGCAAGCTTCACTTAGCACGTGGTGGAGGCTCTCTGGAAGTCGGAGGGAGAAAATACATTCTGGTTCTCTCTCTGCTGTTTGTGGTTCTGCTGGATCTCTCAGAAACCTTGGGAAAGGAGAATAAAAGACTGAATTTGAAAGGCGCGGGATTTTTTTTCATTCTGCTTTTATTTATTTTTGAATAGAAAACACATTTACATGATTCCAAAGATAAAAAAAGACTAGAGTGAAAAGGAATTTTTACCTTCCACTCTTGCTCCCCTGCCGTCCAGTTCCTCTTCCTAAAGGGAGCTGTTGTCATGTTTCTTGTATAACTTCCAGCAGAAAGTCTACGCAAATACAAATATTTTACAGGATCAGTAGCTTCTTCCATATATTCTTTTGTATGTTGCTGTTTCATGTAAAAATGTATCATGGGATTTGTTCTGTATTGATTCATGTAGAACTGCCTGATTCTTTTGAACAGCTGCATAATATTCCATTGTCTGATCTTATAATTATTTGATCAGTCTTCTATTGACAAGCCTTTAAATTGTTCCCAATCTTTAGTAATCATGTTACAACAATAATCTTGTATAAACACTGTTGTGCATGAGTGAATCACTCAGCTATTGATGCATAACAAACAGCTTTAAACAAAAAGCTTTTGTTATTGGTCATATGGATCACTGGTGGCTAGGTCAGGCTGGGCTAATTTTGTGTTGGCTCTTCTGTCTGGATCAGAGGGTGGGTCTTGCTGGGGGCTGGCTAATCTAGGAAGAATGAGCTCAGTCACATGTCTGGTAGTTGGCTGGGTATCAGCTGGGGTAAAAGGGCGCCTGGGACATGTCTCTCATCATTCAGCAGCATGTAAGGCCTCTGGAAAGTCCGTGACTGGCATTACATTCCACCATATGCTATTGGTCCAAGCAAGTCACAGGCCAGATTTAAGAAGTGGGGAAATTCAAAACACTTCTCCAAGGGAGGAGCAGCAAAATCACATTGTAAAGAGTATGATGCAGGGACATGAACTATTGCTGTTATTAAAAATTATTTTTTAATTTTAAATTAGTATTTTTATTTTATAATGGTTAGATTTACAGAAAGTTGTAAAGATAGTACAGAGAGTTCCTATATACTCCTACACCCAGCTTCCCCTATTGTTAACATCTTGTATTACTGTGATACATTTGTCACAGCTAATACTGATACCAATATTGACACATTATTATTAGCTCAACTCCATGCTTTATTCAGATCTCATTAGTTTTTCCTTAGTACTTTTTTCTGTTCCAGGATCCCATCCAGAATGTCATGTTACAATTAATCATCATGCCGTCTTAGGTTCCTCTTGGCTACGACTGTTTCTCAAACTTTCTTTGTTTTTGATGAGTTTTATGGTTTTGAGAAGCACTGGTCAGGCTTTCTGTAGATTATCCCTCAGTTTAGGTGTTAGGTATTTTCCCCATGATTAGAATGGAGCTATGAGGTTTCAAGAAGAGGACCTCAGAGGTGAAGCATCATTCTAAGCACAGTATATCAAAAGAACATGCCATCAGCGTCACTAATCATTAATGATGTTAATTTTAGTCACCTGTCTGAGATAGTGTTTGCCAGCTTTCTCCACTGGGACATCACTCTTTTTCCCTTTCCATGTTATTCTCTGTGAGAAGTCACTACGCACAGCCCACACTGAAGAGAGGGAGAGCTATTCTCTATCTCTTTGAGGGGGCAGAATCTACATAAGTCATTTGGAATTCTTCTGCTATTTGTTTATTCCATTGTATATTATATCCGTGTAGTTTCTCCAAGGAATCCAGTTCCTTTTATTAAGAATGGTATTAGAAGCCAAGATCTGAGTGCTGAGCGTGCTTGTTGCTACCTGCGGCCACTCTCAGTGGACAGAGCTAGGAAATACAAGCAGGTGGTGGGAGCCTGTATGTGCCCATAACTATAGTTATTTCTACATCTATCCATTAGCATTGTGTTAAGCTAAACATTCATGCTAATGTTCATGAGTTCATGCTAATGTCTCCAACATGAATTCATTCATACAGTTCATTCTATTCTTCTCTCCTTGCTTATCTGTAAGCTCCCCATCCCCATTTCAGCGGTAAGAAACCTGGCTCCCACCATCTGCCATCTATTTACTTCATTGTTCAATTCTAGTGCACAGGAACAGGAGTTTCAGAATTGCCAACCCACACTCTCATGAAGTGTAACTTTACCAATAAAAGTACAATGCTGTGGACAGTTCTTTTGGTCTTTAGTTTTCTTGTTTTCAGTTATTCCTAGAGTTATTTATGTCGGCACGTCTGTTCCCCACACCCTTCAGTGAGTCATACATTTGTAATGTAGTTAGATTCTTTTATAAAATTTGCATACATTCAGATTCACTCTTTGTGCTGTGAACTCCTATGAGTTTTGACAAATAGATGGTCATGTACCTATCACTACAATGTCATGCAGAATAGTTTCACAGCTCTAAAATATCCATGTACTTCACCTGGTCAATCATCTCCCACTCTCCAGTCCCTGGAAGCCACTGATCTGTTTTTCATCTCTATAGTTTTGCCCTTTTCTTAACCATATAAATGGAATCAAACATTAGGTAATGTTTTGAGTCTGACTTCTTTCACTTAGCAACATGCATTTAAGATTCATCCATACTGCTGTGTGGATTAACAGCTTGTTCCTTTTCTTTTTAATTGAAGTATTGTTGATTTACAATGTTGTGTTAATTTCTGCTTTACATGAAAGTACAGCAAAGAGATTCATTTATACATATATATTTTTTAAAATATTCTTTTCCATTATGCTTTACTTCAGGATATTGAATATAGTTCCCGGTGCTATACAGTAGGACTTTGCTGTTTATCCATTCTATATGTAACAGTTTGCATCTATTAACCTCCAATTCCCAGTCTATCCCTCCCCCAACTCTCTTCCCCCTTGGCCACCACAAGTCTATTCTCTGTCTAATAGCTTGTTCCGTTTCCTGGTGGCTCAGTGGGTAAAGCGTCTGCCTACAATGCGGGAGACCTGGGTTCGATCCCTGGGTCAGGAAGATCCCCTGGAGAAGGAAATGGCACCCCACTCCAGTACTCTTGCCTGGAAAATCCCATGGACTGAGAAGCCTGGTAGGCTACAGTCCATGGGGTCGCAAAGAGTCGGACACGACTGAGTGACTTTCCCTTCCCTTTAGATTGCTAAGGAGGGTTCCAAAGTGTGGATGTACCACTGTTTATCCATCCACTTATTAAAGAACTTCTTAGTTGCTTCCAGCTTTTTTAGGAATATGAATTTGCTATATAAATATTTGTATGAAGGCTTTTGTGTGGACATAACATTTCTAATCAGTTGGGTAAATATTTAGGAGTGCAATTGCTACATCATATGGTGCATATATGATTAGATTTACAAGAAATTGCCAAATTGTCTTCTGAAGTGCTTGTACCATTTTTAATTCCCACCAGTGTGGGTAAGGGTCCCTGCTCTTCTGCATGTTCATCAGCACATCAGCACAAAAATGATACTGCCAGATTTTTTTTTTGGAATGTGATCATTTTAGTAGGTATGTAATAGTTGTTTCAATTTACCTTTTATTTTAGCTGGCATTTCCTTAATGACAAGTGATGCTAAGAATCTTTTCATATGTTTATTTGCCACTTGTATATCTTCCTTGGTGAGGTGTTTGTTCATATGTGTTTCCCATTTTTAAGTCAGGTGGTTTGTTTTCTTATTGTTGAGTTCTAGAAGTTCTTTGTATATTGTGGACATGATTCTTTGATCAGATATGTGATTAGCCAGTATTTACTCTCAGTCTGTGGCCTGTCTTTTCATCTTCTTCACTTTATCTTTTACAGAAAAAAATGTTAATAAAGTCCATCTTGTCAATTTTTTTCTTTTGTGGAAATTGCATTTTTGGTATTGTGTCTAAAAACTTATCATCAAACCCAAAGTAAATCAGATTTTCTCCTATCTTTTCTTTCAAAGTTTTGTTGTTTTGTGCTCTACATTTAGATCTATGATATATTTTGAGTTCATTTTAGTTTTCATGTAAGGTATAAGATATATGTTGGGAATCTTTTTCTTTTTTGCATATGGACATCTAATTGTTCCAGCATGAGTTTTAAAGAACCATCTTTTCTCCAAATAAGTTCAATCTTTTAAAATGTGTTGAGTTCTTTTGTGGTCTAATACATGGTAACTTGGGCTTCCCCAGTGGCTCAGATGGTAAGGAATCCACCTGTAATGCATGAGACTGGGTTTGATCCCTGGGTCAAGAAGATACCCTGGAGAAGGGAATGGTTACCCACTTCAATATTCTTGTCTGGAGAATCCTCAGGATGGAGGAGCCTGGCAGGCTACAGTCCATGGGGCTGCAAAGAGTCTGACACGACCGAGCAACTAAGCACGTGTGATATCTTGGAAAATGTCTTTCCATTAGAATCTTTAACGTATTAGTTGTAGTTGTTTTAAATTCCCTGCCTGATAATTTCAACATGGGTTAATCTGAGTCTGCTTCTCGTGATTGTTTTGTCTCTTCAACCTATAATTTTGTCTTGCCTTTTGGCATATGTGATAGGCTAAATAATGGATCTTGAGGTACAATGATTATTCTGGATTATCCAGATGGACTTTAAGTGCAACCATATGCATCCTTTTGAGATAGGCAGAGGAAAATCTGATACAGAGAGAGAAGAAGAGGAGAGGGTGATGCGACCATGCAGAAAGTGATTAGAGCCATTCAGCCACAAGCCAAGGAATCCTGGCAACTGCTGGAGGCTGGGAAAGGCAAGGAAGGGAGCTCAGCCCTGTGATATTTTGATTTCACCCCTGTAATGCTGATTTTGAGTCTCTGGCTTCTAGAAGAGTTAAGAGAATACATTTCTGTTGTTTTAAGCCACCAAGCTTGTGGTAATTTGTTATAGCAATCCTGTCTTGTACATTTTTGTTGACAGTTGCACATATTGTAGAGGATAACAAATACAGACCTTCAGTGTGAAGATCGATGTTAATTATCGCTGGGACTTGGGCCACATTTAATGCTTGTGTAGCTTTATGTACGTGGGACTTCATGGTCCTTTGTGTCCTTGTTTTCTCCTCCTTTTTGGCTCTGGAGCGTCTCTTTGAATGTCTCCTCAGAGAATCTGTGTCTTGCAGCTCTTTGTAGCACTCTTTCAGCTGTAATCCGCTGTGCTTATTTATACTGGGGCCTTACTGGTGTGCTGGTAGTACACAGAGGGAAGGCATTCCCTGATCTTCCAAGTAAGTCTCAGTCTTTTTGTGGGCTTACATCTCATCTCAGGGGTGTGGCCTTTACAAGTGTTGCTGTTCCTCTTCTAGAGGTAAAGCTCCTGCCATCCCGCTGCTTCTAGTCCCTTCCCCACCCAGGTGCAACATCCCAGCCTACCGCCTATGTTGTGTATACACACATACATTTTCCCCCTTAGGTGAAACAGGAAGGCTGGAGAGGGCTGAAGCGCTGCAGAGTTCCTTTTGCCTGAGCAGGGGTGAAATCTCAGAATTGCTCTCTGGCATAATCCTCTACGCTGGAGATTAGGGAGAAGGATCCAGAAGGGCATCACCATGACTGCTTTTTGCCTTCTCCTACCAGTTACCTGGGAAACTCTCTTGGATCCTTTCCATTAGAGCCTGGTGATGTTCCTGGAGGAAAAATCTACAAAAATACTAGGTCTTCCCCACCCCCATGACTGGAGTCTTCAGAAGCTTCTCACTCTTATGTTAGTCCGCTCTCAGCCTTCAGCAGTTCATCACAATTACTCCTTAAGTGTTCCACCAACTCGTAACGTTGCTTGGGTAAGCCAGTCTTGGGTGCCATATCTCACTGAGTACACTTGACTCCCCATATTTTTGGGTGGTGTTTGCCCTGCAGGCTCATGTCTGTGATGGATTCAAGAAAAGCCATTGATTTTCAGCCTCTCTCTTTCTTGTTGTAAAGACAGAAGTAATGACTTTCAAGTTCTTTACATGTTGGCATTGAAACCAGAAGTCCTTATTGTAACCATTTTTTTATATTAATCTACCACAGCAAGTGAAATATATTAAGGGTCACAAAATTCAGAGGACTATAATCTTGGAATCATAAAGACTTTGGCATAGACTCAGAGTTTTGCAACTAGGGAAGCCTAAATTCTAAGAATAAAAATTCCCCAGATTGAAAATCTCCACGGGCTCACGACTGCTTACAGGATGACATGACATAAAACACTTTTCGTTACCTGGCCCTTTCCACCCCTCCAGCCCCATTTCTCACCCCTATCACACCTCCCATCCAGATCTTATTCCCCCTCCCACTCCCCGCAGAAAACAAACTCTGGGTCCAGCCACGTGGTAAACTAATTGAGATTCCCTGGTACACTTTGAGCATTGCCTGAAACATGGCAGCACTTCAACAATCATTTGTTAATCTAATTAATGAATAAAATTATAAAGGTCTTAGCACATGTGTAGCATATGGGAGTGTTAACAGTAGCCAATTCCTACCATGCACCTGGTTTGTGCCTGATACTCTTCTAAGCACTTCACATGTATTGATTTATTTTCATAAACTTATGTGGTATTATTCCTGTTTTAAGGATGAAGAAACTGGGTTATGAAGGGGTTAGCAACTTGACCAGGGTAACCCAGAGGGTAAGTGCAGGGCTAGGTTTCAAACTCTAGGAAATTTCATCAATGGGTTGTAATCAACACAAAGCTCCTATTGTGCTAATGCTTAGACTCATCATGTCCGTTCACGCTAAGTCGCTCAGTCGTGTCCAACTCTTTGCAACCCTATGGACTGTACCCCATCAGGCTCCTCTGTCCATGAGATTCTCCAGGCAAGAATACTGGAGTGGATTGCCATGCCCTCCTCCTGGGGATTTTCCCAACCCAGGGATCGAACCTGCATCTCCTACACTGCAGGCAGCTTCTTTACCACTGAGCCACTGGGAAGCCCAGATGCATCAAGTACACGATAACCTTGATTTAGAAGAAATGAGGCCAGAGAGGTTAAGTGACTTGCCCAGTGTCACACAGCTAGCAAACACAGTAATGAAAATTCAAACCCAATTTGCTTGCTCTAAATCCCACACTCTTTCCTGTTCTCAGCATGGTTTCTGGGCTGTCTCTTGAGAAAATGAATGCACTTTTTCTCACCTCATTAAGCTATCAAACTCCTATTCTTCCTTCAAAACATAACTTAAGTGTCTCCTGTGCTATGGCACTTGTCCTGGCCTTTCCCTCATGCCACCCCAGCTGCTCCAGCCAGTCCCTTCCTCCCTGAGCCTTCACACCCCCACTCCTGCCCTCTCCACCACAGACCAGTGGTTAAAAATACAGCTCTGCACACAAGGGGTCTTGAGTTCAAATTATGGCTCTGTTGGGGGACCTTGATGAGCTTTTCATATAATCATCTGACCTTGACTTTTTCCTTATCTGCAAAATGGTGCTGAGAAAAGCACCTCCCTCATAAGACTGGGTGAAATATGTACCAACCTTAGCTAAGTGCTCGCTGAGACACTTACCATGCTGCATTATAAGTATCTGTTTAAATGTCTCTATCACTTGACTTGAGGGCAGAAGCTGATTATAATCTATCTCTTTCTCCCTAGCACCCAGCATGGCGTAGAAGAGGTATTAAATAAATGTGAAGTAAATGGATGAAAAAGAAATAAATGAATCTTAGAATCCTAGTCTCATAATTTCATCCATAAAATCTAAAAACCTTGCCTCACATAACTACAAAGTAGAAAAGATCTTAGAGATCAACTTCCTGAGGCTTTCAATCTTTTTGACGACCACCCACAGTTAGTAATACTGCCATCCAGAGCTCATGTGCGTGCACGCGCACACACACACACTTTAAGTTTTAAGAAAGAATACTTTCCCTAACTATGTAGGATAAACCCCGATATTTATTTCTTCTCCCTTCCCGTCCACTCCCCATCATCTTCTTCCTTCTTCTCTTCCATTAAAAAATGCTGGATTATGTCCACCACATTAATTTCATGACCTATGAATTCTTTATGGTTGATGGTTTGAAAATCCTTCAAGTTTGGTTTCAACAGTACATGAACTGAGAACTTCCAGATGTACAAACTGGATTTAGAAAAAGCAGAGGAACCAGAGATCAAAAAACATCCATTGGATCATAGAAAAAGCAAGAAAATTCCAGAAAAACATGTCCTTCTTCTTCATTGACTACACTAAAGCTTCTGACTGTGTGGATCACAACAATCTGTGGAAAATTCTTCAAGAGATGGGAAAACCAGACCACCTTACCTGCCTCCTGAGAAACCTGTATGCAGGACAAGAAGCAACAGGTAGAACCAGACATGGAAGAACGGACTGGTTCCAAATTGGGAAAGAAGTACATCAAGGCTATATATTGCCACCCTGCTTATTTAACTTACATGCAAAATACATCATGGGAAATGCCAGGCTGGATGAAGCACAAGCTGGAATCAAGATTGCTGGGAGAAGTATCAATAAAAGATATGCAGATGACACCATCCTTATGGCAGAAAGTGAAGAAAAACTAAAGGACCTCTTGTTGAAGGTGAAAGAGGAGAGCGAAAAAGCGGGCTTAAAACTCAACATTCAGAAAACTAAGATCATGGCATCTGGTCCCATCACTTCATGGCAAATAGATGGGGAAATGATGGAAACAGTGAGAGACTTTATCTTCTTGGGCTCCAAAATCACTGCAGGTGGTGACTGCAGCAGTGAAATTAAAAGACGCTTGCTCCTTGGGAGAAAAGCTGTGACCAACCTAGACAGCATATTAAAAAGCAGAGGCATTACTTTGCCTACAAATATCCCTATAGTCCAAGCTATGGTTTTTCCAGTAGTCATGTGCAGATGTGAGAGGTGGGCCATAAAGAAGGCTAAGCGCCAAAGAATTGATGCTTTTGAACTGTGGTGTTGGTGAAGACTCCTGAGATTCCCTTGGAAAGCAAGGAGATCAAACTAGTCAATCCTAGAGGAAATCAACCCTGAATATTCATTGGAAGGGCTGATGCTGAAGCTGAAGCTCCAAGCTTTGGCCACCTGATGGGAAGAACTGGCTCATTTGAAAAGACCCTGATGCTGGGAAAGATTGAAGGCAGGAGGAGAAGGGGACAACAGAGGATGAGATGGTTGGGTGGCATCACTGACTCAATGGACTTGAGTTTGCGCAAGCTCTGGGAAATGGTGATGTACAGGGAAACCTGGCTGCAGTCCACGTGGTCACAAAGAGTCGACTGAGCAACTGGACAACAATATTGTTTGAAAAACATTTCTCCAGTCAAGCTGCTCAACCAGAATCTTCATCCCTGACATGAGTTCTATACTTAAACCTCTGGGAAGGGAAGTGGCCACCTGAAGTTGAGGCTTCATTGCTGAACAGCATTATTGTTAGAAAGTCCTTCTTTTTCTCAAGTGAAATGAGCCCCAATCACTTCCTCTTTGGTTCCCTTCCGCTTGCTGGTATCAAGCAGTCACCTCACATCACTGGGTTTCACTTACTTCCCCTGCTCCCACACATGTGCCCTGCCTAAGTGCATGGAGCCTAAAAGTCTATCATGAAAGCCACTTTTGGGGGTTAAGGCCTTGCTTTTCACCCATCATCTCCCATTATTGTGTTTGTTTGCTTTCATAGGGCTGGGGGTCACTAGACTCAATCCATCTGAGTGGCTGAATTCTTCAGTTCCCGGTACAGAGAAGTTGTTGGGATTTGTGGGATGTCAGTGAGCCTGGAGAGGTGGTGGGAAGGTGGTGCTAGTGATGTCAGGGACTGGATGATACAGAAGGGTCCGGGAGGGCCCTCAGTTGGTCCTGATACATAGCAACTTGAGACGCCTGCTACCCTCTGCATCATGCCTGAAACCTCTGGGATGTTTGCCTCCCCTCACCCCAGGAGGCCAAGAGCATGTGGCTGCATAGGCCACATAATCAGCAGAGCCCTGTGCAAACTGAGAATGAAGGGCCCCATGTTCCGAAAGTATTAAGTGTTTCAAGACGGCGACAGCAGAGCAGTAAACCAAGTATGAGCCCTGTGAGCACAGGCCCTTCGCAATTGCAGAGTTTGGACACCCACCATTACCAGCCCTGGCACTTTGCCTGGGAGGCAGTCTCAGCAGATGCGGTATGAATGAGGCCTGGACCTGGGCTGGGACTCCAGAGTGCAGGAAGTGAAACCATGCCCATGGTTTCACGGAACCTGAAACCTATTCAAGGAACAAGGTCCTTAGAGATCACTTGGCCCAAACCCATCCGTGCCCAGCGATAGAATCTGAGAGCACAGAGGGCTGGCCCAAGGTCATCCTGGGAATTGGTGGCAGAGCCAGATCACAACTTCAGCCCTGCAACCCTCCCCCACTTTCCTCTCAGTCCTTTCTGAAGTTTCTTTCATCCTATGCAATGTCGGTGACTATTTATTTACAGCTTGCCAGTTTCTATCCCCTGTCCCCATATTCCTCTTTCTCCCCCAGGCTCCAGACTGCTGTGTCTGACTGTCCCCAACTGCAGTGGCCTCTTGCTTCCTGTCCCCCTCTTGCCTCCTCCCTGACCCTCTCCTCTCCATCCTCACCATGGCCACAAGAGTGTGCTTTTAATTTACAAATTGGATCCTCCCACACCTCTGCTCTCAGCCCACCAGTGTGCTGCACACGGATTGCAATCCCACCTCTTTACTGTGACTTACAAGGTCAGGCCCTGTGGTTTCTCTCATGATTGCCTGCCCCTCCCTCTGCAAGTGACCTTATTGTTGATCAGAAGCCCCACTCACGCCTGCCATGCAGCGTGCATCCTTCTATTCCCCCAGGTCCCCCCAAGGCCCCTCCTCCCTACGACCAGGTCTCAGCTTACATGCCCCTTCCCCTGGATCCTGGTCTTCCTCTGCACTGTCCCAAACACACGCCCTCACTCTCTCTCCCCACCACAGTCTTTACTTTGCTTCATAGTGCTAAGGGCTCCCCTGATAGCTCAGTTTGTAAAGAATCCGCCTGCAATGCGGGAGACCTGGGTTCCATCCCTGGGTTGGGAAGATACCCTAGAGAAGGAAAAGGCTACGCAGTCCAGCATTCTGGCCTGGAGAATTCCATGGACTGTAGAGTCCATGGAGTCGCAAAGAGTTGGACATGACTTAGAGACTTTCACTCACATAGTGCTAACTTTCCTGACGTCACACTGCACATTGGCTCCTTCGTTTTCAGCCTTCCTTCTAGAATGTAGCTTCCTTAAAGGTGGAGACCTGTCCTGCTCAGTTGCTTGGTGCCTTGTAGGGCACTTGGCACAGTTGGCACTCTGCTGAGTTGTAGGAATGAACAAACTGCTAAGGGAATGAATTGATTCAGCAAACAAGTGTTCTCACAGGCCATTCTGTGTCAGACACTGTGCTGGACACTGAACACTCAGACAGGGCGTCAGTGGACAAGAAAGTGTCCCTGCTCTCAAGGAGTCAGGTGACTGTCTTCAGGAGAGACAGAGGAGTGTCCAGAGGGGTGGCAGTATGACATGAGTGGCTGTTTACACTCTGAGCCCCTCCTACTTGTGTTGAGAGTGAAAAATTGTGGGTCCTTGAAGCAAGAGGTTGGATTTTATGGACCACACATTCCCCTTTTGGAGGAGCTAGGGTGTCTCTGTCTGTCCCTGGTTCCACAGTCCATTAGGCCAGGACTGGGACCCACACTCACAACGAGGCCCCTAGGAGGACCCCCTAGGTAGTGGAGCTTGCAGCCTGGGGGACAGCCATGTCCTGGGCACTGGAATCAGGAAGAAGACTGACTTGGCTCCACTCAGAGGAAACTGAGCCTCCCACAGTGGGCATGTGGTCCAGCCAGGGTGAGCCCTGTGGGTACCTTGGCACTCCTCAGACCATCTCCCAGAGGACTCCAATCTCCCCACTTCTCTTTAAGCCTCACAAAGCAGGAGACCCATGGCTACCCAGACCCTGCAGCCCAGCCCTGGTGTCCCCAGTCTCCTCCTGCCATGCAGATGGCATGACTAAAGCTGAAGGGCAGATGCAGGGGCCCTTGAAGGCAAAGTCACTTCCTCCAGGAAGCCATCTGTGCTTTCTCTGTGCTGGTGCTTCCGCCTTTTCCTTATCCCCATGGTTCACATTCCCTCTTTCTTTATTTATTCAAACATCCACCCATCCCTCCATCCATCCTTTGATGCAACCAAGATTCACTGAGCACCTACTATGCTCTTGTCACTTACAGTAGTGAACAAGAACAAGGCCCCTGCCCTTGCAGAGCTTACTGTCTAGTGGGGAAATTATGTAACTGGTTGCCAATTAAAAATTAAATCAGAGCCGATAAATGCTATGCCAGAGAAGTACCTCCGCTTCAGGGTAGGAGGGCTTTCCAGAGGAAAGAACATTTCACCCAAGACTATGCTGTCCAATGTGGCAACTGAGCCCAGCCAATGCCAGGAGAAACTGAAGTTTTTATTTACTGTTAATTATTTTAAGTGTAAAAACAGTATAATACATACAGCTTTTGTTAATCACAACTTTATTGTTTAGGAAGGACTTGGGGTGTGTGTGTGTGTGTGTGTGTGTTAGTTGCTCAATGGTGTTGGACTCTGCGATTCTATGGACTATAGACTGCCAGACTCTTTTATCCATGGAATTCTCCAGGCAAGAATTCTGGAGTGGGTTGTCATTCCCTTTTCCAGGGAATCCTCCCAACTCAGGAATTGAACCCAGGTCTCCTGCATTGCAGACAGATTCTTTACTGTCTCAGCTACTAGGGAAGCTTACACTACTGTAAGTAACAAAAATTTCAAAGACTAAAGGAAAAAACAAGGTAATAATATCACAGGATTTTTATATTATTACATGTTGAAATGGTACAATTATAGATGTTGAGTTAAATAAAATGTATTTGTTAAAATTAATTTCACCAGTTTCTTTTTACTTTTTGAATGCAAAGACTAGAAAGTCTAAAGCTCCCTACCTGGCTCACACAGTGTGTCTGGGGACAGAACTGAGCTGAGAGCAGAAAGGCATGTGGAGGTATAAAGAGCAGAACAAGCGTGAAGAGTGTGGAGATGAGGGGATCATATTTCTTAGGATGGAAATTCACATTTAGCTCCTATTACATGACCAGCATTTTAGACCTTATATGCATTAGACTCAGTGCCAGGTAGACTGAGTGCCTCCTGCTATAGATGAGGAAACGGAGCCCCAGGTTTGACCGAGGTCCAGGGGCTGGTGTGACCACTCCACCGAGCTGTCTGAACTATGCATGGGTGTCACCCTGAACTGGTTTTGTTTATGTCTGAGTGCCGCTCTCATATCGGCTCGGTCACATTTCTTCTGCCTGTCTCCCTCTGTCTCACTGGCAGAGCCTGCTGTTTTTGGGCACTTGCTCTGTAATTGTTGAATGAATGGGTGATGAGGGATGAATAACTTCCTGATGCTTTTAAGAAAAAATTATTGTGTCAGACCCTGTAGAAAGCCCAGTTCAAACTAGGCCGCTTCCAAATGCCAGCCCTCCAACCAGTGTACTCTCAATACCACACTCACCATGGATGGTGCTGCCCCCTAGTCCCTGCCGAGCCATCTGGAAGGGGTGCAGCAAAGAGTTCTTTTCTTCCTCCTCCTAGCTCCGAATGGGGTCCCAGGTGGCTCCTTTCGTGGGTCCTGTGTGCGTGCATAAGACAGTCCACGCCCAGGCCAGAGATAGCACACGCCTCCCACTGGAGACCTCAGGCTTCCTTGAGGTTTTGGGGTTTGGAAGGGGATGTGGGCCACAGTGACCACTTCTCTTACTGTGGCTTAAACCACTGCTCTAGGCCTGGGGGTGGGCAGGTGGTCAGGAACTGCGAGGCCCACCCCAGGCTGTCGGGAGACCAGGCAGTGGCTCATCCAGGGCTCGGAGCCACATCCAGCACTTGGAGCCAGCACATTCTAGGGACGCTGGGCACCTCCTGCCATGACTGCTACCCCTGGGCAGGCGCTGAGTGCCCTCCTGCTCACCCTCCTGCTGGGACTCACAGGTGAGCCTGAGCACTGCCCACAGAGACCCTCAGAGTGGGCGGGGATTACCCAGCTCAGCCACTCTGCTGCAGAAGAGGCTTAGCTGAGCTGTTTGCCTGCCTACCAGGGTGCTCTTCCTGTCTTTTCCTTAGTGTGGACCTTGTGGGTAATGGCGGTGAGGGGAGTTTTGTGGGGGGCAGGACGAGAAAGATGTGAAGGGAGGTGAAGGGCCTGGGGTCAGGTCAGGGGATGAAAGAGAAGCCCCACACTACCCAGTATCCCTGATGTCAACTCTGGTCTGAGTGGCTATCGGATCTAGCTTAGAGAGGGTGTGGGGGTGCAAAGACGGACGGATAGAGAGCCCCCGAATGATGGAGCCTCTGGTATCATGAAGAGAGTGCTGGACCCACACTCAGATGGACATGCTTATATCCCTCCTTAGTCATTCAGAGGCATTGTGACCTTGTGCAATTCACTAGACCTCTCTGAATCTCAGTTTCTTCTTCTGGAAAGTGGGGGTGATAATACCAGCCTCCCACAGCTGGGATGCAGTTGAAAATGAGCACACAGCCCTGGAAATGTTTTATAATCCACAGGGTGCAGTGTGCAGGAGGGAAGATGATTATCAGCAGGATCTACTCAAAGGAGAGCACGATGCAGAGCTGAGTGCCAAGGGGACAGGCTCCCACAGCCTCCTGAGCTGCCCTCCACCCCCTGTGCTGTCACTGCTGGTTTATTTGCCCTGCCCTCCAACACATACCTGCCCATTTGTTCCTCCAGGGCAGGAGTCCTGTCTGACACATCTCTGTGTCCCCTCAGCATCCAAGTCACATCCTCACTCAAAGTAGAGGCTCGGGGAATGTAGCAAAGACTCCAAGAGGTCCTTGTGCTCAGATCTCTGTAGGCTGTCCTGATGGGGAAGGAAGAGTCTAGTCCTGCAGTTGTCAGGATGACTCCAGGAGATAGATCCTGGGTGAGGAGCAGGAGTACTCTGCCATCCTCCTAGCTTGTGAGGATGGATGAAGCTGCCTCCAGTGGAGAGAGTCCCCCTGTCCCTGGAGGTGAACAAGCAGAGGATGGAGGCTTAGGAGGTGTTAACGAGAAGGATCTGAGGTGGAGAGCCAGCCATGCCTTGCAGTGATTCTTGGCTTCTCGGTTATGTCCAAAGTGGAAATCTTGATTCCTCACCAAACCTCTCAGTTCAACTTAAAATGTCACCTCCTCCAGGAATCCTTTTCTGACCGCCTCTCCAAAAGAAGTCCTCCAGGCATTTTCTATGTCAGCACTCTTTGGGTTTCCCTGAAATCACTGAAGTGAGAAATAGATTTAAGTGACTAGATCTGATAGACAGAGTGCCTGATGAACTATGGACAGAGGTTCATAACATGGTACAGGAGACAGGGAGCAAGACCATCCTCAAGAAAAAGAAATGCAAAAAAGCAAAATGGTTGTCTGAGGAAGCCTTGCAAGTAGCTGTGAAAAGAAGAGAGGCGAAAGGCAAAGGAGAAAAAGAAAGATATACCCATTTGAATGCAGAGTTCTAAAGAATAGCAAGGACGGATAAGAAAGCTTTCCTCAATGATCAATGCAAACAAATAGAGGAAAACAATAGAGTGGGAAAGACTAGAGATCTCTTCAAGAAAATTAGAGATACCAAGGGAGCATTTCATGCAAAGATAGGTACAATAAAGTACAGAAATGGTATGGACCTAACAGAAGCAGAAGATATTAAGAAGAGGTGGCAAGAATACACAGAAGAACTGTACAAAAAAGATATTCACAACCCAGATAATCACGAAGGTGTGATCACTCACACTTACCTAGAGCCGGACATCCTGGAATGTGAAGTCCACTCACATGGTGGGCCTTAGGAAGCATCATTACGAACAAAGCTAGTGGAGGTGATGAAATTCCAGTGGAGCTATTTCAAATCCTAAAAGATGATGCTGTGAAAGTGCTGCACTCAATATGCCAGCAAATTTGGAAAACTCAGGAGTGGCCAAAGGACTGGAAAAGGTCAGTTTTCATTCCAATCCCAAAGAAAGGCAATGCCAAAGAATGCTCAAACTACCACACAATTGCACTCATCTCACACACTAGTAAAGTAATTCTCAAAATTCTCCAAGCCAGGCTTCAGCAATACGTGAACCATGAACTTCCAGATGTTCAAGCTGGTTTTAGAAAAGGCAGAGGAACCAGAGATCAAACTGCCAACATCCGCTGGATCATTGAAAAAGCAAGAGAGTTCCAGAAAAACATCTATTTCTGTTTTATTGACTATGCCAAGCCTTTGACTATGTGGATCACAAGAAACTGTGGAAAATCCTGAAAGAGATGGGAATACCAGACCACCTGACCTGCCTCTTGAGAAACCTGTATGCAGGTCAGGAAGCAACAGTTAGAAGTGGACATGGAACAACAGACTGGTTCCAAATAGGAAAAGGAGTACATCAAGGCTGCATATTGTCACCCTGCTTTTTTAACTTGTATGCAGAGTACATCATGAGAAACGCTGGACTGGAAGAAGCGCAAGCTGGAATCAAGATTGCCGGAAGAAGTATCAGTAACCTCAGATATGCAGATGACATCACCCTTATGGCAGAAAGTAAAGAAGAACTAAAGAACCTCTTGATGAAAGTGAAAGAGGAGAGTGAAAAAGTTGGCTTAAAGCTCAACATTCAGAAAACTAAGATCATGGCATCTGGTCCCATCACTTCATGGCAAATAGATGGGGAAACAGTGGAAACAGTGTCAAACTTTACTTTTTGGGCTCCAAAATCACTGCAGATGGTGACTGCAGCCATGAAATTAAATGACGCTTACTCCTTGGAAGGAAAGCCATGACCAACCTAGACAGCATATTAAAAAGCAGAGACATTACTTTGCCAACAAAGGTCTGTCTAGTCAAGGCTATGGTTTTTCCAGTGGTCATGTATGGATGTGAGAGTTGGACTATAAAGAAAGCAGAGCACCCAAGAATTAATGCTTTTGAACTGTGGTGTTGGAGAAGACTCTTGAGAGTCCCTTGGACTGCAAGGAGATCCAACCAGTCCATCCTAAAGGAGATCAGTCTCGGGTGTTTATTAGAGGGACTGATGTTGAAGCAGAAACTCCAATACTTTGGCCACCTGATGCGGAGAGCTGACTCATTGGAAAAGACCCTGATGCTGGGAAAGAATGAAGGCAGGAGGAGAAGGGGACAACAGAGGATGAGATGGTTGTACGGTATCACCGACAATGGACATGGGTTTGGGTGGACTCCGGTAGTTGGTGATGGACAGGGAGGCCTGGCGTGCTGCAGTTCATGGGGTCGCAAAGACTCGGACATGACTGAGCAACTGAACTGAATTGAAATCACTGAGGCCTGGTTGTAATTCTATATTTGTTTGTTTACTTTTTAGCATCTTTTGGTTCCCTGAGCTGGAACCAGACAGGATACATAGTTAGTCCCCATGGCCACACACACCACAGCAGCAGTCGGATGTGCTGGCTCTCAGCATGCAGTCACAGCCATCTCTTTCCTAGGTGGGCAGCCCTCCATCTCTCTGGTGGGCCCGACTCGCAGGACAACCCCTGAGAATTCAGTGCCTTTCAACTGCACTGCTGGTCCCTTCAGCTCCTCAGACTTCAATGTTACCTGGATGAAGGACAGAGATGAGCATCCAGCCTCGGCTCAGCGCCTAGTGACCGACAACAAAGGCAATTACTCCGTCACCAGTAAGGTGTGGGTGACCCTGTCCCGCCAAGATATCTTGTCGGTGATGACCTGCGAAGTCACACACCGGGCCCTGGCCGAGCCCCTGCGGAGGAGCATGAACCTCTCCCGCGTACTCCAAGGTGCGAGGGCGGGAGGCTGGGTAGGCGCATGGCTTTCCTGGCAGCACTGGCTTTCTCAGTGTTTTACACAAAGCCCCATTTCACAGTTGGGAAATTGGATTTCCGCCTCACAATGTCTGATCCCAGGGTCAGTTCAGTTCAGTTCAGTTCAGTCTCTCAGTCGTGTCCGACTCTTTGCGACCCCATGAATTGCAGCACGCCAGGCTTCCCTGTCCATCACTAACTCTCGGAGTTCACTCAGACTCACGTCCATCGAGCTGGTGATGCCATCCAGCCATCTCATCCTCTGTCGTCCCCTTCTCCTCCTGCCCCCAATCCCTCCCAGCATCAGAGTCTTTTCCAATGAGTCAACTCTTCGCATGAGGTAGCATTATTAAAGACACAGGTTTCAGGGGCCAGCTATCTGGGTTTAGTCCTGAGTGTACCACTTCATGATCTGTGTGCTCCTCTGGAAGTTACTGAGCCTCCTTGTGCCTCAGCTTCCCCTTAGAATGAGAATAAATTGTCACCTATCTTGTAGGTTTCATGTGAGGATTAAATGAACAATTTCTTGTGAAGCACCTAGAACACTGCTTGTCACAAGGAAAATTGTTTATATATATTTGATTTTATTATTACTGTCTGGACTAAGCTTCCATCCCAAATATCTTTTTTCTATTAATACCATTACTATTTTTTAACTTTAAATATGTATTATTTATTCAACACAAATGAATTAATTCATCCATGAATATCTACTGTGTGGCAGGCACTGTTCTGGGTGGTAGGGATATAGAAATGAATAAAACTAAGTCCTGGTTCTCATGAAAATCATTGTTTATAATTCTTAAAATATTGCATGATATGAAATATTTCAAATGCACAGGGAGTAACATAGCAAACGCCCACGTACTATTAGCCATATTTAGTGAATGTTAGCACTTAGCTCTATTTGCCTTACATTGAGCATACAGAAAAGTTTTTTTTTAAAAAAAAGGTAACTGATTTAAGAATGAGAGTTCTAGGGTTGGTTCCTGGGAGAGAAAGACATAGAGGGCAGGGGGCAGGGATAATTTCAGAAGGCATTCCTTTCTGTTTCTGTGTTTAGTTGTCCCCACCCTGAAGATCACCACCAAGCCCTCTGCGATGCAAATCCGTGTGCATCAGAGAGTGAATCTCACGTGTCATGTGAGCCACTTCCATCCTCCCCACCTGCACCTCACCTGGATGGAGAATAGGCACAAGGTGCAGACCGTGGAGTCCCCCCAGGTCACCAGAAACCCAGATGGGACCTACTCTCTGCAGCACACCTGGCAAGCAGAGGCTACGCTGGATGGGAGAGAGTTTGCCTGCTGGGTGGTCCAGGATGAGCAGCCCCCAGTCCAGGCCAACATCACCCTGCGGGCTCAGGCATCCAGACTGGGGAAAGGTGGGTGCAGCCTCTTGCTAGCCCCTCTGAGCAGCCAGGCTGGGAAAGTCAGGTGTGAAAATACTTGCCGTCTGCCTGGAGTGCAGACAGCAGTGGGTCAGGGACTCGAGGTAGCAAGGGATGAAGGTGAAGGAAGAGAAGATGCCCTGGGATTGTGATAAAACTCTCGAGAATTCATCCCCAAACTCCACTCCTCCTTCCTCTGTTAGTCTCTCAGTCGTGCCCGACTCTTTGTGACCCTATGGACTATAGTCTACCAGGCTCCTCTGTCCATAGGATTTCCCAGGCAAGAAAACTGAAGTGGGTTGCCATTTCCTTCTCCAGGGGATCTTCCCGACCCAGGGAGTGAACCCCGGGTCTCCTGCATTGCAGGCAGATTCTTTATCATCTGAGCCACCAGGGAAGCCCTCCAACCCCTACATCCTTTTTAAGAAGGAGGAGTGGGACTTCCTTCTTCAATTCCATGCACTCTTCAGGTTGAATGTTCTCTGTTTTAACACTTAGGTACAGAAAACAGTAGATACTAAGGACAGCTAGAAATCAAAATCCCTTCCAGAAAGGTGATAATCAAGACTGGTTCATCTGACAGTTTCTAGGAGTTGATTTTAAAGAGTGGCCAGAATTCTTGACAGGATTACCTGGGAAGTTGGAGGGTGCAGGGGCAGGCTTCTCATTCTCTCTTTTTTTGCTATCTCTTTTGCTCATTTGTTTGCTCTCTATCACTTCTGTCTCAGGCTATTTTTTCTCTCTTCTCCCCTCCTCTGTCCCTCATTTTTCTTCTCCTTCCCTTTTCCCTCTTTCTCTTCCTTGTTGTTGTTTTAGTTGCTAAGTCATGTCTGATACTTTTTCGACCACGTGGACTGTAGCCTTGCAGGCTCCTCTGTCCATGGGATTTCCCAGGCAGGAATACTGGAGTGGGTTGTCATCTCCTTCTCCAAAGAATCTGCCCCACCAGGGATTGAATCCACATCTCCTGGATTGGTAGGTGAATTCTTTATTACTGGGCCACAAGGGAAGCCCCTTTCTCTCTGTGTATGCTTGGTAAGTCGCTTCAGTTGTGTCTGACTCTTTGCGACCCTGTAGACTTTGCCCACCAGGCTCCTCAGTCCATGGGAATTCTCCAGGCAAGAATACTGGAGTTGGTTGCCACGTCCTTCTCCAGGGGATCTTCCCAACCCAAGAACTGAACCCATATCTCTAATGTCTACCTGCACTGGCAGGCGGGTTCTTTAACACTAGCTCCACTTGAGACTCTTTTAAATCTAAATCTATCTTCTCTGTACCTTTTGTGTGCTAGATGACATTCTCCACTAGAGGGAGCTGCCCACCAGCCCTTCAAACCCTGGGGCCAGATCTGCTTTCCCTGGTCCTGGTGAATCAGCTTGGGAGAATGAGTGACTGGGCCAGAGGGGCTGTGTTGGGGAGGGGAGAAGAGACAGGAATATTGGAAATGGCCAGACCTGGACCAGCCAAGGGTGAACCAGAATCCACCGACAGCTCTCCAGAACAACAGGAAGTGGGATAAGATAACTCCCTACAGGCAGTGTGAGCTACTTGGTCTCTAGCACCAGCAAAAGGGCAGACAGGTTGCTGGGCTGCAAAACCACACATCTTCACAATAGGAGCACTGACCCTGCATTCGATCTCTCCCTGAAAGAACTGGCCTTTTCTGCTAACTCCGAGAATTCTCAGGGGGCAACGAGCCTATTACCTTTCGACTTCTCCATGGCCTTTTTTTTCTTGTCTAGAGGAAATGAGAAAAATGTCCACCCAGCAGGATATACAGGTCTATGTGAAAAACTCCAAACTGCTCCTTTCTGACCAGAAGCAAGTTACATTATTTCGTTTTTTACTCATGCTGAGGTTTTTCTCTCTGTCTTATTTTTCTCCTTCGCCTGCATACATGTGTCTGACCCACTACTGTAAGGTTAGCCCCCTGAGAACATCACTTTGATTCTACCACCCCTCTGTGCAGCTGTTTGATGTGCCCTCTGGTCTGCAGTGGGGAAAGGGCAGCTTCTTTTTCTGGCATCAGGCCCTCTTCTGTTTGGTGTTCAGGTGCTTTTGCTGTAACACCTCCTCAGCCTGACCCCTAAACCCCTTCTTCAGCTCCCACCCCTTACACACGCCCAGTCCGTGCATCTGGTCATGTTCACTGACTCCTGTAGGGCATTACTGTGTGCCAGGCCTCTCACATATGTTGTCTGACATAATACAGTTGGGACAGGCAGGAGAGGAGCAGGTCTCAGGGGTCTCAAATAGTAGAACTTGGATTCAAAGGCAGGGCTGTCTGCTCACCAGTTCAATGTGTTTTCAGAAATTTCTCCCCCCTCCATCCTGCCTAGGCATACAAATATTAGTGTTATCTCAAGTCTTTTGTAAATTTCCCTCTTAAATACTCTGTATCATATTTATTTCCTTCTAAACTGTCATATCTGCCCACATCATTCCGTTCTCATAGTTGGCCCTGAAACTTTGGGACCTCTTCCAAGTCCTGACCAGGGTTCTGTCCATTTAGGCCTCTCCTCCGTGCTGAGACTCTCTCAGCCCTGAAGCAGACACAGGCTCTTATTTTCGGAGTGGCCAGATTTCTGAGTCCAATGGATCGGTATCATCTGGCAGGGTTGCCACAGGCATTCTGCGACCTCAGGCAAAGCACTGCCCTTCCTGAGCTCCGTTTCCTCCTCTGAGCGAGAACAGTTATGCCCTCCAGGTGGGAACCAGCTAGGGCTCCTTCCTTTGACCCATGCTTGGCATCTAGATATTGGGGTGCACAGAGGGTGCTTTTTGATGATCGTGATGGCAGTCTCTCTGATGCCCAGACCATGCTGGGTTGAAAGCAGGAAAATGCTGAAGTTCACTATTATTATGGAGAAGCTATGGAGAAACAGAGGCAGCTTCAGTGTAACAGAAAGAGGCCTTGATTTGGAGTCTGTGACGGGAATGTGAGTTCTGTTTGCTGTGAGGCCCTTGGGTGAGTTACTAATCTTCTCAGCCTTTTTCCCTTTAACATTAGGAATGCAATTAAAAATAATTCTTTAGGTGACTGTCATGAGTATTTGATGATAATAATTATCATTTGGGACTTCCCTGGTGTCTCAAATGGTAAAAAAAATCTGCCTGCAATGTGGGAGACCCAGGTTCGATCCCTGGGTTGGGAAGATACCCTTGAGAAGGAAATGGCAACCCACTCCAGTATTCTTGCCTGGAAAATCCCATGGACAGAGGAGCCTGGCGAGCTCCACAGGGTCACAAAGAGTCGGACATGACTGAGCAGCTAACACTCACACTCACACAATTGTGTTTATAGAGTGATTATAAATGATAATTATTTATAATTATCTCATATGCTTTACTAGTTATTGTATATTATTTTTAAACTAACACTGGGCATTAAGAATCATCCCCATGTCACAGATGAGGAAACTGAGTTAAGTTGTCATGCAGTGGAAGGACTGGGAATGCAAACTTGGGCTGAGTGTGACCCCAAATCCTATGCTCCTACCCCTTCTCTGTGCTGTTGTTATTGTTCAGTCGCCAACTTGTGTCCAACTCTTTGCAACCCCATGAACTGCAGCCACCAGGCCTCCCTGTCCCTCACCATCCCCCGGAGTTTGCCCAAGTTCACGTCCATTAAATTCTCTGTGCTGCCTGCCTTCATATGACCTGTCCTGAGAGCAGTGATACACCCTTCCCTGTCCCAGGACTGAGGGAAGAGCTGAGTCTGGCCACTGAGCACAGACCCTGAGTCCTTACTTTCTGGCTAAGAACCCTGGTTCTACTGGCCAGTTTTGGAACTTAGACAAGGTACTTAGGCTCTGGACCTCAGTGTCTTCATCAGCAAAACGAGAATAGGAGCAGCTCCCTCCTCCTAGGTTTGCAGTGAGGACTAGGGTTAGGTCTCAAAGTCAGCAAGCAGTGTTGTGAGGTGTGGGTGGAAGTCAGGTCTCTTTGCAAACTGCTGTTGTCCCTGTAGCTTCATTTTGTCTGGCCTCTGATATCAGCTTCATAGTTGAACTCCTGTCAGAATGCAACCTACAAATACTGTGGAAGATGAGATGGTGAGGCTTGTCAGTGGAGATGCTGAGGGTTTGTTTGTACTGGGTTTGGGCTCCTCTGTACCTTCTCACAGGCTGGGTCTCCTCTACAGGCATGAGCAGCTACTCTTCTGCCCTGCAAGGCCCCTTTCAGCGCTCTGAGCCAGGCACAAACATCCAACTGACCTTCACATCCTCTGGATTCTCCACGGGTCAGGTTACTGTGACCTGGCTTAAAAATTCCCACCAGCTGTTAAAGTCCCAGACCAGCGTCCACCCTCGTGGAGACACCTACAATGTGACCATCAGTGTGGTCATCCTTCTGCAGGCTGACGACGTGCATTCCCTTGTCCACTGCCAAGTCAAGCACATGTCCATACTGGTTTCCCAGAAAACCATCAGACTGGAGCAGTACCTCCGTGGTAAGGATGTTCTCTTTGTCCAGATGGCTTAGTGCAGAGTTGGGCTGGAAGTTTTCTGAGTCTTGGTTTCCTTGACTGATACATGGGACATCCCCTCACTTTGTTGTGGCAAGAATTCAGCATAATGAAACTGGTAAAGTAATTAACACATCTCTTGCTCGTATCAATCACAGAGAAGTGGCAATTATTATTACTCACATTTACTATTCATATCACCTCTCAGAACTCAGTTTATTCAGCTGTAAAATGGAGACAAAATATCTTCTGGGAATTGAATTTTATTATATTAATTAATATATATTAATTTTATTTATATGTATAAATTTATAATTTTTATATGAAAAGAATTTAAAGGCCTTTGTGAACTTCTAAATTTTAGGTAGAATGATGACTGTTTTTATCTTTACTCATATGTAGGGAAGGGCCTAATTTTCTTTGTTTTTTTAGACCATTCACATTTTTTAATATAAATTTATGTATTTTAATTGGAGGCTAATTACTTTACACTACTGTATTGGTTTTGCCATACATCAACATGAATCCATAACGGGTATACACATGTTCCCCATCCTGAACCCCCCCCTCCTCCCTCCCCATACCACCCCTCTGGGTCATCCCAGTGTACCAGCCCCAAACAACCAGTATCATGTATTGAACCTGGACTGGCGATTCATTTCATATATGATATTATACATGTTTCAATGCCATTCTCCCTAATCATCTCACCCTTGCCCTCTCCCACAGAGTCCAAAAGACTGTTCTACACATCTGTGTCTCTTTTGCTGTCTTGCATACAGGGTTATCGTTACCATCTTTCTAAATTCCATATATATGCATTAGTATACTGTATTGGTATTTTTCTTTCTGGCTTACTTCACTCTGTACAATAGGCTCCAGTTTCACCCACCTCATTAGAACTGATTCAAATGTATTCTTTTTAATGACTGAGTAATACTCCATTGTGTATACGTACCACTGCTTTCTTATCCATTCATCTGCTGATGGACATCCAGGTTGCTTCCATGTCCTGGCTATTATAAACAGTGCTGCGATAAACATTGGGGTACATGTGTCTTTTTCAATTCTGGTTTCCTCGGTGTGTATGCCCAGCAGTGGGATTGCTGGGTTGTATGGCGGTTCTATTCCAGTTTTTTAAGGAATCTCCACACTGTTCTCCATAGTGGCTGTACTAGTTTGCATTCCCACCAACAGTGTAAGTGGGTTCCCTTTTCCACACACCCTCTCCAGCATTTATTGCTTGTAGACTTTTGGATAGCAACCATTCTGACTGGCATGAAATGGTACCTCATTGTGGTTTTGATTTACATTTCTCTGATAATGAGTGATGTTGAGCATCTTTTCATGTGTTTGTTAGCCATCTGTATGTCTTCTTTGGAGAAGTGTCTGTTTAGTTCTTTGGCCCATTTTTTGATTGGGTCATTTATTTTTCTGGAATTGAGCTGCAGGAGTTGCTTGTATATTTTTGAGATTAATTCTTTGTCAGTTGCTTCATTTGCTATTATTTTCTCCCACTCTGAAGGCTGTCTTTTCACCTTGCTTATAGTTTCCTTTGTTGTGCAGAAGCTTTTAACTTTAATTAGGTCCCATTTGTTTATTTTTGCTTTTATTTCCAATATTCTGGAAAGTGGGTCATAGAGGATCCTGCTGTGATTTATGTCGGGGAGTGTTTTGCCTATGTTCACCTCTAGGAGCTTTATAGTTTTTGGTCTTATGTTTAGATCTTTAATCCATTTTATTTTTGTGTATGGTATTAGAAAGTGTTCTAGTTTCATTCTTTTACAAGTGGTTGACCAGTTTCCCCAGCACCATTTGTTAAAGAGATTGTCTTTTCTCCATTGTATATTCTTGCCTCCTTTGTCAAAGATAAGGTGTCCATAGGTGCGTGGATTTATCTCTGGGCTTTCAATTTGTTCCATTGATCTATATTTCTGTCTTTGTGCCGGTACCATACTGTCTTGATGACTGTGGCTTTGTAGTAGAGCCTGAAGTCAGGCAGGTTGATTCCTCCAGTTCCATTCTTCTTTCTCAAGATTGCTTTGGCTATTCGAGGTTTTTTTATATTTCCATACAAATTGTGAAATTATTTGCTCTGTGAAAAATACCATTGGTAGCTTGATAAGGATTGCTTTGGGTTGTATACTCATTTTCACTATATTGATTCTTCTGATCCATGAACACAGTATATTTCTTCATCTATTAGTCCTCTTTGATTTCTTCCACCAGTGTTTTATAGTTTTCTATATATAGGTCTTTTGTTTCTTTAGATAGACATATTCCTAAGTATTTTATTCTTTTCATTGCAATGGTGAATGAAATTGTTCCATTGATTTCTCTTTCTGTTTTCTCATTATTAGTGTATAGGAATGCAAGGGATTTCTGTGTGTTGATTTTATATCCTGCAACTTTACTATATTCATTGATTAGCTCTAGTAATTTTCTGGTGGAGTCTTTAAGGTTTTCTATGTAGAGGATGATGTCATCTGCAAACAGTGAAAGTTTTACTTCTTCTTTTCCAATTTGGATTCCTTTTATTTCTTTTTCTGCTCTGATTGCTGTGGCCAAAACTTCCAATTTTCATCTGTATTTTTTAGAGAAGGTTAATTTTTATTTTCTTGACCTGGATCAGGCCTCACTGCTGCTGCTGCTGCTGCTGTTGCTAAGTCACTTCAGTTGTGTCCGACTGTGTGCGACCCCATATACAGCAGCCCACAAGGCTCCCTGTCCCTGGAATTCTCCAGGCAAGAACACTGGAGTGGGTTGCCATTTCCTTCTCCAATGTATGAAAGTGAAAAGTTAAAGTGAAGTCGCTCAGTCGTGTCCGACTCTTAGCGACCCCATGGACTGCAGCCTCCCTCCATGGGATTTTCCAGAAAAGAATACTGGAGTGGGTTGCCATTGCCTTCTCTGTGATCAGGCCTTGACTGGTCTGCAAATGACATGATTTGAATTCTTTCATATAATGCCTAATAGGAGCTTAGTGATCATCTCATTATTTGCAACAATTCTAAAGCCCAGAGGAGGTAAGTGAGTTGTCCAAGTTTGCATGCACAACAGTAAAATTAATTTCTTAAATATTTATAGGACTTTAAAGTTTACAAAATATTTTCCTCATTTTATGCTATTCTTGTGGAATAAAATACATCATTTTACATGGATAAAATATTGATATTAATGACATTGTCAATATACACACTTGTGTGGATTGACTTATTTAATGTGTACAACTGCCCTGTACTGCTTATCCCATTCATGATTTTATAGAAGGAAACTGAGTTTGTAAGAAGTGAAGGTTGCCTGAGGATATGAAGCTGCTGAGTGAGAGAACTTGGATGTGAATTCAGGCTTTTCGGACTCCACCATTCACCAGCTGTGGGACCTCATGCTGGTTGTTTAAGTTCTCTGAGTGTTGGGATCGCTGACTGTAAAATAGGAAAATGATACTGCAGGGACTCCCCCTTATCTGAAAATTTTTATATAATTCCCTGGAGTTAGAACAATTGTATAGAGAAGCAAATAGATAATAAGAATATTCACCATAAATTGATTATTTATAAATTATATTAATCAAACTAACAAAAATTAAACACAGAAAAAAATATTAAAAGCAGCAAGGAAAAAGCAACAAGAAGCGTACAGGAGAATCCCCATAAAGTTAACAGCTGATCTTTCTGCAGAAACTCTGCAGGCCAGAAGGAAGTGGCAGGATATATTTAAAGTAATGACAGAGAAAAACCTACAGCCAAGATTACTCTACACAGCAAGGGTCTCATTCAGCTTCAGTGGAGAAATCAAAAGCTTTTCAGACAAGCAAAAGTTAAGAGAATGCAGCACTACCAAACCAGATTTACAACAAATGCTAAAGGAACTTCTTTAGCCAGGAAACACAAGAGAAGAAAAAGACCTATAAAAACAAACCTAAAACAATTAAGAAAATGCTAATAGGAACATATATATTAATAATTACTTTAAATGTAAGTGGATTAAATGCTCCAACTAAAAGACACAGACTGATTGAATGGATAAAAAAGAAGATCCATATATATGCTGTATGCAAGAGACCCACTTCAGACCTTGGGACACATGCAGACTGAAAGTGAGGAGATGGAAAAATAGATTAACCTCCTCTTTAAATCCTTCTGCTCATCACTGCCTGCATCAGGTTGGGCTTGCAACTACAGAAATAATTTTGTGTTGTTGTCTGGATTTCCTTGGAGGCAAAGCCTGAAATGAGGTGTTAGGTACAGGTGGTTAGGAGATGATTTAGTGAGACTGGGATAAGAGATGGAGTGAGTGACACAAGGAAGAAGGGACACCCCAGAAAAGGTGAGTTATTGACCTGGGGGCCCCTGTGGATGCCTGAGGCTTACTGCCACTGGGTACCCTCTGAGAAACTCTATAGACTATTCCTCAGGAGTGTCCATAGAGGAGGGAGCTGGAATGTGCCTTCAGGGGCTTCTTGGTGGCATTTCATGGTTGTGGAGAAATTCAGATGCAGAGCATTGAGGAAGAGCTTCAGGAATCTGAAATAGAACGTGGCACCACCCAGCACCACTGGGCTGAGGTCAGGTGGCTACAAGAGGTGGTGTGGAGCCCAGAAACCCTCTGCTTTAGGAGGAGGGTCTTTCCTTGACTGAAGTATGGCAAGCATCAGACCACACCGTGCAATTAGAACCCTAATTCACTGTTGCTAAGTGAAATCAGAGATTTGGCAAAGTGTATTTCAAGTAATTGATGTAAATGATGTGTTAGAACTGCTGGGGTCTCAGGTGAATTTTCTGGCCTTAAAAGATGAAAGAAGATGGAAAATTTCTATGATCCTAATGATTCTGTGGGCACTTTGAAAGATAACATTCTGGTTTAAAAATGCATGCCCCTTAAAATTGACAGAACAGTCAAATGATTTCAAATAATTTTTAAAAATTAACTTTTAGGCTGTGAGTGTGAAATTTGAAATGTAGGGTTTGATGGTATTGGCATATGTTTTTTAGGAAAATATTATGCCAACTTCCTTACACTCCCAACACTTGTTTCTTCTAAAAGTTGGTGCATAGTTGTCATTATATGCTGCTGTGCTCAGTCACTTCAGTTGTGTCCAACTCTTTGTGACTCCATGGACTGCAACTTGCCGGGCTCCTCTGTCCATAGAATTCTCCAGGCAAGAATACTGGAGTGGGTTGCCATGCCCTTCTCCAGGGGATCTTCCCAACCCAGGGATTGAACCTCTGTCTCCTGCATTGCAGGCAGATTCTTTATCATTGAGCCACTGGGGAAGCCCAGTTGTCATTATATTCTATGTTTAATTAAAAGGTAAATTAAATAAAATTACTTGTATAATTGAAATGTTGTTCATGTTCAAGTTTGAATCAATTCCTTTTTGACAATTTCATTGAAATGGAGGCCTGAGTTGTGTAGGGTCCTTCTATTGGCTTTTTGTTGTCTTTTCTGATACCAAGTAGCACTTTGTGTTTATACCATTTGGTTGTGAAGAATAAATAGCACATGCACAGTGACTCAAGCTCTGTGCTCAGCACATGGGAGCAAATATCATCAGCTGGGTTTTGGTCTCTGTCCTCCCAACATTGTCCTGAATATCTTGCAGCCCAGAGAACTCACTGGTGGCTAGAATGGTCTATCTGAGACCCTCCATGCTCTTATTGGTCCTTGTCAGCCCCATGGCACTTGCTTGGTGGTACCTTGTTCTGGCCTGTCCTCCGCAGGCACTGCCTAGTTACCAGGCCATCACAATCCCTTCTCTGGATTTTGCTCTTTGCTTGGTAGGAATCCCTGCCCATGGGCTGAAGGGGAAAGATTGACAAGAGATAGGGACATTCTAGGGATAGTGACAGGGACATTCTGGGGATGGTGTCTTGCTTGGCTGTCCCACCTATGAGCAGCATCATAGATGCAAGCATATAGGTCAAGATGAATTGAGTATAAAAGAAATAATATTGGGGGAACAAACATACTCTTAGTTCTTTCAAATTGTACTACATGAGGAGTTATTTTCTCTACCCTAGACCAAGAGCCAAAGTCTGTATAACTAGACCCCTTAAGCTTAGACAATTTCGAATAAGAGTGTGGGAAACAAAGAGGTGATGGGCACAAGGTCTTGCATTTGACAATGGTGTCAGTGCAGGGACCAGAATCTGATGCTCACATCCCTTACTTTAATTTAGTGCTGTGTATTCCTATGAATTCTACTGAAACCCTTAATGTGTTTTTTAGCATTTAAAAATTTCTCCAATTTTCTTTAGTATGCATACATTTTCTTCACAGCTAAAAAGTCTGGTTGAAAAAATTCTAGAAGTTGTTAGGTCATAATTCCCAGGAGCCTGCAACCATAAATGATTATAGCCTTATAGTTTGGGTGTCAGCATAGCGAATGTTAAAACATACTGTCTCTGGTGGAACCCCTGCTTTGCCACCTGTGACCTTGGGTAAATACTTAACTTCTCCAAAAGTAAGCTCCTTTCTATGTCAAATATTAGTATCCTGCAGTCATGAAGATTAGAGGCTAGGAATCTTCATCAGGTCATAGAGTAAGTCTACTGATTCATAGGTTCTTAAATGACATTCAGGTTCACCTTTTCCTATTGAATGTCCACAGTGGAAAAGAAAGGAAAGATTAAGATGGATTCATCATTCCATGCTTCCGTCCAAGCATGCATTCACTCATGCACTTACTTATGCATGCATTTGTTAACCAATACCTAACTCCTCTATGGTAGGCCCTGAGCAGAGGACCTCTATCTTTAGGGAGCTTGCCGGTTCCCATGGTGAACTTCCTATAATACTTGTCTGCTTTCTTTGGGCTGTGACAGTCCCCCCTACAGTGACTGTGTCCCAGTCTTCACACTCCTTGGACATGGTGGCAGTTACCTGCCACGTGCAGAGATTCTATCCACAGAATGTGCATCTCAGCTGGTTGGAGAACTGCCATACGTTCAAGGGAGCTGTGCAACCCCCGTCGAAGCAGAATAGTGATGGGACCTACACCTTGGAAACCTTGCATCTGGTGAATGCCTCAGTGCGGGAGTCTGAA
The DNA here is from genome assembly GCF_002263795.3 of Bos taurus. Taxonomy (NCBI): domain Eukaryota; kingdom Metazoa; phylum Chordata; class Mammalia; order Artiodactyla; family Bovidae; genus Bos; species Bos taurus. The sequence goes on from NC_037340.1 coordinate 53,359,137, forward strand.
CATGTACTTACCTGTAAAGTGCAGCATGAGACCCAGCCTCCCATCCAGGCCAGCCTCATACTGTCCACAGCAGTGCAGGACACATACAAATTCCTTGGGAGCACAGGTAAGCTTACCCCTACACCTGTGAGCAACTGGGTGGCCTCTGTCTCCAAGTGGAATGAGGTATTAACTCACAGAGTCCCGTTTGATATCTCCTCTGCCCCTTGTCACTTAGGTCCAGAGATGCCTGCCCTTATCTTGATGGCTTTCCTCCTGGGCTTCAAAGTGGTGCTGGTGATCAGTTTCATAGCCACCTATTTTCACAGGTGGTGGAACCTGTAACAGGTGAGGTGGTGGCAGTCTTATTCTTTAAAAAAGGAGATCAGAGCCACCTTCCTGGGGTGGCAAGAGGAGTCAAGGCAAGCTCAAATATCTTATGGCAATCCAGCTTCAAAGGAGAGATGGGAACAGACTTATTTTCTCCAAATGTGTCTTGGAATTTCAGAGGTTTCCAACTCTCATTATTCTGTGCCTGGGAATTTGAAGTTTTTACAATTAAGTTAGTTGGGACCTGGCAGGTGAGAGTCCAAGGTATGTAGGACACTGGAGGTGAGGGTCCACAGTCAAAAAAGTTTGAGACCCAAACTCCAAAGAGCCCTTCCATAGACTGTTGTATATTCATTTATCACATGGTGTATCCCGGGATGAATAAGGAAAGTATTACTAAAATCAACTTATGGAACCTATCTTGGGGACTTGGATGTGCTATGTAATAATACAGATGGATGTGGGATGGGAGAGACTTTAGAACTCAGAAAGAGGTGTTTGGGGCTTCATTCTGGTCAGCACCATGAACCCAGGCCAAGCAAAGTGCCTCCCATACAGTATGTGCTCAAAAACACTTGTGGAAACAATGAATGAGTGTTTTTCCCTACAGGTCCTGCATACTCTGTGATACACCGCCTCCCTCCCTGTGCAAGGGGCTCAAGTGGAAATAAGCTATAAGGACTGGGGATGACTCAAGATTTCCCACCCTTCACTCTGTTTTCCCCACCTCCAACATGAACACACTCCCTTCCACACACCCTCCTATGTGCCTTCTCTCTGACCTTTGGAACTGAGTCAAGGATGGACATTGGTCATGTTGATCCAGAATGTCTGGACCCTGATGCACTGAGCTTCAAATTGTTCCTGCCTCCACCCCAAAGAGAATCAAGTAGATCAATAAAATAGGTTTCCATTGTGCCCCTGCTCACGCACACTTAATTTTCAGAGCACTTTTTACTTTTATCCAGAGCTTTTGCAAGTGTGATTTCATTTTAACACACATGTATTTTAAATCACTAAGTTGAATAAGATGTTTCCATTTGAAATTTATAATATAAAAATATCCACATAACTACCATGCTATGTTTGCAGACTGTTAACATTTTGCTATTGTGATCTGTTGTTCCTTTGAAAATTACTGTACTAGATTTGGTATTCATAATCTCAATCATGATTTTATACTTCTACAACATATGTATAAACCTTAAGCAATATATAACATTACTTGCATGTTTTAACTTTTATATAAATGTTATTATACTGTATAGAGCCTGCTGGAAATTTTATTTTTTATACACAACAAGTTTTTTTTCTTTATTCATAAATGAACGTATAAATGAATTTATACGTTCATTTATGTAGCTTAATTTTATTAATTTCCACTGCTGTATAAGTTCTACTGTGACAGTATGCCACAATTTTTTATTTTTCTTGTGATGGATATTAAATATTTATGTAATGTCTTGATAGTAGAATTTTGCACAAATATTTTTGTCTTTGTTTCTTGGGCACATATGGGAGAGTTCCTCTTCGTCTGGTGTGTCCATAAAGTGGACTGTTGGTATCGTTTGGAGCTTTTGTTATACATTAAAAAAAAGATTTTCAAATCTTGATCAAGTTTTGCTCTTTCTATTTATGCCTTTGATCTCATTTTGTGTGTGTGTGCCTTTGATCTCATTTTTCGTGTGTGTGTGTGTCTATTACAGGTGGGGATATTATTGGGATCTTATATATATATATTTTTTTGATCTCTGCTGCCCCTTTTCCATATATCAAGTTCCTGTAAATTTCTGGTTCTTTTACTGATTTTATTTTGTTCCATTGTGCTACTTGTCTATTTCTCTGACCAAACTACCTTACCTTAGAATAGCTTCATAAGCTTTAATGCCTTGGCTGGGCACATCTTCCCACCTTTTCTTTCCTCTCTTTCTTTCTTTCTTTGGCTGCACTGGGTCTCAGCTGTGGCACATGGGGTCTTCACTGCGGCATGTAGGCTTTCTCTACTTGTGAGGCATGGGCTCCAGAGTGGGCAGGCTCAGTAGTTGTGGCATCTGACCTTAGTTGCCCTGTGGCATATGGGATCTTAGTTCTCTGACCAGGGATTGAACCTACATGCCCTGTATTGCAAGCAGGTGCTTAACCAGTGGACCACCAGGAAAGTCCCTTCCCACCTTTTATTGTTATTCAAAACTGTCATGGCTATTTTTGGCCCAAACACATTTTCTTTTACTTTATTTTCTGCTTTTTAGAGATTGAAGTATACTTGATTTAAAATATTATGTTAGTTTTAAGTGTATAACATATGATTCAAGATTTTTGTAGCTTATACTCCATTTAAAATTACAAAAATGGCTATATTTTCTCATGCTGTGCAATATATCCTTCTTACTTTTTAATCATATACACAGTAGTTCACAACTCTTCATCCCCTTTCCCCTCCCCACTTGTAATTACTATTTGTTCTCTATGTCTGTGAGTCTGTTTCTGTTCTGTCATATACATTCATTTGTTTTATTTTTTAGACTCCATGTATGAGTATTTGTCCTTGTCTGTCTGACTTACTTCACTAAGCACAATACCCTGCAGGTCCACTCACATTGTTGCAAATGGCAGAATTTCATTTTTTTTTAAATGTCTCAGTAATATTCCATTCCAGGAATATTCCACATATATGTATAGTGCATATATTCCATTCCATACATATATATACATCTTTCTTATCCATTCATCTGTTGATAAGTTACTTCGATATATCAGATATTATAAATAATGCTGCTATGAACATTGGGGGTGCATGTATCTTTCCCAATTAGTACTTTTTTTCCATCCAGATAGAATGGAAGTGCTGGGTTATATGGTAGTTCTATTTTTAGTTTTTTGAGGAATCTTCATACTGTTTTTCATAATGGCTGCATCAATTTACAATCCTACCAAGAGTGTACTATGATTCCCTTTTCTCCACATCCTCACTAGCATTTGTTATTTGTAGAATTTTTGGTGATGGACATTTTCACAGGTATAAGTAGGCATTTGTAGTTTTAATTTGCATTTCTCTGGTGATTAGCAAAGTTGAGCATCTTTTCATGTACCTGTTGGCCATCTGTATGTCTTCTTTGGAAAAATGTCTGCTCTGATTTTCTGTCCATCTTTTAATTAGGTTGTTTGGTTTTTTATATTGAGCTGTATGATCTCATGTTTTGGATATTGTGCATGTGTTAGTCACTCAGTCATGTCCTACTTTTTGTAACCCCATGGACTGTAGCCTGCAAGGCTCCTCTATCCATGGAATTCTCCAGACCAGAACACTGGAGTGGGTAGCCTTTCCCTTCTCCAGGGGATCTTTCCAACCTAGGAATTGAACCCAGGTCTCTGGCATTGCAGGTGGATTCTTTACCAGCTGAGCCACCAGGGAAGCCCATATTTTGGATATTAACTATGCATTAAATACAGATTAAAAACTCCTTATTGGTCGTATTATTTGCAAATATTTTGCTCCATTTTAGGCTATCCTTTTGTTTTGTCAGTGATTTCCTTTGCTGTGCAAAAGCTCTTAATTTTATTTAGGACTCTTTTTTTTTTTGCTTTTGTTTCTTTTCCTTAAGGAGACAGATCCATAAGATATTGCTTCAATTTATGTCAAAGAGTTTACTATATTCTCCTCTAGGAATTTTATGATTTCAGGTTTTACATTTAGTTCTTTAATCCATTTTGAGTTTATTTGTGTATGTGATATGAAGGAATGTTCTAATTTCATTCTTTCATATGTAGCTATCCAATTTTCCCAGTACCATCTATTGAAGAGACTGTCTTTTCTCTACTGTATATTCTTGCATTCTTTGTCATAGATTACTTGACCACAGTGCATAGTTTTATCTCTAGTCTCTGTATTCCATTCCATTGATCTATGCATTTGTTTTATGCCATTACCATGCTGCTTTGCTTATTGTCAATTTGTAATATAGTCTGAAGTGAAAAAGCATGATACCTCCAGCTTTGTTCTTTTTTCTCAAGATTGCTTTGGAAATTCAGGATCTATCTGGTTCCATATAAATTTTAGGATAATTTTTCTATGTCTGTGAAAAATGTCATAGATATTTTGATAAGGATTGCATTAAGTCTGTAGATTGTATTGGGTAGTATGGACATTTTAACAATATTAATTCTTATAAGAACATGGGATGTCTTTCCAATTCTTTGCATCATCTTCAATTTCCTTCCTCAGTGTTTTATAGATTTCAGAGTGAAGATCTTTCATGTCCTTGTATAAGTTTATTCCTAGGTATTACATTCTTTTTGATGATATTTTAAATGAGATTGTCTTCTTTTTCTGATAGTTCATTGTTGGTGTCTACAAAAGCAAAAATATTTCTGCATGTTAATCTTGTATCCTGAAACTTTACTGATACTTTTTTTAGTTCTAATAGTTTCTTTGTGGAGTCTTTAGGGTTTTGTCTATATAGTATTATGTCATTTGAAAATAATGACAATTTTTCTTTCTTTCCTTCTAATTTTAATGCCTTTTATTTCTTTTTCCTCTCCAATTGCTGTGGCTAGGACTTCCATTATTATGTTAAATAGAACTGGTAAGAATGGGAATCCTTGTCTTGTTCCTGAATTTAGTGGGAAGACTTAGCTTTTCACCATTGAGTATGATGTTAGCTGTGGGTTTGTCATAAATGGCCTTTATTTTGTTGAGATATATTACCTCTATGCCAACTTTGATAAGAGCTTTTTTCATGAATGGATGTTAAATTTTGTCAAAGGCTTTTTCTCTGTCTGTTGAGATGATCATGGGATTTTTATCCTTCCTTTTTTTATGTGGTATATTGCATTGATAGACTTGTGAATATTAAGCTATCCTCTTATTCCTGGCATAAATACCACTTGATCATGGTATATGATCTTTCTAATATATTGTTGAATCATTTGCTAATATTTTGTTGAATATTTTTGTCTCTATATTTATCATGGATGTGGGACTGTAATTTTCTTTTATGTACTGTGTTTGTTGCGTTTTGCTGTCAAGGGTATTGTGCCACATAGAATGAATTTAAAAGTATTCCATCCTCTTTAATCTTTGGAATAGTTTGAGAAGAATAGCATTAGCTCTTCTTTATATTTTTGATGGAATTCCCACGTGAAGCCATCTGATCTTGGACTTTAGGTATGCTCTGAGTTTTAAAATTACAAAGCCAATTTCACTACCCATGATCAGTGCTCAGATTATCTATTTCTTCCTGATTCAGTGTTGGAAGGTTGTATGCCTCTAGAAATTTGTCACTTTCTTCTAGATTGTCTAATTTTTTGGCATATAACTGTTCATAATATTACCATGCTCCAGCCCCAGCAGGATCCAGGGGTACCCTCAGGAAGGATGGCGTTGGAGATAGAGAGAGATGACATGGGTCTTATAATGGATTGGGAGCTGGTGGTCCGGGGTCAAAATGAAAATAAAAATAAAGAGAAAGAATAAGGGAGAGAGAAAGAAGCTGATGTTCCTTGGTTTACACAGAAAGCCAATAAAGCCCCTGGCATGGGATTGCTCTGTTCATGGAGGCCACAGGCGCCCTCTCGGTGGGGTGAAGATGCAGGGCGCCTTCCCGATTGGGTCTTAGAAGCCTGGGCAAAAAAGTGAACTCAGAGAGCCTCTGTGCTCCAAGGAGTCAGCCTGAAAAAAGAAGAGAGAGAGAGAGAAAGAAAGACACAGAGACCAGAGCTCTGGTGAAGTGGGATCCGCAGCTTTATTTTCAAAAGGAACTTTTATACTCTGAGTTACACATTTCTCAAAGTAAAAGATACAGAGTCAGCTCAACATTCCATCAATTTTACCTTTATCGAAACCAGGACATTTTCTGTACACCTTTTCATAAACAAAGGTCTTATGTTATGTCTGGCCCTGTGGCCTGTTAACATTTCATGACTCTTTTCTGATAAAGGTTGATCAGCCAGAAAACTTGTTTTCCCTTAAAGTGTTTTTTCTTTATTTCTCCCAGCCTCAGAAAGTACTAAATAAAGTTACATTCTCACGGAGTGAAGGTGCAGTGGGTCACAACAAAGAAAGAACTTATTAGCTCAAAGATCTGATGTGGTTAATACCAAGGCTACTACTTATTTTTCTTACATTCCAACTACATTAACTCATGCACTCACAGGTGCACAATGGATAAGGGATATGGGAACTTGGCAGCAAGCATTGGCCTAATAATGAAGCCCTTTACCAGTACTATTCTAATAATTTTTCATCCCTCAAAGGGCTCTATGCTCATTAGGACTTTTAGAATGCTTAGGCTTCCCGTGCCTTTCATGGTTGGGGAGTTGTGAGCAATTATGTGCGTTAGTTGCAAGAGTATGGATAAACCTGCCAAGCAAGCTAAAATAGCAACAGAGGGGTTAAAGTAAAAATGCTCCTTTAAAGCCCAGGAGACTCATTAACTAGAGCCCTAAGTTGATTTTCTTCAGAGAAAGGTGGTCGGGGATAGCCCCCTGTAAATGTCAGAAGAGTTGGTGAAAGGCATATATAATAAACAATAGACAGACAGATTTTGGTTTCGGGGAAGATGCTCGAGCAGGTCCAGGGAATCCCTCGAGTCCTGATCTGCCTTTGCCTGTCAGGTCTTCTCCACATGACCTTTGTCATGGGTGGGATCTCCCGTGGTGGTCCCCGGCACCATGATATTTTGTATCTCTGTGATATCAGTTGTTATTTCTCTTTCATCATTTCTTTCTTTTTTCTGCTTTTTTAAGTTTTTTTCCTTTTGTTTTTATTACAAATAATATTAAAATGAAAGATTTACATGAATTTATCAGGCTTTAGGTGTTTTGAAAATCTTTTTCATCATTTCTTATTTTGTTTATTTCAGTTCACTATCTTTTCTACTTTTGAGCCTGGCTCAAGGTTTATCAATTTTGTTAGTCTTTTAAAAAAACCAACTGTAGTTTTCATTTATCTTTTTTATTGTTTTCTGTCTCTATTTTCTTTATATTCGCTCTGATCTTTATTACTTTTTTCATCCTGCTGAATTTTGCCTTTGTTCTCCTTTTTCTAATTCCTTTAAATGGTAGGTGAGGCTGTTTATTTGAGATTTTTCTTGTTTCTTGATGTAGGCCTGTATCACTATAAACTTCCCTCTTCAAACTATTTTAGCTACATCCCATAGATTTTGAAAAATTGTGTTTTTGTTTTCATTTGTCTCATGAAATTTTTCAATTTCCTCTTTGATTTCTTTATTGACCCACTGACTTTTTTCATTGCATAATATATTTTTTTCAAAATTTTTATTTATTTAATTTTAATTGGAGAATAATTACTTTACAAAATTGTGATGGTTTTTGCTATATATCAACATGAATCGCCATAGGTATACATGTGTGCCCCCCATCTGAGCCACCCTCCCACCTCCTCCCCACCTTATTCCTCTAGGTTGTGCCAGAGCACCAGCTTTGAGTGCCCTGCTTCATGCATTGAACTTGCACTGGTCATCTATTTTACATATGGTAATACACATGTTTCAATGCTATTCTCTCAAATCATCCCACCCTCGCCTTCTCTCACTAAATCCAAAAGTCTGTTCTTTACATCTTTACATCTGTTCTTTACATCTTTACATCTGTCTCCTTTGCTGTCCTGCATGTAGGATCATTGGTACCATCTTTCTAAATTCCATATATATGCATTAATATACAGTGTTTGTCTTTTTCTTTCTGACTTACTTCACTCTGTATAATAGACTCCAGATTCATCCACCTCATTAGAACTGACTCAAATGCATCCCTTTTATAGCAGAGTAATATTCCAGTGTGTATAGGTACCACAGCTTCCTTATCCATTCATCTGCCAATGGACATTTAGGTTACTTATGTCCATGTCCTAGCTATTGTAAATAGTGCTGCAATGAACATTGGGGTACATGTGTCTCTTTCTTTTTTTATTTTTCCAGCTTTACTGAAATATAATTGGCATGTAACACTGTATAAATTTAAGATATACAATATGTTGATTTGACACATTTATATTTTTCAAAATTATTACCATTTTAGTGTTAGCTGACATCTCCATCATGTTGCATAATTACCATTTCTTTTTCTGGTCAGAACATTTGATCTATCCTCTATCCTCTTAGCAACTTCCCTGATAGCTTCCCTGATAGCTCAGTTGGTAAAGAATCTGCCTGCAATACAGGAGACCCTGTTTGATTCTTGGTTCAAGAAGATCCCCTGGAGAAGGGAAAAGCTAGCTACTCCAGTATTCTGGCCTGGAGAATTCCATGGACTATAGTCCATGGAGTCACAAAGAGTCGGACACAACTGAGTGACTTTCACTTCACTTCTTAGCAACTTTCAGGTACATGGTACAATATCATCAACTATAATCACCTTGCTGTGAAATAGATCCCAAGAATTCTGGTTTCCTCAGAGTATACACCCAGCAGTGGGATTTTGCTAGGTCATATGGCAGTTCTATTTCCAGAGTTTTTTTGTTTTTTTGTGTGTGAACCAAAAAATGATTTTTTAAAAAAATTTTCAAGATAAAAGCACCAGATTATTGTTTTCTTCTCTGGATGGAAAGAGGAGTGGATCAGAAAGTTCACTGCATGCTTTTTAAAGTGCTTTCTCATTGAACATTGAGGCTGCAAGTCTGAAAAAAAAATAAGTCATTGAAACATGTGCGATTGACTATTCTTTGCCTGACACTTAGTGGTAACTTGGAGAACTGCAGTTTTGACCTGTGGGAGGGAGCTCCATGGGAAACCACAGGGAAGAGAAAAGGCTTTGGGTTTGTTCTCTGCATTCACAGGAACCTGAATGGATCACCAAGAACTGACCCTGGAAACCTGGAAGGCGGGCTGTGGACACAGAGCCTACCAATAATCTGATTCCCTGTCATGCTTCAAGAGGGACCCAAAAGTAGGAGACAGAAAAATGTGTTTTCATATTTGCTCTTTTAATATCATGTCACTTTTCTCAGCTCATGATTTTGTGAAGAAAATAATGAAAATCAACATAGCGCTTTGCAATGAAAAGAGATATTCAGGGCAAGAACTTAAAGAACAAACAACAGGGACTTTCCTGGTGGTCTAGTGGTTATGACTTCCCCTTCCAGAGCAAGGGGATGCAAATTTGGTCCCTGGTTGGTGAGCTAAGATCCCCCATGCCTCAGGAGCCTGAAAACCAAAACAAAACAGAAACAATATTGTAACAAATTTAGCAAAGATTTTTAAAATGGTCCACATAAAAAAGATCTTTAAAAAAGAAGCTAGCTAGGAATATAAGTGGGTATCACCTTTCTGGAGTCCTGTTTGGCAAGCTGTATAAAATTGTTTTTTGAAGTATTGCCTCCTTTCTTGTCATGGACTGAATGTTTGTGTCCTCTCCCCACCCCTCATGCTTTAGCCCTTCATCAGATTTACAGGTTGAAGCCTAATCCCCAGTATAATGATATCTGGGGATGGAGTTATTATATTCCTAGTTTTTTAAAGAACCTCCACATTGTTCTCCATAGTGGCAGTACCAGTTTGCATTCCCACCAACAGTGTAAGAGGGTTTCCTTTTCTCCACACACTGTCTAGCATTTATTGTTTGTAGACTTATTGATGTTGGCCAGTCTGACTGGTGTGAGATGATACCTCATTATGGTTTTTATTTGCATTTCTCTAATAATGAGTGAGGTTGAGCATCTTTTCATGTGTTTATTAGCCATCTGTACATCTTCTTTGATGAAATATCTGTTTAGGTCTTTTGCCCACTTTTTGGTTGTGTTGTTCATTTTTCTGGTATTTAACTGCATGAATATTTTGGAGGTTAATTCTTTGTCAGTTGTTTCATTTGCTGTTATTTTCTCTCATTCTGAGGGCAGTTGTTTCCCCTTGCTTTTAGTTTCCTTCATTGTGCAAAAGCTTTTAAGTTTAATTAGATCCCATTTGTTTATTTTTGTTTTTATTTCCATTACTCTGGGAGGTGAATCACAGAGGATCTTGCTGTGATTTATGTTGGAGGGTGTTCTATGTTTTCCTTTGAAGTGAAGTGAAGTGAAGTGAAGTGAAGTCGCTCAGTCGTGTCTGACTCTTTGCGACCCCGTGGACTGTAGCCTACCAGGATTCTCCGTCCATGGGATTCTCCAGGCAAGAATACTGGAGTGGGTTACCATTCCCTTCTCCAGGGCATCTTCCCGACCCAGGGATTGAACCCAGGTCTCCTGGATTGGAGGCAGACACTTCAACCTCTGAGCCACCAGGGAGGCCCATGTTTTCCTTAAGAGTTGGAAACCAGAGAAATTAAGGAAATAATCCCATTCATCATTGCAACAAAAACAATAAAATACTTAGGAACAAATTTACATGAAGAAACGAAAGACCTGTATATACAGAACTGTAAAACATGATGAAAGGATTTTCCAGGCAAGAATACTGGAGTGGGGTGCCACTGCCTTCTCCAGGGGAACTTCCCGACCCAGGGATCGAACCCAGGTCTCCCGCATTGTAGGCAGACACTTTACCATCTGAACCACAAGGGAAGCCCAAAAGAAATCAAAGATGGTACAAATAGATGGAGAAATATACCATTTTCTTGGATTGGAAGAATCAATATAGTGAAAATGAGTATACTACTCAAAGCAATCTATAGATTCAGTGCTGCTGCTGCTAAGTCGCTTTAGTCGTGTCTGACTCTGTGCAACCCCATAGATGGCAGCCCACCAGGCTCCCCGTCCCTGGGAATCTCCAGGCAAGAACACTGGAATGGGTTGCCATTTCCTTCTCCAGTGCATGAAAGTGAAAAGTGAAAGTGAAGTCGCTCAGTCGTGTCTCACTCTTAGTGACCCCAGGGACCGCAGCCTACCAGGCTCCTCCATCCATGGGATTTTCCAGGCAAGAGTACAATCCCTATCAAACTACCAAATATATTTTTCACAGAAACTAAAACAAATAATTTCACAATATGTATGGAAACACAAAAGACCCTGAATAGCCAAAGCAATCCTGAGAAAGAAGAATGGAACTGGAGGAATCAACCTGCCTGACTTCAGACGATACTACAAAACTACAGTCATCAAGACAGTATGATACTGTCACAAAGACAGAAATATAGATCAGTGGAGCAAAATAGAAAGTCCAGAGATAAATCCACCCACCTATGGACATTTTATCTTTGACAAAGGTGGCAAAAATATAAAATGGAGAAAAGACAGTCTCTTCAACAAGTGGTGCTGGGAAAAGTGGTCAATTAGGTGTAAAAGAATGAAAACTATAATACTTTCTAACACCATTCACAAAAATAAACTCATAATGGGTTTAAGAGGGTTAAATGTAAGACCAGAAAGTCTTGTTCATGGTATCTTTAAATATTACTAATACTGCTTTCAGTAGTTTTGTCTAATGATTGTAATTGAGGTATATCATAAATGTTATTCCAGCAAGCTATTAAACTCTTACCATTGCTAAGAGTTGTTCTTCAGTTGCTGAGTCATGTTGAACAATTTGTGACTCCATGGGCTGCAGCACATCAGGATTCTCTGTTCTTCACTGTCTCCCACAGTTGGCTCAAACTCATGTCCATTGAGTCATTGATGCCATCCAACCATCTCATCCTCTGTTGCCCCCTTTTCCTCCTGCCCTCTGTCTTTCCCAGTGTTGGCTCTTTGCATCAGATGGCCAAAGGACTGGAGCTTCAGCTTTAGCATCAGTCCTTCCAATGAACATTCAGGGTTGATTTCCTTTAGGATTGACTGATTTGATCTCCTTGCAGTCAAAGGAATTCTCGAAAGTCTTCTCTAGCATCACAGTTCAAAACCATCGATTCTTCAGTGCTCAGCCTTCTTTATGGTCCAACTCTCACATTCATATGTGACCACAGGAAAAACCATAGCTTTGACTAGAAAGACTTTTGTCAGTAAAGTGACATCTCTGAACTTTTAATACACTGTCTAGGTTTGTCATAGCTTTTCTTCCAAGGAGCAAGCATCTTTAAGTTTCATGGCTGTGGTCATTGTCTGCTGTGATTTTGGAGCCCCTAAAAATAAAGTCTGTTACTATTTCCATTTTTTCCCCATCTATTTGCCGTGAAATGATGTGATGGGATGCCATGATCTTGGTTTTTTGAATGCTGTTTTAAGCCAGGTTTTTCACTTTCCTCTTTCACCTTCATCAAGATGCTCTTTAGTTTCTTTCTTTCTGCCCTTAGGGTGCTATCTTCTGCATATCTCAAGTTGTTGATATTTCTCCCAGCAATCTTGATTCCAGCTTGTGATTCATACAGCCTGACTAACAGCAAAGGCATTAAAAAAAAAAAATAGTGTAACTCTGTTAACATTAATCCAATCATCCAACTTAGTTTTATCTTTCATAATGATTCATATGCAAATTTTTTATGTGTCAAACATTTCTAAGTTCTCCATATGAGAACTAGAGCCTCCCTAAGTGAAAGAAAGAAAGTGAAGTCATTCAGTCGTGCCCGACTCTTTGCGACCCCATGGATAGTAGCCTGCACCAAGCTCCTCTGTCCATGGGATTTTCAAGGCAAGAGTACTGGAGTGGGTTTCCATTTCCTTCTCCAGGGAATCTTCCCAACCCAGGGATCGAACCCAGGTCTCTCACACTGTAGACAGATGCTTTACCATCTGAGCCACCAGGGAAGAGCCTCCCTAACCTCCTGCCAGTTTCCACCTCTGAGAGAAAACCACTTTCAATTCTTTTAACTGATTATTAGATTTTTAGTGCCAAATATCATAGAGCATGGGTTTCTCAGGTGGTGCTAGTGGTAAGGAATCTGCCTGCTAATGCAGGTGACATAAGAGATATGGGTTTGATCCCTGGGTTGTGAAGATCCCCTGGAGGAGGGCACGGCAACCCACTCCAGTATTCTTGCCTAGAGAATCCCCATGGACAGAGGAGCCAGTCTCAGTCCATAGGGTCGCAGAGAGGCTAACACCACTGAAGTGACTGAGGACGCACACACATGTTATATAGCATGCTTCTATAGCAACTTTTTGTTTTCTCACACTTAGGCATTATTTGGAGATCAGCCCTGGGTGTTCTTTGGAAGGAATGATGCTAAAGCTGAAACTCCAGTACTTTGGCCACCTCATTCGAAGAGTTGACTCATTGGAAAAGACTGATGCTGGGAGCGATTGGGGGCAGGAGGAGAAGGGGACGACAGAGGATGAGATGGCTGGATGGTATCACCGACTCGATGGACGTGAGTCTGAGTGAACTCGGGGAGATGGTGATTGACAGGGAGGCCTGGCATGCTGCGATTCATGGGGTCGCAAAGAGTCAAACATGACTTAGCAACTGAACTGAACTGAACTGAAGCATTATTTATGGACATGACTCTATGGAAGATGAGTAATGTTTTGTTGCTCCTGACTTCATGCCACACAGATGCATCTGATTCCTCATCACAAATCTGTATGAAAGTCAAGAAGCAACAGTTAGAACTGGACATGGAAAAACAGACTGGTTCCAAATTGGGAAATGAGTACATCAAGGCTGTATATTGTCACCCTGCTTATTTAACTTATATGCAGAGTACACCATGCAAATACCAGGCTGGATGAAGCCCAAGCTGGAATCAAGATTGTCAGGAGAAATGTCAAAAACCTCAGATATGCAGATGACATCACCTTTATGGAAGAAAGAAGACCCAAAGAGCCTCTTGATGAAAGTGAAAGAGGAGAGTGAAAAAGTTGGCTTAAAACTCAACATTCAGAAAATGAAGATCATGGCATCTGGTCCCATCACTTCATAGCAAATAGATGGGGAAACAGTGGAAACAGTGGCTGACTTTATTTTGGGGGGCTCCAAAATCACGGCAGATGGTGACTGCAGCCATGAAATTAAAAGGCACTTGCTCCTTGGGAGAAAAACTATGACCAACCTAGACAGAATATTAAAAAGCAGAGACATGTCTTTGCCAGAAAAGGTCCATCTAGTCAAAGGTATGGTTTTTTCCAGTGGTCATGTATGTATGTGAGAGTTGGACTACAAAGAAAGCTGAGCCCTGAAGAATTGATGCTTTTGAACTGTGGTGTTGGAGAAGACTCTTGAGAGTCCCTTGGACTGCAAGGAGATCCAACAAGTCCATATTAAAGGAAATCAGTACTGAATGTTTGTTGGAAGGACTAATGCTGAAGCTGAAACTTCAGTACTTTGGCCACCTGATGCAAAGAACTGAATCATTGGAAAAGACCCTGATGCTGGGAAAGATTGAAGGCGGGAGGAAAAGGGGAACGACAGAGGACAAGATGGTTGGATGGCATCACAGACTCGATGGACAAGCTCCGGGAGTTGATGATGGACAAGGAGGCCTGGCGTGCTGCAGTCTCTGGGGTCGCAGAGAGTTGGACATGACTGAGTGACTGAACTGAACTGAACTGAACTGAATATAATTTTGAATAACTTAGTAGTGTCTATATTATGTTATTATGACTGAGGTTGCTATTTATAGCTGACTTGGTAGCATTCCTGGTTTTGGCTTGTGTTGATCCTCTCATCTGTGTGTTTGTATAACCAGCACCATGGTCAGCATCACATGACCACACAGTCTCTCACGTGATAGCCCTTTACAATGACATACGTCCCCACCAAACCAAACCTCTGGCAAATGCCACTGTATTTTGTTTCCATATAATTTCAAGTATGCTATATCAGTGGAATTCGTATTTTGAGATTGGCTTTATGTACTCAACCTAGTACCTTCAAGAAACTTACAATTGTTGCACACACACATATATAAAACTCATCCTTTGGGCTGTTGAATAGTATTTCCTGTTATGGATGCAGTTTGTTAAACTGTACACATATTGGTAGATTTTTTTCTTTTTTCAAGTTTTTGCTTTACAGAAAAATCCTCTATAACATTCATGCACAGGTTTTGTGTGGAGGTAGTTTTTGTTTTTCTGAATAAATGTCTAGAAGCGTAATTTCTGGGTCATATAATGCACTTCTTTTTGTGAAAGGAGTAAGAAGTGATTCCTTTTTTGGAGGCAGGTCATACAAGTTCTGAGATCCACGTTGCACTGTGAAATTGGCTAAATTTTACTAATTACATCTTTAAAGGACTGGAGTAAGAAATCATTACAGGAGCAGACCTGCTTCCATTCCACAGGGTTGAGAGGCCCTGGAGAAACTTCTTTTGGTTGAGGCAGGTGTAGAATCAGACTACAAGCCAGCCACATCCTAGAGTTCTGGAATTGGTACTTTGGGACAAGCCCACAGCCACAGATTCTTCCTGGGGTCTGTGAGTTTGCCTAGGGCTCCCAAACTGGGGTTCACCATGAATGAGGTCAGGGGCCCAATGGAGAGAATAGTGGCCCCAAGTTCTAGCCAAATAAGGAGCAAGTTTATTTCTATTAGGTTTGTTCACTCTCTCTGAAAACATAAGTAACTCCTCACTCTCCATGAGCCTTCTCTGTCTGAATTCTATTTCACCATCAGAAGCAGAAACTGTCTAGAATGCAGAAGCAGATTACAATTTCACAAACATTTCACATCATCATAGGCACTTCCTCTTACATCTTGGGAGGTGGGGCTTCTCTCCTCTCCACCAAGCACAGATGTTCTGGTTTTCCCTAGGACACATTTGGACACAGCGGGCTCCTCAGGCCTCTACGATGCCCATCCCTGCCTTCTGGGTCCACCCTCCTCCTCTTTGCCTGCTGCTGACTCTGCTGCTGGGACTCACAGGTAAGTATTCCTTTGGGTAGAATCTCCTTTTTCCTGCCTTCTGGACCTTCACTGCCCCAGTACTTTTAGGGTCTCCATGTAAACATGAGTGCTCAATCCATGCTACAGAAGTCCAAGGGGTAGACATTATCTGAGAGCATAAAATCAGGGGTCTGAGTGTTTTCTCTGTGGATCCATCACCTGCAGCCTATTACCAGAGGCTTCCAAACAGATACTTCAAACACCAACCATGACGGATTTGTGCATATTATCTAATTCTCACAATGTCCCAGTGTGATAACTATTAACAGTGAACTGCAGATGGGGAAATTGAGTCAGAGAGTAACTTGACCAATGTCACAATGTCATCTAAGGCAGTAGAGCACAGGATTAAAATCCAGGATGTTCAGCTGCAGAATTGATTCTTTGAGCCATGTTGTGCTGCTCAGCTTCTCAGAGGAGCCTAATTGCAGAAAAATCAGAAAACAGAGAAGTAAATAATAGGTAAGTCATCACACACCATGCTACTCATTTAAAAATCTTACAGTGCGTACTCCCAAACTTTTGTTGGTGATGTGTTAGATGGTTCCTATCTGCTAACTTTTTTTTTAAACTGGGCTTTAAACATCTGTTATAATGGTGTTTGATCCTCAAAACAGCTTGTACACTATCATGCTAGGCTACACTTTAATACATGTTTGTGGATGCATGATATGTGTATGTTTATGTATGTGAATGAGTGGGTATGAGGAAGTGTTCTCAGAAATGAGATTTCAGAAAGACTTCCTTATTTTTCCCATGAGTCATTTTTCACTCTACATGAAATGACATAGACAGATAATTAGTTTCTGCTGCCTTTCAGCAACAACTCTCCTTTTAACTTCTCTATATATTTATCCTTGGAAAAGTGAAAGTGTTAGTTGCTCAGTTGGGTCTGACTCTCTGCGACACTATGGATTGTAGCCCACCAGGCTCCTCTGTCCATGGAATTTTCCAGGCAAGAATACTGGAATGGGTAGCCATGCCCGTCTCCAGGGCATCTTACCAACCCACGGATCGAACCCAGGTCTCCTTCATTCCAGGCAGGTTCTTTAGCGTCTGAGCCACCAGGGCTTACCCTTCCTCAAACTCTTAAGAAAACTTGGTTCTTGGTAAATGGGTAGAATTTTGTGCGTACCCATCTTGGAGTCCCCTCTTTTGTGCTGGATAGGGGTGAGGAAGAAAGGAGGGGATTAAAGACACCGAGACTCTTGCCTATATGATCTATATACTCATATCCATATCTGTAATTATATTTATACCCATATTTATAAGAATCTATATCATCTAATGCTCGTTGAAGCCTGCACACCTCAGGAAATCTATTGAGTAAAAACTATTCATTTTCTTGCACATTCGTCTTGTGCCAGACACTGTTGGAAATGCTCACAGTTGTTTACTCATGTGACATCAAATCCAAACTAGAGCCTCTGGTCACCCCTACCTTACAGAGAAGAAAACAGAGCAAGGAGAAGTTCAAGGTCACTCAGTGGTAAATGGTAGAGGTATGGTTTAAATTCAAGCAATCTGATACTAGAGCTCATGAGTTGAACTGTTGGTCTTCTTGATGCTGTGGCCCTGCTTCTATCTCACGATCATGAGATTTCAGCCACTTCTGTCAATAGTTTGCAGAGCGGGGAGTGTGGGGAAGAGGGTTTGTGGTTTTCTTCTTCTGGGCTCTTCTGCTTCTTGCATACATACAAGTCACTTTTGTTTTCCCCAAGTCATATATTCATTCTGGCATTTGGTTGACAATACACTACTGAGGACATAGAAGCAACTAGAACATTTGAGGTTATGATATACATGCAAAAAAGAAGACGTAAAAATGGCTAGCACCTGGACAGTAGCTAGTAGAGATAAGAGGGAAAAAATTCAGGTTCTGGGTGCACGCTGAAGAGGATTTTCTGATGCATAGTATGTGTGGTGGGAGAAAAGACTATGGCTTTGAGATTTGTGCATCTAGAAGTATGGTGGCTCAGCTGAGATACAGAGGGTGGCAGGGGTTGGGAGGAGATTCAGTTTGGTTTCAGATGTTGTTAACTGTGAGATATCTATTTCTATCCAAAAAACATGACAAGTGGATAGTTGGACAAGCAAGTTCAGAGGAAAGACCTGGGCCAAAGATGTAAATTAAAAAATTATTAATTTATGATTGTAGAGATTTTTTTTTCCTATTCCTTGATTCTCTGATCCCTCTTCTCTACTCCCTCCATTTCTCTCTGCAACTTTTTTTCATGTTTCTTCCCGTTTTTGTCTTAGCAGTTCACCTTCCCCAACCTCAGTCTTCTTTTTCAGACTTTAAAAACTAAACCATCTGATGATGTTGGCACATCACAGGACCTTCCCTGTAATAAGGTGCACTCTTGTTAGGAGGCATGCTGCTGCTGCTGCTGCTAAGTCACTTCAGTCATGTCCAACTCTGTGTGACCCCATAGACGGCAGCCCACCAGGCTCCCCCCTCCAGTCCCTGGGATTCTCCAGGCAAGAACACTGGAATGGGTTGCCATTTCCTTCTCCAATGCATGAAAGTGAAAAGTGAAAGTGAAGTCGCTCAGTCATGTCTCACTCTTAGCGACCCCATGGACTGCCGCCCACCAGGCTCCTCCGACCATGGAATTTTCCAGGCAAGAGTACTGGAGTGGGGTGAGTGGGTCATTGCCTTCTCCGGTTAGGAGGCATAATTGGTTACAAATAGTGCTTAAGCAAAAGTCACTCAGTTGTGTCCTACTCTGCAACCCCATGGACTATACAGTCCATGGAGTTCTCCAGGCCAGAACACTGGAGTGGGTAGCCTTTCCCTTCTTCAGGGAATCTTCCCAACCCAGGTCTCCTGCATTGCAGGCAGATTCTTTACCAGTTGAGCTACGAGGGAAGCCCCAAATAGTGCTTAGTGGGTGGACTTGTCAGTTCACACTCTGCTCAGGTGAACCACACATGTTCTCCCTAAAGAGTAGGGAAGAAATAGAAAAAAAAAACAAACAACAGGATTTGTTTGTGGCATCAAAACAACTTGTTCTTTTGATTTACATCCCAGCAATTAGGCTTATGCATGTTTAATAGGATATTTCAGATAAGAAAGAATGTGTTTGTATTTCTATCTCCTGAAACTAGATAGTCAGTGAGGCAATGAAATTAACCTGGAAAATTTGTTCAGTTCAGTTCAGTCGCTCAGTCGTGACCGACTCTTTGCGACCCCATGAATTGTAGCACGCAAGGCCTCCCTGTCCATCATCAACTCCCGGAGTTCACTCAGACTCACGTCCACTGAGTCAGCAATGCCATCCAGCCATCTCATCCTCTGTTGTCCCCTTCTCCTCTGGCCCCCAATCCCTCCCAGCATCAGAGTCTTTTCCAATGAGTCAACTCTTCACATGAGGTGGCCAAAGTACTGGAGTTTCAGCTTCAGCATCATTCCCTCCAAAGAAATCCCAGGGCTGATCTCCTTCAGAATGGACTGGTTAGATATCCTTGCAGTCCAAGGGACTTTCAAGAGTCTTCTCCAACACCACAGTTCAAAAGCATCAATTCTTTGGCATGACCCTTATTTTCAGTTTTGTTTTGTTTTGTTTTTGTTTTTGGCAGTTACAAACGTTTATTTTTACTTCAGTCTGATGGAGTTCGTCTCCAGCAAAGTCTGAATAAGCTCCTGTTGCTATTTGAGCCATAAACTATACAGGTGTGATCTGATGGCATATATGTCAATGCTCTTGGGTCTAAGAAAGAAGTTTCTGTCTATACACTTGCAGGACTTCTGTTTTACATTTATTTAATTTTTTTAAAATTTTTTTATTTTTAAACTTTACAATATTGTATTGGTTTTGCCAAATATCAAAATGAATCCGCCACAGGTATACATGTGTTCCCCATCCTGAACCCTCCTCCCTCTTCCCTCCCATACCATCCCTCTGGGTCGTCCCAGTGCACCAGCCCCAAGCATCCAGTATCGTGCATCGAACCTGGACTGGCGACTCGTTCCATATATGATATTATACATATTTCAATGCCATTCTCCCAAATCACCCCACCCTCTCCCTCTCCCACAGAGTCCAAAAGACTGTTCTATACATCAGTGTCTCTTTGGCTGTCTCATATACAGGGTTATTGTTACCATCTTTCTAAATTCCATATATATGCGTTAGTATACTGTATTGGTGTTTTTCTTTCTGGCTTACTTCACTCTGTACAATAGGCTCCAGTTTCACCCACCTCATTAGAACTGATTCAAATGTATTCTTTTTAATGGCTGAGTAATACTCCATTGTGTATATGTACCACAGCTTTCTTATCCATTCATCTGTTGATGGACATCTAGGTTGCTTCCATGTCCTGGCTATTATAAACAGTGCTGTGATGAACACTGGGGTACACGTGTCTCTTTCAATTCTGGTTTCGTCAGTGTGTATGCCCAGCAGTGGGATTGCTGGAGGATATTTAGGGCTAGCTCACTGTGGTTTTAATTTGCATGTTCCAATTAGTAGTGATGTTGAGCACTGTTTTATATGCTTGTTGACTGTCTACATATATTCTTTGGAGAAATGCCTGTTCAATTTTTTTGATCATTTTTAAGTTGAGTTGTTTGTTATTTTGTTGCTGAATAGTAGGATTTCCCTTTACAGTTGCTTTCTGTGCATCTCACATGTATTTATATTATGTGTTTATGTTTTCATTTGTCTCCAGGCATTCTCTAATTCCCCTGGTGATTTCATCTTTTACCTACTGATTTTTTAAGAGAATGTTGTTTGATTTTTATGTATTGGTGAATATCTTATTTCTGTTTCTGTTATTGATCTAGTTTGATTTTTCAAACTGTTTGACTGGTGAGTTGCTTGAATAACCCTCATTCAGATTCCATTAATTTGCCTCCTCATTCATCCTGCGTGACAATGACACATACATAGATTTTTGTTATGGCAACTGGTTTCTGTAACTGTCAGGACAGATATGTGTGATAGATAGAAAATAATCCCCCAACATAGGAGGAGCAATCAAAATTGTGAAGTAGGAGAAGCTCACCTTCTCCCACAAATATTTCAAAAATACATTTACATACAGAACAATTTTCACAATATTTACTGAGCACTGGCAGAACTTAGACTTTTGAAATGGCAGGAAAATCTCCATGCAACCGGATAGGACAAAAGAAAAAAAGAAGAAAGTAAGACAGGAATCAGGAGGGGATCTGCACACCTTGGGGAGAACTGTGAAAGAGACAGGTTCCTGCACTCTAGGAAGTCTCCTCACCAGTAGGGATATAAGCTGGGACAGAGGGGGAGCTTCAGAGTCTCAGAGGAGAATACAACACCTGGTTTGCAGTAGCTAGACCAGACAGAGACTTGCACGGATGGTCAGTGCCATTGATCAGCACTCCCCAGCCTGAGAAAATCCTGGGCCCATTGGGTGGGAGCTGGGTGCTTGTAGCTCAGGATTCAGAGATCAGACCCTGGCAAAGGATTGTGTGGAAATAGCCTGAAGGTGCAGGAGCCTGATATGACCTCACCTGAGGGTGTATTGTTTGAGGGGTGTGCAAGGGGAGGGGTAGGACCCACCATTTTCTCTGCTCTCAGGTGGCAAGATACTGCCTACACAGCTCCAGGAGGTATCACTAGTCACTCCTGCCAAGCCCTTGTTTAGAAGTAGTTGCACTCAGGAGGGCACTGTTGTGCCCTGGGGCTACAGGAATGGTTGACAGCTACGTCCACTCCCATAATGAGCTCCAAGGCATGTGTGAGTGACCACCACTACCACGAACCCAAGAACAAGGCACCAGCCACCACATCTGCACACCCCCATCAAGGCAATAATGGTGAACATACGCTGAGGGAAGAGGTAGCAGGCATCCACACTGAAAATAGTCTCTGCACCAAAAATATTAAACCCACACAAACTACGCAGGGATGCTCCCCAAGAAATAGTCCTTCAAGACCACAGTAGATATCTTTTCTTCTAAACTCACAGAATAAGAAAAGTATAGGTAAAATGAAGACGCAAAGAATCAATTCCAGTTAAAAGACCAAGAGAATTCCCCTGAAAGAACAAACAATGACAGACATTTTTAGACTAATAGACACTGATTTGAAAAGGGAAATAATGAAAATACTAAAAGAATTAAGCAGGCTATCAACGGAAATGCAAAATATTGTAAAAAGGAACTAGAAAAATCATTTTCTGAGATGAAAAGTGAACTAAAGGCAATGAATAGCAGAAAAAATAATGCAGAAGAACAAAAAAGTGATCTGGAAGATAGAATAATGAAAATCACTGAGTCAGAAAAGTATACAGACATTCAAGCAAAAGGAAACCAAAGCAATAAAAGCAATTTAAAAAATATGAGACTTATGGAATAACAAAAAGCTTGAAAACCTACACGTAATAGAGATTCCAGAAAGGAAAGAAAGAGAAAGGGGAGTCAAAAATTTGAAGAAATTAAAGCTAGGAACTTCCCAAATCTAAAGAAGGAAACCGGTATTCAGGAACAGGAAGCTCAAAGGGTCCCAAATACCATAAACCCAAACAGATCTATACCAAGGCATATTAAAATAAAAATGGCAAAAGTTAGAGAATTCTAAAAGGTAGCAAGAGATAAACAAAGAGTTAACTACAAGGGAACCCTCAAAAGGCTATCAGCAGATTTCTCTACAGAAGGATTGCAGGCCAGAGGGGGTGGCAAGACATTGATTCAAAGTCCTAAAAGGGAAAAATCTGCAACCTAGGATCTTCTACCCACCAAGATATTTATTTAGAGTGGAAGGAGTGATAAAGAATTTTTCAGACAAGCAAAGCTAAAAGAAAACATCAATACTAAACCTATTCTAAAAGAAACATTGAAAAGTCTTCACTACCTAGAAAAGGAGTATGAACATATAGGAAAGAGTAAATCACAATTGAAAAACAGATCACCTAAATAAGCTAATACACATATTTTAAAATAAAAATTCTGTGGAAGTGATGATAAAGACAGTGAACAGCAAAAGGATTAATATGAAGATGTAAAAGGGGACATCAGAATCATATTGATGAAATGTAGGGAAGGAGAGTAGGAAAATATACCCTTAAAAAATTTCCTAGAAAGTGTTTGAACCTATATGACTATCAGTCTAAGGCAAGTAGATATATGATGAGGTTAACATACTTGAGAAACATGGTAAACACATATCAAAAACATACAATAGAGTCACAAAAACCAAAAACATGAGTATAATATAAAAGAAAATCATCAAACCACAAAAGGGAAAAGAAAGAGACAATATAGAAATATAAAATCGATGGGAAAACAAGGCATAAATTGATAATAAATACATATTTA
Organism: Bos taurus; assembly: GCF_002263795.3. NCBI lineage: Eukaryota > Metazoa > Chordata > Mammalia > Artiodactyla > Bovidae > Bos > Bos taurus. The sequence continues at coordinate 53,382,447 of NC_037340.1, forward strand.
TCAATAATTAATTTAAATATCAATGGAATGAATGCTCCAATCAAAAGACACATAGTGGCATATTGGATTTTAAAAAGTAAGAGCCTACAGTATGCTGCCTTCAGGAGATTCACTTTAGGGCAAAAGATACACATCAATTGAGAGTAAGGGGATGGAAAAAGATATTTCATGCAAACAGAAGTGGCAAGAAAGCCAAGGCCACAATACTCACATCAGACAAAACAGACTTTAAAACAAAGGCCATAAAGATAAATAACAAGGCCACTATACATTGATAAAAGAATCAATATAAGAATAGGTTTTAATATTTATCAAAATATATGCACCTAATATACCAATCCCAAAGAAAGGCAATGCCAAAGAATGCTCAAACTACCACACTCATCTCACAAGCTAGTAAAGTAATGCTCAAAATTCTTCAAGCCAGGCTTCAGTAATACATGAACCGTGAACTTCCAGATGTTCAAGCTGGTTTTAGAAAAGGCAGAGAAACCAGAGATCAAATTGCCAACATCCTCTGGATCATGGAAAAAGCAAGAGAGTTCCAGAAAAACATCTATTTCTGCTTTATTGACTATGCCAAAGCCTTTGACTGTGTGGATCACAATAAACTGTGGAAAATTCTTCAAGAGATGGAAATACCAGACCACCTGATTTGCCTCTTGAGAAATTTGTATGAAGGTCAGGAAGCAACAGTTAGAACTGGACATGGAACAACAGACTGGTTCCAAATAGGAAAAAGAGTACGTCAAGGCTGTATATTGTCACCCTGCTTATTTAACTTCTATGCAGAGTACATCATGAGAAATGCTGGGCTGGAAGAAGCACAAGCTGGAATCAAGATTGCTGGGAGAACTATCAATAACCTCAGATATGCAGATGATACCACCCTTATGGCAGAAAGTGAAGAGGAACTAAAGAACCTCTTGATGAAAGTGAAAGAGGAGAGTGAAAAAGTTGGCTTAAAGCTCAACATTCAGAAAACAAAGATCATGGCATCTGGTCCCATCACTTCATGGGAAATAGATGGGGAAACAGTGGAAACAGTGTCAGACTTTATTTTTGGGGGCTCCAAAATCACTGCAGGTGGTGACTGCAGCCATGAAATTAAAAGACACTTACTCCTTGGAAAACAAGTTATGACCAACCTAGATAGCATATTGAAAAGCAGAGACATTACTTTGCCAACAAAGGTCTGTCTAGTCAGGGCTATGGTTTTTCCAGTGGTCATGTGTGGATGTGAGAGTTAGACTGTGAAGAAAGCTGAATGCTGAAGAATTGGTGCTTTTGAACTGTGGTGTTGGAGAAGACTCTTGAGAGTCCCTTGGACTGCAAGGAGATCCAACCAGTCCATTCTGAAGGAGATCAGCCCTGGGATTTCTTTGGAAGGAATGATGCTAAAGCTGAAACTCCAGTACTTTGGCCACCTCATGCGAAGAGTTGACTCATTGGAAAAGACTCTGATGCTGGGAGGGATTGGGGGCAGGAGGAGAAGGGGATGACAGAGGATGAGATGGCTGGATGGCACCACTGACTCGATGGACATGAGTCTGAGTGAACTCTGGGAGTGGGTGATGGACAGGGAGGCCTGATGTGCTGTGATTCATGGGGTCACAAAGAGTTGGTCACGACTGAGAGACTGAACTGAACTGAACTGATGGGGAGAATAACCCAGATTATCATTGTGGACCAATATACCCTTATAAAAAGGAGGCAGAGAAGCCAAAGTGAGAGAAGCACAAGTGACAATGGAAGCAAGACTGACTCATAAGAAGATGGAAACCATGAGAAAAGGAGTGCAGACAGTCTCAAGAATTTGGAGAGGCAATGATCACCGCCTCCAGGAGAAATATTTCCCAGCTGACTCCTTGATTTTAGTCCAATAATATAATTTTTGGTACGTTGACATCCAGCATTATAATGAGACTGTCATTTTAAACCACTAAATGTTTGATAATTTCTCTCAGAGCCTTAGGTAACTAATTTAACATGACCATGTCATTGGAAAAAATTCCAAGCACTTGGATCAATGTTTTACTTTCTTCTTAAACTTCATGTTCACTGTGTGTTGGGAGCTCTGCATATCACTGTCACTCAAGTATCCAGGTCGTTGGAGCTAAGTCCGACATGAGAATGTGTATTTCTGGGGAAGGGGGACATTGGTTCATAAAGGTTTTTACAGTTAAATGAAAACCATGCCAAATACATTCATCACTTCTCCTTACAACTCAGTGATCTAAGAGGTCATGTGGTCTCACCTAATGCAAAGGATAGAAATGCATCACTCCCTAAGGACACATAGTGAACAGCCAGAAGTATTTGGTGGAGCACGACACTTCCAGAGAGGGCTTAATGCCCAAATCCAGTCTCTGCCACATCACTGACCTCTCTGTGCCTCGGTTCCTCCCTTGTATAAGGATCTCATGTAACAGGCTCATTGTGCAGGTTACATGCAATGTACATGCAACATACATGCAAAAGGCTGAGTTCAAGGCTGGATCATGGAATACAAAGTCAATGAAGGCTGCCACATCACTGACTTCCGTGACTCAGTTCCTCTCTTGTATTAGTGTCTTACATTACAGGCTCGTTGTGCAAGCTACATGCAATGCACATGCAGTGTGCTGAGTTTAAGGCCCATTCATGGTGCATTCAGACAATGAAAGCTCTTCTTGATCGTTGAAAAACATGTAAGAAAACGTACAGGATCACATGCGGATGAATAAATAACTGCTTTGTGTCTTCCTCCAGGATCGGCAGGTGACGGGGAGCTGCAGGTGATTCAGCCTGAGAGGTCAGTGTCTGTTGCAGCAGGAGAGACGGCCACTCTGCACTGCACCGTGACTTCCCTGAGCCCCATGGGGCCCATCAAGTGGTTCAGGGGAACTGGGCCAGGTCGGGAGTTCATCTACAGTCAAAAAGAAGCTCCTTTCCCCAGAGTAACAAGTGTTGCAGATGTCACAAAGAGAAACAACATGGACTATTCCATCCGCATCAGTAACATCACCCGAGCAGACTCTGGTGTCTACTTCTGTGTGAAGTTCCAGAAAGGAGAACGTGGTGACATGGAGTTTAAGTCTGGACCAGGCACTCATCTCACTGTGAGTGGTGAGTACAGCCTTTGTCCCCTGTATTCCGATAACATGTCGACAAGAATGCCTTCCACCCTTTGAATCAATCATGATCTGGGTCATGATCAGATTTCATTCCCTTCTATAGATCAGGGGAGTTGAGGCCTATTTGTTCAAGGCCCCATGGCTGGTAAAAGTGAGAAAATTCTGAGTCCCCAGTCTGCCTGGCTCCACAACCCTTGTCTTTTTCACTCCATTCAGCCCTTTGGTTCCAGGGATAAAAGAGATGAATGTCTGAGTCCCTTGCTCCATCAACTGTCCAGACCTCATTCCTGCCTCCATAGAATGCTCACCTCAATGTGGCTGAGTCTTCTCTTTATTCACGCATACTGAACACCTACTGTGAGCCAGGGCCTGGTCCAGATGCTATGGAAGCAGAAGTGAACAAAGCAGAAAAGGGCTCTTATTCCATGAAGCTTATGTTCTCTTTCCTCTGAAAGAAGAGAGATTCATCTAGGGCAAGGAGTGAAAATTTTATCTATTTCCTCTTCAGAAGCATCACACTGAGAAGAAATTCCTATAGCACAGGCTCAGTGGTTACTCTGATGGCCCTGCTTGGAGGAGATGCCTAGAGGTTGGGTGTTTCCTGGGAATCTGTTAAGAAGACCCTCCTGTGATTCAGGGATTGACTCACACAGTCACTGAAGGCTCCCAGCAGAGCTGGGTCATCTCAGAATGTCCCTCCCCAGGGAAGAGGTTCATGTGGGTGACTTAGGAGCAGCCCCACTGAGGTAGCAACGGTGATCATTTAGAGTGTTCTGACCAAAACTCTGGATCCTGGGCTGTCAGCAGAGGAAGGACCTTTAGACACCATCCTCCCAACCTCCCACGTACACATGGGGGCCTGAGGGCAAGAGGTATAGGGGCCCTGACCACAGTCACATGGTCAGTGAGGGGATCCTTCCAGAACCCAATCTATTTCAAAGCCAGTCTTCTTCCTGCACTGGCACTGGAACTCAATTCATGGAAGAACCTGGCACATAGGATTTGAAGAATAAAAATTCCTTGAATTAATCATGGAATAAGCTCTTTTAATGGTTTTCCTAAAGTTTCTGAAGGCCCCTCACATTCAGACCCTGAGCCTGTTGTGACTGGAAACCACTCCTTACTTTCAGCCACATGATTCCAAATCCCTCATTCCATATGAGCACCTAGAGCTGCCCTGTTTTCCAACAGCTACCTAACTCTCAGCATATGGAGACAGCATCATTCATCTTACAGTTTCCTGTTGATGGACACTAAGTTGTTCCTAACCTTGGGCTACTGAAACAGTGCTGAGGTCGATAATCTTTCTGTCTGTCACTCTCCTCAAAGGGGAGGTAACCACTGGAAGTGGCTTTGCTAGGTTGCAGCTGTCGACTGAAAAAAAATGTACAATGTGAGAGTTGTGGGTTTAGTTTTATTTGGAGCAAAAAGAGGACTATAGCCTGGGAGACAGCATTTCAGGTAGCTCTGAGAGATTGCTCCAAAGAAGTTGGGGGGTGGGGGCAATATATATGTGCTTTTGGTGAAGGGAGTACATGCAATCAAGCACACGCGTTTTGCAGCAGGTTTATGCTAGTCACAAGGAACAGATGTCACCATGAAAGATTTTGATGCTTTTCTAGATATGAGGAGATGCAAGAACTGGGCTCATAAAATCATCTCCAGAAAATATCTAAGGATCTGAAGGCCTGTTCTGCCAGGTTTTTCCAGATCACAGAGTGCCTCCTTTCTGATCTTCTTTCAGGAGGTGTTGAAGGTCAGCAGCTACAGTGGCTCATAGTTTAACCCTTGTAAAGATAGAAAGCAAGTGTCAATTTGTATGTGACTAAGGATACGTGTATAATACTTTGAGTGGATATTGCTAAATTTCCCTCTTAGTCATGGTAGCCACTGAGCCTCCTCAACCTTCAGACATCAGCAGGGAAGGTGGTTTTTTCCTGATCTGCAGCTATTACTTAGCTTCCTAGATGGTGGGTCCCTTGCTCAACCTTGGTCACAAGTAGTAAGTGGTTCCACCACCACTCAGATATGCGGCTTCCCGGAAGGTGGATCATCCTCTTCTCCAGGCTGCCTGCCCAGATGATTCCCTGGATGAGAAAGGAGGGAGGCGAGGGGGTCAGAGAGCATCAGCTTCTCAGATACTGAACCTTTCTCATGACATTTACTCCTTATAACCAGTGTTCAGAAAGAAGGGTGTCGGATGAGGACACTGATGCTCAGAGAGGGGACTTGTTTAGTGAGTAAGGGAGCCAAGATTGAACCCCAGGCACTTTGACTCACAGCCCTGCTCTCTGCACAGTGGGGGGGAAATCTCCAACTCTGTCCTCTGAAATCCTTGTATTGTTCTGTTCTTCAGCAGTGGCACTAAAGAGAAGTCCACTGTGGAAGGTAAGTTTAGCTTTACAACCTGGACCAGACAGATACTGCAGTGTCTCTTGATGGGATGGGCGGAACCTCTTCTAAATGGCAGCACTCAGCACACTTAGCAGCATCAGGAGATTTCCTCCTTTGTTGTGATGTTGCCCCTTCACTAGGCTCCTATGGAGCAGGTCTGGAAAGGTTGGTGTGGACAGAGCCCAGAGGGGCCACTGCAACCCCAGCAGCACTGGGCATGCCCATTCCTGGCTCTGCAGACTGAGGATGAGGAGGGGGAGGTGTTCCCTAGAGGGTGGTGGGTCCCCACGTGAGCAAGAGTCCCTGTTCTAGACTCAGGTGTCAGGGGCTTGTGTCTGCCCTTGCGGCTTCGGAGTCTCTATGCCTGGGCCCTCAGAGGCCACGCCCCCCTGTAGTCACTTGAAGTCAAGAATCTGAGAGAAAAGGGGAAAGTGGTGGTTGTTGTGGGGGGTTCTGAGGGTGGGTGCGTGTTCTGCTGATGGAAATGAAAGCTTGGAGCTGACAGGAAATATTGGGACATAGTGGAGGGAAGGGTGAAGACGTAGTCCCTTCATTTCTTTCAGCCTCAGTTTTCTCTTCTGTAAAATAGTGATCATCACTGTCTCCTTTCAGGAGAGTTGGAAGTATTTGAGGTGCTCTGTCTAAATCACCAGCACAGAGTAGAGACACCCAGACTGGGGTATTATTTCAAGGCTGTGACCCAATTCCCCGTGTCCCCATTCCTCACCTGTAATGTTTGCAGAATGTACTGAGGGCACATGGCCTGGTGACAGGGCAGCCCCTCAGGGAGCAATGGGGCTGACCTTACAGGCCATGTGGTCCTCACAGAGCCTCTAGTCCTCAGTTTCCCCATCTGTGAAATGGTGGTAATCACACTACCTTTCAGGAGTCTGTGATGACTGGAGAGGGCTAAGAAACCCTGGATGGAGTGGGTTAGGGTGTCCCTGAGCTCAGTGCACAGCAGTTGAGAGCCTGAGCCTCGCCCCTGCCTGGGCTCCTATTCCAACTCTGGGACCTCTGACGAGTCCCTCCCAAGTTGGCGCTCAGTGTCCTCTTCCTTCAGTGATGGCCCCGCCCTCACAGAACAGCTGCAGGGACTGAGTAAGGGACGCATGTCAAGAGCTTAGAGCAGAGCCGGGCATGTGATACATGTTCCATTAATGTGGGCTCTGATGTGCCAAAGATAGAGGACCTCCATAAACCATAAACAAAATGAAAAAAACAATCTACAGAAAGGGAGAAAATATTTTTAAATGATGCAGCTGACAAGGGCTTTATTTCCAAAATATACAACAGCTCATACAACTCAAAAATAACAAAAAGCAAACAACCCAATTGAAAAATGGGCAGAAGACCTAAGTAGACATTTTTCCAAAGAAGAAATACAAATGACTGAGGCACATGAAAAGATGCTCAACATTACTAATTATTAGAGAAATGCAAATTAAAACTACAGTGAGGCACCACTTCACACTGGTCAGAATGGCCATCATTAAAATTTGTACGACTCATATCGATGTATAGCAAAACCATCACAATATTGTAAAGCAATTATCCTCCATTTAAAATAAATATGTATTTTTTAAGTTGTACAAATAACAAATGCTAGTGAGGATGTGGAGAAAAGGGAGGCCCGCCTATACTACTGGTGTGAATGTAAACTGATGTGACCACTATGGAAAATATTATGGAAGTTCCTCATAAAACTAAAATTATCATATGAACCAGAAATCCAACCCCAGGGCATATATCTTTTTCTCCAAAAAGACACATACATCCTTATGTTCATAGCAGTACTATTCACAATGGCTAAGACAAGGAAACAAAGTACATGTCCATCAATAGATGAATGAATGAAAAGATGTGGAACATATATACAATGGAATACTGCTGCTGCTGCTGCTGCTTAAGTCGCTTCAGTTGTGTCCGACTCTGTGCAACCCCATAGACGGCAGCCCACCAGGCTCCTCCATCCCTGGGATTCTCCAGGCAAGAATACTGGAGTGGGTTGCCATTTCTTTATCCACACAATGGGATACTACTCAGCTGTAAAAAATGAAGAATAATGCCATTTGCAACAGCATAGATAAACTAGTGATTATCATACTAAGTGAAGTAAGTCAGAACAAGAAAGACAAATACCATATGATATCATTTGTATGTGGAATCCAAAAAATGACTCAGGGAATTGCCTGATGGTCAATGGTTAGGATTTCATAATTCCATTGCAGGGGCCTGGGATTGATTCCTGGTAGGGGACCAAAGTGGAGAAGGCAATGGCACCCCACTCCGGCACTCATGCCTGGAAAATCCCATGGATGGAGGAGCCTGGTGGGCTGCAGTCCATGGGGTCGCTAAGAGTCGGACACGACTGAGCGACTTCACTTTCACTTTTCGCTTTCATGCATTGGAGAAGGAAATGGCAACCCACTCCAGTGTTCTTGCCTGGAGAATCCCAGGGGCAGGAGAGCCTGGTGGGCTGACGTCTATGGGGTCACACAGAGTCGGACACGACTGAAGCGACTTAGCAGCAGCAGGGGACCAAAGAACCTCAAGGTACACGATGTGGCCTAAAAAAAGAAAAAGAGAGACACACACAAGTGTACCTACCTATGAAACAGAAACAGACTCAAGGACATAGAGAACAGAGTTGCAGTTGTCAAGGTAAATGGGGTAGGGGTTAGGTAAGCTATTCGATGGACGTGAGTCTGAGTGAACTCCGGGAGTTGGTGATGGACAGGGAGGCCTGGCGTGCTGCGATTCATGGGGTCGCAAAGAGTCGGACACGACTGAGTGACTGAACTGACCTGAACTGAAGCTATTATATATAGAAAGGATAAAGAACAAGGTCCTACTGTACAGCACACAGAACTATATTCAATATCCTGGGATAAACAATAACAGAAAAGAATATATTTCAAATGTATATGTATAACTGAGTCACATTTTGTGCTGCAAAATTAATACAGCATTGTAAACCAATACACTTCGATTAAAGCAAGTTATAGATTAAGTAAACAAAATGTAGCCCCCCAAAGAGATCCATGTCCTAACACTCACTAGTGAATGTTTTACTTTACATGGAAAAAAACATTTGCAAAAGTGATTAAGGCTCTTGCTATGGGAGAATATGCTTGCTTATACATGGGAGCCCAATATAATCTTATAAGAAGAGCCAGGAAATCCAAAGTTAGAATCCAGGTGACAATGGAAGCACAACTGGAGTCATAAGAAGACAGAAACCTTGAGAAGAACGTAGACAGTGTCAAAAATGTGCAGAGGCGATGATGAGAGCGTCTGGAGAAATGTAGCCCAGTTGACTCCTTGATTTTAGTCCAGTAATACTGCTTTTGGTCCTTTCACACCCAGAATTATAAGACAATAAAACTATCATTGAGTCACTAAGTTTTTGTTAATTTATTGCAGCTTCCTTAGGTAACTAATATAACATATGTCATTGTGACACAGTTATAATATAACTGTGTCATTGTGCCTTTGGAAAAAATCCCAGGGAGTTGAAACAATGTTTTACTTTCTTCATAAACTTAATGTTCATTGTGAATATCTGAATATCACTGTCACTCAAGTATACAGGTTGTTGGAGCAAATTGCTTCATGAGTATGTGGATCCCTGGGGAGGAGTGAAGTTGGTCTATAAAGGTATTTGCAGCTTAATGAATAACATACAAAATACATGCATCACTTCTCCTCATAACTCAGTGATCTAAGAGGTCATGTTCAGTTCAGTTCAGTTGCTCAGTTGTGTCCGACTCTTTGCAACCCCATGAACTGCAGCATGCCAGGCCTCCCTGTCCATCACCAACTCCCAGACTCTACCCAAACCCATGTCCATTGTGTCAGTGATGCCATCCAATCATCTCATCCTCTGTCGTCCCCTTCTCCTCCTGCCCTCAATCTTCCCAGCATCAGAGTCTTTTCAAATGAGTCAGCTCTCCACATCAGGTGGCCAAAGTATTGGAGTTTCAGCTTCAACATCAGTCCCTCCAATGAACACCCAGGACTGATCTCCTTTAGGATGGACTGGTTGGATCTCCTTGCAGTCCAAGGGACTCTCAAGAGTCTTCTCCAACACCACAGTTCAGAAGCATCAATTCTTCAGCACTCAGCTTTCTTTATAGTCCAACTCTCGCATCCATACATGACTACTGGAAAAACCGTAGCCTTGACTAGACAGACCTTTGTTGGCAAAGTAATGTCTCTGCTTTTAAATATGCTATCTAGGTTGGTCCTTCCAAGGAGCAAGTGTCTTTTAATTTCATGGCTGCAATCACCATCCACAGTGATTTTGGAGCCCAAATAAGAGGTCATGTGGTCCCACCTAATGCAAAGGACAGAATGCAGCACTCCCTGAGGACACAGTGAACACCCATGAATATGGGGTCGATCATGACACTTCCAGAGAGGGCTCAAGTACTCAGTCCCAGTCTCTGCCACATCACTGACCTCCGTGACTCAGTTCCTCTCTTGTATTAGTGTCTTACATTACAGGCTCATAGTGCAAGCTTCATGCAATGTACATGTGGTGTGCTGAGTTTAAGGCCCATTCATGGTGCATTCAGACAATGAAAGCTGTTCTTGATCGTTGATAAACATGTAAGAAAACATACAGGATCACATAAGGATGAATAAATAACTGCTTTGTGTCTTCCTCCAGGAGCGGCAGGTGACAGGGAGCTGCAGGTGATTCAGCCTGAGAGGTCAGTGTCAGTTACAGCAGGAGAGACGGCCACTCTGCACTGCACCGTGACTTCTCTGAGCCCTGTGGGGCCCATCAAGTGGTTCAGGGGAACTGGGCCAGGTCGGGAGTTAATCTACAGTCAAAAAGAAGCCCCCTTCCCCAGAGTAACAAATGTTTCAGATGCCACAAAGAGGAACAACATGGACTATTCCATCCGCATCAGTAACATCGCCCCAGCAGACACTGGTGTCTACTACTGTGTGAAGTTCCAGAAAGGAGAACGTGGTGACGTGGAGTTTAAGTCTGGACCAGGCACTCATCTCACTGTGAGTGGTGAGTATGGCCAGGGTGTCCTTCATCTCCCAGTCTCTGACAAGTCAACAAGAATGCCCTTCACTCTTTGAGCAAAAAAAGGAATCTGGTACAACAGTGATCTGGACATGATCTGATTTTACTCTCTTCTACAAATCAGAGTATTTGAGGCCATGACAGTTGTGCTATTTGCTCAAGGCCCCACAGCTGGTAAATGTGGGAAAAGTCTGGATCCTAGTTCCACAGCCCTTGACTTTTCCATCACATTCAGTCCTTTGATTCCAGGGATAAGGGAAATGAAAGTCTGAGTGACTTGATCCTTGACAGGCCAGGCCTCACTTCTTATCTCTGGACAGTGCACCCTCAGTGTGGCTAAGTCTTCTCTTTATTCAGCACTTACTGAGCACCTACTGTGTGCCAGGCCCTGCCCTGGATGCTGTGGAAGCAGCAGTGAACAAAGCAGGCGAGGGCTCCTCACCCGTGAAGCTTATGTCCGCTTCCTCCCAAAGAGGAGAAGTCCATCCAGCGCAGGGAGGGGAGATGTGTTATTCTTTATTTCCTATTCAGAATTTCCTAAACTGGGAAGAAATTCTAAGAGATGCTGTTTCAGTGTTTCTTCTTACGGCCCTGCTTGGAGACAATGCCGAGAGGTTGGGTGTTTCCTTCTGTCATTCAGGGATTGACTCACACAGTCACTAAAGGCTCCCAGCAGAGCTGGTTCATCTCAGAATGTCCCTCCTCAGGGAAGCAGTTCTCCATGTGGGTGACTTAGGAGCAGTGCCATTGAGGCAGCAAAGGTGCTCATTTAGATTTTTCTGACAAAGGCCCTGAATCCTTGACTCTCAGCACAGGATGGGCCTTAGGCATCATCCTCCCAACCTCCCATGTACAGATGGGGCCCTGAGGCCAAGAGATGACGGGGGCCCAGACCACAGTCACATAGTCAGTGAAAGGATCCATCAAGAACCCAATCTGATTCAAGGCCAATCTCCTTCCTGCACCAGTATTGGAACTTGTTTAATGGAAGAGCCTAGTGCATAGAAGTTGCAGAATACAAATACAAATACCAGGGTACTGATTTTTTTTTTTTTTTTTGGCCAGAGTTCCAATATGTTTCTAATGAGCAGCCATATTTAAAAACAACTGGACTATATGAGGGTCTGTGACTTTTATCTAGTCTGTTTCACTTTTTCTATTTCATATTCAGTGCTCCCATTTCATTTAGTTTATGTTTTCCAGTTTCTCCATCTCTTCTTTTTGTTGATGTTCATTTCTCAAACCTTTATCAAGTGTAGTAGAAAACCTTTTGTATACATACATATAAATTATGTATAACATATATATTTTAGAAAACTTATGAATTTTTACCTAACTAAAAAATTTATGATATTTTGATTCTACTTGTTTGACTTAGTATCAATAGAATACTAGATATCTAGTTTTAAAAATATAGATATGTAATAAGCAACAAACGTTCACTATATAGAACAGGGAACTATAGTCAATATCTTGTAATAATTTATAACGGAAAATAATTTCAAAAATAACATATGTATATATGTATAACTGAATCACACACACACAAAATAATTCTACTTTTTGAGATTTAGTAATGTTTATCTTTTTGCCAGTTTTTTTAAATGTCCTGTGGACATCTAACAACAACGTATGAGATACAGAATTTTAAATATATTGTGTCAGATCAGATCAGATCAGTCGCTCAGTCGTGTCTGACTCTTTGCGACCCCATGAATCGCAGCACGCCAGGCCTCCCTGTCCATCACCAACTCCCAGAGTTCACTCAGACTCACGTCCATCAAGTCAGTGATGCCATCCAGCCGTCTCATCCTCTGTCGTCCCCTTCTTGTCCTGCCCCCAATCCTTCCCAGCATCAGAGTCTTTTTCAATGAGTCAACTCTTCGCACGAGGTGGCCGAAGTACTGGGGTTTCAGCTTTAGCATCATTCCTTCCCATCACAGACTCGATGGACACGAGTTTGAGCGAACGCCAGGAGTTGGTGATGGACAGGAAGGCATGGCGTGCTGCAATTCCTGGGATCGAAAAGAGTCGGACATGACTGAGCGACTGAACTGAACTGAATAACCAAAGGAAACATTGCTGCTGCTGCCACTGCTGCTAAGTCGCTTCAGTTGTGTCCGACTCTGTTCGACCGCATAGACAGCATGAAAACTCTGTTGCTGAAAGAAAACAACTTTTTAGCCTGACATCCAAGTAATCTCAAATTATCTGCAAATTACCTTTTCTAATTTACCTGCTATCTTCTTTTCCTCTTATTTTAGAGGCCTTAGAGTATGGCAGCTTTGACAAAGGGTTCATTCTGCTCAGTCTGTATTCCACATCTTCCAAGTACTTATTGAGTCACTTCAAGGAAGTTTTTAAAAACCCTTCCAAGTTTTAATTTGCACACCTTTTATTAAAAATGGGAGTTATGTACCTAAAAAAAAAAAAAGAAAAGAAATCCCAGGGCTGATCCCCTTCAGGATGGACTGGTTGGATCTCCTTGCAGTCCAAGGGACTCACAAGAGTCTTCTCCAACACCACAGTTCAAAAGCATCAATTCTTCGGTGCTCAGCTTTCTTCACAGTCCAACTCTCACATCCATACACGACCACAGGAAAAACCATAGCCTTGACTAGATGAACATTTGTTGGCAAAGTAATGTCTCTGCTTTTGAATATGCTATCTAGGTTGGTCATAACTTTCCTTCCAAGGAGTAAGCGTCTTTTAATTTCATGGCTGCAGTCACCATCTGCAGTGATTTTGGAGCCCAGAAAAATAAAGTCTGACACTGTTTCCACTGTTTCTCCATCTATTTCCCATGAAGTGATGGGACTGGATACCATGATCTTCGTTTTCTGAATGTTGAGCTTTAAGCCAACTTTTTCACTCTCCACTTTCACTTTCATCAAGAGGCTTTTTAGTTCCTCTTCACTTTCTGCCATAAGGGTGATGTCATCTGCATATCTGAGGTTATTGATATTTCTCCCGGCAATCTTGATTCCAGATTGTGTTTCTTCCAGTCCAGCGTTTCTCATGATGTACTCTGCATATAAGTTAAATAAACAGGGTGACAATATACAGCCTTGACGTACTCCTTTTCCTATTTGAAACAAGTCTGTTGTTCCATGTCCAGTTCTAAATGTTGCTTCCTGACCTTCATACAAATTTCTCAAGAGGCAAATCAGGTGGTCTGGTATTCCCATCTCTTTCAGAATTTTCCACAGTTTCTTGTGATCCACACAGTCAAAGGCTTTGGCATAGTCAATAAAGCAGAAATAGATGTTTTTCTGGAACTCTCTTGCTTTTTCCCATGATCCAGCAGATGTTGGCAATTTGATCTCTGGTTCCTCTGCCTTTTCTAAAACCAGCTTGAACATCAGGAAGTTCACGGTTCACATATTGCTGAAGCCTGGCTTGGAGAATTTTGAGCATTACTTTACTAGCGTGTGAGATGAGTACAACTGTTTGGTAGTTTGAGCATTCTTTGGCATTGCCTTTCTTAGGGACTGAAATGAAAACTGACCTTTTCCAGTCCTGTGGCCACTGCTGAGTTTTCCACATTTGCTGGCATATTGAGTGCAGCACTTTCACAGCATCATCTTTCAGGATTTGGAATAGCTCAACTGAAATTCTATCACCTCCACTAGCTTATTCGTAGTCATGCTTTCTAAGGCCCACTTGATATATATTGTATAGGATATGATTAATATAAACTAATTAAATATAATTCAATTATATTTAAATTATTAATAACATCAAGATATTCCTATTCTTATTTTTTCTGCATTTGATAAAATATTCTCAGATAAATGTTAATATGTCTCACTATGTTTATATATTTTTCTTTTCCATTAAAAAAAAAGGAACTGCATCTGACTCCAGGCAAGGCTCCTTCCTTCACTGGCATTGGGACTAGTTTTCTGGAAGGGCCTGGCACATAGAAGTTGCAGAATAAAAACTCCTTGGGCTTCCCTCAGAGCTCAGTCGATAAAGAAGCTGCCTGCAATGCAGGAGACCCAGGTTCAATTCCTGGGTCGGGAAGATCCCCTGGAGAAGGAAATGGCAACCCACTCCAGTATTCTTGCCTGGAGAAACCATGGACAGAGAAGTCCAGCAGGCTATAGTCCATCGAGTCGCAAGAGTTGGACACGACTTAGTAAGTAAACCACCACCACCCAAAATCTCCTTGAATTAACCATGGAACAGGCTCCTTTCATTGCTTTCCCAAAGGTCCAGAAGGTCCCTCACATTCAGAACCTGAGCCTGAGGTGACTGGAAAACTCTCCCTACTTTCACCCGCATGATCCCAAATCCCTCATTCCACATCAGCCCCTAGAGCTGCCCTGGTTTTCAACAGCTACTTAACACTCAGCATATGGAGACAGCATCATTCATCTCCCAATCTCCTGTTGATGGAGACTAAGTTGTTCCCAACCTTGGGCTACTGAAACAGTGCTAAGGTGGATAAGCTTTCCAAGTGTCACTCTGCTCAGAGGGGAAATACCCACTGGAAGTGGCATTGCTAATTCAGACAGTATGTGGATTTTAATTTGTGTGATGATATTGCCTGATTTTCTTCCTAGTCTTGGTAGCAAATAATCTCCCTAAACGTCTAGATGTCAGCACGGAAGGTGTTTTTTCCTGATTTCTCAGATATTATTAAACTTCCCAGATGGTGGGTCCCCTGCTCAGTCTCAATACAGCTAGTAAGTGGCTCCCCCACCTCTCAGATCTGCTGGCTCCCAGGGCTGTTCATCCTCTTCCTCAGGCCGCCTGCAAGATGATCCCCTGGATGAGAAAGAAGGGAGGGGAGGGGAGCTGCCGCCTGTCAGATGGTGAATCCTCCTTAGGCATTTACTCATTATAAACAGTGTTCAGAAGGAAAGGTTGTCTGTTTACCACTTTTACAGATGAGGACTCTCAGGCTCAGAGAGGGGATCTGATTTGTGAACAGGTAGAGGAGCCAAGATCGAATCCCAGGCACTCAAGGTCACACAGCCCTGTTCTCTGCACACCCCACTGTGCTTATCAAAGTGTTGAGCAGACTCCAGCCCTGTCCTCTAAAATCTTATTTCATTCTTTTCTTTAGAGATAAACATTTTAAAAGGCCCTGTAAGGGAGGTAAGTCCAGTTTTACAACCCAGATGAGACAGATCATTCAGTGTCACATGATGTGCTGAAAAGTTCCACAATGACACAGAAATAAGTTTGGGGAATTAGCTTTTTTCAACACTCTTAAAAGCATCAGGAGATTTTCTCCCCATTGTTATGATGTTGCCCCTTCACCAGGCCCCTGAGGAGCAGGTCCGGGAAGGGTGGTGTGGACAGAGCCCAGAGGGGCCGCTGTGACCCCAGCAGCACCAGGTTGTGCCCACTCCTGGTTCTGTGGACTGAGAATGAGGAGGGGGAGGTGTCCCCTAGAGGGTGGTGGGGCCCCGTGTGAGCGAGAGTTCCTGTTCTAGACTCAGGCGTCGGGAGCCCACGTCTTCCCTTGTTGTTCCAGGGTCCCCAGGGCTGGGCCCTCAGAGGCTACTCCTCCCTGTAGTTGTTGGAGTCAAGAATCTGAGGCAAAAGAGGGGTTGGTGGTCAGTGTGGAGGCTCCTGAAGGTGGGCACTTGCTCTGCTGATGGACCTGAAAGATTAGACTTGACAGGAAACACCAGGACACAGTCAGAGGGTGAGAGGAGAGAGTCCCTTCATTTCTCTCAGCCCCAGTTTCCTCATCTGCATGATGGTGGTCATCATGTCTTTCAGGAAGGATTTGAGGAGCTCTGTCCAAATTACCAGCACAGTTCCCTGTACTGGGCACCCCCCTTCCTCACCTGTAGAAAGAGGATGATCACACAACCTTTGCAGGGTGTCCTGAGGGCAGAATGACCTGGTGAAAGGAGAGCCCCTCAGGGAGCGATGGTGCTGGCCTCCCAGGCTGTGGGGTCCTGGGCATGTCTCAGTTCCCTCTTGTCCTCAGTTTCCCCATCTACGAAATGAGGGTGATCACACAACTTTCAGGGGTCTGTGATTGACTGGAGAGGGCCTAGAAAGCTCTGGATTGGGGCGGGGTGGCGGTTAGGGTGTTCCTGAGCTCAGTGCAGTTTCTGAGAGCCTGGGCCAAACACCTGCCTGGGAATTCGTCCCAACTCTGCCGCATCCCAGCGCTGGGACCTCTGCTGAATCTCTCCCCACTCTGGGCCTAAGTGTCCTCATCCCTCAGTGACAGCCCCGTCCTCACAGAGCAGCTGAAAGGATGAATGAGGGACACATGTCAAGAGCTTAGAGCAGACCCTGGCATGTGATACATGTTCCACTAACATGAGCCCTGATGTGTTGGAGCCAGAAGACCTCAGACAGGGTCACTTTCCCTCCAGGACTGAGTACAACTGAGTTACTGTGGAGCTGGGTGCCTTTCAACCTCAGCTGCTTATTGGAATCACCTGGAAGATGGTGGCAAGATCCCAGGACCCTGGCTGTACCCTATAAATTCTGATTTAAGTGCACAGACATGGCCTGGACAGCTGAGTGTCTTAATTCCTGTGGAGGATGCTGGTGCCCAGCTACGGCAGAGGAGCCTGAGCTGTGTGTTCTCGAGGTCACCGAGAGGGAAGGCTATGGTTTTTCCCTGATAGAGGTCAGTCCCCTGTTGTGCCTGGGTTATAAGAACAGCTCTCCCAGATGTGAGTGCTTCAGAATAAACTGTGATGGTGACAGATCTTCGAAGGCCCAAGAAACTCAGCCTGAGTGGAGTGGCAAGGACACCCACACCCCAACAGAGCTCACCTGGGTTGAGAGGGCCTTCCTACTCACTCAGACCATCCTGTTCAGACCAGAGCTTCATCACTGGGGAAACCGTCCCATCTTTAAACACCTGTGTGCCTAAACAGGCATTGGAATCCCTGCAAACACTCCCTTCTCAGCCTGGAGCCCTCTGGCCTCAACAACCACAGTGACACTGATGAAATCTGTCCTGTCTCCTTTCAGAATGCTTCCAGGTTCTATAAAGAGCTAATCTGCAGGAAAATGCCTGTGGTCTCTTGTGTGTTTTGAAAGCTAATTCCCCAAACTTATTTCTGATGGGATTATTTTTATAATTGGGGACAGATTCATAATTTGGTGTTTCTACTATTTTTTTTGATGTCGATTTTTGCACGGCAGCTGTTTGGAGCAGAATATGACTCTCCTTGGTGCTTCAATTGTGCTTTTGTTTTGGCTTCTTACTGCCTAAAAAATAAATACGTAGTTTCAGAACTAGAATGACCATATCTTATGATAACAAGGGCATCTCTGGTGGCTTAGATGGTAAAGAATGTGTCCGCAATGCCGGAGACCTGGGTTGAATCCCTGGGTCAGGAAGATCCCCTGAAGAAGGAAATGGCAACCCAGTCCAGTATTCTTGCCTGGAGAATCTCATAGACAGAGGAGCCTGGAGCGCTACAGTCCCTGGGGTCGCAAGGAGTCGGACACAACTGAACGACTAACACTTTCACTTTTCTTTTATGATAAGATCATGGATGTTATTGATTAAGCACCTACTATATGCCAAGCTCTGTGTTTTATATACATCCTCATCTTACCAGGTGGTGCTTGTATCCGCTTTGTCCAGAAACAGTGAGGCTCAAGGGTAAAGAACTGCAACACTAAAATCAATCAGTCCTGTGTGCAGTGAGGTGAACTCTGACCTTAATTGCCACGTGTCCTTGAACAGCTTCACTCTCCCTGAATTTTGTCCTATATATGGGGACACACTCAGGCCTTCCTCTCAGAGCTGTGGGGGGGATTAGAGAGCTGAGGGTGATCAAGAGATCAGGCCATCTTTAGGCTCTGAGGAAACTCTGGATAAGTAGTAACTGATCACAGTACCTCATCCCTTTAGGGATGTCCAGGATGCTGGAGTTTATACAATTTAACATATTAAGGCAGCTAATATGAGGGACATATAGCTATGTATGTCCTCAAATGTTTAATGAGTTTTAGGAAGCAAGCTAAATATTTAGAAATGCAAATATCTGTAATGTTTGCTGTCTACAGACTTTTACAGGAGGTATTGGGTAATAATGAACAATTGAGAGACACCCTGCAGGACTCCTCTACAGGGACTCTCACATTTGACTTGCTGATTTGTGTGAATCTGGGTTTCTTGTAGGCCTATGTCTGTGTCTCTATGGATTTAATAACAGTTAAGAAGCTAAGCTGGAGAAGGCAATGGCACCCCACTCCAATACTCTTGCCTGGAAAATCCCATGGACGGAGGAGCCTGGTAGGCTGCAGTCCATGGGGTCGCTGAGGGTCGGACACGACTGAGCGACTTCACTTTCACTTTTCACTTTTATGCATTGGAGAAGGAAATGGCAACCCACTCCAGTGTTCTTGCCTGGAGAATCCCAGAGATGGCGGAGCCTGGGGGCTGCCGTCTATGGGTCGCACAGAGTTGGACACGACTGAAGCGACTTAGCGAAGAAGCTAAGCACCTGTGGTTTCTCAGCACTCGGTGATCTTTCTTTTCAACTCAAAACTAACCCAAGAGAAAAACCCGACTCAAAAAGATACCCGTTTGCACCCTTCCTTTGAAACTCAGGGGTTGATATATTAGTCCAATTGGCATTTTGTGGGAAGAATAACTACCTGAAAGACAGTTCTGAACATAAATAGAGTCCAGGTTAAAGAGAGACATGTATTTGTTTAGTTTTGTGAAGCATCTTGTTTTACTCCCAGCAAAAACACTTCCAGCACCTGATTTAACTCTCACTGAAGCCTGGGCAGGTTAATGCCAGCTGCCCTCTTTCATAGACGAGGAGCTAGAAGGGGCCACACCACCCCTCTCATCCGCTGGCCACCCTGCTTCAGCTTCTGTGTGGTCCCTGTGATCCTGCTTCCCTGCATTCCCTTCTGTAAATGCATTTTCTGAAGTTAGTTAAGTTTTCCAGGCGAGCCCAGTCAGGAATAGTTAATAAAAAGAGTGAGCCCCAAAAGTACTTTTGTTCCTGTGCCCAAATTGGTGGGAAATCACCTGGCAGAGGAAAGAAGGTGGACTCTGAACTCAGGTCTGGAATTCCAGTCAGCCCTGCCCCTGATTCAAAGTCACCCCTAGGAACCTGTAGGTCTCCCCGTAACATGACTATGGTAACACTGCCCTCCCAGAATTATTTGAACAATTTAAAAATAATATATTTGCAATTTCTTAACACTGTCACAAGTTTTTTGTTAGTGATGATAATCACAATCATGTTCATTGTTAAGCCCTCTCCGCCCATGGTATCTGGCCCTACAGTGAGGGCTACGCCTGAGCAGACAGTGAGTGTCACCTGCAAATCTCACGGTTTCTCCCCCAGAAACATCTCCCTTATATGGTTCAAAAATGGCAACTGACCAGTGTGGATCCAGAGGGAGACAGCATTTCCTACAGCATCTCCAGCACAACCAAGGTGCTGCTGGCCACGGGAGATGTTCACTCCCAGGTCATCTGCGAGGTGGCTCATGTCACCCTGCAGGGGGGCCCTCCTCTCCATGGGACTGCCAACTTCTCTGAGACCATCCGAGGTAGATGCCCCTCATGTCAACTCAAGCCCTCCCCTGCCCCCAAGGCCCTAACTAGCTCCTCCCGCCTGCTTTTTGCTCCATGCCTTGAATTGCCTGGAATCTACTTCCTGACATTCCTGCCCAACACCAGGCTTCTAGTTGAGCTATTCACTCACTTCTATGGACACCTGTGCCAAACACGATGCTAAATAGTTTTCTTTGCTTTATCAACGGCTTCTCCAGTTACTGAGCACCTACTATAAGCCATGGAGAAGGAAATGGCAACCCACTCCAGTGTTCTTGCCTGGAGAGTCCTATAGACAGAGAAGACTCAAGGGCTGCAGTCCATGGGGTCTCAAGGAGTCGGACACGACTGAGTGACTAGGCAACACTATAAGCTGGGCCCTTATGTGCCTAGGGATTTCATTTATTTTGCTGCAGTTATTGTGTGCCTACTGTATGATAGGGAC
The DNA here is from genome assembly GCF_002263795.3 of Bos taurus. Taxonomy (NCBI): domain Eukaryota; kingdom Metazoa; phylum Chordata; class Mammalia; order Artiodactyla; family Bovidae; genus Bos; species Bos taurus. The sequence goes on from NC_037340.1 coordinate 53,402,969, forward strand.
TGATCTTGCTGATTGCAAACATTATAACCCTAATAGGAGCTATCAGTTTTTGAGCACCTACTGTGTGCCCTGCACTGTGCTTAGTGATTTCATTCCTATGCAGAGAAACCCTTTGAGCACTTGCTGCCTGCCTGGCTCTGACCTGGGTGCGGTGACCTGTCCCATTTGTCAGAGCTTCTTCTCTGTGCTCTTTCAGTTTTACCCACCTTGGAGCTTACACAACACCCTATGGGGAACCAGATGAACGCCATCACCTGCCAAGTGAACAAGTTCTACCCCAGAGACTTGCAGCTGATCTGGTTGGAGAATGGAATCATATTCTGAACAGAAGTGACCTTGACCCTCATAGAACACAAGGATGGAACCTTTAACTGGATGAGCTGGCTCCTGGTGGACTCCTCTGCCCACAGGGAGGCTGTGGTGCTCACCACAGTATGATGGGCAGCCAGCGGTCACCAAAAAACATACCCTGGAGGTCTCTGCTCATCAGAAGGACCAGGGCACCCACAAACTCCCTGGTGAGGACTCCACTCCAACTGACCCAATTCTTTATTTGTTTTTATATAATGAAGGGAGTACTTCATGCTTTTTATCAAACAATCTAGAAGTCAATAGATATAAACTAGAACTTTAAAGTGAATTCCCTCCTTACCATGGGTAAGAGTATGGTATATTCTTTATAGATCCTTTGACATAAACATCCATGACATTAAGAGAGAGAGGAAGGAGGAATATCATCCTGTTCAGTGTCCTGCCTCTTTCTTTCTTCAAATAACGTTTCTGTGTTCACCATTCCACATCTGCCCACTTGCCACCTCCTTACTCTTTCTAACCTCTTCCTGGTCTCTTTTCAGCCTAGACTTTTCCATCCATATCAGGAACATCACACCAGTAAATGTCTGTACTTACTACTCTGTGAAATTCTGGAAGGGGAGCCGTGAGGACATGAAGTTAGAGTTGTACCAGGCACCCAGGTGACCATGAGTGGTCACCGCATGGGCTCCTCTGTCCTTTGATTTGTGACAGTGGACCAGAAATGATCGCAATCGCTCACTGCACATCAACTAAATGCAACTGTCAATTCATCTCCTTTTCTGCTTCAGCCACCCAGAGGGCTTGGAGTTTACATAAGGGACTCAGGGAGCAGTGGGGATGGGGGTCGGTCTTGTGTTGTTGAAGATGTGTTGCCTTTAGTCCAGGTCATTGGGCTAAAGTAATCAAGGTGAATGAGTTACTGAGGACAGGAACCCCAAGCCTGCACAAGAGATACATGCTAATTACAGACGTGTTCTCCCACAGCGTGGACTTGTTCCAATGACAGTGCCCCTCCCTTTATATAAGTAAGACATCTTGTAGGCTGTCATATAACATCAAGAGAGGGCCAAGTCAGGTTTCCATGAATCTTTCTCCAGAAGATCTTTCAAAGGCCCACATTTCTTCCAACATGCCTATGGTATTGTCCTCATCTACTGGGTCGATGCTGGGTCACTGAGCGTCCAGGTCCCTGCCTGCTGGAAGAATTAAGAGAGGAAAGGGAGAACAAACAACTTCCTTTAAATTAGTGATATAGAGAAGTTGCATAATTGTGTTCACAACTTATGTGTGTCAATGGTGTCTGCAATTGTGTGGTCTTTTCGTTAGGGACATTATTTTCTATAAAACTAATACCAGTGCACACTTAATATAATCAATACTAATTCCCAATATCACTTAAAGTGGAATATAAATTCAAATTTTTCAAAATACCTTTTATAATTATTTTTTTTCACCAAAATTGTTTTTAATTCATCTGTAAGTTTTTGACAAAATTTTCCCATGACACCGTATGGGTCATGAGAATCTTTTTTTTTTTTTTTTAATTTGAAGCAAATTTCAATTGTTTAAGACTATTCAGAACATTCATTTCATATTGTGTGAGCTGTGGTAGGCTGTGCTTTTTGAGTTATTTCTTCCATTGTCTCTGAGTTTTCAAATTGCTGTCTGTACAGTTGTTCGTAAAATTCTCTTATTATCCACTTATATCTGCAGAGTCTGTATTAATGTCTTCCATTTCCATTCCTGTTATTGGAAATGTGTCATTCCTCCTTTTTTATTTATTTATTAGAAGCATTTCATTTTAATGGTGTTTTGAAAGAACACACTCTTTGTTTCAGTTATTTTCTCTATTGTTTTTGTTTTAAGTTTCATTGATTTTTCTCTTCTGTTTTTGACTTCATTTATTTTTCTTATTTCTGTATTATTTCCTCTCTTCCTTTTGCTTTAGGTTATCTTGCTTCTCATTTTCTAATTTCTTGAAGCAGAAATTTAGATTATTGGTTTAGACTTTCTTTTTCTTTAGTGCCACATCTGGGTCTCTTTCTGTGCTAGGGAATTAGGAGAGCGGACCTGGGTGGCTGACTGCTGTGTTCTTCCTCCAGTCCTGAGGTCTCCAGCCTGTTCACCTCTTCTTCCACCTAGAGTTCTCCTGTGCTTATCCTCTGTGTTATTTCTAGGGTTCAGGTTATACTTAACAGGGAGTGTAGGAGAGAAGAGTTCATGCAATCTTGTCTACAGTGGCTTGGAAATGTTTTCTAATCTTCCATCTCCTGCTTGGACTCAACCAGGGTTGGTATTTCTGGGCTGTCCCATCAAGGTTGCTAGTGTAGTAAGGCTGGAAGCGTTTTTTGAAACATTTAGGTGGGCAGGCTGAAGAGAAGCATAAAATGCCGATGTGACCCTTCCACCCAGACCCAAAGCCTACCCTGAGCATCTGAGGGATCCAGCTGTTGCACTCCTGGGTCCAGGGGTCTGGGGTGAGGATGCATATCTTATTGTTTGTTCTTACGGTACTGAGATGTCTTACAATATTTCTAGCCTCTCTTCTCTCAGTACAGCATAATCTAACATTTAAAGGAGTTCTTGGTTAGTTGGTTTTCATAGAGGGAGAAAGGTTGTGAGTCCTCTCGTTCTTTGGTTCTCTTTCATCTTTCAGGAACATAAACCCTGAAATCCCTTCCACTATGTTTTTCCTTTTTCCCATTTTCCCTTCACCATTCAATAGCCAAACAGTACTTTTTCCTTCTTTTCACCTAGAAGCTGGGGCTTCCCAGGTATCTCAGTGGGTAAAGAATCTGCCTGCAATGTAGGAGTCATAGGTGTCATAGTTAGATTCCCGGGTCAGGAAGATTCCCTGGAGGAGGGCATGGCAACCTACTCCAGTATTCTTGCCTGGAAAATCTCATGGTCAGAGGAGGGTGGCAGGGGTCACATGTGTCCATGGGGGCACAAAGAGTCGGACATGACTGAAGTGACTGAGCATGCACGCATGCACACGAAGAAGTTAAGCATTTTAAATTGTGCCTGTCCATTTATTCACATCTCTCCTTGAATTAGGTTCCTATAGTCACTGTAAGTAGTTACCATGTTCAGTGATTTAATACAAGTGCATTAATACATATATATACACACACACACACAAATATGCTTAATATAGTTGTAGAGGTCAGACGTCTACGATGGTGGCTGGGCTGTGTTCCCTCCAAAGGCTCTAGAGGAAAATCCATTTTCTTGCCCTTTCCAGCTCCCAGAGGTGCCTACATTCCTTGGCAAAGGGCCCCACATCACGCTGACCTCTGCTTCTGACATCGCACCTCCTTCTCTGACTCTCCTGCCTCCACCTTTTACTTGTAAGGATCTTTGTGATCACATGGGCTCTACTCAGAAAATCCAAAATAACTTGCCATCTTAAGATCTTTAACTTGATTACTACTGATCACCTCTTTTGACACATATGGTAATCTACGCACAGATATGGGGGATTGTGTGCCAACCATATTAAATCAAGAATAGGTTGAAACCCTTTCCTGTGATCTATGCACTGTTCTGCAGGACACTTTTTTTAATATTTTCAAAGTTTAGGCAGATTTAATACTCATGATGTTATTTTCAATATCTAGATTCCTAACCTTATCAGACTTGACTATTTCTCCTGAAATTTTCCTAATAGCTGACTGAGGATGGGATTGCAGCCTAGTGAGAGACTGTGCACTAGGACTTGCTGAATTTTCTCTTGTCTCACAGTGATTTTCACTTCTGGAGTTTTCTCTTCAAGTTATAGGACCCTTGCAGCCTGGGAAAAGAGAATGTGAGATGAGGGATTCCTGTGCCCTAATGTCTGCCTCAAGCTTGAGGCCAGGCGGCAGGTCAAAGCCACAGCGTGTTGGTGGGCCCAGGCGGCCTCAGATGGAGTAAGTGGAGGCCCTGGGAATGGTTCCTCTGTGACCCTTCTAATCAATCGCCTTGTCGCCTGATTTCCAGGCCCAGAACAGTCTTCGCCTCTCCTGGCAGTTTTCCTCCTAGGCCCCAAGACGCTGCTATTGGTTGGTATCTCCATCATCCTAATCTGCAAGAAGTTTTGAGCATAAATGTAAGTTGGGGTAGGATGGAGGGCAGGACAAGTTCTGTCCTAGAGCTTAGAGAGGCTACTCATAGACCACACAAGGTCAGGGCCCATGTGGAGTTAAGAGAAGGTGAAGTAGCTCCCTCAATCCCCTCAGGACACCCTGCTTCCCTCTCAGTGTTACCTGGTTCTCAGGTGTGTGAGGTCCTAGAGGAGATGGGCTGGATCAGGGATTTTCAAAGGGGGTCCACAGAGTCTTAGGGGTTCTGTAGAGGAAGTGGGCAGAGGGTGCTGAATGAGGAACACCTGAGCGGGTGTTTCACTTAAAATCTGGGACTTCTTGGGGCAAAAGAAATCCATATTTTAGGGCAATGTTGAGAAGTTTGGATCAGCTGTTCTGAGGGGTGTCTTGCTCTGATCCTCTGTGTAACAGTAGAAAGGCTTAGGAAGGGGCACCAGGGGCGCAGGACCTGGGGAGGAGGGAAGGAGGCTGAGTAGGTAAAGTTCTATCTCAGGAGCTGCCCATCCTCTCAGGACAGTTATCCTAGGAGGAGAACACCTGGGTACATCGGAGGGATTCATGAAATGTTTCTTGAGTGATGAGCACATAACTATGACATTTTCCCACAGCTCCATCCTTCCCGCCTGCCTGGTGCCACCCTCTGTCTCTGCTGTCTCCTTCCCTCCCTGAAGGGCCCAGCCTTGGAGAAGAACCCAGCTAGAAGCTCCCACAACTTTGCTCCAAATGCCCCCCTTCCATGGAGACCTGCCTGCTCACATGTTCTTGAAGCCCTCAGAGCTGTGTCTTCATACTTGGTCCTGAGTGGGGATCATGGGAAGTAGTTCTGGGGACTGACTCATGACATATCCCTGGAATGTGAGAAATAAGTCAGATCAACACAGGTCAGGTTATCTCGCACCTGTAACCCTGGACTTGGCTCACACTAATGTTCTCTGCAGAGAAGTTATTCTGTCTTCTGTTCATCGGACTCCTCACCCTTTGAGTATAAATGATGCCCTATCTTGGTTTTAAGAAAAATTATTCTCCTTCCTTATTGTCTCAATAGCCTATTTTTCAAACCCAAAGAGTAGTGTTCCCTCCTCTCTCTGTGATGGAAAGAGTAGTCTTTCTATCATTTTGCATCCTTCCCAACCCTGTTGCTCATGATAAATACACTATTTCCAGAAGCCTGGAGTCATCCTTGATTTCTCTTTCTTTTATATCACATATTCAGTTCTGTCTTTAAAGTGATTATGTCCAGTAGCGTGATGGTAAATCTTTAACAACTGACTGTTAAGAAAGAAAAAATAAGCCTGATTGGTAATACATGTCAAATTCTTGATGTAAAATGCTTTCAATGTGGTCAATTTCAAGTTCACAACCATTTAGCAACTTAAATAATTCCTGAAAATGTAAATGTTGTCTCTCTTGAGCCAGTCCAAGCTTCTCACAGCTCACCACTGAACATAATCTGCACACTCTCATCCCCATCACCACTCCCTGGTCCCAGACACCATCATCCCTTCCTGCACCACTGCTATAGTCTCTAACTGGCTTTCCTGTTTCAGGCACAGTGATTCTCGGACTGTCAGTCAAATCCTATCTCTACCCTCACCTTCTTCCTCCAACATGTCTGCTTGGCTCACTCTTTTCCTTCCTTGCAGTCTCTGCTCAAATTTACCAAGGCACCTTCCATATACCACAATGTATAAAGTATCAGTTCCACTCTCAGCATGGCATTCCATGAGCTCTTAACCTGATTAGTTTGTTTTCTGAGCACTTATCACCATCTGACATAAAAGATAGGCAGCTCTCTCTTTGAATGGTAGAAAAGGACTATAAAAATTACTGTGTAAATGAAATCATGGAATCTGATCTCAGTAATGTTGGGATGAATAATGATTGTTTTGTGACTTTTAAAATTTGTTTTCAAAGCATTAGAAACTCTGATTGTCAGTAACTAACAATATATAGTTTGACAAAGTAGAAACATTGAGTATTACATCAATTAATTTGCCTGCTTTCTTCTTCTTGTATAATTTACAATATAAGAGCATCTTTTTTCCAACTTGGTGAATTATGCTTCTTGGTAAGTTTGGATCAATTTCCAACATTTAGTGCTTGTACTGTCAAAGTTGTGAAATCTTTACAAAACTTCCTTTGATTTGAAACATTTGCTGCTGTCACATCCTCTGGGTCATTTTCACCCTTTTCTTACCACCAGTTTCCTTATTTATGTGGTAAGTTGGCCTTCACTAAGTTCTTCTGACTGCATATCTGGAATCTTTCTTACAGTATTAAGTTACTACTCCCATGGTCAACTATTTTTTCAGTAATCCATTTGCATTCAATTTGAATATAACTTCTGGCATCATCACTTTTTGTCTCTCCATTGCACTTTCATTTGTTGCCAATTCCCTTTTACAGTTATTCACCTTGTAAATGACATATGAGTTCATCACTGGGAGAATGGAGACAACACAACTACTTATTTTTCTGTCTGTGCCAAAACAGAGTAAGAGTCACGGTGACCAATCCTGCAGACTTTTGAAGAATTAACAGGATTGGTTATTGAGCATGATGAGCATCTGTTAGTACACAGTGATTTGTGGACTGACGTGGAGTTAGCAGCAAAGTTGTACTTCATGCAACTGTTCACAGTATATTTCCTGTGATAACTGAAATCTGAACCATGTGTTGGGGGTTGGTGTTATTCAACTAAACTAATGCACCATGCAACATGAACTCTGATATATGTGTTGTCTCTTCCTCAAACAAGACATCAGTTTTATGAGAATAGACCGAATCCTCAGTTGCCAGAACACTGACTGCCACATACCAGGCCATTAATGTTTAATAAATGAATGAATTCATTTTTACTAAATGTTGGATTTCAAAATAAAAATTATCTAATTCAGTCACCTGACTCTTGTGTTCTAAAGTCTGTTCATTAAAGGCTAAACTCTCCTCTTTGTGTTTAGAAGTCCTATCAAAAATTCAGGATCCTTCAGAATATAAGGAAGTGAAAAGCCAAAAGAAAACAAAACCAAAATGCAAAAACTGACATTTACTAGAGTTTGTCAAAGGGGCTCAGGAAACAACTGAAAGAGGCCCCAGTGGACAAAGCTGGAACAATTTGAGCAACAAATATATTAAGTATTGGATGTAATGCTTTTGTCACTTCAAAATTCATATTTAAAATGTTAATGCCCAATGTACCTTGCTTCTGGTTGGTGCATTTGGAGCACAACTAGCTCACAAGGGAGCCTCTGTCATGAATGGGATTAGTACCTTCCAAAAGAGACCCACAAGGCCTTCCTAGTTCTGTCTGTCATGTGAGGATACAATGAGAAATCTGCACTCCAAAAGAAGGATTTCGGATCAATCCAAAATCATGCTGCTACTATGATAGTGGAATTTGAGCCTCCAGAACTATGAGCAATAAATTTCTGTTTTCTGTCACTCAGTCTGTGATATTTTGTTATAGCAGCCAAAATAAGTTAGGATTACAACTTCAAATATCAAATAAATATCTGTGAGTCCATATTGATGTAAATGAAGCATTGAATATATTAATGAATGGAGCAGAATTTTTAAAAATCTTCTGTACAGGAAAGTCTTAAATAATTTATGTAGATACTTCACTCTAAAAAAGGGAAACCCAGTTTACCACTCCTGAGGTATGGGCTGCATGTGGTGACTCATTTCCAAAGAAGACAGAATGGAAGGAGGAAAATGGGTAACTTTACCATGGGGAAATTTGACAAATACAAATTATCCAAGTCATTAAATGTTCTTCAACAATCAAAATCAATATCAATAGGCATAAAGCATGTAGATCTGATGAAAATGGCACTTTTGCTCTGGGACTTTCTTCCCACAAAACCTATAACCATAGTTTAATTATGAGAAAGGCATCAGAAAAGCTGTAGTAGAGGGACATCCTACAATAAATTTGAGAAGTATTTATCAGATCTGTCAAAAATCATCAAAAACAAGGAAAGTCAGGAAACATCACGGCTGAGAGGAGCCCAAGGAGAAACATGACAAGTAAATGTGTGTGGTACACATCCTGTGTGATCCTACACAGGATTGTTGAAAAGACAAGGACTTTATGAAAAATGTAAGGAAGTCTGTTATGGCCCAAATGTTTGTGTCCCTCCAAAATTCGTTTGTTCAAATTTAATCCCTGATGTGATGGTGTTTGGAGGTGGGTCTTTGTGAAAGAGTTAAGTCTTGAGGGTGGAGCCCTTTCCTAGAATGTCATATATTTGGAATCATGCAACATGTAGATTTTTGCTTTCAGTTATTAAAAACAATTTAAGATTCCTCCACATGTGTTGAAGGATTGAGAGCTGATTTCATTTTAGTCAAGAATAATATTTGATTATCTGGATTCACCAATTTCTTTACCAACTCATCTAGGTGATTTTCAAGTTTTTACAAGTATGAATAAAGCTGCTATGAACTTCAGGGAGAATATTTTCCAGGGCTCTTGCCTGATACCTCAAATATCCCTTGGATTGTAGGTGGCATGCTCCGTCTGTCTCACAACATCTTCTTTCTGTGAATGACAGCTAAACTGTGCCTGAACTCCTGATTCACACACGTATGAAGTAATAGATTTGCGTTTTTTAAGCTATTATGTTTGTGGTAACATGTCATTAAGCAATAATGCATGCACTCAATAATGCATGCACTAAAACTGAAAAATCCATCAAGAGGAAGTCCTCCATAGTTTCATAGAACTCATCTGGCAAGCACTCTGTGTATCTTCTGTGAACTTCATGCCAATGCTGCTTATGTACCACCCAAGATCACATCCAAGAACAATTAACTACTAAGGAATAACATTTTGTTGGCTAGGGCTGAGCATTGATTAACATGAAACACTTTGATGGTTAAGAATTTTCACAGTCTAAGAATCAGTTTTCACCCATTAGGAAAAATATCAATTTCATGGAGAAAAACAAATATTAACATTTATTTTGGTGAATTGGGATAAGTTGACTTTTGCACCATAAAAGAACCTGTGGAAAATGGGAGGTGGCTTTTTCTCCAGGTAACTCTCTGAATACTGTTTGTTTGTTAAGATCACATTGTACTTAGCCTGGGGCCTTGTCTCTGATTCCAAAACAGAAAAAAGAGTCTGACACAGACTCTATTTGACATTTCTTGTTTATTAGAAATGTATTTGTCCTCGTTGCAAGTATGTTTATTTAAGTGCCTGTTATGCTCCAGGCCATCCTTATATTCTAATGGAGAAGAGAGCTGCCATCTTCCTTTCTGTGCATTGGTTCCCTTCTTCTAACCCAGGTGGCAACCACATTTATAATTTTTATACTTTGGTGCCAGTATATGTGACTGAAAGAATGTGGAATGAAATCTCACCTTGATCTACACCAGAACTTCAAAACATCTTGAGCAAGACAAGGAACATGAGCAATGAGGTGACATTTCTCCCAAGAACTTCAGATAATGAGTTCCAGGTGAACCAGCCTGAGAGTTTAGTGTCAGTCAAGGCTGGAGATGCTGCAACCAGGGCTGCAACATGTCTTCTCAGTCCCCAGAAGGTCTTGTCCAGTGGTTCAGTTGGGACTGGGCCAGAATGATAACTAATTTATGGTTTCAATGGAAGGCAATTCCCACAAGTATTCCAAGTGGAAAACACAATGACCAATCAATTAAATTGATTTCATCTGCATCGATGATGTGTCACGTGGGATGTGACACCAGCACTGTGTGAGGTTAATGACAGGGCATCCTGTCCGTATATCTTGTTCAGGTAACTAAGTGTTCACAAATGGTAGAGATAATCTGATAAACTATATCCCTTTGCTTGGTAAAAGTAAATTTTTTATGCAATATGCACTAAACCATTATCACACACTGGATATTTTGCTCCTTCATTCACAAACAACCCCAAAGGCTAGAATCCTGTTGATGGCCCTTCTGGTTATTCTTTCAAGAATCCTGTGTCCAATACTGTTTCAAGCCAGGTTGAGATGCTATGCCCTTCTGTGATGGCCAACTTAAGACATTGGACATTCCAATTAAAACCCAAACATAAGACACTGGGCATTCCCAATTAAAACCTGAATATGACATTGGACATTCCCAATTGAAAAAAAAAAAAATAGATGTTGGAAAAAGGCAACTGAATGTGTGCACTGTAGGGTCCAAAAGGCTGGGAAACCGAGACCTGGATGGCTAACAAGTCATTCTAAAATGTGAAAGTCGCTCAGTAGTGTCTGACTCTTTGCGACCCCATGAACTATACAGTCCATGGAATTCTCTATGCCAGAATACTGGAATGGGTAGCCATTCCCTTCTCCAGGGGATCTTCCCAACCCAGGGAGCAAGCCTAGGTCTCCCACATTGCAGGCAGATTCATTACCAGCTGAGCCACCAGGAGAAGTCATTCTAAAGTTTTAGACAAATCTGGGCTCCAAAATATTTATTGCACCTCTTATGACCTATTTCTTGACCCTGAATATCAGAAACAGATACTTGTAGCTACATTTTCACTTCTGGATTTAGGATGAAATATCAACATGGGTGAAGTTTGCCCCTAGATCCCTTGTATCAGCTGAGCCAAAGCAACAGAATCTGTAAGCAAGCAGAATCTCTTCCAGTCTGCAAATGCCACTCACCCATTTCCAACTGGAATATAACTGGGGCCTGTGGCAGTTACCTGGAGGGCCACCACAATTCAGTGTGGGAGCTCATTCCCTGCACAGGAAGTCAATGAATGGGTATGTCCTCCTCCTATGGCCAGAATTGGCTCTGGGGAATCATGACTAGAAGGAGTGAGTGTCACTCAGTTCCAGATTTTGTTTACAAAATTCTTCCAGGAGAGGTTAAGTCAGACTCCTGACCCTTGACCTTTCCCTGGTCTGCTCTTAGAATTGTACCCTAAGGTCTGTTGTTCTTTCATTCTATGGGCACAACCAATGTTTCCTGTTCCTTGCCACCTTCTGATTTAATACTGTGAAATATATTGAGACGAGTGTGTTTCTCTGTTCTGAACACAAAGCTAGCAGAAGGAAGAATGTGAAAAATTAGAGCAGAGATAAACAAAAGCAATGAAAATCAAAAGAAGGCAGTAAGAGAGGACGGGAGGAGGAGAAAGATACAAGAAACACAGAAAACAATTAACAAAAGGACAATAGTAAGTCCTTCCCCATTAGTAATTATTTTCAATGCAAATTGATTCAGTTCTTCAATACATCAATGCATAGACATAGATCTGGATCACCTGAACCTGCCTGCAATGTGGGAGACAGGGATCCCTGGGTCAGGAAGATCCCCGGGAGAAGGGAATGGCTACCCACTCCAGCATTCTTGCCTGGAGAATTCCAAGGACAGAGGAGCCTGGCAGGGCTACAATTCATGAGGTTGCACAGAGTCGGACACAGCTAAGTGACTACTACTTTCACTTCTTGCCCTGCTGCTGCTGCTAAGTCGCTTCAGTCGTGTCCGACTCTGTGCAACCCCATAGATGGCAGCCCAACAGGCTCCTCTGTCCCTGGGATTCTCCAGGCAAGAACACCGGAGTGGGTTGCCATTTCCTTCTCCAATGCATGAAAGTGCAAAGTGAAAAGTGAAAGTGAAGTCCCTCAGTCGTGTCCGACTCTTTGCTACCCCATGGACTGCAGCCCACCAGGCTCCTCCGTCCATGGGATTTTCCAGACAAGAGTACTGGAGTGGGGTGCCATTGCCTTCTCCGACTTCTTGCCCTATTAGTACTTATTTTAATTGTAAATTGATTCAGTTCCCCAATACATTAATACATAGACATAGATTGACTAAATGGGGAAAAAGCAACCAGGATACAAGCACACGGTATCTGTAAGAGTCTAAATTTAGATCTATGAACATACATAGTCTGAAACTGAAAGAAAAGAATAATGTGCTCCATAAAAATAGTAACAAAAATATAGAAGGGGGTAGAACTACCCCAGTAGTAGATAAAATAGAATTGAGCTTAAAAAACTGATACAAGAGTCAAAGAGTACATTATGTACTGTCAATAGATCAATTCTACCAAGAAAATTTTATAAATGGTTGTACATCAAATGTCAGTCCTCTACATATAAGAAGCAAACTTTGCCAGAATGGAAGGGAGAACTAGACAGAAATAAAACACTAGAAAGAGATTTTAATACCTCATTTTCCATAATAAATGAAAAACCAGAATGAATATTAATAAGGACAGAGGACTTGAATAACGCTATAGATTAATTGGCTTCCCAAGTGATGCAGTGTTAAAGAATCCACCTGCCAGTGCAAGAGACACAAGAGACACGGGTTCAATCCTTGGGTCAGGAAGATCCCCTTGAGTAGGAAATGGTAACACATTCCAGTATTTTTCCCTAGAGAATTCCATGGACAGAGGAGCCTGGTGGGCTACAGTCCATAGGATCACAAAGTGCTGGATATAACTGAGCACACACACCTAGATTAATTGGACATCACAGGCATGTTCAGGACATTCCACCAAATAACAGCCGAATATACATTCTTCTCAAGTGCACATGGAATATCCTCCAGGATAGACCATGTGGTAAGCAACAAAATAAGTCTCAACAAATTTTAAAATATTGTAATTACAGAAAGCATTTTCTCTGATTACAATTGAATGAAATTACAAATCAATAGCAGAAGAAGATGAAAACAAAGATATTTGGAAATTAAACACACAACCAATATATGAAAGAAGAAATCATCAGGAAACTTAGATAATACTTTGAGATAAATAAAAACAAAAACTTACCCCCTTACCAAAAATTATGGATACAGAAAGCAAGGCTCTAATACTCCTACCTGTATTTAATTAACAACGTTTAGCTCTATTTGCCTTACTTTGAAACATCAAAGAAAAAAGGTTTTCTTTTGAGAGTGAGAGAACTTGTGACCAGTTCCTGGGAAAAGAAGACACAGAGGGCAGGCAGGCAGGGGTAATTTCAGTGGATGTTTCTTTCTGTTTTTTTGTTTAACTGTCCCCCCCCACAAAGATCAGTACCAAACCTTCTGGGATGCAAATTCAGGTGAACCAGAGAATCTCTGGTGCCGTGTGCACTACTTCTTTTTTTCAGTGTGTCCAATAATCTTTGCTGGTATTACTAGATCTATAATTTATTTTTAAAATTTTATTGGAGTATAGTTGATCTACAATGCTGTATTAGTTTCAGGTGTACAGCAAAGTGGTTCAGTTATACATGTACATGTATTCATTCCTTTCAGATTCTTTTCTCGTATAAGTTATAACAAAATATTTAGTAGCGCTCCCTTTGCTATATAGTAAGTCCTTGTTGATTATCTGTCTTATGTATAGTAGTGTGTGTTAATCCTTAGCTCCTGATTTATCCTTTCCTCTACATTTCCCCTTTGGTTAGCGTAAGTTTGTTTTCGATACCTGTAATTAAAAGACGCTTACTCCTTGGAAGGAAAGTTATGGCCAACCTAGATAGCATATTCAAAAGCAGAGATATTACTTTGCCAACAAAGGTCCGTCTAGTCAAGGCTATGGTTTTTCCAGTGGTCATGTATGGATGTGAGAGTTGGACTGTGAAGAAAGCTGAGCACCGAAGAATTGATGCTTTTGAACTGTGGTGTCGGAGAAGACTCTTGTGAGTCCCTTGGACTGCAAGGAAATCCAACCAGTCCATCCTAAAAGAGATCAGTTCTGGGTGTTCTTTGGAAGGACTGATGCTAAAGCTGAAACTCCAATACTTTGGCCACCTCATGTGAAGAGTTGACTCATTGGAAAAGACCCTGATGTTGGGAGGGATTGGGGGCAGGAGGAGAAGGGGACGACAGAGGATGAGATGGCTGGATGGCATCACCGACTCAATGGACATGAGTTTGAGTGAACTCTGGGAGATGGTGATGGACAGGGAGGCCTGGCATGCTGTGATTCATGGGGTCGAAAAGAGTCAGACACGACTGAGCAACTGAACTGAAGTTGTTCTGAAGATAAGTTCATTTGTAATGAGGCTCCACATATGAATGATATCATATCATATTTGTCTTTCTCCATCTGACTTACTTCACTTGGTGTGATAACTAACCTCTAGGTCCATCTATGTTGCTGCAAATGGCATTATTTTGTTCTTTTTTTGTAGTTGACCAGTATTTCATTATATATATGTACCACATCTTATCCATTTCTCTGATGATAGACATTTAGGTTTCTTCCATGTCCTGGCTATCATAAATAGTGCTTCAATAAACTTTGGGGTGCTTGTATCTTTTTGAATTATGGTTGTCTCCAGATGTATCCCCAGGAGTGGGGTTGCTGGATCATATGATACTTTTATTTTTAGTCATTTCAGGAACCTCCATACTCTTCTCCTTAGTGGCTGTACCCATGTGAGCCACTTCTATCCCACCCACCTGCACCTCGTTGGGTTGGAGAACAGGTCAAAACAAGACCTTTAGAGTTCCCCCAAGTCACTAGAAACCCAAATGGGACCTACTCTCAGGAGCACACCTGGAAGGCAGAGTCCATGCTGTACGGGAGTAAGTTGCCTGCTGGGTGGTCCAGAACGAGCAGCTCCCAGTCCGGGCCAACATCACCCTGCAGGCTCAGGTGCCTAGACTGGGGGAAGGTGGGTACAGTCTCTCGCCAACCCCTCTGGGTAGCATGGCTGAAAATATCAGGTGTGAAGACACCTGCCATCTGCCTGGGGTGCAGACAACAGTAGGTGAGGGACTCAGGGCAGCAGGCGATGAGGTTAAGGAAGGGAGGACACTCTGGGCTGATGATCAAAGTCTCAGGCATTCATCCTCAAATTTCACTTCTCCATCCTCCACACCCTCCTCAAGAAGAAGGAGTTGGGCTTCTGTCCCCAGTTCCACGCACTCTTCTGGTTGAAAATTCTCTGTGTTTCTCTGTCTGTCTTGACTGCAGTAAACAATAGACACTAAGGCCAGCTGTGCCCCCAGATTCCTCCCAGGAAGGCTTTAATCAATACTGGTTCCGCTGGAAGTTATTGGAAGTCAATTTTAAAGAGAGGCCAGGATTCTTGACTGGCTTAGCTGGGAAACAGAGAGACGCAAGCGTGAAATTCTCATTCTCAGGTGTGTGTGTCTCTCTTTTTCTCTCCTCTGTCACTTCAACTCCTCCTGCTCGTTCTTCACCTTTCCTCCCAACCGAATCCTCTTTCTCCTCCTCATTATTTCGCCCTGTGCAGTCTCAGGTGACCTTCTCCACAAGGAAGAGCTGCCTGCTAGCAGCTCAGACCAGAGGAAGGATGACTTTGTAAGTCAGCTTGGGAGAGGGCTTCCTTGGTGGCTCAGCAGTAAAGAATCTGCCTGTAATGCAGGAGATGTGGGTTTGATCCTTGGGTCAGGAAGTTCCCCTGGAGGAGGGTACGGCAACCCACTCTAGTACTTTTGCCTGGAGAAGCCCATGGACTGAGGAGCCTGGGAGACTACAGTCCATAGGGTTGCAAAGAGTTGGACACAACTGAAGAGACTGAGCATGCACGCATGTGGGTTGGGAGAATGAATGACTGGGAATGAGGGCAGGGATTGTGGGGAGTGGGAGGAGATGGAGAAAAGTTAGGTTCAGGATTAGGATTAACTAGTTCCAGGCCAAGCAAAGATAAAGGAGAGTAGGGAAGGAAAACTCCTTATAGGCAATGAAAACTTCTCTGCCTGCAGCATGTATGACAGCCCAAGCAACCACTAGCAAAACATGTGTAAGGGATGCTAGGCCCAGATCCACACATCTTCACGATAGGGACACTGACCTTGCATTCCATCTCTCCCCGAATGCACTGGCCTTTCCTGCCTGCTCTAGAAATATGCAGGGGGAATGACTCCACTACCTCTCAACTCTCAATGACATATTTTTTAATCCAGCAGAAATAAGAAAAATGTATGAACATATAATACATTTATAAAGTGAAATACAGAGATCTGGCTGAAAAATTCCAAACTGTTAACTTTGGATTAGAAGCAAGGTACATTATTTCTTTCATGACTCACCTTCAGTATTTCCTCTGTCTTATTTTTCTCCTTTGCCTGCATACATGGATCTGTCCCAGTCCTGCAAGGTTAATCCCCTAAGAACATCCCTTTGATTCTATCACCACCTGTGGAGCTGCTTGATGTGCCCTCTGGTCTGCAGTGGGGAAGGGAAACTTCCTTTTCTGGCATCAGGTCCCCTTCCGTTTGGTGTTCGCGTGCCTTTGCAGCAACACCTCTGCAGCCTGACCCCTAAACCCCTTCTTCAGCTCCCGCCCCTTATACACCCCTACCTCTGTGCCTCTGGTCATGTTTTCTGACACCTGTAGAGCACTTACTGTGTACCAGCCACCCTCACATATGTTGTCTGACATGTGACAGCTGGGTCAGGCAGCAGAGGGATCAGATCTCAGGGGTCTCAAACAGCAGAGTGGGGGGTCTCAAACAGCTATTCCCATTCAAGGAATCCTTCCCTTGAATCCTGCTTGGCATCCAGACAGTAGTGTACAGTGGGTACTCTGTGATGACTGTATATAGTCTTCATGCTGCCCAGCCCAGAGCTGGACTGAAAGCTGGAAAATATTGAAGTTCATTGATTATAATGGGGACAACTGTGGAGAAACAGAGGCAGCTGTGGTGTAACAGAAAGAGCCCTTGACTTGGAGTCAGAATTCCTGGGTTGGAATGCAAGTTCTGTTTGCTGTGAGGCCCTTGGGTGAGTCATTAACCCTCTCCTATGTTAACTTTATTAGTCTCTCTGCTGCTGCTGCTGCTAAGTCGCTTCAGTCGTGTCCGACTCTGTGTGACCCCATGGACTGCAGCCTACCAGGCTTCTCCGTCCATGGGATTCTCCAGGCAAGAACACTGGAGTGGGTTGCCATTTCCTTCTCCGATGCATGAAAGTGGAAAGTGAAAGTGAAGTCGCTCAGTCATGTCTCACTCTTAGCGACCCCATGGACTGCAGCCTACCAGGCTCCTCCATCCATGGGATTTTCCAAGCAAGAGTACTGGAGTGGGGTGCCATTGCCTTCTCCCATTAGTCTCTCAGTCATGTCCAACTCTTTGTACCCCCAAGGGTTGTAGCCCACCAGGTTCTTCTGTCCATGGAATTCTCCAGGCAAGAATATCATAGTGGGTAGCCATGCCCTTCTCCAGGTAATCTTCCTGACCCAGGATCAAACCAAGGTCTCAGATTTTTTACCATTTGATCCACCAGGGAAGCCCATTAGAATATGATTAATAAAGATTTCTTAGGTAGTTATAGTGGGTCTACCCTGACAATAGTTACAACTTATAATGTGAATACTATGTGCCATATATTATGATATATGTGAGTTACTTTACTGAATTTCTTAAATAACCAAGAATTAAGAATCATCCCCATTTTACAGATGAGGAAACCAAGTCTTAGAGTTGACCTGTCCAGGCTCATGCACAAAAGGGGCTGGGAGTGCAAACTTGGGCTGAGTGTGACCACAAAGCTTGTGCCCCTACCTTGGTCCTGTGCTATCTCCCTTCATATGATCTGTCTTGGGAACACTCAGACATCCTTCCCTGTCCAGGGACTGGGGGCAGAGCTGAACCTGGTCACTGAGCACAGACTCTGGGAACTTATTTTCTGGTTAAGAATCCCAGCTCTACTGACCTACTGAGGAGCCTGGAGAAGGTACCGAGGCTCTGGCCTCAGTGTCCTCATCTGTGAAATGGGGATAAAATCAGCTCCCTATTCTAGGGTACAGTCAGAACTCAGTGGATTAGGTCTTAGGGTCTGTGAGTGGGGTTGTGAGGTGTGGGTGGGAGTCAGGCCTCTTTACAAACCCTGTAGTCCCTATAGCTTCATTGTCTGGCCTCTGATATCAGTTTCATAATTGAACCCCTGTGAGAATGTAATCTTCAAACACTATGGAAGAGGAGGCAATATGACTCCTCCATGGAGATGCTGAGGATTTGCTCACACTGGGTTTGGGCTCCTCCACATCCTCTCACAGGCAGGGTCTCTACTACAGGTGGGAGCAGCCAGTCTTCGGCCCTGCAAGGCCCCCTTCAGCAATCTGAGCTGGGCATTATCATCCAACTGACCTTCATATTCCATAGATTCCCCACAGGCCAGGTTACTATGACTTGGCTTTAAAAAGACCAGAGGCTACTAGAGATCAGTGTCCACCCTTGAGGAGAAACCTAGAATGTGACCAGCAGTGTTCTCATTCTGCAGGGTGATGATGGGCACACCCTTCTCTACCAGTCAAGCAGAGATCCACACTGGTTTCCCAGGAAACCATCAGTCTGGACATTTTCAGGAGATGTAATGTAGAGTTAGGCTGTGATGTCTCTGAACTTGTTTCCTCATCTGAAAAACGGGACATCCCTCACTTGTGGCAAGGATACCATACTTTACAATGGTAAAGTACTCAGTGTATAAAGTATTTGTATTAACCACACAGAAGTGGTGATTATTAGTCATTCTTATTAACTATTCACATCACCCCTCAGAATTCAGTCTCCTTTCCCATTTTTAAAATGGAGATAAAATAGCATACCAATTTAATATCAACATTTTGAAATTAATGTATATGAAGAGGATATAAAGATTATTGTGAACTTTAAATTTTAGGGACTATGATGTCTTAGGTCATTAGTCATGCCTGGGTAAAGACTTTATATTCATTCTGACTTTTGGTTGAATTTCTGGCCTATATTGGTGCTTAGTAGGTCTGTAATTCACTGAGGTCATAAGGTATCATGCCTAAAGAGCATCTTAGTGATCATCCCTCTGCTTATGACCCTAAAATCCTGAGAAAGCAAGTGAGGGGTCCAAGGTTGCACAGCATTAATATTAATTATGTACATATCAGACTTGAAAGTTTATAAAATATTTTCCCCTTCATTTTGTGTGCTATTATCACTTCATTCTTATGGATAAGAACCATATCTCAAGTCAGCCCAGCACTGGGTCAGCAAAATACATTTGAATGGGTTAACTTATTTAATGTGTATTACTGCCCTATTTTGTTTGTCCCATTCACTTCCAGAAGGAATTCGATTTCAAGAAGTGAAGGCTGCCTGAGATTGTAAAGTAGGTGGATGAGTGAACATTGACATGAATTCAGGCTTTAGACGGTGCTGTTTAGCAGTTATGGTACCTCTTGCTTGATACTTAAGGTCTCTCAGCTGTGGTATGTTTGACTGTAAGTTGAAGAATTATAGTTCAGGGGGTCTTCCTTATATGAATATTTATTAAATAAACACTATGTGTTAGGACAGTTGTATAGAGAGGCAAATATTGTCAAAAACACAGATTTTCACAAATGAATTGATCACCTATGAAGTTAGCCCCTGTTCAACAATGCCTGTATCTCAGGTTGGGTTTCCCATGACAGAAATAACTCATGGGTCTCTTTATTTGGGTTTCCTAAAAAGCGGAGCCTAAAACTAGGTCTTGCATGTAGGTGATTGGAAGGTAATCTATTGGAACGGGGATAAGACATATGGAAAGTGAGAGAGGGAATGAGGGAAACCCCTAAATGGGTGAATTATTGAATTGGGTATCCCTGTGGACAACTGAGGCTAAATGCCACTGAGGACCCTCTAAGGAACTGTGTAGACTATTTCTTAGGATTGTCCCATGGAGAAGAGAGACTTGAATGTGCCTGGACAGGCTTGTTTCATGGGTGTGGAGAAATCCCCAGGCAGAGGAGCCTCATGGAGGAAGTGGTTTAGGAAACTGAGTTGGGACATGGCATCACCCAGCTCTGCTGCTCTGAGATCAGGTGGATTCAAGAGGTGGTAGGGAGCCCAGAAACCCTCTGCTTTAGGATTTTAATGATGGGTAGCAAATTTTAGACCATACTGTGTAATTAGAATCCCACACCCATCACAAAGCAAAATCAGAGATTTGGCAAAGTGTATTTCAAGAAGTTGATGCAAATGATGCTGGGGAAATGCTGGGATCATAGGTTGTCTTCTGAGCATTTAAAGATGGAAAAAGAAGAAAAATTATCTATGATACCAATGACCTCTGAGCACTAGAAAAGAGAACATTTTGATTAAAAGAGGCCTCTGTGAAATGTGATAGAACACTCAAATAATTTCAAAGACACAACCCCAGTGTTCACTGCAGCACTACTTAAAATAGCTAGGTCATGGAAGCAGTCTAGATGTCCATCAACAGATGAATGAATAAAGAAGTGTGGTACACATATACAATGGAATATTACTCAGCCATTAAAATGAATGAATTTGAGTCAGTTCTTATTGTTATTGTTTAGTCGCTAAGTCGAGGATGAGATGGCTGGATGACATCACCAACTCGACGGACATGAGTTTGAGTGAACTCCAGGAGTTGGTGATAGACAGGGAGGCCTGGCGTGCTGCGATTCATGGGGTCGCAGAGTCGGACATGACTGAGCAACAGAACTGAACTGAAGTCGTGTCAGATTCTTTGCAACCCCATGGACTGCATGTTTTAAGTTTCATATGAATGCTATCAGACTGTATACAGCATTTATTTTTCATACTTCACAAAGTTTATGGGATTTGTTTATACCGATGTATGTAGCTCCATTTTATTAATCTCCACTGCTCTACAGATTCTATTGTTAAATGTATATCACAATGTATTGATTCTTCTTGTCATAGATATTGAAGTTTGTTTTGCTAGTACAATTTGACACAACTATTCTTATCTTTGCTTCCTTGGCACATATAGGAGAGTCCCTTTTCCTCTGGTGTGGTACCTAAAGTGGACTGTTGGTATCGTTGGTGCTTTTGTTATAAAAGAAGAAAAGGATTTCAATTCATGATCAAGGTTTGCTCTTTCCATTGATGGCTCACTGTATTGTGTGGGTGTGTGTGTGTGTGTGTCTGTGTGTGCGTGTCTGTCTATTATAGTTGGGGATTGGGATCTTATCTTTTTCTTCCATAATGATAAATTATCCAGCACTCACTGATCTACACTGCCACATTGCTGTGTATCAGGTTTCCATAAATTTCTTATTCTTTCAGTAAGGTTTTTATTCCACTGACCTGTTTGTCTATCTCTCTGACCAAACTACACTGTTGTAGTTAGAGATGCTTTATAATAAGTTTTGATACTTCTATTGGGCAAATCTTCCTATTTTTGCTTGTTGGAGAAGGGGAGAAAAGATAGGGGGTTCAGGAGGGAGTGGAGAGTTGTATGCCTAAGGCCAATTCATATTGATGTATGTCAAAACTCATCACAATATTGTAAAGTAATTATTCTTCAACTAAAATTTAAAAAACTGCTGTGGCTATTTTATTTTACTTTATTTTCTGCTTTTAAAAAATTGAAGTATAGTTGGTTTGCAGTATTATGTTAATTAGAGATTGAAGAGTTTTATAGGTTTTATTCTACTTAAAGTTATTACAAAATAATGATTATATTTCCTTACACTATACAAAATATCTGTGTTGCTTATTTATACTATACATGGTAGTATGTACCTCTTAATTTCATAACCTTACCTTGCCCCTAACCCCTTCATTTTACTCACTGGTAATTACTAGTTTGTTCTCTATATCTATGAGACTGTTTCTATTTTGTTATATATTTTCATATGTTTTCTGTTTTAGAGTGCAGATATAAGTGATAACTAGAGTACTTGTCCTACTCTGTCTCACAGATTTGACTAAGCATAATACCCTGCAGGTCAATTCACACTGTTGTTGCAAATGGCAGAAGTTCATTATTTTTAATTGCTGAGTAATATTCCATTGTATACATTTTCTTTATCCATTCCATATCTAAGCTGTTATAAATAATGCTGATGATCATTCATGTGCATTTTTTTAAAATAGTGTTTTTGTTTTCTTTGGACAGAATCCAATTGCTGGGTCATATGATAGCTTCATTTTTCATTTTCTGAGGAACCTCCATACTGTTTTCCATAGTGGCTACATAAATGTACAATCCCACCAACACTGCATGAGGTTTCCCTTTTCTTCCCATCCTTACCAATATTTGTTAATTGTAAAATTTTGATGATAGCCATTTTGAGAGGTGTCAGGTGATATCTTGCTATGGTTTTAGTTGCATTTCTCTGATGATTGCAGTATTGAGCTCTTTTCATGTGCCTGTTGACCATCTATCTGTCTTCTTTGGAGAAATGTCTACTCAGGACTTCCTCTCATTTTTAATAAGGCTTTTTTGTTATTGAGTTTTATGATTTATTTTTATATATTAGGTATGACCCCTTATTGGTCATATAATTTGCAAAATATCTTTTTCCACTCAGTAGTTTGCCTTTTCATTTTGCTGTGCAAAGCTTTAATAATAATTAGGTCACGTTTGTTTACATTTGCTTTTGTTTCTTTCTTCTTAGGAGAAAGATAAAAAGAAATATTTCTACAGATAATGTCAAAGAGGATTCTGCCTTTGTTCTCTTCTATAATTTTTATGGTTTCCTGTTTTACATTTAGTTCTTTAATCAAGTTACAGTTTATTTTTGTGTATGGTAGGAAGAATTGTTCTCATTTTATTCTTTTAAATGTAGCTTTCCAGTTTTTTCCAGCCCCATTTATTGAAGAGACTGCCTTTTCACCAGTGTATACTCTTGCATTTCATGTCATAGATTAATTGACCATAAATGTGTTGGCTTATGTCTGGGCTCTCTATTGTTACACCAAACTATATGCCTGCTTTATGCTAGTACCATGCTATTTTGATTACTGTAACTTTGTAGTATATTCTGACAGAAGAAGATTTGGTACCTTCAGCTTTTTCCTTTTTAGCAAGATTATTTTGTGAATTCAGGGTCCTTTGTGGTTCCATATAGATTTTGTAATTTGTATGAAAACACAAAGGCACCGAATAGCCAAAGCAATCTTGAGGAAGAATAATGGAGGTGTAGAAATCAAGCTTCCTGATTTCAGACTATACTACAAAGCTACAGTCATCAAGACAGTATGGTACTGGCACAAAAGCAGAAGCATAGACTAATGGAACAAAATAGAAAGCCCAGAGATAAACCCATGCACCTATGGGCACCTTATCTTTGACAAAGGAGGAAAAGTATGCAGTGAAGAAAGGACAGCCTCTTCAATCAATGGTTCTGGGAAAATTGGACCGCTACATGTAAAATAATGAAACTAGAACACTTCTAACATCATACATAAAAACAAGCTCAAAGTGGATTGAAAACTTAGCTCTTAGATGAAAACATAGACAGTACACTCTTTGACAAAAATAGCACCAAGGTCCTCTGTGAACTATCTCCTAGAGTAACTGAAAGAAAAGCAAAATAAAAAAATGGGAACTAATTGAATTTAAAAGCTTTTGTACAGCAAAGGAATCAATAAACAAGATGAAAATAAACAAGATGAAAATTTTCTCTCAGAATGGGAGAAAATACTTGCAAATGAAGAAATTGACAAAATATTAAACTCCAAACTACATAAGCAACTCATACAGCTCAATATCAGAAAAGCAAAAAACCCACTCAAAAAATGGGCATAAGACCTACACAGACATTCCTCCCAGAAAGACATACAGATGGCTAATAAACACGTGAAAAACTGCTCGACTTTGCTTATCATTAAGAGGTTTCTCCTCCTTGGAAGAAAAGCTATGACCAACCTAGACAGCATATTAAAAAGCAGAGACATTACTTTGTCAACAAAGGTCCATCTAGTCAAAGCTATGGTTTTTCCAGTAGTCATGTATGGATGTGAGAGTTGGACTATAAAGAAAGCTGAGCACAGAGGAATTGATGCTTTTGAACTGTGGTGTTGGAGAAGACTCTTGAGAGTCCCTTGGACTGCAAGGAGATCAAAACAGTCTGTCCTAAAGGAAATCAGTTCTGAATATTCACTGGAAGGACTGATGTTGAAGCTGAAACTCCAATACTTGAGCCATCTGATGTGAAGAACGGACTCATTGGAAAAGACCCTGATGCTGGGGAAGATTGAAGGCAGGAGGAGAAGGGGATGACAGAAGATGCCATGGTTTGATGGCATCACCAACTTGATGGATATGAGTTTGAGCAAGCTCCAGGAGTTGGTGATGGACAGAGAAGCCTTGTGTGCTGCAGTCCATGGGGTTGCAAAGAGTCGGACCTGACTGAGCATCTGGATTGAATGACTGAGCTGACTGAAGAGGTCTTAAATGGGATTATTTTCTTGTTTTCCTTTTCTGACCATTCATTGTTGCTGTATAGAAACAGATTTCTGCATATTAATCTTGTATTCTGAAATCTTACTGAGTTCATTTTTAAGCTCTAAAATTTTTTGTGGAGATTTTATGATTATTTGTAAGTAGTATGTCATCTGAAAATTGTGACAGTTTTATTTCTTCCCTCTCAAACTTCCAATACTAGATTAAATAGAATTGGTAAGAGCAGGCATCGTAATCTTATTCCTGAACTTAGTGTGAAGGCTTTCTGCTTTTTACCATTGAGCATGATGTTAGCTGTTGGTTTGTCATAAATGGCCTTTATTTTGTTGAGATATATTCCTCTATACCAACTTTGATGAGAGTTTTTATTAGGAATGGATGTTGGATTTTGCCAAAGACCTTTTCTGTGACTGTTAGATGACTATGTGATTTTTTCATCCCAGTTGTTAATGTGATATGTTGCATTGATTGATTTATGAATATTGAATGATGGGATAACTCTCACCTGACCATGATATATGATTTTATTTTGTATATTGTTGAATCAGTTTGCTGATATTTTGTTGAGTATTTTTAAATATATATTCATCAGGTATATTGGGCTCTAATGTTCTTTTTTTGTATTGTGTTTGTCTGATTTTAGTGTTGGGGTAATTGTGGCCTCATAGAATAACTTTGAACTATTCTATCCTCTTCAATTTGTGAAATAGATTGAGATGGATAGCATTAAACCTTTTTTGTAGTTTTGATAGAATTCCCCTGTGAAGCCATCAGGTCCTGGCCTTTAAGTATGCTGGGAATTGTTAAATTACAACAGCAATTTCACTACTTATGATCTGTGTTCAGATTATTTCTTCTTGATTCAGCCTTGGAAGGATGTATATTTCCAGAAACTTGTCCATTTCTTCTACTTTGTAAAAATTGTTGGTATAATTTTTCTAGTATTTTCTTTTTTTTTTTTTTTGTATTTTTGTAATATCAGTTGCTATTTCTCTGTCATTTCTTATTTTGTTTATTTCAAGCCACTCTCTTTTTTTCTTAATGAGCCTGGCTAAATGTTTATTAACTTCGTTTATCCTTTCAAATAACCAGCTCTCAAAAAACCAGGTTTCATTTATCTTTTCTAGTGTATTTTGTCTCTTTTATCTATATCCATTCCGATCTTTATTATTTTCTTCCTTCTTCTGACTTTTCGTCTCATCTATTCTCCCTGTTCTAATTCATTTAGATGGTAGATTAGGTTGTTTATTTAAGATTTTCCTTGTTTCTTGAGGTAGGCCTGTATCACTATAAGCTTTCCTCTTCAAACTACTTTTTCTGCATCACATAGATTTTGAAAAGTGTCATTCTGGATTTTCATTTGTCTCGTGATATTTTCTGATTTCCTCTTTGATTTTTTTTCTTTGACCATTGGTGTTCTAGTATCATATGTTTTAGTCTCCATGTGTTTGTTCTTTTGCATTTCTCTCCCTGTAATTGAGTTCTACTTTCATACCATTGTGGTCAGAAAAAGTAGTTGATCTAATTTCTATCCTCTTAAATGTATCGTGACTTGAATTTTGGCCTAACATGCGAACTATCTTGGAGAATGTTCCATGTATGCTTGAAAAGATGTATATTCTACTGCTTTATAGTATATATCTATTAATTCCAACCAGTCTACTCTGTCATTTAAGACCACCTTATTGATTTACTCTTGGATAATTTATGCATTGATGTAAGGGGTCTTCAAGTCCCCTACTATTGCTGTATTATTGCCAAGTTCTCCTTTAATGCCTGTTAATATTTGCTATATATTTAGATGCTTCTGTATTAGGTATATATATGTTAATGAGTTTAATAGCCTCCTCTTATATTGATCATTTTACCATTATATAATGCCTCATTTGTCTTTTGTATGCTGCTGCTACTGCTAAGTCGCTTCAGTCGTGTCCGACTCTGTGTGACCCCATAGACGGCAGCCCACCAGGCCCCACCGTCCCTGGGATTCTCCAGGCAAGAACACTGGAGTGGGTTGCCATTTCCTTCTCCAATGCATGAAGGTGAAAAGTGAAAGTGAAGTCGCCCAATCGTGTCCGACTCTTAGTGACCCCATGGACTGCAGCCCACCAGGCTCCTCCATCCATGGGATTTTCCAGGCAAAAGTACTGGAGTGGGGTGCCATTGCCTTCGTCTTTTGTATAGCCTTGCTTTAAAGTCTATTTTTTCTGATATGAGTATTAGTATACCTGTTTTATTGGCATTTCCATTTGTATGACATCACTTTTTCATCTCCTCAGTTTCAGTCTCCTAATGCATTTTCATGAAAAACTATTTTAGATTTATTGCTTGACTGCATTGAATTTATATATGAATTTGGAAATATTGAAAATTTTCCAATATTGAGTTCTCTCATTCATGGATATAATATGCCTCTGTTTATTTAGTTTTTCAAATGATTCTAAATTCACAATTTTACAGTTGTTTTTACCACGAATGGTCTTATTCATCTCTAGTTAAAGCTGTCTTCAATACTTTCTAGCTTATGGAATCTTTAAAAATTATTATTAATGCTTTCAGTAGTTTTGACTATAAGATTGTATTTGATGTAGATCATCAATGTTTTGTCCAGCAAGCTTGAAAGTTATTAGCATTGCTGAACAGTAAGGGCATTCTTTTTACGTGTAACTCTATTGACATCAACCCAATCATCTTTATATTTATTAAAGTTTCATATGCACGTAGTTTATAAGTCCAGTAGCTCTACAAGTTATACATATGAAAACTGGAGTCTCTCTAACCTCCTGCCATTCTCCACCTCTGAGACAAAACCACTTTCAACTCTTTAAACTGATGATTTTAGGTTTCACTGCCAAATGTCACATGGTATGCTTACTGATACTTCTTGATTTTTTTCACTCTTAGGCATTATTTATAGACATCCCAGTGTGGAGGATGAGGATGCAATGTTCTGTTACTCCTGACCTATGCTACATATGCACACGTTATTCCTTATTACTCTAATATAATTATAATTTTGGATAGCTTAGTAGTGTCCATGTTATTATTACTATGAGATTATTATTTATAGTTGAGTTTGTAACACTCTTAATTTTGGTTTATGTTGATCCTTTTTTGTGTATGTATAACCACCACTACGGGCAGGCTGCAGAACATTCCATAGCCACAGAGTCTCCCGTGTGCTAGCATAACAAATTGACACACATCCCCACCAAACCAAACCTCTGCCAAATGCCATTCAGTTATATATATATATATAAAATTTTGATAATGTTGTGCAAGTGGAGTGATACTTTGAGACTGGCTTTGTTCAGTCAACATAAGGCTTTCAAGAGACAAAGCTGTACTCGTATATAACTCATTTTTTTTGTACTGCTGAATAGTATTTCCTATGTAGAAAGGTTGTTAAACTCTTCCATTTTATTAGACATTTTGATTTTTCCACTGCTTTGACTCAAAAAGAAACGTTTTAAAACATTTGTGCACAGATTTTGTATGGACAGAGTTTTCACTCCTCTGAGATAAATGCCTGGAAGTATAATTTCTGGATCATATAATCTACTTCTTCTCCCAAAGGAAGGAGAAAATGATTCCCTTTTTGGATGCTGGCCGTACCAGTCTAGGTCCACATTGCACTTTGCAATTGGGCTAAATTTCACTAGCGACATCAATAAAGGTTTGGAATAGGAAATCATTTCAGGTGCTGATCTGGTTCCATCCCAAAATAGAGAAGGTCCTGGTGAACCCTCTTCCTTTTTCCAGCAAAGAGCATGTCTTTGCTGAGGCAAGTACAGAAGGAGACCACAAATCAGTCACATCCTAGGGTCCTGGGCTTGTGTCTTTAGGACATAGACCATAATCACAGATACTCTTGGGATGTGTGAGTTTGCCTGGTGCTTTTGAAAGAAGGGTCACCATGAATGGGGCAAGGCACCCAGAGGAGAAAGCAGAGACCCCAGGTAGGGAGGAAGCATTATTTCTGCTAGGCTTGTCCAATCTCTCTGAAAACACGAAATTCATAACTTGTACCTATGTTTTTTCCCCGAGTCCTATTTCATTGTCTAGAAACAGGAACTACAAGAATCCAGAAGCAGATAACTTTCTCACAGACATTTCACCCCATCATAGGCACTTCCTTTTATATAATGGTAGGTGGAGCTTTTCTCTTCTCCACAGAGCACAGAAATTCAAGTTCTCCCAACTGACACGTCTGGACAGAGCAGCTCCGCTGGCCTCCACAATGACATTCTCTGCCTGCTACTTCTGGCCGCCTCCTTCTTGCCTGTTGCTTACTCTACTCCTGGGACTCACAGGTGAGCATTGCTTAGAGTAGAATCCCCTCTCCCTGTCCCCTGGACTTTCCCCCTGTCCCTGTGCTTTTAGGGTCTCCATGTAAACATGGGTATGCTACCCGAGGCAGTCACAGAAGGCCAAAGGCTGGGCCTTATCTGAGAGCATGAAATCAGGGATCTGAGTTTTCTCTGTAGATCCATCATATGCAGCTGGTTACCAGAGGCTTCCAAACAGAGGATGTTTCAAACTCTAACAGCTTTGTGCATATTTACTTAACTAAACATCCCTCACAACATCCCTGTGTGATAACTATTACTCCAATTGTAAATGGAGAAATTGAAGCACAGAGTAACTTGTCCAATGTCACCTATCTAAAGCAGTGGAGCACAGGATTCAAATCCAGGCTGTCCAGCTCCAGAGTTGATTCTCTGAATAATATTGTGCTGCTCAGCTTCTCAGAAGAGCCCAATTGCAGAAATATCAGAAAATACCAAGAAGCAAACAATATATTAGTCATCACCCATCATGCCACTCAGAGAAGGGTTCAAATTTTTCAGTATATTGCAAGGGTCCTATGCAATGACATTTTTACTGAGATTTTAATATGTGTTATAATTTCTTTTAATGCTCAAAACAGCTTGTACATTAGATTGCTAGGGTACTTTTTAATACATGTTTGTGGGTGAATGTGTTTATGTGTGTGTATGTGCGTGTATATACGTGTGGGTATGAGGAAGTGTTTCCAGACACGTGGTATTTCAAGAAGACTTTTTCTGTTCTTCCCCTTAAAACATTTTTCAATCTACATGGAAGGTTCAGTTTTTGAGGTCTTTAGCAACATCTCTCCTTTTCTACTTCTCTATAAATCTACCCCTTACCCTCACTCAAATTCTTAAGAAAACTTTTCTCTTGGTTAAAGGGTAGAATTTCCTGCGTTGTTATCTTAGTCTCTGCTTCCATGCTGGATAGACGTGAGGAGGAAAGGAGGGATAAAAGACACAAGAATCTTGCCTATACCACCTATATATTCATATCCATATCTATAATTATAACCATATCCATATCTATAACATATATATATATATATATATAATCTAATGCTATCTGAAGCTTCCATGCCTCAGGAAAGCTAATGAGTAATAACTATTCATTTTATTGACCACTCAGCATGTGCCAGGCAATGTTGGAAATGCCCACAGCATTTACTCATGTGATCATTATATCCAAGC
Source organism: Bos taurus (assembly GCF_002263795.3). NCBI lineage: Eukaryota > Metazoa > Chordata > Mammalia > Artiodactyla > Bovidae > Bos > Bos taurus. The sequence goes on from NC_037340.1 coordinate 53,432,974, forward strand.
TAGATCCTCTTGTGAACCCCTACCTTACAGATAAGGAAACTGAGCAAGGAATGTTCAAGGTTACTCAGTTCAAGGTACCTGATAAAGGTGTGATTTGAACTCAAGCAACCTGGTAGTTGAGCTCATGAGTTTAACCATGGCTCTTCTTGATACTGTGATATTTTTCCATCCCATGATATTTCTGCAGCTTCTGCTAATGGGTGTGGAGAAGTATGGAGTATGGGAAAGAAGGTTTGTGGTTTTCTTCTCCTGGGCTCTTCTTCCTCCTGTATAAATGCAAATTTCTTTTGTTTTTCATAAACTGACCTACGTGGACAACTCAACTTCTGATATACTAATAATTTCCAGAGAAATGTCCACTTAAAATAGAATTCAGTGTCTCATGGAGATGTCACAGTGGGCAATTCAAACAACATATATTTTTTGGATACTTTCTAAGTTGCAGGAAGGAACTTGGGGTACTTTGGTGAATAAAAGAGACTAAGAAGTTGTCTTCATGGATATTTAGCTTAGTGGAAGAAATGACAATAAACAATAGACTTATACTTAATTAAATAACATAGTATGTTAGAAAGTGATAAGTGTTTTAAAAGAGTAGCTAGATAACAAATTGGGAGAATATGTTGGGTGCAATGTATTTCAAGCCTGGTAATCTTGGGTGGGCATCTCTGAGAAGGGGAATTGTGAGCAAAGTTGAAAAGAAAATTCTGAAGTGAGCTATGTGGTTATCCGGTGGAGGAGACTTCCTGACAGGGAGCAGCATGTACAAAAGTCCTGAGAGTAGAATCATCCTCCTGTGTTGAAGGATTTGGTTTTGCTGTGAGTGAAATGGTTGCCATTGCAGTTTTTTCTTTTAAGATTTCATTTAGTTTATTGGACACAAACTTTTCCAGGAGCGTGCCCTATTTTATTTATTTATTTTTTAAGGTAGTTTTATTTCAAGTCTTTAAAGGATCTCCATACTGGTCTCCATAGTGACCATGTAAATTTATGTTCCCAGACACAGATATAAAGAACAGACTTTTGGATTCAATGGGAGAAGGTGAGGGTGGGATGATTTGAGAGAATAGCGTTGAAACATGTACATTGCCATACGTAAAATAGATGAACAGTGCAAATTCGGTGCATGAAATAGGGGACCCAAAGCTGGTGCTCTGGGACAACCCAGAGGGATAGGGTCGGGAGGGAGGTGGGAGGGGGGTTCAGGATGGCAGGGACACATGTAAACCTGCAGCCAATTCATGTTGATATAAGGCAAGCACCATCACCATATTGTAAAGTAATTGTCCTCCAATTAAAATAAATGAATTATTTTAAAAATTTATATTTCCACTAAGAGTGCAACACCAAGAGTGTTCCCCTTTTCCCACATCCTCTCCAGCATTCATTGTTTATAGATTTTTTGATGATGGCCAACTTGATTGGGATGAAGTAGTTTTGACTTGCATTTATTTAATAATAAGCAATGTTGGGCATTTGTTATGTGTTTCTGAACCATCTTGTATGTCTTTTTTGGAGAAATGTCTCTTTTTATGATACTGAGGTGCATGAGCTGCTTGTAGATTTTGGAGATTAATCCTTCGTCAGTTGCTTCATTTGCAATTATTTTTTTCCCATTCTGAGGATTGTCTTTTCATCTTGTTTATGGTTACATTTGTTGTGCAATAGCTTTTAAGTTTAATTAGGTCCCTTAGGTCCCATTTGTTTATTTTTTTGTTTCCATTACCCTAGGAAGTGGGTCATAGAGGATCTTGCTGTGATTGATGTCAAAGACTGTACTGCCTATGTTTTCCTCTATGAGTTTTATAGTTTCTCATCTTACATTTATGTTTTAATCTGTTTTGAGTTTATCTTTGTATATGGTATTAGGAGGTGTTCTAATTTCATTCTTTTAAATGTAGCTGTCCAGTTTTTCCAGCACCACTTATTGAAGAGACTATCTTTTCTCCGTTGAATATTCTTGCCTCCTTTGTCAAACATAAGGTGTATATAGGTGTGTGGATTTATCTTTGGACTTTCTATCTTGTTCCATTGGTCTATATTTCTGTTTCTGTGTCAATACCATACTGTCTTGATGATGAGCTTTGTAATACAGTCTGAAGTCAGGAAGGTTGATTCCTCCAGCTCCATTATTCTTGCTCAAGATTACTTTGACTATTCGGGGTATTTATAGTTTTATATGAATTGTGAATTTTTTTCTAGTTCTATGAAAAAAATGCCAATGGTAATTTGATAGGGATTTCATTGAATCTGAGATTGCTTTGGGTAGTATAGTCATTCTCACAATATTGGTTCTTCCAGTCCAAGAACAATATGAGCATCTATTTATAGTGTTTTTGATTTCTTTCAACAGTGTCTTGTAGTTTTCTGTATACAACTCTTATGTCTCCTTAGGTAGGTTTATTCCTAGTTTCAGCCCTCATAGTTTTGAAGAGGGAAGTGACATAATCTGACATGAGTTTTAATTTATTCTACTATTTGATTGAGAGCAGACTATACATAATATAGAAACAAGTACCTGCTGCTGCTGCTAAGTCACTTCAGTTGTGTCTGACTCTGTGAGACCCCATAGATGGCAGCCCACCAGGCTCCCCCATCCCTGGGATTCTCCAGGCAACAATACTGGAGTGGGTTGCCATTTCCTTCTCCAATGCGTGAAAGTGAAGTTGTTCAGTTGTATCCAACTCCTAGTGACCCCATGGATTGCAGCCTACCAGGCTCCTCTGTCCATAGGATTTTCCAGGCAAGAGTACTGAGAAACAAGCAGAGCATTTGAGACAATCACATTCATGCAAAAAAAAAAAAAAAAATTGTAAAAGTGACTTGCACCTGGGCAGGAGCTAGTAGAGATAAGAGAAAAAAGTCAGATTCCAGATGCATGCTGATGAGAAAGCAACAGAATTTTCTGATGCATAGGATTTGAGGTAGAAGAAAAAGGCTCCAAGGTTTTGAGACTTCTGCATCTGTGTTTTGATGAAAGTTTTCACTTTTGTCCCAGGTTCCAAGGATTTGTTAACAAAATAAGCTACTCATTGTATACAAATCCAGTAGTCATGTATGAATGTGAGAGTTGGACTATAAAGAAAGTTGAGCGCTGAAGAATCTATGCTTTTGAACTGTGGTGTTGGAGGAGACTCTTGAGAGTGCCTTGGATTGCAAGGAGATCCAACCAGTCCATCCTAAAGGAAATCAGTTCTGAATATTCATTGAAAGGACTGATGCTGAAGCTGAAACTCCAATACTTTGGCCACCTGATGTGAAGAACTGACTCTGGAAAAGACTCTGATGCTGAGAAAGATTGAAGGCAGGAGAAGGGGACGACAGAGGATAAGATGGTTGGATGGCATCACCAACGTGATGGACATGAGTTTTTAGCAAACTCCCAGAGTTGGTGATGGACAGGGAAGCCTGGCTTGCTGCAGTCCATTGGGTCGCAAAGAGTCAGACACGACTAACTGACTGAACTGAACTGAACTGATTAGAGCATTATCTAGCTTACTTTCAATATACTAACATTAAAAAGAGAGAGAGAAATAGCAACAGCAGAGGATACATCAACAAATTGGGTTTTGACCAACATCCAGACTCAAACAGCATTGGGAAGTCCCCATGACACAGCACATCTGGAGTCCCAATTGGGAAAAGGTCCCAGGCAGCATGTCCATTCTGTAAGTGAGAGTTCAAAAATTGCAGTTCGGGATTCCCAGGTATAATCACAGAATGCAAACTGATATCATCATCAATCTGTGAGCAAACTGCAGCTCTGGTTTCATGTTAATGCTTTTTGTCATGTAAAACTTGGAATGTTGAGCCTGTGACTTGGTTAGCCAGGGCCCCTCCAGGGGCTCAACAATTTTAAGATTCTTATCCACGGTGCTACAAGATTTGCACTCACAGCAGGCAAGTCAGGGCACTCACAGTCAGGGCAGTGTCCAGGCAGGTTAGAAGCAAGGCCACAGGCCTGCTCTGCTTTGTCTCTGAAGCTTAAACAAGACTATTTACTTAATTTCCTTAACAATCTGGAAGAAGAAGAGGGGCTCAGCTGAGATACAGAGAATGTGGGGGGAAATTCAGTCCAGTTTTAGATGTTTTAACTGTGAGATGGTTATATCTATACAAAGAACATGATGAGTATATAGTTGGACATTCAATTCAGAGTTCAGAGGAAAGGCCTGGAGCAGAGATATAAATAGAATAATTCTTGATTCACAGATAGTAGTGTTTTGTTTTTTTTTTTTTTAATTCTTTGGCTCCTGACCCTTATTCTCTTCCCTCTCCTCCTCTCCTTCCATTCCTCCCTCCAATGTTCTTTCCTATTTCTTCCAATTTTTATCTTAACAGTTCAACTTCCCTAACCTCAATCTTGTCTAGACTTAAAAACCTAAACCATTTGATGATGTTGGCACATCACGGTACTTACCGTGTAATAGCATGCCCCCTCTTTAGGAGGCATGATTGGTTACAAATAGTGCCTATGTCCGTATAGTCAAAGCTCCAGTAGTCATATATGGATGTGACAGTTGAACCACAATGAAAGTTGACCACGGAAGAACTGATGCTTTTGAACAGTGGTATTGGAGAAGACTCTTAAAAGTCCCTTGGACAGCAAGGAGACAAACCAGTCAATCCTAAAGGAAATCAGTCCTGAATATTCATTGGAAGGACTGATGCGGAAGCTGAAACTCCAATACTTTGGCCACCTGATTCGAAGAACTGACTCACTGGAAAAGGCCCTGATGCTGGGAAAGATTGAAAGCAGGAGGAGAAGGGGATGACAGAGGATGGGATAATTGGATGGCATCACTGAGTTGATGGACATGAATTTGAACAAGCTCCGGAAGTTTATGACGGACAGGGAAGCTTGGCATGCTGCAGTCCATGGAATCACAAAGAGTAGGACATGACTGAGTGACTGAATTGAACTGAAGTGAGTGGGTTACCAGCTCACACTCCGCAAAGATGAACCACACATTTTCTACTCAAGGAGTAGGGAAGAAACAGAAAAGAACACAGAATTTGTTTGTGGCACCAAAACATCCTGCTCCTCTGATTTATACCCCTGTAATTAGACCCTTGCCTGTTTAATAGAACATTTCAGATAAGTAATATGTTTGTATTTCTCTGTATCTCCAGAAACTGGGTTGCCGGGGACCAGCCCCGGCTGATCCAGGGTATTCGAAGCGGGGACGGCGTCGGTGACCTATTTATTTAAATATTTTATCAAAGATATAAAGAGTAATAGGATGAGGATAGCTCAGTAGGAAAATTCAGTGGAGAAAAGAGGCTGAGTAGCTTGGTTTACGCGGGAGACCAATAAAACTTCAAGACAAGAAGTTTGCACCACTTACGTAGGCCGCAGGCGTCCTTCCGTTCTCCCAAAGGAGAGGAGACACTGAGGCCTCCCCGGTCGGATCTTAGAAGCCCAGGCATAATTAGCAAGCATGGCGGTTTCCGCGCTCCAGATGGAGACTCAGCCAGAATTTGGGAGAGAGAGAGACATGGGGAGACCAAGTTTCTGTGAACAAGGCCCGCACTTTATTTTCCAAAATAGTTTTTTATACCTTAAGTTGTGCATAGAGGATAATGGGGGAAGGGGTGGAGTCATGCAAGGACAGCAGTTCCTGGTTCTAATTGAAGCCAGGCTTTCAAACTTATCATATGCAAAAGTTCAGGTGATTTACATCATCTTCTGGCCAGGAGGCCTGTTAACATTTTAAGAAACTTATCTTTCTCTAAAGGTGATTATTCCAAAGTCAGGCACCAGCCTCCAAAAAAGCATTGGACAAAGCTGCATTCCTATAGGGCAAAGGTGAGGTGGGCTCAATCAAGAAAAGAATTAACTCTCAAGAGTCCAAGGTTACAAACACTGAGGCTACTACTTACATTTCTATACACCCATTATATCAATCAATACAGTGCCAAGGACACAGTAGGTAAGGGGTATGGAGACTTAGCAGCAAATATTGGCTCAATAAGTGAAAAACCCTTCACCAATACAATTTCTAATAAATCTTTTAACTGCTCAAAGGAATCTGTATTTAGACAGTTTAGAACATCTCCTGCCTCTCACAGGAGTTGGGAGGCTCTGAACAATCACATGTGGCCGGAAAAACCTATTCAGGCAGGCTAGAGGATTTCCAAAGGAGTTTGTAGGTTAAACACTGTCACACCCAGGAATTATTAGCTGGAGCTGTAAGCTAACTCTTTTTTCAGAGAGAGGTATTGGGGCACAGCCCCCCGTAAAGTCAGAGGTGTAGGTGAAAGCACAAAGCAGAAAGTAGGCAGACTCTGGTTTTGGGGGTAGATGCTCAAGAATTTCCAGGGGGACTCCTGAGGCTCGATCCCGCCTTTGCGTATGCCGAGCCTCCTTCCTCATGACCTTTGCCACGGGTGGAGCTCGCTCCCCGCACTGGGTAGTTAGGGAGGCAGTGAAATCAATCTGGTAAATTTGCACCTGTAGTGAAATAATTGGCCCCATGGTGACTTGTGTCCCTTTAACTTGTAACTCATTGTCCAAATGTAGTCAGCCACCTGCAGTTCTTTTCAAAACATGATTTTGGAATTTGCTGTTTCCTTGCTTGCTTGTCCCCATGGTTCTACCTTCCTATTCACTTGTAGTTTCCTCAAATGTATCAACATGTAGAATCACACATTTATCACTCCTTGGCCTTTTGGCTAAGATCAAGTGTAGAATCACACATTTTATTTTTCCTTGAACCATTTGGTTCAGTTCAAAAGCTTTATTTGGGGCAATCACCATGTTTCAGATCTCATTTGTTTTTTTTTGCAGTAAAATATAAAAAACATAAAATTTACCATTTTAGCTACTTTGAGAAATATCAATAACCTCAGATATGCAGATGGCACCATCCTTATGGCAGAAAGTGAAGAGGAACTTTTTAAAAAGCCTCTTGATGAAAGTGAAAGAGGAGAGTGAAAAAGTTGGCTTAAAGCTCAACATTCAGAAAACGAAGATCATGGCATTTGGTCCCATCACTTCATGGCAAATAGATGGGGAAACAGTGGAAACAGTGTCAGACTTTATTTTTTTGGGTCCAAAATCACTGCAGATGGTGATTGCAGCCATGAAATTAAAAGACGCTTTCTCCTTGGAAGGAAAGTTATGATCAACCTAGATAACATATTAAAAAGCAGACATTACTTTGCCAACAAATTCTGTCTAGTCAAGGCTATGTTTTTTCCAGTGGTCATGTATGGATGTGAGAGTTGGACTGTGAAGAAGGCTGAGCGCCGAAGAATTGATGCTTTTGAACTGTGGTGTTGGAGAAGATTCCTGAGAGTCCCTTGGACTGCAAGGAGATCCAGCCAGTCCATTCTAAAGGAGATCAGTCCTGGGTGTTCTTTGGAAGGAATGATGCTAAAGCTGAAACTCCAGTACTTTGGCCACCTGATGCGAAGAGCTGACTCATTGGAAAAGACTCTGATGCTGGGAGGGATTGGGGGCAGGAGGAGAAGGGGACGACAGAGGATGAGATGGCTGGTGGCATCACTGACTCGATGGACATGAGTCTGAGTGAACTCCGGGAGTTGGTGATGGACAGGGAGGCCTGGCGTGCTGCAATTCATGGGGTTGCAAAGAGTCGGACACGACTGAGCGACTGAACTGAACTGAACTGAAGGATACAAAGTGGCACTAAGGACCTTCACAGTGTTGTGAAGTGTTACAGTACATATTGCCAGAACTTTTTCAACATCTGTAGCAGAAAATCTTGGAGAAGACAATGGCACCGCACTCCAGTACTCTTGCCTGGAAAATCCCGTGGATGGAGGAGCCTGGTAGGCTGCAGTCCATGGGGTCACTGGGAGTCGGACACGACTGAGTGACTTCACTTTGACTTCTCACTTTCATGCATTGGAGAAGGAAATGGCAACCCACTCCAATGTTCTTGCCTGGAGAATCCCAGGGACAGGGGAGCCTAGTGGGCTGCCATCTATGGGGTCGCACAGAGTCGGACATGACTGAAGTGACTTAGCAGCAGCAGCAGAAAATCTATTCATTAAACTGTAACTCCTCATTTCTTTTCCCCTGCAACCACTGGAAACATCTATTCTACTTTTTCTCTGTGAATTTGCCTATTCTATGTACCATAAGTGGAATCATCTATTTGTCCTCTTTTATCTGGCTTATTTCACTAAGCGTATTTTTAAGGTTCATCCATGCCATGATGTAGGTGTCAAAATGTTTTGCTTTTTAGGGCTGAAATATTATATATATATATATATATATGTGTGTGTGTGTGTGTGTATATATATATATATGTTATGATATGTATATATATGATATATGATATGTTTGCTTATGTATATATATATGTATATATATGATATAAGATATGTTTGCTTTTTAGGGCTGAAATATTATATATATATGTTATGATATGTATATATATGATATATGATATCATATATATATGATATGATATGTTATGATATATATATATCTCACATTTAATTTATCTATTCATCTATTGATGGATTTTGGGCTATTTCCTTTACATTGAAGTATAGTTGCTGTAAAATAATTTGTAAATTACAGGTGTAAAATAGAGTGATTCACAATTTTTAAAGGTTATATTCCATTTATCATTATTATAAAATATTGGTTGTATTCCTGGTGTAGTACAATATATCCTTGTAGCTTATTTCATATGTAATTATTTGCACCTCTTCACCCCTTAGCCTATATTTTCCTTTTCCTTTCTTTGTCCCCACTAGTTTGTCCTCTATATCTTTGAGTCTGTCTCTTTATTGTTATGTTAACTAGTTTGCTGTATTTTTTATTTTCCATATATAAGTTGTATCATACACTATTTGTCTTTCTCTGTCTTACTTATTTCATTTGCCTTCCAATTCCATCTATTTTGCTGCAAATGGCAAAATTTCATTTTTACGGCTGAGCAATATTACATTATAAATAGAAAGCTATATGCATGTTCAGAAGCAGCAGTTAGAACAAGACATGGAACAACGCAATGGTTCAAAATTGGGAAAGGAGTATGTCAAGAGTATATATCATGACATGGCTTATTGAACTTATATGCAGAGTGAAAAGTGAAAGTGAAAATCACTCAGTCGTGACCAAGTGACATCATGTGAATTGCCAGGTTGGATAAATCACAAGCTGGAATCAAGATTTCTGGAATCCAAACATGTCAATAACCTCAGAAAGTTAAGATGAACTAAAGAACCTCTTGATAAAGGTGAAAGAGGAGAATGGAAAAATTGGCTTAAAATTCAACATTCAAAAAACTAAGATCATGGCATCTGGTCCCATCAGTTCATGGCAAATAGATGGGGGAAGAAAATGGAAACACTGACAGACTTTATTTTCTTGGGCTCCAAAATCACCGTGGACTGTGACTGCAGCCATGAAATTAAAAGACACCTGCTCTTTGGAAGAAAAGCTATGACAAACCTCGACAGAGTGTTAAAAAGCAGAGATATCACTTTGCTGATAAAGATCCACATAGTCAAAGCTATGGTTTTTCCAGTAGTCATGTACAGATGTGAGAGTTGGACCATAAAGAAGGCTGAGCACTGAAGAATTGATACTTTTGAACTTTGGTTCTGGGGAAGACTCTTGAGTGTCCCTTGGACAGCAAGGAGAGCAAAGCCGTAATCCTAAAGGAAATCAACCCTGAATATTTACGGGAAGGACTGATGCTGAAGCTCCAATACTTTTGCCCCTGATGTGAAGAGCTGACTCTCTGAAAAAGCCCCTGATGCTGGGAAAGATTGAGGGCATTAGGAGAAGGGAGTAACAGAGGACGAGACGGTTGGATAGCATCACCAACTCAATGGACGTGAGTTTGAGCAAACTCTGGGAGATAGTGGATGGGGTCCATGGGGTCACAAAAAGTCAGACATGACTGAGCAACTGAACAATAACAACAAATATATTCCACTTTACACACATACACACACACACATACATTATACATACCCTTCATGGATCACAGCCTTGTCATGGTAAAGGGGCTTGCATAACTCAACAGTGTTATGAGCCAATCCTTGCAGGGCCACCCAAGACAGATGAGTCATAGTCAAGAGTTCTGACAGAACGTGGTTCACTGGAGGAGGCAAACCACTGCAGGATTCTTGCTGCAAGAACCCCATGAGCAGTACGAAAAAAAAAAAAAAAAAATGAAACCAGAAGATGAGTCCCACAGGTCAGAAGCTGTCCAATTCACTTCATGGCAAATAGATGTGGAAACAGTGGCTGACTTTATTTTTCTAGGCTCCAAAATCACTGCGGATGGTGATTGCAGCCATGAAATTAAGACACTTACTCCTTGGATGGAAAGTTATGACCAACCTAGATAGCATATTAAAAAGAAGAGACATTACTTTGCCAACAAAGGTTCATCTAGTCAAGGCTATGTTTTTTCCAGTGGTCTTGTATGGATGTGAGAGTTGGACTATAAAGAAAGTTGAGCGCCAAAGAATTGATGCTTTTGAACTGTGGTGTTGGAGAAGACTCTTGCAAGTCCCTTGGACTGCAAGGAGATCCAATCAGTCCATCCTAAAGGAGATCAGTCCTGGGTGTTCATTGGTAGGACTGATGTTGAAGCTGAAACTCCAATACTTTGGCCACCTGATGCGAAGAGCTGACTCATTTGAAAAGACCCTGATGCTGGGAAAGATTGAGGGCAGGAGGAGAGGGGGACAACAGAGGATGAGATGGTTGGATGGCATCACCAACTCAATGGACATGGGTTTGGGTGGACTCTGGGAGTTAGTGATGGACAGGGAGGCCTGGCGTGCTGCGGTTCACAGGGTCACAAAGAGTCGGACATGACTGAGCGACTGAACTGAACTGATGCTATTGGGGAAGAGTGGAGGGCAATTACTAATAGCTCCAGAAAGAGTGAAGTGGCTTGTCAAAGCTGAAATGACGCTCAGTTGTGAATGCGTCTGGTGGTGAAAATATATATTCCAATGCTATAGAGAATAAGACTGTGTAGGAGTGGTCACAAGCTGCCTTCACCCCATTGCATGCTCTGAGGGGTGCACACGAGCCACCACCACTGCTAAGAACCCCAGAACTGGGCACCAGCCACTATATCATCATACCCCCTATAAGGGGAATAACGACCAACACACATGGAGGAAAGCTGTGACATGGACATATAGTAAAAATAGTCATTGCACCAAGAATATTAAACCCACACAAGCTACACAGGGACACTCCCATGAATAAACAGCCCTCCAAGAAAACAGTAGATAATTGCTTCTTTTAAACACACAGAATAAGAAAAACATAAGTAAAATGAAGAATCAGAGAAACCACTGCTGATTAAAAGACCAAGAGAATTCCCCTGAAAAAACAAATAATTAAACAGACCTCTTTAGTCTAATAGATGCCGATTTCAAACAGGAGATGATGAAAATATTTAAGGAATTAAGAATAGAATAGGCTTTCTAGTCATAGCAAGAACACACTGGTCATAACAAACACCCTCTTCCAACATCACAAAAGAAGACTCTACGCATGGACATCACCAGATGGTCATTACCGAAATCAGATTGATTACATTCTCTGCAGCCAAAGATAGACAAGCTCTATACAGTCAGTTAAAACAAGACCTGGAGCTGACTGTGGCTCAGATTATGAACTCCTTATTTCCAAATTCAGACTTAAATTGAAGAAAGTAAGAAAAACCACTAGACCATTCAGGTATGACCTAAATAAAATTCCTTACATTATACAGTGGAAGTGACAAATAGATTCAAGGGATTAGATCTGATAGACAGACTGCCTGAAGAACTATGGACAGATTCATGACATTGTACAGGAGGCAGTGATCAAGACTATCCCCAAGAAAAAGATATGCAAAAAGGCAAAATGGTTGTCTGAGGAGGCCTTACAAATAGCTGAGAAAAGAAGAGAAGCTAAAGGCAAAGGCGAACAGGAAAGATATACCCATTTGAATGCAGACTTCCAAAGAATAGCAAGGGGAGATAGGAAAGCCTTCCTCACTGATCAATGCAAAGAAATAGAGGAAAATGGTAGAATGGGAAAAACTAGAGATCTCTTCAAGAAAATTAGAGATACCAAGGGAACATTTCATGCAAAGACGGGCACAATGAAGGACAGAAGTGGAATGGAACTAATAGAAGCACAAAATATTAAGAAGAGGTGGCAAGAATACACAGAAGAACTACACAAAAAAAGATCTCCAGGTAACTGTGATGGTGTGATCACTCACTTAGAGCCAGACATCCTGGAGTGTGAAGTCAAGTGGGACTTAGGAAGCATCACTATGAACAAAGCTAGTGGAGGTGATGGAATTCCAGTTGAGCTATTTCAAATCCTAAAAAACAATGGTGTTGAAGTGCTGCACTCAACATGCCAGCAAATTTGGAAAACTTAGCAGTGACCATAGGACTGGAAAAGGTCAGTTTTCATTCCAATCCCAAAGAAAGGCAATGCCAAAGAATGTTCAAACTACCGTACAATTGCACTCATCTCACATGCTAGCAAAGTAATGCTCAAAATTCTCCAAGCTAGCCTTCAACAGTATGTGAACTGTGAACTTCAAGATGTTCAAGCTGGATTTAGAAAAGGCAGAGGAACCAGAGATCAAACTGCCAACATCCGTTGGATCATTGAAAAAGCAAGAGAGTTCCAGAAAAACATCTACTTTTGCTTCGTTGACTACACAAAAGTCTTTGACTGTGTGAATCACAACAAACTGTGGAAAATTCTTCAAGAGATGGGAATACCAGACCACCTGACCTGGCTCCTGAGAAATCTTTATGCAGGTCAAGAAGCAACGGTTGGAACTGGACATGGAACAACAGACTGGTTCCAAATAGGAAAAGGAGCACGTCAAGGCTGTATATTGTCACCCTACTTATTTAACTTAAATGCAGAACATCATACGAAATGCCGGGCTGGATAAGGCGCAAGCTGGAATCAAGATTGCCGGGAGAAGTATCAATAACCTCAGATATGCAGATGACACCACCCTTAAGACAGAAAGCAAAGAAGAACTAAAGAGCCTCTTGATGAAAGTGAAAGAGGAGAGTGAAAAGTTGGCTTAAAACTCAACATTCAGAAAATGAAGATCATGGCATCTGGTCCCATCACTTCATGGCAAATAGATGGGGAAACAATGGAAACAGTGAGTGACTTTATTTTCTTGGTCTCCAAAATCACTGCAGATGGTGACTGAAGCCATGAAAGTAAAAGATGCTTGTTTCTTGGAAGAAAAGCTATGACCAACCTAGACAGCATATTAAAAAGCAGAGACATTACTTTGTCAACAAAGGTCCGTCTAGTCAAGGCTATGATTTTTCCAGTAGCCATGTGAGAGTTGGACTATAAAGAAAACTGAGCACCAAAGAATTGATGCTTTTAAACTGTGGTGTTGGAGAAGACTCTTGAGAGTCCCTTGGACTGTAAGATCAAACCAGTCAATCCTAAAGGAAGTCAGTCCTGAATATTCATTGGAAGGACTGATGCTGAAGCTGAAACTCCAATACTTTGGCCACCTGATGCAAAGAACTGACTCACTGGAAAAGACCCTAATGCTGGGAAGGATTGAGGGCAGGAAGAGAAGGGGACAACAGAGGATGCAGTGGTTGGATGGCATCACCAACTCAATGGACATGAGTTTGAGCAAGCTCCAGGAGTTTGTGATGGACAGGGAAGCCTGGCGTGCTGCAGTCCATGAGGTTGCAAAGAGTTGGACACGACTGAGCAACTGAACTAACTAAATATAAATAGAATATAGACTGCTGTAAAAAAAGAAAGAAAGAAACCTTTAACTATAGAGAACACCAAGAGAAATTAGAAAACTAATTTGCCAAGACAAAACTGAACTAAAAGCAATGAATAGTAAGATGAATGATGCAGAAGAACAAACAGGTGATCTGGAAGATAAAATATTGGAGATCACCCAATCAGGACAGCAGAGAGAAAGTCAAAAGGAAAAGAATGAAAACAATATAAGACCCCCATGGGATAATATAAAGCTCATCAATCTATGCATAATAGGGATTCCAGAAGGGAAAGAAAGAGAAAAGTGGATTAAAAATGTACTTGAAGTAATTATGGCTGAAAACTTCTGAAACCTAAAAAGGAAGCATATATTCAGGTACAGGAAGCATAGAGGGTCCCAAAAAATGTAAACCCAAACAGAGCTACACCAAACCATATTATAATGAAAATGGTAAAAATTATAAAAAGAGGTTTCTTAATGTAGCAAGAGAAAAAGAGTTAATTACAAGAGAACCCTGTAAGACTATCAGCTGATTTCTCTACAAAAACATTGCAGGCCAGAGGGTGTGGCAAAATATATTCAAAGTCCTGAAAAATAAAAACCTGCAACTTAGGATCCTCTCTCTATCAAGATTATCATTTAGAATAGGAGAGATGAAGAATTCCTCAGGCAGAACTGAGAAAAATAGCCATACTAAATCTATCTTAAAGGAAATACTGAAAGGTCTTCTCTAACTACAAGAGAAGTAAGAATATATGCGAAAGAGAAAAATCACAATTGGAAAGCAAATCATCTAAATAAGCTAGTACACATATTTTTTTTTCATTTTAAATATCTATGAAAATGATAATAGCCAAAATGAACATGAAAAATGTAAAAGAGGACATCAGAATCATAAAATGTGGGAAAATAGAGTAAGAAAATGTACTTTTTTTCTTCATTTCCTAGAATGCGTTTGAGCCAATATGACTTCCAGTCTGAGGCAAAATACCTGATTCCCTGGTGGCTCAGAAGGTAAAGAGTCTGCCTGCAATTCAGGAGACCTGGGTTTGATCCCTGGATTGGGAAGGTCCCCTGGAGAAGGAAATGGCAGTCCACTCCAGTATTCTTGCCTGGAAAATCCCATGGATGGAGGAGCCTGTCAGGCTACAGTCCATGGCTCGCAAAGAGTTGGATATGACTGAACGACTTCTCTTTCTTTCTCTCTTTCTCTGTCTCTCTTTCTGTCTTTCTTCCTTCCTTCCTTTCTTCCTTCCTTTCTTTCTTTCTTAGACAAATAGTTATAGGCGAGATTGACATACTCGTAAAACAGGGTAACCACAAATTTAAAACACACAATAGATTCACACAAAACAAAAAGAAGAGAACATAAGTATAATACAAAAGAAAATCGTAAAACCACAAATGAAAAAAGTAAAAGAAAAAGAAAGGGAGAAAGAAGAAATATAAAATAAATGGGAAAGAAAAACTTAAAATGGCAATAAATATATACTCATCTATCAATAATTACCTTATATGTCAATGGACTAAATGGTCCAATCAAAAGACACAGAGAGACAGATTAGATAAAAAAAAATAAGAGCCTACAAAATGCTGCATACAAGAGAACCAAGTTAGGGCAAAGGGCTCACATAAATTGAAAGTGAGTGGATGGAAAAAAATATTTCATGTAAATAGAAATGAGAAGAAAGTGGGGGTCGCAATACACATATCAGACAAACTGGATTTTAACAAAGGCCACAAAGGAATAAAGGACACTATAAAATGGTAAAAGAATCAACATAAGAAGAGAATTTTATCGATATATATGCACCTAAATATAGGAGCACCCAAATACATAAAACAAATACTATCAGATACAAGGGAAGAAACTGATGTGAATAGTAGGAGACTTTCCACCCCAGTCACATCAATGGGCAGATTTTCTAGAGAGAAAAGCAGTAAGGCAACAGAGATCCTAAATTATATAAAAGAACAGTTAGACTTAATTGACATTTTCAGGACATTATATCCCCCCAAAAGCAGAACACACATTCCTTTTAAGTATTCATGGAGCATTTTCTCAGATTGACCACATATTGGGGCACAAAACAAGATCTAACAAATTTAAGAGTATAGAAACTATCTCAAGTAACTTTTCTGACTACATGGCATGAATGTAGAAATCAACCACAGAAAAAGAAATGAGAAAAAACAATTATATGGAGAGCAAATGACAATCTACTAAAAAACCAATGGATCAATGATGAAATCAAAGAGAAAATTTTAAAATACCTTAGTTCAGTTCAGTCACTCAGTTGTGTCCAACTCTTTGCGACCCCATGAACTGCAGCACCCCAGGCCTCCCTGTCCATCACCAACTCCTGGAGTCTACCCAAACCCATGTCCATCACCCATGTCGGT